>NC_133671.1:8598280-13598280 GCF_048934315.1 Petromyzon marinus
CACCACTAGATGCAGGGCATATGGGCCAATGTCTGTCGGTTGCGGCGATTGGTACAGCCATACTTCACCACGCTGGTCGGTGCGAGTCACTCGTCAATGCTGTTCACGGTAAATGGGAATCGAACTCAGGCGGCAGCGTTCATTGTCGGGTTGGCGTGTTTCGAAATGAAATTGACAATAATTACGTAAAATTAGTTTTTTTTTAAAATATATATATAGACTGGGTGGCTTAAAAGTCAGGAAACATCAGGTTATGTTTATTCATTCATTATGACACGGGAATTTAAACATTTAAATTGTGTGTATGTTGAACTTATTTCACCACCGTACGTAGCCAACAGTGCTAATCGGAGGTGCGGGAGAAGGACAGTAAACTAAACACAAAAAGCAGTTTTAAATTAAATAAAAAAAACATTTAGATTTTAAAGTGCATAGCTCTAGTGGCTTACTAAGTTCTGCTCTTGGACTGCCCCATGACTCGTTAGAGCTGCCCTTGGACTGCCCTGGGACTCGTTAGAGCTGCCCTTGGACTGCCCTGGGACTCGTTAGTGCTGCCCTTGAACTGCCCTGGGACTCGTTAGTGCTGAACTTGGACAGCCCTGGAGCTCGTTAGAGCTGCCCGTGGACGGCCCTGGGACTCGTTAGAGCTGCCCTTGAACTGCCCTGGGACTCGTTAGTGCTGCCCTTGGACTGCCCTGGGACTCGTTAGAGCTGCCCTTGGACTGCCCTGGGACTCGTTAGTGCTGCTCTTGGACTGCCCTGGGACTCGTTAGTGCTGAACTTGGACAGCCCTGGAGCTCGTTAGAGCTGCCCTTGGACTGCCCTGGGACTCGTTATTCCTGCCGTGGACTGCCCTGGGTCTCGTTAGAGCTGCCCTTGGACTGCCCTGGGACTCGTTAGTGCTGCCCTTGGACTGCCCTAGGACTCGTTAGAGCTGCCCTTGGACTGCCCTGGGACTCGTTAGAGCTGCCCTTGCACTGCCCTGGGACTCGTTAGTGCTGCCCGTGGACTGTCCTGAGACTCGTTAGTGCTGCCCTTGGACTGCCCTGGGACTCGTTAGAGCTGCCCTTGGACTGCCCTGGGACTCGTTAGAGCTGCCCTTGGACTGCCCTGGGACTCGTTAGTGCTGCCCCTGGACTGCCCTGGGACTCGTTAGTGCTGCCCTTGCACTGCCCTGGGACTCGTTAGTGCTGAACTCGGAGTGCCCTGGGACTCGTTAGTGCTGCCCTTGGACTGCCCTGGGACTCGTTAGTGCTGCCCGTGGACTGTCCTGAGACTCGTTAGTGCTGCCCTTGGACTGCCCTGGGACTCATTAGTGCTGAACTCGGAGTGCCCTGGGACTCGTTAGAGCTGCCCTTGGACTGCCCTGGGACTCGTTAGTGCTGGCCTTGCACTGCCCTGGGACTCGTTACTGCTGCCCTTGGACTGCCCTGTGACCTGTCTGGTTGCTCACCGTCCCATGTACCCGGTGGCCGCATTGGCCCCGGGCCGTCCTGCAGCGTTGCTCTCTGAGCTCCCCACTCAATCGTATCCCCCCAGCACCACCCCCCCCCCCCCCCCATTACTTAATATTCTCCGTTGCTCCTCACTGCCAACAACAGACAGCCTCGTGGCTGTCCGCCGATCACAACTTGCGCTGGGCACATCCACAGAGCGGGCTGTGGCCACGTTGGTTCCAGGTGCAGTAGACATAGATTCACTGTGCACGGACCCTGGCGTAGGTACAGAAAGCTGTTGAGCAGTGGGCCCACGAAGACCGAAGGGGCAGCTCGCATCCAGGATGACGAACGATGGTTGTTGTGGTCAGCGACGATGAAGCGGTTTTTGATGTCGGACTAATGAGAGTGGCGGCTGAGAGAGAAGAACATCTGAGAGGATAGCCCACGCGGCAGAAACAGCGTGACGACTGCACCACCCGTGGATTGGATCGTTACCGTTGTGGGACTGAGTGAAAAGGAGACGCCCAGCCATGATCAATCCAGCAGTGGATTGATCATGGCTGCTGCTGACGATGTTGTTGTTAGAGGTGATGTGAATGTGCAATCAAACGACTCCGCAGACTTCAATACGAATTCAAAGAGTTTTATTTAACATAATAAATATGGCTTTCAACGTACAAAATATATTAAACATAAAACAAAAATTGTTTGCATCTTTGCGCAACGTTAAACAAAGTCAATTTACGTTATGATTCGTAAGCTTTTGTAAGAATGTAACCAATGTAACCCAATGCCTGTGGACACCACAGTACAGCAGTGGTTGGCAACATCTACGGTAGCCACCCGTACAGAGACGACAGATCAAAGCTTCGACAAGTAACCATGACCATAACCATTGCTTTACAACAAATGTACATTTAAACGACAATTGGAGAATAACTGGCGTGACAATGACTGGACAAGTAAACACGTTATTATTTATGGGAGGATGAGATTGATACACGAGGAACGGTTACATTATTTTTGTCATCTGTTATATTTTCTATTATTGAGCCTGAGCAAAAATTATAGCCGTTAAAATTACCGAATGTTAAGTAGAAAAAAATATATGTAAAATGAGCAATGTTAAGAATTGAAATGTATAATGTACAGCCCTTTGTTGACCATGATTCACCATGCTAGCCAATGCTTGTTGCTGATTATTGAGCCTGAGCAAAAATTATAGCCGTTAAAATTACCGAATGTTAAGTAGGAAAAAATATATGTAAAATGAGCAATGTTAAGAATTGAAATGTATAATGTACAGCCCTTTGTTGACCATGATTCACCATACTAGCCAATGCTTGTTGCTGATGGGGTGGATGGGGAGCGGTGGTGAGGTGGTTAGCACGCTGCCCGAGTTCAATTCCCGCTTACAGCCAACACCGGTAACGTTTATATGAAACGGATCCTGGGCCTCCCATAGGTCGACTCAGCCTCCAATGGGTACCTGGTGTAGCGGTGTGTAAACATCGCCACTGGGGGAGACAAAGGCGGTTAGGCGTGGTGCTGGTCACCCACCCCTGAGCGTACTGTTCCGGCCTTCATAGATGCTCGCTAACAATACTTTCCCCAACAGTCTGTTAAGGCTGTAGGGGGAATCTTTGTCTTTGGAGGGGAAGCCCAGCACCAGCTCAGATATCGCTCGCATCTGAACTCCGAAAATCGAACTCAATTTTCTGGGTCAAAAGCCCCTGGAGAGGGGTAGCGTTATCAACCACGCCACCACCCCAAGCAATGTTACACATTGTTAGACGTGACACAAGGCTAGAGGCTGGTTGGTACTTGTGTTACATATACGGTATGTAATAACCACAAAGGAGACCGTACAATGAACTGGAGGTAATATGGAGAGTGGTTAAAGTTAAATTATTTACACAATAATCAGCCTTGCGATGACCGCTCGCGAGAGTTGGCAATTAAACAGGGTTTAGAAAATATATGAACAGCACGTCTCATCGGACAAGTCCAAGGGCGAAAGCTAACAGCGCAGCGGTCGCGTTCAAGGACCGGTCCGTGCCCATCTTATTCGGCCGAATATATTTGGTGAACATCTGAAAATAACCTTCTGGGATGTCAGTTTCATGCTGCCGGATAAAACGTGGCCCACAGCTCATTTCCCCTAAGTCGCACACACCGGGCAGAGCTCTGCTCGTCTGGCATTGCGAAACGTTTCGAAAAAAAACCCAGTTGCAGATCAGTCTGTAATTGTTTTGTCCAATGTCATTGTCGGAGAGCATGTTGAGAGCCAGCCACCCTGAGTAGCCCCGCCAGCATTGCTTGCAGTGGTGCACTGTGATATTTGGTGTTGTTGTTGTTGTTAGGCATGGAGAAGCTGCGGTTTATCCCTTTGTCACCGGTCCGTTGCATCACCAGGGCTGGGTTGCACATTGTGCTTGCCGTTGTCCTATGCTACTTTTGCGTAACAACATTCAGTTGGGTCTCTTTGTGCTCGGCAATAGCAACACAGATGACAGTGCACTCGGTAACGCTTGAAGAATGTTTATTTTTAAAGTTGTAAAAGTACGTTTAGTTTTTGGGTGCCCTGATTTCATTCGACACCATGTACACATCCATGGACGTATATTTATCTCCGATTCTCAGCGATTCTATGTGTGACAAAGTTATAGATAATTTACAATTTGCTTTAAGTTCAAAAAGCCCAAAGATCAAGGCCACTGTGGTACGCTGGTGAACACCACATGTGGGTGATATAACAGTGGAGAGGTCTCGTGGTAATCGGTAACTGTCACACTGAACCACTAAGGTAGCACTTTGTTCGATGTTTGTCTTGCACGTGAGCGTGACGCGAGCGTGCACGTTGTATATTCCATCAAGGGGAACGGTGACTTTACGCATGTCATCTTCACACCTCATGCCTCCCAGGAGGAAGGATTCTCCGTGTATTGTAAAAGTGCAGTTCCACTTGGTTGTATTTGTGCCTAGTAAACACAAAATGCAGCGTTAGTATGCATGCACACATTTACATGTCAATCCACTGCTGGTTGAGGGTCTCCTCACGCCGTGTGGGTCATGGGTTTAATCAGCCTCTCACCAAATCACCCATGAATGTGCTCAAACTTGGACGAAATCCCGCAGGCTAAGCAGAGAGGCTTGGTCAGTGCTTGGATGGGCGACCACGATGAATGGCAGGCACAGTCCTGGGCAGCTGCGTGGCTGGTGGGCGTCAGATGGCAGTGCAGCAAAATACGCACTGCAATGCTCTAGTGAATGTCCCCACGCCAATGCTGTCTGCATTGACCAATATGCACTGTGATCAGCATGGCAAGGTATGGCCAAATACAATAATTTACAATAAAGATAAGAAATCTAAATTCATCATTGGCAGTCGCACTTTTGTAAAAATGCCCTCTCCCTCCCCCCCGTGTTGTTACTCTATGAGCATTTTATGCTAATTCCTTTGTCAAAGCGTTTTACTTCCTCCCACACAGCTTAAAGGACGCGACCTGGGCAGGTCTTTCTTCATTTCAACGCTGTCCTCGTGACAGTACGGTCCCCTTCACCTGCATGAAGGCCACTTGTGTTTGTGGCCGAAACGTCGTGATTTTTGTTGTTTTATTTTTTTACCTACGTGACTTTACCGAATAGAACCAAAGAGTATAGTCACGCCCTTTTTTTGCATTGTTTCATAACCCTGAATGAGTCCATGCCTTTTATTGCATAGTACACATCGCATGGACGCTTCACGGCTGTTTCCTAACACAAGTTTGAAACTGACGGGTGGCGTCACGCATCATTACACTCACCTGGAGTGTTAGCCACCTCCGTAACTGCCAGATGACCCCTTGGAAATGGCGATTGAATTGAAATAGCCTCTATTTTGTTCATCATCGCATCTGAAAAAACAAACATAAGCATCATTAGTGACAAGCAAATGTCGAGAGAGAACACATTGAGCTGCTGAAAGCGATGATAATTTAACTGAAGCCAGTGGCAACGTATTCATATATCTAGATGGAGGTGTAAGTCTGGTGGGTCTGCCTCATTTGTTGGGAGCGGTGGTGCAGCGGTTAGCGCTACGCTGCGCTACAAAACCAACGACCCAAGTTCGATTTCCGCTCACGTCCAGCACCAGTGACGATTATCTGAACCGGTCCTGGGCCTCCCCTAGGTTGACTCAGCCTCAAATGAGTACTTGGTGTAGTGTCTAAACATTGCCACTAGGGAGACAAAGGCGGCCGGGCGTAATGTTGGCCGCCCACCCCATCGCATGCTGTGCCGGCCTTTACAGGTGCTCGCTAACAACACTTTACTCCTACAGTCTGTTACGGCTATACGGGGGATCTGTGTCTTTGTGCCTCATTTTGCGTAGTTATCTTACAAATTCAAGCGGCGCTTACCGAATTTCCGTGCAAGTAGTTCATGCTTCTGCTGCAAAACCAAAAGAAAAGCAAACGCCAGATATTAATGAATATTATCAACCTAAATATCATACACATATGAATATAATAATTTTTACCATTTCATTCACGATCACCAGCCACACGTTTCACATTTAAGACCAGAAAAATAATTTCACCGCACAATTGAGACAAGACCCAACTTTCAGTTCCAAAATTCCGCAATAGCTCAATGTCTAGAAGCGTTATTTCCTGTCAAAAAAACGTTCATCGCGCAGTGTGTCTACGTAAACGTGAATTGTAAACGTTATCGTTACAGACTTGCGGTGTGGTATATGCATTAGGAACGTGTGCATGGTTTAGAGTTCCTAAATTGAGCGGGGTTGTCTTCAAGCACGACGAAAAATACGTCACGGGATTGAAATCACGGCAGATGAATACCCAGGGCTTTCTTGTTCGCCGTTTATAATGATAAAACCTCATTCTTTATTTTAACCAGGAAAGCCCCAGATGCGCCTTTTCATGGAGGATGTTACCGTTACATTGTTGTTGATTCATTGTATGTGCCTTGCTATTGAGTGTGATTTGACTGTCGAGATTTGTATGCGGCAGTTTGAACTAATAAAAATATTACTGAGACTATTGTTATCTGTTGCTGGCTTTTTAGGGAAGAGGTATTTTCCCATATTTTCTTTTTACATTTCGAAAGAAGAGTGGTGTTTACTTTTAGTTTCAGTAACATAAAAATATATATATGAAAAATTTCATATTAACTTAATTTGACTTGATCGACTAGAGTATGGTCACTTAATCACCGTGAATTAAAATGTCCATGTCCAATAGGGCATATACACTATAATATGCACTTTAATATACACAAACGTTGCGTGTAGCCAGATGAGTGGGGTTATATGGTGTGTTCCTGGTCACATGATTGGCCCCAAGACATTTCAGCTGCTGTCTTCGCGTGAGCCGATTCTATGCCTGTCACCTCGAGGACGATCAAAGTGGCTACCAGATCCCTACATCTTTGTTCCTGATAATTGTTTTTTTAGCCTTTTATCTGGCAACAAAACTGACACATTTTTTGTTACAAGGAATCATGTTTGCATTGACCACAATACCTGGGGTCGGAATGCGAACAAAAAACATAACTCTGATCATGTATTGGCACTGTCCTTGAAATTGATTGGTCCACACCCTAGACAGCTTTCCTTAGAGCCTAGTCTCACATGGTGTTGGACCAGATGACGCCACATGGTCTCACATGGTGCTGGACCAGATGACGCCACGTGGGCTCACATGGTGCTGGACCAGATGACGCCACGTGGTCTCACATGGTGTTGGACCAGATGACGCCACGTGGTCTCACATGGTGTTGGACCAGATGACGCCACGTGGTCCCACATGGTGTTGGACCAGATGACGTCACATGGTCCCACATGGTGCTGGACCAGATGACGCCACGTGGTCTCACATGGTGCTGGACCAGATGACGCCACGTGGTCTCACATGGTGTTGGACCAGATGACGCCACATGGTCTCACATGGTGTTGGACCAGATGACGTCACATGGTCCCACATGGTGTTGGACCAGATGACGCCACATGGTCTCACATGGTGCTGGACCAGATGACGTCACATGGTTCCACATGGTGTTGGACCAGATGACGCCACATGGTGTCACATGGTGTTGGACCAGATGACGCCACGTGGTCTCACATGGTGTTGGACCAGATGACGCCAAAAGGCGCACCTTCTTCCTATCGGCATCAGACCTACTGCCTCGACGCCCAAGTCATGTTTGTCTTTTGCCTTCCTTCATTTCACTCCCATCACCACCAGGGTGCACATTTACCCACTGCACGGCCTCAGTTGTGGACAAGCGACCTCTTTACTGCCTCTACAATTCTCTTCGTGGGCTGCCAGCTGTTCCTCGTTGTACATTAAAGGTTCGCCATTGGTTCAGTAACTCCGATGTGGTCACCAATTTTAAACAATACATTCAACTCATCTGCTGTCGTTATTCAACCGCTGTGACATCAACGATAAAGGTGCAGCCCCGCAAGTGCTCGCTCAAGCCGCTGCTGGCGGATGGGTCTCCACTAGGAGAGCTCTTTCTGGAGGGGTCATTTTGCGCACTCTTTCATGCTGCCCAGACGTCTTGAGAAAATGCTTTTTTGCGTTCAACTCCATCGCCCAAGACCGGCCGATTAACTAACTGTGGCGTGCCCATTGATACTGCTGAGTAGAGAGAAAGGTAGAGTTGGGAGGATTTCAAAAAAATGCCCTATTGTGTCAACTGCTGCTCCAGAAAGTCGAATCGGTGACCTTTGGATTGAGTGCTAACCATTGCACAGCATTACAATAATTTTGTGAGAGAGACTCAACTCTGATACAACAAGGCTATCGTGGACAATGGTGTGTCGAGCCCAGCAATAACACACGTTTTTCTGATCCCCATGAACGACTTATCGCATTTGGCCATTCAAATGTAACTATTCTTCTGATCATATGCAAAGATTGGGGATACCTGTTGCTTGGCAATGCAGCATATAGCACAGAAACGAATGGTGTGGCCCGCTGAGACGTTGCCGTTAGAAGACGGACGAGTCTGTCTTGTGGGTTATTCGAGAAAGAGGCACTTTATAACGTCTCCGACGTGACCTGCGATGTTTTCTACGACAATTGGAGATAATTCTTACCGCCTCGGGCTTTTGCATGGCCCCATTTTCAATGTCCAAGTCCCCGATCAACTGCGAAACGACAAGAGAAAAAAACATTAATCACAGACCTCGTGTGAATCCATCGGCCTATGCAACACAACGCGTTATACCGCAGTACGCACGGAGACGTTTGGTCAACGTGGGGTCCAACGGTTGTCACCACCGCCAAAGTTGATCCAACGTAGAGCAAGTTCCTACGTTTCTCATCCTCGTACTAAAACCAGCAAAAGGGGGGAATCGCAACCGTGCAGTGGTTTCACGCTCATTGGGGGATCGTCAGCACAATACAAGTGCGAGTCTTTGCCATCCATATTGTGCACGGACTAAGGTTGACAACCATGCCGGATTGGCCGGGAAGTCTCTACCAGAGGTTAAAAAGATAAAAAATTCCATTATTTATTCCTCCTGGAGAAATCCGATGAGCTGTGAAGCTCATGTTTCACATATGTCCAGCAGGCGTGGGTCAGAGAGTTACAATAAATAATACAAAAAAAGCCGATAGGAGTGCAAAGGATAGAAACGGTAATCAAATCACTAAAACTATATATACTTGAACTAAACTATGTTTTTATTTTACCGGGTAAAGCCCATTAAGCTCTAGAGTTATTTTATCGGAAAACCAGAGTACCCCGAGAAAATATCCATGTGGCTACGGGTAGAGAGAACATTTCAAACTCCAAATATACAGCAGGTGTCAGGGTCGGGATCGAACCGACGACCTCCTGCATACCGGGCGAGGCAGTTAACATCCCGACCTCCCAGTGACTGTTGAAAGTAAATGGGGAAGATTTTAATCGAGGATATTTTAAGAACATTCATTAACATAATGAATGCACACGAGCCATACAGAGGTGAATTCGCTGTCAAAACCTCGGCCAGCCTAACGTAATGACGTCATATGTCATGTAAACCCGAAGTGCCTGTACCATAACAATTAATGACATGACGTCATTTTGAATAAAAGTAATATAAAAAAAATCTCCTCAGTAGCTTCAGTGAAGAGTTGTCAACCCCAGCTTGGGCTGCGCCTTTTGTGTTGCTTAGGGGGCCCCCCTAAGTGGGGGGCAGCGGCCGTGTCACCGCACAATGGCCGAGGAGCGTGCACAGGACACTACAGGGTGGTCCAGATGTCTCGTGACCCCCGCCGCCCACCCCCCCCCCCCCCCCCCAATTAATTTACCCTAACATTGCTTGTTCCTTTGCATATTAATTTATGTTTGAAATGAACCTTACTTTATTTAATGCTACGTTTTTAGATAATTAAATGGGGGGGGGGGGGGGGTCACGAGACATCTGGACCACCCTGCACTGTACAAATTAACAAGGGCCGAACTTTTTTTTTTCAAATGCTTAAAGGGCGATCAACAAACTCCTCGGTAGCAGGAACAGCGCTGCGCTCAATCCCAATCACCTGCGGTTGTGGTGTGACCCGTGTCAGAGGTTGTGTTCTTTACACCCCCACCTGCCAACCCTCCCTCCACCGGTGTAACGTGACGGTTGTGTTGCCTGTATGGCAAATGTGCTGGTGTATGGTGCGTTTATTTAAATCCAGGTTCCACTATATATATTTGTGAACCTTATGGCGGGACCCCGGGGTTCCATAAGCCGCCGGCTCTCGCATAAACTGCGTTGCGACGCCGTTTTATGTCTCTTGAAGAAGGCGAACGACACGGCGATCTGTTCATCTCGACGAGCTCGACGCGATGCGCTCATCAAAGTTTCAAAGTTTTGTTTCTTCTGCGCTATTCGTCCTCGCCGCTGCGCGTGGCCACGACAACAGAACGATCTGCGCCAGGTGGGTCGCGGCGTTTATGTGCGCGGTGGGACGGAGTCGACAAAATAAATAAATAAATAGATTGCGATTTTGACTTCCGATTATTCGGGACCCCAGGGTCCCGCCATAAGGTTTATATATACACACAAAACGGCCAACATCCCCCGTGTAGCCTTCACAGACTGTTGGGGCAAGTGCTGTTAGCGAGCAGCACCTATGAATTACGGCGGCACACGAGGGGGAGGGTGTCCAGCACCACGCCCGGCCGCCTTTGTCTCTTCCCAGCGGCGACGTTTACACACCGCAACGGGTACTCATTTGAGGCTGAGTCGACCTGGGGGAGGCCCAGGACCTCTTCAGATAATCGTCACTGGTGTTGGTTGGCCGTGGGCGGGAATCGCTGGGTTCGTAGCGCAGCGCGTAAATCTACACATGAGACCCACAGGCGATTGTGGGATTCCAAAGATGATCGTAATACGGGATGTTAGTATGGATTGCTATGGTGCCGAGAACCCATGTACCTCACACAAATGCGTTGTTCACTCCACTCGAAGTGGCTGTGAATGTCCCAAAGACAACATTTTACATTGGCTGATTCAGACAAGCGGGATTCAGATTTCATGCCACCTGGGTAATGATGACCTTGCAACAAAAAGAACGATAACCTACTAACAGAGCTACATTGCAAAGCAATCTTAATTACTGGATTTGAAACTGGCCATACGCTTCTGATTGCTCCCACCATCCCCTGGTGAGCTGCAGAGTAAACCTCACACCTGCACCGTCACAGGATTAGACCCCACTGGGGGTGTGATTTATCTGTTCAGTCCCTCCCAATGCCCCACCTTTGCTACTCCACTCAACAACAATTTGCACCGCTCTCAGTGTCACTTATAAAACGAAGTAACAGCAAGGAAAAGCCAGCTTACCATACAATCATGGAACTATTTTAAACGAACTTCATAGCACATTTGGCAATCAGAATCGGAAGGTTACGAGTTATAATCCCACTCAGCGGTCGACTCAGCTCATCTCTTGGAGGTCGATAAAATATTGAGCATTATTTTACGGAAAATAAAACAGTGCTGTCCATGGGAATGTGGATTTTTTTTTATACCGCCGCTTCTGGAACACTGAGAGATGAGCGGTGCCACGCGGTGTTCATTTAAGTCTGCGGCTCGAAAAAAGCATGCAGTCTTTTTTTACGGACTGCTTCGTGACAGTTGTTTAGTAAGGACCACCGTCTCGTATTCACCACTGTGCATTGCGCTTTCTTGAAATATAGATTTATTTTTTTACCGAATTCGCAAAAAATTGTCTCATTGTTATTTTGGTTGCCGACCCCTGGTTTAAACAGAAAGCCACTTGGACTTCACTTTGGATATGTTTTAAAATGTTGCTATTTCCCTGTGTGTGTGTTTATAAGATCACCGCAAATGTCGCCTTCAAGCTTCAACATTACCAATAAAGCGTTAAAATCTTTCGCTGTTAGAACATCCTCACGTGCAAGCCTGCAAGGTGGCCAGCAGGTGACAGTGCAGCAAGTTATTTAAAAAAAAACCCCATCATTGTAGATTTTAATGCCCTCATACGTGTGGGTTTTTTTTCTTTTTTTTACTCTTCATATTCTGGTTTCCGCCCACATAAAGCAATATTCGAATTTAAAAAAAAATTGCCCAAACATCCCAATGCCGGACCCGCGTGAAAAAAATATCTAGAGACTCGTTGAGACTTTCCGACATGAATGAGATACTTTTGAGCACGTAATAGGCTTTGCCACCAATATTATCCGTAAAAGGGGGTCTTTGGGTCAGATCGCGTAAATATATAAATGTGTCATTTAAACCCGCCACCACACGACACAGCCAATTAGTAAGATTTGTCACGTGAACAAAACATGCCACTTCGTTACTCGTACAGCACACTGATGTGTTGGAGCGTAAACAAATTGGCATGTTTTGTTTACGTGACAACCCTTTCTAATTCTCTATGTCGGGTGGTGGCGGATCTAACAGTACATTGAAATTTACGCGATCTAGCACAAAAAAAAAACTATATTATTAAATACGTTTTTAAAGTCAAGGTGCCTCCCTGATCAGACGAGTGCTGGTTGGTGGGCATCTTCATTGGCAACCTTCATCTACTGGTGCAAATTCCACGTTCTGAATGTCAGGGATCAGTCAACCACTGTTGGCTTCCCAAACACTGTTAATGGACATTTAATCGGCTTCCTGAGAACTGACCATGCAGAGTCGACAATCCCACACGGGGGTTCAACTACAACATAAATATCAACTAAACTGTCAAAGCACAGAAATAAAACGTGTCAGTACATTACCACTCTCCTACTTATGTACTTGTCCATTCCGTGTTTATATATACTGGACACCTGTAAAAAAGAGCTTTATAGCTCATCGGATGCCTCAAGTGTCAATACATATTCTGATATCTAACAAGAAGCTCATCAATTTCGGCAAAAGACGCGTCAACCATAGTGTAAAGCAAGTAGGTCACGAAGGACGCATTTAATTAATATGCACATTCACTTCCACATCGCAACGCTAGAAGTATAAGCGGCACTTGTAAAGGCTTTGATCTCACCAATCGGTCATCTCAAAACTGCCACCGCCTTCGCTATCCTTCATCTCAACACCCACCCTCCACACTCACTCGCCTCGACACGCAGCCTTCTCGGCACCTTTCATCTCAACTGTCGTCCGTCACCGTGCCCGCTCACCTTTCCCTTGTACAACTTGAAGGCGAGTGGGACGAGAGTAATGAACGCCAGAACCACCAGCGTGACCAGGAGCAACAAGGTGAGACACTGGAAGAGGGTGCAGCCTCTCCACCACCTCGTGACCCAGCTCCATCGCGTCTCGTCCTTCTCCGGCGGCAAGGGCAGCGAGTTCACGTAGACGGGTTCGCCTCTGGTCTTCACCACCTGCATCCCGCCGCTGCCACATTTCCCGACGTGGGCAGTGCCGCTGTTGCTGTAGCTCGTGGTCGTGTGGCCGTGGGTCCCCGTGTGGCAGTGTCCGTGGGTCCCCGTGTGGCCGTGGGTCCCAGTGTGACCGTGGGTCCCCGTGTGGCAGTGTCCGTGGGTCCCCGGGTGGCCGTGGGTCCCCGTGTGGCTGTGGCCGTGGGTCCCCACGTGGCCGTTCTGTCCGTACGAGCTCAAGTGTGGGACTTGCGGCCTCATGTTGATGACGATCTCTTGAACCGCTTTCCCTGTGCTGACAGTCTCGGAGTCCTTCTGCGGTAGCTGTGAACGTGTCCTCCTGATACGCGTCTATGTATGCGCAGGCCTATATCTCTAAGCGTCGGTCGGCTGCCAATGCCCTCTCAAAGACCGTTGGCTATTTGTATGTAACTGCCGTGAATAGTTGTGATGCGCTCTTGGTCTATCAGCAACACTACTTTTTGCGGGTGTAATTTTTCGAAATCATCCGCCAAAGCCGCCGTCCTCGCAGCTCGCAGCACGCTGCCTTCCTCGTCCGTCTCACCGCCGACAAGGTTGAAGAAAAAATGAATGAACCTCAAACGATAAAATTAAACCTCTCCCACGTTTCACGCAATCGACTGCGTGCGAGCTGACGGGCAGTCGCAGAAGAACATTTGACTCAGCGGTAACCCCCCCCTACCCAATCAGTCGCCTACGCGCCCTATCTCGCTGCAAGCTCACCAATACCTCTCCCGTTGCCCTCCTAGAGCCGCCTATTTATTAACGCCCCGCAACACGCGTTTTGAACGCGTCGCAACCACAGCCTTTTTCCACCGATGACGTCAAAGTTTCCGTCTTTTTGCCTCATAAGTTCACGTTAGATTAACAACAAAACGTATTCTCCCTCCCCCGCCCACCACCACCACTTCGCCACCCCCTCCCCCACCCTTTGCGCCTCGTGTGCTTTGCCAGGCACGGGGCTGATCGTGCGCTGGACGCGTTTTGGCGCAGGTGCCCCTCGGGGTGCAGCTGCGCGACCAGTTCCGAGGAAAGGAATCCTGAGAAAAGCCACATGAAGCTGGGGAAATGGCTTCTGCATAGCGCGTGGGGAAAAGCGAGCAGGGGTGGCACAGGTGGAGGAGGTGGAGGTTGAACCACCACCTGCCACCGCTAACCACCACTCACCTCGGCACCTATATAGCAATATACAGGACAGCAACGACGTATTAACTAACGTCTGATGTATATGTGTGTGTGTGAGAGATAGAGGGTGCATATCGTGTGCCGTGCCGGCCTTCATAGGTGCTCGCTAACGGCACTTGCTCCTTAGAACATGTTCAGGCTACAGGGGAATCTTTGTCTTTATTTGCTTGATTATAATCGTCGTCGAATGAGGAGCGGTAGTGTCGTGGTTATCGCATTGCGCTTCGAACCCTGCCCTGCGCCCTCCTATACGTCGATGCAGCCTCAAATTGGTGCCTGGTGCGGTGTATAAATATCAGCGCTTGGGAGACAAAAGCGGCCGGGCGTGGTTCTGGCCACAACCCCCCCCCCCCGCCGCCCCTCAAATCTGCCGTGTCAGCTTTCATAGGTATTCGCCAACAGCACAGGTCCCAATATCCCGCTTGTTAGAGCAACACGGGGGGATCTTTGTTGTTGTCTGTATATAATCGTTATCGTCGGTCATGATCTATCCACTGCTGAGTGAAAGCCTCCCACAATCCGTTGCAATCTCCCACGGTTGCACGCTGTAACAATCCATCCACCCAACCACCCAGCACCCTCCTATACACGAATTGGTTCAATTGCTCCATCTCCCCCACGCGTTTTCATTATTGCTGGACTGCTGCTCCGTCACTGCTCTTGACCGTCGTCCCTTCAAGCGACGGTTTCCTAGCGAAATCCACTTTTGTCAACACTCAATGCGATGTCTCAAACCTGCGCGTGGTCTCCAACCCACGCGTTCGTCTCCCTGCCTCTCAGCGCAATTCCAAGCGTGCCCCCCTCCCCCCCCTTTCTCTCTCCACGCTTCCTTGCGCTCTTTTCAGATTTCTCGTTGTACTTCTATGCTCATACCTCTACGTGAATACTTCCCCCGTCCATCTTCACCAGCAGTGGATTGATAACACGCGCCCGACGTGTAAAAAACCTGACCCCGCCATACGAACGGGGAATTTCCACGGGCCGCCTACGCTCAAGAGCGCTCATGAGCGTAGGCGGCCCGTTTAAACTATGATTCTCACGGTGATACCAACTGCGTAGGTTTGTCGCGGTTGTGCTGCCAACGCGCAGCTCTCTGATTCTGTGTGTGGGGGGGGGGGGGGGGGGTTTGTTTGGAACTGGGGCGGCGGGTGGCGTTGTGGCGCTTCTGTGTTGCTCGCCGCGATGTCAGACGTTTCGTTCCACGTGCTGTGGCGGAGCCGCTGTCTCCTTGCACTTCCTTCACTTCCCGATTTGATTTTTGGGAAGCACGTGCGGACGAAGGGGGGGGGGGGGGGGGGTGGGGACACAGCTGCAGCCTCTCCTCCGCACGTGGCTTTTACAAACACGTCCACAAATAGGATGCGTGGCGACAGCGCTCGGCGACAAAACGTCGGAAGGTCGCGAGTTCAAAAATCTCAGTCGGCGATCGACTTCCATCATCATCATCAGCAGCAGCCTTCCGGGGTCATAAATCGAGTACCACTTTATGAATCGTTAACAGTCGGCTATCATCCCACGCGTAATAAATACACCCGCCATAGCAATGTACAATTTCCACCAATGGCTTAGCTTCCTCCGTTACGCTCTTCTGTACAAACGGTCGCATCAACGTTGCTATAGCAATTAGGTTATAGTGGACTCGTTGTTTGTTCATGCTGATGATGCTGCTGCTGCATTGGCAGTGATGCACAAGAACAATTAACACAAAACAAAAAACTGAACACATTTGTCAATGACACTTGCGGCCTCGCAAAACAATAAAAACTAAAAATTGGCGATTTTTTTCTTTTGGCTTGATCTCTTTTTTTCACAGCACACATACATACACACATTATCAAGCCGTACTTTGAACGGATTCAACACGCGCGTGCGTGAGCAAATACCATCACAGCCACTCGGAACATTCGACTTCACCAACGCGGGGTCTCGGCTGTAAAAAAAAAAAACATTCAAGACTCGGTGATAAGTTTGCTCTTTCCTTCCGATGTTAGGAAGCCACTGGAGCCATGGCACTTTTAAATCATCGTCTAGATTGAAAACGAATTTCTCGGAAACTGCTTTTTGTGTTCAGTTTGTTGTCCTTCCCCCGCGCACCTCCAATTCGCACGGTTGGCCACGTACGGTGCGAAAGAAGTTATACATGCATATCAGCATTAAAATAACGAGCAGCCCCTTTACGCGTGGGTAACTTCGCCCAGTGAAAGTTTGCAACATGATCATATCAGTTGTCCACCATAATAGTCTTTGTTTCTACATGTACGTGTAAAACCCCTTTTTCATCAATCCACTGCTGGGCGAGGGCCTCCCCACGCCGTGCTGGTGGTGGATGTTATTTGTCCATACTTCAGCACTCTGGTCAGCGCGAGTTGAAGACTGTGAACATAGAAGTACGGTACAGTCCAATAATGTTTTTTTTCTGCACTGTCCTCCGCTGCTCACAACTCCGCAGCAATCTGTACACGGACAATAACCGCAAAATACAAAAACATAGGATTTGTTAACCCAGAAAATCCTCACGAAGTCTCAAGGTTATTTTACAGGAGGCTCTTTGCATTGGGATTTCTGGCCCAGCTCCATTAATCGGCGTTTTCTTTATAGTCCGTGCCGTGAGTGATACTGGATCGCTCGGTTTAATAAAGGATATGGCTCGTAATTTTGTTTTATTTAAAGCTTTCGTGACTGCGGGGATTCATATTCTTGGTTCTTTCGGTAAAGTCACGAAGAAGTGAAACAATAGAATAATACAAACATAAAACAATACAATTCTCACGACGTTTCGACTGCAACACAAGCAATCATCATCAGGTGTGAAAACCACAACAAGAAAATTTGAAAAAAGTGGGGTTTTTTAACATTAGCACCAAGGATAGCGATTTGACAGTTTGTTCAGATGGACGAGTCGATCTATGTTCGGAAAAGAGGAGGGGGGAGACGAAAAATAATGGATGCGGTCTGAAAGCCACCTTAAGCGTGATCAATCAAGACCCGAAATGGTTTATCAAATCCTTCCAATGATTGCTAAGCCAGAATCCATCTTCTTGGTTGAAATTGTCTCTGTGTTTGTATATGTGGATAGCCTCATGAACGAATCTCTCATGGTAGCCAGATGGCTTGCAAATAACCTCTGTCTTGGAGACGTCAATGTCATGTGAACCTACTGAATTATAACAGTGATCTGCCATGGCCGAGGTGTTGGTTCTAACGTGTTTCAGGTCTGTTTAGTGTTCACGAATGCGGTCTGAGACATGTCGTTTGGTTTCTCCAATGTAACAACTACCAAAGAGGCAACTTAGTTTGTAGACACCAGGGTACTGTATGTCCGGAATCACATCTTTTACAGACGGAACCAGATCACGGATTTTATGTAATGTGTTGAATCGGACCTGGATCTTGTGTTTATTCAAGATTTTGGAGATCTTTTTTGTGATCCCCGCAATGTAAGGTAAAGTGATGGTTTTGCAAGGCTCCTCAAGAGTGTCCTTCTTCATGGTTGGAGTGATAGCTTTGCGGATTGTGTAGTCGGAATAACCATTAGCCTTAAGAGCTTTGGTGTACGTGCTTGAGTTCACTGGCTATGTGTTCCTGGTCGGATATGCATTGGGCTCTATGGTCCAGAGTCTTGATGAGAGAATTCTTCTGGGATGGATGGTGGTGGGAATCCGGTTTCAGATAAGCATCCATATGGGTAGCTTTCCTGTAGACAGAGTGGCTCATTGAACCATCAGGTCTCTTTTTATTAGGACATCCCAAAAAGTAGCTTGCCATCTTTTTCGACTTCCATGGTAAATCTGATGGCTGGGTGTATGGCTCGTGTCGATATGTAAGTTCGTGCGGTCAACCTGTGTGCTTTTATTTTATCATATCGCGGTTGTATTTGAGATATATTCAGGGCACTCGGCCACATGCGAATTCAAGGCACCGCATACAGCCCTTGAGTGTAACTTTTGTTTATTTATTGCAGATAACAAATGGTTAAGCAATGATATTGCAAAAAATCCCAGGGCTGTTAATCGTGTTTTATGACTACCGGACGCAACTTTCTCTTTTATAAACCGATACCTTGCACGTATCAAGGATTTGGTAACATATATGCATATGTATTGTACACGTTTATTAATTGAAATGTATGACTGTCTGGAATTCAGATTTCATAACGAAGATAATAATTACTTTAATATTTGTGGCGTCATTCATGCAAATTGCATTTCAAATCGTTGAACATTTTGACCCACCACACAAACATCTTGAAATCCAAATGAAATAAACATCATATTTTTTTTTTAC
Organism: Petromyzon marinus; assembly: GCF_048934315.1. Classification (NCBI taxonomy): domain Eukaryota; kingdom Metazoa; phylum Chordata; class Hyperoartia; order Petromyzontiformes; family Petromyzontidae; genus Petromyzon; species Petromyzon marinus. Next base: position 8,617,048 of record NC_133671.1, read on the forward strand.
AAGTACACCGCAGATGAACAAAACAAAACACGCCTGGGACCACGGAGGAGAACGAAACATGGACTATTAGGAGCTACACTAAACTAGAAACTTTGTTTTTAATTTTACCAGCTAAGGCCCACTGAGCCATAAAGCTATTTTTCAGCAGCGACCAGGCCACAAATGATAGCTCAACGATATGGCTTATCACGTGTAAATGTACAGCAGCCAAATACTCAAAACGCGTGATGTTGGTTCTAAATGTTGAGGGAAAAAGCAGAGGACCCGGAGAAAAATCCATCATGGGCATAGGAGAAGAAGCAACAGTCCTAGAATACTAAAAAAAGACGTTTAACAAAATAACAACACCTTTTTCATTCACACATACAAATACATATACACACGAAATGCAATTATATAACATTGTTATATTTACGTAGTGCAAATGTGTACGATTGTGATATATATCCTGCGGCATTCGCGAATGTGTTGCGGCACAGCGTCTGTATGCGTGTTGAACTTTTTTCGCACCGTACGTAGCCAGCCGCGCTAATCAGAGGTGCGGGGGAAGGACAACAAACGAAAGACAAAAAGCAGCTTTGAAGAAATTAGTTTGTCATTCTATATGACTTCAAAGTGCATAGCCCCAGTGGCTTCCTAATATCAGAAGGAAGAGCGTTCCAGACGGCCGCTCAGAAACGCATCCTTGTTCGATGGGAAACCAAAAGCCGCTCGCTGCTGCGAGGCTGACCGGCTCGTGTGCACTGGAGCTATGAACTTGAGTTCGAATCCTCGGCCACGGCTAACATCAGTGGTGAGTGATATATAAATCTATCCCCCCACCCCACCCCCGCCCCACTTAACAAATCCGCGCCGACGAGCGTGGTGAAGTATGGCCGACTTCGTCCATCGGTGGGTTCACAAATAGCTGTAAATCATTTATATCGTGCTCAACATTGAATGTGTCGAGATCGCATGGCACAAACACAACCCCCGCCCCCCCCCCCCCCCCCCCCCGTTTGATTGCATACACTGCGAAAAGCAAGCGCCGTTAACAAGCACCTAGTAAGGGTAGGACGACACGAGAGCGTGTGGCGATATCAGAGTGACCACGTGGATGCCCGGTAACTTGAACGTTTTGCCCCACCTTCAAGTGGGCAAGTCGTTCACAGCAACACGGCTTCATCCTACAACGTTGAATTCATTCTTGGATCATCTTTTATACACAGCACTCGAGGGTTTTTGTGACTGCCCGCGTTACGATGGGGCAGACGTGCAGCGCTGATGCATTGCTAACGCTGTCAAACCTTGAAACACTGTCAATGAACGCAACTTAACCTTAAGCGAGTAAAAAAAAAACAGCAATTCGGGCTGCACATCGAGCAGCGGGTGCGACAAGCCATGTACTGATCGCGCACGGAGGACGTGCTTTGCTGCACCCATGTATGTTCAACTTCTTTCGCACCGTACGTAGCCAATCGGAGGTGCGGGTGAAGGACAACAAACTAAACACGAAAAGCAGTTCTAAAGAAATTGGTTTTCAATCTAGATTTCAGAGGTGCAAAGCCCCCGGTGGCCTCCTAACATCGGAAGGAAGAGCGGTGCAAGACGGTGACCGTCAACCCTGGGTTGGGGGGAACCAAACTCGAGTGGGTGAAGGACTCAAACCGCGGCGACTCCCACTGCCCTTCATCTGACGCCGTAATTTCCACTGCCCGACTGACGCCCCATTCACACCCAACGCGTTTCTTTCTCTCTCTCGGAGGAGGAGGAGGTGAGAGTGCACGGGGGTGTAGGCGTATGGGGTTGGTTGACCGCGGCCATTCCTTCTCCCCCCCCCCCCCGCGTTATTTGACGAGCGTTCACGTTACAAAGGCAATGATCCCCCGTATAGCGTTAACATATTGTTGGGCAAGTTCTGTTAGCGAGTAGCACCTATGAAGGCAAGCAAGGCACACGAGGGAGTGGGTGGCCAACACCACGCCCGGCCGCCTTTGTTTCCCTACTGGTGAAATTGACGCATCGTACCGGGTACTCATTTTAGGCTGAGTCGACCTAGGGGAGGTCCAGGATCGATTCAGATCATTGTCACTGGGTATTGGCCCGTGAGCGAGAATCGAACTCGAGTCGCCGGGTTCGTAGCGTAGCGTAGCGCTAACCGCTACACCACCGCTCCCCACATACACACAGACACGTAGCGAGCCCGCTGTGGCCCCGGGGTGTGAAGTTAGTGGGGAAGGGCAATGCGTGACCCCTGCAAAGGCTCCCACAGTGGAAATTCTGTATCCTGCCTCCCAGGAAACCAGGTGTCTGGCTGCGTGGGTTACTGGTTTACATTTTTCGTTCGCTTGATATCAATGATCAAGATGGGATTGTTATCACAATAGTCGGTTATTGCGATGAGTGTGTGTTAATTGCGGGATACTTGCCGTTTCATTGTATTCCTTTTATGTATTCTGTTATAGTTACAATCTACATGCAGGCAGTTAGACGAGACGACATTCATCATGCAGCAAATAAACTCTGAAGAGTTGTGGCGTTATATCGGAGCCGAGCCAATTAATTACTCCGAAATACATTTAGCAAACCACCCATTTTAACGGATAATTCTTGAGTCTTGTTATTTTATGCTTGTATAAAGATAAGGACGTCCAATATTTAGGGGGGAAATTCAACTAGCAACGATTTTCACGATATGCGACGATATTTTGCCAACGCAGAATGAACATACGATGAACGTGAATCTTATATCGTACGATGAACGTATATTGTAGCATGGCCCTAGTATCGCAGAAATCCTAGATTTAAATCTATATCAGCTACGGACGTGTCTGGGCTGCGCGGGCTATTGGTACACACCGTCAGACGTTTCCATTCCTCGAAGTCATGGAAAATCGAGCGGATGTTAATCACGCATCCGTCTACTCCTGCTGAAGCAGGTGATGAAACTCCGTGCCAAACATCGAAATGCCTGCGACGTACAAAAAAAACGAGAAAGTGGCAATCTTGCTTTGAAGCTTTCGTTACTGCAGGAATCCATACTCTTTGGTTCTTTCGGTAAAGTCACGTTGCGATCGAAACGTCGTGATTTGTTTTATTTTATTTCTAACTACGTGACCTTACCGAGGAAGTGGCAGTTAAATGTCGTGGTTGAAGTCCTCCAAGAAAAAAAAAACTTCATTCGTGCCACCAAACGCTCACCCTTACCCCTCACCTTGGGGCGCCAGACCTTCGTAGGTGTGGGGAGTACTCACAGACCAAAGACAAATCTCCCCCGTATAGCCTGAACAGACTGTTGAGGCAAGTGCTGTTAGCGAGCGCCTGTTAAGGCCGGGACGGCACAGGAAGAGATTCGGTGGCCAGCACCACAACCCGGTCGACTTTGGCTCCACAGTGCTGATGTTTACACACCGCACCAGGGATTAATTTAAGGCTAAGTCGACCTCGGAGAGAATCAGGACCGGTTCAGATATGTATCGCTATTATTGGGGACTCACAGACCTTAAATACAAGGACACGCACTCCACAAACATACACACAAAGACAGAGACACAACGCTACGGATCAGCATCAGCCTTCACCGCTAAGTGGCGTTAACATCACCACAGATTATGCGCGTGTTGCAGTCACCAAATCCCCACACACAAATCACTTTGGTCCGCATATATCGATGTCATCTGCAATTTGGAGCAATGGAGACTTTCGCTGCGTTGATAGGCTTCAAATATAGGCGCCTGCGAGGCCGAATGTTTACCGTGAACGTTTTTCAGTCCTCGCTGCGTTGATTTGGAGTGTGATGCTTCGGGCCACCGAAATATTTTTGGAGGCCTGGGGGAAAAAAAGATCCACATGATCCTACCCTAGGATCTGAGGCCTAGGGGTTAAGTGCCTCTCCAGCATTGTGCTTGATTCTCACAATCTCGGTGATTTCGTCAAGGAGCAAAACCATCAGGGGAAATCGTCATCCTCACAGCGGCTTTTGGCTGAGCCATCGAACAAAGGCGATCACTGCATTGCACGCTTTTAGGTGCGCTTCTGCGGCCGTCTGGAACGCTCTTCCTTACGATATTAGGAAGCCACTGAGGATGTGCATTTTTTTATTCAGATTGTAAACTAATTTCTTTAGAAATGTTGTTTTGTATTTAGTTTTTGTTGTCCTTCCCCCGGCACCTCCAATAAGCACGGTTGGCTACATATGGTGCGAAAAAAGTTCAACATAGATATATATATATCACGTGCTGGTTTATGCGGTTGCCATACGAAGGTGATATACAAAAGTCGGTTTCTCATCTATGTGTACAGATTCTTTAACAAAATAAGTATTTCTATCCTGTTATAAATGTGGACTATCTCAGGACTATACAGTTGACTCCGTCAATGCAAAATTCCCATTCATGGATTTGGCAAAGCATCCAGATTGATTGCAGCAACCTCCTGAAAAGTTTATTGAAACTCGGTGAGGTTTTCCATGGATACATGGAACCCTGTTCACTATTAGTATATGATGTTGTTGCTATTATTATCATCACTACATTTGTTTGTTCCGCATAAAGATGCGTGGGTTTCATCTCATTAACAAACATCCACAAAGGAACATGGGTTGCAAAAATATTATCTATTATATATACTATCATATATATACACGATTAAACTAAATGCCAAACATGAATCAAAAGTGTGTCTTCTTGCTCCAACGAGCTTGGAACAGCAGTGCACTTCTCCGATCACAGCCCTGAGCCAGTAGTACCTCCCACTGTCTGTGGTGTCTTTACTTATTTAAATTATTTATCCAGGAGAGCCACACTGAGTCGTAGGGCTTTCTTTCAGGAGGGTCCTGCATTTGGTTTTCATTATTTTTGATGTTTTCAGCCAAGTAAAGAGTTTGTATACGTCTGGGAGGAAACCGAAGCATCCGGAGAAAAATCACGCAGGCGAGGGAGTAACGCTTTATCAGCGCACAGATAGAAGCAGATAACGATAGAAGATAACGATGAGTTAACTTGCTGTTCTTGCCCTCTCCTGGCCAGCCAACGTATGGCACCTCCTCGACGCCCACGGGAAGGGAGTTTCACAACATGGGTGTGCGATCCAGCAACTCTCGCTGGCTCCACACTGCTAGCTTACAGGTAGCCACATGCATAGCCACCGCCGCCCAGCTCTTTGGAAGCTCCTCTGCCTCTGTTCACGTCACGAGACTACCATCCCGGGTCGTGAGTGCCGTTGTCCTCATCGAGGCTCGTCGGCCTTCGGTTGTGCTAATCGCAGAACCAAAAAAAACCGATAAAAAAGATTATACGGTAACGCGCACATACGCCGATCGAACCCTGCATTATAAGCACAAGGATTATCGCGCGAACACAATCGGTCATATGATTGCATGGTTGGCATTTGGGGTTAGTCTGGTTAACTGTGTGAAAGAAGCGTGCGTTCCCTGTAGTGACTATCAAGCTTCCTGCACATTCCTACCTTCCTGAACACCCAGGCTCCAAAAGTTTAACTTAAATTCTAGATGTTTATTCACAGTGGCCATTATTTATTTCCCTGCATTAGGATACATGCTCCTCTCTCTGTCACGATACAATTTGAAGTTTATTCGGACTTAAGATGATCATCACACAAGGGGTAGATAAAATAAGTCCTCGGGTAAGGATTTCTAAAATATAGCGATCGTGACAAAATGTATTCGTTTTGTGGTCACGATTATTGACTGGACGGAACAAACGTTAATACATTAACTGTGTACATTTGTAATTTCCTTGAAATTGTACTTCTGATCTCATCGGCCAAGATTTAGCTTATGCTGGATGAAGGCCTCGAATGGTCTCGCAACAATCCATCGGGCAATCTATGCGATTTGGTAATAAAGTATCTTAATCAGTTTATTATGAAAAGTATCTTAATATCTGGTACTTAAAATTAATTTCACTATGATTCTTCTTAGTTATATACATCTTCGAAATACATACTTTTCTTACTTAAATGAAAGTTATTTCAAAAGCCTCGTTTTATGGAGAAGTTTCCCCCAGAGTTTGCACGGTCAATCGGAATGAAAGGAACCCCAGACCACATGTCTGCGCCAGTGTTCACGCACGTACGCGATCTGAGAGCGTACTGGCCTCCTGAGCCCCACCTTCGAGGTGAACGAGGGATGGGTGCCTGCACCAAGATGTTGACCTAGCGTTTAACCAGGGCCCCAGAGGGTGGGGGAGGGTGGGGACGGGGGGGGGGGGGCTGGTGGGCCGATTTTCCCCAGCAATATTGGGGGGTGGGGGCTCATTAAGAATCAAGGAGGCCTCTCATGGTGGCATTTTGACCCGGGTCTCCAATAACCTTTTGTGGCCTTGAATTTGACCCCGGTAATGGCAGGGTGTGCGCCTGCTCTGGCATGAGGCAAGCAACACACGGCGAAATTGGGAATGGTCCAAATGACATTTAAGGGGTTACAAAATAATAATAATAATTTTGTAATCATAATAATAATTTTGTAATCACTCCCTACAGACACAATGGATGAGTCCACCATGAGCCCTTCCTCTCTGTCTGTTTCTCATCCCACCTACAAGAAGAATGAGCGAGAACGTATGTGGTTGAGTACATCCGCTGGAGGGGAGCGGTGGCACAGTGGTTAGCGCACCGCATGATGAACTCTCCAACCTGAGCTCGGTTCTCGGCCGCGGGCAGTCAGTGGCCAGTGACATCTTAACCGATTTTGCCCCCCCCCCCCACCCCCCCATCTTGGGCACCATTGGCCAACCCGCACTAACCAGCGTGGCAAAGTATGGTCAAACAATCTCCACGACCCGCATGACGTGGGGAAGCCTTCGTCCAGCAGTGGGTTGAAAATTCTATTTATTATATTGCATCCGCTGACTTTCAAGTGTTAGCGAGGAACTTTCCACCGCTGTTGCCCGAATGATGCAACTCGAGGCCGCTACTCGGAACTTTCCTCGGAGGGTTGCCTGTTTCACCTCTCGCTGAAGCTGTCGACGTTTCGTTTTCCGAGTAGGTCTTCATTCGCCGGGCACTCTTCAGAAACCTATTGCTCAATGTTTCTTGGTCAAGGTGTCTTCTCGGCCCATGTCAGTCACCGTACCGTATCCACAATGTATACAACGCAGACGGTATCTTAGCATTTGCAAATAGAGCTAAATGTTAATTAATAAGAATCTATATTGTGGGATCGACGGATGAAATGCGCCTTAAAAATGTCAATTATTCTCTTGCAAATGTGAATTATTATGAAATGTTGATTAAACTGTATACAGCATTTATAATGGACGATCAATAATGAAAGCACGTGCTGTCACTGTAACAACACGATATGTGGTTCCAGAATTGGCCTCATCAGCCATGCGCACCCCCATAAACCATGACCATCATCGCTGGCCATGGAGGACCATCATACACCACCTCGAGGGATCCCAGATGACGACTGACTGAATTAATGTTCCATCGACCTCAAGCACAATTCAGGTATAGACACCACCTCCCTGAAATAATGGCGAGGAATTATAAGGAAGACCGCGTATTAGTTAAATGCCTCTAGACATCTACCCGCAAATCTCAATGCACTCACTAAACGAATGATGTGGTGATGCTGCTGCTACCATATTGGCAGCAGTGCACAAATACGAATAACAAAACAACTCAACACACATTTGGTAATACACGTTGCCTTAAAATATATATTTAATAGCCGATGTTTCCGTCAAAATGTTTCTCAAGAAGTATTTCAAAGGGCATATTCTACGTACAATTTTTAATGTATATACAGGGGTGCTTCAAAGAAATGTTAACACTTCCGAAAATTTGCACCAATACTACGAGAAATGTGCTGCTGCCTCCAGGCTCTGGAGATCACCTGGAGAAGATTCCAGGCCACGTGTTGACAATGATTTGCGAAAAAGTGGAGACTCTTTCACTTTTTGAAGCTATGAACATACATTTTTTTATCATGTTACAGTGTAGTATCCGTTATTTCTCCATTAAAAACGATAGTCCCATGTAAGTGTTCACGTTTTTTTTGAAGCGCCCTGTATATTATGCAATGTCGAAAACTATCATCGATTTAAATGTTAAAATCATGATCGCAAAGGTGACAGGTGGGACCGGGCGTGCCTCGACCTGTTCAGATATCACTCGTACCCATAGTAGTGGTACCCGTGATTACAATTAGATCATTCTAATTATCAGTGCTGGAATATATATTTTTTTGGATGTCAATTAAAATGTAATGAAATTATTTGGTAAAGCTGCTGCCGCCTTGACAGTGATGCACAAGCACCAGGAACACAAAACTTCGCACATTCGTCAATAACGCCGAGGCCTTAAAAGTAAATCTATATATAATAGGTTACATTTCGGGCAATGACTCTTCTTAATAGCGCTTTCTTTTGAAGACATTCATGCATTCGTTTTGTCATTGCGTTTTTCCGTTAAGAGCCCGGGGTACACGGTAGCTCCCGTAAAAGGACCCAATATGAACCTATCTTGCTCGTAGGGGTTTTTACTCGAAGGAAAGCAAACCGGCGAAACTACTAATGAAAGGGTCACCCTTGGAGACAACTACAGGAAGGTGAGTCCTCGCTGAATACGTGGTGTTCGCGCAACGCGTTTTCTCTACAACGTGGTTCTTCCATAACGGAACGCTTTTCGCCCAGAATGGAACCCGCCCGTTATAATGTGGAACGTGCACCGTTATAACGCGGTTCATGAGCGGTCGACCGCTAACTACTTTCTTGAGCTGCTCAGCTGAGCCGTACAGTACGCGGAATGATAGAGTACCCCGCGTTATGTATCGTCACATTATATATTTATTTATGGGGCAAATGTGTTGCTTAACGCGTTTTAGCTAAACGTGGCACTTTCCAGGAACGTGTCTACCGCATTAAATGTGAAAATGCGTTTAAATCCTGGCAGTTACCCGACGGCTTATGTGTTGCTTATCAATATTGTACTTCATTAGACCTCCTTTGCCAGTACCAAAATGTAATAATAGGATTTTTCCCCTTTTTTCTGGCAACAAAACTGAAACCTTTTTTTACAAGGATTCATGTCTGCATTAACCACAATACCTGCAGTCAAAATGCAAACAAAAACATACTATGATAATATATGATGCATTGTCCTTGAACCTGATTGTTCCACACCAAGGGACGGCTTTCTTTTGAGCCTCGACCCAATTGGTGCTCGACCACATGACGCCAAAAGGCGTCACACAGCTCAAAGACAATGCCACTATCAAAGTAATGAGAGCTCGGGGTGAGCATCGACATCATTAGACCTCCTTTGCCAGTACCAAAATGTAATAATAGGGGTTTTCCCCTTTTTTCTGGCAACAAAACCGAAACCTTTTTACGAGGATTCATGTCTGCATTAACCACAATACCTGCAGTCAAAATGCAAACAAAAAACATACTATTATAATATATGCATTGTCCTTGAAACTGATTGGTCCAATCAGTTTCAAGGACAATGTGTTCCTGGTGCTTGTGCATTACTGCCAAGGCAGCAGCAGCATTACCAAATAATTTCATTACATTTTAATTGACATCCAAAAAAATATATTCCAGCACTGAAAATTAAAACTGATTGGTCCAATCAGTTTCAAGGACAATGCATATATTATCATAGTATGTTTTTTGTTTGCATTTTGACTGCAGGTGTTGTGGTTAATGCAGACGTGAATCCTTGTAAAAAGGTTTCAGTTTTGTTGCCAGAAAAAAGGGGAAAACCCTATTATTAAATATTGTACTTCCGAAGATGAACACATTGGAAAGCATCACGTAATCCATGCGTGGCAATGGTTGTATCCTAACTTGAGAAACATTCTTGAGGTGCATTTATATAACGTTGGATTGCGATTTTGGTAAATTTTGGTAAATATAAAGGTCAGCAATCAATAGCGTAGACATCAATTATGATCTAATGAATTGCAATCTATATGAAGGTCGATTTTTTTGTTATTGGATTTACATTATTTTTTTAAAATAATTACTGTAGAAAGAACGTTATGTAGTTGGATTAAGATGTATTCATACCACGAAAAGTCCGATTGAGCCTTTATTTATTGAGATCGAATTCTAGAGAAATTACCATTCAAGTCAATGCACCTATAATCATAATGATTTGCATTCAATTGTATTGGGGTTGGAAACTATTCAGATATTTATTAAACGTATGGACAACAATCTCAACGCATTCGTCCATAACACTGTGGCGGCCTTAACAGGTACTCGCGAACAAGACTTGCCACAAAAACCTGTTGAAGGCTACACGGGAGATCTTGTTCATAAGTATTAGCATGTGTTAATTGCATGTGTGTATGTTAATTACGTGTGTGCGTGTGTGTGTTCACGCTGTTTCGCTTGTAGGGAGCGGTGGTGCAGCGGTTAGCGCGCTGGCGACCCGTGTTCGATTCCCGCTCGACAGTGACGATTAATTGAACCGGTCCTGGGCCTTCCCCTCGGTAGACTCAGTCTCAAATGAGTACCTGGTGCGGTGTGTTAACGTCGCCACCAGGGAGACAAAGGCGGCCGGGCGTGGTCCTGGCCACTCATGGGTGCTCGCTAACAGGACTTGCTCCTACATTATGTTAAGGCTACAGGGGTGAGCTTTGTCTTTAACGCTGTGGCGTGTGCCCTGCGCTCCCTATCTCCCTCCTTCCATCTGTTGCTCGCTCCTGGCCGTGCAAAGTTGCTGAGTCGGCGGAGCGAGCCGCAAACCCACAACGTGCGTGCAACGTGCAAACCAGCGAAATCGCTCGCACACTCACTCAACACGCATGCACTCACACACACACACGATCACACACTCGCACACTACTTTACACACACACACACACCCACTCACTCTAACAATCGTACACACACTCGCACACAATCGTACATAAAGCCAAAGATCCCCCGTATAGCCTTTACGGACTGTTGGGGCAAGTTCTGTTAGCGAGTAGCACCTACGAAGGCCGGCACGGCACGCGAGGGGGTGGGAGGCCTGCATCATGCCCGACCGCCTTTGTCTCACGAGTGGCGATACTAACGCATCGCACCGGGTACTCATTTGAGGCTGAGTCGACCTCCAGGAGACCCTGGACAGGTTCAGATAATCGTCACTGGTGCTGGCCGTGAGTAAGACTCGAACTCGGGTCGCCGGGTTCTTGGCGCAGCGCGTAAACTGGATACACAAACATGGTTGACCAATAGGGAGTTATCCCTTGACCACACCCGTGCATCGATCAGCTTCCCATCGTATCTATAGCGCATGGAAATAATCACCTCTACATGCATCATGGGAAGCTTCTGGAACTATGTGGTCAAAGAAGATATGAAATAGTGTCGGGGCCAGAGGACATCCCTGTCGCACCCCACGGTGAACACAAAATGCTCTGCCCACCATCATGAAGGTTCTTAATGATTTTGAGCAGAGGGTCTGGGATTCCGAAAGTGCAAATGATAAATCAGAGCCTTGACCTATTGATGGTTTCATAGGTCTTGACAAAGTCAATAAAACACAGATGCTGGTCCTGTTGAAATTCCCTACAACTCTGCTGTAGCACACGGACAAATAAAATAGCGTCCGTGCAGGACCGCCCCACCCTGAAACCACATTGGGGCTCCGCAAGCCTCTCCTCATCATGTTTGTCAAGGTGATGTTGACTAATCCTTGCCAGGACCTTTCCCGGAACCCTGATAAGGGAGATGGCAGTTGTTACAATCTATGCAGTCCCCCATCTTAAAGAGGGGGTCCACGGAGGAATCATTCCAATCCCGCGGAACCCATCCTGTGGACACGACTGTTGTAATGATGGCATATAGGGCAATCTGCACTCAAACACCACCCTCCCTAAGCAGTTCCTATGGGAGGTTATCTCTACACAGCTCTGTACCTGGTCTCAAGCTCAGGATCACGCTCGGCACTTCCTCAACAGTTGGCACATCAGTCAACCACTCGCAAGGAGCAGCGACTTCCCCCAATATTTGAGGCACAGCAGATACCAGCTGGGTCAACTCCACCTTGCCCCATGGTGTTGTTTGAGCTGAGGGGTTTTCCCTCTCCCAAGACCTCACAGACATGTTCAGCAAACCTGTGAACCTGTTCTCGGTGGGTGGAAGATTGGATTAACCGTTCTTTCCCTACAGGATGACGATGGGTGTGGTACTGCAAGTAACTTTTGTTGATGGAGTTAAAAGAGTGATTTGTTATCGCGTGCTACTGAGGCAGTTTCCACTTCCTCAGCATTCATCCTTGCAGCGCCGCACAAGCTTTCCGAACCTCCGAGCGAACGCTGTGATACACCTCCACATTCTCGAGCGCGGGATGTTGTAGACGGTGGGAGTGGGGCCTACCGCTTGCTTTCAACTGGCCAGAACACCTCCTCCGTTAGCCAGGGTTTCTGGGGAAGTCTGGACCACGTACACAACGCAGCTGTCATGAGTTGCAGTCCTAAAACTGACCGATTTCCCATCGGCATCAGGAGGAGGGTGACGATGCTGACCCCAGTTGGAAGCGATGATGAAATTGTCGCTTGCACCGTTCATCAGCTAGGCCTGGTTTGAGTGGGCTCCTAGATGTACGATTGCCTCCACAGTGAAAGTATAACAGGCGCGTCTTACAGGTGACACGCCGATGTTCAATGGAAAGATCAACTCCACGGAAGGTCCTGGTGTCAATGACAAGGGCCCGCATTTGCTGTTCCATCACTTTGTAGTCCAGTAGATGTTCTTGCTTGGACCCGGCATGCATCCATGATGTGTGAATGCGCCCATGCGTTGTTACTGAGCTGATCTGACCCATGCCTTCCTATCACTCCAACCCAAGTGCCCCAATCGGGCATCAAATTCACTGAACAAGATTACTCTATTCCGAGGGACCACTTTAGCCAGCACCTGGGACAGGAGGTCTTAGAACGGGATCTGACCTATCAGCCTTGCCTGCATCTTGCCACTGATGTTCATCTTCTGTGGGTGCGTAAGTCACCATCATCACAATTCCTCGCCTCCCGTTGATGAGGAGGCGAGGTCACAATAGCCTAGGACTCACGACTTCCCAGACACATGCAGACACTCTCACATATGCATAGATACGCACACACTCACAATAGTATACACAAACACTCATACACTTACACTAACACACCCTCACACACTAACACATACTCTCCAAACACTCACAAGTACATACATACATGTATTCACTCACGCACACACGCTCATACAAAAAAAAATGCCTATAGCCTTTAGCCGACTGCAGGAGCAAGTGTTGTTAGCGAGCACCTGTGAAGGCCAGTACGGCACACGAGGGGGTGAATGACCAGCATCACGCCTGGCCGCTTTTGTCTTCCCAGTAGCGATATTTATAATATACACGCATCTATACATAGGTGCATACACAGGTACACGATCAATATGCACAGGGATGAATATCTCACTCAATGTTTTTCGGAAAGCTACGAGGCTGGGCTGGCTTGGATAAATAATTATCGGCATAAGGCACTACCACTAGAATAGAAAGTATCCCTTTCCAAATAATCATGTATTATTCTAATCTATATTCATATAATCATATCAAGTGTTATATATGTATGTAATAATATATATAATGCAACATTTAGGCGAAATTGATTGATGTGGCGTGCCAAATAAATCCCGGAACAGTTTTCCGCATGCACTCTTCCAGCGAACTATAAAGCACTCGATACATTAACATTCATATGCGGTACGTACATATTCACATGTTTGCATTTACATGGCACGCGATGTACATGCTAAATACACAAACGCGCTCACATACCCGAGACACGCACACACAGCTGGGTTCTCACTGTTAGCGAGCGCCTATTACTACGGCCAGGGAATTGTGGACAGCACCACGCACGCACATCCGGCCGCATTGCTCTCTCTCTAGATACCAGTGATAACAGGCACGCGTGCTTGGGGCCGAGTCAGATATCTTTTGCCACCAATGCTGTGCGTCACGGCCAGGAGTCGATCGCGGATGCGTAGCTGCATGCAACGACGCTCACTCACACGGACGTACAAAGACAAAGTTTCCCCGTGTAGCCTTTAACAGACTGTTAAGGCAAGTGCTGTTAGCGAGCAGCAATCCATGAAGGCCGGAACGGCACTCGAGAAGATGGTGTGGCCATAAACCACAAGCCTGCCGCCTTTACCGCTGCTCAGTGCTGATGTTTTTAACACACCGCATGACGTACTCATGTAAGGCTGAGTCGGCCTAGAGGAGGGCCCACGACAGGTCCAAATATTCGCCACTATTATTGGTCTTGAGCGGGAATCAAACTCGGGTCGCCGGGTTCATTCACACGTGTACACACACACACACAAAGACAAAGATCCCCCGTGTAGCGTTAACAGACTGTTGGGGAAAGTGCTGTTAGCGAGCAGCACCTATGAAGGGTCGGACGGTGCACGAGCGGGTGGATGACCAGCACGACGCCCTATGGCCGCCTTTGTCTCCCCAGGGGCGATGTTTTTACACACCGCACCAGGTACTCATTTGAGGCTGATTCAACCTAGGGGAAGCCCACGACCGGTTCAGATAATTGCCACTGATGGCCGGGTCCATAGCGCAGCGCGCTAACGGCCCCCAGCACACACACCCACGTGTACATACCACGAGCCAGGGCTCACAAGTTTGGATTTGTCTACCAAATTGAGGGACTAAAAGCCACTCTGGTTTTCAGTTATCCTGATGTCTGAATTGTCTGGAATCATGCGATGTGCGTCCCAGACTTCCAGCTGAATGCCATTTTGGAGTCTCATCTTTCAAGCGAGGTCGGGTCATTTATTGTACCATTTTTTGGGCCTCGAATCTCGAATCTATGGGTCCGCCCCAAGCGCAAATCGCATCCACATCACACACGTGCATGCATTTCCTACGCTAACTTGCATGGTGGTGGTGGTGGGGACGTGATTTTTTTTAAACCGTGTTGCTGCTGCTGCTGCTCTGTTACCGCTGTTACCGTTGCCACCCCCAGGGTCTCCTCAGGTCACCACACCGGCCATGGGATTCGAGGCCACGCGGGGTCTCGCGAATTACGAGAAATTACAACGGCGAACGTGCCCCGCTTCGTCGTGCGTATGGCCCAGCGGTCGCCTGACGCCGCCGCCGCCTCCGACTCTGAATCGAACTTTACTGGGAATTGGTTTGCGGTCACGCCCGCCCTGGTCGCCTTTGCGTTGAAGGTTGGACTCCTTTGCTGAGGAGGAGGAGGAGGAGGTTGGGGGCAGCTACCACCCAACGTCGGCGATGGGTTTCTGTTGTCGATTGTGATTGTCCGACATGGCCTCTCCGACGTGTGTCCACATTGTACCACGTGTCCGACGTTCCGCTCTACGCGAGTATGCCAGATAACTCCCCACCCCCCACTCTAGACAGAGGGGCGCGCTGTCTCTATCTTTATCCATAGCTACCGCGCGAACAGCAGCTCTTGAGAGTAGACTGCAGCCTTGCACCCGTTTGGTTCTCAATGTAAATAAATACATAGCGAGGCCGTAATTATAATATATATTGGGGGGGGGGACACATCCCCCACAATATTCAAATATTCTCAAAATGTCCCCCCCACCCAATATATTGCTATAAAATAGATGTCTGTTTATATGATTGTGGTTATGGTTGTATTTTATTAATCCCTAATCTCTGCCATTACATACAATGAAACAAGAAAGGGTAAAATAAAAACATAGCAATGTAATACAATAACACTATTAGACATTATTGTAAAAAATAAATAAAAAGTCCATCCTATGTGTTAGTGAATTTTTTAATATTTTAGGCAGGAAATGGCAGGAAATTGTTTTCAAATTTAGATTTTTTTTGGGGGGGGGGACCCCCAGACCCCCTGGAAGATTTGGTCCCCCCCAATGTTGACTCCATGGCTACGGCCTTGATACATAGGTTTGATTAAACAAAGTAGTTGTGCTTACGTGCCCGTTCTTAATTTGTCTTTCGATGAATTACCTTCGAATAGAATCGGGCCACGTCTCGCACCCCCAAACAGGGCGTCTCGCACTATAAGTAGACGCTCCCAACAAACAGCACGTGAAGCGAAACGTCGTACCATCATGCCGAATCCCACACCCGGAACCAACCCCCAAGACACAGATGGAATTTATATATGTCCCACTGAGACGGGATGCACTCGTGTGACACGCTGAAGCAAATTCGAGCACCGACACGATCGGTATTCATTTGCCATCATCATCGTCGTCATCATCATCATCGTGCCTTCAAGGTCTCGTTAGAAGCACGGTTTTCTTTCCTGGTGATAAAGGTCACTCTTAACTGGCTGTCGATTACGTTCTATTACGTAGGTGCAGTTAAGAAATTTGTCACACAGGGCGGTCATGCAAATTTCATTTCAATATAATTAAATATTAATATCTTGCAATTCACTCAACCGCACAGTAAACTTCACCATGGCGGGTTTTTTTCTCCACGAGCAAACTTTCAGCCACTTTTAAAAATTAAATATACATTTTTAACGATGTCATTATCCTGACGGATTGCTAATGGGAAATCGTTACACAGATTAAAGATATCACGTCATCGGTGGTGGTGGTGGTGGTGCTGCTGCTGCCCCTGCTGCAGTGGTGCACAAACGCGATTAACACAACACCTCAACACGGTCGTCAGCAACAGCGTGTGGCCTTAAAAAATAAAACATAATCAACGACGTTTCGAGCAATGGCCCTTCTTCACAGCACATACATAGAGAGGCGGTAGACAGAGTTATGGTGTAAAGTGCAGTCCCCATCCCGGATTACCTCGATCTCTCGGCGATGAAAAAAGGGCCATTGCCCGAAACGTCGCAGGATATATATGTTTTTCTTTGAAGGCTAGGCTGATATTAGTGGAGGTTTTTAGGTTTGTATTTGTTGGTTTGTTTGATACATAGCTTGTCTTGGAGGGACTCGGCGCAATGTCAGTGAAAGGGTTAGAGTGGGAATGATTGAGAATGTTTCATGCACAGACGGTCAATCGATCATAACATCACACCGAGTCGTGGCTGTACGATTGTTCTTGTTTTAGTGATTGTAACCAATGTAATTTACTCAAAGAAACCAATGTCTCCCAACAGACTTCGCACACACACAAACACACACACAAACACACGCACACAAACACACACAAACACACACACACAAACACACACACAAACACACACACAAACACACAAAAACACACACACAAACACACACACAAACACACACACAAACACACAAACACACACATAAACACACACACACACAAACACACAAACACAAAACAAAGATCCCCCATATAGCCTTAACAGACTGTAGGGGCAAGTGCTGTTAGCGAGCACCTATGAAGGCCGGAACGGTACACGAGGGGGTGGGTGGCCAGCACCACGCCCGACCGCCTTTGTCTCCCTAGTGGCAATGTTTACACACCGTACCAGGTACTCATTTGAGGCTGAGTCGACCTAGGGGAGGCCCGGGACCGGTTCAGATAATCGTCACTGGTGTTGGCCGTGAGTGGGAATCGAACCCGGGTCGCCAGGTTCATAGCGCAGCGCGCTAACCGCTACACTACCTCTCCCCACACACAAACACACACACACACACAAACGCACACACACACAAACGAACACACACACACAAACACACACACACAAACACACACACACAAACACACACACACAAACACACACTCACACAAACACAAACACACACACACACACAAACACGCACACACAAACACACACAAAACACACACACACAAACACACAAACACACACACAAACACACACACACAAACACACACACAAACACACACACACAAACACACACACACAAACACACACACACAAACACACACACACACAAACACACACACAAACACACAAACATACACAAACACACACACACAAACACACACACAAACACACACACAAACACACACGCAAACACACACACAAACACACACACACACAAACACACACACACAAACACACACACACACAAACACACACACACAAACACACACAAACACACACAAACACACACACACACAAACACACACACACAAACACACACAAACACACACACACACAAACACACACACAAACACACACAAACACACACAAACACACACACAAACACACACACACAAACACACACACACAAACACACACACAAACACACAGACACACACACACACAAACACACACACACACACACAAACACACACAAACACACACACACAATCACACACAAACACACACACACAAACACACACAAACACACACACACAAACACACAGACACACACACACACACAAACACACACACACAAACACACACACACAAACACACACAAACACACAAACACACACAAACACACACACACAATCACACACAAACACACACACACAAACAAACACACACACAAACACACACACAAACAATCACACATAAACACACACACACAATCACACACAAACACACACACACAAACGTGTTTTGTCAACGAATGGACCCTGCCGTGGTGTGTTTTGTCAGCGCATTGGAGACTTTGCACTCCAGAGGTCGCTGGGTCGACTCGATCTCCTGGTGCGGCAGTTGACACAATGGGGTCGAGTTTGTTCAACATGTAGGCGGCTTTCGCGACCAATATCATCCATAATAGAGTTTTTTGGGTTAGATCACGTGAATGTATAAATGTGTCGTAAATGTTGTGGCTTGGCTCTCCAACACACCGGGTGTGCTGTACGAGTGACGAATTGGCCACGTTCTGTTTACGTGACAACCCTTACTAGTTGGCTGTGTCGGGTGGTCGCGGGTTTTAACGACACATTTATATATTTACGCGATCCAACCCAAAAAACCTCTATTATGGGGTTTTGCCTCTGTCCACCCAGCAGCAGCAGCAGTATAAATGGGTACACCATCGGCAGGTCGCGTGTGGTAGGATAAAGTGTGGGTACTCCCACCTCTTTCAAGGCGTCTGGCCAGCATGAACGAGTAGGCAAAATGCTCCCCCCCCCCTCTAGAAATGACCTCTCGAGCTCCCTCGAGTGAAGGCACCTTCCGTCAGCGGTAGCCGAGGCAAAGTAATTCCAGGGATCTTTTCTTGACCTCTCTATCTTATAGTTAAAGTATCAGGGTTCAGTATATACGGTGTATATATATACACACAGCATGACTCTGCCTAAAGGTTGAGGCTTTCGCTGACCTTCCTGACCCTAACCTGCCCCACATCTCTCGCCTGGGTTTTACAAAGCAGGTGGCGTTAAGGCCGATGATGATCAAGTTCAGCCCGAGCCAATTCTGTCTCATTCATATAAAACGTGGGCTTCAACCTTGACCATTACGGTATTCTCTGGGTTATCAGACCTACATTTTTCTCCACTGTATTTAAAAAAAAGCAAGAGTTATGGGTGCATCTTATAATCTGGTAGGTTTGACATCGGGCACAAGTTTTGGAGTTGCGGCTTGCTCTCCTGATCATCTTATAATCCGGAGAATACGCTAATGAGAGAGAGAGAGAGCCCACTTCTAGAAATTACTCCAGCTTGCTCTCATCCAAGGTTCTTTATCCGTTGCGCTAAGCGGGACCGATTGTGCTGACCAGGGCCGATTACATTGACCAAGGAGGCTGATAATCTGGCAAGTTTAAACTCAGGTTCCGTTGTGCCACTTTTCCTCCCACAAGAGGAGCCGAGTCAGCGATTTAATTCGCGAGCGCCGTGTAGCCCGCCCAGCTGCTCCACTGCTGGACGTGTCCGTCACGCTGGGGGGGGGGGGGGAGGGAAAATTGGGCCGCAATTTCCACCCTCCCGTGTCCACCTCGCGGCCGCTACTTTGCCGGGGCTGCGTCACGCCACGGACGTGGTAGCGAATTCGTGCCCCCCACCCAAAATAAATGGTCCCATTCAAGCATCTCGTGTTACACTAAACGGAATATTCACACGTCATGGTTTGTGCCGAGTGATCGGGCTTTCTCAAAGGTGTACAATTTTGTGGCGCTGACGGAAGCTTGTGGCTTCTGCCAATTTTTGTTTGACACAGAATCGAAGTTTGTAATAAGTAATGTAGCGGGATGCAATTGAATCCATATGCTTTGTATATGGCATTTAATTTGATTTCACCGTGTGTTCACCGTTTTACAGCCCATTGAGACAATTATCAGCATCCTACAATTTTGAGCTGTTAATGAAAGTAAAATCACACGTGAGCACAGAGGAACAATCAGAATATAATATTGAAAGTCTTCGGATAATATCCTTTCAGGCTCGATTATGACTACAGGCTTTGAATCGCTCACACTTTAGCTGTGCAGATGGTGGTTTTCAACATTTTGCTTGTTATTTTTGGAAAATGACCACTCAAACGTGACCCCGGGCAAATTAAGCGCAAACTAAATTTACGGTGCCATTACATAGCATCCACACGCATGTATCTGAAGAGGCTGTATATGAAAACAAGTGGGCATATTGATTTTGTAGAGAGAGGGGAGACAGTTGTAGGCAGAACAAAAAAGGTCTGTCCGAATCAATGGGTCTCTGTGCGAGTCTCCGGGTCTCTATGTAAAAGTGTTTTAATTATCTCCATACATACGTTGAGTTTATTATCCTCCCCCCACACCTCTGATGAGCACGGATGGTTACGTACGGTGCCAAAGAAGTTAAACACAAATACATACCCGTGGGGGTCTCTATACAGTACAATACAAACTGGATTTCGATAGCGTCCAAGTGCCATCACATCTGTAAAGAGTGGGAATATGCATTTAATATTTTAATGGAGGAAAATATGCGGACAGTCACAGTCAGAGGGGAAACAAATTAAGGTTCCAAGCCTGGACTTGAACAGGGGGCATGGAGTCGACAGCACAGATGGCAGGGGGAAAGGAGCTCCAGAATGTGGGGGCAGCCGAGCAGAACATGTGAACCCCCCCCCCCCCCCCCGTCACGCTTGGGGGAAGGAAAACTCGGGCCGCTTTTCCGCCCTCCCGTGTCCACCTCGCGACCGCCACTCGACCGGGAGACTTCGTCACGCAATGGATGTGGTAGCGACGACCAGGTTCCAGAAACAATGTCGTCGCGTTAGAGCATTTCATGTCGAACGACCAGAAAAAAACGACGTCATGGTTTGTGCCCAGCGACCGGGCTCTCTAGACGTCGTGCAATTTGCCGCATTGACGGAAACTTGTGGCTTCTGCCCATTTTCTAAAATAGAAATGAGTTTTCGGAAGTGATGCTACAGTTTGTAATTAAATTAATGCACGAAACTATATGTATTTAATTTCACTTCACAGCTTGTGTTCGCCGTTTTATCAGCATCCTAATTTGTTTTAGCTGTGTATGAAAGTAAAGATGCACGTGACCACAGAGGAACAAGCAGAACGTGATAATGAAAGTCTTCTCATTATATCCCTCTTGGCTCGATCTGACGACAGCCTCTAAACTGCTCACACTTTGGCCGTACACATTATGGGCTTCATTGCTTGCTTTTCTGACAAATGACCACTCAAACGTGAAACCCCCCGGACAAATAAACCACAAACAGTAATTTAACTGAGGTTTTTTAAATTTTATTTATGAAGCCATGCACGTAGATGCGAAACTCGAGCACTTGCTTTAAGTCTCTGGTGAAAAGCCAAACATACAGCAAAGCAGCACGGACAATGCCATAGACATACTGAACACGCAAATGAATCCCACGCTTGTCCATGCTTGTCCGATGGATGGACTCGCCTGTCCATATGAATGTGGAACTTTCACCGACCATAGGCCCAGTGCCCCATTTTGAGATGAGCCAGGGAGACACACTCTCCCCTCACTTTGTTTGGACGCCAATCTCAAACAACTAATTCCCCACTTCAAAAACAATTAATTATAATTTTGACTACAATTCACAGCCCTTTGTCAATCCACTGCTGGATGAAGGTCCTCCCCCATGACGTGCCGGCCAAAGGCCTTCCCATTCCGTGTAGTCTATGGAGATTGTTTTACCATACTTCACCATGCTGGTCAGTGCGAGTTCGTTGAAGGGATGCACCCAGGATCAAGCCAATGTATCACTCGCCTACCAACGTCAGTCACGGCTGGGAATCAAACTCATTTTTGTCGCGTTCGTAGTGTAGTGCGCTAACCACCGGAGCCACCGCTCCGCCACCTTTAGGTTCCGTAAGTGAATTCCATTACAATGTCACTCGTGTGCAAGTTTATCGAGATAGCTTTTCAGTATTTCTGTTAGTCGGCCGCAGGATTCGTTAACCTGCCAGTGTCATGCTCGTAACATTTTCCACAGCCTCGTAACCTTTGTTGATCAGCTGCCCATGCAGAGGGCCCCACGAGATCGTGAGATATTAAGACCAACGTTACGTGCACAAGAACGCTAACTTGCATTTCCCTAATTCACTCCACTCGCTCGCCACATCTCTAAAGGCACTCAAGGTGATGGAAAGTCCACGGTTAAGTGCCATAATGTCACGTAACTAACGCACCGCTGAGTCAAGAAATCGGGGTTTCCATTTTTTACTTTTCAAATTCGTGAGTTTTTTTTTTGCTTACGTGAGAGGGCAATTGTGATAACTGCGTCACATTTCTCAGCAACTGAGCAGCAGCATCAGCAGCAGCCGGTTAGGAAGGGGGCGGCGGTTGAAGCGGTGGTGCTTTTTGGACTGAAACAGCTCACCTGGTGGAACTATGCGAAGCTACACGCGTTTCCTCGCATGCAGTCACGGGTCAATTTGTCACCGGATAGAGGACATCGGTGGTGGTGGGGGGGGGTACTCATGACTACAAATGGTAAAACTAAATAGGAACTGGTGATATCCGTAACATACAAAATACAATTTACAAAACCTCCAATAAATATTATCAGTTAACATTGAATCGAGGCCACGTGTTGAGATAGTCGCTTTGAGACTCCTTAACGACAATGCCCGCATTGTATGTGGATTGTGAATGGGAATGTGATAGAACGAAGCGATATATTCTAGTTGAATTATTGAGACGCTAATTTATAACAAAAAAATGTATTTTCGTGAATGATGGCATAGCAATGTCGTTCTGACAATTAGTGACAACTGTACTATATTCGTGAGATATATTCGCAATTAAAGTCAGACATTTTAAATACCAACTTATTGAAAAGTTACTGTCAATATGTCTAGTTTTAGTCTTATCATGAACAAGTGTGATCTTTGTACATTTGGCGTCTTGTTTCTTTCGTAACTTTGTGCCGATGTTGTGATCTTGTAACTCTATGACATTATATTAACGATTGCTCTCATATACATGTACGTAGAAAAAATATAAAACATGCCTTAAAAGGGAGAACTATACTCTTTGGTTCTATTCGGTAAAGTCACGTAGGTAAAAAATTAAAACAACCAAAATCACGACGTTTCGGCCACAACACAAGCGGCCTTCATCAGGTGAAGGGACTAACCTGTCCGCTGGACAGAAAATTTAAGCACGGTCATGCAATCCCCTTGGCTGATGTGACGATGTCTTACCATCCAGCAAGTGAATTGGAATTTGGCTTTAAATAACATGAATACTGCAATACATGCCAATATATGCCCACCTACATATATTATACAACACTGGCATTAAACTATTTTAATTGGTTATCTTAAAAAATTATCTATGATCATAATTTATATTTTTCTTCTTCTTTTCAGATGACATTCACAAAATTAAATTTACTGAATTGAGATTACACCTGTGATCTTTAAAAAAAAAAACTTAAATTAATTTGCAAACAGAGTTCATGCATGAATGTTAATGGGTGTGTTTGAACATTTGTTGAAACAAATTCAATGACCCTGTGATTTGTTGACGAAAATATAAGTACCCTATGTGAATACAGCACTGACCTTTGGCCCACCCTGTACAATACTTAATATTTATGCACATGGAATATTTATTATATAATAACGCACACGTAATGCATGCGTATACTTACCCACCCACGTGGCAGTAATTGCTTATAAAGGTTTTTTTTATATATTTTCTACCCACGAATGCAATTGGTCATACCAGCTGTCCTAAAAAATAAATAAAAATGTGAACACGGCTATAATGCCGTGCATTAATCACACGATAAACCGAGCAACGACGGTCATCAAAAATGTAAACTGGATAAAGATATTTAAAAAAATGTAAACTAGATAAACATCAAAAATTTCTACTGCAACGACGGCGTTGCACTTGCTCGAGTGGAAACTATGAGTTGTACAACTTTATCACGGGTTACATTTGGCCGGTTAAACGTGGTTATCCCCCCCCCCCCCTTAACGAATTAATTACCAATCGTACGATTGGTAATCAATACGTGCTTGTATAATTTACACCAGGTGCACGTGTGTATGTGTGCTTAATCCGTATTCGGTGTAACGTTGCAGGGACCGGAATACTCTTGGCAGGGATTCGGTTGTGTGAACTGCACGTTGATGAACTTGAAAGATGTCTTCATTTGCATGGGAAGAACAGCACCCATGATAATTAAACGTGACAAAATAATTACAGAGTTAAGCGAAGCCGACACCACGTGTCGTGGAATGTATTAATGTTGAACTTTTTTCGCACCCTAAGTAGCCAACCGTGCTCACTGGAGATGCGAAATCCGATGTCAACAGCAAAATTATAAGGGGTGATAACAAATTTTCTCTAATTTGCCTTCTCATAGTTTTCCTTAGAAACCCACTCTGTGCTGGTGTTATGACACAAGTCCCAGATAATAAAATTACTCGAAACAAATCCTACTTTTCTAATAAGTATTTATAGGTTGTAAAAGTTGCAACTTTACATATGCACGCAAGCCATTGCAGTGTTTGCAAATAAGTAAATACACTCTTATTCTCAATTGGTGTTCGTGTAGTTAGCAACTTCACATATATGTTTTGTTACAAAGAGCGGAAAATACTTTTCCGCTTTCACATCACTGACTCCAATCTGCATATTTTGTAAAAAATATATAGACTTTAGGGCATTGTGCTGTACAGCACAACATAAATACAGAAAGATAAACATTTGGGGCAATTTCCGTTATTTTGACTGCATGTCTACCTCACCTTGTGTCTCCAATATTAAGGAAAAATATTTTAACGCGAACTTCCATGTGTTATGCCCCACTCATATCAGGCAGCATCATGCACGTGGGAGTATGCACGGGGATATCCAAGGGATTACTTGAAAAAACATTGGTAGAGATAGGTCAGCAATCTATTACTATCACACAATTACTACTTTTATTTTAGCAGTTATGGCCCACTGAGCGATATATAGCACATTTCATCAGCGACCTGGCCACAAATGATAGCTCAACAAAGTGGCTTATCACGTTGAAATTTATAGCAGCCAAATGCTCTAAACGCGTGATGTTGATTCTACATGTGGAGGGAATAACCGTAGGGCCGGCAGAAAATTCAACGTGACCAGGGAGAGAACATGCAAACTCCAAATATTAAGGTGTCGGGGTCGGGATCGAACACACGTCCTCCTGTATACCCGGCGAGGGAGATAACATCTCGCCACCAAGGCGCCCCAGAGAACACGGGATCCTGAACCCCGGCTAAAATAAAACGCCGCTCATTTACCAGTCACGAAGCTAGCCTCCCCACGTCCCTTTAACTCGCAGCTCCGATTCGCGTGATTTGGTATAGTTTTACATCGAACCTGCACGGATCATCATCTAACAGAGAGAGGATGCTTGCCTACTGGCTAACCAGAGTTGGTTCAAATAAGCCTCATGACTCTGTAGACGAGACATTCTGAATGTCAAGAGCGGCCCAGAGTTTTACTCGTGTTGAACCAATGCTGGTGATATGATGCATTTCTAGAAGGTTCTGTGGCTGACGGGATGTGTAAAAAAAAATGTATGTGGAAGAACAGACACATTCAAGGAGAAGTACGCGTCTGCTTTTGAAGTGTTGTTATTTATATCATCCGCAATTATTCTCATGCTTCTTTTGTGCTCCGATGTCCTGGTGTGAGCTCGTTATGTAATAACCACTCAGAAACAGCTGTTTAACGCTCAAATATCACTTCCTTGCGGCTTGCAGGATTCGCGATAAGGCATTTGCATGGGCAGCACGAGATTTGCATGCGTGGCACCACGCCTCCCTCATATCCACACGCGGGGACACCGCTGCGGCCAAGGAATAGAATTTGACTAGTTTTTTTCATAAACGTTCTCTGAACGAGGCAAGGGTTGAAAACAGCAAAGCCAGGCTTGTCAACTGAATTTTGAGTTTCAGTTGATTTATTATACGGATAATTTCATTTAACCAGGTGTCTAGCTATTTTACAAGGGGCATCCGTGGTGCAGTGGGTGAGTACAGCGACAACAAAAACAAAAACGTGAATAATGCACAACTTACAATGGAGGTATTTGGTGGTCGTAAATGAAACACCAGCGAATAAAAACAAAACAGTGCAAATGTAACATGACAGCAAAGAGGCACCAGGACAAAAATTAGGTGCAGGTGCAAATAACTGTAAGGACATGGACTCCAGAAGAAGGGACACAGGAGGAATTATGAGGGGGTCCAAGATGATTCTGCATCTCAATGACGTGACGCTGATGGTACAGACAGCATACAATGGGCAGAAAAGACTGTCATGGCAGGTCATGAGTTCAAATCCCAGGCGGAGGTCACTTAACAAAAGTCCTCCTCAAAGCTGGGTGGGTAAATTTTTTACACGATAATTGTGTAGTGTACTCATTCAGAGACACTAGTAGGAGGCACTCTCTCTTGTTTATTCCGGCCGTCACAGCCATAGGGGATAACCACATACTGGGTCAAGACAGCCAACATGCTTTCTAGACCCACGGCTTGAAGAGACGAAGACCATGACGACGGCAGCACGACGAGTTCCACTCCAGATGGCAGCAGCCCCGACTGTGAGTCGGAGATTGCCTTTTATCCTCCCCAGCGTGGCCAGGCTCCGCCCTCAGCCCGCACCCCTCTAGATCCCCCAGAAGGCTCCGTGCCTCACCCACAGGTCCAACTGGTAAAACGGGCTGCTACCCCCAATCCCCTTTGTCTACCAATCTCCCAGCACCACGTGCTACAGTGACTCATTGAATGTCACTACATCACCCCCCGCCCCCCCCCCCCCCCCCCGTAAAAACACACAGCTGGCCCGACTGACCTTCATACGTCGCGTAGCGGGACGACGAAGAGAACAATATCCACGCAACATTCGCAATGCATGGCAACAATCCAGCCCCCAAAATAACAGCAACCAAACGACGAGTAGGGGCGGTCATTTGAACCTAATTGTCTTGGAACAGGTCCTTGTCGCCGGTCCCTCGTATGGGCCCAGCACGGGTCCCCCAGGAACCCTGGGGGTGACTCGCAGCTAGCCCAATGGGCGCGGTCCCCCCCGGGATGAAGATGGAGGAGAGGAAGAATCGGGTGGTGGTCGTACCGTCCACCCTGGTCCGCCTGTGGGCAGCACTGCCGGCGGTTCCATGGGCATCAAGCCCTGGAATCCTGCGGATGGAGGAACAGATTCTCGCAGAGGTGCAACCTCCGTAATCATATGCCCGGTTCTGTCGGACACATCAAACACCCGGCCATCAGATGGTGGAGATGAAACAACCTCATGACGTGGAAAATAGGGTTTCAGCCGTGACGGGTACACATACCAACGCCTGTGACCAACCTGGATCCGCACACACCACGGCCTCCTAACCTCAATTACCTCTACCGGGCCCTGCCATAGCCTATGTTATTTAGGAGACATGCCCAGAGGCACCTGGGGGCAATGTAGCCATGCCCTCTCCCCCAGTTTCCATAGATTTCCAGACTCTTTAAGCCCAGACAGTTCTTCATTCGCATCCTGCCGCTTGGCCGAATTGCCACGGGACGCCTCCCGCACTTCCGTCAACCGCTTAAGGGTGAGGCTCATAAGTCCCGGCACAGTGACTTTCTTCTTGCTTGACTCAATATTTAACTGGGCTTCCAAGGGGAGGTCACATACTCTCCTGTACATAAAAAAACGGGGAGAATCTGGTAGAGGCATGAGGTGCCCTCCATAGGCCGCAAGAACACCCGGAACGTATAGGTCCCAATTGGACTGTGTCTCATTGACTTGTTGGTACAACATGGACATAAGAGTCCTATGTAAACGCTCTACCATTCTGTCAGTCTGGGGATGGAAGGGCTAAGTTATAATTTTCTTTGTACCCAACGAATCACATACCTCTTATAACAATTTTGAAGAAAAATTTCGACCCTGGTCAGTAAGGAGACATTCCGGGGCCCCTTTATCCAATACATAACCATGCAGGAACGCGTCCATAATGGACGCCACCGACTAATCCGGCAGGGGCCATGCCACCGGCCACCGTGACAGGTACTCTACCCCTACCAGCAAGAATTTATTTACCCTTGGAGTGGTGGGAAATGGCCCGAGGATGTCGAGGGCATCGAGCTCATTTACACAGGACACAATAGATTGCAACGGTGGTCGGTTAGGCCTCGGCCTCGGCCGGGTGCGTCTGGCAAGCACATTCCACACATATTCCTTAAGCACAATGTCACATTCTCTCCTTCCGATATCCCGGGCCAAAAGAAGTGGCCAAAAGAAGTGGCGCATCAATGTAGCTAACATTTTCTGCACCCCTAGGTGCATCAGTTGCACATGGGCAGCTCTCGTTACCCTACCCCGCAGAGCAGTTGGCACAACAATACAGTCCCGCTGTACCTCCGTATGCCAGCACATTAGTAGCCCATCTCGGAGGACCACGGGGGACATACACCTGGACCATTCCCATCACTTGGCGCACCAACGCGGCGCCGTATTTTCAGTAAGGAGGCGTCCTCCGCTTGGAGGTGCCCCCATTCCTCGTGCGCAAGACCAATGGTGTTATCGCGTGCCACCTCCGCTATGGAAGGCAGAGCATCCACTGACGCTACAACGGCGCCCAGCTCCCCCGCATCCACCTGCTTACAATAGCCGGTGCCCATAAAGCACGCGCACTGGCTCTTCAGCGATAACCGTGACAGAGCGTCCGCATTGCAGTGGCGCAACCCTTTCCTATAGGTGACTTCGAACAAATAATCTATCAAAATTTCCAACCATCGCGAGAGTTGCACGGATGGCTGGTCAACGCATAGCGCGTATTGCAAAGCCGCGTGGTCCGTGCGTATCACGAACTGCCTGCTATAGAGGTACGGGCAGTACTGCTGTACAAAGTGCACGATAGCCAACAACTCGCAGCGCGTGACACAATAACGCTGCTCTGCGGGGGACAGCACTTGGCTACCGTAAGCGACCACGCTCTCCACCCCGTTCTCCACCTGCGACAATACAGCGCCGATCCCGGTATCGCTGGCGTCCACATCCAACACAAACGAAAAGGTGAAATTGGGGTACCGAAGGGGGGGTGCGTTCACGAGGCCGTTGCGCAGCATAACAAATGCGGCCTCCTCCTCTTTCCCCTACCAAAACTTCTGGCCCTTTGCCATGAGCGCGTGGAGAGTTGCAAACCCGGGCACGAAGCAGCGGTAATACGACACGAACCCCACAAAATTGCGGACTTCACCCACCGACGTGGGGGTCGGCCACGCACACACGCAGTCTTTGCAGGGTCCATGGCTACCCTGGACTCGCTAACAACATGACCCAGGTAGCAAACCGACTTTTGCAAGAGGTAACATTTCTGCGGCTTGAATTTCAAATTAACCAACCGCATTTTAACAAATACCGCACGCAACCGCTGCAGATGTTCCCGGAACGTGCGACCGAAGACAATCACGTCATCCAAATAGATCAGACATGACTCCCATTGAAGCCTCAAAAGTACCAACTCCATAAGTCGCTGGAACGTGGCCAGAGCTGAGTGAAGCCCCATCGGAAGCACGTTAAATTGAAACAGCCCATGCGGTGTCCGGAACGTGGTTTTAGGTTTTAAACTTTCATCCAGGGGCAACTGCCAAAACCCCGACAATAGATCCAGGGTGGAGAAAAACCGCGCCCCCGACAGGACATCCAACGAATCGTCCATCTGTGGGAACGGATACGCGTCCGCCACGGAGACTTTATTTAATTTTCTACAATCCACACAAAAACGCAATCTCCCGTCCTTTTTTTTAACAAGGACAATGGGAGCACCCCACGGACTGGTTGATGGGGAGATTATATCGGAAGCCAACAACTCGTCGACCGCTTGACGAACATAGTCCTTTTCCTTCAGACTAAACCAAAATGAGTCCTGACGAATGGGAGCAGCGCCACTCATATCAATATGGTGATGCATCAGGGACATGCAGCCTACATCGAATATACCCTCACTAAATACATTATAGAATTCCCGAAGCAATGCCCGCAACTCGCCTCTCTGCTCCCACGACAAATCCGGATTACCCGCACACAACGGATCCATCCACGAGTTATCTGACAAACGCTCCCCGTTCAACCGTGGCCACGACCCAAGTGGTTACATCATCCGTTTCTCCACAACATGCCACCGTCACGTGGGCCAACACCGTACCCGCCTGTATGGATGCGGTACTCAGCCCAGCATTTAATACTTTCAGGAAGGGCTCTTGATCCCCCCTCACTATCATCTGGGCCCCTATCAAAGTGAGACCACAAACCACCTTTTCGAAGGGGTTAAAAGAACCCCACCCCCAGTAATTTCCTGGGTGAGCCGCTTCAGCAGCCTCAAGGGTACGAGCATCTGTGCACCCAGGGGAACCCTAACAATTTCACGCACCAGGGCCCAAACCACAGCATTAGCCATACACAACCAAGTAGGGAGGGGCATCCTCCTAAAAAAATCAGTCCCCAATAAACAAGGCACTGCCAATGAACTCGAAACATCACCGACCCACAATTTGGCCCACAATACCTAAGCTCCCGCCATTAGCGGCAACACACGGACTTCCCACAGGACTAAGGAAACCCACCGTCGACGGCAAAGTCCTAAAAACAAACTCGAAAACAATGGTGGCGGATGCCCCCGTATCTATGAGCACCCGCACCTCAACACCCTGCAGAAATCCACTTACCGTGGATGATCCTGCTCCCGCCGCCATGACACGGTGTGCCAATGTGGTCCATTGCCCGGACCCCCGCGGCCAACTATCAC
Organism: Petromyzon marinus; assembly: GCF_048934315.1. Taxonomy (NCBI): domain Eukaryota; kingdom Metazoa; phylum Chordata; class Hyperoartia; order Petromyzontiformes; family Petromyzontidae; genus Petromyzon; species Petromyzon marinus. The sequence goes on from NC_133671.1 coordinate 8,648,126, forward strand.
GCACCGAAGCACCATCTTCGCACCGTGCATCACCATGAGGAGCGATGGCATGTGCACCCGACACGAACTGCAATTGAGATGTATGAGGTGGCTGTGTAGGCCTGGTATGTGATGCATCGAGACCTGCCTTTGGGCCCAGAGGAGCGGAGCCCGGTAGGGCGGAGGATGGCGAAGCCGGGAAAAACTGCCCCAAATAAGCATGGCAGCCCCTGGAGATGTGGCCCGGCAGGCCACATCTGAAGCAGGTAACGGGGCCCGCCATGGCAGAGGGAAGGTCCCCCCCCCCCCCACTGGTCCGTAGTTGTCCCGTGCCGACTCTCCCACGCAGGCTCCACCGGGGCAGCCCGGGAACCCTCATCGCTTGAGGATATGCTGATGGGAGCCTTCCTCTTCGCGGATTTCGACATAGCCTATTTCCCCCCACAAGGATTTGAAAGGAAAAAAAGAAGAGACAGCCTTCTTTATGGCCTAGTCTCACCAGTGTCAGACAAGAGAACGCCAAAAGGTGGACAGTACAAAACCAATTGACGTATAACAGCATTTATAGCTCGGGGTGAGCAGCTATATCATGGGGCCATAATGAAGACTGTTTCAGGTGTAGGCCAATCAGTTTCAAAGACAATGCATATGTAATTATCAGAACATGTTTTGTTTGCATGTTCACCACAAGTATTTGTGGTTAATGCAGACTTTATTCCTCACAAAAAAATTGTATTTGGTGTTTGAACATCTTAACAGGGAAGCTGCAATTGCGTGCCTAAGGCCCCGACAAACCTCAACCGACTTAACTGCGAACTTCCAACAGCACATCCAACAGAGCACAGATGCAGTGCGTTGGCGTTTACGTCTCGAGAAAAATTTCAGACGTCACCCGAGCGAGACGTACACGGAAGGTCCCTGTTGCCAATCCCCTGCTGGATTAGGGCCTCACCACGCAGTGCGGGTTTGCATCACCATACTTCACCACAGTGGCCAGTGCGGGTTGGCCAAGGTACAGCGAGCGTGGAAATAAAAAGTTGCAATGCCGCAACATCCAATGTTGCCCCCTACTGACACGTAGCTCCTGGGACTTTCACATTGACTAAACATTATTATTCCTCTCAACTCCTTATCAGTGCCTATCTTCTTCTTTGGTTCTTTCGGTAAAGTCACGTAGAATGAGAATAAAATAATAAATTGATAAAATAAAATAACACAATAATATTCTCACGACGTTTCGGCCACAACACAAGCGGCCTTCATCAGGTGAAGGGAGCGAGACTGTCTGGTAGGACAGCGCTGGAGTGAGAGAGCCACGTTCAGATCACGGCTTTTAAGCTGTGTGAGAGGAACAAAGAGCCTTGACGAAGGAATTAGCATAAAATTTAGCATTGAAAAGGCTGAATGATTAGCTTGTGACTGGTCACAGAAATAGCTATGTTAAAAGTTAAAGCATACACATCCGCAGAGGCACCCATTGTTAAAAGGAATTAGCATAGAATTTAGCATTGAAATAGCTAAATTAAGGCATTCGCTTGTAACTGCTACAGAAATAGTTACGTTGAAGTCAGAGCATACACATTCACCGAGGCACTTAGTACAAATCAAAACAGGAGAATTTAGCATTGAAATAACTAGGCGAGTTTAGCATTGAAATAACTGGGTGATTTGCTGGTGACTGGTCACAGAAATGACTACACATCTGAGCTATTCACAGTACTATATAGTGAACCAATAAAAACTAAAATATAAATTACCTTCATGTTATCAATAAACTCTATATTCTCCAATCAGCTAAGCTACCAACCATAAGTCGTTATATATCACAATGCTATATGGCGAAAAAATGGGTGGATTCTTACCCTCAAATTTCCGTACCACGGATAGCTACGGGCCCCGTTCAGACGGACGAGTTCGTCCATGGTCGGAACAGAGGAGGGGGAGAGAGACAGCTGCGAAGCCCTAGTATACTCCATGTTGTAAACCATACCATTAACCGTGGTGTGAGAGGTATTAAGAGGCAATGCTGGCGAAAGAGCTGCGGTCTGAAGGTCATCGTAAAATTACAATTAATTAAGAACAGAAATGATTTAACACATCTTTCCAGTGGTTACTAAGCCTGAATCCATCTTCTCGGTTGAAATTGTCTCTGTGCTTGTATATGTGAATGGCCTCATGAACGAATCTCTCATGGTAGCCAGTTGGTTTGCAAAGAACCTCCGTCTTGGAGAAGTCAATGTCATGTGAGCCCACTGAATTGTAACAGTGATCTGCCACGGCCGAGGAGTTCGTCTTACCGTGTTTCAAGTCTGCTTTATGTTCGCGGATGCGGTCCGAGATATGTCTTTTGGTTTCTCCAATGTAGCTACTACCACAGAGGCACTTTAGTTTGTAAACGCCCGGGTACTGTATGTCTGGAAGAGCATCTTTTACAGATGGAACTAAATCACGGATTTTGTGTACTGTGTTGAATCGGACCTGGATCTTGTGTTTATTCAGGATTTTGGAGATCTTTTTAGTGACCCCTGCAATGTAGGGTAAGGTGATGGTTTTGAGTGGCTCCACAAGAGGATCCTTCTTCATGACTGGAGTGATGGCTTTGCGGATTGTGTAGTCGGAGTAGCCATTAGCCCTGAGAGCCTGGTGTATGTGCTTGAGTTCACTGGTAATGTGTTCCTGGTCGGAAATGCATTGGGCTCTATGGTATAGAGTCTTGATGAGGCAGTTCTTCTGGGATGGATGGTGGTGGGAATCCGGTTTCAAGTAAGCATCTGTATGGGTAGCTTTCCTGTAGACAGAGTGGCTCATTGAACCATCATGTCTCCTTTTAATTAAGACATCCAGAAAGGGTAGTTTGCCATCTTTTTCGACCTCCATGGTAAATCTGATGGCTGGGTGTATGGAATTGATGTGGTCGCGGAATTGGTCTAGAGCAGGCTGGCCATGTGGCCAGATGACAAAGGTGTCATCAACGTACCTCTTCCATAAGGTCGGGCGTAGAGTGGCAGTCTGGATGGCATCCGCGAACATAAAGCAGACTTGAAACACGGTAAGACGAACTCCTCGGCCGTGGCAGATCACTGTTACAATTCAGTGGGCTCACATGACATTGACTTCTCCAAGACGGAGGTTCTTTGCAAACCAACTGGCTACCATGAGAGATTCGTTCATGAGGCCATTCACATATACAAGCACAGAGACAATTTCAACCGAGAAGATGGATTCAGGCTTAGTAACCACTGGAAAGATGTGTTAAATCATTTCTGTTCTTAATTAATTGTAATTTTACGATGACCTTCAGACCGCAGCTCTTTCGCCAGCATTGCCTCTTAATACCTCTCACACCACGGTTAATGGTATGGTTTACAACATGGAGTATACTAGGGCTTCGCAGCTGTCTCTCTCCCCCTCCTCTGTTCCGACCATGGACGAACTCGTCCGTCTGAACGGGGCCCGTAGCTATCCGTGGTACGGAAATTTGAGGGTAAGAATCCACCCATTTTTTCGCCATATAGCATTGTGATATATAACGACTTATGGTTGGTAGCTTAGCTGATTGGAGAATATAGAGTTTATTGATAACATGAAGGTAATTTATATTTTAGTTTTTATTGGTTCACTATATAGTACTGTGAATAGCTCAGATGTGTAGTCATTTCTGTGACCAGTCACCAGCAAATCACCCAGTTATTTCAATGCTAAACTCGCCTAGTTATTTCAATGCTAAATTCTCCTGTTTTGATTTGTACTAAGTGCCTCGGTGAATGTGTATGCTCTGACTTCAACGTAACTATTTCTGTAGCAGTTACAAGCGAATGCCTTAATTTAGCTATTTCAATGCTAAATTCTATGCTAATTCCTTTTAACAATGGGTGCCTCTGCGGATGTGTATGCTTTAACTTTTAACATAGCTATTTCTGTGACCAGTCACAAGCTAATCATTCAGCCTTTTCAATGCTAAATTTTATGCTAATTCCTTCGTCAAGGCTCTTTGTTCCTCTCACACAGCTTAAAAGCCGTGATCTGAACGTGGCTCTCTCACTCCAGCGCTGTCCTACCAGACAGTCTCGCTCCCTTCACCTGATGAAGGCCGCTTGTGTTGTGGCCGAAACGTCGTGAGAATATTATTGTGTTATTTTATTTTATCAATTTATTATTTTATTCTCATTCTACGTGACTTTACCGAAAGAACCAAAGAAGATGAATCATTGCAGTCACGAAAGCTTTAAAGTGCCTATCTTGTTACAGAGCAATTCAGACCTCATTGGTCACCCCGTGCCCTTATAAATCTCAATGTTTATGCTACAAAATCTCATCACAAGGGAAAAACACAAACAAATAGACAAAAAATGTGCCCGTATTGAAACGGCTGTACGCCGTATAGAGCTGAAAATTCAATTTCCCTATACAAGAGTTGACACGGTATGTTATTCAGTGAGCATCAAAGCGCAAGCCTCAAGTATTAAAAATGTCACAGAAGCTGGGTTTTTTTTCACCTAGGATTCAAGCCCAGGCGTTATTTGTCATGCTTGCTTGCTGGATAAGGTGAGCAAATACACCGTTACCATCACGGCCATTGTGAGCCACTCCCTGCGAAGTTTACACTCCACGATGTTGCCCCTACGCAGATACAACGCCAGGACGCGCGTGTTTGGTCACCTCTTATGCGCAGTGTTAATGCGGTTCATAAACAGTACAGGTATCACTCGCTGTATACGGATCACCTATTTCTATCCAAAAGTCGCTACATGCGGGTGGAATTAACTCATATTGGGACGTGGGACAACATAGACAGGGCAGGCAAAGATTCAGTTTTCAGTTTCATTTATTTGGTATAGCCCTGTGAGCCATTCGGCTCTTGAATCGGGTGCAAGCGCAACAAACGAAATCATGAACGCCCGTTTTGGAACGCATCGACTACTCCACACCGCATAACGCATCTAGCACGAGGGAAACCTGCACGTATAGTTCAAAAGACAAAGATCGCCCGTGTAGCCTTTACAGACTGTAGGAGCAAGTGCTGTTAGCGAGCACCTATGAAGGCCGGCACGGCACCAGGTACCCAGGCAGCCGGGCGTGGTGCTGGCCACCCACCCCCTCGTGTGCCGTGCCGGCCTTCATAGGTGCTCGCTAACAGCACTTGCCCCTACAGTCTGTTAAGGCTATACGGAGGATTTTTGTCTTTATCTTTGCCAAGGCGCTTCAGGTATCCGTGGTGGTTGGTGAATGGAGCGGAGGACGCAGGTCCGGGTAAGATAATAATGCGACTGATGTTGTCCGTGTATTTTATGTTTTAAATAAATGTATTCTTTATTTGCGTGATACGGCAACTAAACATAAGTAATCTCTCCAGCAAAAACGTGCCAGAGATCACGCATTGATTTGTATAATTTGAGAAAACAGATATAATTGTGATTTTAAATATGAATTTGTATATAGCGTCATGAATGCCAGTCGCATCTCAAAACGTTATATACTTTTAAACGCGCACAGTTTTCGCAAAAAAACGGCACCAATTATTTCCCAAGCTCTGTGGTCCTACATTAAGATTTGTGTTCAACTCCATGGATGAGCGTTCGTACATGCGGGAGGAAATCGGAGGTGGGTCGGACTCAATCCTCTTAGCAGATGGAAATAATCAAGCAACTTGTTGTGCTGTAATACCGTGATGATCCAGGAGATGGCGATCTCAACACCTACGTTCTTATTCTTGGTTCTTTCGGTAAAGTCACGTAGATAGATAGATCGATCCTTTATTGTCATTGTCACCAGTACAACGAAATTTAAAGTGCTCACCAGTCAGTACATCATTCATAAATTTAAGTAAATAAAACAAGAAATAAAAATAAAATAAAAGATAATCAATAAATTTTATATATTAAAAGTACCCAAGTATACCCACATACCCACATGAAAGTACATTTTATCATTGCACATCCCTATTTTACAGTCCATTGTAATCAGTATTACTTAATAATTAATTAGCAGTACTGAGTGTGGTAATTGCTGTAGGATAAAAGCTGTGTTTGAATCTGTTTGTCCTTGTTTTGACTGATCTGAATCGTCTGCCTGATGGCAACAGCTCAAACAGAGAGTGTCCAGGGTGAGTAGAGTCCTTTATAATGTTCTTCGAATTTTCGATGCAACGGGAATTGTGTAGTTCTTCCAGTGTGGAGAGAGAGCAGCCGGCGATTTTTTGGGCCGTGTTGATGACCCTCTGCAGCGCTTTCCTCTGAGCCACTGTGCAGCTGGTGTACCATACACAGATGCAGTATGTAAGAATGCTCTCGATGGAAGCTTGGTAGAAGGACACCAGCAGTTTCTGTGTGATGTTATTCTTCCTGAGTATTTTCAGGAAGTAAAGTCTCTGCTGGGCCTTTTTCAGTAGCTCAGTGGTGTTGGCGCTCCAGGTCAGGCCCTCCCCAATGTGGGACTCCCAGGAAGCCGAAGTCTGCCACCCCGTTGATGGTTAATGGTGGAGTGTCCGTTTTCTTTCTCCTGTAGTCTATTATGACCTCCTTGGTCTTTGCTGTGTTAAGGAGCAGGTTGTTGCCCCTGCACCATGCTGTCAGCCGCTCCACCTCGTCCCTGTAGACAAACTCATCCCCCCCCCCCCCCCCAGAGATGAGCCCCACCACTGTGGTGTCATCAGCAAACTTCACAATGGTGTTACTATGGTGGACGGGGGCACAGTCATGTGTGTAGAGGCAGTAGAGCAGGGGGCTCAGTACACAGCCCTGGGTGGAGCCAGTACTGAGGCTCAGGGCTGTGGATGTATGACGGCCCACTCTGACCCTCTGTCTGCGGCCCGAGAGGAAGCTATGTATCCACATGCAGGTGGAATGTGCAAGCCCCAGTTCGCCCAGTTTTACCACCAGTTTGTGTGGCAGGATGGTGTTGAACGCAGAACTGTAATCCACGAAGAGCATCCGCACAAAGCTCCCCTGCTGCTCCAGGTGTGACAGAGCAGCATGCAGTGCTGTGACCACGGCGTCCTCCGTGGATCGATACGCTCTGTAGGCAAACTGGTGGGGGTCAAGGCTTCGGGGCAATGTTGCAATGATGTGACTCTGGACCAGTTTTTCAAAGCACTTCATCACCACTGGCGTCAGTGCTACTGGCCGATAGTCGTTGAGGCTGGAAATGTGGGATTTTTGTCGGCAGGGGGACTATGGTGGAGGACTTTAGGCAGGGTGGTACCGTGGACTGTTCCAGAGACAGGTTGAAAATCCTTGTGAAGACTCCAGCCAGCTCGTCAGCACCGTCCCTCAGCAAACGTCCCGGGACGCCATCAGGTTCCCGCAGCCTTCCTCGGGTTGACGGCCCGCAGCGTGAGCCTCACCTCATGCTCCTCACCTCATGCTCCTCTACTGTGAGGTTCAAGCTACCGTGGACCGTGGGGCTTGGTGATGCTGTCCCTGGTGGTGTCACCTCGAAGCGGGCAAAGAAGAGGTTCAACTCCTCTGCCAGAGCGGTGTCACCATCAGCAGCTCCGAGGTTGGCCCCGTAGTTGGTGAGGTGCTGAACTCCCTGCCACACCTGCCTGCTGTCGTTACTGTCCAGGCGTTCCTCAATCCTCCTCCTGTAGTCTGCTTTGACCTCACGGATGCCTCTCTTCAGGTTAGCTCGGGCCGTGTCTGTAGAGAGCTTTGTCTCGGGATTTGAAGGCGATGTTCCTCTCCTTCAGCAGCTGCTGGACCTCCCGGGTCATCCAAGGCTTCTGGTTGGAGTAGACCCGAATGCGTTTGTCCACAGTGACATTGTCTATGCAGTTTTTAATGTAGCACAATACACTATCTGTGAACACCTCCAGGTCCTGATGTTCGAAGACTCCCCAGTCGGTCCTATCAAAGCAGTCCTGCAGCTGCTGGGTGGCAACCTCAGGCCAGGTGGCGACAGTTTTTGTGATGGTAGGAGCCGTTTTCTTGATGGGGGCGTATGCAGGGATCAAAAGCAGGGACACATGGTCAGACTGGCCCAGGTGTGGTAGTGGTCTAGCCCTGTAGCCTAGTTTGATGTTGGTGTAGACCTTGTCCAGAGTCTTAGTTCCCCTAGTAGCACACTTAACATGCTGGTGGAATTTAGGGAGTGCTGCTTTTAAGTCTGCATGGTTGAAATCCCCTGCTATAATCTTGCACAGCGTCAGGATACTTGCTCTGCTGAATGCTAATGCTGCCATGTAAAAGTCCAATAGCTGAGTTAGCATTAGCATCCGGTGGGATGTAAACAGCAGTTATCATGACCACAGTAAACTCTCTTGGGAGGTAAATGGGCCTGCATTTAACAGTCACATACTCCAGATCTGGGGAGCATTGGCTGTCTACAGTCACTATGTCAGTACACCAGCTCTTATTCACGTACACACAGAGCCCCCTCCTCTGCTCTTACAGGAGTCTACTGTTCTGTCATGGCGCTGTGCTGTGTAGCTTGCTAGCTCAATTGCAGGGTCCGGGATGGATGAATGAAGCCAGGTTTCTGTGAAGAGCAGAATGCAGCTGTCCTTCACTACGTTGTTCACTGTAGTCTGTAGCCTCAGTTCATCCATTTTGTTCGCGAGGGATCTTGCATTCGTGAGAAATAGGCTGGGTAGCCATGGTGTGAGTGGCTGCCTCCGTAACCTGGTTAGCACACCGGCCCTGCAGCCTCGCTTCTGCCTTCTATCTCTACGCCGCCTTCACCTCCTCCCCGCCGGGATGATATTCCACGGAGAGCATTGGCTCCTCGCCAACTCCACCGGAATCTTGTGAAGACGGAGAAACTCGATTGTAACACTCCGTTCGTAACATAGTCCGATCTTAAGGAGATCGTGCCGGCTAAAGGTGTTACTCGCCCGACAAAATGTACACAAAACAAGACAATGCGTACATAAACAACCATACAAGCACCGACTGGGTAGACACTGAGCTGCTGCAACTGTGTGCGCCACCATAATAAAACATTTTTATTTTATATTCTTGGTTCTTTCGGTAAAGTCACGTAGAAGGGAAGCAATAAAATAATAAAAATATAAAACAATAAAATTCTCACGACGTTTCGACTGCAACACAAGCAATCATCATCAGGTGTGAAAACCACAGCAAAAAAGGGGGCCTCTCATCCCCATCTGTGACGGATGTGATCCCTGACATGCAATACCATGGTGTCTACAAACTAAGCTGTGTCTGCGGCAGCAGTTACATTGGGGAAACTAAGCAACATGAGGCAGATCTGAAACACGGTAGGACCAATGCCTCAGCCGTGGCTGATCATTATTTTAACGCTGTGGGCACACACGAAATAGATTTTGCCAAGACGACAGTACTCTGCAAATCCACTGGCTATCAGCAAAGATTCGTTCATGAAGCCATCCAGATAGAAAACAGAATTTCAACCGAGAAGATGGCTACAAACTGAGCAATCATTGGAAGGATGTTATTAACCGGCTTAGGTAATAACTGGCTGTGTTGTTCCCTTCCTACCTACCTATGTGAGCAGTTATTTTCGACTCTGAGTTACATTCACTACACAACCACTGTTAGCTGTGTTAGTAAATGGCGGCTTGCCATGCTTGTCCACCTCCGTGTGGCGATGGCTCTTTCCGAGCTCTCTCCGAACTTACATTTACAAGCAAATCTCTTACATTGACATGCTAATATCTTACATTGACATGCTAATATCTTACATTGACATGCTGATCTCTTACATTGACATGCTAATCTCTCACAATACAAAGGCCACCCCCACAGCTTCGTTTGTCAAGATTTACCCGATCTTACATTTACATGCAAATTTCATCTCTAGCCCCGCCCACTGACCCTTGGGCTACACCCATTTCAAATCTTTATAACTCCTTTCCTTAGCAGTGCTCCCGACATATATTCTTTCCTGCCTCAGCAGCTCTCTCGCTATATTTTTCACCTGATGACCATTGCTTGTGTTGCGATCAAAACTTCGTGAAATTGTTATTATTATTTTTCTATCTACGTGGCTTTATCGAAAGACCCAAAGAATATTAATTCCTACAGTCATGAAAGCTTTAAGTCAATATCATCACTGATTCGACATATTTGATCGAAGAAACCAACCAAGCAGTTTTCCTTAAAACCCTCTGCTGCTAGACCACCCATATTGTATGGCTTACCAAAAATCCTTAAAGAAGGGACACCCCTTCGTCCTATCGTCTCCAGTATTAACTCACCCACCTACAAACTGGCCCGATTTCTGTCTGAGACCTTACAACCATTCACTGGTAAGACCACCTCAGCTGTACTCAACTCAGCTCACTTGGTATCGTTAATTAAGGACATCTCACTATCTCCCGGGCGACTTGCTTGTTAGTTTCGACGTGGTCTTTTTGTTTACCAAAGTTCCTGTGCTTGACACTATTGCAATCATTGAATATTTGGTCCAACAAGAACTGAATGCTGATGTACCGGCCCTGGTGAGACACTGTCTCACCAACACTTACTTCAGCTGGAATTAACATTCTACAAACAAGTTGTAGGTACCCCAATGGATTCTCCCTTATCTCCAGTTGTAGCCAATGTTTCCATGGAAAATTTTGAGACAGATGCCATCCAGGCATCCACCCTAAGTCCGTCCTTGTGGAAGAGGTACATCGATGACATGTTCGTCATCTGGCCACATGGCCGACCAGCTCTGAACCAATTCCTAAAGCACATCAATTCCATACACCCAGCCATCAAATTTACCATGGAGGTGGAAATGGATGGCAAGTTACCATTCTTGGATGTTTGCTCATGATTTTGGACATCTTTTTAGTGACCCCTGCTATATATGGCAAGGTGATGGTTTGGATTGAGTCCTCAGATGGTTTTTTTTTTCCCAACGGTTGGGGTGATAGCTTTACGGATTGTGTAGTCTGAATATCCATTCATCTTGAGAGCTTGGTGTACGTGTTCCAGTTCACTGGCTAGGTGATGACGGTCGGAAATACATTGAGCTCTATGGTGTAGAGTTTTTGATGAGGGAATTCTTCTGTGATGGATGGTGGTGGGAGTTAGGTTTTAGGTAGGCATCAGTATGGGTGGCTTTCCTATAGACAGAGTGTCCCATCGAACCATCTGGTCTCTTTTCGATTAAAACATCCAAGAATGGTAACTTGCCATCCTTTTCCACCTACATGATAATGGAAGTGGTTGCTGACATTTGGGCTATGCCCATTTCAAACCCTTTCAAACAGTGTGCCTTGGAAGCTAAGCCCTCTTTTTCTAAAGACGACCGCTTGTGTTGCGACCGAAACGTGTTTTCTTTGTTATTTTTTCTATCTACGTGACTTTACCGAAAGAACCAGAGAGTATGGATTCTTGCAGTCACGTAAGCTTCAAATCAAGATTGAATAATATGTTGTATTTAAATGCACGTGAAATGTGTTCCGGTTCAACAAAAAAGGGAAGCATTGTTAAATGCATAAATAATAAGATATTGTACATGTGCATGCAACATTGTAATAAAAACTGTATAGTGAATAAAACAAAATGAAGTAACGTATATAAAACATTCAATAAATCTGCTTTATTTCACTTACCTTTAGTCTTGATTCTGGCTTGCTTGTCAGAAGGGGCACAATGAGTACCACAATTGCACACATTGGCTACGTACGGTGCGAAATAAATTAATCATACACACGCGCACACACAACGACAGACCTACACCACCAACGACAAACGGTCCCCAGTATAGCCTTAACAGACTGTTGGGGCAAGCACTTGTGAAGGCCGGAATGGCACACGAGGAGGTGGGTGGATAGCACCACGCCCGGCCGCCTTTGTCTCCCTAGTGGCAATGTTTACACACCGCACCAGGTACTACATTTCAATCTGAGTCTACCCGGCGAAGGCCTAGGACAAGTTCGTATAATCGTCACTGGTGTTGGCCATGAGCAGGTATCAAACTCAGGTCGCCGGGATTCGTAGCGCAGCACGATAACCACTCCACTACCGCTCCCAACACCCGTTTTGGATTATCATCATCGGTAAATGCATTTGTTTTTAATTTAGTTGGCATACAGTAGGTACTTATTTCAATTGTGATGTGTCTATTTTTGGTTACCGTGTACCTAATCCCATAATTCAGGTAAGGCTTAAGTATTGAATATCACGGTTTACGCTTTCGCGGCACTTTCCAGGAACGTACCCCCAGCGACATTCAAGGGTCTCCTGTACCTCAATAAATTTGGCACGCATGGTCAAATCCGCGATGGGAAAAACAGTGATGGGCAAGCTTTTGGTGGATCTCAATACTCAGTACAGTCGTTTATCCAGTGTTCATGTCTCAACTACGGTATATATGTGGGCACCACATGTATTCTCTGCTTTTAAATGACAATAGCACATTTTCATTAAAATTTCCACGGGTAAACCAGTTGGGTGAGGGTTGGCGTTATCGCCTTGCTAGTCCCTCGGGACATAAAACAGTAGGGCAGGCGTTTCAGGGCTACATATACTGTAGTGTATTTTGCTAAACTGTTAGTATTTTTTAATGGTACACATTTACATAAACATTAAAGACGCAAGCCACAGTGGTGTGATTGTGGCCATATAATCCAAACTATGGACCACAGCAAAACCATTGTAGTCTGAGCTCCTACAAAGGAGTATCAAAACTACACAAACTCTCTCCTCAAGAGTCGACAACTGGCATTTAGCTCCTGAATATATTGCCGTACAAAAGAATAGAACACAATCAAGTATTTGTTTTAAATGTATTCATTCCTAGTCGGGGACATTTATTTGCCATCGACCAGAAAGGATATTGGTATATGTGTAACCCATGCCCACTGTCTCGTTCTCCTGGCTGTGATGATCAACGAGATCACACGGGTTGGTGTTCAATAAATGAAATTGTCAAAAGAGTTTGAGCGGTACTCCGCGTCATATTCGTATTTCAGCTGTCGATTCCTGTGACATTGCAGCACAACCACGCTGCAATCTCTCATGCACCTTGCCACTGCATACAGGGAAGTCTCCAGGATATGGTGACGATCCACGACGGTGCCCATTTGTTCACACACGAACGGATAAACAGGGCCTGTAATGTGACCACACAGGATCACGACTCGGCCAGCAGACGCAGCACACTTAATTTAAACTATTTATTTTACCAGGCTAGGCCCGCTGAGCTGTACAGCTATTCTTTCAGAAGCGATCTGGCCACAAATTGTAGATCAACGCAGTGGCTTATCGTGTGGAAATTTATAGCAACCACTCTTAACGCGTGTTTCTAAATGTGGAGGGAAACCCCGGAGGTACCCGGAGAGAAATCCACGCGCCCACAGGGAAAACATGCAAACTCCAAATATACAAGCGTCAAAGTCGGGATGAAACCCATGTCCTCCTGTATACCAGGCGAGATAGTTAACACATCGCCACCCTGGCGCCCCCTTCCCTACTCCCCAACAAAGGACGGCGCCTCGTATTGTACATTTCCCACAGTTCTAGATACTGTCAAAAATATATCGTTTAACTATTTTTCCCAAATGATGGTCATTTTAGATTTGACAACTCTATAATTATGAGACCTACTTTGCCAGTAACAAGATATAGTAATAGGTTTTACCCCTTTTAACTGCTTGTGTTGTGGTTATTGCAAACATGATGCTTTGAATAAAGGTGTCAGTTTTTGTGCCAGTTAAAAGGGTAAAACCTATTACTAACTCTGTAATTATGCTCCAAAAGCGAGACATGTGATATTGTGTTACTCTGTAATTGCGGATGTGTGGCACGTTAGGAATGGACCACTCTTTTAATGATTCATTGTGCAGCAAGGGAGTAAAGTGTGGTTTGTGAAAGTCCTGATGTGCTGTGCAGTGCATCAATGCACGTGTACACCTGCATGTGATGACTGAGTTGGGCCTGTGGGGGGCTGGCAGGGTTAATGATTAACCGGACGTGTACACCAGTCACGTGGTTAATGGCGACTCGGTGAAGATTGCTGTGTGTGACGCCACGTGCTGTTGCATCTTACAGGTAAAGGACCCAAAGGTTGTTTTGGATCGTTATAGAAATGTTATAGACTTGTTCTAGACTTCAAGCTTGGCTTTGAATTGTTAGTTTGCGATATATTCAATTGGAGGGGTTTTAGCACTGTGCATTGCAAAGAATGATGCACTGTAATTACAAACTGTAATTTTAATTATCTAACCCTAGTACTGTTTAGTCTATAACCATGCCCATGCACCCAGAGTATGACTACTTGCAATGCTATTGAGAATAGAACACATGCATAGTCGTAAGTGGTACAATGGTGACACGTACAGTACTATATTGTACACATACAGTACAGGTAATGGGTGTAAGATACCAATATAAGTCTATGGTATAGATATACAGCTTAGGATTAAAGTAATATTCGAATAGTGAAGTGCAAAGGTTATTGTCAAAGACAAAGATAGCTTATTAGTAGTAGAATTTGGTTTAAGAGAAACTGTATTTGATTAACGGCACTTGTACACCAGTCACGTGGTTAATGACGACTCGGTGAAGATTTCTGCGTGTGACACCACGTGCTGTTGCATCTTACAGATTAACCACAATAAATGTGTTTGCCCTCGACTTGGAGCACCTGCCCATATCCTTAATTTCGAGTGTGCAACATATTACTTTAGATTATAATTCATATATTCGAAATGCGTGTGCACACATCCTCAGATCTCAGCGCACCGCGTGACTCTGGACTACACGTGTCCAGAGGAAGGGGCGCAACTGTGGGAGGGGTATGCAGCAGAGTTATGCGGCGCATAGGGGCCCAGTCAGCCACAAGGGGGGGGGGCCCTAATTAACAAATATACAAGTAAAAAATTGTTAAGAATTTTTTTATGTGTTCAGAAAAAATTACTTCCATGGACCAAACCCGATTAAAAACACTTCTGGCTATCATATCAATATAGAAGCGATCCATCCCCTTTGAGGAAATCCCCGACCGATGGGGCCGGCATGAAAGCAAGACGCAAGTCTTAATTGTGAGTTATTGTAGCTTTAAATCTTTTTTTAATTAATACTATCACTGTGATACTGTCATCTGTGGTGCCGCCGCAGCGGAGCCGCTCCGTCGGGGCCGTACCCACCGCCGTGACGCCGCCACCGGGGAGTAACGACGCCGCCGCTGCGCGCCCTCGCCGCCCCCCCCGCCCCCCCCCCCCCGGATGAATACACGCACACCCCGCACACGCATGCCCCACATAGGGCCCGCGGGGTGGGTCACCTGGCCAACAGGTTTTCGTCCAGAAGCCCCTAATGGGATCGAGCTTCATGGTTTCCTGCGGCCGGGGAATTGGGCGACCTACCTCCGAGGCTGACCAGCACCGCGGCGCCGTGGCCTGATATTATAATTACATAGCCACGGCAGGGGGCTGTAAAGCCACCGCGGATGAGATCACACACACATGGCACGGGGCGTGGGAACAGCGATACGCCTTTGTTATAGGTAGCATTATAGGTAGCATTCCGAAATCTGAATGGACAAGGCAGCACGGGGGGTGGGAACAGCAGAACGCTTTTGTTACAGGTAAGATTACGGATGCGAATGTGAAAGTGACGAGAATAACTCGGCCTCTGAATGGACAGGGCAGGCACGGGTGCGGAAGCATCTGAATGCCTTTAGGGTGGATAAAAACGCGGAGGCTTAGGGTAGCGCGACCAGAGTTCTTCTTGCAGTCATCGAGGTCCACGGAGCAGGAGAGTCAGTCGTTCGAGACGTCCGTGTGATGAGCTCCAGCGCAGCCAGGCTCAACCCTCTACGGAGACGACCCACAGCCTCGTCCTTCTACAGCGTTCAGCGCAGCAGAGTGTAAGTAAGCGCGAGTGAGAGGGAAGTGAGTTTGAGTGATTTAATCGAGAGTGGAGAGCGGAGCGACAGGCAGAGTAAATTCAGTCTAGGATCCCAGGGGGAATAGGCTGGCACCCACTGACCCACACAATTACGCGTAGCTTAACGGGTTATTCGCGGTAAATAAAATCACTAGTAGGGGGATAATCTGTGTCGTGTGGTCTTTGGGAGTGTGAAGAGGAGGGTAGAGCGTGCTCGGTGTTCGCGTACCTGTACGATTGTTTAGAGTAGTGTTTAGCGCCCGCGTGCCTACGCGACTATTTTCGGTGGTGTCCAGCGCTCGCGTACCTGTGCGATTGCTTACAGTAGTGCTTAGCGCTTGCGTGCCTGTGTGATTGTGTTGTGGTCGCGCGCCTGCGCGATTGTCTAATAGCGAGGTAGCGAGCTAAGCGCCTGGTGTGCGCGTATTCGTGCGGCTGTTTAAACGGCCCGTTAAATCGGAGCAAAGTGATCCCCCTCCAATCAGCAGCACGTGCACGGCAGACGCCTCTGGCCTCCCACCCCCGACCCCCCACTACCTCGCGTGTGATTGGTGCACGGGGCTCGGCAGGTGGTAGCGTCGTGTTTGTTGTTGCCTGAGCACGTGGAGCGTGTGTGTGAGGGAATCACGCATCGGCGCACCGCACCTGTTTGTTCACGTGCGGGACGGGGTTTTACTTTGCGAGCGCGCTCACCGCGGCACGCCGCCACTGAACAGCGTAGCGCGTCGTAAGCGTAGAGCAGGCGGCCGCATCCAATTGAAACATGCCTACGCGGGCAGCCGCAAAGTCGGGGGTGCAAGGGGGTGAGGGATTGGGGGTCGGTAGCCCAGACCCCACAGAGCAGCCGGGGGGTAGTGGGACAAATGTAGCGGGGGAGTCGGGAGACAACGGCCCCGACAATTCGGTGATGGCGGGGGACGGTAGCCCCCACAGTTCTAAACCAAATACACGGTGCAACAAAATAATATCGATATATCATCTTCATCATTAGACCTCCTTTGCCAGTACTAAAATGTAATAATAGGGTTTTTCCCCTTTTTTTCTGGCAACAAAACTAAAACCTTTTTACAAGGATTCATGTCTGCATTAACCACAATACCTGCAGTCAAAATAAAAAAAAACATACTATGATAATATATGCATTGTCCTTGAAACTGATTGGTCCACACCAAGGGACGGCTTTCTTTGGTCCACACTGTCCCTTGGTGTGGACCAATCAGTTTCAAGGACAATGCATATATTATCATAGTATGTTTTTTGTTTGAATTTTAACTGGAGGTATTGTGATGCAGACATGAATCCTTGTAAAAAAGTTTCAGTTTTGTTGCCAGAAAAAAGGGGAAAACCCCTATTATTAAATATCGATATAGTTATAGCCTACATATTGTATACGGGGTTAAAAACATCCATGGCTTTTTCAGTAAAAGTAAGTAGGGAAAAGGAGGGGGGCTCACAGTCACGTCATGCATAGCCCCCCCCCCCCCCAATGAAACATACCCGTCAACCCCTTACCAGTGCCTATCTTATTACAGACTAATTCAGACCTTATTGGTCACCCCGTGCACTAAATAAATATCAACGTTCATCCTACAAAGTCCGATCACAAGGGAGAAACGCGAACAAATAGACAAAAAAATATTGTTTGCCCGAATTGAAACAGCTGTATGCCGTATGGAACTAAAAACTCAATTTCCCTCGACAAGAATACGGAGTAAACCGTATGGGTTGACAGCGATGTTGAAATAGGTCGTCGCGCTTCCTGAGCGGGGGCTAAAGCACTGCCCATCTGCTCGAAGGCCCAGCACTCTCTACGCCACTATTGTATTCTAGTCTTGCGTGTGGCGATACGTTCAGGAGCTCGATGCCAATGTCGAGGTCATCTGGCCATGCGAGCGCCCCAGGAGAGAGTTTGTGTAGTTTTGCTATTCCTCCATTAATGGAGCACAGGACACATCGTGGTCCAGATGTCTTGTGACCCCAAATTAATTGACCCCAAATTATTTGCCCGTAATATATTTTTTTTATTTTCACACCCATTGGTATAAAAAATAAGATCATTAAATTGGGGGGGGGGGTGGGGAGTGTCACAGGACATAGGGACCACCCTGTCCAGTGGTTTACTTATGGTCTATAGTTTGAGTTGCATGGCCACAGTCACACCGTGGCGTGTATTTCATTTTTAATTAGACTTTGATGTCAGTGTTTGTTCCAATTTGTCCTGAGATCTATAAAACATGCTATACATCTTTTATAGATCTCAGTATTGGCCGCCACTGCTTGAGAACAGCAATAATATAATCGTCATTTATTTAAAGGACGTTAACATTTCTATAATGAAAGTTAAAAAAAGGTAATGGGGCTGCCTCACAATTGCCTGTTCACACCACTGATGACGGAGGAGCCTCCACTAAGACGCAGCTCTATAGAGCCCCTTCCATAGGGGATTTAACCGACGGTTCAGTGCTATGATGACAATTCTTGCGCAAATTCCAACTGCACGATTCAGTAACCTGCCACAGCGCGCATTTGCATGTCTTTATTTTCAACAGCAATAAACAGGCACACGCTCATCCAACCCCACAGCAACGGGCATGGGGCCGAGATTTACCTCTGCCCAAATTTGCAGCCACGACCATTGGCCTCAGACCAATGGGCGTGGCTGCACTCCTCCCCTGGAGGTGCATTACGTCACTTGCGGCTCTCGTTTCGCCAGCCGACACGGGTCGGGTAAAATGCGTCACAGGGAACCACCGACATTGCTTCAACAAAATATCACAGTTGAGAATCTCTGTTTCAGGCTGGCAGAATCCGGTTGAGCTGTGAAGTTATTTTTTTCACGGATGTCCAGTTAGCACGAAATGCAAGCTTGGACAAGGCAACAAAAACAGTCCCAGACCACACCAAGAAAACACAGTCCCTCAATAAAATGGCACGTTAGATAACGCAGGTAATGATCAAAGTTGCCACCTAGGAGTTTGCATTATTATTCATGGTGTTACACCTGT
Source organism: Petromyzon marinus (assembly GCF_048934315.1). Classification (NCBI taxonomy): domain Eukaryota; kingdom Metazoa; phylum Chordata; class Hyperoartia; order Petromyzontiformes; family Petromyzontidae; genus Petromyzon; species Petromyzon marinus. The sequence continues at coordinate 8,666,916 of NC_133671.1, forward strand.
TAGTGGCTTTACAGGGCGTATGGAACGTGTGTAGGCACATTCATGAGTGTGAGTACAATAATAAACAATGTGCAGCCCTTTTGTCAGTCTTAAGCTGGATGATGGTCTCCCTGCACTGTCCTGGGGCAGCTGTTGTTTGGCCATATTTCACTGAGATGGCCATTATGGGTTTGTGAAGGGAGGTCACCCAGGACCGGTTCAAGTTTCACACTCAGCGCAATTATTTTAGCCATGGGCGCGACTCGAACTCAGGTTTGCTGACTTTATCCCGTAGTGTGCTAACCACTGTGCCAACGTTCCATCCAGTGGCGCTGTAATGTAGAAATACTATTCGTCAAAAGTCAACATTTTTCCAAACAAATAGCTGTTTGGCCATTTATAATCTACATTTTTGGTTTTAAGCCCGTGGTGGAAATTCCACATTCATATGACAGGGGACACATGAGACAAGTGAGATCACAGAGATGGCATGCCTATGCAGGTGTAAGGACAGTACGGGGTGATAGAGGGACAGTACAGCTCCCCGGGAGCATGGTTACTAATGATCGTAACGGGAACAGACAGGGTCATGTTAGGGTAATGTGGGACCTAAGTGGTTGTTAATAATGATTGATGGGCCAAGCGTTGACAGGGTCACGTGAGTGGAAGTACGGGACCCAACGGCCGTAAATGGTAATAAGGGCAGAGAGAGACAGGGCCAGGTGTGGCGAGCGAGAGTTCGGGAATAGGGGCGTGGCCAGGTCGTGCAAGGGATAAGAGCCGGCGCGGATCGGATCTGGGGGTTGTTGTAGTGGAGGATTCGTCATCGCCATTGTCGTCTTGGAGCGAGTCGTCTCCATCGTCGTCGAGTTGTCTTGAGGCTAGAGTTGTATTGTCTCAGAATAGGGTCATCTAAATTACCCAAGTGTATATAGTCACTCGCGGTTGGGGGCCGTTCATAAATTACGTCACGTGATTTTTGACCCCCCCCCCCCTCGTCACACGGCGTCACAAAAAGTCAGACCTCCCTCAAATATGACGTCACAAAGCTCTTCCCCCCCCCCCAAAAAAAAATAAAACATGCTTCAAATCGCTTTAAACTATTGTTATTGTAGTGTGTGTTTAATGTGACGCTGCACTGATGTAGGAGAAACCATTAATTAAAACGTCTATTTAATTAAGTAGAACGTGTTGTCTATATTTATTTAAAGTTGCGCATTTTGACGTGACGTCACATTTCTCAACCCCCCCTCCCTCGTCGCACATCGTCACAAATGTCTGACCCCCCCCCCCCCCCACCAGGTGCGTGACGTCATTTATGGACGGCCCCTTACTCATTAAGTTGTCAGCGGACTTTATTCATAATAAATATACATAAAGAACAAGACGGTGTCTCTGAGAGCTACATTACACAGGTAACTGGAACACCAGGCCAAAGCTACTTAACCACTTATTATGGAGTATGTTAAATACGTAGACAGTCATTTGTAAAATGAAAATCATTGAACAGTTAAAAACTATTATAGATAGTTCCACTCTGAAACTGTTAATTTTAAAGTACTAAAGTATTTGCAGGCAATTGTTCGACATCACTGCCCACACACACGGTGATTAGGTAGCCCATCATCCCTCTGGGGTGAGTAAAATATGTACCGCTGAGTAGAACATCAATAGTGGTCAATCTATGGACAAACTGGCCATGCCATGGTAATATCGAATTTCCACCGCTGCCTTGGGTGCACTTTTAAAGTTGAGTGCCACCCCAAAGTTTGTTTGAGCAGGGAAACACGATGATGTGCTACTCTGAAGTGACTTTTCAGTTTTAATCTACGCCACCTTTGTCAATCCACTGCTGGCTAAATGCCTCTCCCCGCCCCATTCTGTCAGTCATGGTGGGTGCCTCGCCATACCGCACCACGTTGGTTTGGTGGCGAAGAGGCGCTCAGGACTGCTTCAGATATATCCTTGGCACCACTGATTTAGCCGTGGGCAGAAATAAAGTGTCACAATAGTCGTCTTCATAACGCAATACGGGAAGTTCCGCACTCCAGCTCCGGTCGTGTATATACAGTAATGCATTTGATCTGTAACACCTCAAATCGACCCCAACACCCTGGTTGCCCGTGCTGTCACACATCTCTCCCCCCACCCACCCATCTGCCCACAACGCTGCAGAATCGAAGAAAATAGTCGCTTTTCTATTCCCCAGGACCTTAACGTCCCTCGTCATCACTTGCAGCCACGCCAAGCCCCTTTAGGACCAATGCGCTTAACCTTCAACAACGCGAATTCAACTCCGACGAAGCCTGGAGAGCTGAATGGAGTTCAATCGAACTCACAAACAAGCACCACTTTATATTCTTGGTTCTTTCGGTAAAGTCACGTAGAAGGGAAACAATAAAATAATAAATATATAAAACAATCAAATTATTGTATTGTTTCCCTTCTACGTGACTTTACCAAAAGAACCAAAAATATGAATCCCTGCAGTCACGAAAGCTTTAAATTAAAAAAGCACCACCTTGTGAAAGACCCAACGCAGAAGATCCCTGGGTTTGATCATCTGTGAAGCTCATAGTCCACACTAAATCGCATCCACTGCACAAACCATAGCAGATGCGGATAGCTGATGCACAAATGGAAATTGGAAATCTCTTCAGCGTCTGACTGTGGTCATCCAGAACAGATCGTACAATATATAACGACGCAATGGCCGATCCACAAATACGAAAGAGACATCACAGCGATGAAACACTCAGCTGCTCTTGACGCGGTTGTCTGGCTTGACCACCTGAATATGAAATTGTAGATGTCACTGCATCTACATCAGCCATATGAAACAAGAAGCAGCACATTATATGGTTATGTGGTGTGTGCTCTGCTAATATTTATAATAACTTTACACGTTGACTGAAGGCAAGGATTTAACCCTGGCATTTTCTTATGCATTGCTTGTTAATATTAGCACCGTGGCAAGTGATCATCTCAAACATAGGGTGCCTGACCCATTCAATCCGCACTGACCCACGTGGTGAAGTATGGTTAAATGGTGCTTCATCAAGGAGTAATAATACTTTAATTTTATAAAGCGTCATTCACGCTAATATCATCCCATAACGCTGTACGTTAATTATATATAAGGACCAAATCCCACATACATCCACTACTACCAAGCAAATGTAAACCTTATTACCAAGCAACATAAAAAATGGAATAAACAGCAATAGATTAACAAAGGGATGAAGTCGTGATCAGTTGGGGTTAATTTATTCACGGCCTGACGATTCAATGAATCGTTCCGTTTCAGCGTCACGATTTGAGTCAATAATCGATCATTATTTTAGTTTGTTTTACATTGTGGTTCTGACGAATGGCGTAAATTTCCCATAAAACGTCAGTTTAATTCCCGAGTCACATTCAAAACTGACGTCCCAACAAATTCCCCGCGTATGTGTGAACGATATGCGTCTTTGTATGTATGTTGAACTTGTATCGTACGTGGCCAATCCTGCCAATGCGTGGCGTGAGAATATGTAAGGTTTGGCAAATCACAGCAATAGCATTCACAGCCCCCTGTCGTCAGTCCACTGATGGACTGACGCCATGCGGATTTAGAAGTCGTCATGGGGGTTATCGAACCATACTTCAACACACTGGTCAGTGCAGATTTGTGAACGTGGTAGAGCATAGACGTGGGAGTATAGAAGTACAGCGCAGCCACGGATTGCGTTGCGGAGCCCTCTATTGCCCGCACGTGGCACGACTCCGCAACCTCCTCTGACAACCTGGCGTGACATCCAAGCATGATACAGGCTAAAATCTGCTTAGATTCCCAGATCTGATAGGGTGCATTACGGGTGATTGATTGGGTCATAGTCTATTCAGTGGAATAACCGACGAATATGTATGCTGCGTGCAGATTTTCCGGCGACAAAAATATACGCGCGGTCACGATCCCGGATGTGAAGGGCTCCTTGACATTGTAGAGCTCACTTGTAGATACTAAACGCTCGTGGATTTGAAATTCGATGATCCCTCTATGTGTGGTGGAATGCTGATTTTGTTTTTCCCTTCTTGATGTCCATTCTGTAAATTTGACTTGAATCCAAATTACTGCTGCGTCGGCAGTTGTGTATAAGCACAAATAACACAAAATACCTTCACAGATGTATCAACAACACTGGCCTTACAAAATAAAAATACGAAGGAAATTGCCTTCATTTATCTGCTATGAAGAAGGGCCAGTGCACGGAACGTCACCAATTATATATTTTAGCTTTTAAGGCCACATGCACAGTGGTATCGATGTGTTCTACATATATAGAGCAGTGGTTCTTAACCTGGGATGCACGCACCTCCAGGGGGTGCGACATGCCCTTTCTGGGGGTGCGAGACATAGCCAGATTTTTTTTTATTTAAATAATCGAAACACGTAATAATAGGGGTTTCCCCCTTTTTTTCTGGCAACAAAACTGAAACCTTTTTTTACAAGGATTCACGTCTGCATTAACCACAATACCTGCAGTCAAAATGCAAACAAAAAACACTATGATAATATATGATGCATTGTCCTTGAAACTGATTGGTTCACACCAAGGGACGGCTTTCTTTTGAGCCTCGACCCAATTGGTGCTCGACCAGATGACGCCGAAAGGCGTACAGCTCAAAGATAATGCACTATCAAAGTAATGAGGGCTCGGGGTGAGCATCTACATCATTAGACCTGCTTTGCCAGTACCAAAATGTAATAAGGGTTTTTCCCCTTTTTTCTGGCAACAAAACTGAAACCTCAAAAGAAAGCCGTCCCTTGGTGTGGACCAATCAGTTTCAAGGACAATGCATCATATATTATCATAGTATGTTTTTTGTTTGCATTTTGACTGCAGGTATTGTGGTTAATGCAGAAATGAATCCTTGTAAAAAAAGGTTTCAGTTTTGTTGCCGGGAAAAAAGGGGAAAAACCCTATTAGTACATTTTGCTACTGGCAAAGGAGGTCTAATGATGATCATCGAAACACATTAAGCACGGGCACGTAAGTACAACTACTTTGCTTCATCAAACCCATGTCCGTATTAACATTATAAAAACAAAATTACGATTCAGAACAAAAGGGATGCAAGGCTGCGGTAAAGGTGAATGAGAACCACTGATCTGGACCTGTGTCGAATTAACGACAGTGCATGTTGAGTACTTGTGTAGGCCTGTACACGCTTTGTAGAATGTCCATTTAACGACGTCGAGTGACTATGCGAATTTGCACAACGCTTTTAAGGAGTTGGCAACACTGCCCCAGCCCAGCGTCACGCACTTCGCAATTGATTTAACCTTTGGGGTCCAGCGTTTTGGCAGTGGGCGGTTTCGGGCCACACGTGTCACGTTTGGGCGAGACGCGCCGAGTGTGAGTTACTCAGTGCACGCGCGTGAGTGTGTGTGTCTGTGTGTATGCACATGTGGGTGTGTGTGTGTACATGTGGGTGTGTGTTTGCGTGTGGGGTGTTCACTAACGAGTCATTCGTTCCCCCTGAGTCATTGAACGCTCTACGAAACCACGGCGAGCGAAAAGACCGGCGATCCATCCCCGGGTGTCGAAGCGACATTTGAAGAGCGTCGCTGTGTTGTTCATTGAGCCAGTAGGTGGGTGGTGGTGGTGGTTCATGTGTCATAGTGATGTTGGTTGATATGTAATAATGGTGGTGGTTGATGTGATAGTGGTGGTGGTGGTTGTGATGTGTGGCGATGGTGGTGGTCGATGTATGATGGTGTTTGATGTGTGGTGCTGGTGGTAATAGTGATGTGATAGTGATGTCAGTTGGTGTATAATGGTGGTTGATGTGTGGTGCTGGTGGTAATAGTGATGTGACAGTGATGTTAGTTGGTGCATGATGGTAGTTGATGTTTGGTGGTGGTGTTGGTGGCGGTAGTGACGTGTTGTGGTGGTGGTGGTGGTTGATGTGTGAAGTGGTTGGTGGTTAATGCGTGCTGGTCGTGGTAGTAGTGATGTGTGAAGTTGGTTGATGTTTGATGGTGGTAGTAATCATGTGTGATAGTGATGTTGGTTGCTGTGTGATGGCGGTGGTGATGGCCGATGTATGAGTGATGGTGCTTGTTGAGTGTTAATAACATGAGGTTTCTATGGTCAATGCGTTCTCTTGCGAATCCCGTGTACAACGCGCAGCCGTAATCCTTTTGAGTAAGGGCGCAATACAAGTCTGAATGATAATATTTATTACTTTAATTGGTGGTGGTGGTGGTGGTCGGGTATCACAGTGGTTAATGTGTGCTTCAACGAGCGTTGGGGTGAGCTCTCATCTCCACTGGCGGAGCTTAGCCTGCAGTGGTGGAAATTCCACATTCCCATGGCGGGAGCCAGTCTTATCCAGAGCAGGGGGACTGCTCTTGCGGGTTTAAGATACTAAAGCTTTTGAGCGGCGTGAACTTGTTGACATTTACACGCAGCTGCATCTCAACCTACTGCTGGATGGCACCCTACCCAACGCGCCGTTTCGGTAGTTTTGACCATACTTCACCGCGCTGGTCAGTGCGGGTTGGTGAGGGCTCCCGGGGAGCATAGACGCGTACGGTACAAGATGGGACGACAATGGATTTTGCCTTCACTGCTCTCTGCGACGTTATTCCCCGCAGGAGCCTATAAGACCCCGTTATGCACGGAGCTCGCTTGCACCGATGCTATTGTGTTGTCTGAGACCCATGAATGTATCTAATTGTTATACAGGTGCTGTATAATATGGTCCAGATGTCTTGTGACCCCCAGTTAATTGACCCCTGACAAAAAAATAATTAGCATATTCAATTCTGTTTTAAATAAACCTTGGTTTAAAACTATATGTTTTAGACAATTAAATGGGTGGGGGGTCACAATACATCTGGACCACCCTATACAATATGTTACCCCATGAGGTCCCCCCCCGCATATTGCCAATTAGCTATGTTCAGTGTGAACCCTAAGAATCGCGTGTCTGCCACGTCAGTGAAGTTTCCAGTCGTCGTATCCCCTCTCTCTGCCTTCATCACAGACACAGCAGGACACTCCCCCCCTCTCTCTGTCTTCATCACAGACACAGCACGGCACCCCCCCCCTGTCTCTGTCTTCATCACAGACACAGCACGGCACCCCCCCCCCCCCTGTCTCTGTCTTCATCACAGACACAGCACAACACCTCCTCTCTCTCTCTCTGCCTTCATCACAGACACAGCACGACACCCCCTGTCTCTCTGCCTTCATCACAGACACAGCACGACACCTCTCTCTCTCTCTGCCTTCATCACAGACACAGCACGGCACCCCCCCCCCCCCCCTGTCTCTCTCTGTCTTCATCACAGACACAGCAGGACACTCCCCCTGTCTCTCTTTGTCTTCATCACAGACACAGCATGGCACCCCCTCTCTCTCTGCCTTCATCACAGACACAGCACGACACCTCTCTCTCTGCCTTCATCACAGACACAGCACGACACCTCCTCTCTCTCTCTGCCTTCATCACAGACACAGCACAACACCTCCTCTCTCTCTCTGCCTTCATCACAGACAGCACGACACCTCTTCTCTCTCTGTCTTCATCACAGACACAGCACGACACACCCCTGTCTCTCCCTGCCTTCATCACAGACACAGCACGACACCCCCTCTCTCTCTCTGCCTTCATCACAGACAGCACGACACCCCCTCTCTCTCTGCCTTCATCACAGACACAGCACGACACTCCCACTCCCTGGCTCCCTGTCTCACGGCGTCATCAACCAACAGCTCCCTTCATCGTCATCACTAAACACTGCCACTCATCACTAACCACTGTTTTATATTTTTATTATTTTATTGTTTCCCTTCTACGTGACTTTACCGAAAGAACCAAGAATATACTGCCACTCCCCTCACTGCTTTCGTGATTTCTCACCTGGTTAAACAAGATAAACACAATAAAACTTGAGCTACCGTACATCATCATCATCATCAAATAAGGCAAATTTCAACAAAATTACCTGCAAAATGTACTAAATTTGGATGATGCACGAACAATCGTCGCACCCCCCCCCCCCTAACGTGAATATTTGGCAGCACCTCCCTAGAATCGAGTCGTGAGACTCCGTGAACCATTCCTGGGTAAACAAGTCTACGTGTTAAAGAAGCATCATACTAATTATGTATATCATCAATAATCACTGCCATTCTCTCTCAATCACCCATCCTCATAATTAAACACTGCCATTCTCTATCACCCATCCTCACCATTAAACACTTCCATTCTCTATCACCCATCATAATTAGACACTTCCATTCTCTCTAAATCACCCATCATCACCATTAAACACTTCCATTCTCTATCACCCATCATAATTAAACACTTCCATTCTCTCTAAATCATCCATCCTCACCATTAAACACTTCCATTCTCTCTAAATCACCCATCCTCACCATTAAACACTGCCATTCTCTCTAAATCACCCATCCTCACCATTAAACACTGCCATTCTCTCTAAATCACCCATCCTCACCATTAAACACTGCCATTCTCTCTAAATCACCCATCTTCACCATTAAACACTGCCATTCTCTCTAAACCACCCATCCTCACCATTAAACACTTCCATTCTCTCTAAATCACCCATCCTCACCATTAAACACTGCCATTCTCTCTAAATCACCCATCCTCACCATTAAACACTGCCATTCTCTCTAAATCACCCATCCTCACCATTAAACACTGCCATTCTCTCTAAACCACCCATCCTCACCATTAAACACTTCCATTCTCTCTAAATCACCCATCCTCACCATTAAACACTTCCATTCTCTCTAAATCACCCATCCTCACCATTAAACACTGCCATTCTCTCTAAATCACCCATCCTCACCATTAAACACTGCCATTCTCTCTAAATCACCCATCCTCACCATTAAACACTGCCATTCTCTCTAAATCACCCATCCTCACCATTAAACACTTCCATTCTCTCTAAATCACCCATCCTCACCATTAAACACTGCCATTCTCTCTAAATCACCCATCCTCACCATTAAACACTGCCATTCTCTCTAAATCACCCATCCTCTGCATTAAACACTTCCATTCTCTCTACATCACCCATCCTCACCATTAAACACTGCCATTCTCTCTAAATCACCCATCCTCTGCATTAAAAACTTCCATTCTCTCTCTCTCTGCCTCCCACCCTGTGGCACGACTTCTCCGTTTATTCGAACCACATTAAAACTGAGCCCATTACAATTTTCAAAATAAACACAATTTCAGGAGGTTGGGTAATAAAAAAAACCAAGGATCCAGCTTCGTAACACGTTGGCAGGAAGACAATGATGTGGCAAGCCATGGCATGTTGTGCCTACGTGTTGAGCTGCCCCAGCGAGGCAGACGACGTGTGAAGTGGCGGTACTGTATTCTGAACACATTGCGCCAGGGTGGGTTGTTTTTGTCACAACATGTCTCGGCATCCTGGTTAAACCTGCTGTGACCTCATTGCATGACACCTGGAGGTCAAGGTCAGTTTAAAGTTTAGAGTTGAGCTTGTAGGCTAACGTTAGATTTAATGCTACGGCAAGATTAAGGATTACCGTCAGATTTTGGAATAATGTCAAGGGAGGATTAAACATGAGCTCAGAATAGAAAGGGACATCGTAGACGTCATCCGAAGGGGACGATTCATTATGTTACGTCAAGCGCGCAGGGTGGACAAAGAGAGATTTCATAACATCGCCCTCTATGTCAACAACAGTGGAGTCCAAGGACTAGAGGACATCTTAAGAAACATATGGCTCGATGACTTCAAAGAAGAAGCAGATAGTCTAGAACAGCGATTTCCAACCCATCGGGCCGCAAGGCTGTAGGAAGTTGCCCGTGGAACTGTTGTAGATACGAGTTACGGTCACAAAGCAACAAATATTGTACCGCGAAATTTAGTTTATGGTTGACGGTGATCCACTGGTCCAGCAACGTTGTGGGGACCACTGGTCTATAGAAGATTGTCTGAAATGAGGAATCGCACTCCCGTAAGTGGTTAGGCTAGAAGATCGTGAATTACTACTCTTTCGGCACAAGCAGACATACACTTGGAAGTTAGCCATAAGTGAGCTGCCGGCCTGTACCAACCCATCAGTAGTGTCCCCAAGTGATGAAATCAAGACAAGTCAAAAGATTTACATTTCAGACTAATTTTTAAATTTAGGCTAATGTTTAGATCTAAGCCCTGGATCCAATAAACTATTAAACCATCCTGAAATTCATAATACAGGTTTTTTTTATTAGATCGCGTAAATATATGAACGTGTCGTTAAACCCACCACCACCCGACACAGACAATTAATAAGGTTTGTCATGTAAACAGAACATGCCAATTAGTTATACAGCACACCTGTGTGTTGAAGAGCCAAGCCACAACATTTACAAACTGAGTACGACGTTTTGCCAGTAATTATAACTAGCGTCATCAGGCGACAGCCAGATTTGTGGAGAAGTTCTCCTATTTCGTTCCTTAAATAGTGGAGTAATAAATGGTGTTGTGGCATGGTCATGAACTCTATCATCATCCGTTATTGTCATCTTTGTCAATGTCATCATTATTGCGAATACATTGAGATGCAAACTATCAGGCAAACTCTTTGGTTCTTTCGGTAAAGTCAACGAAGTTGTCATCGTGCATAGCTGTCATTACTGTATCATCATCGTTGTCGTCATCATCACGTAGGTATAACATTTTATACCTACGTGACTTTACCGAAAGAACCAAAGAGTATGGATCCCTGCAGTCACGAAAACTTCAAACCATCAGGCATGTCACCGGTGACTGCCCAACACAACCAAGCGAACTCTGGTGGATCAAGCAGACACCCCTCATCTACCACTCTGGATGCTGCGGAATGGCTCACAACATTAAAAACACCATTGTATAGCCTGTTGAATTTTCTTCAAACACCGTACGAAAGGAGGAGATGGTCATGAAGATCACCATTGAGGAGATGAAAACGGCCCAGCGTGCATAACGCTGCCTCCGCTGCGACCACGTCGCTGCGTGCCTTTGCCGGGCTTTCAAGCCCCAGCGATGAACACACGTGCACATCGCTCGTGCGCCACACGGTGTCCAGGGCTGAATGCTCGGTGTTGCCATTTCTGTGCCCGTGCCGCACAGAGAGAGGCAACCATGTCGGCGAACGTGGACGAGCAGCGTGCGCGCTACGAGGCGGCCGGCCAGGGCCACGTGTTCCGCTTCTGGGAGCAGCTGTCCCAGGGTCAGCGCGACACTCTGCTCTCCCAGCTGAAGGACACCGACCCCGAGGAGGTGGGCCGATCCTACCGGGCGATGCAACGTGGGCAGGTGAGACCCGCCACATCATCACCGAAGTTGTCATCGTGCATAGCTGTCATTACTGTATCATCATCATCATCATCGTCGTCGCCATCATTCGTTGTTATCATTGTTCCTTATCGTTATTATCAAGATTATAAATGCCTTCATCATCATCGCAGCTGCGTACCTATTGAGCCACACATGGATCGCGCCCACTGGGGATCTCCTAGGCTAGATGGCAGCAGGGTATCGGAATAGTTGAGATGAGAAGTTGTTATAAGGGGCTCTTCTTTGCCGAAGCATTTACTCGTCCTGTGCGTGCATCGTCAAAGTCATCGTAGCATCGTCGACGTTATAATTGTCAAAATTCACATCATCATCATCATCTCTGTCATCATTATCGCTATCTCCATTACATCGCGGTCATTGTCACTTTGCAACTAAGGTGGACATGGCAGAGGCAAGAGGTCAACGTCATACTTCTTGCTGCAAACGTGAAAATGAAGAATATGTTGCAATGCGTTTCGGTTTGGGGATGCGAGCCTCTGTGGCTGTGAGTAGACCCAGCCCCCTAGACCTATGTACGCTTCAATGCACAAATTACTCGAGTGTCCCCAACGCAACACATTTCAGTGACGATTTCCAGAACAAATAAGAGGGGAAATAAACACAAAATGCGCCTTCGACCAAATCTTTGAGAATGCGCCCAATCGCATCAAAACCTCGGAAGCTAAGCATGGGTGAGGCTAATGATAGTGCTTGGATGGGCGACCATCACACGTGGTTACAAAGCGGGCAGCAGAGGGCAGTACAGCAACATTCACTGTTGTATTGCACTTCTATGCTCTCACGTCTGTGCTCCCCGCCTTCACCAACGCACACAATTATGAGCGCAGTGAAGTACATCCTTCGGTTAAATGCCCCACGACTCGCACTGTGTAGGAAGGCGGTCATCCAGCAGTGGATTTACAACAGTTCTGCCTGCACGTATGTAGTTGCAGGCGAGCAGCGATGGTGACTTTTTGACCCCTGTTTTAAAACTATCAAACGATTTTTATTTTATTTTACCAGCTAGGGCCCACTGAGCTGTATAGTTGTTTTTCAGAAGTGACCTGGGCACAAATGATAGCTCAACGAAGTGGCGTTATTAATTATAGCAGCCAAATACTCTAAATGCATGTTGATTCTAAATGTGGAAATCGGAGGACCCGAAGAAAATCCACGCGACTAGGGGGAGAGAGAGAGAACACGCAAACTACAAATACACAGCAGGCGTCAGGGTAAAGATCGAACCCATGAACTCCTACGTACCAGGCGAGGTAGTTAACATCTCGCCACCATGGAGCCCACTGTTACGGTGTGTGTGTGTGTGTACCGTGCCCCACGCGGTTCCTGGGTGACCCCTGACCCCTGCACAGCCCGAGGCTCCGGAGGACGTGAAGCCGGTGCCGGAGGACGCGTTTGGCAGCATGGCGCGCTCCCCCGCCAGCCTGCTCAGCCAGTGGGAAAAGCAGGGTGAGCGCCCAGCCGTGCTGGTTCGGCTCGCATAGCCCCGCCCCACCACCCTGCGCCCCGCCCCCACGCCACCCTCTCACCCTGCACCCCGCCTCAACCCCCACTACCCCCGTGCCCCCCCCCCTCCCCACGGCGTCCCGCCTCGCTCGCACCCCCACCCGCCCAAAATGTCTCTTAGCACAGATATATTAACAATAATACATTTGGTAATCGTACATGGCTATCATGACAAGTGTGCTACGTTTCACAGACAGGTGCAGCCTGTCTACAGGGGGCGATGTGCTTTTCCTCGATTCAGTCGTTTGCGGGGATGCCGTTGCTAAAATGTGGACCGTGACACTGGCACACGACGCCTACTCTCTTTCGAATGACGTCGCGGGAACCTTAATGTCCACCGTGAAGCGGACGGCGGGATGCGGTTTGCTTCATACACGCGCATTCTTGTTCACGAGGGCTCCCGCCACGGTGAGTGACACCACCGCTACCCGGTGGCGATTGGCAACTGTCGTTGCTGCCGTTGTGTTTGGCGTAGTTGCAGACGCTGTGGATTGTTGTGTGCTGCCCTAGGCCTGGAGCAGATCGCCGAGGGGCGGATGGCAGTGCTGCTGCTGGCCGGAGGGCAGGGCACGCGTCTCGGCATGTCGTGCCCCAAGGGCATGGTGTCGGTGGGACTGCCCTCGGGGAAGTCCCTCTTTCAGCTCCAGGCAGAGCGCATTCGTGCCCTGCAGAAGCTGGCCGGCACCGCTAAGCCCGTGCCCTGGTGGGTGTCCCACGGTGCGTGTGAGTGGCCCGGACGGAGGGCTGTAGTTGGTACCAATGCATAGGGCTTCATGGCCATGCCGTGCAGCTCTCTTCCTGAAGAGGTTTTGCGAGCAGCGCGTGGAACGAAACTTTGGACATCGTCCCAAACAACGCGCGGCGCAACGGGAACGCACGTCGGAGAGTTTTGAGTAGCTTCGCAAAAGAGAGGCGATGAACGTACCCACTGGGCCGGTTATTTGCCGTGCGCCAAATTAACGTACGCGGACAAAATCGCGTTCAGTGTGGGTGCGCTGGCTGCGATGCGGAAGCACGCATGTCAAAAACCACTCAACGCGTCTGTCAATAACGCCATCATCCCTTCCAGCTTCGCCAACCTATCTCGGTGCTGCGCTTGAGCTAATTGATGTCATTGTTCCACCTTGCACAGTGGCCATCCTCTCAGGTGCCTCCATTCACTCTCCTGCCTGCCATCCCAATCACCGTTCCTCCTTTCAGTGAGAGGAGGTCCCGCCCCAAGCGTTGTTAATCTGTTGCGAATCGCAGCGTTATTGACTGTGGGGGGGGGGGAGGGAGGGGGGGGGGGGTGGAGGCCCATTTGCGTTGCGTATCGTTGGCTCGCGTGTCGCACCAGGTACATCGTGACGAGCGCCCACACGCATGCCCCCACCGAGGCTTTCTTCCGGGAGCAGGCCTGGTTCGGGCTGGATCCGGACTCGGTGCGCTTCTTCCAGCAAGGCCAGCTGCCGGCGCTCACCGCCTCCGGCAAAATCATCCTGCAGGACAAGGGGCTCATAGCCATGGCTCCCAGTGAGAGGCTCGCACCGGGGGGGGGGGGGGGGGGTCGCACGGTGGACGTGTTAGTGCAGGGCTCTTCACAAATTTTGGGAGAGGGGGGCCCCCTATGCTGATAAGACATCAGTGTGAGGTTTGTCATACCGCCTGCAAGGAGCGTCTTCACATGTTTGCGTCTTGTTGGAGGCGGGCCGTGCATCAGGGGCCACGCTAAAGGCCAACCATGGGCTGCCAGTGCGTAGCTGTAAACCCATACGGTTTACCCGCATTCTTATACAGGAAAATAGAGTTTTCAGGTCCATATGACATACAGCCGTTTCAATACAGGCAAAGCATTTTGTGTCTGTGTTTCTCCCTTGTGATGCGACTTTGTAGGATGAACGTTGAGATTTATAAGGGCACGGAATGACCAATAAGGCCTAAATTGATCTGTAATGAGGTTGGCACTGATAAAGGGTTGACAGGGACGCCAGTGGCCCGTGGGCTTTGCAATGAAGAACACTTCGTGCGCGTGTGCATGTGTGCGTGCGTACTACGCGCGTGGCAGATGGTAACGGCGGCGTGTACCGCGCACTCAGCTCGTCGGGCGCGCTGGCCGACATGCAGGCACGCGGTGTGCGCCACGTGCACGCCTACTGCGTGGACAACGTGCTGGTGCGTGTCGGGGATCCCGCATTCCTCGGCTTCTGTATCCACAAGAACGCCGACTGCGGCGCCGAGGTGAGATGAATCCTCGTGCGCGCGCGATGAGCGTCACGTGCCACGTCGTCGGCGTGATGGGCAATATCGTCGTGGCCAAGAGATGCTCGCGAAATGTTGCACCCCTTTGGTTCAGCGTGCACAGCAAACATGCACAGCAGACGCAAGACAAAGATGAGAATCCTCATCACCATGTAGCCTCAACAGACCATTGGGGCAGGAGCTGTGGTGCTAGCCACTCAACACACACGAGGTGTTGAGTGGATAGCACCACTCCTGTGTTATAGCATGCTGTGCTATGACACGGTGTGGCTGTGTGTGGTGCAGGTGGTGGAGAAGGTGGACCCCACAGAGCCCGTGGGCGTGGTGTGCCGGGTGGGCGACCACTATCGCGTGCTTGAGTACAGCGAGATCTCGTCCGAGTTGGCGTCACGGCGGGGCACCAACGGCCGCCTGGAGTTCAGCGCCGCCAGCATCTGCAACCACTACTTCAGCGTCGATTTCCTGGAGGAGGTGGTGCGGTAAGTGCGCGCGTCTGCACGTCAAGATCAGCCGCTCCCATTCGCCTGCCCAGAGTCTTTCAGCGCCTCTTCACTCAGCCGGTGCCTGGGTCAGTCGGTCCCATGATCCTCTGCTCAGGCTTCACCACTCGGTCATTCGCAGCCTCTGAGTCTGTTTGTCCCTTGAGACTCTTTCGTCAGGGATCCTTAACCACTGCGTACGACAATTTAGATTATATCTTGTTTTCAAGCTTTCGTGACTGCAGGAATCCATACTCTCTGGTTGTTTCGGTATAGTCATGTAGGTAGAAAAAAAATCATTATTTATAATAATTTCTTATTTTTTCTCTCTGCAATAATTTCTTATTTATTCTATCTACGTGACTTCACCGAAAGAGCCAGAGAATTTGGATTATCCCTACATTGGTAGAGATAATTTAGATTCTACAATCGGTAGAGATAATCTAAATTGGTCCTGGGTCTCCCTGAGGGCAACTCGGACCTTAAAATAAGTACCTGGTATCTGGTGTGTAAGCGTCAGCACTGGGGAGACAAAGGTAGTCGGGCGCGGTGAATTGTACACCATCACTCCCTTACATGCCGTGCTGGCCTAAACAGGTTATCGCGAACAAAACTTGCCTCAGCATGATTTATAATTGATTCGTCGGTCAGATTGCATGAGTAAAATGTGTGTCACAAACCCTCCTCCACCCGACACAGCCAATTAATATAGCTGTCACATGAACAAATGTGCCAATTTATTACTGCTTCAGCACCATCAGTGTGTTGTTGGAGAGCAATTCACACACATTCAATAATATGGTTCGATGTTTTGCTGGTGGTTACAGCCAGCGTCTTCAGGCAATTCCCAGAAGCCTGACAATGTCCTCCAGTCTTGGGCCTTATATAGGTGGTGTAATGTCATCAATGTGCGCTCTCACCCAAAAATCTTTTACGAATCATGTTGATTGCAAAAGCCTCTGTCCGCTAAACTTGCCTCGACGGCCTACGTGGGCTATACGATGGATCTTTTGCGTGGGGTTTTTTTGGTGTTGTTTCAACCAGGAAGTACGAGCCGCAGATGCTGTACCACGTGGCGCACAAGAAGGTGGGCTACGTGGACGACGAGGGTCGACCCGTGGCACCCGACAAGCCCAACGGCATCAAGATGGAGAAATTCATCTTTGACGTATTCCCGTTCTCAAAGTGAGGCGGCACTCTCGCTAGGCCGTGCCACCTCGCCTGGTGTCGCTCGTTTACCCTGCCCCCCTCTTTGTAGCCCGGCACCTGGCCCGTTGTTATGGCCCCTGGTGCAGTTGAAATTCCTACACCAAACTCAGTGGCGACAGATGATAGCTCAACGAAGCTGCTTATCGCGTGGAAATGTTTATCAGCCAGATACTCTGAGCGCGTGACGTTGATTCTAAATGTGGAAGGAAAAACTGGAGGACACGGAGAAAAATCCACACGACCACGGGGAGAACATGCAAACTGCAAATATACAGGCGTCAGGGTCAGGATCAAACTCACAATCTCCTGCATACCAGGCGAGGTATTTAAAATCTCGCTACTCTTCACAGTGCAGCAGTGATCGCCATCTGGGTAATGGTCGACCATTGGGAATTCATCACAAGCCATTTTGTGGTGTCATCACTATCCTTTGGGATTTTTTACTATCACAGATATCGCATTGTTGTTTAGCAAGTATGCCACGTAACATTTTGTTCCCTATGCAATTGAATACTCTTGTGATTTGGGGGTCACAATTCACTTATCAACTCTTCTTTTTATCATTTCCATTGTGTTTCTTTCATTCCATCAGCCTCAAGGTGATTTTGCATTGTATATAATTTTCACGAAAGATAAATAACTGATTTTCAATTGCATGATTCACGCACGTATATATGTATAGAGTAAGAAGATATTTCAGGTGATGAACTGCCAAATCATTACACGCCATTTATAAAGGTTAATGATATTGTCCTGACTATGTGCCAGATTTACATATTGACAAAATGCCCCAAACACAACACGTTGGCGATTTGCTCCATTTCTAGTAACGGAGATCTCACCACACATTCACCAACAAAAAATCAGAACAGCAGAAAATGTATCTGCCAACGCATGAATCGGCTCCGATATCTCGTGACCTGCCTCTGATTGAGCAAGGCCCTCGACTGGTCCTGGCTGCCTGTGGGCCTGGGTCCGATGGCCCACGCCCTTGACGCGTTTAAGCACGCGCGCTCGCCCTGTTACAGGAACTTCGCCGTGTTCGAGGTGCTGCGTGAGGACGCCTTCTCGCCGCTGAAGAATGCAGACAAGCCGGGCCAGGTGGATTGTCCGAGTACGGCGCGGAAAGCCGTGTATAGCCTGCACGCACACTGGGTGGAGAAGGCGGGGGGCCACGTGAGCAGGTTCGTGACATCATCATTATTATTATTATTGTTAGCCTGGCGGTGGTGGCTGTGCACGTGTCCTGTGGTGGTGGCTGTGCACGTGTCCCTTCTCATGAGCATCGAGGTGCCATAACCTTGCTCGCCGGGAGAAGACGGTGCAGCTAAAATGCGGACTTCACCTGTTCCATCTGTATGGGACAAAGTGTTGCCCCTACACACACGTGGGTTTTCTCTGGTGCTGTAGTTTTATTCCAGATGTAAGCCTTCATTAATTGACCGATAACACCTTAATAAATAGAGGACTGCAGAGCTTTGTCAGTTTTTGCCGCCGGTTCATTGCGTAGCTGCCTTCCCCGCTTGTCTGTGGTTCTTTGCACCTCTGAGTCGTCGTCTCTTTACGACAGGAAGCGAATACTGTGCCTGTTTATATTATTTTTACTACTACTACTGCTATTTAAATTTTACCAGGTAAGGCCCACTGAACTATACAGCTCTTTTTCAGAAGCGACCTGGCCACAAATGATAGCTCAACAAAGTAGCTAATCATGTGGAAATTTACATCGCTAAATACTCTAAACGCGTGATGTTCATGCTAAATGTGGAGGGAAAAACTGGAGGACCCGGAACATGCAAACATGCAAACTCCAAATATACATGCGTCAAGGTAATGATCAAATACACGAACTCCTGTATACCAGGCAAAGTAGTTAACATCTCGCCACCGTCGGGGAATCTTTAACGTCCACTGTGAAGCAGTCAGCGAGTATTATTACAATGGTTAATACATCCGCAGTATTAACCAGGGAGGCCGATGGAATCGAAGCGTGAACCTCTACAACAAGCGGCGAACGTGCAACCCTGGGCCATGGTAGAACCTATTCAACAGCTGCTAAATCTTACTGAGCATAGTCAGACAGCTGCAAGTTAAAATCCCTGCTGGCATTAACTCTATTTATCATTATTTCCACATCTGTAAAATGCATGAGTCAAAAGCAGGTTCCCTATTAACCCTTTCGTACACGTACATACACGTACATCATAAAAATTAAACCAGAAGAAAATTATTACGTAACCTTATCAGCACCGAGGCTCCCACAAGGCCATGCGGAAGCGCGTATGGCACAGTTTGGTGCCAGCTATCATAGAGTGCGGTCGTGTTGCTACAGTTCTCTGCGGTGAGTACAATGTCTTTAAAAACAACGGCGCTATGCCTCTCTAAATAAAATTAACGCTAACTGCTTGTGCGTTCTGAGATTCAGCTAGTGAACAGGACACCCACCCTGCAACTTGCAGATGTCTCGAAATGGCAAAGGATTAAAGAGAATGATATATGCCATCGGAATGTGGAATTTCCACCAATGGAGATAAGAACCTCCCATCGCCCGTTTGAGCAAGGACACACTTTTTCCTTGCAGAAGTGGCGTAAAGCGGAATACTTCATGGATTGATATTCATTTTGAAAATGTTTATTTTTGTTCACAGTGGCTCTGGCGGAGTGGTGTGTGAGATATCGCCACTTGTGTCCTACGCCGGTGAGGTAGGTACCACTGGCAGCTGACAGAAGGGACTTTGCTAGCAATTGTTGGAGGAAGTGTTTTGTTCTTATGCACAGAGTTGCGGGAAGTGACTGTGTTCACGCTTAGTATTCCCAAGTGTCCGTATGAACATTTAGGACAAGGCTTGTCTCATTGCTACTGTCCAGAAGCGTGGGATTTGTTTTTTTAGCAGAAGTCAAGCTTGCTGGCAGTCTGTATTTATTATTCTCACTAAACACGAGAAGAGTGTAATTCATGTAGCCGTCCAATAATTTTTGCCAGGTGGTCGTCAGCAAAGCATGCGCAGTATTGCAGAGTGGATAAAAGGGACATCATCATTATTAGACTGGCATCGTGCCACACACCTATAGTCCCATTGGTGGTGGAACGTACGTACAGTAATTCACTGACATGTATGCAAGACACCCCGAGACACCCATTCTTTTTTTAAAAGAATGCAACATAGCTCGTAAATGGCAGGACATCTAATAGGTTGCACTACTGCAGAAAAGCCCACATACACTAGTATGTGGGCTTTTCTTGGCAACTCAAATTTCCTCCCACATCCTTGAGGAGTCCTTCACCGAGAAGTGGATTGATATTGCTGTTCATAATATTGTAAAGATAAGCTGTAGTTTTCCGAATGGTATCACAAAGTCCTGTGCCGATTGTGGCTTCTGCTACTGCTAATGAGAATTAGGTCATTGTGTAGTTTGGCTGGTGCACTTTGGGACCGTATGTAACAATCCATTCATTGTGTAAAACCTGACTTTACCAAGTAATGGGGCAATAAAGATAATATTCAGGGGGCACAGCCGCACTCCTGGAAGCTGGGGGGTGTCCTACGAGCAATTGGTTCTCGGTGGTTATCGGTGACGATGCAGATCTGTGAAGTTCGCGCCCCCCCCCCCCCCTTGATGGCCCAGCGGCGATGAGTGCGCTGCTTGTTGCAGAAGTTCACAGTCCGAAGCCAGCGGCTGCCCCGATTAATACTTCGGGTGTATTCATAATATATAAAAACACGCTGTCTGCTTCACAGTGGACATTAAAGATTCCCTGATGTCACTGGCAAGGCTAGGCCATTGTGTGCTGGTGTCAGGGGCCAAATTAGTCAATTTCTAGAATTACACAAAGCAATCGTCTCCCACTGATAGGCTGCCTGTTTGCAGGTCAATTGCTTTGTCACCTAGTGCCACAGGGTCAGCTGCCACTGGGGGTGCCCTGTCAAATGTTTGACATGAGCCGTAATTCACCCCGGTGTATAGGATGCCGTATCAAAAACTAATTATTATTATTATTGAGGATTAAATATATTACATCTACGCAACGGCTGTTTTTTAACCATCTCTTTAAAGGTTTTGTCGTCAGCATGGACAGCATTTGCGTCGCCTTGTTGACTCAAACAAAACCATGATTATAATAGAGGGTTTTTTTTGGTTAGGTCATTAAAATATAAATGTGTCGTTAAACCCGTCACCACCTGACACAGCCAATTCTAACTCAAAAACAAAAACCTCTCATGGATAAAATTGGTCGCGAATGCCTATGTGTAAAAAGAAAGCCATGATTTTATCCAAAATATTGTAAGTGTTTCTTAGGCATGACACCGAGGACATCCATAGAGGATATCTAAATGTGACACCGAAGACATCCAGAGTGACCGTGCAAGGGAGAGGAAACCGTGTGTAACGGTCGAGTTCAATGTGTACCACTCTCCCTTACCCTGGCAGGCTCTGCAAGAACACGTCAAGGGCAAGACTTTCCCTTCACCATTCGTTCTGGATTAGTAGAGAGTTTGAAGAAATGGTCGTGCGAAAAAAACCTTCTGCTATAAATACATTAACACTGTCATCACAATGTGAGAAACGGTAGCGTTGTAAAATAATAAAATAAAATCAGACAAAATTCTCACGACGTTTCGGCCACAACACAAGTAACCTTCAGGTGAAAGAACAGAACTGTCGGGACGACAGAGCTTGAAGAAGAAGGCTACTCGTGTTGTGGCCGAAACGTCGTGATAATTTTATTGTTTTATTTTATTTTATTATTTTATTCTCATTCTACGTGACTTTACCGAAAGAAACAAAGCAGATGAATCCTTGCAGTCACGAAAGCTTTAAATCGAAATTTAAAGGTGGTATTGTATTTTTCTGTTGAAATATATACAGTAATCTAAATAAGTTTTACTGTGTAACACAATTAAATCTTTAATGGTCGTATTTATTCCAAAGGAATCCTATTCATTTATTAAATTTGGTTCGGTTTACATTGTTGCCTATCCTATCCTGATCTCTCTAGAGCTCTGCTTCTGTATCAATCGTTGTCTTTGTTTTTTTATTTGTTTGTGAAAACTGTTCACTTTGGTTGCTATGGAAATGTTGAAATAATAATATGCAAGACGTGACTGCCTTTTAGTGAATATGAGCCACATGTAATCATTTAATGCAATATTCACGTTTGTGGATGACACCGTCGATTCATGAGATTGGGGGGGTGAGGGGGGGGTTGCACCGTGTAAAATTGTGTTGTAAACCCTCCTCACCCTATACAGGCAATTAATAAAAGTGTCACATTAATAAAACGTGCCAAATGTATTCCTGCTTCAGAACCACCAGTGTGTTGGAGAGTAATCGTACAAAATTTTAATGGGTGCTATGTTTCACTGTAGATTACATCCAGCATCCTCAGGTTAACAAGCACCCGGATAACACAATTAGCTGATGTCAGAATAATAAGTAGCTAAGGATTTTATTAATCTCAAAAGGGAACGTGTTTCTTTACCAAATCGTTTCTCAGGAGAACTTGCTTAAACAAGGCAACCTTAAACTGCTTTTGACTTCACATAATCACTAATTAATAGGGCCTCATCAAAGCCACGTCCTGTGACCAACACAACCGTAATGTGCCCGATCTCGTGAAATCTCACAAGTTCGGCAGGGTTGAGCCTGGATGACTCTGGGATGGGTGACTCACCATACATGCAAGGTCTGTCATAAGCTGCCATGCTATCTACTGGGCAGCAGAGGGCATTGTACGAACCCCCCCAAAAAACCAGTGTGGTGCATTATGGTCAAATTAATCCCCACAATGCCCTCATCCAGGAATGGATTGGCAAAGGATTGGCAGATTTCACAGGGAGGTCATGTATATAAGGCTCATCGGGCAATGGATGAAATGTCAAAAGCATGTTTTCATTGAGATAATGGCAATGGCTGAAGCAGCACAAACATTGTTTTGTTTGTTTAATCGCCTTTATAAATTTTGGGAATGGAATGCCATCAGTTTTAATAAACAGGATGCCGTGTTTTAAAGTGGAGATGTATGTACATTCTTTCGTTTACAAATGTCTGTTAATCACACTATCCCACACCACACTTGTGTATTTTAATTTGTCAAGCAAATGCGCACCAAGGTGAAATTGTATGTTTAGCATGGAAACGTCACAACTCATTGCAAATCTTTATTTTGTGCGTACAAGATATGTACGATAGGGCGTTTATGAACTTTTTAAAAGACTATAGGCAGGGCTTAATTTCTCAATGATTATTTTCCAGTTTGCTGGTAGGCATATATGCCTACAAACCCTACATACAAGAGTCAGTAGTATCTGCACACATGGAGGGGGGGGGGGGCAGAAGAGGACATCAGTGGGGGCGACGGGCGAGGCACTAGGCACCGAGAAGCCCTCAGCAGGAGCTAGAATCGGGGGCCCACAGGCCGCCGAAATTCCAGTTTCCCAAAATGCCACTTCTCATTCACAACGGGTGAAAATGTTCAGCGTTTTTAATTAATATTAGGAATTATGAGATATTGGACTTACATTTTTGTTTGTAAATTAGAGCTAAAAAATTGAACATTTACAGAAGATATATTTTTTAAACGTTAGGAACTTTGTGGCCGTCCATAAATGACGTCACGCACCTAGGGGGGAGGGGGGTCAGACATTTGTGACGATGTGTGACGAGGGGAGGGGGGGTTTGAGAAATGTGACGTCACATCAAAATGCGCAACTTTAAATAAATGTAGACAACACGTTCTACTTAATTAAATATACTTTTAAATGTTTTCTCCTACAACAACAGAGTGCAGCGCCACATTAAATACGCACTACAATGACAATAGTTTAAAGCGATTTGAAGCATGTTTTATTTTCAAAATAGAAATATGGTTTTGGGGGGGGGGCAGAGCTTTGTGACGTCATATTTGAGGGGGTCTGCCTTTTTGTGACGCCGTGTGACGAGGGGGGGGG
Organism: Petromyzon marinus; assembly: GCF_048934315.1. Lineage (NCBI taxonomy): Eukaryota > Metazoa > Chordata > Hyperoartia > Petromyzontiformes > Petromyzontidae > Petromyzon > Petromyzon marinus. Next base: position 8,690,660 of record NC_133671.1, read on the forward strand.
GTCAAAAATCGGCCAAAATCGCGTGACGTCATTTATGGACGGCCCCTTTCTATATATAAAAAAATGAAGCAAAACGGTATACTTTCAGCTTGCTTGTCATATATCTAAACCGTTTTACTCGCCTCGCGAGTTCGCGTCGCTCATTTTGGTCGGAGTTTATTTGCCGCCTTGTCCTCAGGTTAAAGAGGCCCAACGCATGCTCGCCGATCAGATTCTGAGTGTGGAGCGAGCAAATCCAGATTCGTTGGTTATCGTACTTGGCGACTTTAACAAAGGTAATCTCAGCCACGAACTCCCCAAATACATACAATTCATTAAATGCCCAACCAGAGAAGGGAACACTCTGGATCACTGTTACACTACAGTCAGTAGAGCCTACCACGCCGTCCCCCGAGCAGCACTAGGACACTCTGACCATGCCATGGTCCACCTGATTCCTGCATACAGGCAGAAACTAAAACTCTGTAAACCTGCTGTGAGGACATCTAAACAGTGGACCAGTGAGGCTGTGGAAGATTTGCGGGCGTGCTTAGACTGTACTGACTGGGATATGTTCACGACTGCTACCAATAGTCTAGATGAACTCACAGAGGCTGTGACGTCCTACATCAGCTTCTGTGAGGACTGCTGTATCCCAACACGTACCAGGGTGAACTTTAACAACAATAAGCCCTGGTTCTCAGCAAAGCTCAGAAGGTTGAGGTTGGAGAAGGAGGAAGCGTTTAGGAGTGGAGATAGAGACAGATTCAAGGAGTCGAAGAACAGGTTTAGCAAAGCGGTGAGAGAGGCTAAACGACTGTACTCAGAGAGACTAAAACACCAGTTCTCTACAAACGACGCTGCTTCTGTCTGGAGAGGGCTCAGGCAGATCACCAACTACAAACCCAGAGCCCCCCACACCACTAACGACTCCCGCCTAGCCAACGACCTGAACGAGTTCTACTGTAGATTTGAAAGACAATTGGACTGTCCTGAACCACCCCTTCCAACCCAAGAGGCCCCATCCCCCACCAATACTACAGAGACGACTATCTCCTTTCAGGAGGGAGAAGTTAATAGACTTTTCAAGAGGCAGAATCCACGCAAAGCAGCCGGGCCGGACTCTGTCTCTCCAGCCACCCTCAGGCACTGCGCTGACCAGCTGTCTCCGGTGTTCACCAACATCTTTAACACCTCCCTGGAGACATGCCATGTACCAGCCTGTCTCAAGTCCTCCACCATCATCCCTGTGCCCAAAAAGCTAAGGCCAACAGGACTAAATGATTACAGACCGGTCGCCCTTACATCTGTGGTAATGAAGTCTTTTGAGCGCCTGGTCCTGGCACACCTCAAAGCCATCACAGACCCTCTCCTGGACCCCCTTCAGTTTGCCTACAGAGCCAACAGGTCTGTGGACGATGCAGTTAACATGGCCCTCCACTTCACCCTACAGCATCTGGACGCCCCAGCATCCTACGCCAGGATCCTGTTTGTGGACTTCAGCTCTGCCTTCAACACCATCATCCCTGCCCTGCTTCAGGACAAGCTCTTCCAGCTGAACGTGCCATACACCACCTGTAAATGGATCACAGACTTCCTGTCTGACAGGAAGCAGTGCGTTAAGCTGGGAACACAAGTCTCTGGCTCCAGGTCCATCAGCACCGGAACTCCTCAGGGCTGCGTCCTTTCCCCTCTGCTCTTCTCCCTGTATACCAACAGCTGCACCTCCAATCATCTGTCCGTCAAACTATTGAAGTTTGCGGATGACACCACCCTCATTGGGCTGATCTCTGGTGGGGATGAGTCTGACTATAGGTGGGAAGCTGACAATCTGGTGACCTGGTGTAGCCAGAACAACTTAGAGCTAAATGCTCTAAAGACAGTTGAGATGGTTGTGGACTTCAGGAAGAATACAGCACCACTCACCCCCATCACCCTGTTAGACTCCCCAGTAAAAATTGTAGAGTCCTTCCGCTTCCTGGGCACTATTCTCTCCCGGGACCTCAAGTGGGAATTGAACATCAGCTCCCTCACCAAGAAAGCTCAACAGAGGATGTACTTTCTACGGCAGCTGAAGAAATTCAACCTGCCAAAGACAATGATGATGCAATTCTATACAGCGATCATTGAATCCATCCTCACCTCCTCCATAACCGTCTGGTACGCTGCTGCCACTGCCAAGGACAAGAGCAGACTGCAGCGTATCATCCACACTGCTGAGAAGGTAATTGCCTGCAATCTACCGACCCTCGAGGACCTGCACACGACAAGGTCTATGAGGCGAGCGAGGAAGATTATGGCCGATTTCTCCCACCCTGGACACTCTCTGTTTCAGCTACTCCCCTCCGGCAGAAGGCTTCGGTCCATCAGGACCAAAACCTCACGCCATAAAAACAGTTTCTTCCCATCTGCTGCTGGCCTGTTAAACAAGGCCAAGGGCTAACACTGTTTTTAACATTTGATCTACATAACGACACGTTGCTGATATTAACTATGTTTCCCTATTTGTATTTTTAAATTATATCTTAAAGCTATTTTATATTCGATATTTATTTAATTTTATATACTTCAGCCCCTTAGTGTTAGACTTTTAACCCTTATTATAGTAAGACTTGTTTAAAACTTATTTAAGATTTTAGATTCCTATATGTTGAATGTATGCACCATCCTGCCAAAGTAAATTCCGTGTCGGTGTGAACTTACATGGCGAATAAAACCCTTTCTGATTCTGATTCTGATCTATGTTTTTTTTAGAGGCTGTTTTTTTTCTTCTTACGGTACGAAATGTTACCGTGCTGGTACGGTACGGAATTTAGTTTTTCACAGGCACGTTGTACGGGGGTACGATAACAAGACGACGCCGAACGACGTTGACACGTGGGCGTGCGCCCCGGCAGTCACGTGGTCCCACCGCGGTGACGTCACGCGTGCCATGCCCGCCCCCCACCCACCCACCGCAAGTTTAACCTGACGCGCAATAACATTTATTTTTAGTTTACGAAAAAAAATCAAAAAAAATTTACTTATCCTCTATGAGCGTTTTTAGCGTTGAAATAAAAGTGTCTCGGTACGCTCTCTGCTGTTATTAAAACTAAAATAGTGAAAAAAAAGTTTTTTTACAAATATCCGGAGCTCAATGTGACCTCTGACCCCATGTGAATCGCGAGGGGCCCGGTCGCGCAGGACGAGGCAGCGTGCGGGTAAGGAACCTCCTTGCGAATTTTACACTCGGTTTTTTTGTTGTTAACGCGTACGCACACGTACACACAGGCACGCGGGACCACCGAAGCAGCGGCAAATGTGTCCGGCCGTTGCTTCGCGCTGCGCGACAAAGAGCAGGGTGGGAGGTGGGGGGGTTGACGAGAGGCAGAACGCGCGACGGGCCTCGCGATTCTCCGGGTTGTCAACGTCGGAGCTGAGGGAGGTTTCTCTGCCCGACACAGCGTTGACCGCCGCCGTCTTGTCTATGGGCCCGGAGTTCGAAGCCTCGAGCATCCCGTGTCCCGTCACGAGAGAGGGAGAAGAGAGAGTTTTAGGAGAGAACCACCCTCTACGCCCTCATCGCGTGCCGGACAAACCCCGTTTCACTGCCTTATTAGCAGACCAATTGAAACCTTATTGGTCACGCCGTGCCCCTTATAAAGCTCAACGTTCATTCTACAAAGTCACCATGCTAAGGGAGAAACGCGAACGAATAGACACAAGTTGTGTTTTATTGTTGCTCGTATTGAAACGGCTTGCACGCCTTGTGGACCTGGAATCTCAATTTCCCGGTACAAGAATACGCGTGAACCGTATGGGTTGACTTTCAGGGTGGTGTATTATCATCCTGTGCTAATTCCAAGCGTTAGTGGTGTGTTTTATGCTAAGTTCCTTTGTCAAGGCGTTTTCTGTTTACCCCCTCAGCTTAAAAGGAGGCGACCTGCGCTTGGCTTTCTTCACTCCAACGCTGTCCGCTGGACAGTTTGTCCCTTCACCTGATGAAGGCCACTTGTGTTGTGGCCGAAACGTCGTGATTTTTTGTTGTTTTATTTTTTTACCTACGTGACTTTACCGAATAGAACCAAAGAGTATTGACACGGTGTGTAGCTCATCGAGTGTTGGAGGCTAGGGGGGGGGGGGGTTCTGCCTACCCTGACCCTGACGCCTGCGGTGTATGTGGAGTTTGTATGCTTACTCTCCCCGTGGTCACCGAATGGATTTTTCTACGGGTCCTCCGGGTTTTTTGTTCCACCACCACATTTAGAATGAACATCACGCGTTTCGAGTATTTGTGCTGCTATGTTTGCACGCGAGAAGCCATTTCGTCGGGCTGTTATTGTGGCCAGGTCACTTCTGAAAATGAGTTGTAGGATCTAGCTCAGTGGGCCTTACCTGGTAAACTAAAAATATAATTGAGTATTATCTTGAGTTTAGAGATGGGGGGGGGGGGGGATTTGGAGAGGGCGTAGAGCAGAGCGCTGCAGCAGCAATCGGGATTTGATGAATGCGTGGATAAGGGTCTCGACAGTAGCTGGACTAAGAAAGTGGCCGAATTCACGTAACATTAACTCACGTATTATATTAATCTTCTATTTCTATACAGTATATTATATCCATTATCCCCCCCCCCCCAGCCGCGCATTTGTGCGGGATACACGGCCGACGCGGAGGGTTTGGGGGGGGGGATGCGTGACGTCAGCAGTCACACTGCGTGACGCTACCGCATGCGGGTGACATGACAGATGTGACGTCACCGCTCACTTGCGTGCACAATATATACATTTTTGCTCCCGCCCCCCAAAATATTGATACTTTTTGCATGGTGTATAGTCTGGAAAGTACCCAAATGGCAAATTTCAAGTTTGTTGCATGTCGGGAAGAATGCTAAACATTTCGAAAACACACTCATTAACAAATTTCCCTTTTATATATAAGATAGATGTATCATAATAGTCACTCACAAATCTATGCGTTTAGATATGCTACGTTACCATTTACTACTATAATGAGCCAAGAATGTCTGTGTCCCCCGCGATTGACGTCACCTCACGTCGACCAGCCCCCCTCAATAATAATCATGAACAGGTTACGTCCTCCACATGGACCTTACCCCTCATTAATAATAATTAGTGGGTGACGTCACTCCACATGGGGGGGGGGCGAGGCGCCTCCTCCCCCCTTCTCAGCATCAACTTATAACCCTCATTACAAAGGCAGAACCCTCACATCACGCGATCTCCGTAACGCTGTTGTTGAGACATAGAAGTAAAAAGGATGTCATGATGAACAAGGGATTATCACCTTTAAATGAAATAAGTCTTGTGTCACTGCCGCCTTACAAATTGCACACGAATGGATGCAATGAATCTCACGTCGCCTTCTGCTTTTCGCTTGCAAGTTTCAGATTTACTGCAATACACCCGTCCTTGGACGGGCAAAAGGCTAGTAGTTCATAATTTCCAAATCTAAAATCCTTTTACAATTGCAGTCATTGCTGTTTAAAGGTAAATGAACAGAAACCCATTTTAGAAGATTATTAGTTTCCTTTGCAGAAAAAACACAAATTTACAGTGTCACAAATATTTCAGCCATATGTTTCTAATGCTCGTACCTACATTACTTGAAATGGCTGATCTGGTGTTTCATGACTGGCATTCAGTGCACGTGTACAAGTTGATACTGCTATTCTGTCGGTCATGTATGCTATGTTTTCTTCCAGTAGCAGATCTTAAGGAGTTGACCTGATCTTGGAGTCGTGACGTCATCGCAGTGGGTTGGAGATGCTTCTTCACTATCTTCTGAAAACATTTCCCAAGAAGATCCTGATCTCTGACAATTGTTCTACAGTCATTTAGCAAGCATAAGCTTAAGTCATGTTATGTATACACTGAATCCATTCACGTCGATTCTTCATACCGCCACAAGTAAAGAAAATGTTTTGGCATTTAATTAATATTTGCACCTGAAATGAGTAATAGAGAATAATATAGTTTTTCATTATCCATTTGGTTATATTTTTCAACCTCAATAAATTAGACATTCAATTGAAACATTTGATTTGTAGTTTAATTAATGTGACAAGATGACTGATAAAGGTTACTCTGTTAAAGACTGGGATTTACCAATGGCTAGCGAAATTACAGATGATAAATGTGTGTTTGAAGTACTACAAACATTTGGACTTTCACAGGAAGACTTGCACAGTCTTAGCCAGCACTCAGCAGAAGAGCTCACTGTAGAAAATCTTCCAGGCATCCTTCAAGCCTACATGAAGAAAAAGTTAGCGCACACACAGAAATCAAGTGCGGATCAGTCGACTCATTCAACGCCACCTGCCTCTCTCCCAACATCTGTGCAAGGGAAACAAATAAGAAAGTATCGTTCACCTTCGCCACCGTCTATCTTGCACTCAAGATCTGGACATACGCTGAAAGGAAGATTGGATCCGTCAGCTTTATCGCAACCCGTCTCTCGTTCAGAACCTCAACGTGTGCAAAAAGAATGGGGTCATCGTTCACATTCATCACCATCTGTCGATTACGAGAAACTTCCATGTGAGAACAATCGGAGCCCTCGCCGGTCTCCTTCACTATCAGCTGTCTCCCGCTTCACAGCTTTACAGGTGGAAAAAGCACGGGAGCCATATCGTTCACGGTCACCTTCGCCGCTGCCTGTCATACGCTCGACGTTTGAACATATAAACACGTCAGGAACTGGTCGGCCGTCTTCACAGCCATCCGCGTTTGTCCTCCACAGTGACATGGGCGCCAGTAGCCTCGCACATATGGTGGATAATTCTTCTGAGGATGCTCAAGTTGTGGATTATGATCATGGCTTTTCATCTAAAGAGAGAGTGAAAGAGACAAAGTTCACATTTTCCGATGCCACGAAGGTGAAATTGGACCAGTTTGGACAGACTTACAAAAGAAAGTCACCGGTGGAGAAACCCAAAAGGTTGAATTATACCCAAGGTATAGCTGCACCTTTGCAGCATCATGCAAAGAAAATACGTGTGGTACAATCTAGGCATCAGGAGGCTCAGAAGGACATTGTAGAATCCCAGCCTTCTCGGCATCAAACAGAGGATTTTAGTTCATGTTCTGGGACTAAAAGAATACAACCACAATCAGAAAGTTCTGAGAAATTAAAGAAACCACAGCGAAGGCAAGGGGTCGATTTAAACCAGCGCATTGATGTTCTTCGGTTATTTCTACTTAATAAACAGAAACGACAACATTCTAAAAACATTCAAAACGAAGGACAACAAATTGAAGGCCCCTCAGTTGAAAATTTCGAGCCAAAGCAAATACAGAACATTGCAATCGAATTGAAGCCGCTGCAGCAAGAACAGATGCCTTTAGTTAACATTACCCATCAATCAATGCAGGGCTCTCATGGCTTTCAGCAACATGTACCAATATGTGCACCTCCAGTATTTGAAAGTATACCACCACAGCCAGTATTTGAAAGTATACCACCACAGCATTTTGGGAATATAGCACCACCACAAACAAACATAATATCAGGATATGTAGGACTTTCTCAACCAAATCCACCGATTCATGGTCATCTGGGAGGTGATAATGTCTACCCACCATTCCTAGGATATGCTGGACCTCCACCACCAATCCCACCTGTGATTGTGGATCCAAGCATTCTAAATATAGCACCACCTCCATTCCCAGTATATGTAAAACCTCCACAAGTAAATCTACCAATGCCTGCGACTTTGGGATTCAACAATGTACCTCCTTATTTCCATGGAAATCCAAGCCCTTCACCAAGTTGGCCACCAATGTTTCCTCTTCCCCAAACAACCAACAATGTTTATCCAACTTTCCCAGGAACTGCAGGACCTCCACAGACAAACCCGGTGATGCCTCCGCTGCCGGGAAGATATCCACCGCATGTGTATTCCGTTGAAAACACACCAGGCACAATGGTCAATCTACAATCGACAAAAAAAAATAACAATCAATACTCCAATCTCAGAATTCTGACAAATGTGTCACATAGGTTAAACGCTTATCAGAGTAAACCATCTTCCACCTCAGAGACTGTACAAGCCAAATTAGAAACTCCGAGTGTTTGTGAAGCAAAGAAAACAGAGCCCAGCGCTGTTCCCCATGGCAATGAAGTAGACAACAAAACATCGGATGATATACCATTCCAACAAAGAAGTTATCCCTTGCTGGAAGAGATGCAAAATTATAATGGGGATTATCGACACAATGAAACTTTTAAATGCTTCTTATGCAGTTGCACTTTTAACAACCAAACGGTGAGTGTATATCTCATGATACTCTGAGGATGATATTTAAAACCATAATATAGATGAGCAGCGTTTCCTTCATATATCTGTCTTCACACCTATTGCGTTATGCAATACTGTATATACCTTAACATCAAACTATTACCTACATCTTAAAGGGAGAGTTCCTCGCCTATTACATTTGGCAGGTGAGCAGCATTGATTCAAGCAAGCCTGACTGCAGATCCGACAATGCTGCTGAAATTGGCCACTCCCACAAGGCCCTGAGGCCTGTTGAGTTGTGTAAAAAAATACTTTTATATTTTCTACATGTGGAGAGACAGATTTTATGAGAGTGAATCTTGTCTGCTAATATATCAATTATGCTAATTCTGTGTTTGTATATTATAATTGAAGCCAGATTGTCGTATGTAAAGAACGGCTTTATGGGGATCCCTTAAATACATCATGTGTAGACTTTGTTTTAAATGTAAAGTGCAGTGAAGTTGTTTTTGTTTTAATGTAGAAATGTATTATTCTCAGCCTTCATGATATCTGTAAACATAGCTATGTTTTTTTTGTCATAGTGTCATTTTTCGATGTTCTGAATAACTTGGCTACAATGGGAAATATTTACTGAAATTACGAATGAACAATCTGCCGATGTCTAGCGATATTTTGGGGGCGTAAAATAACATTGTGACATATGATGCATAGGTGATTTGCTTTGAACATGCACCAGACTGTTCCTTTAGAGTATCTCCATCAAGATAATAATAGGTGTTCGACTAATTCATGTCGACACAAAGCTTTCGTTTAGACGTCCAGTTCAGATTTGAGTGGAACTACTTTTAAAATTGCCCTCGTCTTAAATCTCCACTTTAACCCACCTCGTGTTTTTACTATGTCTTTAGTGCGCTCACAAATGTGCAAGTTTATCTAGTATGTAGATAGGGGCCTACTATTAAAAGATAGTGAGGACTAAATAGAATGTATGGACAACAGTGCTACACATAATAAATATACTGTAGTACCCGATGATAGCTGTGCATCCTATTATCCGCATTTATCCCAACATATAACTACTTTTATTCGTGGAATGGCCGTGGGATAAATGAGGTCGACTTGTATGTGCCATATATTTATCATCATTGCCTTCAACATCATCGCCAACAGTAGGATCATCAACATCATCCATTGTATAGCCACCGGGCTGTCGCTGTCCTTGGGGACCTGCGATATCACAATAATCTTCACATGAACAGATCTCGGCGCTCCATCTCCACTGTAGGCGACTTTGACGAGTTCTCGTCAACGCCGTGTGTAGCGCGAATGACCTCCGCCAATGCTCGGACCAAGGCCTTGCACAGATCACAATTGTACTTGGCGAGACACCATCATCTTCAAGGGGTGGCGAGATATTAACTACCTCGCCTGGTATACAGAAGGTCGTGGGTTCAATTCCGACCCTGACACTTGTATATTTGGAGTTTACGTGTCTCCCCATGATCGCGTGGATTTTTCTCCGGGTCCTCCAGTTTTTCCCTCCGCATTCAGAAACATGAGTTGAGAGTATTTGGCTGCTGTACATTTCCACACGATAAGCCACTTTGTCATTTTTAGCCAGGTCGCTTCTGAAAAACGATATAGCTCAGTGGGCCTTATCTGATAAAATAAAAGTGGTTTGTTTTATGAACACCATCGTAAATCCCATCACCATCACTCTTCAGCGGGAGAACTCGGAGATGTTATTCCAAGGGTAAATGTGGATGTTAGGAATGATTCGGCTCGCCGACGTGCCTTATCCACGGAATGGGCACGAATAACAAGTGCCTGCAGCGGCACTATCTAGCTGTGGAAATTGGCCAAAAATTACTGCGAGACTCCTATCAATGGAATGGCCGCGGATAACAGGAGGGGTATCTACCATGGATAACAGGAGTTTCGCTAAAAGATTCTCATAGATTCTAGCCACGTGGATGAGACTGGTTCAACTGTGTTCGTACATATCCTTGTTAAGTTTTGTGGCGCAATGTTACACAATGGAAAGACTTTCTCTAAAAGCTGACGTGCATGGTTTTAGGACATAAGCATTTATAGACAGATATTTTGTCATGAAGGTGGCGCTCATTTCCATTGTATGGAGTTGACAACAGTAATTTTGGTTCTCGTGAGTTCCAGTCCTCCTCTGCCAGTGAATAGGCTTTGTTTTCTACATGCAGACCTATTTGTTTTTCTAAATGCTTATTAAATTGGTGATTTTGATATACGTTTGCGTGTTAATGATTTTCTTTGCCCAGGAACTGGACAACCACCTGAAGGATCGCTCACATAAGATGAACATTCAAATTTTCAGTATCCAGTGAGTGCTTTGGAATGTTGTCATCATTCATTGTGAATATCAGTACAAAATATTTCCTTAATTTTTTCTTTGTTTTCTGGTCATTGCAGCTGTGCACGGTCCTGAGTGAGGCAAAAACCACGTGTTAATTTAATGTCCGTAACTGAAATAACAATTTTGCTGTAATTTATGTATGCCCAATGGAAATCTCTTGGCAAGGGTGATGTGTAGGACTGACTTTCTCAGCCATTGATTTGTATGAAATTTCTGTGCAATTGTGTATAACTTTGTTGGCATGAAAGCTGCGTATTGTACTTAATAATTTGGGTGTGGCATTCCCCCCACCCCTCTGACATTTACTACTATATTTACCCAAGAATGTCAGTGTGTAACGCGCATGACGTCACTACACATCAGCCAGCCCCCACATTAATAATCATGAACAGGTTACATCCTCCACATGGACCCGCCCTCCATTAATAATTATGAGCAGGTGACGTCACTCCACATCGAACAGCCCCCCTTATTAATAATCATGAACAGGTGACGTCCTCCAAATGGACACCCCCCCCCCTTCCATTAATAATAATTAGCGTGTGCCGTCACTCCAAATGGGGGAGCGAGGCGCCTCCACCTCCCTGCTTAGCGGCAACTTATAACCCTCACTACAAAGGCAGAACCCTCACGTCACGCGATCTCCGTAACGCTCTTGAGACATAGAAGTAAAAAGGACGTCATGATGAAATAAGTCTGTGTCACCGCGGCCTTACAAATTGCACACGAATGGATGCAATGAATAATCTTGGTTCTTTCGGTAATGTCATGTAGATAGAAAATTAAATAAAAATTACAAAAATTAATGAAATTTTAAAATAAAAGCAAAAAACCACGAAGTTTTGATCGCAACACAAGCGGTCTTCATTAGGCGGAGAGCAAAGAGGGGGACAGTCTCCAAATGCAACAAGTTGCATAAGTAAAAAAAAATTCTATCTACATGACTTTCCCGAAAGAACCAAGAATATGGATTCCTGCAGTCAGGAAAGTTTTAAGTCAAAATTGGATGCAATGAATATCACATCACAGTCTGCTTTTCGCTTGCAAGTTTCAAACTTAGTGCAATACACCCGTCCTTGGACAGTCAGAAGGCTAGTTTAAAATAACATCATTTGCAGTTAATGTGTTTGTCTTACAAGTAAGCCGTACTGCACCGTGCAGGCAGCAAGGGTTGGTGAATCTCACAAATGCCACAAACTTCCTGTGGCCATTAAGGTGCTATACCCTGGTTTGTCAAGGGAAAGAAGTACAGTAGAACCCCTCTTAACGACGGTAATTGGTTCCACGAAACCGATCGTTAAGTGATTTGGTCATTAGGCGAGTATAGGAAATACACGTTAAAGGCTTAGTCCATTCCGATAGCATCGAAAGTTACCCTTTTTCACCATAAAAACTTATTTTATAATATTTCAACAATGGATATTAATACAAAGATACTAACACATTAAAATAAATATGGTGAATGTGTTGATTTAAATTTACTGTACCTACAACAGCCCGTAGTTAACAGGGGAATGGTTAGTAAGCGAACACACTGGGCTCTGTGGAGGCCTGTCATTAAGCGATTACAGTAGCGTTAAGAGAGGTTCTGCTATACAGCAAAAAATGTGGACTCCACCTGTTGCCGTTCGTATGGAATAGTGTTACCCCCTCGCACGCGTGAATTTTCTCTGGGTGCTCCAATTTCCTCCCACGTGGAAGCGCTCATTAATTAGCTGAAAACATCTTAATAAATAAAGGGCGGCAGAGCTTGGGCAATTGGTGGGGCCAACTCACTGCCTGCCTGTCTTCCTGCTCTTCTGTGGTTCCTCCTCGTGCTTCTGATTCAGTCTTCGAGAGTAAATGATTGCTGTGCATTTTACAAGTTGAAATTATTATTTACCAATGTTCATTGTGCACAGTATATATCATTATATCATGCCTTACATATACTATTTCTTGCTAGTCTCACGCAAATATAAGACCATGGTTACTCTTTGGTTCTTTCGGTAAAGTCACGTCGGTAGAAAAAATAATAGATCACGACGTTTCGATCGCCACGAGCAATCGTCCTCTCTCCCATCTGAGGACAATTGCTTGTGTGGCTATCAAAACATTGTGATCTATTATTTTTTCTACCTACGTGACTTTACCGAAAGAACCAAAGAGTATGGATTCCTGCAGTAACGGAAGCTTCAAATCAAGATAAGACCATGATTATTTGTCTTTCTTTGTAGGTTTCGCGTTGAATTGAACAACATGAAGTAAGTGTAGCATTTTTTTTATGTACTTTCCTGTAGCTGTTTTGTCATTGTTTAAATCATATTTGTTACTTTTCCAGCAACAGCTGATTTAGAGTACACTATGATGATTTGTATTCAGACCCAGTTAAAGCCCACATAAATGCAAAATGTATTATTAAATAGTTACTTATATATTCTTGGTTCTTTCGGTAAAGTCACGTAGAAGGGAAACAATAAAATAATAAAAAATATAAAACAATAAAATTCTCACGACGTTTCGACTGCAACACAAGCAATCATCATCCGGTTTGAAAACCACAAGAAAATTTGAAAAAAGTGGCGGTTATTTTAAACGTTAGCACCACGGAGAGAGATTTGACAGTTTGTTCAGATGGACCAGTCCATCTATGTTCGGAAAAGAGGAGGGGGGAGACGAAAAATAATGGATGCGGTCTGAAAGCCACCTTAAGCGTGATCAATCAATTAAGACCCGAAATGGTTTATCAAATCCTTCCAATGATTGCTAAGCCAGAATCCATCTTCTTGGTTGAAATTGTCTCTGTGTTTGTATATGTGGATAGCCTCATGAACAAATCTCTCATGGTAGCCAGATGGCTTGCAAAGAAACTCTGTCTTGGAGAAGTCAATGGCATGTGAACCTACTGAATTATAACAGTGATCTGCCACGGCCGAGGTGTTGGTCCTACCGTGTTTCAGGTCTGCTTTGTGTTCACGAATGCAGTCCGAGACATGTCGTTTGGTTTCTCCAATGTAACTACTACCACAGAGGCAACTTAGTTTGTAGACGCCAGGGTACTGTATGTCCAGAATCACATCTTTTACAGATGGAACCAGATCACGGATTTTATGTAATGTGTTGAATCGGACCTGGATCTTGTGTTTATTCATTATTTTGGAGATCTTTTTTGTGATCCCCGCAATGTAGGGTAAAGTGATGGTTTTGAAAGGCTCCTCAAGAGGGTCCTTCTTCCCAATGGGCATCCCCCTATCTCCGGTTGTAGCCAACATTTTCATGGAGAAATTTGAGACTGACGCCATCCAGACTGCCACTCTGCGCCCAACCTTATGGAAGAGGTACGTGGATGACACTTTTGTCATCTGGCCACATGGCCGGCCTGCTCTAGACCAATTCTTCGACCACATCAATTCCATACACCCAGCCATCAGATTTACCATGGAAGTCAAAAAAGATGGCAAGCTACCTTTTTTGGATGTCCTAATAAAAAAGAGACCTGATGGTTCAATGAGCCACTCTGTCTACAGGAAAGCTACCCATACGGATGCTTATCTGAAACTGGATTCCCACCACCATCCATCACAGAAGAATTCCCTCATCAAGACTCTGCACCATAGAGCCCAATGCATATCCGTCCAGGAACATATAGCCAGTGAACTTAAGCACGTACACCAAGCTCTTAAGGCTAATGGTTATTCCGACTACACAATTCGCAAAGCTATCACTCCAACCATGAAGAAGGACCCTCTTGAGGAGCCTTTCAAAACCATCACTTTACCCTACATTGCAGGGATCACAAAAAAGATCTCCAAAATCTTGAATAAACATAAGATCCAGGTCCGATTCAACACATTACATAAAATCCGTGATCTGGTTCCGTCTGTAAAAGATGTGATTCCGGACATACGGTACCCTGGCGTCTACAAAATGACTTGCCTCTGTGGTAGTAGTTACATTGGAGAAACCAAACAACATGTCTCGGACCGCATTCGTGAACACAAAGCAGACCTTAAACACGGTAGGACCATCATGTCGGCCGTGGCAGATCACTGTTATAATTCAGTAGGTTCACATGACATTGACTTCTCCTAGACAGAGGTTATTTGCAAGCCATTTGGCTACCATGAGAGATTCGTTCATGAGTCTATCCACATATACAAACACAGAGACAATTTCAACCAAGAAGATGGATTCTGGCTTAGCAATCATTAGAAGGATTTGATCAACCATTTCGGGTCTTAATTGATTGATCACGCTTAAGGTGGCTTTCAGACCGCATCCATTATTTTTCGTCTCCCCCTCTTTTCCGAACATAGATGGACTCGTCCATCTGAACAAACTGTCAAATCTCCCTCCGTGCTGCTTACGTTAAAAATAACCGCCACTTTTTTCAAATTTTATTGTTGTGGTTTTCACACCTGATGATGATTGCTTGTGTTGCAGTCAAAACGTCGTGAGAATTTTATTGTTTTATATTTTTTATTATTTTATTGTTTCCCTTCTACGTGACTTTACCGAAAGAACCAAGAATATGAATCCCTGCAGTCATGAAAGCTATACTTATATATATGTTGAATTATTATAAACACTGTGCATTGCACTTCATAACTGAGGTCACATTGTACCAGTCAAATATATGTGGACAATTTCTCAGTTGTGGGGATGCCATAGCATTACATGTGGATTTGTTAATAGCTACTGCTTCATTGATAAGTTATGGAGCTAACTTGCTGCACGTAATGTTCGTTTGTGATGTTGAAGAAAGCACGGCCTTGCGGTCTGCTTCTGTGTGTTCTGTTAACATGAGGGGTTCCCATCTTCTGCTCATGAATTTTGTCACAGAAAACGGTTGTGCCAAGTGCTCTTCTATCCCATTGGTTAAAGGGCCTTGATCTGCACATTTTCGTCAATCCTTCTGGTCACCACAGTCCTGCACACAATCAGCAGGGACAGGTCAAAAAATATTATGTTAGCCCCATGTTATGGAGTCAGTATTATTTGTTTTCAGAGCTGGTGGAGGTGTCATCAGTGGACAATCCGTGCAGGCTCCTGTTAAGGCAGGATATTCAGCAACACAGTGATCTATTTTGCACTCAAGGGGAATTTTTCAATCCAGCAGCTTGGAAAATATAACCGCTTAATCTGACAAGACACATCCGCTGGTTCGTTGGTGTTTTTGATATCAGCTTGCAAGCCCATGGGGGCTGCTCATGCTATTCTGTTGGGAGTTTCTTATCCACCTCAGGAAGTGTGAGATTGCACTGGACGTCCTTGCATTCCTGGTGAGGCAATTCCATAAAGACTTAGCGGCAGCCACCATCCGAGCTCAACTGGCCACTGTTATGGCATTCTCACAGGAGATTTTCTGTGGTTCCTTTTGCCAAGAGTCCATTCATTCACAGAATTATCAAGGGGGTGTCATCCACATCATCACCTGGTCAATTTCAGGCATTGTATTGTTCAGAGGCCCTCTCGGCAGAACCCATGCTACCTAATCAGATGTTCCCTTCGAGATGTGCTCTGCATTGGTACGCACACGCAGAGCATCTAGAATATTTAAGATGTATCATCTGATATGCTGCCGCGATCATTTTGTTCATGTAATGTGACTGTGTTTGTGTTCATATGACAGTTCAGGGGTAACTATCACCCCAACAAATGATTAATTATTCTTTCTTTTTTTAGCTATTTCAGATGTGACATCGACAACAAAACCAAATCGACAAATGCAGTTCCAGAAGATCAATCTGCAGATGGGGTTAAACCTGATCTTTGTAAACATAGAAAAGATGCCAACCCTGCTACAAATGTTAACCCCCCCAGCAGTGTTCAACCTGTGGTTCAACATAAATCAGTTACTGATAACACCAAACCAGTTGATAGGCAATCTACCGATATTGTTACCACTGCTGCTGTGGCCAAACAAGCGTCTGGTGTTCCTGTAGCTGCCCCTGTCAGTTTCACGGAAACTAATATCAGTAAAGCAGTCCCGGCTGCCATCGAGAATCCCAGTTTTCTGCAGCGTGACCATCCAACAAAGGAAGAGATTTCCAACTACAATGGGTTTTTCCCAAAAACGAACGACGTGTATAAATGCCATTTTTGTACAACCGTCTGTAATTCTCCTCAGGTAAGTGGAATTTTCCGCCTACAAGTGTTAAGCTCTAAAGTAAATTAATCAATATGAATTAGATTTTTATATGCAGCATAAACCCTTAGCACACCCAACTATGTTGTAACAGACATCGGTCTAAATGTGATGAAAATGTGTCAATATCCAAAATAAAGAAGCATTCATGTCTCCACATATCCATCTCAACATAAAAAAAATTGCACAACCCATCAGCGGCACGGCATTCTGAGAGTGCATTATTTCAGCAGCATTGATTTAAAGAAAAGCAAACTGGACTGGTTTTGACATACACTATCTCATCAGCAGCACCAGGCTTGCTTGATTAAATGCTGATGAACTGCCAGTCTTACAGGCAAGGACCCTGTCTCTAACACTTTAGATCCTATTTCGACATGCAAATATATCATACGTAACTCAAAATAATCAGCGTCACTGGTGAAGCAGACAATAGAACGCCTTCACACATCCGTTTCTCCAGTTAAAAAATTAAGGTTTTTTACACAACCTAAATCCTCGCACTGCATGCGGGGCCGCCTTCACCCTCAGCCTTAAGATGACAAGCGCACCCTAAGCACTCGATCGCTCATTAATCATTTTCTTTGTCATCTTAAGTGAGTGCATATTGCAGGAGGGGGTGTGGTTGACATGGTCGTGTTCTGTCGATGTAACTTACAACTATAGCCCACTGTAGCCCGTTCTTGAGCTTTCCAACCTCTCAATTGGATCCGTTCCATGAGTTGTAACCGGGAAGGTTTGGTAAACTCACAAGAAAGGCGAGTGGACTACAGGAGCATATTCGATCGACACAAGGTTAATTTGACCTCCGTAGAGTACATTGCCACTTTTTTTCTTTTCATTATTCAGTACTGTCTTGTGCATTTACCAGGTTAATTTTGTTTTCAGCATTTCTCAAGTTATGATACCTCTTTCATGGTTTTGGCTGTGTAATAATCAGCATTAGTCACAACTGATCCACTGCCGCCATCCTCTTGATTTTGGTGCTGCCATACCCTTGACATATTTGTATGGAAAAGGGAACAACACGCGGTCTGATTATTTGAGTCATTCATTCGTGACCATGCAAACTTGAGTGCAATCCAATTTGGCTGTCAAATAAAAGAAAGCATAGTTCCTAATTACTGTAAACATTCGCAAGTGAATCACTTTCTTAAGTCGCGCGTGTGTTCCTCTCCCTCCTCCCACCCCCCTCGTTGACAGGAAATGTTGATCCACAGGAATAAACTGCAACATTTGGGCCTGCGGAATGCATTTAGCAAAAGGTACGGTTGTGCATGGTTTAGGGCTGCTGTGACATAACGTCAAAGATATTTCACCATGCGATTTGTGCGCGCGCTGTGCAATGGAAAGACAGTGTCATACAGAGAGACGTGGAGATAGACGTAGAGAAAGACAGAGAGGGACCAAGTGTGACAATAACCTAAAGATGGAGATGGATACGAAGAGAAATGTATGGAGACATCGAGAGACAGACACATGATATGTTGTGTCTTTAAAAATTACTCACACCAACACGGAGTAACAAGTCACCTGCTTACACTTTATTTATCCGGTTTTGCGCCAGTTGTAGGCACCCCTATATCTTTACGGTGACATACACTTGACTTCTCCCCGCTCTAATCTTTTCTGCACCTCACCTATCCTGCACTCATAAACTCTGCACTGAGTGACTCTGCACACAGCAACTCCACACTCAGCGACTCTGCACACAGCAACTCCGCACTCAGCGACTCTGCACACAGCAACTCCGCACTCAGTGACTCTCCATCTCCACCGCTGGCCTCACCTATGTTGCCTCATGGCCACTCACTCATCTGTCCCGGGCAGGGGGTTCAGGTAATACCCGCCCGGCGATGGTGTGAGGGTTGAGGTCTCGTTGACGGCTTGAGTGGCAGCGGCGAGATGTCTTCACTTTTGGTTCCCGGCAAATGCGCTCACGCGCATTCCCGCTTCTATATCCCTTCTCATTCCGAGTCCTCACATGGTCCCCCTTAAGCCGCCGCCGACACGGCGCCTGTTGTTCTCATTAATCCCTTATCACTTCCCATCTCCCGTCACCCCAACGCCAACCTCCGGCCTCAACGTTCCCACCTGCTCGGCCTCGTTTGCACCCGCTTCTCCCCTTAATTACTGTTGGTTTGTCGGTGCAAACCTCATGTTGCAACGCGCACACCTGTTAGTCTTCAGTTGCACCCGTTTAACTGCACTCGCCACCTATATCTCTCTACAGATATACAGAGAGACAAACACAGACAGAGGCACTGAGAAAGAAAAGCAACAGATACCGAGAAACTTGGAATATGCAGGCACAGAGATGTAGATGCACAGAGAGACAGATTAACGAAAATGTACTTCTGGACTTAGATAATATTTGATATTAGTTCATAAAGCCTGTCGTCGCCAGGAAAAAGTTTTGAATAAGTATAATAATTAACCTGATTATTTTTTTACAATATTAATCTTCGATCATTGTTGACGACTTGATTAAACTTTTATTTAAAGACGTACCCATCAGAAACCGCCTAATTTAAAGATTCATTTTTTTATTAGTAAGAACAAAAATGAATTAATTTAATACTCTGAGGGAAAGCTCCTATCTTTTACCGTTTTCTAATTATTAAGATTTGAACATAAAATGCGTATTTTTTCGTTCAAAACCGCTTTAATCCGAAATATCTCAAAAACAAAAGATAGAAATGGTTCTCACTTGAATTTTATTTGCTGTTTAGCGCTCTATCAAATGAAAAAAACGACAATCTTTATATCTTGAACGGTTTCTGAATGACGCACACATTTTTCTGGGGCACTTAAAATCAAGATTTGGAGGCCTTAAAATAAAAAAATCTCGGATTTTCACAGTTTTCTTTTTGTTTCTGTCCTAAAAGCTAACTACCAAACTTCAGCTTTCTACCTTGTCGGGAAGCACCCTAGAGGTTTTTGATACATATATACATATAGATTACTAGCGGGAAGTACCCGGCATTGCCTGGGCGAAAAATATATTTCAAAACTTCTTTTAAAAACATTACATATACATACACAGATACTAAGGTATTGTGAAAGCCCGGTGGGCCGTTTGTCCATTTGTCCACCAACAAAATTATAAGAGGCTTGCATAAGTCCAAAAAGTAATAGAAAGTGGGGGATAAATATAGTTGATCTAATAGGTTTCCGAAAATTGTCGACCCCCCCCCTAAAAAAATATTTTTACCTCTGCGTAGGTATATAAACCTACACACCATACATACAACAGAGTAAGTAGTACCTATTGGCTATG
The DNA here is from genome assembly GCF_048934315.1 of Petromyzon marinus. Classification (NCBI taxonomy): domain Eukaryota; kingdom Metazoa; phylum Chordata; class Hyperoartia; order Petromyzontiformes; family Petromyzontidae; genus Petromyzon; species Petromyzon marinus. Next base: position 8,710,674 of record NC_133671.1, read on the forward strand.
TAGTTGTATCTACTGACTGTGCAGTAGTATCTACTGAGCCAGTAGTAGCTACTGACTGTATAGTAGTATTTACTGACTGTAGTAACTACTGACCGTAGTATCTACTGGCCCAACAGTACTATCTACTGACTGTAGTAGTAACTAATGACCGTAGTAGTATCTACTGACCCTACATTAGTATCTACTGAGCCAGTAGTAGCTACTGACTGTATAGTAGTATTTACTGACTGTAGTAACTAATGACCGTAGTAATATCTACTGACCCTACAGTACTATCTACTGACTGTAGTAGTATCTATTGACTCTGTAGTTGTATCTACTGACCCTACAGTAGTATCTACTGAGCCAGTAGTAGCTACTGACTGTTTAGTAGTATTTTCTGACTAGTAACGACTGACCGTAGTAGTATCTACTGACCCTACTGTAGTATCTGCTGACTATAGTAGTATCTACTGACTATAGTAGTAACTACTAACTCTATAACAGTATCTGCTGACTCTAGTGGTATCTACTGACTCTATAGCAGTAGCTACTGACTGTATAGTAGTATCTACTGACTAGCAGTATTTACTGACTGTAGTGGTATATACTGACTGTTTTAGTATCTAACTCGTTAGTAGCTACCAATTCTATAGCAGTATCGACTATCACTTCAGCAGTGCATACTTACTGTAGTGGTACCTGTTTTAACTACAGCAGTGCATACTGACTGTGGTGGTACCTGCTATGACTACAGCAGTGCATACTGACTTTGGTGGCACCTGCTATCACTCCAGCAGTGCATACTGACTGTGGTGGTTCCTGCTATCACTACAGCAGTGCATGCCGACTGTGGTGGTACCTGCTTTCACAACAGCAGTGTATACCGACTGTTGTGGTATCCTGCTATGACTACAGCAGTGCATACTGACTTTGGTACCTGCTTTCACTACAGCAGTGCATACCGACTGTGGTGGTACCTGCTTTCACTACAGCAGTGCATACCAACTGTTGTGGTACCTGCTTTCAGCTGTGCTTATAAATAACCAAGTTGATTTAATATTGCTTTGAATTCTAATTTTCTCTGCATTGCTACTTGCCACTCATCACCAGGCTATTTAATACAACGTGTATTTGAACAACAATCATTTACATTTTGCAACCAAAATAAAGCCTTTTTAAGTTCACACAGTTCATGGGCCAGACCATACCTTTGTACCACTTGAAGTAATTAAACTTCATTGTCACCGATGTCTCTTAATGGATCAGAAAAAGTGCATTGTGGATAACCAACCGTGTGGAAGAGTTGTATCAGTTGACAGCGTTATGGCCTGAAGCAATAACTTGGTATCACTGTAGTTCTGTCAACTTGTGTGATGCTGATCAAGGAAATATCTAGCCTAGGCCTGCTCTGTATGTGCGTACATGCTGACGTTTTATGCTTGGTATCAAAACACTGCTTGCTAACTTCATACCCTTCTGTTCTTATCATTATAGGTTCGCTAAAGAGCTACTGTGTATGAGGTATGTGGCAATCATTGTAAATAACCCTTCACAACACTTAACACCTAATTTGACATCATGTCGTATGAAGGTTTGATAATAATTTTGTTAATTTGGATACTGCGCCATTCTTATAGCGACAAGGCTATCATGACGGCTCTGTATTTCACAGATAGATATAGTCTGCCAGTAGGGGGTGACGTTGCTGTCTGGTTTCACCCAATTAAGCAATTTGAGAATATTCTAACTTGGCAAAATTAGACTATGACCCCAGCACGCTGTGCCAACTCGTTTTTTAATAACACCATGGTATATTTAAAATTGCTGACCCCTTTCTCTATTTGTATTCTTATAGTGTGATATCTTCTGTTGTGTTATTTTATGGGCATTTCAAAACGACGCAGAAAAGGCATTTGTCCTCAGAATGTTGTGGCAGCAACTATAAAATCTGCTGAAGCAGCCAAAATCAAGACATCACAGCCAGATGCACTGCCTGCCAAAGACGCAGCGCCTGTACCTACTGAGGGTGGGAACATTTTACAACCGGAAGGACCTGCCACTGCATCTATGGAGTCTGTTCAAACAGCTGATGTGAAGACGTCGGATACAGATACGCTGGGCGCAAAATCTCTGAAATCTGCTGGAACATCTGGCGTTGATAGTTTGCCTGCCAATTGTGAGCCATCCCCCTCCTTGGCAAGAGGCACATCTCCCTCAGAAAAGGTATTTATGTAGCATGAACCTGTGCACCCATTTTTTTTATTCAGAAACACATTGGTGGGCGTCTAGATTTTAAAAAATCTCTCCACCTGTTCCTGTCTTGTACCAGCTTCACGGCTCCTCATCGTCACCCGTTTTGTTCCGGATATTTATTTTCACCATCTTCTGTTCCATGTAGTTGTGTATGTAACGCCATGCTTTGGTATTCTTTGGCGTTTTAATGCCAATCTTTTAACGTTCGGTGTGGATTTAATACTGGAGTCTGTTTTCAAGAACCCTCCAAGCATTGGTCTTTGTGGGTTGATTTGTGAAGGAGATAAAGGTGGAAAAGGTAATGGTTATGTTGGCGTTTCGGTCTCATTTAAAGTCAAAGTGTTTCATTAAACATGTCATTAAAAAAATTATGAACGTCCTCACAACACATGCATCGAGTTTTACATGCATTAGTCCTTTACAATGTGTGTGCAGTCCATTCAAATGTTACCCTTGGCCCAATGGTAAAAATAATTCGGGACTAGACAGAGCACATTCACAGACGTTACAAACGAAACCTAAGTACTTGCAATGCGTTAGAATCCCAAATCGTACCAGGTCCAGTGAATGATTGCAAGCGCACATTGGGTTTAACGGTTACTTGCCTCGTCTCCCATTCATGCGTGAGCAATGGGGCGATGCTCGTCTTATGTTGGCAGCCCCGAGTCAATGGGTGCTAATCCACAATTCCACGCAATAGATTTTGAAGGTGGAGAACATTCAAACCAGATTGTCATCGGGGAAAACTAAATTGAAATGACGGGTCAATTGGGAGACCGTTGGGGGGGGAAGTTAATGCAATTGGTAGAGAGTCAAGGAAAGTTCGGGAAAGGATTGGAGAAGAGAAGAAATTGAGGAATAGAAGGGAGTTCAAGGCGCCTGAACAGAGTTCAAGGCGCCTGAACGGAGTAATTCCCTGATGTGACGCGCTGTGCGGAAGATGGAATTAAGATGAAGTTCGAGACTCACGTGGCTGGAACAACTTTACACATATATAAAAACAAGGAGGAGAAATCGTGCACAAACATGGAATCTGTAACTCTTTCCAACAATGTCCGTTTTTCTTTGCAAGTATTTGGTTTACAGTACAGGTGCCACAAAGTGGCACTCGTTTAATTAAGTCCAGATGGATGAAGTTGACCTAACCAGGGTTTGAAACTTGAAAATGTCAATTAAAATTCGTGTGCTGAAACCATTATCCCAGCCACATGCAAAAAGTACAAATTGATTGCCCCACCATCACAAGCAAGCCCTGCCAGAAAGAGAGTGATGGGACTCACCAAGGCTTTATTAGCCTTACAAGAAATCCATCATCACTCTAATTCTGACGCGATCTAACCCAAAAAACCTCTTATTGATGATATTGGTCGCGAAAGCCTACGTGTTAAACTTACAATAAATACTCATTATGAATGCCTTTTGACATTTGCTGTATTGAAAAATGTTTTTGCTGTTGTGTTTTTTAGGCCACTCAAGGTACTTGTTTCCAAAAGAATACTCTGCTGATCAGCCCATTCTCTGGCGGATCTGACACGGCTACAAGTGAGAAATTTCTTTCACTCTATGTATTTTTTTATCATGTCCACACTTCTACTGAGGTTTCCACTGTCTTGACCCAAGCCCTGAATCAGTAACACGAAATATCTATGGTCTTCAGATCAGTAATAGACTTTTTTTTCTGAACAGAACATAAGTAATGAGTACTAACTTTTAACTGCACGCTTAGGTAACTTTTTTGCTTGCAGATATCAAACACTACCTCAGCTGCAATGATCTGCCTATGACCATATCACCTGGAATGTGCCTGATCACATCAGATTTCAGAAGCCAAGCCGATTTGAGCCTTGATAATGCTTGGCAGGTTGACCACCATGCATAAAACAGGGATTAAAGGCTGTGGGGGACTACATTGTGGGTTGCGTATAGGGTAGTGTAACTTGCTGACCCACCCCTACTGGACATTTGTGAAAAAGAGCTTCATAGCTCATGGGATTTCTCCACTAATTAGCTGTCACCATTCCACCTAACCTGGCGCAGATGCCATGGAGACACAATCACTGCCACTTAGTTTCAAATGGTAGCCATTGTTTTTGTGTCGTCGGCGATGTTGCGCATGCGTCTTTATTTCTAACATGGAGATTTATTTAATTCCAGCATCTAAGACTGCGCCCGTCGGCACTCCTTCAAAGCCTTCAGATGTCGAGCCTCAGCTTGTCGTCAAAACCGTGAGTACTTCTCTGCCCTCAAATTTTCATTTGGTATCGAGTTAGTATGTGCACGTGGAATAGAGAATTAAAGTGGAGTGGATTGCATCAAATGGGTTAGAACACTGAGTCAGTACCACTTGAGTCCTGAGTTCAAATCCAGGTTTCAGCCACCTGTGATTAAACCACGGGTGGGTTGTTAGGCCTTAGCCCTCCCTCTCACCAATAACTTAACAACAACACTTAAATTTAGTTTTTAATTTACTTTCCATTTTTCCCAGATTTGAGGGGTTGTAAAAGTTAAATTTAACATGTGATTAATGTTTTTAATTGGGCATGTAAAATGTGCCCCTGGCGCAGATAAATATGCCTTCTGTGACACAGGTCGATGTACTGCTTGCTATGGAGTTCTGAATGTAAATTTCACCTTGTCACTTGAAGCTGTGATGAAAGAAAAATAATACATTTTGCCAAATATTATTCAAACTATCACCTGTGTCCCAGGGATCACTCACATGAGTGTGGTTGCATAGCATAAGTCTTTTTGAAACAGGAAACCAGCTGGGTTAACCCAGTACAGACAACAAGGTCAAACACTGGATTCGTTTAATATGAAAAGATGAGGAAAAGTCTTGTTGCTATCTTTTTCCTCGTAAGAGTTTTAACAAGAGCTCTGTGACCAGTTGCAGTTTGACTCATAAGGTGGAAGGATGCATGCATACGTTTTTATGTGGAATGAATGCCATCGCGTTTCACTTTCAACCTGACTCTTGGTTAGCCTCGACTCATTGGGCTGTCGTGCGTGAGTTTAAGTGAACTTGGTAACGGCTTCCCACTGCGCATGGGGCATCTCCGCAGAATCCTGCATCCACGTGAAGATGAAACATTGGGTATATTTACTGGCCCAAGCCTTCGGGTCCCTGTAAGGGTGTGTGTGGCTCTGCCTTCATCTGTCAGGAGACAAGCACTAATGGAACCATTGGTTGGAAGTGCCTTGTCTTTGGGTTATTTCCAGAATAAACTCAAAAACCAGTCTCCTGTGAGCAATTGTTGCCTTACACATTCTTTATATCACAAAAATATTCACTATATGATGAGGGTCCTTCAACCTTAACCTGCATTTTTGTTCTAGAACATTTGAAAGTGGCACTGTTAAAACATATCCTATTTGCACAATATGATTTATATTTACACCTGGATCTAAATGCAACCACATTTCAAGTTACTCTATTGCTACACGTATGCGGTTGTCCCATTGGTGTTATAATAGCGTCATCATTTAAGCCACATCCACATTGATTTCTGGACATTTGCTTTTATGTCGTTTGGAACCCACCTATGCATTATTAAATATAAAATTTAAACTTATTTATTTAGAACAGGTTTTTGCATTTAGTTTTTTGTCCTTCCTCCGATTAGCACAGTTGGCTACGTACGGTATGAAAGAAGTTCGACATACATATGGCATTCTTATTGATTTTAAGGTGCAACAGACTGATGCTTTTGATTGAGTTATTCGTTTAGCGCATGCGTTTGTGCCGAGCCAGGCTTCATCATTTTCAGAATGTGACGCATCCTAGCATGGCACGTTGATCCACGGCGGGTGCCGTGATGACAGAAAAGTAGAGGGCGGGCGGGCTAAAGAGATCGACGTGCAGCAGCAGCACTTGGGTTAGCGCGCATCTTGCCAGCGGCAGGCTCCTGACGGACGTGTGGAGAGGTAGTGTTGCTCATAACTGGCAACTAAACAGGGAGGGAAGTCTGTCGGAAGAGTTCTTGAGATGAAGCGCATTGTCAAACGTGACTGCGCATCAACGAGCTCGGCACACGACATCCGATCCCAGACGGGCGCGCACGGTGTTTTGCCGTCGAGTACAAGACTGCGAATGCCGACGTCCGTGGAGTTGGAGCGCTGGCCTCCATTACGAGTCAGTAAAATTGCCAGGGAAGTTAATACGGGTCTTCACTTTCCCCGTGGCTGTCTTCTCGAGATGATCGTGGCAGCTATGTGTCGGATCCGTAGTTACACCATGGCAGACTGAGTGCAGGTTGTGTCTTGGCCTCTGCCCGTTGAGGCACACGTTAATATCGTGGGCAGCACTGGCGGTGTGAAAGTGGAACACGCTCAACAACATCCTGGTAACACCCGGCTGAAGACGTCGCATTTCGCAAATCGCCTGTTGACATCATTTAGCATTTTGTCCAGTTCAAGAAACGTCTGGACCCCGTTCTCTGCAGCAGATGTCTGCATAGACTCTAAACAAGGTTGGCGCAAGCACGGAGCCCCGCAGCAGCAGGCCGTTGATTTGCCTCCTCCAAGCACTTGTCTTCTCTCCCACATGTACTCTGAACCTTGTGTCACACAGAACAAGTTCAGTGACATCAACCACCCATCTCAACAATACTCATGCATCGTGCACTTTTGCTGCAGAGATTGTTCCAGGACCAACGTTAACATGGCTAGTCATTGCAGAAATCGCAGCATGCGAGCATATTCATCATCCATCACTTGTATCTTGTGCATTTGCAAACCTTTTGTACCACGATTTCCCATTTCATAAGAAACGTCATTGCACAATGCTGATTTTCCACAACACATTACACTTTTCTGCCTTATTCAAAATACCCAGACTGCTTGGATCATCTGTAATGTAATTTTACACGGGAATTGACATATGTAGCCCATCACCTTTGCACCGACATTCAGACGTCTGTATTTTACATTTAATAATAATAACAAACGTGTGCAGGTTAATCTTGAACAACCTTTGTTACCCGAAATGAAGATCACAACTTCTATTTGTGTTTTGAGATGGCCATGTCACTTGGGGATTAATGCCTCTGCTAAACATCTGAGCTGGCACATCGCTGAGGTCTTTGGTTCATTTCCAGATAAAAAAAATTATTCTCAATTAGCTAATTGATCATCTTAAGCATGTGCATCAATATCTTCGAAAAAGTAATCATGCTTTCGGATGGTTGAAGAATATATTTGTACATTGAATATAATTTTTAATTATTGGATTTATGACATGGCAAAAAGGTTGACAACCACAAACGAATGAGTACTGTATGGAGTTGGCTGGAGAGAAAAAAAATCATCGTAATCACTTATGTGGAAAATTTTGCAGAGCCATTCTTGGATGTTGTTAGCTTGAGGCTCTGCTTTTGTGTAGGAGATCTGGAATGACATTAACTTACTCTTTGGTTCTATTCTCTTTTATTTTTATTTTATTTTTTGTTTTTTACGTGACTTTACTGAATAGAACCAAAGAGTATGGATCCTTGCAGTCACGAAAGCTTCAAATCTAGAATTGAAATTAACTTCATGACATAACCAGCCACATGGCTCAGTGGTAGAGCGAGTGGCTCGCAATTGGAAGGTTTATGGTTGACCCAGACCGTCATTCCTCCCGGGGTAAATAAAATGAATACACAGAGTAGTTTTATGTAGAGACTCACCTCTTTCCACAACTCGCTTTGGGGCTGCAAACAGGATATTAGCACCACCTCAACACTCACTTGATTGATATGACTGACATAATATGGATGTAATTGGGAAATCATGTTTATTATTTAAAGTGATCTTTTGTTCCTATTTGAACAACCACCTCCAGTGGTGTTGTGTCGTTCTCCAACGTGACGCGTTGCTCGCCCATCTTGGGGGAGTCCAGGTGGGGTTTCATTTGAAACACGGGTGGAAGTACAAATAAAATGTTCTGTTTTTGGTGAAGAAAATGGCACAGTTGCCCATAATGTCCGGTTTTAGGGATGACTTGAAGGTTTTTTAAAAAAGTGATTTTCAAAGACAATTTCACAGCCTTTTTGGATCTTGTACATTGTGTATCATTGTAACGTGTCTTTGTCTTTACAAAAGTGATGTCACCCGATGCCACCTGACAAGACTTTTGGCAGTAAGAGCATGGACATAATGTGATTTTAGTTGTGTCACGGTCCTGTGATGTAATTTTAGTGATGTGACTACAAGTGATGCCACATTTTTTTCAAAAAAATACGATTACCCGAAATTTTGTATCGAGGCTTAATTTTTCTTACTTTTGCGGCTTAATTCCAAGTAAGAATTGTATGCTTCATCCCAGGTATGACAGCGGCAGGATTCCAGCAGCCCAATTAGGCATTGGCAGGGAAAAGAAAACCTAGCTTCTTGATGCCTTCTTAGTCAGATTGGTTATACAGCTATTCTATGACATGTTGGCTGAGGTTGTTGTACCCACAAGGTTTACACAGTGGATAAAAGTATATCAGTGTTAAATATAATGGAAGGAACTATGGACTTGCCAGTCGTACGTGATATCGTTGACTAGGTTGTTCAGTTTAACGTGACCAGGTTTTTGTCACCCCAATCAAGAATTGTTTTCAAGTCGGTTGTGATTGATGGTGATGCATCTGTGCATTGGGGAAGTGTCTTATTACTTCAGCCTGTTACTGAAATATGTACAATGCTTGTATGTATGTTGAACTTCTTTGGCACCGTATGTAGCCAACCATGCTAATCTGAGGTGCTTACATGAGACAGACAGAATATGCAATATCCCTGCTCTTCTTTTGCCTCTACTTGTTTAATCTATCCACTTTCCAGAATTTAAATTTTGATGTATATTTAACTCTTTAGCGTTTGATGCACCTCATTGATTTAGTCTTATTCAAATGTTTATTAAATGAATGTAAAACATGGTGTAGATTTGTTACGTGCGAATGTTTTTTTTTAAAACCCAGATTGTTGCCCTTTAAAATGAGGCGATGTTACATAAGTCTCATTGGGCTTACATTTCATCACCCGGTTAAGTAAAGGATAATTACATACATAAATATAAAATAGAGACATAAGGAGAATAGAAATACATACGAAGAAGGGTGTATTCACCCGAAACATCATCGTTGAAGGTGGCAGGAGCAGAGTCTCGGGACAGGCATCCGGGGAAGGTGGTGATCGTCCAGCCCCGACACGCAACGAGCAGAGCTCCGGGAGACGGGCACGCCGGCGACCGGGGAGATGCAAGGGTGACGACCACGTCTGCCTCGACGAACAAGGAGGGAGACGACGATGTGCCGGGTGGAGAGATGAAGACAGCGGAGGAAGTGGAAAGACGGCGGTCGCACGGGTGTCTGACACGAGAGAGCGCCGTTCATAGCTTGCAGAAAGGGCCCACAGCCAAGGCACTCGGAGGTGTGACCTGCTTTAAGATTTCTCATGATTGATGTTCAGACCCAGTACGTTTTGCATCCAGACGTTTTTTTATTATGAAAATGCTTCCTCCTGTGCTCGCTCATGCTGATAGTTTCCTTGGAGAATAATAGTTATTATTCTGTGTTTTATGTCAAGTGATTGAGGAAAAATGTGAAGATTTTTTTAAACTGCAAGCTCTCACTGTGCTTATAATTAAGGCAACGATTTTGTCATGGATGTCACGAAAATCATTAATTTGAATAATGAAGTCTGGGAAGTCTTGGAAACGGCTGTTGCAACACACTTCAGCTTAGGCACTTCCAAGGTTGCACAATGGGGAAATCGAACAGTGCTGGCAACCATGAGCAAATCGGCTTGTGGAGGTACACAGAGGGAGTCAGACAGATGCACAGACAGAGACTTGGAGATGTACACGCAGAGAAACGGAGACACAAAGTTATGGAGATACATACAGAGACATGCATATACACAGACGCGGAGATACAGCCTCGGATACAGAGATATGCACACGTGGGTGGTGCGGGGGGGAAGGGTGCACCACTCCATCTTGTTCATTGTTCTTTCTGTGAATTATTGGGGGGGTTTTCCTGCATTTCAGCTGTGAAATTCAAAACAAAAATTACCGTCATTAGACCTCCTTTGCCAGTACCAAATGTAATAATAGGGTTTTTCCCCTTTTTACTGGCAACAAAACTGAAACCTTTTTACAAGGATTCATGTCCGTGACAAAATCGTAGGCTTAATAAAATGATGTAAATGTATTGATCCGTGAAATACTAATTTAGTCTCAAGGCAGCTCTTCAGGAGGGTCTTGCATTCTGATAATTGGCTAATTCCAGGTTGCACAGTGCATTCACCCTTTGCGCAGGGGAGGGATCCTCTGATTTTTTATCTTAAAAGAAATTAGAAAACCGCATACTGGACCTTCAAATCCTTTGTTCTTGAGCTCTGGGTGTTTACGAGCTGCCTGGGCTAAGCTGCCATGTAGAAGATTATCAGGATTAATTGGAAACTCCAAAGACGAGATAAACTTCCTAAACCTCATCTGCAGAGTTGCTGTGTTTGATCAAATAAGTCAATTTGGTCTTTTGTTGAACCTGCAGACGCTTAATCATTCAATGATGCAGCAAAGAAGACTTGTACTATTGCTTTGTTACTCCACTTCAAGGTTTCTAGAGGGTGACTCCTTGTATGCAGTCCCAGGATGAGCTTCAGAATTTTTTTAACAATGTATTTCCCATTTTTATTATCATGTACGGCAAGTTTACTTAGAAATGTAAAGGTTTCTGTCATAGGGATACACTTGTACTATTGCTTTGTTACTCCACTTCAAGATTTCTGGAGGGTGACTTCTTGTATGCAGTCCCAGGATGAGCTTTAGAATTTTTTTTAACTATGTGTGTATTTCCCATTTTGATTGTCATGTACGGCAAGTTTACTTAGAAATTTAAAGGTTTCTGTCATAGGGACAAAAATGGATACAGCAGAGTTAGGGTTAAACTAGGACCGTTGTAGGTGGACTGGAATCGAAATAATCGAAATTAAGAAAGGTACCATAGCAGATTTTGTAGTACTTTGGGAAATGTTAACTTGACGATGAAAAGAAACAGCAATGAGCCTGAAAGAAGATTTATTTAATCAGGGTGTATCTGCTTGCCATGACATGAAACGTGCCCGTTAACATCAACAGTAGAAGAAACACTGAAAAGTGCACAAAAACAGGGACAGGATGCACGCTTGGAATAACATTGAGAGGCAGAAAGAGGAGCACATTTATTGAGAAAAACATGCGCAGATTACGGATATAATCCAAACTCTCAAGCAAAAGTGGGCTTGGGAGGTACGTGTAGCCAGAAGGGATGATGGGCCAGAGGTTCAGAATAATTGTCGTCAAAGAAGTAGAACGCATCTGAGGGTGCATCCACCGATGAGATGGAGCGATTGAATCAGTTCGTGTTCAGGTTCTAGGGTGGAGTATTACCTTACAGAATCCTTCAGAGATGGCAACGGCTTGGAAAACACCTTCATCCAGGAGTGAATTGATCTTGGACGATGATGATATTCCACAGAAACGAGCAATGATGCACTGGCACCCAAGGAGAACAAGCTGATGATGAAACGGGATTCTATTCGTGGTGCGGCCCAGGGTGAGAAACGTGGAGGTGAGGCTTGGAGGAAAGCACGTCCAACCCTTGTATCGGGTAGGCGAACCAGTGAACACGTCCATACGGACTATCTCAGCACAGTGGGAAAGCATTGTTGAGAGCCTGGGTTAAACTCTGGGCAGGCACCAATGAATTAAACCGTCAGCCACCATGGCAGCCATCCGTGAATTATGTTTGCCAACATTGGTGGTCTCAGAACCTCGCACGAATGACTGCACACAAAGCCCATCTTTATACGTTAGATTTGAACCGGGGTTCTCGTCGATGTGAACTAAACTTTCTGCACTGGAGTGAATGTGGTGTTGTTGGCTTGTATTAAAAGGATTGCCTTATGCAGTCATCACAAAAGACGTGCTTCAAGATGTAACAACCTACCCCATCTTGTTCCAGATGCTGAACAAGGTAAAAATGAGAAACCAGTTTCCAAGAAAGCCAAAATTCAGGCAAAAGACACACCCCCTCCCCTGAATAGAGACCCCATTGGTGAGTATCGTTCCTAAAAAACATTCACTTAGTGACCAAAATTTAATAACATAGTGTCTTTGCTGAACAAGTGGGGCCTCACAAGACCACTCGCTTAAGGACCTACAGCCCAGCATAGCTGCACTGCAGATAAGCAGCAGCTGGGTGGAATATCTCCCAGTGCATATTGTGTTGATGAATGAAGGTGCTCGGTTCCTGTGAGTGCTCGCACCATCCTTAAACAGGTGTAGTGACGAACTTGGAAACAGTAAGACTTGGAGGCACTTAGTTAGCAAGCACCATCAGGATAACACTATTATTAAGACCGCCTATTTTCAGTGCCACTACTTAGAACAGTTGGTAGGCTCTCTGACTAGCGGCGCCCCGGGATGGTGAGGATGGAGACGACGACGACGAGAAGAATGGTGACGACGACGAGAAGAATGGTGACGATGGATTTGAGCAGCACGACGGGGATCCTTCTTTCAGCAACAGCCACGAGGTCTCCTACAGGGGCCCCTCATACTCTCAGCGTGGCCTCGCTCCGCCCCGGCCACGCCCCCTTTCTGAAACCTACTAGCGAGTTCCCGAGGCTTCCCGATTGGCCCCTTCTGTGACCTTTCCCCTAGATCCCCCTCTCGTGTATATCATGGCCTGCTGACGTCAGTACCGCCATACACCGCAGATCCCCTTTTTCGGCAACAGCCAGCACTTATGCTACTACATAGGTTAACCGACACTGAGTCTAATGAACCCCCTCACTAATGGCTGCCCCCTGCCACTTTTTTTTGTAGGAGTGGAATTCATGCTGTCGGGCTTCTATTGCAAACTGTGCTCCAGTTTCTTCTCAAAGGAAGACTTCGTCAGGAAGCACTGCCACAAACACCAGCACCAACAAAACCTGCAGGCATGTATCTTGGCTACAGTAGTAATGGGAGAGTTGTCTCGTTATGCAGATGCCTCTCTTGTAATTACACTTTGGGTATTAGCACTTCTCCACACTTGTCATAACTGGGCCCAGTAATGTACTTAAAACAGTTTGCATGGATTATGTGAGATACTCCAGAAGTAATGTCTCCCATTTTTTCTCTCTTTGAACCTTGTATTTAACTGATACTAAATGTTAGAGATGTATTCATAAGAATGTCTAGAACATGTCTACGTTTCAACTTGGTTTCCATTATAGTTCTCTGCACTCGCACCAATATTTAATAAGGATCAGCATTCCAACACACTAAGGGGGTTGATCAAAGTCTCGTGATCATTTGTAAACAGCATCCTATACAGCAGTGCCATTTTCAGAATGTTGACCACACAGGTAATCTTCATGTTTCAAATAGCTGGAAACCTGATGGTACTGGATCTGGGCTCTATGGTGGATGGGGCAGCATGGTCCTCCCCAATTGTGTAGTGGCCTTTGATATTCTCCAGCTTGTGTGTGCTCTGGTTTTGTGTTTAATGAGGGAGTTTTCCATCTGACAAATGTTTCTTTAATCTTTCCAAGAATTAGAATCCAACATTTTTAATCAGTTCAATAAACAGTTCTTGAGGGAAAAAAAGGCATTGTTCTTGCAGTATCCCTCTTAGCTTCAAAATTTAGTAACAATCCGTGTGGCTGTAGCCAGAACCTTGCTTTTGATGAGGCCAACATGGGCCCTAGGGAGACAAAGGTAGCTGAGCATGTGTTCTGTTGGCAATAATCACACCCTCATGTGCTGAGTTGGTCGCAATAGATTCTTGCTCACAACATTTGTCCTCAACGTTACGCTAAAATGTTACGCTAAAAAAGGACATCTTTTGGGTAATTCACATTGTGGCTCTTGATAGAAGATTTTATCCAGCATATTTATTCCTACATGATGCATCTATCCATCTGACTTCCACGCCACTGGATTGAAAGGTTGCCTCGGCACAATTCCGATGATTATAAGAACGTGCAGTAGCCAATATCCTCCAGATTGTTTCAGAAACAGTGATGTGTTGCATCTTTTTTGTCTGCTTTTAGAAAAAAGAAACTCGGTAAAGGAGTCCAAAAGGAGCCAACACAGGAAGTGGCGGGGAGAGTCACAGGAAAAGTTAAGTTTCTGCCTGGGCAAGACTCGACTACCGAGATGCAAATCGTTAACCATGGCTATGGAGTGGTTGTGCGGTACTGGAAAAGAGGCATTGTGTGTCCACTTCTAAGGAGATCCTGAGTTTAAATCTTGACAGACATCTGTGACCAAATAAGTTTTAGCGAACTTATGTATGTATGTATGCTGAACTTCTTTCGCACTGTACAAATCCAACCATGCTAATCGGAGGTGCGACGCAGAAGTTATAACAACGCAGAAGTTTGATTTCAATTGGTTCTATTGATTTATCGTAAGCCAGCTTATGAGAGCTGAATTTGGTATAAATTTGTATCCGATGATCGTCAAGTGGTAGACCACTTACATAGCATGTGTACAGTATGAAGGAAGCAGCAGTCTTCAGGTTTTTTTGGTGATAAGATCTTTTGAGATAGCAAGAGTAGTTTTGTGATCTCTTTTCAGCATTATCTATCAACGAAGTGATGAAAATGGAACAAGACGCTTCATGTCACTCCTTTATAATGGGGAATCGGTGCTGTAATGAGCAATTAATATATTAAATGTTTATTTTGTTTAAACCCAGGTTTTATCTAGGAGTGGAATAGGAAAAATAATATTACAATGTAGCCGATTTAGTTTCAGTAAGGTTTGAAATATAAAACTGAATTCCAGATTACGAAGTGACAGAGCTATAAAGTTTGTTTTCTCTCTTCGACAATACCTTACCTAAGAAAGCCGCTTGCTGGTAAGGTTTTTTTTAAATATAAAAACATTCAGGAAAAAAAAACTATTTCCTCCTTAGTAGTGCTGAATTGTATTTTCCTAAAAGCATACGAAAATAACAACTTAAATTATTCATTGTTACATTCAAGGTGCACCTCTAGCTCTCGTCACACAACTCATGCAGATGTCAGTAGTTAAAAGAATACCCAATTCGACTTTTTAAAGATCCCCGCAGTAGTGCGTGGCCCAATCCAAGGGTAAAAATCGCCCTTGGATTACAAGCGCCTGCGAAAACTTGTTAATTATAAGTGCACCATTCCATGTGACTTTTGCATTGCCTGTGAATGATTATTCAGTTGTTTTCTAACTGTTAACCTTGGTTTAATAAATTTTGTTGTTGATTATAAAACGCATTGTGGCCCACGGGAGACGCCGCTAATCAGCTGGCGCCCAGCTTGGCGACATCCCCCCGCGGCTGCATCCCCCCAAACCCCCACCTCTCCCCCTCCTTTCCCCATGATGAAATACACACGCCACAATACATATGACATCATCCTACAGATGGCCATTGCACCCCCCCCAACCCTTGTTTCCCCCCCCCCATTATCGGTTGGACGCACCCACACAATAGGTCCTGTTGAGGTCACTTGGCTGAGCAGGTTTTAATCCATGCCATTGCAGACAATGATAAAAGGCTTCCTGACCATCTGGGAATTTGCTTGAGCTCAAGGTAATAATTAACAGTGGGCGCAGGTGGAATCGGACTCCTTAGTGTGTTACATTGTAACTTAAAACTTTCGTGAATGCAGGAATTCATTATTTGGTTCTTTCGGTAAAGTCACGTAGATAGAAAAATAATAACAAAAAATAAAGTAAAAAAATAATTTAAAAAACCACTCGTGTAGACTGTAGCCTGGTTCTTAATCGGAGTGCGTGTACTGGCAGTCTATAATGTAGCCTGTAGCAATGGTTATTAAGCTGGGTGAGCGTACTGGCAGTCTATAATGTAGACTTATTCTTGGTTCTTTCGGTAATAAAAATAAAATAAACATAAACAAAAAACCACGACGTTTCGATCACAACACAAGCGATCGTCTTCAGGAGGAAAGAGGGGGGAGGTCACCGAAGGCAACCGTGTCAAAGTATATTATCACAAATAATTGCCAGTCCCCCATGGTGAGTTATACATTCCCAGCGCTGGGTGAGGGCGGAGTGAAAGGGCAGGGGAAGGAGCCCAATGGGAGGCAGGAATGATTTACAGGCGCAAGTAAGCGCACGATTGGCTGTGCAGAGATCACAGGTCCAAGCCTTTGATGCGAGGACATGAGAACCATGAGACGGAGGGTAGTGCTGTGATTAGCTAGGTGTGGGAGTGTGCTTGGACACCATCGAGTAGTGTGTGTGACGTACGTCGGGGTGTGGTGCGATGCGCGCTCATCCCGGACAGCCTCAGTCAACCAACATGTTTTTTCAAGACGATGTTAATGGAGGCGCCAGTTACCTGGGCGACAGGCGTGGTCTGACGAGGTGGATGAGAGGGAAGAGGAGAGGGTGGCATCCCACCCTCCCCGTGAGGTCGACGGGGTGGATGTCGAGCCTCACAGTATCATTGTTAATTCTGTAATTGCATTATGGTTTACTTTGATTGTCTTCCTATGCTGTTGTTGCTTTGAAGGCCGGTGTGGAATTTATGTAATCTGGACTTGCAGAGGGTGTTTGGCTGGTTTCACACCTTCCTTCAAACAACCATCATTGAGTATTGTACTCACTAAATTGTGCCTATTTCACTTACCCCAGGGTGATGATGGGATCAAAGTGAGGTTGCAGCTTATTTGCGCATTGTTTACAATAAGTGTATTTTAAAAGAAAGTGGTGAAAGGATACTTAGGCGGATGACAATTAGCAAATATAATAACAATATAAAATAACAAGGGATGTGTAGAGTAGCTTGCCAGTGTTGTCCATAATGTGGGAACGGCGCTTGAGAAAGCATGATCTACTTGTGTTGGATGAATTAAGAAATTTATGGAGGTGAAATTATTTAGGTGGTTTAATCATCTGCTGACAGAATATTAGCGAGGTTAACCACCGTGGAGATTGAGCAAAGAAATAAAGTAGAGATTAATTGCGTCATTGCAGGATCATGGGGTATGGTGATGGTTACAGTGACAGGAGGGGGCAGGGCTCCGAGATAGTAAGCCAGGCAAGGAGAGTTGCGAGAGAGATTGTCGAGAGAGGGGCGGGAGCTGAGCCCAGAGGAGTATAGAGGGGAACGGGGCTCGGGGCTGCCGTGGGGAGTCAAGTCCGGATCGTCGTCGCTGCGATCATCGCTGTCATTGTCGCTGGCTACATCGACGTCTCCCTATATAGTCAACCAGCTGTATAGAGAACGTCGTGTAGTAGCTACATGTAGTCAGCCTACGTCCTTCTGTGACACTTGAATAAATATAAAACATCAAGACATCGTCTCCGAGTGCTACATTACATCTGGTGGCTGGAGTGGCTAAAATAGAATTGTCTAAGAAGTTAAAATGTATATGAGGATGACAACCAGGGGACCCCCCAGGCAGCCCCGGGAACCGGGGTCCCGGTGACCGACCCCGCGGGTGCGGGATGGACAGCGCCGTAGACGGAGGTGGGAGCCGCTCCTCCCCAGCAACAAGCCACGGAGGGGTGGCGGGAGCTGGCGGCTCAGGTGGACCTACTCCACTCCACCATCGCACTCCGGCAGCGAGGTGTCAGGCTGGAAAAGATGGGGTTGGCATTGAAGATGGGTGTTGTGCTGCCGGTGGCCGAGGAGGACACACAATCATCCAGGTGCCTGCAGGTAGAATAGAACATGCGGCAGTGATCTCGGGTGGCTGCGTCGACTGGGGAACCTGGGCCAGGTGACGGCACGGCCGCCCGATCAACATGGGCTGCCGCGAGGCCAGCGGAGGAAGGTCCAGAGCCAGTGGGAGGGGTGGTGGCAGCTGTACGCGGATGGGACCGGCGGCGAGAGGAGACATCGCGATGACCCCTGGAGTGGCGATCCCAGGAGGAAGCGATCCCTCCGCTGCGGAGATCCACAGTCACCTGCTTCCGCTGTGGCAGCTCGGACACTTCGCGCGGGGGTGCCAGAATGACGCCCGGACATCGTCGGCTTCGCCGACATCCTCTGTCCCGTCGACAACTACAGCCCAGCCCCGACAGGCATCTCCACCCCTCATCCCCTTGGCATGGCAGGCGACTGGCAAGTGCAGCCGGCAAATGGGTGGCCGAATTCAGGCCCAAAGTGGAGAAAGCTGGCGTGCCGAGTGGTAACAGCTGCAGCAGGGCCGTCGGCGGTAGCCGGGTCCATCAAGGGGGTGGAAGTACGTGTCTTGGTGGACACCGGTGCCTCGGCTACTATTATATCCAAAATAATTTTGGAATCGCTGCCATTGATAAATCGTGTGATGCCCGGTGGTAAATGCGTGCATGGCGGCTAATGGAGGGAGTATGGGAATTGTGGGGCAGATAGAGGCCTGCATCAAAATTGTGGAAATTGAGATGTCAGGACCAGTATTGATCTCAAAGACGCTGGCGGTGCCTTACCTCTTGGGCACTGACTTTTTTATATGCTCCTGAATTTTTTTACCAACCAGAGGTGTGTTCAGATGCTGTCAGAGCGGCGCGTATTTTTTTTTTATTCCCTGCATCAGCGTGCAGTGGAGAATGTCACAGTTCAGGCCCTGGTAAGGGAATCTCTAGAGATCCTGCTGGGGCGCAAACTATTTTGCGGGGGAATCCGGAACCGTTTCTACAGGTCCTTAATGTGGGTGTAGGACCAGCTGTAGTTCAGGCAGGAACGGTGCTGGCCCATGCAGCAGCGGCAGGTAGCGAGGCTTTCGACTCCTCCGCATAAGCATTTATTGGCGTGGTAGAGCAGGCAGTTGAGGACGATGAGAAATGGATGAACAAATTGTGTGATGAGAACCAAAAATTGTACCAGGTGCAGCGGCTTGAGTTGCAATCGCTACTGCGGGAGTTTTATTTCATGCTCAGTAAAGGCAAATTTGACATTAGCCGTACCTCCTTGCTGCAACACCATATTGACACGGGAAATGCAGCCCCTATTCGACAAAACCCATATAGATTGAGCCCGCTGGAAAAAAAATATACACAGGCAGTGGAGGAAATGTTAGCGGCAGACATTATTTCTCCCTCCACTAGCCCTTGGGGAGCTCCTGTTTTGCTGGTAAAGAAGGCCGATGGAACCCTGCGGTTTTCCGTCGATTTTCGGAAATTTAATCAAGTTTCAGTCGCAGACGCATACCCGCTTTCACGAATGGACGATTCCCTGAATGCGTTGTCGGGCGCTCGGTGTTTCTCAACATTAGACCTGTTGTCGGGTTTTGGCAACTTCCCCTGGATGAGTCATCCAAGCTGAAAACAGCATTCCGAACACCCCAGGGATTGTACCACTTTATTTGCCTTCCGATGGGGTTGCATTCAGCCCCTGCCACATTTCAGAGGTTAATCGAATTGGTTCTAGCAGGCCTGCAGTGGGACTCGTGCCTCATTTATCTTGACAATGTCATTGTATTTGGCCACACTTTTGAGGAAGCACTTGCAACAGTTGCGTTCTGTGTTTTCTAGGGTATGGTCGGCTAATCTCAAATTAAAACCCGCCAAGTTCCATTTGTTGCAAACATTGGTGCGATATTTGGGTCACATCGTGAGTGATTCCGGAATAGCGACAGACCCCGACAAAATGGTGTATGTGCGCAACTGGCCATATCTCAAGTCGGTAGGGGAAGTGCACAGTTTTGTCGGGTTTCCGTCCTACCGGCAGTTCGTCCCACAATTTGCAATGGTTGCAAAACCCCTCCATGCTTTAACTGCGAAGGGCCAGAAGTTTAGATGGGAGGAGGAGGCCGCGTTTGTTGCATTACGCGAACTCCTTGCCAGCGCGCCTCCCCTTGAGTATTGACGTTCATTTTGGACACAGATGCGAGTGACACGGGCATAGGGGCTGTCCTGTCAAGTAAAGAGTCGAGAGAGTGGTGGCGTACGGGAGTTGCGTCCTGTCGACCGCGGAGCAGCTTTACTGCATAACACGGAGGAAACTGTTGGTCATGGTACACTTTATGCAACAGTACAGACACTACCTTTACGGGAGGGGCTTCGTGGTCCGCACGGATCACGCTGCCCTCCAGGACTCCCTACATGTAGACCAGCCCTCCAGCCAGCTTTCACGCTGGCTGGTCTATCGAAAGGGGTTATGGCACAGTAATGCTGATGCACTATCCCAATTGCCGTGGAGCGAACGGTGTACATGTTCATCGGGTACGGGGCAGTGTAAACTGCTGGTGGCAAAGTCGTTAGACGTCATGGCGATGTTAAGTGACACTGCACCTGTCGGGGAGGTCGCGAAAAGGGATAAAGCATTAAGCCTCATGCATGCAGAGTGGGGACAGCTGTAGTTGGAGGATGTTTCATTATTTAAATTGCGGCGGCGTGCCGAGCAGGAGCATGGAAAACCTGGCCCCGTGATGGTCTCGCTGATTGTCCTTCGGGAAGGACTACTTATGCGGTGGGACGAAGGGTTGCAGCGTATTGGCATTGTAGTTCCCACTGCCCTGCGGGGTAAGCTAATGCAGGCGCTGCACGAAGAGAAATTGTTATACCTCGGCTTTCGAAAAACGTTGCTAACCCTGCAAAGAGACTTTTTTTTGGCTGGGAATGTCGGATGATGTGTACCATCTTGTTATGGGTTGCACCAACTGCGCGTCGGAAACCACCTGCCAATTAGTGTCCACCCCAATTTCAGTCCATCACAGTGTCCCAAGTCAATGAGCTGGTCGCGTTTGACATTCTGGGACTCTTCCCCTGTACACAAAAAGGGAATAAATTCCTCCTTGTCTGGGTGGAATATTTTTCCCAGTGGACAATGCAACGGCTATAGACGCAGCAGACAGCTGCGTCTATAGCCGATGCATTTTTGCACGGCTATGTGATGGACGAAGGGGCTCTTGAGCAGTTCCTTAAGTACCAGGGCAGGAATTTTTCCTCTAAGCTGCTGCGCGAGGTGTGCAACGTGA
This sequence comes from Petromyzon marinus, assembly GCF_048934315.1. NCBI lineage: Eukaryota > Metazoa > Chordata > Hyperoartia > Petromyzontiformes > Petromyzontidae > Petromyzon > Petromyzon marinus. The sequence goes on from NC_133671.1 coordinate 8,731,809, forward strand.
TGGGCACGAAAAAGATTCGGACGTTGCCTTACCATCCTCAGACAGATGGCATGATAAAACGCCTCAACAGGATCTTGACATCGATGCTTTGCCAGGCAGTCAATCAGGCGCAAACAGATTGGGACTTGTACGTTCCTGGGGTCCTTGCAGCATATAGGATGGCCCCTCATGCCTACATGGGATTTTCCCGTTTTAATATATGGGCGGGAAAACGAACCCCCAATCGCGGTTCAATTGGGCATGGCCTCCGGGAAAAGAAGTCGACCATGCCCGTGCCCCTGCAAGTCACGCTGGATTGGGTATCAGAAGCACACGAGGCAGCCAGAGAAAACTCTGCCAGGGTACAGGCCGCTAATGAAAATAACGCGGCCCACCGGGCGCACGTACTCCCGAGGACAATAGGGGACACAGCATGGTTGCACTGCCCGCAAGTGTCACTGCATACATCACCTTCTTTGGTTCTTTCGGTAAAGTCACGTAGAATGATAATAAAATAATAAATTGATAAAATAAAATAACACAATAATATTCTCACAACGTTTCGGCCACAACACAAGCGGCCTTCATCAGGTGAAGGGGGCGAGACTGTCTGGTAGGACAGCGCTGGAGTGAAAGAGCCACGTTCAGATATGGCCTTTAAGCTGTGTGAGAGGAACAAAGCGCCTTGACAAAGGAATTAGCATATAATTTAGCATTGAAATGGCTGAATGATTAGCTTGTGACTGGTCACAGAAATAGCTATGTTAAAAGTTAAAGCATACACACCCGCAGAGGCACCCATTGTTAAAGGGATTAGCATAGAATTTAGCATTGAAATAGCTAAGTTAAGGCATACACATCCGCAGAGGCACCCCTTGACAATGGAATTAGCATAGAATTTAGCAAAGCTATCTCAATGCTAAATTCTATGCTAATTCCATTGTCAAGGGGTGCCTCTGCGGATGTGTATGCCTTAACTTAGCTATTTCAATGCTAAATTCTATGCTAATCCCTTTAACAATGGGTGCCTCTGCGGGTGTGTATGATTTAACTTTTAACATAGCTATTTCTGTGACCAGTCACAAGCTAATCAATCAGCCATTTCAATGCTAAATTATATGCTAATTCCTTTGTCAAGGCGCTTTGTTCCTCTCACACAGCTTAAAGGCCGTATCTGAACGTGGCTCTTTCACTCCAGCGCTGTCCTACCAGACAGTCTCCCCCCCTTCACCTGATGAAGGCCGCTTGTGTTGTGGCCGAAACGTCGTGAGAATATTATTGTGTTATTTTATTTTATCAATTTATTATTTTATTATCATTCTACGTGACTTTACCGAAAGAACCAAAGAAGATGAATCATTGCAGTCACGAAAGCTTTAAATCGAAATGCATACATCACCTTAAATTGCACCGGCCATGTCAAGGCCCTGTGGAAATTATAGAAATTAAGCGCCCACAGTGTGTGCGAGTGTAGGCGGAATGTCGCCTTTGGTTTGTCCACCCATTGTGCCTAAAACCTTATGTGCATCCCCAGTTTGATAGCTCATCGCCAACATCTGCGCGGCCGATGTCTGGTGTGTCCGGCGAGTCAGGGCTGCTGGACAAAGGAAGAGTACGCCGGAAAAAATGCATTGTGCCGCCCGCAGCTTCCAAAGCCTCTGATGTCGGGGGAGCTCCAGGATTCCACCACGGGCAATGGAACGCCGGCAGGAGACCGGGTGGTTTCTTCCAGGTTGACCAAAGAGGAGCCCACCCCTTCCAGGCTTGTGTACAAGCCCCCAGTTTGCGAGCCCCTGTTGCCGTTGGAGGTTCAGCAACCCGCCCGGAGTAATGGGCCGGCATCAAGGACCCGGTCGAAGTGCTTGACATTCCGTTCGCGGATCACCGGAATTTGCGTTGTGGTAATGTTCATCGGTTGCTGCGTTGATTGCGTTGGTTTGCCCCACTTGTATTTCGGAATGTAGGTTTTTTTTCTCTTGGGTGAGTCGGGTTATACCGCTCATTCGTCCTAATACGCGTTGTGTTCGTCGGTCTTCGGGTTGTTTTTAATACAGATGGTTCTGCCCTAATGTTACATAAAAAAATCAATGTTAGCCTGGATGGCTATTTTTTGTTAGAAAGGGGGAGGGGGGGTTATTTAAGGACAGTGCTCGGCTTAGTGGCCACGGGTGATGGAATACAGTGACAGGAGGGGGCAGGGCTCCGAGAGAGTAAGCCAAGGAGAGCTGCGAGACAAAGGGTCGAGAGAGGGGCGAGAGCTAAGCCTAGAGTATAGAGGGGGACTGGGGGAACAGGGCTCGGGGCTGTCGTGGGGAGTTGGGGTAGGGATCATTGTCACTGCAATTGTCTCTGTCCTCATCGTTGTCGGCGTCGCTGTTATCGTCGTCATCGTCTAATTTATTACGTCAACATCGTCGCTGGCGGCTACATTGACATCTCCCAAAAAAGTCAACCAGCTATATAGGGAACATCGTGTAGTAGCTATATTTAGTAAGCCTACGTCCTTTTGTGACAAATAAATATAAAACATCAAGACAGCGTCTCCAAGTGCTACATTACATATGTGTTGTGAGTCCAACTGAGTCGCAGACGTTCCTTTTAGAGGCATCACATATTTGTAACACGTAACACAAGGGGTACTACCCCTTCACCAGATACAGCCTAGGGTGGTGACCACCCAGCTAACTACTCTATACAGAGGAGTTACTACTACGAAGGGTTGGGTCCCTAATCGGCCCGACCACGTGTTTGCCTCGAAGACGTAGAGCTTCCAGCTTGAGATGTAGGGCTTCAGCTGGTGGACGTGGAGCTTCAGCTTGTAAAATTCAGCGACCCTGGTCCCTCTCAGGGACCCGCCTTATATCCTCCTACGGTCGGGGCTGCTCCGCCCTGGGCCCTGTCCGCTTTTTGGAGCCTTCTCGATCCCTCTCGAGAGCTCTACCTGGACACGTGATCACCCCCTAGTCCCCCCACCTAGGGGCCTCTCTATGGACACTCTAGATCACGTGTCTGTAGGGTCAACCAGAGTGCCATGGCCCGGGGCAACCCTGCCCTTGGGCTGACACTCTCCCGCTCCCCCTCGTGGGAGCCCCCACCACACGCTATGCGTGGTGCCCGCAATATCCGCTAGGGCTGGTACTACACCCGCCCACAGGTTGTATGTGATGACAGTGCATCGCGTGGCCTGGCCCTCTCAGGCCAGCACCATACAGTGACATCCCTCACCTGATGTCACTACATATGTAAGAAACATTGTGGTAGGAATCTCCACCCATTTTTAGATATAAAAGAGTTGGGGAAATCACTAAAGGATAGTTTCTAAACGGCATTCGTTAACTTTTTCAGGGTTAGGTCAGGATCAAAGTTTCGAGTGAAATCATGATGCGGATAAGAACTGCACGAATGTTGGCCATGTCTTTCATGAATTTGGTAAATTTCCTACAGTTTTAACCGCCATTATTGTGCAAGAGGAGAGCAATGCAAAACTCAAAACATTCTATGTGTAGTGATGCAGTTCGGAGACAGTAATAGGAGGCATTTTTATTCTTACACACAATGGGGACTATACGCACCCTACGTGGGTGTACACTAAATATATCACACACAACTGTCTATTGTCGACGGCACTATCTAGCTAGAACAGTTGGCAGGCTGTCTAGCTAGCGGCGTCCAGCGATAGTGAAGACGGTGGCGGCGACGATGGTGGCGAGACAACAGCACGGCGAGGGAATCCACTTCCAGCAACAACCCCGAGCTTGGTCTTGCTTTGCCCTGGCCACGCCCCCCTTCTGGAACCTACTAGCAGGTTCCCGGGTTTTCTCTGCCCTAGTTGTCTTCCCCCCGTGCATACTGTCACTTGCTAACGTGTGCACTGCCGTACACTGTAGTTACCACTTTCAGTCAGCGGCCAGCACTATTACTCGACATATGGAAGGAGGAAGCTGGTCACGTCATGCTCGCAAACTCCTTGCTCATTCCCCTGCACTTTCCCTGACAGAAAATCTGACTCCCTGGGGACTGAGGCATATGCAGATATGTGAACATCCAAATAAATAACGACACAAATCAGTAAATAGACAAAAAAGCTCAAACTGCTCTAAATTTGGGAAAATGCCTCGAGGTAAGTATAGTAATACACCGGTTTACGTATCCCCCTTTTACATCGTTTCGCAAATGTCACCACTTTATAAACACCGCTACCTGATTTGCATTACCTAGATCCAAACTTTCGTCGCTGAAAGAATCATCCATCCTTTTTTGTATCCATCCCTTTGGCCTTCACCTCCACCTACCCTGTACACAAACAACTTTGCATCGCGCGTAAAGAAATGTACCGTACTGTCGAGTATAATATATTGTACAGCTTTTTTAAAAATGATTTTTATAGTGAACTCTATCCTATTGTACACTATAATTCGTGTTCGAATTTTTTACTGTACGCTAGTGTTGAATACAGTGTTTTTAGTAATTTAATAGAGTGTGGTCTAGGATGAAGATGAACACAGCTTCACCATACCATCTGTCGTAGAAAAATTGCTTTGATTTACGTCGTTTAGATATTCATCGTCGCACCTTTCAGGAATGTGTCCCCGACTTGAAACGGGGTATTCCCGTAATTAAGAATATAGTACTGTACATCACTATGTGGTTTCGTAGATGAAACTAAAATCCTCCAAATAAAACAAGGGGCACTAAATGGGACAGCTTACATGTGTAGTGGGTTCCACAGAGGTGCACACTCGAACTTGGAAGCAATACGTTTATTATTAATACAATGGGGTAACTGTATAACCACTTGAGGGGATAACGACATAGGGTGGTAACGACCACGCGTAACTATATAACCACTCGACGGGATAACGACTTAGGGTGGTGACCACCATGGATAACTATATACTAGAACCAGGTCAGCTAACACCCTGCCTGGTCCACGATGCCGTGCGTGAAGAGCGAAGACCGAAGACGTAGCCGGTGGATTCCATTCCCAGGGACGAACAGCCAAGATCGCTCTCGGGACTCGGCCTTTATTGGCTGCCGCGTGACCAGGCTCCACCCTTGGCCACGCCCTCTTCCAGATCCTTCTCGGAGATTCTGGGCCCACATCACGTGTCCCTCTCACCTCTTTGGCCCCCGTTACTACCTCATTCAGTCATGTGCCTTCTCGGGTTCACCCAGACTACCATGTCCTCACCCGACCTCTCTCTCGCTGTCACCCGAACTATGCCCCCTAGGGGCCCTTACATTTCGTACTCATCCCGGTGCTAGAGAAAGACTCCACACCTTATCTCGATACTGGCGATACACCACAGAGACACTATACATGCCACTACACATGTGTAAAGACAGTACGGAGCGATAGAGGGACAGTATGGTTCCCCGGGACCATGGTTACTAATGGACATGCTAATGATGATTGATGGGACAAGCGTTGACAGGATCACGTGAGGGGGAGCACGGGATCCAATGGCGGCAAAGTATAATAAGGGTGGAGATTGACAGAGCCAGGTGCGGTGAGGAGAATTCGAGAATAGGAGCGTGGCCGGATCGGGTGAGGCATAAGAGCCAGCGCGAAACGGACCTGGGGGCTGTTGGTGTGGGGAATCGCCGTCGTCGTCGCTTTGGAACAGGTCGTCTCCATTATCTTCGAGTTATCTTGAGACTAGAAGCTATGTTGTCTCAGAATAGAGTCGTCTAACTATCCAAGTGTACATAGTCACTCGTGGTTACTTGTTGAGTTAGTGGATTTTATTCATAATAAATATACACAAAGACAAGACGGTGTCTCTGAGAGCTACATTACAGTGGTGTCAGAAGTGGCTATTGTAAAATGCTAAAGAAAGGAAATAGCATCTTCAGAGACGGAAAAGGGAGACGACCAAGGAGTTCCCCCAGCATCCCCGGGAGCCGGAAGCCCGGTGATGAAGCCCGAGGGTGCAGAGAAAGTGGCACCTGCGAAGGAAGAGTGGCAAGACCTGGTGGCGGAGGCAGATTGGCTCTGTTCGACCGTTGCTGAATTGGTGGCGATGAAGAGTGCGGCGACTTCGAGAGCCGGCGCAGCCGAGGACGAGCCGCAAAGTCGTGGAGGGATGGTAGAGCGGCCGCCTGCGGTCGGGGTTCCCACGCTGGAGACCACGCGGTTGGGGCCGCCATTTCGCAGGAGGCGACATGACTGATGGCCGCCATTTTGGAGCCTGCGCAGGAGGCAGCGGAGGCGGTGTCATCTCGGGCAGCGGGGCGAGGAGCCGCCGAGCAACCACAAAGGTTGCCCTTGATCAGAGAATTGGCGGCGGGGGGGGGGGGGGGGGGGGGACACGACTGCAGTGCCTTCACCCGCCAGTTTGGAATAGCGTACCGGTCTGTCGGCTGGACATGAGGAGGCATTGAGATCTTTACCTACGGCTCTTGACGATGACGGCCTCGCAGTGTTCTGGGCCATCCCTGAGGAGAAGAGTGCTACGCTTCAGGATGCCTACAAGAAGATGTCTGCAGTATACGACCCACCGTTGAGCCCGAGGGGTGCCTGCATGCGTGCAAAACCTTGCGAAGACGGACTGGGGTGGATCGTAAAATCTCGGCTTGGAGACGAATGGGCCAGCCAACCATCCAAGATTGTTGTGGAACCATCGCAGGAAGAAACAAAGCCTACGGGGAAAGTTATGGCAGCGGATCGTGGAGGGGTCCGGTGGCAAGGGGGAACTCCAGGACGGCTCCGGGAGTGGTGATCCCGGTCCGATTTGGCGCCTTCGTCGCGGGCGCCCAGGCTCGCCTGCCAAGCGTCGTGGGGACATCATGGAGCCCCTTGCGTCCACTGCCTCGTCGACAGCTACGGCCAGGCCCAGGCGAGTCACGATGCACCAGACACCCAATCGCTAAAAATCACCTCACGCATCGGGGTCATCGGGGATTCGTAGAGCTGAACTCGGGCACGCAGTAGCTGAAGCTGGCGGGCCGAGTATTGGTAGGGGCGGCTGGTTCATCGGGAATAGTAGATGGTGTGTATGGTGTGAAATTATATGTTAAGGAGTGAGTGCCTTGGACTTGTGATTCTGGAGTTGTTTAGTCACGAAGCCCTTAAATTAAGGGATCGTTGTGGTTCGCTGTGGTGATTGCGTGTGTGGCGGCGAATGGAGGAATTTGGGGTGTTGTAGCCTGCATCAAAGTGAGAGGAGGTTGAGATGGGTGCAAGTATTGGATTGGGGCACGGATCCTGACCAGGATGCCCCGAAATTGTTGAATGACCAAGGTGTGTTCGGATGCCATGGGACCACGAATGTTACGTGGATCCCCCATTGGCGAGCATTAGTTGGCTCAGGTAAAATTCAAGGAATCTCTAGAGAGCTGCCTGACACGAGAGTAGTGGTCCCGTCGTGTTGCGGCGGATGGCTTGACCTGCCGGCTCGCAGGTCGAGACCCTCCGTGGCACGTCTAGAGCACTGTTATGGTTTACTGCTATAAAGTCTGCAGATACTACTATAAAGTCAGCAGATACTACTATGGAATTAGTAGTTACTACTATAGTCAGTAGATACTACTATGTAGTCATTAGATACTTCTGCAGAGTCAGTAGTTACTGCGAAAGAGTCGGTAGATACTACTATAGTTGATATATTCTACCGTAGAGTCGGTAGATACTACTATAGTCAGTAGATAATACTACTGTCAGTAGATTCCACTAAGGTCAGTTTATACTGCTGCAGAGTCCAGTAGTAATGACTATAGAGTCAGTAGATACGGCTATAGGGTCAGCAGATACAGCTCTAGAGTCGGTAGATACTGCTTTCGAGTCAGTCGATACTACTGGAGAGCCAGATACTACTATAGAGTCACGAGACACTTCTCACTCTATTGTATGTAGGGTCTGTAGGTATATATGCCTACGGGGGAGGGGGGTAAAAATATTTTTTGAGGGGGGGGGAGGTCGACAATTTTTGGAAACCGTTTAGATCAACTATTTACCCACCACTTTCTATAACTTTTTTGATTCAGGACTGCTTCAAGCCTTTTATAATTTTGTTGATGGACAAATGGACAAATGGAATGCCGGGCTTTCAACATAGCTTAGTACTTGTGTATGTATATGTTATGTTTTTAAGACAAGTTTAGAAATATATTTTTCCACCGGGCAACGCCGGGTACTTCTCGCTAGTAGTAAATATTTTTTTAACATACCTTGTGTCCTGATGCTAGCTCGCTTGTCAGAAGGGGGGCAAGGAGTCCCCATAATTGAACCTTATGGCGGGACACCGGGGTCACGAATAAACGGAAGTCAAAATCGTAATGAATTTATTTTTGGCGACTCCGTCCCATCGCGCACATAAACGCCGCGACCCACCTGACGCGGATCATTCTGTTGTCGTGTCGTCCAAGCGCAGCAACGAGGACGAATGCGCAGAAGAAACAAAACTTTGAAACGTTGATTAGCGCATCGTGTAGAGCTCGTCGAGGGAAATAGATCGCCGTATCGTTCACCTCCAACAGGCATAAAATGACGTCGCAACGCAGTTTATGTGAGAGCCGGGGGCTGATGGGACCCCGGGATCCCGCATTAAGGCTCAATTGCACACAGACACACACGGGGGGCATACGCGTGCAAAGTCAACAATCTCTTATCGAGCTTTAACAGACTTGGGGCAAGTGCTGTTAGCGAGTAACGCTTTTGAAGACCGGGCACATCACACGGGGGGAGGGGTGGGTTTCCATTACCATGCCCGGCCGCCTTTGTCTCCCCAGTGACGATGTTTACACAGTGCATCAGGTACTCATTTGTGGCCGGGTCGACCTAGGGGAGGCCCCCAGGACCAGTTCAGATAATCATCACTGATGTTGACGGAGTATGATTCGAACCCGGTTGGCCAGGTTCGTGGCGCAGCACACTACACTACCACAATGGGACATGCAAACAACAGTCTCCATTCGCCACTCAGTGGCGGTGACCTCCCGATAGTGCCTGCGTCAGGCCATACACGAAGGCGACGACAAAGATCCTTCATTTAACCTGTAAAAGACTGTTAGAGAGCACCTATGAAGGCCAGAATGGCACACGAGGGGGTGGGTGGCCAGCACCACGCCCTGGCCGCCTTTGTCTCCACAGTGGGTAGTCAATTGAGGCCGGGTCGACCTAGGAGAGGCCTAGGACCAGTTCATACGCGAGGGCAGGCACACACACACGCGCGCCCTCAAGCTAACACATGCACATTAAATCTCACGGCGGATCGCTGCACTAAACAAAAGTTATGCGGTTTGAAAGTCGAAAGGTTAAAAAACATCTTATGGAGGTTCTTTCGTAAGTGCGGGTGCTCGTAAGTCAGGTGGTTCATAAGTCGGGGAACTGCCTGTTATTATTACACTCTTATCGAAGCTACCGTGTTGTCTGCTTATCTTCTTTGGAAACTGACGCTTAATATCTTCGGATATACGAAGCTTTAATGAGGTGATATTTTCTACACACTCGTCTACTCGCGTGGGAATTCAAGATTTCATAAGAAAAATAATTATGATTGCTATCGCTAAACTAATTACGTAGTTATAATCTTAATAAAGTATTTTCGTTTGTCATGCCCTTTCCGACTTGTGGAGGGCAACAGGGTTACCGTATTTTCCCGCATATAACCCGCGGGGTATACCACTTTTTACAAACAAAACAAGACCCTGCGGGGTATATGGAGGTGCGGGCTATCCCAAAAATATTTTACACATGTGACATGTCATAACTCGTTTAATGTTTTCATGGTAGGACTATCCACTATGCAACACTTACCTTTGACTAAAGCGCTGCTGAATAAACCACTTACACTAAACTTGTACATGTTATCACGTTTTAAATTATTCGAATTGTTTGTACAATGAAACGACAATGTTTGAAGTGGGCGCAATACTTTCAGTGGCTGTAGGGGGGTGCGAAAGTTTCAGCTGAGGCTATGGATTGCGAAATGGGAAGGGCCTTAACAAGCGTCTACCAGACGCGGAATCATAATTGCTGAGTCCCTTCGGCCGCTACTATTGGCTGAGCACTGTATAGTCGCGACCATGAGCTTTGGTTCAAACTTCCAATGGCTTTGTTGCCAGGAGGCAATGGCGTTACCGTAGTGCCGCTATTGTCTGCGCAGTGCGCAATCTACCAGTGCTAAAACTGTACAGGGGTAACTACCGGTCCAGTAGCTGTAATGAGGTCGAATGCTGGTAAGCCTAACAGTACGCTTACTTACGGTACTTATCTACCAGTTATGTGTTACTTATTGGATATTTACTTGTTACTTATTTACTGTTTTAAGTTTACTCGTTTCCGGTTTGTTTTCTTTGTGCATGTTATGATTTTAATGTTAACAATTGATAGTGGAATGTATTACAAATGTAAACTTTGTATTAATATGATGGAATTAAGCTGCGGTAACAACACTAAAGATATGAATGCATGCGGGGTATATGGAGGTGTGGGCTATCTGAAATTTGTTTTACACAAAACGCTCTTTTTACGGGGTATATGCGTCTGCGGGTTGTATGCGGGCTAAATGCGGGAAAATACGGTATACTAAAGTTGATCGAGCAGGTGAGAACGGTTATGGTTTAGAATTAAATGCCGTAATGCTATTCCTGTTTTAATTGCTCAAATGTTCTCATTATGATTGTTGATATCGGTGCTTTAAATTAAAATGCTAAATCTGTGCACGTTGAATACGGTCTCGTGATATGCACTGCTGTCCATATGCGCACATTATAGCATTGCAGTCTATGTCTTATTACAGTCTTTCATACAGTACAGTAATGATCGCAAATATGACAATAGTGTTCTAAATGTTATTTCACGACTTTGCAATCGGCATGATCGTTATCGGGAGGTAATGACAGGGTAGTCAGCCTACAGTGCGAATGCACTAGTGGCCACGGGAGATAATGACAGGGGAGTCAGCTTGCAGTACGAATGGACTGGTGGCTATGGAATGAACGAGAATAGGTGCGTGGCCAGGTGATGGAAGAGGATGGTGGAGTCTGCTGGTAGAGCTAGCGTCAAGAACCAGCAAGAAGGTTCGGGAATGGGGGCGTGGCCTTGGTCCACATAGAAGGGAGGTGAGCAGGAGACTCGGCTGTTGGAGTGGGGTCTCTACCTGTTCAAGTGAACGTGTTTTCAATAAAAGAAACCCATCTCAAGAAAGTGTCAAGTCGTCATTATAACTGGTATCAGAAGTGGGATCTTGTCATCATGCCACGGTATAACCGTTGAGGGAACCCACCGGAAACGACTTCTGATGAGGAAAAGAGGGAGCGGAGACCCCCTTCAGCAAGCCCTGGGCAGCGGGGATCCGGTGAACAAACCTGCAGGCGAGGACGGAGCTGCGGCGGCAACGAGGAGGGACGCCGACCGACAGTAACAAACTACAGATGGATGGGACGAGGTAGCGGGACGTCTGGACTGCCTGTTGGCAGCAGTCTCGCAGCTCACCGTACAGCTTGTCGCAGCTGCGGCAAGATGGGGAGCAGCAGAGCATGGTGGGGGTCCCAAATGGCGGCCGAGTAAACTACAGCTCCAGGGGCATGGGAGAGAGCAACTGACCATCCACGACGGATGACTCCCGTAAAGGAGTTTGTGGCAGCGGGAGGTGACTGGGGTGCCTTCACTCGAAGGTTCGAGGCGGCGTATCAAGCCATCGGATGGACGAAGCGCTGGGAGCCCTGCCTACCACCCTTGATGACGACGCCCTCACGGTTCCGAGCTGTGCCAGAGGGGCGAAGGGCTACACTAAAAAGGCATATGGTGAGATGGCGGCTGTGTGGTGTGAGTGGACTAGTGGCCACGGGAGGTAATGACAGGGGTCAGCCTCCAGTGTGATTTGACTAGTGGCCACAGGAGGTAATGATAGGGGAGTAAGCTTGCAGTACGAATTGACTAGTGGCTAAGGTAATGATCGAGAATAGGAGCGTGGCCAGGTGACAGAAGAGGACAGGAGAGTCTGCTGGTAGAGCAAGCGTCTAGAACCAGTGAAAAGGTTTGGGAATGGGGGCATGGCCTCGCACTGATTATAAGGGAGATGCGCCAGAGACTCGGGGCTGTTGCAGTGGGGTCTCCACCTGTTCAAGTGAATGTGTCTTCAACAAAAGAAACCATCTCAAGAAAGTGTCAAGTCATTACAATTTTATGTACAAGGGTTGACATAGGCAAGCCATCATTGTCATATCTACAGGGTCATGAAAACAACTTGTGTAAACAAGCTTTTCAATGCACACACTTTTGTTTGCACTCTAAAGTAGAAAATCAATTGACTTCCAAATGACTCACATTTGATGTGCTTAATAAAAGTGGGTGACTTACATAAAGAAAAGGAAACAGAAAAAAACGCCACATACTTTTATTCAGCACTTGAAATGCGATTAATTCTGGTGAAAATAATTTTTGTACTTGAGAGTGCAAATCAAATTGTGCATTATCAATTTTTTTACCATTGTACTTCTGTCCATTGAGGAATAGTGCTTAACACTGCCTTATCTTTTATTGTTTTTCAATATATGCGAGAGGCTGAATGGCAAGTGTAGCATTAGTGTGAGGAACACGAATTCATAGCCAGCAGGGTCATGAATATAATGAACACTTTCCAAAAGTAGTCGAGCGAATGGACATGGAGAAATTAACTTAATTCTATTGGAAAACCCCCAGGTTGGCATGATGCAACATACCCAGAGGGAAAGGCTAATCACAAAGACTTAACCAAAAATATAAGTTAGGAGGTATAAATATCTAGACGAAGTAGGCCCATATACTTAATTACAAACTGATAAGACGCCCCCAATTTAATCCTGAAGTAGCATATTAATGGACAATGCAAACAAAACGAGTTATTTTAAACCACGTGCCATGATCTGATTTTAAATAGTATTGTTTTTTTACAGAAATAAAGTAGAAAGCCTGGAAGTTTATTATGAACCGGTATGCATCTCGGCAGCGTGCAAGAATAGTTTAAATGAATTTCAGAAATAATTGTTAAATTATTTCAGACTAAAGCAGATATTTTAAGACCCCAACGGCTCCAACTCTGCATCGGGCGATTTCCCGATTTCTGGAATCAGGAACGGTGGATGCAAAGCGTGTTGGCAGACTTCGAAACCAGTAGATCTCAAGACTTCTATTGAGCAACGGAGTGTCAATAAGAAAGTGATGGGAAAGGCCTTTGAAAGAGAACGGATTTTCCAATGCAACGCGGGCGGTCATTTACAAGATATTATTCTTCATGCATAATTATATCGAATCTCCATGAATTAATGTTTTCCATCATTTAAGCGTTTGTTTTTCATTTTTTTACAAGTTGTAGGCAAAACAAATTGGGTAGTTACTTACAGCTCACCCTGTATAAATGATGGGTTATAATTATATGAACAAGACTTGGGGAATGTTCTGGTAAAGTGGGGATGCTTGTCTGTAAAATGAGAAGGGGAGAGTTTGCAAGAAGCCATTTGACAAAATCTTCAGAAGTTAATGTTTCTGGTAATGGACGTTTATTCCATGCTTCTATACAAATGTTCTACCACAAACTTGTGATGGGATAAATCTATTTTCACTACTTGATAAAATACATTTACAAATGACCGTAGTCAAATGTTTTTTTTCATAAAAGCAGTATCAGCAATTCAACCTGCATGCTAATTACTTCTCAAAATGTCAAGACAGTGAGTTATAAGCCACTGCAGAGTTTGACTCTAGTCATGAATAATCAAGAATCAAGCCATAATGGTCATTATTTGTCCTGGAAAGCCTCAACAAAATCGCAACAGGTTTTTTTTCACATTAGGATAATCAATTCCTTTTAGTGTTTTGTATGTGGGATACGTGCCAGGAGAAAACCGGCACGTGTGGAGAAAGAACACTCAAATTGCAAACATCGACATGGAAGAAACGTCCTATACAGGCAACCCCGGCACACCTACGGCCTACTTTGTTGCTGGACGCAAGTCGAGCCCGTCTTAAGTCTAACCCCTTATTTCCCATAGTCGCAATGTTATCAATTGGGGCTCCATTTCTGGAAACCCATTACATACCATAAAAATACCAAAATTGACCACAAAAGTAAATGAAAATAACCCTAACATTGTAATTTAACATAACTTTTACAAAGTCATTAAACATAATATAAAAATGTACTTATATTATACTTTTCTCCATTACATTTCCTCTTCTCAGACACAGAAGAGGTCGAAGATTCGAGTTTTCATCTAATATGGGGGGGGGGGGGTCTTACAATAAGGTCGTAAAAGTGGGGGGTTGCAAGTCGAGCCGTCCAAAGTTGGGGGTCACCTGTACTATTATACACTTGCCATCTCGACCAGCAGGCTGGGATTCTCGCAAATATGAGAAACTTTGCGTAATTCCGACCTTTTTGCTGAAAGGTAAATTTTGGCCAAGACATTACCAAGTTATGCCGTAAAATCGCCGTGCTGCAGCGAGGGTTTCATTGGTGCTTTCTTGAACCATTAACAAACATCCCAGTTCCAACAGATGCGTATCACTTCGAGCTTTTAAGCAAAAAAAAAGTAAAACACAATCTGCAATGACTACTTGCGGTCACACCACATTTTTTTTTATATAAACAATAGAGCAGGAACACTGCTACAGGTGAACAGTGCAGACGAGAGGTGTTCACTGCTGCCATACGCATTACACAATGTTGACAATGCCTTGTGTGGTATAGAGTCCAACTTACAATCTTACACAAATATCCATAACTGTACACTACTAGAATTCTGCATCAGGCCAGATACCTGTGAGTGCCCATGGGTGATTCACAAGCTGGTTTATTTTGGGTCTGAACAAAGTCTGTATTATTGTGTTTTGGGTGCGGGTCACGTTCATTGTAGGTCCTCTGCGACAAACCAGCACACTTTTTTTTTGTACACGGCACTTTAGCTTTCATAACAGAACTTTAAACATTGGGTGACACTTTTCAAACTTGAAATGTACATTTTCACTTTCATTTAAACATCTGGACTCAAAGTAACATTGTAAGTATACTATTGGCAAAGTACTATACGCCAGGTGTGGTTAGCTCCTGCCAATAGGTCGTCTTCAGGCGCGGAAGCCTTTTAGATTTAATGGATGTTGGTGCTCAAACACCGCGAGAATATAACCAGATGTAAATTACTGAATATTTGTTACAGTTTTGGGTTAGGATGCAGGTCAATAAGTTACACCTGTGCAGGACTCTGCTGTACATCACTGATATTAATAAACAGAATGACGGTTGTATCATGCTCTCAGCCTGTTTCCACACCAGTGCACCACCACCCAATTGCGTGTAAGCTGTCATCAGCAGGTTAACTTTATATTTTGCCACATGCCCATGACAAATCGCTTCTATGGAGGAGTTTCACAGTCACAGGATATCATTGTTCCAGATGCAAGCCACAATCGTGGCATCGCAGTCACTTTCCCTCACCAGTCGCCTTGCACAGTTCACTCTCCGCCTTCTCCTCCATGTATTTCTGGAGAGGAAAATCATCATCAGGTGTGCTGGCAATATATACATCAGCAATAGTTTATTATACTTAAACACCATCGGTAACGATCTAGCTAAACTCTTGACACACAAACAGCATTCACACACACCTTTCATGCCACAATCAACTTCCAGTGTTGCATATTTACCGAGATAATACATTTAAAGCAATTACCACACTCATCGAGCAGCTGAAATGACCTTATAAAAGAGCCATCCAGTATGGAGGCCTGACTTAAAAGCAGACACAAAGGTCCATGGGTCCTGTCTGTAAATGTACCTCAAATCCAATGGTTTCTATTTTAAGTCTCTGGGTTCTATGTTCATCTGTGTGTCTGACAGTAAGCCAGTCCTTTGTAAGTGTATGGGTTATCTGTTTTGAGTCCTAACTAGAACTAGGCATCAATAACAATACAATTGAAGTTCTCTTAGAAAATAATCAATGACCTCACAACATCAGCTATCTACTGTCCATCTGCTTGACTCTGATCTCTATGTTAGTCACCAGCCACGAAATCTGGGATTCATTCTTGACTCTAAGCTCTCCTCACATTTCCTTTACGTGCAAGACCACCTTCGCAAAATTTATCGTATCCGCGACTGTTTCTCCAATTTGGCTGCAGAAACAATAGTTAATGAATTTGTAAAGTCCAGGCTAGACTACGACAATTCTCTGTTATTTAGTCTGTTGTCTCTCATCCAACGTTTGCAGTACGTTCAAAACGCAGTTGCAAGAGTACCCACTCATAACCCGTAAGCGTCATATTGTAATGTTGTGACCCATCCCTACTAGACATCTGTGAAAAAGAGCTTTATAACTCAGATTCCTCCAGTATAAATATGCTGATATTACCCCCATTTTACGATCCTTCCACTGGCTATCTATTTAGTCCAGAATCGCCACAAAGATTGCCCTCGCGGTTTTACAACATTCTTCACGGGCTAGCCCCTGCCGATCTTTCTCCCCTCCCCTGGGTTCTACGTTCATCTTCTCTAGGTCTGCTCTCTACCCAAAAAAGAAAACTTAAAACCAATGGTGGACGAGCTTTCTCATGCGCAGCCCCATTAGTCTGGAATACCCTCCTCCCAATGATGTATCCAACAAATCATTTCCATCATATTATTAAAATCTGACGAAAGGCATTTTTAGTCATCCAGGAATACGCTGAAAAATTAGTTACATAGTGGACATTTGACCGACTGGTATAAATTAGTCTAAACTTCTTGGCACTCCACCGGCCTTCCTGTGAAGGTTTTCTGGCTTGGTTGGGAAGTTGGGATTGTGGTCTGGGATGTGTAGACCTCATCGACTAATCTCTCTGTTGTAAAAAAATGATGCTGTTGTGTCTTTGAGTTTGGTGCCATTTCTTTATTTACTTATTCATTTTGTTTTTGGTAGTACGGTTTTTATTTGCTTGGTATTGACTATATGTGGGTTTTGGTGCTTTTTTATTTAATTAATCTACAGCATCATGGGCCGCGATTAGCATGAATGATTCTTTATAAAAATCTTATTATTAATTTGGATGGCTGCAGTTGTGACACAAGATGCCTTGTGTAACGTTGGAGGAAATTTGACGAGCCCTGCCACCGGCACTGGCCAGATGGATTGGTGGCACTGCTAGTTTTCATTCACCGATCGCAGTACAGTGCCCATGATAAATCGTACGGTGTAATAAACGCACAGGCGGAAGCAGTCAACATTATCATCACGAATATACAACCGATTAATTATTTCACCGGAGTCTGATGCTACTAAACTGACCACCCCCTTCCCACGCTGGACTGACGTGCCTGGTAGTTCAGGTGGTGCTGGGTGCTTCTGCAGTGCTTAATCTTGGCAACTTCACTATTGGTGGAGAGGATGCAGCAGAGCTTGCAGTAGAAGCTGCGGGTGATGTACTCCCAGCCTGAGCACAGCAGATGGCTTTTGTTAAAAACACCACGACCGCCACCAAGGACTTGCTCGGCCGCCCGTCGGCCTGCGGCGTGGCGAGAGCAAACTCCCTCATCTGCGGGTCTCCAGCAATACAAGAAAACCTTGGCAAACGCGGCGATGACGTTCCTGGAAGAGGCCACGCTGGGCAAAACTACGTTTGTCAAATAACAGACCTTGCGGAGTCCGAAAATATCACCCCCTCCCTTATTTGTTTAACAAATTGTACGTGATTTTCCCCCAACTTGGTATCGCATTCAAATTACAGCATCACCATATTCCAGCACCAAAACTCGTGCGGTCTCACCCTTTAATCATGGCCCCAAGCGCAAGTTGAGTGGTGGTGATTGTTGTGAGAAAAAGCAGAGACAAGTAATGACTCGAGTGCGAACGGTGCAGTTGTTAGATAGGATTACGAGAGGCGAGTGCTGTGTCCGTTGGAAGGTGCAGTACTGTGGTGTGAACAAATCAACCGGGTATTATTTATATACCATGTGTGTTCTTTGTTAATATTTTTGCGTGATAATCTAACGCATAGTGTACACAACACGCTCGTTCATAAAGCAAATGTTGACACAGCGTCGCAAGCATCTAGCCATACACTAATTGAGGACGATAGTCATACGGACGGCTAGATGGCAAATCATTCGGGTTCAAGTGACAGCGTTCGGGGCGAGCGTCAGGATGTTAGATGCGAGTGTTTGGCGCGAGTGCCTCTGTGCGGAGAGAGTAATGTCTTGAGGTGAAATTAAAAAATAAAGCGTGTACACATGCGTAACAAATGGAGAGCGACTCTGCATCCTTTAGTGCAGTAAGAAGGGCAGAAATCATGTAGAATTAGTTATATAATGAGGGAGGGGATGATCATTTCAGACCCAGGAACGCAATCCATTTTCCCCCGAGGTCAATTATTTGTCCGATTAGCATAGTTGGCTATGTAATGTGTAAAAGAAGTTCAATATAAATACATAGTCGAACGCGGTTTTGCCCAACACGGCATTTTACAGGAACGTAACCCCCCCCCCCCCCCGCGTTCGGCGAGGTTTTCCCATAAATATGTTTATGTTAAATACACAAAGGTTTATAATTGTATTGTAGATTTTGTTATTTATAACGTAATTTATATATTCAGGTGCAAGCCTGTAATGGCAGCCCTCTGAAGGCAACTTTGGGGTCACAGGCAATGTCCGAGCGCTGAAGTCTCACCAGGAGGGTCCTGCTGCGGGATGTTTTTGTGCTCAGACGGCCCCATTTCATTTGCCTGGCTTCTGGATTCATTGACTGGCGGACTATCCCCTTCATGATGCTCAGTGCCTAAGGAAGGGACAGCGAGGAGAAAAGCGGGAATGGAAATTTGAGAAGAAAAATAATAAAAAACACGTGAATTTCCTCCACTGCGTTGCAACAGACAGCAAAAAAACGTTGCTCAAACATCTGGCCAATGTCCACACAGCATCTCGGTAACAGACCTTCTGAATACATGCCGCAAGCATTCACATTCGTACGTGGCCTGTTGCAGACAGGCTAGGCATGAGCCATTCCCGTAACGAGGACTAAATCACAGGAACGTGTTCACAAACTCGTTATTCATGAACTTGCCATCCGCAAATTTTGGCCATCCGCGAATCGCATCTGGAACTCTACACGACTGCATCGAGAGAAAGTGATCAGATAAAAACGGATAAAGTGATGAGATAATTTGCAAGTATTTAATAGCTTATTTTCGTAATTATTTCAAGTAAATCATTAGAAAGATAGATGTTTTTAGGCCAATATCATTATTCCCAAAATGTACTATTCACGAACATCTCCGGAACGTATCCCTCGCGAATAACGAGGGAATATGGTACTCAGTGTCTCGCGCTCACCGGGAGACTGCCTCTCCGAACTCGGAGCATCTTTCGGCATCCTCGCATCCTCTACCTGGACACTGGACTTCTCAGCTGCTGGCTCCTCCTCTGGGAAGGGAAGGAGAGCAACACCAAATTTAACATGGTGGCTTTTTTGTGTGCAGTCATTCTCACTGTGTTGAAATAATTAGCTTTTCTATCCTTGAGAACCTGGTTTTATCACAAGTGGCTGCCCAGACTAAAAGCCAGCACCACTAACAAGCAAACACACTCCGTTTCATACCCTGTAGCCTGGTGTAAAGATTAGACTTAAATTGTTTACATTCCTTGTCAATCTACTCCTGAATGAAGGCCTCCCATGCCATGTTAGTCACAGAGGGTTGTTTGACCCAAGTTCACAACACTGTCAGGATGACGAAGGAGACCCAGAACTAGTCCATCCATCACTCGCCAGTGATGTTAATCTTGGCTGGGAAGAGACCTGCGCATCACTGCGTTTAAAGAGTTAATCACTGCGTCACCGCTCCTTATATTCCTCAAATATTTCTAAAGTCTCCTGTGGTGGGGAGATGTTACGTCTCGATGGGCTCTCACTTGGTTTAAAAAATGCTTGAATACACAGAGAAATTTTATATGCAGAAGAACCAATTGTGGTGCACGAGAGTAAGATTCATTTCATAATAGAGGTTTTTTGGGTTAGAACACCTAAATATATAAACGTGTCGTTAAACCCTCCACCACCCAACACAGCCAACTAGTAAGGCTTGTCACAAACAGAACATGCCAATTCGTCACAAGTACAGCACACCGGTGCGTTGGAGAGCCAAGCCACAACATTTAGCAGCATCTGGTACTAGAAGGAGAGCATACAAATGGGCACAGATATCGGTACAACATAATTCAGCTGTCTACATTATACAAGATACAGCCATCGGCACAATAAAACTATCATTACCCATGATCTATACACTATTAGATTAACGCCTTCCCAACTCGTCACAGTGGAATATACAGCCGTGAATGCAATACACAATTGGCATTACAGCAATTTTCTGGATTGAGGGGTAAGTTTTAAAATAATGCTCACTAGAAAGCTCTCCTTCTGAGGCCTTGGCATCTTTTGGCATGTGATCTTCCTTTGGCTGCTTTGTGTCCACGCCAGACTGCTTCGTGTCTTCCCCAGACTGTTTTGTGTCTACCCCAGACTGTTTTGTGTCTATGCCAGGCTGCTTTGTGTTTTCCCCAGACTGTTTTGTGTTTACCCCAGACTGCTTTGTGTCTACGCCAGGCTGCTTTGTGTCCACGCCAGACTGCTTTGTGTCTACGCCAGACTGCTTTGTGTCTACGCCAGACTGCTTTGTGTCTACGCCAGGCTGCTTTGTGTCTACGCCAGGCTGCTTTGTGTCTACGCCAAGCTGCTTTGTGTCTACGCCAGGCTGCTTTGTGTCTTCCCCAGACTGCTTTGTGTCTACGCCAGACTGCTTTGTGTCTACGCCAGGCTGCTTTGTGTCTACGCCAGGCTGCTTTGTGTCTTCCCCAGACTGCTTTGTGTCTACGCCAGGCTGCTTTGTGTCTACGCCAGACTGCTTTGTGTCTACGCCAGACTGCTTTGCGTCTACGCCAGACTGCTTTGTGTCTTCCCCAGACTGCTTTGTGTCTACGCCAGACTGCTTTGTGTCTACGTCAGACTGCTTTGTGTCTACGCCAGACTGCTTTGTGTCTACGCCAGGCTGCTTTGTGTCTACACCAGGCTGTTTTGTGTCTTCCCCAGACTGCTTTGTGTCTACGCCAGACTGCTTTGTGTCTACGCCAGGCTGCTTTGTGTCTACGCCAGGCTGCTTTGTGTCTACGTCAGACTGCTTTGTGTCTACGCCAGGCTGTTTTGTGTCTACGCCAGACTGCTTTGTGTCTACCACAGACTGCTTCGTGTCTACCCCAGACTGCTTCGTGTCTTCCCCAGACTGCTTTGTGTCTACCCCAGACCGCTTTGTGTCTACGCCAGACTGCTTCGTGTCTACCCCAGACTGCTTCGTCTCTTCCTCTGGCTGCTTCGTGTCTACCCCAGACTGCTTCGTGTCTACCCCAGACTGCTTCGTCTCTTCCTCTGGCTGCTTCGTGTCTACCCCAGACTGCTTCGTGTCTACCCCAGACTGCTTCGTGTCTACCCCAGACTGCTTTGTGTCTACGCCAGACTGCTTCGTGTCTACCCCAGACTGCTTCGTGTCTACCCCAGACTGCTTCGTGTCTACCCCAGACTGCTTTGTGTCTACGCCAGACTGCTTTGTGTCTACCCCAGACTGCTTCGTCTCTTCCTCTGGCTGCTTCACGTCTTCCACTGCCTGCTTTGTGTCTTGGTCTGGCTGCTTAGTGTATTCCTCTGGCTGCTTCACGTCTTCCACTGCCTGCTTTGTGTCTTGGTCTGGCTGCTTAGTGTCTTCCCCTGGCTGCTTCGCGTCTTCTTCTGGCTGTTTCATGTCTTTCTTGGCTGTCGGCTCCTCTTCACCCTGCTCAGATCCTAGGAGTTGGGAAGACAGTTGTTATTGTTTTATATTTTTATTCTTTTATTGTTTCCCTTCTACGTGACTTTACCGAAAGAACCAAGAACATGAATCACTGCAGTCACGAAAGCTTTAAATCAAAATTTAAGACAGTTGCTAGTTTGTGGTATGGCCCCTCAATTCTGCTACAGCAGAGGATACAGACTAATAGCTGACTAATAACCCTTAAATACACTGTCTAGGCAAGTGCTGTTAGCGGGCACTTATGAAGGCCAGGACAGCACATGAGGGGATGGGTGGCCAACACCACGCCCGGCCACCTTCGTCTCTCCAAGTCTGATGTTTAGACACTGCACCTGGTACTCAATTAACGTGGAGTCAAAATCTTGGGCAGGCTCAGGACCGGTTCAAATATTCACCACTATTATTGGTCATGAGCTAAAATTAAACTTGGATCGCCAGGTTTGGAGCGCAGTGAACTAATCACCGCACTACCGCTCCCCAGAGGATGGGCACAGCAAGACTCCCACAGAGTACAGCGAGACACCCACAACATCAGCAGCAGAATAGAATGAATGAAATTGGTCAGGCATGGCAACACACATGCAATCCAGCACTGTGGAAGCAAGGGAGCATGGATATTAACAATTGAGACAAGGGTGTAAATAAGGATCTGTTGTGTGGTTAGGGTATTCTGGGAGTTAAGGCTTTTGTCAAGTTGTCAAGTGATATGAGAAGACTTGGGAAGGTGTTAAAACTGTGACATTTCACAGGCACAGCCCATTTATAAATGTCTCACACTCACCAGGTACCGTCCCCTCCGAGGTCCGTGCATCTTCAGGCCTCAGGGCTTCCTCAGCCTGCCTCTTGGCTTCTTCGCCTACCTTCTCTTCAACCTGTTCAGAGGCACGGACTGGGGCTGGAACGGAAGACACCGGGGTGATGAGTGAGGCCATTTCTAGTGTTAAAGTTTGAGGCGAACATTACAGCACGGTGGGCCAGTCAAAAAGTGAGCCGAACAGTCACATCCAATGCTGTGGTGCATTATCGTCGCATTCCAGCTGTGTTTTACTTTTGAGTTTTTAGCAGTTTTACTGTTATTATTCACAAGAATTTGTGATCTTAAAATTACATCGTAATGGGACACGGGTTTTGTATGGGATGGGATAAGTGTGCTTTATGAGTTACGTATTGGATTCTCATTTGGATGAGGAAAGTGTTATGTGTTTCAAGGGTCACTGCTGCAGTATTTATCAAGGGTTGAAGTGTAGAAGCCACTTAGACTGCAAACAGCATCCTTGGCAGGAAAATTTAATGTCAGAAATTTTGTTTTAATTCTCCCAACTATATTTTAATAATGCTATTGGTTCTAGATTGAAAGCTTTCGTAACTGCTAGGATCCATACTCTTTGGTTCTATTGGGTAATGTCACGTAGGTAAAAAATAAAATAACAAAAATCACGACGTTTCGGCCACAACACAAGCGGCCTTCATCAGGTGAAGGGACGAGACTGTCTGGAGGACAGCTCTGGAGTGAAAAAAGCCACGCTCAGATCATGACCTTTAAGCTGTGTGAGAAGAAACAAAGCGCCTTGACAAAGGAATTAGCATATAATTTAGCATTGAAATGGCTCATTGAAATAGCTAAGTTAAAGTATACACATCTGGAGAGGCACCCCTTGACAAAGGAATTAGCATAGAATTTAGCATTGAATAGCTGAGTGATTAGCTTGTAACTGGTCACAGAAATAGCTATGTTAAAGTCAGAGCATATACATTCACCTACTAGGTGCCTCAGTGAATGTATATGCTCTGACTTTAACATAGCTATTTCTGTGACCAATTACAAGCTAATCACTCAGCTATTTCAATGCTAAATTCTATGCTAATTCCTTTGTCAAGGGGTGCCTCTGCGGATGTGTATACTTTAACTTAGCTATTTCAATGAGCCATTTCAATGCTAAATTATATGCTAATTCCTTTGTCAAGGCGCTTTATTTCTTCTCACACAGCTTAAAAGTCGTGATCTGAGTGTGGCTTTTTTCACTCCAGCGCTGTCCTCCAGACAGTCTCGTCCCTTCACCTGATGAAGGCCGCTTGTGTTGTGGCCGAAACGTCGTTATTTTTGTTATTTTATTTTTTACCTACGTGACTTTACCCAATGCTATTGGTGTCATCATACAAATTCCTATACGGAACTCTCCCAGTGAGCACAGAACAACCCCGTGTCAGAACGGTCCTGGAAGATGACATTACACAGAACCGCTGCTAAAATCACTTCGATACAATTCTCGAAATGTTATGCATATGGCTCAACTAAAACTATCGGTGGCATGTAAATTCTCAGTAGTGGAACGAAACAATTATTTTAATTGAATTCAATAAAACAAGAGACTCATTGCAGGAGCAGCACAACTGTTGGACCCAAACCAGGTTCCTCTCACCAGGAGGCTCCTGCTCAGAGGTCTGGCTGCTGCCCGGTGTCGGAGTTTCCTCGATCTGGCTCTTGGTTTCATCGGGTGCCAGCTTCTCTTCACCCTGCTTCAGGCCGATGTCAACACCTGGGAGTTGAACGGTCACAAGAATGTGCGCCGTTAGTAATGGCAGAGTTTGAGAGCTTCAAAGTCTCCACACTTGAAAAATGCATTTGATCATCACGGGTGACTGTCTGGGATTGAGCCCAGGATCTTAGCAATGTTGGCTCAGTGCCTCTAGACATGCTCATTGGCTCTCTGAGCCATCTTGCCACTAACTTTAAGTTAAAATATGTCATTTATCCGACAGAGCTTGTACACAACACATTTACAAAACGATTCCTGGTTGAGTATGCAAGAGACTGATGGAAATGTATATGTTGTGATCCACATATAATAGATCAACAGATCAGCGAACATTGGGATCAGTGCCCATGAATTGGCTTAGTTTTTTTTTATTTTACCAGGTTAAGGCCCACTGAGGGTAAAAGGTCTTGTTCAGAAGCGACCTGGCCACAAATGATAGCTCAACGAAGTGGCTTATCACATCGAAATGTATCGCGGCCAAATACCCTCCGATCGAGTCTTCAGACAATACACTGACGTATCGGCATCGTGGGCGTGTACACTGGATGCGTGACCCTTCACAAACACCACTCACTTGCGTCTTTTCGTACTCTGGACCGGGTGATCCTGGATGTTGGTGCCACCATCTCCACCCGGGATTTCTTGGCTGCGGGACTGCGACTGCCCTGCTCTGATGTCATCAAAGACATTTGAGATATACGGGTATCTACATCGGTCTCCACAAAACTTTAAAATCTCATAGCTTAAAATAATTTCATTTACTCAGGAAACGAGTCGTAAAACTATTCTAGAATGGTGCGGCATCAGTAAGTTTGGCCAATTATTTTTTATGTTTTGTATGTGGGAGGAAAGCAGAGCACCCAGAGAAAACACAGTAGGACAGGATGATGCTCAGAGGGTCACACAGATGGATTCACAAGCCACTTTATAGCCCCCTTGCAGCCAAGTGGATTTGGAAGTTGAACAAATCTACACAATCCATCAAGCATTGCCTTTAAAGTGCTGGATCACAGTATCACCGTTACACCAACCTACAGGATTGCACTACTCCATGCATACGTGCAGCATCATCAATAGCCTGGAGTTAAAAGTTTCATTATGTTCAACAAATGATGGAAAAAATGTAAGGGATACTCTAAAATCAATTCCGAGGCTTTAGTTCATGAAAATTACTTTTTTAACCATTCACCAACGTTTTCTGTTCAATTGGACAAGTGTGAAGCTAGGGCTAGCATTCAGTCATGGTTATAGAAGTCATCAGTGTCACGTAACCATTTGCAAACAACACCCTATAGAGTCGCGTCATCTTGAAAACATTGCTCAAACAGGCCATCCTCCCGATATGCCGAACTAATAAAAATGTGATGGTTGCAGCTCTGGACTGTGCAGTGGATGGGGCAGCAGTCGACCAGAACTGTGCAATAGCCTCCAATGTTCTGGGCTCGTGTGTGATCTGGCATTGTTGCGCTGACGAGGAGGGTGTTTGCCATGTGAATGTCTGGGCGTATTCACCGAATATGGACTTTGAATTTCATCAGCATCTCAAAAAACGTTAAGCATATTGAGAAACATGCTTTTTCTTATCCTTAAAAAACTTTGTAAGCAGACCAAAAGTTATGCCATGAGAGCCACAAAAGGGATGATAAAAATTGCGTCACACAAACCAATCCGAACAATATCCAGTTGAGCGATTTTTTTTAAATAAGCAGACTAATTACACGTGTTATCAGCTTCGTAAAGCATTCCATATATGAATGCCAAATAGTGATTCATCTGCGAGGTTACATTTAAGATAGCGAGGAAAAACGTAAGTCGCAGGACGCAACGCCATTCCATGCAGTTTGAGACAGAAGGGAACTTCAAGACACACCCTTACCCTTTAACGGAACACTTAGAGTCGCGCTTCGTTGGCGTCCAGTGCGGCGCCGGCCCCTCTTGCCCCCTCTACATCCCGGCTGTCTCTCCACTTCCTCCTCCTCCTCATCCCTCGTTGCACCGCAAGGAACCTCTTTCTTGATTGTTGATGGCGCCGCCATTGCGTCTCCCTGCTCGCCAGCTTGCTCGTCTGGTGTGGCCGGGTTGGATTCCACCGTCACCCACACACTCGCTGTTCCCTCCATCTCTGTCGGTGCCTCGTCCTTTGCTGCCTCATGCTTTCCTCCTTCCTCCTGCCTCCCCTCCTTCTCCTTGGCTTTCCCTGCTGAAGATGGTGCAGTCATTGTTAAGAGCAGTGTAGCAGGTCTGTAATGCACTGATGGTTGCTAAATTGAAGCGAGACTGGTACTGTTGACATATACAGCAGCACTCATGATCACAAAACTTGGTTAAATGATCACCTTTTTCCCACCAGTGGAGATGTTTACTACACACTGCACCAGGTGCTCATTTGAGGCTGAGTTGACCGAGGAAAGACCCAGAACCAGTTCAGATAATCGTCACTGGTGTTGACCTCGAGCGGGAATCGAACCTAGGTGGCCAGGTTCCTAGTGCAGAGCGCTAACCGCTGCACTATTGCTCCCCTATAATGTAAACACAAACGCCGTGACACACAATTCATTTTTTTCAAACGCGAAATTCGACAAACATGAATTATTTTCTATTCTCACAACAATCTCGACCGGAGGATTCATGCCAGTTAACGATATCCATTTTGGGGAAGAGAGTAGAACAATGAAACTTCCAGAATAAACACCTCACTACAGATGTACACATCTTCACGCGTCCTGGCATAGACACTGCTCGAAGATGCCGGTGTAATCAACCGCATCAGGACATCAACAGGCCGAAGCCCACATCTCCTTCATGAATGGAAATTTCAAGACAAGCCACAAGTACGACTGTGGCCATGCAACCCAAACTGCGGACCATACAGTAAACCACTGTAGTCTGCGCTTCTTCAATGGAGGAATAGCAAAATTTTACCAACTCTCTCCTGATATTCTAAACTATTTAGGTCACTTACAGAGTCGACTGTGGGGTCGGAAAAAAAGCTCTCCATCAACAACAAGCTCCACTTGGTGAGAAGAAAGCTGAAATAGATCAGGCGATTCTGATGCCAGATAAGACTTCAAGAATAGCACTCCTCCTACTGTCACTATACAATCTGCTGCTGCGCTGTCGAGCATGCCACTATTACTACTATGAGCCAAGAATGTCTGTTTGTGTGTAATGCGCGTAATGTCACTCCACATGCCGCACCCCCCCCCCCCCCCCGATCATTAATATTCATGAGCAGGTGGATTTTTACACTCGCGCAAAAAGGTCCAGCGGAAGTAAAAAATGTTTTTGCAAATCTAATAAATAATTATACGCAACAAAGTGGATTTGGTGTCTTTATTTCTTCAAGCACTTGAGACAAAAGGTAAGTCTAATTTATGCTTCTACATTATGGTAAAATAGACATTTCATGGTGATTTTACAGATATTGTATCGAATTCAAATGTATTTCAACCCCAGTGACTGAAAGCAGGAGAATAAAGTATTAGAGCAGTGAATTTGAACAAATTAAAGGTCAAACTTGATTTGAAGCTTTCGTGACTGCAGGAATTACTCTTTGGTTCTTTCGGGAAAGTCACGGAGAAAGAAAATAAATTAAATAATAGAGTACGACGTTTCGATTGCAACACAAGCAACCGTCATCAGGTAGAACTACATTTGAGAGACAAAACACAGACACGGAGACACACAACAGACACACAGAGACCCAATGCCTGTGTCAAGGCCTTAAATAGAGAGGGGGGGGGGGTAGAGAGACAGGTGGGTTCTGCTGGTGGCTGCTGCTGGAGCAGAGAAATTAGCATGTAAATGAATCCATCAGTTATATACAGTGCTACAGTGAAATGAAGTGTGTTTTATGACGTAGTTTTGTGCAAGAAACACTGCCATTAATAGTGCTACAGTGAACTGTAGTGAAGTGTTTTATGACTTCGTTTTGTGGCAGATTCACTGCCATTAATACAGTGCTACAGTGAAATGCAGTGAAGTGTTTGATGACATACTTTTGTGCAAGATTCAGACATTAAATTTACACAAGATACAATTTATACTCTGCTCAATTTTTTTGTAAACATTACAGCTTCCATCCTAGGACGGACAAAGAAGCTAGTATATTCATAATATAATTCATCTGCTGCTATACAAGCCAACTAGTCTACAGCAAGTAATGTGTATCGTCACAAACTGCAAGCATGACATGTGTACTCACTTCCCACTCCTAATTGGTATGCATGTGGTCTATGGAGACTGGGTAAAAAGAGGGCTACTCTTAAGCAACAAATGGTGATGACATCACACATACAGTGATACCAAAATAAAGTGTAAAAGTTAAAATGTCAGGATGGAAATAAAAATCGAACTCTACCACCTCTGGACGTCTTGGTTGAAGTCCCCATTTCTTGGGAATCATCCCAAAGCAAACGCTTCAGAAGCTCACCTCTTGTAGAGGACGGCTGCCTTCCCGCCATCACTCTGCTTGGCGTTGCCTCGTCTTCTGTCAATGAAATCAGCGTTGTGGCTCTCTCGTCGCCGGCCCGCGTGTTTTCTGGGTCTGCATCATTGCTGCTTTGTGGCCGGACAGAACCCCCTTCCCGCTCAACCAAAACCTCAATTCCACCTTCGTGCGTTTCCAGTTCCACATTGCCAGCTGCTGTCCTTTCTTCTGTCATCTGCACTAGTGTCGTCATCTCGTCTTGTTCCTGGTCCTTCTTTCCAGTCACGCATTTCTTTACCTTTTCCTTTGCTGAATTTCCCTTTCCATGCCAATTCCTTTCCATGAGCAGACAAGCACCTTTTTTGTCTTGTTGTGGCACTTCATCCTCTGTTACCTCGTCCAGGGTTACCATGTTCTCCATGCTCAGGGGAAACCAGGTCTTCTCCGTGTTCTCAGCAGTCATTCCACCAACACCGCTGATCTGCTGCCCAAAAAATTATATATTTTTTGGAAAAGAGATCTAGATTCATTGCCATACTATGTGTTATGGTTCCATCAAGCAATCACCTGATGCACAAATTGCGCATAAAAGATTCGGCGGCCACAAATCACAAATCAACTACATTGTAAACACGCCTCTGCTGCTCTCTTCACTCCTTTAAAGGAGGAATGGACGAAATCCACTCTTCATCTGAACAGCAATTGAGTGGATAACAAATAAAAAAAATACATCTTTAATCTGCTGCTATTAATACATACGAAAGAAGAAACTACCAGTGATTTACTTAGGGTTTCCGGGATCTGGTGATTTATCGTATGTTATAAAATCAAGAATTGTTTTGTCTGTTATACAAAACATTGTCACATAGCGAATGTTACTCGGTTAACTTAACAAAAATACTTTCTTGAAAACATATGAAATAATATATAAATTTCATAATAATAAATGGAATAAATAAACTTTTACTAGTTCGTGTTGAAATACATTTTCCAGATAAAATTGGCAGCAGAGTGCTTGTCCTCATTTTCTGACAGCATGCTTGATTTAAGCATGGTGGTGGTGTCTGTGGTAGTGCTAGTGGCAATGGTATTGTTGGTGGTGCTAGCAGTATACACTAACATATCACCCCTTATGTGGCAGCGTACATTGTTCACATATGACATTTCCATAAAAAAAACTTTACAAATTTTCATAGATATAAAACATTTTTAGAATTAGATTTTATAGCTAGTCACACACTTAGAGCATGTAGGACCTTGATAAATGTAATAATCGAACATAACCCATTCGTAAACGTACAACTCGAGGGATGTTTAATGAGCCTAAGAATGTGTTTTATTTGATTAACCATTACATGCCTTTTGTTTTACTGCTAACATGAAGTCAACAAGGATGGTGGTGCCGTGGTGGTAGTGTTATCGGTGGTGATGCTAGTGGTGGCAATTGTATCGTTGGTGCTCGAGGAATACACGAAAAATCACCTCTTCTGTGGCCGCACATATTGCTGGAGTCTCTTCTCTCTCACGGATGTTACTCTTGGATGTCTGCTCGCTCAAATCCCCTGCATCACTCTTGGTATCTGAATCCTGCTTCACGTCTGTGTCTTTATTTGTACTTGAGTCCCTCTGATCATCTACACTTCTTGAATCCGATACTTTATTTGTGTCATCATTTTTCTCTGCAAACGAATCTCTCTTATCATCTCCATTTCTTGAAGCTGAGCCTTTCTTGGTGTACACGTATTTTTTTGTATCGTAATCCCTCCAATCTACACTTCTTGTATCCGAGATTTTCTTGGTGTCAGAGTCTTTCTTTGTATCCGAATCCCTCTTATCCGTACTTCTTCTATCTGAGACTTTCTTAGTGTCAGCAGCTCTCTCCGCACATGAATTCATCTTTGCAGCCGTACTTCTTGTATTTGAGATTTTCTTGGTGTCACCGTATTTATTTGTACCGGAATCCATCTTATAATCCGTACGTCTTGTATCCGAGACTTTATTTGTGTTTGCATACCAATCCCACTTACTAGCTACGCTTTTTGAATTAGAGCCTTTCTTGGTGTACATGTATTTTTTGCTATTGTAATCCCTCCAATCTACACTTCTTGTATCCGAGACTTTCATGGTGTCAGCATCTTTCTTTGTAGCTGAACCCTGATTATCATCCGTACTTCTTCTATCTGAGACGTTCTTGGTGTCAGCAGCTCTCTCCGCACATGAATTCATCTTTGCATCTGTACTTCTTGTATTTGATATTTTCTTGATGTCACCGTATTTATTTGTGCCGGAATCCATCTTATCACCCGTACGTCTTGTATCTGAGACTTTATTTGTGTTTGCATACCAATCCCACCTACTAGCAACGCTTTTTGAATTAGAGCCTTTCTTGGTGTACATGTATTTTTTTGTATCGGAATCCCTCTTATCTACACATCTTGTATCCGAGACTTTCATGGTGTCCTTTTTTGTCTTTGAGTCTCCCTCAATGATTCTGCCTCTCCTCTTATCCAGGTCTTTCATGGCACCCGGCCCTCCCTTCGTATGAAGGTCCCTATTACTAATTGCATCTCGCTTTGCATCTCTCTCAGATTCTTTGAAGCATTCTGTCCTGGAGAACTGCGGTGGGGAGAAAAAACAAATAATTTAGCACCATAAAACGGCCTGTATGAACATTCACTTAATTATCAATTTGCCAAAGGAAACTTAACAAATGTGGCGCAGTCATGCAGAACTGTTTGGGATGGTTCTACTGATACTCTTAGGACACTTCAATGCCTTGTTTAGTTTGGTCAAAGACCTTCAACGGTAAATATGAACAATTTTAGACGCAGGCATTCCTCGACTTACGAACACTCCAACTTATGAATTTGGTTCCATGAGATTTTTTTACATCGACTTGTAAAAGTGAACTCGCACTTGGGAACTGAACCACGGAATTATTTTGTTCAGAAGAGCGATCCTCCGCGAGATGTAATGGGTCTCAGCCTCCCATTGGAAATGAATGTGTGCAGTCTTGCCCCCATGTGTATGTCTGTGTGGGGGGAGCGGTAGTGCAACGGTTAGCGCTTTGCAATTCCAACCAAGTGACCCGACTTCGATTCTCGCTTACGATCAACACTAGTGACAATTATCTGAATAGGTCCTGAACATCCCCTGTTTGACTCAGCCTCAAATGAGTACCTGGTGCGGTGTGTAAACATCGCTAGTGAGAAGTCAAAGGCGGCCAGGCGTGGTGCTGGCCGGCCACCCACTGCTCGTATTCCGCCGGCCTTCATAGGCGCTACTTGCTAAGTGCACTCGGACCAACAGTCTGTTAAGGCTACACGGAGGACCGTTTGTGTGTGAGCGCGTGCCGCCATGTGTGTGTGCAATTGTGGGTGACTCATATAAGACTGAGCACTCTCCAGGGGTCGACTCGGTGGTGCTGGGACATTATTTCGGTGAGGAGTCTTTGTGCAGCATTTTGGTCCAAAGCAGTAGGCATAGGATTTATCGAGGTGGGTGATCTTTTTACCGAGGGAGGGTAAAAACATTTCAGCAATTGTGGGCACACCATATCCCAGGCTCATATTTCTTTTGATTCCATCAGATCCGGGACATCATAACCAAAGTCCCAGACAAAAACCTGGATCTTATTTTCCCCACCCAATTTTAGACTCGTTGGGGGGAAAAGAAGGAAAGATACTAATTGTCAGAAACATTAATGAAGAGAGAATGTGGGTAAGACCCAAAACTAGAAATCTCTGGGAAAGGTTTACGGCACACGACATTCCTCCTAGGAAGTGGACCCAGATATGGCGGGGGCCCAAGCTACAGGCCCCAGGTCACTTTCATCAAAACCCATCCAGTTTAAGTTCATCCAGGGGACCTATGTGACAGGGCAGCTAAATTCACTAATTCCTCCCCCAAATGCTCTAGATCCCCTACGGGCACAGCACAGACAGACTCGCATGCCTTTTGGACATGCCTTTTGGACATGCCTTGATATCCCTCGATTTTACTAGCATATTATGAACTACTTTAAC
Source organism: Petromyzon marinus (assembly GCF_048934315.1). Lineage (NCBI taxonomy): Eukaryota > Metazoa > Chordata > Hyperoartia > Petromyzontiformes > Petromyzontidae > Petromyzon > Petromyzon marinus. Next base: position 8,764,563 of record NC_133671.1, read on the forward strand.
CGTATTTCTGACATGGTGGTGAACCGTTCAGTTGACTCAACCCTATTGGGGTTAAGACCTAAAGGATTAACAAAGTACCAGCACGCTCGACCCCAAACCTTCTACATAGCAGTGAGGAAACTATTCTCACCACTTGGGGACTGTGGCATAGAACTCTCCTCTCCCTAGTGGGAATGGAACATCTTAGCTATAAGTCAAAAGGGAAGGAAAGGGAATATAAGGCCATGCGGACCCGTTTTTGCTGAACCCAGCATGAATAACTGTGAAATTGTGGCCCGGAAAGGGAAAGGAGAGTTGGGGTAGACTCCGGACACGACGCCAACCTCTCTTTCACATAGTGCTCGTTAAAATAAAATGTAAAAAAATATCAGGTTTATGTTATTTTAGTTTGGGTCTTGTTTGGTTACATTATTTCATCTCCTCCCCGCGTCCTTGCCATTTTTCCCTATTCCTTTTCCTCCCCCTTGAAATACTTTTTCCCCGATCGTTTCCCCTGCCATAGGAGGGTGCCGAACCCAGGTGCTCTCGTCTTTTCCCTAATCACGAGGGTGTAGTTACTTGCTATATAGCAGTCACACATCTGTTACAAGCTGTCTCGCCCTTCCCTGCGATATTGCTACTGTATCCTTGGCTCTTGGTTGGCATTGTGCTTCCTAGAATTGGGGGGGGGGGCGGTGGGGAGTGGGGGAGCGAGGACCCAAATATTGGGTTCAGGAGGTCCAGGAGGGGATATTTTTGGTCAACTTCCAGTGATATCCAAAGTGTAGCACTAGGGCAGGAGTGTCAATTGGACAGCGGGCCAGTTTGGATTGAAATGCACCTCCCGCAGGCCACACAGTTGGGCCTATGAAAATGAAAAGCAAAATATGGTATTAATTTACCAGTTCAAAATCTGAAAGCGTGGAAAAAGAGAGTTGATTTCTTTTTTTGCAGCTAGGCACACCAAATCCCCAATCTCAATGTCTGGTTTAAATTCAGGTTGCATTTAGGTAGAAGATTTAAAATAAATATACATCATTCATACAAATTTAAACACGTGGCGGGCCGGAAGAAGGGGCTTGGGGGGGGCTGGGTCCAGCCCGTGGGTCGTGTGTTTGACACCCTTGCTCTAGCGTGAGACCAGTGAGTCAGGTGGGCGGGTTTCTTATCTAACTCAGAGGACACTCTACTCAGGGCGATACAATCATAGAACATATAGCTCTGAAACACGAAACAATGCAACGCCGACATTCTTTACAATTTGAAGTACACTAACCAGGCCCGGTTTGGTCGATGGGGTAATGTGGGGGGGCGGGGGGGTACAAGAAGACCCGTCCGAACCATTTCAACCAAGTGATATACAATTGTAGATCTAACTTCACAGCCATAATCGTACACGAACTTTACTTGTCCGATACGGTATAAATGACTGGGGGGGAGGCAGTGGTGAAAATGTGGTTGTCAGGATGTAGGGGGCCGGAAGTGTATGTGCAAGGGGGAATTAATGAACATTCATGGCCGTCGGTTAAGCAGTTTTTGAGATGTCCAATAGCGGTGGGCCAGAAAATTATAACAATCAGAAAATTACAACAAATGTGAGACATAGGCTTTAACGTGAGACACAGCTAATCAGCACTCTTGGCTAACCAAAGCATCACCGATATATGCAGTAATGTGCAGACGACCATTACCTTGTCCTTAATGGAACTTGAAGTCTCTCTTCTCCCCTTACCGCTGCTCAAGATCTGGGCAGGAGCAGTGACACACATGGTAAGAAATTTGGTAAAATTTTCAATGCTATATCTTGGGTTGGTGATGTGGTGGACTCATACATAAGGTTTTTTTGGGTTAGATCACATAAATGTGTCGTTAAACCCGCCACCACCCGACAGAGCCAACTAGTAAGGGTTGTCACGTAAACAAAACATGCCAATTTGTCACTAGTACAGCAACATTGGTGTGTTGGAGAGCCAAGCCACAACATTTACAATCTGAGTGCGACGTTTCGCCAGTAATTACAACTAACTTCATCAGACGGCAGCCAGATTTTTAGAGAAGTCCACCTGTTTCAGTCTTTATATAAAGGCGTAGATGTGGTGACCACACTTCTGCGCTCTTGAGTCAACGTACATTATGCATTTTAACACGTAGGCTTTTGCGACCAATATTATTCATAATAAAGGTTTTTGGAAGTACATTATGCATGCGAATTATGCGAACCCATTGATCTTGTCCTTCCTGTCCATTGTCTATATTAAAATAGCCTTACCAATGGTAATCCCTATTGAAGTATGGCAGGCTGTATAGGCATGCATTTAAATAATGTATTATTTGATGATCCTCTTCCATGCAGCAACTAAGTCGGTTGCTATCCAAAAGGTTAAAAATAATTTTAATTTTTTTCAATTTCGATAGATTCTCTAATTAATCTTGCTCAGTAGTAGCTAGTTTTGCACATAATTTCAACGTTATCAATATCAATTGAGTGTCCTTGTTGGCATGCGTGTTCTGCTACAGCGGACAGTTGTATTTGGGAGTATTTAATATTTCTTTGGTGTTCTTTTAGTCTTGCGCAGATCATTCGTCCTGTTTGCCCAACATAGCATTTGCCTCAAGCGCAGTTAATCCGTAACACACCTTCTGTTGGTAGCTTCGGTAATACATCTTTTGTACCAGATATTAATTTCTGCATTTTATGTACCGTGCCAAATCTGACTCGGATGTTTTGTTTTTCCAAACATCTCGCTAGTCTATCAGTTACTCCCGCGATGTATGGTATTTTGATCATTTTAATTAATGGGCAGTTTCAATGCTCGTGTTATTTGATTTGGTTTTAGCATTCAATGTCCTGTTGATTTTTGTGCATGGTAATGGTGTGACTGCATTCAGACAGGCGTCAGTGTTTCGGTAAATGCCGTGTTATTTCACCATTTCTACCCCGTCCGAGCAAAATACCCAGAAATGGTAGAGTTCTGTCAGCTTCCACTTCCGTGGTGAACAGGATGGATGGGTTTTACGAGTTGAGATGATTTAGAAATTCGTTAAATGTATCTTTGCCGTGTGGCCAGACCACCAATGTGTCATCCACATATCTAAACCAAGCAGAGGGCTTTCGTGTGCTTGAAGTCATTGCTTGTTTCAAAATCTGCCATGTACAAATTCGCTATCACAGGAGACAAAGGAATTTCCTTTTGTTTATAGAAGTCACTTTTCCACAAGAAATAGTTGTTCGAATTGGCATGGTCTGTGTACGTGACAACCCTTATGAGTTGGCTGTGTTGGGAGGTGGCAAGTTTAACGACATTCATATATTTACACCATCTAACCTAACAAAAACCTCAATTATGGATGATATTGGTCATGAAGTGTAACAATGTGGTGGACTGAAAATTAACACAGCAGACACATGACAAATATACTTGATTTGAAGCTTTCGTGACCGCAGGAATCCACTCTACAGTTCTTTCGGTAAAGTCACGCAGGTAGAAATAAACTAAAATAAATCACGACGTTTCGGAGGCAACACAAGCCCCCGTCATCAGGTGAGAAGTGGCGAGACAACCGTTTAAGCAAGGGTTTATATACGTTTGAGAAGGAGCTTATATATGTTTGAGAAGGATTAGCAAGTCAAAGAGAATATGTAAAAGGAGCTCAGGAACGAGTTTTTTTAACGTGTGGATCTGGTTTCTTTTTTGACAAGCTGTTGAATTTAGCAATAAGGTTAACCTTACATTTGGAGGACATTGTTCCGTTAAAAAGCTAGATGTCAACAAGATCGTTATCAATCAGAGTAACGGCACAATTTCCGATAGCTTGAAATCTGTGCGAGCTAAAGGGCTGAACTTTGCTGTCACCACCAAACACATCCCAGTGGATGATATACTTGCCGAGGTTGATGTAGCCCTCAAAGGTTTGGGACATCCCAGCAGACGTGGCAAGATCTGAAATCGCCACCATCCTTAAAAATGCGAAGAAACCTATCAGTAACATCAGCAAGAACGAGCGCTCTGAACTCACTCAACTGAAAAAGAGAGATAACATTGTCATCCTCTCAGCCGACAAGGGCAATGCTACTGTCATCATGGAGAAAAACCACATACAACAAAATCCAGGACCTTCTAAATTATGGCAGCTATACCAAAATCAACAAAGATCCTACCAATCGCCTGGCTCCAAAAACCAACACTATCATCACTAACTCGACTTCTCTAATCGAACCAATCAAGCAGGTCTCCCTAAAACCTTCGGCTGCTAGACCACCCAGATTCTATGGTCTTCCAAAAATCCATAAAGGTACTCCACTTTGTCCCATCATTTCCACCATCAACTCACCTACCTACAAACTAGCCCTATTTCAGTCTGAGACCTTGCGTCCATTCACTGGCAAGACTACCTCAGCAGTACTTAACTCAGCTCACTTGGTTTCTCTAATCAAGGGCATCTCACTGTCTCCAGATGATTTACTTGTCAGCTTTGATGTGATCTCACTGTTGACCAAGGTTCCTGTACCTGACCCCTTACCAATAATTGAAGACTTGGTCCAACATGGACTGAATGCTGATGTTCCACCTTTGGTGAGGCACTGCCTTACCAACACTTACTTCACCTGGAATAGCACGTTCTACAAATAAAATGAAGGTACCCCCATGGGCTCCCCCTCATCACCAGTGGTAGCAAATGTTTTCATGGAGAAATTTGAAAGAGATGCCATCCAGACATTCGCCCTGCGCCCTTCCTTGTGGAAGAGATATGTTGATGACACTTTCGTCATTTGGCCACATGGCATGCCAGCACTGAACCAATTTCTCAACTACATCAATTCCATACACCCATCCATCAAATTCACCATGGAAGTGGAGAATGATGGTAAGCCACCATTCCTGGATGTTCTGATTGAGAAGAGACCTGATGGCTTGTTGGGACATTGTGTCTACAGGAAAGCCACCCACACAGATTCCTATCTAAAGCCTGACAAAACCACCACCATACATAGCAGTTGTTACCAAAAAAGATTTCCAAAATCTTAAACAAACACAAGATCCAGGTCCGATTCAATACAGTACACAAAATCTGTGATCTGATCCCATCTGTGAAGGAGGTCATTCCTGACATGCAATACCCTGGAGTCTAAAAACGGAGTTGTACCTGCGGTCGCAGCTACATTGGGAAAACGAAACGACATGTCTCGGACCAGGTTTGCGAACACAAGGCAGATCTGAAACACGGCAGAACCAACACCTCTGCCATAGCCGACCATTGTTATAACGAGGTGGGCTCGCACAATATCGTTTTTTCCGAGACCAAGGTACTCTGCAAACCTTCGGGCTACCATCAAAGATTTGTCCATGAAGCTATCCAGATATATAAACAGAGACAACTTCAACCGAGAAGATGGGTATAAGCTGAACAACCACTGGAAGGATGTCATTAACCAGGTTAGTCCGAACTCGCTGTGATCCTCTCACAGCCCAGCAGACAGCACTGTTGCTCCAGCAGACAAGCGGCTGCTTCTGCATCCCCCACAGCACAGTAGACAACTCGGCCGCCTTTGTTCAGTCTACCGGCGTGACTTTACCGTAGTTCATCAACGTTAACATGCGACTCTCTTTCCCTAAGCTCGCTCTCTCTTACGAGCCTTAGTCGTTGATGGAAGCTCATTAACTTTGCACTATAATTCCAACATGCGAATAACTTATTTCCCTAAGCCCTTTCTACATATTCTCCTGTCTTATGCGTTGACGGAAGCTCATTAACTTTGTACGAAAATCCAACTTGCCAATAACCTATTCCCCTAAACTCGTTCGTTCCCCGAGCTCTTTTTACATATTCTCTTTGACTTGCAAATCCTTCTCAAAAGTATACAAGCTCCTTCTCAAACGTATATAAACCCTTGCTTAGATGGTTGTCTCGCCACTTCTCACCTGATGACAGGGGCTTGTGTTGCGCCCGAAACGTCGCAATTTATTTTATTTTATTTCTACCTGCGTGACTTTACCGAAAGAACCGAAGAGTAATCTCCATTTCTGTTTTAAATATAAACAATGACAGTCAGACCATGATCTCTGACTGGTAGGAAATCACTTCCTCTAATTTATTAACATGAATTACCCTGATACACATATAATCTGCAGAGATATTAATCTATACAATCTGTAAGTGGCATAAAACCTTGTCATAAAAGTTCACCCACCTGATAAGATAGTCACATTTATAAATGTGTTATTTATACTCGCCAATGTATTAGAACCTCCGATTAGCACAGATGGCTACATACAGTGTGAAAGAAGTTCATTCATACATAAATGATCAAATTATGACAAAGCTCACAGAAGGCTTAAGAATTTTCATGACCAAATTTCACACCAACATACTTTTTCTCAAATTACTTTGCGCTTCATCGGAAATTGATTGGGCTGCATCAGCTGACTGTACTTTAAATACCCACCATGAGAATGGTCTTGCACCTGAATGTGGATCTGAACATGGGGTCGGCAGTATAGATGGTCGGGGGAGGAGGCAGACATGCAGTGACCGCCATTCAGTGGATGACTTGACTTTTTAAACAAAGGCATGAGTTTCTGGAGCACAGATCATGTGAAAAGGAGTTGCATTAGTTGAGCAGATAGTTAGATGGGAGCAAGTCGATGGAGAATCTTGAAGATAGCGGGATAAATCTCGTCGTTTTTTCGGGATTTAATTGGGAGTCTGCGGGGGTCTCCGAGGACTGGGATAAAGTGGTGTAGTTTGTGGGTACGGATGAGAAGTCTGATGACAGTATTTACAATCTTTACAAGTTTGGAAGCAATGGATTTGGGAAGGCCATAGGAGAGTTGGAGAAGTCGAGATGTGATGAAAGCTAGGATAAGGAACTGAGCTGCAGATTGGGAACTGCTTTTTGTGTTTAGTGTATTGTCCTTCCCCCGCACCTCCGATTAGCACGGTTGGCTACGTACAGTGCGAAAGAAGTTCAACATACATGTGGAAGACATTGTGTAGGAGGTAGGACATATTAGAGGAACGTTGGAAGGGGAATAAGCTTAAGATCACTTATGATTCCTGAATTATGTAGTCTTTCAAATGTGATATCAGAATTGAGGTGGCATGTTTTAACAGGAATATTTACGGCTTTTGCTGATGAGTATAGCCTCGAATAGAGGGAGCTCAAGACTCTTTAATGCCGACCACACGTGTTAGGTCAGGTGGGAGTACTCACACTTTACCGTACCGCACGCGATCTATCGATCGAATAGTTGTGGTGTTCCCCATTTATACTATTGGGTAACGGAGGCAGGGGGATATTAATAAACTTTCCCAATCGTTTCAAGTGTTGCGCCAGAAGTTCGAATTGAACCGGCGGAACCTCTGGATTGCTGCTCATTGTGCTAACCATTACACCACCAGAGCTTGTAGTTGATTTTAATCATGTTGTAACATGCACATCCATTACCTTTTCACAGCTCCTCTCCCAGCTTGTGCTTCTTGGGGAGCCCACAGTCATCTCTCTGCTCCTGTTGGAGCTTCTTGACCTCTTCATATCTCGACTTTTGTTGAAGCCCTGCTGTGTCTCCTTGCTCCAGCTACTGCTCCGGCTCCTGCTCCTGCTCCGGCTCCGGCTCCTTTTTCGGCCACTGGGTTGCTCCCTGCTCCTGTTCCAGCCATCGGGACACTCCCTGCTACTGCTCCTTCTCCAGTCACCGGGACGCTCCCTGCTAGTGCTCCTGTTCCAGCCACCGGGACGCTCCCTGCTAGTGCTCCTGTTCCAGCCACCGGGACGCTCCCTGCTAGTGCTCCTGTTCCAGCCACCGGGACGCTCCCTGCTACTGCTCCTGTTCCAGCCACCGGGACGCTCCCTGCTAGTGCTCCTTTTCCAGTCACCGGGATGCTCCCTGCTAGTGCTCCTGCCCAGGTCCTGTTTGCTCCTGAAAAACAATAGCCGTTTTATTGTGTAGTACATGAATAGCATCTGGAAATGAAGCTGGTGACATGTTTGAGGCTATCAGGATGTTTTGACTGCAGAAAAGAGAATGTCATCATCTGAAATTTTCTCACCAGTGGAGTAGAATTAAGTGTACAGAACCTGTTCAACCGTCATGTGCTAAGAAGGGCCATTGGCCAAAACATAGGCTATTATATATTTATTTATTTCAGTTGGGCAGTGTTATTTACTAACGTGTTGAATTTCTGTTGAACTATGGCCCACCTCGATGGGTTCTGCGCTCACTTAAGTCCATTGTGATGGGTACATTTTAGGCTGATGAGGGCTACCATTTTTTTTGCTGTAGTCCAAACACCAAATAAAAAATCATGTTTAGTTTTATAAAGTTGTTCATGCAAACTGTACCTCACGATCGTTGAGGAATCAGACAACCTGGAAGGTAGACAGGTGGTAAACCAGCGCCAAAAATTGACTTAGCTCTGCAGTCCTCTATATATTAAGATGTTTTCAGCCAATTCATGAGTGTATATACTTGTACTATAATTTACTGACACTGAAAATGTCATGCAATCAATACAAAAAGTATCTCAAGGTCAACATAAACCAGCTATTATGAATTCTAAATATATTTACTGTGAAAGTGATTTATATAGGATTTTTAAATGGCCCATTTGGAATAACACCGAAGGCTGGCATTATGGCAAACTGTATGGCTCACAGTTGAAAGGTCAAATCTCAGCTGGCGTGGTAAACTCAATCCATCATCACTGCTCCAGAGCCCACAAATGAAGTACCCCATTGTCTGAAGTGAACAGTGAGTCACACAAATTAAGTGACTTGTCAATTTAAAAGTTATATCATTCAGGCACTCCAGACGTGTGAATGAAAGTCAATTTAAGGTACTTTTTTCTCAACAAAACTCTTGTTGAATGACCCAGAACTCGCAGATTAATAAATAAATAAACATAAAAAATAGCCATTTCATATATGGGTTGTGTCTTCCATTTCACAGCCAATCCGAAAACATGCCTACGTATACATGTGGAGGAGAGTGGTGGTGCTGTGGTCAGTGCACTGCTCTCTGAGCCCAGCAACATGAGTTGGATTCCAATAAATAACTAATTTTGATAGTGAATAAAATCTGACCTAGTCCAGGATCCCTCCACCATCCCCCTTCACCAATCTGCACTGAGTAATGAAATTTGGTCAAACAATCCCGATGAACAACATGGCGTGGGGAAGGCCTTCCTCCAGCAGTGGATTAAGGGCCTGTAAATAAAGTTATATAAAGATGGGTTGACTCCCCCCCCCCCCCCCCCAGTGGTAGTAGCATCTCCCTATATGAACAGAAAAAAAACTAAAAATGTGTAGTGACTTGTATGGAGTCACTATGGTGTTTAGCGCCAGCTACTGTCACAAGAATGGAACTGTACGTCTTGAGTCTCTCTCTGGCACCAGAGTGGATATGGCATGGAAGCGGGCCCTAGGGGGCATAGTTCTGGTGAGGGTCGTAGAGAGAGCAAGTGAGGACGTGATACTCTGTGTGAACCCGAGAGGCCACGTGGCCGGGGCAGTGTAGCGAGGGGGCCCAAAAGGGGGCTCGAGGGACAACGTAATATGTCCTAGAGCCTTCTAGTAGGATCTAAAAGGGGGCGTAGCCGAGGGCGGAGCGAGGCCACGCTCGGGTGCATAAAAGGGAAGTCCCGAGAGCGAGCGAGGCTCTTTTGTTAGAATGGAACCCGTCGGTGCTACGTCTCTTCGATCCTCGGTCTTCGATGTTACGCTCAGCATCGTGGGTCAGGCAGTGCTACTGACTGACCCGGTTATGTAGTTACCTCATTGTGGTCTAGTTAACCATGTAGTTATCGCCTAGATGTAGAACCAGTGTACGTTTATGTAGTTAGCCCTATTGGGGTGCTGTAATAAACGTGTTGCTTCCAACTCCAGTATGTGCCTCCGTACAACACACTACAAATCCATGAAGAATAACGGCCAATAGGGTGGTAGTCGTCTCCGATGATGGCCCTGAACAGTTGTGGAAATTATTTTTTTTCCCATGGCAGGGGCCAAAGGGTAATTTCATATACTTACATGGCATTGCGGCACTCCTGAACAAACCTTAAAAGAAACAAAGAAAGGAGGCATATCGTAAGTTCAGGCACTGTTTCCTAGGTGACTGGCAATGTTGACATTCACTCCTTTTGTAATACAAAGCCAGGAGGGACGTGATGCAGCAGTTGACACGCTGTGCTATGAACTTGACGACATGAGTTCAACTCCTGGTCTTGCCTAAAATTTCTGGCGAGTGATATATGAATAAGTCCTATGCACCCCCCCCCCACCACCCCTCCATCAACCTGCACTAACCGACATGATAAAACAAAACCTCATGACCAATATGGCACGGGAAGGCCTTCATCCAGCAGTGGAATGAAAAAGGGCTGTACATAACACAGAATGCCCAACCATTGTCAGTTGTCTTATCCGACCTCTCAAAACTCCACGTGCGTCTCACGACAGCGGTGTGAAAGTTATCTACGTGGGCTTTCAGCAGCCAGCCCACGCCGTAACTCGGCATCTTGAAAAGTAGATGCTTTTAGATATCATATGAATCCAAATCTCATTGTGAATTTAAAGTCGAGTGGCATTCGTAACACAATGTATTTAAAACTAAAGCAAAATATTACGAGACTTAAGGTATGCAGTTCACCGTGTTTGACATAAATGTTTGGCCAATACAAAGAGTGCATGCACTCATCAACTTAATTTCACCAGTTGCAAAAGCCCATTTAGACTAAAGGTCTCATTCTCAAGTAAGTTTCAGGTCACAAACGACCATTCCATATTTAATTTATGCAGCGACAAAATTCAACCGCCATCTTGAGATGAAACGTCACAAAACATTCAACAATGGTATAAGAAGATGTATTTCGGATATACGCATGCAGAAAAGTTCAAAAGCACATTAGGAGTGACCACTCACCGATTGGAAAACAAAAACGAGTAATTTCTGTGTCGTTCTGAATCCTTGTGAGCTTTCAATTCCTGTCGAGGGGAAGATGGGGAGGATAACGAATCGAATGCGTTTTAATAGTTTACAAAGGCAAGGCATGAAGGGTGTTTTGATATTAGTCCTTTCATGAATCTGATTTACAATGTGGTCCATTACTAATCGCAGATTAACCTCTCAAGAGGCCAACTGCACCCGCAACAGTGCAGTGTGAAACTGTCTTCTGTTGATTACCAAAGCCAAAGTAGTCTTTCTTTGGATCTTCGGACAATTTTGCTGGGTGCATTGACAAATTTCCGGTAGAAAACCTACATGCTGGAGCTTACATTATTCAAACTCTGCTCTACATATAGCCTACTAGCTTTACTACCCGGCTTCGCCCGGGACTTGGATTCTTGTCTTGGATTAATACACAGCCAACGCGGAGGGTGGGGGTGCGTGACGTCAGCAGGCACACTGCGTAACGCTTCCGCATGCGACGTCACCGCTCACTTGCCGTGCAAAATATATCCATTATTGCGCCCCCCCCCGCCCCAAAATACAAAAGTTATTTTTATACTTTTTGCATTGTGTACAGTCTGGAAGCTACCCACATGCCAAATTTCAAGTTTGTTGCATGTCGGGAAGTATGCTAAACATTTCAGACACATTCACACATTTCCATTTTATATATAACTAGCTTTACTACGCGGCTTGGCCCGGGACTTGGATTCACCACGCCCGGCCGCCTTCGTCTCCCCAGTGGCAATGTTCACACACCACACCAGTTACTCGTTTGAGGCTGAGTCGACCTAGGGAAGGCCCAGGACCGGCTCAAATAATCGTCACCGGTGGTGGCCGTGAGCGGGAATCGAACTCGGGTCGCCGGGTTTGTAGCGCAGCGCGCTAAGCACTGCGCATGCGCGGGTCACATGGCAAATGTGACGTCACAGCTCACTTGCCGTGCAAAAAAATATGCATTGAGCCCCCCCCCCCCGAAAAAAATACAAAAGTCTATTTTTATAAATTTTGCATGGTGGCCAGTCTGGAAAGTACCCACATGGCAAATTTCAAGTTTGTTGCATGTCGGGAGGTATGCTAAACATTTTGAACAGACACACAATCACAAATTTCTCTTTTATATATACTGTATAGAGATAATGAAAAGCCTACTTGGTGCCCTGCCCCCTACAGGCACCTCGCTGCATCTCTTCAACATTATGATCCCATCTCGAATGCTCATCCACACCTGTGTAAGGACAGTACGGGGCCAAATGGTCGCAAATGAGGATTGTAGCGATTAAGGCAGGCAGGGTCAAGTGAAGTAACTGGGTGAGGAGTCACCGCGGGGGGAGGTGTGGAACCCACGAGCGAGGCAAAGGAAATCTCCGATAGGAGAGAGTTCAGGAAAAGGGGTGTGGCGGAGCCGAGGTGAGATAAAAGGCTGCGCGAAGTGAGGCTTGAGGCTGCCGTGGGGGAGTCGGGAGTCTGGACCGTCGTTGCTGTCATCACTGTGGATCGCCCTCATCGTCTTGGAGGACTAGCGAAGGGAGTTATATATTTACACCGTAGCTACTACGCCAACGGCTCCTACATAGTCAGCTATGTAGTGAGTGTCGTGTAGCAGATACATAGAAGTCACCCAGTTGTAAATTAGTCAACCTGCATCCATCTGATAACCTGTCAAGTCGGGTGGAATGTATTTTATATAACTTAAGACAGTGTCTCTGAGTGCTACATTACACCTGCATGGATGGGAATGTTCCATCTCACCTGCTCGCTGGCTAGTTCCACGTTGCAAATGCTGCAGTGCTTCTCTCTTCCGTTGTTGATGTAATTTCCCACGTAGCAACTTAGTTCCGCCCACACCGGGAAGCTTCTTTTCATGAATTTTGGTTCACAGGCAACAGGTGCCGGAGGGGTCTCTAGCAGAACTTTCCTATGCCCAACTTTGGGCCACGAGTCGTTTTTAGGAGGAATGGTGGATGTCGCTGAGGTAACTCCCGGTTTCCAGGGTCCCTGAAATGAGTTACACTGAGCCTCGTATGGGGGCTTATTCGTGCTCTGGAATGGCGGTGGTCCCTCTGGGCCCTGTCCCATTGGAAACGGCTTCTGTAAGTTGTGAGAAGTAGGCTGAAGCTGCTGTTGTGAGTGGTGAGGCTTAAAGCTATGCTGCTGCTGATTTTCCAAGCTCGGAGGCATCGAGGGAAAGGAAGATTGCTGCCGTTGCAGGCTCTGAGGCATGGAGGGAGGGTAATGATGCTGCTGTTGCAAGCTCGGAGGCATGGCGAGGTGATGCTGCTGTTGCAAGCTCTGAGGCATGGGGGGAGGGTGATTATGCTGCTGTTGCAGGCTCTGAGGCATGGGGGGAGGGTAATTATGCTGCTGTTGCAAGCTCTGAGGCATGGGGGGAGGGTGATTATGCTGCTGTTGCAGGTTCTGAGGCATGGGGGGAGGGTGATTATGCTGCTGTTGCAGGCTCTGAGGCATGGGGGGAGGGTAATTATGCTGCTGTTGCAAGCTCTGAGGCATGGGGGGAGGGTGATTATGCTGCTGTTGCATGCTGTGAGGCATGGGGGGAGGGTAATTATGCTGCTGTTGCAAGCTCTGAGGCATGGGGGGAGGGTGACTATGCTGCTGTTGCAGGCTGTGAGGCATGGGGGGAGGGTAATTATGCTGCTGTTGAAAGCTCTGAGGCATGGGGGGAGGGTGATTATGCTGCTGTTGCAGGCTCTGAGGCATGGGGGGAGGGTGACTATGCTGCTGTTGCAGGCTCTGAGGCATGGGGGGAGGGTGACTATGCTGCTGTTGCAGGCTCTGAGGCATGGGGAGAGGGTGATTATGCTGCTGTTGCAGGCTCTGAGGCATGGAGGGAGGGTGATTATGCTGCTGTTGCAAGCTCTCGGGACTGGGGGGAGGGGGATAATGCTGTTGATGTTGCTGCTGCGCAGGTAGCACTAATTCAGGTACATCTACATCCACTTCACACAGGACCTGAAGCACCTGCTGTGGACGTTGGTACCCCTGAACTTGCACCATTTCCACATGCTGTGGCTGCTTTTGCCTTAGGTCCCTTCTTCTGCAGAACTCCTCAAGGAGGTTGGGCAGGTTTTCGGGTGTTAGCTTGTCAGGGGGATAACGGCAGAGCTCAGTTACATCCTCCTCAGAGAGGCCGAATGACTCCAGCAACCCAGGCTCGATGCCTTCACCACTGTCACCATTAGCCAATAGCAAAGCATCGTCAGCCATCTCGCTCTCTGGCACGTACTCTTGATCTCTTTCCATTGGTCGCTGTACGGCGTCGAAATGTGAGACGCGATGACCAAGATAACTAAAGTTCTAAGAGCACTGCATTCAATGACGTTCCATTTAATAAAAGCCGACTGACAGGATGTACTTTGAGAACAATCACTGTGCGGAGTGCGAAGGGACTGTCTTTAGAGAGGTGGATGAAGATGCAGTCTCAGAGTATGTTGAGGCAATGGACGCAGCTCCAACTCCCATCAGCAAAACCTATTCAAAACAAACCATTAGTGCACTTGAAAGGCAGTTTTGTACAAGTAGAATGCCTAGAGGTTTGAATAACCATTTTAATGGGAATTAGCTCACTACAGAACAAAATACAAGTATCACATTCTCGTCTTCATAGATAAGTAATATTTTTTTTAAACACGCTTTAATGAAATGTACCCTACTAGTAATGGAAGAACTCCACGACTCCAGGAAGTGGCCCCAAAGCTTGCCACAACGTAAGGGGGCTGTGGTGATTTATAGCCAACGTCAGTTTACCGAGGACAATTAGAGCCAAGCCGAAACATAACATATAAAAAATGTTTTAAAATGTTTTTTATTTTTTATGATAGAATATCGTATTGTCATCAGTGTGACATAAGTTTACCAAGTTTGCAGTCGATACCACATTGGGAAGTGGGTAAAAATTGAGTTACAAGATTTGAGGATACAACGACAACAACAGAGTTAATAAAAAGCGTGTAAAAAGAGATGCAATCAAGAATGTAATACAGGAATAAAACTGCTGGATGCAGGCCTCTCTGCTCCGTCGCCATCCCTCAGTTCTGCGATGTCACAGTCCATATTAATCGATCACATTGTCATCTCAAGAGGGCTCTCTCATCATTTGGCTGCCATTCTGCCCCCAGTCTGGTCTATCAGCCACTGTCCCTTCTCGCGATGTAACCTGCTGAAACCCACCTACTTTCCTCAACAGTCGATATGGTTTATATCATTTAACCCACGTTCTCTTGTCAGTGCAAGTGCAAACGTGCACATCATCAAGCTCCTTCATACACTTCCAGCTTTTGTCGACATTCATGTTTATACCCCATGCAATAGCAGGCAATATGCACAGGCTGAAAACTATCTTCCTCATGCAAATGTTTACGTTGCTCTTCATTATAAATGTCAACGTTTCAAAATAATCCCCATGCTGCTGTTATTCTATAGTCACTTTAAGATGTTTTCTTGTTTATGTTTTTGTTTTGTGTTTGTTGCGGTTGCACCCGATTCAAGAGCCGAATGGCTCACAGGGCTACACCAAATAAATGAAACTGAAATGAAACTACTGGAGCTATGCATTTTTAAAGAGATTTAAAACCGACTTTTTTACAACTACTTTTTGTGTTGAAAGTTTGCTGTACTTCCCCCCCCCCCCCGCACTGATTAGCACGTTCGGCTACGTGCGCCGCGAAAGAAGTTCAAAATACAACCACCTCGCCTCGTACACAGGAGGTCGTGGGTTCGATCCCGACCCTGCTGACGCCTGCTGTATACTTTGGGAGTTCACGGTGTCTCTCTCTCTCTCTCCACGGTCGCGCGGATTTTTCTCCGGGTCGTCCGGTTATCCCCTCCACATTTAGAATCAACATTTCAATTGAACTTTTTTCAGTTTCATTTATTTGGTATAGCCCTGTGAGCCATTCGGCTCTTGAATCGGGTGCAACTGCAACAAACAAAAAACAAAAACACGAACAAGAAAAACATCTTAAAGTGACTACGCTGCAAACAGAAAAATCCAGGAAAAACACAGAAAAGTCTTCCAGAAAAAGCACCGTACACCAACGCTGTGTGCAAAAATCTCAGTGGGATGCAAGTGAAACAACAATAACCACAAGACAACTTAGATTAACATACTATTATCATAGTATGTTTTTTGTTTGCATTTTGACTGCAGGTATTGTGGTTAATGCAGACATGAATCCTTGTAAAAAGGTTTCAGTTTTGTTGCCAGAAAAAAGGGGAAAAAACCCTATTATTACATTTTGGTACTGGCAAAGGAGGTCTAATGATGTAGATGCTCACCCCGAGACCTCATTACTTTGATAGTGCATTGTCTTTGAGCTGTGTGACGCCTTTTGGCGTCATCTGGCCGAGCACCAATTGGGTCGAGGCTCAAAAGAAAGCCGTCCCTTGGTGTGGACCAATCGGTTTCTGGGACAATGCATCATATATTATAATAGTATGTTTTTTTGTTTGCATTTTGACTGCAGGTATTGTGGTTAATGCAGACGTGAATCCTTGTAAAAAGGTTTCAGTTTTGTTGCCAGAAAAAAGGGGAAAAACCCTATTATATTATAACTTAGATTAAAGCCATCAGTCTAACTCCGTACCACAACAAACAAACGTGGCCATGCACAAAAAAAAGCAAGTTTTTGAAATCACCAAAATAAAGCCATAAAAGCAATGTAACAGTGATCATAGGAACTGTGACCGAAATTTCACAATAAACGACGTAAACAACACATGTACCGCCAAAACCATGTAAAGCCATAGCCGGCTGCACGAGTGAAACTCCACAACATCACCCACGCGTTTCCGTCTCTCGCCCGCTGTTAAATTTACACGCCACTCGGCTGAGCTACATCCACGTGCGGCCACGTCGCTACGCAGCTCGGCGAGCCTAAAACCCGGTTAAGTAAAACAAAATACATATAGTAAAGTGGGACTTAGGCGTTGCTTTCTCACTGGCGTATTCGATTCTTGCTGACCGCGTTACGTCCAGGAGTTAAAAAGCCCAGAGCCGGGGAGGGGGGGGTGGCTGGGCTGGCTTCTCAAGGTTGTTTCCGTGTAGTTTAGGGTGGACAGCACCACCCTCGGCCGCCTTTGTCTCCCACAGTGCACCGGGGTCACTCGTTTAAAGCCCCCCCCATGAAATGGCGTTCACATATTCGCCACCGACCACCGATGTTAAGCACCGGGGGGGGGGGGCTTCAGGAAACACAAACGGGCCGCCATTTGCCACCAAGCCGCAGGTGACAGTCGCAACCAATGCCCCACCCCCCCCCGCTGTTTGTGCCCAACTAGTTGCACGGTTACGGGACCAGGCTAGGTGCACCTTTCGTGAGGCGGTCACACGGGAGAGAGACGGCGGGGCTTCCCCTACTGCTGCTTGTTGCGAGCTCAGGAGGCGCCGAGGCGCCAACCGATTGCCGCCGCCGCCGCTGCTGCTACGCTAGACGCCCGCTCGCGATTAATTATTCCCGACCTCTCCGCCCACCGTCGCTCGGCGGAGAGCAGAGAGGGGGGTGGTGCGGGTGGTTAGGCAGCGAGAGTGTCGTTGCGGGACTCACGGCCGACGAAGATGGACGCGGATTGAAGGATGGACGGAAGGAGGCAGACCAGACTCTGCCCTGCAGACATGGTGGTGGTGGGTGGCGGTGGAGGGGGGGGAGTGGAGAGGACGCTGATAGGTCCGCGGTGAACTGCGCTCGTGTCGCACCAAAAAAAAATATTGTGGAAGGGACCGCGGTGAATTGGCGCTCGCTATTTAACAAGGGGGCCCCCCACCCCGACCCCACGTTGAACGACGCTCCGAGTTGATCGTGCGGGTGACCCACACGGTAAGGGGTGGGGGGTACAGCCAGTCATCTCAGTCGGTCAACCCATGGCACCTGGCTGGGTGTGCTTCCGTCCATAAATGACGTCACACACACCTCGTCACGCGGCGTCACAAAAAGTCAGACTCCCCCCCCTTAAATGACGTCACAAAGCTCTGCCCCCCCCCTCCCCAAATAAAACATGCTACAAATCGCTTTTAAACTATTGTCATTGTAGTTCGTATTTAATGTGGCGCTGCACTCTGATGTTGTAGGAGAAAACATTTATTTAAAAAAAGTCTATTTAATTAAGTAGAACGTGTTATCTATATTTATTTAAAGTTGCTCATTATGATGTGACGTCACATTTCTCACCCCCCCTCCCTTCTCGTCATACATCGTCACAAATGTCTGACCCCCCCCCAGGTGCGTGACGTCATTTACGGACGGCCCCTTAACACCGAGGTGTCGAAAAACATAGGCCGCAGTGACACAGCGCTTGCTGCTGTACAGCAGCTGTAACTGCAGGTGGACACTTGGCGCACACGCCGTTGAACACACATACACGGGTGTGCCGGCAGCGCCGTGGAACTGAACCAAGGGTCACGTTAGACCTCACAGGAAGGCACCCTGGAACCCTCTGGTGGGTTCGAGAAGGGAGGCGCGGCTAGGGCGGAGCCAAGCCGCGCCGAGGGGAATAAAAGCAGCGGAGAGCGAGAGCTCGGGGCTGCCGGTTCTGGGAGCGGACTCGTCTCGTCGGCGCCGTCTTCCGTCACCGCTGCCTCGGCCCGATCACTGCGTGGCCGAACAGCAGTTGGCCGTCTCGGTCGACGCCGTCGGTGCAAAGCGGGCAGGGTCGTGTCCGGGCCGGGCCGTACGGCAGCGTGGTCGTGAGAGAGAGGGGGCCCGAGTTGGTGACGTGAACATAATAAAGGAAAGCCGGTGCCCTCCTGCGACTACCTCGTCTCCGACTGAATGTGTGCGCCACACGCCACCCGCACACACACACACACACGCCTCGAGAGAGAGGGAGAAGAGACGAGACTACAGATGTACAGCCAAGCACCACAGTGAGCAGGTTAACACTTTACTCGAGTAATTAGAATCACCAAGGCCTTAACAGAAACTGTGGGATTTTTTTTTATACTTTGAAAAAAATTATATTTCTTCATTTACATGTTCAAATTTCAGGAGTCATGAAATAGCTTGCAAAACGGCTTTCACACGGATGACTGCAACAACTTAATTCCCCAGTCTGTAAATTACACGGTGAATGGCGCCTTTTAAATTTTGACCAAATTAATAACTCAAATCGGCAGCCTTTATGGACCGCAATTTTTGACCAGGCGCTCAAATCAACCCTCATCATCGGCCATTATCCACTGCTGGATGATCGGCCTCCCCAAAATCGAAATAGCCTCATGTCATAATCCACATCCCCTGCTGCGGGTGAGCTGATCTCACCTCCCATTAGCACGGTTGGCTACGTAGAGGAAAAGTTCAAAATACATCACTCCGTTTTATCCGCCCTCTTCGTCGTTTCCTCCTAGACATGGACATATTTGTAAACATTATATTGGAACGCTTAGGCTTTCGCGACCGATATAAAATCTGAATTGCTTTTTGGGTCAGATCGCCTCAGTATGTCATAAACCCTCCTCCACCCGACACAGCCAAGTCACGTGAACAAACGTGCCAATACCTGCGCCTCAGCAGCACTCCGCCGGTGTTAGGAGTGATCCAGTTTCAACCAGCATTAGCGGGCAGTTGCTACAAATATGAAAATATCACATCTAACAATTGTAACCATCATTTATTCAAACACATTGACCTTTATGTACCACTTCCTGTTCTCTTGTGGGTGCACATTGATGACGTCACAACACCTACTAAAGGCCCCAGGCATAAGAGAACATTTTCTGGTTTCCAGAAACTGCCTGATGATGCTGGTTGTGACTATCAGTGAAACACCAAACCAACTTAATGTGTGGATTGCTCGCCAACACACGGATGTGCTTAAGCAGTAGTACACCAGCCCGTTTGTCCAAGTGGCAATTTAATTAATTGGCTGTTGAGTGGAAAAAGGCTCACAGCACACATTTCACTTTCGGGAGCTGATGCAAAAATCAATCATGAATTGTGACTCCAGCGATTGTAATTTTAAAGTGCAAAGTGTTTATAATCATTCACTTCAAGAACGCGGGTTGTCAAAGAGAACTAAGCGACACGGTGTAGACTTTCTTGCCATGTTTATTAGATGCAGTCATTACACGAGCGTGCGAGGGACATTGGAAATGGCTAACACTGACAGCTTGCGCTAAAAGGATTGTGCCGACGGTGAGTGTACAAGGACCTGTTGAGGGCTTAAGACGGCTACTGTTGTTCACCGTGTGAGGTGACAGCTTACGTAGGCTGTCGAGTTGTGTCCAAAACTTGTGTTGAGAGATTGGTTTGAGTGGCTTGCATTATAGCGCTGGGTCTATTACTTACGTTGAGAGCTTGCGGGATTAAAAAATAAAGTTGTGTCGCAGGGTTGCATTGACACCTTGAATTGACCACTTGTGCTGGTGGACTAAACGAAGGCTCATATCGATACGTTTGTGTTGCTGTGCCGAGAGCTTGTGGGGACAGTGACAGCTTGTGTTCAGTGTGTATTGAGATATTGTGTAAGCAGAGTGTGATCAAATATGCTTGAGCTTGCGTTGATGACGTTTAGTGAAGGATTGCATTGAGTGTGTCGATATCATGCGGTGAAGAATTGTATTTAGAGGTTGTGCTTACGGTTGTGGTGACAGCATGTGAGAACAGCATGTGGCGACAGCTGTGTGTTCCTGACCGATGCTAAAAGCTCATGTCGACAGCTTACATCAACAGCCTGCACTGTGTTCTTGCGTTACAGGCATTTGTTACAGTCTTTATTGCCCAGGGCTTAGGAGGGGAGACCGTGGTTTACAATCCACCAGACCAAGGCACTGGCCAAAGCCTCGCTTCATGAGCTGCACTTGTGCAGACGGTGGTGCGTCATCGGGGACCTGTGCCATCACGGCTTGGAGGTACCCGTGCCAGCAGCAACCGCGCCGGTGGCCGCGCCGGTGGCCGCGCTAGCGGCCGCATTGGCAGCTGTCTGTTTGGCCGTGACAGAAGCCGTGGCGATGATCTTCTCGCCGAGCGACTCCAGCACCTCGCGCTTGTAGTCCTCGAAGTCGCCCTCCACCTGGTTCACAGTCGACTCCTCCACCACCCAGAGCTGGCAATTCGTCTCCGTTATGAGCCGAGCATCGTGACTCACGATCACGACACCTAGATGTGCCCACGCACGCGAGCATGCACGCAAGCACGAGGATAAAGATTAAGCATGAGGCTTTATACTCCATTTCTGAAACCGTACTGTGATCTGAATACGTGTCCCGTGTGTGCGAACTAAGTGCAGAGTAGAGCCAGTAGGGAGCTAGGGGTGGGCTAATAATAGCAGCGTTGCTGCATCACAGACACGCACTCTCGTTCAATGTGTGTGATATGACTGGCACAGCTGGGGGTTCTACAATGGAAAACCACTGAAGTGTGCCGGGTTGGCTTGGAATGGCCCCGGGCCCAGCTTGGTTGTACAGTGGATAAAAAAGGTAACAGTGACAAGTGCTGTTAGTAAGGAGGGCACACAGAAGTGGCGTGGCCAAACTGACGCTGAGCCGTCTTATTTTATTATCCGCAGTGCTGATATTCAACACAATTCCACGCTGGTGGACAGTGAACGACACAAGGCATTGTGACTGTTCTTTGCCATGTTTGGTGTATGCGGTTGTCACAGGAGTGTTGGGCCAAGTCAATCTAGGGGAGCCCAAAGATATGTTCATTTCCCAATCATAAGCATGGTGAAGAATCAAATCCAGGTCACTTGGATCAGAGCGTAGTAAGTGAATCACCAGGTCACAGCTCTGCACAACATGCACCGCATCCACCATTCGCAACTAGGTTGCGGTGACATAACCACAGCACTTGTGCCAGGCTGGGTGCACTTTGAGACCATGTTCACTGACAGCAAGTCACAGGACAAACCCAGGAGTTATGGGTTAACTGAATAACATGACCACATGCACAAACCCACAGACATAGGTTCTCACCTGATTAAAAAAACCTTGAAACATATACTTACAAATGCTCATATAGATGACCCACTTGGGACTTATACAGTCAAAGCAAGTGACGCATTGTACCAAGGAATAGTGAGGTCAGTAATACGGCCATATTTCCCTTCCCAGTGCTGATGTGTGAACATGTGTGACATCAGTACTGGGATATCGACTTGAGGAAACCTGATTATCTGAGATTACCAGGACCATTCCACAGCCAAACCCCGGCTGTTACAACAGTTTTCATTTCAGTTCAGTTTATTTATTTTGGTGTAGCCCTGTGAGCCATTCGGCTCTTGAATCGGGTGCAACCACAACAAACAACCAAAAACACAAACAAGAAATAAAATCTAAAAGTGACTATGTGACTGTGCAAACAGAAAATCCATGAAAAAAACCAGCAAACCCTGAGGATGAGATCAAGGCAGCAGCTACAAGGTCATCTCCTGACATGCTCTAAATCACACCCACACCCCTCACCTCCTTTGTACTGGTTGATGGCTTCACCGAGGGCATCAATGGACTCTATGTCGAGGTTGTTTGTCGGTTCATCCTGCGCACACACACAGCATGCGTAGGGACGATGGCATTGATTGACCCCTTATCTGGATGTGAACTTGCAACCTGCGGATTGTGAGTCCAGCGCTATGCCGGTGCCATTCTGGAGCTGTTGTGGCTGTGATTGAACTGTATGTTATGTTGTGAACGAGTTCAGTTTGTCTTTATAGTCGGGTGGCTCAGGGTTCAGAGCACCGAGCCGGTAGCAATGATTCCCTGAGTTCCAATCCACGCTTCGGCTGGCGATGATGAAACCGGGTTCTCCGAGTTAATGTCGCACCCTGGTCAATAACGAATGAATACATTTTCCCAATGTGTTTATGTTATGTTCATGCTGTGGCTTATTACTTTGTGTTCATGCTGTGTTTATGTTGGAGCTAAGTTACGATTTTGTTAATACTGTGTTTATGCTGTGGCTGAGTTAAGACTGTCTTTATGCTGTGTGTATGTTACGGTTGAGTTAAGAGCTTGTTTAAGCTGTGTTCATGTTATAGCTGTGTGCACTGTTTTTTTTTTACCAATATGAGGATATCTGGCTCTCGACAGCTCAGCTCCGCAAACACCACTCGGGCCTTCTGCCCGCCTGGATGGAAGGGGGACAGCCACAAACGCACGGATATATACACATACAATCAAACATATACACACAGCCACTGAACGTGCCATGTGACGGGGTGTGTGAGGCATGGTATTGTCATTGTGTGGTGTGTGGGTGGGGTGTGCAGTGTGAGTGTGTGTTATATATGTGGGATATGAAGTGTACATGGTATGTGTGGTGTACGTGGCATGGTCGGTCTATGTGGTGTGTGTGTGTTGTATGTGGTGTGTGCAGTGTGTGCAGTGTGTGCGGTGTATGTGGTGTGTGCGCTATTATAATAGTTTGAACCCCCTACCTCCTCGTGGTGCCGGACGGAAATGTTGTGGTTGGCAGTGCCGTGGGGGGGGAGGGCCAACTTAAATTGGCCACTCCACTCGTGGCCTCTGTAACCACCACAGTGGCCAAATGGGGGCTCTGGACTGGTGCGAGGGGCTGGTAACCCCTCCACCTTCAATGAATTACCACTAAACTACGAGTTAAAAAATGTATTAAGCTTGTGCCGGAGGCCCCGGGGGGACAGGCGTCTATGACATCTCCTGGCCAAACCCCTTACCCTCGGGGCTCCTCCAGAAACAACAAAAAAACACTACGTGTGGCCACGTGGAATGCTCGAATGCTCACTGCAGAGGAGAGGCTACACCTCCTCTCTCGGGAGCTGGACCGGTACCGCCTGGATCTCTGTGTTATTCAGGAGGTCCGGTGGACCGGCTCTGGCTTCTGCCACCATGAGGGGTGGACAGTCCTCTACTCGGGGCAGGAGACTGCCAAACAACAGGGAGTGGCCCTTCTTCTGAACAAAATAATGAAGGGAGCGTGGGAGCATGGCGGTGAGTTGTGGGATGCTGTAAGCCCCAGGCTACTTTGGGCTCGCCTTCCCATCAACCAGAGGCAAGGAGTGGTGGTCGTGGTTACTTATGCCCCCACCGAAGAAGAACATCTGTGGAGGGATGCAGGCAAAGCCGATGAGTCAGATGCCTTCTATGACCTCCTGTCACAGGTGCTGGCTAAAGTGGCCCCTCGGGATAGAGTCATCTTGTTGGTTGACTTCAATGCCCGAGTTGGTCGTGATGCTGGCACCTGGTCTGGAGTGATTGGAAGGCATGGGCCAGATCAGCTCAATAACAACGGCAGGAGGCTGCTAGATTTGTGTGCAGCCCATGGGCTTGTAATTACCAACACGCTGTTCCAGCATCGGCACATCCACACAACATCATGGATGCATGCCGGGTCCAAGCAAGAACATCTGCTGGACTACATAGTGACGGAACAGCGGATGCGGGCCCATGTCCTTGACACCAGGACCTACCGTGGAGCTGATCTGCTCACTGACCATCGACTTGTCATCTGTAAGATGCGCCTGCCATTCTTCCACTCCGGTGGTGGATGTACACCAAGGACCCCATTCAAACCCATAGTGGCATGGTCTCAGCTAGCTGATGAAAGTTGCAAGCGATAATTTCATCATCACTTGTGGCTGGGGTTGGCATCGTCCCCGACTCCTCCTGATGTTGAGGGGAAATGGGCGAGGTTTAGGACTGTGGCTCATGCAGCTGCAATGGCTGCTTTGGGTACACGGTCCAGACCTCCCCAGAGACCCTGGCTGACAAAGGTGATGTTCAGGCTGGCTGAAAAAAAGCGACAGGCCCACTCTCATCGGCTACAACATCCCACGTCCGAGAATGAGGAGGCTTACCGCAGCCTTCGCTCGGAGGTTCGGAGAGCCGTGAGGCGCTGCAAGGATGGATGGTGGTCGCGGGTTGCTGAGGAGATGGAGTCTGCCTCAATGGTCCGCGATCACAAATCGCTCTTGAATTCCATCAAAAAAGTAACCTGCAGCTCCTCCGGCAGGCAAGGCTGCGTTGGCTGGGTCATGTAGCCCGCATGCCCAGTCACCGCATGCCGAAACATCTTTTGTTCGGCTGGATCAAGGGGGCTAAACGGGCGCGGCACGGGCTAGAGAAGAGATGGAGTGATGTGGTACAGGAGGACGTGGAGCTGTGTGGACTTGCCGATGACTGGTACCAGCGGTGTCAAGACCGGCCTCTGTGGAGGAGGCTCGTGAATGACGCTACTGGGCAGTCGCCCTCCAACAACAATGGAGGAGGGAGGAGCGACACTCACAACAACGAGCGGAGCGCCGGGTGGCTAAAGCACAGCAGGTTGGCACAGTAGGGGGCACAGGTGGTGCATCAGTCAGTCGTCTCAGTCAGTTGTCTCAGTCAGTTGACCCGTGGAACCTGGGTCTGCCCCGTGACCTCCTGCCAGCGGGCGTTCAACACTTCACGTGGCCTCAACGTGCGCAAAGCTTGGCACAAGCGTCGTGGTGACGTCACCGCCATCTTAGTGGCGAATGGCGGTTGTTGTTGTTACTATAGTTTTGAGTCTGCAGTGAATGCGTTGTATATGGTGCGTGCGTTTGACATGGTGTATGCGGTGTGCGTTACATATGCGGTGTGTGCAGAGAATGCAGTGTACATGGTGTGTGTGCGGTGTGCATTATATATGTGGTTATGCGGTGTTGTATGCATTGCGGGCGGTGTGTGTGTGTCCTACCGGACAGCTTGTTGATCTGGATGGTGTGCGCATGGCTCTCCAGGCCGAAGCGTCCCAGGCGCTTGCGCGCCTCCTGGTAGGGCAGGTTGAAGCAGCGCTGCAGGTACTCGGTGGCAGTCTCCTCCATGGCCAGCTGATCCGCGTACTGCTGGTTGAAAAAGCCGATCTTCTGCTCGCACACACAGGACACGTGCAGACACACCAGCGTTAACATTAAAATCACTGCTGTTTTCAGTCTTCATCATCGTCGTCGTTGTCGTCGTCACCACGACTGTCGTCGTCATCGGTGTCGGAATTGCTGGGGTCAGTGGTGACACATTCTGTAGAATAAGCAAAAGCTCAGGGCCCCAAGGAGCTTAAGGTCTCTGGATTTCGGGGAAATAAATCAACGTGTGCCACACACCAACTCGGTAGATCTACATGCATGTGATCTCGTGGTCTCCTATCCCTACATCTCCATCGCAAAATTTCTTACACTCCACATCTGTGCTGTGCTGTGTGGTGTCACTCTTCTCTCATTCGTACATCTCTGTCTTTTATCCCCATCACTTACACCTCACCGCATTTATATATTTTTTACACCATTCATCTCTACATCTGTCGCTTGTCAACATACCTTCTTCTCATCTCACTACGTCTCCGCTGTCTACATGTCCATCTGTCATGTCATCTATTTTTTTAATCTAGACAACTTTTGTTATCTTACTAGGAATATACAAAAATGAAGATACCCCACCACCCTGCTCCCCCAGAAATTATTACTGGGCTAGCTCAAGCATCGACCGGGGTTGTTGGGCAGGGGCTGTGTTGTAGGGTGGGTGGGACGTAGCGAGATGCGTGGCGGCTGTGGGTGGTGACCACTCACCAGACGGTGATTTTTCCTGCGTTCACCTTTATTCTGCAGGGCAAAAAAACATACGCACACGTGGTTAAATATACACGCACGCCCACACACCAAACACGTGGTTAAATGAACCTTATTGGCAGGACCCCAGGGTCCAATAAGCCCCCGGCTCTCGCATAAACTGTGTTGCGACATCATTTTATGACTGTTGAAGGCGAACGATACGGCAATCTATTCCTCTCAACGAGCTTTACGCGATATCAAAGTTTAAAAGTTTTGTTTATGACTACGGAAATTTTGGCAACGACAGGTGCTTGGTGAATGATCCGCACCAGGTGGATCACGGCGTTTATGTGCGCGGTGGGACGGAGTCGCCCAAAAATTATTAATTAATTGTGATTTTGACTTCCGCTTATTCGGGCCCCCGGGGTCCCGCCATAAGGTTCAAATGTATACGGACACAAAACACATGGGTAAATATACACGTTCACACACACAAGGTTGTATATAAAAACACACACAACACATGGTTAAATATACACACACGGTTAAATATGTATACAAAGACAAAGATCCCCCCGTATAGCCTTAACAGACTGTAGGGGAAAGTGCTGTTTGCGAGCACCTATGAAGCCCGGCACAGGAAAACAAAGGGGTGGGTGGTCAGCACCACGCTTGACCGTCTTTGTCTCCCCCAGAGGGGATGTTTACACTGTGCACGAGGTCCTGATTTGAGGTTGAGTCGACCTAGGGGAGGCCCGGGACCAAATTCAGATAATCGTCACTGGTGTTGGCCATGAGCGGGAATCGAACTTGGGTCGCTGGGTTCGTAGCGGAGTGCACTAAACACCACACTGTACACACACAAAAAACACATGGGCAATTATATACACACTCTGTGGGGAGCGGTAGTGTAGTGGTTAGCGCTACACTACGAACCCCAATGACCCCAGTTAGATTTTTGCTCACAGCCAACACCATCGACAATGATCTGAACTCGTCCTAGGCATCCCCTAGGTCGATTTAAACTCCAATGAGTACCTGATGCGGTGTGTAAACGTTGCCACTGGAGAGACAAAGGCCGTGAGGCATGGTGCTGGCCACCCACCCCTTCGTGTGCCGTGCCGGCCTTCACAGGTGCTCGCTAACAGCACTTGCCCCTACAGTCTGTTACATGCTGTACGGGGGATCTTTGTCTTTGTGCGTGCATACCGGTTCTAGTGCCGCGGTGAGCAGTCCCAGCAGTGTACTCTTCCCCACGCCGTTCGGACCCACGATGGAGACTGCGCACGGGCGAACGCACGGCAGTGAACGGCGCTGCAGTGGTACCGTTGTGTTTTAACAGGGTGCACTGCGAATCACCATGGCCTACCACGGTGTGCTGCAGTGGTGCACTGATGTTTATTACAATTGACTGCAGTAAGCTGCGTTTCATGGTTGTGCAATGCACTTCACTTTGGTGGGTTGTAGCTCACTGTGGCGTGTTATGACGTATCGGTAACCGTGGCGTGATGTGATTCAACGTGGTGTGCTGTGTGTTTGTGGATTGTGGTGTATGGATGAGACCTGTGGTCACACTGTGGCGTATGGAGGAGTGCTGTGGTCCACTGTGGTGTACAGAGGAGTGCTATGGCTACTCTGGTAAATGGAGGAATGCTATTATCCACTGTGGAAAACAGTAGTACGGTGGTCACACTCTGGCGTACAGAGTAGTGCCATTAACCACTGCGGTGTATGGTAGTATTATTGTGCATCAAAGGCTGTAGTGTTTTTTTTACGAGCACTCACTGCGAGACTCCAAGTCCAACCCAAAGTCCACGTTCTTGAAGAGCAGGGGATGGCCCTCATAGCCAAAGTCAACCCCTGCATGGACACACACCAGACAAATCCTCCATTTAGCCTTAACAGACTTTTGAGGCAAATGCTCTTCACGAGCAACCATGAAAGAACGGCACTATCCTGTTTGCCTTCTAAATACCACGCTAATTCAGTGGGGTGGGGTACGTTGGCATGTTCATTATATGAAACACATTCCTGCGGAGGGAGCTGGTAGGAACGTTGGGTTGCTCGGTCAATGGCCAGGGTCAACGGCGGCATGGTGTATTCCGCAAATATGCCCGACTCTGAGGGCGGGCACAAGCCGGCGTGAGTAGGTTAAACGTTGAGTTTTATAAGGACACCACGGGGTGATCAGCCCCTCCCCACCCAGCCCCACCCCACCCAGCCCCACCCCTCCCACCCCCCACCCAGCCCCACCCTCCCCACCCAGCCCCTCCCCACCCTCCCCTCCCCACCCAGCCTCTCCCCACCCAGCCCCTCCCTAGCCTCCCCTCTCCACCCAGCCCCACCCCTCCCACGTGGGCAGACATCCACAATTAATCCCCTGCCTCCTGTGAATTAATCCCGGTTGGGCTTCCAGTCCACTACGTTTCCTACCAGTATAAACCCTAATTATGTCCATTAAGACCAACTTTTGCCCATTTATACAGCTTGTAATATAATCAATAACGTATTTTTTTGCTTTGTATGAAACACAGTTTAAAAGTCAGCACTGAAACCACCGAAAATTACAAGCCAATTTGGGAATGAACAATCGAATGCCAAGGCAGTTGCTGTACAGTACGTAACCATAATGGGGCTGTGCTTGCGCGTCAAGTTGCTGCATAGCGCGGAGACAAAGCTATTCTTGTTTTTTTTTTCCCACAATGTATTTCATGTTTTTGGGTCCGCAAAGAAAATACCCGTCGGCTTTCGCGACAAATATTATCCATAATAAAGGTTTTTTTTTTATTAGATCCCGCAAATATAAGTGTGTACAAGTGTACACGTGTAGAAATGTGCACCTGATAGGATGAAAGTTATGACTTCACCTTTACTATATTTAAGACCGAAACAGGAAGACTTCTTCACAATTCTGGGAAATCGCCCGATGAAGCTGGTTGTAATCACCAGCGAAACGTAGTGCTCGAATTGTAAATGCTGTGGGTTTTTAGGGTTTACTCTCCAACACCATGGTGTGCTGAAGTAGTAACTAACTGGCACGTTTTGTTTACGTGACAAACCTTACTAATTGGCTGTGGCAGGTGGTGGTGGGTTAACGACACATTTATATTTACGCGATATAACCCCAAAAAACCTTTATTATGCAAATATACCCGTTCCCTTATTTGCGGGACACGGCATTACGCGCGGCCATGGTAAACCCCCGAGGACTTGCTGTGCCGCAGCGAGCTGCACAGAGCCACGGCACAGCAGCGCGACGCCGTACCGCGCCGCGGCTGCGCTCTCCTCACCGTGCAGGCCGAGGATGGGCGGGGAGAGCGGCGGCGGGTTGGGGAAGGTGAACTTGACCGTGTACTCGCGCGGTCGCGCCAGCAGGCCCTGCGGGGCGCCCTCCTCCTCCTTCTTGCCGGTGCGACCCTTCTGCTGCTTCCGTGTCAGCGCCTCCTTCGTCTGCTTCTCCTGCGTGCGGCCAACACGGGCGCGTGAGCGGGAGGGCAGGGTGGGCGGGTGGACGGGTGGTACGGCAGGAGAGAGGGCGGGCGGGTGGACGGACGGACGGACGGGCAGAAGGGTGGGAAACGACAGTGGGCGGGTGGGTGTGGGAGAGAGAAATATTTCAGGAGCATGGCATAGTGGATGATGAAACCATCCTTCGGGAGTATATTGATAAATGTGTTCAGTTTTTTGTTGTTGACAATACTTTGTTAGGCATCACCGGCCACTGGACTAAACACCTAAACGTGTTGCTCATTTCAAATAGTGGAGTAGTGAATATAATTTGTAAAAGAGATAAATAAGTAGGTTTGGGCAGTATACGTCACTCCAAGGGATGATGGCTCATGAAAAAACGACTCGGTGACAGAATGAGAGCCAAAGCAGAGGTGTCTAAAGTACAACCAAAAGCAGCAGAGAGGAATGCGATGGATTGTGGCAATCCAACGAACCATGGATATAGGAACCGGCACTGCCTTGTGAGAGTTCTAAATAATTTTCCCATGATGCTATTTGTCTAAAAATTATCGCACATTTAAGAGCATCGTTTGATATTATTGTCTCCGCCCGGTCGCCCTTCACTTTGTTTTCGCAACTCCACAACAGGGGTCGTCGGATTTATAAAACACAGCATGCCGGCTGGGCTCCCACTGAAGTCGCAACTCGGCCCAAACCGTACAACACAAAAGAAATCGTTTGTATATCGCGCTCTTCATACAAAGCATCCCGGGGCGATTTATAATGAAAGGACCATCCCTCCCGGGGATAGACAAGAGTTAATCACTGCTCTACGGGACTTATACTGATGATAAGCTCACTTGGCGCGTGTAGGTTATTTTGTTTGTAAGATTTTGTAATTTGCACTTCCCCTCCACCAATTAGCACGGTTGGCTCCGGACAGTGCAAAATAAGTTCAACATAACGCCCCCCCCCCCCCACCCTTTTTCCCTTTACTTTTGTTCCTGTTTCCTTACCTACATTCCCTCTTGCAGTCCCTACAGCACTGAATTCGGACTTCGATCCGTGGAATTTTTGTACCCCCGCCCCTCCCTTATTGCGGTTGTGCCTTTTAACCAGGCTCTTGCCAAATAAAAAAAAACAATAAAAAAATTTCACTCTCGACTGTGATTGCATTCCCGATATGTGGCGTATCAAAGGCAGGGGTCCCAACAACCAGGCCCTTGCCGTGCTGCGTTGTGCCAAACCGCGCCCAACAGAGCACCCCACGCACCGCCTGCTTCGTGGATTTTCCGCCAGCCTTGAGCTCCTTGAGCCGTCGCTCCTGCTTATCGTAGAGCTTCTGCAGCTCCTTCTGCTTCTGCACATACATCTTCTTGAACGTCACTGCACGTGCCACACGCGCCGCACACACACCGGGAGGGACAAAGATAAAGATCCTCCACAAAGTCTTAAAAGGCTGCTGGGGCAAAGGCAGTTAGTGGACACCTATTAAGGCCAGAACAGCACTAGATGGGGTGATGTTGGCAGCACTACACCCGGCCGCCCTTTTTTCCCCGATACTAATGATTATCCACCGCGTAATGTTTCATTCCTGATGTTGGTCAAGACAAAGATCCCCCGTATAGCCTTAACATACTTTTGGGGCCACTGCTGTTAGCGAGCACCTACGAAGGCTGGCACAGCACGAGGGGATGGATGGCCAGCATCACGCACAACTACCTTTGTCTCCCGAGTGGCGATGTTAACACACCAAACCAAGTACTCATTTGAGGCTGAATCTACCTAGGGGAGGCCCAGGAACAGTTCAGATATTCGTCACTGGTGTTGGTCGTGAGCGGGAATCGAAGCTGGTTCACTGGTTTGTAACTGCTGCAATACCGCTCCACAACAGAGGCATGTACACACAAACACACATGCTTGCATTCACACGATGGTAAGGGGGAAAGGTTAACATTATAGGCTTTATAGGCTCATTGGAAGAGTTTGGACACTCATTTGATGGTTCTGAAGAACTAAAGAAGAGTGCTGGTAGCCGTGGATTTGTTTATGTTTTAGCTACGTTTTTTATCGCACTTGCTGAGCACAAGCCCAATAACGCCAAGCGAGCAAAACTCCAAGCTGCCAGTAACAAACAGCAGAACTATCCGTAACGGATCTAACCCTTAACACAACCAAGCATCTATCAAATCTGCCATCGATCGTTAATTCACATTATTGGTAGTAATTTCTGTTAAGATAGGAAAACTCTCCCAACTGATCACTCGGGGCTAGACCCACCTGCCCAGATCCCGTACGATATTTCTAAGTCAAAGCCCGAATCGTTTCCCAAATGATCGGGAGTAAATGGAGACCGCTCCGGCAGCAGCGTGACTACGCACTCACAGTAGTTGCCGCGGTAGTAGAAAAGCTTCTGGTAGTCGAGGTGGATGATGTCTGTGCACACGTCATCCAGGAAGCTCTGGTCGTGGGACACGATCAGCAGTGTCTTCCGCCACGTCAGCAGGTAGCTGAACAAAGACAAAGATCCTCCGTTATAGCCTTCAGCAGACTGTAAAGGGCAAGAGCTGTTCCTATGAAAAATGAGGGGGAGGGCAACACCACGCCTGACCACCGTTGTCTCCCCACTGCTGATGTTTGCATACCGCACCAGGTACTTGTTTAAAGCAGAGTCGATTGGCACGGTTGGCTACATACGGTGCGACCGACGTTCAACATACACGCATAGGAGAAGAACAGAAACGGTTCAGATATTCGTCATTATAATTGGTCGTGAGCGGGAATTGAACTCGGATCTCTGCATAAGTAGCTGAAGTTTGCAATTTGTCAAATTTGGACCCTGATGCCAGCACACAATGACCTAGTTTTGTGAATGATGTCACGGGATCTTTAACGTCCACTCCGAAGCAGGCAGTGCATAGAAGTATTATACACCGGCAGAAATAACCAGGGCGGCTGCTGGGATCGAAACCGCAAACTTCTGCAACAAGCAGCAAATGGGCTATACCACTGGGCCATTTGTATGCTCACCTGTGTTTGCACCCGTGTGCCGAATGCATCTGTCTTTGTTTGTGTGCGTGCAATTGTTCTCGCATGCCGTGCTGGCCTTAATAGCTATTTGCTAACAGCACTTGCCCCAACAGTGCATGTGTGAGGCTACATGGTGGGGGGGTGGGGGGTGGAGGGGATCGCTATCTTTCTGCCATACTTGTTGAGCCAGATGACGGCGTTGAGATCCAGGTGGTTGGTAGGCTCGTCCAGCATGAGCAGCGTCGGCTCCATGAAGAGGGCCCT
This sequence comes from Petromyzon marinus, assembly GCF_048934315.1. Lineage (NCBI taxonomy): Eukaryota > Metazoa > Chordata > Hyperoartia > Petromyzontiformes > Petromyzontidae > Petromyzon > Petromyzon marinus. The sequence goes on from NC_133671.1 coordinate 8,797,727, forward strand.
GAGAGACCGACAAAACCGCACTGCTGCTCGAGGAAAGACGCAATCGACAAAGTAACTTTTAAATCACACCTTCACAGCGTCTGCTTCTTCCCCATTCCTCTATCACTTTGCCCAAAACGCAACAGCCCCCTCTGTATAAAGTAAATATGGCCACTGCTTCTGCAGGGCGTCTTGAGTTGCGGTCGCATTTACACGTCGCATAAATCCAAGTCGTATTACACTGCAAAGCAAAGCCATAGGGAGTTGTGAGAAAAGATCCGCAATGCCTTGCAAACCCTACTCGAGCAAAAATATTGTGACAGCAGGTTTACCACTCTAAAAGAGCGTGTGGATGAACGTAGTAGTCCAAGGGCACAGGTTGGCCAGATTGTACCCAACAGATAAGTACAAGATATAGCTTTGTAAATGCAGTGCAAATAGGCACGCCGATTCCTACTTTCCCACCACAAGCAGATTAATTCGTGTGAAGTCTTCCGGTCAGACATTTTTGGCCTCTTTTTTTAAAAGTACAAAATAAACTTTCCAAGTAATCTCCCGCTCAAACAAGCAGATCGTGGTGCTCAGCTCCCATTTACAGCCCGAGCCAGCGGTGGAAATTCCGCATTAATACGGCATGGGTGAGTCTATCCATAGGACAACTGTTGACTTCCCCACAGATTGGCACCAATTTTATTGACCCTGGAAGGATAATGGGCTGAGCCAACCCCCAACCAGGATTTTAACTCGTAACTTTCCATTTGCGATCCTGTCTCTCTACCATTGAGCCACTTGGCCAGTTCTAGTTTCGATTTCATAAAACATTTCAGGACACCTTCTAAGCCCAAAATTACTTTCAACCGTGTTGTGTATCACATATCAATATCATTCTGTAAATAAAAGTTGACGTATCGTACACAACCAAATAGATGGCATTCAAGCATGCATTTAAATTGCCATAATTTTCCTCTCGGAGATCAGTTGGTTTGAACAGTGTTTTAAACCGTAGCTTGCTAGGATACTGGAACAGTGTCCCAAACAGAATGATAATTATTGACAAGATTTTTTTTTGACAATTCTTCTTATTAACAAGAACAGTATATTTGTTTTTTTCTCACTTGTGCATTGTTAAGTATACGTACAGCTTTTTGTTCTTTTGTGATAATTTAAGAAATACCTAAAACCTGCGCTCTCCGGCTGCCTGGGTGAGAAAAGTGGGCAACGTCATTGCCCAATCCTAGCCCGCCGGCTCGCACCTTCATAAATACATTTTGCCGCGAGCCTCTTGCGCCGCGTTACCGTGCCAGCGACACTCGCATGCGCCAACCCCCGGAGAACTTCTTGGTGGGACGTCCCTGCATCTCGGGGGTGAAGCCCAGACCGGCGAGGATCCTGCGCGCCTTCGCCTCTGCCGCGTCGGCACCCATCGCCCGCAGCTCCTCGATCACCTGACGTGCGCGCGGGACAGCGCAGAGGCCGCGGCGTGCAAGTTACAGTCCATGGCGAACGCGGCGCAAGACCCGAGCGCACACGCCGGACCCCACTTGGGTGGAATGTGGAGTTTGTTAGTTCTCTCCCCTCACTGTTCTGCGTGTTTCTCCGGTTTTCCGCCCACAGCTAAAAGGAAAACATTCAGCGGAATTGACACTGGCCAAAACAACCCAATGCTGAAAATGTATCTGCAAATTACTCATTTGGGGTCACACACAGCAGCAATATTTCCCACCATTGCCAGACCTTCACAGGACTCTCCTGAAAACAGCCATGAGACTCAGTGAAGCTTTCCTGGCTAAACAAGCAGAATCTCGTTGATGAGAGCTATCATGTGACACACACGATGAATAGGACAACACGTCACACATACACGACAAAAGGGCCCAATCTGTGGTGTAGCATGGGGCAATGTTGGGCGTACTTTGATATGGCTATGTTAACAGTGCAGACTGCCGTGTCACTGTGTGGCAGGCTAGGTGCGTGGTGCATCATGGGCAAGGCGTAGTTGTAGTGTGGTGTGATGTGATGTAGAAAGGTGGCATGGGTGGTGCGGTTCGGTGTGCCATAGCATTGCACAGCTGGGAGGGGGGCGTGCAATAATACGGCGACTGGTGCGGCGAAGTTAGGCGTGGCATTGATGTGGCGTGTTGTGGCATGGTGTGGCAGAGCATGGGGGTGTTTTGACGTGGGGCACTGTGACGTGGTGGTTTGTGACGTGGTGCATTGTGACATGGTGCGTTGTGGCGAGGCACGGCGTGGAGATTCGTGGCACAGTGTGAAGTGTTGCGAGGTGCCGTGGCATAGCGTGGCGCGGTGGGCCACGACGTGCACAGTTTGTGTTTGTGTGGTGTGGTGTGGCACGGCGTGATGTAGCGTGGCGTCACCTTCTCGAGGCGAGGGCCGACCGAGTCGTCTCCGCTCTCGAGCCGCGCCTGCAGCTTCGACTCCTCCTGCAGCAGCACACCGCGACGCACGTCGGCGCGCAGCACGGCCTGCACTGCCGGGGTCGAGTCCGCCACCACCTCTACGAACGCGCACACACACACAGTACATACACACACGGTAACTACACGGTACATACACACAACAACAACCGCCATTCGCCACTAAGTGGCGGTGACGTCACCACGACGCTTGTGCCAGGCCATGTGCACCTTGAGGCCACGTGAAGTGTCGAACGCCCGCTGGTAGGAGGTCATGGGGCAGACCCAAGTGCCACGGGTCGACTGACTAAGATGACTGAGATGACTGGCTGATGCACCACCTGTGCCCCCCTACTGTGCCAGCCTGCTGTGCTTTAGCCACCCGACGCTCCGCTCGTTGTTGTGAGCGTCGCTCCTCCGCCCTCCGTTGTTGTTGGAGGGCGAATGCCTCCAACTGACCAGTAGCGTCCTTCACGAGCCTCCTCCATAGAGGCCGATCTTGACACCGCTGGTACCAGTCATCGGCAAGTCCACTCAGCTCCACGTCCTCCTGTACCACATCACTCCATCTCTTCTCTAGCCCGTGCCGCGCCCGTTTAGCCCCCTCGATCCGAACGAACAAAAGCTGTTTCGGCATGTGGTGGCTGGGCATGCGGGCTACATGACCCAGCCAACGCAGCCTTGCCTGCCGGAGGAGATCACCGATGGGACTTTGCCCAGATCTTTCAAGGATTTGTGAGCTCCTCACACAATCCAGCCTGGTTAAACCCAGGATGGATCGTAGGCAGGCTAGCCTAAATGTTTCTAACCGGCGAAGATGTTCTATTAGGAGGGTCCACGTTTCGCAAGCGTAGAGAAGGGAGGGAATGACCGTGGCCGAGAAGACCTGAAGCTTAGTGCGGAGCGACAGACCAGGTAGCTTCCACACAGCGTTACGCAACCGATAAAAATATATTGTCGCTCGACTGATTCAGAGTGAGACATACGGGTACATACACACATAGTACGCACATGGGTACATACACACATGTACACACGGTACACACAAGGGTACACAAACACACAAATGGACACACTCAACAAACAGACATGTATGTATGTTAAACATATTTTTCACTGTACGTAGCCAACCGTGCAAAACAGGACATGCGCACACACAGCAGCACACAGGCATGCACTCGCACACAAGCATGCTCTCACCCAAACACAGACGGTCACGTAAACAAAGGTACACACGACCACACAAATCACTGGCTTGCACAACTCACCCTGCTCACAAAGCAGCACGTCGATGTTGGGTGGGATGTTGAGAGCTCGGTTAGAGATGTGCTTGAGCAGTGTTGTTTTCCCCTTTCTGGGAAAAGAGTGACGAATTACAACATTCAACACGAATTTTTTAAAAACTACCGCGACACAAATGATCATAACACAGGATTATCACCACCGTCCATGAGTTGTTTAGATGTCGTTCAGCGATTGCTCTGGTAGATTCTTTCCAGTTACCATTGTGTGAAAAACACCGCTGTCACATCTGGGACAGAGCACCCAAATTCCTACCTCCTGGACTATACCAGACTTCCGCGTGTACGCGCAACATGTGACAACGGTAGCAACGATGTCAATGTACACAAATAACCAGTCGAGTCGGTGTGACGAGGCGGTGAACGGCAAAGGAAGGTGACGGTAGTGGTCGGCATCCCAAATTGGTCGGCGTGTTACTCTGGGTAAGAACGGCAGGTGCGGTAGCTGTGTGGTGTTGTGCGGTGTCCATAGCGTCTGCGGTCAAGGCGGTGCCCGTACCCGTTGGGCCCCACGAGGCCGTATCTGCGCCCGGCCACAATGTTGAGCTCAGCGTTCACAAACAGCTCCTTGCCGTGCGCAGAGATGCTAAACTTCTCTATCTGCACGCATGGTGGGGGGGAAGTGGGGGGGGGGAGGCACGGGGGATGAATGGGAATTGCATGAAAACGCGAGGGGATCAACGGGACAGCACATGAAACAGAAGGGGGTGCACACAGGTACGCATAGGGATGCGTAGAGGGACGCGGAGATGTATGGGCACAGGGGAAGGCACAGGATTGCAAAGGGATATTCTGAGATGCACAGGAACACTCCAATCAGGTCCGGAGGGGTTGAGAATGAATAAAATTAGTGACCATTATCATCCCACGGAACGTCTGATTTTCTGGAAACTGTGCCACATATATGGCGACGCTTCATTACACATCCAGTGTTGTATTGATTAAGCCAATCAAATCGATCGATTCAAGGCTCACCATGCATGCATCAAAACATGAACTTAAGAATCATCTACATATGAGTTATATATAAATATTACACAAATATTACCTAGAGGGTAATCGAATCAAAAGAACAGAACAAAAAAGAACAAGATGGTAGAAACAGACAGTGTAAACACAACGAAATCTAAGCAATTCTTTAACCTAATTAGTACAGGGGAAACTGGCAATTCACAACATCGTGGAAAAGGCAAATCACTCCACGCCTATGGCCCATGACTAGTTTGCTGGTAGACAGGAGACACGTGACTAATGGAGGCCATAGCCAAAGTGAGAGAGAATACTTGACGCGGTGAGCGGGGTGTGCAGAAATCTGTTCCAAACTGCCGACCCGAACAGACCCGGCTGAAATAAGCTCCAGTTACTTACTAATATCGGAAGGAAGAGCATTCCAGACGGCCGCAAGAGCGCATCTGAAAGCATGCGGTGCAGTGAGCGTCTCGCCAATGCGAGAAAGAATGGTGGATGCGGTGAGCGGGGTGTGTGGAAATCTATTCTGAACTACCAACCGGGACAGACTCGGCTGAAATAAGCCCTAAATATGATGTGCCGCATCAATGAAAGGGCAAGCGAGTGAGTGAGCGAGTGCCCATGCCTTGATGTCGGAAGCATTCTCTAGCGCGGCCTTGCGCGACGTCAGCTCCTGCTGCGACACCGCAAAGTCTCCCTCGGCCTCGGCACACGCGCGAAGAGACTCCACCTGACGCTCATACGCACGCTGCGCGGAGACATAGACACACGTGTGCACGCACGCACAATATGGGGAGGTGGAAGATGCACAAAGACAAAGGTCCCCCATATAGCCTTTTGTGCAATTCCTATGTGAACACCTTTGAAGGCCAACATGGGACACGAGGGGATGTGCCCAAACACCATGACCAGCTGCTTTTGTCTCCCAAGTGGCAGTGTTTTACACACCCCACCAGGGACTCATTTAAAGTTTACTCAACCTAGAGGTGGCCTAGGACCAATTCAAATAATCATCACTGTTGGTGGCCGCGAGCGGGAATTGAACTCAGGTCGCCGGGTTCGTGGCGCAGTGCACTAACCGTTGGACTACCGCTCCCCATAAGCACACACATGCACACATAGAGGCCCACAAACAAAAGTGAAGGCACGTGTGCACACGGTACTTATGGGACACAAGAACACACCGCATGAGGATACACGCACACGAACACGCAAGGTCTGGGACATGCACACACAAGTTCATTTTGTTTAACCAAGTGAGAACTTGAGAACACAATGAGTTTCACCGAGTTTAATTCACAAGAGGGACCTTGGGCATTAGTCTGCCAGTAGGGGACGATGATTGCTATGTGTTAACCCAATTGAGTAATTTCACGCTGGCACACAATGGCCTACTCTTTTGCAAATAACGTCAGCAAGTTTGTAATGTCCACTGTGAAGCAGACGGCGCGTATATTATTATTATGGTATTACAACCGCAGCATTAATCAGGGCAGCCGTCGGTTTTAAACTGCAAACCTCTGCAACAAGTGGCAAACGTGCAACCACTGAGCCACGTCACCGCACAAGGTAGGCTGATCGTTCGCAACCTACAGCACCAAAAAGTGGCCAACCATTCACTACTGCAGGCAGCAAAGGCGCCTTGTGCCAGGCCAGGTGCAATCCTTAGGCCACGGCTTGCTGTCAGGAGGTAGCGGGATAGACCCAGGTATTATGGGTTGGCTGACAAAGAATAACTGGCAGATAGATGCAGCTCCCTCAATCCTCACTGCACCAACTGTGCCACATACACACGCAAGCCGTGCAATGGTGTCGTGGTGCTCACTCTTCAGTGCCAGGTGCTACACACGCAGCGAGGTGGAGAGAGGGTACATACCTGCTTCTCGAGTTTCTTCCTCTCTTTGCGGCTAAGGTTAGAGGAGGGATCGGCTCCATTGTCGGCGGCAGGAATACTGCCATCCTGCGCACGCACACACACACGTCCCCTTGTATGGCCTTGAACACTGTTGGGGCAGGTGCTGTTAGCGAACACCTATGAAGGCAGGAACAGTACACAAGAGGCGTGGGAGTAAGGCAAATCAAACAAGGATCACCTCGGCATCCTTATCATTCTGACCGCTCTTCCCATCCTCATTTTTACTGGGCGCATCCTCATCCTCCTCTTCTTCATCGTCATCGTCCCTGGAGTGCTTGCCTTTGCCCTGGAGACAGATGAGACATGCTCGATGTAATGAGATGCGTTTGGCAGATCACGCCGGGATGAGACGCACAATGGAGTGCATCCAGCAGACATTTGGTCAAGATGCGAATCTCGCACCCTGAGTTTATCAAAACCGCAGGTGGCAACTTCTCACGGTGGGAGATATCAACATGTCTTGGGAGACTCAGTCATGCGTTCCTAACCGCGCACGTTAGAAGGGCGAGGCCCTGCAATTGCTTGATCGCGTCACTGCTGGAGGAAGGGCCTCCATTAGGGGAAGCTCTAGAGGGTTTTTTTTTTACCTACTCGTTCACACTGGCTAGAAGTCATGGTAGAAGTTGTGGTAGGAGCACCCACACTTTACCTCACCACCTATGGTGTACCTGTTACTGCCATATGGGTGGACAAAGGGAGGGGCATTTAAGAGACTTGCTCGCTGTTTCACCGGCCACGTGCTTAGCGTTACACCATGGCAGCTTCCCATGTGGTAGCATCCCACTCAGAAGGAATGACCACGTTAAGCATACGCAACAGATAGACCTGCCTATGGCATGGACGGACCGTCAGGGCAAATGATGATGCTGCTGCTACTGCTGTTACCGTTCCTCTTTGCTTGCCCTTGGTGTCGCTGCTGCTGCCGCTGGTTTTATTGCCGGGTTTCCTCGACCTCTTGTCACGACTGCCAGCCGAGTCGTGCCCAGACTCGTTGGCATCCTCGTCGTCATCATCGCTTTCATCATCGCTCTGTGCGAGCGCAGCAAACACATTCCCTCCCTGCGGGAAGACGGACGAGGCAGCAAGAGTGAGAGTGAGGCTCACATAGACTCGTAGACGGTTCACTTAAAGAGGATAAGTAACAGAGATGCGTAGAAGTGCATCATAGCAGAAACTGGAAGACATGTGTGGACACAAACTCAAGAAAGAGGCTTTATAAATACGAATAGGGGAGATTCAAAGGTGACGCGTATTCAAGGTGGACTTGTATGCATGTGGGAGAATCACAATGATGCAAGTCAGAGACACAGGAGATTCCAGCGTAATTCAAGCAGACTCACGGAGCTCAACAAAGACTCAAATGTGCGACTGAGGGAACTGCCACACAGACTCAAAAACAACTATCAATCCCCACGAAGTGGCGATGACATCACCACAGCGCTAGTACCAGGTTAGGCGCAATTTGAGAATGCATGAAGTATCGAAGGCTTGCTGGCAAGAGGTCACAGGACAGATCCAGGTTTGATATGCTATGAAGAAGGGTGATTCCCCTAAACCTCCCCAATTAGAATGTTTTTATTTTAATGTTTTATTAACGAATGTGCAAAAATTTGTGTTGTGTGCGCTCGTGCACCGCTGCCAATGTAACAGCAGCATCACCAAATAATTGTGGTAAAATGTTAATGGCTCCACTGTAGGAGCCCCCCCCCCCTGCTGCCTCCCAGTGTAGGGCACTCTCATCACCTTCACAGGCCCCTTCTGCTTCCCGTTTTTCCTCTTCTCTGCCTTCTTGTTGTCACTGCCATTGGCCTCGTGCTCGTCCTCGTCGTGGCTGACTTTGTCTCGCGCCTTGTTTCCACCCTGGAAGAGAAACCGTCCCGTCACCAAAATTTGCGGCCACGGTCCCCACCCCACCGCGTGGTTTGCCTCAAGCGATGATCGACCACGTCTGTGCCTTTACTCGTTATATCCGTACCTTGTCTGCCTTGCCTGCTTTGCCTGTCACCTTCTTTGCACCCTGCTTGGTGGCTTCTACAAAGAGAGGGAGAATGTATTTACAAGACGTGGTCGAGTGTACACATTCTACAAGTACAAGCCGTGCTCTATATGTAAACATTTTTTTATCAAAAGCATTTTTTAAAAAAATTGTTTTCATGAAAAAAAACAACCTTGCTCGATTGCAGAACTCTTTCCAGGATGATCCCACGCTTGGGTTGTTTTGCCAATTGCGTTTCTAGTTTAGTGGTAGCGGTGGTAAGAGTAGTGTTGGTAGTGCCAGTGTTAGACATAGCAGTGACGGTGGTAGTGGTATTGAGAGTGGTAGCAGCAGTGACGGTAGTGGTGGTGACAGTGGTAGAAGCAGGAAGCAGTGAGTGGTGGTCGTGAGTGGTAGTAGCAGTAATGGTGGTGGTAGTAACAGTGGTAGTAGCAGTGAGACCAGTGGTAGTAATAGTGATAGCAGTGGCGGCAGTGACGGTGGTAGTAGCAGTGACATTGGCACAAGCAGTGACGCTTGCGATAGTGACAGTGGTAGTAGCAGTCATGGTATTCGTAGTGACAGTGGTAGTAGCAGTGACGCTCGGGATAGTGACAGTGGTAGTAGCAGTCATGGTATTCGTAGTGACAGTGGTAGTAGCAGTGATGGTAGTGGTAGTGACCATGGTATAAGCAGTGCCAATGATGGTAATGAATAGTGGAATTTACAGTGGTAGTAGCAGTAACGATGGTAGTAGCAGTGACGGTAGTGGTAGTCACAGTGGCAGAAGCAGTGACGCCAGTGACAGTGGTTGAAGAAGTGACAGTGGTGGTAGTGACAGTGGTAGTAGCAGTGAGAGTAGTGGTAGCGACAGTGGAAGTAGCAGTGTCTGCAGTGGTCGTAACAGTGGCAGAAACAGTGACGGTATCGATAGTGACAGTGGGAGCAGCAGTGATAGTGTTGTTGTTGTTCTTGTTGAAGGTTTTCCGGCCGGGGGCATGCTTCCTCACCATCATCCTCGCTAGCGCTGTCCTGCAGGGCCAGGCGCTTCAGCTTCTCCATCGCGTCCTCATCGTCGTCATCATCATCGTCGCCGGCCTTGCGGCGGCCGGCTTTCCGTTCCTTCTTTTTCTTCGCCTGCTGAGCCTGACGGGGTGAGGATGAACGCTCGGCTCGTTAGGGCGGCTGGGAAAAGTTGTGCCAACGAGCACCTAATTAGGCCGGTGGCAAATGCGCATATACAACCCACTCGTACATACACTCATGCATGCACTGGCTCATTCACACAAAGCTATACATACGCACCAATGCACACACTAATGCTTATACACATGCATATATATAGTACACACATTTAAACTCCTACTTTTGCACATGAACACCAATGCACTCACTAATCAATGCACATATGAATCGATTGGCGGTGACCCGGGGGTGCCAAAACCTCCATAACTCCGAAACCAGAAGGCCTATGAAGATGGAAGATGTCACCGAGTCCGATACGCACGCCAAATATGGAAATAAAAAACAAACACAAAACACCCATAAACAAAGGGGGCTGCTGGGGATTTGTGCGTGGCAACGGCTGTTTATTGCTTGTTTTGAAAGTACATCAGGATGCTGGTCTGGTCATTCCCCGGCACGTTCTGCTTCTTACGGGGGTGGCCACCCTCCTTGTCTTTGGGAGCGAGACCACTTGGAGGCAATGGCGCACCAGGCGCTCTCTTGGTACGGCCGGCGGTCACGGTCGTGCTGGCGGGATCGACATCGTCGTCATCATCGCTCCCAGCGTCGCCCTCCGGCAGGACAGGGTAGTACCAGCAATGCTCCCAGAAAAAAAAACCTTAAACTATGCCCGGCCCACCAATATTTTGCGGTGACCCGGGCTACCGCCAATCGATTCATATACACTTTAGCACACACCTATCGATACACATATACTAATTCACACATGCATGAAGCCAAATATCCCCGTATAGCCTTGACAAACTGTAGGGGCAAGTGCTGTTAGCGAGCACCTATGAATGCCGGCACAGCACACGAGGGGGTGGGTGGCCAGCACCACGCCCGGCCGCCTTTGTCTCCCCAGTTGCGATGTTTACACATCGATACAGGGACTCATTTGAGGCTAAGTCAACCTAGAGGAAGCACAGCACCAATTCAGATAATCATCACTGGTGTTGGCCGTGGGCGGGAATCGAACTCAGATCGCCGGGTTCGAAGCGCAGTGCGCTAAACACTACACTACCGCTCCCAACTAATACACAGTACATACACGCGCACACACAGAGACACACGTCCACAGATTCTCACACACACACACAAACACGTGCCTGTTGCAGCTGCTGCTGTTGTTTTTCTTTTTCCTCCTTGGCTTCTATGGCTTGCTTGTTATCGGAAGAAATCTCATCGAAAAACTGCAACATCAGCAAAGAACATGAAGAGAAACCAGTGACCAAAAACGATTGGGTTAATTTAACCTGAATTGCACAAGCCCACTACAAAATAAATGTGTAAGTTCAACACGTAGGCTTTCACGACTAATATTATCCATAAGAGGCTTCTGGGTTACAGCACGTAAATGTGTCGTTAAACCCGCCACCACCTAACACAGCCAATTAGTAAGGTTTGTCACAGCACACACAATGTGTTACTAGTACAGCACACACAATGTGTGTGCTGTACTAGTAACGAATTGGCATGTTCTGTTTACATGACAAACCTTACTAACTGGCTGTGTCGGGTCGTGGTGGGTTTAACAACACATTTATATTTACACGATCTAACCCAAAAACCTCTATTGTGGATGCAATTTGTAAATATGCACTGGATGACAGACACATAGGAAAATCGTAATCTAAGTCTCCAAAATAATCCTAAAAGAAGACGACCGTCTCCAGGTTGGCATTTAATGATTGAGACTCGCATTGAAGTGAATATGGTGGGAGGGGACTCTTAGTATATGGGCAAGGGCAGAAACTGACACCGCTTAAAGTAGCAAAACTCATACCGAAGTATTTTTATGACCGATGAGAGTGAATTATTAGATAACCCACTCATTTAAAATGGTTATAGCATAATTCACTGTTATTGGACACATTAAGAAACTGAAAGCACAAAAGTAATGCCACCTCAGGTGATGCTGACAAGTGAAATATCTGGTCTGGGTTCACAGACTATCTCTTTTGGTGCGGCTTACCAACATAACGACCTGTGTCTTTGCCATCCATAAACAAACCTTTGGATCAGACGCTTCTTTGCCTACGGCCAAATCGCCATGAAAGTGCCCGGTCATATCAGATCTCGGAAGCTAAGCAATGCCGAGCCTGGTCCGTACTCAGTTTATGCCCACACAACCAATCATTAATGGTCCTGGTCAAACATTTCAAAGCAGAACTGTTCTAAAATAAAGAAACCCGAGTTGAATTCCAATTATACATCCAGAAATTCCTGCACATATAATTGCAATTCACTGTGCGCCTCGACTCTGACAACATGAGTATTTTGGTCGTATAAACAGTGGAGAGGTGCAGAATGTATTAACATATACATATTAAGGTCATTTGAATCACTGCCAATCGCAATATTCAAGTTCTGTAATAATACTTAAAATGTGGCATTTCATTCAATGCTCCATTCCCATAAATGCAAGTCACACACATACTTCAGTTGTCAATTACTTGTTAATTTTACAATAACATTTTTTTACCAAATTAAGTACAGTGTACGTATATTATTGTGCAGTCAGTGGTCACTGGGCTTAGACCAGTCAACTTGGCTAGACCAAACCCAGGATATCAGTAGGGCTGGTTTAACACTGACCTCTGTGCCATGTTAATTTCAGACTTTATTTTAAAATATGCAACAACTCATTTTCATTTATGGCTTTAATAATACCAGCTAAGCTTATGCAAATCAAACTGCCTCAACCCACCTTGATCCCTTGCCTAAATTGAGGGAGATCTGTGTGCTGGGACGCTTATACAAGATGCAGCGAGGAGTTGGGCCTTCATGCGCAGGGCATGACATTTCACAAACGGGCAACTTCTGAGATTATAGATATGATGTCGTCACAAATGTTATCGACAGCATTGGTGGGGGGGGCGAGGTGGAATGTGTTTTGAGTATGGTGGGGTAAGTGAAGGGACGTTGCACAGTGGCAGCTGATAGATGGCAAGTGGTGGTAGGGTTAGGCCTGAACAGTTAAATTTAACAGAGTGGCATTAATATTATACCATATTGCTTATGAATCAGAAGATTTAAATATGACCAATACAGGGCATGAGTGGTGTCAAGAACTCACCGACTTTTTTCCCTTCTTGTCCTTCTTCTCTTTCTTGGGAGCTGCATGAGTGAGCGTGCGCACGTGGTTTGTGAACACACAGATAGTGTGTTACGAATGTATGCGTGAATATGGATACGTGAGAGTGTGTGTGCGTGTAGATGTGATGCATGTGTTGTTGTTGTTGATGCACGTGAAAAGACAAAAACAGTTGCAACAAACAAGAGATTACATTAACTTCAGGTATAGGAATTGAGACAGCCCACACGCCCTTCACAAGTGACAGATCACCTAAGCAACCATGTAACACCACACAAATACAAAGATCCTCCAGTTAATTCTAGATTTGAAGTTTTCGTGACTGCAATGATCCATACTCTTTGGTTCTTTCAGTAAAGTCACGGGTAAAAAATAAAGTTAATCAAATCACGACGTTTCGGAAGCAACACAAGCATCTGTCATCAGGTGGGATAGTCACAGCAAGAAGTAATTTGCAAGTGCTAATAGTGAGAAACTATTAGTGGCATCATGGCACACGAGAGTGGTGTGGCCACAATCCAGTCTAACTGGGTTTGTTAATCGTCAGCTGATGTTTACACCCCTCTACTCATTAGGGGCGACTTGGGAAGCAGGGTTTGTAGCGCAGCAGCAAGATAACCACTGCACCAACACAAAAATAGAATTGACTAGACTGAAAATAGTGTTATGCCAAAGAGCTATGTGCGCTCAATGCACACTTGTGATGGACTGGACTCATAAGAGTGCACGATAACCAATATGCATACTTAACAAAACGCCACAATGGCGTGATGTTATTTTCCTCGCCTGGTATGCAGAACGGTTCAATCCTGAGCCTGACGCCTGCACGTTCTCCCCCATAGGGTGGCGTGGATATTTCTCCGGGTCCTCCAGGTTTTCCCTCCACATTTATAAAATTTGGCTGCTATACATTTCCACGTGATTTGTGACCAGGTCACTTCTGAAAAATAAGCTAATAGCTCAGTGGGCTTTACCTGGTAAAAACAAAAATAGTTTATATTTAACGTGATGTGCTTACCTTTCCTACACTTTGCACTCCTGTCCTGTTTTTGGATTGTTTGTTGTTGCAATTTTATGACCCGCCCCTACTGGACATATATGAAAAAGAGCTTAATAGCTCATCGGATTCCTCCACTATAAATAAAGATTCTGATTTTGAAACACCACGACAATAAATGACAAAGCCATTTTGGGACACCTCTCCACACGCAAGGCATGATGGCACCAAACACTCTTCTCACATCAAGCAACCAATCAATACATGCCCCATCACCACACACGTTACACACACCTGTCAACCCCTTATCAGTCTACCTTATTACAGACCAATTCAGACCTTATTGGTCACCCCGTGCCGTTATAAATCTCAACGTTCATCCTATAAAATCCCATCACAAGGGAGAAACACAAACAAATCAAACAAATTGCCCCTATTTCTGAAACAGATGGACGTCGTATGGACCTGCAAACTTAATGTTTCTGTACAAGAATACGGGGCAAACCGTATGGATTGACAAGTAGAATGTAACAAGCCAGCACACATACACAAATAGCACATCCCTGCCACACTACTACGCCCGAACTAGCAATCAGCACATTTACATACAAATAGCACATGCGCGAAATAACGCCACCAGTTTCCCCACAAAACACAGCACACACCACAACACTTGCGGACCACTCCCAGAACTAATGGACTCCCAAAACTATCCCACAACGATGGCACACGCCACACGAGTCAGCATTACTCAATGCCACACTAACGGACACCGCACTACGGTAATTGGCACACCACTCAACAGCACATTGACACAACCCCACACTGTCTGAACCCCACACTAATTGACAACCCCACACTGTCTGAACCCCACACTAATTGACAACCCCACACTAACTGACAACCCCACACTAATTGACAACACCACACTAACTGACAACCCCACACTAACTGACAACACCACACTAATTGACAACACCACACTAATTAACAACACCACACTAATTGACAACACCACACTAACTGACAACCCCACACTAATTGACAACCCCACACAAACTGACAACACCACACTAACTGACAACACCACACTAACTGACAACACCACACTAATTGACAACCCCACACTAATTGACAACACCACACTAATTGACAACACCACACTAACTGACAACCCCACACTAATTGACAACACCACACTAACTGACAACACCACACTAATTAACAACACCACACTAACTGACAACCCCACACTAACTGACAACACCACACTAACTGACAACCCCACACTAACTGACAAGCCCACACTAACTGACAACACCACACTAACTGACAACCCCACACTAACTGACAACCCCACACTAACTGGCAACACCACACTAACTGACAACACCACACTAACTGACAACCCCACACTAATTGACAACACCACACTAACTGACAACCCCACACTAACTGGCAACACCACACTAACTGACAACACCACACTAACTGACAACCCCACACTAATTGACAACACCACACTAACTGACAACACCACACTAACTGACAACACCACACTAACTGACAACACCACACTAATTGACAACACCACACTAATTGACAACACCACACTAACTGACAACACCACACTAACTGACAACACCACACTAACTGACAACCCCACACTAATTGACAACACCACACTAACTGACAACACCACACTAATTGACAACACCACACTAACTGACAACACCACACTAACTGACAACACCACACTAACTGACAACCCCACACTAATTGACAACACCACACTGATTGACAACCCCACACTAACTGACAACACCACACTAATTGACAACACCACACTAACTGACAACACCACACTAATTGACAACACCACACTAATTGACAACACCACACTAATTGACAACACCACACTAATTGACAACCCCACACTAACTGACAACACCACACTAACTGACAACCCCACACTAATTGACAACACCACACTAATTGACAACCCCACACTAACTGACAACACCACACTAATTGACAACCCCACACTAATTGACAACCCCACACTAATTGACAACCCCACACTGACAACACCACACTAATTGACAACACCACACTAACTGACAACCCCACACTAATTGACAACACCACACTAACTGACAACACCACACTAACTGACAACCCCACACTGACAACCCCACACTAACTGACAACACCACACTAACTGACAACACCACACTAACTGACAACACCACACTAACTGACAACACCACACTAATTGACAACACCACACTAACTGACAACCCCACACTAATTAACAACCCCACACTAACTGACAACACCACACTAACTGACAACCCCACACTAATTAACAACACCACACTAACTGACAACACCACACTAACTGACAACCCCACACTGACAACCCCACACTAACTGACAACACCACACTAATTGACAACACCACACTAACTGACAACACCACACTAATTGACAACCCCACACTAATTGACAACCCCACACTAATTAACAACCCCACACTAACTGACAACCCTACACTAACTGACAACACCACACTAACTGACAACACCACACTAATTGACAACACCACACTAATTGACAACACCACACTAATTGACAACACCACACTAACTGACAACCCCACACTAATTGACAATCCCACACTAATTGATAACCCCACACTAACTGACAACACCACACTGACAACCCCACACTAACTGACAACACCACACTAATTGACAACACCACATTAACTGACAACCCCACACTAACTGACAACACCACACTAACTGACAACACCACACTATTTGACAACCCCACACTAATTAACAACCCCACACTAACTGACAACCCCACACTAATTGACAACCCCACACTAACTGACAACCCCACACTAACTGACAACACCACACTAACTGACAACACCACACTAACTGACAACACCACACTAACTGACAACCCCACACTAACTGACAACCCCACACTAACTGACAACACCACACTAACTGACAACACCACACTAATTGACAACACCACACTAATTGACAACACCACACTAACTGACAACACCACACTAATTGACAACACCACACTAATTGACAACCCCACACTAATTGACAACCCCACACTAATTGACAACACCACACTAACTGACAACACCACACTGACAACCCCACACTAACTGACAACCCCACACTAACTGACAACACCACACTAACTGACAACCCCACACTAACTGACAACCCCACACTAACTGACAACCCCACACTAACTGACAACCCCACACTAATTGACAACACCACACTAAATGACAACACCACACTAACTGACAACCCCACACTAACTGACAACACCACACTAATTGACAACCCCACACTGACAACACCACACTAATTGACAACCCCACACTAATTGACAACACCACACTAACTGACAACACCACACTAATTGACAACACCACACTAATTGACAACACCACACTAATTGACAACACCACACTAATTGACACCACACTAATTGACACCACACTAATTAACAACCCCACACTAATTGACAGGGTCCCAACATTTACCCTCAAATTACTCAAAATTGGGATTCCACGCATAGCAATCACCGCCCTCCACCCCATACTGTTAAACTCACGATTCTGTGGCCCTGACTCGCTCTCGAAAATACGAATCACCCTGGGCCCTCTGGAGGGGGTTCTTATCCTGGTGAAACAAAACTAAGGGGGGAGGGTAACAACACCAACGCAAACCCCACGCCACACCGATGTGACACAGAAAACCATACCGGCCCACACGGATTGACTAACACAGCGGCGTTAACGGGACGTTCGACCACCCAGACTGAGCCCACGGACCACTCCACACCTTGCCAAATGACGCCAACCCCCCCGCGCCATTGGACAACCTAACATCACTCGATAACCACACGAAGCGAAGCCGCACAACCTTCGCACCACCACCACCACTGTTTGACGCCTCCCGACACACACACACACAAGACCTGACAAACCCACACGCCGTGGTCTAGGCACCAATGGCTGGTGCCGGCCGAGGTACACTTTAAGGCCACGCACATCCACACCATGACAAGCACACACTTACACACACACTCAGACACACACACTCACACTCAGACACACACTCAGACACACTCAGACACTCACAACCAACAGCCGCCATCCGCCACTCAAAGTGGCGGAGACGCGACCACGATGCTGGTGCCAGGCGAGGTGCACTTTGAAAATCCCTCTCCCGCCACGGCCTCCGTACCCTCTGTCGCCGGGGCCTCCTCTTCCACCCAGTCCTCCTCGCCCTTCGCTTTGCCCGGCTTCTTCTTCGGCATCTCGGGAGGCTGGGAGGGAGACGCGAGGAGGGAAACCAGGGCCAGTAAAGGGAGCAACCACGCCGCCCGGCCTGGCCACAGTGCGCGTGCGCGGAGTGACGCCACCGGGGCACGTGACAAGGAGCCCCCCCCCTCCACCGCTTCCCCCCCCCCTCCACCGCTTCCCCCCCCCTCCACCGCTTCCCCCCCCCCTCCACCGCTTCCCCCCCCCCTCCACCGCTTTCCCCCCCCCTCCACCGCTTCCTCCACCGCTTCCCCCCCCACCGCTTCCCCCCCCACCGCTTCCCCACCCCGCCTCGCTCCCCCCAAACCACGCCCCCGCTCCCCCACCCCACCTCGCTCCCCCCAAAACCACGCCCCCGCTCCTCCCAAACTCCACCCCGCTCCCCCCAACCCCCCACGCTCTCTCCCCCGCTCCTCCCCCCCCGCTCCTCCCAACCCCCCCTGCCCCCCCAACCCCCCCTGCCCCCCCAACCCCCCCGCTGCCCCCAAACCCCCCCGCTCCCCCCAAACCTCCTCCAGCCGCCCAAACCCCCTCCCCACTCCCCCAACCCCCGTCTCCCCTCCCCCCCACCCGCTCCTGCACAGGCAAACCTCGCTTAGCGCGACCCCGTGAAACGCTCTTTGTCCTGGACGCATCATTTTTTTAACTAAAGTTTAAAATAAATAAAAAAAATCTACAAAGCGCTTACGAGTGAGAGAACACAGAGCAGCGCTGGCCGAGTAAACGTAACCGCCCCCATCATTCGCTCAGTCAATGAGAGCGACGAGTAGCAATGCGATTCATCATTCATAGTTTGGGTGAGATCACCGCGTGACTACAATTGTGTGTCGTAAACCCTCCTCCACCCGACACTGTATTACTCATTCAACAGACCACCTAATGCAAGCAGTTCAGCCCCGATGAAGCTTGAAGAGCTGGAGTTCAAAATAACTCACACACAAACACCTTCTAAAACAGCCAAACGCAGAAGATCCCTGGGCTTGATCTTCCACTAAGCTCATGGTCCACCCTAACCCGCATCCACTGCACAAACCGTGGCAGATGCGGACGCCTGATGCACAAACGCAAATTTAAAAAAAACGCTCCAATGTGCGACTGTGGTCATCCAGAACGGATCGTACGACATATAACGACGCAGTGCCCCGATCCACAAATAATACGAAGGAGACATCACAGCGAAACCCTCCACTACTCCTGATGCGGTTATCTGCCCGGACCACCTGAATGTGAAGTTGTGGTTGTTGCTCTGCATCTACACCAGCAGTCGTACTAAAGAAGAAGAATAAGAAGGAGAAGCAGACCACCTATCGGGTGTGTCGGGAGAGCAATCCACACACATTTAACAAGCCGGTAGGGGACGTTTCGTTGGCAGTTACAACCAGCATCGTCAGGCGGTTGGCAAAGAATTGTGAAACGATAATTGCGCAACGATTCTGGCAACTGCTGAAGCGGTAATACATTTGGCAGCGTTTGTTAACGAGGCAGTTTTATGAATTGGGTGCGTCGGGTGGATGAGATTGTACGGCACATATTTTACTCACACGGCGATCAATTATTGATCACAGCGTACGTAACTTGACAGAGCCAATTCCTTTTCGTTTACAACGGCTGTCTAAGCGAATATCAGTTTACAGATGTTACGTATGTAAACTTGTTGCAATACCCTACGGTTTTAGATCCCTACAAGGTGATCTCCAACTACAAGTCAGTCGTATGCTAAGAAGGGCCATTGCGCGAAACGTCGCCTATTAAATATATTTTTTACTTTTAATGCCACTGTTGTTGATGAATGTGTTGAGCGATTTTGTTGCTAATTATACAAATCAGTCAACCTATCTCTACTCTGAAGACGTCCGTTCCACACTATTACGTACCCGATGAGACTGATTAATACGTGTCAGACTTCACACTTACAGTATCACGTGCATACTCTTTGGTTCTTTCGGTAAAGTCACGTGGTAGGTATAAAATAAAATAAGTCACGACGTTTCGGGCGCAACACAAGCGTCCGTCATCAGGTCATCAGGTGACGGACGCTTGTGCTGCGCCCGAAACGTCGTGATTTATTTTCTACCTACGTGACTTTACCGAAAAAAACAAAGAGAATATGGATTCCTGCAATCACTAAAGCTTCAAATAAAGTATTACGTACATCCGATGATCATGATTGGCTCGGTGCGGTGCAAACGAAGTTCAACATCCATACCCGAGGAGTCGATGGTAAATACCTGACATCTCGTGGCTGCTGATGGTACTGTAGGCAATATTAAATTCGGCGATGCTGCTGCGTTCGTTGGCAGTGGTGCATAATAACGACACAGTTGACAACAAAAAAACTCTTCCTTAGCAGGGACATTGCCCGAAACGTCGCCGATTATGTTTTATTACATATTTTTACTTCTTAGGTCACAGTGTTATTGACGAAAGCGTTGAGTGCTCATGCAATAACATAAATGCACAGGGATAAGTCCGTTAATTTGTTTATGCTCTTAAACTTTTCTACTGTACTTTATGCAAGCTGTATATATATTTAGTGAACAGTTCCCCCCCCCCCCCCCAATTGATGCTTTAACAAGGGCTCCCGTTTCTTTGATATTGTACACATTAACCATCATGGTGCAAAAGTTCTACTCACACGTTTCATACCATGAAGGCCAAGATTTACTTCCAGTTGGGGACACGTTCAAGACGGTCCAAATCCGGGACAATAAACATTGATTGATAAGAAATGTTTTTTTGGGTTAGATCGCGGGTGGTGGTGGGTTTAACGACACATTTATATATTTTACACGATTTAACAAAAAAACAACCCTGTGTTATGGATTATCTTGGTTTTTCTTCTCATTCTCTGAGTATCGCAGGAGTTGTGTTCAGTCTCCAGTTTAACATCTTCCTCTACCTGTATTAATCTTCTGTTACTCAAACTTGTATTTTGTGGTAATGGGTTTTAACCCTTTTAGCTGGCGCCAAAACTGACACCGTTATACAAGGGATCATGTTTACAATGACCACAACACAAGCAGTCAAAAATGCAAACAAAAAGAGACAGCTCTGATAATGATATGCACTGTCCTTGAATTTGATTGGTCCACACCCGAGACGGCTTTTCTTAGAGCCTAGTCTCCACTGGTGTTGGACCAGATGACACCATAAGGCGTACAACTCAAAAACAGCGCACTTTCAGAGTACTTTTGACTGCTTGTGTTGTGGTTATTGCAAACATGATCCCTTGTATATAGGCGTCAGTTTTTGTGCCAGCTAAAAGGGTAAAACCTATTACTATATCTTGTTCCTGGAAAAGGAGGTCTCATAATGTATTTTGTGGTTACAGGAATTGTTGTCTCTTGTTTGCTGTCTCAACCGTCCTCCCCACTTTCAAGGCACTCTCTCCGTTACTACGTTCGTTAATCTATTCGTTGCAGCTCAAGGTTGGCTGCGAAGCCACCAGACGCCGTGATAAGGGGCCGTCCATAAATGACGTCACGCACCTGGGGGGGTCAGACATTTGTGACGTAATATTTGAGGGGGGATTGTCTGAATTTTTGTGACGCCGTGTGACGAGGGAGGGGGGGGTCAAAAATCGCGTGACGTCATTTATGGACGACCCCTAACCATAATCTAGAGAACCACAAACTACTCTCCCTTCCCTGGGAACCTTCGCTAACAAGCTGCTCTACAGATGTCTTCTCAGCTCTGTTATCAAATCCTGTATTTGAATAAAACGGGTTGTTGACATGGACGTTCTCTCCCCACACCGCATTTGGTGTTCAAACTATGATCTCGAGAGCATATCCCTTTCTCTGTAGTCTCAAGCACTCACCTGAGAATTCTACAAGACGACCCCCTATTAATGTCACGTAGCCATGGAGTCAACATTGGGGGGACCAAATCTTCCGGGGGTTCTGGGGGTCCCAACCCAGAAAAAAAATCTAAATTTGAAAACTAATTTCCTGCCATTTCCTGCCAAAAATATTAAAAAATTCACTAACACATAGGATGGACTTTTTATTTATTTTTTACAATAATGTCAAATAATGAATTGTATTACATTGCTCTGTTTTTTTTTATTTTCTACCTTTTCTTGTTTCATTGTATGTAATGGCAGAGATTAGGGATTAATAAAGTACAACCATAATCACAATCATATAAACAGCAATCTATGCATTGATTTATATAAAGACAAGTCCAGATATTGTGGCCAAGGTTTACCAAATTGTTTTTATTTACATAGCATAGCAATTATTCTTACTTTTTAATTTTTTATAGCAATATATTGGGGGGAACATTTTGAGGATATTTGAATATTGGGGGGGATGTATATATTATATTATGGCCTAGCACTACATTCTATAATACTCTTAAATACCATCCATTCAGGCAGCCGCAGCACATGTATGACTGATCGGCACAACGATAAAAGCTAAAGATCCCCCATATAGCCTTAACAGACTGTTGGGGCAAGTACTGTTAGCGAGCACCTATGAAGGCCGGCACAGCACACGAGGGGGTGGGTGGCCAGCACCACGCCCGGCCGCCTTTGTCATCCCAGTGACAATGTTTACACACCGTGCTAGGTAATAATTTTGAGGCTGAGTCGACCTAGGGGAGGCCCAGGACGGGTTCAGATAATCACTGGTGTTGGCCGTGAGCGGAAATCAAACTCGGGTCGCCATGTTCATAGGGCAGTATGCTAACTGCTACGCTACCACTCCCTACGCACACCTGTACACACACCACATTATGTACAGTGCGAAAGAAGTTAAACGTACATATAGTAATCCGTCAAGACTAGACTAACCCAGGGCAGTCCCATACCAGGTTCACATGTGCCAGTTGCCTACAACTCGCATGGCAAGGGGAGATTGAACCCAGGTCGCCCACGATGATAGGAGCACGCGCACAAAAAATCTCACTGCTCCACTTCTTCTTCTTTGGTTCTTTCGGTAAAGTCACGTAGAATGAGAATAAAATAATAAATTGATAAAATAACACAATAATATTCTCACGACGTTTCGGCCACAACACAAGCGGCCTTCATCAGATGAAGGGACGAGACTGTCTGGTAGGACAGCGCTGGAGTGGACCGTACGTAACACTCCAGCGCTGTCCTACCAGACAGTCTCGTCCCTTCACCTGATGAAGGCCGCTTGTTGTGGCCGAAACGTCGTGAGAATATTATTGTGTTATTTTATTTTATCAATGTATTATTTTATTCTCATTCTACGTGAATTTACCGAAAGAACCAAAGAAGATGAATCATTGCAGTCACGAAAGCTTTAAATCGAAATTTAATGCTCCACTTCTCTCCACCGACACACTTTATATATATGGAGACAAGAATAACATTAAATATACGCGCACACGCATATACAAGTTAAAGTGTTTAAAAAAGGTTTATTTGAAAAGCCATTTTTAGTGAAATTCCTAACAACTACAAGAAAGCCAGTACATGAGAGGGAGAGACAGAAAAAGGAAGACAGAGGGAGGGAGAGAGACAGAAGAGAGGAGCAAATGATGGCCAGTGAATGAGAGAGAGAGAGACAGACAAGGTGAGACGTAGAGAAAGGTGGACCAGGGGGGCCAAAGGGAGATAGAGAGACAGAGAGGTGGGAAGAGAACAGGTCAATAATTGTCCCATTCCACCAAAATGTATATGACAGTTCGATAGTACATTAAAACTCACAGCACACTCCACGCCAATGAACTTAAATTACATTCAATTAACTTAAATTAACATCAACAACAAGCGTATAACTTAAATCTCAAACACATGTGCTTTCAAAATCGTTAATAATAACAACAAATTAAGTTAATAGATAAGTAGTGTATGTCTCAATTCAATATCCGTCGGTCAATTTGTCATGGTTTGCTTTGCTTCTGAATGCTCTGTGGTTAAAGTGTCACGATTGAACACAATCTTCAAGGCCCTTTTTGGGTCGCAAACAAACCCAAGGCCAGACCTTTCTTTACTTAATCCTTCGGCCCTCGTGTTCATAAGGGATGAAATGCTGTCTGCCGTCAGGATTCATCGATCATCTACTTGTTTTGTCAACCAGCTGGACCTGTTTGGAGTGTTCGATGCAAGGTGTGGAAATGCCAATAAATTGGTAAGCAGCTTGGCCCAAGGGATTTTAATTTTAAAAAAATGTACTCACGGTAGGTGTATTATATTTTTTGATGAAAAGCCATAGTCTTTGCCTTTCCTACACCAGGAGTTATTAACCAAAATAATGACGATGCGATTGTTGTAATTTTAAAACAGTACATGCCAACTTAATGTACAAAGTGTGAAAACTGGTAAACGTGGATTTAATTCATAATTGATTTGTTCGGTCAGATCGCGCATTTAAAATGTGTGCCGTAAAACGTCTATCTCTCAATGTTGCTACATGTGAGATCGTGATTTAGTGCTGCATGAGAGCCAGGGATCCTAACCCAGGATCTAGTGGTGCTGGTTCAGTTTCCCTGAACCATCGAAACATTGTGAATCCGAAGAGACAACACAACAGCATTACTCCCCTCTCTTAAAACGAATCTTGTGCCGAAGCCACTGATTAATCGCGGTCACCGACGACACAAGCCATTTCGAACGGTTCAGTGAGACATTCATTTATCCAGTTAAATCAGCTTCTTCCAAATAAGAACACGTTGTGTACGCCAACCTCTCGAACCATCAATTTACTGTGTACAATCGTATAACACAACCCAGTCAACAAATTCGTTTTATGACATTCTGCAAAAGCGGGTCTGTCTGAAAGCATGGGTGGAATGAGCTGAGCTGCGTCAGGGCTTGCAAAACAAACCGCATCAGTTTCCCAGTAATTTCCCTGTATTCACATAATTTCCCTGTTTTCCTGTATGCCCCCCCCCCCCCCCCCTGAATAAAAGTCACGTAATTGTCAATTTCCAGTGAATCCCACTCGTAAGGATAAACCTATTCCAGTCAAAAGTTACACACATCCCCTGGGTTAGTTTCTCCCAAGCTTGCGTGCACATGGTGAGGTTAGCTTCTCCCGACAGTAGTCCTCTTATAGTTTTCCAGTTTTAACTGTGCTGCATTTTCCAGTGAAACTACCACTGACAGAACCACTCGTTCCTACAACGCCCCACACATTACAATGATAATTATTACAGGTATTATTATTCGTGTTACAACAGTGCCAGATATATAGCTTAAGTTGGTAGAGCAGGCGAGTTCCCAAACTGTACGATTGGGAGTTCAAATCCGATCAAGGAGCGGACACATCATTACCACCACCATAATTATCATCACTCCGGGCACGGTGGTATGGATATCACCGAAAGTATTCTAAAACACCATCTTACCACTTGTTTTGTGCCAAAGCATAGCCGATTACAGTCAACATATCCAACAACACACAACTGTTCTAAGAATGGGGGTCTATGCAGGGGAATTATTGTATAAAGCTGCTCATTGGTATCGATTGATGGACAGCCATGGAAGTTTTGAAACCAGACGATGGCCCATAAAAGAGAGGACAGCTCTTCACAAGGCGACTCAATTACATTGCATGAACATCCCACAATGCACAGCGGCACTCATGCCTGGGAAGCAGTGTGAAGGCTATTTTTGCTTTTGTGCTTTCGGACAATAATAATAATTATAACAATATGATCAGCATCATCCTCCTCATCGATTGCTATTGTAATCAATAATATATAATTTCAAAGATAACTTATAACAAAAAACCATGTAAATCTATAAATACTACACAACAAACACATTTGAAACCTGTATGGAAGCATAAGTTAGAAATTATTTATATTAACTGAAAACAACTAACTCGTTAAATTTTGGAAGCATTTGCACTTTCAACGAGAATCGATCCTTTGCCGACAGAACAAATCGGTCGCAAATAAATAAAAGTGTGCACTTTAGCCCTGTGGTGTCCTATAAACGAGCCTTCACGGAGACTTGGGAACGGCCTGATTTAACCTCGCCTCCTCGCGCACACATGGAACAAGGCGAGCTCAAAGTGTGCGCGCGCGCGTATCCATGCGCACCCCTGAACACGTGGCGATGTGAGCTGTGCGCTTGGCACACCGGAAATGCAGCTTGCACTGGAGGCCCATGGGGCCACAGGCAGAAAATGTGTACCACCTCAGGCAGCATACACTTGAACAAATGGTAATGTCAACTCATGCGGCGCACGGTATTCGCTCGCTCGCTCGCTCTCGAAGCGAGAGAGAGCAACCCCCGGAGGCGTCAGGACAGGGGGAACCCAGGGACAAGTGGGAGGGCAGCAGCCAGGTGGTGACCTGGTGCCAACAATTGCCCAAGCTCTGCGGTCATCTACATATGAAGATGTTTTGCAGCCAATTAAAGGGTGTGTGCACGTGGGATGAAACCGCAGCGCTCGGAGAAAACGCACGCATCCGGGGGGGCAACTGTCCCAAACAGATGGAACAGGTGGAGCGCACATTTTTGTAGTAATTATTTATATACATGGCCAATAGTGAATTACTTGATATCCACTCTCTTTTACAATAGGTATGATTTAAAAAAAAAAAGCACTGTTATTGGCCACACAAAGGAATTTGAACTGAAAAAGATATACCATCAAAGGTGGTACCGACAAGCCAAATATCTTCCTTGGCTCATGGACTACCAATGAATCGAATCTGTAAATGGCGAGAAACCCCATCGTTACAGACTATGCCGTTCTGATGAGTACGAATGATGGAACCAGTCTAGTTTTCTCTTTAGAAAGTTCTTCAGGAACTGTTGATTTTTGTTTGCGTAACGCACAAAGGCCGAGTGCTCTTCGTACACACCTTTCTGCGCGTCGTTAGAAAATGACGCTTAAAATCCCGAAGCCAAAAACTGATAGCCATGGTCGGGCACACATCATGCAGTCCATTGGTTTATACTCGGCGCTGACGGACCGCATTGAGATCACGCGAGAATGTATAGACATTTCTCTTTGTTGAGTTGTAAATTCAAGTATGGATAAAATACAGTTAATATCAAGGATGCAGCCTGTTTTCAGAGTCGGGTCACATCCCAGTGTGCCTGATGAACTCAGAATTGTTGTGGCACTCATCTCTGCCGGTTGTCCTGAACCAGTGGTGGAAAATGTGGCACATTTCCACGCTGGGGACCTTGTTCATCTGTAAGGATGACCGATGTTGGTTTCCTGTAAAATAGTTCTTATCGACCCCTTAGGGACGATGACTTTAGCCTGGCCAGGATATGCAGCTGCAACTTTATGTTTTCCCGACTGTGCTTTGAGCACTCTGCAAACATTTCACCTGGCTAGATCACCATATGATTGGTTGCAAAATAACATTGGTGGCAAAATCGCGCGGCATTTCCCAGTAAACACGTTGCCAACGTTGGGCCAAAGTTGGGCCAACGTTGGGCCAACGTTGGGCCGTGGTTGGAACGTTAAGGAGTGCTTCAGGTGTAATTTGCTTTGTCTCAGAATGAGCGATCCGACTGTGATGATCGGAGGCACCGGTTGATGCGTGACGTCGATGAAACGAAATAATCTCCCGTCAGTGAGGTAATAACCGAGCCACGGGCACGTGGATCAGGTGCACGCTCAGCTCCCGTTGCCTGTGTTAAACACCAACGTGAAGGCTCACTTAATGCCTGGGCCGGGCCAGGGTGTGGTAACCGTCGCGTGCCGTCTTTTTCTCTTTAAATAAACCTAAAACAGTTACAATGCACAAAGTCACTCTTTCCTGATTATAACCTCAAACCAACCAAAAACTGAAAACTTAAAATATTCGAAACCGTCTTAACACCATTGCATCACGCGAAACCACATTCAATAAAGTCTGCATATTACATAAATTAGCATACATTTGCATACATTATATCCAGCTCAAAACAGCGGGCGAGCAATCGCATTGGCCGGCTTAAATTATCGTAACGTTTGCATACATTAATCCGAGCCCTCCCGTTGGCCAGCTCTGCATCGTTTTGCATACGTACATCGTGCAGCCCAGTCTCGGCGATCGTTCCGATTGGCCGGCACGCCATGAAATCAACACACTTTAGTGTTTGCATCCACGAGCAGCTCCCTCCTCCTCACGCGCCGCACCATCGGCTGGCATAAATTAGCATAAATTTGCATACATTTCCTACAAAAAGTTTTTTTTTTAATGAGGCAAAGCACGCTCACTCCGCGAACTCGATTGCCCCCCTTCCCCCCTCCCCCCAGCCTGTTAGCGATGTGCGCACCGTGCACGACCCACGGAGCACCGCAGGGTGCAAAGGTCGCGCCGCAAGGTGCAAAGGTCGCGCCGCAAGGTGCAAAGGTCGCGCCGATCGTTGCAATGTTGTGAGCTGTGTGAGCGCGCATTGTTTTGCCCACGGCACGCCTGCAAGTAAACACCTATTGCATATTCTCACGTCGTAATCGATCCCCAAGTAAAAGCCCCCCCCCAAAAAAGTTGTATTCTTTTCCAGATTTCATCGCTGAGTGTTTTTGTGTGTGTGTGTGTGTGGGGGGGGATGGTTACACGTATCATATAACCCATTACACACAACATGCGTGTGTAAGCTTTTCCCTGCATGTGTTGGTTGGCTATAAAGCCGTTTCGATCGGTTTGTTGATGGTGGGGGTTGTTTTTTGGGGATTTGGACTGCTGCTGAGGCGGCGGTGGCGACTCGATAGGGGGGCTATGACGACGACGCACTCTGCGCGACGACGACGGACTCCACAGCGACCGACGAGGAGGACGACGAAGGCGGCGAGGCCGCCGATGACGGCGACGACGAGGAGGAGGAGGAGGACGGCGAGGAGAAAGAGTTGCCATCGTTGCCGCCCCTCAACGAGTCATCTTCCGCAGTCGCTCGCACGGCCACCTTGTTACGCTCCCCCTCCTGTTGCTGCTGCTGCTGCTCCGGAGGTTGCTGCTGCTGCTGCTGCAGTTGCAACTGCTCGTGCGGTAGGGGCTGCTGCTGTTGTGGTTGTACGCGCTGATTCTGCTGCTGCGGCGTTTGTCGCTGCTGCTGCAACTGAATCATCTCGCACTGTTGCTTTAGCAGCTGCTGCTGCAACAGTGGTTGGTGTAACTGCTGCTGTTGCTGCTGCTTTTTCAACGCCACCACATCCTCCTGCTGCTGCACAACACTCAGCTGCTGCTGCTGTAGTCGCCCACGCAGCTGTTGGCCCTGCTGCTGCACCTGACGTAACAACTCGGCCTGCTGAACCGTCAAAAGCTGGGGCCGTACCACCAGCGGTTGAAACTGCTGCGTTAAATGCGGCTGCTTCCACTGCCACTCCAGTTCCAGCCCACGTTGCTGCTGATGCTGTTGATTTTGCGATGGCAATCGTGTTACCTGCTGCTGCTGCTGCTGCAATGACAGCTGTTGCAACAACTGCTGCTGCTGCGGTTTCATCGGAGATTGTTGCGGTTTCATCGGAGATTGTTGCTGGATTCGAGTTGGGTTGGTGCTCACGAGGAGGTGAGGGTTGCTCTGGTTGTTGTGCGGGTACGAGAGGACGATGTTGCTGCCGCTGCTGCCGCCGCTGCCGCCGCTGCCGCCGCTGTTGTTGCGCTGGTGGCGCCGGCGGTGGGACTCCATCTGAGCGGTGCCCACGACGGCGTGGCCACAGCCGGCGACGGCGCAGTGGAAGTGCGAACAGCGTAAGCGGTAGCGACACTCGACGACAACCACCGTGCCCGGCCCTTCAACGACAGCAGCAGCAGCAGAGGTTAAAATGTCATCATTTGCGGCTGAAGCACTGAGATCAGCACTTACAGTTGACACTGACAAACTATATTATTTTATAAAGGGAGAGAGAGTTTGGAAATAAAACGAACGATCCTCACCGTTAGTTATGGCGCTGGGATTTCCGCCGCCGATGCCACCGTTGTCGCCGGCCATCTGGCTCGCCACGCACCCGGCCTGCTGCCCTGCGTCGGGGCTCGCGATCGCGATGGCCGCGACAGCATCACCACCCGTTGGCGCAACCGTCCCCCCACTGTCGTCCTTCACCGCCGCCACCTCCGTCACCTCCGCCACCTCCGAACGTGGGGCATCTTCACCATCGACTTCCGGGTTCGGCAGAGCGGGTGGATTTTCCGAGATGTTCCCGCCCAGAGCATCGCTCGCCTCCTCAGGATCGATGGGACCTGGATTGGTAGCGGCAGTGGCGGTGGCTGCGGCGGCCATCACCCCTCCATTCGCCGTCGCTTCCTCACTCCGGGTGGCTGCCATCCTTTCCGCTGGATCTGTCGCGGCCGCCGCAGCTGCTGCCACCGCTGTCAGGATCGCGGCGACGGCTGGCGCGCAGTCCACGGCCGAGCCGAACTGCCGGAACCCGGCGTTTGCAGTGGTCGCCGCAGTAGCCGAAGGTGCTGCCGTGGCATCCACGATGGCCGCCACCCCGGCATTACTCCATTCAGCGGCGGTTGCCACCACGCCCGGCGCAATAGGCGCCACCGCACAAGGCAGGACCGACGCAGCAGACGCTCCCGCTATTGCAGTGCTCGATGCCCCCAATGTGACCACTGCGCTTGTCGGCAAAGGCCCAGCCACCTCACCACCGATGACGGCTCCGCCGCTGCTGCCGGCTGCCGTAGCAGCAGCAGCAGCAGCAGCGCCCGCACTCAGGATGGCGGCGACGGCGGGGGCGCAATCGACGGCCGAACCGAACTGGCGGAAGCCTGCCGCTTGCACGGCGGCCATCTTGGCGTGCTGCTTGCGGTGGGCGGGAACCTTGGTGGAGTCGGCGCAGGCGAATGCGCAGCGCAGGCAGTGGAAGTGCGTCGCGCGGCCCGCGAACGGGCAGCCCACTATCACCGTGTCGCCCCTGGAGGCCAACGGCGCCATCGCCGCCGCCGCTCTCCTTGCGCTCGCCGGTTTTCCGCCGCTGCCGCGTGACGCGTCCTCGTCCACTGGCGGTCTGTCCGGCGGTGCGGTCACTGCCTTCTTCAAGTCTGGTTGCGCGTCATTTTCCGCAGCGGTAGCAGCGGCACCGTCCACCGCGAGAGAGTTTGTTGTCGTCATCGAGTCATCTTCGCCGCACGAGGATGGACTGGGTGGCACCGCCGTCTCCGCTTTCTCCGGTGCAACTGCTCCTTCACTTCCCGGTGCGGACTCGGTGGCCTCCGTGCCGCTCGGCCGTTCGCCCGCTTCCTCGTCATTTTCTCCACCAGCTGCGTACGTTGCGACCGCAGATTTGCCATCACCAGAGGCATCCGAGAGCTTGCTATCCATGCTCACCAACTGCTGACCAGCTGTATTTTTGCTGCCGCTACTTTCTCCACCTCCTTCGCTTGCGTCACTGCTGTCCAACCCACAACGCTGCTGCTGCTGCTGCTGTGCAGAGTCGTGGCCGGGTACAGACAACACAGGGATGTAGCGTGCATACGGGCAGAGCGCACCGGCCTTATAGCGGCGGAAGTCGTCGAGCACCAGGCTGTCGACGCGCTCGTGGTGCATAGCGTGCTTGTGCATGTGCGTGCGCCCGCAGAAGCGGTAGCCGCAGCCGTCGCGCGCGCAGTGGTAGTGTGTGGCACGCCGTGCAAAGTGGCAGCCCACGTCCGCACAGTCGGCGCGCAGGTCGAAGCGCAGGAAGCCCGACAGGACGCTGTTGGCCACCGCCGTCTTGTCCACCGCCGCACCGTCAGCTGCCACAGGGCTCCTATTCGCCCCCAACGCGGCCGACGCCACCGCCACCACCGCCGGAGGGGCGCCGCCCATCGCTTTAGCTGGAACGCATCCGGCCTGCACCGCCTCGAACGCCAGCGGAGCAACGCACGCTCCGGCCGTGGGCGAGCACTCGCCGCTCCCGCCGCTGCTGCCGGGCACCGCCGACGACGGCGTCACGGCCGCGCTGGTGTCAAAGCTGTCGGCACTGTTGCCCCAGTCATCGCCCAGAGTCGACGCCGGCTCCGCCTTGATGGGCACGGAGCCCAGGAACTCCACGCTGGGGACGTAACCATCGTCTCCCAGCTCAGACTTGTGGCCACCGATGCCAGTGCCGCTGCTGGTGTTGCTGCCGTTGTTCGTGTTGCTGTCCGTATTCGTCGCCGATGTCACCACGGTCATTGGCAATGTCTTCTTGGTGGTCGTGGTCTTGCGTCGCTTGCCGAAGGGGGACATGTCTTCTATGATCCACACGCGACGCTTTATTCCTGCAGTCGCACACGGAAGCCGCCAGCAATTATTTTACAATTAACTTAATTTCGTTTAACAGCATTTTTTTTAATTCATAAAGCAAATACCTAAAGTTCGTGTGTGTGTTTTTTTTTTACACGTTTCGCCAATTGTTATTCTTCTTGTCATGTTTGCACTGCGCTCGTGTAAATAAAAGTCGTGCCGTGAGGTGGAAAGATGTCCTAA
Source organism: Petromyzon marinus (assembly GCF_048934315.1). Taxonomy (NCBI): domain Eukaryota; kingdom Metazoa; phylum Chordata; class Hyperoartia; order Petromyzontiformes; family Petromyzontidae; genus Petromyzon; species Petromyzon marinus. The sequence goes on from NC_133671.1 coordinate 8,830,296, forward strand.
CAGAACTCCTACAGTAAAGAGAAAAAAATGTGTGACCAGGTCATCAAATCATGACACTCAGTTTTGGATACTGTCACTATTATCTCCTTCAAACGAACATCATTACCATCCCTCTAAGATCAGTAAAACAAGTAACACAAAATTGGTTGCAGTCTTTCAATAAAAATGAGAACATTGCCATAGGAAAATGGAATTTCCACCACGAAACTCAATACCGATGATAGACATGCAGGGCTTTGGGTGCCACGGGGGCGAGATATTAACTCACATCACCTAGTATGCAGCCATGGGTTCGATTTCGACCATGACGCCTTTCTATCATGTTTCCCCGTGGCCACGTGGATTTTTCTCTGGGTCCTCCGGTTTTTCCCTCCACATTTCGAAACATGCGTGTAGGGTATTTGCATGCGATACATTTCCACGTGATAAGGCACTTCGTTGAGCTATCATTTGTGGCCAGGTCGCTTCTGAAAAAGAGCTACATAGCTCAGTGGGCCTTATCTGTTAAAATAGAAATAGTTAAATAGTGAATTTTTTTTCACTGTATTTTCCAGGTCGCTGGTATAGCGAGAAGGTATGCTGGATCTGGGGTGCTGGGTGTGGAGATGTTTTCCGGGTCATTGACCTGGACGGTTCCCAGCTGTTTAATTAACAACACAAATATATAAAAGATGTAACATAGCACGTAAAGAAGGGCCATTGCCCAAAACGTTGCCTAGTATATATTTTCCTTTTAAGGCCATACACAGTGTTATTAACAAATTTGTTGACTTGTTTTGATTATTTATGCTTTTGCACCGCTGAGGAAGTAGGGGCATCACCGAACAATCAGCTGAAATTCCGCCTTGTGGACAAGAGCACTATCAAATTCGAGGGCAACAGATGTTTTCTGTGCGAGCAATTGTAATATTAACATAACATTATCATTGTCAGGTGTTACCTGATGTGGGTGCAGGCTGCAGCAATGATTGACAGGAGGTAGGCGGTGCCAGACAGGGAGTAGGTAGGGCCAGGCATGAGATAGGTGGTGCAAGCGAGAGTGAATGACAGGACGTGGAGGGAGCTTGCGCCAGTGGCTGAGGGATTGGTGTTGGAAGAGAGAGAGGCATGGGGAGAGACGGGGAGAGCGAAGGGGAGATGGGCAGAGAGGCTCCTGTGTGTGTGTGTGCACGCGAGAAGATAAAAGGGACACACACGCACGCAGAGTGAATAAACACAGGAAGCCAAGAAAAGTGGTTAAAGTGAAAATCCATAAACACACCGGTGCTACTGTTTTAAGTGGCATCACACGCACTTGTACTGTGTTAACTAGGCACACACAACTGTGCTATATGCTACACACCTATGTCCATGATCTAATACATCAGTTTGTTAGTGGACTGGCAAGCAACTATATTGAAACAATATATAACTAAAGCCGGGTTGCACATGCACTTAATCTGGCGGTTGGGCTTGGAAGTGGCACAATGGGCTATTTTTTACCAAAATTCCATGCAGCCTGAAAATTTCCACGTGATAAGGCACTTCGTTGAACTATCATTTGTGGCCAGGTCGCTTATGAAAAAGAGCTACATAGCTCAGTGGGCCTTACCTGCTAAAATAGAAATAGTTAAATAGTGAATTTTTTTTCACTGTATTTTACTTTGTTCGCAGTGAGAAAATCTATTGGGAAAATGGCGCTTTGGCGTTTAGATTCCACCTCCAGGATTGAGCATCTTTCCTACCCATTCACAACGAAACGACCGCGTTAAACAATGCCGTGCGCATCGCACCACCACCAGCTCCTCCCGACGTCCCGCTCGCAGTTGACCCCCAACCGAGACCAAGTTTCGCAGAATTTATGTCGTAACTGAATAATTTACGAGGTCGCAAAGATGGCTCGTCACGCCGCTGTACAGTGCACGTAATAACGGCAAAGGACGCGCAAGCGCGTAAACATCTCCAATGTTACGCACTGTTGCTCTGCAAAACATACGCGGCTCAAGTATCGATGAGTTTTTGTTATATTTTCACCCAATTTCATCCGAATTTTGCCATTGGCAGCATCACGCCGCTCGGCAACCTTGCGGAGCGATGCATCGGTCCAAGTCGCAGGAAGGTTTCGCAGGAGATATCGCAGAACTACTATTTGCAAAATCTCCAGTGACTCCCTCGTCCAGTCTAAAGGGCAGCACTCTCCCATCTGTTCTTCAGAGTAATGTTCATCGCATGACAGTAAAATTGGATAGGTTCGATTCTCATAGCTGGAATTCAGCAAATTGAAATACAAAAGCAAATTAAATGCGATGTATATTAAAAAAAAGTTTGCGTAGTACAATGCCGCTGGGCCGAGTACCACGAACGTCACTAGAACCCGGTTTAATTACGGGCGGCGGAAAACCTGGATTCCAACCCCAGATTTCAGCGGTGCCAGCTCAGCTCTCTAACCTGTGAGCCACCCGACCACAGGCCCGTCGTGCCTCGCGATTTAATTCCGCCGACACTGCACATTACGTTTAGTGGCCTACGGTGTGCACAGGGCAATTTCAGTGCCAAACACAGCCGCGAGCACTTGTTAATTTAGGTCATCAAGCAAAAATCACCCTCACAGTCACTTATCTCCATTGACCGCCTTGTGCTGGTGGTGAAATTTCCAAATTCTCATGGCAGGGGCTAGTCCACAGGCCAACCGCCACTAGCCGACTTCCCGCAAAGTCTGTGCCGCAACGGCCGGGAGTGTGAGAAAATCCCCGCCGTCTCAAGGCTTTGCTTCAGGAGACTCCGGTTAAATTTCGATTTGAAGCTTTCGTGACTGCTAGGATTCATCTTCTTTGATTCTTTCGGTAAAGTCACCGCGTAGAATGAGAATAAAATAATAAAATAAAACAATAAAATTCTCACGACGTTTCGGCCACAACACAAGTAGCCATCCTCAGGTGAAGAAACAGGACTGTCCAGAAGACAGTCCAGAAGACAAGCGCTGTCTTCTGGACAGTCCTGTTTCTTCACCTGAGGACGGCTACTTGTGTTGTGGCCGAAACGTCGTGAGAATGTTATTGTTTTATTTTATTATTTTATTCTCATTCTACGTGGTGACTTTACCGAAAGAACCAAAGAAGAGACTCCGGTTCTTTATTGGGTCGTTTCGCATGGCAGATGCAGCGGCAGAAGCGGCGGCGTCGGTGGTGTTGTGTGCGCGCATTTTGTTAGGTAATCGCTTGTCACTAGGGTTGCCACCTCTTGAGGTACAAAATTCCAGGACATAATAACGGGAAGAAGAATACCTCACAATGGCCAGAAGGAGGGAGAACTACGCATTAATGCAATTAACCTTGAGCGGTGCAGTATTGTTACGCAACTGACAAACGCCAGGACTTTAAGTGTCCCGGGGAAGAATTACAGAGTGGTCCCAGGATGGGGCAGCTACTTCCTCAAAACGATACAATGTTCCTGGGAAAACCAGGACAGGTTGGCAACCCTCGTGGTGATGCGGGTGAAGCCGCCATTACCTCGGGCCCTCTCCACGTGCACGTCCATGGCGACGGGCGGAGTGGGCGGAGTCTGAAAGTGACCAATCACACGGCTCCGTGAGTCGCAAATTAACGCGGCGGGATGGGGTAAGGGGGTAACATTTGGTTTCCTTGAGGAAAATCTCAATTAGTCCCCTATAAAACCTAATCATAATGAGTCAAGTTTTGTGAAATAATAGTAATAATATTCCACTAATGACTCACATTAACCTCTTTAACCAAGAGGCTCTGGCTTGGATTATTAGAGAAAACCCTTGCGTACGAGGGGATTTGCACAAAAAAATCCCTCACAACATAGCTCAGCAACCTGATTACAGTCGTGCCTCATATTCAGCAAACATGCAATGGGCCAACGTTGGTATGTGGTTGGAACTGTTAGACCAAAGTTGACCCAAAGTTGACCCAAAGTTGACCAAACGTTCCATATTTACTGGGTACAGGCCTCTTCCTAAATAAGCATGCAGCGCTGGGGCCAATGTTGGTTTGACGTTGAGACAACGCTCGTCCAACGTCAACCAATGTCGGCCCAACGTTTGCATGCTTACTGGGTTGTGGTCACGCAACTGGCTGTCTCAAGCACATTAGAAATTCAGCTGGGGATCCTCCCCAACCTCTTCATCTTCGGAGCACGGGTTTACTGGCGTGGATCACGGATTTACCGGCATGGATTACAGATTTACCGGCATGGATCACGGATTTACCGGCGTGGATTACAGATTTACCGGCATGGATCACGCATTTACCGGCGTGGATTACAGATTTACTGGCATGGATCACGCATTTACCGGCGTGGATTACAGATTTACTGGCATGGATCACGGATTTACCGGTGCGGTTCACGGATTTACTTGCATGTATCACGGATTTACCGGCATGGATCACGCATTTACCGGCGTGGATTACAGATTTACTGGCATGGATCACGGATTTACCGGCACGGATCATGGATTTACTGGCGCGGATCATGGATTTATCGGCATGGATCACGGATTTACCGGCGTCGATCATGGATATACAGGTGTGGATCACGGATTTACCGGCATGAATCACGGATTTACCGGCGTGGATCATGGATTTACTGGCATTGATTCACGGATTTACCAGCGTGGATCATGGATTTACCGGCGCGGATCACGAATCACGGATTTACCGGCACGGATCACGGATTTACTGGCGTGGATTACAGATTTACCGGCGTGGATCATGGAATTACCGGCATGTGCCACCACGCCCCACCCCCGTTCTAACAAGCGGCTCAAAAAACCGAGCAGAGGATCGCCGCCGGCTTCCAAGAAAACTTTTGAGCACAGCCCTGGCGCGTGTCTTAAAACCCACCCCAAGGTGCCTATCATCCAGCAGCGCTTTAGTAACCCCCGTCCGAGTTCGGCAGGAATCACGATTGGTTTAATTTGCATTAGATCGTCAAGTAGTGTGTGATGCTAATTTGGAACTATAACCACCAGCCGACAGAGCTTATCACATCAAGTTGTCACACCATGGGCAAATGTGCCGTCAACTGATTTGGTTTATTAGCTTCCTCGTGGCTGACACACACAGCGTGGGGGAGCCTACTACACCCAGAAACCGGTCAATAAATACTTTTGAATTAGAATAATTGACGACAGCTTGATTTATTATTTATCAACGTTAATTCCCAGTTCTGAGCTCTTGTTTAACGCCTGACGATGCTGGATGTAATCCCCAGCACAACTCAGAATATAAATTGTCAAACATATTGTCTTTCAACATTCCTCCTCCTCCGGTTTTGCTGATAAACCAACTCGATTTGTATACGTAATTTTTCCGCGACGTGATAATTTAAATTAATTGGCTCCATCAATAAATAGTTACAAAATGGGCATTATACCCACACAGTGATCTAACCCAAAATAAACTCATTATGAATCGTGATATTGGCCGTGAAAGCCTCCAAATAAAATTCCTCCAAAGGAATTGAAGAATTATAATCAAACAACAATCCCTTCCAGCTCCCGCACACTGGGCGTTTTCATAACTACATTTCCGCGGTGGACACCATCATAGGCACATTCCCTCCTTTGCCTGCCACTCCGGCATTGGTCGAACACCTTGCCATCGTCCCTTCTAGCCGTGACACGTCCTGCCCAAGCCCGCCTTACTTTTCTTAAACGTCGGAATTATGACTCTAAACTTTCCGCATCATCATCATCGTCATCATCAGCCATGACCAATCGACTGCTGGATGAAGGCCTCCCCCCAAGCCTAAGCCACATCTCGCAGCTGTGACGAAATGCCTGGCACCTTCACACGGGTAACCCCATCAATATCACGGATGTGACATACGGTGGCACTCTTTGGAGAAGTGACAGAAACAAAAGCAGCCAGGACAGAGCAGCAGAGCTCACGGCGGCTTCATCTGTGGGCGCGACAGCCGGAGGTGGCCAGAGTGGGGCAGAGGGCGATTTGGCAGAAACGTGAAGCGCACGGGTGCGTGGTTGCGTTTGTGCGAGCGTTGACGTCAGAATCATAGAACACCCCGGTAATGTAGCGGTTAGTGCGCTCCGCTATGAACCCGGCGATCCAAGTTCAACTCCCGCTCATGACCAAGAACAGTGACGAATATATATTTGAACCGGTCCTGGGCCTCCCCTAGGTCGCCTGAGCCGTAAATGAGTACCTGGTGCAGTGTGTATAACACATTAGCACTGGGGGAGACAAAGGTGGCCGGGCGTGGTGTTAACCACCCACCCGCACCTTCATGTACCCTGCTGGCCTTCATAGGTGCTCGCTGATAACACTTTCCCCAACAACCTTGAAGGCTATACTGGGGATCTTTGTCTTTGTGTGCGCGTGTGTGTATGCATACGTATGTGCATGTGTGCATGCATACTTATGTGCGGATGTGTGTGAATGTGTTTAGTATTAGCGAGTGAGTGTGTTGTGCTTTTTTTTATTCTTCAGCATGTGGGGCTGCTAGTGAGCGAGCCTTTATTGCCATTCCCTCGTTGCTGTGAGCAAGGCATTGGTAGCGGTGTTCGTACTGGGCCTTCTCTTCCAGCCGCTGCAGTCCAATGCTGCCACGATAGGGAGTTCTTTGATTCTGACTCATGCCAACGTTGGCACAACGTTGGCACAACGTTGGCATGGGATGGAACCGTTGGCCTCGACGTTGGCCAAACGATTCCAATGTTTACTGCAGTATACACGTTTGCGTGCGCGCGTTTGTGTGTTCGCGTGCTTGTGCGTGCGTGTGTGAGCATGTGTGTATCCGAGTGGGAGTACGTGTGTTAACACGTGTAAGCGTATGTGAGTGCGCGTGCACGTATGTATGCGTGTATGTGCATAGATCTGTGAAAGCGTACACGAAAGCATACACTTAAACGCCTACTACGGCAAACTGTAAAATGTCAGACACACATATACTTGCGTTTGTGTATGTGTACGCGCGTGTCTATACCTGTATGGCAATGTGCATTTGTGCGGTTGTGTGTGCACCTAGCGTGGCACAAGCGTCGTGGTGGCGTCACCGCCAATTAGCGGCGAACGGCCGCTGTTATCGTTGTTGTACATGCACACGCGCTTGTGTTCATCTATGTGCACGTGTGCGCACGTGCATATGTGTGCGTGCGTGCGCCTGTGTGCATGCGCACCTGGTTTCCGAGGGATAGGGCACGGCGCGCGTGCTTGCGTGCGTGCGATGTCATCTGGTGCTTGAGCAGGAAGGAGAACGAGCAGCCGTCCCTGATGCAGTGGAAGTGACTGCTCACCCGGCCGTACTTGCACCCTGACGACACGGCACGGACAGGCACTGTTAGCGAGCGCCTATTACTGCTAGCGAGCGCCTGTCACTCTTAGCGGGTGCGTAGTACGGACACAGGAGGGGCCCACGACACAGCAATCGCCAAGGTTACCCCCCCGCCGAAGTTGAACCTGGGCGGCAGAGATAAATAAATTAACAAATAAACATGATTTTAGGACATGGACAGTTTCTAGTTCACTCTCAGAGGGTGAGAGTAATGGGCAAGGCAGCCAAAGGCTGGGTCACCAAAACCATGCCCGGCCACCTTCGTCTACCCAGTACTGATGTTCACACACAGCACAAGCTACTCACTTGAGGCCGAGCGGACCTCCGGGGAGGCACAGAATCGGTTCAAATATTCGTCATTGTTATTGGACATGAGTGGGAACTGAATTCGGGTCGACGTATCCGTAGCGCAGCACGCTAACCACTACGCCACCGCTGCTCACACACACGCACACTCATCACACGCACGCACAACAACAACAACCGCCATTTGCAACTAAGTGGTGGTGACTTCACTACAACCCTTGTGCCAGGCTCGGTGCACTTTGAGGCGACGTCACCTGTTGAAGGCTCGCTAGCAGGTCACGGGACAGACCCAGGTACCATGGGTTGACCGACTGAGATATGCACAGACATACACACGCGCGCGTACGCACGTACCGTCACGCCCGCACTCGTCGCGCTTGGTGTAGTACTTGAAGCCATTGGCCGCGCGCCGCTCGGCCTTGTCGTGCTTCTTGACGTGCCACGGCAGCTTGGTGCTCACGTTGGTGGCGAACTCGCACCCCCCGCGTGCGCAGTGGTAGTGGCCGCGTGAACGGAACTCGCACTCCTGCGCAATGGGGCCCACGTGTGTGCCACGCGCAGGGACACACACACACACACCTCTGATTAGCACGGTGGGCCAAGTTCAATATTCATACGTAGATACACACGCGGGGAGACACACGCACTCGGGGAGACGGTACGCATACAGGGACACGCATAGACACGGTCGCACAAAGACAAAGACCCCCAGAAAGTCTGAACAGACTGTTGGGGCAAGTGCTCTGAGCGAGCACCCATGAAGGCCGGAACGGTACACGATGGGGTGGGTGGCCAGCACCACGCCCACGGTCGGCTGTCTTTGTCCCCCATGTGTAGATGTTCACATCACATGAGGTACTCATTTGAGGCCGAGTCGACCTAGGGGAGGCCCAGGACCGGTTCAGGAATCGTCACTGGTGTTGGCTGTAAGCGGAAAACGAACTCGGTTCGTAGCGCAGAGCGCTAACTGCTACACACACACCCGGACATGTGCATACACACAGAAGCACACGACATGTAAAGGATTGAGAATAGGTTTTCCCCTTTTTTCTGGCAACAAAAACAGGTGTTGAGATGTTTTACAAGGAATCATGTCTGCATTAACCACAATACTTCTGATCAGAATGCAAACAAAAAACGCACTCTGATAATATGATGCATTATCTATGAAACCGATTGGTCCACACCAGAGACAGCTTTCTTTTGAGCCTAGTCTCAAAACGGAGTTTGACCAGAGGACGCCGAAAGGCGTACAGCACAAAGACAACGCACGATCAGAGTAATTAGAGCTCGGGGCGAGCTAAAACATCATGGGACCTCCTTTGCCAGTACCAATTTAATTTTTTACTTTATTTAAAGAGACACAAGCGGGAAGTACCCGGCGTTGCCCGGGCGAGAAAGACACACACACACATCGACTTACACACACACACACACATCGACTTACACACACACAAACATCGACCCACACACACAAACACATCGACCCACACACACGGATTCACACACACACACATACATAGACTCACGCACACATTGACTTACACACACACACACACATATGCACTTACACATACACACATATTGACTAACACACACACATCGACTTACACACACACACAGACTCACACACGCACATACAGCCACACACACATCCACTTACACGCAGACATATCGACGTACACACACACATGGACTTACACACACATGGACTTACAGACACACACATCGACGTACACACACACAAACACATCGACTTACACACACACATGGATGCACACACACACATCGACTTACACACATACACACATGGACCTACACACACACACACAAAGATGAACTTACACACTCACATGGAGCCACACACACACAGACTGACACACATATCGACTCACACACACACCGACTCACATATGCACATCGACTCACACACAGACATCGACTGACACACACACATCGACTTACACACACACACATCGACGCAGACGCGCACACATGGACTTAGACACACATTAGTATTGTAATATTTACTAACTGAATTTTTAAATACGAGTTGTCTACACACACACACCACGCACACACATTGACGAACACACACACCTCGACTGACACACACACACATTGAATCACGCACACACACAGCAACTTGCACACACACACAGCGACTTGCACACACACACAGCGACTTACACCTATTTTCAAAGAGAAAACGTGTGCATAAGTGTCATGGCCTCACAAAAACGTGGTCGCTAAAGCAAATATCGTGGTAGTCAGGGAGAAAAATCTTGTTACTTAGGGTAACTGTCATAAAACATTGGTTAATCCCTGTCATTAAATCTCTAACCTATAAAAGCCAATTTGTAATGAGTAAACAGCCATGGTAATAAATGTTTGAAGGGAGCTGTAAATCTTTGTGTTACCTTTCGCAGTGTCTACACAAAAGAGAATTCTCCCCTCACCCCCACCGAATGCGTGTGAGTTGGTAGGGTCGAGCATGCCGCTAGCTAATAAATAACCAAAAACAGCACTAAATCGCTAATTAAACTACTTCAAAGGTGACGGAAGCGAAAACACATTCTCCTGCGGAGGGAGCTGGTAGGAACGTTGGGTTGCTCGGTCAATGGCCAGGGTCAACGGCACCACGTGGTGTATTCCGCACAATATGCCTGACTGTGAGGGCGGGCAAAAGCCGGCGTGAGTAGGTTAAACGTTGAGTTTTATAAGGGCACCACGGGGTGACCAGCCCCTCCCCACCCAGCCCCACCCCTCCCACCCCCCACCCAGCCCCACCCTCTCCACCCAGCCCCTCCCCACCCTCCCCTCCCCACCCAGCCCCACCCTACCCACCCCCCTCCCAAGCCCCTCCCCACCCTCCCCACACAGTCCCTCCCCACCCTCCCCACTCAATCTACCCAGCCCTCCCCACCCAGCCCCTCCCCACCCTCCCCTCCCCACCCAGCCCCTCCCTTCCCACCCAGCCCCATATGGCGTGATACCTGGCTACTTTTTTAAAACGTAAACCCCACGGTTTGCGAGCCAAATCCTTTGCAAGTTGCGTCCACAGACAGACAGACGGAGAGGCAGACAGACAAAAAATGACGTTCATATATAAGGTAGCCCTGTTGTTTTTAAAGACAATGTTCTCACCGCAGAGAACCGTAGCGACACGACCACCACACTCTAAGACAGCTTGCGCCAAACTGTACCACGCCCTCCCGCATGGCCTTGTGGGAGCCCCGGTACCGATACATTTATTTTAATTTAGTTTTTTTCTGGTTACGTTCCGATGACTTACACGTATGTCATAGTTTTAGCGTTAGGGGAGAGCGTAAGACGTCGGTTTAGGTTTAGCATCAGAGTCATCTGCACGACGGTAGGGAAGGGAGCGATCGTCTCTTGTGGCCATGGGGCAGGGTTTTGATTTAAAGCTTTCGTGACTGCAGGGATTCATATTCCTGGTTCTTTCAGTAAAGTCACGTAGAAAGGGAAACAATAAAATAATAAAAATATAAAACAATAAAATTCTCACGACGTTTCTTGTTGTGGTTTTCACACCTGATGATGATTGCTTGTGTTGCAGTCGAAACGTCGTGAGAATTTTATTTTTTATTATGTTTATTGTTTCCCTTCTACGTGACTTTACCGAAAGAACCAAGAATATGGGGCAGAGTTGTTGTTGTTATTATTATTGTTCGGGTTTCGGGTTACGTTTAGAGTTCGATGTAGGTTCACCGTCTTTACCGTCGGCTGTATATTTTAAAGTCACGACAGTGAACGAGGGGGGAGTGGGGGGGGCGGCGGCGGTGGTGGTGGTGGGGGTCATCATTGCTTACCGGCAGGGGGCAGGGCTCCTGCGCGGAGTGGTAGTGGAAGTGGCGACGCGCGCTCTCCGTGCAGTGCGTGGGCGTCACGTGGTCGGTGCAGTGCGACTCCGCCTTGGCCGCGCTCTTGCACACGTACTTGCACGCGCCGAACAGGCAGTGGAAGTGGCGCGCACGCGCGTACTTGCACTCGGGACTCAGGCACGGGTCGCTGCGGGATGGCGCGAGAGGGGGAGGAGGGCAGGGTGGAGGCAGACGCAGAGATTCACCCGGCCACCCCACCCACGCCCAAGACAAAGATCCCCCCCCCCGTATAGTCTTAACGGACTTTTGGGGAAAGTGCTGTTAGCAGGTAGCGCCTATGAAGGCCGGCACGGCAAACTAGAGGGGTGGGTGGTCACCACCCTCCATATCCGGCCGCTTTCGTCTCCCCCTATCCCCAATGGCAATGTTTACCGCGCCATTTGAGGCTGAGTCGACCTAGGGGAGGCCCAAGACCGGTTCAGATAATCGTCACTGGTGGTGACCGTCAACACAACATGTATTGTTTCTAAGAATAAATATATCCCGCAGATATGGTTTCCTAAGGTCCCATGAGCCTAGGTGTAACATAAGCTGATGCTATGAACACAATTTGGGATGAATCGTAAATAAAATCTCACTTGCATGACTTTACGCATGCAATGTGAGCTTAGGAAAATCCACGGCAAACGGTTAGCGCCACCATAAACGATACAAAAGCCAAGTCACGTCGCCTCTCTGCCCCAACGAGCAATGGGGGACCAGCGCTGATCACTATTCGCATCGCTGAACCACTCTGGTGTCAAATTCCACATTCTCATGGCAGGGGTCAGTCTCTTTACAGGACAACCACCGGTGATCTCTCACAGTGACGCTGGATTAGTGTCTTTGACACTAAGGCGAAGGCCCACAGAGAGAGTCCCAGACCCTGGCTTGAACCCCAATTCTCCGAGGTAAATGGCTCAAGTGTGTGTTTTTTATTTTAATACGGCCGCAAACCCACAATCCAGTTCGGTGTCCCTGGCAAAGCCGTGATAAAAAATCAGTGCAATCTAGCCTCTCGTAATGGTCTCGTTTAAATAAACACAAATACTTACTTCTCATCGAACTGCAGGAAGCCTGGCTTAATCTGTGGCTGCGATTCTTGAAGCCGGGCCGTGTGAGACTGCTGCTGATGCTGCTGATGATGCGCTGACTGCTGCGAATCCAAGTGCGTGCGCAGCAAATGCTGGTACTGCTGTTGCACTTGCACCACCGCCTGCTGCTCCTGCAGATTCATCTGCTGCCCATTCAGCTGCTGACCCGTCACCACCTGCTGCGGTTGCAAGTGGTTGTTCATCGCAAACGGCTTCATCAACTGCTGCTGAAGCACGGGTCGCTGTTGCTGCTGCTGTTGTTGTTGCGGCTGTTGCTGCTGCTGCTGCACACCTATCAGGTCCGGCTGTGCGTGAGTGGGTAGTGGTTGTCTGTGCTGCTGCTGCTGTGCATGCAGGGCAGCCTGGTGCAGCGGTTGATGTAGAGACAGTTTCTGTTGCTGCTGCTGCTGTTGCTGCTGTTGCTGCTGCTGCTGTTGTTGCTGCTGCTGTTGCTGCTGTTGCTGCTGTGTCCAGGCGAGCAGGGAGGGAAGCAGGGAGCCAGTCACCACGGCGACAGGCCCACAGCCATCAACGCGGCCGTGGAAACTGAAGGAGATGGTGATCGCAAGCATCAGCTACAAACGAGGTAACAGCTCGGACATTTGTAGAGGCAACAGTGTGGGTCCCGGCACCGCCTGTCACAAAGCCTTCGCACAGTTGCACCCAGAATACCAAGGTCTGATGAGCTACGTAGGGTGTGAAAGAAGTTCAACATATACACATAGGCCTGTCCCACAATGAAATTCCATGTGTGTACGTCTATGTGGGAGCGGTGGCGCAGCGGTTAGCGCGCTGCGATACGAACCCAGCGACCCGAGTTTGATTCCCGCTCCAAGCCAACATCGGTGACGATTATCTGAACCGGACCTGGGCCTCCCCTAGATCGACTCGGCCTGAAATGAGTACCTGTTGTGGTGTGTAAACATCGCCACTGAGGAGACAAAGTCGGCCAGGCGTGGTGCTGGCCACCCACCCCCTCGTGTGCCGTGCGACGTTCATTGCTGCCCGCTGACAGCACCTGCCCCAGTCTATATGGGGGATCTTTGTCTGTGTATGTGCGTGCGTGCGTGCATGTGTGCGTGTGTGCGTGTGTGCACCTCGCGTGTTTGTTGGCACCGTCCATGGTACGGAAGATCGCACCGCAGCCGTCGACACGACAGTGCACGTGGTCCGAGTGCGAGAAATCGCACGCCGGCTCCCGGCACGCGCCGTCCGTAAACCTGCACCAACACAACAAAGACAAAGATTCTCCATGTAGCCTACACAGACTGTTGGGGCAAGGGCGGTTAGCGAGCACTTATGAAGGTCGGTACGGCGCACTTCTGAGGGGGTGGTGTGGCCCAACAGCACACCTGGCTGCCTTTGTCTCCCCAGTGCTGATGTTTACACACCACACCAGGTACTCACATAAGGTTGGAGTTGCGCCTCAGTGTAGGTTCAGAAATAACTCGCCATGGCTGGGAATATGAACCGAGGTTGCCAGAATCATTGCACGACTGCTATGTGCATACACACGTAAGCTCGTTCATAAAAAACAAATCTTTAAAAATATACACAACAAAACAATAAAAGAAAAAAACATTATCCTCATCATTAGACCTCATTTGCCAGTACCAAAATGTAATAATAGGGTTTTTCCCCTTTTTTCTGGCAACAAAACCGAAACCTTTTTACAAGGATTCATGTCTGCATTAGCCAATCAGTTTCAAGGACAATGCATCATATATTATCATAGTATGTTTTTTGTTTGCATTTTGACTGCAGGTATTGTGGTTAATGCAGACATGAATCCTTGTAAAAAGGTTTCAGTTTTGTTGCCAAAAAAAAGGGGAAAAACCCTATTATTAAAAAAAACATTACTTTACCGTTGTAGGTATTTTTCCCATAATGCTGTTGGGTTTTCACGCTTGATGGCAGCCCTCAGGGATTGGTTGATGAAAGTTGCGCCTGATTGGCCGCTCGTCTGCAGGCTCAGCGATTCAGAGAGCCCCATTCCAGTCTGCAAGAGAAAGGGAGCGTTGCGTTGCTATGACATCATTTTTGACGGTACGACATGACGCTAATTGTGAATTCTGTTCCCCATAACTTTGTAACTGATTGGATTTATTTTGGTGTCCTCCTTGTAAGAATAAACATCGCGAAAACGGTCTTCAACTGCTGTTCACTTGACAAAGGTCTGCCGTAAAGTCCTAACCATCGTAACTTTACAATCTATAACAGCTATCTTCTTCTTGCGTATGTCACAAAGTGCTTGCCACAAATGAACCACAATACCGTGCTGATCTCGTTAAGGAGCATAAATCATCATTCGAAGTCCGGTCATCCTAGCAGCGGCTTTGGCTAGCCATCGAAGACGGTCGCTGCATCCCACGCTTTCAGACGCGCTTCTGCGGACGTCTGGAACACTCTTCCTTCCGATATTAGGAAGCCATTGGAGCTATGCACTTTTAAGTCTAGATTGAAAACTAATTTCTTTAGAACTGCCTTTTGTCTTTAGTTTGTTGTCCTTCCCCTGCAGCTGCGATGAGCACGGTTGGCTATGCACGGTGCGAAATAAGTTCAACATACGTACGAACATGTCTCTGTGAATAGCCACATCAAGATCTACATCCAAGTGTGTGATTGCCATGCGATGGCTTCAAGTGAGGCTGAATGAATTGCTGCGGCTGTTGTTGCTGCTGCCTCCATTGAATTTGCAAAGTGCGCTGTTTTTGAGATGTACACCTTATGGTGTTATCTGGTCCATCACCAGTGGAGACTAGGCTCTAAGAAAAGCCGTCTCGGGTGTGGACCAATAAAATTCAAGGACAGTGCATATCATTATCAGAGTTGTCTTTTTGTTTGCATTTTTGACTGCTTGTGTTGTGGTTATCGCAAACATGATCCCTTGTATAAAGGTGTCAGTTTTTGTGCCAGCTAAAAGGGTAATAACCCATTACTATATCTTGTTACTGGCAAAGGAGGTCTCATAATTAAAGGTGTTATGGCCCATTAAACGTGCTTGTCTTTCAGCATCGTAACTCAAATTATGCCGAGGCTGTTGTCTGACCATCTTCGATTAGCACAGTTGGTGCAAAAGAAGTTCAGCAACATACATACCACGGAAAAAGACCTGCTAAAATGGTAAAAAACCTATTACTATAACACCTTTAATTGTTGTGTTATATCGTAATTTGTCAGAAAATGTGATGTTTTAAAGAATTAAATCAGTAAAAAAATGATATCATGCAACAACAAAAAAGCGGCTGAGGAAATCGTAGTGGATCTATGTCTGTGATTAAACCTGGCAAGCCTGGGGAGTAGAGAGGCAGAGATTGGGGAGTATGGAAAGCAGGTGGCATGTTTGACCCCGTGACCTCTCCTCCACATGGCCTGTGAATCGACTGCTGTTGCCGAGTACATTTTTATCAGGCACTCACCCTGAGCAGAAAAGACGACAAGGATCCAGCCAAGGGTCCTTCCATCAATGGCCTGCAATAGAGATGTATTGCTCATAAGCTGTCACCACAGTTATTACAATTGTGACGTGACAGGTTTAAATACATATCATGAACATAAAAGTCAAGGTACAATGAAACATTCAATTTTACGTAGAAAAGTTATATTACTCTATGTGTGTTTGTAGTTTCGATGAAGCAGATACAAGGCCTTACCCATGATTCTTTGGGCTTGGGTCGGGGTTTACATGATCACAGGGTTCTTGTTTGATTTGAACTCTGGCCGAGCCTTCCCATTGGCTGAGCCCTGGTCATGTGATGGCAGTTGGGAAGAGAGCGAGGGAGCACATGAGTAGTGTCATGGGGTGTGTGCATTTCATGTATTTGTATGTGTGTGTGCGAGTCGGTGTTTGTGTATGTGCATGTATGGGTTCATATGTGTTCATTTATCTTTTTGCGCAAGATTACATGCGTGCATGAGTGTGTATCACGGTCAGCTCGCTGCGCTACGAACCCAGCGACCCAAATTCTGATTCCCGCTTATGACCAAACCAGTGACGAATATCTGAACCGGTCCTGGGCCTCCCCCTAGGTCAATTCAGCTTTAAATGAGTATCTGGTACGATGTGTAAACATCGCCAGTGCAGAGACAAAGGGGGCCAGGTATTGTGCTGGCCACCCACCCCCTTGTGTGCTGTACTGGCCATTACCAGGTAACGCTCACGGAGCCGCAGAGAGCTCTTTTGCAGAAGCAACCTGGCTACAAATGATAGCTCCACCAAGTGGCTTATCACGTCGAAACTTATAGCAGCCAAATAATCGAAGCACATGTTTCTAAATATGGAGGGAAAAACCGGAGCACCCGGATAAAAATCCACGTGACCACGGGGAGAACATGCAAACTCCAAATATACAGCAGCTGTCAGGGTAGGGATCGAACCCACAACCTCCTGTATACCAGGCAAGGTAGTTTACATCTCGCCACCGTGGCGCTAAAAGCACTTGCCCCAAAAGTATGTCAAGGCTATATGGGGGATCTTTGCCTTTATAGGAGAACCGGTATAGTACAAATACAGTTTGTGCTTTTACACGTCACAACAAACATGGAATGTAAAGTGCAAATCATCCCTTGCTCGTAGGATCTAAATTAAAACGCTGTCAGCGTACGGAATGTTTCCTTGCAAATAGGAATAAAACATCCTCGTACAGACTTACCTTCAGTGTCAATACAACTCAAACACAATCCCCACACCATGGAAGAAAACTAATCTGGAAACAGTGGGGGGGGGGGGGCTATGTTCTTGAAATGGAACGTGATTTTCCACAGCAGATTAACTTAAGAGCCTTCGCAAATTAATGCGCTTCTAATTTTGTCCCAAAGGAATCAATAGCACGAGAGATGAGTGCATGCTACAAAATTACCGGTTCACAGCAAAATGCCATCATCGTTATCATCGTCATTGGGAGCGGTAGGAGAAGTTAGAGTTATAGAGGCCTCTGGGCTCACCGTCTCCCACGCAGTCCTCGTGCTCCTTCTTCACGGACGCCATCGCGGCCCCCGGCGGGGGAGGCCTCAGAGCCGCGGCCGCCAGGCGCGCCATCTCCGGCGAAATCCTGAGGCACGGGGAGGCGACCCTCGCGCCGCCACCCTGCGGCCCCCGCGGCACCGGGCCCGACGACAACTCCGTCGACTCGTCACCATCCCCTCCGCCGCTGTCGCCGCTGTCGCCGACGTCTTCCCCTTCGTCGTCTTCGTCGTCTTCGTCTTCGTCGTCTTCGTCGTCGTCGTCACCGTCTTCTCCTCCTCTTCCTTTGTCCTCGGCTTCCTTCTCTCTGCTGCGTGGCCCGGGGACGTGTTTCTTCGCGGGCAGCTCACCGTTGTCGGCGTAGCCGCCGCTGTCATCGTCGCCATCATCGTCGTCGATGACGTCCGCGTGGTCTCCCAACCTGCGGCGCTTCCTCCGCTCGCCGAGCCCTTGCTGCTGCCGCCGCCGCCGCCGCCGCTCTCTTCGCATTCCACGCTTCCTCTTCCCCGACTTCTCTCCATCAGCTCCAGCCACCATCTCCCCCTCGTCCTCATCTTCCTCGTCCTTCACGATGATGGCCGCATGATCGCCGCCGCCCTCCGCCTCCGAATCCTTGCACTTTGTTTGACCTAGACTGTCGTCAACGTCCACGTCATTGTCATCATCCTCATCATCATCCTCATCATCGTCTGCATCCTTGTCATCGTCGTCATCATCATCGTCGTCGTCATCATCGTCTTCGTCATCATCGTCATCGTCATTGTCTTCCTCCTCCCCCTCCTCTTCTTCGTCGTCATTGTCGTCTGCCGCTTCTGCGTTGCTGCTTCCGCCAAAGGCGGTGGTGGTAGTGGCAGCGGCCGTGTGGCCGGCAGAGCTTAGGGGTTTTGAGGCAGCACCGTCGTCTCCACGAGCGTCTCCAAGGCGCGTGCCGAAGTGAGCGCCGCCGACGCCGGCGGCCGCTGCGGCTGCTGCCAGCTGCAGCAGCTGCACGGGAATCTGCCGCAAGGGAACGCCAATCGGGAACGGACCGAGACCCAGGCCGAGGCCTAAACCCAGGCTGATCGCCGGCATGATGCCGTGGATCTGGGAACCGGACGAAGCCTTCAACTCGGGCCTCGGGGGCACACCCGGCGCAGACAGCAGCACGCCAGCCTGCTGCGCTTCCGACTGCTGCTGCTGCTGCTGCATTCCGAAATGTTGCTGCGTCAAAAGCATGATCGACGACGGGTGGAACGCCGCCGCCGACGACGCCGAAGCGACGGAGGATGGTAAAGCCGAACAGGCCGACGAAGCGGAATTGCCGCCCCCCGCTCCGACAAGTGCCACCACGGGGCCGAAGCAGGCGCTCGCCGACGCCCGGCAGCCGCCCTCCGACGTGCCCGCGTGCCCGTCGAGTGGGCAGCAGCTGCCGGCTGGCGCTCCGCACCCGTCGATGGCGCACACGGGCGTCGCGGGCACGGCGACGGGTGCCGCTCGCGCGGGGCCGGCCCCGGCCTCCGTGTCGGACGTGGGCGTCAACCGCCCCGTGGCCGCGCTCATCGCCGCCGTCAAATCGGCCGCGGTCGCCGTCGTCGTGGTCGTGGTCGCGGTCGTCGTTGTGGTCGCCGCCCCCGCCGCTGCGGTGGAAAGTGGAAACGGGGAGCCGGCCGCGTAATTTGTCGCCGGCAGCAAGGTGTCGGAGAGGCCGGGCTGCTTGCCGAAGTTTGACGCAGCCGTCGCGGCCGGGAAGAGGGTGGCGCTGAAATTCGCCGGCGCCTCGAAGCGGAACTGGGCCGTGCCGGAGAATCCGGGCGGGGCGAACGCCGCGAACGTGCTGCTGCCGGCCAGCGCCAGTTCAGCCTGAAGCGGTTTCCTATCCAGGGGCGAAGGCACCAGGTTGAGGGTGGAGACGCAGCCGGTCCCAGCGGGGGCTCCGGGCCGGTCGCCGCCGCGCACGGAGCTGCGTCGCTCATGCTTGCGCTTGTGCGACGTCATCTGGCTCGTGGAGGTGAAGGTGAAGGCGCAGCCCGAGCGGATGCAGTGGAAGTGGTTGGTGGCACGCGCGTATGCACAGCCCGCGAAGCCGCACGACTCGTACTTGTAGAACTTTTTGAAGCCGTCACGGGCATAGGCGTCGTCGCGCACGTGGTACGACTTGTGCTTCTCCACGTCGCACTTGTTCTTGAAGGTGAAGTAGCAGCCGCTGCGCCTGCGCCGCGGGCAGATGGAGGCGGCAGGGAGGGAGGTAGGGAGGGAGGGGGCAAATGACAGGGAATATTAACCCCGGCATCGCACAACTCCCGAATCAGTTGAGGCCAAACAGGGCAGGCAGATGGGGGGGCTGACGACGGCATCGCTGCGTTGTCTGCGGGCATCTCGATTCATCCGTCGAGCATGACCGTAAAGCGGCACGGCTCGGCTCTCCCGGTGAGAAAAATGGCCCGACGCTTCCTGAACTGCCGCCGATGGGGCCGTACAACCGAACCGAGCCGTGCCGGGTGCCAGGCTCGCCCGGCACGGCTCGGTTCGGGTGTACGGCTAAAAAGAGGCATAGGACCGAATAAAAGGTGCGAAATAGAACAAGAAGGGAAACAGGCGGACGAACAAAAAGTGAGATGGGCAGGAAGACGGGTAGGAGACGGGAGAGAGGAATGGCAGAGAGGCAGATGTAGCGACGGTGATGACGTTGGCCGGTGTGTCACAGTTGTCACCTGGAATGGGCGCTATATACATCTGAAATAGAAGACACGGCGGGGTGAGCAATGCGGAGGTGGGACTGCAAGGCATCATGGGGCGAAATCCTCCGAGGTGACGAACCCTCACGAGGCTGGGCGTGTACGGACGGCAGCCCAATCACAGCTGCTGCTGCTGTTGCTCGTGAAGCTACTGGCTGTCGTCAGCAACAGTAATCCTCTAAATTACATTTTTGTTTTATTATTATGCTTGTTTACCCAGGAAAGTCTCACCGAATCTCAAAGGCTTCTTTTCAGGAGGGTCCTGCCAAGTTTTTCCAGTAGGGGGCGACGTTGCTACGTGTGACAATAAAGCGAGGCGTTTGTGGGTAATGTATTCAGCATTGGGATGTTTGGACAATCCACGTTACGCTGTGTGTGATTTGTTAGCTATGGGAGGAAATTCGAGAACCTGGAGGAAACCCATGCACAACAAGGGGAGAACATACAAACACCACACACAGAGGCGTTGGGAATCAAACCCAGGCCCTTCTTGCTGTGAGGCCCAAGTGTGACTGCTGTTCCGCCCCCTGGCGCCCAACAAGTGCTCGTAACTATTCTGCTGCTAGTCACACAGCCGCTCAGCCGCTGCTCCTTGTGGCTGTGAAGCTGATGCTGCTGATAGCGGCTATCGTACTGCTGCTGCTATTATTGCTGTTACTGACACTACTGCTACTACTACAAACACTACTGCTGTTCCTGCTGCTACTACTGCTGTTGCTGCTGCTCCTATTACTCCAAATACTACTGCTGTTGCTGCTGCTCCTATTACTCCAAATACTACTGCTGTTGCTGCTGCTACGAACACAAAAACTACTACTGCTGTTGCTGCTGCTGCTACTACTCCAAATACTACTGCTGTTCCTGCTGCTACTACTGCTGTTGCTGCTGCTCCTATTACTCCAAATACTACTGCTGCTGCTCCTATTACTCCAAATACTACTACTACTGCTGCTGCTACGAACACAAAAACTACTACTGCTGTTGCTGCTGCTGCTGCTGCTACGACTACAAATACTGCTGCTGCTGCTGCTGCCGCTCAAGGTGTAAGTGAGAGGGCGTCGCGTGCCGGCAGTGGAAGTGCGTCGTCTTGTGCCCGTGGAAGGTGCACGTGGGCGTGCCGCAGTCCTCGGTGGCGCGGTAGCGCTGGAAGCCGTCGCTGATGAGCTGCGCGTTCTTCTTGTGGAAGTTCTCATGCGTCATCACGTCCGAGGTGCTCGTGTACACCTTGGTGCAGCCAACCTGCATCGACGGCAACAGCGACGGCGAGGATGACGCTCAAGCAGGTGCGCACGTGTGCGCGTGTGTGCGTGCGTGCGGGCGTGCGACACTTCACATGGCCTTAAAGTGCACTTAGCCTGGCACGAGCACCGTGGTGACGCCACCGCCACTTAAGCGGTGTGTGTGTGTGTGTGTGCCCTGGTTAGCACACCGCTGTGCTACGAACCCAGCGAGCCGAGTTCGATTTCCTCTCACGGCCAATAATGGTGGTGAATACCCTGAACTGTTGTTCGACCTCCGCTAGGTCGACTCAGCCTGAAATGAATACCCTGTTGCGATGTGTAAAAACATCAGCAGTGGGCAGAGGAAGGACAGTTGACCGTGGTGCTGGATAGCCGTCCACCCCCTCGTGCGCCGTATCGGCCTTCATAGATTCTCGTAACAGCACTTGCCCCAAAAGTCCGTTCAGGCTAAACGGGGGATATTTGTCTTTGTCTTTTGTGTGTGGCGCGGTAGTGCAGTGGTTCGCGCACCGCTGCGCTACGAACCCGGCGACCCGAGTTCAATAATCTGAGTCAACCTAGGGGAGGCTCTGAAACAGGTTCAGATATTTGGCACTGACGTTGGTCGTGTGTGGGAATTTAACTTGGGTCGCCTGGTTTGTAGCACTTTGCGCGAACCACTGCACCACCACTCCCCAAGCACATCTACAACACACACTTGCATCGTAACATAGATGTAAATCATCTTGAATGCACATCCAGCGAAGAAGGCGTGTGTGTGTGTGTGCACATACACAGATGGTGGGAAATGGTAGTGCAGTGGTTAGCGCTACGAAGCCGACGAGCCGAATTCGATTCCCGCTCACGGCCAATAACGGTGGCGAATATCCCAAACTGTTGTTAGCGCTGTGGAGGTGAAGGCGGCCGGGCGGCGGTGCCAGTCACACCACCCCTCGGTTCACCAATCCGGTCTTCATAGGTGCCAGCAGCACTTGCCCCAACATTTTTTTGGCAAAACGAGGCATCTTCGGGTGTGTGTGTGAGCATGCGCATGAGGAGCGGTCGTGTCGTGGTTAGGCCATCGCTATGCTACAAACCCAGAGACCAGAGTTCGAATCCCGCTCGCGACCAACATCGGAGAGGAATATGCCGAGCTGGTGCTGGGCCTCCTCCTAGATCGACTCAGCCTTAAATGAGTAGCCGGCGCGGGAGACAAAGGTGGCCGTGCCTGGTGTTGGATACACCACCCACCTCGTGTGCCGTGCAAGCCTTCATAGGTGCTCGCTAACTTTCCCCAGCAGCCTTTAAATGCTATACAGGGGATCTTTGTGTGTGATGAGGTAATTGTATGCAGGTGTGTACATAGGCTAGAGAGTAGATGGGTCCCAACCAAAGATGAACATCCGAGGAGGGACGCATGCAAGGCTGATGAATCAGATGCCTCCTATGACCTCCTGTCCCAGATGTTGAATAAAGTGGCCTCTTGGGATAGAGTCATCTTATTCGGGGTCTTTACTGCCCGAGTGGGTTATGATGCTAGCACTTGGGCAAGAGTTATTGCATGACCCGGGCCAGATAGGTTCAACAATAACGGTAAGAGGCGACTAGATTTCTGTGCTGCCGATGAGTTTATAATTATGAAGATAATATTGTGTATTTGCCGGCGTTTGGGTGCATGCCAGCTTCACGCAAGAACATCTGTTTGGCTATTTAGTGGCTGAGCAGCAATTATAGGGCCCATATCCTTGACACCAGGATCTCATTTGTCCAGTGCTAATGATAGTGCATACGTGTGCGTGAGCTCCTCTGGCAGGCGAGGCGTGTTGGCTGGGTCATGTGGCCCGCACGCTCAGCCACTGCATGCACGAGCAGCTTCTGTTTGGCCGGAGAGAGAGAGAAGGCTAAACAGACCCGAGCAGCCGATGCGATGCATGAACATCTGCATCGAGGAGATGGAGGCGGTGTTGGTATGGCGCTGGCCATACCAACCCATCACAGGTGCGCCGTGCCTGCCTTCATAGGTGCTACTCGCTAACACTATGTGCCCCAACGGCCTGTTAGAGGCCATACGGGAGCGAGGGGGGGGGGGTGTGTGGAGGATCTTTGTCTGGTGTCTGTGTACCTGCATGCAGTGGTAATGGGTGCTGCGCCCATTGAGGTGGCAGCTGCTGTAGTGCGCAGAGCAGTCGTCGAGCGGGCTGAAGCGCATGAAGCCGTGCTGCAGGCTGTTGTCGCGCTTCTTGTGCATGTTGTAGTGACGGATCACGTCCTGCTTGCTCGTGAAGCGCTGGCACACGCACACACACACACGCACGAGCGCACGCGCGCACGCGCACGCACGCGCAGACATGTCCAAGCACACAGCCAGCACACACGCATACACACGCGCACGCATGACCAACCACACAACCGTGCACTCGCACATGCAAGGACGCGTCCAAACGCCACACGTTGCGAACGTACGCGCGCGTGCGTACGTTCGCATGGACAGGCATGACCAAGGAGACACCCAGAAAAACAATGAAAGATTCACTGTCTAGCCTTACGGACTTTTTGGGTAAGTGCTGCTAGCGAGCACCTATGAAGGCCGGCACGGGACACGAGGAGATGGGTGGCCAGCACCACGCCTGGCTACCTTTGTCTCCTGAGTGGCGATGTTTTACACACTGCACCAGATGCTCATTTGGAGGCTCAGTCAGCCTAAGGGAGGCCCAGGACAAGCTTCAGATACTCTTCACTGGTGTTGGCCATGAGCGGGAATCGAACTCACGCGTCCGGGTTTTGGAGTGCAACAACAACAGAAATCAAAGCCGCCATTCGCCACTAAGTGGTGGTGATGTCACCAAGGGGCCTGTGCCAGGCCAGGTGCACTCTTTAGGCCACGTGAAGTGTCCAAGGATCGCCGGCAGGAGGTCACGAGACAGACCCAGGTGCCATGGGTTGACCGACTTTGATCACTGGCAGATGCATCACCTGTGCCCGCTGCTGTGCCAACTCGCTGCATATTCGTACCACACCACATGCACACACTCGTGCACAAGCAAATGCACATGCACTCATACACACAGATGCACAAGCACACAAAGAAACACATACATCCAACCACACATCCATCCACAACCACGCATGTGTATGCGCACACACATTTACATGCACACATGCAGGCACAGTTGCGGAGTTCAACTCTTGGTCTATGCGGTGGTCATGCTCCTTGTACTGGTAAGTGTGTGATAGTGAGCGTTGGTGAGTGTGAGTGAGTGCGATAGTGAGTGTTGGTGAGTGTGATAGTGAGTGCGATAGTGAGTGTTGGTGAGTGTGATAGTGAGTGTTGGTGAGTGTGAGTGAATGCGATAGTGAGTGTCGGTAAATGTGAATGTTGGTGAGTGCGAGTGAGTGTGATAGTGGGGATTGGTGCGTGTGACTGTTAGCATGCTGGTGAGTGACTGTGGTAATGAGTGTTGCTAAGCGAGTGTGATAGTGACAGTTGGTGAATGTGTGTGTGTCGGTGTCGGCGAGTGTGATAGCTAGTGTTGCGCGATAACGAGTGTGTGAGCGCGAGTGCTGGTGAGGAGCAGTACTTGGTAGTTGCACTCGGGGTCTATGCAGTGGTAATGCTCCTTGTATTGGTAGGCGCAGTGGGCATGGCCGCATTGCTGAGTGCTCCCGAACCTGGGGGGGAGGGGGGGGGCGGCGCGGGATGGACAGGGAGACACAGAGTTAAAGACAGAGTGAGACACCGAGGGACCGAGAGACACAGTGAAACACAGGGAGGCATAGAGAGAGAGAGAGAGAGTGCCAGGCAGATACAAAGAGGCACAGAAACACACAGTGCCACAGAAATTACTTTGACAAAGACGGGACATGGACAGGAATGGAGTGTGTAAAAGTGACAGAGAGTAACGGTGATCATACAAGAGAACCGCCATGGAGGAGACGGAGCAAAGAGAGAGCGGTGAGAGAGAGAGAGAGAGAGAGACGTGGAGAGATAAACATTGCAGGAGGGAGATGGAGGGGAGAAAAGGAGATGAAATGACAGGGAGGGATGGCACGGAGGGTTTTCATGGGGAATGATGGAGAGGGAGGCCAGGCAAGGAGGATGGCGTGGTCAGGTGGAATACAATATAAGAAAAAAAACAATTTAAAAAATGGGAGCATTTTTTTTTTAATGAACGATACGGTGAAATTCGAGACGGTGGCAACATTTTTTGTGGCGAACGGACACACGACACCGGCAAGGTCAGACGGGAACCATGTGCATGTCAATAGCACACGCGCGCACGTGTGCACAAGCAGCCACACACGCACACGCGTACACACCCACGCGTGCACACACCACAAGCACACACCACAAGCACACACCACATGCACACACCCACATGCACACACCCACACATATCCATACACCCATGCACCCACGCGCATACATACACCCACGCACACAGGCGCATGTACACATCTACAAACACGCCTACAGGCGCACGCGCATATATATGCATATACAACAGCTGCCATTCACAAATAAGTGGCGGTGATTTGCCAAAATAGGTACACTCTGAGGCCACAAAGTGTACTCGTGCATGCCACACACACGTGCATGACACACACAGGTGCACGCACACACACGTGCATGCACATGCACGCAAGGACACACAAATACGTACAAAGGAAAAATCCCCCGCATAGCCTTAACAAAGTGTGGGGGCAAGTGCTGCTAGCGAGCACCTATGAAGGTCAGCACGGCACACGAGGGGGTGGGGTGACCAGCACCACGCCCGGCCGCCTTTGTCTCCCCAGTGCTGATTATTACACACCGCACCAGGTACTCATTTGAGGCTGAGTCGACGTTCATATAATCGTCACTGGTGTTGGCCGTGAGTGGGAATCCCCATAAACACATACATACACACATGTACACACATGTGTAGTGAGTCCAACTGAGTCGCAAACTCTTCGCACAGCATACTCCAGGCTATTAACACAACACACTCCAGGCTATTAACACAACACACTCCAGGCTATTAACACAACACACTCCAGGCTATTAACACAACACACTCCAGGCTATTGACACAACAAACTCTCGGGTGATGACGACCCAACTAACCACGCTACGGCAGAACTAGACACGGTTTCACTATCCCGGTCCGGACCACAAGCTGGGTCCCGGACCGCGTGGCTGGAGGCTTCTTCAAGCTTGACGTGGATCTCCTGCCTCTCCAACAGTATAAATCCCGAGCCGCTCACAGGCCCCCCCCCCCCCCCACTTATATCGGGCCGGGCTGGAGATGGCTCCAACTCTCGCCCTGCCCACCTCCATCTCTCGCCCTTGCCCGAAGGCTCTCGAGAGTTCTTCCTGGACCATGTGACCACCCATTAGCCCCCTCCCCCGGTGGCCCCCCTCCAGTATCATCCGGTCACATGTCCCCAGGTCAGCCAGAGTATCATGCCCCCAACGTAACCCCAGCTGTCTGACACTCGCTATCTCAACGGGAGCCCGCACCGCACGCTATGCGTGGTGCCACCGCGCTTAACCAGCGCTCACGGAAGCCCCCACTAGGGCTGGTACTACACCTCGTGTATTCCGGGGTGTACCCACAACAGTGTCCATCCCGCCGTGGCCTCGCAGGCCCGGCACCACACAGTGACATTCCCAGTCACTACACATGCACACACACATGCCCACACAGGCACAAATACACACACACACACATATGAACACACACGTACTCGCACGATACAGGGAACTCATTTAAGGCAGCGTCAACCAAGCGGACGCCAACGAGCAGTACTCATCACTTGCCACTGATGTTAGCCGTGGCCGGAAATGACACCCACGTCACGGTGAGTGCCCTGACCACTGCGCCACCGCTCCCCATATGAACCAACACACACACACGCAAGTACATGTATGTGTGCAGGCACGCGGGGGATACGAGTGTATGCGCGTGAGGTGTGCCAATGTGTGTGAAAAAGTGAGCGTGCGTGCGTGCGTCCGTGTGGTGCATTTGCCAGTCATCTCCTTCATTCAACCCATGGCACCCAGGTCTGCCCCGTGAACACCTGTCAGCGAACCTTCCGCACTTCCCGGGGCCTCAAAGTGCACCTATAGCCTGCCACAAACGCTGTTGTCAGTGACGTCACCGCCACTTAATGGAAAATGGCGACTGGGGAGTGATGGTGTGGCGGTTGGGTCGACCCAAGTTCGATTTCTGCTCGCGACCAAAAACAAATGGCGAATATTTGAACTTGACCTGGGCCTCCCCTTTGTTGGCTCAGCCTGAAATGAGCACCTGGTGCGGTGTATACACATCAGCACTGGGGAGACAAAGATGGCCAAGCGTGGTGCTGGCCAAAAACCACCCCTTCGCGTGCTCTTTCGGCCTTCAATGGTGCTCGCTAACAGCACTTGCCCCCAACAGCCTGTTAAGGCTATATAGGGGATCTTTGTCTTTGTGTGTCAGTGAAAAGTAACTGTGTGTGTGTGTGTACGTGTGCCTGGTTGTTTTTGCAGACAAGGCTGTTTGTGTTTAATTGCTCAAATTAAATATTCATGGCTAAAATGGAAAAAATTACTCCTCCATAAAGCATGTGCGGGTGTGGGCGTGCTTGTGTGTATGTATGTGCGGATGCATGTGTGCGTGTACTTGGTTTGTGCGTGTGTACTTGTGCATGTGTGTTCTTGCGTTGTGTGTGCGTGTGTGGGTGCGTTTGTGCTCTCACTTGGTAATATATTTCTGGTAGATGTTTGATTCATCTCCGTTTGGAACTTTCTCCACTGGCAGGCCGTTCCTGACAAAACGACAATGCGCGCACACACACACACAAACACACAGACAGGCGTTTAGTGAGCGGCCATGGAGGAACATTTGCAAGACAGCCCGATCGACAAACAGGTGGAGGGGACAGGACAGTAAAAATAGATAAGCGGAGAGAAACATTGACAAAAAGTGAAAGTAGCAGAGAAGGAAACAGAAAGGGATGAGACAGAATGATGGGACAGATGAAGAGGAATAGACAGAAACCAATGGATAGACCGACAGAGGGACAGAAGGAAAAACAGACGGAGTGGGGACATCGGTGAGAGGTGGAAAGAGAGGAGGAGATGTTGGGATAATTGAAAGGAGAGATGGCTCGGTCGGACGAGAGTCGATGAACAACGGTTTCAACGGGGCACAAAGAGAGCGAGAGGATGGCAGGAGAGGAGGAGGAGGATGAGAAGATATACATTTCAGTAGAGGGCACAAGGAGATAGGAGAGAGAGCGCGGGGAGATAGCGGGAGATAGAGCGAGGGAGGGAAAGTGAGAGAGGTCATATTTTGTCTCGGGTCAAGGCAGGCCAGTGCAATCGATTCAATCACACGTCAGACTAAATCAATCGCACACACGGCACACACAGTTTTAGTCAATAACATAATTTTTTCTCTCCAATTTAAATTTTAATTAATTTATAAAATGGAATTACCTTAGGGACATTCAAAATGTATGCTTTTTTTTAAAGGGACCGCGCTTCTGTTTTATTTTTGTGCGCGCGCAGAAGCTCCAACCCGTGCATCGCGGGCCCGGTTCGGCAGTAAAGCATGTGACCCAAAGCTCAGCCAATGGGCCGCTCTCCAATTACCATACGTAAATGCCAGATTTTTTTTGTGAAGTGTAAATCAAGTCTTTGTGGCAGTTCCTGTTGGCAAATAAATGTTGACAAATGCCTTCTCGTTGGAAGCCAAACGACCGTTGAACAAGATGCAAAAATTGCGTGAACAAATAAAAAAAAAATCACACGACCATTGCGCGCACGCGAATAAACACCGTTTTGCATCTCTTTTCCAACTTTACGGGGTTTTCGAGCCCGCACCGGTATTCTCTTCTCTGTCATTTATAGATTTGGCCGGTGCGACTGGCGGTGGTTTGTAGCCCTTTCGGATGAGTTGGGTGACCTCGCAACTTGGAAACCACGTAAAGGTTTGGATGAGAATGCGCAGAGTTTCAACGTCGAGCGAGGCAGCGAAGCTTTTTTGGTGCTCGACAACAAAGCAATTGGGAGCCAGCAGATAAACTTTTGCTTTTTCATTGAGAAATTGCTTACCAATTAAAGCAAAATTTCCCCTGATAACATTCACAATTTTGCCACCCAAGCAAATATTCCAGCGTTCGGCCAAAGTTGGCACGTGGTGGAAACCGTCGGAGCAACGCTGACCCAATGTTAGCCCCAACGTTCCATGTAAATGGGACACCAGGTACTCATTTTCGGCTGAGTTGACCTATGGGGTGGTCCAGGCCAGTATTCGAAACCAACAGCCGTAGACGATGCACACAACCAAAAATTGAAACCTGGATGCTGCCGAGGTCACCGATTCCACCACAATTCTCGATACACAGAGAGAAAGGTCACCCCCGTAGCCATGACCGTTGGGGTCCGTGCTATCAGCGAGCCACCTATTAAGTCTGGCACGGCACACGAGGGGGCGGTGTGGCCGGGACCACCTTTACATTCTCGGTGATGAGGCTTACGCACCGCACCAGGAACTCATTTAAGGCTGAGTAGACATAGGAGATGCCCAGTTCCGGTTCAGATATCTGGCACCAAAGATGGCTGTGAACCAGGATCGTCAGTTTCATTGCGCAGCGCAGCGCACTCACCACTACACCACTACTTCCCCGTACACACAAAGACAAAGATCCGCCATATAGCCTTAACAGACTGTAGAAGCGAGCGCTCCGAGTAGCACTTATGAAGCTCGGCACGTCACTCCGGGGGGTGGGTGGCCAGCAACACGCCCGGCCGTTTTTGTCTCCCCAGTGATGTTTACACACCGCATCAGATACTCATTTGAGGCTGAGTCGACGTAGTGGAGGCCCAGGACCAGTTCAGATAATCGCCACCAGTGTTAACCATGAGCGGCAATCGAACTCTGGTCGCCGGGTTTGTAGCACAGCGCACTAACCGTTAACACGACCGCACCTCACACACACACACACAGACAGACACGGACGCGAGTACACACAGACAAGCGCGAATACACACTCACTTGACGGAAGACACCGTGCCGCTCGTGATGGACTCTGCTCGCAGGAACGCAGCCGCCACAGCCGCAGCTTCGAGTCCTCCCCTCTGCCCGCTCGCCAAGTGGCCAACACCACCACCGACGACGCCGCCGCCGCCACCACCGCCACCACCCGTCAGCAGCTGCTGCTGCTGCTGCTCTCCCTTCACCACAACCTCGCTCTTCACCCCAAAGTCGCTCGGGAAAAAGCTTAACATCCTGCCGTGCGACAGAGCAATGCAGGTCTTGCCGCTGGCGCCGGGGCTGTGCAGGGGAGGTGCCGCCTGTCCCTGTCCCTGCCGCTGCTGCTGCTGCTGCTGCTGGTGCGGGTGGTGATTCTGCAATATGGCGGCAGAGTTGGCGTTGGCGAGCGCGCGGATCTGCGAGATCTTGTCGGCCCCCTTCACGTCGTACTTGGAGGGCCGTCCCACGCGGCCCGTCTTGAAGGCAATGGCGCCCCCGGCCATGAGCGGCGTCGAGCCCCCCCGTGAGCCGGGTCCCCCCGAGCCCTCCTCCCCTGGCCGAAACAGGTGCAGGTACTTGACGTTCTCCAAGTCATACTTGGAGACTCGCCGGTTGGTCGGGGCACCGCCGGTGCCGCCGTTGCTCCCAGCGGCAACGTGATTGCAGGCGACCGCCGCGGCGTTGCTCGAGCTGCCACCGCCGACGCAGCCGGCGCCGTCGTGGCTGGCCCGCGGTAACTTCGGGAGCTGCGGCGCGCGGGACTCGGCGACGCCGAACCCGTCGGAGATCTCGGCGGCGGCGGCGCCGGCGCCGGCGCCGGCAGGGCCCGCGGACGGCGACGCGGCGGTACCCGGCGGCGGCTCGTGCTCCTGCGGGGGGGCAATGCTCTCGCCGGCGCGCAGCTTTCGGATGAAGAAGTCGTACTTGGAGGCGCGGGCGTGGGGGAGGGCGTGCTGCCCGGCCCTCACGGCGGCGGCGGCGTCGGACGACTCGGCGGTGTCGCAGGCGGGCTGCGCCGCCTCATAGGCCTTGCCGAAGTCCGGCGCTGGCTCCCGCGGCGGGCCGTTGGCGCGGGCGGTGCGAGCGTGGGCGGGGTTGCCGTTGCCATGTGGGTGCTGCTGCTGCGACGGCTGTAGGTGGTGGTGGGGGTGCTGGTGGTGGTGGTGGTGCTGGTGGTTCGCTGCCACGGCCGTGGTTGTGGTCATCACCAGCGAGGGGGAGGAGGGGGAGGAAGAGGAGGACATGATGACGGAGGCCGCTCGCTCCAGCTCGCATCGCGTCCTTGGATCGAGGAGGCCCAGGGCGCCCAGGAGGTCGCTCACTCCTGAAATCACAGGCATCATCACCACCATCACCACCTCAGTCACTACTGTTATCACCACAATCATCAACACTGGCATCACCATTACCACCACCATCTTCATTATCGCCACTACCACCATCATCATTACCACCACCAACATCATCACCACCATCACCACCTCAATCACTACTATTATCACTACAATCATCAACAATGGCATCACCATTACCACCACCATCTTCATTATCGCCACTACCACCATCATCATTACCACCACCAACATCATCACCGCCATCACCACCTCAATCACTACTGTTATCACCACAATCATCAACACTGGCATCACCATTACCACCACCATCTCATTATCGCCACTACCACCATCATCATTACCACCACCAACATCATCACCGCCATCACCACCTCAATCACTACTGTTATCACCACAATCATCAACACTGACATCACCATTACCACCACCATCTTCATTATCGCCACTACCACCATCATTATTACCACCACCAACATCATCACCAACATTACCACCACCATCACTGATGCCACATTTGAGTCTTATTTTTAGGATATTTTTTTACGGTGGTTTCGTGGCTCGTGTCCACATTGAAATACTAACCAAGCGCATCATCAGTGCGTTGTCTCAAGTTCGTATGACACGTTTGTTAATTTTTTTCACATACACAGGTAAATAAACAGCGTATTTGTGAACTGATAAAATCCTCTGTCACACAAGCTTTAGGTTTTGACACATCTTTTGCTTCGGCCAAAGACCTCAAGTTTACCACTTGTGGAAGTGAGACAATAACATTTGAGTGCTATTTCCGCTCTCAGAAGATTTTCACATTCATCGTGCAGTGCTGCAATGACGCAGATCCCCTATACGGCCATTAACAGACTATTAGGGCAAGTGCTGTTAGCGCGCACCTATGAAAGACAGCATGGAACACGAGAGGGTTGGTGGTCTAGAACCACGCCTGGCCGCCTTTGTCTCCCCAATGTTGATGCATCACACACTACACCAGGTACTCATTTTAAGGCTGAGTCAACCTAGAAGAGAGCCAGCACCAGTTCAGATATTCGTCACTGGTGCTGGCCGCGACTGGGAATCGAACTCAGGTAGCCGGCTTCGTAGCGCAGCGTGCTAACCGCTGCACCACCGCTCCCCCACCTGTAGTACAACACTCAACGCACGCACGCTCGTGCGTACTCGTAGACGGCACGCCATTCAAATGTGCCCGTTTGTGCAAGCGTACACGCGCGTGCGTGCTCCCATGCACAGGCGCGTGCGTATGCAACGTGCATGCGTGCTCCAACAGAAAAAAAAATCGAGCCAGCACCCGTGCGCACGCACACTGCGCACGCACACACTTTTTGGCACACACAATTAATTCCGTGAGATTATATTATGTCGTAAATTCAGAGCCATTCCGTAGAGACCAAAAATAATAACAATAAAACTCTCCCTCCTTCGCTCTCCACGACCATCTCTCGCTCTCTCTCTCTTAGGCTCTCACTCCACTCAATGTCTCTCTCTCTCTTTCGGCCTGTGACTCTCCCTCGTTCTTCATTTCTATCTCTCTCTCTCTCCCTGCCTCCTTCATCTACCCTCTCCCGTTTTTAACGCTCCCTATGTCTTTCCCTTTCACTCTTTTTCATCCAGAGCATTAGTTACCCCATGTCCTTCCCTTGTCTACATCGTTTCTGTCCCTTCCTGGACCGCATCGCCGTCTTTGGCCCATAACATCGCCACATTTTTTTTGTCCTCTTTCTTTCAGCGCTCACTTTTCACCATTTAATCTTCCCGTGTCCAATTAATCACCCCACTTTAATCTGTCCATCGCATCCCCCACTCCCATAATTTCTCTACCGTCCAGCATCTTCCTCCCAACCCGCCCCAAATCCTCTTCATTTGTCTTTCTCACCGTACGTAGTTTTTAAAGACGACATAGCCCGGCGGTGTCCAGCTCCGCAAGTGGAATGCTACGGTGGCGAGATGTTAACTGCCTCGCCTGGTACACAGGCGGTCGTGGGTTCGATCCAAACCCTGAATCCTGTACATTTGGATTTTGCATGTTCTCTCTCCCCGTGGTCACGTGGATTTTTCTTCGGGTCCTCAGGTATTTTCCCTCCACGTTTCAAATCAACAACACGCATTTAGAGTATTTGGCTGCTATAAATTTCCACACTTCGTCGAGTTATCTTCCCTGATAGCCAGGTCGCTTCTGAAAGAGAGCTGTACAGCTAAGTGGGCCTTACATGGTAAATTAAAAAGAGTTCAGAGTTTTTTTTTCAGTTTTGTTGCCCAGGCAATATTTGCGCAAGGCGCTTCACTCCTCGCATGGCAATGGGCGTCCGCGTCCCACGCGACCCCTTTATCGTTTCCTAACATCGCGGTCGAATTCAATGTCACAAATGTAAATCGCCGATCGAAAATGACGAAAAGCTAAAAGTGCAGGCATCTGCCGTAGCCATGTCAATGTCCTTTTTCCTCAAATGTAATTGTTTTAGAATTTCCAGCCAATGCTGCGATATCGTGGATGAAGAGTTTGTGTCTTCGCACTTTTGGCGTTCTCTGGTCTAACACTGGTGAGACAAGGCCATACAAAGAAGGCTGTCTCTGGTGTAGGCCAATTAGCTTCAAAGACAATGCAAATATTATCAGAGCATGTTCGTTTGCATGTCTTGCCACAAGCATGTGTGGTTAATGCAGACTTGATGCCTTGCAATAGGCATCTATTTGGCGTTTGAACATCTCAACACCGGTTTTATTGCCAGAAAGGGTAAAGGCTATTCTTTTTTTTTCATCATTTTTACACTGGCAAAAAGGGTCCCGTAGATATTTTGCACTGTGTTTCTGTTTCAAGATCGCGAGCCAACACTGAAATGCTTTTAAGGGAAGCTAACCGCGGCAGTCCTGTGAAGAGAGAAAGACTCCCCCTCACAGGAATGTGGAATCTCCACCACCGGCTTAGGGTCACCAATATAAACGATCACTGTGCCACACCTCAGTAAGGCTAGAGACAGACTTCTTACACTCTGCAGCTATTACGACTACGGTCAATATAAAAGTCTCTCCACACTCAAACGAGCAATGGAGCAACATCCATATTCACTGGTGGAAATTCCACACTCCTATGGCAGGGACCAGTCCCTCCATAGGTGAACCGTTGCCTCGTAGCAATTGTGGCCCCTGCCAAAGGAATGTGGTATATTCACAACTTACTCAACAGGAGAGATGAGTCATCTGGCCAAATAACCGTGAATGAGCCCGAACTTGTCAGTTCTTGGAAGCTAAACAGAGGCTGGAGCCTGATTCGTACTTGGATGGGAGAATGACTCGGAGCACCGGGTGTTTCAGGCTTCACCCGTAACGTGGCCAGTCAATGAAAGGACAGCAATGGATTCTTGGATCTATGTGTGTATAGTTTGAGCACTACTTCTCTTGGCATGCATGGGGCTTCTGCCCACATGCCACTGACTCACTAAAGGGGCAGTGATGTGGCCGGGTAGTGGTGCGTTCGCCGATCATCGCAGAGGTTTGTGGTTTGAAACAAATGGCCGCCCTGGTTAATACTGGTGTGACTCTCCAATTTGTCAAATGAACCTCATGGCAGGACCCCCGGGGTCCCTTAAGCCCCCGGCTCTCGCATGAACTGCGTTGCGACGTCATTTTATGTCTGTTGAAGGCGAACGACACGGCGATCTATTCCTCTCGACGAGCTCTACGCGATGCGCTAATCAAAGTTTAAAAGTTTTGTTTCTTCTGCGCATTCGTCCTCGCT
Organism: Petromyzon marinus; assembly: GCF_048934315.1. Classification (NCBI taxonomy): domain Eukaryota; kingdom Metazoa; phylum Chordata; class Hyperoartia; order Petromyzontiformes; family Petromyzontidae; genus Petromyzon; species Petromyzon marinus. The sequence goes on from NC_133671.1 coordinate 8,865,875, forward strand.
GCTGCGCTTGGACGACATGACAACAAAATTAATTAATTGCGGTATTGACTGACGTTTATTCGGGACCCCAGGGTCCCACCATGAGGTTCAAATGTAAAATAAAATACTCGAAAATTCCTTAATTGGGTAGAAACCACAGAACATCATCGACGTGCACAGGCAGGCTATATTTATCTGTGCCCATAGCAGCTTCACGATAGCCTTGAGATCGCCGCGAACATAGAAGATCGCCACAAATATCCCAACCAAAGTGAATGATTAGCATTACCAATGGCAATGGACAAACTTTTCAATGAGCAGCACCCTCCTACCATTTAGAGCACCTGTGCAAAAGAGCTTCATAGCCCCTACAGTCGAAATACAGATTCTGATGAAAGATTCTGATTCTGATTATTATTATCATTATTACTCCCGAGTCTGTCCCACACTCGTTTGAGCGGTGGAGACACTTGGGACTTGACGCTGTGGAACAAGCGCGATCGCAACTCCCTCACCGGCTGGGGCCTGCACTTCCAGGAGAGGCCTTTCCTCGGCCGCCCTCGGGGAGCGGGAAGCGTCGTCGCCGTCCGCATCGTCGGCGTCGTCTTCATCAGCGACGCCAGTGCGTGGGCCCTGCTGCCCGCCCCCCGAGTCGCCCAGGCCCAGCTCCCCGTTGGCCCAGCGCTCGATGAGCTCCCGGCGCCGCTCGGCACACTGACGGCGGCAAGGGGGGGGGGGGGTGGTGAGTGGCGAGTGGCGAACCGCGCGATGATCGTTTGTTTTGCTTCACCAGGGGCGAGACCTCGAGCGGCGAGGATGGAGGTCTCACTCGCAAGGGTGGCGGCCTGGGGTCACCACCACGATCGGAAAGGCCACGGTTAACGATGCGAATAGAAACCCGGGCAAAGCAATAGCGTTGCAGGAAGAAAACAATATTAATAGACGGTGCAGGAATATAATCGATATTAAATAAACTACATTACAAGTTGGAAAAGTTAGTTCGCACAAATTACTTTTGAAAACATTCTTAAAAATACGTTTTTAAAACCTGATGAACATCATCATCAGCCGTGCACTGTAAGACACGCAACTGCGTGGCTACGAGGCGGTGCTGTGCCCGCAGCCTGAGGCCGGTTCACGCGGAGACTTCCGAGTTTGCTTTACGATGGTTGCTGAGCTAAATCGCAGCACTGCGGTAATCTTGTCGTACCACTGTGGTGACCGTGATGATTTGGTGATCAAAGCCATTGCATTACAGTGTTTATTTCGACCAGTTATTTCCCCGCAATTAAACGCTTTCTTCATTTTAACTTTGAGTTAGCTTTACAATTCGTATATCATCACATTTTAAATCTAGAACTCGTATAACCAGGGCGAATAACAATGTTTGGCATCAGGCATGGATGGTGGTAAATCACTACAGGGAAAGAATTTAACATGCAGTTTCAGTTCAATTTATTAGGATTTACCCTGTGAGCCATTCGGCTCTTGATTTGGGTTCAACCGCAGCAAATAATAAAATTACAAGATACACCTAAAATTCATTGTACATAAATCTAAACATCACGTACGTAAACAATACAATCCTACGGAAAAAAGCACAACCCGTCCATGCTGCGTACAAAACAAGAGTGGCCCCCTCAAAACTATAACAAAGCCGCGAGTCCCCCTTAAAACTTACCGTGGCACTGAGTACAGTAAGCGGGTGGCACGGGTTCATATACTGGGGTGGCGCCAGAAGGAACGCTGGGTAATGGCGGCAGTGATGGCTCTGGCAGTGGTGGTACGACGCTGGCGAACCAAGCTTTGGAGGTCAGGGTGGTGGATTACACAGTTCGAGGTAACTGCTTTGCTTTCAAACTCTCTCTTGCAGCGATACCGTAAAGTGGGCATTGGTGTAACCACCAACTGGATCAGAACATTAACAGGCCTGATGCGAACATCTCCCTCATGAGTGGAAAATTAAACACGCAAACCACAGCAGTGCAATTGTGTCCAAGCAACCCAAACTATGGACCACACAGTGAATCACTGTAGTCTGTATGTTGAACCTCTTTCGCACCATACATAGCCAACCGTGCTAATCGGAGGTGTGCGGGGGAAGGACAACAAATTGAAGGCAAAAAGCAGTTCAAAAATAAATGAGTTTGCAATTTAGATATAAAAGTGCATAATTCCGGTGGCTTCCTAATATCATAAGGAAGAGCATTCCAGACGGCCGCAGAAGCGCATCTGAAAGTGCGCGATGAAGTGACCGTCTTTGTTCGATGGTTAACCAGAAGCCGCTGCTCCTGCAATGGAGGAGGAGAAGTAAGATGACACAAACTGTCTCCTGAAGCCCTCCCATGGCCAGCAAAAGAAAAGTGGACAGTAGGCATCAGTGCAGCAAATAGGGAGCTGACTTAGATACGTAAGGATTGCAGAGTGCTGTTCCTTTGACCGAGTGTGCGTGTGGTGCATTCTCCAGGTGCTCTGGTTGTCTCCCCACCACCGTGCAAAACAACTGGGGATTTGGACAAAACGTCACGACCCCCGGACCCTACTCAGACAAGAAGTCCTAAAACTCAGCAAGGCTTTTTTCCTGGACAAGAGGAAATTATTGCGGCGTAGCAGGAACTGTCGTATATGCCAACGGAACTGTGAAACGCTTATCGAAAAGTATGAAAACCACAAAGTGGAGTGCGTGTCCATCAGCGAAGGCACAATAATGAAACCTCTATTTTATCCAGCGCCATTCACACGAGGCCTCGCAGCATTTTACATAAAATATCCCAATATTTTATGCCCTTAATGACTAAAGCCCTTAATGACTAAAGCAGAATCAAATACTTAACAGATAAAACCCTAAACAAATGAAACAAAAAATAATAAACACAATGTAAAAGGCACATAGCCGAAACAGACGGATACGTAAGTGAAAACACATGTTTTCAGATGGGACCTAAAAAACTAAACTGAGAGTTCCTAATGTTCTGGGGAAGAGTGTGATTCCACAGACATGGAGGGGCCTTGGCTGCTACTGCCTGAAGGCTCTATCACCATTGATAGCAATGGCATTTATTTGTTGTTGATATACGATGGCATACTAACAAACCCCCAATAAAAGCGCAACACAAAAATAAAAAGATTTCACTCCACTCTCATCAACTGCGAAGAAAATTATTGCAAGACACCGAGTTAACACTCATCCACCGTACCTCCACATCCGCCATCTTTCCGTCTCCCTCGTCACCACTCCCCTCCGCCATCTTGTTTCCAGTGGCCATTTTGTTTTCGTCGCCATCGTCATCTTCGCTCGCAGACTGTGACGAGGTTTGGGTCCTTGGCAAAGAGACAGAAATGTGTGAAATGACATCAACAAAAAAACAAACAACATTCACCACTTTCATTCAGAAGTTTTGCTGAAACTATCGATCACCGCTCCTGCCAGGTGACGAAGGTACCAATATCTGAGGTACAAAGAGCAAGGGATGTCATAGGAAGAACAATATCTCACATTACCCAGAGGAAGGACTACCTCAAAAAGAGGATTGAGCCTGGAAAAAAGAGAACCTGTGGACATGCTGCAGTTAGCTCTGAAGGCTCATCATAATGGCCTATATCAGACTATATTTTAGTCTTTTTCCTCTGAAAATCGACTCCCTTATAGAATCGGAGTTCATGACTGAGTCTCGGCTTATGCAATATTTAGAAATGTGCGAATCGTTCAGTACTGAGTTCGAATCCCAGCATGATTAAAATGTCTTCGTCTCATTTCAAGGACTCTATTAGTACAGTAAACACCGCTTCAAGTTAAATTTGGTCAAGGCCAATTCCAAGGGCTAAATAACACTCACTGTGTGTGGCCGGGCCGGGCGTGAAGCTTGGCGCAGATGGCATTGAGTTTCAGGCCTCCCTTTCTGCGAGAGGCCATCATGAACGCACTCTCTCCCCTCCTGCACGCACACACGCACACAGCAGTGTCAAAAAAGTGCTCGTGCCAGGCTAGAGTCACTCCATTGCGCAACGTGGAAGTTGTGAAGCCTCGGAGGTTGAGAGGGCACCAGGGGACAGATCCAAGCACTGTTGGGTGGAGTGGTAAAGTTTCAATGACAAGGGTTCATAGGGGCAAAGACCAGGGTTGTGTCACCCTTGAGGTGCGAAAAATCTGAGCATAACATGGGAAAGTAGAAGAATGTCACACGATACCAAAATAGGGGAGAACTGAATTGAGTGGTGGAATATAAACACATATGCCAAAAAAATGGGGCATTCAATACCCCTGGGAAGACCTCCAGATTTCCTGGGACTGATACCTCAATCCTGGGAAAATCTGGACATGTGCCAACCGCAGTATAAAGAGCCAGGTGGGGCGCGTGTAGTGGTGAAAGCTCAGTGACAGGAAGCATACGAGAGGTGGGCAAGGTGCAGGCAATGCAATACAATTACAATAATAAAATGGGTTGTGAATGTGACCACATGTTAAGACGCTGAACGGAAACAGTGAGCATATTTGTTTTGTAGCTAGAGGAAGTTGGTCATCGGTAGAGGAAAAAAAGGGAAGGCTCTGAGCGTGCGCACCCACGAATGGAACCAAATTAACCTTTCCCAGCTCTTTCCAGGGTCTGTGAGTTCCTCAGTGTAACCGAGATAAACTCAACTTGGAAAGCAAAGGAGGCTGGTCTGCGTGGGTGTGTTGATGTGTCAACGTGTGTGTGTGTGTGTGTTATGGTGTATGGTTATCAGGATCTGCGTCAGTGTCAGGTACTGTCAGATTCGGTGTCATGGTGTGCGTATATTTCATGCTGTGTCAAGGCATGTGTCGCAGCATGTGTGAGGACGTGTGTCAGATGTGTGTCAGACAGTGTTACAGTAAATGTGTGTACGCCAGTGTATCAGGGTATGTCAGGCAGGGGAAGCGGTGGCTAAGTGGTTCGCGTGCTGCGCTACAAACACAGCGACCCCACAATTTCTGCTCACAACCAATCATAGTTGCGAATATCTGAACCTGTCCTGGGCCTCCCCTAGGTCGACTCAACCTTAAATAAATACCTGGTACGATGTGTAAACATCAACACTGGGGAGATAAAAGCAGCTGGGCGTGGTGCTGGCCACCCACCCCCTCGTGCGCCGCGCCAGCCTTCATAGGTGCTCGCTAACAGCACTTGCCCCAACCGCCTGTTTAGACTACACAAGGGACCTCTGTTTTTGACATTTTTAGCAGGGTGTGTATCAAGAGTATGGATGCATGTAAATGTCAGTTTCAGGGTGTGTGTTAAGGTGTGTGTGTGCGCGCGTGTGTGGCATGTGTCAGTGTCATGGTGTGTGTGTGTGTGTCAGTGTCATGGTGTGTGTGTGTCAGTGTCATGGTGTGTGTGTCAATAAGTTTGTGCCGGAGGCCCCGGGGGGACAGGCGTCTATGACGTCTCCTGGCCAAACCCCAATTGGCGGAGCCAGGAGATTGAATCTCTACCCTCGGGGCTCCTCCAGAAACAACGAAAAGCCACTTCGTGTAGCCACGTGGAATGTTCGAACGCTCACTGCGGAGAAGAGGCTGCCACTCCTCTGTCGGGAGCTGGACCGGTACCGCCTGGATCTCTGTGGCATTCGGGAGGTCCGGTAGACCGGTTCTGGCTCATGCCACCATGAGGGGTGGACAGTCCTCTACTCGGGGCAGGAGACTGCCAAACAACAGGGTGTGGCTCTTCTTCTGAACAAAGGAATGAAGGGTGCGTGGGAGCGTGGCGGTGAGGTGTGGGAAGCTGTGAGCCCCAGGCTACTTTGGGCTCGCCTTCCCATCAGCCGGAAGCGAGGAGGGGTGGTCGTGGTTACTTATGCCCCCACCGAAGACGAACATCCGTATGAGGGATGCAGGCAAAGCCGATGAGTCAGATGCCTTCTATGACCTCCTGTCACAGGTGCTGGCTAAAGTGGCCCCTCGGGATAGTCATCTTGTTGGGTGACTTCAATGCGCGAGTTGGTCATGATGCTGGCACCGGGTAGAGATGATCTCCCAAGCGAAATGCTGAGGGAGGGTGGCGTTTGTGCACAGACTGCCCTATATGACATCATAACAACAGTCTGGACCACTGGACGGGTTCTGCAGGATTTGAAGGATGCCCTGGTGGTCCCCCTCTTTAAGAAGGGGGACCGCACAGACTGTAACAACTAAAGGGGCATCTCACTCCTCAGTGTGCCGGGAAAGGTCCTGGCAAGGATTATTCAACATCGCCTTGCCAGGCACGCTGAGGAGAGGCTTGCGGAGCCCCAGTGCGGTTTCAGGTAAGGGAGGTCCTGCACAGATGCCATATTTTCTGCCCGTCTGCTACAGCAGAGGTGTAGGGAATTACATCTCTGCTTTATTGACCTGGTCAAGGCCAATGATACCATCAGTAGGCCTGGGCTCTGGGTTGTTCTTCATGCTTTTGGAGTCCCTGACCCTCTGCTCACGATCATTAAGGACCTTCATGATGGTGAGCGGGTCCAGGTAAAACTACGTGGCCGGGAGTCAGAGCCATTCCCTGTACACCTTGGGGTGCGACAGGGATGTCCTCTGGCTCCCACATTATTTAACATCTATTTTGACCACGTTGTTCGTGAAGCCTTCAATAGTTGTACTGGGGGAATCTCCATTTGGTACAGATATAATGGGAGGCTGATCGATGCCCGGGTGCGGTCAAGGGATGGCTCCCTGTTCCTCAACCACGTTATGTATGCCGATGATTTGGTAATAGCTGCTCATTCAGAGGAGGAGTTGGAGACGCTGCTGCTGAGACTGGAGCGTGCTACTAAGAGATGGGGCCTTACCATCAGCCCCACCAAAACTAAGCACCTGCCTGGGTATTTTGTACCATCGGACACTCCACCCCCACAACTCCCAATCGGTGATGGGGCAGTTGTGGAGAGAGTGGAGAGTTTCCCATACCTGGGCAGTGTGCTTATGACTGGCTCCAGTTTAGCAGCAGAGGTCTCACTCCGAATCAGTCGAGTGGCAATATGTTTTCATCGGTTGCGTAACGCTGTGTGGAAGCTACCTGGTCTGTCGCTCCACACTAAGCTTCAGGTCTTCTCGGCCACGGTAATTCCCTCCCTTCTCTACGCTTGTGAAACGTGGACTGGATTGTGTGAGGAGCTCACAAATCCTTGAGAGATCTGGGCAAGGTCCCATCGGTGAGCTCCTCCAGCAGGCAAGGCTACGTTGGCTGGGTCATGTAGCCCGCATGCCCAGCCACCGCATGCCGAAACAGCTTTTGTTCGGCCGGATCGAGGGGGCTAAACGGGTGCGGCACGGGCTAGAGAAGAGATGGAGTGATGTGGTACAGGAGGACGTGGAGCTGAGTGGACTTGCCGATGACCGGTACCAGCGGTGTCAAGATCGGCCTCTGTGGAGGAGGCTCGTGAAGGACGCTACTGGGCAGTTGGAGACAGTCGCCCTCCAACAACAACGGAGGGCGGGGGAGCGACGCTCACAACAACGAGCGGAGCGCTGGGTGGCTAAAGCACAGCAGGTTGGCACAGTAGGGGACACAAGTGGTGCATCAGCCAGTCATCTCAGTCATTTGACCCGTGGCACCTGGGTCTGCCCCGTGACCTCCTGCCCGCGGGCGTTCGACACTTCACGTGGCCTCAAGGTGCACATGGCCTGGCACAAGCGTCGTGGTGACGTCATCGCCACTTAGTGGTGTGTGTGTGTGTGTGTCATGGTGTGTGTGTGTGTCAGTGTCATGGTGTGTGTGTGTGTCATGGTGTGTGTGTGTGTGTGTGTCATGGTGTGTGTGTGTGTGTCATGGTGTGTGTGTCATGGTGTGTCTCAGTGTCATGGTGTGTGTCAGTGTCATGGTGTGTGTGTGTGTGTTTGTCATGCTGTGTGTGTGTGTCATGGTGTGTGTGTGTGTGTCATAGTGTGTGTGTGTGTCATGGTGTGTGTCAGTGTCATGGTGTGTGTGTCATGGTGTGTGTGTGTGTCATGGTGTGTGTGTTTGACATGGTGTGTGCGTCATGGTGTGTGTGTGTGCGCCATGGTGTGGGTGTGTCAATGTTATGGTGTGTGTCAAGGTGTGTGTGTCTCATGGTGTGTGTGTGTCAGTGTCATGGTGTGTGTGTGTGTCAGTGTCATGGCGTGTGTGTCAGCGATGTGCGCGGCGCGTAATGAATAAATGAGTCCACCCCGCAATAAATGACCTCACTTTGCCCAGGTTTCCATGGAAACTAAGCTCATTCTCAAAAATTTCATTATGGGACATCGATTGGGAGCGCGAGCGAGGATGGCGAGGGGGAGGGAGCACGCGGGGGGGGGGGGGGGGGAGCGAGCGCGGGTGTCTGGTAATGCTTTAATTGTTGTTTCTCACCCATGTCAAAGTAACCCCAACCCTCACCCCCCGAAGAGGAGAGAGACGTGCGAGCGTCTGCGAGCGTCCGCGTGTCACGGCGGGCTGGGGAGTGGCGGCGCAGCGGGCCGTTCATTCGTCACTGTGCTCTGACCTTGGCGACCTCGGTTCGATTCCAAGCCCGTTGTATGTATATTCGTATATATGTATATTCGTGTGTATATATATGTGTGTGTACGCACGTTGAACTTCTTTGGTACCATTGTCCGTGAACCTGAGATTGGTCCGTTCACGGACGCCAGTTTGGCGGGCGCTATCTGATCTCGTCTCGGGGCCTCGCTTGGGTTCCACTTGGCATTCACACGGCTACGCGATGTGCTGTACGTGTGAACGTCCGCACCGGGGATACAAAGGTGGCCGGGTACGGTCCTGGTCACGCCACCACCTCACGCACTGGCACTGACCTGAATGGGTGCTTGCTAACACAGCAACTGTGCAAGTGTAAACCAGAGTTTGCACAAATCCACAAACCTCGTCTGATGCCTGATGATACCGGTTGTAATTACTGGCGAAACGCCCTCAATGTTGTGGAGTTCATCTCCAACACACCGGTTTGCTGTACTCGTAACGAATTGCCACGTTCTGTTTACGTGACAAAACCTTACTAACTGGCTGCGTCGGGTGGTGGTGGGATTGACGACACATATTTACGCGATCTAACCCAAAAAAACCTGTATTATGGATGATATTGGTCGCAAAAGTCTACTACATGTTAAACTAAACGAGAGTGTATGTCAAATTGCTAATGTGTGTGCGCGTGAAACTTTCTGGCGCGCTATGAACCCGCCGACGATTCCTGATCAAGGCCAACACCAGTAATGATTATCTGAAGCGGTCCTGGGCCTCCGCTAGGTCGACTCAACCTCAAATGAGTATCCCGTGCGGTGTGTGAACATCACCACTGGGGAGACAAAGGCGGCCGGGCGTGGTGCTGGTAACCCACCCCCTGGCGTGCCGTGCCGGCATTTCACAGGTGCTCGCGAACAGCACTTGCCCCTACAGTCTGTTAAGGATACACAGGCGATCTTTGTCTTTATGGGTGTTCTCTGTGTCTGTATACAGGAGTGTGGGGGAGGGGGGGGGAGCGGTGGCATTGGTCAGCACTGCGACCCGAGTTCGATTCCTGGCCACAGCTATCTGAACCGGTGCCCCCTCCCTCTCCCCCAACCCCCCCCCCCCCCCTATTTCACAAACCCACATTTACCATGGCGGTTAAGTATAGTTTAACAACACTTATTACTGACACTAGAGCAAGGTTATAATTCGCAAGTCAATTGACTAAGGGCTGCAAATGATTCCGTTATTATTATTACGGGTATAAGTGTGTTTATGAGTGTGCGTGTTTTGAATGTGCATGTGTGTACGTTGGTTGCGTGGATATAAATGCGTGAAGTGGCATTAGGTGAGCGTGGACGTGTTTGGTTACGTGCGTGTGATGCCGAGCGATTTTAGATTCCTGCACAAATCGTGATATTTTTTTCTATTGGATGATTCCCAGGTTCAATTCTCCATTCATGTGAATGGGTTTCTGACGTGTATTCTGCTTGGGAAGGATTCACGCGACGGCATGGGATTCTACTCCCAGTCAACATGTGAACGTTGGGACCAACGTCAGCATGTGGTTGGACCAACGTCACGAGTTTACTTGGGTTGTTCTTTTGTGATGCGAACGGAGCCTATGCAATGCTTAGCTTTAGCTAGCTAAACATTGCCAATTCCAGGGTGGCAAATCTGATTCCAAGTTGCCAGAATCGCCATTGCAATCCATGGCTAATTTATTCTAATTTATTCGATTTATTTTTTACCAGGTACGACCCACTGAGCTATTCGCTCTCTTTCAGAAGCGACCTGGCAACAAATGGCAGCTCAACGAAGTGGCTTATCATCACGTGGAAATTTAGAGCCGCAAAATTACTATGAACGCACCTTGATTATAAATGTGGAGGGAAAAAACCGAAGGACCCAGAGAAAATAAATTCACACGGCAACAGGGAGAGACACGCAAACTCCAAATATAGCAGCAGGCGTCAGGGTCGGGATCGCACCCACGACCTCCTGCATACCAGGCGAGGTAGTTAACATCTCCTTGCCACCCTGGCGCCAATGCCGAGTGCACACAGAATGGACCTTATTCCACCCCTGTTCCCATGTGGAATTCAGGCACGAAGGGAGGGCACATGGGAAATGGACGGCCTCGTGTAACAGCCAAAGCTATATGCACACGCACGTAGCTGTCCATGCAGGTATCTTGGCATTTGTGTATTAGGCGTGTACTTTATTCGGTGTGTGTGGGGAGCGGTAGTGCACACTGCACTAAGAACCCGGCGACCCAAGTTAATGCCAGCCTTCATAGGTGCTCACTAACAGCACTTGACCCAACAGTCTGTTAAAGGCTATAGGTACGGGAGATATTTGTATTTGTCTGTGTGTTTGATATGTGTATGAAGTATGTGTATGATACGTGAGTGTATTAGCATGAGTGTATTAGCATGCGTATGTTAGTTGTTTGTGTGTGTATGTATAAGCATGTGTATATGTGTGTGTGTGTGTATATTCAGATACGTGTACTACATGCAGCGCTATATTAATGTGTTCAGTGTGTGTACGAATATTAGTTGTGTATACAGGTGTATCACTGATTGTGTGTGCGCGTCTTTATGTGTATGCACGTGTACGTGTGCATGCACACATTAGTGCATGTATATATGTGTGCGTCAGAGCATTAGGTGTGTGTGCTGCATGTATATATATTTTAATGTGCGTGCGTGTGTGTGCGCGTGCGATCTTGGTGTATGTCGCATGCCCGCGCGGTAATTTCCGATAAAAGCCCCCCGCTTTCACCAAAATCAATATTTTTCGCTAAAACGCCCTGGAATGACGCTGACGTGGGGGGGGGGGGGTATTATTTATTAAGCTGCGCATCACCCCTCCCTGCACCCCTCCGTCCACCCATCCGTCGGCGCACGGCACCCTTCATCCCCGACCTCGCGGCCTTCGTTTAACCACGTGTGGGCCCCCCCCCCTCTGCCACCCTTCGTACCTGCGGGGCCATAGGAACACTCTGGATGATTGCCGTAATGACTTTACACATCCTTGCGGACGCCGAGCACGGACAGCTTCACGCTGCTGCGGCAGTGCTGGCTGTCTCTCCGACGCCGTTGTCATCAGCCCGTTGTTGCTGTTGCTCGTTCGCTGAACAATGGTCACGCTGGAATAATTGCTATTGTTACGGCTTAGGTAGCGTTTTTCATCTTAAATTGTGAGATTTTTAAACAGCAAATTAAGTTAAAATAGGAAATGCCTGAAAATAGGAAATTCCTTCTGAAAGGGAAATGTTTTTTTTTTAAAGACGGGGACGCGAAGATCCCAACCGAACCGGACTCCCCCGACAGCCTTCGGCCGAAGAGTTCCACAGTCTGGGTGCCACGGAAGCAAAGGCTGCCATCGCCCTTGGGACCTGTGCTTTGGTGTGGCGATGCAAGAGGAGGTCTAATCCGCCGACAACAGAGTCCATGTTGGAACGTAGGGGGCGCAGCAGTAGCAGCTCTCAAATATATTGCGGTGTGCGAGATCATCCAGGGTCTTAACTCCTCTCGAGGATTTGTCTGCAAGCTAGCCCCCCCTTGCCCAAACGTGCCCATCGCGTGTTGTCGTGTTAGCTTCCTCGAGATGCTGCTCCGGGCACGCGCAGCGGAACGTCGGATGTTGCGTCGACGCAACACACGGTGCAACCCGAAAACGCATCGGAGAGCTTTAAACCGCAACCGTGAAAAACGGAATAATAATATTCTATTGTGAATGCATTACTATTATTACTACGCTTGTTTACCCAGGAAAGCCTCGCTGAAAATCAAGCCCCTTTGAGGAGGGTCCTGCCAGGTTTTTTGCAGTAGTTGGGGCGGGGTCAATGTTGCTGCTGTAGTAATTTAGTAATTTGCTGGTAAATACTCATCGGGAGGTTTGGCTAATACCAGGGGAGAACTATTGAAACTAAAAAAAACAATGTTTTATTTTACAGCAGCATTGCTGCGGTTGCACTGCAGCAATGCTCCTGTGGCGGTCGGTATGGTCAATTTAAACTATTAAACCGAACAATTTGTTTTGCCAGGTAAGGTCCACTGAGCTATGTAGCTCTCTTTCAGAAGCGACCTGGCCATATGGCTTATCACGTGGGAATTTAGAGCAGCCAAATACTCTAAATACATGTTTCTAAATGTGGTGGGAAAAACCTCAGGATCCGGAGAAAAATCCAGACGAGCACGGGGAGAGAGAGAGAGAGAGACATGCAAACTCCAAATATACAGGCGTCAGGGTCAGGATCGAACCCACGATCGCCTGTATACCAGGCGAGGGAGTTAACATCTCGCCACCGTGGCTCCCACATACAACGACCTCCACAGGGAATGGCCCATCTTGCTGTTGGGCACAAGTACTGCGTGTTGTTCGGCAAGCCGCAGAAGCTCCGTGCGGTGGGACATCGTGCCAAACAACAGGCGGTAACAAGTGGACAACGCACCAGAGGCTGCAGACACCCTCTCTCTCTCTCACTCTCTCTCAAGCCTGGCTCTTTACACAGAGTCAAGGGCTAGGCTCCAGCGGTAACTCGATCCTTGGAGTACGCTGCACGATGGTCGATGCTAGATGGAAGCTGGGCTGATGCTGGGCCTTAAGTTCCTCTTATTTATTTTTTTGGTTTGTTGTATGTATGTATGATAAACTTTGTTCACACTGTATGTAACCAACCGTGCTAATCGGAGGTGCAGTGTTGAGTCTACGGGCAGTGTTGAGTCTATGGGGAGTGTTGGGTCTATGGGCAGTGTTAGTCTATGGGCAGTGTTGAGTCTATGGGCAGTGTTAGTCTATGGGCAGTGTTGAGTCTATGTGCAGTGTTGAGTCTATGGGCAGTGTTAGTCTATGGGCAGTGTTGAGTCTATGGGAAGTGTTGAGTCTATGGGCAGTGTTAGTCTATGGGCAGTGTTGAGTCTATGGGCAGTGTTGGGTCTATGGGCAGTGTTAGTCTATGGGCAGTGTTGAGTCTATGGGCAGTGTTGGGTCTATGGGCAGTGTTAGTCTATGGGCAGTGTTGAGTCTATGGTGCAGTGTTGAGTCTATGTGCAGTGTTAGTCTATGGGCAGTGTTGGTCTATGGGTAGTGTTGAGTCTATGTGCAGTGTTGAGTCTATGGGTAGTGTTGAGTATATGTGCAGTGTTGAGTCTATGGGCAGTGTTGAGTCTATGGGCAGTGTTGGGTCTATGGGTAGTGTTAGTCTATGGGCAGTGTTAGTCTATGGGCAGTGTTAGTCTATGGGCAGTGTTGAGTCTATGGTGCAGTGTTGAGTCTATGTGCAGTGTTGAGTCTGTGGGTAGTGTTGAGTATATGTGCAGTGTTGAGTCTATGGGCAGTGTTAGTCTATGGGCAGTGTTGAGTCTATGGGCTAGTGTTGAGTCTATGGGTAGTGTTAGTCTATGAGCAGTGTTAGTCTATGGGCAGTGATAGTCTATGTGCAGTGTTAGTCTATGGGCAGTGTCAGTCTATGGGCAGTGTTGAGTCTATGGGTAGTGTAGAGTCTATGGGCAGTGTTAGTCTATGGGCAGTGTTAGTCTATGTGCAGTGTTGAGTCTGTGGGTAGTGTTGAGTATATGTGCAGTGTTGAGTCTATGGGCAGTGTTAGTCTATGGGCAGTGTTGAGTCTATGGGCTAGTGTTGAGTCTATGGGTAGTGTTAGTCTATGAGCAGTGTTAGTCTATGGGCAGTGTTAGTCTATGTGCAGTGTTAGTCTATGGGCAGTGTCAGTCTATGGGCAGTGTTGAGTCTATGGGTAGTGTAGAGTCTATGGGCAGTGTTAGTCTATGGGCAGTGTTAGTCTATGGGCAGTGTTGAGTCTATGGGTCAGTGTGGAGTCTATGGGTAGTGTTGAGTCTATGGGCAGTGTTAGTCTATGGGCAGTGTTAGTCTATGGGCAGTGTTGAGTCTATGGGTCAGTGTGGAGTCTATGGGTAGTGTTAGTCTATGGGCAGTATGTATGTATGGTGAACTTTTTTCGCACCGAACGTAGCCAACCGTGCTAATCGGAGGTGCGAGTTACCTTCGTGAGCCACCCCTCCCCTATTCCCCATCCCTCCTCCCCCCCCCCCTTTGTCTCTAAATTTCCCCTAACCCTCCCCCGATCCCCATCTCATGGCCAGGTCAGAAAGTGAACCTGGTACACCGTGGTAAATAGCTCCCGTTCGAGGAGGTAAGCCTACCCAGAAAGCAACCCCCTCCCCCACCCCTCTAACGGCATGCTGATGCTACCCGTGCATTGTAATGTGCCCTCCGATGTGATCGCTGATATTGCTTCGAAGGAAGAAAAAAACGACCAAGAGACACCGCAGCGATCGGCGACTGCCCGACGTGAAATTCACAGCAGATGGCACGACTCTGGCGAATCCCCGTCGACATTAACCAGGGAGTCAACCGCTGATCAAAGAAGAATAATAATAATAAGTCAATAAACGATTCTAATTCGAAGGTATTTATTGACCGGTTGCTGGGCGAAGTTGGCTACCCACCCCGGTGTCTGTGTCAGCCACGTGGAAGCTGGTAAACCAAATCAGTTGGCCGTGACGTGACAACCCGATTTGATCGCCTCTGTCCAGTTGGTGGGAGGGTTGTAGTTGAGGCTTGACATTGTATAGACACTGCACGACGATCTCACCCAAAAATAAAAAGGTGACGTTATACAGGCTGTAAGAGGGGGGGGAGGGGGGTTGGTGTCGTACGTGTGCGTGTTGTGTGAATGTATTCGCCAGCAGAGGGCGTCTCTCCCCGGTACAAGGGGAGAATTTCACGAGAGGTGGGGGGGGTGCGGAAACTTCACGCAAGTTTAGCGAAGACTGCAAACAGGTGTGTACGCGCGTACACACACACACACAGGTAAACACACACACACACGTGTAACATACAGCCCTACGAGCATTTACACTTTCATGAACACCACGTGTGTACGTACAGACGCACACAGCTAGGTACAAATACAAGCGACAGACAGGCAACGCAATGCGTATACGTACTGCTAAAATTGAGAGTGTGAACACACAGCGATGTGGAACACAAAGCGAAATCGCAGGAGACATCTGCATGCCGAGTAGCGCATTCAGTACACACACAGCACATAGAGTACACACACACAGTACAAACACAGTACACACACAATGTTGTCCCACGTCCGAACGCAAAGCCGCATCCGAGTGAATTAAAACCGCACGCGGCGAATTTTGTTAAGAAATAGGTGAGCCGCATATAACGCGAAATCGCACAAAGCAAGGGAAACCTGTGCACGAACAGGTGTTATGGGTTAGGGATCATCATGCACTCCAACATCCATCGCACCATTTCGCTCAGGTCCATTAACATCACCACCCCCATCATCATCATCTCTGCCATAATCAAAAGATAAGATCCCTATCAACATCCCCACGATCTTTACTGCATCATCATCAACAACCCCATCTTCATTCAAACAATCATCACCCCCATCAAAATCATCACTCAAATATAATCAACCCATTATGACTGTCACAATCATCATCATAAGAGCACCTTGACTGGGAGTCAAACCTGGAATCTGGGGAGGCCCAGGGTAACAAGATTGACTTAATTTCCAGCAGTATTGGGTTGGCCAGGGGTGTTTCGGTGTCGGCTCACGATGGCCGTGTCAGAGCAAAACGGGAGGCAGGGACTCACCTTAGTCCGTCCTCTCACGCGTGTGTGATGGCAGGCTCATGGTGCCCTGTACAACACAAAGACACACACGCACACAGCGATTGTGCGCTCCATTACATCTCAAGAGGCGCCTGTGACTCATCACATCAAATAAAAAAAGCCTAAACTTCTACATGTTCAAACAAGCAATCGGGGTTGGGGGGGGGGGACGTTTGAATGCTTTGGCTACCATGGGCCAGTAGAAATGCCACATTGCCATGGGCCAGTAGAAATGCCACATTACGATGGGCCAGTAGAAATGCCACATTACGATGGGCCAGTAGAAATGCCACATTACCATGGGCCAGTAGAAATGCCACATTACCATGGGCCAGTAGAAATGCCACATTACCATGGGCCAGTAGAAATGCCACATTACCATGGGCCAGTAGAAATGCCACATTACCATGGGCCAGTAGAAATGCCACATTACCATGGGCCAGTAGAAATGCCACATTACCATGGGCCAGAAGAAATGCCACATTACCATGGGCCAGTAGAAATGCCACATACCATGGGCCAGTAGAAATGCCACATTACCATGGGCCAGTAGAAATGCCACATTACCAAGGGCCAGTAGAAATGCCACATACCATGGGCCAGTAGAAATGCCACATTACCATGGGCCAGTAGAAATGCCACATTACCATGGGCCAATAGAAATGCCACATTACCATGGGCCAGTAGAAATGCCACATTACCATGGGCCAGTAGAAATGCCACATTACCATGGGCCAGTAGAAATGCCACATACCATGGGCCAGTAGAAATGCCACATTACCATGGGCCAGTAGGAATGCCACATTACCAAGGGCCAGTAGAAATGCCACATACCATGGGCCAGTAGAAATGCCACATTACCATGGACCAGTAGAAATGCCACATTAGCATGAGCCAGTAGAAATGCCACATTACGATGGGCCAGTAGAAATGCCACATTACCATGGGCCAGTAGAAATGCCACATTACCATGGGCCAGTAGAAATGCCACATTACCATGGGCCAGTAGAAATGCCACATTACCATGGGCCAGTAGAAATGCCACATTACCAAGGGCCAGTAGAAATGCCACATTACCAAGGGCCAGTAGAAATGCCACATTACCATGGGCCAGTAGAAATGCCACATTAGCATGAGCCAGTAGAAATGCCACATTACCATGGGCCAGTAGAAATGCCACATTACCATGGGCCAGTAGAAATGCCACATTAGCATGGGCCAGTAGAAATGCCACATTACCATGGGCCAGTAGAAATGCCACATTACCATGGGCCAGTAGAAATGCCACATTACCATGGGCCAGTAGAAATGCCACATTACCATGGGCCAGTAGAAATGCCACATTACCATGGCAGGGGCCAGTCTCTCCATAGGACGACCAATCAGAGGCGGATCTGGTAACACGCGCCCTGGACGGTAGGGAGGGCGGGTGTTCCTGAAATGTCAAGCTTTTATATGGGGCCCTGCAGCATCAACTTAAACAAAAAACATTCCATGTATTGTCTCTGCTGAATATCAATTAAGTACCAATAATAACGATTTTCGGGGGTCTCCAGGGAAGAGGGACCAGTGGGGGGGGGGGGGGGGAGACGCCCCTCGGATCGTCAACTAGGACCACTGCTGACTTCAAAAACTTGAACGATCCGGGAGATATGATGGCGGTCATGGCGATGATAGGGATGTTGACGATCATGATTGGGACAATGGTGGCGATGGTGATGATACATGATAGGGATGATGGTAGTGGTGGTGATGATGATGGTGATGATGGTGGTGATGTTGGTGATGATAGGTATGATGGTGACGCTGGTGGTGATGATAGGGATGAGGATGACGATGGTGGCGATGGTGGTGATGGCGGTGATTTGAAGGGACCAGTGACCTGTATTGAACTTGCGATATCCTGACTGGGGAGCCCGAGGGCTTTGGCCACAGCGACACACACACACAGCGACGCACACACACAGCGACACACACACACAGCGACACACACACACAGCGACACACACACACACAGCGACACACACACACAGCGACACACACACAGCGACACACACACACACAGCGACACACACACACACACACCGACACACACACACACAGCGACACACACACACAGCGACACACACACACAGCGACACACACACACACACAGCGACACACACACACACAGCGACACACACACACAGCGACGGCTGGCCGCACGCATTACTCCAGTCGTCGCATGTTCGCACAACACCTGTGGGTCTGCAGCACTTACTATGAATTACGATAATATAAGGTTCTGTGATGGGAGAGAAAGAGAGAGCGAGAGATGTAGTGAGAAGGGAGAGCGACTAAGGAAGTGAGATAGCGAGAGGGGAGAGAAATGGTGACAGTTATAATTGAGAGAGAGAGAGCGATGGAGCGAGATGCACGGTAACATAAAATGACAGAGACACACACACTGACACACAGAGAGGGAGAGAAATGCACGGGGCGATACAGGGAGGGAGAGAACCACACAGAGAGGGGTAAAAAACAACAAAAACCCGGCAATCGTGCAGATAAGCGAAACGCTGACTCGCGCGATGCAAAAAAAAAGTTCCCGATCGGCGTGGAACAAAGCAGAGAAAGAGAGAATTGGGAGTCGAGCTGGGCTTGGGTGAATGAAGAGAACACATTGCACGTACACAATGGGGGGTCTCTTTTTGTGCAGGCGCCGGTGACCGAGGCTGAGACTGTCAACTCGCCGCTACTCTCGTGATCCGGTTAAATCGCGGGTGGCGCCTGGAGCCCGGATTCGAACCCAGGTTCTCCGTGGTGAGAGCTCTACTTCTCTTGACACGACCACTGCAAACCCTCTGCCCCAGAATCTCACTGGCACGCTCTTGACACCGGTTCAACGCTCTGCCGTGGCCATTATAAACCACCCCTAGAGGCACCCAGGGCCCAGGACTCGAACCCAGGTGGCCCAGCGGCATTCCCAACACGGCCCCGTCATAAAATCAGCCGGCACCGCGGCTGCCTCAATCCCTTCGCTGCTCAAACTTAAAATTTCCCCTGCAACGGCATTCGACAAACGGCGATCGCATCCGACCCGGTTAGCGGCGGCCACGACAGGTTTGATTCGCGGTGCTGCTTTGCGGTGAATCGTCCAGGAACGCAACGTCAGCTGCACACGGGGGAGTGAGGCTGTCACCCGTCACCAACCCGAGTTAAGAACTCAACGCAAAAAGGACAAGCGCTTGATCGTTCGCAACAAACGCGCGTTCTCCCGCTTTCGCCAAAGTCCCATCGTCAATCTTAACGCGCCCCACGCTTTTGCTTCCGCAGCCGATATCAAAAAGCAGGACTGTCGAGATCCCATACCCTCGGTGTAGTTTTCCCAAGCATTACAGTCGCTGCGCCGACGAGCTGTTTAATTTATCGTGTCGTCATTTGGAGTGGGAGTGCAGGAAGCGTGTAAATGGGTAGCTTCCTGCTTTCGCGTGCCACTGCTGCATTGTGGTGGATGTTGGCAAACGATTGTGAACATCTCAAATGCAAGTCCCTGCAGGAAAAGCCTGTATTGCGGTATGTATGTATGTATTTCAAACTTATTTTGCACCGTACGTAGCCAACCATGCGGATATCAATCAAGCTTTTGGCTATGTGCAGCTTCGGATAGGTACATTATGTCTTGTAAGGGGATGGTAGTTATATAATCAGTCCAGCTTCTTCACATTTTTTTCGGCTTTTATGTAAAAAAAAATTCCAGCGATGGGTGTGGAATTGGAGAGGCGCCAGGGATCAAGCAACTGTGATGACCTGAGGGTTCATATACCTCATGCGTTATGGGACGGCCAAACCTGAGTCCACGTTATTTGACCTGAAGTTTTGCCAGATTTCTCCCGGAACTCGAGATGAAGGGCAACTCGACCAGGCCAACAAATTAGGTGTTTCCTACGACGTGCCGATTTCTATTCAAGGAATACCGCAAAAGCAAAATGCCAAGACTGCTTGTTGCTAAGAAAATCTACTTTTTAACCATTAAATCATAGAAATCTGCCACAGGCAACAGATTTGTTTGTTTTATCGTAACACTTTTGGTGATGTATTTGTGCTGGGCCCTGAATTTTAACAAAGGCAATTCAGAGGCCAGGATGAGAAGAAAAATCACCCCAAACAATTTGGGCTGCAGCGCGAATTAGCAGTCAGATTACCAAAAAAAATACAGGAAACGTGCTGTGAAAACGCCGAACTTCGAGCTCAAACTTTGGTTACGAGGATCATGGAAAACCCCTACTTAGAGGGTTAATGCCGATGTCAGGATCGCTAGGGCAGTACCTCTTAGGTTCACCGGCAGGGTGGCTAAGACTCACGATGATCATGTCAGAGGACTGAGCCAAGCAACGGTGAGGCCCGAGGTTCGCGTGAAGGTGTTGGTCACCTGAGATTAAAATAAGGTGCTCACGTGCAAGCAAGTCAGCCGTCTCAGCCCGGTCACCGAGGACCGAATAAAATCCCACGATAGAATTAGCTTTTTTTGGTTAATCCGGACTTAATCAGGCTCCGAGGACAAACACTTTGGTTGAATGATGCGCGATGAACCGCTGTTCACAATGCGTAAAGAAGCAGCCTTGTGGGCCCGTACATGAGAGGCCTATGGAAGTCACTCCTGTTGATGTGTTCTGCCGTGTCACCGGCCAGAGCCGTTGTGAATCAGATGATCGAGAGTTCTGGAAGGAGAGCTTTCATCTTGTGACTAGCCACCTCTAAAAGGCAATTGGGATGTATTCCAGCCATTCCCAATCCACTAATGGATGAAGGTTTTGTGATTTGTTTTACTATACTTCTCTGCGGGTTGGTGAAGTAGTGGTGGTGGGGGGGGGGAGTGTTCAGATATCACTCGCCAACGATTTTGGCCGTGGCCTGGAATCCAATTCTGGATCCCAAGGTTCAGTGCGCAGTGCGCTCACTTCTGCAACCACCGCTCCCACCAACCAGTGATGCGATTTTGGATATAATGCAAACAACACATTTTTGTAGTTGTTTGAGTTTGTGCCTTGACAAAATAACTTAAATGTTGATTTAAAGCTTTTGTGACTGCAGGGATTCATATTCTTGGTTCTTTCGGTAAAGTCACCATGTAGAAGGGAAACAATAAAATAATAAAAAATATAAAACAATAAAATTCTCACGACGTTTCGACTGCAACACAAGCAATCATCATCAGGTGTGAAAACCACAGCATGAAATAAAATTTTCTTGCTGTGGTTTTCACACCTGATGATGATTGCTTCTTGTGTTGCAGTCGAAACGTCGTGAGAATTTTGTTGTTTTATATTTGTATTATTTTATTGTTTCCCTTCTACGTGACTTTACCGAAAGAACCAAGAAAATAACTTAAGGTATTTTTGTCCAGTTGTTGTAGCTTATAAACGATATTTTTTTGCAGGAACTTGTCAAAGAAGCCCGCCCACGGGTGTTGCCTCTCTTCCGTTCCAAAACGTCGCTGAGTAATTCAGAAATTACGGAATGTCTTTTTTTGCGGGGTTTTATTCTAAAAAATACACCCACCCGTAGTTTAATTAAAATAAATTACAGGTGGTAACTATGAACTGGAATTTCTGGTTGCGAGCACGGATCTTCTACTAAATGTGGGCGTTAGCGTGGGTGTGTGTGCAGTGGTGCATTTTTGTAAAATGCTAAATCGAATTAAAGGTGTGTGCATGGCGTGTGTGTGCGCACGTGTGGGGAGCGGTAGTGTAGTGGTTAGCGCGCTGCGCTACGAACCTGGCGATCCAGGTTCGATTCTCGCTCACGGCCATCACCAGTGACGATTATCTGAACCGGTCCTGGGACTCCACTAGGTCGACTCAGCCTCAAATTAGTACCTGGTGCGATGTGTAAACATCGTCACTAGGGAGACAAAGGTGGCCGGGCGTGGTGTTGCTGTGCTGGCCTTCATAGGTGCTCGCTAACAGCACTTGCCCCTACAGTCTGTTATGGCTACACGGGGGATCTTTGTCTTTTTTTTGTGCGTGCGTGTTTGTTTGTCTTTATGCATGTGTGCGTGCGGCACAGTGGAGAGACTACAGGTGATGATGCACCTGCCAGTAATCTCAGTCAGGTGAACCCACGGCACTTGGATCTTTCCCTTGACCTCTTTCCAGCGAGCCTTTGACACTTCACGTGGCCTCGAAGTGCACCTAGCCTGGCACAAGCGCCGTGGTGTTTGCGTGTTAACACAGACTGTTGGTGCCAAGTGCTGTTCGCGAGCACCTATTAAGGCCGGCACGGCACACGAGGAGGTGGGTGGCCAGCACCTCTGCTGAGGCTAAACGAAAGAGTTTTGGCTGAAATCCCCCATTAATCCGTAAAGTCCACGACAGCGGGTGCTGTTAGCGAGCGGCGAGCTGTTTCACGACACATGACGGGTAGGGTGTGGTCAGCACGACAACAGGCAGTCTCCCCATTGCTGATGCCGAGTTGACTAAAAGGAGGCTCAGAATTATTTCGGATTTAAAAAAAGAAAACTTTACACGGACTACACTGGCTTGCTAACCATGCAGATTGAAAATATGTAATCGTCGACTTTTGGGGAAATGGACCTTCTTCATCGCGGAGAAGTACAACATCACCGAGTTAAAGTGTTATTTATAGTTTGAGTTTTGGTTTGCATACGCGTACACCGCCGTACCTTCGAAACGGCCCATTGATGGATCAACTCTTACTCCCAATTCCAAAGCAGTTATCGCAAGTTCTTTCTGCAAAACTACCGATCGAAATCGGAACGTTTATCCGAACCGACCGGAGTGATTTCATCCCCAGACGTTTCGATGGCCAACCCTGAGACCTTTACTTCCTGCCGGTTCACCGACCAGATTCCTAGCTTGTCGACTGCTCAGGAGGTCCCAACGATGGCACCTCGCTGTCCTTGTCTGCCGAGAAACGTTCAAAGAGGAAAGCCGCCGACCCTTTGAACTCTCCCACCGCCTACTGACTTCTCAAGCCTAATCTTGCAGCTTTGTAAAGACGTTCGAAAATGTATTTCTTCGGGACCATTTTTTTGTCTTGGTGTGGGCAAACAGGGTTTCAGAATTGGCAGCCCACAGCTCCGGTCCGTAGGGTTCGCGAGTGTGCTAATTTGCGTGGCCGGGAGTCGGAGAACGGAACACATTCAGGGGAACTGATACCTCGTCGGAGACCTCTGAGATTCCGAATTAAAATCGATGTTTACAGTCACCCAATGATTAATCCGGGTTCGAGAGTGTAGCGAGCTGGTGGTCTCAGCCTGGTCACAAAATGACTGCACAAAAATAAAATAAAACCCATCTCATGTTAAATGTCTATTCACCCATTTTGGTTTCTTCCAACACCGAAAATCAAATGTTTTGATTTTGAGATGAGACGCACACCCTTCTCGTAGGTGGTGAATAAAAGGCGGCGGCGACTCCGTAAGAGACGGATTGGACAGACTTCCGAAGCAGTTTTGCTCCGGGAGCCAGGATTCTCTGCGGCGTCATCTTCTGTAACCGATCTCTGACACGAGGCGATTCGCTGCTCTCTCTCTCTCGCACTAGTTCCAAATGGACACGTCTTCGTCTCAGCACGCAGCGTTTCCGATCGCGCGGTCGCAACAACGGTCACAAGTCGTGTCGTGAAATCAACAACGCAAAAACTGAAGCAAAGTAGCTCTCGGCCAATCTGGTAACTTCCTTTAAAAATTCTAGGAGAATGTGAGAGCAGCCAGCCAGCCAATCGGTGTGTGTGTGTGATTGGCGAGTGGTTGCACGGGTTAGTGTGCTGTATTGAAAACCCGGCGACCTGGGTCCATTTCCACTTACGTTAAACATTTGTGGCGAATTTCTGAACATGTCCTGGGCCTCCCCGAGGTCGACTCAGACTTAAATGAGTAACTGGTGCAGCGTGTAAACATCAGTACTGTGAAGACGAACTCGGCCGGGCGTGGTGTTGGCCACCCACCCGTTCATGTGCCATGTTGGCCTTCATAGGTGCTCGCTCGCAGCATTTGCTCCAACAGTCCATTTAAGGCTATATCGGGAGGATCTTTGCCTTTGTGTGAACGCAGCATGCGTATGAACGACGTAGAAAAGTCAGCATAGGGGAGACAAAGGTGGCCGGTCGTGGTGTTTGGCTCAACCATCGTTTCCGAACAGCCCGAGTAGGCGCTTGCTAACAGTACTTTTGCGTTCCAGTCTAAAAGACTAAATGGGGTGATCTTTGTCTTTGTGTGTGTGTGTGTGCGTGCGTGTGTGCGTGCGTGTCAAATTTTGTAACTTCACAAAAATGTTCCAGTGATTAAAACCGTTCTGTGACAGCAAACTATGAATAGACACCGCGAGTGTGAGAGAGAGTTGCGAGCGCGTGTGTGTGTGTCCTAACCTCAGCTGTTTTTGGCCCAAATGTGTATGTGCGTGTGTCAGACAGCGCGCGCGCCTGAGCGTGTGCGAGCGTCAGTGCGTACGCGTAAGTGTACTTGCGTGCACGGTACACACGTGTGTGTCTACATGTACACTTGCAACGGCAGTCTATTGGCATGAATGTGCGTTGGGATCTTTGTACGTGGTATGTATGTTTGTAACCATCTGTATGGTTGTTTGGGGAATAAGTGGTATACGTGTGTTTGATTGTAAAGTGAATGTATTCGAGTGTGCAGTATAGTGTGCTTGTGTTTACGGTTGTTGTGTGTGTGTGTGTTTACTCGGGGAGCGGTGGTGTAGCGGTTAGCGCGCTGCGCTACAAACGCGGCTACCCGAGTTCGATTCCCATTCACGGCCAACACCAGTGACAATTATCTGAACTGGTCCTGGGCCTCCCCTCGGTCAAGTCAGCCTCAAATGAGTACCTCATGTGATGTGAACATCTACACACCCCCTCGTGTGCCGTGCCGGCATTCATATGTGCTCGCTAACATACACATAGCAGCACTTGCCCCCAAAAATTCGGGGAAGGCAACGAGAGGGCGCTTTGTCTTTGTTGTGTTTACTTGTTGGTGGGGAGTTTGCGTGCGACATTATGAGTGAACTGTGTGAACGTGAGCATATGGTGTGCAACACCCCACAGATGCGATTGGTAGAATTCGTGTGTGCTTGGTGTGCGTATGGCGAGTGAGCATACATGAGCACGCTCACAGCCAACATCCGTGATGATTATCTGAACCAGTCCTGGGCATTGACTCAGCCTCAAATGAGTACCTGGTGTGTAAACATCGCCACTGGGGAGACAAAGGCGGTCGGGCGTGGTGCTGGCCACCCACCCCCTCGTGTGCCGTGCCGGCCTTTGTAGGTGCTCGCTAACAGCACTTGCCCCAACAGTCTGTGTAAGGGATCTTTGTCTTTGTGCGTGAATGCGTGTGTGTAGCGGTGTTAGTTATGGTATATAACTGTGAAATGCGAGCGCGCGCGCGTGTGCCACGGTACAACCACGACCCGCAGCACGTGCGCGTGTGTCAGTGTTTCAAGTGTGTGTGTGTGTGACGAGCGTGCGTGCGTGTACCCCGGGCGCGCGTGTGTCAGCGCGCGTGTGTGTGAGTGCGTCAGCGTGTCCACGCATGCGCCTCCAAACCTCAGCTGTTTTGGGATATCAGTTGGTTCGGGTTTTTTCCCCCCCTCTTTTTTTGCGCCTTTTATGGCAAAGAGGCGCCGCAAACAGGAGCACCTGTCTCTCTCTCCCTGTCTCTCTCTCTCCCTGCCTCTCTCTCTCCCTGCCTCTCTCCCCCCCCACCACCACGCCGCCGCCGCCCGCCTCTCTTCCTCTTCGGTGTGACCTTGACAGGCACACCGCGGGCGGAGCGTGCGGATGGGGGTGCGCGCGCGTGCGTGAGCGCGTGTGCGCGCGCCGTGTGACACTGTGCGGTGTGGAGTTGAGTGCGTGCGCGTGTTGATCGTGGGGGGGGGGGGGGGGTGTGCGTGGTGTGCGATAGGGTAGGGAGGGAAATAGAGGGTTGAGAGAGTGAGAAGAGGATGGTGGGCGGAGAGCGTTATTTATTGGATAAACGAGTTATATACACACACACTATTTTTGTCCTCTCTCTCTCTCCCCCTTCCCCCTCTCTCTCTCTCGGTCACTTCCCAAGGACAGAGCTCCAGCTATTAATTACATAAAACAGGAAAAACGATAAAATTATACACACGCACGCGCGCACACACACACACACGGGCACGCGCACTCACACAAAGACGCACACACGCATACACACGCTCACATACACAAAAGTACAATCACAATCACTTAAACACTCAACCAACACAAACACACTCTCTTACACACATGCGCGCGCGCACACACTTGAAACACTCGCGCAGTACAAACACCCCCACGCAGACTTACACACATTATACACACACACACACTCATGCGTAAACTACACACACACACTCATGCGTAAACTACACACACACACGCACACTCATGCGTAAACTACACACACGCACACTCATGCGTAAACTACACGCACGCACACTCATGCGTAAACTACACACACACTCATGGGTAAACTACACACACACGCACACTCATGCGTAAACTACACACACACGCACACTCATGCGTAAACTACACACACACACTCATGGGTAAACTACACACACACGCACACTCATGCGTAAACTACACACACACGCACACTCATGTGTAAACTACACACTCATGGGTAAACTACACACACACACGCACACTCATGCGTAAACTACACACACACACACGCACACTCATGCGTAAACTACACACACACACGCACACTCATGCGTAAACTACACACACACTTATGCGTAAACTACACACACACACTCATTGGTAAACTACACACACACACGCACACTCATGCGTAAACTACACACACACACTCATGCGTAAACTACACACACACGCACACTCATGCGTAAACTACACACACACACATCACTGAAATACACAAACTCACCCGCATATACAAATACATATGAACACATATACGTGCATACTGTCACATACACACGTACACCAAGTGTAAGATTTTACCCCCAGATAACAGACTATTGGGGCAAGTGTGCTGTTAGCGAGCACCCATACACACACACGCGATCACCCAAGCGCACAAAACTGTTGGGGAAAGTGCTGTTAGTGAGCACTTATGAAGGCCGGCACGGCACACGAGGGGGTGGCTGGCCAGTAACACGTCCAGCGCACCAGGTGCTCATTTGAGGTTGAGCTGACCTAGGGGAGGCCCAGCACCGGTCCAGACAATCGTCACTGGCATTGGCCGTGAGCGGGAATCGAACTCGGGTCGCTGGGTTCATAGCTCAGCCCGATAGCCGTTGCACCACCGCTCTCCCGTGCACGCACACACGGTCACAGTATCGGTTGTGATACGGACAGCATCGATGCTACATTACGACTGCAGTAGTCCGACTGTCATCAGCATTCTCCATCCTTGCTATTGGGTACCGCCAGCAGTAAGCAGTCGCTTGCTATCATTACACGTATATACATTTTTTCGGGAAGCGGGGAGGGGGGGATTACAGTGTATGGGCTCTCTCCCAATCACGTTGCAATCGCCTTGCTATCCGAGTAAATTTCCCGAAGATTCAGAAACGTCCGTCCTTCCAGAATCCCCTCCGTCAGCAGCGCCTCCTCGCGTCATCGCTGTCGGCGGTGGTGGAGGAGGAGGAGGAGGGGGGGAGAATGGCCCCGGAAGGCGACGCCGCGTACAGAGGCGTCCCGAGGGGTACGGCGAATCGGGGCGGTCGCCCCGGGCCCCGTGCTTTGGGACCCCCCCCCCCCCCGGCTTCGACGACGTCACGCTATCAGATGGAATACCTCTGGTTTAGTTTGAAGGCATCGTGGAGGTGGGGGGGGGGACACACACACCTGGCGTGATGGCCCTGACCGCGGACCCACTTCTAGGCCGTGCGTGGGTCACCCATGAAGCCCGGTTTACTTGGTGACGCCGCTGCCGGCGGTGTGCAATGAGTCCAAAGCGTCGCGGCCGTGCGGCATTCGCTCCTTGCTCTCGTAGAGAGAGGACGACTCGCAGGCTCGAGGATGTACCGCAGGCGAGCGAAAAGGCAGCAGCGGTAGCAGCCAGGCGGTGAGTCGGTGCCAACAATTGCCCAAGCTCTGTGGTCCTCTACGTATTCAAAGTGGTATCGGCTAATTAATGCGTTTTTACACGTGGGGGGGGGGGGGGGGGGGGGAAACCGGAGCACTCACAAAAATAACCCACGCGTGCAAGGAGGAAACACTCTATCCCATACAGACGGAACAGGTGGACTTCACATTTTTTGCTGTGCCCTGTCCCACATTCTCTTGGGACAGCCAGGACACGGCTCTCCAGGAGAATGCAGAGATTCACCAACCCTCGCTGCTGCCTGCACAGCGCTGAACTACAGCAGGCACTAGCATAGCCAGCACACTCACAAAACAGCGAAGTAAAACTCAACACATCCACCAATAGCGTCATCCGTCCTGTCAGCTTCGGCGGCGGCGGCGGCGACAGGGCCCAACAACTGTCCGCCATGCGTCTCTTTCTTCACCCTGGCCAGGTGTTCCTGCATTGTACATCCTTTACTCGGTTCACTTTGAAGATCTCTTGCTCCACCGTCCCCTCTCCGTCTGGCTAGCTCTTGGTGGTATTCCTCCCGCGCGCGCGCGTGCGTGCGTGCGCGAGAGAGTGCGTGGCGTCGCTACATACGGGACTGTGTCCCAGCTCAGTCACGGGCTGCCCCGTGGCCTTCGTTGCTTCACGTCATCCCATGAGGTCATTATCGCCTTTAGCCGCTTTCTTACGTCGTCATTTAGATTATTTGGCTGCCGTAAATTTCCAACAGCAATGAGCCACTTCGTTGAGCTGTCGTTTATGGCCAGGTCACTTCTGAAAGAGACGTTAAAAAACTCAGTAGGCTTTACCTGCTAAAATAAAAAAAATAGTTTCATTTTATCTGTATTTTCTTGTGTAATTTGCTTACCTTTGCTATCTTTTTGCACTCCTATCGTGTTCTTTGTATTGGTTATTGTTGCAACGTTCTAATCCCGCCCCTACTGGACATCTGTGAAAAAGAGTTTTATAGCTCATAGAATTCTTCCTGCAGTATAAATATTCAGATTTTTCACTCTCCGCCATCTCCAAATCTCCAGGCCTCTTCTCAACCGGCCCATCACGGCCGCTGACGTCGTCCTTTCGTCAGCCTTTCTTGCTGTCCCGACGTTCTGCACCGTCGATAACTGTGTCCTTAAAAGGAAACACGAATATATATCGACGTTTGGGGCAATGGCTCTTTTTTTATACCACATAAAAGCCATCAACCCAAAGCGCCACCCGTGTTTTATACATGTGTATATTTCCCTTTTAAGGCCACAGTGTTATTGATCAATGTGTTGAGTTTTCAGAAACTCTAGAGCTGTTTTGCGTTTGTTGCTGGCATGGGCTGAATAAAATGTAAAACCCAAATGTATACGCTGGGTTCTTTCGTGGCAGAGCTGAGACCTCACAGTTTCAGCAGCCAGAACCTGGTTTGACAAACGGCGGCTGCTTAGATTTGACCCAAGAATCTTAGTATGACAGGGCCTCTTTTGGGCTCTCAATTAAAAACGATACCGGAATGAAACGTTTAAAATTACTGTTTGTGGAGTGCTACCTAGCGATGGGAGAGCCAGACCTATTGAAGTAGCATCCCTATTTAAGTGACAGCCCTATTCAAGTGACAGGTCTATTCAAATTGGTTCTGTGATATCACCTTCCAGGGCCATTCCTTAACGTTTCGTGAGATTTCTGCTGGAAAGCACATTTCCTCACCGCGCTACGTAACTCTGATCTCAGCGCTGAGACGTGATTTCTCACAAAATCAGAAACACAGAAGCGCACACATGCACGCAACCACAGGTACATTCTTCACAGCAAAGAGAACACTTTGCTAACTCAGCAGTGACAATCAGGCAGAGGCTAAAGCGCAAGCCACACTAGGAGTCGAACCAGGCGCGGCCGTGTGGAGTGGCCGAGTGGTGTGAATTTTTCGGGAGCCTGTTGACATAAAAATTACGGGGCCAAAAGTGGCTCCTTTCGCGTGGACATTTTCGATGGAAAACTGATTTACGTCTCCGATGAAATGTATGCAAATGCATCGGGGGAAAAAAAATCATTCCCATAAATTTGCGAGCGTGGGGTCGCAAACATTTCCTAAATTGTTTTGGCTCGCCCGCACACTTGCGATGTCGAGAGGAGATTTCAAAAACTCGAAGTGAAAATCTCGGCCCTGACACAGCCGCAGCTACGGGGAAGACAGGTGGCGGGGAGTAGGTTTTAACAAGCTGGGCCAAGCCAGTCCGTCAGCTGAGACAGGGAACAGACTCTCCACTCTGACCACATCAGGGGGCTCTCCGCTTGGTGTGAGTGTCTGTGTTTTTGTGTATATATGTTGGGAGCGGTGGTGGAGCGGTGGTGTAGCGGTTAACGTGTTGTGTCTTACGAACCCGGAGACCACAGTTCAATTCCCATTCACGGTTGACACCAGTGGTGGTTATCTAAAGCAATCCTAGGTCTCCCCTAGGTTGACTCAGCTGCAAATGAGCAATGTGTCAACAACGCCACTAGGAAGACAATGGCAGCCGGACATGGTTTTGACCACCTACCCCCTCGTGCACCGTGCCGGCCCTTCATAGGTACTCGCTCAGAGCAACTGCCCCAATAGCCTGTGTGGGCTACAAAGGGGATCTTTGCTTTTGCCTTTGTATCAAGCCTGTAACAGCACGACTCGGGGTAAACAATCTAAGTCAAGACTCCATTCTCAACCGTCTCGTGTTTTTGCTGGAGTTTTAAGTTATATATCTTAGTATGTCGGTGATGTGTGTATGCTTGCATGTTCAACTTTTTTCGCACCATACGCAGCCAACCGTGCTAATCTGTTAAGGCCGCATCGATGACTACCGATCCCTGCAACCTCACATTACGCGCATTCGTATACGTTGTAGGTAATTGGGTTCACGTCACCCCTCCAGCCACTAGAGGCCGCTACACTCATAACAATGTTTTGCAGCGACAAAAAATCGATTCGCCAGCGCTAATTGTGACCCTGGATCCCGACAATTCGTCGAATCTCCCGGAAGTGAGGGCGATTCATTGCCACGCTCGATTATAATTACCACCGTCCCGTTTGTATTGTTTTCCCCTTTTGTTCCGTGTCGCGTGCACGGTTTTGGTCGATCCCTTCGCCTCGATGTAACATCAGCATACCATCTGCATGCGATTTGCATAAATTGTAAATCATTGAATTTCACGCGCACAACTTGTTGCGTGTATCCTAAGCGCAATAATCCATTTTTATTACTAAAATCAATACATCATCACACATGCCTTTTGTGCATGTAAGCGTATCTGTGGGTGCATGGGGAGACAAAGGCGGCTGGGCGTGGTGCTGGCCATCCAACCTCATCGTGTGCCGTGCCGGCCCTTCACAGGTGCTCGCTAACAGCACTTTCCCCAAACAGTTAAAAAGCTATACACGGGGGATCTTTTTATCTCCGTGTGCGAGTGTACGAATGTGCATGGCTGCACGTGTTTGCATACGCGCAGGTACACGTGCGAGCAGGTGAGCGTGTGCACGCGCGCACTCGTGCGCGCGCGCGCGCACACAGCCACGCACACACAGCCACGCGCGCGCGTACACAGCCACGCGCGCGCGCGAATAGAAGTGTCCATCCGTCCGGTTGTCATGTCAACACGTGGTCACGCTCGTTAAGCCCATTATCCCACAATCCCTTTCATCTTTTCATCCACAGCCGCCGCTTTCGTGGCACGTTCCCACGCGTGTCCGCGCGTCCAACCCTGGTCGTTCCAGGGCACGTGTGCGCGTGTGCGTGGGTGGGTGTGTGCGTGGGTGTGTGCGCGCGTGTGTGCGCGCGTGCGTGGGTGTGTGGGCGCATGCGTGGGTGCGTGCGTGCGTGCGTGGTGCGTGCGTGCGTGCGTGCGCGCGTGGTTGGGTGTGTGCGGGGGTGTGTGTGTGTGTGCGTGGGTGTGTGCGCGCGTGCGTGTGTGTGTGCGGGGGTGTGTGTGTGCGGGGGTGTGTGTGTGCGCGCGTGCGTGTGTGCGCGCGTGCGTGTGTGTGCGTGTGTGTGTGCGTGTGTGTGCGCGCGTGCGTGCGTGTGTGCGTGTGTGTGCGCGCGTGCGTGCGTGTGTGCGTGCGTGGGTGTGCGCGGGTGTGCGCGTGCGTGGATGCGTGCGTGTGCACGCGTGGGAGTTTTGGGGAGGGGTAGCGTAGTGGTTCGCGCGTTGCGCTGCAAATTTAGCGACTCGAGTTCGATTCCGCGCTCACAGCCCACATCGGTGACATGTCTTGGGCCTCCCCTAAGTCGACTTAAATAGGTAACTGGTGCAGTGTGCAAAAATCAACACTGGGAAGACAAAGACGGCCTGGTGTGGTGCGAGCGACCCACACCCTCGTGTTCCATCCTGGTCTTAATGGACGCTTACTAAGCGCACTTGCCCCAACAGCTTGTGTAGACTACCAAGGGCAACTGTATCTCTGTGTGCGTGCATTCACGGCAACACCAGTTGAAACATCTTGAACTACCGCTAATAAAACATAAAATACAATCATTCACCGCCAGCAGTCATGGCCAATCCACTGCTGGATCAAGGCCTTCCCCAACCCTGCCACCGCCACCTGCAACACTCCTGCGATGTAACAACCCGCCCGGCACCTGCACACAAACTGATTTCGTCGCTCCATCTCCTCTGGGGAACCGTGCAATCTCACGATGATTTTTGTTTGTTTAAGTCGCGAACGAACGTAAAAATAAACAGGGTGGTGATCCATTTGCAGATGCCCCACAGATTTCCAATGGTCCTCTGTCCCCCTTCCCAACAGCCGAGTGAATATTGCGATGGCCCCATATCTTACAGAGGGGAGCGTTAAAAGAGATTCGGTGGAGAGAGGTGCAGAGGCTTTGAAAGGAAATGTAGTCGTATCCCTGCGATTTATCCACATTTTTTAAAAACTGGGTTGCCTATAAATGGATCACCATGTGCTCCGGATTTGTTTTTTTGGCGAGGTGGCTGGATTGGATGGCTCACGATTGCGATGTCATGTAGACACCGAGCCCATCGCCACTGAGCTCCTAGGACTCAACGTTCCTCTCTTTATCTCTTTCCGGCGACTCCTAATGGCCGTCAACAATCTTTCACCCAGCGCCTTTCCAGGTCTTGAACCAGGAACCAGGTCCTGGTTCAAGGCCAGGTTTCATCTACGTAGGTTAAAGCTGGGTTCTCGACCTGGTCTTCAAGGCCAGGTTTCATCTACGTAGATTAAAACCGGGTTCTCGACCTGGTCTTCAAGGCCAGGTTTCATCTACGTAGATTAAAACCGGGTTCTCGACCTGGTCTTCAAGGCCAGGTTTCATCTACGTAGATTAAAACCGGGTTCTCGAGCGTCGTGAATCGGTGGTCTCAGCCAAATCACAATAAAGTAGTTTGTTCCACTCAATTTGAGTGATACGCAGTGAACTACTCCAGGAACAGACTGTTGGGCGTTGCTTGAGCGAAGCCAACTCGGAACTACTTAAACCGGCGTGGCGCCAATCGAAGCTGGTCTGCCGTGGTGTTGTCTTCCAGGGCATTTCCCTCACGACGTTCGGGGCCACGATGCCATGAGACGCCACCCAAATAAAAATTACCGCCTGGACAGCAGATTTTCAGTGACACCTAATGTGTAGGTTTTCGCGGCCGTGCTCTACGTATGGCCTTCTGGCGCGTTTTCCGGCCGTACCGCGTCACTGTTCGGCACGACGTCCGATGTGTCACTCCGCGTTCCGTGGCAGCTTCTTCGGGGAAAACCGTCAGAGGTGGTGCCGAACAGCACACGGGGGACAACACGAAAACACGCTGGAGCGTTGTTACAAGACTTTAAATCGCCACCGTGGGCACTACGGTGGCGAGATGTTAACTACCTCGCCTGGTATACAGGAGGTCGTGAGTTCGATCCCGACCCTGGCGCCCGTATGCTTGTAGTTCGCATGTCTCTCTCTCTCTCTCCCCATGGTGAGATGTTACCTACCTCGCCTGGTATACAGGAGGTCGTGAGTTCGGTCCCGAGCCTGGCGCCTGTATGCTTGTAGTTTGCCTGTCCCTCTCTCTCTCCCCGTGGTGAGATGTTACCTACCTCGCCTGGTATACAGGAGGTCGTGAGTTCGGTCCCGAGCCTGGCGCCTGTATGCTTGTAGTTTGCGTGTCCCTCTCCCCGTGGTCGTGTGAAATTTTCTCTGGGTCCTCCGGTTGTTCCCTCCACACTTAGAATCTACACGCATTTAGAGTGTTTGGCTACTGTACATTTACACACGATAAGACACTTAGTTGAGCTATCATTTGTGAGAGCCAGGTCGTTTCTGAAAAAGAGCTACATAGCTCAGTGGGCCTTACCTGGCAAACAAAAAAATTGTTCGTTTAAATTGACCATACCGACCGCCACAGCAGCATTGCAGCGGTGCAACCGCCACACGACGGTGAAGCTGTTGCCACGGCCCAGCAGCATTACATTCACCGCTTGACACAGAGGTTCGTAGTTCGAATCCATTGGCTGCCCTGGTTATTCCTGCCGATGTAACTAACCGTAATGATACTGCGCGCCGTCTGCTTCGCAGCGGACCCTAAAGAGCCCCTGACATAATTCGCAAAAGAATAGGTCAGCGCCAGGATCACAAAATTGCCAAGTTACTAAAATGGTATTATACACAGCAGCAATGATTGTCCCTTCCCTGCAGTCACAGAGGCGGTAATCAGGATAACCGGATATCCGGCTGCTACAAAATGCAGGCTGCCACCTTGTGCTGCCCTGCAAGATGCTTGAGCGGCAGCCTTTCAAACTTATCGAACTTATTAGCCATATCAGCGGCTCCGACCTATTAATAAACTCCGCGTTCAAATCCAATAAAATTTGTTTTATACATTTGTGGCGCCCATTGGAAAACATAAACACACTGAGATATCTCAGAATATTGACGTCAGCCCCCCCCCCCCCCAATGTCAAAATCCTGGCTCCGCCCCTGCCTGCAGACGAATGCCCCAGGTCACTCTTGCAAATGAGACTCATCGTGGTTTCTTTTGAGTTCTCACCTCGTTACACAAAATTAACTTGGACAAATTTTACAACCAAAGCCACTGGAGTGATGCCAATGGAGTGCTGCGGTGTGCGACCTCCGCCGATCATTTTTGAAAGTCTCTTGCTCATTAACGGAACTCCTCACTTTGCACAGCCGTGGACTCAACAGCCCGAGGTGTCTAAAAGGTTAAGGTGGCATACCTGAAATTGCTTGCTTAAGCTGGCAGGAGTGCCTCCACTTGAGGGAGCTGTCGTAGAAATACCCCTCTATAGGGTATGTGGTGGCCTATTCCTGGAATAGATGGGAGTACCCACATTTGACCCTACCACACGCAACCGGCTGACCGCCTAACTAAAAGAGCGCTTGTACCCATTGATACTGCTGGGTGGATGGAGGCGGTGGGTGAGGGGCATTTTTTAAAAAAAACCTTGCCAATTTATTTCAAATTACCACACTGGAAGATCACATTTAATCGGCGACCTTTGCCATTCGGGGACTTGCGAACCGTGCAAACACCACAGCAGGCATCCCCAGCCGGTGGACAGCTACAAGAGCTGACTGTTTTGTTTGATGCACCTGCCCGTGTAATGGAAGAGGCCGCTGGTAAAATAAATGCGGAGAACGAACGACCCTGCGGTTAAGTGGACGCTAAAGTGGACGCAAACGGCGTCATCGTTCGCGGGGCCTGGCCATCGTGTACGCGCCGTGACGAGATGTTAGTTACCTCGCCCGGTATGCAGGAGGTCGTGGGTCGATCCCAACCCTGGGTCCTCCGGTGTTTCCGTCCACATTTAGAATCAACGTGCGTTTCGAGTAATTGGTTACGATGCATTTCCACGTGATAAGCCACTTGGTTGAACCATCATTTGTGGCCAGGTCGCTCCTGTAAAATAGCTACATAGCTCAGTGGGCTGTACCTGGTCAAATTTTAAAAAGAGTAAAAGTAATTTTAAAAAATAGTAACCGCCGCATCAATGCCCCTGCCGCGTGACAAGGTGCGTTTGGCCGGGGAGCGATGCTGAGTTGAGCCCCTCCCAGATGCCGGGGTCCGTGCGCACGATGATGGAAAAAAAACACTAAATGGGCACAATTGTAAATATATCTCATAATCCGATTGGGGCTAATCGACACAGCCAATCAGAATTAAGCACTAATCCGATCAGCCAATCAGCAAAGAGCTTAATCCCACCCATGCACACGAGTGGGCGCGCACATACATATGCGTGTACACATCCCTTACATACACACACATGCATCCTCGCACACACACACAATGGCCACACATCCTTACAGATTGGCTTTCACACTCCTACACACACGCACACACTCAAGCTCAATCACACCCTTGCTTATGCACTCATCAAAGACAACGATCCCCCGTATAGCCTTTAACAGACTCTTGGGGCAAGTGCTATTAGCGAGCACCTATGAAGGACGGTACGGGACACGAGATGGTGGGTGGCCAGCACCACGTCCGGCTGCCTTTGTCTCCCCAGTGGCGGTGTTTACGCATCGCACTAGGTACTCATGTGAGGCTGAGTCGACCTATGTTAGGCACAAGATCGGTTCAAAAAATCGTCACTGGTGTTGATGGCCGTGAGCGGGCATTGAACTCGGGTTGCCTGGCTCGAAGCGCACTAACCACTTCACTACCGCCCCCCTTACACAGCCGCTTGATATTATTCGTTTTGACTTTGTCATTTTGGTGACCCGGGTCAGCCCACTCTCGCAAATGAGACTCAACCTGGTCTCTTGAGTTCTCACCTGATTCAAGCAAAACGAACCTGAAACTATTTGTGCTATCGCAAGCTCCTATTAGGCCCCACTGCCATACACACGAGTCAAGTGGTGATGTGACCCGTAACCACACGGACACGCCTGCCCACCTGGTGCTTAACTCTTTCAGTCTGAGTCAACCTGTGGGTGCCCCAGGTCAGTTTTAGGTGCACCCTGTGTTTGGCTGAAAGTGGTGCAGTAAATCACGCACTGCTCTACGAACCCCTGTGCGTATGTTCGATTCCTGGCTGTTGCTAACATCAGCTGTGATTGGTTCTCCGAACTCCTGTCTTTACCGGCCTGAGCTGACCAGCGTGGTGAAGTATGGTCAAACAACGCCCAGAACCATCAGAGTGCAGTGAGTCCAACTGAGTCGCAGACGTTGTCTTGGAAGCAACACTATTTATTACATCAAGTTTCATTTATTAGGTATAGCCCTGTGAGCCATGCGGCTCTTGAGTCGGGTGCAACAAACAAAATATGAACAGAGAACATCTTAAAGGGACGACGCGCAACAGAAACATCCTGGAAAAAACAGCAAATCTTCCAAAAAAACCCACCGTATTACAACGCTGTGTGCAAAAATCCCAGTGTGATGCAAGTCAAAAAATAACAACCATAAGACAATGTAGATTAAAGTTATCAGTCCAACTCCACACTTCAGCAAGAAACATGGCTTAACCATATGTTGTCGAAATCACCAAAATAAAACTATAAAAACAATGTAACAACAGTATTCATAGGAACTGTGATTCAAATTTAACAATAAACGATATACATAACATGTACGACCAAACTTGCAGCCATAGCTGGCAGCATGACACTCCCAGTGTATGATGTGTGAGTGAGTCAGCGTATGATGAGTGAGTGTATGATGAGTGAATCAGTGTATGATGAGTGAGTGTATGATGAGTGAATCAGTGTATGATGAGTGAATGGCTCAGTGGTTGTGTGAGTGAGTGTATGTGTGAGTCAGTGTATGATGAGTGAGTGTATGATGAGTGAATCAGTGTATGATGAGTGAATGGGTCAGTGGTTGTGTGAGTGAGTGTATGATGTGTGAGTGAGTCAGTGTAAGATGAGTGAGTGTATCACGGCCTCCTCCATGCTATCGCGGCCTCCTCCACGCCATCACGGCCTCCTCCACGCCATCACGGCCTCCTCCCCGCCATCACGGCCACCTCCACGCCATCACGGCCTCCTCCACGCCATCACGGCCTCCTCCACGCCATCACGGCCTCCTCCACGCCATCACAGCCTCCTCCACGCCATCACGGCCTCCTCCACGCCATCACGGCCTCCTCCACGCCATCACGGCCTCCTCCACGCCATCACGGCCTCCTCCACGCCATCACGGCCTCCTCCACGCCATCACGGCCTCCTCCACGCCATCACGGCCTCCTCCACGCCATCACGGCCTCCTCCCCGCCATCACGGCCTCCTCCCCGCCATCACGGCCTCCTCCACGCCATCACGGCCTCCTCCACGCCATCACGGCCTCCTCCCCGCCATCAGGGCCTCCTCCACGCCATCACGGCCTCCTCCACGCCATCACGGCCTCCTCCACGCCATCACGGCCTCCTCCACGCCATCACGGCCTCCTCCCCGCCATCACGGCCTCCTCCACGCCATCACGGCCTCCTCCCCGCCATCAGGGCCTCCTCCACGCCATCACGGCCTCCTCCCCGCCATCGTGGCCTCCTCCACATCATCACGGACTCCTCTACGCCATCGCGGCCTCCTCCACGCCATCACGGCCTCCTCCACGCCATCACGGCCTCCTCCACGCCATCACGGCCTCCTCCCCGCCATCACGGCCTCCTCCACGCCATCACGGCCTCCTCCCCGCCATCACGGCCTCCTCCACGCCATCACGGCCTCCTCCCCACCATCGTGGCCTCCTCCACATCATCACGGACTCCTCTACGCCATCGCGGCCTCCTCCACGCCATCACGGCCTCCTTCCCGCCATCACGGCCTCCTCCACGCCATCGCGGCCTCCTCCACGCCATCGCGGCCTCCTCCACGCCATCACGGCCTCCTCCACGCCATCACGGCCTCCTCCACGCCATCACGGTACACACAAAGGAGGCTCGAGACTCAGTGAGTCAGTGGTAGTGAGGGATGCGCAACACAACATAACGTAACCTACACTCGGGTGTTGAACGCCCATCTAACCACACTACGGCAGAACTAGACACGGTCCCGCTATCCCGGTCCGGACCACGAGCTGGGTCCCGGACCGCCTGGCTAGAGGCTCCTTCAACCCGACGTGGATCTTCACTCACCAACAGTCAAGAACCCCGAGCCTCACACGGGGCCCCCGTTATATCGGCCTGGGCTGGGGCTGGCTCCGCCCCTCGCCCCGCCCACCTTCTAGATCTCTCGAGCTCTTTCCTGAAGGCTCCCGAGAGCTCCTTTATACCACGTGACCACCCAGCGGCCCCCGTCCACCTGTGGCCCCCCTCCAATATCATCCGGTCAGCGTATCATGCCCTAACGTAACCCTGGCTGGCTGACACTCTCTCTTGCTCCCTCACCGGGAGCCCACACCGCACACTGTCCGTGGTGCCTCTGCGCTAACCAGCGCTCACCCAAACCCCGTTAGGGCTGGTACTACGCCCAGTAAACGGGCTGCACATAATGACAACGTATTATCCACCGTAGCCTCGCAAGGCCGGCACCGCACAGTGACATTCACAGTCACTACAACAGTGTCGCGAGGCCTTCATCCCTGTAACTAATGGGCTCTAACCTGGCTAAACACAAGTACACATGCAGCCTTATTACAATCTACTGCTTGACAAGGGCCTCCTCACACTGTGTCGAACCCGGGGGGGACATTTGACCATACTTCTCCACGCTGGTCAGCGATGGTGGGGGACCATATACACTGGAGCATAGCACAGTCATCATTAAAATCATCACGGTCCATGGGCACATAGTCCGTAGGTGTTCACTGAACATTTCGTCATTTGTTTCCACTTTCCTTTGTCTTATGCCAATATGCTCAAGCAGTGCCACATCTTTATAGCACCAATCCCTTATGTCCAATCAAGTCATTCTCTGGAGTGATGCCACTTTCTGGTTTCCTTTCCACTTCTCCGAACAGCACACTTTTAATCTCCCTGTTGTTGTCTAACCTACATAATGGTGTCATCACTGCCTGCATCATCAGGCCGTCTTCTATGAGCAACCTTTTTCTTAATTCTATATCGGTCACTCTTTGGGTCCCGCTTAGTTGCAGCAGTATCCTTCTGTGGCAATGCATTTCGAATGCCGCCATCTTGTCTCCGTCAGTCTTTTTCAATGTCCACGTCTCGCAGGCATGCAAAGCTGTGCTGAACATGCACGTTCTTTAACCATGTTCAGTTTGGTCTCACAGCTGACTTGAACACTGAAACAACAATGGATATTGCTGGACTGCCATCTACGGCCGATATCACCACTATGCAGGCTCAGGCCTGCTGAGCTTCCAAGAATCGATGAGATTGGTGGGGTTGGAGGAGGGGGGGGCACATTCACAGGGAGATTTGGTCACAAGCTGGCTAGTTGTAGCTGGACAAGAGCAAAGGTTATTTCTCTTTCTGTTCTGCCCGCCAGTGGAGATACCAATTGTCCAATGTGATGATTTACTGGAATCAACATTTGGTTCGCGAGGACTGCAGGGAATGCGTACAAGTCACAACAGGTGGCATGCGAAGCTGTACATACACACACACACTCACAAACAAAACAAAGGTCCCCAGTATAGACTTTAATATAAACTCTTTATGCTTGCGTAAGTACGGTTAGTTGGCACGTATAAAGGCTTGCATGGCGCACGAGTGTTTTGGTGTAGTCAAGAACCACGTTCGACCGCCTTTGCCTCCCCAGTGCTGATGACCACACGCATCATGTCAGTAAATCATTTAGGAC
Source organism: Petromyzon marinus (assembly GCF_048934315.1). Lineage (NCBI taxonomy): Eukaryota > Metazoa > Chordata > Hyperoartia > Petromyzontiformes > Petromyzontidae > Petromyzon > Petromyzon marinus. The sequence continues at coordinate 8,906,710 of NC_133671.1, forward strand.
TAAGTCGTCATTAGAAGAGACCAAAGCAAAGTCTGATAGCAATCACCACTGATGTTCGCCATAGCCTGGAATTGAATTCAGGTCACCAGGTTTGATGCACACTACGATAACCTCTGTGCCGACACTCATCACAAATACACATACACTCGCGCACACACACACACACTCCTCTCACACACACACACGCTCCTCACACAACACTCAAAGACAAAGATCCCCAGTATTGCCTTTTAGTACAAGTGCCGTTAGCGAGCACCTGTTAAGACCAGCACAGCACATGTGTGAAGGGGGTGGAACGGCCAACACCACACGTGCCCATACTCACACATTCCCATACATGCATGGCACTCAGACACGTGCACACACACACACAAAGGTCACCCGTATAGCCTTCAACAGACTGTTGGGTTAAATGCTGTGAGCAAGGACCTTCAAAGGCTGTCATGGCACACATGTTGGTCGGTAGCCAACACCACGCCCGACCGCCTTTGTCTCCCCAGTGCTAATCTTTACACACTGTATCAGGCACTCATTTAAGAACGAGTTGACCTAGGGGGAGATCCAGGATCGGTTCACGTATTGGCCACTGCAATTCCAATCCCCATAACACATATGAACACTCTCATACACACTCACATGTTGTGAGGCACACACACACATATTGCAGTGCTCACACGTGAACTTATTCAGATATGACTAAGACAAGCTTACACGTACAGTGAGGGAAAAAAGTATTTGATCCTCTGCTGATTTTGTACGTTTTCCCACTGACAAATAAATGATCAAATTTTGATTTAAAGCTTTCGTGACTGCAGCAATTCATATTCTTAGCTCTTTCGGTAAAGTCACGTTGAAGGGAAACAATAAAATAATAAAATATATATTGTTTCATATATATTTTCTTATTTTATTGTTTCCCTTCAACGTGAAATGATCAGTCTATAATTTTAATGGTAGGTTTATTTGAACAGTAAGAGACAGAATAACATCAACAAAAATCAAGAAAAACGCATGTCAAAAATGTTATAAATTGATTTGCATTTTAATGAGGGAAATAAGTATTTAACCCCCTCTCAATCAGAAAGATGTCTGGCTCCCAGGTATCTTTTATACAGGTAACGAGCTGAGATTAGGAGCACACTCTTAAAGGGAGTGCTCCTAATCTCAGCTTGTTACCTGTATAAAAAACACCTGTCCACAGAAGCAATCAATCAATCAGATTCCAAACTCTCCACCATGGCCAAGACCAAAGAGCTCTCCAAGGATGTCAGGGACAAGATTGTAGACCTACACAAGGCTGGAATGGGCTACAAGACCATTGCCAAGCAGCTTGGTGAGAAGGTGACAACAGTTGGTGCGATTATTCGCAAATGGAAGAAACACAAAAGAACTGTCAATCTCCCTCGGCCTGGGGCTCCATGCAAGATCTCACCTCGTGAAGTTGCAATGATCATGACAACGATGAGGAATCAGCCCAGAACTACACGGGAGGATCTTGTCAATGATCTCAAGGCAGCTAGGACCATAGTCACCAAGAAAACAAATGGTAACACACTACGCCGTGAAGGACTGAAATCATGCAGCGCCCGCAAGGCCCCCCTGCTCAAGAAAGCACATATACATGCCCGTCTGAAGTTTGCCAATGAACATCTGAATGATTCAGAGGACAACTGGGTAAAAATGTTGTGGTCAGATGAGACCAAAATGGAGCTCATTGACATCAAATCAACTCGCCGTGTTTGGAGGAGGAGGAATGCTGCCTATGACCCCAAGAACACCATCCCCACCGTCAAACATGGAGGTGGAAACATTATGCTTTGGGGGTGTTTTTCTGCTAAGGGGACAGGACAACTTCACCGCATCAAAGGGACAATGGACGGGGCCATGTACCTTCAAATCTTGGGTGAGAACCTCCTTCCCTCGGCCAGGGCATTGAAAATGGGTCGTGGATGGGTATTCCAGCATGACAATGACCAAAAACACACGGCCAAGGCAACAAAGGAGTGGCTCAAGAAGAAGCACATTAAGGTCCTGGAGTGGCCTAGCCAGTCTCCAGACCTTAATCCCATAGAAAATCTGTGGAGGGAGCTGAAGGTTCGAGCTGCCAAACGTCAGCCTCGAAACCTTAATGACTTGGAGAAGATCTGCAAAGAGGAGTGGGACAAAATCCCTGCTGAGATGTGTGCAATCCGGGTGGCCAACTACAAGAAACGTCTGACCTCTGTGATTGCCAACAAGGGTTTTGCCACCAAGTACTAAGTCATGTTTTGCAGAGGGGTCAAATACTTATTTCCCTCATTAAAATGCAAATCAATTTATACCATTTTTGACATGCGTTTTTCTGGATTTTGTTGTTGTTATTCTGTCTCTCACTGTTCAAATAAACCTACCATTAAAATTATAGACTGATCAGTTATTTGTCAGTGGGCAAACGTACAAAATCAGCAGGGGATCAAATAATTTTTTCCCTCACTGTACACACTCACGCATGGCACTCACATACATAGGCACACATACACTCTCCCATGCACACAGACACGGCTCTGTGTGCATATAAGGAGTTGATGCCACTTATTCCTAGAAACTCTGATAACCGAGACAAGCACTGAATGTGCATGTGTCTGCGTACGTGTGCGTTTTTAGCATGCACAAATACACACAGCTGCAGTGAAGTGTTACGACTCGATTCCTGGCCGTGATTCACATCATGACCACTGGCAATTGCCAAGTTGACGCCTGAAAGTGGGTTTCAATTAATAAGTAATAATATAATAATTTAAACTCGTAACGCGACGCTACCGCGTGGTGTTCACTTTCCCCTGCCCTCGAAGACAGAGGACGACTCAGAGGCTCGAGGAGGAACCAAAAACGAGAGGGAAGGCAGCAGCAGTAGCAGCTGCGAGCCAGTGCCAATAATTGCCCAAGCTCTGCAATCCTATCCATATGAACCCTTTGCCGTTACGATGACGTAGTGTACATCACCAGTTTGTCTTCTGATTCCATTGATGATGTACGTGTACATCGTCAAAACGAGACCGGTAGAAAAACTAAAATAACACTATCGGTACTGAGGTTCCCACAATGCCACGGGAGAAGGGCGTGTGGCACAGTTTGGCGCCAGCTATCATAGAGTGCAGTCATGTCGCTATAGTTCTCTGCGGCGAGGAACAATGTCTGTATTTTTTTTAAAAACGACGCTATGCCTCTCTAAATAAAATTAACGCCGAGCCGCTTGAACGTTCCAAGATTCAGGGGTGAACGGGACTCGCCCTAAGACTTGCAGACGTCCCGCAATGGGAATGGGTTCAAGTGTTATCCGCCAAATTACTGCTATAATGAGCCAAGAATGTCCTGTGTGTCCTGCGCGTGACGTCACTCCACGTCTGCCAGCCAACCTTATTAATAACCATTAACAGGTGACGTCCACCACATGAACCCCCCCTCCCATCATTATTAATCATGAGTGGGTGACGTCACTCCACATGTAGCACCCCCCCCCCTCCATTAATAATCATGAGCAGGTGAAGTCACTCCACAACGAACAGCCCCCCTCATTAATAATCATGAACAGGTGACGTCTTCCAAATGGACACCCCCCCCCCCCCATTAATAATAATTAGCGGGTGACGTCACTCATGGGGGGGGGCGAGGCGCCTCCTCCCCCTTCCTCGGCATCAACTGACAACCCTCACTACAAAGGCAGAACCCTCACGTCACCACGTGATCTCTGTAACGCTGTTGTTGAGACATCGAAGTAAAAAGGACGTCACGATGAACAAGGGATTATAACCTTACAATGAAATAGGTCTGTGTCACCGCGTCCTTACAAATTGCACACGAATTGATGCAATTAACATCATGTCGTGGTCTGCTTTTCGCTTACAAGTTTCAGATTTACTGCAATACACCCGTCCTTGGACGGGCAAAAGGCTAGTTAATTATTGTTTATACACGTGAAAAGAAAGCGGAGCACCCGAAGAAAACCCACGAATGTGCGAGGGGGCAACACTCTATCCCATACTCCCATGGAAAGGAAGTTTTAAAACATCTGCGCACTGATCCACTAACCCTCGCAGCGTAACGTAGCGCAAAGTGGCACTCATCTCCGTTGGGGACCCTGAGTCAGAGGTGGAAATTACACGTTCCAATGGCAATAGTCAGTATTGTTTATCCACAAAACAACCGCTATTGGCTTCCCACACAGTGGTTATTATTTTATCAAACCTGGAAGGATGATGGGCTGCATGTTACGTGATTTATAGGTTATATATGTACTCTAAACATGACATAATTCCCAGACAGTCTCCGTGTGGAATATATATTACATAAGTACTGCCATTTGTAAGTTATAAACACCAAGTGAACACATATACATACATGCATGCATACAAAGACAAAGATCCCCCATAACGTCTTAACAGATTGTAGGAGCAAGTTCTGTTAGCAAGCACCAATGAAGGCCGGTAAAGTCACGTAGAAGGGAAACAATAATATAACGAAAATATAAAACAATACAATTCTCACGACGTTTCGACTGCAACACAAGAAGCAATCATCATCAGGTGTGAAAACCACAGCAAGAACATTTTCACACCTGATGATTGCTTGTGTTGCAGTCGAAACGTCGTGAGAATTTTATTGTTTTATTATTTTATTGTTTCCCTTCTACGTGACTTCACCGAAAGAACCAAGAATAAACATAGATGTTACCACACACAAAGATTACCCATATAGCCTCCTTAAATTTTTGAGTAAAGTGCTATTAATGAGCATGGCGAACGGGGGCGTAGTGCGGTCAGCACCACGCTTGTCCGCCTTTGTCTCCCCAATGCCGATGCTTAAACATCACACTCGGTACTCAATTTGTAGTACTGTGTCGACCTAGTGGAGGCCCAGGATCAATTCAGATATCATTCACCACTGATATTAGCCGTGGCCATGGAGTTCAACTCAGGTCGCCGGGATTCATAACACAGCACGCTAATCAATGCGCCACCACTCCCCAATCTCACATACACACAAAACGCATGCATATACATATGCATATACACACACACACTAGTGTATACACACACAACAACAAAAACATATATCCCCCGTGTAGCCTTAACAGACCGTCGGGGCAAGTTCTGTTAGCGAGCACCTATGAAGGCTGGCACGGCACACAAGGGGATGGCTGGCCAGGGACCACACTCAGCCGCCTTTGCCTCCAAAGTGGCGATGTTCACTTATTGCACCAAGTTACTCATTTGAGGCCGATTCAAATTAGAGGAGGCCCAGGAATCTGTTCAGACATTTGTCACTGGTGTTGGCCATGGGCGGGAATCAAACTCAGGCCACGGGTAAGTAGTACAACAGCGCGCTAACCACTGCGCCACGACACCCCCCCCCCGCCCCACACACACACACAGACTCCCGTGTACATGTGTGCATAAAAATGTTGGCAAATTCATAGGCATAGCAACATTTATTGTGTACGCAGGCACAAACACGCACATGTTCACACACTGCTCGCAATACGGCCCTTCTCTCTCCACAATAATTATACAGATATTGTTACATTTTACTGCTATCTGGTTAATGCTATTTTAGGGATTTTTTTTATCTGTTTTGCAAATTTAGAGGCATTTTTGTGGCAAGAGCGCGAAATGTGCGATAATAACGGAAAATACCACACTCAGGCGAGAGAGGGGCAGTGACAGGGAAGAGACACGCAAGGACACACGGAGACACCCAGCATATGTGGAGACACGCACAGAGACACACGGAGAGACACGGGGACATACACAAACACACAAAGGAAGACAGAGAGAGAGACAGAGCTGGAGAGGTGGAGAGACACGGAGAGACACGGAGACACTCGCAGGCATACGCAAACAGGGAGACAGAGATACAGACAGAGTAAAGAAATTGAAAGAGGTGGAGAGGCACAGAGGGGAACGGAGAGAGGGATAGATGCAAAGAGACACGCAGGGACACACAGACTGGGTTCCACAAAGACACACACAGGGAGACAGAGAGAGACACAAGGCAAGAGATGGAGACCGGTGGAAAGACACAGTGAGAGGAGGAAACAGAGAATAAGACATTGCGATAAGAAAGATAGAAAGACACGATGTCTACATTAGCGTACAGACATGCATAAAGCCAAGACAAAGATCACCCGCATAGCCTTAATTGAGTTTTGGGGTAAGTGCTGTTAGTGAGTACCTATTAAGGCTGGCACGGCACACAAGGGGGGGGGGGGGGTATGGCCAGTACCACGCCCGGCTGCCTTTGTCTTCCTAGTTACGATGTTCACACACCATGCCAGGAACTCATCTAAGACCGATTCATCTTTAGAAGAAGCACTCCTACGAACATGCAGGGTTCGATTCCTGTCCACGGCCAACATTGGCGAGTGATGTCTAAATCAATCCTGGATTGCACCTTCACCAATCCTCACCGGGGCCAGCAAGGTGAAGTTTGGTCAATCAACCCCAATGACCAACACGGCGTGGGGAGGCCTTCAGCCAGCAGCGGATTTGACAAAGAACATAGGCTGTAAAGTAAAGTAAGGCAAGATGATGCTGCCGCCGCTGCTGCTACTACCGATGACGATGATTATGGAAGTCATGGAAATATTGGAAATGGCATTGGGGCAGATGATGATGATATTGCTATTGGCTCAACATTGGGCCGACGCACCATGTCTACTGTGATGATGCTGGTCCTCCTACTGATGCTGATGATAATGACTGCGACGGTTATTTATAATCACTGAATTAGATCAATAAATCACCATCACCCATCAGCATCGTCACCATCGTCTCTAATATGTTTTTACTTTTCATCGGCTAAACAAGATGATCATCACTAACATCTTATCTTTAATAGATGTGTATATAGCGCTTTATTCGAAGGCGCTTTATAGGCATGATGGAACAAATTGTACACGAGATAATACTGGTTGAGATAAAGAGTGGTGTTATTAAAAGTGGCGGTGTGGTTACAGTAACAGTTAGGAGGACAGGCGGGAGAGGTTAAGGATAGGTTAAGTAGGGGTGGCGGTAGCTTTAGTGATAGGGTTAGGGGTGATGATAGGGGTTGGGGTAGGATCAGGGGTTGGGTTAGGGGTGGTGGTAGCTTTAGTGATAGGGTTATGGGTGATGATAGGGGTTGGGGTAGGATCAGGGGTTGGGTTAGGGGGTAGTGATAGGGGTTGGGGTAGGGTTAGGGGCAGTATTAGTGGTGATGATGCTGGTTGGGGTAGGGTTATTTGTTGGGTTTGGGGTTGGGATAGGGTGCGTGATAGGGTTACGGGTGATGATAGGGGTTGGGGTAGGATTAGGTGTTGGGTTAGGGGTGGTGGTACCATTAGTGATAGGGTTAGGGGTGATGTTAGGGGTTGGGGTAGGATCAGGGGTTGGGTTTGGGGTTGGGTTAGGGGGTAGTGATAGGGGTTGGGGTAGGGTTAGGGGCAGTATTAGGGGTTATGATACTGGTTGGGGTAGGGTTATTTGTTGGGTTAGGGGTTGGGATAGGATGCGTGATAGGGTTAGGGGTGATGAGTAGGGTTGGGTTAGGATTAGGTGCTGGGTTAGGGGTTGGGTTGTTAGGGATGATGATAGGGGTTGGGGTAGGATTAGGTGTTGGGTTAGGGGTTGGGTTGTTAGGGGTGATGACAGGGTTTGGGGTAGGTCATAGCCAGGGGGAGAGAGAGAGACAGTGGGGGAATAGCGGGAGAATTGTCTAGGCGAGAAGAGACGCTGATTTTTGGGGGTGGAACGGAGAGCAGGCTCTGGTGAAGATGATTGCTTTATGCGCTGCAGCGGGAGTTGGTTCCATCGAAGGGGGGGGAGCAAGGAGAGGCAGGAAAAGGAACGAACGCGTGACCCTGGTGCGACGATTTGTATTCTCAAATCTTGTAACTCAATTTTTACCCACTTCCCAATGTGGTATCGACTGCAAACTTGGTATACTTATGCCATATTGCTGACAATACTATATTCTATCATCAAAAATTAAAAAAATATATATTTTTAAACATTATTTTGTCTACGTTATGTTTCTGCTTGGCTGTTAATTGTCCACGCTCAACTCACGTTGGCTGTAATTGGCCACGGTCCCCTTGCGTCGTGGCAAGCTTCGTGGCCACTTCCTGCAGTCTTGAAGTTCTTCCATTACTAGTACGGTACATTTCATCAAAAAGCGTGTCTTTTTTTAAGTAGTTGTAAATATTACTTATTGTGTTTTGTATCAACACGCCTTGACCGCCAGGGAATTCCCTGTCACTTTAGAAGGTGACGGGGAATGGGGGGGTAAAAGACTAAGGAGCGCGCGGTTTAAAACGAAAAACTTTTTTTTTACAAAATATAACGATGATGATGGAGGTGGTGGTGGTGGTGACGAAATCCTTAACAAACAGTTAATGTTTAAGAACTCTCCCGCTTTGGTTGTCACGGGAACCAGCTAACTACATTACCGGGGCGTCTGTGAGACGCTGCCCGGGCAACAGAGTAATTGTGTTAAACATTAATGTGTGCGTATACGTGCGTGTGTGTGTGTCTTTGTAGGTGTGTGGGTGTAGGTGTATGTGCGTGTGTGTCTTTGTAGGTGTGTGGGTGTAGGTGTATGTGTATGTGTGTCTTTGGTGGGGAGCTATAATGTAGCGGTTAGCGCGCTGCGCTATGAACCTGGCGACCCGGGTTCGATTCCCGCTTACGGCCAACACCAGTGACGATTATCTGAACCGGTCCCGGGCCTCCCCTAGATCGACTCAGCCTCAAATGAGTACCTGGTGCGGTGTGTAAACATTGCCACTAGGGAGACAAAGGCGGTCGTGCGTGGTGCTGGCCACCCACCCCCTCGTGTACCGTTCCGGCCTTCATAGGTGCTCGCTAACAGCACTTGCCCCTACAGTCTGTTAAGGCTATACGGGGGATCTTTGTCTTTGTGTCTTTGTAGGTGCGTGGGTGCGTGGGTGCGTGGGTGCGTGGGTGCGTGGGTGGGTGTAGGTGTATGTGCGTGTGTGTGTCTTTGTAGGTGCGTGGGTGTAGGTGTGCGTGTGTGTGTCTTTGTAGATGTGTAGGTGCATGTGTGTGTCTTTGTAGGTGTGTGGGTGTAGGTGTATGTGCGTGTGTGTGTCTTTGTAGGTGCGTGGGTGTAGGTGTATGTGCGTGTATGTGGGTGTAGGTGTATGTGTGCGTGTGTGGGGGGAGCGGTGGCGCAGTGATTAGCGCACTGCGTTACGACCGCGGCGATCAGAGTTCGATTCCCGCTCGCAGTGACGAACATCTGAACCTGTCCTGGGCCTCCCCTAGGTCGACTCGGCCTCAAATTAGTACCTGGTGCAGTGTGTACATATCAGCACTGGGGAGACAAAGGCGGCTGGGCGTGGCGCTGGCCACCCACCCCCTTGTGTGTCCCGTGCTGGCCGCTAACAGCACTTGCCCCCAGTCTGTTCCAGGCTATATGGGGGATATTTGTCTTTTGTGTGTGTGTTTATATAGGTGAGTGTGTATGTAAAGGTGTGTCTGTCTTTCGATGGTGTGCGAGTGTCTATGTGTAGGTGTATGTGTGTCTTTATTTGTGTGTATGTAAAGGTGTGCGCGCGTATATAGTTGTGTGTGTAACGGTGTGAGTGTGTCTGTGTAGGTGTGTCTGTGTAGGTGTGTGTCTGTGTAGGTGTGTGTAGGTGTGTGTTTGTGTCTGTGTAGGTGTGTGTCTGTGTAGGTGTGTGTCTGTGTAGGTGTGTGCGTGCGTATATAATTGTGTGTCTATGTAAAGGTGTGTATGTAAAGGTGTGCGTGCGTATATAATTGTGTGTGTATGTAAAGGTGTGTGTGTATGTAAAGGTGTGCGCGCGTATGTAGTTGTGTGTGTCTATGTAAAGGTGTGTGTGCGTGTGTCAGAGAGAGTGTGTTTTGGTCTATTTCCATGGAAACCAGGGTTGGGCTATGTCACCAGCCTTTAAAGAAACACAAGCGCAGCGTTACCACTCATACACGGCCAACATTATCACTACAGTAATACACTTACATACACGTACATGGGGGCACACACGCACGCACGGTTCACCGTTCAGCACTATATACTGCCAGGGTAGTCCTGTTTGCGAGCACCTATTAGGCTTACGCAGCACGCATTTGAGGGTGTGGTGGAACCAGCACTGTGCATGCCCGGGGCCACCTTTATATCCCCACTGTTAATATTCCTGAGCACTTAACAGGACAAGATATTCAGTTCAGGCTGAGTAGATCCAGGGGAGGACAGATCCAGGTGTAGATATCCACATGTGGTATATGGCCAGGGACTGAAGCCAGTTTCAAGGGACTGTGGTGTCCGTGCCAAACTACTTAAAATGCCACTGCCCAATAGTATATACTACCATGCTGAATCACATAGACACAGAGACACACACACACACACCCCACACATCCTGTAACAGACTGTTGGGGCACGGCACACAAGGGGGTGAGTGGCCAACACCGTGCCCAGCCGCAGAGACACCAACACTTAGACACACACACACGTGTATACACATACAGAGACACAGATCCCACATTTAGCCTCGAATAGTCCAGGGAGAAGCGCTGTAAGTGAGCACCTGTTATTTTGTATACAATGTATCTATTGCACATACTTGTGGAATACTCTGTCGGTGTGTGTGTCCTGAAACAAGGCCAAAGATCCCCCACAGAGCCTTCAACAGACTGCTGGGGCAAGTGCTCTTAACGAGCACCTACAAATGCCGGCAGGTGTGTAAAAGTTCAAGGCTGAGTCACCCTGGGGGATGCCCAGGACCAGATTCAGATATCTGTTATCGAGGTTGGTCGTGCGTGGGAATTTAACTTGGGTCGCCTGGTCCGTAGCGCTGTGCACAAACCACTGCACCACCGCTCCCCAAGCACATCTACACACACACACTTGCATCGTAACATGGATGTAAATCATCTTGAATGTGTGTGCACATACACAGATGGTGGAGGGCAGTGGCGCAGTGGACAGCGCACTGCGCTACAAATGCCGGGAACTCGATTCGATTCCCGCTCACGGCCGACATCGGTGGAGATTATCTGAACAGGTCCTGGGCCTCCCCTAGGTCGACTCAGCCTCGAAATGAGTACCTGTTGAGGTGCGATGTGTAAACGTCAGAACTGGTGAGACAAAAGGCTGCTGGACGCTGGGTTGGCCACCCATCCTCTCTAGGTGCTCGCTAATTGTACTTGCCCCAATGGTTTGCCGAAGCCTACATGGGGGAATCTTTGTTTACATACACACTTGCTGTACGAATACGATTCGAGGAAAAGGCATTTGTGGGCTCGGGAAAGGCATTTGATTCTGCAAACACTGATACAGACCCAAGGGCACTCATGGAAATGCATGGCAGCAATCAAAACCGTTTGCAAACAGAACGGCCACACTGAGGAGTCACGAAACGCAAATCAGAGCGAGGAGCGAGGCAAAGGAGACGCCGGCTCGCTCTCACCAAGGCGATTTGCGTCAACAACTTCGAAGATGTTTGCTCAGAAACTGGATTAGGATAAATAAATCGATTGTCCTGCTCGCTCTCTCAAAGACGGAGAACGACGCAGAAGGGGGTGAGGGGGGAACCGCAGACACCGGGGGAGGCAGCGGCGGCCACACGGTAATCCAGTGACAAATCTAACCCCCCCCCAACCCCAAGCTCTGCAGTCCTCTCTATATTAAGGTGTTATCGGCCAGTTTCACGAGCGGTCACATGCGAGGAGACCGGAGCACCCCGGAGAAAAACCACCCATGCCAGGGGGGGCCAAGGCTCTACCCCAATAAAACGTGGAACCAGTGGGGGGTCCATGTTCGGTGCACTGGATTCTCCGAGCGCGCCAGGGTGTGGCATCTCCTCGATGCCCGTGGGAAGGGAGCGTCACAGCACCTGCACGGTGATCCACCAACCCTCGCTGCCTCCACAGCACTGGATCACAGGCCCCGCGCAGCAGCGTAGCCGACCACCTCCGCCCGGCTTAAAAGAAGATGAGATTCACTAACGGATGGAAGTTAACGACCGATAAGCTCACTTGATGAGGTGCTTTCGTGACTGCAGGAATTACTCTTTGGTTTTGTCGGTAAAGTCACGTAGGAATAATAAAACCGACCGTCTGTGTTGCTTTATATAGTTTCCAAATTTTGCTAAACCCTGTTTGATTGAGTGTTACTCCGTCTCTCTCTGTGTCCCCTGGTGTGTCTGTGTTAATTCCCGCTACTTGAGGTCTGTATATATATCTGCGGTTATGTGTTTCCTCTTTCTCTTAAATTTAGCTCTTCTGTACCTGATGATGATTGCTTGTGCTGCAATCGAAACGTCGTATGCTATTATATAATTTTATTTTTTTAATTATTTCTACGTGACATTACCGAAAAAACCCAAGAGTGACCGATAAACTACTGGATTGACAAACGAACGAGGCGACGCAGTTGGGCGTGAAGATCGCTCCGAGCACGGCACAACGCGGGTGCAACAAGTCGACCACACAAAGCAGGAGGAAGTCAGTCGCGGGGGGAACACAACTGCGAGACGCGACGGAGTCCGCCTGACACAGCAGGCGTTGCACTCGCGCTATCCGCTCCGAAAACCACAATGACGAGATCACAACAGGAGGGCCTTGCACACCGAGGACTTCCAAGGCCCTCCTGCAGGTAGAGTTGGCACCTTTGCACCCCCCCCCCACCCCGCCCACCCTTTCCCCCCCCCACCCCCCACCACGGAGCGGCCGAAACCTCACGCCCCTGTGCGGCGACGTCGCTCCACAGACTCCGGTCACCTGAGCGTGGCCTAGGACTAAACCTGGGCGCCGTGGTGATGAGGCGTTAACTCCCTCGCCTGGTATACAGGAGGTCGCGGGTTCGATCCCGACCATGACGCCCGCTGTATATTTGGAGTCCGCGTGTCTCTCCCCGTGGTCGCGTGGAATTTTTCTCCGGGTCCGTGTTTTTTCCCTCCATATTTAGAATCAACGTGACGCTTTCAGAGTATTTGGCTGATATAAACTTCCACGTGATAAACCACTTCGTTGAGTTTTCATTTACGGCCAGGTCGCTTCTGAAAAAGAGCTGTGTAAGCTCAGTAGGCCTTACTTGGTAAAATAAAAAAAAGTTTTTTTTGCTTTAGTTTAGTGGGTGATAAGAGTCCTCGGCAACAACAGCAACGAGGCGCCTCCTCGTCTGAGGAACCTCACTCTTCCCCAGAACATTCGGGAATCTCTGTCGGTTGAATATTTTAGGTCTCTGTTTTAAGTCACACCCACCTGTTTTCTCTTGCGTGTCGGTCTGTGTAGGTTTTTTTTGGCATTGATATAGGTTTTTTTTTATCCCTTCTAGTTTATTCAATTTTATTAGTTAAGGGTTTGACGAGGGTCAGTTTTGTTTCATGTATGGTTCTGCGAGGCCTCGCGCGAATGGCGCCACGTAAACTCCGGGTTTTAGTTAACTCGTGCAAATACGGAGGGTGTACCTGGAATGAAAATGACGATGGGTAAAGAGGTGAGCGAGAGGCAGGTTGGAGAGGCTGCTTTCGGAAAGCGTAACTTCATTAACGACACGCGACGTAACAGATGTGCCCAGAGAGAAGCATGGTCGGCCGTGTGTCGCTGCTGTCGTGATGGACGAATCAGGAACGTGGGACTTGTACAAAAGCCGAGAGACATATGCATTAAAGAATAATTGAAAGAAACGTGGTTTATTTTGATCATTATGACCGCAATTCACAGAAGGCCTCAAAGCACTTTAGATGAAGCTTAAGTTATGGAGAAAGCCTGTTGTAAAAACAGGTGAGTTTTAAGACGCTATTTAAAAAGTGTAACAGACTCCCGAATGGACCGAGGAGGAATGGAATTCCACAATCACGGAGTCTGCCTCCCACAGAAGAAGGTTTGGGCTTGGTTATAATCAGTTTATACCAGAATGAGCAGATCTACATGAGGTGACCTGCAGTGTGGTGAGTGAGTGGGTGAGTGAATTAGTTGTTGTGACCCGCAGTGTGGCGAGTGAAACCGTCAGTCCCGGTAGAGTCCCAGCCCTCTGCATGAGTGGAAAAATCAATGAGCGGAGTTCACGGGAAACAGGAACAGAAAACGGTAGTGGCAATAAAAGAGTGATGAGGAGGCGACTGGCCTCCAGCGAGTTCCTGGAGTGAATCAGTGAGTGTGCTGGATCATCAATCAACCGTGACCGCTCTCCACGCTGAATTTCTATCAACGTGCAGTGAGGTAGGAGACTGGGTCCCCTCTCCCATTATGTTGCAACCGTGTCAACAGATTCCCCCATCTTCTGCACAGCGAGCCTCACCACGTGTCAGTCGCCTAACATGCTCGTGTGTTCCAGCCCTTGGCGCTGAACTAAGCGAGTAAATCAAAGAGCCGAATACGCACGCAACAGCCACTGGCTATGGTCGACGGAGCGGAGAGGAAAAACCCCCACATCTGATAGCTAACGGTGAACGAGCAAGGAGGCGGCGCTCCTGAGACGTTGGTGGAAATTCCACGTTCATGTGGCAGTGACCAGTTGTGCCGTTTTTTTATTGGTGCAGTCACCGGTGACGGGGGGCACTGCGCGACGACGCTGGTTCAAACATTCAGTGCCATAAATGAAATGTCTCTCTGTGAAAAACAAATAACCCGTTAGTCTATCGGTCTATGTTTTGTACTGAGAGATGCGCAAATAATTTAGGGTGAGCATATGGTAAATCAGCAGCATTCGTTTGACAGGCCTGACTCTGCTGAGCCAGAAGGTCAAAACCCGGTCCCATAGCTTGTCCTCTTAATGTTGCTGGTTAACAAGCGACTGATAAGCCTACAACACATCTTATTGTGTAAGCGAAGAGACTTGAACGGAAGGGCCAATTTAATTATTGGGATGTGCTCTTAAAGGCTGCTCTCTCCGGATCGCCGTGGCAAGCGCTGCTCCTCTCTCCTTCGCGATGTTTCGTCTCCCACGTTTGGAGGAATCTTCAGAGGCAGCGTCTTCAGCCATGGCTATGCCGAAAGAGCAGCTTTTGAAGACCACATCCATTACATCGCGCTGTGAAAACCTTCAATGCATTCATTCGTTTGGGTCTGACTATGGGCCGTTTCCAGATACAAGCGCGCACTCCTGAGTCTGTGACTCACACCTGGGACGCTGCATTTGCTTGGCTGTGAAGGTGCTGCGGGATGCAGCGCAGCAAGTAGGCTTCGGAACCGGCTATCTAATACACGGGCGTTGTTGGTTTTCTGTTCTCCCTGTACCCAGACGAATTTTCTCTCTGTCACTTCGCTTTCCCTCCCACGCGTAAACACTCAATACGCATCGATCACGCATCGCTAACGGGGCGACCCCCTCCTGAAAAACAAAAGTCTCCGGGAGGATTTCCGCCGCGTGAATAAAGGACATTTATGCTGATGATGATAACGACAACGACGACGACGACGATGATAATATTAAGCCACCTCACTCAAATTCTGGCCCTGAATTTAAACGCCTAATCTTACAGTTGCCAAAATTATTGTGCCACAGTAATTAATTGCACTGCAGTTAAGAAACCGAGAACCACGAGTTTGATTCCCCGGCCATGGCTAAGGTTAGTTGCGAGCTGCGTTTAAGTCTGTAGTGGGCCTCTGCTAGGTCGACTCAGCATTAGATAGAGGTGGGGCCAGTCCTGGTGCTGGTCACGTCATTGCTTTGTCTGGCATGCTCGCCTTAATAGGAGCTCGCTGAGTGCACTTTCCCGAAAAGTCTATTAGGCTATACAGGGAACCGCTGATTTTTGGTGTTTACAGGAATTTTGGGAGTCCTGAACTCTAAAACATTACACATTTTTTCAAGTTATAAACAACTCCATTGACGGCTATTTCTTACAACAACATCCAAGCATCATCATCATCATAACGCCTTGGCGACTGTGTAAAGTCGTTTTGGGCTAACTGATGAGAAGTAAAAAGTAAAAAAAAAACACAAAACCAACCCCAGGCTTTAGTGGAGCACAACGCCTTTGCTGAAGTGGCCGCGTGTTCGCTGAAGAGCAGCGAGCGGGTGAATCTGGCCCCGGCCTCTTTGTGGCGAGCTCAGATGGCGGTGCGAGGCCACGCCAGCCAGGGGAAGACGCTGACCTTGAGAGCCCTCTCTGCCTAAAGATTGTTCTTTGTTATTATTTTCTTCCCCCTTTCAGAAAACAATTGCCGCTCATCTCGTTGCGCTGCGGATTTTCATGAGCTCCGTCATGGCCGTGTGGTGGTTTTAACGTGCGCACAACATTTACATGGGGTTGCAACAACTGTGGCCCAGAGCTTCGCACGTTTGGGCTACAAGCCCCGGAAACCCGGCTTCGATTCCCGGCCACGGCCACTGGCAGCTGCGAGCAAGTGCCGAGCCAGTCCCTTAACCCTCTCCCCCGGCACCCACCCACACTAACCAGCATGGTGAAGTATGGTCAAACAAATAAACACCGCCCCCCCCACCCCCCCCCCCCCGCCATAGCATGACAACAGATTTCTAAGGGGTTGACGATAATCGTTTATGTTGAGCCGACACCAGACTGAGTTCTCCTTCATTGAGGTGCTGCCTTGATGTAGTGGTGGCGTTTGTGAGCGCTGCAGGGCTGAGAAGCTACCCTAGAGTGGGGGGGGGAGGGGGGTGGTGGGGGGGAGAGGGGGTGGTGGGGGCTACCCTAGCGACATTGAGCAACGTGTGGGCATGGCGAGAGACACGGAACCACAGGGCAGCTTCGGCTGGCTCTCTTGGCTCCTGGACAAGCCGGGCCACCGTGGATACCATCACCACCACCACCACATGCCATGGTCCCCATCCACTGACGACCATACGATCATCACCACGTGTCTAATACTGGACAAATGTACCAGCTGTGCAGCTATGCGCAGAAGGAGCTCGACAAGGGAGGAGATGCTCTCTCCCTTTGCCAACGTGGTGCAGTGTGGTGAAGTATGGTGACGTAAGTATGATTTATAACATATATATATAAGCCAGCAAACGATGCATACACACAGAACACACGCGGCTACGCAGGCAATGCCACAAACACAAAGATCCCCCGTACAGCCTTAACAGGCAGTTGGGCCAAGTGCTGCTAGTGCTAACCTGTGCACTACCACTCCCCGTATGGTGCACACGCACAAATACAGGAGGCCACACGATGATGAAACACGCAATTGCGTTCAACTAAATATTTGGTGACGGTGCTGCGTTGGCAGTGATGCACAAGCACAATTAAGAACAACAACAACAACTCGACACGTTCTGCGTCAACAGCACGGTGCGCGTGCGTGGCTATGAATAGGAATAAAAGTTCATCATAAGCGACGTTCCGGGGGACTGGACTTTCTTTATAGCTCATAAACAGCTACACAACAGTACAACAAGCAAAACACAAAGGTATACAAAACTACAGCAAGCTGTGACCCCATCATAATTAACCACATGGTGAACCCACGACAAAAAGGTCCCCCGTGTAGCCTCAACAGACTGTCGGGGCAAGTGCTGTTAGCGAGCACCTCTGAAAGTCAGCATCACGGCTGGCCGCCTTTGTCTCCCTCGTGGTGATGATTACACACCGCACCAGGCACTCATTTGAGGCTGAGCCGACCTACGGGAGACCCAGGACCGGATAAGATAATCGTCAGTGGTGTTGGTGGCCGCGAGCAGGAATCGAACTCGGCTGGCTTGGATTTGTAGCGCAGCTCGCCAACCACTATGCCACCCACCAACACACACGCTGTCCCCCCCCACCAACACACACGCTGTCCCCCCCACCAACACACACGCTGCCCCCCCCCACCAACACACACACGTGCTGCCCCCCCCCACCAACACACGTGCTGCCCCCCCCACCAACACACGTGCTGCCCCCCCCCCACCAACACACGTGCTGTCCCCCCCCACCAACACACACGGGCTGCCCCCCCCACCAACACACACGTGCTGCCCCCCCCCACCAACAAACGCGCTGCCCCCCACCCCCCCCCCACCAACAAACGCGGGCGCATTTTGCAGAGAAAACACGCGCGCGTGCACGTTCATACATAAATAATCACACACATTAACACGCACGCACACACACACATTTTCCGCAATAAAAATCGTAATTTTGTTAAAAGCTGTGAGCGACCTCTTTGGAAAGGGGAGCACGGGATTGGGGGGAGGGAGCGTCCGTGGGGGTGGTGGTGGAAGAGGGGGTGGGGGGTTCTGTCATTAAAGGAAAAAGGGCATTTTTATGATGCCTCCACTAGTCCAGAATGTTACATCTGTGTGGAGCACCGGTCATATCTCTGACACGATCTCTCTCTTACCTCTGACATTGACTCCCAACTCTGACTCATAACTGTAACTCAGAACTCCTTTCACCAACATTGACGCCTATCTCGAACTCCCATCTCTTGACACTTACTCCTATCCTTATCTTCGAACACCGGTGCTACTTCTAACACAGCCTCTTATCTCGAACGCCATCTCCTATCTCTTACACTGGGGACTGCCACCCGCCCCCCCCCGCCCCCCATCTCTCCCAGTACACTCGTACAAGAAACAAGTGACTGTATAGGCGCGTGCGCATTGATCCACGTCCCATTATTTACCCAGGTGAGAACCCACCGAGATTCATCATCCCTTGGAACAGGTCTCTAATTACTCGGTAATTGGGACGCACTTTTACAATTCACTTGCTCCGGCTCGTCATTTTCCAAGGTGAGATTGGAGAAACTCCTGCGAATAAGAACATTGGCTTTCGGAAATGAATTGCTAGGGAAGGATACCGCATCTGAACTGGGCCCAGAGAGTGACCAATGCAGAAGAAAGAAAAAAGGGTGGGGTGACACGTAGAAGAAGATGACCTGATGATGCAGGCAGTGATGACAAGGAAACTGGCACTGTGTGGACATCATTTAGTAGGGTGGAACAATAGGGAAATTAAAACGTGTGTTGTTCGAAGAATTGGAAGGAACCGTGAAGGGGGGAAGACCGAACAGCGAATGGCTTGATGACAACATTAGAGATTGGTGCCAAAAAGACAGAGGAAAGTGGAAACAAATGACGAATGGTGCAGTGGACACCTACAGGTTATCTGCCCACGGATCGTGATGATGATGATGATGCGAATACATTTGGAACCTTTCACAAAGGCGATCCCCAATACAAAACGTTACACTCCATCCGCTTGCCACAGGACACCCCCCTGTTGCCATTGAAATCTGAGAAAAAATATCTTTATAGCTCATCGGATTCCTCCAGTATAAATAAAGAATTTGATTCTGAAATACACGAGGGGTTTTCTGGGAAACGTCTGCTCTTTGCTCTCACGCTCTCACTCTGCCTCTTTCTTCCATCTCTCTCCCAAACTGTATTCTGCCCTCCCCTCTCGTGCTCAGACTTGCCGTAAGAGTGATGCATTGTTTGGAAGACGCTGTTTTAAACATAATTCACATTTTCCCACAATTACACGGAACCACCCCCAAGACACCACGCGCACACACACACACTCATACATCCACGCACATACAGACGCACTCACATACACGCATTCATGCATACAAGCACACGTACTCACACACACAAGGACACAGATTCCCCCGTATAGCCTTAACATACTGTTGGGGCAAGTGCTGTTAGCGAAAGCTGCCACAGCACACCCTGAAGGGGTGGGTGGCCAACACCGCGCCCGGCCTTGATAGGTGCTCACTAAGAGCACTTGCTGTAACAGTCTGTAAAAGGCTATATGGGGGATCTGTGTCTTGATGTACCAGTATGAGTCAATGGATTAGCGT
This sequence comes from Petromyzon marinus, assembly GCF_048934315.1. NCBI lineage: Eukaryota > Metazoa > Chordata > Hyperoartia > Petromyzontiformes > Petromyzontidae > Petromyzon > Petromyzon marinus. The sequence continues at coordinate 8,926,476 of NC_133671.1, forward strand.
ATTTATGCAGGTATGTGTGTAGGGGAGCGGTAGTGTAGTGGTTAGCGTGCTGCGTTTTGAACACGGTGAGTTCGATTCCCGCTCGCGACCCACACCAGTGACGATTATCTGAACCGCTCCTGGGCATGCCCTTGGTTGACTCAGCTTCAAATCAGTACCTGGTGTAAATATCGCCACCAGGGAGACAAAGACGGTAGGGCGTGGTGCTGGCCACCCACCCACTCATGTGCCGTGTTCACCTAAATAGGTGCTCGCTAACAGCACTTGCCCCAAAACTGTGTTAAGAGTATATACAGAGAGGGAAAAAAGTATTTGATCTCCTGCTGATGTTGTACGTTTGCCCACTGACAAAGAAATTATCAGTCTATAATTTTAATGGTAGGTTTATTTGAACAGTGATAGACAGAATAACAACAACAAAATCCAGAAAAACGCATGTCAAAAATGTGATAAATTGATGACCCAAAACACACGGCCAAGACAACAAAGGAGTGGCTCAAGAAGAAGCACATTAAGGTCCTGGAGTGGCCTAGCCAGTCTCTAGACCTTAATCCCATAGAAAATCGGTGGAGGGAGCTGAAGGTTCGAGTTGCCAAACGTCAGCCTCGAAACCTTAATGACTTGGAGAAGATCTGCAAAGAGGAGTGGGACAAAATCCCTCCTGAGATGTGTGCAAACCTGGTGGCCAACTACAAGAAACGTCTGACCTCTGTGATTGCCAACGAAGGTTTTGCCACCAAGTACTAAGTCATGTTTTGCAGAGGGGTCAAATACTTATTTCCCTCATTAAAATGCAAATCAATTTATAACATTTTTGACATGAGTTTTTCTGGATTTTTGTTGTTGTTATTCTGTCTCTCACTGTTCAAATAAACCTACCATTAAAATTATAGACTGATAATTTCTTTGTCAGTGGGCAAACGTACAAAATCAGCAGGGGATCAAATACATTTTTCCCTCACTGTAGGTGATGAGTGTATGTGTGTAATAATGTATGCGAGTGTGTATGAGTGTGCATATATACGTGTGTGTGAGTGTATGACAGAATGTGTGCATGAATGTATGAGTGTATGTATGAGTTTGTGTGTATATGAGTGTATGTGTATATGAGTGTATGTGTGTATGAATGTGTGTATGAATGTGTGTATGAATGTGTGTATGAGTGTATGTGTGTATGAGTGTGTGTGTGTATATGAGTGTGTGTGTACGTGTGTATGAATGTGTGTGTATATGTGTGTATGTGTGTACGAGTGTGTGTGTCTGCCGTTAGCTGACGCCACACAAATTGACAAACCCTTAAATCTAGAAGCGCGCGAGAGAGATGTGGTCGTCCGTCCTCTCTTCCAGTAAAAATGGAAAGGGGGGGGATAGAAAAAAAACTCAATTAATAAATTACCTCACGTTGCCTGGCAATGGGATTTAAGGGATTCGGTGGAAAATGGAAAAAAAAATGGAAAAAGCTATAAATTATAAAATTACATCATTTTCGCTCGAAAGTAATTTTGAAAATTGACAGGTTAAAATTATACGTTTTGTAGACGCATGCAAGCACGCACATTAATACACAAACACACACTGACAAAGATCCCCCATATAGCCTCCAGCCGTTGGTGCAAGTCCCGTTAGCGAGCACCTATAAAGGCCGGCACGGCACACATGGGTGGCCAAGGCCGCCTTTGTCTCCCCAGTGATTTTGTTTACACTTCGCACTGAGTGCTCATTTTTAAGGTTCAGTCCACCTATAGGGGAGGAGGCCCAGAACCGGTTCAGATATTCATCACTGATATTTGGCCCATAAGCGGGAATCGAACTTGGGGTAGCCGGGTTTCGGAGCACAGTGCACAAACCACTCCACTACCACTCCCCACGGACATCCCACGCACGCACGGTCACAGTCGCAGTCAAGAGCCTTTATTTAAACAGATGAGAGCCCTCTTCTCGTCATGGGGTCTCTTTTGCAAGAGAGTTGAGATCAATGTAATAAGGGGGGGGGGGGGGGGGAAACTGGGTTCTAAATTAGTCAAGGGGGTAATTCATTAATAGTTTATCTCGGGTTAGATCACATCGTGTACAATGTCAGTTTTTTAGTTTGTCAACTACATCCCTCCACCACCCGACAGAGCCAATGTTTATCATGTTGTCACGCCACGGGCAAACGTGCCGATTGATTTGGTCTTTCGGCAAACCCGGAGGAGGAAGACGGAGAGGCAGGAGGAACAACGAAGAGGCCATGGAAAATTTGACAATTGTCATAGCGAGATTTGATTGGCTCCGATCGGGCGGTGGAGGGCTTTAGCAACAACTAAATATTCCATTACACCTCAACGATCTAAATCAAAATACATTTATTATGAATGGCGATACTGGGCGCGAAAACCTCGGTATGGAAACTAACGTTATAAATAAGTAGACTTTACATTGCATATGTAAACATCTACACATACAGTCATCATGCGCCAGTGGGGGAAATTCCACATTCCCATGGCAGGGACGCACACCTCACGATAGGACTAGCACTGTTGTGGTTGCTCATTCTATTGACCTGCCCGGAGTAATGACAGGTCAGATCAACCACTGACCTAGGATTGAACTCGTGCCTTTATGACCGTGCGGGTCAGTCTCTCTGGAGCGGCGCCAGCACCCTACCCCCCCCCCCCCCCGATGAATTTAATTAAAATTTCAAACGCATATCTGCAAATTCACAATCGGCCCACTCCATGATGAAAAACTGCTCATGGTGTTTTAAACAGCCTGCTTTGGCACTGCAACAGTGTCCCGGATAGTACGTGAACCATTGATGAGATTTAAGCTTTAACAAAAAATATATTGAAAGTCTTCTATTTAATAGTACACGTCGCCGTGTCTCCAAACTAGGATTCTTTAATATGTTATTGTTCAGTTTGAATGCTACGTTAGAAACACTAAAGTCGGTGCTCTCCATCTTTCCTGGGTGAAAAGTGGGCGAAGTTTTTTTGGCCAATCCTGGCCAGTTGGCTGAGAAACTGAATGAGTTTCGCGACTGCAGTGGGAGCCGTGAAGATGGGACGCTACCCCGGTGATCAGCCCCTAAAGCGTTTGCGTGGACACAACGTGCCCTTGTTAAGCACTGAAGTTGGTTAACTCCGCACTTTGTCATCAACGGAATTTACTCCGCAAACGTCTGTTGTCGGCCGACCAAAGCTAGTGGGTGGCGCTATGCGTAACCACACAAACCAAGCGAATTTTTAGAGACACGCAGCTCAAGGGACCCTGGATTCTTGCATTAATAGTGGCGTCTCAAATATCGTCTCAAATTCAAATACGTAGCAAAATAATTCACGTGAAAGCCAACGAATCAATCTCGACTCTATTCTGTCTGCATCACCATTCTTTCATCTCACTCCTTCTCTATTATTGCCGACATGTATAATATCTCACGGCACCGCTACCTTTTATCAGAAGCAAACAGACTCCCACAGACTCACACGAGACACCCACAGGCTCACGATGACAGCCACAAGGCTCGTACAGAACCACGCAGTATCGCAGACTTACACAAACGGCCAAAGATACACACAGACTCACACGGAATCACACTGCCTCAAAAACAATCATGCAATCATGCAGATGCACACAGACACACACACACTATCTTCCGTCATCGCATTTGGATTTTTAAATGGAAAACGGGAGGGGGGAGGGCGGTGGGAGAGACCCCCAAAAGTAATGTCGATGGGGCCAGCACCCCCCGACTGCCCAAGGACTAACCTCCCATCTCGTGAGCGTGGGGGTGCAAGCTCAGCCCAGATCTCTCAATGGCCGCACAGTTCTGTATGGGGCAGCAACTCACCCCGCAGACTCGCAAAACTTTCCAGCCAGCGGTTTGAGAGGTGGGGAAATGAAAATCGTGAAACGGCGCAGAGATTTCACTCAGACGGAAATAAATGCAGATCCGCCGGATGTGTTACCGCCCACATTATCGTCCCTTTTAAAAGCTTCATATATTAGGTGTTTTTTCGCCTATGAAATTAACTTTGCTTGAGATGCTTCGTGCACTTCTGAATTTGGAAGCTGTGCGTCCATGAATTGAGCAGCTGTGTTTATGCCAGACGTGAACATGGAATGCTGAGAATCACGAGGATCCCTTAGTCTAGTCCTCTAAGGCTTGGTCATGACCAGTGGACCCTGGGAATCATTAAGGGTGCCTTCGTCTGGCTCTCTGAACCTTTAGATAATACAATTCATTTGAAAAATCCTAAGGGTGTTTTGGTCTGACTCTATAGAGCTTCAGGCACTAACACTGTCCTTCCCCCGTACCTCCGATCAGCAGTTGGCTACGTACAGTGCGAATGAAGTTCAAAATGCATACGTACTTGAAACCCTAAGAATGTTGAACCCCAAGCCTACTGGGTGAGACTGTGGGCAGAGAGATGAACTCACGACCGGAAGAGCTTCGAGATCAACTTGGCCAATTGTTCTTGCGAGGTCGATAAAATATTCACCACTTTGTGATTGGCCTCTGCCACAAGAATGCGGAATCTCCCACTTTTATCTCAGAGCGACACACTCTGAGACTCTTGACCTCGACTGGGAATGCTCAGTGGCCCTTAGCCTGACCGACTTTGCATCGGGCATTCACAGTAAACCCCGCGCATCTCGTCGGCGCCTTAGTCTGGCCCAGCGAGCTTCGATAAATCTAACGGAATATTTGGTTGCAAATATATAAATAAACCCATCGGGGGCCCCAAGATGTCGGGTCTGCAAATTGAGTCACATGACTCCCGGTTTCCCATAAATCTAATTTCGATATTCAATGCTCAATTTTTGTATGCGCTCTTTATTTCATTATTTAGAAACGTTAACCCTTGCTCAGGCCCAAAAGCGAGTCTCAAAATCCGTGACTGCTGGGGGGGGGGGGGCATGCGCCGTTTCACTTCCTCCAGCGACTCGCTGGAATTTGGAGTAACAGGTCGAAGGTGACAATTCGATTATTTACGAGCTCGTTTACGCCACATCCATCGCGTCGTTTCTCATTTATTTCCTCTTCTCTATGTTCTGCCCCTTTTGCTCCATAAGGCTAAATATAAAACCCGCGTATAAACTGCGTGAAATTTGTACCACCAATAGGTCAGCTATCGTCACGAGCGTTACTCGATGCACGTGCTTCCGGGTGTAAGCGTCAATTTAATATTTATGCGTCGTGACACGATCAATGCCCTCTTGTTCTCTTACCTCGCACCCCTCCCCTGCTGCTTTCTTAGGGACTCACACGGACTCAAACAGACTCACACAGACTCACACAGCCTCACACCTGCAGACTCGCACAGAACCACACAGACTCGCACAGACACTAAAAGACTTACACAAAATATACACAGGAATTATTCCAACATCTCAGTGTAGAACCAACCTGATAACGTAAGAATCCGTGAAGCAATTCTGAATAAATAAAGGACATTTATGTATGTATAATTCACTGTGCGAAGCCTGTTGAGTCAATGGCACTGGGTTATGCCTATCCATTGTATGATTTAGGCCCTCATCATGTGCCCGGCTATTGTAACTCATAAAATGGATAACATCTCCAGGACCAATAAGCCAAATTATTGGCTTAAAGTTCAATTTAGTTTTTTATGATTTCAAGTTTTATAGTACACGTTGCGAGCATTCAAAACGACGCCTCATTCTGTGAAAGTGGTAGAACGGCCTAGAAGATGTTCACTGGACGAAATATGAACATCACATTCCGTTCCGCGTCAAAACTGGCAACACGTCCTAATTTTGCATGGAGCTGTGAACCACCCCTTCAATAGACGGGGGGGTCCTTGCTCTTGACGATTGTCATTTCACCAACATCGGTTCAAAGGAGGTTGATGAGACACCGCATGTAGAAACCGGTCCACAGATTGTTTTTCTTATGTTGAATCAATGCTGCTGAAGTTATCAGAAGTTGTTAAAAGTTTATTTCCCCCCAAGTAAAAAAAAGCCTATCGAGCCGAGACGCTCTTTTTCAAGGGCGATTCAGTCGGAAGACATCAAAGCATACCACAATTACAGGTTTATAAAAGAAACTTAACGAGTGCAATTATGTTGTAAAATCACATTGACACTTAACCTTCCGTGAATTTATTAGTCAGTTAAAGTGAGGACAGAGACGGCAGAATGGAGATGCCGCCAAGAGACGAAGCCAGATGGTTCCAAAACTTTTGGGGCAGCTACATTCAACGCTTTTGAGCATTCCCAATGCTTTTGCGCACAGAGACAGATGCAGAAAGGGGACACGTTGCCCGGGTATCTAACTTATCATGAACACAACAGATGCGGTTTATCTGGCCATGGAGTGCTACAGTTAGAACACTTGACCCACAATCAGAAGGTCACAAGTTCAAATCCTGGTCGAGGTTAACTCAACACCATCGTCAGCGTAGCCCTGTCTGTGGTGCCACTTCAAAAGGAAGTGAACAACGTTTACCCTGCAAGGAGACCAAGGGCCCAAGCCAGAGAATTGGGAGGTTTCCACAGCCACATCAAAGTTGCCATCGTAAGCGAGTGCCACCATCATCCATGGACTGGTGGTCAATAGATGTCCCGATATGGATTGGGCCACCCCCCCCCCCCACTAGGTAGACTCAGCCTTAAATGAGTAGCACCTTTGTTGGGTGACAATGTGGTTTACGAGCACCAGTGCTAATTGCACCACGACCTCCCTCTCATAAATAGGTGCTCGCTAACAGCACTCGCTCCAACAGCTAATCTCTGTGGGTTTGTGTGTGCATCTTGAGTATTTTACAAAATATCCCCACACTGAGCTTGTGTACATACCGATTCAATGTGCGCATGTATTATGTATGTAAGTATGTATGTGTGTATATGAATGCGCGTTTATGTATTATTAAGGACCACCACTTCAGCAGGCATTATAGAGCATTATACACTTACACCTAGGTGCGTACAGTACAGTGGCTGGCCGGGGGGGGGAAATGTTGTTTCCCGTCAGAGGAACTCGGAATTTCCACCACTGGCTTAGGACCGCCGTCTATAGGGCTGACCCACACTCATCTTATGCGGAGAGAAGATCCTTAACCTTGATTTGAGATGGTCGTCGAAATTATCAACTTTCGACTGCATATTCCCTATTCGGTGCCGCACGCTGGATTGATGTGAATCAACCTTGAAGAATACCTACTTGTTAACTTTCCAACCTCCTTTATTGAAAACAATTTGAGCGGGAGACGTGGGAGATGTCTGCACTGCCCTCCGCTGCCCAAATCAAAGCCCCCACAGCTGCCTATGGCACCTGTTATTACAGGGTCGTCACCCGTCCAAGCAATGCCCTGGCTCAACCCGCCGATTAGATTCTGCTATCTGATGGAAATGGGGCCTATTCCAAGGAGATGTGGTCGGAGGCCGTGTGTGTACACAACGTCTGTATCTCAATAGGATAGTTGACCGTGAGGATGCTTGCTATGAATGTCGCACCGCCAGGCGGGTGAAGGAATACAATTATTTTAACCCTCCCAGAAAATCTGAGAGCTGACGAGGTTCAAATTTAGTCAATAAAATTACAGTGAAGCGGTGGCTCACGGATCAAGAGCACGGGGAGCCAGCACCACTGAGATCCTGGTTTGGAAACTTTGGTTTCAGCCACAAGTGGTTAAACCAGAGTTGTCATTAAAGTGATTTAACCGGATTTGCAAGTGTAGGAGAGTTGACGGTCTGAGCCGTTTCACGCAATGAACTTAGCACCAAAAGAATATGTAAAAAAAAACTAGTTTTTCAATGCACACACTTTTATTTACACTGTAAAGTTTTACATAAATTATTCTCACCCCAGAAATTAATGCCAAAAATGATTTGCTGAATAAAAGGGGGTGGCCTGCATAAAGAAAATCGAAAGAAAGCCACCCACTGTTATTCAGTACATGAAATTAAATACATTTTTGTATGAAAATAATGACATTTCTACTTGAGTGTAAATCAAAGTGCGTCCATTGAAAAACTTGTTTTGTACCTCTTTTTAACCGTGAAAACCATTTGGAATATTTAACTGCTATTTAATTTTACCAGGGAAGGCGCACTAGAGCTATTTAGTTCTTTATCAGAAGCGACCTGGCCGCATATGAGAGGCCAACGAAGTGGCTTATCGTGTGGACATTTATCGCAGCCAAATGCTCGAAGCACACGTTTCCAAATGTGGAGGGAAAAACCGGAGGGCCTGGAAAAAAACCCCACGTGACCATGGGGAGAACACTGCAAACTCCAAATATACAGGCGCGAGAGTCAGCATCAAACCCACGACCTCCTGTATACAAGGCGAGGTAGTTAACATCTCGCCAAGCAGATCTGAGCTTGGACAGTGCGTGGAGATTGGTGTCTACCATGCACAAACAGGTTGTCATAGGGCTGTGGTGCCACGTTGTGGTTATATCCAGTTGTACGGTACGTCTATGCTGCCCGCCTTTACCAATCTGCACTGACCAGCCGGGGTGTAGTATGGTCAAACGGTCTCCACAACCAGCAGGACGTGGCGAGGCCCTCATCCAGCAGTGGATTGACAAAAGGTATCTATGCTCCTACGGGTATTGTGCAGAGCTCATCTCCACCAGTGGCAATTCCACATTCCCACGGCAGGGAGCACCTTTAACAACCACTGACGACTTCGCACAAAGTGGTACAAATGTTATGATCCTGTAGAGATGGCGATGATGGCTTGCCTATGTGAACCCTTGACCATACAATAAATGCATGTGCATTGCGATAAAACAGTCTACGTAATTAAAGTTTGATAGCATGCGGCACGGCTATTACAATTTGAATAACGATCACCCCGATTGCAAAGTAGTGAAATTACATTTAGAACAACACGAAACGAATAACGCGTTTAATTGTCGTATTTGTGATCATTAAGTACTGCACTGTATGCAAGATGGTAAGACACAAAGACTGCAATGGTATAATGATGCGTGCATATGCAAAACGGTGCATATCGCGACACAGTATTCAAAGTGCACAGATTTAGCACTTTAATTGAAAGCGCTTATATCAACAATCATAATGAGTAAATTTAGGCTATTAAAAAAGTCGACAGCATTACGGCATTTAATTGTAAATCATGACCACGGGTTTCTCACCTGCTCGCTCAACTTGAAGCATAACCTGTTGCCCTCAGAGCGTCGGAATGGGCACGACAAAACAAACGACATTGCTGTTCATTAAGATTATAACCATGTAATTATTTCGGCAATAGCAATCGTAGTAATTATTAGAATTATTGTAATTGTTGGTCTCGCGCCCGAGAGGGAACCACAGCGGCCGCTCCGGCGCCATGACGAGCGGCGATGTCAGCGCGGCCTCTCATTGGTCAGAGGCAACCCCAACAGCAGGCGCTCTGATTGGACGAGACGTTTAGCTGCGTAGCTGGGCGCGACCATTCGGAATTTCAATAAGAGGTGGGGGGAGGTCAAATGTACGATTGTTAATCATTAAAATTAAGTTAAAAAAAATCATAATGAAGATTTTTTTGGGTTAGATCGCCTAAGTAGAAATGTGTCCAAACCCTCCGCCACCCCCACCACCTTGTTGCACACGTTCCTCATAATTAATGGCAAAGTAAACCAAAACTAAATATTGATTTTGGTCTGGAGTGTCTGCGGTTCGAGCAGGATAGAAACGCGATAGATGCGAGAGGGAGGCGTGCGACGTGAGTTTTAAATTAATAAAAAAATACCTTGCCAGGTAAGGCCCACTGAGCATTATAGTTCTCTTTCAGAAGCGAACTGGCCACAAATGACAGCTCAACGAAGTGGCTTTGTCACGTGGACATTTATAGCAGCCAAAATACTCTAATAAACGCGTGACGTTGGCTCTAAATGTGGTGGGAAAAACCGGAGGACCCGGAGAAAAATCCACGCGACCACGTGGAGAGAGAGAGACGCGCAAAGTCCAAATATACAGGCGTCGGGATCGAACCGACGACCTACTGTATATCAGGCGAGGTAGTTAACATCTCGCTACCGTGGTGCAAAGGTACAGCCCCTTCAACTGCCTGCTTGCCCCACTGCTGGCGGAAGTGCCTCAACTGGACAGGAGCTCAATAGAGATCGCCCCCTGTAAAGGGTGTTCGGCTTACTGCTCCACGCCGGGCAAAGGTTTTAGAGGAAGGAGGTTGGCGGTGCCCACATTTTAACCCCACCGCTCGCGACCTGCGGGGGTTGAAGAAACTTCCCAATTGCTTCACCTGCGCCCTCTGAATTGCGAGTCCATAGTGCCCACGTCGTGGGGTTTCCCTCACTCCGCGCGGTTGTAGATACACTCCAATAAAAGGGCATACAAAGGGGGGGAAAATCGCGTAGTGCGGACCGCACAGTCAACCAACCCACGTACCGCATTGCACGAGGAGACAGCTACCTGCCGAGTAGCGCGCACGGTACACACGGCACACGAAGTACACACACACACTATTTTGTCCAACGTCTGACCGCGTAGCCGCGTCCGAGCGAATACACAAACCAGATAATATCGCGAATTTTGCATAGAAATAAAGTTTTGCCGCGTTTAACGCAAAATCGCACGAAGCAAAACTCGCACAGAGCAGAAGTGGAACCTGTAACAGTTCCCCCGCTTTCACGAGGTGATGCATTCCTGGAAACCCCGTCGTAAACTGGACCCTGTTTTCCCGCAGACAGTATTGATAGTGGGAACATCAATTTTTCGGTGTTTTCTTTTTTCCTTTTATCGGCCACAATTAGCAGGGCTTAACAGGTAAAGTAAAAAAATACACAAAACTACTTGCGGTTGACAAAAGATTCACGCCAAGCAAACATCGGAGAACCGGACTGACTGGTCCGAGTCGTGTCAGAAGCTGCGTCGCAAGTCAAGTTTCTGCGTCGTACATCGATCCACCGGTGGCAGAATATGAACGTCGTAAAACCGTACACCGCCTGCACATGTATAAACGCAATCGGAGTAATGTTGGCCTTGCGACGTTTCACGCGACGGTGCACGACGGCCAAACGTTCACCTCGATTTCGTGCGGCTGACGACGACGACGTCGAGGGCGGTGTTGTCGTCGTTTGAACGTCGCGCAGCTTGAAGCACGGAGATTCCCGGGAGCCACGTGGACGGACGACGTGGGGGGCTGCGGGGGGCTGCGAAGTGGGGGGCGGCAAAGTGGGGGCAGGAGGGGGGGGGGGCTGGGAGGAAGGCTTCGTCGGGGCGAGCTGTGAGAACGCAGGGGAATAAATAATTAAAATTAATAATCGCGCCGACGACCGCGCATTCTCTGCGTGGGCCAATAATGGCACAAAAAGTAACCGAGTCCTAATGAGACAACGTGAAAACGAAAACCGTCCAAGCCAGTCCAATGTCTGAGCCTCAAGTGCCTCTGGGCGAATATTGATATTTAGATTTGTTGTAAGGGGGGGGGGGGGGGTTTAAACCAGATTTCTGTTTCCTTTTCCCGACTTCCCGCAGCCCTGCTGGTTGTAGATGTTGGTCAACGCCCCATGGTCCTCTATAACTTTGGCGAATGCAATTTTACAAGAGAACAGTTTGTTGACTTTATTTAACTGAATGTCCTTTATTTAAACCAGACGGGGGTCCGATCAAGCTTCAAAAATGTCTATTTTGGTAATTTGAGGACAGAGTGGCTTTAGCTATCTATCGACACATTTTATATATACATAGAATGATCATTATTAAGTTGTGGATACGTTGTTTTATGTAATTTTATGGAGCACAAATTGATCACCTCTTTTAGCAAAAGAGGATGATGGCGATGACGCGTTGGCTGCTGCTGCTGCTAATGCGAATTCCACTAAATGGTGAAGTTTCTATTTAAAGCTTTCGTGACTGCAAGGATTCAACTTCTTTGGTTCTTTCGGTAAAGTCACGTAGAATGAGAATAAAATAATAAAATAAAATTAGACAATAAAATTCTCACGACGTTTCGGCCACAACACAAATAGCCTTCTTCAGGTGAAAGAACAGAACTGTCGGGACGACAGAGCTTCAATTGTTGGGACGACAGTGCTTCAATTGAAGCTCTGTCGTCCCGACAGTTCTGTTCTTTCACCTGAAGAAGGCCGCTTGTGTTGTGGCCGAAACGTCGTGAGAATTTTATTGTCTTATTTTTATTTTATTATTTTATTCTCATTCTACGTGACTTTACCGAAAGAACCAAAGAAGATGAAGTTTCTGTTGTCACCTACTGCTGATGAGACTGCGGATGGCAATGCTGCTGCTGCTGCTGATATGATAACAATGTGGCTACTACTACAACTGCTGCTTGTGCTGCTACTACCACTGCTGTTTTCTGTGACCCCGGCAATGACTTAAACTCATGACCTCACAAAAGGAAACCTGGCTTCATTCTTCACCACCATTATCACCATCAACCGATTAGCACGGTTGGCTACGTACGGTGCGAAAGAAGTTCAACATGCATAGAGTTGAGCCAGATTCCTTCCTGGAGGAGCAATGCGATTGTTCCACCACACGGCCATAAGCAATGTGAGAGGCACAGCACTGTCACCACTATAGTAAAAGTGCCATACCACAGGTCGCATCCTCTAAGCTCGCGTCCCAAACGATGAAATGCCCCCCTCAGCAAATTTGTAATTTACTGAGGACAAACGTTCCCCCTGCTTTCTTTTTGCGTATTACGCAAATGCAGACGATTTTGTGTCAATCGGATGAAACCTTGTGCATGCGGTTTGGGGTGAGTGTGTGTGTGTGTTACATTATGCGTGTGTGAGTTTGAGAGTGTACGTGTTTGTGTGTGTGTGATGGTACACAGTGGGGAGCGGTAGTGTAGCGGTTAGCGCGCTGCGCTATGAACCTGGCGACCCGGGTTCGATTCCCGCTCACGGCCAACACCGGTGACGATTATCTGTACCGGTCCCGGGCCTCCCCTAGGTCGACTCAGCCTCAAATGAGTACCTGGTGCGGTGTGTAAACATTGCCACTAGGGAGACAAAGGCGGTCGGGCGTGGTGCTGGCCACCCAACCCCTCGTGTACCGTTCCGGCCTTCATAGGTGCTCGCTAACAGCACTTGCCCCTACAGTCTGTTAAGGCTATATGGGGGATCTTTGATCTTTGATGGTACACAAGTGTGTGTGTGTGTTACATTATGCGTGTGTGAGTTTGAGAGTGTACGTGTGTGTGTGTGATGGTACACAAGTGTGTGTGTTACATTACGCGTGTGTGAGTTTCAGTGTATATGTGTGTGTCTGTGTGTGTGTGACGGTACACAATTGTGCGTGTGGGTGTTTGTTCAAGAGTTAATGTTTTCACGTGTTTCGAAGTGCGTGAGTGTCAAGCAGTGGCACAGTGGTTAGCACATTGCAGTATGAACCCAGCAGACATCCGATTTAGATTCCCGCTCACAACCAATAACAGTGACAGCGAGTATTTGAACCTGTCCTGGGTCTCCGCTAGGTCGACTCAGCCTTAAACGAGTACCTGGTGCACTGTGTAACCATTGCCACTATGGAGACAAAGGCGGCCGGGCGTGATGCTGGCCACGCCCGGTGCTCGTTAACTTCACTTGCCCCAAAAGTCCGTCACGGCTATACGGGGGATCTTTGTCTTTGTTTTGTGGTGCGAACACTGCTTCACCAACTGGACACCATGTTGACCCAGGTTACAATCCCGTCCATGCCTGCACATCACCATCACCACCACCACCACACGAGCACAATCTCACAGTGCCCAGCTCTCCTTTTGGTAAAGCAGGCACTGAGCCTCCCCTAGGGTGACTCAGCCTTAACGAGAACCTAAAGGCAACACACGCTCGTCAAAATAAATAAAAAAACACCGCCCTAATAAGCAAGAAGATACGGAATATTCGACGTTTCGGGCGATGCTATGAGGACCATTCCCCGAAACGTCCAATATTATATATTTATTTTGTGTGTGTCGAGTTTGTGTTTTTTTTTGTGTGTGCTTGTTTAACCGCTGCCAACGCAGCAGCAGCGGCAGTATCAGAAATATATGTTAAACTTAAATCAATTTCAGCGCGCCAAACATCAGCCCTGGAGAGACAAAGGCGGTTGGGCGTAAGCCTTTGCCACCACGTGTGTGTGTCTTTTTGACCTTAATAGCTGCTCGCTAACACCACTTGCTCCGTGGGTCGATGTGGGTGAAGATGACATATTTGTGTGTGTGTGAGAGTGTGAGGGAGTGTGCGTGTGCGTGTGTGAGAGAGAGTATGCGTGAATGTGTCACATGTTTTTTCAGGATTTCATAATAAAAAATAAAAACCGAAAAATAATTAAACGGAAAGCTCATAAAATCATGAAAAGTGATAAAAATGTCAAAGCGTGAAAAACGCGCACGTGAGCTCATAAACTCACACACACACCAACACGTACACTCATACATACATACATGCACACATACACACCAACACACTCAGACAAAGACACTAATACAACAAAAGAAAAAGATCCCCACCGTATAGACTCAACATACTTTTTGGGGCAAGTGCTGTTAGCGAGCATCTATGAAAGCCAACACGGGCCACACGAAGTGGTTGGTGTTACCAGAACCAATCATCCTTGGCCACCGTTGTTTCCCCACTACTGATGTGGTACACACCGCACCAGGTACTAATTTAAGGCTGAGTCGACCTTGGGGAAGCCAAGAGACTGCGTTCAGATATTCAGCACTGTTATTGCTCGCGAGTGAGAATCGAACTCGGGTAGCCGGGTTTACAGCAGAGTGGAACGTTAACTGCTACGCCACCGCTCCTCAATATACTCAGATATATATACACAAAAAGCCAAAGATTCCCCGTATAGCCTTAACAGATTGTTGGGGCAAGTGCTGTTAGCGAGCACCTATGAAGGCCTGAACGACGCACGAGGGGGTGGGTGGCCAGCACCACGCCCCACAAGATTTGTCTCCCGAGTGGCGATGTTTACACACCGCACCAGGTACTCATTTGAGGCTGAGTCGACCTAGGGGAGGCCTAGGACCGGTTCAAATTATTGTCACTGATGTTGGCCGTGAGCGGGAATCGAAACTCGGGTCGCCAACCACTACACTACCGCTCCCCACACACACAAACGTGTACACACACACGTTGAGCACTATGGGTTACACGTGTCACGTACGATTTTTTTGTGAGGCAGCGCGTGTCTTTCTATCACGGACGGACAAAACAAGAACGGAACTGAGCACACGGAGACACTGACAGACGGGCAGACTCCTCACACGTGGAGACAGTGAGAGGCAGAGGAACAACAATGAGAGACGTGAAAGGACGCACGGACAGACAGAGACAGACACACGTGGAAAGAGACAACACAGAGGTGACACAACAAGAGACACGTGCGGCTGTAGAAAGACCTGGAAAGACACAGGAACAGAGAGGGAGGACAGAAAAACGTGGAAAGCCAGACACGGAGACAGACGTGGAGAGATTGGGACCAGACAGACACACACAGGCAGCGCGTGCCACCGAGAGACAGGGGGGCTGCGACATACACACAAGGAAAGTAAAAGGACACAGGGAGACGGGCATACGAGAAAACAAAAAAACATACAAAAACAAAGATCGTTCTTGACCCCTCTAACCGTGACGTGTCCTACTCAAGCCCCACTTACCATACTCAAGTTTAAATTATGGCATTAGCCCCCATAAGCTCTCGAATTCGCGTCTTCCTCTGTCCGCATTGCACGCTTTCAGATGCGATTCTGCGGCCGTCTGGAACGCTCTTCCTTCCGATATTCGGAAGCCAAATCAAGACTGAAAACTAATTTATTTAGAACCGATGTTTGCGTTTAGTTTGTTGCCCTTTCCCCGCACCTCCGATGAGCAGTTGTTGGCTATGTATGGCGCTAAAGAAGCTCACATGCGTCTCGGCGTCCCTCTGCCACTTTTTTCAGACTTTCTGATCCGTTGCTTTCGTTCGGGGACCGCTGCGTCTGAACCACGCGTCGCAGCAGCACGTAGCGTTTCACGATAAGATTCTGAAAAAAACAACAACAAGCATTCGCGGTTCTTTTTCTCACTCCACAAACGTGGAAGCGCAATTCTCCTTCGTCCTATGGCTGATGCAGAGCAACAGCGATCATCTTGCACCGGGGTGGTTGAGCCGAGTGCATCGCTGTGATGACGCCTCCTCCTTCGTCATTTGTGAATCGGCCATTGGGGTCGTTATGGTGTTCAAACGGTTCTGTTCTGGGTGATCGCAGTCGCACACTGCCCGAGAATTATTGATTGAGAAATCCACACGCGGAGCAATTGAGGCACACCGGCAGACACAGGCAAGTTGACCCGACTCCCTCCTGGCTTCACCAACCCCGCACTGATTCGCGTGGTGAAGTATGGTCAAACAAAGCCCCCACCACAATTCGATGTCTCAACACAACGTGGGTAGAGAGGCCTTCGTGTCAAAGGGCTTGCACATCCACGTGTGGGTATAAAACAATGCGCATACTACCACCTGTGACTGAGTATGCGAGTCCATAAAATACTTGTCAAACTGCCTATATACACATGTGTATATATATCCTGTGCCACTAAACATGAATATACGCGTGTACAGGTGTCTGTGGCTACGAGTGGGGAGCGGTGGCGCAGTGGTTAGCGCAACTACGCTACAAACCCGGCAATACAGAAGTTCACGTCCCTCCCCTCCAAACCTTGCGAGACACAAGTTCGATCCCCGTGCCGGCACCTTAACAGGTGCTCGCAAACTGGCACTTGTCCCAACAACACTACGTAAATTAAAGGCCATGCATGCATCGCACGTGTGATGCATGCACGTGTGATGCATGCACGCGTATGCAAAGACACACGGACACTCCGTGTAAGTGCACGTACAAGTGTGTGAGAACATGCATGTTGCATGTTGTGGGGAGCGCTGCGCTACGAACCCGGCGACCCGGGTTCGATTCCCACTCACGGCCAACACCGGTGACGATTATCTGAACCGGTCCCGGGCCTCCTCTAGGTCGACTCAGCCTCAAACGAGTACCTGGTGCGGTGCGTACAAAGGCGGCCGGGCGTGGTGCTGGCCACCCACCCCCTCGTGCGCCGTGCCGGTCCTCGTTAGGTGCTCGCTAACAGCACTTGCCCCAACAGTCTATCAGGGCTACACGGGGGATCTTTGTATTTGTTGCATGTATACGGAGCGGTGGCGGGGTGGCGGAGTCATTAATTAGTAATGGCAGCGATCGGGACAACAATAACAAAGCTGCTCTCCCGTCGCCGTGGAAACTCCGTGTGCGCCTTTTAAACAATGACGGGCACCGCCTGCACCACCCCCCACCCAATGTCCTCTCTCCCTCCCCTTAAAGGGGACGTGGGAGAGGTGGAAACGATTCACAAATTCGCGAACGCGTGTCGGGGAGACCCTCCACCACCCGTCGTGGGCTAGTTGGGTAGCGTTGGGGGGGGGGGTTAGCAACAAATACCGCACTGGTCGCAACAGCAGGGCTCAAATGATTTGGGGGAGAATATCGAATTGCGACTTTTCTGACAGATATTGCGATTTGATTTGCGATCCCAAATGTTTAAGGCAAGCTTCAGCATTACCACGTGATACCATCAAAAATATGAACTGCTATATGTGTATTCTAACGCAAGAATGAGAACTTAAAAGATATGCATTTATTAAAATGTTTTCATTGAAATAGAACAACCAAACATCGAACAATTATTAAGTTAAATAAATAAAGTTATTATAGTAATAAAAAAATTCCAATAAGAAAGTAATGGGATTTTTTTTCAAATCGCAAAAAAAAATCGCAGGCTTTGCGATCTGCTCATCGCATTGCTTCAAATTGCGATTTGAAATCGATTAATCGTTCAGCCCCAGACTCGGCTCTGTCTGACCGCCCGCACCCGCCGTTCCCAACAACAACAATAAAAACACCCCACAATAATATTTGTATTCGCTATTCTTGTTCAAGAGGCGCTTCTGTAGGCTCTCTCTTTAAAACAAGTTTTACCCTTTGTTAAATGTCTTGTTTGCTCTCTATTGAAGGGGAAAAAATGACGTGTTTACTCCGTTTTCAAAACTACCGTGTGTACTCACGTTAGAGAGTACCGTGTGTACTCACGTTAGAGAGTACCATGTGTGTACTGGCGTTAGAGAGTACCGTGTGTGTACTGGCGTTAGAGAGTACCGTGTGTACTCACGTTAGAAAGTCAGTGTGTACTGGCGTTAGAAAGTCAGTGTGTGTACTGGCGTTAGAGAGTACCATGTGTACTGGCGTTAGTCCGTGTGTGTACTGGCGTTAGAGAGTACCGTGTGTACTGGCGCTATCTTATAA
Organism: Petromyzon marinus; assembly: GCF_048934315.1. Lineage (NCBI taxonomy): Eukaryota > Metazoa > Chordata > Hyperoartia > Petromyzontiformes > Petromyzontidae > Petromyzon > Petromyzon marinus. The sequence goes on from NC_133671.1 coordinate 8,944,741, forward strand.
CGCGCACCTGTACTAACTGTTCGTCTTGTTAAATAAGCTCTGCGGACTCTTTCCTCTCCACTCAACGAGACGGGTAAGACACAATCAATTAAAGAGGCTCTGCATATACAACTCCATTTGCTACCTGTATCCTCGGTCCATCGTTACAATTCGTCGTGAATGCCCTCTCCGTTAAACAGGTTATCGGGTGCTCTTTCGACTAAAGAGGTCGCAGGCTTCTCTTTCCCATCTATTAAGGGCGCCTTCTGTACGCTTATTGAGATGCCTCGTGAATTCTGCCCATTAAAGAGGCTCCGCGCAACGTTACATCAATTCAAAAGGCTGCGTGTACTGTACTGCTGAAACATTAAAAAGCCCACCTATACACTCCGTCACTTAAACGGGCTCTCTGTATTAAAGATGCTCTACTTTCCTCGTCATGCGTTTGTATACTGCATTCAACTGATCCAATAACGTCCCCTTCAAAAATACGAGGTTCTGCATTCTCTCACTGTTGCACGGTACTCTCGTGCAGAGGCTGTTGCTTTATATGTTAAATAGGTTCTGTTTGTTAACGAGGTGGGTCCGTGTACTCTCTCGACCATTGAAGAGGCAATGTATATTCTCGGATTATTAATACCTGCGCGGTATCTTATCCTTGCACCGCTAAATTAATTTGAAGAAACGCCGCAAACTCACTCACTCTCTCTCTCTCTGATCCACATCATGTGAATGAATACCCGGTGTCTACCTGCAACACGCCTCTCAAGCCAATCCCTGTGTGTGCCACACAACATTCATACAACGGGATCTTGTCTAGTCTATTCTTGGTGACCAGGTCTAGCCAATCCGCCGCTGAACTTGAGAACCCCCTCCGCCCCGGTTTAAGCCCAGGTTCGAGTCTATGACGGGGCCATTATGGAGCCATCCAAAGAGAGCCATGGGGGAGAGAGATATACCCCCGGTGCCCTGGGGCTTGACAAACCCTAAGCTCTCAGGAAATGCAGCCTCAGTTTCTGATCTGGCCCATTGTGAAACCAAAACCATTGGAAACAAAACTGTGCAACAGGCGGAGTTTGGTTAAAAAGCTACGCGCCACCACCACCACTACCACGACGACGAGGAGGAGGCAGACGTGTGTACACTGCAGCACACACGAGTGTGTTGAGGGCCAGGAGGAGGGGCAGAGAAAGATGAAATAGGATCGGTGGATATGACTGTGGTAGTGGAAAAAAACCGGGTGAGGTCTGATCACGATCCAGTGCTTTGGGGGGGGGGGGGTCATGGTTGGCGGATTACAAAACGAACCTCGACCCTGCTGGACTGTTAAGGTTTCCAGCATACGGGGCAGTATGACAAGTAGGTTATGTGATCGAATCGGCGTGGACTTTTGAGTGCTATTCCCGTGTTTGAGGTTTTGGCCAAGCCTACAGATCCACGACCCTCCTGAAACAAGCTCGGCGTTCACTGGGCACGTACAGGAGTATAGGTTCGCATTCGACATGCCACTTTACAATATGACACGGGGAAATATACCACAATGATGCATTCGTAATTCTAATTTCTACTCACTGAGTCCCCCCAAGATCCCTTTCCAAATCCGTGTTTAAGTCAACTTGTAGTTATCATCATCACCATGAATCACCATCATTAATCATCAATAATCATCAATAATCATCATCCATCAACATCATTCACCATCATTAATCAGTAATAATTATGTCATCATCAGTCATCACCATCATTAATCATCATTACCAATAAACATCAAACACCATCATTAATCATCATTGATCATTATCAATAAACATAAATCACCATCAATAATCATGAATAATTATGTCATCCTCAATGATCACCATCAATCACCATCATTACTCATCATTAATCATTATCAATCAACATCAATCAAGATAATTGATTACGATTAATGATCAATCATCACAATCAATCACCATCATTAATCTTCAATAATCTTCATCAATCAACATCATCGCCAATCAACATCATCGCCAATCAACATCATCAATCATAATCATCATCATCAATACTCAACATCATCATTATCCCTCCATAGAATAAACAAGAAAAAAAACCACTTAGTGTGGGAAAGTGGTTGATGAGACCGATCCCCTGCCAGAGGAATTGAGAAATTTCCACCACGAACGCAGAACCGGCAACAGACAGAGGACTGAGAGAGATCAGCACCCCCCCCCCCCGCCCCTCCCCCCCAAAGATCGTTTGAGCATTTTTGGGATCGAGACCTTTTAAAATATAAACATAAAGTGACGCTCTCGATGACAATCACGATGGTAGCGATGACGCCAGCGATACATTTGCACGATTTACACACGATGATTGCAACCCCCTGCGTCACTCACGAAGGTGAAGATTCTTTTTTTTGCTGTTGCTCTATGGGTGACGCTATTATTCATCACCATCAAATCCGTGTCTCCCCACCGCCTCTGTGTTCCGTGCGCTGTCTCTCGCCCAGCTCTCCATAACGCGTTTCCGTGACAACGAAAGGTAAACTCACACCCTAACAACGACTCAAACCAGAAATTCTAGATTCAAACACAAACACGCACATTTTAGGCATTTAAATATTTATGTACACACACACACGCGCGCGCGCGCACGCAATTATATGAGAGAATCGTAGAAATGTAATGCGGCTTTTTAAATAATTCATGGGGCGTGTGTGTGTGTGTGTTTGTGCAAATGTACACTCGAATTCGCACGCACGCACACGCGCGCACAGATGACACACACGCACTTAACCTTACAGGACTGTCAGGGCAAGTGTTGTTAGCGAGCACCTATTAAGGTCGACACAGTGCCGTGTACTTGAAGTGGTGATGGAGATTTGCACAAAGACCACGAGAAAGATCCCCCGTGTAGCCTTGACAGACTTTTGGGGGCAAGTGCTGCTAGCGAGCAGCACCTATGAAGGCCAGGACCGGCACATTAGGGGGTTGGTGACCAGCACCACGCCCGGCCGCCTTTGTCTCCCCAGTAGTGATATTTACACACTACACCAGGTACCCATTTGAGACTGAGTCGACCTAGAGGAGGCCCAAGACCGATTCTGATCATCGTTACCGGTGTTTACCATGAATGGGAATCGTACTCGGGTCAACCGGTTCATAGCCCCAGTGCGCTAACCACCGGGCCACTTCTCCCACACAAGACAAAGATCTCCCATATAGCCATCATATACTTTTGTGGGCAAGTGCTGTTACCGAGCATAATACGAAGGCCGACACACACACACATACGCAACCCACCCCTGTAACTATCCCAAGGCAGAGTAAACCTTGAGGAGGCCCTGGGCTGGTAAATGAGTTCGCGACTTGCCACCAGATGTTGCTGCACATCCTGGCCAGGAATCAAAGCATGGCCACGGGCATTGCGGCCCTGTGTTTAAACCACTACGCTACCACTCCCGTCCCACACCACGAGCACGTGTGGAGTTGTTGTATCACACCGAGATGGAGAAGCCATTGTGACCCATCACATTCACACTGCCAACACAGCAAGGAGGCGGTGCCTGTGGGAGGCAGTACAGCAAGTTGGTTACTACTTTTCCCGACAAGGGCTACCCCACTTGCAATGAAGTCCTTGAATTATCTCCCCCGGGTACGTGTGGATTTTACTGGTAGGAACGAAGTTGTAAACTGAGTGTACCAGCCTGCAATAGATTAATGTGTCTGTCCGTCCGTCCGTCCCCTTTCAATACTTTAACGAAGTGAAATCTCGTGCTGTTGGGTGTAAAATCAGCAATAGACAGCGCAGAGACTTGATATGTCTTATAAAATTGCGCAAAATTCCAATGTTCCTACCAGCCCACCCTGCAGGGACCTGTTCTCCTCCGGTATCCTCTCAGAATGCAGCAACAACAACAAACACCGCACCAAAAACCCAAGAGAGAAATTGGGCCGAATGTCGCCGGCACCGGAACCGTCCGGACAAAGAGCCTCGGAACCTTCAGTGAGGCTTTGCCGGATAAATATAGCATCAATTGACGTATATATTCTAGCAAGAAACCTGTCCTGGAATTTCAAACAAAAGTTTTCTCTAATGGACACAAAATTGTTTGTGAATGATAGTCTAGGTCTCGCCCAAACAACGTGCAGCGCTGTGGGGTGGGGGCACTAAAAAACGTAACTTAAAAACAAAACTAAAACTAATATTTTTTCCCAAGTAATTCTACTGAGCTATATAGCTATATTTTTTTCAAAAGCGACCTGGCCACAAATGACAGCTCAACGAAGTGGCTTAGCATGTGGAAATTCATAGCAGCCAAAATAGTCAAAACGCGTGATGTTGAGTCTCAATGTGGCGGGGCAAAACCGGAGGACCTGGAGAAAAATCCACGTGACCACAGGGAGAGAGAACATGCAAACTCCAATTATACAGAAGGCGTCAGGGTCGGGATCGAACCCATAACCTCCTGTGTACCAGGCGAGGCAGTTAACATCTCCTAGCCACCGCGACAAGATGCCTGTTGCTGTCATCTTAAAAGTTGGTCTACTCCATGCGACTACCATACAAGCAACGTTACCCTACGCAAGCTGAAGGTTGTCCAACAATTTCCACCTTTCGAGCGTTCAACAAGACAACGTCTGGGTCATCATTTGGTCGTTTCTGTAGACGCTTGCGCACGAACACACAAAGCGACACTTTACAAATGTATATACTGTACTATTATCGTCATCATCATAATGCCAGCTGATTAGGTCCCCATTTTCTATCATAGAGGTTTTTAGGGTTCGATCACGTAAATATATGTGTCGTTAAAACCCGCCACCACCCGACACAGCCAACTAGTAAGGGTTGTCACGTAAAGAGAACGTGGCCAATTCGTTACTAGTACAGCACACCGGTGTGTTGGAGGGCCAAGCCACAACATTTACAATCCGAGCAAATGTTGTGGCTTGGCCCTCCAACACACCGGTGTGCTGTACTAAGTGACGAATTGGCCACGTTCTGTTTACGTAAAACCCTTACTAGTTGGCTGTGTCGGGTGGTGGCGGGTTTTAACGACGCATTTATATATTTACGCGATCGAATAAGTGTGTTTATGTCGGAGTGTGCGCATGATCGTGGTGTATGGAAGTGTATAGGAGTTGTGTATTTAATGAGTAACAAGCAAACGTATACAGGTGTATATCAAGGCCGTAGCCATGGAGTTAACATTGGAGGGGGGGAAATCTTCCACGGGTCTGGGGTCCCCCCCCAGAAAAAAAACAACTAAATTTGAAAACGAATTTCCTGCCTAAAATATTAAAAAATTCACTAACACATAGGATGGACTTTTTATTTTTTTACAATAATGTCTAATAGTGTTATTGCATTACATTGCTGTTTTTATTTTACCTTTTCTTGTTTCATTGTATGTAATGGCATATATTAGGGATTAATAAAGTACAACCATAACCACAATCATATAAATAGAAATCTATTTTATAGCAATATATTGGGGGGGACATTTTGAGCATATTTGAATATTGGAGGGGGGATGTGTCCCCCCCCCAATATTCCCCCCCAATATATATTATAATTACGGCCTTGGTGTATAGAATCTGTGAGTGTTAGTATACTGTTACAGTGTGGATGACTTGTGCATGAATGCGTGTACTTGAGAATGCATGAGTGTGCGTATTTGAGAGTCTATAAGTACATTACATCAGTGTGTATGAGTGTGTGTATTTCAGTGTCGATCAGTGTATGTATTCGTCTCTGAGTACAGTACATTACATGAGTGTGTATGAGTGTGTGCATGTGAGAGTATGCGACGTGAGTGAGTGTATTTGAGTCTGCCTGAGTATTCGAGAGTATATGGCGAGCGGGAGGTGCAACAGTTCAGCGAGCTACCTGGTGACCCGGGTTCGATTCTCGCTCACGGTCAACACCAGCGACGATTATTTAAACCAGGTTCTGGGCCTCGCCTAGGTCGACTCAGCCCCCAGATGAGTACCTGGTGCGGTGTGTTCACACCGCCACTGGGGAGACAAAGGCGGCAGGGCGTGTTGCTGGCCACCCCGAGCCCTCGTGTGCCGTGCCGGGCCTTCATAACCGCACTTGCCCCAAAAGTCTGTGCAGGCTTCAAGGGAGATCTCTGTGTATCTGTGCGTGCGTGCGCGTGTTGTTCGTGTGCATTAGTCTCTCAATCTGGGCTAATTCGGCCGAAACCGGATTATATTGATGACCAGAAAAATCCGACCTTCACAGAAAAGACACGGGGGGGGGGGTAGAGAGGGAGAATGGAGAGAGAGAGAGAGGGGGGGGAATAGAGGATTTGTGGGGAACCGTTCCCCGTGCAGGGTTAAGGCGGCAGGGGACAGCGAGCAATGACAACGGGAGATAGACGGAGTGTGGGGGGCCACGACGCTCTTTCTCTGGACGACGATGATGCGTCCCACAGTCCACAAAGTGAACAACACAGCGGAGGCGATTAAGCCGCTTCGTGTGGGGCGTTTTTGGGCTTATTTGTAGGATTTATTACGTACCGAACGCACGTACGTACGCACGCATACACGCGCAAAGACGCTGACACGTGCATACACACGTACACGACTGTGTACACACAAAGGCAAGGGTCCCCCGTGTAGCCTTAACAGACTGGTGGGGGCAAGTGCTGTTAGCGAGCACCTTTGAAGGCCGGCACGGCACACGGGGTGGTGGGTGGCCGGCACCACGCCAGGATCCCCACGACACACACAGACCAACATTCATTTAATCTAATTTCATCTATACACAACTTATATATGCTCCCATACACACCAGCAGTCACATACTCTCACCCGCACACATTCACGCACAGACTCACACTCGGCACACACACACACTGGAACAGCACAGCACACACACTGGCACAGCACACACTGGCACAGCACACACTGGCACAGCACACACACTGGCACAGCACAGCATACACACACTGGCGCAGCACACACACACTGGCACAGCGCACACACACTGGCACAGCACACACTGGCACAGCACACATACTTGCAGCACACACCACCCACAGCACAAACACACAATACTGGAACGGCACACACACGTAAACTGGCACCGCACTAACAGCACGCACCCTCACATACTTATAGGACGCACACACTGACACCACACACACACACACACTGGGACCACACACACACACTGACACCACACACACACTGACACCACACACACACTGACACCACACACACACACTGGGACAACACACACACACTCACACCACACACACACTGACACCACACTGGGACCACACACACCACACTGGGACCACACACACCACACTGGGACCACACACACACACTGGGACCACACACACACACTGGGACCACACACACACTCACACCACACACACCACACTGGGACCACACACACAATGACACCACACACACACTGACACCACACACACACTGACACCACACACACACACACTGACACCACACACACACTGGCACCACACACACCACACTGGGACCACACACACACTGGGACCACACACACACTGGGACCACACACACACTGACACCACACACACACACTGGAACACCACACACACACTGACACCACACACACCACACTGGGACACCACACACACACTGGGACACCACACACACACTGGGACACCACACACACTGGGACCACACACACACACTGACACCACACACACACACTGACACCACACACACACTGACACCACACACACCACACTGGGACCACACACACACTGACACCACACACACTGACACCACACACACACTCACACCACACACACACTGGGACCACACACACACACTGACACCACACACACCACACTGGGACACCACACACACACTGGGACACCACACACACTGGGACCACACACACACACTGACACCACACACACACACACACTGACACCACACACACACTGACACCACACACACCACACTGGGACCACACACACACTGACACCACACACACCACACTGGGACACCACACACACACTGGGACCACACACACTGACACCACACACACCACACTGGGGCACCACACACACACTGACACCACACACACCACACTGGGACACCACACACACACTCACACCACACACACACTCACACCACACTGGGACACCACACACACACTGGGACACTACACACACCACACACACACTGACACCACACACACACACTGGGACACCACACACACACTGGGACACCACACACACACTGGGACACGACACACACACACTGGGACACGACACACACACTCACACCACACACACACTCACACCACACACCACACACACACACTCACACCACACACACTGACACCACACACACACTGGGACACCACACACACACACTCACACCACACACACACTCACACTACACACGCACACTGACACCACACACACACTGGGACCACACACACACACTGGGACCACACACACACTCACACCACACACACACTCACACCACACACACACTCACACCACACACACACTCACACCACACTCACACCACACATACACCTCACACACACTCACACCACAAAGATCCCCCATATAGCCTGTAACAGACTGTAGGGGCAAGTGTTGTTAGCGAGCACCTATGAAGGCCGGAACGGTACACGAGGGGGTGGGTGGCCAGCACCACGCCCGACCGCCTTAGTCTCCCTAGTGGCGATGTTTACACACTGCACCAGGTACTAATTTGAGGCTGAGTCGACCTAGGGGAGGCCCGGGACCGGTTCAGATAATCGTACTCACACCACACACACACTCACACCACACACACCACTCACACCACACACACCACACACTCACACCCACACACTCACACCACACACACACCACACACACACTACACACACTCACACACCACTCACACTCACACCATACACACCACACACACTCACACCACACACACTCACACCACACACACTCACACACCACACACACACTCACACCACACACACTCACACCACACACACTCACACCACACACACTCACACCCACACACTCACACACTGCGTGCGCTTTGGGTTGAGAGGCAGCGATCGTGTGCGATAGTGCGAGCTGGGACGCGGTTATTTTAGGGATTGGAACGCGCAGAACGCACACACAGAGACACATGCGGATTTATAAGGAAAAAGAGAGAGGGAGAGACAGGGAGAGTGGGAGGGAGAGCAGCAAACAGAGTCTAGAGAGGAGGGATGGAAAGAGTGCCAAATGGAGAGAGATGGAGAGAGAGAGACACACATACAAACAATTGTATTTGGGCTTCGTCAAAGAATCCAATTAATATTTGATATGCAGATGCACACGCCGAGTTCAGTGTTATAGACTGTACACATGTATTAGTTATACGTGTGTGTTTGCATCGAAGATACACTGTGTGTGTGTGGTCATGGATATGTGTGTGAATGACTTCATGGTGTATATAGTTTATTTATGAACGCTTATCAATCAGTACGTCACCAATCCATGTTGACCAGCGTGGTGAAGTATGGTCATTTATCCCCAGCGGGGGAGCTGCGCGTGTTCACGTTACTTGGGGAGCGGTGCATTCACGTACACACGTGTGTATTCACACACACACGTGTGCATTCACACACACACACGTGTGCATTCACATACACACACACGTGTGTATTCACATACACACGTGTGTATCCATCCATCGACGTGTGTTCCACTACACGTGTGTTGCACGTAGATCCACACGTGTGTGGGTTCATCATCGCGGCACATTACACGTGCGCGTGTTGTTTGTGTGTGAATTGAACGTGTGTTGTTTGTGTGGAGCGGTGGCGCAGTGGTTAGCGCACACTGGCGCCATGAACCCCAGCGGCACGAGTTTTGAGACGATAATTGAACCGGTCAGAGTCACCACCACCAACACCACCACCACCCGCTAACCTCGCTCACCACAAACTGGCGCTAACAACCGGCGTGGTGAAGTATGGTCAAGCAACATTGGGGGGGGGGGGGTGAGGAACCTTTCATCCAGCAGTGGATTTACACAACCGTGGGTGATTACCGATGCCAGAGTGGGGTTGCGCGCGCGCGTGTGTGTGTGTCCATTAATCATGTGCACGCTGTGTGACAATGCGTGTGGAGTATATATTTAAATGCAATGACATGTCCCCCCTTTGCTGTAGTTCATTGCATTTTAACTTCTGGCTTCAGAGAAACGGGAGAGGGAGTGGAGGGGGGAGGAGGAGAGGGAGAGAGAGTGGGGAAAAACTCAGCAAGGATTGTCCTTGTTTGGGAAGGGGGAGAGAGGGCAAAGCGACAGGTGTAAGGAGTCTCTGGTCTGTGTCAATCACGCGAACACACACACTCACATACATACACACACTCACACATACACACTCTGATACACACCCGCATACAAGCTCACACACATACACTCAGATACACGCTCACTCAGATACACACTCACACTCACTCAGATACACACTCACTCACAGATACACACTCACACACAGATACACACTCACACACAGATACACACTCACACACAGATACACATACACACCCGCATACACGCTCACACACTCAGATGCACACACAAACACCCGCATACACACACAGATACACACGCACACACATACACACCCAGATACACATACACACCCGCATACACACTCAGATACACATACACACCCGCATACACACTCAGATACACACGCACACACACTCAGATACACACAGACCCGCATACACACTCAGATACACACGCACACACATACACTCAGATACAAACACCCATACACTCAGATACACACGCACACACATACACTCAGATACACACACACACTCAGATAAACACACACAGATACACACACACACTCAGATACACACTCTCACACACACTCAGATACACACACACACTCAGAAACACACATACTCAGATACACACACACACACACTCAGATAAACACACACACTCAGATAAACACACACACACACTCAGACACACACTCACACACACTCAGATAAACACACACAGATACACACACTCAGATACACACTCTCACACACACTCAGATACACACACACTCAGAAACACACACACTCAGAAACACACTCACACACTCATAAATACACTCAGATACACACACTCATAAACACACTCAGATACACTCACATACACACTCAGATACACACTCACACACTCAAACACACTCAGATACACACACTCACATACACACTCAGATACACACACATATACTCAGATACACACACACTCAGACACTCATAAACACGCTCACACGTACTCAGATACACACACTCATAAACATGTACACATACACACCCGCATACACTCTCACACACATTCAGATACACACTCATATTCACACACATATACACTCACTCAGGTACACACTCACATATATACACACACACCCAGATACACTCTCACACACACTCACACTCAGATAAACACACACAGATACACACTCACACTCAGATAAACACACACAGATACACACTCACATATATATTCACACACTCAAATACACACACAGATAAACACACACACTCAGATAAACACACACACTCAGATAAACACACACACTCAGATACACACACACTCAGATACACACTCACACACTCGGACACACTCAGATACACTCATACACACTCACATACACGCTCACACACAGATACACACTCGGATACACACTCACAAATATACACACTGGCATACATACATACACACTCATACTCTCACACACATACTCGTATATACATACACACAATTCACACTCAAACATACATGTATACATAGACGCATACACAAATGCTCATGCAAACGTGTACATACACATATTTGCACAATCACACATACACGTACATATAACCTTTAACAGACTGTAGGGGCAAGTGCTGTTAGCGAGCACCTATGAAGGCCGGCACGGCACACGAGGGGGTGGGTGGCCAGCACCACGCCCGGCCGCCTTTGTCTCCCCAGTGGCGAGGTGTACACATCGCACCGGGAACTCATTTGAGGCTGAGTCGACCCAGAGGAGGCCCAGGACCGGTTCAGATAATCGCTAACCACTACACCACCACTCCCAACATACATACACACTCGCAAAGACACCCATACACAATCACAAACATACACTAACACATCCATACACAATCACAAACATACACTAACACAGACATACACAGACACATCAACACATACACACTTTAACACGTACATACACACACGCACACAGAAACATTCACTAACATACACGCAAAGACACATCCACACACAATCACAAACATACACTAACACAGACATACACAGATACATCAACACACACACACAGAAACATTCACTAACACACACGCAAATACACATCCATACACAATCACAAACATACACTAACACATCCATACACAATCACAAACATACACTAACACATCCATACACAATCACAAACATACACTAACACAGACATACACAGACACATCAACACATACACACTTTAACACGTACATACACTAACACACGTGGACCATTCACACACTAACACACTTAAACACCCACAAACACGCACTAGATGAACACACACACACTTGTACACACAATACACTCACACTAAAACGCACATACAAAGACACCCCCCCGTATAGCCTGCCCAGATTGTTGGGGCAAGTGCTGTTATCGAGCAGCGCCTATGAAAGGGGGACAACAACAACGCCCGACCGCCTTTGTCTCCCCCGGGTGCTGAATGTTCTACACACCGCACCGGCTTACTCGTTCAAAGCCGAGTCGATCTGGGGGGTGCTCCAGGGCCGTGTATCAAAAACATTTGGCCACTCGGCGTCGTCATCGTGAGCGAGTGATGAATCGAACTCGGTGCACCGCCGGGTTTCGCTGTGCTGTGCGCTCACCAGCTGTGCGCTCACCAGCAGTGCGACAAACAGCGCCTCGACCACCCCATCACCACCGCCTCCTCCAATCATCCACCACCTATTGGGATTCTCTTCGAAGTTTTCATCATCGATTGTTCAACAGTCAAGAGGAGTCTCTCACCACCCCCCCACACCTCCTCCCTCCTTCCTTTGGCTCTACGTAACTATAAATCCTGACTCACCGGTGGAATGTGTCACATTCCCGTGATGAAGAACATGTACATCCTCTTTGGTTCTATTCGGTAAAGTCACGTAGGTAAAAAAATAAAACAAAAATCACGACGTTTCGGCCATAACACAAGTGGCCTTCATCAGGTGAAGGGACCGTGCTGTCACGAAGATCAGCGTTGGAATCAAGAAAGTCAAGCCAACGCTGTCTTCGTGACAGCACGGTCCCTTCACCTGATGAAGGCTGCTTGTGTTGTGGCCGAAACGTCGTGATTTTTGTTTTATTTTTTACCGACGTGACTTTACCGAATAGAACCAAAGAGCATGGATCCTTGCAGTCACGAAAGCTTCAAATCTAGAACAAGTACATCCTCGAATATATTTTTTTGTTTAACTCCACATTGGGTGGCGTTGCATTCCACATTCCTATGGCAGAGCAGATGCTCTTGTCAAGACAAAACGACAGCCGCTGGCGAAAGTCTTCCACGGTGTCAAATCCACGGTTCTATGGCGAGGCCCAGGTATCTACATGCGTAATATAATCCAACTCTACAGTAGAAAGCAAATTCGGTATATGTGTGTAATGAAATTGAGATGTAAACGTACACAGATACACTGACAATGAGTACCATTGAGCCGCACGGGCTGCTGGAATCAGTGTTGTTAGCGAGCACCTATTAAACCACAAAGCGTGACCACACGTGTCTCTCTCTCTCTCTGTGTATATTTTAAATGTAGGTTTTGCGGTCGGCCAACGAGGTTCCTGCACAAGGCAGCACAGCAAGTGGGTTGGCGAAAGTGGCCCAACTACACGTGCAGAGTTTAAGGTGTCTTCCCCTCGGCGTGTGGAGGTTTTCTCCGGGTACCCCATGGTCCTTCCACACAAACCCCTCCGAGGCACCCCAAGGAGGGGGTACATCACCTCCTGACAAATGAGTCTCGAGACTCCGCGATGTTCTCCGGGGGGCTAAACCGAGAACGGGGGATCGCCTCTTGACAAAAATCCCCGCAAGACCTCGGAAGCCAAGCAGGGGGGTTTGAGCCTGGATAGTGCTTGGATCGCCGACCACACCATCTGCCCACGCTGACCGGCGTGGCTGAAGTATGGTCATTTAAAACCCTCACTGCCAGCAGAAGCGGAGGCGGAGGCCCTCATCCAGCAAGTGGATTCGCAAACGGGCCCTACATATACACCGGTACACGACACGCGTAAGTTCCTATTTATGTGGTCCTCGTCACGGTAACGTGGAATTTCCACCATTGCCAAGTAGACAGAAACGAACGTGATCGATCGCCTTCGATTGCTTCGACTGAGTTCGACCTGGACTGATCACACATGCGACACAATGGCCAGTGCACGTGATTATCCTGTGCAGTTACACAAATCATGAACACGATGAACACTCACACACGTTGTACATGTACTGCAATGTATATTTGCCAACAGCCTACCTACAGCCGTTACGCAGTTGAAGTCAGCCTGTCTCTTCGATGTGCCGTGTGCAATGTATTAAACGACAATACTACTCAACGTTGTCCCAACGTTGGCATCTGGCTGGAACCGTTGGACGAACGTTGGCCCAACGTTCGTATTTGGTTGGAACCGTTGGACGAACGTTGTCTCAACGTTGTCATTTGGTTGGAACCGTTGGACGAACGTTGTCCCAACGTTGTCATTTGGTTGGAACCGTTGGACGAACGTTGTCCCAACGTTGGCATGTGGTTGGAACCGTTGGCCTAAAGTTCCATGTTTGCTGGGTATGTGTGTGTGTATAATTTTGTATACGTTTGTGTGCTGTGTGTGTATACACATCCGAGTTAGTCTTGTGTATTGTACGTATATTTTAGTGTTTGTCAACAGTTGTGTGTGTGTATACGCGTGTGGGTGTACGTGCTGTATAGTTGTGTCTGTATGCGTTTTTGGTGAGTAGGTATGGTTGCATTGTGTGTCGTTATGTGGGTGCACGTGTCAGTTGTGTATTGTCTGTGTCTTTAATTCTTCGTTCCCTTCTTGATACGAGCTGAACGTGTTTCTGTGCAGCGAGTTCGCACCTCACTCACTCCACAACAACACTCTCACAGTCACAGGACACACAAAGGCAAAGGTCCCCCGTGTAGCCTTAACAGACTGTAGGGGCAAGTGCTGTTAGCGAGCACCTATGAAGGCCGGAACGGTACACGAGGGGGTGGGTGGCCAGCACCACGCCCGGCCGCCTTTGTCTCCCTAGTGGCGATGTTTACACACCGCACCAGGTACTCATTTGAGGCTGAGTCACTCTCACACACACAGACACACTCACACACTCTCTCACACACTCACACACACTCTAACTCACAAACACACTCTCTCACACACACAGACACAATCTCATACACACACTCTCACACACGCACACTCCGTGACATACACACACGCTCACACACTCACACAGACACATTATCACACACTCACAGACACACACTCTCACACACGCACACTCCGTGACATACACACACACACTCACACACACAGACACATTCTCACACACACTCTCACACACGCACACTCCGTGACATACACACACACTCACACACACTCACAGACACACTTTCACACACTCACAGACACACACTCTCACACACGCACACTCCGTGACATACACACACACTCACACACACAGACACATTCTCACACACACTCTCACACACGCACACTCCGTGACATACACACACACTCACAGACACACTTTCACACACAGACACACACACAGAGACATAATCTCATACACACACGCACACTCCGTGACATACTCACACACACACGCGCGTAACACACCACTCCCCCGGGTCGCTCCCTCTCTTGATAATAACTTTAGCGCACAGTGCGAGTTTAATTATATATAGCTATGATTTACACTGTACACACACACACAAACAATGAGACACAATGTGTCTCTTGGCACACACGCACACATGCGCGCGTGTCCGTGTCTGTCAGAGTATCTTTGTCTCACCGTGTGTCCTAGTCCCACTGGTGGTGTCTGTGTATCTGTGTTCATCTCTGTGTGTATCTGTGTTTATCTCTATGTGTATGTGTTTATCTCTGTGTCTGTGTATCTGTGTTTATCTCTGTGTCTGTGTATCTCTGCTGATCTCTGTGTCTGTGTATCTGTGTTTATCTCTATGTGTCTGTGTATCTGTGTTTATCTCTATGTGTCTGTGTATCCGTCTGTCCCTGCCTCCGTCTGTCCGTCGTTGTACAGAGATGTTCCCACTCTCTATCATCTGCTTTGTGTCCGTGAGTTTCTCTTGCAGTGTCTATGTATCTTGCAGTGTCTATGTATCTTGCAGTGTCTATGTATCTCACCGTGTCTCTCTCTCTCTCTATCGCTCCCTGTGTGTGTATCTCTCTGTCTCTCTCCGCGTCTCGTCGCTGCTCCAGGTGAAACTTTTTTTCGACAAAGGGTATAGGAAGCGGTAATGACACTCACCTCTGCAGCTGCGCGGAGTCACCGACTGTGCCTCTCCCCTCCCTCTCTCTCCCCACGTGTCCCCTCCCTCTCTCTCTCCCCACGTGTCCCCTCCCCACTCTCTCTCCCTCCCTCTCCTCCCCCTCTCTCCCTACCTCTCCTCCATCCCTCTCTCTCTCCCTGCCTCTCCTCCCTCTCTCTCCCCACGTGTCCCCTCCCCTCCCTCCCTCTCTCTCCCCACGTGTCACCTCCCACTCTCTCTCCCTACCTCTCCTCCCTCCCCCTCTCTCTTCCCACGTGTCTCCTCCCTCTCTCTCTCCCTACCTCTCCTCCCCCTCTCTCCCTACCTCTCCTCCATCCCTCTCTCCCTACCTCTCCTCCATCCCTCTCTCTCTCTCCCTACCTCTCTTTTTTTACGATCAGAGGAAACAAGAAGATGCTCGGTGTAGTTGGCACTTTGCTCTGTTCATCATTTCGTTTTTTTAATGCTTTGCTTTATGTAACCCCCCCCTTTTAAATGAAAGACCCAAAAAAATTATTTTTTCTCCTTTCCCCTTCCCTCTCTCTCTACCCCCCTCTCTGCCCCCCCCCCTCTCTCTCTACCCCCCTCTCTGCCTCTCCTCTCTCTCTACCTCCTCTCCGCCCCCCCTCGCTCTCTGCCCCCTCTCTTCCTACTCCATTTGGCTCTCTCTCGCTCTCTTTTTTCTTTATAACTACGACAAGTGCTGCATCTGCACGCAGCCCTTCCCACAGTCAAACGGCCTCCGACGGGTAGCTTAGATCTGCACGCAGAGCTCTCCGTCATCTGCAACCGAGCACACGGCCTCCTCCAGTGCCCACTGCTCCTTGAAGGCCGGCACGGCGTGGGTCAGCCGCGCGTGGCGGAACTCCAGCCACACCCTGGCTCCGACCAGAGCGCGGAAGATGCCCAGGCTGCTGGCTGGACGTTGCCCCTCCAGGGCCACCTTCCTCGCCCTGTATATGGCGAGCTTGGCGTAGCCGAAGAGCACGTTGACCAGCTCCTGAAGATGTTGGGGTCCGTCGCCCTTCGGGTATCCAAAGATGAGGACCGTTGGGGAGAAGTGGAGGCTGAACCTTAGGAGGATGTTTCTCAGGACCTTGAACAGCGAGTCCAGGCTCTTGCACTCCACGTATTGGTGCGCCACCGTCTCCGCTTTACCGCAGAACCGGCACTCCGGGGACGTGTCGGTGAAGCGCGCCAGGGAGACGTTGGTGGTGACGGTGCCGTGGCCGATGCTCCAGCTGAGGTCGCCGATGCGGTTGTACGTCGGTCTGCAGTAGAGTTGCCTACAGCGAGGCCTCTCCGGAGAGACGCAGGGCAGGGCTCTCCTCCAGGCATGGTCCTTGTGGCTCCTCAGGGTGTCCTGTTGGTGAAACCGGACCATGTAGGAGTAGAGCACCTTCCTCTTTACATTTGCGAAGGCCACCACCGGTAGGTCTTCTAGCCGGCACAGGTTGTGATCCGCCTTCGTTTGTCGGCATTGGCGATGCAGTGGCACGACTGAGAGCTCCGGTGGAGGGGGATCGAGAGGGGCCTCGTCATCCCCAACGCCGATGGGGGACGTTCTCCCCGCTGCCGCTGAGAAGGCCCCCTTGGCTTCGGCCAGGATCCGGGCAGCCACCCGGAGCGACTGCAGCCCTGTCTTTGCGGCCACGTCTGCTGGTCCGAGCCACCGGCCCCGTGTTTCAGGCTCCACCAGATCTCCCATCCTGGTGAGCCGCGCGTTGGCGAGGCGCCTCTCCATGCCAGGGGTGGTGGTGGTGGATGGCAGCTTTGTCTGTGGGTTCCTGAGGATCGGTTCGAAGACCAGATCCTCGGCCGATCGCGGTTGGTTCAGCCTCCTGACGGCGAGGGAGCTCCACGTGTCCCCTCCCCACTCTCCCTCTCTTTTTTACGATCAGAGGAAACAAGAAGATGCTCGGTGTAGTCGGCACTTTGCTCTGTTCATCATTTCGTTTTTTTATGCTTTGCTTTATGTAAACCCCCCCTCCCCCTTTTAAATGAAAGACCCAACAAAATATTTTTTCTTCTTTTTTTCTGCTCTCCTTACCCCTTCCCTCTCTCTCTACCCCCTCTCTGCCCCCTCTCTTCCTACTCCATGTCGCTACCTCTCCTCCCTCTCTCTCTCGAAACCTCTCCTCCCTCTCTCCCTCCATGTATCCTCCCTCGCCTCTCCTTCTCTCTCAACCCCCCCTCTCACGTCTCTCCCTCTCCGTGTCTCTCCCTCCGCTCTCTTTTTTTTACGATCACAGGAAACAAGAAGATGCTCGGTGTAGTCGGCACTTTGCTTCGTTCATCATTTCGGGTTTTTTTTGCAATGCTTTATGTGCCCCCCCCCCCCCACTCCTTTTTTAAATGAAATATTTCACGAAAGATTCTCTACACACGTCCACCCCCATTATCCCCACTTCTGACCCTCCTCATACCTGCGAATATCTTATCTCCAAACTCCTTTCTTTCTCTCCCACTCGTTTATTCAAACGTTCACACTCCGTCTCACACGCCCTCTACTCCCCGCACACACAACATTATTATTATTAGAACATATGTGCGCGAAGAGTGACCAGCATCATGCCCGGCCGCCTTTGTCTCTCCAGTGCCGCTGCTGCTCCTGCCGCTCTTCACGCTCGTAGTGCCAGGTATTTAATTCGTGTAAGGCTAAGTCGACCTAGCGGAGTCCCAGAGCAGGTTTTGGATACCACGTGTCAACACCGAATCGGAACCCAGGTGGCCAAGGACCACGAGATCCACTGCGCCACGACTCCACACAAAACAAACTAAAGACAAAGGTCCCCCGTATAGCCTTATCATACGGTTGGGGCAAGTGCTGCTTGTGAACATCTGGGTGGGTGGCCAGCACCAGGCCCGGCCGCCTTTGTCTCCCCAGTGGCGATGTTTGCAAAGCGCACCAGGTACTCATTTGAGGCCTGTGTCGACCTACACTCACCCTCTGACAACTCACCAGCCCTCTCACACAAACACTCTTAACAACATGCATACAAACAGCCTCCACCAAGTCGCTTGTGCCAGGCTAGGTGCACTTTTAATTCCACGTGAAGTGTGGAAGGCTACCTGCTGGGCTTGGCAATAGGTCAACGAGACAGACCCCAGGTGGTGTGGGTTGACTGGTTGAGATGACTGACAGATGCGCCACCTGTGCTCCCCACTGTGACAACTCAAGTGTTTTTTGGCAAGTTCTGTTAGCGAGCACCTATAGAAATCCGGCACGGCACGCGCGAGAGTGGCTAGCACCACACCCGGCCGCCTTTGTCTCCCCAGCGGCGCGATGTTTACACACTTGAGGCTGAGTCGCCACGCTCTCTCACGCTCCCCCCCCCTTCTCACTCTCTCCCCACCTTAATGCACATTGCCTCGACGCCTCTCCCCACCCCCCATCTCCCTCCCTCTCACTCTGTCCCTCCTCTCCGCTAACTCCCATCACTCAACGCAGCACGCAGCAGCCGCTCGCTCCGCTCTCCATCTCAACCCCCCTCTCCTCCATCTCCCTCGTGTGTGGTCGCCTCCTAGTGGCCTCGCGGGGCACAGCCCACGCACGCTCATAGCCTGGCTCAATGAGCACGCAGGAGCGTCTCGAACGCCGCGTGTACAACACATCCTCCTGCGGGGGGGAGCCGGTAGGAACGTTGGGTTGCTCGGTCAATGGCCAGGGTCAACAACGGCGGCACCACGTGGTGTATTCCGCACAATATGCCCGACTGTGAGGGCGGGCACAAGCCGGCGTGAGTAGGTTAAACGTTGAGTTTTAGAAGGGCACCACGGGGTGGCCAGCCCCTCCCCACCCAGCCCCACCCCTCCCACCCCCCACCCAGCCCCTCCCCACCGAGCCCCACCCCTCCCACCCCCCACCCAGCCCCACCCAGCCCCTCCCCACCCTCCCCACCCAGCCCTTCCCCACCCAGCCCCTCCCCACCCTCCCCTCCCCACCCAGCCCCTCCCCACCCTGCCCCTCCCCACCCAGCCTCACCCTCCCCACCCTCCCCTCCCTACCCTCCCCTCCCCACCCAGCCCCTCCCCACCCTCCCCACCCAGCCCCACCCTCCCCACCCTGCCCCTCCCCTCCCCTCAGTTTTAATCTTGATGATGTAAAAGTCCATAGCTCCAGTGGCGTCCCTAAGGGGCCGTCCATAAATGACGTCACGCGATTTTGGACGTTTTTTGACCCCCCCCTTCGTCACACGACGTCACAAAAAGTCAGACCCCCCTTAAATATGACGTCACAAAGCTCTGCCCCCCCCCCCAAAAAATATAAAACATGCTTCAAACCGCTTTAAACTATTGTCATTGTAGCGCGCATTTAATGTGGCGCTGCATTCTGATGGTGTAGGAGAAAACATTTATTAAAAAGTCGTCTATTTAATTAAGGAGAACGTGTTGTCTATATTTATTTAAAGTTGAGCATTTTGATGTGACGCCACATTTCTCACCCCCCCCCCCCTTCATCACACATCGTCACAAATGTCTGACCCCCCCCCCAGGTGCGTGACGTCATTTATGGACGGCCCCTAATATCTTAAGGAAGAGCGTTCCAGACGGCCGCAGAATCGCATCTGAAAGCGCGCGATGCAGTGACCCTCATTGTTTGATGGCTCAGCCAAAAGCCGCTTCTGCTGCTGCTACCGCGAGGATGATGGCCCGAGTTTGCGTGATGGTTTCTGCTCTTTGACGAGATCAGCGAAGTATCGTTCATGTGCGGCACCCAGGTTGTGTGCAAGGGACCGTCCATAAGTGACGTCACGCACCTCGGGGGGGGGGGGGGGGTCAGACATTTGTGACGATGTGTGACGAGGAGGAGGGGGGGGGGGTTTGAGAAATGTGACGTCACATCAAAATGCGCAACTTTAAATAAATATAGACAACACGTTCTACTTAATTAAATAGACTTTTTTTAAAATAAATGTTTTCTCCTGCAACATCAGAGTGCAGCGCCACATTAAATACGCACTACAATGTCAATAGTTTAAAGCGATTTGAAGCATGTTTTATTTGGGGGGGGGCAGATCTTTGTGACGTCATATTTAAGGGGGGGTCTGACTTTTTGTGACGTCGTGTGACGAAGGGGGGGGGGTCAAAAATCGTCCAAAATCGCGTGACGTCATTTATGGACGGCCCCTTACGCTTAGGATATGGCTACAGTTTAACCGCGAAGCAGAGGTGCAGCGAGGGTTGGGCTGATGTTCACTGCATGTGTAATGGTTGAGATTATCTGATGACTTTTAGAAGTCCACAAACTTGTCTATACACATCTAGCAGTTTAACACGTGATGATGCTAGTTGTAATTACTGGCGAAACGTCGTACTCAGATTGTAAATGTTGTGGATTTACTCTCCAAGGCACTGGTGTGTTGTACTAGTACCGAATTGGCATGTTCTGTTTACGTAAAAACCCTTTCTAATTGGCTGTGTCGGGTGGTGGCGGGGTTAACGACACATTTATATTTACGCGATCTAACCTAAAAAAAAACACCTGTATTATGGAATGTTTGCTAAGTATGGAGATGCGTTTGTCAAAAGCGATACAACACAATGCGTACGTTTCATTGTCTTTTACAAGTTAGGAAATGTTCCGCTGACAACTGGCAGGGTAACGTCTTGCCATGTAACGCGTTCCATTAGGTTTCCATGAGAGGTCTCATCTTAGGTAATCCATGAAAGGCAATAAACGTTAAAATCCACACACAAATCGTCATTTGCTTTGTTGCACACTTATGCATCCCACACACGCAAATCGAGACTTTCATTTCGTGGTACGGTATACTTCGATGCGTTCACCACGGAGATGGAGCGATGGGCTCTGGTTGCGTGCAGGCGATAACCCAACCCAGCGCAAGTATGCAACGTTGAGCCAGCGTTGGCCCAACGTCAATCGACCACCATTGCATGTTCACTGGTAAGTGGATTACCGGTAAGTATGGAGCGGTGGGGCGCCGTTGGTCCAACGGTGCTATCCAAATGCCAATGGCGGGCCCACCGTTCCATGTTTACTGGATTCGTGCTGTAGTAATAGGTTTTTACCCTTTTATCTGGCACCAAAACTTACACCTTTATACGAGGATCATGTTTGCAATAACCACAACACAAGCAGTCAAAATGCAAACAAAAAGAGACAGCTTTGATAATGATATGCACTGTCCTTGAAATTGATTGGTCCACACCCGAGACGGCTTTTCTTATAACCTAGTCTCCACTGGTGTTGGACCAGATGACGCCAAAAGGCATGCAACTCAAAAACAGCGCACTATCGGAGTATTGAAAGCTCGGGGTAAGCCTTTACATTATGAGACCTCCTTTGCCAGTAACAAGATATAGTAATAGGTTTTTACCCTTTTATCTTGTTACTGGCAAAGGAGGTATCATAATGTAAATGCTTACCCCGAGCTTTCAATACTCTGATAGTGCGCTGTTTTTGAGTTGTACGCCTTTTGGCGTCATCTGATCCAACACCAGTGGAGACTAGGCTCTAAGAAAAGCCGTCTCGGGTGTGGACCAATCAATTTCAAGGACAGTGCCAATATCATTATCAGAGTTGTCTCTTTTGTTTGCATTTTGACTGTTTGTGTTGTGGTTATTGTAAACATGATCCCTTGTATAAAGGTGTCAGTTTTTGTGCCAGATAAAAGGGTAAAAACCTATTACTATATCTTACTACTGGCAAAGGAGGTCTCATAATGGATTCATACTCTTTGGTTCTTTCGGTAAAGTCACGTAGGATTAGAATAAATTAAATAACGACGTTTCGGGCGCAACACAAGCGCCCGTCACCAGGTGGGACAACCACAGCAAGAAACAATTTCAGTGGACTTCAGCAATTGTTTCTTGCTGTGGCAATTGCTGAAGTCCACTTAAATTTTTTCTTGCTGTGGTTGTTCCACCTGATGACGGACGTTTGTGTTGCGCCCGAAACGTCGTGATTTAATTTATTTTATACCCTACGTGACTTCACCGAAAGAACCAAACAGTATGGATCCCTGCAGTCACGAAAACTTCAAATCTAGATTGTTTACTGGATTGTTACATCGCAGGACCGTGAGAAACGGTGACAACTTGGTGTGGCCTTCCTTCGGCAGTGGATCGATCATGACTGATGATATTTGGTGGTAGAATATAAACAGAGCAGTAGTCTGTTGGGTGCTTATTAGGAAATGTAAAACTCAAATGCCAACGTCTACCTTGATTTAACAGCAGTTGACAGTTTAAACCACTCTAGGGCAATGGTTGGATATACCAACTACCGCTGCTGGGTCTGCATGCGAATCAATGGTGCCACACATTCAATGGTTACAGTTCACCGTGTGCTGCTAATCCACATGTCAACGTTGCCATGAGCTCAATAATTTCTCCTAAAAGCAGTGGTGACATTGAACATCAGTCAACCCTGCCACATGAGTTTGGCTTTGTGCTGCATCGCTCACAGATATATATTTTTTATTGTAATGATTATTTCAAAGCTTCCCTTCTGTTGCAATGGCAAAACAAATGTTGGTAATTTATGACAGTACTACTCGTCTCCTGTTAAGTGCAATAACTTTTTTTTAAATCAATGGTATATGAAGAAAACCACATTTAATGGGTAAATGTTTGTCAGAAAAGCACGCAAGTCCGTTATAGTACGTCAGGTACTTTTTATTTACAAATATTTTTGTAAAAAGATTTTTCACATTTAGGTTTCACACCATGAGTAGGCCTCAGCTCTCCTCCTAGAACTTCTGTCCAATTCAGGTGAGCTCACTGGGAAGCGGTGTCGAGGCGAGAAGGGGAGGGTATGTTCTGCTTTTGGGCCTAGTCAGCAAAAAATATTTATGCTCGACGTCCAGTAAAAAAAGAATTACAGCATTCGTAAATAACTCTTGCCGCAAACATCAGAACCATTGGCATTGGTTTAGGCGGCCATGCCTTGCTTACGATGCTCTGTAAAGTAGATATCGGTCTAATATAGCCTCAATAAATGCTATTGTGCAGCATTGATCTGGAAGTAGGCCCATATTCCTGGAGTGATTCATTTCAACCACCCCATTTCCCAACGTATTTAATTTATTAATGCAATAATTTGCTGAAGCAGCCAAAAGAAGCATTTTTATTGTGAGTGGCTGAGAAAAATAACATATATTCACATTCACACCATGCCTGTGCGTGTTTGTGCATGCGTATGCGCTTGTGTGTATCGGCGTATGTGCGGGCCTATGCATTAAATGCGAGCATAGGCGTGTCCGCGTGCGTACTCGTGTGTACGCATTTGTGTACACGTGTGCGCCAGTGTATGTGTAAGCATAAGCGCGGTGTTTGCATGTGAGTATTGTATGTATGTGTTGTGATTGTGTAAGGTTACACGGGGGATCTTTGTCTTAGTTGCTATGTGGGGAGCGGCAGTGTCGTGGTTAGCTCGCTGTGCTACAAAGCCGGTGACCCGAATTCCGATTCCCGCTCACGGCCAACACCAGTGACGATTATCTGAACTGGTCCTGGGCCTCCCTCAAGGTCGCGTCAGCCTCAAATGAATACCTGGTGCAATGTGAACATCGCCGTTGGGGAGAAAAAGATGGCCGGGTGTGGTGCTGGCCACCCACCCTCTCATGTACCGTAGCGGCCTTCATAGGTCATGTCTAACAGCACTTGCCCCAACAGTCTGTAAAGGCTTTACAGGGGATCTGTGTCTTTGTCTTTGCGTTCGCACGCGAGTGTGTATGTGTGCGATTATGCGAGTGTGTGAGTATGTATGCGAGTGTGTGAGTATGCATGCGAGTACATGAGTGTGTGTGTCGGTCGGTGACCACTAGCTCTCCGCCTTCTCCACCCGCGAGGCCTCGGCCTCCGCTCTCTGCTGCTTCTCATGCTGCCGCTGCTTCCTCTCGGCCGCCGTAATCGTCATTGGGTGCAGCGGCAGGAACCCCGAGAGGCCTGCGTTGAGCGAAGGGGAGCAAACGGGATCGGGGTGAGTGAGAGGAGACCCCTCCCTTGCTCACAGCGACTCTCACCCTCCCCCGCCCACCACTGCAACCTGCTTTGTTCACAATCAGGCTGTCAGTAGAACTTCTGCCGGCAGCAGAGCTCCCAAAATGCTGCGCCTATGGAACAGTGCTAGGGCAAGGCGGGAACAAGCATGGGGCGCGCAGGAAGGAGGTAGAAGAAGAGGTTGCGGCGAGAATGTGGAAAGTAGGGGAAGGCATGAAGGAAGCAAGGGAAAAAACAGCAAGCAGAGGAGAGGAGCAAGGGAAGCAAAGGGAGCAGGGAGAACGTTGGGAGTGCGAATCGTGGAGTAAAGACTTTGAAGCAGGGAACAGCAAAGAAGAGGCAGGGGGAATTAGAAGGAGTGGCCAGGCAGGGAGGCAGAGGGAACGTAGAGCGTAAAGATCGCAGGGAGAGGCAGGGAGTAGCCGGGAGGCAGAGGGAACGGGGCAGAGGAGAACTTGGAGCACGGAGAGCGCTGATGGCTCGGGGGCGGGGGGTGGGGAATGAGAACGCACCGAGCAGCTTGGCGACGGGCGTGGAGAGCTGAGCGCCCGACGCGAGCCAGTAGGAGATGCGCTCCAGGTTCACCCCCACGAGGCGCTGGCCCCAGGCGTTGGGCATGGGGTCGTACGTGCCGACCTGCCGCGCCGGAGGAGCGAAGCTCAGCACGGGCGCACGCAGCCACGGTGTGCGCGTGCCCATGCAGGAGATAGCGGCGACAGTGCCAACGATAATAGCGTATTTTTTCTTTTGTATGGCAAGGGGAGTCATGTTGAGGTTGCTGAGTGAGCCCGGGGACAGCGTTATGTTGAATGTCTGAAATGCTGCCAGCGAATGATCAAAATGAACCGTGGTGTTACTATGTGGTCCATGGTTTGAATTTGCTCACCACAGTCGCACTGCGGATTATTCGCAAGTGTCCATCGGTGTAAGAGACAGTCGCATCTGGCGTGTGATGTTCTGAATTCATGATGATGGACGTGAAGATGATGGTAATCATGATGGTGGAGACGGTGGAATTGTCAATATTGGTGATGACGGTGGTGACGATGTGAATAATGACGATGGAGAACTGAGTGATGGTGGTGGTGACGATATTATGTTAATAATGGTGCCGGTGATGGTGGCGATGGCGATACTGATGCTGCTTTTTCCCATTACGATGTTAGAACCAGTGATGATGCCGGTGATGACGGTAATGGCAGTGCTGATGTTGCTGGTGATGCGGGTACCTGCTCCAGGTAGGGTGCATCACGGGCACGCTTGTTGAACATCGTGACGATGTTGTAAACCGGGCGATTAGTACAGCCGCCCAGCGCCATGCGAATAACGATGTGACCGCTCACGTAGCGACGGGACAGCGCCAAGCCTACACGTCCAGACACCGACCGACACAGTTCGTCAAAGCACTCATCAGCACACTCTAACAACACACTCGTCACACCCCACCTACACACTCATCGTCACACCCTCCCAACACGGTTCATCGTCACACTCCACCAAGGCAGCTCGTCCACACACTCATCCTCAGATCCCCACCAACACACTAAATCGTCACACTCCAACACAGCTCGTCACACTCATCATCACATCCCATCGCAACACATAATACACCACATCGCAACACATTATTAGCACACTCAATATACTCAATTCAACAGACTAATTAACAACACACCTCATCCCAGGTCAACACTCATTACCAACATGCCATAAACACACTCAATACACTGAAACCCACTAATAATAAAAACACTCATTACCACACCTGATCAGCACACGAGATGACATAACCGCTTGTACAAAGACACGTCCACGCAGAACACGGCACACTCGCAGTCGCAGCTTCATGAACGCATACTTTGCTGAACACATTCAAAAAACAATCAATATCCATTATACTCATCACACTCTTCAACTTAGTATATTGATACATTCGCACTCAACGCCGCAACCTCTTCAACTAACCGGGCAACAGCTGCTCACATAACGCAACATCGCCACACCTGCACATACATACAAAGACGAACAAATACAAAGATCCCACCCCTCACAGCCATTAACAGAATGTCAGGGCAAGTGCTGTTGGCGAGCACCTATGAAGGCCGGCATGGCACACGAGGGGGTGGGTGACCAGCACCATGCCTGGGCACCTTTGTCTCCCCAATACACACTGCACCAGGTACTCATTTAAAGCTAAGTCGACCTAGGGGAGCTCCAAGACCAGTTCAGATATTCATCAGCAATGTTGGCCGTGAGAGGGAATCAAACAGGGTTCATCAGATTCGTAGGGTAACACGTTAATCATTGCGCCACCGCTCCCCGCGTATGTGTGCACCTCTTCACCACTCTTGATGACGTTCATAATCAGGGGGCGGAACAAGTCGAGTCCCTAGATTCTATGCATTTCATCTGTATGGAGTGATGATTTTATTCCCAAATCAAATGTATATATTGTTTTCTTCCCATCAGTCAATTAAGAGTGAATCTGATTGGTAATATATTTTTTGGTTCAGAAACACATAATTTAGTGATCTGGCAACATTTTTGTCGCGTAACCCTCCACCACCCGACGGGTGGATACGCGTTTAACGCGCCAATTATTACCGTTTCAGCTCGCACTAGAAAATGCTAAACATGTCACAACCAAATTTAGCAATGACTTTTGGATACTTTTTTTGATATCATTATTCAGGATTACATTCACGAACATGTATTTAACGTGCAATAATCTAACAGTTCACAACACACGTGATTCGATCTCTATTTCTCAACACTGCCTCTAGTGGCTGCCGGGGTTATACGAACCATGGCCTACACACAGCGGTACCCAACAGTTTTAGCACCAGGGACCGGTTTCGTGGAAGACAATTTTTTTCACGGACCGGGGGGGGTGGGGAGGGGTTCATCATTGGGTCTTTCCCCCTTTTTCAAAGAAGCTCTCCAGCGACGTTTGTTTGTTACTCATTGTGGCTACTAGGGGTTAGAGCTCATGGGCTTAACAACACTGTGACTGAGACGAGTGGGCAGTGCGGGAAAGAGGCGCGGATGGAAGTGGTGAATAATAAAATAATGGGGGCGGGTTCCACGCGTGGACTCACCGCTCTCACCTCCTGCTGCTACTGTGCGGCCCGGTTCCTAACAGGCCACGGACCGGTACCGGTCCGCGGCCCGGGGGTTGGGGACCCCTGGCATCGAAACACAGTCGAGTTTTGTGAATCTAATATAATATACAGTACTCTAATCGATTCTTACATGCGGCATTCCGCGCATGTATCTTTTAAGTGTAAGAATCGCTTTAAACTCGACCTAAAACGTAGGTTCTCAAGCCAATGTAATGATCCTTGCTCAATTTCCGAACTCTTTTCACTCCCCAATGCTGAAGGCAGTTCTAGCGAAACATTGTCCGGACACTGATGTCGTTAAAACTTTTATGCCACCAGTCATAAGTCACTACCAGTGGAACGTGCGCACCAAATAGTTAAAATGTCGTGGATTACTCTCCAAAACACAGGGTGGCGTGCTGAAGTTGTTTTCTCGTGACAACTTAATTAACTTCCTGTGTCAGGTGGTGGAGGGTTTACGACACACATTTAAACTCCCGCAATCTGACCCTAAGAAATAGGTTATGAATCTTATTGGTCGCGAAATCCTTAGTGTTACATTTTTTTAATTCAGCCACTGGTGAGCGGGAAGCTTTATTGGTCACAATTTGATTATCACATTGGCACGTATAAATAATATCTTTGTGAACGTGGCAATCTTGTCGGGTGGTGGAGGGTTAATGAAAATAATTTTGGAATAATACCACCATGTGGCCAAACACGATGGGAACAAAACATCGGTCAAATGTTTTCAAAATTAACTTTCGTTCAACAATCCCTTCATTACGGGCCTACTGAATGACGTTTATTGTTCCGCTGATGATGGATGGTACTCATGTAGATGGCGCTGATAACGAAGATGACGGTGATGGTGTCAATGCTGTTGAAACTGTTGCTGGGAGCGGCAATCCGATTTCGATTCCCGCTCACGGCCACCACCAGTTATGATTATTTGAACCGGTCCTGGGCCTCCCCTAGGTCGACTCAGCTTCAAATGAGTACCTGGTGTGGTGTGTGAACATCCCCACTGGGGAGACAAAGGCGGCCGGGCGTGGTGCTGGCCACCCACCCCCTCGTGTATCGTTCCGGCCTTCATAGGTGCTGCCCGCTAACAGCACTTGCTCCCAACAGTCTGTTCAGGCTATACGGGGGATCTTTGTCTTTGGTGAATACGACTCTCGCCTCCATCACTGAACCCACCACACCCGGGAATCCAACCCAGCTCCTCACCTAGGTGCACCATGGTCACCTTCTTCCTTGTGTCTCTCTCTTCCCGCTGCACCGACCCTGTACAGCAGCAGCAACAACAACAGCGATTACACAGTACCAACAACTCTCATCCTCTTCCAAAGGGTCCTCTAGCCTATGTCGTCAAAGTAGGCCCAGGAATCCTCTCCCTCTATCGGGGAGCTGTGTAGGGCTCCCTCTAGTGGAGGGAGGTCAAACTCGATTTGGTGCTTTCGTGACTGCAGGAATTAATCTTTTTTTTTCGGTAAAGTCACGTACGTTATGTAATTTTATTTTTTCTTATTTCTACGCGACTTTACCGAAAAAACCCGAAGATTGGAGGGAGGTCCTTTCGCCAGCATAGGCGTGAAACACCTTCAATGAAACCTTTGCGACCTTCACCATTTATGGAACCGTGTTGGGGTAAAGTGTGGGGACTCCCACCTCTAACCGAGACGTCCGGTTGTAGCAATGGAAGAGGAGCCGGTAAGGTCACCAATACCAATACCCGCCATTCGCCACCACGTGACGGTGCCGCCACCACGGCGCCTGTGCCAGGCCACGTGCACTTTGAGGCCACGTGAAGTTGTCGAAGGCTCGCCGACAGGGAAGTTCACAGGGCAGACCCAGGTGGTGCCATTGGTTGACTGCTGTGCCAGGCTAGGTGCAGGAGGAGGTCACCAGACAGACCCACGTGGTGCCATTGATTGACTGCTGTGCCAGGCTAGGTGCAGGTCACCGGACAGACCCAGCAGGTGCCATGGGTTGACTGCTGTGCCAGGCTAGGTGCAGGAGGAGATCACCGGACAGACCCACGTGGTGCCATTGGTTGACTGTGCCAGGCTAGGTGCAGGTCACCGGACAGACCCAGGTGGAGCCATTGGTTGACTGCTGTGCCAGGCTAGGTGCAGGTCACCGGACAGACCCAGGTGGAGCCATTGGTTGACTGCTGTGCCAGGCTAGGTGCAGGAGGTCACCGGACAGACCCAGCAGGTGCCATGGGTTGACCGAATGACATGACTGGCTGATGCACGCAGCTGTGCCTCCCGACTGTGCCAACTTTCTTTTTCATTTTATCCTCCCGGCACTCCGCTCGTTGTTGTGAGCGTCGCTCCTCTGCCCTCAGTTGCTGTTGCGCCCTTCACGAGCCTCCTCCTCCACAGAGGCCGATCTTGACCCCCGCGGGGTACCACTCAGCTCCACTCAGCTCCACGTCCTCGCCGCACCTCATCAGCTCCACCTCTTTTCCGGCCCCCGTGTCGGGGCCCCGTTCAGCGCCCCCCTCTTAAGCGGCCGAAACAGAAGTTGCCTCGCAGTAGGCCGCGCGCGCACAACACCTCGTCTCGTCTCTCGTCTCTCTCTGGACTCCTAAGCCAGAGCTTCCTTCCAAGCAGCGGCGTGAGCACGCCATTGCAGGGGCTGCGCCTGGGCGGCAGCCGCCCGCGTTGGGGAGGCCCCCGCGTGCCCCCACACCCCCCCAGGACCCCCTAGGCCTCAACGCCTCCCCAAACACCGCACCGGTGCCCAAGCAATGAAGGAGGGAAACCCCCCCCCCCCCTCTCACCCACACATCACACCCACACCACGTACAGCTATTTAGTTTAATTAACAGACTCAACGACAACGCCTCACCTGGAGCGAGCCGGGCTCGGGCCGAGAGACGGAGGAGGCCGCGGCGTGCCCGGGCCGAGTCCTCAATGACAACGGCGGGCGGGTGGAGAAGAGGGGAGTGACGGCGATGAATATTCATGAGCGTGACGTCACAGACCCGCCCCCTCCCCCCGGGGCCTCGTTAATTATTCATGAGCTCCCTCCCCCGCCCCCCGCGCGCCGCCGCCGCTAACGCAACGCGTGGCTTTCAAAAACTCGACTTCGTCGTGATCGCAGCAAATTCAAATTCGCTGGGTCCCTCGGTAAAATCACGGAGATCGTTTCAAAGGACGTTTCGATCGCAACGCAAAGCGTTCGTCATCAGGGAGAGCTCTTTCCTGACTACGGTTGCGCATGATGACAAGCTTTTTATTATTGGAAATGGTTCCAATAAAAAAAGCTTGTTATTTAGCCGCGCGATGCCACGGCAAAGGGGGAGTCGAGTGAAGGTTGTCATGGAAAATAACATTTAAAAGGAAAGGGAAGAGAGAAGGTAAGGATTGGGGAATAAATGGGGCGCCCATAAATGACGTCACGCGATTTTGGACGATTTTTGACCCCCCTCCCTCGTCACACGGCGTCACAAAAAGTCAGACACCCCCCCTCAAATATGACGTCACAAAGCTCTGTCCCCCCCACCCCCCCAAAAAAATATAAAACATGCTTCAAATCTCTTTAATCTATTGACATTGTAGTTCGTATTTAATGTGCCGCTGCACTCTGATGTAGGAGAAAACATTTATTAAAAAGTCTATTTAATTAAGTAGAACGTGTTGTCTATATTTAAGGTTGCGCATTTTGATGTGACGTCACATTTTTCAACCCCCCCCCCCCTCTCGTCACACATCGTCACAAATGTCTGCCCCCCCCCTAGGTGCGTGACGTCATTTATGGACGGCCCCCTAAGAGGCAAAGGATTCAAATGGATCGGAAAATCGGAAGTAAAAAGGGGGTCAAGAAAGATGAGGTTCGTGCGAGGATACGGACGGGGCTTGACGCTGCTGCTGCTGCATGAAGGAGCAGCGTCTGTTATCACAGCAGGCTGGGTTCAGTGTGTGGGGGGGGTAGCCATACACACTCAAGTCACGCGGTTCACGGGAGGCTCGAACTGATTTGGAGAGAGATATATATATTCTTGGTTCTTTCGGTAAAGTCACGCGGAAGGGAAACAAATAAAAGAATAAAAATATAAACCAATAGACGAGAGTAGAGGGAGATTCAGAGTGGGGTGGCCACAACACAGAAGCCACGTGATCTACGGGAGGCTTTAGCTGGCCACATTGGTGGGTTAAATCCCGACCCTGACCGCCTGCTGTATATTTGGGAGTTTGCGTGTGTCTCTCTCCCTGTGGTCGCCTGGAATTTTTCTCCGGGTCCTCCGGTTTTTTTCCCGCCACATTACAAAACGTGCTTTTAGAGTGTTTAGCTGCTATACATTTCCACGCGATAAGCCACTTTGTCGCTTCTGAAAACGAGATGTAGCTCAGTGAGCCTTGCCTGGTAAAAAAAAACGTTTAGTTTGGTTTTAGAGACATAGATAAGGGAATGGATTCAGTGGGGGTGACCACACACAGAAGCCACGTGATTTACGGGAGGCTTGAGTCGATTTAAATATATATACACTGGATGTTATCACCCATTCATAGTTGTACGTTTATCCAATACAATCTCAGGAAACGGTCTTCTGCCGTGAATAATGTTGTACTTTGCGGGGTTTTTTTTAGTTGTAAATAGTTTTATTTATATATTCGTTTAGAACTCGCGTTTGTGAGATTGGATGACCAAACTATTCTTACCGAGTCGAATGCTTTTTTTTTAATCGGCCACAAAGGTCATGAACGAGACGCTTTGCACTCCAGATAATTTAATAATTTAGCCCTCACATTGATTAACGTTTGCAACATATTAAAATGTCTCGTGTGATGGTGTTTTTTTTTGTTATTGCATCGCACGACTGGGGTTTGCAATCACTTCCTGTGCCGAGTATGTTGATGACAGAGACCTATCGGACGATCCGGGGGTTGTCCGTGAGAATCGAGTCCATCACGTTGCTTCATTCACCACCTGGGTTCCTTGCCATGTGCACTTTATAAGACTCCTTTTCGATAAAAGTCATGCCTCCGTTTGTATGTTGAACTTCTTACCGTACGTATAGCCAGCCGTAGCAACCACGTAGCCAGCCGTGCTAATCGGAGGTGCCTCTGCGAGCAATCTCGAGTCTACAGACAGACATTCTTCTATTTCATTCCTCTTGATAAAGAGCTGTGAATTGAAATGAAAGAACGCAGACAAGAGAGAAGCAGAGCACAGATAAGCCCATCGCTAATGGACCGCGGGTCACTTGGAGTGGCAGTGGTGGCACAGAACAGCAGTTGGTCAAAGAGTGCTGCTGCATTTTATTATTTTAAACATAAACATGCTTCATAGTTATTCTTAGCTCTTTTGGTAAAGTCACGTTGAAGGGAAACAATAAAATAATAAAATATATATAAAACAATAACAAAAAATTCTCACGTTTCGACCATAACACAAACGGTCGTCATCAGGTGTGTCGGTTTGTGTTATGGTCGAAACGTCGTGAGAATTTTTTGTTTTATATATATTTTATTATTTTATTGTTTCCCTTTCAACGTGACTTTACCGAAAGAGCTAAGAATATGAATTACTGCAGTCACGAAAGCTTTAAATCAAAATTTATGCTTCATAGTTGTTGTTTTTTATACTCTAGGTAACGTCATTAATGATGCATGATCATGATGTGAAACAGCTTGAAAGCCCAGTAATTATTCATAACCTGGGAGTGTGTCCCAGGGATGATGCGAACAGATCCACGGACTCGAAGGCCATGGATCCGAGTCGTGAGTCTGTCTCAGGAGCTCATAATGGCCGTGTCAGCAGAGGCTGAGCCAGGGCCTCAGTGTTTGGGTATCGGCTCATAATGGTTGTGTCTTGGACTACGAGATTCACAATAATGATCTTTGTCCATCCAGGAATGCATGACCCGGTCTTGAGACCTTTTTTCAGGAGCGTTCTGCATTGCGATGTTTGTTCAATTTCATCAACGAAATTCGTCTCCAGTGAGCTCTTAGATCACCTCAAAAGCGATTACCAATTTTAAACTTCAATGACTGATAAGTCATCGTTATAACCATGGATGTAATTAGCATCAGAACATTGTACTCTAACTTGCTATTATCCTATTTATTTTCACCTCCATTGTAAATATTTCCATCACCATAATTTCACTTGACTTGTAATCTTGGCAAGATGCGGAGATGACGGGGTTTTTGGCCGAGGGGAGTGGGGGGGAAATGGGAAATCACCGTCAAGACGTGAATTTGTCCTTCGGGCCTGTGGCTTGGCTCCCCATCACCGAGCCTCTGGGTAAGCCGCAGCACTGATCCGTCCCGTCGAGTGCGCAAAAATAAAAACCTCTCGAAAGGCTCAATTCACTTAGGATGTTTATTTATTGTACTTCTCAAGACAACATCACTTAAATTTCTGGCGACGCTCACTCATATCTCGTTAATTTAATTACAGAGCCTCCTCTCTTAACAGACACCTACAACGTGGGCGGTTCGGGACGCAAGGATGTCGAGACTCGCTCTACCGCACGCGGCACTTACACCTCGTTTCAACATTGCCTACTAAGCCCCGAGCAGGGTAAGGGGGAGGGGGGGCTGGAGGAGACGCAGTGCGGCTGGCGGTGACGGCTCACGCAGCTCGCACGCGGAAAACGAGGTGGTGGCGGCTGTGTACGAAAACCACAACAGTTGTCTGCTCGTGCAACAGTTGTTGTCGCGGCCAAACGCTGTCCATCAACAAAACCCACCACCCCATCCCCCAATCCACCCCCCCACCCCCCCCAAACAGCGATGCGTCGGTCGCGACGACGTGAACACACACTGAGCAACGACACAGAACGTGGTTCCATCAAAATTGGTTTGCTGGACAACTTTTAACGCGGTGCCACCCAGACGAGATCTCGGAGATCCACATTCAAATGACATTTGAGTTCCGTCTGTGGAAAAGTCTTCCTCGTGTTGCTAAACATATCACGCGATCCCTTTGCGCAGGGTGCAACATCGTGACATCGTGACATCATTAGGCCGGTAGTGGTGGTTTGGTGGGTAAGTTACCTTCGATTAAAAATGAACACGGAAAGCAGCATAGATTTGTTTTAATGCTCACGTGCCACCTCAGATCCACGTAGGAGGGAGGTGATGGGTCATAATTATCAGGTGGGCCAGTGGCCTTCACTCGTTAGCCTTCCCCAGCAACAATGCGCTGCAGTTTCTTCAAATGCTCGACATGAACGAGAGATGACACCATGGGGCAATACGTCATCACATACAGGGAACCGACATCACAAAACGGCCGCTGTGTCATGTTTGACGCGGTGTTTTGCTGCCCTCCGGCATCGTGGGACACACGACACTCATTGCACGCTCGAGCGCAAAAGGAAGAGACGTTATATTTTCAGCATTTTTAAACCCCGCTCGCCAGATATGACTTACGGCGTTTGCATCCAAAGTTTTCTGGTTAGTGACTTTCAAGATTGGCAAGAGCTGCGGTTGACCACCAGCGGGGTCACATGGCTGCCACGTTGGAGGTCTGCCAGGTTGGTGGCGAGTAATGACGGCTTTGTATGTGGGATGGTTGCACGTGAATATCGATCCCCGTACAACTGGACGTGACGGCGTTTTTTGCGAACTTGGGGGTGGACGCACTACGGGCGCTTTCTCGAGACAGATTGTGCTTGTAAATGTATAGTAACATGTGCAAAGTGTTAACCAGGAAATCCTAATCGAGTCTTTAACATCGTTTAGAATCAAGGGTCAAGTTTTGGGCGTTTGCCTAATTGTGATTTCTGTTGGGGTTTAATGAGTGTCTGGAGAAAAACCGTGTGTACTAAGAAGAACAACCGAGACTTCGCCACACAGTCGAATCTTACTTTGCTGTACAAGCGGAGGGCACATTTCTGTACTACCTGAACATTGACCAAACCACAGGTGGATATCCCACACCCCATCATGATTAACCGTGGCTCCAATCCCATGCGTAATCCACTGACACCACCATTCACGCCAAAAGAGGGCTCACACCAGACAGCAGTCAATGAGCCAGCCGAGGCCACTGTTAAGACCCCAACCCTAACCATAACCCTGGACGCAGCTCAGGGCATCTGCCGTTCATAGTCACAATCTACCCAACGGTTGATTAAATATTAACCGGCGCTAGGGAGCTGAGGAGACCAAGGATCAGAGGTTAGAGCTAGGGTCATACTGGCCATACACCCAAGTAAACAGAACCTTTGTAAAACATTTATTGAACAAAAAAAACACGTCGTTACGTTTCCGCATTGTGGGATTACCAATGGGCGGTATTTTACAAAACTCCCAATACAGTTCTAGATTTACAGTCCCCAATGCAGTTTGTTCACGAGACCAAAATGGGACCAAAATGGAAAAAGGCGCACTATTTGGGGCATGCAGTATCGTCGAGTGATACACGTGGGTATTGCATCAATACCCGCAATGCCAGCATCGGTGGT
Organism: Petromyzon marinus; assembly: GCF_048934315.1. Lineage (NCBI taxonomy): Eukaryota > Metazoa > Chordata > Hyperoartia > Petromyzontiformes > Petromyzontidae > Petromyzon > Petromyzon marinus. The sequence goes on from NC_133671.1 coordinate 8,981,786, forward strand.
AACTGCTGGTTTATGCATTTACCATTTCAAATTATTCATACCGTATCCTTTACTCGATGAGCTTTTAAAAGGTGTATACAAAATATGTGGCTTGTTGGGAAGCTCATACATTTTTTTCAGAGTTCAACATTTATGCTATTGACAGTGTGATCAAGTACAACACAAACATGTGCAGGATTGTTAACATCTGCTGGGGTATTCCTGATTGGGCACGGGGCTGAATGTCTTAAAGCCACATTGAAGCGACTGCTTATATCATGTTTCTGTCGACAACACCATACACAACCTATATAGCCTGAGCGACCAATCCAGATCACAACTCTTCTCGTCAATACTGAAAACCTGACTTGGACGGTCCCGTCTCCTCCAACAAAGAACCCTCATCTCATCCGATATTTTATTCTTAAAATCATCCAATGCAGAACCCTCTCACCAGAATCTTCATCTTCCATCGATGTACAATCCACCGCCCCCCCCCCCCCAACTCATCTGATACATAACCTACAGCACATCTCATACAGACTTGCTGTAATTTAATACTTATCGCCTGACCCCATCCAACACAGAACTCTGTCACACAATACGGCGCACTCAAACAACCCAACTGTGCCTTACTCTTGCCCAAGACCGAACACAGAATTGTACTGCCCCCTTGTATAGGCATCAGCCAAATGGGTCGTAACCCTACTTGTCGCACTGCCTCCGAAAAGGCACCAACCAGATGCCAAGAATACACACGTCTCACGCACGTCGTCGTCGTCGCCATCATCATCATGATAATCGCTGCCCGCACCACAACGGGAATCTCGGGAGCGGTCGTTCCCCCCACGAATCCACAAACTCGGCCACCGAGTGGCCGGGAAGGAGGAGGGGGTTGTTCAAATGCGCCCACCCACGGCGCTCACAATTCTCCCGCTTCGACAGACTTCTAAGTGCCGCACTCAAGCTCGAAGACGTGAGTTCGGCTCCCAGCGTGGGTTTCTTTGGCCAAACTCACTTAAATGTCCCGTAAGATTCCCCGGTGATGGATGTGGTTTGTCCACAATATATGGGGTTGAGACAGGTGGAGAGGGTGTCAAATAGGAGGGGGGGAGGGGGGGGGGATTTGGGTAAGAGTCAGGTCGAGGGGCCCCCCCAACCCGAGGCTAGGATTTCTCTTTGGCAGCTTCTCTGAACCAGGTGGTTTTCATCGCCCACGACCATCGTTTATCCTTTCGATTTAAAGCTTTCGTGACTGCAAGGATTCGTCTTCTTTGGTTATTTTGGTAAAGTCACGTAGAATGAGAATAAAATAATAAAATAACACAATAAAATTCTCACGATGTTTCGGCCACAACACAAGTGGCCTTCTTGTGTTGTGGCCGAAACGTCGTGAGAATTTTATTGTTATTTTATTAACTTATTATTTTATTCTCATTCTACGTGACTTTACCGAAAGAACCAAAGAAGAACATCGTTTATCCTTTCACATCGATGGTCGATGCGTCTCCAATTCCACAAGCCGATTTCCTCCAACAAAGCGCCTCTGCTCCATCTGAAGATGTCTCGATCTCGGTCATCTCTTCTCAATTTGAAGGCTGTCTCCCCCCCCCCCCCAATTCCCAGCGATTGTCCCATCCCGTGTCTCAGTGCTCTGTCAGCTCCTCGTCAAAGGTTCCCATTCCCACTCCCACCTACCGACTTGCGTACAAGATGCAGTCACACACGATTTAAATTAAAATCATGATTGTTATCTCCTGCGTACTGGGCTTCTCTCTATATATATCCGTCAACTTGGCCTCTTTAATCGCTCTTCTCCACCACGGCTCAAAACTCATCATTTACGAAAAATCCCGCTCTATGCCAACAATCACCCTCCTCCCTCCCCGGAGACACAAACACACGTGTCCCTCTTGATCCTGGCTGATTACACAACCCCCGCCCCACCCCTTTACTTGGTCCCCCACAAGCCCCCCACCCCGCCGCCGCCCCCCGCAAAACGTCACATGACACCGATAACCGAAAGAGCGCAGCATGTAGAAGCACAAAGTATGGACGAACGTTAAATCACGTCGCTGTACAATTGTGCCGGCCGGGCTTTGTATACGAAGTTTTTGTTTGTGTGTGTAATATATATTTATTCAATGTATATTTATGTTTTGTGCGAGTGTCCGGTTTTAAAAACGTAAACGCGCTAAACGAGAGCTAAGAAAAATAAAGAGATGGAAGAGGTGAGGACGACAGCCACGACAAACCTGGGTGGGGGACGCGAACCCTCAACATGGGTCACTTGCATGAGCGCGACACGGAGGGGAAATATTGCGCCGGCAGGACCGAGCGTGGCCTAGTGACTCAGCGTGGGGCCCTGAGTGGCCCAGAGTGACACAGCGTGGGGCCCTAAGTGGCCAGAGTGACACAGCGTGGCCTAGTGACACAGCGTGGGGCCCTGAGTGGCCCAGAGTGACACAGCGTGGGGCCCTGAGTGACCCAGAGTGACACAGCGTGGCCTAGTGACACAGCGGGGGCCCTGAGTGGCCCAGAGTGACACAGCGTGGGGCCCTGAGTGACCCAGAGTGACACAGCGTGGGGCCCTGAGTGACCCAGTGACACAGCGTGGGGAACTAAGTGACCCAGAGTGGCCCTGAGTGACACAGCGTGGGGCCCTGAGTGACCCTGAGTGACACAGCGTGGGGCCCTGAGTGACCCAGAGTGGCCCTGAGTGACACAGCGTGGGGCCCTGAGTGACCCAGAGTGACACAGCGTGGGGCCCTGAGTGACCCAGAGTGACCCAGTGTGACTCTGCGTGGGGCCCTGAGTGGCCCAGAGTGACTCAGCGTGGGGCCCTGAGTGGCCCTGAGTGACACAGAGTGACACAGCGTGACCCTGAGTGACACAGCGTGGCCCTGAGTGACCCAGAGTGACACAGCGTGGCCCTGAGTGACCTTGAGTGACACAGCGTGACCCTGAGTGACACAGCGTGACCCAGAGAGACACAGCGTAACCCAGTGACACAGCGTGACCCTGAGTAATACAGCGTGACCCAGAGAGATACAGCGTGACCCTGAGTGACACAGCGTGACCCTGAGTGACACAGCGTGACCCAGAGAGACACAGCGTGGCCCTGAGTGACACAGCGTGGCCCTGAGTGACACAGCGTGGCCCTGAGTGACACAGCGTGACCCGGAGAGACACAGCGTGACACAGCGTGACCCAGAGTGACACAGCGTGACCCAGAGTGACACAGCGTGACCCAGAGTGACACAGCGTGACCCAGAGTGACACAGCGTGACCCTGAGTGACACAGCATGACCCAGAGTGACAGAGTGACCCAGAGTGACACAGCGTGACCCAGAGAGACACAGCGTGACCCAGAGAGACACAGCGTGACCCAGCGTGACCCAGAGTGACACAGCGTGACCCAGAGAGACACAGCGTGGCCCTGAGTGACACAGCGTGACCCAGAGAGACACAGCGTGGCCCTGAGTGACACCGAGTGACCCAGAGTGACACAGTGTGGCCCAGCATGACCCAGAGTGACACAGCGTGACCCAGAGTGACCCAGAGTGACACAGCGTGACACAGCGTGACCCAGAGTGACACAGCGTGACCCAGAGTGACACAGCGTGGCCCAGAGTGACAAGGCCGGGCCAGTGTGGCCTGGCATGACACAGCGTGGGGTGTCCCGGTTACATGGAGGGCCCGGTGCGAATTAAGTCGAGGTTCCTTTACGAAAACGAGGGAAAATCATAATGGCCACTGCAAGCGCACGCCTTAAGAACACACGCGATGTCGATTGCTTCCACGCACGTGCATACGCAAACGTAGAGGGTTGCACACGAATGTGTTGACAAGTTCACAGGGCAAACATGAATATGCGTGTGTGAATGCAGCGCATGCAAGCGCAGAGGCGAGGGGCCAAGCAGGCGAGTCCAGATGTACTCAACACAACGGCTGTTGCTTTGTAAGATGCTTTATATACACACATGAACACAAGCTGCTTGCATATAAATGAAAACACAAACTACACACACATGTATCCTGAATAGACATATACACTATACGTACACGCCAACGCACACAAACTCAGGTACAGAATGTGAACACGTGCCCACCTACACAAATACATTACCATGCACAAACTCAAGTACACACACACAAATACACTCTAGCACACCGACACAATACACACACACAAAGTACACACATTCATCGCATACCAACACAAATGAACACGTATGCAAACAAATTAATGCACAAACGCACTCATTATCTCCATGTGTGAATTGTACAGCATGCCTAGTCCCGTGTGCATGGACTAAGCGATGTTGACTGTGCTGATTTAGTGTCATTGTCCCCCTCTCTCTGGCCCCCGAGGCTCCGCTGGACAGCGTTGAGTTCTGCTCAAGACCACGGATTAGTGTTCATACCTCCTGCCAACGCGGTCACATCACCACCAATTTGAACAATCATCGTATCCAAGAAAAGCAGTGCTACCTTGCCAATTTCATTTTACCAACCGACATGAATTTAATTCCCAGACAGGGCTAACACCAGGGGTGGTTGGCAGGCGACACGGAAATTGGTCAGTTGGCACCCAGCCCCTTCACCGGCAGCCCCTTCAATAAATCCACGCTTGCCAGTGCGTTTAAGTATGGTTAAACAGCCCCTCCCCCCCGCCCCATGATTGACGCAGTGTGTGGGAAGGCCTTAATTCATGGACTGACAAAAAGGGCTGTAATTATTCACGATGACGAGAGTTCTAAGTTTTTATCCAGGAAAACCTTTAACGAGTCTCAGGACTCCTTTTAGGGAGGGTTGTGCTTGGCACGCCCAGTGAATGCCTTGTTTAGAATTTTTATTCCAGGCAGTAGGAAACCGGAGTGTCCGGGAGCAACAAAACGCATAATACAAAGGGAAGAACAACCTTAAAATCCGTACGTGCAGTTAGGCTGAAAATCTCCTTGCTGTACTGCACTAAAATCGACTGTCTGTCTCATATCATCATCATACAATATAATGGAGCAAGTTTGAGTTTGTTACTGTCTGCCCGTATATATTTTTCAAGCCCATTTTTTTTTTTACCGTGTAACACATTGTGAAACAATATTATTCAATTAAGTATTGATTTTCTGTCGTTTTAAATGTCAGGGAAATAGTTGATTGAAAATTTTGGAAACATTACAACCCATTTACAAAACCGGATGTAATGCAATACACATTTACAATGTGTATACAGTATAAGGCGAACATTTCAACGATTTACGACACAAAACTTCATTTACGATCAAATATTTCGACATGACCGAACACATTTGAAGGGTGATATTTCTACTGTGCAACGTAGTATAAAGTCTGAGTTTTTTTTTCTTTCAAAAGGTCAAGTCACCTAAGCACAGCAAGGAAGGTAAGAAAAAAAATATTTTAAATATTCATAAAAATTGATGTAAATTTCAGTAAACATTTAATGTTCAGTACTGCACTGTACACTTAGCACTCTTGGCCTATCAATTTATAGCACTAAGGGACTGCTTTCTCACATGTTATAGCATTAAGAATGGTTAAAACTTCATATATATTTAACTAAATCCCATATTTCTGGACTTTTTTGCGAAAAAAATCGGTTTCTAGCCCGTGTTCAGAGACGTAACCCCCATAACATTGCGTCTATGGCAACCTGGGGTCCGAAAAATGATCTCATTTACGACTGAGTATCCAGGGGTGCATTGTGTCGTAAACGCGGAGACCGCCTGTAGTTCTCTTTCAGTTTGATGAACATACAATTCGCGAAAACTCAAAATTAACGTCAACATCTGAATTTTCCAACAATCTTGGAATTTTACGAAGACGGAGTTTTTGCGGCAATCTTCAAATACATAATTCCCTGACTTCAAACGAGCAGCTTCTACACTTCAAAGCGAGTGGCATTTACTTACTTGCATTTGAGAACCTCCGCTATCTGTGATTGTCTTTTTTATGGCCTGAAAATGTACTTCAATGATACCACATGCCTTGCAAACCATGGCAAAATTGTCTACAAATTGTCGATTTGATAAATGGAATGACAATTAACTATTTTCCTGGTGAAGAGTCTACAAAAGTTCCAATAAAGTCTACAATGAATTCATCAACTGGCTCAACCTCACTAGCTCAAACTGAACGTTGGCTCCTGCATGATACTCCTTTAGAATTTCGATTCAAGCAATGGAACACGCTATATTTAGACAAGGAACAATCACATAATTGAAGCCTTGGTTGGATGTGGACTTCACGACAAGAAGAAGCCCTCGGATTCGACTGGCTCCTGTTGAAAATATAATTCCATTCTCGATGACAAAAACAAATTCCAATTTATCCTGCTTTTCAGAGTCACTGCCGATAAGAGCCTAGGACAAACACTGCAGAAAATTGGAATTTTCCTCCCTTCTGGCATATTTAATCACGCGCAATATTGCGTGGCAAGCTCGCGCGTTGGATCCAGCGAAGCCATCAATATTCTGGCTCAGAAGGCTTCGTATCCGGACAAAGATGGAAAATGCACAGATATTGTATAAAAAGAGATTGTGTAAAATTATGTTCGCTTTTGAAATACAAACAAAAAAATCCTGAATGTTGTTAATTTCTTACTTACAGTAGTTTATACTTTTACTATTGTAAGTACCTTAGTTTAGCCTTCATAGGTTACAATTGAAGCCCGGAGACCCCGAAGCTCTCTGCAGGACCTAGGAGATGAACGCCCGTAGGGCCCGAAGTCTTCCGGTTTGTTTAATGCGCTGCGATTCGTTGAGATGAGAGGACTGAAAATAGCAAGACGAGGAATGGCCGGTGGAAGAAATAAGCACGCGAGTGCAGGAGCACACAAACGCACGCAAGAGTTACACGAGCATTAAACACACACACACACGTTTATGGTATTTACACACGTACACAGCCAGGCGCACACAGGGTCAAGCACGAACGCCAATCAGGATCACAATGGACGCAGAGAGAGCGGGCACTCACAAGAGCCAGCCTCTGGCTATTAATCGCATGTTGTTATAATGCACTGTGAGCAAAGTGCGGGCTGCCCCTGGAAGTCATCCGGTGGTCTCTATGCTCAAGCCTGAATGGGTTAACACTTTTCTGCTGGAGGTCAGTGGAAAAAATTCCACGTTCATGTGGCAGGTGGCAGTGCATCCAAGGAACACCTCGATGTCGAATTCCCACCACATGGCGCTCATGATGTTGTCCCTGGAACAATGATGATGGCGACGATGGTGACGATGATGGGTCGAGACAGGGATTGAACTTGAAGAGGGCAAGGTTTTGAGTCAGACTCTCTACAACAGCGCCACTCGTACTAACGTGTTTCCCCTTCACTATTTATTTGTACATTTGCTCTCTATTATGACTCTACTCCCGCTCCCCACACTTATTTTCCAGACTCATTAATCTCTGCACCTTTGTGGTGCTCGCACCCCTCCACTCTCTCCTCCCACCTGCACCGGTCTTCTTAGAGAACCTCTGCAACAGACGGACAACTCTCCTCCCTCCAACTCCCCACACACAAAAAGCTAAAACAAAAAAACATCAGCAAGTCACCGCGTAAATCTCAATTCCCAGACAGGCAAACGGACGGAGACACCGACGGCACGCGAAGGACCGGGGTTGACAGGCGGACAAGGGTTAAGACTCTCGTGTACAGCACAAAGACACGCGCGCGAGGACGCTACACGCGACCCGGGCAGCGATCACGGTTGCTGTTTACGGCGACGGCCCCAGGCGACGGCGTAGGGAGGGGCGAGTCAGTGCGTGGCCACAGCCGCCACCCACCGCCACCCCACGTCAGCTACACCGGGCTGGGCTGGGTGAACACGGGCCACTCTCTGGGCAACGAGCGGCGTGGTGAGTTGGGCGAGCAGGTGGATGGGTGTGCTGGCGGGGCTGGCGGGTAGAGGAGCAGGTTGGTCTCTCACAGCGGCTTCTCGTTCTCTTTCTTCAGTCGGCTGCACACGCAAAGACGCGCGCGAACGCACGCGAGCTCAACCCTCGTGTCTACACGTACTGCAGTATTTTCAGTGCTGCTGTATGTCTCTCGTGTGTCGGTCCACCTTCCGTGTGTCCCCATGTCTTCCCTGCCTCGTTCGTGTCTTGTGCTCCGAGCTGCCCTGCATGTGTCTTGTGTCCGTTTGTGTTCCCGTGCGTTCCCCTGCGCATCTCTGCGTCCCAAGGAGATCCCACTTGTGTCACGTGCGTCCCTGTGCATCCCCCACATGTACAAGAATACCCATGTGCACCTCCCTATTCACACCTGCGCACATGTGATTAACGCATCTCCCTATAACAATCCCTGTCTTCCAGTGCGACCCTGTGCATCCCCGTGTGCCCGTTTGTCCCTGTGCATTCCTGTGAGTCACCTTCCCACGCATCGCTATCAGCCCCCCCGAGCATCCCTTGCCCAACCCCGAGCATCCACCGCGCGTTCCTATATGCCTGCCTTAGTCGCCGCACGCGTCCCCGTATGCCTGCCCGGTATCTCACCACCACCCCCCCCCCACCCCCCATCAAGCCCCCCCGCAGTGCGGCCACCTGTAGTAGTCGTCGTGGGCGCTGGCGAGGTGCGCGGCGGCGGCGTGGTGGGCGTGGTGGGCACTCGCATGCAGCCACTGCTGCTGCTCCAGCGCCAGACGCTGCATCTCGGCGCTCTGGTGCACCGCCTGCAGCTGGTGCGCCGCAGACATGTGTGGCGGCAGCGGGGGCAGGTCCCGGTAGCCGGGGGCTAACACGCACACGAACAAACAAGAAATTAGGGGCCGTTATAATCTAATTCAGAGGCTGATACATTTTCTAAGTGAATCTGCCAAGCAGTAAGAGTTTTTTTTGGGTTAGATCGCGTAAATATGTGTTCTTAAACCCGCCACCACCTGACACAGCCAACTAGTAAGGGTTGTAACGTAAACAGAACGTGGCCAATTCGTCACTAGTACAGCACACCGGTGTGTTGGAGAGCCAAGCCACAACATTTACAATCTGAGTACAACGTTTCACCAGTAATTACAACTAGCTTCATCAGGCGACAGCCAGATTTGTGGAAAAGTCCACCCGTTTCATTCCTTATATAAAGGCGCCCCTGTATGCCTGCCTTAGTCCCCGCTATGTATTGTATTGGCCACAGTCAGCTGTGGCCAATACAATGAGCCATGTTTGGTTCAAACTACACAGCTCTAATAGAGCATAAAGTCAGCTAAAAAATAAATATTAAAAGTTACTTGGTTCAGCAGCGGGATGAGTATACGCTATATTGCCTTCTTTAGGTATTGGAATGTCAACCACATGAGTTAGCCAGCGTTTGGTCCTGTAACTACATTCGTGTGAAGAGTTACTGTAATATCACCGCTCTATCTGGTGTCACGGGAATGTGCAAGTTTGGAGATGATTTGCTGTAAAATCTCTCAAAGCTGGCCTAGATTAAGCCAGAATTCTGAGTAAGCCTGTAAGCTCCCTGGAAAAAAACCATTCCGACGGGAATCTTGTTCAGCGCATAGTCGAAGGCGTTCGTACGTTTGTACACCTAACATTCTAAAGCAATCTACACGCACTGAACTTATCTGCTGGAACACAATTATCTGGTGATTTTGCGTTGGCAGTGGTGCACAAGTAGAAGAGAAGAACTCAACAATTTCATCAATAACACTGCCTTCACGTGCCATGAAGAGAGGGCCATTGCCAAAAAGGTCGCCTATTATATACTTTGCCTTTTACGGCCACAGTTGTCATTGAGGAATGTGTTGAGGTTTTTTGTTTTGATGTTGTGTAGAATTCGGGAATCCGTTACCTTGGATGCCCCAGCTCTGTTCGTGCTCTCTCTAGTTTTGTTTACGTTTCTTTTTTGCGTTTATTTGACAAATAAGAGTAAATGCTTCAAGCGCATTGCAAAATCTTTTCAGCCTCCACCCTCGGACTCACGTTAGCGGTGAGCGATTAAAACTGTCCAGAAGTGATCTGTTGTTGTTAAATTAACAATTTTGCATTGTTACAGTGTTAATGAAATGTTTAAGATGTCAATACCATGTAAATATAATTAAAATGAATTACCATGTGATATTAATAGTTTTTCAAGTTAGGCCAAATTTGTGTCGTGAAACTCTCCACCATAATTCTCACAGCCAAAGTTCGCAAACAATTTTTTTTCAACTTACCTGTGAGTCAAACAGTATAACTTATTAAGTTAAACGCTTGTAAATGTGAACAATTAATGTGTACGACTGGCGGTGGTTGGGATTCACGACAAGAAAAAAATAGGGCCAGATTCATTACGTAGCCTAACATGAAGTACTAGCTGTACTACCCGGCTTCGCCCGGGACTTGGATTCACCACGCCCGGCCGCTTTTATCTCCCCAGTGGCGATGTTCACACACCACAGCAGTTACTCGTTTGAGGCTGAGTCGACCTAGGGGAGGCCCAGAAGTGGTTGAAATAATCGTCACTGGTGGTGGCCGTGAGCGGGAATCACACTCGGGTCGCCGGGTTCGTAGCGCGACGCGCTAACCACGACACTACAATGTGTTACGCTTCCACATGCGCGGGTCACGTGACAGATTTGACATCACAGCTCACTTGCCGTGCAAAAAATAGACGCATTATTGAGCTCCCCCCCCCCCCCCAAAAAAAAACAAGTGTATTTTTATAATTTTTGCATGGTGTACAGTCTAGAAAGTACCCACATGGCAAATTTCCAGTTTGTTGCATGTCGGGAAGTACGCTAAACATTTTTAACAGACACACATATTCACAACTTTGCCTTTTATATATACGGAGATATTAGCTGTATTAGGTTTACATGTGCATAGCGAGCGAGGGCACGTGTGCGCATTACCGAAGAGCGGATGCCGAAGGAGCTCATGCTCGGGTCCGGTGGGAGGTGGCGGCCCCATGAGGGGCGAGGGGAGGGGCCCTGGGGGGTACGGGAAGCGTCCAACGTGAGGGACGAGGGGATCCATCAGTGGATGCACGCCTGAGCCTGCAGTGGGGACACGCGAGGACATTGTGGGAGTTTTACAGAGGGGACACGACACACGCGCACGGGGTCACAGGAAGGAGGTCATGCTTACATACACATGCGCACGACACAAGAGGGAAGACACAGAGAATAAAAACACAGAACACCGGCAAACACATACGGGTTACCGTTCGCACCAGAAACATGACAGAGACAAACTTGAAGGGTATATGGACATAGATCTCCCGTAGAGCCTTGAACAAACTTTTGCGGCAAGTACCCATTTAAGTCAACTTCGGGGAGGCCCAAGACTGGTTCAAGAATTCTGTGACTTGTCTTGAGCTGGAATCAAACTCGGTCACAAGCTTTATAGCACTTTGTAGCGCAATGCGCTAATCACTACACAACCGCTCCCAATATGAGGACACACACACACACACATGGACAAGGCAGTGCTAAAATACGCCTCTTAAAACATGCGCCGTCAAATGCACAGACTGGGGGCTCGTCCGGGATGGCGTGCGGTCGTACCTGGATGGATCGAGTCCGGCTGGTGCAGATGCAGGTGCGAGTGGATGTGCGAGTGCTGGTGGTGGTGCGGCGTCACGTTGTACATCTGCAGACGCGCCGCTGCGATCGGGTCATTGGCCGCGAGCGAGGCCAGCCGCTCTGCGTGAAGCCTCTCGGCGTACGCCATCTCCTGTCGCGACTGAGCCACGCCGCCCGGCACCACGCCCAGCCGTTCCGCAGCACCCCCGGCTCCTGAGCCGCCTCCTCCACCGCCGCCGCCGCCCCCTCCTCCGGCGCCGCCCGCGCCACCGCCCCCCCCTCCGCCTCCGCCGTGGCCATGCCCGCGCTCCCCCGCGGGGAACGCGGCGAAGTGGTGCGGGTTCACGCCGAGCGAGGCGTGTGCGCCGGCGCGCTGCAGCGCAAAAGGGTCCAGCGACCCCGCTGGGTTGAAGTGTAGCGCCAGCGCGCTCGCCATCGATGCGCCGCCCTGCGTGCTGGGTCCCGCTGGCGCAGAGCCCCCGCCGCCCGCACCGTCCATCTCCGGTGGCTTCATCTCGTAGCCCGGCTTGAAACGCATCTCTCGCAGGTCCCGCTCGCTCGACTGCTGCTGCTGCTGCTGCACGGAGGCCGCCTGCTGCTGCGCCTGCTGCTGGGCCTGCTGCTGCGCCTGCTGCTGGCTGATCTGCTGGCTGATCTGCTGGCTGATCTGCTGCTGCTGTTGCTGCGAGTACATGTGTGCCGCCGCCGCCATGTTGTGCGGGTGGTAGAAGATGGTGGCCACGTCGCTGCTGGGGATGGCGAAGAATGGGTGGTGGTGGTGGTGGGGGTGGTGGTGCGGGTGGTGGTGCGGATGGTGGTGCGCTGCCTGGTGGTGGTGCGGGGGACCATGCCCGGCTGCCGCCGCGGCCGCAGCCGCCGCGGCCGCGGCCGCCACCCCCGCCACCCCCGAGCGCACGAGGGCGCTGCCCGAGGTGGGGGAGAGCACGTGTGGGCGCGCATACTCGCTGAGCGTGCGCAGCGCCGGCGTGTCGGGGCCCAGGTACGGGTGAACGGCCGCCACGGCCGCAGCCGACTGCGGAGCGTCGTAGGGGGTCCCGCGTAGGTGGTGTGGAGGGGGGCCTGGCGGACCCGGCGGGGGGCCCGGTGGGGGGGGTCCGCCGGATGGGGGGCCGTCCAGACCAGGGCCCAAGGACGAGCGCTGTGCGTGTTTGTGCGAACGGAATTTAGCACGTGCATGTATGTGCGTGTTTATTTGGGTATGTGTGTTCACAGTTGTGTGAGTGGGAGTTTGCATATGAAAGATTCATGTTTGCGTGGAATTGAGTTTTGTTGATGTGGACATGTGATGGAATATTCATGCGTGGGAGTACACACGCAAGTGTGTGTGTGAATGTTAAGTAATGGGGAGAGAAATGCAATGTGTTAATGCCATCTTGCCAAACACAACCCCATACATTTAGTCTTCATGCCTGTCGTAGCAGTAGTAACAGGCTACACTGTGTTGACAACTTTTAACGATGGTAAAACCTGCATGTAGTTTGTCATATATCATAACATGCATATTATTTGGGTCTTTCGGTAAAGTCACGTAGATAGGTTCAAAGAAAATAACAAAAAACTATGTTTCGATCGCAACACAAGCGGTCGCCTTCAGGAAAGACGACCGCTTGTGTTGTGATTGAAACGTCGTAGTTTTTAATATTTTCTTTTAACCCATCTATGTGACTTTACCTAAAGACCCAAAGAATATGAATTCCTGCAGTCACGAAAGCTTTACGTTATGATATGGACTTGTTAAATAAAGGTGGTTCGAAGCCTGCAGTCAACCTATGATCAGCAAGAAGTTGCTCATTCTCCTCTGTTGCCCCAGTCATCTGGAACACCTTCCTCTGCCATTTGTGCTGTCGACTACATGCCCCTGCTCAATTCTAGGCCGATCCATGACCGATTGCCTCAGTCTACAGAGAAAAGATGCCCGCTGTTCTTTGCAGCATCTTGAGTTGCGTCCACATTCAGACACAAATTCACACTGTATTTTATTGACATTGCAGGAACGATGTTGTACCTGGCCAACTCGTGCCATGTTAAAAGGGCTCGGGTTCGACTCACAAGTATAAGACTGCAAATTCTAATTCTGGTCAGGGATCACCTCAGCCCATAATTCTCATCACCATCCTTTGGGGCAACAATGGTTGTCCAACGGAGAGACTGGCTCATGCAAATGGAACGTAGAATATTGACTACCAACTCTGGGCCACCACTTTCTTTCAGGCAATAAGACCCCTGGATAGACAAAAGCAACTATGGTGCTCTTGGCATCATGGGGTGCCACGGTGGCAAGATATTAACGACGTCGCCTGATATACAGGAGATCATAGGTTCAATCCCGACCCTGATGCCTGTATGATTGGAGTTTGCATGTTCTCCCTGTGGTCGCATGGATTTTTCCCAAGGTCCTCCGGTTTATCCCTCCACATTTAGAAACATGTGTTTTTCTGCTATAGATTTCCACGTGATAAGCCACTCCGTTGAGCCATCTGAAAAGGAGCTATACAGCTCAGTGGACCACACCTGGTAAAATAAAAACAAAAATTAGGAAACCAATTATTGAGTTTAGACTCACGTCGCGCTCGCGCGCCTCCCTCTCGCGTCCGTCGCGTTCCCTCTCCTCCCGCTCGCGCCGCAGACGCTCCGCGCCGTCCTCGCGCTTCTTGGCGAGCTTGGAGCCCGCAAGGGGCTCGAAGCAAAGATCGGTGCGCGCACACGAGTTGTAGCCGCGGTCCAGGTGCTTCGTGAAACTGCGCGAGTGGGGGCGAGGGAGGGGTCGGCGACAGATAGAGACGCATGTTAACGTGGCCGTCTCTGCCAATACAAAGACGAGGATTCCCCCTCCCGCCCCTCGTTAGCCTTAACAGACTGTTGGGATTTAAGTGATGTTAGCGAGCACCTTTGAAGGCCAACAAAGCACACGAGGGAGCGGTGTGGCTGGCACCACTCCTGGCCGCCTTTGTCTCCCCGGTGCGGATACTTACGCACTGCACCGTGCCAAGTACAGCACCGCACCAGGTACTCATTTTAGGCTGAATCGACCAAGAGGAGGCCCAGTACCGGTTCAAATATTGCTCACCTATGTTCACTGAGTGGAAATCCAACTCGGGTTTCCAGGTTTGGAGCATGGCATGCTACCCATCACAATACCGCTTCCCACAACATTCATAGACCTCAACATCAAGTGATATACAATGTAATGATGTTCTAGAAGAGCTTACAAGCTGAAACTTAGCAAAAACATAGAATATATAAACATCTGAAACAAAGATTTGGCAACACATATTTTGGAGCTAGTGAAAGTTTGTACTTTGAGGCTTGGAAGAATGAAGATAAATTTAAAAATTATTTCAAAATCTAAAAACACGAGATGGTGCGAGGTATCGACACCATCCTTACTAAGGTCGATTAAATACGCACCACTCTGTATCTCGTGAGCAAGTGGTTATATTTTTGGGAAACTAGTGTCTGCCATGGAAATGTATAAATTTCACCATTGAATCAGGGCTGCCCCACGCCCGGACTTGAATAAAAAGAAATGTTGCATGACAGCCAGAGCAGACAGAGAACGTGAAAGGTGCCGTACCGTGCGCTGGCGCTGACGTGGCTCGGCGTGTCCACAACGATGGGCTCTGGGGAGGGGGTACGTCGCACGGGAGGCGGGGGACTTCCGGGGGATCCCGGCGACTCCTCCGCCGCCATGGCAACTGCCGCCCCAACTGCCCCCGTAGCCGATACCGAGCCCCCTCCCTCCTCCTTCACCGTGCCGAATCCGGGCGGGACGGCCGAAGGGAGGACGGACGGCGCCGATGAGGAAGAGGACGAAGCCGTTGCAGACGGTGGCGGCAGAGAGGATGCGGACAGGCTCGCCGGGGCGCAGCTAAGCGACGACGAGGAGACGGACGCCACCGACGCCGTGAGGGACAGTGCGGCCGCCCCCGCCGACCCCATCATCGAGGCCGATGACACGGTACCCATCCCGCCCACATTCGACATCAGCCCGGGATTAGCGGCCAGGAACGGCGGGATCCCACCTGCTCCTCCGCCGCCACTGCCGGAACCACCTCCGCTCCCGCCCTGCGGCTTCCCGCCATAAGCCAAAGCCTGAGGGTCGCCCAGTGAGTGCGGGCCGGACTGGGTGAGGGCGGGCGGGTGCGCCGGCCCCATCATGGATCCCCCGCTGCCGCCACCGAGTGGGCCCGGGTAGGCCGAAGCGAGGGACTCGCCCAGCGTGGCAGGGCCGCCCTGCTGGCCGGCGGCACCGCCCTGCGTGAGCGCCGGTGGCGGGTGTGCCTGCATCTGCAGTGGGGGCGGCAGCTGAGGTAAACCCTGACCCGAGCCCATGCCCTGCGTCGGCCCCCCGCCGCCGACGCCTCCGCCGCCTCCCTGCGCAAGAGCCGACAGCGGCTTCAGGGCTGGCGGCGGCGGCAAGTTCAGGTTGGGTGGGGGCAGCTGCCCCCCAAAGTGGCCCGCGAGGGCACCGCCGCCACCGCCGCCGCCGCCGCCTCCTCCACCGCAAGCTCCACCCGACTGAGCGCTTGAGTTCGACTGCTTTGGTGGCAGAGGTGGGATGGGAGTCGTGGGCGGGGGAATCGGAACGCCCGAGTTGGCAGCCATGTTCGAGGGCAGGTTCTGCTGCTGTTGTTGTTGTTGTTGCATGTTTGCCGGCAGGCAAGACGGGAGGCCCTGCATAGGGGCACCGTGCCCTCCCGGTGGCGGTGGAGGCACAGGCGGTGCCTGGCCCTGCGAGTGCACGCTCATCGGGTGCTTGTGCATCGCACCACCGCCACCGCCACCGCCTCCACCGCCACTCAGGTGCGGCGCCATCAAATTTGGGGGCCCCCCCACTCCGCTGCCGCCGCCGCCGCCACCGGCACATATCGACATGCCGCCACCCGGCTTGTCGTAGGCCGAGCCTTGCCCCATT
This sequence comes from Petromyzon marinus, assembly GCF_048934315.1. Classification (NCBI taxonomy): domain Eukaryota; kingdom Metazoa; phylum Chordata; class Hyperoartia; order Petromyzontiformes; family Petromyzontidae; genus Petromyzon; species Petromyzon marinus. The sequence continues at coordinate 8,998,226 of NC_133671.1, forward strand.
GTGGCCAGATTTCCTTTGGATGAGCCAAAGACCGACGCCGCCGAAGAAGGAGGCAGTGGCAGGAGCTGAGCAGGCATCACTCCAGCCAGAGGCGGCGATGGCGCGTGGACCCTGGCCTGCTCCACATGGTGCTGCTGGTGCTGGTGGTGATGGTGATGCCCACCAAAGTGCGCAGAGGCGTGGTGATGCTGCTGCTGCTGCTGCTGGTGGTGGTGCTGGTGCGGGCCGCGCTGGTGGTGTTGCTGCTGCAGGTGGTGCAACTGGTGGTGCTGGTGCTGATGCTGGTGGTGGTGGTGGTGCTGGTGCTGGTGGTGCTGCTGGCTCAGGTGCGGCAGATGGAGCGACGACGACGAGGACGACGACGACATTGACGACGAAAACGTCTGGGACATCATGAGGCCGCTGCCGACACCGCTGACGCCGCCGACGCCACCACCGCCATAGACGCCGCCGATGGCCTGGGTATGCAGCGACAGCGACGAGGAGAGGGATGACCCCGACGAGGAGGACGAGGACGACGCCGACACCACGCTCATGCTCGCCGCGCCGCCCGCGCCACCGCCGCCCACGACGGACACCGATTGCTGCATGGAGCTTACGCCGCCGCCAGACACCACCGAGTGAAATGCCTGCGCCACCGCGCAGCTGCCCATGGGGGCCACGTTCATCTGCGCCACCGCCGCCGCCGCCGCCGCAGCAGCAGCAGCCGCGGACGGCGGTCCGCACGGCCCCACGTTCGCCACCGCGACCTGAGGCCCCCCCCCGGTTGTGCCGCCGCCACCGCTGCTCATGGCCACCTGGCTCAGGTTGGATCCCAGACCTCCCATCAAGGTCGGCATGTTCAGACCGGCGCCGCCACCACCGCCACCACTGCTACCACTACCGCCGCCTCCGCCGCCGCCGCCGCCGCCGCCACCGCCGGGCAGGAGGCTACTGCTGATGGAGGTTGAGGTGCCGCCGGGAGGCATGGCGGTGTTGGAGCCGAGTCCGCCGTTTGCGGCCGGGCTGCCGGGCATGAGGCCGCTGATGGGGGCCATGAGGCAGCCGCCCTGGTTGGGGCCATTCGCAGCGGCGGGGGCTGGCGGGGTGACGGTGGAGGAGACGGTGGGCACGATAGTGGCATCGGCGTTGTGGGTGGAGCAGTCCGAGTCGGACTCGGGCTCGGGCGGGCTCGGCAGGCTGGGTGAGGTGCTGCGGTTGTCCTGGTCGATGTCCTTGAGGTCGTTGATGAGGTCGTCGTTAAGGCTGGGGGCGTCCGAGCTGTCGCCCTCCGAGGGAGATCCCGGTGGAGACGTGCTCTGTGATGGGAGAGCCGGCGGACACACACGCACACACACAGGGATGTCACGCACACAATGTACACACATATCTGTCATATTCACCACGTCTGCATGCACACATCATAGACACACGCAATGCATGTAACGATGGATTAATTCATACATAAATGCACCAACACAGAAGTACAGACACTGATACCCCTCTCCACTCATATAAGCTGTGGTTGTCCACTCGAGGCTGCAGGGTTCAAAGCGCAGTGCAAAAACCATGCATACATACGTACACATACAACGGCATAGAGACCACGCTGAATCGTGTGCATTCATACACATGCCCATCTTCTACACAAGTGGAAGAAAAAAGACAGCGCCACCTGCAAATGCGGAGCAGAACAATCGATGGAACACACGGTCAACCGCTGCCCACCAAGACTACTGAATGGTGGCACCAAAGCGATTCATCGACTCACAACCAATGCCAGCGAATAGATAAGAGAAGCTAGAAAAATCAGTCGCTCATCTCTCTCTGCAAGACACCGCACTGCGGCGTCTGGGCCAGGTTAGGTGCATTGCCGCTACATGGTCTCAGTCAGGATGCCCACTATACACAACCAGGCGAGAGCCTTGCTACGCCTCAAAGCGTCTTTTTCGCGTCAGAGCCGCGGCTAGAGGCCCTGAGCCCTGTGTGCGAGCAGCTGTGCGTGCGACGCCTCTGCCACGGGGAGAGGCGTCGCGCGTTGGCGGCGGGCCAGAGGGCACAAACTCACGGGCGTTTTGGGCTTCTTGGGCTTCTCGGCGTCCTCGCCGTCAGAGAGGCTCTTGTCACGCAAGCGCTTGCCGGCATGCGGAGGTGGCGTCTCCGCCTCCGGGGCCTTCTGTGGCATATGCACACAAGCATACAAAGATCCCCTCCCGATCCCGTGTAGCCTCGATCAGACTGTTGGGGCATGTGCTGTTAGCGAGCAGCACCTGTGAATTCCCGCATGGCACACTACGGGGGCGGGTGGCCAGCACCACCACAACCCGGCTGCCCTTTGGCTCCCCAGTGGCGATGTTTGGACACCGCACCAGGTCTTATTTAAGGCTGAGGCGACCTAACCTGAGTGATGATGGTAGCGAGGATGACAATTGTAAGATTTTTTTTTAAAGAAAGGTTGCTAAGCACAGGGCCAGAGGCTCAATTAGGCAATCGGCCAAGAACTAAGAGCACTATTGACAGTGTAATAGTTAATGTGTTTCTTGAATTGAGAAAGCTTAAAGAAGTTGGGAAAAGAGACAATGAAGAGACAGCATGAGAAGAAATTGATTTTTCCAAGACGGAGGTACTCTGCAAGCCGACCGACTACCTTCAGAGATTTGTGCATGAAGCCATCCAGAGATAAAACACAGACACAACTTCAACCGAGAAGATGGGTACAAATTGAGCAATCATTGGAAGGACGTTATTAACCAGGTGAAGTCTTAACTGACTGTGATGTTTCCATCCTACCTGCCTATGTCAGCTGTTATTTCCGACTCTGTCTCTCTCTATGCTTCTCTCTTAGATCTCTCATGCTCGCAGGCCCTTTGGATTGCACTCTCAGGCTCACATGTCCTTTGGACTGCACTCTCATGGTGCTAATCTCTCATTAACACTGCTGTTGTGCGCATATGCGGGCATGATACTCTTATGCGGCGACGGAAGCTCCATTCATGCTAATCTCCCTCCCTAATCCCTCTCTCCCTAATCTCCCCCATTAACACAACTGAGGTGCTTGCGTCCGTGGATGGAATTCCTTTCCAGCTCAGACCCCGCATGCTTGCCCATCGCCACATCTATAACCTCCTTGTTGTTGTAGATGCTCTCTCGCTGGTTCAGCAGTTCCACTGCTGGATTATATTGTTTCCGCCTGAGTTCGACCGCTTGTGTTGCAATCGAAACGTCGTGATTTATTTTATTTCATATACCTACGTGACTTTACCGTAAGAACCAAAGAGTATGGATTCCTGCAGTCACGAACGCTTCAAATCAAGATAGAATGAGAAGAGTTTTGACCTGCAGTGTGGTGGTCGAACACAGTATGGTTGATGGGATGGTGACGTTAAGGGATGATGACGAAGACGATAATGACACTGCCGCCGGTGTCACCGATGGCGATGCTGCCGCCGTCCACGCTGATGCTGTTGTTGACGCCGATGAAGATGATGACGACGAAGGTGATGCTAGCGGCTGTGCCATCACCTTGCTGTGTTTGTCGAGGTCCGTGCTGTCCGTGCTGGTCGCCCCAGGCGACGTGCGGCCACACGCGCGGGAGTCGTCCGCTGTTGGCTCCCCAGCCTGAGCACGGGCAGACTAACATGCGGGGACGCACGGGGAGGCATGAGGAAGTGTGGGGGTACGAGGAGAGGCACCATGACACGTAGATAGTCATCGGCACAGGCAGTCATATAGAAGAACACAAGAAGTACAGGAAGGCACGGGGAGGAGCAGAAAGTTACAAGGGGGAGCAGGGATACGCAGGGAGGTGCAGAGGTGCATGAAGTGACATGGAGAGAGACCGGTAAACATGGGGATGCAAGGAGATTTACAGAAAAGGACGAGGAGGTATGCAGACAAATGGAAGCACAGACAAAAGGGGATATATGCACACACTTGTACGCACATTTCACCACGCATACAAAGACAAACCCCCCCCTGTGTAGCCTATATAGACTGTTTGGGCAAGTGCTCTTAGCAAGCACCTATGCTCACGAAGACAGCCATCACACATTTAGGTACACACATGAACATTTGCATACAAACTTGTATAACAACAAAAACAACCGCCATTCGCCACTAAGTGGCGGTGACGTCACCACGACTCTTGTGCCAGGCTATGTGCACGTTGAGGCTACATGAAGTGTCGAACGCCCGCTGGCACGAGGTCACGGGACAGACCCAGGTGCCACGGGTCGATTGACTAAGATGACTGGCTGACGCACCACCCGTGCCCTCTACTGCGCCAACTTGCTATGCTTTAGCCACCCGGCACTCCGCTCATTGTTTGTGAGCTGTTTAGGCATGCGGTGACTGGGCATGCAGGCTACATGACCAAGCCAACGCAGCCTTGCCTGCCGTAGGAGCTCACCGATGGGACTTTGTCCAGATCTTTCAAATATTTGTGAGCTCCTCACATAATCCAGCCTGGTTAAACCCAGGATGGATCGTAGGCATGCCAGCCTAAATGTTTCTAGCCGGGAGGGAATGACTGTGGCCAAGAAGACCTGAAGCTTCGAGTGGAGCGACAGACCAGGTAGCTTCTACACAATGTTACGCAACAGATGAAAATATGCCGCTCGACAGATTCGGAGTGAGACCTCTGCTGTCAAACCGGAGCTGGTCATGAGCACACTGCCCAGGTATGGAAAACTCTCCACTCTCTCCACAACTGCCCCATCACCAATTGGGAGTTGTGGGGTGGAGTGTCTGAAGATACAAAATACCCAGGCAGGTGCTTAGTTTTGGTGGGGCTGATGGTAAGGCCCCACCTCTTAATGGCAAACTCCAGGTTCAGCAGCAGAGCCTCCAACTCCTCCTCTGAGTGAGCAGCAATTACCAGATCATCGGCATACATAACGTGGTTGAGCAATAGGGAGCCATCCCTTGACCATACCCGGGCAACGATCAGCCTAACATTGTATATGTACCAGATGGAAATTCCTCCGGTACAGCTATTGAAGGCTTCACGAACTACGTGGTCGAAAAAGATGTTAAATCATGTGGGAGCCAGAGGACATCCCTGTCGCACCCCAAGGTGAACAGGGAATGGCTCCGACTCCCGGCCACGTAGTTTTACCCGGGCCCGCTCACCATCATGAAGGTCCTTAATGATCGTGAGCAAGAGGGTTCAGGGACTCCGAAAACACGAAGAACAACCCAGAGCCCAGGCCTACTGATGGTATCATAGGCCTTGACCAAACTTGCATACACACATATGCTCGCCATGCTTGTCACTCTCGCACATGCACACTACTGCGTCCCCCTTGTCTGTACTCACTGTTCGGCTGCGTCGAGTTCGCATGCTGTGTTTTCCAACGGGAGGAGTCGCAGCGCCTCCGCCTGCAACAACCGCAACCCAAGTCAACCACCTGCAGCCACCATCATCACCGACTACCCATACCCAAACACTCGCGCAAACACAAAATCGCACACAACAGCCACCAGTAACAATCTTAATCAATGTCAATAACATGCACAGTGATGACTGTGCGTTTTTTTTTACTATTTTTTATTTGACCAGGTGAGGCCCACTGGGCAACATCGCTATTTTTCTGAAGGGACCTGGCCACAAATGATAGCGCGACTTAAATGGCTTATGCCGTGGAAATTTATAGCAGCCAAATACTCTAAACCCGTTATGATTCTAAATGTGGAAGGAAAAACCGGGGGACCTAGAGAAAAATCTATGCAACCACGGGGAGAACATTCAAACTCCAAATATATGGGCTTGAACTCATGACTTCCTGCATACAAGGCGAGAGAGTTAACATCTCGCCACCGCAGTGTGTGTTAGTGAGATGGAAGGTGGGCAAGGAGTGTCTAAATAGCTAAGCAGGTGGGCGAGTGAATGATTTAGCGATGGTGAGGAAGGGGGTAAGTGAATATTAAGGGGAGTTGAACGAGGAGTGAGACAGGAAGTAAACCGAGTGAATAACAAGGCGAACGAGTGAAGACTTAACAAGTGTGAAAAAGCAGATGAGCAAGCAACCAATTGAGATAATGAATGAAGATAATGATGCACGCGTGCGAGTGAGTTGCATGAGGGACCGAGCTATTGAGGCGAGCGAGTGAATGAAGAGGTAAAAGCGCTTACAAGCGGGTGGCGACAAGATAGATTACGTGAGAAAACTGGTGAATAAACGAGGGAGTGAGTGAGTGGGCGGGCGGGCAAGTGAGTGATAAGACAGGAGAAAACGGTGAGCGTTTCATTAAAATTCACGCACAGACGGGAGCGAGCAAGCATGCGATTGAGATGCAGCCATGGGGTTCAACTCTGACCTGCACTGCCGGGCACCCCGGACCCCTGGTTGTTGGGGGCGGTGGCGTCGTCGTCCCGCACGGGTTTGAACATGAACGGCGGCGGTGGTGCCTGGTGCTGAATGGGCGGCATCTCCCCGTACTTCTTGAAGTACAAGCGGCAGTCGTAGCACAACAGCAGGCGGTCGCGCCCGCCGTGGTGCCAATCTCGCGACGCTGTACAAGACAAAGATCCCCCGTATAGCCTTAACAGACTTTTGGGGCAAGTGCGATTCGGGAGCACCTATGATTTGCTGGCATGGCACATGCCTGGCCACCTTTGTCTCCCGAGCGGCGATGCTGACACATCGCACCAGCTACTCATACGAGGCTGATACGACCTCGAGGTGGCCCGGGACTGGTTGAGATAATCGTCACTGGTGTTGGCTGATTACAATTATCTGGTAGCCGGGTTCATAGCTCAACACGCCTATATTATCGCTCCAAACAAAAAAATCCCCATATATTCTTAACACACGTCTGGGACAAGTGATATTAGCGAGAGCACCTATGAATGCCGGTACAGCACACGAGGCAGTGGGTGCCCAAGTACCATGCCGGGCCACCAGCTCAAATCACCATCACTGGTGTTGTCCGTGAGCAGGAATTTACCTCAGTTATCTGGGTTCAAAGCGCAGGACGCTAACCGCTACACAATCCTCCCCACGACCTCACACACAAGCGTGCACATAAATGCAAAGGCACACACCCATTCATATGCGGAAAAACAAACAAACATGCTCATTATTCAGGTTGTTGTGGCTGTTTACGTTTCTGTACGTTGTGGTTGATTGTGATTGTTGTGGCTGTTGCTGTCTTGAGGTTGTTTGCAATGGTTGTTTGGTTTGCTGTGGTTGTGTAAACCAAGGTTGTGTGTTTTTATGTTGTGCTTTAATAGTGATGTGGTTCTGTTGAGGTTGTTGGTCGTGGTTGCTTTTGTTGTGGATGTTGTGGTTGTAGCTGCCATGGCTATGGTTGTAGTTTCTGTTGTTATTGTTGCTGTGGTTATAGTTGTTACGGTTATTGTTACAATGTTTGTAATTGAAGTTATGGTTGTGGCTGCTGTAGTTATGGTTGCTGTGATTGCAATTGCTGAGGTGGCTGTTGGTATGGTTGTTGTGTTTGAAGTTAACTTAGATGTGGCTTATATGGCTGCAGATGTTGCTGTTGTGGTTGCTGTGATAGTGATTGTAATTGCTGTAGTTGTGGCTGTAGCTGCTGTAGTTGCCATGGTTGCGGTGATTGTGGTTATATATGCTGCAGTTGTAGTTGCTGTGGTTGTGGTTCTAGCTGCCAGGGTTGTAGTTGCGGTTTCTGTGGTTGCAGCTGCTGTCGCTGTGGTTGCAGCTGCCATGGATGTGGCTGTAGTTGCTCTCGCCGCTCTCACTGGTGGTGAAGCAATGTCTGCAGGCGTAACCACGCAGCTCCTGGTCACTGTCTTCACTATCAAAGTCGTCCTCACTCGCAGAGCTCAGATCCACTGCAGGGAGACATGGAAGGACACGAAGACACGACGACAGAGAGACATGGAGACACAGAGACATGGGGGGGGGGACACAGGGATACGGAGTCACGGGGACACAAAGACACAGGGGGGACACAGGTATGTGTTACAATTACCATTATCTTGATTAGCAAACAGGGAAAGTGGGCTCAAGATTCCCACAGCACCGTTACAAAGGCAAGCGAGCTCTCAACCGGTCAACCGGCTGCGTGGCCCACTTTCCAAAGAGAGATACACATTTTTAGCAGAGCGGCCTGTGACAGAAATGCGCTTGAAATTGTTTGCTCCGAATTGTAAAATATATGGAGGTTTATTTTCTTTGTATACCTGAGAGATATATATGTATGTGTGTTGCTGGGAAGAAAATTTTATGGGGTTTTTACAAATTCTTTTTGAATAATAAAGTGGATAAATAACAGGTCGTAAAGGATGTTTGCCCAAATAATGAACATGGGTTACGTGTCCTTTTAAAGCAAGGTGGGAGGGGGGGAACCAGCCCAAGGATCAGAGGGAGGAGGCAACGGTTACACAATAGGTTTTGTTTATGCCGTGGTGCCTTACACTGCCATAGTTGCATGCTGCAAATGGGGCCTCTTGCATAGGGCAACTTTTTTTTTTCATAAAAAAAACTAAAGACACGTACGTTTTATACCTTGCCAAAAAAAGTTTCACAATCGCGTCCCTCCTGCTGTAGCGGGGAGGAGAAACGTAGCCAAAACCTACAGCCGAGATGAAAGAACGAGCGGTGCTGTGGACCGCTCAAGGTGCGGCCTGGCATGGGCGCTGATTCTCAGCAGCCGTGAAAGCGCAGCAATTTAAGAATAAACTAAACTAAAACGAACAGCAGCTCACTGCTTTTCTAAATGACAGCTGTGGATAGACGCCGCCATATTTAATCTGGCGATTCGCCGGCCATTACAACAGCAAAATTGAGAACAAAAAGACACGGCACATGAGTACCAGGGTCATGCTACAGTCGCGATGCAAATGTTGACTAAAATTACAGACTCGAATAATAAAAATCTGAAAACACTCTTGTAGTATCCACTATAGCTATGGGGCCTTAGGCATGAAATCGGAACATCGTGAGATCAAATTCCAGGGAAGGGATCAAGAGATTGACAATTATGGTGTACATATATATCTGTAGCCTGTTGTCAATCTACTGCTAGTTGGTCTCCCTATACAATGTCAGTCATGGCGGCTGTTTGACCATACTTCACCATAATGGCCGGTAAGTGTCGGTTCGTGAAGGAGGATAAGCCCAGGACCGGTTTGGCTAGCACCCGCCACCAATGTTAACCGAGGTCAGGAATCAATCTCAGGTCACCAGTTTCGTAGCACAGTTCGCTGACCACTGCGCCACCGCTCTACCCAATTACACTGTGCATAACAAGGGCACACGACGGTGAGGCGCGAGCTGTGTGCACACGCGTACAGAACTCGCTGGAGGGCGGCCGCGATTGGCTCGCTGGGGGCGTTGCCGTGGGGATGGTGCGGGTCTTGATGCGGCGGAACACGGCCTGGCGGCGGTGACGGCGGTGCGGGCGCGAGTGCGACGCCTCCGGCGTCTTCTTCCAGTAATAGTAGAATGTGACGAGCTCGCCCTGCACAGTGCACGTTGGCAATCGTTGGACGCGACCTCTCAGAGCGTCAAACGCTTCCAAGACTCAACCACGGACGAGGTGACCATTCCACCGCTTTTCCACCGGACACATCAAGAGCCACGCCAGCATTGGTCCCTCGCGGTACGGGCGGTGGTTGTACCAGATATTTGGCATGCCGAGCCAGAACCAAACAGTGTAACTCTTGCGTCACAATACTTCTGAATCTGGCTCAGGGCCAAGCAGAGCCAGGTTAATGATTTACGTCATACAATAGCATCAGTCATTTTACTTGATGGTGCAAAGCTGATTTCACAAGTTCATTGACTATGTCAGCGACACAGTTCGGATTCCGCAGTTAAAAAACAACCTGTCAACTCCTGGATCACTTAGGGCCGGCTCGGTACGGTCCTGGTATGGCTCAGTTGTACAATGGAAAAGTCAAACACAACATTCTGGAAACACTCACACCACTGATGAGATCTCTCTCATTTTTTTTTCCCCAATCGCCATCACATCATGAGATGAAGTATCCATTCAGATGTCTAGTAGAGCAGTGCACCCCTCAGTGTTAGACAATAGCCGACAGTAGCGGATATCAAAGAACTATCCCTCTGAGATTCCTTCAAGACACGGGCACTTGATTTAAGATTCAATCACAAATTTTGTGAACAATCAAGACAAAGACACACCAGACAACACAAAAGACAACCACAGGTTTTTCGAGACAGCAGATAACATGAAAGGCGGAACGAGTGAATTTATGTTCACTGGAAACACAACCAATGGTGATTGTCATGGTAGTCTCAGGCCCTCCCTGTTGTTTTGACTGTAGTTGTGTTGTGATAGTGGTGGCGGCTATTTGCAGTGCTCTAGTTCCAGTGTGTCCTTGCTATCATTTGTGTACTGTATCTAATATTTAGTTGCTGTTGCAGTTAAATTAGTTATGGTGTGTATATAAAATGCAGTGTTATTTTATACAGCGATGTTCAAGCAAATTGCATCACACAACGCTGTACATTTTGTAACGCGCATAGTTTTTGAACAGAGGCACGGGAAAGCACAGACAAGCCAGAAGGCAGCCAGAATCGGCGCCGTTAACAATTGCCCAATCTTTTCCGTCTGCCAATAGGAGGCGATACTTGCCATATATATAATCCAAATTTATTTATTTGCAGGTCAAGTTTGGACCATTATGCTGTGACACAAATGGTCTACTCTTGCGAAAGACGTTCACTACGAAGCACACGATGCGTGGTATAATCATGATCGTTACACCAGCAAAAATAACTAGGGCGGCCGACAAGGGCAAATCCACGAGCTTTGTGATTGTTAGAGTTGTAGCGGTGGTGGTGGTGTTTGTGACAGGTGCGTTTAGCTGTTGCTTTGTGCGTCTCTCACCGTCTCTTTGTGAGGCAGCAGCTCTTTGCGGATGCGGAAAAAGTTCTTCCCAAACTGCCTGAGCCCACGCACAAAACGTTTCTGTGGAAGCAAGCAGGACATGGGTTAGAATATGTAGAGAGCATGTGGGTACATATGTATTCGCATGTACGTTAATTTGTATTAATCATGTAGGTAGCAGAGTGTGTTTGTTGTGCAAATCTGTTTGCCCTGCTGGCCTTCATGGCTGCTTGCTGATACTACTTTCCTCAAACAGTCTGTAAAAGGGTTATGTTGTGTATCACATAGACACGTGTGTGTGTGTGTGGGTATGTACAGTCTCATCGTCACTCCAGCGCTTGTCCACGGAGCGAGGGAATGGCTTGAGCAGCAGTGTTTGCAAGGCCTTGCCCCGGTCATAGCCGCTTGCATGCAGCTGCACACACAGGACACAGCGACACACACGTAATGCAGGACCACAAGTCGCTCAGTCATACAGATACAAACACACACATATGGAACGCATTGACCCGCAGATACAGATACCGATATACATACACATACAGAACGCTGTGATAGATGCGGATATACATAGACAAACAGACAAATATCCCCGTATAGCTTTAACAGACTGTTGGGGAAAGTGCTGTTAGCGAGTCGCATCTATCAAGGCCAGAATGGTACACGAGGTGGATGTCCAGCACCACGCCTGGCCGCCTTTGTCTCCCAAGTGCCGATGTTTACACACCGTACCAGGTACTCATGAGGCTGAGTCAACCTAGGGGATGCTCAGAACCGGTTCAGATAATCATCATTGGTGTTGGCCGTGAGTGGGAATCTAACCCCGGTCGCCAGGGTTCGTAGCGCGGCGCACTAACTGCTACACAACCGCTCCCCTTATATACACAGACACACACACACGGAACACAGTAACAGATAGGGATACACATATGCAGATACACACACACGTGGAACGCAGTGACAGATCCAAACGGAACGCAGAAACGGATACACGCACACATAAAGATATGCACACATAGGGAAAACAGCGACAGATACAGCACGTCTTCGTTATCACATGGCTCATTAAAACGTGGCTCGTTATAGCAGGGCGCTCATTATAACGCGGCTCATTACACCGCGGCCCGTCATCCCATGGCTCGTTGTAACACGGATCGTTTGTGGATCGTTTGGGGCCCTACCACGTCCAGAGCGTTGATGGTCGTGTCATCCCTCGAGGCAGCGAGGCATCCGTCCTCCGTGAGGCCCCCGTCGCACATCCCCGCATAGGCAGCCATGCTCCTGCAAACAAAGACCCCCCCGTATAGCTTTAGTAGACTGTTGGGGCAAGTGCTGTTAATGAGCACCTATGAAGGCTGGTATGGCACACGAGGGGGTGGGTGGCCAATACCACTCGAGGCCGCCTTTGCCTCTCCGGTGGTACTCATTTGAGGCTGAATCGACCTAGGGGAGGCCCAGGAACCGGTTCAAATAACCGTCACCGGTGTTAGTAGTGAACGGGAACCGAACTCGGGTTGAGCGCACCGCAGGAGCATGTGTGTGTGCTTGCTCCTGCACACACACACATCATGGGCCAAGGGTCTATCCACTGCTGGATAAAGGCCTACCTACACTCAAACCATTCACCATGGTTCTGCTATGCCACAATCCACCTGATCCGATTTCCTCTCATTCAATCTAACTGCTTGTTATCTCAGAAAATTTGGGATGCTTAATATTTTTGCCATTTATTTAATTGACCTTTGGTATCCTACATTTTGGAAACTATCTTTTCATGTTATTGTGAACAGCCTTGAGAGCGCATCCTCTTGTGGACAGCCCTTGAGAGTGCATCTTCTTGGTGAGATTGCATCTTCTAGTCTGAATCATCTTCATATTTGTATTTTGTTGTTCTTTGAGCAATCCCAAAGCAGCAGGTCTTGTTTTGTAAGTGTTTTATTGGTGCCGTTTTTTTAATTAAACTTGTTGGCACAGAATAGCTTCACCGAGTCAGAATGACTCTTTCAGCAGGGTCTTGCAAATATTTCTCAATTCGTACATTTCTATATAAAAAATTTTTTATATATTATTGAACAAAAATATGGTTTCCTTTCTAGTGTCTCTATAAAAAGAAGGGCCATTGCCTGAAACGTTGCCTCAAATATACTTTTTCTAATACGGTCTTATTGACGAATGCGTCAAGTCTTTTTGTTATATTCTTTTAATGCCTTGGTGTGCAAAAGCTTGGATGACTGCTTACAAATTCCATTACGGAATCAATAAAAGCTAACCATGACGGTATTTGATACTCATTTGGATCGGACTGATGGTTTGTAAGTGGTCATCAGTGGAAACTTTTCCTAAATGCAGCATGTGCACTTGATCGGCAGGCCTCTAAAATATCAGTACATTTCTATACACCTCATAGGATAATTACAGACCATTTACCTCCAAGCAAGCACATATACCGTACATACACAAACATGTGCACAAATGCCTACGAGCACATACTGCAGATTATACAGATCATCAATCTCGCTGCAGTTGGAAGATGACACATGACCTACAAGGTTTTCTCTTGCTCTCTCCTCATGAATATTCAGTTTTAGGCCTAAACCAAAAAGCATCACATGCATTCACACATGTATACGTACACATCAATATTCAGAGACAAATAATCCTTTCATCAGACTATTGGGGCAAATTATGTTAGCGAGCACCTGTTAAGGCCAACATGACACGCGAGGGAGTGGTGTGGTTAACACCACGCCCGGTTGCCTGAGGCTCCTCAGTGCTGATGTTTATGCACAGTATCAGGTACTCATTTAAGGCCGCGTTGACATGGGGGAGGCCCAGGCTCTGTCCAATTTTCACCACTGTTGTTGGCCATGAGCAAGAATCGAACTCCGGTTGCCAGGTTTGTAGCTGTACATTCACTACTACACTACTGCTCTCCACAAATACAGAGGCACACACACATACAAAATGAAATAATATGGGAAAGGTATTGTACACAATAGTTTGTTGTGTGTGGTCATTGGTAACCGGGCTGAGACAATCAACGGGTTGCACTTGAGCACTCAGTTTAATGAGAGCCCAGGTGGCTGAAACCCCGACTCGAACCTGGGACCCTCAAGCGATTTGACTGGGTACCTCAACACGTTCATTATGAACCACCTCATATAGATTAAATAATGCCCTTCGGGTGGGAAAAGACACCCAGACTCCTCAGTCAGGTCAGGACATTAAGTGGCTAGGCAGCAGCAAAGAGTGCCTCTGTGTTTTTTTTTGCTTTCATTTCCCCTGCAGACAGCGGCTCGCGGAGTGGAGTTATGACATCAGTAGTGGATCGATATGAGAGCCTGCGCTGTGTGCAGACAAATGAGATTAATTCGTAGCAGGAGGCAGTAATGCTATGGTGGGTGCGTGTGTGTGTGTGAATGTGTGTAAGGGAGCTGTGTCTCAAATATTGGAAGTCGTCACCCCCTGTGACTGGCTGGCTGAGGTGCCATCTGTTGAGGAAAGGCGATCCAGAGTCTGAGACCAGTAAAGGCACCGGGCAGAGATGATCTCCCAAGCGAAATGCTGAGGGAGGGTGGCGTTTGTGCACAGACTGCCCTACATGACATCATAACAACAATCTGGACCACTGGATGGGTTCCACACGATTGGAAGGATGCCCTTGGTGGTCCCCCTCTTTAAGAAGGGGGACCTCTTCAAGAAGGGGGACCGCACAGACTGTAACAACTACAGGGGCATCTCACTCCTCAGTGTGCCGGGAAAGGTCCTGGCAAGGATTATTCAACATCGCCTTGCCAGGCACGCTGAGGAGAGGCTTGCGGAGCCCCTATGCGGTTTCAGGAAAGGGCGGTCCTGCACAAATGCCATATTTTCTGTCCGTCTGCTACAAGCAGAGGTGAAGGGAATTCCAACATAACCTACATCTCTGCTTTAAGACCTGGTCAAGGCCTATGATCCCATCAGTAGGTCTGGGCTCTGGGTTGCTCTTCGTGCTTTCGGAGTCCCTGATCCTCTGCTCACGATCATTAAGGACTTTGATGATGGTGAGCGGGCCTGGGTAAAACTACGTGGCCGGGAGTCGAAGCCATTCCCTGTTCACCTTTGGGTGCGACAGGGGTGTCCTCTGGTTCCCACATTATTTAACATCTTTTTCGACCACGTAGTTCGTGAAGCCTTCAATGGCTGTACCGGAGGAATTTCCATCTGGTACAGATACAATGGGAGGCTGATCGATGCCCGGGTGCGGTCAAGGGATGGCTCCCTATTGGTCAACCACGTTATGTATGCCGATGATCTGGTAATTGCCGCTCACTCAGAGAAGGAGTTGGAGGTGCTGCTGCTGAACCTGGAGCGTGCCACTAAGAGGTGGGGACTTACCATCAACCCCACCAAAACTAAGCACCTGCCTGGGTATTTTGTACCATCGGACACTCCACCCCCACAACTCCCAATTGGTGATGGGGCAGCTGTGGAGAGAGTGGAGAGTTTCCCATACCTGGGCAGTGTGCTCATGACCGGCTCCGGTTTGACAGCAGAGGTCTCACTCCGAATCAGTCGAGCGGCATTATCTTTTCATTGGCGTAACGCTGTGTGGAAGCTACCTGGTCTGTCGCTCCGCACAAAGCTTCAGGTCTTCTCGGCCATGGTCATTCCCTCCCTTCTTGACGCTTGCGAAACGTGGACCCCCCCTAACGGAACATCTTCACCGGCTAGAAACATTTAGGCTGGCCTGCCTTTGATCCATCCTGGGTTTAACCAGGCTGGATTATGTGAGGAGCTCACAAATATTTTAAAGATCTGGACAAAGTCCCATCAGTGAGCTCCTACGGCAGGCAAGGCTGCGTTGGCTGGGTCATGTAGCCTGCATGCCAAGTCGCCGCATGCCGAAACAGCTTTTGTTTGGCCGGATAGAGGGGGCTAAATGGGCACGGCACGGGCTAGAGAAGAGATGGAGTGATGTGGTACAGGAGGATGTGGAGCTGAGTGGACTTGCTAATGACTGGTACCAGCAGTATCAAGGCCTCTGTGGAGGAGGCTCGTGAAGGACGCTACTGAGCAGTTGGAGGCAGTCGCCCTCAAACAACAACGGAGGGCGGAGGAGCGACGCTCACAATAACGAGCAGAGTGCCGGGTGGCTAAAGCACAGCAAGCTGGTACCGTAGGGGGCACAGGTGGTGCATCAGCCAGTCATCTCAGTCAATCGACCCGTGGCACCTGGGTCTGCCCCGTGACCTCCTGCCAGCGGGCGTTCGACACTTCACGTGGCCTCAACATGCTCATCGCCTGGCACAAGCGTCGTGGTGACGTCACCGCCACTTAGTGGTGAATGGCGGTTGCTGTAAGGGAGCTGTGGCGCAGTGGTTAGGACGCTGCACTACGACCCCAGCGACCAGTGTTCCATTCCCGCCCATGGCCAACATCAGTGTAAAAAAGATCTGAACTGGTTCTGGGCCTCCGTTAGGCTGACTCAGCCTTAAAAGAGTAACTAGTGCAGTGTCTAAAAACATCAGCACTGGGGAGACAAAGGCGGATGGGAGTGGTGCTGGTCACCCAACAGTCTGTTAAAGGCTATACAGGGGAACTGTCTCTGTACAAGTGATTGTTCCACTGTATATGTGTATTTCCGCTTGTAAGTTTATGCGTGTGTGTACGTGTGCCCCTACAGACTCTAGGGGCAAGTGCTGTCAGCGAGCACCTATGAAGGCCGGCACGGCACACGAGGGGGTGGGTGGCCAACACCACGCCCGGCCGCCTTTGTCTCCCTAGTAGCGATGTTTACACATCGCACCAGGTACTCATTTGAGGCTGAGTCGACCTAGGGGAGGCCCAGGACCGGTTCAGATAATCATCACTGGTGTTCGCCGTCAGCGGGAATCGAACCCGGGTCGCCGGGTTCGTAGCGCATCGCGCTAACCGCTACACTACTGCTCCCCACTTACAACACACACAGACACAGACACACACGCGTGCACGCATGGGTATGCGTGGAAGTTAATATCCCTGCGTCTCACCGCGCCGCTCTCAGGTACATGATGAGGTCGCAGTCGGAGATGCCGGGGATCCAGACGCGCTCCTCGAACGCAGTGCCATCGCCGCCACTTTCAGAGTCCGGCACCAGCGAACCCAGGGGAACCAGCAGCTCCGGCAGCTTCGCCTGCACACGCACGCACACACACACACAATGCTCCCCCCATATAGCCATGAAAAAACTTTTGGGGCAATTGCTGTTAGAGGGCAGCTCCGAAGGCCGGCACGGTACACTAGAGAGTGGGTGGCCAGCACCACACCCAACCGACTATCTCCTGGGTCGCGATGCTTACACACCGCACCAGATACTGATTTGAGGCTGAGACCACCTAGGGGAGGCCCAGGACCTGATTGGATAATCATCACTGGTGTTGGCCTACCACATGCACACAAACATATACAGCAACACAGACACACAAAGACCAATTTCTAAATTGAAAACTAATATCTTTATAACTGCTTTTTACATTTAGTTTGTCGTCCTTCCCTTGCACCTCCGATTAGCACGGTTGGCATCGTACTGTGAAAAAGTATTTCAACATACATGAATACATGTAACTTTCAAAACTGTTAGGGTGCTGGGGCCGGGAATCAAACGGAGGTCGCCAGGTTCATAATGCAAGTGCGTTAAATAGCTAAGTATACTCACACACTAATAAACAAATGCAGACACACAGAAATGCACGGCCAAGTACACACAAACACGCAAACATGATCCTCAATGGAAACTGCAGCAACAGCCATTCGGCTGCAAGTCCTGCTAATGTCACCATAGCACCTGTGCCAGGCTAGGTTCACTCCGAGGCTACAATGCGTGGTCTTTACCTGGTGGCTTGGTCCAACTCTGATCTCTCCCTGGGTGCTGTTCAGCCTCCTGTAGTAGCAGGACAACACATCATCACAGCATCACCACACGACATCGCAATCACGCGAAACCCACGAACACGCATGCAAACATCACGTTACCACCATCACCGCCGCCTTTGCCAACTCAGTCTTCACCGCACCAGCAACGTCAGTGGGTTGCTTTCTGGCGGGCTGTCACGCACCGTGCGCTGCTAAATGCGTCTTGAAACTGAATGTAAGGCCGAGTGACCTACAAACCCTTTGTCCTAAAAATAGCAGCATGTGATTAAATCCCTGGTGGTGCCATAATGATTCTGGTTTCAAGTAGCCAAAGTAGATAGTGCAAGTGAATGACATTTGTCACACGCAGGACAGCGGCGCACGTCCGACTTGTCGGGGACTAGAATATAGGCAGATATCTGAAGAGGTGAGTTAAGTGAAACATCTGTTAAAAATGACAGTTGGTGAATGAAACCGTAAAGCACAAAGAGGTGACTGGACAAATAAAACGGCAAGCTGCTTTAAAAGCACAGGGAAGCGCGTTGCTGTGCTTCAAAAGTTAGCGATGCACACCAATGCTGAGAAGGCATTTGCTGTTTGTTAAAAAGTTGGGTTTGTGAACATCCATCGAAAATAACAGCTACACCATCACGCACAAGTACCACACTGGATGTGGGTGGTTAATTTGATGAGGGCGGATATGTAGCGGTCGGATAACCAACATTGTACTGTACACCGAACCGCATACCTCCCCACAGCTCTTGCAACTGTTATCAAAAATGGCAAAAACACATTTCGCACTCCTGAAGATTTAGATCCCACAGTGTGCTCGCCTAAAGACTAACTCAATTTCTTCAGAATTAGACGTGCAAGAAACCACGGAGAAGTGCCAGCAATCGCCCACACTCGGTGGCCCGAACTCAGGATGTCTGGAATACAGGTGTACATCTATTACTCCCAACACAAACATCATCAGTGATTAGCCCGAGATCATCAGCATCCACCGTGTCTATAACCCTACATCCTTATACCACCAATAGGAGATCTGGGGCTCGAGCCCAGGCTGTAGGAGATCTGGAGCCAGCGTTTCCTCACCTCGTCTCAGGGTTGTATCCGAGGATGTAGAAGAATGTGTCGGACTTGGCTTTGAAATCCTTTGCAGCAAAGATGTCCGAAAAGTGCGACACGCCACACTTACCCCTACAAAAAAAACACAAAAAAACAACAGCTGACGTTCACCACTCCAGTCCTGTGCCCAGGCTAAGCGCACTTCGAGGCCACCGGAAGTCTCAAAGGGTCTCTGGCAGGAGGTCACAGGATAGACCCAGGTGTTATGAATTAACTGGAATTAGATGATTAGCAGATGCACCACAGTAAATCCTGGTGTCAAGGAAATTAGTTCATGTTCGCTGTTCCCCCATTGCTTGAACCCGGAATGCATCCAAAATGTTGTGTGGATGCGCCAGTGGTGGCACAAGGTCCTGGTGATTACAAGCCGACGGGATGCATGAAAGTCTTTTAGCCTCCTAATGTCATTACTAAGCCAACTTGGCCCATGTCTTCCAATCCAAGCGATGGCGTCATGACCGGCTTTGGAATTAGGGTCACCTAATAAGAAGACTCTCTGCCGAGGGACTATTTTAGCCAACATACAGGACAGGTCAAAGAAAGCTTTTGACCCATCAGCTTTGCCTGCTCCCCTAAACAGATATTCACCTTCAATGAGGGTTCAGGCAAACACCACCACAATTCCCCAACTCCTGTTGATAGGTAGGCGAGCCCACAGCAGCTGCCTGAGACTTGTGACCTACCACACATCACCACCATGCTCCCACAGCCCCCCTTCATTCATAAAATGTAGTCAGATGAAAAGCCACTTCAGACTTAAAGCCAGTTATTTGATGTTATTCTGCCTTGGTTATAGGACTGTTCACCCCTTGTGGTGACAGGAGCACAAACCAGTCCACTGGACCTCCTGAATTACACAGATGTCGAGGCAGGACTGGTCCAGTTCCCGAAAGAAGAATGGTAGCCCCTTCACATTCCACCCCCCACCCAGTGAATGTTTTGACATTCCAAGTGGCAAGCTACAGCGATTGCCTGTTGATTCTGGAGGCTCCTGAAGTAGAGGGGATTCTGTTATCTGGGTCCATCTAACAGTGCTTGGCCATCATAAACGTATTTCATTCAGAGACATCGGGAAATCCCTGCATTGGTTTTAAAGACTGTGGTTATATGGTGAGAATAACCTAATGTACACAAAAAACACACCAAACTCAGACACACATACTAATACATATATACGTATAGGTATACACACAGGCACACGATGAGCTGAAGAAATCTCTGCACGGTGTGTTATAGACAGAGCTGTTTGGCATGCTAGAGATGGACAGCTGTTGAGTGTATGCAAATGGATATGGGACATGCTGTATTAATAGACAGCTGAAGGGCATGTTGTATGGATAGAGGGCTGTAGGGGGTGCTGTGTGGATTGACGGCTATACGGCACGCTGTACGAAAAGTCGGCTGTAGGATATTCTGTATGGATAGATGGCTTACAGGAGTGTTGTGTGGATAGACGGCTGGTGTTCTGCAGACAGCTGTAGGTTATGCCGTATGGATAGACGACTATAGGGGTGACGTGTTGATAGACGGCTGTGAATGGACTGGAGACAGCTGTAGAATACGCTGTATAGAGAGGTGCTGTGTGATGGATAGACGTCTGAAGAGTGTAGTTTAGAGGGAGGTGTAGAGTAAACGAGGGCAGCTGTGGGGCGTACCGGAGGGCCGACGCGTGGTACGTGTCAATGCAGTCCGATATGAAGAGTTCCCGGCTCCTGATGACGGGGTCCACAATCACTAGGTCCCGGCCAGAATCTAAACAATAACACCAGCAGCGACTGTCATTCACCACTGTATGTATAACTTCTTTCGCACCATACATAGCCAACCGTGCTAATCGGCGGTGCGGGAGAAGGACAACAAACTAAATGTGTAATAATGCACATTGCAATTTGCTGCATAGCTTGAGGTGGCACAACAGAAATTAACCAATGCATACGCGGAGAAAGAGTGGTATGGCCCTCGAGAGTGCTGGTGGCAATCCCACCGCAGCCGTACCAGGCTAGGTTCACTTTTGAGACCAGCTGGAGTAGGTAGGTAGGTGAAGGTTTGCTCACGGCAAGTCACGTTCGACACACGCATTCGCACTGTGGGTGGAGTAGCGATGGCTCGCTGATAGGGAGGCCACAGGGATCGACTGAGGAGTTATGCGCTCAAGGACTGTGGTGACGAGAAGATGCATCATTGCACCCGTTTAGGCCGAGGTGACCCAGTGGATGACCAGAGCAGACTGAAACATCGGATACCATTGTTGATGTGTCATGGCAAGGGATTTAACTTGAGCATTCAGGCTCGTAGCTACCGATATTACTCTTTGCAATCCGATCGTTTTGTGTATTGTGTGTTGTTCTAAATGTATGACTCGCCCCTGCTGGACATCTCTGAAACAGAGCTTCATAGCTCATCAGATCTCTCCAGGACAAATAAAGATTTTGATTCTTAAAAGTAAACACAAGTGTGCACCCATATATACATGCGAACATGCACACCACAAACACGATCAGTTTACAACACAAAGATCCCCAGAGTATAGCCGACATACTGTCAGGGCAAGTGCTGTTAGCGAGCACCGATCAAGGTCGGCACGGGGCACGAAACGGTGGTGTCGTTCAACTGCCTTTATCTCTCTAGTGTTGGTATATACACACCATGCCAGGCAATAATGTAGGGCTAAGTCGACCTAAGATCATTTCAGATGATATCTCTCACCGCTGATTTTCACCGTGACCACGAATCGAAAGTAGGCTGCCAAATTCCTAGCAACATGCACACTAACCACTGCGCCGCCGCTCCCCAGGACAAAACAAAACACGCACAAAAACACATGACACACGTGTGCATGGGAGTATACCGTTCTCGTTGTGCCGGTCTTGGACTAGTAGTTGGTAGACTGAGTCCGGCACCTCGGACTGCCGGTAGTACCACTTGACGTTCATCATGAGGTGGTCCCTCTTGCTCTGCAAAACCCCACCCCCACATTCCTTAGACCCTGCACAAAGCACTGTAGTCATGCACAACTTTTAGCGAGGGAGTGCGTAACTACGGCAAATCCCACATTAACCACGATGATTTGTTGATGGAGGGATTGTTGAAAAAAGGGCATGGGGAAAAGGGGAATATTGAATGCGAATAATTGACATCATCAAGATGAGACAACATCAACAATATCATCGACAGTCACAAAGGCAAAGACCCCCTATATAGCCTTTAACAGGCCGTTGGGGCAAGTGCTGTTAGCGAGCAATAATTAAGACTGGGATGAGTCTGGCACAATGACCGGTGAGGCCAGTACCACGCCTGGCCACAAACTCTCTCCCCAATGCCGATTGCTCATATATCACACCAGGTACTCATCTAAAGCGAAATCAACCTAGGGGAGGATCAGGACCGGTTCAGATATCACTCACCACTGATGTCAGCCGTGGCCGGGAATAGAACTCGGTGTGCTAACCACGGCGCCGCCACTCCCCACAATCAACACAAACACAATGAAGACCAACAACACCATCGACATAAACAACAAAATTAACATCACCGACCCCATTAACAATATCAACACCATTAACACGAGGAATGTAACGAATAACAGACGAAAGTATCTTCTCAACAACAAAGTTCACAAACTGAAATTTGTGCAAATTACATTGGAAATGTTCAGATCTGGCCTTCGGGGAGGGTCGATAAAATCTGTGCCAACTTGTCAGGAAATTGTTCTACGGATAGGCTCACCCCGGCCATAGGAATTTGCAGCAATGGCTCAGGGCTATAAACAGAAGACCACCGGCCTGAATGCTCATTTGAGCAGGAAATCATAATGACAGCAACCTCTCAACTTGCAATCCACCACACAGTATTCGCTTACGCTCTAAGCGAGAACGACTCGGAGACGCAAGGAGGAACGACAGCCGAGTGGGAAGGGCAGTAGCTAGATGGTGAGCCGGTGCCGAAAATCCCACACCCTAAAAACAAAGCTCTGTCCGTCCTCTATATATTAAAATGTTGTCGGCCAAATAATAAGCGATTACAAAATCACTTGGGCTTGTTAATTTTAGGCTAATGGTACAAAAAGAAGCAACGAATCGAGCAGGCAATAGAATGAGAAAAGAGGAATCAATATTTGCGTTGAACTGTGTTAAATTGCACTGATAATAATTGTTACATGCCTTATTGACAACCAAGCCACCGCAATCGAGACGACACGACGCAGAGGGTTTGAGTACAGTGCTCACAAGTTTGAAGTCCTGGATGCTGCAGATGAAGTAGGGGATGTCTGGCCGTCGCGACTCTATGTACACGCAGTCTGCAACATGCGCACACGCACGCAACAAAGATTCCCTTATATCCTTCATGCACTGTTGTGGTAGGTGCTGCTCGCGAGAGCCTGTGGAGGCCAGCACAGCACACGAGGAGATGGTGTGGCTACAACCATGGACGGCCACTTATGTCTCCCCAATGCTGATCTTAATACACCACGTCAGGTACTCTTTTAAGGCCGAGTCGATCTCGGGGAGGCCCAGAACTAGTTCAAGTAGTCTCCACTGTTATTGGCCGTTAGCAGGACTAAAACTCGGGTCGTCGAGTTAGTATGGCAGTGCGCTAACCACTGCACGACCGCTCCCCATCGCGCACACACGTAAACACACACACACGCAACGACACACATGTTTGTTAAAAAGCAGGATCAAGAAACCACTTCTGCTATTGTGAATACTGTTCTTCTTGTTTACATTTGCTATTGCAGTATCAAAGATCCCCCGCATAGCCTTAACAGACTGTTGGGGCAAGTGCTTGTTAGCGAGCAACTATGAAGGCCGGAACGGCATACGAAGGTGGGTGGGTGGGTGGCAATAACTATGCCCTGCCGCCTTTGTCTCCTCAGTGGCGATGTTTACGCATCGCACCAGGTACTAATTTGAGGCTGAGTCGACATAGGCGAGGCCCAGGAACGGTAGAGATAATCGTCACTGGTGTTGGCCATGAGCGGGAATCGAACGTGGGTCGCTGGGTTCGTAGCGCAGCGCGCTAACCGCTACACTACTGCTCCTCACATTACAGTTTCACACACTGTATCAGTATAGTGAAACCACCGAGGTAATTTGGCAGCGCGTGATGTCTCTTGTGGTCTTGCGTCAATTATGCTGTTGTGGTTATTGCGCGGTTGGTCTAATGGTGGTCATGTGTGTGATGGTAATATTTTTGTTGCCATGTGGTCGTTAGGTAGTCCTACGGTCTCCAGGCTGTGAAAACCGTAACTGCAGTGCCAAATACAGTGCCAAATACAGGCGTTTATTGTTATTTAGATAACAGGACACCGTAATCAGTCTTTTATTGATTTGTCAAAACCATGTGATAGGGTTGACCAACATATCTTATCGCACAGATAAGGCACCTGCGGCATCAGCAGTAAAGCAGCGGGTTGGTTCACAACTACTTGGAAGATTAGATGAGATGAGATGGACTGAATTTGGCATCAAAGGGTGACCCACCCCCTAAGGCTGTTGTGCTCTGCTGATGTGATTATGTTCAAGTCTCGACCTGATCCCATCTATTATTTGGGACGAGAGTAAAGCAGGAACAATACCAATTATCAACACAAAGTAATAATAATAATACACTTCCCTTTGTCAATACACTGCTGGAAGGAGGCCCTCCACCCGCATTGTGCATCAGTCATGGGGGTTGTTTGATGATACTTCACAACGCTGGTAAGTGCGGGTTAGTGCACGAGCGCCTGAGGACCGGTTAGGATACAACACGCCACCGATGCTGGCCGTGGCTAGGAATCAAACTCAGGTCCCTGGGCTCGTAGCACAAACCACTGCGCCACTGCTCATCACCCAAAACAATGTATTTAAGACCATCACTGAATAACAGCAACACTATGTACTTCAGAATTAGAAAACAGATCACCTCCGTGAATTAACAGCGAACACTTAATGTGGATCTACCATCAAAAATGCGACGTGCTCCAAGTAGTTGGCGATCGGTTGGTTAATCGTCGAAACGTTAACCCAACAAATAAGCAGACAACACACCTTACCATTCCTGTCTCCCCACAATAAGAAATACGTGTTTTTGTTTCAAATCCGATTGACCACACACCCTCCTTGGAAGTGTTTTTTTTATTGTAAACTGTAAAAAACGTGGAAACCATTATTAAGTTATTAAAAATCTATTTGTGATTGATGTACAGAGGTTTCCACCCAACTCATAATCTCTAATATAGACCTTTCATGCCAATTACGGTCGATGGTGAAGTGGCCTACAAATCGGCTCATGCAGCAGCCAAAAGAGGCTTCCACTTGGCCCACTATCTCTGAGGACGGTCACTGTACCCATCACTGCGAGCTCTCCGCTGTCACCGGTAATCTCTCAGTGACAGTAATAAAAAGATATTGGACAGAGTGTATTTGGAGGGGGTTGTCATGGTAGTAACAACCACCATCCACGTGCCATTATGTGCTCTCTGATCATTGTTACGTTATTTGTGCGTTAACATTCGCAAGTTGATTTAGTTGCTGGAGCAGTTGTACAGTTGGTGTTGTTCGGTTTATGTGGTGTTGTTCTTGTGAAGTCAATACCATCAGGCTGGTTGCATGGTGGCGTCGTCAGTAATTTATGTGGTGGTAGAGGTTTTAGTTGTTTTGTGCTGCTGTGGAGTTGTTGCTGTGTGTTTCGGCAATGTGGTTGGTGCGTGGTGATTGCCGAATTGTGCGAGTTATGTTTTTGTTATGTTGCGGTGTCATTCTTGTGTTTTTGTCACCATGTTGTAGCTGTATTGTGATTGTTGTGCTGTGGTTGTTGTGTACTCTCGTACCCGCAGGCATGTAGGTGGTGGTGCCGTCTGTCGTGTGCGTGGTTTGTCAGCAGGTGATGTGCCGTGTTAGTTGTGCTGTGGTAGTTTGGCTCTGGTTGTTGTGCTGTGGTAGAGGTGGTTTTGTGTTGCCGTACCCCCGGGCTGGTAGATGGTGGCGTCATCCGTTGTGTACGTGGCGATGTCTCCGTTGTCGTTCCTCTGGAATCGAGGTTTCCTCTTCGCCGACTTCCGAGGCTTCGACTTCCGGCTCTCATCAGGGAGGCCTGAGATCGGAAGAGACACGAGATGCGCAATGCTGTAATAACAACAAGCACGGAAACACACAACACACACAACATACAAACACGCAAAACTACACACCATACACTGGATAAATGACATGGTATAAGCTATTTACTATACAATTTGGATTTAAATAGCGTCTCAATGTGACCGCACCTCAAGAAGCTGTATAGGAACAATGGTAACATTTATTTTATCAAGAGAGGAAGTCAGGCATAAGCAGAAAGAAAAAAAGGAAGGCTTCAAAAGCCTGGACTTGAACAGGGCCAGGGAGTGGACAGCAAGCATGCCTGGAAAGAAGGGCATTCCAGACTAAACAAAACTATTTTTATTTTACCAGGTAAGGCCCATTGAGCGATATAGTTCCTTTTCAGAAGCGACCTGGCCACAAATGATAGATTAACCAAGTAGCTTGTTACGTGGAAATTTATAGAAGCCAAATACTCTCAACGCTTGTTTATAAATGTGGAGGGAAAATCTGAAGAACCCAGAGAAAAATCCACATGACCACAGGGACAACATGCAAACTCCAAATATACAGCAGGCTACAGGGTCAGGATCGAATCCATGACCTCCTGTATACCAGGCGAGGGAGATAACATCTGGCCACCGTGGCGCTGGGGGGCAGCAGAAGAGTAAGGAGTAACACACGATAATCTGTGCTAAATTTTGCACGTGTGACGCACACGACAAAGAATGAATAACAATGAATACAAAAAACTGGTGTAACATCAACCGCATCAGAACATAAACAGGCGGATATGCACATCTTCTATTCCTCCAAAAGAGGAATAGCAAAACTACACAAACTCTCTCGTGAAGCCCCCTCGTGGCTAGGAGACCTCAACATTGGCATTTATCTTTTGAACGTATTTCCAAATGCAAAAAAAGAATACAAAAAAAATCACAGCGCGCTCAAAATGCATAAGACTGTCTCACAACCATACACACACAACAGCAAGCATGTCAATCAGCACCCACAGCAATGCTTATCCTGTACACAGCAGCACATAACACACATTCACCTGCCATCTCCTTCTCCATCTCATCTTCGTCCACGCAGTCACTGTCAGCTCCTCCTCCTCCTCCACCGCTCACTCCGGTCACCACCCCCCCGCCCCCAGCACTGCCACCCCCCCCACCGCCGTCCACCGTGCAGCTCCGCCTTCTGCGCCCGCTACCGCCCCCACAGTGCACCGGGGCCCCCCCACAATGCACGGCGGTGGCGTTGTTGGCAGTGGCGGGCGGGGCGTGCCCGTCACTCGACGACCGTGAGGAGGCCATGATGGTCCACGAGCCTTGCCGGCGGTGCGTGAACGTCGCCGAGCCGCCCCTCTTTCCGCCGGACGAGGCCGACGAGGAGGAGGAGGAGGCGGCGGCCGGAGGCGGCTGCTGCTGCTGCAGTTGCTGCAGTGGCGATGAGGGGGGCTGCCCCCCCCCGCCGGCGGCGCGTGCCGAGGGCCCGCTAGCGCGCCGCGATAGGCACACAGTCAACCGAGGGCGGCTCACCGGCGCACCTCCCCCGCTCCCCGCCTCCGCTATTTTTCCTCGATGGCTCGCAATTATTTACCGAGACGGGGCCAAAAACGCACGTGTCGGCGGGCCCTACGGTGCATCAAAAAAAAAGCCAGAAGTACAATGATTTTTCGATCGAGTTTTGAAATCGATAGGGCAAACGAGGGTTTGTCTTCACGTTGAGCTAAAATGCTTAAATGTTTTTGGAATTGTTATGCCTCCGAGTCACATTTGTGCAGAGTTTGTCGCAGGTGAGGTGTCGACTCAGTGCTTAAAACACTTCGCGCTGGAGATGTTTGTGATGGTGGTTTTTGTTTTCAGCCTTTGTTCGTGCAGATTTAGCACCTTATTACAAAACTAATGTTAAAATACTGTAGTGTTATTCAACTGCCATACATCTCTGGAATTGATATTTAAGATTATGAAATGTAATTGTCAATTACTAATGCTTATGATCGGCTTGTAGAATAAGTACATTTAATTTATATCATTGATGGCATGACAATGAGCTCAACGTCACCAATTTGTTTCCTTCTGTAAATATTATTTGTCAGCTCGTGCATGCCCAAGTGAATGCTCTTGGCCCCAGTTCTTGTCGTTGTTGGTATCTGTTGTTGCTTTTTGCCGTGCAGTCTGAGCGCTTCTATCAGTCAGTGTGCCGATTTATCCACAACTCACCCTAGCAGAAGAAAATACAAAAACAAACATCAAGAATGAGTTATTACACACGAAACAGTGAAACACACAAGATAAAGATCCCCCCCCCCCCCAAAGCCATAACAGACTGTAGGAGCAAGTGCTATTAGCGAGCACCTACAAAGGCAAGCAAGGCACACGAGGGAGTGGGTGGTCAGCACCACGCCCGGCCGCCTTTGTCTCCTTAGTGGCGATGTTTACACACCGCACCAGGTACTCATTTGGGGCAGAGTCGACATTGGGAAGGCCCAGGACCGGTTCAGATAATCGTCAATGGTGTTGGCCATGAGTGGGAATTAAACCCGGGTCGCCAGGTTTGTAGCGCAGTGTTTAATTTAAGCTAATCTTCTGAATTAACGAGACGGAACACGTGGAGATGAAAAAGACAACGCAGTACAGACGAGACACCGTACAGCTCAGATAATACAGAAACACAGAACAAAGAAGACTTTTAGACAAGACATACAGTAGACTCAAAAGATGGCACTAATGTGGCAATTACACGAGAGCGTTAAACAAGGCAGTACACAAGGTAAACAGCACAGACATGAGAGACAATACACATAGAAAAATAGAAAGGCGACAACACATATACAACACCAGCACAAACGAGATAGTAGAAACATGGCTAAAAAATCTATTCTGGAATCAAATCATAACCCTGGAAATGAGAGTTTATTGACGTGACACGGGGAAGGGCCGAATCATTACATACATAGTGGCCAAATCCACACTGGCCCCACAAACACCGCTCTTGAAAGGACTAAACGACCTAATGATGACTCTGCCAAATGATGCACTTTTGCCGAGATGCACGCCGCTTCACTGCAGTCCTGTAACTGACGACCCATCGCATCACTGCCCTTGTGCTACACCTAATCCCACGGTCATTGCTGTTGATTCAGGGCCAGTGAATCTCATTTCACCAAGGCCAGCGCCACCATCATTCAAACACGTTCCTTTTTTTGGCATTTCCCCAATTATTTTACAACTGCGCTCTTGACACTCTCCCGCAAGATGAAAAAATTTCAATTATGAAATCTCACAGAAAGCAATGTAACATAACCCTATGTTGGAGAATGGCCCTTGGTAGGTGATATCACAGAACTGCTTCTAAGATCCTTTCAATTGGCTCGTATCCACCCTAGGCAATTTATCATTGTACAAGCGCCGCTGCTAGAGGTGATTTTCCCATGAAAACCAGAGGTAGAAATTTACCGTTAAAGTGAAAGAAAAATTGTATTCAATGGGTTTTTTGTGCAGTCATTGGTAATCAGGCTTAGACCATCGACTGCACATCTGAGAAGCTGGTTTATTAATCACTGGTGGATGAAACCCAGAATCTATGCAGTGCCAGCCCAGTGCTGACATCATATTAGCCCGGGCATAGCCGGTCACCCCAATTCGACTCTTGTTTTGACCCCTGACATCCAGACAAGCCTGACTCTTCATTTACACTGACATCCTTGTCACCCTGATTTATTATTTATCACAAGCTTCTCAACAACACAGCTCGCTGCTTGCGCGCGTCTTCATTCATTAAACTCGTAATCCGCCGCGGCGTCTAAACATAATTTGACAAGCTAAAATTATCTTCATTTTATTCCTCTCCATCATGATCATATTACTAGAGGTCTAAAGACAACACACTGACAGACAAGTCTCCGGTGGGCTCATTAGACAATAAACTGACAGACCAGTCTATGATAATGTTATGAGACAACAAACTGACAAACCAGTTTCTGATAGGGTCCTTAAAAGCATAGTTGAGGATAGTGCTCTCTACAACAATCTTTAGACATCGGACTGACAAACGAGTGTCTTGTCAGCCCTATTAAATTAAACCCAACAAGACCTGAAACTGGAACCTTGCTTAATGGGCCCAGCCCTGCCAGCTTGACATTAATTCAGGCATCTGGCTCTGGTGAACGTTGTCCACACCCTGCATCGTTAGCAAAACGCAGTGGCATGTATCACAGCGGCGAAACGCCGTTATAACCGACACTGTTGCAGGAACACATGCGTCAAAGTGTTGCCCTGCAGCAGTTTAACCCGGGACCCAGTTGCTATTTTGAACACTGTCATTTCAGTAAAATAGTTGAGAGCACAGCGCTGGGATTGCTAAAGATTGATGCGGCTGAATGTTGCAGCGTACGTAAAAATGGCCTAACAGGACACGGGGGCTCGTCGTGTTTCAGAGGCGACGTCATTAATACTGAGGAATAACGGCGCTGTGAGAGTTAATGCTCCGTGGAACCTGGCATCGCAGCATCAACATGACACACGCATCCCCTGGCGTCACAACAATCATTTTGCAGTAAAAGAAACGTCACAACATCAATATTGGAATGTCAAAAGCGCATTACCATCATCGCAGCGAAAGTCGACGTCTACATATATATAGAAAAAATACAATCAACACGTAAACATCGCGACCAACATTGTCATGCTGAACATCGTCATCACCAAACTATCATAACCACGCAATGTTCGTGATGTGGTTACATTCGCATCACCAACATCAAAATCACATTTTATACCTTCTGGGTTCTTTCGGTAAAGTCACGTAGAATGGGAATACAATAATAAAAATAATAACAGAATGAAATTCTCACGACGTTTTGACCACACAAGCGGAAGACAGCACTGTCTTCTGGACAGTCCTGTTTCTTCACCTGAGGAAGGCTACTTGTGTTGTGGCCGAAACGTCGTGAGAATTATATTGCTATTATTATATTCCCATTCTACGTGACTTTACCGAAAGAACCCAGAAGATGAATCCCTGCAGTCACGAAAGCTTTAAAACCACATTTTATATATTATCATCAATATTACTTGCATCAAAAACGTTAACATCACAGAATAAAAAAAAAGATTGTTGTTAGCGTGAAGCTCTTGCTGGCATGACGCCCGACCGCCTTTATCTCCCCAATGTTCATGTATACACACAGCAGCGGGTCAATACAGGCGAGGTCCCAAAGATCGCCTCACATATCATTCACCATTAATGTTAGCCAAGGCGGAGACTCAAACTCAGGTCTCTGGGTTTGTAGCCGTAGTTGTGTCTGTGAAAAACTCGACACCCCCCCCCCCTGCTCGCCCCCGCCCCACCAATGCACCCCGTGCAGCTGACACATTTACAGCCGCATGCATCAGCACACACGCGCATTAAGGAGCACTGGACCCACTAATGCCCAGCAGTAACTGTATTATCCCCACAAGTTTGCATATTTGCCCAAACAAAGTCCACCGTGAGCCATTTCTGCTCGCTTAGCGCTCCCTGCCAGCCACCCATTTCCCTACCTCCCCTTTAACACCCAGCTGGCTGTTGCACACGGATGCCTCGATTCAGAAATTAATATCGATCCGTAAGCTCACGACACGTGCATGATTTCATGCACATTGTAAGTAATGTGTTCCGAGTGACCCCTGCAGTCACTAGAGGCCGTTACTCTAACCGCAATGCAAAATAAGAATAGATTCTAGCCACATTGAATCACGACAATAAATAACAATCACTGCGTGAAGGGAGGTCACTGCTACCTTCTCTGTTGCTCACAATGTCTAGAAACAACACAGCCCCCCCCCCTCGTCCTGATGTATAATACTCATGTACTGTACTCCGATGGATTTTCATGTTGGTGACCCACGTCAAAATGAGGCTCTCTTTGTCTCTCCGAGTTCTCACCCTGGTTAAATAAAATAAACTTGAAACTTTTTTACCCCCATTTTACCAGGTAAGGAGGCCCACTGAGCTCTTTTTCAGAAGCGTCCTGGCCACACAAATTATAGCTGCTCCACGAAGGGGCTCATCGTGTGGAAATGTACATCAGCCAAATCCTCAAAACGCGTGATATTCTATCTTAATGAGGGGGAAACTGTAGGACTCGGAGAAAAATCCACACGACCACGGGGAGAGAAAGAGAGAACATGCAAACTCCAAATATACAGCAGGCATCAGGGTCGGAATCGAACCCACAAAACCTCCTGCATACGTGGAGAGGTAGTAAACATCTCACTATCGCGGCAGCCCCTATTTTTGTGAAACCAGGGAAGGGGGTGGAGATGACATTTGGATAACAAGTACAGTATCTTTTTTATAAAGGGTGGTGGGGTCATCATGGTCGGGGGATGTTTGGCCAATAACTTAGAGTGTGTGTGGGAGGTTATCTGAGTAAGTC
This sequence comes from Petromyzon marinus, assembly GCF_048934315.1. NCBI lineage: Eukaryota > Metazoa > Chordata > Hyperoartia > Petromyzontiformes > Petromyzontidae > Petromyzon > Petromyzon marinus. The sequence continues at coordinate 9,030,539 of NC_133671.1, forward strand.
AGCAATACAAACATGCATGAGCTACACGCACGCAATGCATTACACTGAATAAACACACAGACACTATGCATTATAAACTTGGGCTTACACAATACTATACAAACACACACTATAAACATATCGACTGTATTTCTCCAGGATAAATAAAGGTTCTGGAGTTTGTATATGCCAGCGTAAGCCACACACACTTAAAACGCACAGACACTATGCACAAACTAAACACACGAATATTGTACACACATAATTAAACACGTAAAATATTCTACATACACACAATGAGACACTAAGTACATAAAATAAACGTGATATTTCAGTAGTGGTCTACACACACACACGTGCTTTAAAAGCCTGTCATACACTATACACAATCTAAACAAACATTCACTATACACCAGTCATCATTGTCGTCAGCCATTATCCATCCACTGCTGGATAAGACTCCCAAAGTCGTCAGTCTCTTACGATCCCGTGATGTAACAATCCATCGAGCGCCGATACAAATGAGCTGATCTCATCGCTCCATCCACTCTAAATCCCTCCTTTGGATGCCGTTCCGTCATTACTCTCTCCCACCAGCCATCGTTCGTTCGACGGGCCTTGCCCAAGCCGCACTCAGTTTCCTTAAAAAGTAAAAATTTTCCTGAACCCGATGTATGTAAAACTAAAAAATGAACTATATTTCTCTTACAAGGCACACCGTGGTTTCTTTCTCAGAAGCGACCTGGCTACAGATTAAATGCCACCCAAGTGGCTTATTATGTGGAAATACTCTGAACGCACGTTTCTAAATGTGGAGGGGAAAACTTGGAAGTGCCGGAGAAAAATCCACGCGACCACGGGGAGAACTTGCAAACTCCCAAGTATACAGGCGCGTCAGGGTCAGGATCGAACCCACAAACAACCTCCTGCATACCAAGCGAGGACGATAACATCTCGCCACCACCATTCGGGCGCCACGTGGTGAGATGTTAACCACTTCGCCAGGTGTACAGGAGGTCGCGGGTTCGATCCCAATCCCCGACACGCCTGCTGCTGTATATATGGAGTTTGCACGTCACTCTCCCCACTGTGGTCGCGTGGATTTTTATCCGGGCTGTCTGGTTTTTCCTTCCACATTAAGCGTCAGCAACGCGCGTTTATGAGTATTTGGCTGCTATAGATCTCCAGATAATGTCGATAAGCCACTTCTCGTTGAGCTATCATTTGTCGCCCAGGATGCTTTTGAAAAAGAGGGCTGTATAGCTCACTGGGCCTTACCTGGTAAACATTTTTAAAATAGCTCAGTAAACACTCACTACTGGATGAGGGCCTCCCCCCGCTGTGCGGGTTGTGGTGGGGTTGTTAATGGACCATATTTCACCACACAGGTAGGTCTGTGCGGGTTGGTATCGGTGGAGGACCATAGAGGTATAATACAACCATTGCTTTTGCCGCACTGCCTAATACTACCCACCCACCATGCATCTCCACTTATACATGTGTGGTGTATACATACAGTATAATATTGTGGGTGGCGAGCAACACGCCCATCCGCCTCTCGTCTCCCTCGTGGTGATGTTTACACACCGCACCAGGTACTCATTTGTGGATGAGTCGACCTAGGGAAGACCCAGGGGACCGGTCCAGATAATCATCACTGAGGTTGGCCGTGCACGGGAATCAAACTCCGGTAGTCTGATGAGTAACCCATTTAAATACAAAAAACGCACGTACTTTCACCACAAATAGTGTAGAAATACACATACAGTAACAACACATTCACTCGCATACACAAATACAAAGTTAACATTCCTCAATCAAATCATACCGTATAATACTATACACACATGCATACTTGAGTATACGCGTAAGCATATCATATACGGCACACAATTAAAACAACACGAGTACTCTCTACACATTTCAAACTTCACGTAAATAACCACTGGCGTGTAAACATAACCAAACACAAACAGTACAGACACACAAAAAACATAAATACAGACGCATGTGAACTTACATTGTGCATGCTATATGCTATACCAATACGTTTAAACAAACACCCAGGCATATAGATTTACACACCTATACAAAGTACACAAGCAGAAATACACATGGATACAAAGACATTATAGATTTTACCCTTTAACAGAGGCTAAACGTTCACAGCACGTGTAGGCACACAAAACCACAGGCACAACCGCTTACACATAAACACAACCACACAGACAATAGCACTCACACATGCATAACAACACGTAATACGTATAAATACACGCATTAACAAGAACATAAATAAACATGCCAAACCAAACACGTTGAAACACAAACAGGCAGCGCAGATTCACCCGTAGATAGTGGACACGCACATCAAGAGCAAAAACTACACACGTAAACAGAAACAAACGAAAATATCACAGGAACACCACCAGGCTGGTGCCAGACTAGGTACACACATACATGCAAAAAACACACGTACACGCACAAGCACATTTATAAACAGACAAAAAAAACACAACCACAAAAGAAACGCCCACGTATAAAACACACGGTACTGTACAAGGATACACACTGAAGCACACACATTTAAAACACGCAAACACAGAGATGCACACGTGCATATACATACATCTCACAGAAAATCAAGACGCAGCACACCACCACTTCCTGGCATTCGTCAATGCTGGCTCCCCACCAACACCACTCAATGCTCCTTGTAAATAACAGTGCCAACACAGTAACCACCATCACCACTGATTCTTATAACGGTGACAACCACAGTAATCATCACTACCACGGCTCCTTATGATTAACAGTGCTTCCACAGTAACCACCACCATCACTGTTCCTTACAAGTGCCACCAGTGGACCATCACATTGATCCTTATAACAGTTCCATCACAGTAATCATCACCACCACTGAACCTTATAACACAGTGCCACCATCACTGTTAATTATGAATAAGTGCCACCATAGTGACCACCAGCACTGCTCCTTGTGACAGTACCACCACAATAACCACTCGTTATTAGTACCAGCACAGTAACCACTATCACCACTCGTTATTACAGTACCACTACAGTAACCAGCACTGTTCTTTATAATAACAGTACCACAACAATAACCACTCGTTATTAGTACCAGCACAGCAACCACTATCACCACTCGTTATTACAGTACCACTACAGTAACCAGCACTGTTCTTTATAATAACAGTACCACAACAATAACCACTCGTTATTAGTACCAGCACATTAACCACTATCACCACTCGTTATTACAGTACCACCACAATAACCACTATCACCACTCGTTATTACAGAACCACCACAGTAACCAGCACTGTTCTTTATAATAACAGTACTACCACAATAACCACTCGTTATTATAGTAACCACCACAATAACCACTATCACCACTCGTTATTACAGTACCACTACAGTAACCAGCACTGTTCCCTACAATGATAACAGTACCACCACAACAACCACCATTACCACTTGTTAAAACAGTACCACCATAGTAACCACCACTGCTCCTTATAACAGTACCACCACAATAACCACGATCACCACTCATTAATAGTACCACCACAGTAACCACCACTGTTCCTTATAACAGTACCACCACAATAACCACGATCACCACTCGTTAGAACAGTACCACTACAGTAACCAGCACTGTTCCTTACAATGATAACAGTACCACCACAATAACCAGCATCACCACTCGTTATTACAGTACCACTACAGTAACCAACACTGTTCCTTACAATGATAACAGTACCACCACAACAACCACCATTACCACTCGTTATTACAGTACCACCATAGTAACCAGCACTGTTCCTTACAATGATAACAGTACCACCACAATAACCACGATCACCACTCGTTATTACAGTACCACCACAGTAACCACCACTGTTCCTTACAATGATAACAGTACCACCACAACAACCAAAATCATCACTCATTAATAGTACCACCACAGTAACCAACACTGTTCCCTACAATGATAACAGTACCACCACAATAACCACTCGTTATTAGTACCAGCACAGTAACCACTATCACCACTCGTTATTACAGTACCACTACAGTAACCAACACTGTTCCTTACAATGATAACAGTACCACCACAATAACCACCATCACCACTCGTTATTACAGTACCACCACAGTAACCACCACTGTTCCTTACAATGATAACAGTACCACCACAACAACCACTCAGTAATAGTACCACCACAGTAACCAGCACTGTTCTTTACAATGATAACAGTACCACCACAACAACCACCATCACCACTCATTAAAACAATACCACCACAGTAACCAGCACTGTTCCTTACAATGATAACGACCACCACAGCAACCAGCACTGTTCCTTACAATGATAACATGACCACCACAGTAACCAGCACTGTTCCTTATAATGAAAGTTACACCACAGTAACCACGACTGCTCCTTCTAATAACAGTACCACCCTAGTAACCACCACTGCTCCTTATAATAATACAACCGGAGTAACCATCAACACCACTACTGTACTCCTTATAAACAGTACCGCAATAACCACCACTGCTCCTTGTATCAGTACCACCATAGTAACCACCACTACACCTTATAACAAGACTACCATCACAGTAACCACTACCACTGTTCATGATAACAGTACCACCACAGTAACCACCACTACACCTTATAACAAGACTACCATCACAGTAGCCACTACCACTGTTCATGATAACAGTACCACCACAGTAACCACCACTACACATTATAACAAGACTACCATCGCAGTAACCACTACCACTGTTCATGATAACAGTACTACCACAGTAACCACCACTACACCTTATAACAAGACTACCATCACAGTAGCCACTACCACTGTTCATGATAACAGTACCACCACAGTAACCACCACTACACATTATCACAAGACTACCATAACAGTAACCACTACCACTGTTCATGATAACAGTACCACCACAGTAACCACCACTACACATTATAACAAGACTACCATCACAGCAGCTACTACCACTGTTCATGATAACAGTAACCACCACTACACCTTATAACAAGACTACCATCACAGTAACCACTACCACTGTTCATGATAACAGTACCACCACAGTAACCACCACTACACCTTATAAAGAGCACAATCACAGTAGCTACTACCACTGTTCATGATAACAGTGCCACCACTACACCTTATAACAAGACTACCATCACAGTAACCACCACCACCACTGCTCATTATAATAACAGCACCACCACTGTAATCACCGCCAGCCGCTGTGCTCCTTATAAATAACACGTGCCACCACCAGTAACCACCAACAACCACCATCATCATCATGACCACGTTAACACCGAGCGCTCCGACAACAAACGACAGCGGCCGGCACCAGCAATCACAACAACAACAACAAACCACCACCACCATCATCATCATCACGACGGAATAGTTTCACGGCACGGGCACCCTGCGCGCCAAAGGCCGTTCGCGTCTTCTTCACGCTGCCAAACAAAACGAGGAGAAAACAATCGCGGCCGCCGCCGCATCGCTCACCGGCTCCGTCGCCACCGTGGCCGCTCCGCGTCCTCCTCCTCCTCTCCCTCCCACCACCACCACCACCCCGCGGTCTCGACGCGCACGTCGGCTCGGCCCAAACACGCGCCCGCCGCCCCCCCTCGCCAGCCGTCCGTCCGTCCGTCGAGTAACCCTCCCCAACACCGCCACCCCCCCCCACCGCCGCCGAGTCGCGCAGCTCGACGTTCGCTCCCTCGGCTCTCTGTGCAAATTTCCCCCGCCGCCGATAATCGCCGAGCGACCCCCGGGCAAACGGCGGCGGCGTCGTCGGCGGCGTCGTCGTCGTCGGCGGCAGCGAACGGCAGCAACAGCAGCGGCCACTCGCCCCTGAGAACAAAGGCGCCTGCTGCTGCCCGCCACGGCAGATCCGCATCTTCCGGCAGAAGTCTTCCGGAAGAATCTTCCTCTTCCGGAAGCGGCGGGAAGCCCGTTGGCCGCGCCGCCGTTTAAGGGCACGCGATCGTTTTTTTGGTGGGGGAGCGGAGCGGGGGAGCGGGGGAGAGGGGGGTGTCGTTGTTTTGTCATCTTCCGGAAGACATCTTCCGTCTTCTGTCGTTCGCCGCCGACCCCCCCCCGCCCCCCCCCGCGCCGCCCCGCCCCCCGTGCTGCCCCGCCCCCCCCCGCGCCGCCCCGCCCCCCCCTAAAGAAATCAACGGTGGAGTCAAGATGGCCGACGCGACGCTGGTGGGAATTCTTCCTCTTCCGGAAGATGAGCACGGCTCCTAGTTTTTTTGAAGTCTTCCGGTAGAAGGATTATTCCGTATTGATGATGTGAAATGATGATGATGGTGGTGTAAATATTGACTTAAAGCTTTCGTGACTGCAGGAATTAATACTCTTTGAGTCTTTCGGTAAAGCCACGTCATCTGGTCCAACACCAGTGCAGACTAGGCTCTAAGAAAAGCCGTCTCGGGTGTGGACCAAACAATTTCAAGGACAGTGCATATCATTATCAGAGTTGTCTATTTTTGTTTGCATTTTGACTGCTTGTGTTGTGGTTATTACAAACATGATCCCTTGTATAAAGGTGTCAGTTTTGGTGCCAGATAAAAGGGTAAAAACCTATTACTAGAAAAAATATTTTTAAAAATATCACGTCGTTTCGATAGCAACACAAGCAATCGTCATCAGGTGAAACAATAGCAAAGTGAGCTGCTGAGGCAGGATGTTACAAAGGTTTGAGATGGGTGTAGCCCAAGGGTCATAAGCGAAGTGGGCGGGGCTAGTGAAGAAATTTGCATGTCAATGTAAGATCAGAAAGTTGAGATCCCTCTACAAAAACGACGAAGCTGCGGAGGTGGCCATTGTATTGTGAGAGATGAGCATGTCAATGTAAGATCGTTGAGCCACCGCCACATCAAGGAGAACGAGCAATGGTGGCTGTGTTAGTGAGACATTTTACCTGTTAATGTAAAGACATTTTAATGTATCGGCATTACCTTAGTGTCGCGGCATCTCTTCAGAAAAGTGAGTGACTCGATCAGATGAGCCTTCTTGTCTCGAAGTTTGTTAAAAGATTTAATAGTTGAGTGGAAGCCCTCTCCGTAGAGGCGGTTAAATCTTGACTTAAAGCTTTCGTGACTGCAGGAATTACTATTCTTTGGGTCTTTCGATAAAGCCACGTAGATAGAAGAAAAAACAATAAAAATATCACCACGTTTTGATCGCAACACAAGCAATCGTCATCAGGTGAAAAAAATAGCGAGAGAGCTGCTGAGGCAGGATGTTATAAAGATGGGTTTGAGATGGGCGTGGCCACCTCCGCAGTTTCGTCTTCGTAGAGGGACCTCAGCTTTCTGATCTTACATTGACATGCAAATTTCTTCACTAGCCACGCCCACTTCGTTTATGACCCTTGGGCTACACCCATCTCAAACCTTTATAACATCCTGCCTCAGCAGCTCACTTTGCTATTTTTTCACCTGATGACGATTGCTTGTGTTGCGATCGAAACGTCGTGATGTTTTTATTATTTTTTCGTCTATCTACGTGGCTTTACCGAAAGACCCAAAGAATAGTAATTCCTGCAGTCACGAAAGCTTTAAGTCAAGACTTAACCGCCTCTACGGAGAGGGCTTCCACTCAACTATTAGATCTTTTAACAAGCTTCGAGACAAGAAGGCTCATCTGATCGAGTCACTCACTTTTCTGAAGAGATGCCGTGACACTAAGGTAATACCGATACATTAAAATGTCTTTACATTAACAGGTTAATGTCTCTCACTAACACAGCCACCATTGCTCGTTCTCCTTGATGTGGCGGTGGCTCTACGATCTTACATTGACATGCTCATCTCTCACAATACAATGGCCACCTCCGCAGCTTCGTCGTTTTTGTAGAGGGACCTCAGCTTTCTGATCTTACATTGACATGCAATTTCTTCACTAGCCCCGCCCACTTCGCTTATGACCTTTAGGCTACACCCATCTCAAACCTTTATAACATCCTGCCTCAGCAGCTCACTTTGTTATTGTTTCACGTGATGACGATTGCTTGTGTTGCGATTGAAACGTCGTGATGTTTTTTCTTCTATCTACGTGGCTTTACTGAAAAACCCAAAGAATATGATGGTGGTTGTGATGTTGATGAACATTGTTGATGATCGTGACGATGCCATAGCTGTCAACCCACACGGTTTACCCCATATTCTTATGCAGGGAAATTGAGTTTTCAGGTCCATACGGCGTACAGCCGTTTCAACACGGGCAAAGAAAAAAATGTCTTATCTGTTTGCGTTTCTCCCTTGTGATGGGACTTTGTAGGATAAACGTTATAAGGGCACGGGGTGACCAATTAAGTCTGCATTTGTCTGTAATAGGGCACTGATAAGGGGTTGACAGGTTTGCCATGCCAATGTTCACGTTCTTTGGTTCTTTCGGTAAAGTCACGTAGAATGAGAATAAAATAATAAATTGATAAAATAAAATAACACAATAATATTCTCACGACGTTTCGGCCACAACACAAGCGGCCTTCATCAGGTGAAGGGAGCGAGACTACGTGACTTTACCGAAAGAACCAAAGAAGATGAATCATTGCAGTCACGAAAGCTTTAAATCGAAATGTTCACGTTAATAGTGACAATGCTAGTGTTGAGAATGTTGGAGATAGTGATGCTGATAGTGACAATTTTGGTGATGTTGATGATAGTGGCAATGCTAATGTTGATGTACCAATGTTTAACTTCTTTCGCACCGTACGTAGCCGACTGTGCTAATCGGAGGCGCGGGGGAAGGACAACAAACTAAAAACCAAAAACAGTCCTGTTGATGATAGTGGCAATGCTAATTACGATAATGGTAATGCTGGTAAAAATAATAAACAATTTATAACACGCATATATAATGCACATCGGACGAAATGTTCTCGCTTACAACCAAAGTTGATGAACGCTTGTGTTGTGGTCGAAACGTCGTAGTTTTTTGTTATTTTCTTTGAACCTATCTACGTGATTTTCCTGAAACACCAAAAGAATATGAATTCCTGCAGTCACGAAAGCTTTAATTCAAAAGTTAGCAATGATCAGAGAAGATAATTGCTAACTTTGGTTTTGAGCTGAAAGAATAATTGGCGTGAAAACGCTTGTGCACGTGACAATTCAATGTGTATGGCTGTCCCTTGCGGCAGAGGGTCAGATAATTTGCGTGGCCTTACACAAAAATCAATAACGAATGAATCCTCCCCAATATCGGCAGCAAAAACCTACCTGTTGAGTTGGCCTCGAGAAAATGTAACTTTGGTTTTTCATCGTCTTACAATAGTCTACACCAGTGTTTTTCACTAATTTTCAGAGGGGGACACATTCGCCGTTAAGACATCAGTGTTGAGGGCTGCCCCACATTTGAAACCGTTGCGTCAGAAGCCGCACTAAAGGCCACCAGGGGCCGCCAGTGGCCCGCGGGACTTGCAACGACGAACGCTGGTCGACACCGCTGCAGAATCGTCAATCTCCACAAAAAGTAACAAATTGTCACCGAGTGGAATTAATTTGCAGCTCGGGGTGTGTTAAGGGCCTGATGGGCGAGGAGGGTGAACACAATACCAACAATTTTATCTAATTTCTTAAAAACAAATCATGAAGCACAGATCAAGAACAGCAATTTAACATGAAGACTAAGCTAGACAGAACATCAGCACTCCGGTTTTGCACACTCCGCTGCAAATCCACGCAGAGGGCCTAAGAGGGATACAACTTCCTTGGAAGCTTCACTTCTTCGAGCACTGTCTTCTGTGGCCAGAACGTAGTGGCAACGACAGCCTGGAATGGGTCTCTGGGTCGTCTCGAAGACGAGCAGGAAGTCCGATGGCCCTCTCCCTGTCAATCGTGGAATCACTTAACTCTTCTCGCACGGTCTGACGACTTCGGATAACGCTCTCAGCAGCCACCACCAGCACCCCCCCCCCCCCATTAGCTTCTGCTCCACATAGCGTGTCTGGGACAATGAGCAACACCGCTCGTCACTCAAAGTTTACCCATAACACACGTTAAATACTCTTTTATCGTCATGTGCCATAACGTGATCACGCAGAGCGCGCCAACTCGGCACGTGCTCGTTCGGTTCCAAACCCCCTGGGTTCAAGGCGTGATTTGCTCATGCACCTGGCTTCAGATGAGTAGACTTGTTTTTTTATCCCTATCACGGTTGCCAAGTACAGAAACATCAAGATTGAAAGTAATATTTAAGAACTCGTGAAAAGAGACGATGGGAGGGAATTCCAAAGTGCAGCAGCGCTCGGGAAGAAGCAGAAAGAGAAGTGTGATGTCGTGTGGTGATTGAACACAGCGTGGATGAGCGAAACGGTCAGCCAAAATAGATCTGGTTCATAAAAACAATAACCTTGGTCATCGCAACATCACCGGAGAACGAGTGAATCACCCAGTATAAATGTTGCCTACCTTAATAGGTGCTTGTAAACTGCACTTGACCCTCAAACGTCATAGGGGTATTACATAAAACTATGGCGCGAACAATTTAAACACTTGTGCTATGCACAGCCGTTGAGCCAATTAACTGCTGGATGAGGGCTTCCCCACCCTGTGCGGGCCTTGGAGGTTATCTGACCCAACTTCACGAAGCTGGTCAGGCACATATAACTACGGTACAACAATGTATTTTAGTCCACTGCCATCTGCTACAAACCACATAGTCCAATGTCGTTAGATCTCCGATGCTAAGCATGATTTGAGGCTGGATGTGGCGATCTGCATGCATGAAACACGTGCTAGAGGCTGCTGCGGAGCTACGGTGTCCAGCAGAGGGCAGTGCAACAACGTCCACTGTTGCACAATAGCGCCACTCCCCACCTGCGTCAACCCGCACTGACCAGCAGCACCGTCCATAGGGAGGTGCAGGGCCCCCAGACGCCTGCAAACTAAACCGGAAGTATTACATCTGACACCACGACGTCCAAGCGCGGGGCCCCCCCAAAGTGCGGGGCCCGGGGCGGTCGCCCGGCTTCGCCATACCCTAGGTATGCCTCTGCCGTGTCAAATAACCCATGTGACCTGCTCGGCGTGGGGAGGCCCTCATCCAGCAGCGGATTGACAAAAAGGCTGTGCATGTACAATGTACATGGGCTTCCATTATCATTGCTCCACAGTAAATTGAGCAAGGAAGCTTGCACCTTGTCCAGTTTTCCTGGGTGGGTCTCATCAGTAAGTGACGAACCTGGAGGTTGTAAAGCAGACACTGGGGATTACGCTGTCAAACCGTTGTAAATACATACCGTCTTTAATTCTGTAATCTTAGATACACTATACAAACACAATTTAAGCCAGCAACAGTTAAATCTGAAAACGCATGATGCAACAAAACAAGCGGTGCTCATGGTCGCAAAATACTTTCATTCGTTGGTAACTAAAACAATCGACAATCCTCGAAATGAAACATAAAATCGCAATACACCCATGCAGTGTCGCGTGTGCGTGTGCTGTACATGCGCATGTGCCGCGTGTACGTGTGCTGTACATGCGCATGTGCACAGTCGTGCTCACATACGTGGCTTGCTAATATTGACTGCATGTGCCGTCATAGGTGGTTGGTGAAAATGTTCTGGAGGTTGTACGGGGGGAGGATGAGAAAATATATGAAATACTATGAAATACATTATTTTAGAGAATGAAGCCTGAAAACGAAAGGGCATGGTTCATAGTGCAAAAGTTCACCATGAAAACTACTCCTGGTGACCTCGTGTCGTCTCGTTTTTGGACATTGTCTCGTCTAATAAAATGCGTGTGTTCGCCGATGACATTAGCAAACTACAATACTCTCCTAGTGTTGACCTTGCACTCACTCCCCCGCTGCGTCAGGCTTCAAAAAGCTTGCAGAATTGGCTGCATGTGAATCCCAGTTGTTAGACATAACCACCCACTGCCTATAAACAAGTGTACTCCTACCTGGCCATCCCCGGTGTCACAATATATCCGTGCATCTCAGTGCGTCTGTATATCGCAGTATGTCATTGGGTGTTCTGCAGTCTCCCTGTGTCTCTGTATTTCTCCATGTGTTCTTGTGTCCTAGTGTATCCCAATATCTTCCTGTTAGTTGCAGTGTATAGTAGTGCATCGGTACCCATAGCATGACTTTATTAGCCATGTAATGTCTCGACTTCCTCGCAATTCCATGAGCTTTAATGGTCAGGGATTTTGATTCAGTAAAAAATAGTTTGTCAATAAAGTCTAAAAAATGCTAAAAGTCCTTTCTTTATCTTAGATCCATGACAGATTTTGGGCATTTTGGTCTAAGCAAACATGTAACCTCATAATCTGCAAATTTACTGTGGATTAAATTAGCCACTTGTGAATTTACCCTGTAATCTGCTAATTATTTGTAGATTAATCACGTGGCTCTTTTTCCCACGATTCGTGGCACACTGCGACGGTGAGAAAATAACTTGTGCATTATTTTCTCTAACCTCTGTAGTGTGCTGCAAATTACAGGATGCTCATTGATATGGCCCCCCCCCTTCCCAACATCAACGTAGATGACTGGATTTCTGCTGTACATTCGGTGTAGAGGAATTAAGGGGAAGCGGTGGTTCACGTACAATGCTATGAACGCGTAGACCCGAGTTCGATTAACAGCCACGGTTATCATCAGTGGCGAGTGATATCTGAACCGGTCCTTGGTGCACCTTCCCATTCACCAACCCGCACTGAACAGCGTGGTGTAGTTTTCGCTTTAAGTTAAGTTTTTGCATGTCCCAATGTGAACCAGTGTCGAGACTCAGTGTGTCTGTGTATGCCCATGGCTCACCGCACATTTCTGCACGAGCCTGTGCATCCCTCTGCATCTCTGCGTGTCCCCATGCATCAATGCCCGTCCCCGTTCCTCCTCTCCGTGTTTATCCCTGCGTTTCCCCCCGTTCATCCGTGCTTCGCTGCGCCTTCCTGCGTGTCCCAGCGTGTCTACACCCCGCTTGGCTCGGCGGCATTTGTCTCAGTTGCGCTCGTCTCGACCACGGTCGTCTCGACCACGCTCGTCTCGACCACGCTCGACTCTGTGCCGCTCGACTCTGCCGATCTCGGCTCAGCCGTGTTGGCCGCGCGCAGTTTTTTCTTGGCCCGAATGTCGTTCATGGCCTCCTCGATGGAGCGCTTGTCTCGCTTATTCGCCGTGGGCACTGCAGGAGGAGGGAAGTGGTACGAACCCAATCATTACAATGCACCCTGCATTTACAAAACGTCTAAATGCCACCGTAATTTCAAGTTGGTGCACAGTATGCACTGCCACAGAGTGACGAATGCTGGATGTTGCTTATATGTGTGGAGTGATGGTGCAGTGGTTAGTGCACTGCGCTACAAATCCTACCCGTTGAGTTCCATTGCCGGCTTTGGCTAACATCAGTGGCGAGTGATATCCAAACCGGTTTGAGCCACTCCTAGGTGAACTGCGCTTTAAAAGAGTACCCAGTACGGTGTGTACACATCGGCAGTGGGGAGACAAAGGCGGCTGGGAATGATGTTAGCCACACCACATCCTCATGTGCCATGTTGGCCTTCATAGGTGCTTGCCAACAGCACTTTCCCCAACGGTCTGTTAAGGCTATACGGGGGATACGTCTTTGCTGTGCGAATGAGACAGTCACCACAGCCGTAGGCGACGTTAGCGTGCAGCGTGTGTGCCGCCTGCTCGGCTGCTTCCGTGCCGATCAGGTGCCGGTATTTGTCTCGATAGTTGAGCTGCGGCTCCGGAGCTGCCGTCCCCGGCCCCTCGGCTTTCCCTGCCGCCTCCTCCTCCTCCAGCCGCTTTCGTTCCTGTACACAGACACAAACCCCCCCCCGTATTGTCATATTGTCATCAACAGACTGTTGAAGTGAATGTTCTTAGCAAGCACCTGTTAAGACAGGCACAGCGCACGAGGGGTTGGCTGGACAGCATCAAGTCCAGTCGCCTTTCTTTGCACACCATGCCAGGTACTCATTTGAGGCCGAGTCGACCTAGGGGAGGCCCAGGACCAGTTCAGATATCCGTCACCAATGATGGCCACGATTGGGAATCGAACTTTCGTCTTTCGGTTCATTTCAAAGCGCGCTAACTGCTGCACTACCGCTCCCCACATACCAAGTGCACCCAGACATGCCCCTGGCCACACACGCACTCGCACAATCATGAGTTTTCACCCTCATGTGCTGCTAGTCCCGCACCTCCCCAAGACGACCCCTTCTGACTTGCCACCACAGGACGGCACTCATCTTTTAGCCATTGAGGGACAATGACGATTCTAAGAAAGATGACGATCATGAAGGTCACGATGATGACGATGGGTTGTTGACCCCCAACCAGGATTTGCGACCTGCAGGTTGCGAGTCAAGTGACCTAACCACAGAGACATGTGGCGGACATGTGGGTTGACGGTGCGGGAGGTGAAGGGAGACCTGCAGCTTGAGCTGGTGCAGCAGAGGGTCCCATTCTTCTCCCCGTCTGTACGCCTCCAGCTCATCATCACATGGCGCAAACTCCTACAGCAACATCAACATCACGATCACCATCATTAACATCACGATCACCATTAACGTCACCACCATCAACATCATTATTTACACCATTTACCAACATCAACACACGATAAGCCACTTCGCTAAGCTAACATTTGTGGCCAGGTCACTTCTGAAAAAGAGCTATACTGCTCAGTAGGCCTTACCTGGTAAAATAAAAAAAATAGTTGAGAAATTCCACCTAGCTCCTGCACACAAGCCAATCTCTTCACTCCATCTCTGTGATACACGTACTCTCATGCGCGTTCCCTCCTTTGGCTGCCACTCCATGTTTAAGTCTCATCAACCGGCCATCATCTCTTCGAGCAACGCATCCTCACCAAGCTCACTTACTCTTCTTTACACTCAATATGGACCATGAGACCAGCACACAATGGCCTACTCTTGCAAAGGACATCACATGATCTTTAACGTGCATTGTGAAGCAAATGGCGTTTACTGTTCTTACAATTGATACACGAGGAGTAATAAACAGGGCAGCCACTGGATTTGAACCATGAACCTCTGCCAAAAGTGTCAAACATGCTACCGCTGGGCCATGTAACCACTATAATCATAATCACCACCACAATCACAAGTGCAGTCATCATCACCAACACTGCTACCATCATCAGCAGCATTACCACCATCAGTGGAGTAGCCTGGTTGGCATGGGCCCTTGTGCAAGGCATTAAATGAGGCCTTTCGTTCAATTTACCCCTTTTCGTAGGCTGGCACCTGGGCTACTCTGGTCCATGGGACCCAGTGCAATTGCACCACCTGCACACATTCGATTACCACGGTTGGCTACCTATGGTGCAAAGAAGTTCAACATAGCTATGCCACTGGCCACTGCTAAAAAACGCCGCCACACATTCGCGCCACACCTTCTTGAAGACCATGACGTGCCGGCTTTCCTCGTCATCGCCAAACGAGAATGAAGCCAGCCCCGCAACCTCCGCCACATCGTGCCTGCATGTGCAGGGAGACGAGAAGATATTTGATGACACGTGGGAACGTATGAAGACGTGGAGGAAGACATGAAAGACATGGGGACACTTTGGAATGCATGAGGAACGCATGGGAACAGGTGGGAAAGTATTAAATATAGCGCACGTAAAAAAAAGTAAGTACACGTGAAACACCGCTGCGTACAAATGGGACACACGGTCACACTCGGTGACAATCAGAAATGCACGGAGCCAAAGGGGACATTTGATCATGTGTGGAGGGTCATATGGAGACACAACGGGACACACAGGCACAAAGTGGGGATGCACGGGAATTCACAGGGGATAGATAGGGGCACACAAGAATGCACAGGATGTGAAGGAACACAACAATACACAGGGACACACAAGGATATAGAGGGAAACCGGCATACATATGTATGCAACGGAGATGCAGGAAAATGCACAGGGATACTCATTGATATCAGGAGACGAACAAGGATATGTTTTCTGTACGGTGCAATGCGTACAGTATGCTGCGCTCCAACTTTCCCATTGGCTCAAAGCGTTTCTTCTTCTCAGAGCTGTCCTTTATGAAGGCGGTCACTCGTGCCTCCATCTAACCCAGACAGAGAGAGACACAGAAAGAAAAAGGTAAACATACAGACAAGAAGAAACAGAGAAAGGCATGACAATGGAAGGAAGAGACACACAGAGAGAGGCACAGACAGAGAGGGTGAGACACTTAACACAAAGGGGCACAACATGACAGAAGAGTAGACATAAATAAAGGATGGTGAGAGAAAAGGAAAAATAATTGGATAGGGGGAAAGCACAGGTGAGTCACAGAGGGAGAGACTAATAGTGAGAAAAAGGCACAGGGAAAAAAAAGAAATTGAGATAGGGAGAAAGAAACAGGAAGAGAGAGAGAGGCAAATAGAAAGGGAAGGACAGAGAGAGATATGAGTATACAATAATAGTAATCTAATTAACAGGATGTTACAAACTAAGTTGCCTCTGTGGTAGTAGTTACATTGGAGAAACCAAACGCCATGTCTCGGACCGCATTCGTGAACACAAAGCAGACCTTAAACACGGTAGGACCAACACCTCGGCCGTGGCAGATCATTGTTCTAAGTAGGCTCACATGCCATTGACTTTTCCAAGACAGAGGTTCTTTGTAAGCCATCTGGCTTCCATGAGAGATTCGTTCATGAGGCTATCCACATATACAAGCACAGAGACAATTTCAACCGAGAAGATGGATTCTATCTTAGCAATCATTGGAAAGATTTGATAAACCATTTCAGGTCTTAATTGATTGTTCACGCTTACAGTGGCTTTCAGACAGCATACATTATAAAAAATTTCGTCTCCCCCCTCCTCTTTTCAGAATATAGATGGACTAGTCCTGGGTAAACTGCCAAATCGTTGCGCGTGGCGCTAACGTTTTTTATAAATAAATAAATGCGCCGTTTAAAAATAAATTTATGCGAACCAACACACCTGAAGACGACCGTTTGAGTTATGGTCGAAACGTCGTGAGAATTTTTTGTTTTATATATATTTTATTATTTTGTTGTTTCTCTTCAACGTGACTTTACCGAAAAAACTAAGAATATGAATTACTGCAGTCACGAAAGCTTTAAATCAAAATTTAACAGGATGTTGTGTAAGAGACACCAGGCTGGCTCCTCCCACACGTGACGACTCAATAATTGGCCTATAACGCCTGAATATATAGGGGACTGCAGAGGTCTGGTGGGGGGGGGGAATTGTCACTGGCTGAATTTACTGGTTGTCTATGGTTCCTCACACCTCAGAGTCGTTCTCTCCCTTCAAGAGTGAGCATGTTACAAGTTTAAACGATTATTCAATCAGATCCTCAAGTCTAGTACATTCATGTCATCATCCTGGTCACCAATGACTGCACAAAAAACCCACCATATTAAAGTTTAACTTAGTCCATGTTAATTCAACTCAGAAAATAAGTTGGTTTATTTGATATGCAACTAATACTATTTGTGGGGCATAAAATGGAGTCCCAAGTATGGATAAACCTTTTTCGATGTGTGTTATCGTCACTATTAGATGAAAATATAGAGCTTACGTGCACCTCTAAATAATGTTTTCATATTACAATTGCACTGTTTTAACTTGTGTGTATTTCGTTTTATCATTAGTTGTGCAATATTCCTTAAGGATCCTGTACTTATTCTTGGCATGAAAAGCAAATAAAAAAAATAAAACATGAAATGTAAATGACCTAATGAGCTCTTATTCACTGCAAGACGAAGGCCTTCCCACATTACCACATTCCTTCATTATCCCGCAATGCTACAATCCAATTCGCTCCTGCACATGAGCCGATCTCATTTCTCCATCTCCTCGATGGTCGGACTCTCGTGCTTGATCCTTCCTCTGGTTGCCATTCGATCACCAACCTCCACCATCGGCCAGCATCCCTTCAGTGTGAGCTTTCCAAATACTATTTTCTTGAGAGTCCATATGTCTCTTATTCTATTTTGTTCTCTAATCCATGTGTTCCTCTTCCTGTCTCTCAGTGCAATTCCAAGCATCCACATCCTCATGCTTCTTTGCGCACTTTTATCTCACACATGGAAAAATATTGATGGAATGAGTGGGGCAGTACCACAGTGGTTATAGTTCACTGCGCAATGGATCTGGTGACCTCTGTTAGATTTCCTGCTGACATAAAAGGCAAGCGATAATTATTTGAACTGGTCTTGGGCAACTCCTTCCCCAATCTGCACTGACCAGCGACAGAAAGGATGGTTGGTGGTCAAGGTCCAACACAGCAGGGGAGATCTTAATCGAGCAGTTGACTGTCAAAGGGATGTACATTGGTTTGTCTTAAAGATGCCTGCACAAGCCCCTGTCTGTCTCAACCTCTTCGTATCCTGGTGCATGGGCCCTTCCAGCCCATGGGCCCCAGTGCAATCGCAACCCCCTTCGCACTGTTCTATGCCACTATATGGTGCGCAAGTGAACAAGTACACACACCTGTTTCCTGAACTCGGCCTTGTGTTTCCTCTCCTGGTCTTGAAGGGTCTGTAGACGGGCTGCCTGTTCTGTGAACCCAACAAAAGGGTCACCACCACCGGCACAACAATAACCACGTAAACGAACCCACAATTACACCACAAACAACAAGACCAACACCACGCCAATCACCACATACAACAATACCAACACGACCACCACCACCGAAACAACACCAATGCCCCTAATACAACAAAACAAAAGCACCAAAAACAGGAACACAGAGACACAAACACGTGGGATTAAACTACAAGACTAAGGACTAACATAACAAATCAG
This sequence comes from Petromyzon marinus, assembly GCF_048934315.1. Taxonomy (NCBI): domain Eukaryota; kingdom Metazoa; phylum Chordata; class Hyperoartia; order Petromyzontiformes; family Petromyzontidae; genus Petromyzon; species Petromyzon marinus. The sequence continues at coordinate 9,049,397 of NC_133671.1, forward strand.
AGTGTGGAAAAGTGTAACTCTGAAAAACACAATTAAATTTGAAATTATTTGATTTGTTACACGGATGATTCCGTTTAAGGCATGTCGCACAAGAGACGAGGGGTAATTCATTTGGAGTAACCAAAACACTGCGTGTGAGCCACCAACCCTCGCCCCTAGGGTCTGAGCACCTGCAGCAACAAGTTACAGAGCTCTCGAGACAGAGACGAATGTGCGAGAGAAGCGAAACCCGTTCCAACGCTCCCCGCACCCCATCTCTACAATGTTTTTCCTGCCAGGTCGTGCGCCTCGCCCGGCCGCAGCGTCCAGGCAAGAGCGCAGGCACCGCGGAAAGCTAGGCCGCGCGCACAGCGACCCCGCGAACGCCGGCGCTGAGGAGTGGAGGAGTGGGTGTTGGAGGTGGAGTCTGCCACGGGGGGGAGGGGGGGATACCTCTGGCTTTCTTGCGCGATTCCTTGTCGCCCACACTGGGCGGCTTCTCCATGGAACTCAGGATGGAGCCGAGCAAATCCATGCTTGCAGGGAGCCCGGGGGAGTAGGGAGGACTGCTCTGCGGAACCTAAGGAACAGGACATGGATCGATTCCTACTTTTGGGAATCGATGGTGATTAGTTTCGGCTATGGAATAGATTCGATTTGGCAGTTTAAAGTTCAGAGTCTGTTATTTTAACTTTAGATTGCAGGCATTCATATTCATATTCTTGGTTCTTTCGGTAAAGTCACGTAGAAGGGAAACAATAAAATAATAAAAATATAAAACAATACAAATGTTCTTGCTGTGGGTTTCACACCTGATGATGATTGCTTGTGTTGCAATCGAAACGTCGTGAGAATTTTATTGTTGAATTTTTATCATTTTATTATTTCCCTTCTACGTGGTGGTGACTTTACCAAAAGAACCAATAATATATTTTTAAATATGTTGAGACTTGATGAATGTATCATACCTGTCAACCCATACGGTTTACCCGTATTCTTGTACCGGTAAGTTGAGTGTTTAGGTCCATACGGCGTACAGCCGTTTCAATACGGGGCAAAAGCAATGTTGGTCTATTTGTGTTTATCCCTTGTGATGGGACTTTGTAGGGTGAACGCTGAGATTTATAAGGGGCACGGGGGTGGCCAATAAGGTCTAAATTGGTTTGTAATAAGGTAGGACACTGATAAGGGGTTGACAGGTATGTAGTGGTGAGTGTAGTAATGGTGATTGCCTATTTGTGTTTATCCCTTGTGATGGGACTTTGTAGGGTGAACGCTGAGATTTATAAGGGGCACGGGGGTGACCAATAAGGTCTGAATTGGTTTGTAATAAGGTAAGGCACTGATAAGGGGTTGACAGGTATGTAGTGGTGAGTGTAGTAATGGTGGTATGTGTTTCTCCCTTATGATGGGACTTTGTAGGGTGAACGTTGATAGTTATAAGAGGGCACGGGGTGACCAATAAGGTCTGAATTGGTCTGTAATAAGGTAGGGCACTGATAAGGGGTTGACAGGTATGTAGTGGTGAGTGTAGTAATGGTGATTGTCTATTTGTGTTTATCCCTTGTGATGCGACTTTGTAGGGTGAACGTTGATAGTTATAAGGGGCACGGGGTGACCAATTAGGTCTGAATTGGTTTGTAATAAGGTAGGGGGCACTGATAAGGGGTTGACAGGTATGTAGTGGTGAGTGGACTAGTGGTGTCTATTTGTGTTTATCCCTTGTGATGCGACTTTGTAGGGTGAACGTTGATAGTTATGAGGGCACGGGGTGACCAATAAGGTCTGAATTGGTCTGTAATAAGGTAGGGCACTGATGACAGGTTAACATGTATGATGTATGTTGGGCTGATTTCGCACCGTACGTTGCCAATCGTGCTAATCGGAGGTGCGTGGACAAGGACGACAAACTAAATCCGATGATCTATGAAGCTCTTTTTAAACAGATTGTAAGTAGGGACAGGGTCAGTAAGTTACAACAAACATTACAAAGACCGATAGGAGTGTAAAATAAAAAAATAAGGTAAGCGAGTCACTATAAATAACAATAATAAATTGCTGTTGGTTTCATGCAACCAAGAGAGAACTATCAAGAGGCCAGGTTGAGTCTCGTTTGTAAAAGTGACCTGGAGGTCATCCAAAAGCAAAACAAATTAAGTATCGTACTACACAACAAAAGCAAAACACATAAGTGCAAAAACAACTGCTTCGTATGAAAAATCGTGCACAAAGCGTAAACTTGTTTAACAATGAAATTCCCCGCAGCATAAGTCACCTTGGGCGGATATTTCTTCAGACGGATCATAATTAAGTGACACAATTAAGGTATGGAGAAGTTGAACAGGATACAGGGGTGTCTATCGATGTGTAAAGAATGAACGATTCGTTGATTGGGTTTGACGTTTAGGTTCACCAGGTGAGAAGAGCGCAAGACCTGGGTCACCAACATGACAAAAGCGATAGAGTGAAAACATGTACATGTACAACGGTGCAGAAAATATAAATTATAGCAAAAACAGCCAAACAAAAATGAACACGAAACAAAACTCAACACACTCGCCATTAACACCGCTGAAAAGGAAAACGGATAGTCTGCGAAATGGCCCTTCTTCATAGCGCATATAATTTAGATCAATTATCGCTGGTATAACTCTAACACAATAATAGAAGCCGTGACAGTGGGAGAGACAGTGGACACCATAGGGGCGGGGCCCGTGTTGGGGGAGTGGCGTGAGAGGGCGGGGCCACAGTTTGGAGGGGGCGTGGCTACGCCGGAAGGGGGAGGGGCTGGGCAGCTAAGCGTCATTACGTGGGCGGGGCGACTTTACTTTGACGCGATTGGGCTCCAACGACGGCCGCGTGCAGCAGAATCGCGTCTCCAAACTTCAAGATATTTTTGTTTTTCTCAACGCAAGGTAAGAATCTATTTTATACTGGTAGGAACGAAGTTGTAAACTGAGTGTACCAGCCTGCAATAGATTAATGTGTCCGTCCGTCCCCTTTCAATACTTTAACGAAGTGAAATCTCGTGCTGTTCTTAAACATTTACTTATCTTAATTATCGACTTATCTTAATCATTGACTTATCTTAAACATCTACTTATCTTAAACATCGATTTATCTTAAACATCGACTTTTCTTAAAAATGTACTTATCTTGAACATCGACTTATCTTAAACATCGACTTATCTTAACATCGACTTATCTTAATCATTGACTTATCTAATACATCGACTTGTCTTAAACATCGACTTATCTTAAACATCGACTTATCTTAGACATTTACTTATCTTTAACATCGACTTATCTTAAACATCCACTTATCTTAAACATTTACTTATCTTAAACATCGACTTAAACATCGACTTATCTTAAACATCGACTTATCTTATCTTAAACATCCACTTAAACATCGACTTATCTTAAACATCGATTTATTCTTAAACATCGACTTATCTTAAACATCGACTTATTTTAAGCATCGATTCATCTTAAACATCGACTTATCTTAAACATCGACTTATCATAAACATCGACTTATTTTAAACATCGATTTATCTTAAACATCGACTTATGTTACACATCGACCTATCTTCAACATTTACTTATCTTAAACATCGACTTATCTTAAACATCGACTTATTTTAAGCATCGATTCATCTTAAACATCGACTTATCTTAAACATCGACTTATCATAAGCATCGACTTATTTTAAACATCGATTTATCTTAAACATCAACTTATGTTACACATCGACCTATCTTCAACATTTACTTATCTTAAACATCGACTTATCTTAAACATCGACTTATTTTAAGCATCGATTCATCTTAAACATCGACTTATCTTAAACATCGACTTATCATAAACATCGACTTATTTTAAACATCGATTTATCTTAAACATCGACTTATGTTACACATCGACCTATCTTCAACATTTACTTATCTTAAACATCGACTTATCTTAAACATTTACTTAAACATCAACTTAGCTTAAACATCCACTTATCTTAAACATTTACTTATCTTAAACATCGATTTATCTTAATCATTGACTTATCTTAAACATCTACTTATCTTAAACATCAATTTATTTTAAACATTTACTTATCTTAAACATCGACTTATCTTAAGCATTTACTTAAACATCGACTTATCTTAAACATCGACTTTTCTTAAAAATTTACTTATCTTGAACATCGATTTATCTTAAACATCGACTTATCTTGAACATTGACTTATCTTAATATAGACTTATCTTAAACATTTACTTATCTTAAACATCCACTTATCTTAATCATTGACTTATCTTAAACATCTACTTATCTTAAACATCGATTTATCTTAAACATTTACTTATCTTGAACATCGACTTATCTTAAACATCGACTTATCTTAAACATCGACTTATCTTAAACATTTACTTATCTTGAACATCAACTTATCTTAAACATCGACTTATCTTCAACATGGACTTATCTTAAACATCGACTTATCTTAATCATTGACTTATCTTACACATCGACTTATCTTAAACATCGACTTATCTTAAACATCGACTTATCTTGAACATTTACTTATCTTAAACATCGACTTATCTTAAACATCGACTTATCTTAAACATCGACTTATTTTAAACATCGATTTATCTTAAACATTTACTTATCTTAAACATCGACTTATCTTAAACAACGACTTATCTTAAATATCGACATCCCTCCTAGCCACGTGTCCTACCCAAGCGCACTTTTCTTCATAGTTTGGATGCTACAATTTACCTACACTACACTATACACTACACTATACACTACACACTACACTATACGTTATCTGATACTGGTAGGAACGAAGTTGTAAACTGAGTGTACCAGCCTGCAATAGATTAATGTGTCCGTCCGTCCGTCCCCTTTCAATACTTTAACGAAGTGAAATCTCGTGCTGTTGGGTGTAATAAAATTGCGCAAAATTCCAATGTTCCTACCAGCCCACCCTGCAGGGACCTGTTTTATTTATTAAGGAAGACATAAAGCTGTTATATAGACCAAAATTACTAGTTTCGAACTGTTTCGGTCGCAACACAAGCGGCCGTCTTCAGGTGAGAATAATTATCTGCTGTTGCGGTTTTATATAGGCACGGGGAGGAGGAGTTTGCCTGTAGGGGTTAGGCACGGGGGGTGGGGGGAGGAGTTTGGCTGTAGGGGTTAGGTACGGGGGGTGGGGGGAGGAGTTTGGCTGTAGAGGTTAGGCACGGGGGGGGGGGGGAGTTTGGCTGTAGAGGTTAGGCACGGGGGGGGAGGAGTTTGGCTGTAGGGGTTAGGCGTACTGATAAGGGTACGCCACCACGTACTATTATATTATTCCGCGCATATACCTAGAATTCCTATACTGCTCAGCCATGCAGCTGAATAAAGTTGTTTGTCATGAACCGCTCAGAAAGCCCGTACCCGAATGGAAGAACTTTACTTTAGCGATAACACGTTGTGTACGCACACTTTGAGCGTGGACTTACCATACCTATCTTCACATACCTGCAAACCCTTAGATACTTTATCAAGTGGATGTAAGTTTATTGTATCACTATAATGTGTAATTTGGGTATGTATATTTTGCTGATCTTCTCATCGGTACTTGTCTCTTTGTTTTCAGCTGGAACCCAAATGACCGTCTAACTCCGAAAAGTGCTCTCAAGCACCCATGGATGAGTGCAGCTCCAGCTCCACCACCTGGACTTCACCAGGCACCAGCATGCAAGATCAACTCCCATCTGGCTCCTGCAACCAAGTCCTTCCCTATTCTGGACCCCTACAACATCCCTTCCAAGACAATGGACCCCTACAAATTATGCTGGCTGGATTCGGACCCCAACAACTTCTTCATCCCGGCTCCAGCACCTTGCCACCTTCCCTCAATTCCACAACTTACTTCTCCTGGCCAAATTCCAGTCGAATCATTTTGCAGCAGCTCTTCCGGAGTGGCAATTCCCATTTTGGCCACTAAGGTGTCCACTGCCACTTTCCTTCCATCTCCAGCCGCCGTTGCAGTCCCCTTAATTGAGCCAAGGACTGACGCCTTCCTGGCTTCTGCTTCTGTTGCATTAAGCGCCGGAACCATTTTGGATGTGGAGATGCCTACAGCCACTAGCTCAACATCCACCACAAAATGCAGCATTCAGGTGGAAGATGTGAACACTGCTGTGTCTTCGACAGCATCAATTGCTGACCCCCTCCCAGAGTCGGAGACCAGAATTGATGCGGACATCAAGCCTCTGGATATTGAGGAATTTCATATTTCAATTGAGGCAGTCGATGAGGCGACCCAAAATGGAGCAGAGACGAGCATGGGCTCCATATTGCCTCTGCCTATAAACGCAGACGACACTGTTAACCCTCTCCTGGAGTCCGAGAGCACGGTTAAGGCAGACTCTAAGCCTCACGATGCTGAACAAATGAAAGCCATGGTACAGAGTGACATGGACAGTGCAGAAAAAAATATTGAGGTCCCCAAATCCCAATCACCAACCATCCGCAAGAGATTGCATCGGTTCGGACGCGCTCTTATTAAGTTCGTCTGTTGTTGTGGGGGAAGTGTTGAGGGGGATTAAATGTTTTAATATTGTCAAATATATGGGCAGCCCTCGACTTATCACCTGTTCATAAGTCGAACGGTTTATAAGACGGTCGTCAAAAATGTATTATATTTAAATGCACATAACTCATTGCTATAAATTGTTTTACCGTTTTTAAAAGGGAAACATTGTTAAACTCATAAAAATATTGTACATTTGCATTTTATACTGTAATAAATACTATATTATACATAACATACCAAATAAATGTTGGTAAATAGAAAGAAAAATCAGTTTTAACTTAACTTGCCTTGATTCCCGATGATGCTGGCTTGTTTGTCGGAAGGCGCATAATGGATCCCAACAATTTCACACACAAGGGGGCATGTAAGCGCACTCACACAAAACATACACGACAACGATCCCCTGTATGGCCTGCCTTCACAGCGTTTATGAAGGTCGCCTTTGACTCAACAGTAGCGATGTTTACACACACCGCACCAGGTACTCATTTGAGGCCGAGTTGACCTAGGAGAGGCCCAGGACCCATTCAGATTATCATCACTGATGTTGGTTGTGAGTGGGAATTAAATGTTTTAATTTTGTTAAGTATACTCTGGTTCCTTCGGTAAAGTCACGTTGGTAAAAAGTAAAAAAACAATGAAAACAACTAAATCAAATCACGACGTTTCGGAGGCAACACAAGCTTCCGTCATCAGGTGGAACAGCCACAGTAAAAAATACTATGGTGAGTAGAGAGAGCTATTTGTGACAAGCGATTATAAATGGTAAGAAGGGGGGAGGAGCCAGGGAGGACGGATGCAGGGTAGGGAGGGGGGTGAGTGTTGGGGGACAGAGATTATTGAAGCTCCTGGCCATGGTACTCATGTACAACGGATGGGGGGGGGGGGGGCGGCGGGGGGCGGGGGAGAGTGGGATGGGGGACAAATTTGCACGATTGAAACATTGCACGTCAAATTTCCTAGTGATGGTAGTGTGTAAGGCTGGGAGTAAAAGACCGGAGATATGGATATGAATATAAACTCTAAAGCAGCTAAAGTTTTACTTGATTAATAACATCCTTGCAATGAATGCTCAATTTTAAACCATCCTCTTGGTTGAAGTTTCGACTATGTTTGTATATCTGGATGGATTCATGGACAAATCTTTGGTGGTATCCAGATGTCTTGCAGAGTACTTTGGTAGCAATGATCAGCCACAGCAGAAGAATTTGTCCTATCGTGTTTCAAATCTGACTTGTGCTCGTGAATGCGGTCAGATACGTTGCTTCGTTTCCCCAATATAGCAATCACCACAAATGCAACTCAGTTTGTAGACACCAGGGTACTGTAAGTCAGGAATGACATCCTTTACGGATGGGATTAGATCACGTATTTTGTATATTGTACTGAATCGGACCTGGATCTTGTGTTTGTTTAGAATTTTGGAAATATTTTTGGTAACGCCTGCTATGTATGGTAACGTGATGGTTTTGATCGGAATCTCAGGGAGTTGTTTCTCCATGGTAGGAGAAACAACTCTGGAAGGTAACCCAGAACTTGGGTTACATACAGAGCATAACTGTGAAACTGTGAGGCATAAATGTTAACTTTACAAACCTTAACCGTTTCTTTGTGCGTCGGTGAAAGTCGGAGGGAATATCGCCCCTCCCTCCAGGTTGTGCACCCAGACAGGGAGGCGCATTCGAGACAATTTATAACATTTGATTGTTTTACTTGTGGGTTTTATAGTAGGAGTATGACAACGGAATATACCGTGGGTGATCCACACAAGGACACACACTGACACACGTACGGACACACACACGGACGCAGATACATACGGACAAATCCTGACACAGCAAAAATCGAAAGAAACCCCACCTTGTGGGCAGGATCCGAGTGAAGGGATTTTTGGGCATAAAAAGAGGATCCTGAGCATGGAAACCTCAGTTCGACCAGGGGGTCGACTCAGGAGCGAGCTGCGACCAGCGGGTCGGCTCGACTCGTCCGCAGTTCATCGGAACTCAGATGAGTTCGATCGGCTCACCGGAGCCGGCCATCGGGGGCTCGACTCATCGGAGCGGCTCCCAATCTCATCTGCAGGCGGGCAAGACCCGCTTGACAGCTCAACTCGCCCCTGCGTGGGTCAGCCTCTGCCGATGCGGAGGTCTCTGCTGCCGCCGGGGTGGTGAGGGTCGCTGTTTGGCGACGAGGCTGCGTGCACACCGTGCATCGCCAGCCGAGTGCGCACCCGGGTCAACACTCAACCACCGTGCACGCTGCGAGCGAGCTGTGGGCGCCATCTACCGACCGCGTTCTGAACTGCAGCAGCGTATCGACGACATCCGAATCCGTTCAACACGGTGACCGCCGAATTGACTTATACGTATGACGCGCACCGCCCCCTCACCACACGACAAGCAGGCGTCTGTTTTACACAAAGATCGACTCCGAACACTGACTATTCAAAACAATTCATGTCACTCAAACATACACGGGTCCTTAACCAGAAGCCAACACTCAAGTGTTGGCTTTGTGTTGGCTGTGAAGGCGTCACATCGAGACCGAGTGACAACCACCCGTCGTTATAAGTATATCCATAGTTGTCCTCTTTACTATTTAGTGGGCTGTACTCTTAATCGCATGAATATTCAACAGATCCATCAATACGAATTGATTTTTGACACCTTCTTCCGTAGAGCCACGCTCTTGTGGGGAAGAGTGTGTCCCACCAGATCCTCATCAGGCGATCTGGTCCACAATCAATTAAAACTTGGTATCAGGTAAGATCTTCAGGGGAAAGGAGCACACCATCGCATGCCCTTACTCCAAGCCATTATGTAGTCAGATAATCTGCCGATGTATCTGTTGAGATTTGTGCCTTTAAGAATAATAACTGTTTTTATTGTTTTTCTTACCGCCGTATAATCTTTAAAGTACCTTTCGTTCGAAATCGCTGCACGTATTCGCGTACTCTACAGAATAATCACCTGTTCTGTGACCCAGTGTGCTAGCAACGTGATAAGGGTTGCATATGATCTATGATCAATGAGTGCGATACTGCGGGGACAATTCAAGTATAATCATTCATTATAAAGTTAAGGTTTTTGTTTAGTATAGCATTTGCATGTTCTAATAACTCTCTTTCACTAACAACCATCGCTTAATGCGGGGTCCATGTGTTTTCAAAGTGAAATCGTACAGTCGTTGATGATACTGTCTTGATACCGTGTGGATACCGTGTTGAAGTTCTGAGATTGAGAGTTCACATACATGTTATAGTTAAGGTTTAATAGAAAATAAATTGATTAATACAGAAGTGGTCGTGTGATTCTTTCCTGAAATTTTTGCGTAAGATCTGTTTCCTGCGATGAGATATGAACTCGGGAACCTAAACTATAAACACACCAATCCACACTCATTAAACTTTAAAGCGAATGATATGAACTTGGGACCTAAAATATGAAGACTCGGGGAGTGTTAAAGCGAGAATCATTGTATCCTGCTGATCAATAATACGAAGTTAGACAACGAGGCCGAATTGACACTAGCGTAACTGCACACAATTGATTGCGTTATCCTGATTGATAACCCCACCTCGTCAACGAGGCGGGACCTGATTAACATGAAGGCTATCATTAACACAACCACACCCACTCGTATAATTAATACGATTACCTCTCTAATTAGCATAGTTATACGCATAATTACACGAATTAACATAATTTTGGATTAATTATGCAAATTTCGAATTTCATTTAATTTTCATTATTTTTCATCAATTTTCACACACCCACATACAGAACAAATTGGGGTCTCGTCCGGGATCTCTCGCAGACAGTTTATGCTTAAATGAAGGAACGAATCACTGTTGTATTAATCAAGGTTTTGTGAACTAACATTGCCCTGTGACGGTAAACGGTGTAAAACAAACAAAAAACGCACTCTGAAGAAAATACCAGAGTAGCAGTGTATAACAAAGACAGTGGGAGTAAGATTATTTGCTCAAATCGAACCAACATATTCTGTGATACAAATGTTTTTATGTGCGCTCTGAGGGGAATTCCAGAGTAACTCACGCCACACATGAGAGGCTAGAGTTAAGATACACTCTTAAGTCTATTAACTACACTACATAATAGAGATGGCACATGACCCGCAACGTTCTGAGGGTGACATCCCAACGCATAACACTGATACAGAGTGGACCTCCGAGGAGGAGATATAATCTATGGAAAAACAATATCGTGAATTTGTGTTAAAACGTGCTGAACGGACTGCTAGAGAGCAGACAGAGCAGAAAGACATATGGGAGGGGAGACATAGAGAAGAAGTTAAGGCACATAGGAGGAATGTAGCAAAGCCAAACGTGACTTAAAAATTGCAGAAATAGCAAGGTTAGACTCGTATCTCCTCACACAGACAGAGGAGAAAGATTATGGACTGGGGAAAAATTTGACAGGGAAAGGAAGGAGAAACTGTCCCTAATAGAGGAGGTAGAGCGTCTGCACGCCCTCGTGAGAGAAAAAGAGTCGGCGCTGAATGCACCAGCGGGACCCCCAGACGTCGGTACACAGAACACATACGGGAGTAACAGTTTACCACACTCCGAGCCATGCGGACGTAGCCCAGGGCCAGATCCCACACAAAGTATGGCTACCATGCAAAGCGATTTTGATCAAGAAACCCCCTCGCAAATCGAGGAGAGGGAAGGGGAAATACGGACACAAACAGGAAAACAGGAGGCCGACCACCCCGAGGTTGGAGAAAGGCAAAATATTAACCCTAAGTCACCAGGGTATTCTGTACTGATAGAGCGACAAAGGGCGGAGCTGGGGCGAAACGAGCAACATGACATAGACAACTCACCAGAAAGACGCACGCTACGCAAGTACGACCGACATGATGCAGATGACAGAGACGGCTCACTTGGTAGACTCCTTCCACGCAGGCACGACCGACGTGGAATCTATGGCAGGGACTACTCTCCGGAGAAGCGCACCTCGCGCAAACATGACCAACCAGTTCCAGATAGCTCAGTCAGCTCACCAGAAAGACGCACGCTACGCAAGTGCGACCGACATGGTGCAGATGACAGAGACAGCTCACTTGGAAAACGCACCTCACGTAAGCATGACCGACGTGGAACCTACAGCATGGATCACTTTCCAGGAAGGCGTACATCACGCCAACATGACCCATCAGATGCAGATAGCTCAGACAGCTCACCAGAGAAACGCACCTCACGCAAACATGACCAACATAACACGAGTACAAGGGACAGCTCACCAGAGAAACGCACGACACATTAAAATTACCAACGCAAAACCACCCGCACCACAGATGACAAACACAGGAATCCCGACAACCATGTAGCACCAGACAAACATAAACACAGCACATCACCTAGCAGCCACCACGCACGTAGTAGACGGCGTGAAGGTCAAGGACAAAAACACTCACCACATAGACACAGCTCAAGGAGATCACGCACACCAACCCACAGGCATGGATCACAAGACCCACATAAGAGAAATAAGGGACACAAGCCACGGGACAGATACGAATCCTCGGACAGAGGGAGACCACGACACAGACACGGGAAACATGACAGTAGTGATAGCGAAGGCAGGGACAGCTCGAGTGACAAATCCTCTGAATCTGACGCCTCTGACGACGATCAACTGTCCGAATACTCATTCAGTAGTAAGACTCTGAAATTGATGGACAAAGCGCTCGTCAGAATTCCCTATTTCGATCCACACAACAAAACCAGGGATATACACAACCACATAGCTACAGTAGGACAGGAGGCTAAGATCCGGGGTCTGGGTAAATCAGCAGAAAAAGCATGTTTATTGTCAAGGAGCTTACATGAAACCGCCAGACCATGGGTAACATCCCTGCCAAATAGGGTCAAGAGCGATTTTAAGCAATTAAGCCGAGCAGTAGTTAATAGATTTGGGGAATACTCCACACTATCTGAAGGATTGAACGCGGCAAAATTGATGACTCAGCGTGCGGACGAAGACCCACGAGATTATCTCCTACGCCTCAAGAGAGCAAATTCCGCAGGTGACGTGGACAACGCCCAGGAAGAAGGGAAGATATTAAAAGTTATGTTCTTCCAATCACTAAGACCTGAAATAGTGAAGATAGTAGGAACGATGCTAGACCCCGAGACTGCCTCCTTGCGCCAGATTGAAAGCAAGGCCCACACGGCCTGGGTGAACGGACGGAGAACCACTAGCACAGCTAAAACACACATCATCACCAAAGACAAAGATCGTCTCAATCTGGAGGGAAACGAGTCTCCAGGGAATAATAACAGTACCACCCCGAACGAACATGAAACACCCCAGGAGAGGGCGCCAAATCCACGAGGATCAAAACTCAGCAGCAACACGCCGGACAACTGGTCACGGGGGACCTGGCACCCACGGCCCCCACAGCCCTGGAATATAGAAGAGGGCTGATCTTGGAACTATGGAGGATGGAGAGCGAATGACGGATCATACCTACCCCGCGGAGGCCGACGCCCACCGAACCAATCCCCATATCGTCTCCCACTGCCGCCTCCGCTAGCAATGGGGCATAGACCACAGGCAGCCAACAGGAGTCGATACGCTCACTATATTCGGATGGAAAGAGAACATCAAGAGAGTATGAAGACTCCCATGCGAACAGCCAAGAAAAGAATACCAACAGAACACACACAGGAAGAGGACGCACCCAACGCAAAGATAGCCAAAGAGAACATAAGAAACTCAAGAAACCCCAAAGCAGTCACCGAGGTGGTACCAGAGGGTAAAGGGTACCATCTGGGGGAATTAATTCCCGTAGGACCGGTCGGACGAGTCCACGTGGAAGTAATATTGCAAGACACCCTGACCAGCCAGGGCCTTTGTGATACGGGAGCAGAAATATCCATGATATCCAGAGACATGTTTGATGAACTCCAGACTGCCGTCCAGAGGAAGAATGAAACGTTACAGATGATGCCAAGTAGGCTCACCTACTCAGGATGCGAAGGGACCCACATGCGGCCATTGGGCAAGGTCATGATGAAGCTCACGTTCAACAAAGTCAACATGAGCCATCCACTATATGTCGTGCAGAACCCAGGAAAAGAGCTGATCATTGGGATCGAACTACTGAATCGCCTTAAACCCGTCATGAACCTTGAATCCCGACAAATATGGGCACAGTCAATGCCGGAGCAGCATAGGGATCCAGAAGATGAAGAAGTTGAAGACTTTACAGGAATTCAAATGATAACAGAAGAACTCAACGACCTGTCACGGACAATCAAGAACGAAACCAAGCGTCCAGCAGAAATATGGACCACTCAACTACTGACCAACAGACTGGGAAAGGACCTTGAGGAAACCAACCTACGACCAGTAGTTCCAAAGGACTGTCCCTTAGCGGAGTATATACCGCCCACTAGTGGTCAAACAGGTGTTAACGTGTCTTTATTTGCCTGTCTGCATGCGTATGTCTTGTGTGTCAGCGGTTGCAACAGGTGTGTGGCCCTGTATATTATTGCGCGTGTGTGGGTGTGTGTGTTCACGTGTGTATTGTTCAGTCTGTATCTCTGTGCATCTTCTGTGCTAGCGTATGTCTGTATGTCGCTAGAGAGCGGTTGTGCAGTGGTAGTGTGTAGTGGCACGTTCCTGATGGCCTAAGTTCCATTCCCGGTCACGACGAACAGCAGTAGTTTAGCTGGTTAGCGTGCTGCACTATTAACCTGGCGACCCAAGTTCGATTGCTGCTTATGGCCAACACCGGTGACGAATATCTAAACCGGTCCTGGGGCTCCCTTAGATTAATTCAGCCTTAAATGAGTACTCAGTGCGTGTAAAGCATCAGCACTGGGGAGACAAAGGTGGCTGGGTGTAGTGTTGGTCCTCCCATCCCCTTCGTGTTCTGTGCTGACCTTCGTAGATGCTCGCTAACATCACTTGCCCTAAAAGTCTTTTCAAGGCTATATTGAGGATCTTTGACTTTTGTCTTTGTGTGGTGCAGTGGAGGGAGCACGGAGGGCGGTGCCTGCCACGCGCCCGGTCCTCACCCTGTTTGACGTGAGCCCAACATCCACACACGACCACAACCAACCCATGTCTCATCTCCCACACCGCTGGCGAAAGCACTGTGTGTGATCTCGTGTGCTGTAGCTTTCTGTACCGTGCTGTGTTTGCTGTGTTAGCCACCATGTGCTGGGGCGTTCTGTGCGTTCTCTTGTGTGCTGTCGCATTCTGAGCTGTGCTGAAATTGCTGTCATGTTGCTGTAGTGCGCTGCGATGTGCTGTAGCGCTCTGCGCTCTGCTGTGGTGTGCAGGACAGCGAAGAGCAGCAGAACGAGGCTCGCACTGCTCAGAGCTCCACGTCCCAGATGAAGGCAGCGCGTGTCCTGCAGACGTTCGTCAACCCCTTTGGCATGGTGAGACATGGGGAGACAGGGACATGTGGAGGCACAGGGGTAGTTGAGTGCCAAGGAGATACATGGACTTTGAGACACGGGAATTACAAGGACACCAAGACAATGCAGCGATACAAGCGACTTAGGGACGTGGGGAACACACAGGAGGCATGGTAAATGAGAGACAGATAGGAGGCATAGAGACACAATATTAGCACAGGGTCACACGTGACACGGGGTCACTTAGGATTTGGATAAAACGGTCTTCATTGACGCAGAAATACTGGAAACATGAAGACGTGGGGACTCGAGGAAGTGATTGAAAATAAAAAAAAGTTCGCTTGTGCATCTGTTCATGTGCTTGTGCTTGCAGTATCTACCATCCAGTGACGGGAAATCTCTGCCATTTCAAGAAAAGAAATGGGATCCTAACTCAAAAGTGTTTGAGGTAACACGTGATTATTGTGTGCTAACATCTTGCTCACATCATCATCTCCATCATCATCATTATCTCCATCATTCCATTTCACAAACCACTTGTGCGGATGGGTGCTGAGTGAGGAATTTTAGTGGTTTGGTGATTAATGTGGTTATTTGAGTGCATGTTTGAGCAGATGAGTGGGTGAATGAATGGTTGAGTGAGTGCTTGGGTAGGTGAGAGAATGTAGTTGAGTGCATGAGTGGTTGGATCGTTGAACGAGTACCTGAGTGGCTGAGTAAGTGAATGAGTGTTTAAGTAGTTGACTGAGTGAGTGATGAGAACCCGTTGAGTGCTATCTCATCCGTCTCTGTAGATCTGTAGTCGCTGGAAACTGATGAAAGCGCCAGAGAAACCAAAGAAGAGCTCTGCACAGCCTGCAAAAGCCAAATACGGTGAAGGCACACACACACACACCATGAACACAGAGACATGCACTAATCCAGCAGTCACAAACACTTGCACGTGCATGTGCACACACACACATGCAGACAAGTACAGAAGTCGAGGCGTTGCTCACGCACACACACACACGACAAAAATCGTATCACCTTTAACAGACTTGGGGCAAGTATTGTTAGCAAGCGTCTCTGAAGATCCAGGATTACACGAGGGGTGGATAGTCAACACCAGGCTCGGCTGCCTTTGTTTCCCCAGCACTGATGATTACACATCGTGCCCGGTACTCATTTAAGGCTCCGTCGACCTCGGGGAGACCCAGGTCTTGATCAAATATTTGCCATTGCTGTTGATCGCAAGCGGGAATTGAAATCAGGTCACTGGGTTTGCAGTGCATTAACCAGCACACTACTGCACGCACGCGCCATGAGTGACGGATCCCCGTGTCTGCAGCGGAGAAGAAGATGAAGGTGGAGCGCCCTCAAGAGGAGCCGGTCGCCGTACCGACTGTGCGAGAGCAGAAACAGGTGCGCCCTGCTCACTCGTGCTCCGCTGTTTCCACGGCCAATGGGGGAACTTGGAACCTAGATTTGAAGCTTTCGTGACTGCAAGGATCCATACTCTTTGGTTCTATTCGGTAAAGTCACGTAGGTAAAAAATAAAACAACAAAAATCACGACGTTTCGGCCGCTTGTGTTGTGGCCGAAACGTCGTGATTTTTGTTGTTTTATTTTTTACCTACGTGACTTTACCGAATAGAACCAAAGAGTATGAACTGGGAACCTGTTGCAGGACCTGCACCCCGGGCCTTGCGTTTGTGACTGGGCTTCGTGGGACCCGGCCCCTCCTGGTGCCCTTAAGTCCCCACCCACCCACCCCCTCCCCACTCACTGCTGCCCTTTCCCATTCCATCTGAACACCAGCCTGTGTTGGGGTAGACATTGCTTACAAAATTGCATACGAATTCAGATGCGTTATTCTTGTGAACATTCTGCATGTGTTTGAGCGAATTACGTCGTGGCGTGCAAATTTTTGCCGTCAATAAAGTAGGCATCGGTGCGCATCACAGCGGAATGGGAATGGTACATGGGCATAGAGCAATAAAAATGTAAAAAGAAACCCGTCGCGAACTCGGCGGCTTACACCGACTGAGCAAAATAAATTGCAACCGCATGAAAAATAAAGTGCACAGGGAATCGCATAAGAAAGGTAAGGAGTAAATAATAATGAAATAAACTGTTTTTTCTTTCCCTGGTGCGCTGGTGATAACTCGACGAGGGTTAACGAATCGGTACCCTATCCTGACTCGTGACTTGATGCTGGTAGCATCGTGGGGATAACATTGGGGGAAAAGACAAAAATCCGACACAAACCAGAATACCTCCCCACTGCCGCTCTCCCCTCCCCACCCCCTCCCACTGTGTTGCCTTCATTCTCTCTCGTTCGGCCTCTCCCTTACCCCTTTCCATGGGCAGGGTGCCACACGTAGAGAGGCACCGGGGGCAGCCGAGGTCACGGAGGTCGGAGGGAAAAGGCAGCGCGCGGACTCGGACTCATCGCCAGCGCCACCACTCGTGCCAGATGACTTCACCCCCCACGAGTACACGGAGGCCGACGCTCACATCCTCACAGGTACACACACATCTTCACAAGTACATACGTGCACATCCACATCTTCACAGGTACACAGACACGCGCACATGTACATCATCATAGGAAAAACGCACATCTTCATAGATACGCACACACACACATCTTCACAGGTAAGGTCAATGTGTGAGTGTGAGGGTGGGTATGTGAAGGTCAATGTGAGCGAGTTTGAGTGGGCGAGTGAGCGAGTTGTTCTCTGTTCCAGCCGGGTGCTCTCGAGGAAGAGATCAGAACAGACACACGACTCGGCAGGACAAGGTGCGTACGTACTTCACATCACCGCTATCACCATCGTCGCCGTCATAACCACCACTACCAGTCATCACACCATCACCACCCCTAATATTACAGTTGTATCACCATCACCACTACCATCAACACCATTACAGCTACCATCATCACCATCATGACCATCACTGCTACCAACATCACTATCATAACTCCCATATTCATCACCATCATCACCACTATCATTGTCATCACCATCACCATCAATAACACAACCATCACCCCTACAACTAAAGTATTATCTCCACTACTTTTAACACCATCACCGCTACCATGATCACTGTCATAACCACCATATTCATCACCGTTACCGTCACCATCAACATCATTACCATCATCTCTGTAACCAGTGTTGCCTTCACCTTTAACGTCATTAACACCATCATTAATGCCGTCACCACCATCATAACCACATTCATTGGTACCACTGTCAACATCATCTTCATTCCCACCACCATTACCACGATACACGTCGTGTAATGCATTGCGCAGTGTGTTAAATCTTTGTGCTCCGCGTGCTTTTTGTGTCGTGTGCATGGTGTCTGTTGTGCGCATAAACGCGCATTGTGTGTGGTGTGTGTTTGATGTTGAGTACACATTTGCGTGTATCCGTTGTGTGTTTGTGCAGCATAAGTTGTGCGGGCGGGGGCAAGGTGGTCGTACAGTCTTCAGAGGATCGGCACGGGGCATGACGTACATGCAGGGACACAGTGGCCGGTTGGAGATCCCTCTCCCATCACCTACGTCGCCCTACGTGCATTCACGTGTCTTTTGTGTCCGCGTCGGACCTTGCGTATCTAAATGTTTACCCCACGTGTCCTTGTGTGTCCCTGTGGGTCGCCGCATGTCTAAATGTGTACGCACATGTCTCTGTAATGTCCCACCTTCTCTCGGTTAGTTCCCCGCATGTCCCCATGTCCCTCCGTGTCACTACGCATGCTGCGTCTTCCTTTAGATCATAGATCACGGTTCCGTGCATTTTCACGTGTGTTCCTGTGTATACGTATGCCTTTGTGTCTGCACATGCATCTGCTTGCCTTTGTGTGTCTCAGTATCAACGGTGTCAACAGTGTTGCTTTGTGTCAGTGGTACTTCGTGTCTGCTTGTGTCTTCACGTGCCCCCCTGTAGCATTGTTACCGTGCGTGTCGGTGTGTCACCGATGCGTTATAGCACATGTCATCACACAGGGTTCTCCCACTGGCACATCTGGCCCGTGAAGGCTTTTGTAGTGGCCTGCCGAGGTATAAATACAGGTTTCCCTCACTTTATGCGGTGGATACGTTCCCAAAAAAAGGGCACACAAAGTGAAACCGCACAAAACAGCGTCCTGCCGAGTAGTATATACGTACACATGCAATGTTGTGTCACATCTGACCGCAAAGTGGCATATAGAGTGAGTTCAAAAGACATGTAGCGAATTTTGTGGAGAAATAGGTAAGCCGCATATACGTGAAATCGCACAAACCAAACCTGAATCAACTGTGGAAACCTGTAGATACAGGTTAGTGAGATGAAAAGTGATATACAAGAGATAGGGATGAGAGTTGGAGACAAACTATGGTGGTTAGCTGTCACATAGCTGACGTTATGACGTAAATAAGTCATGTGATGTAACATGTACGCGTGGCACGTGATATTACATCGCTAACTTTTTGTAGCCCGCCAGATAATATTTCTGAAGAACCATTCGTTTTCATGTGCCTCTGTGCCAAGCACATGTCTGCATATCTCCATGTGGGTGACTTTGTGTTCCATAATCTCAAAATGCACCTAGCCTGGCACAGCTGCTACAGTCACATCACTCAATGGCGGCTGTTCTCTTAATTTATTCACTGGTCACTATCTGTGTCCTCAAATCCTGATGCTTGCATTTCCACGTGTGTGTGTCCCTCCACATCTTAATAATAATATTCTGCATATATTTAGCATCTTGCATGAAAATTCCATCTATAAACGTGGTAGAATTTGTAACACATGCAGTTTTCGCGTGGAGGCATGATAATACACAGACAAGCGGGGAAAATAGCCAGAACCAGTGCCAACAATTGCTCAAGCTCTGTGGTCCTATATTGAGCGGCCGGCATGTGGGTCAGGAGTGTTCCACTTTTCATCCCAGTGCGACCCGCGGTTGCACACTTCTCCGTGATGCAGGGGAGGCTCCCGGCAGGCGTGGCCGAAAAAATGAAGATCTGAAGAGAAGCGGTGAGAGTCCTGGAGGGGAGTGAACTGGCATTGGTGCAGGGAGGACAACAAACGTCTCCCATTGATACGAGGCGACATCAACAACAAACGCAATTAACAGCAACATCCAGGATCAACTGGCGAATTCGAACAACACGCAGTTAACAGCAACACCGAGTCAACCGGAGTATCTAACAATACATGGGAGTTGATAGCGACATCTGTTCGGCCAGTAAATTCTAACAACACAGTTCACAGCAACTCGTAAAGTCTACCAGAGTACAAATAAGATGCGTAGTTTATACCAACTGCTCGAGTCACACAGGGTCTCCTGTAACTGCGACGTTAACAACACATGGATATAAGTACCCTGTGTGGCCAGTAACACCCAGACTCAATGGCAACACCCCAAAACACACCCAGTGTCACCAACATCATCTCACATTATCATTAATAGCTGATAATACCAGCTACAGCCAGGTACATTGAGCATCACCAGCAAAATGAGTGATAAACCAGCTTTAATACTTTCCATAAAATAATGAGAAACTCATATCCTGCGTGTGTAAATAATAAGTTTTCACACGTGCAATGCCCATGCACTCTCACACAATCACATGAACATAGATGTTAGCACTCACATGTGCACACATATGCGCAAGCTTTTTTGATAAACCTGCACCCCCTACATTACCAGTTTAATGACTTGTTCCCACATGGATGTTGTGGTGCTGACAAGTAGACTGCAAAGAAATGATCTAAAAATAAATTTGGTTTCACGTTTTTAAGCCTTCTCTCCTGCAGGAGGGACTTTGTCAAACGTGTCTTTTGTCGCTGTGTGTGTAGGTGTTTAAGGTGGGGAGTGGTAATGAATGTTGAACTTTTTTCTTCATGCTTTTGGAGTCCCTGACTGCTCACAACCATTAAGGACCTTGATGATGGTGGGTAGGCCCGAGTAAAGCTACGTGGCTGGGAGTCAGAGCCATTCCCTGTTCACCTTTGGGTGCGACAGGGATGTGCTGTAGCTCCAACATTATTTAACATCTTTTTCGACAACGTAGTTCGAGAAGCCTTCCTTGGCTGTACTGGCGGAATCTCCATCTGGTACAGATACAGTGGGAGGCTGATCAATGTGGTCAAGGGATAGCTCCCTATTGGTCAACCATTTATATATGCTGATGATCTGGTGATTGCTGTTCACTTAGAAGAAGTTGGAAGCGCTGCTGCTAGACCTGGAGCATGCTACAAACTTACCATCAGCCCCACCAAAACTAAGCACCTGGCCGGGTATTTTGTGCCATCAAACACTCCACCCCCTCAACTCCCTATTGGTGATGGGGCAGTTGTAGAGACAGTGGAGAGTTTTCCATACCAGGGCAGTGTGCTTATGACCAGCTCCGATTTCATAGCAGAAGTCTCACTCCGAATCAGTCGAGTGGCATCTGTTCATCGGCTGGGTAAAGCTGTGTGGAAGCTTCCTGGTCTGTTGCTCCACATGAAGCCTCGGGTATTCACGGCCACCGTCATGCCCCTCCTGTATTCTTGCGGAAAAGCGGACCCCCCCCCCCAATGGAACATCTTCGCCAGTAAGACACATTCAGGCTGGCATGCCTACGATCCATCCTGGGTTTAGCCAGGCTGTATTGTGTGAGGACTTCACAAAATCTTGAAAGAGCTCGACAAAGTTCATCGGTGAGCTCCGGCAGGCAAGGCTGCGTTGGCTGGGTTATAGAGCCTGCATGTACAGCCACCGCATGCCTAAATAGCTTTTGTTCAGCCAGATAGAGGGGGCCAAATGGACGTGGCAGGGGCTCGAGAAGAGATGTAATCATGTGGTACAAGAGGATGTAGAGCTAAGTGTGCTTTCCGATGACTGGTACCAGCGGTGTCAAGATCGGCCTCTGTGGAGGAGGCTTGTGAAGGACGCTACTGGGTAGTTGGGTTTGTGAGCGACGCTCACAAACCCGAGCAAGCGCCAGGTGGCTAAACATAGTAGGTGGGCACAGTTGGGTGCACAGCTGGTGCATCGGCCAGTCGCCTCACTTTAAAGTGCACTTCGCCTGGCATAATCACCGTGATGTCACCGCCACGGAGTGGCGAATGGAGGTTGTTGCTGAACTTCTTTCGCACCGTCTGCATTCAACCGTGCTAATCAGAGATGCGGGGGAAGGACAAACTAAACACAGTTTTTTAAGTTAGTTTTCAATCTAGATTTAAAAGTGCATATCACCAGTGGTTTCCTAATATCGTCAAGAAAGCATTTCAGACGGCCGAATAGGACTCAAAATGTCATTCAATTTGTTTTATTTTTCTTCTACGTGACTTTACCGAAAGAACCAAAGAGTAATTCCTGCAGTCACGAAAGCTTCAAATCAAGTTTGGATCGTAATTAGGTTACAAAATAAAGGTATGGAAAAGTTGAACAAGATACAGGGGTGTCTATCGATGTGTAAATAATGAACGATTCGTTGATTGGGTTTGACGTTTAGGTTCACCAGGTGAGAAGAGCGCAAGACCTGGGTCACCAACATGACAAAAGCGATAGAGTGAAAACATGTACATGTACAACGGTGCAGAAAATAGAAATTATAGCAAAAACAGCCAAACAAAAACGATCACGAAACAAAACTCAACACACTCGCCATTAACACCGCTGAAAAGGAAAACGGATAGTCTGCGAAATGGCCCTTCTTCATATCGCATATAATTTAGATCAATTATTGCTGGTATAACTCTAACACAATAATAAAACATTTCGCAAAAAAGTTGTATTATTATTACATATTTTTAAAATATAACTGACGCTGATTTAAAACTTTCGTGACTGCAGTAATTCATATTCTTAGCTCTTTCGGTAAAGTCACGTTGAAGGGAAACAATAAAATAATAAAATATATATAAAACAATAAAAAATATTTTATTATTTTATTGTTTCCCTTCAACGTGACTTTACCGAAAGAGCTAAGAACATAACTGACGCAGTTAGCAGGGATATACATATTAATAGCTATATTTCATATTCTTAGCTCTTTCGGTAAAGTCACGTTGAAGGGAAACAATAAAATAATAAAACATATATAAAACAATACAAATTCTCACGACGTTTCGACCATAACACAAACGGTCGTCATCAGCTGTGTCGGTTTGCATTAATGTAGACCACCCTTGGCAGTGTCACCAAAGCTCGGGGCGACGTTGAGTGACGCAGAACCGGCCAGGGTGGTGACACCTGGGGACAACACGTTGGGTCTCACGCAGGCCGAGTGGGGGCGGCTGCAGGTAGAGGATGTGACATTGTTGAGCTTGCGGCGCCGCGCTGAGTTGAATCGCAAAGACCCTGCTCATTGGGGACTTCGCAGGTAGTCCCTCAGAAGGACTTTTGATGAGGTGGGACGAGGGGCTGCAGCATCACTGCATGGTGGTTCCCACTAGCCTGCAGGGGTCGGTTGATGCGGGTAGTACACGAGAATAAATTGTTACACCTCAGGGTTCCAAAAACGTTGCCATCTCTGCAGGTGTCTGATTTGTCGCGACTTGCTTGTCGGGCTTGGGAAGTGGTTGTCGGTGGGACGGAGGATGTCGGCGGCATTGTCGTTGACCAGCCATCACTCTGGCACCCTGGCACAATGTGGCCCAGTTGCTCACACCGGAAGCAATTCGTGGGTTCTTGCGGTAGAGGGGGTCGCCCTCTCTCTCTCTCTCTGCCTCCAATCTCGGGGCCGTCGTGATGTCTCCTCCCTGCGTCGACCCCAGCCTCGCACTGCCACCGCCAAGTAGCTACACAAGGGAGCAGACATCGCGGCTCTCGCGATTGTTCACCTGAAGACGGGCGCTTGTGTTGCGTTCGAAACGCCGTCATTTATTTTATTTCTACCTACGTGATTTTACCGTAAGAACCAAAGAGTATAGCGACACATGCCACGGGCCCCGCGCTTTCAAGGGCCCCCCACTTTCAAGGGCCCCCCACTTTCAAAGCGAGGGGCGTCTCGGCCTCCCCTCGCCTCCACTGCAGGAATTTCCTCTGCACATTGGATGGTGGATCGAAGGCGGCTGCCATTTCGGAGGGTGCCTCGTCCTTTCTCGGGGATGTCTCGGAACGCTGCCAGAGCGTTATCGTCGAGGGCCGTCGGCAAGGCCCGTAGAGCCTCCTCCTCCGTTCATCCAACAGATTCGTATGCTGCTTCGAACCGACAGGTAAAGGCGGTCCGGTCACATTCCCTCTGCCACGAATTCCCTGACGGGAGGTAAATGTCTGGGTCGGCCCGCCGCTCCCTCGTGTGCTGCCGGAGCGATCGTGCCTTGCGTCGTTTCCCGTGCTTTGCACGAATTGGGGGGGGGCGTCGGACGCGCTGTGCCGTCAGTGGGCGAATTGGTGGCCAGATGACCGCGTGGTCTCCCCAGCGGGAACATCGGCGGCTTGAAACCACCCCGTCTAAGTCCCCTTCTCGCCGCAGCCGTGGATAATTGTGCGTCGAGCTGCGCGACGGACACCAAGAGGCTCTAGTTATTCTCATCATGCTGATCGATGTCTCTTGATGTCTCTTGTATTCTGTTCATCTGCTTCCCATTCTAGTGCTGGTTCGTCTTCGTCATCTGGTTTTCCCGACTTTCGGCATGCAGGGGACCCATATTTGTTTCCAAGGAGCCGTGACATAAAACATTGATTATATCACACTTAATATACATTTTTGTAATCTAACTCGGGTCGCTGGGTAGGTAGTGCTGCGTGCTAAACATTGTGCTTGCGTTCCCCACACACAGATGTAGTGGGTTCGAATTAGGTGCACACACGACTCCTTGGGAGGCAACGCTGATTTATTAGAACGGTAAGTAATATAACACTGCACATAAGGTGGTGACCACCAACCTACTCTAGCTAACACATACTTCTCAAATACTCTAGCGTGACCCAGCGAGGTGGGCTACTGCCAGGTCCGCTGACTGGAGGCTTGACTGCTCTTGGCGTCTTCACGATGCATCTTCGTTCTTGATACGGGCAGCCTCGAACCTCGTGAGGAGGCTGCTTATATGGGCCTCGGCGTGCCCGGGCCCCACCCCGGCCACGCCTCCCTTCGAGAACCCTCTCGAAGCCCCCCTGCTGTCCACGTGCCCTCCGAGGTGCCTCCTAGGCCCCCAGTCACGTGTCCAGCCGGGGTCACAGAGAGTGCCACGGCCTCACACCACCCTCGTGGCCTCCCGGAGCCCAGAACCGGCCCTGACGTCATTCCCGCCTCCAGCCGGGATGACGTCATGCGTGTGTGTAGACCCACGTGGTCATGACGCTCCCCCGCATAGTGACGTCACGCTTGTGCGTGTGTACACAGTAGTGATTCTACAATCACTACATCACCCTCCCCCATGTAAAAAAAAACAGCCGTCTCGGCTGTGACAATACAGAAAAAAAACAGTGTGCCTCCAACAACAACGTCAACAAACAACCGGCGACCGACAATAATCACCCCGAGAAACATATGTACACACACCGAGAGGAGGGGAAGGGAAGAATGTATGGAATGAGGGGAACCAACAACAACATGTACACCAAAAGAACTGGTCAACCCACTTATCCCTTAGCACAGCCCATCCGTGTGAATTTGTACGCATGCACCAACATATGAATGTGGCTGCTTGACAACGGTGTAGGCAATCAACAAGGTGTGAGAGTCATGGACAGCGGCCAGTCTTCAAACGAATTCGCGTGGCCGAGCCTCCAGGGGAGGCGAACACGCTCTCCCTGGAGGTCCTGGGGGAACTTGAAAAAGGCCCAAAAAGGGCACGGCCCCTCCCCAGGAGTTGGGCAACAGGATGAGCAGGAGTGACGTACGGGCGCTCCACTCTCCCCTTCAAGTCCACATCCGGTCAGCATAACCGGCGACTCCAAGGGCGGCAGGTGCAGGAATCCTGTGACAAGGAGAAACCACCTCCTGAGGCACAGCACCACAAGCCCACGCCTCAGCTCGTCGGACACGACAGCCACCTGGCCCAGGGAAGTGGAGATGATCGTATTCCGCCCGGCGGAAGAAATAAAAACAAAAATACATAGATTCCGACGCGTTGGATGCACAACCAACACCGGTAAATCAAACCAAAACCACACAACCACCCCATAGATGGCAGGGTCTCACACCGCCCTGTTACCGTTCCACCCCACAGGTGGCAATAGGGCGAAGACCGAAAGTCTAACACCCACCTACAAACACCACTTAACATTCCGGACGTCTCCCTACGTCCCAGGTCAAGAAGTCGCACTTCAGGGTCGACCCATGTACTGGCTCAAGGAAGTCACTCTTCAAGGTCGAGCCAGTATGCTGCAACCAAAGGTACAACCGTTGGATGTTGTACAACATCCCGGGTCAAGGAAGTCATGCTTCCAGGTTGACCCATGTACTGGGCAAAGAAGTCGCACTTCAGCGATGCCTCAGTATCTACATTTTTTGTAAAAAAAAAAAAATGTTAAATCGACGTGACAAAAAAAATGCCTGCTCTTGCCCAGAAATGGTTCACACAAATACCCATGCACGTACAAAATGGCGGCCGCATCCCCTGCGGTTTACCGCGCTCGCACAAAATGGCGGCCCCACGCGCGTTTTCCGCGCTCGCACAACTCAGAAGCCCTCCCTTGAAGGCCAACCCAGACATCTCATGCCACTCGGTAGCACCCCCCGCCTTTCCGACGCGCACGTGTCGGCCGTATCGGGGGAATTATAACCCAGTCTCTCTCCAAGACTCGCATCGCAACATGTAGCTGTTCCGACCGAGCTGAGAAGACACAAGAACACCTCTCTCCAGGACTCGCATTGCAGCAATCAGCTGTCCCAACCGGGTTGAGAGGACACACCAACCCCTCTCTCCAAGCCTCGCATTGCAGCATTTAGCTGTACCAACCGAGCTGAGCGAGCAAATCACCACAAGCTCCCTGAGCCTCTGGCTCACTGTCTCAGACGCGCCTCAGAGTGTCTCGATCTCCGGGCCGCCAGGTCAAGCCATCAGCCACAGCATGATGGGACCACACTCTCCGAGCCATGTGAGCGAACTGCCCACTAGGATAGACACGCCACGGAGTGTCTCAATCTCCGGGCTGTCAGGTCAAGCCGTCAGCCACACCATGACGGGACCACACTCGTGTCAACACGCAACAATGACAGGGGGGCATTCTGGTCAGGATCTTTGGCCCAGATTAGCCACAGCCAGCAGCACAATCCAAATCACTGGCACCATGTCACCATCAAAATTTAACGATCCGCAACAAGGATCACAACAATGTACGTCACAACCCGTATCAGTGCAGAGAGACAGTCTATGCAGTACACACAGTCCACACATCGCGATCTCGAGAAAAATCCCATACAATCAACACTTCGTTAACAAATGTGGCACAAGCTATATATTAACAATCACGAACAAAGCTCCATACAAAGCATACATTGTTAACACTCACAAGCAAAGTTTCGCAGTCACACATTGACAACATTCACGAGCGAAGCGCCATACTGTATACGCAAAAACAATCGCGACTCCGCAACGGCAATCAAACAAAGTGTCAACAAATCATTAACCCGGCAATTCACTGGATCTTAACGGAGCCCGAGACCCCCCACATAGCCGAATTAATAACTAACTGGCTCCTTAAGATAACAATCCCGACGCCGTACTTAACACTGTTACAAAGCAGACACACGCACGGGCGCCGCGTCAATCTACCACGCACCCAACCCAACTAACACGCTTCGCAACCCAGCGAGTAAAAAAAAAACACCTAATCGCAACCCGGCGCACGCGAGATGGGTGAAGTGTGTTTTTAGGGCCGGGTGCATTGTGTCACGACTCGCCTGAGAGGCCGTGAGGAACGGTGGCTGCACTGTGGAACTTGAAGACTCTTGGATGGTGAGCACAGGATGCCACCAAGACGGCCCAAGATCTCCCTCCACAGGCGTTGAGAATGGCGGGAGCGGCGTTTTGGCGGGAACCGCGTCCCGACCGCCCGCCAAGATGGCGGCCGCGCGTGCACCATGCGCGCGCGAATTTCCCGCCCAGGCACCCGCAGCAGCAGCAGCGGCGGCGGCGTCCTCTCTCCTCCAGCTCCGTCGCTCTCTCTCTCGATGGCGGCGAAGCAGCGACGTGATGTGCGTGCTGCTGCCCCGCCTGCAGCGCCATCTCCCTCCTTCACCGAGGCTGCAGAACCCCGGGGCTGCCCCGAAGATGATCGTCTCGCCTCCTCGTCGTGTGAAAGTGAGCAGGTAAGTTGTAGTAATCGTGCACATATTATACTGACTAGGATAACACCTAACGTTATTTATTTTTCCGCAACTTCTGACACCAAATGTAGTGGGTTCGAATTAGGTGCAGAACCCCGGGGCTGCCCCGAAGATGATCGTCTCGCCTCCTCGTCGTGTGAAAGTGAGCAGGTAAGTTGTAGTAATCGTGCACATATTATACTGACTAGGATAACACCTAACGTTATTTATTTTTCCGCAACTTCTGACACCAAATGTAGTGGGTTCGAATTAGGTGCATACACGACTCCTTGGGAGGCAACGCTGATTTATTAGAACGGTAAGTAATATAACACTGCACATAAGGTGGTGACCACCAACCTACTCTAGCTAACACATACTTATCAAATACTCTAGCGTGACCCAGCCAGGTGGCTACTGCCAGGTCCGCTGACTTGAGGCTTGACTCTTCTTGGCGTCTTCACGATGCATCTTCGTTCTTGATACGGGCAGCCTCGAACCTCGTGAGGAGGCTGCTTATATGGGCATCGGTGTGCCCGGGCCCCACCCCGGTCACGCCTCCCTTCGAGAACCCTCTCGAAGCCCCCCTGCTGTCCACGTGCCCTCCGAGGTGCCCCCTAGGCCCCCAGTCACGTGTCCAGCCGGGGTCACAGAGAGTGCCACGGCCTCACACCACCCTCGTGGCCTCCCGGAGCCCAGAACCGGCCCAGACGTCATTCTCGCCTCCAGCCGGGATGACGTCATGCGTGTGTGTAGACCCGCGTGGTCATGACGCTCTCCCGCATAGTGACGTCACGCTTGTGCGTGTGTACACAGTAGTGATTTTACAATCACTACACATCGATAGACACCCCTGTATCTTGTTCAACTTTTCCATACCTTAATTTTGTAACCTAATTACGATCCAAACTTGATTTGAAGCTTTCGTGACTGCAGGAATTACTCTTTGGTTCTTTCGGTAAAGTCACGTAGAAAGAAAATAAATAAACAATAGAATGACATTTCGAGTCCTATTCGGCCGTCTGAAATGCTTTCTTTACGATATTAGGAAACCACTGGTGATATGCACTGTTAAATCTAGATTAAAAACCAACTTGTAAAAAAAATGTGTTTAGTTTGTCCTTCCCCCGCATCTCCGATTAGCACGGTTGAATGCAGACGGTGCGAAAGAAGTTCAACAACAACCTCCATTCGTCACTCCGTGGCGGTGACATCACCACGGTGATTATGCCAGGCGAAGTGCACTTTAAAGTGAGGCGACTGGCCGATGCACCACCTGTGCACCCAACTGTGCCCACCTACTATGTTTAGCCACCTGGTGCTTGCTCGGGTTTGTGAGCGTCGCTCCATAGCCCTCCGTTCATGCTGAAGGGCGACTGCCTCCAACTACCCAGTAGCGTCCTTCACAAGCCTCCTCCACAGAGGCCGATCTTGACACCGCTGGTACCAGTCATCGGAAAGCACACTTAGCTCTACATCCTCTTGTACCACATGATTACATCGCTTCTCGAGCCCCTGCCACGTCCATTTGGCCCCCTCTATCTGGCTGAACAAAAGCTATTTAGGCATGTGGTGGCTGTACATGCAGGCTCTATAACCCAGCCAACGCAGCCTTGCCTGCCGGAGCTCACCGATTAACTTTGTCGAGCTCTTTCAAGGATTTGTGAGGTCCTCACACAATCCAGCCTGGCTAAACCCAGGATGGATCGTAGGCATGCCAGCCTGAATGTGTCTTACTGGCGAAGATGTTCCATTGGGGGGGGGGGGGTCCGCTTTTCCGCAAGAATACAGGAGGGCATGACGGTGGCCGTGAATACCCGAGGCTTCATGTGGAGCAACAGACTAGGAAGCTTCCACACAGCTTTACCCAGCCGATGAACAGATGCCACTCGACTGATTCGGAGTGAGACTTCTGCTATCAAATCGGAGCTGGTCATAAGCACACTGCCCAGGTATGGAAAACTCTTCACTCTCTCGACAACTACCCCATCACCAATCGGGAGTTGAGTGTTTGATGGCACAAAATACCCAGCCAGTTGCTTAGTTTTGGTGGGGCTGATGGTAAGTTTGTAGCATGCTCCAGGTCTAGCAGCAGCGCTTCCAACTTCTTCTAAGTGAACAGCAATCACCAGATCATCAGCATATATAAATGGTTGACCAATAGGGAGCTATCCCTCGACCATATTGATCAGATTTCGATTTAAAGCTTTCGTGACTGCAATGATTCATCTTCTTTGGTTCTTTCGGTAAAGTCACGTAGAATGAGAATAAAATAATAAATTGATAAAATAAAATAACACAATAATATTCTCACGACGTTTCGGCCACAACACAAGCGGCCTTCATCAGGTGAAGGGAGCGAGACTGTCTGGTAGGACAGCGCTGGAGTGAGAGAGCCACGTTCTGATCACGGCTTTTAAGCTGTGTGAGAGGAACAAAGAGCCTTAGAGTCGCGGCATCTCTTCAGAAAGGTGAGAGACTCGATTAGTTGAGCCTTCTTATCCCGAAGTCTGTTGAATGATCTTAAGGATGTGTGGAATCCCTCCCCGTAGAGGTGGTTAAATTTCGATTTAAAGCTTTCGTGACTGCAATGATTCATCTTCTTTGGTTCTTTCGGTAAAGTCACGTAGAATGAGAATAAAATAATAAATTGATAAAATAAAATAACACAATAATATTCTCACGACGTTTCGGCCACAACACAAGCGGCCTTCATCAGGTGAAGGGAGCGAGACTGTCTGGTAGGACAGCGCTGGAGTGAGAGAGCCACGTTCAGATCACGGCTTTTAAGCTGTGTGAGAGGAACAAAGAGCCTTAGAGTCGCGGCATCTCTTCAGAAAGGTGAGAGACTCGATTAGTTGAGCCTTCTTATCCCGAAGTCTGTTGAATGATCTTAAGGATGTGTGGAATCCCTCCCCGTAGAGGTGGTTAAATTTCGATTTAAAGCTTTCGTGACTGCAATGATTCATCTTCTTTGGTTCTTTCGGTAAAGTCACGTAGAATGAGAATAAAATAATAAATTGATAAAATAAAATAACACAATAATATTCTCACGACGTTTCGGCCACAACACAAGCGGCCTTCATCAGGTGAAGGGAGCGAGACTGTCTGGTAGGACAGCGCTGGAGTGAGAGAGCCACGTTCAGATCACGGCTTTTAAGCTGTGTGAGAGGAACAAAGAGCCTTAGAGTCGCGGCATCTCTTCAGAAAGGTGAGAGACTCGATTAGTTGAGCCTTCTTATCCCGAAGTCTGTTGAATGATCTTAAGGATGTGTGGAATCCCTCCCCGTAGAGGTGGTTAAATTTCGATTTAAAGCTTTCGTGACTGCAATGATTCATCTTCTTTGGTTCTTTCGGTAAAGTCACGTAGAATGAGAATAAAATAATAAATTGATAAAATAAAATAACACAATAATATTCTCACGACGTTTCGGCCACAACACAAGCGGCCTTCATCAGGTGAAGGGAGCGAGACTGTCTGGTAGGACAGCGCTGGAGTGAGAGAGCCACGTTCAGATCACGGCTTTTAAGCTGTGTGAGAGGAACAAAGAGCCTTAGAGTCGCGGCATCTCTTCAGAAAGGTGAGAGACTCGATTAGTTGAGCCTTCTTATCCCGAAGTCTGTTGAATGATCTTAAGGATGTGTGGAATCCCTCCCCGTAGAGGTGGTTAAATTTCGATTTAAAGCTTTCGTGACTGCAATGATTCATCTTCTTTGGTTCTTTCGGTAAAGTCACGTAGAATGAGAATAAAATAATAAATTGATAAAATAAAATAACACAATAATATTCTCACGACGTTTCGGCCACAACACAAGCGGCCTTCATCAGGTGAAGGGAGCGAGACTGTCTGGTAGGACAGCGCTGGAGTGAGAGAGCCACGTTCAGATCACGGCTTTTAAGCTGTGTGAGAGGAACAAAGAGCCTTAGAGTCGCGGCATCTCTTCAGAAAGGTGAGAGACTCGATTAGTTGAGCCTTCTTATCCCGAAGTCTGTTGAATGATCTTAAGGATGTGTGGAATCCCTCCCCGTAGAGGTGGTTAAATTTCGATTTAAAGCTTTCGTGACTGCAATGATTCATCTTCTTTGGTTCTTTCGGTAAAGTCACGTAGAATGAGAATAAAATAATAAATTGATAAAATAAAATAACACAATAATATTCTCACGACGTTTCGGCCACAACACAAGCGGCCTTCATCAGGTGAAGGGAGCGAGACTGTCTGGTAGGACAGCGCTGGAGTGAGAGAGCCACGTTCAGATCACGGCTTTTAAGCTGTGTGAGAGGAACAAAGAGCCTTAGAGTCGCGGCATCTCTTCAGAAAGGTGAGAGACTCGATTAGTTGAGCCTTCTTATCCCGAAGTCTGTTGAATGATCTTAAGGATGTGTGGAATCCCTCCCCGTAGAGGTGGTTAAATTTCGATTTAAAGCTTTCGTGACTGCAATGATTCATCTTCTTTGGTTCTTTCGGTAAAGTCACGTAGAATGAGAATAAAATTATAAATTGATAAAATAAAATAACACAATAATATTCTCACGACGTTTCGGCCACAACACAAGCGGCCTTCATCAGGTGAAGGGAGCGAGACTGTCTGGTAGGACAGCGCTGGAGTGAGAGAGCCACGTTCAGATCACGGCTTTTAAGCTGTGTGAGAGGAACAAAGAGCCTTAGAGTCGCGGCATCTCTTCAGAAAGGTGAGAGACTCGATTAGTTGAGCCTTCTTATCCCGAAGTCTGTTGAATGATCTTAAGGATGTGTGGAATCCCTCCCCGTAGAGGTGGTTAAATTTCGATTTAAAGCTTTCGTGACTGCAATGATTCATCTTCTTTGGTTCTTTCGGTAAAGTCACGTAGAATGAGAATAAAATAATAAATTGATAAAAAAAAATAACACAATAATATTCTCACGACGTTTCGGCCACAACACAAGCGGCCTTCATCAGGTGAAGGGAGCGAGACTGTCTGGTAGGACAGCGCTGGAGTGAGAGAGCCACGTTCAGATCACGGCTTTTAAGCTGTGTGAGAGGAACAAAGAGCCTTAAGGCTTAAAAGCCGTGATCTGAACGTGGCTCTCTCACTCCAGCGCTGTCCTACCAGACAGTCTCGCTCCCTTCACCTGATGAAGGCCGCTTGTGTTGTGGCCGAAACGTCGTGAGAATATTATTGTGTTATTTTATTTTATCAATTTATTATTTTATTCTCATTCTACGTGACTTTACCGAAAGAACCAAAGAAGATGAATCATTGCAGTCACGAAAGCTTTAAATCGAAATTTAACCACCTCTACGGGGAGGGATTCCACACATCCTTAAGATCATTCAACAGACTTCGGGATAAGAAGGCTCAACTAATCGAGTCTCTCACCTTTCTGAAGAGATGCCGCGACTCTAAGGCTCTTTGTTCCTCTCACACAGCTTAAAAGCCGTGATCTGAACGTGGCTCTCTCACTCCAGCGCTGTCCTACCAGACAGTCTCGCTCCCTTCACCTGATGAAGGCCGCTTGTGTTGTGGCCGAAACGTCGTGAGAATATTATTGTGTTATTTTATTTTATCAATTTATTATTTTATTCTCATTCTACGTGACTTTACCGAAAGAACCAAAGAAGATGAATCATTGCAGTCACGAAAGCTTTAAATCGAAATTTAACCACCTCTACGGGGAGGGATTCCACACATCCTTAAGATCATTCAACAGACTTCGGGATAAGAAGGCTCAACTAATCGAGTCTCTCACCTTTCTGAAGAGATGCCGCGACTCTAAGGCTCTTTGTTCCTCTCACACAGCTTAAAAGCCGTGATCTGAACGTGGCTCTCTCACTCCAGCGCTGTCCTACCAGACAGTCTCGCTCCCTTCACCTGATGAAGGCCGCTTGTGTTGTGGCCGAAACGTCGTGAGAATATTATTGTGTTATTTTATTTTATCAATTTATTATTTTATTCTCATTCTACGTGACTTTACCGAAAGAACCAAAGAAGATGAATCATTGCAGTCACGAAAGCTTTAAATCGAAATTTAACCACCTCTACGGGGAGGGATTCCACACATCCTTAAGATCATTCAACAGACTTCGGGATAAGAAGGCTCAACTAATCGAGTCTCTCACCTTTCTGAAGAGATGCCGCGACTCTAAGGCTCTTTGTTCCTCTCACACAGCTTAAAAGCCGTGATCTGAACGTGGCTCTCTCACTCCAGCGCTGTCCTACCAGACAGTCTCGCTCCCTTCACCTGATGAAGGCCGCTTGTGTTGTGGCCGAAACGTCGTGAGAATATTATTGTGTTATTTTATTTTATCAATTTATTATTTTATTCTCATTCTACGTGACTTTACCGAAAGAACCAAAGAACATATTGATCAGCTTCCCACTGTATCTGTACCAGATGGAGATTCTGCCAGTACAGCCAAGGAAGGCTTCTCGAACTACGTTGTCGAAAAAGATGTTAAATAATGTTGGAGCCACAGCACATCCCTGTCGCACCCAAAGGTGAACAGGGAATGGCTCTGACTCCCAGCCACGTAGCTTTACTCGGGCCTACCCACCATCATCAAGGTCCTTAATGATTGTGAGCAGTCAGGGACTCCAAAAGCATGAAGAAAAAAGTTCAACATTCATTACCACTCCCCACCTTAAACACCTACACACACAGCGACAAAAGACACGTTTGACAAAGTCCCTCCTGCAGGAGAGAAGGCTTAAAAACGTGAAACCAAATTTATTTTTACATCATTTCTTTGCGGTCTACTTGTCAGCACCACAACATCCATGTGGGAACAAGTCATTAAACTGGTAATGCAGGGGGTGCAGGGTTATCAAAAAAGCTTGCGCTTATGTGTGCACATGTGAGTGCTAACATCTATGTTCATGTGATTCTGTTAGAGTGCATGGGCATTGCACGTGTGAAAACTTATTATTTACACGCGCAGGACATGAGTTTCTCATTATTTGATGGAAAGTATTAAAGCTGGTTTATCACTCATTTTGCTGGTGATGCTCAATGTAGCTGGCTGTAGCTGGTATCAGCTGTTAATGATAATGTGAGATGATGTTGGTGACACTGGGTGTGTTTTGGGGTGTTGCCATTGAGTCTGGGTGTTACTGGCCACACAGGGTACTTATATCCATGTGTTGTTAACGTCGCAGTTACAGGAGACCCTGTGTGACTCGAGCAGTTGGTATAAACTACGCATCTTATTTGTACTCTGGTAGACTTTACGAGTTGCTGTGAACTGTGTTGTTAGAATTTACTGGCCGAACAGATGTCGCTATTAACTCCCATGTATTGTTAGATACTCCGGTTGACTCGGTGTTGCTGTTAACTGCGTGTTGTTCGAATTCGCCAGTTGATCCTGGATGTTGCTGTTAATTGCGTTTGTTGTTGATGTCGCCTCGTATCCATGGGAGACGTTTGTTGTCTGCCCTGCACCAATGCCAGTTCACTCCCCTCCAGGACTCTCACCGCCTCTCTTCACATCTTCATTTTTTCGGCCACGCCTGCCGGGAGCCTCCCCTGCATCACGGAGAAGTGAGCAACCGCGGGTCGCACTGGGATGAAAAGTGGAACACTCCTGACCCACATGCCGGCCGCTCAATATAGGACCACAGAGCTTGACCAATTGTTGGCACTGGTTCTGGTTGTTTTCCCCGCGTGTCTGTGGATTATCATGCATCCACGCGAAAACTGCATGTGTTACAAATTCTACCACGTTTAGAGATGGAATGTTCATGCAAGATGCTAAATACATGCAGAATATTATTTTTAAGATGTGGAGGGACACACACACACGTGGAAATGCAAGCATCAGGATTTGAGGACACAGATAGTGACCAGTGAATAAATTAAGAGAACAGCCGCCATTGAGTGACGTGACCGTAGCAGCTGTGCCAGGCTAGGTGCATTTTGAGATTATGGAACACAAAGTCACCCACATGGAGATATGCAGACATGTGCTTGGCACAGAGGCACATGAAAACGAATGGTTCTTCAGAAATATTATCTGGCGGGCTACAAAAAGTTAGCGATGTAATATCAGGTGCCACGCGTATATGTTACATCACATGACGTATTTACGTCATAACGTCAGCTATGTGACAGCTAACCACCATAGTTTGTCTCCAACTCTCATCCCTATCTCTTGTATATCACTTTTCATCTCACTAACCTGTATCTACAGGTTTCCACAGTTGATTCAGGTTTGGTTTGTGCGATTTCACGTATATGCGGATTACCTATTTCTCACAAAATTCGCTACATGTCTTTTGAACTCACTCTATAAGCCACTTTACGGTCAGATGTGACACAACATTGCATGTGTACGTATATACTACTCGGCAGGACGCTGTCTTGTGCGGTTTCACTTTGTGTGCCATTTTTTTTGGAACGTATCCACCGCATAAAGTGAGGGAAACCTGTATTTATACCTCGGCAGGCCACTACAAAAGCCTTCACGGGCCAGATGTGCCAGTGGGAGAACCCTGTGTGATGACATGTGCTATAACGCATCGGTGACACACCGACACGCACGGTAACAATGCTACAGGGGGGCACGTGAAGACACAAGCAGACACGAAGTACCACTGACACAAAGCAACACTGTTGACACCGTTGACACTGAGACACACAAAGGCAAGCAGATGCATGTGCAGACACAAAGGCATACGTATACACAGGAACACACGTGAAAATGCACGGAACCGTGATCTATGATCTAAAGACGCAGCATGCGTAGTGACACGGAGGGACATGGGGACATGCGGGGAATTAACCGAGAGAAAGTGGGACATTACAGACGTGTGAGTACACATTTAGACATGCGGCGACCCACAGGGACACACAAGGTCACGTGGGGTAAACATTTAGATATGCAAGGTCCGACGCGGACACAAAAGACACGTGAATGCACGTGGGGCGACATAGGTGATGGGAGAGGGATCTCCTACCGGCCACTGTGTCCCTGCATGTACGTCATGCCCCGTGCCGATCCTCTGAAGACTGTACGACCACTTTGCCCCCGCCCGCGCAACTTATGCTGCACAAACACACAACGGATACACGCAAATGTGTACTCAACATCAAACACACACACCACACAATGCGCGTTTATGCGCACAACAGACACCACGCACACGACACAAAAAGCACGCGGAGCACAAAGATTTAACACACTGCGCAATGCACTACACGACGTGTATCGTGGTAATGGTGGTGGGAATGAAGATGATGTTGACAGTGGTACCAATGAATGTGGTTATGATGGTGGTGACGGCATTAATGATGGTGTTAATGACGTTAAAGGTGAAGGCAACACTGGTTACAAAGATGATGATAACGGTGATGGTGATGAATATGGTGGTTATGACAGTGATCATGGTAGCGGTGATGGTGTTAAAAGTAGTAGAGATAATACTTTAGTTGTAGGAGTGATGGTTGTGTTATTGATGGTGATGGTGGTGGTGATGACAATGATAGTGGTGATGATGGTGATGAATATGGGAGTTATGATAGTGATGTTGGTAGCAGTGATGGTCATGATGGTGATGATGGTAACTGTAATGGTGTTGATGGTAGTGGTGATGGTGATAAAACTGTAATATTAGGGGTGGTGATGGTGTGATGACAATGGTAGTGGTGGTTATGATGGCGACGATGATGATAGCGGTGATGTTAAGTACGTACGCACCTTGTCCTGCCGAGTCGTGTGTCTGTTCTGATCTCTTCCTCGAGAGCACCCGGCTGGAACAGAGAACAACTCGCTCACTCGCCCACTAAAACTCGCTCACATTGACCTTCACACACCAACCCTCACACTCACACATTGACCTTACCTGTGAAGATGTGTGTGTGTGTGTGTGCGTATCTGTGAAGATGTGCGTTTTTCCCATGATGATGTACATGTGCGCGTGTCTGTGTACCTGTGAAGATGTGGATGTGCACGTATGTACTTGTGAAGATGTGTGTGTACCTGTGAAGATGTGAGCGTCGGCCTCCGTGTACTCGTGGGGGGTGAAGTCATCTGGCACGAGTGGTGGCGCTGGCGATGAGTCCGAGTCCGCGCGCTGCCTTTTCCCTCCGACCTCCGTGACCTCGGCTGCCCCCGGTGCCTCTCTACGTATGGCACCCTGCCCATGGAAAGGGGTAAGGGAGAGGCCGAACGAGACAGAATGAAGGCAACACAGTGGGACGGGGTGGGGAGCGGAGAGCGGCAGTGGGGAGGTATTCTGGTTTGTGTCGGATTTTTGTCTTTTCCCCCAATGTTATCCCCACGATGCTACCAGCATCAAGTCACGAGTCACAGGATAGGGTACCGATTCGTTAACCCTCGTCGAGTTATCACCAGCGCACCAGGGAAAGAAAAAACAGTTTATTTCATTATTATTTACTTCTTACCTTTCTTATGCGATTCCCTGTGCACTTTATTTTTCATGCGGTTGCAATTTATTTTGCTCAGTCGGTGTAAGCCACCGAGTTCGCGACGGGTTTCTATTTACATTTTTATTGCTCTATGCCCATGTACCATTCCCATTCCGCTGTGATGCGCACCGATGCCTACTTTATTGACGGCAAAAATTTGCATGCCATGACGTAATTCGCTCAAACACATGCAGAATGTTCACAAGAATAACGCATCTGAATTTGTATGCAATTTTGTAAGCAATGTCTTACCCCAACACAGGCTGGTGTTCCGATGGAATGGGAAAGGGCAGCAGTGAGTGGGGAGGGGGTGGGTGGGTGGGGACTTAAGGGCACCAGGAGGGGCTGGGTCCCACGAAGCCCAGTCACAAACGCAAGGCCCGGGGGTGCAGGTCCTGCAACAGGTTCTCAGTTCATACTCTTTGGTTCTATTCGGTAAAGTCACGTAGGTAAAAAATAAAACAAAAATCACGACGTTTCGGCCACAACACAAGCGGCCGAAACGTCGTGATTTTGTTGTTTTATTTTTTACCTACGTGACTTTACCGAATAGAACCAAAGAGTATGGATCCTTGCAGTCACGAAAGCTTTAAATCTAGGTTCCCAGTTCCCCCATTGGCCGTGGAAACAGCGGAGCGCGAGTGAGCGGGGCGCACCTGTTTCTGCTCTCGCACAGTCGGTACGGCGACCGGCTCCTCTTGAGGGCGCTCCACCTTCATCTTCTTCTCCGCTGCAGACACGGGGATCCGTCACTCATGGCGCGTGCGTGCAGTAGTGTGCTGGTTAATGCACTGCAAACCCAGTGACCTGATTTCAATTCCCGCTTGCGATCAACAGCAATGGCAAATATTTGATCAAGTCCTGGGCCTCCCCGAGGTCGACGGAGCCTTAAATGAGTACCGGGCACGATGTGTAATCATCAGTGCTGGGGAAACAAAGGCAGCCGAGCCTGGTGTTGACTACCCACCCCTCGTGTAATCCTGGATCTTCAGAGATGCTTGCTAACAGCACTTGCCCCAAGTCTGTTAAAGGTGATACGATTTTCGTTTTTGTCGTGTGTGTGTGTGTGTGTGAGCAACCCCTCGAGTTTTGTACGTGTCTGCATGTGTGTGTGTGGGCACATGCACGTGCAAGTGTTTGCGACTGCTGCATTAGTGCATGTCTCTGTGTTCATGGTGTGTGTGTGTGTGCCTTCACCGTGTTTGGCTTTTGCAGGCTGTGCAGAGCTCTTCTTTGGTTTCTCTGGCGCTTTCATCAGTTTCCAGCGACTACAGATCTACAGAGACGGGTGAGATAGCACTCAACGGGTTCTCATCACTCACTCAGTTAACTACTTAAACACTCATTCACTTACTCAGCCACTCAGGTACTCGTTCAACGATCCAACCACTCATGCACTCAACTACACTCTCTCACCTACCCAAGCACTCACTCAACCATTCATTCACCCACTCATCTGCTCAAACATGCACTCAAATAACCACATTAATCACCAAACCACTAAAATTCCTCACTCAGCACCCATACGCACGTGTGCACAAGTGGTTTGTGAAATGGAATGATGGAGATAATGATGATGATGGAGATGATGATGTGAGCAAGATGTTAGAAAAGAACAATCACGTGTTACCTCAAACACTTTTGAGTTAGGATCCAATTTCTTTTCTTGAAATGGCAGAGATTTCCCGTCACTGGATGGTAGATACTGCAAGCACAAGCACATGAACAGATGCACAAGCGAACTTTTTATTTTCAATCACTTCCTCAAGTCCCCAAGTCTTCATGTTTCCAGGATTTCTGCCTCAATGAAGACCGTTTATCCAAATCCTAAGTGACCCCGTGTCACGTGTGACCCTGTGCTAATATTGTGTCTCTATGCCTCCTATCTGTCTCTCATTTACCATGCCTCCTGTGTGTTCCCCACGTCCCTAAGTCGCTTGTATCGCTGCATTGTCTTGGTGTCCTTGTAATTCCCGTGTCTCAAAGTCCATGTATCTCCTTGGCACTCAACTACCCCTGTGTCTCCCCATGTCTCACCATGCCAAAGGGGTTGACGAACGTCTGCAGGACACGCGCTGCCTTCATCTGGGACGTGGAGCTCTGAGCAGTGCGAGCCTCGTTCTGCTGCTCTTCGCTGTCCTGCACACCACAGCAGAGCGCAGAGCGCTACAGCACTACAGCAACATGACAGCAATTTCAGCACAGCTCAGAATGCGAGCGCATACAAGAGAACGCACAGAACGCTCCAGCACATGATGGCTAACACAGCAAACACAGCACGGTATAGAAAGCTACAGCACACGAGATCACACACACAGTGCTTTCGCCAGCGGTGTGGGAGATGAGACATGGGTTGGTTGTGGTCGTGTGAGGATGTTGGGCTCACGTCAAACAGGGTGAGGACCGGGCGCGTGGCAGGCACCGCCCTCCGTGCCCCCTCCACTGCACCACACAAAGACAAAAGTCAAAGATCCTCAATATAGCCTTGAAAAGACTTTTAGGGCAAGTGCTGTTAGCGAGCATCTACGAAGGTCAGCACAGAACATGAAGGGGATGGGAGGACCAACACTACACCCAGCCACCTTTGTCTCCCCAGTGCTGATGCTTTACACGCACTGAGTACTCATTTAAGGCTGAATTAATCTAAGGGAGCCCCAGGACCGGTTTAGATATTCGTCACCGGTGTTGGCCATAAGCAGCAATCGAACTTGGGTCACCAGGTTAATAGTGCAGCACGCTAACCAGCTAAACTACTGCTGTTCGTCGTGACCGGGAATGGAACTTAGGCCATCAGGATCGTGCCACTACACACTACCACTGCACAACCGCTCTCTAGTGACATACAGACATACGCTAGCACAGAAGATGCACAGAGATACAGACTGAAGAATACACACGTGAACACAAACACCCACACACACGCAATAATATACATGGCCACACACCTGTTGCAACCGCTGACACACAAGACATACGCATGCAGACAGGCAAATAAAGACACGTTAACAGAGACACAGGAATGAATACACACACATGTGAATGAAAATGCATGCAATTGAACAGACACTAAGATAGCGAAAGAAATAATATGCACATACACGCAGCAGCCAAAAAAGGGTCATTGCTTAAAACATCACCTATTATGTAAGTTTTACTTTTAGGACAATGTTACTGAAAAGTATTTTGTTATTTTTGCTTGTGCCCCACTGTAAATGCAGTCAGGACATTATTTGTTATATATTTCAATAAATTATGTTTAATTTTTACACAGAACATGGCAATTATTTGTATGATTACTACTCAAATTATGAGTGTGATATTAAAAAACAGCACAGTATTTTTTCATGTCAATAAAATGAAATCTACTCGTGACAGGCTAGGTGTACTCATCAACTGTCACGAATAAAAAAATATAATCCATATCATGAGCTTTGCCGATATAACCAGCACAACTAAGTGTGAGCTACCTTCAGTACCGTGCCTTGTGATTGGCTGCCTGTCGTCCAATGATAAGCCATCGTGAGGACAGAAGAGAGGGTTTTCCAATCGCTGTCAAAATACAGAAGAAAATTGATTGAACAATCAGTAACACACTAGGGTGGGCATACAAATGATACCATTAATGTCACCTTTGGGGGATTGAAACATCTAGATTGTACTGTCAGGGTCAGGCCATGAACCAACAAAATCACACAGGGGTGTCAACCTACTCAACAATCGGAACATTATTCACACTGTAAGGACGGACATGAACTGAGCTCCTCATTGTCACGACGGTTTGGGGACGTGGAATTAAAAAAAGAACCACAAATGAGAGTTCTGTGCCGGATGAGAAAATGAGATGTAGAGTTGATAATCGCAAGTAAAGAGGGCATTTGTGTGATGAGTTTTGGTCTCTGGTCACCTCTGTCCGGGTGATGAATGTTCTCGATGGAGCCTTGATGGGCGTTTCGCTCTGCAGGAACAGCAGCAAAGATTATTAAACAAAGGCAACCTTTACTGCAACGAGTCATTATTTTTGCAGTCACTTGTGCCTGGTTGTGACCATCAACTCGCTACATTTGTGAACGTCGTTTAACCACGGGTGGCTGAAACTCCCAAGATCCAAAACCTAGGATCTTAGCCGGGTGGTGTTGGTGGCGAAGTCCTGTAACCCAGCACTATGGAGGCAACAAGGGTGGGTGGATCACACAAATGTTATTAAACTCCCTTCCCGTTGCTTTTCAAGTGTCATAGCATGGCCTGCCAGAAGGGGGTACAGCAAAGGTTGACTTCATCTATTCGTTCTGTATGGGATCGACTGTTGCCTCCTCGCATGCGTGGGTTTTCTCCAGGAACTCCGGTTCCCTCCCATATGTAAACACTCATTAATTGGTTGATAACACCTTCATATATAGACGACCACAACGCTTGGGGGGAAATTTGGCACGGGCTCACCACCTGGTAGCCTTTGCCGCTCGTCTGTGGTTCCTCCTCACGCCTCTGAGTCATTCTCTCGCTTCGAGTGAGCGAATAATGTGCAGTGTGTCACAAGTTAAAAAATTATTATTGAAGCAGTGCCGGATCATTGTGTTTGATCCAGTATTGGCCCCAGGAGCCACCCAGTCACCACCTATATTAAATCCATACTCTTTGGTTCTTTCGGTAAAGTCAGGTAGGTAGAAAAACAATACATCATGACGTTTCGATCGCAACACAAGCAATCGTCATCAGGTGGGACAACCACACCAACTGCTGTCTTCAGCAGTTGGTGTGGTTGTCCCACTGCTGTCTTCAGCAGTTGGTGTGGTTGTCCCACCTGATGACGATTGCTTGTGTTGCGATCGAAACGTCGTGATCTAATATTTTTCTACCTACGTGACTTTACCGAAAGAACCAAAGAGTATGGATTCCTGCAGTCACGAAAGCTTCAAATCAAGATTATATAAAATGTTTTATTATATTTATTTATGAACATTCTGCCTCTGACCACTCGCTATCCCTCTCTCCCTATAACTTTCAGTCTCTGTCTCCCATTCTCTTTTGTCTCTGTTCTCGTTCTCTGACTCTCTTGCCCTATCTATCCTTCATCCGTATCTCAACCCTGGCCGTCCATTATGAACCCCTCGCTGCTCCACCGAGCCGCCTCCACTTCTGCGCTCACCTTGATGAGCGGGACGAGGCGTGCCTGCTTGACGAGCTGCCACAGCTCATTGGCGTTCTGCCTCACGAGGGGCGGCACCGGATTGCAGCACGCGAGCACGCCCTGCAGCTCCCTGCGTCAGCAACGACGATGTCAACATGTTAGAGCAGCGACACGCGTCACAACACAACGCCAGAGCAATGCAACATCACGGCAAAAACCACGTCACAGCAACAACACAATCTCACAGAAACAGCACAACAAGCCAGCACTCCCTCTCTGTCTTGCATCAAACAGCAATGGCGTGGACTAGGGTGCATATAGCCGT
The DNA here is from genome assembly GCF_048934315.1 of Petromyzon marinus. Taxonomy (NCBI): domain Eukaryota; kingdom Metazoa; phylum Chordata; class Hyperoartia; order Petromyzontiformes; family Petromyzontidae; genus Petromyzon; species Petromyzon marinus. The sequence continues at coordinate 9,093,453 of NC_133671.1, forward strand.
TGATACTGGCAAAAGCATATCCGTTCAAGATGGCGTACATATATCCTATTCATGCTGGTGTACATACGTATATTGTTCATTCTGGCGAACGTGCGTATAGGCAGCTCAGGAAAGTCTATGTATGTATAGCCTAATAAAGTATTAAAGCTTTTGTGACTGCATAAAATTACTCATTGGTTTTTTCGGTAAAGTCACGTATGTAGAAATACAATCAAATTATATTATTTATTGTATTTCTACATACGTGACTTTACCGAAAAAAACAATGAGTACGTATAGCCTGTTCATCCTGGCGTACGTATGTATATTGTGTTCAGGCTGGCATACGTACGTAAAGCCTGTCTTGTCTGGCGTACGTATATATAGCCTGGTCATTATCAGGATCATACAAACCAATGCTATTACCACAATGCAACCTTCATCATCACCATCATACTATCACCATATCCATATCATCACCAGCATCCAGATCACCATCCACATCAAAACATTATGAGTGGCACCACCATCAACACTATTGCTACCACTCTCACTACCAGCACAATCATCATCCACCACCACTATTACCAACAACAAGAACAGGCGCCACGGCGGTTGTCACCACGGCGGTTGTCCCAGGCCAGGTGCACTCCGAAGCCACGTGCAGTGTCGAAGGCTCGCTAACAGGAGCTCACGGAACAGAGCCAGGTGCCATGGGTTGACTGACTGCAATGACTGGGGCAGATGCACCAGCTGTGCACGCGACTGTGCCAACTTGCTGCATTTTAGCCGCCCGGCACTCCGCTCTTTATTGTGAGCATCGCTCCTCTGCCCTTTGTTGTTGTTGGAGGGCGAATATTACCACCACTGTCAATACCATCATGGGTATCACTCGCACCACCATCCCAACTGTCCCTGCCACCACCGGCCCCACCACCACCGTGCGCGGCTTACCGAGGCATCTCCTCTGCGATCTTCATGAGCATGTGGTTTGGGAGGACGTATCTGTGACAGCAGGAGCACAACACACACCGGTCAGGCCAGGGCACTATGCACGTCGCAGCAATAACAATAATCACACAGGCCGTACAAGCCCAACAACGCAACAGCGACAGTAATCGTACTACGCAACCATTGACCTACGGCATTGGAATGTGCAGTTTCTACAACTGGTTCAGGATCGCGATCAGGTAAATTAAAAAGTGCTGCGTCGTACACCCCAGTGTTTTACTGTGCTATATTATAAAACACCCGTGTATCGATATTTCCATTTTAATGTGCAATTTTATTGAGGGACTGTGTGTTGTTTTGGTGCGGTCTTGGATCGTTTTGTTGTTGTTTTGCTGCCTTGCCCTAGAGTGCATTGAGTGTTAAAAAATCTACAGTAATTAATGTAATTATGCAATTTGTACTTATGTACTTTATATTCATACATTTTTCGCTACTCTGGACATCTGCGATAAAGAGTTCATAGCTCATCGGATTCCTCCAGTCTAAATAAATATTCTGATAAATCAAGATAAAGATTTTGAACGCTGTGGTGTTGTTCTGTTTGCTGTGTTATTCTACGCTGTCGGAAAGTCCCGTGCTTTGCTGCACTATGCTATGCAGTGCAGTACACGGCTATTTCAGCGCCGCGGGCGCTCTCACCCCGTGCTCTCATCCTCGGCGCGTGCCGTGCGGTCGCGCCAGGCGTACAGGAGCCGGGCAGCGCTGCTCTGCTGCACATCCAGTGGCTGCTTGTGCTTGTGCAGCAGCTCCAGGTAGGAGTCCTCGGTGAACACCGGCTTGTGGTAGCGCTGAGACACACACACAGACACAGGGAGAGAGAGGGAGATGGAACAACGCAAGTAGTGACAGCGGCAGCAATAATTACCAGGGTTGTTAAAACGATCATCGGTTAATTGGTAATTGTTTTCAGCATCAATTACCAGTTCTGAAAGTCGGTAACCAATGTTTCCTGTGGGAATTTTTATCGTGAATGCACTAATTAAGATGCATGAACATTAAAACGGTACGGCAGGCCCGAGTCACCACATTGAACATAAATCGGCATTTTGCGACCCCCTCCACTGCCACTGTGTAGCATATTATTACATTCCAGGGACTCTATGAGATGATAGGACAATAGTCTACACATTACACCATGAACTATATCACTTCGTTGATCTAGTTAAAAAGATAAATATATTCTTTGTTTATTGCTCGAGGCCTTGTAACGGAATAAACAATAATTTTGGAGGGGTGGGAAAACTGTCCCGATCGAGAGTGACAGTGGTAGATTTGCTTACAAAGATAGGCTTGTAACTTGCTGACTGGCGGAGCCAGTGGGGGGTGGCGTGGCACGTGCCCCCCCAATGATCCGATCTAAATCCCTAATTGAGATCGGATCATTGGGGTTTATTGGTAATAAATCGGCATTTTACGACCCAAACTGCCACTGTGTAGCATGTTATTATGTGCCAGGGACTCTATGAGATGATAGGACAATAGTCCGAGTCCATAATTGGCAATAAGTAACGGCAAAGCAGTTCTAAGTGACTTACAGAATTGTGCGCAGTTGCGTATACAGGACACGACTTCCCTGAAGGCATCAACACCTTCAGCGAGTGCGATGCCGATCACACAACGCGGTTCGAATTCGACCCTCGATCGATGGCTGCGCCATCGCCGCACTACGCGTCAAATAAAAACCAAGGGACAAGTCCTTACTTACTGACACTACCTTTGTTCGTTGCTAGAGGGGTTGCCCCCCCCCACCTGAAAATCCTGGCTCAGCCATTGCCCACGCGCCACTCACCTTGAGTGCCACAGTTCGGCTCTGGTCCCACACAAGCTGCAGGAGGTTGGGTCGGCCCAGCGCCTTGGTGAGCAGGTCGGCGCGGACGCGGTCGTACACGTACAGCAGGTAGTGCGTGTCGGCACGCGCATAGTGCAGCATGTCTGGCAGGAGAGGCCTGTGTGTGTGTGCGTGCATACGTGGATGTGTGCAAGTGTTGGTGTGCGTGTGTATGCAATTGTGAGTGTGTGTGTGTGAGTGTGTGCATGCGAGTGTGTATGAGACGCAGATATTAAAGTACCGCAACATTTATCTGTTGACCCATGTTTCATTTCCGGTGAAGGCTAACATCATTTGGGAGTGATATAGTAACCAGTATTGGACCTCCCCCAAGACTGACTGGGCCTTAAATGAGTACCTAGTATAAGATATGAACATCAGCACTGGGGAAGCAAAGGAGGTCAGGCATGATGCTAACCACATTACCCTCTCAAACATTGTGCCAGCCTTAATAGGGGCTCGCTAAGATAACTTGAGTGAGGAGGGGGGGTGAAAGTGCTTCATATGTACTGTTCTATGAACCCAGTGATGGGACTTCAATTCCTCACCCTGGCCAACTAGATTCAGCAGTCTATTCAGGCGACACGGGGGATCTTTGTCCTTGTGTGTGAATGTGTAAGCAGTAGAGTAGCGGCTAGCACCCTGTGCTATGAACCTGATGAAATGAGTTCGATTTATACTCACGGCCAACACCTGTGACAATTATCTGAACCGGTCCCGGCTCTCCACTAGCTCGACTCAGCCTCAAATGAGTACCTGGTGTAGCGGTGTGTAAACATCACCACTGGGGAGACAAAGGCGGCCGTGCATGGTACTGGCCACCCACCCCCTCATTCACAGCACTTTCCCCAACAATTAGTTGAGGCTATACAGGGGATCTTTGCCTTTGTTTTTGTACGTGTGTACAAGTTAGCCCGTGCATGCGCGCGCGTATGCAGAGGTTCGAGCAAGTGCGGCGTGCGTACCGGATGCGCCAGTCAGCCAGCTGGTATTGCTTGTCGGTAGACAGGCTGCAGTAGTGCATGAGGAGGTGGGCGAGCGAGTTTCTGGCGAGGCCGAGGGAGCGCGCCGCTGGGTGCGTGTCGAACAGGCCCACCACGTACAGGCCCAGGTCACGTTGCAGCCACTCAATGTCCGAGTCCGCTCCGTGGAAAACCTGCGCCCCCGCCACACCGCAGCGTCAATCACCACGTCACCGTGGCAATCACTGCGCCACTGCGTCGCCGCGTCAAGCACCACGCCTCTCACGTGGCCGGTGCTCAAGATATGGTTACAACATCCCTAGTAACCATCGTCGCCGCCGCTGTCAACAAGGCATGGCTGCAGCCAGCCCCCCTTAATTGCTTCCTTTCTCTATTTCCCTTGCTCGCTCCGACCTGCTCCCTCCTATTCTTTGGTCCTTTCGGTAAAGTCACCACCACGTAGAAGGGAAGCAATAAAATAATAAAAATATAAAACAATAAAATTCTCACGACGTTTCGACTGCAATACAAGCAATCATCATCAGGTGTGAAAACCACAGCAAGAATTTTATCGTTTTATATTTTTATTATTTTATTGTTGCCCTTCTACGTGGTGACTTTACCGAAAGAACCAAGAATATCAATCCCTGCAGTCACGAAAGCTTTAAATAAATAAAAAATTCTGCTCCCTCCTGTTCTCCCCGTGTAATTCTGCGCCCCGAGATGTTTGTTACGCTTTAGGTGCAATACAAGTGCAATTTATTGTTGTAAACATTCACCCAATGGCATTCATATCAAGTGTGCAGGCAGTGCAATGATACATTGGCAGCAAGCTGGAGGGACCCAGGCGTCGTGCTACAAAGTCGGCGAGGGAGAGGGATGTCTCTCTCCTTGTTTTGCTGTCTCACTCGATAATTTTGTTTATGCATGTCTACGTGCACGCGTGCCTCTCACCTTGACAATTTTGGGGTTAGTGAAGGCCTCGTTGAGGATGTGCAGGTCGTCGCGCAGCATCAGTGTGTCGATAATGAAGTCCTCTTCGCGCGTCGAGATTTGCATGAGGCAGGTGATGCCCAGGAAGGAACGGTATGAGTGATGCTACGGGGCCACGCACAGGAATAGCCACTCAACGGTCGGCGGACAAACAACAGTAGAAGAGGCAGATAGGCGGTCGAGCGGGACGAAAGCACACAGACGGCACAACCCAACAAACCAACCGCACATCACAACTCGATATTATACGACCACACACGTCACACTCACCCAGACAACAAACACAGATCCCCCGTATAGCTTTAACAGACTGTTGGGACAAGTGCTGTTAGAGAGCACCTATGAAGGCCGAAACGGCACACGAGGGGTTGGGTGGCCAGCACCACGCCCGGCCGCCTTTGTCTCCCAAGCAGCAATGTTTTTAAACATCGCACCAGGTACTCAATTGAGGCCGAGTCAAACTAGGGGAGGCCCAGGACCGGTTCAGATAATTGTCACGGGTGTTGCCCATGAGTGGGTATCGAACTTGGGTGGCTGGGTTCATAGTGTAGCATGCTAACCACTACACTACAGCTTCCCACAAACTGACACTCACGCCGACACACACACACTCACACCCCCCTTACCTCAAGGTCCACAGCGAACTCCTTGCACTGGAGCAGCTTTTCGTTGACCTGCGCTAGTTCTTCCAAGGAGGTCACTAAGGTCAGTGGCGTCTCCTCCAGAGGCCGGAACTTCTGCTCAACGGCACCATCAAGACCATCAACATCACAAGCAGAACCAACAACATCAGCGGCACCATCAAGACCATCAACATCACAAGCAGAACCAACAACATCAGCACCATCAACAATAACACCAACAACCACTACCAGCTCCATGTTCATCATCTCCATCAACACTGTTAAAAGTAACATCACCAGCAGTAGCACCAGCACTTTGTTGTGTGTATACGTGTATGTGAGGAGTGGTAGCGAACTACGCTATGAACCCAGCGACCCAAGTTCGATTCCTGCTCAAAGCCAACACCAGTGACGATCATTTGAACCGGTTCTGGACCTCCCCTTGGTCGACTCAGCCTCAACTGAGTAAATGGTGCAGTGCGTAAACATTAGTACTTAAGAGATAAAGGTGGCCAGGTGTGGTATCGACCACCCAGCCCCTCGTTTGCCATGCCGGCCTTCGGAGGTCCTCGCTAACAGCACTTGCCGCAAAAAGTATGTTCATGTTATATGGGGGATCTTTGTCTTTGTATGTATATATACATTCGTGTGTGTGTACTTGTGTGTACGTGTGTGTTCACCTGTGGTTCTGGCTCTTGAAGGAGCTCCTCACTGGGAGTGAAACTCTCCAGCTCAAACTGGTATGGGTGGGCAAAGCTGCACGCACACATGGGCACACAACAGCAGCAACAATTCAGCACTGGCTGGTACCATCAGCACACCATCAGCACCAGGCAAGGTGCATTCCAAAGCCATGACGAGCAGTGAATGCTCACTGATGGGAAGTCACAGGACAGACACACTTGTATGAAACACAAACACACACTGGTGTGTACCAATGTTTATTTGTTTGTGTATCTGATTTGCGTTTGTGTGTCTGCATGTAACCATACCCATATTGTTTGGGTCTTTCGTTAAAGCCACGTAGGTAAAAAAAAGATAAAAAAATAACAATATCACGACGTTTTGATCACAACACAAGCTATCGTCATCAGGTGAGAAATATCGCAGGAGAGCTGCTGAGAATATATGGTGGGAGCGCTGCTAAGGAGTTATAAAGGTTTGGGATGGGTGTAGCGCAAGGGTCAGTGGGCGGGGCTAGAGATTAAATTTGTATGTAAATGTAAGATCGGGTAAATCTTGACAAACGAAGCTGTGGGGGTGGCCATTGTATTGTGAGAGATTAGCATGTCAATGTAAGAGATTAGCATGTCAATGTAAGAGATCTGCATGTCAATGTAAGCTCGGAGAGAGCTCGGCAAGAACATCGCCACATGGAGGTGGAAACGGATGGCAAGCCGCCATTTACTAACACAGCTAACAGTTGTTGTGTTAGTGAATGTAACGCAGAGAGTTGAAAATAACTGCTCACATAGGTAGGTAGAGAGGGAACATCACAGCCAGTTATGACCTAAACTGGTTAATAACGTCCTTCCAACGATTGCTCAGTTTGGACCCATCTTCTCGGTTGAAATCGTGTCTGTGTAATAAGATCAGGTAAATCTTGACAAATGAAGCTGTGGGGGTGGCCATTATATTGTGAGAGATTAGCATGTCAATGTTAGGAATTTGCTTGTAAATGTAAGCTCAACCGAGAAGATGGGTACAAACTGAACAATCATTGGAAGGACGTTATTAACCAGTTTAGGTCAAAACCGGCTGTGATGTTCCCTCCCTCCCTCCCTATGTTAGCAGTTATTTGACTATCTGAGTTACATTCACTAACACAACCACCGTTAGCCGTGTTAGTAAATGGCGGCCTGCCATCCTTTTCCACCTCCATGTGGCGATGCTCTTGCCGAGCTCTATCCGAGCTTACATAGACATGCAAATCTCTTATATTGACATTCTAATATCTTGCATTGACATGCTAATATCTTGCATTGACATGTTAATCTCTCACAATACAATGGCCACCCCCACAGCTTCGTTTGTCAAGATTTACCCGATCTTACATTTACATGCAAATTTCATCTCTAGCCCCTCCAACTGACCCTTGGGCTACACCCATCCCAAACTTTTATAATTCCTTACCTTAGCAGCGCTCCCACCATATATTCTCAGCTCTATCGCAATATTTCTCACCTGATGACGATTGCTTGTGTTGCGATCGAAACGTCGTGATATTGTTATTATTTTTATTATTTTTATCTTTATCATTTTTTGTTATTTGGTCTATCTACGTGGCTTTACCAAAATACCCAAATAATATGAATTCCTGCAGTCACGAAAGCTTTAAGTCAAGATTTAAGCGTACACATCTTTGCGCAACTTTTTACATCAGTGTATGAGTCGATATATTTGCGCCTCATATTACAATTGGAGAATTTCTGAACTGGTCTTGAGCCTTTGCTAGGTTAACTCCGCCTTGAATGAGTACCTAGTGCAGTGTATATACATCCGTAATGGGGAGATAAACAGCACCTGGGCATGGTGTTTCCCACACTACCCCCTTGTGTGCTGTGCCAATCTTCATAAGTGCTCACAAACAGCACAACAATCTATATTATCTCCTGCCAGTGAGCCTTCAACACTTCACGTGGCCTCAGAGTGCACCTAGCCTAGCACTAGTGGTAAATTGTGCTTGTTGTTGTTTTATATGTGCCTGCATTAGTACGTATATACATGCATCTTATTGTGTTGATGCATGCATGAGTACATATCTTTGTGCCTCCGATGGTATTGGTGTGTGCATCTGTGCGTGTGTCTGTATGTTTGTGTGTGTGTACGTACACGTCTTCCTGTGTATGCGTACGCTGCTGGTGCAGGAGGTCAGCGAGGGCGGGAGGTACGTCCAGGTCATCCGGGCGCATGTCCCGGCGTAAACGCAGTGCTGCAGTCACACAAACACACATTCACACCAACCTCATTAGCCGTCGTTAATCACTGCTGGGTAAAGGCCTCCCCATACTTCACTGTCGAGTGATTCAACAAATCATATCATGTCTGTGCATGAGCAAATCTCATCACCCAATCACCACGGTGGTCATATTAAAAGATTCACTCCTTTGGCTGTTATTTCATTACCTTTCTTGTCCATCCCTTTGAGTAAAGCTTCCTGCCAAAGGCAACTTGATTCCCCAAAACAATCAAGATTTTATTTCCATTTGTTTTCCAGTTTGTATTCGTCTTCTTCTTGTCAGTAATTCCCAGCATGCACCTCGATGGAATTATTTGCATACTATACAGCTTTTATGCAATATTCTAGATCTGAAGTTTTCGTGACTGCAATGATCCATACTCTTTGGTTCTTTAGGTAAAGTGATCCATGTCACAGCATGAGAAGATTTGAGATGCATTAGTCATTTATTACATATTAACATATGTGCTTATTTGTACGAGTGTGATGAATATTCAGCGAGAGATGAATATTCTTTGAGTGCCATTTCAAAATGCTCGGCCTCATGTGGTTACGGGATATATAAAGTGCAGTCGCACCTCTGATTAGCACAGGTTGGCTACGTAAGACGGTGTGAAAAAATTTCAACACACATCAAAGTCATGGGTTGTATGAAATGTGGTTGCATGCCATCTGGCCCCATGGGCCGTATTGTGCCCCTGATGTGTTTCCGTACCTGCTGGCAGCGGCTTGAGGGCATTGGGCTTCACACGCAGCTTGGGAAAGAAAGGCGCGTTTGAGTTGTCCACTCTCTGCGTGAAGCTGAGCTGTGGCCGTGCGATGTTCTTGGCCTGCAGCGCGTGGAATGTGCGGCCTCGTGCCGAGGCAGACTCCTGGTTCTGCGTGAGAGCCGAGATGCTGACTCAGCAGAGTACTGAAACGTTGAGTCAGCGGATCACTGTCGACGACAACTAGGCATGCAACGATACAGATTCATTAAAATTGATTTGTAAGTTTAAGACACACGCTTTGAATTGAGCGTGTCACGTTATTTATGTTTTATATTAATTAAAGTCATACAGCAGTGAACTGACAGAAGGTTGAAACGTGTTTTCAATCTTCTGGTGACTAGATGTAGACCATCTCTATACACCTGAAATTTCGGTGGCTGAAACCCAGATTCAAACCCAGGATCACAGTGGTACCAGCTCAAGTATCTCTGATCCAGTATTAATCGTAAGCCACCCAACCACTTCATACATATGTCTTGTATGTGTGGGGGTTCCAAATGCCTTTGTTGTGTGTATGTCACAGTTGGTGCATCTGCCAATCATCTAAGACCGTCTCCTGTGATCTTCAGGCAGCGAGGATCCAACACTTCACGTATAACGCGTGTGAATTTAGTGCATACTCGTCGTGTGTTGCGTCGTGAATGTCGTGTATTTGTGTACCCGACGATTCCACGAGGACACGATGGTCTTGGGGGGCAGGGTTCCCTGGGGGAGCACGGGGGCCTTATTTTTGTTCACCCCTGATACCTCGTCCAACAACGTGCCCTGCACCACACAGGGAAAAATTATTACACAACCACATACACAACAGACGACAATCACTACACGAAGCAAAACAATGACACAACCACATACACAACACAACTATGTAACTACACACAGCGACATAATTACACAATTGTATACACAAGGCATAAAAGCCATGTAAAAAAATTATACAATCACATACAACACTCAACAATCACATCACATCACATGACACCTACTACTCATGTCACAACAACCATACACCCTATTTACAACTCCATTTACAACTCACTCAATCAGCACTTCATCGATGAGGGCCTCCCCATGCAATTTGGGTTGAGGGGGTTAATTGACCATACTTCACATTTGTTCAGTGTGGGTTAGTGTGTTGGTGGGGAGCATCAATGTGGGAACGTAGAGTAGAGAATGAAATGAATTTTACGTGTTGAACTCATTTCACACCGTATGTAGCCAACCATGCTAATCGGAGGTGCAGGGAACATATAATAACGATTAGGAATTGTGATCATTCATGCAAGCAATATCCATGCACAATCCTGCTAATCATTGGAGATCTAGGGTGGTTTGGTCAATACATGCGTTTCCACACATCCGATGACTAATGCAACCATACATCCTACATATTACACATTAACACAACATGTAAACACAACCAGTAACATAGAAATGTACACCACATATTACCACACACATCGCCATACTCCCAACCAGACATGTACTTGAGAGTCAATACAAAGTGCAATAAGCAAGCACAGTCACACGTACAAACTACACACGTGTAAATTACACAACCACATCAGCATAACTAGTCTTCAATCCAAACGCCTTGCATTCCAGACTTCAGTGTCTCTGCTTAGCAACAGTAAGACCATACGGCCAGACAAGGGTTGCTGGGAACCGAGAGCTGGTCAATAAGAGGGGAGCGTGGAAATCACGGTGGAAAACCACTACAGTTCATGGAAATACAGATCAGCCCAGCACTAGCCCAGCTGCACTCGTACTAAAGTAAGATTCACTCACCACACGCTCCAGGATGGTGTCGGTGGCATCCACCAGCCCTTCGAATCGCTCCTCGGGGTCCATCGAGTCCGTCACGTGACCACGGCAGCCATAATAACGCGACAGATTGGAGATGCTGCACGGCATTTTGGGTAATGCAGAATCGCATGCAATCAACTGTTAACAATGGCTATTGTATGGAGAGGCTGCAAGAGGGTCTTGAGGCTGCCCATTACTAATTTTAGCAGTGAGACGCGGACTGAAAAGCCAATAGGCCAATGTGCTAAATAATACTTTTGTTTATACATAGAGACAGAGCAGAGTTCTGATATATTTCCTTTGGGCATGCCATTTTAGGTTTTAGAATGGTGTGCTGTTCAGCGCAAAACGAGAGCAACGTGACGTGCGGTGATGCAGTTTGGAGAAGTATAATTACTGGTGTTGTAGTGGCGTGTTCTTTAATGGTGTGATGTCTAGGAGTGCATTCAGGGCTATGTCGACAGTGTTAAAACATATACCCATTGAGCAGTCTTTGCGCTGAATTCTCGTAGACGTTCCGCACTGCCGGGAAAGTCTGGTAAAAATCCAGCTCCTCCCCGGGGCTCGGCATCCCCATAGATGCCCGTGTCGCCTTCACCACACTTCCCAGCACGTGCTGTACATGCAGAGACAAGAGATTCATTCCGCTTTAGACTTAGGGCCATCCATTTAGTACGTACGCATATAGGGGGGAGAGGGGGTTAACCCAAATGCGTACGCTTGCGTATGGGGTCATTCTATAGGATTCGGGGGGGGGGGGGGGTGGTGCGTCAAGCGTACGTACGTAGGTGAGGGGGTGGGGTGTGTTCAAAGTACGCGTGCGTACATGGAGGGGGGGGTCAAGTTTTCACAGATTTTTGCGAACGTACTAAATGGATGGCGCCCTTACCAAATGTGGGACCCAGTGCGGTTAATTGATGCCTATGAATCCCCGTAGAATACAAAACGGGGCGTGCTATGGCCAACACTGCGCCCAGTCGCCTTTATCTCCCCAGTGCTGATATTGATCACGAACACACTTCACCGGGTACTCATCATTTCAGACCCGAGACGATCTCGGGGAGGGCTCCGGACAAGTTAAGACAATATTTATCACAAATCATTGAAATGTGAACCACACATTGATGATGAATGCCTCCCTACACTGTCAGTAATTGGGGTTATTTGACCATACTACACCACATTGGTCAGTGCGGGCTGGTGAAGAGGAGGACCTTGGACCGATTCAGATAGCACCTAACGCTGATGTTAGCCGTGGCAGGAATTCGAACGCATTCCGCGCGGTTCATATCTCAGCGAGCAAACTGATGCGCCACCGCTCCATCCAGTCACATAACTACCTACGGTAGTCCCTTAACACGGACTAAATACACAAACGATACCTGTACATTACACACACAGATGCACGTGTATCTGTTAGAGAGCACTTCTTAAGGATGGCGACAGGACAAGGGGTGAGCTGTTGCAAACTACCGTAGTTGTGGCTCAGTGGACAGAGAAGACCATATGCAGGTTTGTTTGTTGCGGTTGCACCCGATTCAAGAGCCGAATGGCTCACAGGGCTATACCAAATAAATGAACTATGAGGTGCAGATACCCAAATGGCCTTCGTTGAGAATTCCCGCAAACCTCAACGTCCCTTTCAGACGCCGGCAGTGTAACTCACACATACTTTTACAGGCTCGAGACACGACACAATCGAATTGCCAACACTCACTTGTCTTGTTCTACGCGTTCAAACGATTACAAATGCAGAGCCGAACAACTTTTATTTTTATTTTTAAAAAAATCTACATCAACACGTGGAATTGAGGCCCGGCACGCCCCCGTGAAGCCTACGGCTTTTCCTAGTACCCCTCCCCCGCGTCTCTGGCTTCGTTCGCCCGCCGCAGAGGAAGGCGAGGAAAGGGGGGTCGCGACCTTAACACGCCTCCGCGTGAAATCCCTTTCGGAGGAACGCAGCCACGTTTTCACTTGCGCGTGAAGCGAGACGGGGATCGTCGGTTCGTTACCTGCACGTAGGCGTCAACATCGGCATAGCCCGGGATGGGCTCCCGGCCGAGCGGGTCTGGGTCCGGGCCTCCGACACCCCCATTGCTCACGGCGTCGGCCATGGTTGTTGTAAATGGGAATCCTTCCGGAAGCGGAAGTTGCCGGAGCGAACGAACGGGCGGTGGAGTTATTCCGGAAGATTGCTTCGCGGTAACTCCGAAAATCCGCGGAACACCGCGACGACGACAACAACAACAGAAAATATATAGCGGAAATGGAATTAATTTATTGAGTTTTTTTTTTAAACCACAGAACAATCCTCGAAACTGTATTTCACGTTGTTTTTTTGTAGTCTTGTTTTAGTGCCCTGATGTGAAGCCACTGAGGTGAGGTTGCAGGGTTGTTACAAAAGGTTCTTAATTCAGTTTAACACGTAGGCTTTAGCAAACCACTCGCAGACCAAGTTACTCGCAATCCAAGGTTTTACTATATAAATGTGTCGTTAAACCCGCCGCCACCCGACACAGCCAATTAGTAAGGTTTGTCACGTAAAGAGAACATGCCAATTCGTTACCAGTACAGCACACCGGTGTGTTGGAGAGCAAATCCACAACATTTACAATCTGAGTACGACGTTTCACCAGTAGTTACAACCAGCATCATCAGGCGACAGCCAGATTATGTAGTCATGCACAGCACTTTCTGCAGAAAGGAATCATAAAACCCCGAAGAAAATGGTGCCTAGTTATACTACCTTACAAAATCCGATACCTACTGCCTAAGTCTCGTTCACCCACTCTTGTTCACTCAATTCCAGCGTACATGAGCTCAACAGCGTTTATCCCCTTATCATAGAACTGACTGTCTTTAATCTTTATTTAGGCCGCAGCCCACCATCTCTCTTCAGCTCCCCCGTCCAGACTCGGCGATAGTCTCTCTTGCCCTTGTACTGCTAGGAACCTCCTGGTTACACCATCAGCCCACAGGGGATTATTGTGTCCGTCCGTCCGTCGTGCATCCAAAAATGGGCGGGGTGGGGCTGGGTGGAGAGGGGAGGGTGGGGAGGGGCTGGGTGGGGAGGAGCTGGGTGGGGAGGGTGGGGAGGGGTGGGGCTGGGTAGGGAGGGGCTGGTCACCCCGTGGTGCCCTTATAAAACTCAACGTTTCACCTACTCATGCCGGCTTGTGCCCGCCCTTACTGTCGGGCATATTTGTGGAATACACCACGTGGTACCGTTAACCCTGGCCATTGACCGAGCAACCCAACGTTCCTACCAGATCCCTCCGCACGAATGTGTTTATCCTAGCTCTCTCGCTGTCTGTGTTCCACCCTCGGGCTGTAAAGCTGGCTTTACTATTACTGTGCTGTACTTATATGTTACTGCAGCTACTTCAGCGGCCCACCCAACAGGCGCGGTTCGTCACCTTGCACCCAAATCAAGAGCCGAATGGCTCACAGGGTAAATCCTAATAACACATTCCTGCAGAGGGAGCTTGTAGGAACAATGGGTTGCTCGTCAATGGCCAGGGTCAACGGCGGAGATAGGTGAGCCACTGCTTAACCAATATATACTTCACTTGGAATGGAACTTTCTACAAACAGAGGGCACCCCAGTGGGCTCCCCCCTATCTCCAGTTGTAGCCAACATTTTCATGGAGAAATTTGAGACTGACGCCATCCAGACTGCCACTCTGCACCCAACCTTATGTACGTGGATGACACTTTTGTCATCTGGCCACATGGCCGGCCTGCTCTAGACCAATTCTTCGACCACATCAATTTCATACACCCAGCCATCAGATTTACCATGGAAGTCGAAAAAGATGGCAAGCTACCCGATGGTTCAATGAGCCACTCTGTCTACAGGAAAGCTACCCATACGGATGCTTACCTGAAACCGGATTCCCACCACCATCCATCCCAGAAGAATTCCCTCATCTAGACTCTGCACCATAGAGCCCAATGCATATCCGACCAGGAACACATAGCCAGTGAACTCAAGCACGTACACCAAGCTCTTAAGGCTAATGGTTATTCCGACTACACAATCCGCAAAGCTATCACTCCAACCATGAAGAAGGACCCTCTTGAGGAGCCTTTCAAAACCATCACTTTACCCTACATTGCGGGGATCACAAAAAATATCTCCAAAATCTTGAATAAACACAAGATCCAGGTCCGATTCAACACATTACATAAAATCCGTGATCTAGTTCCGTCTGTAATAGATGTGATTCCGGACATACAGTACCCTGGCGTCTACAAACTAAGTTGCCTCTGTGGTACTAGTTACATTGGAGAAACCAAACGACATGTCTCGGACCACATTCGTGAACACAAAGCAGACCTGAAACACGGTAGGACCAACACCTCGGCCGTGGCAGATCACTGTTATAATTCAGTAGGCTCACATGACATTGACTTCTTTGCAAGCCATCTGGCTACCATGAAAGATTCGTTCATGAGGCTATCCACATATACAAACACAGAGACAATTTCAACCGAGAAGATGGATTCTGGCTTAGCAATCGTTGGAAGGATTTTATAAACCATTTCGGATCTTAATTGATTGATCACGCTTAAGGTGACTTTCAGACAGCTTCCATTATTTTCATCTCCCCCCTCCTCTTTTCCGAACATAGATGGACTCGTCCATCTGAACAAACTGTCAAATCGCTCTCCGTGGTGCTAACGTTAAAATAAAACCCGCCACTTTTTTCAAATTTTCTTGCTGTGGTTTTCACACCTGATGATGATTGCTTGTGTTGCAGTCGAAACGTCGTGAGAATTTTATTGTTTTATATCTGTATTATTTTATTGCTTCCCTTCTACGTGAATTTACCGAAAGAACCAATGGGGTCGATATCTTCCGGCAGACGCAGACATCTTCCGGCAGACGGAGACATCTTCCGGAAGATGGAGAGGGACTTCCGGTCCCGTTGCACGATCGCCATCTTCACACGACGGGTCGGGAGCGTGCGGACGAATCGAGACCTGCGGCTCGCGTTCAGGATAAAGTAGAGACCATCTGACCCCCGGTAACGCAACACTCGCCTGCGAACCCGTTGTTAACTCGGCGTCTCCGCTACGCCTGCAGTGCAGTTACCGCCGCACGCGATTTCAGTTTAGATCGGAATCGCGCGCGCATGCTCCACGTGGGTGCACTGTACGCACTGTACAGCCACGTGTATCGTGCGGGCCGCATAATCGGGCTCGTCTATCGTAATTGTTTGACGATTGAGTGACCCCGTTGCTGGCTGATTGGCCTCCTGACGCCGTGTCGGTCACGGGGATTGGTTTGACCATACTTCACCGCGCTGGTCATTGCGTGTTGGTTGAGAAGGCCTGAGAGCGTTGTAATTTTGTGTTATAATTGTGTGTTGCCTGTTGTCAAGCTTGAGAGTACCTGTGCATTTGTTAACGATGTTTTGTCTCAAGTAACTTACAGTACAACGTCGCACTGTCCCTTTAGTTATCGGAGTCTATAAAGTACCACAGTACTAGTAGAGCGGTGGCGCAGTGGTTAGCGCAAAGCGGCGTGGAACCAGGCGATCTGAGTTGGAATATCGGCCGCGACTAACATCGGTGGCGAGTTATATTTGAACCAGTCCCTGAGCCTCCTTAAAACATTTCCATTGGTTCGATTTTGCGTTCGTAAGGGAGACGTGGATGCGGGGCGGATCGTGCCGATCCACTGCTGGATGCACCAGCGTGGTGCGGTATGGTCACAACCCTAATGGCAAGCAACTGCGTGGGAAAGACTTCATCCAACGGTGGAATGACAGCGGGTTGTTAATTATTTCTGTAATCGCATATCAACAGCTGCGGAACGTGTGACATTTCCACCACTGGTTCAGGGCGGACAACGGAGAAGGAAGAACCAGAGTGGTGTTTTTGGATTGGATCGCGTGAATATCAATGTCGTTAAACCCGCCACCACCACGCCAATTTAGTTACTAGCTTAGCACACCCGCTGTGTTGGGAGAGTAAACCCTCGACATTTACAATTCGAGTACGACGTTTCGTCGGTAATTACAACTAGCATCATCAGGCGACAACCAGCATTTTTTGGTGGCGGGTTGAACAACACATTTATATTTACGCGATCGAGCCAAAAAGAAAACCTCTTTGTGGATAGAATTGGTCGCGAAAGCCTGCGCGTTAAACGGAGATGCAAGATCTCGTGCACGCTCGCTTCTCCGGATATTACTTGGCGAGGCGCGTCTCGGATTTGTGTTCATAAGGGAGGCGTAACGCAGAAGCGAATCGTGTCATTCCACGGCTGGATGAGGTTCCTCTGAACGCCGTGGCACTGCGAATGCGGTTTGAAGGTGGGGAGCATCGATGTGGGTGGGAGCATGTACAAGTACGTTACGATAGATTTCATTACACTGCCCTCTGCTGCCCATAACGTGGCAACGCAGCGGCTTATAGCGCCTGGTGATTGCATAGTAGTCGCCCATTAAGTAAGGCACTGACCAGGTTCTAACCTGCCGAGCCATTGAGGTCTGTCGAAATTGAATACCGCACATTCTTGGTGATTTAGTGTAAATGTAACGCTAAAAAAATCAAATTGGCAGTGGCCCTGCAAAGAGCGGCCATAGCTCCAAACGCCCCCGCAAGAGTCTGAAGCCACCTTTGCAATTAAAGGATTTGTTATGAATACGTCACCTTTGACCTCTCACCTGCTTACCTCTTTCACTCTGCCCCCATTCCCCCCCCCCCAGCTCTTCGCCCCCCATGGCTCCCAAGAGCGGCCGGCGCAAGAGCCGCGCAAAGCCCAACTTGGCCACCCTGAGCGTCGACGAGTTCTTTGCATCAGCAGCTGTTGATGACGATGGCGACGACGATGGAGCCGCCATCGACGAGAAGGAGGCGATCCAGGATGAGCGGGTGGAGCCGGCGGTTCTCCGTGACGACGGTGGCGGTGCTGGCAGGCATGCTAGCCAGCACAAGCAGGACCTAGTGAAGCTGCGCCACAAAGATCCTGAGTTCTACAAGTTCCTCGAGGAGAACGACCGCTCGCTGCTCAACTTCAACGACTCGGACACGGAGTCCGACTCGGATGGCGATCCTCGCGTGCACCGCCCGCCCAAGCGCCTCAAGGAAGCGCCCAGCGGAAGCGACGACGATAGCGATTTGGACGACGACGACGAAGAGGAAGAGCGATCTAAACGCAAGCCTGGTCGCTCGACTTCATCAGCCGTGAAGGTGACAGCCGACATGGTGTCGCAGTGGCGCGAGGCGGTGCGCGGCGGAAACCTCTCCCCGGGGCTGCTGCGCGACGTCACGCTCGCCTTCAGCGCCGCCGTGGCGGCCACGCGGGGCGGCGCCGGCGGCCCCGACTCGGCCACGCCTGCTGCCGCGGCCGCGCGGTTCAAGGTGGAGGGTGGCACCGTGTTCAACGCGCTGGTGAGCTGCGCAGTGCGCGACCTCGCGCCCGCCCTCGACCGCCTGCTCCAACTCCGGCCCTCCGACGACGCCGGCAAGGTCGCGCTGCCGAACACGAGCCGCCTGTGGCGGCGCGTGCGGCGTGACGTGCGCACGTACCTGTGCGACGTGCTGCAGCTGGCGGCCGTGCTGGCGGAGCCCTCGGTGCTGCGCGCCACGCTGCGCCACGCCCACGCGCTCGTGCCGTACTACCTGAGCTTCCCCAAGCTGGCACGTCGCCTGCTGCGCTCCATGGTGCGGCAGTGGAGCGCTGGCAGCGACGACTCGTGCCGCGTGCTCGCCTTCCTGGCGCTGGCGCGCGTGACGCGCCACAACCTGTCGGCATACCATGGCACGGTGGTGCGCGCCATGTACCTGGCGTATGTGCGCAACGCGCGCTTCTCCTCGCCCGACTCCTTGCCCCTCGTCGGCTTCATGCAGCGCTGCCTGTGCGAGGTGCTCGCCATGGACCCCGCCGGCGCGCATGCCCACGCCTTCGCCTACGTGCGCCAGCTCGCTGTGCACCTGCGCGGGGCGCTGGCGACGCGCCGTCGCGACAGCTTCCGCACCGTTTACAACTGGCAGTTTGTGCGTTGCGTGGAGCTGTGGTGCCGCGCGCTGCCCGCTCTCAACGCCGCTGCGCCTGGCTCGGCCGCATCGCTTGTGTACCCCCTGGCACAGGTGGCGTGGGGCTGCGCACGTCTCGTGCCCTCGGAGCGCTTCTACCCGCTGCGCCTGCACGTGGCGCGTGCCCTCACGGAGCTGTCGGCCGGCACGGGCGCCTTCGTGCCGGTGCTGCCGCTGCTGGGCGAGGTGCTGGAGCGCACCGACTTCAACCGGCGGCCAGGCCGCTTGAGCACACGCCCCATCAACTTCGCGACGACGCTGCGGCTGAGCCGCGCCGAGCTCCAGGAGAAGTCGTTCTGCGACGGCCTCGTCGAGCAGCTCTGCGACGCGACACTGGAGCACCTGCGCACGCATGCGCACCGCGTCGCCTTTCCCGAGCTGGTACTGCCCTTCTCTCTGCAGCTGCGCGCCTTCCTCAAGCGCTGCAAAGTGGCCAATTACTGCCGGCAGGCACGCCAGCTGCTGGACAAGCTGACGGAGAACTCGACGTTCGTGTCGGGGCGACGCGGAGTGGCGGGGGCGCCGGCCGTGACTGACGTGGCGGCCGTGGAGGCGTGGGAGGAGCGGCTGCTCGCCGAGGGCACGCCGCTGAGCCGCTACTACGACGCGTGGAAGCGCCTGCGTGAGCACGAGCTGCGACTGGAAGTGAGCGGCAAGGAGAGGATGGAGGACGCGGGGCTCCCGGCCATCGTGAAGCGGAGGCGCGCACAGGCCGAACGGGACGTCGACAAGGACAGCGACCGGAAAGAGCTCACAGAGCTCTTCCCGTCCGACGACGAAGATGACGACGATGGTGAAGTCGACGACGATGGCGCAGGTGACGACGAGGAAGATCGTAGCGGGAGTTTGATCAAGGTTAAGAAGAAGAAGGGTGCGAAGAAAAGTGATGATGACGACGTTGATTTTGACATGGATGACTTTTCAGGGAGCGACCTGGAGGGCTTGTCCGACAGTGAAGACGAAGTCGATGTGAGAGGTAATAAAAAGGGGAATAAGGTCGAGAAGATGATAGAGAAGGAGAAGGAAGCGAAGGGGAAGAAGGGGAAAGAGCGAGCGAAACCCATCCCGGTCGCAGTGCTGAAGGACCTAGCTGAGGGAGGAGATGACGTTGTGGAAGACCTGGCGCTGTCGTCCGACGAGGGGTGATGACAACGACCTCCTCAGGGCACCAAGGTCCCACCCCCTCTCTCCTGCTCTCCATGACTCCTCGCCTGCTGCCCAACTTTCCCATTCTCTCCTCGAGTCTCCTGGACTCCCCCTAAATGTCCGCTCAAGTCCCCAGGACTTTAGACTCTCCCCAACTCTCCAATCCTCCCCATTCCAGACCTCTAGTCACAGTGAAACAATAACGTGAGGATTTCTCAACCAGTCGCGGTTGACCGTTTGTCAGCTGTCTTGTGGTTGTGCAGATGTAATGACGACAAATGTTGGCCAGCAGCAGTCGCGCACTCACAGCGAGAGGCCTGATGCTTCGTGTTGCTAACCAATACAATGGTTAGTCAAAAGGTTCTGAGCTGAACATAAATACACCAGAGTAGGTAAGCAAATTAAGAAACACGTTATTTATCAACCGATTTAACAGTACGTTTCTCGTGTTGCTGAAGCTTTTTCATTCCCTCCACCAATGTCTTTATTCCAGCCCAATAACCTTCAGCTCATCATCCTGATCTTCAAAGTGCTTTTCATTTGGATGATCCTTTAATTTTAGAAAACGGGTGGAAGTCATTGGGTGCCGGGTCTGAAGAAGAGGCGGTGATGTGGGAGTTTCTCCAAGTGGTTGATTGTTGACGTCGGTCTTGGACTGTGCTGGGGTATTGTCAGACAAATAAAAGTGGGTGTGCGATTCTCATTTTTCCACGATGCAGTCCATGGAGCCTGTCTAGTATTGAGCTGTGACCGTTTCCTTGTGTGGCATGAAGTCGAAGTGCGCCACAGCTCTAACATCCTACCACGCTGTGCACATGGACTTGTAGAAAACTCGAGACTTAAATTTATTTGGTCCTGGAGAAGTTGGACCTTTCCACTGCATGAACCGACTGGGCGGGGTCAATTGTGAATCCAAGTGACCTACAATGCTGTGCCCTGCCGGGTTGACGATACTTAACGTGGACTGCATTATCAATGGGCTCTGGTATTTCTTTTTCTGGAACAGAACTTTTTGTACCGCCCACGTAACACCCATTTTGTAACCGTTCGGGGAGGCTCGTTGAAGATGACACCAGTTCAAAGTTGCATTGCTTAAATGCAATCCAACAAGAGTCTCAAAAGGTGGTGGATGAAATGGTCCTTAAGGTGATTTAACAGATTCCTTTACCAACTTTGTACCAAGTTTTTCATTTAACTGCCACATGGACAAATATGTACTTTTCGACTGGATAAGATGTTTCAGTTGTGCTGTACAGTTCTCCGATGCTTTTTTGAGTTGTACCGCGTGTTGCTTGGCACAGTGTCCAACGTTTTACTCCATGTGCTAGGGAGCTCCTTTCTGTGATGTCCGACGTTTCATTCCACATGAGAACCTCCCAGGACATGGTACAACCCAGGAACACGTCGTAAGTTAGAACCTGGCTTTATTTCTTTTCGTATTAACAGAGTTTTTCATGCGTTTCACAGCCGGGGGTATGATTTCAATGTCACTTGACATCTGATCGACTTTGTTTTTGTCATTGTTTTGAGTAGTTATGCCTGTTATTATGGTGCCGTGTTTGTAACAAGACTACAATTCATTTGCAATAAACTCCCTTATCAATTTAAACGTTTCAGCCCTCATGAACAAGATGGAAATGATCCATACTCGCACGCGCAGTTCCCCCGTTTAGTCCCAATAAGAGACGATTAAACAAATTCTATTCTCGAGAGCCTATTAAGGCCAGAAACGAACGTCCACAAGGGTGGTAGGGTCAGCACCACATGCCCAGCCACCTTTGTCTCGCCGCATGCTACAACAGGCATATCCTTACAGGAACCCCCCCCCCCCCCCCCACTGCCCCAGCCGCATAGGAAGTCAGTGAAATTTAAGTACAGTATCACTCACGGGTAGGTTATTTAAATCCATGCTGACGTGCAACGAAACAACCCAGGTTTCCCTCTCCCAGCCCCCCCCCCTCCCCCTGTGTCCACCGTTCGAATACAAATTAATCTCCGTTCAAATACCAAGGAGATTGTTACATGCTGCACGTGTCTGATGATTGCTAAACAAGACCCACGTGATGATGACATAGCACCGATCCAAATTCAGAGCTCTCGCATTGTATTTACTCGTCCTGTCATGATGCTTCGACTTATCTATTAACATCGATTCGTAAGAATGCAATAGTTTCTCATCTTGTTTTGTACATGACTGGACGGTGACATGGCCCAGCAGTAGGATGGTTGCTCCTTTGTCGCAGAGGTTTGCAGTTTGAATCCGACAGGCCATCTTGGTTATTACTGTGGGTGTATTAACCACACAGATTCCGTCCGCTTGACAGTGGACGTTAAAGAGCCCTTGAGATTTGAAATGAGTAGGCCACCGTCCCAGTGTCATGGTCCAAATTTGCCAAATTCAAAATAATACCGAAAAATTACTCGATTGGGAAAGCAATCATCACCTCCTGACAGACTAATGCCCGCTTGCATTCCAGGTGCCGAGTCCCCCTGTACCACACAGAGAAAGCTGTCACTGGGGGTCCCCTTTATATGTTTGTAATGAGGTGCGGCTGAAGGGTAGCACAGTGGTAACACTTTAGGCCTCTTCTTTGGTTCTTTCGGTAAAGTCATGTAGAATGAGAATAAAATAATAAATTGATAAAATAAAAACAATAAAATTCTCACGACGTTTCGGCCACAACACAAGCAGCCTTCATCACCTGATGATTCAAAATAATATTTTATTCTCATTCTACGTGACTTTACCGAAAGAACCAAAGAAGATGAATCCTTGCAGTCACGAAAGCTTTAAATCGAAACTTTAGGCCTCATCAACTGGCCTGGGTTAAATTGCCAACTCGGGCACTTATCTCTGTGAGGCACTCCTATGTTCTCCCCCCCGATCTGCATGTATGTATGTTGAACTTTTCGCACCGTACGTAGCCAACTGTGCTCATCGGAGGTCCATGGGTTTTCCTCCAGGTTGTCCAGTTTCCTCCCATAGCGGGGGAATAAGTGTACAATTTGACCAAACATACCAGTGCTGAAACATTTTAAAATTGCTCAATTGGGATAACATGGCAACATCGCCCCCCCCCTCCCCAACTGCAAAAACTTGGCACCACTCCTGAAAAGAGTGTCTTGAGACCCGTTGAGGCTTTCTTGGGTAAACCAGCGTTATTTTACCAGTGAGTTGTGATGTAAGTCGCTCATCGTGTGTTAAGTGCCCTCGACGCCCCAGTGTAAAGAGTGCACGATCAAAATAGAATAATTATTAAACTACACTTACAAGAATTTTGATTTAAAGCTTTCGTGACTGCAGTAATTAATATTCTTAGCTCTTTCGGTAAAGTCACGTTGAAGGGAAACAATAAAATAATATTAATTTTATTATTTCCATTCAACGTGACTACCGAAAGAGCTAGGAATACATTTACAAGGGCAAAAATATATAGGGGATTCTTGGATCGCAACCGCCAAATGGTGACGATTCATCGCAAGCCAAGGAGGGTCAAGTCAAATGCCTCGTGCTTACCAATAATCGGGTGCGTGGAGCGTGTAAACACGTTGCATTCGATCGCAGTAAACACAGGTTTATTGTGGTGGGTCGCAAGGCCTGGAGTTGGACAACCGTGCCACCGCGTGTAGTTCATGCATACTGCGTGTGGTTTGTGGTGGTTTGGTTTGCGGTTGTTTGGTCTATGTGTGGTAGTTCACTGTGTAAGTGGGGTTTGTTGTTCACTGTGTGGTAGTTCACTGTATGAGTGGGGTTTGTAGTTCACTGTGGGGTTTGTAGTTCACTGAGTGGGGTTTGTAGTTCACTGTGTGGTAGTTCACTGTGTATGAGTGGGGTTTGTAGTTCACTGTGTGGTAGTTCACTGTGGTTGAGTGGGGTTTGTAGTTTACTGTGAGTGGGGTTTAGTTTACTGTGTGTGAGTGCGGTTTTTAGTTATTCTGTGGTAGTTTACTGTGTGTGAGTGGGGTTTGTAGTTTACTGCGTGTGAGTGGGGTTTGTAGTTAACTGTGTGGTAGTTCAGCCGGCATGTGGGTTGCGGTAGTTCCTCCCAGCGTATTTTGCCTCTGAGCCGAGCTCCTCTTCAATTCTGTTGAACAGATGCAGCTTTAGACACAGGCGCGTATACACTCGGGTTCATACAGGTGTGTGTGTACAAGAGCACAGGTACATACCAGGCGTGTGTGTAAACGTGTCTATGTGTCAGTGACTAATGTCTGAACCGATCTTCGGCCTCCCCCTAGGTCAACTGAACTTTAAATGAGAACCTCTGTGGTGTGTAAACATCAGCACTGGGGAGACAAAGGCGGTCGGGCGTGGTGCTGAGCACCCACCCCCTCGTGTGCCGTTGCCTCCCTTAATAAGTGCTCGCTAACAGCACTTGTCCCAGGAGCCTGTTAAAGACTTTATGGGGCATCTTTGTCATTGCTTTTGTGTGTGTGTGCGCGCGCCAGAAGAAGCGTGGTACCGGATGAGCTGGTTGTATTTTGCCAGCCTCTCTGAGCGACACGCAGCACCCGTCTTGATCTGGAACCGCACACAGGAGAGGGGGGTTGCGCACCAGTAGACAAAGTGTACACGTCCATAGACGTGTGTGTGTGTTATTGTGTGTGTATGCATGTGTAGTGAGTCTAACTGAGTCTCGGACGTTATCCTGGGAGCAACACTATTTATTACGCAACTTAAACACAACATCACACAATCTACGCTCGGGTCTCAAATGCCCATCTAACCACGCTATGGCAGAACTAGACACGGTTCGCTATCCCGGTCCGGACCACAAGCTGGGTCCCAGACCACGTGGTTCGAGGCTTCTTCTCCCCGACGTGGAACTTCTTCACACCAGCACACGAAGAACCCCGAGCTCCTCACGGGGCCCCCGTTTTTTCCCCTGGGCTGGGGCTGGCTCCGCCCTTCGCCCCGCCCACCTTCCAGATCTCTCGAGCTCTTTCTCGAAGGCTCCCGAGAGCTCCTTTAGACCACGTGACCGCCCCACGGCCCCCGTCCACCGGTGGCCCCCCTCCAATATCATCCGGTCACGTGTCAGCAGGTCAACCAGCGTATCATGCCCCAACGTAACCCTGGCTGGCTGACGCTCCCTCACCGGGAGCCCGCACTGCATACTGCTCGCGGTGCCTCCGCGCTGACCAGCGCTCACCCAAACCCCGCTAGGGCTGGTACTACGCCCCGTAAGCTGGCTACACATAATATCAGCACATCCGCCGTGGCTTTGTAAGCCCGGCACCACACAGTGACAATCACAGGCACTATACGTGTGTGTATGTGTGTCGACTAAACCTCAAATGAGTACCTGGTTGAGTGTGTAAAATCATTGCCACTGGGGAGACAAAGTCGGCCGGGAGTGGTGCTGGCCACCCACCCCCTCGTTTGCTATTCCGACCTTCATAGGTGCTCGCTAACAGCACTTGCCCAAACAGTCTGTTAGAGGCTATACGGGAGGGGGAGTGGTCTTTGTCTTCTTTAATATATGTGGTGTGGGACGCGGTAGCGCACTACGTTTTAAACCCGTCGACCCGTGCTCGAATTTTGTCTATGTTTACCTGTCCGGCTCCGAGGCCTACGGCAAGGTCTGCGATGAAGGGATCCTCAGTCTCCCCGGAGCGGTGACTCACCACCACTCCCCACCCGTGCCGGCGAGCAGCCCTCCACCTGCAGCACAACGCGGCACACGACTCAGTACGGCCTATGCTGGACTACTGACCACAGCATACACTATACAACACAGGTCACATAGCATACACCATACACTAAACATTACTCATACAATACACTATACACTACTCATAGCATACACGATACACTTCATAGTGTACACTATACACTACTAGCATACACGACGCTACACAGCATTCATAACTGCAGCATGCACAAAATGTATGTTCGTGAATATCTGTATGCGAGTATGTGCATATGCGGTGTATAAACATCGCCACAAGGGGGACAAAGACGGCCGGGCGTGGTGCTGGCCACCAACTAGGCCTCGGCAAGGTAAGGTAAAGGGTAAAAACAACGAGCCTACCTTTACCCTACCCTTTACCCTTACCCCATACAAATTACCCGAGTACAGGGAAATTACTGGGGTACTGCACATGAAAAAGGTTTATAACAGGTAAATGCGAGGTAGAGTGCTTTATTCATCTATATATATAAAAGGGAAATTTGTGAATGTGTGTCTGTTCGAAATGTTTAGCATACTTTCTGACATGCAACAAACTTGAAATTTGGCATGTGGGTAGCTTCCAGACTGTACACAATGCAAAAAGTATAAAAATAGACTTTTGTATTTTTTTTGGGGGGGGGCGGGGCGCAATAATGGATATATATTGCACGGCAAGTGAGCCGGTGACGTCACATCTGTGATGTCACCCGCATGCGGCAGCGTCACGCAGTGTGCATGCTGACATCACGCCCCCCCCCCCCCAACCCTCCGCGTAGGCCGTGTATTAATTCAAGACAAGAATCCAAGTCCCGGGCGAAGCCGGGGAGTAAAGCTAGTATAGAAGACTCGATTTCAATTTTAAATGGAGGTCACAGACTGCGCCACGGAGCTTTTGGCGAGCTGTAAACAAGGTATTTACCGGGTAATACTTCTGCGCTACCTTTACCATACCGGGTAATTCTTCCGCGCTACCTTTACCATACCCTTTACCTTACCCCTTGGCATGTCGACACCTTTACCCTTTTACCCGGTAAAAAGGGTAAATTACCTTACCTTGCCGAGGCCTACCACCAACCCCCTCATTTGCCGTGCCTGTTTTCATAGGTGCTACTCGATAAAAGTAATGACCCCAACAGTCTGCTAAAGCTATATAGGGGATATTTCTGTGTGAGTTACGTACCTGCGGATGGTCTGCATGAGTACGTATGTGATTGTGTGTTGTTTTGCGTGTGAGTGACGTACGCACGAATGCCCAGCGTGAGTATTTGTGTGTGGTTGTGTGTGTGTGAGTGACCTACGCGCGGATGGTCTGCGTGAGCGTCCCCGTGTGAGTAAGTGACAGCGTGAGGCTGTTGCATGCTTGCTGTCCAGCCGCCAGCTCCACGCGCGACTCACTGCTCACGGTCAGAGAGTCTCCCACCTACACACCCACACAATCGGCGTGTATACAAACAGGTATAATATACAGGTACAGATACACACTTATATACAACTGCCGTTTGCTACTCGGTGGCAGTGACGTCACCATGGCATCTGTGCCAGGCTAGGTGTACCTTGAGGCATACCTGTAAACTCCTTATCAGTGCCTACCTTATTACAGACCAATTCAGACCTTATTGGTCACTCCGTGCCCTTATAAATCTCAACGTTCATCCTTTGAAGTCCCATCACATGGGAGAAACACAAACAAATAGATAATTTTTTGCCCGTATTGAAACGGCTGCACGCCGTATGGACCTGAAAACTCAATTTGCCTGTACAAGAATACGGGTAAACCGTGTGGGTTGACACGGTATGTTGAGGCCACGTGAAGTGTTAAGGTGCAAGTAAACACAAAAACAAAGATTCCCCATATGACCATAACAGACTGTTGAAGGCCGGCACGGCACGAGGGGGTGGGTGGCCAGCACCACGCCCGGCCGCCTTTGTCTCCCCAGCGGCGATGTTTACTACACCGCACCAGGTACTCATTTGAGGCCGAGTCCATCTTGAGGAGGCCCAAAACTGGTTCAGATATTCATCACCATTATTAGCTGCGAGTGGGAATTGGACCCCATCGCCGGGTTCAAAGCGTGATGTGCTAACGTGTACACAGGTTCATAGTAAAGGTTTTTTGGGTTGGATCCCGTAAGTATAAATGTGTCGAAACCCTCCACAACCCGACACAGCCAATTAGTAAGGGATTTGTCACGTAAACAAAACGTGCCAATCAGTAGTTACTACTTCAGCACACCGGTGTGTTGGAGAGTAAATCCACAACATTTACAATTTGAGTACGACGTTTCGCTGGTAATTACATCCAGCATCATCGGGCGATTTGCCAGAATGGTGAAGCAATCCACCTGCTTCCGGTCGTAAATAGAGTAAGATGACGTCATCACTGAACCCATCAGGTGCACACAAATTTACATATACACGGGTATGCACACACGTTCACTAGCACATACAGCGACACATACAGGTAAACTATAGGTAAAGATGGTTCATGAATTTAATCGGGTATAGCAATGGTTAATTGCAGTGAATGTGTTAAATCTGACGTAATGCTGGTTACTGGCAGGAATGACGTTGAATCTTGCTTAATGGTGATGACAGCTAGTTAATGAGTTAATTTTGGTTCAGGAATGGTTACTGGCTGGTTTATGCATTACATCTCACCACTTGAAACGATCCAGACTCTGTGAATTTAGACCAGGCGGTCCAGTCATCTTGGTCGAACGGATCTTCAAACGACACCACTGCAACAACATTGTCATCGTGGAATCATGAGTACATTTGGTATGTGCGCCATTCTTATAGCGCCATGCTATCGCGAAAGGCACTGTGTTTCACAGTCTGCAGTAGTTTCGCACGAGGGGGGGGGGGGCGATGTTGCGACATGTTTCCCAACGAAGCAAGTTGCTGATGTATTTTCAAATTTGGACCATGACACTGGCGCACTGCCAGAAGGCCATGTGGCTGATGGGATGAGTAAAATGAATACAATTTTCATGCAGAGAGAGCTATTAGAGTACGAAACGTCGTACTCAAAATATAATGTGGGTTTACGCTCCAACACACCGGTGTGCTCAAGTCGTAACTGATTGGCACGTTTAGTTCACGTGACAATCCTTACTAATTGGCTGTGTCAGGTGGTGGTGGGTTTACGACGCATTTGTATTGACGCGATCTAACCCAAAAACCTCTGAATTATTATGAGGAGACATTGTCTGCTTATTTGTTTTGTTACATTGGTACAAATTATAAGTTTGCATTACTTTTTTCGTATGATGTCAAGGGATATTTAACATCCACTGCGATGATTTAGACACTGTATATTTCATGGTTAACACACCCGCAGTAGCGATATAAATCACCAGCGCCACCATCACCACGAACATCACCAACACCACCGTCGTCACAGCGAAACACGACCGATACCACCATAATTATCATCGTCATCATCACACCGATATTAAGTACCTTGGAAATCCTTGGCGAGGTCTCGGTAGCTCTGAGCCAAAGTGTCTGCTGAGATTAGGGAATCCTCCTGCCCTTCCTCCTGCCGAGTGGTAATGTCCGGGTCAATGTCAAGTTTCATCACAGTGTACAGTCATGCAAAGTCAACGTTGGTTACAAAGTTTATTTTTTATGCAGCCACTAGGCTACTAATTACAGTGCCTGGAAGATATAACGGTGTGTGAGCATACCCGCGTGTGTGTGTCTGTGTCTGTGCGTGGGCATCGGTAGTCTAGCAATTAGCGATTATCTGAAGTGATCCTGGGCCTCGCCTAGTTCGACTCAGCCTCAAATGAGTACCTGGTGCAGTGTGTAAACTGGGGAGACAAAGGCAGTTGGGCATGGTCCTGGCAACCTACCCCCTCGTGTGCCGTTGTTTGGCCTTCATAGGTGCTCGCTAACAGAACTCGCCCCAACAGTCTGTTAAGGCTATACGGTGGATCTTTTCGTGGTAAATCTCGTACTTACCTGTATCTGTATTTACATGTGTGGTACATCCCGTGCATACCCGTGTGTATGCATGCACCTGTGTATGTGGTACATCCCGTGTGTGTACCTGTGTGTGTACCTGTGTGTGTACCTGTGTGTGTGCGGTACATGTCGCCTGTGTACCTGTGTGCGTGTGTACCTGTGTGCGTGTGTACCTGTGTGTGTGTGGTACATGTCGCCTGTGTACCTGTGTGCGTTTGCGGTACATCCCATGCACGTGCAGGTCCGATGCTGCCGCGTCAATACCTAGCACCACCGCGTCCTGGTTTCCCGAGCGCTGCACAGCCTCACGCACCAGCTGTAGCGCTGCACACACACACATTACGCACGCATTAAACACATTACACACACACATATTACACACATATTACACACACATTACGCACGCATTAAACACATTACACACACACATTACACACACATTACGCACGCATTAAACACATTACACACACACATATTACATTCACATTACGCACGCATTAAACACATTACACACACATTACGCATGCATTAAACACATTACACACACACACATTACACACACATTACACACACACATTACACACACATTACGCATGCATTAAACACATTACACACACACACATTACACACACATTACGCACGCATTAAACACATTACACACACACATTACACACACATTACGCACGCAATAAACACATTACACACACACACATATTACATTCACATTACGCGTGCAATAAACACATTACACACACATTACACACACATTACGCACGCATTAAACACATTACACACACACACATTACACACACATTACACACATTGAATACAGACACAGACCCCGATACCCGTTGTCACTTCTGCAGCAGGTATACAACGTGGTGCATCCTGGGTTCACAGTGCAGAAGAGGTGTTTGCGTGTTTTGTCGCCACGAAAATTTTCACACTTCTCCTGCCCGCCAATCACGCCGCTGCCTGGTTGAGAACCGCCGCTCTAAGAGCTAAATGAATAGATCAATTAAGTAAAGACCACATTTTCTATCATATCTGCTTTGTGTGCAGGCATAGGCGGAGGTCATAGTGACTATACCTGAGAACCATGTTCAAAATCATGGGCGACTGAAACCTGAATTTAAACTTAGGACCTCAGTGGTGCCAGCTCAGTGCTCTGATACGGTATTAGCCCCTAGAAAGTAGGTAGGCGACGAGCCATCTGTGGAATGGGGGCCCCAGAGGCCTGTCCCGCTCAGCCATCTGGGCCACCGCTGTTCGGTGTCATTCTCCTCTACCCCCCGTAACGCGAAGTCGTCAGCT
Source organism: Petromyzon marinus (assembly GCF_048934315.1). Lineage (NCBI taxonomy): Eukaryota > Metazoa > Chordata > Hyperoartia > Petromyzontiformes > Petromyzontidae > Petromyzon > Petromyzon marinus. The sequence continues at coordinate 9,124,537 of NC_133671.1, forward strand.
GCAAAGGTGGGTTCACACTGGACTGCTTAATGCAGTGATGTAATGGCCACTTTAAACCCCATTATTATTTTCATCAGCAGCATGAGCATCATAATTATATGAAGTATAACTGTCAGGTTTAACATTTTGAGGTTTGTAAGGACCATTGCGGATCATTTTTGGCTCTTCGGGTCATTTACATTATTGAATAACGTAACGTCTTCATGCTAAAAAAAGTAATGTCAGTCTATGCATGGGGACGCCACTTTTAGGAGCAAAGGCACAGAACTGATGTCATGTGTGACATTATTTAACATATAAATCGGAAAAAAAATGTTTGGCTCATCCCCAACCTTTAAACCTAGCATTGATATGTTAGTTTTTGAGAAGGATCTGAAAATTGGGAACACATCTCTACATCATATTATTATCATAAGCATCACTTAAGCGATTTTACAGGAGTGGTGGAGAGTTAGGGGCGCGGAGGAGTTTCCTTCGGACCGCACTATCGCACGGGAAGGGAGGGCTGGATTTGAACTTATTTCCTTTTTTTATTTAAGGGGCACCACGGTAGTGAGATATTATCTTCCTCGTCCAGTATGCAGGAGGTATATTTGGAGTTTGCAAGTTCTCACCGTGGTCGCGTGAATCTTTTGTCCATGCATTTAGGTTATTTTGCTGCTATACATTTCCACATGATAAGCCACTTTGTTGAGCTACCATTTGTGGCCAGGTTGCTTATGAACAATAAGCTAATAGAGTGGGCTTTACCTGGTAGGGATAAAAAAATAAGTTTAGTTTTATTCGCATATATTTTTATGTCAATTGTTTACCTTTTCTATACTTTGCACTCCTGTCGTGGTTTTGTAATTGTTTGTTGTTGCAACTTTCTGACCCACCCCTCCTGGACATCTGTGAAATGGAGCTTTAGAGCCCATCAGATTCTTCCAGTATAAATAAAGGTTCTGATCCCGATTCGGGGCTGGATTCGTGCGCCACCCATCAGACCGTACCATCGCGTGCGGAGGGCAGGCTGAGCGAGAACGCGCCCTGGTCGCCCACGTTGGTGGCGCCCACCCCTTGGCGCTCGCGAAGCAGCGCGTGCAGCGCGTGGTGCACCTCAGCGCCACGCCGCACCGCGTCGTGCAGCGAGCTCGCGCCCACGGGCAGCACCAGCACCTCCTGCAGGCCCTGCACGCCCCCGCCATCCGCGTGCACGCCCCCTGCCAGCACGTTCAGCACCTGCAACAGGGACGATGGGGGAGGGAGGGAAAGAGATGGGTCGCGCGGAAGGATGGAGACAGCGGTAGACGCAGTAGTAGCAGCAGTAGTAGCCATCGTTTACATCAGCTACAGCTGCACTTGTGTGTTTTTGTGGTATGTGTGGGGAGTGGTAGTTGTTGCAGGTTGTTGCACTACACTACGAACCTGGCAACCTGAGTTCGATTCCTGCTCACGACCAATATCAGTGACGAACATCCTGGGCCTCCCCTAAGTCGACTCAGCCTCAAATGAGTACCTGGTGCGGTGTGTAGTAAACATCGCCACTGGGTAGACAAATGCAGCTGGGTGTCGTGTTGGCCACCCACGCTCTCGTGTGCCATGCCGGTCTTCATAGGTGCTCGCTAACAGCACTTGTCACAACAGTCTGTTAAAGGCTACACGGGGGATATTTGTGTTTGTCTTCGTGTGTGCGTGGGGAACGGTAGTGCAGCAAATAGCACGCTTCGATATGAACGCGGTGGCCCAAGTTCGATTCCCGTTCACGGCCAACACCAGTGACAATGATCTGAACCAGTCTGGGCCTCCCCTAGCCTGGCTCAGCCTCAATTAAGTACCTGTAGGGTGCAGTTCATGAACATCGCCATTCAGGAGACAAAAGCGGCCAGGAAATAGTGCTGAACACCCACCTCCTCGTGTGCCGTGCCGGCTTTCATCGGCGCTCACAAACATCGCTTTCCCAAAAGGTCTGTTAAGGCTATACGGGGGATCTTTGTTGTTGTTATGTGTGTGTTACCGGTACTGGGAGCACTAAGTTGGTGTTCCCCGCCAGATGGGCAATGTGTTTGTAGAGCGGCACGTCGCTCTCCACCGCGCCAGCCTTGCACACGGCCACGCTGACCCCCAGCAGCCCGTTGCACCCAAACCGAGCTGCACACACCCACAACAACACCACCACCAACAATAACAACTACATAGTTAGCAACACCATCAATAACACCGCTAACACCATCAGCAACAGCGTTAACAACATCAATTTCCCAGACTTAACTGGTCAGGAGGCATTCATGATTGCACATGCCATTCTCTTCTGCATAGAAGTGCATCATGAAGATCTCCTGAGCAGTAAACCCCCGGAAACTGGTGCGTGGAGCAGCGGGATGTAATGGTCTCAGCATCATTGGATATCGAATCGTTCGGAGATGAAATCACTACGGTTGGAGAAGCATTTTTCTGGTAAGATCGTTCTTTATCCATAAATTGTTTAGATATTCAGTCTCAACCCCCAACCACCATAATGGATGTTACCAATAGCAACAACATCACCAGCAACTACCCCCAATAGCAATAAGGAAGTAACAACAACTTGAACAACACCATATTCTTTGGTTCTTTTGGTAAAGTTATGTAGATAGAAAAATAATAAAAATAAAGTGAATAAAAATAAAAAATAAACATTAATGTAGACTGTAGCCTGGTTATTAAGTTTGGTGAGTGTACTGGCAGTCTATAGCATAGACTGTAGTAATGTTTTTTAAGCTTAGTTTCCCCAATGTAACTGCTGCCGCAGATACAGCTTAGTTTGTAGACGCCGGCGGAATATTACATGTCAGGAATCTTGTCCTTCACAGATGGGATCAGATCACGCATTTTATGTACTGTTAAATCGGACCTGGATCATGTGTTTGTTCATGATTTTGGAAATCTTTTTGGTTACCCCTGCTATGTATGGCAGGGTGATGGTTTTGATTGGATCCTCAGATGGCTCCTTCCTCACGGTTGGGGTGATGGCTTTGCGGATTGTGTAGTCAGAATATCCATTTGCCTTGAGAGCTTGGTGTACGTGTTTGAGTTCACTGGTTAGGTGTTCATGGTCGGAGATACATTGAGCTCTATGGTGTAGTGTTTTGATGAGGGATTTCTTCTGGGATGGATGGTGGTGGGAATCAGGTTTTAGGTAGTCGTCAGTATGGGTTGCTTTCCTGTAGACAAAATGGCTCATTGAGCCATCTGGTCTCTTTTTGATTAGGACATCCAAGAAAGGTAGCATGCCATACTCTTCTACCTCCATGGTGAATTTGATCGCTGGTGTATGGAATTGATGTGGTTGAGGAATTGGTTCAGAGCTGGTCGGCCATGTGGCAAGATGACAAATGTGCCATCCACGTACCTCTTCCACAAGGACGGGCGTAGAGTGGATGCCTGGATTGCGTCCGTCTCGAAATTTTCCATGAAAATATTGGCTACAACCGGAGATAAGGGAGAACCCATTGGGGTGCCTTCAGCTTGTAGAATGTTCTATTCGAGATGAAATATGTATTGGTGAGGCAGTGTCTCACCAGGGCCGGTACATCAGCATTCAGTCCTTGTTGGACCAAATCTTTAATGATTGCAATGGTATCGGGCACAGGAACTTAGGTGAACAAAGAAACTACATCGAAACTAACGAGCAAATCACCTGGGGAAAGTGGGATGTCCTTAATTGATTATACTAGGTGAGATGAGTTAAGTACAGAAGAGGTGGTCTTACCAGTGAATGGCTGCAAGGTCTCAGACAGATATCGGGCCAGTTTGTAGGGGGGTGAGACAATGGTGGAGACGATGAGACAAAGGGGTGTACCTCCTTTATAGATTTTTGGAAAGCCATATAATCTGGCTGGTCTAGCAGCAGAAGGTTTTAAGGAAAACCGTTTGGTCTGTTCAATTAATGAAGCTGAATCAGTGATGATACTGTTCGTTTTTGTAACAAGGCTGCTGGTGGGATCTCTTTTGATTTTTGTGTAGCTACCATCATTAAGTAGGTCCTGAATTTTGTTATTGTACACGGTTTTGTCCATGATGACCGTGGCATTGCCCTTGTCGGCTGAGAGGATGACGATATCATCCCTCTGTTTCAATTGAGATAGCTCAAAACTCTCATCCTTACTGATGTTGCTGAACAACACCAGTCACAACAACGACATTAACAAAGACAAAGACCCCCCCATTTTGACTTTTATACACTGCTCAATCTAGTGCTGTTAGTGAGCACCTATTCAGGCTGGCACAGAGTGCTGATACTTTAGACACTTCGCCAGGTACTCATTTAAGGCTGAGTCGAAGTTGGGGGAGGGTCGGGACTGGTTGAGATATCACTCGCCACTGATGTTAGCAATGGTCGAACTTGGGACGGCCAGGTTCTTCTTCCAGTGCACAAACTACTGCGCCACCACGCCCCATAATAACAGGAAGAACATAGGGAATACCAGCTGACAGCCTCAGAATAATAATATCCTTTATCCGTGAAAGCCTTGCCGAGTCTTAAGACCCTTTTTTTCATGAGGCTGCTGCACTGGGATGTTTGGCCAATTCCATGAATGAGTGTTTCACTTTGCGTGTGTAGTGGTATAGTAGTGGCTGCTGGCAGAAAAGGGGAACTGCGGTGTATGGCAGTACTCGCATCAGCAGGCCACGATATATACGAGAGGGGGGTATCTAGGGGGAAAGGTCAGAGAAGGGGCCCATAGAGAACCCGCTAGTAGGTTCCAGAAAGGGGGCATGGCCGAGGTGGAGCAAGGCCACGCTGGGAGTATAAGAGGGGGCCCTGAGCGGGAGCTCAGGGCTGTTGCTGGAAATGGAATCTCCGTCGTGCTGTTCAAGACCATCGTCGTCACCATCTCGTCGTCGTCACCATTTCCTCATCGTCATCTCCGTCTTCACCATCCCGGGGTGCTATTAGTCAGACCGCCTACCAACTGTTCTAAGTAGTGCCGCTAGACGGTCTTAACTATAATAGTGTGCACCCACGTATGGTGTTGTGTATTATCCCGATGGTGCTTGTTAAAGAAGTGCCTCCAAGCATGACTGTCTCCGATCTGCGTCACTACACGTGGAAGGATAATAGTCGAGTACCCAGAGAAACCGACCACACATAAGAGGGGAAACTCAAAGCTCCACCACACAGATTTACTCAAGAATCTATTTTACTCGACAGTACTGCCATTTACTGGCCATCTCAGGACCTATGAGTATTCCGAATCTCTGCATGATCCACCTACCCTTGCTTCCAAAACGCTGGTTTACAGACATGCTCCACCGCACCGCAATGGTGGATATCACCACAGCACCTGTGCCAGGCTAGGTGCACTTTGAGGCCAGTTTTGAAGGTTACCAGTGTTATAGGCTCACTGAAATGACCGGAAGATGCACCACCTGTGCTCACGACTGTGTTTTATTTGCCCAGCGCTCCGCTCGTTGGTGTGAGCATCGCCCCAACATCTCTGTTGCTCAAGGGCGGCCGCCATCAGTCACCCTCCAGGAAATTTCAAGCGCGGCGAGGGGGAGGTGAGGTGAGAGCTCACACAGGTTAGCGGTTCCATCCATGGCCACGAGGAGGTCATCGATCTTCTCCTGATCCTTGACATTAACGTCCTGAAAACAAGAGGCATCAAGCACCACTCAACCACACGATGATGATGTTGGCAATGATGATGTTGGCGATGATGATGATGATGACGACGTCATGCATCATCGCAGTAAACATGCAACGCTGGCCTAACGTTGCATATCTACTCAGACACTTTACTGATAACCCAATTATCACACGATGTTGGCGATGATGATGATGATGATAACGTCATGCATCATCGCAGTAAACATGCAACGCTGGCCTAACGTTGCATATCTGCTCAGGCACTTTACTGATAACCCAATTATCACACAGCCGATAGCTTACAGGCCATTTGTAAGACAACGTGCAGTGATTGACACAATGGCTTTTCCTGTATTTTCAAAAGCTGCCATTCAGCTTTTCTTTCACAATGTATGTAGCCAACCGTGCTAATATATAGCACTGTACATACACAGAGTAATATACATACACATGTATACAGGATATAAACGTACACACTGTGTATATTGTTTATGTATGCTTATTTACCTCGGAGAGCTTCACTGAGTCTCAACTCCTTTTTATCACAGTAGGGGGCGATGTTGCTGCTCTGTGTGTGATCCCAACTGCATTGGGATGTTTGCAGCAATGGGATCACGCACAGTAGCAACATCGCACCGGTGTGCTGTACTAGTGACGAATTGGCATGTTCTATTTTCGTGACAACCCTTACTAGTTGGCCGTGTCGGGTGGTGGCGGGTTTAACGAGACATTTATACAGTAAAACCTTAGATTGCGGGTAACTTGGTCTGCGAGTGTTTTGCAAGACGAGCAATTTTTTTAAATAAATATTAATTTGATAAACGAGCGAGGTCTTGCAATACGAACAGTACGTATACGCTTTGTCTGCCGAGCGTCACGTGATCACAACTGATATACGAGTGCTTTGGATTACAAACACGTTTCCAGAACGAATTATGCTCGCAATCCAAGGTTTTACTGTATATTTACGTGATCTAACCCAAAAAACCGGTATTATTGGGATGTTTGGCCAAAATTGTATGGGTTTATTTTCGGCTTTGGGATGAAACCGGAGAAGCCAGAGGAAACCCATGCAGAACAAGGGGAGAGAATACAAACCCAGGCCCTTCTTGCTGCGAGGCACACTGTGCCACCCTGCCGCCCTCCCGTTCACACACGTGGTCAATACATGCACAGCAAAGACACATCCACGAGAGACACACATACTTGCCTGACTGCAGAGTGCAGGACCAATGTACTGATTGATGTACTTCACCACACGGGACACGCCTATACACACACAAACCAAGTTAATACTGGTAGGAACCTCCTGGTTACTACACCACCAGCCCACAGGGGATTATTGTGTCCGTCCGTCCGTCGTGCATCCAAAAATGGGAGGGGTGGGGCTGGGTGGAGAGGGGAGGGTGGGGAGGGGCTGGGTGGGGAGTGAGGGGCTGGGTGGGGAGAGTGGGGAGTGGCTGGGTGGGGAGGGTGGGGCTGGGTGGGGGGTGGGAGGGGTGGGGCTGGGTGGGGAGGGACTGGTCACCCCGTGGTGCCCTTATAAAACTCAACATTTAACCTACTCACGCCGGCTTGTGCCCGCCCTCACAGTCGGGCATATTTGCGGAATACACCACGTGGTGGTGCCGCCGTGTGACCCTGGCCATTGACCGAGCAACCCAACGTTCCTACCAGCTCCCTCCGCAGGAGAATGTGTTCCTTGCAGACTACTGAGGCGATTACTTTTAGTGAGCACCTATTAAGACCGGCACAACACATTAGGCAGAGACAGTAGGGTTGCCACCTATCCCGGGTTTGGTGGTATAGTGTTGAACTTTATGATGGTACACTGTGCATACTGCCCAGTTCTGATAAACCTAGACTGGCTGAGATATATGTCCAGGCTTGATGTATGGGAAAAGCTGGCAACCCTACCAACCCAATCGCCGACGAACTCACTCATCGACTCAATCATTCATTCACTCATTCATTTTCCAAGTCACCCACTCACTCACCCACTCGCTCTCTCACCCACTAGGGCTGCCACCGGTCCGGATATGATGCGGCCAGTCCAGAGTTGGCATCTGTGTTCGGGTGGCAAGGTTTGATTTGTACTGATATTTGGTACTGGTATTGTGTTGAACTTCATTCCAGTCGACTGCACAGTTTTGATAGACCTAGGCTGACTGAGAAATGTCTGGGTTTTGTCAATGTGAGAAGTGGCGCCCTAGGATGTGGTCATGCCAGTATCATGGACACAGCTGAGAACGTGATGACGAACTTTCTTTCTAAATTTGTAGATGCTCTGTCACCTTTGTCTCCCGACTGCTGATGGTTCATGACCACACCACGGCATCGGGTTCCTATTTAGACTGGGTGTACTGTGAGGGACCCTCATAGTTCATAGTTAATTTATTTGGTATAGCCCTGTGAGCCATTCGGCTCTTGAATTGGGTGCAACCGCAACAAACAAAAAACATGAACAAGAAAACATCATCTAGCAGCGCAGTGACAAAGGGCTGTACGTGTATCGTGGAACGTGTTACAGGGTATCTCCATATCCTCCCGTCTCTACTTGTCTCCATATGTCTCCCAATGACATCACCTGTCTCCCCGTATGTTCCCAATCCTTAACTAATTAGTATAGTTAGTTTTGTTTGTGTCTCCCTGTGGGTTTCTCTCCGTGCCCCCCCCCCCCCCCCCATGTCTGCTCAACCCTTCCCATGCCTTCCCAGTATATCCTCGTGTCACCTTGTCCGAGGAATCGCGTCTTGTCTCCGTCTCTCAGCTCCGTGGGCTCGTGAGCTCCGCGGGAGACGCCACTCGGCACAGACGCCCGGAAGAGCCCTGAGTGGAGACCAACGACACTCTGTTCACCTCACTCACCTGGCAGTTGTAGGGATAAGTATGGGAACGATTCATTGAATGTGTGGATGAATTTACAAAGCATTGGTTGGGTTGCTGTGAATGCTAATGGGAGGCCATTAAATAAACGTGATTCGCGATTGATGTGCACCTTCAATCAAATACCTGCATGTAGGTATCTGCTTAAGCACTCATTAATTGGTTTAAAATACCTTAACATATAGAGGACCATAAAGTTCGGGTAACTCTTGTTAGTGTCAGCTCTGTCTCGCTGCCTCCCTGTTGTGGTTCCTTGTGACTCTTCCATGTGTTACAAATTGTAAAGCATATTTTAGATGCAAGCTGCATGAATGACACTGTATAAAACTAAACCATCATTCATAGTGGTCCCCATATTACAGATTAATTGTTAAGTGCATTTCACTTATCTTGGAACCCTCAGAGGACAACAACTAATCGTAGCTTACTGCTCTGCTACTTACCGGTTGTGCAAGGGCACCACCATCTTTGATCACTGATGCATCTGAAATATGTTGACTAAATATAACTAAATATTGCACATGAATACCAGGGTTATGAATAATTCATCACACGATTAAAACTCTCTCACCGACACAAAGGGGCAGGGTGTCGCAGTGATAACACTTGTGCCTCACAGCAAAAAGATCCTGATTTTGATTCCCAACTCGATTTGACGACTTTCTGTGTGGAGTTTGCATGTTCTCTTCCCCTGTTCTGCATGGGTTCCCTCGGTATTCTCCAGTTTCCTCCCATAGCCATAATGTAAGTGGAATTGGCCAAACATCCCAATGCAGACAAAATAACCTAAAAATTACTCAATTGGGATCACACATAGCGACGTATGTGAACACTTAATAGGACCCTCCTTAAAGAGAGTCGTGAGGCTCGCGAGGAAGCTTTAATGGGTAAATAAGCAGAATAATAAATAGGCTACAGTGTGAGAAGTGTGTTATTGAAACACCTTTGTATATGTATGTGTGTGTCTATGATCCTCACCTTTGTGTGTGTAAAGATCCACCTCCACTGTGGGATTCCCTCTTGAGTCGAAAATTTGCCGAGCGTGAATCTTGAGCACAGACATGTCTGAGCACACAGACACACAAAGATACAGATACAAAGACAAAGATGCCCCACATAGCCTTAACAGGTTGTGGGGGCAAGTGCTGTTCGTGAGCACCTATGAAGACCGGCACAGCGTACAGTGAGGGAAACAAGTATTTGATCCCCTGCTGATTTTGTACGTTTGCCCACTGACAAAGAAATGATCAGTCTATAATTTTAATGGTAGGTTTAATTGAACAGTGAGAGACAGAATAACAACAACAAAATCCAGAAAAACGCATGTCAAAAATGTTATGAATTGATTTGCATTTTAATGAGGGAAACAAGTATTTGACCCCTCTGCAAAACATGACTTAGTACTTGGTGGCAAAACCCTTGTTGGCAATCACAGAGGTCAGACGTTTCTTGTATTTGGCCACCAGGTTTGCACACATCTCAGGAGGGATTTTGTCCCACTCCTCAGATCTTCTCCAAGTCATTAAGGTTTCGAGGCTGACGTTTGGCAACTCGAACCTTCAGCTCCCTCCACAGATTTCCTATGGGATTAAGGTCTGGAGACTGGCTAGGCCACTCCAGGACCTTAATGTGCTTCTTCTTGAGCCACTCCTTTGTTGCCTTGGCCGTGTGTTTTGGGTCATTGTCATGCTGGAATACCCATCCACGACCCATTTTCAATGCCCTGGCTGAGGGAAGGAGATTCTCACCCAAGATTTGATGGTACATGGCCCCGTCCATCGTCCCTTTGCGGTGAAGTTGTCCCGTCCTCTTAGCAGAAAAACACCCCCAAAGCATGTTTCCACCTCCATGTTTGATGGTGGGGATGGTGTTCTTGGGGTCATAGGCAGCATTCCTCCTCCTCCAAACACGGCGAGTTGCGTTGATGCCAAAGAGCTCCATTTTGGTCTCATCTGACCACAACACTTTCACCCAGTTGTCCTCTGAATCATTCAGATGTTCATTGGCAAACTTCAGACGGGCATGTATATGTGCTTTCTTAAGCAGGGGGACCTTGCGGGCGCTGCAGGATTTCAGTCCTTCACGGCGTAGTGTGTTACCAATTGTATTCTTGGTGACTATGATCCCAGCTGCCTTGAGATCATTGACAAGATCCTCCCGTGTAGTTCTGGGCTGATTCCTCACCGTTCTCATGATCATTGCAACTCCACGAGGTGAGATCTTGCATGGAGCCCCAGGCCGAGGGAGATTGACAGTTCTTTTGTGTTTCTTCCATTTGCGAACAATCGCACCAACTGTTGTCACCTTCTCACCAAGCTGCTTGGCAATGGTCTTGTAGCCCATGCCAGCCTTGTGTAGGTCTACAATCTTGTCGCTGACATCCTTGGAGAGCTCTTTCGTCTTGGCCATGGTGGATAGTTTGGAATCTGATTGATTGTTTGCTTCTGTGGACAGGTGTCTTTTATACAGGTATCAAGCTGAGAATAGGAGCACTCCCTTTAAGAGTGTGCTGCTAATCTCAGCTCGTTACCTGTATAAAAAACACCTGGGAGCCAGAAATCTTTCTGATTGAGAGGGGGTCAAATACTTATTTCCCTAATTAAAATTGAAATCAATTTATAACATTTTTGACATGTGTTTTTCTGGATTTTGTTGTTGTTATTCTGTATCTCACTGTACAAATTAACCTACCATTAAAATTAAAGACTGATCATTTCTCTGTCAGTGGACAAACCTACAAAATCAGCAGGGGATCAAATATTTTTTTCCCTCACTGTATGAGGGTGTGGGTAGCCCAGCCGAATTTGTCTCCTAAATGGCAATATTCCAACATCGTACCAGTTACTATTTTGAGACTAAGTCGACCTAGCTGAGGCCCAGGACATTATCGGGAATTGAACTCGGATCACCGGATTCGAAAACATAAGTAATAAAATACATTATCAGACAATACGCCTCCTTCACATATTCCTGAGAGTTGTTAAATTCGGGTTTTTTGCATTACCTTAACCATGCCGCACACAGATACAAGCTTACACACTCACGCATACAGCGACACAACAATGAGACGTACAAACACATTTATGAGATCTCACACAGATACAATAACGTGGACTCCGCCATTGAACAGAATATCTGGGGGGGGGGGGGGGTGGGGGTCATGTGTCATTAAATTACAGCAAATTTCAACGCGGTGATACGAGCAGAATCACGAAACTTAAAACGATGAAACATAGCAAAATCCACCTACAGTGAAATGTGACTTGGTCCGCAAAGGTATCGCAGCAATGACAAGTCCACACGTCCGGAGATGAAATCACGAAGCCTAGAAAAAGCACTTTCTCCGTAAGATATTTCCTTACCCACAATGGTTTAGAAAGCCAGTCAAAATCCCTAAATCCCAACCGCCGCAATGGATGTTTCTGGAAAGGGTGAGCGTGATGAATTCATTTCTGAAGCATATTTGAAGGTAACAAAACTTTTGGACTCACTGTTGTGCGTTCTAAAGTTTTAAGATTCGCCTTCAACTTCTCCACCAATGCATGGGCTTCTTGGCATGCACACGCAAGGTTATGGGGGTCACGTGGGCGGTTCCCACCCCCACCCACCCTTACAAGGCTGAAAATTGGACCTTAATCTTTATTGATATGTACCAGGAAAGATACATTAAATTTTTTGTTTGCATTAATGTAGGGCTCTATTTAAGAAGCTTGACATTTTAGGACTTCCCCCCCCCACCCTCCCCTTCCTTTATTAAACCAGGACATTCATTTAATAATTTGAGATGAATGAGACATTGCCTCTCTTGCAAGGGCGACCTGGGTTACATGAAGTACAAGCTTTGCCTGTAACTAATAAAAACATTTAAAATCTGTTCGAAAATATACCGACAACCAGTGTATTTTTTTATATTGGTACCACCTTTATATTTTCTCCATTTGGGAAATTACTCTTGGAGCTGCATCTTAAATGGATTGAAACCATTTCACTTGAGAAGCTGATTGGCCGAGAGAAGAGCTTTGCAATCTTTTGATTTAAAGCTTTCGTGACTGCAGGGATTCATATTTTTGGTGGTTCTTTCGGTAAAGTCACCACCACGTAGAAGGGAAACAATAAAATAATACAAATATAAAACAATAAAATTCTCACGACGTTTCGAACACAAGTAATCATCATCAGGTGTGAAAACCGCAGCGAGAACATTTTCTTCCAGGGAATGCTGTAATTTTCAAATTGTTCTTGCTGTGGTTTTCACACCTGATGATGATTGCTTGTGTTGCAGTCGAAACGTCGTGAGAATTTATTGTTTTATATATTTTTTATTTGATTGTTGCCCTTCTGCGTGACTTTACCGAAAGAACCAAGAATATAGCTTTGCAATCGTTCAGTCTGAAGAAGATAAATGTATAATCTGATTTTTTTTTAAGGGAAAACTCGACCCTGCTGGTAAAGAATTGAGACTCGGTGATGCTTTCCGACTACGTTCTACTCGTCATGATAAGAGCAGATGAGTGTGATGATATAGAAGAGCAATGCAAGTTTCCAGTCTAAGAAACATGAGCATTTCCACGTGCAAATGTGTGCACACAGATCGTGGAGCTACACAACTATTGTCACGCTTTTGGTTAAATGACTTGCAGCTAAATTTTGATTTAAAGCTTTCGTGAAACACGGTAGGACCAACACCTCGGCCGTGGCAGATCACTTATAATTCAGTAGGTTCACATGACATTGACTTCTCCAAGACAGAGGTTCTTTGCAAGCCATCTGGCTACCATGAGAGATTCGTTCATGAGGCTATCCACATATACATATACAAACACAGAGACAATTTCAACCGAGAAAATGGATTCTGGCTTAGCAATCAATGGAAGGATTCGATCAATCATTTCGGGTCTCAATTGATTGATCACGCTTATGGTGGCTTTCAGACCGCATCCATTATTTTTCGTCCTCCCCCTCCTCTTTTCCGAACATAGATGGCCTCAGATATAGGAATAGGTTTTACCCTTTTAACTGGCCAGTTAAAAGGGTAAAACCTATTCCTATATCTTGTTACTGGCAAAGGAGGTCTCATAATGTAAATGCTCACCCCGAGCCCTCAATACTCTGATAGTGTGCTGTTTTTGAGTTGTACGCCTTTTGGCGTCTTCTGGTTCAACACCAATGGAGACTAGGCTCTAAGAAAAGCCGTCTCGGGTGTGGACCAATCAAATTCAAGGACAGTGCATATTATCAGAGTTGTCTTTTTTGTTTGCATTTTGACTGCTTGTGTTGTGGTTATTGCAAACATGATGCCTTGAATAAAGGTGTCAGTTTTTGTGCCAGTTAAAAGGGTAAAACCTATTCCTATATCTTGTTACTGGCAAAGGAGGTCTCATAATGTAAATGCTCGCCCGGGCCCTCAATACTCTGATAGTGCGCTGTTTTTGAGTTGTACGCCTTTTGGCGTCTTCTGGTTCAACACCAATGGAGACTAGGCTCTAAGAAAAGCCGTCTCGGGTGTGGACCAATCAAATTCAAGGACAGTTCATATTATCAGAGTTGTCTTTTTTGTTTGCATTTTGACTGCTTGTGTTGTGGTTATTGCAAACATGATGCCTTGAATAAAGGTGTCAGTTTTTGTGCCAGTTAAAAGGGTAAAACCTATTCCTATATCTTGTTACTGGCAAAGGAGGTCTCATAATGTAAATGCTCACCCCGAGCCCTCAATACTCTGATAGTGCGCTGTTTTTGAGTTGTACGCCTTTTGGCGTCTTCTGGTTCAACATCAATGGAGACTAGGCTCTAAGAAAAGCCGTCTCGGGTGTGGACCAATCAAATTCAAGGACAGTGCATATTATCAGAGTTGTCTTTTTTGTTTGCATTTTGACTGCTTGTGTTGTGGTTATTGTAAAGGTGTCAGTTTTTGTGCCAGTTAAAAGGGTAAAACCTATTCCTATATCTTGTTACTGGCAAAGGAGGTCTCATAATATAGATGGCCTCGTCCATCTGAACAAACTGCCAAATCGCTCTCCGTGGTGCTAACGTTAAAATAACCGCCACTTTTTTCTAATTTTTTTGTTGTGGTTTTCACACCTGATGATGATTGCTTGTGTTGCAATTGAAACGTCGTGATAATTTTATTGTTTTATATTTTTATTATTTTATCGTTTCCTTTCTACGTGACTTTACCGAAAGAACCAAGAATGTGAATCCCTGCAGCTGTATAAATCACCACATGTCACACTACTGAAAGATGAACTAAAAATGTGAAACTAAACAATTTTTATTTTCCCAGGTAAGGCCCACTGAAGCTATATAGCTATCTTTCAGAAGCAACGTGGCCACAAATGATAGCTCAACAAAGTGGCTTATCACGTGGACATTTATAGCAGCAAAATACTCTAAACGCGTGACGTTGATTCTAAATTTGGAGGGAAAAACCGGAGGACCCGGAGAAAATTCCACGTGACCACGGAGAAGAAAATAAACAGCAGCAGGCATCAGGATCGGGATCGAACACACGACCTCCTGTATACCAGGCAAGTTAGTTAACATCTCGCCACGTCAACGACCACGGTGCGCCACCGTCGTTGAGACATCTTCTTCGCTGGAATCCAGGAAAGTAATGACGTAATTAAAGTCTCCGAGTGGAAGATAACGTTTTGGAAGTGTCTCATCTGGTAAGCAACCAGGTCACTCCTGACCACCTGATCTGGGCCTCTAGGAGTCCAGGCGCCCAACGCTTGACGCGTCTCCTCCACGCGGTCAGCGCCTCGGCGTCCTTCCTCGATGCCGTCCTGCCATTTGATCCGCGTCGGGCAACGCAGGGGGAATGTGCTTGGGTTGCCTAATGTGGCTATCGTGGTTCGTCCACGTTTCACGTGCGTTGCAGTCGACGTTATACCACAGTCGAAGATTCCCCTCTTTCCCCCCCACCATAGCTTTGAAACAGACTGTTGGCGGAAGATCTGTTAGCGAGCACCCATGACGGCCGGCACGACACACGAGAGAGTGGGTGGTCGCACACCACGGCCGGCCACCTTTGTCTTCAAAATGCTGATTTTACACACTGCACCAGGGTACTCATTTAAAGGCCGAGTTGACCTTGGGGAGGTCACGGACCAGTTCAGATATTCATCACCAATTTTTGGCTGAGGATGGTAATCCAACCTGCATCGCCAGGTTCATTGTGCAATGCGCTAACCACTGCGCCGCCAAGTACAAAGATCCCTCCCCCGCCACCACATGTGCTTAAACCATACACCCACACACCACATACATGACACACACGCAACCAGGTGTCTCAGCGGCAGAGTTGAGTGGCTCGCACTCCTGTTAGAGGATTAGCTCAGCTCATCATCCCTGCAGGGTCAATAAAATAACTGCCGCTGTGTGGGGAAGTCAACACTGGTTGTCTTATGGATAGACTCGCCGCCCCCCTCCCCCGCCATAAGGATGTGGAATTTTCATCATTATGGCTCAGGGCTATAAATAGGAGATGAACACTGCCTCGATGTTTGACACACGCACTCACTGTACGTGATGCGCATTGTGACAACACCAAGGCATCGTCACCCCAGCGAGCGGTGGAAATTCCACATTCCATCGACAGGGGCAACAAAATACAAACAAAAGTAAAACCACTGTTGAATTCCCACAAAGTCAGTGGCGTAGCTGCAACTGCACCGGGACCCATGTGCCAGAGGGCCCCACGAAGAGGAAGGGGGGTGGGGGGGTAAATTCAAAACCTTGCACCAGGGCCCATGCTAATCACGCTAAGCTACCTTCACAAAGTGGTAGTCCGTTTAACAACCCCCAGAGGGAAGATGATGATGATGAGCTGAGTGGACCCCGCTCCGGAATATGAATTCGCAACCTTTAAAAGTGCGAGTCGAATCCTCGGGTCATTGCAGCATCCTGCCTGACAGCCCTGGACACCGTAGAAAAGAAGCTGCCTCAATATAGTTCGGCTCGGCTTTTTTTCTTCTACAAAATGACCGAGCTGAAGTCTTATTAAACGTCGTTTTTACAATCTTCTGTAGACTAATTTTTGTTTTAAGACGAGAGAGAATGCGGCAGGGTTAGCGTACCCGCGAGGCTAAAAATACGTTAATAAATAAATAAGACCCCGTTTCCCAATAGACAAATTTGGCCTGGGAATATATTTAGCCCTCAGAGACACCGTTGGGGTCGTGGAATAAAAACACAGACTCTGGACTGTGCTTGCTGCGTGGTGGCAACATCCTCAAGCCATGGTCCTCGTGCAGCAGATCCAGTCAGCGTCCTTTATTTAAACAGACTTAGAGCCCACATCCTTTATTCTAACCACATCAGCATCCTTCAATTAACCAAGCGAGGACCCCAATAAACCACTTTTCTCTTTTTCACGACAGCCCAACCTGTTTCACGTGATACAGATGCACACTCTTATTGTGCTTTAAGAGTATGACTGCGGCTACATGTTTTTTTTTCCAAATTCTGTATGTCATAGGAGTGTAACATTTTTCACCTCTGCTGTGGGGCAGTGAAGTATCAAAGCAAGCATTGCCCCGTGCTCGTTTGAGCAGGAAGCGAATCTAATGTTTGACTAAAATAAACGGCGCCTCTGACCAAACCACCGAGAATGCGCCCCTGCGTAATCAGATCAGATCCTGCAAGCTAAGCAGATTTATAACCTGCAAGTGTTTGCATGGGCTGCCGACACGCATTAACTGGGCATGTCTTATAGGCTGCAGTGCAGTAAATCCACAATTGTACTCTACTAGACTCCAACATCTATGCTCCACGCCTTCCCCAACCGGCGTCGATCGGCACTGGTGAAGTATGGTCATATGACCCCCAAGATACGCATGATCTCGTCCAGCCGCAGATTGACTGTATTAATGTACATAAGTAACAATTATTATAGTGAGTAGTAATTGTTATATTACAGGCCTACGGGTACCTACGCGACTTTACCGAAAGAACCGGAGAGTATTGGGATTGCTGCAGTCACGAAAGCTTCAAATCTAAATTATTATAACGATACAAGGGGGTTGGGCTGGTGGAATAATTTCCACCCTTTATTAAAAACATGCAGGCATCAGCCCATTGAGAAGGGCATCTCTTACCCAAGGGCCACCTGGTTAATACAAATGCATAAATACAGGCCCATGGCGTAACAACACTGGGTACGGAAAATGTTACACAAATTATACCAAATTTCAATTTAAAGCTTTCGTGACTGCATGGATTCATCTTCTTGGTTCTTTCGGTAAAGTCACCACCACGTGGAAAGAACCAAGAAGGCAAATGATACCGTTAATATTTCTGGAAAGATACAAAAACAACACACTCGCATGCAAAGCTTAATTAGACGTGGCCAAAGCTTTCTGTTCGACAAAGGACTTTGTCTGCAGCATCCACGTGTTGCAGTCAGTCGGTCTTTACCACGCACATTGACGCGGGTGGACTATCCCTATACCACTAAAGCTCAGTAATTCAAGTCTGTAAATGACGAGAAGCCCCATGTCCACGCAACGTACAGATTCGCGTGTTGTTAAATCTACCACCGTTCGTCCCAACGCTGGCTTCTACATCTCTCGCTCTCTCGTACAAAGACAAAGATCCCGCGCGCAGCCTTCACAGACTGGCGGGGCGAGTGCTGTTAGCGAGCACCTATGAAAGACGGCACACGAGGGGGTGGTGTGTGGCCAGCATCGAGCCCGACCGCCTTTGTCTCCCTATAGTGACGATGTTTACACACCGCGCACCAAGGTACTCATTTGAGGCTGAGTCGACCTAGGAGGGGTTTGTGCCCAGGACCGGTTTCAGCTAAACGGGACACGAACTCTGGTCGCCCGGGTTCATAGCGCAGCACCCGCACCAAGCTACAGAGGCCGCAGTGAGACGATGAGAGCCTTGTAAACGTTACCTGCCCGGAGCCGTGTTCCCGTTGCGGAGAGGAGTTGGATCCAACAGGCGTGTGGTCGAGGAGAAGCGGCTGGGAGTGCGGAGAGCGGCGGGGGGGGGGGGGATCTGTGGAGGGAGAGACTGGCGGTGTGAGAGTGGTCACTGTGGAGGGAGAGGATGGCAATGAGTGGAGTCTGTGGAGGGGCACGCTGGCGGTGTGAGAGTGGGGTCACTGTGGAGGGGGAGGATGGCAATGAGTGGAGTCTGTGGAGGGGCACGCTGGCGGTGTGAGAGTGGGATCACTGTGGAGGGAGAGACTGGCGGTGTGAGAGTGGTCACTGTGGAGGGAGAGGATGGCAATGAGTGGTCTGTGGAGGGGCACGCTGGCGGTGTGAGAGTGGGGTCACTGTGGAGGGGGAGGCTGGTGGTGTGAGAGTGGGATCACTGTGGAGGGGGAGACTGGCGGTGTGAGAGTGGTCACTGTGGAGGGAGAGGATGGCAATGAGTGGTCTGTGGAGGGGCACGCTGGCGGTGTGAGAGTGGGGTCACTGTGGAGGGGGAGGTTGGTGGTGTGAGAGTGGTCACTGTGGAGGAGAGACTGGCGGTGTGAGAGTGGGGTCACTGTGGAGGGGGAGGCTGGCGGTGTGAGAGTGGGATCACTGTGGAGGGGGAGACTGGCGGTGTGAGAGTGGGATCACTGTGGAGGGGGAGGCTGGGGGTGTGAGAGTGGGATCACTGTGGAGGGGGAGACTGGCGGTGTGAGAGTGGGATCACTGTGGAGGGAGAGACTGGTGGTGTGAGAGTGGGATCACTGTGGAGGGGGAGACTGGCGGTGTGAGAGTGGGGTCACTGTGGAGGGGGAGGCTGGGGGTGTGAGAGTGGGATCACTGTGGAGGGGGAGGCTGGGGGTGTGAGAGTGGGATCACTGTGGAGGGGGAGGCTGGGGGTGTGAGAGTGGGATCACTGTGGAGGGGGAGGCTGGCGGTGTGAGAGTGATCACTGTGGAGGGGGAGACTGGTGGTGTGAGAGTGGGACCACTGTGGAGGGGGAGGCTGGGGGTGTGAGAGTGGGATCACTGTGGAGGGAGGCTGGGGGGGGGTATGCGAGGCATGTCTGTGTGGAGGGAGGCTCCTCTCCGGGTAGCGATGGGGGGGGGGGGAGGGGGGGAATGCTATAGATATTCTCGTCGCATCTTATGAGTGCTAAATATATTCTTGGTTCTTTCGGTAAAGTCACGTAGAAGGGAAACAATAAAATAATACAATTATTGTTTTATATTTTTATTATTTTATTGTTTCCCTTCTACGTGGTGACTTTACCGAAAGAACCAAGAATATGAATCCCTGCGGTCACGAAAGCTTTAAATCAAAAGTGCTAAATATGTTGTGCTTGTAGTAGCTGGTCGCTCATAATGTCTGTTTCTGTACAGCCACTGGGCCACTCTCACCGAGATTCTAGGTTTGAAGCCAGCTGGTTCAGTCACCTGTGATTAGACGCAGTTCTCAATTGTATCGAGTTGATGTTGTCAGTGTATCAGTATGCACTGTATGTTGGATTTCTTTCGCACCGTACCTAGCCATCCGTGCTAATCGGAGGTGCGGGGGAAGGACAACAAACAAAACACAAAAATCTGTTCTCAAGAAATGCGTTTTAAATCTTGATGACTTAAAAGTCCATTGCTCCAGTGGCTTCCTAATATCGTAAGGAAGAGCGTTCCAGACGGCCGCAGAAGCGCATCTGAGCGCGCGCGACGCAGTGCCCACCGTCTTTGTCCGATGGCTCAGCCTAGGATGACCACCGGAGTTCGCGTGGTGGTTTCTGCTCCTCGTCGAGGTCAGCAAGGTATTGTGGTTCATCTGTGGCAAGCACTTTGTGTGTAATAAGTGTGACCTTACAACAATGACACTTAATGAATGCGACTCTTAACATCAACACAGCATCATGGAACAACTCGCACAGCACTGACAACCCACAGTGCGCAAGACTGCACACGCACAGGCACAAAACTATTGCTTTATGTAAAATGTGTCTCCTTAACTTTGTTAACCACCAGCTCTTAGTAACAGGGCAAGTGAGAAAGTGTACCCCGATTGTATAAATATAAAATAGAATCACTGGATTCAGTGAATTCGGTGATATTTTTTCCACGGATCATTCTCTAAAATGGAGTATGCCCCAGTGAACATGGAACGTTGTTGAGTCAACAACATCCCAAAGTGGGCCCAACCGTGCATATTTACTGGGGCACTGCTTTTCAAAGTTTCCGAATGAACACATCGAAATTGGGAAAAACAAAATAAGTTATAACCGACCACGTAGGTAAGTACAGTTATATGATTCGTTATTTATATTTCGTTTGGGCATCAACATTATGTCACGTTCCCGAAAATAAATTTTGAATCAAAACTAAGTCTGTCACCTGCTAGTCTTGCTTGAACTCTGTTGGTGGCTGATTTGCATGAAACTTAACGCTATGGGTCCCCACTAAACAATTGTGATTGTATGTATGTGTAGAGACAGTGTGTGTGTGGAGACAGTGCAGGTGCAGGAACAGTACTTGGCCTAGTGGTCACGAGGGGGTAATTACAGGGTTGGACCTCAACAGAGAGCGAGTTGTGAGAAGGGGGGAACCAGATGGGAAGTTCGGGAACATGCGAGAGAGTTCTAGAAAGGGGGCGTGGCTGGGGGCGGAGCGAGGGCCATGCCGGGAATAAAAGGAGGCGAGAGGCAAGGTTCGAGGCTGCCGTGGGATCGGGGTTGACTGTCGTCGCTGTCTTCGCGTCGTTGCCACTTGCATGCCATCCCTGGCCCAAGTTATCTGCGTAAAAGCGCCCTTAATAAGAAATAAAGACACCACTAAAGTTGGTGTTGTCCGAGAGTCATTACATACGTACAACTACTTCGCGTCGTTGCCACTTGCATGCCATCCCTGGCCCAAGTTATCTGCGTAAAAGCGCCCTTAATAAGAAATAAAGACACCACTAAAGTTGGTGTTGTCCGAGAGTCATTACATACGTACTACTTTCGCAACGTTCGGAGCCAACCGTGCTAATCGCATCTTACGAGAGCCGTCTAATACCCGTCCACCGATCTGAATCAAATAAGGCGGCAATATGGACTGGCTTTGGATCTTTCTCCCACTTCTTTTGAGGATATTTGATAACTTGCTTTAGTTTGGCTGTTCAAGCCTTTGGCGTTTACATTGAAATGTCAAAACCCTGAACATCGTCTGACGTGTCTTGGGCAAATAACTGATTGCAGAGAACCCGTTGTTAAATAGGCTGGTTGCGAATAAGGGGGCCGTCCATAATGATGTCACCTAGGGGAGGGGGGGACAGTCAGACATTTGTGACGATGTGTGACGCGGGGAGGGGGGTGAGAAACGTGACGTCACATCAAAATGCGTAACTTTAAATAAATATAGACAACACGTTCTACTTAATTAAATATACTTTTTAATAAATGTTTTCTCCTACAACATCAGAGTGCAGCGCCACATTAAATACGCACTACACTGACAATAGGTTAAAGCGATTTGAAGCATGTTTTATTTGGGGGGGGGGGGGCAGAGCTTTCTGACGTCATATTTGAGGGGGGTCTGACTTTTTGTGACGTCTGTGACGAGGGGGGGGGGGTCAAAAATCGTCCAAAATCGCGCGACGTCATTTATGGACGGCCCCTTAGTTTATTTTTAAAATGTATATTCAGAGCAATAATGTAACCCTTGTAAATTGAACAAAGCCGTACAATCTCGACAGAATCAAATACAAGACAAGAGTGCAAAACGAGAAAAAAAAGATTTGACTAGAGTCGTGACTCTCAAACATGACAGATCAATACATTTGCTGGTGGGGTGGAATCATTGCAGGTCTCATTTATAATAAAGGTTTTTGGGTTCGATCGCGTAAATGTGTCGTGAAACCCAACCACCACCCGACATTGGGTCAAACTTAACATCTCTTAATGTTCGACGGCTTGTGCACCAGATCTTATTTATTCACGATGTACTTACAAAAAATTCCGCAGACTACCTACTGGATCTCCTCTGCTTCAAAGAACCAATTTGACCTCAGGTCTTCGCTCATTTACCAGCTTCACATTCCCTATTGCCGTACAAAAACTGGAGGAAGGGCCTTTGCTATTGATGCCCCCAGGGTCTGGAATGCTATTGCCAATAAACTGCAACTTGAATCACTACCTATGAGATCTTCACTCAAAACTGCTCTAGAGGAGTTGTACAACCCTAGCTGCCACTGCTATTCAGTGGCCTAAAATATGGCTCCAGATTTTGGTGTTATAATTTATTTATGTAGTTTATTGTTAAAAATTCGGTCACAGTCCCTATGATCACTGTTACATTGGATTTATGGCTTTTATTTTGGTGATTTCGAAAAGTTTTTTTTTGTTTTGGCCATGTTTTTGTTTATTGTAGTACGGAGTTAGACTGATGGCTATAATCTTAGTTGTCTTGTGGTTGTTGTTGTTGTTATTTGACTTGCATCCCACTGGGATTTTTGCACACAGCGTTGGTGTACGGTGCTATTTCAGGAATATTTTGATATTTTTTTCCTGTATTTTCTGTTTGCACAGTCACATAATCACTTTAAGATGTTTTCTTGTTCATGTTTTTTGTTTGTTGCGGTTGCACCCGATTCAAGAGCCGAATGGCTCACAGGGCTATACCAAACAAATGAACTATGAACTAAACTAACTAACTATGACACATCCCATCCGTTAGATTTATCACGTGAACAAAACGTGCCAAATTAGCTATTACGTTAGCACATCGATGCGATGGCGAGCAAATACACATTTACGAAAAGCCAACGTGTTAAATTCATTGCATGTTCTTGCTGTGAATAGCTTGCTGTTAACAAAGGGCTAGTGGGGTGATTGTTGGCCGACAGGCGCGAGGTTGGCGGCAGGGAGGTTGTGATGTGGCCAGCCATCCACAGGGTGTCACTGTGGCGCTCCATGAACAGACTTTCTCTTGACAGCACCCACAATTATTTTGCTTTTATTGAGTTTGGAAAATTCATTTCTGGATGTCATAACTAGACGTTAGAAGCTCCTATTTGACATAAGCCATATTTTTTAGATGACGTGTAGATTGAGACAAGTGATACCATCTGCCGAGGAAGTGCGCACGGATGCCATGGTGGCGAGATGTTAACTACCTCGCCTGGTGTACCGGAGGGTTGTGGGTTCGATCCCGATCCCGATCCCGATCCAGACCCTGACCTCTGTGTTTTTGGAGTTTGAATGTTCACCCTGTGCTCGCGTGGATTTTTCTCCGGGTCCTCCCGTTTTCCCCTCCACATTTAGAATCAACACCACGCGTTTAGAGTATCCGGCTGCTATAAATGTCCACAGAAGCCACTTCGTTGAGCCATCATTTGTGGCCAGATCGCTTCTGAAAAAGAGCGAATAGTTAAGTGGGCCTTATCTGCTAAAGTAAATTCGTAAATTTGAGTGATCCGAGAGCCTGAGACCAGATCATGTTGGGCAGAGAACCTCCCAAGTGAGTTGCTAATGGTGGCGATTGTGTGCAGGCTGCTTTACATTACATTGGGCCACTGGATGGGTTCCGCGGGACTCGATGGATGCCCTGGTTGCCCCCTTCATAATTGTGTTGGTAAGGATCCTTCCACATCAGGGGGAGGTCCTGCATGGTTGTTGTTGTTCTCTTTCCATTTGCTACAGCGGGTGTTGGGAATTTCAAAAGGTACTACACCATTGCTCTATTGACCTGGTCAAGGCCTAAAATTTGGGTGTTCATTCGCGCTTCCAGCATCCCCTAACATTCTATCCATTCACGATCATTACGGACCTTCGTGATGGTGAGCAAGGCCCCTGTAGAGCTGCGTTCCAGGCAGTCAAAAGCCATTTCCAATTCACCATTTGGTGTGATGGGGATGTCCTCTGCCCCCCCCCCCCCCCAAGCACTTATTTGACAGATGTTTTGCCATGGGCATCAGAAAGGTCAACTTAGCCGGAAACACGCTCCCAATTGAGCAATAAGCTCAATAACATCCGAAGCGCGCGAGACAAACGTGGGTACGTGTGGTACTTACCACACTACCCCACGGCATGTGTGCTCGGGAACAGCACTGCCATCTTTCATATGGCTAAATGGGTGGTCAGTGCCAATTGTACTCGAACACCCATTATGTACTAAAATAGCACCGATCATCTACTATAATGCTAAGATAATTCACTACTTTACAATAACTAATGTACAATGGTAATACTGTACGATAATGGTGACAATAATTATACACACTGAATGATGGCAATCCACTATAGTGCTGATACTGCAATACTGTCGTGACATCGCGGATGTCACTGTGTAGTGCCGGCTCTAGAGGCACGGCCAGGGATGTATTAACGTCGCGGGCACCACTCACACGTGGGTGCAGTACCGGCCCTAGAGGGGCTCGGTGAGCACTGACTGGCAGTGCTGGAGGACACCACGCTCTGCGTGCAGTGCCGACCCCTACAGGATAGGGTGTGAGAGTGCCGGCCATGGGAATGGGGTTACTAAGGGCCATGGCACTCTGGTTGACCCCGAAGGACGCGTGACCGGTACATTCTACACAGGGGCCCCAGGTGGGGGCTAGGGGTGGTCACGTGTCAGGGTCGAGAACCTGCTACCAACCCTCGGGCCGCAGAGCTATACCGGTCCGTGGCCTGTTAGGAACCGGGCCGCACAGCAGCAGGAGGTGAGGGCGGTGAGTCCGCACGTGAGTCCGCACGTGGCCCGCCCCCATTATTTTATTATTTACCACTTCCATCCGCGCCTCTTTCCCGCACTGCGCACTTGTCTCAGTCTCAGTGTTGGTAAGCCCACGAGCTCTAACCCCTAGTAGCCACAATGAGTAACAAACAAACGTCGCTGGAGAGCTTCTTTGAAAAGGGGGAAATACCCAATGATGAACCCTCCCCACCCCCCCGGTCCGTGAAAAAATTGTCTTCCACGAAACCGGTCCCTGGTGCCAAAAAGGTTGGGGACCGCTGTGTGTAGATGATTCTCGGTGGTCGTGGCTAAGGGCGGAGCCAGCCCCGCCACAGAGGATAAAAGCCGGGTCCCCGAGAGGGACCGGCTGCTGTTGTTCATCCTGAAGAATCTCCGTTCTACATCCGACAAGTCACCAACACGTGGACCGGGACCCAGGGTCCGGTCCGTCGTAGCTTACTCCAGTGTAATTAGAGTAGTTAGCCTGGTGGTCCACCACCATAGGTTGTTAATGTGTTAAGGGGTAGTACCCCTACTCTTTGGTTCTTTCGGTAAAGTCACGTAGGTATCAAATAATTCGCAACGTTTCGGGCGCAACAACAAGCGTCCGTCATCAACATTTGTGGCCTGATGACGAACGCTTGTGTTGTGCCCGAAACGTCGTGATTTATTTTATTTTATACCTGCGTGACTTTACCGAAAGAACCAAAGAGTATGGGATTCCTGCAGCCACGAACGCTTCAAGTCAAGGGTGGTACCCGGTGTGTTGGTTTTAATGCGTTGCCTCCCAAGAAGTGCGTCTGCGACTCAGTTTAACTCACGACACAATACAATGAACTACTGCGCAATAATAATAAACATGAACTACAATGGTCACAATGACCACTAGAATGATAATGAACTACTGAACAATAAGTGATGATGAACTACGATACACAATGATATACAAAAGCAACTGCGATGGTGAATATGATGGGCACCGCGATGGGGAGTTATCTGCCTCGCCTGGTATACAGGTCATATGGTCAATCCCGACCCGAATGCCTGTAAATTTGGAGTTTGCGTTTCTTTCCCCGTGGTTGTGGATTTTTCTCTGGGTCTTCCGGTTTTCCCCTCCACAATTATTAACACGCGTTTAGATTATTTGGCTGCTCTCAATTTCCACATAAGCCACATTATCATATTCTTGGTTCTTTCAGTAAAGTCACGTAGAAGGGAAATAATACAATAAAAATAAAACAAAATTATCACGACTTTGTTATCATTTGTGGCCTCTGAAAAAGAGCTGATAGATCAGTGGGCTTCACCTGGTAAAATAAAAATAGTTATGTTAGTTCGTACTTCAGTAGTGTACTGCATTTGTAACGACATTTATGTATTACATTGAGAAAGCTGTAGTAGAGCGGTAACAATGATGAACAAGCGAATGATTTTCTACATTGGTAGCGTTTATGACGAGCTACAATTATACATTTCGTTTTAGTGATGTGCCTGACACTGTACGCTGTCTGTAACGCTGGGTAGGCTGTGGATTTTCATGCAATTTTAAATATATTTTTTGTATTCATGAAAGACTTATTAAAATTGTAACTAATTATTAGTTTGTTTAAAAGAATAATTAATTCTCCAAAAACATACCAGCGTCGCTTTTGATAAAAGCCAAGTCCGCCCCTGTTTTTGTCTTTTCGTTTTACACACCATTATAACTATAGTTTTGGTGATCTGTGCCTAACGCCCGACAGTCAGTACACCGTGTGTAACTACAGTGATAATTCCGAGACCAGTCGCCCGAGAAAAACCGGATTCCGAACTCCACCCCACCTGGCCAGGCCCATGGGCCCTACCCTTCCCATAACCGGATTCCGAACTCCACCCCACCTGGCCAGGCCCATGGGCCCTACCCTTCCCATAGCCCGTGGGCCTACCAGGTGACGCCGCGGTCCAAGCCCAAAACCAGGCCTCACTCCCTGGGATCGATAACTGTTAAGAGATGCATGAGAAAACCAGCGCCACCGCCCCCCCCCCCACGCCCCAAAGAACAGAGCAGGTGCGATATTCACCAGAGAATGACTCCATGATGCTGACATGGTATATACTTTATTCACCCAAGACAGTGAAAGCGCTGAGTTACCTACATCTCAGCGAGCCAACATGAGATCCAATCGCCACAACAGCCAAGTACATCCCAACATCGTCAAGGGCATTGTTCCGCACGCACATAAGCAGCATCCAGGCAGGCAATACGCACAAAACTCCCCCGTATAGCCTTTAACATACTTTTGGGGCAAGTGCTGTTAGCGAGCATCTATGAAGGCCGGCACGGCATACGACGTGATGTGGCCAGTACCAAGCCTGACCGCCTTTGTCTCCCCAATGGCGATATTTATACACTGCACCAGGTACTCATTTGAGGCCGAGTCGACCTAGGGGAAAAATCCCAGGTTCAGCTAATCTGCCACTGGTGTTGGTGGCCATGAGCAGGAATCGAACTCGGGTCGATGGGTTCGTAAGTGCAGCGCACTAACCACTACGCCACCACTCCCCACATATATATACCACCACACACACCCAGAGCTTACGCCTTTCACTACTGAGACAACTTCTGTTTAAGGGCACCTATTCAGGCCGAGTGCCGCTTAGATGCTCGCTAACACATGGACACGCCCTCAAATAGATGTATGTGAACACATACACGCAGGTACACGTGCGCACACGCTTGCAGGCACACACGTTATAACAAGCTCACATTGATGCACGCACACGTTTACACACCACACAGGCGCTCACCAATACCATTAACGTCTTGTAAAAACAGATGCTCAGGTTTGAAATGTCTTCTCATTCAGTTTATCTCATTATATCCTTGTTCTACGAGTTTCTTTTTTTAACAGCGTACGAGTAATAGTTTATTTTTTAAAAAATATCACGTGACATTTTTCATGCACGGTAATCGCCATGCGATTAGCAATGGGTTTTAAAAACTCCAGCGTCATTCGAGCTCTAGAAGGGCCAAGTATTCCCACTCTCCCCGTTGCTTCTCATATCACCACAACTGCACAGATTTCGGCGTCGAGATCCAATTCTTTCGCTACCATAATTCACCGAACCGTTCATGATTCAGGTTAAGATTCAGTTCAAGAGCCAATTTTGTCTCATTCGTTTCATTAGCCTGGAGGTAACATGAGATAATTTACGCAAATGAGAAAAAAATTATTAGTGTGCCCGTGACCCTACGTCATATCAACAAATCATTACATGCCTAAGAGATAGATGTTTGTTTAGAGTTTGCAATGTAACAAAACTTTATTGAGAATTTAAGTTTTAAATAAAGGTATTTTTTTTGTTCTAATTTGATGTTTTATTCTGTAGAATTTTTCTTTCCATTAATTTGAATAATCCTGGTACCTAGACCACACACTCAAGACACACGCACATGCCTTTTAACAAGCACATGATGTTTGTGAACACAGTACATGCATTACACAGCCCTTGGCAAACGTAAAGTTTGAAAATGCACAGTACACACACACCATGTTAACGCACACACAGATGCGCACACACACAGATAGACGTGCCTTGTAAACAAACATCTTGCACACAATGTAAACACACACACACCTTAACAAATGCAATGTAAAAAACACGCACCTTGTACATGAACGGATTAAATACACACCTTGACAAATACGTAACACTCGGACGTAGTAGACGACATGCACAATCCTTGTACCCAGAAACAACAGACACAGATGCGCGCGCGCGCACACACACCTTGTACACATGATGTACACCCCTCACACGGTTCATAGACACCAGGTGCACACACTGAAACCAAGAGCAGCACAACCCAGCTCACCAGCGTCCTCGTAGGTCACTACAACCGGTTTAAAAAAATACTTAAAACATCATCGTGGTCATCATTGTCATCATCATCATGGTCATCATCATAGTCGCTACATCTTCAGTCCATTAACCCCAGTTCCTGGAAAACAAAATGAAAAAGGGAGAGGAACAGTGAATTTGTAAACAAGCATCACGCTGCTCAACATAGCCTCTTGTGAAACATTCATGCATCCGTGTCAGCTCTAGGTTCAGAGTTCAACGGCCAGATGTCACTCGTGTTGAAAATGTTGATTTTGTATGACGGAGATGAACAGTAATTAAAGCAACTAAAGACGTAGGTTTTTTGCTGCCAATTCTACAATTCATATTTGATTTTCAGTTAAGGCCACGTAATGATTTGGCCAAATTTCTGTCATAAGATCTTCTGACATTGTCAAACAAATAAAATTGTCACAGGTACAAGCACTTCACTTGAAAAGTTGTGGTTTCAGCTCATTGTAAATTTGGAAAAATAATTTTCAAGAACAAATTCAGCAATTATATACGACGTTTCACTTGAAACCGCACAAATCATTTTCAGGACAAGATCCAGGGAGTCAAAACAGTCTCCCACAGAAACACAAGCCAAACATCCTTCCTATAGCCTGAACAGACTGTTAGGGTAAGTGCTGTTAGCGAGCACCTATGAATGCTGGTATGGCACACGAGGGGGTGGGTGGCCAACACCATTCCCGGCCGCCTTTTTCTTCCTAGTGGCGACATTTACACATCGCACCAGGTACTAATTTCAGGGCGAGTTGACCAAGGGGAGGGTCCAGGACCTGTTCAGTTAATCATCAGATGTTGACCATAAGCGGGAATCAAACTCGGGTCGCCGGATTCGTAGCGCAGTGTGCTCACTGCTACACTACCGATCCCTAAACAAACAAAAAAACACCGCTGCATGCGCTCTGCCGTAAATACACACAAATACGCGCTTCTATATAGCATCTGTCAGGCACCTGTGCGCTGAACTGTGGTAGGACGAATGCAGCACGGTGCATCGTGGAGTTGTAGTAGCGTAGCTTCATAGCCACCACCTCCTCGTTCGTGAACTCCCGCAGTGGATTCCGGAAACATGTATCCTAGCAACCGCGCACCCATAGCGACAACATTACGCTTAGTGATGGGGGCAGTTATGGAGACAGGGCACAGGGTTAGAGGTAAGGGACAGTGTTAGAGATTTAAATAGCGTTAGAGAAAGGCGTCATTGTTAAGAGATAGCAGAAAGTGTTGGAGATAAGGACAGATGTAGTATTATTGCTATAAATAGCCAGTGTTTGGACAAGATTAGAGTTAGAGTCATAGGCAGCATTAGAGGTAAGGGACATTGTTGTAGATTGCAACAGCGTCAGTCTGGGGCTGTTATGAGATAGCATGAAGCTTGAAGAGATAAGGGACAGTCACAGATGATGAGCATTGTAAAAAATTGGGTCACAATGTTAGGACAACACCAGTGTTATAAATATGGGCAGTGTTGGAGACTGAGGTAATGAGAGGCAGTACTAGGGTCAAAGATACCACTATGATTATGGTAAAAAAACAGGGCTCGTATCAGTGCCCAATAATGATAATAAGCATTACGAGCGATTGTGCTAACATCAAAGATAAGGATAGCACAGTAACTGGCAGTAGTCAGAGCCATTTCAGAACTAGTGTATTGGGGTCACAAATAGGAGTAGCATTAAAGCCAGACAAATGTTATGGTAACATTCTCATGGTAATACATGTACAGCCCTATTTCTCAATCCACTGCTGGATGAAGGCTTTCTTACGCCACGTGGATCATGGGGGTTATGTGACCATACTTCACCAACGCTGGTCAGTGCAGGATAGCGAGGGTGATGGGGCATAATCATAGGTGCATAGCACATAACCGATTTTGGCGTACCACCCTCTGCTACCCACAAATTAACCTAGATGATTGACCAGCGGTGGGCTCATTGCAAAAGCAGTAGCTCCTAGTTGCACGGTTCCACGCAATGTGACAATAATAATAATGATGACGGTTCTCTCGTGTTTTAGATTGTGTACTGTGTATTTTTTGGCTTGATGTCCGATGTTTTGCTGTACATGTTGGGAGCTTCTTGAAGAAAGTAATGGAGCAACTCAAATTCTCCCTCGATTATGCAAAGTTCCTGGCTGCTGCCAATGTCCGATGTAAACCAGGCAATGTTATTTATGATGAACAGAAGCCGGTAATTTTATATAACTGAGAGAGAATACGAGCTGCCCCAAATCGTTTCCTGAAAAAGCTCGCAGCACGTGTAGTGAAGCGTCAGACACCGTGCAGCACAAAACGTAGTACAATCCATAAATACGTGAGGGAGCTATGTAGCACAACCGCGAAAAACCTACGCCGTGATAATAACAATAGTAATAACAGCCAGCGGATCGTGCACGTGTAAAAACTGACGAACCTTGTTCTTGGAGCAGAGCGTGAAACCGATCTGGCCGCACGGGTATGTAGGGATGGTGCAGTAGGCGTAGGCAACGGTGGGGAAGAGGGAGCGGCAGAACCCGGTCACTTTCTTGATCAGGGGCAGATGGATCCACTGGCACTCGCCTGCACACGAGCACACGCGCCCCCACCATGGTTAGCCTGCATAAACTAGGGTTGCTAAAAAAGCAACCTCTTGCTTAACTGATTACCGGTTTCCTAAATACAGGGACCGGTAATCGTTTTCAATAGAACGTTAATGTGGATGGCACCGAATGGCATTGCGGTTAGCGGCTATGCAAAATAAAGATGTTAACGACCCTCTCGCAAGTGGCAGGGGCACATGCCATTCGAGAGCAACTATCACTGCCGGGCCTGTATGCGTGTGCGTGGTGGGGTGGCGATGTGGCCTGCTCCACGCACGCACGCACCTCCGCTGTCCTTGTCTCCACTTTGCTTCTAGTGGCCCGTGATAAGGTCGCTCATCTGCATGCATGTATGTTAAACTTCTTTCGCACCGTGCATAGCCAGCCGTGCTAATCGGAGGTGCGGCGGCTGGAGCGGTTGTGAGTGGTATATGGGAAGGGGCCGCAGGAACACGTCGCCATGTGCCCTGCAGTCTCTGACCCTCGACCCTCAGCCCATGGCGTCTGCATTGGTTTGGGATTGACCGATAGGGTCAGCCAGTTGGGGACAGCTGCGATGGCTGGCAGGGAGCGCAGCGCGATGTGTTTGCATTGATTTAACAGACGCGTGCATTTGGCGTATATGTCAAACCATATGCATTTGGTGTGTCAAAGCATATGCTAAAAGCCAGCTGAAGGACATCACTCACAGTGTACCTGTACATATTGAGAATAACCCCCAACTGTCATTGTGAAAAGTAATGCGGATTACATGGGGAATTGTGTACGAAGGATAACATACGCGAGGGTTTTTCGGAGGGATCGTGCTGTACTGAATTTCTGCACGTGCCAGCTAAAATGAAGAACAGTTGATCAGGCAGGTACTGGACGTGTTAACCCAAATCAGTGCAACACTGTTGGGTGAAGTGTTCAAGCATGTGGCACACATCGTAGGATTGCAGCGAAAGGACCCCTAACATATCTAAAGCCAGAGGGGTGAGCCAGCAGTCAGGGGGGGCTTCAACTAAAGCTTAAACGGAAGCGGAGATGAAGGCTGCAGAGACACTGAACAAACCGGGGGGGGGGGGGGGAAATTGTCAACCACTGCCAACTTCAGCAGCAGCAATTCATCAAGCCTCACCTGAAGCGGTCACGCGCCTTTAAAACTTGGATACATTTTTTTTTACGTTGCTATACACAAAGCTATACGTAAGAAGAGTATCTGGCCAAGTAAGCAGTGTCTGGCTAGGATTGGAGTGATGGGCCAGTGGAAAGCTCAGAACTCAGGGGCAGGGCCAAGAAGCTCATGGTGGATAAATCTATATTCCGCTTTGCAGTTGGTTACAAAAAATTTGACGATGGCCCAACGAATATGCACCTTTGGGGATTGTAGCCTTGGACAGAAAAAGCGAGCCTAAGGCAAGCCTCAGGGGGATGCAGTTATGGAGTTTAGGACAATTTACAACTTGCCAATTGAGCTGCTGTTCTTTGTGGTAGCAAGTGTGAAGCCCTATTGTGATGTCGTTATGCATGAATAAACTTCAGTGGTGATCGGAAAACCCAGGACAATAGATCATGAATGTCTTATTTTCTTACAACTTGAATTTTGTCTACCGCAATATTTAAAATAGTGCATGTGTTTTTTGTGACAAGACCATGGGGTTGAGGGAAAGCCCCAGAACTCTGTACACACAAGACTGTATAAACTGTTCTGTTCCAGAACTCAACACTTATCCCCTAGTTAGCACATGCCGACCGTCTTGACCATGCACGCAGGGTGCGTAGGTCACAAGGGGGATCTTTGCCTTTGTGCGTTGCATGTGTATGAACGCGTGCACATGCGTGTGTGCGTGCGTATGCACCCTGTGTGCACAAGATGCCGCCCTCCTTTAGCGCCGTCTTCATCAGCTGGAAGTAGCTCTCCTGAAACAGTGACTCAGCTGGGCCTGAGTCAAAAGTGGGAAGGTGCACACAAAGAAACATTAAGATACACACACAAAGATCCCCCATATAGCCGTTAATAGACTGTTGGGGCACATGCTGTTAGTGAGCGCCTATGAAGGCTGGCAACAGCACACAAGGGGGTCCCCGGCTGCCTGTTTCCCCGATGCTGATGTTTACACTCTGTGTGACGTACTCATTTGAAGAGGAATCGACTTAGGAGAGGCCCAGGACCGGTTCTGATACTAGTTGCTACTGTTAGCTATGGCCGGGAATCACACTCAGGCCGCTGTGTTAATAGTAGATTGCATGAATCACTGTATTACACTCCCCATAGGTACGCACAAACTGACACACACACACTGTAAATGCGGAGACACATACAAAACAAACATGCACACACACATTTGCACCTCCTTCATATCCAATATCTTATCTATAACTGCACTTCTAACTCCAATCATTATCCCTCACCCGTTGCATACATTTCCTACTTTCTATCTGCCTGTGTCAGTGATGGGTCTGGTCATGTCAGTTGATGCGTCAATAACAGAGTTACTCCGTCGATAACTGCAAGTTACTGTGTCGGCGCTTACAGTGCCACAAGTGACCATACATTTTTTTTTATCGATGCATCTGCTGTCAGCGACTATCAGTGTTGGCAGGGGCATCAACGACCT
This sequence comes from Petromyzon marinus, assembly GCF_048934315.1. Classification (NCBI taxonomy): domain Eukaryota; kingdom Metazoa; phylum Chordata; class Hyperoartia; order Petromyzontiformes; family Petromyzontidae; genus Petromyzon; species Petromyzon marinus. The sequence goes on from NC_133671.1 coordinate 9,158,714, forward strand.
TATCGATGACTGTCAGTGACTGACTGCGCCAGCGCTGTGGGTGGTGATGGTGTGTGCGTGCATAGGCACCGATGGGGTCACTGGAGTCGGTGATAATGACGTCAAATGAGTCCTTGTTCTCCTTCATGAACTTGAAGCCATCGCCCACGTGTAGCGATAGCTTGGGGCTCGCAAAGCCCAAGCTCATGCCCGGAAGGAAGCGCTTGCTCACTTCAATCACCTCCTGCACAAGCACAGGCATGCACATGCAACCACACACACACAAGTACATGAATAAAGATCTGCTTATGCACATGGATGTGCAATTCACACACACACACATGCGTCTGTGTGCTACTTGTGTCTACCTGGGTGAAGTGATAACGTCCCTAGATGGACTCATTTTGAAACGAATACCTGGTGCGATGTGTAATTACCACCACTGGGGAGATAAAGGCAGCTGGGCATGGTGGTGACCACCCATCCCCTCATGTGCCATGTTGGCCTTCATATGTGGTCACTAACAGCAATTGCCGCAACAGTCTGTGTAGGTTACACGAGGGATCCAAGTCTTTGATTATACGCGTGTTTATTGTGTGCGTGCATTACCTCGTCAATCTCGCACTGCACCACAGACTCAACAGCTGGGTGTTTGATGACCTCACGCAGAACTCCGCCATCGCCTCCTCCGATGATCAGCACCTGTCACGTCGTGCAAGAGGCTGTGTCAGAGAGGCTGCATGTTATAATAAGGGGGCACCACGGTGGCTAGAAGATGTTAACTACCTCGCCTGGTATACAGGAGGTCGTGGGTTCGATCTCGACCCTGACACCTGTATATTTGGAGTTTACATGTTCTCCCAGTGGTCGCGTGGATTTTTCTCCACGTCCTCCGGTTTTTCCCTCCACATTTAAAAACATGCGTATAGAGTGTTTGGCTGCTATACATTTTCACATAAGCCACTTCGTTGAGCTATAGTTTGTGGCCAGGTTACTTTAAAAAAATGGCTATATAGCTCAGTGTGCCTTACCTGGTAAAATAAAAACATTATTGAGTTTAGTTTTAGTTTAGAACACTCATAATGGCCATGTGAGAGAAATTAGATAGCACAGTTGAGATCCAGAGTTCCAGTCTCTTGGTATGACTGAGACTAGGCTAGTAACTCAAAGGTGTGTATGTACACGTATTGCGGGTAGCGGTGGCATAGTGGTTATCGTACTGCACTACGAACCCGGCGACCCGAGTTTGATTCCTAGCCTCAGATGATGTCAGTGGAAACAGATATAAATACAGGTTCTTAGGAAACCCACAATCGAATCAACCTTAAAATTGTACCTGGTGCAGTGTGAAAACAGCTCTGGGGAGACAGGCTGCCAGGCATGGTAGTGGCCACATTATCCTCTTGTACTTGGCAAGAGACTTAATTAGGTGTGCAATTAAGGCTGTACAGGTAATATTTGTCTTTGTGAATGCATGTGCATCATGTGCCGGTATGTGAATGAGTATGACTGGAAGCATGACGCTAGCCACACAACCCGTACATGGTGTTAGCTTTTATAGGTGCTCACTAACAGCACTTGCCAGAGCAACTGAAAGGCTCTTTGGCGGATCTGTGTTTGGCTGTGCACGCGCGTACATGTGTGTGCGAGGGGAGCGGTGGTGTAGCGGTTAACATGCTACGAACCCAGCGACCAGAGTTCGAATCCCGCTCACGGCCAACACCACTGACAATTATCTGAACCGGTCCTGGGCCTCCCCTACGTCGACTCAGCCTCAAATAAATACCTGGTGCGGTGTGTAAACAATGCTACGGAGGAGGCAAAGGCGGCTGGGCATGGTGTAGGCCACCCACTCCCTCGCGTACCGTGCCGGCCTTCGTAGGTGCTCGTGAACAGCACTCACTCTTGCAGTCTGTAAAGGCATCACGGGGGATGTGTCTCTGTGTGTAAACGTACCCGCTTGGGGTCAGGGTGCGAGTTGAGGGGCAGAAGAGCGATCATCTCCTGGTAGGCGAACTCATCGCGCTCCGTGCACTGGATGCAGCCGTCGAGAACCAGCACCGTCCCATACGACTTACTGAGGGCAACAACGCAAGATTGTTCCAGTCAACCGTCGCTACACGAAGTCAACCGTCACTACATTTTGTCGCCATAGGCAGTCACCCTCTTAATATCGGAGCACAGACAACCATCACTACCCAATTATCCACCACTCCACAAGCTCCACTATCAACACGACAATTAACTATAATTGTGTTGCTTATCGCTGTCAGGTCAAACATAATCACTGTTCCGCCAGAAAAGCCACACTCGCCTACGTCAACCAAAACATCTATTGTTTCTATATTAATCGTTTTAATTATACTGTATATATTTCATAAGTAAAAATGTAACACGACCATCCTTAACACAAGTTGACTATATGTTTTCTCTTTAGTCTGCAGGATAAGTTTGTTTTGAATGTTTTTGTCTGCTTCTTTTAAATAGTAAAGGAGGCACACACTCAATATTATGCATACTGTTCTGGACAAATGTATAGCCTGGTATCTGCCACAAGTACGTGGAATTTCCAAGACTGGCTTTAGGGCACCGAACATAAATTGGCACCTTCCACCCAGCACCCCACCCTAATTTGTTGACTCCTATTATTGTCAGCAATATACATTTTGAATGCACACACTTGGCATCGAGTCGTGTGCTTTTTTTAAAATGTAATGAACAGCAGGCAAGCCTGGCAGTTGCGTAATGCGGTGCATTTTAAGCACGCCATGTGCATAGCTGACAGTCCCACAGAACCGGTTGCTCACATTACTTATTAATAACACGACTGTGATTCAGATTAATTCCAGCAGTGAGTGAAAACTCGTATTGTGGCATTGACAACGCAGAGGAACCAGCCCCACCACCACTTAAGATTAATTATGCGTATTCCGTCCATAGACTCCAGTTAGACACTGTCCAAAGTCTCAAGTATCTACAGATTATATTGTTAGAGAGATTACAGTATATCCAGACTAGTATTAGACACCGTCTTAACACTCCAGTGTCTGCGGACTAAGTGTTAGCATTTGCCTGTCAGAGGAATATGGGATTTTAACTGTGCCATTGTGGCTACTTGGTGGGCAGCAGAGATCATTGATTGCAGCAATATCCAAAGTCTCTTATCTACAGACAATACTGTCAGACACCGTCTGCAGACTCTTTCTCTATACTCATGGTAGGGCAGCCTGTGATCCAGCACAGGCTAGGATTGGTCCCAAGAGTAGATTCGTTAAACTCTCAAACACGTTGGGCTGACATGGTCAGCAAGCACTGCAACTGGGTTCATAAACCTACTGGTGCAGACCTTCGAGCGTAATTCCCTCGTGTTCGTGGTTTTTTTTTCCCGGAATCTACGGTTCCTCCAGATGCTAAGCACTCATTAGCATACTTGATCCAAAAATTACTTTAATTATCCGGGCTTTCGTGGGTAATTTACAGCCAATTATCACTGATTATAGCAATACGATATACTGCGTTATCTCTGATATTCTTCAAGACAGTTCACATACCTGTTCTTTTTTCAACTCAAGTCTCTACTCACTGTAACGTCATACTAAATTTAGTTCAGTCTACAGATTAAATTCCACCAAACGCAGCGTATAGGATGCAACTATAAAACATTCTTAGTTGTGCAATATTCCTTAAGGCCCCGTACTCGTCCTTCTCTGCAGCAGAAACGCTTTTACTTTGCTTGCGGTGCTTTACGCAGCACGGACTCTCCCCCCCCCCCCCCCCTTGTAAAATAAGCCGGGCAACTGGTTAAACGGGATCACCCGCGTAGCAAACCAAAAGAATTCGGAGAGAAACAAAAACTTCTCTACAGCCAGTCCACACAGTGAGATATAAAAAAAAACAGGTTAAAGGAAGGCCGTAATTATAATATATATTGAGGGGGGACACCCCCCCCCCCCCCAATATTTAAATATGCTCAAAATGCCCCCCCCCCCAATATATTGCTATAAAATAGATTTCTGTTGATATGATTGTGGTTATGGTTGTACTTTATTAATCCCTAATCTCTACACATTACATACGATGAAACAATAAAAGGTAAAAAAACAGAGCAATGTAATACAATAACACTATTAGACATTACGGTAAAAATAAAAAACCCATCCCGTGTATTAGTGAATTCTCTAAATATTTTAGGCATGAAATGAGTTTTCAAATTTAGATTTATTTATTTTTCTGGGAGGGGGGGGGGTCCCCCAGACCCCCTGGAAGATTTGCCCCCCCACCCCACCCCAATGTTGACTCCATGGCTACGGCCTTGGGTTAAAGACAACTACAGTAGTTATACTAGTGTCCACGCTCTGGCTCCCAGCCCGGCTTGGCACGAGGCTTGGTGGCGAGAGGGGAGTGGGGACATGATGAAGACGCCACTGACAAACACGTGGCGACATGATGCTGAATGGGGCCAGGGCGGGGAGGGGGTGCCTAGATGGGTCTAGAATTAGTTATATGCGTAACATCGCCGAAATGTTTGATACTGCACCTTATATATACGTGGAAACAAGACGAGAGGAACTCCTACAGTCGCGTGTACGTTTGAAACGCAAATGGGTAACGAGGTTTTTTTTAATTAAATTGTACCGTTCAACACTTGTTACAAATCGGTAGCGTGTCTACTCTCACTGTGAGACTTCTACAGTATAAAAAACAACGGCATGTCGAGCTCTCAACCCAGCCTCCTCTTCTCCTCTCTCCCCCACGTTTAACTGAACTTTAATTTCCCTTCCACCTTTTTTAAAAAAAATTTCACGACCTTCACTGCCTTCACGGACAAGCCTCGCGCGTCCGTCCGCCGATCACAACTCCACATCGCACGACCGCGAGCAGACAAACATGATGCCTTGAATAAAGGCGTCAGTTTTTGTGCCACTTAAAAGGGGTAAAACCTATTTCCTATATCAATTGGTGCTGTTGGCATTCACATTCATCGCCACGTTTCGGGAGCCTCATCCCTGTGGCTCGCTGCTGCTGTAGCAGTGCCACGCATCCTTTGCCACGTAACCCCTCAAACCCCCTCTCCATTAGGTCGTAACTTTATTTTATTTTTTAAAAGGGGAGGGGGGAGTACGTTTCACTCCGTATGTACACGCACGTACTTGCTGGTCGTGGGGGTTATTTGACCATACTTCACCGAGCCGGTCGTGCGCGGGCTAAAGGCACAGGCATGGTATATAATAGGGCAGCATAGCGGGCACTTGACAACAATAGATTATCTTGTTTTGTTTTTTACTGCTGCTGCTGCTTCTGCACTGCCCTTTGCCGTCCACAACGGCCGCGCCTGACAGCCGCGCCTGGCGTGCGGGGCGTGCCGCTCACTCGTCAAAGTGCTAACCCGGGATAAAAACAAAACAACCCCGCTGAGCTTGCGAGATCGGGAGCATTGCGGGGTGATTTTACGATGGGGTCGAGTTAGTTTGGCAGGGCGGAGAGGAGAAAGTAACAACAGAGTTTTGTGGGGGGGGGGGGGGTGGGGGGGGCCGGTATCGCGCTCCGGCACGGCCGGCGTGGGAGGCCCCCTCGGCCGGCGGGAAATCTATCCGAGCACCGGCGAACCGCTAGGCCGCGCCGCGTTAAACCGGGGACACTCGCCACCACCCCCCTCTCCCGAGCCGGTCACGCATCCACGCACGCAACCCAGGGGCACGCACCTCCTGAAGACGAGGATGTCCTGGTACTTGGAGCGGGCGCTGTGCAGGACCTCCTCGACCTGTAGCGAGAGCGCCTGGCCCGGCCACAGGCTGCTCGTCTCCGTGAACCATCCGTCCCTGATCGCGTCCATCGCCGCCGCGGAGCCGCGAGGGGGCAGCAGCTCGCAACGCGATCGATTTTATCGGTCGAGCTTTTCGTTCTCTTAACACGCCTGCCTCTTCCTGAAGAGGAAGTGAGCGAGATGGAGAGATGGAGAGGGAGATGGAGAGAGATGAAGTCTCTCTTTACTTCGGTTCGCGTGCCTCCTCATCTTCCAGAGGACGTCTTTGTGTTTTTTAAGTTACCTCTACCTCTTCCGGAAGAAGAGCTCTGCTCTCTTTGGTGACCGTGCTTCTTTATCTTCCAGAAGACGTCTTTGGGTTTTTTTTTAAAGTTACCTCTTCCGGAAGAAGCGCTCTGCTCTCTTTGGTGACCGTGCTTCTTCATCTTCCAGAAGACGTCTTTGGGTTTTTTTTAAGTTACCTCTACCTCTTCCGGAAGAAGCACTCTGCTCTCTTTGGTGACCGTGCTTCTTCATCTTCCAGAAGACGTCTTTGTGTTTTTTTTAAGTTACCTCTACCACTTCTGGAAGAAGCGCTCTGCTCTTTGGTTACCTCTAGATTTGAAGTTTTCCTGACTGCAATGATCCACATACTCTTTGGTCCTTTCGGTAAAAATAATGTTAATCAAATCACGACGTTTCGGAGGCAACACAAGCTTCCGTCATCAGGTGTAACTAGCACAGCAAAATTACCGATGACGGAAGCTTGTGTTGCCTCCGAAACGTCGTGATTTGATTAACTTTATTGTTATTTGTACCTACGTGACTTTACCGAAAGAACCAAAGAGTATGTCTTTGGTTACCGGCCATCTTCATCTTCCAGAAGTCTTACATCTTGACTTAAAGCTTCCGTGACTGCAGGAATTCATATTATTTTGGTCTTTCGGTAAAGTCACGTAGATAGGTTCGAAATAATAAAATAAACAAAAAACTTTGACGTTTCGATCACAACACAAGCGATCGTCATCAGGAGGAAAAAGGGGGGAAGCTACTGATGACAAATTTCTTACATTGACATGCTAATCTCTCACAATACAATGGCCACCCCCACAGCTTCGTTTGTCAAGATTTACCCGATCTTACATTTACATACAAATTTAATCTCTAGCCCCGCCCACTGACCCTTGGGCTACGCCCATCTAAAATCTGTATAACTCCCGGCCTTTGCAGCACTCCCGACATATTCTTTCCTGCCTCAGCAGCTCTCCCTGCTATATTTTTCACCTGATGACGATTGCTTGTGTTGCAATCGAAATGTGATATGTTTTTTTAAAGGTTTAAAATGGGAATAGCCGAAGTGTCAGAATGAAGTGGGCGGGGTATTAAAAGGAGATGGTTATGTTAACGTGAGAAATTAACATGTTCATGCAAATTCGGAGAGCAGCAGCCACGGCGAGGCTGGTGAGCGGAGGTGGTTATGTTAATGTGATAAATTAACATGTTAATGTAAAGTCCTGGAGGACTTTTTGGTACGCCCAATGCAGGGGAGACACCGCAAGAATCGTATTGCATGTCCCATCATTAGTAAAAATATAACTAACATCGGCAGGTGACAAGATCGAAACCTCACAGCCAGTTATGACTTAAACTGGATGATGACATCCTTCCAATGATTGCTGAGTTTGTACCCATCCTCTCGGTTGAAATTGTGTCTGTATATATGGATGGCTTCATGAACGAATCTGTGTTGATAGCCAGTGGGCTTACAAAGTGTCTTCGTCTATGAGAAATCCATTTCGTGTAAGCCAACCGCATTACAACAATGATCAGCCATGGCTGAAGTGTTGGTCCTCCCGTATTTCAAATCTGCCTTATGCTCATGAACACGGTCCGAGACATGTCGCTTAGTTTCCCCAATTTAACTACTGCCGCAGACACAGCTTCATTTGTAAACGCAAGGATATTGCATGTCAGGGATCCTATCCTTCACAGATGGGATCAGATCACAAATGTTATGTACTGTGTTAAATCGAACCTGGATCTTGTGTTTGCTAATGATATTGGAAATCTTTTTGGTGACTCTTGCTATGTATGGCAAGGTGATGATCTTGATTGGGTCCTGTTGTATATGTAGGTTATAAAAATTTGATGTAAATAATGGAAATTTAATTAAATTTAAAATGTGCATAATTTATTCTAAATTAAGTTAATTAGTGTAATTATGCACATACATTATGCTAATTCGAGAGATAATCTTATTTAGTCTGTGCGAGTGGGTGTGGTTATGATAATGCAGGTCGTTATGATCATTAGGTCCAGCCTCGGTGACGAAGGTTGGTTATTAATTGGAATAACGCAATTAATCGTATGCAGTTCTGTAGGTGCTGTGAGCATGAACGAGAGAGAGTTAACTCGGCTCCGTTGTTTAACGTTTATTGATTATGTGTGTTAGTGTACTTATGATAGGTCCCCCAGAGTTCAGATCTCAATCGCAGAACAATTATTATGCAGAATCACGGAAAGAATAACACACAACCTTTCTGCTGTAATCAATTTATTTTCAAGCTAAACTTTAATTTTTGGATAATATGAGAACTCTCAATCTCAGAATTTCAACACAGCATTAACACGGTAACCATCACGATTGCGTTGTTTCACTTCGATAACGGCACCTGTGGTTAATTCCCGACGCGTAACGCAATTAATCGGTTGTTGAGAGAGATATTAAAACATGCATACTATTCTACCAAACCCTTAACTCTACCATATGCTAATTCGTATGGTTGAATTGTTACACAACACAGCACTCGGTCATTGATCATACGCGACCCTTAATGCACATTCTTGTCACGTTGTTAACCAGTAGGACGATTGATTATTATGCAACTCAATGACATATGAAAAGACACTCAAACCATTATTATTCCGAAAGGCACAAATATGCGTTCATATTTTCGTCATGTTCGTTCATGGATACCAGCAAGATTATGCAATAAAAAAACGAACGACTCAAATACTCCCAAGTGACCATATCCACGCAATGTTTTCCTTTGAGATTCTTATCTTTGACCAATCTTTTTATTAATTGTGTCCGGATCCCTGACAGGGAAACCGGTTGAACACGCTATTCACCCCCCCCCCCCCCCCCCCCCCCCGTGAGCGGCGCTCCGTGGTGAAGGTGCCAAGAATTAGTCCGTATTGATGGATCAGTTGGTAACTTATGCGATTAGAAATATAGCCCCAACAAAATATTAACGAGGAAAATTACGAACACTCTTATAAACGACGGATTGTTCACTCGGTCGTTGCGATGCTCTCACAGTCACGGATGGTTTACTGACTTGAGGTTCTAGGCTTTTGTTAATGACCCGTGTGTGTGTTGAGTGGTATGAATGATGAAAGAGTAGGGCAATGTTCGGAATCGATTCTTTGCGTCAAGCAGACGTCTGGTTTGTCGTGTAGTGCGGGGCAGTGTGCATCATAGGTATTAGTTAATTCTCCTTTCAATTGTTGGTTCGGACTCGGCTGACGTCGGTTGACGAGTTGACAGGTTGATACGTTGTTGTAGTTGCGATGACCCGTCCGGTAGATGGCGCTAGGAGCTCGTAGCTCGCAGCGGCGCGGTTATTGATGAAGTTGCTTGCCGTGGGCGCCCCCTCCGTCGGTAGATCATGCTCGCAGTACGTCTGCGACCAGCTGGCACGCTGGTGCGCCGTCGTCGGCGCGGTTGTAGATTGCAGGCTCACGATTCGCTCGCGGTGGCGCTGGCCGCCAACAGCGGGCAGCGTGTCGCCAATTTGGCGAGTTTGTAGAGGCGTCTCCGGCGTCGGTGGTGGCTGGTCTTCTGCTGAGATGAGTTGAGTTGGTCTTCTGCTGAGATGAGTTGAGCTGGTCTTATGCTGAGATGAGTTGAGCTGGTCTTCTGCTGAGATGAGTTGAGCTGGTCTTCTGCTGAGATGAGTTGAGCTGGTCTTCTGCTGAGATGAGTTGAGCTGGTCTTCTGCTGAGATGAGTTGAGCTGGTCTTCTGCTGAGATGAGTTGAGCTGGTCTTCTGCTGAGATGAGTTGAGCTGGTCTTCTGCTGAGATGAGTTGAGCTGGTCTTCTGCTGAGATGAGTTGAGTTGGCCTTCTGCTGAGATGAGTTGAGCTGGTCTTCTGCTGAGATGAGTTGAGCTGGTCTTCTGCTGAGATGAGTTGAGCTGGTCTTCTGCTGAGATGAGTTGAGCTGGTCTTCTGCTGAGATGAGTTGAGCTGGTCTTCTGCTGAGATGAGTTGAGTTGGTCTTCTGCTGAGATGAGTTGAGCTGGTCTTCTGCTCAGATGAGTTGAGCTGGTCTTCTGCTGAGATGAGTCTTCTGTTGAGCTGGCCCCGCGGGCTGATGAGTTGAATTCAATGATGGAGCGCTCTATTTTTATGCCAAAATCTCTCCTCTTAGCTCCTCCTCACGAGGCGGAGCTACCTTTGATCTGGTTGTGTGTCGGTGGTGGGGGTTCGTGTGTCAGTGTGTATGTTTGCGTGTGTCAGTTATGACATGGTTCTGTTCGGGTCTTCCTCAAGCCATAAAACATCAAGGGAAACAGACGCTTCGATTCATCTCGAAGGCGTCTGTATGTCTACGCTGTCTATCCGGAGGGAGGGGCGGGTTCCCCCCCTTGTGCAAGTTTCCGACGTACAAAGAAATGGTTAGTTTTTAAAGTTTAACATTCCTCATCACAGTTGGTATCGTACCATACACAGTTATGATCCTGCCTGTGATTCAGGGTATTTGATTTTATTTTCAAGTGAAGATGCCCTCTCGAGCGTATGCATATTTTATCACGTGTTGTGGGGAGAGACAAAGGTGGCTGGGATCTTTCTATCTCTCTATAACTTGAGTTAACATCGCTCAAATATCATTTCGATTTTATATTCAACCAGTTTTATCCACCCCGTTATCTTGGCTCTTATTCAGTTTTATTAATTTTCGTCATTCTGTGTGTCTTATCATCATATAAATGTATTGCGATTTCTTTAACTTAAAGTTTGCTCGCCTGGCTTTGCAGCCAGTGACTTGTCTGCTCGTGGTTGCGTTGTGGGGTGGGGCCATTATTAAGTCCCGTGTGTGTGTGTGCAGATGGCCCTTGTGATAATAATCCCTTTGTTCTGGCGTGAAATTCCTTTCTCGCGCTCTGCGGGAGAGACAAAGGCGGTCGGGAGTACCTCTCTCTGGCTGCTTTCGGTTTAATGTTTCTCAAATACCATTTGGTCTTATGTTCACCAAGGCTCGTGATTTGTAACTCCGTCCTCCCGACGCACCTCTCGGGTTATACCCAGGTTTGCGTTGTTACGATGAAGTTATTATTTATTTTATAATAAAGATGTTTATCCTGAGTTTAAGAGGTCCGTTTCTTGATTGTTGGAATCCATATCCCTTGGTTCTGTAAGGTTATGTAACGCCTAGATATACTGTAATTTAAGATAAATCACGTTAGCATTAAGGTTTGTGTGACACCATGTACAGTAAATTTATTTAATTAAACTCCGTTCGCAGATGGCAGCAGTGCAGCTTCTCAGGGATTCTTACCGCCTGCGTAGCGGGGTGGGTGCTTGTGTGTTTCTCCTTAAGCCCAGCGAATACGCAGCAGATGGCCAGCACTGATAATACATTCTCTCGCTATGGTGTTAAATTCTTGCTCTCCCGCGTTGCGGGAGAGACAAAGGCAGTCGGGGTTGCTTGGGATATTGTTTAAACTCGTTTCGTAAGTTTGCCCGTTTGCCTCATTCCTTCACGATAACCTTTGACGTGACTCGGTACTTCTGTCCCCAAGCTTGTGTTTTAACCTTAGTATTAAAGGTGAAAATCATTTGATATCGAATTAATAATTGGGTGATGATTCACTGATGTATCTGGTGGCCTGGTCTTAATTGGAGTGAGCGTGAGGATCGCTCATTTTAGCTTATTCCGGTTATTGCATTTAAAATTTTAACGTTGTTTTAATGGCAAATAAGGGAGAAAAATGGTTGAAATCGTTAGCGTCCATGTGTCTACCCTCCTGGTGGCTTCCCTCTGCGTGACCCTTTCTTAGGGCACATCAAACACTTATTCAGCTGGAGATCTTCGCAGATAGCTGTTGACATCCTCCTTCGAGAGTGTATTATTTCATTATTTATGTATGGCTTTCTTTATGATCGACATCTGGTTTTCCTGCTGCGACTGGCTTACGTGTTTTATTAATTATTTTTTGTCCCCAAAAAAATATATATGACGGCAAATATTCTTGTTAATATAAATTTTGGAAAAGCCTTATATATCCAACAGTCCTCAGATGGATCTTTCCCGACGGTTGGAGTGATAGCTGTACGGATTGTGTGGTCCGAATATCCATTCATCTTGAGAGCTTGGTGCACATGTTTCAGTTCACTGGCTCGGTGATGATGGTTGGAGATACATCGAGCTCTATGGTGTAGAGTTGTGATGAGGGAATTATTCTGGGATGGATTGTGGTGGGAGTCAGGTTTTAGGTAGGCATCAGTATGGATTGCTTTCCTATAGACAGAGTCCCATTGAGCCATCTGGTCTCTTTTCGATGGTAGCTTTTGATCCTTTTCCACCTCCATGGTGAATTTTATGGCTGGGTGTATGGAATTAATGTGGTTGAGGAACTGATTCAGAGCTGGTCGGCCATGTGGCCAGATGACGAACATGTCATCTACGTACCTCTTCAACAAGGACGTACATAAAGTGGATGCCTGGATAGCATTTGTCTCAGATTTTTCCATGAAAACATTGGCTACAACCGGAGATAAGGGAGAACCCATTGGGTGCCTTCAACTTGTTTATAAAATGTTCCATTCCAGGTGAAGTATGTGTTGGTGAGGCAGTGTTTCACCAGGGCCGCTACATCAGCATTTAATCCTTGTTGAACCAAATGTTCAATGATTGCAATGGTGTAGAGCATAGGAACTTTGGTGAACAAATAAAGTACATTGAAACTAACGAGTGAGATGTCCTGAATTAAGGATACCAAGTGGGCTGAGTTAAGTACAGCTGTGGTGGTCTTACCAGTGAATGGTTCTGAGGTCTCAGACAGAAACCGGGCCAGTTTCTAGGTGGGTGAGTCAATGGTGGAGACAATGGTAAGCCATACAATTTGGGTGGTCTAGCAGCAGAGGGTTTTAAGGAAACCCGTTTGGTTTGTTCAATTAATGAAGCCGAATCGGTGATGATGCTGTTAGTATCATCACCGATTCGGTGATGATACTAACTGTTAGGCTGTTGGTGGGATTTCTTTACATTTTTGTGTAGCTACCATCATTAAATAGGTCCTGAATGTTGTTACTGTATGTGGTTTTGTCCATGATAACCGTGGCATTGCCCTTGTCAGCTGGCCACACAGATTTTATGGCTTACCTACATGTTAATTTCTCACGTGAACATAACCACCTCCGCTCACTAGCCCCGCCCACTTCGTTCTGACACTTGGGCTATACCCATTTTAAACCTTTAAAAGCAGCTTGTCTTCAGTAGCTTTCCCCTTTTTCCTGCTGATGATGATCGCTCGTGTTGCGATCGAAACATCAAAGTTTTTTGTTCATTTTATTATTTTGAACCCATCTACGTGACTTTACCGTCAAGATTTACCCAAAAGACCCAAAGAATATGAATTCCAGAAGTCTTATTTGCTGTTTTTTTAATTGCTCTACCTCTTCCGGAAGACGCACTCCGCTCTTTGGTTAGTGTGCCCTTTAATCTTCCAGAAGACGTTTTTTGTTTTTTTACGTTGCTCGACCTCTTGCGTAAGACGCGCCATTTTCTTTGGTTCGCGTACCTCAATCTTCCAGAATAAGTATTTTTTTTTTACATTGCCCTATATCTTACAGAAGTGGCGCTCTGCACTTCAGATCGCCGGCCTCTACCGCTTCCAGAAGACGTATTTGGGGTTTTTTCATAATAAAAGGTATTTTTTTTGGTGAGATCACGTAAATATAAATGTGTCGTTAAACCTGCCGCCACCCGACACCGGCAATTAAATTAAGTTTTGCCACTTAAACAAAAAGAATGGCAATTCGTTACTCGTTCAACAACACCAGTGTGCGACGTTTTGCTGATAATTACAACCAACATCATCAGGTGGGGTTTTTTTTTTTTTACAATGGTCTCGCGCCTCCGGAAGATGCGCACTTCAGGATGTTCCACAAGGTTGGCGTCCCGAAAGAGACTTTGATTTCAGGACGTCCTGCACGCGCAATTGCACGCCGATCGCCAGCATTCTTGTTGCATCTGGGTGAGAATCTAGGATGGTGACAGCGGCGCGATCAATCCCACGCAGCGGATCGGGACTCGTGCATGAATGGCGTCATTTATATGTGCCGGGCTTGCGAGGCCACAGCGGATAATATGTTGTCATTATGTGCAGCCTGGTTACAGGGCGTAGCACCAGCCCTAGCGGGGCTTGGGTGAGCGCTGGTTAGCACAGCGGCACCACGTACAGTGTGCGGTGTGGGCTTCCGGTGAGGGAGCGAGAGGGAGCGTCAGCAAACCAGGGTTACGTTGGGGCATGATACGCTGGTTGACCTGCCGACACGTGACCGGATGATATTGGAGCAGGGCCACCGGTGGACAGGGGCCACTTGGTGGTCACGTGGTATAGAAGAGCTCTCGGGAGCCTTCGGGAAAGGGCCACTGAGATCGAGAAGGTGGGCGGGGCGAGAGGCGGAGCCAGCTCCAGCCCGGGCCGATATAACGGGGGCCCCGTGTGGGGCTCGGGGTTCTTGACTGTTGGTGAGTGAAGATCCACGTCAGGTTGAAGGAGACAATTATTAAAGGTGAAAATGACATTTAGTATCTTATTAATAAATGGGCAATGATTCACTGATGTGGATGGTGGCCTGGTTTTTAATTGGAGTGAGTGTGAGGATCGATAATGTTAGCTTATTCTTGTTGTTGAATTTTGAACTTTAACCGTTGTTTAGTAGCAAATAAGAGGAAAACTGTTTAACTCGCTTGTATGCGTCGGTTTGTCTGCGCTGACGGAAGGGGGGGGGGGGCGAACTCACAAGCTTGGAATTCCCCCTCCCCTCTTGGTGACCCCGGAGTTGCTGCGTAACATCAATTTTAATGCCCACCCTTTGGCGATCTGGAGATGTGGGAGATAGTCGCTAACCTCTTTTTGCCCCGGAGTTTATTCTTTATTATTTTTTTATGGCCTTTTTACGATCTCCATCTGCTCTTTGCTGGGTCCTTGGTTTGTGTGTTTTTATTTATTATTTCGGTTACATAAAATTATAGGCAAATATTATTATTGATATTAATTGTGGAAAAAGGGCCGTATACAACAGTATGCACCCGCAAACAGATGACAAGGTCGAACGCCTACACCGGAACTCTGACCTCCATGTTGAGTCACTTGGTCAGCGAGTCACAGGTCGATTGGGACTTGCATATTACTGCGGTTCTCGCCGCTTATAGGATGACCCCTCATACGTTCACCAGTTTCTCTCCCTTCTTTTTGATGTATGAGAGGGAGTATTATCCTCCCATCGATGTGCAGTTACAAGCCGCGCCCGTCGCGAAAGTGTAAAAAATGTCTGATTCGTTTCGTTTCACTCTTGCCAAACTTTCCGAGGCGCGGGAAGCTGCCAGTGTTAACTCCCGGGCCAGACAGTTGGGCAACAAGCGGCTCAAGGGAACCCGTGTTTACCTGTGCGATTGGTCGCCAGGGGACAGGGCCTGGTTGCATTATCCGCAGGTGCCGGTGGCACATCTCCCAAATTGCTGCAACCATGGAGAGGGCCGGTTGATGTGGTTCGGGTCATGCGCCCGCAATGTGTCCAGATTCAGTTTGGTAAGCAGAGTTGGTTTGTGCACCCCTCTAGTCTTAAGCCGTTTATCGCGCCGTGTGAGTTTATTTCATCTCCATATTGCAGGAGCCGAGTGTCGGGTGTGCCCGACGAGCTGGAGTGTGCGTGTGCCGATGCTGGTCCTCAGGAGAGTGTTTCTGTTCCGCTCCCAGGCGCTGCGCGATTGATGCCTCGCGCGCAGCCGCTTGTGTCGGCCTCGCGTGCTCTGGACGTGAAGGACCCGACGACCTGGCCTAGTGCTCTTCGTGAGGAGCCGGCTTTGTCAGGTCGTTTTCTTGTTCCCCCCAGGCCTCCATACAGCCCAACCTGCCTGGAGGCCCGGCGTCACGGACTCGCTCAAAGACTTGATTCGCGTGATCCCCGCACATTGCACACTCCCACGCCACATGGGTTGTCGCGCTCGCATGAGTCGTGGCGAGTATTTGGCTGATCCTGCTCGCCATCGAGCTCACGGGCATTGTGGGTGGGAGATCTTGACTGTTGGGACCTTGTGCGATGCGCTTGTTGGGTTGTTATTTGTTCACTGTTGAATTTTTTTTCCCTCTTCCCCTTTTATCTCGGTGTAAATTTGTACAGTTGGGTTTGGGTAATTGATTGCGCTGTTATGTTATTGTTGGAGCACACTTGCTTGTTGTTTTTTATATATGTACATTGGTTGGTTGCTTGCGGGGGAGTTGGCAGCCAGGACGGCTGGATGCTACGGAGGGGGGGGGGGGGTGTGATGCAGTGACTGTGAATGTCACTGTGTGGTGCCGGGCTTGCGAGGCCATGGCGTATAATGTGTTGTCATTATGTGCAGCCCGGTTACTGGGCGTAGTACCAGCCCTAGCGGGGCTTGGGTGAGCGCTGGTTAGCATAGAAGCACCACGTAGAGTGTGCGGTGCGGACTTCCGGTGAGGGAGCGAGAGTGTCAGCCAGCCAGGGTTACGTTGGGGCATGATACGCTAGTTCACCTGCCGACACGTGACCGGATGATATTTGAGGGAGGTCACCGGTGGACGGGGGCCGCTGGATGGTCACGTAGTATAGAAGAGCTCTCGGGAGCCTTCATGAAAGGGCCAGAGAGATCGAGAAGGTGGGCGAGGCGAGAGGCGGAGCCAGCCCCAGCACGGGCCGATATAACGGGGGCCCCGTGTGGGGCTCGGGGTTCTTGACTGTTGGTGAGTGAAGATCCACGTCGGGTTGAAGAAGCCTCTAGCCACGCGGTCCGGGACCCAGCTCGTGGTCCAGACTGGGATAGCGGGAACGTGTCTAGTTCTGCCGTTGCGTGGTTAGATGGGCGTTCAACACCCGAGTGTAGGTTACGTTGTGTTGTGTTGAGTTGATAACTAGTGTTGCTCCCAAGACAACGTCTGCGACTCAGTTGGACTCACTCCATATGTACAGGGCAAATAAAACATGATCCCGTGCTTTTGAGAGTCGTGGTTGTTGTATTGACCGCGGTATGCTGACTGCCCATTCAAGATATAAAGGTTGTCTGCAGTGGTTGGCTTGAGGCAGCCAGTAATGCTTCTGCAGGATTTGTTTAACATCGGATCAATGCAGGGCACGCATACTCCACTGCTGAGAAGCAGAGAGCCAGTGCGGTTGGTCTGAGTGTGGTAGATGCATTCACTCCCATATTAGTGTTGGCCAGTTTCCAGACGATGTTACATCATGAGCTGACCTTTGCCTTAGTCTTCTCGACATGTGCAATGTATGTCGGAGACTGTTACACTGATACAGGAATTGAGCAGTGGGCCAGTTTTATACCATTTCATGTGATGTTAAATTCTGTTTGACGCTCCTGTTCCCGAAGTAAGGTGCATCACATTGGTCTTCAGATCGCCTCAGAGTTGGCTTTTCTCATTGTGGAGTCGGTTTTGGAAAGTTGCCATCAGGGTAATTTCGACGTAGTGAAAGTCCTTTCCTCTGGCAGCCACACAGAGGCTCTCTGTGTAAATACAACTTTTGGTGCCCAGGTGGGTTGGCTGATTGTTGGTGTCGATGCTAAACAGTGCAGTAATGTTCTTTGGTTCTTTCGGTAAAGTCACGTAGAAAAAAAAATAAAGTGAATAAAAATAAAAATCACGACGTTTTGATCACAACACACGTGATCGTCTTCAGGAGGAAAAGGGGGGAAGGTCATCGAAGACAACCATTTTTAAAGGTTTCAACAAATGGGCGTGGCACAAGCGCTCTGGTGGCGGAACGAAGTGGCCGGGCATATGTGCCCTGGGGTCAGAGAGCACCAAGTTGAAGAATGGAACATGCAGTGCCACAAAACGTCCTGGTGTCAGAACAAGGTGGGCGGGGCATATGTGCCCTGGGATAAGGTAACAAGAAAACACAAATCAAGTCATGATTTGACCTGTGCTCCCTTGACAAGAAAACACAACTCAAGTCATGACCTAAAGTGGTTGATGACATCTTTCCAATGATTGCTGAGTTTGTTTCTATCTTCTCGGTGGAAATTGTGTCTGTATATATGGATGGCTTCATGAACGAATCTTTGTTGATAGCCAGTAAGTTTGCAAAGTACCATCATCTTAGAGAAATCTATTTCCTGTGAGCCAGCCACATTAAAATCTGCCTTATGCTCACAAACACGGTCCGAGACATGTCGCTTAGTTTCCCCAATGTAACTGTTGCTGAAGATACAGCTTAGTTTGTAGATGCCGGGATATTGCATGTCAAGGATATTCTCCTTCACAGATGGGATCAGATCACGAATTTTATGTACTGTGTTAAATCGGACTTGGATCTTGTGTTCATGATCAGAAATCTTTTTGGTTACCCCTGCTATGTATGGCAAGGCGATGGTTTTGATTGGATCTTCAGATGGCTCTTTCCTCACGGTTGGGGTGATGGCTTTGCAGATTGTGTGGTCAGAATATTAATTCGCCTTGAGAGCTTGGTGTGCGTGTTTGAGTTCACTGATTAGGTGTTCATGGTCGGAGATACATTGAGCTCTATGGTGTAGAGTTTTGACGAGGGAATTATTCTGGGATGGATGGTGGTGGGAGTCAGGTTTTATTTTTCGATTTAAAGCTTTCGTGACTGCAATGATTCATCTTCTTCGGTTCTTTCGGTAAAGTCACGTAGAATGATAATAAAATAATAAATTGATAAAATAAAATAACACAATAATATTCTCACGACGTTTCGGCCACAACACAAGCGGCCTTCATCAGGTGAAGGGGGCGAGACTGTCTGGTAGGACAGCGCTGGAGTGAAAGAGCCACGTTCAGATACGGCCTTTAAGCTGTGTGAGAGGAACAAAGCGCCTTGACAAAGGAATTAGCATATAATTTAGCATTGAAATGGCTGAATGATTAGCTTGTGACTGGTCACAGAAATAGCTATGTTAAAAGTTAAAGCATACACACCCGCAGAGGCACCCATTGTTAAAGGAATTAGCATAGAATTTAGCATTGAAATAGCTAAGTTAAGGCATACACATCTTGACAATGGAATTAGCATAGAATTTAGCATTGAGATAGCTGAGTGATTAGCTTGTACCTGCTGCAGAAATAGAGCTTGTACCTGCTGTAGAAATAGCTACGTTAAAGTCAGAGCATACACATTCACCGAGGCCCTTAGTACAAATCAAACAGGAGAATTTAGCATTGAAATAACTAGGCGAATCCAGCATTGAAACAACTGAGTGATTAGCTAGTGACTGGTCACAGAAATGACTACACATCTGAGCTATTCACAGTACTATATAGTGAACCAATAAAAACTAAAATATAAATTTCCTTCATGTTATCAATAAACTCTATATTCTCCAATCAGCTAAGCTACCAACAATAAGTCGTTATATATCACAATGCTATATGGCGAAAAAATGGGTGGATTCTTACCCTCAAATTTCAGCACCACGGATAGCTACGGGCCCCGTTCAGACGGACGAGTTCGTCCATGGTCGGAACAGAGGAGGGGGAGAGAGACAGCTGCGAGGCCCTAGTATGCTCCATGTTGTAAAACTATACCATTAACCGTGGTGTGAGAGGTATTAAGAGGCAATGCTGGCGAAAGAGCTGCGGTCTGAAGGTCATCGTAAAAATGCAATTAATTAAGAACAGAAATTATTTAAAACATCTTTCCAGTGGTTACTAAGCCTGAATCCATCTTCTCGGTTGAAATTGTCTCTGTGCTTGTATATGTGAATGGCCTCATGAACGAATCTCTCATGGTAGCCGGTTGGTTTGCAAAGAACCTCCGTCTTGGAGAAGTCAATGTCATGTGAGCCCACTGAATTATAACAGTGATCTGCCACGGCAGAGGAGTTCATCCTACCGTGTTTCAAGTCTGCTTTGTGTTCGCGGATGCGGTCCGAGATATGTCTTTTGGTTTCTCCAATGTAGCTACTACCACAGAGGCACTTTAGTTTGTAAACGCCCGGGTACTGTATGTCTGGAACAGCATCTTTTACAGATGGAACTAAATCACGGATTTTATGTACTGTGTTGAATCGGACCTGGATCTTGTGTTTGTTCAGGATTTTGGAGATCTTTTTAGTTACCCCTGCAATGTAGGGTAAGGTGATGGTTTTGAGTGGCTCCACAAGAGGATCCTTCTTCATGACTGGAGTGATGGCTTTGCGGATTGTGTAGTCGGAGTAGCCATTAGCCCTGAGAGCCTGGTGTACGTGCTTGAGTTCACTGGTAATGTGTTCCTGGTCGGAAATGCATTGGGCTCTATGGTATAGAGTCTTGATGAGGGAGTTCTTCTGGGATGGATGGTGGTGGGAATCCGGTTTCAAGTAAGCATCTGTATGGGTAGCTTTCCTGTAGACAGAGTGGCTCATTGAACCATCATGTCTTCTTTTAATTAAGACATCCAAAAAGGGTAGTTTGCCATCTTTTTCGACCTCCATGGTAAATCTGATGGCTGGGTGTATGGAATTGATGTGGTCGCGGAATTGGTCTAGAGCAGGCTGGCCATGTGGCCAGATGACAAAGGTGTCATCAACGTACCTCTTCCATAAGGTCGGGCGTAGAGTGGCAGTCTGGATGGCGTCAGTTTCAAATTTTTCCATGAATACGTTGGCTACAACCGGAGATAGGGGGGAGCCCATTGGAGTGCCCTCAGTTTGTTTGTAGAAAGTTCCATTCCAGGTGAAGTAAGTGTTGGTTAAGCAATGTCTCACCAGGGGGGGTACATCAGTATGCAGTCCTTGATGAACCAGGTCTTCAATGATAGCGATGGTGTCAGGTACCGGGACTTTGGTGAACAAGGACACCACATCAAAACTGACAAGCAGGTCGTTTGGGGACAGGGAAATGCCTTTGATTGTCGATACCAGGTGAGTAGAATTTAGTACCGCAGAGGTGTTTTTTCCAGTGAAAGTTCGCAGTATATCAGCAAGAAAACGTGCCAGTTTGTAGGTGGGGGAGCTGATAGTAGAGACGATGGGACGAAGAGGTGTATCTTCTTTGTGTATCTTTGGAAGGCCATATAATCTTGGTGGTCTGGCAGCAGAGGGCTTCAACGAGAACTGTTTGATCTCATCAATTAATGCTGTTGAATCAGAGATGATTTTGTTCGTTTTGGTGACCAGGCTGTTGGTGGGATCTCTTTTTATTTTTGTGTAGCTGCCATCGTTGAGTAGTTCTTGAATTTTGTTGTTATATTCTGTTTTGTCCATGATGACAGTGGCATTGCCTTTGTCGGCTGAGAGAACGACAATATCATCCCTATTTTTTAATTGAGATAATTCAAAACGTTCGTCTTTGCTGATGTTGCTGGGTGGCAACTTAGCGTTTTTGAGGGTTGCAGCGATTTCAGATCTTGCTACGTCTGCAGAGATGTGACTCAAGCCCTTGAGTGCAACGTCGACATGGGCAATGATATCATTAACCGGTAAGTGTCTCGGTGTGACAGCAAAGTTTAGACCTTTAGCTAAAACGGATTTCAGACCATCAGAAATGGAACTGTTACTGCGATTAATTACGACTTTGTTGACGTCTATCTTTTCGGTGTGTGGATCCGATTTTTTGCTGGAGAGGTGATTGAATTTGGAAATCAAATTGTCCCTACATTTGTTCGACATAGTGGCAGCCGAAGAGGTAGTCATATTGTCTACATGTTCCCAATCCGATGTAGACATTGTTGCTGTCAATTTTAAGTGTGATTTGTAGTGTCTTGTCTAACTGATCGAGTTCGGTGCGTGTAAGTCTGATTTTTTCCGAGATAAGAGCGAAGCTAGTTCTAGCTAGAATTCGTTTTGCATTGAGAGAAGTTGCAACAGCAGAGGTTAGTGTAAATGCGGTTGGTATTACCTTAGAGTCGCGGCATCTCTTCAGAAAGGTGAGAGACTCGATAAGTTGAGCCTTCTTATCCCGAAGTCTGTTGAATGATCTGAACAGACACAAGATCCAGGACCGATTCAACACAGTACATAAAATCCGTGATTTAGTTCCATCTGTAAAAGATGCTGTTCCAGACATACAGTACCCGGGCGTTTACAAACTAAAGTGCCTCTGTGGTAGTAGCTACATTGGAGAAACCAAAAGACATATCTCGGACCGCATCCGCGAACACAAAGCAGACTTGAAACACGGTAGGATGAACTCCTCTGCCGTGGCAGATCACTGTTATAATTCAGTGGGCTCACATGACATTGACTTCTCCAAGACGGAGGTTCTTTGCAAACCAACCGGCTATCATGAGAGATTCGTTCATGAGGCCATTCACATATACAAGCACAGAGACAATTTCAACCGAGAAGATGGATTCAGGCTTAGTAACCACTGGAAAGATGTTTTAAATCATTTCTGTTCTTAATTAATTGTATTTTTACGATGACCTTCAGACCGCAGCTCTTTCGCCAGCATTGCCTCTTAATACCTCTCACACCACGGTTAATGGTATAGTTTTACAACATGGAGCATACTAGGGCCTCGCAGCTGTCTCTCTCCCCCTCCTCTGTTCCGACCATGGACGAACTCGTCCGTCTGAACGGGGCCCGTAGCTATCCGTGGTGCTGAAATTTGAGGGTAAGAATCCACCCATTTTTTCGCCATATAGCATTGTGATATATAACGACTTATTGTTGGTAGCTTAGCTGATTGGAGAATATAGAGTTTATTGATAACATGAAGGAAATTTATATTTTAGTTTTTATTGGTTCACTATATAGTACTGTGAATAGCTCAGATGTGTAGTCATTTCTGTGACCAGTCACTAGCTAATCACTCAGTTGTTTCAATGCTGGATTCGCCTAGTTATTTCAATGCTAAATTCTCCTGTTTGATTTGTACTAAGGGCCTCGGTGAATGTGTATGCTCTGACTTTAACGTAGCTATTTCTACAGCAGGTACAAGCTCTATTTCTGCAGCAGGTACAAGCTAATCACTCAGCTATCTCAATGCTAAATTCTATGCTAATTCCATTGTCAAGATGTGTATGCCTTAACTTAGCTATTTCAATGCTAAATTCTATGCTAATTCCTTTAACAATGGGTGCCTCTGCGGGTGTGTATGCTTTAACTTTTAACATAGCTATTTCTGTGACCAGTCACAAGCTAATCATTCAGCCATTTCAATGCTAAATTATATGCTAATTCCTTTGTCAAGGCGCTTTGTTCCTCTCACACAGCTTAAAGGCCGTATCTGAACGTGGCTCTTTCACTCCAGCGCTGTCCTACCAGACAGTCTCGCCCCCTTCACCTGATGAAGGCCGCTTGTGTTGTGGCCGAAACGTCGTGAGAATATTATTGTGTTATTTTATTTTATCAATTTATTATTTTATTCTCATTCTACGTGACTTTACCGAAAGAACCAAAGAAGATGAGTCAGGTTTTAGGTAGGTATCAGTGTCGGTTGCTTTCCTGTAGACAAAGTGGCTCATTGAGCTATTTGGTCTCTTTTTGAGTAGGACATCCAAGAAAGGTAGCTTGCCATCCTTTTCTACCTCCGTGGTGCATTTGATTGCTGGTGTATGGAATTGATGTGGTTGAGGAATTTGTTTAGAGCCGGTCGGCCATGTGGCCAGATGACAAACGTGTCATCCACGTACCTCTTCCACAAGGACGGGCGTACAGTGGATGCCTGGATGGCCTCCCTCTCATATTTTCCCATGAAAACATTGGCTACAACCGGAGATAAGGGAGAACCCATTGGGGTGCCTTTAGTTTGTTTGTAGAATGTTCCATTCCAGGTGAAGTATGTATTGGTGAGGCAGTGTCTCACCAGGGCCGGTACATCAGCATTCAATCCTTGTTGGACCAAATCTTCAATGATTGCAATGGTATCGGGCACAAGAACTTTGGTGAACAAAGAAACGACATCGAAACTAACGAGCAAATCACCTGGGGACAGTGAGATGTCCTTTTTGACGATACTAGGTGAGCTGAGTTAAGTACAGAAGAGGTGGTCTTACCAGTGAATGGCTGCAAGGTCTCAGACAGATATCGGGCCAGTTTTTAGGTGGGTGCGCCAATGGTGGAGACGATTGGACGAAGGGGTGTACCTTCTTTATGGATTTTTGGTAAGCCATAAAATCTGGGTGGTCTAGCAGCAGAAGATTTGGTCTTTTCAATTAATGAAGCTGAATCAGTGATAATACTGTTCGTTTTTGTAACGAGGCTGTTGGTGGGATCTCTTTTAATTTTTGTGTAGCTACCATCATTAAGTAGGTCCTGAATTTTGTTATTGTATACGGTTTTGTCCATGATGACCGTGGCATTGCCCTTGTTGGCTGAGAGGATGATGATACCATCCCTCTTTTTCAATTGCGATAACTCAAAACGCTAATGCTTACTGATGTTGCTGCTGGTATCTTAGCGCTTTTGAGGGTTGCAGCGATTTCAGATCTTGTCACATCTGCAGTGATGTATCCCAAACCCTTAAGGGCTACATCAACCTGGGCAATAATGTCATCCACTGGTATGTGTTTGGGGGTGACTGCGAAGTTCAACCCTTTAGCCAAAACCGATTTTTGACCATCGGATTAAGAACAACCTTGTCAACATCTAACTTTCTAATGTATGGATCTGGTTTCTTCTTGGAAAGGAGGTTGAACTTGGAAATCAAGTTATCTTTACATGTAGCTGACATTTTAGCGGTTGATATTAATTTCTGTATTTTATGTGTATTGGCGTTTTTCGAGTCACTGTGGTGTCGCGCCAGTACCGAGACAAGAGCGGTACTTTATGTGTGGATTCTTTCTCGAGCACTGAAATTAGTATGGAACGGAAGGGCCCCTAGGGGGCATAGTTTTTGGTGACAGTGGGAGAGAGGTCGGGTGAGGACGTGACGTCCGGCGTGAACCTGAGAGGACACGTGACCGGCATGGGGCAGCAAGGGGGCCCAGAAAGGTAGAGTTCTGTCAGCTTCCACTTCCATGGTGAACTGGATGGATGGGTTTTGCAAGTTGAGATGATTTAGAAATGCGTTCAGTGTATCTTTGTCATGTGGCCAGACCACCAATGTGTCATCCACACATCTCAACCAAGCAGATGGTTTTAGTGTGCTTGAACCTATTGTTTCGCTTAAAAATCTTCCATGTGTAGAGACGTGAGTGGCAATTATACGAGTGAGGGCACGTACCTCTGCAGGGAGTTGACGGAGACGTCACAGGAGTTGGCCCTGTCAGAGGGGCCGGCTCAAGAGAGTTATAGGGACCCGGATGTGAGGGGCCGGGGACAGGTAATGCTGCCCCCCTCGTTCCTCCCTGAAGGCCGAGCAGAAGGCGTGGCTGGAGGCAGGCCGGGGGCGAGGCTCATGGGAGGGAAGAGGAACCGGGGCGGAGCGGAGGGCTCAGTTCGGTGAGGGAAGCTATCGGGGCAGCGTCGCGGCGGGGAGCCAGGGAGCGATCGGCTGGAAGGGCTGAGGGATAGATACCCCCTTAAGGGGTTGCGGGTAGTTCCCCCTTTCCCCAGTGTTGTTCTAGTGTAGTGTTAAATGTTACGTTACCCTAGGCTTGTACAATAAAGATGTGGTGCCTCCTGCTTCCTGTGTGTGCCTCGTTGACACACTGCACATGTACAAATTCGCTATCACAGGAAACAAAGGAGAGCCCATCGCTGCTCCTTTCTTTTGTTTATAGAAGACACCTTGCCACAACAAGTAGGTGTTCTTTAGACAGTGTTCAGCTAGTCTTGGGATATCTTTGGCGAAACTTTTGTTCATTACAGAGAAGTCACATCAAAACTTACGAGAATATCATTAGGGTTAAACTTAATATCTTTCATTATATTCACGAGATGTTCAGAGTTTTAGATGAACGAAGAAGTCCTACCAATGTAGGGTTGTATTTGTTTCGTTACGTATTGTGCTAAATTGTACGTTGCAGAGTCTATTGTACTATGGGTCTTAATGGGACATCAGGTTGGTGAATTTTATGGGCTACCAAAAATTCACAAACCTGATGAATTTTTGGTAGCCCATAAAATTCACCAACCTGATGTCCCATTAAGACCCATAGTACAATAGGCTATGCCACATACAAATTAGCACAATATGTAACGAAACAAATAGGGCTCGCGTAATGCACATGCATAATGTACGTTGACTTAGTAATGCCCCCACCCACTTTGCACAAGAGCACAGAAGCGTGTTCACCACATCTACGCCTCCATATAAGGAATTAAACAGTTAGACTTCTCCACAAATCTGGCTGTCGCCTGATGAAGCTAGCTGTAATTACTGGTGAAACATCGTACTCAGATTGGCTCTCCAACACACCGGTGTGATGTGCTAGTGATGAATTGGCATGTTCTGTTTACGTGACAACCTTTACTAGTTGGCTGTGTCGGTTGATGGTGGGTTTTAACGACATTTATATATTTACGCAATCTAACCCAAAAAACCTCATCATCTTGTTGCGGCGGGCGAATGGGGGGTTCAGTCTGCATATGGCTGGCCAAATTCCGGTACAAAGTGGAAGAGATTAGCACGCCGAGTAATAGCAGCCACAGTAGGTTCATCGGCAGTAGCTGGTTACATCCAGGGGGTAGAGGTATGGGTCTTGGTTGACACCGGTGCCTCGGCTACGATTACCTCGGACGTGATTTACAATTTTTACCATTAAGGAACTGTTGTATCAGGCCAGTTGTGAATGCATGTGTTGCAGCTAACGGCGGAGAGCATGGGAATTGTGGGGCAGATAGAGGCATGTATCTGAATCGGTGAGATCGAAATGTCGGGGACTGTTTTGATTTATAAAATGCTCGTGGTGCCTTGCCTCTTGGGTACGGATTTGTTGAGCATGATGCCCCTAAACATTTTTACTGACCAAGGATGTGTCGAGATGCTGTAAGGACAGCGCTTGTTCTTTTGGATTCTCCATGCAGGAAGACGGTAGCGAACATTACTGTTTAGGCCTTGGCGAAATAATCTATAGAGATTCCGCCTGGTACGGAAATGCTGGTCTCGTTGTGATACCGCAAACAGCTGCAGCTAGCTGATCCCCAGGCGGGAGTGCTCTTAACACCATCCAACATGGTGACCCGTGGGCTTACGCTGGTGGGGTGCAAACAATCCTCCGAATGTATCAAGAGCTATTTTTACAGGTCTTAAACGTAAGAGTGGAAACTGCTGTTGTCCAGGGAGGTACGGTTATGGCTTACGTGACGGCTGCGTATTGCGAGGCTGTCGACTTCGCTAAAGGGGAGGTCGTAAGCACGGTGGAGCAGGGGGGTGAATCAGATGGGACATGGGTAGAAAAATTGTGCGCAGAAAATCCTAATTTGTCCCGAGAGCAACAGATCAAGTTCCGGGCGTTGCTGCGGGAATTTGCTGATTTCTTCAGCAAATATGATGCATCGCCCGTGTTAATGTGATGTTGCATCATTGATGCAACATCACATGCAACATCACATTAACACGGGCGATGCAGCCCCTGTTAGGCAGAACTCATATCGCATGAGTCCAAGGGAAAAATAACTTGTACAGCAGGCGGTTGAGGAAATGTTGGCCGCTGACGTTATTTCTCCCTCAGCCAGCCCCTGGGGTGCCCCCACAGTGTTAGTAAAAAAACAAGATGGAAGCCAGCGGTTTTTCATCGATTTTCGGAAGTTGAATAAGGTTTCAGTGGTAGACGCATATCCGCTTCCATGAATGGACGAATCGCTAGATGCGTTATCGGGTGCACGTTTTTTTTCAACACTCGATTTGTTATCAGGGTTTTGGCAGCTACCCCTGGACGAGGCATCCAAACCAAAGACTGCATTTCAAACACCCCAGGGACTGTACCAGTTTAACTGTCTCCCCATGGGATTGCACTCGGCGCCAGCTTAATTCCAGAGACTTATGGAATTGGTCCTTGCAGGCCTGCAATGGGACTCGTGCCTCAATTACATCGACGACATAATTGTGTTTGGCTGCACTTGTGAGGAGCATTTACAGCAGTTGCGTTTGGTGTTCTCCAGGGTGCGGTCAGCTAATCTCAAATTGAAACCTGCTAAGTGCCATTTGCTACAAACCTCGGTACGATATTTGGGTCACATCGTGAGCACTTCCGGAATAGCCGGACAAATGGACCTGGACAAAACGGCGTGTGTATGCGATTGGCCAACCCCCTAAGTCGGTGGGTGAATTGCACAGTTTTGTCGAGTTTGTGTCCTATTACCGACGGTTCGTTTCACAGTTCGCGACAATTGCAAAAACCGCACCATGCTTTGACAGCTAAGAACAAAACTTTAGATGGGGGGAGAAGGAAGAAGATGCATTCGTTGCGCTGCGTGATCTCCTTTCCAACGCGCCTCCCCTTGATTATCCATATTTCTCCCTGCCATTCATATTGGACACAGATGCTAGTGACACAGGCATAGGGACTGTCCTATCCCAGGTAAGGAACAGGATGGAAAGAGTGGTTGCGTATGGGAGCCGCATCCTGTCCACTGCGGAGCAACGATACTGTGTAACCCATAGGGAACTTTTGGCCATGGTGTACTTGAGACAGCAATTTAAGCCTTATCTTTATGGCAGGGACTTTGTAGTTCGCACAGACCATGCAGCCCTCCAGTACTCTCTGAAAGTTGACCAGCCTTCCAGCCAGCTTTCACGCTTGCTGGAGATACTCCAAGAATACTCATTCCAGGTAATTTACCAGAAGGGTCTGCACCACTCTAATGCGGATGCTTGCCACTGAGTTAATGTTGTGCGTGTTCATCGGGCGCGGGCTGGTGTAGACCAGCCTTGGCAGTGTCACCAAAGCTCGGGGCGACGTTGAGTGACGCAGAACCGGCCAAGGTGGTCACACCTGGAGACAACACGTTGGGCCTCACGCAGGCCGAGTGGGGGCGGCTGCAGGTAGAGGATGTGACATTGTTGAGCTTGTGGAGTTGAATTGCAAAGACCCTGCTCCTCAGGAGTTTCGCAGGTAGTCCTTCAGGAAGGACTTTTGATGAGGTGGGACGAGGGGCTGCAGCGTCACTGCATGGTGGTTCCCACTTGCCTGCGGGGTAGGTAGACACGAGTAGTATATGAAAATAAATTGTTACACCTCAGGGTTCCAAAAACGTTTCTAATTCTGCAGCGATATTTCTATTGGAGGGGAATATCGAATGATGTATTCCATCTGGTAAAGGGCTGCACTGACTGTGCGCACCGAAAACCACCTTTGAGAAAAGCCCAGCCCTCATTGTAGTCCATCAGAGTGTCCCGAATTAACGAATTGGTTGCGCTTGACATTCTGGGACCTTTTCCGGCTACGGAAAAAGGTAAATAATATTTTTCCTGATCAGGGTGGAATATTTTCCCCGATGGCCAATGGCTTGGCCATTGCCCGAACAATCTGCAGCATCCATTGCTGATGGATTTTTGTACGGCTACGTAATGGACAAGGGAGCCCCCGAGCTCCTGCGCGACGTGTGCGATGCACTCAGCACTAAAAGATTAAAACATCCCCATACCATCCTCAAACAGATGGTATGGTGGAATGCCTCCATTGACATCAATGCTCTGTCAGGTGGTGAATGAGGTACAAACTGATTGGGATTTGCACGTGCCAGGGATCTTGGCAGCATATAGGATGGCCCCACATGCCTCGATGGGATTTTCCTCATTTTTTCTTATGTACGAGCGGGAAAACGAACCCCCCATAGACGCACAGCTGGCTTTGACCTCGAGGAAAAAGAAAAGCAGCCATGCCCGCACATCTGCAGGTTACGCTGGGATACATGTCAGAAGCACGCGAAGCAGCTAAGGAACGCACTGCCAAGGTGCAAGCTGCTTATGTAAAGAACACGGCGCAGCGTGAGCACGTGCTTCCATGAGAAATCGGGGACGGGGCATGGCTACACAGCCCACAGGTACCACTGGGGACGTCCCCCAAGCTGCATCGGCCATGGCGAGGTCCTGTAGAGGTGGTAGAAATCAGACGGCCACAGTGTGTATGGATACAGGCAGGGCGTCGCCATTGGTTTGCTCACCCCTCGCGCCTGAAGCCATATGTTCATCTCCAGATAGACGACTCATCTCCAAGTCCTGTTCGGCCGGTGTCTGGTGTGTCCGACGAGCCGAGGCAGTCTGCCACGAAAGTTGTGCCTCAGAGAAAATGCGTTGTGCCGTCCACAGGGTCCGAGTCCCTGAAGTCCGGGGAATCAGCAGAATCCCACATGTGCTGGAGCCGGGTCAAATTCTTCCAAAGAGTCCAGGGATGAGCCTACCCCTCCAAGGCTTTTGTGCAAGGCCCCAATGTCCGAAGAGGTGCAAGATGCCGCCCAAGGCAGTGGACCAGCGTCAAGAACCCAGTCAAAATGTGCAAAATTCCGATAACGGAGATCCCATGTTGTGTAATTAATGTCAGGGTCATGTGTGGGTGAGATGCGCGTTGGGCTATGCCTTCGGCAATGTATTGGTAATTGTCGTTATCCATCGGGTTGGTTCGGACCACCTGCAGTGCGTTGTTGTGATAACCGCGTCGGGATCATGATCGTCGTACGTCGGGTGATTTTAATGTTTTTTTTCTCTCTCTCATTGCGGATTGTTGTTCTGCCCTAATCACGTAGTTGATTTTTTTTCAGTATTAGCCAGGACGGGGGGGGGGGTAACGTAGAGACAGTGTGCTGACAAGAGGCCAGAAGTGGTAATTATGGGTGCGATAACAGTATGGGCAGAAAGAAAGACAGATACACGTGAGCGACCACAAGGGGGGATATCTGGGGCAAGGGTCATAGTCGTGTGAGTGTGAGGGAATAAAGGAGAAGCCTCTACAGTTTACGTCTCCAGAGTCGTTACACTACAAGGACAGTGGTACCTCGGTATACATCGTGAATTCGTTCCAGGACTTATACCGAAAATGACAAATACCAAACGAATTTTTCCCATAAGAAATAAATGGAAAGGAAATGATCCGTTCCAGAGTATAAGTAATTATATTTTATATGGCATACGAGGGGATGGGTGACAGCAGCACGCCTGGCCGCCTTTGTCTCCCCAGTGGCAATGTTCACACACCACAGCAGTTACTCGTTTGAGGCTGAGTCGACCTAGGGGAGGCCCAGAAGCGATTGAAATAATT
This sequence comes from Petromyzon marinus, assembly GCF_048934315.1. Classification (NCBI taxonomy): domain Eukaryota; kingdom Metazoa; phylum Chordata; class Hyperoartia; order Petromyzontiformes; family Petromyzontidae; genus Petromyzon; species Petromyzon marinus. The sequence continues at coordinate 9,189,730 of NC_133671.1, forward strand.
GTTACCGGTGGTGGCCGTGAGCGGGAATCGAACTCGGGTCGCCGGGTTCGTAGCGCAGCGCGCTAACCGCTACACTACAATGCGTTACGCTTCCACAGGCACGGGTCACGTGACAGATTTGACGTCACAGCTCACTTGCCAAAAGTGTATTTTTATAATTTTTGCATGGCGTACAGTCTGGAAAGTACCCACATGGCAAATTTCCAGTTTGTTGCATGTCGGGAAGTACGCTAAACATTTTTAACAGACACACATATTCATGTCTTTGCCTTATATATATGGAGATTATACATTAATGGGGTTGTATAACATAATGTAGACACTAATTATTACTAAAATGCATACATACATTAAAATAAATGCATAAATAAATTAAAATAAATTGAAATAAAAATAAACTTTAACGTCACTTTACCTTGCTGAGAGGAGTTGATAGCCGACGAGGATGGTGGTGAGGAAGGGGAGGAGGAGGAGATGTTATTTTTTGGAAGGAGAGTCCCTTTCCATTAAAACTTCAGGAAGCTGAAATTCTGGGGGGTTTTTTTTCTTTCTCTTTTCCATCTTTTTTCTTGACTTGGACCTGGTTGAAGCTCACCAGGTTTGAGTTTTACTAAAAACCTGTCCATTGAAGTTTTTTTTGCCTGAAGTGTGACATTGTCTGGTCATTCCACACAATACTGTTACGGCTTGTTAGAGCTTTATTGGGGTTATAGCAAGGGTTGTGCACTGAACGAGATCTACAGGCAGACTGAGGAGCGGTGCTTTGTTTCAGTCGTGAACGGGGTATACGCGGGTACGCGGTGTCTTTGTGTGCGTGCGCTTACGTACCCCTTCAGGTGGGTCGCGTTCGTGGTGGGAAGGGTGCGCCGGGTTGCAAAAGAGGGTGTTGTGTATATTTGTGTACATAGTGTATATTTGTACAGGTGGGTTGGGTTATTTATTGGGGGATGTTCTGTTCGTGTTGTGTTGTGTTGTTGAGACACACGTACTCGGTTTCGTTCTTGCAAGTTTTTTAATTGTTGTTATTGACAGCCGAGACGGCTGTATGCTACGTGGGAGGGGGGGGGGGGTGATGTAGCGTCGGAAATACATATGCACACACCGCCTGTGCACTTACCTGCAGTTACGGCCAGGAGTCTGTAGGGTGTGCCAGCCTGTACAAGGGGATAGAGAGAGAGCCGGACCATAGAGAGGCTGGGTTCTCCTCAGGTGAGAGGCTGGGGGGGGGGCTTTCCAGTACCCCCTGGAAGGTTCCAGAAAGGGGGCGGTACCGGGGGCGGAGAGTCCCCGGGACGAGTATGAAAGGCGGCTCTCAGGTCGGCTCGGGGGAGTGCTACGAAGACGAAGACTGAAGACCAGCTAGGCTAGGGCCCTGGGACTTCGGGACCCGACGTCCTTGTAAGGGCTGGGCCCGAGTACGGACCAATGGTAAGGCTGGGTTGGGTGAGTCAATCTCCCCTAGGTCACTCCTAGCCAGAGAGTTCTAGATTACCGCAAGTGATAGGGCACGTTGGCCCGGAGGCTGTACCTCCTTAGTGAGCGGGGTAAAGGGGGTATCGTGTTACATTCTTTTAAATGAAGTGTTGCCTCCAAGTTACGTCGCAAGTCTCCTAGAACCCACTACAATTGGATAAGCATTTATTTTATTAACCCATATGCCTGCATGAATCCTAAATTTTTTGGATATTAGCTGTTTGTTTTTCTTTTAATCACATAATATCGCTAATTTGATTGTTAATGTTCTTCTAACAATTTGAAACACGTTTATTTTATGAACCCATATGCCTGCATGAATACTACAATTGTTAAATATTCACTGTTTGTTTTATTTTAATCGCATAATCTTGGAAATCTAGTCGTTGATGCTTTCTAAACATTTGATAAGGGCCTTTTTTAACACGTACGTTGACATTGAAACTGTTTTTCGAGGGTTAGCCTGTAAGTATTATTTGATCACGTGATGGTGAGATCCGATCGTTGATGCTTTAACCATTCGATATGCATTTTATGGGCACGCATTCCGTACGAATATTGCTACTCTTAGGGTCTGCCTATTGTTTTTTTATCACGTGATCGTGAATATCAGCCAATACTTTTGTTGTCATTCAATACGGATGGATGAGTACGTATATTTGCATGGGTACTGTCGTTGCTATTATTTCCTGCTAATGAGAGTTCTGGATATTAGAGTAAGTTGATATGAAAGTTGCTTAGATAAAAAAAAAACACTTTTCCGACTCCTTTCCTAAACTCATGCATCATTGTCTTAATTACGAGAAATGTATCGTGCGGTGAGATCTGAATCCCGAGACCTGACATAATTGCACGTATAATTGTGAAAGCGAGAATCATAAATGTTAAAGCCGAATCATTGATAGTAACAGGATTAGTGATAAATACCCCTAGGCAACGACATAACACACAAACATAATCACACACATTAATCATGAAAAAAATGTGCACACACATTCTTAATTACACTTAACACGCATTTTTAGTTGATCACACTTACTCTTTGGTTCTTTCGGTAAAGCCACGTAGAAAGAAATAATTATTTATGAAATTTATTTTCTTTCTACGTGGCTTTACCGAAAGAGCCAACGAGTAATTCCTGCAGTAACGAAAGCTTCAAATCAAGTTTGAACCACCTCTACGGGGAGGATGGAAGTTTGTCTTCTCTCTGTGTGTGTGTCAATGTCAAATTTCACACTGAACTTCTAATTTAGCAATCTATGGAGACGTAATCAACCAGGCTATGCATTAACTGTGTGTTAGCCGACTCTCTGCGTTGCATTGCATAACACTTCCTAATTTTACTAAATTTGTCTTCTTAAACTTCCTATTTCTCTCTCAAATGTACCAGGCTCTCATAGGTCCATTCGCTCTTTCTCTCCCCAGGCCGCTTCGGGGTGGATTTCCACACAGCTCTCTCATTGACATGCTAATTTCTCTGCTCAAGCAGACCCACATCTCTCTCTGCCCCCCCCCCCCCCCACCTCTTCTTTCTCTATTTAAGGCCACGACATAGAGGCATTGGGTCTCTGTGTGTCTCTGTGTTGTCTCTCTCTGCTTGTGTGTCTGTGTGTCTCCGTGTCTGTGGGTTTGTCTCTCTCTCAAATTTAGTCCTACCTGATGACGGTTGCTTGTGTTGCAATCGAAACGTCGTATTCTATTATTTTATTTATTTTATTTCTATGTGGCTTTACCGAAAGAACCAAAGAGTAATTCCTGCAGTCACGAAAGCTTCAAATCAAGTTTAATCACACTTAATTACAAATATTAACACATTTTACATAAATGTTCATTATTTTATATTTAATATTTACATTTTTTAAAAATCACAATATATACAACAATTCCCACTCACAACCAACATCAGTGACGATAATCTGAATGGGTACTGGGCCTCCCCTAGGTCAACTCGGCCTCAAATGAGTACCTGGTGCGATGTGTGTAAACATCGCTACTGGGGAGTCAAAGGCAGCCTTCATAATCGCTGTGAAGGCAGGCTATACGGGAGATCGTTGTCGTGTGTTTTTGTGTGAGTGCGCTTACATGCCCCCTCGTGTGTGAAATTGTTGGGATCGTTATGCGCCTTCCGACAAGCACGCCAGCGTCATCGGGAATCAAGGCAAGTGAAGTTAAAACTAATTTTTCTTTCTATTTACCAACATTAATTTGGTATGTTATGTATAATATAGTATTAATTACAGTATAAAATGCAAATGTACAATATTTCCTATGAGTTTAGCAATGTTTCCCTTTTAAAAACGGTAACACAATTTATAGCAATGAGTTATGTGCATTTAAATATAATACATTTTGGCGACCGACTTATAAACCGTTCGACTTATGAACAGGTCCCAGGAATGAAACCTGTTTATAAGTCGAAGGCTGCCCATATATTTGACAATATTAAAACATTTAATCCCCCTCACCACTTCCCCCACAACAACAGACCAACTTAATAAGAGCGCGTCCGAACCGATGCAATCTCTTGCGGATGGTTGGTGATTGGGATTTGGGGACCTCAATAATTTTTTCTGCACTGTCCATGTCACTCTGTACCATGGCTTTCATTTGTTCAGCATCGTGAGGCTTAGAGTCTGCCTTAACCGTGCTCTCGGACTCAAGGAGAGGGTTAACAGTGTCGTCTGCGTTTATAGGCAGAGACAATATGGAGCACATGCTCGTCTCGGCTCCATTTTGGGTTATCTCATCGACTGCCTCAATTGAAATAGGAAATTCCTCAACATCCAGAGGCTTGATGTCCAAATTAATTCTGGTCTCCGACTCTGGGAGGGGGTCAGCAATTGCTACTGTCGAAGACACAGCAGTGTTCAAATCTTCCACCTGAATGCTGCGTTTTATGGTGGATGTTGAGCTAGTGGCTGTAGGAATCTCCCATTCCAAATTGGTTTCGATGACTGACCCGGAAGAGACAGAAGCCAGGAAGGCGTCAGTCCTTGGCTGAATGAAGGGGACTGGAACGGCGGCTGGAGGTGGAAGGGAAATGGCAGTGGACACCTTAGTAGCCACAATGGATATTTCCACTCCGGAAGAGCTGCTGCAAAATGATGCGACTGGAATTTGTCTAGGAGAAGTGATTTGTGGAATTGAGGGAAGGTGGCAAGGTGCTGGAGCCGGGATGGAGACGTCGTTGGGGTCCGAATCCAGGCAGCATAATTTGTAGGGGTCCTTTGTCTTGGAAGTGAAGTTGTTGGGGTTCAGAATCCGGAAGGTCTTGGTTGATGGAGCCAGATGGGAGTTGATCTTGCTTGCTGGTGCTTGGTGAAATCCAGGTGGTGGAGCTGGAGCTGCACTCATCCATGGGTGCTTGAGAGCACTTTCCGGAGTTAGACGGTCATCTGGGTTCCAGCTGAAAACAAAGAGACAAGTACCGATGAGAAGATCAGCAAAATATACATACCCACATTACACATTATAGTGATACAATAAACTGACATCCACTTGACAAAGTAAGGGTTTGCAGGTATGTGAAGTTAGGTATGGTAAGTCCTCGCTCAAAGTGTGCTTATACAATGCAATATTGCTAAAATACATTGCTTCCATTTGGAAACGGGTTTTCTGAGTGGTTCATGACAAATTACTTTCTTCAGCTGCGTGGCTGAGCAGTATAGGAATTCTGGGGTTCTGCGCGGAATCATATAATGATATAGTACACGTTGGCATACCCTCATCACAGTTCTTTTTCTCGCCATGGGATGACTGTAGGCTAATTTAATAGTGCAAATGTGCAAATGTGCATGGTTTTTATTTGTTATCTCTGTAATGTGTAAACGGTCATTCCTCACTAAATGCATTTTTTCTTTATGCAACACTTTCCATAAACGCATCTACTAGCACGTTAAATGACGAATTAGAGTACTGCATTGTCCTTTCATTCTTTACCTAGTTTCTTCTGCAGAGAGATGCAGACTTGCTATACTTTGCAAAGGGATACGTAATTCCTTATGATATAGAAACTGACTTGAATTTGTTAAAGTTGAGGGAAACTCAAAGAGTGGGACACTCACCGTAGGATGGAGCTGATGAAGTCCAGGAACAATGGGTCTCTCGTTTTCAGAAACTCCTTGAGCGGGCAACACTGAGGGGTCTCCTGCCGACATTCCTTGGTCAGTTGCCCAAAGAAGTCTGCAGTGGGCACAATCGCAAACGATGTCATGCATTAGAATATTATTCATGTGCACAAGGCTGTGATGTACAATGAAGGCTGTGAAGGACGTGGAGAAACAACCCAACTTTCGCGTCATTGTGCAGCCAGACGAGTGATGTTATAACACCTAATCGCATATTAAAAGTAAAATTTGCATTACTCACTGAAATACCGAGGACCGTCTGGTGCAGCGTGCAGCATCATTAAGGGTGGTCTTCCCACAATCTGAAAATAAACGTCACATTTGCTCTTACTTCACTGGAGAGTTGAGTTTTTCTTTACGTATTTACATGCATGGTTTGTATCCTATTGATTAAATTATTCGTAATTCTAGACTTGAAGCTTCCGTGACTGCAAGGATTCATACTCTTTGTTTTTTTCGGTAAAGTCACGTAGGTAAAATAAAATTTTAAAAAATAACTAAATTAAATCACGACGTTTCGGACGCAACACAAGCTTCCATCTTCAGGTGGAACGGTCACAGCAAAATAGCTGTATCAAGTGACTGTTCCACCTGAAGACGGAAGCTTGTGTTGCCTCTGAAACGTCGTGATTTAATTTAATTTTTTTTTATTTTACCTACGTGACTTTACCGAAAAAAACCAAAGAGTATAAATTATTCGTAATTGAGTAAACACTTGAAGTCACGTAGAACCAAGCTGTTTCAAATTTTAAGTTAACTCAAAGTAAAACGATCACTGAGGCAGCAGTGATCGTAGCCTGGCTGCGCCCAGAGTCAGTGGTAAAATTCTGCATTGCTCTCCGACAACGGCGAATCTACGTCTGTGTCAACCAATGTCGACTTCCCCAACTAAGTGGCACTCATTTTATCGACACTGGAGGGGCTGAACCCCCCCCCCCCCCCCGCCAATCAGATGTAAACTCACGACCTTGCGATCGCGAGCCAATTGCTCAACCGCCTGAGCCAACACAGAACCGCAACAACCAATTCAAACGTGAAACCCTTTCCGTAATAAAATAGTTAAATCAATTTAATTAGGAAATGAATCTTACCTTTGTGATCCCAGCGACCTCCTGAATCGTGCTGGTTATTTTCAGCAGTCGCCTCGCAACAGAGATCTCGGCAAGTATGTAGCCAGCAGCCCACATGTCAACTGCTGTTCCGAACGGCTGGGCCAGCAAGACCTCTGGAGCCTGGTATCCGGCCGTCCCAAATGAATGGTCGGCTGGAGAGAAATAAGAATACAGGTCTTTCATAGCTGAGCAACTTTTAAGTCTATGTCACTCTGCAGCACAGACACTTTTTAAATGAATTCCGTCAACTTTCTCGGTTTCATTATTGGCAACAAAAAAAACGTACATTCAGTCGCTTGATATATCAGATCCCGCCATAGGTGGGCATTACTAGGTCCCAAGGATAAATGGACCAGCTCTAAAGGGTTAAGTGGACGATCGGAGTCACAGTTTTACTGCAAGAATCTCCAATGTGCTCTCGCCCTGTCCTGCATGATGTGTGAAAGGACGTGATTTTAAACGGAAGTGGACATTCCCAATGCTCTGTTGTGAAACAGAGATCGCAACGCGTTGTAATCATACCTCGTGTGGAGCTACCATGCACGGGCAGCACTGTGTTAAGCTCTTGTAATATCACATATGTTCATTTAACATTAGCATCGTTCACGCAATTTGCATGAAAGATGCTATAGAAAACAAAACATTATTATTCCATATAACAGGATCGGTAGGAAGATTTAGAAATGCTACGGTATGTATAAATGTATATAAAGTGTAACTTACGGGGTTCATTTTCAAAAAAACTTCCTCCGAAGTCGGCCAATCGGATGGCTGCCGTGTGGTGATATTTCACCAAGATGTTTTCCTGAAAGAAATATGAGGATGCAAGCATTTTTTAATATATATATTTTATTTAACCAGACGAGGGTCATGGAAAATGGCGTTCATTTATGCACTGTCCATCTAACGTTATAAGTGTTCATGCATGATCTATGTCCGTTTGTAATGAAGAGGGAGGCAGGGGGATCAATAACTCTCGTAAAAATTATCCAATATGAAATCTTGCAATGAAGTTATTCATGAAAACAAGACGCTTATAATGAGAAGAATTGCCAAAGCGGCTCTGCTCATCGGCAATAACAGAGTTGTTCCGCAATGCATGATGGTAAAAAAAAACTAAATAATTACGTATAAGAAGAAAAATAGGGCCACGGATCATTGGTGTTTTTATAGACTCGACAGTTCCCATGGATAATGGGAGTCATGGGTAATATTGTCACGGATAAGAGCGCCACTGTATGAGGCAGCTGTGATGGGAATTAAACTGGCCAGTGTATGTGCATCATGCAGTGGATGCCCATGAGGCACATAAACTGCTAAATCTGCTTAAAAGATCACGGTGAAGGTGCAGTCCTGCAATTACTTGCTCAACCCTCTACTTCTATAAAGGCCTCCGCCATAGCTAGCTGAAGAGAACCCGTCTAGATGGTTTTGGGCTCCTGTTACCCAGCGTCAAATGTCTCGAAAGAAGGGGAAGTACCCACACTTCACCCCGCCACTCGTGACATGATTAACTGTGACCTACCTATTTATACTCATGGGTGTGCAGAGGTGTTGGGTGGGTGGGATTTGAGAACCCGTCCACTGTTATAATTGCCAATCCGGAGGATCAATTTAACAAATTTCCTCTGGGTTTAAAGTCTAGTGTGCGATCCATGACACCATGGCAGCGTCCCTTAGACCTGCTTAATTCCTCTAAAAGAAATGTAATGATAAACCCTTACCAGCTTGAGGTCCCCATGGACTACGCCATTCTTCTTCAGGAAGGCCAGCACTTCCATCAGGGACCGGGCGTATCTCTTGACGCAGGACAGAGTAAATGCTCCCTTCGATTTCACCACGTGAAAGAGGCTGCCCATGCTGATCACAGAAAATGAACACAGTGCAACATGGTTAAACAGCATGAAGCACAAAGTCACCAGCTCATCCACACATGCATGGCAAGTACTGGAACACTGAGGGTGAGGTGAGGCATTCGACGGGTAACAATTACTTGAATACGTGCTGACTGCAGAGTTTTTACCACTGGGCATGACTGGGTCCCGAGAATTGGCAAACCAGCTATGAAATGGTTAATGCAGCTACTTGTTAACAATGCAGTGTAGCACAGCTAAGGATTGAGTACTGATGTGGATCAATCAGCTGCCAAGCTTATATTTGTATACATCCTACAAGTGCCACGGTTGTAATGGACTTTGTGTTGTTACCTGATGTAGTCCAACACGAGATAATGGTAATCTCCCACGACGAAGTCTTCCTTGAGCCGGATGATGCTGTTGTGTCTCAGCACTTTGAGGAAGAGAGCCTCGCGATATGCTTGTGCTTCCGTGATGCTGCGTGAAGAAATACAAACACTTATGAGAATGTTGGAAATTGCATCATCATTAAAACGGAAAACGTATTGCGTCTTGTCTAGGTAGGCACACGTGAGTTTCTCTTACAGGAAAACTTGTCAGTGAAGATTGTCAAGCACATCATTACTTGGTCTATCTCACCTTGATGTGATGTCAATCATCTTGAGGGCCATCTGCTTGTGTTTCCTGTGGTCCCAGCATCTGAACACCTGGCCAAATGTTCCTTCATCCAGTTTTTCCAAAACCGCATAACGATTGTTGAGGAGATTAGTCGCCATCTGGTCAAGAGAGAGTGTTGCAGTAAGAGCAAGATCAATAAGTACAGTGACAGTTTCGATAGTAGCTTCCTAACCTCTCATTACTCTGAGTGATACAGCAGAAGGCCTACCTCTAAATCAGTTTCAATTCATAATCAATATGAGGTTAACTCAGCCCAGCATTCACCTAGGGTTGATAAAATAGGACCCGCTTTGTGAGTCGAGAGAGGTTGCCTCATGGAGAGACTGGTCCTGGCCAGAGAAATTTGGATTTGACGGCACTTGCTCATGGCCACACATGGAAGTTTGTGAGTTTATGTGAACAGACACTTTGATGATTTCAATTAATCAGGGCCTATTAACGGGTTATGCCATTAAATTGGCCAAATAAGTGCTCAAATGGTGCTGAGCAATTGTTGCACCCAGTCTCTTCAATTGTAAGCAAGCACAGCCCTGCAATTGTTTGCTCATACAGCTTATGGTGAAAGGGCCTCCACGAGAGGGATCTCTATAGAGTAGTCTATCTGCTCTTTCCCCCTAATGAGACGTATTGATAGAGGTGGGAGTCGCCACACTCTACCACATCACACACGACTTGCTGCCAAACTCCGAACTGTGGTGTAACAGTTTCACTTCTGGGTGAACATTAAATACACCCAAGAGGAGGATATCCGTGGAAATGGAGCAATCAAATCAGCTCGTTTGTAGAGACTAGATGGATTGTTGCTTCGAATTACTTTAGGGGGATAGTAAAGGCTTATCAGACCTTCATCCACCAGTGGATTTATCATGTCTGATGATAACCTTTATTTCCTACTTGCATACATTCCGCAAGTTCATGACATTTCTCTCCCTTATCTACTCCTCTCATATCGCTAAATAGGTATCTCTTACTCTTTGGTTCTTTCGGTGAAGTCACCTAGGTAGAAAAAGAATAGATCACGACGTTTCAATTGCAACACAAGCAATCGTCATCAGGTGGGACAACCACAGGAAGAAAAATGTACCTCCTGTTTATATATTTTGTCAACTCCCTTTTCATTTATTTATTGCCTATTTATCTCATTCATTCTACGTATCTTGTCTACAACTCATATGTATGTTCTAAATCTTATTTGTATTTAGTTTATCTAATTTCACGACTTATTTTTGTCTGCATCTCATATCATATCCCTACATGTCTATCTCTTGTATGTGTCTCATTTAATCTCACTGCATCACTGACTTTTTATCAGGATGGTGCTGCTGCATTGGGATGTTTGAGAAAATTCCATTAATGTGCGATTCGCTTCGTGTTGGGATGAAACGAGGCAATCCATAGAAAAACCTCATCGTGCCGATAACACGAAGAAGCTATACACTGATGGATTAATTCCACGAGTCTCTATGAAACTAAATGTCTCCCATTTCCCTTTCTACTGGCAAAGCACAGACCTCCTACATATATAAAATTGCGGTCTATATCATTGCTATATGTTTCATGAAAAAAAATGTTTATTTTGAAATCATATATTTTTAGTGACTTTCTCATCTCTCCTATAATTTGCACTGCGTGTTCTTGTAACTTTCTGACCCGCCCCTACTGGACATCTGTGAAAAAGAGCTTCATAGCTCCTCGGATTTTATCCAGGATAAATAAAGATTCTAATATTCTTTGGTTCTTTCGGTAAAGTCACGTAGGTAGAAAACATAATAGATCACGACGTTTCGATCGCCACACAAGCAATCATCTTCAGATGGCTTTACCGAAAGAACCAAATGGATTCCTGCAGTCACGAAAGCTTCAAATCAAGATTAAAGTGAATCAGAAGAATTTTTTTAAAATAAAAATGAAAACCACGACGTTTCGATCAGAACACAATTGATCGTCTTCAGGAGGAAAGAGGGGGAGGTCACCGAAGGCAACCGTTTTGAAAGGTTTCTAAAAAGTGGGCGTGGCACAAGCGCTGTGGCGGTGAATGCATGGAACATGCAGTGCCAACAAAATCTCCTGGTGTCAGAACGAAGTGAGCGGGGTATATGTGCCCTGGGGTAAGGTAACAAAAAATCAAGTCATGACCCAAAGTGGTTGATGACATCTTTCCAATGATTGCTGTCTTTGTACGCATTGTCTCGGTTGAAATTGTGCCTGTATATATGGATGGCTTCACAAACGAATCTTTGTTGATATTGGAAAGTACCATCGTCTTAGAGAAATTAATTTCGCGTGAGCCAGCCACATTAAAATAATTATCAGCCACGACAGAAGTATTGCCTTATGCTCACGAACACGGTCCGAGACATGTCGCTTAGTTTCCCCAATGTAACTGCTGCCGCAGACACAGCTTAGGGACCAGGCTGTCTCGAGGACAGCGCTGGAGTGAAACACAGCCAAGCTCCGACCGCGAGCTGTGGTTCACTCCAGCGCTGTCCTCGAGACAGCCTGGTCCCTTCACCTGATGAAGGCCGCTTGTGTTGTGGCCGAAACGTCGTGATTTTTGTTGTTTTATTTTTTACCAACGTGACTTTACCGCATAGAACCAAAGACTATGAATTTTCACGTGTTTTTTTTGCGATTTTCACTCCTCTCAGCAAGATAAAGTGACGTTAAATTATATTTTTATTTAAATTTATTTTAATTTATTTATGCATTTATTTTAATTTATGTAGTGTCTAAATTATTTTATACACCCTCATTAATGTATAATATGCCATATTAAATATAATTTCTTATACTCTGGAAAGGATTATTTCCCTTTATTTCTCACGGGAAAATTCGTTTGGTATTCGTCATTTTCGGTACAAGTCCTCCTAGCTTCGGGGACGAATTTACGGCGTATACCGAGGTACCACTGTCCTTGTAATTTTGGTCTATATAACAGCTTTATGTTTTCCTTAATAAATATAAGTTATTACCTTGCGTTGAAAAAACAAAAATATCTTAAAGTTTGGGAGACTTGATTCTGCTGCTCGCGGCCGTCGTGGGAGCCCAAACGCGCTCCAGGTTGTCGTCACCAATCAAGTGACGTCTGAGTGACGTCGACCCGCCCACGTGATGACGCTCGGCTGTCCAGCCCCTCCCCCTTCCGGTGTAGCCACGCCCCCTCCAAACTGTGGCCCCGCCCTCCCACGCTACTCCCCCAACACGGGCCAAGCCTCAATGGTGGCCACTGTCTCTCCCACTGTCACGGCTTCTGTACATAGACGCCCGCGTTTTGTATCCGTGTCCTCCCCACATCTATTCCATCTCCATGGAGAATCCGGGGCCGTGCAAGAAAGCTCGAGATGTCCCGTGGCGGGGTCCGTCTCCCCCCGCCTCAGCATCGCGTCCGCGGGAATCGCGTGCGCGCGGCCTAGTATTCCGCGGTGCCTACCGCGTTGCCTGGACTCTGCGGCCGGCCAAGGCGCGCGACCTGGTATGGAAATTATCGGGGAGATGTGCGGGGTGTGTGGCAAGTGTTTGAACGGGTTTCGCTTCTCTCACACACTCGTGTCTCTGTGTCGTGAGCTCTCTAACTCCGTGCTGCAGGTTCTCACGCTGGTGGCTGTCCTGTACGTGGCGCATAACCTAGTACTGTGGAGCGAGGGTTGGTGGGTCACACACACTGTTATGGCCACTATAAATGTGTTACCTCGTCTGCTGTGCAATATTCCTTAAGCACCCTGAACTCGTTCTCTGCGATACCGATAATGTTGCTGTGCTCACGTACCACGGACCTTCCCTTCTAAAGTATCTGGTAAGTTGGCTACACGGAATCATTTGTGCAACATGAAATAAAATGATAACTCAAAACACATTTGTCTTGTATCAGAGTTACTTCCTGACAGTGATCTGTTATGATAGTCCCGAGTGTTGTAGTTTATTTGCACGTGTCTCTGTTGCTGTTTGTGGTTCTGTGGTGTTATGGTCGTGGTGGTGGTGGTGCTGGTCTTGTTCGTGGTGGTCTAATTGTGGAACGAGTGCTGTGGTTAGGTATTCGGTTTGTGTTGCTTGTATTGGTGGTGTTGTGTAGGTGGTGATCGTTTTATATGTATATGTTGAACTTTTTTCGTTTTGTTGTGTTCGTAGAACAGGCTGCCCGCATTCAGAGCTTTCAATTATCAGGACCCATGCCAACCATGCTTAATGCATTTGTAGTGACTTAACTCGGAGACGCTTAGACTTGGAGGCACTTCTTTTATTTAACCGAGCACCCTTTGCACAATACACACCCTACGCTGGTCCACACTCGTCTGTCGCTCGCTTATACACAACTCTACGTGGTTTTGCTAACCTATCCACAACACGAGCCGTCAAGCACTTACGGTGCTGAACCGAGACGGCCAACTACTGTCTAGCAGCGCAATATCGAGTGAAGACGACAGCGACCATGGCGACGATCTTCAACAGCACGACGGGTATCCCACTCCAAACGACAGCCCCGAGCTCTCGCTCAGGGCCCCCTTTTATGCTCCCAGCGTGGCCTCGCTCCGCCCCGGTCGCGCCCTCCAGAACTTACCAGCGGGTTCCCAGGGCTTCCTCCTGTGCCCCCTTCTGTAACCTTTCCCCCAGATATCCCCCTCTGGTGTATCGCCTGGCCTGTTGTAAGCCACAGATCTTCTTCCCCGCCAGCATGCCAGCGCTATACTGCTAAATGTATTATTCTATGCCACTACACATTGATGCCAGGTTTTTGATATTTGTATTCACCTGCATACACCGATTGTACCACAATTACATTGCTTTGTGTACCTGTGCATATGCAGGTCTGTTAACCAGAATTTGTATATTTTACATATTACAAATGCATGATCACAGACTCGTACAGGCATGTTTAAAGAAAATAAACTAATTTAGATCTATTTGGAAATCCACTGTTGTATGAAGACCTCCCCACGCTATGTCGGCCCTAGATCACTATACTTCACCTCGCTGGTCAATGCAGATTTAGAAAGGGTTCCCAAAGACCAGTTCAGATAACCGCTTGCCTCTGATGTGAACCAAGGTCACCACATTAATTGCGAACTGCCCAACTCCTTACATTTCTACATGACGTAGATAACTGCATTTATTTATCCAATGTGAGATCAAAGTGCGCAAAGAGGCACGGGGAGGTGACAGACAAATAGGAATAGATGGATCAAAGACCGACAGAGAAAAAGATGCGTTTACTTGTCAATAATAGAGTTTTGTTTTTCATACCAGTTATATGCCACTTTTATCTTTATCACGTCATGAAATGAATGTACTCTCACAGAGAGCAGTGTACTATATTGTGTCAGAGAATAGCTGTGGAAGATGTCAGAATTGGCTCGGAATTTCCTCGAATAAGGATGATCCCGTTTATTCTAGATTTGAAGCTTTCGTGACTGCAAGGATCCATACTCTTTGGTTCTATTCGGTAAAGTCACGTGACTTTACCGAATAGAACCAAAGAGTATGATCCCGTTTAGCCAGTTTCCTGGCTATTTTACAAGGGAGATCCATACAGCAGTGTGCAAGCACAGCAACAACAACAACAAAGACGTCAATATTGCAGAGAATAAGTACAGGATCCTTAAGGAATATTGCACAAATAACGATCGAGGTATATGACTTTGGTACGCGAACCAGACGTGAATAAAAACAGTGCAACTGTAATATGACAAGTTAGATACATACTCTTTGGTTTTTTTCGGTAAAGTCACGTCGGCAAAATAAAATAAATGAAAACAACTAAATTAAATCACGTTTCGGAGGCAACGCAAGCTTCCGTCTTCACGTGGAACAGTCACAGCAAAATAGCTGTATCAAGTGACTGTTCCACCTGAAGACGGAAGCTTGTGTTGCCTCCGAAACGTCGTGATTTAATTTAGTTTTCATGTATTTTATTTTACCTATGTGACTTTACCGAAAAAAACAACGAGTGAATCCTTGCAGTCACGAAAGCTTCAGATCTAAAGTTAGATACAGGTGCACATAAGCTCTATATTTTCATTTAACAGTGATATAAACACAAATCGAAAAATGTTTTATCCATACAAGGGATACCGCGTTATTACCTAAAAAAAGTATTAATTGCTTGTCGGTAATATTGTTTAAATGTCTGTTCAATTAATATAGATTAAGTGAAACCCACATTTAATATTATATTATTATATATTCCTATACCACATTTAATGTTTATTTTTTGCGCAGCCATTAGTGACCAGGCTGATTATATTAACTCCCAATACTCGAGGATCTAATTGAACAGTACTATCTTAATAGCTCACTCCTGAAGAGAGAACTACTCGGAGATGCGAGGAACCACAACTGGGCAAATCAGCCAGCTGGTCAGCCAGTGGGAATTCCCCCCCCCCCCCCCAAGCTCTGCAGTCCCCTGTATATGAAGGTGTTATCGTCCAATTAATGAGTCGTTACGTATGGGAGGAAACCCATACGTGTGAGCCACCCTGGTGTCTCGAACGCAGCATCCAACCCCAAGGTCCATTAAACCACCTTGCTTGTGTAACAACTCCAGGAGACTGCCTTTTGATGGTTCTTTATTGAAGACACGTTCACTTGACAGCGAAGACCCTGACTCCAGCAGCAGCAGCCCCGAGCCTCTCCTCTCGACCCCTTTCATCCTCAGCGTGGCCATCCCTTGACCCTTGGCCACGCACCTCCTCTTGAAACGTCTCGCTGGCTCTCGATCCTTCTCGTAGACCCCAGATCATTCCCCTGCCTGTCCCTTACCCCCTAGTCTCATCCTTTGCTAATTTCCCTGTCATTACCCCCTGTGACTGCTCGTCCCCTGTACTTTCTTTACACCTGTAAAATAAACTCATGGCATGAACAGAATCCTTGTCTCTCTCTATCTTCCCTCTCTTTACCTCTCACTCTTTTTGTCTCTTGCTCATATACATTTCTTAGTTTCCCTGTCTTTTTCTCACCCCGTCTCTCCCTCTGACTCACTTATGTTACTTTTCCCCTCTGTCTCTCACCTTCCTTAAGTTACGTGTCTTCTCTCGTGTTGTGCCTCAGTGTGTTGTGTCTCACCCTCTCTGAGTGTGTATCTTGCTGTGTTCTGTTCTATTCCGATTAAGCTCACTCTGTCCCTCTCTCTAGTGTTTTTAGATGGCAGAAGACACAATGTGTGGCCCACACGAAAAAAACCTACATCCACGTGAAATATCAGGATCGGCCACAAGAGGGCATTGCCAGGTCTTAAGACGAAATGGACCGGCTCGAAGCGTTAAGTGCACTCTCGGAGTTGGTTTCACTGTATAAAGTAGAAATTCCCAAAGGGATATTGTGAGAGAGATCACAAGAAGTTGTAATAATTTCCTTGCCTCACGTGGAGCTACCATGCACATGCATCACTGAGCTCAGGTGATATCACGTATGTTCATTTAATTAGCACAACACATTCCTGTAATTGAATTGTGAATATAGCTTACATTTGGCTTATGCATGATGTTGGTGATGGAATGGCAGCCTAAGAAGCGAACGTGTTCAAAATTGACCACTGTGGAGATGCAGCAATGACATCGGTTGATGTGCAGGAGTGAGATGGAAGGTAGCAGGATTGGACGATGTGGGATGGTGATGTGGGAAGAAATGTATCGTGCGGTGAGATCTGAATCCTGAGACCTGACATAATTGCACGTATAATTGTTGAAGCAAGAATCATAAATGTTAAAGCGAGAATCATAAATGTTAAAGCCGAATCATTGATAGTAACAGGATTGGTGATAAATACCCCTAGGCAACGAGATAACACACAAACATAATCACACACATTAATCATGAAAAAAATTGCACACACATTCTTAATTACACTTAACACGCATATTTAGTTGATCACACTTACTCTTTGGTTCTTTCGGTAAAGACACGTAGAAAGAAAATTATTATTTATGAAATTTATTTTTATTTATGAAATTTATTTTCTTTCTAGAAAGAAAATAATTATTTATGAAATTTATTTTCTTTCTACGTGGCTTTACTGAAAGAGCCAAAGAGTAATTCCTGCAGTAACGAAAGCTTCAAATCAAGTTTGAACCACCTCTACGGAGAGGATGTAAGTTTGTCTTCTCTCTCTCTCTGTGTGTGTCAATGTCAAATTTCACACTGAACTTCTAATTTAGCAATCTCTGGAGACGTAATCAACCAGGCTATGCTTTAACTGTGTGTTAGCCGACTCTCTGCGTTGCATTGCATAACACTTCCTAATTTTACTAAATTTGTCTTCTCAAACTTCCTATTTCTCTCTCAAATGTACCAGGCTCTCATAGGTCCATTCGCTCTTTCTCTCTCCAGGCCGCTTCGGGGTGGATTTCCACACAGCTCTCTCATTGACATGCTAATTTCTCTGCTCAAGCAGACCCACATCTCTCTCTGCCCCCCCCCCCCCCACCTCTTCTTTCTCTATTTAAGGCCACGACATAGAGGCATTGGGTCTCTGTGTGTCTCTGTGTTGTCTCTCTCTGCTTGTGTGTCTGTGTGTCTCCGTGTCTGTGGGTTTGTCTCTCTCTCAAATTTAGTTCTACCTGATGACGGTTGCTTGTGTTGCAATCGAAACGTCGTATTCTATTATTTTATTTCTATGTGGCTTTACCGAAAGAACCAAAGAGTAATTCCTGCAGTCACGAAAGCTTCAAATCAAGTTTAATCACACTTAATTACAAATATTAACACATTTTACATAAATGTTCATTTTTTATATTTAATATTAACATTTTTTTAAAATCACAATATATACAACAATTCCCACTCACAACCAACATCAGTGACGATAATCTGAATGGGTACTGGGCCTCCCCTAGGTCAACTCGGCCTCAAATGAGTACCTGGTGCGATGTGTGTAAACATCGCTACTGGGGAGTCAAAGGCGGCCTTCATAATCGCTGTGAAGGCAGGCTACACGGGAGATCGTTGTCGTGTATGTTTTTGTGCGAGTGCGCTTACATGCCCCCTCGTGTGTGTGAAATTGTTGGGATCGTTATGCGCCTTCCGACAAGCACGCCAGCGTCATCGGGAATCAAGGCAAGTGAAGTTAAAACTAATTTTTCTTTCTATTTACCAACATTAATTTGGTATGTTATGTATAATATAGTATTAATTACAGTATAAAATGCAAATGTAAAATATTTCCTATGAGTTTAGCAATGTTTCCCTTTTAAAAACGGTAACACAATTTATAGCAATGAGTTATGTGCATTTAAATATAATACATTTTGGCGACCGACTTATAAACCGTTCGACTTATGAACAGGTCCCAGGAATGAAACCTGTTTATAAGTCGAAGGCTACCCATATATTTGACAATATTAAAACATTTAATCCCCCTCACCACTTCCCCCACAACAACAGACCACCTTAATAAGAGCGCGTCCGAACCGATGCAATCTCTTGCGGATGGTTGGTGATTGGGATTTGGGGACCTCAATAATTTTTTCTGCACTGTCCATGTCACTCTGTACCATGGCTTTCATTTGTTCAGCATCGTGAGGCTTAGAGTCTGCCTTAACCGTGCTCTCGGACTCAAGGAGAGGGTTAACAGTGTCGTCTGCGTTTATAGGCAGAGACAATATGGAGCACATGCTCGTCTCGGCTCCATTTTGGGTTATCTCATCGACTGCCTCAATTGAAATAGGAAATTCCTCAACATCCAGAGGCTTGATGTCCAAATTAATTCTGGTCTCCGACTCTGGGAGGGGGTCAGCAATTGCTGCTGTCGAAGACACAGCAGTGTTCAAATCTTCCACCTGAATGCTGCGTTTTATGGTGGATGTTGAGCTAGTGGCTGTAGGAATCTCCCATTCCAAATTGGTTTCGATGAATGACCCGGAAGAGACAGAAGCCAGGAAGGCGTCAGTCCTTGGCTGAATGAAGGGGACTGGAACGGCGGCTGGAGGTGGAAGGGAAATGGCAGTGGACACCTTAGTAGCCACAATGGATATTTCCACTCCGGAAGAGCTGCTGCAAAATGATGCGACTGGAATTTGTCTAGGAGAAGTGATTTGTGGAATTGAGGGAAGGTGGCAAGGTGCTGGAGCCGGGATGGAGACGTCGTTGGGGTCCGAATCCAGGCAGCATAATTTGTAGGGGTCCTTTGTCTTGGAAGTGAAGTTGTTGGGGTTCAGAATCCGGAAGGTCTTGGTTGATGGAGCCAGATGGGAGTTGATCTTGCTTGCTGGTGCTTGGTGAAATCCAGGTAGTGGAGCTGGAGCTGCACTCATCCATGGGTGCTTGAGAGCACTTTCCGGAGTTAGACGGTCATCTGGGTTCCAGCTGAAAACAAAGAGACAAGTACCGATGAGAAGATCAGCAAAATATACATACCCACATTACACATTATAGTGATACAATAAACTGACATCCACTTGACAAAGTAAGGGTTTGCAGGTATGTGAAGTTAGGTATGGTAAGTCCTCGCTCAAAGTGTGCTTACACAATGCAATATTGCTAAAATACATTGCTTCCATTTGGGAACGGGTTTTCTGAGTGGTTCATGACAAATTACTTTCTTCAGCTGCGTGGCTGAGCAGTATAGGAATTCTGGGGTTCTGCGCGGAATCATATAATGATATAGTACACGTTGGCATACCCTCATCACAGTTCTTTTTCTCGCCATGGGATGACTGTAGGCTAATTTAATAGTGCAAATGTGCAAATGTGCATGGTTTTTATTTGTTATCTCTGTAATGTGTAAACGGTCATTCCTCACTAAATGCATTTTTTCTTAATGCAACACTTTCCATAAACGCATCTACTAGCACGTTAAATGACGAATTAGAGTACTGCATTGTCCTTTCATTCTTTACCTAGTTTCTTCTGCAGAGAGATGCAGACTTGCTATACTTTGCAAAGGGATGCGTAATTCCTTATGATATAGAAACTGACTTGAATTTGTTAAAGTTGAGGGAAACTCAAAGAGTGGGACACTCACCGTAGGATGGAGCTGATGAAGTCCAGGAACAATGGGTCTCTCGTTTTCAGAAACTCCTTGAGCGGGCAACACTGAGGGGTCTCCTGCCGACATTCCTTGGTCAGTTGCCCAAAGAAGTCTGCAGTCGGCACAATCGCAAACGATGTCATGCATTAGAATATTATTCATGTGCACAAGGCTGTGATGTACAATGAAGGCTGTGAAGGACGTGGAGAAACAACCCAACTTTCACGTCATTGTGCAGCCAGACGAGTGGTGTTATAACACCTAATCGCATATTAAAAGTAAAATTTGCATTACTCACTGAAATACCGAGGACCGTCTGGTCCAGCGTGCAGCATCATTAAGGGTGGTCTTCCCACAATCTGAAAATAAACGTCACATTTGCTCTTACTTCACCGGAGAGTTGAGTTTTTCTTTACGTATTTACATGCATGGTTTGTATCCTATTGATTAAATTATTCGTAATTCTAGACTTGAAGCTTCCGTGACTGCAAGGATTCATACTCTTTGGTTTTTTCGGTAAAGTCACGTAGGTAAAATAAAATTTTAAAAAATAACTAAATTAAATCACGACGTTTCGGACGCAACACAAGCTTCCATCTTCAGGTGGAACAGTCACAGCAAAATAGCTGTATCAAGTGACTGTTCCACCTGAAGACGGAAGCTTGTGTTGCCTCTGAAACGTCGTGATTTAATTTAGTTTTTATTTATTTTATTTTACCTACGTGACTTTACCGAAAAAAACCAAAGAGTATAAATTATTCGTAATTGAGTAAACACTTGAAGTCACGTAGAACCAAGCTGTTTCAAATTTTAAGTTAACTCAAAGTAAAACGATCACTGAGGCAGCAGTGATCGTAGCCTGGCTGCGCCCAGAGTCAGTGGTAAAATTCTGCATTGCTCTCCGGCAACGGCGAATCTACGTCTGTGTCAACCAATGTCGACTTCCCCAACTAAGTGGCACTCATTTTATTGACACTGGAGGGGCTGAACCCCCCCCCCCCCCCCGCCAATCAGATGTAAACTCACGACCTTGCGATCGCGAGCCAATTGCTCAACCGCCTGAGCCAACACAGAACCGCAACAACCAATTCAAACGTGAAACCCTTTCCGTAATAAAATAGTTAAATCAATTTAATTAGGAAATGAATCTTACCTTTGTGATCCCAGCGACCTCCTGAATCGTGCTGGTTATTTTCAGCAGTCGCCTCGCAACAGAGATCTCGGCAAGTATGTAGCCAGCAGCCCACATGTCAACTGCTGTTCCGAACGGCTGGGCCAGCAAGACCTCTGGAGCCTGGTATCCGGCCGTCCCAAATGAATGGTCGGCTGGAGAGAAATAAGAATACAGGTCTTTCATAGCTGAGCAACTTTTAAGTCTATGTCACTCTGCAGCACAGACACTTTTTAAATGAATTCCGTCAACTTTCTCGGTTTCATTATTGGCAACAAAAAAAACGTACATTCAGTCGCTTGATATATCAGATCCCGCCATAGGTGGGCATTACTAGGTCCCAAGGATAAATGGACCAGCTCTAAAGGGTTAAGTGGACGATCGGAGTCACAGTTTTACTGCAAGAATCTCCAATGTGCTCTCGCCCTGTCCTGCATGATGTGTGAAAGGACGTGATTTTAAACGGAAGTGGACATTCCCAATGCTCTGTTGTGAAACAGAGATCGCAACGCGTTGTAATCATACCTCGTGTGGAGCTACCATGCACGGGCAGCACTGTGTTAAGCTCTTGTAATATCACATATGTTCATTTAACATTAGCATCGTTCACGCAATTTGCATGAAAGATGCTATAGAAAACAAAACATTATTATTCCATATAACAGGATCGGTAGGAAGATTTAGTATGTATAAATGTATATAAAGTGTAACTTACGGGGTTCATTTTCAAAAAAACTTCCTCCGAAGTCGGCCAATCGGATGGCTGCCGTGTGGTGATATTTCACCAAGATGTTTTCCTGAAAGAAATATGAGGATGCAAGCATTTTTTAACATATATTTTATTTAACCAGACGAGGGTCATGGAAAATGGCGTTCATTTATGCACTGTCCATCTAACGTTATAAGTGTTCATGCATGATCTATGTCCGTTTGTAATGGAGAGGGAGGCAGGGGGATCAATAACTCTCGTAAAAATTATCCAATATGAAATCTTGCAATGAAGTTATTCATGAAAACAAGACGCTTATAATGAGAAGAATTGCCAAAGCGGCTCTGCTCATCGGCAATAACAGAGTTGTTCCGCAATGCATGATGGTAAAAAAAAACTAAATAATTACGTATAAAAAGAAAAATAGGGCCACGGATCATTGGTGTTTTTATAGACTCGACAGTTCCCATGGATAATGGGAGTCATGGGTAATATTGTCACGGATAAGAGCGCCACTGTATGAGGCAGCTGTGATGGGAATTAAACTGGCCAGTGTATGTGCATCATGCAGTGGATGCCCATGAGGCACATAAACTGCTAAATCTGCTTAAAAGATCACGGTGAAGGTGCAGTCCTGCAATTACTTGCTCAACCCTCTACTTCTATAAAGGCCTCCGCCATAGCTAGCTGAAGAGAACCCCTCTAGATGGTTTTGGGCTCCTGTTACCCAGCGTCAAATGTCTCGAAAGAAGGGGAAGTACCCACACTTCACCCCGCCACTCGTGACATGATTAACTGTGACCTACCTATTTATACTCATGGGTGTGCAGAGGTGTTGGGTGGGTGGGATTTGAGAACCCGTCCACTGTTATAATTGCCAATCCGGAGGATCAATTTAACAAATTTCCTCTGGGTTTAAAGTCTAGTGTGCGATCCATGACACCATGGCAGCGTCCCTTAGACCTGCTTAATTCCTCTAAAAGAAATGTAATGATAAACCCTTACCAGCTTGAGGTCCCCATGGACTACGCCATTCTTCTTCAGGAAGGCCAGCACTTCCATCAGGGACCGGGCGTATCTCTTGACGCAGGACAGAGTAAATGCTCCCTTCGATTTCACCACGTCAAAGAGGCTGCCCATGCTGATCACAGAAAATGAACACAGTGCAACATGGTTAAACAGCATGAAGCACAAAGTCACCAGCTCATCCACACATGCACGGCAAGTACTGGAACACTGAGGGTGAGGTGAGGCATTCGACGGGTAACAATTACTTGAATACGTGCTGACTGCAGAGTTTTTACCACTGGGCATGACTGGGTCCCGAGAATTGGCAAACCAGCTAATAAATGGTTAATGCAGCTACTTGTTAACAATGCAGTGTAGCACAGCTAAGGATTGAGTACTGATGTGGATCAATCAGCTGCCAAGCTTATATTTGTATACATCCTGCAAGTGCCACGGTTGTAATGGACTTTGTGTTGTTACCTGATGTAGTCCAACACGAGATAATGGTAATCTCCCACGACGAAGTCTTCCTTGAGCCGGATGATGCTGTTGTGTCTCAGCACTTTGAGGAAGAGAGCCTCGCGATATGCTTGTGCTTCCGTGATGCTGCGTGAAGAAATACAAACACTTATGAGAATGTTGGAAATTGCATCATCATTAAAACGGAAAACGTATTGCATCTTGTCTAGGTAGGCACACGTGAGTTTCTCTTACAGGAAAACTTGTCAGTGAAGATTGTCAAGCACATCATTACTTGGTCTATCTCACCTTGATGTGATGTCAATCATCTTGAGGGCCATCTGCTTGTGTTTCCTGTGGTCCCAGCATCTGAACACCTGGCCAAATGTTCCTTCATCCAGTTTTTCCAAAACCGCATAACGATTGTTGAGGAGATTAGTCGCCATCTGGTCAAGAGAGAGTGTTGCAGTAAGAGCAAGATCAATAAGTACAGTGACAGTTTCGATAGTAGCTTCCTAACCTCTCATTACTCTGAGTGATACAGCAGAAGGCCTACCTCTAAATCAGTTTCAATTCATAATCAATATGAGGTTAACTCAGCCCAGCATTCACCTAGGGTTGATAAAATAGGACCCGCTTTGTGAGTCGAGAGAGGTTGCCTCATGGAGAGACTGGTCCTGGCCAGAGAAATTTGGATTTGACGGCACTTGCTCATGGCCACACATGGAAGTTTGTGAGTTTATGTGAACAGACACTTTGATGATTTCAATTAATCAGGGCCTATTAACGGGTTATGCCATTAAATTGGCCAAATAAGTGCTCAAATGGTGCTGAGCAATTGTTGCACCCAGTCTCTTCAATTGTAAGCAAGCACAGCCCTGCAATTGCTTGCTCATACAGCTTATGGTGAAAGGGCCTCCACGAGAGGGATCTCTATAGAGTAGTCTATCTGCTCTTTCCCCCTAATGAGACGTATTGATAGAGGTGGGAGTCGCCACACTCTACCACATCACACACGACTTGCTGCCAAACTCCGAACTGTGGTGTAACATTTTCACTTCTGGGTGAACATTAAATACACCCAAGAGGAGGATATCCGTGGAAATGGAGCAATCAAATCAGCTCGTTTGTAGAGACTAGATGGATTGTTGCTTCGAATGACTTTAGGGGGATAGTAAAGGCTTATCAGACCTTCATCCACCAGTGGATTTATCATGTCTGATGATAACCTTTATTTCCTACTTGCATACATTCCGCAAGTTCATGACATTTCTCTCCCTTATCTACTCCTCTCATATCGCTAAATAGGTATCTCTTACTCTTTGGTTCTTTCGGTGAAGTTACCTAGGTAGAAAAAGAATAGATCACGACGTTTCAATTGCAACACAAGCAATCGTCATCAGGTGGGACAACCACAGGAAGAAAAATGTACCTCCTGTTTATATGTTTTGTCAACTCCCTTTTCATTTATTTATTGCCTATTTATCTCATTCATTCTACGTATCTTGTCTACAACTCATATGTATGTTCTAAATCTTATTTGTATCTAGTTTATCTAATTTCACGACTTATTTTTGTCTGCATCTCATATCATATCCCTACATGTCTATCTCTTGTATGTGTCTCATTTAATCTCACTGCATCACTGACTTTTTATCAGGATGGTGCTGCTGCATTGGGATGTTTGAGAAAATTCCATTAATGTGCGATTCGCTTTGTGTTGGGATGAAACGAGGCAATCCATAGAAAAACCTCATCGTGCCGATAACACGAAGAAGCTATACACTGATGGATTAATTCCACGAGTCTCTATGAAACTAAATGTCTCCCATTTCCCTTTCTACTGGCAAAGCACAGACCTCCTACATATATAAAATTGCGGTCTATATCATTGCTATATGTTTCATGAAAAAAAATGTTTATTTTGAAATGATATCTTTTTAGTGACTTTCTCATCTCTCCTATAATTTGCACTGCGTGTTCTTGTAACTTTCTGACCCGCCCCTACTGGACATCTGTGAAAAAGAGCTTCATAGCTCCTCGGATTTTATCCAGGATAAATAAAGATTCTAATATTCTTTGGTTCTTTCGGTAAAGTCACGTAGGTAGAAAAAATAATAGATCACGACGTTTCGATCGCCACACAAGCAATCATCTTCAGATGGCTTTACCGAAAGAACCAAATGGATTCCTGCAGTCACGAAAGCTTCAAATCAAGATTAAAGTGAATCAGAAGAATTTTTTAAAATAAAAATGAAAACCACGACGTTTCGATCAGAACACAATTGATCGTCTTCAGGAGGAAAGAGGGGGAGGTCACCGAAGGCAACCGTTTTGAAAGGTTTCTAAAAAGTGGGCGTGGCACAAGCGCTGTGGCGGTGAATGCATGGAACATGCAGTGCCAACAAAATCTCCTGGTGTCAGAACGAAGTGAGCGGGGTATATGTGCCCTGGGGTAAGGTAACAAAAAAATCAAGTCATGACCCAAAGTGGTTGATGACATCTTTCCAATGATTGCTGTCTTTGTACGCATTGTCTCGGTTGAAATTGTGCCTGTATATATGGATGGCTTCACGAACGAATCTTTGTTGATATTGGAAAGTACCATCGTCTTAGAGAAATTAATTTCGCGTGAGCCAGCCACATTAAAATAATTATCAGCCACGACAGAAGTATTGCCTTATGCTCACGAACACGGTCCGAGACATGTCGCTTAGTTTCCCCAATGTAACTGCTGCCGCAGACACAGCTTAGGGACCAGGCTGTCTCGAGGACAGCGCTGGAGTGAAACACAGCCAAGCTCAGACCGCGAGCTGTGGTTCACTCCAGCGCTGTCCTCGAGACAGCCTGGTCCCTTCACCTGATGAAGGCCGCTTGTGTTGTGGCCGAAACGTCGTGATTTTTGTTGTTTTATTTTTTACCAACGTGACTTTACCGCATAGAACCAAAGACTATGAATTTTCACGTGGTTTTTTTGCGATTTTCACTCCTCTCAGCAAGATAAAGTGACGTTAAATTATATTTTAATTTAAATTTATTTTAATTTATTTACGCATTTATTTTAATTTATGTAGTGTCTAAATTATTTTATACACCCTCATTAATGTATAATATGCCATATTAAATATAATTTCTTATACTCTTGAACGGATTATTTCCCTTTATTTCTCACGGGAAAATTCGTTTGGTATTCGTCATTTTCGGTACAAGTCCTCCTAGCTTCTGGGACGAATTAACGGCGTATACCGAGGTACCACTGTCCTTGTAATTTTGGTCTATATAACAGCTTTATGTTTTCCTTAATAAATATAAGTTATTACCTTGCGTTGAAAAAACAAAAATATCTTAAAGTTTGGGAGACTTGATTCTGCTGCTCGCGGACGTCGTGGGAGCCCAAAATCGCTCCAGGTTGTCGTCACCAATCAAGTGACGTCTGAGTGACGTCGCCCCGCCCACGTGATTACGCTCGGCTGTCCAGCCCCTCCCCCTTCCGGTGTAGCCACGCCCCCTCCAAACTGTGGCCCCGCCCTCCCACGCCACTCCCCCAACACGGGCCAAGCCTCAATGGTGGCCACTGTCTCTCCCACTCACGGCTTCTGTACATAGACGCCCGCGTTTTGTATCCGTGTCCTCCCCACATCTATTCGATCTCCATGGAGAATCCGGGGCCGTGCAAGAAAGCTCGAGATCTCCCGTGGCGGGGTCCGTCTCCCCCCGCCTCAGCATCGCGTCCGCGGGAATCGCGTGCGCGCGGCCTAGTATTCCGCGGTGCCTACCGCGTTGCCTGGACTCTGCGGCCGGCCAAGGCGCGCGACCTGCTATGGAAATTATCGGGGAGATGTGCGGGGTGTGTGGCAAGTGTTTGAACGGGTTTCGCTTCTCTCACACACTCGTGTCTCTGTGTCGTGAGCTCTCTAACTCCGTGCTGCAGGTTTTCACGCTGGTGGCTGCCCTGTACGTGGCGCATAACCTAGTACTGTGGAGCGAGGGTTGGTGGGTCACACACACTGTTATGGCCACTATAAATGTGTTACCTCGTCTGCTGTGCAATATTCCTTAAGCACCCTGAACTCGTTCTCTGCGATACCGATAATGTTGCTGTGCTCACGTACCACGGACCTTCCCTTCTAAAGTATCTGGTAAGTTGGCTACACGGAATCATTTGTGCAACATGAAATAAAATGATAACTCAAAACACATTTGTCTTGTATCAGTTACTTCCTGACAGTGATCTGTTATGATAGTCCCGAGTGTTGTAGTTTATTTGCACGTGTCTCTGTTGCTGTTTGTGGTTCTGTGGTGTTGTGGTCGTGGTGGTGGTGCTGGTCTTGTTCGTGGTGGTCTAATTGTGGAACGAGTGCTGTGGTTAGGTATTCGGTTTGTGTTGCTTGTATTGGTGGTGTTGTGTAGGTGGTGATCGTTTTATATGTATGTGTTGAACTTTTTTCGTTTTGTTGTGTTCGTAGAACAGGCTGCCCGCATTCAGAGCTTTCAATTATCAGGACCCATGCCAACCATGCTTAATGCATTTGTAGTGACTTAACTCGGAGACGCTTAGACTTGGAGGCACTTCTTTTATTTAACCGAGCACCCTTTGCACAATACACACCCTACGCTGATCCACACTCTTCTGTCGCTCGCTTATACACAACTCTACGTGGTTTTGCTAACCTATCCACAACACGAGCCGTCAAGCACTTACGGTGCTGAACCGAGACGGCTTATTACTAAAATGCATACATACATTAAAATAAATGCATAAATAAATTAAAATAAATTGAAATAAAAATAAACTTTAACGTCACTTTACCTTGCTGAGAGGAGTTGATAGCCGACGAGGATGGTGGTGAGGAAGGGGAGGAGGAGGAGATGTTATTTTTTGGAAGGAGAGTCCCTTTCCATTAAAACTTCAGGAAGCTGAAATTCTGGGGTGGTTTTTTTTCTTTCTCTTTTCCATCTTTTTTCCTGACTTGGACCTGGTTGAAGCTCACCAGGTTTGAGTTTTACTAAAAACCTGTCCATTGAAGTTTTTTTTGCCTGAAGTGTGACATTGTCTGGTCATTCCACACAATACTGTTAAGGCTTGTTAGAGCTTTATTGGGGTTATAGCAAGGGTTGTGCACTGAACGAGATCTACAGGCAGACTGAGGAGCGGTGCTTTGTTTCAGTCGTGAACGGGGTATACGCGGGTACGCGGTGTCTTTGTGTGCGTGCGCTTACGTACCCCTTCAGGTGGGTCGCGTTCGTGGTGGGAAGGGTGCGCCGGGTTGCAAAAGAGGGTGTTGTGTATATTTGTGTACATAGTGTATATTTGTACAGGTGGGTTGGGTTATTTATTGGGGGATGTTCTGTTCGTGTTGTGTTGTGTTGTTGAGACACACGTACTCGGTTTCGTTCTTGCAAGTTTTTTAATTGTTGTTATTGACAGCCGAGACGGCTGTATGCTACGTGGGAGGGGGGGGGGGGGTCATGTAGCGTCGGAAATACATATGCACACACCGCCTGTGCACTTACCTGCAGTTACGGCCAGGAGTCTGTAGGGTGTGCCAGCCTGTACAAGGGGATAGAGAGAGAGCCGGACCATAGAGAGGCTGGGTTCTCCTCAGGTGAGAGGCTGGGGGGGGGGCTTTCCAGTACCCCCTGGAAGGTTCCAGAAAGGGGGCGGTACCGGGGGCGGAGAGTCCCCGGGACGAGTATGAAAGGCGGCTCTCAGGTCGGCTCGGGGGAGTGCTACGAAGACGAAGACTGAAGACCAGCTAGGCTAGGGCCCTGGGACTTCGGGACCCGACGTCCTTGTAAGGGCTGGGCCCGAGTACGGACCAATGGTAAGGCTGGGTTGGGTGAGTCAATCTCCCCTAGGTCACTCCTAGCCAGAGAGTTCTAGATTACCGCAAGTGATAGGGCACGTTGGCCCGGAGGCTGTACCTCCTTAGTGAGCGGGGTAAAGGGGGTATCGTGTTACATTCTTTTAAATGAAGTGTTGCCTCCAAGTTACGTCGCAAGTCTCCTAGAACCCACTACAATTGGATAAGCATTTATTTTATTAACCCATATGCCTGCATGAATCCTAAATTTTTTGGATATTAGCTGTTTGTTTTTCTTTTAATCACATAATATCGCTAATTTGATTGTTAATGTTCTTCTAACAATTTGAAACACGTTTATTTTATGAACCCATATGCCTGCATGAATACTACAATTGTTAAATATTCACTGTTTGTTTTATTTTAATCGCATAATCTTGGAAATCTAGTCGTTGATGCTTTCTAAACATTTGATAAGGGCCTTTTTTAACACGTACGTTGACATTGAAACTGTTTTTCGAGGGTTAGCCTGTAAGTATTATTTGATCACGTGATGGTGAGATCCGATCGTTGATGCTTTAACCATTCGATATGCATTTTATGGGCACGCATTCCGTACGAATATTGCTACTCTTAGGGTCTGCCTATTGTTTTTTTATCACGTGATCGTGAATATCAGCCAATACTTTTGTTGTCATTCAATACGGATGGATGAGTACGTATATTTGCATGGGTACTGTCGTTGCTATTATTTCCTGCTAATGAGAGTTCTGGATATTAGAGTAAGTTGATATGAAAGTTGCTTAGATAAAAAAAAAACACTTTTCCGACTCCTTTCCTAAACTCATGCATCATTGTCTTAATTACGAGAAATGTATCGTGCGGTGAGATCTGAATCCCGAGACCTGACATAATTGCACGTATAATTGTGAAAGCGAGAATCATAAATGTTAAAGCCGAATCATTGATAGTAACAGGATTAGTGATAAATACCCCTAGGCAACGACATAACACACAAACATAATCACACACATTAATCATGAAAAAAATGTGCACACACATTCTTAATTACACTTAACACGCATTTTTAGTTGATCACACTTACTCTTTGGTTCTTTCGGTAAAGCCACGTAGAAAGAAATAATTATTTATGAAATTTATTTTCTTTCTACGTGGCTTTACCGAAAGAGCCAACGAGTAATTCCTGCAGTAACGAAAGCTTCAAATCAAGTTTGAACCACCTCTACGGGGAGGATGGAAGTTTGTCTTCTCTCTCTGTGTGTGTGTGTCAATGTCAAATTTCACACTGAACTTCTAATTTAGCAATCTATGGAGACGTAATCAACCAGGCTATGCATTAACTGTGTGTTAGCCGACTCTCTGCGTTGCATTGCATAACACTTCCTAATTTTACTAAATTTGTCTTCTTAAACTTCCTATTTCTCTCTCAAATGTACCAGGCTCTCATAGGTCCATTCGCTCTTTCTCTCCCCAGGCCGCTTCGGGGTGGATTTCCACACAGCTCTCTCATTGACATGCTAATTTCTCTGCTCAAGCAGACCCACATCTCTCTCTGCCCCCCCCCCACCTCTTCTTTCTCTATTTAAGGCCACGACATAGAGGCATTGGGTCTCTGTGTGTCTCTGTGTTGTCTCTCTCTGCTTGTGTGTCTGTGTGTCTCCGTGTCTGTGGGTTTGTCTCTCTCTCAAATTTAGTCCTACCTGATGACGGTTGCTTGTGTTGCAATCGAAACGTCGTATTCTATTATTTTATTTATTTTATTTCTATGTGGCTTTACCGAAAGAACCAAAGAGTAATTCCTGCAGTCACGAAAGCTTCAAATCAAGTTTAATCACACTTAATTACAAATATTAACACATTTTACATAAATGTTCATTATTTTATATTTAATATTTACATTTTTTAAAAATCACAATATATACAACAATTCCCACTCACAACCAACATCAGTGACGATAATCTGAATGGGTACTGGGCCTCCCCTAGGTCAACTCGGCCTCAAATGAGTACCTGGTGCGATGTGTGTAAACATCGCTACTGGGGAGTCAAAGGCAGCCTTCATAATCGCTGTGAAGGCAGGCTATACGGGAGATCGTTGTCGTGTGTTTTTGTGTGAGTGCGCTTACATGCCCCCTCGTGTGTGAAATTGTTGGGATCGTTATGCGCCTTCCGACAAGCACGCCAGCGTCATCGGGAATCAAGGCAAGTGAAGTTAAAACTAATTTTTCTTTCTATTTACCAACATTAATTTGGTATGTTATGTATAATATAGTATTAATTACAGTATAAAATGCAAATGTACAATATTTCCTATGAGTTTAGCAATGTTTCCCTTTTAAAAACGGTAACACAATTTATAGCAATGAGTTATGTGCATTTAAATATAATACATTTTGGCGACCGACTTATAAACCGTTCGACTTATGAACAGGTCCCAGGAATGAAACCTGTTTATAAGTCGAAGGCTGCCCATATATTTGACAATATTAAAACATTTAATCCCCCTCACCACTTCCCCCACAACAACAGACCAACTTAATAAGAGCGCGTCCGAACCGATGCAATCTCTTGCGGATGGTTGGTGATTGGGATTTGGGGACCTCAATAATTTTTTCTGCACTGTCCATGTCACTCTGTACCATGGCTTTCATTTGTTCAGCATCGTGAGGCTTAGAGTCTGCCTTAACCGTGCTCTCGGACTCAAGGAGAGGGTTAACAGTGTCGTCTGCGTTTATAGGCAGAGACAATATGGAGCACATGCTCGTCTCGGCTCCATTTTGGGTTCTCTCATCGACTGCCTCAATTGAAATAGGAAATTCCTCAACATCCAGAGGCTTGATGTCCAAATTAATTCTGGTCTCCGACTCTGGGAGGGGGTCAGCAATTGCTACTGTCGAAGACACAGCAGTGTTCAAATCTTCCACCTGAATGCTGCGTTTTATGGTGGATGTTGAGCTAGTGGCTGTAGGAATCTCCCATTCCAAATTGGTTTCGATGACTGACCCGGAAGAGACAGAAGCCAGGAAGGCGTCAGTCCTTGGCTGAATGAAGGGGACTGGAACGGCGGCTGGAGGTGGAAGGGAAATGGCAGTGGACACCTTAGTAGCCACAATGGATATTTCCACTCCGGAAGAGCTGCTGCAAAATGATGCGACTGGAATTTGTCTAGGAGAAGTGATTTGTGGAATTGAGGGAAGGTGGCAAGGTGCTGGAGCCGGGATGGAGACGTCGTTGGGGTCCGAATCCAGGCAGCATAATTTGTAGGGGTCCTTTGTCTTGGAAGTGAAGTTGTTGGGGTTCAGAATCCGGAAGGTCTTGGTTGATGGAGCCAGATGGGAGTTGATCTTGCTTGCTGGTGCTTGGTGAAATCCAGGTGGTGGAGCTGGAGCTGCACTCATCCATGGGTGCTTGAGAGCACTTTCCGGAGTTAGACGGTCATCTGGGTTCCAGCTGAAAACAAAGAGACAAGTACCGATGAGAAGATCAGCAAAATATACATACCCACATTACACATTATAGTGATACAATAAACTGACATCCACTTGACAAAGTAAGGGTTTGCAGGTATGTGAAGTTAGGTATGGTAAGTCCTCGCTCAAAGTGTGCTTA
Source organism: Petromyzon marinus (assembly GCF_048934315.1). Lineage (NCBI taxonomy): Eukaryota > Metazoa > Chordata > Hyperoartia > Petromyzontiformes > Petromyzontidae > Petromyzon > Petromyzon marinus. Next base: position 9,222,714 of record NC_133671.1, read on the forward strand.
TACAATGCAATATTGCTAAAATACATTGCTTCCATTTGGGAACGGGTTTTCTGAGTGGTTCATGACAAATTACTTTCTTCAGCTGCGTGGCTGAGCAGTATAGGAATTCTGGGGTTCTGCGCGGAATCATATAATGATATAGTACACGTTGGCATACCCTCATCACAGTTCTTTTTCTCGCCATGGGATGACTGTAGGCTAATTTAATAGTGCAAATGTGCAAATGTGCATGGTTTTTATTTGTTATCTCTGTAATGTGTAAACGGTCATTCCTCACTAAATGCATTTTTTCTTTATGCAACACTTTCCATAAACGCATCTACTAGCACGTTAAATGACGAATTAGAGTACTGCATTGTCCTTTCATTCTTTACCTAGTTTCTTCTGCAGAGAGATGCAGACTTGCTATACTTTGCAAAGGGATGCGTAATTCCTTATGATATAGAAACTGACTTGAATTTGTTAAAGTTGAGGGAAACTCAAAGAGTGGGACACTCACCGTAGGATGGAGCTGATGAAGTCCAGGAACAATGGGTCTCTCGTTTTCAGAAACTCCTTGAGCGGGCAACACTGAGGGGTCTCCTGCCGACATTCCTTGGTCAGTTGCCCAAAGAAGTCTGCAGTGGGCACAATCGCAAACGATGTCATGCATTAGAATATTATTCATGTGCACAAGGCTGTGATGTACAATGAAGGCTGTGAAGGACGTGGAGAAACAACCCAACTTTCGCGTCATTGTGCAGCCAGACGAGTGATGTTATAACACCTAATCGCATATTAAAAGTAAAATTTGCATTACTCACTGAAATACCGAGGACCGTCTGGTGCAGCGTGCAGCATCATTAAGGGTGGTCTTCCCACAATCTGAAAATAAACGTCACATTTGCTCTTACTTCACTGGAGAGTTGAGTTTTTCTTTACGTATTTACATGCATGGTTTGTATCCTATTGATTAAATTATTCGTAATTCTAGACTTGAAGCTTCCGTGACTGCAAGGATTCATACTCTTTGTTTTTTTCGGTAAAGTCACGTAGGTAAAATAAAATTTTAAAAAATAACTAAATTAAATCACGACGTTTCGGACGCAACACAAGCTTCCATCTTCAGGTGGAACGGTCACAGCAAAATAGCTGTATCAAGTGACTGTTCCACCTGAAGACGGAAGCTTGTGTTGCCTCTGAAACGTCGTGATTTAATTTAATTTTTTTTTTATTTTACCTACGTGACTTTACCGAAAAAAACCAAAGAGTATAAATTATTCGTAATTGAGTAAACACTTGAAGTCACGTAGAACCAAGCTGTTTCAAATTTTAAGTTAACTCAAAGTAAAACGATCACTGAGGCAGCAGTGATCGTAGCCTGGCTGCGCCCAGAGTCAGTGGTAAAATTCTGCATTGCTCTCCGGCAACGGCGAATCTACGTCTGTGTCAACCAATGTCGACTTCCCCAACTAAGTGGCACTCATTTTATCGACACTGGAGGGGCTGAACCCCCCCCCCCGCCAATCAGATGTAACTCACGACCTTGCGATCGCGAGCCAATTGCTCAACCGCCTGAGCCAACACAGAACCGCAACAACCAATTCAAACGTGAAACCCTTTCCGTAATAAAATAGTTAAATCAATTTAATTAGGAAATGAATCTTACCTTTGTGATCCCAGCGACCTCCTGAATCGTGCTGGTTATTTTCAGCAGTCGCCTCGCAACAGAGATCTCGGCAAGTATGTAGCCAGCAGCCCACATGTCAACTGCTGTTCCGAACGGCTGGGCCAGCAAGACCTCTGGAGCCTGGTATCCGGCCGTCCCAAATGAATGGTCGGCTGGAGAGAAATAAGAATACAGGTCTTTCATAGCTGAGCAACTTTTAAGTCTATGTCACTCTGCAGCACAGACACTTTTTAAATGAATTCCGTCAACTTTCTCGGTTTCATTATTGGCAACAAAAAAAACGTACATTCAGTCGCTTGATATATCAGATCCCGCCATAGGTGGGCATTACTAGGTCCCAAGGATAAATGGACCAGCTCTAAAGGGTTAAGTGGACGATCGGAGTCACAGTTTTACTGCAAGAATCTCCAATGTGCTCTCGCCCTGTCCTGCATGATGTGTGAAAGGACGTGATTTTAAACGGAAGTGGACATTCCCAATGCTCTGTTGTGAAACAGAGATCGCAACGCGTTGTAATCATACCTCGTGTGGAGCTACCATGCACGGGCAGCACTGTGTTAAGCTCTTGTAATATCACATATGTTCATTTAACATTAGCATCGTTCACGCAATTTGCATGAAAGATGCTATAGAAAACAAAACATTATTATTCCATATAACAGGATCGGTAGGAAGATTTAGAAATGCTACGGTATGTATAAATGTATATAAAGTGTAACTTACGGGGTTCATTTTCAAAAAAACTTCCTCCGAAGTCGGCCAATCGGATGGCTGCCGTGTGGTGATATTTCACCAAGATGTTTTCCTGAAAGAAATATGAGGATGCAAGCATTTTTTAATATATATATTTTATTTAACCAGACGAGGGTCATGGAAAATGGCGTTCATTTATGCACTGTCCATCTAACGTTATAAGTGTTCATGCATGATCTATGTCCGTTTGTAATGAAGAGGGAGGCAGGGGGATCAATAACTCTCGTAAAAATTTTCCAATATGAAATCTTGCAATGAAGTTATTCATGAAAACAAGACGCTTATAATGAGAAGAATTGCCAAAGCGGCTCTGCTCATCGGCAATAACAGAGTTGTTCCGCAATGCATGATGGTAAAAAAAAACTAAATAATTACGTATAAGAAGAAAAATAGGGCCACGGATCATTGGTGTTTTTATAGACTCGACAGTTCCCATGGATAATGGGAGTCATGGGTAATATTGTCACGGATAAGAGCGCCACTGTATGAGGCAGCTGTGATGGGAATTAAACTGGCCAGTGTATGTGCATCATGCAGTGGATGCCCATGAGGCACATAAACTGCTAAATCTGCTTAAAAGATCACGGTGAAGGTGCAGTCCTGCAATTACTTGCTCAACCCTCTACTTCTATAAAGGCCTCCGCCATAGCTAGCTGAAGAGAACCCGTCTAGATGGTTTTGGGCTCCTGTTACCCAGCGTCAAATGTCTCGAAAGAAGGGGAAGTACCCACACTTCACCCCGCCACTCGTGACATGATTAACTGTGACCTACCTATTTATACTCATGGGTGTGCAGAGGTGTTGGGTGGGTGGGATTTGAGAACCCGTCCACTGTTATAATTGCCAATCCGGAGGATCAATTTAACAAATTTCCTCTGGGTTTAAAGTCTAGTGTGCGATCCATGACACCATGGCAGCGTCCCTTAGACCTGCTTAATTCCTCTAAAAGAAATGTAATGATAAACCCTTACCAGCTTGAGGTCCCCATGGACTACGCCATTCTTCTTCAGGAAGGCCAGCACTTCCATCAGGGACCGGGCGTATCTCTTGACGCAGGACAGAGTAAATGCTCCCTTCGATTTCACCACGTGAAAGAGGCTGCCCATGCTGATCACAGAAAATGAACACAGTGCAACATGGTTAAACAGCATGAAGCACAAAGTCACCAGCTCATCCACACATGCATGGCAAGTACTGGAACACTGAGGGTGAGGTGAGGCATTCGACGGGTAACAATTACTTGAATACGTGCTGACTGCAGAGTTTTTACCACTGGGCATGACTGGGTCCCGAGAATTGGCAAACCAGCTATGAAATGGTTAATGCAGCTACTTGTTAACAATGCAGTGTAGCACAGCTAAGGATTGAGTACTGATGTGGATCAATCAGCTGCCAAGCTTATATTTGTATACATCCTACAAGTGCCACGGTTGTAATGGACTTTGTGTTGTTACCTGATGTAGTCCAACACGAGATAATGGTAATCTCCCACGACGAAGTCTTCCTTGAGCCGGATGATGCTGTTGTGTCTCAGCACTTTGAGGAAGAGAGCCTCGCGATATGCTTGTGCTTCCGTGATGCTGCGTGAAGAAATACAAACACTTATGAGAATGTTGGAAATTGCATCATCATTAAAACGGAAAACGTATTGCGTCTTGTCTAGGTAGGCACACGTGAGTTTCTCTTACAGGAAAACTTGTCAGTGAAGATTGTCAAGCACATCATTACTTGGTCTATCTCACCTTGATGTGATGTCAATCATCTTGAGGGCCATCTGCTTGTGTTTCCTGTGGTCCCAGCATCTGAACACCTGGCCAAATGTTCCTTCATCCAGTTTTTCCAAAACCGCATAACGATTGTTGAGGAGATTAGTCGCCATCTGGTCAAGAGAGAGTGTTGCAGTAAGAGCAAGATCAATAAGTACAGTGACAGTTTCGATAGTAGCTTCCTAACCTCTCATTACTCTGAGTGATACAGCAGAAGGCCTACCTCTAAATCAGTTTCAATTCATAATCAATATGAGGTTAACTCAGCCCAGCATTCACCTAGGGTTGATAAAATAGGACCCGCTTTGTGAGTCGAGAGAGGTTGCCTCATGGAGAGACTGGTCCTGGCCAGAGAAATTTGGATTTGACGGCACTTGCTCATGGCCACACATGGAAGTTTGTGAGTTTATGTGAACAGACACTTTGATGATTTCAATTAATCAGGGCCTATTAACGGGTTATGCCATTAAATTGGCCAAATAAGTGCTCAAATGGTGCTGAGCAATTGTTGCACCCAGTCTCTTCAATTGTAAGCAAGCACAGCCCTGCAATTGCTTGCTCATACAGCTTATGGTGAAAGGGCCTCCACGAGAGGGATCTCTATAGAGTAGTCTATCTGCTCTTTCCCCCTAATGAGACGTATTGATAGAGGTGGGAGTCGCCACACTCTACCACATCACACACGACTTGCTGCCAAACTCCGAACTGTGGTGTAACAGTTTCACTTCTGGGTGAACATTAAATACACCCAAGAGGAGGATATCCGTGGAAATGGAGCAATCAAATCAGCTCGTTTGTAGAGACTAGATGGATTGTTGCTTCGAATTACTTTAGGGGGATAGTAAAGGCTTATCAGACCTTCATCCACCAGTGGATTTATCATGTCTGATGATAACCTTTATTTCCTACTTGCATACATTCCGCAAGTTCATGACATTTCTCTCCCTTATCTACTCCTCTCATATCGCTAAATAGGTATCTCTTACTCTTTGGTTCTTTCGGTGAAGTCACCTAGGTAGAAAAAGAATAGATCACGACGTTTCAATTGCAACACAAGCAATCGTCATCAGGTGGGACAACCACAGGAAGAAAAATGTACCTCCTGTTTATATATTTTGTCAACTCCCTTTTCATTTATTTATTGCCTATTTATCTCATTCATTCTACGTATCTTGTCTACAACTCATATGTATGTTCTAAATCTTATTTGTATTTAGTTTATCTAATTTCACGACTTATTTTTGTCTGCATCTCATATCATATCCCTACATGTCTATCTCTTGTATGTGTCTCATTTAATCTCACTGCATCACTGACTTTTTATCAGGATGGTGCTGCTGCATTGGGATGTTTGAGAAAATTCCATTAATGTGCGATTCGCTTCGTGTTGGGATGAAACGAGGCAATCCATAGAAAAACCTCATCGTGCCGATAACACGAAGAAGCTATACACTGATGGATTAATTCCACGAGTCTCTATGAAACTAAATGTCTCCCATTTCCCTTTCTACTGGCAAAGCACAGACCTCCTACATATATAAAATTGCGGTCTATATCATTGCTATATGTTTCATGAAAAAAAATGTTTATTTTGAAATCATATATTTTTAGTGACTTTCTCATCTCTCCTATAATTTGCACTGCGTGTTCTTGTAACTTTCTGACCCGCCCCTACTGGACATCTGTGAAAAAGAGCTTCATAGCTCCTCGGATTTTATCCAGGATAAATAAAGATTCTAATATTCTTTGGTTCTTTCGGTAAAGTCACGTAGGTAGAAAACATAATAGATCACGACGTTTCGATCGCCACACAAGCAATCATCTTCAGATGGCTTTACCGAAAGAACCAAATGGATTCCTGCAGTCACGAAAGCTTCAAATCAAGATTAAAGTGAATCAGAAGAATTTTTTTAAAATAAAAATGAAAACCACGACGTTTCGATCAGAACACAATTGATCGTCTTCAGGAGGAAAGAGGGGGAGGTCACCGAAGGCAACCGTTTTGAAAGGTTTCTAAAAAGTGGGCGTGGCACAAGCGCTGTGGCGGTGAATGCATGGAACATGCAGTGCCAACAAAATCTCCTGGTGTCAGAACGAAGTGAGCGGGGTATATGTGCCCTGGGGTAAGGTAACAAAAAATCAAGTCATGACCCAAAGTGGTTGATGACATCTTTCCAATGATTGCTGTCTTTGTACGCATTGTCTCGGTTGAAATTGTGCCTGTATATATGGATGGCTTCACAAACGAATCTTTGTTGATATTGGAAAGTACCATCGTCTTAGAGAAATTAATTTCGCGTGAGCCAGCCACATTAAAATAATTATCAGCCACGACAGAAGTATTGCCTTATGCTCACGAACACGGTCCGAGACATGTCGCTTAGTTTCCCCAATGTAACTGCTGCCGCAGACACAGCTTAGGGACCAGGCTGTCTCGAGGACAGCGCTGGAGTGAAACACAGCCAAGCTCCGACCGCGAGCTGTGGTTCACTCCAGCGCTGTCCTCGAGACAGCCTGGTCCCTTCACCTGATGAAGGCCGCTTGTGTTGTGGCCGAAACGTCGTGATTTTTGTTGTTTTATTTTTTACCAACGTGACTTTACCGCATAGAACCAAAGACTATGAATTTTCACGTGTTTTTTTTGCGATTTTCACTCCTCTCAGCAAGATAAAGTGACGTTAAATTATATTTTTATTTAAATTTATTTTAATTTATTTATGCATTTATTTTAATTAATGTTGTGTCTAAATTATTTTATACACCCTCATTAATGTATAATATGCCATATTAAATATAATTTCTTATACTCTGGAAAGGATTATTTCCCTTTATTTCTCACGGGAAAATTCGTTTGGTATTCGTCATTTTCGGTACAAGTCCTCCTAGCTTCGGGGACGAATTTACGGCGTATACCGAGGTACCACTGTCCTTGTAATTTTGGTCTATATAACAGCTTTATGTTTTCCTTAATAAATATAAGTTATTACCTTGCGTTGAAAAAACAAAAATATCTTAAAGTTTGGGAGACTTGATTCTGCTGCTCGCGGCCGTCGTGGGAGCCCAAACGCGCTCCAGGTTGTCGTCACCAATCAAGTGACGTCTGAGTGACGTCGACCCGCCCACGTGATGACGCTCGGCTGTCCAGCCCCTCCCCCTTCCGGTGTAGCCACGCCCCCTCCAAACTGTGGCCCCGCCCTCCCACGCCACTCCCCCAACACGGGCCAAGCCTCAATGGTGGCCACTGTCTCTCCCACTGTCACGGCTTCTGTACATAGACGCCCGCGTTTTGTATCCGTGTCCTCCCCACATCTATTCCATCTCCATGGAGAATCCGGGGCCGTGCAAGAAAGCTCGAGATGTCCCGTGGCGGGGTCCGTCTCCCCCCGCCTCAGCATCGCGTCCGCGGGAATCGCGTGCGCGCGGCCTAGTATTCCGCGGTGCCTACCGCGTTGCCTGGACTCTGCGGCCGGCCAAGGCGCGCGACCTGGTATGGAAATTATCGGGGAGATGTGCGGGGTGTGTGGCAAGTGTTTGAACGGGTTTCGCTTCTCTCACACACTCGTGTCTCTGTGTCGTGAGCTCTCTAACTCCGTGCTGCAGGTTCTCACGCTGGTGGCTGTCCTGTACGTGGCGCATAACCTAGTACTGTGGAGCGAGGGTTGGTGGGTCACACACACTGTTATGGCCACTATAAATGTGTTACCTCGTCTGCTGTGCAATATTCCTTAAGCACCCTGAACTCGTTCTCTGCGATACCGATAATGTTGCTGTGCTCACGTACCACGGACCTTCCCTTCTAAAGTATCTGGTAAGTTGGCTACACGGAATCATTTGTGCAACATGAAATAAAATGATAACTCAAAACACATTTGTCTTGTATCAGAGTTACTTCCTGACAGTGATCTGTTATGATAGTCCCGAGTGTTGTAGTTTATTTGCACGTGTCTCTGTTGCTGTTTGTGGTTCTGTGGTGTTATGGTCGTGGTGGTGGTGGTGCTGGTCTTGTTCGTGGTGGTCTAATTGTGGAACGAGTGCTGTGGTTAGGTATTCGGTTTGTGTTGCTTGTATTGGTGGTGTTGTGTAGGTGGTGATCGTTTTATATGTATGTGTTGAACTTTTTTCGTTTTGTTGTGTTCGTAGAACAGGCTGCCCGCATTCAGAGCTTTCAATTATCAGGACCCATGCCAACCATGCTTAATGCATTTGTAGTGACTTAACTCGGAGACGCTTAGACTTGGAGGCACTTCTTTTATTTAACCGAGCACCCTTTGCACAATACACACCCTACGCTGGTCCACACTCGTCTGTCGCTCGCTTATACACAACTCTACGTGGTTTTGCTAACCTATCCACAACACGAGCCGTCAAGCACTTACGGTGCTGAACCGAGACGGCCAACTACTGTCTAGCAGCGCAATATCGAGTGAAGACGACAGCGACCATGGCGACGATCTTCAACAGCACGACGGGTATCCCACTCCAAACGACAGCCCCGAGCTCTCGCTCAGGGCCCCCTTTTATGCTCCCAGCGTGGCCTCGCTCCGCCCCGGTCGCGCCCTCCAGAACTTACCAGCGGGTTCCCAGGGCTTCCTCCTGTGCCCCCTTCTGTAACCTTTCCCCCAGATATCCCCCTCTGGTGTATCGCCTGGCCTGTTGTAAGCCACAGATCTTCTTCCCCGCCAGCATGCCAGCGCTATACTGCTAAATGTATTATTCTATGCCACTACACATTGATGCCAGGTTTTTGATATTTGTATTCACCTGCATACACCGATTGTACCACAATTACATTGCTTTGTGTACCTGTGCATATGCAGGTCTGTTAACCAGAATTTGTATATTTTACATATTACAAATGCATGATCACAGACTCGTACAGGCATGTTTAAAGAAAATAAACTAATTTAGATCTATTTGGAAATCCACTGTTGTATGAAGACCTCCCCACGCTATGTCGGCCCTAGATCACTATACTTCACCTCGCTGGTCAATGCAGATTTAGAAAGGGTTCCCAAAGACCAGTTCAGATAACCGCTTGCCTCTGATGTGAACCAAGGTCACCACATTAATTGCGAACTGCCCAACTCCTTACATTTCTACATGACGTAGATAACTGCATTTATTTATCCAATGTGAGATCAAAGTGCGCAAAGAGGCACGGGGAGGTGACAGACAAATAGGAATAGATGGATCAAAGACCGACAGAGAAAAAGATGCGTTTACTTGTCAATAATAGAGTTTTGTTTTTCATACCAGTTATATGCCACTTTTATCTTTATCACGTCATGAAATGAATGTACTCTCACAGAGAGCAGTGTACTATATTGTGTCAGAGAATAGCTGTGGAAGATGTCAGAATTGGCTCGGAATTTCCTCGAATAAGGATGATCCCGTTTATTCTAGATTTGAAGCTTTCGTGACTGCAAGGATCCATACTCTTTGGTTCTATTCGGTAAAGTCACGTGACTTTACCGAATAGAACCAAAGAGTATGATCCCGTTTAGCCAGTTTCCTGGCTATTTTACAAGGGAGATCCATACAGCAGTGTGCAAGCACAGCAACAACAACAACAAAGACGTCAATATTGCAGAGAATAAGTACAGGATCCTTAAGGAATATTGCACAAATAACGATCGAGGTATATGACTTTGGTACGCGAACCAGACGTGAATAAAAACAGTGCAACTGTAATATGACAAGTTAGATACATACTCTTTGGTTTTTTTCGGTAAAGTCACGTCGGCAAAATAAAATAAATGAAAACAACTAAATTAAATCACGTTTCGGAGGCAACGCAAGCTTCCGTCTTCACGTGGAACAGTCACAGCAAAATAGCTGTATCAAGTGACTGTTCCACCTGAAGACGGAAGCTTGTGTTGCCTCCGAAACGTCGTGATTTAATTTAGTTTTCATGTATTTTATTTTACCTATGTGACTTTACCGAAAAAAACAACGAGTGAATCCTTGCAGTCACGAAAGCTTCAGATCTAAAGTTAGATACAGGTGCACATAAGCTCTATATTTTCATTTAACAGTGATATAAACACAAATCGAAAAATGTTTTATCCATACAAGGGATACCGCGTTATTACCTAAAAAAAGTATTAATTGCTTGTCGGTAATATTGTTTAAATGTCTGTTCAATTAAAATAGATTATGTGAAACCCACATTTAATATTATGTTATTATATATTCCTATACCACATTTAATGTTTATTTTTTGCGCAGCCATTAGTGACCAGGCTGATTATATTAACTCCCAATACTCGAGGATCTAATTGAACAGTACTATCTTAATAGCTCACTCCTGAAGAGAGAACTACTCGGAGATGCGAGGAACCACAACTGGGCAAATCAGCCAGCTGGTCAGCCAGTGGGAATTCCCCCCCCCCCCCCCCCCAAGCTCTGCAGTCCCCTGTATATGAAGGTGTTATCGTCCAATTAATGAGTCGTTACGTATGGGAGGAAACCCATACGTGTGAGCCACCCTGGTGTCTCGAACGCAGCATCCAACCCCAAGGTCCATTAAACCACCTTGCTTGTGTAACAACTCCAGGAGACTGCCTTTTGATGGTTCTTTATTGAAGACACGTTCACTTGACAGCGAAGACCCTGACTCCAGCAGCAGCAGCCCCGAGCCTCTCCTCTCGACCCCTTTCATCCTCAGCGTGGCCATCCCTTGACCCTTGGCCACGCACCTCCTCTTGAAACGTCTCGCTGGCTCTCGATCCTTCTCGTAGACCCCAGATCATTCCCCTGCCTGTCCCTTACCCCCTAGTCTCATCCTTTGCTAATTTCCCTGTCATTACCCCCTGTGACTGCTCGTCCCCTGTACTTTCTTTACACCTGTAAAATAAACTCATGGCATGAACAGAATCCTTGTCTCTCTCTATCTTCCCTCTCTTTACCTCTCACTCTTTTTGTCTCTTGCTCATATACATTTCTTAGTTTCCCTGTCTTTTTCTCACCCCGTCTCTCCCTCTGACTCACTTATGTTACTTTTCCCCTCTGTCTCTCACCTTCCTTAAGTTACGTGTCTTCTCTCGTGTTGTGCCTCAGTGTGTTGTGTCTCACCCTCTCTGAGTGTGTATCTTGCTGTGTTCTGTTCTATTCCGATTAAGCTCACTCTGTCCCTCTCTCTAGTGTTTTTAGATGGCAGAAGACACAATGTGTGGCCCACACGAAAAAAACCTACATCCACGTGAAATATCAGGATCGGCCACAAGAGGGCATTGCCAGGTCTTAAGACGAAATGGACCGGCTCGAAGCGTTAAGTGCACTCTCGGAGTTGGTTTCACTGTATAAAGTAGAAATTCCCAAAGGGATATTGTGAGAGAGATCACAAGAAGTTGTAATAATTTCCTTGCCTCACGTGGAGCTACCATGCACATGCATCACTGAGCTCAGGTGATATCACGTATGTTCATTTAATTAGCACAACACATTCCTGTAATTGAATTGTGAATATAGCTTACATTTGGCTTATGCATGATGTTGGTGATGGAATGGCAGCCTAAGAAGCGAACGTGTTCAAAATTGACCACTGTGGAGATGCAGCAATGACATCGGTTGATGTGCAGGAGTGAGATGGAAGGTAGCAGGATTGGACGATGTGGGATGGTGATGTGGGAAGAAATGTATCGTGCGGTGAGATCTGAATCCTGAGACCTGACATAATTGCACGTATAATTGTTGAAGCAAGAATCATAAATGTTAAAGCGAGAATCATAAATGTTAAAGCCGAATCATTGATAGTAACAGGATTGGTGATAAATACCCCTAGGCAACGAGATAACACACAAACATAATCACACACATTAATCATGAAAAAAATTGCACACACATTCTTAATTACACTTAACACGCATATTTAGTTGATCACACTTACTCTTTGGTTCTTTCGGTAAAGACACGTAGAAAGAAAATTATTATTTATGAAATTTATTTTTATTTATGAAATTTATTTTCTTTCTAGAAAGAAAATAATTATTTATGAAATTTATTTTCTTTCTACGTGGCTTTACTGAAAGAGCCAAAGAGTAATTCCTGCAGTAACGAAAGCTTCAAATCAGGTTTGAACCACCTCTACGGAGAGGATGTAAGTTTGTCTTCTCTCTCTCTGTGTGTGTCAATGTCAAATTTCACACTGAACTTCTAATTTAGCAATCTCTGGAGACGTAATCAACCAGGCTATGCTTTAACTGTGTGTTAGCCGACTCTCTGCGTTGCATTGCATAACACTTCCTAATTTTACTAAATTTGTCTTCTCAAACTTCCTATTTCTCTCTCAAATGTACCAGGCTCTCATAGGTCCATTCGCTCTTTCTCTCTCCAGGCCGCTTCGGGGTGGATTTCCACACAGCTCTCTCATTGACATGCTAATTTCTCTGCTCAAGCAGACCCACATCTCTCTCTGCCCCCCCCCACCTCTTCTTTCTCTATTTAAGGCCACGACATAGAGGCATTGGGTCTCTGTGTGTCTCTGTGTTGTCTCTCTCTGCTTGTGTGTCTGTGTGTCTCCGTGTCTGTGGGTTTGTCTCTCTCTCAAATTTAGTTCTACCTGATGACGGTTGCTTGTGTTGCAATCGAAACGTCGTATTCTATTATTTTATTTCTATGTGGCTTTACCGAAAGAACCAAAGAGTAATTCCTGCAGTCACGAAAGCTTCAAATCAAGTTTAATCACACTTAATTACAAATATTAACACATTTTACATAAATGTTCATTTTTTATATTTAATATTAACATTTTTTTTAAAATCACAATATATACAACAATTCCCACTCACAACCAACATCAGTGACGATAATCTGAATGGGTACTGGGCCTCCCCTAGGTCAACTCGGCCTCAAATGAGTACCTGGTGCGATGTGTGTAAACATCGCTACTGGGGAGTCAAAGGCGGCCTTCATAATCGCTGTGAAGGCAGGCTACACGGGAGATCGTTGTCGTGTATGTTTTTGTGCGAGTGCGCTTACATGCCCCCTCGTGTGTGTGAAATTGTTGGGATCGTTATGCGCCTTCCGACAAGCACGCCAGCGTCATCGGGAATCAAGGCAAGTGAAGTTAAAACTAATTTTTCTTTCTATTTACCAACATTAATTTGGTATGTTATGTATAATATAGTATTAATTACAGTATAAAATGCAAATGTACAATATTTCCTATGAGTTTAGCAATGTTTCCCTTTTAAAAACGGTAACACAATTTATAGCAATGAGTTATGTGCATTTAAATATAATACATTTTGGCGACCGACTTATAAACCGTTCGACTTATGAACAGGTCCCAGGAATGAAACCTGTTTATAAGTCGAAGGCTGCCCATATATTTGACAATATTAAAACATTTAATCCCCCTCACCACTTCCCCCACAACAACAGACCAACTTAACAAGAGCGCGTCCGAACCGATGCAATCTCTTGCGGATGGTTGGTGATTGGGATTTGGGGACCTCAATAATTTTTTCTGCACTGTCCATGTCACTCTGTACCATGGCTTTCATTTGTTCAGCATCGTGAGGCTTAGAGTCTGCCTTAACCGTGCTCTCGGACTCAAGGAGAGGGTTAACAGTGTCGTCTGCGTTTATAGGCAGAGACAATATGGAGCACATGCTCGTCTCGGCTCCATTTTGGGTTATCTCATCGACTGCCTCAATTGAAATAGGAAATTCCTCAACATCCAGAGGCTTGATGTCCAAATTAATTCTGGTCTCCGACTCTGGGAGGGGGTCAGCAATTGCTGCTGTCGAAGACACAGCAGTGTTCAAATCTTCCACCTGAATGCTGCGTTTTATGGTGGATGTTGAGCTAGTGGCTGTAGGAATCTCCCATTCCAAATTGGTTTCGATGAATGACCCGGAAGAGACAGAAGCCAGGAAGGCGTCAGTCCTTGGCTGAATGAAGGGGACTGGAACGGCGGCTGGAGGTGGAAGGGAAATGGCAGTGGACACCTTAGTAGCCACAATGAATATTTCCACTCCGGAAGAGCTGCTGCAAAATGATGCGACTGGAATTTGTCTAGGAGAAGTGATTTGTGAAATTGAGGGAAGGTGGCAAGGTGCTGGAGCCGGGATGGAGACGTCGTTGGGGTCCGAATCCAGGCAGCATAATTTGTAGGGGTCCTTTGTCTTGGAAGTGAAGTTGTTGGGGTTCAGAATCCGGAAGGTCTTGGTTGATGGAGCCAGATGGGAGTTGATCTTGCTTGCTGGTGCTTGGTGAAATCCAGGTGGTGGAGCTCGAGCTGCACTCATCCATGGGTGCTTGAGAGCACTTTCCGGAGTTAGACGGTCATCTGGGTTCCAGCTGAAAACAAAGAGACAAGTACCGATGAGAAGATCAGCAAAATATACATACCCACATTACACATTATAATGATACAATAAACTGACATCCACTTGACAAAGTAAGGGTTTGCAGGTATGTGAAGTTAGGTATGGTAAGTCCTCGCTCAAAGTGTGCTTACACAATGCAATATTGCTAAAATACATTGCTTCCATTTGGGAACGGGTTTTCTGAGTGGTTCATGACAAATTACTTTCTTCAGCTGCGTGGCTGAGCAGTATAGGAATTCTGGGGTTCTGTGCGGAATCATATAATGATATAGTACACGTTGGCATACCCTCATCACAGTTCTTTTTCTCGCCATGGGATGACTGTAGGCTAATTTAATAGTGCAAATGTGCAAATGTGCATGGTTTTTATTTGTTATCTCTGTAATGTGTAAACGGTCATTCCTCACTAAATGCATTTTTTCTTAATGCAACACTTTCCATAAACGCATCTACTAGCACGTTAAATGACGAATTAGAGTACTGCATTGTCCTTTCATTCTTTACCTAGTTTCTTCTGCAGAGAGATGCAGACTTGCTATACTTTGCAAAGGGATGCGTAATTCCTTATGATATAGAAACTGACTTGAATTTGTTAAAGTTGAGGGAAACTCAAAGAGTGGGACACTCACCGTAGGATGGAGCTGATGAAGTCCAGGAACAATGGGTCTCTCGTTTTCAGAAACTCCTTGAGCGGGCAACACTGAGGGGTCTCCTGCCGACATTCCTTGGTCAGTTGCCCAAAGAAGTCTGCAGTCGGCACAATCGCAAACGATGTCATGCATTAGAATATTATTCATGTGCACAAGGCTGTGATGTACAATGAAGGCTGTGAAGGACGTGGAGAAACAACCTAACTTTCACGTCATTGTGCAGCCAGACGAGTGGTGTTATAACACCTAATCGCATATTAAAAGTAAAATTTGCATTACTCACTGAAATACCGAGGACCGTCTGGTGCAGCGTGCAGCATCATTAAGGGTGGTCTTCCCACAATCTGAAAATAAACGTCACATTTGCTCTTACTTCACCGGAGAGTTGAGTTTTTCTTTACGTATTTACATGCATGGTTTGTATCCTATTGATTAAATTATTCGTAATTCTAGACTTGAAGCTTCCGTGACTGCAAGGATTCATACTCTTTGGTTTTTTCGGTAAAGTCACGTAGGTAAAATAAAATTTTAAAAAATAACTAAATTAAATCACGACGTTTCGGACGCAACACAAGCTTCCATCTTCAGGTGGAACAGTCACAGCAAAATAGCTGTATCAAGTGACTGTTCCACCTGAAGACGGAAGCTTGTGTTGCCTCTGAAACGTCGTGATTTAATTTAGTTTTTATTTATTTTATTTTACCTACGTGACTTTACCGAAAAAAACCAAAGAGTATAAATTATTCGTAATTGAGTAAACACTTGAAGTCACGTAGAACCAAGCTGTTTCAAATTTTAAGTTAACTCAAAGTAAAACGATCACTGAGGCAGCAGTGATCGTAGCCTGGCTGCGCCCAGAGTCAGTGGTAAAATTCTGCATTGCTCTCCGGCAACGGCGAATCTACGTCTGTGTCAACCAATGTCGACTTCCCCAACTAAGTGGCACTCATTTTATTGACACTGGAGGGGCTGAACCCCCCCCCCCCGCCAATCAGATGTAAACTCACGACCTTGCGATCGCGAGCCAATTGCTCAACCGCCTGAGCCAACACAGAACCGCAACAACCAATTCAAACGTGAAACCCTTTCCGTAATAAAATAGTTAAATCAATTTAATTAGGAAATGAATCTTACCTTTGTGATCCCAGCGACCTCCTGAATCGTGCTGGTTATTTTCAGCAGTCGCCTTGCAACAGAGATCTCGGCAAGTATGTAGCCAGCAGCCCACATGTCAACTGCTGTTCCGAACGGCTGGGCCAGCAAGACCTCTGGAGCCTGGTATCCGGCCGTCCCAAATGAATGGTCGGCTGGAGAGAAATAAGAATACAGGTCTTTCATAGCTGAGCAACTTTTAAGTCTATGTCACTCTGCAGCACAGACACTTTTTAAATGAATTCCGTCAACTTTCTCGGTTTCATTATTGGCAACAAAAAAAACGTACATTCAGTCGCTTGATATATCAGATCCCGCCATAGGTGGGCATTACTAGGTCCCAAGGATAAATGGACCAGCTCTAAAGGGTTAAGTGGACGATCGGAGTCACAGTTTTACTGCAAGAATCTCCAATGTGCTCTCGCCCTGTCCTGCATGATGTGTGAAAGGACATGATTTTAAACGGAAGTGGACATTCCCAATGCTCTGTTGTGAAACAGAGATCGCAACGCGTTGTAATCATACCTCGTGTGGAGCTACCATGCACGGGCAACACTGTGTTAAGCTCTTGTAATATCACATATGTTCATTTAACATTAGCATCGTTCACGCAATTTGCATGAAAGATGCTATAGAAAACAAAACATTATTATTCCATATAACAGGATCGGTAGGAAGATTTAGTATGTATAAATGTATATAAAGTGTAACTTACGGGGTTCATTTTCAAAAAAACTTCCTCCGAAGTCGGCCAATCGGATGGCTGCCGTGTGGTGATATTTCACCAAGATGTTTTCCTGAAAGAAATATGAGGATGCAAGCATTTTTTAATATATATTTTATTTAACCAGACGAGGGTCATGGAAAATGGCGTTCATTTATGCACTGTCCATCTAACGTTATAAGTGTTCATGCATGATCTATGTCCGTTTGTAATGGAGAGGGAGGCAGGGGGATCAATAACTCTCGTAAAAATTATCCAATATGAAATCTTGCAATGAAGTTATTCATGAAAACAAGACGCTTATAATGAGAAGAATTGCCAAAGCGGCTCTGCTCATCGGCAATAACAGAGTTGTTCCGCAATGCATGATGGTAAAAAAAAACTAAATAATTACGTATAAAAAGAAAAATAGGGCCACGGATCATTGGTGTTTTTATAGACTCGACAGTTCCCATGGATAATGGGAGTCATGGGTAATATTGTCACGGATAAGAGCGCCACTGTATGAGGCAGCTGTGATGAGAATTAAACTGGCCAGTGTATGTGCATCATGCAGTGGATGCCCATGAGGCACATAAACTGCTAAATCTGCTTAAAAGATCACGGTGAAGGTGCAGTCCTGCAATTACTTGCTCAACCCTCTACTTCTATAAAGGCCTCCGCCATAGCTAGCTGAAGAGAACCCCTCTAGATGGTTTTGGGCTCCTGTTACCCAGCGTCAAATGTCTCGAAAGAAGGGGAAGTACCCACACTTCACCCCGCCACTCGTGACATGATTAACTGTGACCTACCTATTTATACTCATCGGTGTGCAGAGGTGTTGGGTGGGTGGGATTTGAGAACCCGTCCACTGTTATAATTGCCAATCCGGAGGATCAATTTAACAAATTTCCTCTGGGTTTAAAGTCTAGTGTGCGATCCATGACACCATGGCAGCGTCCCTTAGACCTGCTTAATTCCTCTAAAAGAAATGTAATGATAAACCCTTACCAGCTTGAGGTCCCCATGGACTACGCCATTCTTCTTCAGGAAGGCCAGCACTTCCATCAGGGACCGGGCGTATCTCTTGACGCAGGACAGAGTAAATGCTCCCTTCGATTTCACCACGTCAAAGAGGCTGCCCATGCTGATCACAGAAAATGAACACAGTGCAACATGGTTAAACAGCATGAAGCACAAAGTCACCAGCTCATCCACACATGCACGGCAAGTACTGGAACACTGAGGGTGAGGTGAGGCATTCGACGGGTAACAATTACTTGAATACGTGCTGACTGCAGAGTTTTTACCACTGGGCATGACTGGGTCCCGAGAATTGGCAAACCAGCTATGAAATGGTTAATGCAGCTACTTGTTAACAATGCAGTGTAGCACAGCTAAGGATTGAGTACTGATGTGGATCAATCAGCTGCCAAGCTTATATTTGTATACATCCTGCAAGTGCCACGGTTGTAATGGACTTTGTGTTGTTACCTGATGTAGTCCAACACGAGATAATGGTAATCTCCCACGACGAAGTCTTCCTTGAGCCGGATGATGCTGTTGTGTCTCAGCACTTTGAGGAAGAGAGCCTCGCGATATGCTTGTGCTTCCGTGATGCTGCGTGAAGAAATACAAACACTTATGAGAATGTTGGAAATTGCATCATCATTAAAACGGAAAACGTATTGCGTCTTGTCTAGGTAGGCACACGTGAGTTTCTCTTACAGGAAAACTTGTCAGTGAAGATTGTCAAGCACATCATTACTTGGTCTATCTCACCTTGATGTGATGTCAATCATCTTGAGGGCCATCTGCTTGTGTTTCCTGTGGTCCCAGCATCTGAACACCTGGCCAAATGTTCCTTCATCCAGTTTTTCCAAAACCGCATAACGATTGTTGAGGAGATTAGTCGCCATCTGGTCAAGAGAGAGTGTTGCAGTAAGAGCAAGATCAATAAGTACAGTGACAGTTTCGATAGTAGCTTCCTAACCTCTCATTACTCTGAGTGATACAGCAGAAGGCCTACCTCTAAATCAGTTTCAATTCATAATCAATATGAGGTTAACTCAGCCCAGCATTCACCTAGGGTTGATAAAATAGGACCCGCTTTGTGAGTCGAGAGAGGTTGCCTCATGGAGAGACTGGTCCTGGCCAGAGAAATTTGGATTTGACGGCACTTGCTCATGGCCACACATGGAAGTTTGTGAGTTTATGTGAACAGACACTTTGATGATTTCAATTAATCAGGGCCTATTAACGGGTTATGCCATTAAATTGGCCAAATAAGTGCTCAAATGGTGCTGAGCAATTGTTGCACCCAGTCTCTTCAATTGTAAGCAAGCACAGCCCTGCAATTGCTTGCTCATACAGCTTATGGTAAAAGGGCCTCCACGAGAGGGATCTCTATAGAGTAGTCTATCTGCTCTTTCCCCCTAATGAGACGTATTGATAGAGGTGGGAGTCGCCACACTCTACCACATCACACACGACTTGCTGCCAAACTCCGAACTGTGGTGTAACATTTTTACTTCTGGGTGAACATTAAATACACCCAAGAGGAGGATATCCGTGGAAATGGAGCAATCAAATCAGCTCGTTTGTAGAGACTAGATGGATTGTTGCTTCGAATGACTTTAGGGGGATTGTAAAGGCTTATCAGACCTTCATCCACCAGTGGATTTATCATGTCTGATGATAACCTTTATTTCCTACTTGCATACATTCCGCAAGTTCATGACATTTCTCTCCCTTATCTACTCCTCTCATATCGCTAAATAGGTATCTCTTACTCTTTGGTTCTTTCGGTGAAGTTACCTAGGTAGAAAAAGAATAGATCACGACGTTTCAATTGCAACACAAGCAATCGTCATCAGGTGGGACAACCACAGGAAGAAAAATGTACCTCCTGTTTATATGTTTTGTCAACTCCCTTTTCATTTATTTATTGCCTATTTATCTCATTCATTCTACGTATCTTGTCTACAACTCATATGTATGTTCTAAATCTTATTTGTATCTAGTTTATCTAATTTCACGACTTATTTTTGTCTGCATCTCATATCATATCCCTACATGTCTATCTCTTGTATGTGTCTCATTTAATCTCACTGCATCACTGACTTTTTATCAGGATGGTGCTGCTGCATTGGGATGTTTGAGAAAATTCCATTAATGTGCGATTCGCTTTGTGTTGGGTTCTATTCGGTAAAGTCACGTGACTTTACCGAATAGAACCAAAGAGTATGATCCCGTTTAGCCAGTTTCCTGGCTATTTTACAAGGGAGATCCATACAGCAGTGTGCAAGCACAGCAACAACAACAACAAAGACGTCAATATTGCAGAGAATAAGTACAGGATCCTTAAGGAATATTGCACAAATAACGATCGAGGTATATGACTTTGGTACGCGAACCAGACGTGAATTAAAACAGTGCAACTGTAATATGACAAGTTAGATACATACTCTTTGTTTTTTTTCGGTAAAGTCACGTCGGCAAAATAAAATAAATGAAAACAACTAAATTAAATCACGTTTCGGAGGCAACGCAAGCTTCCGTCTTCACGTGGAACAGTCACAGCAAAATAGCTGTATCAAGTGACTGTTCCACCTGAAGACGGAAGCTTGTGTTGCCTCCGAAACGTCGTGATTTAATTTAGTTTTCATGTATTTTTTTTTACCTATGTGACTTTACCGAAAAAAACAACGAGTGAATCCTTGCAGTCACGAAAGCTTCAGATCTAAAGTTAGATACAGGTGCATATAAGCTCTATATTTTCATTTAACAGTGATATAAACACAAATCGAAAAATGTTTTATCCATACAAGGGATACCGCGTTATTACCTAAAAAAAAGTATTAATTGCTTGTCGGTAATATTGTTTAAATGTCTGTTCAATTAAAATAGATTAAGTGAAACGCACATTTAATGTTTATTTTTTGCGCAGCCATTAGTGACCAGGCTGATTATATTAACTCTCTAAACTCGAGGATCTAATTGAATAGTACTATCTTAATAGCTCACTCCTGAAGAGAGAACTACTCGGAGATGCGAGGAACCACAACTGGGCAAATCAGCCAGCTGGTCAGCCAGTGGGAAATCCCCCCCCCCCCCCCCCCAAGCTCTGCAGTCCCCTGTATATGAAGGTGTTATCGTCCAATTAATGAGTCGTTACGTATGGGAGGAAACCCATACGTGTGAGCCACCCTGGTGTCTCGAACGCAGCATCCAACCCCAAGGTCCATTAAACCACCTTGCTTGTGTAACAACTCCAGGAGACTGCCTTTTGATGGTTCTTTATTGAAGACACGTTCACCTGACAGCGAAGACCCTGACTCCAGCAGCAGCCCCGAGCCTCTCCTCTCGACCCCTTTCATCCTCAGCATGGCCATCCCTTGACCCTTGGCCATGCACCTGCTCTTGAACCCTCTCGCTGGCTCTCGATCCTTCTCGTAGACCCCAGATCATTCCCCTGCCTGTCCCTTACCCCCTAGTCTCATCCTTTGCTAATTTCCCTGTCATTACCCCCTGTGACTGCTCGTCCCCTGTACTTTCTTTACACCTGTAAAATAAACTCATGGCATGAACAGAATCCTTGTCTCTCTCTATCTTCCCTCTGTTTACCTCTCACTCTTTTTGTCTCTTGCTCATATACATTTCTTAGTTTTCCTGTCTTTTTCTCACCCCGTCTCTCCCTCTGACTCACCTGTTACTTTTCCCCTCTGTCTCTCACCTTCCTTAAGTTACGTGTCTTCTCTCGTGTTGTGCCTCAGTGTGTTGTGTCTCACCCTCTCTGAGTGTGTATCTTGCTGTGTTCTGTTCTATTCCGATTAATCTCACTCTGTCCCTCTCTCTAGTGTTTTTAGATGGCAGAAGACAATGTGTGGCCCACACGAAAAAAACTACATCCACGTGAAATATCAGGATCGGCCACAAGAGGGCATTGCCAGGTCTTAAGACGAAATGGACCGGCTCGAAGCGTTAAGCGCACTCTCGGAGTTGGTTTCACTGTATAAAGTCGAAATTCCCAATGGGAATTGTGAGAGAGATCACAAGAAGTTGTAATAATTTCCTTACCTCACGTGGAGCTACCATGCACATGCATCACTGAGCTCAGGTGATATCACGTATGTTCATTTAATTAGCACAACACATTCCTGTAATTGAATTGTGAATATAGCTTACATTTGGCTTATGCATGATGTTGGTGATGGAATGGCAGCCTAAGAAGCGAACGTGTCCAAAATTTACCACGGTGGAGATGCAGCAATGACATCGGTTGATGTGCAGGAGTGAGATAGAAGGTAGCAGGATTGGACCATGTGGGATGGTGATGTGGGAAGAAATGTATCGTGCGGTGAGATCTGAATCCTGAGACCTGACATAATTGCACGTAAAATTGTTAAAGCATGAATCATAAATGTTAAAGCGAGAATCATACATGTTAAAGCCGAATCATTGATAGTAAAGGGATTGGTGATAAATACCCGTAGGCAACGAGATAACACACAAACATAATCACACACATTAATCATGAAAAAAATGTGCACACACATTCTTAATTACACTTAACACGCATATTTAGTTGATCACACTTACTCTTTGGTTCTTTCGGTAAAGCCACGTAGAAAGAAAATTATTTATGAAATTTATTTTCTTTCTACGTGGCTTTACCGAAAGAGCCAAAGAGTAATTCCTGCAGTAACGAAAGCTTCAAATCAAGTTTGAACCACCTCTACGGAGAGGATGTAAGTTTGTCTTCTCTCTGTGTGTGTGTCAATGTCAAATTTCACGCAACTTCTAATTTAGCAATCTTTGGAGACGTAATCAACCAGGCTATGCTTTAACTGTGTGTTAGCCGACTCTCTGCGTTGGATTGCATAACACTTCCTAATTTTACTAAATTTGTCTTCTCAAACTTCCTATTTCTCTCTCAAATGTACCAGGCTCTCATAGGGTCCATTCGCTCTTTCTCTCCCCAGGCCGCTTCGGGGTGGATTTCCACACAGCTCTCTCATTGACATGCTAATTTCTCTGCTCAAGCAGACCCACATCTCTCTCTGCCCCCCCCCCCCACCTCTTCTTTCTCTATTTAAGGCCACGACATAGAGGCATTGGGTCTCTGTGTCTCTGTGTTGTCTCTCTCTGCTTGTGTGTCTGTGTGTCTCCGTGTCTGTGGGTTTGTCTCTCTCTCAAATTTAGTTCTACCTGATGGCGGTTGCTTGTGTTGCAATCGAAACGTCGTATTCTATTATTTTATTTATTTTCTTTCTATGTGGCTTTACCGAAATAACCAAAGAGTAATTCCTGCAGTCACGAAAGCTTCAAATCAAGTTTAATCACACTTAATTACAAATATTAACACATTTTACATAAATGTTCATTTTTTTATATTTAATATTTACATTTTTTTAAATCATAATATATACAACAATTCCCACTCACAACCAACATCAGTGACGATAATCTGAATGGGTACTGGGCCTCCCCTAGGTCAACTCGGCCTCAAATGAGTACCTGGTGCGATGTGTGTAAACATCGCTACTGGGGAGTCAAAGGCGGCCTTCATAATCGCTGTGAAGGCAGGCTACACGGGAGATCGTTGTCGTGTATGTTTTTGTGTGAGTGCGCTTACATGCCCCATCGTGTGTGTGAAATTGTTGGGATCGTTATGCGCCTTCCGACAAGCACGCCAGCATCATCGGGAATCAAGGCAAGTGAAGTTAAAACTGATTTTTCTTTCTATTTACCAACATTTATTTGGTATGTTATGTATAATATAGTATTTATTACAGTATAAAATGCAAATGTACAATATGTCCTATGAGTTTAACAATGTTTCCCTTTTTAAAACGGTAACACAATTTATAGCAATGAGTTATGTGCATTTAAATATAATACATTTTTGGCGACCGACTTATAAACCGTTCGACTTATGAACAGGTCCCAGGAATGAAACCTGTTTATAAGTCGAAGGCTGCCCATATATTTTACAATATTAAAACATTTAATCCCCCTCACCACTTCCCCCACAACAACAGACCAACTTAACAAGAGCGCGTCCGAACCGATGCAATCTCTTGCGGATGGTTGGTGATTGGGATTTGGGGACCTCAATAATTTTTTCTGCACTGTCCATGTCACTCTGTACCATGGCTTTCATTTGTTCAGAATCGTGAGGCTTAGAGTCTGCCTTAACCGTGCTCTCGGACTCCAGGAGAGGGTTAACAGTGTCGTCTGCGTTTATAGGCAGAGACAATATGGAGCACATGCTCGTCTCGGCTCCATTTTGGGTCGTCTCATCGACTGCCTCAATTGAAATAGGAAATTCCTCAACATCCAGAGGCTTGATGTCCAAATTAATTCTGGTCTCCGACTCTGGGAGGGGGTCAGCAATTGATGCTGTCGAAGACACAGCAGTGTTCAAATCTTCCACCTGAATGCTGCGTTTTATGGTGGATGTTGAGCTGGTGGCTGTAGGAATCTCCCATTCCAAATTGGTTTCGATGAATGACCCGGAAGAGACAGAAGCCAGGAAGGCGTCAGTCCTTGGCTGAATGAAGGGGACTGGAACGGCGGCTGGAGGTGGAAGGGAAATGGCAGTGGACACCTTAGTGGCCAAAATGGATATTTCCACTCCGGAAGAGCTGCTGCAAAATGATGCGACTGGAATTTGTCTAGGAGAAGTGATTTGTGAAATTGAGGGAAGGTGGCAAGGTGCTGGAGCCGGGATGGAGACGTCGTTGGGGTCCGAATCCAGCCAGCATAATTTGTAGGGGTCCTTTGTCTTGGAAGTGAAGTTGGTGGGGTTCAGAATCTGGAAGGTCTTGGTTGACGGAGCCAGATGGGAGTTGATCTTGCTTGCTGGTGCTTGGTGAAATCCAGGTGGTGGAGCTGGAGCTGCACTCATCCATGGGTGCTTGAGAGCACTTTCCGGAGTTAGACGGTCATCTGGGTTCCAGCTGAAAACAAAGAGACAAGTACCGATGAGAAGATCAGCAAAATATACATACCCACATTACACATTATAGTGATACAATAAACTGATATCCACTTGACAAAGTAAGGGTTTGCAGGTATGTGAAGTTAGGTATGGTAAGTCCTCGCTCAAAGTGTGCTTACACAACGCAATATTGCTAAAATACATTGCTTCCATTTGGGAACGGGTTTTCTGAGTGGTTCATGACAAATTACTTTCTTCAGCTGCGTGGCTGAGCAGTATAGGAATTCTGGGGTTCTGCGCGGAATCATATAATGATATAGTACACGTTGGCATACCCTCATCACAGTTCTTTTTCTCGCCATGGGATGACTGTAGGCTAATTTTATAGTGCAAATGTGCATGGTTTTTATTTGTTATCTCTGTAATGTGTAAACGGTCATTCCTCACTAAATGCATTTTTTCTTAATGCAACACTTTTCATAAACGCATCTAATAGCGCGTTAAATGACGAACTAGAGTACTGCATTGTCCTTTCATTCTTTACCTAGTTTCTTCTGCAGAGAGATGCAGACTTGCTATACTTTGCAAAGGGATGCGTATTTCCTTATGATATAGAAACTGACTTGAATTTGTTAAAGTTGAGGGAAACTCAAAGAGTGGGACACTCACCGTAGGATGGAGCTGATGAAGTCCAGGAACAATGGGTCTCTCGTTTTCAGAAACTCCTTGAGCGGGCAACACTGAGGGGTCTCCTGCAGACATTCCTTGGTCAGTTGCCCAAAGAAGTCTGCAGTGGGTACAATCGCAAACGATGTCATGCATTAGAATATTATTCATGTGCACAAGGCTGTGATGTACAATGAAGGCTGTGAAGGACGTGGGGAAACAACCCAACTTTCACGTCATTGTGCAGCCAGACGAGTGGTGTTATAACACCTAATCGCATATTAAAAATAAAATTTGCATTACTCACTGAAATACCGAGGACCGTCTGGTGCAGCGTGCAGCATCATTAAGGGTGGTCTTCCCACAATCTGAAAATAAAAGTCACATTTGCTCTTACTTCATTGGAGAGTTGAGTTTTTCTTTACGTATTTACATGCATGGTTTGTATCCTATTGATTAAATTATTCGTAATTCTAGATTTGAAGCTTCCGTGACTGCAAGGATTCATACTCTTTGGTTTTTTCGGTAAAGTCACGTAGGTAAAATAAAATAAATAAAAACAACGAAATTAAATCACGACGTTTCAGAGGCAACACAAGCTTCCATCTTCAGGTGGAACAGTCACAGCAAAATAGCTGTATCAAGTGACTGTTCCACCTGAAGACGGAAGCTTGTGTTGCCTCCGAAACGTCGTGATTTCATTTAGTTTTTATTTATTTTATTTTACTTACGTGACTTTACCGAAAAAAAACAAAGAGTATAAATTATTCGTAATTGAGTAAACACTTGAAGTCACGTAGAACCAAGCTGTTTCAAATTTTAAGTTAACTCAAAGTAAAACGATCACTGAGGCAGCAGTGATCGTAGCCTGGCTGCGCCCAGAGTCAGTGGTAAAATTCTGCATTCCTCTATGGCAACGGCGAATCTACGTCTGTGTCAACCAATGTCGACTTCCCCAACTAAGTGGCACTCATTTTATCGACACTGGAGGGGCTGAAACCCCCCCCCCCAAATCAGATGTAAACTCACGACCTTGCGATCGCGAGCCAATTGCTCAACCGCCTGAGCCAACACAGAACCGCAACAACCAATTCAAACGTGAAACACTTTCCGTAATAAAATAGTTAAATCAATTGAATTAGGAAATGAATCTTACCTTTGTGATCCCAGCGACCTCCTGAATCGTGCTGGTTATTGGCAGCAGTCGCCTCGCAACAGAGATCTCGGCAAGTATGTAGCCAGCAGCCCACATGTCAACTGCTGTTCCGAACGGCTGGGCCAGCAAGACCTCTGGAGCCTGGTATCCGGCCGTCCCAAATGAATGGTCGGCTGGAGAGAAATAAGAATACAGGTCTTTCATAGCTGAGCAACTTTTAAGTCTATGTCACTCTGCAGCACAGACACTTTTTAAATGAATTCCATCAACTTTCTCGGTTTCATTATTGGCAACAAAAAAAAGTACATTCAGTCGCTTGATATATCAGATCCCGCCATAGGTGGGCATTACTAGGTCCCAAGGATAAATGGACCAGCTCTAAAGGGTTAAGTGGACGATCGGAGTCACAGTTTTACTGCAAGAATCTCCAATGTGCTCTCGCCCTGTCCTGCATGATGTGTGAAAGGACGTGATTTTAAACGGCAGTGGACATTCCCAATGCTCTGTTGTGAAACGGAGATCGCAACGCGTTGTAATCATACCTCGTGTGGAGCTACCATGCACGGGCAGCACTGTGTTAAGCTCTTGTAATATCACATGTTCATTTAACATTAGCATCGTTCACGCAATTTGCATGAAAGATGCTATAGAAAACAAAACATTATTATTCCATATAACAGGATCGGTAGGAAGATTTAGAAATGCTACGGTATGTATAAATGTATATAAAGTGTAACTTACGGGGTTCATTTTCAAAAAAACTTCCTCCGAAGTCGGCCAATCGGATGGCTGCCGTGTGGTGATATTTCACCAAGATGTTTTCCTGAAAGAAATATAAGGATGCAAGCATTTTTTAATATATTTTATTTAACCAGACGAGGGTCATGGAAAATGGCGTTCATTTTTGCACTGTCCATCTAACGTTATAAGTGTTCATGCATGATCTATGTCCGTTTGTAATGGAGAGGGAGGCAGGGGGATCAATAACTCTCGTAAAAATGATCCAATATGAAATCTTGCAATGAAGTTATTCATGAAAACAAGACGCTTATAATGAGAAGAATTTCCACAGCGACTCTGCTCATCGGCAATAACAGAGTTGTTCCGCAATGCATGATGGTAAAAAAAAAACTAAATAATTACGTATAAGAAGAAAAATAGGGCCACGGATCATGGGTGTTTTTATAGACTCGACAGTTCCCATGGATAATGGGAGTCATGGGTAATATTGTCACGGATAAGAGCGCCACTGTATGAGGCAGCTGTGATGAGAATTAAACTGGCCAGTGTATGTGCATCATGCAGTGGATGCCCATGAGGCACATAAACTGCTAAATCTGCTTAAAAGATCACGGTGAAGGTGCAGTCCTGCAATTACTTGCTCAACCCTCTACTTCTAGAAAGGCCTCCGCCATAGCTAGCTGAAGAGAACCCCTCTAGATGGTTTTGGGCTCCTGTTACCCAGCGTCAAATGTCTCGAAAGAAGGGGAAGTACCCACACTTCACCCCGCCACTCGTGACATGATTAACTGTGACCTACCTATTTATACTCATGGGTGTGCAGAGGTGTTGGGTGGGTGGGATTTGAGAACCCATCCACTGTTATAATTGCCAATCCGGAGGATCAATTTAACAAATTTCCTCTGGGTTTAAAGTCTAGTGTGCGATCCATGACACCATGGCAGCGTCCCTTAGACCTGCTTAATTCCTCTAAAAGAAATGTAATGATAAACCCTTACCAGCTTGAGGTCCCCATGGACTACGCCATTCTTCTTCAGGAAGGCCAGCACTTCCATCAGGGACCGGGCGTATCTCTTGACGCAGGACAGAGTAAATGCTCCCTTCGAGTTCACCACGTTAACGAGGCTGCCCATGCTGATCACAGAAAATGAACACAGTGCAACATGGTTAAACAGCATGAAGCACAAAGTCACCAGCTCATCCACACATGCACGGCAAGTACTGGAACACTGAGGGTGAGGTGAGGCATTCGACGGGTAACAATTACTTGAATACATGCTGACTGCAGAGTTTTTACCACTGGGCATGACTGGGTCCCGAGAATTGGCAAACCAGCTAATAAATGGTTAATACAGCTACTTGTTAACAATGCAGTGTAGCACAGCTAAGGATTGAGTATTGATGTGGATCAATCAGCTGCCAAGCTTATATTTGTATACATCCTGCAAGTGCCACGGTTGTAATGGACTTTGTGTTGTTACCTGATGTAGTCCAACACGAGATAATGGTAATCTCCCACGACGAAGTCTTCCTCGAGCCGGATGATGCTGTTGTGTCTCAGCACTTTGAGG
The DNA here is from genome assembly GCF_048934315.1 of Petromyzon marinus. Lineage (NCBI taxonomy): Eukaryota > Metazoa > Chordata > Hyperoartia > Petromyzontiformes > Petromyzontidae > Petromyzon > Petromyzon marinus. The sequence continues at coordinate 9,251,820 of NC_133671.1, forward strand.
AAGAGAGCCTCGCGATATGCTTGTGCTTCCGTGATGCTGCGTGAAGAAATACAAACACTTATGAGAATGTTGGAAATTGCATCATCATTAAAACGGAAAACGTATTGCGTCTTGTCTAGGTAGGCACACGTGAGTTTCTCTTACAGGAAAACTTGTCAGTGAAGATTGTCAAGCACATCATTACTTGGTCTATCTCACCTTGATGTGATGTCAATCATCTTGAGGGCCATCTGCTTGTGGTTCCTGTGGTCCCAGCATCTGAACACCTGGCCAAATGTTCCTTCATCCAGTTTTTCCAAAACCGCATAACGATTGTTGAGGAGATTAGTCGCCATCTGGTCAAGAGAGAGTGTTGCAGTAAGAGCAAGATCAATAAGTACAGTGACAGTTTCGATAGTAGCTTCCTAACCTCTCATTACTCTGAGTGATACAGCAGAAGGCCTACCTCTAAATCAGTTTCAATTTATAATCAATATGAGGTTAACTCAGCCCAGCATTCACCTAGGGTTGATAAAATAGGACCCGCTTTGTGAGTCAAGAGAGGTTGCCTCATGGAGAGACTGGTCCTGGCCAGAGAAATTTGGATTTGACGGCACTTGCTCATGGCCACACATGGAAGTTTGTGAGTTTATGTGAACAGACACTTTGATGATTTCAATTAATCAGGGCCTATTAACGGGTTATGCCATTAAATTGGCCAAATAAGTGCTCAAATGGTGCTGAGCAATTGTTGCACCCAGTCTCTTCAATTGTAAGCAAGCACAGCCCTGCAATTGCTTGCTCATACAGCTTATGGTGAAAGGGCCTCCACGAGAGGGATCTCTATAGAGTAGTCTATCTGCTCTTTCCCCCTAATGAGACGTATTGATAGAGGTGGGAGTCGCCACACTCTACCACATCACACACGACTTGCTGCCAAACTCCGAACTGCGGTGTAACATTTTCACTTCTGGGTGAACATTAAATACACCCAAGAGGAGGATATCCGTGGAAATGGAGCAATCAAATCAGCTCGTTTGTAGAGACTAGATGGATTGTTGCTTCGAATGACTTTAGGGGGATAGTAAAGGCTTATCAGACCTTCATCCACCAGTGGATTTATCATGTCTGATGATAACCTTTATTTCCTACTTGCATACATTCCTCAAGTTCATGACATTTCTCTCCCTTATCTACTCCTCTCATATCGCTAAATAGGTATCTCTTACTCTTTGGTTCTTTCGGTGAAGTCACCTAGGTAGAAAAAGAATAGATCACGACGTTTCAATTGCAACACAAGCAATCGTCATCAGGTGGGACAACCACAGGAAGAAAAATGTACCTCCTGTTTATATGTTTTGTCAACTCCCTTTTCATTTATTTATTGCCTATTTATCTCATTCATTCTACGTATCTTGTCTACAACTCATATGTATGTTCTAAATCTTATTTGTATCTAGTTTATCTAATTTCACGACTTATTTTTGTCTGCATCTCATATCATATCCCTACATGTCTATCTCTTGTATGTGTCTCATTTCATCTCACTGCATCACTGACTTTTTATCAGGATGGTGCTGCTGCATTGGGATGTTTGAGAAAATTCCATTAATGTGCGATTCGCTTCGTGTTGGGATGAAACGAGGCAATCCATAGAAAAACCTCATCGTGCCGATAACACGAACAAGCTATACACTGATGGATTAATTCCACGAGTCTCTATGAAACTAAATGTCTCCCATTTCCCTTTCCACTGGCAAAGTACAGACCTCCTACATATATAAAATTGCGGTCTATATCATTGCTATATGTTTCATGAAAAAAAATGTTTATTTTGAAATGATATCTTTTTAGTGACTTTCTCATCTCTCCTATAACTTGCACTGCGTGTTCTTGTAACTTTCTGACCCGCCCCTACTGGACATCTGTGAAAAAGAGCTTCATAGCTCCTCGGATTTTATCCAGGATAAATAAAGATTCTAATATTCTTTGGTTCTTTCGGTAAAGTCACGTAGGTAGAAAAAATAATAGATCACGACGTTTCGATCGCCACACAAGCAATCATCTTCAGATGGCTTTACCGAAAGAACCAAATGGATTCCTGCAGTCACGAAAGCTTCAAATCAAGATTAAAGTGAATCAGAAGAATTTTTTAAAATAAAAATGAAAACCACGACGTTTCTATCAGAACACAATTGATCGTCTTCAGGAGGAAAGAGGGGGAGGTCACCGAAGGCAACCGTTTTGAAAGGTTTCTAAAAAGTGGGCGTGGCACAAGCGCTGTGGCGGTGAATGCATGGAACATGCAGTGCCAACAAAATCTCCTGGTGTCAGAACGAAGTGGGCGGGGTATATGTGCCCTGGGGTAAGGTAACAAAAAAATCAAGTCATGACCCAAAGTGGTTGATGACATCTTTCCAATGATTGCTGTCTTTGTACGCATTGTCTCGGTTGAAATTGTGCCTGTATATATGTATGGCTTCACGAACGAATCTTTGTTGATATTGGAAAGTACCATCGTCTTAGAGAAATTAATTTCGCGTGAGCCAGCCACATTAAAATAATTATCAGCCACGACAGAAGTATTGCCTTATGCTCACGAACACGGTTCGAGACATGTCGCTTAGTTTCCCCAATGTAACTGCTGCCGCAGACACAGCTTAGGGACCAGGCTGTCTCGAGGATAGCGCTGGAGTGAAACACAGCCAAGCTCAGACCGCGAGCTGTGGTTCACTCCAGCGCTGTCCTCGAGACAGCCTGGTCCCTTCACCTGATGAAGGCCGCTTGTGTTGTGGCCGAAACGTCGTGATTTTTGTTGTTTTATTTTTTACCAACGTGACTTTACCGCATAGAACCAAAGAGTATGAATTTTCACGTGTTTTTTTGCGATTTTCACTCCTCTCAGCAAGATAAAGTGACGTTAAATTATATTTTTATTTAAATTTATTTTAATTTATTTACACATTTATTTTAATTTATGTAGTGTCTAAATTATTTTATACACCCTCATTAATGTATAATATGCCATATTAAATATAATTTCTTATACTCTGGAAAGGATTATTTCCCTTTATTTCTCACGGGAAAATTCGTTTGGTATTCGTCATTTTCGGTACAAGTCCTCCTAGCTTCGGGGACGAATTTACGGCGTATACCGAGGTACCACTGTCCTTGTAATTTTGGTCTATATAACAGCTTTATGTTTTCCTTAATAAATATAAGTTATTACCTTGCGTTGAAAAAACAAAAATATCTTAAAGTTTGGGAGACTTGATTCTGCTGCTCGCGGCCGTCGTGGGAGCCCAAACGCGCTCCAGGTTGTCGTCACCAATCAAGTGACGTCTGAGTGACGTCGCCCCGCCCACGTGATGACGCTCGGCTGTCCAGCCCCTCCCCCTTCCGGTGTAGCCACGCCCCCTCCAAACTGTGGCCCCGCCCTCCCACGCCACTCCCCCAACACGGGCCAAGCCTCAATGGTGGCCACTGTCTCCCCCACTGTCACGGCTTCTGTACATAGACGCCCGCGTTTTGTATCCGTGTCCTCCCCACATCTATTCCATCTCCATGGAGAATCCGGGGCCGTGCAAGAAAGCTCGAGATCTCCCGTGGCGGGGTCCGTCTCCCCCCGCCTCAGCATCGCGTCCGCGGGAATCGCGTGCGCGCGGCCTAGTATTCCGCGGTGCCTACCGCGTTGCCTGGACTCTGCGGCCGGCCAAGGCGCGCGACCTGCTATGGAAATTATCGGGGAGATGTGCGGGGTGTGTGGCAAGTGTTTGAACGGGTTTCGCTTCTCTCACACACTCGTGTCTCTGTGTCGTGAGCTCTCTAACTCCGTGCTGCAGGTTCTCACGCTGGTGGCTGTCCTGTACGTGGCGCATAACCTAGTACTGTGGAGCGAGGGTTGGTGGGTCACACACACTGTTATGGCCACTATAAATGTGTTACCTCGTCTGCTGTGCAATATTCCTTAAGCACCCTGAACTCGTTCTCTGCGATACCGATAATGTTGCTGTGCTCACGTACCACGGACCTTCCCTTCTAAAGTATCTGGTAAGTTGGCTACACGGAATCATTTGTGCAACATGAAATAAAATGATAACTCAAAACACATTTGTCTTGTATCAGAGTTACTTCCTGACAGTGATCTGTTATGATAGTCCCGAGTGTTGTAGTTTATTTGCACGTGTCTCTGTTGCTGTTTGTGGTTCTGTGGTGTTGTGGTCGTGGTGGTGGTGGTGCTGATCTTGTTCGTGGTGGTCTAATTGTGGAACGAGTGCTGTGGTTAGGTATTCGGTTTGTGTTGCTTGTATTGGTGGTGTTGTGTAGGTGGTGATCGTTTTATATGTATGTGTTGAACTTTTTTCGTTTTGTTGTGTTCGTAGAACAGGCTGCCCGCATTCAGAGCTTTCAATTATCAGGACCCATGCCAACCATGCTTAATGCATTTGTAGTGACTTAACTCGGAGACGCTTAGACTTGGAGGCACTTCTTTTATTTAACCGAGCACCCTTTGCACAATACACACCCTACGCTGGTCCACACTCGTCTGTCGCTCGCTTATACACAACTCTACGTGGTTTTGCTAACCTATCCACAACACGAGCCGTCAAGCACTTACGGTGCTGAACCGAGACGGCCAACTACTGTCTAGCAGCGCAATATCGAGTGAAGACGACAGCGACCATGGCGACGATCTTCAACAGCACGACGGGTATCCCACTCCAAACGACAGCCCCGAGCTCTCGCTCAGGGCCCCCTTTTATGCTCCCAGCGTGGCCTCGCTCCGCCCCGGTCGCGCCCTCCAGAACTTACCAGCGGGTTCCCAGGGCTTCCTCCTGTGCCCCCTTCTGTAACCTTTCCCCCAGATATCCCCCTCTGGTGTATCGCCTGGCCTGTTGTAAGCCACAGATCTTCTTCCCCGCCAGCATGCCAGCGCTATACTGCTAAATGTATTATTCTATGCCACTACACATTGATGCCAGGTTTTTGATATTTGTATTCACCTGCATACACCGATTGTACCACAATTACATTGCTTTGTGTACCTGTGCATATGCAGGTCTGTTAACCAGAATTTGTATATTTTACATATTACAAATGCATAATCACAGACTCGTACAGGCATGTTTAAAGAAAATAAACTAATTTAGATCTATTTGGAAATCCACTGTTGTATGAAGACCTCCCCACGCTATGTCGGCCCTAGATCACTATACTTCACCTCGCTGGTCAATGCAGATTTAGAAAGGGTTCCCAAAGACCAGTTCAGATAACCGCTTGCCTCTGATGTGAACCAAGGTCACCACATTAATTGCGAACTGCCCAACTCCTTACATTTCTACATGACGTAGATAACTGCATTTATTTATCCAATGTGAGATCAAAGTGCGCAAAGAGGCACGGGGAGGCGACAGACAAATAGGAATAGATGGATCAAAGACCGACAGAGAAAAAGATGCGTTTACTTGTCAATAATAGAGTTTTGTTTTTCATACCAGTTATATGCCACTTTTATCTTTATCACGTCATGAAATGAATGTACTCTCACAGAGAGCAGTGTACTATGTTGTGTCAGAGAATAGCTGTGGAAGATGTCAGAATTGGCTCGGAATTTCCTCGAATAAGGATGATCCCGTTTATTCTAGATTTGAAGCTTTCGTGACTGCAAGGATCCATACTCTTTGGTTCTATTCGGTAAAGTCACGTGACTTTACCGAATAGAACCAAAGAGTATGATCCCGTTTAGCCAGTTTCCTGGCTATTTTACAAGGGAGATCCATACAGCAGTGTGCAAGCACAGCAACAACAACAACAAAGACGTCAATATTGCAGAGAATAAGTACAGGATCCTTAAGGAATATTGCACAAATAACGATCGAGGTATATGACTTTGGTACGCGAACCAGACGTGAATAAAAACAGTGCAACTGTAATATGACAAGTTAGATACATCCTCTTTGGTTTTTTTCGGTAAAGTCACGTCGGCAAAATAAAATAAATGAAAACAACTAAATTAAATCGCGTTTCGGAGGCAACGCAAGCTTCCGTCTTCACGTGGAACAGTCACAGCAAAATAGCTGTATCAAGTGACTGTTCCACCTGAAGACGGAAGCTTGTGTTGCCTCCAAAACGTCGTGATTTAATTTAGTTTTCATGTATTTTATTTTACCTATGTGACTTTACCGAAAAAAACAACGAGTGAATCCTTGCAGTCACGAAAGCTTCAGATCTAAAGTTAGATACAGGTGCACATAAGCTCTATATTTTCATTTAACAGTGATATAAACACAAATCGAAAAATGTTTTATCCATACAAGGGATACCGCGTTATTACCTAAAAAAAGTATTAATTGCTTGTCGGTAATATTGTTTAAATGTCTGTTCAATTAAAATAGATTAAGTGAAACGCACATTTAATGTTTATTTTTTGCGCAGCCATTAGTGACCAGGCTGATTATATTAACTCCCTAAACTCGAGGATCTAATTGAATAGTACTATCTTAATAGCTCACTCCTGAGGAGAGAACTACTCGGAGATGCGAGGAACCACAACTGGGCAAATCAGCCAGCTGGTCAGCCAGTGGGAAATCCCCCCCCAAGCTCTGCAGTCCCCTGTATATGAAGGTGTTATCGTCCAATTAATGAGTCGTTACGTATGGGAGGAAACCCATACATGTGAGCCACCCTGGTGTCTCGAACGCAGCATCCAACCCCAAGGTCCATTAAACCACCTTGCTTGTGTAACAACTCCAGGAGACTGCCTTTTGATGGTTCTTTATTGAAGACACGTTCACTTGACAGCGAAGACCCTGACTCCAGCAGCAGCCCCGAGCCTCTCCTCTCGACCCCTTTCATCCTCAGCATGGCCATCCCTTGACCCTTGGCCATGCACCTACTCTTGAACCCTCTCGCTGGCTCTCGATCCTTCTCGTAGACCCTAGATCATTCCCGTGCCTGTCCCTTACCCCCTAGTCTCATCCTTTGCTAATTTCCCTGTCATTACCCCCTGTGACTGCTCGTCCCCTGTACTTTCTTTACACCTGTAAAATAAACTCATGGCATGAACAGAATCCTTGTCTCTCTCTATCTTCCCTCTGTTTACCTCTCACTCTTTTTGTCTCTTGCTCATATACATTTCTTAGTTTTCCTGTCTTTTTCTCACCCCGTCTCTCCCTCTGACTCACCTGTTACTTTTCCCCTCTGTCTCTCACCTTCCTTAAGTTACGTGTCTTCTCTCGTGTTGTGCCTCAGTGCGTTGTCTCACCCTCTCTGAGTGTGTATCTTGCTGTGTTCTGTTCTATTCCGATTAATCTCACTCTGTCCCTCTCTCTAGTGTTTTTAGATGGCAGAAGACAATGTGTGGCCCACACGAAAAAAACTACATCCACGTGAAATATCAGGATCGGCCACAAGAGGGCATTGCCAGGTCTTAAGACGAAATGGACCAGCTCGAAGCGTTAAGTGCACTCTCGGAGTTGGTTTCACTGTATAAAGTAGAAATTCCCAATGGGAATTGTGAGAGAGATCACAAGAAGTTGTAATAATTTCCTTACCTCACGTGGAGCTACCATGCACATGCATCACTGAGCTCAGGTGATATCACGTATGTTCATTTAATTAGCACAACACATTCCTGTAATTGAATTGTGAATATAGCTTACATTTGGCTTATGCATGATGTTGGTGATGGAATGGCAGCCTAAGAAGCGAACGTGTCCAAAATTGACCACGGTGGAGATGCAGAAATGACATCGGTTGATGTGCAGGAGTGAGATAGAAGGTAGCAGGATTGGACCATGTGGGATGGTGATGTGGGAAGAAATGTATCGTGCGGTGAGATCTGAATCCTGAGACCTGACATAATTGCACGTATAATTGTTAAAGCAAGAATCATAAATGTTAAAGCGAGAATCATACATGTTAAAGCCGAATCATTGATAGTAAAGGGATTGGTGATAAATACCCGTAGGCAACGAGATAACACACAAACATAATCACACACATTAATCATGAAAAAAATGTGCACACACATTCTTAATTACACTTAACACGCATATTTAGTTGATCACACTTACTCTTTGGTTCTTTCGGTAAAGCCACGTAGAAAGAAAATTATTTATGAAATTTATTTTCTTTCTACGTGGCTTTACCGAAAGAGCCAAAGAGTAATTCCTGCAGTAACGAAAGCTTCAAATCAAGTTTGAACCACCTCTACGGAGAGGATGTAAGTTTGTCTTCTCTGTGTGTGTGTCAATGTCAAATTTCACACAACTTCTAATTTAGCAATCTTTGGAGACGTAATCAACCAGGCTATGCTTTAACTGTGTGTTAGCCGACTCTCTGCGTTGGATTGCATAACACTTCCTAATTTTACTAAATTTGTCTTCTCAAACTTCCTATTTCTCTCTCAAATGTACCAGGCTCTCATAGGGTCCATTCGCTCTTTCTCTCCCCAGGCCGCTTCGGGGTGGATTTCCACACAGCTCTCTCATTGACATGCTAATTTCTCTGCTCAAGCAGACCCACATCTCTCTCTGCCCCCCCCCCCCCACCTCTTCTTTCTCTATTTAAGGCCACGACATAGAGGCATTGGGTCTCTGTGTCTCTGTGTTGTCTCTCTCTGCTTGTGTGTCTGTGTGTCTCCGTGTCTGTGGGTTTGTCTCTCTCTCAAATTTAGTTCTACCTGATGGCGGTTGCTTGTGTTGCAATCGAAACGTCGTATTCTATTATTTTATTTATTTTCTTTCTATGTGGCTTTACCGAAATAACCAAAGAGTAATTCCTGCAGTCACGAAAGCTTCAAATCAAGTTTAATCACACTTAATTACAAATATTAACACATTTTACATAAATGTTCATTTTTTTATATTTAATATTTACATTTTTTAAAATCATAATATATACAACAATTCCCACTCACAACCAACATCAGTGACGATAATCTGAATGGGTACTGGGCCTCCCCTAGGTCAACTCGGCCTCAAATGAGTACCTGGTGCGATGTGTGTAAAGATCGCTACTGGGGAGTCAAAGGCGGCCTTCATAATCGCTGTGAAGGCAGGCTATACGGGAGATCGTTGTCGTGTGTTTTTGTGTGAGTGCGCTTACATGCCCCCTCGTGTGTGTGAAATTGTTGGGATCGTTATGCGCCTTCCGACAAGCACGCCAGCGTCATCGGGAATCAAGGCAAGTGAAGTTAAAACTGATTTTTCTTTCTATTTACCAACATTTATTTGGTATGTTATGTATAATATAGTATTTATTACAGTATAAAATGCAAATGTACAATATGTCCTATGAGTTTAACAATGTTTCCCTTTTTAAAACGGTAACACAATTTATAGCAATGAGTTATGTGCATTTAAATATAATACATTTTTGGCGACCGACTTATAAACCGTTCGACTTATGAACAGGTCCCAGGAATGAAACCTGTTTATAAGTCGAAGGCTGCCCATATATTTTACAATATTAAAACATTTAATCCCCCTCACCACTTCCCCCACAACAACAGACCAACTTAACAAGAGCGCGTCCGAACCGATGCAATCTCTTGCGGATGGTTGGTGATTGGGATTTGGGGACCTCAATAATTGTTTCTGCACTGTCCATGTCACTCTGTACCATGGCTTTCATTTGTTCAGAATCGTGAGGCTTAGAGTCTGCCTTAACCGTGCTCTCGGACTCCAGGAGAGGGTTAACAGTGTCGTCTGCGTTTATAGGCAGAGACAATATGGAGCACATGCTCGTCTCGGCTCCATTTTGGGTCGTCTCATCGACTGCCTCAATTGAAATAGGAAATTCCTCAACATCCAGAGGCTTGATGTCCAAATTAATTCTGGTCTCCGACTCTGGGAGGGGGTCAGCAATTGATGCTGTCGAAGACACAGCAGTGTTCAAATCATCCACCTGAATGCTGTGTTTTATGGTTGATGTTGAGCTGGTGGCTGTAGGAATCTCCCATTCCAAATTGGTTTCGATGAATGACCCGGAAGAGACAGAAGCCAGGAAGGCGTCATTCCTTGGCTGAATGAAGGGGACTGGAACGGCGGCTGGAGGTGGAAGGGAAATGGCAGTGGACACCTTAGTGGCCAAAATGGATATTTCCACTCCGGAAGAGCTGCTGCAAAATGATGCGACTGGAATTTGTCTAGGAGAAGTGATTTGTGGAATTGAGGGAAGGTGGCAAGGTGCTGGAGCCGGGATGGAGACGTCGTTGGGGTCCGAATCCAGCCAGCATAATTTGTAGGGGTCCTTTGTCTTGGAAGTGAAGTTGGTGGGGTTCAGAATCTGGAAGGTCTTGGTTGACGGAGCCAGATGGGAGTTGATCTTGCTTGCTGGTGCTTGGTGAAATCCAGGTGGTGGAGCTGGAGCTGCACTCATCCATGGGTGCTTGAGAGCACTTTCCGGAGTTAGACGGTCATCTGGGTTCCAGCTGAAAACAAAGAGACAAGTACCGATGAGAAGATCAGCAAAATATACATACCCACATTACACATTATAGTGATACAATAAACTGATATCCACTTGACAAAGTAAGGGTTTGCAGGTATGTGAAGTTAGGTATGGTAAGTCCTCGCTCAAAGTGTGCTTACACAACGCAATATTGCTAAAATACATTGCTTCCATTTGGGAACGGGTTTTCTGAGTGGTTCATGACAAATTACTTTCTTCGGCTGCGTGGCTGAGCAGTATAGGAATTCTGGGGTTCTGCGTGGAATCATATAATGATATAGTACACGTTGGCATACCCTCATCACAGTTCTTTTTCTCGCCATGGGATGACTGTAGGCTAATTTTATAGTGCAAATGTGCATGGTTTTTATTTGTTATCTCTGTAATGTGTAAACGGTCATTCCTCACTAAATGCATTTTTTCTTAATGCAACACTTTTCATAAACGCATCTAATAGCGCGTTAAATGACGAACTAGAGTACTGCATTGTCCTTTCATTCTTTACCTAGTTTCTTCTGCAGAGAGATGCAGACTTGCTATACTTTGCAAAGGGATGCGTATTTCCTTATGATATAGAAACTGACTTGAATTTGTTAAAGTTGAGGGAAACTCAAAGAGTGGGACACTCACCGTAGGATGGAGCTGATGAAGTCCAGGAACAATGGGTCTCTCGTTTTCAGAAACTCCTTGAGCGGGCAACACTGAGGGGTCTCCTGCAGACATTCCTTGGTCAGTTGCCCAAAGAAGTCTGCAGTGGGTACAATCGCAAACGATGCCATGCATTAGAATATTATTCATGTGCACAAGGCTGTGATGTACAATGAAGGCTGTGAAGGACGTGGGGAAACAACCCAACTTTCACGTCATTGTGCAGCCAGACGAGTGGTGTTATAACACCTAATCGCATATTAAAAATAAAATTTGCATTACTCACTGAAATACCGAGGACCGTCTGGTGCAGCGTGCAGCATCATTAAGGGTGGTCTTCCCACAATCTGAAAATAAAAGTCACATTTGCTCTTACTTCATTGGAGAGTTGAGTTTTTCTTTACGTATTTACATGCATGGTTTGTATCCTATTGATTAAATTATTCGTAATTCTAGATTTGAAGCTTCCGTGACTGCAAGGATTCATACTCTTTGGTTTTTTCGGTAAAGTCACGTAGGTAAAATAAAATAAATAAAAACAACGAAATTAAATCACGACGTTTCAGAGGCAACACAAGCTTCCATCTTCAGGTGGAACAGTCACAGCAAAATAGCTGTATCAAGTGACTGTTCCACCTGAAGACGGAAGCTTGTGTTGCCTCCGAAACGTCGTGATTTCATTTAGTTTTTATTTATTTTATTTTACTTACGTGACTTTACCGAAAAAAAACAAAGAGTATAAATTATTCGTAATTGAGTAAACACTTGAAGTCACGTAGAACCAAGCTGTTTCAAATTTTAAGTTAACTCAAAGTAAAACGATCACTGAGGCAGCAGTGATCGTAGCCTGGCTGCGCCCAGAGTCAGTGGTAAAATTCTGCATTCCTCTATGGCAACGGCGAATCTACGTCTGTGTCAACCAATGTCGACTTCCCCAACTAAGTGGCACTCATTTTATCGACACTGGAGGGGCTGAAACCCCCCCCCCCAAATCAGATGTAAACTCACGACCTTGCGATCGCGAGCCAATTGCTCAACCGCCTGAGCCAACACAGAACCGCAACAACCAATTCAAACGTGAAACACTTTCCGTAATAAAATAGTTAAATCAATTGAATTAGGAAATGAATCTTACCTTTGTGATCCCAGCGACCTCCTGAATCGTGCTGGTTATTGGCAGCAGTCGCCTCGCAACAGAGATCTCGGCAAGTATGTAGCCAGCAGCCCACATGTCAACTGCTGTTCCGAACGGCTGGGCCAGCAAGACCTCTGGAGCCTGGTATCCGGCCGTCCCAAATGAATGGTCGGCTGGAGAGAAATAAGAATACAGGTCTTTCATAGCTGAGCAACTTTTAAGTCTATGTCACTCTGCAGCACAGACACTTTTTAAATGAATTCCGTCAACTTTCTCGGTTTCATTATTGGCAACAAAAAAAACGTACATTCAGTCGCTTGATATATCAGATCCCGCCATAGGTGGGCATTACTAGGTCCCAAGGATAAATGGACCAGCTCTAAAGGGTTAAGTGGACGATCGGAGTCACAGTTTTACTGCAAGAATCTCCAATGTGCTCTCGCCCTGTCCTGCACGATGTGTGAAAGGACGTGATTTTAAACGGCAGTGGACATTCCCAATGCTCTGTTGTGAAACGGAGATCGCAACGCGTTGTAATCATACCTCGTGTGGAGCTACCATGCACGGGCAGCACTGTGTTAAGCTCTTGTAATATCACATATGTTCATTTAACATTAGCATCGTTCACGCAATTTGCATGAAAGATGCTATAGAAAACAAAACATTATTATTCCATATAACAGGATCGGTAGGAAGATTTAGAAATGCTACGGTATGTATAAATGTATATAAAGTGTAACTTACGGGGTTCATTTTCAAAAAAACTTCCTCCGAAGTCGGCCAATCGGATGGCTGCCGTGTGGTGATATTTCACCAAGATGTTTTCCTGAAAGAAATATAAGGATGCAAGCATTTTTTAATATATATTTTATTTAACCAGACGAGGGTCATGGAAAATGGCGTTCATTTTTGCACTGTCCATCTAACGTTATAAGTGTTCATGCATGATCTATGTCCGTTTGTAATGGAGAGGGAGGCAGGGGGATCAATAACTCTCGTAAAAATGATCCAATATGAAATCTTGCAATGAAGTTATTCATGAAAACAAGACGCTTATAATTGGGCTCCTGTTACCCAGTGTCAAATGTCTCGAAAGAAGGGGAAGTACCCACACTTCACCCCGCCACTCGTGACATGATTAACTGTGACCTACCTATTTATACTCATGGGTGTGCAGAGGTGTTGGGTGGGTGGGATTTGAGAACCCGTCCACTGTTATAATTGCCAATCCGGAGGATCAATTTAACAAATTTCCTCTGGGTTTAAAGTCTAGTGTGCGATCCATGACACCATGGCAGCGTCCCTTAGACCTGCTTAATTCCTCTAAAAGAAATGTAATGATAAACCCTTACCAGCTTGAGGTCCCCATGGACTACGCCATTCTTCTTCAGGAAGGCCAGCACTTCCATCAGGGACCGGGCGTATCTCTTGACGCAGGACAGAGTAAATGCTCCCTTCGAGTTCACCACGTTAACGAGGCTGCCCATGCTGATCACAGAAAATGAACACAGTGCAACATGGTTAAACAGCATGAAGCACAAAGTCACCAGCTCATCCACACATGCACGGCAAGTACTGGAACACTGAGGGTGAGGTGAGGCATTCGACGGGTAACAATTACTTGAATACGTGCTGACTGCAGAGTTTTTACCACTGGGCATGACTGGGTCCCGAGAATTGGCAAACCAGCTAATAAATGGTTAATGCAGCTACTTGTTAACAATGCAGTGTAGCACAGCTAAGGATTGAGTACTGATGTGGATCAATCAGCTGCCAAGCTTATATTTGTATACATCCTGCAAGTGCTACGGTTGTATGGACTTTGTGTTGTTACCTGATGTAGTCCAACACGAGATAATGGTAATCTCCCACGACGAAGTCTTCCTCGAGCCGGATGATGCTGTTGTGTCTCAGCACTTTGAGGAAGAGAGCCTCGCGATATGCTTGTGCTTCCGTGATGCTGCGTGAAGAAATACAAACACTTATGAGAATGTTGGAAATTGCATCATCATTAAAACGGAAAACGTATTGCGTCTTGTCTAGGTAGGCACACGTGAGTTTCTCTTACAGGAAAACTTGTCAGTGAAGATTGTCAAGCACATCATTACTTGGTCTATCTCACCTTGATGTGATGTCAATCATCTTGAGGGCCATCTGCTTGTGTTTCCTGTGGTCCCAGCATCTGAACACCTGGCCAAATGTTCCTTCATCCAGTTTTTCCAAAACCGCATAACGATTGTTGAGGAGATTAGTCGCCATCTGGTCAAGAGAGAGTGTTGCAGTAAGAGCAAGATCAATAAGTACAGTGACAGTTTCGATAGTAGCTTCCTAACCTCTCATTACTCTGAGTGATACAGCAGAAGGCCTACCTCTAAATCAGTTTCAATTTATAATCAATATGAGGTTAACTCAGCCCAGCATTCACCTAGGGTTGATAAAATAGGACCCGCTTTGTGAGTCGAGAGAGGTTGCCTCATGGAGAGACTGGTCCTGGCCAGAGAAATTTGGATTTGACGGCACTTGCTCATGGCCACACATGGAAGTTTGTGAGTTTATGTGAAAAGACACTTTGATGATTTCAATTAATCAGGGCCTATTAACGGGTTATGCCATTAAATTGGCCAAATAAGTGCTCAAATGGTGCTGAGCAATTGTTGCACCCAGTCTCTTCAATTGTAAGCAAGCACAGCCCTGCAATTGCTTGCTCATACAGCTTATGGTGAAAGGGCCTCCACGAGAGGGATCTCTATAGAGTAGTCTATCTGCTCTTTCCCCCTAATGAGACGTATTGATAGAGGTGGGAGTCGCCACACTCTACCACATCACACACGACTTGCTGCCAAACTCCGAACTGTGGTGTAACATTTTCACTTCTGGGTGAACATTAAATACACCCAAGAGGAGGATATCCGTGGAAATGGAGCAATCAAATCAGCTCGTTTGTAGAGACTAGATGGATTGTTGCTTCGAATGACTTTAGGGGGATAGTAAAGGCTTATCAGACCTTCATCCACCAGTGGATTTATCATGTCTGATGATAACCTTTATTTCCTACTTGCATACATTCCGCAAGTTCATGACATTTCTCTCCCTTATCTACTCCTCTCATATCGCTAAATAGGTATCTCTTATTCTTTGGTTCTTTCGGTGAAGTCACCTAGGTAGAAAAAGAATAGATCACGACGTTTCAATTGCAACACAAGCAATCGTCATCAGGTGGGACAACCACAGGAAGAAAAATGTACCTCCTGTTTATATGTTTTGTCAACTCCCTTTTCATTTATTTATTGCCTATTTATCTCATTCATTCTACGTATCTTGTCTACAACTCATATGTATGTTCTAAATCTTATTTGTATCTAGTTTATCTAATTTCAAGACTTATTTTTGTCTGCATCTCATATCATATCCCTACATGTCTATCTCTTGTATGTGTCTCATTTCATCTCACTGCATCACTGACTTTTTATCAGGATGGTGCTGCTGCATTGGGATGTTTGAGAAAATTCCATTAATGTGCGATTCGCTTCGTGTTGGGATGAAACGAGGCAATCCATAGAAAAACCTCATCGTGCCGATAACACGAACAAGCTATACACTGATGGATTAATTCCACGAGTCTCTATGAAACTAAATGTCTCCCATTTCCCTTTCTACTGGCAAAGCACAGACCTCCTACATATATAAAATTGCGGTCTATATCATTGCTATATGTTTCATGAAAAAAAATGTTTATTTTGAAATGATATCTTTTTAGTGACTTTCTCATCTCTCCTATAATTTGCACTGCGTGTTCTTGTAACTTTCTGACCCGCCCCTACTGGACATCTGTGAAAAAGAGCTTCATAGCTCCTCGGATTTTATCCAGGATAAATAAAGATTCTAATATTCTTTGGTTCTTTCGGTAAAGTCACGTAGGTAGAAAAAATAATAGATCACGACGTTTCGATCGCCACACAAGCAATCCTCTTCAGATGGCTTTACCGAAAGAACCAAATGGATTCCTGCAGTCACGAAAGCTTCAAATCAAGATTAAAGTGAATCAGAAGAATTTTTTAAAATAAAAATGAAAACCACGACGTTTCGATCAGAACACAATTGATCGTCTTCAGGAGGAAAGAGGGGGAGGTCACCGAAGGCAACCGTTTTGAAAGGTTTCTAAAAAGTGGGCGTGGCAAAAGCGCTGTGGCGGTGAATGCATGGAACATGCAGTGCCAACAAAATCTCCTGGTGTCAGAACGAAGTGGGCGGGGTATATGTGCCCTGGGGTAAGGTAACAAAAAAATCAAGTCATGAGCCAAAGTGGTTGATGACATCTTTCCAATGATTGCTGTCTTTGTACGCATTGTCTCGGTTGAAATTGTGCCTGTATATATGTATGGCTTCACGAACGAATCTTTGTTGATATTGGAAAGTACCATCGTCTTAGAGAAATTAATTTCGCGTGAGCCAGCCACATTAAAATATTTATCAGCCACGACAGAAGTATTGCCTTATGCTCACGAACACGGTCCGAGACATGTCGCTTAGTTTCCCCAATGTAACTGCTGCCGCAGACACAGCTTAGGGACCAGGCTGTCTCGAGGACAGCGCTGGAGTGAAACACAGCCAAGCTCAGACCGCGAGCTGTGGTTCACTCCAGCGCTGTCCTCGAGACAGCCTGGTCCCTTCACCTGATGAAGGCCGCTTGTGTTGTGGCCGAAACGTCGTGATTTTTGTTGTTTTATTTTTTACCAACGTGACTTTACCGCATAGAACCAAAGAGTATGAATTTTCACGTGTTTTTTTGCGATTTTCACTCCTCTCAGCAAGATAAAGTGACGTTAAATTATATTTTTATTTAAATTTATTTTAATTTATTTACGCATTTATTTTAATTTATGTAGTGTCTAAATTATTTTATACACCCTCATTAATGTATAATATGCCATATTAAATATAATTTCTTATACTCTGGAAAGGATTATTTCCCTTTATTTCTCACGGGAAAATTCGTTTGGTATTCGTCATTTTCGGTACAAGTCCTCCTAGCTTCGGGGACGAATTTACGGCGTATACCGAGGTACCACTGTCCTTGTAATTTTGGTCTATATAACAGCTTTATGTTTTCCTTAATAAATATAAGTTATTACCTTGCGTTGAAAAAACAAAAATATCTTAAAGTTTGGGAGACTTGATTCTGCTGCTCGCGGCCGTCGTGGGAGCCCAAACGCGCTCCAGGTTGTCGTCACCAATCAAGTGACGTCTGAGTGACGTCGCCCCGCCCACGTGATGACGCTCGGCTGTCCAGCCCCTCCCCCTTCCGGTGTAGCCACGCCCCCTCCAAACTGTGGCCCCGCCCTCCCACGCCACTCCCCCAACACGGGCCAAGCCTCAATGGTGGCCACTGTCTCCCCCACTGTCACGGCTTCTGTACATAGACGCCCGCGTTTTGTATCCGTGTCCTCCCCACATCTATTCCATCTCCATGGAGAATCCGGGGCCGTGCAAGAAAGCTCGAGATCTCCCGTGGCGGGGTCCGTCTCCCCCCGCCTCAGCATCGCGTCCGCGGGAATCGCGTGCGCGCGGCCTAGTATTCCGCGGTGCCTACCGCGTTGCCTGGACTCTGCGGCCGGCCAAGGCGCGCGACCTGCTATGGAAATTATCGGGGAGATGTGCGGGGTGTGTGGCAAGTGTTTGAACGGGTTTCGCTTCTCTCACACACTCGTGTCTCTGTGTCGTGAGCTCTCTAACTCCGTGCTGCAGGTTCTCACGCTGGTGGCTGTCCTGTACGTGGCGCATAACCTAGTACTGTGGAGCGAGGGTTGGTGGGTCACACACACTGTTATGGCCACTATAAATGTGTTACCTCGTCTGCTGTGCAATATTCCTTAAGCACCCTGAACTCGTTCTCTGCGATACCGATAATGTTGCTGTGCTCACGTACCACGGACCTTCCCTTCTAAAGTATCTGGTAAGTTGGCTACACGGAATCATTTGTGCAACATGAAATAAAATGATAACTCAAAACACATTTGTCTTGTATCAGAGTTACTTCCTGACAGTGATCTGTTATGATAGTCCCGAGTGTTGTAGTTTATTTGCACGTGTCTCTGTTGCTGTTTGTGGTTCTGTGGTGTTGTGGTCGTGGTGGTGGTGGTGCTGAGCTTGTTCGTGGTGGTCTAATTGTGGAACGAGTGCTGTGGTTAGGTATTCGGTTTGTGTTGCTTGTATTGGTGGTGTTGTGTAGGTGGTGATCGTTTTATATGTATGTGTTGAACTTTTTTCGTTTTGTTGTGTTCGTAGAACAGGCTGCCCGCATTCAGAGCTTTCAATTATCAGGACCCATGCCAACCATGCTTAATGCATTTGTAGTGACTTAACTCGGAGACGCTTAGACTTGGAGGCACTTCTTTTATTTAACCGAGCACCCTTTGCACAATACACACCCTACGCTGGTCCACACTCGTCTGTCGCTCGCTTATACACAACTCTACGTGGTTTTGCTAACCTATCCACAACACGAGCCGTCAAGCACTTACGGTGCTGAACCGAGACGGCCAACTACTGTCTAGCAGCGCAATATCGAGTGAAGACGACAGCGACCATGGCGACGATCTTCAACAGCACGACGGGTATCCCACTCCAAACGACAGCCCCGAGCTCTCGCTCAGGGCCCCCTTTTATGCTCCCAGCGTGGCCTCGCTCCGCCCCGGTCGCGCCCTCCAGAACTTACCAGCGGGTTCCCAGGGCTTCCTCCTGTGCCCCCTTCTGTAACCTTTCCCCCAGATATCCCCCTCTGGTGTATCGCCTGGCCTGTTGTAAGCCACAGATCTTCCCCGCCAGCATGCCAGCGCTATACTGCTAAATGTATTATTCTATGCCACTACACATTGATGCCAGGTTTTTGATATTTGTATTCACCTGCATACACCGATTGTACCACAATTACATTGCTTTGTGTACCTGTGCATATGCAGGTCTGTTAACCAGAATTTGTATATTTTACATATTACAAATGCATGATCACAGACTCGTACAGGCATGTTTAAAGAAAATAAACTAATTTAGATCTATTTGGAAATCCACTGTTATATGAAGACCTCCCCACGCTATGTCGGCCCTAGATCACTATACTTCACCTCGCTGGTCAATGCAGATTTAGAAAGGGTTCCCAAAGACCAGTTCAGATAACCGCTTGCCTCTGATGTGAACCAAGGTCACCACATTAATTGCGAACTGCCCAACTCCTTACATTTCTACATGACGTAGATAACTGCATTTATTTATCCAATGTGAGATCAAAGTGCGCAAAGAGGCACGGGGAGGCGACAGACAAATAGGAATAGATGGATCAAAGACCGACAGAGAAAAAGATGCGTTTACTTGTCAATAATAGAGTTTTGTTTTTCATACCAGTTATATGCCACTTTTATCTTTATCACGTCATGAAATGAATGTACTCTCACAGAGAGCAGTGTACTATGTTGTGTCAGAGAATAGCTGTGGAAGATGTCAGAATTGGCTCGGAATTTCCTCGAATAAGGATGATCCCGTTTATTCTAGATTTGAAGCTTTCGTGACTGCAAGGATCCATACTCTTTGGTTCTATTCGGTAAAGTCACGTGACTTTACCGAATAGAACCAAAGAGTATGATCCCGTTTAGCCAGTTTCCTGGCTATTTTACAAGGGAGATCCATACAGCAGTGTGCAAGCACAGCAACAACAACAACAAAGACGTCAATATTGCAGAGAATAAGTACAGGATCCTTAAGGAATATTGCACAAATAACGATCGAGGTATATGACTTTGGTACGCGAACCAGACGTGAATAAAAACAGTGCAACTGTAATATGACAAGTTAGATACATACTCTTTGTTTTTTTTCGGTAAAGTCACGTCGGCAAAATAAAATAAATGAAAACAACTAAATTAAATCACGTTTCGGAGGCAACGCAAGCTTCCGTCTTCACGTGGAACAGTCACAGCAAAATAGCTGTATCAAGTGACTGTTCCACCTGAAGACGGAAGCTTGTGTTGCCTCCGAAACGTGATTTAATTTAGTTTTCATGTATTTTATTTTACCTATGTGACTTTACCGAAAAAAACAACGAGTGAATCCTTGCAGTCACGAAAGCTTCAGATCTAAAGTTAGATACAGGTGCACATAAGCTCTATATTTTCATTTAACAGTGATATAAACACAAATCGAAAAATGTTTTATCCATACAAGGGATACCGCGTTATTACCTAAAAAAAGTATTAATTGCTTGTCGGTAATATTGTTTAAATGTCTGTTCAATTAAAATAGATTAAGTGAAACGCACATTTAATGTTTATTTTTTGCGCAGCCATTAGTGACCAGGCTGATTATATTAACTCCCTAAACTCGAGGATCTAATTGAATAGTACTATCTTAATAGCTCACTCCTGAAGAGAGAACTACTCGGAGATGCGAGGAACCACAACTGGGCAAATCAGCCAGCTGGTCAGCCAGTGGGAAATCCCCCCCCAAGCTCTGCAGTCCCCTGTATATGAAGGTGTTATCGTCCAATTAATGAGTCGTTACGTATGGGAGGAAACCCATACATGTGAGCCACCCTGGTGTCTCGAACGCAGCATCCAACCCCAAGGTCCATTAAACCACCTTGCTTGTGTAACAACTCCAGGAGACTGCCTTTTGATGGTTCTTTATTGAAGACACGTTCACTTGACAGCGAAGACCCTGACTCCAGCAGCAGCCCCGAGCCTCTCCTCTCGACCCCTTTCATCCTCAGCATGGCCATCCCTTGACCCTTGGCCATGCACCTACTCTTGAACCCTCTCGCTGGCTCTCGATCCTTCTCGTAGACCCTAGATCATTCCCGTGCCTGTCCCTTACCCCCTAGTCTCATCCTTTGCTAATTTCCCTGTCATTACCCCCTGTGACTGCTCGTCCCCTGTACTTTCTTTACACCTGTAAAATAAACTCATGGCATGAACAGAATCCTTGTCTCTTTCTATCTTCCCTCTGTTTACCTCTCACTCTTTTTGTCTCTTGCTCATATACATTTCTTAGTTTTCCTGTCTTTTTCTCACCCCGTCTCTCCCTCTGACTCACCTGTTACTTTTCCCCTCTGTCTCTCACCTTCCTTAAGTTACGTGTCTTCTCTCGTGTTGTGCCTCAGTGCGTTGTCTCACCCTCTCTGAGTGTGTATCTTGCTGTGTTCTGTTCTATTCCGATTAATCTCACTCTGTCCCTCTCTCTAGTGTTTTTAGATGGCAGAAGACAATGTGTGGCCCACACGAAAAACACTACATCCACGTGAAATATCAGGATCGGCCACAAGAGGGCATTGCCAGGTCTTAAGACGAAATGGACCAGCTCGAAGCGTTAAGTGCACTCTCGGAGTTGGTTTCACTGTATAAAGTAGAAATTCCCAATGGGAATTGTGAGAGAGATCACAAGAAGTTGTAATAATTTCCTTACCTCACGTGGAGCTACCATGCACATGCATCACTGAGCTCAGGTGATATCACGTATGTTCATTTAATTAGCACAACACATTCCTGTAATTGAATTGTGAATATAGCTTACATTTGGCTTATGCATGATGTTGGTGATGGAATGGCAGCCTAAGAAGCGAACGTGTCCAAAATTGACCACGGTGGAGATGCAGAAATGACATCGGTTGATGTGCAGGAGTGAGATAGAAGGTAGCAGGATTGGACCATGTGGGATGGTGATGTGGGAAGAAATGTATCGTGCGTTGAGATCTGAATCCTGAGACCTGACATAATTGCACGTATAATTGTTAAAGCAAGAATCATAAATGTTAAAGCGAGAATCATACATGTTAAAGCCGAATCATTGATAGTAAAGGGATTGGTGATAAATACCCGTAGGCAACGAGATAACACACAAACATAATCACACACATTAATCATGAAAAAAATGTGCACACACATTCTTAATTACACTTAACACGCATATTTAGTTGATCACACTTACTCTTTGGTTCTTTCGGTAAAGCCACGTAGAAAGAAAATTATTTATGAAATTTATTTTCTTTCTACGTGGCTTTACCGAAAGAGCCAAAGAGTAATTCCTGCAGTAACGAAAGCTTCAAATCAAGTTTGAACCACCTCTACGGAGAGGATGTAAGTTTGTCTTCTCTGTGTGTGTGTCAATGTCAAATTTCACACAACTTCTAATTTAGCAATCTTTGGAGACGTAATCAACCAGGCTATGCTTTAACTGTGTGTTAGCCGACTCTCTGCGTTGGATTGCATAACACTTCCTAATTTTACTAAATTTGTCTTCTCAAACTTCCTATTTCTCTCTCAAATGTACCAGGCTCTCATAGGGTCCATTCGCTCTTTCTCTCCCCAGGCCGCTTCGGGGTGGATTTCCACACAGCTCTCTCATTGACATGCTAATTTCTCTGCTCAAGCAGACCCACATCTCTCTCTGCCCCCCCCCCCCCCCCACCTCTTCTTTCTCTATTTAAGGCCACGACATAGAGGCATTGGGTCTCTGTGTCTCTGTGTTGTCTCTCTCTGCTTGTGTGTCTGTGTGTCTCCGTGTCTGTGGGTTTGTCTCTCTCTCAAATTTAGTTCTACCTGATGGCGGTTGCTTGTGTTGCAATCGAAACGTCGTATTCTATTATTTTATTTATTTTCTTTCTATGTGGCTTTACCGAAATAACCAAAGAGTAATTCCTGCAGTCACGAAAGCTTCAAATCAAGTTTAATCACACTTAATTACAAATATTAACACATTTTACATAAATGTTCATTTTTTTATATTTAATATTTACATTTTTTAAAATCATAATATATACAACAATTCCCACTCACAACCAACATCAGTGACGATAATCTGAATGGGTACTGGGCCTCCCCTAGGTCAACTCGGCCTCAAATGAGTACCTGGTGCGATGTGTGTAAAGATCGCTACTGGGGAGTCAAAGGCGGCCTTCATAATCGCTGTGAAGGCAGGCTATACGGGAGATCGTTGTCGTGTGTTTTTGTGTGAGTGCGCTTACATGCCCCCTCGTGTGTGTGAAATTGTTGGGATCGTTATGCGCCTTCCGACAAGCACGCCAGCGTCATCGGGAATCAAGGCAAGTGAAGTTAAAACTGATTTTTCTTTCTATTTACCAACATTTATTTGGTATGTTATGTATAATATAGTATTTATTACAGTATAAAATGCAAATGTACAATATGTCCTATGAGTTTAACAATGTTTCCCTTTTTAAAACGGTAACACAATTTATAGCAATGAGTTATGTGCATTTAAATATAATACATTTTTGGCGACCGACTTATAAACCGTTCGACTTATGAACAGGTCCCAGGAATGAAACCTGTTTATAAGTCGAAGGCTGCCCATATATTTTACAATATTAAAACATTTAATCCCCCTCACCACTTCCCCCACAACAACAGACCAACTTAACAAGAGCGCGTCCGAACCGATGCAATCTCTTGCGGATGGTTGGTGATTGGGATTTGGGGACCTCAATAATTGTTTCTGCACTGTCCATGTCACTCTGTACCATGGCTTTCATTTGTTCAGAATCGTGAGGCTTAGAGTCTGCCTTAACCGTGCTCTCGGACTCCAGGAGAGGGTTAACAGTGTCGTCTGCGTTTATAGGCAGAGACAATATGGAGCACATGCTCGTCTCGGCTCCATTTTGGGTCGTCTCATCGACTGCCTCAATTGAAATAGGAAATTCCTCAACATCCAGAGGCTTGATGTCCAAATTAATTCTGGTCTCCGACTCTGGGAGGGGGTCAGCAATTGATGCTGTCGAAGACACAGCAGTGTTCAAATCTTCCACCTGAATGCTGCGTTTTATGGTGGATGTTGAGCTGGTGGCTGTAGGAATCTCCCATTCCAAATTGGTTTCGATGAATGACCCGGAAGAGACAGAAGCCAGGAAGGCGTCAGTCCTTGGCTGAATGAAGGGGACTGGAACGGCGGCTGGAGGTGGAAGGGAAATGGCAGTGGACACCTTAGTGGCCAAAATGGATATTTCCACTCTGGAAGAGCTGCTGCAAAATGATGCGACTGGAATTTGTCTAGGAGAAGTGATTTGTGGAATTGAGGGAAGGTGGCAAGGTGCTGGAGCCGGGATGGAGACGTCGTTGGGGTCCGAATCCAGCCAGCATAATTTGTAGGGGTCCTTTGTCTTGGAAGTGAAGTTGGTGGGGTTCAGAATCTGGAAGGTCTTGGTTGACGGAGCCAGATGGGAGTTGATCTTGCTTGCTGGTGCTTGGTGAAATCCAGGTGGTGGAGCTGGAGCTGCACTCATCCATGGGTGCTTGAGAGCACTTTCCGGAGTTAGACGGTCATCTGGGTTCCAGCTGAAAACAAAGAGACAAGTACCGATGAGAAGATCAGCAAAATATACATACCCACATTACACATTATAGTGATACAATAAACTGATATCCACTTGACAAAGTAAGGGTTTGCAGGTATGTGAAGTTAGGTATGGTAAGTCCTCGCTCAAAGTGTGCTTACACAACGCAATATTGCTAAAATACATTGCTTCCATTTGGGAACGGGTTTTCTGAGTGGTTCATGACAAATTACTTTCTTCGGCTGCGTGGCTGAGCAGTATAGGAATTCTGGGGTTCTGCGTGGAATCATATAATGATATAGTACACGTTGGCATACCCTCATCACAGTTCTTTTTCTCGCCATGGGATGACTGTAGGCTAATTTTATAGTGCAAATGTGCATGGTTTTTATTTGTTATCTCTGTAATGTGTAAACGGTCATTCCTCACTAAATGCATTTTTTCTTAATGCAACACTTTTCATAAACGCATCTAATAGCGCGTTAAATGACGAACTAGAGTACTGCATTGTCCTTTCATTCTTTACCTAGTTTCTTCTGCAGAGAGATGCAGACTTGCTATACTTTGCAAAGGGATGCGTATTTCCTTATGATATAGAAACTGACTTGAATTTGTTAAAGTTGAGGGAAACTCAAAGAGTGGGACACTCACCGTAGGATGGAGCTGATGAAGTCCAGGAACAATGGGTCTCTCGTTTTCAGAAACTCCTTGAGCGGGCAACACTGAGGGGTCTCCTGCAGACATTCCTTGGTCAGTTGCCCAAAGAAGTCTGCAGTGGGTACAATCGCAAATGATGTCATGCATTAGAATATTATTCATGTGCACAAGGCTGTGATGTACAATGAAGGCTGTGAAGGACGTGGGGAAACAACCCAACTTTCACGTCATTGTGCAGCCAGACGAGTGGTGTTATAACACCTAATCGCATATTAAAAATAAAATTTGCATTACTCACTGAAATACCGAGGACCGTCTGGTGCAGCGTGCAGCATCATTAAGGGTGGTCTTCCCACAATCTGAAAATAAAAGTCACATTTGCTCTTACTTCATTGGAAAGTTGAGTTTTTCTTTACGTATTTACATGCATGGTTTGTATCCTATTGATTAAATTATTCGTAATTCTAGATTTGAAGCTTCCGTGACTGCAAGGATTCATACTCTTTGGTTTTTTCGGTAAAGTCACGTAGGTAAAATAAAATAAATAAAAACAACGAAATTAAATCACGACGTTTCAGAGGCAACACAAGCTTCCATCTTCAGGTGGAACAGTCACAGCAAAATAGCTGTATCAAGTGACTGTTCCACCTGAAGACGGAAGCTTGTGTTGCCTCCGAAACGTCGTGATTTCATTTAGTTTTTATTTATTTTATTTTACTTACGTGACTTTACCGAAAAAAAACAAAGAGTATAAATTATTCGTAATTGAGTAAACACTTGAAGTCACGTAGAACCAAGCTGTTTCAAATTTTAAGTTAACTCAAAGTAAAACGATCACTGAGGCAGCAGTGATCGTAGCCTGGCTGCGCCCAGAGTCAGTGGTAAAATTCTGCATTCCTCTATGGCAACGGCGAATCTACGTCTGTGTCAACCAATGTCGACTTCCCCAACTAAGTGGCACTCATTTTATCGACACTGGAGGGGCTGAAACCCCCCCCCCCAAATCAGATGTAAACTCACGACCTTGCGATCGCGAGCCAATTGCTCAACCGCCTGAGCCAACACAGAACCGCAACAACCAATTCAAACGTGAAACACTTTCCGTAATAAAATAGTTAAATCAATTGAATTAGGAAATGAATCTTACCTTTGTGATCCCAGCGACCTCCTGAATCGTGCTGGTTATTGGCAGCAGTCGCCTCGCAACAGAGATCTCGGCAAGTATGTAGCCAGCAGCCCACATGTCAACTGCTGTTCCGAACGGCTGGGCCAGCAAGACCTCTGGAGCCTGGTATCCGGCCGTCCCAAATGAATGGTCGGCTGGAGAGAAATAAGAATACAGGTCTTTCATAGCTGAGCAACTTTTAAGTCTATGTCACTCTGCAGCACAGACACTTTTTAAATGAATTCCGTCAACTTTCTCGGTTTCATTATTGGCAACAAAAAAAACGTACATTCAGTCGCTTGATATATCAGATCCCGCCATAGGTGGGCATTACTAGGTCCCAAGGATAAATGGACCAGCTCTAAAGGGTTAAGTGGACGATCGGAGTCACAGTTTTACTGCAAGAATCTCCAATGTGCTCTCGCCCTGTCCTGCACGATGTGTGAAAGGACGTGATTTTAAACGGCAGTGGACATTCCCAATGCTCTGTTGTGAAACGGAGATCGCAACGCGTTGTAATCATACCTCGTGTGGAGCTACCATGCACGGGCAGCACTGTGTTAAGCTCTTGTAATATCACATATGTTCATTTAACATTAGCATCGTTCACGCAATTTGCATGAAAGATGCTATAGAAAGCAAAACATTATTATTCCATATAACAGGATCGGTAGGAAGATTTAGAAATGCTACGGTATGTATAAATGTATATAAAGTGTAACTTACGGGGTTCATTTTCAAAAAAACTTCCTCCGAAGTCGGCCAATCGGATGGCTGCCGTGTGGTGATATTTCACCAAGATGTTTTCCTGAAAGAAATATAAGGATGCAAGCATTTTTTAATATATATTTTATTTAACCAGACGAGGGTCATGGAAAATGGCGTTCATTTTTGCACTGTCCATCTAACGTTATAAGTGTTCATGCATGATCTATGTCCGTTTGTAATGGAGAGGGAGGCAGGGGGATCAATAACTCTCGTAAAAATGATCCAATATGAAATCTTGCAATGAAGTTATTCATGAAAACAAGACGCTTATAATTGGGCTCCTGTTACCCAGTGTCAAATGTCTCGAAAGAAGGGGAAGTACCCACACTTCACCCCGCCACTCGTGACATGATTAACTGTGACCTACCTATTTATACTCATGGGTGTGCAGAGGTGTTGGGTGGGTGGGATTTGAGAACCCGTCCACTGTTATAATTGCCAATCCGGAGGATCAATTTAACACATTTCCTCTGGGTTTAAAGTCTAGTGTGCGATCCATGACACCATGGCAGCGTCCCTTAGACCTGCTTAATTCCTCTAAAAGAAATGTAATGATAAACCCTTACCAGCTTGAGGTCCCCATGGACTACGCCATTCTTCTTCAGGAAGGCCAGCACTTCCATCAGGGACCGGGCGTATCTCTTGACGCAGGACAGAGTAAATGCTCCCTTCGAGTTCACCACGTTAACGAGGCTGCCCATGCTGATCACAGAAAATGAACACAGTGCAACATGGTTAAACAGCATGAAGCACAAAGTCACCAGCTCATCCACACATGCACGGCAAGTACTGGAACACTGAGGGTGAGGTGAGGCATTCGACGGGTAACAATTACTTGAATACGTGCTGACTGCAGAGTTTTTACCACTGGGCATGACTGGGTCCCGAGAATTGGCAAACCAGCTATGAAATGGTTAATGCAGCTACTTGTTAACAATGCAGTGTAGCACAGCTAAGGATTGAGTACTGATGTGGATCAATCAGCTGCCAAGCTTATATTTGTATACATCCTGCAAGTGCCACGGTTGTAATGGACTTTGTGTTGTTACCTGATGTAGTCCAACACGAGATAATGGTAATCTCCCACGACGAAGTCTTCCTCGAGCCGGATGATGCTGTTGTGTCTCAGCACTTTGAGGAAGAGAGCCTCGCGATATGCTTGTGCTTCCGTGATGCTGCGTGAAGAAATACAAACACTTATGAGAATGTTGGAAATTGCATCATCATTAAAACGGAAAACGTATTGCGTCTTGTCTAGGTAGGCACACGTGAGTTTCTCTTACAGGAAAACTTGTCAGTGAAGATTGTCAAGCACATCATTACTTGGTCTATCTCACCTTGATGTGATGTCAATCATCTTGAGGGCCATCTGCTTGTGGTTCCTGTGGTCCCAGCATCTGAACACCTGGCCAAATGTTCCTTCATCCAGTTTTTCCAAAACCGCATAACGATTGTTGAGGAGATTAGTCGCCATCTGGTCAAGAGAGAGTGTTGCAGTAAGAGCAAGATCAATAAGTACAGTGACAGTTTCGATAGTAGCTTCCTAACCTCTCATTACTCTGAGTGATACAGCAGAAGGCCTACCTCTAAATCAGTTTCAATTTATAATCAATATGAGGTTAACTCAGCCCAGCATTCACCTAGGGTTGATAAAATAGGACCCGCTTTGTGAGTCGAGAGAGGTTGCCTCATGGAGAGACTGGTCCTGGCCAGAGAAATTTGGATTTGACGGCACTTGCTCATGGCCACACATGGAAGTTTGTGAGTTTGTGAAAAGACACTTTGATGATTTCAATTAATCAGGGCCTATTAACGGGTTATGCCATTAAATTGGCCAAATAAGTGCTCAAATGGTGCTGAGCAATTGTTGCACCCAGTCTCTTCAATTGTAAGCAAGCACAGCCCTGCAATTGCTTGCTCATACAGCTTATGGTGAAAGGGCCTCCACGAGAGGGATCTCTATAGAGTAGTCTATCTGCTCTTTCCCCCTAATGAGACGTATTGATAGAGGTGGGAGTCGCCACACTCTACCACATCACACACGACTTGCTGCCAAACTCCGAACTGTGGTGTAACATTTTCACTTCTGGGTGAACATTAAATACACCCAAGAGGAGGATATCCGTGGAAATGGAGCAATCAAATCAGCTCGTTTGTAGAGACTAGATGGATTGTTGCTTCGAATGACTTTAGGGGGATAGTAAAGGCTTATCAGACCTTCATCCACCAGTGGATTTATCATGTCTGATGATAACCTTTATTTCCTACTTGCATACATTCCGCAAGTTCATGACATTTCTCTCCCTTATCTACTCCTCTCATATCGCTAAATAGGTATCTCTTATTCTTTGGTTCTTTCGGTGAAGTCACCTAGGTAGAAAAAGAATAGATCACGACGTTTCAATTGCAACACAAGCAATCGTCATCAGGTGGGACAACCACAGGAAGAAAAATGTACCTCCTGTTTATATGTTTTGTCAACTCCCTTTTCATTTATTTATTGCCTATTTATCTCATTCATTCTACGTATCTTGTCTACAACTCATATGTATGTTCTAAATCTTATTTGTATCTAGTTTATCTAATTTCACGACTTATTTTTGTCTGCATCTCATATCATATCCCTACATGTCTATCTCTTGTATGTGTCTCATTTCATCTCACTGCATCACTGACTTTTTATCAGGATGGTGCTGCTGCATTGGGATGTTTGAGAAAATTCCATTAATGTGCGATTCGCTTCGTGTTGGGATGAAACGAGGCAATCCATAGAAAAACCTCATCGTGCCGATAACACGAACAAGCTATACACTGATGGATTAATTCCATGAGTCTCTATGAAACTAAATGTCTCCCATTTCCCTTTCTACTGGCAAAGCACAGACCTCCTACATATATAAAATTGCGGTCTATATCATTGCTATATGTTTCATGAAAAAAAATGTTTATTTTGAAATGATATCTTTTTAGTGACTTTCTCATCTCTCCTATAATTTGCACTGCGTGTTCTTGTAACTTTCTGACCCGCCCCTACTGGACATCTGTGAAAAAGAGCTTCATAGCTCCTCGGATTTTATCCAGGATAAATAAAGATTCTAATATTCTTTGGTTCTTTCGGTAAAGTCACGTAGGTAGAAAAAATAATAGATCACGACGTTTCGATCGCCACACAAGCAATCCTCTTCAGATGGCTTTACCGAAAGAACCAAATGGATTCCTGCAGTCACGAAAGCTTCAAATCAAGATTAAAGTGAATCAGAAGAATTTTTTAAAATAAAAATGAAAACCACGACGTTTCGATCAGAACACAATTGATCGTCTTCAGGAGGAAAGAGGGGGAGGTCACCGAAGGCAACCGTTTTGAAAGGTTTCTAAAAAGTGGGCGTGGCAAAAGCGCTGTGGCGGTGAATGCATGGAACATGCAGTGCCAACAAAATCTCCTGGTGTCAGAACGAAGTGGGCGGGGTATATGTGCCCTGGGGTAAGGTAACAAAAAAATCAAGTCATGAGCCAAAGTGGTTGATGACATCTTTCCAATGATTGCTGTCTTTGTACGCATTGTCTCGGTTGAAATTGTGCCTGTATATATGTATGGCTTCACGAACGAATCTTTGTTGATATTGGAAAGTACCATCGTCTTAGAGAAATTAATTTCGCGTGAGCCAGCCACATTAAAATAATTATCAGCCACGACAGAAGTATTGCCTTATGCTCACGAACACGGTCCGAGACATGTCGCTTAGTTTCCCCAATGTAA
Source organism: Petromyzon marinus (assembly GCF_048934315.1). NCBI lineage: Eukaryota > Metazoa > Chordata > Hyperoartia > Petromyzontiformes > Petromyzontidae > Petromyzon > Petromyzon marinus. The sequence goes on from NC_133671.1 coordinate 9,282,718, forward strand.
CTGCTGCCGCAGACACAGCTTAGGGACCAGGCTGTCTCGAGGACAGCGCTGGAGTGAAACACAGCCAAGCTCAGACCGCGAGCTGTGGTTCACTCCAGCGCTGTCCTCGAGACAGCCTGGTCCCTTCACCTGATGAAGGCCGCTTGTGTTGTGGCCGAAACGTCGTGATTTTTGTTGTTTTATTTTTTACCAACGTGACTTTACCGCATAGAACCAAAGAGTATGAATTTTCACGTGTTTTTTTGCGATTTTCACTCCTCTCAGCAAGATAAAGTGACGTTAAATTATATTTTTATTTAAATTTATTTTAATTTATTTACGCATTTATTTTAATTTATGTAGTGTCTAAATTATTTTATACACCCTCATTAATGTATAATATGCCATATTAAATATAATTTCTTATACTCTGGAAAGGATTATTTCCCTTTATTTCTCACGGGAAAATTCGTTTGGTATTCGTCATTTTCGGTACAAGTCCTCCTAGCTTCGGGGACGAATTTACGGCGTATACCGAGGTACCACTGTCCTTGTAATTTTGGTCTATATAACAGCTTTATGTTTTCCTTAATAAATATAAGTTATTACCTTGCGTTGAAAAAACAAAAATATCTTAAAGTTTGGGAGACTTGATTCTGCTGCTCGCGGCCGTCGTGGGAGCCCAAACGCGCTCCAGGTTGTCGTCACCAATCAAGTGACGTCTGAGTGACGTCGCCCCGCCCACGTGATGACGCTCGGCTGTCCAGCCCCTCCCCCTTCCGGTGTAGCCACGCCCCCTCCAAACTGTGGCCCCGCCCTCCCACGCCACTCCCCCAACACGGGCCAAGCCTCAATGGTGGCCACTGTCTCTCCCACTGTCACGGCTTCTGTACATAGACGCCCGCGTTTTGTATCCGTGTCCTCCCCACATCTATTCCATCTCCATGGAGAATCCGGGGCCGTGCAAGAAAGCTCGAGATCTCCCGTGGCGGGGTCCGTCTCCCCCCGCCTCAGCATCGCGTCCGCGGGAATCGCGTGCGCGCGGCCTAGTATTCCGCGGTGCCTACCGCGTTGCCTGGACTCTGCGGCCGGCCAAGGCGCGCGACCTGGTATGGAAATTATCGGGGAGATGTGCGGGGTGTGTGGGAAGTGTTTGAACGGGTTTCGCTTCTCTCACACACTCGTGTCTCTGTGTCGTGAGCTCTCTAACTCGGTGCTGCAGGTTCTCACGCTGGTGGCTGTCCTGTACGTGGCGCATAACCTAGTACTGTGGAGCGAGGGTTGGTGGGTCACACACACTGTTATGGCCACTATAAATGTGTTACCTCGTCTGCTGTGCAATATTCCTTAAGCACCCTGAACTCGTTCTCTGCGATACCGATAATGTTGCTGTGCTCACGTACCACGGACCTTCCCTTCTAAAGTATCTGGTAATTTGGCTACACGGAATCATTTGTGCAACATGAAATAAAATGATAACTCAAAACACATTTGTCTTGTATCAGAGTTACTTCCTGACAGTGATCTGTTATGATAGTCCCGAGTGTTGTAGTTTATTTGCACGTGTCTCTGTTGCTGTTTGTGGTTCTGTGGTGTTGTGGTCGTGGTGGTGGTGGTGCTGATCTTGTTCGTGGTGGTCTAATTGTGGAACGAGTGCTGTGGTTAGGTATTCGGTTTGTGTTGCTTGTTTTGGTGGTGTTGTGTAGGTGGTGATCGTTTTATATGTATGTGTTGAACTTTTTTCGTTTTGTTGTGTTCGTAGAACAGGCTGCCCGCATTCAGAGCTTTCAATTATCAGGACCCATGCTTAATGCATTTGTAGTGACTTAACTCGGAGACGCTTAGACTTGGAGGCACTTCTTTTATTTAACCGAGCACCCTTTGCACAATACACACCCTACGCTGGTCCACACTCGTCTGTCGCTCGCTTATACACAACTCTACGTGGTTTTGCTAACCTATCCACAACACGAGCCGTCAAGCACTTACGGTGCTGAACCGAGACGGCCAACTACTGTCTAGCAGCGCAATATCGAGTGAAGACGACAGCGACCATGGCGACGATCTTCAACAGCACGACGGGTATCCCACTCCAAACGACAGCCCCGAGCTCTCGCTCAGGGCCCCCTTTTATGCTCCCAGCGTGGCCTCGCTCCGCCCCGGTCGCGCCCTCCAGAACTTGCCAGCGGGTTCCCAGGGCTTCCTCCTGTGCCCCCTTCTGTAACCTTTCCCCCAGATATCCCCCTCTGGTGTATCGCCTGGCCTGTTGTAAGCCACAGATCTTCTTCCCCGCCAGCATGTCAGCGCTATACTGCTAAATGTATTATTCTATGCCACTACACATTGATGCCAGGTTTTTGATATTTGTATTCACCTGCATACACCGATTGTACCACAATTACATTGCTTTGTGTACCTGTGCATATGCAGGTCTGTTAACCAGAATTTGTATATTTTACATATTACAAATGCATGATCACAGACTCGTACAGGCATGTTTAAAGAAAATAAACTAATTTAGATCTATTTGGAAATCCACTGTTGTATGAAGACCTCCCCACGCTATGTCGGCCCTAGATCACTATACTTCACCTCGCTGGTCAATGCAGATTTAGAAAGGGTTCCCAAAGACCAGTTCAGATAACCGCTTGCCTCTGATGTGAACCAAGGTCACCACATTAATTGCGAACTGCCCAACTCCTTACATTTCTACATGACGTAGATAACTGCATTTATTTATCCAATGTGAGATCAAAGTGCGCAAAGAGGCACGGGGAGGCGACAGACAAATAGGAATAGATGGATCAAAGACCGACAGAGAAAAAGATGCGTTTACTTGTCAATAATAGAGTTTTGTTTTTCATACCAGTTATATGCCACTTTTATCTTTATCACGTCATGAAATGAATGTACTCTCACAGAGAGCAGTGTACTATATTGTGTCAGAGAATAGCTGTGGAAGATGTCAGAATTGGCTCGGAATTTCCTCGAATAAGGATGATCCCGTTTATTCTAGATTTGAAGCTTTCGTGACTGCAAGGATCCATACTCTTTGGTTCTATTCGGTAAAGTCACGTGACTTTACCGAATAGAACCAAAGAGTATGATCCCGTTTAGCCAGTTTCCTGGCTATTTTACAAGGGAGATCCATACAGCAGTGTGCAAGCACAGCAACAACAACAACAAAGACGTCAATATTGCAGAGAATAAGTACAGGATCCTTAAGGAATATTGCACAAATAACGATCGAGGTATATGACTTTGGTACGCGAACCAGACGTGAATAAAAACAGTGCAACTGTAATATGACAAGTTAGATACATACTCTTTGGTTTTTTTCGGTAAAGTCACGTCGGCAAAATAAAATAAATGAAAACAACTAAATTAAATCACGTTTCGGAGGCAACGCAAGCTTCCGTCTTCACGTGGAACAGTCACAGCAAAATAGCTGTATCAAGTGACTGTTCCACCTGAAGACGGAAGCTTGTGTTGCCTCCGAAACGTCGTGATTTAATTTAGTTTTCATGTATTTTATTTTACCTACGTGACTTTACCGAAAAAAACAACGAGTGAATCCTTGCAGTCACGAAAGCTTCAGATCTAAAGTTAGATACAGGTGCACATAAGCTCTATATTTTCATTTAACAGTGATATAAACACAAATCGAAAAATGTTTTATCCATACAAGGGATACCGCGTTATTACCTAAAAAAAGTATTAATTGCTTGTCGGTAATATTGTTTAAATGTCTGTTCAATTAAAATAGATTAAGTGAAACGCACATTTAATGTTTATTTTTTGCACAGCCATTAGTGACCAGGCTGATTATATTAACTCCCCAAACTCGAGGATCTAATTGAATAGTACTATCTTAATAGCTCACTCCTGAAGAGAGAACTACTCGGAGATGCGAGGAACCACAACTGGGCAAATCAGCCAGCTGGTCAGCCAGTGGGAAATCCCCCCCCCCCAAGCTCTGCAGTCCCCTGTATATGAAGGTGTTATCGTCCAATTAATGAGTCGTTACGTATGGGAGGAAACCCATACGTGTGTAGTGGGTTCCAGGACACGGAGACGGCAGAATAGAAGCAGCACTATTTATTTAAACCTTAACAAGGGTTACACTAGAAGGGGTAGCGGCCCCTCCACCCGTATAACTCAGGAACACACCCCAGGCTCTCTAGCCTAAGCTCTAGGCTCCCAGTTCCTCCGGGTAGGGCTCTAAGGGAGGCTATCAGATCCGGCCCTGGTTAGGCACAGATCTCGGCACCCCGCCGACCAGACCGGCCCTTAGAAGGACTCTGACTCTGGGGCTCTGGGGCCGCACCACTGGCTTGCTGTGCCGGCCCTGAAAAGGGCAGCGGTCACAGGAGTTCCAGGGTCTCACCTAGCTGGCCTTCTTTCTTCACTGGTTGCTTCAGCCTCGGGCCCCACACTCTGCCCCGAGCTCCCTGGCTCCCCGCACTTTATACCCACTGGAGCCTTAGCGGACGTTGTTGTAGCCACCAAGGTGTGGGTGAACCACACCTTCCCGTGTCATGTGTTTATTCCCCATAGCACCCCTACATCACCCCCTCCCGTGTAACCCGCAGCCGTCCCGGCTGCAACAATACTCGAACAATAAACACAACAAACCCCCACCCGTGCGTGCCTCATAAGAACGAACACCCCAATAAATAACCCAACCCACCTATACAAAATTACACTATATACACATATACATTGTACCCGCCCCCCCCATCAACGCAGCAAGAAAACTTAACAGTGAACAACAAGAGTAACAAGAACCATTTTTACAACAAGCGGCGCATTTTGGCGCGAGTCCGATTTGCGGGTCCATCGTAGGGGGAGGGTCCGGTCGGCCCGGCAGTGGGCACCGGCTGTGCAGGTGCACCGTCTTCCGTCACCCCGGAAGGGCAAACTCCGTCCCCACCGGGTGGCGCAGGCGCGCTGGAAGCCGTCATTCTTGAGGCGCCTGAAGGTGGAACAGTTAGCGAAGCATCAAGGGCAGGTGACGAAGACGCCGTCCGGGAGTCAGCGGAGACATCACATGCTCGGCCTGTGTAATGTGGTGGAGGGACGCGCGGCGCCACAAACGGCTTCAGACGCGAGGGGTGTACGTACCAGCGGCGTTTCCCCCACTGGATACGAACGCACTGCGGCCGCATAACCTTCACAATAACCACAGGGCCCCTCCAAGGCCGCAACAATTTCGCCGAGGTTGCCAACGGCACCTGAGGGCAGTGCAGCCAGGCTTGATCGCCTGGCTTCCACGCATGTGTGCGTGATTGGCGCGATCGCAACCTCTCGTTGGCCTTCTGCCGAGAGGAAGAGTTTTGGGCCGCTGCCTCCCGCGCCTCGGTCAACCTCAGGATATTAAATTTAACGTGGTCGGCCAATTTCGATTTTCTGCTGGTTTCCGAGACGCGGAGCTGATTCGCAATTGGTGGGTCAACGTCGCGACCGTACATCAAAAAGAACGGCGAGAAGCCGGTTGCCGCGTGAGGAGCCATTCTATAGGCGGCCAAAACCCCCGGAATGTGAAGGTCCCAATCGGTCTGGGAGTCACACACCTGGTGACACAACATAGATGTGAGCGTCCTATGCAGCCGCTCCACCATGCCATCGGTTTGTGGGTGATAGGGGGATGTGCGAATCTTTTTCGTACCAAGAAGCGCACACACCTCGTGCAGAAGGACGCCAGAGAAGTTCTTCCCTTGGTCAGTCAGCAGCCGTTCGGGAGCACCCTTGTCGAGGACATAGCCCTGGACAAAGGCCTCGGCAACGGCTGCTGCTGACTGGTTAGCAAGAGGCCATGCCATAGGCCATCGGGTGAAATATTCCACGCCAACCAGCAGGTACTTGTTACCCCTAGGGGTCGCAGGGAAGGGCCCCAATATATCGAGTGCGACGAGTTCGTTAACCCGAGAGACCGTGATAGATTGTAGCGGTGGGCAGGCGCCTTTCGCTGGTGGTTTTCGTTGGGCGCACTGAGTGCATGCACCCAGGAGGTCATCCACATCCCTTGCCATACCCGGCCAGAAGAAATCCAGCTGGAGCACGGCAAGGGTCTTGTGGGTCCCCAGGTGCAAAAGCCGCTCGTGTGCGGCCCAAACGGCCTTACCCCGCAAAGCGGATGGCACCACAAGCCTGTGACGGCAGGCCCTCCCATCCCAATGCATTAGGAGCCCCTGGAGCAGCCCGTATGAATCAATCCCCGCGACCCCCCGCACGGAACCCCCTGCGCGACGACGCAACGCGAGGAGGGATGCGTCCTCCATCTGGAGGCGCCCCCATTCAGCAACGGACAACCCCAGCAAGGAGTCCGCACCTCCCTCCCCGACAGGACCCTCAGGCAAGGGGTCCTCAGTGGCAGCAGCGAGAACCGGGATATCTAAGGGGGGGCTATCCTCTGGCGGCTTACAACGCCCCGATCCCCTGAGACAAGCGCAATCTGAGGCGGGCGGCAGGCGAGACAGCGCATCCGCATCAGTGTGCCGAGCACCCTTCCGATATGTGGTCGTGAAATCATAATCCTGAAGGATTTCGAGCCATCGGGACAATTGCCCCGAAGGCTGTGTCACCCGCAAGGCATATTGTAATGCCGCATGGTCCGTACGGACAGTGAAATGCCGACCGTACAGGTATGGGCGATACTGTTGCATAAAAAATACAATAGCCAAGAGTTCCCGACGCGTGACGCAGTATCTCTGTTCCGCCGGAGACAAAACCCTACTGCCATAAGCCACGACGCGTTCCACACCACAGATCACCTGTGAGAGCACACCCCCAATGCCCGTATTGCTGGCGTCTGTATCGAGCAGGAAGGGTTCCGAAAAATCGGGGTAGCTCAATGGAGGGGCCCGCATGAGAGCGTCGCGAAGGGAACAAAAAGCGACCTCCTCCTCCTGGCCCCAGTGAAATTTCACTCCCTTCGCCGTCAGAGCGTGTAAGGGCTTAGCAATGGTCGCGAAATCCGCGACGAACCGCCGGTAATAAGACGCAAATCCAATGAAACTCCTGACCTCAGCCACCGAGGTGGGGGTTGGCCAGGAGTTGACACACTGCGTCTTTGCGGGATCGGTGGATATGCCCGAGCGGCTGACGATGTGCCCCAAATAGCGTACGGATTCCCGTAGCAGGTGGCACTTTTGCGGCTTAAATTTCAAATTCGCAGCACGCATTTTGAGGAACACGGCGCGCAAGCGCAAAAGGTGTTCGTCAAATGTCTTGCTGAACACGATGACGTCATCCAGATAGATCAAACAGACGTTCCACTGTAAGCCAGCCAAAACCAGTTCCATAAGGCGCTGAAATGTCGCCGGAGCGGAGTGTAATCCCATAGGTAACCGGTTAAATTGGAATAGGCCGTGTGGTGTGCGAAACGCAGTCTTTGGCTTGGACTCATCATCCAATGGGAGTTGCCAAAATCCGGATAACAAGTCCAACGTAGAAAAAAAACGTGCGCCAGCCAGAGCATCCAGAGATTCGTCCATCCGGGGAAGTGGATACGCGTCGGCCACGGAGAGTTTGATATCGCCAATGCAAATTTGTGCTCGAATTTGGCCTATGATACCCAGCGAACCCCCGTTCGCTGCGTAACACGGAACGGTGACTGGGAGCAAGGGGCGGCTTTGAACGGGAAGAATATTATAAATCAAGTCTGACACAATGGTCGCCGAAGCTCCCGTATCGACGAGGATACGCACCTCGACCCCGTCAATGCGACCCGCGACCACGGACGAGCCTGCCGACGCAGCAACAATGCGGTGGGCCAATTCCGTCCACTGCCCCGGCCCGAGCACCCTCTCGACCCCGCCGCCACCCAACAACCCAATGGGCGTACCCCGAGGCCCGTACACCGAAACGCGCGAGGTGGGGACAGGTGTGTGCACAGGCCGAGCATGTGGGGTGCCGCGACTTGCCGGGTTGCGATGCGGAGGCCTGTAGGCTGGAGCGCCGTCCGACCGTCCCGGCTGTCGTTGACGAGGCGCCCGGCATTCCGCAGCCACGTGGCCCTTGCGGCCACAGTTGTAGCACGTGATGAGCGCCTTGGGGTGCTCCTGGCGATCCGGTGTGGTCCGAGCCGGCCTCCCTCCGGATCTCCACTCCACCGGGCGACCCGCCGCGAAGACCTCCTCGGAGGGGGGGATGGTCGGCGTCCCAGCGCACACCGCAGCTGCGCCCTTGGGGACGAGAGGTGATCGACGCTGCGCTATCAGGTGCGCGTGGATGTGTCTTGCTGCCCGCAAGGAGCACATGTCCGCGTCGTCCTCTGCGACGATGACGATCTGTAGCTCCTGGGCCAACGCCAGGAGCTTCTCCGTCACCATCGCGTCCACCCCTTCGCCGTCCATCCGCGGGAAAGCCGCTTTTGCGAGGGCCAGGAGAGCCGTGCGATACGCCAGCGGTGGCTCCTTCTGGCCCCTGCACCGCTCGTGGAAGAGTTTGCGGCAGTCCGACGATGGCCCGTAGACTATGGTGAGGACCTGGAGCGCCGACTGTAGCGTAGATCGCGTTGATCTGGGAGCTGTGATGAGCGTAGCAAGGGCGTCATCGTCCAGCATGGCCGGTAGCGCACTCAACGCCTCGTTGTCCGTCCAGCCGGCCATCTCTTGATGAGCGAGAAAGCGGCGTTGAAAGGCCCCCCAGTCGCCGCCGTCTGAAACGAACTCCTTCAACACCGGCAGGCGTTGTTGAAACGATGGCTTCGTCTCTGAGAGGTGCCGCGCGCCATTTCCGGCCTCTCCACCGGTGTCTGTGGGGCTGGGGACACCCATCGGCGGTCGCGCAGGTGATGACGATGCGCCCGCCGATTGGTCCTGACAGCGGGCGTCCGTTGGTGATGACGTCACCACCGCTGATTGGCCCACAGCGTCCACGTGGCGCTGCGACCCTCCAATCGCCGTGGCGGACACTGTCATGGCGGCAAATCCGAAATCTGGTGGCTGTGTTTCGGCGGGAATGGCCGTTGAACGGCGTTCGTCTCTCTGCCGCCTTTGCGCCCGCAGCCCCGCGCGGTTGATTTCCTCCAGCGTGGAAGCCGCGGCATACAGCAGCTCAGCCAGTCGAGAGTGAGCCGCCTGCAACCCGTCCTCCATCGGCGGCCACTCCTCCAGCGGCGGCTGCTGTTGGGGCGTCTGGGACATCCCAGGATCGTCGGCCGCGGCCTCTGGCGCAATCCCAGGCGAGCCGTCCTCCTCCTGGGGTTCCTGTGATCGGTTTGTACTCCTTGTGTCCATTTTAAGACCACTTCTGACACCAGTTGTAGTGGGTTCCAGGACACGGAGACGGCAGAATAGAAGCAGCACTATTTATTTAAACCTTAACAAGGGTTACACTAGAAGGGGTAGCGGCCCCTCCACCCGTATAACTCAGGAACACACCCCAGGCTCTCTAGCCTAAGCTCTAGGCTCCCAGTTCCTCCGGGTAGGGCTCTAAGGGAGGCTATCAGATCCGGCCCTGGTTAGGCACAGATCTCGGCACCCCGCCGACCAGACCGGCCCTTAGAAGGACTCTGACTCTGGGGCTCTGGGGCCGCACCACTGGCTTGCTGTGCCGGCCCTGAAAAGGGCAGCGGTCACAGGAGTTCCAGGGTCTCACCTAGCTGGCCTTCTTTCTTCACTGGTTGCTTCAGCCTCGGGCCCCACACTCTGCCCCGAGCTCCCTGGCTCCCCGCACTTTATACCCACTGGAGCCTTAGCGGACGTTGTTGTAGCCACCAAGGTGTGGGTGAACCACACCTTCCCGTGTCATGTGTTTATTCCCCATAGCACCCCTACACGTGTGAGCCACCCTGGTGTCTCGAACGCAGCATCCAACCCCAAGGTCCATTAAACCACCTTGCTTGTGTAACAACTCCAGGAGACTGCCTTTTGATGGTTCTTTATTGAAGACACGTTCACTTGACAGCGAAGACCCTGACTCCAGCAGCAGCATCCCCGAGCCTCTCCTCTCGACCCCTTTCATCCTCAGCGTGGCCATCCCTTGACCCTTGGCCACGCACCTCCTCTTGAAACGTCTCGCTGGCTCTCGATCCTTCTCGTAGACCCCAGATCATTCCCCTGCCTGTCCCTTACCCCCTAGTCTCATCCTTTGCTAATTTCCCTGTCATTACCCCCTGTGACTGCTCGTCCCCTGTACTTTCTTTACACCTGTAAAATAAACTCATGGCATGAACAGAATCCTTGTCTCTTTCTATCTTCCCTCTGTTTACCTCTCACTCTTTTTGTCTCTTGCTCATATACATTTCTTAGTTTTCCTGTCTTTTTCTCACCCCGTCTCTCCCTCTGACTCACCTGTTACTTTTCCCCTCTCACCTTCCTTAAGTTACGTATCTTCCCTCGTGTTGTGCCTCAGTGCGTTGTGTCTCACCCTCTCTGAGTGTGTATCTTGCTGTGTTCTGTTCTATTCCGATTAAGCTCACTCTGTCCCTCTCTCTAGTGTTTTTAGATGGCAGAAGACAATGTGTGGCCCACACGAAAAAAACCTACATCCACGTGAAATATCAGGATCGGCCACAAGAGGGCATTGCCAGGTCTTAAGACGAAATGGACCAGCTCGAAGCGTTAAGTGCACTCTCGGAGTTGGTTTCACTGTATAAAGTAGAAATTCCCAAAGGGATATTGTGAGAGAGATCACAAGAAGTTGTAATAATTTCCTTACCTCACGTGGAGCTACCATGCACATGCATCACTGAGCTCAGGTGATATCACGTATGTTCATTTAATTGGCACAACACATTCCTGTAATTGAATTGTGACTATAGCTTACATTTGGCTTATGCATGATGTTGGTGATGGAATGACAGCCTAAGAAGCGAACGTATTCAAAATTTACAACTGTGGAGATGCAGCAATGACATCGGTTGATGTGCAGGAGTGAGATGGAAGGTAGCAGGATTGGACCATGTGAGATGGTGATGTGGGAAGGCCTTCAGCAATGGACAATGGATGATGCAACAATTTTAATTTCGCATGTATTCTCTATCACCACATTGCAGAACCCCATAGACCCATCAAGGAAACTCGGGAATGATAAAAAAAAGCTTTTATTTCAACTCAAACATCGCAGTTTTACAGACATTACAAAACCACTACTGCCAATGCATGTAGTGAAGACTGCCCATCTCTACAGGCTCACTCCTCAACCTTCAAACCGAGAGGTTGGGTTAACGGCCCACACAGGGATGGGAGTCTGAATGACGAGGTCTAGCATCAAGAGCTGCGGTGATGATGGTGTATGTGCATTAGATGCCCACAATCTGTGGACGTGCAATCCAGCGAGTGGGTGCTGAATCTGGGTCCCATGCAAGCAGGTGCGCATACCATCCTAGTTTTTTTGTTTCATGACCCTTAAAACAAAGCGAGAAACTACATGGGTGCTTGTCATTACTTGTAAACTCTTTAGATTTGTACAATTCAGAATTTATGAAACGGCGAAGAAATCTGTGCCCATTTTCTCATGATATCCAGCCACATGGCGCAATTGCCAGAGGATATCACTCGCAATATATCCAGGTTTGAGATCAACCCAGCCGTTCATCATATCTCCAGGGCCAACAAAATAAAGACTCATTTTGTGGGAAGTTATAGTGGTCATTCTACAAGTAGACTGGTCTCCACCATGGGAATGTGGAATTTCTACAACTCATTCAAGAATGCCAAATGAGATTATGTCACCACAAACATGCTTATTTGGGAGTGCCTCATATAACCTTGCAGGTGTCTGACCATATTTATATTCTGCAAGATTGACACTGTGCACAAGTTAGGGATGCATCGTCATCTCCCGAACATATCTGTAAAATATGGTACACCGCGCGCTTGAAAAAATTCTGCTTAACATAGGGCACGTTGGCCCATCTGCTTTGTGCCCTTTTGATTCATCAGGTATAACAAAAAACACAGTAATCACTTTATACATTTGTAACGTAATAAACCAACATTGTAATGCAAAACATGTTTTGGCATCAAATAATTACAATTCGTACACCCACGTTGGCAATGTAATGAGCAATTGCAAACAATAGGATATTTGAAAAGACGCAGCTTGCAAAATTATTAGATTATGTTTTTACACCTTTACTTGCATGTGTATGGTTTTTTTCTTCTCCAAATCAAGTTCCTGCATTTTTCGTTTTGACACGTGGTCCCACAAAGCATAGGTTGATATTAAAATTAACGTTCAGCATGTGACTGGGTGGCTTTGAATGGCTGTGGCCAAAAGCACTCAGCCAATATCATTTCAGCCACCAGCTATTGAAGCAGGTTGTTACCGGGGGTATGAAGTTTTCTGTTGGTCTGTCTCAAGTGTAGGGAGTTGATATTCTTTCGGTCTTTCGGTAAAGTCACGTAGATAGAACAATAAAATAATAAAAATAAAGTGAATAAAACATAATAAAAATATCACGTTTCGATCGCAACACAAGCAATCGTCATCAGTTGCGATCAAAACATGATATTTTTATGACTTTTTATTCACTTTATTTTTATTATTTTATTGTTATATCTACGTGACTTTACCGAAAGACCCAAAGAATATGAATTCCTGCAGTCACGAAAGCTTTAAGTCAAGATTTTGTATGGGGTTGGTCTAAGTCTGGTTACCAAATATTGCACACGCACGTAAAATTCTGCTTTGTAACACATGAAAAAGCTATTACACGTTCACCAGAAAAGTATGAACGCAACTAAAATCATAGAATTAAGAAAGACAAGTTTGCCGCCAAGTTACAACAGGAAACGTGGACGCATTTCTGAAGAAACTAGTCCCTGAATTAAGATTGATGCTTAATTGAGATGTTTAAGTGGTGTAGCTGTAATGCATCGAGCACACGGTTTAGACAAAGTTGTGTTAACGTAACACAATATTCTATTTCCTTAAGACTTGATTCTAAATTATCTTCACAGTACACCTTAACGAGACTTGTACATAAGTACTTTGTGATTATATATATTACATTTTAGAATAAGTGACAGCTAAACGCACTTGCCCCGACTGCAAGGTAAAATCTTTACAATGTATGATATATACATATTCAAATATGCAATCACACGCACACACATAGACAGCTCGGGAGAATTGGTATGTGAATACGGGATGGACCACCCTTTCCCGAGGTCACCACAGCCTGAAATGAAAAGCAACTCGATGTTGATGATCTCAACACCACAGCAGGTGCAGTACCCGTTAAAAACTGAGTCAACCTAGAGGAGGAAGCCAAGGACAGGTTTCAAATCCCCATGCCACTGGTGTCCGTTATGGCTCGGATTCAAATTCGAGTTGCAAGAATTAGGGTGTGGTGAGTGAACGACGATGTTACTACTTCCCACCACACACACACACAGGCGCATAAGAATGGCATTGACATTAATACTGATATTTACAACAAAGGTGCCGATTCTACAGGGTGGGGCGTTATTTAATTCCACAAGGCCAAGGCTCTTAAACCACATTAGCACCATGTATAACTAACATTTACTGGCATTAAGACACATATACAAACACATACATTGGGGGATGTTAGTTTACAGGTACAGTATATTTTTCCCATGACCTTCAGTTTTTTTTTACTGCTAAAGCTGCAGTATTTCTTTCAATCTCAGGGATGTAGGTGAATTGTTTGAACCCCATTCTCAAACTCATGTTTGTGTGAAGTTGCCACTCGTTGTGAAGACCATCTGTAAAATGTCACTGCCAGGCCCTAAGAATTGAACCCCACACTTTTTCTGGCGTGGTGTTTTGACATGTGCTCGCAAACCATATAGAGGTATCTTCAATTTATGTACAAAAAAATCGCAATTGTATATACATCAATCAGCCAGCACAGTAGTTAGTGTGTCCAATTTACAAGCAGGTTTCCGAGCTAAAATCGTGTGGTAAAGTATCAAGTCAACCCATCATCCTGCCGTGGTCAGTAAACTTCGTACAACCCTGCAGGAACTCAACAGTGGTGGTTGTCCCATGAGAACGCGACTTGCGTAACAGAAATGTGAAATTTCCACCAACAACCCAGGGTCATCACAGACGAGGATGGCTCCAAATTACTACAAGAGATATTTTGATTCGTTGACGTATCATTATTATACACGATACGGATGGATAGTCCACCAGTGAATCAAACTCCTGGGATTTAATGACTTGTGTCTCACTGTGACACAATAACTGGAAGGAAAATGGTCAAACTTCCAGGCACTTCCATTCAATCAAACACTCTGTTGTGTTCCACAATAGGGACCCAATTGTTAAAGACTTGTGGGAGCCCCTCCTTGCTGAGCCAATAGCTGCGTCGTCGGCAGAGGCGTGGCTACTATAAGGTCGATATGGCCAGTAGCAAAAAGGCTTTTGCCTCCAGCGCGTGGCCAGTAAAAGCGAGGTGTTCATAACCTCCTCTCTGCCTACGCCTGATCAAAATTTACCATCCGTCTTATCGTGTTGATCCCCAAGCTCACCGTGGGATCATAAGGAGGGCATCACTGCCAGGAAACGGGAGGGCCGACTGCTGGCCCCGATCACAACGCGTGTGTGTGTGTTTGCGTCTGCACGTTAATCTGCTTGCAAGCGTTGCCGGGCGCGCCGTGCGTTCCCTGCGTGCCGTGCGTCGCGTGCATGGCCGCCGTGACCCCGTGCCCCCCGTGAGCACGAGCGTGGCTGTAGAGCGCGACCCCACCCACGACGAGGGCGCTGCCCGCGGCGGAGACGACGCTCACAGGGTTCCCGAACACGAGCACGCTGAGCCAGATGGAAAGCGCGTGCTTCATGGTGCTCGCAACGCTGCTCGCGGGAACATGCGTGGATGCACAGGGAAAACACACGAGATCAACGACAGGCATACGTACACATGGATAAACAGGGGCACACCCGATTACACACATCAACACATTGGTGTACACGGAAACGCGCGTATATTGATACACCTAGAATACACAGGTACACTTGGTTACACACGGATGTACTCATATAAACACAGGTACACAAAGACACATTTGCAAGGGCACACAAATCCACACAGGTACACATTTAGGTACACAAATAAATGAGTGCATGGACATGCAGATGCACACGGGCATGGGCAAACGCATTGACATGGGTGGATGTGCTTTTGCGAATTGTGTGTTGGTGGTCAGGGAAGGCCTGTGTATCGTGTGGGCAGTGTGTTGTGTCGTTTTATGTGCGTTGTATGTGAGTTACGTGGTATGTGTGGTATGTGTTGGTGTAGTACGGTGTGTGATGCATGTGTGATGGATGCATGGTGCATGTGTGCGGGGTATGTCCATGTTGAGCCTGCCTGAACGTGACGGGGGAGATGTATCCCATGAGAGCGAACGCGCACACGCTCTGTGCATGGAAGAGAGCTCCGTCAGTCACGAGGAGACCAGCCAGGTCTGGCGTGATGGGCACGGCGAGCCACACCATGTCCTGCACACACCACATATACGTAGCTCCTAATGCATAACACCCACCCCTACCATACTACACACTGTCCTGCAGACAGACACACTGAATACGTCACACCATGTCCTGCACACACCAAAGGTCCCCTGTGTAGCCTTCAGCAGAATGTGGAGGCAAGTGCCGTTAGCGAGCACCTACGAAGGCCGTCACGGCACACAAAGGTGTGTGGCCACTACCATTCCCAGCCGCCTTTATCTCCCTAGTGGCGATGTTTACACACCACACCAGGTACTCAATTGAGGTTAAGTCGACCTGGTGGAGGCCCAGGACCGGTTCAGAAAATTGTCAGCGGGAATCGAACTCGGGTCGCCGGGTTCGTACCACAGGGCTCTAACCGCTGCACTACCGCTCGCAACATGTCCTGCACACACACGCACGCACGCACGCACCGAATACTTCACGTATATTACACACCATAGCGCACATCATACCACACCATGTCCTGCACACACCACATATACCCACACACGCAGACTCTGGGTGGAGAGAACATGAGTGCTGTACCGTCATGAGCAACCAGGCAGGGATCATCATCAACACGGCGGCTCCACTCGTATAGAACTGCAACTCCGCAGGCCTGCACACACACCCACACGGACACCCACATGATGAGACAAAGATCCTCTGTGTAGCAGCCTTTTGGCAGAATGTGGAGGGAAAATGCCATTCGCAAGCACCTATGAAGGCTGACACGGCACACAAGGGGGGTGAGTGGCCAGCCTTTGTCTCCCCGGTACTCATGTTTGCACACCGCAATGGGGACCCATTTCAGGCTGAGTCGATCTAGGGGAAGGCACAGGACCAGTTCAGATATTTGTCTGAACCGGTCCAGACGTCTTGGAAAAGGTAGGATAACCCACACTTTGCTCCACCGTACGCAACCTGCTAATTAACTAACTGTGGTGTGCCCAGTTACACTGCTGGGTAGACAGAAGTGGAGTTCAAGAAACTTGTCCCATTGTTTCAACTTCCGCACCGGGAGATCGAACTGGTGACCTGCATTGGAAGTCCAGTGTGCAGACCATTACACGTGTCCATTCAGCCCATGCTCGTTACATGAAAGTGTGCTTGTGTAACAGTACGTATGTATATGGCAAGCATGGCTGCGTTGCTGGGTCATGTAACCTGCATGCCCAGCCACCTCTTTCCCAAGCGGTTTCTGTTGGGCCGGATAGAGGGGGCTAAACGATGTATGGCACTGGCTAGAGAACAGATGGGCTGATGTAGTACATGAGGATGTGGAGCTGAGTGGACCTGCCGAAGACTGGTACCAGCAGTGTCAAGATCTGCCTCATGGAGGAGGCTCGTGAAGTACGCTACTGTGCACTCGGAGGCAGTCGTCCTCCAACACGAGTGGAGCGTCGATGCTCACAACAACAAGCAGAAGGCCGGGCGGCTAAAAAGCAGAACGTTAGCGCAGTGGGGTGGACGTCCGTCAGTCATGTCAGTCAACCCTTGGCAACTGGGCCTGTGCCGTGACCTCCTGCCAGTTGGCCTTCGACACTTAACGTGAGCTCAAAATACACCTAGCCTGGCACAAGTGAATGGTGGTTGTTGTGAATATGTGCGCGCATGCTCGTGTGAATGGCATGGGTTTGAGCATGTGTGCTACTCACGTAAATCGATATTTGTCACCACTCAGAAGCTTCTTGGAGAACACGTTCTGTAAACTGCACACAGAGGCACATGTGAAACACCGTTAGCCACTCTCCCATTTCCACTATACACACACCCACTAACTCAATGTCAAAAAGCGGCCAGGTGTAGAGCTGGATGACCAGCGCTACACCTGGCCGCCTTTGTCTCCCTAGTAGTAATATTTACACACCGCCCCAGGTACTCATTTGAGGCAAAGTCGACCTAGAGGAGGCTCAGGACCAGTTCAGATAATCGTCACCAGCGTTGACCGTGAGCGGGAATCGAACTTGGGTCACTGTATTCGTAATTTGGCAAAACAACTGCTGCACAACCATTCCCCACAGACAAAAAAAAACCACAGGAAAACCTAGGACAAAATTTCCTGTTGAGCCGAGACACAATCTTGAGGCAAGTGTTGTTAGCGAGCGCCTATTAAGTTTGCACTCGAGAAGCAACGAGTGGGTCAGGCGACCCGGTTGTGTCTACATTGGGAATCTTACCTCGACCGCCCTGCAAACTGGCTGAGCGGCAGGCACGCTGGCCTGTTGCGCAATACCCGGCAAGCAGCACAATCACCTGAGCTACTCGACAACCTCAACCACAGCACTTTCAAGAGCAACAATTTTGACTGCAGCGCCGCCTAGTTGCAGCAGCAGTGACTGCAGAAACTGCACTAAATCGATATTTCTCATTGCTTGGCCCCTGCAGTGACGGGGGGAAAATGGACAAGGGGACCCCTTTTTAGTCCTTGTGTAGTGAGTGTAACTGAGTCGTAGACGTTCCTTTTTAGAGGCAACACATTTATTTGTAACACGTAACACGAAGGGGTAACTGCCCCTTCACCAGATACAGCCCGGGGTGGTGATCACCCAGCTAACTACGCTATACAGAGGAGTTACTGCTACGAAGGGTCGGGCCTCACTCGAGTCCACGACCACGTGTTTGCCTCCTAGGACGTAGAGCTTCCAGCTTGAGACGTAGAGATTCAGCTGGTGGACGTGGAGCTTCCAGCTTGTAGAATGCAGCGACCCCGGTCCCTCTCAGGGACCCGCCTTATATCCCCCCACGGGTCGGGGCCGCTCCGCCCCTGGCCCCACCCACCTTCTGGAGCCTTATAGCTTCCCCTCGGTCTCTCCCGAGAGCTCTCCCTGGACACGTGATCACCCCCTAGTCCCCCTACCTGGGGGCCTCTCTGTGGACACTTTAGATCACGTGTCTGCAGCGTCAACCAGAGTGCCATGGCCCGGGGTAACCCTGTCCTTGGGCTGACACTCTCCCCCTCGTGGGAGCCCGCACAGCACGCCATGCATCGTGCCTGCGCTATCCCAGCGCTCTCCAAGCCCCGCTAGAGCTGGTACTACACCCACCACGTGGTGTACGCGATGACGGTGCATCGCACGCCACGGCTCTTCCGTGCCGGCACCGTACAGTGACAACCCCGATGTCACTACACTTGCACTGGGGCTCGTGCCGACCACATTTCGCCACTGCACCCCCGGGAGCCGGTGGCATTGACGAAGTGTAGCTGGTGCAAGAGATGTGAAAGGTGGGGGATAGGTGTGGAAAGTGGGAGAGAGGTGTGTGAGGTGAGAGAGGTGTGTGAGGAGAGTGAGGTGTATGAGGTGTGTGAGGTGAGTGAGGAGAGTGAGGTGAGTGAGGAGAGTGAGGTGAGTGAGGAGAGAGAGGTGTGTGAGGAGAGTGATGTGTGTGAGGTGTGTGAGTTGTGTGAGGTGTGTGAGGTGTGTGAGTTGTGTGAGGTGTGTGAGGTGAGTTAGGTGTGTGAAGTGTGTGAGGTGAGTGAGGTGTGTGAGGTGTGTGAGGTGGTAGAGAGGTGTGTGAGGTGTGTGAGGTGGTAGAGAGGTGTGTGAGGAGAGAGAAGTGTGTGAGGTGTGTGAGGAGAGAGAGGTGTGTGAGGTGTGTGAGGTGAGTGAGGTGTGTGAGGTGAGTGAGGTGTGTGAGTTGTGTAAGGTGTGTGAGGTGTGTGAGGTGTGTGAGGTGTGTGAGGTGAGTGAGGTGTGTGAGGTGTGTGAGGAGAGAGAGGTGTGTCAGGTGAGAGAGGTGTGTGAGGAGAGAAAGGTGTGTGAGGTGTGTGAGGTGTGTGAGGTGTGTGAGTTGTGTGAGGTGTGTGAGGTGGGAGAGGTGTGTGAGGAGAGAGAGGTGTGTGAGGTGTGTGAGGTGTGTGAGGTGAGAGAGGTGAGAGAGGTGAGAGAGGTGTGTGAGGTGTGTGAGGAGAGAGAGAGGTGTGTGAGGTATGTGAGGTGTGTGAGGTATGTGAGGTGTGTGAGGTGAGAGAGGTGTGTGAGGTGTGTGAGGTGTGTGAGTTGTGTGAGGTGTGTGAGGTGTGAGAGAGGTGAGAGAGGTGTGTGAGTTGTGTAAGGTGTGTGAGGTGTGTGAGGTGAGAGAGGTGAGAGAGGTGTGTGAGGTATGTGAGGTGTGTGAGGTGAGAGAGGTGTGTGAGGTGTGTGAGGTGTGTGAGGTGAGAGAGGTGTGTGAGGTGTGTGAGGTGTGTGAGGTGTGTGAGTTGTGTGAGGTGTGTGAGGTGTGAGAGAGGTGAGAGAGGTGTGTGAGTTGTGTAAGGTGTGTGAGGTGTGTGAGGTGAGAGAGGTGAGAGAGGTGTGTGAGGTATGTGAGGTGTGTGAGGTGAGAGAGGTGTGTGAGGTGTGTGAGGTGTGTGAGGTGAGAGAGGTGTGTGAGGTGTGTGAGGTGTGTGAGGTGTGTGAGGTGAGAGAGGTGTGTGAGGTGTGTGAGGAGAGAGAGAGGTATGTGAGGTGTGTGAGGTGTGTGAGGTGTGTGAGGTATGTGAGGTGTGTGAGGTGAGAGAGGTGAGAGAGGTGTGTGAGGTGAGAGAGGTATGAGAGGTGTGTGAGGTGTGTGAGGTGAGAGAGGTGAGAGAGGTGTGTGAGGTGAGAGAGGTATGAGAGGTGTGTGAGGTGTGTGAGGTGAGAGAGGTGAGAGAGGTGTGTGAGGTGAGAGAGGTATGAGAGGTATGTGAGGTGTGTGAGGTGAGAGAGGTGAGAGAGGTATGTGAGGTGTGTGAGGTGAGAGAGGTGAGCAAGTGTGTGAGGTGGGAGAGAGGTGGGAGAGAGGTGGGAGAGAGGTGGGAGAGAGGTGTGTGAGGAGAGAGGGGGGAGAGAGAGACGGGAGAGAGAGGTACCAGTCAACGATGTTGGTGGAGAGGGCAGCACTGAAACCCAGCGAGCTGAATCCGACCTCGGTGGCTGTGCACATGGACAGGCCCAGCATGACGGGCATGAGCGACGCGGACACCCGCCAGCCTGCACGCACAAAGATCACCCGCATACGCTTAACAGACTGTAGGAGCAAGTGCTGTTAGCGAGAACCTACCAAGACCAGCACGGCACACCAGGGGGTGGGTGGTCAGGACGTTTGGCTTGTGGTAATGTTTTCACGTAGCCTCGAAGTGCACCTAGCCTGGCACAGGCGCCATGGTGACCTCACCGCCACTTCGTGACGGATGACGGGTGTTGTTGTTTACACACCGCCCCAGGTACACATTTGAGGGTGAGTCGACCTAGGGGAGGCCCAGGACCGGTTCAGATAATCGTCACCGGTGTTGACCGTGAGCGGGAATTGAACCCGGGTCGGCGGCTTTGTAGTGCACCGTGCACAGGCACACGCACACACAAGTGTGCCCCGTATAGCCTAAATAGACTGTTGGGGCAAGTGCCGTTAGGGAGCACACACGCGCACATGGTAACTCTTGCACCAAGGTCACTCTTGCAAATGAGACTCGTCCTGATTTTCTTGAGTTTTCATCTGGTTGAACAAAATAAACTTGACCTGGACTTCACATGGGGTGAGGATCCAGCTGTCAACCGCCCCTGTGGTTAAACCATGGAGATTTAACTGCACATCTTTGTTTTGATTTGAAGCTTTCGTGACTGCAGTAATTCATATTCTTAGCTCTTTCGGTGAAGTCACGTTGAAGGGAAACAATAAAATATATATAAAACAATAAAAATTCTCACGACGTTTCGACCATAACCGTTGGTTTTTCACACCTGATGATGACCGTTTGTGTTATGGTCGAAACGTCGTGAGAATTTTTATTGTTTTATATATATTTTATTGTTTCCCTTCAACGTGACTTTACCGAAAGAGCTAAGTATATGCACATCTTTGTGTTCATGTTTCTGTTGTTTTGGTTTTCTCTTCAGTTACAGGTTTGAATGATCATTCCCTTAGAATTATCGTTCCCTCCATAGTGTAAAGGTTAAAGCCATCTCCATATATGGGGCTCCCAGAGGCACGTGGGATCAGTACACATTTATGACCGTGCCGTGCTGAGTAATTAATGGACTCATCCTGGTTCCTGCTTACTGCACAAACATATGTGCAGTGAGCGCAGGGTGTGTACTAGTGTGCAGGGTGTGTACCGTTTGCAGGGTGTGTACCGGTGTGTATGGTGTGTATGGGTGTGCAGGGAGTGTACTGGTGTGCATAGTGTGTAGGGTGTGTACTGGTGTACAAAATGTGTACTGGTGTCCAGGGTGTGTACCAGTGTGCAGGCTGTGTATGGTGTGCAGGCTGTGTATGTTGTGGAGGGTGTGTATGGGTGTGCAGGGAGTGTCCGGGTGTCAAGGGTGTGTACCGGTGTACAGGCTGTGTATGGTGTGCAGGGTGTGCAGGGTGTGCAGGGTGTGTAGGGAGTGTCCGGGTGTCAAGGGTGTGTACCGGTGTGCAGGCTGTGTATGGTGTGCAGGGTGCGTATGGGTGTGCAGGGTGTGCAGGGTGTGTAGGGAGTGTCCGGGTGTCAAGGGTGTGTACCGGTGTGCAGGCTGTGTATGGTGTGCAGGGTGTGCAGGGTGTGTAGGAGTGTCCGGGTGTCAAGGCTGTGTACCGGTGTGCTCTCCAAGGATGAAGCGTGACATGAGAACGGTGAAGATCGGTGCGGAACTTTTCACCGTCTCAGCGAACGACACCGCCACGTTCTTGAGACAAACAAGGCCCAGCACCACTGTGGCACACCTACAACCACAACAATACACTTACTCACAACTGCAACAACAAAGCAACAACCACAATACACTCACAACAACAGCCACAGTGATTGTCGTCGTCATCACCACTACTTTTGAGAACCAGGACAACCGTAGCACAACTACAGCCACAATGACAACAACAAACTGACCATCAACACTGCAACAATACACTTGTAACAACAACAAAACAGTCATAATTATCATCATCATCACCACCACTGCCTCTGATGACTAGAACGATAAGGGAACATCACTGCACCCGCGTTTAACGTTGTGTGTTGTCTTGGTGTGGTCTGGGACTGTTTTTGTTGTTGTTTTACTGCCTGGCCCAAGCTTGCACTGAGTGTTGAAAAATCGGCAGGAATGTATGTATTAATAAAGAATTAAAGCTTTCGTGACTGCATAAAATTACTCATTGGTTTTTTCGGTAAAGTCACGTGTTTAGAAATACAATAAAATTATATTAAAACAAAACAATCACGACGTTTCGATCACAACACGAGCGATCTTCATCAGGTGTCAAGAACAAATCACGGAGGTAAATACAACAAGAAGATGAGAGACGAGAATTCAACAAACCTAAGAAACATTATGTGAAGCACAGCCAGTCAGGCCAACAACACAGTTAGACACTTCCTGGCGGACCACGAATTTCATAAGAGTGTTAAATTTCATGTTCAACCTCTGGATTGCACAAACCAGCATAGAGTGAACAAATACGAGGTACAAAGTCAGCAGAAATACATATACAGATACACCAAGAGGCAAGGAGGGAGGAAAAACGGACAGAGAAGCAAGGAGAGAGAGAGAGAGGGGGCCGGTTTGTGCAATCCAGAGGTTGAACACGAAATTTAGCACTCTTCTGAAATTCGTGGTCTGCCAGGAAGTGTCTAACTGTGTTGTTGGCCTGACTGGTTGTGCTTCACATGTTTCTTAGGTTTGTTGAATTCTCATCTCTCATCTTCTTGTTGTATTTACCTCCACGATTTGTTCTTGACACCTGATGAAGATCGCTTGTGTTGTGATTGAAACGTCGTGATTGTTTTGTTTTAATATAATTTTATTGTATTTCTACATACGTGACTTTACCGAAGAAACCAATGAGGAATGTATGTACTTACGTGATTTGTACTTTAATACTCTGTTTATTATTTTTCGTGACTTGATTAGCTTTTCTCATTTTTGCACTTCTATCGATTATTTTTGTGATTGTTTGTTGTTGTAACCTGCTGACCTGCCCCGACTGGACATATGTGAAAAAAAGATTCGTGGTGGCGAGATGTTAACTACCTCACCTGGTATGCAGGTGGTATGTAGGAGGAAGTGGGTACGATCCCGACCCTGACGTCTATATATTTGGAGTTTGCATGTTCTCCCTGTGGTCGCGTGGAATTTTTCTCCGGGTCCCCCGGTTTTTCCCTCCACATTTAGAATCAACATCACGCGTTTAGAGCATTTTGCTGTTATACATTTCCACACGAGAAGCCACCTCCGTGAGTTATAATTTGAGGCCAGGTCGCTTCTGAAACAGAGCTGTAGAGCTGATAGGGCCTTACCTGGTAAAACATTTTTTTTAAATTTTATTTAATCGGATTCCTCCTTCAATCTAAATAAATATTCTAAATTCTGAGACCGCTCGCACTGCCCCACAGGACGCTGCACCTCATGCCGCCCATGAGCGTCATGGCGGAGACGAAGTTGGGGGGGAAGTCCTTGTGGGAAGACTTCCGGAGGCACATCTGTATCAAGCCGATGACCGTCGTGGAGACCATCTGCACCGCTCCTACACACACCCACAGAAGTATGATACACACAGTGCATGTCAGCACTACTCCCATAAAGACCACGATCCCCGTATAGCATTTAGCAGACTGTTGGGGCGAGTGCTGTTTGCGAGCACCTATGAAGGCCGGCACGGCACACAATGTGGTGGATGGCCAGTGCCAGACCTGGCCGCCTTTGTCTCCCTGGTAGTAATATTTAAACACCGCCCCAGGTACTCATTTGAGGCAAAGTCGACCTAGGGGAGGCTCAGGACCAGTTCTGATAATCGTCAACAGTGTTGACCGTGAGCGGGAATCGAACTCGGGTCACTGGATTCGTAATTCAGCACACGAACTGCTGCACAACCATTCTCCACACACACAAAAAAACACACACACGTGAAAATCTCGGACAGCCCTTTTGTGAGCCGAGACAGAATCTTGAGGCAAGTGTTGTTAGCGAGCGCCTATTCAAGTCAGCACTCGAGACGCACGAGTGGGGAAGACGACCCTGCTGTGTCTACATTGAGAATCTGACCTCGACCCCCCTGCGACGTCACACGACGGGGTGGTGTGGCCACCACCACGCCTGGCCCCCTTTGTCTCCCCAGTGCTGATGTTAGCACACTGCACCAAGGATTTATTTAAGGCTTAATCGACCAGGAGGAGGCCCGGGACCGGTTCAGATCTCTCGCCATTGATGGTAGGCATGGCCAGGGGTCAAACTGAGGACGCTGGGTGAGTCGCATAGTGCGCCAACCACTGCACCGCCACAAATGCCCCCACCTCCAACAACAGCCGCCGTTCGCTACTCAGTAGCGGTGACGTCTCCACGGCGCTAGCGCTAGCCGAGGTGCATGATGAGGCTTGAAGTGTCGATGGCTCACTCGCAGAAGGTTACAGGTGTCGTGGGTTGACCGAGATGACTGGCAGATGCACCACCTGTCCTCCCCAATATGCCAACTCCCTGCGTTTTAGTCACCCTGGCACTACGCTCATCATTGTGAGCATCGCTCCTCTGCGCCCGACTGTTGACGGAGGGTGACTGCTTCCAACTTCCCAGGAGCGTCCTTCACGAGTCTCCTCCACAGAGGCCGACCTGAACACTGCCGGTACCAGTCAACAGCAAGTCCACTCAGTCCTACATTACTTCTGTTACCGCAGAAGTCAATCTCTTCTCTAGCACGTACCGCGATCGTTTAGCCCCCCCTATCCAGCCACTCGCACACAAACGCAGTGCATCCTCGCCCATATCCGCATGCGGTGCGTGTGTGCATCTGTATGTACCCAGCGTGGCGGGCTCGCCGCCCAGCAGCGAGAGGATGTACTTGTTGAGCACCAGCGTGCAGAAGCTGAGCCCGTACCACAGGCACAGGTAGGTGAAGGCGTGGCCACCCCACAGCCCTGCTCCGCGCTCCAGCTCTACCGTCTCCTGCAGGGTCACCCGGACCGAGCCCTGATGCGGGTTATGGGGTTACGGGGTAACAGGGGTCATGGGGGGGTAATGGGTAACAGTGGCCACGGGGGTCACGGGGGTAATGTGTAATGGGTAACAATGGTCAGAGAGGTAATGGGTAATGGTTAGCGGGGGTGATGGGAGTCGTGGGTAATGAATGGGTAACAGTGGTTATGGGGTACATGGAGGTAGGTAATGAGGGTCATGGCTATGGGTATAGGTGACCAGGCTGAGACCATCAGCTTGCTAAATTTGAGAACCCAGTTTAATCACAGGTGGCTAAAATTCTTGATATGAACCAAGTGGTGGTGGTGGCAGTTCAGGATCTCTTAACCCTGAACCATGCGGCCACTTCACTCAAATAATAGATATCCATTGTAATTGATATGACTACAACATTAACTCCTCTCTGGTCTTCGCACCTGATTGATTCACAGTGACGACATCATATTTTCTCCTGTATTTAAGACCGAAAAAGGAGGATTTCTACATAATTCTGGTTGTCGCCGAATGAGGCTTGTAATTACCAGTGAAGGATCGTACTCGAATTGTAAATGTTGTGAGTTTACTCTCCAACACACTGGTGTGCTGAACTTGTAACTGGTTGGCACGTTTTGTTTAGGTGAAAAACCTTACTAATTGGCTGTTTCGTGTGGTGGCGGGTTTAAAGAAATATTTATATTTACGTGATCTAACCAAAAAAAACCTCTGTTATTGACACCTCACTTTGTTTTGTTTAACTGATGTAATGTGTTGGAAATTCTACATTACTATGGTAAGGTTATACTTGATCTAATAGATGGGCTACTGATACTGGGTTCATCAAGTGTACCCTCAATTTGGATTTGAACTTGTGACTTTCTGACTTCGGGTTGAGTGCTCTAACCACAGTGCCGCCTGGGCAGATGGGACACGTTGGAGGTAACACAGAAAGTGGAGGCAACACGGAACAGTGGGGATAATGCAAAGTGGGGTTACCAGGCAGCACGTATGTGAATCAGTGTGTGGCCACGTGCGCGTGTGCATGTTAATGTGGGGGGCAGTGGCGAAGTGGTGAGTGCACTCTGCTACGAACCTGACAAACCTGGGTTCTATTCCCAGCCACGGCTAACATCAGGTGATCATAGAACCAAAACGTTGGGCAGTTCACGAGCATTGGTTCAAGCAAGCCTGACTGCTGATGATACGGTGAATGTTTAAAATCGATCCAGAGTTTGCGAGTCAGGGACCAGTGCTGTTTATAGGATACACTCCCAGAAGGCCGTACGGCCAATGGGATTTGTAAAAATATTTTTTTCATGTGGAGAGACAAATATGTGATGGAGGCATTATTTTATTTTGCCATTCCGTGTTTAGGTTAACTCAACCTAAAATAATGCTGGTCACACCACCCTCAAGTAAACCATTCTGGCGTTAATAGGTTCTCACTAACAGCACTTTCCATAAATATGTTTGGCAATCTTTGAAAGAAGGTAATCATCCGGGTAGGGCGTTGACTGTCACATTAGCCGACTCAAACAATGCAAGCGCAACATAAACATCGAGGCAAAACAAAGAATCGATTCTTGAATCAAATCACGACCCCACGTTGTGACATTTCATCAAACCTCTGAGCTGGGGGGGGAAGGTGACTTATTACATGTACATTATGTTACTCTACATGCATTTGTGAATGTTAATGGAGAAAGCATGGGCAACAACGGAGGGCGAGAGGAGCGACGCTCACAACAATGAGCGGAGCGCCAGGCAACTAAGACGCAGGGAAGTTGGCATAGTGGGCACCACAAAAGGGGGCATCTGCCAGTCATCTCAGTTAGCCAACCCATGGCAGCTCAGTCTGTCCCGTGACCACCTGGACAGCGAGCCTTCCGCACTTCAAGTGGCAACCTCAAAGTGACCCTTAGTCATGTCACCACTATCGAATGGCGATTGGTGACTGTTCATGCGACTGTGTATGTCCAGCGGTAGTGCAGTGGTTAGCACGCTGCTCTATAAGCCCGGGGACCCGATTTCGATCCCTGCTCATTGCCAACGCCAGTGATGATTTTATGAACCGGTCCTGGGCCTCCCCTAGGTCGACTCAGCCTGAAATGAAGTCCTGGTGCGGTGTGTGGTAAACATCGCCACTGGGGAGACTAATGTGGCCGGGGCGTGGTGCTGGCCACCCAACCCCCCCCTCGTGTGCCGTGCTGGCATTCATAAGTGCGGATGTGTGTCTACCTCTGCAACCTTGTCAGGTGTCAGAGATGTTGGCAATAGAACTTCTTTCTCCTCCGGTCGCTCCATTATCTACACAGTGCCACAAGAGGAGACAATGACCATTCAGTCAGCAAGCGCCTGCAAAGGCTGGCATGGCGCACGAACGGGTCGTGCGACCAGCACCGCCCATCCAGGCCACCTTCGCCTTCCCTGTGAAGATGCACACGAATCATATTGGGCACGCACGCACGCACGCACGTGAAGTTGAGTCAACCCTAGCGGTAGCCCGCAAATAATTATAATACCGCAATAACTGATAGCGATGATTTGTAACATAGCCATGAAGTCGGGATCAAAGTGTAGTGCATTAAACATTAAAGCACCGCTGCAAAATCCCCCGTTATCGCCTTTATTAGGCTATTAGGGCAAGTGCTGTTAGTGAATAGCACCGATAAAAGCCGGCACAACACGCAAGGAGGTGGTGTGGCTGATACCACACCCGGCCGCCTTTGTCTGCCGAGTGCTGATGTTTACACACCACAGCAGGTATTCATTTTAGGCTGAGTCACCCTAAGGGTCCTAGACTGGTTCGGATATTCGCCACCGATGTTGGATGTGGCTAGGATATTTGATGTGGTGGAAGGCTTTGGATCTACTTACAAAGTGAAAGCACGCACGAGTGGAAACACAACAAAATCACACACACACACGTGGCAGTGCCACGGCGTCCGTACACTAAAATCTACAGAGAATTAACATCGTTAACTCTTCATGCACGTGTTAACACCAATAGGGTACAGTACAACGAATCCGGGTATGGTGAGTAGTGGCGCTCAAGTTGCCATCTATGAAATACAAAAAACCCGGATGCATTTATGTGAACGAGAAAATCTGGGAATACCAGCAGAGCGGAGAGCTGCATGTCAACACGTGGTCTTGAGTGGTGCATTGTTATTATTGACCACACGACGGGTAAAAGCCAGTGCCTTGATTTCCTGGGAAGACTGACAGATGTCCAAGGACAGCAGCTGCCTAAAAAAAAGGGTTTTTAATGCCCTGGGAAAGCCACCTCAGGTGGCAGCCTGAAGCAGCAGAGTGGTTAGTGCACTGCTGTGCTATGAACCCTGGCCAATTAAGTTAAATTCCCAGCCCGGTTCACCAACACACACTGACCAGCGTGGTGAAGTATACCCAAACAACTCCCCACGATCGACACAGCGTGGGGTGGAGGGGGGGGAGCCTTCTTGCTATAAAAAAACGCTGCAAATAATTGACAACCGCTTGAACCGACACGCGATGCAAAAACTCAAAACCGCGACGCAAATTTCCGTGATTTGCCGCGCCTGCCGCCCGGTGGGTCTCAACACCAAACAAAGCGCCATCGCGAAACCCATTTGCGTAAAGAAATAAGTAATGTTAAAACAAATAAAAAGCACGCTTTAAATGAAATGTACTGTACGAGTAATGGCAGAACTCCACGACTCCAGGGAGTGGCCCCGAAGCTTGCCACAACGTAAGGGGGCCGTTGTGATTTACAGCCAACATGAGTTGAGCGTGGACAATAAGACCCAAGCCGAAACGTAACATAGAAAATAAATGAATGTTTTAAAACGTGTTTTTTTAATGATAGAATATATTATTGTCATCAGTATGACATAAGTATAAACAAGTTTGCGGTCGATACCACATTGGGAAGTGGGTAAAAATCGAGTTACAAGATTTGAGGATACGACAACAACAACAACAGACAGCGCGAGTTAAATAAAAGCGCGTGATAATAAAAGCAAATCCCCCGTACCTTCACCGTGGAATTGACGAAACAGAACACCCTGTAGGTGTACATCCTGGCCACCCTGTAGGAGGGCATGGCTTGCGTGCGCGGGTGCATGAGCGGCAAGCCACCACGCCAGAGACGACGACGACGACGTCGAAAAGAAAATGTTTTTTTTTTAAATCACACAAAATTCCGCGAGTTACTGTTAACAGAGTCTCCTGTGCAAGAGATGGATAACGAGATAGCGGCCACAAAGTTGCACGCGAATGTCGAATGGGCCCTCTCCTGGGGCACAGCCGGGAAATGTCAAAAGACACCAGAGAGTTGAAACACTTCTTAGCGTGTGCCTTCAATATAAAAGTGACCGAAAAACCCCCCTCTAGATATCCACGTGACTGACACACCCTCTCACCATCACAAAAACACTGCTGACCTGAGCTCGCACTCAAAATGCACGGAGGTGCTTTATAGTGTGCAAACATTTGCACACACACACACGGGCGCCAAAGCGCACACACACACATATACAAACTAAATCAATAGACAAACACACACACACAAATCCACCTCGGAAACTTTTGGAGCAAGAACCGACAAGTTTTTAGGTGAGAGCGTGGCACAAGAGGGGCTTGGTTTGATCGTCACCGCACAACAAACGCATGGCATTTTTTTATTCTGGGCCTAGGGGCTTTCAGGGGAGGTATTGTTACAGAGCACATCATAAGGAAAGCACAATGGCATAAGTAATGACATTGCAACAGCCTCAGGCAAACACCTACACAATTATATTATGATGCGGCACACAAATCAAAATGTACACTGCCGCACTGATTACATTTTAAGGGACATGCAATAACTTGATTTTCACACACACACAAGTGCAATTATTTAATTTTAAGACGCGTAGAACATAGACGGAGTATTGGCGCAGCGGGTTTGCACAATGCACTCCGAATTCAGTGACGAGAGTTCGATTCCTGGCCACGGCCAAAAACAGTGACGATTATATGAACCGGTCCTGGGCCTCCCCTAGGTCGACTCTGCCTCAAACGAGTACCTGGTGCGATGTGTAAACATCGCCACTAGGGAGACAAAGGCGGTCGTGGTGTTGGCCACCCACCACCACGTGTCCTGTGACGGCCTTCATAGGTGCACGCTAACAGCATTTTCCCCAACAATCTGTAAAAGGCTATAGGGGGATCTTTGTCTTTGTATAGGAGCATAAACATGATGTCCACATTGGTTATTGACACGCTACCAATGCATGAGTCTATTACTGTGTATGTAAAATACGGATAGTGGTGGTGCAGTGGTTAGCAAACTGCACTATGAACCCTGCCACCCGAGCTCGATTCCCGGTCACGGCTAACAAAAGTGGCAAGTGATATCTGAACCGGTCATGGGGATCCTCCTCTCGGTCGATACCGCCTTAAATGAGGAGCTTCATAGCTCATCCAATTCCTCCAGGATAAATAAAGATTCTGATAAACACCAGCAGTGGGGTTGACGAAGGGCTGTCAAATACCATTATTATTATAATTCCACATATTCACACACTCAAAAAACACGTGCACCCAAACGCACACCCAAACAGAAAGAAATGCGCTGACTTGCCACAACCTCGAAAAAAAATCACACCTTCCGAAATACACGTGCAAAGCCAAAGACTCCCCAGTGACGATATTTACACACCGCACCAGGTACAACTCTTGACAGCCGAGTCGACCTCGGGGAGGGCCCAGGACCGATTAAAATAATCGTCACTGCTGTATGTGCCATGAGCGGGACTCGAACTCGGGTCGCCGGGTTAGCAGCGCGGTGCGCTAACCACTACGCCACCGCTCCCCACGTACACACGGGGCACGCGCGCACAAGGAACCGTCACTGCGCCTGAGCGAAAACACCTGAGCGGACCCACCCCCCCCCTCTTCTATATCCGCCACACCTCCAGGCAAAAGAAAAACACGCTGGACGTGAGTGTCGCCTGTTTATTCTCCCCCCACCCACCCCACCCCGCTGCTCACCCCCGATGAGAAAACACGGCGCAGAGTTCACGCCCGGTGAACGCGCAGCTTGCAGCGGGGGGGAGAGACGGCGGTGGTCGCGTGACAGCAAAAAAAAATTGGGCAGCAAAATAAATCCGCACAAGAGAGAAGAAGCGATGAGTTCGGTTCCCGTACAGCAGTGAGACGCAGTTGTGGGGACCTCACTACGACGACTTCTCCTTGGGAGTGTACAAGAAAGCCTGGTGTGGGTTTGCGCAAAACGAGGCGTGCGATGGTTGTACCGTACGTTACTTCACAATAACAAATGGGCAGATGTTAAAGGTGACGATTACATGAACCGGTCCTGAGCAGGTTCGCATAATCATGTACAGTGAGGGAAAAAAGTATTTGATCCCCTGCTGATTTTGTACGTTTGCCCACTGACAAAGGAATGACCAGTCTATAATTTTAATGGTAGGTTTATTTGAACAGTGAGAGACAGAATAACAACAACAAAATCCAGAAAAACGCATGTCAAAAATGTTATAAATTGATTGGCATTTTAATGAGGGAAATAAGTATTTGACCCACCTCTCAATTATAAAGATTTTTGGCTCCCAGGTGTCTTTTATACAGGTAACGAGCTGAGATTAGGAGCATACTCTTAAAGGGAGTGCTCCTAATCTCAGCTTGTTACCTCTATAAAAGACACCTGTCCACAGAAGCAATCAATCAGATTTCAAACTCTCCACCATGGCCAAGACCAAAGAGCTCTCCAAGGATGTCAGGGACAAGATTGTAGACCTACACAAGGCTGGAATGGGCTACAAGACCATTGCCAAGCAGCTTGGTGAGAAGGTGACAACAGTTGGTGCGATTATTTGCAAATGTAAGAAACACAAAAGAACTGTCAATCTCCCTCGGCCTGGGGCTCCATGCAAGATCTCACCTCATGGAGTTGCAATGATCATGAAAACGGTGAGGAATCAGCCCAGAACTACACGGGAGGATCTTGTGAACGATCTCAAGGCAGCTGGGACCATAGTCACCAAGAAAACAATTGGTAACACACTACGCCGTGAAGGACTGAAATCCTGCAGTGCCCGCAAGGTCCCCCTGCTCAAGAAAGCACATATACATGCCCATCTGAAGTTTGCCAATGAACATCTGAATGATTCAGAGGATAACTGGGTGAAAGTATTGTGGTCAGATGAGATCAAAATGGAGCTCTTTGGCATCAACTCAACTCGCCATGTTTGGAGGAGGAGGAATGCTGCCTATGACGCCAAGAACACCATCCCCACCGTCAAACATGGAGGTGGAAACATGCTTTAGGGGTGTTTTTCTGCTAAGGGGACAGGACAACTTCACCACATCAAAGGGACGATGGATGGGGCCATGTACCATCAAATCTTGGGTGAGAACCTCCTTCCCTCAGTCAGGGCATTGAAAATGGGTCGTGGATGGGTATTCCAGCATGACAATGACCCAAAACACACGGCCAAGGCAACAAAAGAGTGGCTCAAGAAGAAGTACATTAAGGTCCTGGAGTGGCCTAGCCAATCTCCAGACCTTAATCCCATAGAAAATCTGTGGAGGGAGCTGAAGGTTCGAGTTGCCAAACGTCAGCCTCGAAACCTTAATGACTTGGAGAAGATCTGCAAAGAGGAGTGGGACAAAATCCCTCCTGAGATGTGTGCAAACCTGGTGGCCAACTACAAGAAACGTCTGACCTCTGTGATTGCCAACAAGGGTTTTGCCACCAAGTACTAAGTCATGTTTTGCAGAGGGGTCAAATACTTATTTCCCTCATTAAAATGCAAATCAATTTATAACATTTTGACATGCGTTTTTCTGGATTTTGTTGTTGTTATTCTGTCTCTCACTGTTCAAATAAACCTACCATTAAAATTATAGACTGATCATTTCTTTGTCAGTGGTCAAACGTACAAAATCAGCAGGGGATCAAATACTTTTTTTCCCTCACTGTATCATTAATACATTCCGCACCCCCGATTAGCATTATTGGCTATGGTTCGAAATAAGTTCAACATGAATACAAGTGTAATTACGTACGACTGCAATACCGAGATATCTTGTAAACTAGATCTTAAAGAGTGCCCTTTCCTGGATGAATGTTTAATAACTAAACAAAAAATTAAAAACAAAAAAGTACGTGCAATTTGTCTAAGTGGGCTTGGGCAGGAAACACCGCGATAAGGGTAGATGGCCAATGGGCAGGGGCGGAGCCACGGGGGGGGGGGCTCAGCCCCCCCTGAAATTTTGGGAAAGTCAGTAATCGGGATAACCGAATATGCGGCGGCTGCTGCAAAATGCTGCAGGCTGCCACCTTGTGCTGCCCTGCAGGCTGCCACCTTGTGCTGCCCTGCAGGCTGCCACCTCGTGTGCTGCCCTGTAGGCTGCCACCTTGTGCTGCCCTGCAGGCTACCACCTTGTGCTGCCCTGCAGGCCGCCACCTCGTGCTGTCCTGCAGGCTGCTTGAGCGGCAGCCTTTAGAACTTATCGAACTTATTAGCCACATCAGCGGCTCCGACCTATTAATAAACTCCGCGTTCAAATCCAATAAAATTTGTTATATACATTTGTGGCCCCCATTGGAAAACATCAACACTGGATATCTCAGAATATTGAAGTCAGCCCCCCCCCCCCAAAGTCAAAATCCTGGCTCCGCCCCTGCCAATGGGTGAGGCTTGGTGATCGAACGACAGCCAAATGAGAAAGAGCGTCGGCTGAGAGAGGGTCGACCACCGTGGAGACGGAGCCACGATATCAGTCGGTGTGCAGCAGCGAGATGGGCGGTAGCAGCACTGGACTGCGAGCGACGGCGATAGCTTTGGGGTGGCCTTCATCCAGCAGTGGATAGACACTGGCTGATGAACGTACAGTTCTTGAACTAATGTGGGCGGGTATATAGGTGTCTCATATGTCAGGGGACTTATTTTTGGGCAAACCATAAAAGTTGAACACGAATGAAAACAAACTGAACATTGCACTCGCATAGCTCACAAAGCTCAAACATCCAAGGCAGTCAACTTGTTGATGATCGGCGACTCCTCACGGCGCACAGAAAGGTCATTGGCTGGGCAGTCCCAGCTTCAGACTGTACCCCCCCCACGGCAGCCAAACTCTGGCAAATTGCATTGTCTCATCCAGAATTGGCCGATTCTTTTTTTGGTTCGTGGTTTTATTTTGACCTTTCTTTTACACTGGTTTACACATTTTGTAAAATATTGTAGAGATATATATAAAAAAATGCTATTTACATATCACTCGAAGGTGTAAAATGCACACACTTTGGCCTTAATGGCAACAGTGGGATTTTAAGTTCATGGATACACTCGTGCACCCCGCTCCCAAATGAGTCCGGTATTTTGAAGACACACAGACACTGCTGTGTGCATGCCACATTAGTGGCAACGCGTGCGGTATTGTGTTATGTGCACCACGGTCGAGATGTCTAGGAACAGAGCTCACAGCAACGAGGTCACGAGTTTACATTCCAGTCGGGGCTCACTGACGACCACCAACAGCGTCATCACCATCACTATCATCTTAATCGCAAATATCTTCAGAAGCATTAGCTGAATTGTAGTTGTATTCTTGGTTCTTTCGGTAAAGTCACGTAGATAGTAGTTGTCATTATCATTATTAATGCATCAACAGCACTGCCACAAGCATCATGCTGCTCCTTAATTCGAAAATGGTCAACATTATCACCATCTTCATCATCTCGACCAGCATGGTCAGTACTGTCACCACGACTACTAGCATTGTGAGCATTAACACAAGTATCATCATATCTGCATTGTCGTAGCCATGATCACTATCCCAAGCAGCTCGAGCAGCAGTATTGCTGCTGTCATCATCATCATCATCTCCTGCATCATCAGTAGCAATGTAGTCATATAGATCATCAACACTACTACATGCAGCAGCAGCATCATCATCATCATATCAGACGCACTGTTGCCATCATCAACATCATCACCAGCATTGGCAATATCATCATCAGGCCTCCCAGGTCGGTAAACAATCACCACTCGATTTAAAGCTTTCGTAACTGCAAGGATTCATCTTCTTTGGTTCTTTCGGTAAAGTCACGTAGAATGAGAATAAAATAATAAAATAACACAATAAAATTCTCACGACGTTTCGGCCACAACACAAGCAGCCTTTTTCAGGTGAAAGAACAGAACTGTCGGGACGACAGAAAGAACCAAATAAGAATCACCACTCGGTGCAGATAATTCCACAGTGATTGCTGTATTAGGTCAGGATGCACCTGCCCTTGCCAGAACAATGTGGAATATCCATCACTGGTTCAGGACCACAAAATCGAGTCGGGCATCAACCATCCTGCCCATCCCACCCATCTCCTGGTGTGACACCGTCGACACCATGGCACTGAATGCTGTCGACCTTGTAATCTTTACAGCGGCGTTGGGCAGCATGGTTAACCAAGAAAGCTGGCAGTGGCAGAAAAAAACAAACTGGACCAGTTGGTTCACTTACACAACGGCTGTTGACAACTGATGATTCGCTTAAAGCAATTTTACAGAATCAAATTGGTCTATTCTCTTCAATGAAATAATTAAATGTACGCACTGCAAACGCGCTGCACACGGTGTCAATCCATGACTGGATTCAGGCCTCATCACGCCGAGTCGGTCGTGGAGGTTGTTTGACCATACTGCACCACGCCGGTCGGCACAGGTTGATGAAAATGCTCTACATTTTAGAGTCGACGTACGATAGATCCATTCGTTCGTTCATTCGTATCGATACAGTCCTGTGCAGCTCAAGAGTTCCTTCTCATAGCTCATGATACCTACAGTTAGATGCAATGTGTTTTGGACCGATCAAACAGGATGTTGACGTTACACAACTGTACAAAACGCAGCAGAATAAAAACGCCGCAAAGGAGACGGTGAGAACGAGGTGGTAACACAAACAGTAAAAAAAACTATACAAATGCATCAATAACATTGTGCCCTTAAAAATATACATATATATGTAATAGGCAACGTTTTGGGCAATGACCCTTCTTCAAGCACATAGAGGGGCCAGAGAAGTTACGTGCTGTGATGTGCTGTGAAGAGGGCCGTTGCCCGAAACGTCGTCTCTTATACACCCATTATATATTTTCGTTTTAGGGCAATGTCATTGACGAACGTGTCGATTTGTGTACGTGTCTTGTGTGCTTCTGCACCACTGCCAATGCGCTATCATGAAATAATTTGTTCAAATAAAGATTAGATTCTTGAAACGAATCGCAACCCCCTAAATATAAAAAAATCACCGAATCGTCAGGGATGGGCCATTATCATCCTGTTGTACGTATTTCTTTTTTGAAATTTCTTTTGTCCTTAATATTTGTAAATTAAAAGCGCCCAAAATGTATACCAGCAGCTGTCAGGGTTTGCATTTAAAAATGCATTACCAACTTAAACAAAGTCAATTCTGAGTCTTCAGTCTCAATCAAGCATGGATGCAGTGATAACCTCTGTTCGCATTTCTGAGCCAGTGGAGATAATTCCACATTTTAATGGAAGAGACCAGTCCATCCATAGCACAACCTCGACTTTACTGCCACCTAAAGTGCGAATATTGTGCCGAGCTGACTCGCAACCGGGATATGAACTCACAAGCTTCTGATAGATATTATAAGTCATGCATGCACTCTAACTACAACCACCACCAGGCTAGATTGCTATTATTGCACAGGAATTTCGCTATTCACACAGCAACATCGAGGCACGAGTAATGGGCCCTTTGCCAATGCACGAATTGACAAAGGGACCTCACCACACCACCGCGGTTTCCAAAGGTCTTACAATGGAATAAAGCATCTCACACCTGCACACGAACTGATCTCATTGCTCCATCTCCGCGGTGGTCGTCCTCTCAGCCAAGGTCTCTCCTTCGGCCGTCAATCCATCACCTGTCTCACCCAACGGCCATCATCCCTTCCAGCGATGTCCTGCTCAAGCCCACTTAAGACAAAACCACGTCCTTGTTTTGTTGTTTAGTTATTAAATATTTCTCCAGGAAGGCTCTCTTGGAACATATAGTTTACAAGATGTCTCGGTATCATTGTGGTCATAAGTACATGTGTAATAATGACGCATGAATGGCTCTTATTGGAAATTCACCTTTAACGTCTGGCCCTTTGTTATTGTTAAGTAACATCCAATACAACATTGCACGCCTTGTTTTTGACGAGTTCACAATCTGTCCTGTACACTGTAAAGGTAACATGCTGTCTTGTGATCTATAACCTTTTTAGTCATACTGTTGACTAAAGGTTATGTGCACACATTCACGGACAGACGCAATGTTACATGTGTAGGGGAGTAGTGGGTGACGGAGAGTGGCATCGCAGGACGTGACGTCAGGCGGACCTTGGGGGATGGCGACATCATGCCCCCGGAGGGGGGGGGGTATTTAAAGGGGGACCCGGGATATAACCTGGGGTCGTCGGGGGTAGGAGTGGGGACTCGGGGTAGTTGATCCTCACATGAGGCGACGGGAGGCTTCTCCGCCCGACCGGCCGAGGTTGGGGTAGTCCCGGGCCCGGGGCAGGGAGGAGAGCCGAGTTAGCCGGGTAGTAGGGATCACAGTCCCCTGTCCCCTGGGGAGTTATAGGCTAGGGGGGTTTTGGTTCGGGGTAAGCCCTTAACAAACTTCGTAGCCAAGTGTGTGAACAACAACACTGCCGCTCCCCATATGCGAAAATACATACACATACACACGTATACATATGGATGCTATGTTATACATAACAGACACCTCCTCAGGCATTGGTGTTATAACACAAACCCTTACACATATCCTCCTCGTGTGATGTGGTGTTTTTCTTACTTCGTTGCTGTACTTTGTTTTTGATTGTGTCATTTTGGTGACTCGGCTCAATCTGGCAGATGATGCTCTCAAGTGCTCACCTGGTTAAACAAAATAAACGTGAACCCGAAACGCTTATACACACATTACGGTATAAAGAGGCGACACCCGTCAGCAACAAAAAAAACAACAGACCCCCGTAGAGCTTTAACAGACTGTTGGGACAAGTGCTGTTCGCGAGCACCTATGAAGGCCGGCACAGCGCACGAAGTGGTGAGTGGCCTGAACCATGCCGTAGTCTCCCCAGTGGTGATGTTTACACACCCCACCGGGCACGCATTTGAGGCTGAGTCGACCTAGGCGAGGCCCAGGACCGATTCAGATAATCGTCACTGGTGTTGACCGTGAGCGGGAATCGAATTCGGGTCCCCAGGTTCGAAGCGCAGCGCACTAACCGCCACACTCCCACACCTCCTAGGGCACAGTTGGCTATGTACAGTTCGCCACTAAGTGGCGGTGACGCCACCATGGCGCTTGTGCCAGGCTATGTGCACGTTGAGGCCACGTAAAGTGTCGAACGCCCGCTGCCAGGAGGTCACGGGGCAGATCCAGGTGCCACGGGTCGACGGACAGATGACTATGTGATGCACTACCTGTGCCCCCTACTGTTCCAACTTGCTCTGCTTTAGCCACCCGGCGCTCCGCTCGTAGTTGTGAGCGTCGCTCCTCCGCTCTCCGTTGTTGTTGAAGGGCGACTGCCTCCAACTGCCCAGTAGCGTCCTTCACGAGCCTTCTCCACAGAGGCCGATCTTGACACCGCTGGTACCAGTCATTGGCAAGTCCACTCAGCTCCACGTCCTCCTGTACCACATTACTCCATCTCTTCCCTAGCCCGTGCCGCGCCCGTTTGGCCCCCTCGATCCGGCCGAACAAAAGCTCTTTCGGCATGCGGTGGCTGGGCATGCGGGCTACATGACCCAGCCAACGCAGCCTTGCCTGCCGGAGGAGCTCACCGATGTGACTGTGTCCATATCTTACGATGATTTTAAGCACAGGATGGTCGTAGGCAGGCCAGCCTAAATTTTTATAACCGGTGAAGATGTTACATTAGGGGGGTCCACGTTTCACAAGCAAAGAGAAGGGAGGGCATGACTGTGGCTGAGAAGACCTGAAGCTTCGTGTGGAGTGACAGACCAGGTAGCTTCCACACAGCGTTACGCAACCGATGATAAGATGCCACTCGACTGATTCAGAGTGAGACCTCTGCTGTCAAACCAGAGCCGGTCATGAGCGCACTGCCCGGGTATGGGAAACTCTCCACAACTGCCCCATCACCAATTGGGAGTTTTGGGGGTGGAGTGTCTGATGGTACAAAATGCCCAGGCAGGTGCTCAGTTTTGGTGGGGCTGATGGTAAGGCCCCACCTCTTAGTGGCACGCTCCAGGTTCAGCAGTAGCACCTCCAACTCCTCTTCTGAGTGAGCAGCAATTACCAGATCATCGGCATACGTAACACTGTTGACCAATAGGGAGCCATCCCTTGACCGCACCCAGGCATCGATCAGCGTCACATTTGATCTGTACCAGATGGAAATTGCTCTGGTACGGCCATCGAAGGCTTCACGAACTACGTGGTCGATATAGATGTTACATAATGTGGGAGCCAGATGACATCCCTGTCACACCCCAAGGTGAACAGGGAATGGCTCAGACTCCTAGCCACGTAGTTTTACCCGGGCCCACTTACCATCCTGAAGGTCCTTAATGATCGTGAGCAGAGGGTCAGGGACTCCGAAAGCACGAAGAACAACCCAGAGCCCAGGCCTACTGATGGTATCATAGGCCTTGGCCAGTTCAATAAAGTAGAGATGTAGGTCTTGTTGGAATTCCCTACATCTCTGCTGTAGCAGACGGACAGAAAATATGGCATCTATGCAGGACTGCCCTTTCCTGAAACCACATTGGGGCTTGCTCCCCACACCTGTAAACACACACACAGGGGAGAGCACATACACACGAGGTGCATTGACGAGCACCCTTTACTATTCTGCCCAACACCAAACACCAGTATTAGGCGAACAGCTTGATGTGAATTTGAGGCTGAATAGTAAAGTGTATTCAAATGTGATTAAGTCAATTAGAACAGAGAGATGTATGTATAAGGGTGCCACAGTGGCGAGAAGTTAACAACCTCGCCTGGTATACATGAGGTCATCGGTTCGACTCCGACACTGACGCCTATATATGTGGAGTTTGCATGTTTTCCCTGTGGTGGCGTGGAATTTTATCCGGGTCATCCGGTTTTCCCTCCAAATATAGAAACATGCATTTAGAGTATTTGGCTACAATACATTTCCACATGCGCTATCATTTGTGGCAAGGTCGCTTCTAAAAACAGGGCGATACAGCCCAGTGGGCCTTAAAAAGTTGTAAAGTATGCTGAACTTCTTTCGCACTATACGTACCCAACCATGCTAATCGATGGTGTGGGGGAACGACAACAAACTAAACACAAAACGCAGATTTCAAGAAATTCGTTTTAAATTCAGAACG
Source organism: Petromyzon marinus (assembly GCF_048934315.1). Lineage (NCBI taxonomy): Eukaryota > Metazoa > Chordata > Hyperoartia > Petromyzontiformes > Petromyzontidae > Petromyzon > Petromyzon marinus. The sequence goes on from NC_133671.1 coordinate 9,323,384, forward strand.
AAATGAGTTTTCAATTTAGACAAGGTGCTTTGAACAGCATAGCAGAGAAAATAAATGCGAGCTGTGATGATGCATCCATTTCATTATTCATTGACAAAACATTGCCATTGACTAGTTTTTTTGCCAAAAGAGAATTTGGGCCCTCTTAAAATTGCGGCTGTGCCTGCATCCTGCCTCCTGAAGGCAGGAAACCCCCGAGAGGACTCATCATGGTTGACTATAATTACTGAAAGTATCCACCAACTCGCCCAGTGCAATATGGACATACGCATTTTTCTGATAAATTCCTAACATACAAAATAAGACACCTATAGAAGAGAGAGATGCAAACAAGATAGAGGTGTAATTCGATATGATAGCTAAAGATGCAGACAGGAGACCCATTTAGTAAGACAACAGAGAACTCGCCGCGAGGTGCACAAAGATGTATGTGTTTAGATATGAGCCGTATGGCAAGGAGATGAAGAAGATACAGAAGAGATATAAATGTATAAAAGCAACAATATGAGATAATAGTGTAGGAGATGTACATATCACACAAGAGGATAAACGATTGATAGGCATTCCGAATGGTCACACCCAGGATGGAAGACAGGGAGGCTATACTCTTTGGTTATATTCGGTAAAGTCACGTAGGTAAAAAATAATAAAAAAATCACGACGTTTCGGCCACAACACAAGTGGCCTTCATCCGATGAGCTGTGACTTCTTGTCTCGTTGTCTGTTAAAAGCTCTAACAGATAGGTGAAAACCCTCCCCGTAGAGGCTATCAATTCTAGATTTGAAGCTTTCGTGACTGCAAGGATCCAGGAGTATGGATCCTTGCAGTCACGAAAGCTTCAAATCTACAGGGAGGCTAGCCTCAATGTTTCGAGCTGTCGCAGGTGTTCCAGTAAGCAGGTTTCACTTTTTGTAAACATAGAGAGCATGATCGTTGTTGAAAAGCCCCAGAGCTTTGTGCGTAGCGACAAACCTGTCGCTACGCACAAAGCCAGTGCAAATATAATGCTGCTTCACTGATTTGGGGTGAAACCTCCACTGTTGTGGTCACACTGCCGAAGTATGGAAACCTGTCCATAACCACCCCATGACCACCCCCGTGACCCATGGAGAGTTGGGGTAGTGGAGTGTTTGATAGCACAAAAGTACCCAGGAAGGTGGCAAGTTCCAGCGTGAGCAGCAATCTCCGAGTCCTTAGAGCGAGCAGAAAATATTAGATCGTTGATCAGTAGCGAGCAATGCCTTGACTGCACCCGAGCATCGATTCACCTGCCATGGCATCTGTATTAGATGGGAATTTCACTAGTACAGCCATGGAAAGCTTCTCAAGCTACGTGGTCGAAAAAACATGTGTGTGTGTGTGATGTGGCCAGAGGTTATTCTTGTCACAGCCAAAGATGAACAGGGAATGGCTCTGACTCCTAGCCATGGAGTTTTACCCAAGCCTGCCCACTATGGTTAAGTTTCCGAAGGCTGGTACGGCACACGAGGGGTGGTTGGCCTTTGTCTCCCTAGTGGCAATGTTTACACACCGGACCAGATACTCATTTGAGGTTGAATCTACCTCGGGGAGGTCCAGGACCGGTTCAGATATTTGTCACCGATCCGATGGTGGTCATGAGGGGGAATTCAACTCGGGTCGCTAGGTTCGTAACGCAGCGCGCTAACTGCTACCCTACTGCTCTCACATACATACATATACACGTTTTACTTCGGCTGTTACCTGCTGTTGACTGTAATGGTGCAGCAACATTATAATCTCATAAACACACATTAGGGCACAAGGCTTAATACACATGCACACAAATAAAACTACACATCATACACGCACGCCATAACCACTCATAATACGCATAGCATACATTGTACACAGATAGTATAAATGCACACAAGCCTACCCAGACACGTACACGTACAGGTATACACAACGACCCCTGCATAGTAATACACTTGCACACACTTGAATGCCTTCTCATTCACATATAAAATCACATGTATTTATACACACTCACATTGCACGTCCATGCATACTTCTGCACACATGTATACAGCCATTATGTCAATCCACCGCTGGACGAGGATCTCCCCATGTGGGTGATGATTGGGGTTATTTGACTATACTTCAGCAGGATGGTCAGTGCTGGTTGGTCAAGGTGGGGAGCATAGACGTGGGAGCATAGTAAAGTACAATAATGGATGTTGCTGCACTGCCGAGCACGCAGCCCCTCATCTGCCTATGGCAACGTGGCAAACACACATATACAACAACCGACATTCGCCACTAAGTGGCGGTGACGTCACCACGGCGCTTGTGCCAGTCTATGTGCACTTTAAGGGCACGTGAAGTGTCGAACGCCCGTTGGCAGGTCATGCGACAGACCCAGGTGCTATGGGTTGACTGAGACTGGCCAATGCACTACTTGTGCTCCTTACTGTGCCAACTACATGTGTTTTAGGCACCCAGTGCTCTGCTCATTGTTGTGAGCGTCGCTCCCTCTGCCATCCGTTGTTGCTGGAGGGCAACTGCCTCCAACTGCCCAGTAGCGTCCTTTATGAGCCTCCTCCACAGAGGCCAATCTTGACACCGCTGGTACCAGTTATTGGCAAGTTCACTCAGCTCCACATCCTCTTGTACCACATCACTCCATCTCTTCCCTGGCCCGTGCCGTGCCCATTTAGTCACCTCTATCCAGCCGAACAAAAGCTGTTTGGGCATGCGGTGGCTGGGCATGTGGGCTACATGACCCAGCCAACGCAGCTTTGCCTGCCGGAGGAGATCATCGATGTGACTGTGTCCAGATCTTACGAGGATTTGTGAGCTCCTCACATAACCCAGCCTGGTAAAAACCCAGGATGGATTGTAGGCAGGCCAGCCTAAATGTTTCTAACACATGTTCCATTCGGGGGTCCACATTTTTCAAGCATAGGGCATGACTGTGGCCCACAAGACCCGAAGCTTCGTGTGCAGCGACAGACCAGGTAGCTTCCACACAGCATTAGGCAGCTGATGATAAGATAATGCCGCTCAACTGATTTGGAGTAAGGCCTCTGCTGCCAAACCAGAGCTGGTCATAAGCACACTGCCCAGGTATGAAAACCTATCCACTCCACAACTACCCCACCAATGGGGTAGTTGAGAGAGTGGAGTGGTTGATGACATAAAATACCCAGGCAGGTGCTTCGTTTTGATTGGGCTGATGGTAAGGCCCCACATTGTAGTGGCACGCTCCAATATATAATACATATACAGTACTCCACAGACAGTGGTTACTTCTTGAGATGTGACGTGTGGAATTTTCCTCAGATATTATTTTCTTTCTAAAGAGATATGCACACAATTCCTCAACTAGCTTTAACATTCTGCTTCAATTAAATGTCATGATACGGTCTTAACAACAAAAAAAACATTTTCTAATCCAACAATCTAGATGGTCCTTTTTGCTCCCACTCTTCATTATGGCATCTTCCATCACTTTAATGCAGTTTTATCCGATTTCAAATCTCCTTCCTTGGAAGTGTAAAAGAAAGCTACGCTCCCCCACGAATTACATGGAATAACTGTGGACATCATCAACGAAGTGATGGGAACCCACACCTACATACGGTGCGAAATAAGTTCAACATACATATGTAAGTGGGAATGGCTGTTGATACCAAATTAGCAGACCGTTTTAATTATGTTTTCAAAGACGTGAAATGACTCAATGGTGGAATAATTCTTGGGTTAAAAAATATGAGATAAAAATGGTTTCAAGGATTAGACCCATTAACATCTTGTTCCTACGAGGCCAGGAATGTGAATAGTTCAGAATATAATTCAACTTACCACATGGGCGTCTACACCCTAGAAAAGCCAAACAAACGAATGTCAAAAACATCAATTGTGCCAGGCTTTTATCGACAATGGAAAGGCATTTGATTCGGTGGAACCAAAATCAGTCGTACCATGCTCACTCTGGTCCAACACCATGTGAGACTAGGCTCTAAGAAAAGCTGTCTCGGGTGTGGACCAATCAATTTCAAGGACAGTGCATACATTATCAGAGTTGTCTTTTTGTTTGCATTTTGACCGCAAGTGTTGTGGTTAATGCAAACATTATCCCATGTATAACGGTGTCAGTTTTGTTGCCAGATAAAAGGGTAAAAACCTATTACCACTCATTATATATTTTGCAAATAAAAAAAAGTCAACAAATCATTTTCAAAGAACCGCTACATAGAGCATAGTAATATAACATGGGATAGGAAGTTTTGACCAAATACCATTGAGAGTCGCTCTCGAGATGGTTTGCTTTCATCAGGAATATTTTGCTGGTTTTTTCATGTATTTTCTGTTTGCACAGTCACGTAGTCACTTTAAGATGTTTTTCTTGTTCGTGTTTTTGTTTGTTGTGGTTGCACCCGATTCAAGAGCCGAGTGGCTCACAGGGCTATACCAAAAATAAATAAACTGAAAAAAAATAAACTGAGAGTTCCCTCCAGTGACAGACCTTCCGCCAGCTGTAGCGTGAGCAGGCAATTGCAGGGCTGCGCCTCTACCCCTTGTACGTGCTACATACAGCATGCGAGTCCACACAACACAGCCCCCCACACGTTACACGTGTTAAGCACTCTACTGTGGACTGTAAGTAAGATTTCTGTTTTGCGAGGACCGAATAAGACGATGGGCTGGGTGGTGGTGCAGTGGTTTTGCGTGACCACATAATGAACTCCGGCCCACACCTTATACTGCTACTGATACTACTGCTTGATACTGCTACTGATACTACTACTGATACTGCTACTGATACTACTACTGATACTGCTTGATACTGCTACTGATACTACTGCTTGATACTGATACTACTGCTTGATACTGCTACTGATACTACTGATACTGCTACTGATACTACTACTGATACTGCTTGATACTGCTACTGATACTACTGCTTGATACTGATACTACTGCTTGATACTGCTACTGATACTACTGCTGATACTACTGCTTGATACTGCTACTGATACTACTGCTTGATACTGCTACTGATACTACTGATTGATACTGCTACTGATACTACTGATTGATACTACTGATACTACTGATTGATACTGCTACTGATACTACTGATTGATACTGCTACTGATACTACTGATTGATACTGCTACTGATACTACTACTTGATACTGCTACTGATACTACTGCTACTGATACTACTGCTTGATACTGCTACTGATACTACTGCTTGATACTGATACTACTGCTTGATACTGCTACTGATACTACTACTGATACTACTGCTTGATACTGCTACTGATACTACTGCTTGATACTACTGCTTGATACTGCTACTGATACTACTGATTGATACTACTACTGATACTACTGCTTGATACTACTGCTACTGATACCACTACTTGATACTACTGCTTGATACCGCTACTGATACTACTGCTTGATACTGCTACTGATACTACTGCTACTGATGCTGCTACTGATACTACTGCTTGATACTGCTACTGATACTACTACTTGATACTACTGCTTGATACTGCTACTGATACTACTGCTGATACTACTGCTTGATACTGCTACTGATACTACTACTGATACTACTGCTTGACACTGCTACTGATACTACTACTGATACTACTGCTTGATACTGCCACTGATACTACTACTACTGCTTGACACTGCTACTGATACTACTACTTGATACTACTACTGATACTACTGCTTGATACTGCTACTGATACTATTACTTGATACTGATACTACTGCTTGATACTACTACTGATACTACTGCTTGATACTGCTACTTATACTACTGCTTGATACTACTACTGATACTACTGCTTGATACTGATACTACTGCTGATACTACTGCTTGATACTGCTACTGATACTACTGCTGATACTACTGCTTGATACTGATACTACTACTGATACTACTGCTGATACTACTGCTTGATACTGCTACTTATACTACTGCTTGATACTACTACTGATACTACTGCTTGACACTGCTACTGATACTACTACTTGATACTACTACTGATACTACTGCTTGATACTGCCACTGATACTACTACTTGATACTGATACTACTGCTTGATACTACTACTGATACTACTGCTTGATACTGATACTACTGCTTGCTACTACTACTGATACTACTGCTTGATACTGCTACTTATACTACTGCTTGATACTGATACTACTGCTGATACTACTGCTTGATACTGATACTACTGCTTGATACTACTGCTGATACTGCTGCTGATACTACTGCTTGATACTGATACTGATACTACTGATACTACTGCTTGATACTGCTACTGATACTACTGCTTGATACTACTGCTGATACTACTGCTTGATACTGCTACTGATACTACTGCTTGATACTACTGCTGATACTACTACTGATACTACTACTGATACTACTGCTGATACTACTGCTGATACTACTACTGATACTACTGCTGTGATGGAGTGACTCATGCAGCCAGTTATGGCTGCTAAGTTTGGTAGTACATGTTATGTGTATATCGTTTATTGTAAAATTGAAATCACAGTTCCTATGATCACTGTTACATCGCTTTTATAGCTTTATTTTGGCGATTTCGAAAACGTTTTGGTTTAGCCATATTAGTTTGTTGCAGGAGAGAGTTAGACTGATAACTTTAATCCTAATTGTCTTATGGTTGTTGTTATTGTTGTTTGACTTGCATCCCACTGAGAATTTTGCGCACAGCGTTGGTGAACGATGCTTTTTCTGTTAGACTTTGCTGAGTTTCTCCTGGATTTTTCTGTTTGCAGCGTAGTCACTTTAAGATGTTTTTCTTGTTCGTGTTTTTGTTTTTGTTGTGCTTGTTGCGGTTGCACCCGATTCAAGAGCCGAATGTCTCGCAGGGGCTATACTAAACATAAATTAAAACTGAAACCTGTCAACGAATGCGGCTTACCGCGTATTCTTGAACAGGGAAATTTTGTTTCCAGGTCCACACGGCGTACTGCCGTTTCAATGCTGGCAACAACAACAATAACAACAAAGATGTGTCTATTTGTGTTTGCGTTTCTCCCTTGCGATGATGGTACTTTGTAGGACGAGCGTTGAGGTTTATATGTGGACACGGGGTGACCCAGCAAGGTTTGAATTGTGATCAGAGGCTTCGCGTGTATGGGCTAACATCAGTGGCGAGTGATACACAGAGAGAGAGAGGATAATGTGAAAACAGTGGCAGCTCCTAACCCGGCCCTCTCATCCCTGCACCCAACAACGTAGTGAAGGTTACCACAACAACAACAACGTGGTGCAGGTTACCAAAACAACAACACCAACGTGGTGAAGGTTACCACAACAACAACAACCACCACGGCCGACACGGCGTGGGAACTACGACCAGCAAGTGAACCGATAAACGACTACGCAATAATAATAATAACAATTGCTATTCCTGTCAAGGCACAGATTGTCACAGTAACGCACAAACACTAAAGTCTCCCAACAAGCACCACGACTCTGATGATGTACTTACACACACACAGACACACACACGCGCACGTTAACCAGCGCGAATGTATTAAAGCACAGGTCACGGTTTTAAGCAGCCAAAATTAACTCAAGTGAGCGACAACCCGCGCTTAATAAAACACACACACGAACACAGCCTTAAACGCAAGGAAGGGGAAAGAACAAAAAGTCGCTTACACGTAGTGGCCGTGCTTGCCTGGATTCCCCGCCGCAGCCTGGAGCTGGGCCCCACGCCAAGGAGCTGCGGGCGTGGGGGGTGGGGGATGGTGGTGGGCGTCCGTCACCCTTCAGCTACACCGCAGTGCTGTGGTGACAAAATCAACCATGCAAACTTCTACCGCGTTGTTGTCACTTACGACGACGACAACAACAACGAATTAACACGAAAATGCAAAACATCCGCCGGTGGTCAGCGACGGCGTGCCTTATGTACGGGGTTCATGTGGCAAGCGGCCGCAGCTTGCACGGACGTGCGGGACGATGATGTGCGAGCGACTCCTACTGATGATGAGCATGATCATGATGAAGATTATGTGCGAGTGATTCCTACTAATGATGATCATGATGATGAAGATGATGATGTGCGAGCGACTCCTACTAATGATGATCATGATGATGAAGATGATGATGTGCGAGCGACTCCTACTGATGATCATGATGATGATGTGCGAGTGACTCCTACTGATGATCATCATGATGAAGATGATGATGATGTGCGAGCGACTCCTACTGATGATCATCATGATGAAGATGATGATGTGCGAGCGACTCCTAATGATGATCATGATGATGAAGATGATGATGATGTGCGAGCGACTCCTACTGCTGATCGTGATGATGAAGATGATGATGTCGAGCGACTCCTACTGCTGATCATGATGATGAAGATGATGATAATGTGCGAGCGACTCCTACTGATGATCATGATGATGTGCGAGCGACTCCTACTGCTGATCATGATGATGATGTGCGAGTGACTCCTACTGATGATCATGATGAAGATGATGATGTGCGAGCGACTCCTACTGCTGATCATGATGACGATGTGCGAGTGACTCCTACTGATGATCATGATGTGCGAGTGACTCCTACTGATGATCATGATGAAGATGATGATGTGCGAGCGACTCCTACTGCTGATCATGATGAAGATGATGATGTGCGAGCGACTCCTACTGCTGATGAAGATGATGATGATGTGCGACCGACTCCTACTGCTGATCATGATGAAGATGATGATGATGTGCGAGTGACTCCTACTGATGATCATGATGATGAAGATGATGATGAGCAAGCGACTCTTACTGCTGATTATGATGATGAAGATGATGGTGATGTTCGAGCGACTCCTACTGCTGATGATCATGATGAAGATGATGTGCGAGCGACTCCTACTGCTGATGATCATGATGAAGATGATGATCTTCTTGGTTCTTTCGGTAAAGTCACGTAGAAGGGAAATAATTAAGTAACAAAACATAAAACATAATATTTTATTTTTATTTATTTTCATATTTTTTATTTTATAATGTTTTATTTTCCCTTCTACGTGATTTTACCGAAAGAACCAAGAAGATGAATCCCTAAGGTCACGAAAGCTTTAAATCGAGATGGTGATGATGATACCCCACCACGGCCACACCAACAACGCCGTGATCCCAACTCTCACCCACGAAGATTAAACTCGACAACAGTGCCTCTTACTCCCACTAGTTGCTCACTTATAATGTTATTATTAGGCTAGAGACTGTATATATATTTTTATTTGACCAGCTAAGGCCCCACTTAGCTGTGTAGATATATTTTTTTCAGAAGCGACCTGGCTACAATTTATATCTCAACGAAGTGGCTTATCATGTGGACATTTATAGCGGCCAAAGGTTCTAAACGCGCGTTTCTAAACGTGGGGGCGAAGGACCGGATGACCACGGTGAGAACACGAAAACTACAAACATACAGGCGTCAGAGGGTCGAGATCGAACCCACGACTTCCTGCATACCACGACTACAATATTAAAGCTTAGGGGCTGTCCATAAATGACGTCACGCGATTTTGGACGATTTTTGACCCCCTCCCCTCCTTTGTCACACGGCGTCACAAAAAGTCAGACCCCCCTCAAATATGACGTCACAAAGCTCTGCCCCCCTCCCCCCCCAAAAAATATATATTAAACATGCTTCAAATCGTATTCTTGGTTCTTTCGGTAAAGTCACGTTGAAGGGAAACAATAAAATATATGTCAAATCGCTTTAAACTATTGTCATTGTAGCGCGTATTTAATGTGGCGCTGCACTCTGATGTTGTAGGAGAAAACATTTATTTTAAAAGTCGTCTATTTAATTAAGTAGAACGTGTTGTCTATATTTATTTAAAGTTACGCATTTTGATGTGACGTCACATTTCTCAACCCCCCCCTCCCTCGTCACACATCGTCACAAATATCTGACCCCCTCCTCCCCCCTAGGTGCGTGACGTCATTTATGGACGGCCCCTTACTTGCAAATATACCGAACTGTTTCATGTTACACGACCACTGTTTTTTTGACTCGCGCGTGTTTCGTTTGGGACCGTTAAATGCCTCCTTTGTTAATTTGTGCAATAAACCTGAAGGACTCTGGACTCGACCCCTACAATATTAACTTGTTATTGTTTTATTGTTGCTGCTGTGCTCGGGCACTCGTGTAAAATAGCCGGGAAGATAGCTAAACGGTATCATCCGTGTAGCAAATTAAATAATGTTAATTGCAAAGATAAGCGGTTCGTCCATTGCATTGAGATAAAAAAAAATGTTATCAATAAATAATTATACGTAAAAAAAATTAGGTTACAATTGTTAATTATCATCCTCCAGATAGGATAGTTTCGCGAACTATGACCCCCAACATCGAACAGAGAGAAGGGTCCTTGTCGGTAACTATTTGCCCCAGTAAACGTGCCAACGTTGTTGGGCCAATTGTTGGACCCAACGTTGACTCAACGTTCCATGTTTACTGGGTGGCAGTTCACCATCATGGATTTAAGCCAGCCTGACTCACCGCTGGTGATACAGTGAATGCTCAAATCTGTCCCAGAGTTTTGCTTTTGTTGAACTCATGCGGCTGAAAATTATACACTTCCGTAATCCTGATGTAAAAAGTGTTTGTTTCCTCGCACACAATTTATAAAATGAGCTGGTTAGTCCAAATTATTTGATGATGCTGCTGCTGCATTGGCAGTGGTGTACGAGCATAGATCACAAAACACTTTAAACACATTCGTCAATAACACAATGCCTTGAAAAAAGGGCAATGTTTCGGGAAATGGCCCTTGGTTTTATGAAGAAGGGCCATTGCACGAAACGTCGCATGTTGCATATATGATTTCCCTTTTACATCAGTATTATTGACGAATGTAATGCGTTGTTGGTTAGTCCACCAGCCTATGAAAAAGCTTTCCACGCAAATGTTTTCCAGCTGCATTAGTCTGAGCAGCAGTGGGAATGCTGGCCCATTGGGGGCTCAATGAAGACATTATTTTTTAGGGGGGCACCCCCATCGCAATGTATAAAGTCCGAGTGAGCTAACAGAAGATATATCCAAAATAGATTTTTGGGTTATATCGTTTAAATATAAGTGTGTCATTAAACCCACCACCACCCGAAACAGCCAATTAATAAGGTTTGTCACGTAAATAATAACACGTGCCAATTCGTTACTAGTTCAGCAACCGGTGTATTGGGGAGTAAACTCACAACATTAACAATTTGAGTACGACGTTTCGCCGGTAATTACAAGCAGCATCATCAGACGGCAGCCAGAGTTGTGGGGAAAGACTCCTGTTTCGATCTTAGAATAGATGTTATTGTGCACAAACATCGAGTTGTAGTGAGATAAGAGATGCAGAGAGGAAAGAGATCATAGAATAAGTCACTTTTTAAACTTAATGATGCTCATGTTTATTCGGAGGTGATTTTGAGTTGATGTTTTGCTTGGCATGCTTCTGCCAAGCGCCACCACTCTTTATCAGAACAGTCTCGACCAGTTTCGACCTTCAGTTTCTTCAGCAGCGTGGCCTGAAACCCCCCAATATTTGCGGAAGCACAAAACGCTGGACCGGTTTATATTATTTATTATCTGCACCTCTTCAGTAGAGTGCAGCCTCGTAGATATGAGGGGTTTTTTTTTAGCAAGGAAACTCTGGACAGGTTTCGATTTGTCTGAGTCTCATCGAGAGTGTGACCTGTCCAACAATCCTGATGGCTTGTCTCAGGTCACAATACAGGTCAGAGGCGTAGGCTGTTTGGCACGGTCCCTCGTGCAAGAAATGTAAGTCTGCAATGAGTCCAATTTACCCTCCACTTTTAAGCCTGGCTTCTGGGTCCTTCCATTGCATCGCCTGCATGCTCTACAGGTTTATCAGTCGTGTCCACTGACTCAGACGCAGAGGATTGTGAGAGTGGAAGTTATCGAATCAGCCCATCATTACTATCACCCCTCCCAGGTCAATTAACTACGTGTTGCTTTGTTGGGAGGCAACCCAACAGTGTTTGATTCATGGTCAGATTGATTACCACTGCCATGGGAATGTGGAATTTCAACCATTGGCTACGGGGTACCCGACTGGAGATGAGCACCACCTGATTGCTCGTTGGATCCGGGAGACAGTTTGACTCTTTTTTTATATCGTAGCAAAATAAATTGAGCCTAGTTACATTTAAAAAAAAACTCCTTAGCATAAATGTTGCACATTTTACAGTAGTTTGTTATTTAAGAGGGAATCACTTGCACAGTGATTAGCGCACTGCATTACATTCGGTGTATCCCAAATGTAATCCAGGGCCATGGCTAACATCAATGACGCTTGATATCTGAACCGATCCTTGGCACTGCCTTCTCTAAACCCACACTGACCAATGTTGAAAGTACCGTACAGTACGTGTATCAATTTTGATTTAAAGCTTTCGTGACTGCAGGGATTCATATTCTTGGTTCTTTCGGTAAAGTCACGTAGAAGGGAAACAATGAAATATTATTGTTTTATTTTTTTAAATATTCTTTTAAATATTATTTTTGTTTCCCTTCTATGTGACTTTACCGAAAGAACCAACAATATAGTACGTGTACAGTCAAATAAACAACACGAGTCACACGGCATTGGAGGGCCTATAATCCTATATCCATCAGTGGGTTGACAAAGGGCTGTGAATTATGAATGTTATGTAATGGAGTATAAGCTGAAGTTTGAGTGTAGCACACTTCCTGGCCAATTGCACCATTTATAAGGTACCTTATGGGATGAAATTAGATTTAATTATGGGATTACTCTATTAAAAAAAGTTGTGCTAACATTTTTTGATGAGCTATTTCACATAATTGTATATATGTCCTTATGTATATCTTGTACATTTTCAATGGCTGGGTGGTTCATATTGGCTGTCAGGGCACTCGGTGAGTCGAGTACCATTGGTATCTTGGGTTCCATTCCCTGAAGATGTCTCTCCCAGGAGGATCATGCGAGTTGACAAGGCACCGAACCAGCTTGGCTCAAGTCATGGGTTTAACTCAGGGAATGGGTGTATCTGTCAGGAGGCTGTGTTGTTTGAAGATATGAAACCAGCGCATTCGAAATCATGCGTTTAAGCCGTCTATTTTAAGTGGCTTTAAATCATTATGATCAAATTACCTAGAATGTACCAGAACTTCAAGCCAATAATGGTTAATCCTGGATTATAATTGGATGGGCGACCACACATCAGGTTGTATTAGGCGGCTGTATGGCAGTGCATCACATCTGAGTCCAAGGGATTTGGTGTAAGGCTGTTGACTTTAGGTATACCAAAACAACATATTCATATTCTTTGGGTCTTTCGGTATGTCGTGAACTGAACATATTCTGAACATATTCAGTTCACGACACAACTTAGCTAGCACAACTTGGATACAAGCTGCGATTGTCAAATTGAAATGCCATGTAACTTCACATTGTATAGTAATTATTTTAAACACTATTACATGCTTAATCCATTTTACATGCCACACACATACACAATGGAAATGTAACTGCATTGTTAAGAGTTTAAGAAAGCATACGCACAACATAGTGTACAATACATTTATTTAGCAAAAATATAAACGTGAAGCTACGGCACACACAGGGTGCGCATATTTGCAAAATCTTCACATGTGAAAGAAAAATGAGTGGCAAGAACATGCGACGGTCAAAACACAAGTTATTGTTCAACACGTACGTAACAGCAACCATGCATAAATAACAAAGCATAAATACACTGGGTGTAGTTTTGCGGCGCACGCATGGAATGCATGGGACTGGAGATGGGGTTGGTGGATCATGTAATGACGAGACACCCACAGTGATTCCCTGTAGGAGGCAGGACTGCAACGAGGTTCCAGCTAGCATTTGTGTTCAGGTGGCAGGATTTATTTGTACCGGGATGTTGTGGTATTGTGTTGAACTTCATGACAGTACACTACACAATTTTAACAGAAATAGGCTGAGATATTTGTCCGGGTTTGTTCCGTGGAAAAAGTGTCACCTTACCGTGCAGTGACATTTGAGTGTTCTCCAATCACCAATCACACACATTGCTTTTTTTTTATCCAAAGTAACTACCCAGTGGAGTGTGCAAAATAAGGGCAGTGCAGGTCTCGGAATGTTAGATTCGGTATTGATATACCAGACTGAACGTCGAATGCAGAATTCAGTAGTGAACTGTACCTATAGGTGCTTGCTTATAGCATGTTCATTAACATTTCACGATACGAGACAATAAATGTTTGTCTTTTGTAAAAAAAAAAGTGTCTGGGTGGGTACATGTTTAGACAGTGGAGTCTCTTTCAAAGGCCTTGGAATACAAGGTTCATTCACTCAAATCCCACTGACCTAGGTTTAATTCCTGGCAAGAGCAGCATGTTGAAAATGGTTTCTGAACCTGGCTTGTCTCCTCGATAAAATCAGACTAAAATCAGTACATCATGCAGTGGAGATATGGCTATTAATATGAACACAGGAGACGCAAAGGCCACCATTTAGTCTGGAATGCTATCCCTAACAGGTGCTCGCTGACATTGGTATAGGCACTTACTCCGAAAGCTTAAACCTAAACTGTACGATGATTGTCTTTGCATGTGATTGTGTGGATCAGTGGGTGAGAGTTTGTGCATGTGTGTCGGAACTGGTCCCGGGCTTTCCCAAGGTAAATCCAGCCCTAAATGAGTACTTGGTGTGGTGCATAAACAATAGCACTGGCAAGATAAAGGCAAATGGGTGTGGTGCTGATCACACTACCCCGTCATGCCCTGTGTCTGCCTTATTAGGTGCTTCCTAAAAGCACTTGCCCAAAGATCAAATGCCCCACCTGCTCTCTCCACTGACACAATGAAGGGCACAAGTGGTGCGCATCTGCCAGTAATCTCAATTAGTTAACCCATAATACCTGGATTCTCCCCATGACCCCCTCTGTCAGCTAGCCTTCCACACTTCACGTGGCCACATATTGCACCTAACCAGGCACAAACGCCTTGGTGACATCACCACCACTTAGTGGTGAAAGACAATTGTGCGAGTATGTGTGTGTTGGTGTGTGAGTGAGTGTGCGTGTGTCAGTGAGGGGAGCGATAGTGTAGCGGTTAGCTCGCTGCGCTATGAACCTGGCGACCCGAGTTCGATTCCCGCTCACGGCCAACACCAGTGACGATTATCTGAACCGGTCCCGGGCCTCCCCTAGGTCGACTCAGCCTCAAATGAGTACCTGGTGTGGTGTGTAAACATTGCCACTAGGGAGACAAAGGCGGTCAGGCGTGGTGCTGGCCACCCACCCCCTCGTGTACCGTTCCGGCCTTCATAGGTGCTTGCTAACAGCACTTGCCCCTACAGTCTGTTAAAGCTACACGGGGGATCTTTGTCTTTGTGTGTCAGTGAGACGGAGTGTGCCTGCGTGCCACGTGTTAGTGTATTCTAGGCTCCGCGAGAAGAAGCTTCCTCAATCGTTCCCCTTCCTCTTCAAGAAGCTGAACCCTGTGCACAAGGCAAATGAAACACGCACACACATGTAAACAACACAAATACTCGGCAACAACTTGAATATAAACATGAGCAAATGTCTGGATTTGTGAGTGTATACCTTTGTGGTGTGTAAGTGAGCAGGTTAATGCTTGAATGGTTGTGGGAGTAACTGTAAAGCTTTTAAATGGTGGATACATTTTCATTTGTATAGGTAGGTGTATGTGGATATGGCGTTGTTAGGGTGTATGTGTGTGTATGAGTGTCTTTGGTGCTCACAAACAGCACTTGCCCGAACAGTATGTTAAGTATATACACGGGGGATCTTTGTGTATGAGTGTGTGGTGAATGATTGTGTAAGTGTATGGAATGTGTGTGTAGATATGAGGTGGTGTATGGGTGTGTATGTAAGTGGGGAATGGTAGTGTAGTGGTTAATGCACTGTGCTACGAACCAGGCGACCTGAGTTTGATTCCTGATCACGCCCCACATCAGTGACTATTATCTGAACTGGTCCTGGGCCTCCCCTAGGTCGACTCAGCCTCAACTGAGTACCTGGTGCGGTGTGTAAAATATCAGCACTGGGGAGACAATGGCGGCTGGGCGTGGTGTTGGCCACCCACCCCCTCGTGTGCAGTGTCGGCTTTTATAGGTGCTCGCTATGAAAGCTAAGATTAGAGGTGTGTGTATCGGTGTGTTGTGCCGTTGCCTGTGCTGCGCGTGCTGGGTGAGCCTCGTCTGCTCGCGCAAGGAGAACTTTAGGTCGGCGACTTCTTGGGTGAGGTCACGTACGGACGCCAAAGACACGTGAAGCTCCTGCACCACTCGCTCCCTCCACGCTCGTTCCTATACAAAGACAAAGATCACACTTTATAGCCTTAACAGACTGTTAGACAAGTGCTGTTAGCGAGCACAGGATGAAGGCCGGCACAGCACACGAGGACGTGGGTGGCCAGGACACTCCCATACACATACACACACACACAGATGCCTCGTGCAGCCTACATAGACAGGCCAAGTGTTGTTAGCGAGCACCTATGAAGGCCGACACAGCACACAAGGGCGTGGGTGGCTAGGACACTCCCATACACACACACACACAGATGCCTCGTGCAGCCTACATAGACAGGCCAAGTGTTGTTAGCGAGCACCTATGAAGGCCGACATGGCGCACGACAGTGTCACGTAGCCAGTACCATGCCCCACCTTGTTTGTGTCCCCACTGCTGATGTTGACACACCGCACCATGGAATTCATTTTAGGCTGAGTCACCCTCAGGGCCCTGGACCGATTCGGATATTCGCCACCGACGTTGGAAGTGTTTGGGATATTTGATGTGGTTGAAGGGTTCGTGGCATAGTGCATTAACCACTTGCAGGACAAGTGATGTCAGTTCGCCAATATAAATGCTGATCCAATACACAAAAGGGTGGGGTGTGGCCAGAACCACGCATGTCCAGCTCTCTTTCCCCACCCTTGTACAGATGTCCAAAGTGAACTAGGGGAGAGGGCTGCATCAAGTTCAGATACCATTTGTCACTGACGGACTTCATGGTTGAGAACTTAAACGCAGGTCATCGGGATTGTGGTGCAGCACACAGACCATGGTAGACACACACACACATATAGAGCATTATATGTGCACTCAACACAAGGAATTCCCTTTCAGCCTATATATGAATATGGGACTGGTGCTGTTAGCAAGCGCCTAGTAAAGGTGGTACAGCGATACAAGAATACAGATCACCCCACTGAAGTGCAGTGCGCTAATCACTACAACGCCACTCCCAAAACACGCATACGGCACACACCGAAAATAACCTCCGTGTAATGTAACTGTGGCATCTGTGCCTGCTTACGTTCTTGGCAAGATAAACCCATCGAATTGTGTGTAAAAATCTACGATTTATAATTTGAACATGCTGCTATTACATCAGGGTAAGCCCTGCATTCAACAGAGATTCTACATTCGTCACCACGGCAGAAAAGATTTTAAGTTTTGAATCGAACCGCAAACCCCCAAAGTGTGACATTTAATTGAACCATGATGTAGCCTACTAGGTTCACTCTGAGACAATGCAGAGTCTCGCTAACAGAAGGTTGGTAAAACAGACCCAAGCAACTATCTCTGGAGAGGTGAAGTCTCGCTGACCTTGCTGGCTGAGCTCTGCGCCAGCTTCAGGTCATGCGAGATGTTGGCCACAGCCTTGTCCCGCGCTGACAGCTCTCCCAGGAAGGCGTCCCGGGCGCAGCGCAGGCGGGTGTGCCAGCACACGCGGCCAGCGTTGTATCGCCTTTGGGGGGGGGGTGGGGTAAGGGAAAGGTGGGGCAGACATAGAAGCAGGGCCTCTATGCATGAGTTCATGAAGTTACTCCAAAGACGGGTGACTCAGAGGTGAGAGCACTGAGCTGGCACAGCAGAGATCCTGGGTTCGAATTTGCACAACCGCCTATGGTTAAAGCAGGTTCTCAAGTACAGTTTCTTCATGGTGTCAGCCCTGCTACCATTTATGCACTGCGTGTTGAACTTCTTTCGCATCGTAGGTAGCCAACTGTGTTCATCGGAGATGCGGGGGAAGGAAAATGACTGCACAAAACAAATCATTTTAAATGTTGGTTCTGCACTTAATTTGGACAAATTTCAGCTGGAGGCATAAACTATTGGTTTGAATGTCATGTCAGAAATACTTCTTGCAGTGGCAGAGCAAGTGGGAAAATGTGGCTCCTTACTGTGGAAAATAGAGTTCACTTCAGGGGAACTGAGAGGTAGCTCTGTAGATCGTTCTCTAACAAATAGATTTGTCGTCACATGACAAGACACCGATAGCACAACCTGGATTGATTTGGAGAAATGTCGAAAAAATAAAGTAAATAATAATGTATGTGAGAGGAGAGAATGAGATTGGAGAGATGGCTAGTGGGAGAGAGGGAAGGGGGAGGAGTGAGAGTGTCATAGTACAGGATAAGGGGGCAAAGAGAGAGGGCGAGAGAGGAGGGGAGTGCAGGGCATGAATGGAAGAGGATGAAGTGAGAGTGAGCTGGTAAAAGAGAGACAGAATGTGAGTCAGCTGGTGAGGGTATACGCACGACATAAACATCTAATGTGGACAGAGAGAGAGAGATTGAGGGAAGACAGAAAGGGACAGGAAGATACATGAGGGAAGTCGATGTAAAGGAAAGGGAGAGAGTGACAGAGTTAAAAAGAGACCGGCAGATCGTGAGCACGCAAGCAACCCAGCGAGGAAGGACTCGAACCTGTCAGAAACAAACTCGAAAATATCCACACTAAATGGGACTGTGGGTCGTTTGGATTTTAGAAGAGTTCAGATTCTGCTATTACTCCCTCTGCTGGCCACTCAAGTAAAGGCAATTACAATGCAGATTTACAAACATTTCGGATTTCCGACATTAGGGCTATTGACGGTCTGCAGCATATCGCAAAAACGCACCTCATGTATTTGTCTGTTCTCTGTAGGGCTCGCTCCAACTCCATGCGTAAGCCAGCCTCCTGGCCCTAAACGCGTACACGCACGTTCAACGCATTCAAGGCGCATACACAGTCTTGCAGGCTGCCAGTAGCAAGCACCAATTAAATCCGATGAACAACCAAAATAAAAGAGCAAGTGCAAAAATGAGTTGACTTAGAAGAATAGTGTCTAGGCTAGAGACAATACGAACTAAAGCAATAAGATAATGACAGAGTGGATCCAAACGAGACAACTCCAGTGGTTTGGAAACGTGTTTATAATGGATCCGGAATGGATACCACACGTGGCGTTCCACACAAAAGCACACAGAACAGGAAATAGAAGAGAAAAGATGCGCCTAGTTGACGGGGTTGAAAAATAAATCCCCAGTACCTGCACGGTACGTGGGGAGGCCTTCACCCAGCAGTTGAGTGGCAAGGGGCTGTACGTGTACATGTGCACACGTGATTTATATACACATGGACAGATGTAATAAGTTGCAGCACACACACACCTGGGAGAGAAGCTGATCAGGTGCGTCTTGCAGTTTTGATTGGTCAGGTGGGCTGTCTTGATTTGGTTTCTTCTGCACAGCTGATCTGTCTTCCCGTTCCACAAGACGAAGCCTTAGCTCCTTCAGCTCCTCCTCCTGATTCCTGACCCTCTCCTTCAGCATCTGACATGCACACGCATGCACACACGCGAACACATATAACTAGACATGCAATAACAACTTCAGCATCCGTCATTCACCACCAAATGGAGCCTCATTGGAAGGTGCACTGACACGAGGTCATGGGTAAACCGAGCCAGTTCCTGTGAGTGAAGAGATGAAAGATCACGAATAGTAGAGACTGCGCTGCAATAACTTAGCATGCTGGAGTGACCAGTACCGTATTTTCCCGCATATAACCCGCGGGTATACCACTTTTTACAAACAAAACAAGACCCTGCGGGGTATATGGAGGTGCGGGCTATCCCAAAAAATATTTTACACGTGTGACATGTCATGACTCGTTTAATTATTTTATGGTAGGACTATCCACTATGCAACACTTAGCGTTGACTAAAGCACTGCTAAATAAACCACTCACACTAAAATTGCACGCGTTATCACGTTTTAAATTAATTGTTTGTACAATTAAACGACAATGTTTTAAGTGTGCGCACTGTTTACCAGCGACGGGAGAGCTGGGGGGAGAGAGAGGTGGGGGGGGCAGCTGGGGGAGAGAGGTGGGGGTTGGGGTAGCTGGGGGGAGAGAGGTGGGGGTTGGGGGGTGGGGCAGCTGGGGGAAGAGAGAGGTGGGGGTTGGGGGATGGGGCAGCTGGGGGGAGAGAGAGGTGGGGGTTGGGGCAGCTGGGGGGAGAGAGGTGGGGGTTGGGGGTTGGGGCAGCTGGGGGGAGAGAGAGGTGGGGGTTGGGGCAGCTTGGGGGAGAGAGAGGTGGGGGTTGGGGCAGCTGGGGGGAGAGAGAGGTGGGGATTGCGGGGTGGGGCAGCTGGAAAGGAGAAAGGTGGGGGGGTTGGGGGGGAGGCAATGGCGTTACCGTAGTGCCGCTATTAGTGCCGCTATTATCTGGCAGTGCGCACTCTACCAGTGCTAAAACTACTTATCTACCAGTTATGTGTTACTTATTTATTGTATATTTAATTTTGTTACTTATTTACTGTTTTAAGTTCACTCGTTTCCGATTAGTTTATTTTATTTGTGCAATTGATAGTGGAATGTATTACAAATGTAAACTTCGTATTAACATGATGGAATTAGGCTGCGGTAACGACGTTAAAGATATGAATGCATGTGGGGTATATGGAGGTGCGGGCTATCTGAAATTTGTTTTACACAAAAAGCTATTTTTGCGGGGTATATGCGTATGCGGGCTATGCGGAAAAATACGGTAATCGTGCGAACTAAACAAAAACATTTTAAATTTGCTTTGTTTAATCTACCGTGGTGTAATGGTTAGCACACTGGACTTGGAATCCGAAACTCGCTAAGTCGATCTCCGAGTGAGGCAAGTTTCTGAAATCCCACTGCCTCTATCCACCCAAAAATATAAATGGGTACACCAGTTCGTTGGTTGGCACGTCACGTGTGGTGTAAAGTGTAGATACTCCCTCTTCTTCCAAGATGTACGGCTATTGTAGAAGAGTCAGCCGCAATAAGCTCGAGACGTGCTCTCTCGAGCGCCCTCTAGAGGAAATCCTTCCACCAATAGAGGCGTGAGGAAGACATTGGAGGGCTGCACCTTTACCTATCTCCTCAATACACCAGAGGCCCCGTAGAACCTAACATGAGCCTCCTCCATATAGGCTGTTTCATGCACCGCTTAGACCAGGGGTGGGCAATTTTTTTGGTTCGCGGGCCACAATGGGTTCTAAAATTTGACAGAGGGGCCGGGCCAGGAACAGATGGATGGAGTGTTTGTGTGAACTAATATAAATGACATGTAAAAATCATTACATGAAAGGATTTGGCCTTTAACAGGCAGCAAAGCATGTATTTGCAAGGCAATTTAACAAATTGCACGAACATGAATACAAAAACATGTCGTAACTCCCGGTCAAAGTGCGCCATCTAATAGGGAAATGGGGGCATTACAGGAGAAAGGTAAAATTTTAATTAATAATAATATTTGGACAAGTTCGGCGGGCTGGATTAAAAAGCCCAACGGGCCGTATAGGGCCCGGGGGCCGTACTTTGCCCATGTCTGGCTAGACCAACTAGCAACAAGTCCGCTCAACCCCAGATCCTACCCTTTACCTATCACACTTTTCTCTAGCTCATCTCATGTGGTTGTAAAATTATAATTTTCATAACCCGCTCTTTGTTCACAAATGAGCCAGTGCTGTGCGAAATAAGTTCAACATACATACATACATAGTGACAATGGTCTTATGTCAGGAAATGTAACATATTTCATGTAACAATGGCTGCATGTAATTATATTTCTCCACTCCTAGGCCAGTCATTTAAATAGTCCACTTCCTATGCTGGAGTTTTGCTGTCTCAAACAAAAGCACATTGTTAATTGAGACCACTTAATGTGTTCGTCTTTTGGCTGTGCATGTCTAATAACCAGTATCTGTTGATGGAAAACTGCCCATGTAATTTCAACACTGTTCACATATCTACTTTCTTCAATATTTATTTTCAAGCACAACAGTATAATGTAACATCTGCAACTATAATAAGTCAGTCAATCACTTCAATTGCTTTACCCTCTCTCTACCCTGATACAGGCCAATCTGTGAAACTTTAGTCTATG
This sequence comes from Petromyzon marinus, assembly GCF_048934315.1. Lineage (NCBI taxonomy): Eukaryota > Metazoa > Chordata > Hyperoartia > Petromyzontiformes > Petromyzontidae > Petromyzon > Petromyzon marinus. The sequence goes on from NC_133671.1 coordinate 9,345,631, forward strand.
ATACACGTTTATATTATATAGCAGTGTTCATGACAAATGTGGAAAGCTTTGATCGGTGCAGTTCCTTATCGTTTAAATTCATCATCGTAACCATGGCTCCACTACAAGTCAGCACAAGGGACTTCATGGTCTCCATAGTCTGCCACGTTTTCTCCCAGCCATCCCTGCTGTCGACTCCCTGGCCCCTGTTCAGGTCCAAGACATTCCTTTTTTTACCTTTGTGACTGACTGCCTCTCTCTATAAAATAAATCTGGCCCATATCAGGGCAGAGAGGAGAGAGCAATTAAAGTAATTGACTGACTTATTATATTCTTGGTTCTTTCGGCTTTCACACCTGATGATGATTGCTTGTGTTGCAGTCGAAACGTCGTGAGAATTTTATTGTTTTATATTTTTATTATTTTATTGTTTCCCTTCTACGTGGTGACTTTACCGAAAGAATCAAGAATATGAATCCCTGCAGTCACGAAAGCATTACATAAAAATTTGACTTATTATAGTTGAAGATTTTGTTTCTGTACGGCGTGCTGTGTACGGAAACAGTGGGCATATTGACTTTATAGAGGCGCCACGGTGGCGAGATGTTATCTACCTCGCCTGGTATACAGGAGGTCGTGGATTCGATCCCGACCCTGAGGCCAGTATATCTGGAGTTTCATGTTCTCCCCATGGTTGCGTGGATTTTTCTCAGGGTCCTCTGGTTTTTCCCTCCACATTTAGAAACATGCGTTTCGAGTATTTTGTTGCCATACATTTCCACATTATAAGACATTTCATTGAGCTGTCATTTGTGGCCAGGTGAGTTCTTAAAACACATATATATATATATAACTCAGTGGGCCTTATCTTGTAACAAAAAGTGTTTAACAGTTTAAATGGAGCTGCGATGACATATAGATGCTCTCATCTCCTTCTCAGGTAAAGGTACCATCATTGCCTGGGCTTGGCTGCTTGGGATATTCTTTCCCCACGCACTTTTCCTTTGTGCCTCTTCTCCTGTCGCAACCACTTTACTTACAGTCCATTCGTCGTTTTAAGCAAATGGAACATGGCAGGTGAGTGATGTAGATATGATTTGAGCTTGCGCATAGTAGGACTTTTGTGCAGCATGAGGGAGGAGGCCAATTACAGAAAGAGGCAATGGAATAGTCCTGACAAGTTTGGTAACCAAGAGGAAACATTCAGACCAAACGGGGGGATCCTGTTAGGGCAGAGGTTGGAAGTGTTGGAGGTCAGATGCATGGTGGAGGGTAGAATGCGTTGGCGAGGCATGGCAGCATCAGCGACTTTAGCCATGACGACATCTTGATCTTAATCTCTGCAAGGACCTCGTTCGGTCCGGATGGAGTGTGCGTTACCGTGCGACGCGCGTGTCCCTGCTGCAGCTCCGCCTGCAGCTGCAGCTGCTGGTGGTGCCACTGCAGCTTGTGCTCCTGCAGTTCCAAGCGCAGCTTACTCAGCTCCTTCTCCAGGGCAGACACCTTCAACGGGACAGCAGTGGGAATACAACACGAGGCACGACTACATTAACGGTAGGACAATACTCACGATGGCAGTAACGATACGGCAAAACGTACCAAAGCCAGACTAATTTGGGGCAGAGCTTCGACAGTTACAGGGGATGTCCAGAAAACTGAAAATAAGTAAAATACACATTTTAATTATAGTTTAATCCCAGTCACTTATCCACCACCATGTGCAGACGTTGACCATGGAAATATATGGAAGACTGCACAGATATCCTGATGGCCTTCAATAATTAGATATAATCTTGATTATTCATAGGACAAAAATTGAACAAATGTAAAAAAAATAGAGTGAGCACTAATAGAGCGTGTCGGATGAGCATGGTGCCAAAAAGGTTTGCACAATTACATGCAACAGACAAGTACAACGCATAGCTTTAGAATTGCTAGTGCACATACACACATTATCGCCCACTATGAGCAATGTAATTAGCGCGTAAACAGTGTTCTGAGTGAAGTTATTACTTATTTATTTTTATGTTATTTTATTTATAGTTATTTAGTTATTATACGCAACCTAGCTTTTACAGGCTTACTCCAAATTCTAATCAACTTGAATCTGGTTTTGAGAGGTTTTACCGTACAGTAAAGTCACAATCATGTGACTTCACAATTCAACAATGCAACCTCTATCGGTCACAACGCAATAAAGTGGTGATCACAGTGACAACAAAACCATTATTATACAATCAATGTTACACTTGTATTGAAAAGCCTTAAAAACCCTGTCAAACCACAAACGCAAATACAAAACTATAAAAATAACCACAACTGCTGGTCCATTTGCCACACGGATGAAGTGTAAAGTGTCAACAACATACTTGGGTTCGCTATATAGCTCCTCATGCAGGTTCTCCAGCTCTGAGGAGTGGTGGCGCAGCAGTTAGCACGCTGCCCTACAAATCCGGTGACCCGAATTCCATTCCCGTTCACAACCACCAACACCAGTGACAATTAGCTGAACCAGTCCTGGGCCTCCTTTAAATCGACTAAGCCTCAAAGGAGTACTTGATGCTGTGTGTAAACATCGCCACTGGGGAGACAAAGGTAGTCGGGCGTGTTGCTGGTCACCCACCTCCTTGTGCACCAAGGGCCTGGAGTAAAGGAGGTAAGTGTATCGGCATTTTCTGTTGTTGTGTGTGTGTATCGGTGTGTCAGTCGACCGTGGCACCTGGGTCTGCCCCGTGACCTCCTGCCAGCGGGCGTTCGACACTTCACGTGACCTCAAGGTGCACATGGCCTGGCACAAGCGTCGTGGTGACGTCTGTGCTGCACGTGCTGGGTGAGGGTCGTCTGTTCAGGGCTATGTGGGGGATCTTTGTCTCATCTTGCGTTCACCTGTGCCACTTGTTCTGCGTCTCCAGCACGCTTGTGCCCTGCGGTGCCATGCATCTCCTCATGCTGACTCTCGAGCTGGCGCTGTAGGCTCTCCACGCGCCCGTGCTGCCGCTCTGCCTCCTGCTCCCCTCGTAGCAGCCGCTCCTCCCACTGCCGCTCGGACTCCGCCGCCTGCACCGGTGCCGGCGGTTTCGGTGACACCGGTCAACACGACAATCGCGCACGCGCACGTGTGTGTGTCTGTGTGCGTGTGTCTGTATCGTGGTGTGGAGCAGTCGCGCAGTGGTTACTGGACTGCGCTACAAACCCGACGACCCGAGTTCAATCCCCGCTCACGAGCAAATAACCGTGGCGAATATTTTAACCCCAAAAGTCTGTTAAGGCTATCTTTCTCTTTATTGGTGTATATGTGAGTGTGTCTGTTGGTACATGTATTTCTTTGTGTGTTTATAACTGCATGTATTCATGTATATGTCTGTGTGCGTATGTGATTGTGTGTGTGCATTTCTAAGTAGCAGGGAGCGATAGTGTAGCGGTTTTCGCGCTGCGCTACAAACCCGGCGACCCGAGTTCGATTCCCGCTCACGGCCAACACCAGTGATCATTATCTGAACCAGTCCCGGGCCTCCCCTAGGTCGACTCAGCCTCAAATGAGTACCTGGTGCGGTGTGTAAACATTGCCACTTGGGAGAAAAAAGTGGCCAGGCATGGTGTTGGCCACCCACCCCTCATGTGCCATGCTGGCCTTCATAGGTGCTCGCTAACAGCACTTGCCTCAACAATCTGAGCTATACGGGGGACCTTTGTCTTTTGCATCTCTAATTCAGATTAGCTCAGCTCTACTGATCTGTCCACTGACGATCGGATTGTCGTCTGTAAGATGCGCCTGCCCTACATCTATGCTGGAGGTGGGCGTCCACCTTGGACCCCATTCAAACCCATATTAGCTTGCTCTCAGTCAGCTGTTTAAAGTTTAAAGCAGGCGAAAATTGTACCATTATTTGCAGTTAGGTGGCATCTTCCCCACCTCTTGCTGGGCTCACAGAGCATTGGTAACTTTCAGAACTATGGCTCTGCTGTGTACCCAGTTCACATTTCCCTAAAGCCCGAGCTGTTCCAGCTGAGAGAAAGTGGTGGGCCCATTCTCACCATCTGAACCCATGGATCACTTGCCAACCCTCAAAAATTGTTCATGGACCACATGGTGTTTTGTGAAAAGATGTGTATCTACCACAGATTTGTGGACCATTTCCCATGGCCTTGTAAACCACCAGTGATCTATGGACCGCTGGTCTACAGTATCCCACAAACAAGGCTGAGGAGGCAGCCTACGCTTGGAGGTTTGGCGAGCCGTTCAGCACTACAAGGATGAGTGGTGGTCGCCAATTGCTGAGATGGTCACAAATTAATCTAGAAATGCATAAAAAATAGTTTGCAGCACCACCCAATTTCCATCCCTAAGGGCAGTGATGGTGACTTCAAATATCATGTCTGCAGAATTGATGTTTTGTAGGAGAGGGAACCCCTCAATCCAAACAGCGTGAAGCACAGTGGGGTTGACTCTGCTAGGGCTCAAAGGCCACAAAGGTTGCAGGAACCAAACTGGATTATTTTAAAACAAACTGGGCTACACGAGGAGCTCGGAGATCCTTGCCAGAGCTGGACACGGTCCCATCAGTAAAGTCCTCCAACAGCGATAATTCATTAGCTGGGTCATGTAGCCCGCATGCTCACCCACCACATGCTCAAGTGGCTGCTCTTTGGACAGATAAAGGGGGCTAAAATGGCATGGGCTAGAGAAGAGATGGGGTGGTGTGGTATGTGGGACTGGAGAAGAGTGGACTTGCCAATGAATGGAATTAGCAGTGTCAAGATTAGCCTATGTGGGGTGCTTCATGAAGGACGCTACTGAGCAGACGGAGGCATCTACTTATTATTTTGAATGACACAGTACAGCAAGCTGGCACAACAGGCACCACGGGAGTACATCTGCTAGTCATCTCAGTCAGTTCATAATAAAGGTTTTTGGGTTAGATCGCGTTTATTTATAAATGTGTCGTAACCCTCCACCACCCGACACGGCCAATCAGCAAAAAAAAAGTGTCACGTTGACAAAAGACAAATAATTCACTACTTCAGCCCACCGGTGTGTTGAAGAGTTAATCCACGCTGGTAAATACTGGTAAATACATCCAGATGACGCTGGATGTATTTACCAGCGAAATGTCGTACTCAAACTGTAAATGTGGATTAACTCTTCAACACACCGGTGGGCTGAAGTAGTGAATTATTTGTCTTTTGTCAACGTGACACTTTTTTTTTTGCTGATTGGCCGTGTCGGGTGGTGGAGGGTTACGACACATTTATAAATAAACGCGATCTAACCCAAAAACCTTTATTATGAATAATATTGGTCGCGAAAGCCTACATGTTAAACTGATCTCAGTCAGTGTCCGGTGAACTACTGCCAGCGAGCCTTTGACAACTACACTTGGCCTCAAAGTGCACCTAGCCTGGCGCTAGAGCTGTGGCGGCATCGTCGCCACTCAGTAACACATGGCTGCTGCTGTCGCTCTTGTGGGTGGTGTGAGCTAGCGTGTTTGTGCCCCACCTTGTCCAGGAGCTGCGTGTTCTGCATCTGCAGCTGCCGCACGGTCATGTTGAGCGCGTCCCTCTCGCCCTCCACCACCGAGAGGCGCTCGGCCAGCACGGACGGGTGTGTGAGCACACGGCGTGTGCACGCGCCCAGTAGCTGAGTACGCGCGCGCACACAGAGACAAAGATCCCCCCCGTGTAGCCTTTAACAGACAGTTGGAGCTGTACGTATGTATGTTGTTGAACTTCTTTCTCACCGTACATAGCCAGCCGTGCTAATTGGAGGTGCGTGGGTAGGATAACAAACAGAACACAAAAGGCAGTTCTAAAGAAATTACTTTCAATCCAGATTTAAAAGTGCATAGCTCCAGTGGCTTCCATATTTAAAAGGTTTGCAGAAGCGCATCTGAAAGGCTAGTGTTGTTCGCGAGCACCTATGAAGGCCAGCACGGCATACGAGGGAGTGGATGACCTACACCACTCCCAGCCGCCTTTGTCTCCCCAGTACTGATGTTTACGAACCGAAACAGGTACTCATTTAAGGCTGAGTCGACCTAGGGGAGGCCCAGAACTGATTCAAATATTCGCCAAAGTTATTGGTCATGAGTGAGAATCGAACTCGGTTCGCCAGGTTCATAGCGCAGGGAGGTAACCACTGTACTGCCGCACTCATACACATACATGTACGCGTACAAAAACACACAAGCACGTACGAGACAGACCCAGGCACTGTGGATGCAGGAGTGAAAGTCTCACTCAACATAAAACAACTCACCTCCTTCTGCAGCAGCTGAGACTTCTCCTCCACCTCCGTCTCCGCCTCCGTCTCCGCCTCCCTCTCTTCTCCCACGTTGACTCCCTCCTCTTTTGCCTCTCGTGCCACCACGGGGGCGCCGCCCTCCCTGCCGCTGTCCCCATCTTCCCCGGAGCTGTCACTGTCCTCCCTGGTGCTGTTGCTGTCTTCCCCATCGCCATGCCTCTCCCCGTCTCGCTCGCGCGCCTGCAGCTCAGCCAGCAGCGCCTCGACCTCCTCGTTGCGCTCGCCCAGCTCCTCACGCGACACCTCGGCACTGCGTAGCTTCCGCGCCAGCTCCGCGTTCTGCCGGTGGAGCTCCTCGATCTGCGCATGACAGCTGCAGGGAGGACGAAAACCCCCTCGACGTGACCAAAACGTGCCAATTAGTTACTACTTCAGCACACCGGTGTGTTGGAGAGTAAACCCACAACATTTGCAATTTGAGTACGACATTTGGCTGGTGATTACTACCAGCTTCATCAGACGATTTGCCTGAATTGTGTTCACCAGCCAACACAGACTTTACTAATTGGCTGTGTCAGATGGTGGTGGGTTAACGACACATTTATATTTACGTGATCTAACCAAAATAACCTTTATTATGAATAATGGTCGTAAAAGCCTATGTGTTAAAGTGCCATCAGAGCTAACTCTCACCATGACAACACTCACAACACCTTACGCTCAGAGATATATATAGTTTTAATATACTACCTGGAGAAGAATGTTTCCAATACGGGCATGGGGCATGTTGCCTGTTATAACATATGGATCAAAATACATGAAAACTAACAAAGACAATAAAACTAAATCATGAAACATACGGAAAGAAGCAATGGAGAGATGCATGCTTGTAATTATACCGAGACAGAAAGGGGAAGACATGAATCAGGGAACAGACACAAATTAGAGACATCATATTAACTGCAACATACGGGCAGCACGCGACTCCATGAAACAGCTCTACAGATACATCTGGCGCTCCAGCATTACAACAGCAACAAAAACCCCACCTCTACAACGCGTAAATCCTGTCTGTACTGTTGTATGGCTCAGAGATGTGGTCAATGGCAGCTACTCCCTGTGGATACATTCGACCGGTGGTGTCTGCGATGGATACTCCGCATCCACTTCAGCGAGCGCATCACCAACGCTGAGGTCCAGTATCAAAAAGTATCTCCTCTGGCAGTGACTGAAATGGTCAGGGTCAGAAGACTTCACCTCTTCGGACACACACTGCCCCGGGCGGACGCCTGAGCTGATCATACCAAAGCACTGCGTGCGCCATCATCATCAGCCGACCGAGGAACTAGAGCCGACCTCGGGGCAGACCACGGTTGAGGCCGATATCAAACATCATGGGTCTTGGACTGCGCTCAGCGTGGCGGCGTGTTCAGGATAGGGGTTGCCTGGCAACCAGGACACAGCGCTATAAGGGATGATGGCTGATGGATGAAACCGGTGATGGAATGGCAGCCAAAGAGAGACGGTAAAGTCTCCTATTGAGCAAAAGTTGACCGCAAGCATTTGACAGAAGAACACGAATACATGGGGCCGCCATCTCGATGCTTATGATAAGAATGCATCCTGTAGTATTCCAAATATGACATGGTATTTGTTACATGTGTAGTGACATAGCGCTGACTGCTGTACAGCAGCTGCAACTGCAGGTGGGCACTTAGTGCACACACCGTTGAGCATATACGTGGGTGTGCCGCAGGGCGGAGAAACTGGGGCAAGGGTCAAGGTAGACCTCGTGGGGAAGCCCCTGGAACCCTCTGGTGGGTTCGAGAAGGGAGGCGCGGGTAGGGCGGAGCCAAGCCACGCCGAGGGGAATAAAGCAGCAGAGAGCGAGAGATCCAGGCTGCCGGTTCTGGGAGTGGACTCGTCTCATCGTCGCTGTCGTCATCGCCGCCTTCGTTACTGCTGTCATCGCCGAACAGCAGTTGGTTGCCTCGGTCGACGCCGTCGGTGCAACGCGGACAGGGTCGTGTCTGGGCCGGGTCGTGCGGCAGCGTGGTCGTGAGAGAGAGGGGGCCCGAGTTGGTGGTGTGAACTCAACAACAACCTCGTCTCCAACTGAGTGTGTGTGCGACGCATGCCACCCGCACGCACACACAAGCCTTGAGCAAGAAGGAAGAAGAGACCTACGACACTACACATACATTGCTTTGATTTAAATACATTACATCAAAACCACAAACACACACTCACCACATGAAGAATGGTCATCTTCTGTATATTGACCTGAGCCAGGAGTGGGAATTCCACATTCTTCTGGCAGGGCAAACTAAAGTTGCAATTTCGAGTTGAGATTTTAAAAAACATTTTTATTTCTTTGGTCTAGTTCTATCTCATTTGTATTGTCGTGTCTCATTTGTAAAGTCTTCTTGACTCCATTAGCCTAAATTTAAAATTAGTCAAGTTCTTGTAATATTGCTCAATTCAAGCATCGTATCTATTACACCCTCAATAGTGCAGTATGTTGCTGGCTACTTGGCGCTTTTGGCCTTTAGGCCTGTGCTCAGTAACCGCTGTTTGACATAAAAAAAAACATGGCATGTATTTTATTGATCACGAGAGGATGAAGGGCTGAGTCGACTAGGACTTGAACTGTCAAGATTTTGATTTAAAGCATCACACTGTAACAAACAGGACCACCTATTTGGATAAATTAAGTAAACAAGGGCCCACGTGTATCTTTGCATATGTGAAGAGAGTACAGGGGAGTAGCGGCCACAGGGGGTAATGACATGAGAATTAGCATGGGAAGAGACTAGGGGCCACCAAGGGTAATGACAGGTTAATGGACAAGACAGGGTGAATGATCTGGGGTCTAAGGGAAGGATCGAGAATAGGGATGTGGCCAAGTGACAGAAGGGAGCAGGTAGAGAGGGGGCGTGGCCACGGGTAAAGGGGTGGCCACGCACAGGACAAAAGGGGTCGAGACGAGAGGCTTGGGGCTGCTGGAGTCGGGGTCGTCGCCTGTCAAATGTTCGTGACTTCAATAAAGATCACCGACAAGAAACGGTTTCCTGGGGTCATTACACATGATACATGCAGGGACTGTTATGCAGTAGCTATTAAGACTGGCATGGCCCACAAAGGGGTGGTGACTTCAGCACAAAGCTTGTCCAGATACATTTGTTTTTCCCCATTGTTGATAACCCCAGACCACAATAGGAGCTCACTTAAGTTTGACTTGCTTTAGAGAGAGAAGGCCCAGTTCACGCACACGCATGCATGGAAAACACTGACGAGGGTACACCGTTTGTGAGGGTGGCTGCCGTTGCTGCTGCTGTTGCTGTTGAGCATCTCCAGCTCCTGTTCCTGCAGCTGCAGCCTCAGCGTGAGCGCGCTCCTCTCATCCGACAGCAGCTGCCGAGATTTCTGCATGCCCACCAGTGCAGCACACGCACACACACAAGCAGCCACGGGAACGATTCACCGCCGAGTGGCGGTAACGTCACCGCGACACTTACTGCCAAGCTCTGTGCACTTTGAGGTCACGTGGAGTGACGAAGACTCACTGGCAGATCACGGAAGAGGCCCATGTAATCGCATTTACTTGTACGACCCCTTTGTCAATTCACTGCTGGATGAGGACCTCCGGACACATGTGCAAATTGTGTGTTTTTCTTTTACCATTCTTCACCATACTGGGAAGTACAGGTTTGTGGAGGCAAGGAGCATACACATGGAAGCATAGAAACACAGTAAAACAAATAATATTTCTACATTGCTCACAAGGTAGCTCCACACCCACATGACGTGTTTTGTGAATGGTCACCCAAGCAAGCACTAACCAGGCTCAAACCTACTCGGCTGTCGAGATCTGCCAAAATCAGGTGGATTCTGGGTGATTTGATTATGGGCCCATGAGTTCATGGTTGACCTATGGGGGCAACTGGCAGGTGCACCACCCGTGCCAACTCACTGTGTTTTATCTGTCCAATTTTCTGCTCGTTGTTATAAGCATCGCACCTCAATTCTTTTGCATTAATTGGAGGAGAGCTGCCATCAACTACCTATTATCATCTCTCAAAAGTATCCTACACACACAAGCTGATCATGAGCTTCTGGTACCAGCCCTTGGCAAGTCCACTCAGCTCCAGGTCCTCCTGTACCTCCCCATTAGCCGATTTATTTTCTAGCCCAAGCTCCATTTATATAGCGCCCTCTAGCCAGACAAAACTGGCTTGTCATGCACGCTACATGACCAGCCAATGCAGCCTAGTCTGCCCAGGAAGACCACTAATAGGACTCTAGTTATAGTATCTATGAGCACCTTACATGATCTAACCTACATTCATACTGAATGCATTAACCCTGTGTGTTCCTGTAAGGGAGACCATGTTTTGCAACCTTACACATTTGCAATTTGCTGACAGTGACCGTTTATGCTGCGTTAGTACCTCTGCCTTGTGGTAGAGGTTTTTGTATTTTTCCACTTTGTCACCGAGTGTCATTATCTCTGAGGTCTGCGGTGGCGTCTTCCAGGAGCAACCCAACACCTCATGCTGGGACTTAAGCTGCAAAGAGAGAGGCACACAAACGCATATATACACACACACACACAGACAAAATCCCCCGTATAGCCTTTAATAGGCTGTTGGGGTAAGTGCTGTTAGCAGACACGTATTTTGTCCGGAACTGCACACGAGGGAGTGGTTGGCCAGCACCACGCACGGCCGTCTTTGTCTCCCCAGTGCTGATGATGAATACACACTGCACCAGGTATTAATTTAAGGCTGAATTGACCTAGGAGAGGCCCAGTACCAGTTTAGATATTCATTATTGATGTTGGCTGTGAGCGGAAATTAAATTTGGCTCACTGGGTTAATAGAGCAGTGCACTATCCACAACAATATCGCTCTCCACACACACACACACAACGACAAAGGTCCCCATAGAGCCTCTCATCGACTGTTGGGGAAAGTTAGCAAGTACCGATTTGGGAGTGGGGTGGTCAACACCATCACCGGCCACCTATATAAAGATACAGACACACACGTGGTGCACAACCAAGTATGTATGCGCATAAAGATGTCGGCACACATGCACATGAAGGCATGAAAAATATACACAAAATGACCAACAGAACACACACACGCAAGCACAGACATGCAACCAAAGGCACGCACAAGAACACATACACATGCACAAAAAAAAACAAAGGCAAGCATACAATCAAGTGCACGCAGAGGCACAAAAAACACATGCTCACAAAACTCACACAGGCATGCACAAATGCGTACACACCGGGCTTGGTGGCGATCGCTTGTAATCCAGAAAAATGTGTAGGCAGGGTTGATGGATCACACAAAGACCATCATGCTAGTGATTAATGGAGAGTGATGGTCATATGAAGTGAGCAATAATCATGGTGATGATGATTCCGTGTTGTGGGCAGCAGACGGCAATGCAACAAAATTGTTGGATTGTACTCCTAAGCTTCTGCATCTATTCTTCCCACCTTTAACCTGCACTGACTAGCATTGTGAAGTATGGTCAAATGACCCCCACTACCGACACGGTGGGGGGAGACCCTGATCCAGCAATCGATTGACAAAATGGTTCTAAATGTACATGACAACTGTAATGAGTCTGAAGCAGAGGGTGATAGTGATAACCGAATGATATCAATGACAGTGGTGATGACGATTACCAGCAGACAAGCTCTCTCGACGAGAAGAAAGGCCACCTGCTCGCTGGCAGAGGCCCCAATAATCTCTTCCATGCCCTGTCTTCTCAACAGCTCCACTATCTCCTTGCGTTCAGTGTCTGCTCATGCACACGCACATCATGTCACAAGATGAAGCATCTGTTCAGATCTCTCTCGTAAGAGTGTTACCCTTCCAATTGGAGAATGCCCCACAGAAGTCGATAGCAAATAACTATCTCTTGAGAGTCATACAAGTGACCTCTGTTTCACACAGTAGCAGGCAGCACTTACCCTGCTATATGTTTGTCATGACAGTCAAACTAATATTTTAATTTTCAGAGATTAGCAACAGAAACAAATGTTATCTCATGTTTTATTTTTTTAGTCCAGGATGAGTCAATCATCTCACAGCATTTGAGTAGCCCTAAAAAGTGTAAAGATAATTCTGTTAGATACGGATAGCATGTGGCCAGCAACATTCTCAGCCACCTTTGCATCTCCAGTGACCTCACACATTGTGCCGTGTATTAATTTAAGATTGAATCAAACAAGAGAATGTGCTATTGATGTTACATTCAGTCAGGAATCAAACTCAGGTTATTGATATTGTAGAACAGTGTACTAACCATTGGATCTCACTTATGCCGTGCATATACACAACGACAACAGCTACCATTTGCCACTAAGTGGCGGTGATGTGGCCATGATGCTTATGCCAGGCTAGCGTTGAAGGCTCGTTGCCAGGTCATGTGACAGATCCAGATGTTAGGATTTAAATGACTGGCCAATGCACCACCTGTGCTCTCCTCTGTCCCAACACCTCTGATCAGCATGGTTCGCTACGCACGGTGCAAAATATGTTAAACATACATACAACACACACGCACAAACACACGCACCCATCTGTGCATGCATGGCCTCCAGTTCCTGCTTAAGAGTTTCATTCTCGGCCTCCAGTCCCATCTCCCGGTCTTCTGTGAGGGAGCGCACGTGGTCAACATATCGCTCCACCTGCATGCGGCCACATAGGGACACAGACACACGAACACACGTGGACATGGGCAAATTAATACACAGGGTGATAGATACACCAACACACAGGGATATGAATGCAAGGAAATACTAACACATGAACATAACACTGCTCAGGGCCACCAATGGAGATGGGCACCACCTCCCAAGCTCGTCTAAGAGACACATTGACTTTTTAAGGAGTATGATGGCGAGTGTTCTGTGCATTGAGTAGCCTGCGTATAAATAGTGTAAGAAGCATTCATCATCAGCTGTAATATATCCACTGCTGAAAGGGGGCCTCCCAAGCCGTTGCCAACCCTCACGGTCTCGCAATGTTACAATACATATAGTTCCTGCACACAGATGATTTCATCACTCCATTTCTCCACAGTGGACATCCTCTCAGGCAAGTTCCCGTCTCTGTTTTTTGCCCTTTAACTGCCAGTCCGTTGTTAGTCTCAAACACCCCGCTGTTATACCTTTGAGTGATATATCCTGCCTCTAACTTGTTTAAGTTCTCTGATCCTCGTGTTTCTTTTTTCTGATTAGAGAATAGGCTGTGTGATGCTACATTCATACCTCCTGCATGTCGCTCGCCTGCTGCAGTTTTAGCCTCTCCAGCTCCTGCAGGGTAAGGCGGTACAGGTGCCACCCTTGCCCCTGCACACAGTCACAAAGAAAAAGATCCCCCACATACATTTAACAGACTGTGGGGTCAAGTGTACCTATATCGCGGATATTATCAAGGCTGGCACAACCCATGAGGTTGCGGTTCTATCAGCACCACGCCCGGCCACCTTTGTCTTCTCAGTGCTGATGTTCACGCACCGCGCAAGATAATTATGGTTGAATCAACCTAAGGGAGGCCCAGGAAAGGTTCAGGTCCAATGTACCACTGATGTACACCGTAAAAAGAAAACAAACCCAAGTTTCTCAAGTTTGTGCGCGAATTGGTGGCACACCGCTCCCCACAGACAACATACACACCCAGACACCATCTATTGCCTACCTTCTGAATCTACCTTAAGCGTCTCATTCATTTATACCACTCCACTCTCTGTTTTGCCCTTGACGCCCCCTATATAACTCATCATTGTGACTTATACATTAACTCAAATCTGTTTCCCCTGGATTTCTGGACAGACCATCACTGGGCTGTCTTTATTCTAAACGTCCTCATAAACAAATCCGCCAATTACCTGTGGGACCACTTAGTTCCACTAACTCCTTTTAGCCTCAGAAGAAGTTCCTCTTCTTCTGAAGTTCCTCCTTATTCTGAAGTTCCTCCTTATTCCTAATAAACGGTTTATTAAAAAAAATTCTTCCCACGTTGCTGCTCCACATTTATGGAATACCCTTACTGCTCTCTGACTTCACTCCCCCTCTTTATTTCCCTATTAAAGCTAAACAAAGAGCATACTTGCACCTGTACCTAACCTTTATTCTGGCACCTCTTGCACTCGTTTGTTGTGAAATATCCCTTAAGGACCCTGTATTCGTACTCTGCAATCATATTTCATCTTTGTTTTCGCTTTGCTCACGAACCACGGATCTCCCTGGCTAAACGGGACCATCTGTGTAACAAATAAAATAAACTCAAATAGGACATTCACACGCACACACACTGCATTTATAGATTCTCAGCATTGGGCAGTGCTGGTCACCTTCTGAACCAATAGTGGAAAATCCACATGCATTCGTTCCACGTGGATGCTGGCAGTGCTACCTGCATGTGTTATAATTTCGAGTGGTACCTCGATTAGGAGTGATCACTTTATTTAACCAAGTGACAACTTCAATAACCGAATGGAAATTTTAAAAATCAAGTAACCATTCTCAACAAGTACTCACTCCACTTCAGATAGAGGCCCTCCACCTCCCCCCACCGCCTACACTGTGCGGATCATAGGGGTTATTTGACCATACTTCATCACGCTGGCCAGTGAGGCTTTATGAACACGTGGGAATAAATTGGTCACAGGCAGCCATTATGAGCCACCCAAGATAAGACACTCCGCACCAGGGGAGATCCTGCTGACAGCTACACTCAGTCGTAAATGGATGTCTCTTTTTCAGAAGCGACCTGGCCACAAATGATAGCCCAGCTAAGTGGCTTATCACGTGGAAATGTGTAAAAAGCCAAATACTCTAAACGTGTGATGTTGATTCTAAATGTGAAGGTAAAAAAAAGCGGAGGACCAGGAGACAAATCCACGCGACCACGGGGAGAGAGATACCGCAAACTCCAAATATACAGCACACGTCAGCCACGGGGGTCGGGATCTAACCCATGACCTCCTGTACACCAGGAGAGGTAGTTAACATCTCGCCACCGTGGCGCCTCTGGAGCAATACTCGTCGACTGTGTACACAACCCCCAGCTAGTGGTTTAAATTCCACATTTCTGTGGCAGCGGACCATTAGATCCACGGAAAATAAATAAATACCGTGTTGATATTAAAATCAAGTTAAAGTAACTGCAAGTTTAAATAAGCCAAGTTGCAATTCTCATCTCCGCTCATGGTCCAGAGCCTGCGTTGCCAATTCCACATTCACGTGGCAAAGACCAGTTCATTCATACTAGTCCATGGCAACCAGTCTATGAATGGACTATCCTGTACACAACCTTCCACCGAGTGCTGAATGGAATGTACGCCATAATAATTAAGAAAGTCAATAATTATAATCGTCTACAGCTTTTTCGTCAATCCACTGCTGGATGAGGGCCTCTTCACGGCGTTGAGGGTCGTGGGGGGTATTTGACCATACTTCACCAAGCTGGTTAGCGCGGATTGTTGAAGACGGGGAGCATAGTATAGTACACCAAATTATTGTGCTGTACTGCCCTCTGCTGCCCAACTCAAACACACGTTATCAATAATGTATTAACCTTTATATTACAGATGAACGATTAAGATTGAACCCACGAGCGCGTCTTAAATCTCCGTTATAATTGCGATCTCCCGCCAACACACACCGACTGAACCACCACCAAACATCATCATCATCATCATCACCTCCTTGTCCTCTTCATCATCCTCCTCTTCACGCCCCGGCTCCTGCATCGCTAAAGCAGCCTCATATACAACACCAACATCAACCACAACAGCAACAACAACCAAACAACAACTAACGCAACAAGTACAACAGCTATTCGGACAACCACCGGTTTTTCACTGAGCAAGAAGCTGGGTCAAACCACTATCGACATAGGGGGATTTTATAATTCAGTTCTAAAAAATAAAATAATTTCCGGAAATTTACGAGGTATATTTCTGTAGCTGACGTAACATATATTAAATATTCATTATGGTAATAACATACATATATTTAGTTTCGAACAGCCTTCCACGTAGGTGTAAATATTTATAATACAAAATCCCAATGGTTACTTGGTAGGGTCCGCATGACCCCAGAAGTGAATTCCTTTGGCGTGACGAGTTGCCATAGCAGCGGGAGACCCCAACGATAGCGGGGGGGGGGGCGTTTCCGGGGATGCAGGGGGGGGGGTTAGACCACGTGACGCAGGCCACGTGTTGCAGTGCAATGTGCAAGTTCGTCCAGTAGTGCAGTCGTCGTGTGTAACGTTGCAGTGCAATGCATAGCTGAGTAATGTGTAACGTTGCAGCTGAATGCGACGCAATGCGGAGAGGTTCAATGTGTAATAGCGCATTGCATAGGTGCGCGATGTGTAACGTTGCAGTGCAATGCAAGGCATAGAGGTTGCATTGTGTAACGTTGCGGCTGAATGCCCCGCAATGCGGAGAGGTTTAATGTGTAACAGCGCAGTGAAATGCATAGGTGTGCATTGTGCAACATTAAAGTGTAATGGAATGCATAGATGTGCATTGTATAAACTAAACTGTTAACCTATTTTTCATTTGACCAATTAAGGCCCACTGAGCTTTTTTACAGAAGCGACCTGGCCACAACGAAGTGGGTTATCACGTGGAAATGTATTGCAGTCAAATACTCTACATGTTTGGGGCCGTCCATAAATGACGTCACGCACCTGGGGGGGGGGGGGTCAGACATTTGTGACGATGTGTGACGGGGGGGATGAGAAATGTGACGTCACATCAAAATGCGCAACTTTAAATAAATATAGACAACACGTTCTACTTAATTAAATAGACGTTTTAATAAATGTTTTCTCCTACAACATCAGAGTGCAGCGCCACATTAAATACGCACTACAATGACAATAGTTTAAAGCGATTTGAAGCGTAAATTTCGATTTAAAGCTTTCGTGACTGCAAGGATTCATCTTTGGTTCTTTCGGTAAAGTCACGTAGAATGAGAATAAAATAATAAATTGATAAAATAACACAATAAAATTCTCACGACGTTTCGGCCACAACACAAGCGGCCTTCATCAGGTGAAGGGACGAGACTGGAGGACAGCTGCTTGGGTTGTGGCCGAAACGTCGTGAGAATTTTTTTGTGTTATTTAATTTTATCAATTTATTATTTTATTCTCCTTCTACGTGACTTTACCGAAAGAACCAAAGAAGATTTGAAGCATGTTTTATTTTGTTTTGGGGGGGGAGGGGGGGCAGAGCTTTGTGACGTCATATTTGAGGGGGGGGGTATGACTTTTTGTGACGTCGTGTGACTAGCGGGGGGGGGGGGGGGTCAAAAATCATTCAAAATCGCATGACGTCATTTATGGACGGCCCCTTAGCGTCAGGGTCAGGCTCGAACCCACACGATCTCCTGAGCATACCAGGCGAGGGTCTTTGACATCTCGCCAACGTGTCGCCCAATGCAACGCATAAAAGGGTGCATTGTGTAACAACAATAACATTGTGTAATAATGCAACACAAGCGTAGACCCCAGGCTCGTCCTGACGCCTCCAAACTGAAGCGGAAGTTTTACATCGGACACCGTTACGTCGAAGCGGGGGGGGGGGGCAAACCGGGGGGGTCCCCTCCCCAGGGGGGGTCCCCTCCCTCCCCTCCCCGGGGGGGGTCCCCTCCCTCCCCTCCCTCCCCTCCCCGGGGGGGGGTCCCCTCCCCACCCCCACAGCAACTCGTCCGGCGCCTTTCCCCCTCCACCCCCCACGCCTCCAACATTGTTGAATCAACAAAACGTGCGTTTTAAGAGTCTTTGGCCGCTAGACGTTTCCATACACGCGAATGGTGAAAAGCCACTTCGCGTTGAGCTATCGTTTGTGATGGGCAGGTCGCTTCTGAGAATGAGCCGGCCGGTATAGCTCAGTGAGATCCACTCAATAGGGTAGCCAGCGGTGGGGGGGGGGGGGGGGGGCAGGGGTGCCTTGCTACCCCCCCCGGGGGTACCTTGCTACCTCACCTGGGGGTGACTTGCTACCCACCCCCCCAGGGGGGTGCCTTGCTACCCCCCCCCCCGGGGGTGACTTGCTACCCCCCTTGGGGGTGCCTTGCTACCCCCCCCCGGGGGTGACTTGCTACCCCCCCTGGGGGTGCCTTGCTACCTCACCTGGGGGTGACTTGCTACCCCCCCCCCCCTGGAGGTGACTTGCTACCCCCCCTGGGGGTGACTTGCTACCCCACTGCCTTCACACGGTTAAAGAAAATAAAAAATATAACAACATTAGTTTAAAGAGTGTTTAACGTTCCCCACTGAAGGATTCCCGGCCGAGATTTCCGACCGGGATCCCCTTCCCGATGGACGCCGCCAGTTTAGTTTAATTTATTTATTAGGTATAGCCCCTGTGAGCCATTCGGCTCTTGAATCGGAGTGCAACCGCAACAAACAAACAAAAACACGAACAAGAAAAACATCTTAAAGTGACTACGTGCATGTGCAAAACAGAAAATCCAGGAATTAACAAAAAAACACATTTAAAAAAATATTCCTGAAATGCGAGCACCAGGAAGGGGGCAGGAGACCGCGGGGGCAGCCTCGCCCAGGGATGGCGGACGGCAAGCGGGCAAAGTTGACGCTGAAACGACGGAAAGTTCAAAGCAACGGCGACAACTCGTCCGGCAGCAGCGACAGAGCCTCGGTGGAGAAGTCTCCACGACTCGGGGACGTCGTCGACAACAACGCCGCCAACGCCAACGCCGCTTCCAGTCTGACGGCATCGTCCCGCGAAGACACCGACCCTCGGCTAGATTCCGTACCGAGCGAGGCGCGACGGGACGGGCAGGGAGGTGTAGGCCGCGACGGGGAGAGCGCGGGGTGAGCATGTTACAGTTCAGTGCTCTGTTATTGTGCCTGACTGTACAGTATTTAGAATTAGAGGTGGTGGGTTTACTCCCCAGCGCACCGGTGTGTCCGAATTAGTAACTAATTGGCACGTTTTTGTTTACGTGACAAACCTTTATTAATTGGCTGTCGGGTGCTGGCGGGCTACCGACACATTTCAACCCAAAAAAACAACGTTTTTTTACGAATAATATTTGTCGCGAAAGTTTACGTGTCAAGCTGGTGTAGTTGATGGTTTGCGCACTGCAGTATGAACCCAGCCATCTGACAAGTTGCTTTGGATTCTCGGCCACGGTTACATAAGTACGGTGCGAAAGATGTTCAGCATACGGTACAAACATAAATTACGAGCTGTGTCTGCCCACCACCATGGAACTGCCCACGCTTCTGACGAGTATGTGGGAAGTATGGTCAAAAAGATAGCGTGTGGAGGGATGCGTTCGTGAATTCGCAAAGGCATGTACATTATCATAGCACAGTGAGCTAACTATACTTCACCACCACTGACGAAGATGTGCTGTTCAAATCATACTTCCTCCACTGCATTCTCCCGCATCTGTCGTGTCTCATGAACTGTACAGTAAACCGAACACATTCTCCTGCGGAGGGAGCTGGTAGGAACGTCGGGTTGCTCGGTCAATGGCCAGGGTCACACGGCGGCACCACGTGGTGTATTCCACACAATATGCCCGACTGTGAGGGCGGGCACAAGCCGGCGTGAGTAGGTGAAACGTTGAGTTTTATAAGGGCACCACGGGGTGACCAGTCCCTCCCTACCCAGCCCCACCCCTCCCACCCCCCACCAAGCCCCACCCTCCCCACCCAGCCCCTCCCCTCCCCACCCAGCCCCACCCACCCTCCCCTCCCCACCCCACCCTCCCCTCCCCACCCAGCCCCATCCCTCCCACCCCCCATCCAGCCCCACCCTCCCCACCCAGCCCCTCCCCACCCTCCCCTCTCCACCCAGCCCCACCCCTCCCATTTTTGGATGCACGACGGACGGACACAATAATCCCCGGTGGGCTGGTGTAACCAGGAGGTTCCTACCAGTATTAACTTTAGTTTTATACGCAGTTGGTGCCCTTGAGTGCATTGTGTCAGTGTTCCAGGTGTCACACATGAATAAGTAGCCATTTAAAGAAGGAAACATACCACCAGATGGATTAACTGTAGACATGTTGTATGTGGCAATATAGTGTACACTAAAAACTTGAGTGCACAAGCCCATATCTATACAGGATATGGACTTGTCAATTACACATAGCTTGAAGGGATGATGACCGATGGATAAGACAGGTGACAATAGCAAAGGAGACCATGCACCTGAGAAGATAACTACTGTGCAGATGGAGCAATGAGATCAATTCATGTACGAGTAGAGTGGCAAAATAGAACTGACGTATGGTGACAGCATGGGGAGGTCTTCATCTAGCGGTGGCCAGCTAATAGCTGGCCACCGCTAGATGCCAATAGTCAACTTGTATCGTAGCCTGCACGGGGCACTCACGGTCAGCTCCGTCAAAAATGAGTTCCTTCTGCAGTGTAGTCTTGCGCCTATGCAAAGTGGCTGGGCATACATAGTACTGGTACCAGTACCTAGCCTTTACTACGTGCACAATGAGCCCCTTAATATATATGCTTGTTAACAGCAGTTCCTGCAGTCTGGAAGACGTTTACGTATACACAGGGGGGTATATTTGTTCCTGCAGGGATTTGCAGGCTGTGTTTGAATTGCTGCTGCCTGGGTGTGGATCCCAAGTGTGGACTGACATGCCTGAGCTCCCACCGATGTGCGAGGTAGTGAACCATAAACATCACCGCCATCATCGTCATCGCTGTCAGCATCATTACCATCACTATTGTCACCATAGCCATCATTACCATCACCATCATCGCTGTCACCATCATCACCATTACCTTCAGCATGATCACTGTAAATGTATTGGCATTTCCATCATCATGGTACGTTAGTATTTGTAACAAGGCACCATGACTTCTGCAAGTGTATTGCTGTGTACACACATATCGTATGCAGTTTTTTGCAGTTTCATAGCAATAACAAAACAGTGAATGTAAATTCGTGAAGTTAATCTAAAACATCAATACAATTTGAAAGTGCATTTGAAGGTAGTACAATCCTGTAACAGTTATCTCTTAAACACATTTTTTAAAATTACATTTAAAATCTCTTTATCTTTAAATATACATTTTAAAAGTTCACAGTTTTTCTGGAGAGACGGATGAACACACGTTTAAACTCTAGATTACTACAGAGCTCCAGGAGCAGATCTGCGGATTGCTTTGCGACGTCAAAATGCCTGAAAAAAGTTTCAGGCTTTTATTTATTAAGTACAGGTTTCCTTCACTTTAGGCGGTAGATGCGTTCCATGAAAAAGGTGCACAAAGCCAAAACGCACGATACAGGTGCCTGCCGAGTAGTGCATACAGTAAACACAATGTTGCCCCATGTCCGACCGCATCGCCGCATACGAATGAATTCAAACTGCAGATAGCAAATTGTTGGGTCGAAATAGGTTAGCCACATATAAATAAGAAACTGCATAAACCAAACCTGCATACAGCAAGGGAAGCCTGTACACCGAACCGCTCTTCTATTACAAGAAAATAATTTGTTTAAACCCTCGGTCGCGTATATTGATAAGTGAAAGTAGCGTGACATCTGACAATTGAACACCCATGTCCTTTGCACTCACAGGAGGATGACCCCAGTGAGCTTAAATCTGCCACTGAAGCGATGCTGTTGCTGAATGGTGGGTGGCCAGCCAAGGTCATCTGGTCTCCGCTGCCACCACAGTCTTGAAGGGGACAATCACGAGTCACGGATAACACTGAAGTTAGGCTATTCCATTATTTTAAGTATCCGATTACCAGCTAGATTACTCGCCTAAATGGTGACAAAAATACTGAACAAAACGTCTCACATCTTTGCTTTACTAGATTGGCCATTGGTCCTGGTTTTCCACAGGTCATCCTTTTGTTCAAGGGAAACTGTCCTGGGAATCCCGTAAGTCTTCCTGGGTAATTGAAACCCCTGGCGTCTGTCAGTTGCTTAATAATGATATTTCACTCATCCCGTCTTGTGGTATTGTGATTTTTCGAATTTTTGTACCTCAGAGGTGGCCAATATTTCTCAATGTGTGCCGCTCGACGCGAGGTGATGGGTGGGGTTTGGCATGTCATTGACATCGTCCATCTCGTCACGCTTGTTGTGGCTTGTAGGGGGTTTCCCACCTTCAGGAGACAGAATGTGGTGGTGCCAGCTGTTTTTAAAGTGGCCTAAGGAATCAACCGCAACAATAGATTTTGATTATACATTTTTGTTGATGAATCAACGTAATCGACTAATCATCTGAGCTCGAGAAAACGGGTCACCCAGGCAATGGGGACCCCTACAATTAAAATGTTTTATGTTATCTAGATTTATATAGTGCCCTTTCCAAGGCGCTTTACAACAATTATAAAATTGTATGTAAGATAATGGTTTGAGATGAAGAATGGGGTTATTAAAAGTGGTGTAATCTTAGTAACAGAATGGCAGGGAGTATTAAGCAGGGGCTGGGATAGGCCTGGTTGTAGCTGGGGGGTGACAGAAAGCTTAGGGGGCCGAAAAATATTGGGGCATATTTGAGGCGACAAAGGGGGTTGGCCCAGGGGTGGGAGGCAGGTGGGGGAAGAGGGCCACCACGAGCGAATCCCTCCACACTGCCGATGGCGTCCACGGCGTCCACGCAGTGCAGCAGCACAGCCCCCTCTGGGCCCACGACGAGGAAGAGGGCGCAGCGCCAGCCCGGCTCTCTCGCTGTGGATGCGAAGCTCCCATCCACGCCTGACACCGTGAAGACTCCCCTGGCAGGAGCCCAGTCACGGGTCACTCCCATCCCAGGGACCGCACAGCCCCGGTGACCTCGGGCAACCGAAGCCCCGAGTGCCCTCTGCCACTCAGAGTTCAATTCAATCATCCTCCATGTACATCTACAGCTCTTTTTGTCAATCCACTGCTGGATGATGGCCTACCCACACTAGGGGTTATTGGTCATACTTCATCATGATGGCCAAGTACAGGTTGGTCAAGACAGAGGGCAAGAATGTGGGAGCGTAGACATATACTACACCGTAACTTAAAGCTTTCGTGACTGCAGGAATTCATACTCTGGGTCTTTCGGTAAAGTCACGTGATTTTTTTTAAATTATTTTTCGATCTACGTGACTTTACCGAAAGTCCCAAAGCGTATATACTACAACGGTGAATGTTGCTGCACTGCCCTCTGCTGACCATCACAGCACAGCCCGATAGCCATCGAAGACGACCTGTTTGTGCCTGGTGGATACTCATCTTGGCACTATCTAGGCTGACACCAGCGTAGGTTTTGAGATCTGAAAAGATCGGGTGATTCGATCGTGGGCCACTAACCCTTCAGGCTTGATAAAATAACTTTCCAATCCACTTTGCTGAAACTCAATAGTGGTTGCTGTTGGGATATTTTAGTTAAGATTTAAAATACTCTTTGGTTCTATTCGGTAAAGTCACGTAACAAACAAAAAATATTTTTTTATTTTCGGTAAAGTCACGTAACAAACAAAAAATAAAAAATATTTTTTGTTTGTTACGTGACTTTACCGAATAGAACCAAAGAGTATGGATCCTTGCAGTCACGAAAGCTTTAAATATAGATAAGATTTAAAATATTTACGTATATTTTTGTATACATCGCCGTAGTGCTTGCGTTTCACAGCACGTGATCCGAATGATTGTATTCATCTTCTGTGGAGTAAAGGTAATTATGGACACGTGTAGTTTTTGAAATGTTATTTCAACATGTAAACGTGAGTGAAATACGCTGATGAGGTGTGGAGGATGTGAAGTGTTGGTTTGAGAGGCAATGCCCTGGTTGCGTATTCATTATTAGCTAAGATTGATCCACTGCTGGATGAAGGCCTCACCAAGCCGTCACCATCTGACGGTGCTGCGATGTAAAAATCCACCTAGCATCTGCACGGCAGCCGATTTCACTGCTCCATCTCTTTAATGGAGGGTTTGCTGGGGCGCAGCCCCTCCCTTGTGGCTGCCACTGTCGTTATTCTTGACCGCTGGTCATCATCCCTTCCAGCAATGTGTGCTGCCCAAGCCCACTTTTCTTCCAACGTAAAAATTATAACTGAATAATGTGCAAAGGAGTATGAAAGGATGTTTCCTTTGAATTACATTGAGAAACAGAGAAGGGCACATGGATCAGAGAACATGTCGTAGGCCATATCGACGAGAAAATCACCAGCAGAAGGCAGCATAAGTACTGTACTTTCCTGCTAGCCAACTATTATATGCATTCTCACAAAGATAAAGTTTTATCTCGGCACCACATTTCTCCCACAGCTACTGCCTATAAAAATGGGCAATGATTGAGAAGAATAAAAAAATAACATTTTCTGTGTAGAGAACTATAATATGCACATGTGCACAAATATAGACGAGCATGCACGGACAGACGGCCGGCACACCACGACTCTTCTCATCAGACGCCAATATATATTTGTCGGCTGCGATGTTACAGCCCATGGGGCTCCAACCAAATATTTCCCTGGTCAACATCAAGAGCTGGCAAAACATGACGGTCGTTTGTCAATTTGCACAAAATGTAAATATAATTTTACGAGGACACTGTTGACAAGGTTCAAATGTGACGAGATTATCGTGGTCAATGCTAAAGACGTCGCCACACCTCCCCACTGCCCCCAGCGTCGTTAAATCCCCTTTGCCAACTTGACACCCAACCTCAATCATATACCAAGTCACCAGCCATGCTCTATCCACTGCTGTATAAATGCATCACTATGCCATCACAAGATTCTGCAAATACCACAATCTATCTCACTCCTCCACATGGACTCAGCGGACCACTCTGATCTCCATGTACTCTCACCAGCGTTCTATTGCCTACCAGTCACCACGTGTCCATTGTTCATCATCCCTTCGACCCATGTTATGTCCTGTCCAAGTAGACTTAATTTCTTTAATAGACAATATCTTAGATTTCATTCATTCCTTGAACTAAGTGTTGCTCTTAATGCATCGGTGATACCAAGCAACCATAATTTCACGTTGTTGAGCATATCACTTTTCCACGTCAGTGATTAACATTCCTAATCTGTATCATACCTGGAAAATTGTAATGATTAAAAATGTTCCTGTAGGCACATGAGTATGCTGTTTTTCTTCTAATGGAGTTTGCAACAAAGAAACCCTCAAGGTTACTTGGTACTGAAGAGCACTCTTCTAATTCATCTGGTGGATTGAAGAGAACTCTTCAGTACCGAGTACTCGGATTGTAAATGTTGCGGTTTGGCTCTCCAACACACCGGTGTGCTGTACTAGTAACGAATTGGCCACGTTCTGTTTACGTGACAACCCTTACTAGTTGGCTGTGTCGGGTGGTGCGGGTTTTAACGACACATTTATATATTTACGCGATCTAATAAAAAAAAAACCTCTTATGGACCATCTCTCCCCTTCAAGTGAATGGAATGTACAGGCAGCTGAGGTAAGACTGGGTCTATTCTGGTTCAGCATTATTGCCCGAGGATCACAACCCCAGACCAAACGCCATAATGCACTTAGGGATTCTTTACAGCATCGTTGTGATGTGAAAAAGCTTTAGTTGCCCAAATCATATCAGTGTCCACCATTGTTACCAACTCGGACACTTATTTGCTCAATCATTCACATGTTTATTATATGGTTTTCTTTTGCCAGATGGAATTCCATTATCCTATGCCACTGCTGTACCAAATTATACAGCATATAAATGTAACTGTCACAGCAAGGAGCGATGTCAACCCATGTCTGCTAATAACCCATCCAAGCTAAATACATAACCCGACAGTTTTTCCATAGTGAATGCAATTCCAGTAATCGATCCACTACTGGATGAAAGCCTCAACAAGCTGTCGCCATCCCCTCAGTCTTGCGATGCAACAAGTAACAATTGCACAAAAGTGGCCCACATTTGATCATGGCCTTCGTCTTTAGGACTCGAATGGCAAAGTCAAAAGTGGGTAAAAAGAGGGTAAATGACTGGAAAAAAACTACCCGGTGCTGCGATAATAATGGACACGTGCAGAGGGGCGTGCATCACGTGTTCACGTTTATTTTAGCTGTTGCACACAGACAGACGTTTCCACACCCAAGAGCGACATCCGCGCTCCGATCACACAACTGCAGCGTATACACTCGACTCTGAAGAAGTGAAGCTGGGGAAAGTGCGAGGGGGTGGGGGAAATCGGGATGAAATGCAAGACTTCGCGCCATCGCAGGCAAGGATGGTCCAGTCGGCCCCGAGAGGCCGAGTACACTTACAGTGGTATACTACGCACAGACGCGAAGACGGAGCACGCGGGCAACGCGACACCATCACCCACGCGAGCGACATTTACTACTTTACGTAGAGGGGGGAGAAACAGCACGCACACACAAACATCAGCTGTTAGGAATGGCGATACAATCAAGACGGCGGCCGCCCTGGCGTGTACTGTTGGTCGTGGGAGAGTAAGGGGGCGGCACAAGATGGCTGTTGCCGCACGATAGGCGAGGAGGAGGTGGAGAGGGCGGCCTGCTGTGAAATGCTCTTCGTTTTCACTTGCAGGAGTCCATGTATGTGATCAGGTCGATCACACGGGTGCTGTAGCCAAACTCATTGTCGTACCTGAGCGAGAGGATAGCATGTGCAGGTAGGGGTGGGAGAGGTGGAGAATACGTAAACTTGGAGAAGTGCACGCTGTTCCTCCAATTGTCCCTGGTATACAGGAGGTCGTGGGTTTGATCTCTACGCCCCGTCGTCATACGGATTTTTCTAGAATAAATATGCGTTTATAATATTTGGCTGCTATACATCTCCACATAAGCCACTTCAAAAGGCTATAATTTGTGGCCAGGTGGCTTCTGAAAAAGAGATATATAGCTCAGTGGGCCTTACCTGGTCAATTAAAAAACAGCTTAGTTTAGGTTCAGATTCATGAAAATAAAATAAGTTACGTGGAAGGATTGACCGCTCCAAATAAAATTGATTGTGTCATGCTTGATTCATTTAATCAGAGGATATTGACCAGGGGGAAGACCTAAAACCAGATGGTGGGATACTGTAAAAGCATCAGTGACATTAACTGTGATAACTGGACACTCAAAACGTTATTCAACAATGTGTAAAGTTCATATACGGCAGAGCGATGCCGAGGTAGAATGCATGACCCGCACTTCTAAGGGTAAGAGTTCAAATGGCAGTCGGTGGTTGACCGAGACCATCAACATAATTCATCTGGTGGATTGAAACTGATACAGGCGTGTCTCTACGAGACTTTGCTACAACGAGAAATTAGAATGGAGACCAATTTGTTCGGAAAACAGGCAAAATGTTCGCATATTGAGTGGAGACCGACCGATATATGTCTTGTAGTGAATCCGGCAACCCTGGTTCGATTCCCAGCCACGGCTAACATCAGTGGTGATCGATATTTGAACCAGCGGTCCTTCATGGCCTCTGCTGTTCCCTCCACTAACATCGACTGATGTTTTATTATTTTATTTTAAAATTCGAATTTGTATCTCACATTTAAAAAGTTGTTTCAGAGTGGAAACGTTTGGGGCTGGGAGTCAATGGCAAAATTATGATCTATAAGTTTAACGAGTTTTAGCTTAAAGCAATTTTCGCAGAACGAACTTTCGCTCGTTTATCGAGATGCACCTGTACCACTTTCTGTGGCATGGTGGGTGCCAAATGTGCTTCCTCATATGATGTAGACTAGAGGATTCTCAGAAGTGGTTCTGCGATATATGCTTTTATGGGTCCTCTAAAACATGAAGGTTGTTATACACTATTCTGCAAGACATCCGAAGGGTTAATCTCATTTCACCAGTTAGCACATTGGGGTTAAATGTGAGAAAAACAAACCATTTAAAAAGCAAGGAATTGTGCCATGTTAAATGGATACTTTGCCTCCGTGTGTGGGTTGTGAGGAAAGTGGTGGAGCAACTGACCAGGAAATGAGTTTGACGAACTGCTTGTTGAGAGCGATGCCAGCTTGTGCGTCGAAGATGGACGAGTGGGTGTCGCCATTGAAGTCGGTGGACACGACCTACGGTCAAGCACACCCATGTTAGTGGTGACCGTGGATGGTGATGCGAGCGGTGGTGGTTGGAGGTGGTGGGTCATGGTAGTATTGGCTCGTTGTGCTCACCAAATCCTCGGTGTATCCCAGGATTCCCTTCAGGTCACCCTTGGATGCCTCGCGAACCTTGGCCTTGATTTCATCATACGAGGCCTGATGAACAAGAACAAACATCCATTAACAAACTGTTGAGGCAAGCTTTGTTCATGAGCCTCTATGAAGGAGGCTGAAGTGGCACATCAGGGGGTGGTGCTCCGCCAAACCCAGTCACCATCTCCCCAGTGCAGATGTTTACAAATTGCACCAGCCACTCGTTTAAGGTCGAGTCGGATCAGGGGAGGACCCAGTGGTCCAGAATTTAACACTTGCGCACGGACACATAACATGTACAACATGTAAATACACAAGCACACACAAATTTGCATGCGCACACACACACACAGGTGTTCCATAACCAAAAAACACATTCCACAAGACAGAATTAACCCCCCCTTGTCATGTCATGTAATTTCATCAGCATAATTAGG
Organism: Petromyzon marinus; assembly: GCF_048934315.1. Lineage (NCBI taxonomy): Eukaryota > Metazoa > Chordata > Hyperoartia > Petromyzontiformes > Petromyzontidae > Petromyzon > Petromyzon marinus. The sequence goes on from NC_133671.1 coordinate 9,374,463, forward strand.
AATTGTCCCTGGTAATTCCCAAATACCCTGCTGACCCCACCTTACTCCAACTTTAACGAAACGAACGCCCCTCGCGATACCAACAAACCACCCCCCGCCCCCAGCCCTGCCCAAGTTGTAATCCAAAAAGCAATTATTGAGCGGGGGTGCGTGCATGCGAATGTCTCTCGTTACCGGCTTGGCCAGACGGCACGTGAGGTCGACCACCGAGACGTTGGGAGTCGGCACGCGGAACGCCATGCCGGTCAGCTTTCTGCGGAAACATGGGCACACGTGTGGAGTTAACCCGGCGTTCAAACACAAGCTGAGAAAGCGGAGCATTCTTGTGCGTCAACACACCACCGTTTTGCATTCCCGGTCCTGCCTCCGTTCATATCAGTTCTGCGCCATGCATCCCTTGTGCCTCTCCATTTAGATAGGCTGTTAAATTCCAATGCATCCCTGTGCACATGTGTTTGTACCCAAGCATCTCCCCAAAGTGTCGATGTAAATGCTCGCGCATCACTGTGCCTCCCAGTTAATCCCGGTACATTTGCATTTCTTTTTTCGTCTACAGCATCCTTATAAAATCGCCCTGTTCCATCTCTACCACCCCCCCCCCATTTGTCTCCTGCACAACCCCATTCCACTCCACGCATCCACCTTCACGCTCTACGCGTTCATGCATTTCAACATTTTGCCATTACCCCCCCTCTCCCCCACAATGCATCCTTGTTCACGCTGAGTTTCTTGTATCCTCTGGCATCCCCGTTCAATCCTTTGGCTCCCTTTGTGTCCACTTATCTCCTTACTTGCCTTACCCTAACCCCTCTTTCACCGACCATTTCCTCCCATAATCTTCACCCTGTCATGGCTCATACCACATTACATAAATTATTATAACCATGCCTTCTGCGATATCCCCAAAGCTTTCACACCCATTTGCCCTCATGTTACTCATGCATCTCAACCCCGTGTATTCATGTACCCGTTGAGCTCGGGGATGACCATCCCCACGGCCTTGGCAGCGCCAGTCGAGGCCGGGATGATGTTCTGAGAAGCCCCGCGGCCGTCACGCCACAACTTTGCAGAAGGCCCGTCCACAGTCTTCTGCGTTGCCGTGTACGAGTGCACCGTGGTCTGCACGCACGCAGAGAGAGAGAGAACTCCCTGAAGCCTTGCTGTAAGGGCTGGGACCGTTGGTCTATTCAATATATTAATAGACCAAAAACTGTGAATCGATTACCTTTTAAATGCTCGATTTCTGTGTGCGCATTTCCCGGCTGAGTAAGCATGCGTACGCTCCGTATATATGCAGGTTTCTCCGTCGAGTGGGTGTGTGCCCATGTTTACCATGAGCCCCTCCACGATGCCGAAGTTGTCGTTGATGACCTTGGCCAGAGGAGCCAGGCAGTTGGTAGTGCACGACGCGTTGCTGGAGACGCAAAATGAGCAGAGGAGAGCCGTCAGTAAAAAAAAAATGAATGCACAAGACAAGCTTGCAAGACAGGAGCTCTGCAACCACATTAGGTGGCGAGATATTGCATGTAACCGTGCGCGATTGCGGGTATAATTTGTATTTGCGAGTGCGAATGTTTCTAAGCGTGCGAGCATGTCCCAATGGAGTGCAAAAATAAGGGTGTGCGCATGCGAGCTTTATGAAGAACGTGTGCACAATTGTGTGGGTGTTAGCGCGTTACGCGCATCGCATCAATGCAAATGTGTGTGTGTGTGTACAGGGTAAATGGGAGTACACAAGTGCCAGACAGTGTGCGTGTGCTGGGGTGTGAAAATTCCTGGACCTATTCGATGACCTCCTGCAGCAGAGCCTTCCACACTTAACATAACGTCACAATGGTGCACAGCCCCACACAAGTAGCGTAGCAACATCACCGCCACCGAGTGGAGTGGCGGCTCTTGTCGTTTCGGTAGCAATAGCCAACGCAGGTGCGTGCTCCGTACCTGACCACCTTCAGCGAGGGGTCGTACTTCTCGTGGTTTACTCCCATCACGAACATTGGCGCATCCGCAGACGGGGCCGAGATGATGACGTGCTTTGCACCGCCCTTCAGGTGCAACTGAGCAGCACGGGAATGGAAAAACGGGGGTCAACGAGCGGACGGAAACCCTGCCACCACCCCCCCCCCCACGAACCACGCTACACGCGCATGTGCGAGAATGCAAGAATGTGCCAGAGAGCATACTTACAGAGGCCTTATCGATGGTGGTGAACACACCGGTGGACTCCACCACGTAATCGGCACCATGCTTACCCCATGGGATGTTGGCGGGGTCACGCCTGCACACACACACACGATCACCATTAGCACACACCTCCTTGTCCACCTCCCACAATCTTCCCTTGCTTCTACTGCTCCATGCCTCTCAAGGCACTTGTATGGCACAAAACCTCTTCCGACTGGTCCTGGGATGGCCCTTTTACCATTTTGGTTAAGGAGGCATTGAAGACCGTTTTATTTTGTGTGCCAAAGCTGTCTTTAATTGTAAACAATTATTACTACTCAACAAAGCACACATCGGGGGAATCCTGTTATATCTGGGGCACAGCACCAGTTCCTCACTCCCTGCATTAAATTAAATGCAAAACATTTAGGGTAATCAGTAATCCAGCTCACTTAATCACTCCAGTTACTCGCTCCATGGCAATCTATCACCTCCGTGTCACTCTTATTGCTACAGACCGTGGTTTTTTGTTTCGTTTGATCCATACCGTGTTCAACTAATCATCTTTATACCACAAGTGTATTGAATATTTTGTATCGGTGAATATATTGTATCGGTGTGCACAACAATAATAAAAATGTATAGCCCTTGGTCAATCCACTGCTGGATGAAGGCCTCTTCATGCAGTGTCAGTCATTGAATGACACATATACGGATTAGTGCGGGTGGGTGAATGAGGGGTCCCAGGACCAGTTGAAATATCACTCCTCACCGATGCTATCCGTGGATTTGTAGCAGTTTGCCAACCACTTCGCAGTCCTCCCTACAACCGCTTTGCGCGTATGCTGCATCGTAAGGTGGTGTGTAGGCAAGTATTGTGCAGGCATATGCCACTGCATATGTGCTACGATTTATATTAAATACAGGATTTTGGACATGCCTGGTGTGAATGTGTACTCTATAGTATAAAAAACCTCATGTTTGACAATAACACTGCCTTAATATCAGAATGGTTGTTTATACTGGAGGAATCCGATGAGCTATAGTTATTTTTCACAGATGTCCATTAGGGGAATGTCAGAATGTTACAACAATATGGAACGTATATACCGATACAATGTATTTTAAGTCCATTTTATTTCTTTTAGTTTTTAAGGAAGTGTTATTGATGAACGTGTTGTGTTTTTGTCATTTGTGCACTACTGTAAACGCAGTTATCACCATGCAATGTATTCCATAGTCAGAATATCCACCTAGGCAAGTGTGTATGTGTGCAAGGTTGAATGCTGCCATGATTGCCTCTGATATGCTGCACCCATGTGTGTTGCGCAGTCGTGGTTCATACCACATTATCTTTCATCTTATATGGAAGTGCATGTCACTTACTCCGAGTAGACGGAAACGGCATGTCCATTGATCAACAGCTTCCCATCCTCAACCTTCACGTCTCCCTTGAATCGTCCATGGGTAGAGTCATACTTGAACATGTAGACCTAGAAAACGCACACCCATCCAACGTAAGAATTCACCGACCCCACCTCCAGCCCAGGTATCATGAATTGTCACAATTCTATTCTTCATAGCAATTAACCTTGCATGCTTTTATTCAGATACCACATGCTTCTGCCTGGCTCCAAGCCACCAGCTCGCATTCACCTACATAAACACACATACGCTTTACTCTGGACACACGTTAGAAATAGCTGGATGAAGACCACCCCTCAACTCTTAAAATGTTTAATCCAGGTCACCCTCGAGGGAAAAAAAAGAGACCACATTTTCATACCCTTTGGGTCTTTCGGTAAAGTCACGTAGATAGAAAAAAATATTTTTAAAATCACGACGTTTCGATCGCAACACAAGCAATCGTCTTCAGGTGAAAAAAAAAACCACAGCAGAACTGTTGTATATTTTAATCTCGACGGGGTTTCCCCCACCTTTATCGCCTGATGAAACAAAATGGATTTTATTGAAACAATAAACACACCCAGTCACATGCGCACTGAGGCGATGGGCTCTGGAGGGCAGTGCAACACAGGAAGCATTATCTGAACTAACGTTGCCAACGGCTTTCACTGTAGAACCGACCCAACCGGTTTGTTTAACCGGAAGACGAAACCACAGCGCGAGAGGCGCGCGAGGCGTAGGAGGGTGCATGGGTGTGTGGCAGAACCATGGGGATAGGCACCGTGAAATGGACTCTACAGCCCAACCCTTGTGGACAACAAGAAGAGTTACTTTCTCCAGATTAACATTTACGGTTTCATATTTATCCCCGACTTGGCCCCCCCAGGGATGGTTTTCGTCACAGCAGTGCCATTTATTTTTCGTAGCCTGCGTCGACCTTGGAGAGGGGGCTCTGGCTGGGTTCACATGCCAATTTGCCAGGACTGATGGCAAGTCAACACCAGGACTTAAAGCCCATGTGGCAGGCTTTGTAGTGCGGTGCGCTCGATAACCACCCCACCACTGCATATACAGTGTGGGCGCACACAGGGAAATGATGCTGTTAGTGAGCACCAAATTAATGCTGGCATTATTGAAAACCCAACGAAGAAAGGAAAGGCCTAGTTTCTCTTTGCACCGATGACAGTGAATCACTGAACAATGTCCAAACACCATGTCCAGGAAGGTGTGGATATTTCCTCCACAAATGCAAGATCTAAGGACTCAAACTCAGAATGCGGTTAGGTGAAAAATCAGGCACATCACCAATGGCTACCCAATACACACACACATTCTGGTGGAACAAGACGCCACAAGTGCCATGGAATGGCTTGCAAAATTTAAATACAATTAGTCTGTTGCTTTTTTAAAATGCCAGCACCACACCGATCTGCCCTTGGTCACCCCTGTACTGACGTTTTTACGCAGCGCCACATACTTGGAATAATTAAGGTCAGAATCAACCTAGGCGAGGGTAACGGCAAGTTCAGATAACGCTTGCCACCAATGTTAGCCATGGCCGGGGATTGCCCCCGATTTTCCGGGAGCACCGAAATGCACAAACCACTGTCTATCAAAACAAACAGACAGAATAAATATTATCATAAATTCGGCATCAAACCGTGGCCAGTCTCACCCTGCTCGGTCTTGATCAATGCCGACCACAACCCGCACCAGGGTTATTTAAAACACAGGTGAGTGTCATCAGATGTCAATATAATCAGCCCTACCCACAGCCAATGAGTGCAGAGGTCACTTGAGAGGTCACACATTCCCTTAAAATAGCAGCCTCCCTTCTTGATCAAAAGCCCCACTGCTCCCTGCCCAGAACGATCAGTAACAAAATAAACAGCCGGGCTGTGTGTATTGATGTTATGTATATGTGCCATCTGCTTATGTGCAAATACACCAGCAGCAATTGTGGCTTAAAATAAAAATGTTGGTGCAGCCGTACTCAAACAGGAATTTCATGCAAAAGTGAAGAATCTCTCATCTCTTGTTTTCTTCATAGCTCTCCATGGGACCAGAACAGCCTCGTCAGAATATAGCCAGCACTGTATGGAGAGCTGGTTGAAAAAAATACTCTGGTCCAGCCAGCCATCAAACCAAATATTTCTCAAGTTTAGCAAGTTGATGGCTTCTTCAGCCTGATTGCCAATGACTACACAAACCGAGTACATTAAAATCGGTCATTATTTGAGCATCACTAAGAATAAAACAGCGAGGCTTTGCTGGGCCGAGTTCACGTGTGTGTTTAACAGAGCTGGTAATTTTGGATTCTGGATTATAAATGGTATTGTGCGTGAGTGTGTATGTGGTTGGGTGGAAGTATTGGTGCAATAGGTGCTCGCTAGCACCCCTTGCACTAACACTCTGTTATGGCTATATAGGGGATCTTTGTCTATTTCTTTTGTCGTGGTGCAAAAGGTTAGCAAAGCTGCATTACAAACACAGCAACCGGGCTTCGATTCCTGGCCAAGGCTAATATAGTGGGGGGAGCAATATCTACACTGTTCATGTGCCTCCCCCTAGGTAGGACTGCACCTGATAATGAGCATCTGGGACAATGTGTAAATTATGAGCAATGGGGAGACAAAGGTGGTCAGGGGGCGATTCCGTACACACCACATCCCCTTGTGCACCATTCCAGCTGCTCAAAACAGCACTTTCCCCAGCAATTTGTTCAAGGCTACATAGGGGATTCTGATTTTGCCTGTGTAGTTGCTAGTAAGATGAAGGAACTCACCATGTACTCCAGGTCAATGAAGGGGTCGTTGATGGCCACCACATTAATGTCTTCCTTTTGCACGGCAGCACGAGCCACCAGACGGCCAATACGGCCAAACCTGTGACATGGCCAAACACACACAGGCACACACACACGCAGAAATAAATCGTACATTAGAACACAAGAGCCAACACCTCTGTCCTGGATTTGTCCATGACACCTTGGGGTTTCACCTCTTCAAGAGCTGAATATTTCAGCACAAGTACGAATAAATTCTACCATTATTACATTTTGAGGAGCTGCTTCAGTTTGGCTCCAGAGCATTGGGCATTTTACGCTCACCAAATATCTTAGTCCGGCTTCGAGTGGCTAATGGCTCAACCATAGCAGTTGTGCAGGCATTTATCTTTCTAGATTTCAGGCAATGATTACCTCGCACGATTGTGCTCCAGCGGATGCATGATCTAAAGTGTAAAGACTACTTTTATTACCCATCACATTTTTCAAACTTTTTTTTATATAGAGGGGTGGGAGCAGTACCGCAGTGGTTAGCATACTACGCTATGAACAGAGCGACCTGAAATTTTTATATTGGCCATGGCCAACGGCAGTGGCGAGTGATATCTGAACCTGTAGTGTGGCCCTTCCAACAACAACCTGCACTGATCAAGCGTGGTGAAAGTCAATTAACCCCAATGACTGACACTGCACCGACAGGCCTTCATCCAGTCGTGGATTGCCAAAGGCCCGCACAAATGATTTATTTATACAGCACACCAAGCTGAACATTAAAAACGATCCCGATTTGATTTTGCAAGGGGGGGGCAACTGAATGTCGTTCGCTGTCGTTGACGCGCATCGGTGACAGCGGACGCCCTGTAGCTAGAAGCTCATCGCGGTTCAGACAGTGAGAAAGACCTAGTTACTGCTATAGGCGTCAGAGTAACACACAGTGACAGAGCATGCGCTTATGCAACACGCGTACGTGACCACACTGCAAAAGCGCAGACCACATTACAAATAAAGGAAGTTGTGGAGAGTTGGCGCATGTTACTGTAGGAAGCATTTTCCGACATTCATTATATATATTTTTAAGTAGACTTTTCCAAGGATAGGCTTGGGCTGAGAACTTAAACTTGCCATCAAGGTTGTTTGCATTTCTCTCAATTGTATTTAAATGAGAAAGTGAAATTCTGTTGTCACAAGAGAAGGGGTATATTTGGAGATTTCACAAGAAATGGTGTGAATGGCCCTGAATGGAAGGCGTTACACGACTGCTTCTCTGCAACAACGACCACATTTGTAAATGCCCTGCTCATCACACGTCAAGCAGATTTTTTTTTTCAAGATACAAGCATTGTTAAGTTAAAAACTAAATTTTATACGAGGATTTCCGTGCTGCCATGGTTACTGGGCTGAAACCACCAACTCGTTACCCTTGAGAACCTGGTGCGATCACCAATGGCTACAACTCAGATTTTATCCCAAGCTCAACGCACTTTCAGCTCTGTGCCCCCTGGCTACCTCAAGACATAGGCATGTTGGGACGAGTACGTGTGCAGTGCAATCTCTGCCCCAACCGCTTTTTGCTTTCCACTAGATTGTGCATCGAAACCACACTGGATGCCCGTATCCCCAACAGCATCTCTGGGGCATCCCGTTTGGCTTTTCTTACCGCAATGCGCGATGGATGACGGCCACCAGTCACACGCAGGAATGTTCAATATTAACAGGTCCCTGCAGGGTGGGCTGGTAGGACAAGTCTCTGCGCTGTCTATTGCTGATTTTACACCCAACAGCACGATATTTCACTTCGTTAAATTATTGAAAGGGGACGGACGGACGGACACATTAATCTATTGTAGGCTGGTACACTCAGTTTACAACTTCGTTCCTACCAGTATTATCGATTCCTATACTAATGATGCACGTGCATTGAGATCGTTTGGAGAGAAAAGTATAAAAAAAACGTGAAAACTACCATCCAAAATGCAGCTAGCTGCCTGGGTGATAGAGCGAACAGCAATAATCTAAAAAAATACCAGACAATTTCACTGTATCCAAAATATAAAACGATGGCAAAAACTTCAGAAGAATAGAATTGCAAACTTGAATCGTGGCAAGTGATCAAATAACTAGGGGGGTGAATTGTAACATGCATTCGCATGAACGAGCTTGTGTTTGCACTGTCGTAGCGGTTTGAGGTTGTCTGCTGTGCAACAGACTGCAAATGTCTGTGTGCAACAGACTGCAAATGTCCGTGACAGTTGTTTTAAAAAAAAATCGTCAGGTCTGAAATCTCTTTTGGTTTCGATGTATAGTAGATGGAAAACCGTAGCACAATTTTCAGCAAGTTGTTTTATGTAACCAACCCCTGGGCTTGAATCCACAATCTCAGCCCGTGCCAGCCAAGATTCTAACAAAGCACAATGTCCACTGATAAATCCAATTAGTAATGTCACAAAATTATACATTTCCATTCTGAACTCGGCAGTGCTAGTATTGCACCAGAACGACCCAGACATTTTTTCACCACAGTGCATGAGGGCGTGGTAGGCGCGGTCTTTGCAATCGGAGCTGTGGGCTAAGGTTCGTTTGTAGTTTGCTTTTTGCAGCACGTCTCTCCCAGAGTTTCTGCCGCGCAGCTGCGTACCCATGAGAACCCGTGTCGGCGGCTTGGGAATTGTCGGTTGTGCCTGCCCAGACACGGTCGGTTCAGCTCACCATAGGAACGCCAACTGGCCTGCCTCCAGAAAAATCCAGCTGGCGTGTAGAGGTGAAAGCAGCTCAGGTACACACGAGTGTTCTGTTACAGCGCCTAGGCTTCATATCTACGCCCACAACTTTGCGCACGAACGCGCTTTATAAAAAAAACAGGCAGTGTCTGGTGCAAGGTGCAGTATTAGTCCAAAGCTTTATTACCCATGGCAAAGGCACCCAATGGTGCCCAATGGTGCCTTTGTCACATGGTTGGTTACACACCTTGCCGATGAGTAACGCGACAGTTTCTGGCAGGCTCAACGTGGGACACATGAGCTGGAAGCCTTTCCCTCCATCAGCCCGGTTCACTTCTTATACAGCCACACCCACACAGGGAGGAATTGGGTCTCACGCTGCCATTAGCCCCACCAATTCCTCTGCCAGCCCTACACCCTGGACTCAGGAAGCCCACCTTTTGCATGCATCACAAGTGAAACTCGAAATATTTAACCTAAATAGGATCCAATGTTTTACAAATGCTTTGGGACATGTCATTCCAATACCCGGACTGTTCTGGCTGAACCGGGTCATTTGGTAACTTTGCTTTAAGTGTGAAGTCAAAAACAGTGTTGTTTTGTGCAAAACATCAGAGGTTCGCAAAAGGCATTTGGGAGATAAAGCTGGCGCTTGCTGGTGACACCCTATTCAAACCCGGACCAAGGCTACCTCGTTTAATGAACTACTGCTGCTTACATAGATTAATCTGCAATTTGGACCACAAGTGGATGATTTACTGCCATGACCCTGCAACTTAAACCCACACCACTAGCATATTGGGAGGGGAGCAGGTGGTATAGTGGTTCGAGTACTGCCACGGTTAACAGTGATGGCCTTTTTTGCAGAGTTGACCCCAATTGTGATTTTAAAACTTGGAACCTTCCAATTGTGACCGATGTGTTTCTATCCAAAAGGTGTCAACCAGCCTTTCCATGCATTTGACTGGTGACAGTGAGTGATGGTGTAAATTTGAGAAATCTTCTACAAAAAGACGAGAAGGCTGAAAATGTGGTATTTAAAACAAAAGCGTGTATTCTTACAATTACAAGATGAAAAACTAAATATTTCTATTTTAGCACAACAATTGTAACGGTGGTGATAATTGGTTTCACGCATAGGACATGGTTACCCTAACAGTCTTTACATTGCTGAAATCTCAGGTTGAACATTTACAAATGAACAATAACCATAATTTGTCTCCCAGGGAGTGGGACGTTCAAACAAGACAGAAATTAGACAAAGCCCACCCCCCATCTGCGTGTGTACAGTATATATGCACATGCAACCACCATGGTACAGGCGGGGCTGTTGGGGAAATTATTTTTCACATGGCCGCAACCCTAGCAGAAACGCTATATTTGACAGCAAGCCAGCACCAAGTCTCGTAAAAGCCACAGGCGTAAAAAGGGCTGCACTGATGAACCTTTGGAACATCTGACGTGAATGTGTTTGCTCAGTCGTGCTCAAAGCTGGCGGTCACCACTGCTGCTGCAAACCCAACCATTAAATGAGCTGCTCAGACTCCAATCAGGGCAAAGGGGGAAGAAAATCCATTGAGTGCTTCCATTTGTCCACCGAGAGCCAAGAAAGATGCAAAACCCGAGGGTGATTCAGGACAATAGTTAAATCTATGCAGCAGCTCCTGAATATTTCATCATGGAAAGAAAAGACGTCACGGCTCTTGGGCTGCAGCACTGCGCCACCGCCATTTCGTGGACAGGAAAAAAATGTGTCCCGTGTGAAATAAAACTAGGTGGCTGGGGAGGATCAGAGGGGCTTATGTCCACGTCAGAGCAAAGCGCCGGCACTGTCCATATCCTGGATTTGAGCCCTGGGGCTGAGTATCACTGTGAGATTAGTGTATCCCAAATACTGGGCCAGGACCCGCTGAGTAATCAGTTAGAATCCAGGTTTTCTGACAACTCTCGATTAAACGAAGTTGACAAGGGTAGGGAGAGTGGATAAAATTTATTCACAATTCTTTAAAAAACACGAGTGCTTAAAATTTGGTTAAATGTACATAATTTAATGATTGCCATTTGGCAAATCGCTGTACCATAGTACAAATGAGTGCCATCCAGTGCTGAATGAGAGTTTACAATTGTTGCAATCCCAGAAGCAAATTCTGTGGAGTCATCTAATTGGTCTGTTCCCTGACATGACAATGTTCTGCTGCTTTTATTAATTCCATGTGCACAGCTCTATTGGAATGGGATACACATTAGCCGAATATAAATGATATAACTTTATGCCGAATATTACGTAATTACTGTTACGCATCCACCAGTTCACGATACCATCAGCCCCTGTTGTACATGCATTACATCAATGCAAGACTGTTTATGGGAGAGTGAAGTGGGCGATTGTGTTTCCAAGTCTTCTTTCACCACCATCTCAAATCGGTTAAGCAAAAAAGTCTGCAAATCTATTTGTTGCTCCGGATCCACGCCTTGACAAAGGTCATGCTTAGGTGTGCTGTGTAATTAAAAAAACACAAAAGCCATTTGTAAAATGATCCAAATGCAGAATCTCTCCTGAATACACAAACCAAAAGTGTTTAAATTTAAAGCTTTTCTGGGCAAGGCAAACGAATTTCTCTCATTATTGCCGAATTGAGTGTCTACGCTAAAACAGTTGAACTGAAAGTGCACCGGACAATACCGCAGCACTGCGGGAAGACATTGTTCGCGTGAATCTGGTGAGATTTTTTTGTTCCATTGGTTGTAATTGTTGCCAACGGTTCTGGGCAATGCAGCAAAATGAAGGCACATCAGACCACGCTTCAACAATGACACAAAAAGAGCCATTGTCTACATAATCCCCCCACGGTGCACAGGTAGGAGGTTTGTGGTTGCCGTTGAGAGGGTGGGAGGGGGCAGGCCCTTTACAGTGTTCTTACCCCAGACTGCAAGGGCAGACAGAGGAGTTAATGGAGAGGGAGGGCCGAGAATGGAGAGGTCACCTTGAGTGGTTTTGCAGGGAATGCAGCAGAATTACAGTGGAAACATTTTGAGTCAATGAGGCCTTTTGAAGCTGCGACTGATAGATGGGACTGCGATGGCCACATCGGGGTCACGGTACAGAGTCCTCTGTGCGTTCGATCGTGTTGCAAGCGTGTGCACATAATCCCCGTTACACGATAACCAGACAGCAAACACGTTAATCGTTTTCACTTGTTGGCGCTGTCCTTGTTGTTGTTGGTTACCGTGTTGCACACAGCTGGTTTAAATCGACCACCAAAACTGTTTGCACAACCCAGAAAAGAGAAATATGCAGTTTAAACAACAAAATAACAAGCGCCAAGGTCAACATAATAAGTGACAGGGGGGAAAACGAGCTGCACTCATTGTCAATTGCTAAATTTCACACTGCGTGCATGCTGGGAGTAATTGTGCCGCTCGGCCAATTGGAATCGAGTGGTGGGGGCCCCTTGGTGACATTTGAGAATCTACCGAGGGGGCGGTGGTGGCTGTCGTGGCGGTGCTAGAAGGTTGGCGATTGTATTCAGCGAGGGGGTGGTGGTAGACTGAAGGTGCAGAATTCTCTCCGCACAGCAACAGCATCGCCCTCGCAACCAACATCCACCCAATGAGGGGCGAGCAAGTGACGTCACCTGGTAACGCGCGTCTCTGCAGAATGAGGATGTGATGGGGATGCTGTAGAGGGAGGCCCCTTGCCGTAGAGCCAATCCGAATGAAGGGGAGTGTGGCCCCCTGCATTAGCGTCACGCCGTAAGACTCCCGCCCAACGAAATGTCACTCCTCCGCCACCACCCACCCCGCCACAATGGTATTTTCCGTGCACGTCCGCGCAGCGTCCCCGATTGGCCCTTTCTTCCTCAAGCTCTTTTCATTCATTCGTTTTGCTTTCTTGCTTGGCATTACGGCAAAAAAAAATGTTACCCCAATTCAGCATGACGCCTAACTCTCCCCAGCTGCAAATGTCAGCTGGGTTTCGGGTTGAACCAGCACCCTCCCTCAGTTTGCTGTACTAAAATGTAAGGTTTGAGCATCAGCCATGGTCAATCAACTGCTGAATGAGGCCTCGCCAAGCAATCACCATTTCAACATCCTGCAATGTATAACAATCCATCTCGCATCTGCCTACGAGCCGATTTAATTTCTCCATCTCTTTCGGGAAGGATTTTGCTTTTAAAGAGATCAGGTGTTACCCTTTCTCATACCACAACTGGGGTTGACGGATACTCACAGCTTTACCACTTCCTTCAACCGGTTCGCGCAATTAAAAATTTGAAATGGTGGCGTAGGTTGCAATGGCAGACAAATGTGGAATTACTGTTGGCAGTTGCAAAGAAAAACAAATATATACATCTTAAAGAACGGAATTTTCACAAATTCGTGCGCTGAAAACCCCACCCCACCCACAAAGGGGCACGAATATATTAAAACTCGTGGAATTTTTTTTGTAGTGGTGGGGGGGGGTTCACGACTTATTTCCAATTGCCGCAACCCCCTCCCACGTCTGCCCGTCCCCCCAAAACCAATAGAACGTGCGTCACTGCAGATAAGCAGTGGAGGGATATAGAAACGACCCAGTCACCATCAGTGAGTCATTAACAAATTTTTTTTTTTAACCAGTGCAGCGAGCACACCACGCTTTCACATCATTATATTCACAGCCCTCTCCCTCAATCCACTGCTGGATGATGACGAGGGCCTGCCTGCCCCCGCCATCATCCGCATCACGAGTGCGTCACTTGCATCGCGAACGTGCGGCGATGGCGCGAGGAGAATTGACCCAGAATTCCGGCTACGAATCGATGAGTCACCGTTGCAAATGTTCTACAGTGCCTAAGGGCCCCCCCCCCCCTCGTGTCACGGCCGTGCCACGTTTTCACGTCGAAATCACCGCGTGTTTTACACGCACAGCAGCCCGCTTTGGTGTCGATCCACTGCTGGATGACAGCGGAACCTCCCCACCGCGACTGCCTGGGTGCGCCGTGGGGCTGCTTATTCCACTAAACCTCGGCACGCTGCTCAGTCCGGGTTTGCTAGCGAATGTGGGTGGTTGGCACCATTGAAGTAGAGTACAATGTTGGCAGTAAAATGATGCATGTTCCGAGGCCGTGGCCTCATTTTACAAACATTACAGCATAATTATTTTTTTTGTTTTTCCAAATACTTCTACGTCACGATGACACCTCTGGTGATGCATTTTTTTTATATTTTGACATTAAATTAATGCACTGCTACTTACAAATATGGTAAAAATGCAGCCTCTAAAATTCATTCATGGCATACAAGACAAAAGGCTGAAAAATATATATAAATGTCCAAACATATATTAGATACTGCACGTAAAGAGTGCTAATTACATAACTGTAATAATCACAGCAGTTGATATTAATATTTGACAACATTAATTGGGTTGTTGGCAACTTTGAGATAACAAAAACACAGACGTTGCTAAATTCCTCGCCCCTGCCAAAGGCGACCTTCCGGGCATTCCAAGGTCGCTTCTCGGGACGCCTTCTCGAATTACCGTCATCTAATTCACCACCATCTGGCGAGCAAAAATAATCGATCGGGCAGATTACGAAACGGGGGTTGCTCGTGCGTTCATTGAACTCACCCATTGATGCCGATGTTCACCATTGTGGAGCGGATGTCAGCGGATTGCGGACGAGAGAGTTGCCTGAACGGAGCTGGACGAATCTGGCGACGTCTGGAAGCCGAAGAGCGAGCCCTTATATTTGCAGGGGGGTTAACGAGTCACGCCCACCGCTCACACCCAATAAGGACGCGCCCGCATAATACATGCGGATAAATTATGTTAATGAAAAGGGCAAACACCTGCATTCCTTATATGGGCATTCCACCGCTGCAAATCTGATTGGTCCGAAGCCGTCCGTGCGTGGTGAATAAAATTACGCCGTTCGCTCCTTTTTAGGACAGCCTTATGTTAATGAGGTCTTAAAAAGACTGGGGGCTTTTGTGTCAGACATTACGATACGTCAATAATTCGCCTTGTACGGTCGCGCGCGTGACGCTCGAGGCAGTGACGCGCTGCATAAATTATGTTGATTACGCTGCACTGCTACGTGACGGGCAGCACAACGCTGCCGCGATCGATTCTGCGCCGGTGGCGAATTATTGCGGCGTGAATCGATTTACCTCTCATCAATTACCGTACCTCTCATCATCGTCGTCGTCGTCTTCAAAGACGTTCCGACCTCAGCCGTGGTCGATCCACTGCTGGATGAGAGCCTCGCTAAGTGGGTCGTGACGGCAGCGGATAAGGAAAACGCACCCCGAAATGTTTTTATTTTAAAAATGTTTTATTTTTATACAACATCACAAACATTCCGCAGAGACTTCCAAACGCAGAGCGGTAGACCCGGTCGCGTAGGTTCCAATTGGTACTGGTCGGCCACGGCTGTCATCAGTGGCGAAGTGATGATATCCGAAGCCCACGTGTTGAGGCCCACCCCTCTTTAGCGCGTCCCGCCAACGCGTTCATCAACCCCCGCCGACGACCAAACGTGGTGAAGTATGGTCACAACCCCAGTGACTTAACGTTCATCCGTAAGCGGTGGATTAACCAACAACAACGACAAACCACCCACCACCACCCCCTCACCGTACACGCGTGGGACTATCTGCATATTCATACGCGGATATTCCATCTGAAACTCCCAAGTTTCCACATTGTCAATAATGCACGACTCTCATTGACATTGTGACTACGGCTTGCACGTCTCGTAATGCGGCCACGTGGAGAGGGCACTTAGAACTAATGCACCGTCTGGCACGGGTGCTGACAAGGGTGCTGAAGGCTGACACAGCACACGGACTGCGTGCGGAGAGTGACTTGAAAGTGGGTTTGGGATGGGAATTTATCTCAGGGAATAATAATAATACAAGCAGGACAAAGTAATCTTGATTTGAAGCTTTCGTGACTGCAGGAATCCGTACCAAACTGGGACAATATATCTTGACCTTCGTGTAAAGGTCACGTTAAGTCTGTTGTCGGTCTCTGGATCATGTAAGTGCATGCTAGTTTATGGATCTATGGAGGTCTATGTGTGGGTCTCAATGTAAGTATATTCGTCTCTTTGTAAGTCTACAGTTAATATAACTTAATGTGAGGCTATGATTCTCTCTAAGTCTATGGAATATGTAATTTAATGTAAGTGTATGGGTCTCTATGTAAGTCTCTGGTTCTCTATGCAAGGCTATGGGTCTCTATGCAAGGCTATGGGTCTCTATGCAAGGCTATGGGTCTCTATGTAAGTCTCTGGGTCTCTATGCAAGGCTATGGGTTTCTATGTAAGTATATGGGTCTCTATGCAACGCTGAATCTCTATGCAAGTCTATGGATCTCTATGTAAGTCTCTGGTTCTCTATGCAAGGCTATGGGTCTCTATGTAAGTTTATGGGTCTCTATGCAACGCTGAGTCTATATGCAAGTCTATGGATCTCTATGTAAGTCTCTGGTTCTCTATGTAAGTCCCTGGGTCTCTATGCAAGGCTATGGGTCTCTATTTAAAGTCTATGGGTCTCTATGCAACGCTGAGTCTCTATGCAAGTCTATGGATCTCTATGTAAGTCTCTGGTTCTCTATGCAAGGCTATGGGTCTCTATGTAAGTCTATGGGTCTCTATGCAACGCTGAGTCTCTATGCACGTCTATGGATCGCTATGTAAGGATATTGGACGCTGCTCTAGAAGAGGTACAAGATAAGAGGACATGGAGGGAATCCGAGCAGTCGACCCCATCAAATCGGGGGACTGCAGTTGTACTTTAGTGCGTGGCTATGTTTACATCATCCAGCAGTGGATTAATAAAAGGTCTGTGCATGTGGTAGGGCCAGAACTCGTCCGCTATTTGTCTCACTTTGACTCATTGCTGATGCTCATACCCAATAGCAATTGCAGGCTGAGTCGACCTAAGGGAGGGATTTACCTGATCAAGGTACAGCGATATCCTCGTTTACGTTGTTTCGCAAATACGTCGTCACTTTATTAAAACAACTACCGGAATTGCGTCGCCTCAACCCACACTTACGTCGCTGACGGCATCCGTCCCCTCGGCCTTCGCGTCCACCTACCCCCGTAAATTGCTTTGCATTAACGTCGTTTCGATATTCGTCGCACCTTTCAGGAACGCACCCCCCGGCGTAAACCGGGGTATTACTGTAACAATCAGCCAGTGGTAGTGATGTGCACTATAGTTAGGAACTGACCCCCCAGGCTGCATTGGCAGGACCTCATCCGGCAGTGGATTGACAAAGGACTGTACCTGTACATGGTCTGAACTGCGCTCCCTATACCCACAATAGGTACACATACCTGTCAACGCCTTATAGTGCCTACCTTATTACGGACCAATTCAGACCTTATTGGTCACCCGGTGCGCTTATAATTCTCAACATTTATCCTACAAAGTCCCATCACAAGGGAGAAACACAAACAATAAAATATTGTCCTATTGAAACGGTTGTACGCCGTATGTACTTCAAAACTCAATTTCCCTGTACAAGAATATTGGGTAAACCGTATGGGTTTTAATGTATGGGTGCAGCATTTTACACTAAATTTAGTTAAGTCCTTTATTTATCCAGGAAAGCCTCCATGAGTCTCAAGACTCTATTGCGGCCGGGGTCCTTTCATCGGTATTTATTGCCAATTCCTTTTGCAATTAGAAGTGTTCTCCCGTCGTGTGGGTGATAACCGGAGCACCCAGATAAATCACACCACGAATACGAGGGCAGAACACTCAAAAATGTTTCAGCAACCCACTTGCTGTACTACCGTCGCTTGGCCACCACCTCGGAGCCCAGCCGGATGGGGTGGTGGGGGGGGCTTTGGAAGATTAAATAATCTTTCCGTGATCCACAAACACTCGCCCGGCAAATCGTGAGATTACAGGGCGACGCCGCCACGCCCGGCAGTGGAATGTATTTCCAAAACCGAGCCAAAGTCTCCCACTGTCTACAATCTACCGCGTCGTTTAGACTCACGCTGTGGAAATTCCGCAGCGAGCACCTCGTGTACGGCACACGCTTCTTTGCGCCCTTATAATCAGCCGTTGTTCCACGTTGTCAATGCTCATCGTTGGCGTCGATGTATCGTGGCAGGTGAATATAATACTGGTAGGAACCTCCTGGTTATACCACCAGCCCACAGGGGATTATTGTGTCCGTCCGTCCGTCGTGCATCCAAAAATGGGAGGGGTGGGGCTGGGTGGAGAGGGGAGGGTGGGGAGGGAGGGGAGGGTGGGGAGGGGCTGGGTGGAGAGGGGAGGGTGGGGAGGGAGGGGAGGGTGGGGAGGGTGGGGAGGGGCTGGGTGGGGAGGGGAGGGTGGGGAGGGGCTGGGTGGAGAGGGGAGGGTGGGGAAGGGCTGAGTGGGGAGGGGCTGGGTGGAGAGGGGAGGGTGGGGAGGGGCTGGGTGGGGAGGGTGGGGAGGGGCTGGGTGGGGAGGATGGGGCTTGGTGGGGGGTGGGAGGGGTGGGGCTGGGTGGGGAGGGGCTGGTCACCCCGTGGTGCCCTTATAAACTCAACGTTTAACCTACTCACGCCGGCTTGTGCTCGCCCTCACAGTCGGGCATATTTGCGGAACACACCACGTGGTGCCGCCGTTGTTGACCCTGGCCATTGACCGAGCAACCCAACGTTCCTACCAGCTCCCTCCGCAGGAGAATGTGTTGTAGGGTGGAAGGTGGCAGCCTTCAGGCGGTCCACTCAATATGTTAAGTGAGAAATCACTACGAATGCTATGAACGCGGCCACTGAAAACCGATCGTCGTTCTCCCGGTCTCCAGATAAAGAACACAATGTAATCTATACTGATTTGTTATATTTTTTTTTATTAAAGGCACAAATAATAATAACAAACTCAACCCATTAGCCATTAACACTGTCTTGAAAGAGAAAAAGTATCAAATCGGTGACAGAGGGAGAGTCTCAATTGGCTCTGATTAAGGACCAATTACCAAAACGTCCACTGAGAGACAGGCAGAGGAACAGATGGATTTGAGAACGTAACCAAGTTTGATCCATCATATTGTTAGCACACTGGATTTGCAATCACAAGGTCGCTAGTTCGATTCCATCTCACAGCTCGGTGGTTTGTTGAACTTCTTTCTCACCGTATGTAGCCAACCTTTGGAGGTGGGGGGGGAAGGACAACAAATGAAACACAAAAAGCAGTTCTAAAGAAATGAGTTTTAAATTTGTATTTAAATCTTGACTTAAAGCTTTCGTGACTGCAGGAATTCATATTCTTTGGGTCTTTCGGTAAAGTCACGTAGATAGATAGGTTATCTTTGAACCTATCTACGTGACTTTACCGACAGACCCAAATAATATTTGTATTTAAGTTTTCAATTTGTATTTAAAAGTGCATAGCTCCAGTGGCTTCCTAATAGCGGAAGGAAGAGGGTTCCAGACGGCCGCAGAAGGGCATCTAAAAGCACGCGTTGAAGTGACCGTCGATGGTTAGCCAGAAGCCGCTGCGAGGATCACCGCAGTTTGCATAATGGTCTATGCTCCTTAACGAGTTCAGCAAGGTATTGTAGTTCGTTTGTGGCAAGCACTTTGTGTGTAAAGAGCACGACTCTATAAACTTTTACCTTTTACACCCATATCAACTTTCCACTGAAAATGACCACTGGTTCCTGATGTTGTGAAAACGCTTACCGGTTTTAGTGGTTGTCGTTTAGCAACCCCAGTCTGGTAACTGTCTCAACACTGCACAGCAACATCACCACTTGCGTGCAAGGCAGTCCCAATTTCATACAAACTGGGTATAGCAACTGTTGGGTACAACCAAGGCCGTAGCCATGGAGTCAACATTGGGGGGGGGACCAAATATTCCAGGGGGTCTGGGGTCCCCCCCCAGAAAAAAGAAATCTGAATTTGAAAACGAATTTCCTGCTATTTCCTGCCTAAAATATTTTAAAAATTCACTAACACATGGGATGGACTTTCTTTTTACACTAATGTCTAATAGTGTTATTGTGTTACATTGCTCTGTTTTTACTTTTTTACATTTTTTTGTTTCATTGTATGTAATGTGCAGAGTTTAATAAAGTACAACCATAACCACAATCATATAAACATAAATCTATGCATTGTTATATGAAGACAAGTCCAGATTTTGTGGCCAAGGTTTAGCAAATTGTTGTTTTTATTAACATAGCATCGCAATTATTATTTAAAAAAAATATTTTTATAGCAATATATTGGGGGGGACATTTTGAGCATATTTCATTATACAGTATTATAATTACGGCCTTGGGTACAACAACAGCTGTGGCATTGGATTGTGTGCTCCAGGCATAGGCTTGTGATTTTCAGTTATTTGAGTGGCAGTTTTTACACTTTGTTTCATATTGCTTTACAATGTAAATGTTTCTATATATGTACTGTATATTTGTAATGTAATTAATTAAATTGGCAATATGTTACACACAATAAATTGAGAATAGGTTTTCCCCTTTTTTTCTGGCAACAAAACAGCTGTGTTAAGATGTTAAAACACCAAACTGAAACCTTTTACAAAGAATCATGTCTGCATTAACCGCAATGCTTGTGGTCAGAATGCAAACTTAAAGCGTACTCAAAACGGTGTTAGACCAGAGGACGCCAAAAGGTCTAAACACCGTCCTCTGATCTAACACCGTTTTGAGACTAGGTTAGTACGTTTTTTGTTTGCATTCTAACCAGTAGAAATGTATAGCAGCCAAATACTGTACTCTTAAAAACACATGTTTTTACATGTGGTGGGAAAATCCACGCGATCACGGGGAGAGAGATAGAGAGACACGCAAACTCTAAACATACAGCAGGGGTCAGGGTCGGGATTGAACCCAAGACCTCCTGTAGACCAGGCGAGGTAGTTAACGTCTCACCACATTTGAGCCACCGCCCAGCTCCAGGCAAGTACTGACCCATGTTCAGACCCTGCTTTGCTTCCGAGATCTGCGGTGATCGGGTCCACTCAAGGTGATGTGGTGTCGTGTATGTTTATATTGACATGCTGTACGTATGAAGAGTTGTTTCAAAAACAGAGGCCAAACCCAGGCGGGTTTTACCGCATTTTACAGGGTGGTCCAGTTGTCCGGTGACCCCAAATGAATTGACCGCGAACATGTGTTTTTCCTTTGCATATTCATTTGTTTCAAATAAACATTACTATTTTAAAATTTCGATTTCAAGCTTTCGTGACTGCAGGGATTCATCTTCTTGGTTATTTCGGTAAAGTCACCACGTAGAAGGGAAATAATACGTGACTTTACCGAAAGAACCAAGAAGATTACTTCTTTCTTTCAGGTGTCTGATTCGAGTTCACGTACTATTGAAGAACGGCTCCTCGTGAGCGTTTTGGGCTCATGACAGATAACAAAGCGGAGGAATAAACTAAGAAAGATGATCAAAAGGATTTCTGTGAAATGTTTAACAAAGAAGCTCCAGAAAAAATGGAAAATACTGAGACGGGAACAAAAAGATGTTCTCCACAGGATCAGTGTTGGTCAACAACAACAAAAAAACAGAACTGTGAGAGAGACACCTTGGAAGCGGGCAGCGCTTGTGGAATAAATGAAATTAGGGGTCACAAGACATCTGGACCGCCCTGTACATTACATCAGTAATTGTTTCGGTCCGCTCACGTGAGTGCGTCCTCTGGCGGTCACACTGAAAAGAATTACATTTAAATATATATAACGATCACCCCCTCAATAAAGTATTAAAGCTTTCGTGATCACCCCCTACTCATCACCCCCTCCCCATCACCCCCTCCCCATCACCCCCTCCCGATCACAAGCGCGGATAAAGAGTGAGCGAATGCTGTGTGAAGAGAGAAGCGCGTTACGAGTTGGGAAATTATAATCACAGGCATCCCTCGATTTACGAATGGGATGCGTTCTTCAAACAATGCGCATGCAACAAAATTCCGTAAACCTGAATTATTTTTTCCTCCAATGATTTAGTACAAAAAAGAAAATCAGGGGGATGTGTTTCGGACAGTTATTACAACTCTACGCCTAACCTAAAAAGATACACCTATACAACTTTTTTACGAACAAAATATCAAAGGACATAAATATTAAAGCGATTGAATGATCATTTAAAACGAAAATGATTCACCTTCTAAGGAAAACGATCGGCTGCATGTTGGAATGACTTGGCAAGGGCGATGTGGGGGGGGGGGGGGGGTTACTGCTGCACTGCAGGGATGGATGACGCTACATTGCCCGAGTGGCTTCTCGTTTCATCTCGTAGCGCGTGCCATTTGGAAACGTCGTTCAATGCCGACATTCGATTCCATTCATGGAAAAAGTGTCCGTAATTTTGTCAATTTTCGTGAACGCGAAATTTCGTCAACCGAACGTCCGTGCACCGATGGGATATCTGCATCATTACTTTGGAGATCCGTCACCTCTACGAGGGCCACCAATCTGACCTCCGGGTAGCTGCAGCAGCGCGTTCCGTCACCGCCACCCCCACACAGCAGCTTCTCGTATTCCCCAACGCAGCCAACAAACAAAAACAACAAGCGGCAAGGCGTTTGGCAACAAATAACGTTTAATAACAGATTTGCCCAAATAAAACGTAACTTTCTGTACATACCGAGAAGTGGCTGCAGACCTGGACGAACCAGGGTGTGCACACGCACCTTGGACCCCCCCCCCCAGGTCCCACAAACCCAAACCCACACCGCCACGAACTCCGTTTAATATGGCCGGGGCATAAAACAGCCTTTGAGTAAGCTCGCCGACCGACCGCCAACACCATCGTCGTTGTAGGTAAGCCCTTCACTTAGAACAGGCAAGAGTCGTATCGACGTGAAGTAGGGGTTGGCTTACCGACGATGCGTTAAAAATAAAACCCCGACGACGATCGTGCGATTTCACGACGACGACGACGACATCAGCAGCAGCCGCCAGTGTTTAGTGACGGATTTTTGCGAATGGGTCAAACCCTCTGGCGTCCGTCCATGCCGTCTCCCCGCTCCGTG
Source organism: Petromyzon marinus (assembly GCF_048934315.1). NCBI lineage: Eukaryota > Metazoa > Chordata > Hyperoartia > Petromyzontiformes > Petromyzontidae > Petromyzon > Petromyzon marinus. The sequence goes on from NC_133671.1 coordinate 9,397,539, forward strand.
CGGAAACGTGTAGAGGGCACGGAGTTACGGGTAGGGGGTTCGGAGAGGAAAATCACGAGGAGGATGATGATGATGATGATGATTCGGTGAAAAAAGGCTGTGCCCTTCTGTGAGGGGGCCCTTCCTCCAGATTTTTAATCTTGAAGCTGAACGTTCCCAACACTAAGCCGAGGGAGGCCACCCTCTTCAGAACAGTTCTTGAAATAATCAAAGCGCGCGATGCCTTTTCGCTGAAAGCGTGGCCCATGCAGTGTTCCACGGTCCATGACGCCGGCGTCTCTTCACCGAAGCGCGGAAACCGTCGCAAGAGTACAGCACGCTTCCTAGGGGAAATAAACGATGAAATACGCGCAAAACGCAAACACCTTTCACCCGATGCATATCAAGCCACTGAACATTAGCGGGCAACGTGCACCGAAGACAATTCAAAGGATAGAGCGCGTCACTTAAGAGAATACAAAAAATCGTGAGAAAGGGCAAGAGGCGGCGGGGTTAAACGCGGCGCGCGTTCCCCGCGTCTTATGCGGCGACTTTCTTCACGGTCACCGCACGGGAAGCGTCGCGAGAGTCCGCTGCGAAGCCGCCGCCGCCGCCGCCGCCACCACCGCCGCCGCTGCCGCTACTGCAGCCACCTGCTTCAGTCCGTGGGCTGGACCAAAAGTCCGTGCCGGCCGAACTCTTAGTGGTAGAGAATATTCTTGACTTTGTTTTTGGCCTTTCCCATCCACCCCCGCACCCTCACCAACAAATGATATTCCACTTGTGCAATTGGCATCATGTCGTGAGACAAACGTAGCCATGGGAAACTCTCGCAAAGCAATGCATCACCCCATGTGGTAGAGGATGGCATGTGGAAGCAGGTTTCACAGCACTGCATCCGAGATCCTTTCAGGCGGTCGTTAATGCACACACAGTGCAGGGATCCCACATGCCCTTTTATAATTATCAAACAACATTCAAGCCAATGTTTTTTTTTAATTCTCAGACCTAGATTTCATCCAAATTAAGTAAAAATAATAATATCATGGGTGTTTTTTGTGTGCAGCCATTGGTGACTGGACTGAGACCATCGATTTACTCCACCTAAGACCCCGGTTTAAACGTGGGTGGAGGAATCATGGTTTACAATCAAGGATCCCAGGAGTGTCCACTTCGAGTTCTGAGCCCTGAGCCACTCGAATCATGGGTCAGTTGAAATTAATTATGATCTAACCCGATTATTTGACGAAATAAATTGCTACCATTACAGTTGTGCATGGGTGGAGCTGTGGCACAGTGTTTTGAGCCATGCGCTCGATGACTGGGAATCGGCTCCGGGCCACGGCGAACATCAGTGCAGAGTGATATCTAACCGGCGTGATGAAGTATGTTCAAATGACCCCGATGACTAATACGGTGTGGGAAGACCTTCGAGGAGTTACCCGAACAGCATCGTCCCGAGCTGAGCTACCGGGGTGGTGCGTCTTCGCCAGCTTCCCTCTTAATTATTGGGTTGGAGCTCACGGAGAGGCCCGGCTTGCTACAGCCGCCTCTATACAGGAGCCCTCGCGATATCTCTATCATCACCACCACCACCATAACATGCACGTATGCTGCGAAGGAAGTTCAACATACATGCCATACGAGCAGTTGATTGGCAAAGGACTGAAAAGTGAGCTAACGTTTCAGTTTTGGTACCTCGGGTGGTGCCGACACGCCAGACATCTGCCCCGGGCCCATGACGACCCATTTCTCTGCACTGTCGCGTGTGGTGCCTTGTCCACACCTTCAGGGGTTAATAATGTCTGGCCACAGATGGCCTCTGTAAACGATCGTGGCCCACTCAGCAACGTGGCCAGCGGGCAGAGAGAGCCCTTGGCGATGACTCAACTCCCTGAGGATTCATCACGGGCAAAGTCGCCCAGCCTGGTCTCTGTGTCATAAAGGCTCGGCCGAAGAACTAAAACGGACTTCTCTGACACACCCTTTCTACAGTTTGCCGGCCTCACATTTGGCCTCGGTCTCACGTGAAAAAACGGACCCCAAACTAAAGCGGAACCCAGAAAACAGCCTCACTGAGGCTCACAACTCTCTCTGTCTCTCAATACGGGACCTCTTTTTGGATGCAAGGCCAAAATGTTGTAAAAGTAACATATCGTGGGCTTTTTTTTTTTTTACAAGCGGAGGGAATCTGGAATAATCAGAAAAATAAAACCCCACGCATACGAGGAGAAAACAACCAAACTCCGTTACACATGTTGATTCTGCTTGCTTTACCGTACTGCCCCGTACAGCGGGAAGTTTTTATGGTGCCTGCTGGAAAACAGATGCCGTTTAACTGAACACGGACGCGTGAATCACAGAGGCCGTCGCCCGCCAGACTGAATAGGCGATCGCGCCTCCCTACGCAGCTATCGCGCGTGATGAGAGCGAGATTGTCAGTGGTGGCGAGATGTAAACTACCTCGCCTGGTATACAGGAGGCCGTGGGTTCGATCCCGATCCCTGACGCCTGTGTATCTGGAGTTTGCATGTACTGACCCGTGCTCGAGTGTATTTTCCTCCGGTCTTTTCTTCCACATTTATAAATATGCGTTTGAGTATTTGGCAGCTATAAATAGCCACGTGATAAGCCACCTCATTGCGCTATCGTTTGTGGCCAGGTTGCTTCTGAAAAAGAGCTGTATAGTCCAGTGGGCCTTACCTAGTAAAATAAAAATAGTTAGTTAAAATAGTTAGTTTACTCATCTGTACAACAGAAGTCATGTTAATAAAAAAAACGTCTATGCAGTTTATAACGCATATATACAAGTGTAAGTCAAGACAATGCATGATGGGCTGAGAGGGCACGCGGTTCTAAGAGTAGAGCTTTGATCGGGAAAGGAACGTAATTTACTTTTTTTATTATTTGAAGGCTAGTTTGGGGAGAGAAGAACAATATTGCCCGTGAGCCATGAAAACCGCACAGGGAGTCAGTTCTCTTTCACGAGGGTCGCTGCAGTTGGCATGTTAAGCCAATTTTCATGGGCGTATTGCTTCGTGAGGAACGGAATCCATGAGAAACCCGGAGAACATTCACATTAATAGGGGGATAACACAAAAAGCTTCCACACGGATGGAGTCAAGAACCAACTTGCTAATAATACTTTCATCCCGTGGCCACCTTGCAGCCCAACGGGCCGTTTGAGAGTCTCACGCGTGTGCATGACCCCCTCTCACCCTCGTCCCCCAAAGTGCAAAAACCACGTGGCAAAGAAGAGACCGCAAAGTCAGATAGCAGGAATCAGTCCGTTATAGGCAGAGGAAAAACGTCTTTAAAGTTTGTACAACGGAGGGAAGGGATGGGCATGGAGTCTTCATTCCAAACCGGCGATCCTTCCTCTGGATTCGCCCGAGACGCGTGGCGGCCCTCGGCCGACTGACAAACAACGGGTGCCGTGCGTGCGCGTGTTTTCGCGAGCCGAGACAGCAGTCGCGTCCGAGCGGAGAGGGCGATCCGTGACACGGTAATCCGGCGGAATCACTTCCTTTTGCCGCTCCCTCCTGTTGGAATACAAGCACGAGGTCAGGTGACGGTGGCTCGAGTAGCAACTGCGACGACGGCATCGTCGTGGCCGATTTTGTCCACCCGCAGGGCCATGCCTCTGCTGCGCTGCTGCCGTCACCGGGACCGTCGCTGAATGAAGGAACGAACGACCGACCGGGCACCGATGCTTGAGACTCGCCGAGTCCTCCCAGTGACATCGGGACGACCGTGGCCAGGAGGACGCCGCCGGCGGCCCTCTGTGACAGTTGCCACGTGCGCGCACCGCCCTTTTGACCTCTCGCCTTCCGGGCGATCGTTTTTAACACGAAGTTTTTTTTTGTATGATTTTGTTAATTTCCTAACCCCTCACATATATACACGACCCCCACCGATGTTTTCATTTTCACTCGTCAGTAAGGCAAAATCTGAGCCAGCATGCAGCAATATAACACGAATGTGTGTGTGTGTATATATACCGCGCGCTGTGCTCGCTAACAGCACTTGCCCCATAAGTCTGTTAAGGCTATACGGGGGATTTTTGTATGTGTGTGTGTGTCTGTACACACATCTGTGCACGACACGCATGTACGAGTGTGTGTGTGTGTTCGAGCGCCACGCGTGTGCGGACACGTGCACGCCAATGCCAGTGCGTGCACGCCCGGCTCATTCACGTACGCACGTTGTGCAGTCACACCCCGATTTACGTCTTTCCCCTTTTAGTCGTTTCGCAAACACGTCGTCGTCGTCACTTTGTATTAATACCACGACGCGATTTGCGTCGTCCTCAACCCCCATATTTACGTCGCTGTTTGCATCGTCCGTCCTTTCTCGTGATCCATCGCCTCTCAGCATTCGCCTCCACCACCACCCCCCCCCCCCCCCCGTAAATCTCTTTGATTTTACGTCGTTTCGATATTCGTCGTCGCACCTTTCAGGAACGCATCCCCGACGTAAACCGGGGTATTACTGTAGTTGTATTCGGCTTGCTGTTCTGCTCTCCTCTCACCATGTTCAGTCCAATTCTGAATTCTCCTGTAGGCAGCAGAACATCCTCTTCACCGGAGAACAATGTCAGAGGACGGGCGAGAGTGACAACAAACCAAACTATTTATAAACTAAACTAAAACACATGCGATTACTGCTGGTGGCTCTGCAGGGAAACTCTCTATCCAGACGGCGCCTTGTGTCCAATTAGAACACAGCCCGCAAAATTACTCGGCTGGGATCATATCGCAGCAGCAGCAATCATCGCCAGCAAGCAATCATCGCCACCCCCCGTACTGGTAGATGGAATGGCCCAGGTCACCGTTGCAGGTGAAACTGTATCCAGGTTTCTTGCGTTCTCACCTGGTCAAACAAAGTGAACCAAACTTTTCAAGGGAGGTTTTACCACGTGACCATCAACCCTCGCGACTGCATTAGTCCAATGCTAGTGTAAAACAAAACTAAAACTGATGCTTGTTTCGCGTCGGTAAATTGGTGACTGGGCTGGGGGGACTGCACGTGAGAACGTGGATTTTGCTTCGTGTGGGTTATAAAACCTGCAAGTTGAACACACGTCCTGAGTAATTACGGATCAGTGGCAGAGCGTTACATGTACACTATCGGCATCGTGCCATAAGGCATCCAATTAAAAATATCACGGTGGGGGAGTAGGGGGGGGTGTGACCCCCATGTGCCCCGAAGAACGGCAGCCGCGCAAGAGTTTTCCCCAGAAATATTTCTGAGAAATCCGTGGATGTTTCATGTTTACACAACAGGGGGCGCACTTTACCACACACACACACGCGCATGACCGTCAGCACCAATGTTTCAATTCTCAAAAGCTGGAATTTTGCCAAAATTAAGTGCAAACCCAACATATGCAGTCCATGGGTGACAGGTCCAAGACCACCAGGTTAGCCACGGGTGGCTGCCCCGATTCAAACCCAGGGTCTCAGTGGTGCTGGCTAATTGCTCTGACCTCTGATACCACAGCGGTGTGTTTATTTGACATTAGTATTACCGAATGGCGGAATTGGTGGAGCAGCAATTATCGCACTGCGCTATGAACCTGTGACATCAGTTTGATTCCACGCCATGGCTAACATTGGTGGCGAGTAGTATCTCAACCAGTCCTGGGCCTCCCACCGTCACCAACCCATACTGACCAGCGTGGTGAAGTATAGTCAAAACTACTCCGATGACCTGAAGAGCATGGGGAGGCCTTCATCCAGAAGTGAATTAACATGAGACTGTAAATTATTATTCGTACAGTAGTACCCCGATTCACGTCTCCTCCTTTTACGTCGTTTTGCAAATACGTCGTCACATTATTAACACGGTTTCCCGATTTGCGTCGCCTCAACTCCCACATTTACGTCGCTGACAGCAGCGTCCGTCCTTTCTCGTTATCCGTCACCTCTCAGCCTTCGCCTTCACCACCACCTACCCTATAAATCGCTTTGATTTTACGTCCTTTCGATATTCGTAGTCGCACCTTTCAGGAACGCATCCCCCGACGTAAAACTGGGGCATCACTAGCTTACACATCTGGCAGGAAAGTCACAAGACAAAGGCTCTTTACGTCGCTATCACGGGCTGAGATGATGACACAAACAGAACCTCTTCTGGAGTCACTTCACCCGGCCGCTCACCTCGCAGCAGATGTGTCTCGCTCACGCGCCCGCAAACAGAGACTTTCTCCGCATCATTCGAATTTAGAGATGCCCCCCGAAATCCACCAAACAAAACAAAATAACAACGCAAGCTCGGTGAGCCACGGAGCACCGCGACCCTCCCGGTCACTTGCTCAGCACGTGCGCGCGTGTGTGTGTGTATGGGGGAGGGTTGCAGGAAGGTAGTGCACGTGCGCATGAGTGTCTTTGCACGTGTGCGTGTGCACACGCGTCGGTGCAAGTGTTTAGCGTTTAACAAACGCGCCCACACGCGCACGCACCCGTGCAGTATACATGCAGCCTGCACACATGCATCACGCGCTAGTCTACACCTGAACGTGCGTGCGTGCGCGTGTGTACATGCGTCTGCGCGCGGGCGCGCACGGAGGTGATCGCCGCGTGACCCCGACCGCCCTATGTCGGCGCCACCTCCGCCTTCAAATCTGGCAAGTGCACCGCACCCGACGAATTTCGGTAACCCCACGGCGCCCCGAGCTGATGCTGCCGCCCGTCCTCCTCCTCTTCCTCCTCCTCTTCTTCTTCCTCGCCCTCCAATTCACCCTCCTCGTCCTCCCGCTCCTCCTCCTCCTCTCCCGAAGGCAGGAGCGTCCCCACGGGAAAGCCGGCGCGCCCGTCCTCGTTCCTGACAAACGTCTGCAGGGGGAGACACTCGGGGGCGGCGAGGAGGCCCTGGGCGAGGTCCGGCAAGCGCTGCCGCTCGACGGAGGCGAAGCCGTCGGCGAAGCCGCGGCACACGAGCGTCTCGAGCGCGACGCCGTCGGGGGAGAAGAGGACGCCGTGCACGCTCTCGGGCGAGAGCACCGGTGGAGTGCGCGCCGCCGCCAGCCGGCGCAGGCGCGCCTGCAGCACTTCGGACAGCGACACGGAGGACGGGAATCGCTCCAGGTCGCAGTCTGCGAGCGGGAGGAACGGGCGCGCGGGTGAACGGGCGTGCTGATGGATAGGTGCGCGGCCACCCCTACTCTGAATTACTCCCCTCTTTCCCAGTCCATTCCTTCTCTCTTCCCTGATATCTTAGTTCAGTCGTGGCTTGTTCCCTTCATCCCTTCTCCTGCCCGGCGCTCCTTCTTTCCTCCTGCTGCTTATCGTGAGCCATGCCCCTCTTTATCTTGACTCCCCCCCAACCCCACCGTGGTGTGCCAAAGGGGTAATCGTTTTTTCTTCTTTGGTTCTTTCGGTAAAGTCACGTAGAATTCTAGAATTATTTCGGTAAAGTCACGTAGAATTCTAGAATTCACGTAGAATTATAGAATTCTAGAATTCTACGTGACTTTACCGAAAGAACCAAAGAAGAAAAAACGATTACCCCTTTGGCACACCACGGTGGGGTTGGGGGGGGGGAGTCAAGATAAAGAGGGGCATGGCTCACGATAAGCAGCAGGAGGAAAGAAGGAGCGCCGGGCAGGAGAAGGGATGAAGGGAAGAAGAAGGGATGAAGGGAAGAAGAACCAAAGAAGATGAATCCTTGCAGTCACGATAGCTTTAAATCGAAGGGTAATAGTTTTTTTACACATTCATAAAATCAAACATGTAGATGCACAGATGCATTTAAACAAATGCAAAGCCATGCATAAGTATGGGAACGTAAAAGCACAGACACTCGGATGCAAACACGCCAAGCCATATGCGACCTAATGGATATTTTAAAATAAACAACGGTCTCCGATTGGAAGAAAGAGGCAGACTTTAAAGGGATTGGAGAATAAGGCTTGAACGAGAAAAAAAAGCATCTGTTCAAGGGAAAGGCTAGGGATTGGCTTGAGGTTAAAACAATGACAAGAAGGTTCGAGAGAGGAGCCTGAGGGAGATACAAGTGGAGAGCACGAAGAGTGGGGACGCTCGGAGGAAGATACAAGTAGGATGACAGGGACGAGTCGAGGGTCCCTCATTGTGGAACTCGTTAGTAGTGTCCCTTACTTTGTAAACTTTAAATAAAAAGTGGCTTTTCTAATTTCTTTGCCGTCCGAGTCGTTACACAATTATAATTTCACGTGCGGAAACACAAATGCCTCTCGAGAGATTTCCCAACCAGTGAAGAATCAGCAACAAAAAAAATACACACAAGTTCAAATCGCTCCTTATCTGGAGGTGAGTCGGATCCACAATTGAATGCAGCTTTTGATAGTGCTGTTCGTTGCCTGCCTCTCAACTTTTTGGACCTTTAGTCGGGCCTGGGCTAAGCAACTGTATTTATATAAATATATTGGACAAAAGCTGACCCGCTGGAAAATTGTTGTGCTCGTGACACGACCTTACATAAGCCTGCAGCACCTGTGTATGAGGGACATATTAAATAGCATTTCAATCACAATCGGCGGGACCTCGCATCAATAAGGCTCCTGCGAAACGCGAGCGAAAGTGAACGCTGATCCCTTCTGAGCCATAAGTCCTCCTCGGTATTTAAACCTTCGTGGTATTTTTAATTAAACACCGCGTGCAGCTCTCTCTCTCTCGCTCAGCGGAAAACGTCAAATCCTACAAATATGCTGGCCTCTGCCTTGGATTCATGGCTGAATGTTAACGCTCGCATTTCATACCCAGGCCCGGAACTGCATCTGCGTGGTGAAGAGCAGATTACGCCTCTCGCTCGCTCGCCAAAGTGTTATAGGCTGATGATGCGAGCGTTATCTGCCGGCAGAGTCGCCCTTGAAAGAGATTCTTACATCGATGGGATTTACTCAAGTGGGAAATAAACTTCTGATTCTTATGACTGACTGTACGTGGGGTTGGGTGGGTGGGGGGGCGGTTATTGTCCTCCACTAACGGTCGTCGTTGATCTGACTTGAGTTGGTCAGATGGATACAAAGTGAATAAAGACATTACCAATTTTTTTTTACAATCAATAAAAATCACGTGAAAGGTTCTACGTCAAAAATAAATCACGTTACTGGCAGTCCACTTGATACGAGGTTGTCACATCCACCTGCATGGCCATGGTTCGCCACGACGGATCAGTGGCAGAGCTAATACAAATAATTGTGCATTTGCTATTCGTGCCATTCTTATAGTGCAAGGCTATCACGAAGGAAGGCGCTGCTGCGTTGGACACGTTCTAATGTTGCTATGTGTCATCCCACTTTAATAATTTGCCGGCAGTATCTGAAATTTGGCAAATTTTGAGCATGACGCCGGCACACAATGACCTACCCGTTTCAAATCACGACAGGAGGAGCTTTAACGTGCACTCTGAAGAAAACGACACGTAGTATCATATCGTGAATACATCCGCAGTGAAAACCAGGGCGGCCTGTCAGATTCGAACCGTGGACCTCTGCAACAAGTGGCGAATGCGCTCCCACTTGGTCACATGTCTCTACCCCAAAAATAGTTCCTTTTTTCCAGTCTGGCCCTTAACGGACGCCGCTGGGGCAACGAATTTGTGGCAGCAGCAGCAAGAGTCCTCTACTGTTGGCTCGAATAATTTCCCATCCGTTGCTGATGCTTCCATGCCATTCCTCTGCTATCTTAGGGCCTCCACCTCCAACTCCATCAGCCCATATTTTTCTCAGCCACCCTCTGGTACCTCTGGTCTACACAGTAGGGGGCAGCACGTTCCCACTCACCTTGCCACAGGCAGTGATGTTTGTCACGTGAAATTGTTTTATTCTCAGCGCTGGAATTTAGCAAAATTAAGTGCAGGACCAAATTTAATGTGATTGTATTTTTTTGTGTGTGCGCAGTCATTGGTGAATGAGCTGAGGTCATAAATTCACTACACTCAATAACCCGGTTTTAATCACAGGCCACTGCCTGCATTTGAACCCATAATCTCAGCGCTGTGAGCTACATTGCCTTGCGTGGATTCCGCTCGGTGGTATGATTCTCATATGACCGTACCCATAGCTGCCTGTTCCACATTGATTTTGGTTATTGTTCGTTCCATATTCAAGTTTTTTCGAATGACTTCATCTCCTATTCTACCTAACCTTGTTACTCCCGAGTACGTTTTGAAAATAACTCTGGCCCAGTATCCCATTAACCCTTGGGCTTTTTACGTACAACGAGTTTTTTTACCCGTCCAAGGACGGGTGTATATTGCAGTAAATCTGAGACATTCAATAGAAAAATTGTTCAGCTCATGATTATTAATGGAGGGGGGGGGGGGGTGCCCCATATGGAGTGACGTCACCCGCTAATGGTTATTGTGGAGGGGTGCGGCATGTGGAGTGACGTCACCCGCTAATGGTTATTGTGGAGGGGTGCGGCATGTGGAGTGACGTCACCCGCTAATGGTTATTGTGGAGGGGTGCGGCACGTGGAGTGACGTCACCCGCTAATGGTTATTGTAGAGGGGTGCGGCACATGGAGTGACGTCACCCGCTCATGGTTATTGTGGAGGGGTGCGGCATATGGAGTGACGTTACCCGCTCATGGTTGTGGAGGGGTGCGGCATGTGGAGTGACGTCACCCGCTAATGGTTATTGTGGAGGGGTGCGGCATGTGGAGTGACGTCACCCCCTCATGGTTATTGTGGAGGGGTGCGGCATGTGGAGTGACGTCACCCGCTAATGGTTGTTGTGGAGGGGTGCGGCACGTGGAGTGACGTCACCCGCTCATGGTTATTGTGGAGGGGTGCGGCATGTGGAGTGACGTCACCCGCTATGGTTATTGTGGAGGGGTGCGGCATGTGGAGTGACGTCACCCGCTAATGGTTATTGTGGAGGGGTGCGGCATGTAGAGTGACGTCACCCGCTCATGATTATTAATGAGGGGAGGTGTGCGGCATGTGGAGTGCGCGACCTTCTTGTGCGTTAGTAAAAATTTCCACGCGGGCATGAATATTAATGAAAGGGGGGGCTCTTTTGCAGTGACGTCACGCACGGATGTAGCACTGTGCTGGTTAGACTTATTTTTTACCATCACTTTCTGTAAATAAACGTCATATTTGAAGCGACTTTGCGTAATAAATTATTTAATTCAGCTCGACCTTCCTCTGCGTTAGTGTAAAAATCCACCAACTCATGAATATTAATGAGGGGGGGGGTGGGCCTCATGTGGCGTGACGTCACACGGGGGGTGTGGGTGGGCCTCATGTGGAGTGACATCAAGGCGCGGGACACGCACACATTCTTGGCACATTATATATGTGCACAATGAACCGCCGTGTTCATTATTGCCACCTCCATGCTTAAGACTGGCTGCCTTCCTCCATCAATAACACGCCGGTCTCAGGCAATCTTCAGTGCCTTTGCTGAGAAAATGACCGAGCGGTTTAGGGGCCGTCCATAAATGACGTCACGCGATTTTGGACGATTTTTGACCCCCCCCCCCTCGTCACACGGCGTCACAAATAGTCAGACCCCCCCTTAAATATGACGTCACAAAGCTCTGCCCCCCCCCCCCCAAAACCATATTTCCATTTTGAAAATAAAACATGCTTCAAATCGCTTTAAACTATTGTCATTGTAGTGCGTATTTAATGAGGCGCTGAACTCTGATGATGTAGGAGTGTTGTTATAACAATTAGTGTTGTTATAACAATTAGTGTTGTTATAACAATTAATGTTAAGGGACGCGACCTGGGCTTGCTGTCTTCACTCCAACGCTGTTCTCTGGACAGTCCAGTCCCTTCACCTGATGAAGGCCACTTGTGTTGTGGCCGAAACGTCGTGATTTTTTGTCATTTTATTTTTACCTACGTGACTTTACCGAATAGAACCAAAGAGTATAATTCTATATTTATTTAAAGTTGCGATTTTGATGTGACGTCAAATTTCCCAACCCCACCCCCCCCCCCCGCCCTTATCACACATCTTCACAAATGTCTGACCCCTCCCCCCCCCAGGTGCGTGACGTCATTTATGGACGGCCCCTTATCTGCTTTGCCTTTACCAGAGTTCGACCCTCACCTCCGAGCATGCAGCACCGCACAATGCCAATGCCCAGTCAAAAAGGGAAAAGTGCAGCCCTGCAATTGCTGGGCCCCCCACGCCGCTGCTAGCAATAAGGGCCTCCACTACTGGAAGCTCTAGAGGGCACTTGGCCAACTCTTCCACGCGGACCAGGCGTGTTGGAAGTTAGGTGGGACTAAACCCACACTTTGCCCCACCACACGCGACCTGTGGTGTAATCCGGTTACACCTGCTGGGTGGACAGAGGCAGAGGAGGGAGCGGGTGGGGGAGGAGGGGGGGAGGGGAGATTTAAGAAAATCACTCCCATTGTTTTAATTGCCCGCGCCGGGAGATGGAACCGAACCGTCGACCTCGGGATTGCAAGTCCAGTGCGCTGCTCACCACCGTTGCTCCACGCACGCGGGGAGTTAAGATGCGGAGAACGTTCCATCATCCACGGCGCTTCACTGAACATTGCCTACAAGATCGTCTTTTACATTTAACGACTGTTCTCTCTCAATTGGTTTTCTGCAACAAAGTGGATTTATTGGTTGTGCAGTCCGAACGTAAACACGTTTCATCATCGCCTTCTGCATCATGCGGTGGTCGTTATCTTGCTTATATTGTTCATTTGCGCGTCAGTATTTTTTTTTACGTGAAATATATATTTTTTTAAAAATCTGATATCGCCTTTAATTTAAAGGTTTATTTATGGAATTTGACAGTTTTGTGACGCTTGGTCCCGTGTCTTCACTGTGTACATGTGCAGTTGTAGCTTTAGTGACTCAAGTATCCCTTGATAAAGAGTCTCAAAGGGCTCCCGATATGGTTACAGATACGTCTGTCTGTCTGAAACACTCAGACGCACAGACAAATAGACACCCAGATGCACAAACACACAGATACACAGACAGAGAGACGCACGTCCACGCAGACCCACAGATGCACAGAGACGCACTGACACACAGACCCACAGACGCATAGAAACTCAGACACATATAAACTACGACGCAGAGACACACAGACGCACAGACACAGTCTCCGGCAACAGTGTTGGGTGGATATCGGGCGGTGGGATGGCATGCTGGGGATTGTGAGTGCCGCTCGCTCCTCTGCCATTAACCCTGCTCTGTCGGCACTTGGCAACCCCCCGGGTGTGTCCACTGACGAGCCTCCGCTAATGAATGCATCACAAGAAGGGCACTTGAATGCGACACGCCTATGGCCAAATAGGCCGGAATGCGCCTGATCTCGTCGGACTAAGCAGGGGTTAATTGAGCCTGGGTCGCGCGACCGCGACATACGCATGGCCAGTTTCTGGTCTCGCTGCGGGGCAACGTGCGGGGAAAGCGGAGGACGGTGCACCAAAAGCCAGTATTGTACCCTAACTCTATAGCAGCGTTCTTCATTGCAAGGTCTCGCAGACCACCGGTAGCCCCTGGTGGCCTTTAGTGCGGCCCCTGACGTGTGGCCCCCGACAGTCGACAAATGTGAAAACAGCCTCTTTGCAGGCGGTGTGGCAGCCCTCACGCCGATGTCTTAGGGACGCCACGGTGGCTAGATGTGAACTACTTCGTTTGGTATTCAGGAGGTCGTGGGTTTGATCCCGATCCTGACACCTGTATATTTGGAATCAACACGAGTATTTGGCTGCTATAAATTTCCACGTGATATGCCACTTCGTTGAGCTGTCATTTGTGGCCAGGTCGTTTCTGAAAAAGAGCAATATAGTTCCGCGGGCCTTACCTGGTAAAATAAAAACAATGGTTGTAGTTAGCAGTTACCGGCGAAAGTGCCTCCCCCCCCTCTGAAAATGAGTGAAGAAAACTGCTAAACTGCTAATTTGCTCTACGCCAATTAAATGCTAATTTTTATGCTAATTCCTTTGTCAAGGCACCTTAATTTCTCTCACACAGCATAAAGGTCGCGGTCTGAGCTTGGCTGTGTTTCACTCCAGCGCTGTTCTCGAGACAGTGTGGTCCCTTCACCTGATGAAGGCCGCTTGTGTTGTGGCCGAAACGTCGTGATTTTTGTTGTTTTGTTTTTTACCTACGTGACTTTACCGAATAGAACCAAAGAGTATGGATCCTTGCAGTCACGAAAGCTTCAAATCTAGAAATGCTCTACACTAACCCTACACTAGCCCTATACCGTACCAACCCTGCACTCCCCATATCTATGCCGCCCACCTTCACCAACCTGCGCCAGCGAGTGTGGCCAAGCATAGCCACATAATCCCTACGACCAGCAGAGAGAGGGTTTACAGATTGCTGGACATGTACAGCTCAGTACAGCCACCGTGGTGACACTGCTGCCTTCTGAGCGGAAAACACCAGCTGTGTTGTTACTGTGTGCCGCGTACGTGGCCGTATTGGTGCCGCAAGGATCACACGTGCTTTCGTGCTTGACCTGTGCGTGGTCTCAGTGCGTACATGCGTGTGAGTGTACTCGCATGTGTGCGCGCGTGACTACCTGTACCGGTGTGTAAGTGCGTGTGGAAATATGTATGTTTAAGGCTATACAGGGATCTTCCTCTTTGTACCCGTGCTGGTGTGGTTGAGCGTGTGTAGGTGTGTGAGTGTGTACCCGTGCTGATGTGGTAGGGCGTGTGTAGGTACGTGTGTGAGTGTGTACGTATCCGTGCTGGTGTGGTAAGGCGTGTGTAGGTGTGTGAGTGTGTACGTACCCGTGCTGATGTGGTAAGGCGTGTGTAGGTGTGTGAGTGTGTACGTACCCGTGCTGGTGTGGTAGGGCGTGTGTGTGTGTGTACGTACCCGTGCTGGTGTGGTAGGGCGTGTGTAGGTGTGTGTGTGTGTACGTACCCGTGCTGGTGTGGTAAGGCGTGTGTAGGTGTGTAGGTGTGTGTGTGTGTGAGTGTGTACGTACCCGTGCTGATGTGATAAGGCGTGTGTGTGTGTGTGTAGGTGTGTGAGTGTACGTACTCTTGCTGGTGTGGTAGGGCGTGTGCACACTGGGGATGTGCACCCACTCCCCTGACCCATCCCCCATGTCCCCGTCCTCCCCATCTCCCTCCCCGGACGACCAGGCCCTTAGCCGAGCCTCACTCAGGGCAAACTGCTGTGCCACACCTGCACCGCAGAAGCGCACAGAGAACCACACAGCACCGCACTGCATTACAGGGAACAAGGCCGTAATTATTATATATATTGGGGGGGGGGGACAGATACCCCCCCCCAATATTTAAATATGCTCAAAATGTCCCCCCCAAATATATTGCAGTAAAATAGATTTCTGTTGATATGATTGTGGTTATGGTTGTACTTTATTAATCCCTAATCTCTACACATTACATACGATGAAACAAAAACAGGTAAATAAGAAAAACACAGAGCAATGTAATACAATAACACCATTAGTCCATCCTATGTGTTAGTAATTTTTGTTTTATTTTAGGCAAGAAATGGCAGGAAATTCGTTTTCAAATTTAGATTTTTTTCTGGGGGGGGGGGACCCCTAGACTCCCTGGAAGATTTAACCCCCCCCCTAATGTTGACTCAACGGCTACGGCCTTGACAGGGAACCACACAGAACCCTGCTGGTTCAACCATCATACTCCCTGTGAGTGTTTGTGTGTTATGTGGGGAGCGGTAGTGTACTGATTAGCACACTGCGCCACAAACCCGGAGACCCGTGTTAAATTCTCGCTCACGGCCAATACCGATGACTAATATCTGGTGCTGGGCCTCTTCAGGGTCGACTCAGCCTGAAATGCAATTTGGTGCAATATGCAAACAGCACTGTGGAGACTAAAGCGGTCAGGCGTGATGCTGGCCACCCACCTCTTTGGTGTGCCGTGCTGGCCTTAATAGGTGCTCGCTAACAGCACTTTCCCCAACAGCCTGTCAAGGCTACACGGGGGACCTTTGCTTCGTGTGCACGTGTGAGTGCGAGAGCACACTGAAGTCTGCGTGGGCTGCGACGGCGCTGTGGTTAGAACACTGCGCTACGAACCCAGTGACCTGACTTTCATTACTATCCATGCCCAACATTAGCGCTGAGTTATATGCGAAGCGGTCCTGGCCCTCGCCTAAGTCGACTGAGCCTTAAATGAATACCTAGTGCGGTCCGTAAACATCACTCAGACAGCTGGGCATGGTACTGGCCACACCAACCACTCGTTTGCCGTGTTGGCTTTCAGAGGTGCTCGCTGACAGCACTTGCCCCAACAGCCTGCTCATGCCTACATGGGGGATCTTTGTCTTTGTGTGTGTGTGTGTGCAGGGTGAGGTACCCTCAGCAAAGCGCGCCTCTCTCTCCCCATCCACCATGTCAGTGGTGTCGCAGTACGGATCGTCTGTGTAAAGCGTCGACTCCTGTGCACAAAACACACAAAGACAAATATCCCACGTGTAGCCTCAACAGAATGTAGGGGCAAGTGCTGTTAGCGAGTACTTATGAAGGCCGGTACGGCACACGAGGGGGTGGGTGGCCAGCACCACGCCCGACCGCCTTTGTTTCCCCCACTGGCGATGTTTACACACCACACCAGGTTACTCATTTGAGGCTGAGTCAACCTCGGGGAGGCCCAGGACCAGTTCAGATAATCGTTACTGGTGTTGGCCGTGAGCGGGAATCGAATTCAGGTCGCTGTGTTCATAGCGCAGTGCGCCAACCGCTAAGCACTACACTACCGCTCCCCACAAAAAACTCCCAATGCAGTGTCTCCCACACACTGCATCTCCGCAGTGTCCGGTGGTAGGTGTCTATGTGTGTGTGTGTAGGTATGTGTGTGTATGTGTGTAGCTATGTGTGTGTGTGTATATGTGTGTAGGTATGTGTGTGTATGTACGTGGTGTATTTGGAAGCTGTGTATGAAGAGCAGGAGGTGGCGGTGTATGCAGTAGAGGTGATGTCTGTGAACGTGGTGGTAGTGGTGTTCGGGTTTGCAGTGTGAGTGGTAGTGGTGGTGTATGTGGTGGTAGTGGTCTGTGTGGTCGTGTAACAGTGTAAGTGGTAGTGGTGTGTGTGGTGGTAGTGGTATATGTGGTAGGGTAGCAGTGTAGATGGTAATAGTGCACGTGGTATAATAGTGGTGTAGGTTATATCTGTGATTGTGGCGGTAGTGGTGCATGTGGTCAGGTCGTGGTGTAGATGGTAGCAGTGGTGTAGGTGGTAGCGGTGTAGGTGGTAGTGGTGTACATGGTCGTGTAGGTGGTAGGGTAGTGGTGCATGTGGTCAGGTCGTGGTGTAGATGGTAGCAGTGGTGTAGGTGGTAGTGGTGTACATGGTCGTGTAGGTGGTAGGTTAGTGGTGTATGTGGTCGTGTAGCGGTGTAGGTGGTAGTAGTGTAGGTAGCAGTGGTGTAGGTGGTAGCGGTGTAGGCGGTAGTGGTGTACATGCTCGTGTAGGTGGTAGGATAGCGGTGTATGTGGTCGCGTAGCGGTATAGGTGGTAGTAGTGTAGGTAGCAGTGGTGTAGGTGGTAGCGGTGTAGGCGGTAGTGGTGTACATGCTCGTGTAGGTGGTAGGATAGCGGTGTATGTGGTCGCGTAGCGGTATAGGTGGTAGTAGTGTAGGTAGCAGTGGTGTAGGCGGTGTAGGTGCTGGAGGGCCCACGTGGTAGGACTGGACGTGGCCGTGGTCCCAGTCGTTCCACTCGATGAGGTGAGCCACGCGGCCCCGCGCCATGGGCTTGGTGACACGGGCACGCACGCTCTCCGACAGGCCTACACGCGCACCGCCACATACACAAACAGACCTGCTGTACATAGACGTGCGTACATATTAGTTCCATCATCATCATCATCACCATTAGCAATGGTTAATCCACTGCTGGATGAGGCCCCCCCCCCCAAGCCAATACCACAGTCACCACCTATGGTTCTGCAATCCAACAATCCACAGAGCACAGGGGTCGACATGCGGCTCCTTAGGGTCTGCTTCATGAGGATATTCGCTTGCATTGCGGCTCTTGAAACGGAGTTTTTTGTTTTCGTCGAATTCTTGTTATTTTGGTTGCCGACCCCTGGCCTTGCACCTGCACACAAATCAATTTCATCGCTCCGTCTCCCCCGGCTGACGCACCCTCCGATATACGCCTTCCATTCTTTGGCTGCAACTCTGTTATTATTCTTATCCACCGGCCATATTCCCTTCTGGCGATGTAGCCTGCCCAAGCCCACTCACTTTTCGTCAGAGTTTGGACCATGTTAATAAAATTGCGTGCCTTCTCGAATGCAATGCCAGTCATGTGCGGATCTCCCTGTGCTTCTTTGCCCACCGTTTAGTATTTGTTCTGTATTTTTTGTCGATGACTGCAGCGCTTCTGATTCCAAATGTCACAGCAGGCGGTACCCACCCATTAAAAGCGATCTTCTCAAGCAGCAGTGCCGTCTGTCGTGACTTTTCATTGTCAATCTCAGTTTTACTCCAAAAGCACTCCAGGCTTGCTCTTCACCGCCTCTTGGTCTCATCGGTGTGATCCCGTGCCTCTCCGACAGATGTCTCTGGTTATTTAGCGATTTCGTTGAGCGTGAACTTTAGTTTTCTCGATCGGAATTATCCTGAGGCCAACTTTGCAGCCAGCCGTCTTTATTAAGTTATTCCAACGTTTCCTGAAGTTTACTGCCACTAGACACTTGAAGGATAATGTCATCATCGTGCAGATTAGTTTAATCATAAACAGCTGTCAAGGCTTTTGTAAAGCCACTCCCAAACGAAGGTCTCCCAAAACCTTGTCAGTCATGGGGGTTGTTTGACCATACTTCACCATGGTCGTCAGTGTGGATTGGTGAAGTGAAAAATAATAATATTGTGGAGGGGAGATTTGTGACCGGGCTGAGACCACCAATCGGAAAAAAAACTCAACACATCCGTAAAAAAACACTGCTTTAAAAGAGAAAAACTATATATAATACATAACAATTCAGGAAATGACCCTTCT
This sequence comes from Petromyzon marinus, assembly GCF_048934315.1. NCBI lineage: Eukaryota > Metazoa > Chordata > Hyperoartia > Petromyzontiformes > Petromyzontidae > Petromyzon > Petromyzon marinus. The sequence continues at coordinate 9,416,456 of NC_133671.1, forward strand.
ATATGACAAATAAAATGCTAGTATCACTAAATAATTTGTTTAGTATACTCACAGTTATGTGCCTATTCAACCCATGGTCTCAGCAGTGCTGGCTCATCATCTCTAACCCAGAATAAGCCTCCAGGACACCACTCATAATGCTTTTACTGAAGCCCCATCATCCAAAGCACCCCATCATCCCTCTGCCGGTGGCAGTGGGCGATCATAAACCACATCGGCACCTCCCATGGGCGATGTCCATCGCATCTGATGCACGAGTGGCGATGATTGCCAGACGATCCGAGGCTGCAGCTGTGAGCGAACTTCACGCAATGAAATTCGCCGTCAACAGTCGCCCCTGACAATCGGTTTGGCCGGCAGGACGACGAGAAGTCAATACGTGTCCGACGATGCTCTTGAATGGGTATCAGAGCTCGATCTGCCCTCGTAAATGTTGCCATTCACATTCGACAGAAGACGACTAATCAGAGTACAAGAATAAAGCGGCATGAACAACAGGAAGGAGGCCAGTGGGAGGGCAGGGGAAAGAGAGGCAGACAGCAAAATTAGATGGCAGGAAGAGGCAATCGAAGATTTGGAGGAGCGTGCTAGATGGTGGTGCCAAGAGTCTGTGAAGAGCTAAATATATTGGCAGAGGACTTGCCCAGCAGTGGGGTGTTCATGGATAAGATAGGGAGAAGAGAGAGATATAATAATGAAAAATTATGTATGTATGTTGAACATCTTTCGCACTGTACATAGCCAGTACTGCCCATGTGGCATTCACGCCATCATCGTTTGGCAGCAGCTGTAATTGTGCAAGCTATCACCAAGGAAGGCGCTGCTATGTTTCACAGACAGTCTGCAGTAGTTGCACAGCAACTACTGTAATCCCAATTGATGAACGAATTCACGTCCACGGGCAAGCGGACGTCTCGCACAGTTCTTTTAACGCTTAATGGCGCTGTCAGCGTTTAACCGGGGCAACCGCCGGTCACGGCCCCGTCGATTGCCGTCGTTGAGCCACGCCACAGCCCCAGCCGGCCAGCCGTGTGGCCTCCTCACCTGTGATGGACGACCTGGCCAACGCTGTAATGCCGGTGAGAGTTCGTGACCTCCGAACCCTGGGCAGGATCTGCGTGGTGTCCTCAACGGAAGCCTGAGAAACGTGTGCGCACAGAAATACAAAGATCCCCACCCCGTTGAGCCTTTAACAGTGCCGCTCGCGAGCACCTATGAAGGCCGACACGGGACACGAGGGGCTGGGTGGCCAGCACCACGCCCGGCCGCCTTTGTCTCCCAAGCGGCGATGTTTACACATCACACCAGTTCTAGATTTGAAGCTTTCGTGACTGCAAGGATCCATACTCTTTGGTTCTATTGGGTAAAGTCACGTAGGTAAAAAATAAAATAACAAAAATCACGACGTTTCGGCCACAACACAAGCGGCCTTCATCAGGTGAAGGGACAAAGCTTCTGCAAGCTTAAAGGTCGTGATCTGAGCGTGGCTTTTTTCACTCCAGCGCTGTCCTCCAGACAGTCTCGTCCCTTCACCTGATGAAGGCCGCTTGTGTTGTGGCCGAAACGTCGTGATTTTTGTTATTTTATTTTTTACCTACGTGACTTTACCCAATAGAACCAAAGAGTATCACACCAGTTGCTCATTTGAGGCCCAGGACTGAGCGGGAATCAAACTCGGGTCGCCGGGTTTGTGGCACAGCGCGCTAACACGTGGACACACGTGGACACAGGAGTGATCGTACAAACACATAGGCAGGAAATTGTACATAAGTGGAATGTTGTTTGGTGTACAATCTACTTCATAGTCTGCATGCTGTTTAAAATTGAACATCCGTCCTGCTGGTCTTTCTTGCTGTGCTTACAGCCTGCCACCTGAGCTGCTGCGTACAGGTCTGCTTGCTATGTCCATCTCGTATGCTGTACATACACAGTTTGTTGTCGCATGTGTCATGTGTGTGTACAGCCCATTGTCTGGTCTATTATGTTTACAATTGGCCGTTTGATCTGCTGTGTGTACATTGTGCTGTCTGCTCTCTGTGTGTATATGCATCGTGCTCTCTGCAGCTTTGGTGACTGACGATGCTGTACTGATGAGTCCCAACAAGACCGAAACCGTTCTACAGTTGTCGTCTATATCTGCCTCGCTGCTGCCTCTCGGTTGGTCACATTGGGTCCAGTTTATCTTGATGGTGACATCAACCAAGAGGGGCATGATGCTGCCCGTCAGGAACTGCTGATGGATTTTTGGACAACACAACAAGGGCCGATAGTGCATTTTGCACGCGTCTCTGTGCGTTATTTAAAACTTGCGGTGTTTCGGCCTGCACAATTTTTTCTTATTACGAATGATGACGATGGGTGATTTATGGCGGGTCTTCTAACACCCCACCGTTGACACATTTTGCACTGAGCTCTGCGGTGCGCGGCTCTTAAGATCCGCTTGCTTGCCCGTCTCTCATGCGAGCGACACTGTGTGCAGCCTGCATTGTCCGAACTGTCTGGTGGTAACATCCACAGCTGGGTTTGCCACGGTGTGGGGATGTTAAATACCTCGCCTGGTATACAGGTGGTCGTGGGTTCGATCACAACTGTGACACCTGCTGCATATTTTGAGTTTGGATGTATCTCTCTCCCCGTGGTCACGTGGATTTTTCTCTCTGGGTCCTCCGTTTTTTCCCCACCGCATTTAGAGTCCACATGCGTTTGGAGTGTTTGGCTGCCACAAATTTCCACACGACGACAAGCTACTTCGTTGGAACTACCGTTTGCGGGCAGGTCGCTCCTGCAAAATAATAAAGAGCAGCTATATATAGCTCAGTGGGCCTTTCCTGAAAACGAAAACGAAAAAAATAATCTTACAGCTGAGAAGCAGCGGGCAGCCAGAGGGCAGCGCGAGGGAAAAATCGCTTCGCGGATGCAACAACAAAAAAAAGAGCCAGCCCGGCGTTGGGGTTACGTTCACCTCGCTGGTGTTGCCCGAGAGGGCGGGGGCGCTCGGCCCGCTCGTCTCCGAACTGCAGCTCCCCAGGTCCCCTCTCGCCAGGCCTCCCTGCACCCCCGCGCTGCTTCCAGGGACGCTCACGCTGCTCCCTCCTCCGCTCCCTGGCCCATTGTTCTTGTGGGGCCACTCGCGCAGCGCCTCCGCCTTCACTGATCAGGGGGCAACAACAACAACGTGCATACGCCCCAGCGGCACGCGTAATGGGTTGGTGTGGCCGACGCGCTGCACGGACGACTTCGTCTGCACAAAATGCTGACGTTCACGCACCGCACCCGGGCACTCGTTTTAAGGCTGCGTCGGCATGGGAGATATTCGCCATTAATGTTGATGTCCATTCGCCGGGTTTGTATAACAGCAGCATGCTAGCCACTGAATTACCGCTCCCTACTGTGTGTATGTTCAACTTCTTTCGCGCCGTATGTGGCCATCCGTACTATTCGGAGGTGCGGGGGAAGGACAACAAACTAAAACACAAAAAGTATTTCTAAAAAGTGAATCTTCAATCTAGATTTTGAAGTGTATAGCTCCAGTGGCTTCTCAATATCGGAAGGAAGAGCGTTCCAGACGGCCGCAGAAGCACCATCTTATAGCACGCTATGCAGTGACAGAATACCATCTCTCAGAATTGCAAGAAAATACTGTATCGGTTTTGATTGCCACGAAAGGAACATTCATCTGCAGCAGGGCATGTAGCAAAGTGAATCCCCTAAAGTTCGGATAAATAACGGTCACAATGAAGCGAACCAAACTAAAGTTCACAAAGGTGGCGAGCTCGTCATCGATCAGCCGAGCCACTAATTGGTCCACGCGCCAGACCAGAAATCGGTACAACCTCAAGTAGCAAAAATACTTGGGTTCCACAGTACCGATTTATTTACATGGTCAACGAGAGCAGATAACTCGATAACCCCACTTATTTCAAGTGTTTATCACAGACATTAATTCAGCGTCACTGGCCACACAAATAAAGTGGAACCACTACTCGTGTATATATATATGGCCCTTGTCGCCTGCTTGGCCAATTACAACGCTGAGCATTAAACACACTGCCAGGTCCCAGGTCATACAGAATGCGTGGCACCTGGTGTGTGCATGTGTGTGCCAAGGGACCCGTTTTAAGAGAAACGACGGCTGTTCTCTGGCTCGACGTGGAGCACCGAGTTATCAATGGAAATGCCTCACGACATAAAGCCGATAGCGCATTTGGAGCACGCTGCCATAATTGCGGGGAACACAAACAGACGGCTCGAGTAAGAGACCACCAGGGCACGAGGGCGATGCCAGCGAATGACAAGTAAGGGCAAATGAGGCCCATGGGTTGGGTGGTGGTGTCAGTTCTACGCACAAAGATCCCTGTATAGCCTTCTCAGGCTGTTGGAGCAAGTGCTGTTGGCGAGCACCTATGATGGACGGAATGACAGGGGTTTTAAGGCTGAGCCCATCTGCGGAAGTGCCAGAACCGGTTCAGATATTCACCACGAACATCGTCCGTGAGCGGGAATCGAACTCGGGTTCGCTCGCGGGTTCATAGCCCAGCACGCCAACCACCGTGCCACCGCTCCCCGAGAGAGCCCAAAGACAAAGATCCCCCGTGTAGCCTTAAGACACTGTTGGGGCAAGTGCTGTTATCGATAAGCCCCTACGACGGCCAGAACGGCCCATATGGGGGGGGGGGGGCGGGGGCGGGGAGTGAGCGGTCAGCACCATGCCCATCCGCTTTTGTCTCCCTCGTGCCGATGTTTACACAGCACACCGGGTACTCAATCGAAGCCAAGTTGACCTCGGGGGGGAGGCCAAGGACCGCTTCGGATAATCGTCACTGTTTGTTGGTGGCCGTGAGCGGGGATCGAAGTCGGGGTGGGGTTCATGGCGCAGCGCGCTAACCGCCGCGCCACCGCTCCCCGAGAGAGAGGGCACTCACATCACGACTCCCCCGCTCTCTCAAGGGCAACGCGGGGCGCGTTCACGACGCGCGCTGACGCTCGCGGTCCGCTCCACCGGCGGGAGGGAGGGAGAGAGAGTAGCGTTTTGGCGTTATGAGACAGCTCAACCGCGAAGATGCAACGTTTTGCGAGTTTCCTTTTATACACATTACTTTGTAACTTTCACGCAAATCGATGCTGGTAGGATTTGAAAAACTTGTGATACTCATGTGAGTGACATGGCTCTTTAGAAATTTACCGATTTGTAGAAATGAACTTCACGCAGAAATACTGAGTTACTTCCAGGTTGAAGTCGCTCCCTTAGGTTCACCCAGCCATAAATTCGGTGTTCGCAGTACGCCAATTGGCAGATGGCTTGTGATGCGGAATATTATTGAAACGTGTATCTCCATCGTCACGAGGGCCAATATGGAAGACTACAACTTAGAGAAGGAAGAATCTCTTGTCTGTACAATGTGGATAATCACACCATAGAAAAAAAGAAGAATAAAAAAAGAAAAAGAGAGAGAGAGGGGAGTGGGAGGGAGAGAGAGGGAGAGAGGCTTCGACTGCTGTTAATTGCGCGGCAGCATCGCCCTTGCCTCGTCCAAGGCACGGGCGTTATTTTTAGACCACGCTCCAGCAGCAAGCCAGCGGCAGTCACATCGGTGGTGGTGGTTGTGGTGGCGAATGGAAAAAAAACCCACAAGCGGCCCTTCCTCCGCCCGCGCAGGGCCCTTGCCCCCGTGAGACGACGGCCCTTGCCCTCGGCGACGTAAATTTTGCCGGGCGTCAAAATCGGTCATGAAGTGTCCCGGTTCGGAAATTTACAACGACGGCAACAACAACAACACCACCACCACCAACAAAACCTCCCCGAACTGTCAGGCATGTCGCGAGGTGACGGTGATGGCGGGGTTGTATAAGGACGCGTAATTGAGCTGTGCGTAGCCTCTTACGGAGTCAGCGAATTAATCAAAGTCCCGCCGGGTCAAAGGTTCGGAGGGGCGATTATCATTTCTAGATTTAAAGCTTTCGTGACTGCTAGGATCCATACTCTTTGGTTCTATTGGGTAAAGTCACGTAGGTGAAAATAAAATAACAAAAAATCACGACGTTTCGGCCACAACACAAGCGGCCTTCATCAGGTGAAGGGACGAGACTGTCTGGAGGACAGCGCTAGAGTGAGAGAAGCCACGCTTAGATCACGACCTTTAAGCTGTGTGAGAAGAAAACACAAAGCGCCTTGACAAAGGAATAAACATATAATTTAGCATTGAAATGGCTGTTTCTCCCTCCATACAGAAACAACCACTTGATACTCCGGTCAAAACCATCACACTTCCATATATAGCAGGCGTTACTAAAAAGATTTCCAAAATTCTAAACAAACACAAGATTCAGGTCCGGTTCAATACAGTACACAAAATTCGTGATCTGATCCCATCCGTGAAGGATGTCATTCCTGATTTACAGTACCCCGGGGTTTTCAAATTGAGTTGTACCTGCGGTGATTGCTATATCGGGGAGACAAAACGACATGTCTCTGACCGAATTCGCGAGCACAAATCAGATTTGAAACACGGCAAAACGAATTCTTCTGCCGTGGCTGATCACTGTTACAACGCTGTGGGGGATCACGATATAATTTTCTCTGATACCAAGGTTCTTTGCAAACCCACGGGCTTTTATCAGAGATTTGTTCATGAAGCAATTCAGATCTAAAAACACAGACACAATTTCAACCGAGAGGATGGTTTCAAATTAAGCAACTATTGGAAAGATGTTCTAAATCGAACTAAATATTAAACTAATTTCAATGGTACAGTATATTTTTTCAAGTAGTGGTACCCCAAACTTTTGCAGATCTTATAAATTCCCTTTTCACACCATCAATAGGTAAATTCCCCCCCCCCCCCCGCGCCAAACGGCAAGTCCACCGGCACGTACACCACCTCTTTCCTAAAATCCGCCAATCAAATGCTAATTTTTATGCTAATTTCTTTGTCAGAACACCTTGTTTGCTTGCACACAGTTTAAAGGTCCGCTGTCTGAGCGTGGTTGTGTTTCGCTAAATTCTCCTGTTTGATGAGTACTAGGTGCCTCGGTGAATGTATATGCTCTGACTTTAACATAGCTATTTCTGTGACCAGTTACTAGCTAATCACTCAGCTATTTCAATGCTAAATTCTATGCTAATTCCTTTGTCAAGGGGTGCCTCTGCGGATGTGTATACTTTAACTTAGCTATTTCAATGAGCCATTTCAATGCTAAATTATATGCTAATTCCTTTGTCAAGGGGTGCCTCTGCGGATGTGTATACTTTAACTTAGCTATTTCAATGAGCCATTTCAATGCTAAATTATATGATAATTCCTTTGTCAAGGCGCTTTGTGTTTTTCTTCTCACACAGCTTAAAGGTCGTGATCTAAGCGTGGCTTCTCTCACTCCAGCGCTGTCCTCCAGACAGTCTCGTCCCTTCACCTGATGAAGGCCGCTCGTGTTGTGGCCGAAACGTCGTGATTTTTTGTTATTTTATTTTCACCTACGTGACTTTACCCAATGGAACCAAAGAGTATGGGCGATTATCATGTTGGGGCAATGGACAAACGTGTAGGAGAGTTCTTGATTTGAAGCTTTCGTGACTGCAGGAATTCATACTCTTTGGTTCTTTCGGTAAAGTCACGGAGGTAGAAAAATAAAAATAGATCACGACGTTTCGATCGCAACGTCGTGATCTATTATTTTTTTCTGCCTACGTGACTTTACCGAAAGAACCAAAGAGTATGTGTCGGAGAATGTTAAACGCGTGAGGCCAGGGTGAGGCCAGGGTGTCCCTGAGGACAGGATGCTTGTCGGAGTGCTGTACCATACTGAGCCAAATCCTGGGTGTCTATCATGGGGCTAATGCCTGCGGTGTTATAACGCTGAGCCTGTGCATCTGAGTGGTCCAGCGGTTCCAACCCAGGAGGTGGGGGCGTCTGTCCCTTTCAACGGGGCTGATGTCCGTGCCATAGCCAGCTGCACTGAGGGTGTGTGTTCGAGCACTGGACCTGGGTGTCTTTCTCCGTCCCCGTATGCAATTACACCTTGGTGTGTTTAGCAACTGAATTTCAATTATGCTGTTAGTGTCATTGCATGGGACCACGATGCACATCCAGTTCGCAACGAGCGGTGCACGACTTTGTTGGAGAACGCCCCCCCCCCCCCCGCAAAATGGCATCACAAAACTACAGCAGTCATTCGACAGCCACGTCAAGACGCCTCATCTCCATCTGTTTCCATCTGCACGTTTGTAGAATGTTCACCGCACACGCGAGGGCATGAGGTTTTCTCCGGGTGCTCCGGTTTCCTCCCACGTGTATAATAAAGACAGCTCATCATTAATTGGCTGAAAACATCTGAAGATAAAAACCAGGGGCGGAGCCACAGGGGGGCTGGGGGGGGTTAAGCACCCCCTGAAATTTTGGGAAAGTCGGATAACCGGATATCCGGCTGCTACAAAATGCTGCAGGCTGCCACCTTGTGCTGCCCTGCAGGCTGCCACCTTGTGTGCTGCCCTGCAGGCTGCCACCTTGTGCTGCCCTGCAGGCTGCCACCTCGTGCTGTCACCTTGTACTGCCCTGCAGGCTGCCACCTTGTGCTGCTGCCCTGCAGGCTGCCACCTTGTGCTGCCCTGCAGGCTGCCACCTCGTGCTGTCACCTTGTACTGCCCTGCAGGCTGCCACCTTGTGCTGCTGCCCTGCAGGCTGCCACCTTGTGCTGTCACCTTGTACTGCCCTGCAGGCTGCCACCTTGTGCTGCTGCCCTGCAGGCTGTCACCTTGTGCTGCCCTGCAGGCTGCTACCTTGTGTGCTGCCCTGCAGGCTGCCACCTTGTGCTGCCCTGCTGGCTGCCACCTTGTGTGCTGCCCTGCAGGCTGCCACCTTGTGCTGCCCTGCAGGCTGCCACCTTGTGTGCTGCCCTGCAGGCTCCGACCTTGTGCTGCCCTGCAGGCTGCCACCTTGTGCTGCCCTGCAGGCTGCCACCTTGTGCTGCCCTGCAGGCTCCCACCTTGTGTGCTGCCCTGCAGGCTGCCACCTCGTGCTGCCCTGCAGGCTGCTTGAGCGGCAGCCTTTAGAACTTATCGAACTTATTAGCCACGTCAGCGGCTCCGACCTATTAATGAACTACGCGTTCAAATCCAATAAAATTTGTTTTATACATTTGTGGCGCCCATTGGAAAACATCAACACTGGATATCTCAGAATATTGAAGTCAGCCCCCCCCAAAGTCAAAATCCTGGCTCCGCTCCTGATAAAACTCCAATGTAGCAGCGGTAGCAGGACCCTCCTTAAAAATTCATTGTAAGACTGCGTGGCTCCACTGTATAAGTAAGTATAACAAAATTCTCCACACAAGGGACACACCTTTACATGCTCTTAAGGGAGTGTTCGTCGCATGCCTATCAATCTGAATATTTTGTAATTCTCAGAGCTGGGACTAACGACATGTAGTGAAAAAAAACCCCGAAGTTATTTTTAAGACCATGTTTAACGCGTACATTTAAATGCTGCTGACACAAGAAGACCCGGAGGCCTTCATTGGATGTACAATCCATTCTATGCAATTATACGCTTCCTCCCATGGTGACCAGACCCTGTCTGCTATAATTACGTCATGGGCTGTAACGAGCCCAATTATCACATTCGTAAGCAACCATTTATGCTGAAAATTATCTCTGCTAATTCCCCCACCTGCCGCAAGCAGGTGTTTGGCATGCGCCCTTCCGTCATGTGAACACAAGAGGGTAATGGAATTACAATGTCGGTGAAATTTAGGCGGCTGGTCTCCGTCTCTGTCCGGCCCTCGCACGCTCTCCTCGTGCATTCACACCTTTGTCAGGGTGCACAGCAAACACCCCCGAGGATCTGGGCCCTAGCCGATCGCACGCTATCAAGATGCGCGTCTGCTGCCGTCTGGAACGCTCTTCCTTCCGACATTAGGAAGCCACTGGAGCTATGCGCTTTAAAATAAGCCAGACCCCGCAGCGTTGCGCGATTGGCATGGGCCCTGCTCCAAGAAATGAAACTCGGCCTCCTGTCCATCCTTCTTTCTTCATCGTAGCCCGGCACCTCTGGGTCCCTCTGGCCCGTGGGTCGTGGTAGTGAGGTCACGGGCCAGACTCCTTTGGGATACTGGGTTCAAGCCCTGAGGTTGGGTGTCTCTCAGGAGGATGACGGCCCCTATCTGGGAACTGAGCCATCGCCGCTAAGGGTGTAGGTTCAAGGGTTGATGCCCATGTCAAGGCAATGAGCCAGCACCTAGTTTAAAGCCAAGGAAGTAGGCGGCTCTCACGGTGGTGCTTTCCATATTGGGACACTGAGCCACGACCCACTGAGGTCCTGAGTTTAAGCAGCCCTGGCTAATTGAATTCATAAACTAAACCAAACTCTTTTTTTTACAGGTAAGGCCCACTGAGCTATGTAGCTATTAAAGCAAATTATAGCTCAACCAAGTAGTTTATAAGCGTGCGGAAATGTATCGCAGTCATATACTACGAACGCATGTTGATTATAAACGTGGAGGGAAAAACCGGAGGACCCGGAGAAATGGACGCGACAATGTGGAGAACATGCAAATGCCAAATATACAGGCGTCAGGTTACGTAAATATATAAATGTGTCGTTAAACCCGCCACCACCCGACACAGCCAACTAGTAAGGGTTTAATGGCATTTATATATTTACGCGATCTCATCCCAAAAAAAACCCCTTCTATTATGGACGATATTGGTCACGACAGCCTACGTGTTAAACTGACAGGCGTCAGGGTCGGGATCAAACCCACGACCTTCTGTATACCAGGTGATGTAGTTAACATCTTGCCACTGAGGCACTCCTCTCGTCACCGCAATGATCGTCTCACATTTATAACCCTGCGATTGGTGGGAATTCCACATTTATACGTTGGGGGGTGGGGTGAGTCCTTACTGGAAATAAAACAGGTGTTAAGATTTTGATTGAAAGCTTTCGTGACTGCAGGGATTCATATTCTTGGTTCTTTCGGTAAAGTCACGTAGAAGGGAAACAATAAAATAATAAAAATATTAAACAATAAAATTCTCAGGACGTTTCGACTGCAACACAAGCAATCATCATCAGGTGTGAAAACCACAGCAAGAAAATTTGAAAAAAGTGGCGGGTTTTATTTTAACGTTAGCACCACGGATAGCGATTTGACAGTTTGTTCAGATGGACGAGTCCATCTATGTTCGGAGGGGGGAGACGAAAATAATGGATGTTAAGATGTTCCACTATTGTCTACTTACCACAAACTGGTATCAATTGTATTGACCAAGGGTGGAGTTAGTCTACTTACCACAAACTGGTATCAATTGTATTGACCAAGGGTGGAGTTAGTCTACTTACCACAAACTGGTATCAATTGTATTGACCAAGGGTGGAGTTAGTCTACTTATCACAAACTGGTATCAATTGTATTAACCGAGGGTGGATGAAAGACGGAATCGTCCCATGGTCGGGATGTGAACTCACACTTTACCGACTGGGAGGCGTGCGCTTGAACTGCTGTGCCATCCACCCGGATTATTTGTCCCCACGGAGGGTAAAAGCTTTTAGCGTGCAGTGTCCGATAACTGCATGAAAATATTCCACTCTCATCCACTCCTCCCTCCGTCATATTCAGAAAAAAATTAATGAATAATTGAGTCATTGCTGGCAAAGTGGTTAGCGCAATTTCACCATTAACCCGGTATCCTGAGTTTAATTCCTGGCCATGCCTAACTTTGGTGGCAAGTGATGTCTGAATCAGTCATGGGTCGTTACCTTTGCCAAACCTGCACTGACCAGTGTGAGGCAATTGCCAAAATCGCCGAAATGCATGGAGAGGGTTTAATCCAGCAGTAGATTTACAAAGGGCTGTATTATATATAGTTTGTACTCACCTTAATTATATTCCAAACTGTCCTATCGACGTCTGGTTAACCATGAGATAAAGCCATTTCCATTTAGAACTCTTGCAGAGAGCCGTGTCAAATACAGCATGTTCTCACCTGACACAGAGGTGTCCGTCACACATTACTAAAACTTACACACACAATTTTTTGGATCTGGATTAAACCAAATTAGGAAAAAAAATCTAATTCAACACGGTGGGGTTTTGTTTTTGTGTACAATCATTGGTGACCGGGGTGAGACCATCATCTCTGTACGTGCGGGGACACCAGTGTCACCACGAGTGGCTGAAACCCAGATTCAAACTCAGGCTCTTAGCGTCACAGGCTCAGTGCCCCGATATGGTATCAGCCACCTCTGTCTGTCGCTCTACTCAATACCGGAGTAGCTGTTGCCTCGATTATGAAGCCACTCCACGCTGTGCAAACTTGGACGCTTGATATAACATCGCCATACTGTCCTCTCGGTGACAATTTACAAAAGTATCCGTCCGATTCTCTGTCTACCTCTCACCGTCGTTCCTTAAACTTCACCGAACACGAACCTTTCCTCCACGTTCCCCCTCGCCACACGCCGTCACCAGACAATCTCACTTGGCTCGTTGTTTAATCGCGCCCCACATCAGGCCGACAGCCGCCCCCCCTCCCCCCCGCTGTGTCTCCGACTTCACCTGAAACACGACCGTGTGGAACGGTGTTTTTGTGAGGCCGCGCTGGGCGCTGCTGCCGGGTCATCAAATTTGCCACCCGGCGGGTAGTCTGCCCTTACCAACCCCACGCCTGTGTAAGCATCGTCAGTCTCGCCGCCCGCTGCTCCGCGAGTGAGGGTGGCTTGTCCTCGGAGAGCTGAGGTCGTTGCTTCAGCAGGTGGTTTCTCAACACACGTATGGGTCGGGTTTCATTTATCGGTTGCGCTACAGTCGCTCCGTCGCCACGGTCTTCCACCGTCAGCAAGAGCATCACGCCTCGCCAGGAGAGCACGGACGTCCCGTACATGGCAGTGCCACTGTTATCCACGGCTGTGAATGCACCATTTTACTGAAATCGCGACATGCCACGGCAGGTGCACGACGTTAGTGTGTCTGTTTAACTTCTTTCGCGCCGTACGTAGCCAACCGTGCTAGTTGGACAACAAGCTAAAGACAAAAAGCAGTTCTAAGGAAATTTGTTTTTTCGATCGAGATGATTTGAAAGTGCATCGCTCCAGCGGCTGCCTAATATCGGAAGGAAGAGCGTTCCAGACGGCCGCAGAAGCGCGTCTGAAAGCGCGCGATGCGGTGACCATCTTTGTTCGATGGCCAGTCAAAACGATACAGTAGCAACTACATGCACAACAGCCCTTTGCAGGCCTAGAAACTTCCCAAGGGGCAGGGAGAGCAAGGAGGAGGGGGTGGCTCTGAAATGTCAAGATTTTCAAATACTTCCAACCCCCCCACATTCCCCTTACATTAATAAAATAAACACATTCAATGTATTTCTTTAGTGAATACCAATTAATTAAAACAGTTAAGTTTCAAGACTGCTGGATGAACAAGGGCCTCTAGATATTTGTCAATCATACGTGCTCTTTGACCATACTTCACCAAACTGGTCAGTGAGGATTGCTGAGGAGCAGTTTAGATATCAGTCACCCACCGCTGATGAATTGGGCTCAGGCCATTAGGTTCATAGTGCAGTGTGCGAACCGCTTTGCCACCATGCGCTCTCCCCAGTGATCACATCGAGTACAGCAGGGACGTGCGGTCAGGGGAGGCAGGGGAGGCAGAGCCTCACCTGTCATACTCCAATGAAAATAGCTGTTACTAAAAGTGAAACAAAATCAAATTGAAGAAACATTAAGATTTCTCCACTGATCTGTGCTATAAATGTCATTTCTGTACGATGCCAGTCATTTTCAGAGTCAAAATCGCTCAAATTTGCGAAGCTCCGCTACAAATACAGGAAGAGACGAGAGGTGAGGCAGCGACGAGCTCAGCCTCCCCTCTGATTGCGCAACCCCTCAGTAACTGGATGGAGCGCGGGCAATAAGCGCGTGCCTGTTACTATCTCAGTATGTCACCAATGTAATGTTTGTAGACCCCTTCATTTCATGTCCTCGCCTTCCATACTCCAGGTAACTTATTTCACGTGTGTGTATATAAAGATATTTAGGCTCGCTGGTCTCGTCATGAAACTGCCTCACTGAGGGGGACGTGTCTAACACGCCCCCCTCCGTGAGGCCACGCCCCCTCCGTGAGGCCATGCCCCCCCCCAGTGTGTGAATCTGGCTCTGACACTAGCCAGTGCTTCCACAGCCACTGACCTCACCACACGTCACTGAAGCACAGCAGTTATTAGTTGATTAATGCGCGACTAACGGGCGGTGATATGGCCTCATGGCAGCGCATTCGTCGCCTGTAGCAGAGGTTCACGGTTCGAATCCAAAGGCTGCCCTGGTTATTACTGCGGGTTTATTAACCGTGAAAAAAAAATGCGCCGCCCGCTTTACAAGTAGACGTTCAAAATCGTTGACGTCATTCGCAAGAGTATGCCCATGTGTGCAGGCGTCATGATTAAATTTGCGTAAAATTTCAAGTGAATACATTAAAATTATACAGAGCAAGCCACAAGGCCCCTTCGAAAAAACAAAGAGTCACGAGATTCGGTAAGGCTTTCCTGGATGATCAAGCATCACAATTAAATAACGGGTAGCGGGCCATTGCCCGCGCCCAATTGGCTTTGGCGTCACACTCCACGGGAGGGTAATTGCTTGATTCACTGATGGCGGGGTTGGTATACTTTAAGTGTTTAGCGCGAGACCGAAGGCAATGTGGAAATGTAGTCTTCTTCTTTCGTACGGCTGATGGAGATGCAGAGCAACAACTACAATTTCACCTTAAGGGGGTCAGGCCAAACAACCGCGCCAGGAGCAGCGGAGCGTATCGCCGTAATGTGTCTTTCGTATTTGTGGATCGGGCATTGCGTCGTTATATGAAGCTTACGGCGGGACCTTAGGGTCCCATAAGCCGCCGGCTCTCGCATAAGCTGCGTTGCGACGTCATCTTACGTCTGTTGAAGGCGAACGATGCGGCGATCTATTCCTCTCGACGAGCTCCACACGATGCGCTAATCAAAGTTTCAAAATTTTGTTCATGGCTACGGCAATTTTGGTAACGACAGGTGCTTGGCGAAGAACGAGGAGAGGATTGATTTCTGGTGGGTCGCGGCGTTTATGTGCGCGGTGGGATGGAGTTGCCAAAAAGAAATACATTAATTACGATTTTGACGTTTATTCGAGACCCCAGGGTCCCGCCATGAGGTTCATTTGTTGTACGGTCTGTTCTAGATGACCACAGTCGCACACTGGAGAGTGTTTCATTTTCCATTTGTGCATCAGGTATCTATCTGCACTTGCCACGGATTGTGCAGTCGATGCGGTTTAGGGTGGACCATGAGCTTCGTGGAAGATCAAACCCAGGGATCTTCTGCGTTGGAACTTTAGGCTGACTCTATCCTGTGAGTGAAATCAATCAACCTCTGGGCCATAACCTTTCGGGGGACCAGATTACATTTTGATGTTTGCATTTTTATACACTTAACCAGAGTTGTGCCACATTTCAGATGTCAGTCACTCGGTCTTGATTTTATCTATCTACAGTGATACTCCGGTTTACATCGGGGATGCGTTCCTGAAAGGTGCAACTACGAATATCGAAACAACGTAAAATTAAAGCAATTTACAGGGAAGGTGGTGGAGGCGAAGGCTGAGAGGCGACGGATAACGAGAAAAGATGGACGATGCAGTCAGTGGCATGTGTGAGATTGAGGGGACGCAAATTAGGTAGCGGTGTTAATAAAGTGACGACGAATTTGTAAAACATCGTAAAAGGAGACGTAAATTGGCGTACTAATGCACTAGATATGCACGTGCTACATACTGTTGATATGGCACACACCAAAGACTGTGTACATCATGGGACCTTCCTTGCCAGTATCAAAATATAAGAATTGGGTAAAACCTATTCTTATAGACTGTCTACATGATCGGTCCTTTTTTGGTCTCAATCCACTGCTGGATGAGCCCCTCCCCCCCACGCCATGGAGGTCGTAGGGGATTACATGACCCTACCCCAACACATGGGTCAGCGCGGATCGTGAATGCGGGGAGCGCAGACGAGGAGCACAGAGGTTCAGTACAATCAATTTTGCTGCACTGACCCCCTCCGCTGTGGCACGGCCCCGCAGTCACCCAGGAGAAGCTGCGGCAACGCACGGGCGGTGTTGCACGCCGCAGCTAGCCAGGCTCAACAACCTGCTTGGCTTCCAAGAGGATGAGATCGCTACACATTGGTGAAGGCATTAATCTTGTGATCCCTTTCCCCGCACCTCCGATTAACACGGATGGCGACGTACAGTGCGAAAAAAGTTCAACATGCATCCAGTACAACGACTCGTTTAGTTTTAATATGGTAATCTCGACCGAATTTGTTGGTGATCATTTACTCGGTCCCGTGAAATGTTTGGTGACGGCCCCAACATCCAGCCTCCCGAAGGCAGGAAATCCACCGCCCACAAATGCCACCTCACCATTTGCTCCACACGGCTTTGACTTGCCAAGAAAACGATGACGCTCCATCAACCGCTTCAGAACGGCAACTGGGTCCCTGCGCCACACCTCCTCCACAAGTGGAAAATTAAAGGCAACCCACCGTGTGACTAAGGCCACCCGAGCCAGACGATTGTAACCCGTATCGGTGAACAGCGGCGGACGGACTGAGCAGCATTAGTCGCGCAACTACCGAAGCCATCGCGTGGCTCGCAGGCTTCAACTTGGACGTGTGATTTGCACGGACTTTGCCATACGCTGGAGGAGTGGTTCTTAACCTGGGGGGTGCCAGATGCCCTTTTTGGGGGGTGCGAGACGTGGGCCAGATTTTCTTAGAAGGTAAATCATTGAAACACAAATCACGCACGGGTAGGCAAGTACAACTACTTTGTTTCATCAAAGGGGTGCAAGGCTGTAGTAAAGGTTAAGAACCACCTCCTTAGACAGACTTCCCCACCCCCCTCCCCGCCCGCCAAAGAAAATCCACACCAGTCGTGCCGTGGCTGATGATGCCGATTTCACCACCAAGACTCCACACCGCCACCTCCCGTCCAGCGGCACACCCGGTGTCTTCTCCCCACGCACTCCGTCGGGGGGCGGGGGGAGGGGGGGGGAGGTTTGTGTTTCTTGCACGGGGAAAGGAACATTTTTTTTCCGATGGCCAATTGAGAATGCACGTCGCCGGGGGGAAACGCGTTGCGCACTGTATTAGCGGAGGCGACTTTTGTGTGATTCAAGTCGCGCGTTAAAGACGGCGGGCTCGTGTGCCACCACCGTCGCATTGGCATCGTTTACCGCGACTAGCGACGAAATGCCCTTTTTTTTGCGCATAGCTGACAACCCATGCGGTTTACCCTCCGTGTTCTCGTACAGGTAAATTGAGTTTTCAGGTGCGTACGGGCATAGAGCCGTTTCAATACGGGCAACAAAAAACGTTGTCTATTTGTGTTTGTGTTTCTCCCTTGTGATGGGAGTTTGCAGGATGAACGTTGAGATTTCTAAGGGTGACCAATAAGGTGTGAATTGGTCTGCAATAAGGTAGGCACTGATAGGGGGTTGACAGGCATGTTTTTTTGTGATCGCCCCGACTCCTGATTTACGACAATAAAGGGTGTTTTTTTTGGGTAAGAACACGTAATAATAAATGTGTAATTAAACCCGCCACCACCAGACAGCCAATTAGTAAGGTTTGTCATGTAAACAAAACGTGCCAATTCGTTACCAGTACAGCACACCGGTGTGTTGAAGAGTACACCCATAATTGATTTATTTATTTACTGAACGCACAGCAGGGACTTTATGGCCTATAATATAACAGCCCCCTCTGTCAATCCACTGCTGGATTAAGCCCCCCCCCCCCCGCTGCCCCTCTCTCCCGCACACACCGTGGTGGTCCTGGAGAGTTGTTTGGCCATACTTCGCCACGCTGGTCGAGAGTGCGAGTTGGTGAAGTGCATGGAAGGATATCGGTTCGGATATCACACACTGGGAGTGCAATGTACGTCGTAGGCATGCAATAATAATTGTAGATACTTTCATAATACTTCCATTTTATATATATCTACACTCATGCCAACAGCATCCCACAATGATGTACATTAATTACACTTAACTATAATCATAACTCTCTGCTTACAATGCCAATCCACAGCTGCATGAAAGCCTCTCTGTGCCATGTCGTCGGTCATGTTCTTCGACTTTGGCCATACCTCACCATGCTGGTTAGTGCCGGTGGGTATACAAGTGGGTGAGAGCCAGGAGCGGTTCAGACATCACTCACCAGGGTGTCTCCGGTGTCGGCCAATCAGTTTCAAAGGCAATGCATATATTATCAGAGCATGTTTGTTTGCATGTTTTTCCACAAGTATGCATGGTTAATGCCGACCCGATGCCTTGGAATCGGTATCAATTGTTCGAACATCTTAACACCTATAATGGAGGTGTTTTTTTGGGGGGGGGGGGTTAGATCACGTGAATATAAATGTGTCATTAAACCCGCCACCACCCGACACAGCCAATTAGTTAAGGTTTGTCACGTAAACAAAACATGCCAATTAGTTACTAGTTCAGCACACCGGTGTGTTGGAGAGTAAACCCACACCATTTACATTTCGCGTACGACGTTTCGCTAGTAAATACAACCAGCCTCATCAGGCAACAACCAGAGTTGGGGAGAAAACCTCCTGTTTCGGTCTTAAATTGGCTGTGTAGGGTGGTGATCTAACCCAAAACACCTCTGTTATGGATAATATTGGTCGCGAAAGCCTTAGTGTTAAACTATCTTAACACCATCATTAGACCTCCTTTGCCAGTACCAAAATATAATAATAGGGTTTTTCCCTTTTTTCTGGCAACAAAACTGAAACCTTCTTACAAGGATTCATGTCTGCATTACCCACAATACCTGCAGTCAAAATGCAAACAAAAAACATACTATGATAATATATGCATTGTCCTTGAAACTGATTGGTCCACACCAAGGGACGGCTTTCTTTTGAGCCTCGACCCAATTGGTGCTCGACCAGATGACGCCTTTTGGCTCGAGCACCAATTGGGTCAAGGCTCAAAAGAAAGCCGTCCCTTGGTGTGGACCAATCAGTTTCAAGGACAATGCATATATTATCATAGTATGTTTTTTTTGGTTTGCATTTTGACTGCAGGTATTGTGGTTAATGCAGACATGAATCCTTGTAAAAAAAGGTTTCAGTTTTGTTGCCGGAAAAAAGGGGAAAAAACCCTATTATTATCTTAACACCTCCTATTTTATCGCCAGAAAAGGTGAACACCTATTCTTCTTTTTTAAAATAAAATTTATCCTGGCAAAAAGGTCCCATAGACATCAATCGCCACTGACGTTGGCCGTGGCCGGGGAATGAAACTCGCCCCGGGGGTTCATAGCGCAGGGCGTGAACCACCAGGACCTGGAGGTTACACTCGGTGAGCAATGCGACTCCTCGTGGGGTAAAACGTCAATTCTCGCACCGAAAAAAATCTAATACAATGTATATTTATATAGAGAGCACCTTCACGCGAGGTGCTTGACATAGCCTACAAAACGGTGATGCAGAATGTAATGATTTTTAGATGGCAAGGGGCGTGCGACAAGGATTGAGGAATGAGCAACAGCGACTGATTGGTACTTAAGGATCACGAATTGGTAGGGGAGGGACGGGAAGGAGTGGAGGGGAGAGGGAAGAGGAATGTGCGACGGCAACGAGGTGAGGCTTTAAGACAGGGACGGAATGATGTCAAGGAGGGGGACTGCTTAATGTACAGGGGCAGTGTTGGGTCTATGGGCAGTGTTGGGTCTATGGGCAGTGTTGAGTCTATGGGTAGTGTTGGGTCTATGGGCAGTGTTGAGTCTATGGGCAGTGTTGAGACTACGGTGCAGTGTTGAGTCTGTGGGCAGTGTTGAGTCTGTGGGCAGTGTTGAGTCTATGGTGCAGTGTTGAGACTATGGGCAGTGCTGAGTCTATGGGCAGTGTTGGGTCTATGGGCAGTGTTGAGTCTATGGTGCAGTGTTGAGACTATGGGCAGTGCTGAGTCTATGGGCAGTGTTGGGTCTATGGGCAGTGTTGAGTCTATGGGCAGTATATTCTTAGTAAATATTTTTTTATTATTTTATTGTTTCCCTTCTACGTGACTTTACCGAAAGAACCAAGAATATGAATCCCTGCAGTCACGAAAGCTTTAAATCTATGGGCAGTGTTGAGTCTATGGGCAGTGTTGAGTCTATGGGCAGTGCTGAGTCTATGGGCAGTGTTGAGTCTATGGGTAGTGTTGAGTCTATGGGCAGTGTTGAGTCTATGGGCAGTGTTGAGTCTATGGGCAGTGTTGAGTCCATGGGCAGTGTTGAGTCTATGGGCAGTGTTGAGTCTATGGGCAGTGTTGAGTCTATGGTGCAGTGTTGAGTCTATGGGTAGTGTTGAGTCTATGGTGCAGTGTTGAGTCTATGGGCAGTGTTGAGTCTATGGGCAGTGTTGAGTCTATGGGCAGTGTTGGGTCTATGGGCAGTGTTGAGTCTATGGGTAGTGTTGAGTCTATGGGCAGTGTTGAGTCTATGGGCAGTGTTGAGTCTATGGGCATTGTTGAGTCTATGGGCAGTGTTGAGTCTATGGGCAGTGTTGAGTCTATGGTGCAGTGTTGAGTTTATGGGCAGTGTTGAGTCTATGGGTAGTGTTGAGTCTATGGGCAGTGTTGAGTCTATGGGCAGTGCTGAGTCTATGGGCAGTGTTGAGTCTATGGGCAGTGTTGAGTCTATGGGCAGTGCTGAGTCTATGGGCAGTGTTGAGTCTATGGGTAGTGTTGAGTCTATGGGCAGTGTTGAGTCTATGGGAAGTGTTGAGTCTATGGGCAGTGTTGAGTCTATGGGCAGTGTTGAGTCTATGGGTAGCAGTGTTGAGTCTATGGGTAGTGTTGAGTCTATGGGCAGTGTTGAGTCTATGGCCAGTGTTGAGTCTATGGGCAGTGTTGAGTCTATGGGCAGTGTTGAGTCTATGGGTAGTGTTGAGTCTATGGTGCAGTGTTGAGTCTATGGGCAGTGTTGAGTCTATGGTGCAGTGTTGAGTCTATGGGCATTGTTGAGTCTATGGGCAGTGCTGATTCGAGTGGAGAGGTGCCAGGAGGGAGAAGTGCCGCAAACGGGATTGGGCACAGGGCTAAGGTGGGACAGAGAGACTGAGAGAGACAGAGAGAAGATTGGGAACGAAGAGGACGAGAGGAAACATGGAAGGAGATCAGAGAGGTAAGATGAGGTGGGTCAAGGCCATGAAGAGACTTAAAGACGAGCGTCGGGTGTTTGAAAAGAAACGGGAAGCCAGTTACGTCGACTCGCGACAATGTTGCGCAAAAACGCTCCCCTCTACGACAGTGCAACGAGAACACAACAACTGATGACGCAGGACGAGCGAGACTGAAACAAGCGAACCATAGTGCGCGAATGGGACAGACCGTACACACCGTGCAGACCGATGACGAACACGAGACGGATCTGGTTATGAACGAGACGGCACCAATCGAGACGGGACGCCGGGAGGACAAGGTTAAACGACGCGAAAGGGACCCACATGGGGAGGGAGAGATGCGCGAATGAACAAGCAATGCACAAACGAGAGAGAACGTAATGAGATTGCCGTCTCCTTTACAAATCAAGAGGGTGAAATGAATCAAACCGTGGGCAGCAAGAAGGGTGACTCATCACGTACCAGACATATCTCGTAACGTATGTAGGCATGCACGTGCCAATGTTTAAATATACTGCGTACACTGCATGCATAGCGCCGAACGGTGGCGCAGTGGTTGGCGCGCTGTTCCACGAGCCCGGCTCACCCGAGTTCGATACCCGGCCACGGTCAACGTCGGCGGAAGTCAGAGCCGTCAGCGCGGCGGCCTGGGGCAAAACCCCCACTGTGTGGCCCCCCCCCCCAACGCCTCCATATTCCCGTCCGTCTTCATCAACCAGCACTGACCAGCATGGTGAAGTACGGTCAAAGTCAAACAATGACCGACACGGCATGGAGGGGGCCTTCTTCATCCAACAGTGAATTGGCAAAGAACTTCAGCTATATGCGTGCTTCGTTCGAATTATTTCGCACGAAAATTTCACTCGTGTGGGGGGGGGGGTGTTGAGGAGGGAAAGCCACGTGACCGAGTGCAGGCGCTAAGTGAGTTGCTACATCGCGGGACTGCGAGAGACAGCGACGGGTGATTTGGGCAGGCCTTCATACAGCAGCTTGATAGATCAGGGCACATGATGGTGATGCTTGCATTGCATAGAGCGTGCTAAGTGCGTGCGTGCGTGCTGTGTGTACGTAACATGAGGCACAATCAGAGCTAAATCATGCCGACTGCCCTCCCACGCAGCTCCATAATTCTTTGTTTAACCCTTTCAGGGAAAACGCTTGAGTATAGACCCCCCCCCCTCGCCTCAATGCTTACGCAGGGGAATTGAACGAGACCGGTAATAAATGTTTAAATCTTTAAAGAGCTTTCTGCATTACAAAGTGCACACTGCTGCAGCTTTATGCCCTTCATAAAAATGTTATTTTCTGAATATTTATGCATCCCACCCTGCACCAAACCTGCACTGTGTGTGCTTTTCTGCTGTCGGTAGCCCTCCACCAGTGGTGGAAATTCCACATTCCCACCCAGATCAGCACCAATGACGCATCATGATATAAAAAAAATCACAGCCTTCTGCAAATCCACTGCTGGATCCAAGCCTCCTAAGGCCGTAGCAGTCATTGGGAGGGGGTGGTGGGGGATGATCAGACTTCACCACGCTGGTCTAGTGCGGGTTGGTGATGGGGGGAGCAAGGTGCAGGATAGGTTCAAATGTCACTCGGCCACTGACGTTAGCCGTGGCTAAGGAACTGAACTTCAAGCCCCGGGGGTTCACAGCGTAGCGTGCTAACTGCTGCGCCACCTCTCCTCTCCACCAACAACGTATAACAACATCATAAATCCTTGCTAAGCACCAGATGAAATTACTCTAATGGGTATTGTGAGAATGATGGAGCATGGTGAATGTAAGAATATAATTACAGAAAACCCCTGCAATGAATAGCAATGTGGTGGGGTTTGACATTTGTGAATGGTCAAAAATCTATAGTTTAAATGTGAAAAAGTACACGTAACAAAACTGCTCCTATGAATCTTATAAAATACAACAAACGCACGAGCAACCCTGGCGATCAAATCACCGGGAACGCGTCCGATCTCATCAGATCTGGGAAGCTAAGCCGGCGTTAAGCCTGGAAAGTGCTTGGACGGGTGTCCACGACGAACCAACGTCGCCATCAGCCGCTGCGTAGCCACGTGGCGAACAGCAGAGGCGGGTGTGCTGCGACATCTATTGTTGTACTGTACCTCTACGCCTCCACATCGTTGGACATTCACCAAACAAGCACTGTGCAGCGTGGTGAAGTATGGTCGAACAACACCCCACGGCCCGTACAGCGTAGAGGGGAGGACCTCATCCAGCAGTGGATTGTTAAAAGGGCTGCGCGTGTACATCAACAATCACCAGTCATCATTCACCTTGAGTGGATTACGAGTTATATACAGACGAGAGAGTCCCTGGGTCTCTGTGGCCATCATCCTATGCAGAGTCTATGGCCAATGTTATCCAGCGGCGTTTGTTCGAAGCAAGCAAACTCTCGACTGGTCTCAACTTTCAGGGTTTCATCAGCAATGTGGCCTCTTAAAAATAATTGCTGCGTGGGTGTGCACAATGTACAGCACGTGTATAATCTGTGGGTGTGTGGAGTGTGTGGCATCGCCAAAAGTCAGAGCGGTCTCCTGCTCAAACAGTCAATGAGGCAGCGCTCATCTCCAGTTTACAGGCCTGAGTCAGTTGTGGAAATTCAACATTCACATGGCAGAGGTGAGTCCAGAGTCATTTGTGGAAATTCACCATTCACATGGCAGAGGTGAGTCCAGAGTCAGTTGTGGAAATTCAACATGCACATGGCAGAGGTGAGTCCAGAGTCAGTTGTGGAAATTCAACATGCACATGGCAGAGGTGAGTCCAGAGTCAGTTGTGGAAATTCAACATTCACATGGCAGAGGTGAGTCCAGAGTCAGTTGTGGAAATTCACCATTCACATGGCAGAGGTGAGTCCATCCACAGGACGACTTTTGACCCTCCCAACGAAGTAGTATCTATTTTATCGACCCCGGAGATATTATGGGCTTAGTTAACCCCCCCCAATCCCCCATGGCCCCCCCATCCCCCCCCAATCCCCCAATCCCCCTCATCCCCCTCCCATCGCCCCCCCCCCAACCAGGGTTTAAACTCACACGCTTCCAAACTGCGAACCGCTTGCTCTCCCGCCGAGCCAGCTGGCGTGTGGGTGTGTGTCAATCTGTGTGACGTACGTGTGCGTGGGTGCTGCGTCGCGGTTAGCGCTACGCTGTGCTACGAACCCGGCGACCAGAGTTAGATTCCCGCTCACGGCCGACACACCCGTGACGATTATCTGAAGCGGTCCTGGGCCTCCCCTAGATCGACTCGGTCTCAAATAAGTACCTGGTGCGGTGTGTAAACATCGCCACTCGGAAGACAAAGGCAGACAGACGGGCGTGGTGCTGGCCACCCACCCCCTCGTGTGCCGTGCTGGCCTTCATAGGAGCTCGCTAACAGTCTGTTAAAGGCTATACGGGGAATCTTTATCTTTGTTTTGTGTTGTGTGTGTGGAGTGTGGTGAGCAATCCTTACCGATGCTCCTCCGTGAGCCAATACAGCCCATCGCCCCGTGGCCACTCTTCGCAGCTAAATCCTTAGCAACATAAAAGACAAACAAACACACAGACATATATCAACCAGGTTTGTTCACATCGATATTCATTTCTGCATTACCCGTAACCCAATGGTAAATACTGGTTACAAACAAGACCCGGTTACCGATTTGCCGCACATTTAGGAATGTCTAGAGCAAGGGTCGACAATCCAAAACGGCAAAAGGAAAGGCATTTTTTCGAATTCGGTACAAAAAAAAATCTAGATATCAAGAGCCGTAACGCAATGTGAATACGAAACGGTTCATCCTTAATAAATAACTGTCACGAATCAGTCTCTTTGGGGGGGAGGTGGGGGGGTGGCGAGACATGGTAAATCATCGAAAGACAAACGAAGCACGGACACGTAACCTATGTCTTTATCGTTGAGACCCAACGGTGTGCAAGGCTGCCGTGAAGGTTAAGAACCACTGGTCTAGAGCAATGAACACACACCGTGTGTACCCAAGTGACCGAGAAAACAGAGTCAGCTGCTGTCGTACAACGGTGAGCAAAACTGGACGTGGCGTGATACTCTAAACAACTGGAGGAAAGTTTATTCATCCCCCACCCACCAACCGGCCCTGACCACCCAGCAATATAATGGGGGTAACTCCGCGGTTAGTGTGGATTGGCAGGTTGAGTGTGGTGGTCGATGTCGGTGCAGTTGATCAGCTACAATTTCACATTCAGGTGGTCAAAGCCAGACAATCGCGTCAGGAGTGTGTTGGCTTTGATGTCTCATTCGTATTTGTGGATCGGCCATTGCGTCGTTGTACGCTGCACGGTCTGTCCTGGATGACCACAGTCGCGACACGACTGAACACTTATTACATTTCCATTTTTGCCCCATCGGGTATCCGCATCTGTCGTTATTTGTGCGGGTGAGGGTTAAGGTGTTGGCGTACTGTCACCGCTTCCAAGAGGTACTCCCACCACTTCCAAAACTAGTTTGCTGTCTGTCCTTCCCCCCCGCACACTCTGATCAGCACGGGTTTAGGCTACGCACGGTAGCTGAAAGAAGTTCGAAGAGCCGTCACAGGTGCCCCTCGTGGAGCTCCCACCAGTGTGAGGCGGCAAATGTTGCGCCTTTTGCCCTGGTCAGAGTCAATGAGGGCCGCTTGTGTGTGTCACCTCGCAGACCAAGCAAGAGGTGCACGCGCCCCCCGTGACCTGTCGTGCCCGTGCATCGATAATGGTGAACGGTTACCGGTTTAGTCGCTTATAACAACCCCAATTATAAGACAAAGGTCCCCCCGTATAGCCTTGAACAGACTGTTGGGGCAAGTGTTGTTAGCGAGCACCTGTGAGGGGGTGGGTGGCCAGCACCACGCCCGACCGCCTTTGTCTCCCTAGTGCCGATGTTTACCACACACCGCACCAGGTATTGATTTGAGGCTGAGTCGACCTAGGGGAGGCCCAGGACCGGTTCAGGTAATCGTCACCGGTGGTGTTGGCCGTGAGCGGGAATCGAACCCAGGTGGCCGGGGTCGTAGCGCAGCGCGCTAACCGCTACACCACCGCTTCCCATGTATTATATTATAAACACACTCACATAAATACACAAAAGCACATATAGACGTAACATAAAACACACAGACGCGCACACATATACTGTAGACACATAAAAGCACACGGACATACACGTCTGAAAACACGAATACAATCACACCCATGCACATGTACATAAACACAAAAATCCATCCACACAAATACCCTACGTACATGCAAAGCCATGACAACAACAGCCACGACACTTGTGCCTGGCTAGGTGCACTTTGAAGCCACATGAAGTGTCGAAGGCTCGCTGCTGGCAGTTCCAGGTCTTTATGAGTCGACTGTCTGAGATTCTTGGCAGATGCACCACCTGTCCCCCCCCCCCCTACTGTGCCAACTTGCTGAGGTTTTAGCCGCCCGGCGCTCTGCTCTTTGTTGTGAGCGTCACTCATCTGCCCTCCGCTGTGGTTGGTAGGCGACTGCCTCCAACTGGCCACGTGTGGGCTTCAAAATGATTCTCTACAGAGGCCGATATTGACACCGCTGTTACCAGTCATCGGCAAGTCCACTCAGCTCCGAATTCTTCTGTGCCGCATCGGTCCTTTTCTTCTCTAGCATGTGCCGGGCCCGTTTAGTCCCCTCTATCCGGCCAAACTGAAGCTGCTTGTGCATGCGGTGGTTGGGCATGTGGGCTACATGACCCAGCCAACGCAGCCTTGCCTGCCGTATCGGCGCTGGGACCCGGGTCTAGATTGTTCAAGGATCTGTGATAATCACACAATCCAGTGCAGTTAAAACCAGGATGTATTTTATGCAGGCCAACCTGAATCTTTCAAACCGGTGCAGATGTTCATTAAAAGGAGTCCACGTTTCGGAAGCATGTTTCACAAGCACACATAACTTTGGCCGAGCAAACTCGCGATAGGCCAGGTAGCTTCAACACAGCATTACGCAGCGGATGAAACGATGCCGCTCCATTGATTCCATAATGAGACCTCCGTTGCGAAAAACCGGAGCTGGTCATGTGGACACTAGCCAGATATGGGAACTCTTCTACTTTCTTCACAACTGCCCCATCACTCACGGAGAGTTTAGGGGTGGAGTGTTTGATAACACAAAATATCCAGGCAGGTGCTTCGTTTTGGTGTGGTTTGAAGTACGGCCCCACTTTATATTAGCATGCTCCAGGTTCAGCAGTCGATCATAAATCTCATCAGAGTGAGCAGCAATGACCAGATCATCAGCATACCTAACATAGTTGACCAATCGGGAGGCATCCCTTTATTGCACCCAGGCATCCGCCTATTGTATTTGTACCAGATGGAAATTTATCCGATACTGCCAAGGAAAGATTCTCGAATTACATGGGCATTACATACCTGTCGAAGAGAAAATGGCTTCGACTACCGGCCACACATTTTCACCCAGGCCTGTTCACAACCGTGAAGGTCCAAAGTAATTGCAAGCAGAGGGTCAGGGCCCCTAAAAGCACGAATAACAACCCAAAACCTAGGCCTATTGATGGAACCATAGGCCTTGACTAAGTTAATAAAGCAGAGATCTAGGTCCCATCAAATATCCCTCCACCTCTGGTGTAACAGGCGGACAGAGAATATTGCATCTTTATGTACATATGTTGAACTTCTTTCGCACAGTACGTAGCCAACCGTGGTAATTGGAGGTGCGGTGGGACGGACAACAAACAACATAGGACCACCCCAGTCTAAAACGACATCGGGGCTCCGCAAGCCTGACAAGGCGATGTTGAATAATCCTTGCCAGGACCTTTGCCGGCACACTGAGAAGGAATATGCCCTGGTAGTTGTTACAATCTGTGCCGTCCATCATTCTTAAAGAGTGGGACCACCAGGGCATTCTTCAATTCTTCAAAACCCATCCTACGGATCAAACGCTTATAATTATGCCACAGAAGGGTAGCTCGCAAAACAATTGGCACCCTCTGTTAGCGGTACGTTTGGGAGGTCATCTCTGCATGGCGCTTTACCTGGTCTCTGGCTCCGGATTGTTTTCTCAACAATATCGGCAAGCCAATCGCAGGAGATGAATACACAAACACGCATACGTACGGTACATACATATACACACCTGCACTGTATACACAGAGTCGTGACTACGTATCGTTGCCTCTGTCAAATCTGGAAATCACGAGTAGACCCATCGTAACAGAGCAAAAAAAAATGTCAAGCAAAAAACATTGGAAGTTTAAAACAACGCACAGACACGTGTACAACAGCATCAAGTCCTTGTGCAATACGCCAAAACCATCAGCAGTCCCCGAATAACTAACTGCATTGTGGATTAATTTTCTATTACACTTCATAACGTAATTAGTGACAATGATGTTGATATTGCACTTTGCTGATTATGATGAAGATAGTATGACGAGGAAGACAACCTCAATGATCTTCTTGGCTATTTCGGTAAAGTCACGTAGAAAGAACCAAGAAGATGAATCCTTGCTGTCACGAAAGCTTTAAATCGAAACCTCAATGATGCTGAAGTTACTGTTGTTGATGGCAAATCGTGATGATGAAGTTATGTATATGTACGTTGTTGTTCTGATGGCGTTTATCATGTTTAATTATTTCATGTAGATTATGCTGATGGTGTTTATCATGTTTAATTATTTCATGTAGATGATGCTGATGGCGGCGTTGCTGATGCTGCTGACGATATTGCTAATGATGATGATGCTGCTGTAAATGTTATGATGCAGTTACTGCTTATGTTGATGATCATGTTGATATGAATGATGTTTACGATATTCATGATAGTGCTGCAGACGATGATGATGTTAACGTTAATGTTGATGTTCACATTTGCTGATGTTAATAATTATATTGATGATGCTGATGATGTTCAATCTGCTGCTGCTGCTTATGCTGATCATGATCACTGTAACGCTGTTGTTGATGTAAATGCTGATGATGATGTTGACATCAACGCTGCTGCTGTTGCCAACGCTGCTGATGCTGTTGCTGATAACGCTGCTGATGACGATTATTTTGATGCAAACGCTGTTGCTAATGCTGCTGCTGATTGTAATGCAAACACTACTGCTAATAATGATGATACGAACGTTGCTGATGCTGATGATGATACGACAGCTGCTGCTGATGACGATATTTACGCTCGTAATGATATATAACGCTCATTATGATATTAACACTGCCGCTGATGATTTGAACCCTGCTGCTATCGCTGCTGCTGCTGATATTAAGCACGCTGCTGATGATGACACTCGGGCTGCTGCTGATATTCACACTGCCGCTGATGATTTGAAACCTGCTGCTGGTGATATTAATCACGTTGCTGATGATAACGATATTCACCCTCTTGCTGATGATACTATCACTGCTGCTGCTGCTGATGAAATATTATTATTAACTCTGCTTCTGATGATATTAACGCCGCCACCGCTGCTGCTGCTGATGACGATGCTTTTAACCCTGCTGATGCTGGCATTAACCCTACTGCTGCTGATGCTGCTGATGCACATATTAACCCTGCTGCTGGTGCTGATGATGATGCTGCCGCTGCTGCAGTTGGTCAAGCCTCTCGTCGTGCCCGCTGTGATCTCGTCTCCTCCCGGCGCTCCGCGTGGGGAATCAAGAACGAGGCTGCTCCTGCTGCTCCTGCTGCTCCTCCTGCTGCTCCTGCTGCTGCTCCTCCTGCTGCTCCTGCTGCTGCTCCTGCTGCTGCTCCTCCTGCTGCTCCTGCTCCTCCTGCTGCTCCTCCTCCTGCTCCTCGATCCTCGCTCCCCTTCAACGCGGCAGCAGTCGCCCGCAACGCTCTCCAACTCAATGCTAATTGCTTAACGAAACCACGCGCACATCATAGCATTTATTTTTTACATATATCGCGCTATGGCGTGCGTGTTTTTTTGGTTTTGTCGTCGTTATTGCTTCGTTATTTTAGTTTTATATTAACAGCAGCGGAGCGGCGACAAACAATGATCACGCGCGCTCGTGGAACGTGCAATGATGCAAGGCGCACCGCTCCGCCGTCGTGCTGAGCCCACGACCTGCGCGATGACGTCACGCCCTGCGTTGTGACGTTGCGCCCGGCGCGCCGACGTCACACTCGTCGCCGTCAACGTCACCGGATAAATCTGAAGGATTAACTCATTCATATTCTTGGTTCTTTCGGTAAAGTCACGTAGAAGGGAAATAATACAATAAAGTAATAAAATAAAATAATATTTTATTGTTTCCCTTCTACGTGACTTTACCGAAAGAGCCAAGAATATGATGTTGTAGGAGAAAACATTTATTATTAAAAAGTCTATTATTATTATTTTATTGTTTCCCTTCTACGTGATTTACCGAAAGAACCAAGAATATGAATCCCTGCAGTCACGAAAGCTTTAAATCAAAAGATTAACTCATTGGTCAATAACAATAATAACAGCAGCAGCAGCAACATCTGTGTGTGTGTGTGCGGTTGTCTTTGTCTCAGTGGGGAGACAAAGACGGCCGGGCGTGGTGTTGGTCACCCACCACCCTCGTGTGCCGTGCCGGCCTTCATAGGTGCTCGCTAACAGCACTTGCCACAACGGTCTGTGAAGGCTACACGGGACATAGTTGTCTTTATAACCCGTTATGATAGGTGACGTTTCGGGCAATGGCCCTCCTCTTTTTCAAAGCACGTCGAGAGAGGCCAGAAGAGAGAGAGAGAGAGTCGATAAGAGATGGAGTGGATAATGAAAGTTGGAGACTGTGGCCATTTGAGAGATAGTTAGACGAAAAGTAAACCATTGGGTAACAGATAAACCCTCCAAATCTTATAGAGTATCACCACTAAATACAATTATTTATGTTCAAAGTAAAATCATAAAAAAATGCTGGCACAAGATAATATAAAACTCAACACAAGTGTAAATAACACGGTGTGTGTGTGTTGCCTTAAGGGGCCGTCCATAAATGACGTCACGCACCTATGGCGGGGGTGGGGGGGGGTCAGACATTTGTGACGATGTGTGACGAGGGGGGTTGGGGGTTTAAGAAATGTGACGTCACATAAAAATGCGCAACTTTAAATAAATATAAACAACACGTTCTACTTAATTAAATAGACTTTTTAATAAATGTTTTCTCCTACAACATCAGAGTGCAGCGCCACATTAAATACGCACTACAATGACAATAGTTTAAAGCGATTCCAAGCATGTTTTATATATTTTGGGGGGTGGGGGGGGGACAGAGCTTTGTGACGTCATATTTGAGGGGGGTCTGACTTTTTGTGACGTCGTGTGACGAAGGGGGGGGGGGGTCAAAATCGTCCAAAATCACGTGACGTCATTTATGGACGGCCCCTAAATAATATACCGTATAGACTATAGAGTATATATAATAGGCAACGTTTTGAGCAATGGGCCTTCGTCATCGCTCATCAAGACAGTGTTATGGGGGATAATGTGTTTAGTTGTTGTTATTTGTTCTTGGGGACCACTAACCAACGCAGTATCACCAAATACTTTGTTTACTCATGTGGGAGAACTCCACTTATCCGCGGTCATGTCGGGCCCAGTGACCTAGAATCCTATTACCCAGGGTTTTTAACTCCACTTATCCGCTGGGGGAGAGAAAAAAATACACAATTGCAGAGAGTCACGGTAAAATAGTCCAGTTTATTTTACTTATCCACAGATGAAAACTTTTGAGACCAGGATTGTGACAATCCTGACCTGGGTTCATCAACATGACAAAACCAAAACAATATAAAGTAATCTTAGATTTGAAACTTTCGTGACTGCAAGCATCCATACTCTTTGGTTCTTTCGGTAAAAATCACGTAGGCGAATAAATAAATAAATAAAGCTAATCACGACGTTTCGATTGCAACGCAAGCGATGATCATCAGGTGTGACAACCACAGCAAGAAAATGTTCTTGCTGTGGCAATCGAAACGTCGTGATTTAATTTATTTATTTTTATTTTAATTTTCTGTGGTTGTCACACCTGATGATGATTGCTTGCGTTGCAATCGAAACGTCGTGATTTAATTTATTTTATATTTTTTTCACCTACGTGACTTCACCGAAAGAACCAAAGAGTAATATAAAGTAATGTAAATAGCAATGAAGCATAAATCAGAGCAAACACAACTGTGTCCCATGGTGAATGGAAAACATTACACAAACATAAATCAATGCTAAGTGATACATTTTCCAGTAGCGTAAGTTAACGAGGGCGGATTACTATTTGACTCCTCATGGCGCAATTACAAATTAAGTTATAGAAACATTCAACAAATGTCGGGCGACATATTGTTCTAATTTGTAAATATACGAGGATAAATGTCAAATTGAATGGTAAGTGAAAGCTATTATAAAACATCTACAGCTCAGCATCAATTTGTCATTTAGATTTGGAGAGTAACCAATGACACCTTTGAAGCGATGGAATTCCACGTGTTTAGGGCATGAACAGATAATCGATGAGAGCCGTTTAATTTGCCACTCGTCTTCCCTCTTCCGTGATCATGCGGGACACGGGAAAACCGTGCTGAAAAGTAGTGGGGCAAAACCGCGGATGATTAGGACACGGATAATGATTTGTCACGGACTCTTCAGTTCCCGCAGATTATCGGCTTTGTGGGTAAGATGGTCACAGATAAGATAGCTTAGAGTTGGAGTTTTCGTGACTGCAGTGATCCATGCTCTTTGGTTCTTTCGGTAAAGTCACGTAGGGTATAAAATAAAATAAATTAAATCACGACGTTTCGATTGCAACACAAGCAATGATGATTGCAATGATGATTGCTTGTGTTGCAATCGAAACGTCGTGAGAGTATAAGAGAGCTTCTGAAATTATTCGCTTGAGTAGTGGCACGTGTTTCCTGAATGGAATTTCTAAACAGAAATGTTTTAACTAGAGTGGAACATTTACACTTGCCTCGCAATTTAAACAGATTTTTTTTTTTGTATTTGACATATAACCTTGCCTGTTTACACACGAGTGCAATAATCACCCGAAATCCATTTTTATGTTTTCGTAGCTTAATTTTACTTTTAATTAGTTTGTGTTTAATACTGTACGTAATTTGTCTGAGCCAACTGTCGCTACAGAAAAAAAATATTTTCTTGAATATTGATTTATTGTTTGCTCAATGTACATAATGTATACAGGGCTTCGTTGTATTACTCCGATTAATATTTGCTTCGATTTTGTCCTTGTTTCCATCGAATTGCAATTGCCATTTTGGTGACCCAAGTCATTCTTGAAAGTTAGAATATTACGCTCTTTTGGTAACTGTTCGTATGTGAAGAATAGCAGGTATACATTTCCACGTAATAAGCAACTTCATTGTGCTATCATTTGTGGCCAGGTCGCTACTGAAAAAGAGCTATATCTTTTGATTTAAAGCTTTCGTGACTGCAGTAATTCATATTCTTAGTTTTTTCGGTAAAGTCACGTTGAAGAGAAACAACAAAATAACAAAATATATATAAAACAATAAAAAATTCTCACGACGTTTCGACCATAACTCAAACGGTCATCATCAGGTGTGACCGTTTGAGTTATGGTCGAAACGTCGTGAGAATTTTTTATTGTTTTATATATATTTTGTTATTTTGTTGTTTCTCTTCAACGTGACTTTACCGAAAAAACTAAGAATAAGAGCTATATCGTTCAGTGGGCCTTACCTGGTAAAATAAAAAGTAGTTTTGAGTTTTTAGTATATGACAATTAAAAAACTGTTCATCAGGAAACATAAAAAAATGCATTTCTCATCAGGTCCCATGCTTTTGCAGTCTCCGACTCTTATACAGTGAGGGAGACAAGTATTTGATCCCCTGCTGATTTTGTACGTTTGCCCACTGACAAAGAAATGATCAGTATTTAATTTTAATGGTAGGATAATTTGAACAGTGAGAGACAGAATAACAAAAAAATCCAGAAAACGCATGTCAAAAATGTTATACATTTATTTGCATTTTAATGAGGGAAATACGTATTTGACCCCCTCTCAATTAGAAAGATTTCTGGCTCCCAGGTGTCTTTTATACAAGTAACGAGCTGTGATTAGGAGCACACTCTTAAAGGGAGTGCTCCTAATCTCAGCGTGTTACCTCGACAAAAGACACCTGTCCACATAAGCAATCAATCAATCAGATTCCAAACTCTCCACCATGGCCAAGACCAAAGAGCTCTCCAAGGATGTCAGGGACAAGATTGTAGACCTACACAAGGCTGGAATGGGCTACAAGACCATTGCCAAGCAGCTTGGTGAGAAGGTGACAACAGTTGGTGCGATTATTCGCAAATGGAAGAAACACAAAAGAACTGTCAATCTCCCTCGGCCTGGGGCTCCATGCAAGATCTCACCTCGTGGAGTTGCAATGATCATGAGAACGGTGAAGAATCAGCCCAGAACTACACGGGAGGATTTTGTCATTGATCTCAAGGCAGCTGGGACCATGGTCACCAAAAAAACAATTGGTAACACACTATACTGTGAAGGACTGCAATCCTACAGCGCCGGCAAGGTCCCCATGCTCTAGAAAGCACATATACATGCCCGTCTGAAGTTTGCCAATGAACATCTGAATGATTCAGAGGACAACTGGGTGAAAGTGTTCTGGTCAGATGAGACCAAAATGGAGCTCTTTGGCATCAACTCAACTCGCCGTGTTTGGAGGAGGAGGAATGCTGCCTATGACCCCAAGAAGACTATCCCTACCGTCAAACATGGAGGTGGAAATATTATGCTTTGGGGGTGTTTTTCTGCTAAGGGGACAGGACAACTTCACCGCATCAAAGGGACGATGGACGGGGCCATGTACCGTCAAATCTTGGGTGAGAACCTCCTTCCCTCAGCCAGGGCATTGAAAATGGGTCGTGGATGGGTATTCCAGCATGACAATGACCCAAAACACACGGCCAAGGCAACAAAGGAGTGGCTCAAGAAGAAGCACATTTAGGTCCTAGAGTGGCCTAGCCAGTCTCCAGACCTTAATCCCATAGAAAATCTGTGGAGGGAGCTGAAGGTTCGAGTTGCCAAACATCAGCCTCGAAACCTTAATGACTTGGAGAAGATCTGCAAAGAGGAGTGGGACAAAATCCCTCCTGAGATGTGTGCAAACCTGGTGGCCAACTACAAGAAACGTCTGACCTCTGTGATTGCCAACAAGGATTTTGCCACCAAGTACTAATTCATGTTTTGCAGAGGGGTCAAACACTTATTTCCCTCATTAAAATGCAAATGAATTTATAACATTTTTGACGTGCGTTTTTCTGGATGTTGTTGTTATTCTGTCTCTCACTGTTCAAATAAACCTACCATTAAAATTATAGACTGATAGTTTCTTTGTCAGTGGGCAAACGTACAAAATCAGCGGGGGATCACATATTTTTTCCCTCACTGTAGTCCACTCTGTCATCTCGATTTATGGCCTATGACGAAGGTCCGTTGTCTAAAACGTCACCTATTATATACTTTCGATTCAGTGCCACAGTGTTATTGACTAATGGTTTGGGTTTTGTGTTGTTGTTCATACCCTACCGAGTTTCTCGCGTGATTAAGCAAAATATACACTCGGGATTAAATGTTTTATTCAACAGGGCTGTGGCTCACGTTGACTGATCATATTCAGAATCATTAGACTGGAGAAATCCGATGAGCTATGAAGATCTTTTCTCACAGATGTCCAGTAGGGGCGGGTCAGAAAGTTACAACAATGCCAAAAAAAACACCCGATAGGAGTGCAATATAGAGAATAGGTTTAGCAAATCGCGAAGATAATATAACATTTAATTAGGTATACAAGTACAAATTGCATACTGATAAGTACCGATAATGGTGGCACAAATTAGTTTTAACAGCCATCAGGCATGGCAGCATGGCTTCACTGCTCTGATGATTCCTAATGAAGGCGAAACAGGTACCAACACCGATCCCCTCTGCCTTCCTGCCTCTCTCATGAAAGACTCGAAGCCAAAGAGTCAGGATCGCCTTTTCGGCGTTGGGAGGCGCCCTTCAGCTACTCTCAGCTCTCCCAGCCAGTTGAGGAAACTGTGAGGGCTTATATGGTTTTATTACACATCCCATCAGCTACACGGCACATTATTATATATATTTTTAAGGCAGATATGACGACTCTCTCCCATGTCTGTCTCTCCGCATAAAAAAATAAAAAAACATTTTTACACATTCCATCAGCCACACAGTCTTCTGAGAGAGAATTACTCAGCAGCATTGCAGCAGACGAGGCAATGAGAAATCCCAGCCGACAGGATCGATTCGGGAAGTTAATTCGGGAATCGGGAGCCGGGGGATTGAATTTGTGAATCGAGGAGGGTGGTGGGGTGTGAGGTTGGGTTGACGGGGGGGTGTTGGAGGGGGGCGTTGAGGGGGGGGGGGTTGCGGGGAGGGGGGTTGAGGGGAGGGGGCTGAGGGGAGGGGGCTGAGGGGAGGGGTGGAGCTACGTCACTTCCATGTCAGTATGAGAGAGCTGAGGGGAGAGACACGGTGGTACAGTGCTGTGTGAGAGAGCTGAGGGGAGAGAGAGACACGGTGGTACAGTGCTGTGTGAGAGAGCTGAGAGAGACACGGTACAGTGCTGTGTGAGGGAGCTGAGAGAGAGAGACACGGTGGTACAGTGCTGTGTGAGGGAGCTGAGGGGAGAGACACGGTGGTACAGTGCTGTGTGAGAGAGCTGAGGGGAGAGAGAGACACGGTGGTACAGTGCTGTGTGAGAGAGCTGAGAGAGACACGGTACAGTGCTGTGTGAGGGAGCTGAGAGAGAGAGACACGGTGGTACAGTGCTGTGTGAGGGAGCTGAGAGAGACACGGTGGTACAGTGCTGTGTGAGGGAGCTGAGGGGAGAGAGAGACACGGTGGTACAGTGCTGTGTGAGCGAGCTGAGAGAGACACGGTGGTACAGTGCTGTGTGAGAGAGCTGAGGGGAGAGACACGGTGGTACAGTGCTGTGTGAGGGAGCTGAGAGAGACACGGTGGTACAGTGCTGTGTGAGGGAGCTGAGAGAGAGAGAGAGACACGGTGGTACAGTGCTGTGTGAGAGAGCTGAGGGGAGAGACACGGTGGTACAGTGCTGTGTGAGAGAGCTGAGAGAGACACGGTACAGTGCTGTGTGAGGAAGCTGTGGGGAGAGAGACACGGTGGTACAGTGCTATGTGAGGGAGCTGAGAGAGACACGGTACAGTGCTGTGTGAGGGAGCTGAGAGAGACACGGTGGTACAGTGCTGTGTGAGGGAGCTGAGGGGAGAGACACGGTACAGTGCTGTGTGAGGCAGCTGAGAGAGACACGGTGGTACAGTGCTGTGTGAGAGAGCTGAGGGGAGAGAGACACGGTGGTACAGTGCTGTGTGAGAGAGCTGAGAGAGAGACACGGTACAGTGCTGTGTGAGGGAGCTGAGGGGAGAGAGAGAGACACGGTGGTACAGTGCTGTGTGAGAGAGCTGAGAGAGAGACACGGTACAGTGCTGTGTGAGGGAGCTGAGGGGAGAGAGAGAGACACGGTGGTACAGTGCAGTGTGAGAGAGCTGAGGGGAGAGACACGGTGGTACAGTGCTGTGTGAGAGAGCTGAGAGAGAGAGAGACACGGTGGTACAGTGCTGTGTGAGCGCTGAGAGAGAGAGACGGTACAGTGCTGTGTGAGAGAGCTGAGGGGAGAGACACGGTGGTACAGTGCTGTGTGAGGGAGCTGAGACACGGTGGTACAGTGCTGTGTGAGGGAGCTGAGGGGAGAGAGAGACACGGTACAGTGCTGTGTGAGAGAGCTGAGGGGAGAGACACGGTGGTACAGTGCTGTGTGAGGGAGCTGAGGGGAGAGAGACACGGTGGTACAGTGCTGTGTGAGGGAGCTGAGGGGAGAGAGACACGGTGGTACAGTGCTGTGTGAGGGAGCTGAGGAGAGAGACAAGGTGGTACAGTGCTGTGTGAGGGAGCTGAGGGGAGAGAGACACGGTACAGTGCTGTGTGAGGCAGCTGAGGGGAGAGAGAGAGAGACACGGTGGTACAGTGCTGTGAGGGAGCTGAGGGGAGAGAGAGACACGGTACAGTGCTGTGTGAGAGAGCTGAGAGAGAGAGAGACACGGTACAGTGCTGTGTGAGGGAGCTGAGAGAGACACGGTGGTACAGTGCTGTGTGAGGGAGCTGAGAGAGACACGGTACAGTGCTGTGTGAGGGAGCTGAGAGAGACACGGTACAGTGCTGTGTGAGGGAGCTGAGAGAGACACGGTACAGTGCTGTGTGAGGGAGCTGAGAGAGACACGGTACAGTGCTGTGTGAGGGAGCTGAGAGAGACACGGTACAGTGCTGTGTGAGGGAGCTGAGAGAGACACGGTACAGTGCTGTGTGAGGGAGCTGAGAGAGACACGGTGGTACAGTGCTGTGTGAGGGAGCTGAGGAGAGAGAGACACGGTGGCACAGTGCTGTGGGGGGAGAGAGAGAGACACGGTGGTACAGTGCTGTGTGAGGGAGAGTGGCTGCGAGAGTCTTCTTCCCCGTCACGCGGTCCCGGGCATCTCCCCTCCCCTCCCTCCTCCCTCCCTCCTCCCTCTCTCTCTGGCCGCCTGCTTCTCGTAGAACTCGCCGAGGCGACGGGAGACGAGGCCACGGACGAAGCTTTCTCCGCCGCCGAGAGAGAGAGAGACGATGACGCTCAGCTGACATCGCGACAGCGGTGAGAGACTCGGAGACGGCGGCGGCGGCGGAGGGGAAGGAGGCCACGCGGTGCCCCCCACCCCCCATTGTGTGTACTGTACTGCGGTGTAACATGTGGACTGTCGGTACTCTGTAATACAGTACACGTATTACAGTACACGTGTGTACTGTGTTACAGTACACGTGTGTACTCTAATACAGTACACGTGTGTACTCTAATACAGTACACGTGTGTACTGTAACACAGTACACGTGTGTACTGTAACACAGTACACGTGTGTACTCTAATACTTAATACAGTACGTACTGTGACACAGTACTGTAACACAGTACACACGTGTAAACTGTGCATTGTATGTGTGTACTGCATGGGGTTTGGACTATCTGTGCTGTGCACGCAGTACGCTTGTGTACGTGTGTAGTGTATGTGTACCGTGTATGTGTGGGAAAACCTTTCAGCTGTGTGCTGTATGGGGGGGGGGCAGACGTCTGTAGTAGGTTGTGTGTGTGTACTCTTTCTCTGGCCTGAGTATCCTGTGTACTACTCGTGCGTTTTCAGTGTGTCGCCTTATTAACTGTGATGCAGTACCCGTGTACACTACAGTACTTGTGCTCATTGTACTGTGTGTATTGTAGAGGGTTATGACTACATGTGTAACGCCATACGGTACACATTGTGCGGCCTATGCACTGCAACGTGCTTACTTTAGTTTAAGTACGTTGAACTTCTTTCGCGCCGTACGTAGCCATCCGCGCTAATCGGAGGTGTATTGTTGTTGACAGTGTTGTTGTTGTTGTTGCCTCTTACGCACCTCCTGTGTGAAGCGTGGAGATGAGGGATATTATTGTGTCACCGTAAGCGCCCGAGATGGAGCGAAGAGGTCATCTCGTGGGATCGTGTGTACCGAACATGATGTCACCTGCATTGTGTACAACTCCTATACCTGTGCACGGGGCAAATATGATATGTGGCCTCTGCTGTTGTTTGTTGTTGTTGTGTGTAAATGGGTGAGCGGTGGTGTAGCGGTTAGCGCGCTGCGCTACAAACCTGGCGACCCGAGTTCGATTCCCGCTCACGGCCAACACCACCGGTGACGATTATCTGAACCGGTCCTGGGCCGCCCCTAGATCGACTCAGCCTCAAATTAATACCAGGTGCGGTGTGTAAACATCGGCACTAGGGAGACAAAGGCGGTCGGGCGTGGTGCTGGCCACCCACCCCCTCGTGTACCGTTGCGGCCTTCATAGGTGCTACTCGCTAACAGCACTTGCCCCTACAGTCTGTCAAGGCTATACGGGGGATCTTTGTCTTTACCTTTGTGTACACACAGCAACATGTAGTGGCGGCGACCGCACCACGGCGCCTGTGTCAGGCTAGGTGCACATTGAGGCCATGTGAAGCGTCGAAGGCTCGCTGCTGGCAGGAGGAGGTCACGAGACAGACCCAGCAAGGTGCCTTGGGTTGACTTACTGAGACGGCCGGCAGGTCCACCACCTGTGCTCCATATTGTGCCAAATTGGTGTATTTTATCCGCCCAGCACTCTGCTCGTTGTTGTGAGCGTCCCTCCTCTGCCTTCCGCTGTTGGTTGGAGGGCTGCCTCCAACTGCCCAGTAGCAGCAGCGTCCTTCACGAGCCTCGATCTTGACACCGCTGGTACCATTCATCGGCAAGTTCACTCAGCTCCACATCATCGCGTGTCACAGCCCATTTCTCCTCTAGCTCGTGCCACGCTGGTTTAGCTCCCTCTATCTGGCCACACACAGACTCACATGTACAGACACAGAGTTGGCTGTGTACCTGAGTGCCCATTATGTAACTGTGGTTGTGACTAATTTATTGTGGCTGCAAGAAGGAATGGAGACCCGGATTTAGGGATTTTTTTTCGTTAACGAGCCACAGGATGGGCATAATTAACCTCGATGATGACCCCAAGCCATTGGTGGATATTCCAAATTGCTAGAGAATTAGCCTGGTAAAGTGTGGTAGGAAATAACCCCCTATGACTGACATGCCATGGGTTGGCAGTCATTTCCAGCAGTAGACTGACATAAGCGCTGTGGGATTATTCATCATCAGCCATGATCGATCGACTGCTGGATAAAGCGATCCCCAAACCTACATCATCGCTGTATAAAATACGAGGTGAGCTAAAAATAACAAGATGCTTGTTTAAGACCAGAATTTTTCTACGTTTCGGGTGGCTTTTGACATTGTAAATGCTTTAAATAGTCTGGGTGGGTGAGGTTGGGTGGTGAGTGACATGAGGTAATGGATTCACTGAATTTGCAATGAATGAGTCATCGGCATTTGAACCTTGGGGCGGGACCCCGGGGTCCCGAATAAACGTAAAAAAAAACCGTAATTAATTAATTTAATTTTTGACGACTCCGTCCCACCGCGCACATAAACGCCGCGACGCACCTGGCACGGATCATTGTGTTGTCATGTCATGTCCAAGCACAGCAGCGAGGACGAATGCTCAGAAGAGCTGAACAAGCGAATGTACTCCATGCTCGGGTATGGGCAGGATCATAAGTCTTATCCAAAGCTGCCCAAACTGCCTACACGACTTAAGTCCTTTATTTGTCATAACGGTATGCATAATACAGTGAAACTGCTCTCTTATCTTCATTATTATTTGTGACCAACCAATGTCTGCAGCCAGGATCAATCGATGACAATCCTATTACCTGCAGATATTTAACAGATGAGATGCATTGCACCCTTAATTCCTCCTGTTTGATAATACTTCTCTTGTCCGTATGCATCTGTGCAGATAGGTTTTTTTATTTGCGGTTAAGCCATCGTCACCACATACCGCTCGTATCAATGCGGATAAGAGGAACGGCGACCCACTACTCTGTAGAGTAACATTGGTATAAACGCTTGTTACAGTATGAACAGCGCATTGAAAACGCGTACTATTTCATGTACTGTTTACAAAGTGTGTTCACAAATCCACACTGAGAAACGCGATGATCGACATAGGGGTGTAAATTCTTTTTTCGATAGTGTATTTAAATAGAGGTACTGCCAGGTAAGTAGTTTTCAGTTTTAAAGGCAAAGTTTAACAAGACAACACTTGCCAGCCACCATCCTTCGAACCCA
Organism: Petromyzon marinus; assembly: GCF_048934315.1. NCBI lineage: Eukaryota > Metazoa > Chordata > Hyperoartia > Petromyzontiformes > Petromyzontidae > Petromyzon > Petromyzon marinus. Next base: position 9,458,454 of record NC_133671.1, read on the forward strand.
TTGGTGAAAAAGAGCAAAGTTTTTGTTTACATTACAATATGTTTACATTATATATAATATAATGTTTACAATACAATAGAATGTTTATATAATATATTATAATGTTTACATTACAATATAATGTTTACATTATATATAATATAATGTTTACATTATAATAGAATGTTTATGCGAGAGCCGGGGGCTTATGGGACCCGGGATCGCGCCATCAGGTTCATTTGAAAAACGGTTAAATGCATTCCAGAAGTTAATACGTGGATTTTATTGTTTATTTAACGTTTTTAAGGACATCTCATTCAGTCTTGCATCGTCTTGAAGGCCACAATGCTTGTTGACTCCCGAGTCTCACGGTGAGTCTTGCCTCTGCCTGTATCCGAGATCTCTGTGGCAGGGACCAGTCTGACAGAGCAACCACTGCTGACCCCCATCAGAGTGATGCACATTTCTGTTTGCCGGCCATGACCAAGGTTTTAACTCACAACCTTGTGATTCTGAGACACGTGCTTTAACAGAATCAGAATCTTTTAATTTTCCTGGAGAAATCCGATTAGCTCTGAAGCTCTTTTTCACAGATGTTCAGTAGGGGCGGGTCAGAAAGTTACACCTGTGCCACCACCAAGTAGGGACAATGTTGCACACTTGTGGGAGAATGTTTATGTTTTTACTAGGAATGTTTTGTTGAATTTTGAGACTTATTCTAGATTTTATCAGTGCCATCCTTTGTTACCTTTTTAGCCGATCGATTACTGAATATCTTTGTTCTGTGGATGAAAACTAGAGTGACCGGAGAAAACCCCATGCCTTCCAAGAGAGAACGCTCACACAGTTCGCCACACATGGAACCTATCAGGAACCTACTTGCTATCATGCCTCGTGCAAGTGCTGCCTTGCCTTCCTGCCGATAGGTGTCTCGTAGTACAGGTGCCATCACAGAGTGATCCACTGACACTTGTGTATCGTAGCTGGAGCCAACATGCTGCAGTGTCTCCTTGCAGTGAAGTCACTTTGTAAACTAATGGATGTACGTCTTGACGGAACAAGAAATTACCCCGCGGCTTTTTGGAATTACACCACCGCCCAATTGCGCACAAACTGACAGGAGGAAGGAAGGGAAGGCTGTGGTCTGGTGGCATCATCCACGACCTCTTCGCCTCCATTTGATCGGTTGGCCTCGTTATATTTGCAATGACCTCCATTGACTCTCTCAAAAGAGCTATGTATGTTACTCATTTTGCTCCCACGTAGGATATGGAGGTTGTGCCGTACAGGTGTGTCTTCAGGTTCTACTGTATCGCTGTGTGTTGTTTGGCACATGGTCTGACGTTCACTCTGCGGCACTGGTTATATCGAGGGTCAATAACTTTGGCCTGAAATAAGATTTAAGCTGGACCATAGCGTCTCTAATTTGATGATGAGTCACGTTGATTATAAGACATGGTCACGAGATGCTGTTGCCAAGTCGTGGGGCTGTAATCGGAGGTGGTGTTTGAATGGGCGGTGATGAGACGATGGTGCCCATGGCTGTTGTTTGCTAGGGGGTGCAGCACTGTAAGTAGGTCATCGTGTTCGGCCCTCAGTTCACTCCCGTTCTCCTAATATGTTTTATTTGAAAAATTTTGCGCACACGTTAGCGCAGACATACTACGCAAGCACGGCATGACGTGTTTATTATTTTACGCAGTGGGTTATGCAAATTGCATCCTCGCAATGCTGTACAATTTGTAACACGAGCAACGGAAGCACGTGAAACCACAGACAAACATGGAGGCAGCCAGAACCGGTGCGCCCAACGATTGCCCAAGCGCTATGATCTGCAAAGAGGAGGCGATATTTGGCATGTGTAATCCCAATTTGTAATTTGCGAATCTTATTATAAAATCCCGGCATTTCCTTTGTCCATTTGTCCTTCAACCTTTCCAAAACGTTGCTCCAACAGGTTTACAAAAATTGTCGACCCCTCCCCCCCCCAAAAAAGTCACACCCTACATATAATAGAGTCGGTAATATCTGCACATATTTGGGGGGGGGGGCGGGGAAGAAGACATCAGTGGGGGCGATGGGCAAGGCGCGAAGTGCCAAGAAGCCCTCCGTAGGAGCTGGAATGAGGCGGCCATAAGCTGCCAAAATTCTAGTTTGTCAAATGTTGAAGTATGACACCGGCACACAATAGCCTTTCGTGAACGACGTCATGGATGGGAGCCTTAACGTCCACTGCGAAGTAGACCGCACGTAGTATTTTATAGTTATTACACACCGCAGTAATAATCAGGGCTGCCTCGGTTTAGAATCTCAACCCCATGCAACAATCGGCGAACGATCAACCGCTTGGGCCGACTCACCGCCTCAACAAGGTCTCCCGCACTTGATGTGAGCTCTTTATATTGAGCGTGATGTTTTAACCAATTGTCAGGCCCAGGCAGTGCATAGCAACCTAATTTGCATTTGAATGGAGGAGACTGGCGAACGTGGAAAGGTGGACTGTGACGGGCAAAACCCCACTTACAGCCACCTACTATAAATTATGGAGGTGGCAACGGTGGCGCAGTGGTCAAGGCGCTGCACTGCGAAACCTGCAACCTGAATTAGATTTCTGGCCACGGCTAATATAAGTTTGGCGAGTTATGTAAAAACTGGTACTTCTCTCTGCCCTTCCTCTTCACCGACCTGCGTCGGCCGGCGTGGTGAAGTATTATCAAACACGAACGAACAACCCCCATGGCTGGTATGGCGGAGGGAGGCATTCGTGCAGCGGTGGATTGTAGTAGATTTAAAAAAAAAAATGTTTAATTCGTTTTGGACTAAGAGGCAGGGTGATGCAGTCGTAAAGCTTGTGCCTTACAGCAAGAAGGGCCCGGGTTTGATTCCAGATTCGGGAGCCTTTCTGTGTGGAGTTTGTATGCCCCTCCCTCCCACACTGTTCTACATCCGTTCCCTCCCAGATTCTCTGGTTTCCTCTCATAGCTACTAAACAAAAAAACCCCATACAACTTAACTGGTAATGGACAACAAATTTCCCGAAACTGAAAAACGACCCGCAAATTACTCAGTTGGGATTACACATAGCAGCATCACCCCTTGTTGCAGGAAACTGGGCAGCACCCTGCTGAAAAAAAGAGTTTTGTCACTGAGTAGGTCTTTCGTAGGGTAAACAAGCCTATTATAATAACAATAATAAGAAACAATTTTGTCCTAAAACTGAGAGAACTTCCTTGTGAAACTCGCAGCGTGCGGCACGACTTCACGCTGCTCTTTGTGGAAGGGCTCTGGAGGGTGACAGCCGCTCCCGCGGTCATGCCAGAGCCGTTTCTCTCATCCCACACGGGCATACATGTGCAGCGCCGTTGGGAGCCGCGCCGAGGCCCCTCTCGACTCTTCCACGAAGAACCTGCATTGCGACATTCGACCACTTGACCTTTTTAAGGAGAGCTCTTTGCGTATTTTTTGAGGAAGTCGTGGGAACAACCGGGCAGCATGTGCAGGACTTGTGGAACGCGCGTGTGCGCGTACAGCCCCGTCTTGTCAATCCACATCTGGACAGGGGCCTGCCCAAGCCATCACTGTCATTCAGCCGTGGTCAGGGTTCGGTAAGCAAAATAAAAAGAAGAGGCATTTTTTTGTTAATCCGGTAAAAAAAGATATTTCAAGATCCGCAATGCACCCTTTGGTTCTATCGGTAAAGTCACGTAGAAAGGAAATAAAGTAAATAATAATAGACTACGACGTTTCGATTGCAACACAAGCAACCATCATCAGGTAGGAATGAATCAGAAAACAAACCTGGTAAACTTAGAAATGCAATGCAATTCAACACAGAGAGTCGGCTAACGCAACAGTCAACACCCTACCTGGTTGATTACGTTCTTACAAAGATTGCTAAATTTGAGAGAGAGACAAAACACAGAGACGGAGACACATAGACAGACACATAAGCAGAGAGAGACACACAAAGACACACAGAGAGAGACACACACATAGACAAACAGAAAGACAACGCCTCTGTGTCGAGGCCTTAAATAGAGAGGGGGGGGGGCAGAGAGAGAGGGGGGGATTGGGGTAGAGAACAATGAGAGAGTTGTGTGGAATTCCTGCCCATAGAGGCCGGAGGAGAGACAATGGACTTATTAGAGACAATGGACTTATAAACTAACAAGCACGGCAACATTTAGAGAGAGAAATAGGAAGTTTGAGAAGACAAATTTAGTAAAATTAGGAAGTGTAATGCAATGCAACACAGAGAGTCGGTTAACACACAGTTAACGCATAGCCTGGTTGATTACGTTCTCCCAAAGATTGCTAAATTAGAAGTTAAGTGTGAGTTGTGAGGAAATCCTCCCCGTAGAGGTGGTTCAAACTAGATTCGAAGCTTTCGTGACTGCAGGAATTACTCTTTGGTTCTTTCGGTAAAGTCACGTAGAAAGAAAATAAATTAAATAATCCGCAATGCATTTGAATACGAGTTCTAAAGGGTACTTTAGAACTGCTTTTTGTGTTGAGTTTGTTGTCCTTCCCCCACACCTCCGATTAACACGGTTGGCTTCGTACGGTGTGAAATTAGTTCAACATACAGTGAGGGAAAAAAGTATTTGATCCCCTGCTGATTTTATACGTTTGCCCACTGACAAAGAAATGATCAGTCTATAATTTTAATGGTAGGTTTATTTGAACAGTGAGAGACAGAGTAACAACAACAAAATCCAGAAAAACGCATGTCAAAAATTTTATAAATTGATTTGCATTTTAATGAGGGAAATAAGTATTTGACCTCTCTGCAAAACATGACTTAGTACTTTGTGGCAAAACCCTTGTTGGCAATCACAGAGGTCAGACGTTTCTTGTAGTTGGCCACCAGGATTGCATACATCTCAGGAGGGATTTTGTCCCACTCCTCTTTGCAGATCTTCTCCAAGTCATTAAGGTTTCGAGGCTGACGTTTGGCAAGTCGAACCTTCAGCTCCCTCCACATATTTTCTATGGGATTAAGGTCTGGAGACTGGCTAGGCCACTCCAGGACCTTAATGTGCTTCTTCTTGAGCCACTCCTTTGTTGCCTTGGCCGTGTGTTTTGGGTCATTGTAATGCTGGAATACCCATCCACCGCCCATTTTCAATGCCATGGCTGAGGGAAGGAGGTTCTCACCCAAGATTTGACGGTACATGGCCCCGTCCATTGTCCCTTTCATGCCGTGAAGTTGTCCTGTCCCCTTAGCAGAAAAACACCCCCAAAGCATGTTTCCACCTCCATGTTTGACGGTGGGGATGGTGTTCTTGGGGTCATAGGCAGCATTCCTCCTCCAAACATGGCGAGTTGAGTTGATGCCAAAGAGCTCCATTTTGGTCTCATCTGACCACAACACTTTCACCCAGTTGTCCTCTGAATCATTCAGATGTTCATTGGCAAACTTCAGACGGGCATGTATATGTGCTTTCTTGAGCAGGGGGACCTTGCGGGCGCTGCAGGATTTCAGTCCTTCACGGCGTAGTGTGTTACCAATTGTTTTCTTGGTGACTATGGTCCCAGCTGCCTTGAGATCATTGATAAGATCCTCCCGTGTAGTTCTGGGCCGATTCCTCACCGTTCTCATGATCATTGCAACTCGAGGTGAGATCTTGCAAGGAGCCCCAGGCCGAGGGAGATTGACAGTTCTTTTGTGTTTCTTCCATTTGCGAATAATCACACACACTGTTGTCACCTTCTTACCAAGCTGCTTGGCAATGGTCTTGTAGCCCATTCCAGCCTTGTGTAGGTCTACAATTTTGTCCCTGACATCTTTGGAGAGCTCTTTGGCCTTGGCCATGGTGGAGAGTTTGGAATCTGATTGATTGCTTGCCTCTGTGGACAGGTAACAAGCTGAGATTAGGAGCACTCCCTTTAAGAGTGTGCTCCTAATCTCAGCTCGTTACTTGTATAAAAGACACCTGGGAGCCAGAAATCTTTCTGATCGAGAGGGGGTCAGACTTTAAAAGGTCACGTGGCTCCGGAGCCGACTCTTGGCCATGGTCAATTCACTGCTTCATCACAGCCTCTCCAAGCCCCGTGAGGTCGTGAGAATTACTTGACCGTGCCTTGCCACGCCGGTCAGAGGTAGGTTTGGTGATGCATGCAGGCAGCATAGCATTACAGAACAGCGATGGATATTGCTGCACTTGCCTCTGCAACCCACAACGTAGGCCCCGCCGCAGCTTATAGCACTTGTTTTTTGAGTGGTGGTTGCTTCCCACCCAAACACTATCCTGGCTCAAAATCCTGCTTAGAATCTGAGATATGATGGTATTGGGTGCATCCCCAGCGATTTGGTCATGGGTAATATTTAACTTTCGACGGTTGAAAACATGTGTTTCCTCAAACATGGTTCATCGCACGACAATAATAGGTGGCATAGCAGCCGTCATCGTTTGTTCTCAAAGCTGATCTATAGAATGAGGTGAAGACACGGGCTGAGACCATCAACGAGCTACACTTGAGAATCCGGTTTAATCATGGGCGCCAGGCCCACTATGAGCTTCCTGAGAAACAGATCAACGCCCACGCTTATGACTTGAACATAGGACCTTGTTGTGGTTGGCTCAGCGCCTCTGTCACAGCCATTATGAGCCCTCTGTGAGATGAGAAACGCGTATCCCCAGGATTTGAACCTGTGACGCTTGTTGATTGCCCCGACCGGCCACAGTGAACCGACGGAGGCAGAGGCCATTGCCTCTCGGGCTGGATATCAAGGACTTCATTTACATTGGATTAGTGCCTGGACTGACACAGGCTTTGCAAACCCCCGCGAACCTCCTTTTGCTCCGCGTTTGCGGCGTTTGCACGCGCGCGTGTGTTTCGTTCACGAGTTTCTGCGTCCTAACGCTCGCCCGCCCATGCGTGTTTTTTTGTCTGCGTGTTTCCCCCCCACCACCACACCTCACCTGCAGCTGAACGAAGATGGGAAGTTCGGAAAAGGACGAGACGGTGGTGAACGAGGGGAAGGAAGATGAGATGGTACGTGAGGACTCCCGCTCCCCCCCTCTTTCTATCTCTCTGTCCGCTGCACGGTGCGGAATAGCCTTGCGGTGATTCTCCGCCTTCCCTGGCGATTCCAGGGATCGGTCACGATTCGAGTCGGCAAGCGATGGTCCCTCGTCCCGTGGTTTTGTTTGTTGACGAGGGTTCTCTCTGTCGGTCTCCGCTGTGCGGCTCGGAGCAACTGCCCACCGAATCACCCCCACTCTTCCTCGCCATTTGATAAATCGTCACGATTCTGGGCCTTCGATTGCATTGATGAACCAATTGCTCGTCGTTTGCTTAGAATGTGCATACCGCACACATGATTCTGTGCACGTATCACGGACGTGGGGGAGCCAATGTGATTTCCTGCTCAAAATTAGCGGTAAGGCAGCACTCATCTCCCCGCTTCACAGGCCTGAGCCAGCGGTGGAGATTCTACATTCTTATGGCGGGGGAAGTTTGACCCACAGGACAAATCGCCGTTGACTTCCCTAAAAATTAGTACTCATTTTGTTAACCGTGGAGGGGCGATCGGCTGAGTCAACCTGCAACCATTTGCATGCGCAATCTTCCGATTGCGAGCAGCTGGCTAGAATTGGGCCAAGTAACGATGCGTGGATCCAGCGATTAAAATCGATCTGCATGTTCACGATACACGCGAATTGAATCGTGCGATGCACGCATCGATTATTTTTATCTTGTGTGTTGCATTTACTTACTCGCTTCACATCGCCCCCTGCAGCCAATGGAAATGCTGAATTCAACCCAACGAGGGTGACGTAACACTTTCCGTATGCGTTTGCCCTTGGACGTATTTAATTAGCAGCCAGCAACAGCGAGCTGTCAGCAAAGCGCACGTTTGCCTATGTGCAAACCGCACCACTGGCTGTAGTTTGTGTGTCTTTCAAGTTTTCAGCAACCCTTTGATGTAGTCCAAACGCAGAGGGTTGACGTACGATGGTCAAGAATATTGAGTGGCGGCCAAGGAATGGAACGCGTCCCGAGAGCCTCGTCCACCGGGGAGATGGAGCGATGAAATCTGCTCTTGCGCAGGTGTTGGGTGGATTGTTGCATCGCAGGAGGATGAGAGATGGCAGTGGCTTGGGGCGGACTTCATCCAGCAGTGGATTGATCATGACTGATGATGATAATGATGAATGACGTAAGCGTTGGAGCAGGATTAGATGATGACATCGCGTTGCACCTGACATGGCATCACATGTGATGATATCATCAGACGCATGCACATGGCATGTGACGTCATCGCCATGGGAAAAAACTTTGTTTAATTTATTGTTGAACTTTAGTCAAGCCTGTGCTAAATGCTTCCCGGTTTTCAATCGGGGTATGTCCCCAATAGCGACAAAACATTAAACTTAAAATTCCGATCATATTGAATTGTCTTTACAAGAGTTAAATCCCCTTCCCTTAGTTGTAAACCATTACAAAAAATGCAGATGTCTTGTGAGGCCAGGTTTAAGCGGTTTAGTTCAAGAAGGCAAATAGCCACCGGAAAACCACCCATACTGTAATGGCACAATGCTGGCTGTGGTGGACTGGCATTGTGATTATGGCTGGGTTGGCCTGAAAGAACAGATGGCTTTGTCAGGACACTGAACCGGCAACTCTCTGACCTAGGGTAAAGTCCTGGTCTGTATGTCTCTCAGGGAGGTTGATACCCATATCAGTGATTTGAGCCAGAAGCTTTTGAAGTTCTGCGTTCAATCCCTGCGGCTAGGTGTGCCTGAAGGAACAGATTACCTTTGTGGGTTGATGAACCAGCAACGTTGATATGCTAGGTTGAGATTGCTGAGCTGGGTGTAGTTGTTCATCTCCCTTTGGCTCAGGGCCATTGCTTTGAACTCTGCACCACCTGTTTTGATTACCATCGATCATGTGTTTACCTGGGAGTGTTCCTCGTGAAATGAGTGTGCAGTCAGCTGACGGTCAAAGTATGGGGAGATAGGTGTGCTGGTTTAGAGGGGGTGATGGAGTAGTGGGGGCAGAGTTTGACCACAGTCGACCTGTGAGACGAACGCTGAGAGAGCGTGATTCTCATTTCTTCTGCATACTTGCAACGCTACTGACGGCTGTGTTTATATTCGGCTCGATACGACATGGCGACTGGGGGCGATGACTTGGCCCAGCAAGAGCGCGTTTGCCACTTGTTGCAGGGGTTCGCGGTTCAAATTCGGCAAACCGCCCTGATCATTGCTGCGGTGTGTATTGACCAAAAATACTGCTACTATGCGTCATATGTTTCGTAGTCGACGTAACAGATCCCTAGATATCATTTCGTAACGAGGTCAATTGCCTTCTTGTTTTTTTCGGTAAAGTCACGTAGAATACGTGACTCTACGTGACTTTACCGAAAGAACCAAGAGGATGAATCCCTGCAGTCACGAAAGCTTTAAATCGAAATAGAGGTCAATTGTGTTTCATGCGTCATTTTGAAAAGTTGCCAAATTCGATAACATTACACTGCACATTACTCACTTGGTATTTCTACATAGCACTTCATCAACCCCTACTGGCAGCATAATGTCTGCTTGCAGGCCAAGTGCTGAGTCACCTTTTGTGTCACACAGGGTCGGCTGCAACTGAGGGGTGCTCTTTAAAATGTTTGAGATGAGATATGATGCAAGTCGCTCATCGCGCGTCGAGCCCCGGTGTAAACTAATATATTTATTATTCTACGATACCAGCCTCACAACAAACGTAGCATCCTATTTTGCAAATTATCGATTTCGTGATTCCTTTGCTCACGTTATGGGTAGCTGATATCGCGATAACTGCCATATCGTGGAAATCAACGTCGTATCGTTGACGTGTTGTGTTTATATGAAGCGGGCACGCTGTGATTAACTCTCCCCGGAGATTCAATGCATATGTCACAGTTCAACTCAAGAATCGATACTCTTCTGCGAATCGATACTCTTCTCGCGTTTATTGTTTCCGTCACGCTCTGTCTTGTATTTTCCGTCGCACTTGGGTCATTCCATGCCAAGTCAACCAGAGCTGTTGCTTAACCGTCTAAAATTTTGCCAGAAAAAAATCACCTGGGGAGTTTTGAGCTCGCCGAGTTGAAAAAATGCTCGTCATTTTTTAAATATTTTATTCAAGCTATGACCTGACAAGGGTCAACATAAAATAAAAATATGACCTTGACTAGAAAACTCACCCTGGACCTCAATGTAGATGCCAAAAAAACGAAATGCCTCTTTTCTGAGTTGGTGTGGCATGACCCTTCTGTCAATTGTCGGTTTAATTGCTCGACTAAATCGGATAACACAGAAATACACTGTAGCTGCGGATAAAAGTCCCACCTCTGTTCACATGTGTGCCGCTGGACGGGAGGTGTTGGTTGTGGCTTGATGACGTCATTGGCATCATCAGCCATGTTACCCTGGGCGTGGCTTGTGCGGGGCTTCCTGCCTTCGGGAAGCAGGATGTGGATGAGCGGCTGCCATTTTTTAAGGGGCCGAAGTAAACAATCAGAAAAATATTAGTCGATTATAATTTTTTGTTGATTAATCAACTTGATTGACTAATTATCCAGACTCTACTTATTTATATTGTCTGTCTGGACTTGTTTCAATTATTATATTACCCTAATGGCGCCATTAACCATTCCAGAATCTTTGTCTCGTTTTTAGCAACTAATTTGTATTCTTTCGTCATTTATCGTCTCATAAAATGTGTGTACATCACGAATAATCAATGCTTATATGTATGAATAATGTTAATCAGGGAATCGCGTCAGACCTAATATACAGTCTATCGTAATCATCATCCACGGTCTACCTACTGCTGGAGCAAGGCCCCCCCCTCCACCCAAAGCTGTCGCTATCTCTCATGGTCACGCGATGCAACTGACACATGTGGCTTCTCCGCATGAGCTGATTTAATCGCTCCATCTCACGTGGCGATCGTCCTCTCGGGCGCGTTACCTCCTTTGGCCGCCACTCCGTTGTTCGTCTCGACCACCGGCTGTCAACTCTTCTCGTGACGTGTCCTGCCCCAACCTCTCCACTTGCACACGAATACACAAACAAGCACACGTGGACATATTTTAATGAATACACAGAGAGGTGGATACACCAACACACAGGAGGTTCATGAACATAAGGTAACACTTGACACATGAACACTGAGGGACATGGATACATGGATACACGAATACACGGACACCCGAACACCCAAGGACACGAACACATGGGGACCAGGAGTGGACAGTAGGCAGCAGATGGTATTGACTTTGCAGTGGCGGCAAGTTGAATTCCTGGATGGGAGTTTACTCAGACTATCATTCCTCTGGGGCAGAGAAATAAGTCCAGGCGGTCCATGCTTTTACGACGCCACCACCACAATGCGTTCTTGGAAACCCCATCGTAAATCCTGACCCTATTTTCCCATAGACTCTAAAAACAGTAGAAACACCACTTGTGGTTTTAACTTTTATCGGCCATATTTAACACATGAGGATAACAAAAGCTCCACGCCAAGTGGCGTCGGAAACAAGACCGACTCTTCAAATGCGTTCAGAGTCGTGTCGGAAAAGATGCCTCGCAAATCAAGTTTCTGCGTCGTGAATCGGTCCATGGTCGAATTTAGATAAACCGTCGTAAACCAGAGACCGCCTGTATTTTATTGAAAAACAAAAACCATGGGAAGGTACAGCGTGTACGGTTCAGACGTCACCACGCACCGCTCACGCTTCTGAACAGAGCGCGAGTGGCAGGGTTTACTGCTGTGCCCAGAAACCGCGATAAAGTTGTTCTGCAACCAAGAGTATTTATGGTAGAATAGTAGATCATTATTTCTCACGAAATCACCCTGAATGCCCAACATTGCTGTTGGCTCTTAGAGGCTGGGGGCGTGGGGGGCATCTGAAAGCCAAACGAACAGCTCCACACGCGTCTTTGAACACTTCTCAGTTTTATGTTTCGTTTGCTTTGTCACATCCATGGATTTGACACATTCTTGTAATAGATTATATGCTGCACCGACTAATTCGCACGTGTTCTGCAGGCACAATGCTGTGTGGTGCTTTAGCTTATCGCGTTATGCTTTCCAATAAGCGCTCAAACCTGCCCTAATCCACCTCTTTATTTCGTCAACTTTATGTATCATTACATAATTATTGTTTGTGATGTCACTATTTTTATTCTCTCTGGCCTGGTGGCTCAGCAGTGGAGCGCAATCGTAAGGTTGAGTTAACTCAGCCCTTCAGCCTTCTGGAGTCGATAAAACCAGTAGCACTCTGTGGGGAAGCCAACAGTGGTTCTCCTATGGATAGAATCGCCCCCGCCGTTGAAATGTGGAATTTCCATCACTGGATCATGGCTGTAAACAGGAGGCTCATCTAAGCTGAAATTACTTTGACTCTTTGACTTGCAACCATGACTCCCCTGTAGCAATTAGTAGAAATTTGGTAGGTACAAGTGATCATCTTATATCATTTGCAATCGGCATGTTGTCCTACAACAGTAGCATAATGAATAACACGATATTCATGTTATTGTAACAATTTAATGCCTCTATATAACCTCTCTGATGTGTTTTCGGCTTGTGCCGCCTGTTGTTAGGCACGGTGTCTGACGTTTCGCACCATGTGCTGGGAGCTTCTGCCATCATGCCGAGTAACACATTAGCGGTGCAACCCGTAGCGCTCGGCCGGAGAGTGATACAGCACACAGCCGCGAAAATGGATGCAGTACAACCTGATGTATCAGTTTTACGATGCGGTATATACAGGGCACATAAGCTATCTAAACTAAACTAAACTTTTTATTTTACCAGCTAAGGCCCAGTGAGCTCTATGTAGCTTTTTTTGATATGCCAACTGGCCAGAATTGATAGCACAACGAAGTGGCTTATCATCATGTGGAAATTTATTGCAGCCAAATGCTCGAAATGCATGTTTCTAAATATAGAGGGAAAAACCAGAGGACCCTGAGAAAAATCCATGAGGAGAGACATGCAAAATCCAAATATACAGGCGTCATGGTAGTGACTGAACCCGCGACCTCCTGCTGCGTACCAGGTGAGGTAGTGAACATCACGCCATCGCGGCGCCCTTAGCTGGCAAGTAAAGGAGGACGCTTAAAAACGCAGCTTGTGACGTCCGATTGCGCCTCCAGAAAAATTTAATCGCGAGCACTTAACGGCGTTTCAGAGGTCGACGTTCAAATATAAGCGCGTGGATTTACCCAAGGGTTGAGGGGCAAAAAAAAAAAACGGAGGAACCGAGCTGGTGGTCGAAGTGACCTTGCCACGCGGCCGCGGTGACGCACCACGTGCCACCGCAAGCACGATAGAACGCAGGCCGATATGTTTGGAACAACAGTTTAACAATTGACGCCCCCGTATAGTCACAGTTGTTTTTCTGCTCATAGGTTATTGATTACTAACTAGACCTGTGTTGATTCACTCTGGGCGATTGGATGAATTCTCACAATTTGCCACCAATGTTAGATAAAAAAAATCGACTCGTTGCCGCGGTTTGGTTTGCTCCCTTTGCCTAAAAAATACATCTGCGTCTGATTTGCATGCGTAGGTAAAGATGCAGCCTCGCAATTGTTTGCTCACACCACTGTTGGGTCAAAGGGCCTCCTGCTAGAGCAGGGGTCGGCAATCTATGTCTCGCGAGCCAGATGTGGCTCTTTTGATGACTGCATCTGGCTCACAAATAAATCTTAGCTGACATTTCTTAACATGATAAGACTTATCAAATAAATCTTAGCTGACATTTCTTATCACGTTAAGAAATGTCAGCTAAGATTTATTTGCGAGCCAGATGCAGTCATCAAAAGAGCCACATCTGGCTCGCGAGACATGGGTTGCCGACCCCTGTGCTAGAGGGAGTTCTAGAGGGCTCTCAAGAGCCCTCTCGAGGGCAGATATTTTGGAGGTGCCAAATACCCACACTTGACCCCACCGCATGTGACACTGCCGATCAATTTCAATGTAGTGTACCCATTTATGCTGTATGTGATTTGAATGGAATTTGCATGCATTGCAAATCATATAATCGGTGCCATTTATATGGCACTTAATAAGTGCCTTAGTAATTGAAACGGACACCCACAGCCCTTGGACTTAAACACAGGGTCTCACTTATACTGGCCACATTGCCTTGGCATGGCTATTATAAATGCCCTGAGATAGAGAGATAGACACTGTGGTGGCGAGATGTTAACTATCTCACCTGGTATACTGGCGGTTGTAGGTTTGACCCCAACCCTGACAACTGTATATTTGGAGTTTGCGTGTCTCTCTCGCCATGGTCGCGTACATTTTTCTTCGGGTCTTCCGGTTTTTCCCCTTCACATTCAAAATCAATATGCATTTCAAGTATTTGGCTACTATGAATGTGCACGTGATAAGCCACTTTGTTGAGATTTCATTTGTGACCAGGTCACTTCTGAAAAAGAGCTATAAAGCTCAGTAGGACAACTGGTCAAGTTTAAAAAAAAATAGTTTTAGTTAGAGCTTGGACCCAGCAGCGTGGTGATGCTGGTTAAGTGATGAGCCATAATGGGTCCTCTTAAGAGACCGAGAGACACCCAGTGATTGGGCTTAGACCCTGAACAATTGCTATTATGCCGTTGCCACCATGAACCCCAATGGGTTCACCAACCAGTTTGCTTGTCATTATTGTACAACGATGCTCATGTTCCTGCAGGAATCGATTTTCTGGATGTGATGGATGTAGAACTGGCGGACGATCTTGGTTTTAAATAGAAATAAACTCGACACGTTTGTTTCTAATACTGTGGCTGTAAAGAGTAAAAGAATATAATAGGTGTACAACACAGAGAGGACCCAGAGAGGTGGCCTTGCTGTTTGCTCTGAAAGAAAGGCCATTGCTAGAAATGTCACCTATTGAATACTTTTTTTAAGGCCACAGTGTCATTGACGAATTTTTAGAATTTTGTTGTTTTAATTTTGATTTAAAGCTTTCGTGACTGCAGGGATTCATATTCTTGGTTCTTTCGGTAATGTCACGTAGAAGGGAAACAAAATAATTAAAATATAAAACAATAAAATTATCACGATGTTTCGACTGCAACACAAGCAATCATCATCAGGTGTTGCAGTCAAAACGTCGTGATAATTTTATTGTTTTATATTTTTATTATTTTATTGTTTCCCTTCTACGTGACTTTATCGAAAGAACCAAGAATATACTTTTGTTGTTGTTTGTGCTTGTGCACCACTGCCAATGCAGCACCGCCAAATAACTCGTTCAGTTTTTAAGTAGGTTTGTAACCGCACGTAAAAAATCCCCCGGTAGAAAACTGTTTACCGGTTTGCCACGCGTACAGAAATGTCTGGATCAGTGAAGATAACACTGATGCCTCCTGTGAGTGAGAAACAAAGGCAGCTGCACGTTGGACTCGAGGTCCCAGGGGCCACCGGTCATGTCCCAGGTCAGCCGTGGCAGCTAAAATAACGGGGAGCACCAGCGCAGAAGAACGCGCGGGCACCCGGCGTGTGGAGCAGCCGTCTCCTGAGAAGGCACAGGGCGGCCACCGGCCATCGCAGAACGAAGCCTTCATGCTGGCACATTAAGGTTTAACACGTAGGCTTTCGCTGACCAATGTGTATAATAAAAGTTGTAATTTTTTTTGTGTTAGCTAGCGTAAATATAAATGTGCCATTGACCAGCCACCACCCGACACAGCCAATTAGTAAGGTTTGTCAGGTAAACAAAATGTGCCAATTAGTTACTACTTCAGCACACCAGTGTGTTGGAGAGTAAACCTACAACATTTACAATTTTTAGTTGAATTGTAAATGTTGAAGTATTAACTAATTGGCACATTTTGTTCAGTTGACAAACTTTACTAATTGGATGTGTGGGGTGGTGGTGGGTTAACGACACATATTTACGCGATCTAACACAAACAAAATAACCTTTATTATGGCACATTAAAGGTAACCAACACTATATATTATCTTGAATGGGACGCCACTTAATAGTTTGTATAGCGCAATAACCATAATAATTAACTTTTTGCATTAGCACAATCTGCAGACTCAACACAATCCTAACTTCTAAACAGAGTTAGTGGGTTAACTAATTTCAGGAAACTCTCAATTATGTATAAGCATGCATACAAATGTGCTTTCTCACTGCATGTGTAGTACCTGGGTGTGCACACGACAAGGGGTGGAAAGTCCTCCACGACCCTGGCAGATAAACTAACAAACAAAATAACAATGGGGTCATTGTAGTATCACGTCACGGTGAGGTGTGGGAGAGCTTCTAGTTCCAGCTTACTGGTGGGATGCAGCCAAGCCAGATGAGTCAGATGCCTTTCTGTGACCTCCTGTCCTAGGTGCTGGCCAAAGTGGCCCTTCGGGATAGTCATCCTGTTGGGTGACTTTAATGCCCGAGTTACAAAACTCTCCAGTGTGCGACTGTGGTCATCCAGAACAGACCATGCAACTTATATCAACGCAATGCCCGATCCACAAATACGATGGAGACATCACGGCGATAGACTTTGCTGCTCCTGATATGGTTATCTGGTTTGACCACCTGAATGTGAAATTGTAGTTGTTGCTCTACATCAGCCACATTAAAGAAAGAAGAAGAAATAATGTTTGAGTGGGTCATGACACAGGCACCTGGACTGCAGTAATCGGAAGGCACGGACTAGATCGGTTCAATAACAATGCTAGGAGGCTGCTAGACTTCTGTGCTGCCCATGGATTTGTAATCACCAACACGCTGTTCCACCATCGGAGCATCCACACAACATCATGGGTGTATGCCGGATCCAAGCAAGAACATCTGCTGCACTATATAAGGATGGAATAGCGAATGTGGCCCATGTCCTTGACACCAGGACCCACCGTTTGACTGATCTACCTGCTGATCATTGGCTTGTCATCTGTAAGATGCGCCTGCCATTATTTCACTGTGGTTGGTAGCCATTCACCTGGGACCCCTTTCAAACCCATAAGAACCTGGTCTCAGCTAGCTAATGAAAGTTGCAAGTGAAAATGTCATCATCACTTGCAGCTGGGGTTGGTATCATTCCCCCTCTCTTCCTGATGCCGAGGTGAAACAGGTGAGGTTTAGGGCTTTGGCTTATGCCACTGCTATGGCTGCATTGGGTACGCAGTCCAAACCTCCCTTGTAACCCTGGCTAACGGAGGTGTTCCGGCTAGCTGAGAGAAAGCGACAACATCTCATGTTCTTAGCTCTTTCGGTAAAGTCACGTTGAAGGGAAACAATAAAATAATAAAAAATATATAAAACAATAAAAATTCTCACGACGTTTCGACCATAACACAAACGGTCGTCATCAGGTGTGTTGGTTTGCATAAATTTATTTATTTTTAAACGGTGTATTTATATTTATCAAATCACTGGAAAGATTTGATAAACCATTTCAGGTCTTAATTGATTGTTCACGCTTACAGTGGCTTTCAGACAGCATACATTAATTTTTCGTCTCCCCCCTCCTCTTTTCAGAACATAGATGGACTAGTCCTTCTAAATAAACTGCTAAATCGCTGCGCATGGCGCTGACGTTTTTTATAAATAAATAAATACACCGTTTTAAAAGAAATAAATTTATGCAAACCGACACACCTGATGACGACCGTTTGTGTTATGGTCGAAACGTCGTGAGAATTTTTATTGTTTTATATATATTTTATTATTTTATTGTTTCCCTTCAACGTGGCTTTACCGAAAGAGCTAAGAATATGAATTACTGCAGTCACGAAAGCTTTAAATAAAAACATTTCATGTCTGAGAATAAGGGGGCTTCCCGAAGCCTTCGCTCAGAGGTTTACAGAGCCATGCAGCGCTGCAAGGATGAGTGGTTCTTGCGGGTTGCTGAGGAGATGGAAACTCCCTCATTAGTTCACGATCATAAATAACTCGTATACAACTTGCAGCACCACACCTAGTACTGTCTATAAGAAAAAAGAGTGGTGATACGATGTCTGACCCCCAGGAACAGGTCTGCAGGTTTTCTGAGCACATCTGTGAAGTCTTTGTGGAGGGGAAACCCCTCAGCCAAGTTAAAGATCGTGGGGCTAGGTGGGGTTGGCCCTGCTGGTGCTTCCATGCTGGAGGTAGTAGCCACCCCCTGTGAGTGGCTGGCTAATGTGCCATCTGTTGACGAAGTACGAAAAGTAATCCAGAGCCTGAGATGAGAAAAAGTGCCGGGCAGAGGTGGCCTCCCAAGTGAACTGCTGAGGGAGGGTGGAAATTTTGTGCAGGCTGCCCTATGTGACATCATTATAACTGTGAGGACAGGTTCCGCAGAGTTGTAAGGATTCCCTGGCTTTAAATCTAGAATTGATTCCCTGGTGGTCAGTCCCTCTTCTTCACCCTTTCCCGTTTCGAGACGTCTGCGTTAATTTTATTTAGAGAATCACAGCGCTGCTGTTTTTAAAAGACATTGTACCCACCGCAGAGAACTGTAGCGACACGACCGCACTCTATGATAGGTGGCGCCAAACTGTACCATACGCTCTCCCGCATGGCCTTGTGGGAGCCTCCATACCAATAAAGTTATTTTATTTTTTATTACAATTTTGTTCCAATAACGTACGTGTGCGTGATTGGAATGGAACCAGAAACAAAACGAATTACTTACACGGTAACGTCATCAGAATGGGAAAGAGTTAAGAACGGAGTGCACACAGATTGTTACATCATTCCGAGCATTGCAATTGCAGTAATGATCGGGGTGGCTGCTGGATTCAAAGCCGTGATTGCGTGAACGCTAGGCCGTGTTACCGCCCTTAAAGCAGCAGTGGATCGATGTTGGTTGACGTCACCCCCGTTAACGCGCGCGTGTGTGTGTGCGCGCGTGTGAATGTGCAGGAGGTGCACGCCTTCCGCTGGTGCGCGTGGAGGCTCGTGCTGGTGGGGGTCGGCGCCGTGTGCACGGGCGGCCTGCTACTCCTTGCGCTGTACTGGCTGCCGCGCTGGAACGTGCGGGCGACGTGCTCGCGCTGCTCGCTGCAGCAAGCGAGCATCCTGCTGCTGCGCACCACGGTACGCAAGCACGTGCGCAGGTCACGTATACGGGCGTGTACAAAGACAAAGATCCCCCGTATGGCCTTGACATACTTTTGGGGCAGCTGCTGTTAGCGAGCACCTATGGAAGGCCGACAACAGCACACGAGGGGGTGGGTGGCCAGCACCACGCCCGACCGCCTTTGTCTCCCCGGCGGCGATGTTTTTACACACCGTAGCAGGTACTCCATTTAAGGCTGAGTCGACCTGCGGGCGTGTACATGCACACATGCAGGCATGCTCGCGCACAAACACATACTTGCGCTGCTGCTGTGTGAGAGCATATTGCTCCTGTGCGCCAGAGTTTTTGTGCGTGTGGGTGCACGTGGGTCTCGCACACACACAGGTATGCACACAGGTGTGTGTATATACACACAAGAATGTATGCCCGCACGCAGGTATGTACCCACACACATCTGCTGTAACCACGACAGCACATGAGCATATTGCTGAATGTGCACTCGCGAGTGCGTCTGCACACATGAGGGTGACTGTGCATGCGTGCACGTGCTTGTGTGTGCGCGTGCGCAGGACGAATTCAGTATCTGGTACCGCGTCAAAGTGCGTCACATGGTCAGCTCCTCCACCAATCAGAAGCCGCTGTCCATGGGGGCAGATGAGACCGATGACATCATTCGTCTGCTGAGCCCAACATCGTCGTCGGCATCCACGGAGCACGAGCACAGCGTGAGCTCCAGCCCTGCCAGCCACTCGCCTGCCACTCTCCAGCCACTCGCCAGCCACTCGCCCGCCACTCACCCACCACTCGCCTGCCACTCGCCAGCCGCTCACCTGCCACTCGCCAGCCGCTCACCTGCCACTCGCCCACCACTCTCCAGACACTCGCCAGCCACTCGCCCGCCACTCGCCAACCACTCTCCAGACACTCGCCAGCCACTCGCCCATCACTCTCCCGCCACTCGCCAGCCACTCGTCTACCACTTGCCCACCACTCTCCAGCCACTCGCCAGCCACTCGCCCGCCACTCGCCCACCACTCGCCTGCCACTCGCCAGCCGCTCACCCACCACTCTCCAGCCACTCGCCCACCACTCGCCTGCCACTCGCCCACCACTCGCCTGCCACTCGCCTGCCACTCTCCAGCCACTCGCCAGCCGCTCACCTGCCGTTTGCCCGCCGCTAGCCCGCCGCTTGTACAGGTGTTCACGAACCCTTGCGTGTGTGCGTGTCCACCACAGGTCCGCTACTTTGCACACCATTTCGTCAAGTACCTTTGGGATCCCATTAATTACAAGTTCATCCGCCTCAGGTGTGTACAGCAGTCGTGCATGCATACATACCCACAACCAAGCACATACATACGCTTGTGTGTGTTTTATGTATGCACACTATGCCGGCTATATAGAGGATCTTTGTCTTTTTACACACAAAGATAGAGCTCCCATATATTGCGATGAGTAGACTTGCGGCAAGTGCTGTCAGCGAGCAGCTATGAAGGCTGGCACACCACACAAGGGGGTGTGTAACCAGCACCATGCCTGGCCACCTTTGTCTCCCCGTGGCAGATGTTTAAACACCACACGAAGTACTCTGTTAAGTCGACCTAGGGAAGGCACAGGACCGGATTAGATCATCGTCACTTCTGTTGGCCGAGAGCGGGAAGCAAGGTTGGGTAGTTGGGTTCGTAGCACAGCACGCTAACTACTACACTACCGCTACCCATATGCTCACAGCAGTCACGCAGTCACACATACATACACCTTCACAGTCACACACAACAACAATAACAACCGCCATTCACTACTAAGTGGCGGCTATGTGCGGCTATGTGCGGTTTTAGGCCACGTGAAGTGTCACACTCTCACTTAGTGACAGTCACACGCAGTCAGTCACACGTGCTTAATCACAGGCCAGCGGTAAAAAGTGCTACTGTTGTAGCCGAGTTCATCTGCTGTTAACTTGAATGAATTTCTTGCTTTGTGTTAAGAGGTTAATTCATAATCGTCGTCAATAATAACATTGCTGACTGGTAAGTTGCCTTGTATCTGTTCTCTTAATTGATGAATGGGTGTGCTAATTAGATTGTTAATTAACGAGCTGCCCCGTCGGTTGCCTTTATTTGACGGGCGGACTTGTTAAATGCTTTGATGGCTTCGTCTGGTTGTTTTGTTCTCTTCCACGGACGTTTTGTTACGAGCGGCTTCTGAACACACAAACGCTTCGGCTGCCGCCCTCTCTCCCCCACCGAGTGTTTTGTTGTCGTCCTCGTCGCCTCTGCCAGGGGTCTGGAGGAGGGGGTTCCTCTGGCGGCGTTTTACTCGACACGCTCGCACGGCCTCCATGAGGAAGCGCAGCAGCACCTGTACGTACGCCGGTACACACACACAAAGACAAAGATCCTCCATATAGCCTTCATACAGTGAGGGAAAAAAGTATCTGATCCCTGCTGATTTTTTACGTTTGCCCACTGACAAATAAATGATCAGTCTATAATTTTAATGGTAGGTTTATACTGGTAGGGAACGTAGTGGACTGGAAGCCCAACCGGGATTAATACTGGTAGGAAACGTAGTGGACTGGAAGCCCAACCGGGATTAATTCACAGGAGGCAGGGGATTTATTGTGTATGTCTGTCCACTTCGGAGGGGTGGGGCTGGGTGGGGAGGGGCTGGGTGGGGAGGGGCTGAGTGGGGAGGGGAGGGTGGGGTGGGGCTGGGTGGGGTGGGGCTGGGTGGGGTGGGGCTGGGTGGGGTGGGGCTGGGTGGGGTGGGGCTGGGTGGGGTGGGGCTGGGTGGGGAGGGGCTGGGTGGGGAGGGGCTGGGTGGGGAGGGGCTGGTCACCCCGTGGTGTCCTTATATGGACTGGAAGCCCAACCGGGATTAATTCACAGGAGGCAGGGGATTATACACTGCACTTTCTGGTGCGACCTCTTTTACACTGCACTTTCTGGCGTCGTTTTATAATTCTGCTCACTTTTCATTTTGCTTTCTTCTGCGCACGACCCTAACAAGTTTGGCTTAAATATCCATACATAATTACTTCAAAATTTCCTACCAGCCCATTCCGCAGGAATGTGTTTTGAACAGTGAGAGACAGAATAACAACAAAAAATACAAAAAAACGCATGTAAAAATGTTATAAATTGATTTGCATTTTAATGAGGGAAATAAGTATTTGACCCCTCTGCAAAACATGACTTAGTACTTGGTGGCAAAAACCCTTGTTGGCAATCACAGAGGTCAGACGTTTCTTGTAGTTGGCCACCAGGTTTGCACACATCTCAGGAGGGATTTTGTCCCACTCCTCTTTGCAGATCTTCTCCAAGTCATTAAGGTTTCGAGGCTGACGTTTGGCAACTCGAACCTTGTGCTCCCTCCACAGATTTTCTATGGGATTAAGGTCTGGAGACTGGCTAGGCCACTCCAGGACGTTAATGTGCTTCTTCTTGCTGGAATACCCATCCACGACCCATTTTCAATGCCCTGGCTGAGGGAAGGAGGTTCTCACCCAAGATTTGATGGTACATGGCCCCGTCCATCATCCCTTTGATGCGGTGAAGTTGTCCTGTCCCCTTAGCAGAAAAACACCCCCAAAGCATAATGTTTCCACCTCCATGTTTGACGGTGGGGATGGTGTTCTTGGGGTCATATGCAGCATTCCTCCTCCTCGAAACACGGCGAGTTGAGTTGGTGCCAAAGAGCTCCATTTTGGTCTCATCTGACCACATCACTTTCACCCAGTTGTCCTCTGAATCATTCAAATGTTCATTGGCAAACTTCAGACGGGCATGTATATGTGCTTTCTTGAGCAGGGGGACCTTGCGGGCGCTGCAGGATTTCAGTCCTTCACGGCGTAGTGTGTTACCAATTGTATTCTTGGTGACTATGGTCCCAGCTGCCTTGAGATCATTGACAAGATCCTCCCGTGTAGTTCTGGGCTGATTCCTCACCGTTCTCATGATCTTTGCAACTCCACGAGGTGAGATCTTGCATGGAGCCCCAGGCCGAGGGAGATTGACAGTTCTATTGTGTTTCTTCCATTTGCGAATAATTGCACCAACTGTTGTCACCTTCTCACCAAGCTGCTTGGCAATGGTCTTGTAGCCCATTCCAGCGTTGTGTAGGTCTACAATCTTGTCCCTGACATCCTTGGAGAGCTCTTTGGTCTTGGCCATGGTGGAGAGTTTGGAATCTGATTGATTGATTGCTTCTGTGGACAGGTGTCTTTTATACAGGTAACAAGTTGAGATTAAGAGCACTCCCTTTAAGAGTGTGCTCCTAATCTCAGCTCGTTACCTGTATAAAAGACACCTGGGAGCCAGACATCTTTTTGATTGAGAGGGGGTCAAGTACTTATTTCCCTCATTAAAATGCAAATCAATTCATAACATTTTTGACATGCGTTTTTCTGGATTTTGTTTTTGTTATTCTGTCTCTCACTGTTCAAATAAACCATTAAAATTATAGACTGATCATTTATTTGTCAGTGGGCAAACGTACAAAATCAGCAGGGGATCAAATACTTTTTTCCCTCACTCTATACTGTTGGGGCAGGTGCTGTTAGCGAGCACCTCTGAAGGCCGGCAACGGCAAACGAGGGAGTGGATGGCCAGCACCACGCTCAGCTATTTTTGTCTCCTGAATGGCGATGTTTACACACCGCACCAGGTACTCATTTGAGGCTGAGTCGACTTAGGGGAGGCCCAGGACTGATTCAGATAATCATCACTGGTGTTGGTCGTGAGCGGGAATCGAACTCGGGCCGCCAGGTTTGTAGCGCTACGCCCTAACCATTGCACTACCACTCCCCAAACACCAAGAGACCCCCCGGTATCGCCTTAACTGCCTGTTGGGGCAAGTGCTGTCAGCGAGCACTTATGAAGGACGACACGGTACACGCACATGTACACACACACACACTCGTACACAGTGGTGGGGATAGGCTGATATGCAATGGCACGCCACACCAAATGCGTTTACTGCCACTTTTCAGATCGGTTCCCCTAATACTACACCATGATGTTTTTGTATAAGGGGAAATGGCAGTGAACATGGGCTGTGGCACAAAGAGCCCACATGTGTATGCTCACATAAGACAAATATAAAGTTCCCCCGTGTAGCCTTTAACAGATTATTGGGGCAAGTGCTGGTAATGAGCAGCTTTGAAGGCCGGTAGAGTGCACGAGCGGGTGGGTGACCAGCACCACAGCCAGCAAGCTTTGTCTCCCCAGCACTGATGGTACACACACACTGCACCAGGTACTTATTTAAGGCCAGGTCGACCTCAGGGAGGCCCAGGACCGGTGCAGATATTCGCCACTGTTTTTGTTTGCGAGCGGGAGGCGAACTCGGGACGCCGGTTTCCTCGCGACGCCGGTTTCCTCGCGAAGTTTACTAACCACTACGCCACCAATCCCCCCCCGGTTCACTCACAAACGCGCACACTCACAAGCACAGTCCGTCACAAGCACACTAAACTAACTAAACTAAACTTTTAATTTTCACGAGGTAAGGCCAACTGAACAACATAACTCTTTCTCAGCAGCGACCTGACCACAAATGATACCTCAATGGAGTGGCTTATCACCTGTACATTCATAGCAGCCAAATACTCTAAACGCATGTTGATTCTAAATATGGAGGGAAAAACTGGAGGATCCGGAGAAAAAATCCACACGACCATGGGGGGAACTTGAATACTCCAATGTACAGGCGTCAGGGTCAGCATGGAACCTACGATCTCCCTCATACCAGCCGAGGAAGTTATCATCTTGCCATTGCGGCACGTTATTGCTGTGGGTGTAAGAACCATAACATTCTCGCTGTCTGCTTCACGTTCGACGGTGGAGGGCCACTGTGTGCCGGTGGCACGGTCCAAATTTTTGGTCAAATTCCAAAAATGCCTCGGTTGAGATTCTACGTAGCTACATTGCCTCGCCCCTTACGATGCGACTACCCTCCTTCGCGAAAGCTTTGCTCTCAAGCAGTGGTTCTTAACCTTTGCTGCAGCCTTGCACCCCTTTGGTTCTCAATCGTAAAAAAAAAATGTATAATGTTAATAAAGACATAGGTTTGATTAAACAAAGTAGTTGTATCACCATTAGACCTCCTTTGCCAGTACCAAAATGTAATAATAGGGTTTTTCCCCTTTTTTTTCTGGCAACAAAACTGAAATCTTTTTTTACAAGGATTCATGTCTGCATTAACCACAATACCTGCAGTCAAAATGCAAACCAAAAAAACATACTATGATAATATATGCATTGTCCTTGAAACTGATTGGTCCACACCAAGGGACGGCTTTCTTTTGAGCCTCAACCCAATTGGTGCTCGACCAGATGACGCCAAAAGGCGTATTATTAAAGTAGTTGTACTTACGTGCCCGTGCTTAATTTGTCTTTCGATAATTTACATTCTAAAAAAATCTGGCCATGTCTCGCACCCCCATCAAGGGCATCTCGCACTCCCAGGGGGTGCTCTGTAGCAATGGCGCGTGCAAAATCGTCGTTAATTACTATCACGTGTGTGTGTGCGCGTGCTTGTGTGCGTGCAGGCGCACGTTTTACGAGGAGAACCAGATCGCCGTCAAGGTGCCGTCTCACCTCAAGCTGCTCTTCAAAGAGGTGCGCGGCCAATGGGCTATGGCAGCAGCAGGCACAGCAGCAGGCACAGCAGCAGGCACAGCAGCAGTAGCAGCAGCAGCAGCAGGCGCAATAGCAGGCGCAGTAGCAGCAGCATGTGCAGTAGCAGCAGTAGCAGCAGCAGTAGGCGTAGGAGCAGGTGCAGGAGCAGCAGCAGGCACAGCAGCAGGCACAGCAGCAGGCCCCTCGGTGTGAGTCGAGCATAGCATCGCCTCGTACGGCAATAACAATTGTCAGCCACAAGCCCCGTCTCCGTTTTGTAAGATGTGGGTGCTGTGCAGGCTGTATGGGCAGGATAGGGATATTTCTCTGCGCCATGAGAGGACTCTTAAGAGCCCCTCTCCTATTGTCGGGAAGCCGGCCACTGGAACGCCTGCTCATCTTCGGGACGCAAGGAGAAACGTCCCTCTCCTGCCCTACGCACACCCCTTCGCCTACCTCGTACAAAATGAGACTGGGCTTGGGGATGACAACAAATAACTCGGTATCTGAAGAAGCTGTTGTGTTGACGCCTTGCTGCGTGGAGAAGCTGCGAAGAGGGGTTGTGTGTAAGATACATCGTTGGTACCTTGTTTGGCACAGACTGTTGTGTTAATTGCTGTGCTATTGTGTTCCGGGTTTGATGTTAGTTCCCTCGTGGTGCACGTGAGTACATGGGAGAAGAGGCTCCTGGTCTTGGGTGTCTCGGTGGCGAGATGTTAACTACCTCTCCTGGTGTACAGGAGGTTCATGGGTTCAATCCCGACCTTGACGCCCGTATATTTGGAGTTGGCGTGTTTCTCCCTGTGGTCGCGTGGATTTTTCTCCGGGTCCTCTATTTCCCTCAAACATTTATAAAGCACGTGTTGATCAGAGTATTTGGCTCTGATATATTTACACATGGAGAGCCACTTGGTTGAGCTATCATATGTGACCAGGTCGCTTCTAAAAAAAAAAAAACGATCTGTATAGCCTTACCTGGTAAGAGGAACATAGTTTAGTCAGGAGTTTAGTCTTGTGTGAAATCCCCTGACGTGCATGCACCTCGCCCATCACCCCTGCAACCCGTTTCACCGCATGGCAACGACGATCATAAAATGTTTTTTGAGACGGAATTTCCACATAGGCCGGACGACGTCGTCTCGCAAATTACTTCCATTACGTCTCATCTCTGCACGCATTGAAAGGAGGCACCCCCAGTGGCAGCTGTCCCTGTGAGCAAAAGGCAACTCGGCACCTGTCCTGAGAAAGGGCGTTAGTCTGCCAGTAGCGAGTAATTGTTTCTGCGTGTAATTGCAATGGACTCATTTGCGGTGTAAGTTTGAATTTGGCAAATGCACAAAGGTGGATTTTTCTGCAGCTGCCCTCTGATGACAAAGTAGCCCAGAAGCAGCCCACATCGCCTATTTGGTGAATGGTGGTCGCACACCCAAGCACCATCCAGGCTAAAGCCCACTCAGCTTCTGAGTTGAGACCAGATCGGGTGAATTCCGGGTCATTTGGTCATAGGTTTCTATCCACATCGAAACATATGAAAGCAATGTCAGACTAAGTGACTTTTGACTTGTTTTTTTAAAAGTGCTTTGTTTTATAATGTACATGAATGTGATGTGTTATTAATACGCTTCATCTGTCCTGTGTCCTCTCCGTATCCTTGTCCCCCCACTTCCTGTGGTCTCCTTTCTGTGTGTGCTGATTTGTCTCTCTCTTCCCATTCCTTCTCTCATGTGTTGTGTGTGTTCATTTGTCCCCGTGTGCCCCCGTGTGCCTCCGTGTGTCATTGTGCCCCTGTGTGTCCCCATGTTGTGTCTATTCTCCCTGCGTTGCTCTCGTGTTCCTCCCTTGATGCTCCTGTGTGTTCCCCCCATGCCCCCCTCGTATACCCCTCCTATTCCCATTCCTTCTCTCATGTGTTGTGTGCGTTCATTTGTCCCCGTGTGCCCCCGTGTGCCTCCGTGTGTCATTGTGCCCCTGTGTGTCCCCGTGTTGTGTCTATTCTCCCTGCGTTGCCCTCGTGTCCCTCCCTTGATGTTCCTGTGTGTTCCCCCCATGCCCCCCTCGTATACCCCTCCTATTCCCATTCCTTCTCTCATGTGTTGTGTGCGTTCATTTGTCCCCGTGTGCCCCCGTGTGCCTCCGTGTGTCATTGTGCCCCTGTGTGTCCCCGTGTTGTGTCTATTCTCCCTGCGTTGCCCTCGTGTCCCTCCCTTGATGTTCCTGTGTGTTCCCCCCATGCCCCCCTCGTATACCCCTCCTATTCCCATTCCTTCTCTCATGTGTTGTGTGCGTTCATTTGTCCCCGTGTGCCCCCGTGTGCCTCCGTGTGTCATTGTGCCCCTGTGTGTCCCCGTGTTGTGTCTATTCTCCCTGCGTTGCCCTCGTGTTCCTCCCTTGATGTTCCTGTGTGTTCCCCCCATGCCCCCCTCGTATACCCCTCCTACCATGTCCCGCCTGTGCGTGCCTGCGTGCTCCCCCCGCATGTCCCTGTACAGGTCCTGAACCCGTTCTACATCTTCCAGGCGTTCAGCGTGGCGCTGTGGATGTCGGACGAGTACTACTATTACGCCTCGGCCATTGTTATCATGTCCTTCATCTCCATCGGCACCTCACTGTACTCCATCCGAAAGGTGGGCAACCACCTCTCCTATCCCAACTCCTCACTCCCCCACTCCCTAAACCGTACATACAAGGCCGAAGAAAGAGAGAAGTAAGATATGGAAGAGATGGGGAAACAGAGGGAGAGAGACAGAGCGATTGAGGGAGGGTTAGAGAGTCAGAAAGAGAAACGGGGAGATACACTGACACAGAAAGAAGCACACACACGAAAAGAGAGAAAGACAGCGAGATTGACAGGGAGAAGGAGACATAGACATAGGGAGAAAGACACAGACATATATATGGAGGGAGACAGAGAGGCTGTGAGAGAGACGGGGAAGCCCAATCTCTGGGAATGCCCCATCTCTGGTGAGTTGCTTCGGGGGCGAGGCGGCTGGGCACATGTCAAGCCGGTGTCGCCACCGTCCCATTATTTGTTTGCCCCGTGCTGTCCTCAAAGGGTGCTTGTTGACAGCAGCTGCCCTGAACACCCTGCGAGGCTAAAAGGGGGGCACAGCGCGTGTTTATGTCTGGGGTAGGGCGATAGTGTAGTGGTTAACAAGCTGCGCTGCGAACCCGGCGACCCGAGTTCGATTACCGCTCGCGGCCAACGCCAGTGACGTGGTCCTGGGCCTCCCCTAGGTTGACTCAGCCTCAAATTAGTACCTGTGTAAACATTGCCACTAGGGAGACAAAGACGGCCGGGCGTGACACTGGCCACCCACCACTTCGCGTGCCATGCCGGCCTTCATAGGTGCTCACTAACAGCGCTTGCTCCAAAAGTTTGTGAAGGATATACGGGGGGGGGGGGGGGGGGGGAATCTTTGTCTTTGTTCATGTCTGCAAGGTGTCTGGGTAAGAATGAGCACATAGTGGGTGTTCGTCGTGCGTCCGTTTGCTTAATAATTAATCTCGACTGTATTTTTCATGACCTATTTCACGGGCAAAAGCATAACCTGTTAATAATTAATAACAATGGTAGTTCTACAATAACACTTGAAAAACTGCGCCAAAGTGGCTCTTCTGACCGCTACAATATCATTGTCTGGATATTTTCAATCCAATTTTTTTTAAAGTGAGTGGAAACTTTACAAACGTGCAATGAGGGCTGCTGCACTTTTTCTCCACTGCTGCTGCTGTTCACGATAAAATCGATTTGTGTTTCACGCCGGGGCACCTCAGAGCGCTTTGCGCTCGCGATAAGTAACTCGCATCTCATCTCGATACAATCGACGGCTGCCACTGGGCACCCCCAGTGGCAGCCGTCCCTGTGGGCACAAGTCGACTCGGCACCTACAAGTGGGCATGATTCTGTCAGCAAGGGGCAAAGATTGCTGCCGTGTGTCACCCCAATTGAGTGATTTTGCGGGTAAATGTTTAAGTTTGGCAATTTTTGACCGTGACGCCGGGCACCCGCTACCCTGCTAGTTTAAAATAATGCTAGGGGATCTTTAAAGTCCACTGTGAAACAGATGGGGCACAGTAGTAGCAGTAGTATTTCTATGGTTAATGCACACCGCAGTGATCACCAGGGCGGCCAGTTGGACTTGAACCGTGGACCTCTGCTTAAAGTGGCAAATGCTCCACTGCTGGGCCATGTCAACTGCCCCCAAGCTAACGGTCGGAACTAATGAGCAGAACAAACAAGACAGAATGATGCAGACAGTACAGCGGAAATGCATAATGCAGCGTAGAAGGGACAGACGGTACAGGTGAGACGCACAAGGCGGTGTAGAGGGACAGATGGTACAGGTGAGACAGCACAGACGTGGCAGAGTGAGGCAGAAAGTATAAAAAAAAGGACGGACAATACAGAAGAGACCGAGCAAACAAGATTCTGCAGACCTGTCAGTACAGATATGACACAGTACAACCAAGACAAAAAAGTAATGGCATCACCACCCTGAAATCGCAACAATCCATTGGCTGGGATTGGAGAGGGAAGAAAGGTTGCAGGATGTGAGATGTGGGGGGGAGAGGGGGTGGGGAGGTCATTCCACCATAGATGGCTATTAATAGCAAAGCAACTGTAGCACGACTTGAACCCTTAACTTTGAAGTGGCTCGCCATTGAGCGGAGCTGCCCAGACCCTTTACGCCGCCCACTTATTGCTGCTGCTGTTGTTGCTGAAAGGGAGAGAACAGCTCATGGAGAGATCACGGCTTCAAAGTTCGCCGTTTGTCTCAAAGCAAGCACATTTTTCCTCTCTTCTCTGTTATCAGTTTTGCGTCAGTGGCAGCCAGCGCTGACCAGTCTGAGCGGCCGTAAACCAGCAGAATGTAGCAGGGCGTTGGTTATATTTTTCTAATTGTATTGCATTTCAAAGGTGCCGAAAGGGTGATTAGCTGTCGTGCCTGGAAACTATGACTGCCATGTGTCTGTCTCGTGCTGTCACGAAAACTACAAGACCCCCCCCCCTAAAAAACATCCGTTTTAAGTCGACACGAAAGACAAAACCGTGCATATGCATGGATTCCGTCACGCTTTCTGACATTCGTTTGAGCATTTCAGAGCGCTGTGCGCAGGTTGACGATGTGATTCTAACTTAATAAAAGTAAGTGGGCTTGTGCAGGACACGTCATGGCTAGAAGGGATAAGATTAATGTTTAGTTTTGTTGAGTGTCGTTCATGCAAATTGCATCTCACAACCGCCGAGGAGCTACAGATGAGCTGGAAGGCAGAGAGGCCATGAACCGAATGCAACAATTTCCCAGGCTCTGCAGTCCTCTATATTTTAAGATGTTTTCAGCTAATTATTGGGTGTTTATACACACACACGAGAGGAAACTGGAACACCTGTAGAAAACCCATGCAAGGGGGTGGCAACATTGTATTCAATACAGAAGGCACATTTCATATTAGTGCACACTTTGCTGTCCTGCCTTCTGATGAACCAGGGTACAGCAAAATAGCAACCTCGATGCACTCGGGAGTAGAGTATCACAGCATTTATGCGCTCCACCAACCCTTGCCGCCACACTGCTGGGTTACAGGCCACTTGCACAGCCACCACCGCCGAATATCTGAACCGATCCTAGGCTTCCCTGAAGTGGATCCGGCCTTAAATGAGTACCTAGCGCGGTGTGTAAACAACATCAGTACCGTACTGGATTGAGGCAAAGGTGGCTGGACGTGATGCTGGCCACTAACCCCCCCCCCCCCTCTTTTGCTGTGGCACCCTCAATAGGTGCTCGCTATATGCCTATCTGTATGTAATGTGTGTGTCGTTGCCTATGTGTATGTAATGTGTGTGTGTGTCGTTGCCCGTGTGTGTGTGAGGAGTGGTAGTGTAGTGGTTAGCACACTGCGCTACGAACCCGGCGACCCGAGTTCGATTCCTGCTCACAGCTAACACCAGTGAGAATTATCTGAGCCGGTCCTGGGCCTCCTCTAGGTTGATTCAGCCTCAAACGAGTTTCTTGGTGCGATGCGTAAACGTCGCCACTAGGGAGACAAAGGCGGCCGGGCGTGGTGTTGGCCACCCACCCCTTCGTACGTCGTGTCGGCCTACAATGATTTCTCGCTAACAGCACTTGCCCCAACAGTGTGTTAAGGCTATACGGAGGGTCTTTGCCTTTGTGTGTGTGTGTGTTTGTGAGCAGCAATACTTGATGCTCCATGACATGGTCGAAGCTCACAACGTGGTCGGGGTGGTCGTCTGCCGCCCAGGGAAAGGTAAGCATCCCTGTGTGTATGTGTGTTGCTGTGGTGTTGGCTATGCACGTGGGCCATAGTCCAACACTCTGGAGGCAGTGACAGTTGGTGGATCACTGCACAAATATTGTGAAATTATTTTCCTGCGGGCGTCCAGGAGGGTACTATAGCCTGGCTCGCCATGAGAAGGCGGTTCAGTAAATGCAGACTCCACCTGTTACATCTGTATGGAATCGAGTGTTGCCCCCTCACATGTGTGGGGTTTCTCCGTAAAAAAAAGACTCGCGCTCCTCCGTGTGTTGCGGATTGTGCCGTGTTGTGAGATGAATGGCACTGCTTATACTTATCGTATATATAATTGTATAGTGCCTTGGTCCAAGGCGCTTTACAATAATTGTAATTGTGATAGTGATTAAAATAAAGAGTGGGCTTATTAATAAAAGTGGTGTTGTAGTTATGGTGACAGGAGGAAGTTGGTAGGGGTAGGCTTAAGGGTAGTGATAGGGGTTGGAGTATGCCTGGTCGTAGCTGTGAACGGGGCAGGGAGTAGCAGTAGGATGCGCTCGGGGAGAAGAGATGAGGGTTGTTTTAAGGAAGGATCAGAAACAGGTTATTGTGAAGATTATTGTTTTACGCGCAGCGAGAGTTGGTTCCGGTGAAGGATGGGCTCGGGGAGAAGCGATGAGGGTTGTTTTAGGGAAGGATCAGAAACAGGTTATTGTGAAGATTATTGTTTTACGCGCAGTGGGAGTTGGTTCCGGTGAAGGGTAGCGAGAAGGGAAAAGGATTGAAAGCGAGACTGGGCGCAGGGCGAGGGAGGCACAGAGAGGGACGATAGACACTGAGGTCAGAGAGGATGGGACAGAGTAGCAAGACACGAGAGACGGGGAGCCACTTTACGGGGATAGAGCTTTGTTTACCCCACGCGTGAGGAGCAGGTTTTCTCCCGGTGCTCCGGTTTCCTCCCACGTGTATAATAAACACAGCTTGTCATTACTTGGCTGAAAGCTTCTTAAGATAAATACCCAAATGTAGCAGCGGCAGCAGGACCTTCCTGAAAAAGAGTCGTACGACTCCGTGTGGCTCTCCTGGATGAATTAGTGAATTAATTAAACAACAAAATTATTAGGAGCTTGCTAAAAAGCACTTGCCCCAACAGTCTAATAAAGGCTATAGGGGAAACTTTGTTTTTTTTTGCCCCCAGTGTGTAAGTGTGTATGTGTATCAAATGTGCATCTGTGTCTCTCTGTTTGTGATTCTATAATTGTCTCTGTATCCTTGCGTATCTGTGCGTCTCAATGTGCGTATGTCTCTGCATATATCTGTGTCTGAATGCGGGTGTGTATTAGTATCTGTGTACGTCCGTGTGTGTGTGTGTGTGTGCGCGCTCATCTCTCTGTCATCACTTCATCCAGACCCGGAGTCGATCCTGTCCACGGAGTTGGTTCCGGGAGATGTGATGGTGATCCCGCCCGGTGGCACCATCATGCCATGCGATGGAGCTCTCATTAGCGGAAGCTGCATCGTTAACGAGAGCATGCTCACAGGTCAGCCAGCGAGTCGCTCGCTCACTTACTTGCTCACTCACTCTCTCACCTACGTGCTCACGCAGTCCCCCAATCAGTCAGCCGATCGTTAAGTCACTCAGTTATTCATTCACATGGCTTGGCAATCAGTCAGGTCGATTTGTCAGTAAACGATCAGCCAGTCCGTAAATAAAGACAGTCATTCACCTTAGCTAGTGATTTATTGAGTGAGCTGTTCAGTATGTGCAGTCTTATAATCAGTTGCTCTCTCGCTCTATCAGTCATACAGTCAATAAATAAGTCAGGATATCTGTCAATCACTCAAGCATGGAGTCAGTCACTGGAGCAGTCGACAATAAGCCAGTGAGTGAGCGAAGTCATTCTATCAGGAAGCCATTCAGTCCCACAGCTGCTTTCTTCTCACTTCTCTGGGCTCTTTTCAGGGACACACGGTAACTCTTATAACCATGCCCGTATTTCATTTTCACCACCCTGTTTTAAATGAGGCTCGTCAGCTCACTGCACTTGAGAACCTGGTGTCAACTCGGATTCGCACTCAGAATCTCGGCGGTGTGGGCTCAATTCTCATACCAAAGCCATCATGAACCCCACTGTGAGACATCCAAACCTAGGGCTTGAACCTAGCCTCTCAGTGGCGCTGGTTCAGTGCTCTCATCATGGCTCTTACGAACAAAAAATAGTTCGTATATAAGTAGCGTCCAAATGACGTGGCTTCGCGAAGGGGGATCGACGTGGGATGCCAGGGCAGGGAAGCACAGGAGATGAGATGGGATGGGGGTGAGAATAGTGCTGTGGTGCAGCCTGGAACGAAGGAACAGGCGCCCAGCACCACCAGTGAGCCCCAGGTGCAGCCAGGGCAGCGAGTGCACCACCAACGAGCTCCAGGGCATCCTTGGGATAGAGTTATGGTTCTTTATCTGTTCAAGAATAGTGAGACCTGTTTAGCTTCAAGTTGTTAAGCTCAGGCATCTTATACGTTCTGACTCGGTGTCTTTATGATTCTTTATCAACATCGTCATCATCACAACCACTACCACCACCATCATCACAACCACTACCACCACCATCATCACAACCACTACCACCACCATCATCATCACAACCACTACCACCACCATCATCACAACCACTACCATTATCACAACCACTACCACCACCATCATCATCACAACCACTACCACCACCATCATCGCAACCACTACCACCACCATAATCACAACCACTACCACCACCATCATCACAACCACAACCATCATCGCAACCACAACTATCATCGCAACCACTACCAACACCATCATCATCACAACCACTACCCACCACCATCATCATCACAACCACTATCATCATCACAACCACGACCATCATCATCACAACCACTACCACCATCATCATCACAACCACTACCACCACCATCATCATCGTCATCATCACAATCACTACCATCATCACAACCACCACCATCATCATCACAACCACTACCCACCACCATCACAACCACTACCACCATCATCATCATCATCACAACCACTACCACCATTATCATCACCACAACCACGACCATCATCATCATCACAATCACTACCACCACCACCATCATCATCACAACCACTAACACCATCACAACCACCACCATCATCATCATGATCACAACCACCGTGGTTGTCTCCATTGGCAGGCGAGAGCGTCCCCGTCACCAAGACGAGCTTGCCGCACCCGGTGGGCGATGCGACGGGGCAGGACGAGGTCTTCGACGCGGAAGCGCACAAGCGGCACGTGGTGTTCTGCGGCACACACGTGGTGCAGACGCGGTTCTACAGTGGGGAGAGCGTGCGGGTCGTCGTCGTACGCACAGGCACGAGACAGATACACGACACCGCCACTACCGCCTCTACCGCTACCACCCTCTACCACTACTGCGACCGGATCTACCACTACCGCTCCTACCACTACTTCTCTCGACCGCTCCACTACCACCCCTACCACTACCGCCCTCTACCACTACCACCCCTACCACTACCGCCCTCTACCACTACTGTCTTCGACCACTACCTCCCTCTACCGCTACCGGCTTCTACCGCTACCGGCTTCTACCCCTGCCTCCCTCTCTCTACCGCTACCTTTGCCCCTGCCTACCTCTTCCGCTACCTCTACCGCCTCAACCGCCTTTGCTGCTACCACCCTCTACCGCTACCGCTCCTACTGCTATCGCCCTCTACTGCTACCGCTTATACCGCTACCGGCCTCTACCGCTACTGCGACCGTATCTACCGCTCCCGCCCCTACCGCTACCTCCATCTACCGCGACTGCTGTCTGCTGCTACCGCTATCTCCCTCTACCGCTACCGCCCTCTACCATGACCTCCATCCCTGTATCTGTTAGTACCTGTGTTTGTGTGTGTTGTGGGAGGTTGTGGGGAGTGGTTTGATTGTCAGCCATAGCTAACATCACAGGTAAGTGACATCACGGTCCTGGGCCTCTCCTAGGTTAACTCGGCATTAAATGAGTACTCGCTGCAGTATGTAAACATCAGCACAGGGGAGACCAAAGCAGTTTAGTCTGGTGATGCCCAATGCCAGCCTTCATAGGTGCTCACTCACAGCACACGCCTGAACAGTGTAGGTTACGTGAGGATCTTTATCTTTTGTGTGTACGTATTTGCGTGTTAATGCTCTTCTTTAAGCACTTGCGTCTGTGTACACACGTGCGCGATTGTGTGGGCCTTTCCTGGACTTGCCAGTAAAGTCTTAGACACTTTTCATGACCAGAGAGAAGTGCACCTAGTCTTGACACAAGAGCTGTCGCGATGTCACCACCACCTTGTGTGTTCATGCTGTTTCGTGTGCGCATGCGACTACATAGGCGAGTGTGTCCGCATATGCATGTGTGCACGTGCGGAGCAGAAGTATAGTGGTTAGCACTGGGGAGACGAAGGCAACAACAGGGGCTTGGTGCTGTCAACCCCCCCTCCCCACCTCCTGCGGCCGTGCCGGCCCTTAATAGGTGCTCGTTAGCAGCACTTTCCCCGACGGTGTGTTAAAGGCCATGCGGGGGATCTTTGTGCCACGCGTGCAGGGTTCGGCACGGCCAAGGGGCAGCTGGTGCGCTCCATCCTCTACCCGAAGCCGACCAACGTGCGCCTCTACCGCGACGCGTTCCGCTTCCTGCTCTTCCTGGTCGCCGTGGCGCTCGTCGGCTTCGTCTACACGGTCATCTCCTCCACGCTCAAGGGGGTGCGGCTCGCACGCACGCACGCGCAGCTAGTGAGCGCTGTTAGCGAGCACCTATTAAGGCCAGCAAGGTGTGTACGTATGTGGACAACCGTGCTAGTCGGAGGTGCGGGGAAAGGATAACAAACTAAACGTAAAAAGCAACTTCTAAAGAAATGAGGGGGTGGGTGGCCAGCACCACGCCCGACCGCCTTTGTATCCACAGTGCCAATGTTTACCACACACCGCACTAGCCACTCATTTGAGGCTGAGTCGAGCTCGGGGAAGCCCAGGACCGGTTTAAATGTTCGTCAGCGATGTTTGGTTCAGATAATGTTCACTGGTGTGGGCCGTGAACGCGAATTGAACTCTGGTCACCGGGTTCGTAGCACAGCGCGCCAGTCACTACACTACCGCTCCCTACAATCAACACACAAAAACAAAGATCCCCCGTGTAGCCTTAACAGACTGTAGGGGCAAGTGCTGTTAGCAAGCACCTATGAAGGCTGGAACGGTACACGAGGGGGTGGGTGGCCAGCACCACGTCCGCCGATCGCCTTTGTCTCCGCGGTGGCGATGTTTACACACCGCACCAGGTACTCATTTGAGGCTGAGTCGACCTAGGGGAGGCCCAGGACCGGTTCAGATAATCGTCACTAGTGTTGGCCGTGAGCGGGAATCGAACCCGGGTCGCCAGGTTCATAGCACAGCGCGCTAACCGCTACACCACCGCTCCCCACAACACAACAACAACAACCGCCATTCGCCACTAAGTGGCGGTGACGTCACCACGACGCT
This sequence comes from Petromyzon marinus, assembly GCF_048934315.1. Lineage (NCBI taxonomy): Eukaryota > Metazoa > Chordata > Hyperoartia > Petromyzontiformes > Petromyzontidae > Petromyzon > Petromyzon marinus. The sequence goes on from NC_133671.1 coordinate 9,495,873, forward strand.
TGTGCCAGGCTATGTGCACCCTGAGGCCACGTGAAGTGTCGAACGCCCGCTGGCAGGAGGTCACGGGGCAGACCCAGGTGCCACGGGTCGACTGACTGAGATGACTGGCTGATGCACCACCTGTGCCCCCTACTGTGCCAACCTGCTGTGCTTTAGCCACCCGGCGCTCCGCTCGCTGTTGTGAGCGTCGCTCCTCCGCCCTCCGTTGTTGTTGGAGGGCGACTGCCTCCAACTGCCCAGTAGCATCCTTCACGAGCCTCCTCCACAGAGGCCGATCTTGACACCGCTGGTACCAGTCATCGGCAAGTCCACTCAGCTCCACGTCCTCCTGTACCACATCACTCCATCTCTTCTCTAGCCCGTGCCGCGCCCGCTTAGCCCCCTCAATCCGGCCAAACAAAAGCTGTTTCGGCATGCGGTGGCTGGGCATGCGGGCTACATGACCCAGCCATCGCAGCCTTGCCTGCCGGAGGAGCTCACCGATGGGACCCTGCCCAGATCTTTCAAGGATTTGTGAGCTCCTCACACAATCCAGTCTGGTTAAACCCAGGATGGATCGTAGGCAGGCCAGCCTAAATGTTTCTAACCGGCGAAGATGTTCCATTAGGGGGGTCCACGTTTCGCAAGCGTAGAGAAGGGAGGGAATGACCGTGGCCGAGAAGACCTGAAGTTTAGTGCGGAGCGACAGACCAGGTAGCTTCCACACACCGTTACGCAACCGATGAAAAGATATTGCCGCTCGACTGATTCGGAGTGAGACCTCTGCTGTTAAACTGGAGCCAGTCATAAGCACACTGCCCAGGTATGGGAAACTCTCCACTCTCTCCACAACTGCCCCATCACCGATTGGGAGTTGTGGGGGTGGAGTGTCCGATGGTACAAAATACCCAGGCAGGTGCTTAGTTTTGGTGGGGCTGATGGTAAGGCCCCACCTCTTAGTGGCACGCTCCAGTCTCAGCAGCAGCGTCTCCAACTCCTCCTCTGACTGAGCAGCTATTACCAAGTCATCAGCATACATAACGTGGTTGAGCAATAGGGAGCCATCCCTTGACCGCACCCGGGCATCGATTAGCCTCCCATTATATCTGTACCATATGGAGATTCCCCCGGTACAGCTATTGAAGGCTTCACGAACTACGTGGTCAAAATAGATGTTAAATAATGTGGGAGCCAGAGGACATCCCTGTCGCACCCCAAGGTGTACAGGGAATGGCTCTGACTCCCGGCCACGTAGTTTTACCCGGGCCCGCTCACCATCATGAAGGTCCTTAATGATCGTGAGCAGAGGGTCAGGTACTCCAAAAGCACGAAGAACGACCCAGAGCCCAGGCCTACTGATGGTATCATAGGCCTTGACCAGGTCAATAAAGCAGAGATGTAGGTCTTGTTGGAATTCCCTACACCTCTGCTGTAGCAGACGGACAGAAAATATGGCATCTGTGCAGGACCGCCCTTTCCTGAAACCACATTGGGGCTCCGCAAGCCTCTCCTCAGCGTGCCTGGCAAGGCGATGCTGAATAATCCTTGCCAGGACCTTTCCCGGCACACTGAGGAGTGAGATGCGCCTGTAGTTGTTACAGTCTGTGCGGTCCCCCTTCTTAAAAAGGGGGACCACCAGGGCATCCTTCCAATCCTGCGGAACCCGTCCAGTGGTCCAGACTGTTGTTATGATGTCATATAGGGCAGTCTGTGCACAAACGCCACCCTCCCTCAGCATTTCGCTTGGGAGATCATCTCTGCCCGCTGCCTTTCCTGGTCTCAGACTCCGTATCGCCTTCAATACTTCCTCAGCAGATGGCACCTCAGCCAGCCACTCACAGGGGGTGACTTCATCCAATATTTGAGGCACCGCAGCCTCAGCAGGGTCATCCTCACTTTGTGCCACGATGTTTTCCTGGCTGAGGGATTTTCCCTCCCCCAGGACCTCACAGAAATGCTCAGCAAATCTGCGAACCTGTTCCTGGGGGTCGGAAATTGGATCACCGTTTTTTCCCCTAATGATGGTAATAGGTGTGGCGCTGCAGGTTACTTTTTTGATGGAGTTAAATAGAGATTTGTGATCACGGGCCACTGAGGCAGACTCCATCTCCTCAGCAACCCGCGACCACCACCCATCCTTGCAGCGCCTCACGGCTCTCCGAACCTCCGAGCGAAGGCTGCGGTAAGCCTCCTCATTCTCTGACGTGGGATTCTGTAGCCGATGACAGTGGGCCTGTCGCTTTTTCTCAACCATCGTGAACAACTCCTCTGTCATCCAGGGTGTCTGGGGAGGTCTGGACCGCGTACCCAAAGCAGCCATTGCAGCTGCATGAGTCACAGTCCTAAACCTCGCCCATTTACCCTCGACATCAGGAGGAGTCGGGGACGATACCAATCCCAGCCGCAAGCGATGATGAAATTCTCGCTTGCAACTTTCATCAGATAACTGAGACCAGGCCACTTTAGGTTGGAATGGGGTCCTGGGTGTACACCCACCACCGGAGTGGAAGAATGGCAGGCGCATCTTACAGATGACTAGTCGATGGTCAGAGGGCAGATCAGCTCCACGGTAGGTCCTGGTGTCAAGGACATGGGCTCGCATTCGCTGGTCCGTCACTATGTAGTCCAGCAGATGTTCTTGCTTGGACCCGGCATGCATCCATGATGTTGTGTGGATGCGCCGATGCCGGAACAGCGTGTTGGTAATTACAAGCCCATGGGCTGCACAAAAATCTAGCAGCCTCCTACCGTTGTTATTGAGCTGATCTGGCCCATGCCCTCCAATCACTCCAGACCAGGTGCCAGTATCATGACCAACTCGGGCATTGAAGTCACCCAACATGATGACTCTATCCCGGGGGCCACTTTAGCCAGCACCTGTGACAGGAGGTCATAGAAGGCATCTGACTCATCGGCTTTGCCTGCATCCCTCCACGGATGTTCATCTTCGGTGGGGGCATAAGTAACCACGACCACCATTCCTCGCCTCCGGTTGATGGGAAGGCGAGCCCAAAGTAGCCTGGGGCTTACAGCTTCCCACACCTCACCGCCACGCTCCCACGCCCCCTTCATTCTTTTGTTCAAAAGAAGACCCACACCCTGTTGTTTGGCAGTCTGCTGCCCCGAGTAGAGGACTGTCCACCCCTCATGGTCGCAGGAGCCAGAGCCGGTCCACCGGACCTCCTGAATGCCGCATAGATCCAGGCGGTACCGGTCCAGCTCCCGACAGAGGAGTGGCAGCCTCTCCTCTGCAGTGAGCGTTCGAACATTCCACGTGGCCAACCGTAGTGGCTTTTCGTTGTTTCTGGAGTAGCCCCGAGGGTAGGTATTCAATCTCCTGGCTCCGCCAATTGGGGTTTGGCCAGGAGGGGCACACACACACGAACACATCATAGCTTGCGCGTACAAACCTTGTACGCACAACTCACACGTAGAGCACGCTTGTACACATCTCACACAGCGCACAGGAGGCTCACCATCTATCACTCGAATGTCCTCGCTCTACTATGTGTCCTCGGTGAGCTTTTGTAGGCTTCTTTGCCCAGTGTTTAGCTTACTTCCACCTCGGGTACCATCTGTACACGTTTGTCTACACGTCTCATGAGCATCCCTTCCTCTATACGTGTCCTCACGCCTTCCCTTGTGTCTCCCCGTGTGTCCCTGGACGTCCAAGTGGCTTCTCGTGCATTTTCTTCACTCCCCGTGTCTCCCGTTGCAACCCTGTGTCTTTCTCCTGCATCCCCATTTTTTTTACCTCGTGTCCTCGTGTCTCCTTATGTCTCCCCTGTACGTCCCTGTGTCTCCCCGCGTGTTTCCTTATCTCCCCGTGTCTCCCGTTGTATCCCTGTGACCACCCCCCCCCACTCCCCATGCGTCCCCCGTGTCTCCATGCCCTCCTGGCGTCATGCGCCCGCAGGAGAAGGCGTCGAAGATTGTGGTGGAGGCGCTGGACATCATCACCATCACGGTGCCGCCGGCGCTGCCTGCCGCGCTCACGGCAGGCGTGGTTTACGCGCAGCAGCGGCTGAAGCGCGCGGGGATCTTCTGCCTGAGCCCCAACCTCATCCAGGTGTCGGGGCACACGCACCTCGTCTGCTTCGACAAGGTGGGAGAGGGTGGGGAGGGGGTCTTGCGCGGGCGCGGCCATCGTGATTCGCGCTCACTTGCTCGCTTGCTTTGCTGCTCGATCGATCGCCCACTCACTCACTCACTCACCACTCATTTACTCGCTCGTTCACATGCTCACACACTCATTCGCTTGCACGATCACTCACTCACAGACTCGCTCGCTCACACGCTCCCCCACTCACCCACTCGCCCACACGTTCACTCGTTGGCACGCTTACTCACAGACGCTCTCACTCGCACATTTGGTCGCACACTCATTTGCTCACCCACTGACACGCTCACTCACTCGCGCGCGTGCTCACTCCGTGCATCCGTGTGTGTTTGCGCCCGCGTGTGGCCGTGTTCCCTGCGTGCTTAACAGACGGGAACCCTGACGGAGGATGGTTTGGATATGTGGGGCGTCATCCCGGTGGAAAACAATGTGTACGTGTGACCGCACGCACAACGCAAACACGCACGTGCCAATACTATCATAGCAACAATAGGCGAGACTAGGTTCTCTTACGAGTATGGTGACGTCTGGTCGAATAACCCTCACGGCCTTCACCGCTTGGGGAGGAGGCCCTCGTCCAGCAGTGGATTGACGGGCTGCACACGCACACGTGCTCCGACACAGTGTGTGCGTGTGTGTGTACGTAAGTGTGGACTACCTACGTAAATATAGAAGTGTGTAAATATATATAATTGTATATATGAATGCGTATGTGCATTTGTACGTGTGCGCGTGCTTTTGTGTGTGATTCTGTTTGTGCATGCGCGCATACTTGTGCGTGTGATTAACTGTGTAGTGGTTATTGCATTGAATTACAAACTTGGCGACCTTTGTTCCTTTCCCGGCCACAGCTGACATCGGTGGTAATTGATTGATATTTGAACCGGTCCTGGGCTTCCCATTGGGTCAACTCGGCCCTAAATGAGTACCTGGTGCGGTGTTTCATCATCAGCACTGGGGGAGATAAAGGTTGCCGGACGTGAACGTGGCCACACCACCCCATCGTGGGCCCTGCGCCAGCCTTCAAAGTTGCTCGCTATTAGCACTTTTCCCCACAGTCCGTTAAGGCTACACGGAGGATCGTTGTGTACGTCAATGTGTGTGCAGCTCCTCTCTTTTGGGGAGCGGTAGTGTCGTGGTTAGCGCGCTGCGCTACCAACACGGCGACCCGAGTTCAATTCCCGCTCACGGCCAACACCAGTATACATATCACCGCTAGGGAGACAAATCCGGTCGGGCATGGTGCTGGCCACCCACCCCCTCGTGTACCGTTCCGGCCTTCATAGGTGCTCCCTAACAGCACTTGCTCCAATAGTCTGTTAAAGGCTATCCTGGGATCTTTGTCTTTGCAGCTTCTCTCCCGTGTGCACCGAGATGTCGCACCCCGAGCTGGTGCACACGCCGCTGCTGGCCGCCATGGCCACCTGCCACTCGCTCACCCGCATCGACGGGCAGCTCACCGGGGACCCACTCGACCTCAACATGTTCAACGCCACGGGATGGGTGCGTGTGTGGCGCATGTGTGTGGTGTGCGCGCGTGTGGTGTGCGCGCGTGTGGTGTGCGTGCATGGCGTGCGCGCTTGCGCAGCATTGTGGTGTGTGTGGTGCATGAGTGGTGCGCGCATGCACAGTGTGTGCGCTCACGAGTGGTGGTCGGTGGTGACCGTGAGCGAGTATTGAGGCTTCGTGAGGAGAGGGGGTGGTGAAGAGATCTGTGGTGAGATGGTGTGTGGCGTTGAGCCGGGTGGTTAGGAGGTCGGTAGTGAGATGAGTGATGAGCGAGGTGGGTGATTAGTGCAGTGTGTGGTGAGAATGTAGATGGTGTTGAAGTGTATGGTGGTGAGGAGGTGGTGGTAAGTTTGAGGAGGAAGTGGTGAGGATGAGGAGGTGTTTGGCAAGGTGAGGATGTGGTGAGTGGATAGTGAGGATGTCTTTGTTCCCTGTAGGTGCTGGAGGAGGCCACCTCGGATGAGAACGCCAAGTTTGACACCATCATGCCCACCGTGGTGCGGCCGGCCTGCAACCCCAACGTTGCCACCAATCAGAAAGCGGCGTGTGACGCCGACTCGGCCAATCCCAACTCGGATCCTGACGTGGTGAGTAGCGTTTCACTGCGCGTGGGAATGAAGGCCGAACGAGTCACACGGGATTCATAACGAGAGTAAAGGCATTTGCAGCCATTCGTATTGGCTATCACAGAGCCACCACCATGGCCGCCCAGCTTTGGGTAGTTCCACTCGCGTCGCGAAACAACCACGCAAGACAAAATTTCACTACTGCCGTATAGTTACGTGGAAGATAATTGTTTATAGTTTGAGAACGTTTGGTTTTTCTATGAAACTAGCGGGAAGTACCCGGCATTGCCCGGGTCTTAAAAATATTTAAAAACTACTCAGAAAAATCTAACATCAGTGCGTACTGACTATGGTGGTACCTGCTATGATTACAGCAGCGCATACCGACTGTGGTGGTACCTGCTATCACTACAGTAGTACATGCTGACTCTATAGCAATATTTATTGACTGTATAGCACAAAGTACTTACCTGACAGAGTGGCGTGGTGAGGCATAGTCCTGTGCAGAGCCTCTGGCCTCGCCTAGATTGTCCAGCCGGCCGAGGTGGCACCTGGCTATTTTTTTTACGTAAACCCCACCGTTGGAGAGACAAGCGCGCGACCGCACACAAAGCCAAACACACACACAATTTTTGACTTTTATATATATATAGATTAGCTTATGGTTTGACACGCACATGAAACTGAATGCACCATTGCAGTCCTAGCGTGGATGAACAGTCCGTCTGTGAGGGCACGTGCGACCCCGCGGTATTTTATGAGCATTTCTACCTCATCAAGAAATGTGGACAAATTAATTCCATCTTAATTACAGTCCCAAGTGGTTTCTCCAGGTCCTCTGGCTTTTCCCTCCAGATTTAGAAATATGCGTTTAGGGTATTTGGCTACTATACATTTCCACATGATGAGGACTCTTCGTTGAGCTATCGTTTGTGGTCAGGTCGCTTCTGAAAAAAAGCTATGCAGCTCAGTGGGCCTTACCTGGTAAAATCAAATAAATAAATAGTTCATTGGTTCAGTTAATGGTTGTGAAACTCCCTTCCCCGTGGGCTTCGAGGAGGTGACATAGCCTGGCCCCTCAGTAGAAGTCGAATCAGCAATTGTAGACTCGACCTGTTGCATCTGTATGGAATAGAGTGTTGCCCCCTCGCAAATGTGGGTTTTCTCCGGGTAATCCTCTCACAGGGGGAAAAAAAAAACACTCAATCGATTGCCTAAAAACACTTTAATATATACACCCGCCACCAGACGGCCATGCAGGTCACACGGATTGTGTCTTGTTCTCAGTTTCGCGTGAGTGACGGTGCCCCATAAACACATTCGCCACACCATTCACTCGTTTTGGGCTTCGTTTGTCTCGTTTGCGTTGTCCGTCTCGGATGGGTTTTTTTCCGTACGTTCGCTGTTGTTTGTTCCGCCCGCCTCACGTGGTGGCCATTTGCAGAAAATTTTCACCGAATGGTAATAAACGATCCATTCCTCGTGCAAAGCGAGGGAACGAGGGCAATGTCCGACGCGAGATGTTGACTACGTCGCCTGGTATACAGGAGGTCGTGGGTTCGGTCCCACACCTGACGTCTGTATATATTTGGATTTTGCGTGTTCTCATCGTAGTCGAGTGGATTTTTTTCTCCGGGTCCGCCGGTTTTTCCCTCCACATTTAGAATCGACACCGTGCGTTTAGAGTATTTGGCTGCTGTACATGATCAGCCACTTTGTTGAGCTATAATTTGTGGCCAGGTCGCTTTAAACAAAAAAAAAACCGTTGCCTAGCTCAGTGGGACTTACATGGTGAAAATAAAACGTTCAGTTTAGTTTAATGGTAACGCTTCCTTGTCGTTGTGTTTTTAGGAAATGTACGAGATCTCGGTGAGTGACGTATGCGGTGTTGTCTCCGGGCGCCGTGGCGCCCTTCCTACTCCCCCCACTCGCAAAATAAATACCGCGAGCCTGCCCCTTCTTGCCTCACGATCCACCTTTTCCCTGTGCGAAGCACTTGCCCCACCAGTGCGCTAAATGATGTGTGGGGGATCTTTGTTCTTATTTGTGTGGGTCTGTGTGTGTGTGTTGATATGTGTCGACAGGTATTCTGTGTGTGAGAGATCTGAACGGTGTGCGTGTGTGTAGATTGTCTATGAGTTCAGTGTCTGCGTGCGTCGGTTTGTTGCGTGTGTGTGAGTAGTGGCATTAAGATTATATGTGTGTGTGTGCGCGTATCTGTGTGTGTGAGTAGAGCGGCTATGAGATAGCTTTGTGTGAGTGCTTGTCTGTACGTGTGCGCGAGGAAAACGGCTATGAGATCGTTGTGTGGTTGTGTGCCTTACTGTGTATGTGTGCGTGTCTATGTGAGTGGCTATGAGATTGGTGTGTGTGCTTGTCTGTGTGTGTGTGCGCGTATCTGTGCGAGTGACTATAAGATCAGTGTGTGTGTGCGCGTTTGTGTGCGTGTCTGTGCGAGTGGCTTTGAGATCTGTGTGTGTGTGTGCGCGTGTCTGCGTGTGCGTGGGTGAGTAGAGTGGCTATGAGATCGGCGTCGTGCGCGAGTTCCCGTTCTCGTCGGAGCTGCAGCGCATGAGCGTGGTGACGCGCACGCTGAGCGCCCGCTGCATGCACGCGTACTCCAAGGGCGCGCCCGAGACCATCATGCGGCTCTGCGTGCCAGCCAGCGGTAGCGCACGCACATGCACGTATATGCACAGGACAAACACGTACAAAGGCAAAAATCCCTCGCATCGCCTGAGCAGGCATTTGGGGCAAGTGCTGTTAGCGAGCATTTATGAAGGCCGGCATGGCACTTGGCTGCCTTTGTCTCCCTAATGGCGATGTTTGCACACTGCATCAGGTACTCATTTGAGGCTGAGTCGACCTAAGGGAGGCCCAGGACCGGTTTAGATAATCGTCAGCAACGTTTTGGCCTTGATTGGGAATCTTACTTGGGTCGCCGGGTACGTAGCACAGTGCGCTGACCGCTGCACCGCCGCTCTCTCCCTCCCCGGATGCCGTCCCGGCGACTCTGCTGTTCCCCTGCTTCTCCCCAGTCCCCAAGGACTTTGCCGAGGTTCTGGAGCAGCACACGCGGCAGGGATACCGCGTGATCGCGCTCGCTCACCGGGCCCTGCCGCACAAGCTCAACTGGCACCGCGTGCAGCAGGCGAGCCGGTAACGCAGCCCGTGACAACATCGCCATCATCGTCAACATCGCCATCATCATCATCAACATCGACAACGTCGCTATCATCGTCAACATCGTCGTCAATCTTGCCATCGTCGTCATCTTCGGCGTCATCATCGTCAACGTCGGCATCAACATAAACATCGCCATCAACTTCGCCATCATCGTCAACATAGCCATCATTGTCAAAATCGACGTAATTTGCATCGTCGTCAACATCGGCGGTCCTGGGCCTCTCCGGCGTCAACTCATTTTTAAACGAGTACCAGGTGCGGTGTGTAAACATCAGCACTGGGGAGACAAAGGCGTGATGTTGGCCACATATGGCCTTGTCTGCTGTGTGGGTCTTCAGCGTTGTTCACTAATAGCATTTGTCCCAACAGCCTCTACTTTTGGTGTATTTGTTATTGTTTGTCGGCATGTGCAGGTGCCTATGCCCGTGTGTATATGTGTGTGTATCAGGGACGTGCGGTCAGGGGAGGCAGGGGAGCTAGAGCCTCACCTGTCATACTCCAATGAAAATAGCTGTTACTAAAAGTAAAACAAATGAATAATCAAATAAAATAAATTTTAAGATTTTTCAACTGATCTGTGTTATAAATGTCATTTCTGTACGATTCCAGTCATTTTTATAGTCAAAATCGCCAAATTTGTGAAGCTCCGCTGCAAATACAGGAAGAGACGAGAGGTGAGGCAGCGACGAGCTCAGCCTCCCCTCTGATTGTGCAACCCCTCAGTAACTGGATGGAGCGCGGGAAATAAGCGCGTGCCTGTTACTATCTCAGTATGTCACCAATGTAATGTTTGTAGACCCCTTCATTTCATGTCCTCGCCTTCCATACTCCAGGTAACTTATTTCACGTATGTGTATAAAGGTATTTAGGCTCGCTGGTCTCGTCATAAAACTGCAATGAAATAGCACCAGGGGAGGCAGCTATCACATCTGCCTCACTGAGGGGGACATGTCTAACACGCCCCCCCTCAGTGAGGCCACGCCCCCTCAGTGAGGCCATGCCCCTCAGTGTGAATCTGGCTCTGACACTAGCCAGTGCTTCCCCAGCCATTGACCTCACCGCACGTCACTGGTGTGTATGTATTTGTGCGTGCATGCCTGTACGTAGTGACACGATAGAAAGCGGGCTGCAGATGCTGGGTCTCATCGTAATGCAGAACAAACTGAAGCCCGAGACGGAGCCCGTGCTGCAGCAGCTGAAGGAGGCGCGGATCCGGACCGTCATGGTCACGGGTAACGGAGCGGCACATGGGGACACGCACACACGCGGGAGCGCACTAACCACGACACTCCCACTCCCCAAGAGAGGAGCTGCACGCACACATATATGGACAACAATCCCCCGTGTCGCCTTCACACATTGTTGGGGCAGTGCTGTTAGCGAGCACCTATGAAGGCCGGGAGAGTACATGTGGGGTGGGTGGCCAGCACCACGCCCCGCCGCCTTTGTCTCCCGAATGGCGATGTTTACACACCGCACCAGGTACTCATTTGAGGCTGAGTCGACCTTGGGGATGCCCAGAACCGGTTCAGATTATCGTCACGTATGTTGGCCATGAGCGGGAATCGAACTCGGGTCGCTGGGTACATAGCGCAGCACGCTAACCGCGACGCCACCACTCCTCACAAACACAACCACATACACATGCACATACACACACAGATGCACGCACCCATGCCCAAACAGTCCACTGCATTTTCCCGTCAATGTATTCACAGGCGACAACCTCCTGACGGCTATGTCAGTCGCACGGGATTGTGGGATGGTGAACGCCAGCGATGAGATCATCGTCACCGAGGCGACGCCTCCTGGAAACGGTCTCCCGGCAACCATCACGTGGCACCCGGAGCGGCCAATCAGCAACGAGCAGCCGCAACAGGTGGGCGTGGCCATGACAGAAATGGTGTCCGGCCACACGTGGCAACGTCAACCCCCAACTGCAAAAATATGTCAGCGCACTCCTTCCGACTCAGCAAGGCTTTCCTGGGTGAACGAGCGTAACAGTAGGAATACAATGATGGGAGCGGCACTGATGGAGGTAACGTTGGCGGTAGCCTTGGGTGTGGGTTTGGGCTTGCATAGATATTTGTGCACGTAGATCAATGGGCGTGTCGGCCTTTAACACATGTGGAAATGCACCGTGGTGGCCATACTCCGACCACCACCGTGCATTTCCACAAGTTGGCGCTTACTAACAACGCCATCACACCGCAGGTCACGACACTTCACCTTTCTGCTTCTTCCTTTGCACTGCTCCAATTTGGAATTCCCTCATATTCGTCTCTTTTCCCCAAGCTCTTACAATAACCTTGCTCAATTCGAGAAACGTGTCGACACTTAGGACTTTGAAAGTGCTGTTTGTTGGCCGATTGGTGGTTTGGGCCTGTGCTCAGCAACTTTGTGGAAAAAAAACAAACCTCGCCCAACAGTCTCTGAGCCCAGATGAAAGATCTTCTTCGCATTGCGTGAGCACGTACAGTTGTGACTGTGCGTGCATGCGTGAGTCTGTGATCGTGAATTTTGGGCGTCTGTGATTGTTCATTTGTGTTTGTGATTGTGTGTTAGCAGTCGACGCGCTGCACTACGAACCCAGCGACACCAGTTATATTCCCGCCAATACCAGTGACGATTATCTGAACTGGTTCGGGGCCTCCCCTAGGTCAACTCAGCCTCGAATGAGTACCTGGTGCGGTGTGTAAACATCGCCAATCGGGAGACAAAGGTGCTGACCACACACTCCCTCGTGTGCCATGCCCTCACGTGCTGGCCTTCATAGATGCTTGCTAACAGCACTTGTCCGAACATTGGGGTAAAAGCTATATGGGGCATCTTTGTCTTTGTTTGTTCCACAGGGCTGCGTAGTGAACATGTCCTCCAATCATGAATACCACTTTGCGATGAGCGGAAAGTCGTTTGCCATCATCTTTGACCACTTTCCGGACCTCCTGCCCAAGGTGCTCAGCTGATAGACACCACACCACTGCACACTCTTACACCATGCCGCCCCACGCTCACGCCATACTAGACCACACCAAACTCCCCCACACACCATGCCACACCGCACCATGTATCATACCGCACCAAACCTCACCACGCCACTGTCATACTGCATCAGCTCCGCTGCACTGTTGTACATGATACACCCCACAGCATTGTGTCACAATCACCCCACACCACTCCACCTTACGACAACAAAGCAAACCGCATCGCACCGCACCCAACCATCGTTCTTCACCACCCCGCGCTCGGCACACTGTACCACACGTCGTTGGGAAGCGCGGTGGCACAGTGGTAGCTTGTGTCTCGCGGCAAGAGCGACCTGGGTTCGATTTCCGACTCGGGGGGCCTTTCTGTGTGGAGTTGGTATGTTGAGCCCCTGCTGAGCGCGTGGGTTTGCTCCGGGGTTCTCCAGGTTTCCTCCCATAGCTAAAAGAAAAGGGCAATGTAATTGGTATTGGTCAAGCAACCTGATGCAGGACCCTCCTGAGAGTCTTGGACTCACTGTGGTTTTTATGGGTAGATCAGTAATTATTTTTTTATCTTAAAACTTTACCCGCCACGTCACGGTGCACCATACCGCACACTGCATCACACCGAAACACCGTGTTGCATCACGCCATACGCCATGACGCGCCACACCACGCACGACGTCACACCGTGGCACGCCACGCACCATTTCACGCCACACTACACACCGTGGCACACCGCACCACGTCGCGCCACACCACACATGTTACGCCAGACCACACACGACGTCACACCACACCAATGCCCCACCACACAACACACACCATGTCATGCCACACCACACACCATACCACACCACACACCATGCTGCGCCATACCACACATGTTGTGCCACACCACACACCATGCCACACCATACTACACATATTGTGCCACACTACACACCATGTTGTACCATTTCGCACACCTAAGTGTGGGCCACATTTTGTTGACTGCGTGTGATGTGTCTGTGTTCCGTCTTGTGAGGAGCGGCGAAGTGATTAGTGCACTGTGCTATGAACCCAGCGACTCGAGTTCAATTCCCACTCAGTGACAAATATGTGAACCGATCCTGGGCCCCGTTTATGTCGATTTGGCCTTAAATTTGTACTGGTGCGATGTATCAACATCAGCACTGGGAAGACAAAGACGGCCGGGCCTGGTGTTGGCCACCCACCCCCTCTTGTGCCGTGCCGGTCTTCATTACGTGTTTGCTTACATCACTTGCCCCAACAGTGTTTAAGGTTATTCGGGGGGTCTGTCTGTCTCGTGAGCAGATTGTGCTGCGTGGAACCATTTTTGCCCGGATGTCTCCAGACCAGAAAACACAGCTGATTGAAGTTCTACAGGGCATGGAGTAAGACACGTACATTGTGTGGGTTTGTGTACGTGCATGCCTGTGCGTGCGTGTGTGCAAGTGTATGGAATGGTAGTGTAGTTGTTGGCGCGCTGAGCTACGTCCGAAAACTGCGCACGTAAAAAAATTGTACAGCGTTGTACGATGCAAGTTTTCGTGAGCGATGCTCTATTAAAGAGCACCTTCAATTACATTAACCCAGCCTGTTTTGTGTGTGTTTGCACGCACGTGCGTTCTGTGTCTATGGAAGGATATGTGTGTTGTGTGTATATGTATGGATGTGTGTGTATATGTGTAGAGACGTGTAAATAGCGTCTCTACGGCGTATATGCCGACTACAACTAAAATTGGTAAAGGAGGGTGCACGTACCTCTTCGAGGGAGCCGACGGAGACGTGGCGGAGAAGCTGGCCCTACGGAGCAGGGTCCCGTCACAGAGAGAGATAGGGGACGTGCCAACTCAGGGGAGTGAAGGGGGCCCGGAAACGGGGGCCCGGAGGACACGTGACGCTGGCTCCGGTTCCGTCTCGAGAGACCGAGGAAGGGGCGTGGCCGGGGGCGGAGCGAGGCCACGCCCCTTCGGATAAGAGGGACGGGGGCGGAGCGATCGGGGTTGTCTGACGGAAAGAGCTTACCGTGCGGCGTTGCTTCGGGGGTCTTGGAGCGTCGGTCGTTTACATAGAGACCCCTTTGGGGGTCCAGAGGAACCCCGAGTATTGTTAACCCGTAGCCCTGTTCGGTTGTGAATAAATCGTGGTGCCTCCAGAATTCTGTGTGTGCCTCGTGAGACACACACACACACTGCATATGCAGTGTGTGTGTGTGTGTGGGAAGCGGTGGCATAGTGATTAGCACACTCTGAATCCCGCATTCCTTGATTTGATTCCCGCATTGCTTGATTTGATTCCCGGCCAATGTTAACATCACTGCTGACTTATAACTAAACCCTCCCCTAGGTCACCTCAGCCTTAAATGAGTACCTGGTGCGGTGTTTAAACATCAGCACTGGGGAGAAAGAAGTGGCCGGGCATGGTCCTGGCCACACGGGCGCCTTATGCACCATTCTGGCCTTAATAGGCGCTCACAAACACCACTTGCCCCAACAGTCTGTTGAAAGCTATGTGGGCTGTCTTCGTCTCTCGTCTCATTCTGTACAAGTGCTGACGTGGCCATCTGCTGTTTCACAGCTACTGCGTGGGGATGTGCGGTGACGGAGCGAACGACTGTGGGGTGAGTTGACGCACACCCGCACACACATCAAGCACGTGTACTCACACACACACACACGTACTGCGCGCGTACCCACACACACATACTTTGGGTGTACTCGCCCACACACACGCACTCCGCGTGTACTCTCACACGCACACACGTAGTATGTAATCATGCACATTTGGCCTGAGCGGGTCGCAGGCAGAAGCTTTACAAGTTCAAATCACGGTTGGGAGTTGACATCAAGTGCCACCTTGTGGGAATGTCGGAATGCGTGAGACATTATAAGAACGGAAGTACGAGGGTTCCTGCAGAGTTGAGACGTTGTGGAGAGAGTGAGAGCTCAGGGTCAGTGACTACTCTGGGATTTCTCAAGCTCTTGCCAGTGTGATGTCAGATGTTTCGCTGATACTATCAGAAACTAAAACTATTTTTAATTTTTACCAGGTAAAGCTCACTGAGCTATCCACCTCTTTTTTTAGAAGCGACCTGACCACAACTGCTCTAAAATGCACGTTGATTCTAAATGTGGAGGGAAAAACCAGACCACCCGGAGAAAAATCCACGCAACCACGGGAAGAACATACAAACTCCAAATATACAACAGGCGTCAGGGTCGGGATCGAACCCACAAACCTCTTGTACACCAGGCGGGGTAGTTAACATCTCGCCACCGCAGCAACAAGTAACAAGACATTGTGTTGAAAATCCACAAGACTTCTATATGAATCCTAGATTGCTGCAATTGACTAACCCTTAAAAAAAAAACCTTGATTAATACAGACAATTATTATATTTTTTTTCAAAACCTGCATTAAACTGCTAATTGAGCATAAAACAATCGTAAGAGGAAAATCTGAAGTGACCAAACGACTTGGAATCACACAGTGCTTTGGTAGTGCAGTTGCGGATGGTGTTGTGTATGTAGTGTTATTGGCGGTACTGCTTTTAATAGACTGTTGGGGCAGGTGCTGTTAGCTGGCATGCCGCACGAGGCAGCGGTGTAGGCCAGCACCACGCCCCCCCTTGCCTTTGTGTCTGCAGTACGGATGTATTCGCATTGCACCGGATACTCATTTACAGCTCAGTTGACATAAGGGAGGGCCAAAGTCGCTCACCAATGATGTTGGCAGTGGCCGGGAATCGAACCAAAGTTGCTTGGTTCGTAGTGCGCTCACCACCGCGCCCACCACTCCCCACAACTCGCGCAGGACCACGGGGTAAGTGTCGTGCTGGCGGCGGCGGTTGTGTTGCAGGCGCTGAAGCGAGCCCATGCTGGGATCTCGCTCTCCGAGCTTGAGGCGTCCGTCGCTTCCCCGTTCACCTCCAAAACGCCCAACATCTCCTGCGTCCCCACGCTCATACGGTAACATAGCCGGCACCATTCGTGATGCACACACAATACACACGGCGCTCGTGATACACACACGGTACTACGGGAAATACAAAGTAATGCAGAACACACACGGCTTGCTTATAGGACACATGACACACACTCCCGTAACACGTGACATAGGGTTCACGGGACATGGGGCACACAGGATACAGAGGATGGACAGGCCACGAGAGATAGAGACGCATGAAGCACACAGACATGCACACGGGGTCAAGTGGGACTTTCATTGTTTCTGCACTGTGCTTCGATCCGGCGACCCGAGTTGGATTCTCGGTCTGCGAACGTCAATGACGTGTGGTATCTGCAGCAAATCTGGGAATCCCCAAGGTCAACTCGCCCTTGAATGCATATCTGGTGCGACTGCTCGCTCACAGCACTTGCCTCAGTGGTCTTTGTCGACTGTGCGGGTGATCTTTGTTTTTGCGCGCGTGTGTGTGTGTGTGCGTGCGCGCGCACGCAGGGAAGGACGTGCGGCTCTCATCACCTCGTTCTGCGTGTTCAAGTTCATGGCGCTCTACAGCATCATCCAGTACCTGTCCGTGCTGCTGCTCTACTCAGTACGCACACCAACGCAGCAGCGCCATTAGTGCCCTGACCGCCACTTACTCGCTTGCTCTCGCCACGAGGCCGATGCGCGTCACACGCGCACTTTGGAACGACGGCACTCCGACCTTGCATTTCTTTCTCACGGAATATTTCCTAGGCCGCTGTGTAGCCGGGGGTAGGTGGCACGTGACTGGCTGGAAGACAGGCATAGTGAAGGGTTATCTTTAACACTTGTTGCCGTCACATGGGGAGAGACGGTTAAATTCAGGGAAGCGCAATGCTCGTTTTTTGGGCGAAGACAACCCCTCCCCCCCCCCCCCCCCGAGCGACATCATCGACCCATAAGGATGAAGACAGCGGAATAAGGGTTCTCATATCAGCCCCGATGGCCTCGAGCAACGCTGCCTGTTGAAGTCTGTTCAACCGGAACGATCGGTGCTTTTAAGTCCAGACTAAAACCATTTTTCATCTCCAGCGCCGTCCGCGCTTCTGCCGAATCACGGCTCGTTATAAATTTCACATTGATTGATTGAATGCATGCTGGGTGTGGAGTGTGCATCCATCCCCGAGTAAACAGACACTTTTGAAATTGTAGTTTTTGCAGTGATACGTCCGGTATGTGTTCAAACGCTCTTCGACTTTCCAGTTGTTTGTTAATACTCATTACAAATGTAATGTTGAAATATAACCTAGTGCACAGTTTAAACGCTGCAAAATAAAGTCCTGCATTTTTTTTCTTCTCCAATTTTATCCCGATTGTGCTTTCGGTGCCATGGGATGAATTATCCGTTTGGATCTCTCGCAGAGCATCGCAACCCCCTCCGTGTTAGAGTAGGGACCGTGGAAGCAGATACCACAGAGCTACCTCTGAGATCCCTTCTGGTGTCCGCTGACCCACGCGGTAGAGGGCAGCAATTTTTCAGCCATCCTGCCGCCCAGGAGTGTTCATCTGATGGCATTCAAACTGGGTTTTAAATTCTCAAATCTGAAATTTTGCCTAAATAAATGTGGATGCACGTTTTATGTCATAGTTGGGTTTTTTTGTTTTTACTTTTTTATTATGCAGTCATTGGTGAGTGGACCACACTTGAGAAACCCAGTTTACTCGCAGGCAGTGGCTGAAAGCTGGATTCGAACCCAGGTTTCTTAGCAGTGCCGGCTCAGCATCCCTGACCTCTGAACCACCCAACCACCTCAATACTGTTTTTTGTTTTTTTATTGAGCCCGCAACTGCAAACATCACAGAGGGCATCTGAACATGCTAGCCAACCACATCACTATTATTTCAATTTAAAGCTTTCGTGACTGCAAGGATTCATCTTTTTTGGTTATTTCGGTAAAGTCATGTAGAATGAGAATAAAATAATAAATTAATAAATAAAATAACACAATGAAGGCCACTTGTGTTGTGGCCGAAACGTCGTGAGAATTTTATTGTGTTATTTTATTAATTTATAATTTTATTCTCATTCTACGTGACTTTACCGAAAGAACCAAAGAAGATCACTATTATTGTTATTGCATCCCCTTAACACGTGCCACCACGTTTCCAGGACCTCAGAGCAGGGATGCTGATGTACCCAGAGGTTCTGACGCGAGGATCTTCACGCCGACAGAGAGAAGTCCCCCGCCATGGAACCGTGATTCTTGCAATCTCTTTTCTTGTTTTCTTCCAGATTTTGAGCAACCTGGGTGATTTTCAGTTTCTCTTCATTGACTTGGCGATCATACTGGTTCTGGCCTTCACGAGTGAGTATCGCTATCCCCCTAGCACTGTCATTATCAGCAACATCACATTAGCACCATCATTGTCGGAGGAAGAATAATCTTCATTAATAACACTATAATCAGCACTCTAATCACCATCAGGTATCAGCAGCAGCAGCAGCATCATTAACGTCAAGACTATCAGGAATCGCGCAGTCAAAATAATTATCATCGTTAGTATTGCCATCGGCAACATCATTGACATTCACGGAGTTAACATCGTTGGAGAGGGTTAGTGGAGAGTGAAATATAGAGGTGCCTGAAAAAGAGTGGGCGAGCGAGCGGTTGAACGAGTAGGTGAGTGAGGGAGCAAGTCGGTGAGATTATATTTAAGTGAGTGAGTGAGCGAGTAAGTGAACAAGCGAGCAAGCGCATGAGCGAGTGGTATTTGTCTCTTGGCCCCCGCCCCCTCAGTCCCCCTGAACGGTGCCTGGCCGCAGCTCACGGCCATGGGCCCCCCCAGCTCGCTGCTCTCCGTGCGCCTGCTGCTGTCGGTGGCGGCGCAGGCGCTAACGTGCCTCGGCGTGCAGGTGTGCGCCTTCCTGCTCACGCAGCGGCAGCCCTGGTACCAGCCGTGGGCGCCCAACATCACGTGAGCACCGCCCGCACGCACGATGACTCGCGCACGATGAAGCGCACACAATTGTCCATATAACCTACACGCGCGCACGCACGCACACGAACACACTCTCCAACAAACACGGACTTGTGAAGGAGTCTCGCTCAATGTACTGGCTTGACCATCTTTACTCCCCCACCCCCTCCAGGTTGTGTCCTGGCGAGGAGACGCCGCTCAACTCGACGGACTGGGTGCACGACGAAAACAACATCCGCAATGCCGAGAACACGACGCTGTTCTTCGTGTCCTCCTTCCAGTACATCATCGTGTGCTTCGTGTTCGCCAAGGGGAAGCCCTACCGGCAGCCCATCTACAAAAACCGTACGCGGCCCCACGCGGTGTGCATGTGCGCATACGTGCGCGCGTGTGTGTGTGTGTGTGTGCGTGTGCGCGCGTACGTGCGCGTGTGTGTGCGCGTGTTGTGTTTGTGTGCATTGGGTGACGGAGGCTCGTGAAGGACGCTGCGGGGCGGTTGGAGGTAGTCGCCCTCCAGCAACAGCAGAGAACGGAGGAGCAACGCTCATAAAAACAAGCGGAGCACCGGTCGGATAGAAATGCAGCACAGTGGGGAACACAGCTGTTGCATCTCAGTCAACCCATTGCACCTGGGTCTGTCACGTGATCTCCTGCCAGCAGTGAGCTTTCCACACTTCACCGTGACGGAACGCTCTTCCCTCCGATATTAGGAAGCCACTGGAGCTGTGCACTTTTAAATCTCGATTGAAAACTAATTTCTTGAAGTGCTTTTTGTAATTAGTTTGTTGTCCTTCCCCCGCACTTCCGATTAACACGGTTGGCCATGTAGGGTACGAAAGAAGTTCAACATACATACCTTACTGGCCTTCAGAGGTGCTTGCTAACAATACTTGCCCCAACAGTCTGATAAAGGCTATTTGGGAAATCTTTATCTTTGTGCCCCTCCATGTTTGTGCGAGTCATTAGCTCACTGCACTTGGGTTCGATTCCCAGCCCTGGACACAGCTACCTTCACTGACGATGATCCGAACCGTGTCTCCGTGTCCCTGTGCGAGCAGGTCTCTTTGTGGCTGGGCTCATCATTCTCCCGGCGTTCCTCACTTTCCTCATGTTCTACCGATATCCCGGCATGGATGACTTCTTTGAGGTATCTCGTGCGTGCGTGCGTGCGCGTGCACCTGTGTTCGTGCGCGCATTCGTGTCGTGTGTGATGCTGTTGTCGGCGCACTGCACTATGAACCCCGAGACCCGAGTTCCATTCCCGCTCACGCCCAACAGTGGTGACGAATATCTTCACCGGTCCTGGGCCTCCTCTAGGTCGACTCGGATGGAAATAAGAACCTGCTGCGATGTGTAAACATCACCATTGGGGGAGACAAAGGTGTAGCGCTGGCCACAGCCCACCTCCTTATATACCGTGTTGGCCTTCATATGTGCTCGCTGACTTGCCCCAAAAATGAAGCGTATATGGGGACCTTCGTGTGCGCATGTTTTATCTGGTGCCTTCATCCGTGCTGCTCACTAACAGCACTTTCCCCCCGAAAAAAAACTGTTGGGGGCTATACAGGGATCTTTGTCTTTGTACACTGGTGCAGGGGTGAACTTGCGTCAGCGAGCCTTCCACACTTCATGTGGCCTCAAAGCGAACCTAACCTGGCACAAGCTCCGTGCTGACGTCACCGCCACTTAGTGGCCTATGGCGGCTATTGTCGTGGTGCGGTGGTGTTCGTATGTTGTGTTTTGAACCCGGCGATGCGGGGGTCGATTCCCGGCAATGGCTGACATCGTTGGACGAGTGATATCCGCGCTGGTCCTGGGCCCCTCTTAGGTTCACTCGCTATTGAATCAGCACTTGGTGCCGGGGAGGAGAAAAGGACGGCCAAGCATGGCGGTGGCCGCTCCAATCCCTGTTTGTGTCACTCGCCGCAAGAGCGTCAAAAGCTGCAGGGGGGATGTTGTCGTTTGTGTGTAGTCTGTTAAAGGCTATATGGGGGATCTTTGTCTTTGTAGCTGATTTGCATCCCGATGGTGTGGCGGTGCTACATGTTGGGCTTTGTGGCAGCGAACCTGGTGATATCTGTATTGCTCGAGGTAAAGCAGCATACATACATACACACTGCTTCATACACACACACACACACGCACTCATTCACGCACACACACAGTTATATCCACAGACCGGCAACTTCCACCTGGATGCACACACATGCACACACACACACACTCTTGCACAGCTTCATACCCCTCGCTCGCACACACTACACACACACACACACGCTTGCACAGCTTCATACCCCTCGCTCGCACACAATAAACACACGCGCGCTCGCATGCACACGCACAGCCCATACACACTCCCGCATGTGCAGAGACCCAAACTGATTCACACGTACATGCGCGCTTACGTACGGCAAACCACTTCATGGACACAAAATTAACTCGCGCTCGCACAGATTCACATGCACGCACACACACGTGCACACGTACACACACACGCACTCACACGTACACACACACGCACACACACAGGCACACATAATTGCACCTTTACAGATGTCCGCACCCGTGAAGGCATACACACACAGTCTTACAATAATTGGCTGGCTGACCTGGCCATGACGAACCACACCCATAATTGGCCAGGGTTGGTGGATCACACAGAGGTAGAACCTGCAGGCCTCTAGTAGGCAGTTAAACCAAGTAGGTCTCTGGCAGGATTTCATATTTTCTGCTGACAGTTAGAATCAGAATCTTTATGTATAGTGGAGGAATCTGAAGAGCTATAAAGCTCTTTTTGACACACGTCTAGCAGGGGTGGGTCAGAACGTTACAACAATAAACGATGCAAAAATACGATAGCAATTGCAGGAAAGGTAAACAAATCACTTGAAAAATATACAGAAATAAAACTAAACTATTTTTATCTTACCAGGTGAAGCCCACGGTGCTATTAACTTATTTTTCAGAAGCGACCTCGCTGCAAATGATTGCTCAACAAAGTCGCTTATCACGTGAAAATGTATTGCAGCCAAATGAAATAAATAATTGAAGCGCGCGTTTCTAAATCTGGAGAGACATGCAAACTCCAAATATACAGGAGTCAGGGTTCTGGATCGAACCCCTGATCTCCTGCATACCAAGCGACAAAAATAACATCACACCACCGTCGTGCGCCTTAAATAGAAAAAATGAAGTATATAAGTTCAAATTGCATTCGTATATCCATTTTCAAGCAAAAACATTCCCAGACCACATTAAGACAAAACACAGTCCCGCAACAAAATTGTACATTAAAATTGAACTATTGATACATTGTGCAGAATCAAATCCATAAACCACATTGGCTAATGTGGCTGTATCCAGTACTAAACTCCGGATGTTCCATCTAAAACGATTAAAATATTTTGGTGAAAAACTCAACAAATATTCCACGTGTTTTCTCCCGGCACTCCGGTTCTCCTCCAATAAATTAAAAACGAAAGAAAAAAAACCTCAAGTGGAATTGATTTGAAAGGTCCTGAACAACAGGAACCTCCTGACAAATTTGCCTCACTAGGGCTTTCTTGGCCCATCGATAAAAAATGAAAACGATTGTTACTATTTCCGTAGTGAGTGTGATGCGCATCACACTCGTAGTGAGTGTGATGCGCTCACACTCACGCGCCCAGCCGTGACGCACCGCATGCCCGGGCATTTGTGTGCCGTTTGCTCGGCTGCTGCAACTGTGCTTGTGGCGGGCGGCGCGTTGCCGTCCTGCATGCACGGTACGGTACACTCCCTCATCCCGGTTCATCATTGCTGTCCCCAATCGTCGCCCGGCGTTACCGCGAGCAACTTCAGTTTCAACTCCCATCACCGACAGCCGTAGTCGTCATCAATAGCATCGCCTTTGTAAATGCTCCGTCATCACCAGCAGCGTCATCATCATCATCATCATGCTCGGCAGCATCACCGCCAACATCTTGTTATCGTCCCCCACCAGGTAATGTGTATGTATGTACGTTGAACTTCTTTTTCACTGTACGTAGCCAACCACGCTAATCGGAGATGCGTGGGGAGGACAACAAACTGTACACAAAAAGCAGTTCCAAAGGAATTAGTTTTCATTCTATATTTAAAAATGCATCAGCTCCTAGTGGCTTCCTAATATCAGAAGGAAGAGCGTTCCAGGTGACCGCAGAAGAGTACCTGAAAGCACGCGATGCAGTGAGCATCTTTAATAATTAATTAATCTGTATAGTTTTCATTTTATTGTTATTATCTTAGTCCCCTTCACTAATACCCGTCATCACCGCCAATAAATAATCGTTATTGCCAATAACATCCTTGCCATCATCATCATCAGTCACCATCACTAATATGTTATCATCAAACTCTTAGCCATTCTCACATCTGTCATCATTAACACCACCGCCGAATTCCTAGCCACTTTCATCATCACTGTGATCGTCACTACTATCATCGTCATCATCACCAGTCATCCTCAGCGATAGCCACACCTCGTGCTACCCCGTTGTCAAGTGTCATGCGTCTCTGTTGCGTTGTTGGCTTTGCCGCGGCAGTTTGTGAGTGCACAGTGCATGCCCCCTGGTCGTGACTGCCCCACCCTCCACACCGATCCCTCGTGAACAAGCACACTCACTAACGAGCACGCTTACAACGAGTCCGTTCGTTCGTGAGCTGACTGGTTAATGAGCTTTCTCTGCAATGAGCAGGGTTCTTAATCAACTATTTGGCTGTTAGTTGCTTGACTAGCAAGCTGGCGAGATAATTGGCTCGTTGACTTGCTAGTTGATTAACTTGCTAGTTTATTCGCTGATAGGGTAATTACTTAGCCCTTCAGCCAGCTTGCTGGCTGGCTAGTTTATTAGCTGACCAATTTAATGTGTTTATTGTCTAGTTGAATTATCTGGCTGATTGGTTAGTTAATTATTTGGCTGGTTGAATATTTTGGCTGGCTAGTTGAATAACTTGCTGGTTGACTATCTGACTGGATAGTTTACGAGCTGGCTGGCTAGTTGACTGACTGGATAGTGGACTGACTGGATAGTTTATTAGCTGGCTGGCTAGTTGACTCACTGGGTAGTGGACTGACTGGATTGTTTACGAGCTGGCTGGCTAGTTGACTGACTGGGTAGTGGACTGACTGGATTGTTTACGAGCTGGCTGGCTAGTTGACTGACTGGGTAGTAGACTGACTGGATAGTTTATTAGCTGGCTGGCTAGTTGACTGACTGGGTAGTGGACTGACTGGATTGTTTGCAAGCTGGCTGGCTAGTTGACTGACTGGGTAGTGGACTGACTGGATAGTTTATTAGCTGGCTGGCTAGTTGACTGACTGGGTAGTGGACTGACTGGATTGTTTGCAAGCTGGCTGGCTAGTTGACTGACTGGGTAGTGGACTGACTGGATAGTTTATTAGCTGGCTGGCTAGTTGACTGACTGGGTAGTGGACTGACTGGATTGTTTACGAGCTGACTGGCTAGTTGACTGACTGGGTAGTGGACTGACTGGATTGTTTGCAAGCTGGCTGGCTAGTTGACTGACTGGGTAGTGGACTGACTGGATTGTTTACGAGCTGGCTGGCTAGTTGACTGACTGGGTAGTGGACTGACTGGATTGTTTACGAGCTGGCTGGCTAGTTGACTGACTCGCTGGTTATCTATCTGGCTGGTTAGTTAATTAGCAGGCTAATTAGCAGGCGAATTAACTATCAGGCTTGCCTGCTGGCTCGTTATCTGGTTGATGAATTGTGTGTCTGTCTCGCCAATGGGCGGGCGGGCGCGGTTGGCTCTGAGCTAACGGCTGCGGGCACGGCACGGTGCCGCCCGGTCTCCCCACAGGCATCGGTAGTCACCGCCGCCTCCTACATCGAGTCCCAGCAGCGCACGGTACACTCCTCTTCCCAGGGCCTTCTACGGACCCCGCTAATAATAGTAACCCTGGTTAAGAAGCACTGACCTCTCTAATCAGGACTAACCCCACTAATGAGCACCTAGCCCGCTAATCGCATACTAACCTCACTAACGAGCATTAAGAAGCGCGAATCTGCAGTGACCTCCACTAACAAGCAACAATCACAGACGGGCGCTAAAGCCACCCAATTAACGTTGCCCTCTCCTCGTCCCGTGCGGTACGCGCGCGTTCGTATGCACGTACACACACGCCGACACGTGCGTGTACACGCGGTCAGTAATAGTAGGCGCGTCCATACGGGCGCTCGCGCGCGACCGTTGTACACGCAGGTGTGGCTGTGTGCGCGTGTACATACAGCGTGCGGCTGTGTACGTACACGCAATCATGCAATAAACGCACCGTATATGTGTGCATGTGCGTGCATATGCACGCATATATGTGGGTCTAGTTTTTAATGCACGCGCACATATACACTTTACTATGTGTGTGTGTGCTTCAAGCGTGTAAAAATCGCGTGGCTTCCTGTGAAAATGAGTAAGAAACAGCGTGAAAGATTCAATCAGGTGTTTTGACAGACCATTGGCAAAATGTGCTTTAAACCAAACACTGCTGTAAAGCATCGGTTGGGATGACACGTAATATAGTTTCTTCTCGAAATCTGGATTGGTTAAAAAAAATGTTGTGCCATTGTCAGTGAGCCACTGCAATTTTGACAGCTGATATCAATGCTTTGCGCTGCGTTTATTTTTTTTAATATACATGTCTGCGTGTGTGCTCGTGTACATACACGTGTTTGCTGTGTGCTGCTATACACTCGTGCATGCATACACAAGAACAATTCTTTGGTAATGGAAATTCAAGCACATTGCCTATTTACGCACGCCGATGACCGAATCACCGGCAATGCGCACCCGGACTTCGTTAAGTCATGAAGCCAAGCAGGTTTAAGCCTGGATAGCGCTTGGGCATCAGAGGTCAATACAACAAAATCCGTTGTTGTACTGTGCGTCTATGTTCCCTGCCCTCACCGACGAGCACAGACCGGCGCGGTGAGCTGTGGTCAAATAAACCCCCTCGATCCGCACGGCGTGGGGGAGGCCCTCATCCAGCAGCGGAGTTGACATTTACACGCGCACTTGTTGTGTCGTTGATGAATTCCCGCCAACCCGCGGAGTTTGCACGTTCAAACCTCTGTTGATCCTCCGTCCGCCACGCAGTTAGAGAAGTCGACTCAAATTGGAAGTTCGTGAGTTCAAATTCCTGGTCGGGCGCATGATTAGTGAGAGGTGAATATGAGTACCGCTTTGTGGGATGTCGGCAGTGGCA
The DNA here is from genome assembly GCF_048934315.1 of Petromyzon marinus. NCBI lineage: Eukaryota > Metazoa > Chordata > Hyperoartia > Petromyzontiformes > Petromyzontidae > Petromyzon > Petromyzon marinus. The sequence goes on from NC_133671.1 coordinate 9,522,353, forward strand.
GTCGGAAGGATAAACTGGCTTCTGCCACAGGAACGTTGAATTTACACCACGAGATAGACACTGCCAGTGAAGTGTAGCAAATTCCCAATTTTGTTTTAGCATGGACACACTTTGAGATTACAATAGTTTGTGTGCATTGCTCCCTGTGCAGTAATTCCATTACCATGGCATTGATCATTTTAATGTATACATACATACACACATACCATATAAATGACATGTACGTGCGTGTACCTTAGGGTTTATCAAACTCCATTCCCCGAGAACCGTCACAATGCATCTTTCCACATTTACCAATCTTCTCTGTTCGGATACACGTTAAGCCGTTACACACTGCACGCGTCTGATGATTTTGCCAACATGTTCTGCGCCGATTCAAATTAAGATCCCCGGTATTAACTTTGGGCTACGTTGTGGGCAGCAGAAGGCAGTGCATCAAAATCTATTGTTGTACTGTACTACGCCCCAACGTCTATGCCCCCTAACTTTCACCAAGTCGTGCTGGCCGACGTGATGATTATGTTCTAATGACCCCCCATGACTTGCACGGCGTGGGGAGGCCCTCATCCAGCAGTAAATTGACAAAGGGCGCACACGTTGATTTGAACCTCGGTGCTCGCCGCATCTCTTGGGGCGAAATACGATCGTTATCATCAGGCAATTGCAGAATATGACGACTTAATTTTGTACTTGGAGGTGGAAGATCGGTCGATGTGAAGAGACCTACAGTGGCGGGTTTTTTGCGAAAACCAGAATTTGTAAAGCTGGTATTTCTAGCGCACCTTGAATGTGTGCATTGGTACGACGCGTACGCACTAACACGCACGTTGCCGTCCGCATGCTGTCTTACGGGTGCGCGTTATAACGTGACCCCCGTGACGTCACGGTCCGTGTGCCACGCGCCTGCATGCACGCACGCACGCGAGCGCTTGTGCGGTATAGCATGACCCACTGCGCAGGGCCCCGTCTACGTTAATATTGATGCTCATTACCGTCAGGGAGCGCAGTAATAGAATTGAAATCGGACTGAAAATTAGGTCTTTAATCACGCAATCAACGTTGATGATGATGAAAGTAACGATGTTAAAATTAATTGATTTTTAAAAAAAATCTAAATAATTTCGTTCAAATCGTCGTGAAACGATGCCAATCGACCGTTTTACGCATCGATGGACAAGATGGCACACGTTTTTAACCGTTGTTACCGCCCGAGTGATTGGACTGATTGTGGTTTTACACTCTGCGTTATGGTGAAATTTTACGCTTAAGTATCGATTACTGTGGGTGTGCGACGGACACGATGGGCATTGATTTGGTCAATTGTCGTTTCAATTTAACAAATAACGATGATTGCAGGGATCTGGGGATAGGATTGGCAAGGAGGTGGAGTGGTGGTAGATTACATAATTAAAGAAATTGTGCATGTGATGACTATGTTAAAAAATAATACTGTGAACAAATGTTTTGATAATTTTTATGTAAATGGTATGTTTGTGGTTCATTTAGATATTTTTTGAAGACGTATGAGCCGAGTTACTGAATGTGAAACCCTCTGTCCTGTTACAAATGGACAAATTGGCCTGTGCGTGGCAGGGCACATGCGCGCATCGGGTGACTTGGGAGCAAGGTTGGTGACCTCATGTCGAGATGGAACCTGCCTGAATTCACCCACCCCCGCGCATGCCTGTAAAGTGGTGGCTGTTAGAGACAGAATGGCAAGTAGATTTCCAATAGGCCCAATAGTAGCGGAATTTGACTGCTATCCCCTCGTGTTTGTGGGTTTCCTCGGGCACTCAGATGTCCTCCCACGTGGATAAAAAGTTCCCAATGAGAGGAATTTGTCAAATATCCGCACCAGGACCCTCCTGAAAAATCAGTTCTGGGCACAACACTAGATCATTGTTACAAAACACTATGATTATACGGGAGCTAAAATATATGTAGCTATAAACATACCATTTATATAAGCACAAAATCTTAACGTGTAACCACCCAAATATGGCCGTATCAGCTGACATGACCGTGAATCGAATGCATCCACGGATAACTTCGGTGGCATCTGTGACGAGAGATGCGTTTGGTCTGACCTATCCTTCGGTGTCTTATTCAAAAAACCGACTCGCACATTTCCACCAGCATCCCACAGCCTCCGTTTCGCCGAAACGAACAACAACAGTGGTCGGTTTGACCAGGTGCTCGTTTGAAACCCGTGCCCTGTTTGTTAACTTCCCCCCTGAATTCGCCACGCCAAGCCCTTGCGACCGGACTTCGGTTTGGTTCCCAGCCACGGCTAACGTCAGTCGCAAGTTACATCTGAAATCATCCTTGGCCATAGACCAACGCAAACCAGCATGGTGAAGTATGGTCAGTCAAGCAGCCCCCATAACCGGACACGGCATGCTCCGGACTTTGTCCAGCAGTGGTTTGACGGTGGGCTATATATTATTATTCATTGTGAGAAGGGCGATTGAATATCGCTGACAACTCATAACGATATCGTTAGAGCCAGCATTGCTGAACCTTCTGGCTGGGTGTCCTCACTCTCTTGGGTGATCGATGGCTTTTTACAGCCACCGAGCCAGCACTGCTCGAGGTCCAAGGCTTGAATTCAGATTTCAGCCACCTGTGCTTTGAACCAGGTTCTCAAGAGCACCGAGTTGGTGGTTACAGTCCAGTCATCACGTAGAAACAAAACATTTGCTTACGTTTGATTGTTCGCTTAGTGTAGCTGTATTCTCCTCAGGGAACTCAAATTGTTAACGTATATCAGATGTCGGACACGTGGGGAACCACTTGCTACAAAGCATTAAGCGACTCTGTCTTGGACTATACCGTACTGAGAGTACTGGTCACAAGCGGCGATGAGGTGTGGTGCTGGTGGCAATGTGGAAATGGTCCATAACAAAGGACATGGTGATTGTCAAATTCCGATGGAGAACAACACATCTGGATGAGTTGTTGGTCATGTCAGTTGAGGATGGAGTCATTTAAAATTTCTGAGACTCAATATATTCTGCCGATGTAACCGACATCACAGAAATGTGCAAAATCAAAATGAAAACGGCGTAGCACGTTACCGCAACGTAGCGTGTAAATATGTTGCAAGCGGATCGCTTGTTAAACTTCAAATTTACAGCGGTGATGTATTTTTTAAAAATCGACAATCAGTTTTTACCTCTCATAAAAAAAAAACTGAATGGGAGAGTGAGTGCAGAATGTGTTGGGTCTCTTAAGAAATCAGAAATCCCACCATTGTTATCATTTGTCTCGCAATGAATTTTGACTGCGTCGATTGTTGTTGTCGCTAATTATGTAACGGTCCCCTGCAGAATTTAGCGTGTGATAACACCAATCAGTGGGCGGAAAATTTTCTCCAGCGAACTCGCCGTGGAGACCGACAGGTGTGTGGAAACCCGCGTGCGCGCGCGCATACGCAGCGTGACGTACGCGTTATGTCTGCTTGTGTGTGTTTTTTTTTTACGATTCTGTGCACGAGTACAAGCGTACTCGCGTTTATGCGTGCGCGTTCACGCGTCCGCGTACAATTCCGCGAGCTCTCTGCAGGCGTACCCGTTTGTGCATGTGCGACGAGCAGAGCGTCGAGTGGATATGATGTGTAGCAAGTTGGCGGAAGATCTTTAACCCTTGGGTGTGTCCATCTGTGCCTTGCCCGGGCGGTGGCGGCGGCGGCGCACGCCTGTAATCCAGCACCGTGGAGGTAGCGAGTGTTTGGTTGTGAAATTCCCTTCCCATGAGCGTCGAGATGCCATATCCTGGCTTTCCACAGAACGTGGTACATACAGCAAAGTGTGGACTCTTCTCCAACTGCTCCATCTGTATGGGATACGATGCTGCCTCCTTGCATGCGTGCTTTCACTACAGGTGCTCCGGTTTCCTCCCGCATGCGTAAGCGCTCATTGATTGGCTGCAGACAGCTTAAATATGTAAGAGGGCTGCAGAGCGTGGGCAGTTGTTGGTAGCGCCTGCTGCCACCGTCTGTTTGCTGCCTTCTCGCCCATCTGTGGTTTCTCCTCGCATCGCCGAGTCTTCTGCCCTCTCCCTCCGAGAGGGGGAGCGAGCACTGCGCGCGATAAAAGCTGAAATGATTATTAGCCTTCGCCACTCTTGCTGACCTCCCGTCAGTTGATATTCACCTTGTTCCGTCGTGTCGGAATGACCATAACCATCCACAGAGGCACTGGTGCCGGAGTCACTTAGCGCGAAATAATCCCACACTTGTGTGTGCATGTGTTTTGGTTAGTGTTTGCGTGTGCGCATGTACGTATGTGTGTGCAAGTGTGGCCACTTACGTGTATATGTTTGCGCTTGTGCGTGTATGGGGAGCGGTGGCGAAGTGGCTTAGTGCCGCGCTACGAACCCGGCGGCAACCTGGGTTTGATTCCCGCTCACGGCCAACGCCAGTTACGATTATCTGAACTGATCTTTGGCCTCCCCCAGGTCGACTCGGCCTCAAATGAGTACCTGGTATGGTGTGTAAACACCGCCACTAGAGAGACAGGCAGGTCGGACGTGGTTCTGGCCAACCACTTCCTCGTGCACCGTGGCGACCTTCATAGGTGCTCGCTAACAGCACTTGACACTTAACAGTCTGTTAAGATTATACGGGGGGGGGGGGTCTTTGTGTGTGTGTGTGTGTGTGCACATGAGTGGGTGCACGTGTGTGCGATTGCGCGTGTACATGTGCATATTGGGTGGAGCAATGGCATATGGGTTTGTGCACTTCGCCACAATCCCAGTAAACTTAGTTCAATACCCGGCCATAGCTAAAATCAATGGCAAGTGCTCTTAGAACCGGTCTTGAGCCTCCTTGCGGTTGACTCAGCCTTAAATGAGTACCTGGTGCCATGTGTAAACATCCGCACTGTGGGAGACAGAGGCGGTTAGTATGATACTGGCCAACACCACGCTCTTGTGTGCGGTTCCGGCCTGCATAGGGGCTCGCTAACAAAGCTGCCCCAACAGTATGTACGGGTATTTATGTGTGTGTGCATGCTTGTGCATGTGGGTGCATGCGTGCATTAACTTAGGTTGCAAAATGCGCCACACTAAGAAGCACTTTTCCACCCACGCTTTTGTGCACCCTTGCTTTTCGTGTGCCAGCCTGCGTGTTTGCACACACGCGTGTGCATGCATTCCCCCATGCCCCCATGCGCGAGCGTGCGTACTTGCGTGCGTGCGTATGTTCTGTCCTGCAGGCCATGGCGGTGTATGTGGAGACTGGGGGGCTGTGTGGGGTGGTGCTGGATCGTTCGTGGCGGCTAGGTGGGGAGGGGGGAGATGGCACAGTTGGGCCTGGGTTCTGTTGCTCTAAATCTCGGCTAAAGCGATTAACAGGAGATATTGCGCGCGCGCTCTCGTTCACTCGCTCTCTCGCATTCGGTGCATCCGCACAAAACGTGCTCGTGCGTACGTGCGTACGCGCGTCGGCCAGCTGCTGGAATTGACACTTGGGCTAAGAATCAAATGTTTCTGTCGGATTGGACTGCACGCGGCGGCGGCGGCGGTAGATACGAAGCGACACTTAACACGCGGGCGGAGCCTGGTGGCGCGCGCGCATTTAATCCGATCCATTGGCAGTTGGGTTGGTGGATCACGTTAGGAGATTTTACACACGTGTGAATTCGCCGTTTTGTCAATCCACTGCTGGATGAAGGCCTCCCCACGCCGTGCTGGTCATTGCGGGTTTGTGGAGGCAGGCGAGCAGAGACGGATGTGAGGGTTTGTATTACAGCAGAACTGGAGAGCACTTGCACTGCCCTTGCCGTAGGCCTGCGAGGTGCTCTAGGCTGCTGCGGGGGCGGGGGCGTGGGCACATTAGCGGTCACCCTGAGCCGATGCTCAAACTGCAGAGTGAGGAGGTGACCAGTAGGTGGCAGTACAGCAGCTAGGTTACTTGCCCGTCTCTGGATTTTTGAGCGCTTATCAGGGGAAGTCCAGGGTTTTGAATTGGATAATTAAATTAACTACTTCACTATTCTTAATGTACCCGGTTGACCAACTATATATTTACCTTCACGAATGTTTACAAGTTCCTCTGTTGCAGCTGCAAATGACTTGATTGGGCAATCAACTGTCTGTGTGACAGCTTCGCAGGCGCATGTGGCCACTTAATGACTAACGGCCTTTCTGACTTACTGCCTGATGTGGCTGTCGCCAGATCCCTTTGTGAACATTATGACGAATGCGCCATCTGCCAAGTAACTACATTCTGAATGGCGAGTGTACTAACTGACTCGCTGTCTTGTGTGGTCGCCTGCACGTGCCTTGACCAACACTGTGACTTAAAGGATGACTGCCTGCTTGTCTGGTTAACACTGACTAACAAACTTAATGACTGACCAATGACTGGTTGCATCATTGAACAGCCGCCTGCATGGCTGACTGACGAACCTGAACGACTGACTGACCGGTGTGGCTGTCGGAACGTTTCTCTGTCAACATTCTGACTGCCTGACCCAATTGGATGACAAACAGGTCGGCTTGCAACCATTGCTACGCACCATGTCAAGCGTGTGGATGACTGGTTAAAACACACGCCCTGCCTGCCTGCTTGCCTGCCTGCCTGCCTTCCCGGCTGACTCCCTTGTGTGTCTATCTGCAATCTCCTCCGTTTACGCCGTGACTAATCATGATTGCTCGTAAGTCTGACTGACAGACGGGCACACTAAGAGACTGCCTTCCCAACGGACCGCCCGCCCAACTGACTGTGACGTGTTTTCCGGTTGTAGCGTGCTATCGCTCCACACAATGTCCACCGTTTCGCTTCACATGCTGGGAACTAACTCCTTCGTGCAGAAGCTTGTGTTGAACAACACGCGGGGTACAACCCAAGATGTCTTCGAAGAGCTGTCCATCACAACCACGGAAACCCATGGCGTAGTACAACTGACTGCCCAACCAGCTGACTGACCAACCCGACTGAATGTCTGGGTGACTGATGGATAGATCGATAGACAGATTGTTTGTCCAATGCACTGTCTCCCTTGTCTGACGGACTGAATAACGGTCTGCCTGTCTTGTTTGACAGATCGACTGGATGGACTGCCTGCCCGGCCAGCTGAGCAAGAGCTGAATATGTCTGAATGAATGTGACTGAATGGACCGGCCACCCACCGGCCACCCACCGGCCACCCACCCGATCTGACCGCGTGCCTGGGCCGCGTGCGTGGCGCTTTTTGCAGTTGCCGCTGTCCACGCTGTGGGACGCGGGCCTGGGCGTGCGCCTGCAGCGGCTGCTGCGGCCGGGCGGCAGCGCTGCCAAGGCGCGCTACAAGCGCCTTGCGCTGGAGCTCATGGATGACCCCGATTGGCCGCCCGTCAACGTGACGACGCAGGCGCCCGAGGAGGCAGCCGCGGTGCACGCCGTCACGTGACCCCCAACCCCCTGCCATACGCACGCACGCACGCACTGACATAAAATGCACGCGCTTACGGACAGACCCTTGTGAACAAACTCACATGTGTACGGACACACGCAGACATGCATACGCACGAGAACAGAGACTTGCGCAAACCCGCACACTTACTTCAGACGCACAAGCGTACGTGCACACGCAATTCAAAACATGTACACGCGCTTAGGTATACGCGTAGTGCATGGGCCCCGAGCAGCAGTCAGTACCAGCCGAGGTAGCTAAACTTTAGTTGTGCCAATTTAATTATTCGGCCAATAATTAACTGCTCATTTCCGATGTTACTGACCACGTAAATGAATTGGAACCGCAAAAGCTCTGCCACAGCAGGTGGTACTGACGGGTGAACATTTGGCCTGGTATCGTGGACGTGCACGGCTGTGTTTAGTTCTGCACAGATGTACGCAATTATGCATAGACATGCAAGCACAAGATAGGATGCACAAACCACATTGGACGCACATAAATCCACACACGCAAATACAAATACACCAACCCACACAAAGAGATCAGCGTACAGACACACAGCAGGTCTGATCGCAGGATTCCGTGACCCCACATTGCGCAGCGTTGGTGCCACACCAACTCCATTAGTACAAAGCCATGAACCTACCATCACCCTGAGCACTTCCATGCAAACGTAACGTACACGCACACGTCCATAATACGCACACTCGCCCACTTGCACAATTCCAGTTGCTTCCCGACATTTTTTTCTGAATCACTGCGGCTGCATTGGCATTGGACTCTGGACCTCTGCTATCCAGCTCCGATCCCGATCTTGATCCCGCTCCCAATTCCACATGTTTTTATGACTTGAAGCCACCAGCTGCATTGATCCAGATAGCAAAGGGTCGATCTTCGTCCCTGCGGATTTGACCAGCTCTTGTTGCCTCGTCCAGAATTTGTTTAATTGTTAGGATCCGAGTTGGATTGAGAAGCGGAAGACAAAATCCCACAACTTTTTAAAACTTGCATCATCACGTGTACATTGTTTTAATCAACATACGTGTTCAAAGAAAAGTGGTCTATATAATTTAAAAGAAAGTCATTTAGTACATTGCCGCGTCCAATTGAGCTGACTCGTTCAGAGCAGTAGGACTTCCACTGGTGGGGTTGGCGAGTTCACATCCTAGTCGGGATTGACTCGGCCCCATCATCATCGTCATTGTCGTCACCATCATCGCCGTCACCATCATCGCCTTGGTCCCCCTTCGTGCCCATCGTCACTCGTCACGCTCATATTCATCATCGGTGTCATCAGCACCGTCTTCTCCGTCAATACCACCATCGCTGTCGTGGTCCCCTTTCAACATCGTTATCATCCTCACTCGGCGTCGGCGTCGTTATCGTCACTCCGGGGTTGATAGGAAATGAGCACCGCCTGGAGAGGCTGCTCTGTCTTGTGCAGTGAAGCCGGTCGTGGCTTGTTGGTGGTTTTATTTGTGGAATAGACTGGGCTCTGCCAAAGTAACATGGAATTGAATTCTAATACCACTGCCTAGCACGCCTCTTTAGAGTTTGACGGTGGAGACCGATGTTAATTTTAGTTGTTTTTAAATGAAGTGTCGCGCAAGTTTCTTGAATCACGCCGCTCAAATCACGAGCCTGGGAGACGTCTGACAGGGATGCCATCGATTGATGAATCGATGTTCATACCGTCATGTACCTCTTAATGAAACAACCAACGCAAAAAACAAAAAAAACTTTTCTCTTGTAACGACATGCCCAGGTCGTGTCCGAGCGTGTGTCCCGGGCTGGCCGACACGAGTTTTGAACCAAGTTAAAGTAAAAAAAAAGCCTTTAAAACGGTCGTCAGGAGCGCAACCACAGCCCTCTAGTGATCACGCTGCCATGTCACCGCCATGCCTGCAAGTCACTTTAAAGTCATTCTTTTCATTGATAAATCTGGAAATTCGTGTGGGACAACCAGAGGCGCAGGTCACGGATACGTGTCGACATGACCAGGCGTCTCCTCGTGTTATTGCGTTGCGGTATCCTCCGACTCGTGTTGGTTACGGGATTCACTCTTAACGGGTTTCGTGAAAGAAAATCGGAAGCCAAAAAGTTTCCGCGGAACCGCGAGTCGCTTTTATCCACGCGGCATTGAATCGGAGGCCAGGGGTACGAATCGGTCGCTCGAGTCGGCCACAGTGCGACTACAAGGCGTGTTCACGGACTTGTGATTAATGTGGGTGAGCAGAGCCTCGATTCGTCGAGAACCTGCGGCTTAATCGCCCCCGGGCGTAACTCGTCGGTGGCGTGTTTGTCCCGTGAGCCTGTGGGCAGCGTCTGGGACCTCCTGTTGGGTGTGGGGAAGCTGTGGGGAGCATGGCTTGACTCAAACCTAAAGCGAGTGGTGACGGGGGTGGCCAGTTCGGTACATCACGGGGAAACGAGGGCGAGTGCATGCGTGCTGCTGGCCCGACTACAACCACCACCACTACTACCAGCGTTAGTGCACATCCACCACTGTGTCTCGCATCGATCTGCATCAGCACTGCAAACAGCACCGCCATCACGATCACCTGATATCACCAACACTACCACCATTTGAATCACCACCACAACTATCGACATCAACACAACTACCACCACAACCACAACTACTACCAGCAGCACCACCACAACTACTACCAGCAGCACCACCACAACTACTACCAGCAGCACCACCACAACTACTACCAGCAGCACCACCACAACTACCGACACCACCACCACAACTACCGACACCACCACAACTACTACCAGCAGCACCACCACAACTACCGACACCACCACAACTACTACCAGCAGCACCACCACAACTACCGACACCACCACAACTACTACCAGCAGCACCACCACAACTACCGACACCACCACAACTACTACCAGCAGCACCAGCACAACTACCGACACCACCACAACTACTACCAGCAGCACCACCACAACTACCGACACCACCACAACTACTACCAGTAGCACCACCACAACTACCGACACCACCACAACTACTACCAGCAGCACCACCACAACTACCGACACCACCACAACTACTACCAGCAGCACCACCACAACTACCGACACCACCACAACTACTACCAGCAGCACCACCACAACTACCGACACCACCACAACTACTACCAGCAGCACCACCACAACTACCAGCAGCACCACAACTACTACCAGCACCACCACAACTACCGATAGCACCACAACTACTACCAGCAGCACCACCACTTCGCCACACCTTTTTTGGTACAGTCACAGGAAGATGACGGCAGCCGCTTTTAATTGCAGACAAGTTGTTTAATTGGTACACTCTAAGGTTAATCGGAGATCAGCTGCAAGGCATTCTGGGAAAACTCACCCCAACTTGCACACACCGCCTATTGGCGACTGTATGTGTATGCGTGCGTGAGCGGGCATGGCAGCATGATTGACAGCACCGTAGCCTCAAACACCCTCGAACTGTGACAACCGGCCGTGCAAATCTAAGGTCCACAAAGCGATTACACAGACCGAGGTCACCAGGTTACCGGACCGTTCCAACTGGGGCTGTCCGGCATGACCGTAAACATTTCTGCAGGCGAGTTTTACCTGGGACCCGCAGAGAGAGACACACCCATAATAGACCTCAAATGCATTTTCGAGGTTTGGACCGCTTGTCCTTTTTCGCACGACGTCCGAATTAATTCGGCTCCCGTGACGAAACGTCGGACTTTGTGCCCAACGGCGCGTGTCACAAGCCGGAAAACATTTGTCGGGAGGAGCCGCACAGCAGCACAGTCGCGAAAACGCAAGCGGCAGTCAGAACGAAACACGGTATCCGTTCCACCTCGGATCGTAATCGGACGAGCCGTGCCGGAGATTAGAAAGCTGGGTAAGCACCTTAACGCGGCACTCGGCGATCCAAAGGACACGGATACTCGTCCTTTAGAGGGCGAGCGCTTACCGAGCTCAGCTGGGCTCTGCTCACCCTGGGGTGGGGGGGGGGGGGTGTGAGATGTGGCTGGCCGATTTGCGAGTGCGAGCGTCTGTGTCTCAGTGTTGCGTAATTTATGAGTAATTTAATACGTATGTTCTTCTTAAGTTTTCACTTTTAAGTTCCCGATCAGTTTTTTTGTTTGTTTGTTCATGATACAGATGTCGAGCATTTGCAATTGCGTGCCCACGTTCCCAATTTATAGTTTCTGTTTGTGCGCATCGCTGCAAGCCACACGTATCTCAATCGCACTTCTACCACCTGGCGAAACAGGGACGACGCGAGGATTAGACGTGTAGCCATTCATCGCCCACAATCCGATGAATTGCCACGATTCTAATTCACAATTCAATTGAAGAATAGATTTTTTTATTTTGACCTTCTCATCTCTGCAGTCTCATTGACATCAATTGGCCTTAACGTAACTGCGTGAACTATTGTACACACAAATAAATGATACCCTTGCAACACGTTCAAATCGGTGCATTAACCAACCATCAGCGTGATAAGTTCAATTGAGGATTCGTCAGGTGCCGATGACCCACACAACTCTTAAAATAAAACATTCGGAGGCATAGCTTGGGGGTGGAACTTTTGCACCCGCCCCCGTTAAGATCGTCCACGGAGGACAGAGGGAGGGTGTGGAGGGACTCCGAGGAGCGAGGAGGTAATCTCAACAGGGATTAGATTTAGCGCCGTGCGCGCGTGCGGTTGTGGCATTCTGCAGGGTGAAGAGAAGAGTGGATAATAGGGGGAGGCGTCCTCTGCACTGTCGCTCCACACCACTGCCCTCGTCTCCCGCGGGCTACGGGAAGGTGGCCACCACTCCCCGTGTTTTATCACTTGGAACAAGCCACCAGGCCCCCCACCAGATTTTGTCTCCAGAACCGGAATTTCACATCGTTCATCTCCACATCGCCAAAAAATGCTCGGTTCCGATCGGGCGATGTTTCATTTATACTTTGCACACACTGCTCGTTTATCTTAAATTGAGTATATCAAGATAATTTTTTTATGATTTCAGATGAGACGGATAACACTGGACTGTGCGATATTTTTCTAAAAAGACGCACACAAGGGACAAGGCTGTCGATTTAAGTTAAATGAAGACGAGTCTGGTAAGATTCGTGGGAGGGTTTGAATTCCTGCGTGGAACCAGAACTCTGTTTGACCTGCAACGTTTACCCATGCCCACACGATCAGTTTTTTACTTTACTTTTTATTATCACTGTCAGGTTATTTAAATTATTACAGTTTAATTTTATTTAAATTCATGTGTTTTGTGTGTGTAATGAGTGAGTGTATTGCTGATGTCTCACCCGCGAAAAAATATTTAACAAAAAAATTATTTAAAATTGGCCCGTGGGAGTTGCTCTTCCCTTTATTTTTAATTCATAAATTTTTGACAGCCGATATTTTTGTTGTTGCATCCGCAACCGAATTTGGCGCAAGTGTGCATCGCGCAGGTCACGCTGATTCAGGCCTGAATAAATAAATAGATCCCCATTTCACATCTCGCGCCGGATTGTAAAAGCACAAATTGCAAAAACTACTTTATTTATGTACAGTTATACACATACCCTAATTTTTAGATTTTTTAAAAATATATAAATCAATCACGCTCGATACGTGTAACAAGATACAGTGCAACTCCCACTTGCATGGAATATCTGTACCTGCATGGGTACCTGCATGGTGAAATAAACAGTCAAGATTGATAGCTCGCACGGCAACTGAATCGTCAGAGAATGGAAACTTAAAGACGTAATAATCGCCGTTCACGACTGACGCAGCTCAAGAATAGCGTTGCCAATAATATTCTAACACCCACTGGCGGAGCCAGTGAGGGGGGGTGAGGTGGCACGTTGCCCCCCCAATGATCCGATGGAAATCCCTAATTTCGATCGGATAATTGGGGTTTATTAGTAATAAATCGGCATTTTGCGGCCCCCACTGCCACTGTGTAGTATATTATGTGTCAGAGACTCGATGAGATGATAGGACAATAGTCCGAGTCCATAATTGGCAATAAGTAACGGCAAAGCAGTTTCAGCGACTCACAGAATTGTGCGCAGTTGCGTATACAGGACACGACTTCCCTGAAGGCATCAACACCTTCAGCGAGCGCGACGCCGATCACACAACGCGGTTCGAATTCGACCCCCGATCGATGGCTGTGCCATCGCAGCACACGCGTCGAGTAACAAGCAAGGGATAAGTCCTTACTTACTAACAACTCCTCTATCATTGTTCATTGCTGGAGGGGTTGCCCCCTCTACCTGAAAATCCTGGCTAGGCCATTGGTAACACCTGCAATAACGAGTCAGCATATGCAAGCAGTGAACATCATTGTTAAGGTTCGCTTTTTTGTCATTTCCTCGAATTTTGGGGGCACACAACAACAAAAAGATATGTCTTGTTGCCAGCCCAGTCCTTACTGAGGGACGAGCCTTGTTTTGTCGCTTAGAGATGAGCCCCAGATTGTGGTGTCTGCTGTCCCGGTGAGCTGATCGTTCAGATAAGAGTTATAAAGTTAGGATTAAGGTTGACGATTTGGCTATGGTGACTCGATTTCCAGCGCGGTGTTTGGTGTTCGAGAGCAGGGTTGGTGTGAGTGCCAGTGGGCTGCTCGTGCATGCTAGTGTTGTGGTGACGGTTAGGGCCACTTCTGTGGTTTTGCTGTTAAGTTTGAACGTCGGAGGTTCTCTTTCAGGGTAGAGGCACATTTTCGGATGGAGAGCGAGGTGCTTGCCGTACTTTTGGCGACATTTCCAAGTCTTATTCTGTTGACAAGAACGTTCGAGTCCTATTATGCTGCACAGAGCACTCGCTCAGGGCTTGGATGAAGATCTAATGACACCCTGAAACCGCTGCTCACTTTTGGCGTCAACTTTCCCATCCAAAATTAAGACGAGGGGCTCCCCTCGTCTTGACCGGCCCAGCCGACTCTCGATCGCTAAAATCGCTATCGAGCACGAGGCAACTTCTACCCCACTCCCAGCCACCTGGTGCAAACATCTCCTCTCCGCTTGATAACCACCGCACAAGGGACGTTCTTCTTGTATACTCTCGTAAATCCACATTTATTCAGGAGATAAAACAACGCTCTTTATGTTGCCCTTCCTAGCGTCTCGGTGCTCGTGCAGTTGTCTTTGTACGTTATCTGTCCAGCAATCGCTTTGAAGTCCGCGGGGAGTTCGTACCGTTTAACCCTTTCCCAATCCGATGTCGTACGTATGTGTGCACATACGTACGTCATCGGCGCAAAAACGGAGGTAAAAGGTCAGGCGGGAAGGAGTTTGGCACAGTTTGGCGCCAGCTATCATAGAGTGCGGTCGTGTGACTAGAGTTCTCTGCGGTGAGTACAATGTCTTTAAAAACAGCGGCGCTGTGCCTCTCTAAATAAAGTAATCGCTGAACCGCTTGCGCGTTGCGCAATTCAGCGGTGAATGGCACTCGCAACTTGCAGGTGTCTTAGAACGGGAAAGGGGTTAAAAGTGCTCCTCAGCAATCATTCAAGTGCGGCACTGTTTCCCCTCTAGAAGCGCCACGGTGAACAGCACTGTGACCTGCAGTTTTGTCCCCGAGCACTGGTGGATGCCAGGCGCGTCCGTCAGCTGATCTTTAAAGGGCTTGCGAACCCGAGGTCATCGGAGGCAGTTTACAAGCGCGCACACAGTTTCCTGTTTTCTAATTTTTTTTTATGTACATAAAGAGATAATGAAAATTACGAGCTATCTTCAATTAAAAGCTTTCGGCTAATTATTTATTTAGGTGGCATATTTATTCGCTTTTTGCCGAGATTATTATTTTTAAAAAGTTTTAATCATTTGCATTTACAATGTATATGTTTGTCCACAATCGATGGTTTTAAAGAGTGTGACCTTTTTTGGTCAAAATAAGAATGTGGAAGGAAAATCAAAGTATTTTAGTTGTGCAACAGCCGGCCAATCAGGATTCCATACCAGCTTACTTTGTCCAATCAGATGTCGGTGTGTAAACGCCGTCCAGCCAATAAAGTAGCAATCCGTCAATCACTCGTCTGGGGCCGACTTTGCATGTTTTTATTTGATCAAAATCAAATTTATTTCTTGACGTAAATTTTCAGAATGGGCATGAATTGTGCCTACGTATATGCTTTTAATTTTTCTGGGAGACGTATTTCGGCGAGTGAAATTGGCTCTGTTGCAACCGTGCAATCTCCGAGACTGCTCCTTCATCGCCTTTGATTTTTTTACGCCGTGTATCGACCGGTTAAAGGGGTCCCAGTTCCGATCTCCCCGAGGTTATCTTCCGATTGTATCCAGCTTCACGTTTGCAGTGATTGAATCGGAACCCCACCCAAAAAGAAACTGCCGCTCCCTTAAAGTTATCACGGCAAAGGTTTCAAATGTAAATCTCTGCTGTTCAAATTGTCGAGGAAGGAATTTTTAAAAAAAGTGTTTTTGTAGCAAGTTTGACGTTTTTTTTAACCAAATTTCTGGATTGGTCACCCCTTTTGGACTGGGTCCAGGGTAAATGTCCGCACGGTGGGCTGATTTGCATCTTTGGAAATATTCTCTGTAAGATGAAGCTTAAGGTGCGAGAACACTAGACGGGCGGAAACGTCGCCAACAAAAATCTCGTCAATCCACGCTCAGTCGTCACGCGCGGTGGATTCGAGCGGAACTCGGAAACCTCCTCTTGAGCGCGACAAAACCCACCCCCCCCTCGTAAGTCCGGTGCTCACAACTGTCGGCAGTCGAGGAACTTGCTGTGTGGACCATCGTGCTGTGTTGTCCGCCCCGCGTGGCAACTTAAACAGCCCTGTTGCTGCTCAACATCTGTCCTTGAATCTAGTGTCTTTGTCCAGGCGTGGGCGACCTACGGCCCACGATTCCGGTACATGCGGCCCGTGTCAACGTTGACACCCACTACTTTTAAACGATATTTATCCGCCACTGCAGGCACCTTGGCTGCATTGATCGGGTACTACGGGGGTGGGGGGGGGGAGGATGCTTTTGACCTGCCAACACTGTTATTAATTTTAGTGCAGCCCAGTCACTTCTGTGACTTGCAAGTCTTGCAGTGACGGAAGCGAGTGAGGTGTGTGTCAGTGTGTGGTTGTCCACCAAGGGGATTTGTAAGTCCTATTCGCCCGTCAGTAAGAAACACGTTGGTTCTCCATCCTGCCTTGGGCGTCACCGTTAACGGATGTCGTCTCGTGTTCTCTGATCGTTTCTTACAGGCCGTGGCCAGCGCGTTCACGGTTTACCTCTACCATTTTTAATGATGAAATATGCAAGCTTTGCGCAATTAGCGTTGGTTAAAGTACTGGCTTTTTTTTTCTTATTTGTAATCAGATTTTTACTGTTTTTGAGTCCATCATAACGTGGGGTTTGCGCTTCAGGCGAAGAACATTAGACTTTCGGTTAACCGATTCGAGTAAGAGGAACAGTGACGTAGCTGTCGAGTGTGCAGACGGTGCAGCTCGTACACCGGGCCCTACTTACCGGAGAGAGGAGGGGGGGGGGACCAAGGCGGTTGGGAAATTCTACAGGACACGCCCCCTTTTCATTCCTTGGACCAGGTCCCATGCCAACCACGCTATGTTACTGCGTTGCAAAGTTACCAGGCTGTTGGACGAAAGATCGCGTCTGTCGCAGCATGCATGGGGAGTGCATGTGCCTCCGAAGGCTTGAGTTCATGAACACTCTGGCCAGCAAATGGATGGCACAAATTGCAAGCTGGTTTGTGGGGATGAATGAACCGGCGGGGTTAATCGAGAGTCTGCTGTGGAGCCATCCATGCGCGTGCTCTGCGGGGCACCCCTGGAAAATAAGTTGAGCTGCTCAGTCGGGTTCACACTCTCGCATTGCGACGTTGATAGGCGGCGCGACTTGTGTCGACGTTCGTTGCCAACCGTTAGCGATTTTTTTTTATTTTAACCATGTTTATACATCGGTAAAATTCCTGAAAGTCATACAGGCGGTTCCTGCTTTTACGACAGCATGCGTTCCTTGAAACCCCGTCGTAAATCGGACCATATTTTCCCAAAGATGATTGAAACGGTAGGAACATCACTTGCCGGTGTACTTTTATTTTATTTTATCGGCCATATTTAACCAGGGTTTAATAGGTAAAAAATTCACAAAAATACGTGAGGATAACAAAAGCGTCACGCCAAATCACATCGGAAACCAGACTGACTGTTCAAATGTTGGAAGATGCGTCGTAAATCAAGTTTCTGCGTGGTAAATCGATATACGCTGGAATTATATAAACGTCGTAAATGTGGATTGTAATAAATTGGACCGTTGTTAGCCGGAGACCGCCTGCTTATTAAAATAAGAGTATTAATCAAAGCAATTACTTTTTCCCCATTGAATTTTGGCCAATTTGTAATCCACGTAAATGAGAAAATCATTGACATGCAATTTCATGGCGCTTGGTGATGTCTTCAGAGGTGCATTTTCTTATATCAGCAATTATGTCATCATGTAGTTCACCGGTGACATCATTGCAATATAGTCCGTAAGAACACCTATACTCTGAATAAGAAAAACAATCTTAAGGTTGGTAACAGCGTAACGGATTGTCAGTATCAATTTGAAAGTACACAATAGTACATGCATTGAATCGCGTGTGTAAAAAAATACATTTATTTTGATTTGTATAAGTTGTATGCGATCGGTTCGTCACCCTGTGAAGCCACGAGAGGGACGCATTACACTTAATTCTTGATTCGAATTGTGACTCTAAATCAATACATTTGTTGAATTGATCGTTATACGTCTGGACGTAACGCCGAGAAAATTGTTGAGCTACGGGAAGTCGTACAGGGCACCACCATTGCATCATGACAACTCGGCGTTCCGAGATCACCGCTCAAGCTTGGATGAGGAGCAAATTGGGCAGCTTCGCGGATGACGTCGGAAAGTTTCCATTTTTATTCCCGCTAAATCATGGGATTATGCACAAAGCTCTCCAAACATTCCGGTTGGCGAAAACCGGGACACATGGTGGTTGGGCTGGCAGTTGCTCCCTTTGTCACCCAGCCTAAGGCACTATCTCCACCCCCGTCTGCTTTGCACTCTCCACTTGAAAAAACTGAGAGAGAAAGCACATTTTTTGTTGTTGTTGTTGCAAATACTTTGGCGTGGAGGCCATTGACACTGGAGGACAGCTTTTATCGAATCACGGAGACCATCCTAGTCACACCGTGATCTTTGGTACCTTTATGCAAAGTTGGTCAAGAAAAAAAACACAGCACCGGTGTTATTTCTTTCTGCCTACGTTACGAAGCACCCGGCGACGTGATGGAACCCGACTGAGGCAATGGTCACACACTGTATTATAAACATTTTAAAGTTGAGGTTCTGACTAATTTAATATTTTAAACTGTAGTTGCAAATCTTCACTGCTGCTTGGATTTGTGTTGTTTTTTTTACGTCTGCCGATGTATTTAATTTTTGCCCTATTGTGTGTGGAGTCTGAAGGTTTGTGCAGAAATGTAATTAAAGATGCTCTGGGAACATGGTGTACAGTACATGAGGTGTGTACAATGGATACAGTAAGACCCTGGCAGTCTTAAGTAAGCCACGCACAAAATAATCGCAAAGGATATTAAATTCAGTTTAACCAAACCACTTTGCTCGTGTGTCTTGATGTTTTTTTGTCTTACTCTTTGGTTCTTTCGGTAAAGCCACGTAGAAGTAAAATAAATAAAATAATAGAGTAACGACGTTTCGATTGCAATACAAGCAACCGTCATCAGGTCGAACTAAATTTGAGAGAGACACAAAACACAGACACAGAGGCATTGGGTCTCTGTGTTTCTGTTTTCTCTGCTTGTGTGTCTGTCTGTGTCTCCGTGTCTGCGTTTTGTCTCTCAAATTTAGTTCGACCTGATGACGGTTGCTTGTGTTGCAATCAAAACGTCGTACTCTGTTATTTAATTTATTTTCTTTCTACGTGACTTTACCGAAAGAACCAAAGAGTAATTCCTGCAGTCACGAAAGCTTCAAATCTAGTTTTATGTCTTATAGAATCCTGAGACGTTGGAGCATCTTAAAATATAATGAAATAATAATGACCGCTTTAACTGTAATAAATGCAATATATGGATGTGATATAGAAGCAAAATATGTGATTTGTGGTATTTTACCGATGGATGCTTCTAGTCTAGATTTGAATTTCAAATGCCGGAGCTCCACATGCTGTCGGTCCTTGCCTCTGTGCCCCACGTGGCTCTTGAGTTGCGATGCACGTGTTCAGTGACGTGTGAGGGCGAAGGGTGGTTTCGACAGCCTTTAGTTGCAATGGAAACGGCTGCTTGGAAGCGCGTAAAAATATGGGCACCTGTGATTGGCCGAAAATGTCTTGGATCCAGTTTGGAGCCGCGATTTCGCTAAAACGCGTTGCGTGAACACGCGTTAAGGGAGGACTTGCCTTATCGTCCCAGATGCGCGAGTCTCACGCTCGTTGGGCGAGCGTTTGCAGCCCTGTATGGAACCCTCTGCCCTACTCTGTGCGAGGTTCATTGTAGGGGTGCAGCAGTAATCGCTGTGGGCGAGAATATCGGGAGCAAACACTCTATCTGGGACTACAGAGATACAATGCAAAAATGGATTTGCGCTTGCCTCTACTGCCCACAATGTAGGCCTCTCGCAAGCCCTAGGGGCACCGTGCGTAGTGGTCGCACCCATCCAAGCGCTATCGAGGCTCTAAAAATCCTGCTTGGCTTCCAAGATCTGATGAGATCGGAGCCATGCCGGGTGATTTTGTCGTCACCTTATATACACCACACTTACAGCTGGGCCATCGGATTAATTAAGCGACTCATGACCGATTGTAAGTTCTATCACTCGACTGATTAGATCACGAGAAGAGTTGCGGGGAGGAATGGTCTTACCCGTAGGCACGATTAAAATCGGGGAAATTCCCGGTTTGTTGAGCACCGGCCTAAAGTTCCAAGGAGGCCGCAACAATAACCACACTCGAAACGTGTGATACATCAAATCAAACTTAATTTATGTCATGGCGCCTTTCTAAAACCACGTTGCCTGTACTACATAAGCAGACTAAAGCGAATTAATTTCTTGAATTGAGCAAGGTTAGGGGCCGTCCATAAATGACGTCACGCACATGGGGGGGGGTCAGACATTTGTGACGATGGGGGGGGGGGGGGGTTGAGAAATGTGACGTCACATCAAAATGCGCAACTTTAAATAAATATAGACAACACGTTCTACTTAATTAGACTTTTTAACAAATTTTTCTTCTACAACATCAGAGTGCAGCGCCACATTAAATACGCGCTACAATGACAATAGTTTAAAGCGATTTGAAGCATGTTTTATTTGGGGGGGTGGGGGCAGAGCTTTGTGACGTCATATTTGACGCCGTGTGACGATGGGGGGGGGGGTCAAAAATCGTCCAAAATCGCGTGACGTCATTTATGGACGGCCCCTTACCAATCCGCAGCGACGAGCGTGTTGAAGTCTTATAAACCCCTCGCTGGTGGCTGAGAGCAGTGGCGAGTGTCCCGGTTCAGATGTCACTCGCCATCAATGTTCGCCGTGACCGGGAGACCCAACCGAGGTTCGCGGAGTCATTGCACAGCGGACCAACCACTCACGCCGCCACTCCGCTCCACCACCCCACGTGGTGATGATTTGTTTACAATGAATCGCTGATATGTGAAGAGTCAGAGGCAGATATATAAACTTCCCAGGGCAGTCCCGAAATAGGAAGCTTTTATTTTACGTTATTCTGGCCCTACATATTGTTGTAAATCATCTATATTCAGATGTTTTCTCGCTGGCTGCTGGCTGGGCCCTTTCTCCACCCCAACAGGAACCACTGTCGGTCGTGCCTGCTGCGGGTCGTTGCCGCCGAAACTAGCTGGGTAACTGGCTAAACGGGATTTTTTCTTCTTCCGTGTAACAAATAAACACTGACATCATTGCGACCTCCTTTGCCAGTACCAAAATAAGAGAATAGGTTTTCCCATGTTTTTGTCTGGCAACAAAACAGCTGTGTTAAGATGTTAAAACACCAAACTGAAACCTTTTTTACGAGGAATCATGTCTGCATTAACCGCAATGCTTGCGTTCAGAATGCAAAATAAAAACACACTCAGATAATATGATGCATTGTCTTTGAAACTCATTGGTCCACACCAGGGACGGCTTTCTTTTGAGCCTCGTGTAAAGCCTTTTGGCGTCCTCTGGTCTAACACCGTTTTGAGACTAAAGAAAGCTGTCTGGTGTGGACCAATGAGTTTCAAAGACAATGCATATATTATCTGAGTGTGTTTTTTAGTTTGCGTTCTGACCACAAGCATTGTGGTTAATGCTTCCTTGTAAAATATTTCAGTTTGGTGTTTTAACATCTAAACACAGCTGTTTATGGGAATAGGTTTTACCCTTTTAACTGGCACAAAAACTGACACCTTTATTCAAGGCATCATGTTTGCAATAACCACAACACAAGCAGTCAAAAGGAGGTCTCATCATGTAAATGCTCACCCCGAGCCCTCAATACTCTGATAGTGCGCTGTTTTTGAGTTGTACGCCTTTTGGCGTCTTCTGGTCCAACACCAATGGAGACTAGGCTCTAAGAAAAGCTGTCTCGGGTGTGGACCAATCAAATTCAAGGACAGTGCATATTATTATCAGAGTTGTCTTTTTTGTTTGCATTTTGACTACTTGTGTTGTGGTTATTGCAAACATGATGCCTTGAATAAAGGTGTCAGTTTTTGTGCCAGTTAATAGGGTAAAACCTATTCCTATTTCTTGTTACTGGCAAAGGAGGTCTCACAGCTGTTTTTGCCAGAAAAAAAGGGGAAAACCTATTCTCAAATGAACACTGAATTGCATTGAAACCGCGAAAGAAGAAATTCGGAAGATAATTGAGAAGAATGTCAGTGTGTAATGCGCGTGACGTCACTCCACGTCGACCAGCCCCCATTAATAATCCTTATAAGGTGACGTCCTCCACATGGACGCCCCCCCGCCCCATTCATAATAATTAGCGGCCGATGTCACTCCACATGGGGGGGGGCGAGGCGCCTCCTCCCCCCTCCTCGGCGTCAACTGACAACCCTCACTACAAAGGCAGAACCCTCACGTCATCACGAGATCTCCGTAACGCTGTTGTTGAGACATCAAAGTAAAAAGGACGTCGTAATGAACAAGGGATTATAACCTTAAAATGAAATAAGTCTGTGTCACCGTGCCCTTACAAATTGCACACGCATTAATGCAATGAATATATCACGTCGCGGTCTGCTTTTCGCTTGCAAGTTTCAGATTCACTGCAATACACCCGTCATTGGACGGGCTAAAGGCGACTAATGGATAGGGACACAGAAGTGGTGAGCGTAACGAATACAGAACACTGACCACGGTTCATTTGAAATAATTGCCTCTTAATTTTGAATTTGTCCTGTAATGAACGTAATTATTTTGTCAGAATACTCTTTACATTCTTAAAGATATATATATTTTTGAAAACCTCACCATACATATTATCTCCTTGTCATCTTATTACGTTAAGAAAAAATAAAATTACTTGTCGTGCCCCGAGTACAGGATTGCGAGATGAGTATTGCCCATTACAGCTGTCGATTATTTCCCGTTGCGGGGCAACGGCTTAAAGTGAAAGAAAGTCAACGTATTTTCTCCGGTAAATATAACAAATATATTTTTTGGGGTATTTCAAGTCGGGGGGTGGGGGAGGGAAGAAATTACCCCCTCCCCTCCTCCTCCTCCTCCTCCTCCCCACCTGGTTACCTCCACTTTGTAAAAGTGATGTGCGCCAATTTCACCCAAATCAAGAGTTTCTAGTCCCACACGTGGCGCCTCCCACGTGTGCGGAGATTGACGCGGGTTGGACCACGCGCTGGTGGGGTGAGTGGCCCAGGTGAAGCCGCAGATGTCGTCGCTGTGGCAAAAGTGAAGAGTGTCGATCGAATATTGTGCGCACGAATTGTGAGCGGATGTATCCGTCTGCCTGCCTGCGTGTGTGTGTGTGAGAGAGTGCGTACGAGTGAGTGTGTGTGTGTGTTGAACACCAGGATTATCACAAAATCTCCTTACGGCTATTTGGGTCAAATGGGAGTTAATGTAGCATTAGTAGCTAACACACACGCACGCACGCGCATGCACGTATACACATGCATGCACAGCACATGCATATTGCGAAATCTATACATGTGCATACGTACATAAATGCGTGCATACATAACACGGAGCAACTTTATAATTGTGCCATAACGATAATCGTATGCGTATGTACAGCCCTTTGTCAATTGAATGCTGGATTAAGGCCTCCCCACGATGGATGCTGGTCATAGGGGTTGCCGGACCACACGCGCGAAGCGAGAGAGCTCAGTGCTTGGTCCAGATGTCACTCGCCACTTGCCGTGGCTGGCAATCAAACTTGGGGTCGCCGAGATCCGTAAACACCGTGCACACCACCGCCGCTGCCACAATGTTCACATCGTCGTAAACAACGACCGACGGCCAGGATCTATCCCCCCCCCCACATCGTCACCATCCCTCGGGGGCCTCGCGAAACCACACAAATCCGTGTTAGATTTTGTTATTATATATATATATTTTTAACCTATCTACGTTACTTTACCGAAAGATCCAAAGAATATGAATCCGTCCCGTTTTGTCAACGCGCGGTCTCACCCCGTCTCCCAGGTTCCGTTCGTCCTCCGTAAGCAATTTCCTCCCATTTGACCTGCCATTCAGAATTGGGCTCTTTATACTCCGGGAGGAATCCGATGAGCTATAAGGCTCTTTTTCACAGATGTCCAGTAGGGGCACGGGGCCAGAACGTTACAACAACTGATGCTTCTGTTGTTGTGGAGAAACTCGTGCAGCCAGCTATGGCTCTAGGATTTGGTGTTGCATGTTATTTACGTAGTTTATTGTAAAAATTCGGTCACAGTCCCTGTGATCACTGTTACGTTGCAATTATGGCTTTATTTTTTGGTGATTCTCGAAAACGTTTTTTGGTTTGGACATGTTTGTTTTGTTGTAGTACGGAGTTTAGACTGATGGCCTTAATCTAAGTTTTCTTGTGGTTGTTGTTGTTGTTTGACTTGCATCCCACTGGGATTTTTTGCACACAGCGTTGGTGTACGGTGCTTTTGTTCAGGAATATTTTGCTGTTTTTTTTTCATGGATTTTCTGTTTGCACAGTCACATAGTCACTTGAATATGTTTTCCTTGTTCGTGTTTTTTTTAGTTTGTTGTGGTTGCACCCGATTCAAGAGCCGAATGGCTCACAGGGCTATATCAAAATAAATAAACTGAAAATAAACAACAACAAACAATACCAATTAAAAAACCTACGAAAGCAGTGCACCGGTGGTCTCGTCCACTGGCCATCACCGTCCCTTCTGGCAACGTCCTGAACAGCGATGTCTCTCCCTCTTTCCCGGCGTGTCAACTCTGATCCGTGTGCCGTTCCTCGTTCTCTCTCCCGTCCAAAGCAGTTTCCGGCATGCATCTCTCCTCCGATGCTCTGCTAACTTTTTCGTTAAAAACCAAGAAAGAACCAACGATATGAATCCCTGCAGTCACGAAAGCTTTAAGTCAAAATTTAACTTTTTCGTTGTTGTAGCTTCCGTTCCATTTGCTACTGTTCGTGTGCATTTTGTTGTTGTAATACGAACCACCTCCCCCCCCCCCCCAATGCACGAATAGAAGAATGAGGAATCAATCATTGCACAATCTAGGCGCTTCGTCACCGGGTTTAATGCCTTCAACTAATAGGTGCGGCCAAATGTGATCGCACTTCTTTGATAGTGTCCGTCTGAGAATGCCAGTGGTTCTCATCATCAACATCCCACTAATAGGGGGGGGGGGGGGGGTTGTTTCCTGGAGTAGGTGAATGTTTTGAAATGTAAAAACATAGACCCGCGACACATTCGTCAAAAACACTGCGGCTCTTAAAATGAAAAATATATAATGGTCGACGTTTCGGGCAATGCCCTTGACGGTACATAGACCAGTGAAGAAGCGTGTTTTCTGTTCTTCGTGCACTACTGCCAACGCAGGAGTATCCCCAGATACATTGTTTAGTTGTGATATAGAGATCCGCATTGAATTCTGGTTATACGATGCAGTCTATTGTGATTCTGTCAGTGCACACTACACACACCGCACACACACACACACGTATGGTGTGCATGTATTTACACACGCGCGCGCACACACACGGTGTGTGTGTGTGTGTAGTTTGTATAGTGTGTGTACACACAGCACGTGTGCCCAGGAGTGTACATAAAATGCACACGTGCGTGCACCGGGCGTTTGTCGGCTTATGCCCCATATGCAAGGGCATATACAGAACACAGTGCACAATATGCATAATGTACATCGTAGTAAGTTGTCCTGATCCGTGGCTAAGAGGATTCTGATTAGGACCAACGTCATCACTAATGTACTGTGGACTCTACCATGACGCAACAACATTGATTGCATGCAAGTACAACTCTGGACCGCTTTCGACATAGAGTGTCTCATCAGCAGAGTCAGACTTGCTTAAACCAATGCTGGCGAACTGTAGATGTTTCCAGGCCAGGACACCTCTTTCCTAGATATGGGTCCTCCTAGTTGGAAGCAAAACCATATGTACAAAACATAAAGCAACATTCATAATAAAGGTGTTTGGGTTAGATCGCGTTATTTATAAATGTGTCGTAAACCCTCCACCACCCGACACGGCCACTCAGCATAAAAGTGTCACGTTGACAAAAGACTAAATAGTTCACTACTTTCGCCCACCGGTGTGTTGAAGGGTGGATCCACAACATTTACAGTGAATTCGGTGGGCTAAAGTAGTGAACTATTTTGTCTTTTGTCAACGTGACACTTTTTTGCTGATTGGCCGTGTCGGGTGGTGGAGGGTTACGACACATTTATAAATAACGAGAACTAACCCAAAAAACCTTTATTATGAATAATATTGGTCGCGAAAGCCTACGTGTTATAAAGCAATATATTTGTTTCGATTTAAAGCTTTCGTGACTGCAGGGATTCATCTTCTTGGTTCTTTCGGTAAAGTCACGTAGAAGGGAAATAATAAAATAATAAAAAGAAAACATAAAATTCTCACGACGTTTCGGCCACAACACAAGCAGCCGTCCTCAGGTGAAGAAACAGAACTGTCGGAAAGACAGCGCTCCAATGAACAGTGTGAACAGCGCTCCAGTGAACAGTGTGAACAGCCTTCCAGTGAACAGTGTGAACAGCCTTCCAGTGAACAGTGTGAACAACGCTCCAATGAACAGCGTGAACAGCGCTCCAATGAACAGCGTGAACAGCGCTCCAATGAACAGTGTGAACAGCGCTCCAGTGAACAGTGTGAACAACGCTCCAGTGAACAGCGTGAACAGCGCTCCAATGAACAGTGTGAACGGCGCTCCAATGAACAGTGTGAACAGCGCTCCAGTGAACAGTGTGAACAGCGCTCCAATGAACAGCGTGAACAGCGCTCCAATGAACAGCGTGAACAGCGCTCCAATGAACAGCGTGAACAGCGCTCCAATGAACAGTGTGAACAGCGCTCCAATGAACAGTGTGAACGGCGCTCCAATGAACAGCGTGAACGGCGTTCCAATGAACATCGTGAACGGCGCTCCAATGAACAGCGTGAACGGCGCTCCAATGAACAGCGTGAACGGCGCTCCAATGAACAGTGTGAACGGCGCTCCAATGAACAGTGTGAACGGCGCTCCAGTGAACAGTGTGAACGGCGCTCCAGTGAACAGTGTGAACGGCGCTCCAATGAACAGTGTGAACGGCGCTCCAATGAACAGCGTGAACGGCGCTCCAATGAACAGCGTGAACAGCACTCCAATGAACAGCGTGAACAGTGTTCATTGGAGCACTGTCTTTCCGACAGTTCTGTTTCTTCACCTGAGGACGGCTGCTTGTGTTGTGGCCGAAACGTCGTGAGAATTTTATTTTATTGTTTTATTTTTATTGTTTTATTATTTCCCATTCCAGGTGACTTTACCGACAGAACTAAGAAGACAACACATTTGTGTTATCTGTGTGGTGTTTTGTCCAAACCCAGGTCACCGTTGTGTTAACGACGCAACACAAGAGAGAATGTCCTGTTCTGGACACACCCGGGCTGTCTGTGCCGTGCTGTTCCAGGACAAGTTTGCAGCTCATCTTTGGGGACAAGCAAGTCCCCTCAACAACAGAAGCTTCTGGCATTGATAATGAATTCAGATTAATGAGCAGGGCGACGCTGTGGCCAGCAGAGGGCATTGCAGCAATGTTCGATCGTTGCGTCCAACTTCTATGTTCCTCCGACCACGTTTGGTGAAGTATGGTCAAAACTAGCACCTTCGACCCCGCCGCGCGGCGTGGAGGGAGGCCCTCGTCCAGCAGCGGATTTCCATGACCATTAAAGATGGATGGGAGCGACCCCACGGTGACATCGCTGGAGGGATAGAATGGTTCATCAGAACCTGTTGTGTTTATTATCATGACCGCAGCTTCGTGTCTATGTAGCCCAGGGGGGGGGGGGGTGGTTGGCAAACCAAAATAACAAGAAGAGCCACGTTTTTCGAATTCGGTACGAAACTCAATGCATGTGAATAAATTAACACGGACATTGCGTCACGAAGCAGTCCGTAAAAAAGCCGCGCAGATTGCCGACCCACTTGACGTGGATTCACTTTAGTAGTGCCAATTTAGTGTTATGTAATTGATAATAATTTACTTATATATCCAGGAGAGCCACACTGAGCCGTAGGACTTTCTTTCAGGAGGGTCCTGCCGCTACATTGGGTTTTTTTATACCGACAGTTTCAGCCAATTAATTATAAACTTTTATTGGACACCGTGGGAGGAAACCGGAGCACCCGGAGAAACCCTACGCATGCGAGGGAGAAACACTCTATGCCCGTACAGATAGAAACAAAATGTGATTTTTCCACTTGCTGTACCGCCTCCTCCTGGCGAGCCAGGGTATGGCACCTCCTCGACGCCCACGGGAAAGGAATGTCACAATATTTGTTTGAGCCACCAACCCTGGCTGCCTCCACAATGCTGGGTTACAGGCGTGCGTCGTCACCACCGCCCAGCTTGACCTACACACAATGGTCGAACAAGCAGCAAAAAATATAATTAAAAAAAACAGCACTGGGGAGACAAAGGTGGCCGGGAATGGCCTGGCCATATCACCCCCTCGTGCGCCACGCCAGCCTTAATTGGTGCTCGCTAACAACACTTGCTCCAACAGACTACGTATAGGCTATATGGGGGATCTTTGTCTTTGTGAGTTTTGCGAATGACACATCCGGCTGCCTGTGTACCCACGTGAAGCGACCCATTTAGTGGCACAGCTTCATCATCGTCGTCATCACCTTGATCCATTGCGGAGTAGAACACAACTTGTTAAACACTCTTGACCGCACAGAATTACACAACAGAGAAATTGTGATAATCAGAAAATGTTCTGTTTCACCGAACAAAAATACGGCGCGATATTATTTTGGTCACCAGCCCCCAGGTACCTTGCGGACCAAATGTTTTCCGTCGGCATTTGGCGAAGCGTGCAAAACCCTGCACCGATTTCAAGTTTCTGAGTCTCGTCGGCAGAGTTCCGCCTGGAGAATAAATAATTAAATAAACGTCCAAGGCAAGGAGGCGTGACGACCACAATTGTGGCCCACTCAGAACCGTCCAGGAAGTTTGTAGAAAATGAGTGTTGTCTTCATCACCACGGCCGTCGTCACCACTGCAATTAGCATTCCTTCCACCACCAGAACTGAAAATCACCATTACCATCAACTTCGCCATAATCACCACCACCATTGCCATCATCTCTACTAGCCACGTCACCACCACCACCATCATCATCCTGCCATCACTAAATCACTGTCATTTACACTTTCACCATAATCACTATAATCACCAGCACCACCGTCGCCATCATCCCTGCTATGAACGTCACCACTTTAACCACCATAATCATAATCACCACCATCGCCACCATCCCTACGATCAACGTCAGTTACCACTGCCACCATCATCTCCACTACCACAGCTATCACCATCATCAGTTGGTGATGTTAAGGCGACGCTTAGGCACAGAGTCAGATTAAGCGGCGCGCTGGATTTCCGAGTTTCACTACCCGATGAAGCTCAAAGCAGTTTGAGGAAAAAAAAAACGTTGTATGTGTTTGTGTTGAGTTCAGTCAACACCGGTGAGCTTTATTGATCAGTATGCGATCAATACATTGGCACGAATAAACAATATCTGTGTAAACGTGACAATCATGTTGGGTGGTGGAGGGTTCATTGTCATAATCATAATATTTATTTATACTGGAGGAATGCGATGAGCTACAAAGCTCTTCTTCACAGATGTCCGGTATAAAACTACCCCGTGGCCTCTAAATGTGCTGTGCAGAAGGACAATTGCCCAAAACGTTGCCTATTATATACTTTTTACACGCTTTCTATTAACTCACTCTCTGGTTTTTTTGTATGCTCAAATCTTGTAACTCAATTTGAACCCACTTCCCAATGTGGTATCGACTGCAAACTTGTTATACTTATGTCATACTGATGACAATATTATATTCTATCATGAAAATATTTTTTTAAGCAATCTTTTTTTTATATATATATGTTATGTTTCAGCCTGGGTCTAATTGTCCACGCTCAACTCACGTTGGATGTAAATCACCACGGCTCCCTTACGTTGTGGCAAGTTTCGGGGCCACTTCCTGGAGTCGTGGAGTTCTGCCGTTACTAGTACGGTACATTTCATTAAAGCGTGTTTAAAAAAAGTATTTTTAAATATTACTTATTTTAAGGCAGTGTCATTGGCCGGAGTTTTATTTGTGTTTGTGCACCACTGCCGATGGAGAGGCAGCAGCAGAATCGCCAGATAATTTGTATACAGTATTTAAACAAATGGATCATCATCATCATCACTACCGTTGTCATTCCTCTACAACCTCAATCGCCACCGTCACCATCATCGCAACGTTTGAGAAAACCAAATTGGCGGACTGTTTTTTTTGTTTGCAATT
This sequence comes from Petromyzon marinus, assembly GCF_048934315.1. Lineage (NCBI taxonomy): Eukaryota > Metazoa > Chordata > Hyperoartia > Petromyzontiformes > Petromyzontidae > Petromyzon > Petromyzon marinus. The sequence continues at coordinate 9,552,816 of NC_133671.1, forward strand.
TTAATTCCCCGGTGACCCGGCTGAGGTCAATTAGCTCGCTGCACTTGAGAGGGCGGTTCGTGTCATTGTGTTTCTTTGTGATATTCTTTAACGAGGGATCTCGCATATCTGTAATAGAGAACGCGGGGTTTTGGTCTATTTAACGGCTCATCGGTAGAAGTTAAGGACATCCGCAACAAAAACAACAAAAAAAACACCACGCAGAGAGAGAGAGAGAAAAAAATGTCAACGTATTCAACAAGCCAGGTAAAGCCAGCACATCAACTGAGCCTCTTACTTTGAAAAGGAGCTTAGATAATATGTCGCCTCCCCTTTCCCACACCAAGCCTCGCTGTTGAATCTGAATAAGCGGCGGTTGTGCAAGGTGCGCCACTTTGCCCCGAGCGGTGACAAGCTGGGTAAAGCCAGCGCAGTAAGTGAGCATCCGCTCCCATTAAGGCGCTTACGAGAATCTGGCTGTCCCCCGCGCGCGGTGATCAGAGAGGACGCTGCTGCTGCTGCAGCTGCAGCAGCTGCTGCTGCTACCGCTGCCACGTGATTTGGGAGGCTTCAGGAAATGCGCCGCTCGCTTTAATCCCCGCCCCCCCCCCTCTCTAATCGCTCGGCTACAAAATAAATAAGCAGACAACTCGGTACGCCCTTTTCACCGTGTCTGTCCTTCCACATCGATAAATATTAAAGTCTTTTTTGACACGTTCCATCGGCCGCACAGACCTTCTGGGAGTTGTTTTTGGTTTCTTCAGCAGCATTGAGTGTCTGGTTTAATACAAGCAGAACTCTGGACCGGTTTCGACATGCAGCGTCTCATCAGCAGAGCCAGGCTTGCTTAAATCGATGCTGATGAACTGCCAAATTTGTTTTTTATCGGTAAGGAATCCCCCTCTGGTAGTCATGGGTCCTAGTTCGACACGAAACTATACAATACTAAATAATAATTATAATCGGGCAGAGTCACTTGACTCTCCAACGGAGTGTATATAATAATAATGGGCACTATTCTGTACACGCCATGTCATGTATGTTGAACTTCTTTTTCACCTTACGTAGCTAACCGTGCTAATCGGAGGTGCCAGTGTACAATTACAAGCACGTTGCTTTTCAAATGAACACGATATATACAGTGAGGAAAAAAGTATTTGATCCCCTACTGATTTTGTACGTTTGCCCACTGACAAAGAAATGATCAGTCTATAATTTTAATGGTAGGTTTAATTGAACAGTGAGAGACAGAATAACAACAACAAAAATCCAGAAAAACGCATGTCAAAAATGTTATAAATTGATTTGCATTTTAATGAGAGAAATAAGTATTTGACCCCCTCTCAATCAGAAAGATTTCTAGCTCCCAGGTGTCTTTTATACAGGTAACGAGCTGAGATTAGGAGCACACTCTTAAAGGGAGTGCTCCTAATCTCAGTTTGTTACCTGTATAAAAGACACCTGTCAACAGAAGCAATCAATCAATCAGATTCCAAACTCTCCACCATGGCCAAGACCAAAGAGCTCTCCAAGGATGTCAGGGACACGATTATAGACCTACACAAGGCTGGGATGGGCTACAAGACCATTGCCAAGCAGCTTGGTGAGGTGACAACAGCTGGTGCGATTATTCGCAAATGGAAGAAACACAAAAGAACTGTCAATCTCCCTCGGCCTAGGGCTCCATGCAAGATCTCACCTCGTGGAGTTGCAATGATCATGAGAACGGTGAGGAATCAGCCCAGAACTACACGGTAGGGTCTTGTCAATTATCTCAAGGCAGCTGGGACAATAGTCACCAAGAAAACAATTGGTAACACACTACGCCGTGAAGGACTGAAATCCTGCAGCGCCCGCAAGGTCCCCCTGCTCAAGAAAGCACATATACATGCCCGTCTGAAGTTTGCCAATGAACATCTGAATGATTCAGAGGACAACTGGGTGAAAGTGTTGTGGTCAGATGAGACCAAAATGGAGCTCTTTGGCATCAACTCGCCGTGTTTGGAGGAGGAGGAATGCTGCCTATGACCCCAAGAACACCATCCTCACCGTCAAACATGGAGGTGGAAACATTATGCTTTGGGGGTGTTTTTTCTGCTAAGGGGACAGGACAACTTCACCACATCAAAGGGACGATGGACGGGGCCATGTACCTTCAAATCTTGGGTGAGAACCTCCTTCCCTCAGCCAGGGCATTGAAAATGGGTCGTGGATGGGTATTGCAGCATGACAATGACCCAAAACACACGGCCAAGGCAACAAAGGAGTGGCTCAAGAAGAAGCACATTAAGGTCCTGGAGTGGCCTAGCCAGTCTCCAGATCTTAATCCCATAGAAAATCTGTGGAGGGAGCTGAAGGTTCGAGTTGCCAAACGTCAGCCTCCAAACCTTAATGACTTGGAGAAGATCTGCAAAGACGAGTGGGACAAAATCCCTCCTGAGATGTGTGCAAACCTGGTGGCCAACTACAAGAAACGTCTGACCTCTGTGATTTCCAACAAGGGTTTTACCATCAAGTACTAAGTCATGTTTTTCAGAGGGGTCAAATACTTATTTTCCTCAAAAAAATGCAAATCAATTTATAACAATTTTGACATGCGTTTTTCTGGATTGTGTTGTTGTTATTCTGTCTCTCCCTGTTCAAATAAACCTACCATTAAAATTATAGACTGATCATTTCTTTGTCAGTGGGCAAACGTACACAATCAGCAGGGGATCAAATACTTTTCTCTCACTGTACTGTATATTTCTCTCCACGTGGTTACGGGTTGTACCGCGTGGTTTATTGGGCAATGAAGTCCGACGTTGCACTTCACGTGCCGGGAGCTTCTTCAGGACCTCGTTTCGGTTCGTTGAGTTGTTTCGTCCAGCGCGTCGTCTTTTTTTTTTGCGACCAAATTTTGCTACTCCCGATTGATTTCTGGGTCAGGTTTACGCGCGAGTAAAAAAAAATGTGTGTGTCGCACACCCTCCTCCACCTGACCCCCGCCAACTGACGGAGGCGTGTCGCGTGAGCAAAAACGTGCCAGTTGATGACCGCACCGATACAAGTCCGCGACACGGATACACGTCGCAGGGAGATAATGATGCACACATTCACCAAGGACACTCAATGCTGAGTTGACCTCGGCGAGTCCCAGAACCGGCTCTGATTTTGTTTGCGTCCAAACTCAGGCACCCGGGGGTTCGTAGCACGGTTCGCTAACCACTATGCAAACCGCTCGCCATAGTATATGGTACAGTACTCAAACACCCCGCGCATGCCCACCAACACGTGACATTTGATCACCATGAAAAAAAACCACAATAACCGCGAAGTAAGCAAAACACCCGGAGTCGCACAAAGTGTGTCCACATTCAACGAAAATCCTAACCCAGTCTCTGGAAATGCAAACGGGCAGAGGGGGGGGAGGAGGTCGTGTGTGTGTGCACGTGTGTGTGCACGCGTGTCTGCACGTGTGTGTGCACGCGTGTGTGTGTTGCATGCCGCGTGTATTTGGTGTCCGGTTTATGTAGTTGGCAGTGCGCCTGATGCATCTGCCAATGTAGCCCCTTGCCATGTGACCTGGAGCACTTGGTTCTCGCTCGTGAACTCCTGCCAGCCAGACAGCCAGTCTTCGCCACTCCACGTGGCCTCAGAGTGCACCTATCCTGGGCACAAAGCTCCTGTGGTAATATCGCCGCTATTTAGTGGTTAATGAAGGCTATTATTGTGCTTGTTTTGTGTTGAGGTGTGCGTGCGTGTTTTTTTTTTATCCGGAGAGCGATAGTGTAGCGGTTAGCGCGTTGCGCTATGAACCCGGTGACCCAAGTTCGATTTTTGCTCACGGCCAACACCAGTGATGATTATAATTATCTGTACCGGTCATGGGCCTCCCCTAGGTCGACTCAATCTGAAATGAGTACCTGGTGAGGTGTGTTAACATCGCTACTCGGGAGACAAAGGCGGCCGGGCGTGGTGTTGGCCACCCACCCTCTCGTGTGCCGTTCCGGTCTTCATTAGGTGCTCGCTAACAGCACCTGCCCCAACAGTCTGTTAAAGGCCATAGGGGGATATTTGTTTTTATATGTGGTGGTGCACACTCGTGATGGAGCACTTCGGAGGCAAGGGTTGGTAGATCACGTAACTATTTGTTGCAGATCCCAAACTCGCTGGCTTGCGAGTTGCTAGCACAGCAAGTGGATTGAATCCATCCGTGTGGAGCTCTTGAGCGTTATCTCCTCGTGTCGGCGGTGGGGATTTTCTCCAGGTCGTTCGTTCCCCCCCCCCCCCCAACAATAAGCCAGACACTCATGAATTAAATTCTGTCAAACATCGCCATGCAGGTCTTCCCTTAATAAATTAGTCTTGCGACTCGGCGGGGGAACCTTTTTTGAGCGGAGGCCCTCGATTATGTGAACGCCCTGAATGGACGCAGTGAAGTGCTTAGCTACGAAAGCGCCTTTACAGAGGGGTTGAACGATGGTGGCCCCTTTAAGTGTTGGACGCGCGAAATACCAAAGACGAATTCCATCAAATCGGACAAAGATCAATGCCACAAATGGGCCGAACAAGTCAATTGAAATGCAACTAAAAGTGGAATAACTCGAACATAGGCGTGCGCTTTGCCATTCGTGCAGCCGTAGGCAAGGGAGAAGAAGCAACATGAGAATAGGTTTGACCCTTTCTGGCAATGAAATATGTTAAAGCGCGCAAACATAAACCTTGCAAGGAATCCTGTCTGAATTAACCGCACGGACTCGTGGTGAACATGCAAACACAAAAAACATGCTCGGGTAATGTGTGCATTGTCTTCGGTTCTTTCGTTAAAGTCACGTGGGTATAAAATATTGATGCGTTGTCTTTGAAGCGGATTTGGTCTCCAACCAGAGGCAGGTTATTAAAGAAGGTTGTCTCTGGTGTAGAACAATTCGTTTCAAAGACAATGCATTTAGTGTTGTCAGAGCATTGTTTGCATGTTCTCACCACAGGTTATGTGTGTGTGTGGTTAAAGCAGACTTGATCCCTTACCAGAGGTATCAATTTGGCGTTTGAACATCTTAACATTGGTTTTATTATTGATTTGAAGCTTTCGTGACTGCAGGAATCCATACTCTTTGGTTCTTTCGTTAAAGTCACGTGGGTAAAAAATATTGATGCATTGTCTTTGAAGCGGATTTAGTCTCCAACCAGAGGCAGGTTATTAAAGAAGGTTGTCTCTGGTGTAGAACAATTCGTTTCATAGACAATGCATATAGTGTTGTCAGAGCATTGTTTGCATGTTCTCACCACAGGTTATGTGTGTGTGGTTAAAGCAGGACTTGATCCCTTACCAGAGGTATCAATTTGACGTTTGAACATCTTAACATTGGTTTTATTATTGATTTGAAGCTTTCGTGACTGCAGGAATCCATACTCTTTGGTTCTTTCGTTAAAGTCACGTGGGTACAAAATATTGATGCATTGTCTTTGAAGCGGATTTAGTCTCCAACCAGAGGCAGGTTATTAAAGAAGGTTGTCTCTGGTGTAGAACAATTCGTTTCAAAGACAATGCATATAGTGTTGTCAGAGCATTGTTTGCATGTTCTCACCACAGGTTATGCGTGTGTGTGTGGTTAAAGCAGGACTTGATCCCTTACCAGAGGTATCAATTTGACGTTTGAACATCTTAACATTGGTTTGATTAAATTTTGATTTAAAGCTTTCGTGACTGCAGTAATTCATATTCTTAGTTTTTTCGGTAAAGTCACGTTGAAGAGAAACAACAAAATAACAAAATATATATAAAACAATAAAAAATTCTCACGACGTTTCGACCATAACTCAAACGGTCATCATCAGGTTTGAGTTATGGTCGAAACGTCGTGAGAATTTTTTATTGTTTTATATATATTTTGTTATTTTGTTGTTTCTCTTCAACGTGACTTTACCGAAAAAACTAAGAATATTGGTTTGATTATTGATTTGAAGCTTTCGTGACAGCAGGAATCCATACTCTTTGGTTCTTTCGTTAAAGTCACGTGGGTATAAAATATTGATGCATTGTCTTTGAAACGGATTGATCCACACCAGAGACAGCTTTATTTTATGGCAAAGTCTCAAACGGTGCTAGATCATTGAACGGCAAAAGGCGAACAGCACAAACACAATGCCACTATCAGCGTTGGTGTAGGGTGCTTTTTTCAGGAATACTTTGCTGTTTTTTTCATGTATTTTCTGTTTGCACAGTCACGTAGTCACTTTAAGATGTTTTATTGTTCGTGGTTTTTTTTGTTTGTTGCGGTTGCACCCGATTCAAGAGCCAAATGGCTCACAGGGCTATACCAAAATAAATAAACTGAAAATAAAAAATAATAATTGATAGCTTGGGGTGAGCAGCTCCAATATTAGACCTTTCCTGCCAGTATATCAAAATATAAGAAGAGCTTTTACCCTTTCTGGCAATAAAACAGTTGTGTTAAGATGTGTTTTTGGTTCGCATGTTCACCACAAGTACGTGTGTCTAATGCAGACAGGATTCCTTGCAAAAGTTTCTGTCTGGTGTTTTTAACATCTTCACACCTAAAGTTTGATTTAAAGCTTTCGTGACTGCAGGGATTCATATTCTTGGTTCTTTCGGTAACGTCACCAACACGTATAAGAGAAACAATGAAATAATAAAAATATGAACCAATAATATTCTCACGACGTTTCGATTGCAACACAAGCAATCTACGTGACTTTACCGAAAGAACCAAGAATATATATCTTCACGCCTGTTTTATTTCCAGAAATGGTAAAACCTATTCTTATATTTTGATGCTGTCAAGAAAGGTCCCATTGAGAAGAAGCAACATCGACAGACATATTAGTGTGGCCTTAAAAGTAACACAATTACTAGATGAACTACTAGCCTTTTTGCCCGTCCAATGACGCGTTTATTGCAGTGAATCTGAAACTTGCAAGCGAAAATCAGACCGCGACGTGATATGTTCATTGCATCCATTCGTGTGCAATTAGTAATGGCGCGGTGACACAGACCTATTTCATTTAATTGTTATAATCGCTTGTTCATCGTGACGTCCTTTTTACTTCGATGTCTCAACAACAGCGTTACGGAGATCACGTGACGTGAGGGTTCTGCCTTTGTAGTGAGGGTTGTCAGTTGACGCCGAGGAGGGGGGAGGAGGCGCCTCGCCCCCCCCCCCATGTGGAGTGACGTCAGCCGCTAATTTTTGAAGGACGTCACCTTATAATGATTATTAATGAGGGGGCTGTTCGATGTGGAGTGACGTGACTTGCGCATGATTATTAGTGAGGGGTGGGGGGAGAGTACTCCATATTGAGTGAAGTCACCCGCTCATGATTATTAATGAGGAGGGGTGGTTTGGGTGTCCATTTGGAGGACGTCACCTGCTCATGAATATTAATTATGGGGGCTGGTCGATGTGGAGTGACGTCACGAGCGTTCAAGACAGATATTCCTGGGTGAATATGGTAGGTATGAGCCAAGAATGTCTGTGTGTAACGCGCGTGACGTCACTCCACATGCCGCGCCCCCCTCGTTAATATTCATGAGCAGGTGGATTTTTACACTCACGCAGAAGAAGGTCGAGCGAAAATATTTTTTTTCGCAAATTCGCTTTAAGTTTGACATTTCTTTATTGAAAGTGAATCTCATAAATCATTCTACGCAAGCGACAAAGTGGATTTGGTGTCTTTATTTCTTCAGCGCTTGAGACAAATGGTAAGTCTAATTAATGCTTCTACATTATGGTAAAATAGACATTTCTCGGTGATTTTCCAGATATTGTATCGAATTCCAATTTATTTTCAACCCCAGCGACCGAAAGCAGAAGAGAATAAAGTATTAGAGCAGTGAATTTGAACAAATTGAAGGTCAGTTTATATACAGTGCTACAGTGAAATGCAGTGAAGTCTTTGATGACGTACTTTTGTGCAAAATTCACTGCCATTAAGTTTACACAAGATACAATTATGCTCCGTCCTCGGAACGGGCAAACAAAGCTCGGATATTTACACAATAGGCAACGCTTCAAATGCATGGCCCTACTTCACAGCACGCACAATCTCCAATATAGCTTTACCGTGAGTGCGTGTGCATAGCAGCACTTGCCCCAACAGTATGCTCAGGCCATACGGGGGATCTTTGTCTTTATCTTGCGTGGGCTCAAAGTGCACCTAGTCGGGCACAAGCACCACGGTGACGTCACAATCACCACCATATGGTGGCAAATGGCATCTGCTGCTGCTGATGTGTGCACACAACCTGCACGTGTGTGTGTGTGAAGTGGTCAGCGCGATGTGCTACGAACCGGGCCCCACCCGAGTTTGATTCCCGTTCACGACCAATAACAGTGACGAATATCCGAGCCGGTGCCGGGCCCCTAGGTCGACTCAGCCTTAATATGAGTACCCGGTGCGGTGTGCAAACTCCCGCACTGGCGTGATGCCGGCCACCCACCCGCTGTGTGTGCCCTGCCGGCCTTTATAGGTAAGTAAAGCTTTAAATCTAGAATAAGTAAAGTGACTCGATAACGGCACTTGGCCCAAAAAATCTGTCAAAGGCTACAAGGGGGGATCTGTGTCTTTGTTGCGTGTGTGTGTGTGCGCGTGTGTGTATTGTAGCAGGTAGGTATGTGTGTGTATTGTGGCAGGTAGGTGTGTGTGTGTATTGTAGCAGGTAGGTATGTGTGTGTATTGTAGCAGGGTGTGTGTGTATTGTGGCAGGTAGGTGTGTGTGTGTATTGTAGCAGGTAAATGTGTGTGCGCATGTGTATTGTAGCAGGTAGGTGTGTGTGTATTGTAGCAGGGTGTGTGTGTATTGTAGCAGGTAGATGTGTGTGTATTGTAGCAGGGTGTGTGTGTATTGTAGCAGGTAGATGTGTGTGCGTGTGTATTTTAGCAGGTAGGTGTGTGTGTATTGTAGCAGGTAGGTGTGTGTGTATTGTAGCAGGTAGATGTGTGTGTGTTGTAGCAGGCAGGTGTGTGTGTGTATTATAGCAGGTAAGTGTGTGTGTATGTATTGTAGGTAGGTAGGTGTGTGTGTATTGTAGCAGGTAGGTGTGTGTGTATTGTAGCAGGTAGGTAGGTGTGTGTATTGTAGCAGGTAGGTAGGTTTGTGTGTATTGTAGCAGGTAGGTAGGTGTGTGTATATTGTAGCAGGTAGGTAGGTGTGTGCGTGTGTGTGTATTGTAGCAGGCAGGTAAGTGTGTGTATTGTAGCAGGTAGGTGTATGTGTGTGTGTGTATTGTAGCAGGCAGGTAGAGGTGTGTGCGTGTGTGTGTATTGTAGCAGGCAGGTAGGTGTGTGTGTGTGTATTGTAGCAGGTAGATGTGTGTGTGTGTATTGTAGCAGGCAGGTAGGTGTGTGTGTATTGTAGCAGGTAGGTAGGTGTGTGTGTGTATTGTGGCAGGCAGGTAGGTGTGTGCGTGTGTGTGTATTGTAGCAGGCAGGTGTGTGTATGTATTGTAGCAGGCAGGTAGGTGTGTGCGTGTGTGTGTATTGTAGCAGGCAGGTAGGTGTGTGTGTATTGTGGTAGGCAGGTAGATGTGTGTGTGTGTATTGTAGCAGGCAGGTAGGTGTGTGTGTGTATTGTGTCAGGCAGGTGTATGTGTGTGTGTATTGTAGCAGGCAGGTAGGTGTATGTGTGTGTGTATTGTAGCAGGCAGGTAGGTGTGTGTGTATTGTAACAGGTAGGTGTGCGTGTTTGTATTGTAGCAGGCAGGTAGATGTGTGTGTGTGTACTGTAGCAGGCAGGTAGGTGTATGTGTGTGTGTATTGTAGCAGGCAGGTAGGTGTGTGTGCGCGGTGCTTCCGCGGATTTCTAGGCGCCTGTGAACGTCAGTGCTGCCGGGTCCGGGGTTTGAGTCGCTTAAGCTCGTAGAGGCGGAGAGAGAGAGAGGGAGGGCGTGTGTGTGGGGGGTGTGAACGCAGAAAGACTTAACACAGACACACGGCTTAGAGAGAGAGAGACGCTCGCACACACACACACGGTGGGGTAGTGGGACAAGGCGAGAGAGAGACGCTCACACACACACACCGGGGGTAGTGGGACAAGGCGAGACAGAGAGAGACGAGGCTCAAGCAGTTCGAAGAGCGGAGCGCAGCAGGTGAGTTGGACATCACCGCCGTCTCCTCTGTGTTTATCGCTCTTCCTGTTCGAAAAGTGCCGGCCTTAATAGGTGCTCGCGAACACGAGAACGAGAGAGATGTTTGTTGTTGTTGTTGTGATCACACACTGGGATTTTGTGTTTGTGTGTTTGTGTTGTTAGTTTGTAGAGAATTCGTTTTTGGTCGAGGTCAGGACGTACGTCGAAGTGTTCTGGTTTCGTTTCGTACGTGTGGTGTGTGGCGTGTGTGTGGTTGTATCGTTTTTACCTTTATACAGTGTGTATATTTAGATATATTTCCACGGGTCGATCTCTCTCGCTTTGTGTTATGTGTAACGATATGTCACGATGAACGTCATATATGTAGGATATGTTTTTCGCAGGACTTCAAAAAAAACTTCAAGCGACATTTACACCCTTGACGCTTTCCCATGCGTTCTGCATTGAGATAATCGCGTGGCAAGGCAATCCCATATATATTTTTTATATTTCTTAAAACTTTTAATTCTCAGAGCCCGATTTAGCCAAATTAAGTTCAAAACGAAAAGTAATGACGCAGCTTTGCGCGCGCTGTGATTGGAGGCGCAGCGGAGACAATCGACTTCACTCCACTTGAAAACCCAGTTTAGTCACAGGACAGCAAGCTGCCTGGATTGGCACACAGGACCACAACAGTGCTGAACTCAGCTCTTCGACCTCTGTAACGTTGAACTTCCTTCGAACCGTACGTGGCCAACGGCGTTAAAATCGGTGGTGCGGGATGATGGTACATCTCTTTTTTTTCTTCTTCTTCTTCTTCCACGCAGAGGAGATCTATCGATCTTTCTCGCTCTCTCAACTTGGTTGTAGAAATACATTGGCAAAAATTGCCGCGGGCCTAATTTCGTCACGATGTTGCTGGGGTTTTTGTAACGTCAGAGCACGCGTGAGTTTCCCCCCCCCCCCGCCCTCTCTCTCTCTCTCTGAAGATAATGTTGCCGAGAGACCAGAGGCTTTCTGTATATTTGCTTTCTGGAAGAGACCTACCCCCCCCCTCTACCCACCCACCAGAAGCTATTGCCATCGTCTAAAGGTCCAATCCGGGGCCGGTCCCTGGTGATCTGTCGTTTTCCACAGACCATGCCAAATCAGAGGTCGGTCTTCCGTATCTTTTTTTTCCTCTACAGAGGGCCCCCTCCGTATCAGAGTATTGTCTGTTAGTCTTTTGGCTACACAGGATGCGTTTGCGAATGTAATTTGCAAGTTTCATCCTTACCCGTGGATCGATAGTTCAATTTGAATGTGCAATTGTATTGTGTTGTCTTGCTGTGGTCTGGGACTGGTTTTTGCTATTTTTCTGCCTTGTCCAAACTTGGGAATTGGTGTGCTTAAGCAATTTGAACTTATGTACTTAATCTATTTTACGTATTTATTTTAGTCATTTGCTTACCTTTCCAATAATTTGCACTCCTGTCGTTTTTGGTATTTGTTGTAACTTTCTGACCCGCTCCTACTGGACATCTGTGGAAAAATAGCTTCATAGCTCATGGGATTTCTCCAGGATAAATAAAGATTTATGATTCTCAGGATGTGTCATCCATACTTCTGAAACTATGGGACACTTTGCGTCTGTAACGTGTAAACACAAAAGCCATCGGTTGAGTGACTCATTCTGACTAGCGTAAGACCGTGGGTCTGTCAGTCGGCTGTCTGAAGAGCCCAGTCAGTGACTGGCCTGTCAGCCTCTTTTCTAGGGACCCATTCGGAGAGACCGGGACCGTCTACACATTGTGTAAATACTCGACGAGAGACTGCACCGTCAAATAACTAGTCTCTCGAGACCACTGCCATTTTAAAGACTTCACCAGAGACCGGGGATGATAATGATAATTATGATGACCAGCTGGACAGGGCGGTTACAGCATGTAGCCACCTGTGCCAAAAAAGGCGATTTGGGCCCGAGAGACTCTGTGAGGCTGTGTTTGACGGGACACGTTGCTGCTGCTGCTGCCGCTGGTGCGCAGGGACGGTGCCTCGCTCTGACCGCACCGCTCGGCCACCATGAGTGAGCTGGAGAAACTACGCCAGGAGGCGGAACAGCTACGCAACCAGATCAAGGTGCGCACCCTTGATCTACGAGTAGCATCATCAGCCTCGCCTCGGCACTATCACGAACAACATCGTTGGCACCATTGGCATCATTCTCAACATTGTCGCCACCACCGTCAGCACCAGCACCACAACAACACCATCGACGGCACCATCAGTGGCGGCGGCAGCTTCTTTTACGTCATGACCGCCATCAACGATACCATGAGCAGCATCCTTTAAATCACCATCGGTAGCATTACCAGTCCCATCAGCAGCGGCTTCAACAGCAACATCAACCAGTACCATCGGTAATTATTTTTAAACATGACTATGAATATCAAAGACATCGCCAGCAACATCAAAGACAAAGATCCACCGTATAGCCTGTAACAGACTGTTGGGGCAAGTGCTGTTAGCGAGGCGCACCTATGAAGGCCGGCACGGCACGGCACAAGAGACGGTGGGTGGCCAGCACCACACCCGGCCACCTTTGTCTCTCTAGTGGCGATGTTTACAAAACCGCACCAGGTACTCAATTGAGGCTCAGTCGACCTAGAGGACGCCCAGGACTGGTTAAAATAATTGTTACTGGTGGTGGCCGTGAGTGGGAATCGAACCCAGGTCGCCGATTTCGTAGCGCAACATCCTAACCGCTGCACTACTACTTCCCTGCGGCATCTTCAATGCGACCACCACTAACCACCACCTACACCACTGTCACTCATCACCTTAACCGGCACCACCGCTGAAATCCTCGTCATCATCCTTCAAGTTCATTTCATCGATGCCAACTCGGCGTGTAACGACGCGTCGATATGTCACTGACAATCGATTCTTGCACTCCCAACACAAATCAATTAATTGTGCGTGTTCGCGTCAATCATTTCCCATTTATTCACATTATAGATGAATGTTACATTTCGGCTCGTGGACTGAACAAAACTGAGAATGCGACAGCAAACAACACGTGTTAAAAAAAGTGAATATGAAGGCTTTCACAACCAAAATGACGATCCGTAATTCGTTTATTTTGGGTTGCATTATCGTGTATTATGCCAGTTTTTTGTTTTATTACCACAACCCTATAGAGTATATCAATTAGTCACATGGGCAAATGTGCTAGTTGATTTGTTTTTTTCAGAAAACCGGAACATTTGTTTACAAGCAATAAAACGTAAAAATATTTTTCAAAAGTTTGCAAAGAGCGAATCGTAAGGCGTAAAAAACACAATTGCACAAATAAGAATTAATTATGATTGGAAGGTGGCCGGGCGGCAGAGAGATCCGAGCGCCAAGCTGGTACCCCTGGGACCCTGGGGGCCACTCGTGATCCCACTGGGGGCCACTCGTGATCCCACTGGGGGCCACTCGTGATCCCACTGGGGGCCACTGGTGATCCCACTGGGGGTCCCCATGCGTGCAGATATGATGGCCTCGGCTCGTTCACCAAACGGCCCTGCACGTAATTTCGGCTTGAATCTTATCTCGAGAGCTAGAGGGAATGGTTCTGACTCTCGCGCAACGAATATTACCCCTCTTTGGCAGAGCACACGTGGGAAGGTGCTGCCCCCGACTGCGTCGAAACATTATTTCACAGGCGGTAGCTCTGTGATATCCACTTCTGCGGGGGCTGTTCTGTGACATGAAGGGTTGCACTGCACTGCTGTGCGAGCAATCCCAGTGGGTGCTTTGTCTCGCGACGCGACGCCGATAGCTGCATTCGGGAAATAAAGTGGGTGGTGAAAAGCTAAAGTATATTGAATCAGGTCACGAGCTCAATTCCTGAGAATTAATCTACTCGCTGTGTGGGGGGGGGGGGGGGTTGGGAAATTGTTACATTGTATAGAATTTGCGAATTTAATGTTGACAAGTAATAAAGTGGCAGATTTTTTTTGTTTGCCATGTTAAGGGCAGGACCACACACACCACCACCGCCGCCACCACCACCACCACCATTGCCATCAGCATCGCCATCAGCATCGCCTGCCGCGCGTGTGTGTGCCCTTGGTTTCTCAAGATCCCTGCCTGTGCCGTTTGTGTGTCACAGGAGGCCAGGAAAGCATTTGCGGACACCACCTTCGCACAGGTACGATTGCCCCTTCTTTCCTGTTTGTAGGTTTAACAGTTTGATATTCAGTTTAACACGTAGGCTTTCGCGACCAATATTATTCATAATAAAGGTTTTTTTGGGTTAGATCGCGTTATTTATAAATGTGTCGTAACCCTCCACCACCCGGCACGGCCAATCAGCAAAATAAAGTGTCACGTTGACAAAAGACAATTAGTTCACTACTTTAGCCCACCGGTGTGTTGAAGAGTGAATCCACAACATTTACAGTTTGAATAGTACGACGTTTCGCTGGTAATTACATCCAGCATCATCGGACAATTCGCCAGAATGGTAAAGCCCTCCACTTACTCTCGGTCTTAAATAGAGCAGCAGGGTGATGTCATCATTTAACTCAGTTTGATATTCTTTAAAGATAATAGTTTGCCAACATTATTCCAAAAACAGGCAATATTTGGCCAACGTTCCCCCCCCCAACCCCACAAAGGTTATAAGTATACTGATAAAAAAATAACATCATTTACAGCCCTTTGTCAATCCACTGCTGGATGAAGCAATGTCGGTTATGGTGATTAGTTCATCGTACTTAGCCACGCTGGTAAATGTACATTGTTGAGTAATTAATAATATCCAAGCAAGTGGTTATTTGGCTGACCACCAGACTGGTCACATTGGTTGGCTATCGGCATGGCCAACAATCATCATCTTCTTGCCACAAATGAACCACGATGCCATGGCTATCTCGTCAAGGAGAATGAACCATCACGCAAACTCTGCTCATCCTTGCAGCGGCTTTTGGCTGAGCCATTGAACATAGACGGTGGTCACTGCATCGCGCACTTTCAGATCTGCTTCTGCGGCCGTCTGGAACGCTCTTCCTTCCAACATGAGGAAGACACTGGAGTTATGCACTTTTAAATCATCTGGATTAAAAACTAATTTCTGTAGAACTGATTTTTGTGTTTAGTTTGTTATCTTCCCTCGCACCTCCGGTTATTGCGGTTGGCTCCGGGTCTGTGAATTAAGTGAATTAGTAGGTTGCCCTTGCCCTCACTCTTATCCTCACCTTAACAACTCACTGCTCACTGTTAATTCGAATTTGTCATTGTACCATGACAAATCTAAAAATAATCTGCCTGAGCCAATTTGCGCAGGGTCCATTTGTGTTTGTGCGACAACTTGCCATCTCGCTTGTGATGCGGTTGTTTTTGCTCTGTTTTCTATTTGCTTCATTGCTGTATGTTATTTAATTTGTGCTGGTTTTGGCATTTTGCTGACCCATGCCAGTCGTGCAACTTAGACTAAACCTGGTCTCTCGAGTTCTCTCCTGTTTAAACAAAGTAAACTCAACTAAGTACGTGTGGTATCACATGGTTGAAGTCAACTAAACTAAACCAAGTATGTGCCGTACATAGCACTTTGTGGGAATTCGACATTTCGTGCCCTGTGAAGAGACGGTTCAAGTGCCCCGATGCAAAGGGTTCGATAGTTGCTGCAATGTTCTGGGTTTTCTCCTGCATGTGTAAACACTTTTTAACTGGCTGAAATTAACGAAATCTGTAGAGGACTGCAGAGCTTGGGCAATTGTTCTCGCTGGCTCACCGCGTGGCTCACTTCCCGCTCGTCTCTGCTTCCTTAGCGATTGTGAAATGCAATTGGCAGGAGCGACGCTATATAAAACGAAACATCACTTTTACTGTGATCAAGATTATAAACGTTTTCCATTAATTATGCGAAGTCATTGTATTCTCTTCACTATTTTGAAGATTTTCTGAATACTATGAATGTTATATATTTGGCCAGCGCAGGGGTTCGACTTGTGCCTTACTTTAAGGAGGGCGTGGGTTTGATTCCTCACTCAGGTGCCTTTCTGTGTATGGGTTTTCTCTGATTTCTCTAGTTCCCTTCCATAGCAAACAAACCATACTGTGTAACTGGTATTGGCCAAACATCCCAAAGCTGAACATTTCCTCAGAAAAAAATGTCTTAATTGGGATCACACATAGCAGCAGCAACATCACCGTCCTCCTTCAAACACCTGGCTGTACCCTCCTTGAAAGAATCTAGAGACTCGGTGAGGTTTTCCTGGTTAAGCACAATAATAATGGATGTGATTCACATACCTGTCAAACCCTTATCAGACCAATTCAACCCTTAGTGGTCACCCCGTGTCCTTATAGATCTCAACATTCATCCTACAAAGTTCCATCACAAGGGAGAAACACAAACTAATAGACAAAAAAATGCCCGTATTCAAACGGCTGTACGCCGTATGGACCTGAGAACTAAATTTCCCTGTACAAGAATACGGATGAAGCGTATGGGTTGACAGGTATGGATTTACATCCACGCATGCATTGACATTACCGCTCCTGGTGTGTGTAACGGTGGGGAGTGGCGGTATCCCGGTAAACGTGCCCAACGTCGGCTCAACCTTGGCGCATGGTTGGATTTTGTTGGCATGGCCCAACGGTTCCACGTTGACTGGCAGGGTAGTTGGCACACAAACGATTCCCGCTCGCATCCAACATCATTGACGGATATCCGAACCGGTCCTGGGCCTCCCCTGGGTCGACTCGGCCTTAAATGAGCGAACATCGGGAACTGGGGAGACACTAGCGGACGGACCTGCTGCTGGCCACCACCCTCCTTTGTGTGTTGTGCCAGCCTCTACAGGTGGCCCAGCAGTGAGTTAAAGGCTACCTGGGGGAACGTTTTGTTTTGTGTGGCTGTAGGTCACAGCCAGCTTGGACCCCGTGGGGCGGATCCAGCTGAGGACTCGGCGAACTCTGCGCGGTCACCTCGCCAAAATCTACGCCTGCCACTGGAGCACCGACTCACGGTACACACTGGTGTATACACACATACACGCACATGTGTATGCGCGCTCGCATATCTACAACGGCAATAACAACCACCGTTCGGCACTAAGTGGCAGTGACGTCACCACGGTGCTTGTACCAGGCTATGTGCATGTGTGTGTGTGCATATTTATATGCACACACACACATGCACATATCTTCATGCACATATACACATGCATATTTATACATGCATGTATATACACATGCATGCATATACACATGCACACATGCACACACATGCATATAGGGGCAATCCATTCAGTACGTACGCATGGAGCGGAGGGGATGGTTAACCCAAACGCGTACGCTTGCGTATGGGGGGGTCTACTGACAATGTACGCGTAGGAAACGGGGCGGGGGGGGGGTGAAGCCTCGATAATAATTTGTCTACATTGGCCTTCAAATGAGTTAGATAGTCCGGAGGGTGGACGATCTGTTTGCTTAAACACATTAATCTTTTCAATCCTTGATCGTTTCTGCGTGGATTAAATATCGGCCGTTCTATAGGATTCGGCGGTGGGGGGTGCGTCAGGCGTTCGTACGCAGGTGGGGGGGGGGGGGTAAAAAGTCCACGTGCGTACAAGGAGGGGGGAAGGGGTCAAGTTTTGACAGATTTTTGCGTACGTTCTAAATGGATGGCCCCATACACACACAAAGACAAAGATCCCCCGTACAACCTTTAGCAGACTGTTGGGGCAAGTGCTGTAGGGAGCACCGATGAAGGCTGGAAGAGTACATGAGGGGTGGGTGGCCAGCACCACGTCCGACCGCCTTTGTCTCCCAAGTGGCGATGTTTTTGCACACCGCACCAGGTACTCATTTGTGGATGAGGACCGATTCAGATCATTGTCACTTTGTGTTGGGCAATGAGCGGGAATTGAACTCGGATCGCCGGGTTCGTAGCACAGCGCGTTAGCCACTACACTACCGCTTCCACACACGTACACACACATGCACATACACGCACACACGTAAACATCTGCTCTTGTGAGAGATGATGTCGTGTGGTCTTTAAGCTCCACTTTGTAGCAGATGGCTCGCTATGGTAAATTCACGCTGAAGTTATGAGTGACCTTAACAGAAATCTGTGTACTCTGTGAAAACCGGCTCATAGCCTTAACAGACTAGCGCGGTGCACTACGAACCCAGCCACCCGAATTCAATTCCCGCTCATGGCCAACACCAGTGACGATGATCTGAACCTGCCCTGGGTCTCCCCTACATCGACTCGTCCTCAAATAAGTACCTGGTGCGGTGCGTAAACATCGCCACTTGGGCGTGGTGTGGGCCATCCCTCATGTGTCGTGCCGGCCTTCATAGGTGCTCGCTAACAGCACTTGCCCCAACAGTCTGTTAAGGTTATACGGGGCAGGGGGGGGGGGTCTTTGTCTTTTGTGTCACACGTGTAGGCTGTATGTGCTCGTGTGGCCATTTGAAATCGAGCTTGTCACTGTGAATGCAAATCCTCGTGTTTTGGTGTGTGTATATATAGACTTGTGGTATGTGTGTGCGCGTGTGTGTCACTATGATGACTTCACCTGTTTACCCAAATTACCTGGGTCTGTACCACCCCTCCTCCCCCCCCCCCCCCCCCCCCGTGACCTCTTCCCATTGAGCCTTCACTCCACGCAGCCTCGGCTTGAACCTAGCCTGGCCACCCCAGGTCAGCGATGACATCGGCGGACCTTGGTGGCTAATGATGGCTGTTTACTGTCGTTGAATCAAAATAAAAAAAAACAACGGAAATATGTATTTACACTGGAGGAATCTGATGAGCTACAAATCTCATTTTCACAGACTTGTTCCATGTGTTCCGTATGTTGAACGACACTTTCTGGCCTTTTGCTCGGCTCACAATGCAGGCAAAGGGGCGGGGGCTACCACGACAGTGGGCGTGGCTACATGGAGTTTTTGGGTGGAGCTAGTGGTTGAGTGGGCGTGGTTGTAGAAAAAAATGGGTGGGGCCGTTTGAAGGAGGGAGGAGCTACCAAACCCGGGCATGTGTCCTCGCTGAGCCTCCCAGATGTGGTAGCTCTTACGTATGTACGTTGAAACTGATTTCGTACCGTACGTAGCCAACCGTGCTCATCAGAGTTGCAATGATATGAAATACAGTGAACTAAATCATCCATTCTGCTCATAATATAAAAAAAACTGAGCTTGGAGTTTCTCGTGTGGGACCAGCAGGGGGTGAAACTGCAACACAGCTCACAGGCCTGAGGCCAGAGGGGCCCAAGCGCCGGGCTATGAGGGCCTCATTTCATTCCTTACTGCGGGGCCCATGCCATCCAGGCTCCGGCACCGCGTGGGTCACCCCTCGAAGCAGCAGTTTCCTTCCGCACTGTTGCATCACTGCTAGCGATCGTTTGACTTCTGGGGGCAGCCGTGGAGCTTACAAACATTTCACAAAAAATCGTGTGTAAAAGCTACTCAACTTTTGTGCATTCTGCTAAAAAAAACATCAGAAGTTAATAAAGAAATGCGTTGTGGGCCACTTGTCTTCGCTTATCACCAAAGTACATTTGAGCAAATGCAGTGATGCAGTGATAAACAGCTTTGTACCGGTTTCATCCTCATTACGAATTATCGCTGGAGTATCGTCACCAATGCTCGCTACCGCAACATTTGCCTCTCGGCTCATTTGCTTGGTATTCGCCAAGGAAGTCTTCAACTGAAAACAATTGTCTCAGTTGCTCGTCGCACATGCGATGGTGCCTTTCAAACGCGTTCCGCTCGGCGTGCGGTTCATGCAAAGCGTGTTCCGCACAGGCTGCTGCAACTTGAATATCAGAGGGAGACTTCCCCATTGAAACGCATCGCTTGATGTTGCACTGTTGCTCTTTTTCCATGATAACCCACAAGGTTCCACCCCTTGCTCACAGGCCCTGCTCGTGTGAATATCATTGCCGAGTCATGCGACTCCCTACGTGTGTTTGTGGAATTGTGGAGGAAGTGAGAATGATTTCGGGTTAAGCTTGAACACGAAGCTCATTTGATTTATATATTTTTTTTACACAGTTGTTGAACACAATCCCACAGGCCCCAAATAGTCGAATGGTCAGGAACAAATAGCGCTATTAAAATTATAATGGATAGGGAGATTCTTATTATTATTATGAGAGCTTTGGAAAAGCAATGATGGTAATGCATTCCAAAGCGCAGCAGTGTGAGTGAAGAAGCCGAAAGAGAAGTGTTAGACCTGCAGTGTAGTGGGTGTATGTATATGTGTTGAACTTCTTTCACACCTCTTGATTGGAGGTGCGGGTGGGTGAGTGGGGGTAAGTGAGTGTGGGTGCAGTTTTGACCTGCAGTGTGGTGGTTGAAGACGGCACGGATGAGACAAATCAGTCTGGTAGACAGAGTATTTTTTTTACCGTCATATTTTCAATGTTAACTCAATCATCTGCCACACGTTTTTCCTGGACCTCACGCGATATGCTCGCGGGCAATCCACAGTCACGTCATCCCAAGAACGATGCAGGCGTGTTCGATTTGGCAATTAAATGGCGTTATCTTACGTCGCGTACCACACTGCCATGTAAGAGCATTTAGGCAATGGGTGCATTATCGAGCGTCGTGGTTCTCAGATTTGTCTGATTATGAGCATTTTTTTTAGCTAATTCTTTTACACGTAACTTTCACACAGAGCACCAGATACACAAGGAAAATAAATACACGTGTATGTCAATGTTATACGAGTGGACGTAAGGCCATGTAGCCACCATGCGACAGTCTCGCCTTCCAGCACGTGCAACAGGTCCACCCGGCATGCCCCGACGCACTGCATAGCTGCCGTCCTGGTCAGCAGAGACCCAACTACATTTGTGTCAAATCTCAACTCTCAATTGACATCGGTCACTCTCACAAGCATCCGCATATGCAGCCCACGACTTAATTTCATAACATCCGCACGTGGTGTTGTCGTTTATTGAACGCTGCAAGCATCTTGGGGTTGCGCTAATTGGGTCCTAGAGGAGAAATACATTTGGCCTGGCACCGCTGTTTCTAATTGTAGTCGCGCCGAGTCACTTCTCTCAATGGAAGGGCCCTCTCTTGCAGTGACGGAAGTGGCCGAGCTGTGCGTCGACAATGTGAGCTGCTTGTTGTGTTTAGTTTGTTGTCCATCCACCGCACCTCCGATGAGCACGATTGGCCACGTACGGCGCGAAATCAGTTCGACATACGTGGTTGCCCGCCAAAGGTATTTATTTGAAAGTCGTATTCAGTCCTTGGCAAGGAATCAGTTGCCCACCCATTATCTGTGTGTATGGTATTAGATTGCAACCCAAACTATGGACTGTACAGAAAACCACTGTAATCCGCACTTCTTCAAGGCAGAAGGAGGAACAGCAAAACTTCACAAACTCTCTCGTGAAGCCCTCTCGTCGTGGCCAGCAGCAGACATCGAAGTTGGCACTTAGCTCTTGAACGCATTGCTGCTGCCATACGCAAGAATCTAATATATTCGCTACTCTACGTGTGTGTGCATATGTCTGTCTGCGTGCCTATGCGTAGAAATCTAGTGAGTGCCTCGCAGGACGGAAAGCTGATCGTGTGGGATACCTGCAGTACCAACAAGGTATCGCGGTGTGCACGTGTATGCACAGCGTGTACCCACGTGTGCGCACGGCGTGTACCCGCACGTCGTTCCACCGCCCTCCCTCCCTTCCCAGTCCATCGCTCCTGTGCCTCCACATTTGCGTCTCATTTGTGTTTTGTTGGCATTCCCGTGAGCGCGTGTTGTTGTGTTCAGTGGTTCACCTGCATACATGCGAGCACATGTGACAGGACAGTTGTGTGTGGGTTCGTGTGCATTTTTCCGGGTTCATTTGCGTCTTGTATTTTTGTGATCATTCGTATTTGCATTTCCTTCACAGTGTTTGAACTTGCGACCGTGTGTGCGCGTGCGTGTGTGTGTGTTTAACCTCACTGTGCCGTTACAAGGTCCACATCTCGGTGTTTACAAGGTGCTGTGCATGTTGCCGATTTCATCACATTTGTGTTTTTGCTGCATCTGATTGACCATGCCATGTGTGTCTGTGTCTGTCTCCATCTCTATCCTGTCCACCTGCTTGTCCACCTCCACCTCCCAATGTCAAAACGTCTCAACACCTTCACCTTCCAACACCTCTTCCTCACAAAACCACTACCTTCCAAAACATTAACTTACCAACGCCTATCATGCCTCCAACAACCAATTCCTCTACCTAACTACACCTAAACCTACATATGTCTCTACCTATCTTAACCTTCATTAACCAACACCTCGGCCTCCTGATATCTCCACCTATCAACACTTCCCAATGTTTCCACCAACAAACTCCTCTCTCTGCCAACACCTCTATTTACCAACACCTCGGACACCCCATATCTCCACCTACCAATAACTCTACCAACCAACACCACTCTCCCAATGCCTCCACCTACCTACACCTCCAATTATGTCCACCTACCTTCTTCCTCATTGTCTCCCCATTCTCTCCACCTCTCATCTGTGTTCCCTACTCGCCCCCTCTGCTTTCACCCCAGCTTGTTAGTGAGTGCATCCCAGGACGGCAAACTCATAGTCTGGGACACGTATACTAACAACAAGGTAACTAGGCGAGGCTCTCACCAGGCCTCACTGCAATTTGACAGTGTTCCTTGAAAACAAAATGATACACCATACCCTTTTAGTAATATCTTAATGCGTCACCTACAATGACCTCTTGACGTCCGGAAATTGTGACCTCACTCTTAATGATCTCATGAATATGTATGTGAATCATGTATACATTTTTTGTTACCGATTGATGCCCAATTACCCTGGCAGCATGAACATACACCAAAACATTTTTTATTTCATTCTATATCTGTGGTCCGAGCCCAGTGGCGACCCTGTTTAATACTGCCGGGGGTATTAACAGTAAAAACTACACGTCGTCTGCTTCATAATGGACGTTCGAGATCCCTGAACGTTAAAAAAGTCAGCAATGTGCGCTGGCATCACAGTCCATATTCGCCAAGAATAAGAAAAAGAACTCGCAAATTACTTAATTGCGAAAAAAAATAAGCCCACACGCAACAACGTGCAGGGCCCTGAGACTCGGGCTGTCCTGGGTCAATGAAGGACAATATTGTTGCTATTATTATTAAAGGCCACACGTTGTCACGGTGGAACAATGGAAGTAACAGCAGAGGTGTTTGGTTAGCATCCCTCAAGAGTCTACCTTGCACACGCGCCGCCGTTAGTCCCACAGTCAGCCATTTCCCCGTGGCTGTCTGCCAATTGAGACCGCGTATCTGGTTGAGACAAAATTAAGTGGAAAACCAAATTAAATCACGTGTGCTCTGTGCACCACATGCATTTGATGACCGGGATTAGATCTTTAGCCCGCTACTCCTGACAACCCAAGTTTAATCGCGTGCTGATGAACCCCGGATTCAAACCCACGAGTTTGGCGATGCTGGTGCAGTGTCGCTAACTCAGTCATGAGCCTCATTTTTGAAAGCGACACACCCAGACCCAGGACTTAAATCCAGGCCCGGAGGGGCATTGGGCTCAGGTGACCCTGACATGTACATTGTGGGTCCTCTTAAATCACCTCACCCCCCCCCCCACGACTTTATAATGTGATGACCTTGACCTCATAAGCTGCTGACCTGAAGCCCAATCACCACCAGGTCCATGCCATCCCGCTGAGGTCGTCATGGGTCATGACGTGCGCCTACGCCCCCTCGGGGAACTTCGTGGCTTGCGGAGGCCTCGACAACATGTGCTCCGTGTACAGGTGAGCGGGGAGGGGGGGGCATTAGGCCAGGGCTATGGCGATGTATAGGTTAGGGTGGGTGGGTCATTTCAGCAGGTTTAGGGTTAAGGATGGGGTTAGCGTTATGGGTAAGGTAAAGACACGGTCAGTGGTCACGTTAAGCAATTGGAAGGTCACGAGTTCAATTACTTGTTGGGCGTGACTCAGCCAATCATCTCTCCGGGGTGAATAAAATAAGCACTTAGTGGGGAGGTCAGCAATCCCGTGGAATCACTTGCTCCTGCCATAGTAACATTTGAATTTCACTCACTGGCCCAGGGCTCTTCGTGGGAGATGAGCGCAACCTCAATGCTCATTTAAGCAGGGAATCAATTTTTATTTTAAACTAAATTATTCAGTGATGCCGCTGTGTTGGCAGTGGTGCGCAAGCACAGGACAAAAACTCCCAATGCATCCCATCAAGAACACCGTATGTGTGCGTGTGGCCTCAAAGGAAACTATATAATGGGCAACGTTTCCGGCAATGGCCCTTTTTCCACAGCACGTTTTTTTAAAACATGTTTTATGACAAAGTACTGTGCATTATAGACTCTAAGTTTTTAAGTCAAAATCCTATAGTCTAGATCGGGCGTCAGCAACCAAATTAACAAGAAGAGACATTTTTTTGTTCGAATTTGGAAAAAAAACCTGGATCATTTCAAGAGCCACAATGCAAATGTGAATATGAGACGGTGGTCCTTAATAAATAACGTTACGAAGCGATCCTCAAAGAGCCGCATGCGACTCCAGATTCGCAGGTTTCCCGACCCCTGGCCTAGATGCTCTCTGTGGCGGTGATCTCATTGGCAATCCCTTACGAATGCCATCATGAGGAATATTTTGTGTTGCTTACGTTACATAGATTCATATAACGCCTCATTCCAGGGTGCTTTACGACAATTGTAAAAATTGTACGTGAGATGATGGTGGTTGAAATAAAGAGTGGGGTTTTTAATAAAAGTGGTGGTGTTGCTATGGTGACGGTTAGGAAAACAGGTGGGAGTGGTTAAGGAGGGGTTGTGGTAGGCCTGGTCGTAGCTGGGGGGTAGGGGCAGGGAGTAGCAGTAGCATGGGCTAGGGAGAGGAGATGGGGGTTGTTTTAAGGGAGGAATGGAAGTAGGTTAATTGTCATCTCGTGGTGGTGCAATGTTAACTTCCTCGCCGGGTATACAGGAGGTCGTGGGTTCGATCCCAACCCTGACACCTGTATACTTGGAGTTTGCATGTCTCTCTCTTCCTGTGATTGCGTGGATTTTCCCTCCACATTTAGAAACATGTATTTTAGAGTATTTGGCTGCGATAAATTTCCACATTATAAGCCACTTCGTTGAGCTGTTATTTGTGACCAGGTCACTTCTGCTAAAGAGCCATATAGCTCAGTGGGGCTTACCTGGTAAAATAAAAATAGTAAATAACTTCACGTGCAGTGGGAGGTATTTTTTTGCATGTGTACACCCAAGATCCCACGGGGAAATAACAACCCCAAAGTGATGGACCATAACAGATGTAGTTCTTCTCATTACTATGTTTACTTATCTACTGTGACTCTTTTGAGATGTCTGACGAGCGTGGAAGACTGGACCACATACCCTCGAGATGAGAGCTCTCTCTAATTTAGGCCCTTCTGCCGGCAATGCAGTGAACAGTAATTTTCAAGGGCTGTACCTTTATCTTGAGAGTTTAATGAAGGTGTGGGTTAATACATTTATATCCACATTCAAATGCAGGGTTATGATTCCTGGTTCTCTCAACCACTCACCTGGTGTTCAAACTAAATTAAATTATTGAAATTTGGCCATATAAGGCCAACGTGGAAATTTATAGCAGCCAAATACTCCAAATGTATTTTTTTATAAATGTGGAGGGAAAAACCGGAGGTACCCAGAAAAAAAATCCACGCAACCACAGGTAGAACATGCAAACTGCAACTGTACAGCAGGTGTCAGGATTGGGATCTAACCCACGACCTCCTGTATATCAGGCGAGGTAGTTAACATCTCGCGAGTGACAAGTTATTAATTGTGTGAAGATAAAAGTAGATGGTGTATTGATGACGACAAATCAGGCTGATGATGATATTCATTGCACAATGGCTGCATTTGCGTATGTGTTGCATGCGTTGTGTATTCACACGCTTGGGGAGCGGTGGCACAGTGGTTAGGCCACTGCACTATGAACCCTGCGAACAGAGTTTCGATTACTGTTCCCGGCCCACATCGGTGACGATTATCTGAACTAGTCCTGGGCATACACTAGGTCGACTCGGCTTGATGTGAATACCTGGTACAGTGTGTAAACACCAGCAATGGGGAAACAGATCTGGCCAGGCGAGGCACTGGCCACACCACCCCCTCGTATGCCGTGGTGCCCTTCATAGGTGTTACTCGTTAGTAGCCCTTGTGTCAACAGCCTGTGTAGGCTACACGGGGGATCTTTGTCTTTGTTCACACACTTGTCTGTGGTTTTGTGACCCTCAGTCTCAAGTCGCGTGAGGGAAATATAAAGGTCACGCGTGAGCTTCCCGGACACAATGGTACGCACGCGCACAACAACAACAACAGCAGCCGCCATTCGCCACTAAGTGGTGGCGACAACACTACAGTGCTAGTGCCAGGCCAGGTGCACTTTGAGACCATGTGAAGTGTCGAAGGATTGCTTCTGGCAGGAGGTCACGGGACAGACCCAGATGTTATGGGTTAACTGTCTGAGGTGACTGGCAGAGGCGCACATAAAGACAGAGATTGCCCCGCATTGCCTACAAAGGCTGTTGGGGCAAGTGCTGTTAGTGAGCACCTACTAAGACCGGCCACGTTGCAGGAGGTGGGGATTGAATGGGCGAGCGTCACATTTAAAATTGGTGCTGTGGTCTGTTGTGGGGCTACGTTTCAGAGAGCAATGGAGGCAAAATCAAGTGTTGTGCTGTACTATTGTCCAATGTCTACGCCCATTGCCTCTATATAATGTCTGCAAATGACATGTGATTTATATGTTAATGCTCAAACCTGTAAATGACGAGAAAACGGATTTGTAAAATAAAGCGAGTGCAGGCCGGAAAACCATACATTTCAAACCATAAGTTGTTTGAAAACGTTGGACTGCTGGAGCGAACAAAACTGCACAAATGACACAGAACAAATGATAAATGCCACTGAGAGATGGTAAAAACAAGATAGAAAATGTGTTCCCCATTGAAGTCGTGAAGGCCAATCAAATCGCCTGAAATCCATGGCTTGTGATTCGTGTGCCACAGACGGCTACATTTACTGGCCTTGTGCTCGACTCGGAATGTAGGTAACAGGGTGGGGGCTACCTGAGCAGTGGGCGTGACAACGTGAGTTGTGGGTGGGGCTAGTGGTTTAGTGGGCGTGGCTATAGAAAAGTAGGTGGTGCTGTTTGGAAGAGGGAGGACCTATCAACTTGGCATGTGTCATGGCTGAGCCTCCCAGAAATGTGGTAACTCTTACATATTGATGCACATACAGTACATATGCTCTACGTATGTACGCTGAAACTTATTTTGCACCGTACGTAGCCAACCGTGCGCATCGGAGGTGTGGGGGAAGGACAATAAACTAAACACAAAAAGCAGCTGCTCATGGATAGGCGAAAGGTTAACCTGCTGGTGTTTTTTTCAAACCCGTTGTTTGCGTTGCGTCTCCGCGTTTTGCCCTCAGGGTATCTCTCCTGCTGCCGCTTCCTCGACGACACCAAAATCCTCACCAGCTCCGGAGACACCTTATGGTTACTACGAGCAACAATAACACAACAATACACAATACGTTACAATACAGCACAAACAACAGAGAACTCCTTTTTTTACAGCAAACAGCGACAACGACATAATTTCAGAAGAGCTGTTCATACGGCCCTGGATTATGTAACGCTTTCCAACATGAGTCTGTTCTTCAACGAGCTTTGCATTAGCCCATTTTGTGGCAGCAGTTCGTGTCCAGATTTTTGGACAACCCTTCAATTTGGCTGATTTTTTGTCCATCTGGCAAGTACCCAAGACTCCACGTATCTTTATGTCGTGCACAGGTTGCTTCATATTTGATCGTCTCCATTCGTGCCTCCCACCCCCACCTTTGTTAATGTATAACCACTCTCAAGCTGACTTGGAAAGCGTGAATACCGCAACAAATGAAATGCTACGACACCACAGCAACTTCAATAATGGTGCAACAGCACGGCAACAGTTTATCAAGCACAGCGATGCAACAAAATCGTACGACGCAACAACAACATTACGCCGCGTAGATGCCACGAAATAATAATTTAGCGCCATTGTGGAGAATATTAAAACAAAATTTATTGGCGGCAATTCATCTTCGTAATATCTGTTCCACCACTAAAAAAATATGTTTTTTTAATGTGTAGTGACAGATATATTAAGGTGATATATTGTCTGCTAAAGCATTTGGTGTAGATGAACCTGAGGGTTGCTCATCTGCCCTCTGCTATTGTTGGAGGGTGACTGCCTCAAACTACCCAGTAGCGTCTTTCATGGGCCTCCTCCACAGAGGCCGATCTTGACACCGCTGGTACTGGTCATCGGCAAGTCCACTTAGATCCTCTCACACCACATCAGCTCCATCTCTTGTTTTAGCCTTTGCCGTGCCCATTTAGTACCCTCTATCCGGATGAACAAAAGCAGCCTGGGCATACGGTGGCTTTCACGGGTCTCACCAGTGTTTCACTGTTACCCCACTGTGTCCCCTTCCCCTCCCCCGCTCCCCACGCAGCTGCCTGTGGGACATCGAGACGGGCCGCCTGTCCTCCACATTCATGGGCCACACGGGCGACGTCATGTCGCTGTCGATGTCCCCGGACGGGCGCATGTTCGTGTCGGGCGCGTGCGACTCGTCCGCCAAGCTGTGGGACGTGCGCGAGGTCAAGTGCCGGCAGACGTTCACGGGGCACGAGTCCGACATCAACGCCATCAACGTGAGTGGCGCCACCGCGTGCGCTGCCCCATTAACGCGCTTGCAGCCAACGGAGACCCGGCAGCTTCTTGTGACTATAAAATGCATGGCCGTAGTGGAGATAGCGGCGATGGTGGCATTGGTCCTGATGGCGGTAGTGGCGGGAGTGGAGATAGCTGCGATGGTGGCAGTGGTCCTGATGGCGGAAGTGGCGGGAGTGGAGATAGCGGCGATGGTGGCAGTGGTCCTGATGGCGGTAGTGGCCGTAGTGGAGATAGCAGCGATGGTTGGCAGTGGTCCTGATGGCGGTAGTGGCCATAGTGGAGATAGCGGCGATGGTGGCAGTGGTCCTGATGGCGGTAATGGCGGGAGTGGAGATAGCGGCGATGGTGGCAGTGGTCCTGATGGCGGTCGTGGCCGTAGTGGAGATAGCGGCGATGGTGGCAGTGGTCCTGATGGCGGTAGTGGCCGTAGTTGAGATAGCGGCGATGGTGGCAGTGGTCCTGATGGCGGTAGTGGCCGTAGTGGAGATAGCGGCGATGGTGGCAGTGGTCCTGATGGCGGTAGTGGCCGTAGTGGAGATAGCGGCGATGGTGGCAGTGGTCCTGATGGCGGTAGTAGCCGTAGTGGCGGGAGTGGCTGTGGTGGCTGTGGGGGCCGTGGTGGCCATGGTGGCAGTGGTGGCTGTGGTGGCGGTAGTGGCCATAGTGGCAGGAGTGGCCTTGGTGACGGTGGCCGTGGCGGTAAGGGCCATGGTAGTGGTGGCCATGGTGGTAGTGGTGGCAGTGGTGGCAGTGCTAATGACCCTGGTGGCAGTGGCAGGTGTGGCGGTGGTGACAGTAACCATGGTGGCGGTGGCTGTCGTGGTGCATTGGTTAGCGCATTGTGTTACGTGCCAGGCGAATATTTGAATTGAGCCTGGGCCCTTTTCTAGGTCGACTCAGCCTGAAATGAGTACCTGGTGTGGTTTGTAAACATCTGCACTGGGGAGACAAAGACAGCCGGGCATGGTGTTGGCTACCTACCACCTCGTGTGCCGTGCCGGCCTTCATAATTGTTTCTAACAGTCCTTGCCCCGACAGTCTGTTAAAGGCTACATGGGGATTCTTTGTCTTTGGTGTGGTCTGACTCGTAACCAGATGAGAGGACACGTGATTATCATCAGTAATTAATCATCAAAAGGCTGGCTATTGCATTCTTAATTTAAGCTGACAAAACACATACAATGCAACTGCTATTAGCCAAACATCCCAATGCTCGAATAATCACCCGCAAATTACTCTATCGGGATTACATGGAGTAACGTCCCTCCCACCCCCCCGCTAAGTGTGAAAAGTCGGCAGAACCCTCCATGATAAAGAGTCTCAAGACCCGTTGCAGCTTTCCTGAGTGAACAAGTTTCAAGAATAAAATGCTTCTCTAAAGACAAAGCAAATGGTAGCGTTATGAAACGGGGCTCCTGTAATCGCATCGCAAGTGGACGGTTGGAGGAGAGAACGCGGAGGTGGCAGAGGACTCTGTGTGCCTGGGCAGCGATGGCCGTGATGCAGTGGGCTGTGAGAAAGGGAGGTCAAGAAGAGCAGCGTTGCTTTAGCAGGCAGGTTTTTGATTGGCTAGCGAAACCACTTTGGAAGAGGAGAGAGATAAGAAAATAGTGTTTGAGGCAGCAGTGCTTATTTGTATTCCTGTGTGGATCAGGGCCATAACTAAGCAAACACAGGTGTCCGAGACGGATGATAGGAATTTTTGCGGCAAGATGGGATAAACAATGTTGCAATTCCGGAATTGATCGTGGTGGTGAGATGTTAACTTCTTCACCTAGTGTACAGGAGGTCCTGGGTTCGATCTTAACTCATGACCCCTGTACATTTGGAGTTTGCACGTCTACCCCGTGATCGCGTGGATATTTCCCAGGGTCCTCCAGTTTTTTCCTCCACATTTAGAACCAGCAGCGTTCATTTATAGTATTTGGCCGGTAGAAGTTTCCACAAGGGTAAGGCACTTAATTGGACTATCGCTTGTGGCCAGGTCGCTTCTGAAATAGAGCTACATAGCTCGGTGGTTGTGTTACCTGGTAAAATAAATAAATAGTTTAATAGTTTATAGGTAAGTGGTTGGAGGTATGATGCGGAAAAGGTCTCGCTGCGTAGGACGTGTGTGGAGGATGGAGGAGGAGGAGGGGGGTCGGTTCCCAAGACCGGCATTGGAGTGCTGTCCACGAATCCGGCAACAAACAAACAAACACTCTGAAGCAGACCTAAGACGAGATGGTGGGAGACTGTTTGAGCTGATCTTGGAGTCCCCGTGTCTCCTGTGCTGCAGCAGCATGTGGGGATCTGGCGGAGAGGTTGGGAAAAGTGTTGGCAAGGTGCGGTGGCGGCTACGGCTGTGGCCATGGAGGCCTCTTAAGCTTGAGTAACCTTGACCAGATCACTAAGAACGCGCCCGTTCTTATCGGATCTCGGAAGCTCAGCAGGGTTGAGTCTGTATGTATGTACGTTGAACTTCTTTCGCACCGTATGTAGCCAACCGTGCAAATCGGAGGTGCGGAGGAAGGACAGCAAAAAGCATTTTCAAAGAAATTAGCTTTCAATCTTGGATAGTGCTAAGCTGACCCATCAGAGTGCTTGCAGGGCTACACAGTGGGCAGCAGAGGGCAATGCCGTAACTGTCCATTGTGTGTCCGATACTTCCAATGCATGATGGTTCGTCGCATTCACCAATCCGCACTGACCAGCGGTTTGCGAAGTACACATGGTCAAATAACCCCCATGACCTGCACGGCGTGAGGAGGCCCTCATCCAGCAGTGGATTCATCGTTATCATTATCACCACCATCATAACAACCGTGAAGACCAACACCCTTACAATCATTACCGTCCTAACCATCGTTACCATTATAATAATGATCCCACTCATAATTATCACCATCAATCACCCCTCCTTATCTCATTCGTATTGCCATGAATAGGGCACCATTGTTTATTTATCAAGTAAAGTCTCACTAAGTCTGCAGGGTCTTACATTGCGATGTTTGACATATTACATTATTGTGAGTTTTGTGTCGTCATCATCTACCATCATATTGACCATCACCCCTCCGGAGCAGTAAGAAGGCTCTAGGACACAGCAAATAGTGAGCGGCAGAGACACTGTCTGATGTGGGGGCTCACACAAAATGTGTGCGTGTGTGTGTATGTGGTCACGGTGGGGAGCGGTAGTGTAGCAGTTAGAGCGCTGCATTACAAACCTAGGGACCTGGGTTCGATTCCCGCTCACGGCCAACACCAGCGACAATTATCTGAACCGGTCCTGGGTCTCCCATAGGTTGACACAGCCTCAAATGAATGCAGTGTGTAAACATCGCCACTGGGGAGACAAAGGCGGTCGGGTGTGGTGCTGACCACCCACTCGTGTACCGTTTTGGCCTTCATAGGTGCTCGCTGACAGCACTTGACCCAACAGTCTGTTAAGTCTATACGGGGGATCTTTATCTTTGTGGTCAAGGTGTGCTTGTGTGTGTTGGAGCGCATGTGTATTGGTACGCGCATGTGTTGGTGCTTGTGTGTATGAATGTATGTTGAACTTCTTTCGCACCGTACATAGCCAACCGTGATAATTATCGGAGGTGAGTTCAAGGTGTGTGTGTGTGTATTGGTATGTGTGTGTTTGGTACGTGTATGTTTGTGCGCATTCAGAGATGTTTGTGTGTTTGGAGTTCGTGTTCAGAGTGCGTTCATGTGTTCAAGACATATGTTAATGTATGCTTGGGGTGTCCGTATATGGGTAAGGACAGTACAGCTCCTCGTGGCCGTGGTTACTAATTGACGCGACATGGTCTCGTAAGGATAAGCACGTGACCTAAGTGGTCGTAAATAATCATTGAGAAAGGGACAGACAGGCCCAGATGAGGTGAGAGAGAGAGAGAGTTCGGGAAAAGGGGCGTGGCCGGGTCGAGGAGTGGATAAAAGCCGGCGTGGAACAGGGCTCTGGGCTGCTGCTGTGGTGGGAACCAAGGGAGAGTCGTCGTCGTCTTGGAGTGGGTCGTCTTCATCATCTTGGATCGGGCATCTTGTGGTCTTGGAAGGCTAGAGTTACATATTGTCTCCGTGACTACTACGCGTCCGCTCCTGTGCAGTCAGCCAACTACATGGGGGGCGTTGCGTAAGTCACAGAAGTTACCCAGCTGTATATAGTCCAATCGCGGTTACCCGTTAAATTATCAGTGAGTCGGCGGACTTTATTCACAATAAAGAAATATATAACTGAACAAGACGGTGTCTCTGAGAGCTACATTACATATGTATGGTACGTGTGCTGTGTTTTCACTGTGTGTGTGTGTGCTTGGATTGCATTTATGTGTTCAGGACGTGTGTGTGTGTCTTTGGTGCATATGCATTTTTTCGAGGGGTGTGTTCGAAGCACATGTTTGGGGTGTGTATATCAGCTAGGGGTAGTTTAAGGTCTGATTACGTGGGAAACATATGTTAGAGACCAAAGGATTTTGCAAAAATACGGCTTAAATGCTTAATGTTCAGGAGAGTAGATTGTGACACAAACCCCTGTCCATGTGTATGCACACATACACCTGTTCTTAACCCAACACCGCAGTCGAATCATTCCCGAATTCCCATGCGAATCAAAGGTGCACGTATTCCCAACGAATCCCGTTGTACATTCATGGACTTAAAATTATTTTATTCAATCTACATTGTCAGAGCGATGATATCATCTCTCTGACCTCTATCTGGCTCAAACGTTATCTCTCTCCCTATCTCCAAGCGTATCTCCCTCTCCCCCACTCACTCACTCTCCCACTTTCAACTCCACTCTCTCTGTACAGTAAAACCTTGGATTGCGAGTAACTTGGTCTGCGAGTGTTTTGCAAGACGAGCAAAATTGTTAAAATGAATATTAATGTGATAAACGAGAGAGGGTCTTGCAATACGAGTAGTGTACGTATACGCTTTGTCTGCTGAGCGTCACGTGATCACAACTGATATACAAGTGCTTTGATAGACGAGTGCTTTGGATTACAAACACGTTTCCGGAACGAATTATGCTCGCAATCCAAGGTTTTACTGTATATTTACTCCGTATTCTTTTCACCATCTTTCCATCCATGTCGCCCTCTCTCTCTTCTCCAAAGACAAAGATCCCTCGTGTAGCCTTAACAGACTGTTGGGGCAAGTGCTGTTAGCGAGCCACCTATGATGGCCGGCACGGCACCAGAGGGGGTGGACGGCGAGCATCACGCCGAACCGCCTTTGTCTCCCTCGTGGCAATATTTACACACCTCACCACGTACTCATTTGAGGCTGAGTTGACTTAGTGGAGACCCACGATCGGTTCAGATAATCATCACTGGTGTTGTCCGTGAGCGGGATTTGAACTCGGGTCGCCAGGCTGGTAGTGCAGTGCGCTAAACGTGACTCCACTACTCCCAACACGCGCGCACACTCTCTCTCTCTACCTCTCTCTACCTCTCTCCCTATTCCTCTCACTCTCTGGACATCCGTGAAAAATCTCTTTACAGCTCATCGTATGCCTCCAGTATGAATAAGATTCTGATTCTGTTTTCCCATCTCTAACCCTCCCTCCCTCCCCTCCCCCCGGTGGTCTCCGCGCTCAGTTCTTCCCAAATGGGCAGGCGTTTGTGACGGGCTCCGACGATGCCACGTGCCGCCTCTTTGACATCCGCGCCGACCAGGAGCTCTGCGTCTACGCCAACGACGGCGTGGTGTGCGGCGTCACGAGCATCGCCTTCTCGCGCTCCGGTCGCCTCGTGCTCGCCGGATACGATGACTTCAACTGCAACATCTGGGACGGCATGAAGCAGGAGAAAGCCGGTGCGTGCATGGTTGTGCGGGTGCGAGTGCGTGCGTGTGCGAGGGCGCTCGCACGCGCGTGTGCATGTGAACGCGTGCGTGTGAGCGTGCACGCGTGTGTGTGTGAGCGTGCACACGCGTGTGTGTGTGTGAGCGTGCACGCGTGTGTGTGAGGGTGCACACGTTTGTGTGTGAGCGTGCACACGTGTGTGTGTGAGCGTGCACACGTGTGTGTGCGTGTGTGTGAGCGTGCACACGTGTGTGTGTGTGTGTGTGAGCGTGCACACGCCTGTGTGTGAGCATTATAGAGGGGATCTTTGCCTTTTGTGCTTGTGGAGCAATGGCTAGCGAGCTGCGCTCAGAACCCGCCGACCCGAGTTCGAGTTCCACTCGCGGCCACCAACACCAGTGACGATTATCTGAGCCGGTCCTGGGCCTCCGCTAAGTCAACTCAGCCTCAAATGAGTACCTTTTGTGCGATGTCTAAAATCATCGCCACTGGGCAAACAAAGGCGGCCGGGCTTGGTGCTGGCCACCCACCCCCCCATCGTGAGCCGTGCCAGCCTCCATTGGTGCTCTCTAACATCACTTGCCCCAACAGTTCTGCTGAGGCTGCGAGGGCGATCTTTGTAGCGTTGTCTTTGTGCGCAGGCGTGCTTGCGGGCCACGATAACCGCGTGTCATGCCTCGGCGTCACGGATGACGGCATGGCCGTGGCCACGGGATCCTGGGACAGCTTCCTCAAGGTGTGGAACTGACGGGCGCAGATGTGGTCCGGCACGGAGACGCAACATGGCTCTCGCGGGATCCAGCTCGCGGCCACGCGCGCACGCACACACACGTGGACACAGGCACACGTGGACAGAGACTCGTACAACGTACACACAGGCACACGTGGATATAGACTCGTGCAACACATCCACCTGGACAGAGACTTGTACAGCACACGTACGCACAAAGACACAGACGTGCATACACCAAATGTATACTTACATATACGTTATTGATTTTGGGGTTAAGCCGCGTGACGCTCTTGACCATGTTCGTGTCGTGAGACCCTCCATCACCCAACATAGCCAAACAAATTAAATTGTCACATGCACAAGCGTTTGGCACGCCAATTATATAATGTTTGTGACTGTTTTGTTTGTCTGGCTGTGTTGGGCGGTGTAGAGTCACGACACAAATTTGGCTGCGTCATTATTGTGGCTTAACCCAAAAATCTGTTACGATTCATAAATATTGTCTGCAAAAAACCTACGTGCTATGATATACGCATACATTTACACATGCAGCATATATGTACATAGATATGTACACACATGCACATATGATATACATATACAAACGTACATATACAAAAATGAGCCCAGCAATACACACATACGTATACACACACATCTTGCACACACACACACACACATGAACCATATCATCCCCAGCCAGGTTCTATCCACTGCTCGATGAAGCCCTCCCCCGGTCACCGCCATCCATCACCAGTTGCATGACGCCACAGTCCATCTCACTGCTGCGCATGACACTGGCACAAAAACACGCACGCAGTTAAAACACATCACGCATATTCAGCACTCACTCATACCTGCACAAAAACACAACCGTCCAAACACACTACAGGCACATGTGCACAACCACATTCTCACATGCTGTGCACATGACACACAATATGCACACTCGTGAACTTGTGTATAGCATGCCTGTCACCCAGAACACACACACACGCACACGCACGCACACGTAGGCTTTCACTGACCCTCTTGTGCGTGGTTAAAATAACACTGGCTGTCAAGACCATCTCTATCTATACGAGGAGGGCCCTGCATGGGGCCGTTTGACCATTTGCGTGTCTGAGTGTTGGGCTCAATGTGGGAGGAAACCGTAGAATCCGGAGAAAACCCGCCATACATTCGAGGGGGTACCACTCAGCGCTGCCATCTCCTGGCCACCTTGGAGCACCAATGCCTACAACACCTGGCAAGCCCCTTGACTGCCATCCATGAAAGCTCTAAACAAGATCAGTCATGCTAAGGCCCGTTGAGCCACAAAGCTCTGCTACAAGGGACGACCGCAGCTCAAGTCCGTGGCGACGGTCACAGGACATCGCAGTTACAAAGGGATCCATAGAATTACATAGAGGGCTATACATTTACATAGAGCTCTGCAGAGTTACTTCAGAGATGCGTAGCCGACAGCCCAAGACCGACGGCAGGGTCACAGGACATCATCGCAGGGTGGGAATGTTCAAGCTGGCAAGAGCAAAAACAACAATTGTTTACATGAAACCCACACCAGAACTTAGTGCAAACGGGATAAAAAATAAATATTACTTAAAAACAATTAAAAAGACAGTGTATGTTAATAAACTGTATATACACAACGGTATATAGGACTGAGCTGCAGCATTTGCGGTTGTAGGAGAATCAATCGTCCTTCATGGTCTTTAAGCAAACGTAACGAAGATGCTTTTGGAATTTAAAATTATGGAATATTAAACATAGAAATATATATATAAAACATTAAACATGACAGAACACGAAACGGCACTTGGTGGTCTTTAGTATAAACATTTTTTTTCGAGGGCAAATGATAAACCACATAATGGAGCTTAAATAACAAACAAAAATCACTCGACACAATTGGCAATAACACTGCGGCCATAATAGGAAAAAGTATAAGAGGTGACGTTTCAGGCAATGGCCCTTCATAGTACTTAAGTGAAGGGCCCATTGCTCGCAAGGTTGCCCCATTATGTGTTTGCTTGAAGGTAGTGTCATTGTCCAATGTGTGTTGAGTCTCTACATTGTGTTACCTGTGCTTGTACACCACTGCCAGCAACAGCATCGCCAAATCATTTGTTCATGCAAGCACTCACCATGCTCAGCTCTGCTTAGCTTCCAACATCTAATGCGTACAAGGTAATGTGGCTGTATGCATGTGGTATGCAGTACAAAGACAAATATCGCCCCCCCCCCAGTATAGTCTTAACAAATTGTGTTGGGGCAAGTGCTGTTAGTGAGCAAGCGCCTACGAGGGCCGGCACGGCACACTAGGGGGTGGGTGGCCAACACCACGCCCGGCCGCCTTTGTCTCCCCAGCGGCGATGTTTACACACCGCTAGAGGTACTCAATTGAGACTGGGTCTACCTAGGGCAGGCCCAGAACCGGTTCAGATAATCGTCACTGATGTTGGCCGTGAGCGGAAATCGAACTCGGGTCGCCGGGTTCGTAGCGCAGCGCGCTGACCGCTACACTCCCGCCCCCCAGAGATATGAAGTGCAGCGCACCCACACACACGTTCACATTGTTACTCAGAAAGTGTCGTAAACACATGCATTCAAATCTAGTGCACAAACCATTTCACTCATCTATATGCTTACACTTCACTACGCATTCACGGCGCATCTGAGATTCACGGAAACGTAATGAAGCACATAACGTGCACAGTATATATTATCGCATTATTTATCTACTTAGCGAATAGAAATCATGCATATGTTTGTTTAATCGTCATACACATATACATTACAGCGCATGCATGCCGACATATATACCCGCACGTTTATAATTACATACAGCCGTGCACACACACGCATAGCACATGCACACGTGTGCTAAATTAAATCGGGCACAATGTATAGATTATTCTACACGCATAGCTGCACATAGACTTCACATGTTAACATGACTGTTATTGGGAGCATCATGTGTATACCCACTTGTTTGTGTACATACACAAATACCTCCACTGTAGTCATAAGTCATTGTCCGATTAATAGTGCCCATACAAAGACACGCGCGCACACAATGTTGACACTGCTCAATGGGTTAAAACATTCAATTCCATTTCATATCGAATACAATGCGTACATTTGCACACCCTGTGCTCACAATCGGTGGCGTAGCGTGGACGGCATGGGCCCTGGTGCAAGCAATAAAATTGGGCCGTCCCTATACAATTATCCCCCCCCTCCACTTCACGGCCCTCTTGGTATCCCGGCTCCTGGACCTCTGGCCCCATATGCCTCGGTGCAATTGCACCGCCTGCACACTCGCGAGCTACGCCGCTGTTCACAATGTAGGCTCGTATGCGCCACTCGCATGTTCCCCCTTCTTGTAGGCAAAGACTGGTGTTGTGTGGGATGTGTGTTGTTCTTGTAAAGTGCTCGTGGTTTATTTAAAGTAAAGAAGTACTTGCAGCAAATCAATAATGAATTTGCGTGATTTTTTGTAACGTGTATTCTTTTGCGTTGAATTCCCGTTTATGTATATTAAAACAAAAAAATGCTTCTATGAATGAAGAATCATCCTGCACCTCATAACAACGGTTTGTTTTTAGATGAACACCCTTGACACCAGGGCGTCTCAAATCCCCCTTATGATAAGCGACTTGCATCACATCTCAACACATTGGAAAAGTCACACCCCCCTCCCCTCCCCAGTGGCAGCTGTTTCCACGGTTCAGCAACTGGCCTGCAAGCGGGCATCAGTCTGCCAGTCGGGAGGCATGGAGCGGGGGATGATGTATCTGTGTAATCCCAATCGGGTAATGTTGCACGTTACTTTTCCACAATGCCAGAACGCGGTGGTATACTCATGTCGAACGACATCAGTGGAATCCTTTCACGTCCACTGCAAAATCGGACGGTGGTGCG
The DNA here is from genome assembly GCF_048934315.1 of Petromyzon marinus. Taxonomy (NCBI): domain Eukaryota; kingdom Metazoa; phylum Chordata; class Hyperoartia; order Petromyzontiformes; family Petromyzontidae; genus Petromyzon; species Petromyzon marinus. Next base: position 9,592,096 of record NC_133671.1, read on the forward strand.
CAATTAATGGTTGTGGTCCCTGCAATAATAACTGGGGTGGCCTGCTGGATTCGAACCGCGGTCTTCTGAAACAAGAGACATCGTGCTACCGCTGGGCCGTGCCCCCCCCCCCCCCCCCCCCCCGTGGAAGGTGACGCAACCACTTCTGGAGTCGCCTCGATCGCAATCTTTCACCAAACGTTGGAAAAAGGTGCTATTAACACCCTACATGGAAATTGCTGAAAACCTAAAAAGGCAATTAGGATTACATTGGAGAGGGAAATAAAGTTTGTTTACTAGCGGTGTCCAGGTGGTCCAAAGGTGTTCTGTGCATTCCTTTTGTGTTTGAATCCCGCTCAGGGCCAACACCAGTGACGATTACACTGTGTAACAATTTTTGTTTGTTCCTGGGTAGTAAGTGTTATTTCCTAATTGCTTATGCCTCAAAAGTACAGAAAAATGGCTATTATTCCTCACAAACTTTGCTTTTGTGAACAGGACGGTGATATTTTGAAATGTACCTATTTTCCAGAACATTCCAGATAGATTCAGTGTATAGTATAAATACAGGGGCCTTAAGCCCACCAGTTCAGTTTAGTTCCAGCTGCCGAAGTGGATATATCTTCCTTTTTCTGAGATGGCATCAAGAGGCTACAAGCATCCAGCAGACGCATTTTTTCTGTCTGCGGCCAATTTATCAAGTCGAGCGAAAATTACTCTGTGGAAGCATCTGCTAAGATGTGTGAGGCCGACAAGGCATATTTCGGCATGCCTGTTAGGGATCAAGACAATCCCTGGGCACCTCATTTCACTTGCGAGCAATGCAAAAAAACTCTGGAAAGTAAGATAGACAATTGTTGCTCGGAATTTTATGTTATAAAATTTTGTTAAATATTTTAAATTGTGACAGTTTTTCATTTTCAAATGTTTTACGATTTTCAATCTTATTGAAAAAATATATGGTATATGAAAAATGATGCGAGAATATTTTGCACATTAGTCATGGGTGAAATAAATGTATTTTTTTAGGATGGTAAAGAGGGGAAAAGAGAGCCATGAAGTTCGCTATCCCAAATATTTTGAAGGAATACATTGACCACTCAAGCAACTGCTACTTCTGCATGGTGGACCCTTCCAAACGTCGGACTGGCAAGAATGCACCTGCTATCACGTATCCGGACCTTCCTTCATCCATCGCCGCGGTGCCACACTGCCATGAGCTCCCCGTACCCACTCCTCCAGAGAGAGCAGCCGTCTTCAGAAGAGAGCAGCAAGTCAGAGAGCGAGGAAGATGTTGTAGATCCAGATGACAATTTGGGAGGTGGAGCTGAGGAGACAAACCCATACTACCCCAACCAAAAAGACCTCAACGACTTGATCAGAGATCTTGGTCTCGCCAAGTCCAATGCTGAGCTTTTGATGTCTAGGCTCAAGCATTGGAACTTGTTGGATGAAAGTGTGCAAGTCGCAGATCAGAGGAAGCGTCACCAATATTTTTGCAGCTACTTTGGGCTCTGCTTCTGCCACAATGTGACCAGTCTGTTCGAGGCAATCAGAATTACCTGTAACCAGAATGAGTGGCGCCTCTTCATTGACAGATCATCCAGGAGCCTCAAAGCCGTGCTGCTCCATAATGGTAACAAGTACCCGTCTCTTCCCCTGGCTCACTCGATGCACCTCAAAGAGGATTACAACAGCATCAAGACATTGCTGGACGCCTTGAAGTATGATGAGTACGGTTGGGAGGTCATCGGAGACTTCAAAATGGTGGCATTCCTGATGGGTCTCAGGCGGTTTTACCAAGTTACCCTGCTATCATTGCCTTTGAAACAGCACAGACACCAAGGCGCACTACCACAGTTGGGACAGGCCACAGCGGACCGAGTTCTCTGTGGGGAGGAACAACGTCAAGTGGGAGCCACTGGTGGACCCCCGGAAGGTGCTGATGCCATCACTGCACATCAAATTGGGCCTTATGAAACAATTTGTTAGAGCTGTAGATAAGGAGTTGGCAGCCTTCAAGTACCTTCAATAATTCTTCCCTAAGCTGAGGCAAAGGTGAAAGCCGGTATCTTCATCGGACTACAGATAAAGAAGATCCTGGAGTGCAATGAATTCCCTAAGACGTTCACTAGTAAGGAGAAAGTGGCTTGGAACAGCTTTGTTGCAGTGGTTCGTGGCTTCCTGGGCAATCACAAGGTTTAAAACTATGTGAAGCTGATTGAGACTGGTGAAGAACTACGGCACAATGGTCTGTAGGATGTCCCTCAAAGTCCATATCCTTGATGCTCATCTTGATAAATTCAAGGAGAACATGGGAGCGTACTCGGCGGAGCAAGGCGAGCGCTTCCACCAGTATATACTGGACTTTGAACGCCGCTACCAAGGATAGTATAATGAGAACATTTCAGTTTCTTTATTTTGGTATAGCCCTGTGAGCCATTCGGCTCTTGAATCGGGCGCAACCACAACAAACAAAAAAACAAAAACACGAACAATAAAAACATCTTAAAGTGACTATGTGACTATGTGACTGTGCAAACAGAAAATCCATGAAAAAAACCAGCAAAATATTCCTGAAAAAAGCACCGTACACCAACGCTGTGTGCAAAAAATCCCAGTGGGATGCAAGTCAAACAACAACCACAAGAAAACTTAGATTAAGGCCATCAGTCTAACTCCGTACTGCAACAAAACAAACATGTCCAAACCAAAAAACGTTTTCGAAATCACCAAAAAATAAAGCTTGAATTGCAACGTAACAGTGATCATAGGGACTGTGACCGGATTTTTACAATAAACTACATAAATAACATGTAACACCAAATCCTAGAGCCATAGCTGGCTGCATGAGTTACTCCACAACAACAGAAGCATCAGTCGGAGTATCAAAATTTTCAATGCACCTTTAAGATCAGCACGCTAAATCAAAATACAGATAATACTTTGCTGTGTCATCCGGAGCGAAAACATTTTATTTTATTTTACGCCAATGAATAGCAGTGGCATATAGGGGTGTACAACTCCTCTAGAGCAGTTTTGAGAGAATATCTCATTGGTAGCGATTCAAGTTGCAGTTTATTGGCAATAGCATTCCAGACCCTGTGGGCATCAATAGCAAAGGCCCTTACTCCAGTTTTTGTACGGCAATAGGGAGTGTGAAGCTGGTAAATAAGCGAAGACCTGAGGTCAAATTTGTTCTTTGAAACAGAGAGGAGATCCAGCAAGTAGTCTGCGGATTCTTTTGTAAGTACATCGTGAATAAATAAGATCTGGTGCACAAGCCGTCGAACATTAAGAGATGTTAAGTTTGACCCAATGTAGAGATCATAGTGGTGAGTCCTATATGGGCAGTTCAATGTAAATCTTAAGGCCGAGTGATAGATGGAATCAAGCTTCTTCAGTACAGTACTTGGGGCTGATTTATACACGATGTCACAGTAGTCAAGGAGAGGCAGTATGGTAGCTTTTATCAATTCCAAACGGAACATTGGGAGGAAGCAGTGCTTGTGTCGATACAAAATTTTTATTTTTGTCTTTTTACCAATATAATCAATGTGATCTTCAAAATTCAGTTTTGAATCCAGGATGACCCCAAGATACTTATAGATCTTGACTTGCTTTATTTGATAATTATTAAAGGAATGTAAATGGGGAAAAATAACTTCCTGCTTTAGTCCTGGTGGCTCCCAACTTTGTGCCCTCGTTACTCCGTTGGGGTGTGGGGGCCGACGTCTCTCGCTGGGATCTCGAGGCGCGGGCGAGCCATGTGCCAGTGTCTCAGCACAGATCTCCCACCCACTCAACCACCCACAAACTCAACCATTCCTCCACTCACCCAAACCAAGCATCCCACGGTCTACCCACTCACCCACTCACTCGCCAACTCAACCACCCACTCACTCAACCACCCACAAACTCAACCATTCCTCCACTCACCCAAACCAAGCATCCCACGGTCTACCCACTCACCCACTCACTCGCCAACTCAACCACCCACTCACTCAACCACCCACAAACTCAACCATTCCTCCACTCACCCAAACCAAGCATCCCACGGTCTACCCACTCACCCCACTCACTCGCCAACTCAACCACCCACTCACTCAACCACAGTTGGGGGCTGATTCGTGGAAGCGCTTTACAGTATAAACGTAAATCTCGAAAAACTACTAATTTCTAAATCTTTTGTCGTCATTTTTGCATTACTCTAGTATAAATACATGTTAATTTTGATTCATATGATTTTTTCTGACTTTATGTGAACGAAAAGACACAAATTCGTCCGTTTTCTCATTGAAAATAGGTAAATTTCAAAATATCACTGTTCTGGTCACAAAAGCAAAGTTTGTGGCAAATAATAGCCATTTTCTATACTTTTTAGGCATAAGCATTTACGAAATAACACTACCTAGGAACAAAAATTGTGTTACATGGTATTATCTGAGCCGGTCATGGGCCTCCCATAGGTAAACTCAGGCTCAAAATGGGTACTTGGTGTGGTGTGTAAAAATCACCACGAGGGAGACAAAGGCGGTCGGGCGTAGTGTTGGCCACCCACGCCCTCGTGTGCCGTGCCCGTCTTCATAAGTGCTTGCTAACAGCACTTTCCCCAACAGTCTGTTCAGGCTATACGAGTGATCTTTGTCTTTGTGTGAACACGCCTATAAGCACCCATGTACAATGTTACCTAAACTCACTTTAGAACTGCTTTTTGTGTTGAGTTTGTTGTGCCTACCCCCGCACCTCCCATTAGCACGGTTGGCTACGTACGGTGCAAAAGAAGTTCAACGTGCATACAGAGGTCAGAGTGCTGAGCCAGCGTTGCTGAGGTCCTGTGTTCGAATCCAGGCAGCTGCCCTGTGATGAAACTGCGTTTTCTAGTGGAGCGAAGTTTAACACGTTGGCTTTCGCGACCAATATTATTCATAATAAACGTTTTTGGGTTCGATCGCGTTATTTATAAATGTGTCGTAACCCTCCACCACCCGACACGGCCAATCAGTCCCGACACATTCATAAATAAGGCGATCTAACCCAAAGACGTTTATTATGAAGTGGAGTGAAGTTTGCATTTTGACCACAAGTTTTGTGGTTAATGCAGGCATGATTCCTTGTAAAAAAAGGTTTCAGTTTTGTTGCCAGAAAAAAGGGGAAAACCCTATTATTATATTTTGGTACTGGGAAAGGAGGTCTAATGACATTTCAAAACCGTTCATTTGTCAACTCCAACGTTTGGTGCACAGTGAAATCTACAAATTATTTTAAAAAAACTTTTGTCAGCTTAATTGGTCCTAAATAAAACCATAATTTAACCCACTACAGTATATTTTCCTAATTGCAAAAACCGCGGTAATGACTAGGTTGGTGAGTTTTTGGGCATAGGAATACACATTGTGCCTTAGTCGGACTCTGTGAGCCACACAGGCACAACATACCATGTTAATTCAAACGTGCCTTAGTCTGTCCACGTAAGTAGACATACACAATTGGCCATTGTAAACACACATTGTGCCCTAAAGTCCACCTGAATCCTAAGTAAAAACTAATTTATAATAGCACAACACTCCTTATTCCAGAATCCACATAAACCCAAATGTGGTTTAAAGCATTAGTCCAGTAATGGGAATTGGCATTTACGTGAGCAAACTCTGGACCGGTGTCAACATTCTGGGCCTCATCAGAAGTCAGGTTTTTATCAACCAATGCTGCTGGGTCACCAGATGCCACTGGCAAGATAACTTGCATATAAACCATCGCGTGTCTCACGTGGGTTACCACCTGCCCCAAGTCTGACCAGAGGAATATGTGAATCGTTATGTGTTTTGGGTACCAAAAGACGATTTGTAATGAGATGCGTTGGAATTACGCGAACTGTATTCTGGTTTTGATACACTCAGGGTCAAGGGAGCGAGCAATTCGACTTTGTTCTTTTGATATAGGTGGCAACCTATACCCCGAATCGTACTTATCGCATCGCGAAATGAAATCGCTTCCAAACGATTCGATTCCATTGCCTGCTTCAATCCCTACACAGCAATCGCTGGTCATAATCGATACCGATCGATTTTTTTACCCTCCCCTTTGATGTAAAAGGGAATCGATTCGGCTCATTATAAAATCTCCTTAGGTCCTTCGCCGATCCGGCCGACGTCACTGCGAAGGCGCGAGAAGATGGCGGGCATCCTCTTCGAAGACATCTTCGACGTCAAAGACATGGACCCCGAGGGGAAGAAGTTTGACCGCGGTGCGTCTCCCTTGCGTCTCCCCACGCGGGGCCGTCAGCGGGTGGTTCGCGCCGCCGAGGTCGGGTTGAGTAGCGGCGGCGTGGTGTGGCGAGGTCCCCCACCCACCCATATCCCATTGCCAACCACGTGTCGGTGCTAGACTAGAGTAGGCCGCGGCGTGTTGGGTTGAGTTCTGGAGAGGGTTGTTGACTTTGTTCGTGTTAGACGCGCTCATACAAACGTGTGTGTCTCTGTCTCTCTGTGTGTGCTTCTGTGTCTCTTGTCTGTTATCGTGTGGTTGATGTTGGTGTTGTTTGAGGCAGCCGGGCGTTGTGCTTAGCCACCCCAACCACCTCTCGTGTGCCGTGCCGGCCCACGTAGGGGAGCCTACTCTTGTTCCTACAGTCTGTTACAGGCCGTGCCGGGGTGGGGGATCGTTGGTGGCGAGCAGCAGCTGTAGTTTTACATCGAGGTGGTTTGATGGAAGATAATTGCGTCAGGAGTAGCGGAGTCGTCAACGCTTTGGGGACGCCCGATTCCGTATCGGTGAATCCGGCGTTGAGTTGCGTACACGTTCTGCGGTCTGTCCTTGGATGACCACAATTCTCCACGTACTGGAGAGTTTTAATTTCCCGCGTGTGCATCGTCAACAGCTGTATCGCCATCTGCTGCAATGATTTTGTTTCTCGTCGGGGCCAAAAAGTTTCGCGCGGACGGTCGAGCCCAGGCGATTTTCTGTGTCACGTCGTTCGTGATGAGGCGTTTTGTGACTTCTTGTGAATGGAGTTCTTTGTGTCTCGTTGTCCGTGTCGGGTTCTAGTCTCTCGTATGTGTTACACACGTTTGATAATAAAGTATTAAAGCTTTAGTGACTGCGTAAAATTACTCATTGGTTTTTTTTTTCGGTAAAGTCACGTATGTAGAAATACAATAAAATTATATTTAAACAAAGAAACAATCACGACGTTTCGATCACAACGCAAGCGATCTTAATCAGGTGTCAAGAACAAATCACGGAGGTAAATACAACAAAAAGATGAGAGACGAGAATTCAGGTTTGTTGAATTCAGGTAAATACAACAAAAAGATGAGAGACGAGAATTCAGGTTTGTATTTACCTGAATTCAACAAACCTGAATTCTCATCTCTCGTCTTGTTGTATTTACCTCCGTGATTTGTTCTTGACACCTGATGAAGATCGCTTGCGTTGTGATCGAAGCGTCGTGATTGTTTTTTGTTTAAATATAATTTTATTGTATTTCTACATACGTGACTTTACCGAATAAACCAATGTGTTACACACGTTGATCGGTGCTTATGTCCCATCTTTGTCCCTCTACCCAGCCTCTGCCTACCCACGTTATCAGTAGAGGGCAGTGCAGGAAAATCTATTGTACGGCTTTAATTCTCGCGCCGCACTCGGTGTGAAGTATGGGTCAAGTAATTCTAGTTTTTAAGATTACGTGACTGCAAGGATTCATACTTTGTTTTTTTTCGGTAAAGTCACGTAGGTAAAAAAAGATGAAAAAACAAATTAAATCACGACGTTTCGGAGGCAACACGAGCTTCCTTCATCAGGTGTTAAAAAATGCACAATAAATCCTCCACAGTTATTTTGCTGTGTTTTTTTACACCTGATGAAGGAAGCTTGTGTTGCCTTCGAAACGTCGTGATTTAATTAAGTTTTTTCATTATTTTACCTACGTGACTTTACCGAAAAACCCAACGAGTATGGTCAAGCAACCCCCACGACCAGCATGGTATATGGACGGAATCATTCAGCTGTGTATGGAATTAAAAATGTTTGATTTGTATAGCGTTTCTATACAACTGAATCTCAAGATGAAGTACAAAAACAGGCATCGTGTGCTTAATTTTGAAACGGAAATCGTGGGCCCCGTACTGGAAAATCAAGGAAGGGAACCCTCTTGAAAAAGAGTTGAGATGCGGCGAGGCTTTGCTGGCTTAACAAATGTAAGAATGCACGTGAACATTGTACGCGTGCACGTTGTGATTTGACTGCTGCTGCGTCCTGCAGTTTCCAGGCTGCACTGTGAGAGCGAGTCGTTCAAGATGGATCTCATTCTTGACGTGAACACGCAAATCTACCCCGTCGACTTGGGTAAGTTCGCAGCCACGGCCTTCACACCTGCCCCTCGCGTGCGCTGACTGGGGGTTTTTAATGACCGACTCGTTCGCAAGACGCGCAGGCAACCACCGTCTTGTAGACTTGAACGAGGCGTCTCGTCTCTGTGTAGCGGACAAGTTCCGTTTGGTGGTGGCCAACACTTTGTACGAAGACGGAACTCCAGACGATGGAGAGTACAACCCCTCGGACGACCGGCCGTCCAGGTACACATGTGCGCACATTGGATATGTATATGTACACACACATGTATTATATGTCCTATGTGCGCACATGTACAGCGCATTTGCATACGCGTATACTTACGGGCAGGCACACAGTACATACATACTTAAATGATGGATACTTACCCGAAATATTTAATCTTGAATGTAAGAATTAATTTTATCTGAATTATTACATGTCTAATGTGCACAAACATGTAAGTACGTGTGTATACATACACTTGCAGGCATGCACACTCGTACTCGGAACACCTATGTTGACTGTGCGTGCGTTCTCTGCTGTGCGCAGGGCAGAGCAGTTTGAGTACGTCATGTACGGCAAGGTTTACCGCATAGAGGGCGACGAGACGTCCACTGAGGCTGCCACCCGCCTGTAAGCGACCACGCACGTGATTACACCTGACAAACACGTGTGCACACAGTAGCCTAGGGAATACGTATTCTGATTCTGAAAAGGGGGGAGCGCCCTGTCGAATTTCCCTTCTTTTTGAACCCCGGCCCCATGCTCCTCTTGACTTGTGGACCCCTGTGCAGTTGCACTGCCTGCACCACCCGGTAGCTACTCCCCTGTGCACACGCCACACATGTGCACACCTTCTCAATCGCACGTTGCAGCACCTACAGAAAAGTGTGGAACGCAAGTTCTCTTTGAAGCATGCTTTCTGACCCTGATATGACGTCGCATGGCTTAACGTCAGTACTTTGGAGATATGAGTTGGTGGGTCACGTCGACTTATCAGTCTTAGAAATCCACTGGGCTGCTGCGAGGTGGCCAGGAGATTGCAGTACAGAAAATAGGTTGTAAACCCATGTATGTGCACCTTTAACCAAACTCTTGCTTTTATATTGAATGGGGCCCCATGATTTAGATAATGCTAGTCTTAATCTAGCAGTGTTTAACAAACCTGATTCTACTAATGAGACCCCGAAGGTTGAAACTGGTCCAGAATTTGCTTGTTTAACTAATTTTGCTCGGTGTTGTTGCTCTGGAAGGCCAACACTGGACAAAAAATATTGTATTATGTGTGGACATTGTTCTGTTTATATATGCAGGCCTTTGACAATTATTTCCTCGTGTTCATGGGTTCTCTGCTGGTGTTCTGGTTTTCCTTTAGTACCTATGCACGCAAATCACTTTTAAATGGCATTGAACAACCATGCCAGTACAGGACTCTCTTAAATTTAGACTTTAATGAATCATAAATTATTGTATTGTTGGCCCTGATTCAAGGCTGTAAACCTGTCCCTTGGTTTTCAGTTTCAAGACAGAGCCTATAATAATTCTTTCTTTGGTCTGTGGTCATTCCTGAACTACTATGGATTGACTCATTCGTTTGAAAGTTACAGTTTACATGCAGTTCCACTTGCAATTTGCACAGGTTAGCTGACACGTGCTATGGATTTAACCATGGCGACCCGATAGTTCTTTTGAGCGAAAAGGAAGGCATGCAGCATATACTTAAGCCCTCTGTTCGTCATTATTTGAGTAAACAAAATTCCTGCAGTACCTCCTCGGGAGTTAATGTATATTATATTGAGTTGGCTTTCCTATTCTTTATTTTAACCAATAGCTGATCAAAAAATATGACGGCCTACTTAAAATTTGGTGAAATGATCGCAACGACGAGCTTTCCGAGCCTGCATTTGGAACGCGCTTGTTTTTCTGACGTTGAATCGCTAATCGAGCCTCCTCATTCCCCTCTTTTAACCCGCCCCCCACAGGGCTGCCTACGTGTCATTTGGGGGGCTGCTCATGCGCTTACAGGGCGACGCCAACAACTTGCACGGGTTCGAGGTGGACTCCAGGGTCTACCTGCTCATCAAGAAACTGGCTTTCTGAGCTGTGAGCGTGCGTGTGCCAGGAGTGAATGCGTGTGTGATGTTATTTGTAAAGTAATTGAGTGAGGAATGACAGCGAGAGTGGGAGTGCACACTTTGAGTGTGCACGCGAGTGAATGTTACGGGGAGTGACTTGTGGCAGTGGGTGCTCGCGCTGTGAATGCTAATGGGAATGACTGTGATTGCACACTGTGTGTGTGAGTGATTGTGTGTGTGTTGAGATTCAGCTATCACTTGTCACCGGTGTTGAACACCACATCTAATAATGGAACCATGGAGCCCCTCCCCACCTGGCCAATTTGTTCCCTCTGCATAGCTTGGCATCTGGGATCCTCCGGCCCATGTACCCCGTTGTAGTCGCACGACCTACATGTCTGCATTCGCACACTGCCCCTAATTGCACACTGACATCACCTTTTGTCTGTGGGAAGTTACGAGTGGTTTTGATCCTTAGAAATTATCCCAATGACCCAGGTTACACGTTGCCCTGTGGTGCTCAACACCAGCAAGGAGTGATATTTGAAGTTTACTTGTTTATAATTGAGCACCTGGTGTAGTGGTGGGCGACAGCTTGCATTAGGGAGACCAGACTTCTGGGTTTGTGTCCTGACACTACATCCTTGCGCATCCACCGTGTCAGCCTCAGATTCTCGTTAACAGCACTTGCCCTAACATTGTGTAACATGTATTTGTGCCTACATCTCATCACATGTATGCACAAACCCTTTGCAGTGTTGTCAGGTACATGGAAAGTTGCTTGCACACAATAATGCGGAGTTAAAATCTGACTTGTGCTTACACGCACACCCGTGTGTACCTCCAATAATGGATATCGTTGCCTAAAATAGGCACCCCAAGGCGCAATTGAGCATGTTTTTTTTTCTGGAGCATGTGTCGATGTGTGTGCTGTCATATTTATATTTCGATTAAAATGATTTACATTATTGTGTTATTGTGTGTATAACTGTCTGGTACGTCCAAGGGACACCACTGGAAAACAATATATACCTAGGGCAGGTGATGAACGTGGACTGAGATAAAAAGGATGAAATGAAGCGTGGATGAACACGCTTTTGAAAAGCTTCACTTGATAATGAAAAACAACATACAAATATATCTAATTACGTGTTTTTAAGTTGGTATTACCTATCATAACTCATGAACATGGACATTGATGAATAAGATGGCAGCTAAAACTGAAGTTGCAACATGCATGTCTGGGACTACATTACAGGATGAGTGACGCATTGGTTGTCGAACATGCAAGTTAAATACAATTTTGATTGAGGAAAGTAGGCTTGGGGTGGGATGCATCCATAAAAGGATCAGTGGCTGGTGAATCTGGATACCAACCGAAGGGCAGCCAAAGAAAATGTGCCCAAGAGGATGTCCATTGTACATGTAGTGAGTCCAACTGAGTCGCAGACTGCTTGGGAGCAACACACTTTATTAAATTCTTAGCACAACATACTCCAGGATATTAACACTATCGGGTGGTGACCACCCAACTAACCACGCTACGGCGAAACTAGACGGTTCCACTATCCCGGTCCTGACCACAAGCTGGGTCCCGGACCGCGTGGCTGGAGGCTTCTTCAAGCTTGACGTGGATCTCCTTCCAGAACCCAGAGCCCCCACAGGGCCTCCCTTATATCGGGCCGGGCTGGAGATGGCTCCAACTCTCGCCCTGCCCACCTCGATCTCTCGTCCTTGCCCGAAGGCTCTCGAGAGTTATTCCTGGACCATGTGACCACCCATTAGCCCCCTCCTCCGGTGGCCCCCCTCCAGTATCATCCGGTCACATGTCCCCAGGTCAGCCAGAGTATCATGCCCCCAACGTAACCCCAGCTGTCTTGACTCTCGCTCTCTCAACGGGAGCCCGCGCCGCACGCTGTGCGCGGTGCCACCACGCTTCACCAGCGCTCACCGAAGCCCCCACTAGGGCTGGTGCTACACTCCGTGTGTCCGGGGTGTAGTACCAGCCCCCACTAGGGCTGGTGCTACACTCCGTGTGTCCGGGGTGTAGTACCAGCCCCCACTAGGGCTGTAGTACCAGCCCCGACTAGGGCTGGTACTACACCACGTGTGTCCGGGGTGTAGTACCAGAAAGTGGCTTATCACGTGGAAATTGATAGCAGCCAACTACTCTAAACGCGTGATGTTGATTCTACATGTGGAAGGGGAAAACTTGCACGACCCGGAGAAAAATCCACACGACCACGGGGAGAGAGACCGCAAACTCCAAATATACAGCAGCAAGGCGTCAGGGTCGGGTTCGCAAACTTGTCAACCCATTGTCAGTGCCTTAACTTATTATACAGACCAATTCAGACCTTGTTGGTCACTCCCGTGCCCCCTTTTAACTATCAATGTTCACCCTACAAAGTCCCATCACAAGGGATAAACACAAATAGACACCATTACTACACTCACCACTACATACCTGTCAACCCCTTATCAGTGCCCTACCTTATTACAAACCAATTCAGACCTTGTTGGTCACTCCCGTGCCCCCTTATAACTATCAACGTTCACCCTACAAAGTCCCATCACAAGGGATAAACACAAATAGACAATCACCATTACTACACTCACCACTACATACCTGTCAACCCCTTATCAGTGCCCTACCTTATTACAAACCAATTCAGACCTTATTGGTCACCCCGTGCCCCTTATAACTATCAATGTTCACCCTACAAAGTCCCATCACAAGGGATAAACACAAATAGACAATCACCATTACTACACTCACCACTACATACCTGTCAACCCCTTATCAGTGCCCTACCTCATTACAAACCAATTTAGACCTTATTGGTCACCCCGTGCCCCTTATAACTATCAACGTTCACCCTACAAAGTCCCATCACAAGGGATAAACACAAATAGACCAACATAATTTTTTTTGAAACTTCTGTACGCTGTATGGAACTGAACACTCACTCTTCCTTGTTCAAGACTACGGGGTAACCCGTATCGGTTGACAGCTATGGGATGGAACCTACGACCTCCTGTATACCAGGCGAAGGAGATAACCTATCGCCACCGTGACACCCCAGTAACAATCATTCGGTATGTAACAATCAACTACAGTATATGAATTCCAAATTTTGATTTAAAGCTTTCGTGACTGCAGGGATTCATATTCTTGGTTCTATCGGTAAAGTCACCACCACGTAGAAGGGAAATAATAAAATAATAAAAATATAAAACAATAAAATTCTCACGACGTTTTGACTGCAACACAAGCAATCATCATCAGGTGTGAAAACCACAGCAATATTTTTTTATTGTTTTATATTTGTATTGTTTCCCTTCCACGTGACTTTACCGAAAGAACCAAGATTATATATGATTTTTTTTTAAACCTCAACACATTCGTCAATAACACTGTGCCACCTTGAAAGGAAACGATCTATAATAGTAGACGTTTCGGGCAATGACCCATCACAGCACCTGGCAATATATCCCCAACAGCTTAAGAAAATAAAAATAAAACCAATCAGGAATCGACAATCCCGCGTTAATCGAAACGTTCGCCCTTGTACGCGATTCTTGACCGCACGTAGCACCGCGATATCGAATCGGATCGGATCGCGCTCCGGAAGAACACGAATCCCGCTTCGCTCGCTCCGCACGCACGCGCGCACGCGAGAGCGGTGGCGAACGACATCGATTACGATTCGTCAACAAAATCGTTCAACGGTTGTGGAATCGACGAGAAGGCGATTCCCCCACCTCTCTCTCTCGTGAGTTCGCATTGTAGAGGCAGCGGACGGACTGGGAGTTTGGTGACCCCAAGCGTGGCGAGTCGGCCAACTCCTGCTGCGCGTTCCCCTCCTTGTCTCCCCCGTCTCTTCCCCTTCCCATCGTCTCCCTGATCTTCTTCGTCTTCTCTTTAGCAGCAACAACAAACACGCAATGTCCGAGCACGAACACGGCCGCAAGTGGGACAGATGTCTGTCGGACGCCACCGTGAAATTCGGTGAGATGATTATTTTTTGTTGTTGTTGTTGTGTGTGTGTGTGCTTGGGTCATTTGTGCGCTGCACTTTGCACGATGCTAATTCTGTTTTCATGGCGGCGTGGGCAACGTGGATGTGTCTTGTCTTGTCTGCTGGCCACGGCCGACAGGGCTTCCTTCAGGAGAGAGATAGATGGAGAGATGATGAGTTTTGGTGTCGTGTTTTTTTTGTTTGCTGTTCGTGCTTCTACAACTCTTTGGGGTAGGGTTGTGCGCATGGCCCACAATCTCACTGCCGTGGCGGCACTTCGGTCTTGAAACATTTCCACTCCTTCAAGATGCGCGCCATCGGCCTGCCAGTGATGTTTAAATGCCCTCGGATGCATACCGTGTCCAACCCACACACGGCTTAACCCCCCCACCGTATTCTGTTTTAGTTTTCAGGTCCATACGGCGTACAGCCGTTTCAATACGGGCAAACAATTATATATATTTAAAACAAAAGTCGTATTTGTTGTTTGTGTTTCTCCCTTGCGATGGGACTTTGTAGGATGAACTTTGAGGTTTGTAATGGGCACTGGTTGACCAATAAGATCTGAATGGGTCTGTAATAAGTTCACAACGCACGCGAATTGGCGATGCGCTTTTTTTTTGGATGCCACTCGCCCGCCAAACACGAGTCGACACTTTGACGGGGGGGGGGGGCTGTCATTGAGGAGGAAGGTTAGGGGGGGGTTGATGGTTGTGGTGGTGGTGATGGTTGTGGTCGTTGTGGTGATGGTTGTGGTGGTGGTTGTGGTGATGGTTGTGGTTGTGGTGGTGGTTGTGGTGATGGTTGTGGTGATGGTGGTGGTTGTGGTGATGGTGGTGGTTGTGGTGATGGTTGTGGTGATGGTGGTGGTTGTGGTGATGGTTGTGGTGATGGTGGTGGTTGTGGTGATGGTTTTGGTGATGGTGGTGGTTGTGGTGATGGTTGTGGTGATGGTGGTGGTTGTGGTGATGGTTGTGGTGATGGTGGTGGTCGTGGTGATGGTGGTGATGGTGGTGGTGATGGTGGTGGTTGTGGTGATGGTGGTGGTTGTGGTGATGGTGGTGGTGATGGTGGTGGTTGTGGTGATGGTGGTGGTTGTGGTGATGGTTGTGGTGATGGTGGTGGTTGTGGTGATGGTGGTGCGAGTGACTGGTTGTGGTGATGGTGGTGGTTGTGCTGATGGTGGTGGTGATGGTGGTGATGGTGGTGATGGTGGTGCGAGTGACTGGTTGTGGTTGTGGTGATGGTGGTGGTGATGGTTGTGGTGATGGTGATGGTTGTGGTGGTGGTGATGGTTGTGGTGATGGTTGTGGTGGTGATGGTTGTGGTGATGGTTGTGGTGGTGGTTGTGGTGATGGTTGTGGTGATGGTGATGGTTGTGGTGATGGTTGTGGTGATGGTTGTGGTGATGGTTGTGGTGATGGTTGTGGTGATGGTTGTGGTGATGGTTGTGGTGGTGGTTGTGGTGGTGGTTGTGGTGATGGTTGTGGTGATGGTTGTGGTGATGGTTGTGGTGATGGTTGTGGTGATGGTTGTGGTGATGGTGGTGATGGTTGTGATGGTTGTGGTGATGGTTGTGGTGATGGTTGTGGTGATGGTTGTGGTGATGGTTGTGGTGATAGTGAAACCGCCGTCGCTGTGAAGGTGAAACCCGTCCGCGCGCGGCCTCTGCGCCCAAGGTCAACGCGAGTCCCGAGTTGCCCATTGCGGGCCGCACTGTGCACGCGGTGGATGATTTTGAACTCTTTGGGTTCCACGGGGGCCACTGTACGTGGTCACTGTACGCGGTCACTGTACGCGGCTCAATGTGCCCCCGAGTCGGGCTACTGCACGTAACGCACTGTACGCCGCAGACCCCCCCCGGCACTGTACGCCCCAGCCCCCCCCCCCCAACACTTCGCCGCAGCCCCCCCCAGCACTGTACGCCGCAGCCCCCCAGCACTGTACGCCCCAGTCCCCCCCCCCCAGCACTGTACGCCGCAGCCCCCCCTGGCTTACAGTGCGCACTGTACGTGACAAGTGCGTGCGCTGTACGCGCTACGAACCCGACATGCCGAGTTCGATTCCCGCTCACGGCCACCAAAACCCGGTGACGATTTATCTCAACCGGTTTGTGTGTCTCCTACCCTCGGTCGACTCGGCCTCAAGTGTGTACCCGGTGCGGTGTGTAGTAAACATCGCCACTGGGGAGACAAAGGCGGTCGGGCGTGGTGCTGGTAGCCACCCACCCCCTCGTGTGCCTTGCCGGCCTTAATAGGTGCTAGCTACTCCCTAACGGCACTTGCCCCAGCAGTTAAGGCTATACGGGGGATCTGTGTCTTTGGTGTACAGTATGCACTGTGTCGTGCGCAGGCACGGGTATTGCCCATTTCGTGACTGCACGCGGTGCACTGATGCAGGTCACTCCGCACCATCATGTGCACTGCATACACTGGGCGTGGTGGGAATGTGTTGAGCATTGTTGGTGGTGGTGGTGATGGTTGTGGTGATAACGGTTGCGGTGATGGTGGTTGTGATGATTGTCGTGATTGTGGTGGTCGTATGGATGGCAGTAAGTGGTGAGTAATGGTGGTGATGTTTATTGCTGCGAGTGTTGTGATGGTTGGTGTCGATGATAGTCGTGGTTGATGATAATTGTGTTGATGGTTGTGGTAGGTATTAGTGATTGTGATGATGGCACAGCAGTAGTGCTGATGGATTTTGTTGGTGGATATATTTATGGTTCTGTTAACTTTTGTGTGCATAGTACTACTTGTGTTGGTGAACGTGTTTGATATCAGTGTTAATGGTGCTGGTAGTTGTATGGGTGGCCGTGGTTGTGTTTGTTGCGTGATGGGTGTTAATGTTGTTGATGTATGCTTGTGTTAATAGTTTGCTGTGTGCTGCCAGTCTTGATAAGTGCTCGCCAACAGAACTTGCCCGAACAGTCTATGTGGTCTACACTGAGTAACTTTGTCTTTACTCGTAACTTAGTCTTTGCTGATTATAGTTGTCTGGAAAACAAAAACATTCACCTTCATATGGTGTTAGAAGGTAACAATGTGGAATTGTGGTGTCTTTGCACAATGCCACTGGGGGAAAGGTTCACGTTAGTTGACTGACTACCACATGGCACGCTCACATCCACTGCAGTGGCAAATTACTAGGCAATTATAGAAAACAAATAAAAAATAGTATTTGGTTATTTCGGTAACGTCACGAAAGAACCAAAGAATATGAATTCCTGCAGTCACGAAAGTTTTAAGTAAAACAAATATAAGTTTGTGCTGGTAGCCAAGAGGGAGACATACATTGATAACGTCCCTTTCGCCAGACATTGTTTAGTGGAGGACTGAAGATCCCTCCTTGGAGAACCTCCAGAATCGGCAGGAAATGAATCAAATTCCCCGACTGCCATTCCTTTGTCAGTAGAATGACTGGCACCACCTGGAACCATGCAAAATATAGGAGTTCTTCGTGGACTGGTTTTCCTTCCTGTCACCATGAAGGATGGACAGTTATCTACTGGCAGAAGACTAACAGACAACATGGAGTGGCACTTATGACTAAAAGCATGAAGGGTGTGTGAAAGCCTGGTGGTGAGGTTTTGGGAGGCCATGAGTCTCAGGCTCTTGTGGACTCTGCAAGATCACCTTGCCAGGCTTGAAACATCGAGTCACCTGCCTGTGAACCATTCTTCGCTTATTCAGACTGTATTGTGTTAGACATTCACAGATCCTTGAAAGCTCTGGACACATTGTCAATGCGCTTGTCCGGCAGGAGAAAATGCACTTACTGGGTCATGGTAGCCGTTGTGCACAGCCAACACATTGTCCAAGCAGCTTCTGTTTGGCCAGATTGGTACAACACGGGCTAGAGAGGAGATGGGCTGATGTGGTACAGGAGGACTTTAAGCTGAGTGGACTTGACAATAACTAGTACCGATTGTGTCGGGAGACTTGTGAAGGATGGTATTGGGCATTTGGAGACAGCTCCCCTCCAGCAACAATGCAGAGGAGGATGAGCTATGCTCACAACAATGAACAGAGCGCCTGGTGACTAAAATACAGCTAGGTGGCATAGGAGCGCAGTTAGTGCATCTCGGTCATGTCACCTATAACCTGTGTCTTGCCCTGTGGCTTCATGCCTATGAGACTTAAGCACTTACGGCCTTAAAATGCAATTCGTCTGTTACAAGCTCTGTGGTAACATCACTGCCACTTAATAGCGATTGGCAGCTATTATTGTTGATGGTAGATGATCAGTGTTTGTGTTTTTGACAATTGGTGGTTGCATTCATGTTATTAATGTTGGATAATGCTCGTATTGACAGTATCGCTAGTAGTTGTTCTATTGATGGATGTCTGTGGTGTGAGAGTACTGACACCATTTTTGACTCTGATCCACAGGTGCTGGTCTTGCTGTGGGACTTGTGTTTTCAGTCATCTTCTTCAAGAGTGAGTACACATCAGCACACCCAACATCGACCATAACACATCACCATACAACATCACCCATCGTCATCCAACATCAGTCATCACTACCCAACACGCACAGCTCATGACCCATCGTCAACTGATTAATAAGCTAATATTAAGGCCATGAGGAGTGAAGACAGTGGAAAACACGCTGTGTGACAAATTTGGCTTCCTGAGTTTATGGCTAATAACTGCCAAGTGATATCTGAACCAGTCCTGGGTCTCCGCAAGCTTAACCTAGCCTTAAATGAGAACCTGTTGTGGTTTGTGCACATCAATAACGGACATACAAATGCTGCTAAGCATGGAACTGGCCACAACAGAATATCTTGTGTCATGCTGGCTTTCATAGATGCTAACGAACAGCATTTGTCCAAACAGTCCCAATAGGCAAAATGGTTATTTAGTATGTGTGTGTTTATTATGTGGCAGTGTAGCAGTTAGCGTGCTGTGCTATGAACCCGGCGACCCGAGTTCAAATTCTTGCTCACGGCCAACACCAGTGACAATTATCTGAACTGGTCCTGGGCCTCTCCGAGGTCGACTCACCCTTAAATGAGTACCTGATGTGATGTATAAACTTCAGCAATGGGGAGACAAAGACAGCCGGGCGTGGTTTTGGCCACCAACCCTCTCATGTGCTTGTCGACTTTAATATATGCTCATGAACAGCATTTGCCCGAACAGTCTGTAAAAGGCTTTTTTCGGAGATCTTTGTCTTTGTAAATGTACTTACATGTTTCGATTTAAAGCTTTCATGACTGCAAGGATTAATCTTCTTTGGTTCTTTCGGTAAAGTCACGTAGAATGAGAATAAAATAATTTGATAAAATAAAATAACACAATAAAATTCTCACGACGTTTCGGCCACAACACCAAGCGGCCTTCATCAGGTGAAGGGACGAGACTGTCTGGTCTCGTCGTGAGAATTTTATTGTGTTATTTTATTTTATCAATTTATTATTTTATTCTCATTCTACGTGACTTTACCGAAAGAACCAAAGAAGATGTACTTATATTCATATTCTTAGCTCTTTCGGTAAAGTCACGTTGAAGGGAAACAATAAAATAATAAAATATATATATAAAGATGTCCTTACATGTGTTTATGTTTACAGGGCGGGCATGGCCAGTGGTGTTTGGGGCGGGGTCTGGGTTTGGCATGGCGTACTCCAACTGCCAGCGCGACTTTCAGAAACCATACCTCGTCCACGGGGCATATGTGCAGGTATGGGCACACAAATAGACACATGAGTAGGCGCATGGTTAGTATCATTCGTAGACACAGTTACACAGATGAGTAGACGGCAACAACTGCCCATCGCCAATAAGTCGTGATGATGTCACCACGTTCTTTTTATGCCACATGAAGTGTTAACCCGTAACACCTAGGCAGACCTAGGCAGGCCTAGGTGTTATGGCTTAACAGATGCACCACCTATTTTCATTTTGCCAACTTGCTGTTTTAACCACCTGGCACGATGCTCATTGTAGTGAACATTGCTCTTCTGCCATCCTTTGTTGCTGTCACGCCTTTCACAATCCCTATTCCACAGAGGAAAATCTTGAGACTCCACTGGTTTCAGTCGCTGGCGAGTCCATGAGTAGACACACATGGCCGCACAAATAGATGCACACACGGGCACATGACTACACACAAGCCTATGCAAAGCATAGCAGAACCCTTATAAAAAAATCGCGAGACTTAAGCGAGGCTTTCGTGGGTAAACAAGTGTAAGAAAGTAAAATCATAAGTCAGTGATGGATTTTGTTCAATAAGTAATGATTTTTGTGCTTAATCGGTGATGTTGGTTTTGTCTCTTCAGGACGATGCCAGCAGCGCCACGACAGTCACTGAATAACGACCATTGCTTTAAATATTAAAGAACTTATGCATACTCGCACACGAGCGTGTACACATACTCGCACGCCCACATGGGTGTGAACACGCTTGTTCTCGCTGTCATCGGCACGGGATTGTGTGCGTTTGTACACGCACGTGTGCCTCCGAGGGATGTCTGGTGATCTGGTTTAAATAAAGATATATTGGCTCTTATTGTATCTACTCTTACTCGTATGTGTTGTGGATGCTTGCTGCCGTGTAACGGTTAGCCCCAGACATTTAAGTTATTTGGTGGTGACAGTGATCCTTCTTGTTCTGTTATGAATGCTCTAAATATAAAATTGCATGCTTTCTCAGTAATTTAAAAACTAAACATTTTTTGACCAGGTGAGGTCCACTGAGTTATAAAGCACTTTTTCAGAAGCGACTTGGACACATGATTTCCCAACGAAGCTTATCATGTGGAAATTTATAGCAGCCAAAGACTCTAAACACATAAAGGCCGTAATTATAATATATATTGGGGGGACACATCCCCCTCAATATTCAAATATGCTCAAAATGTCCCCCCCAATATATTGCTATAAAAAAATGTAAAAAGTAATAATAATTGCTATGCTATGTAAATAAAAACAATTTGCTAAACCTTGGCCACAATATCTGAATTTGTATTCATATAAATCAATGCATATATTGCTGTTTATATGATTGTGGTTATGGTTGTACTTTATTCATCCCTAATCTCAAACATATACACTGAAACAAGAAATGGTAAAAAAGTAAAAACAGCAATGTAATACAATACACTATTAGACATTGTAAAAAAAGTTCATCCCATGTGTTCGTGAATTTTTAAATACTTTTGGCAGGAAATGAGTTTTCAAATTTATATATTTTTCTGGGTTGGGACCCCCAGGAAGATTTGGTCCCCTCCAATATTGACTCCATGGCTACGGCCTTGAAACACGTTTATACATTTTAAGGGAAAGACTGGAGGGTCCTGGAGAAAAATCCACGCAACCACGGGGAGAAAATGCAAACTCCAAATATACAGGCTTCAGGGTTGGGATCATACCCACAACCTCCCGTATACTTTACTGAGGTTTATTACCAATGTAACCTTTCAGGATATTAAAGTAGTTTCAGTGCAGTGCTGCATACTTAATAGCTGTGATTTAGATGGAGGTGTACGTCTAACCCTTCTATTCCACCTTTTCCACTCAGTCTTTCTGGCACTCACCCAGGATGAAATACGGAGACTAATATTGGCTACAAATAATATCTCGTTAACACCAAAAGCCACAGCTAAATTTGCTGTCAGTTGCGAATTCCTAATCCTTCATTGCAAGGTGCACTATGGCAACATGGATATTTGTATGCACCTGCCATGCCGGTCCACAGAGTTCCAGTCTTGGGTCCTTGTGGTTCCTTGCTCTGGAGAGAAAACGAGTTGCCAAGGAGTGCTGGTCGAGAGTACAAGGGCATTGCTCATGCAGAAACGGCCTGGGTGCATGAATGCCGTGAACTCCACACAGGAGCAGGTCATAGATGTGTGGAAGCAAAGGTAGATGGACCCTGCCAAGGTGAGTCGTGTTGTCAGCACATAAGGGTCAGTAGAGGGTTGAGCCCGGGGACCGATTGCAGCACGCGCCAATACGATCGCCGCCTAAGGTGAATCGCCGCGTTGTTACCTGGACCACATGGCTGAGAGTCACCGGGAGCACGCAGTGGTAAACCGCCTTGCTACCTGATATTACCAGCCTAGTGTTTACTATGATGCTAAAATGTTAGCAAGTGAAAGGTTGCTTTGCATTTACATACCTGGGCGTCCCAGTTCCCTGTCCCAACTGGATCCAAGCGATACACCGCTTTGTAATAATGCCTGCAATTCCCTGCTTCCTGTCCCACTAGATCAGTGGTTCTTTCTGGGGGTGTGAGACATGGCCAGATTCTTTTGGAAAGTATATCATCAAAGCAACTTAAGCACAGGCACGTAAGTACTACTTTGTTTAATCAAATATGTATTTAGTAACAATACATTTTTTTGGTTCTTTCGGTAAAGTCACGTAGAAGGGAAACAATAAAATAAAAAAATATATATTTTATTATTTCCCTTCTACGTGACTTTACCGAAAGAACGAAGAATATGAATCCCTGCAGTCACGAAAGCTTTAAATAAAAAAATACATTATTTAACGATTCAGAACCAAAAGGATGCAAGGCTGCAAAAAAAGGTTAAGAACCACAGCACTAGATCATGGTTACAAGGTAAGCAGCGTTACACTTCTAACCGTGTTTCTCTGATTCATTTTCACACTGGGACTCCAGATCACGATCACAAGATAACTCGGGTTGGACTTAAAATCCTGTGGGCTCACAGAGCACTGGCCTCTTTGACTCGTGTATCACTTTTACCAGGACCACTGGCACCCTGTGTCTCCTTGTGTCCATGTTTGTCTCTTAATCCAAATCTTCCAGGGGGTCTGGGGGTCCCAACCCTGAGACTCTCTGTGTGGCTCTGTGTCTCCCTGTCTCACTCGGGCGCAACTCGGTAAAGGAATTTAAACATTTACATTCCCAATAATCATATGTTCCCGGCGCGGACTCGGTGTCAACTGCATTGAGCGGGGCTGGTTCGACAGGGTAGCCGAGAGAGCAAGCTCCTGGTCGTTGAGGAGGTGCCGAGAAGACATCTCTTGAGGCAGGGCGTCCAGACAAGGACAGGTTGGCCACGTGGCGAACAGGCCGTGCCACAGCACCCCAACCTTCTCCTGGTAGACTCGGGTAAATACACAGTCTTCTTCTTGGTTGGCGACAAGGATGTAGAGGTCCCTGCCTCGAAGCGGACGCCACATGAATGTCTTAGTGGTGCCGCACACGATTTCAATGCCGTCAACAGGCATTTCATATTTTGTTTGTACTTTCAAAAAAATCCCTCGACAACATATACAATTTGTCGTATAAAAATGAGGCTTAAGACTGCCTTTTATTTGGATTAAAAGTTGTAAAACTGAAAAATCCGACCGGCTTTTGAGGACAAATACAGACACACGTGTTTGTCAATTAATTTTTTTAATGAGTGGTTTGTAGGATAATTGCACACGTTTAAGTACATGCCTTGAATTTTATGTAAATAATTGGAATACTGTTACTATTAATATGTTTATGATAACAGTGCATGGTGCCTTTATTATTTTTAAAATATATACTTTAAAAGGATGAAACTCATGTTCCTTTTTATCTAAAAGCAAAAATCCCGGCAACCACAGCGGGCAGTACCGTATATATCAAAGTGTGCAGGCGGTGCAACTGCACCGGGACACACCAGCCAGAGGAGCCCAGGTGCCAAACCATGAAGGTGGGGGGTAGTTGATGGGTTGGGGGGCCCCATTTAATCCCTTTCACCAGGGTCCAAAACCCACCACGTGATGCCACTGCCCAAACGCGTCCCTTAACCTCCATACGATACGTGACTTATTGTACTTATAATCATGCCGAGTGTATTGACACAGGACATGGGGAAACACAGATCGATCTAAAATGTAATTTAAAAGTGCAACGAAGCTGGCCTGTCCCTACCTGTGTTGAGTTATAGGTGGAGCAGCAACTGTAAAGACAGGTTCCCTTTGGATTCGTCCTTGATGCACTTCTTCACAATGCGCCCCTCTACATTTGAATATCGTGAGGCCTAAAGCAGGGCTCTTCAACGATATATTCTAGCAGGCCAGAACACATTTAATGTGCTGGCAGGCCACCTAAGATCTTACATCGCATGGACAAACATGCAGTCACGTAGCA
Source organism: Petromyzon marinus (assembly GCF_048934315.1). Taxonomy (NCBI): domain Eukaryota; kingdom Metazoa; phylum Chordata; class Hyperoartia; order Petromyzontiformes; family Petromyzontidae; genus Petromyzon; species Petromyzon marinus. The sequence continues at coordinate 9,616,606 of NC_133671.1, forward strand.
TTGCGCCTTCACAGCATCTGTACACTTTTGACTGCTAAAATGTGCCTCTTGCATTCAGCTTTCATCGCCCCCTATATTTATCTTGCTTTCATCTCACTAATCTCCATCTTATTTACAGCTCATCTCTACCTCTTATCAAATTTCACAAAGCTGTTGTCTATAGCACTCTCACCTGTCTCTCGTTTATCTTGGGCTCGCTTATATGCACCCCTTGCTCATCTCTCTCACCCATCTGTATCTTTATGGGCCGTTCTTAAAAAAAGAGCCTTCACGGGTCACATGTGGCTCTTGGGCTTCCAGTTAAAGAACCCTGGTCTAGAAGGAACCCAACTACATCCGTGGAAAACTGAAGAGTCCACAGATGATAAACGTGATTCAGGAATATTTTGCTGTTTTTTTCATGGATTTTCTGTTTGCATAGTCACATAGTCACTTTAAGATGTTTTTCTTGTTCGTGTTTTTGTTTTTTTGTTTGTTGTGGTTGCACCCGATTCAAGAGCCGAATGGCTCACAGGGCTATACCAAAATAAATAAACTAAAAACTAAACTAAAAATGATTGCATGCGATGATTTTCATACTGAGAAGACCTCTGCTTATGAACACGAAGGGTGATTAAAGACCCACCTAATCTCTGAAGACCGTCACTCGAACAGAATAGCCATTTCATTTGTAAATGTATTAGCTCACAATTACAATTTGACTTGTTGACCAGGAAATCCCAAGATGGCAACAGATCGTCGAGTTCATCTTCCGTTGTAGTCGCAATTAAAGTCACGCCAGCTGCTCTATGAAGTGTTTGAGAACTTCGACACGAAGCTCTCCGCGATGAGACACAACTGCAGACGTTTGCAAAGTGATCCTTCTCGCGGCCATCGTGCGATATTGATGAGGCAAGGCTTCAATCGTGGCTTATTTGAGACACGGCAAATGGTGGCCCAGGTTGAACTTAAAACATAGCCGCTGATAAAATAATTAATCTTCAGCAATAACCCTGCACTCTCTGGTTCTCTCGGTAAAAATAAATCACGACGTTTCGATTGCAACACAAGCAATCATCATCAGGTGGGAAAACTACAGCAATAACATTTTTTGCTGAAGTGGGAGAGAGATGCCGTGGTAAGAGGTTATATAGGTAAGAGGGGGGGGAGGGAGGGGGTAGGGGAAACGTTGCCTGGACGCTAGGAGAGGGACGTGACGCTGGACGGGGGGAAGTGGGCGGGGCTGGAAGTGGGTGGGGCTGAGAGAGCTGGGGATGCGCGGGGGGGGGGGTGCAACAACAATGCCACTGCAACAACAACGCCAATGAAGCCAACAATGCCACTGCAACAACAATGCCACTGCAACAACAATGCCAATGAAGCCAACAATGCCAATGCAGCAGCAATGCCGAACGCTGGGGATGCAATTAACTCGGCAAAATAGACTAGTGCTCGGCAAATACGATGGAACAACCATAAACAGTTAAGGTTTTACCTGGTTAATAACATCCTTCCAATGATTGCTCAATTTGTATCCATCTTCTCGGTTGAAGTTATGTCTATGTTTATATATCTGAATGGTTCATGAACAAACCTTTGATAGTAGCTCGAAGGTTTGCAGAGTACCTTGGTCTCGGAAAAAACAATGTCATGCGAGCCCACTGCGTTATAACAATGGTCAGCCACGGCTGAGGTATTGGTTCTGCCGTGTTTCAGATCTCCTTGTGCTCGCGAACACGGTCCGAGACATGTCGTTTTGTTTCCCCAATGTAACAGCCACCGCAGGTACAACTTAGTTTGTAAACTCCAGGATATTGCATGTCAGGAATGACATCCTTCACAGATGGGATTAGATCACGGATTTTGTGTACTGTATTGAATCGGACCTGGATCTTGTGTTTGTTTAAGATTTTGGAAATCTTTTGGTCACACCTGCTATGTATGGTAACGTAATGGTTTTGATCGGCTTCTCAGGAGGTTGTTTCTCGATGGTTGGAGACACAGCTTTGCGAGTAACGCAGTCCGAGTACCCATTCATCTTGAGGGCCTGGTGTATGTGTTCCAGTTCACTGGCTAGGTGGTATTGGTCGGAAATGCCCTATGGTGTAGTGTTTTGATGAGGGAATTCTTCTGTGCCAGATGGTGGTGGGAATCAGGTTTCAGATAGGAATCTGTGTGGGTGGCTTTCCTGTAGACAGAGTGTCCCAATGAGCCATCAGGTCTCTTCTCAAACAAAACATCCAGGAAGGGTAGCTTACCATCCTTCTCTACTTCCATGGTTAATTTGATGGATGGGTGTATGGAATTGATGTGGTTGAGAAACTGGTTCAATGCTGGCAGGCCATGTGGCCAAATGACGAAAGTGTCATCTACATATCTCTTCTACAAGGAAGGACGTAGGGGGGATGTCTGGATGGCATCTGTTTCAAATTTCTCCATGAAAACATTAGCTATCACTGGTGATAAGGGGGGACCCATGGGGGTACCTTCATTCTATTTGTAGAAAGTACCATTCCAGGTGAAGTTAGTGTTGGTAAGGCAGTGCCTAACCACAGTGGGTACATCAGGATTAAGTCCATGTTGGACTAAGTCTTCAATTATTGCTAAGGTGTCAGGCACAGGAACTTTGGTGAACAGAGAGATTTCACTGTCCCCAGATTATTTGCTCGTCAGCTTTGATTGCCAGCTTTGTTGTTGATGATTTGCTCGTCAGCTTTGCTCATCAGCTTTGTTGTTGTTTCCATCATTACCTACCGGTTTACTGCTAGCCCCGCCCACATCCCCCCCCCCCCCAGTCTCACGTCCTCTATCTGTTCTTCCCCAACTTCCCATTTCTAGCCCCGCCCACTTCCCCCCCCCCCCCCCCAGACTTACGTCCTCTTCCCCTAGCGTTCACGCGCTCCCCCCTTCCTCGACCCCACACCCCCCACACCCCCCCCCCTCTCTCTCCCCCCTTGCCTCCTCCCCCCTCTCTTACCTATATAACCTCTTGCCACGGCAGCTCTCCCGCCGACTTCAGCATTTTCCTGCTGTGGTTGTTCCACCTGATGAAGATTGCTTGTGTTGCAATCGAAACGTCGTGATTTGTTTTATTTCATTTCTACCTACGTGACTTTACCGAATGAACCAAAGAGTATGGATTCCTGCAGTCATGAAGGCTTCAAATCAAGATTGGTAAGGTCGTGTCTGAGACGCCTGATTTCAAAGGCAGTAACTCTATCATGCTGCTGCCGTTTGTGATATAATAATGACGGTTGTGTTATTCAGCTTAGTTTCAATGAAATCAGCGTTGTTACTCTCTGACATGATTTTAACACATTCTTGACGAATGTGTTGGGAGTGTTTATTTTATTTAGTAAGTGGAGAAACATTGACCAACGTACTTGTGTTTCTCTCACGTGACCAGAAGTCCCACTCGGGTTGCCACCTCTGCTGATGTTTCTAGGAATGTCTGTTTTTTTTAGGTAGCTGTACAGGGCAATCTTCCAGTCTACTCAGGGCAATAGAAGTGTAGGATACTCAGGGCAGATGTGATGAGCACGGCTGCGATAACCCAGAATGGAAAAGCAGCACGTTGCTGACAGCAGAGCCTCACAGCTCTGCTGTCAGCAACGCTCGAAGCGCGACAAATGCCACTTCCTCCTCTTTGCCCCAATGAAACTTTTATCCCTTTGTGGACAGAGCATGCAATGGCTTCGTGACCATCGCAAGATCGCGCATAAAGCGGCGAGAGTACGAGGCAAAGCCGACGAAGCTGCGTACCTCAGCGACAGATGTGGGAGTCGGCCACGTCCGAACACAAGTTGTCTTTTCCAGATCCGTGCCAACACCTGACGCACTAACAATATGGCCCAAATATTTCACTGATGGTTGCAACAAATGACACTTCTGTGGTTTGAATTTCAAGCCCACAGCATGTACTTTGACGAATACTAACTCAAGACGATGCAAGTGTTCGTCAAACGTACGGCTGAACACAATGATGTCATCCAAGTAAATTAAACAAAATTCCCATTGCAGACCCGCCAAAACCATCTCCATGAGACGCTGGAAGGTGGCCGGGGCCGAATGGAGGCCTATAGGAAGCCCATTAAATTAGAACAGTCCCTGACGTATGCGGAATGCCGTCTTGGGTCTAGAGGTCTCGTCCAGTGGCAATTGCCAGAAGCCTGATAGTAAATCTAAGGTCGAAAAGAACCGCGCACCCAAGAAGGCGTCAAGAGAATCATCCATGCGGGGCAAGGGATATGCATCAGCCACCGAAATCTTGTTTAATTTGCGGAAATCGACACAGAAACGGAGACTCCCGTCCCGTTTCTTGGCTCGCATAATGGGGGCGCCCCAAGGGCTAGTAGAAGGGGAGATAATGTCCACAGCCAACATTTCATCAACGGCCAAGCAGACATTATCTTTTTTCCTTAGGGCTGAGACGCTGCAAATTGAGCCTAATAGGGGGCGAATTTCCTGTGGCTATGTGATGTTCCAATAGGGTCGTACGTCCAATGTCGAATTTACTCTGGCTAAACACATTGGTGAACCGTTCAATGAGCGCACGGAGCCGCTGGCGCTCCTCGGAGGACAAGAGGGCATTCTCCCGACACAGCGCGTTAATCCAGGACGCGTCAGTCTTTCCATCCTGCATCGCACCCGCCACAACTCCCCCAGCCGGCACGGCATCATCGGGTGGAGGAGCTGGGGCCACGTGTGCCAAAACGGTGCCGGCCGGAATCGTCACCCGCGAAGGACCCGAATGAAGGACCTGTAAAAACAGGTCCTGGTCCTTTGACACGGCCATAAGGGCACCCACCAAACAGGTCGTCCTCGAAAAGTAGTTAGAGGGGGACAACAGAATGCCCGCCTCTGACACCTGTAAATCCAAAGGTTTGCGTAACCTTAGCGGTACCAACATCTGTGACCCAGGTGGAATGGTCGTGGAATCCCTGGACAAAGCTCGCACACTGACCGCAAGGGGGGACAGCATGGTGGGAGACTGCAAAAAGTGCAAACGATGGCCTGATGGCATCTCCACACAACCTTGGTCCACGAGTATTCGAATGGGCATCTTGGACAAGAAATCCGTCCCCAAAAGGCATGGCACTGCCAACGCCCTGGAGACTAAGACGGGCCCATCCAATTCGATTTCGGCAATTCTGATTGATGCGACAATATGGCCCAAAATGCCCAAACTGCCGCCATTTGTGGCAACACACGCCCCTTGAACCAGCCGTAACGGACCAACGCTGTTTGGCAACAACCCAAAAATAAATTCGGATATAATAGTGCCTGATGCCCCCGTGTCCACCAAAACCCGCACTTCCACTCTCTGAACATAACCAGTCACCGCCGAGGAACCCGCTGTGGCCGCCACCACCCAATGCACGAACGCATTCCATTGATGGAGCTGCCTAGGCCACCCGGTGAATGGCAACGAAGGAGCACTGGGCGAAGCAGAGCACTTAGTGATGGCCGCGTGATCATGAACCCTAACCCTTCTAGATGAGTGAGGTGAGGGGTGGCGGCCGAATGATTGATGCATCGCAACTCGCCTGGGGCCCGGATGATGACGCTGACGTGGAGCCGGAGAACGATGAGGGCCTGCTGAAGGCCCCAGGGGCGTTACGGCAGCCCAACGCGATGTGGCTCTGCTGACCACAGCGGAAGCAGGTGATGGATGCCGACCCCTGCGAGCGACGAGCCCTCGCCCGCCACCGCTGCTCTGGCACCTCTCCCGCGTCGGTTGCCCACAATAAAGGCAGCGAGGCCATCCTCCTCCTGTGGTGTGGCAGCCCCCGCGGGCACCGGGATGCCCGTGCATACCGCCACACCGGCCGACTGGTGCAGGGCGAGGTGTGCCTGAATGTTCTGCGCCACTCTCAGAGATGAGATCTCGGCCTCCTCGGCGATTGCCAGAGCAATTCCTAGCTCCCGCGCCAGAGAGAGCAACCGCTCCAGGGCCAGCTAGTCCAGCGCCTCCCCGTCCATATTAGGGAAAGCTGCCCGAGCCAGCGCCAGCAGGGAGTTGCGGAAGGCAAGCAGTGTCTCGGCCTCCTCTCGCCTCCGCGTAGAGGCTGATGCAGAGCACACAAATACAGAAGCTGTGTCGTGGTTGGATGGGTTAGCTTCATAGAACCCTAATTTGTCTGACTCCCAACACCGGGGATTGAAGGTACTGCTACAGACGTTTGAAGGGGTTTTTAATGAAGGCCCTTATGACTTGGGCCGGACGGATGTAATGTGGCACCACATTGAAACGGGGGATGCACCACCGATCCGTCAGAACTCATACTGCATGGGGCCGGTGGAGAAGGCTCACACACAGAAAGGTAGATGAAATGCTACGAGCAAAAAAAAATATTCACCCTCCACCAGCCCGTGGCGGGCCCCGATCGTGCTTGTCAGAAACTCCGATGGATTCTTACGGTTCTGCGTGGACTTTCACTGATTAAATAAGGTTACTTTGGCAGATGCCTATCCGTTGCCACGAATCGACGATTCTTTGGATGCACTGGGGGGAGCCAAATTATTTTCTACCCTGGTTTTATAGTCAGGATTCTGGCAGCTACCTTTGGACGAGGACTCCAGGCACAAAATCGCATTCAGAACACCTTAAGGCCTCTTCCATTTCAACTGTTTGCTGATGGATCTCCAGTCAGCACCAGCCACTTTTCAACAGTTGATGGAGTTGGTCCTGACAGGTCTTCAATGTGTTTGATTTCCTTGGATGACGTCATCGTCTTTGGTCGCCCTTTTGAGGAACATTTACAGCGGTTGGCACTGGTCTTTTCACGCATTCAGGGGTCATGCCTGAAGCTCAAACTGTCCAATTGCCATCTAGCACAGTCCTCTTTAAAGTATTTGGTGCAAGTTGTCAGCACGGCAGGGGTGGCCACAAACCCTGGTAAGACTCGCTGTGTTTGCGAATCGCCCATACCCGTCTCAGTGTTGAATGCCCAGAGGTTTGTTGGATTCGTGTCATGCTATCGCCATTTTGTACAAGATTTTTCCACCATTGCGAAGCCACTCCATGCACTTACTGCCAAGGGTCAGAAGTTTCACTGGGGTCCTGAGGAGGATTTGGCCTTTAGGAAGTTGCGAGGGTTTATTTCGGATGTCCGCCACTGGCTTACCCCGATTTTTCGTTGCCTTTTATATTGGACACGGATGCCAGCGATGTGGGGATCGGGGGCATGTTATCGCAGGCTCAGTCTGGCCGGGAAGTCGTGATCGCCTATGGCAGTTGGGTGTTGTAGCTGGCCGAACAGCGGTACTGCATCATGCTCCGAGAACTCCTAGAAGTCGTACATTTTGTCAGTCAATTCCGCTCTAATACGGCCGGCCATTTGTGGTGAGGACTGATCATGCGGCGCTGCAGTTTTCATTGCACATTGAACGTCCTTCAGGCCAGATGGACAGATAGATTGAGAGCCTGCAGGAATTTTCTTATGACGTGGTCCACAGGAAAGGGGTGCGCCACGCCAACGCGAACGTGAATGCTTTCATAATAAACGTTTTTGGGTTAGATCGCGTTATTTAGACGTGTCGTAAACCTTCCACCACTCGACACGGCCAATCAGTAAAAAAGTGTCACGTTGACAAAAGACAAATAGTTCACTACTTTAGCCCACCAGTTTGTTGAAGAGTGAATCCACAACTTTGAATGCCTTGTTGCACCTGCCAGATGGGATGGCTTGCGCTTGCTCCGGGGGGGTCTGCTAGGTGCAGGCCTACTCCGACCGAGATGCCGAGCCTCGTGGTCGCCAATCGACATGCATGCAGGCTCCTCCTAGGCTACGTTGCAAGAATGGGATATAGGGCTTAGCCTGGAGGATTGATTGCAGTTGCAAACGGACGACATGTTCGTGTCGTTTTGTGCCCTGGCTCACCCTCACGCTCCCACAAGTCGAGATCTTGCTGTGACATCGTTTACTAATGTTGGGGGACTGCTTATGCGGTGGGAACTGGACACTCAGTGTCATTGTCCGGTTCTTCCTACTCCTGTATGGGAACGGCTGGTGACGGAGGTTCATGGTCGCCGTCTCCTGCACTTGGGTGAACGCAAGACGCTCAGCACACTTAGAAGTCGCTACTTCTGGCCAGGCATGGCAGCAGATGTACGCACATGGATAGCCACGTGTGCTGAATGTGCACGCCCGGTGACAGTGCCATGGCAATCCATCACCAACTCCCGGGTGAATGAGCTGGTGGCTCTCGACGTTTGAGGACCTTTCCCTCGCACTGCTACGTGGTCGTACATGTTTGCTTGTGGGTGTTGAGTATTTCACCTGATGGCCTATGGTGTGGCCCCTCGCCGATCAGACGGCTCAGTCCATTGCGGAGGTTTTCTTACATGGGGCACGTTGTGGACAAGTGTGTCCCGGAGAAATTGCTCACGGATCAGGGCCGCGATTTTTCCTCTAAACTGGCGCGGGAGCTGTGCAATATTTTGGGTACGAAGAAGTTGCGCACGTCGCCGTACTACCCACAGACTGATGGGATGGCGGAACGCCTAAACCGCACCATCACCGCGATGCTGAGCCAGATCGTCGGTAAGTCGCAGACCGATTGAGACCTGCACATTGCAATCCACGACGGAGACAGGTCACCGGGGATGAGGATCCTGTTGACGTCCTGTACGGGCCGTCCATTCGTGCGTTGTGTCACCCTGGCTCTCTTGTGGGGTTTTTTTTTTTCCACATCCCTCGCCGCTGTTACACTGTGGGTGTGTTGCTGCCTGCAGGATTGTCATTTTTGTTTCCACTTGAGGGGTGTGTATGCTTATGTTGTTTCCCCCTTTCACCCAGTTGTTGTGTTACTCAAGGGCGGGTTTTCATTTGGGGGGGGGGGGGGGGGTATTGCAGGTGTGCGTCTGCGCGCTGAGGTGGGACGCACACGCAAGTACGAGGGCACTTTCTTTATTGAGACACAATGATGTGGTGCATCTGGGCATTGTGCTCGCACGGGCACTGCTTGTGCAGCGGGGTTCCGTCGAGGAAGACTTTTTTATGGGGGGGGGGGGGGGGTATTGTAGGATACTCAGGGCAGATGGGGAAAGCAGTGCCTAGCAGGACCTCCCTCACCGCTCTCATATTGGAGGACGAGCCGTTGACCCCATGATGCACGGGAGGAAAGGCCCTTCGGGGGGACGTGATTGTAGGGGAGAGAAGAGAGTGGGGAGTCGCGCAGGCGGAGAGAGATGGAGATGGATTTGTAAGGGGAGCTGGAGAAGAGATATAAAGAGGGTTGATAGTTACAAGTCTCCCTCGTGGATTTCATTACACAAGTCCCAGTTTTTGTCAGGTGCCTGATAATGCATCACTCAAGGCAATACATTTGCATGCATTCATATGTAATTCCCCCTCACCCACCCCTCTTCCAATATGTGAGATATTCTTATTCACCATCATATGCCCAAGTCTTTTTGTACCTAATAGGTCGTAACCCTATGTCTAACAGATTCCCTTGCAAAGTCGCTCACAAGCAACCACCAGCTCTGTCCACGGGTGACTGTGGGAGGGAGTCAATGATGACATAAACATCTGGTACAGACAGATATCATGGAATGGCCTTCACACAACAACGGCGTGTTGTGTCGAGATTCCCACCACGATGACTACAATCCAAGGCTGGTCTCTCACGAGTTGTTTCAACTTCAGTACACAGGCAAACTAACGATTTATACAGCCCAATCCTAATCTAAGCCTCCGATTCTAAGCCATCATCCCAATTGCTCTTCCGTAGTCCCAAGAGTAATGCGCGTCCCTTGAGTTGCGTTTCAAAGCTACTTAATTTGAGTGCAATTGTCTCTTAACGCCAAGCTTACAAAAACCATAAATTGCTGCTGCTCATGAGCCAACTGGCTGATTGGACAGAGCCATCCTGTGACTACACAGCCGTGGGCTTGAGGATAAGACATTCACCACTTAAGAAAATTTTCTCCTTTTCAAATGGTCCACTCACGAGATAAAACTCTGAACAGTGATATTGATTCTTGCATGAGTCCTGTGAAATCTAACACAGTGACAGCTCGAGGAAGCCCTCCAGTCTACAAACTCCAAGGCAGACATCACAAACTACATTAACACATCTTCTTGGTTCTTTGGGTAAAGTCACGTAGAATGGAAATAAAATAATAAAGATAAAACATAATAAAATACAATTCTCACGACATTCCGGCCACAACACAAGTAGCCTTAAATTTTGATTCAAAGCTTTCGTGACTGCAGTGATTCATATTCTTGGTTCTTTCGGTAAAGTCACGTTGAAGGGAAAACAATAATAAAAATATAAAACAATAAAATGCTCACGACGTTTCGACTGCAACACAAGCAATCATCATCAGGTGACTGCTTGTGTTGCAGTCGAAACGTCGTGAGAATTTTATTGTTTTATATATATTTTATTATTTTATTGTTTTCCCTTCAACGTGACTTTACCGAAAGAACCAAGAATACAAGTAGCCTTCTTCAGGTGAAGGAACAGAACTGTCGGGACGACAGCGCTTCAATGAACGCTGCTAAGATTCGCAGCGTCTTTTAAGCTTATTTCCATTCTACGTGACTTCACCGAAAGAACCAAGAAGATGAATCCTTGCAGTCACGAAAGCTTTAAATCTATACATTAACACAGACTAGCAGTTCCCAGCCTCTGGTTTGTAGTCCACTGTCCATCTGCAAGGCCGTGGGTACACTGGCCAGTGGAACTGTTACAGATCCGTACTACGGTTGTTGTTATTTACAAAACATTTACCGACCGCCCATTGCACAATTATTTAGATGATTAAATAAATAGCAAGTTAATGTTTTTTATTGCTTGTTAATGAACAGGGTTGTTTTGAATGTTATGGCGGATGCTATTCCCACGTGGCGGTCAACGAAGATGTCTTGATTGGCTGTGGTCGGCGGGTCTAGAACGGTTGGGAACCACTCACTTATACAATTTACATTTCTAATGAGATTAGATATGAACATCAGTTTTACATTATTAATGCTTACTTGTAATTATTATTCGGCATGCATATATCATTACTACGAACGTCTCGCCAGTCGCTTATATATTAGAATTTACCAACGCAAAACGATTTAAAGTATACAGAAAAAAAGCAAGATGGCAGCAAGTTACAGGATGAAGTTAAGTGGCTTTCACCTGGCAATTAACTCATTCCAAGCTTTTCAAGTGATTGCATTGCATTAAAGTGCTTATGAGCATCAACAAAATCTCTCGGGCAAGCCGAGAAACACAGGACTTGCAAAGCAATTCATAGTGCGGTAATCATTTCATAATTGAAACTAATTCAAACAAGGCCATGTCGGTATCTGAGACGATAGATTATAAACACATACAAATTGCATACCATTCGAGATTTCCAAAAATAAACAAACGTCGGAAATATTTTCACAAATGTGTTAAGCATTCGGGGAAAAGAGCAATGTATGTATAAAGATGAGTAGAAAAGTAAACAAAAGATATGAAAATACTGCCAATGTATTTCAAAAAGGTAAATAACCCCCACCCAAAAACAAAACATGGAAAAACATGTAAAGTACACAGGCTACATGACTTTAAGACAAAAGGGTGGAACACTTCCAACCAATGGCCACGTGGCCTTCACACATCGGTGGGCTTGCACTGATGCTCAAAGCTGTTGGCCACATATGTGTGTGTGCGCGTGTTGTCGCTCTTGCTCATGGAGCCTGGTGCGTGGACCGGTGTGCTCGGCGCGCTCCTCCTCAGCGACTGGACGATTGACATCCTGGCAGCAGAGTGCTCCGGAGAGTGGGCCCTGCCAGAGTGCGAGTCGTCGACGTCGGTCTCGCGGTGGTAGAAGTAGTTGAAGTTGGACACGATTACGGGCACGGGCAGCGCGATGGTGAGCACGCCCGCGATGGCGCACAGCGACCCCACCGCCTTGCCGCCCACCGTCACGGGCACCTTGTCGCCGTAGCCAACCGTCGTCATGGTGACCACGGCCCACCAGAACGCGTGCGGGATGCTCGTGAAGTACGTCTTGGGCTCGTCCACCTCGGCGAAGTAGGCGGCGCTCGAGAAGAGGATGACGCCGATGAAGAGGAAGAAGATGAGCAGCCCCAGCTCGCGCATGCTCGCCTTGAGCGTCTGGCCCAGGATCTGGAGGCCCTTGGAGTGGCGCGACAGCTTGAAGATCCGGAAGACGCGCACCAGGCGGATGACGCGCAGGATGGCGAGCGACATGGTCTGCTGACCGTTGCCCTGCTGCTCGGCCAGCTCCATTCCGAGCGTGATGAAGTACGGCATGATGGCCACCACGTCGATGCTGTTCATGATGTTTTGGAAGAACGCAGTTTTGCTAGGGCATGAGAGGAATCGTGCCACAAGCTCGAAGGAAAACCACACGATGCAAAGGGTTTCCACCAGAAAAAATGGATCCGTGGCAAAACTGGCGGTTGAGGGAATTTCGGTGGCATTGAACTGCTCTTCTTGATCAGCATGGTCTCGGAACTGCGGCAGCGTTTCCATGCAGAAGATGAAAATTGACACCAAGATGACAACAACGGAGAGAATCGCAACGAGGTGGGCCGCACTCGAGCTCTCGGGGTACTCGAAGAGCAGCCAGACCTGGCGCTTGAGCTCCGACTCGGGCAGCGGCCTCTCCTCCTCGCGGATGTAGCCCTCATCCTCGCGGAAGCGCTGGATCGTCTCCTCGCCCAGCTCGAAGAAGCGGATCTCCTCGGAGAACAGGTCGAAGGGGATGTTGGCGGGCCTGCGCAGCCGCCCGCCCGACTGGTAGTAGTAGAGGATGGCGTCGAAGCTGGGCCGGTTGCGGTCGAAGAAGTACTCGTTGCGCAGGGGGTCGAAGTGCTGGGCGCGTCGCGCGGGGTCGCCCAGCAGCGTGTCGGGGAACTGGGCGAGCGTCCGCGCGCACGTCTCGAACTTCATGCCGGCCACGTTGATGACCACGCGCTCGTTGCCGTCGAGGAGGTGCGCGTGAATGTCCTCTCGCGTGACGGCACGCATGCAGTCACGCGTCTCGTTCGTCGGATTGTAGAGGCTGCCCGTGCTGCCATGGCCCGTGATGCTGTTGTTGGCGCTGGCGATGGTCATGGCTGGACAGTGCCTGGGAGGTTATGTGGAGATCTGCGAGTGAGGCAGAGAGGGAGTATGAAGCGGAGTACGTACATGTTGAAGTAATATTGAATAATTATTGGTAATTATTATTATTATCATCATCATCAGGTGGGTTGTTGCACTGTTGTATTGCAGGATCATGAAGGTCTTAAAATGCAGTAATCCATCTGGATCTTGCACGCAGGCTGATTTCATCGCTCCATCTCTGTGGTTCCAATCCTCTCATGTAGTGAGATTGACTTTCCAATAAATCTGGAAGGGCTAAGATTCCATTCTTTTGTAGGATAGGTTAGGTAATTGGGCTTAAGTCTAGAGAGTCATTAAAATTTTGGCTTTTATTTTAAGATATTATCGGAAATGTTGACGTGGATAAGAAAAATAAAAGTAGTTTTGGGAACCTGAATGTCGAATTGCCCGATGACGCTGGATGTAATTACCAGGGAAACGTCGTACTCAAAAACTGTAAATGTTGTGGATTCACTCTTCAACACACCGGTGGGCTAAAGTAGTGAACAATTTGTCTTTTGTCAACGTGACACATTTTTTACTGTTTGGCCGTGTCGGGTGGTGGAGGGTTACCACACATCTATAAATAACGCGATCTAACCCAAAAACCTTTATTATGAATAATATTGGTCGCGAAAGCCTACGTGCTAAACTGAATGGAATTACTCCGATACACATGGGTTCGATTATTTGTCATATATACGCCCCCAGGTTTTTTTTTTAATACGAACCCAAACCGAACAGTCCTTCGAGAGGTATACATGTGACCCAAATGCGCAGTGAACCAAAGCATCATGTTTTCGGGTATGAGACCTACAAGGTGACATTTGGATCTGCCACCCGGCCCACCCACCGTGGATGCCCCCAGATAGTTCAAGATGTCTGATTGCCCGGTAAAGGGACACAACCACGGGGTCAAAGTCATGGAGAATTGAGATTAAGCGGCCTTATCTTCTAAGAGTTGGAACGTGTTTTGGGTGAAAGGTTCCCCTAACCCAGTGCTTCTCAACCTTTTTTTCATTCCACGGCACCTTTTTCTGGGCTTGCTATATCTCTCAGCTCTGCATGCTATGAAGAAGGACCTTTGTCCAAAAACGTTGCCTATTGTATATATTTGGCTCTCTTAAGACAGTATCATTGCCGAAGGTGTTGGGATTGTGTCGATGTTTGTCTGAACAGCTATGCATTTAAAGCAGTGGTTCTCAATATTTTTTTTGCCAACTTTAATTTTGCTTCAACTGAGTGCCCCGTTGCCTGACCCAACATGGTTTTGAGAAATAAATGTATGAGTAATGAATATATTTTATCCAATTGTCCATTTTGCGAGGTATCCTAACGAGTGAGTGAGCTAATGGGATAGCGACGCAGCTTCTCGGCAATGAAAAAGAAATCGGAATGTCGAAAACAAGAACGCACAGTTAAACAACCGCAAAAGATACACCTTCCACCAGTGTCAAAAGCTCTCCTCTGTCTGCAGCTGTACTTCCAGAAGAAATAGATGCCGCACTGATGGTAACAAAGGCAGGTAAAGCCGCAGGAATAGATGGGATTTACCTGGAATTCATTAGACACCTTTGGCAGCAGAGGAAGAACCTGGATGGTTAAACTTTTTTCAAAAATCATCGCCACTAGCAAGCTACCAAGACTTTCGAAAAAATCAAAAATCATTGCTCTCCTCAAGCCAGGAAAATCTGATGATGACTCACACAGCTAAAGGCCAACCTTTTTTCTTTGTACAGCCTAATCTTTTCCTGGAAGCCACCATACCACCTGAGCAGGCAGGTTTTCAGCCACAACGAAGCAATTCTCACCAGGTCCTCGCCTTGACATCACACATCGAGGCAGCTTTCAGCATAAACAGAAAACAGCGGCTGCTTTAATAGACTTGTCCTCTGCAATAGGACACGGTCTGTCGCCGAGGACTCCTCTTTAAACTCGCCAACACCATCAAGTGTGAAAAAACGGTTTGCTTCATCGCCAGAATGCTCAGCGACAAACAATTTCGCGTCCATCTGGGAAACAAAGTCAGCCGCCCACGAACTCTATAAAATGGCCTACCGTACCAGCCCTGTTTAATATTTACACCAGCGACATGCCGGCTACATTAAGCCGCAAGTTCATTTACGCAGACGATCTAGCACTGGCCGGCCAAGCGACGACACCCAGCGCAGCTCAATAATATTGAACACCGACCTTAAGAAATTGGAAAATGATATCTACTCCTGTCGACTTTAGCCAAAACCAACCAAGACAGTGACCTCAGCGTTCCATCTCACGAACGCGGAGGCAAAAAGTACGCTGAAGATCGAGTTTTGTTGTAAAACCATCACCCGCAACCCACTCTCGAAATACCTTGGAGTGGCGCTCGATCGAAGTCTCATTTTCAGGCAACACATTAAGCAATTTAGAACAAGATAAAATCCGCACAAACATCCATAAACTGGCGGGAACTAGTTGGGGCTGTGATGTTCGAACAATACGGACTGCCTCACTCGCCCTTGTATATTCGACGGGAGAGTATTGCTCAGCAGTGTGTAGATGCAGCACTCACACTCGAGTTATCGACACAACTGAACATTGTAATGCGTGTCATCTCAGGTACGCTGAAGTCGACGCCAACCCAGTGGCTCCCAGCGCTCACCCACATCGCTCCACGGCAAATCCGTCGTGAAACAGCGGCCGTCCGGGAGTACCAAAAAATGATCGTCAACCCCCGCACCTTCCGATACATCGGGACATAAACCCAGCGCCGCCTATTCGCCTAAAATCACGCCACCCTTCTGGATCACAGCAGCCTCACTTCACGCCACAAATACAAACGAAGACGCGAGATGAAAGCAAGTCTGGTCTGCGGCCGACATCAAAAATAAACATCTCATACAGGACCCCTACCGTCGAACCTCCCGGTTTCAAGCTTTCACCTCGCCAATGGTCTACTATATCAACCGAATCAGCACCCATGCGGCCACCTGATGTACAAATGGCGCATCGAATGTTGCGGCCATGAATCCAAAACGATCAACCACATTCTAAACACGCTGCTGCTGCTGCTGTCTGCACTCCTTTATAGGAGGAATAGACGAGATCCACTCTGCTTATGAACAGACAATTGAGTGGATGACAAATCTACAATTGCATCTTTCATCTGCTGATATTTATCTACGTAAAAGAAGACTATAGTGAGTAACTGCATGCGAATAAAAACAAATTTATTGGACGCACTGCATGCGTGACATAATTTGTTCACGCTAGCTGGTTACTCTTGGAAACCAGCATTGTTTACGATCAATGAGTTTAGAAAGGTCTTTTATATCGTTCTAGGTTACAATATCGATTTAAATTTGATCGTAGTTATTTTCTATTCGCATATGCATACGTAATTATTCACTCATGACTAATTTATGGTATAATTCCACACATTTCAAAAGAATCACCTTACGTACCCCCTGAGATCTAAGTAGCCCCGGTTGAGAACCACTGGTTTATTTGGCCATTATGACCACTTCCTGAATGTTGGGAGACAAAAGATAAATGTAAGACTTGTCCTCCACACAACCTACAGATGTTGAATGCCTCGGTGATCATCAAATGTATCTCCTGGAGGAACACCAAGTCTGGTTGAAATAGATTAATATTAGTAAGTGCGCTGCCTTTGGACGGGGATGATTTAAGTCACGGACGTTAAGGGAGACAAGGTTAACCTGTTTAAGGCTTGGAGGAGCTCCGTCTGTGAGGGCAGTGAGGTGATTGATAACGCTGACAAGAATAAACAGAAGTTCGGGGTATTATCCAATTTATCCCGTCGTTCTACCCAGCAGCAGAGGTCAATGTCGTGATATTCGAGGTCTATACCGAATACCGGTCAGTAATATGTTGTACATCGGAGTTTCTTCCATAGAAACCCCTGTACTTACTTACACCTTGCACTTTAGATGGGGCGAGAGTGGCATCACGATTTACGTCGTGCTCAGTATCGACCTTTAAAGAACAACGTAATCCGTACAAATACTCCCGTGTAGTTAAAACACGCCGCAACACTCTGCTGGGGGATAATTTATAATTGAACAATCATTGTTTAAGTTTCATCATTTTTTTTTACTCCCGCACTATTTGTAAACAAGCACAATTTTGTGTGATGCAGGCATCAAAAATAATCCTGTTGTGTGTTTAAAAAAAATGTCTTAACCATTCACAGTTAAACTTTTTTACATTCAAGACAACCCCCTTCCCTTCTATCCCCTTCCTTTTAATATTGTCCTGAGAATAGATACGTGCCCACTGTCCTCTTCTAGAATAACTGCCTGGCCACCAAGGAACACAAGACAAAGACACAAAAATTCCCCCGTGCATCGCCTGTGACAGACTGTTGGGGCAAGTGCTGTTAGCGAGCAGCACCTATGCAGGCCGGCATGGCACACACGTGGGTGGGTGGCCAGCACCACGCCCGCGTCGCTTTTGTCTCCCCAGTGGCGATGTTTATACACACCATGTACTGGTTTGAGGCTGAGTCGACCTAGGGGAGGCCCAGGAATGGTTCAGATAATCGTCACTGGTGTTGGCCGTGAGCGGGAATCGAACCCGTGTAACAAGGTTCGTAGTGCAGTGTGGCGCTAACCGCTGCTCCACCGCTCTCCACCAAGGAACCTAAACCACCGAGCACATTGCCTTCATCCTATAATATTCTATATTAAACGACACGTGTGAAGAGTGGTTATTCGCACACATACATGGAGATCCACGTGTGAGTTATTGCAGGGAGGTACAGTTACACACATATATCTCCAGAGATAAATGTATCTTGGAATCTATATTTATACATATGCACTATATATGTAGTACAGTATACACGCAGTACCTCTGTTACGCATAAAATCGTCCCATGTTAACGACCGCTTATATTGCATTTTGCCCTCGGGGCATCCCATTCCATTTGCTGTAGAAACAAGTCCTCAGACTCCCTTCTTCGCTTGACTGAAGGTCATTTGTCTTATACGATGGCCCCACGGTGGCGATATGTTAACTACTTCGTCTGGTATGAAGGAGGTCGTGGGTTCAATTCCTACCCTAACACCTGTTGTATATTCGGAGTTTGCGTGTCTCTCTTTCCCCGTGGTCGCGTGTATTTTTCTCCGGGTCCTCCGGGTTCTCCCTCCGGATTTAGAATCACCATGCATGCCAGGTGACTTCTGAAAAAGAGCTATATAGCTCAGTGGGCTTAACCTGTTAAAATAAAAAAAACGTTTAGTTTTTTATAGTTTCAACTATGTTTTATTTTACCAGGCATGGCCCACTGGAGCTATATAGCAATTTTTCAGAAGCCACCTGGTTATCACAAATCATAGCCCGACGAAGTGGCTTATCACGTAGAAATGTACAGCAGCCAAATATTCTAAACGCGTGATGTTGATTATAAATGTGGAGGGAAAAGCGGAGGACCCGGAGAAAAATCCACGTAACCACGGGGAGAGAGAGACACGAAAACAGGCGCCAGGGTCGGGATCAAATCCACGACCTCCTGTACACCAGGCGAGGTAGTTAACATCTCCCCACCGTGGCGCCCCATTTGGTGGGGCAATACCCAGGATTCTAACTTTGTAATGATGTGGATCGGTATTGAACACAGCGTTACGCTAGTACAGTATCTACAATTTTGTACACCTGTCGACCCACTCCCGAAATAAACAGAATAAAGAATATCCAACGTGAAAAATACACACCCGTCAACGCCTTATGAGTGCCCTACCTTATTACAGACCGATTCAGACCTTATTGGGTCACCCCGTGCCCCTTATAAATCTCAACGTTCATCCTACAAAGTCCCATCACAAAGGAGAAACGCACAAATAGACAAAAAAATGTGTTTGCCCGTATTGAAACGGCTGTACGCCGTATGGACCTGAAAACTCAATTTCCCTGCTCTAGAATACCGAGCAAACCGTATGGGTTGACACGGTATGAAACTTATAAGTTTCCGTAAAATAAAACGGACGGGGGCACGGATTAAAACGGATTTGGACTCGGATTAGCACAGAGCTCCGCCCTATTGCTTTTCTCAACAGTGAACACGATGTCTCAAAGTCGCGATTGTTCCCTTATCCGCGCGTTTTGTTCCTCTGCATCTCATTGTAATTCCAAGCGTGCACCCTGTTCCTTGCTTATTTTTTTCTCCCTCTGTCTCACATATTATACAATCCAATAACATTTGGATTCGCACGGCAAACTAAAGGTGACCCGCATCTCAGCACGCGACGCACATCAACGAAGCGTGCCCATTGAAGGGACGTTGCAGAGAGGGTGTTCATAATAAAGGTTTTTGGGTTAGATCGCGTTATTTATAAATGCGTCGTAACCCTCCACCACCCGACACGGCCAATCAGCAAAATAAAGTGTCACGTTGACAAAAGACAAATAGTTCACTACTTTAGCCCACCGGTGTGTTGCAGAGTTAATCCACAACATTTACAGTTTGAGTACGACGTTTCGCTGGTAATTACATCCAGCATCATCGGACAATTCGCCAGAATGGTAAAGCCCTCGCTTGCTCTCGGTCTTAAATAGAGCAGCAGGGTGACGTCATCATTTAACTCATTTCAGGTGCAGTAAAGTAGTGAACTAATTGTCTTTTGTCAACGTGACACTTTTTTTTTCTGATTGGCCGTGTCGGGTAGTGGAGGGTTACGACACATTTATAAATAACGCGATTTAACCCAAAAACCTTTATTATGAATAATATTGGTCGCGAAAGCCTACGTGTTAAACTGAGAGAAGGTGTTGTTTAAAAAAAAAACAGCAGAGGGGATTCTAGATTTGAAGCTTTCGTGACTGCAAGGATCCATACTCTTTGGCTCTATTCGGTAAAGTCACGTAGGTAAAAAATAAAACAACAAAAATCACGACGTTTCGGCCACAACACAAGCGGCCTTCATCAGGTGAAGGGACCAGACTGTCTCGAGGACAGCGCTGGAGTGAAACACAGCCAAGCTCAGACCGCGGACCTTTAAGCTGTGTGAGAGTAATTAAGGTGCCTTGACAAAAGAATTAGCATACAAAAATTGCATTTAAATAGGCGGACTTAGCATGATGAAAGGTAGGGAGGGGATCTTGAATTCTAGAGAACGGAGAGAGAACACTGAGGCGACATGACGGTAGCTAGAAGCGTGCATGAATTGGGGGGCGGTTACAATCGTTTTGCTGCGTCCATGCGCTACAGTTAGTCGATTGCCAAGCCGCGTGTGAGCGAGGTAAAAGTCTGGGTAAGAGATGAACCGACACAGTGCCGCTGTCAAGAGCTCGCTCGAGTGGAGGCGCTTCTGCCAGCAGGGGCTTGAGCGGGAAATTGCAGCGCTGCGCCTTTGCCTTGTGCGTATATGAGAAACAAGGGCAAATGTGCCCCTTAGGGCTGCGTCCGCTCACTTTGTAGCTACGCGCGTGCCAATTCAATGCCTTCGTGACTAAAATGCTGCTGGAAACGGTTACCGGTTCATGCCTTTTGTAACCAGTAATGGAATGGGGGAAACGGTTACCGGTTTGTTTTAATGGGTGTCGTTTTTACAACAACCCGTGACGTTAAGACGCTGCATGATATAGTCACGTTGGTTGAACCAACTTTTGCGATGTGTATTATATACGTTTATCAATTTTTAAAAAAAATCTATTTGAAGTATTTTTTCGTGTGATTTGCTTACCTTTCCTATACTTTGCACTCCAACCGTTGTTTTGGTATTTGTTGTAACTTTTTGACCCACCTCGACTGGACATCTGTTAAAAAATAGATTCATAAGCTCTTCGAATTTCGTCCAGGATAAATAAAAAAAACTGTTTCAAACGTCCTCCCCCACCCCCACCACACACACACACACACGATCGACGCGGCATACGAAGGAATTCACGCAACTGGCTGGTGGATTGACAACGGGCCGTGAATAACGTCAGTCTGTAATTGCAGGCCACGCATCGATGGCCATCCCAGAGCTCTGCAGCCTGAGCGAATGCCCTTCCTTTGCTCTTAGTGGCCGTGCCGGGCGGGCAAAGCAGCGCATGCGGCTCGTACGCAAGTCCTTGGCGTGAACTTGAAAGGAGAGTGGCATGCATTGAGAGAGAGAGGGTTCAATTAATGGTTGGGATTTTCTGTGTTTTTTTAAATTTTATTTTTAAAAAAATGTACGTTGTACGTGTACAGTCATTCATTTTGTCGCATCCACTTCTGGATGAGGAGGCCTCCCCAGTCGTGGGATGTCGTTTCACCATATTTCACCACGCTGCACGGTGCGTGGTTTTTTGAAGGTGGGGGAGCATACGGCGTGGGAACACAGACGTGCAGCACAACAATGGATGCTGCTGCAATGCTCTCTGCTGTCACGGCGCAGCCCCTGTAGCTGCCGGTAACACTTGATATGCATGGTGGCGCCTGTGCAAGCGCTGTCAAGGACCGAGCCTGTTTTGTATGCTTCTGAGATCTGATGAGATCGGGCGCATTCTGGGTGATTTGGCGAGAGGCAGGTTATCCTTCAATCTAGATGTGAAGTTTGCGTGACCGCAGGGATCCATGCATGCTCTTTGGGTTCTTTCGGTAAAGTCACGTAGGGTATGAAATGAAATAAATTAAATCACGACGTTTCTGGCCCCAAACGTCGTGATTTATTTTACTTTATAACCTACGTGACTTTACCGAAAGAACCGAACAGTTGAGGTTATCCTTCGTGCTGCATTGTGTCTTCCCTGCAAGCAAGCACTGTCGATGATGCGCCACCCCCACACACAAAAAGAAACTCGCCGCTCAAGAACGTGGTGGGACTCGAGCCGGCGAGCCGCTTGACTTCCGCCGCCGGGTGCGTTCGATGGGCAGAGGCGCTCTGCCGTGGGGCTGATTATTGAACGGTGCGTTGAGGCGGCAGGCGAAGGCACGCTGCCCGCTCGACCAAATGCGCTTTGCGTCCGCGAAACCCCAGATTTCGCGGATGGATTTTGACACGCAGCACCTAATACTGAGCGAGGAAACGCCTCGGATCGTTTATCGGCCTGTTATAATGCGCTCCAGGCTAAGAGAGCCATTCAGCAGAAAAAATGTGCTTTGGAACGCTCTGTCCATTGAATGCACCCCTGCTCGATACTGGTTGCGTCTTCAAGCCAGTTCTCCCGTCCAGGGCCCAAAATGGGATAAATTACTTGGGGAACTCATAAATGATTTCCCCCCCCCCCCCCACCCCCACGAGATCTTAGGAGGAAGAGGGTGAGGAGGAGCTTCGCTTGATGTGTGGGTCTCTGAGCTTGTTTATGGGTCTCTGTGCGTGTCTGTGGGTCTGTGTGCATGTTTGTGGATCTCCCTGTCAGATTAGGGGCTCTATCTATGAGTAAAATAAAAACAAATATAAATCCTTGATTCCTTCTAGAACAAATGTTCACTCCCGCCACGGCGTTCTGGGGTGCTCCAGCCCATATCCACCACTGCTCCTGACCAAAAGAGACTTGTCGTGTCCCGAGACTCTATTCTGGTTTACCTGAAGGATGTCGATCAACAGTAGCGTATCCACCGAGTGTGCAGGCGGTGCAACTGTAACGGAGCCCACGGACTGGAGGTGCCCAGATGACCCGGGCTATGAAGAGGGTGTTTGGGTGGGATTGGACAGGTAGCCCTATTTAATTCATTACACCAGCGCCCATGCCAACCACACTATGCCACTGTGACCTATAGACTTACTTAGTGACTCATGCACTCACATAGAGACCCACTAACTGTGCCAAGGTGCCCAGGTTTCAGTGGAGGGGCCCCATTTAATGCATTGCACCAGGGCCCATTCAGACCACTGCTACACCACTGTCAATCAATTAATCTATGAATCCTAAAAAGGATCCCCGGGCTCAGGAGGTCAGCCGGCATGCAGAGCACGGCGATTGATTGCATTGTAATTTGATTAAGAGCCCCCATCGTGAAATGTCTTTCAGTGACTCAACTAATTGGCAGTGGGGGAATTCCACGGTTGCTGTTGTTCGGTGCGTGGCTCACGGGTAGGCCAGACGACGCAGCGTGACAGCTCTCTGGAGCGCCGGTGGTGGCGTGTGAATGGTATTTGGCCTACTCTTTCACGCTGGCCAGTCGTCTTGGAATAGGTGGGAGTGCCCACAGCTTACCCCACCGCACGCGACCTGCCAATCGCTGGGTGGGAAAGAGGCGAATTTTGGGAGATTTCAACAAACTTGCACCATTGTTTAAACTGCCGCGCCAGGAGATCGAATTGGCAACCAGTGGCATTGCATGTCCAGTGTACATACAATTACACAACGGCAACATCGTGTGATAATATACGTATTATAAATCACCTTTTGCGCGTAGTTTATTCGTTTAAATTGTTTCCAGCTGTGGTCACGGTTTGTCTGATGAGTATCTCGCCCTTGATATAAAGAGAAATCCGATGAGCTATGAAGACCTTTTTCACAGATGTCCAGTAGGGGCAGGTCAGAACGTTACAACAATAACAAATTGTAGAAAAACACGATAGGAGTGCAACGTATAAGCAAATCACTCGAATAAATACGTTAAATAAATAAAGTATGTAAGTTCTAATATCAAAAGTACACAAATTGTCAAACTCGGGCACAGCAGCAATACAACAGCAACAAGAGTCCCATACCACACCAAGAAAACACGGTCCCGCAATGAAATCTCACATTTAATTACCCATACACGGGTAAGGACGAACGTTACAAATCACATTTTCAAATGCAATCGTATCCAGCACTGATCGTGTGCTTCAGGATATTTTTTGAAGGCATATTTACGGTGTTGAGGCAGGAAACATGGTTGTTGCTTCACGTTGGTGCTGCAACGGCAAAGGCTTCGTCACAGTGGATCACGCTTTATCCACACGAACCACCTTGGCCTTATGGCAGCTGTGGGAAATTGGGGGGGGCTGAACTGCAGTGACGATCACTCACGAGAATGAAAACGGTCGCACAACAGTTACCCAAATTTCTTGCTGCTGCTGCCACCAATATTAAAATTGGCCCAATTTTTTTCTCCTTTGAGTTGGTGGTCTACAACAGTGGGTTACCACGTGGAGCCCTGTGGGTTACCACGTGGAGCCCTGTGGGTTACCACGTGGAGCCCTGTGGGTTACCACGTGGAGCCCTGGGGGTTACCGCGTGGAGCCCTGGGGGTTACCGCGTGGAGCCCTGGGGGTTACCGCGTGGAGCCCTGGGGGTTACCACGTGGAGCCCTGGGGGTTACCACGTGGAGCCCTGGGGGTTACCACGTGGAGCCCTGGGGGTTACCACGTGGAGCCCTGGGGGTTACCGCGTGGAGCCCTGGGGGTTACCGCGTGGAGCCCTGGGGGTTACCACGTGGCGATGTCCCAGGGGTACGTGAGATCATTTATAAATGTGTAAAATGATACCATACATTGGTGAATAATCACGTATAAATCTACAAATATAAAAGAACTACGATAAAATGTAAATCCATATGGTAACCTAGAACGATGTGAATACCTTTCTAAACTAATCAATCTTGAACAATGCGGGTTTCCGAGAGTAGCCAGCGAGCGCGAACAAATTACGTCGTACATGCGGAGCGTCCGTTGATTGTGTTTTATATTCGCTTGCGGTTACTCGCTCGTTGGGATGCCTCGTAAAATTGACGCCTGGTTAAAATATCGACGTTCATTTTGCGTGCGTTTATATCTCAGGGCAAAAATAGCCAGAAACGGTTGAAAACCACCGGACTAGAACTAAAGGCTGTGGGAATTACTGAGTGTGGTGAATTCACGAGACAATGCCAGGGACGATGGGATCACCGATCCAATCTACAGGGTGGTCCCGATGCCTTGTGACCCCCAATTAATTGACCTTGAACATTCTTTCCTTTGCATATTCATTTCCGTTTTGAATCGAATAATTTTCAAAAATAAATCACGTTTTAGAGGACCTTTGGCTGTCCATAACTAAATAAATACACCGACGACATGGCTCCCTTATACACATTAAAAGTATTTCTTACACAGTGACCCATCAGCCGCACCACGGCCTTCAGAGAGTGCGTAATTTCAACGGCACCGATTCAAGGCGAGCACACCCTGGGCCGGTTTCGACATCCGGTGTGTCATCAGCAGCGTGGGGCTTGCTTTAATCAATGCTGATTTAACTGGCCGCCACTGCAGACAGAGGGCCCTCTCTTTGCGCTCTGGGGTCCGATTTAGACGCACCCGTTAGGATAATTGCGTAAACACATAACTCGGAGACTTCAATCATTCGCGTTGTGGAGTGACGTTTAACGCAGTCGCCTCGCGTTTTACCCGACGCGATTTTGGAGTAGCCCGTTAGATTTTAATTCATGCTTTATATTTGTGGTTGTGCGCGCGCGCGTGCACTGCTATTGAAAGAACGCGCTCCAGCGCGTTTGCCACGGTGCACGGGGACGCACCCTGCGAGCTTCATCGTCAGTCGGGGCAGCAAAGTTCGGCAGCGAATGCCGCGTGAGGTGCAACAAGCGTCCACGCACAGCTGTCAAACCTCTATCAGTGCCCTACCTTATACAGACCAATTCAGACCTTATTGGTCACCCCGTGCCCCCTTATACATCTCAACGTTCATCCTACAAAGTCCCATCACAAGGGAGAAACACAAACAAATATATATAAACAAAAAAATTTGCCCTAATATTGAAACGGCTGTACGCCGTATGGACCTGAAAACTAAATTTCCCTGTACAAGAATGCGGGGTAAATCGTACGGGATGACAGCTGTGGGTAAGATAGCAACCACAAGCGCGGGCCGCATTAGCATCTCCTTCTCGCGCACCATTTTGAAGATCTCGTGAACTTGGCCTCGTTAAAATTCTGTTTAATGTTCGCGATTTTGAGTCACTCGCCGTTTTTTTTTCCAAGAACACAACCTCCGCATAAAACACGAGATGTAGCTGCAACACAAATAAATACGCGGACAATACGTGGATCCGTCTGTAACATCACCTCTTGCGTGTATTGTTTCGCCCATACACACACACCCACACACACACACGTGTTTCACCCACACACACACACGTGTTTCACCCACCCACACACACGTGTGTGTGTGGGTGGGTGAAACCTATCTCTACTCAGAACCTATCACTACTTAGAACCTATCACTACTCAGAACCTACCACTACTCAGAACCTATCACTACTCAGAACCTATCACTACACAGAACCTATCACTACACAGAACCTATCACTACTTAGAACCTATCACTACTCAGAACCTACCACTACTCAGAACCTACCACTACTCAGAACCTATCACTACTCAGAACCTATCACTACACAGAACCTATCACTACACAGAACCTATCACTACTTAGAACCTATCACTACTCAGAACCTACCACTACTTAGAACCTATCACTACTCAGAACCTATCACTACTTAGAACCTATCACTACTCAGAACCTATCACTACTCAGCACCTACCACCGCTCAGAACCTATCACTACTCAGAACCTATCACTACTCAGAACCTATCACTACTTAGAACCTATCACTACTCAGAACCTATCACTACACAGAACCTACCACTACTCAGAACCTACCACTACTCAGAACCTATCACTACACAGAACCTCTCACTACACAGAACCTACCACTACTCAGAACCTATCACTACTCAGAACCTATCACTGCTCAGAACCTATCACTGCTCAGAACCTACCACTGCTCAGAACCTACCACTACTTAGAACCTATCACTACTCAGAACCTATCACTACTCAGCACCTATCACTACTCAGAACCTATCACTACTTAGAACCTATCACTACACAGAACCTATCACTACACAGAACCTACCACTACTCAGAACCTACCACTACTCAGAACCTATCACTACTTAGAACCTATCACTACTTAGAACCTATCACTGCTCAGAACCTATCACTGCTCAGAACCTACCACTACTCAGAACCTATCACTACTTAGAACCTACCACTACTCAGAACCTATCACTACTCAGAACCTACCACTGCTCAGAACCTACCACTACTCAGAATCTATCACTACTCAGCACCTACCACTGTTCAGAACCTAGCACTACTTAGAACCTATCACTACACATAACCTACCACTACCCAGAACCTATCACTACTCAGAACCTATCACTACTCAGAACCTATCACTACTTAGAACCTACCACTACTCAGAACCTATCACTACACAGAACCTATCACTACTCAGAACCTATCACTACTCAGCACCTACCACTGCTCAGAACCTATCACTACTCAGAACCTATCACTACTCAGAACCTATCACTACTTAGAACCTATCACTACTTAGAACCTATCACTACTCAGAACCTATCACTACACAGAACCTACCACTACTCAGAACCTACCACTACTCAGAACCTATCACTACACAGAACCTATCACTACTCAGAACCTATCACTACTCAGCACCTACCACTGCTCAGAACCTATCACTACTTAGAACCTATCACTACACAGAACCTACCACTACTCAGAACCTACCACTACTCAGAACCTATCACTGCTCAGAACCTATCACTACTCAGAACCTACCACTACTTAGAACCTATCACTGCTCAGAACCTACCACTACTCAGAACCTACCACTACACAGAACCTATCACTACTCTGAACCTATCACTGCTCAGAACCTATCACTACACAGAACCTATCACTACACAGAACCTATCACTACACAGAACCT
Source organism: Petromyzon marinus (assembly GCF_048934315.1). NCBI lineage: Eukaryota > Metazoa > Chordata > Hyperoartia > Petromyzontiformes > Petromyzontidae > Petromyzon > Petromyzon marinus. The sequence goes on from NC_133671.1 coordinate 9,644,389, forward strand.
ACCACTACACAGAACCTATCACTACTCAGAACCTATCACTACTCAGAACCTATCACTGCTCAGAACCTATCACTGCTCAGAACCTACCACTACTTAGAACCTATCACTACTCAGAACCTACCACTACTCAGAACCTATCACTACTTAGAACCTATCACTGCTCAGAACCTACCACTACTCGACTGAACACACACGCGTGTTATGCACGCTGCAATGACTGCCTACCCCCTGTCGAAGTTCGGGTTCGAGACCTTCCTTTCCGCACGTGTCCCATCGATAAAGTGTGCAATGTCGCCCCCGGTCTTTACAAATGTACACACGAAATATAAGCACGTGCCTCCAGTGAGAACTTCTAGGTGCGCGACAAATCCGACAGTTGCGTGCGTTAGGGCGCGTGGCTCCACTGAAGCGTGGAAAACAACGGAGTGGATTGAGGATACTGGAAATACGTAGGGACATTGGGATGGAGTTGGGGATATTGGGATGGGTTTGGGGATATTGGGATGGATCTGAGAATATTGGGATGGATATGAGAAAGATGGGATGGGTCTGGAAAAAATGGGAGTGAGCTCGGAATATCGGGATGGATCGAGAAATATTCGGAAGGAGCTGAAAAAATTTCAATTTATCTGAGAATGTCGGGATGGATCTGGGAATACCTGGGATGGATTTAGGAATAATGGGATAGATCTTGGATTTTTTTGGGTGGATTTGGGAATATTGGGATGATAGGGGATAGAGCCGCACTGTTTCCCAAGTCTTTCGGAATTTGGGGAAATTAGGATAAAGCCATACGTTATGGGATAGGCTGGAAATATGAATATTATGATAGGATGCAGCCAGCAGTGATACAATGGGACACAATCAGGAGTTACAGGATTGAGTGGAAATGGGAATAATATAATGGTATATGGAGAGTACTCCATTCAGGATGAAGCCGGGAATAACAGGCTGAGATGGCAATCGTAGTAATTCGATGAGATGGAGCCAGAAATATTGCGATGAGATGTAAATTGAATGGGTTTTGACGGGGGCCGGGAGTAATAGTGCGAGAAGTGAATTGAAAGTGTGGCACGAGAGTGATCCAAAGGATAATTGGATGAGAATGGTCTACGGTTGATTGGTGTTGGAAGGAAACGGGGACATTGCAATCCTTTTTTGTTACGGAAGCATCAACAACAGGACGAGAAGAACATAGGAACAATGCAATGGAATGGGATGCAGTCGGGAATGCAGGAATGTTACGGAATGATGGAGAGGCACTCGGAACGAGCCTGGAATATCGGGTCAGCGATGGCACTGCGGAGCCCGGGGTTAATGGGATGTTGATGGAAACCCGTTGGAATGCGTGGAGGCGCCGCGCACCTGGGTTGACGTCCCGCCACGGGCAGCTCTCTCGCGCACCGCTCCTCCGCGTCTCCTCTCTCCTCCTCTGCGCAGCTTCACACGGAGCGCGGAGGAGAAGGACACGAGGCGATGCTGGGGGGGGGGGGGGTGAGGGCGGGGGGGCTTCGTGCGCATGCGCGTGTTATCCTCTGTGTGTATCAGCACGCGTGTAGTGTGTAGCACGTGTGCAGTGTGTAACACGTGTGTGTGTGTGTCGTGTGTGCAGTGTGTAACACGTGTGCAGTGTGTAACACGTGTGTAGTGTGTCAGCACGTGTGTGTGTCGTGTGTGTAGTGTGTAGCACGTGTGCAGTGTGTAACACGTGTGTAGTGTGTCAGCACGTGTGTGTGTCGTGTGTGTAGTGTGTAACACGTGTGTGTGTGTCGTGTGTGCAGTGTGTAACACGTGTGCAGTGTGTAACACGTGTGTAGTGAGTCAGCACGTGTGTGTGTGTGTCGTGTGTGGGGTGTGCCAGCACGTGTGTGTTGTGTGTATAGGATGTGGCAACTGCTAGCGCAGTGGTTATCGCACTGAGCTGCACACCTGGCGACCAAAAGTCAGTAGCGATCGTCCTGAACCGATCCCGAGCCTCTCCCATGTCGACTCGCACTCACGCGGCTACCAGGTGCTTTGGGCAGGCGGTAATCTCGCGTTTATGGTGCTGAGCCAGGGTTGGAAATTCCACTTCCCTATGGCGGGGTCGAGTCTAACCATAGAGCATCGCGCGCTTTTCAGATGCGCTTCTGGAGACCATCTGGAACGCTCTTCCTTCCGATAACAGGAAGCCACTGGAGCTATGCGCTTTCCAATCTAAATTGAAAATTGGCGATGTAGAGTGCGAAAGAAGGCTTCATTATTGGAGAGTTAGAGATCAAGAGAAAGAGTGTCGGCTTGCCGATCACGCATCAAACCCCTGCATCTTCACACGGGGGCACCATTCGAATGCCACTCGTGTTCCATGTGAATACAGGACCGATGTCGAAGGTCGTCGGGGTAGCACAAGTTAAATCGCCGGCCACGTGCAGGCGATGTGCAACTCCTCTGTGCCTGCTTTTTTCAGCGAGCACATGGGGTTATGAATAAAGGAGATGGCTGATGCAGTGCATTCTCTCCCGACAACTCATCCTGAATGGAAGGTCACCGACTTGAGACGCACTCGGGAAAAGACGCACGGGTAATGGAGCCCCTTTTTCATTCGGGGGGAAGATGAAAAAAAAACCTCACAAAAAACAAAAAGATAATGGTCAACGGTTTTTATGTTTACCGGCATGGAGGCCTCCCTCATCACTGTTCAAATTCCCCTTCCTCTTTGTAGCCCGGTTCCTGCGCCCCCCCCTGTCCTTGTGCAGTTACACCGCATGCACACTCCACAGCTACACCACGCGTCACCACCTAATTAGCGTGTATCGCCAGCGCGTTTTCCAATGTATCGTGGTGCAATTTGTCCACAGTGTGGGTCTTCTCCTTCTCCTTCTTCAGTTGGGTGCTTCACTCGTGTCCTAGTAATGCGCGCTCTGCAGTGATGTACCTACGGTACAAGATGATCACGTTTAGGAGCGGCTGTTGTTGTACCTGCCATATTCACTGTTGCTCTTTACCGATGTGCGTGCTGACGTGTTTTTCATGCCGCCTTGGGCTTACGAGTCCGGTGGGCGTATTTCTTTATTAAATGTTGCGCGTATCAAATGGGTACTTTTACCAAGGGTTGCGCTTATAATACCCAAACAAGGCTCTTGGCATCATTTCTAACGGGACACTCCAGGATGCACTTTATCGCAGCTGCACGCCAATGCATCTGTACTTTATCGGCACTCGACTTGCAAGACAGGAAACTTTACTCTCCAATCCACTCCCCTTGACTCGTGCAGCTTCATAGTCGCGTGTTCGGCCTTTTTAATCATTGTTATTTATTAACAATAGCCTCACGACATTAACTGACAAATAATTTTTTATTCTCCCACGCCCAACCCCACCAATGTTCCGAAACAGCCGAAGCGTTTTGCAATTAATTTTACATGAACAGATTTTTGTTGTTGTTTTGTTTGTTGTTGACGTCGTGAAAATGTTTGGAGTTAAAAGGGTCCTTCATTTGAAGCAATTGGCTGGACCCCGGGGTCCCATCGCTGCCCCGGGGTGGGAAAAACCGAGTAGCGACACGAGTCTTGTTGCCTTACCGACAACAACAAAGCTAAGTGGTCAATCGATCGGCCTCGTCGAGAGCTACTAGGGGGCACTAAGTTTCGTGAAAAGTTGAAAAATTACACAAAACACGTTAAATTCACTGCCTGCGGGGTTTGGTCGGAGGGCTCGCCTTGGCAAAGAAGCTGAGGATCGACGGCTGACCGGTGGGGTGGCGCCCATCGTGTCGATCGCCGCCTGCTGCTGCTGGCGCTTGTAGGCAAGAGTCTGGGCGCTTGTTGGAGCGTTGCTGGCGGGGTCACGAGTGGGCGGACTGAACAACAACAACAATAATAATTATTATTGACCTGATTTTTGCGGGACCCCGGGGTCCGTCCCGCCAGTTGATTCATTTTCGCCCTCCGTGTGGCCGACGACGACGACGAGCGAGTTGCTCGCCCCTCCGGCGCTGCGTGGGGGAGTTGCTTCGTCGTGCTTGACATTGACACGCGGCACGAAGCAAGAGCGCCTCCTTCAGGACAAGTTGTCAGCCAGGCGCGACTATTTCCTCTCGCATGCATTTTTTCTGTGGTATGTGTATAAACTAAAACTGTTAGACTAAGTTGATTTGTATTTTGATTTTAAGCTTTCGTGACTGCAGGGATTCATATTCTTGGTTCTTTCGGTAAAGTCACCACCACGTAGACAGGGAAACAATAAAATAATGAAAATATAAAACAATAAAATTCTCACGACGTTTCGACTGCAACAGAAGCAATCATCATCAGGTGTGAAAACCACAGCAAGAAAATTTGTATTATTACACGCTTTCTATTAACTCACTCTGTTGTTGTCGTTGAATCCTCAAATCTTGTAACTCAATTTTAACCACTTCCCAATGTGGTATCGACTGCAAACTTGGTATACTTGTGTCGTACTGATGACAATACTATATTCTATCATTAAAAATCAAAAAAATATTTTTAAACATTCTTTTTTATATGTTATGTTTCGGCTTGGGTCTAATTGTCCACGATAAACTGACGTTGGCTGTCAATCACCACGGTCCCCTTACGTTGTGGCAAGCTTCTGGGCCACTTCCTGGAGCCGTGGAATTCTTACATTACTCGTACGGTACATTTAATTAAAGCGTGTTTAGAAAAAAGTATTCTAAATATTACTTATTTATTTTGACCAGGTAAGGCCCATTGAGCTGTGTATCTCTTTGTTAGAAGGCAACCTGGGACACAAATGATAGCTCAACCAAGTTGCTCATCCACATTATGGATGATGTTGGTCGCGAAAGCCGACGTGTTGAAACAAGTGGACTTTTTTTTATTGCAGCCAAAAACTCAAGCAAAAGTTTCGGGCTGTGCGTCTTATAATCCGGTAGTTGTGTGTGTTTGAAGCGACCCGGGTTCAACTCCCGCTCGCGGTGTCGACACCAGTAACAGCTATCTGAACAGGTCCTGGGCTTCCCCTAGGTCGCCTCAGCCTCAAATAGAGTGGCTGATGCGGTGTTGTAAACATCGCCACTAGGGAGAGAAAGGCGGCCGGGCGTGGTGCTGGCCACCCACACACCCCCTCGTCGTCCGTGCCGGTCTTCAAAGGTGCTCGCTAACAACAAATTGCTCCTAAAAGTCTGGTGGGGCTTATGCATGATTCGGCTTCGCCGGAAATGTCACCGTTCCATCCGTGACCCGGTCTCCGAGTGACTGTGAAGCTTGGGTTCGAGAGGGAGACGGCTGTGGTGGTCACTTTGTGGACGTGCGTCGTCCCGTTTCGACGCGCACACTCCTGCAGACTAATTGCGCCCACCACAGTTGGCGGTCGACGTTTCGAAGTGGAACTCCGACGACCGTTAAAGGAGTAGCGTCGCCCTCCCTGTGGTCACCCCCCCCCACCCCCAGTGATCCGCGTGTAGTAAGAGAGGTAGACGTTCGTTCGTTTCTCAATCCGCTTGTTCAGTTGAGGGTGTCGCTTCGGCAGCATGTTGTGCAGGTCGGTCCAGACCTCCCTTTCCTGGGGAATTCCCAGGCGTTCCCGGTCCAGCCGAGCGACATAGTCCCACTGCCAGCCTGGTCCTGGGCCTGCCCTGGGATCTTCGCCCAGTGGGAAGTGCTGCCCGGTAGAGTTCCAGGGGGAGTCTACCGTGGGGCATCCTTGCCGGGTGCCCGAACCACCTCAACTGGCTCCAAAATCGATCAAGAGGAGGAGCAGCGGCTCCACTCTTGAGGGCTCTCCCGGATTACCGAGCTCCTCAACCGATCACGGAGAACGAGCCCGACAAATCCTGCGAAGAAATCTCATTTCGGCCCCTTGTTACCGCGATCTCATCCTTTCGGTCATTACCCAAAGCTCGTGACCATAGTAGGTGAGCGTGGGAACGTAGATCGACCTGTGAACCGCGAGCTTTGTTCGAGAACTCAGCTTTCCGCTTCACTACCACGGGAGCGGCACAGCGCCCGGACACTTTACTGATCCGCCGGCTGATCCACCGCTCCCACTTACCATCACTCGCGAAAGTGACCCCGAGGCCACTAAGGGCAGCTGTTCCTCCCTCACCTTGAAGAGCACAATCCACCATGACCTACAATTTGTAGGCGCTGATACTCATGTTAGCCGCTTCACACTCGGAATCAAGCCGTTCAAGTGCACGAGACTACTACACACGGGTCTTCAAATATTCCCTTCATTGCGAAAGACCCGAACTCCCCCACTTCCTCCCCCGTCATATCTCTCTCAACAGGGCCGCATTATGCAATAGGCCACAGTAGGAGCTGTGCCTAGGGCCTACGAAAATGAAAGGGGCCTACGAAAAAATATTTTAATCATGGTTTTTTTGTTTGTTTAAATTATGATAAAAAAAATGTAACCAAGATATATTATTGAATAAATATATTTGCATAGCAAGGATAGGCACATTGTAAATATATAGAAAGGACAGAGTCATGTCAACGTTGTTTTTTTTCACAAGGTGGGAGAAATTAAACCCCGGTGATGAACTTTTCGACATTTTTTTCATTGCAAAGTTCGCAACAACATCTTCATATGGTGTTTTTGTTTTGACACAAGCAAGCGAGTGACAGTGGCGGTAACACTAACATAGGGCAGCAGCATTAGTAACCAACTGTAGAAAGTTATCACTGAAGGCCTTCGAAACAGAAGTGCCTAGGTCCTACAATAATCTTAATCTGGCCTTGTCCCTCAAGTCCCCTTTCTCGAAGGTTCCTTCACCTGCTTTCCCTCCACCTTCCCACTTTCACCGCACGGATCACAAACAAACGCCCCTGTCAATCATTCTCCGTTTCCCCGCTGATTCTGTAAAAAAAAAATGTTTTTTACCTCCAATCCCCGTCAATGTACCTGCTTCAAAATCAATTCTCCCTTTCCAGGCCCGTTAAGTACCAATCAGGGGGCTTTGTTTTAGTTCCCGATTGTCCATCTCCACCCACGTCAGGGTGCGCCGTCGGCAAAGTGACGCAAATCTCTACACGTGAATCGAACAACACAAAAAATCACTCGGAGACGCGGGTGTCAGGACAGCAAGGGCAGTTCATGCGACAATCTCTCGCAAGAGGTCACGCGTTTGGGGCAAAGGTCCTTCGCCGAATCCTTTCGTGATGAATCCCAGCGCTATAGCGGGGTGATATATATGTTTAAATTTCTGTAACACTCTAAACACCGGCGCGCTGTCTTATAATCCGTGTAGAAATACGGTAAATGAGTGCAACTTTGCAGAAGAAGAAAATTCGAGCGAACCACAGATACAACTCCCTCCGCATAAAACCACACGCACTCCCAAATAGATCCATGCTTCATTTTCTTTATTATGAATAATTGTTCATCGAGAACGCAATATATGCTATACGTTTCATTTGTAATTAAGTGCAAACTATGCAAGCACGCGTGCACATGCGCAAATCATAACACAGACCAATAATAACAACCAGAGACGTTCGTGTGTGTGATAGGGAAATATCAGTGCTGTGTGACATCGTTCAGTACAAACACCCACGTGTGTGAACGCATACGTGTGTGTGTGTATCTGTGTCTGAGTCGACCTTGGGGAGGCCCAGGACCGGTTCAAATAATCGTCGCTTGTGTTGGCCGCGAGCGGGATTCGAAATCGGGTCGCTGGGTTTGTAGCGTAGCGCAGCGCGCTGATCGCTACGCCACCGCTCCCGACTCAGCCCCAAATTAATACTCGGGTGCTGTGTAAACATTGTCACTGGGGAGACAAAGGCGGTCGGGCGTTGTGCTGGCCACTCACCCCCTCGTGTTGCCCTTCCGGCCTTCATACTGTAGGTGCTCGTACAACAGCACTTGCCCCAACAGTCTTCTAAAGGCTATACGGGGGATCTTTGTCTTTATGTAGTCTGTATGTATTAACGTGTTGCTACATGGTCAGGGTTGTTGTACTGTCTGCCTATGCTCCCTCCGTGCCTTCACCAACCGGCACTGACCAGCCTGAAGTATGGTCAAATAACCCCCACGAATTAGCATGGGGATGGGCGACCGTCACCTAGCACAAGAAGCTGTACACGTACATACGTGTATGTACTATGCAGTATGAGTGAATGTTACGTGCATGCAGATTCTATAGTTAAATGCATGCCGCCAAGTGCATTGTGTTATGTGAGTGCACCGTGGATGAATTGTAGGCACAAGAACACACGTACGTACAAGACAGTGCTTGCAAATGCATTCGCTTGCCAACCTCGCATCTCAGACGCAATTGAGGCCGTTAAATAGACAGCGACTAAACCCCGATATTCATTTGTTCCGTGACCCACGTCCTCGTCGCAGTGTGATTCCAAGCGTGCTCCTCTAGCGTGCTTCTTTGCGTCCTCGTCAGCTTTTTGTTCCACGTGATTTGTCCATGTTTTCCCGATCTGTATATTTCATGGAACTTAACTAAGGCAAGACATAAACTAAAAATTCAAACATCAATAATAATAATAAAAAGTAAAAAAAAAGCAATCAAGAGCTGATAAGTTAAATTCAGGGTTTACGTGCAAACAGCAGAGTTGGCAAGTTAAACCACAGGTTGTCATTCAATACACAGCAGACAAACCCAGATTAACATGCAGGCAATGGCGAATAAGTTAAGCCCAGACCAACACGCAGTACGCAGTTGATAAGGTAAACCCCCAAGCTAAAACTCTCAAGCTAAAACCCAGCTTAACGTGCAGGAAGTAGATAAGTGAAACCTAGGTCAATATGCGGTCTTAAGCTGATAAATTAAATCCATATTAACATGAGCACTGACAGAGCCAGTGCGGGGGGGGGGGGGGGTGGCACGTGCCCCCCCCCCCAATGATCCGATCGAAATCCCTAATTTCTATCGGATCATTGGGGGTTATTGGTAATAAATCGGCATTTTGCGACCCCCACTGCCACTGTGTAGCATATTATTACGTGCCAGGGACTCTATGAGATGATATGACAATAGTCCGAGTCCATAATTGGCAATAAGTAACGACAAAGCAGTTATAAGTGACTCACAGAATTGTGCGCAGTCGCGTATACAGGACACGACTTCCCTGAAGGCATCAACACCTTCAGTGAGCGCGATGCCGATCACACAACGCGGTTCGAATTCGATCCTCGATCGATGGCTGCGCCATCGCCGCACACGCGTCGAGTAACAAGCAAGGGACAAGTCCTCACTAACAACTCCTCTTTCATTCCTGGAGGGGTTGCCTCCCCTACCTGAAAATCCTGGCTCCGCCATTGAACATGAGAAATTAAACCAGGTTAAGACACATGCAATGGCTGATAAGTTACATCCTGGTTAACATGCATTTTTTGGCTGATAAAATAAAACCAAATTAAAAAGAATACCAAACTGACAAGTTAAACCCAGCTCGACGTGCAGAAAGTGCCTGATAATTATATTATTTAGGTCTTTCAGTAAAGTCACGTAGATAGGTTCAAAGACGTCGCCCTCCGATCCCACATTGACATGCTAATTTATTACATTGACATGCTAATTTATCACATTGACATGCTAATTTATCACATTGACATCACTAGCCCCGCCCACTTCGTTCATGACCCTTGGGCTACGCTCATTTTAAACCTTTAAAACATTCTGCCTCAGCAGCTGTCCCCCTCTTTTTTTTCTTCCTGATGACGATCGCTTTTGTAGCGATCGAAACGTCGTAGTTTATTTTGTTATATTTTTTTACCTATCTACGTGACCTTACCGAAAGACCCAAAGAATATGAATTCCTGCAGTCACAAAAGCTTTAAGTCAATATTTAGCTGATAATTATTTAGTCCAGATGAGCGTCATTTAAATCCAAATGAACGTGAGAAATTAAACCAATGTTAAGAAACGTGCGATGGCCGAAAGGTTACATCCCAGTTAACATGCAGGCAATGGCTGATAAAAAAATAACCCGTACTAGCATAATTTGAGTCCAGGACAATATGATTCAATGTACCCGGGTCAAGATACATGCGATGGCTGATAAGTTACATCCCAGGTTGACATGCGTTTTGCTGCCGACAAGTTAAGAAGATTCGCAATGATTAAATACAGAATAACATGAATTAAACTCGGGTTAAGACACATGCGATGGCCGATAAGTTTGACCCAAGGTCGGCACGCAGGCAACGGCTGAATGAAACCCAGGCGAACACGGCAACTTTTTCTTGGTTCTTTCGGTAAAGTCACGTAGAATGGAAATACAATGCTAAAAATAAAACACAATAAAATAAAATTCACAACACAAGTAGAGCAAGGCTACTTGTGTTGTGGCCGAAACGTCGTGAGAATTTTATTTTATGTTTTATTTTTATTATTTTATTGTTTCCCTTCTACGTGGTGGTGGTGGTGACTTTACCGAAAGAACCAAGAAGATGAATCCCTGCAGTCACGAAAGCTTTAAATCGAAATTTAACGGCAACTTCACCGATGGATGAGGTCCAAGCCAAGCAGCGCGCGTGAGTAGGCACATCACGGCCAAGTTGTGAACAAAGCCTTTTGCTTGCTCCGCGTAGCCCAACACACGCAGTGGAGAATTTTCAATTGAAAGAGACGCAAAAATGTTATATTCCAATTGCCTGGCATACCGGTGAATGGCGTTCACCTGGTGGATGCCGAACAGGTGCCAGCGAGTGCTTGCGAGTCGTGTGTGAACGTCAGAGCGGTTACGTGCAGATGCTCGCACGCTTTAAACATGCACGTGTTAATGCGTGCGTGTGAATGAAGGAATGAGCAAGTGAATATGTACGTGCGTGTTTCCACCAGTGGTATAGGTGCATTGACGTGTGTGTATGAGCATGTGTAACTGTGTGAGCATATGTAGGTGTGCAAAATATCAGTTTACGTACATGAGGAGCAAAGGACACCCGCTGGAGCCTCTCCTAAACATGTAAATGTGCATACACGTGCGTGATACAGACCATGTGTGTGTGTGTACGTATAGGCCTTCATAGGTGCTCGTTAACAGCACTTACCCCAAAAATATGTTAAGGCTATGCGGGGGATCTTTGTTCTTGTATTGAATGTACGTTATGTAACGGACGTGGACCTTAGAGGGTTCACAGATCCTCTAAGGTCTGGGGCGTCTGAAAATCTAATCCTCGGGAAACAAAACTACCTCTGGCACTATGCACCACCAACCAACACTGCCCATCCATATGTTTAACGGGGTGAGTCGTTAATCCTTCAGGGGACAACCCATATTGCACAAACGCCACACTAATTTGTCCAACGTTATAATTACCTAAGTGTTTTCTCTGTGCCTATCGGACAAATCTGGAAAATGCTCAGAGCTGGGAAAAATTAAGTGCAACATTCATTATACCATGACGGTGTGTGCGCGCAGGTTTAATAACGAATTTGTGAGTTTAGTGGTGGCAACTCTCAGCGTGTAAAACACAGCAGTTACCAGCATCCTCAGCCCACGTGCAACCTCTGGTCCCATTTTTTTGTTAGACTCTCATAGGATCATAGGAAATCAATGTTTTTTTTTGGTCTTAAGTGACACGTGTGTTACAAAGACATGCAGATGGTAACCATTTCATATTTCCCCCCCCCCAAAAAATCGAACCCATATTATTTACAAACATAGCGTGCATTAGTATACCATATTTTCTTTTTACTTTTTACTTATTTTTTTTACAAAAATATGCAAGTATTTTTATTTTAATATTCACATCATATTAGCCCACACAGCTCTTAACCCACAGTATTAGGACGAGCCATGAAACAAATCATGGCAGTTTCTCCCACTTCCCAGTCAATGCCCAACATAACCATCAACCCTTCACTGTGCCAGCACGTGATACAAGACCATCATACACTCTAGAAATGTCAGGACAACCGTTGGCAGCAGCTGTCACCAACGACGGCGGTAGCGTCACCATTTTCCTCGTTCAAACAAAATTAATTGGCCAAATTGGGCAAACATCGCAAGTCGAGCCCTCTCGTGGTCAACTTTAGATCGCAACTTCTAAATCAGATGACAGCATTGGGTTTGTCACACGACAACCCGAGGTTGTGTTGTGCTTTGTTGACCAATCGTTGTCCGTCATTGATTCACTCTGTGACACTGCCCTATTAAGTTGTCATCGTTTCTCATCACAGACGCGTCGCCGGTGGCAATCGCCAGCGACGGGTGGCGGGTGACGACCGTCATGTGTCATGGTCCCAAGCGGTGGTGGGGTGGGGTGGTTCGTGGCTCCAGGTTGAGGAGGGGACAAAGTCCACCTAGGGTTGACCAGTCTCAGGTCGTCACGCACGTAGCTGGATTCAACGAGACACTGGAATGCGCCGACAAAGTGCCGGGTTATCGGAGCAGCATAAGTAGCTGCACATGTAGTAGCTACACGTGTAGTAGCTACACGTGTAGTAGCTGCACATGTAGTAGCTACACGTGTAGTCGCTGCTACACATGTAGTAGCTACACGTGTAGCTACTACATGTGTAGCTACTACACGTGTAGTAGCTACATGTGTAGTAGCTACTACATGTGTAGTAGCTACGGGCCCCGCACTTTCAAGGGCCCCGCGCTAAATGCTTACAAGCTATCAATTCCGGTTCAGTGATTCTGCACTTGCTCTATCACTATAGTACTATACCGCCTTCAACATTTATGAACGACTGGGTGTTTAAGGTTTAGCGATTTGTCGCATTATCCGTCTGTATAGCAAATGAACGAAAAAAATGCAATTATTTTACTATGCAAGCTACAAATTAATGGATTTGATATTAACCCTTATTAACACATTCTACAGGTCCCGCACTGGCTTAATCAGGCCCCTCGCCGGCAGCGGCTCCGTTCGCATCGGCCCACCCTCGGTGAACCTAACTCCGGTGGAGCCCAGGAGTCATGCAACATCGTCCATTCCACGTTGACTCTGTGGCTCCAATCGCCGATTCATTCCACCTGCGCGCATTGTAACCGGGAGATTTGGGAGAAACAGAAGTGTTGACCCCTGAAATTCTGGAACTCAGCGACTGGCACGGTCCGCTGTCACCCAAGACGACTTCCCACCCGGTTGGCGCAGCGTCCCAGACTCAACGTTGCTCCCTCCCATGCCCGCAGTCAATTCACCTCTCACTCCAGTGGTGTCGTTTGAACGGAGCTCGTATTTATTATCTTCTTATTTTCGTTGTCTCCCCCGGTCACATGCAATGTGTCACGTCACGCAGTACACTTAACACGTGTGCGCGAGCTTAAATATGGTTGTTTGTGACGCGTCTACGTGATATCGTCATATTATCGTATAGGTTATGCATAGAGTATAACAATGTGTTTTCCCCTTTATTACAGTGCATTTCGTGTTTTAAAAAGTAGCAGCGATTTTTTTTCTCCCCGTTTCTCTACAAATCGGTGGCGTGAGCGACAACATGTGGGTGATCCGCTCTGCGTACCCTGCCTCAGGGGTCGTCTGAGCCAGCGATCCCTAAAAGTCCCTCCACCACCCCCACCCCCCTCCATGAATCTAACCCTAACCCCACCACCCCGCCGACCAACACGAATTAAACACGGCCTTTTTGCCAGAGAAGAACATTCAGCGGGCTTTCATTCTGTGATAATGGCCCTTTCTGCAGAGCCATCAACAATGAATTCCACGTAAACCATTGGAAAGAAATGTAAGTTCGTTTGTTGAACTGCTTTCGCACCACCGTACGTAGGCAACCGTGCCAATCGGAGATGGAGGGAGAAGGACAACTCACTAAACATAACACGAAAAAAACGTTGCTTCCTCGTGTGATTGTGCCAACCCAGATGATTTTGCCAACCTATTGCATGATATTTATTGTTTCGTTCTCTCTCTCTATCTCATTTGTATGTACCGGACTGGAAAGCGAAATTCGCAAGGCAGATTAAGGGTTATTTATTTTATTTATACGGCCAAGGTTGACTCACTTAGTCAGAATTGTCTTTCGTGCAGAAGTGGGCATATTAAATTCAAATAAACAAAATTGCTCTCGCAGTGTATTGAGAATTAGCAATTTACATTGTGGCATGTCATTTAGATACAAATCACCAATTACTTTGAGGTGGGCAATTTAGATAGCAATTACAAATGTAGTGAAATTGCGTATTAAATGGCATGTAATTCGGATAATGGCCATCCCTGCCTGCTTATTCTGTGAATTCCTGATTCTAGTGGGTTTTTCTGTGCGTGTCTGGAGTGCCCAGAGAAAACCCCACACAAACATCACACACGCAAGCCTTTCACAAGTCAATTCACCGTAATTTAGGATCTAATTATTTATCCAGGAAAGCCATACTTTTTCGTAAAGGTTTTGCTTATAAAATATATTTACATTTTAAATTGTTTGCAGCTAATTAATTATGCCTTTATTATACAAGTGGCGGGAAACCGGAGCACCCGGAGAATACACACGTGTGCGAGGGGGCAACACTCTATCCCCGTACAGACGGAACTAGATGACGATTATTCCACTTGTTTTACTGCCTTCTCCTGGCATGCCATGGCTTGGCACCAATGATGCCCACGTGCACGGAGAAGCACATCAATGGTGCAGTGATGCACCAACCCTCACAGCCTGCACAATACAGGATCACAGGTCACGTGCATAGCCACCACGACCACCCACAGCTGCTTCCTGCCCTCTTATAAGCACCAACTCACAAACTGAAAACATCATTATCATCATTATCACCATCGTGGCTCTCGACTCTTAGTGACCCACCAATGCCACCTCCAAATCGCCGGATTCAGGTGTGCATCAGTGCTTCTACCGCACCTGGCAGATGATCTGGGTTAGCGTAATCCAGGAACATAAATCTACGCTTCTCATGCATTCTAAGCAAGCTCTGTTTTGCTGCCTTAATCTATATTAAGTGCTTTGAAAGCGATTAAATTGGACGAGACGATACATTCTGAGACTAACGTTACACTTTGGCGTCAGCAACAGAATATAGGTACTGGGTGTGCCGCAAAGGCAGCATGCTCTCATCACGCGTAAACGGTTTAGAAACTTAATATCATCATCGTCGTCGTCATAATCTTCGTCGTCGTCGTCATCATCGTCGTCTTTGTCGAAATTTTCAATATGCCAAGTAAAGTATTGCCCTGGAGACGTTTTGGCCCCAACAGAGCTTTTCAACCAATGTGTATCACGGATTTATATTATTCCAGCAAGAGGTAAAACTCGCTTAAACTCAACATTACATTTGGGTTGGTGTGAACAAGGTGCACCTGATGAAGGCCGCTTGTGTTGTGGCCGAAACGTCGTGATTTTTGTTGTTTTATTTTTTACCTACGTGACTTTACCGAATGGAACCAAAGAGTGTGAACAATATTCATGCATTTTTATCTGCTCGGAAAGCATAATCGAATCCCAACACCACTGCCCAGGCGAGCCCTTCGTGGAATGTTTAGCTAATTCCCTTTGTGTGACCGTTCGTTGCTTTTGTGAGAGGAAACTGAATTGCCGGGAGAAAACCCGGGACGTACGAGGGAGAAAAAAAAACACTCAAACTATATTCACAAAAGTCAGCCAAACGACTTGCTGCTGGTACTGCCTCATGCAGGCATCTGCATATGGGTGTTCCATGCAAGCGATGTTAGCATGATCTTCAAGCCCTAAGCCTGACCGTTATACGATGGTAATACAACCGGAACACAGTAAATGGACGTGGAGCTGTGCTCTGTGGTGGCAAGAAGACAACCATTGTTGTTCTGTACTTCTATGCTCAAGCATCTATGCTCCCTGCCTACATCCTCCTGCACTGCCCAGTGCGATGTAGTATGGTCACGTCACTCCCACGAGATGTACGGCCTTCATCCAGCGGTGGATTTTGTTGGTTGACAAAAACAAATTAACAGGATGTGTGTTACGAAACTGTCTTGGTGGAAACCCCACATGGCAGGGTATACAGAGAGAGAGAGAGAGTGTGTGTGTCCATGACTCGATCAATTACTCAAACGAACACTGCTGAACATATGCATACTCGTCACGTGATGGTGATCGTAAATGCCGTATTATGGGGCCTGTTTTGCCAGTATCAAAGTATGACAAATAATAATAGGTTTTACCCTTTCTGGCAATAAAACAGGTGTAAAGATGTTCGAAAACCAAACAGAAAATTTAACAGTTAGGCTTTCGCGACCAATGTCATCCATAATAGGTTTTCTGTTTTGTTGGATTAATCTGCATTAACCACACGTACTTGTGGTGAACATGCCAACAAACATGCTCTGAAAATACATGCATTGTCCTTAAATCTGGTTGGCCTACACCAGAGATAGCCTTCTTTATGGCCTAACCTCACCAAGGACAATGCATATATCATCAGCACATTTTTGTTGGCATGTTCACCAAAAGTACGTGTGATTAATTCAGACGTGATTCCTTGCAAAAGGTTTATATTTGGTACTCTCTGTTTTTTTCGGTAAAGTCGCGTAGGTAGAGTATGGATTCCTGCAGTCACGAAAGCTTCAAATCAAGTATATACTTGGTGTGTGAACATCTCAACACCTGTTTTTATTGCCAGAAAGGGTAAACCCCATTCACATTCTTCATTAATGCCGTACCTCTCTTGCTGGTGGAAATCAGTACCTCTGTGAATCTTGGCCAAACGTTGACCATGGTTAAGTGCTGTAGAATTCATCAACGTTGCCCACATTTACGGCAAAGAACTCTAAATCAAGGGAAAAGGCAAAGTAACTACATACACGGATGGGTCTTCTGGTTAACATTTCAGTTGAGATGTTTGGCCCATGTGGTGGTTTCCTGCTCAATTTAGCAAGGGTTAGTGCTCCATTCGTAGTCCTGAGCCAGTGGCGGTGGAAATTCCACATTCCTGTGATGGGGGGGCGAAATGTATCCACAGGTCAACCACCGTTGATTCCCCACAAATTGGTATTCATTTTGTAAACACCCCAGAGGGATGATTACTCTATCAATCCCTGACGAGGATTTGAACCCACAACCTTTTAGATGGCAAGCCACGCACTCTACCACTGCACCACCCAACGGGATCTGGGAACCATGCAATGGGCATCTACTGGGCAAATTATTTTAAATGATCAAGTCTTAGGGCATTCACTACCCTTCCGCTTTACAGGAGGCAGGGACGTGCACATGCACAAACTAAAGGCAAGGGAAACTTACGTAAGATAATATTATCCCGGTGTAATTTCGTGAGCAAGTGTTGCTCGTCAATTGTGCTAAACATTTTTGGGATTTTATATTGTTAAAATTCTCAACCAAGTGTCTGGTCACTGCTGTGGCCCAAGAACTGCGTGGAATTCAGAGTTTCACCATTATTTACATTCGTACGCGAAAGCAGGAATGTTACTTTTCAGCAGCCTTGGCACCCGACTTTAATGGTTGACTTGTGCTTTTTTGTAAAAAAAAATCTAAACAAATTTTTCACGCAAAACTTTATCAATGTGCGCATGTTTATTTACTTGCTCAAGTAACACCTTTGCAGGTACATTTTTTTAAAGTGTGGTTAGTCGTATGATGTTCCGGCATTAGATATGTAATGCCTCTAAAGGGATTCCCAGAGTTAATGATCGGCGCAGACCAAATAACGGATAATTTAATGTTGGGACCTGTGCAGTCAGCAAAGAGGAAGGCTATTTCTGATAATTGAGTCTACCCAATTGGCCAATCAACTGATGACACTGTGATTGCTATTATGAACCGGTTCACAATATATATTCTACATACTGTAGTATACGTGAATGTTTCTGTGTACCCTGTGTATACGAGTCCTTGTGCGTGTCCTACATACAAACAAAGAGTGGACGTCTAGTGGTTCAAACACTGCACACGACTCCAGCTACCCAGGCCTGGCTATTGGCAATCGGTTACTGGACATTGCCTGGGCATCACCTAGATCAACTCAGCTATAAATGAGGACCTGGGCAGAAACAGTGGGTAGATGTGCATGATTCTGGCCACAGCTATCCTTTGTGCACTGTGACTGTATTTTTTTATAGGTGCTCACAAACGGAACTTTGCTCTGACAGTCAATAAGACCTTGAAAAATGTACTGCGCATGGTTGCCAAAATGTAAATTTAGTGTGTAAATTAATGAGAAATGTTTTTGACGAGTCGGTGAATGTATACGAATGTGAGTGTTAATGTAAGTATCGAAATAATGCATGGTAATTAAGAAATTTGACCTTCCACGTAATACGTGGGTTTCAACTTGGCAGCCACGTCGGGCTGCTCGTTTCACCGAGAATCATCAGCAAGCTGTCGAATCACAAACCAATGGCACTCAGCTGCAAGACATTCAAGGGCATAGGGGCTGTACTTGTTTTTACGTTTCTTGGCCCCATAATTTGTGTTGTGCAGGATTGCGGCTCAATTGTGTGACCAGTAGTGAATTACATTAATACAGTGCACAGTGCTGCAGAGGGTTGTACAGGAAAGAAAACAAATCGATTGTCGTGTTTAGACTTCTGTGCTCCCACACACCGTGCTCACCATCGTGACCAACCCGCAGTGACCACCGTGTTGACCTGCACAGTGAGGAGGGGCCATGATCCAGGAGCGGGTTCACAGAGGGCTGTCCATGCAGTGTGTGTGTATAGGACAGCGTTGTCATGTGCGAGCTCTATGTTTGGATATTGTAATTTTGGAACCAATGTGCATGCTCCCTTGTATGACCTTTATGGTTGACCTTTTTTAAAGGCGGTGGGGGGGAGGGGGATAAGGGTGGGGGGAGGGGTCAGTAATCCAGGCGAGGTGGAAGAGCAGCGAGGGAAAATACGTGTCCTTTTGTGTCTACACGGTCATCATCATCGTCACATCGTTGTCAGTGTGCCATCTGTCGGGCCAGAGGTGGCAGAGCCATAAACTCATGACAAGCCCCACTACCCTTTTTGTCAGGAGCACCACGTGCGTGCTTCGATCCTGACTAAACGTTGAAACACGTAGTCCGTGACAAACGTAAAGGGCAACATTCACACTACCGCAGGCAGCGGTCGCCCTCCGTTGAGGGAGCGCCATTTAACCACTGTCCTCCCATGCTGCGAAAGAAGTGAGGTTACCCAGACACTGCCCCGCTGCAGTCAATGCATGGAGTTAATCTAACGAAGTGAAAACATATCAACAGACACCCACGAACCATGAGCAAAACAACCAACCGAAACATTACAATCGCGATTTGTAGATATTCTGAGTGCGTGTATGATGTTACGTGATGGCATTTCGCCAGGGCTTTGAAAGTTGCAGTCCCTACGATCAAACTCTTTCGTGGTTAACATCTTAATCCTCAAATTAAGTTGTTTATGGTCACATGTACTGCACGGAAATGATTGTAAAGCCAAACTATGGTGGAGTATGAGGACCGGGGTGGTAAAAGCTCCTCTGTAAACTGCAATAAAGTGTAACCGATGATACTCATACATCGGCAAGTGTAAATTCAATTGCGAATAATGGCGATGGAGACTTTAAAAATAAAAAAAATGAAGCACTGTTGAGATTCTACCAAAGAAGCAGGATCTAGCATGTGAAAACCATGAAAGTTTGCTGGTAATGGGATGAGAATAAAAACGTTCAAGTTTTTAAACATCATGGAATAGCTTTTGTAGTCGAGTTATTAAGAGCGCAAATGAGGCCTTGACTTATCTTTCAAAATCTCAAGTAAAAAAGCACTGATTACTGCGGACTGGAGCACTTGCACACAATGGAGTGTTTACAAACGTTCCCAAGGAGCGTCTGTTCGTATACACAGCTCCCTCCGTTGGGATCATGTGATCGCAGATGAAGCGTCTTCCACAAGCTTGTGCACAATAACGGCCGCGGCCTGTTTTCAACGTCACGGTTAAAGCGATTGTGGAAAGGCGGCCATCTTGTTGCAGACAGCGTAAATGTGGCATCGAAATGAATAAGGGACCAACGGCGATGTTAAGAGTCCTGTCGAACACAATGACACACGACTGACAAGTTGCAGCATCAAATTAACTCAAAACCAGCAACCTTACATTCGCGCTAACAACATGGTCGTTCACACGTCGGTGGGCTGGCACTTATGTTCATAGCTGTTGGCCACGTACGTGTGGGTGTGCGTGTTGTCGCCTTTGCTCACGGAGTGGCAGCTCACGGAGCCCGGCGTGTGCACCGGTGTGCTTGGCGCGCTCTTCTTCAGCGACTCATTCGAGGGGTAATTAACTGCGGAGTTTTTCGGCGACTGCGCTACGTTGGAGTGCGAGTCGTCGACGTCGGTCTCGCGGTGGTAGAAGTAGTTGAAGTTGGACACGATGACGGGCACGGGCAGCGCGATGGTGAGCACGCCCGCGATGGCGCACAGCGACCCCACCACCTTGCCGCCCACCGTCACGGGCACCGTGTCGCCGTAGCCAACCGTCGTCATGGTGACCACGGCCCACCAGAACGCGTGCGGGATGCTCGTGAAGTACGTCGTGGGCTCGTCCACCTCGGCGAAGTAGGCGGCGCTCGAGAAGAGGATGACGCCGATGAAGAGGAAGAAGATGAGCAGCCCCAGCTCGCGCATGCTCGCCTTGAGCGTCTGGCCCAGGATCTGGAGGCCCTTGGAGTGGCGCGACAGCTTGAAGATCCGGAAGACGCGCACCAGGCGGATGACGCGAAGGATGGCGAGCGACATGGTCTGCTGACCGTTGCCCTGCTGCTCGGCCAGCTCCATTCCGAGCGTGATGAAGTACGGCATGATGGCCACCACGTCGATGCTGTTCATGATGTTGCGGAAGAATGCGGGTTTGCTCGGGCTGGCCAAAAACCGTGCTAAGAGCTCAAAGGAAAACCACACGATGCATACCGTCTCTACGAGGAAAAATGGGTCAGCTGCGAAGCTGGCCTTTGGTACACTTTCCATAGTGCTGTTGGTCTCTAACTCATCGTCACCGTCCTGCCGAAACTGTGGCAACGTTTCCAGACAGAAGATGATAATCGAGACCAAGATCACGACAACGGAGACGATCGCAACTACGCGGGCCGCACTCGAGCTCTCGGGGTACTCGAAGAGCAGCCAGACCTGGCGCTTGAGCTCCGACTCGGGCAGCGGCCTCTCCTCCTCGCGGATGTAGCCCTCATCCTCGCGGAAGCGCTGGATCGTCTCCTCGCCCAGCTCGAAGAAGCGGATCTCCTCGGAGAACAGGTCGAAGGGGATGTTGGCGGGCCTGCGCAGCCGCCCGCCCGACTGGTAGTAGTAGAGGATGGCGTCGAAGCTGGGCCGGTTGCGGTCGAAGAAGTACTCGTTGCGCAGGGGGTCGAAGTGCTGGGCGCGTCGCGCGGGGTCGCCCAGCAGCGTGTCGGGGAACTGGGCGAGCGTCCGCGCGCACGTCTCGAACTTCATGCCGGCCACGTTGATGACCACGCGCTCGTTGCCGTCTCCGAGCTGAGCGCGCTGCGCGTAGTTGCCGTGCGACTGGCTGTAGATGGCCGTCGTGCTGCCGTGCACGGCCGTCCCGTCGTTGCCGCCAGCGACCGTCATAGCAGGAAGGGGGGCGGGGGGGCGGGTCGGAGCCCAAGTCTGGAGGGTTGGTTGAGCAGGGAGGGGAGGGACGGAGGGGAAGGGGAGGGGTCGGATTTGGAAGCAGTCGGTACACGTACATTGTGTCGGCGAATCTTTGACAAGGACGGCACGGCGGCGACGTCAGCAGCAATAACGGCAAGGGCAATGACTGCAGCAATGTCAACAGCAGCACATGCACCAACATCAGCCAATGGAAACAACAGCAGCAGTGGCAACACTGCGCACCTCCGATTAGCATGGTTGCAAGTTCAACATACATGCATACATACAACACAAAACAAAGCAAAAGCAAGGACCACCACCACCGCCATGTCGGAACACAAAATCATATGTTGCATTATAACAAACATCAGCGGTGATTCACATGGCCATGACAAAATAGGGAGCAGTGGAGTACATGCTCCCCCAAAGTTGAGATGCAATGCAACCTCAAATAATAGCTTTCAAGGGCTTCCTTTATGTGAAATTATATTATATCGCATGGTGCACAATTGGTAAGTTTCAGACAATTTCAGAAACAAAATTCAGAGATTGTATTTGTACATTCCTGGTAAACATTAAGCATTGGTCAACGTTTGCATGTTTTTTATGGGTTATTGCAAACTTTACGATAATTTGGAAAAAATGTAATTGTTTCGCATATGTTTACACCTCAAATGAAAGCTCCATTGCCATTGCTATGGACACATGCGGATTTTCAGCCCCTGAATTAGGACTTGGAGAGACTTTATTTGGCACATTCATTGAGCATATCAATGTTTCATTGAGCATGTAAGCATTTACAACGTTGGTTACCATGGTAACTAGGCTGTCCAAATCATCTACATCACGAATAAAAATGCCACAAGCATCATTTTCTGATTGCCGATTTTTTTTGTTTAAATTTTACCAGGTAAAATGTTCTGATTGCCGATTTTTTTTGTTTAAATTTTACCAGGTAAAATTTTGCCAGGTTAAATTTACCAGGTAAGGCACGCTGAGCTATATGGCTATTTTTCAGGAAGCGGTCTGGCCACAAATAATTGCTCAACGAAGTGTCTCTTCACGTGGAAATTTAGAGCAGCCAAATACCATAAACGCATATTTTTAAATGTGGAGTGGTAAAAACCAGAGTACCCGGAGAGAAATCCACGCAACCACGGGGAGAGGGAATACGCAAACTCCAAATATACAGGCGTCTGGGTCGGGAACAAAACCACGACCTCCTGCACACCAGGCGAGGGATTTAACATCTTGTTAAAACCCACATCTTTGAAAATTCGATGTGTTGAGTCTTTCATAAAAAGTGGGAAACCCAGTAAACCTTTGGCCCCACGTTCGCACCAACGTTCAATGTCTACTGGGAAAGGTCATCTTCAACAATTCGAGGCTTTTTTTGAGACTGGGGCCCCCAGCGGCCATTTCCCTTCTCCCCGCTCAACAATTTCAAAATGGACGCCACCCACCTGGTGATGTCGCCACAGCAACAACTGCAACATCAAAACACAGCGGGCAGCAAATAAGAGGCGAGTTAGTTAACACAACAACAACGACGTGCATTCGTGCATTTTGTGAAGTACAATTCCCTAGGACAAAATTATTTGATACAGGGTGATCCACTTATAGACACCCCACTCAAATAATAGGGAGACCTCGCATTGAAATATTTTTACTCAAAGTCTCTACAGAAGTACAGTCTTAAATCTTTCAACACTCTCCTGAGTCTCTGTCTCTCGGGTCTCACTCGCAGTGTGCTGAGAGGAAGGGCCATTACCCCAAAACGTCACCCATTATAGATGTTTTTCCCCTTTTTAAGGCCACAGTGTTCTTAAACTATACCATTTTTTTATTTTACCAGGTAAGGCCCACTGAGCTATACAGCTCTTTTTCAGAAGTGACCTGGCCACAAATTATAGCTCAACAAAGTGGCTTATCATGTGGAGATGTATTGCAGCCAAATACTCGAAACGCTCGTTTAGAAATGTGAAGGAAAAAGCTGGAGGGCCTGGAGAGAAATCCACGCGACCACAAGGGAGAACACGCAGACTCCAAATGTACACGCGTCAGGGTCGGGATTGAACCCACGACCTCCTGTATACCAAGCGAGGTAGTTAACATCTCGCTACCATGGTGCCCTCAACACATCCGTTGTTGATTAATGTGTTTGTCTTTATCTGTGCTTATGTACCACTGCCAATGCAGCTTCACCAAAATAATAAGCTTTCTCCTGATAACGGTCACGTAACATAGCCCGTGTGATGTTCTTTCAGTATGGAACGATGTGGTAATCTGAAGTCATTGAGTCATATCAGTGGGGTATCCATAAGTGGATAAACGTGTGTGTGTATAAACATATAAATATGCGTGTCCTGTAGAGTATGAAGGGCAGCCAAAACGTACAAATATATTTTGAAATGCTGAACTTGGACCCATTGTTATTCATTACAGTATGAATACATTATAGGTGTTAGACTTGGGCACCTAACAAGATGTAAAATAAGCAAATAACTCACGTTTTGTCAACTCGCAGTTTGAGTTCAGTAGCTGTCTCCTTGGCGTTGCATTTGAGCCACCAGCACCTAGAGACATGCACGGCAGCATTAAAAATAAAAAAATGCCCCCTGCTAACACAAGGTCTGTAGTCGTGAATACTAAATTATCACTAATCAAGACGTTTATGGAGCTCCATATGCGAGGCATTTGAGTTCGTAACTGAATATATTTACCCAAAGTCTCAAACTTGTTTTCAACGTCAGTCCTGCATTTGAATGTTTGTACAGCCCTTTGTAAATCCACCGCTGGGTGGATAAAGGCCTCGGTCAAGCTGCGTCGGTCACGAGGTGGTTGTTTAACCATACTTCACCACGTTGGTAAGCACGGGTTTGGTGAAGGAAAACCCGTGGCTGGGAGTTGAAAGTAAACTGCCCTAACCACTGCACCACCGCTCCCATCTGGCATGTGTGACCAATTCCTAAATGAGCATTTTGCATGTGGGAGGACACCAAAGTGCCGAGAGAAAGTCCCCCAGAAATTATGGGGATAACACTCAATATTGGCGCAGGCAGATCAGATACGCATTTTATGTACCGCCATCTCCTACCCACTTCACGCCTCCACAGGCTGTCAGTCTGCTCACGATGACCTTTGTCTGATCTACCAAACCCACCTCGAGAAGGCATGCCTGTGCCAGAACACCCGTTCAATTGTAACACAGCACAGTGAGCGGTGCACCGATGTGTGGGATGAACTTAGTGAAAGCACGTGGGAATTAATTATTTCCTTCGAAAAAAAAAACAATGGCCAGGGTCACACGGCGGCACCACCACGTGGTGTATTCCGCAAATATGCCCGACTGTGAGGGCGGGCACAAGCCAGCGTGAATAGGTTAAACGTTGAGTTTTATAAGGGCACCACGGGGTGACCAGCCCCTCCCCACCCAGCCCCACCCCTCCTACCCCCACCCAGCCCCACCCTCCCCACCCAGCCCCTCCCCTCTCCACCCAGCCCCACCCCTCCCATTTCTGGATGCACGATGTACGGACGGACACAATAATCCCCTGTGGGCTGGTGTAACCAGGGAGGTTCCTACCAGTACAAGGATCTGTTTCGCCGTGGAAACATAAAACAACAAGTCAAGTCCAGCAGCCCGGGCTTCCTGGACCAAACCGGTTGTGATTTTCTGAGTTTTATCAGCACCGTTGACGAAAAATACTGTTTAAGCACTATTCCATCTGAAGGGACAATTCAACACGAAATAAATGTGTGCAACCCAAAGCTAAATGATATACACACACAAATAGGTGAATTAAACACCAAAACATGTCAGCATCCCAGCATCCTCTGCATGCCAATATGCACAACAACCTAGTGATGGCCACCAGCTCAAATAAGCTTACGCAGTGCATTTTCATTCATTTAGGCAGCAGAAGGATAACAAGGCAACTATGAATCGCTTTCATTCCAATTGGGCCTCATCAGCACAACATAGCCATTATCGTCAACTCCTGGCGTATTTCTATTCTGGCTGCTGGAATTGCCTTCCTAGTGACAGCTTACAATTGTTTTTGCTGCTGTCCTCAGCATGTGCTGAATTTGTCACCAGGGAGCGCTCCCTCGGCCATATATGGCAGCCGTAGGCCCCATTGTATCCTCCCAGAAGTACTCCATCAGGCCTTGGCCAAACAAAGATCCCCCGTATAGCCTGAGCAGACTGTTGGGGAAAGTGTTGTTAGCGAGCACCTATGAAGGCCGGCACGGCAAACAAGGGAGCGGATGGCCAACACCACGCACGAACGCCTTTATCTCCCCAGTGGTGACGTTTACACACCACACCAGGTACGCATTTATGGCTGAGTCGACCTAGGCAAAACCCATGACCGGTTTCCGATCTCACTGGTGTTGGCCGTGAGCGGGGAATTCAAACTCGGGTCGCCGGGTTCGTAGCATAGCACGCTAACCCGCTACACTGCTGCTCCCCATGAACATCCCAAAGTAAGATCCTCATGAATAAGTCTTGAGACTCAGCAGTGGCATCATATTTGGTGCTGTGTTTCTATTCGTACGGTATCTCGAGCCCCGTGTCAACCCACTGCCGGATGAAGGCCTCCCACAAACCATATCAGGCTAGGGGGTTATGTCACTTCACTTCGCGCTTGTCAGAGCATGGGTTGGTGCAGGGGATATTGGGTGGCAGCAGAGGTCCAGTTCAGATGTCACTCGCCACCGATGTTGGCCCTGTCCAGGATTAATACTCAGCTCGCTGGGTTCATAGTGCAATGCCGCTACCTGCTTCACTGCCTCTCCACTATCGTGTTCAACAGGGTGGTCCAGATTAACTGCCCCCTAAGATTTTTTCCCTTCTTTGCTTATTCAATTTATGTTTAAATAAAGCTTACTTGAACAATACAATTTTTTTGAGAATTAAATGGGGGGGGGGGGGGGTCACAAGACATCTGGACCACCCTGTACTGTACATGGAGACTGCGACCGATGGACTGATTTCAATTACAAAATTTGTTTTAGAGAGGCCAGAAAGCTTACATTTTCCACAAAAACAATGGAGTATATGAATATAACTTACATCTGAAAACCATAAACTTACCCATTCGGCAAGGTCAACCTAAAGTTCCCTATCATCTGTGAACAAAAGTAATTTGCCTCCTGTAGAGTGAGTTGCTAAAATATGGTCAAACTCGAAACTGATTACAGCCCATAGTTGATAAAACAACAACAGCCAGGTAGTGTATATTGTTGAAATTAACATAATTTATGTATAAGTATACGCAGCACACATTGTTTAAATGCCATCTCCCTTGGATGCACGTACACGTAGCTTACATGTCTGCAAAACTACACAATTTCTTGAAGGCTCAACCACAGGACATGTGCCGAGCTTGGCAGTCCCTCCCTCCAGCAGCCCCACCCACTTTTCAATAGCCACACCCACTCAGCAACTAGCCCGGCCACCATTGTGAATAGGCCCTCTCTCATTGGCACCTGCCTCCTGCCCCTAGGCTCCGCCTACTCCTGCTAACCCCGCCCACTACTCGGGTAGCCCCCATCCATTGCACATACTAATCACATAGGAGTCAAGCATTAAGCCAGCAGAAATAGTAACCTTTCGCAAATGCTTTGGGGAACAGGAATGATAAAACTGTGACTGTCCTGGTCAAGCAGCTAAGTTTAGTAACCTTTTTCCATGTCTGCGACTGTGTTTGGACATTCAGTTGATCGTGACCTTGGCCTTCTACTCAGTAGTGATCTATCATATGCTGTAGTGACCTACCTTGCGACACAAAATAATGATTCGCGTTGTCGTGGAGAACATAAATAACTAAATAAACAAGCAATGTCTTCTTCATACATCTGTCTCTACACATAAAAAATAAACATCAAAGTATTTCTTACACAACCCATCAGCTGCTCGGCCTTCTGGGAGTTCATAAATTCAGTAGCCACTGATTTCAAGTCAGGCAAACTCTGGACCGGTTTCGACATACAGCGTCTCATAAGCAGACTCAGGATTGGTTGAATCAATGCTGATGAACTGCCGATCTTACAGCCAAGTACCCCCTCTTTACCGTACATAACATGTTGGTGGATGGCGTTGCATTGATCTCTGATGGGAATGAGACCAGATTAAGGACAGAAGGTCGCCTCATAATTCAACTGAATACCGTTCAGCCGGCAGGACTGATAGAACGCAACTTCACTTAAAAATAGCTTTATTTCGGAGTGCTAGACAAACATTACCCTTTCTTAGTTTAAATGTGATTTTTTTTATATGTTGTACTCCACATCACATTTAATTTCTCAGACTTCTCTGCCTTAAGAATATTGAGCAGTTAAGTCCCTTTTATTGAGGTGGTGGTGATTGGGCCCAGGGATGCTCTGCTGGGTGGATAGGGCCTTGTTCTCACACAAGCATACCTTCCCACAATGCAACATGCCATCAACGTGTTATAATTTTACTATTAATATAAATAACGTTGTTTTATACTCTTTGATTATTCAGGGGTTTGACCTGTACTCAATAACTATTAAGTAACTATTCATATGCCTCTTTTGAAAAAAGGTAAACAGAAAATTTGTAAAAAAATGTAATTCTCACCTCATGATGTTGTGCCTTCTCCAATTCTTATTAACTCTAGCTCTCTGTTTTAAAACCCTATTATTATATTCTATCTCTCTGGTTTCCCTGTGCTGCGGAGGGCCATTGCCTGAAATGTTGTCTTATTTGTTCCAGTATATTATTTTTAGGTCACAACGTTATTGACAAATTTGTTGAGGATTTGTTCACCAGATATGTCACGACCTACGACATTCAAATTACAATAAATACTGCCCTAACTTTGTCCACGACAAAACTCTAACCTTAAGCCTAGTAGATTACCGCAGTTGCTCGTGAGCACCTATTAAGATCAACGCCATGCGCAATGGGGTGGTGTGGGCCGCACCGTGCCCGACAAACCCCTTGCTTCACACTGCACCAGCTCCTCATTTTACGGCTGAGTCAACCTCGAGGAGGCTGTGAACCGCTTCAGATAACACACGCCACAGATGTCAGCCATGGCTGGGAATCGAGCTCAGGTTTGTACTGCAGCGCACCAAACACTGTGACACCGCTCCCTGATGCATATACGGTGAGACAGGAAATGTAATGTATGCTGAACTTTTTTTTCGCACTCCCCGTATAGCCAACCGTGCTAATCAGAGGTACGGGGGAAGGACAACAAACTCCACACAAAAAGCAGTTCTAAAGAAATTAGTTTTCAATCGAGATTTAAGGTTGCATAGCTCCAGTGGCTTCTTAATATCGTAAGGAAGAGCGTTCCAGACGGACCGCAAAAGTGCGTCTGAAAGCGCGCGATGCAGTGCCCGTCTTTGTTCGATGGCTCGGCCAAAAGCCGCCGCTGCGAAGATGACCGGAGTTTGCGCGATGGTTCATGCTCCTAGACAATAAATGTATTCTTCATAAAATATCTAATGACGAGATTGGAGATCTATTCAGAAGAGACATTCAAGGGGCAGTCCATTAACAAGTTAGATACTGTGTTGTACAACAGAGAGGAAAGATATATACGAGAGAGAGAGATAAATGGGAGATATGTTTTCAGATAAATAAATGAGAGAAGGATGTAATAAGAACAAAAATATGAGATCGACCATTGTTCTTCACTGCCAGGCCCGCGGGCCACTGGCGGCCCCTGATGGCCTTTAGTGCGGCCCCCGACACTACACAACGTGTGAACACACTCCCCGTCATCATCATCATCATCGTCGTGATGCTGCCAAACCCAACAATGGTGTTTCAAATGTGTGGCGGCTCTCACACACTGATGATGCCTCATCGGCCAAAGTGCCTCCCCTCCACCCATCCCCGCCCCTGATAATGAGTCAAGTAACGCCGAGATGGAGAGACGAAAAAGGGAACAGCTTTCACGCGAACATCACTTTCACCAGGAGGCGGCAGTGATCGCTGCACAGGACCACAACACACAACTGCCACCACCGCCGACACCACAGCGGCCGCAAACCGACCCCCAGCATCGCTATATAACGTTCATTAATTTTTACGCAGATGTTTTATGGGATAATTTAATTCATCGATTGAATCCCAAAAAAGTCACGGTGGAGCCGCGTTAGTGACGCTTGCGGATAGGATTCAGTGCAGATTTTTTTTTACGGGAAAACATTTGGCCCTCGGGCAGTCTCACACACACACGCGAAGTTTGGACGGTTCCATCTGTAATTTGTCTAATTTACACATACATGGTGTATGCTTTGCAGACCAACAACAGCCGCCGTCCACCACGGCGCTTGTGCCAGGCTAGGTGCACTTTGAGGCCACGTGAAGTGTCGAAGGCTCGCTGACAGGTCACGGGACAAACCCAGCAGGTGGCATGGCTTGGTTGACTGCGATGATTGTACTTTTGTTATCCCCCCGTGCAGCCTTAACAGACTGTTGGGGCAAGTTGCTGTTAGCGAGCACCTCTGAAGGCCGGCACGGTGCACGTGGGTGGCCAGCACCACGCCCGCCCACCTGCCTTTGCCTCCCCAGTGGCGATGTTTACACACACCGCACCAGGTACTCATTTGAGGCTGGGTCGACCTAGGGGAGGCCAAGGAGCGGTTCAGATAATCGTCATTGGGTGTTGGCCTGTGAGCCGGAATCGAACTCGGGTCGCTGGGTTCGTAGCGCACTACCGCTCCTCTTCAAGCGCTGTGCTTTACAGAGCAAAGACAAAGATCCTCGCCGCATAGGAACCACACACACACATGCGAGTGTAACACCCCCCCCACCCGCCTTCCCGTTTGCCGTACTAACACGAGAGGAGAGCACTTGGTCCGGCTTAGCTGACATTTCTGGCTAGCTGCGAACACCTTGAACAATCTATTTAACACACAACAACAACAAGCCAGCAAACCATGTAAATCATGGCTAACATTTAAAACTCACAATGCAAATGAAAGCACTGCAAATCCTTACAATCAAGTACAATGAGTAATTTTAAACATATCCATACTTATATTTTGAATAAATTTACTGAGCTGTGGCATCAGCGGTGACCGCAGTGTGCTGCGTGCACCACAAACCTGGCTACCCCGAGTTCAATTCCCGGCCACGATCAATGATAGTGGCGAATATCCGAACCGCTTCTGGGCCTCTCCTCGGTCGGCTCGGCACCAAATTAGTTTCCTGGCGCAGTTTTTTTTTAAAACACCGCCACTCGGTAGACAAAGGCGGACGGGCGTGTTGCTGGCCACCCACCGACCCGTGTGCCGTGCCGGCCTTTTTCGGTGCTCGCTAATAGCACTTGCCCCAAAAAGTATGTTGAGGCTATACGGGCGATCTTTGATCCGATGTAGAATTATGTTTTACTGTCACGTCTAATTACGGACTCGAGGTACAGCGCCTGGCTCGGCACATATTTGCTTTTTCAGCTTACAGCGCTCCAACCTGCTCTCTGTTGTATCACGTTGATGCAGGTCTGCCTTCAATAACTGTCCGGGGTATACATTCTCTGATGTTTCCCACTCGTGTACCCTCCGAGAAATATTTTAGATGTTATCTAGCAGACCTTTTGTACAAACATTTACAACGTAGGGTTGCGTAGCCAATGCAATGCTCCATATTTGTTTTTTGGGTGAGACCACGTGGCCTAATCCAACATACAAAGGTGGATCTCTGTAGTAGAAGAATGTTGTTGTTGCTCGTGTTTATCTTGTGTAGTTGAAGCCTTCTTTGTTACGTTCCTTTTCCCTGTAATTTATTTACAACGGTTGTCCTACAATGTTACCAGCAGATCGGAGATGGTTAATATTTTCCCATATATGTTTATGCCTTCATTTTCTCTCCTTTCTCATGTCAAGGGTGCATTATTTTTGGTATCTCATTGCCTGGCTCACCTGATTTGTATTCTGCTGCTTTCATTATTCACTCTTCGGTGTAGTTATTCCATCCTTATTCCTGGTTCTTTCGGTAAAGTCACGTGGAAGGGAATATGAACACCTGCAGTCACGAAAGCTTTAAATCGAAATTCATTCCATCCTTGCAAAAGGTTTTCATTTTTTAAAAATGTGTTTATTTCGGCCTTGGTTTGTGAGAGATTGGATGACTGCATCATTTTACAGTGAGTTACATGCATTGTCGTAGTGTACAAAATCTGGGCGTTTGATATATACCGTATTAGCCCTATTAAAGAATGTGATAGAGAAAATGTTTATTATACTGTACCAGTATGTTTTTTTTAATTTTCCAAATGATCTTTGTGAATAATTTCTGTACGCATGTTGATGCTAAATGTGGAGGGGAAACCCGGAGGACCCGGAAAAAAATCCCCAGGGACCACAGAGAGAGAGAGAGAACATGCAAACTCCAAATACACAGGGGTCGGGATTGAACCCAGGTCCTGCTGTGTATCAGGCGGGGTAGTGAACACCCGCCACCGTGGCGCTCAGTATCTTAGCAGGAACCTAAAACAAGAGTCATGTGACCCCGCGAGGCATTCCTGGGGGACACAAACGGAATCATATGATATTCTTTGGTTCTTTCGGTAAAGTCACGTAGATAGAAAAATTATAATAAAGTGAATATAAATTATATATATAAAATATATCACTAATCTAGACTGTAGCCTGGTTCTGAGCGTGGCTTTTTCACTCCAGCGCTGTCCTCCAGACAGTCTCGTCCCTTCACCTGATGAAGGCCGCTTGTGTTGTGGCCGAAACGTCGTGATTTTTGTTATTTTATTTTTTACCTACGTGACTTTACCCAATAGAACCAAAGAGTATGGATCCTAGCAGTCACGAAAGCTTTAAATCTAGAATTGTAGCCTGGTTCTTAATCGGAGTGAGTGTACTGGCAATCTACAATGTGGACTGTAGCCTCGTTATTAAGTTTGGTGAGTGTACTGGCAGTCTAAAATCGAGACTGTAGCAATGATTAAGCTGGATGAGTGTGCTGGCAGTCTATAATGTAGACTGTAGCCTGGTTCTTAACCTCGGTGAGCGTACTGGCTACATTATAGACTGCCAGTACACTCACCAAGCTTAATAACCATTGCTACAGTCTATATTATAGACTGCCAGTACACTCACCAAACTTAATAACCAGGCTACAGTCCACATTATAGACTGCCAGTACACTCACTCCGATTAAGAACCAGGCTACAGTCTACATTAGTGTGTTTTTGTTTTAATTTTTTTATTCACTTTATTTTTTATCATATTTTTTCTATCTACGTGACTTTACCGAAAGAACCAAAGAATATGCATTCCTGCAGTCACGAAAGTTTTAAGTCAAAACGTAATAATATTATCTCTCATGTTAATCCACTGCTGGATGAAGGCCTCCCCAAGCGGTGGCAGTGATGGGGGTTGTTTCACATCTCTGTTCAGTGCTAGCTGGTAAAGGGGGCGAGGGGGAAGGCTGGGGGGGACAGGACTGGTTGAGGTGTAAATCGGCACTGATGTTAGCCGTGGTGGGGAATTAATGTCTCATTTTGACTTCAGAGCTCAGTGCGCTATCCACCGCGACTGGATGTTGTGTGCCGGGTGTGGAACTATTTTCCAGATCGCTGACCCGGCCGACATTAAACCCGGAGCACACCCATTGCATTATGCATATACTTTCACAAATATCAACCCTCCTTAGCCTATATTCTATATGTTACGTGCAAATACACCTACACGCACACATACATATTTATCATCAAGATCTCATTTCTCATGGAATATTTTTCGGAGGCATACCCCCAACCCCCAACCTCCCCCAGGCCCCGCCCAGTGGAGACATTTTCCGGAGCTCAGCCCCAGGCAGCTCCGGTTTCAATGAAGCCCTGAGTACATTAAGAGACGCACAATGCATTGTGCACTTTAGAACACACATTCCACGCCCAATGCCCCCGATCTCGTATTTTGTAAGCTAAGCAGGTTTTGGACCCTGGTTAGATTTTGGATGGTACCTGGACTGCGTGGTTGCCAGTAAAGTGGCAGTGCCAACATTGGATCTTTGCTTCCATCTGTGCGGTCCTTTTTCAGTGTTTTCGCCCTGGTATACGCGGGTTCCATCCCAAAAAACACTCGTTCATGGAGTTGGTCATGCACATCTCAATGCGGGGCAGGCGCCTCTTGAAAAGAGTGTCAGAGACTCAGTGAGGTTTTCCCGGATAAATAATGAGCACGACTGTAGAGCACGGTGAGATACGCATTTATGTGCCTGCGTGATGCAGCTTACAAAGACAAAGATTCCGCCGGCTTCGAAGCGCAGTGCGCTAACCACTACCATTACCGCTCACACGCACATTGACAGCCCACGTGTATTTGTATGAAGACACCCCTGTCCACGTGTGTAACACGACACGTGTGTAACACTACACGTGTGTGTGTGTGGGGGGGGGGGGGGAGTTACAACGGTTAGCGCATTGCGCTACGAACCCGGCGATCCCCAGTTCGATTCCCGTCCACGGCAAACAGCAGTGACAATTATCTGAACCGGTCCTGGGTCTCCCCTAGGTCGACTCAGCCAACGAGTAACTTGTGCGATGCGTAAACATCGCCACTAGGGAGACAAAGGCGATCGGGCGTGGTGCTGGTCACCCAGTCCCTCGTGTGCCGGCCTTAATAGGTGCTCGCTAACAGCGCTTGCCCCAACAGCCTGTGAAGGCTACACGGGTGACCGCTGTCTTTGTATTGTGACAAATATGCTCGTGTCCACATGGACATGCGCTAATAAACACACAGACACCCCTTGTATATACATCACATTATACACGCACATATAGTGCACATTAAGACAAAGATCCCCCGTGTAGCCTTTAACAGACTGTAGGGGCAAGTGCTGTTAGCGAGGACCTATGAAGGCCGACACAACACACGTGGTGGTGGGTGGCCAGCACCACGCCCGGCCGCCTTTGTCTCCCCTAGTGCTGATGTTTACTACACCGCACCAGGTGCTCATTTCAGGCTGAGTCTACCTAGGCGACGAGATGCACCACCGGTTCAGACATTCGCTCCTGGTATAGCAATAATGTGCAACACAAACGCGCTGTTCCACTGCAGTGTACATTGACAAGGCACCGTCTGGCACGTACATTATGACACATTCGCGATAACACGTACACATATAAATATGGTGTACATTAAGACGCGCGTATTTAGCGGCACATGTTGTATAGTAAACAACAAATATATCAAAAGGCTGTATGGGAGGATGCACTGTATATGTAAATCACACGGAACACACGAAGGCACCATTGATGCTGTGGTGACGAGCCACAACATCTGAACCATCCCACAGGGCCTCTCCAACGCACTGACCAGCGTGGTGAAGTATGGTTTACAACAAAACACCCACCCCACAAATGACCGACAACAGAGCTTGGAGAGAGAGGGGGGGGGGAGTCGTTGATCCAGCAGTGGAATGATAAATGGCGTTATAGCTGTGTGTATATAGACATAGTCGCGTGGTGTGTATCGTGTTACAAGAAGACTGGGCACATACATTGTATTGTACACACGCGCACGCGGTCGCATGCTATATACGTTGGGTTGGAATATGAAGGCATTGGCAAATGCATCGTTATCATCAGCCATGGTCAGTCCACTGTTGGACGAAGGCGTCCACAAAACAAGACGCAGCCGCCACCTATTTACAAGGCTTGGCACATAGGCACATTGCGCAAAGACAAAGGTCCCGCCGTATAGGCTCTTCTGGCTGTCGGGGCAAGTGCTGTTAGCGTCGGTGTGGTCAGAGCCACGCCCGGCCGCCTTTGTCTCCCAAGTGCCGACTGTTGGCGCACCAGGTATACTCGTTTAAGGCCGCGTCAATCTATGGGAGGCCCAGTGCCGGCTTCGAATATTCGCCAGCGATGCACACATACACACTCATTGCGAAACGCGCGCATTACATTGCAAATAATAATAATAATGCATTGAAAGTCTAGGCACATATACCCTATACAGCGTATTTACAAATATAAAAAATACATACATGATATAGTGTATGTGTGTATATACGAATACGGTGTGTGTGTATATATACCGTATATATAAGCGGGAGGAGAGCTACTGCATAGTATCCCTGCTGTAAAATGCGCACAAGAGGAGCTGCGCCTATCCTCCTCCAACGCCCCCACCCCACCCCGGCTCCACTATCGGGAATCTCACCTCTCCGCGTCTTCTCCACGGCGAGCCTCTCGTCGCCTCGTCTTCATGGACGGCGAACGAATCTCCGTCTTAAATTCATTCATTCAGGAACGCGCGCGTGCGTGCGTACGTACGAGATGGAAACGCGCGCGTGTGTGGGGGGAGGGGGGCAGATGGAGGTGCATCAGCAGTGGCAGCAACAGCAGTGGCAGTGGCGGCGGCGGCGGCATCAGCTCCCTCCTCCTCCTTCCTCATCCCTGATGAGCGAGGATGCTCGCTCGCTCGCTCCCGCTATTGGCGCATGCGTGTCCGTGCGTGAGTGCGTGGCCAAGCGCGTGTGTCTGTGTGTGTGTGCGCGCGTGTGTCTGTGTGTGTGTGTGCGCGCGTGTGTGTGCGTGCGTCTGTGTGCGTGTGTGCGCGCGTGTGTGTGCGTGTGTGTGCGCGCGTGTGTGCGTGCGTGTGTGTGCGCGCGTGTGTGTGCGTGCGTGTGTGTGCGCGCGTGCATGCGTGCGCGTGTGTGCGTGTGTGTGCGCGTGTGTGCGTGTGTGTGCGCGCGTGTGTGTGCGTGGCCAAGCGCGTGTGCGCGTGTGTCCGTGTGTGAGTGCGTGGCCAAGCGTGTGTGCGAGTGCGGTTTCAGGAAAGGGCGGTCCTGCACAGATGCCATATTTTCTGTCCGTCTGCTACAGCAGAGGTGTAGGGAATTCCAAAAAGACCTACATCTCTGCTTTATTGACCTGGTCAAGGCCTATGATACCATCAGTAGGCCTGGGCTCTGGGTTGTTCTTCGTGTTTTTGGAGTACCTGACCCTCTGCTCACGATCATTAAGGACCTTCATGATGGTGAGCGGGCCCGGGTAAAACTACGTGGCCGGGAGTCCGAGCCATTCCCTGTACACCTTGGGGTGCGACAGGGATGTCCTCTGGCTCCCACATTATTTAACATCTATTTTGACCACGTAGTTCGTGAAGCCTTCAATAGCTGTACCGGGGGAATCTCCATATGGTACAGATATAATGGGAGGCTGATCGATGCCCGGGTGTGGTCAAGGGATGGCTCCCTATTGGTCAACCACGTTATGTATGCTGATGATTTGGTAATAGCTGCTCATTCAGAGGAGGAGTTGGAGACGCTGCTGCTGAGACTGGAGCGTGTCACTAAGACATGGGGCCTTACCATCAGCCCCACCAAAACTAAGCACCTGCCTGGGTATTTTGTACAATCGCACACTCCACCCCCACAACTCCCAATCGGTGATGGCGCAGTTGTGGAGAGAGTGGAGAGTTTCCCATATCTGGGCAGTGTGCTTATGACTGGCTCCAGTTTAACAGCAGAGGTCTCACTCCGAATCAGTCGAGCGGCAATATCTTTTAACGCTATGTGGAAGCTACCTGGTCTGTCGCTCCACACTAAGCTTCAGGTCCTCTCGGCCACGGTCATTCCCTCCCTTCTCTACGCTTGCGAAACGTGGACCCCCCTAATGGAACATCTTCGCCGGTTAGAAACATTTAGGCTGGCCTGCCTACGATCCATCCTGGGTTTAACCAGACTGGATTGTGTGAGGAGCTCAAATCCTTGAAAGAGCTAGGCAAGGTCCCATCGGTGAGCTCCTCCGGCGTGGAAGGCTGCGATGGCTGGGTCATGTAGCCCGCATGCCCAGCCACCGCATGCCGAAACAGCTTTTGTTCGGCCGGATTTAGGGGGCTAAGCGGGCGCGGCACGGGCTAGAGAAGAGATGGAGTGATGTGGTGCAGGAGGACGTGGAGCTGAGTGGGCTTGCCGATGACTGGTACCAGCGGTGTCAAGATCGGCCTCTGTGGAGGAGGCTCGTGAAGGACGCTGCTACTGGGCAGTTGGAGGCAGTCGCCCTCCAACAACAACGGAGGGCGGAGGAGCGACGCTCACAACAACGAGCGGAGCGCCGGGTGGCTAAAGCACCGCAGGTTGGCACAGTAGGGGGCACAGGTGGTGCATCAGCCAGTCATCTCAGTCAGTCGACCCGTGGCACCTGGGTCTGCCCCGTGACCTCCTGCCAGCGGGCGTTCGACACTTCACGTGGCCTCGGGGTGCACATAGCCTGGCACAAGCGTCGTGGTGACGTCACCGCCACTTCGTGGCGAATGGTTGTTGTTGTTGTGTGGGGAGCGGTGGTGTAGCGGTTAGCGCGCTGCGCTAGAAACCCGGCGACCCGGGTTCGGTTCCCCGCATCACGGCCAACACCACCGGTGACGATTATCTGAACCGGTCCTGGGCCTCCCCTAGGTCGACTCAGCATCAAATGAGTTCCCGATGCGATGTGTAAACATCGCCACTAGGGAGACAAAGGCGGCCGGGCGTGGTGTTGGCCACCCACCCCCTCGTGTGCCCGTGCCGGCCTTTACAGGTGTTCGCTAACAGCACTTGCCCCTACAGTCTGTTAATGCTACACGGGGGATCTTTGTCTTTGTGCGTGCGCGCGTGTCGCCGTCTGGGTAGCAGCGGTAGTGGAGCGGTGAGCACGACGCGCTGCGAACCCGCCGACCCGAGTTCGATTCCCGTAGCACGGTCGACACGGGTGACGATTATATGAACCGGTCCTGGGCCTCCTCTAGGTCGACTCAGCCTCAAATGAGTATCTGGTGCCGTGCGTTAAAAAAAAAAACACATCACCAATGGGGAGACAAAGGCGGCCGGGCGTGGCGCTGGCCACTCAGCGCCCTCGAGCAGCACCTGTGTGTGTCGATCCGTGCGCTGTCTATCTGCGCGTGTAATGGTTTAAGCGGTGTCCCTGTGTCTTGCGGGTCCGTACGTGATTGTGTTCACGTGCGTCTTGTGCGCACGCGCGCGCGTGTGCGCGTGTGTGCACGCACGTGTTGAGTGTTTGTAGTTATGGGTGCACGTACTGTGTCGGCGTGTTGTGATTCTACGTCTGGCTAGCGTGGGAGAGTTTGGTGTCCTTCCCGGGGCACTTTCGATCACCACGGTTGACTGGGTACGGTGCGAAAGAGCTATTTATCTTTAACTCTTTATCTTGAACTATTTATCTTTGACGATGTATCTTTAACTATTTATCTTTAAATATCTTTATTTAACCAGGTAAGGCCCACTGAGTTACAGAGCTCTTTTTTCAGAAGCGACCTGGCCACAAATGATAGCTCAGCCAAGTGGCTTATCGTGTGCCAATGTACAGCAGCCAAATACTCCAAACGCACGTTGATTTTTAAATGTGGGAGGGAAAACGCGGAAAAAAAATCCACGCGACCATGGGGAGAACACGCAAACTCCAAATGTACAGGCGTCAGGGTCGGGTTCGAACCCACGACCTCCTGTATACCAGTCGAGGTAGTTAACATCTCGTCACCCACGGGGTACACATATCCTACAGAGCGGTGTTTCTCAAACGTGTGTGGCTCACGGACCACTCGGTTGATGCAAACATTTCCACCCAGCCCGCACCACCCCTGGTGACAAAACGCATTCACTTATCTCTCTAAATACCACTAATACAAGATGATTAACATTGCCGGAACATACATACCATTTTTTTTAACGCGGCTATAATGTTATTTTTTTTTCTTAGGAGTAGTGGGGGGGGGACATAAATATGTTGGGGTTAGGGTAGTTTAATCAGAGTAGTTTACCTAACTTTACTTTGTTTAATTAAATATCACGAGTAAAATATTGATGTCCAAAACAAAAGGTAGAATAAACATCGTCATTATTGTCCGAATCGGTCTGCGTCTGCACCACAGCTACCGGGGAGCACCTGGAGGACCGACTCGGCCCTCCCTGGTTATCCGGGCACCACCACTTTGAGAACCACTTGGGGTGGGGGGGTAGACTTTAGGTGCTCTCTAGAGCATCCGCTGTAGCAGTGGGGTAGGGGGCCATCCATTTAGTACGCATGGAGCGGGGAGTGGGGCAACCCAAATGCGTAGCTTGAGTATGGGGGGGGGGGGGGGGGGTCTACTGACAATGTGCGGACGCATAGGAAACGGGGGGGGGGGGGGAGGCGGTGAAGCCTCTATAATTATTTGTCTACATTGGCCTTCAAATGAGTTAGATAGTCCGGAGGGTGGATGATCTGTTTGCTTAAACAAGTTAATATTATTAATATCCTTGGGTCTTTCGGTAAAGTCACGTAGATAGGTTCAAGGAAAATAACAAAAACACTAGGACGTTTCGATCGCAACCCAAGCGATCGTCATCCGGAGAAGAAAATGGGTCAGGTTCAATGATGATTGCTTGTGTTGCGATCGAAACGTCGTAAGTTTTTGTTATTTTCTTTGAACCTATCTACGTGACTTTACCGAAAGACCCAAAGAATATGAATTCGTGCAGTCACGAAAGCTTTAAAGTCGATATTATGAATCCTTCATCGTTTCTGCGTGGATGAAATATCGGCCGTTCTATAGGATTCGGGGGCGGGGGGGTGCGTCAGGCGTTCGTACGCAGGTGGGGAGGGGGGGGGGTAAAAAGTCCGCGTGCGTACATGGAGGGGGGAAGGGGTTTAAGTGTTGACACATTTTTTTGCGTACGTCCTAAATGGATGGCCCCTAAGCAAGCAATTGCAGGGCTGCGCTTTTATACGTCACCTTTAAGTTGACGCCGACGCTGTGTCCGTGTGGCGTTGTGTGCATACGCATCGCGTGCGCTGTGTGCTCTGTGAGCACGTGTCACGTGCATCGCGTGCGCTGTGTGTTCTGTGAGCACGTGTCGCGTGCATCGCGTGCGCTGTGTGTTCTGTGAGCACGTGTCAGGTGTATCACGTGCGCTGTGTGTTCTGTGAGCACGTGTCACGTGTATCACGTGCGCTGTGTGTTCTGTGAGCACGTGTCACGTGCATCGCGTGCGCTGTGTGCTCTGTGAGCACGTGTCACGTGCATCGCGTGCGCTGTGTGTTCTGTGAGCACGTGTTACGTGCATCGCGTGCGCTGTGTGTTCTGTGAGCACGTGTCACGTGTATCACGTGCGCTGTGTGTTCTGTGA
Source organism: Petromyzon marinus (assembly GCF_048934315.1). Taxonomy (NCBI): domain Eukaryota; kingdom Metazoa; phylum Chordata; class Hyperoartia; order Petromyzontiformes; family Petromyzontidae; genus Petromyzon; species Petromyzon marinus. The sequence goes on from NC_133671.1 coordinate 9,684,958, forward strand.
GCTCGTGCCGTGTGTATTTGTGAACGCTAAGTTTATATACGACGTGGGCAAGTGCTTCTGTCTGAATGTGTATGTGTGTATATTGTATATAGGGTGGGAAGCGATAGTGTAACGATTAGCGCGCTGCGCTATGAACCTGGCAACCCGAGTTCGATTCCCGCTCACGGCCAACACCAGTGACGATTATCTAAACCGGTCCCGGGCCTCCCCTTGGTCGACTCAGCCTCAAATGAGTACCTTGTGCGGTGTGTAAACATCGGCACTAGGGAGACAAAGGCGGTCGGGCGTGGTGCTGGCCACCCACCCCCTCGTGTACCGTTCCGGCCTTCATAGGTGCTACTCGCTAACAGCACTTGCCCCTACAGTCTGTTAAGGCTATATGGGGGATCTTTTTTCTTTGTATTGTATATAGGGGCCGTCTATAAATGACGTCACGCACCTAGGGGGGGGGGGGGGGGTCAGACGATGTGTGACGAGGGAGGGGGGGCGAGAAACGTGACGTCACATCAAAATGCGCAACTTTAAATAAATATAGACAACACGTTCTACTTAATTAAATAAACCTTTTAATAAATGTTTTCTCCTACAACATCAGAGTGCAGCCCCACATTAAATACGCACTACAATGACAATAGTTTAAAGCGATTTGAAGCATGTTTTATTTTGGGGGGGGGGGGGGCAGAGCTTTGTGACGTCATATTTTAGAGGGGGGTCTGACTTTTTGTGACGCCGTGTGACTAGTGGTGGTGGGGGGGGGGGGTAAAAAATCGTCCAAAATCGCGTGACGTCATTTATGGACGGCCCCATATGCCTTAATAGGCGCTCGCTAACATTACTTACCCACCCGATCCATCCTGGCGCGAGACACGGCTCATGGGCATGACAACGGCTCGTGCACGACAGCGAGATTCCCAATGAAGCATCGCTTCGATGTCTGTCCATGATTACAGATCGCCACCAGCCAGCGGCCAAGCGGCATTTGAATGCGACTTTTAGCCGCCTCGAGGTCACGTCAGCCTTTACAAAATAGAAAACACCCGGTCCTGTTACATTGTCAGCATCAGCACTGGGAAGACAAAGACGGGCGCCGGACGCACGTGGTTGCTGACTCCAGCAATTCATTTTTCAAGTGTGCAGTGTCAGCCTTAATAGATGCTCGCTGATAGTGCTTGCTCGTGGCCAACACGGCTGAATGTGGGGTCGGTTTGTTTTTTTGGCGTGTCTTTGTTTTTGTCTGTGTGGAGAGCGGTAGTGCAACAACTTAGAGCTCTGCCAAGCACGGTGACCCGAAGTTCGATTCCCGCTCACGGCCAACACCGGTGACGATTACACGAACCGGTCCTGGGCCTTTTCCCTAGGTCGACTCGGCCTCAAATTAGTACCGGGTAAAACATCACCAGCAGGGAGACAAAGGCGGCCGGGCGTGGTGTTTGGCCAATCATCCTCTCGTGTGCCCCGACGGCCTTCGGAGGTGCTCGCCGACAGCACTTGCCCCAACAGTTTGTTTAGGCTATGCGGGCGATCTTTGTCTTTGTGAGCGCGTACAATGTAATTGCGTGCGATTCGAACGAGGGGAAACTATGTAACTTGCTACGTTTGCTGTTCAGGAGGGGAGGCAGGGGTTGGCTCTGCCTGCTGACCTTGGCGTAATGGCCTCTGCGTGCATTAGTCGTAGTGTGGTTAGAATGGGCTGCTTTAAGCGTAATTGGCTCATACATGTATGCATGGGCCAACATTATGTATCTGTATATGTGTGCGTGTTCACACACAATACTGATATAGATTGAGAGACGTAAGGAAGAGCGCGTGGATTAGAGAACATAGAATCGTTTAAAGGCATTTTTTAAAAACAAAATTATTCCTGGAACATTTAGGGGGCAGTGGCGGAACTCGCCCATGGGGGCCACGAAGCGGAAAATGTTTAAACAATTCTAATGAGATGACATGAGATATAGATATGAGATGTAGGCAAGGGACAGAGTTGTACGTATTGGGTAGGTAAATGTGGACAAGAATAGAGATGAGTGGATGTTACGTTAATGAACATACTGTCATTCAGATTTTAATGTGAGTTGATATTGGCCGCACCAATATTGTTCACGAATCCTGAGTCACCACTCGAGTTGTTCGGGGCCATTCGATATTGCTTCGTTTCCTGTGACGTTCGGAATCGCCTCCCTTGATTTGACAAATGCCAGCACATCTGTAAACGAATTTAGATCTTATAAGCATTATACAAACCTGTTGTGGAAGGAAATTAAACAAGAACATAAAACACCAAAAATTATGTTCATGTTAAAATGTTATCGGTGTCCCATGTTACAATTCCATGGCAGTCAAATTGACAATATACGTAACCAGACTTTCTCCATAGGAATATGGAATTTACACTATAGGCTTCGGACCAACGCAAAGCTGAGCAGAACAACTTTTGTGTTTACACACGGGGGCAACTTTGGAGAAAAACAGAACGTCTCTTGTAACACGTGCATTCAGTTGTGAAGTTCCTACAGAAGATCATCTCCAAGCCAGGAATGCTGTTGTCAAGCTGCAATGAGGTGGCGACCTGCGTATCTACTGCCTTGCAGACCATCATCGAGGATGAATATATTGATGGCGAATGATGCCTTCACCCGAGTTCAGGGCGAAGCAAGCACTACCAAAGTGCTTGGCTGATACACAGTTTACAGTAAACAGAGGGTTTTTAATAGTAAAGGAACTCATAAGATATCTATTGGAGGAAGAACCACACAACTCAGTGGAAGAAGGTCCTGAACTCGTAAACTTGGCAGATGTTTGATCCTGACGAATAATACATTTAACGTGTGGGCACTTTGGAAGTTGGAAACAATAATTGCATTGCCTGATCCCCGATTATTGTATTGGACATACTGTATATGACAGATCCTCGGCTCTGTTGCTCTACTTTGTCCTACAAAGTGTAACACTGAACATTTTAGACAGGTCAATTTGCAATATAAATTTGGATGGGGGCCCAAGATCAAAACCCACCCATAAAATTTGTGGATTTCTACCCCGTATATTGTTTTAAAATGTGAACAATTGAATAATCTCGATACTCACACGTCAGTCTAATCAGGATTACATAAACAAAAAATTTGCTTTGTATTATTTAAGACTCACTTCACCTTTTTTCTATTTGGAAATGCCATACTTTAGGACAGCATGTACCATGTAAAGTTATCCCTCGTTTTATGCGGTAAATGCTTTCCAAAAGAGGGCGTACAAAGCGAAACTGCACGAGACAGCTGCCTGCCAAGTAGTGCACACAGTACACGCGGTGGATATAGTACACACAATGTTGTCCCACGTCCGACCGCAAAGCCGCAGGTGAGTGAATTCAAACCTCATGAAGCGAATTATGGGTAGAAATAGGTTTGCCGCATATATGCGAAATCGCAAACCGAACCCGCAGAAAGCAAGGGAAACCTGTATATATGAACCAAACATGTAAATATCAACGATAAATACATAAAGGCTTTTTTTAAAAAAATATTCCTGACGGGGGGTGGGGGGGTTTTAGTTTTGGTTCACTGTCTCGTCGTCTGTGAAGAGTGGTTTGCATTTCATCTGATATATTCATGCATTTGGGCCCTCAAAAGGTGGGGGAAGGCTGAAATCGGTTAATTGTACAATCATACAAAAAAAAACAGTAATCATACAATCTTTTGTTTTAAAAACGTCCAAATGTGACTGCAACGCAAGAAAATACAAATATAGTGAGCATATTTAAGTTGTAGATACAACCAGCTATAGGCAGAGGGGGGGGGGGCAAAAGGCTGGACTTGAATAAAGGGCAGGGAATCCACAGCCAGTGTTATTTCAGGAAAATTTTTATGTTTTTTCCTGGATTTTCTGTTTGCAAATGCACAGTCACTTTAAGATGTTTTCTGGTTCATGTTTTTGTTTTTTTGTTTGTTGCGGTTGCACCCGATTCAAGAGCCGAATGGCTCACAGGGCTATACCAAATAAATGAAACTATGAAACTAAACTAATGGCTGTGGGAGGGAGTTCCAGACGAAGGGGCAGCATAGGGGAATGAGCGACCTCCTACTGAGCAAACGTTGGACAGGGGGCTTGTTTGATGAAGCGACGAGTCCGTGAAGAGGAGTTCATTGAGTTGAGAGGGGAGAGGTAGGGAGAGGCGAGTCCCTGAAAAATCTTGGAGATTGTGTGATCTTGAAATGTATTCAGGTTTGGCTTTGGAGCCCATGGAGCGACGAGTTTTTCGGTGATGTGGTCACATTTATTGGCGTGGGTGACGAGTCTGGTACAGGTATTTTGTATCTCGAGTATGGAGATGAGCAATTTTGGGAGGCCATAGCGGATAATTTCAATGGTTGAGTTGTGGTCATAGGTAAGTGGGTTGAGACCATTAACGGACTCTACTTGGGTAAATGGGTTATTTAATGGTGGCTCAATCGCTGTGTACAGCTTCCTGTGTCAATACAACGATAGAGGTGCAACTCGGTCAGAATCCAAACTGAGAGCAAAGAAATAACGTCATAGCTCACTCCATTGTAAGCAACATGAATTTGCAATCTCTCTGCACCAAACCATATAAACTCCGGAACCATTGAATGGAATCAAATGTCAAAGTTTAATGCTTCTTTATGAACTAAAACAATTGGTTAGTATGTACTACTTCACATGCATTTGCTAAGCGTATTACAAAAACACAAAGGAAAATTAAGAAACACAAGCTGGTCAAGACAATACTATATGTGGGCCTTCACACATCTAAATACTCTCTAATAGATCACAGCAGGGAGGGAGTTTGTAGTTTGTTATCGTTGTTATTAAGTCTGGGCGATCACGACATTAAGATAATTGCTACAGCATTCAGCATAGCTTGTCCTGTTACGGCAACATTGTTGTCTTGGAAAGTGTGCTTAAAAAAAGCTCAAGATGCAGTAATAACTGGGGCTACACCTTACAAGGTGAATGTGTAATGACAGGCAGGGCAGGGCAGACACTCGCCCAGGTTATGCCAATACAAAGGTACCGAATGCCAAACTTGGAACGTTCACGCAATGCAAATAACATTCTGGCACCAGACCTTTCCCCTCCAAATATTGCCAGCGAAGACGAAAAAAAATCCATACAAATTGCTGAGTACTGAAATGGCAATAGCTGTTGGAAGCAATGAAGCCATTGTGTCATTTGTGGTGTCCTCTTTCATGATCATACCCTTTTCCAAAATCTGATTTTTATCACTTAGGACGGTGTCTCAATATAACTATTTAATAGTGTTGGATTCTTTTTTTCTTCACAACTGCCCGTGCTGATTTAAAATTGTCGAACTTGCCTTTTACATGATATTTTACTTGCTAGGGCTGTCAAGAGAGAGACCGGCAAATTTATTTTAATACATTAAACATCTGCGGGGGGGAGACAACGGTAGTTTACCGTTTGCCTTTCAGCCAGAATGGATGGCTTCTCCAGAGTACTTTAGTAGTACAGCGCATAAGCGGTGACTCAAGATGCAGCCCAGAAATGATGAGATTGACGCCTGTTCAGATGCTTCCACACCACGTGTAGAAATGAAGTGAGAATATTTGGAGCAACCGCTCTAATAATCATCACAACTGCCCAGTTTGGAAGTGGACGCAGAGCAATGGGAGTAGGTCCCCCTCTCAAAGCTTGAACATTTGGTCAAATGTGGACGTTGGTTGCTTCTCGACCATTGTTAAAGAAATCCGGTCACAGCCTTTCCCTTTTAAATCACTGGTATATCAAACAGTGATGAATACAGAACATGGATCTTAAATGGCATTAATAAACGCTCGAACAACAGCTTGCTTAGTATCCTTTCACATTACTGATGCCGTGTTGGTTTCTGAAGCTATGTTTTGCTGATGATACTGAGAAGTTGGAACTTGAAACTGGTTCAACGTTTCCCATTAAATGGGGGCATCCATTGGAATTGGTTAATGCGGTCAAACTTAGCTGACGAGGCTTAGTAAAGTTTAAAACCATTCCATGCTTGACTTGTTTTTATTGAAACACATGCCTAAGGGAAACAAGATAATAATGCCCTCTGACTTACAATTGTTCGACAATTGAACCTTATTACCTATATAATGGTTTTTGAAACGGCAAACAAAATGAAGGTATGGTTATCAAAATTACACCACAAAAACCAAAGTAGCTTAATTTCGTGTTTCTGTATGTATGCATGTTGAACTTATTTCGCACCATACGTAGCCAACCGTGCTAATTGGAGTTAGCTAAAACAATATCCTTCCAATATAAAATCCCTCCCTAAAATTAGGTCAAAAATAACTCTGCAACAGGAACATACCGGGAAGTTCAAGCCACACAAAATCACGACTGTGACGTTCTTATTTAACTTTCAACCATTTCGTTATCCGTGTGAACACATTTGAACCTGTCAGCCATGTTGTCAATGCCAAAACGAAGTCATTGACTACACGCGCACAATAAAATCGTACACATGTAACGCAGCAAGGGTGGTATAAGACATTCCGTATCGATACCGTTCTTCTGCCTTGCTGGCAGCAAGCTTCTACCACACTTCTCTAGGTGAAGCTTACAACAAAACGCTAGCTGTATTATTAGTAGCAATACATACTTAAAATAACAGAGTATACAAAATGTATAAGCATTGTAAATGAAAATGATTACTTTTAAAAACTAAACTATCAAACAGACGGACATTTTAACATTTAGAAAATTCTGGTTGTGGGGGCCTGCATACGATGATGGCCTTACACAGCAGACGGTGACAGTGTTTTAGCATCTGCTTTTCACAGGACACGCACAATGCGGATGGTTATAAAAGGGTGACGGGATTTGAACTAAACCATAACACCAAGTGCCACGATTAACTTGAGGGAGCCACAACCCTGGCCATGAACACCAAACTCTCCAGAGTTACTAAATATTTCTCCAGATGTTGGTGTACTCGTCCATGTTCACCCACCTTATGAAAAGTGATACACGTTGGCATGTTAGGTTAACAAATAAATGCGTTGCAAGAACCGATTTATTTTGTATGTTCATCACCGACCGCGATGTCACAATTTTTATTGTTATGGGAGTCATGTAACAGAGAGAATAAAAAGTAATTCCAGAACTCCTATAATCAGCAGAGGCTAGAAGGGTGGCAGCATAAAACTACACAACAAAACTATTTCAAATAGGATCCCCTTCAATCATAGTCCTTTATTACAGAAGAGACCAGGAATTAGCAGTGAGAAGACCACAACATTTGTCTGGCAATGTGTTCTACCATAATATCAATCTCTACACTGCCCTGCTGACAATGCATTCACTGTTAATGTCAGGGGTGAATGCATGTCTTTTTAGAGGGGACATTATGTCGTCCACTGACTTTAGAATGGACATTAAAAAAGTTTTTGCATCACTATTGGGACAAGTGGGCCAATGTATGCCGGCGGAAGGCAAACAAAATTTGCCTGGAAGATTAGCGGCGACTGTATACTGTGACATAAAAGGGGTTAGAGAGGGAGTGCATTAAAAAAATAATGGGCCACTGGTAACTAAGTGGAATTCACACAGCCTCAGGGAAAAGGACCAAGGGACATCTCAACTACATAAACATGACTACAATTGTGTTACTACTCGATTACTCGTCGTGGTGTGGCTACGACTAGAGGCCTGGATCGGCACAAAATCCCACGGGGCTCCGGGAGCCCAAACCAGGCACTCCCGAGGAATCCTAACAAATATGTGCACGCGCGCGAGTCGCACGCGCGTGCACACACGCGCACGCAGAGCACCTTCAATCGTCGGTGAGCCACGGTGTACGTTGTAAAGCACGCCGGGCTCAAACAAGATAATAAAAAATAAAAAATACCACCGTTGTGCCGCTAAACTAGCGTGCGACACGCACGCAACGAGACCGGACATGTTAATATCACTCATGAAGGCCCAAAAAACGAAACGTTAAAGAAGAACAAGAAAAAAACTGTATCAAAGACACCTCAAGGCTTTTTCTAACCAGGGGCTGCGCCGTCGTACAGGCCTAGTGCCGTCTGGGCCTCATCTTTCGTGCGGGTGACGCCGCAACAACACCCTTCACGGCGGTGGCCTTGCGCGCGGCCGGAGATCCTTTCTTGCTCGCCTTAGCGACCCCAGAACCTGCCGCCGCCTGCTTTTTGCCGGCGGTTTTGGGCGTCGCGTCGCTCTTGGCGACGGCTTCAGCCTTGGGCTCGGCGGTTTTGGCCGGAACCTTCGCCGAAGCGACCTTGAACCTGGTCGCAGCCTTGGCGGCGACGGTGGGGGGCGCCGGCGCGGCGGCGGCGGCGCCGGCGCCGCGTGACGCGCGGCCGCCGCGTTTTTGCCGCCCGGCGGGGGCGGCCCTGCCTCGCGACGCCACCTGCTTGGCAGGGGTGGCGACCGCGGCTGGCGGGGCAGCGGCGGAGCGGCTCGCCCGCGCGCCGCGCTTGGCCGGCGCGCGGGCCCTGGCGGCCGAGCTCCGCTTGCGGCCGTGGGCGGCGCGGCCCGACGATGCGGAGGACCGACGCGGGGTCTTCTTGGCGAGCACCGAGCGAGGTCTGGGGGGCACAGGCGTAAGGTCAGGGCTGCGACTGCTCTGTGACGCGCAAACTCCAGCAAGTAGCGCACTTCAGTTGGCGGCTGACGTTCCAAGTGGATTGCGACCATCAAAGGAATGGTGCCGTCCCCCGTGGTCGCCCGCCCCGCCCCCCCCCCCACCCCGATCCGTGGATCGGACAAATCACCGAGGACACGGGTGTATGCCGCAACAGTCCTTCGCCGGCTACACGTGATGAATGAGCGTGACTATAGCAGGCGCTGCGTTGGTGCTAAAGCTATTGTTGTGACAGCAGCCTTGAAGGCGAGTGTATTCGTCCTTCGGTTGCTCCACCAACCTTAATGTCAGTGCTAAAGGTCTTGTTAATGTAACAGGCTTAGCGCTGGTTTGCTAATCCCACCGTTAAGATAATTATTGCGCCGATGATATTGTTACGACAGCAGGCGCAGGAGAGGGGATGAGCCGTCGCACCTCTTGCGTGCCCGAGTATGCTTTGGCTCAGAGTAGTCGCTCTCAGACTCCTCGTCCTCATCATCATCGTCCTCCTCATCATGCTCTTCCTCCTCTTCATCCTCGTTGGCATCTTCCATGTCGTCATCTGTGTCTCGGCCGGCTCGGCCCTCCAGCATATCCTTGTCCTCTGGGAAGAGAATCAGGGGGCTGCAGAGATGCACAGATACAGGGTTAGAGTGTGGGTGCACCGTGAGTGGAAGCACGAAGTGTGACGTATGTGCGTGTGTTTGAGGCGCTGTGCGAGTGTGCGTGTGAGGTGTGAGCATGTGGGTACGTGCAGGTACGCGGAGATACGTGGTGTATACGAGGTTGTGTGTTGTGTATGTAAGGTGTGTGGGGTTTAGGTGTGTGGATACACTGTGTGGTTGTGTAAGGTGTGGGATGTGGGTGTGTGGATGCAGTGTGGTTGTGTATGTACGGTGTGGATGCACTGTGCAGGTTGTGTATGTACGATGTGGGTGTGTGCATGCACCGTGTGGTTGTGAGGCACAGGGTATAGGTGTGTGGTGCACCTGGGGTAGTACGGGAATGCGAGGCGGTAGGTTCCACTGAAACCGTGACCCGAGATCTGATCGATCCAGCCGTTACGCACGCACTTATGCAGCACGCGCTTCAGCACGTGGGCTGCACACAAACATAAGTACACACGCACAAAAAACACATCAATCAATATACAAAGAGTGGCCATACATACTACAATCACACAAGAAAACGTAAATGTACATCTTTATTATTACAGCTTCCGTCCTAGGACGGGCAAAAGGCTAATTGAAGGTCAGTTAAATACAATGCTACAGTGACATTAAGTTAGGCATTTTATGACCTAGTTTGTGCAAGCATCACTGCCATTAATACAGTGAAATTCAGGCTATAGTCTACATTACAGTGCCAGTACACTCACCCAGCTTAATAACCATTGCTACAGTCTACATTATAGACTGCCAGTACACTCACGCCGATTAAGAACCAGGCTACAGTCTACATTATACTTTTTGGTTTATTATTATTTTTATATATATATATATTTTATTATAATTTTTCTATCTACGTGACTTTACCGAAAGAAGCAAAGAATATTAATTCCTGCAGCCACGGAAGTTAAAAGTCAAAACTTAAACAATGTTTGTGTTTCATATAGTTCAGGCTTTTCCACTTTAGTCTCCACTTTAGTATTATTATTAAACATACAATGGAAATTTAAATACAACTTTTAAAACACACTTCAGAGGAAAAAAGGCACAATTCAAGTTGGTTTAGCCTTTGTGTTTTCAGAAATACAGGATAGAACAGTCTGAAATTCATGCTCATTGTAGGTAGATATCCATACTGGTCACAGAGTTAAAATCCCACAACTCACCATATTTTTCACAAGACCAGATCTCCAATAATTAAGGTCAATCAATTAATTGGATAGTAAGTGACTCAAAAGTGCCAAGCTATTTAACGTTTTACAGTTTTCCAACCCGAAGGTCAAATAAGAGAGGAAGAAGTAAGATTCTAAACTCAACTATTTTTTATATTACCAGGTAAAGCTCCAATGTTTGCAACAATGCAGTTTCATTCAAACTCCAGAATGTTTTTATTCATGTGGTTGTTAATATTTTTAATATAAGTTGGATTTTTTCTTCCCAGAAGATTAGGTCAGAACTGCTTTTGTGATCCCTTCAATCGGCCTCTTCTTTATCCAACCGAGCCGTATACATGTACAGCAAAGCGCTTGTCACATTGTCAATCAAATCAAACATTTGAATTTTAAGACGAAAAAGCATCTGGCTGAAATAATAACACAATATTTGTGTGTGTGTACAGTCATTGGTATGGAGAGTGGTAGGTTGGAAGTTAGGGAGCTGCACGACGAACCTGGCATCCCGAGTTCGATTCCCGCTCATGGTCAACACCAGTGACAATTATCTGAACCGGTCCTGGGCCTCCCCTAGGTCGACTCAGCCTCAAATGAGTACCTGGTGCAGTGAGTAAACATCGCCATTGGGATGACGAAGACGGCCGGGCGTGGTGTTGGCCACCTATCCCCTCGTGTGCCGTACCAGCCTTCATAGGTGTTTGTTAACAGCACTTGCCCCAACACTCTGTTAAGGCTATGCGTGGGATTATTGTCTTTGAGAGTCATTAGTGACTAGGCTTAAAACAACCAACTCACGACACTTGCGAGGTTAGTTCAATGACGATAGGTGGCTGACACCTGAATTCAAAACTAGGATAGCAGCGGTGCCGGCTCGGTGCTCTTCACAACATTTAACCCTCTGTGACAACCGGGGGCCACATCTGCAATGATCTTTTTTTTTTATTCGTCGCAGCGCCCACGCAGCCCTTACCCTTGACGCCATCCGCAGCGAAGTGCTTGCGTAGTGCCGTGGCGGACGCCGTTTTGGGCTCATTCATCGCCACAATCGCCGTTGAAATGGCGCGCTCCAGTGGCTGCCGTGGAAACGGAGACCTGGGCGAGAGCTGGGGGCGGCACGGAGTGAGAGAGCGAGGACAGACGTGAGGGAGGCGGGGAGATCACAATCTTTATGTAACGTGGAGAAATCCGATGAGCTATAAAGCTCTTTTCCACAGATCTCCTGGTGTCACCAAGGGCCTGGGGTACAGCTGTTCAACGAAATGTGCCGCCCGCTTTGTACCGAACATCATAAATGCAGTATCGACTCTGCAACGTTTGAACTCAGGAATTTGGCATCCTTCCAGAGATGTGCATTCGAGGCGAAAATGCCACGGACAGGTCAGTGGAGAATGACTTAGCAGGTGCTCGCTGCGTGCATTTATCCCCAACGTCAGCAGTGGCATCTGTGTCTGCACGTGTGACTGTGTTACTGCTTGAGTGTAACGTTAAGCGTGTGAATGGAGGCAAGTGTGTGTGTGTGTGTATACGACTATGTGATTTAGTATTTTGTATGTCTAACAATTTGCAGTATTCAGTTATTCTGATATCCTGGAGAAATCTGATGAGCTATGAAGCTCTTTTTTTTTACAGATGTCCAGTAGGGGCAGGACGAAGTTACAACAAACAATATAAAACAATAGGAGTGCAAAGTATAGGTAACTGTAAGCAAATCACAAAAAAATACAAATATATAAGTTCAAATTGCACAAGTACACCAATTCCCAAGCTTGGGCAAGGCAGAAAAACAACACGCATGTCGCACAAGATTGTTTACGTGTGCAGGTGTTTGTGTAATAGCCTGAATTTAATTCATCATAGTTAAAAACTCTCGCTGCTCATCATCCAAGTCCTACACTCATTGTTTTCCAAGACAAAATCTTACCTATAAAAGACATTTTTGTCTGTCTGTGTGTGGCCGAAACTTGCGAAGGATTTGGCTCGCAAACCGTGGGGTTTACGTATTTAAAAAAAATAGCCAGGTACCACGCCATAAGCCCTGTGCTGAGCCAGCGCTATTCCGATTTCACGTCCGTCACCTTTAAAGTAGTTTAATTACCGATTTAGTGCTGTTTTCGGTTATTAATTTCTTACATAGCGCGTGCTCGACCCTACTAACTCACACGTGTTCAGTGGGGGGGGAGGGCCCCTACCAAGTCGCGCGTTTGAGAGGGGAATTATCAATTCTAGATTTAAAGCTTTCGTGACTGCTAGGATCCATACTCTTTGGTTCTATTGGGTAAGGTCACGTAGGTGAAAATAAAATAACAAAAAATCACGACGTTTCGGCCACAACACAAGTGGCCTTCTTCAGGTGAAAGGAACAGACCCGTCGGGACGACAGAGCTTCAATGAACGTTAAGATTCATAGCGTCTTTTTAAGCTGGTTTAGAGTAGCGAGGCACCTTGACAAAGGGGTTTACATATAAAACAGGAGAATTTAGCATTGAAATAGCTGAGTGATTAGCTTGTGACTGGTCGCAGAAATAGCCATGTTAAAGCCAAAGCTTACACATCCGCAGAGGCACCTAGTACAAATCAAACAGGATAATTTAGCATTGAAATAGCTGAGTGATTAGCTTGTGACTGGTCACAGAAATGGCTATGTTAAAGTCAAAGCCTACACATCCACAGAGGCACCTAGTACAAATCAAACAGGAGAATTTAGCATTGAAATAACTGAGTGATTAGCTTGTGACTGGTCACAGAAATGGCTATGTTAAAGTCAAAGCCTACACATCCACAGAGGCACCTAGTACAAATCAAACAGGAGAATTTAGCATTGAAATAGCTGAGTGATTAGCTTGTGACTGGTCACAGAAATGGCTTTGTTAAAGTCAAAGCCTACACATCCACAGAGGCACCTAGTATAAATCAAACAGGAGAATTTAGCATTGAATTAACTGAGGGATTAGCTTGTGACTTGTCAGAAATAGCTATGTTAAAGTCAAAGCCTACACATCTACAGAGGCACCTAGTACATGGACGCCAAAGGGGCTGCAACAACTCAACAACTCGACTATCATATAGTAAACCGATGTGAAAAACCCTAAGTCTAAATTACATCAATATAATAAATGTACTCAATATATTCTTCAATAAGCTGAGCTATTAACAGTAACTGGGTATACACTACACTATATAATGAATACCATATAGTAAACCAATAAAAACTCAAATATAAACTACCTCAGTGTTATCAATAAACTCTATATATTCTCCAATCATTTATTTGCCGCTCTTGGTCGTGGCAAATGTTTGCACCAAAATGGCTGAACACCCTCGCAGTCGCTCTTAAATATTTACTTATTATACACGCGTGCATTTCCCCTCTCCCTTGCTTCTTTGGCTCAAGTCACGTACATAGAAAACTGTTATTTACAAACTTTGGTCTATATAAAAGTTAGAGTGTGCGTGTGTACGTCCATGTGTGCGTGTGAGTCCATATATGCGTGTGAGCTGTGTCTGTACGAGTCCGTGTGTGTGCGCCAATGTGTGTTTAAGTCGATGTGTGTGTCAGTCCATGTGTGTGTCTTAGCCGATGTGTGTAAGTCCATATGCATGTGTGTATGAGTTTATGTATGTGTGTGTTTAAGTCGATTTGTATGTGTGTGTGGGTCCATGTGTCAGTCGATGTGTGTGTACGTCGAAATGTGTCTCTGCGTGAGTCCATGTGGGTTTTTAAGTCGATGTGTGTGTGCAAGTCGATGTGTTTGTGTGTGGGTCGATGTGTGTGAATCGATGTGTGTGTGTGTGTACGTCGATATGTGTGTGTGTGTTTGAGTCCATGTGTGTGTGTTAGTCCATGTGTGTGTTTGTGCAAGTCCAAGTCCATATGTGTGTGTGTGTGTAGGTCCATGTGTGTGTGGCTATGTATGTGCGTGTGAGTCGATGTGTGTGTGTCTAAAGTTAATGTCTGTGTGTAACTCCGTGTGTGTGTGTGTGTGTAAGTAGATGTCTGTGTGTTTGAGTCCAAATGTGTGTGTGGACATCGATGTGATTGTGTGTGTGGGTCGATGTCTGTGTGTGTGGAAGTCGATGTGTGTGTGTGTGTGTCTTTTTCGCCCGGGCAACGCCGGGTACTTCCCGCTAGTCTCCGAGAAATAAGAACAATGAATTGACAGTCCGCCACCTCGTGAAAACCCCTCCCCTGTAATGTGACTGCTAAATCCCTCTCTAAAGTAGCCAAGCTCTCAAAGCTTGCAAAAATGAAATTGTTGTTGTGTGATTGTGTGTGATTATTTGTAATTGTATGTAATTGGGAGTGGTTGTGCGTGATTGTGTGTGGTTGTGTGCAGTTGTGTTGGGGGAATGGTAGTGTATTGGTTTGTGCGCTCTGCTACAAACCCGGCGACCCGAGTTTGATTCCTGCTCACGGCAAACAGCAGTGACAATTATCTGAACCAGACCTGCGGCTCCCCTCTAGGTAAACTAAGCCTCAAATGAGTACCTAGTATGGTGCGAAAACATCACCACTGGGGAGGCAAAGGTTGCTGGACATGGTGCTGGCCACTCACCCCCTCGTGTGCCGTGCTGTCCTTTAAAGGTGCTCGCTAACATCACTTGCCCCAACAGTCTGTTAAGGCTATAGTGGGGATCTGTCTTTGCAGTTGTTTCTTTGTGTGGTTGATTTTGTTGTTTTTGTCTTTGCATACGATTGTGTGTGACTGTGCATGGTGGTGCATCATTGTGTGCGGTTGTGTATGATTGTACTTGGTTGTGTGTAACTTGGTGTGGTTTGTGTGCAGGCCGGAACCTGGAATGTCCCAGAAGCTCCTTTGCCTGTGATTTGCTCCAGCTGCCCTTTCCCAACGCAGCGCTGTAGAGCTTGCTTCAGCATGGTGGGTCTAGATAGAAGCACACACACAACAATCATTTCCCACCCATTCAGCCTGCTAGGCTATCTGGAACGGTACTGTTAGGGAACACTTATTAAGGAATACACAGAACACAAATGAGGGAATGCTGGCCACAACCAAAGAGATGCACCATACAAGCATGCAGATTACACCGCAGCAGGAATTAATTTTAAGCTAAGTTTACCTATGGGTGGCCCAGGCCAAGTTGAGTTGCCAGTTGCTAATAAGTGTGATTAATGTTCAGGTTTCAAACCCGTGTGGTCAGGACCACAGATTACAGTGTGCGAATTATTGACACCACTATTCCCCCACATTCAACATATGTATATACACACATATTCCTATGTATGCAAGTACTCACGTGTTTGCATACGCACAATGCAACTCACACAAATAACTTTTGGTGAGCAACCATTTAATGCTGCTTTCCGTACACTTGAAGAGTGGCTGCTCAGACATTGCATTGCGTGGGCTTGGTACATCAACGTCCACCTCAGCCGTTACAGGGCGCTAAAAAAGAATGATGTCTCCCGAAGAGCAGAAGCGAAATACCCAGGGAGTCATTTGTAAGATCACAACGCGTGATTATCTCTCCCCAGCAGACGTGAGCACTGCAGAAACATGCCATTTGTGTTTGAATGAGGACGGGTGAACGCGGCAGTAGTTGGATGTGGCATGTGCTGGAGGCGGATAAGTCCAGTTGCTCACCTGTCACCCACGGGCAGGTGCTGATAGTGTTGCAGCAGGTACTTGCGGATAAAGGCAACCGATGCCTCCTTGGGCACGCAGACGCGCGTAAACGCCAATGGCAGGGCATCCTCCAGCTTGGTGGGAGGAACGACTGCCTGGGGACCCTGGTGATTGCACAAGGACAAATATCCCCCGTAAAGCCTTAACAAATGTTCTTGCCGTTGGTTTTTCACACCTGATGATGACTGCTTGTGTTGCAGTCGAAACGTCGTGAGAATGTTATTGTTTTAAATATATTTTATTATTTTATTGTTTCCCTTCAACGTGACTTTACCGAAAGAACCAAGGATATGAATCACTGCAGTCACTAAAGCATTAAATCAAAATTTAAAATCCTTAACAGACTGTTGGGGTAAATGCTGTTAGTGAGCACTTATGAAGGTCGACATTCCACATGACGGGGTGGGTGGCCAGCATCACGCCCGGCCGCCTTTGTCTCCTGAGTTGCAAAGTTTACACACTGCACCAGTTACTCATTTGAGGTCAAGTCGACCTAGAGAGGCCCAGGACCGGTTCAGATAATCGCCACAGGTGTTAGCCATGAGTGGGAATCGAACCGGTGTCGCCGAGTTAATAGCGCAGTGCGCCAACTGCTACACTACCGCTCCCCATTGCACACACATGCAAAAAGATCCCGTTTAGTCGTACACGCCTCTTCCACCAGCAAGTCCAAGCCGAGCTAGCGCAGGGCCCTCACGGTAGGGGTTGTTTTACACCGGCGATTTGGCATGCCGAGCTGGAACGAAACTGTGATACGCCTGCCTCACAAGATGTCTGAATCTCGCTCAGGGTAAAGCAGGGGCAGCGGTGAAACTAATGACATCTATTGCATGTGTGGTATGTCAGTCTGTACACTGTGAGGACACAATGTCGTCGAGTCATAGAAAACCATCTTCACTCGTTCATTGCATGGGGAACAGCTCAGATTCTGCAGTGGAAAAGCAACTTGGCACTTCTTGAGCTCAACTGGGCTTGCTTACGACTCCTCAGTGCGGCTCCAGCGATGCTGGGGCTATTAGCCAGCACCTACGAACATCGCCACGGAACAAGAGAGAGTGGTGTGGTCAGCACCATGCCCGGCTACCTTTAGTCTCCCCTGAGCTGATGTTTTAGACACTGCACCAGGTACTCAATGAAAGCCAAGTCAGCCTGGGTAAAGCATATGACAGCTTTACAGTGAGGGAAAGAAGTATTTGATCCCCTGCTGATTTTGTACATTTGACCATTGACAAAGAAATGATCAGTCTATAATTTTAATGGTAGGTTAATTGAACAGTGAGAGAGAATAATAACAACAAAATCCAGAAAAACGCATGTCAAAAATGTTATAAATTGATTTGCATTTTAATGAGGGAAATAAGTATTTGACCCCCTCTCAATCAGAAAGATTTCTGGCTCCCAAGTGTCTTTTATACAGGTAACGAGCTGAGATTAGCAGCACACTCTTAAAGGGAGTGCTCCTATTCTCAGCTTGTTACCTGTATAAAAGACACCTGTCCACAGAAGCAATTAATCAGATTCCAAACTCTCCACCACGGCCAAGACCAAAGAGCTCTCCAAGGATGTTAGGGACAAGATTATAGACCTACACAAGGCTGGAATTGGCTACAAGACCATTGCCAAGCAGCTTGGTGAGAAGGTGACAACAGTTGGTGCGATTATTCGCAAATGGAAAAAACACAAAAGAACTGTCAATCTCCCTCGGCCTGGGGCTCCATACAAGATCTCACCTGGTGGAGTTGCAATGATCATGAGAACGGTGAGAAATCAGCCCAGAACTACACGGGAGGATCTTGTCAATGATCTCAAGGCAGCTGGGACCATAGTCACCAAAAAAACAATTGGTAACACTACGCCATGAACGACTGAAATCCTCCAGCGCCCGCAAGGTCCCCCTGCTCAAGAAAGCACATATACATGCCCGTCTGAAGTTTGCCAATGAACATCTGAATGATTCAGAGGACAACTGGGTGAAAGTGTTGTGGTCAGATGAGACCAAAATGGAGCTCTTTGGCATCAACTCAACTCGCCGTGTTTGGAGGAGGAGGAATGCTGCCTATGACCCCAAGAACACCATCCCCACCGTCAAACATGGAGGTGGAAACATTATGCTTTGGGGGTGTTTTTCTGCTAAGGGGACGGGACAACTTCACCGCAAAGGGACGATGGACGGGGCCATGTACCGTCAAATCTTGGGTGAGAACCTCCTTCCCTCAGCCAGGGCATTGAAAATGGGTCGTGGATGGTATTTCAGCATGACAATGACCCAAAACACACGGCCAAGGCCACAAATGAGTGGCTCAAGAAGAAGCACATTAAGGTCCTGGAGTGGCCTAGCCAGTCTCCAGACCTTAATCCCATAGAAAATCTGTGGAGGGAGCTGAAGGTTCGAGTTGCCAAACGTCAGCCTCGAAACCTTAATGACTTGGAGAAAATCTGCAAAGAGGAGTGGGACAAAATCCCTCCTGAGATGTGTGCAAACCTGTATGCCAACTACAAGAAACGTCTGACCTCTGTGATTGTCAACAAGGGTTTTGCCACGAAATACTAAGTCATGTTTTCCAGAGAGGTCAAATACTTATTTCCCTCATTAAAATGCAAATCAATTTATAACATTTTTGACATGCGTTTTTCTGGATTTTGTTGTTATTCTGTCTCTCACTGTTCAAATAAACCTACCATTAAAATTATAGACTGATCATTTCTTTGTCAGTGGGCAAACGTACAAAATCAGCAGGGGATCAAATACTTTTTTCCCTCACTGTAGATACCACTTGCCACCTATTTTATCCACGCCCAGAAATTAAACCTGGGTCGAAGATTGTTAAACCACTGCACACAAATACAAGCACTCACACTGCACGCACACAAGTGCACGCACACCACCAAATACAAGACCTATGCATACACAAACATGCACTCAGCAGCAACACGTCCTTTAAAATCCTTTAAGTTTGTACTTTTGTGGTGGATGATGCAAAAAAGCTCCTAAACAAAATTTTGCATGGAATAAATGGTATACACTCACTGAGCACATGTGGACATAAATGCAGCACGGCAAAGGCATGCACACGCACATTGTGAGAACATGCAAGCACACACAAATGTTGATGGAAGAACGATGGTACTACTGCTAAGGGGAGCCATGATCCAGACAGGCCACGCGGTTTGGTGTAGCCGATCCCCCACTGCAGCCGGTTGCGTACATTACAAGACAGACGGATAGGCTGATGTTCTGTACTTCTCATGGCCAGGGCAATGCAGTGTGACCCCCTTCACCCAAAGTTTTTAGACACCAAGTCGTTGTCTGTTGCAAGAAATCCTGCAGGGACCCATAAATACAAAGACACACACACGTTGAAATGTCTGAAGTGTTGCTCCAACATTACCACCTTCTCTCTCTCTCCAATTGCATCAGGTTTCATTCAACTTGTGTGTGGTTAGACTCACCCTTACTACGGAGTGGATAAGTTCCCCCTTGCTGCTGTGACGTGGATATATGAAAGTTCTAAAGATGTAAATGTGGTCACAATGTGGAGCAGCCTATACTATGATGTATCTGATGATACTCTGATAATTTATTAAACCAGGTGAGAGCTCATTATCTCTTTTGCAGGAGAGACCTGAGTTACGTGAGAACAATTTGGCCATGATTTTCAATTAAATTGTGAATGAGTGTTTTCCTGACACAGGCACGCAGTGGTGTACTTTTATTCAATGGCATCACATGTGAACTTTATGTAATCTCTAACATTTTCTCACGTTATTTAAAAGGCAATAACACAAAAAACGCTCTTGTCTTTCAGCTCCACACCGAGACTGTGTCTCACATGGTTTAATATTCCTTATTAAGAAAAAATCCTTTAAAGCAATGCAGTGAATATTGTGGTGTTCACCATGTTTTTATTTGTAAATTTAGTGATGTAACCAGTCACTTTGATGTGATATTTACTCACTTACACAGCTTGACCTCATGTCTTACAGTCATAGGTACAGAGCCAATATGATTACCGACAAGAGCCACTTGTTTCCAGGGTTATGCCCTCCTTTTTACAATGTGTTACTCGTTCCAAAATCATCATGCACGTATTTAGTCTTTAAACTCATCGCACCAGTTAATATACATTGACTAAAGTTAAATTAGGAGTGCTCAATGTACCCAGACACACGGTGCATTCTCAGATCTCTCCAAATGATTGCACACCGCTAAATATTTAAAGTAAATTCGTCAGCTCACTCAGTTGCGTCGTGTAACCTATCGATGGAACTGATGGAGCACGAACCCTCGTGTCCGCTCACCTGGGTACACGCGACGAGGATCTAATAAAGGCCAAGTGAAGCTGGTGGCTGGAGGTGGGGGGGTGCTGTGCGATGTGTGCTGCTTAGTGCGTTACCGTTTTTCCATTTGCACGGGCACTTGGTTTGGACAGCTCAATCCGGCCCGAGGCCCCTTTTCCTGTGAGCTGGGGGAAGGAACAAAAAAATTACAAGTCACACACATACACAATTGCCATTTACAGCCTACGTGGACTGTTTACACACCGCACTCTGCAATTATTTAAAGCTGAGTGACTCTAGGTGAAGCCCTGGACTGGTTTTCCACTGATGTTATCCAACGCCAGGAAACAGAGCCCAGTCGCCAGGTTCAGTGAAGTGCACCAACTACTATGGCACTGCTCCCCCAAGGACAAAGATCCCCCATATAGCCTTAACAGGTTGTTGAGAAAAGAGCTGTTCACGAGCGCCTATGAAGGCACACAGATACACACACAAGCACATGAACATACATAAGCACACTGGACATGAACAGAAATCACTGTCCAAGCATTTCACACCAGCTTGCCTTCCACAAACAAGCATGCACCACCAACACAACACATATAGAAAGACCCCCCCTACAGCCTTAACATAATGTTGGGGCAAGTCCTGTTAGCAAGAACCTATGTGGGGATGAATACACACCACACGAGGTACTCATTTGAGGCTGAGTCGACCTAGGGGAGGTCCAGGATCGGTTCAGACATTCCTCACTGGTGTTGGCCGTGAGCGGGAATCGAACTCCCATATACACTCACTCATTCTCATGCAATCACCTATTGCCAAATCCTCAATTTCATCCTCATGCTTACGCTGTATCACTCTTTCACCCTCACAACCTCCCTTTGTCTTTCACATTTCCACTTCTGAATAAGAGCTACAGTATATAGCTCAGTGGGCCTTACCTAGTAAAATAAAAAAAAAACCGTACTCGCACTCCCGACCCTGACGCTATCCGCCCCATCGCACCTGGCGGATACGTCCGCGCTCACGCTCGCGGCTCAGCGCCTGCTTCAGGAGGTAGCCACGGCGCTGCAGTCCCAGGCCCGGGTACTCGGCCACGATGTACTTCCTGATGGCCACCACGGACGCCCCGCCGCGCTGCGCGCAAGCCTGGTCACACCCCGCATGGACCAGGACCACCGGCCGTGACGCGCGCCACACAAAAAACACGTGCACAAAAGATCCGCGCGTAAGCACACGCAGTCATTGCATGCGTAGTCCATGACTACACACACACACTGAGGTTGCGATTTGATTTAACAATCTAATTGGTGCCGTTTTTGCCATATTATTTGGATTGTTTATCTTTTCCCGGTCTCATTTGGAGTCTTGTCTGTGGCATGAGCTTAAAAATTACGTGAGCATATGCTTTTCATTAAAAGTATAAAATGCACATAAATAATTGTCAGACACACATTATTCAATGCATACATCAAGTATAGGAATGTATTTTAAGTTGACAAATCATTACATGCCTATGAGCACGCATGCGATAACTTGTCACAAATCGGTGTCGCGATTCAAATTTTTAATATATATTTTTGACTGGGTTGTACTGTGGTGTCATTCTTATTGCCGCAACTGCACGTGTTGTATGTTCTGTCTCGTTCATTCCATTAGCTTATAGTAAACAAGTGCATACATTCTGAGATGCGGTCGTATTTAGATGCTATATAAATCCAAATTGTATTGTAATTGACAAAAATGGCATATGATAAATCGTGTCTTATGCGCAAGCTTTGATGCATAGAGAATTGAACCGAGGGTAGGAATCTCTTTTAATCAACTGTCGTGACCCTATTTCTAAATGTATGTATAGTCCAAGCTCGCATGCATGCATGTTATGCTAATGTTATGGACGGGCCGACTGTGTGCGCGTTACGAGCAATTGTCCGTGTGTATGCGTGTTCGTGCCTGCAGCGCCTCGGTCAGGATGGCAGCCATCTTAGGTCGGTTGGACGCAACGCGGCATGTGCCGCGTTGCACCAGTGCATTCTGGGAGCTCGTGAGGCTGGCCCAGGAAGGAATGATGCGGCGCCTGCACACAAGATAGATGACAATCTCACTTTTTTTACAAGCCAAACCTTCGCAGCCATTATAGCAGAAACACGCGGGATAAGTTGTAGGTCAGACATTCATGTATGTGTGAACAGCCCATTGTCAATCCACTGCTGAATGAGGGCTTCCCCATGCCATGTGGTCGTGGAGTTTATTTTACTATAATTTCACCACGCTCATCAGTGCAGGTTGGTGTGAAGAATTCTCATGAAATCAACCATAAGTACAATAGTTAAATTTTCACACCGGCTTGAGACCACCAATAGTAATTACCAAAAGGAGATGACACTTGGATTAAAATGTATTGTTACTAAACACGCATGTATTCACTGACTTTGTGCAGCGTTTGCATTAAGGGTATACAGTAGAGTTTACAGTGTGTTCTGGCACATGCGTTCAAAAGCACCTCTGCTGTGCTTCCTGTCAATATTGGGCTCCTTTGGGCTCAATGTGGAGGGGACTGATAACGCCAGCCATGGGCTTCGTGTGCGCCACACACGGCACACAGTTTTGCTCAGTCTAAATAGCCGGAAATGTTAATTAACTATAACATTCTATTTTGTGTGCTACAAATTCTCATTTCAGGAAGACAAAATTTAATAACACCTGGACCTGTGACAATGAATCTCTTAGGGTACAAAGGAATCGCACCGCGCAGTATATTTTTGAAGAACGTCAGCAGCGGCACAAAATGAAAATGCAAATTATGGCAAACATCGGCGAGGCTCTCTCACTTTTGCTTGCCGTCATCTTTCCCTGCACCCGCTGCTTGCACTCCCTTGGCCCCAGACACTGCCCCCTTTGCGGCAGACCCCGCCTCCTCTCCCTCTGGCACCGCCTCCTTGTCCACGGTTTCCACCTCGTCGTTGGCGGTGGATGTGGTGTTGGCGGCACCATCGGTGTCTGCGTCGGGGGCCGCGTCGGCAGCCTTGGGGTCCATGCTCACGAGTGGCTCGGTTCCGTCAGATGGGGGCACAGTCGCTTCACGATCGGCTGGGATGACAATAGCAAGGCGTTATTATGAATATTGGTGATGTACATGTACAACCCTTTCATCAATACACTGGTGGACGAGGGCTTCCGCATTTCGTGCCGGTCATGTTGGTTATGTGGTTATACTTTATTATGCTTGTGTGGGTTGGTAAATAGCAGTAAGCATGGACGGTGAGACGTAGTACATCATGGTTTTGCTTCACTGTCCTTTGTTGATAACATAGCCCTACAGTAGCCCACAACACCTGTTTTATGCATGGTGGTCATCCATCCAAAATTCTTTATCAGGGATATAATACACTGTACACCATCAAATCACTATATGACTGTATATGACCTCAATTATTAGTACCTTTTATTTCCTGCCATTTTACTTGAAAACTTTTCCAGATCTATTTTAAGAGAATGACATGAAGGTAACTTCGATGGACTACGCTGTGCACTCATTTATTAAATACTACAGTTCCTCAATTGCAGGGTTCTTCAACTGGTGGCCTGCGGAGGCTCTTGGAGTGGTCCACCAAACTGTGGACCGCCGACATATATGGCTCGCTGAGACATAAATAGGTAAAGATTAGTGAGATGAAAGAGATATAAACAATAGAAATGAGACAGCTGTAGATAAGGGATAAAGATTAGTGGTCACATGTACAGACGTTATGATGCCCCGGACCCCATTCGATGTTATAATAGATGACATAACGTGGTCCCGCCAGCAAATGCTAATTTTATTACATAGCCAGCCGGAACATATAGATGAAGAATCCTGCTCTATTAAAAGTATATGAAAGGCAGATAATTTATTAAGGTAAATGGCATTAACGTAATCAGGAAAGCCTCGTGAGCTGTTCAAGAGGATCATGCATGAGAATGTTGGACCAATACCTTTAAAATTAGTTTTTTGGATTGTAGGTAATCGGAGTATCCAGAGAAGACTAACAAGTACAAGCAAAAAACATAGGTTTGCACAGATGGGTTCACAAACCCACTTGATGTGCTGCCTTTTCCTGCCCACCTCACAGCCCAGCAGATTTGAGTTTTATAAACCTGCACGATCCATAACGGTTTGCCTCCAAACCGCTGGATCACATAATAGCGTGCACCACCACGTCTGGCTCAAAAGCTTCATTCAGCCTCAGCTACAATCACGTACATGTGCATAGCCGACCGGTGAGTGCAACGCAAGTGTGCCAGTGTGCATGGTACCCTGTATGTGATAACATTGCCTGTGTAAAGCGGGAGCACCAACGGTAACAATTTGGGCATCGTGTAGCACTTCTTTTTTCACTAATACTGATCCTGATGCTGTCTGCTGGACAAGGGGAAGATGGTCACCAGCCTCCTGTCTGCAGCAGCTTGACAACTACTGCCGAGCGTTAGCAATAGAAAGGGAGCTCCACTTGTTGGATTGCCAGAAGCGAACACTTGAGTTGGCGTAAGAAGGGCGAACGCTATTACGAACTTCATATTTGCGACTACAGTCCACCAAAGGTGTGTGTACACACACGTATTTCAGCCACAGTACTATTTAAACCAAGTAGTTATGGGTTGGCACAATCCTGAGCACACTGAGACACTTGCACAGCAGTGTATGTGCATGCCAGCATTTACCTTTTGCTTTGGACTGTCCTTGCTTTTGTCTCTTCTTCAAAGAAGGCATGACTACATGTAAAATACACAATTACCGTGTTAATGAAATTACCAAACCCAGAGGGTGACGATTGCCTATTAAAGCCTGAACAGCTTGTGGGGAAAAGCATTAATTGTGGGGTGACATGTCACAGCTGAAGGTGGAACCATATTAAGAATGACAAACATACTACGATGTTCGATCAGTGTAAATGTCTTGTGATGACATGTTATATCTAAAACATGGACAATAATAGTGATCATTGGAACAAAAGCGAAAACGTATGCAAATAATCATGGATAAATGTATGCTGGGATGTATGCTGAGCAGAAAAAAAAATGAAAATCAGAGAATGAATGCAAAATAGAGACATCATGTCTCAAGTGGGATGCACCGCTGGAGGGAATGATAGCAGATGGGCGAGACCGGTGATGGAATGGCAGCCAAAGGATACATGCCAGACAAATAGAACGGCCACAACAGAGACTGAGTGGCTAGATCAACTCATGCACACAAACAAGATGACTTGTGGCATCGCAAGACCATGTGGGATGGCGACGATGCGAGGCCTTCAGCCAGTTGTGAATTGCTGATGACAATAATACAAACGTCTCAAATGAGTCGAAACCAAATTGGGCCTCATCAGAGGTGCAACTTGGCCAATAAACAAAACCCCAAAACATTGCACACGACTGCATACATCTTTGACATGTTAACGATTTTAATTACGCGTTGACTCTCATTGACCAATGTTAAGTCCAATAGGTATGCCTCTTGATTCATTGCCTCCTCCAAAACCATGGTCAAGCCACTACTAAATGGGGGCTTCCCCATCTAGCAGGGCAATGGAGAATTGTTTGACAATGGCTTTACCACGCTGGGCAGTGTGGGTTGCTGATGGCTGAGAGTATTTGACTTGGGAGCATAAAAGTACAGTACAATAATTAATGTTTTTGCACTGCCCTCTGCTGACCACCATGTAGCCCCGTAAACGAGATATAACATTTTGGTTTAAAGAACCAAGAATATGAGATATAACATGTTTTGTGCACTGTGGTCACCCATCCAGGCCCTATCTAGGATCAACTTTGCTTAGCTTCCGAGATGTGACGCGATTTGGGTGCATTTTTGGTTATTTGCTCAAGAGGGGTTCTCATATTAATCTTATTTGATTATTTGCCGACCGCTCCCTTCCTGTGATAACTGAACTCCCTCACGATCAATGCATTTTCTTAGCCAATCATTTTTACTTAATCCCAGACAATTCCTCTCATAGACAACCGCTCTCCACTTTACATCTCCACGATCAATCGATCATTTTCGATTACCAAACGACTGCACCGTACTTGATATCTGCCCGACTAATCGTGTCATGATTAATGTACTAATCCCTCGATTAATCACTTCCATCGACCAGAGCCCTTTTCAACCCTAATCGCTGAGCTTAAGTTGACCCCATGTCAAGGGTCAATTTCCTTCTCGATTAACGCATCGAGGCCAATCGATTTCTTTCTCAATTACCTCCGATTAATCGCTTCCACCCCGAGTAATCGACTCTCCTCAATCCCTATTCCCCCCTCGCACTGCTTTGAAGCACGCAAACCAAAACCCAGACATCCGCTCGCCCTAAGAAACAAAATCCCGCCTAATCGAACCCAGCTCATCGAATCGTCAGCCACGAAGTCATTAATGCCACACCATCCCGAATCGGGACGCATTCCACCTACCTCTCGCTTAGCTAACGGTGCCCCCCCCCCCACTACCCCTGGCCTCACAAAGCGAGTGTTGTGTTGTGGGGGGTGGAGGAGGTTGCTAAAGCAGCGTTCCTCACTGCAAGGCCAGAGGGCCACTGATAGCCCCAGGTGGCCTTTAGTGCGGCCTGACAACACAGAAATTTGAAAATACCCATCCCCCCACCCCCGCCGCCACCACCACCATCACCACCACGACTACAGTCGTCGTCGTCAGCATCATCGTTCTGTCAAAGCCAACAATTGTGTTTGAAACGCGTGGCGACTGTCCTCCTCCTCACACGCGCGCGCTGACGATGTCGTCCCTATGGGAGGAAAGTGAAGGGAGCCAACTGTGGGCTGACGCGTCGCAAACCCGACGAGGTATTCTTTGTTGTTGCTACTGCTGCTGTTGTTAAAACTCGGGACCCAGACTGAATAGCGCGGAGTGACTTGAGGAGAGGAGGAGGAGAGGAGGAGGAGAGGAGGAGGAGAGGGAGCGAGGAGAGAGAAGCGACGGCGGCGGTGGTGGTGGTGGCAGAGACGAAGCGCGCTGTCGCCACAGCCGCCGCCATTTTTCCCCGTGCGAGGCGGCCCGCAAGCGAGGGGAGCTGCCACCGCCGCTTGTTTCGCCCGCGCCTTTCTCCTCCTCCTCGTCGTCACCCCCCCCTCCCCCACAACGCCGCCGACAATTGCACGGCGCTACCGAGGAGGAGACGCGGAGCGCGAGAAACCTTTGCCGAGGAGGAGACGGGGAGGGGGGCCCGCCGTTACCTGAGTCAGGAGCGCTACGCGGATCCGGATCCTTGCAGGAGTGAGGATCCGGATCGTACGGGTTATCAATGGGATCCGGATCGCGCCAAAACAACCACCCCCCCCCCACCATTCTCCACTACCCCTCCCCCACCACCATCACTACCACCCACCACCACTACCCCCCACCAACCCCACCCCCCACCAAGCCCCCCATACCAACCCCCACTCACCCACCACCCAACCATCACTACCCCCCACCACCCCCCACCACCCAACCATCACTACCCCCCACCACCACCCACCACCCCCCACCACCACCCACCCACCAACCCCCCCCCACCACTACCCCCCACCCCATGTTGTAACGTGGGATCCGGTTCCCTGCGTTAAGCGAATGAGGGTCTCGCGTCAAAGTGGAATCCGGATCCCCCGGATCCCACGCGGATTGTAAAAAAAATAATAATGTTATTTTATTTTATTATTTTTATTGAATTAATGTTTTACTTTCCCGCCAGATCTCTATGCCCCCCCCCCTCCCCCACTGGTATAGCTATACATAATGCTTAAGTGAAGGAAATTGAGTTTGTCAATGAACGAAAACTAGAAATCTCCGTAAGGAATATACTGGTCTTGTTTTTTTTGTATTACAAAAGTCCTGAAGAGTGCGCCTAATGAATGAACAGCACAAACTTGCTCACCTCGTACCCTTATAAATGTCAACGTTCATCCTACAAAGTCTCATCACAAAGGAGAAACACAAACACATAGACACCACGAGTCCACTCACCACCACTACACTCACCATTGCTACACTCACCACTACATACCTGCCAAACCCTTATCAGTGCCCTACCTTACTACAGACCAATTAAGGCCTTATTGATCACCTCGTACCCTTATAAATGTCAACGTTCATCCTACAAAGTCTCATCACAAGGGAGAAACACAAATAGACACCACGAGTCCACTCATCACCACTACACTCACCATTACTACACTCACCACTACATACCTGCCAAACCCTTATCAGTGCCCTACCTTACTACAGACCAATTAAGACCTTATTGATCACCTCGTACCCTTATACATGTCAACGTTCATCCTACAAAGTCTCATCACAAAGGAGAAACACAAACACATAGACACCACGAGTCCACTCACCACCACTACACTCACCATTGCTACACTCACCACTACATACCTGCCAAACCCTTATCAGTGCCCTACCTTACTACAGACCAATTAAGACCTTATTGATCACCTCGTACCCTTATAAATGTCAACGTTCATCCTACAAAGTCTCATCACAAGGGAGAAACACAAATAGACACCACGAGTCCACTCACCACCACTACACTCACCATTGCTACACTCACCACTACATACCTGCCAAACCCTTATCAGTGCCCTACCTTACTACAGACCAATGAAGACCTTATTGCTCACCTCGTACCCTTATACATGTCAACGTTCATCCTACAAAGTCTCATCACAAGGGAGAAACACAAATAGACACCACGAGTCCACTCACCACCACTACACTCACCATTAGTACACTCACCACTACATACCTGCCAAACCCTTATCAGTGCCCTACCTTACTACAGACCAATGAAGACCTTATTGCTCACCTCGTACCCTTATACATGTCAACGTTCATCCTACAAAGTCTCATCACAAGGGAGAAACACATAGACACCACTAGTCCACTCACCACCACTACACTCACCATTAGTACACTCACCACTACATACCTACCAAACCCTTATCAGTGCCCTACCTTACTATAGACCAATTAAGACCTTATTGATCACCTCGTACCCTTATAAATGTCAACGTTCATCCTACAAAGTCTCATCACAAGGGAGAAACACAAATAGACACCACGAGTCCACTCACCACCACTACACTCACCATTAGTACACTCACCACTACATACCTGCCAAACCCTTATCAGTGCCCTACCTTACTACAGACCAATTAAGACCTTATTGATCACCTCGTACCCTTATAAATCTCAACGTTCATCCTACAAAGTCTCATCACAAGGGAGAAACACAAATAGACACCACGAGTCCACTCACCACCACTACACTCACCATTAGTACACTCACCACTACATACCTGTCAACCCCTTATCAGTGCCCTACCTTACTACAGACCAATTAAGACCTTACTGGTCACCTCGTACCCTTATAAATGTCAACGTTCATCCTACAAAGTCTCATCACAAGGGAGAAACACAAATAGACACCACGAGTCCACTCACCACCACTACACTCACCATTAGTACACTCACCACTACATACTTGCCAAACCCTTATCAGTGCCCTACCTTACTACAGACCAATTAAGACCTTATTGCTCACCTTGTACCCTTATAAATGTCAACGTTCATCCTACAAAGTCTCATCACAAGGGAGAAACACAAATAGACACCACGAGTCCACTCACCACCACTACACTCACCATTAGTACACTCACCACTACATACCTGCCAAACCCTTATCAGTGCCCTACCTTACTACAGACCAATTAAGACCTTATTGATCACCTCGTACCCTTATAAATCTAAACGTTCATCCTACAAAGTCTCATCACAAGGGAGAAACACAAATAGACACCACGAGTCCACTCACCACCACTACACTCACCATTACATACTTGCCAAACCCTTATCAGTGCCCTACCTTACTACAGACCAATTAAGACCTTACTGGTAACCTCGTACCCTTATACGTGTCAACGTTCATCCTACAAAGTCTCATCACAAGGGAGAAACACAAATAGACACCACGAGTCCACTCACCACCACTACACTCACCATTACTACACTCACCACTACATACCTGCCAAACCCTTATCAGTGCCCTACCTTACTACAGACCAATTAAGACCTTATTGATCACCTTGTACCCTTATAAATGTCAACGTTCATCCTACAAAGTCTCATCACAAGGGAGAAACACAAATAGACACCACGAGTCCACTCACCACCACTACACTCACCATTGCTACACTCACCACTACATACCTGCCAAACCCTTATCAGTGCCCTACCTTATTACCAAACAATTCAGACCTTATTGATCACCTTGTACCCTTATAAATGTCAACGTTCATCCTACAAAGTCTCATCACAAGGGAGAAACACAAATAGACACCACGAGTCCACTCACCACCACTACACTCACCATTAGTACACTCACCACTACATACCTGCCAAACCCTTATCAGTGCCCTACCTTACTACAGACCAATTAAGACCTTATTGATCACCTCGTACCCTTATACATGTCAACGTTCATCCTACAAAGTCTCATCACAAGGGAGAAACACAAACACATAGACACCACTAGTCCACTCACCACCACTACACTCACCATTACTACACTCACCACTACATACCTGCCATCCCCTTTATGAGTGCCCTACCTTATTACCAAACAATTCAGACCTTATTGATCACCCTGTGCCCTTATAAATCTCAACGTTCATCCTACAAAGTCTCATCACAAGGGAGAAACACAAACACACAGACACCACTAGTCCACTCACCACCACTACACAGTCACCATTAGTACACTCACCACTACATACTTGCCAAACCCTTATCAGTGCCCTACCTTACTACAGACCAATTAATACCTTATTGATCACCTCGTACCCTTATAAATGTCAACGTTCATCCTACAAAGTCTCATCACAAGGGAGAAACACAAACACATAGACACTACTAGTCCACTCACCACCACTACACTCACCATTACTACACTCACCACTACATACCTGCCATCCCCTTTATGAGTGCCCTACCTTATTACCAAACAATTCAGACCTTATTGATCACCCTGTGCCCTTATAAATCTCAACGTTCATCCTACAAAGTCTCATCACAAGGGAGAAACACATAGACACCACTAGTCCACTCACCACCACTACACTCACCATTAGTACACTCACCACTACATACCTGCCAAACCCTTATCAGTGCCCTACCTTACTACAGACCAATTAATACCTTACTGATCACCTCGTACCCTTATAAATGTCAACGTTCATCCTACAAAGTCTCATCACAAGGGAAAAACACAAACACATAGACACCACTAGTCCACTCACCACCACTACACTCACCATTAGTACACTCACCACTACATACCTGCCAATTATCAGTGCCCTACCTTACTACAGACCAATTAAGACCTTATTGATCACCTCGTACCCTTATAAATGTCAACGTTCATTCTACAAAGTCTCATCACAAGGGAGAAACACAAACACATAGACACCACTAGTCCACTCACCACCACTACACTCACCATTACTACACTCACCACTACATACCTGCCATCCCCTTTATGAGTGCCCTACCTTATTACCAAACAATTCAGACCTTATTGATCACCCCGTGCCCTTATAAATCTCAACGTTCATCCTACAAAGTCCCATCACAAGGCTGTATGCCGAATGGACCTGAAAACTCAATTTCCCTGTACAAAAGTACGGGGTAAACCGTGATGGGTTTACAGCTATGGCAGCAGAGCCGGGTCAATCAAACTCTGCCAACTGCGTGTAAATATGTGGCAACTACTGTACTGTAGAGGCGATAGCGTGGATTTCGGATTAACAGGAGCAGAAACATGTTTGTTCGGTTTAAGCACGGTGTGACTTGTAATAAACATATCCAAGAATAACAATGTAGGACTGTTTCATATTTCTAACTTGGGCTTCAAGGGAATTCCTCGAGTTGTTAATGTATGTCAAAAATCGCAGGTGCCCAGATAATCCGCAAATCGGATGAACCGCACGCAGATATTACTTTAGACTTGAGGAGTAATCTGATGAGTTATAAAGCTCTTTTTTCAAACTGATGTTGCCCATGAGCGGGAATACAACTGGGATGGAATGCGACTGAGAATGACTTAGCAGGCGTTCACTGTGTGTATCACCATCAACATCAGAGGTGGCATATGTGCCCGCGTGTGACTGTGTTACCGCTCGGGTGTAACATTACGCGTGTGAATTAATACATGCAAGTGTAGTGCATACGACTGTATGTGATTTAGTGTTTTGTATGCCTAACAGTATGCATGTGAATGACTGTGTGCGTGTGATAGAATCAGAATCTTTATTTATCCTGGAGAAATCCGATGAGTAGTGCAGCTCTTTTTCACAGATATCAAGTCGGTGCTGCCCGGAACGTTTCAACGACAAACGATACAAAAACATTCTAGGTGCTTCGATTAAGTCTTTTTTCTTCTTCTTCTTTCCTACGGATAACAGCAAATTATAACATGTGATTTTAAATGTTATCCCATACCCGTCAACCTGTATAGGTTTACCCGTATTCTTGTACGGGGAAATTTGAGTTTCAGGTCCATACGGCGTACAGCCGTTTCAATACCGGCAAAAATAAATAAAACTGTTTTTGTCTATTTGTGTTTCTCGCTTGTGATGGGATTTTGTAAGATGAACGTTGAGATTTATAAGGACACGGGGGTGACCAATAAGGTCTAAATTAGTCTGTAATAAGGTATGCACCTGTAATGAGAGAGCGCCATCTATTGGGCATCAGGGGGTAACTGTACGGGCACTATCGGGTAATTGGTATCCAATCCTAAGCAGGGATAACATCTGGGTCAAAGGTGACGGGCGGAGTCGGAGAAGATGTTCGGGAACCATCGGGAAGATTCCACGAGGGGGCGTGGCTAGAGGAATAAAAGCAGAGGCAGGGGAGGAGTCGTGGTCGGTGTGGGAAGCCTCGGTCCGGACTGCGTCGCTGCTCATCTGCTCCTCACCATCGACCACGTGGCGGATCCCCCAGCGGAGCTCGCCTCTTCTCCCCGGCACGTCGCCAGCCAGCGGCGGGATCGGAGAGAAAGTGGCGGACCTCGACGGTGGGACGGAGAGGACGCCTCGTCCACGGCATTTGACAAAAGGGAAATAACCCGGAGAGGGAAGGAGCGGAGCTGTGCAGTGGTTCAGTTAATAAAGAAGCACCATTCAAGAGTCGTCGTGGAAGTCCTTTAGAAAGGGTTGACAGGTATGTTATCCACTCAATTTTTGTTCATAAGCAGAATGGATATCGCCCCATTCCTCTTTTAAAGGAGTGAAGACAGGAGAAGGTGATTACAATGTGGTCGTTGGTTTTGAGATTCGTGGCTGCACTGGCAGGCCGCCGCAATCTTCGATGCACCATTTGTGCATCAGGTGGCCGCGTCGGCCATACCCGCTACCAATTCCGGTCGATGGTCGACCATTGACCACGTGGCAGGATGAAACTGGGCAGGTTCGACGGTAGGGGTCCTGTACGAGAGATCATTTTTGACTTTGATTAAGTGAGAACAAGTGAGAGACAGGTTGCACATTGGAGACCTGATGATGAAGGCAAGGCAGTGATGAGAAGGAAACTGGCACTGTGTGGACACCATTATGTAGGATGGACAACAACAGGAACATTAAAAATGTGGTGTTCGGAAAAAAAGGAAGGAACCAGAAAGAGAGGAAGACCTCGCAGAGAATGGCTTAACGATGACATACAGTGAGGGAAAAAAGTATTTGATCCCCTGCTGATTTTGTACGTTTGCCCACTGACAAAGAAATGATCAGTCTATAATTTTAATGGTAGGTTTATTTGAACAGTGAGAGACAGAATAATAACAACAATAAAAATCCAGAGAAACGCTTGTCAAAAATGTTATAAATTTATTTGCATTTTAATGAGGGAAATAAGTATTTGACCCCTCTGCAAAACATGACTTAGTACTTGGTGGCAAAACCCTTGTTGGCAATCACAGAGGTCAGACGTTTCTTGTTGTTGGCCACCAGGTTTGCACACATCTCAGGAGGGATGTTGTCCCACCCCTCTTTGCAGATCTTCTCCAAGTCATTAAGCTTTCGAGGCTGACGTTTGGCAACTCGAACCTTCAGCTCCCTCCACAGATTTTCTATGGGATTAAGGTCTGGAGACAAGCTAGGCCACTCCAGGTCCTGCATGTGCTTCTTCTTGAGCCACTCCTTTGTTGCCTTGGCCGTGTATTTTGGGTCATTGTCATGGTGGAATACCCATCCACGACCCATTTTCAATGCCCTGGCTGAGGGAAGGAGGTTCTCACCCAATATTTGACGGAATATGGTCCCGTCCATCGTCCTTTGATGCGGTGAAGTTGTCCTGTCCCCTTAGCAGAAAAACACCCCCAAAGCATAATGTTTCCACCTCCATGTTTGACGGTGGGGATGGTGTTCTTGGGGTCATAGGCAGCATTCCTCCAAACACGGCGAGTTGAGTTGATGCCAAAGAGCTCCATTTTGGTCTCATCTGACCACAACACTTTCACCCAGTTGTCCTCTGAATCATTCAGATGTTCATTGGCAAACTTCAGACGGGCATGTATATGTGTGTGTAGCCATTTCTGTGACCAGTCACAAGCTAATCACTCAGCCATTTCAATGCTAAATTATATGCTAATTCCTTTGTCAAGGCGCTTTGTTTCTTCTCACACAGCTTAAAGGTCGTGATCTGAGCATGGCTTTTTTCACTCCAGCGCTGTCCTCCAGTCTCGTCCCTTCACCTGATGAAGGCCGCTTGTGTTGTGGCCGAAACGTCGTGATTTTTGTTATTTTATTTTTTACCTACGTGACTTTACCCAATAGAACCAAAGAGTATGTGTTACCAATTGTTTTCTTGGTGACTATGGTCTCAGCTGCCTTGAGATCATTAACAAGATCCTCCCGTGTAGTTCTGGGCTGATTCCTCACCGTTCTCATGATCATTGCAACTCCACGAGGTGAGATCTTGCATGGAGCCCCAGGCCAAGGGAGATTGACAGTTCTTTTGGTTTCTTCCATTTGCGAATAATCACACCAACTGTTGTCACCTTCTCACCAAGCTGCTTGGCAATGGTCTTGTAGCCCATTTCAGCCTTGTGTAGGTCTACAATCTTGTCCCTGACATCCTTGGAGAGCTCTTTGGTCTTGGCCATGGTGGAGAGTTTGGAATCTGATTGATTGCTTCTGTGGACAGGTGTCTTTTATACAGGTAACAAGCTGAGATTAGGAGCACTCCCTTTAAGAGTGTGCTCCTAATCTCAGCGGGTAAAGTGAAATACAAATGTGTTGCAGGTCTAAGGCGTTCTTCGCGCAGCATTGGTTGATTATTTCAGTCGTTTACTGCCGTACGCACCCTGAAAGTTGCGTGGTGTGTCTGCAGCAAGCTCGTCTATGTGTACCTGTGGACACGCGCGCGCGTGGGGGGGGTAGTATAGTGGTTAGCGTGCTGTCTGTGTGTTTGTGTCTGTTTGGGGGGGGGGGTGGAGCGGTAGTGTTTCATTCCTGCTCACGGCCAACACCGGTGACGATTATTTGAATCGGTCCTGGGCCTACCCTAGGTCGACTCAGCCTCAAACAAGTAACTGGTGCGGTGTGTGAACATATCGCCACTGGGGAGGCAAAGGCGGCAGGGGGGGGGGGGTGTGAATCCAAGTCCCGGGCGAAGCCGGGTAGTCAAGCTAGTCAATTATAATTAGTTTCAGAAATGTGCACGGCTTGAGCATGTTGGCACAAGACAGAGGAAAGTGGAAACGCATGACGAAACGTGCAGTGGACACCTGCTCATGGATCGTGGTGGTGATGATGGTGCTCGAAATTCAACGGCGTCCGGATCCCCAACGAAATTCGATGTCTGTGTGCGAGTCCACGTTGTGTGTCTGACTTTTTCGCCCGGGCAACGCCGGGTTACTTACCGCTAGTATGTTATAAAGAGTCGCGCTCATTGCACACAACGTTGTTCTTGCCACAAATGAACCGCGATACCTCGCCGATCTCGTCAAGGAGCGTAAACCATCACAACGTTTTACAGATACCAAGGCTCTACGACGCATTCGACCACTGCTGAGTCATGACTCTAGCCCAAACACGGTGGCTCGCTTGCAAACTTTAATCATCTGTCGAACGGCAGAATCTCTCAGTCCAGGGGAAGACTGGAAATTGATGCCAGTCATAGAGCTGCCCTGGCGGTAATATGCTCACTATATAAACCAGCAGAACGCTTGGGTCGTTCGTGATAAGGGGGCGTTCGTCGACAGTTTCTGGCATAGATCATCACGGGCTGGGGACTTAGGTGCCCAAGGACCTGTTGCGCTGCAGGGATGCCACTCTCCTAGCTCGTGCCTGGAGAGCCTGTCCAGAAGCGACCAATGTGCATGCATTACCGCTGGATGCGTGATCGCTGTAATATGCATGTCTTTGCTCTGTGTGTGTGTAGTGAGGGTGCATGGTACCTCCACGCACACGGACTATGCGTGCAGTGACTGCGTGTGCTTAACGTGCTCTTCTTGTGCACGGTTTTTTTTGTGTGCGGTGCGCGTCTGGAGGCCCCGGCCGACGCGAGGAGTCCGTGGTGGCCATCAGGAAGTCCATCGTGGCCGAGTACCCTGGCAGAGAACTGCAGCGCCGTGGCTACCTCCTGAAGCAGGTGCTGAGCCGCGAGCGCGGACGCATCCACCAGGTTGGATACGGCACGGGATAGTGAGAGGGTGGGGAGTACTAGTAGGTTTTTTTAATTCGATTTTATTTTTCCAGGTAAGGCCCACCGAGCTATATACTGTGGCTCTTTTTCAGAAGTGACCTGGCCACAAATGATAGCTCAACGAAGTGGCTCATTACGTGGAAATTTAAAGCAGCCAAATACTCTAAATGCACGTTGATTCTAAATGTGGAGAGAAACCGGAGGAGCTGGGGGTAAATCCACGCGACCACGGGAAGAACATGCAAACTCCAAATATACAGCAGCAGGCGTCAGGGTCTGGATCGAACTCACGGCCTCCTGTATACCAGGCGAGGTAGTTTACTTCTCGCCACCGTGCAACCCCAGTAATGGAGTGAGTGGCAGCCAAAGAATGGAAGGCATCGAAGAGGACATCCACTGAGGAGATGGTGCAATACAATAAGTTCGAGTATAGGTTCTGGGGAAAGTGGTGTTTGTGAGCACCCACAAAGGCTGTCACGGCATAGGCCAGCAAATCATGCCCAGTCGCCTCTGTTACAGTGTTGCCACGGTCTACAGACACCACTTCCCAATGACGTTTCCCATAGCCAGGAATCAGAGCCAGGTCGTCCCCTGATCATAGCAGTGTGCGAACCACTGCGCGAGTGGACACAAACACCAGCACACACATGCACACACATAAGCAAAAGATTCAAGTCACAAAAGGTTATTAAACTGGTTTTATTTCAACTATTCCAATTACAACTCTACCTGTATAGATACAATACTTTAAAGATTACGTCTTAACATGGTACGGTCATACGTTTCATACTGGCTACTAAGAACTTTAAATATAATTACAATGTACATTTCAGCATTTTTTTCCAGTAGGTGAATATGTGTTACACGATACCGCGAATGTAGTCTGGTCAAGTCTCAGTTTATACACGGACTAAAGCAGGAGAACCTTCGCAAAATGTGATGCAAATAAGTAGCTTTTACTAAAATCAATAATAAAAATACCCATTGTATCTGATCCCATGTTATTATGCTCAGCAGCTACACTCTTGCTACAATTCATATTGAGTTACAGCTGCATTTGTTGAGGGCATGATGACGGAGTCCACATGGTTATCCTTGTTTACATGCAACCGGATTGCATACAACTAGGCCTTGGCTTAATGCTATTGGATTCCATACAGGCTCCCCTTGGTAACATGCCATCAGATTCCAAAGGGCTGGGATTCCCCAACATGCAACTTAATTTAATAAGTTTAATTGTTTTTTGTTACATAGGTTACAACACATGACCCTATGAACCAGTGTTAATGCGACATGGCATGGGCATTGCCAACGTCGTAATGTCAATGCATGTTTCTGGGCCGCGGTTATAACATAGATTTAAAAGGAGGTTGAAGATGGACATGGAGATGTCTGCTTGCTCGTGCATTTCGCCAGCACTGAATTCTTGCTTCGTGTGGGAGGAGAATGGAGTGCCCAAAGAAAATGTATGCACATACTGGGGTAACACTCCAATTGTCACGTACATGAGCCAGAAACCTACTTGCTTCATTGCCCCTGACAAGCACCTAATGTCCTGCAGGCAGGCACCAAGCACACATTATTGCTCCATCGCTGCACGATTCACCAACGCCTAAGCCACTGCATTACAGGTATTTGCAAATGAATTCAGCCACATCGATCCACAGTACTTACAGGCCCCATTTGAAATGTTCCTGTGCAGAGGTAACCGTACATACTATCGTATGCACAATTCCCACCTAAATGTTGCTTTCACAATGACAATCCAGATGAATACATAATGCATATGGTACCAAGCAACACCTCTGTATAGCACAATAGCAACTATTGCCTACACTGGGCAATATCTTGTGATACAACCAATCCCCATGTATTGGAATACTGGAATCACCCGGCAATGTTAAACAACAGTATTGATAATGGTATGATAGCAAAAACAATTCCAGAATCGCAATGCTTGTCTATATTTGTGTGGTGGGTATTACATAGGCATGTAACAATTCACATCTCCACCCTGCGCCTGATTCAATTGTTACAAATTTAGGCGATTTCATTCAATAATTTATGTTTTGTATTGTTTTCATATTATTCGCATTGGTTTTTTTAAACGCTTTTTCTTTCTTGTTTGTATAGT
Source organism: Petromyzon marinus (assembly GCF_048934315.1). NCBI lineage: Eukaryota > Metazoa > Chordata > Hyperoartia > Petromyzontiformes > Petromyzontidae > Petromyzon > Petromyzon marinus. The sequence continues at coordinate 9,724,192 of NC_133671.1, forward strand.
TTTGTTCACTACACTGGCAGAAATGTAATATCATATTACTTTATAGTTAGAATATTGTCAGAACAAATTGTAAGTGTACAAATCGATATATAGATTGTGAGTGTAAGAATCGATTTTTATTCGAACCGAATCATTACATGCCAGCATTTGCATACGACACTTGCAGGTATCTCCCAGGAATATCCGTCCACTGGCAAGTTCATTTTAAATTCCATGCTACGTCTTTTATCGGAACAAGCCATGGGGGTGTCAGAGCCAAGACGCCCATGTGAATTTCCTTGACAAGGACTCAAAATTGTGGTGTACGAGAAACGAGTCGAGTGTGCTCGTAACAAGCACACTCGTAACGAGCACACGGCAGTGGTCAGTTTTAAAAAGTGTTTAAAAATAAATAACGTTGAGCATCGGGGTACACGTTTATATTTCAGTTAACATCCTTAACGGCCTGCGAGCGTCTCAGCACTGCGCACGCACGCTACACGCTATATACACAGTAGAAGTATACCTTCACTTCATAGTCACTAACGAGGGCTCCAACACCTCGGCTTCGAGGTGGACAAGGTCCAGAGGACCTCGTTGCTCACTTTCGACATTAAACCCAAACCGGATGTCTTAAGAGGGCAGTGGCGTTTACACGCTGAGGTGTACAAATTGAGACAATTTATTCAGCAACCTAACGAAACGAGCACGTTGAGACAGGACCAGAGCTAAGCCCCACGGCTTAACAGCTCATGTAGGGGCATTCAGCAGACTGCGGCAGGCAGTCACACGCACACGGTCATCGTTAAAAGTTTACATTAACAAGCTCGTCCGATACCTACCGACACACACACACACACACAAAACATTTACTAAACATTTATTTATACTAATGTTAAACCGGGATTTGGGCTTGTGACCGCACAATAATATTCGACAGGGGTCATAATATATTTCGATTTAAAGCTTTCGCGACTGCAAGGATTCATCTTCTTTGGTTCTTTCGGTAAAGTCACCACGTAGAATGAGAATAAAATAATAAATTGATAAAATAAAATAACGCAATAAAATTCTCACGACGTTTCGGCCACACCACAAGCGGCCTTCATCAGGTGAAGGGACTAGACTGTCTGGCGGACAGCGCTGTTCTCATTCTACGTGACTTTACCGAAAGAACCAAAGAAGGTTATAATATAGTTTTGAAAATGGATATCGGTTTCCCACCATGGTGTTACTTGCATCACTGTTATTTCTTTTTACACCTTCCAGTTGGCTCCATAAGCATGGGAGATTGGGTTGCAAAACTCACCTGGGCATGACCTTGGAAAGCAAACGGGAGGTAATTTCAGTGGTGTCGTTTAACTTTCTGCCTGCGTCTTGAAAGCGTTCTGGTTTGTGACCACAGCCAGGTAGTTCCACCTGTCCCTACTGGGACTATCAAAGTGGTTCCCGGACCCCAGCACTGTCTCGATATTTGCACGCACGCCGGATGATCCACGAAACAGTGTCAGCAAATCAAGGAATTAAAGCAAGACTATAAAACGGTGAAACGTGGACGACAACACCGCTTTACAGTTCGAAGTTTACGAGTTCAAATCTCAGTCTGGGGTTAACTCGGTTTCATTCTTACCGCCTCACTGGGATTGCTAAAATGTGTACCACTTTGGGCGAAGTCAAGTCGTATCGACTTTATCCCTGCCATAGGAATTTGCACTACAGTATACACCACTGACTCGGTGCCATAAACGGAGATTAGCGGGTGCCAATTAAGGACACCTTGACACTTTTCATCGCTTTTACAAACAATACATTGATTTTCTAAATTAATAGAATTTAAAACTTAAATAAAGAACAGCACTGTGCACATTTGGCATAAGCTGCTAATCTTTTCCAAGTTTTCATTATTGCCGATTATCAAGATTGTCTCGTGAATTCTGAGGGAAAGCATCACTGAACAGCGCTAAGTTTGGTTGCTCTTGAGCCAGGTTTGCACCAATCAGAGTATTTTTTTCCAGCCTAGTAAATATCCTTGTGGAATATCCCTTTTTCAAAAATTAAAATATCCTGTGTTACCTATTTGAATAAATGAACGAGAACGAGCATCTGAAAAGCAAGACCTCTGATGTGGTAACACTGTTCGGCGTTGCAATTTATATACGTAAACATTACCTGATAACATCTAAAATTAGGTCAGGTTGCTCTTATGGAATAGCTGACATTAAACATTTTGGCCAAATAACTTAAATGCGCTGCATTTTTCAATAGCGGCATTTTCGAAATAAAAATGTGATTAAGACATCCAATTCAAAAACACTTAGCTGGTCTCCCTACCATAGACTAAGAAAGCAGAGCGGAGGTACGCAAGACTCGGCATGGGTTTTCCTTTATCCTTTATAAAGAGTGGTTCACCACATGCCGAATGCCTGCTATTTTTTTCAGTATAGGTAGTCACAACATAAAATAATAATGTCCAAGTTTGCACAACAGAAGCCCACAGATGCGACTTGGCAAGTAGTTTTGTTATCGTCTGGGGTACTTTCCTGGAACACAATAAGAATCTTCACTAACAAATGTAGCTTAGGAAAGATGTTAATGTGTCTCATGGCCCTGACACACAAGTGGGGGGATGGGGATCAGTGGTGTGACATGGAGTGTCCGACGATGCATCGCCAGTAATTTATTGACATGACTCCCTTTGATTGAACAAAAACACTCGCAAATGGTAAGGCGCCAACTGGAGTCCAATCGAAATTTGTAATCAAAATGTTCTGACATGGATAGACTCTACAATCTGATATTTGTATTCTCCGTTTATAAATGAATCCATCATGGCAAAGTTAAATGATGCAACAACTTCTGGAATAATATAACTTTCAAAAGCAATTATATTCATGTTGCTCCATTTCACACAGGACTGGAGCACCGTGAAAATAATGTTGATTTGGATGAGAAGTGTGTCAAGATTAAAATAAGTTCTAAATATATCTACATGGCATATGACACAATGCTGACACCGATTTTGGGATCAAACATATTTGAAATTTCTGTCAAGGGCCAATGCCAGTCCAACAAAAAGAATCGGGCTGCAAATTAAGTGGAAAGGCTCTGCTAATACTTCATAATGAAAGTCAAAATGAAAGCTACCTTCATCGATCTTTAGCAAGTCAACCGATACACGCAACGATGCAAATAATACATGGTAAGTTAAATTTAATGTTTTTTGTTCCACAACTGCTAACAATTTTCAGTTTTCATAACGCATGTCGGATGCAATTTCTCATCCTGTTCCCCTGCCTAGACTGACTGGGTTGTTTAGGTTGGGGTTATCGAGATGAGAGAGGTGGGGTCCAGGCCTAACATAGCGTTGGTAATTGGTTACAGAAGTGCACTCATTGGCTAATATAGTTTTAATAGTGTGCACAGGTTTGTTGCAAAACATAAGCAACAAAGTTTAACAAAAAAAAGTTGCGTAACATCTCGAGCCCAAAACAAAACTGTATGTGCTAAAGTCGCTCAGTTCAACTTCAAGATGCACACACGACATGCACGGGTGGTGTAAACATTCGTGTGCAAGCATCACTAACTGTGGTACTATTCGGGCATTGAAATGTGTCACCGACAGGTTCGCAATGTTGTCGTTTGAATCAACCCCTACGTTCCAAATCTAAATTTGTCCCCATTCCTTCTATAAAGTTGTCACTGCGGGACTGAAATTGCGGGCAGAAACTCTTTGCGACCAATTCGAAAGATAAAATCTGCCACGAACAGCCTTGGCTTTCACATAGAGTAATTATTTGTAACACCACGTCATTAAAGGTATTGCTCAAATAAGTTAAACCAAAACAAGGGAGTGGGGCAAGTATCACCGCCAGTCGTTCTCCAATCACTTCTAAGTTAAGTGTCTTCCATGAGTGCAGCCCTGAATACAGCAACACTTTACTACAACACTGAACAACAGCAGCATCAGCAGCCAGGTGGAACGAGCACCAAATCTCCAGTGCATATTTCCATACCTGTGACTATATTGGCAGACAACGAAGTCTGCAGCGACCCTCGTACAGAAACAAGCCAATTCTCATAGCTGACGTGGAAAACTACAGCACCTCTCTATATGTATACCTGCAATGTCTTTAAACTCCTCTGCAGAACAGCAATTGTTGTTTAAATTAGGTGTTGTTTTCCAACATGGGAAAACAGGGCTTTTTATACTCGGAAATTTTATCCAGTGAAGGTACACTGCGTCACATGATTCATTGGGAGGGTCCTGCGGTGGAATGTTAGTCCAATTTCCTCAATGAGTACATAAAATTGCATGCTAGAGAAAACCACGGTCCTTGGAGAGGGCTATTATTGACGTCTGGTTGGCCAGGGTTAGGGGCAGTGAGTGGGATAGTACTCATGGCTGGTTGGCTCAGAGTCAGGAATATCGTTTGGATGTTTAGTGTGTTATGCCACGCAACTGTCTCGCTCCTCCCCATTGCAAGTCTTATCAGTGTTTTACCAATGTTTATAGCGTCACCACGCTTGACCACGCTCATTCCAGAGAAGGGGCATCATTGGTGACATCGATGTGTGATACAAACACACAGGTTCGTACGTTCACATTTTTGTGGACAAGGAGGAAGTTATCTTTCGTCCCAAAGCAAAAGCATAGTTGAGGAATTTGCTGTTCCTGATAAGGATCGAAGCAATATTTTCCGAATACGATGTTACAATAGGGGTTAAATTCAGTGTTTAGGAAAAATTAAAGTGGAGACAGAATCTGAATTAAAGACAGAGTAAAGTTAGGTTTAGGATTAAATTGCAACGGGATAAGGTGAGGGTAATATTTGGCTAGAGTTAGTGTTAGGCTGGGTTTAGAGCTAAAGTTATGAATAGGGTTAGTGTTAAGTTCCCCATTAGTGTTAAGGTACAGTACATGGAACTGGAGGAGGTGGTATTAGTAGTGATGGTGGCGGTGCTGTTGGGGTTGTAGTGACAATACCATCCTGACCTCCTTTTAGCCAAAACATGACTAACTTCACATGCAAAGTGTGTATGAGTTTGCGCTACACTCCACCATGTGGGGAAGGTTACTTTAGACACAATCTATTGACTTATTTACAAAGCACGAGGCTCTCGCTAGCGCCTTGCTCATTCTTGACTGTCAATGCACGCACTCGTACACACAAAATAAATAAATAAAAACCTTACAGATGAACAAATGGACCTTTGCTTGATCAGATAGAAATTACCAAAAGTTGAAAGTATAAAAGTTAATAAAAATATCAAGTGAAAAAGACAATGTAACTTTTTTGTGCGTGCATGCCAAAGTGTGCATGCAGTGTATTGTGTTTCTCTCCCACAATGCATTGTGGCTTAACGGTTGTTTCATTGGAGCGTCATTATTATTATCCACGAAATGCACTCAAACGCATCACAAAGCGCAGGGAGGTCTGGTTCGGCTCAGGACTCGCTGCCCACACTGCCACCCAAACCATTTTCAAGTTACAACGTCCTCCGACCTGCGAGCGTAACGCAGTTTACACGTAAACGTCACCGAATAATCCGCCGCAATTAACTCACAAAAAATACTGCAATCTTAAACATCAGAAATGAGGCCAGATAGAGAAAAAAAGTACACTTTTTTTTTTACATTTGACAAACATGATCAGCCAAAATTCGGATTAATTATTTTTCATTTCATCCATGATTTGTTGAATCCGCCTCTGCGGATCACCAGCTAAGTGAATGGCCGGACCAGCCTGGGAAATACCACTCCATCCCCACGTTTAGTGATGGAAATCCTCAGCCTCAGTGGGCAGCTGCTTCATGCCCATCCCGTGGGGAAACTACTTCCAAGGGCACCAGTATGAGGTCACCCACTCTACCTCTAAACTGCTCATGTTTGAGCAGAAACAATGGTAACAAACATGTGATCCCATTGTGCTACCGAAAGAGCTTTCACGCATTTCTGAAAGGGGATGAAAATGTGGGCATATGTACCCATGCGTGAAGCAAATACTGTACATCAACTATATATGCACACACACATATATTGTAAATATATATGTATAATGTACATATATACACATTTCTACACATGTACAATGTGTATATACAGTATAAATAATGCATATACAGCACAAACATGCATACATATACAGTAAATACACATACATACATAAAAACACACAAACTATACGCTGTAAGTATGCATACACTATCACATCTCTTTGCCCGAGCCAGCTATTCATTTGGCAATAGCGAGCCACACGCAAGCGACAGATTTTCCGTCACGAGATGGTGCCAGTCAACAAAGGGACATTCCCCTCAGTTAAGACGTTATGAGGATCAAGCACACCACACTGGACTCCGCAACAAATAGAAACCACTTATAACACATTTATAATCCATAGCAATGGTCGGCATGGCACTTACGTCGTCTTTTCACTTCCACGCCGAATTTCATGGCTGATGTATGTCGTCCCAGGCGCTAACGTTACTAGGTGTGAAAACGACACGTGCAATCTTGATAATTGCATCAGATGCCGAATAGAATGACGTGTTTTCGCCAGTGTTACAGATGCCTGCCGAGTTTGACAGGTGTTTAGGTTGCAGGGTATCCTGGGAAATACCCGCAATACTTTGCAAGCTGCATGAAAGAGCAGCCAGATGTAATCACGGTTAGTAAGAGGGAGCGCATCCACGAGTGCCCCTGGCAAATTTAATTTCAGTTTTCCCATGGCCCACAGAATTGACAAGTAAAATGGATGCCTAACCTTGACATTTACAATGAGACCACACTCAAGTGAATCATTCTTGGGTAAATCACACATGCACCTGCTAATCAGCATCAAAACACCCACGCATGCACTAATAATACAATTAACAGCATAACATCCTCATACTTTCCAGTGGGTAAATTATCAATCGCACTCATCCCACACACACCACCCCCCCTCCTTCTGGCCTACATAGTCTGTCGGGGCAAATAATGTTCGCAAGCACCTCTCAAGGCTGGCACAGCACACGGATGAGCAGTATGACCTGCATCACGTATGCCCAGCCACTATTGTCTCCCCAGTGCTGACGATGAATAGCACAAAAGGTGGTACCTCAATAGAAGAGAGGCTAGTGCCAGGATAAGAAAATTTGCCCACTCTTTCAATTGTCACACCTGGAGACTGAACCGACAGCATCTGGATTGCAAGTCTTGTGTATGAACCATCACGCCATGGCAGCATCCCAGGCAATCAATAATCCAGTAATTGATGTGTCTCATGTCATGATAGTTAATCCAGGTGGATGGGAATGTGACACATGTGGTGCTCGGTTTAACTATGATCCCCTAATTATGCAGTCACGTACTTCCACAAACATGCACCCATGCACGCGCGCACACACAGACATACAGACACGTGCACACACAACAAAACATCACGACTGGTGTGCAATTCACGTGAGGGTAAACAATTGGCAGGTCAGTGTTAATCATCGAAACAATGAAATTAACATCCGGCTACCTGCAAAATGTGTGACATGGCAATTCATTACAACTTATGAAGGTGAAGTGTTTAAAAAATAATAAAATCCACTCTCTGTAATCCAATGTCAACCAATATTAGATGCCTGCATTACAATTCATAGTAAAACCTAGCTAAGTGAAATGATAACAGGAACATAAAATGTGTTTGCCATTCCTTTCAAAATGATCATCTTTGAGTTATCAAGATTGCATGCTGCGTTTCACCAATTTCCTCGATTTACTTTTGTGGAAATCATAAACGTAGCAATGCAGTCCCCTCCCTGTTGGGTGCCAGTGTTTCTCTACAGGTGTATGTGTACGTACATACGTGTGTTTGTGTACAAATTCGAACACAAACGCAAAGTGTGTACACAAACACACAACAGTGCACCGTTTGTATATTTTGTAATGAAAGATGATGGGGTGGGTTTTTGAGCAACGTAATAATACAGAATTAGAAATTCATTACTCAAAAAGGCTAAGTTTGAAAGTACTATTTTATAGGATGCTTGGAATTGGATAATTCCTGCTCAAAAGTACTTTGTTATTTAGTGTGTGGGAGGAAACCGCAGTGCTTGGGGGAAAAAAAAAATAAAGCATTCATGAGAACAAACTCCACCGCACACATTATGCCTGTCATTGAAAACGTCCACCACAATGGGTCATAAACTTGCTGGCTATATACCACCTAACCGAACCACCAGAAATCTATGCAGCCGAATGTCTTAAACACATTATCATGATCATCATAAAATGATAACAGATCTGGCTTAAACCACCGATTCACAATTTTCATCCTTTCACATCCACCACCGCCGCCAATTCCTCTCACAGCAGCCAAACTGTGTCACACTCTAAAAAGCTTCCACTCCCGAGCCTCACCGGAGATTTTCCCCAATGAATTCCGTGTCACCTTGGGAGAGACATCAAGCGCGCAGGCACACATCACAGCGCCGCCATGTGTAGCTTCTGGTGACTGCGCAGCCGCGACTTGCGGCGAAACGAGCGGCCGCAAACCTCGCACTCGAATTCTGGCGGCGGCGGCGGCGGCGGCGGCGGGGGCGGCGGCGGGGGCGGCGGCAGCAGCGAAAGCGGCGACGAGGGCGGCTGCGGCGAAGACGGGCTGCTGGGCGCGTCGGCGTTGCTCAAGCACAGCTTGTCGAGGAAACCTGCGCCGCGGCCGCCCTTCCGCGGCGAGCCGTGCAGCGCCGCGTGCATCCGCTGGTGCTTCCGCAGGTTGTCGCGCCGCGAGTACGACTTGTCGCACACCTCGCATGGGTAGCGGGCCTCCTCCGCCGCAGCCTCGTGCTCCAGGCTGTGGCTCGCCAGGTACGCGGCGCGCGTGAAGCTCTTTCCGCAGTCTTCGCAGCGGAAGCCTGGGGCCTCGGCTCCCGAGTCGCCAGCGGGCGTCTCCTCTTCCTCCGTCGCAGCTGCCGCAGCCGCCGCTGCCGCGGCCTCGGCCGCGCGCTCGTGCTTTTTCTTGTGCGATAGAAGCGAGGAGAGATGCACGTAAGCACGGTCGCATTCTGTGCACTTGTGCGCCTTCTCAGCCTTGGGAGGCTTCTCAGGAGAAAGGTTGGGCCCGTCGTCCATGACCATCGAGCCGCGCCTCACAGGGGTCATCGCACGCCTGTCTGTCGGCACAAAGGATCCCGAGTACTTGCGGTAGCGCCGATCGGCCATGTCTGCAAGGGAGACATTAACAGGATTTAGTGGGATCAGTGAATTGTGGAAATCCGACTCTTCCTACCTCAAGGTAGGTGAAAAATAACCTTTGTTCGACCAGTTACGTGCTAATCAAGAGGGCTTGACAAAGTGTGGGAGTTAGTGGTTGGTGGTTTCACTATAAATGTTGCTATATGGAAATGCAGACGATACCAGACGCAGTCGCTTATAGTTCGACTCGTACAATGAAAAGGACGAAGAAAAAAAGTTCTACCTGTATGGGCAAACTATTTATTTTTGGGCCAGCGATACAGTAAAACCCCAGATAGCCAACTGAAAAGTCCGGCTTGCTGCGATTGTAATCAAAATACAGTGGAAATCTCTAAATTCATTCATTTTTTCTCTCTCACGAAATTCGATTATAAACATTGCATCATGGGGGGGGGTACTGTGCTCGCGAAATACAGCAGCGGATTGTGGCCAATGCTGAAGCTTTTTACTCTTTAAGTGCCGCTGCCTTTTGCACTCCGTTTGCCTTCGTTGTGGTGGGTCCTTTTTATTTCGATCATGGGATCTAAGCGTCAAATGAGTGGAGGAGGTGAGAGCAAGAGTAAAAGGCAGAAACAAATGAACGAGTTTAGCTATAAAAGTGGAATCGTTGGAAAGACTTACTCGTGCGTCTGGTGGAGACGGAGTCTTCTTAGGAGGCAACACGCATTTATTTAACAGTAACACAGAAGGTCCCTAACACGAAGGGGTAATGGCCCCTTCTAACGAACAACCTAAGGAGGCACAGCCTCCGGGCAAATGTGCCCTAGCCACTGGGACCAACCACTCTTAGCCCTTCGGCTAACGGGACCTAGGGGAGGCTTACCCGACCCAGCCATGGTCCTCGGGTCCCGACCACTGGCCCACTCAGACCCGGCCCTGAGAAGGACGTCAGGTCCGGGGATCCTCAGGGTCCTAGCCTTCTGACCACTGGCCTCACTGAGCTCCGGCCCTTAGAAGGACGGCGGAGCTTGGGGTCCAGGGTCCTAGTCTTCAGGCGAGCTCTTGGGTCTTCGGCTTGACGCTGACTGACTCGAGCCGCTCTGGGGTCCGGCTTTTATGGGGCTCCCAGGGTCACTCCGCCCCTGGCCACGCCCACTCTCTGGAACCTTCTAGAGGGACCTGGATTGTTGCGCAATCCCCCAGCCCCCACTGGGGGCCTGGGGTGTCCCCCTCTGGTTCCGAACCGCCCCCCAGGTTGCCTGACACACGAGTCCTGCTTAGTACAGACCGGACCCGTTATTGCCCCCTGTTGGGCCCTGACTGGAGGTACATGTTTAATCGTAGTGGTGGCGGCGTATTACGCCCGACAATTACCCACCACAAGATGAAGCATTTTAATTTTCTCCCGTGAGTTCAGACGGACATGGGAACCTAACCACCTTTTCCCGTATAAACATAGCGTCTACATTCGCAAATTCTACCTTTGTGCATACGTGTAAATTTTGATTCGTATGTTGTTTTTTCTGACTTTATGTGAACGAAAAGACACAAATTCGCCCATTTTCTCATTGAAAAGAGGTAAATTTCAAAATATCACTGTACTGGTCACAAAAGCAAAGTTTGTGGGGAATAATAGCCATTTTCTATACTTTTTAGGCATAAGCAATTACGAAATAACACTACCCAGGAACAAAAATTGTGTTACGTAGTGTATTAATGCTGCTCACAACCAATAACAGTCACCACTGGTGGAGAAAGTGGGGGGGGGGGGGGGCACGTGCCCCCCCCAATGATCAGATCTAAATCCCTAATTTCGATCGGATCATTGGGGTTTATTAGTAATACATCAGTATTTTGCGACCCCCACTGCCACTTTGTAGCATATTATTGTGTCAGGGACTCTATGAGATGATAGGACAATAGTCTGAGTCCATAATTGGCAATAAGTAACGGCAAAGCAGTTATAAGTGACTCACAGAATTGTGCGCAGTTGCGTATACAGGACACGACTTCCCTGAAGGCATCAACACCTTCAGCGAGAGCGATGCCGATCACACAACGCGGTTCGAATTCGACCCTCGATCGATGGCTGCGCCATCGCCGCACACGCGTCAAATAAAAACCAAGGGACAAGTCCTTACTAACACTACCTTTTTTCATTGCTGGAGGGGTTGCCCCCACTACCTGAAAATCCTGGCTCCGCCATTGCTGCCCATTCCATTATCGTACATAAATAATAACAAGAAACTGCACTTGTAAGAAACACAGGGTAGGGCTGTGGACGAGTGTGCTATGATTAATAAAAGCTAGCCCCTGACCCACAAATGGCTGAACAAATGAATAAGAATCCCAGCTCATAAGAGCTCTCAAAATTGATGTCCCATTGTGAGGAAAAAAAATAATCGGTGCATTCTGAGCAGGTAGTCACGTGGGTTGTGTGCCGTTTATATTTAACTTAGTTAATGTAGAGCAAATATGTGCAGTGATTAGTATCTCCAGTGGCCTGTCCTCGCCTTGTCTGTCAATGGACATTTTAAAACGTGTAAATGTTTACTGCTCGTTATATATTTCCTCCCTTCTGTTCTTTCTTTCGCCACAAGGTGGCGTGTATGGTATCATGTATGGTGACATCTGGTCACGGTGTTGTATACGTGCTGAAAATGTCCATCTCATTTACCGATGTTCACGCCTCGACAGCAGGAACCATTGTATGAATTATCCATTAGGCGGTTACATTTTTAAAAGGTCAGGGAGCTTTATACACGAGGTAACTGTTATTACATGTGGAAGTGTGTAATGTAATACTATGACTTGAACCTTTTGGATTCCCAATCGCTGGCAGATTCTAGTAAAATGGACAAGATGTTGAGTGGATATGAGAGCACCACACACAAGGCTTGTATACAAGAGTGAACATTTATGCCCTGAAACAAGTGGCTTTTATAAAGGCGAATGAAAAGGTATTGGACGCACCCATATCAGGTATCCCATCCCCGTCTGCGTGATCCAAGCCAAAGTCTTCATCGTCTGAAAAATGGCACGCACGCACACACATAGACAATCAATATGTATTAGGACACATTCAAATTTAAACCCAGCTATCCACACATAACTGTAGACACAAAGATTACCCCTATTTTTTATCGTTATATATAGGGAGTGCCATTAGTGAACAATAGGGTGGTGTGGGCCAGCACTGGATCCATGCCTGTCTTCCTATTGATAATAATGACAAAAGACACCACTTACTCATTGGAGACCAAGTTAACCTAGGGGAGAGGCCCATGATAGGTTCAGATAACACGTCACTAGTCACTGATGTTATCCGAGACCAGAAATCAAACTCTGGTTGCCCAGTTCATTAAATTCTGTGCACAAATTACTAGACTACAGCAACCGACGAACAAACACACACGCGCACAAATGCGTGTACAAACAACTTACAAGTGCACACACCTATCTACGCACTGGCACATGAATGCAGATATGCAAATAAAGCTGTGCCTACAATCACGTTTTAATTTGCCGAATCGAAGGAAGAACAAATGAAAATCAAAGCATCAGTGCTGACAACTGCGGGCTGCTGGAGATCATGTGACCAACACGCCAGAGGTGGGAGCGGGCAGGAAGGAAGGAGAGGAGCCACCGGGGACAATGGCTGTGACAGCAACAATTATAGCCCCGGCCACACGCACATGGTGAGGGAGAGACAGACACACACACATGGGATGGGGGCACAGTGAGAACAAAAGATATAGAGACATGCGAGAGAGGGAAACATAAAGTAATATGGAGGGATCAAGAGAGGCAGATAAAAAAATACACAGGGAGACCGAGGGAAAGAGGGAATGACAGATCAACAGAGAGACAGATACAGCGATAGAGCAAGACAGGACGAGAGGAAGAAACAGAGAGACAGGAAGACAGAGGGAAACCGAGAGACCCATGACAAAATACACTTGGAGACAGAAGTACTGTAGACAGAGGGGAAGACAGAGATAAAGAGGGAGGGACAGATGTGATTAAATACAAAAAATAAAACAAAAAAATACTTTTTGGTTTTGAGTTCCGAATACCTAGATAAGGTATTTGTTATTCGGCAGAATAAAAAGCACAAATTAGTACACCCTTACTAAAAACGCAAATCGCTCTCCATACCTACACACACTCAATAACACAGATACCACACACTCACTAACCTTCCATTGGAGCCTGATCCAGGCCAAATCCTTCTTCCTCGGATTTCATTTGGAATAAATCTGTTAACTCGGGGTCTGACATGACTGACACTGCAAACATGACCACACAAAAACACACGTGTAATTAGGTCGTGTTTGTGGACAAATGCAGATCAGACTGGCATAGCATGGCTCCCAATCATAGGGCTGCAAATGTAAAAAAACTTCCATCCAGGTTCAACCCAACTCAGTTTCACCTTTGCAAACACCATCCCTTTGGAGTAAGGATGTAACATTTGGTGAAGCAAATACAACAGCAGAGACTGATCCCATAGGACAAATGACATACACGCGTACATATCTACACACACACAAGACAAAGATTCCATGTATAGCCTTAACAGACTGGAAGGGCAAGTGATGTTAGCAAGCATCCATGAAGGCCAGCACAGGACACGAGGGGGTGGGTGGCCAGCACCATGCTCAACAACCTTTATTTCCCCATAGGGGATGTTTACACAGCGCACTAGGTACTAATTTGAGACTGAGTCGACCTAGGGGAGTCCCAGGACCGGTTCAGATAATTATCACTGGTGGTGGCCGTGAGCGGATATCAAATCGGGTTGCCAGGTTCGTAGTGCAGCGCGCTAACCGCTACACCACCGCTCTCCACAACCGCTACACACATTCAGACATATGCACACACATGTATACACACACCTCACCGACACGCTCAGGGTGCACAGAATATTTTGATGGAATTTGGATGCTGCCAGTATCCATCTGGCTTATTTTTCAATATTTGTTTCTTAATGAAGAGTAAAAGGAGCAAAACAAATAATTTAAATTAATGTTTAACTCATATTAAGTCTAATAATTCAATCATCCGACACAACCGTGTGAAATCATTAAGATATTCAGCTCAACATGCCTTAGGCATGTGATATGGGGTTTGGGTGAAGACACTACTCAATACAAACAATGTGACATCTATATTCTTGGTTCTTTCGTGACTTTACCGAAAGAACCAAGAACATGAATCCCTGCAGTCACGAAAGCTTTAAATCAAAATGTGACATCTGTTCAGTGGCGTTCATGTGTTTTTATCTCTCTACATCTCTCTCCCTTGTATCGCCTCTGAATACATCTCCATCATACATCTTCAATCCCTTCTGAATACACCTCCATTCAATCTCTTCATTCTCTTATGAATCTACCCATGGTTTTCCAATCTGCATTTGACCTTCATAGAAGTATTTTTATGAATAGAAAAGACAAGACTTGACGTTTGGCAAGAATTACAAGAATGCTGTCACGCGTTTACCACGTGGCTGAAGCAAAGAAATACAATAATTATTGTATCGGTGACGAAAACCCAGGTTTTAAGTTTATACATAACACATCTCTTGTTTCTGTTTGTATATCTCTTATGAATACATCTCTGTCTCTTGTTTATTCCTTCAACAAACATCTCACCAACCACCCCATTACCCATGGAGAGTTGAGGGGGTGGAGGGTTTGACAACAAAGTGGCAAGCTTCAACTCTTTGTTCCAAGCTTCAGGTTCAGGAGCAGTCTTCAACTCCTTCTCAGTGAGCAGCTGTTACCAGGCCATCAGCATACAAAACATGGTTGAACAACAGGGAGATCTTTTTTAACTGTACCTAGCCATTGATCAGCCTCCCAATGTATCTGTACCATATGGATATTCTATTAGTACAGCCATGGAAGGCTTCTTGAAATAGTAAAAACATTTTTTTTAAATAGTATAGGAGTCATATTTCAGTCACACCCAAATGTGAATAGAAAATGTATAAGACTCCTGGCCATGCAGCTTCACCCAGGCCTATTCACTAACATCAAGGTCTTTAACGACTGTGAGCATGTCAGTAACCCAGAACGCACAAATCTCAAATTAAAGCCCTGGCTTCTTCATGGGGAGTGGGTGGCCAGTACCACGCCCGGCCGCCTTTGTCGCTCAAATGTGGATGTTTACACACCACACCAGGTACTCATTTGAGGCTGAGTCGGCCTAAGGGAGGCCGAGTATCAGTTCAGATATTGAACACCGACGTTGGCCGTGAGCAGGAATCGAACTTGGGTCGCCAGGTATGTAGCGCAGTGCGCTCACCACTACACTATCGCTCCAAACCAACACACACAAATGCTCATCCACACCAACACAAAGATCCCCTGTATAGCCCTAACATACTGTTGGGGAAAGTGCTGTTGACAATCACCTGAAGGCCGACACGGCGCATGAGGGGGTGGGTGGGCAGCACCACGCCCGGCCGCCTTAGTCTCCCTAGTGGTGATGTTTACACTACTCATTTTATAATAAATCGACCTAGGGGAGGCCCAGGACCGGTTCAGATAATCGTCACTGGTGTTGGCCGTGAGAGGGAACCGAACTTGGGTCGCCGGGTTCGCAGCGTGGCGGTGCTAACCGCTACACTACCGCAAAACACACACACACAAACACATTCACCCACACAAACCAACACAGAGACTCCGACACACACAGAGTGCTCTCTACCGAAGGGGTGATGGGCGCTGTGCGTGTCTCTGTGCTCAAAACACACACACACACAAACACATTCACCCACACAAACCAACACAGAGACTCCGACACACACAGAGTGCTCTCTACCGAAGGGGTGATGGGCGCTGTGCGTGTCTCTGTGCTCAAAACACACACACACACAAACACATTCACCCACACAAACCAACACAGCGACTCCGATACACACAGAGTGCTCTCTACCGAAGGGGTGATGGGCGCTGTGCGTGTCTCTGTGCGCAAAACACACACACACAAACACATTCACCCACACAAACCAACACAGCGACTCCGACACACACAGAGTGCTCTCTACCGAAGGGGTGATGGGCGCTGTGCGTGTCTCTGTGCGCGGCGAGCGCTGCCGCCGCCAGGCACATGAGGCCGCACTCGCCACAGCGGTACTCGCGCTCACGCTCGTGGATCTCCTCGTGCTTCTTGAGGAAGGCGCGGTGCAGGAAGGACTTGCCGCACACCTCGCACGAGTGCGGCATGCTGCCCGAGTGCACCGTCTCGTGCAGCCGCAGGTTCGACAGGCGCCGGAAAGTCTTGCCGCACACGGGGCACTCCAGCGTCGCCTCGGGCATGGGCATGGCGGGCCGCTTGCGCGAGTGTCGCCGCTGGTGCTTCTGCAGGCACTGCTGCACACGGAACGCCTTGCCGCACGTCTCGCACACGTACGGCTTCTGGCCCGTGTGGATACGCCGGTGCTCATTGAGCGTGTACGCGTCGAGGAACGCCATGCCGCAGTCCGTGCACACGAAGTTGCGCTCGCCCGAGTGGCGCTTGAGGTGCATGGTGAGCGAGCAGCGGTGGATGAACGCCTTGCCGCAGAGCTCGCACTGGAAGGGCCGCTCGCCCGTGTGCGAGCGCAGGTGTGCCACGAGCTGAGCGTTGCGCGCGTAGATGTTTCCGCACTCCTTGCAGATGTATGGGTTGTTGTCGGAGTGCAGGCGCTTGTGCGCGCGCAGCGCAGGCTTGTGCTTATACGACTTGCCGCAAACCTCGCAGACGTAGCGCTTCACGTCCGAGTGGCACGCCTTGTGCTCCATCAGGTAGTTGGACGACACGAAGCCCTTCTTGCACACCTCGCACACGTACGGCCGCTCGCCCGTGTGCTGCCGCTTGTGCTGCACGAGCTTTTGCTTCTTGGCAAACGTCTTGTCGCACACGTCGCACACGAAGGGTTTGGGCGGCGGCCCACTGTGCGTCGCCTTGTGCACCGTCAGATAGTAGCCCTGCGTGAAGCCCTTGCTGCAAATGTCGCACACGTAGGGCTTCTCACCCGTGTGGATGCGCGCATGCAGCCGCAACTTGTACTTGCTGGCGAAGGTCTTCCCGCAGTGCGACTCCTTGCACTTGAAGGGGCGCTCGTTGGTGGAGCGCGATACCGTCTTGTAGGGGAGCATCTTAGGGCGTGAGCGGAACATGTGCACCGCCTTCTGCTGCTGCTGCTGCTGCTGCTCATCGTCCTCTTCATCCTCCTCTTCCTCCTCCTCCACCTCCAGCTCCTCCCCGTTGTCATTCTCCATGTCGTCGTCCTCTGGTTTTTGCTCGTATTTTGGCGACAGTGATGGCGAGGAGGAGTTGTCCATCTCATTGTTGACTGTGGGAACATGAATACACCGTCGTCATTACCATGGTCATCGTCATTCATTGGCTCGTGTTGGCAAGGGCAGCTCTTCACACAGGCAACACTGTGGTCGCTCAGTTTTACTTTGTGTTTCTTATAATTGGCAGCAATTACCTCGATTATGCTCAGCATCCACACGCTGAGAAAAGCATTTTCATTTGCAAATGTTCGTAGAAACTGCAGCACCGTACACCATATTGGCGCACGGCACTGTTAGTCACATCAGTGGCCTTACTTGACTTTTGTCATTCAAGGGTTCTATCTTACGACAAAGCTAAGACTTTGAAATTTAGCTGTGTACTGAGTAAGCGCTTATCTCTGAGCATATCTGCAAAGCCTGTGCAGGCCACATTTAGAGCAAATCCAAAATGAAAGAATATTTTTTAGAGTGCAGTCTCTGGTGACCAGGTTAATATTATTATCCAACTCATTAATATTTGACAATCAGTTTTAATTAAATTAAAAACTATGGGATTGCATGGCAGTGGTGTATAAGTGCAAATAGATACTAAAAAAGCACCACTTTCGTCATAAAATTATGGGTTTTCTCACTTAAGGCAGCCCACACAAATGTCCACTTGCAGTAGTGCTTTCCAGCCAGTTTGTGAAGCTCCCAAATTTGCCTTTGAATATATTAAATGGTTGAGCGGAGTACTACAAATGTAAAGGATGGAGGAGAGCCAATTGCCGAGACAGACAATGGAGTCGTTTCGACGAGTCCAGTGGCCAAGGGAAAGACCAGATGGTGGGATCCTGTTAGGGCTGATCTAAGGAGGTCGCATGTCTACTATGCAGCAACAGCTGTGCAGTCTGGCAGAAGGCAGAAAGCGTACGAGGTGTGGTGACATAAACAGCTTTGGCCACCATGACACCGTGAGTTTGATCTTTTTTAACTTGCATAATGTGCCTGGGTGGGTCAGAGGCCTAATATTGAGCACACAGCCAGCACTACTAAGATCCTAGGTTCAAATCCACATTTCAACCATCCGTAACCAAACAAGATTAAGTGCAGTAAATTCATTAAATCAAATCTGTATTTTTACTTAATTTGGCTGATGAGAGCTAAAACTTTTATTCTGGATTACCATGACAAATATACCTCTCAGGCAGGTGTGTGATAATATGCACCGAGTCACCATAAGAAACAATTTAAGAGATGTCAGAAGTAGCTTTGTGATGTCAAATACAGGAGGCTGCTCTCTAACGTGGGGTGATGCATCACTTTCTATGAAAGTTGCAAATTTCATCTCAGGACATAATGCAGAGAGCACAAATGAATTATAAATATATATGTATCTGTTCAGCCCTTTGTCAATCCACTGCTGGATAAAGGGCTCTCCATGCCCTGTCGGCCATGAGGGTTTTATAACCATACTTCACCAGGCAGGTTAGCGTGGGTTGATTTAGCATTTAA
Organism: Petromyzon marinus; assembly: GCF_048934315.1. NCBI lineage: Eukaryota > Metazoa > Chordata > Hyperoartia > Petromyzontiformes > Petromyzontidae > Petromyzon > Petromyzon marinus. Next base: position 9,743,119 of record NC_133671.1, read on the forward strand.
ATCGCAACTCATGTTAGCCGCGGCTGGGAAATGAACACAGATGAATAATAATGATTTGTTTTGCAATAGCACCCAATATGCCAAGTTGTCTCCAAGTGATAAACATCAGGTTGCCGGGTTCATAGCGCAGTGTGTGAACCAGTGCTCCACCCCATGGAATATCATCAGTCAGGGTCAATCCACTGCTGGATGAAGGCCTCCCCAATTTACTGCCATCTCTCAATAACCCTGCAATGTAATAATCCACCCAGCACTTGCTGCTCTCTCATTATTCCCGACCCTTGGCAATCTTTCCTTCCAGCGACACGTCCGGCCATTGGAGCTCACCTACTTTTATAAACTTTTCAAAGGCAGAATTAACGTGGTAATGTTTTCAAATAAATGTGTTCCTCTTTCAGTGTCTCATTGTAATTGAGGAGGGTTGGGGGGGGGGGGCTCAGAAGTAGGAAAACACATTTTCAAAAGTTTAAGTAAGCCTGCACAATCCACCAAATCTGGCCTGCGGAGTTCTAGATTAGAGGCGTATTGCCTTTCCACCGTGACTCACTGGCATATCCCGCTCGCTGTGCAGCGCGGATGACGCTCGCTCCCTCCCACGTCTCTCCGTCCATGTCTCCGTCGTAGTGCTCCTCCATTTCTGACATCGTCACACCTGTGCGAGGGCGAGAGCAATAGATGCGTGAGCACAAAGCCCGTAAAAACACGAAGATCCCCCCCCCCCGTATAGCCTTAACAGATTGTTGGTACAAGTGCTGTTAGCGAGCACCTATGAAGGACGGCACGGTACATGAGGGGGTGGGTGGCCAGCACCACGCCCGACCGCCTTTGTCTCCCTTGTGGAGATGTTGACACACCGCACGATATGCTCATGTGAGGCTGAGTCGACCTATGGGAGGACCAGGACCGGTTCAGATAATCGTCACTGGTGTTGGCCGTGAGCGGGCATTGAACTCGGGTTGCTGGGTTCATAGCACAGTGCGCTGACCACTACACTACCGCTCAAGAACATACACGCACACAAGCACGTACATGTGTATACACACCCACACATATCATTACACCAGTTAAACCGTGTCGGCCGGGTTACAGATCCGGTACGGAGGCTAATGTTAGTGAGCGCCTATTATGCTCACGTTTCCCCCAGTGTGAGATTTGATCATCAAATACAATAAGACCTGCTTCAGGAAAAACCTGACTTTGTGGTGGTTTGTTTGTATGTCTACGTAAATGTGTAAAACGCTCCAATGAATAAAACTACTCAACCCTAAACTATAGCTTAATGTACTGTGTATTTTTCAGCTATAAGGCAGTGTTTGTAATGACACTGGTACAGTGTTTCCAACCTCTGCTTCTACACCAATGCCAACACGGTAGATAAAACGTAACGTCTTCATGCGTCTATTAAATATTAGAAATAAATAGATGTACAGCCACTTTGTCACTCCACTCCTATACGAGGGCCTCTGAATGCCACGTGGGTCGCGAAGGTTATTTGACCATACTTCACCACGCCGATTAGTGGTGGCTGGCAAAGGCGGGGAGCATGGACGTGGGAACATAAGAGTACGATAAAACAATGGATTTTTCTGCACCTACTCTCTCCTGCCCATAACTTAGTCCCACATTCCTATGATGAACCTTTTTGTGCATGGTGGTCACCCATCCAAGTACAATTCGAGCTCAGCCTTGCTTAACTTCCAAGCTAATGTAATGACATGGTGACATCTGCTGGCCGGGAAAGGGAAGCACAGGTACGGGCACGGTAAAAGTAACAACCAATCAGAGAAGGAGAGGTATCTGGGGCAAAGGTAACAGGTGGGGTTAGCCGAGAGACTCCCGGGACATGCTCGAAGGTTCCACGAGAGGGCGTGGCTGGAGGCGGGGCCTAGCCATGCCTGGGGGGATATAAGGGGGAGCAGACCCGGGGCTCGGGGTTCGTGTGGGGATTCTTGGGTCCTGGCTGTCGCTGCTCGCCGACATCTCTCTCCGTCGTCCGCCCACGTGGAAGATCTCCTGCGGGGGTTCCATCGCCATCATCGTTACCCCGCCAGCCAGCGGCGTAGCCGAGTGAGGGTGGTGGGACCACGCCGAGTGATCGGTGGTGTCTAGCCAGTAGAGACGTTAATATCTAAGTGTTGCACTCATAGTGAGTATAATAAGTGTTGGCCTGTGTTGTGCCCAGTGTGAGAAATAAAAAAAGTACCCTCTACACGACGTGTCGCAGAAGTCGCTCATTACACTATGATGAGCTTGGATGCATTCCGGATGATTTGGTTTTTGACACTGGACATACATTCAATGTGTATACAGTTGTCCCTCACTATAACGCGGTTCACCTTTCGCGGCCTCGCTGTTTCGCGGATTTTTTTTAGTGTAATTTTGCATGCTTTATTTTCCTGCGTACAGTATGAACGCGCATTGTGTTCAGCGTCCTGATTGGCTAAGGGAGAACCGCACATGTGTTCTGCGTCCTGATTAGCTAAGGGAGTACAGAATGCGTTCGGCTAGCCAGATTTACAAAAATGTTTGGGCTTGAAAACAGGTTTTGATCTTTGGTTTCATTTACTAATATTGTACTTATTTTTTTAAATCTGCGAAAGTTTGAACTTTGAGAGTGTTTAAATACGAGAGAAATGTGAGAAAATGTTAATGCCTGTCTGAGAAAAGTGTATAAAAGTGTGTGGTTAGGGGTTTTACGGCCTTAAAACATGTATAATTGTAAAAAATAAAGCTGATTACTTCGCGGATTTCGTTCATTGCGGGTTATTTTTAGAACGGATCCCCCGCGATAAACGAGGGACCACTGTACTGCATTTACAAGGCACGTACCGATTCACCGCCCTGATGATTGGTTAGATTGTTTGTCATCTTGCTCTTGCTGTCTTGTTGAAACAATCTGTATCGCGTGTTTTAACTGTGATGCTGCCGTGGTGTAATGGTTAGCGCTAGGGCTGAACGATTAATCGATTTCAAATCGAAATTGCAATTTGAAACAATGCGATTAGCAAATCGCAAAGGCTGAGATTTTTGGTGATTTGAAAAGTCCTATTACTTTCTTATTGGAATTGTTTTATTTTGTATTATTATAACTTTTTTTATTTCACTTAACAATTGTTCTATGTTTTATTGTTGTATTTCAATTAAAACATTTTAATAAAAACTAGTTGGAAGCAATTCATATCTTTTAAGTTTTCATCCTTGAATAAGAATATTTCGAGCAGTTCATATTTTGACGGTATCATGTGGTAATGGTCCATCACATATTTTAAATCTATTACACAGTGAATATTGAACTGAAGCTTGACTTAAAAAAATATTTATCACAATGGCAATATCTGTCAGAAAAATCGCAAATGAGATATTTTCCCCAAATCGTTCAGCCCTAGTTAGCGCACACTGGACTTGCAATTTAGAGGTTGCAGGTTTGAATTCTCGGTGAGGCAGTTGAAACAATGGGGAAGTTTATTGAATCCCTCCCCTCCCGCCTCTTGTCTACCCAGCAGTATAAAGGTGTGCTGCTCTGCAGTTAGTTGACTGGTAGGGAGCATAGTCGGGTCAAGTGTGGGCATGCCCACCGCTTCCGAGGCACTGGTCAGCGTGGAAGTGTAGACCAAAACACCCTGCAGAGGACCCTGTAGAGCTCCCTCTAGTATAGGCCCTTCCGTCAGCAGTTGCTTGAGCAAGACATCCCCGTTAGGGTTTGCCGTCCTTACCCTGCACCTCCGATTAGCACGGTTGGCTACGTACAGTGCGAAAGAGCTACATACAGTGTGAAAGAAGTTCAATATGATACGTACAACACATACAGTACATACAAATTGAAGGATATTACATGTAATTTGCATTTATAAAATATACGTATTTTCATATGCAACGTTTGGATTCATTTTATTTAACAAACGTGGATTGGTTTCGTATTTACACATTCATGTGCAAATAAAACCAGTCAACAATACCAGCGCCCACTGACTAAATCACACTTCATTGGTCCGAAGCCAGTGGTGGAAATTCCACATTTCCGTGGCTGGTACCATTACCTCCTCGATGTAATAAAACCCTCTTTTGCCAAGCAGTGTAGCCCCACCAGATGGTGCTCATTTTAGCGACCCCCCAAGGAATGGAGATGGCATGATTAAGATGATGGGGCTGAGTCAACCCTGACCGGGATTTGAACTCATGACCTCATGATTGGGAGCCCTGCTGTTCCACCAACTGAGCTACTTCCTGGCCATAAAAGCCAGCCATGAATGCCTAATTAAACATGCGTGTGTGGGGGGAGGGGTGTGTGTGATTGTGGGGAGTGGTAGGGTAGCGGTTACCACGCTATGCTACGAACCCAGCAAACCAAGTTCGATTCCCGCTCATAACAAACACCGGTTATGATTATCTAAATCGGTCACTGGGCATCCCCTAGGTCGACTCAGCCTCAAAATGAGTACCTAACTGTAAACTATTTTTTATTTTACCAGGTATGGTCCAATGAGCTACTTAGCTCTTTTTCAGAAGCAACCTAGCCACAAATGATAGCTCAACGAAGTGGCTTATCAAGTGGATATATAGCAGCTAAATACTCTAAAAATGTTTACAAATATGGAGAGAAAAACAGGAAAAATTCCACACGACCACGTGGACAACATGCAAACTCCATCTATACAAGCGTTGGGGTCGTGATCAAATCCAAACCTTCCTGTAAACCAGGCGAAGTAGTTCACATCTTGCCACCATGATGCCCTATCATCACCACTGGGGAGACAAAGGCATTCGGGCATGGTGCTGGCCTCCCATCCCCTCGTGTGCCGTGTTCGCCTTCATAGGTGCTCACTAACAGCATGCCCCAAAGTCTGTTTAGGCTATTTGGGGGATCTTTATCTTGTGGGTGATCGACATTTGAGCTTTCATACATTGTATGCTCTACTATCTGTAGATGCAGCGTATGTGCATGTGAAATTGTGCAATAAACAGCCCTTTGTTAATCCACTGTTGGATGACAGCCATCCCAATCCATGTGGGTCGTCAGGCTTATTTGACCATATTTCACTGCGCTGGTTAATGCAGGTTGGTGAAGATGGGAAGTATTAACGTGGCAGCATAGAAGTACTGAACAATATTGGATTTTGCTGCACTGGCCTCTGCTAACCAAAATATATAGCTGCAGCAGCCTATGAAACCTGTTTTATCTATGATGGTCACTCATCCAAGCATTGTCCAGACAACCCTGAATAGTTTCTGAAATTGTATGAGATTGGGTGCATTCTGGTGGATTGGGTGATTATTATTTGTATAAATAATGTACAGATAATCGTAAACAATTAGAAAACAGATGTATTATACACTGTAAAGTGTAATATGTAATTACATTTTTACATGACCCACAACCGGAATTTCACGTGTTCCAATCCAAATAGAGGGATAACTGCGCTCATCACACTTCTACAGCCGATAAAATTAACGACCACATTGTCAGTGAATGTCCTATGTACAGACCGACCCTTTAATAAGAATAACTTCAACTTGTAATGCCCACAGTATTTACTCACTCTCATAGAGAGAGAAAAACCCAGAGGCGTGATGGACCACAGACAAGCAGGAGAGTAGCGATGCATTGAGCCAGTGCCAACAATTGGCCAAGCTCTGTGGTCCTCTATATATTCAGGCGTTATCGTCCAATTCATGAGTGTTTACATGTAGGAAAAAACCGGAGCACCAAGAGAAAAGCCACGTGTGCGAGGAAGGAAACCCTATCCCATACAGATTGAACAGATGGGAAGTCCACATTTGTGCTGTATTGCTTGCCTAGAAAACAAACGTAAGCATATTTTTTTAAATCCACAATTAATTTTGCTCTGTACATGCAACAGCACATACGTTCACAATGGGACCCTCTCATACAAACGAACCACGGTAAATGATCGACCCATCACCATAACGATTTCACCCCTGCCCTCTCTGCGGACACAAAGGATGTTCTATTGCTGGGAGGGAGCTCAGTGCCTCTCTGGGCTGTCTTCTGCGTGGGATTGGCCGAATGACCCAGTCCCCAGAAGGGGACACAGCCACTGCCACCATCCTCACCGCCTGGGTTTCATTGCCTGTTACTCAATGAGCTCTAGGGGCGGCAATCTTCTCCACGGGCGGCTCTGAGTAAATGCCGGAAATGACATTAAAAATATATATCACAGTTGCTAAGTACAAGCACAACATGACAAGCAGCTAGCAACAAACAGGATGATTAAAAAGTTGTAATACACAAGAGTGAATACGTTCAATTTAATTGAGCGAGGTTATAAGAACTTGGGAAAAGTAGTGATGGGGAGGAATTCCAAAGTGGAGCAGTGTGAGGGGAGAAGCAGAAAGAGAAGTGAAAGAGGAGTGATTTGGACCTGTACCACGATGGTTCAAGGTTAAGACGACACCGCCAGTCTATTACAAATGGCAGGCAAACAATCTCACCAAGAATGACCAATAGGCATGTGATGACTTTCTGCTTTTACAATATTTCACTTTTAACCAAAGAATATAAAACATTTCTCCACGTTTTCAAGAGCTTTTTTCGCGTAACGTCTCAAAGTGGGATCTTTTTCCAGCTCCCTGTTTAAGTTAAATTTTTGTGTGGATGTGTGGAAGGAAACCCGAGTATCCAGAGGAAGCCCACAGATAACTACCAGGTGGCACACGCCTGAAACACAATATGTGCCACTCCCAAAGTCACTGGGCTGCAAGGTGGCCATCAGTGAGGTGGCCATGAGTTGTCAGCATGGGTTCATACACCCGACTTCGCAGAACCTTTGAGTGTTATAATCTCGTGTGTGCAGGTTTTCTTCGCAACTTCGAATTGCTCCCACACACCAAAACACTCCTTAAAATGTAATTGGCCAAACATACTCGTGCAGGACTCTCCTGAAAATAAGCCTTGATAATCTAAGATTTTCCTGGGTTAAAAAATAATAAAGAACACTCAAATTACACGGACATATGGTTAGAAACGTACTTTCTTTATTGCCTTTTACAGGATCAACATAGTTGTGTTATAGACGTCGTTATCATCACCACAGAAACAGCGATACTGGATCTGCGTTCCTGTCTAATTCTTCACCAGTCAACCCATTCTCCAATATCCCTTTTCCACTGACACATCCAAGCTGAGCCAGCACGGCGCCCTGAATGTCCGAGTGGTTTATCCATTTGTGAGGGGCTGAACCAGAACCAGACCATGATTTGCTGACCTCCCAAGATATCACAATCTAGATCAAGATATCACAATGGCCCATTGGTCCATTCACTATACGTGACTGATGTCACAGCTTGCTTTCTGCAGTGTAATAACATGGCGACTCCTAAACTACACTGGGCTGATATTCTTGGTTCTTTCGGTAAAGTCACGTAGAAGGGAAACAATAAAATAATAAAAATATAAAACAATACAATTATCACACTGGGCTGGATTGGCACTACCCTGGCCTGGCTTGGTTTTACAGTAGAAAAGAGGTACTGGTTCAGAAAGGGCGAGTGTGCACCGAAGCCAACAATACCAATACCCGTCATTCGCCACTAAGTGACAGTGACATCACCACGGCACCGATGCCAGGCGAGGTGCACTTTGAGGCCACGTAAAAAAGTGTCGAAGGCTTGCTGACAGGAGGTCTTGGGAGAGACCCAGGTACCATGGGTTGGCTGACTGAGATGACTGGTAGATGCACCAACTTGCTGCATTTTAGCTGCCCGGCGCTCCGCTTGTTGTTGTGAGCGTTGCTCCTCTGCCCTCTGTTGCTGCTGGAGGCTGACTGCGTCCAACTGCCCAGTAGCGTCCTTCACGAACCTCCTCCATAGAGGCCGATCTTGACACCGCTGATACCAGTCGTCGGCAAGTCCACTCAGCTGCACATCCTCCCGTACCGCATCAGGACATCTTTTCTCCAGCCCATATCGTGCCCGTTTAGCCCCCTCTATGCAGCCAAACAGCAGCTTCTTGGGGATGTGGTGGCTGGGCATGCGGGCTACACGACCCAGCCAATGCAGCCTTGCCTGTCAGAGGCACTCACTGATGGGAAAATGTCAACATCTTTCAAGGATTTGTGAGCTCCTCACACAATCCAGCCTGGTTACACCCAGGATGAATCTTGGGCATGCCAGCCTGAATGTTTCTAATTGGCACAGATGTTGCACACAAGCATAGAGAAGGGAGAGCATGGTTGTGGACTAGAAGACCCAAAGCTTCATGCGGAATGACAAACCAGGTAGCTTTCACACAGCATTGCACAGCCGATGAAAAGATAATGCCGCCCGAATGATTCGGAGTGAGACCTATGCTGTCAAACCGGAGCTTGTCAGAAGCACACTGCCCAGGTATGAGAAACTCTCCACTCTCTCCACAACTGCTTCATCACCAATGGGGAGTTGAGGGGTGGAGTGTTTGGTAGCACAAAATACCCAGGCAGGTACTTAGTGTTGGTGGGACTGATAGTAAGACCCCATACCTCTTAGTGGCACACTCCAGGTTCAGCAGCAGCACCTTCAACTCCTCCTTTGAGTGAGCAGCAATTACCAGATCAGCATACATAACATGGTTGACCAATAAGGAGCCATCCCTCGACCGCACCCGGGCATCAATCAGCCTCCCGTTGTATCTGTACCAGATGGAAATTCCTCCGGTACAGCCATGAAACCAGAAGACTGTAACGAAGCCACCACCACCACGTGCGATTAAAAGCCTTGACGTTCATGTGCTGCCCGTGGGGGCGAGTGTGCACACCTGGAGGACATGACCCTCGGACTGAGGGGGCAAGGGATAGTCCAGGCTTGAGGCACTATCAGGGAGTTGCATCACAGGGTAAGAGTTGCGCAACGGACGGCACAGCGGTGGTGGCAGCAGTCGTGCGTTTTTTAAGCTGGCCAGCCGGCAGAAGCAAACAGTAGCATAGTGGTGGCTGGTTGGCTCAGGAGCTATAACACTCTGTTAGGGCACTAAGCCAGCACTGCTGAGCAGCTGCGTTTGGATCATGATTAAACCAAATTCTTAAGTATTAGCGATAGTTTCAACCTGGTCACCAATGACTACACACAAAAAACATCATATTTACATGTGGTTTGTCACTTATTCTTATTTCAGCTCTGAGATTTAAAAAAAATCAGTATGTTGAAATAACAATGACCACTTCTTGCAGGGCATATTTAAGTCTGCTCTTGGTGTGGATAGAGACATACTGAAGTGTGAATTCAGAAGTAGCTCAGTGACATGATCCTTTGGGTCCGTTCTCTGGCTACAAGAGTTCGCATTGATTTAATCATCTTGCATGATAATGCCAATAGTAATATTGGCATATCAATTTGGGGGGGGGGGGGGGAGTGGAGACAAAGAATAATAATTTGATTGAAATAAATAAAGAAAAGAGAAGGAAACAGCAACACCGATCAACTCTTTGTCAAGTGAGTGTCCACTGGGGTGAATCGGAAGCTTAAACATTTCCATAATAAATTTACAGGACGGGATGTCAATCCCAACATGCCACACTCTTTTCATCCGGTAGTTTGGAGGGGTTGGTGATCACACCAGGATTCAATCCATTACGATGATGTGAGGCACACATCTACTACATGACGAAGTGGTACCTTAATGCAGTGGCAGTGCAGCAAGTAGGTTCTGATTGTTACAAAGAAATGCCTGTGTAGTGAAGCTTATGTGTTCCCCTCTGTTAGGTCTAGATTTTTCACGCCATGAAAAGGATACTTGAATAAGGAAGAAAAAATATGCATAGATTCTGTAAATCTTTCCAAAATGCGCTCGCGATGAAAATACTTAATTGAACATTGACGTTTTGTTTCAAGCCGCACAAGGAGATAACATCACGCGGCGTATGACATCGCATGATGACATAACGTGTGATCGGGAAGGGAGGCAGCAAGGGGGTCCATGCGCCTCAGCCATTATGGTGCAAACGCCCAAGTGAATCCATTCAGTACTGTTTTTTGTAGCCAGGTTTTAGGTAACGTTTTGATCAACTTGGCCGATTTTACAGAGGCCAAGTCCATAAAATCAACACAACTTCATACCAACATTTATGTTTGTACTGGATTATATTTACGATTAATATTGTGCCCTCCTGCATATTTAACAGAAAGGAAGACAAGCACAGCTAAAACATCAACACTTTCAACATTAGTCAGAAAGTGTTACAAATAGGAATTGGCCAAATATTCCACAAATAATCCTCATAAAAAATATTATTTCATGGCTCAGTGCGGCTTTTGTAGGAGAAACGTTTAATGATTATTTTGGTTGAAGTGGTGGTTAACACTGATAGCAGATTAAATGTAGAAGTTATCTATGTGAACATTATAAATCCTGACCCCCATGTCCAGCCACCTGGGATTATAAATCCTGTAAGAACCGATTTTATTGAGAGGTTGAACTCACAGCTGAATTGAGTATGAAGAACTGAAACTTGTATAGCTTCCAATGAAAAAGTGATGGGAATTTCACTTTACTGTTATTGCTATCAGTGCCCTCATGTCTTTATACGAGCACCCTTCCTTTAAACTTTACATTGCCACAAATGCTTTCCACACTTTTGTGAAAAACTATGCCGAGTTTTTAATGTTCACCGTACAAAACTGTGCTCTGAAAACATCCTTTGGTTCACTGACACGGGCTGATGCCTATATTATATAAATCAGAAAGCAGTTCTTCTGAAGCCTTGGTTTAAACCGTGAGGCAGGGTCTCTCTGTCAAGAGATAATGCCCTCGTTAGGGCACTAAGCCAACACCTCTGAGGCCTTGGGTTCAAGCCCCATGGCTGGGTGTTTCACTCCCTCTTCACGTCGCTATTGCCGTTGCCAGGGCACTGAGACAACACAGCTTCTGGGTTGAAGCCCTAAGGCTAGCGTCCTCTCTTTAAGGCAGCTGGTGCCTGCATCTAGGCACGGAGCCAGAATATTGGAGGCCCTAGGTTCAAACTCTGGGGCGGGTGTCTCTCTGGGAGCCATTGTTCATGTCAAGGCACTGAGCCAACATGGCTGAAATGCTGAGTTTGAAGGAGGAGTTGACCTAGAGGGCTTTAAAAAAACCTTTTCCATGTGCAACGAGTTTACCAGTCTCAGCCTTGGTCACCGTTGACTGGATATCCTCTCCCCACCCCATAATAAACTAGTAATTTCATTTAATTCAGCTCTGTTCGGCTCCGAGCATGGGGTTGCACAGCAGCATTGAGCCTGCCAGCACTGCGGAAGCAAACCAATGTTTAACGGTGTTCCTTCAGGCAGCAGTTGATATGTAACCCAGTATGTTGGCTGGTGGGCACCGAGGGAGCGCCATGACCCAGCCATTTGTTGGCGCTTGCCAACAGCGATATAGCAAATAGGTTTCCAACCAATGCGTGCACAGTTTCAAGTGTTCTCGTGTGTGGATTTTTCTCCAGGCACCCAATTTCTTCCCACATCACAAAAATACTTAAGATCATTGAAATGACATTCAATGCAATGCCATCTTTAAAAAATAATTTTTAATGAATATGCCTAATAATAATGCTGTCCTTTGTTTACCCAGGAAATGTTCAGTCTTCAGACTTTTTAGAGGGATTCTGCTTGAGATGTTTAGGAGATTTGATTTTCGGTATCATTCTGGAAATAAACAACAATATTCGTGGAAGAAACCCACAACATGAGGATATATAATTCTCAAACCCTCTAAGCATGGCTCACTACAAACGACCTGCTGCACTGCTTTCAACAAGCACATCACTGCCCTGCAGTCAAACATCAAATACACCGATATCATTATAATCGTTCTCATCCCAAACCAATCTCGAAGTTTATGGATTACAGGCATGTAACTACTTGTTTTTAAATCAAGCATCGGACTGATTGATTGGAACATCTCACATATTTTAAAGACATGTATCCTGTCTCGGTCATTGCTCCATCACAACTTAAACATAAGCAAGCCAATGGAATTTCATTAAAGAGACAGTGCAGTTCACTTATCAAATATGTACAGACCATCACAAACTCACCGACAGATACAATCCAATGCCATTATAGAAGATCTTGATTGTTGAGATTTGGCAGAAAAACAATGAAGTCGAGGCTTTAAATAGACAAATCAAATATTACTTTTTGTTGGTCCTCAATAATTGAATCTAAGGTTCATTTGATTTTTGTCATAGGGCAGGCTCGGCCTAAATTTGTAATCAGCTGTAAGCCTCATAATAAATATTAGTGAACCAAGTACATCACTGAATCTAGTACAATAGAGTTAAAGCCAACCAGTTACTCGAAATGTATGTAGACAATTACATAATAGTATCCACATGCTAAAATAGTATATATTTGGGTATCATTAATTTCCACTGGTGGTGAAAATGCAGTGGTGCAAATTCCATATTTCCATGGCAGGGGCTAATATCTCCAAATTTGTACTTATTTGCAAAGCCATTGAAAAAAATGTGCCACCCCTGGTCTCTGATGCATAGCTGGATTTTAAGTGCTCGCTTCACAATTCACGTAATTTACGATTCATGTGTGCAAAGCTCATATTTTTCCAATTTATGCATTGAGCTATGAAATAGGCAGCACTCAATGGCACGCTCTCAAGAATGTTAATGTCACAGAGGGTCACCATTAACGTCCACTTTGCAGCGGGACGGTGTGCCATGGTAATTACAGTAATCTCCCCCAGCACAAACTAATGGGCAGTTGAGCAGGAATCCAACTGTCGAATCCAAACCCAGCAGTTATCAAAACAGCGACCAACTGATTTACAAATTGTGGACAGAGTGTACAATCAAACAATTATGGTTTATTTTAAATTTGACATAACAGCAGTGCACGACGACCAAGACAATTTTTATGTAGGCATTGATTTGATAATAGCATTGCTCGAGAAAGAGGGGTGAATCCAACCCACAAATGCTATCGACTTGCCATGGTAGTAGAAAACACCAGTCTGTATAGGTGTGCCTTGCATACATATATAACACACACACACACACTGTAAAGGGCATATTGTTTTACGGGTATCACTTAACCATGCAGTTATGTCCAAGCTATGTGGAAGAAATGGGTGGAGTGGTGGTGGCTTCCTGCACTGTGCTATGACCCTGGCGACCTGATTTCGATTCCTGGCCACAGTTAACGTCATTGACGTGCAATATCTGAACCAATGCTGGGCGACATCCCCCCACCCTTCACCAAGCTGCAATGAACAGCATTACGAAGTATGTCAAACAACCCCCATGACCTACATGGCATCGAGGGCCTTCATCCAACAGTTGATTGACAAAGGACTGTAAATAATTGTTAATTAAGGTATATACATATACAGAGACCACCCCAGTTAAGCATGATATACTGTTAGGGCCAGTGATGTTAGCGAGCACCTAATACAACTTTCACAGCACCTAAAGGGTTGGTGGCACCAGCATCATGTCTGCCTAGCTGCCTTTGTCTCCCCATTGCTGATGTGAACACAATGCACCGGGCATTCATTTAGGCTAATTTGATCTAGCGGAGGTCCAGGCCAGCTTCAGGTTCCCGAAGCCAGCTGCTTGTTGAGCATCACAGTGAGGGATTGAACTTGGTTGACTGGAATTGGAAGTTTGTGCACAAACTATTGCACCACTGTGTATATGTAAACACATTCTTATAACAATACATGCTACAGTATATACACTGAGGTTTAGTGAAGAGGATGAACAATATATAAATACTGTACAAATACCAAAATATAGATTTTTGGGGGATTCTGTGGAAAGTGTTGTTAGCGAGCACCTATGAAAGCTGGTGTGGCTAGTATTAAGTCCGGACGCTTTTGTCTCCTCAGTGGTGATATTTATACACCGCACCGGGGTACTCAACTAAAGCCGAGTTGGTCGAGGGGAGGCCCAGAACTGGTTCAGATATTCACCACCGATTGTGGTAATTACTACACTACCACTCCCCCTTATTTATGTTTGTGTGTTTATAAATATAACCACAGAGACATGCAATTATGGCCAATGTGAATAATAATATGAAGGAGAGAGGAAGGGGGGTGTTAATATTAGAGCCTTCGAAATATAGCACTATGGAAACAAAAAGATAATTCCACCCGACAGGAAGACTATAGAATACACGGTACTGTACTATACATGCACACATGCCAGTCATTGAATATGTATTTGCTTTGGCACTGCACTGAACCGGCATTGTTAGTCTTGGTAGTTTCAGGTAAAAGTGGTGTTGATGATGGTACTTGTGGTGGTGTGGGTGGCCAAGTAGCTAATCAGTTGGGGAGGTAATATTGTTGGTGGCTGTGGTAGTATAGGGGTGATGCAGTGCTATTGTTGGTGGCTGTAATGGTGACATTAGTAGCAATGTTCGTGGTAGTAGCAGTATTAATGGAGGTGGTTATATGAGTGGTATGTGTGGTAAAGCTGTACATTGTGAGTGACACGCTAGGAGAAAGGGTGATGGTGGAGGGATAAGAACGCAGAAGGTGATGTTGTTGGAACGTAACTAATTAAAGACGTAGATGAAAGGGAAGGTTTTAAGCCTGGACTTCAATGAGGGATGGAGTCAGGTGAAAAGGTTTGTTGTTTATGGGAGTAGACATACGTAGTGGTAATTATATCAGTGCTGCTTGTGGTAGGGTATACAAATCATCACCCGTCAAACATCACCTCTGTTACCTCCTCCACCATTACCATCATCAACACTATCACAAGCACAATTTTATTTTACCACCACCGTTATCTTCTCCATCAGCACTGCCATAATAACCTCCGCCACCACCTTCAACGTAACAAACTCTAAAATAAATCACTCATATCACCACCCTTCATCATCACCATGTTCCTCCTCATCGTTATCAGCACCACCCCACCATTACCTTCTCCATCATCAACTTCATCACCATTTACATCCAATCCCACGATCACCGAAAACTCCATCACTGCCTTCTCCAACATCACCCTCTCATCAACTCTCTCACCACCAAATCCATAATTATGATTTCCTTTAATGCCATTATCACAACTCTCACATTATGACCATCGCCTCCTCACCCACTATCGCCAAAATACCTCAATCAATACTTCCTCAATTATCACCGCCCTGTTACCACCTGGGGCCCGACCATGATGCCTGTATATTTGGAGTTTGCATGTTCTCCCCGTGGTCGCGTGAATGTTTCTCCGGGTCCACCGGTTTTTCCCTCCACATATAGAAACATGCGTTTGGAGTATTTGGCTGCTATAAATTGCCACATGATAAGCCACGTCGTTGAGCGATCATTTGTGGTCAGGTCGTTTCTAAATAAGAGCTATATAGCTTAGTGGGCCTTACCCGGTAAAATGTTTAGTTTTAGTTTGCCATGCAAACCATCTCCCTCTCACCATCACAACTTCAACCATTACCACCGTCATCATCATCACGATGATCATAGATAGCGACCTCCAACCCCATTACATCAACCATTTCCAAGCTCATCACAACCCTCATCGCATTACCATCATCACATTATCATCACCTCTTCTATCATCACCAGAAACATCCCCATTATAATCACCTCCATATTAATGATCACTAACCCCATCATCATCATCCCCATCATTACCAAAAGTGTTCCCCTACCATCACCAATATGGTAAATCACATTCCTCACCATCATCACTATCATCGTCACCACCTCCATATCTCCCATTATTATCCCTGCTATCAACACTATCACCATCACCACAAATAGCTCTCCATTACCCCTCCACCATATTCACCATTACCCTGACAACTTAATATATGAACATCGCTTCTATTATCATCACCTTCGCATTTGCCTCATCATCATCCCATCACCAAAAAGTTCCATCATCATCCTCACCCATCATTACTCTCACATTCAACATGAAACTCCCACCACCACCAGCCCCATCATCACCATCAACCCCATCAGCTTTATTGCTCCCACACGATCCCTCCCACGATCACACCACTGTCACCATCACATTAGTATAACTTTCAGTGTCAGCATAACATCACCCATCGTCACCGACCCCATCACCTCCATTATCACCACCCCCATTTAGCACCACAATCATTATCATCACTCCCAATTTCACCATCAACCCCATCATGCAGTCATGCAAAACAACCACAATTTGTCACCATAATTGACATCATCACCTCCCGCATTAGCATCACTCCAAATACCGCCTTCACCCGCAATCATCTCCATCAACTCCCAAGCATCACCAACACCTAATCGTTATCATCACCATCACTCCCCATGATTCACAACCCAAATCATCAACATCACCTCTCTGCCTCCCATCACCCCCAAACCATCACCTCTATCATCACCTCTCCCAACATAACCATAACCCCTCTACCATCATCACCACCACCACCATCCACCCACCCACACCCCGGTCCCCGATCGCCGCCTCACCGCTCCCTCCAGGCGAAGCTTCTCCGCCGAGGGCGCTCCGAGCCGCGATGCTCCCCTCCTCGCTCCCGCCTCCATGCGGGCTCCGCACTCCCCGTCAGAGCCCTCCTCCTCCTTCTTCAAGCCGCAAGCACGATAACACCCTCTCGCTCTGCCCGAAACAAGAACAATCAGCAGCAGCAGCCGCCGCTACCACCACCACCGCAATCAACCAGCTCCACAATAGCCGTGCAAATCCAAGCAGGGCTCGACTGCCTAGGCCCGTCGGCTCCGTCTCCTTTTGGGAGCGCGGCCGCTAGTTCTTTGGGCGCAGCTTTACATCTTCGTCGAGGCTATTTGCATAATCGCTCTCTTTATCGTTTGGCGTTGTCGCTCAGTTGTTGCTGTTGTTTTTGGTTGTTGCTGGTTGTATTGTTGCCGCGCGTTGCGATCTCGCGAATCGCGCGCGGAGGAGACGCAGAGCCCGCCGCTACATTCAGCAGCCCGGGACGGCGGCTTTGGAATTCGTAGCGCGGATGCGCGCCTTTGTCAGGGCGCCCTTTGAATTACCACCACGTATGCGCATAGGGGTGACGTCACCGGTAGAATCCGCACACAACATAGGCCTTGCACCTCCCCCCCACCCCCTTTTGGCGTTGATCTTTAGAATTCGCAACACGTATTAGCATGCGATGACATCACCAACAGAATTGATAGACCTCTTAAGCGCCCTTCTGATGGGGCTCGCTAGAATCTGTAGAGCGGGTAAGTAGCTCCGTGGCCGGCCCGGATAGAATGAGTAGATCGCATAAGCAGCTTTTGTCACGGAGCTCCATTAGAATTCGTACACAGCATAAGCTGAGTTGTTACGTCAACGACGGAATCCGCAGACTGCATAGACGGCTGGCACGATGGAGATCGATAGAACGCGCCATTGTAAACGGCTCTCAGGAAAATCCCTCACAAAATCATTAACCCGGCTTTGTGAGAGAGGCTGCTGATACAAATTACAAATTCGTAGACCGCATTGGGGCGCTTGTGAAGGAAGCCGGTTGAAACCTGACAGGATACGCGCTTTTGTGAAATGTATGTGTAATTCATAGACCGCATAAGTATACGTATGACCGAGACATTGCATTTCGTAGACTATATAGGAGCGCGCGTTGGAGAGACGGGGCAGATACAATTCATTGATCGCATTGGCGTGAACCTTTGTGAACGGGCTCATAACTCATAGACTTCATAAGCACCTTGGAGACAAGGCGATCAGAATTCATAGACCATGTGAGCACCTTCAGCGATGATATCCTTGCAATTCACAAGGGCTAATGTTTCTCAAAAATTATTTAACGTCCTGAAATCTAGATTTGAAGTTTAATGTCCTTATTGTAAACTTTGGAGTGGTAGACGAAGCATGGGAGCACTATTACATGGCAGGGTCGTGAGAGATGGCTTGGGCAAGGTTTTTATTTATTTATCCAGCAGTAGATTGATCATGACTGAAAATCCAAGATAAAATTATGGAAAGCCTGAGTTCTCAATATGTTTTTTCAAGAGGCCTTCTTGAATGTTTATATATACAGACTATATTTTTCATTTGAAATGAAACATTCCCTATACAAATACTCAAATTCCATTACATACAGTGAGGGAAAAAGTATTTGATCCCCTGCTGATTTTGTACGTTTGCCCACTGACAAAGAAATGATCAGTCTATAATTGTAATGGTAGGTTTATTTGGACAGTGAGAGAGAATAACAACAACAAAATCCAGAAAAACGCATGTCAAAAATGTTATAAATTGATTTGCATTTTAATAAGGGAAATAAGTATTCGACCCCCTATCAATCAGAAAGATTTCTGGCTCCCAGGTGTCTTTTATACAGGTAACGAGCTGAGATTAGCAGCACACTCTTAAAGGGAGTGCTCCTAATCTCAGTTTGTTACCTGTATAAAAGACACCTGTCCACAGAAGCAATAAATCAATCAGATTCCAAACTCTCCACCGTGGCCAAGACCAAAGAGCTCTCCAAGGATGTCAGGGACAAGATTGTAGACCTACACAATGCTAGAATGGGCTACAAGACCATTGTCAAGCAGCTTGGTGAGAAGGTGACAACAGTTGGTGCGATTATTCGCAAATGGAAGAAACACAAAAGAACTGTCAATCTCCCTCGGCCTGGGGCTCCATGCAAAATCTCACCTCGTGGAGTTGCAATTATCATGAGAACGGTGAGGAATCAGCCCAGAACTACACGGGAGGATCTTGTCAATGATCTCAAGGCAGCTGGGACCATAGTCACCAAGAAAACAATTGGTAACACACTACGCCGTGAAGGACTGAAATCCTGCAGCGCCCGCAAGGTCCCCCTGCTCAAGAAAGCACATATACATGCCCGTCTGAAGTTTGCCAATGAACATCTGAATGATTCAGAGGACAACTGGGTGAAAGTGTTGTGGTCAGATGATACCAAAATCGAGCTCTTTGGCATAAACTCAACTCGCCGTGTTTGTAGGAGGAGGAATGCTGCCTATGACCCCAAGAACACCATCCCCACCGTCAAACATGGAGGTGGAAACAGTATGCTTTGGGGGTGTTTTTCTGCTAAGGGGACAGGACAACTTCACCGCATCAAAGGGACGATGGACGGGGCCATGTACCGTCAAATCTTGGGTGAGAACCTCCTTCCCTCAGCCAGGGCATTGAAAATGGGTCGTGGATGGGTATTCCCGCATGACAATGACCCAAAACACACGGCCAAGGCAACAAAGGAGTGGCTCAAGAAGAAGCACATTAAGGTCCTGGAGTGGCCTAGCCAGTCTCCAAATCTTAATCCCATATAAAATCTGTGGAGGGAGCTGAAGGTTCGAGTTGCCAAATGTCAGCATCGAAACCTTAATGACTTGGAGAAGATCTGCAAAGAGGAGTAGGACAAAATCTCTCCTGAGATGTGTGCAAACCTGGTGGCCAACTACAAGAAACATCTGACCTCTGTGATTGCCAACAAGGGTTTTGCCACCAAGTACTAAGTCATGTTTTGCAGAGGGGTCAAATACTTATTTCCCTCATTAAAATGCAAATCAATTTATAACATTTTTGACGTGCGTTTTTCTGGATTTTTTTGTTGTTATTCTGTCTCTCACTGTTCAAATAAAACTACCATTAAAATTATAGACTGATCATTTATTTGTCAGTGGGCAAACGTACAAAATCAGCAGGGGATCAAATACTTTTTTCCCTCACTGTACATAGTCTGGCGACAACCTACTTGCTGTACCGCCTATTGAAGCTCCCTTGAGGTTTACGTCAAAGGATGTTCATATCGGCTGAGCGATATGTTGCATAAATCTACGTGAACACTGCCTTGAACAGGGGCAAGTACTGTTAGCGAGCCCCTATGAAGGCCGGCAGGGCACACGAGTGGACGGGTGACCACCACCACCACCACCCGGCCACCTTTGTCTCCCAACAGCTGATACACATCGCACCAGGTGCTCATTTAAGGCCAAGTCTACCCCCGTAATAAAGGTTTTTTTTGGGGGGGGTTAGGTCGCGTAAATATCAATGCGTGGTTATGTTACGTGATCTAACCCCCCCCCCCCATACATAAAAAAACATGTTTTATTACGAATAACATTGGTCGCGAAAGTCTACTTTTTAAAAAAACCCCACAAGTTATGTATTGTTTCTCGGGCGGGGAATCGAACTCCGGTTCACCGGGTTCGTAAGCTCAGCGCATCAGCGGTCACCACGCAGACACGGAGGAGGAGGAGGAGGCAGGGGGGGCCCGCTGCAGTGATGGTGCAGTGATAGTGCAGTGATGGCGCAGTGATAGTGTAGTGATAGTGCAGTGATAGTGTAGTGATGGTGCAGTGATGGCGCAGTGATGTTGCAGTGATGGTGCAGTGATGGTGCAGTGATGTTGCAGTGATAGTGCAGTGATGTTGCAGTGATGGTGCAGTGATGGCGCAGTGATAGTGCAGTGATGGTGCAGTGATGGTGCAGTGATAGTGCAGTGATGGTGCAGTGATGGTGCAGTGATGGTGCAGTGATGGTGCAGTGATGGTGCAGTGATGGTGCAGTGATAGTGCAGTGATGGTGCAGTGATGGTGCAGTGATAGTGCAGTGATGGTGCAGTGATGGTGCAGTGATGGTGCAGTGATGGTGCAGTGATGGTGCAGTGATAGTGCAGTGATGGTGCAGTGATGGTGCAGTGATGGTGCAGTGATAGTGCAGTGATAGTGCAGTGATAGTGCAGTGATGGTGCAGTGATAGTGCAGTGATAGTGCAGTGATGGTGCAGTGATAGTGCAGTGATGGTGCAGTGATGGTGCAGTGATGGTGCAGTGATGGTGCAGCAGTTCGCCACCACTGCGCTATGAACCCTGCAACCTGGGTTCTGTTCCTGGCCTGTTGGAGACTGAAAGGGGGGAGAGGGTGGAGGGAGGGAGGGGGGGAGGGGAGAGGAGGGAGGGGAGGGAGGGAGGGAGGGGAGGGAGAGGAGAGAGGGGGGGAGGGAGGGGAGGGAGGGGGGGAGGGAGGGGAGGGAAGGGGGAGGGGGGGAGGGAGGGAGGAAGGGGAGGGAGGGAGGGGAGGGAGGAAGGGGAGGGAGGGGGGAGGGAGGGAGGGGAGGGAGGGGAGGGAGAGGAGGGAGGGGGGAGGGAGGGAGGGAGGGAGGGGAGGGAGGGAGGGAGGGAGGGGAGGGGAGGGGTGGGTGGGAGGGAGGGGAGGGGAGGGAGGGAGGGAGGGGAGGGAGGGAGGGGAGGGAGGGGAGGAAGGGGAGGGGAGGGATGGGAGGGGAGGGAGGAAAGGGAGGGAGGAAGGGGAGGGAGGGAGAGAGGGAGGGGAGGGGAGAGGAGGGAGGGAGGGAGGGGAGGGAGGGAGGGTGGGGAGGGAGGGAGGGGAGGGAGGGAGGGGGCGGAAAAATAAATTCGCAGTAATCACAAATAATACATTTGACCCCCCACGAAACCGATAAATAAACACAACCGGGTAATTGTTGTAAATGCGTGCGCAAATTTTATGTAACTCCACTTAGAATTATGGGATGTTTATTTTTAAATTAATTTACAAAATTTACGCGATTGGGATGTTTTATAATTATTGGTGGTGGTGGCGGTGTAAACTCCACTTCGAATGAATTAACGCCACGACCACCAATGAGGATGGAACCCCACCTGCATTCTAATGTACTCATCTCCGGTGATGTTTAGTGTTCATTTCTTAAAACTAGAACGTACTCTTCTTGAATTAGCATGCTATTGCAATAGACGGATTACACGTATACATGAACAACCCGTGCAAGCCAGCTGGTCCATCCCAAGTAATTCTCAAGGTTAATTGTTTTAATATAAAACTCTCAGAAAATTTATAAATTGACAGCCGTTGTGTCCGTCTACTGCTGGATGAGAACCTCAATTATGCCGTTCCATGTTCGCGGGGGGGGGGGGGCGGAATTTGACCATACTTCACCATGATGATTTGCAAAAGGGAGGGAAGCAGAGGACGTCGGCATATCAAGTGATTTACATATTTGCGCCTGCTGCTGCGGCTAACACCATCCGCCTCCTGGCTATCCCAATAATATGTATACGTTTCGATTTAAAGCTTTCGTGACTGCAATGATTAATCTTCTTTGGTTCTTTCGGTAAAGTCACGTAGAATGATAATAAAATAATAAATTGATAAAATAAAATAACACAATAATATTCTCACGACGTTTCGGCCACAACACAAGCGGCCTTCATCAGGTGAAGGGGGCGAGACTGTCTGGTAGGACAGCACTGGAGTGAAAGAGCCACGTTCAGATACGGCCCTCCTCTCCCCGGTATTCATTTTGAGAGTTTTCGTGACCCCTCTCCACATCTCACTGTTAATGTTACGGACACATGGTCATAACTAATGTATTAAAGCTTTCCACTGACGTTGGAGAGTTTTTTTAAAAAAAAAGACATTTCATTCCATTCAATCCATTCAAATAGCTGTCAATCGCACCCTTAAAACCTCGGCTCCTCCATCACCAACCTTTAGTAGCACCTACGGCAGCCTAATTAAATCCACACACTGTAGAGTTCGTTTCTCAGTTAAGGTAAAAGGCTAAAGGTGCAACCCTGCAATTGCTTGCTGTCAGAACGGCCTCCAATAGAGGGCCCTCTAAAGGGGATCTGTTCTACTCTTCCACGCTGACCCGACATGTTGGCAGAGGTCGGTGTATCCACACTTTTAACCCACCGCATGAAACCTGCCAATCGACGAAGTGCAGAAAACCATTATACTGCTTGGTGGACAGAGGAGGGAATGCGAACAAACTTGTTCCAATGTACATCATTGGACCTCCTTTGCCAGTACCAAAATATAATAATAATAGGGGTTTTCCCCCTTTTTTTCTGGCAACAAAACTGAAACCTTTTTTTACATGGATTCATGTCTGCATTACCCACAATACTTGCAGTCAAAATGCAAACAAAAAACACACTGACAATATATGCATTGTCCTTGAAATTGATTGGTCCACACCAGAGACAACTTTCTTTAGAGCCTAGTCTCTTTAGAGCCTAGTCTCAATTGATACCCCTCGAAAGCGCACGACACAGCTGCGATTCTAGAAATGTTTCGAGTGCAACAGAGAGATCTTTGTGCGTGACACCGAGAATTACAACGAGAAGCATGAGGCTCGACAGACGCCCAACAACACTGTCCGTCATCGTCCGTTCGACCGCGTGTCGACGTCTTCGGGTTGCACCCTGGTAAACCAAGCACGCGAAAGATGAATATTGCCTTTTTAGCTTTGGCAAGAGATATTTGTGCAGTCCGGTTGAGCATCGTGCATCGTCAACATCAACAACAAGGAACCTGAGCAAACTGTTTGCACTGAAAATATCATCTCAATATCTCACAAAACGTGATAAGCTCGAAACTGAAGCTATCAAAAGTTAAATAAGTCACCTTACTGAAAGATACTTGCTATGAAGCTAAACAGAGCCACTTTCAAGTGAACGCTTAACCTTTGCCTCCTACATGTGGACGTTGCATTCTTTGCATTGTTCGGTCAGATTTTTTAAATGCTTGCATTGTAAGAAAAGTGTTATCGTGATTTCCTTCATAGAATAAATAGTTGAAAGACATACTCTCGAGTATGGTTTTGGTGCCCATGTATAATGTAACTCAATAAAATCCCTAAAAAACGAATAATAGATTAATTAACAAGACCTCCCTACAAAACAGTATACAGAGGCACAAAGATACAACGTGATACAGAGCGTATGAGACGCAAGTAGTGACAGATATGGAAACAAATAAAGTGGATTTCCCTCTGCTCAGACGTTTATTTGTGAGTGTCAGTATCTCCTCCTAAGCTTCGGTGACTGGTGTGCTGTCAGTGTTTGGGTGCGTGTCAATGTCACTGTGAGTGTGAGGTCTCCAGTCTTACAGAAGGGTATTGAAACTTACTGACCTGCCCCTACTGGACCTACTGTGAAAAAAATAGCTTTATAGCCCATCAGATTCCTACCAGTATAAAGATTCTGATTGTGATCTGTAAGCGGGGCATGGATCTGTACGTAGGATGGAACCCAGAGCTGGAGATGGCAGGTGGTGGGTTTCAGTCATTTGTTTGAAGGTGTTTTTCTACGTGCTTATTTTCGGCATGAATAAATATATAATTTGAAGATAGAATAAGCATTTGATTAGCATGACCTGGAGGCGATAAACAGCAGGGGGCGTGTTAAATAAATTTCTAACATGAAATTTAGTTTTATAAAGAGCCTTTCAAATTGGTACTATAATCTCAAAGCGCTGTACATCAAAGGTCAAAAGAATATTATATAAAAATAAAACACTGACACACCAGTAAAACCCAATCACAATCAAATCAAACGAAAAATAAAAAACAAAATAGAAACATATGCAACTATCGGTGGAATCCACGCAAGCTACTGCAGAATACAAACTAGTTCAAATGTCACGATCTCCATCAAATCAGTCCGGAAGAAAACCCATTGAATAAAAATAAAGGTGTTTAGGCCTGAATTAAAATAACCATGAGAGTCGGATTTCCTGATGTGGATGGGAATAGCTTTGTGCATAAAAACAAAAGGCAGGGCAAGACCATTTAGAACCTTGTAGGTGAGGAGCAGCAATTACATTTTTATTCTGAATTCCACCGGGAGTCAGTGCAGGGATGATAAAACATTAGTAATGTGCTCGAAAATCGTGGATCTTGTTAAAACCCGGGTGTCTGAGTTTCGTACATACTGCAGATAAAAAAAATACATTTATTGGGCACTCCAGCAAGGCACAGGTTTGCAGAAGTCAATTCTAGCAAAGATAAAGGCATGAATTCGATTCTCAGCATCGCCTTTTGTTGCGAAGGTAAAAGGACATCTTATATGCTGTCCATGTTCCTTTCGAGTCGTATTTTTTTTAAATATCATAGCTTATTAGCGAATTCAAAATAATTGTTCATTAAAGGGGAAATATTTTCACGTAAATGTATATTTTAATGTGGGCCAATAACATCAAGATTGTCTATGTTCAATGGTGTTAATTACTGCTTTTTTAATCAATTATGACGTGTGAATCAATTCACTTAACAGCTAACATAAGTAGCAAGTGATATCTGAACTGGACCTGGGCTCCACCATGCATCAACCAGTACGGTGAAGTATGGTCAAACAACCCTTATGATCAGCACAGTATGAGACCCTCATTGAGCAGTGGCACGACAAAGGGTTATGCACAATTATCTATAAGCTATTCTAATAATATTCTTTGGGTCTTTCGGTAAAGTCACGTAGGTAGGTTCAAATAAAATAACGACGTTTCGATCACAACACAAGCGATCGAATGGTCGTAGTTTTTAGTTATTTTCTTTTAACCTATCTCCGTGACTTTACCGAAAGACCCAAAGGATATGAATTCCTGCAGTCAGGCAAGCTTTAAGTCAAGATCTATTCTAATAATTAAAAGAAAAACCCGCACTTTTTAACCAATATACCGCTAGACCATTTTTTGTTTTCAACAAAGACGTAATTCACTTCCACAATGTATGAATATATATTAATTCAAATCAAGACAGGCGATCGAAACAGCTGTCTTAGCTAATCGCCGACGTCTGTTTGTCATCACAGCCAAAATAATAGAAACGCATGCAGCTGTCTGCAACACTGTAATGTATCGGGTTGCCACGGTATAATTTTACACCAGACGATATCAACTTGATCAGTTTCTCAGAAATTTTACTCCGTAGGTCTACCACGTGCTCTGTAACATTCACGACGCGAGTCAAAACCTCGAATTCACCAAATTTAGTATAAGATCAACCGCGTTTAATGTGCGGGGTTTATATCGCGCGTGCAGAAATTGGTGACCAAGCTGAGAATATACTTGAATTTTTGTTTCAAAGGTAATATAACCAACACCTCAGTTTTGTTTGCATGTGTGAATACAAATATGTTGCAGTCCATCAACTATTGTATTGGCTCTCCAGACCAACAAAATCAACAGCACGCGTTTAAGCAATCAAAACCTCTTCCAGCTTTCAATCTTCTGGGTCTCGCCAGCAGTCAAGACTTGTCAAACAAATGTTGTCGGATTATCATATACACCGAATATAAACCACGGGGGCCCCCGTTCAACGCTATGAGCAACGAGTTGTTCGTGTTGTCCTCGCTGTCCTTGCCTCTAGAATTTGGCAGTTCACCCGCATTGCTTTAAGCAAGTCTGGCCATTCTGAATGAGGCATCTTAAGTCTTTTAAAATCGGTCCAGGGTTTGCTTGTTAGGTATTCAATCAACGCTGCTCGAATGATTCCTTCCCATATGGCCTTGTGATTGACGGTAAAGTGTAAATTATTTTAGGCGTGTTGTTTTTAAGATAATTACTTCATTAAGGGGCAGTTATTTATAAAGGGGTCTTTGGCCCAAAATGTTGCCTCTTATATACATTTTTTTATTCTAGATTTGAAGCTTTCGTGACTGCAAGGATTCATACTCTTTGTTTTTTTTCGGTAAAGTCACGGAAGCTTGTGTTGCCTCCGAAACGTCGTGATTTTATTTAGTTGTTTTATTTTATTTTACCTACGTGACTTTACCGAAAAAAAACAAAGTACATTTTTATTTTTAAGGCAATGTTTTTGAGGAATGTGTGAATTTTTGTTAGTTTGTGCTCGTGCAGCACTCAAATCATATTCTTGGGTCTTTCGGTAAAGTCACGTAGATAGGTTCAAAGACGTGACTTTACCGACAGACCCAAGAATATGATTTCCTGCAGTCACGAAAGCTTTAAGTCAAGATTTAGCGCTCAATTTGATTTTTAAGGAGCGCGGTATGAATGGGCGGGACCACGCGCGCAGAGGGGCGGGACCTCTCTGATCGAGCGGGAAAGGCGGGGCATGTAGCGGAAAAGGCGGGGCATGTGGCGGAAAAGGCGGGGCACGGCTCTATAGAGGGGCGGGGCCAATGCGCATAGGCGCCTCCTCTGTAAACATGGCGGGCGGCCGAATCGAGCGGCCGCCGCTTGCGCTCGGCGACGAGAGCGACGCGGCCGAACCGCCGCCGCCGCCGCTGGGCGACAACGCGTTGCGCCGCGACGACGACGGCGACGAGGAGGATGACGAGGCGGAGGAGCGCGATCGCCGAGACGGAACGGACGGAATGAACGACGACTACGAAGACGACGACGACCTGGAGGACGAGGAGGACCAAGATGGCGGGCCGGGCCTCGCGCTCGAGCGCTTCCTGGCGGCGCGCGCCACCGAGCGCGAGGACGACGAGACGCGCCGAGAGCGCATGCGCGACGACGACGTCATGCGCGCGCGTGCCGGTGGCAGTGGCGGCGGCGTCCGCGGCAGTGGCGGCGCGCGCTCCTCGGGGGGCGTGGCCTTCGGGGGATTCGTGGGCGTGGCTCCAGGGTCAGGGGGCGTGGCCGAGTCGGGCCCGCGGCGGCGAGCGGGGCCGCGCGGAGCCTCGGCGTCGCCCGTGTGGGACCGCACCACGGTGCTCATCGAGGGCGGCGCCTGGCCGCTGGGCCACGCCGAGGCTTCGGCCCGCGCGTCAGGGAGTCGGCGCGGGGGAGAGGAGGGGAGGGACGACGACGAGGGGGGAGACGACGACGAGGAGGAGGAGGACGACGACGACGGGATCGGTGGCTACATCGAGCACACGATCTCGCAGGACCGCATCCTCATGACGCTCAAGCCCGGCGCCCACACGCCCATGCCCGCCGACATCCAGGGAGCCACGCTCACGCTGAGCGCGCAGTGCCCGCGGACACGGAGGAGGGAGGTGAGGACGGAGTGCAGGGGGGGGGGGGCACAGGGACATGGGGGGTACAGAAGGCATGGGGTGGGGGGTACAGAAGGCATGGGGTGGGGGGTACAGAAGACATGGGGTGGGGGTACAGAAGGCTTGGGGTGGGGGGTACAGAAGGCACGGGGTGGGGGGTACAGAAGGCATGGGGTGGGGGGTACAGAAGGCATGGGGTGGGGGGTACAGAAGGCTTGGGGTGGGGGGTACAGAAGGCACGGGGTGGGGGGTACAGAAGGCATGGGGTGGGGGGTACAGAAGGCTTGGGGTGGGGGGTACAGAAGGCACGGGGTGGGGGGTACAGAAGGCATGGGGTGGGGGGTACAGAAGGCATGGGGTGGGGGGTACAGAAGGCTTGGGGTGGGGGGTACAGAAGGCACGGGGTGGGGGGTACAGAAGGCACGGGGTGGGGGGTACAGAAGGCATGGGGTGGGGGGTACAGAAGGCTTGGGGTGGGGGGTACAGAAGGCTTGGGGTGGGGGGTACAGAAGGCACGGGGTGGGGGGTACAGAAGGCATGGGGTGGGGGGTACAGAAGGCATGGGGTGGGGGGTACAGAAGGCTTGGGGTGGGGGGTACAGAAGGCACGGGGTGGGGGGTACAGAAGGCACGGGGTGGGGGGTACAGAAGGCACGGGGTGGGGGGTACAGAAGGCACGGGGTGGGGGGTACAGAAGGCACGGGGTGGGGGGTACAGAAGGCACGGGGTGGGGGGTACAGAAGGCATGGGGTGGGGGGTACAGAAGGCATGGGGTGGGGGGTACAGAAGGCATGGGGTGGGGGGTACAGAAGGCATGGGGTGGGGGGTACAGAAGGCATGGAGTGGGGGGTACAGAAGGCATGGAGTGGGGGGTACAGAGCACGGGGGCTACCCGGAGCTACGGTGACAGGGGGCATAGTGGGGGTACACGTTAATACAATATGCGGAGGGGGGCATTAACGAAGGGTTAGCCGCTTGTGGGGAGGAGAGAAGGGCACGGGTGTTAGGGGCATCGGCGAGATGAGTGTGGAATGGGAGAGTAAAGTGATAGGGGGGGGGGGGTATTTAAGGAGGCATTGGTGGTTTAGCTACTTCAAAGCGGGGTCTGGGTATGTCAGGGAAGAGAGAAGGGGGGGGCATGGGTGAGAGGAGAGAAGCATGGCTTAATCATCCTTATGGGTGGAAGTAATGAGGAATAGAGGCGAGAGAAGGGCATGGCATATGAGAGGACGTTGAAAAGGGGCATGGCTTTGGAGCAGAGGAACATGGGAGGAGAGGGGACGTGCATTGGAGATGAAAGAGGCAGTGGTTGGGACACTTACGAGGGACACTGCAGAAGGCAGAGAAGGGCATTGTGTAGGGGTCGAGGTGCGGGATAGGAGAATGTAAGAGCATCACCGGTTGTTGCGGTGAAGAGGTTCCTGAGGACGCGTTTGTGGCATGCATAGAGCTTAGCGGCCACCGTTTTTGTGTAAACACAACCAGCGGGACATTCCGTATTTCGCACCATTCGGGTACAATTCCGGAATCATTTGGTTGCGTCGGTGTTTTTGTTATTCAAATGAATGTGGTGTTCATGTAAATGTCCAGGTCTAGACACTCCACTTATGGATGTGACGGCATCTGCGCACTCCGCCGAGGTTATTTGACACATCCTTCGCGATTGTCTATGCGTAGGAGCATAGAAGTTGTGTCCAGAGTGGTCACCTGTGGAAGCATTATAAGTTTTTGCCCTGCCAAGAGAGAATGTTTCCTATTTCGTCAGTTTCCTGAGATTGGTTAAAAGAAAAAAAAAACATTGCCTTGCTTTTTTTGTTCGTGAAATTCAAACTGTAGACTCGCAGAGCTTGGGAGTGTGGGCTAGGGGTTAATTTAAAAGTCCACGGTTGTATCATGATCCAGCGAGCGGGGTGTGGTGGTTGATGGGCGGTGTCTCGTTGAGTTCACTTAACAGATTCCTCTTTCACTGCAAACCAGACGCTAAATCGCAACGATGGGTTAATGATAGCGACAATTGAAAATGCATCAAAAAAAAGTCTGCTGGCTGTCAAATACAGTGTTAAAAAAAAAACCCTCCAAACCATAGCAACCCAGATTAGCCATCTGGGGTTTTCCATTTGCTTTGTCAGTGGATTTTGTAGCACAGTTGGAAATGTTTAATTTGTGCTGGGCAATCACCACATAGCCAATATTTCAACTGGACGGTTCACCAGAAATGGGCAATACGGGAAAGATTGCTGTTGATATAACGTTCATAAGCAAAGTGGTTATAGACTCCCCCCCCCATGGCTCAGAGAAGATTCTCATCTTAAACTGTTTTCCAAATTTGAGGCGATGTCAGATAGTCTGACATCACCCTAGTCAAGGACTTATGGTTGTCTAACCCGAGAAATGTGAATAAAATAGGGATGTGAATGGTTACGCATTTAAAATACAGTTATAAACGGAAAGTAAATGGTTGAACTCAGGTGGCTCATAGCACTGTCAAAAAACACTGAGCCAGCACTCCTGAGATTCTAGGCTCAAGTCTAAGCAACCACCCGTTCGTAAATTTACTGCACTTTATATTTTCACCAAATTCAACTTTAACAACACTTACTGTTGGTTTCTGCAGGGTTAACCACTTTTTATTGTAACACGTAAAAGCCTGTAAGCGTTGTGAAGTGACTGACTAAGCATAGTCCTGCGCACCGCTTCCTCACGCTATGTTGATAGCACAACTGGGATACATTTGGTGATGAAAGATAAAGAGACAACTAAACAAAAATAAATAAAATCTTTGCCCTTTATGTAAACTGTTCTCTCATGGGTTTTTGGGTTGAAGTAACCGTGTGCTGTTGTGCATGATGTCTGACGTTTCGCTCATGTGCTGGGAGCTTCTTCAGAAGCCAAGTAGAGTAGGTCACGTTCTCAATTCTATCAAGTTGCCAGTTGCTGGTGTTGGTGTGATTACAACACCAGCAGCCAGCAGCAGAAGCAGCTTGTGGCAACTTTTTATAATGAAGGAAGAATTTGAGCTTCCCAATTCAGTTCATGAAGAAGCTTCCAGAAGCTTCCAGAATGTTACGTCCAAGAACACGTGGTGCAGCCTGCAGTCACACAAGAGAGAGCTGTACAGCATGACTGAAAACCTACGTCGTGGTGTAGTTTATTTAAGAAAACATTTATAATGGATATTAAACATTGTGACTTTTTCCCGTGTAATGCAGCTCAGCGTCCAAGCACGTAGAGATCCCAGCTGTGTGACTAATGGCAGCGTTTAGCAACACAGGTGACACCCTCCTTGTAATAACATTAGCACCAAGCCAGGGGTCATTTGTTGAACATTCTTCTGTACCACGCTCATCAAATGTAATTAGTGGTAACGTGGCTAGGCTGTTTGTTATTTATTTTTTGCCGCATAACATTTTTGAGCAAGGAGAGCTGTGTTTTATATTTATTTGTGCTTTTGAAGGTTTCATTGGTTGTGTATGATGAGAGAGCAATACATGGATACTGACGGACAAAACATTTAATGTCCAGTAAATGTACAGTCTCCTTTTCCAGTTCACTGCTGGATGAGGGTCTCCCCACATTGTTGTGGCCATTGAGGTTATACTGTATTTGAGAATACTCACCTTGCTGGTCAGTGCGGGTTCGTGGAGGTGGGAAATATAAGAAATACTGTTGGTTCACTTGAAGACCTCGTCCAATCAGTTTTTGGCACTGTAAAATGTACATTTTTCGACATTTAACTCCACTGATCATATCTGGATTCGAATTAGCAGATGGTTGTTTTAAAATAACATAAACACCTAACAGGTGGGCTGCGAGAAGGCTTGCATCTCTCAGCCACTGGGGTCTGCGCTCCTTTGGAGTAGCAAAACGACAAGGACTCTTCCTGAAGCCCCATAGTGACTCGCAGACCTCAACGTTGGCATTTAGCTCCTGAACATATTTCCATGCGCACTTCCCTCTGCTGATTACTATCTAGCTCCTCCTGATTACTATGTAGCCCCACAGCAATGTCAAGCTGTATGTGGTGGTCGCTCATCCAAGCACTATCCAAACTTGGCCTCCAAAATCTGACTAGATTAGGCGCATTGCTGGTGGTGTGGTTATATGCAGAGCTATTCGTACAACAACTGATACTCCAAATGTTACTCATTGAGGTGCGGGATTACACAATTATGTCTGAAATATTAATTCACAGTTTTTTGCTTTTTCTCCGCCGTTTTGAAGTGGAACCACTGCCAAGAATGTTAGCTCGTGATAGAAATTTTAGTTTCAGTTCACTGCTAGTTTATGACAGTTTTGTAAAGGCATATTCATTTGATGTTGACAGGGTAGTTTATATAGAGCTAAGTTAAAATTGTTGCTGCTTTAGTCCATGTACTCAGGTTTATTGGGACAAAAGTAGCAAAAGCCGGATATATTTCTGTCTCTTAGATATGATAACAAGCATTCATCTCTAAGTTTGGCTGGCCCTTGAATATTTGGAACGGCATCATTCACACTTTAGAAAAGTGGTCTTTGGCAAGACACATTGCTAGAAGGGACGTTGCCGATGGTCAAGAATAACGATGAAATGGGAGCCAAGAAATGTATATATCCAAGAGGGAGACCACCAAGGAGATGGAGCGATGATAGTGGCTTTTGTGCAAGTGCTAGGTGGATAGATGGTGGTGGCTTATGGAGGCCTTCATCCAGCAGTGGATTGACCTTTGTCATTCGCCATTTATATCATGTCATGAGACAAATATTCCATTAGGATCTCTTGCGGTGCATTCCTTAATTCCTTTGTGTTAAAGCATGGCCCACGGAAGTGCATATCACAGGACTACCTGTGATAGCCCTTCAAGTGACCTGTGGTCCACTCAGTAAGGGGACGAACTTCCCACCCAATCTTGCCACTGAGAGAATGTTTGTAATGTTGATTCTCTCGGGTGGAATTTTGTGAAATTAATTTGAGAATTAGAATTAACGTAAGTTTATTACGTATAGTGATTGTTGTCCAGGCTGAGACCATCAACGCACTACACATGAGAACGTCGTTGAATCACGGGTGACTAACCCAGATCCAAACCCAACATCTTGGTAGTGCTAGCTCATTGTTCAAGTTGCGATCTGCTTTCAGAGTCTTCTCTTTGCAGGCTCCGACCCATTTCCATCTTCACAGCAACGCTGCATGCTCGCATGTTCTCATTGATAACTTCTCGCTTTATCTTCTTAAGTCTGCCTCCCCTCTTTCTCTTTTGCTCAACCTTTGTCTAAACGTTCATTTCAACATAGTCTACCGAATTGGCCACATATCCGAACCATCTTAGTCTATTCTCACTCAACTTTTCCTCTTTCGACGCTACCTTCAGCCATCATCTCAATTAATCATTGCTCACATAATCTGTTATACTCCATAAATTCATCTCCGCATTCCCATCACTGGCAGCCTCGTAACTAGTACGTCGGCCATTTCTTGAATGCCCAGCACTCCGAGCCATACATGAACCCTGGCATAATCACCATCCTGTTTCCAGACAGCCGCTGAGATGTCTTTTTGTGCACTTGCTTCATGCAGGTGAAGCGCTACCAGTGCGCCTACGAGGGCTGCGAGCGCACCTACAGCACGGCGGGCAACCTGAAGACGCACGAGAAGACGCACCGCGGCGAGTACACGTTTGTGTGCGAGCAGACGGGCTGCGGCAAGGCCTTCCTCACCTCCTACAGCCGCAAGATCCATGTGCGCGTGCACACGCGCGAGAAGCCCTTCGAGTGCGGCGTCAGCGGCTGCGAGAAATCCTTCAACACCCTTTACCGGTGCGCTGGGGTGTTGTTGTAATGTTGACACGAGGACGTACCGTGCGATAGAAGATCCACGCTAATCGCGTTGCTAAAGATCACTGCCACCAATGTAGATGAGCGCTGCCTCCTGCTTGAACAGGGAGATGCTTGTCAAAGCCCGACTTCCAAAGCTTGCTCCTACATTGTCCCACTATCTGGTTTTAGGTTTAGTCCTCGGTCATGGCAAGGATTTGAACCCATGTGGAAACGGACGGCTTCGTAAGTTTATATTTAGTTTAATAGATTGTTGGGACAAGTGCTGTTATCGAGTACTTAATCAGTACCAGAACACTGATGCTGCCAAGATGTAGTTAGCAAACTGGACTTACAATCCAGAGGTCGCTGGTTTGATATCCCGGCATGGCAATTGAAACAATGGGCAAATATATTAAATCCCCCCAACTCTGTCCACGCAGTTGTATAAATGGGTACTCCACAGTCCATTGGCACGTCGCTTGTGGAGTAAAATGTGGATAAAACCATCTCCAAGATGGCTGGCCAGTATGGAAGAGTTGGTCAATTACCTTCTTAATAAAGGTTTTTGGGTTAGATCGCGTTTATTTATAAATGTGTCGTAACCCTCCACCACCCGACACGGCCAATCAGCAAAAAAAGTGTCACGTTGACAAAAGACAAATAATTCACTACTTTAGCCCACCGGTGTGTTGAAGAGTGAATCCACATTTACAGTTTGAGTACGACGTTTCGCTGGTAAATACATCCAGTAAATACATCCAGCATCATCGGGCAATTCGCCAGAATGGTAAAGCCCTCGCTTGCTCCCGGGAGCAAGCGAGGGCTTTACCATTCTGGCGAATTGCCCGATGATGCTGGATGTATTTACCAGCGAAACGTCGTACTCAAACTGTAAATGTGGTTTCACTCTTCAACACACCGGTGGGCTAAAGTAGTGAATTATTTGTCTTTTGTCAACGTGACACTTTTTTTTGCTGATTGGCCGTGTCGGGTGGTGGAGGGTTACGACACATTTATGAATAAACGCGATCTAACCCAAAAACCTTTATTATGAATAATATTGGTCGCGAAAGCCTACGTGTTAATCCAATTACCTTCTGTCAGGGTTCTCCAGGACTCTCTCGTGGAGGCCCTTTTGCCAACAGTGGCATGAGCAAGAAAGTGCGGTGTTGCACTTCTGCCTTTTACACTGCACACTGGGGTGGTGTGGACAGTACCACTACCTATCACCTTTTTTCTACCTTATGCTGGTGTTTGCACACCGTGCTAGGCAATTGCACGTCACTGATGACCCTGACCAGGAATATTACTCGGGTCGTCTTGATCGTAGAACAGTATATGAAAAACCACAGCGCCACTTCCTCACACAGACACACGCACACAGACGAAGACTTGTACAATTTCAGTTATTGCAGTGTTCGTGGTGTTGGCACGAGCTGACAGAAACAGCCTGTGCTTTCAAATGTACACAGTCACTCACACACTTATGCATGTAGACTCGCACATTCACATGTACAGTCTGGAAGGAACACGTTGTTATCTCTTGGCACAAAGAGACTAAAAATACCCTGTGAGTAGGAGTATAGTGGTTTGAATCTGCAATGGAACAGCAGGATTGGAGTGCGGTGTTGAACAAAGTGGCAACGTCTGTTCCCACATAGGGGAGGGGGCGTTTAGAGCTGTGATTATATAATATTTGCATATAATTTATGAGTTTCAATTAATCTCTTAAGTCTTTCCCAGGTTATAACAGTGTTTAGACATATCGTTCAGGTTACTGAATAACCCTTTTCAGTCACACACTTTATTTACATGGTTTAACAATTTTAAAGAAACCCATAAACCGTTTCACTGCTCTTACCAAGCATTAAAAAGGTGTCCTTCGTTAGCTGTGAACCAGTGCTGAAAATTACACATTCCTATGGTAGACAGCAGTCTCCCCGTTTGTAGACCACTTCTGGAATTCCACAAAGTGGCACTCCTAACCCTTCAATTGGGAGTTAATCGCCACTATGAAAGGAGCTAGATCCTGGTTGTTAAACATGATGTAATTCCTGCAGTCACGAATGCTTTAAGTCAAGATGATGTAATTCACTCATCGGTTTTCATACGTGTGGTTTTTCAAACGAGATCCAATAAAACCTGAGTTCTGACTCTCAGGCTGGCTGGAAAATGACAAACGCCTACACGAACGCTGATGTAATTTTACTTGCTGCTATTATTGCTGCTCACAAAACTGCACAATGCCTGCTGTGCATGGACAGCATCCACAGCAGCTCGTCGCTAATCCTCTCGCTCTCCCTTGCGAGTGCACGATTGGAAAAAAGATGGGCTGAAATGAGGGCTGCATTTCATTGGGATGTCATGTGATTCCATGAGT
The DNA here is from genome assembly GCF_048934315.1 of Petromyzon marinus. Taxonomy (NCBI): domain Eukaryota; kingdom Metazoa; phylum Chordata; class Hyperoartia; order Petromyzontiformes; family Petromyzontidae; genus Petromyzon; species Petromyzon marinus. The sequence goes on from NC_133671.1 coordinate 9,778,963, forward strand.
AATTTTTTTTTCCACAAATGTGTGAAGCCTGTAACAGAATTCGGAAAATAATAGTTTACCACCCTTTGTCAATCCAGAATAAGACTTGACAAAAATTCCACGGGTTTTTTTGTTGACTAGAATAAGACTTGACTAATGACACTCGGCTCTAGCACTGGAGCTTTCCTTTCATTTGCAAGATTCCACTTTCTAAGATCCTCACAACTCCAGTCTAGCAGAGAAGGGTTTCTGGAGAAGCTCGCTCTCACGTCAACTTTCAAACCGTGGGAGGTCATTCATTTGCCTCTTCTGTCCCCCGTAGGATGGAACTCCTTTGCCCAACTGTCATTGCTTTAGACCCTGGGTTCTTGTTCAAGTCTAAGTTGAAGATCTTTATTTTTTCCTATTTGCCTATGACTGACTGCCTCTCTATAAAATATGTATGCGCAATATTTATGCACAGCGTGTTGAGATGAAGTTTCGTTCAGAGCTGGGCTATGAATTAACTTGCTCACCATACCAATTGTTTAGATTCCTCGACTAATTGGATGATACAAAAATAGTTGTGGGAAACGTCTCGCCTCTGTTCCCACGTGTTCAGCTAGATAGGATTTGATGACATAATCCGTGTCGTCAGCTGCATTCTGCTGAGTGTGGTGTGTAGGGAGTAAAACACTGTCAGCAGGCAGGGTGTGGGGTGTAGCTGCCAACTTAAAATGTACCTGAGTGAACGACCACAAAACAAAGACTCAACATACGAATATCTATATTTTGTCCATTTCAGACTTAGTTGATGAATCTTACTAATTGATGAATCTTTGCAGCTCTGGTTGCAATTAGACACTACATACCGGTAAAGTCACGTAGGTAGAAAAATGATAGATGACGACGTTTCGATCACAACACAAGCAATCGTCATCAGGTGGGACAACCACAGCAAGAAGAAACTGCTGACTCTCTAGTGGAGGCCCTTTTGCCAACAGTGGCATGCGAAATAACCAAAGAGTGTGGATTCCTGCAGTCACGAAAGCTTCGAATCAAGTGTATTCGCACATTACGTCGTGTAAACTGGGGAACTCGTGGGGAAGTGAACCTATTGGGGCTCCCCTCCATGTGCCCTCCCCGCAGGCTAAAGGCGCACCAGAGGATCCACACGGGCAACACGTTCAACTGCGACTCGGAGGGCTGCACCAAGTTCTTCACAACACTGAGCGACCTGCGCAAGCACGTGCGCACCCACACGGGAGAGCGCCCATTCCAGTGAGTGCGCGTGTGCTGCTGAAACTGAGCAGCGGAAGAGTCGCGTACACTGACGCATTCGAATGAGTATTGGCCGGCGCTCGCCCTACGTTCAGGGTCGTGTTCCAGTTTGTTGGGCGACTGCCGTTGACTTGCCTTCACCAAATTGGTCCTCATTTTATACCACCTGCACAGGAATGAAGACGTTTCCTTTCCAAGGGTGTTGCTGCTGTATCAGCTGTGCCGTAGTTATTAGACATATAACAATCGTACAATTCATCACTTAAAAGTGATTGATCTGTTCGCATTTGTCAAATTGAAACTGACCCAATTCAAACAACGAAAGAGTTGAGCTCCCTGCCATGTTTAAATTGGCATTGGCCAGTCCTCATCTGCATGCGAAGTCGTGTGCCATTTTGTGGGTAAGCCAACCGCTGCTGACTTCCCTGCACCAATACATGCAGCCTGACAAAGTTACTCATCACACTGGGATGATGATAATGATGCTGACAGTTTCTGACTGAGAGTCTTGCTGCTGTTATGAGCAGAGCTATGTGCAATATACGTTTTAATGGTTCCATTGGTTCAGAGGAAGCGCCGTCTGGTAGTAGTTGTGGTGGTGGTGCAGGTGACCAAAACATGTAACTCTGTGGTGCCTTTTCTGGGCATAAATCTTGACTTAAAGCTTTCATGACTGCAGGAGTTCATGTTCGTTTTTCGGTAAAGTTTCGGTAAAGTCATGTAGATAGGTTCAAAGAAAATAACTAAATATATTTTTTTGATTTAAAGCTTTCGTGACTGCAGTAATTCATATTCTTAGCTCTTTCGGCAAAGTCATATATATTTTACTATTTTATTGTTTCCCTTAAACGTGACTTTACCGAAAGAGCTAAGAATATAAATATATTTTCTTTGAACCTATCTACGTGACTGTACCGAAAGACCCAATAATTTGATTTTCTGGGCATATTTCTCTGGTCATGAGACGTTGACCCCCTGACCTGGCCTTCCCCCCCATCATCTTTCTTCCTCTCCAGGTGCAAACACAGCGGCTGCGGGAAGGCATTCTCCGTCAGCCACCACCTGCGCACGCACGTGCGCACGCACACGGGTATGGCCTGCCACTCGCACTTGCTTGTGCAGTATTTGTACACACATACACACTTGAGTCGTGCAGCAGGCGGGTACCCGTCAAGTTGAGTCGGGACTCAAGTCGTTTGTTTGGCTTGCCGTAAGTGTGTGGGTCGGGTAATGACGTGAAGGTGATGTGATGAACATTATCCGACCCGCACCCGAACGGCAAGCGGTAAAGCAACTAAGTTCTGACCAGCCTGGAGAGTCACCCCTGAGTACCTAAACTATCGGTTCGGAACACACTATAGTCATAAAGTCTTCTTCTTTCCCATCACTGCCAACTTGCAGTATTCATCAAGAGGAAGGATTTTTATTGGAGTGAATAATAGAACAAGTATTAATGTGGGAGGTTTTCTGGAATTAGCACTGAACCATAATTATTATAAGAATGCCTTAGGCTGGCTCTGAGCCTTAGGCGTTTACAATGTACACGTATAACCTTTTTTGCTAATCCTGTGCTGGATGAGGGCGTCCACACTTCATGCAAGTCTTTGGGGTTATTTGAGCATAGATGAGGGAGCAAAGTACTGTGAAACATTGGATTTTGCTGCACTACCCTCTGCCACACACAACGTAGACCGACTGCAAGAGTTTACAGTGCACCATAATCATATGAAAGGTCCCTTTGTCTGGCTCTTAATCTCAGGAATTAAAAGTGGGACATAATAATCATACGAATTGTGTTAGTCTGGTTTTGAGCATCAGAAATTAGGAGTGAATCTTAATAATCATAATGGAGCGTTCATCTCTGTCCATTTACATCACAAATTGTCAGTTAATCGTAAGAATGCTTTAACGTCTTTCGTTTGGTTTTGGTTTCTGACGTGCTCCATTTACTGCATTGATATTGTATACAATAAAACGCACATCATTGATATCACAATAATGCCACTCAGACCTGGGGTTAATTACACATGTAATTGCTTAATTCGTAATGAATTGGAATCAGAATGTAATTGCAATTTCAGCTGACAATACTGCTCTAATTGCAATTACAATTGATGTCACTAGGGTGCCTTCGAGGACGTGGTTTGTTGCTTTAGTCATATTTTATTATTTACGAAGCTTAAAACTTGTGGCGGACTGCCCAGGGGGCACAGCCTAGGATATGCCTCTACGAGGTGGGAGCTGTGGGTCACACTATTATTTAATTGGGAATGACAGCTGTTAGTCTTGTCGTCGCTGACTGTTGTTGCTGTGGAAAGCACCAGGGGCGGAGCTGCAGGGGGGGCTGGGGGGGGGCTTAGCCCCCCCTGAAATTTTGGGAAAGTCGGTAATCGGGATAACCGGATATCCGGCTGCTGCAAAATTCTGGCTGCCACCTTGTGCTGCCCTGCAGGCTGCCACCTTGTGCTGCCCTGCAGGCTGCCACCTTGTGCTGCCCTGCAGGCTGCCACCTTGTGCTGCCCTGCAGGCTGCCACCTTGTGCTGCCCTGCAGGCTGCCACCTTGTGTGCTGCCCTGCAGGCTGTCACCTCGTGCTGCCCTGCAGGCTGCTTGAGCGCAGCCTTTCGAACTTATCGAACTTATTAGCCACATCAGCGGCTCCGACCTATTAATGAACTCCGCGTTCAAATCCAATAAAATTAGTTTTATACATTTGTGGCGCCCATTGGAAAACATCAACACTGGATATCTCAGAATATTGAAGTCAGCACCCCCCCCCCTCCCCCAAAGTAAAAATCCTGGCTCCACCCCTGGGAAGCACACATGTGCTTGTGGAGGAGACAAAAATTAAGTAGAGGAGGATATTTTCATCTTCAATGTTTATTCTCATTTGTTAATTATTCGTACTGAATTGTAATATTGTTGGTTTGGAAACATTGTATTTGGTCTGCAATCACTTCCTTACCGAGTCATGATCACAAATACCCTTTTGTGCTGGGCGCCTCAAGTTGTACTACATGGGAGGTGTGGTATATAAATAATAAGTGACGATTCTGATGACAGGAGAGCGGCCGTTCCCATGCCCCAGCGGCGGATGCGAGAGGGCCTTCTCCAGTCAGCACAGCCTCAAGAGCCACATGAAGGGACACCCATCTGGGGCCAGCCTCAAGTCAGAGGTGAGCACCTTCACCTCCATGCAGGAAGTGGGGGCTTAATTTGATTGTCTGTGGACTGCCTGTCTCCCCATCTGCCTACCTTGGACAGTCACCCCTGTCTAGACTACTTAGAGTCACTGCTGTCCTGTAAACAGCCCAAGCACTTTATGTATAAGTATTCTGAAGCAGTAACTTCATGAATATGACACCTATACAGTTTGGTACAGCACATGAGGGGGCGGGTCGCCAGCACCATGTCTGACCGAATTTGTCACCTTTTTGGCGATGTTTACACAATGCACCAGGCATTCATTTAAGGCTGAGCCGACCTGGTGGAGGCTCAGGATCGATTCAGATAATCGTCACCGGTTTTGGCCATGAACGGGAATTGAACTTGGTCGGCGGGTTTGTGGTGCAGTGCGCTAACCGCTACACTACTGCTCCCCACCCTATATGTATGTACACGTATGCACAGACCCATATGTAAGAATATGACCAAATTGCCCAGAATGCGACTGATCTCGTCGAATCTAGGAAGCTAAGCAAGTTGGAGCTTGGTAAGGTCTCGGAATGGGAATCCACCGCACATAAAATACGTTGTAAGCTGGCGCGGTGCTACGTTGTGGGTAGCTCAGGGCAGTGTAACAACAGCCATGTTTGTGCTCCTAATAATTTTTCCACGTGTATGCGGCCCGGCTTTGTCATCTCCCACTGCCAAGCATGGTGAAGTGTGGTCAGCATCGCTTGGGTACGCCTTCAGCAGTGGCTTGACCAAACAGCTGTAAATTATTTGTAGTTTCATAATAACGTTTACACAAATATATTTCTGCAGTTCAGTACTCTGCACATCGGCCCCCCTCCAGCCACCAACAACAATAAGTCATCCATTCATTGCCAAGTCCCATCAGATGAATTCGAGCTGCTCTTATACGAGTCATGTATCGTGACGGGTACCGCAATATCTGACCATTGTCCGTTCATTGCTCGCTGAGCTGCATTGGCAGTTGCTGAACGTATACATTATAAGATCGCACTCATTACATATAAAGTGCTTGCCAAAAATTAACCACAAACCTTGCTGATCTCGTCAAGGAGCATAATCCACGCAAGCTCCGGTCTTCCTCACAGCGGCTTTGGCTGGCCATCAAACAAAGACGGTCACTGCTTCACGCGCTTTCAGATGCGCTTCTGTGGCCATCTGGAATGCTCTTCCATCCGATATTAGGAAGCCATTGGAGCTATGCACTTTCAAATATAGCTTAAAAACTATTTTCTTTAGACTTAAAGCTTTTGTGACTGCAGCAATTAATATTCTTTGGGTCTTTCGGTAAAGTTACGAAGATAGGTTCACCAGGACCATCACTGCCCACTACTACCAGCACCACTAGCAGTAGCCCTTTATTGGTCGAAGCCCACCACCAGCACCATCATTACCCACAACTACCATCACCTCTAGCAGCAACCTCCACCGTCAGCAGTGTGGGTGTGTGGAGCGAGGTTCAATGTTTGCCTGGCGGCCCTTTGATTGGTGGAGACCCACTGCCGGTGTTGTCGTTTTCCCGTACATTAACATCAGCTGCCCCGCCCATGCTGCTGACACACTTGGACTACGCCCATCTTTAAATCTTCATAAACAGTTTGCCTTTAGAGGCTAACTTCCTTTTCCTGATGACGACCGCTTCTGTTGCGATCGAAACGTCGTAGTTTTTTATTTTCTTTGAACTTGTCTACGTGACTTTACCGAAAGACCCTAAAAATATAATTTCTTTAGAACTGCTTTTTTTGTTTAGTCTGTTGGCCTTCCCCCGCACCTCCGATTAGTACGGATGGCTACGTACGAAAGAAGTTCAACATACATACATCCGAGTGAATTTGTTTCTTGGGATGCTGTGCAATAGTGGGTAGATGAGGGCTGGTTGGACATATGTATGTGTCATTGTGAACACCTTTTTAAGCAAGGGGTTTCATCCTGTGGGAGTTCCTACTTGGAATATTTTAATCAATAAAAATCCCAAGGTCATTGTTGAGTGGGAAGGAAATACAGGGTGATCCATTTATAGATACCCAACAAAAACAATAAGAAAAATAATATTATCTATTTTCAACATATGAAAGCCTCTGCATGTCTCCTGTCAGTCTCAATACTCTTTATACCTCTCTCGTCATCGAGTGAGATATGGAGCCATTGCATTCACAATATTTAAACGCCTGTGTAGAAGAGTCTGTGAATGTATCACTCCCTACATAGCAGCAATTCTAGACTTGCTCGTGTATACGAGCATTATTCTCCCTTTTAAGGCGAGTGTTATTGACGAATATGTTGAGTTCTTTTGTTCTTGTGCACCTCTGCAAACACAGCATCAACAAATAAATTATATATGTGATGCATATGTATAATGGGATAAGGCCATAATTATATACAGCAGGGATATTATATGCAGAAACGTTATGATCCAGGTTTCTACAGTACCCGGGCTCGTTTTGTGTAGGAGGATCAGAAAGGCCATTCCATCCCAGCAGGGAGATTACGCGGGAGCAAACGTGAAGGTGTTGTGTAGAGCTGCAGCGCAGAATGTCATCAACTGTACATTAAACAGGGCCGTGTCCTTGAGCAAGAATTTAAATTATTGGGGAAGTAGTATAGAGAAAAAAAGTGGAAATTCCACCTCTTTAATGGCTTACAGGAAGGCACAACCCAGAAAACAAACAGCGATTGTCCTTACTTGCCAAGTCCAGGCTTTGTGGCATGGATTTAAATTGTTCATATGAAAACACTTTTAAACTTTTGTCAATCCACTGCTGGATGAGGGTCTTCCCACACCATGCGGGGCATGTGGGTTATTTGACCATACTTCATCATGCTGGTCAGTTTGAGTTCGTAAGGATAGAGGGGGTATCATTGATAGAGCATAGATATGCAGTACAATGTATGTTTTTGCACTGCCCTCTGCATCTCGGCAATTAGCCCCACAGCAGCCTATGAAAACCACTCTGTATGTGGTGGCCACCCATCCAAGCACTATCCAGGCTCAGCTCTGCTTTCGAGATTGGGCACATGTCGCGTGATTTTGTCAAAGGCTGACGTACAGTTGTCTCATGGATTTTGAATTGTGATCACAACTGGTGTGCTTTGTGCCCCTGACAGGACAGCCAGAACGCATTCTACCTGTCCGACTTCGACCCAATCACCCCAGCCTCCGACATCAGTGAGGAGACCCTGCAGAAGTGCCTGGTACCCACTCCACACACAGAGAACATTATGCCACCTTACCTCTGAACCTTGGGTCTTGCGGCCGGTAATAGCAATTAGGAACAAATGATGAAATAAGATCGTTTCTTTCTTAATGTGAAGCTTTCGTGACTGCAGGAATCCATACTCTTTGGTTCTTTCGGTAAAGTCACGTATGCTTTAGATGCACATTTGGAATCGTGTGTATAACTGTCGACAGTTTGATGTTATGAAAAGGTATCGTTGAATGGCCTAAAATGTATGGGGCAAACGGGGATGGGTATATTCAAGATGGACAATTCAAACAAGACTGTTTAAACAGTCTCGAAAGAACCTGGTTTAACTTTGGATGGTCGCGTGCCCCTCGCTGTGTGCGCTTACGCGCCTTTTTATGAGCACTCCGCTTGTGTTGTGTTGGCGTATTTTGACGCCGCTTCGTGGACCAGGCGGTGGAACCGGACCTGACGACGGTGACTGTGGAGAGCATCTTCGACTCCATGTTCCAAACCGAAGACACTGGCTCCACGGGTGACAGGGACCACGGTAAAGTGCATTTGCGTCGGTCGGCATTTGGGCTCTCAGGTTGCCCGAATATCGTTCTTAACAACGCGCGACATGACGGTCATCTTCTTAGTTTTTTTGGTAAAGTCACGTTGAAGAGAAACAACAAAATAATAAAATATATATAAAACAATAAAAAATTCTCACGACGTTTCGACCATAACTCAAACGGTCGTCTTCAGGTGTTTGAGTTATGGTCGAAACGTCGTGAGAATTTTTTTTATTGTTTTATATATATTTTATTATTTTGTTGTTTCTCTTCAACGTGACTTTACCGAAAAAACTAAGAATATGAATTACTGCAGTCACGAAAGCTTTAAATCAAAATTTATGACGGTCATCGTGTCGTTAGTTTCCCGAAATTTTTTTAAAGTGAATTTCAAAATTTGTATAGTTTTTTTGTGCATTACTGGCAAATCTTTACCCATGGCGCGCAACGAGAATGGCAGTAGAGTCAGGGATATGATGCATTAAAAAAAAAAGAACGGGAAAGTTGAAGGAGAAGAAAAAGAATGAGAAATAATATGAAAAGAATGGAAATGGAATAGAAAATGGGACTCATGCATTAGGAAAGATGATAAGGAGAGGAGGTGAACATAATGGCCTCGATGCTGCACGGTTTCAAAGTTGGGGTTTCCACATGTACGTTTTATGGGAGGATTGAGCTGATTAAGATATATTGTTGTGGATTATAGATGGTAAACTTTCCACGATTAGAACACTTATGCAGACTTATGTTGAGTGAACCACCGCTCCAATTAGCACGTTCGGCTACATACAGTGCGAAAGAAGTTCAACATGCATACAGCTGAAGGTAGCAGTATAGCAAATGGGTTGCTGGCTTCTATGCATGGATAAGTATAAGCCCTAATAGACAGTGGGCCACTTAATAGACGAGCAACACTACCCAACAGCTCTCTCTTTGAGCATGGGGATGCCGTTTCTGTTTTGTTGATTACATTACATCATCCTGGATAAGTAAACATTGCCCTGGTATGGCTATCTTCAGACCCATATCTGTAGCGGTGTCTTGTACAGGTATTACATGTACATGTAATAATGTCATTACACTGCTGGATGAAGGCCTCCCTGAACCACGTCGTTCATGGGGGTTATTTGACGACTTCACCATGCTGGTCAGTGCGGGTTAGTGAATGCGGGGAGAAAAGATGTGAAAGTGTAGGAGTACAGTGTAACGGGTTTTTTTTGCACTGCCCTCTGCTTCCCACAATGCAGCAAAATGCCATCACCACTACACACACGTTAACCGGTGACGTTGTGCCCATCTCTGCCACTTCCCACCCGCCCACTCCAGACCCGGCAAGTGCGGACATCCCAACAGACGCCGGCTTCCCGCTGCCTGTGCTCAGAGTCATTCAACCGCCACCGCCACCGAGTGCCAGCTCCCTGCAGCAGCTCGTGGTAGTGCGGCAAACGGACGGCGGCAGTACCGGAGGTGCCGGTGACACCAGCGCCAACAACGACGAGGGCATTGACGTCCCATACAAGTGGGTGGTGCAGAGCGATTCTGGCGTCATGGAGGTGGAGGGGATGGAGGGCAGCTGTGCCATTGATGGCGTCGTCGCCACCATCGTTGAGCAGGGAAGCGATTGCGCAGGTGTGCCTGACGGAGCGACCGTACCAGCATCGTCGGGGGACGGCGGCAGCGCCAGCGGCGATGGCGTAGGCCATGCCGCTCCTCCGTCGACGATTGTGCTGGATCTCTCGGAGGCTCTGAGCCTAGCGGCGCAGCCGAGGGCCACCACGGAGAGTGCACCCGCTTCCGCGGGCGTCGTCATGGACGAGGCGTCCATGGAGGTGGGCGAGACCCGGCCGGCCCCCACGGGTGACAAAGATGCTGCCGCCGCCGCCGCCGCCGCCGCCGAGAGCATCAACCCCGGCGGGCTGCCCGAGGAAGAGCTGCGCTGGATCCTGGAAACGAGCGGCATCGGCGCCGCCGCCATGACCGCGCCGCCGGGCTCGTGGGTAACTATCGCTCCAGTTCAGGTGGCTGTGATATCAGTTCAACATAGAACGATGCAGATGATGTACAGCCGTACACACAGTATCACAAGTCCTGCTTGGCCATCTCCCCCCTCCAGGTTGCCGGGAAGGACAAGGTGACGGTGGAGAAAGTGTACCTCACCACGGCCGTTGGGAGCCCCGCACAACTCGGAGGTGAGGGTACATTCCTCGTTCCAGAGGAAGACGCAACCCTTTCAAATATGTAACTGTACTCGCAAGTAGTATATAGTTAGTGACGTCGTAGCCTTTTAAGCCTCACCATGAGGTTATGTCACACGATAATGTCACACATTGCCACGGAATGGCATCATAGCTTTAACCTGAAAGGTGAATTGTTTTACGTATTAAAAGTTATAGTTATGGTTGTGCTCTTGAAAGTCACTGAATCTACAAGTGTGTGTGTGTGTCTGTGTAACAGCTCGCAGCTCAGGACACAAACTCTGTATCTGTTGACAGTAAAATAGCCATTTATTTTGGGTTGCATCGTTAAATGAAGATTATCATTATTTACAGGAATTGTCCATGATAGAAATAGTCCATAAAAAAACTGAAATAGAAAATACAGAACTTTGATACAAGCGGTAATGTTTTGATGGTCCGGAGATGTGGGCACAGTGCTTGAAAGGACAGATGAGATTGCTGAGGTGGGGAAATGAGTCTGAACAGGGATTACTAGTTTTCTCATGAAGGCGAGGGAAAAGAGACTTAGGTGGTTTGAGCTTGTGTTGTGAAGAGACTTCAGAAGTTGTAAGCAGAAGGACTTTGGAGATGAGCGATCTATAGACTCGCAACGACCCATAGATGATGAGGACGATGGGGGTGCAGGGAAGGAGTGGAGCAGTGTTCTTCACTCATTTTCAGAGGGGGGGGTCACTTTTCCCCGTAAAACATCAGTGTGAGGGCCGCCACACATTTGAAACCTTTGGGTTTGACAGAATGATGGGATGTTTTCACATTTGTGTATTGTCGGGGGACACACGTCAGGGGCTGCACTAAAGGCCACCAGGGGCCGCCAGTGGCCTACGGGCCCTTGCAGTGTAGAATACTGGAGTAGAGGGAGAGTGAGGAGGGTATGTGGTAGAAAGACTTGTGAGGATGGTGCATGTGATGAGAGAAGAGCTGCAGAATCGAAGTTCATGGACTTCTGACTTGTTTTTTTTACCGCTCTTAGAATATGCGATGGCTTTCCTTTGACTCCCTGTGCCTTGCTCGTGCGCGGTGTGTGTTGGTGACTGCGTCCCGTTGGTTCGCGCAGGTAACACGGCGCAGGTGATGGGGCTGAGGGTGCCCGTTATCATCATCAAGCAGGAGGAGTCGTGCCAGTGTCACTGCGCGTGTCGTGACGCCCCCGCGGCGCCCCAGCCGCCACAGCCCGGAGCCGGCGTTACGGAGCAGCTCGCCGAGGAGCCGGGAGTACCCCCATCGCAGAAACCGAGCGACTGGGGTGATGGTGACCACACCCCGCAAATGAATCGCGCACACGCCATGCGGCTCCTCTGATGACAGTTGCCCCACAACACCTATGCAGGACTCTGACACCAAGTCGGTTTGATGCCTATGCAACACGGCACGGCACGACAGAAATACATTACTTGTGCTCATTCATCATGACTGCAAAGCAACATGAACACTGTGTCAAGACAATACTGGCACACCAACGCAAGAACACAAAGACGTTAAAACATTTAATTTTGAATATCGGTGTGTCACCATCCTCTGGACGTTCTTGTTAGCATGAATACCATTCACAATTTTCTGTCTGGCCTGATAGGATGTAGAGGTTTTTGGGGGGAAACTCTCATAGTGACTCACTCCTGCTCTACACCTCTACAGGTGCAGTGTGGGTTTTGAAGGCCACGAGTTTTAAGAGTTATTTAAAGCAAGAAGTGAGACTAGTACCCCTAACACAACAATTAAAATGCATTATAATATTTAATTTGCTGCCTTTTGTCAATTCACTGCTCAATGAAAGTCACTACGCATTTTGTTCTTCTTGGGGGTTGTTTGATCATATACTTCACGACGCTGGTGGTGCAGGTTGGTGAAGGTGGTAGGTGGGTGATCCGCATCCGTTAAGATATTACTCACTCCTGATATTAGTTGTGGCCGGGAATCGCACAGGTCGCCAGGTTCCGATTCCAGCATGCTAACTGCTGTGCCACACCTCTAACCCGCACAAATGTTACCGCATTAACTCAAAGCAACAGAATAAAACATTAACACAACAGCAACGTGAGAATACAATATTGGCACAATACCAACACAGCCAGCAAAATGATGACACAAAATCGATATGACCGCAACATGGACACGATATCAAGGCTGACCTGAAAACAACCTTGCACCTTCACAACTCCCATCACAACACCAGTGACTTCATGAATGTGACACTTCGCATCAACACAGCACCATCTCAAAAGTGCACAAGTGAATCCATCGGAACTTCCCAAGACTTCTCAACAATCCCAGACTCCCCCAATCTGGGCAATCTGGACGGCTTAAGTTAAAGGCAGCGGGTCCCTTTCTTAATCCTTACGCTCTGTCCATCGCTGCCACACAGGGAACGAGCTGCCACTGGGTGCAACGATTCCAGCCGGCACGCCCGCGCCGCAGCTCCCTGCTGCAGCGGTTCAACCACCGCTGCTGTCTTCTCCGTCCACGCCGCAGCAGAACCAGCTCGCTGCAATTGTGCAGCAGCTCGTGGCCGCACAGCCTCCGAGCGAGGAGAAGCGTCTCTCCAGCCAGACTCTGCAGGCGACGGCGACCGTGGAGCAGCCCCTGCTGGGCTCCGCGCAGCTTGCAACGATCGCCGCGCAGCAGCTCATTATCGCGCCGTCATGCTCGCCCAAGGCCGATGCGGCGGGCGCGTCGCTGCTGCAAGAGCAGCAGTTCTTGCTTGAACAGCTACAACAGCAATCGATTCAGCAGCAGCAGCAGCAACAGGATCCATTTCAGCAGCAGCAACTTCAGCAGCAAAATCAGACATATCGGCAGCATTTGTTGCAACATGTGCCACCAGTTCAGCCACTGCAACAGCAACAGCCGCCTGAGCAGCTGCTTCAGCAGCAGCAGCAACAACAGCCGCAGCTTGGTCTGAGTGCCACACCACACAGGAGAGGCACAGGCACAAAAGATCCTCCTTCGCCCACTCCCCTCGCGAACGTGTCACTCAACAACCGCACAGACCCCTTTGTGCTGGTGCACAACGAGCTGAACACGCAGCTCTCGCATGGCCTGGGGGGCACGGCGCCAGCCGGAGGCCCACTCATCACGGCCGACGGTGGCGGCGGAGGAGGAGGAGGAGGAGTGTTTGGCGACGCCGGGAGGCCCAGCCTCGTTAGTCCCGCGGGAATGGTCTCGTTGGCACTGGCGCTCGCCAAGAACGTGTCTGGTAGCCGGGTGGGCGTGACGGGAGAAGTGGTGCCGCGCCGGTGTTGTGCGGCACAACCATTTTGTCAGGGGACGCACTAATGGGGTGGATGGGTGGATTGGCAGGAGCTTATTGACACCAAAAGTGAAAATGCCATACTTAGAATAAGAGAAGGATAGACTGTTAAGGGACATACTACACTAGCCAATTGGATGCTAGCCCGTCCCCAATCCCTGATCTTAACTCCACTTCTAACCCTTAACCTGGCCTCCATTTCCCTACCGAGTTGCTTTACAGTTTCAATGTTAGTGTTCTGTGAAACCCCGGAAGTGAAAAGCATATCGGAGGTGAATAAGGTGTGAAAAAAGCAGGTAGGAAAACTAATTTTGAATGCTCAGTGAAATTCTGGGTAGAAAAAAAAAATTAATGTTACTGTATTTTATTACTTTAATTTATTCCTACAAAGAAACAGGTGTGTTTATAGCCGTTTTCTATAGCTGAGCAATACGTGATGAGGGCAAGGCAAAATAAATGGTAGTTTTGTGCGCAAATGCGGCTAACACGTGCATTGTGTGTGATGCATTTAATAACATTTGATTGTCGTGTTTATGAAATTACCAACTTTTGGCGATTCCACAGGGGAGTGGAGGTGTCTGTGCCCCTGTAATGAATAGTGGCCCCCCGCTTCCCCCCCCTGCCTTGTGCCCCCCATCCTAGAGGCAGCTCCTCGGGATGGCTGTGGAAGCACTCGAGCTTTAGTGAAGGATTTCATCACAGCCATTGCTGCTGATATGCTACCGCATCTCACAACCGCTTATTTTTGTTTACCATGCTCTGCAGCGGTTACATGGTTGACATCTGACTGCCAAAATCAGCTCTTTTGTCTTGGTCTCTCTTAGGGAGTTTTACTTTGAGGGTGTGAACATGGGTGGTCCCACTTTAAGAAGGTGGTCCCGCTGTTTACCGTGTCCTGGAATTGCTCCTGTGACCAACGCACATGTAATGTAGAGGGCGAAATATTTACAGCAATTCTCTATTTGTTCATGGGGCAAAATTAGGAGAGGTTATAAAAAAAAACACTACCTATTTTTGCAAAGGTATGAGTTAATATAACTTGAAAGTGGGGCACACCTTTTTTGTTTATGTCCGTTTTAACATACCTGGAGAGATGGAGGGAGGGGCGATTGCAGTGTAACTGCATTCTTGGGTAAACATTTCAAGTAGGTTAACATTACATTTCGGCAGCACCATGTGGATCCTGAATTGGCATTGAACCGTTGTGGCTATTGTACGAGTGGTACCGGTTCAGTGGGTGACAAGTTTCCAAGCCCATTGGAACCATAGTTAATGGGACATGTACAATGGAACCAGTGTATTATTAGATTTTTTTTTTAATTAAAGGCAGCATTCTTTACAAGCACTTTATGGTTTTTGGTTAGCGTGTGTTTATTTGTTTTCATTAATTTATCTGTTTTCCTTAAAGTCCAGTCTGCCATTTTGGAGCTTTTTTTGTGTTCGTCTATCCTGCAACTAAAAAAAAGTAAAAAAAAAATATATTTAAAATATTGGTAATTTCTTGCGCATTGTGGTTCAGTTATATTTTGTGATTTGGCAAGATTCCATGGTATAAATTAAGCCGTGATTTTAAGTCATGTTTTCGTTCTGAGCACATTTCGTGGACGTCGCGCTGGGATCAAATAATCAAGGCCAAGAAATTAATGGCCTCAATCCGCAGGTTTATTCTTTACTGATGCAATATCGGCATTAAGGTGTACTGCACGAAAACATCAAGATGTTTTGTGCTCATGAAAAGCAACCCACGGTGTTTGCAGAAGTAGGCCATTGCCTGTGTTGTGGTGGAATTGCCCACAACATATAAGTGACTGGTGTCTCTACCTGAAAGCTTGCTGTGTAACATCATTCCTCTATTTAGCTTGGTGGGTGATGGACTCTAAATTGCTGCAAAGGGAATAAGCTTACAGGAGATAATGATAATGCAATATCATGCTTTAAATTTCCTCCTGGTATTCTCCACAGAATCTATTGTTTAATCTTACTTGGTTCCCTGTTTTATAACAATTATATTGAAAGATTGATAAAAAAAATAGTTAACAGCCCCACATACAATAACTGGATTACTTTAAAAATATCTTAATTTTTGTAATATTTCCCCAATTTTATCCCAATTTTCCTATCGTGTCATGTGACATACCCATCCAAAGCAGTCAACCCTTCGCATTCGAGACTCGCAGAATTCCTTATTTCAGAGCTACATCCAAGATCACCTTAGAGTGACTAGACACATGACTACCTATTTTATCCTTTTCTTCTGGTGCACAATGTAGAAAATCACTCGGTGGTAGTGTCATTTAAGAATTGTAAAGCAGTTGTATTCTGAGGCAGTTTTTTTTTGTTGCCTCATTTGAGAAATCAATTTTGCTCGGTTGAAAGCATCGGGAATTTGTGGCGGCCTTTACCGTGGGAAGCATTGTGGAGGGGAGTGACAACAGCTTGCTGCAAGCTCCGTGTGACACGCCATGCGGTCGTGTTCATTTGAATTATTTTAAGGCCAGCATAGCCACGTTACATTATCTCCCGCAGTACATCGCAACCTCCCATGTGGCTGATGCATTCTTTCAGGTTCGTTGTAATTTTTTAATTCTGAAAGTCGAGGAATCGAAAGCTCTGAAATATTTGTGACTTGAGCTTCAACAACAACATATCGATGCGACGAGGGGCAGGTGCTGCTGAGAGTTTTGTCCACATGGTGGCACCGTTGAGTTTGAGGTCTGTTGCAGAAAATGTACATCCCCCCCCCCACCTTAATTAACTTTTGAGGCATTAAGAGTTTGTTGCTTTGATCTCGATGGAAGTGTTTTCTGTAGGAACTTTAATTTTGAATTTAACAAATTAAATTATATAAAATGCAGTAAATGTAACATCTTAAAAAAGTGCTTATTGATTATATATGTAAATATTGATATTTGGCAATAAAACTATTTTCACCAAATAATACTTTGTTGTCCTGGCCGCTTTAGATTTAATATTTCACAAGATTGGTGTATGAATACATACACAGTGAAGTCATGTATAATGGTGCAGTGTATTTAAGTCGTACACATGAAAAGCTACATCCTATTATGCCTAAAGAAAGTTTTAAATGTGTGCGTGCTACCTGCTATGACGTACAGATGAGAAAAATATGGACTCAAAATAAAGGATTAATTTTGCGTGAAACAGCATGTAGCTTGGAATTAAACTGAGACGAATGATATGTATAAACTAAAACTATGAACAAATCAAGTATGAACATTTTATTTCACCAAGGCCCACTGAACTATTTAGCTCTTTTTCGGAAGCTACCTGGCCAAAAATAATAGCTCAATGAAGTGGCTTTTGTGGAAATTTATCGCAGCCAAATACTCTTAAACATGTTTTTAAATGTAGAGAGAAAAAACTGTTGGACCTAGAGAAAAATCCACGAGCACAGGGAGAACATGCAAACTCCAAATATACGGCAGCAGGCATCAAGGTTGGAATCGAACCCTACGACCTCCTGTATGCCAGGCGAGGTAGTTAACATCTCACCACGGCGGCATCTCGCCATTAATGCGCGAGTGGTGCACGTGTGGTTTGCACAAAATTTAATGTTGCTTAATCCAGGAGAATCGGAGGTTTTACTTTCGCATTCAGGCTTAGGCGAAAACATTTGTGGGAGGATCGGGCGTGGCGCTCGCAGACTGCAGGATTCTGTTTTCTCGTCATCGAAAAGAGCCTCTGCACCATACAAGACCAGAATGTCGTTTTATCGCCACGTGCAAAATATAGTCGGGTCCCGCAATTTTCATATCAGGGCTCTGCGACACATTTAACCACTTGAGTCGTGACATAGCCAACACGGTGGTCGTGTAGCATATAGTCCTCGAATATTGCAACTCACTGCTCGACGTCGGGCAAAAACATTACCAAGCTGCGCTGCATGTACAAAATAATTTGGCACGTGTCGTGACGGGTACTGCAAGATCCGATCGTGTCCGTGCAGTGCTCGCTGAGCTGCATTGGCGGTTGCTGAATGAATACATTATAAGGTCGCACTCATTAAACAAAAAAAATCTCTTGCCACAGATGAACATTTGCTGATCTCCACAAGGAGCATTAACCATCACGCAAACTCCGGCCATCCTCACAGCGGCTTTTGGATGAGCCATCGAACATAGACGGTCACTGCATCGCGCGCTTTCAGATCTGCGGCTGTCTGGAATGCTCTTCCATTCGATATAAGGAAGCCATTGGTCATCCTCGCATTTGCTCTCTGATAACCATCAAACAAAGACGGTCACTGATTCGCGCACTTTAAGATGCGCTTCTGCGACTGTCTGGAACACTCTTCCTACCGACATTAGGAAGCCACTGGAGCTATGCACTTTTAAATATAGATTGAAAGTTAATTTCTTTAGAACTGCTTTTTATGTTTCATTTGTTGTGCTTCCCCCGCACCTCCGATTAGCGCGATTGGCTACATACGGTGCGAAAGAAGTTCAACATCCATGATTGAACACACCGGTAAACCGCAGACACAGGAGCATAACTTTAATCCAAGCAAGTCTTTTCTTTATTAAATGCCAGAATACCAGTCATTAATACACACCCGGTGGTCAGTACAACGTAAAATACTGTTATGAAGGTATATATTAATGAAAAATCAAATCAATCAGGCAATGCTCTATGTAAAAGCAATCAACATTAAACTGTTAAATATATTTAATATATCAATAGTACTGTACCACATGTAACTGAGTTGCTCTTTCAATATTCAGATTAAAATGGTGCCTTTAGAAAGAAAATGCATTGTTAGGAGGATTAAGAAATGTTTTAAAAGTGAACTAAAACCACCAGACTTTGTATTTGACAGTATTTGTTGTGTTCATATATAGTTCATGGACCAAAGTATGAAAAAATAAGAGGTCTTACCCTTTCTGGCAGTAAAACAGGTGTTAAAATGTTTAAACACCAAATATAAACCTTATGCAAGGAATCAAGTCTGCATTAACCACACGTACTTGTGATGAACATGCAAACACATTGATAATATATTCATTGTCTTTGAAACCGATTGGCCTACACAAGACACTCTTTATGGCCTAGTCTTACCAGTATCAGGCCAGTGAACGCCAATCATGCCTCTACAACCCGCTGTTGTCTTGGGTATACTGGACTCTTGAACAAATTAGTTGAGGACGAAATAATGTATTATTTGCTGTGGTTGCATAACATTTTTATGTAACTATCTTGAGATGACCTGAGGCCACAAAGCAGAGCACAAACTGGCCTTAGAGTCACAACGCAATACAGCATTGAGAATTGACTGGGGCACAGAGGAGAAAGAAATTCCCCTTTGCCGACCATGAAGTGAATGGCTCACAGGAACGCATCCTGGGTGTTAACCGGGGTATGCCTGAGTAACACCCTGATTTATGTGTCCTCCTTTCATGTCGTTTTGCAAATACGTTACTTTGGTAACACCACGACTTGATTTGCATCGCCTCAACTCACACTCATTTTTTTGAAAAAAACAATCATGAACATTATTTTCACCTTCTAAACTCAGAAGTTAAAATGTTCAGAATTTCAAAGGGTATCTTTAACAAGTGTCACTGTTACTTGTAATTAGAGCTCAGAATAGGGAATTCGCGTTCATCAGACTCATCAGCAGTCATGCCATGAAAAAATACCACGCAGTCATTTTTTATTGACACCATTAAGCATACCCTTTGGTACTTTCGGTACAGTCACGTAGGTAGAAATAAAATCAAATAAATCACGACGTTTCGATCGCAACACAAGCGACCGTCATCAGGCGGAACCGATACAGCAGGACAACTGCTGATTTAGGAGAAAGATCTGCCTACAACAACAGCTTATAAAGGGTTTTGGTGGACTCAACCCCAGGGGTAAGTGGGCCGAGCTAGAGAAGGCAGAAAGGGGGGAGGCAAGGAGGGAGAGGAGAGTTGGGCACAGGTAATTCTTAAGCATGTCCATTAGTGGGGTTGCTACAAAATAATTTTTTCACGAAACGATAAAATGTAAAATTGTTATGACATGGCTAGTCTTGCTTTTAACTTTCTAAGTTTTATTTAGCATAGACAAAGTGCTATATTTTATAAAAGCTTGGCGTTCCATGTGTCCATTTGTGCGTGTCTGTTTGTCTTGTCAACTAAGTTATAACGGCCTTTTATGAGGCCTGAATCAAAGGGTTTTCGAAAGAGGACCCCCCCCCCATCCAGATGTGGGGGTAAAAAGTTGATCCAACAGATTTCCAAAAAATTGTCGACCCCCTTTTGTTGGCATATATGCACTCACGAGTTTTATCATCGTAAAACAAGGTTTCCAATTGAGCTTTTAGCTTAAATTGTTGAGGTCGAGCTCCCCTTTTTATGCATTTGGTGGTTAATTTATTGCCGTTCTTTACTAAAGGGTAAGCCAGTTTTACTATTATAGTATGCAATAATGCGAGTTAATGATTTTGTCATATTTATACTATACTTGTATTTTTGAAAACCCTTTAATGGGCGACTCACGATACGATGTTACATACAAGCATACGCATTGTCTTGTAATGTACACGATGGCTCATTCAGGCATTCGTTCATTTAAATATTTTTAAGACAAAAACACCCCCCCCCCCTTTCTTATTGAGTTATAAAATTAGATCAAAGGTTGAGCTGTACACCCCCTCGGCAGTCTATTGGAGACGGACCCAGGAGCGAAGGGAGGTTGTCACATCCGTCCATAATGTATGCGAGTTTTTTGTTTTTACGATCCGTAGAGCGTTCCTTTACTGCCCACCCCCTCTGCCCTTTTACACCCTCTACCCCTGGTTTCCCCTTACGTGACTCGTGCCCACTATGCCTCGATCGTTATCGAGGACACAGGGCGGTCATCAATAAATGATTAAATAAAAGTTTTGCTAGCACTCTGCGTTTTATTCATTGGTTCTGCTGCGTGATCCTCCTCCTTGTCAACTGTGACACGAATCGCTCTTACGCCCAACACCGGCCACGTACGCCCAAGGACTGACGTCCTGCTAACAACACACAGGTACGCCAACGGACCTGTAACATGAACGTGCTGGCGTCACAATTGGCCGCCCGATACAGGTCTCCCTCTCTTCAAAAGCCTTCTCCAGTCGACACTTTGGCAAATTGAATCACGTGCCTGCCTATTCTGAGGGGTTTACGAAGGACGTAGTCGAACGTACCACGCATTTATCCTAAGCCAATCGTGACCCAGTAACATTCACAAGGTTTAACAACTGATTCTATTGTAGTGCGAGTATATGCACCATTTTATTAGTAACACAACCACACTGGTTACATTCACCCCCCCCTCCCTAAATGGTCCTTATTTCACGATACCCGAACTTGGCAATTTATAACCCAACCATTACTATTAACCAAACAAATTGAGGACACGGCCCTTTTGTCTCTCCTGGGACAGTCCAGCATCTGGGCACAAGTATCCGCCGAAGGAACATCCTTCATAAACAGCTTCTGAGCGACCTGCATCTGCAGGTTTAGAGAACACTCTGAGTGGCCAACTCACGTGTCACCCCCTTAGTTTAGCGTGGTACCGTTTAACCACACTACACTTGCCCCTTCTCCTTGCTCTGTGCTACACAGAAACTAGTCAAATGAGTCCTCTTTCATTTAATCAGATTCCTGCAATTTATTACTTCTAGCGCACCTGTACGCTGAACAGTGAATGCGCCATCACGCTCCATGGATGAATAGTATTCACCTTCGTGGGGCGCTGAGTCATGTTCATAATCAGTCTTGTCACAAGCTTCACAAACTTTCCCGCTCTAGCTTGATACGATGTCCCCATTTTCAATGTTGCCAAAAGTCGCTCTTGGTTGTCTCCTGTCAGACCAAATGAGCAGGACGGGCCAGGAATTTGTAAAGACGACGATCCAAGCGGCGCATCCAGAGACACACGAACAACGGAAACATCCAGATTCCCATCGCCATGTCCAGAAGTACGTCCCGGCACAAACCACGTTCATCATGCTCTGCAGTCGAGCCTTCCTTAGAAAGTCTGCGAGTAGAGGGTCACAGCATCTGGTGACCTCCGCAACACCCAGGGACCTGTTACGCTCTTTGGGATTCACACTCTTCGATGGTCCCAATCTGTCCCTCCCAACTCCGTGGACAGCTGACTACCTATGTCACCCATGCGGGATTCCCCATCCTGGGATATCACATCGCAAAATTACGTCGGGCCACTGTCCGCAGAGGGCTGTTCCACGATTTTAACATGAGCGGCAAGAAATTAACCCCAAGAATCAAGTTCCAGTGCAGTACTTGGGTAGTACGCCTCTGGGTCTCCGATGTCGTACATACGCGACTGAGGGTTCTTGCGGATTACTGTGTAAACCACCGGTTCCCACTTGTCTGCCAGTTTCTCCTTTCCTCGTTCCCCTTTATTGACCGGAGGTACGCGGTCACCCTCATTCAACGATGAGCCTCTTGCTCACCGGTCGAATCACTTAGCCTGATGCTGCTGCTCCCTCGAGGCCTACTTCTGAGCAATGTTGACAGCCATCTGAAGGTCCGATGACAATGGACCTCACATAGTTGCTGTATTTAAAGCTTTCGTGACTGCAGTGATTCATATTGTTGGTTCTTTCGGTAAAGTCACGTTAAGAAAAACAATAAAGTAATAAAAAATATATAAAACAATAAAATTCTCACGACGTTTCGACTGTTTGTGTTGCAGTCGAAACGTCGTGAGAATTTTATTGTTTTATATATATTTTATTATTTTATTGTTTCCCTTCAACGTGACTTTACCGAAAGGACCAAGAATATAGTTGCTGTAGTCAACCAAAATTGGGTCACCCAACACTTGTTGGAACAGGTGTTGGAACAGGTAAAATAACGAATTTGTTTGACATCAGTAACTACCTTTAAAAATGTACATTTGCGTGTAGTTTCCCCAAT
This sequence comes from Petromyzon marinus, assembly GCF_048934315.1. Classification (NCBI taxonomy): domain Eukaryota; kingdom Metazoa; phylum Chordata; class Hyperoartia; order Petromyzontiformes; family Petromyzontidae; genus Petromyzon; species Petromyzon marinus. The sequence goes on from NC_133671.1 coordinate 9,801,540, forward strand.
TTTATCCAGATTGTGCTATTGTGTCATGGTCGAAGTGCCCATCAGCTCTCTTTGTAAAGCAATGCAACATTTCGTGTTAGAGAAAGGCCCACAAAATCAGATATTTTACAGCCAGATGTGAAAGCAACTTCCAGTGACAAGACACCTGAATATCTATTTAATAATTTTCCCCTCGCGTTCAAAGTAGAACATTCCTCAGTGGCAGAGTGTGATTTAAGGATAACACAACAATTGCATTCTGAAGTAGTTGAAAGCGTAGGAAATTTGTGACAGCTTTTACTGCGCGAAGCTTTGTGCTCAAGTAGAACATTACTCTGCTTTAATAGAGGGGAGCGGTAACAGCTGCTGCAAACTCTGCGGCACACATCATAGTCGTGTTCATGTCAATGATTCCAAGGCCAGAACAGCCACGTTTGCATGATGACACGTAGCACATCACAACTTCACTCATGCCAACGCATTTGATCAATATCGTTTAAACATGGAGATGCTGAAACTGGCGCATTCCATATTTATTGTAACTTGAGCAAAAACAAAAAGTCGATGTTCCAAGGGGCATTGCCACCTGACAGTTGTCCACATGGTGGCGACGGTGAGTTGAAATCTATTGCACAAACTTGTCACCTTCTTTCCCCAAACAGACAGTCCTCGACTTTCGAACGTCCGACTTATGAACACACCTGTACTTACAAAACCAGCTTCCATGAAATATAAAACAAATTATATTGACCTAAAACGCGAACTCGCAATTGTAAACTGAACCGCGGAATTATTTTATTCAGAGGAGCAATCCTCCGCGAGATGTAACAAGTTAATCGAGCGCTGTGTGAAAATGTGTGTGAGGAGCGATCTGGACAAAATCCCATCGGTGAGCTCCTCCGGTAGGCAAGGCTGCGTTGGCTGGGTCATGTAGCCCGCATGCCCAGCCACCGCATGCCCAAACAGCTTTTGTTCGGCCGGATTGAGGGGGCTAAACGGGCGCGGTACGGGCTAGAGAAGAGATGGAGTGACGTGGTACAGGAGGACGTGGAGCTGAGTGAGCTTGCCGATGACTGGTACCAGCGGTGTCAAGATCGGCCTCTGTGGAGGAGGCTCGTGAAGGACGCTACTGGGCAATTGGAGGCAGTCGCCCTCCAACAACAACGGAGGGCGGAGGAGCGATGCTCACAACAACGAGCAGAGCGCCGGGTGGCTAAAGCACAGCGGGTTGGCACAGTAGGGGGCACAGGTGGTGCATCAGCCAGTCATCTCAGTCAGTCGACCCGTGGCACCTGGGTCTGCCCCGTGACCTCCTGCCAGCGGGCGTTCGACACTTCACGTGGCCTCAAGGTGCACGTGGCCTGGCACAAGCGTCGTGGTAACGTCACCGCCACTTAGTGGCGAATGGTGGTTGTTGTTTGTTGTTATTGGGGAGCGGTAGTGTAGTGGTTAGCGCGCTACGCTATTAAAGCAGAGACCCAAATTCTATTCGTGTTCACGGCCAACACCAGTACCTGGTGTGGTGTGTTAACATCTCCACTGGGGAGACAAAGGCGGCCTGGCGTGGTGTTGGCCACTCACCCCCTCGTGTGCCATATCGGCCTTCATAGGCATTGGGGGCCGTTCATAAAAGACGTCACGCACTTAGGGGGGGGGGTCAGACATTTGTGACAATGTGTGACGGGGGGGGGGGGGGGTTTGAGCAATGACGTCAAATCAAAATGCGCAACTTTAAATAAATATAGACAACACGTTCTACTTAATTAAATAGACTTTTTTTATATATAAATGTTTTCTCCTCCAACATCAGAGTGCAGCGTCACATTAAATACGCACTACAATGACATTAGTTTAAAGCGATTTGAAGCATGTTTTGTTTTGGGGGGGGGGGAGGGGGCAGAGCTTTGTGACGTCATATTTGAGGAGGGGTCTGACTTTTTGTGACGCCGTGTGACGATGGGGGGGGGGGGGTAAAAATCGTCAAAAATCGCGTGACGTCATTTATGGACGGCCCCCTGCTTGCTAACAGCGCCTGCCCCAAGAGTCTGTTGGAGCCATTCGGGCGGTGGTTCTTAAGCTGGGTTCGATCGAACCCCAGTGGTTCGTTGAAGTCACTCTGCGGGGTTCGGCAGGGGTCAAGACACACACAAAGTGTAGCAGCCCGGTTCGCACTCGCAATGTCGGGCCCGTTTTTGTCGGCCGTCAAAAAATTGGCAACACACAATTTTTCTTCGCCGTGTTAGATTACAAATATTTAGTTGCACGGTAAAAATGTGTCACGCAAAATCAATTCTGCCCACTTGTATTATTCGTGACGTCACGCTCCGCTTGGCCATCATTGGCTGCAGCTGATCACGCCACGTTGCGTGATCAGGAACTTGGTGCGCTCAGTAGTCGACTTGTGGCTGTTGTGATTGTACGTCATTTGTGATTTTCTTTTAATCTTTCAATCCATTCATACTATGTCGAGCAAAAAAATAAAGTGGTTGGACGGATACGTACAATATGGATTCACGTGTTTAAAGGAACGTGATGGGAGTCAGCGTCCTCAATGCATGATTTGCAATGCCAAGTTGAGCAATTCTAGTCTAGCACCGGCAAAACTGAAGGAACACTTCCTAAAGCTGCATGGAGATGGGAAATACAAGAACACAACGCTCGCTGAATTCAAGGTGAAGAGAGCCAGATTCGATGAAAAGGCTACTCTGCCTGTTCTCGGCTTTGTACCCATCGACAAACCGATCCTCACAGCATCGTACGAAGTTGCGTACCTGATCGCAAAGCAGGGCAAACCACACACCATTGGTGAAAAACTCGTAAAACCAGCTGCGTTGAAGATGGCGAATATCATGCTGGGAAAAGCTGCTGAAGATAAGTTATCTCAAATTCCTCTTTCAAATGACACTATCAGCAGCAGGAGAATAGACGACATGAGCGATGACATCTTGTTTCAAGTAGTTGCAGATCTGATTTCAAGCCCAGCAAAGTTCAGCCTCCAACTCGACGAGACCACCACGTTTCCAATCTAAGCCAGCTTGTTGTATTCGTGCGCTATATGAAAGACGACGTGATAAAGGAATATATATTTATTTATTTTGTAAGCCTCTTACAACAACAACCAAGGCAGTCGATGTGAAGAAACTCGTGGATGACTTCTTCAGCGACAACAATCTTTCATGGAATATGGTTTCTGCAGTTTGTTCGGACGGAGCTCCAGCCATGCTGGGACGACACTCTCGTTTTGGAGCGCTGGTGAAAACCGATGCACCATACATCATTGTTACGCACTGTATTCTGCACAGGCATGCGTTGGCAACAAAAACCTTGCCTCCAAAACTGGCAGAAGTATTAAAAATTGTAGTTGAATGTGTGAACTACGTGCGAAATCCTGCTATGAAGCACCACATATTCAAAGAGCTGTGTAAGGAAATGGGCTCTGAATTCGAGGTACTTTTGTACCATTCTAACGTACGGTGGTTATCCCGGAGAAAGGTGCTGAATCGTGTTTTTGCCATGCGTGTGGAATTAGCCCTGTTTTTGCGAGAGTACCAACACTGTCACGCAGATTGCTTCGAAAATTCTGAGTTCATTCTCATTTTGGCGTACATGGCCGATATTTTCAATGCTCTCAATCATCTCAATCGACAGATGCAGGGCGGTGGAGTCAACATCATCGAAGTGGAAAAAAAACCTGAAGGCGTTTAAAAAAAAGCTACCTTCATGGAAACGACGAACAGAGAATGATAATTTCACAAACTTTCCCCTGCTGGACGACTGTGTAAGTAAGGTCGAAAACGTGTCTGGAATTGGAGACATTTCTGTACCTGGGGAGCTGAAGCAAGCAATTGCCATGCACTTAGATGAGCTCGCAAAGTCTCTCGACGGATACTTCCAGCATGGGTGAGACAGCAGTTCACGTTTAGTGTTGCGACAGCAGATGTCAACGATGAATACCTCGAGGAAATCATTGAACTGCAGCAAAGCCAGCTTCAACAGCAACTCTTCAGAACAACAACGCTCTCAACGTTTTGGTGTCACCAAATCGTACCATACCCTCTTATTGCTAAGAAAGCCCTGGAGATACACCGTTTGTTACAACGTATCTTTGCGAGCAATCTTTTTCGAGGATGGTAGACATAACAACTAAGAAAAGGAACAGACTTTTTTGCGAAAATGATGAGAGTGGCACTTGCCAAGGTGAAGCCGCGCATTTCTGAACTTGTATCTGAAAGGCAACAGCAAAAGTCACATTTATTTGCAGTAAATATTCATTGAACTATGTTTTTGTGTGAAATTCATGTTTTGTTGGTTTTGTTCTTTGAACACAGTGATTTTGTGTGCAACTGATGCATGGTTCATTTTGTGCACTAATACAATATATACCTATGTTTTGAAGAAATAATATTTTATTTTTCCAATTACGAAGGTTTCGGTGAATGCACTGATGAAGCTTGCAGAGTTCACAGTACCTCCAATAAGGTTAAGAACCACTGCATTAGGGGGATCGTCTTTGCCTTTGTGTGTGTCTGTGCGCGTTGCCCGTGTGTGTGTGTGCAATTCTGGTGACTCATTTCCCACCACTTCCGACGAAAAGCTAGCATCAGGACTCAAAGCAAGTGAAAATACAAGTTGTTTTTCTATTTGTTACTTTATTTTATGTTTTACTAGCTGTACTACCCGGCTTCGCCTGGGACTTGGATCCACTACGCCCGACCGCCTTTGTCTCCTCAGTGGCGATGTTCACACACCACAGCAGTTACTCGTTTGAGGCTGAGTCGACCTAGGGGAGGCCCAGAAGCGGTTGAAATAATTGTCACCGGTGGTGGCCGTGAGCGGGAATCGAACTCGGGTCGCCGGGTTCGTAGAGCGGCGCGCTTACCACTACACTACAATGCGTTACGCTTCCACACACACACAGACAGACACACACAGAGACAGACACACACAGACATATACACAGCACGCTAACCACTACACTACAATGCGTTACGCTTCCACATGCGCGGGTCACGTGACAGATTTGACGTCACAGCTCACTTGTCGTGCAAAAAATAAATGCATTATTGAGCTCCCCCCCCCCTCCCCAAAAATAACCAAAAGTGTATTTTTATAATTTTTGCACGGTGTACAGTCTGGAAAGTACCCACATGGCAAATTTCCAGTTTGTTGCATGTCGGGAAGTACGCTAAACATTTTGAACAGAGACACATTCACAACTTTGCCTTTTATATATATGGAGATTAACTATACAGAATTTGTTACAGTGTTTAATGCAACTGTACAAAATTTCCTCTTAATAAGTTTAACAATGCTTCCTTTTTGTTGAACCGTATCACATTACATAACACTGACTGTATGGGCATTTAAATACAGTAAATTATTGTGTTCCGACTTACGAACCATTTGACTTACGAACGGGTCTCAGGAAGTAATTAGTTTCGGAACCCGACTGCCCAAAATTAACTTTAAGGCATTAGAGCTTGTTGCTTTTATCTCGCATGAAACTTTTGTTGGAACGTTAATTCTAAATTCAACAAATTTAATTATACAATATCCACTCCAGCGCTGTCCTACCAGACAGTCTCGTCCCTTCACCTGATGAAGGCCGCTTGTGTTGTGGCCGAAACGTCGTGAGAATATTATTGTGTTATTTTATTTTATCAATTTATTATTTTATTCTCATTCTACGTGACTTTACCGAAAGAACCAAAGAAGATGAATCATTGCAGTCACGAAAGCTTTAAATCGAAAAATGCAGTAATAACTTTTAGAAATGCTTATATACGTGTGTAGTGACATGAAATACTGTCACTGTATTGTTAGCCCAGCCAGCCACTATTTTAGAAGTGCTGCTGAGCGCCGGGATCTGGAGGGACACGTGACAGGGAGCTCCTTACTTGATACAGCAAGGGGCGTGACCGAGGGCGGGGCGTGGCCGAGGGCGGGGCGTGGCCACGGCCAGGGAAATAAAGGTGGAGCCCCAACAGGGACCGGTGCTCGTTTGTGGGGATCGTTTTGGAATTCTTGGCTCTTCGGTTGGACCTCAGCTGGGAATCGTGGGTCAGACAGCGTGCGTGCTGACTGGCCCGTTCGCTATGGTTAACTCGCATGCACGTAGCGACAGTATAGCTACACCTAGCTACAGAACCCAAGTGTTTATCGGAGGTTGTGTATTAAGCGTGTTGCCTCCCAGTTAAGTGTGTGCGCCTAAGTGTATCACACAATACATATGTAAATATTGACATTTTGTCATAACCTACAACTATATTTTATACGGTATCTTAGCCACTGTACATTTTAATCTTTTACTAAATTTCTTTCTCATGAATACACAACTTGTACGCCATGTACAATGGAGTCAAGATGTATATATAAAATGTATACGCTGAAGAATGAAAATCTACATCCCAATGTGCCTAAATAACGTTTTTAATTCGTGTGTGCTACCTGCAATGACGTGAAGATGAGAAAAACATGGACCACGATAAACAAAATAATGGATGAATAATGCGCAATTCCAAGAATTGAAATTACATCTGGATCTAAAAAGCATGCATGCTAGAGAAAAATTAACCGAGATGTTTTGTTGAATGCATGCTGGGAATTATGCCGAGGGACAAAAAAGAAAGACATTGATTCGACGACGTATTCAAGTTAAAGACATCATTTTTATTGATACAAATGGGCTTGGGCAGAATATATAAATGGTAAAAAATATTGCTGGTGGTCAAGGATGACGATGGAGTGGCAGCCAAGCGGGAGAACACAACTGAGGACGTTGGCAGTGGAGATGGGAGTGATAAATTTGGCTCATTTTGAAATTCTAGGTAGGTTAACCAATACACCTCTCCTACCCCTAATAATTAGGGCCAAGTGCAGGCCCGATCGTGTACACAAATAACTAGGCCCGAGTGCAGGCCTGACCCTAAGGCTTGACCTTAGGGTCCACCAACTAGGTCAGACTCAAGCCCTGCTCTATGCGAGATTAACACGACCCCGATGGCCATCCACACAGTTTTTGAACAACGTTATGAACATATACATTAGAAGTGAGTGAGAATGTGTATAAAACCTGTTATGACGTTAAGCGATCGCACTGGGTCATGACACGGTCCGCAGACACAGCCCACGTCCTTCTCTGCTCCCTAAGCAAAGGACCATGCCCAATTTTGTAGATTTTATATACTGCGTTACATTAAATTACGCAGTAAAAAATGCATATAAAACTTTAGCTCTTAGATTTACGATATAAAATGTATAATGTGTGAGTTGCTTTCCTGTGATCAACGATGGTTATAGATTAAAATTCAAATACCCAGCTCCGTGTGCACACTTCCTCACCTCTCGGCGCACCACGTGACGCTGGGCTGCGAGTCACGTGCCCCACTTTATGTGTCCAGAGGAAGGGGCGTGGCCTAAAGTCTCCCACATCTGCCCTAAGTCAATTGTGACCCAGCACTCTACAGGCTACTCGTGTGTACTTATGTGTCCTAATTTGTCCTGATATCAACAAAACGTCTTATTGCATGTGTAGTGACTGTGAATGTCACTGTGTGGTGCCGGGCTTGCGAGGCTACGGTGGATAATACGTTGTCATTACGCGCAGCCCGGTTACAGGGCGTAGTACCAGCCCTAGCGGGGCTTGGGTGAGCGCTGGTTAGGGCAGAGGCACCACGTACAGTGTGCGGTGCGGGCTCCCGGTGAGGGAGCGAGAGAGAGTATCATCCAGCCAGGGTTATGTTGGGGCATGATACGCTGGTTGACCTGCTGACACGTGACCAGATGATATTGTAGGGGGGCCACAGGTGGACGGGGGCCGCTGGGTGGTCACGTGGTATAGAAGAGCTCTCGGGAGCCTTCAGGAAGGAACTCGAGAGATCTAGACGGTGGGCGGGGCGAGGGGCGGAGCCAGCCCCAGCCCAGGCCGATATAACGGGGGCCCCCGTGAGGGGCTCGAGGTTCTTGACTGTTGGTGAGTGAAGATCCACGTCGGGTTGAAGAAGCCTCTAGCCACGCGGTCCGGGACCCAGCTCGTGGTCCGGACCGGGATAGCGGGACCGTGTCTAGTTCTGCCGTAGCGTGGTTAGATGCGTGTTCAACACCTGAGTGTAGGTTACATTATGTTGTGTTGAGTTGATGTAATAAAACGTGTTGCTTCGAAGACAAGATCTGCAACTCAGTTGGACTCACTAGACATGGATCGCAATCCACGTATTGGCTACAAATGATGGCGGGTTTCTCAACACCGCCAAGGTGAACCTTCATCTTCACTTACCTGTTACCATTCCACCCTTAGAACCCATCTCTTCTCTCTAGTCCATCTTGTTACTGCTACTCCCTGCCCTCTCCCCCCCCCCCCCCAGCTAACACAAGGCCTACCCCAACCCCTCCTTAACCACTCCCACCTGTATTTATGTCCCCATAACTACACCACCACTTTGAATAACTCCACTCTTTTATGTAAACCACTATCAGCTTATGTAAATTTTTTTGTTTGTTTTAAGTTGCCTTGGAATAATGCACCATATAATTCGATATGAGATGAGACAAGAAATCCTGGCTCGTGATGCTTCGTTAAAATTAGCGGTGACTGGCAGAGGGAAAGGGCCCCTGAATTCGAGTGCTGTCAGTTTGGCAACTGACTGTTAGGATTGAACTAAGTATAGAGAGTCATATTCTTGGTTCTTTCGGTAAAGTCACGTAGAAGGGAAGCAATAAAATAATAAAAATATAAAACAATAAAATTATTTTCGACTGCAACACAAGCAATCATCATCATCAGGTGATGATTGCTTGTGTTGCAGTCGAAACGTTGTGAGAATTTTATTGTTTTATATTTTTATTATTTTATTGTTTCCCTTCTACGTGACTTTACCGAAATAACCAAGAATATGAATCCCTGCAGTCACGAAAGCTTCAAATCAAGATGTAAGTATGGAGAGGTTGTGTATTTGAGAGCTCCATGGATCAGCTATTTGAATTATACAAGTTCGTCTTTAACATTTAAGTATGTCACGTTACTTGTTGAACACTTAAAGTGTATCTTTTTATAGTAGTTCATAACTTGACAATAGATCATTTTATTGCTTCATTAAATTGTTCTGCCCATTTCGGCCTTTCTTGAAATTTCGTGTCCTATTCTTGCATTTTCGGTTAGTCTTTGTTAGACCAACATTACACGTTAACCATGAGTGAGTAGATTTGCACATGCCAATCAGTGCATTCAATACACAATTTAACGGGAAACAATGACTGATTCCTGATTGTGAGAACCAGCAATTGATTCTGAACACGGTCACCGGCTTATCGGCTACATTTTTTAAATATTAATTTTATTTTTGACCACATAAGGCCCCTGAGCGATATCGCTAATTTTCATAAACGACCTATGATTTAGCAACCATAATTCTGAACAGTGTCTCACTTGCTTGAGTTTACCATTCAAACGGAGACAACTTGTGATGTAGCTGGGTAACGTTCCCCAACTCCAGCTAACCCTGGTCGCATCTGGTCATCAATTCAACTAGAGACAAGGAAGTGAAAGTTACATTTAATTCAAAAGCAGTCTCGCATCACATTCAAAACTCACTTTTTCTTTTATATATATAAAAAAAACATCAACAACATTGTTTTGACTTTCCAAACTCAGAATTAAAAATGTTCATGATTTCAAAGAGCATAGCATCGTTAAGGTTACTTGATTGTTACTAGAACTCAGCATAGAGAGGTAGCGTCAATCAGACTTGTCAGCAGTCATGACATCAAAACAATACCATACAGTAGAGATGTATTGACATCATCAACCACTCAAATAATTTTCAGCATGTTCATTACTGGGTTGACTGCGATATAATTTTTCATGATACTATAAAATGTAAATTTTGGCGAGACGGATATGATTGCTTTTAACCTTGATTTTGAACCTTCATTTCTATTCGAAGCTTCACTTCTTTACTTTACTTCGAATAGAAATGAAGGTTACTTTAATGTGCTTTAACCGCAGTTCACTCAAGTTAAGCCTGAACCTTCACGATTAATGTTTACAACCCACATTGCTGTCAGTTACACAAGAAAGACGTCGTAAATGTAACGACTATTCAACTTAAAGTTATATTCTTGGTTCTTTCGGTAAAGTCACGTAGAAGGGAAACAATAAAATAATACAAATATAAAACAATAAAATTCTCACGACGTTTCGACTGCAACACAAGCAATCATCAGGTGTGAAAACCACAGCAAGAAAATCTATTATGTTATTGTTTCCCTTCTACGTGACTTTACCGAAAGAACCAAGAATATGAATCCCTGCAGTCACAAAAGCTTTAAATCAAAATTCAACTTAAAGTTGTGATACAGAAAATATGCACAATGGGTAACTGTAATAATATATATTTAAAAAACTTTAATTACTGTATTTATTTCACGAATGTTCGTCAGAAAATAACATATAAAAAGTGTAAAAGATCACAAATATTCAGATATTCTGCAAAACTGATAGTACAATTATCATGGTATTTACATTGTACGCTGCATGGCAGTCGGTATCGTACAGTGTGAGGAAACATAACATGAAGGAGACTATTGTCTGCATATCTGTTTTTTTTAATATATATTCTCCACAACACGGCTAATGATTATTATTTAGTATCATATCATGGTAATCTTATTAGTGGCGAAACCCTTCAAAATATGGTGTTCTAGCTCATATCCTACACGCATTGGTTTGTGTACGTTGGTGCTCTACATGTGTGTGTAGGTAAAAATAATAATGATAAAAAATGTATGAATCACCCTTATACAATCGTTCTCAGGGCACAATGCATGCGAAGGCGGAAATAGTTAACATCAACCAAGGAAAAAATAAGTGAGAAAGACGTTTGAAAATAACTAAAGAGAGGAAGCCATTTTAAACATATGTTCTTAGTGGGAATTTTAAACATTTTAGTGTCTCGGAAGTCCTAACTTCGAATGGCAAGGAGTTATAGAGTTTGGTTGCTGCAATTGCAAAAAAGGCACCGTCATCACCAAGTGTGAAGCCGAGACTGTGAGGCAGTGAGCAATGCACAATTTGATGATCTTAATGATCTTGATGGAATATATGGCTGAAGGAGGTCATGGATGTAGAGAGCAGCAAGTCCATTTAATGCCTTGAATACCAGCAACAGAATCTTAAATTCAATACGGGTACAGACAGGGAGCCAGTGAAGGGACAGGAGCACATGTGTGATGTGATCCTTAAAGGGTTTACCAGGTAGCACCCTGGCAACCGCATTTTGAACATACTGCGCAGCCTGTTTAGGAGCTTCTTCGAGGTTCCAAAAAGCAGGGCATTACAGTAGTCAATGCGAGAGAAAACAAATGCGTTGATTAGTCCTTCAGTGTCTGCAGTGTTAAGGATATGATAGAGCCAGGATATGTTTTTCAGGTGGAAAAAGAGGTTCTCACGGGTCTGTTGACATGAGACTAAACGGAAAAAGTTTGATCTGGGACACCAAAATTGCTGACCTCATGTGTTTAATAAACGTTCCAACCATCAAAAACCAAGTTAAGAGGGATTGATTTGGGCACCTGATGGGGTGTACGCATTAAAATAAACTGTGTTTTATTAGAAATGTTTAGGAAGTTTTGAGACATCCAGGTTTTGACATGATAAGTTGACTATGCTAATAAGGAAAATGTAGATATACCATCCAATCCAAACTGTAGGTAGATCTAAGTGTCATCTGCGTAACAGTGATAGCTGAGCCCAAGGTGTCATAAGAAAGCTCCAACTGGGGCCAAATAGACATCTAATTGAATGGGGCATCATACTGACGTATCTCTGATGAACACCGTGAGGAACTAAGTTAGTTGTGTATTTATAGGTGCCAATCGTGACAAATTGCCTGCCGTCTCGGAGATAGGAGTTCAGCCATTTCAACGTGGTGCCCGAGATCCCCATCAAGACTTCCCATCGGTAGCGTAAGATATAGTGATCAATTGAGTACGCGTGTATCGTATGTGTCCATTTATCTATGCAAGTATCCTTTATATCTAGGTTATAGACAATCGAGGGAACAATTGTTTAGCAAGAAAGACGCACATTTATGGACCGACCACATTCAGTTTTGCAAAACATCTCCAATATGTTTTCGGATTGTCCAGAATGATATCTGACGTTCTGCTCAACATGCTGAGAGCTTTTCAGGAACTTAATCATTTATTATTTAGTTATGTAGAATGTGGAGTGAAAAGATCCGATATTGTGCTGTACAACATGTAGTATAACCCAAACATGTCAGAGAGCTATACAGCTACGGAGTCAGTTGTGTGATATTTTTCTTTAATGCTGCTTTGTGATTTCCCCGTGCAGGCAGACTCACGCGTCTTCGGCGCTTTGCTGTTCCACACGTGCTGTTTTTGTTCTGCTGCAGTTGATCCCAGTAAAGACGCAACTCGGGTGGGGAAACGCGATGGGACGTCACAATTTGCTTGTATTTACACACGGAGAAAGGTACTTTGAGCGTACTGAAAGAGACACCTCGGGGTGGAACGACCGGCTTGACATTTAGCTTCTCCAAGCAGAGTCCCACATAAACGTCCTCAAAGTTAATTCTTGGAACGACACGAGACGTCCTGTACATTTGCGATGCCAACCACCCCGAGAAGACGTACCCTGCGCCAGCGCAGTACGGAGCGTATTTCTTTCCTGGGAACTCTTCGGGGGATATGTACCACTTGCTCTTCTTGTTCCGATTCGGAGAGATGCTCCACTTCACGTGTCCCGTGAAATAATCAGGACGAGGTGGCAGCTCAGGCTTGAGAACGACCTTCACCAGGACCTCGAGATTCACGAACATGTCACTGTCCGTCTTCATGACGTACGCGGCATGCGGGCAGTGAGCGTACACCCAGTGCAGGCCCATCATGGTCTTGAGCGTCAGGTTGTCGTAAGCGTCCACAAAGTTCTGCTGGAGCAGGTCTCTGTGCTGATGGCTCTCTTCTTTGAGCTGCTGCTGTAAGTCGAGTGGGTCGGCCTTGGTCAAGGCAGGTATGGACCCCAGCAGGAAAAGTATCTTAATCACAATGCCTGGCAATAGCGTCTCATTGGCCCAGGTTTCTCGGATCACCTGACGTTTTTCCAGTTCTCTGGGCACTGAAGTGATGAGCACCACAAGGAAGGGATCTTTAATCCGGCATTTCTCAGGCTCATTCAGGATGTACTCATACTCTGGGTCACTGTCCAGATTTTTACCTTTGTCATGAATGTTTTTAAGGGACATTTCAAGAGTCCTACTCGCCATGGTTGAGTCCGAATTGTCCCTTGTGCTTAAAGCACGACGTCTATCAAACAAACGACTTAAACTTTCGACTTGAGGCTGCACAAGCCACTCTGACAAAGTCACATAGACAATCACGATCAGACAGAATGCAGACAGTAGGTAGACCGGACACCCACAGCCCCATGGCCAGACCCTTCCAATGCTCTTCCTCAGCATGACAGTCAAACTTCACGGTGTGCTTCTCAATAAACAAAATATCACAATGCAGATTCAATGAATACGATCACAACCAGTGCTATTGAATGGTGAAACGCTCGTAATACAAAGTTGCCAATGGAGCTTTTCGTTGAAATTGTTGAGGGCGAGCTCTCATATATATGCATCTGGTTGTTCATTTATTGCTGTCAACTGAGGGCAAAACAGTATTAGTCTTATAGTCTGCAATACTGCGAGTTAATGATTGATTTTCTAAAATTAAACACGATACTTGTGCTTTTAAGACCATGTTAAGAGCAATAGTACCATGTCACGTACAAGCATTAGTATTGTCCTGTAAAGTACAAATGACGCAGCCTTTATTTAAAGATAAAAATACCCAAATATTCTTATTTAAGCTACAAAAAGAGCATCAGCTACTTTATATCAAGCAGATAAATAAACATGCTCTCTCACACGTAAGATCTGTCATATAATGGAATTTAGTGAAATTCTATACCTTAACATGGAGGAAATTGGGTTAGGCAAAGGAGAGCTGAGTATTTCTAAATACTTAGGATCCAACATTATTATAGTAGTATACAGGGGTGTATCGATAAACGAGTGAGATACATTCCGCGAAAATTGCTTATATAGCGAATATTCGTTAAAGGATAATCGTTTTCCCATTGACTCCCATGTTAAAAGGTGAGATATGTTTCACCCACAATATATTCCACTCTTGTACAACTTTTTTTAACATGAGACATACAAATTACTTAATAATTAAAACATAAATTGCACACACAAACGCACGGGGGCATTTACGCGCATTCGTGCGTGCACACCAACAATCCCTCGTAAAGCCTTAGCAGACTGTTGGGGTAAGTGTTGTTAACAAGCAGCACCTATAAAGACCGACACGGCACACGATGGGGTGGGTGGCCAGCGCCATGCTCGAAAATATCTCCAATAATTCTCCAGTGGAGATGTTTTCACACCATACTAGGTACTCTTTGAGGCTGAGTCGACCTCGGGGAGGCCCAAGACCCATTCAGATAATAGTCACTGGTGTTGATCATGAGCGGGAATCAAACTCGGGTGGCCGGGTTGGTAGCACCGTGTGCCAACCGGAGGTACACGCACAAAACAACAACCTCCATTGGCTACGAAGTGGCGATGATGTCAGCACATCGCTTGTGCGAGGCTATGTGCACTTTGAGGCCACGTAAAGTGTCGAAAGTGTGCTGGCAGGAGTGCATGGGACAGATCCAGGTGCCATGGGTTAACTGACTGAGATGACTGGTAGATACACCACCTTGTGCCCCCCTATTGGTGCTCTGCTCGTTGTTGTCATGAGCATTGCTCCTCTGCGGTTCGTTGTTGTTGGAGGGCAACTGCCTCCAACTGCTCAGTAGCGTTCTTCATTAGCCTCCTTCACAGATGTCGGTCTTGACACCGCTGGTACCAGTCATTGGCAAGTCTACTCAGCTCCATATCCTCTTGTACCACGTCATTCCATCTCTTTTCTAGCCTTGCCACACATGTTTAGCCTCCTCTATCCAACCGTAAAAAAAAAATATTTCGGCATGCGGTGGCTAGGCATGTGGGCTACATGATCAAGGCAACGTAGCATTTCCTGCTGGAGGAGCTCACCGATGGGACTATATCCAGATCTTTCAAAGATTTGTGAGCTTCTCACAAAATCCAGCCTGGTTAAAACTAGGATGAATCATAGGCAGGCCAGCCTGAATGTTTCTAACCAGCAAATATGTTCCATTAGGCGGGTCCACATTTCGCAAGCATAGAGAAGGGAAGGCATGACTATGGCCGAGAATACCCGAAGCTTCGTGTGGAACGACAAACCAGGTAGCGTTACACAGCCAATGAAAAGATGTCGCTCGATTCGGAGTGAGACCTCTGTTGTCAAACTGGCACTGCTCATAAGCACACTGCCTAGGTATGCAATCCTCTCCACTCTCTCCACAACTGCCCCGTCACCAATGGGGAGTTGAGGGAGTGGAGTGTTTGATGACACAAAATTCCCAGGCAGATGGTTAGATTTAGAGGATCTGGTGATAAGGCCCCACCTCTTAGTAGCATGCTCCAGGTCAAGCAGCAGCAGCACCTCCAACTCATTCTCTGGCTGTTAAAGTCACCAATGTATAGGGTTGGAATTGTTACACTTGGGAGCACTGGCTTTGGCCATTTTGAATTAGAGGTTTTGCACACGTTGGTGATATGATCCTTATGGCAGTACTCCGGGGTACCAAATAATACAAAATGGCCAAGGCAATGAAATATTTCATTTCTGGGACACCATTTTTTCCAGGGGTGAACCAAACGGCAGTAAATTATTACTGATGTAGTGACTGTGCTTGTCACTGTATGGTGCCGGGGCTTGCGAAGCCATGGCTGGTAATGTGTTGTCATTACGGGCAGCCCGGGTTACGGGATGGAGTACCGGCCCTAGCGGGGCTTGGGTGAGCTCTGGTTAGCGCAGAGGCATCACGAGCAGTGTGCGGTGCGGGTTCCCGGTGAGGGAACGAGAGGGAGCATCAGTCAGCCAGGGTTACCTTGGGGCATGATACGCTGGTTGATCTGCTGTCATGTGACTGGACGATATTGGAGGGGGCCACTGGTGGATGGGGCGGTCACTTGGTCCAAAGGAGCTCTCGGGAACCTTCGAGACGGAGCTCGAGAGACCTGGAAGGTGGGCGTGGTGAAGGGCGGAGCCAGCCCCAGCCCGGGGGCATATAAGGATGGATCCATGAGGAGCTCGGGGTTCTTCTTGGGCTGGTGTTATGAAGATCCACGTCGGACAGAAGAAGCCTCTAGCCACGTGGTCTGGGACCCAGCTTGTGGTCCGGACCGGGATAGCGAACCGTGTCTAGTTCTGCCGTAGCGTGGTTAGATGGGTCATTCGAGACCCGAGTGTAGTTCGTGTTGTGTTGCGTGTCAATGTGGAATAAATAGTGTTGCTCCCAAGATAACGTCTGCGACTCCGTTTGGACTCACTACACTGGTTTCATAACATTTACACAGACTGCTGCAGTTTAGTGCTCTGCACGATTACGTATTGCCGCCTACAGCAATACGTAATCCGTCATTTCCAGATCCCATGAGAGTAATACGAATTGTTCTTATGAGACATTCGAGTGCATTTGTATCTTGGGATGCCATGCAATAGTGGGGTCATTCATACAGGTCATGTGTTTGCTATTGTAGCTGGCCCACCCCTCTCCTGTGAATTGGAACAAGGGGACAGGTCGGCTAAATAAACAATAATAACGTTCGAAGACAATGAGTAAATACTCTGTGTTGTGTTCTGCCCTCCTGAGAAGTCGACGACTCCACAAGAGACGAGCACCATAGGTTTGTGAAACGGCAACGCTTTATTTAAAAGTTGTCTGCCGATGACCATTTGCGTGCCTGCTATGACCAGACACATCCTCATCACCCTCCACATCACACAACACCTCAGCTCAATTCCTCAGCACGGAGTCCATCTAAAATCTCAATAACAACCGCTTATCGAGAACATTTAACATACGTATCATTTAAGAAATATTTAACAAGAAACATTTAACACACATCTTACAAAAACATTTGTAGTGCCTCCTAAATGTCCTACTGTCCATGATAATACTGCATAAACGAAACAAAACTTAATAATAGGGTTTATTTTCTCCCTTTTTTCTGGCAACAAAACTGAAACCTTTTTACAAGGATTCATGTCTGCATTAACCACAATACCTGCAGTCAAAATACAAACAAAAAACACACTATGATAATATGATGATGCATTGTCCTTGAAACTGATTGGTCCACACCAAGGGACGGCTTTCTTTTGAGCCTCGACGCCTTTTGGCGTCATCTGGTCGAGCACCAATTGGGTCGAGGCTCAAAAGAAAGCCGTCCCTTGGTGTGGACCAATCAGTTTCAAGGACAATGCATATATTATCATCGTATGTTTTTTGTTTGTATTTTGACTGCAGGTATTGTGGTCAATGCAGACGTGAATCCTTGTAAAAAGGTTTAAGTTTTGTTGCCAGAAAAAATGTAATAATAGGGGGAAAAACCCCCCTATTATTACATTTTGGTACTGGCAAAGGAGGTCTAATGATGAAACAAAACTTGCTTATATAATTAATAACGAAGCAATATTTAATATTAAGTTATATAAATAATATGTACATTTTGGAAATCATTTTTACTGCCAATAAACATACAAAATATTTTAATATTTGAATCAAGAATGCAGCCGCCGCCAAAACCCCCCATTATTCTATACGTTGGAAGCGCAACGTAACACAATAACACTAAATGTCGCAAAAAAATCTCATATCTGCATCACCAAAACATTCTAAATCATCTTCCAACTACATTATATCAATTAATTCGATTTGGATTGAGCAAATAAGAAAGCATATTAACACCCGTGGATATAATTTAATAATTATCACCACGAGGGTCACTCCACCTTTTTAGATTTTCCATGCAAAAAAACGGCAAACTACCACAACTCAAAATAAGTGAATGTCTCATAACTGCACTCATGACCAAACACACCCTTATCACCTTCCAGGTCACACAACCCCTCAGCTCAGTCACTCTTGATGATAGTTATAGTATTTATTATAACATAGTATGTGGTTGTTTGGGGGTGCCTATGGCGTCCCCCAACAACCACAGCCTGCGGCACCCCCCAACAACCACAGCCTGCGGCACCCCCCAACAACTACAGCCTGCGGCACCCCCCAACAACCACAGCCTGCGGCACCCCCCAACAACCACAGCCTGCGGCACCCCCCAACAACCACAGCCTGCGGCACCCCCCCCCAACAACCACAGCCTGCGGCACCCCCCAACAACCACAGCCTGCGGCACCCCCCAACAACCACAGCCTGCGGCACCCCCCAACAACCACAGCCTGCGGCACCCCCCCCCAACAACCACAGCCTGCGGCACCCCCCAACAACCACAGCCTGCGGCACCCCCCAACAACCACAGCCTGCAGCACCCCCCAACAACCACAGCCTGCGGCACCCCCCCCCCAACAACCACAGCCTGCGGCACCCCCCAACAACCACAGCCTGCGGCACCCCCCAACAACCACAGCGTGCGGCACCCCCCCCCCCCAACAACCACAGCCTGCGGCACCCCCCAACAACCACAGCCTGCGGCACCCCCCCCCCCCAACAACCACAGCCTGCGGCACCCCCCAACAACCACAGCCTGCGGCACTCCCCAACAACCACAGCCTGCGGCACCCAACAACAACCACAGCCTGGGAATTTTGTAATTTGAACCGTGCGCATTGTTTGTGTGATTTAATTTTAAAGACCTCACCTCAACCACTTATTAACTTGATGGCTTGAGACACGATCGGATGTACGTGTGATAGTGATTTACGATTAAAAAACAAAAAAAGGAACGCGAACGGCTTCGCTGTACTTGAGGACTTTCAATAAGAGCGGCTTCACGCGGCTTTCACTTAAAACTTTCACTCTACATACCTTTATTTGACGATCCCGCGATGGGACTTATATGTGAATGAATGAAAACGTATCTAAACTTTAGTTGTGATATTGACATTAACTTCTAAGAGCTGTGACTTATTAATCAGTGGAAGAACTGTTATGATTATTTGGAAGCTCTTAAGGGGTCTTACGTTACAAGTTTAATTGATTAGGTATAGCCCTGTGAGTCGGGTGCAACCGCAACAAACAAAAGAGAGCACGGGGCTCCCTCAGGGCAGCAGTGGAGAGAGCACGGGGCTCCCTCAGGGCAGCAGCGGACGGAGCACGGTTCTGCCTCAGGGCAGCAGTGGAGAGAGCACGGGGCTCCCTCAGGGCAGCAGTGGAGAGAGCACGGCTTTGCCCCAGGGCAGCAGTGGAGACAGCGCGGCTCTCCCTCAAGCCAGCAGTGGAGAGAGCACGGGGCTCCCTCAGGGCAGCAGTGGATGGAGCACGGTTCCGCCTCACTGTCACTCACCCATCTCCCTCAGCGCAGCAGCGGACCGAGCAAGGCTCTGCCTCAGGGCAGCAGTGGAGAGAGCATGGCTCTGCCTCACTCTCACTCACCCGTCTCTTGCTCGTGGTCACGTGATGCACTTTAACCAATCCGTGCCGCGTTAATCACAGTCACAGAATGACAGCAGGACAGATCTGGGCTATTATATATGTGTATTTTAAAATTAACTTTAATAGTCTTAAATCTTCACCACTACCAATACATTATATGAATTGCATCATTTTATTCCTAGAAGTCATGGATGATGCAATCATAACTAGCCTTACATCCCTCTGCTGAACAAATTGCCCTATATCAGCTCGAGAAATCATACAGTGTCGTGCTCTCTTATTTGTCAGTGTTTGATTTTGCAAAGGTGTAGTGTTGACAAAGGAGGCAGAGACTTCCTTGTAGGCAACACTTTTTATTTACTCTAACGTCAGAGAACGTCCCTAACACAGAGAGGCCACGGCCTCTCCCACCCGATAGCCTAGAGGATACGTCCTCATACTTAGTGTGCCCTCCTCTCACTATACTCTGCTTAACAGGTACCGCCACTGGGCCGTTCGGACCTGGCACTGCCAAGGGCCGGAGGTCGGAAGCCCCAGGGCACTATCTCGATGTCTTGAGTCTTGAGGTGAGTGCGGACTGACTCATGCTGGGAGAGCTGTTGCCCTTTATATCCTTCCTCTCCCAACCTTCCTGTCTCGAGAGGGTCTGGGTCCAACCGTTGCCCCCCCAGCCTCCCTCCCTCAGTGGGCTGTGGCCCCCTCACCCCTGGTCAACGGTTATTGTAGTCGTGACTCATACAATACTGCTATGCAGGTAAGTATACATGATGCGCGTAACAATGCCGCTACAAAGGGACACATTTCTGTTTCACCAATGTGAGCAGAGATGCCTCGTACTTGTGTGAACAAAGCAGATAACTTCTGCTATGTTTGTGAAGTGACTTTGCATCACAAAAGCACAGTATAACCACTATGGTTAAGAAAGCCTATGACCTTTATTTTGACTGCAAAATTGGACATCAGGACAAGATGTGGGCCCCACACATTTGCTGCAACACTTGTACAACAAATCTTCGCCAGTGGTTGAACAGGAAAAGGAAATCAATGCCTTTGCAGTGCCAATGATTTGGAGAGAGCCAAAAGATCATATCAGCGATTGTTACTTCTGCATGGCGCCTCCAGTTGGGAAAGGTGTGTCAAAGAAAAAAAAGTGGACTGTGCATTTTCCAAACATTCTATTAGCTAATCGCCCATTACCCCACGGAAAAGGATTACCGCTACCTGATGCACCAGAATCATTCTCACTTGAGTCAGACGAGGAAGAGAAAGAGGATGAAACTTCTGGTCCTGAATCATCAAAGTCACATGACCCAGATTTTCTCCTATCCTCCTCCTCTGAACCACACCTCATAACACAAGGTGAACTGAAAGACCTTGTCAGGGATTTGGAACTGCCCAAGAGTAAGGCAGAGCTGTTGGGCTCCAGACAACAGCAGTGGAATCTCCTGGCAGGTGATGTTAGGGTTTCCATGTTCCATGACCGTCAAAAGGAACTTGTCCCATTCTTCTTCATGGAAGGTGATCTTGTAGCCTGCAACAACATCGATGGTGTGATGGCAGCCATCAATTCCAGTTGGTCATGCAGTCCATATGAAGGAAACCTATGACAAAATGAAACAACTTTTGAGGTGCATAAACTATGACCAACATCAGTGGCAGCTTTGTGGCGATTTGAAGGTTGTTGCTCTCTTGCTTGGTCTGCAGACTGGATGCACAAAGTACTCCTGCTCTTTTCTCTGCGAATGGGATAATCGTGCGAGAGATTCCCAATACATCAAAACAGATTGGCCACTCTGACAGTCATAGGAGCCTGAAGGAAAAGTGTTCAGCATCCACCACTTGTTGAATCAAGGAAGATTTTGTTACCACTCTTACACATCAAGCTGGGTCTGATGAAGAACTTTGTCAAAGCCATGGACAAAACACAAGCAGCTTTCAAGTACCTCTGTTGAAAATTTCCAAGGTTAAGTGAAGCTAAGGAAGGTGTCTTTGTTGGTGTTCAGATTCGTGAACTTCTTCGAGATGATGCATTTGACAGTGCACTGCGTGGCAAGGAAAAGACGGCATGGAAGGCCTTCCAGTTAGTGGCAACACATTTTCTCGGAAACAACGAGGCAGGCAACTACAGTGAGTTTGTGGAAAACCTTTCTCAAGGCATACAAAAGCCTTGGTTGCAACATGTCACTAAATAAAAAATTTTCACTCTCATCTGGATTTTTTCCCATCGAACTGCGGAGCAGTGAGCGACAAGCATGGCGAGCTATTTCACCAGGACATTGCAATAATGGAGAAACGCTATCAGGGCAAATGGAACCCATCAGTGCTTCCAGACTAATTTTGGAGAGTGACAAGAAATACTCGATTTAATGAATACAAGAGACAAGCCAAGAAGCACCAAGTAGACACTTAATAAGGACTGAACTATGCACTTATATATACATAATCGTGTTGTGCCTTTTGTTTCATAATACATTTTACTTATATAACCCTTTTGCTGATGTTTAAAGTGTTACATAAACAGGACAGGTGACATGTTTTCCCGTACAGCAACCATAAACACATGAAAAGACCTAGGTTTACAATTTATGAGCAAAACTCTCCAATCTACACAATATACATAGACGTAAAATGAAAAACTTAAATATCTTGGGAAGAGTAGCCAATCAGTTGTTTTGTCATATTTGAATTCAGCACATCAAAATCCATAATAAACAGCACATTTCATCTCTGAAGCAGACGACGTCTAAAACACTGTAGATCAGTGTTACATGTGTAGTGACTGACTTAAAGACACTAAGAGTAGGAGGCACTCTGTTTATTAACAGCCTTAACGGTTCACACTTTAGCAACTACGGTTCACAGTCAGGACAGCTGGCAGACTGCTTGACTGGTGACACCGAGATGGTGAAGATGGAGACGGCGGCGAAGACTCCTGCAGCATGACGGGACCCCACTCCAAACGACAGCTCCGAGGCACCTTCCAATGGGCCCCTCTTATACTGTCAGCGTGGCCTGGCTCCGCCTCGGCCACGCCCCCCTTCTGGAACCTACTAGCAGGTTATCGATGTGCCTCTCCCGTAACCTTTTCCCTCCATCCCTCTCCCTGGTCTATCACGTGACCTGCTGTCAGTCAGGGCTGCTGTAAGCTGCAGATCCCCTTCCCTGCCAGCAACCAGCGCTATGCTGCTAAGTGACCGATTCTCTGTCACTACACACGTAGTGTGTGTACCACACCAGCAGCGGAATCCACCCCAAATCTGAATTGGGGGTGTGCCCCGTACTCTGAATGATCTATACCCTGCTGGCCTCAGTCTGCTGTGGACATGAGGCTTGCAGTCCCATACCTGTCAACCCCTTTTCAGTGCCTACCTTATTACAGACCAATTTAGAACTTATTGGTCACCCTGTGCCCTTATAAATCCCAGCCTTCATTCTACAAAGTCCCATCACAAGGGAGAAACACAAATAGACAAAAAAAATGTGTCCATATTGAAACGGCTGTACGTTGTATGGACCTGAAAACTCTATTTCCCTGTACAAGTATAAAGGTAAACCGCATGGGTTGACAGGTATGCAGTCATATCTCTGACCATTTCCTACACTTAAAATTTAAAAACGCACCTGGCTATCCGTAGAAATGCAACAGCTAAAATGGTAAAAAAGTGCTTAATTTATCTATATTGAACTTTTCTTCGGATAACGGCAATTATACGGTGTACAAAACTGCTACTGAGTTTGCCATATGCTGCAACATGTTTCAGAGTGCACAATTGAATGTGCGATTCATCACAGGTAAGCCTACAGTATGTAGCTGGTGTGAGCTCACCCATGTGGCTTATGGGAACCGAATAAATAATTTTGCATCGTTACAGGTAGCCAGGTGCGTTTTATTGTAAGTAAAAGTTAATGCAATGGTGATCAAGGATTGGACCCAGAGCCTCATGTGCCAAGTAGAGGGCGAGACACGTCCAATTTAGATTTGGAGTGATTTGGAGCTGGTAAGCTGCATGCCACATTAGCTCCAATAATATATAGCTGTTAAATTGATATTACTTGAATGTCAATCGACTGACAGGAACTCGGAAATGTTAATTGACCGTTGATTGAGTTATTGATGGAAATGAAGATTGGTGTAGCACTTCCGAACTGTAGAGCGTATGTCCAGTCCGGTGGCTACACATGTGTAGTGAGTCCAACTGAGTAGCAGACGTTGTTCTTTAGAGGCAACACATTTATTTAACATCAACACGTTAACACAAAGGGGTAACTGCCCCTTTACCAGATACAGCCGTGGGTGGTGACCACCCAGCTAACTATACTATACGTAGGAGTTACAGCTACAAAGGGTTGGACCCTCACTCGGATCCCCGACCACGTGTTGATGCCTCGCAGGACGTAGAGCCTCCAGCTTGTAGACATAGAGCAGGGGTGGGGAACCTTTTTTCTGCCAAGGGCCATTTGGATATTTATAACATGATTCGCGGGTCATACAAATGATCAACTAAAAAATGTGCCTGTTTTCTTTGGTCAAACATTTTATTAACTCACCTCTAATGTGACGGCTGGAACTGCTTCTCTTTGGTGAGGCGTGTGATGATGTTAGCTGGTATTGATGATGTTGCTGCTACTCGCAACTGCTTTTGCAGGTTTGCTCCTAGATTTATTGAATTTCGAGTCCCGCCTGCAGTTGCCTTGGCAGGGCCACACCAAATGATTTCGCGGGCCTCGTACGGCCCGCGAGCCAGACGTTCCCCACCCCTGCCCTGCAGAGACAACCTGCATGCCCTACGTGAAATATCCTATGATAGTTTAGAGCTTCTGAAATTTATTGAGGAAAATGAACCCAAGCTGATGGATGCACAAAGAGAATCCTACACAAAAATCTTGGAAGACATTGAGACTAAAAATGGAGGCATATTTTTCCCTTGATGCACCTGGTGGTACTCGGAAGACCTTTGTTCTCAACCTGCTCCTCGCTAAGGCTCGCCAGAGGGAGAAAATTGCCCTGGCTGTGGCATCATCGGGGATTGCGGCAACTCTGCTTACTAGAGGAAGAACTGCCCATTCCACATTTAAGCTTCCATTGGAAATTTCCCGACAATAAAACCCTGTTTGCAATATTTCAAAGGGGACTGCCCTTGCACAAGTCCTACTTAATTGTGAAGTAATAGTTGTGGGATTGTTGTATATGTAGGTTATGAAAATTTGATGTAAATAATAAAAATGAAATGAAATTTGGAAAGTTACGTAATTATCTGGAATTAAGTTAATTGTTGTAATTATGTGCATAAATTATGCGAATTTGACAGACAATCGTAATAATTTATGCGAGTGTATGATTATGCTAATGCGAGCCATTATGATAATTGGGCCCCGCCTCGCTGACGAGGCTCATATTATCAATCGGGATCATACAATTGATCGTATGAGATTATGCCAGTGTGATGCGAGTATGCCAGAGTAAGCTCCGCTTCGTTGTTTAATTTCGTATTAACGCTCGGCAATACAATTATTCTCACTTTAACATTTACTGAGTGGATTAGTGTGTTTATATTAGGTCTACAAGTTCAGATCTCAACGCAGGATACAGCTCTTATGCATGGAATTCCAGGAAAGAAACACCCAACTACTTCTGCATTAATAAATTTATTTTCTAACTAAACCATAACTCTGATCAAATATGTGAACTGTAAATCTTGGAATTTGCAACACAGTATCACGATAGTATCATCAACGACTGCGTTGTTTCACTTTGACAACGGCACATGTGATTCATTCCCCCGCGTAACGCGAGCTCAGTTGGTGAGAGAGTCATTAAAAACATGCACACGCTATTCTAAACAAAAACCTTAACTTTATAATATGCAAATTTGTATACTTGAAAATTGCCCACACCGTCCTGCATTCATTCATAGATCCATAAGCAACCCTCAAGGCAATTCTTATCACGTTGTTTCACTTTGGGTATCAGAGCAATTCATTCTTATGCAGCGTAACAATAATAACTGTTTTGATTGTCGAAAAGACAATCAAAACAGTTATTATCCCCAAAGGCACAAATATATCACTCGGTCTGCCGCCGATGCCTTCACGGCCACTGATGTTCACGGATTTGCTGATCAGGCTTCTTGCTAATGACTCGGGTATGTTTTGAGTGATCTGGATTATGCTGAGTAGGCCAGTGTTCGGAATTAATTCTTCGCGTCAAGCAGACGCCTGGTTTGTGGTGTGGTGGGGGGAGGATATACGACCGATGGTTGGGTTGAGCTCTCGCTCGGCGTCTCACGCCGCTGGGTGATGCGCTGCGCCGGCACGCTGCCCTCTCCTCGTGCTTCTCGAACGCTCTAGTGCTGGCCCGCAGGCGGCTGCAGGCTCCTTTCACTGCTGGATGAGCTGCGCGGCCGCTCCCTCTCCTTGCTGGTCCGCTGACAGCAGGCTCTCTCCGCTGCTGTAGCAGCTGCGCCGCTCGCGCTCTCTCTGTGGAGGCGTTCGAACGCGCTCCCTCTGGGTCGCTGACTCTTTTGCTCACGGGCAGCTGGTCAGGCTTTTTCTTCGGCTGGATGAGTCAAGTCGGCACACGCTTGGCCGCTGGTTCTGGCACTCTTGCTCGGTGGCGGTGATGGCTGATCTTCTGATGGTCGTCGTCTTCTTCTGCCGGCTGATGATGAGCTGGTCGCCGAGCTTGTCCGCTGGCTGATGAGTTGATTTCAATGCTGGAGCGTCCTATTTTTATGTCAAAATCTCTCTCCTTGGCTCCTCCTTACAAGGCGGAGCTCCTTTTGATTTAGCTGTGTGTCGTGGTCTGGAGTGTGTGTGTCCGTATGTATGTCCGTATGTGTGTCATTTACGGCCTGGTTCTCTTCGTTGTCCTCCTCTTTCCATAAACCATAAAAAAAATATGCTTCAAAAGCATCCCGAAGGCGTCCCTCTGTCTGTGTTACACAATCTGGAGGGAGGGGCGAGATTCCCCCCTGTATGACATTTTCCGATGCACAAAGGAAGGGTTAAGGTTTGTAAAGTTAACATTTATTCCATCATAGTTTTTGGTACCGTACCACTCGCAGTTAGGATTCTGTCTGTGACTCCAGGTATCTGCTTTTCATTTTCACGAGGATAGGATGCTCTCTTGAGCGTATGCATATTCTCGTCACGTGCTGCGGGAAAGACAAAGACGGCCGGGAGGCTCTCTCTCTCTCTGGCTAGCCCTCGGTTTAACGTCGCTCAAATATAATTTGGTTTAATGTTTAACAAGGTTGTGTTTTACCCCGTTATCCTGGCTGCTCCTCAGTTTTTATTAATTTCCGTCATTCTGTGTGTAAGTTTGATCATTTATATATATTTTTTTCCGATATCCTGAGCCAAGAGATAACCTCTCGGTTGTTGGAATTTCGTACTCTTTAGTGTCTGCAAGGTTATATAAACGGAATATAGTTTACGGTGAACCACGTTAGCATTAATGTTCTGTGTGATATTATGTGATTAATATTATTTTTCTTTAACTTAAAACTTGCTCGCCTGAGGTTTTGCTGACGCACGCTGCGCATTCTAAGGAATTCCCCTCCCCGCCCCCTTCTCCCCTTATCCCTCTCTGCTTGTGCGGGGTGTGCAGTCTGTGTCTGGCGTGTGGTTGTTTATTATGTCATTGCGCAGATGGCCTCGATAATTATTTGGCTCTGTGTTATTCTGCTCTCCCGCGCTGCGGGAAGACAAAGGCGGCCGGGGTCTCTCTGTCTGTAGTTTATCCTGGTTTCGTAAGCTTGAACCGTTTGATTAATCCCTTCTGGATAACCTTAGGTTTAATACTGCATCATCGTTATTGTTAATGCTCCCCAGGATTTGTGTTTTAACATTATATTAGCTTGCTCTCTGTCCGTACCCGGTTGGGACTGTGCTGTTATGTCATCATTTACTTTATTTTATTCTTGATGTCCTGAGGTTAGAGAATTCGTTTGGACTTAGGAAAATTCTGATTGCCATACGCTTCGGTCAGGTTGTGTAGAAATTATTAAAGATGAAAATAACATTTAGCATTGAATCAATAAATGGGTAATGATTCATTGATGTAGCTTGTGGCCTGGTTTTTAATTGGAGTGCGTGTGAGGATCGATAATGTTAGCTCATTCTCGTTGTTGAATTTTGAACTTTAACGTTACTTTAATAGGAATGAAGGGGGAAATTCTTTGAATCTATGTGCTGGCGTCCTATGTCTGCGGCTGACGGAAGGAGGGGCAAACTCTCGGCTGGGATTTCCCCGTACCTCTTGGCGACCCCGGAGTTTATGCGTACCGTCAAATTTTGATGTTTGTTTGCGAAATCGTCCCCTGGCAGTCTGGCGATTCCACCGATAGCCGTTAACCTTTCCTTCGCCCCCGAGTCCATTTATTTATATATTTTTATTGGTCTTTTTACGATTTCCATCTGTGTTTGCTGCGCTTGTCGTAGCGGTTGTTATTTATTTATTTTAAAAAACACACATCTATCGGCAAATTGAGGCTGTCAACACAACTTTGCAGGCTCTCCGCCACAATTCCAGGATTATGGGTGGTGTAACTTTTCTCATGGCTGGTGACTTCTGACAAACCTTACCTGTTGTACTTCGAGGAACCAAAGCTAATGAGTTAAATGCCTGCATCAAGTCATCATTCCTATGGAGGCACGTGATGAAACTGAGACTAACTACAAACATGCATGTATATCTCCATGGAGACGAAGAGGCAGGCAACTTTCCTGAAGCTCTTCTTGACATTGGAAATGGCAGTATTGTTGCTGACGGCGCATATGGACTTACCACCATGTCTAAAGGCATCCTTTCCACTTCGGAATAGGAACTGGAGGAAAAAGTGTACCCAAACATGCAACAACACTTTCAAGATGTTATCTGGCTATGGGAGAGGGCCATTTTGCTTCAAAGAATTAATGCTGTTCACAGAATCTATTCCATGCTGTTGCAGAAATTTCCTGGAGAGAGCAAGTCCTGCAAATCTATTGACTCAGTGTTGGACCATGATCAAATTGTTCACTATCCAGTTGATTTCTTGAATTCTCTGCAGCTCCCGGGTGTTCCTCCACACAACTGACTACAAAAAATTGGGGCACCCGTCTTGCTATTGAGAAACTTGGACCCACCTAGACTATGCAATGGCACAAGGTTAACTGTACATTCAAATGTTATCGAAGCCACAATCATTACAGGCAATTCTAAAGGTGAAGACGTCTTTCTCCCACGCATACCTATAATCCCAAACGACACAGTCTTTGAATTTAGGCTTCAAGCCCCCATCCAGCTCAGCTTTGCAATGTCCATGAACAATGCGCAAGGACAATCTTTAAAAGTGTTGGGACGGAATTTGTCAACTCTGTGCTTTTCTCATGGCCAGTTTCATGTTGGATGCTCTCGTGAAGGCAATGACAAATATTTACATGACTTTCCACCAGCAGGCAAGACCAGAAACTTTTACAAAGAGGCTCTTTTATAGCGGGGTGCGGCTCAGCAATAAGTGGCAGTTTCATTATTTTGTAGAGGCCCTATTTTGAGTTTCATTACTTTAGCGAGGCTCTGGCTTTGGTTGGGGGCGCGACTCCCCTCCCACGTGTGCTGCTTTAGCCCACGCCTGCTGGGGGGGGGGGCGGGGGGGGGCAGTTCGGCTGTCGGCGGGTGCTTGCTGAGCCGCGTCCACACCTCGCTGCCCTGTGTGGCCTTCACGTCGCTTCCTTCCCGGGTCTCCTGCCTGCACCCGCGCCTGCCGGCCACGATTTTGGCGGCCTGGCTGCCAGCGACTCTTGGCGATGGCGCTCATGCAGCGCGGCTTCCTCGCCGTCCCACAATCTCAACGCTCCATCCCCAAGTCTCCATGCCTGCCTCCGTGCCTGCCAAGTGTCTTGTCGGCGGTCTGGCTGCCAGCGGTTGTTTGTGGCACCGCCCGCGCGCTGTTCTTATTTCGCCACGGCCATTACCTGCCCTTGAAGAATGGCAAGTCGAAACACTTGTCATTGCCTGGAGAGGAGATGAGAGGAGAGGAGAGCAGAGAAAAGGAACAGAAATTACTGCAGAGCAGGGGAGAGGAAAAGAGATGACTGGAGAAGAGAGGAGAATATAGGAGCAGAGGAGAGGAGGAGAGAGGGCTGGAGAGGAGCAGAGGAGTGGAGGAGAGAGGGCTGGAGAGGAGCAGAGGAGAGGAGGAGAGAGGGCTGGAGAGGAGCAGAGGAGAGGAGGAGAGAGGGCTGGAGAGGAGCAGAGGAGAGGAGGAGAGAGGGCTGGAGAGGAGCAGAGGAGAGGAGGAGAGAGGGCTGGAGACGAGCAGAGGAGAGGAGGAGAGAGGGCTGGAGACGAGCAGAGGAGAGGAGGAGAGAGGGCTGGAGACGAGCAGAGGAGAGGAGGAGAGAGGGCTGGAGAGGAGCAGAGGAGAGGAGGAGAGAGGGCTGGAGAGGAGAGGACAGGAGAGGAAAGCAGAGCAAACGCCTTGGCCACAATATCTGGACTTGTTTTCATATAACAATGTATATATTTATGTTTATATGATTGTGGTTATGGTTGTACTTTATTAATTCCTAATTTCTGCCATTACATACAATACAATGAAACAAGAAATGGTAAAAAAAGAAAAACAGAGCAATGTAATACAATAACACTATTAGACATTATTGTAAAAAAAAAAAGTTCATCCCATGTGTTAGTGAGTTTTTAAAATATTTTAGGCAGGAAATTAGTTTTAAAATTAAGATTTTTTTTTTATTCTGGAGGGGGCCCAGTCCCCCTGGAAGATTTTGTCCCCCCCAATGTTGACTCCATGGCTACGGCCTTGTTATATTGTATCCGTGACATTTACTTTGATCAATCCAACTCGAATCAAGTTGATTAAAAGTGGTGTTTTGTTATTATTGTGTTACTTTGTACTGTTCATTGGCAAGGCACGAAATGGCTGAGGAAGAGGTTAATTTTAACATTGAGTTAATGGGATTAACAGGACAGGTATTTTTGCAGAGGTTACGTTCCCAATTCGGGTATAAGAAAAAATAATTGTTTTATATGTTTATTGTCAGTAAAATATGATTTCTCAAATTTACATATTGTTAATATAATTCCATATAAAAAAAATATTATGTATTATTAATAATATAAGTCATATTGTCTCGTTTATGCAGCATTATCAGGGGCTGTAGGAGGTACTACAGATGTTTTGGGCAGATGTTTGATGTTAGATATCAAAATGTTTCTTGTTAAATGTTCGTTAAATAATACGTAAATGACATGTTTCGATATGATAAGCGGCTGATATCACAAATTAGATTTGGGCTAACCTCCAGACCGAGGAATTCAGCTGTGGTGTTGTGACGTCGAAGGGTGTCTCTGATCGCGATTGCAGATACATAATTCTGAAGAGGTCTTTTGAAATAATAGTTTTGCCGTTTCACAGACCCCTGGTGTTCAGCTATTGTGGAATCACCAACTTCTCCAGAGGACAGAACAAAACGCAGAGTGTACTCATCGTCTCCGAACTGTACTCTTTTTTTCCCACACGCTTTCATTTAAACTCAACAATGTGTCTTGTTGTTGTAGTATCCTCAAATCTTGTAACTCAATTTTAACCCACTTCCCAACGTGGTATCGACTGCAAACTTGGTATACCTATGTCATACTGATGACAATACTATATTCTATCATAAAAAATTACAGATATATATTTTTAAACATTATTTTTTGTGTGTTATGTTTCGGTGGTGTAATTGTCCACGCTCAACTGACGTTGGCTGTAAATCACCACGGCCCCCTTACGTTATGGCAAGCTTCGGGGCCACTTCCTGGAGCCGTGGAGCTCTTCCATTACCAGTACATTTCATGAAAGCGTGTTTAAAAATACAGTTTTTTAAAAAAAATATTACTTATTTACCACTGTTGTTGCTGGCTATTTAGCCGACCTGTCCCCCCGAGCAAAGATTCACGATGGGAGGAGAGGGGACAGGGCAGACCGGCTAAAAGTAGCAAATAATTACCATTTTATCTTTAGCTCTAGATTTACGCTATAAAAACTAAATGTGTAAGTGATGTTACTCTGTGATCGCTCATAGTTGTACATGACAATTCAAATATCCAAGCTCCACGTGCAGACTTCATCAAATCGGCGCACCACGTGACGCTGGGCTGTAAGTCACGTGCCCCACTTCATGTGTCCAGAGAAAGGGATGGGGCCTAAAGTGTCGCCAATCTGCCCCAAGTTTCAAGTTTTCAAGTTTCATTTATTAGGTATAGCCCTGTGAGCCATGCGGCTCTTAAGTCGGGTGCAATCGCAACAAACAAAATATGATTCTACATTGCAGAAAACTATTACACCACAAGCAGACCAAAAAAAAGCTATAAAAACAATGTAACAACTGTAATCATAGGAACTGTGATTTTAAATTTAACAATAAACGATATACATAACACGTACGACAAAACCTGCAGCCATAGCTGGCAGCACGACACTCCCAGTGTATGATGTGTGAGTGAGTCAGCAGCAGCGTGAGTGAGTGTATGATGTGTGAGTCAGCGTATGATGAGTGAGTCAGCGTATGATGATTGAGTCAGCGTATGATGATTGAGTCAGCGTATGATAATTGAGTCAGTATTATGTTGAGTGAGTGTATGATGTGTGAGTCAGCGCACGATGTGTTAGTCAGCGCATGATGAGTGAGTCAGTGTATGATGTGTGAGTGAGTCAGTGCATGGTGTGAGTGAGTCAGTGCATGGTGTGAGTAAGGCAGTGTATGATGTGTGAGTGAGTCAGTGGATGATGTGTGAGTGAGTCAGTGTATGATGTGTGAGTGAGTCAGTGTATGATATGTGAGTGAGTCAGTGTATGATGTGTGAGTGAGTCAGTGTATGATGTGTGAGTGAGTCAGTGTATGATGTGTGAGTGAGCCAGTGTATGATGTGTGAGTGAGTCAGTGTATGATGTGTGAGTCAGTGTATGATGTGTGAGCCAGTGTATGATGTGTGAGTGAGTCAGTGCATGATGTGTGAGTGAGTCAGTGCATGATGTGTGAGTGAGTCAGTGTATGATGTGTGAGTGAGTCAGTGTATGATGTGTGAGTGAGTCAGTGTATGATGTGTGAGTGAGTCAGTGTATGATGTGTGAGTGAGCCAGTGTATGATGTGTGAGTGAGTCAGTGGATGATGTGTGAGTGAGTCAGTGTATGATGTGTGAGTGAGTCAGTGCATAGTGTGTGAGTGAGTCAGTGTATGATGTGTGAGTGAGTCAGTGCATGGTGTGTGAGTGAGTCAGTGTATGATGTGTGAGTGAGTCAGTGTATGATGTGTGAGTCAGTGTATGATGTGTGAGTGAGTCAGTGTATGATGTGTGAGTGAGTCAGTGCATGGTGTGTGAGTGAGTCAGTGTATGATGTGTGAGTGAGCCAGTGTATGATGTGTGAGTGAGTCAGTGTATGATGTGTGAGTGAGTCAGTGTATGATGTGTGAGTGAGTCAGTGTATGATGTGTGAGTGAGTCAGTGTCGGCTCCCTCTGCTCGTACCGTCGCCCCCCCCCCAGCTCCGTCGCCCCCCCCCCAGGCTCCGTCGCCCCCCCCAAGCTCCGTCGCCCCCCCCAGGCTCCGTCGGCCGCCCCCCAGCTCCGTCGGCCCCCCCCCTGGCTCCGTCGGCCCCCCCTGGCTTTGTCGGCCCCCTCGGCTCCATCGGCCCCCCCCTGGCTCCGTCGCCCCCCCCCCTGGCCCCGTCGGCCCCCTTGGCTCCCTCCGTCGGCTCCCCCAGCCCCTCACAAACGGCCCCCGCCAGCCGCTGCTGGGAGCGTCCCGGGAGCGACAAGGGAGCCCCCCGGGAGTGTCCCGGGAGCGTCCCGAGAGCGCCAAGGGAGCGTCCCGGGAGCGAGCGCTCCTCAGGCGTATGACCGTATCAGCCTGAACACGCCCCATTTCGTCCGATCTCGGAGGCTAAGCAGGGTCGAGCCTGGTTAGTACTTGTGACCCAGCAATCCACGTGCCACTCTCATACACTCATGTGTTTTAATTTTACCTGATATCAACAAAACATCAATTGCATGGATCGAAATTCACGTATTGGCTACGAATGGTACGAGGGTTATTATCCCTCATTTTCTCTCACCTCCTTCCCTTCCTCCCTTAAAATCCATTTACTCTCATCTTGTTCCTGAATCTCCCTGCCCCCACCCCCCAGCAACGATGAGCCCTACCCCAAACCCTACAACTACCCTAACTCTTATCACTACTTCTACATCACTACCTCAAACCCATCAGTACTGCTATCACTACTACCCTTGCTGCTACTCCCTGCCCCCCAGATACCACCAGGCCTACCCCAACCCCTCCTGAACCAGTCTCACCTGTTTTCCTGTCACCATAACTACACCACCACCACCATGTTTAATAACCCCACTCTTTATCTGAAACACTATCAGCGTATGTATTATTGTGCCCTGGAAGAAAGGCATGATACGCATCTATTCAAGATAAGAAATCCAGAGAAGAAAAATTTGCGGTTACTGGCAGAGGTAAACGGCCCCTAAAACCGAGCGCTATCAGTTTGATAGGTGACTCTTTGGTCTTGACTTAAAGCTTTTGTGACTTTCGGTAAAGTCAGGTGAGGACGATTGCTGTTTTTTTGCGATCGAAACGTCGTGATTTTTTTGTATTGTTTTTCTATCTACGTGACTTTACCAAAAAGACCTAAAGAGCTGACTGTTTGGTTTGAACAAAGTAGTGAGACACGTATTTTGGAGCGCCATAGATGAGCTATTTGAATGATACAAGTTTGTGTTTAATATTGAAGTATTTCGCGTTACTTGTTGAACATTTGAAGTGTATCTATACTTTTGATTTAAAGCTTTCGTGACCGCAGGGATTTCATATTCTTGGTTCTTTCGGTAAAGTCACGTAGAAGGGAAACAATACAATAATACAATTTTTATTGTTTTATATTTTTATTATTTTATTGTTTCCCTTCTACGTGACTTCACCGAAAGAACCAAGAATATGTATCTATACTCTTTGGTTCTTTTGGTAAAGTCTCGTAGGTATAAAATAATTGATTTATTTTAAGTGATTTATTTTATTTTACACCTATTTTATGTTACACCTACGTGACTTTACCGAAAGAATAAATAACTTATTTTATTTTCTACCTACGTGACTTTACCGAAAGAACCAAAGAGTATGGATTCCTCTAGTAACGAAAGCTTCACATCAAGATTGCAGTGTATCTGTGTATTGATAACAACGTAACAATATATCATTTATTATATTTTCAGCCTATTGGGGTTTGATTAGAAGTTTAGTGTCAGAGTCTTGCATCTTTGGTTAGTCTTTGTGAGATCGACATTACACGTTAATCATGAGCGAGTTATCTCTCCACACAGTTTGTAGATTTGTGCGTGTCAATCAGTGCATTCAATACACAATTCTACTGGAAACAATTACTGATACCTGAATTGCAGAACCAGCAATCTATTCTGAACACGTTCACTGCTACTTTTTAAAATCTTAATTTTATTTTACCAGGTAACGCCCACTGAGCTATATAACAAATTTTCACAAACGACCTCTGCTTGAACGTTTTGGTTATTTCGGTAAAGTCACGTAGAAACAAAAATAAATAATAGAATACGACGTTTCGATTGCAACACAAGCAATTCCTGCAGTCACGAATACTTCAAATCAAGTTTGACCTATGGTTTAGCAACCATAATTCTGAACAAAGTCTCACTTGCGTGAGGTTACCATTCAAACGTCGACAACTTGTGGTGTACCTGAGTGTGTCCCCCAAATCCAGCGACCATTTATCGCATATGGTCATCAAGTAAACTAGAGGCAAGGAAGTGATTACAAAAAAATGTTTAATAAAAAATCGGTCTCATTATCTTACATCCAAAACTCACGTATTTTTTTAAAATAAAAACAACATTGCTTTCATTTTCAAAACTCAGAATTTAAAATGTTCATAATTTTAAAGAGCATCTTGAACAAGCGTCAAGGTTACTTGATTGTCATTAGAGATCACCATAGGGAGTTAGCGATAATCAAACTCATCAGCAGTCATTACATGAAACAATACCATACAGTAGATATTTATTGACACCAACAGCTCAAATCATTTTCAGCATGTTCATTGTTGGGTTTACTGCGATATCATTTTTCATGATACGATCAAATGTCAATTTTCACGAGATGGAAATTATTGCTTTTGATCTTGTTGCATTTTTATTATTTTCATATGATATACTTGGAACAAAAAAAGGTTACTTTAATGCGCTTCAGCCGCAGTTCACTTAAGTTAAGTCTATACCTTTACGATCAGTGTTTATAACGCACATTTGCTGTCAGTTACACATTTATCCTGGTATTCACATTGTACTTTGTATAGCAGTTGGTATCGTACGGTGTGAGGAAACAGAATATATTAAAAACACTTGTCTGCTTATTTTTATTTATTTAAAGCTTTCGTGACTGCAGGGATTCATATTCTTGGTTCTTTCGGCAAAGTCCCCACAACGTGATATATTCCAGTATAGCTATTTCATGGCAGTCTTATATGTTCGTGAAGTTTTAATTTGGGAAATTATAAACCCTTTAAATATGGTATTCTAGCTCAAACTGCACGAACAGGTTAACGAACGTGTGTGATCTGCACGTGTGGATGTAGGTGTTATGTAGGCAAGTATCTACCGTATGTATGGAGCTATGAAAGTATCCTTTATACCTATGTTATAGACAATCGATAGAACAATCATTTAGCAAGTGAAACGCACATTGATGCACGGGCCACACATTCAGTCTTGCAAAAGATCTCCGATATGTCCAGAATTGTATCTGACGTTTTGCTCAACATGCTGAGAGATTTTTCAGGAAATTAATCAAGCAGAATTTGATTACGTAGCACGTGGAGTGAAAGACTGGACATCGCGCTGAACAACACGCAGTATAACTCAAAAAATATCGGAGAGCTATACAGCTACAGAGTCAATTGTGTGATATTTCCCTTCAATGCTGTTTCAGGATTTCCCCGTGCACGCAGACTCACGCGTCTTTGGCGCTTTGCTGTTCCACACGTGCTGTTTTTGTTCTGCTGCAGTTGATCCCAGTAATGACGCAACTCGGGTGGGAGAAACGCGGTGGGAGGTCACAATTTGCTTGTACGTACACACGGAGAAAGGTACTTTGTATGCGCTAAAACGACCTCCTCGGGGTGCAACGACCGGCTTGACATTGAGCTTTTCCACATAAACGTCTTCGAGGTACATTCTTGGAACGACACGAGACACCCGGTAAATTTGGGATGCCAACCACCCCGAGAAGACGTACCCTGTGCCTGAGCAGTACGGAACGTATTTCGTTCTTGGGAACTCTTCGGGGGATATGTACCACTTGCTCTTCTTGTTCCGATTCGGAGAGATGCTCCACTTCACGTGTCCCGTGAAATAATCAGGACGGGGTGGCAGCTCAGGCTTGAGAACGACCTTCGCCAGCACCTCGAATTTCACGAACATGTCGCTGTCCGTCTTCATGATGTACGCGGCATGCGGGCAGTGAGCGTACACCCAGTGCAGGCCCATCATGGTCTTGAGCGTCAGGTTGTCGTAAGCGTCCACAAAGTTCTGCTGGAGCAGGTCTCTGTGCTGATGGCTCTCGTCTTCGAGCGGCTGCTGTTAGTCGAGTGGGTCGGCAACAGCGTCTCATTGGCCAAGGTCTCCCGGATCACCTGGCGTTTTTCCAGTTCTCTGGGCACATAAGTGATGAGCACCACAAGGAAGGGATCTTTAATCCGGCAAATTTGCAGGCTCATTCAGGATGTACTCACACTCTGGGTCACTGTCCAGATTTTCACCTTTGTCATGACTGTTTTTCAGTGATGTTTCAAGATTATTTCTCGCGTTGGTTGAGTCTGAATTGTCCCTTGTGCTTAAAGCACGACGTCTATCAAACAAACGACTTCAACTTTCGACTTGACGCTCCACGGGCCACCCCGACAAAGTCACATAGACAATCACGATCAGACAGAATGCAGACAGTAGGTAGACCGGACACCCACAGCCCCATGGCCAGACCTTTCCAATGCTCTTCCTCAGCATAGCAGAGTGAAACTTCACGGTGGGCTTCTCAATTGACAGACGATCACAAGGCACACCAACCAGTACCAACTAATGGTGAAAATTGCGCACTGCGACTTGTAGCTACGGAACAAAGTTGTCCGCAGAGCTGTTAACTGAAATTGTTGAGGGCGAGCTCTCTTCTATGTGCACTAAAAGGTAAAACGTGTTAGTGGTATTGTCTGCAATACTGCGAGTTAATCATTGATTTCCAAAAATACACGCAATACCATGTGCTTTGAAAGACCCTGTTATGGGCGACTTTTTTAAAAATTATTGACAGCAATAAATCAAGGACCATATATATAGGCGAGCTTGCCCTCAGCAATGTTTAGCTAACAGCTCGTTAATGCAACTTTGTTTGACGACTATGACTCGTGTCGTGCCGTTTTCACCATTAGTTTTCGCTGGTTGTCGTGCTTTCATGGAGTGTGAATTGTGAGCTTTTGCAAATTGAGACGCCCACGGTGAGCTTTCACTCTGCCATGCTGAAAGAAGAGAGTAGGAATGGCCTGGCCATGTGGCTGTGGGCATCTGATCTCCCTTCCTGTCTGCATTATGTCTGGTCGTGATTGTCTACGTGACTTTATCGGCGTGGTCTGTAGAGCAGGGAATTTACAGTTTGAGTAGTTTGTTTTATAGACATCGTGCTTTAAACACAATAGACAAGAATAACGATGACAAAGGTCAACATCTGGGCAGTAACCCAGAGTATGACTACATCCTAAATGAGTCTGAAAAATGCCGGATTAAAGATCCGTTCCTTGGGAAAACGCCAGGTGATCCGAGAAACCTGGGCAAATGAGACGCTATTGCCAGGCATTGTGATTAAGATACTTTTCCTGCTGGGGTCCATACCTGCCTTGACCAAGGTCGACCCACTCGACTTACAGCAGCAGCTCGAAGAAGAGAGCCATCGTCACAGAGACCTGCTCCAGCAGAACTTTGTGGACGCTTACGACAACCTGACGCTCAAGACCATGATGGGCCTGCACTGGGTGTACGCTCACTGCCCGCATGCCGCGTACGTCATGAAGACGGACAGTGACATGTTCGTGAATCTCGAGGTGCTGGCGAAGTTCGTTCTCAAGCCGGAGCTGCCATCGCGTCCCGACTACTTCACGGGATGTCCGATGAACGACTTCTTACCGATCTGCGACAAGAACAGCAAGTTGGTACATATCTCCTGAAGAGTTCCCGGGAGAGAGATACCCACAATGCTGCTCAGGCACAGGGTACGTCTTCTCGGCGTGGTTGGCGTCGCAAATTTACCGGGTGTCTCGTGTCGTTCCAAGAATTTACCTTGAAGACGTTTGTGTGGGACTCTGCTTCGAAAAGCTCAATGTCAAACCGGTCGTTTCACCCCGAGCGGGCCTTTTCAACTTCAACAAAGTTCCCTTTTCCGTGTGTAAATACAATAACCTAGTGACGTCCCATCAAATTCCACCGCCCGAGTTGCGTCGGTACTGGCAACAACTGCAGCACGACAAAAACAGCACGTGTAGATAAGCAAAGTGACGAGGACGCGTGAGTCTGCCTTCACGGGGAGATCCCGAAGCAGTATTTAAGGAAAACAGCACAACATGGATTACTACGTAGGTTTTTATAGGTGTGCTGTACAGCTTGCCAATGTGTTGAACCACGTGCTGTTTAACATGATGGTCGATGTTTTGCTCTATGTGCTAAATCATAATGTTCTGTATCATTCAGCTTCTAAAAAAAGCTCTCAGCATGTTGAGAAAAGCGTCCAATATTCCGCACTACACACGGTACAGCCAGAAATCGCATTGGAGGTCTTTCGCAAAATGCATTGTGTGGCTATGTGGACTGTACATCAATGTGCGTCTCTCTTGACAAATCATTATCTCAATTAACTGTCGCATAGATACAGAGCATTTTTTCACGTATTCGGTACGTTCATATCTACACCACTAATTTTCTACTTTTGAACTGTAATCTCAAGCAAGTGAGACACTATTCAGAGCATACCTTCCTTTTGCCAAGTTAAATACTGAATATGCTTAAATAAACAAACGTCCATCTCTTCATATAAAACAAAAACACCTCAGGGTTGGAGTGGGTGAAGTCTCCGTTTGTAGTGACGGCCACCCCACATTTTATTCGTGC
The DNA here is from genome assembly GCF_048934315.1 of Petromyzon marinus. Classification (NCBI taxonomy): domain Eukaryota; kingdom Metazoa; phylum Chordata; class Hyperoartia; order Petromyzontiformes; family Petromyzontidae; genus Petromyzon; species Petromyzon marinus. Next base: position 9,841,282 of record NC_133671.1, read on the forward strand.
AGAATTCAGGGACTTCAGCAGTGCAGTGCGGTTATCTTGGTCGCCAGCTCTGATTAAAGGCGTGTTTCGCATAACGAGTGAGATATGTTCCGCTAACATTACTCGGTAAGTGGAAACTCGCTAAACGATGATCATTTTCGCAATGACTCCCATGTTAAAAGCTAAGCAACGTTTCGGCCCCAAAATGTTCCACTCTTTAACACATTTTTTTAAAGATGCGAAATACAAAAAAAACATTTAAAAATTAATGTAATAACAAATCGCATGTAATCCTTACCGCACATGAAAACCAGAGTGCTTGCAGGTGCCTGTCATCACCGTCTGCCATTAATTAGCGCTGACTCCACCCCCCCACCCAACCCATTACAGTGCCACCACGAGGCCCCCCCTCTCCGACTTGACGACACGTGTGGGCATGCCGCGCGGCACAGCTGGTAAACAAACAGCTGTGGGCCCGTGCACCCCCTGTGGCCACGGGACGCATTCGATCGATCGGACTCCGCTTGCTAAGTGAACATTTTGCTCGTTTTGCAAACGAATTGGTCTAAATTCAAATTGCTCTTAGTGGCGAACTCTCTCAAAAAAAATATTCTTGTTAAGTGAGACACGCCTGTTAAAAAGAAAGTTTACATTGTTGCGTAATCGGTCATGAACTAAACAGACCTCATTTCCGCATCGGACAAATATTATCTCGCGAAATCTCCTGAACAACTCAACTGTGGAGATGTTTCAATATTTTGGATCGCATCAGCAGAGTCGGGCTTGTTATTATTCACCAATGGGTTTTCAGTTGTTGATGATGAAAGATTCCTAGGTTACATAACGCCACTGTAAGCACACATAATATTGAAGACAATTTAAATTGAACACATTTTAAATATCTTTAACAATAATTTCATAAAATGTTTGGGAAATGAACTTATACATTTTTGAGTGATGTTACACATACAGCAAGGCCTCGCCAACTGCGGGGGGGGGGGGGGGTTAGGTTCCATGGTAGGCAAATCCATGGTTGGTTAAACTACAGGGGTCTATGGGAAATAGGGGCTTAGGGGAACCGCGTGGCTAGAGGCTTCTTCAACCCGACGTGGATCTTCAATCACCAACAGTCCAGAACCCCGAGCCCCACACGGGGTCCCCGTTGTATCAGCCTAGGCCGGGGCTGGCTCCGCCTCTCGCCCCGCCCACCTTCTAGATTTCTTCAGCTCTTTCCCCAAGGCTCCCGAGAGCTCCTCTAGACCACGTGACCCCCCGGCGGCCCCCGTCCACCGGTGGCCCCCCACCAATATTATCCGGTCACGTGTCAGCAGGTCAACCAGAGTATCATGCCTCAACGTAACCCTGGCTGGCTGACACTCTCTCTCGCTCCCTCACTGGGAGCCCGCACCGCATATTGTACATGGCACTCACCCAAGCCCCGCTAGGGCTGGTATTGCTCCCAGTAACCGGGTTACACATAATGGCAACATACTATCCGCCGTGACCTCGCAGGTCCGGCACCACATAGTGACATACCTAGTCACTACACCACCGCTCAAATATAACAACACGCAACAACGCCGACAACCACAGGGAAGACAAACCCACACACGACTGTTCAAGCACAACGACAAAGATGGAGGTGTCTCCTTCCACGCAGCCGCGTCAAGAGCTTCAGAGCCAACCCTAGGCTACGGTGAATCGGGACGACCGCCTCGGTCCCCGAGCATTGGGGGGGGGGGGAGATGGGGGGGGGGGCGCATTTCGAAGTCACAGTGTTAGATGGAGTACATTCGGTTTAGTTTGAAGGCGTCGGTGGGTGAGGTGGGTGCACACAGTATGGGATTTGCCCCGGGCTCCGCATCCCCCCACTTGTGGACGACCCTGCAGAGAGTGATGTTGGACCACGGCCGCTCGGTATCTCACAGAAATGTGCGCATCCTCTGTGCATAAATCCTCTATGGAATCAGAAATGGGAGAATCTGCGGCCCTACGCACTTTATAGGATCGAGTACGCCGCTCGGTATTTGGGCCCCTCGCCTTCATAGGTGCTCGATGACAGCACGTGCCCCAACAGTCTATTGAAGGCTACATGGGGAATCATGTCTTTTTGTGGTGTACGTAGACAATGTGCACGGCTTCGTCGTTATGGGCAGCAGCAATTTACATGAGATGGTTAGCTTAAAATGTATCATTTGCCTCAGTGTACCTTAGTTAATAAAGCATTTTTTGAGCTTTGTTATTCACGATTTTTTTTTTTAGTTTTATTGAGAGTAATAGAAGCACAACAGTTCAACAGCAGTTCTGTCTCGTGTGCTTGCTTACACAGCAGTTAGCCTCATGCTTGCATTGTCTTTGTACTGTTCGCCTTTTGGCCTTCTCTGGTCTAACACTGTTGAGACAAGGCCAAAAAGAAGGCCGTCTCTGGTGTAGGCCAATCCCTTTCAAAGACAATGCATATAGTATCAGAGCTTGTTTGCATGTTTTTCCACAAGCACGTGTGGTTATTGTAGACATAACGCACTGCAAAAGGTAACTATTTGACGTTTTAACATCTTAACACCTATATTTTTGGTTCTTTCGGTAAAGTCACGTAGAAGGGAAATAATAAAATAATAAAAATATAAAACAATAAAATTCTCACCTGTTTTATCGCCGGAAATGGTAAACACTATTCTTATTATATTCTTGGTTCTTTCGGTAAAGTCACGTAGAAGGGAAACAATAAAGTAATAAAATATTTTTTAATTATTTTATTGTTTTATGTTTTCATATTTTATTGTTTCCCTTCTACGTGACTTTACCGAAAGAACCAAGAATATGAATCCCTGCAGTTACGAAAGCTTTAAATCAAAAGCTATTCTTATTTTTCATCATTTTATAATCTTCAAATTCCCATCTTCATTGGGCCATCTTATAAAGTTAGAAACGAACTGCAGCGGTGCATTTTTTTAACAGGACGCAAAAGTGTGCATTGCATGTGTTGTGACAGAGTTACAGGGTTGAATTGTGACGGCCATAATGATGCTGGTGACAGATGTGATGAGGATGATTCGATGATAATGGGGATGTTGATGTGAGGGGACAATGTTTTTAATGGGCTGATGATGTGTGGCTGTCATTGCGAGGCGCTTCAGCGTGTTAGTTGCGCGCGAGGAGACGGAATGGCCTATTTGTAAAGAACGTGAGAGTGTTCTGAGTTAGTACACTCGCGTCTTAGTAATGTTACCAGATATCACCACGTATTTGAGATAGCTTACGTTGTTTTACACGTTTTATTTTAACAGTGAGCGATTAAACACGAGAAATTGAAGAATGTGCGCCATCGATGAATTCGCTTTGGATTACTCACCAACGATATCAGCCACTGAAAGGCGGATATGATACAACGTGTACTGAATGTGTGGTGGCCATTTTGTCGTTGAGACCACCAACTCAAAGAGTTGACCTATGGGGCTCCTAGAGGCGTATTCGTCACACACGCACATACCAACATACAACGCAACAACCACAAAGAAGATACACACACAACTGTTAAAGCACAAATACTACTTGTAATAGTTACAAATTGGAAAAAAAATATGGAAGCAGCGAACATTGTTGACTATTCTGTACTCATTGAGAAGGAAACCGGTCTAGAGTTGTGTTTTTGTTTCACTCCTACCTGTTGGTTCCATTTATTTTCTCCACTCTTTAAGCTGATGGTCTAACACACAAAATCGCCACACTTTCAGTTATTTTGAGCTGATGGTGGGAAAACATCTGAGAGCTTTAGTGTGCTTATTTTTGTTGATAGGGTTTCTTGTTATTCACAGATTTCATTTAACATCATACGCTATTTTCCTGTCTCCGACTTTTTGCCTCATCCCTGAGCTCTAATTTGTCTACCGGCCCATTGTTTTGATCCCAGCGAGATATTGCTTTGCTTGGCCACTGTGTTCGCTCTGCCTTCTGGTTTCTAATTCATCAATACTTATTCCTCTAGACTTCTACAACCTGCACAGGTCTACATTTTGGCCAGTGCGATATCCATCAGGAACTTCAGCCGATGCTGACAGACGCGTCGTCTAGCAGAATCCCTGCCTCATCAACGTACACTCACATTTTATCCCTCACACACAATTCCTCCAGGTATTACAGAATTGAGGGGCAAGTTATTCTAACACCGTATATACAAATGCACCGGGAGCAAGGTCCTTTGGCCAACTCTCAGCATACGGTTTATGTACATATATGGGGATTTGTGAGCCGTCCATAATCAGTCGCAGAATCGTTTAACAAGTCACTGATTGTGGAACCAATGATCGATTCTAAAGTTAGATTATTTTGGTACATTCCCAAATGTATTCCACTACTCTATAAGTATCATGCTATGAAACACTGGTGACTCATAATAAGAATAGAACTGCAAACAATGTATAAACCTGAGGATAATTATATTTTTTGGGTCTTTCAGTAAAGTCACGTAGATAGGTTCAAAGAAAATAACAGAAGTAACAAAAACTACGACGTTTCGATCACAACGCAAGCGATCGTCATCAGGCTGAAAATAAAGAGAGGAAAGCTGCTGAGGCAGACTGTTGTAAAGCTTTGAAATGGGTGTAGCCCAAGGGTCATGAACGAAGTGGGCAGGGCTATTTATGTTAATGTGAGAAATTAGCATTGTTAATGTAAGATCGGAGGGCAGCCTCCACGACGAGCGCGCGGAGGTGGCTATGTTAACGTGATAGACATGAGCATGTTATGTAAGATGGCAGAGCCGCAGCTATGTCGGCACACGAGGTGGCTGACAAATTTAACCTGTTAATGTAAAGTCAGAGAGCCGCAAATAACAAATAACATCGGAAGGTAGGATGGAAACATCACAGCCAGTTATGACTTAAACTGGTTCATAACGTCCTTCCAATGATTGCTCAGTAAGTACCCATCTTATCGGTTGAAATTGTGTCTGTGTCTATAAATATGGATGGCTTCATGAACGAATCTTTGTTGATAGCCAGTGGGTTTGCAAAGTACCTTCGTCTTGGAGAAATCAATTTCGTGTGAGCCCACCGCATTAAAGCAGTTATCAGCCACGGCTGAGGTGTTGGTCCTACCGTGTTTCAGATCTGCCTTAGGTTCATGAACACGGTCCGAGACATGTCGCTTAGTTTCCCCAATATAACTACTGCCGCAGACACAGCTTAGTTTGTAGACGCCGGGGTATTGCATGTCAGGGATTACACCCTTCACAGATAGGATCAGATCACGAATTTTATGTACTGTGTTAATACGAACCTGGATCTTGTGTTTGTTCATGATTTTGGAAATCTTTTTAGTGAACCCTGCTTTGTATGGCAAGGTGATGGTTTTGATCAGGTCCTAAGATGGTTCTTTCCCAACGGTTGGGGTGATAGCTTTACGGATTGTGTAGTCTGAATATCCATTAATCTTGAGAGCTTGGTGTACGTGTTCCAGTACACTGGCTAGGTGATGATGGTCGTAGATACAACGAGCTCTATGTTGTAGAGTTTTGATGAGATAATTTTTCTGGGATGAATGGTGGTGGGAGTCAGGTTTTAGGTAGGTATCCATATGGGTGGCTTTCCTGTAGACAGAGTATCCCATTGATCCATCTGGTCTCTTTTCGATTAAAATATCCAAGAATGGTAACTTGCCATCCTTTTCTACCTCCATGGTGAATTTGATGGCTGGGTGTATGGAATTGATGTGGTTGAGGAATTCGTTCAGAGCTGGTCGGCCATGTGGCCAGATCTACGTACCTCTTCCACATGGATGGGCGTAGAGTGGATATGCCTGGATGGCATATGTCTCAAAATCTTCCATGAAAACATTGGCTACAACTGGAGATAAGGGAGAACCCATTGGGGTACCTGCAACTTGTTTGTAGAATGTTCCATTCCAGGTGTTGGTGAGGCAGTGTCTCACCAGGGCCAGTACATCAGCATTCAGTCCTTGTTGGACCAAATGTTCAATGATTTCAATGGTGTCAGGCACAGGAACTTTGGTAAATAAAGAGACCACATCGAAACTAACGAGCAAATCACCTGGAGATAGTGAGATGTCCTTAATTAACGATACCAAGTGAGCTAAGTACAGCTGAGGTGGTCTTACCAGTGAATGGTTGTAAGGTCTCAGACAGAAATCGGGTCAGTTTATAAGTGGGTGAGTGAATGGTGGAGACGAAAGGACGAAGAGGTGTCCCTTCTTTATGGATTTTTGGGAAGCCATACAATCTGCGTGGTCTAACAGCAGAGGGTTTTAAGGAAAAGCGCTTGGTTGGTTCGATTAAAGATATCGAATCATTGATGAAATTGTTGGTTTTCGTAACAAGGGGTTGGTGGGATCTCTTTTAACTTTGGTGCAGGTCCTGAATTTTGTTATTGTATGTGGTTTTGTCCATGATGACTGTGGCATTGCCCTTGTCGGCTGAGAGGAGTCCAATGGTTTTTTTTTAATCCGCGCAGAGCCAAGCTACGCACTGAACATCACCACTGCAAACACAAGGCACTGCTGACGTGCATCATCTGATGACCTCTAATGTCATCAGATCTCATTAGCTAAGCAGGTGTTGGCATATAAAACGCACAAACAGGTTATCCGAGTGCTTTTGGGGATATTTAGCTTGGACACCTGTGAAAAATAGCTTCATAGCCCATCGGGATCTTTCAGCTTAAATAGGATGTAAAATTGGTTTGCAGGGGAATTTAATAGTATGAGTAGACGCTGAATAGTTTTTTTTTATATGCATTGATCACTAAACGCACAATATATAGTTTAACAAATTAATTACAAAAACATGAATAATAAGAGTAATATTCAATGTGATTGTCTAAGCAAAATATGCCTTGGGATGATTGTAACGAGTACATGTTATAAATATACTTGAACAGAACACCTTTCATGAAGGACTCTTTAGTGTGATCTTATAGTCGTTTGGAAGATAAAACGGATGACCTTGGGACTTTAGTCCATTGCAGGTCGTTGTACGCCAAGTAATAGATGGTGTAGATCAGTGGTTCTTAACCTTATTGGAGGTACTGAACCCTGCAAGCTTCATCAGTGCATTCACCGAAACCTTCATAACTGGAAAAATAAATATGATTTCTTCAAAACATAGGTATATATTTTATTAGTGCACAGAATGAACCATGCATCAGTTGCACACAAAATAACTGTGTTCTAAGAACAAAACCAACAAAACATGAATTTCACGCAAAAACATAACTCAATGAATATTTACTGCAAATCAATGTGACTGTTGCTCTTGCCTTTCAGATACAAGTTCAGAAATGCGCGGCTTCACCTTGGCAAGTGCCACTCTCATATCATTTTCGCAACAAAGTCTGTTCCTTTTCTTAGTTTTTATGTCTACCATCCTCGAAAAAGATTGCTCGCAAAGATACGTTGTAACCAACGGTGTGAGTATCTCAATGGCTTTCTTAGCAATAAGAGGGTATGGTACGATTTGGTGACACCAAAACGTTGAGAGCGTTGTTGTTCTGAAGAGTTGCTGTTGAAGCTGGCTCTGCTGAAGTTCAATTATTTCCTCGAGGTATTCATCATTGACATCTGCTGTCGCAACACTAAACGTAAACGGCTGTCTCACCCATGCTGGATATGACTCTCTGGTGGGGAAGTATCCGTCGAGAGACTTTGCGAGCTCATCTAAGTGCATGGCAATTGCTTGCTTCAGCTCCCCAGGTACAGAAATGTCTCCAATTCCAGACACGTCTTCGATCTAACTTACACAGTCGTCCAGCAGGGGAAAGTTTGCGAATTTATCATTCTCTGTTCGTCGTTTCCATAAAGGTAGCTTTTTTTTAAACGCCTTCAGGTTTTCTTCCGCTTCGATGATGTTGACTCCACCGCCTTGCATCTGTCTATTGAGATGATTGAGAGCATCGAAAATATCGGCCATGTACGCCAAAATGAGAATGAACTCTGCGTGACAATGTTGGTACTCTCGCAAAAACAGGGATAATTCCACACGCATGGCAAAAACACGATTCAGCACCTTTCCCCGGGATAACCACCGAACGTTAGAATGGTGCAGAAGTATCTCGAATTCAGAGCCCATTTTCTTACACAGCTCTTTGAAGATGCGGTGCTTCATAGCACTATTTCGCACGTAGTTCACACATTCAAATACAATTTTTAATACTTATGCCAGTTTTGGAGGCAAGGTTTTTGTTGCCAACGCATGCCTGTGCAGAACACAGTGCGTAACAATGATGTGTGGTGCATCGGATTTCACCAGCGCTCCAAAACCAGAGTGTCGTCCCAGCATGGCTGGAGTTCCGTCCAAACAAACTGCAGAAACCATATTCCACGAAAGATCGTTGTCTCTGAAGAAGTCATCCACGAGTTTCTTCACATCGACTGCTTTGGTTGTTGTTGTAAGAGGCTTACAAAATAAAAATAAAATCTTCCTTTATCACGTCGTCTTTCATATAGCGCACGAATACAACAAGCTGGCTTAGATTGGAAACGTGGTGGTCTCGTCGAGTTGGAGGCTGAATTTTGCTGGGCTTGAAATCAGATCTGCAACTACTTGAGCCAAGATGTCATCGCTCATGTCGTCTATTCTCCTGCTGCTGATAGTGTCATTTGAAAGAGGAATTTGGGATGACTTATCTTCAGCAGCTTTTCCCAGCATGATATTCGCCATCTTCAACGCAGCTGGTTTTACGAGTGTTTCATCAATGGTGTGTGGTTTGCCCTGCTTTGCGATCAGGTACGCAACTTCATACGATGCTGTGAGGATCGGTTTGTCGATGGGTACAAAGCCGAGAACAGGCAGAGTAGCCTTTTCATCGAATCTGGCTCTCTTCACCTTGAATTCAGCGAGCGTTGTGTTCTTGTATTCCCATCTCCATGCAGCTTTAGGAATTGTTCCTTTAGTTTTGCCGGTGCTAGACTAGAATTGCTCAACTTGGCATTGCAAATCATGCATTGAGGACGCTGACTCCCATCACGTTCCTTTATACACGTGAATCCATATTGTACGTATTCGTCCAACCACTTAATTTTTTTTTGCTCTACATAGTATGAAGGGATTGAAAGATTAAAAGAAAATTACAAATAACGTACAATCACAACAGCCACAAGTCGACTACTGAGCGCGCCAAGTTCCTGATCACGCAACGTGGCGTGATCAGCTGCAGCCAATGATGGCCAAGCGGAGCGTGACGTCACGAATAATACAAGTTGGCTGAATTTATTTTGCGTGACACATTTTTACCGAGCAACTAAATATTTGTAATCTAACACGGCGAAGAAAAATTGTGTGTTGCCAATTTTTTGACGGCCGACAAAAACGGGCCCGACATTGCTGGTGCGAACCGGGCTGCTACACTTTGTGTGTGTCTTGACCCCTGCCGAACCCCGCAGAGTGACTCAACGAACCACTGGGGTTCGATCGAGCCCAGCTTAAGAACCACCATATTGAGTGGTTAATCAACACACCTTAAACAATCGTATGTCGGACTATTTTAGTCGCCCCCACCGCTTGGCTTTCAAAAGAAACCGGTCGAGCTTATCAACTTGGTATAAGCTTTAACCACCCCAGAGCCATATTGTACTTACTCTTTGGTTCTTTCGGTAAAGTCACGTAGATAGAAAACCATTAATAGATCACGACGTTTCGATCGCAACACAAGCGACCGTCTTCTCTCACCTGAACAAAAATAATTCCTATGGGTACGCGAACAGCACGGCCTCAAAATTATGACATTTTTAAATAATGCCTGGCCACGTGGGGGGATGAGGCCTTTGGAGGGTGAGGCGTCAGGAGGAATTATAAATAAATCCCAGTATGCAGGCTTTCCATCATGATGTACCATTCTGTAGAAATAAATGCCACAGAGCAATTGATCGTGGCTGATGATGGTGACCGTTATATTACAGTAAAATTACATCAGAAAAGCTCCACAAATGTATGAATTAGAATTATTTCAATTGCGCAACATTTTATGAAAATACTCTAACTTTACATGTACTAATTTATAGAAAAAAAACAGATTTACACAGTTAAAGCTTTATTGACATGTATCATTTTTCACTGCTGTGACAACGCGCTGTGCGCTATTAATATAGCAATTTGCATGCATTATCATTTTAGAACTTTGAAACATTTCTATACATACGAACGGAATAATGTGTGTATAATCCTAAGAAGAAGAAAAAAAACAGCTTTAAACGCATTGGAGTGCAGCGCATTCATTTAAAATTGATGGCAAATTCGTACAGCGCTTTGTCGTCGCTGTGTGTATGAAAAATTCAAAACAGTGTGTGGCTTATTCATGGGCGGAGTTTGCAGGGGGGGGTGGGGGGGGGCACGGAGGGCGATGCCCCTCCTCCCCCCCCCCCGAATAGAGAAGTCAATGTCCACCTATGGCCTTATTTTTGTTCCGCTCCGAAAGGAAAGCTGAGTCGATGCGTGCGAAATGAGGTGCTTGTGACGCTACCACTGGAGTGCGGCGGATGTGTGCGATGCAGATTCGCAAGGAGCTGGAAATGCGGCAATCTTTGTGTGCACGAGCGGCGGTAGCGACACTTTTTTACCTTTTTTTCAGCGCGCGAACAAAAGTGTCGCTCAAAACAGGAATTGGGAAGAGGGCTTCACGTTCCCATGCCTGCGCTGCCCTGTTTCACCAACCAGTCGTGGATCAGCATGGTGAAGTATGGTTAAATCATCATCACGAGCCACACGACCACGGGCGGGCCCTCATCCGGCTGTGTAATGGCACCATAAATGCGCATCCCATTCGTGACAATGGGGTCAAATCTGGTACACGGTTGAGATGTAGCACCGATGATTCCAAAAGGGCGCAACTATTGTTGAAATACCAGGTTGCTTTAATCCTACAAAATTGAAAAGAAAGGGTGTTCGTACTTTTGATGGACCCTAAATAATTGCTGCTCTGCATATGCAAACTAATTATATGGAACAAGTGCTGTGTTTTCCCACCAAAAAAAATATATATAACATTGAAGTCCATCATTAAATAAAAGTGTATTTGTTTACACATCCCACTTGCCGCACGGCCTTCTGGAAACGAAAGATTTCAGCAGCATTGGTTAAATACAAGCAAGCTCTGAACCGTTTGAGACGGTGTAGTCATAAGCAGGGTCCAGACTTGCTCCATGAATTCAGACTGCCAAATGCTTCCAGGCAAAGCATTTGCCAGTGCTGCTGAAATGTTTATTTCGAGAAGGCCGCGTGGCTGATGGGATATGTAAAACAACAACAACAACAACATTTGTATATTTTTTTACATGTAGAGACAAATATGCGAAAGTTATATTGTCCGATTAGGACCCCCACCTCCGATTAGCACGTACGGTGTGAAAGAAGTTCAACATACATACAAATACATACATTTCCCCATAGGTGGAGTTTGACGTCTATATTTGGTGGAGTAGGGGGGGGGGGCGGTTCGCTTTATCCCTCACATTAGGAATCACGGGTACATATAATTAATGTTCAATCTTAATTGTAAACTACTGAAAATAAATGCATAAAGGTATCCAGTTTGAACACGTAGTGGGCTTTCACGAGCAATATCATCCATAATACAGGTTTTTTGGGGGGTTAGTTCGCGTAAATATATAAATGTGTCGTTAAACCCGCCACCACCCGACACAGCCAACTAGTAAGGTTTGTCACGTAAACAGAACGCGACCAATTCGTCACTAGTACGGCACCACCGGTGTGTTGGAGAGCCAAGCCACAACATTTACAGTCTGAGTACGACGTTTCGCCAGTAATTACAACTAGCTTCATCAGGTGACAGCCAGATTTGTGGAGAAATCCTCCTGTTTCATTCCTTAAATAGAGGCGTAGATGTGGTGACGTCACTTGTGAGCCCTTCTTGCGCGAAGTCGGGGGGGGGATTAATGAATGGAAATAAATGACTGTGGGTATCCATTGCCGTTTTGGGTATTTATGGTAATCAACGTTCATTATTACATTATACATGAGCATTATACAAACCCATTGTGCTTGCACTTCCTGTCGATTGTGTATGCACGATAATCCCTACTTAAGTATGGTGGTACAATAAAACCTTGGATTGCGAGCATAATTCGTTCCGGAAACGTGTTTGTAATCCAAAGCACTCGTCTATCAAAGCACTCGTATATCAGTTGTGATCACGTGACGCTCGGCAGACAAAGCGTATACGTACACTACTCGTATTGCAAGACCCTCGCTCGTTTATCAAATTAATATTCATTTTAAAATGTTGCTCGTCTTGCAAAACACTCGCTGACCTAGTTACTCGCAATCCAAGGTTTTACTGTATACTCATGCCCACTTCGAGGCCACGTGCAGTCACCTTGTGACAAAAGAGACAGCTGACACTGCGGGTGCCATTTCAAATATTTGAGATGAAATGTGATGTAAGTCGGTTAATACCAGTAAAGTAACATGAAACGCTCCTGTAAAAAGGGTGCGCTATATATGTAACAAAACACTTATCTTTGTATTTTTGGGCCATAGCTTGGCGGACCACTCTCAGAGCCTTTGTCCCATGGACCTCCAGTTAAAGAATCCTGCCGCAATGTATAACATGAGACCGAGTTCCGATTTTAAGCTTTCGTGACCGCAGGGATTCATATTCTTGGTTCTTTCGGTAAAGTCACCACGTAGAAGGGAAATAATAAAATAATAAAAATAAAACAATACAATTTTATCTACGTGGCTTTACCGAAAGAAACAAGAATATGAGACTGAGTGTACAGCTACTCTAACCGGCAATCTAAGATACATTTTTAGGGTGCCTTATGAATCTAAATTATTAATATTGTTACTGCCCAGCAGAGAGCAAAGTAGATGCAGCATCCATAAGTTTTATTGACAAAAGGACGGCAAATGACCGTGTTTAGTTTAGTTTTAAGAATACTGCATCTCTTAGAGATTGAAATACAACCCTTTGTATATACACTGTTGATAAGACTACACCCAAACTGTGTCGGCCATTGGCTGTTTCACTTTGCTGGTCAGTCTGGGTTTGTCAGGAGGTGGGGCCAGCCTCACCAGTGGCAAGAGTTCACCACCTTGGTATCCTACCAGGAGCGTCGTAACTAGCGTGGGAGTAGGGGGTACCTATGCCCTCCCCCCCTCCCACCATGAGATATTTTTCTACAAAAGTGTAAAATAAATAAAATGTATTTTATCATGTGATCAAGCAAGAGGAGCCGCGCTATATAATGGCCGAGGTGCGAACCGTGCGAGACAAATCAAAGATGGGAGCCCCACCTGACCGATTGCCGCACCTGCCGAGCTGATCATGTAGTTTACTACGCCGCTAGCTGGTATCTTGCCGTCGTGGTGGAGCGTGTGTGCTTCAATTACCTGGAGATGCATGCCACTGGGAGCTTAGGCTTCCAGGTAGGGTTCACCTGACTGAGAAGAGTGCCGGGTATTCTTTTGGAAGGGACATGACCAAACTGCCGCGTGTACAAAATTTCTCTGGCGCGTGTCGGGGCACTGCAAGATCAGAGCGTGCCCGTGCAAGTGCTCGCCGAGCCAGCATTGGCTTCCGGTTTTGCCGAACGAATATATTCGAAGGTCGCACTCATTCCCACACAAAGTGCTTGCCACAAACGAACCACAATACCTTGGCGAACTTGCCAAGGAGCATAAACCGTCGCGCGCACTCTGGTCATCGTCGCGGGGGCTTTGGACTAACCATCGCACAAAGACGGTCACTGCATCGCGCGCTTTCGGATGCGTTTCTGCGGCCGTCTGGGACACTCTTCCTTCCGATATTAGGAAGCCACTGGAGCTGTGCATTCTCATTACTCTCATAGTGCATTGCCTTTGTGCTGTACGCCTTTTGGCCTCTTCTGGACTAACACCGTTTTGAGACGAGGCTCAAAAGAAAGCTGCCTCTGGTGTGGATCAATCAGTTTAAATAGACAATGCATATATTGTCAGAGTATGTTTTTTTTGTTTGCATTATGACCACAAGCATTGTGGTTAATGCAGACATGATTCCTTGTGAAAGGTTTCAGTTTGGTGTATTAACATCTTAACACCTGTTTTGTTGCCAGAAAAAAGGGGAAAACATATTTTCATATTTTGGTACTGACAAAGGAGATCCCATGATGGAGCAATGCACTTTCAAATCTAGATTGAAAACTCATTTCATTAGAACTGCTTTTTGTGTTTAGTTTGTCGTCCTTCCCCCGCACCTCTGATTAGCACGGGTGGCTTACGTACGGTGCGAAAGAAGTCCAGCATACATGCATATATGAACCAATCCTAGGATTTCGCCTCCCCCACCTTCACCCACTCCTTCACCAACCCACACGTGGTGAAGTATGGTAGAGCAATCTTCACGACCGACACGGCGTGGGAAGACCTTCATCCAACAGCGCATTGAGAAAGGGCCGTGAAATTATTACATCGTGATTATAAGAGACAGTCCCCACACGTACACACGTTTCACATAGACCGCTGCTTCGTGACGTTTAATTTGTCGTCCTTCCCCCGCACCTCCGATTACCACGGTTGGCTGTGTACATACAAAACAAAACACGCGAAGCAGGGGCTACTGGGTTTTGCTATCAGAAACATTCTTGTCTCTCGCCTGGTGAGCCTGCTAGCTGGCATAAATAACAGACCGATAATGCTTCGACGCTACATGTTAGGTGGACATTATGCCACGCTGATCAGTGTCTACACACCATAAATGACCAATCCTGACGAGGTCAAGGAGCAATTCTACTCCAGGCTGAATGATATGATCCGGTCGATCCCCTGTGGGACATTGCAATGCCCGCGTTGACTGTTGAGATCCTACGAGGTGCAAAGTACATGGTGAGCATTGCATTAGCAAGATGAGCAGCAATGGTTTGCTGTTACTACAAACACGTGATAAGCTGCAATTTGTCATCACAAATACTGCTTTCCGACTTCCGGACAAGCACAAAACGACCGAGATATATCCTCGCTCATGTCACTGACATTTAATTGACTGCGTTTTGTTCCGATAACGGGATCTACGAGATGTGCGCGTGAGCCGCGGACTACGGCTCAGCGGATTGCCGGACGGATTCGGCCGCCTTGTTCGATCGAAAATCGCCCTCTCGATTAATCCAGAAAAAAACAAACATACAAACGCCAGTGAGCGAAGTGTCTTTACACCGCTCGTTTGAAAGACCGATAAACCCGCAAAGAGTTTATCGACACAGCTTACTTTGCAAATGTGAGAGAATTACAGGGGCGCAGTGACGATGTAAAAAACCACTGAATGAGCCACCCACTGCATGGCGCGATCCGCACGGTGACTGATGCAGAGCGTCGGTTTCAAGAGACGTCGTCACGCAGTGTTTCGATGAAATGTAAACATTGAGATCTCAAATTTCTTTGATGTGAAGGCCAAAGCGCATTGTACACTTTTACATGATCCACCAGACGTATAATGTCCGCTTCCACTGTAAAAGCCTTCGAACTGATAACGTTTTCTTATTGACACAATTACAGTACAAGGGGGTTTAACAATGCCGTTAAGGCCATACGTTGTACCTGGTCCCACCCATTCCTTTAACAAGTGCTGAGGATTAGCATCTCATCAGAGATTGCAGTGCCAGCCGCAAACATTGGCATGAACACCTCATTAACATATGTAACTGTCCATCTGCTACAATAGAGTTGGGTTAGATCGCGTAAATATATAAATGTGTCGTTAAAACCCACCACCCGACACAGCCAACGAGTAAGGTTTGTCACGTGAGAACATGCCAATTCGTCACTAGTACAACACTAGTGTGTAGTGTATAGTGTAGTGTATAGTGTAGTATACTAGTACAGCACACCGGTGTGTCGGAGAGCAAAGCCACAACATTTACAATGTGAGTACGACGTTTCGCCAGTAATTACAACTAGCTTCATCAGGCGACAGGCTGAAAGCCTACAGTGAGGGAAAAAAGTATTTGATCCCCTGCTGATTTTGTACGTTTGCCCACTGACAAAGAAATGATCAGTCTATAATTTTAATGGTAGGTTTATTTGAACAGTGAGAGACAGAACAACAACAACAAAAATCCAGAAAAACGCATGTCAAAAATGTTATAAATTGATTTGCATTTTAATGAGGGAAATAAGTATTTGACCCCTCTGCAAAACATGACTTAGTACTTGGTGGCAAAACCCTTGTTGGCAATCACAGAGGTCAGACGTTTCTTGTAGTTGGCCACCAGGTTTGCACACATCTCAGGAGGGATTTTGTCCCACTCCTCTTTGCAGATCTTCTCCAAGTCATTAAGGTTTCGAGGCTGACGTTTGGCAACTCGAACCTTCAGCTCCCTCCACAGATTTTCTATGGGATTAAGGTCTGAAGACTGGCTAGGCCACTCCAGGACCTTAATGTGCTTCTTCTTGAGCCACTCCTTTGTTGCCTTAGCCGTGTGTTTTGGGTCATTGTCATGCTGGAATACCCATCCACGACCCATTTTCAATGCCCTGGCTGAGGGAAGGAGGTTCTCACCACAAGATTTGACGGTACATGGCCTCGTCCCTCGTCCCTTTGATGCGGTGAAGTTGTCCTGTCCCTTTAGCAGAAAAACACCCCCAAAGCATAATGTTTCCAACTCCATGTTTGACGGTGGGGATGGTGTTCTTGGGGTCATAGGCAGCATTCCTCCTCCAAACACAGCGAGTTGAGTTGATGCCAAAGAGCTCCATTTTGGTCTCATCTGACCACAACACTTTCACTCAGTTGTCCTCTGAATCATTCAGATGTTCATTGTCAAACTTCAGACGGGCATGTATATGTGCTTTCTTGAACAGGGGGACCTTGCGGGCGCTGCAGGATTTCAGTCCTTCATGGCGTAGTGTGTTACCAATTGGTTTCTTGGTGATTATGGTCCCAGCAGCCTTGAGATTATTGACAAGATCCTCCCGTGTAGTTCTGGGCTGAGTCCTCACGGTTCTCATGATCATTGCAACTTCACGAGGTGAGATGTTGCATGGAGCCCAGGCCGAGGGAGATTGACAGTTCTTTTGTGTTTCTTCCATTTGCGCATAATCGCACCAACTGTTGTCACCTTCTCACCAAGCTGCTTGGCAATGGTCTTGTAGCCCATTCCAGCCTTGTGTAGGTCTACAATCTTGTCCCTGACATCCTTGGAGAGCTCTTTGGTCTTGGCCATGGTGGAGAGTTTGGAATCTGATTGATTGATTGCTTCTGTGGACAGGTGTCTTTTATACAGGTAACAAGCTGAGATTAGGGGCACTCCCTTTAAGAGTGTGCTCCTAATCTCAGCTCGTTACCTGTATAAAAGACACCTGGGAGCCAGAAATCTTTCTGATTGAGAGGGGGTCAAATACTTATTTCCCTCATTAAAATGCAACTCAATTTATAACATTTTTGACATGCGTTTTTCTGGATTTTTTTGTTGTTAATCTGTCTCTCACTGTTCAAATAAACCTACCATTAAAATGATAGACTTATCATTTCTTTGTCAGTGGGCAAACGTACAAAATCGGCAGGGGATCAAATACTTTTTTCCCTCACTGTACGTGTTAAACTGTCCATTGGCTGTTTACGTCTCCAAATATCCCACATGCAACGTACTTGGCTACCTATCCATGTAGGTTTAAGTTCTAAATAACGTCATCAAAGCTGTGAAAAACAACAAAGCTCCTGATCTGGATGGCATTCCAACTAATGTCTTCAAACACAGTGGAATTTTTTTCGTTGAAAAATCACTTGAATTACCACCGACAATGCTCTATTTAAATCCCAGAATGACTTTCGCGCTCAACGGAGTATGATGTGACGAGACAAATTCAGGATTTTGCGCGTGAAAAATACAAACCTTTGTATCTAGTATTATCCAAGTTTCGATGCCCCCATAAATGTATGAGCATCATCCAACAATTCCACGATGGCCCTGTACTGGCAGAATCGGTGTCAATGGAAATCTAACAGACGAGTTTAAAATTGGGTGGAGCAATAACGAATCATCGCCTCCAGTCTTTTGGGTCTGTTCTTCGCTGCTCGAGGAAGCACTACGCGGCTCTTCCAATGGTGTCTACAAACGCTTCTGCACCGATAGGTTCTTCAAACTGTCTCGTCTACGTGGACGCCACTGGAACTGTGTGTTTTAAAATCTAGATTGAAAACGAATTTCTTTAGAACTGTTTTTTTATGTTTAGTTAGTTGTCATTCATCCGTACCTCCAATTAGCACGGATGGCTACGTACGGTGCAACAAAAAGTTAAACATACATACATACATGCATGGAACACCGAGGTACCTGAAGTATTGATTCAGGACCTACTTTGTGCCGATGGCACCGTGGTGGCGCAATCCGGAAAGGGACCTCAATAAGTTACACACTCATTCACCGCAGCAGCCCGAAACTTAAGTCTTCCCATGAGTCTGACAAAAAAAACCGAGGTCATGTACCAGCTACCAAGACCCATCAATACATCTGAAAAGCACCACGCTTAGGGCCATCAAATAATGCACTGACCTGGGCAGCACTCTAAACAATTAAGCCGTAATCGATCAAGTAGACACACGAATGAAGAAAGCCAGCGCTGCCTATGGCCAGCTCTACCATCGTGACTGGAAGCAACGTGGCATCCGTTTAAATAACAACAATTAACGTTTACAATTCTGTAATCCTTACAGCACTGCTAGACGGGTGCAAAGTATGGACTCGTTACCGATGGCACATCAACAGATTTGATGGCTGTGACACCTGTGAAGAATGCTGGGCAACAAATGACAGGACTGAGAGGCTGGTTCGGTTAGAATCGAGGCTTATCTGACCTGCGCCCAGCTGACGTGGACTGGTCATATCATTCGAATGCCTAAGAGCCGCCTACCGAAACAATCCTGTACTCTGTACTAATATTCAGGAACCACGAGGAGGCCGGACGAAACGTTTCAAGGACACCCTGAAACAGAAACCGAAAAAAAGCTAAAATCCACGACTCAAGCTTCCAGCAGCTACCAACTGACCGCAGGGCATGGCACCGTGTCGTGAAAATTGCGCCACGGTTAACTACCTCGCCTGGTATACAGGGGATCGTGGGTTAGATCCCAACCCTGACGTCTGTATATTTGGAGTTTCCATTTGTCTCTCCCCGTGGTCACGTGGATTTATCTCCGGGTCCTCCGGTTGTTTCCTCCGCATTTCGAATCAACATCACGTGTTCAGAGTATTTGGCTGCTATAAATGTCCACGTGAGCTTGTCGAGCTCATTTGTTGCCAGGTCGCTTCTGAAAAATAGCCATGTAGCTCAGTGGGCCTTACCTGGTAAAATAAAAAAAAATAGTTTCGTTTTTGTTTAGATTCAAGGTGGTCATGCAAGATTTAAAAAAAAACGCTTGCGTTTCACGGTTTGGAGATGGGGCGCCGAGAACAAAAACAATGAATCAAAGTGAATTCCAAGCGGGCCTGTGGCTCCATAGTCAATGCGGCAAACACGAAGCACGTGCTACAGGATGAGGCTGCGGCAACGACTTTGACGATTGTCAACATTGTCCTCGAACCCGAGGGACAGGAGAGGGGGGCATGGGAGTTGCACCCGAACTGATGCACAGCAGAAATGTCTCCACTATTATTCTTGGTTCTTTCGGTAAAGTCACCTCCACGTAGAAGGGAAACAATAAAATAATAAAAATAGAAAACAATAAAATTCTCACGACGTTTCGACTGCAACACAAGCAATCATCATCAGGTGATGATGAATCCCTGCAGTCACGAAAGCTTTAAATCAAAATGTCTCCACTATTCTTTGGTTCTTTCGGTAATGTCAAAAAAATAAATAATGAAAGTAAGTAAAATAAAAACTACGTGGTTTCGAACACAACACAAGCGATCGATTCCTCCTGATGACGATCGCTTGTGTTGTGATCGAAACGGTCTTAGATTTTATTATTATTTTATTTACTTTTTTCTATCTACGTGACTTTACCGAAAGTTTTAAGTCAAAATGTCACGAAAGTTTAAAGTAAAAATGTCTCCACTAATTCAGGTGACATAGATCGGTTCTTTGCAATCCATTACTGATTATACTGCCATCGTGCAACGGTTAGCACACTCGACTTGCAATCCAGAGGTCGCCGGTTTTATATAATTTTCGGGTGCGCCGGTGGAAATGGTAAACTATGGGGCAAGTCTATTAACATTGTCGACCCCCCCCCCCCCCAACAAAAAATGTTTTTCACTCCTCCCCCAAAAAATGAAATTTATACTGGTAGGAACGAAGTTGTAAACTGAGTGTACCAGCCTGCAATAGATTAATGTGTCCGTCCGTCCCCCTTCAATACTTTAACGAAGTGAAATCTCGTGCTGTTGGGTGTAATAAAATTTCGCAAAATTCCAATGTTCCTACCAGCCCACCCTGCAGGGACCTGTTTTGTAGGCATAAAGGCGTATATGCCTGCACACCCTACATACAATAGAGTTAGTAGTATCTGCACATTGCGGGGGGGGGGGGGGGGGGAAGAGGGCAGAAGGAGACATCAGTGGAGGCGACGGGCGAGGCGTAAAGTACAGAGAAGCCCTCCCATAGGCCGCCGAAATTCCATAGGCCGCCGAAATTCTGGTTTCATAAAATCCCCTCTCTCCCCCAAAAGGCCTAAACCCTGTCCACTCAGCAGTATAAATGGGTACACCTTCATCGGCATGTCGCGTGTGACGGGGTAAAGTGTATGTACGCCCACCTCTTCCAAGAGGTTTGGTCAATGTGGCAGAGGAGTCGACCAAACATTCTCTAGAGCTCCGTCTAGTGGGTGTTCTGTCAAGAGTGGTGTGAGCAAGCGATTGCAGGGCTGCATCTTGATTTTTTACCTTCATAGGACAAGATTGGTGAATGAATTACCAGTAAAAAGGATGCGTATAACTTCAGGGCACTCATTGGCTTTGCCTAATGAGACCACACGAGTTTTACTGTATCTCAAAATCAGTCCAACAGGATACTCATTGGAATTTTTTTTGTATCATGGTCACAACTTGTTAAAACCAGTCCGGGGTTCCTCACAAAATGTACGACACGGGCACTAAGTAGCCAAGTGGCATTTAACCATAGTACCACACCTTGCTAACGATAGCAATAAATGTAACCAGTAAAAATTAGTATTTGAAAAAATGAAAGCAACTATGCGTGTCATCGATCGTACATTACAGTATATTTACAATGTATTCAACTTTTTTGCGTGTATCTGGTTCATATCATGGATTGCCACAAAGACAGACACGTACCTCCATTGACAATTCTAGTCGCATATACCAGGCACCCTCTCTCCCACTTGAGCCTTGCAAATGCTAATTTACAGGCAATTCCGCAGAGCGGCATTCGAAATGTGATGGTCCTAGTTCAGATTGGAAATGGAGCTGTGTATACAACTCATTGCTGGTCAGATCTGGCATTCACCAACATCGGTTCAAGCAAGCCTGACTGACGATAGGACACTGTTGAAACCAGTCCAGAGTTTGCTTTGTGTTGAGCCAATGTTGCCCAAGTTATGCCTTCCCAAAACATATTGTGGCTGATGGAATGTGAATAAAAAAAAATATATATATTTTTACGTGGACGTAGGATATGATTAGTATTGTCTCATTATTTATTTTGTGTACGTATACAAATGTTAAATCACACGTCCCTCGTCCGTGCCTCGTGCGGTGTCTAAATGTCGCCGCTCGGGAGACGAAGGCGGCTGGGCTTGGTGCTGATCCCCCACGCCCCCTTGTGTGCTGTACCGGCCTTCATAGGTGCTCGCTAACAACACTTGCCCCAACAGTCTGTTAAGGCTATCAGGGAGATCTGTGTCTTTGCTTGTGTGATTTTTTTGTGCGTCTGTGACCCGCACCGCCGATTAGCACGGAAGCGCGGATTAGTTCAACATACATACAGTAAATTTTGATTTAAAGCTTTCGTGACTGCAGTGATTCATATTCTTGGTTCTTTCGGTAAAGTCACGGAGAAGGGAAACAATAAAATAATAAATATATATTGTTTTATATTTTTATTATTTTATTGTTTCCCTTCTACGTGACTTTACCGAAAGAACCAAGAATATACATACAGTATTTGCCATTCGTGACGGTGCGACCTACAGTAGCTTCCCCAGACACAATGATTGACAATTTTGCTTGGGAGAACCTGTTTTATACCAACGCCGTGACATTTGGAAAACGAATTGCTCTACCATGCATATTTTAAGCAGCAGTCTTCGTTGATATATTTTGACTTTGCATGCTGCATCTAAATGCGAAACTCACATCCTCTTATTTATGGGACCGTTTTTGTCGGTGTCAAGGTGATGAAAAAATAATAGGCTTTACCCTCTCCGTGAAAAATACAGGTGTTAAGATGTTAAAACACCAGAGAGACACCTGTTGCAAGGCATCAAATCTGCATAAACCACACATGCTTGTGGTAAAATATGCAAAACAAACATGCTTCTATAACACTGTGTAACATTATTTTTTGTTCCTGGGTAGTGTTATTTCCTAATTGCATTTGCCTCAAAAGTACAGAAAATGGCTATTATTCCCCACAAACTTTGCTTTTGTGACCAGGACAGTGATATTATGAAATGTACCTATTTTACAGAACATTCCAGATAGATTCAGTGCTGAGCAAACTTGGAGTAACTTCGAGAACATTCTACAACTTTCCAGTAATATAAATAGTAGTATTAATAGAGGGACCTTAAGCCCACCAGTTCAGTTTAGTTTGCCTTTGCCTAAGTGGATACATATCTGCATTTTTTTGAGATGGCATCAAGAGGCTGCAAGCATCCGGCAGACACATTTTGCTATGTCTGCGGCCAATTTATCAAGACAAGAGCGAAACAGTACTCTGTGGAAGCATCGGCTAAGACAGGGGTGGGCAAGTTTTTTGACGCGCGGGCCACAATGGGTTCTAAAATTTGACAGAGGGGCCGGGCCAGGAACATATGGATGGAGTGTTTGTGTGAACTAATATAAATGACATGTAAAAATCATTACATGAAAGGATTTGGCCTTTAACAGGTAGCAAAGCATTTATTTGCAAGGCAATTTAACAAATTGCACGAACATGAACAATACAAAACATATTCTTAGTTTTTTCGGTAAAGTCACGTTGAAGAGAAACAACAAAATAATAAAATATATATAAAACAATAAAAAATTCTCACGACGTTTCGACCATAACTCAAACGGTCATCTTCTGGTGTGTTGGTTTGCATAAATTTATTTTTAAACGGCGCATTTATTTATTTATAAAAAAAACGTTAGCGTCACGCGCAGCGATTTGGCAGTTTACCCAGGACTAGTCCATCTATATTTTGAAAAGAGGAGGGGGGAGACGAAATTTTTTATAATGTATGCTGTCTGAAAGCCACTGTAAGCGTGAACAATCAATTAAGAACTGAAATGGTTTATCAAATCTTTCCAATGATTGCTAAGATAGAATCCATCTTCTCGGTTGAAATTGTCTCTGTGCTTGTATATGTGGAAGCCTCATGAACGAATCTCTCATGGAAGCCAGATGGCTTACAAAGAACCTCTGTCTTGGAAAAGTCAATGGCATGTGAGCCTACTGAATTAGAACAATGATCTGCTACGGCCGAGGTGTTGGTCCTACCGTGTTTAAGGTCTGCTTTGTGTTCACGAATGCGGTCCGAGACATGGCGTTTGGTTTCTCCAATGTAACTACTACCACAGAGGCAACTTAGTTTGTAGACACCAGGGTATTGTATGTCCGGAATCACATCTTTTACAGACGGAACCAGATCACGGATTTTATGTAATGTGTTGAAACGGACCTGGATCTTGTGTTTATTCAAGATTTTGGAGATCTTTTTTGTGATCCCAGCAATGTAGGGTAAAGTGATGGTTTTGAAAAAACAAAACATGTCATAACTCCCGGTCAAAGTGCGCCATCTAATGGGGAAATGGGGGCATTACAGGAGAAAGGTAAAATTTAATAATAATAATATTTGGACAAGTTCGGCAGGCCGGATTAAAAAGCCCAACGGGCCGCATACGGCCCGGGGGCCGTACTTTGCCCATGTCTGGGCTAAGATGTGTGAGGCCTACAGCTACAAGGCATATTTCGGCATGCCTGTCGGGGATCAAGACAAACCCTGGGCACCTCATTTCACCTGCGAGCAGTGAAAAAAACTCTGGAAGGTAAGATAGACAATTGTTGCTCTGAATTTTATGTTACAAAAAAATCATTTTTTTATGTTTTACATTTTTAAAATTTTCAATGTTATTGGAAAAATATATCATACATGAAAAATGTTGGGAGAATCTCTTACACATTAGTCATGGGTGAAATAAATGTATTTTTGTAGGATGGTACAGAGGGGAAAAGAGAGCCATGAAGTTCGCTATCCCAATAATTTTGCGGGAACCCACTAACCACTCAAGCAACTGCTACTTCTGCATGGTGGACCCTCCCAAACGTCGGACTGGCATGAATGCACCTGCTTTCGCCGCGGTGCCACACTGCCATGAGCTCCCCGTACCCACCCCTCCGGAGAGAGCAGCCGTCTTTAGAAGAGAGCAGCAAGTCAGAGAGTTAGGAAGACGTTGTAGATCCAGATGACAATTTCAGAGGTGAAGCTGAGGAGAGGAACCCATACTACCCCAACCAAAGAGACCTCAACGACTTGATCAGAGATCTTGGTCACACCAAGTCCAATGCCGAGCTTTTGACGTCTAGGCTCAAGCAGTGGAACTTGTTGGATTAAAGTGTGCAAGTCGGGGATCAGAGGAAGACGTCACCAGCCTTTTTTGCAGCTTCTTTACATACAATGGCAAGCGTGTCCCAGTTCCAATCCCTGTCAGAGGGTTGACTCTGCTCATTACAATTTTTTGAGGTCGAAAAAATTTTAAGGAGCACGTGTGAACAGTCAGCAGCGGGCTGTCCAAAAGCGAGAGAGGAATGTTGAATTTCCACGTCGGCTCCCAGAACGGCCGAATGGTTTAAATGAACCGGAACGAGTGGGAGCCCCCATAGCGGTGGTGAACTACAGTTTTGAAATCCGACTGCATTCCAAAAGAAACCACCGACAAGTATAGTGGCGGGTAGCCTATATCGTACACACACACACACACCTGTCAACCCCTTATCAGTTGCCTACCTTATTACAGACCAGTTCAGACCTTATTGGTCACCAGGTGCCCCTTATAAATCTCAATGTTCATCCTACAAAATCCCATCATAAGGGATAAACACACAAAAAATGACAAAAAAAGTTTTCACTCAATTTCCCTGCACAAGAATACGGGTAAACCGTACGGGTTAACAGGTATGTATACAGTATCGATATCATTTACATGTGCCCGTGGTTCGCGCTGTCGATCTCCCATACATTCAATCGTTTAACAATATACCTATGTGATTGCAATGAATGTGCTGAAACAACACGTAACCAGTTGAGTTATTCAATTCTGCCGTCCGTCGCCCCCCCCCCTCGCCACTCCGGCTCAGTTGATATGACTCAGCTCTCGCGGGGAAGGCGTGAATTGACATCGCACGCAGCGCCAGTGGTTTCTCACCAGGGTTCTGAGAAATAAACGGACGAATAATGAACGCGTGCCCCCGGTTGAGAACCACTGACGTAGCCCGACCTGCTGCTTGGGAGTCTCAGAGCCAACGGCGATCTCTGCATGATCCACCAACCTCGCCTCCCAACGCAAGGACGAAAACCAGCACCACATCCACATCGCGCCCAGCCAATCAATGTTAACCGCGAATGGCTTTAAATATCGATCACTCCAGATATCAATATCGTTGGACACTCCCGTGGACTCAATATCCAATCAAATAGAGTATCTATCGATTGCGAGCACCTGGTGCGTTGTGTAAACATCGCCACTAGAGAGACAAAGGCGGCCGGTCGTGGTGCTGACTACCCACTACCTCGTGTGCCACTCTGCCGGCCTTCATAGTTGCTATTCGCTAACGGCACGTGCCACAACAGTCTGTTAAAGGCTACACGGGGGATATTTGTCTTTGTAAATGGGGAAGGGGGGGGGGCGTTTAGTTATTAGTTGTACCGGGGCCAATGCTTGTCAACCACGTTGTAAGCCACTGTAATAGTATCGCAAGACCGCTTCCACTGCAGTATTAACTTCCAGTCCCCGGCCCACCCCATTGAGCCCGAATTCACACCGACTATAATCTCCGTATCCCTACCAATTGCTCGATTCAAGACACGTATTAATTCCTGGTTATTATTAGTATCATTATACATTCAACAGTGCTAACTTGTCATTTCAGACTTTTGAGCCTGTGCTCTGCAAACCGCAAATGTTCGTTTTTAAAAAAAAAAACAACAACCACGGAGTAATCTCAAGCTCACAGCCACTCTGATCAACTCGGCGATACCTTTTAACTCTACCCCAGTGCGCA
Organism: Petromyzon marinus; assembly: GCF_048934315.1. Lineage (NCBI taxonomy): Eukaryota > Metazoa > Chordata > Hyperoartia > Petromyzontiformes > Petromyzontidae > Petromyzon > Petromyzon marinus. Next base: position 9,867,647 of record NC_133671.1, read on the forward strand.
CGCAGCCCGGCCCAGCCAAGCCACAACAACTCCAACTCCACGCCGCCGTGCTAACCGCACGGCTTGTCCCGGTGCAGCTGCAGGTCACCCCAATAGTGGCGCAGCTCGCTGGGCGAGAACGCGTGCGAGGTGACGATGCGGCTGTACTGGCAGGGCGAGTAGGACACCCGCCAGTGGTTAAAGTGAAATTCGTACGGCGGGAAGACGGGCTCCACGCCCAGGCTCTCCAAGCACACCCCCACGTAGACGTCCTCCAGCCGGAGCCGGCGGATCGCGAGGGACGCGCGGTAGAGGCGAGAGGCCAGCGTGGCCGACATCACGTAGCCTGTGCCTGAGCAGAACGTCGGGTAGGTTGCCCCAGGGTACATGTCCTCGGGCATGTACCACTTGCTCGCGGGGTTACGGTTCGGCAGGAACCCGCGCATCACGTAGCCCGTGAAGTAGTCGCGGGGCGGTACACGCCGACGCTGCGTGATCTCACTCCCATCCTCCTCCTGCTGCTGCTGCTGCTGCCCCTCGTTCACCTGCTGCTCGAGGACAGCTTTGACCAGGACCTCCAGGTTCACGAACATGTCGCTGTCCGTCTTCATGACGTACGAGGCGTGCGGGCAGTGCACGGACACCCAGTGGAGGCCCATCATGGTCTTGAGCGTCAGGTTGTCGTAAGCGTCCGTGAAGTTCTGCTGGATGAGATCCCCGTGCCGTCGGCTCTCCTCCTCGATGCGCCGCTGCGCGTCGCTCGCGGGGCTCGCGGTGCCGAGCAGGAAGAGGCGCCTGAATGAGACGCCGCGCAGCGCCACGCTCTCGCTGGCCCACGTCTCGCGGATGGCCTCGCGGGCCTCGAACTCGGTGGACTCGGACGCGACGAGGACGACGAGGAAGGGGGCCCGAGGCCGGCACGTGTCGGGCTCGTTGAGCAGGTACCGAAACTCGGGGACGTTCGTCGACGGTTCCCTGCCGCGAACGGCACGCATTTGACCGACGTCAAAACCACGTCTATCGTCAGCATCATCATCAGCAGCAGCAACACCACCACCACGGGCTCCCACGTCACCACGTCCGCCACCCTCGCCTTCAACCGCGTTGACGTTGGGCTGCAGCAAAGGTCCCGCGTGCTTCCACAGCAGCTCGTTGAGGCTCGCGAATATCGGGTGCGGAATCGCGGTCAGCAGAAGGGACAGGGCGAGCAAGACGAGCAGCAGTTGACATCGCCGGATGAGCGTCGACCGGAGACCCATTGCTCACACTCCTGGGGCCCTACTCCACGACGACTGGCTTGGCTCAGGATGCCGTGCGCTGAAACTTGTGTCGTTGTTACCCCCCTGCTGCGGTTGACGTATCGCAAATACGTCTTCTGTTGCGGTCACTTCCTCGACCGCCGCTTCTTTTGTTTGTTTGCCGCTGCCGTTACAGTAACTTATTGTCGCCGTCACTGCGCGCGTGTTAGCCACTCTCGCTGCGGCCACCGTTACTGCTGAACGGCTGTGGCGAGACAACTCTCAGCGCAAGCCGCTGCAGTGGCGGCTAAGCCCCCCGGGAGAGCTCAAGAGAGACGTGGGAACTCTGTCCCCGACAAAGTTTTAATGCGCGGCGTCGCCGCGGTGCGGCGGATCGTGGTCCCTGAGACAGAGGAACGAGCGTCCCGTAACCCCTTTACGCGACCACGCGCACCCCAGGGTAGCCCGATTGGGCAGGGCGCTTCTGCTTCACGTGATTATCATAAGTGAGGGCGCGACACGTTGGCGAGATGTTCACTCCCTCGTCTGCTATGCAGGAGGTCGTGGGGCTCGATCCCGATCCTGACTCTCATACCTGTCAACCCCCTATCAGTTGCCGATCTTGTTACACAACAATTCAGACCTTATTGGTCACCCCGTGGCCCTTATAAATCTCAACGTTCATCCTACAAAGGCGCATCACAAAGGAGAAACAGACAAACACATCTTCTTGGTTATTTCGGTAAAGTCACGTAGAATGAGAATAAAATAATAAATTGATAAAATAAAATAACACAATAATATTCTCACGACGTTTCGGCAAAAACACAAGCGGCCTTCATCAGGTGAAGGGACGAGACTGTCTGGTAGGACAGCGCTGGAGTGAAAGAGCCACGTTCAGATCACGGCCTTTAAGCTGTGTGAGAGGAACAAAGCGCCTTAACAAAGGAATTAGCATATTATTTAGCATTGAAATGGCTGAATGATTAGCTTGTGACTGGTCACAGAAATAGCTATGTTAAAAGTTAAAGCATACACATCCGCAGAGGCACCCCTTGATAAAGGGATTAGCATAGAATTTAGCATTGAAATAGCTAAGTTAAAGCATACACATCCGCAGAGGCACCCCTTGACAATGGAATTAGCATAGAATTTAGCATTGAAATAGCTGAGCGATTAGCTTGTAACTGCTCACAGAAATAGCTACGTTAAAGTCAGAGCATACACATTCACCGAGGCACTTAGTACAAATCAAACAGGAGAATTTAGCATTGAAATAACTAGGCGAATTTAGCATTGAAATAACTGAGTGATTAGCTAGTGACTGGTCACAGAAATGACTGTTGAAGTCACATGTTTTTGTCCGTATGCAAACGGATTGAAAGCCGCATGGGCCTGGAAACTCAATTTGCCTGTGCAATAATACGGGTTCAAACGTATGGGTTGACAGCTGTGGACTCCTGCTCGATAATATTTGGAATTTTCATTGCTCTCTCCCCGTAGTCGAGTGGATTTTTCTCCGGGTTCCTCCGGCTTATCCCACGATCGGCCACTTTGTTGAGCTATCGTTTGTGGCCAGGTCGTCGCTTCTGCAAACAAACAAAAAAGAGCTGTAACATCTCAGTGGGCCTTAACTGGTAAAATAAACATTAACAAAAGATCGTTTTATCCTTTCCATATATCTACGTCGTCTTCAGCCTAGACAGTGTTTGTTATGGGTGACCGCCATAGCACAGCAATGTCGTATTCTTAGCTCTTTCGGTAAAGTCACGTTGAAGGGAAATAATAAAATATATATTAAACAATAAAAAAAATTCACAGCAAGCTCGTTGTTGGGCTGCTGTCGGGGCTGTGCGGTGGGCAGAAGACGACGGTGCAGCGACATCTGTTGTTGTACTCTATCTATATGCTCCCACGACTATGCAGCCCGATCCCACCAACCTGCACTGCCCAGGACAGTGTCATATCGCCAAATAACGACCAACGAACGTGATACTGGCGACAGGGTTGGGGGGCCGTCCATAAATTACGTCACGCGATTTTGGACGATTTTTGACCCCCCCCCCTCGTCACACGACGTCACAAAAAATCAGACCCCCCCTCAAATATGACGTCACAAAGTTCTGCCCCCCCCCAAAAATAAAACATGCTTCATATCGCTTTAAACTATTGTCATTGTAGTGCGTATTTAATGTGGCGCTGCACTCTGACGTTGTAGGAGAAAACGTTTATTAAAACGTCTATTTAATTAAGTAGAACGTGTTGTCTATATTTATTTAAAGTTGCGCATTTTGAAGTGACGTCACATTTCTCAACCCCCCCCCCCCCCACCTCGTCACACATCGTCACAAATGTCTGATCCCCCCCCCCCCTCCTCTAGGTGCGTGACGTCATTTATGGACGGCCCCCTATCAATGGTGAGAATATGCTAATTATATATGCAATGTGAGGGAGAAAACATATCACCACCGGGGTGCCCATCCAGCAATTTGAGAATAGTGTGTAGTCACAACCAAAAATTGCTCTGGGACCATTCATATACCGTCAGTAAGTTAAATAACTAATGAAAGAAATATCGCTGTCGTACGGACAGCTGACAGGGCGCACCAGATTGGTGGAATTTTGATTTGAAGCTTTCGTGACTGCAAGGATTAATCTTCTTTGGTGACTTTACCGAAAGAACCAAAGAAGACAGATTGATGGAGTTTTTTTTAAGGGTAAAGAGTTGGAAAATGACGTCACGCATGATGTGGTTTTCACACCTGATGATGATTGCTTGTGTCGTAGTCGTAGATGGAGACGGAGTTGTAGTAGGAAGCAATACTTTTATTTATGTCTTTAACAACGACTCACTAGGTCCTTAACACGAAGGGGTAACGGCCCCTTCTACCCACAACCTGTGGAGGTACAGCCTCCGTGCTATTTGTACCCTAGCCGTTGGCCCGACTACTGCTATAGCCCTACGGCTAGCTGGACCTAGGGGAGGCTGACCCACCGCTGGCACCGGTGGGTCTCTGACCACTGGCCCGTCCAGACCCGGCCCTGAGAAGGACGTCGGGCTGAGGGAACCTCAGGGTCCTAGCCTCTCGACCTCTGGCACCGCACTGAGCCCCGGCCCTTAGAAGGACGTCGGGGCTTGGGGTCCAGGGTCTCGTCTCCAGGTGGCTCCTCGACTTCGGCTTGAGGCGAACTGCCCTCTGCTCTCAGGAGCCAGCCTTTTTTACGATTCTGGCCACAGGAAGCCCAACCAATCTGTGTTTGTTTGATCCCGCTTTCTGCCTAGGGGCAGGGTTCTGGGGGATCCCACACACACACTCACACTCCACAGCCTCTACCCCTCAGGCGGGGTCTTGGTCAGGGTTATCACTGACCCCGCTCTGGTAGGTACCGTATAGCGTGTGCGTGTTTACAGAGTGACCACCACACTTGTGTTGCAGTCGAAACGTCGTGAGAATTTTATTGTTTTATAGATATATTATTATTTTATTGTTTCCCTTCTACGTGACTTTACCGAAAGAACCAAGAATATAAGTGAAGGGTGGTTCGAGGCGATCGAGGATGAGAGAAGGGGATTGATTAAGATGAGGCGAACTAGGCAACCCTTCTGGAAGGTTCAGGAAGAGGGGAATGAATGGGGATATAAACGGGGGCGTGATGGGAGATTGGGATTTCCAGGGAAGAACTTCCGAGAGCGTGTGTTCTTGGAACAATAAAGTCCCGTTATCCGGGAACGGACTCGTGTGGTGGACTCCCTTATATATATATAAAAATACGTCCCTGCAGATGCGCAGTGGTGATTATATAGTGCTGTAAACCTGGTCACATGAAGTCGAGTTCCCCGCCATGGCTCACATTAGTAGTGATATCTACACAAGACCTGGGCGCGTGCCCGCTTTACCAACCCGCACTCATCAGCATTGTGAAGTATGTTCAAGCAACCCCTAAAATCGGCACGTTGTGAGGTCTTCATCCAGCGGTGGATTGACAAGGACCTGTTAAATGTAAATATTTATTTTTTTGTGGCCAGGTCGGTGTGGAACAGTGTGCCCTCATCTCCATGATTCGTCCCAATCGAGCCGAACGAATGGCAGTGGCAGGACCGTATTATACAATAGGCACAGTAGGCACCCGTGTCTGGGGGCCTACGAAAATTAAAGGAACAACACAAACTCATTTTGACCATGTTCTTTTTGTTTGTATGATAAAACATGTTTTAACCAAGATATCTTCTTCAATAAATATATTTATATAGTAAGGGTAGGCACAGTGTATATACAAAGAGACAGAGTGATGTCAATCGTTTATTTTCATAAGGTGAGGAAAATGTATGCTGGAGATGAACATTTCAATATTCTTTTTCATTGTAAAATTAACAATAACATATTAAAATGGTGTTTTTTGCACAATCTCGTTCATTTCTTTTGCCACTTAATTTGTTGGTTGGTCGTTGCAATTTCTTTGCAGGCGTTGACTCGTTGTAAATTGGGCATATTAGACCTAATATTACAGTAAAAAAACAATCTTTAAGTTAAACGAAAGTAAAACAATATGGCGCTCGACATGCGGGCGTCATGTTAGAACTTTGAGGTTGCTATCGATGAAAATGAACGGCATCCTTTTGAAGCTGCGTCTTCCGATATGATAATCATAGTAAAAAATAGTTGAATACTTTTTCGCCAAAAGGCGAGACAGGTTCCATATTTCGATTTAAAGCTTTCGTGACTGCAGGGATTCATATTTTTGGTTCTTTTTATTTTCTTATTTCCCTTCTACGTGACTTTACCGAAAGAACCAATAATTTATCTCCATATTGTTATCACCAACTCAGTTGCCTACTTCTCTTGGGAGGCCAGATGGGCTTCCCGTGCCAGCCAGATTCAGAGGGTGCTGATGGTTACATCCAAGGTGGTGTATGGAATATTTCTTGCCGTTTTGATTTTATACGTTTCATCTTCGACGATATATTTCATGAACGTATTTGGTACACAGGTGCCGTCAATTATTGGCAACATTTTAAATATAATGGATGTAATGTTGCCAATAATTACATGTATTTGTTAAGGAATCAAACACGGAAAAACAGATATAACACCAGAGTCAGAGCTTATTAAAATTGCAGCCACAAGCTGAAACTGAGCAGAAGTGAGAAATAAAAACTTGGTTGTGGTGGATAGCATTATATTTATAGCAGTGGAGTGTGTAAATGCGGAACGACTGAGTTCCAGCTGCCCAGTCATCAGTTATACTTTATTTACGCACGCGTGCACCTCGTCCCAATTCGCGACTGTATTCCGAAGTCAATGAAATGCAGTACATTTACGTGTCCGCATGAGATGTGGGTAACCGTGGCAAGGATGCGCACAATGTTGTTTCATAAGCTTTGTTAATCTGTTGCGCCACACCCTGAGATGCCGTCAAGAAAGCAAACCAAACCATTCTCCTTAACCCCCCCCTCCCTTAGGACTACCCCTCTAAGCAGTGGCATAGTAACGACATTATGAGCTCATGGGGTGCGGCCATCGGTCAGGTGAGGTCACATTATTGTGTTCGTCTCGCACCGACGCACCTAGAGGCCATTATACATCGCGGCTCCTCTTGCCCAATCACATCGTTACGCTCGCGGTCTCGAACATTTAAGTCTGTTAGGGGCACTCCCACTTCGTTGTTCTTTTATACTGCTGAACACATATCTCATGGTGGTTGTCAAAGGGGGCCCCAACTTGTAGCTCTAGCCACCATGGGGGGGGGGAGGGGGGGTCAAAGCACCCCCTGCCCCCACGTTAGTTATGCGACTGCCTCTAATCCCTGGGCCACTGACAGTGGCCCAGATCACAACCAGGCAAGTCCTCTGCTGGGTGGATTTCGATAGATCTCAGTCGATTTTTATTGATTGCCGACGTTTTAATGGCATGGAGATTGAATCTTGGATGATATTATCTATAGGTCCTCGGAATCTTCGGAATCGATTCAAAATAGGGCTCCGTTTCGGAATCGTTACAAGACATCGCGCGGCTTCGTCGGGAACCCGTACCCCTCCGTACATAGAACTTATTTGGCACCGTACGTTGCGAGCCGTGTTAATCCCTTTACCCTCCCCCGCCCGCCGAACTCTCAGGACAAAGTTATCCCAATTTGATTGGCGCTCATTTACGGCATGTGACAGCAAGCTGGACATTGTTCTATTAAGATTACCTCGTGCCCCCAGTGTGCCAGTGACATGCGGACGTTTGTATTGAAAAAAAACATCCTCCAACGTCTCTGCTTTTAGATCTGGTAATAGGAAGGCCATTTGCCGCCTGGTCATATACACCTTACCCACCAATATAAATGCATTGCGCTATTCTGATTTTGGTAGGGGACCCCCTGATGCATAATATATGGCCCATCATGAAATAGTCCCTCTGTTTTGGTACAGAATGTGTGGTCATTTTGATAGGGTCGACAATTACCAAAATACCCTCCCAATCAACCATATGCGGCTGACCTTCGAGTGTCTCTCCCTCTTCCCCATCTTTGAGTTTTTTTGTCTAAACTGCTCAATGCTTGCTGAGTGGCCCAGTCTGCTCATGTTTAGTTATTATTGTCATCTCTGGCTTCAGGTGGTAGCAGTTGTGTCGCCACTACATTATGGATGGGCTTACTGAGGCAAATAAAGGAAGTTGTGGTACCTTGGACAGCGTCTGCATTCGTGTGTGTCTGTCTTGCTCTATGTTGGGTTATAAATTAGATATTCCTCCATAACCTCCAACCACCTGGCCAGCTGTCCCGAGGGGTTATTAGTTTTCAGTATATACTATAAGCCAAATGATTTGTCCGTACTGTAAAAGTACACCCATACAGATATGGTCCAAATCCTTCTAAATAATGTACCACGGCCAAAAACTCTCATTAGGTTATGGCTGGAGAGAGCGCTTGATTGCCATATGCGACGACAACTTCCCTTCCCGCTCTGTGCTCTGACAATGCACATTCGATCCCATGATCACTTGCTTCTGCGTCGAGAATAATTGGCTCAGTGAATTTGGATTCTTCAAATATTGGCTAGCCAATTAAGGTTCCATTCAATTTCTCAGATGACTGAAGCTCGCTTGGTCCCCATTTAAACCCGGAGATGTTTGCTATGAATGCACGTAACAGACTTGCAATTCTGGCACACATTTTCTGTAAGAGGCCAACCCAATTAAACTTAAGAAGCACTTTGGCATTCTTAGGCACTGGCCACACTTTAACACTCTTAAATGTTCTCCGTGTCAGTTGCCACCCCTTCATGGTTAACACTGTGGTCCAGGTAGCGTACACTCTTTCGAAAAATGCAAAAAAATTGCTCTTAGCTTCAGGTTGTCTTCCTGTAGAAAATCTTGTCGCAAGCATTGCAAATGTTCCTCAAATGATACACGAACGTGTGATCCAAATATATTAGGCGAGACTCCCATCGCAACTCTGAAAGATGGCTGGAGCTGTTTTTAAACTCTTTGGAAGGACATTAAATTTTAACAGTCCTCCTGGGTTGATGAAGTTTGTTTTAAGCTTTGTGGCTTCGCCATTTTGCCATTTTGCCAATAATCGGCCCTTAAGTCCAATATGGAGAAAACCTTGACCGTGCCAGATTGCCTTATCCAACAAGCTCATTTTATATAATTTTGCCAAACAGGCTGAGTGTCTCCCATGCCAATTGCTTGTTTAATTCCATCGGTCCTGCCCAAATCATATTTAGAATAACGTAAAGCATTTTTGAATTCCGCTTAATTTTCTGTCCTGAGTTACTATCGGACTGCTGTATTCTGTTTGCAGTTGGCAATATTTTCTTGGCATGCATGCTGCTTCATCTAGTACTGATACCGGAGCCATGAGTGTTCTTTCGCTTACAATCACCGGCTGGCTAGATATTTTGAGTGTACGTAACAACCGTGACTGATTTCGCTTCACCAGCGTCTGCCAAAACCAACGTAGAAACGAACCACCACCGCTGCTCGAGGGGAAGTCGATATGACCGAGTCCCGTTCAGGAGTCGTGGGCGACGTACGGAGTTCCAGTGGCACCAGTATCTACAAGCGAGGTGGAATCACAACTACGTGTACCACCACCTCCTGGACAGGACAGTAATTTTCTGCATCATAATGGGGGTCGAATAAATGTAAGAACCCACGTGGGTGTCTCCAACGACTATTTTCCCATGACTTTTATGACATTTTGCCCAATATATTGGTGCCGATAATACAGGACACACTCAACACTCATGACACCAGAGCCAGAACCACAGGAAGCATGTGGCCTTCACAGAATTCCAATTGCTGTGTGTCCCAGGATTCCCAATGAGCTTTCATTAGCCATTTGCTTTATCCCATTGTTTTAAGGCCCCCCCCCTCCCCCCTGCCTCTCATCATTTTCGGTCATAATTTTCCAAATATCACTTCTTACTGTGGTTGCTACAGATCTCGTGCCGATTAACAATTTAACTTTAACACCATTCAACATGCTTGGTACGAAGGATGATCTGGCTACTAATAATCCGATTCATAGTGCTCTATGCGGTCAATGGCTTTTATAAACTAGCTTGTTCCCACGGTTGGAAGGCCTCTTAAGTTGACCATTATTCAGTTCTTTACGATGTCCACGCATGTGACGGGAGGATAATGGATGTGTAATTAATAAAATCACTTTAGCTCCTTTTTTTTAAATAGAGCAATGATTTAGATATTGTACGGTCGAGGCATTTCACGCCTATTAAAATACAAGCGGGCTCCTATTTACGACGTTCCACATTTACGACGTTTATATAATGGCTCCATAGATCGATTTCAAACTTTGCTGTCTCTCTCCGTTCCTCTTTCTCCTTACGCTCAATCCACGCTTTCGCTCATTCTCTCTTCTTGCCCCCATTCACTGGAACAAACTGCCCCTCCACATTAAACAGTCACCTTCGCCCACTAGTTTCCGCTCCGCACTCAAAACTCACACATGTTGTTCCCTAGCTCACCCCACGATACCTTAATCTCCCCCTCATAATCACCACCGTTACTGTTGCCTCTTCATATTCTCATTATATGGGTGTTACTCATTCCCCGTTCCTTCAATCCATTCATCATCATCATTTACTGTTATGAATTTCACTTTCACCGAATTCACGCACAACAGATTCGCCCATTGCTTCCTCTCATCTATTTCATTCACCTCCTCTCCACCATACTCGTTTGGGTCTTTCGATAAAGTCACGTAGGTAGAAAAAAAAGTAAATAAAATAATAAAAATAAAATCTAAGGCCGTTTCGATCACAACACAAGCGATCGTCATCAGGAGGAATCGATCGCTTGTGTTGTGTTCGAAACGTCGTAGTTTTTATTTTATTTACTTTCATTATTTTTACTTTCATTATGTTTAAAATCACGACGTTTCGATCGTTCTCAGGTGAAAAAAAATATAGCAAGAGAGCTGTTGAAGCAGGCCTGAGATGGGTGCAGCCCAAGGGCAAGTGGCCGGGGTTAGAGAAGGAAGATCGAGGGCATCCCAAAGCTGTTGGGCAGGCCATTGTATTGGTGAGAGATTAGCAGCGTGTCAATGTAGCTACCGCCACATCGAGGCCTGAGATGGATGCAGCTCACTTACCCTTGCACCTGATGGCTTTGTTCAACACGGTCGTTTTATTTTAGTTTGATGACAGCTTTTCTGAACACAAAGGCTTGGCTTCGAACAGGTTATTTTTTTCAGTGGGGTAATTTTTTTATGGAGGTAACGTTATTATGAGATTCCGCGTAGCAGCGGTGGATGTTTTTTTTATCAGTTAGTTTATTTTTTTAAATCACATATTCGGGCAGCTACGAAGCTGCATAAGATTATAATACAATGTAGATACAGGTAGTGAGTAAATGTAACGGCATCTCAAGACACCGGAAAACACGTTTGGCGGGATGCTTTTATTCCTAAAACTACACTAAATAAAATCCGTGTGGTTTTGTTTGCATTTATGCGTCGCGGTGCTGGCAGAGGATTGATGTTCGAACCAATATTGACATTAGACAGATTACATCACCTAGACCAGCGAAGCAGGAGGTACACGGTAAAACATTTTTTTAAAGTGAGGTGCGAGTGAAAACGCTTCGTAGATTTAACAAATGGGTGGTCACAGAGGAGGAAAATTAATTACTGGTTCTAACGCTATAATGAGATTCACGCTTTGACTCAAGGTAATCAGCTCTTCCCTTATGGCAATGAGGCTCTGAATACAATTATTTTCAGAGGAGTATTTGATTCTGGCTTTCACATTATGGGATTCTGGCTCTCACATTTATGGAATATTTTCTCTTGACTGGTATCGGAATTGTGCTCTGATTAGTATGGGATCCATGCATCATGTGCACTGTTATGGACTATTATGATACATATGATAGCGATGAAATTACGTGCAAAATCTTCAACACTTGTGGAGGGTCCCCTTTGACTCCTAAAATCAACTTAAACAAACAAATCTTGGTTTTTATTTGTGAATATATGGGAGGGCGAGTACAGGATTCATGTTTTGACAAGTATGAGATTCAGATAGATTACTTTAACAACGGATTTTGATTCTAAATGTGATTTGAACCCTCACTAAAGTGGAATTGATACAATGGTCCCTACTCTTTGGTTCTTTCGGTAAAGTCACGTAGGTAAAAATAAAAATAAAGTCACGTAGGTAAAAAATGAAACAACAAAAATCACGACGTTTCAGCCACACCACAAGCGGCCTTCATCAGGTGAAGGGACCAGACTGTCTCGAAGACTGCGCTGGAGTGAAACACAGTCAAGCTCAGACCGCGACCTTTAAGCTGTGTGAGAGTAATTAAGGTGCCTTGACAAAGGAATTAGCATGAAAATTTGCATTTTAATAGGCGGACTCAGCATGATGAATGGTAGGGAGGGGGTCGACCTGTGCAGGCTGGCGAGGGGGCACGGCAGCGTCCACATGCTGGTGGTGTGAAAAGGGGATTTTAAGAAGTTTGGGGTACCACTACTTGAAAAATATACTGTACCATTGAAAAATTAGTTTAATGTTTGGTTCGATTTAGAACATCTTTCCAATGGTTGCTTAATTTGAAACCATCTTCTCGGTTGAAATTGTGTCTGTGTTTGTAGATCTGAATTGCCTCGTGAACAAATCTCTGATAGAAACCCGTGGGTTTGCAAAGAACCTTGGTATCGGAGAAAATTATATCGTGATCACCCACAGCGTTGTAACAGTGATCAGCTACGGCAGAAGAATTCGTTCTGCCGTGTTTCAAATCTGATTTGCAAACCCACGGGTTTCTATCAGAGATTTGTTCACGAGGCTATTTTTTATTTGCGGTTAAGCCATCGTCGCCACATACCGCTCGTATCAATGCGGATAAGAGGAGCGGCGACCCACTACTCTGTAGAGTAACATTGGTATAAACGCTTGTCACAGTATGAACAGCGCATTGAACACGCGTACTATTTCATGTACTGTTTACAAAGTGTGTTCACAAATCCACACTGAGAAACACGATGATGATGGACAGAGGGGTGTAAATATTTTTTTCGATCGTGTATTTAAATAGAGGTACTGCAAGTAAGTAGTTTTCAGTTTTAAAGGCATAGTTTAACAAGACAACACTTGCCACCATCCTTCAAACCAGGGGCGGAGCCGGGGGGGGTGACAGGGGGGGTGACATTCTGCGTGTAAGTGTACGACACTCGGTCTAGCGGACTCCGTGCAACTGCATTGTCAGAGTGTGTCGCCAACCGATGGCGTCTAGTTCAACAGCCCGACTCTCTAAATCATTCTTGATATTAACATTTGTTGAATGTCACCCCGGGCTGAAGATCCTGGCTCCGCCCCTGCTTCAAACCCATTGGTGAAAAAGAGCAAAATTTTTGTTTACGTTATAATATGTTTATATAATATATAATATAATGTTTACATTATATATAATATATAATATAATGTTTACATTATATATAATATAATGTTTACATTATAATAGAATGTTTATGCGAGAACCGGGGGCTTATGGGACCCCGGGGTCGCGCCATCAGGTTAAAATTTAGGAGTTCATAATAACTTATCTTAATGTTGCAGACAGCAGAGAGAAGTACAGCCAAAATCCACTGTCATCCCGTACTCCCATGCTCCCATGTCTACGTGCCCTACCGTCACCAACCAGTTAGCAGTGTGGGGGCTAATGCCCCCCCCCCCACTCCCCGCTATGTGGGGGTCGATCCCCCCCTCCCTCACCACGAGCGGGGGGGGGGCACGTCTACTTGGTGGGGGCTGATGCCCTCCCCCCCACCCGCCATTGGGGGGGGGTCACTCACCTCCTCCCCCTCCTCGCGCGGGGGGGGGGGGTGGCGTTTCCCCCCCCATCCCCTCCGCGTTTGTGTCGCTCGTGCCCCCCCGCCCGCCCCATCGATCGGGTGCCCCCCCCCCGTCCCAGGGTCCTCTCGGACCGACACAGCCAGCGGCTGGCCGACCCCGCCTAGGGGCTGATTACGCGCCGCGTGCCCCCCCCCACTCGCGCGTCCTAACCGCGTGGATTACGTTATTGTTTGACTCGCCGCTGTGTGGGGTTTAATTAATAATTTCCACTAAACCGTTGGGTCAACAAGGCGAACGCTCCCGCGCGGTCCGGATATTAATAAATAAATCGGCGCTCACGTGTGTCTCACCGTTAACACTGCGGTGCACGCACAGACACACGTGACACTCACGTGTGTCTCACCGTTAACACTGCGGTGCACGCACAGACACACGTGACACTCACGCGTGTCTCACCGTTAACACTGCGGTGCACGCACAGACACACGTGACACTCGCGTGTGTCTCACCGTTAACACTGTGATGCTCCTACAGACACGCCCCGGCGCGGGCAACCGTTGATATTTTAATATGCGCGCGCGTCACACCCACACTGATTTATAGTCACCCACACACCGTCGTACGCCGATCGCTGTCCCACCGCTCTTCACACGTAACATGCACCACGCGTCACAACGTCAGTCTGTGCTAAGATTTATTTACCGGAGCGAATAGGGGACCCCTGTTTATGGCCCCCTCCAGCCAGCACCCTTCGGACCGCGCCTAACCTCCTATCACCTGGCCGTCGCAGAGTGCGTCTATCCCCCAAGCTCGAGCTGACTGCGAGCTGGGCTGAATTGGCCCCCCCTTCCCCGTACCTACTCACCTCTTCAGCTGCCCGATGGGGGGCTGGGGAAGATGCTCGCCCTGGGGACTTTTTCTGGCCGATCGTTTCCAGCTCCACCCTGCATGCGCCGCAAGGACGCTGAGGACGGCTGGTCTCTTCCGCCGCTCCAGAAGAACTCTGATCCAATTTGCCCTCCTTCCCCCCTCATGTTCCCAAAGCCCGTTAATCCCCGGGTCTCCAGATGTCATATTGCGCATCCAATCGAATCCTTTTGTCGGGCCGTTTTGAGCGCTCTGGCCGTCGGGGGGGTGGGGGGTGATGCGAGGAGAGGGTAGCGCCGGCCGAGTTGCTCCGCTGCGGTGGGCACCAACAGCAGCGTGGTCAAGCAGTGGCGGATCCAAGGGGAAGGAAATGGAGGGTGATCGCCCCCACCCCTCTTGAGACCCCCAAATTGGTATTCTATGGATATTTACCATCGAGAATACAATGTGTTTGTTCATTGACGTCGGGCCCTATTTTTTTAGACCGGCCTCCCCAACTTCAGTAGTTTCAGATCCACCTCTGTGGTCAAGTATGGCCTAACAACACGCTTTACTGCCATGGCATGTATATTCGTGCGCATGTTGAACTTCTTTCGACCCGTGCGTAGCAAACCGTGCGAACCGGAGGTTACGGCATGGGAAGGGGCCCTCGCCCAGAAGTGTTTGACAAAAAGGGCTGTGCATGTACGTGCACGTGCACTTTGCCTCGTGGTGGACAATCCTCGTTGAAAACATTTAATTTTCTTTACATTTTGCACTCCCCGAGTCTCAACACACCGAAGGCCGAGCCATAAGCGAGACAACGTAAGCACGAGCTCAGTTTTATTTCACGAGTGCTGGCCTCTGATAATTGCGGCCTTAATTGCACCGTGTATGGTCAGCATACTGTACTGTGAAACTTCATGATAAATAACCGTGTAAAAAAAATCCATGAATTCACATCCTTTATTTAAGCAGGTGAGAGCCCATTGATATTGTATGTACACAATTGCAACCGAGTAGTCAGTGGGTAGTTACGCTGCACTCTGCATCACTATGACGCCCTAGGCCTACAGCATGCAGATAATATGAAAGGCCCAACACCATAATTCATAGTGCATATACACGTACGTTACATTTCATAGTGCACACAGGGGCAAGGGCTGCACACACATAGTGAGACACGTTATAGGCTGTGAGGTTCAGTTTTCAATCGATTCTACATACCAAGGGCGCCTTCAAAACATCAGCCTCAAACAGGAAGGCCCCCTTATCCGTTAGACTGTCTTCTGCAGGGACACTTGATGGTAGAGTGCATCACATTTTGATCCGAAATCTCTTTCGGCCATAATTTGCGAGTAAACAAAAAGGGCATGCGAATTGGCTACAGCATTACTAACTCACAACATTATTGGAAATGGCTTAAATTGCTCCTTGGGTTGTGCATCAAGAACTTGAGTTGATGAGACATCGATTTGATATCGGGAGAGAAAAGGTCAATCAATCAATATGGCAAGGTTCAAACTACACAGAGTAGTGATTAGCGTTTGGGTAAGCGCCCGGATGTGTTAGGGTCAGGCTAAAGACGTGCCTTGTTAAAGTTGACTGATAAAGGTTAGGCTTGTTAAGTGTCCTATTTATGGTGAAAGATGCCAGGCAAGGTTAAGACTAGGCGTGTTGGGGCTAGCAACATTTGAGAATGGGGTTTTATGGTTCAAGTTACATACCAGGCTTGCTGACGTTCAACTTGAACTCCCACACAAAAGTCTTTCTTAAAATTTACACCGAATCACCTTTTATCATTTCAGTTCCATTTATTTTATATGAACCTCTCATCAATTTGTCCAATTTTGGATTATGTTGTAAGGTTTCGATAGTTATATTAAAGTTTCATACGAACATCAATTATTTATAAGTTCACAACAAAAAAGCCACGAAAAAATGCCCCTTTTTTCCGACGTGGGATACTCCCGAGGCAAATTCTTTGCATGCACTGGGTGCATTCAGAAAATTTGCATTCGGCGGCATAGCTATTGAGTGGTACAATTGTAGCTGGGTCCACGGGTTGAAGGTGTGCAGGCGCTTGCCTACAATGAGTGAATGAAAAATTGGACAGGGGACCCCATTTCATTCCCATGTTAACCAAACTGCAACACGATCTGCACCAAGCCCTTACCCAAATCGTCATGTAATTGTGACACTTTGGGGTTGGGAGTCTAGCGCTGTGTAGAGCAGTAACGTGGAGCAATCGGAGAGTTATGGTCACAGGCTCGCACGACCATGTCCTACATTATTTAAAATGCTCAGCTAAAACACCTTAAAACATGAAAACAATGTCACTACCGTGTGGTGAATTCAACAACGATTCAGAGTAAAACTCAGCGCTGCTGTATTTTCCTTTCGTGGCTGCATAGGACTTGGTGTCGGGGCACTGGCGTAGCAGCCCCTTAATTCAGCAGTGGATTGAAATGGCTTTTAAAAAAAACATCCTGATGACGATCACTACCCCTTTGGCACTGCAGCACAACACCACAGCTTACCACAACCATCGTGGTGTTCATCAAGAGTCTTGTGTCGGGGATGACAACAATCCCATACAAGATGATAATCGCTTACAGCAGTGTTTGTGGCAACTGTCGCACTTTCCGGTAGGTGACTGGTGGCATAGTGGGTGAGCTTCATTTCGGTGGGCCCAACGAGGCCTGGTCGACAGTCAGATGTCATGAAAAACACTCATTCCTTGGCCCCAAAAGCGCTCCAGTGGACCCATAGTTTGTTTAAAGATAAACCGTACTGGGCACTTCATGCTATACGATTTCATTTTTATCAAATCTGTATAAGTTATAAAATGTAAACAATTTCTGCAAGGACGTTTAAAAATCAATATAGGGAATTGCCGAGTCCAAACGGTGTCACATCGAAATGCGTTGTGTGGTCTATTAACTTAAACCATAATCTTTCCAGAAGCATTGTGCAGGCTCTTGTCACCAATTCTCACTCCAGGTTTCTCATCCACTGCAATAGAAACGAAATGTGGCAAATGAATGCCCTACTTAGATCAGACGTCATGGATATAACAGCAATAACATCCAAAGGCAGGCAAGGTCACTCGGACATGTGAATCAGATGGGACACAGATGACGTCATGGGAAGCAGTGCAAGGAGTAAGTGCAGCAGGCAGGAGGAAGGTGGAATTGTGATTAAAAAAATGGCACAGGGGAAGGTTCTGCGGAGCAAAAAAAAAACCTCAAATGCATTACGACAGGATAACCTGGAATGACGAGAGGAAGCTTGCTGTCAATCGGCCAACATCAAAAACCTCGATTCCTTTCATATTCACGTTGTACGATCACAGAAAGTAAGCGTTCGACATTCCACGTCCATTGATTGGTTCCTCTCCAGGGCCCGTCAGTTGATGTGAATCGCATTCCGGGGCAGCCTTTCTGGAATCTCCTGCCGGCGCCGGCGGGCTCGAATGTTCCGGTTGCGGCCCTTGCCGCGCCTGCCCGCACAAGGGCTGCTCCGGTGCTGCTGCAGGTGACCCCAGTAGCGGCGCAGCTCGGCCGGCGAAAACTGGTGCGACGTAACCAGGTGGCTGTACTTGCACGCCGAGTAGGACACCCGCCAGTGGTTGAAGAGAAACTCACTGGGCGGAGCGGTGGGCGTCACACGGAGTTTGGCCAAGCACAGCCCCACGTAGACGTCCTCCAAGTGCAGCCGCCGGATGGTGAGGGACACGCGGTAGACGCGAGCGGCCAGTGTGCCCGACAGAACGTAGCCGGTGCCCGAACAGAAAGTGGGGTACCTTTCCCCCGGGTACACCTCCACCGGCATGTACCATTTGCTCTCGGGATTGCGGTTCGGGGAGTAGCCGCGCATCAGGTAGCCCGTGAAGTAGTCAGGGAGCGAAGGCTGGTGGAGCTCTGGCTTGAGAACCGTGCTCACCAAAAACTCCACGTTTACAAACATATCGCTGTCGGTCTTCATGACGTAGGCCGCGTCAGAGCAGTGCTCCGACACCCAGTGGAGGCCCATCATGGTCTTTAGCGTCAGATTGTAGTAAGTGTCCACAAAGTTCTGTTGCAGGAGGTCCCCGTGACGACGGCTCTCTTCCTCGAGGAGCGACTGCACACGCAACGATCCTGCCTCCGCAGGCGCCGCTCCCAACAGGAAGAGCCGTTTGATGACGATGCCCGGCACCAGACTCTCGTTCCCCCAGGTATCACGGATAGCCTGGCGGGCGTCGAGCTGCGCCGGCACGGAAGATATGAGGAGCACGAGAAAGGGGTGGCTCGGCATGCACTTGTTGGGCTCGTTGAGGATGTACGCAAAATTGTGGCTCTCCATCGGAACATTGTTGTCACCATCGGAGGCAGCGTGGGCGACAGAAAGGTTCTCGGCAAACTCCACGTGACCCATTGACACCAACCTGTGGACTGCTGGCCCAGACTTTGAGGCGTTCACCTTCACCGCAGTGGCCTTTGCATAAACGGGTTTTCCGTCGCCCGCGTAATTCGAACGCCCGTCTGTCCACTCCGAACGAGCCCGCAGCGTCCACGCTGCTAGCGCGTCGGTGTTTCGGCGCCGTGTAAACCCCCGCGCGCGGTAGAAGACGCCTCCGTCCTCCCCCACTAGCAGCGGCGGCTGGGGCTGTCGCTCACTCTCTCCGTAGTCTGGCGAAACCGGAGAAAAGGCAAAAGGGGCGGCGTGCCGCGAGCTTAGCCACTGCGGCGGGAAGGCGGAGAGGACGACGAAGAGGCAGAAGATGCTGAAGGGCCCGACGAGGTGCGAGCGGCACCCGAGGTGGCCGCGTTTCACTGACCAAGGAGGCCGCAGGAACCGCACCGGGCGGTATTTGCGTACCGGCATGGCCGAGCAGGGCCCTCAAATGCACGCGTGCGTTCCGGTATCGAGCGCCTCGGTCACGCGCTCCGTCGCCTTAGTGGCGCTCTGGTGGGACGAGCTGCTCCGGAAACAAGTCGAGTGGTCCCCCCTCGCTTGTCTTCGAAGTCGATTGAATACAAGCCATTGGTTGGCCCTTCCTTCGCATTCACGGCCGAATGTCTGCTTGGTCGGACTGTCGAAGCAAGA
Source organism: Petromyzon marinus (assembly GCF_048934315.1). Lineage (NCBI taxonomy): Eukaryota > Metazoa > Chordata > Hyperoartia > Petromyzontiformes > Petromyzontidae > Petromyzon > Petromyzon marinus. The sequence goes on from NC_133671.1 coordinate 9,887,111, forward strand.
GCGCTAGTTGAGAGATGACATCCCTTCTGCTTGTGGGAGGAGGCTATTGTTGTTGTGATAGGACAATTCGGAGGCAGGTGCATGAGAGAGTTCATCTTTTGGTTGGCCGGATTGATGAATATTGTCTTTTGAGTGCATGTAAAAGAAAGTGCACGCTTTTATAAGACTCTACCATTGGACAAAGGTCACACGCCAGTGCACAGGCATGCTACAGCAGCTGCATTGCAGCCATTCCATTTTTTTACCTTGAATGTATTGTAAGGGATGGAATTTTGTGACCTCCGACGATTTGAGTTCACATTTCACCCCCGGGCAGTAGCATGCCTATTTCAGTCTTACTTTGAGCCTCACATTTGCTTCCGATAATTTCCTTTGTTGTCAGTTATATTCAGCAGCTCCAAACCTCCGACTCTATTGCCCGCGTATGCTGCTCATTCCTCGTTGAGACGTCCTGGAGGACTTGGTCATCGTTCAACCTGGAAATGAGATTCATTCGTCAATAACATGTTAGTCTCGATCTTTATTCTTTGTGACTCCCTAAGTCAGCTTGGTGAACGTGTTCATTCATTCACTTCATTATTCACGTGTGTTTTTCGGTGTGCGTGCATGTACTGGAATCCCCCGCTGTGCGTAAAGCGATGCGTTCCTGGGAAATGTCACTTGACCCGAAATCACTTAAAGCGATCTTTAATTTCCCATTTACATAATGTTAAAATCAGGGGTTGCGTTCCTGGCCCACTTTTATGGGAAACAAATGCGTGACTAAAACTAACGAAGTGTACAAAAATGCACATGATTATAAGTTAACATACATTTTAACGAATAATAATTAACAAATAATTAGATAAATCATACAAAGGATGGTTTGCAGAGCTTCGCTGATTTTTATCTTCAATCCAGACACTTAAAAGTCTTTCCTTAACTGCTATGTGAGTTTCACAGCTGCTATATGACTTGTTTTAGTGGCAGTCAAAGGTGCCACATTTTGAGCACATTCGAGAATGTTTTCCGCAATAACACGAGTCGTTCTCGCCGAGGTCAAGCATTCTGGCAATATTCATATTCTTAGCTTCTTTCGGTAAAGTCACGTTGAAGGGAAACAATAAAACAATAAAATACATATAAAACAATAAAAATTCTCACGACGTTTCGACCATAACACAAACGGTCGTCATCAGGTGTGTCGGTTTGCATTAATTTATATTTTTTCAAACGGCGCATTTATTTATTTATTTTAAATACGTCAGCGCCACGCGCAGCGATTTGGCGGTTTATATTGACTGCCTTATTACCTGCTCCAAAACGCCCCGCAACTTCGAATTTAACCTCTCGATTAATACATCTCCTTTGCATTTTCTCTCCAGAGGCACTATCATCATTTACTGTGCGTTTTGCACCGATCTTTCTAATCCCTTGGTACTCTGTTAAAACTACCGCCTCACGGCTCTATCCCTACCACCTTAACACGCGCCCAGCTATCGCACGACACGACGGGCTGGCAGACGGAGGCTGAACACGCGGCAGAGGGATCTTCGTTAGTACAAGCTACGCGCTTTACGTCAACAAAATAGAGCCCGTTTTTACCTGCGTTCCAAGTGAAGATTTAAGAAAAATATTGCGCATTTTTTTTAAACGTAGGGCAAAGAATTACACTTAAAAGGAAATATGTTCCCTCACGAATTGGCAAGGGGCCGTCCATAAATGACGTCACGCGATTCTGAACGATTTTTTACCCCCCCCCCCTTCGTCACACGGCGTCACAAAAAGTCAGACCCTCCCTCAAATATGACGTCACAAAGCTCTGCCCCCCCCCCCAAATAAAACATGCTTCAAATCGCTTTAAACTATTGTCATTGTAGTTGCGTATTTAATGTGGCGCTGCACTCTGATGTTGTAGGAGAAAACATTTATTAAAACGTCTATTTAATTAAGTAGAACGTGTTGTCTATATTTATTTAAAGTTGCGCATTTTGATGTGACGTCACATTTCTCAACCCCCCCACCCCCCATCGTCACACATCGTCACAAATATCTGACCCCCCCCACCCCCCCCCAGGTGCGTGACGTCATTCATGGACGGCCCCCAACGCATACGCGAAACAACGCATAATGCAGCAACTTATAGCGGGGAGTGCCTGTAAACCGGCGTATTGTGCCACTATGCATACGTGTAATTTTCCTTTTGACTCGCATGGTGTCTGCAGGTGTTCGTGTGTCTGCGTGTTGCGCGATAACGCGTGCACGTGGTGGGCGCATTGGTTGGTGCACTGCCCTGCGTACGCTGGCGACCCCAAATTTGATTGCCGGCCACAGTCAACATCGCTCGACAGCTATATCTGAACCGGTCCTGGGGCCTCCCCCCCCCCGAGGTCGATGAACGCCTTAAATATGCACCTGATCGCGTGTCGAAACACAAACACTGGGAATACAAAGGGCAGCGCAGCGCGCGCAATTCGTTTTATTTATTTCCCACTCGATATTTTTTGTTCTTAACGGCTGGTGTTGGCGGCTGGCTCGGAGCAGCGATTGTTAGCGTAGGGTACTACCGCTGGAATACAACGCATGCCCAATCCCATTTTAAGGTTGGAACACTGTTCCAAGGCACATCTGGTAAACATAAGCGCTTATTCGCGCATCATTTTTGGTCACCTACACGCACACGTCCGCGGCACCATGAGGACAAAAAAAAATTAGGAATCAGAATATTTATCGTGGAAGAATCCGACGAGCCACGAGGCTCATTTCTCACGGATGAGATATGTCAACACGATACCCGCAACTATTCCTGCCTAAAATCAAGAAGCACTGATCGTGATCAGGAATCGAGCCGAGATGGCCGCAAGCCGATACGCTTTCTTCACCACCTTGCCTTGGCGAGCCTTTAATAGGCGCTAACCTTTGCTCGGCGTTTGCTGATTATTCACAAAGCGTCGTGAAGGTCGACAGGTCTCTGGGCGGGTGTGTGTGTGTTTTTTTTGTCTTCGTGATAGGGGGGAACGAGGTAGCGCAGTGGCTAGCACGCTTGCGCCATTGAGCCCCCGTGCCAGCCGAGTTCGATTCCCGCTCACGGCCAACACCAGTGATGACAATTGGAATCAGTCGGAAGCCACCACGACTAGGTCGACTCAGCCCCAAATGAGCACCTGGCACAGTGCGGAAACATCGCCACCGGGGAGACAAAAGCGGCCGGGCCTGGCGGTAGCCGCACCATGCCCTAAGTGTGTCGCGACGCTCCTTCGAAGGCTGCTCCGCTAACAGCACTTGCCTCCCCCCCCCCCAAAAAAACAATATCTATCAAGGCTATACGGGGGACCTTTGGCTGTGTGCGCGCATGTGTGCCAGCGCGTGACTGAACGCCTCACCACCAGCACCACCATCAATCCCGCCCGTGTGCCCGTGACGCAGCATCTGACACATTGTTAATGAAAAGGATCCTGACACGCTTCCGGGCTTAATTGAGGGTTAGGGGTCCACGCCCGGGATAGCGAGCCTGTTGGTGGTGGCTGATGTTTGATGTTTCGAGGTCGCGAGGCTGTCATTCCTTAGTAATACTAATTTAGCACTTTGGTGTGATCACGGCCGCGTCACGAGGACGCTGTGTTTCACAGACCGATATAGGCTGCTAGCAGGGGAGGCGATGTTGCTATGCGGTTTTAACCAATTAAGTAATCTGCAGTATTTATTTAAACACCGACACCCACGGCCTGCGCTTTTTTTGGATCACGTCACTGATTCCGTTAACGTCCACTCGATGGCGTGGTTAACTGCGGCACCACCTTGCAGCGATAACCAGGGCGGCCTTTGGGGTTCGAACCACGGACGCCTGCAACAAGCAAGAAACGTTGCTGCCACTCGTTCATATCACCGCCGTTGTACAACAGATGCTGCCCTATTCATACCCAGATTGCGCCGATAGAGTCCTATTTATCTCGCAGGCTGATCTGCAGGGGCTACATCCTCGGCATATAACGGTGCAGCAACATTCGAGTGTTGGGCCGTGCTGTTACGTGTTCGTGACCCCCAACGTGACCACGCGTCTCCCCGCAGGTGCTCGGGATCAATGCGTTCCACCGATCGCACACCTGGTTAAATGCACGAATTAATTAATTGCCACGTGTGGATTGGTTTTGTTGCCACGACTCGCCCGTTGGCTCCTGCAGACAAATGAAACGTCTGATTGCCAGGAAGTGATGAATGAATGCAGCAAAGCGGATCTCGTGCATGGCACACAGGTTACAGCATACGATATACACACACACACAATGCACTCACACGTACATCACTCACACACTAATACATACATCCATCATATATACAAGTACACACACAGGACACCCATACATACGTCACTCATATGCAGTGCACACACACAGTACCCTCATGCATCGATCATACATACATCACTCATATACAACACACACACATGTATACATACATCACTCATACACAACGCACACACAATACACTCATACATCACTCACACAATGCACTAATACATACTGTATATTAATACACTAATACATACGCAGTACGTACATAAGTAAATTCTCATATGCATACAGATATAGTTCATACATACACCCATCTATACATACTTTAATACGTACACTCAGACATGTATTGCTATCTGCTTTATAACCGATCCCTCCACTTTTCAATGTAACTATCCATAACTCAGAATCAACCAGATTATTTGTTTATACTGGATGAATCCGATGAGCTATGAAGCTCTTTTTCACAGATGCCAGTTCAGTAGCGCATTGATCACAACTGCTGTTGATGATGATGACATTCAAACATACAACTTACACTTACAGTACTGAAATACAAACGTTTATACATGCACTCAGATACACCATCAAGACAAAGACAAACAACACCCGTTATAGCCTTAACAGACTGCTGGGGTAAGTGCTGTTAGCGAGCACCAATGAAGGCCGGAACGGCACACGAGGGCGTGGGTGTCCAGCCCCAAGCCCGGCCGCATTTGTCTCCCTCGTGGCGATGTTTTACACACCGCACCAGGTGCTCATTTGAGGCTGAGTCGACCCAGGGGAGCACCAGGACCGGTACAGATAATCGTCACTGGTGTTGGTGGCCATGAGCGGGAATCGAACCCGGGACGCCGCGTTCCTTGCACAGCGAGCTGACCACTACGCCGACCGCTCCTCGTAACAATTTTAATGTATAAAGCGCCCTTAAACAATCATCATACATATCGGTACTGTGCATACACATGAACAATGGAGTTCACCTCCTCGATCTATGGACGGTGCGTGCCACTGATCAATAGAGCCCTCGACTCACAATTATAATGGTACGAGTTAAAATCCAGGTCAGTAGTTCACTCAACCCATCACTCCCTCGGGCTCGAGTAAATCAACACTATATTGTGGTAAGTCAATAGTGGCTGCCCTCCAGCCAGAATAGCTTATCGCTCGCCATAGTAATGTGGAATTTCCACCGCTGACTTAGGACTGTAAAAAAAACAGATAAGCGCCGCTCCCCGCTCATTGGAGCTGGAATCCACTTGGACTCGTTTTACCTTCACGATTTCATGGCAATGCATCATCGCTTGCGGTGCTCCGTCAATCCAACGCTGGGTGGTGGATGAAGAAAGACCTCTACACGCCGTATCGGTCATGAGGAATACTCGCCCATGCCTCACAAAGATAAAGAGCCCCCGACTGTTGGGGACAATCGCTGTCAGCGTTATGCTTCGACACGCCAGTGGACACGGTCTTTGGTAACCTAAAACTAAACTATGAACTATTTTATTTATTTTATTTGACCAGACAAAGCCTACTGAGCTCCTCCATAGGCGTCTTTCTCAGAAGCGGCCTGGCACACTAATGGATAGCTCAAAGCAGTGGTACATCGCGTGCCATTTATAGAAGCCATATCCTCTAAATGCCTGCTGTTGATTCTAAATGTGGATGGAAACTCAAGAGGACCCGGACGGAAATCGAAGCGACTATGGGGATAGAGACACCGCAAACTTTAAATATACAGCAGGCGTCAGGGTGGGGGGGGGGGGGGGTCGACCCCACAACCTCCTGTATACCAGGCGAGGTAGTTAACATCTCGCCACCGTGGCGCGCGCTAACATGCTCAATACGGTACTATATATCGACTTACCACAATGCCATGCTATCGCTGTGCATTTTCATTGCTATTCACATGACGTACACAACAGCACGTGCGCAACAATAGAATACGGAACACACATTGTGTACGACATAGACACGTGCTTACATCGCAACGTAGACCGAATGGCTCTTGTAGATGTTATGCATAATATGGACGGGTAGACGTTTGCAGGCTGATTTTGCGTTATTACACAATAAATAAGCAGACGATGTTGTGACTCCTTTCATACGGATGCGTCTCTCCACATGAAAGAACAACAACAACAACATTATAAAGTTATTTGTTTTCGACATACCCCCCCAATCTGATCTCCTCGAGCCATCCGGGAGTGCGTAATGTCAGCGGCATTGGTCCGGCACAGGCAAAATTCCGGTGCGGGTTCGACATGCACGTATCAGCGAGGTTATTACATCAGAAATAGCACAGATATAAGGGTGTCGCAAATACGGTCGGATGTCGACGAGTTGCCGCACGCACGCACGCCTCGACTATCGCGATTCTCCGCTGTGCGGTGGTAAACGTCGAGCCTCAAGGAAACGTCTCCTGATGTCTCCAAAAGCAGCCTCCTCGACCAGCGTCCATTCCCCCTCCTCGGCCGCAGCTCCCACGAGATATGGAAACGTCGTGAAGGAGCTTGGTTAGCAGCGCGTGCGAGAGTCCGCTTCAAGGTCTATGTGTTTTTTTTATCGAGACGGTACGTTGAACTTCTTTTGGCACCGCACATAACCAACGGCGCCAATCGGAGGTGCGGTATTCGCTTCAATAGCAACTATCCCATCCGAGCGATGCCATCCACCCATCGGACATCATCACGAAACCCACGATAAACTGCTATTATTGATTTGGACTTGCCGCTGCTCCGTTGTGACATTCACTCGGCTGAGGACAGAACGGAGTTGTTTATTTGCAGCCACGGTGGCCTGCAACAGTCTCTGGCCAAGCGGAGTGCGGTCCAGCCGTGACAATGAGCCATTTTAAGAATTTAGAATCTTTATTTAGACCACAGGAATTTTTGTTTTTATAGATGTCCAGTATGGGCGGGTCAGCGAGTTACAAACAGCAAATAATACCCAAAAAACTGATAGGAGTGAAAAAAATTTGAAAATGGTAAGCAAGTAACTAAATATAAATACGTAATAAATTAATGATTTAAGTCCCATTTATCAAGCTTTGGCAAGGCAACAAAAAACAACAACAACAACAAAACTGTCCCAGACCACAACAGTCCCTCAATAAAACGGCACATGAACATTGAACTATCGATACACAGGTAACGATGAAGGTTACAAATCACATTTCCAAATGTGACTGTATCCAGCACTAATCGGACCGGACGCAAGAAATATATTTTTTTCTTTTGCTCCGCACGTTAAGTTACATTTTCTCAGAGCCAACCGCGCTTCCCGTTTTTTTTTGCTGATTATGGCGCGTTATAAATCTTGGATTGAGAGAGATATAGCTAGATACAGTGTCTCATCAACAGTCAGGCGAGCTTGAATCGATACTGGTGAACTGCCAAATGTTACAGGGCAGGGACGTTCTCTCCGTACGATATGGGTGCTGGTTCAACGAAACACATATGTAAATACTTAACACAAAATAGTCGTTTGCGTCCTTGTGAAGAATATCATCACAAATTAGACAAGCAGATAATGTCACCTTTATACATCTGTCCACATTAAATTAATTTACCGCATTTTTTTTTCAACAACCTATTGCCTCACCCCAAATTAAGCACTCCCGGAGGACCCACGGATTGTCTAAACATACAGGACGTGGTCATTGGCCACGCGGAGGGACAAGATGTGCGAAGAAATTAATTGGTGGCGCTTCAAGCTGAGTTGGCTGTGCGTGCACAACAAAGTGAACGCCTTCGTCAATAACACACCACCGCTCGTGTAGAAGACACGACTTACACATCATAATTCTCTTCGGGGCACCCATTGGTGTAACGTTGCAGTCGCCAACTCTTATTCCCCACACCGTCTCTCTGGCGTCTCCATTAATGTGCTCTGAGAAAGGGCCATTGCCCAAAACGTCACCCGTTATATATGCGTTTCTTTTGTAGACATGTGAAGGAGACATTGTGTGCTCATCTATTTATATATATGTGTTCTGTGTGTTTTCGACAGCTACACTGACGATGATTGGGCATTACGTTAGCGCACACACCGACAAAGATTTACGGCCTCGTTTTAGTAGAACACTCTGATGGGAGAGAGCTGTTAGCGAGCTCCTATCAAGACCGGCACGGTTTGGGTCAGCGCCACGCACACGACCGGGCCGCCTTTGTCTCCCAATTGCTGATGTCCACGGCAATGTCGCACCAAGTTGCCTATATTTGGCTGAGTCGGCCTAAGGAACACCTCGGCATAGCTCGCATATACCGTAACTAATTTGTATTGCCGAGTGTTTGTGGAGACTCGTGTGCCGGTATCGAACTCCGATTAAATTAGTGATGTGGACTAATTACTGTCACAGTGACCTTTATGATTACACGCGCGCTGTGCAGCCCACACACAGGACCCTCCTGGAAACGAGACTTCAACCTTGGCGGGGGCTTTCCAGAGTAAAACAAAAATTAGATACACATCAGTTCAGTTCAGTTTATTTTGGTATAGCCCTGAGAGCCATTCGGCTCTTGAATCGGGTGCAACCACAACAAACAAAAAAACAAAAACACGAACAAGAAACACACACATGCACTGCTGAATGAACAATTCCCTCAATCCCATCGCCATCCCTCACTATGATAAAAAACAAACATGAGAGGCAGAGAGGAGCAACACAATACATTTGTTGAAGATATCATAGAGGCAATGGGCGCAATCAAAGATGCCCCTTATAGCCTTGTCAAGACTGTTGGGGTAAATGCTGTTAAGGAGCACCTATGAAGGCCGACACGGCACACGAGGGGCTGGGTGGTCAGCACCATGCCCGGCCGCCTTCGTCTCCCTAGTGGCGATGTTTACATACCGCACAAAGTATTCATTTGAGGCTGAGTGGACCTAGGGGAGTTCCAGGACCGGGTCACATAATCGTCAAGTGTGGTGGCCGTGAGCGCGAATCCGAACCCGGGCCGCCCGGTTCGTTTGCGCAGCGCGCTAACCGCTACACTACCGCTGCCCAGCGATACACATGCATACACATACACATGAAATAACCGTGTATATGTGCTACAAAGAAGGGCCATTGCCCGAAACGTCACCTACCATGGTTTTTTGTTTGTTATTTCTGCTTCTGCATTACTGGCAACGTGGTAGCACCAACTGTTTTGTTTACAATTATGAAATGCGAATACAGTACTGCACATACACACACGTATACAGATTAAAAAACACACACACACACACAATGCAATGAACATAACTGGATGTGGATATGCGAATTGCAACAACAAAAAAGCCACGTACTATTCCGCGTAGATTGACGATTGTTTGTGCAATTGAAATGACATCTCGCGCACACACTCGCACGCATTAAAGCGCGGGGGAATGTAAACACAGGGCCACCGTGTAGATGCGCTGGGCGAGATAACGGCGGACACGGAACGCTCCATCAGCAGCCACGCTCGTTCATACACAACTCGCGTAACCTCGCAGCAACTGGAACGAGCGCTGTCAGCGAGCAGCACCTATGACGGCCGTCACGGTACACGAGGGCGTGGGTGGCCAGCACCACCCTCGGCCGCCTTTGTCTCCTGAGTGAGCGATGTTTACACGTCGCTCCATGTGCTAATTTTTGCCTAAATCGACCGAGGTGAAGACCCAAGACTGCTTCAGATATTCTTCATCGGTGTTGGCCGTGAGCGGGGATAGAACCGGGGTTCTATTCCCCCGAACGCACGCACACACACACACACACGGAACGCCTGTCTCTCGCATCCCTCTGTGACCAAGCACGCAAGCGAGGCACGCTCGATCATTGCTCCACGCGGAGCCGTAGAGGCCAAGCAATGCGATTCGTGCGTGCGGCGGCGCGAGCGATGGTGATGCTGTCCATGGTGGTGGTGGTGATGATGATGATAATGGTGTGTGATGATGTGGTGATGTGCGGAGGTGCAGATAGGATGAGTTGGGTCACCTCTGTGTCGCGTCGATCTCTTCCTCCCGTGCCTCTTCTTTTTAACAGCCGGGGGCATCGTCCCACGAATTTTGGTCAAGCGCCGTCCGTGATTTTATTTAAAAAAAATATATATATACACGTGCGTTCCCTTCTTCTTTCTTAGGAGAGGAATTCTCAAATCGCGCCGCTGCTGATGCCACGAAATCCGCCAGCTCGTTGCCACGGAATAAACACCCCCACCACAAAAAACCGCACCGCCACCACATCTGCTGCAGTGGCTCTCTGCACAGTGGCCCAGATGTCATTTAATTCATTCATATATAACACACGCGCGCACCCGCACGCACTGTATATGACAAACCCATAAATTCCCGTGTGCGGTCTCATTCGACCCAGACAATGAATGCTTCCATGGGCGCGCAACGTTCACGCGAACGCCGGCAAAATAAAATATTGATTACATTGTTATTGTTGTTTTCTCACCCCGTGAAAATGGTAATGCCACGAAAATGACGCCCCGGTTACACGAGGCGGGGATGGCTGCCGAGAGCCGACTGTGTCCCCCTGCCCCACCACGTTGCGACGTCCCGGACGTTTGTAGGGATTATTTCATTTTATTCCTCTTCCACTCTGCTGCCGGGATGAGAAATTGAGCTTTCTCGCTCTCTTCTCCTCCGTAGCGGCGCGGCGCGCCTCCATGCCGAATGCCCCTCCTCGCCTCGATCCGCCGTTCATGTTCCGCTCCTCCTCCTCCTCCGCCGCGTGCGTGCGTGCGGGGATGTTGTGCGCGTAGGGAGCGGTGGGGTCGTGGTTAGCGCAATGCGAAACGCGCTCACGACCGACATCGGTGGCGGTGGATATCTGAACCGGTTCTGGGCCTCCTCTGGGGGGGGGGGGGGGGGTTTGACAGCCTCAAATTAGTATCTGGTGCGATGCGAAATACATTAGCACCGCGGAGACAAAGGCGGCCGGGGCGTTGTGATGGCCCACCCACCCCCTCGTGCATGTGTCGGCCTCCATAGGTGCTCGCTAATAACACTCGCCCCCAAAAGCATGAACACGTTTGTTGTTGTTGTAAAAAGGATATTTGTCTTTGTGGGATGCATATGCGTACGTGGTGTGTGTGTGTGTGACGTGAGAATGGAATGTGCCTTATATGACGTGTCCACGTGTGATGCGTGAACGTGTGTGGATTATCACCTTCGTGGGTGTGAGTCTCTTGTGGGTAATCTGTGCGTGTCGCATGCATTGTGTGTGTTGTTGAACGCTTTAAGGCGCTTGCGAACAGGATTTTCCCCATCAGTCTATATAGGCTAAAATGGGTATCTGCCTCTTTGCACATATTCTGCATTTGCGTTTGACCCTGTTTAGTAATGGTATGCGTGTAGTCTCTGTGTACATAGAGTACAGTATACGTATAAATACATAATGGTGCAAAACCATGTGCGTTCCTTTTATAATGGTATAGCGGCTTCCTGTGTGAGTGTGAGTATGTAAGGTTTGATATGACAATCTATACTCAATATTAATACTGCACACACACACAGACACAGCAGGCGAGCACACACAGCTGCGAATGTATGACCATGGAATTCACCTGCGTGTTGCAATATTCTAATATTCTACACCTACAGTGAGGGTAAAAAAGTATTTGATCCCCTGCTGATTTTGTACGTTTGCCCACTGACAAAGAAATGATCAGTCTATAATTTTAATGGTAGGTTTATTTGAACAGTGAGAGACAGAATAAGAACAAAAAAATACAGAAAAACGCATGTCAAAAATGTTATAAATTGAATTGCATTTTAATGAGGGAAATAAGTATTTGACCCCTCTGCAAAACATGACTTAGAACTTGGTGGCAAAACCCTTGTTGGCAATCACAGAGGTCAGACGTTTCTTGTAGTTGGCCACGAGGTTTGCACACATCTCAGGAGGGATTTTGTCCCACTCCTCTTTGCAGATCTTCTCCAAGTCATTAAGGTTTCGAGGCTGACGTTTGGCATCTCGAACCTTCAGCTCCCTCCACAGATTTTCTATGGGATTAAAGTCTGGAGACTGGCTAGGCCACTCCAGGACCTTAATGTGCTTCTTCTTGAGCCACTCCTTTGTTGCCTTGGCCGTGTGTTTTGGGTCATTGTCATGCTGGAATACCCATCCACGACCCATTTTCAATGCCCTGGCTGAGGGAAGGAGGTTCTCACCCAAGATTTGACGGTATATGGCCCCGTCCATCGTCCCATTGATACGGTGAAGTTGTCCTGTCCCCTTAGCAGAAAAACACCCCCAAAGCATAATGTTTCCACCTCCATGTTTGACGGTGGGGATGGTGTTCTTGGGGTCATAGGCAGCATTCCTCCTCCTCCAAACACGGCGAGTTGAGTTGATGCCAAAAAGCTCCATTTTGGTCTCATCTGACCACAACACTTTCACCCAGTTGTCCTCTGAATCATTCAGATGTTCATTGGCAAACTTCAGACGGGCATGTATATGTGCTTTCTTGAGCAGGGGGACCTTGTGGGCGCTGCAGGATTTCAGTCCTTCACGGCGTAGTGTGTTACCAATTGTTTTCTTTGTGACTATGATCCCAGCTACCCTTGAGATCATTGACAAGAACCTCCCGTGTAGTTCTGGGCTGATTCCTCACCGTTTTCATGATCATTGCAACTCCACGAGGTGAGATTTTGCATGGAGCCCCAGGCCGAGGGAGATTGACAGTTCTTTTGTGTTTCTTCCATTTGCGAATAATCGCATCAACTGTTGTCACAATTCTCTCCAAGCTGCTTGGCAATGGTCTTGTAGCCCATCCTAGCCTTGTGTAGGTCTACAATCGTGTCCCTGACATCCTTGGAGAGCTCTTTGGTCTTGGCCATGGTGGAGAGTTTGGACCCTGATTGATTGCTTCTGTGGACAGGTTTCTTTTATACAGGCAACAAGCTGAGATTAGGAGCACTCCCTTTAAGAGTTTGCTCCTAATCTCAGCTCGTTACCTGTATAAAAGACACCTGGGAGGCAGAAATCTTTCTGATTGAGAGGGGGTCAAATACTTATTTCCCTCATTAAAATGCAAATCAAATTACAACATTTTTGACATGCGTTTTTTCTGGATTTTGTTGTTGTTATTCTGTCTCGCACTGTTCAAATAAACCCACCATTAAAATTATAGACTGATCATTTCTTTGTCAGTGGGCAAACGTAGAAAATCAGCAGGGGATCAAATACTTTTTTTTCCCTCACTGTATATGGTGATGCGGGTACACGTGCGGCGATGGGACCCGCCTGTATTCCTGCACCATGGACGCAGCGAGGATTAGTGGATCAACATGCGGCAAGAATGTTTAACACGTAGGTGTTCGCGACTAATATCAACCATAACAGTTTTTTTGGGTTAGATCGTGTACATATATAAATGTGTCGTTAAACCCGCCACCACCCGACACAGCCAATTACTAAGGTTTGTCACGTAAACAGAATATAAGGAACGAAACGGGAGGCGTTATCCACAAATCTGGCTGTCGCCTGATGAAGCTAGTTGTAATTACTGGTGAAACGTCCTTACTTAGATTGCAAATGTTGTGGCTTTGCTCTCCAACACACCGGTGTGATGTACTAGTAGCGAATTGGCAGGTTCTGTTTACGTCAGAAACCGTACTAATTGGCTGTTTCGGGTGGTGGCGGGTTTAACGACACATTCATATATATAGGCGATCGAACCCAAAGATAACTTATTATGGATGTCGTGAGACTCCCTTTACCGTGGACATCGAGGAGCAATACCCTGGTGCGCCAGCAGAACGCAGTACAGAGGCGTGTTTACTGGTATGTACGCATGTTTAACTTATTTCGCACCGTACGTAGCCACCCGTGCGATCATCCGTCCCTTCTGTATGGCATCGAGTGTTGCTCCCTCGCATGCGTGGGGTTTCTCCAGGTGCTCCGGTGTCCTCCCACAACGAAAGGGATGAAAATATTCTTAATCGAGAACTGCAGACCAATTGTTGGAGCCACCTCACTGCCTATCAGTCAGCCTTTCACATTTTCTGTGGTTCATCAGCGATTGCGAGACGCTATATGAACGTAATAATTATATATATTTTTAAATGTTCACAAACATCAGTCATGGTCTATACACCGCCGACTTCTACGATCTCGCGAAGTTAATAATAACCCACAGAGAACCTGCACATGAGAGCTGATTCCAGAGCTCCGTCTCGTCTGTGGATGTCCCCACGGACGCGTTTCATTCCTCGCCTGTCACTCCGTCATTACCCTTTTGACCATTGCGCCCCATTGGTTATTTAATAATGCAAAAAAAGCTAAGAAAATCACAACTCCGCCTTTTCCACACGTAAATTAAAAATAAACCAACAACATTCTTGCTGCGTCCAAACCAATATCGACATTTATAATGCAGCGATGTGTTTACGTTTTGCTCCCCATGTCATCTCTGTGCTTATGATAAAACAGTCGCGACCGTACGCTGTTACAGACGCTGTGAAGCCGTGGTCTGTGTGAAACGTGTGCATGTGTAGGGACTGTCAAATATAATTACGATGTAATAATTCACGGCCCTTTGTCAAACCACTGTTGGATGAAGGTCTCCCCACGCCGTGTCGACCGTGGGGATTTCGGGACGATACTTCGCCACGTGTGGGTTGGTGACGGTGGGGGGTGGGGGGGGTGGCGAAATCCTAGGACTCGTTCAGATATGTATGTCAAACTTCTTTCGCGCCGTACGTAAGCCAACCCTGCTAATCGAAGGCGCGGGGGAAGAACAACAAACTAAACACAAGAAGCAGTTCTAAAGAAATTAGTTTTCGATCCAGTGGCTTCCTGATATCAGAAGGAAGAGCGTTCCAGACGGTCGCAGAAGCCCATCATTGTTCAATGGCCAACCAGTGCCGGATTATCCTCGTAGCAAAAGTAGCTACATATGCTGCGGGCTCAGCACTTTCAATTCCGGTTCAGTGATTCTGCACTTGCTCTATAACGATAGTACTATACCGCCTTCACCATTTTAATGAGCGACTCGGTGTTATCTGGCTGTATAGCCGATGAAAAAATACAAGAACTTTACTATGCAAGTTAAACATTTGTGTTTTAATATTTGTGTATTTGTCGATGTAGGGCCCCCTTATAACATAAGCTACAGGCCCCGCACGAGCTTAGTCCGGCAAAGTGGCCAGCCAAAAGCCGCTGCTGCTGCGAGGATGGCCGGAGTTCTCGTCACGGTTTATGAAGCTTTACGAGGTCGACAAGGGTATTGTAGTTCATTTGCGGCACGCACTTTGTGTGTGATGAGTGCCGACACCACTACGCATTCGTTCGGCAACCGGATGCGAGCACGGGACAGACCTGGTCGGATCTTGCCGTACCCGTCACGACACCGAGCCACGATGATTTCGCCACTGAAGTTGGCCGTGCCCGGGGCGGGGAGTGAAACTCGTGACATCGGTTGAATATCGCAGTGCGCTAACCCGCTGCGCCACCGCTCAACCCCTCGTGCATCATAATGCCTGTACCGTGCGCATATAACGGCGCAAGGAATTTTGCGGCGTACATGCAAATCGTGTGTTTACATAAAGCACTGCGGACGGGGAGCGGTGGCAAAGTGGTGCAAACACTACGCTGTGAACCCGGTGACAGCATATCTGAACCGGCCGCGAACCTCCCCTAGATCGACTCAGCCTTAAATTAATACAGTACATATTCCGCTGTGTATAATGCGTCATTAACAGGTAGACAAAGGCGCTCGGGCGTGGTTATGGTCACAGCACCCTCGTGCGTGCCGTTCCGGGCCTTAATAGATGCTCGCTAACCAGCACCTACCCCCAACGTGAGCTGCGCCTATTGCTTTGTTTGGGTGTGTCCGGCTAACCGCAAATAAATAAACGCATGACTAAATTTAACATCGCGTTCACACGTAATCTAACACCTCGGGTTCCATTAACACTTACTTACGCGTGATAAAAAATATATGCCCGTATAAATATTGTCGACTTTAAAAAATAAATAAAAAAAACTGATCGAGTGGTGAACGAAGTTCTCCGCACCGCAGAGGCTGCTTGATAATGGATGAGTTGAGTGAGTGGCAATGTTCACATTTAACGGCGCAGTGATGTTTGCGCACGTCACGTGTGAGTCGAGTGTGGTGTCAATGCACCGTGGATGCACGCTGATGATATGCAGTGAAGTGGAGGTGCGTGCGTGCGTGTGTGTATGTACCCTGCACACATCTACAGCACGGTCACGTTTGTGTGAGATGCACGTGCATGCGTGCGTGTGCGTGTGCACGGCACGTGTCATATCGTATATTTATTAGACACGTGTGACAGTGCCTGTGTGTATTATTATTTCGATTTAAAGCGTTCGTGACTGCAATGATTAATCTTCTTTGGTTCTTTCGGTTTTTAGCTACCCATACAGATGCTTACTTGAAACCGGATTCCCACCACCATCCATCCCAGAAGAACTCCCTCATCAAGACTCTATACCATAGAGCCCAATGCATTTCCGACCAGGAACACATTACCAGTGAACTCAAGCACGTACACCAGGCTCTCAGGGCTAATGGCTACTCCGACTACACAATCCGCAAAGCCATCACTCCAGTCATGAAGAAGGATCCTCTTGTGGAGCCACTCAAAACCATCACCTTACCCTACATTGCAGGGGTCACTAAAAAGATCTCCAAAATCCTGAACAAACACAAGATCCAGGTCCGATTCAACACAGTACATAAAATCCGTGATTTAGTTCCATCTGTAAAAGATGCTGTTCCAGACATACAGTACCCGGGCGTTTACAAACTAAAGTGCCTCTGTGGTAGTAGCTACATTGGAGAAACCAAAAGACATATCTCGGACCGCATCCGCGAACACAAAGCAGACTTGAAACACGGTAGGACGAACTCCTCTGCCGTGGCAGATCACTGTTATAATTCAGTGGGCTCACATGACATTGACTTCTCCAAGACGGAGGTTCTTTGCAAACCAACCGGCTACCATGAGAGATTCGTTCATGAGGCCATTCACATATACAAGCACAGAGACAATTTCAACCGAGAAGATGGATTCAGGCTTAGTAACCACTGGAAAGATGTTTTAAATCATTTCTGTTCTTAATTAATTGTATTTTTACGATGACCTTCAGACCGCAGCTCTTTCGCCAGCATTTCCTCTTAATACCTCTCACACCACGGTTAATGGTATAGTTTTACAACATGGAGCATACTAGGGCCTCGCAGCTGTCTCTCTCCCCCTCCTCTGTTCCGACCATGGACGAACTCGTCCGTCTGAACGGGGCCCGTAGCTATCCGTGGTTCTGAAATTTGAGGGTAAGAATCCACCCATTTTTTCGCCATATAGCATTGTGATATATAACGACTTATTGTTGGTAGCTTAGCTGATTGGAGAATATAGAGTTTATTGATAACATGAAGGAAATTTATATTTTAGTTTTTATTGGTTCACTATATAGTACTGTGAATAGCTCAGATGTGTAGTCATTTCTGTGACCAGTCACTAGCTAATCACTCAGTTGTTTCAATGCTGTATTCGCCTAGTTATTTCAATGCTAAATTCTCCTGTTTGATTTGTACTAAGGGCCTCGGTGAATGTGTATGCTCTGACTTTAACGTAGCTATTTCTACAGCAGGTACAAGCTCTATTTCTGCAGCAGGTACAAGCTAATCACTCAGCTATCTCAATGCTAAATTCTATGCTAATTCCATTGTCAAGATGTGTATGCCTTAACTTAGCTATTTCAATGCTAAATTCTATGCTAATTCCTTTAACAATGGGTGCCTCTGCGGGTGTGTATGCTTTAACTTTTAACATAGCTATTTCTGTGACCAGTCACAAGCTAATCATTCAGCCATTTCAATGCTAAATTATATGCTAATTCCTTTGTCAAGGCGCTTTGTTCCTCTCACACAGCTTAAAGGCCGTATCTGAACGTGGCTCTCTCACTCCAGCGCTGTCCTACCAGACAGTCTCGCCCCCTTCACCTGATGAAGGCCGCTTGTGTTGTAGCCGAAACGTCGTGAGAATATTATTGTGTTATTTTATTTTATCAATTTATTATTTTATTATCATTCTACGTGACTTTACCGAAAGAACCAAAGAAGATGTATTATTATTATGACGTGGGGAGCGGTGGTTTAATGGCACTGCGCTACGAAACCTGTCTGCTGGAGTTCACGACTAATAATTGCTGGAGCATATTTTTAACCGGTCCTGAGCCTCACCCTAATTCGATTGAGCCTCAAATGATTACCCGGTGCGGTGTGTAAACATCAGCTCTGGGCAGACAAAGGCAGCCGGGCGTGGCGTTAGCCACGCAGCCTCTCGTGTGCTGGACCGGCATTCGGAGGTGCACGCTAACAGCACTTGCCCCAAAGGCTATCTTTGTTTAGTGTATTGTGTGTTCGTGGGGAGCGGTGGCGCAGTGATTCGCGCAATGCGCCACGAACCCGGAGAATCAGAGTTCGCATCCCCCAGCCTCGGTGAACATCAGCGGCGGAAGGTGGTGTCTGTGAACCTGTTTGGTAGCCTCCCCTAGGTCAACTAAGCCTTAATTGTGATACGTAAACTGCGGAGACAAAGGGGAGACAAAGGCGGCCGAGCCTGATGCTGACTGCAATCGCCCCTAAATAGGTGCTCGATAAACAGCACTTGCCTCGACAGTCCATACCTAGAAGGCTCCCAGTATTGAATACCTAGACTACATGGCAAGAACATGAGAGGTGCCCACCGGCTTGGAGAGAGCTTCATCCAGCAGTGGATTGATCACGGCTCATTGCAATTGATACGGAAACGTGCGTTTGGCACCACGTGTACACACATCATCACGAATACCACACACACATACCGTGTAATTTGTATCGCGACGTTTCGCTTTTGTTGAAATAATTACGTGGGTGAAACAGTAAAATAATATTACACTGTTTTTATTTGCGAGCACAATGTAGCAAATATACCCATAAGCTGTTTATTTCTTCCATTGGAGTTACGCAGTGCTATATATATTGCTTCGCTTGCAAACATTCAATAAAGGCAATTCGCTGCGTGCATCTTGTATTTAATTAAGTCTACAGTGTGAATGCATCAAAGCGCTTTTATCTCCTCGGTTCATCATCATTCATCACCGGTGAACGCACAGACACAGCAGCGAGCACGCAGACACAAAGACCCCTCGTATCGACTTAACAGACTTTTAGGGCAATTTCTGTTAGCGAGCACCTCTGAAGGCCGGAACAGCACACGAGGGGGTGCGTGGCCAACACCACGCCCGGCCGTCTTTGTCTCCCCAGTGGCTATGTTTAAACACCGCACCAGGTACTCATTTAAGGCTGAGTCGACCTCGGGGAAGCCCAGGACCGGTTCAAATAATCGTCACGGGTGTTGTCGGCCGTGAGCGGGAATCGAACTCGGGTGGGCCGGGTTCGTAGCGCAGCGCGCTGACCACTGCGCCACCGCCCCCCACAACCTTTGACCCCACTTTCTACCCCGTCCTCTACCCCACCCCCCCTTCCACTAGAGCTCCCACCCCTGCGCGCCCCATCCGCCCCCCCCTCGCCCCCCGCAGTCAATTGACAAAGGGATGCAAATAATTATTCATACTAAAGGGTGTCTTTTGGGTTAGATCGCATAAATATAAATGTTACGTTAAACCCGCCACCGCCCGACACGGCCAATCAGTAAGGTTAGTCACGTAAACAACCCGTGCCAATTAGTTACTGTTTCAGCAAACCCAAAATTTGTGTAAAAAAAATAATAATTATATGCGACATTGGATTCATCACCATTGAGAACCCGCAGATATTTACGGTCCACAGACCCAGGGTTACAAAAAAAAAACACGCGCACGGATGCATGGTGCGTGAAGACATTGCACAGCACTGCATTAAGTAACGCCGTCTCTTCACACTGGGGTTCACCTCGAGGTGCTGGGCAACCCTTTGATCGGTTTGACCGGGATTGCTTTTACATAGGGTAGAGTCCATAATAGTGACGCTACTTTATAATCAACGTCTCGTTTAGGGGCCGTCCATAAATGACGTCAGGCGATTTTGGACAATTTTTGACCCCCCCCCTCGTCACACGGCGTCACAAAAAGTCAGACCCCCCCCTCCTCAAATATGACGTCACAAAGTTCTGCCCCCCCCCCCTAAAACCATATTTCCCATTTTGAAAATAAAACATGCTTCAAATCGCTTTAAACTATTGTCATTGTAGTGCGTATTTAATGTGGCACTGCACTGTGATGTTGTAAGAGAAAACATTTATTGAAAAGTCTATTTAATTAAGTAGAACGTGCTGTCTATATTTATTTAAAGTTGCGCATTTTGATGTGACGTCACATTTCTCAAACCCCCCCCTCCCCCTCGACACACATCGTCACAAATGTCTGACCCCCCCCCCCCCCAGGTGCGTGACGTAATTTATGGACGGCCCCTTATACGGGATTCAGCTTTTACCAGGGCAGACAGATATAAGTAATGCATTCACGCCATCCACTTTAGAAGCATTAACAAGTAGAATATATTCCGAAATTGAGGGCCACAAACGATTGCTTTCGTAGCTTTGAATTAAATCTGATGTCGAATTTGGATTTAACTTCGTTAAAAACTTCCAGACACGAACCCCTATACGCTTTGGTGAATACCCATATCAGTTCATGGGTTTACCCTCAAAATCGTCAAGTTTGGGTTTCAAATGTATCTGGTTGTTCTCACAGACTGGACCATAATATAACTCTGCAACATCTTCAGCTTCATAGCCCTTGTAGCAGAGCATAATAAAAATGACAACCGTGTCGCATATTATTTAGATACCCAATAGTGAGTGGGAATAATACAAATGCAATAATATACTGCCCCGTGCCACTCCGCTGCTGGATGACGGTTTGACCATACTTCACCAGCATCATCGGGCAATTCGCCATTTATTTGTCCAGGAGAGCTTCACCGAGTCTTAGGACTCTTTTTTTTTCAACTGTTACTCGTTTGAGCAATTTTTATTGTTTGGTCAAATTCTCCATTTGTGACCGTTTTTGCTTCGTGTTGGAGTGTTCGGGGAAAACCAACGACACACGGGGGAGGGATAACACTCAACGCTCCCACACACACACGCTCCCATACACACACGCGCACACATACACACGCTCCCACACACGCACACACACACACACGCTCCCACACACACGCTCCCACACACGCACACACACGCACACACACGCGCACACACCCCACACACACACCACACACACACCACACACACACATAGACACGCACACACGCGGGGTTCAACAGGCCACTCGCCGTACCGCCCATCTCACGGTCATCTCAGACTGCAGCGAGGTTTGGCAAGTTGTACAAATACATATCTACGTGAGCCACCAACCCTTTCCTCTGAAGCGATCGATTAAAGCCGTGCATCGTCACGCCCTGAATCGATGCTGGTAATAGGACACGAACCATTGAATCCGTGTGAACCTGATCAGTGGCGAGTACACGGCACACAGACTTCCTCGCAACCCTGAAGTATTTTCACGTAGACCGAGCCATGTGGCAGAATGAACCGAGTGGACAGAGTCAGTTCAAGGTGGTGGTTGCTGGTTCTAGAAACGACAAAAATGTTACCTTCGTCTGTGATTCATTTGGCTTATGTCATCGGGGTTTTTTTTGTCTCCGTAGGAGATGTTTGAAAGTCAAGAGTTGCCCTTTCTGACCCGCATTCCTCTTCCAACGCCCACTGCATTCCATCCAGCTCCTGTCCACCCTCCTCCAGAAGTGACTTCTATCCGATTCTCCTTCCAGCCATGAGAGGTCACTACTTCTACCTCGCGCTTCCCTAAACCTGCCTCTATCACTCTATTCCCAGGTTTTATTGTTACACCTGTCTTCTATACTCGATACGATTTTTAAGCATCCCATAATTTTTGGTAAATTAAATGATTATAGTAGATTCAATTTACAATGTCCGGCATATAGGCAATGAAGAAGGACCATTGCCCAAAATCACCTATTATTAACGAATTTGAGTTTTTTTTTTTCCCAGGACAGAGATGAAAATGCTGACGTGGATGTTGATAATTTTCCCTTCTACGTGACTTTACCGAAAAAAACAAGAATAGGACTAAAGACGTTGGAGTGCTAGATTGCAGGATCGTGAGAGATGGTGTAAATATTGCACTCCTCTGGCAGGACTATTCTCCCATAGCATCATCAATGTTGAGCCGAATCGACCTCCAACCGGGGTGTGAACTCGCAACCTCCTAAGGAAAGTTTTGTGCTCAAATTACCTCCATTTGAGAATGATACAAGTTGGGAGGTAAGTAGCCAAGAGGGCATATGGAGGCAGTTGAGCCCTTTTGAGACGCCATGGAATGGAGTCCAAAGGATTCGGCTCATCTCGACACCTATTCGTGATGGTGGTGGGGGGGCACGGGGGGGCACGGTGGGGGGGGGGGGGGGGGGCACGGCCTTGGGCTTTCCTCCATTGTCCTTCTCTTCCCACATCGCTGGGATCAATGATCCAGATTTGGCAAGACAACCACCTGTTTACCAACGGCGTTGCAATTGGTGTGGAAGCACATTATACACGCGACCACCACCATGAGCAACAAAAGTTTATCACTTTCATAAGCAACAAACACCGCCCCACAACTGACAAACACATTATCCTGCATGTGTGATGTAAGGCACAGGAAATTGCCCTTCTCCAAAGCTAAGGGAAAATTCCCAAATCGTTAGTTTATGCATTTCTTTATAAGGCCTGCTCTGAAAACAAAATTGAGTACCCCGTGAAATTAATCTTGGATTAATATTTCCCGGCAAAGTTGGTACTCGTTAATCACCCAGGAGCGACGATGGGCTGAGTCAATCCCTCCAACCAGGATTTGAACTCGCGACCTTCCGATTGAGAGCCTTTCACTTTACGGCTCAGTCACCTGGCCGTGTAGTCAGTATGGTTAAATTGGCAGCTTGCCAAATATTCGTTGCTATCAACTATAGTCTTGATGCTATGGGAAGTGCTTTTAAGTATTTGCCTAAATTATTCAGAGAACCGGGCAAGTTGTGCACTCAAGAATCAGCAGATAAGAAGTCACTTAAAAGTGATAAGGATACAATTTATAGTGCAGCGATGACTATCAGAGGCATGACATCGTAGAAGTCACTACCATTAGAAATTTAGTAAATTGGCAGCCTTGACATAATTCAATGAAGCCTGCATTTAGAAATGCATCTATTTAATGAAAAAAAAACACAAATGTTTGCTCACTGCAACATCGCTTTTAGGATGGTTGCTAAATGTGCTTTTGCAAGACATAACTTAAAGTGATTTGTAAGTTTTAAACAACGCATACAAGACGCCCACAGCACTCTATGCAAAAACCATCAGCATGTCCCGAAGAAGTGCATTGTGGTCCTCTGGCTTTGGATCGCCATCAAAATACATTTGAACAAATGCGACCGCCCGACAGGCAGCAGCAGTGATAGAGATATACAACTGCAGGCCCGGTTTCATCCTTATTAGGACTCATCAGCACAGTATAGTCACTAATGTTCACTGCTGAAAAGTCTGTCTCGCAAACCACGTGGAGGGTTTACCTCCACACTACGGGGCCCGTTAGATTGGCTCATGCCACCAATAACCAAATGTATAAATGGGCCCTTTGTTCGAGCCACTGCCACGTGATAGTCTCCCACGCCGTGTCGTTTATGGGAGTTTGTCCAACATACGCTGACCATTGCGGGTGGGTGATCCAGGGATAGTTTATACATCACCCGTCACTGATGGTATCCGTGACCGTAAATTGAACTCCAGCCATTGGGTTCATAGCACAGTGCACTAAACCATTACGCCGCTGCTGCCCCGCTGATAGCGTTGATGAAAAAACAAATATCATGACCCTCGCATTAATACATCCACTTTGTTCTAAGGAATGGCCGAACATCAACAACTGTTCATAACAGTTTGAGTCGTGTAATTCTACATTGTTCAAAACGTGCCAACACATCCATTTAAAAATCACAAATACCTATTAACTTCGTGAGATTTGATGTTCCTATATAGGAATTCCCTGCCACGCAATGGTGTTTGTGTTGATTGAATTAAAATGAGCATCGCAAATAACAATGCTCGCAGCTGTCGCTGGTCTACGGGCAGACAGTATTCTGCGTATTTGCAGCACCATCGATGGAACGGTACCCCGTACCGTCAGGGGAGGGGCTGCTGGGGGCTGCTGGGGGCTGCTGGGGGCTCAGGATCCCCAGACAGCTAAGCCCCTTGGCGCCCCCGACGGGGGGGGGCTGCGGGCGGGTCTACGATGCCTCGCAGCCCCACCCCTCAATGGGCAAGGGGCATCAAAGGGGACCTCCCCAGCCGATCTGGAACCAGTTGAAGACCGAAGCCGAAGACCAGCAGCTAGATAGGTCCCCGGACCCCCTCGACCCGCTGTCCTTGTAAGGGCCGGTGGTGGGACTCTGGGCTAGTGGTGGGACTCTGGGCCAGTGGTGGGACTCTGGGCCAGTGGTGGGACTCTGGGCCGGTGGTGGGACTCTGGGCCGGTGGTGGGACTCTGGGCCGGTGGTGGGACTCTGGGCCGGTGGTGGGACTCTGGGACAATGGTGGGACTCTGGGACAGTGGTGGGACTCTGGGACAGTGGTGGGACTCTGGGACAGTGGTGGGACTCTGGGCCAGTGGTGGGACTCTGCGACAGTGGTGGGACTCTGGGACAGTGGTGGGACTCTGGGACAGTGGTGGGACACTGGGTCAGTGGTGGGACTCTGGGCCAGTGGTGGGACTCTGGGACTCCCGGCCCCACGCCCTTGTGAGGGCGAGGTTCGAGGGAGCCAGAGGTCTAGACCCGCACCTTGGCTGGGTGGGGTCAGGGTAGCCTCCCCTAGGGTGATTATAGCGGAGGACCCGAGAGCGTTGCCAGTGTCACAGCACGCTAGGAGTAGGCTGTGTCCCGAGGCTGAACAGTGTATGAGGAGGTCTGTTGGAGTGCTATATATAAAATAAAGAAGTTACCTAACCGAAGTGTCTCTGGAACCCACTACATATTTATACATTTGGGTAGTGAAATGAGCTTTCTTGATACAAATGTGCATGGTGCGCGATAACAGGTCCCTGCAGGGTGGGCTGGTAGGACAAGTCTCTGCGCTGTCTATTGCTGATTTTACACCCAACAGCACATTTCACTTCTTAATATTGAAAGGGGACGGACGGACACATTAATCTATTGCAGGCTGGTACACTCAGTTTACAACTTCGTTCCTACCAGTATAATCTTGTCCTGGCCGGAACCAAGCCAACTGGAATTGCCCTCATATTTAGACCTTGGGACCGAAGCAGAGCTGAGCCCTTCATAGTGCTAGCATGGGCATCCGCCATACACAAAAAACCTGTTCTAGGCTGCTGCGGGGTGCATGCCATGGGCAGCGGAGGGTAGTGCAGCAAAAGCCATTGTTGTAGCGTATTATGCTCTCAAGTCAGGACTCTGTAATTCCGAATCAGCGTGGCGATTAGGATGGTCAGGCAACCAAACCCTTGGCATTCATGGCTTAGGGAGGCTCTCATCCAGCAGTGGATTGAGGGGGGAAAAAAATCCTGGACAAAGTGTTGATGCCCCACGGCTCCGCAAAGCCAGATGAATGCAGCTGGCTTACTTGCACAACGTGAATATATTCTGGGCAATTTTACCACTGACACTACTGCATTAATAAAGCCATTGTACTTCGAATTACACAGAGACTGCAGGAGATCATATGTAAGTGCATAACATCATTCAAAATAAATGTAAACACAAATGTGAGATTAGGCAGGGCACATCGCGAAGAGATGATGGCTCAGTCAAAAACAATGGAGTGGCAGCCAGGGATCAGAACACAACTGAGTGTACGTCCACCCATGAGATGGAGCGATGAATTCAGCTCGTGTACAGGTGCTAGGTGGATTAGTACATCACACGATTGTGACAGATGGTGGCACTTTGGAGAAGCCTTCATCCAGCAGTAGAATGACCATGGTTGATGAGGACGAATGCATTGTCAGAAAGAATACATTTATTTTTCTGCAGACAGAATTCGAGATGTGCAAGGATTTTTTTTTACAACAGCCTAAATTGGTTACCCATACCAGACATCGCCAAAGGAGGCAGTGTGTAAGTGGATATTCAAATGTACGCCGCTGTATTGACTACATAATTACTGGCCTGACCTCCCATGCTGTGGGGACCGTGCAAACTACGCAGCATGCCATGGAACTTCCGAGGCTACTTTGATTCATGACGGTTAATTTTTTTAAGCAGACAGGGCAAATGCATGAGCATCCAGGGCAAACGCACGTTTAGTTTAAATAGCTTGCAACCCTTCACTCTGGCTGACTATCAGAGTAAAGGGGTTAACTTCGACCGTTGACTTCTGGTGTGGATAAAATTAAATTTCAGCCGTGTGGCAAATCAGCTGTAGTTGTTTTGTGAACAGAATGGTCCCCTGTATTAAGAATGTGGAATTTCCACCACTGGCTCAGGCTCCCAATTACAATGAGCACTGCCCCCCCCCCCACTCAATGGTGCATGGGGACACTTTATGCCGGTTTAGAAACTAGAATACTTGGGACAAATTAAATTGCATAAGTATGTTAAATGTAACAATTTAAATGTACCAACACGGCACAAGTCAATTCAGAAGCAGTAGGCAATGTGAGATACAATTATGCTCGTCACCGCGCGAGACCCTTACTGCCCAACGCCTTTGACTTCAACATAAAACAATGACTGAAACAAACTGATCGCCTGAAACTTTACAGACAATCCCACCGGCTTTATTTATATTTTATTTATTTATTTTAACAGCAAATAGGGAATACAATATACAGATGTTCAGATCATATACCGTTAACAATCCCAGCCTACATTTAACCGCGCACAACTGCAATAGTTCCTTATTCTTAAACAAAACTAGCAACCCCCCCACGAGTTCCTGCAGTCATTAGCATTCGCTGGCAAAAAATATATTTGAGAGGAACAACAGCTAACCCACAAGTTTGTACTCAAAGGCCATGAAAAACGGAGTCCTTTTTTTGCGCCGTTTCAGAGACATTTTTGAACAAACGCAGCCTCGTCATGCAGAGTTCGTGTTGCCTGTAAACACGAAAAACATAAAATAAGTTTAAACAGGCCAACATTTGTTTTTAATCAAACATAGTTATAAGACACGTACAGCACAGTTACACTTGACCAATTTTTTTTTTTACAAATAAAATGACTCAGAGGGCACAAAATATACACGCCTTAAGTTTTGGCAAAGGAAAGCCTTTTTGAAAGTTTATGTTTAGTGGCGCAAGACAACCTTCAACAGAGCGTCTGTAAAAGTTAAAAAGAGTCCTGTTAATTTTCAACTAGCAGCACATTCTCTTAAACTACTTTTGAAACAAGGTTTTCATTTTGATTGCGAAACCTCCCCCACTTAAATGTGTTTTATTATTATTATCAAACATACAAAGACTACGTACAACGAGCATTTACAAGAAAATGTCCTAGCTTCGAAACAAGAACCAGGATAAACAATAGTTCTGTATTGTGTTCAAAAGTTCTCGTCACGTCACATTCGCTTTCAGTAGTACAATGTCCTCCCCCCCCCCCCCCCCCCAGCTTCACCATTCGCACCGCGGTTTCGAACAACATTTGAGAAAACATGAGTTTGGCATGGGCGGCTGCCTTCCTCACCGCTCTGCATTTATTGCTTTGGACCGAGTCACTGTAGCGTAGTGATGAGATGGAAGCGACCAAATACAAAATGGGCTGTAAGCAAGAGGTTGCATTGGCTGTGCTCACCAGCATTGCGAGTGGAGCTGGACGGACTCGCACATTAATTCTTGCACAAAACGAGACGAAATAACCCATTTAGCTTTACTGCTTTTAGCGAGCACCCAAGGCTCACATGGCACATGTAGGGGGTTGTGTGGCCAGCACAACCAGCACACCTTTGTCTCCGCGACGCTCATTGTTACACACTGCACCGTGATACTCATTTGCGGTTGAGCTGACCTAGATGAGGCCCCAGTACAGGTTGAGATACCACTGGCCATTGATGGTGTGCGTTATCAGGAATTAAACATAGGTGACATGGATGTGCACTAAAGACTACACCAACACACTCACAAAAGAAAAGATCCCCCGTATAGCCTTAACAGACTTTTGGGGCAAGTGCTATTAGCGAGCACCTATGAAGGCCGGAACAGCACACGAGGGGGTGGGTGGTTATCACCACGCCTGGCCACCTTTGTCTCCCCCGTGGCAATGTTTACACACTGCACCAGGTACTCATTTGAGGCCGAGTCGACCTAGGGTAGGCCCAGAACCGGTTCAGATCGTCACTGGTGTTTGTCGGGAGCGGAAATTGAACTTGGTTTGCCAGGGTTCATGACGCAGGGGGCTAACCGCGACATTACCACTCCCCTCGTGAACACTCCATACACACACTGGCACTAACACACAAATAAAAAAAAATTCAAGCAGCTTCCTGTTGCAACATCTTTGACATAGGAAAGTCAGTGGTTGTATATAGGGCTGAGTCATGGCACCTAATCTGTCATGAATAGATGCGTATGTATAACCCTGATTCCAGACAAGACACTCTCCAATTGGGCAATCCTCAGTGTTGCTGAAGCCACCACAGTACTTAATGTGTAGTCAGTTTATGAGTGGTCACATTTTCTGTGAACATGGTATTAAAATTAACCAAACAATTGATGTACAAAGCCCTAAAGAATTTACAGAGCTCCATTTTAAAGTTCCAACTTTTTGTTGTGATTACATTTAGTCATCCGATACAATTCTGTCGTCCCAAATTTTCGTACTCGAATTTTTCAAGATACAGTATTAAAAAAGTTTACTTTAAAAATAAATTTGACACTTATTTGTGTGCACTACAGTAATGTAACCACCCCGTAAAATCTTCTTGACCTCTACCTGTACATTGGTGACGTTTAATAATAATGCCCTTACACAACAGCACATTCAAGTGCGGTCAACGTGGTCTTCTGGGTAAGGCCGCAGGATAAAGATCTCCTCGCTCAAGCTTTCCATGCACGACAAGGGGCGTCTTCAGGAGCTGAAGACACCCGCAGTAGTGTGGGCAAAGGCAAACAACGTGTTTAGCGCATCTTCTCCCGAGCTTTTGCCACGCAGCGCTATCGGCATCTCCATCCGAAAATGGACAAGAATACCGAGAATACTTTCCACATCCTTCCAACTCCTGAAGAGGGTCGCCGCAGTAGTGTGGCAGAACCTTGAGGAAAAGAAATGCTTAACATGTGGCCTTACTCGGCGGCCCAGACTTGGGATTACGAGTGGGCTGCGGAAACCTACGTGCTATAATAGCGCCCGTCACTGCAAGACGATTTTCCCAATGATAGTTTTTTTTTTGCAGAGAAAGCCTGAAGTTGGACACAAAGTCCATTTCTCGCCTCATCCCCAGCCACTGTAACGAGGTTATGTGGAAGGTGTCATGGATTTATTTTTGCTTAAATGCATTAACACCGCGATGTTTGGGTTGGTAAGGCACTCTCGCTCCTTGTGCTCATTAGCAAGCCACACGCGGGGCACACATGTCGGTTGGGAATTTCGTGGTGTGGTCACCGTCAGAGAGATGGGCAGCAGTACACGGTAGCATTCTTAAGAATGCAATCGCTTGCTTAAGAAAGTACACACAGACATGGTTGTTAACCCACACGGGGAGGAGCGGCTCGGCTGCTAAATTGCACGAACGCAGAACAGGACGAAAAAAAAACGTACATATCCACACACACACACGAGTTCCCTGTAATGAGAAAAAATAAGCTGTGATCATTAAAAGTGATTTGCATCGATGTCCATGGTTGATGCTGTAGTAATCAATTCTGGTAATGATTCATAATCAGAAATATCACGGTTTGGCTTAGGGATATTTAGGATGAGGAACTGAACTTGGGTTGCAGTGAAGGCTCGAGTTTGGCCAATCGTAGGATTAGGGCTCAGTGTCTTCTCTTTAGTGTTCGGGATAGAATTATGCATAAGGTTATGGTTAAAATTAGAGACAGAGTATCTGCTTAATTGCTAGGGCTAGGATTATGGAAAAGGTTACCCTTAATCCTATCCTTATTAATTCCATGGAAATAATTTATGCCACATTTTAAGACCTTGTGTAAATATATATATTTTTTCAATAACCAGGGTTGAAAATTAGTAGGTCAATGTCTGGGTCTTTTTAAAGGGTTGGTCTAGGTTTGTAGCTACAA
Organism: Petromyzon marinus; assembly: GCF_048934315.1. NCBI lineage: Eukaryota > Metazoa > Chordata > Hyperoartia > Petromyzontiformes > Petromyzontidae > Petromyzon > Petromyzon marinus. The sequence goes on from NC_133671.1 coordinate 9,917,618, forward strand.
TTATGGCTATAGTTGGGTACAAGTTTGAGATTTTTTTTTAAGCTTTCGTGCTAGATTTATAGTGAATACTAGAGCCAATGCCAAGGTCAGGGTCTCTCTATGTTAAGCTTTAGTTAAGGCTTGATTCTTTAACACAAATAGCATTTGTCATGTTCTACGACCGCTCAATACAGCCACTGCATCCTCAGAAGCTGTCTCAGGTGTCAGGCCCGAGTGCTGTGGGGCACGACGCATTCAGGGGTGCGATCTGTGCTGCCAGCCCGACTTAGGTTAGATCCAATCAAGGGCAAGCCTGCGGTCCATGCAGTCAAAACACCCATCCGTATTATCCAAAGGTGCTCACACAAACAAAGATCCTCCATAAAGTCTGCACGGGCTTTTGGGGCAAGCGCTGATAGCGAGTACCCATGAAAGCTAGAATGGCACACACGAGGGTGTGGTGTGGCCAGAATCCATGCCTGGAAAATAATTTGTCTTGCCAGTGCTGACGTTAACAAACCATGCCAGGTACTCGCTTAATACCGAGTACACCTCGTGGGTGCCTGGGACTAGTTCGGGTATCAGTCACCACTGATGTTAGCTGTGGATGGGAATCAAACCTAGGACGATCGGCACGGCACACGGTGGGGGGGGGGGGGGTGGACCAGCAGCACGCCTGGCTGAATTGTCTTCCCAGTGCTGATGCTTACACACCGCACCAGGTGCGGTACGTCCTCTATTTACGTTGGGGATGCGTCCCTGGAAAATGCGACGTTTGGCTAAACAATGTAAATGGAAAACCTATTTTTACAATTGACTTAATCACATTCGATTTATGGTAAGTTCCCGAGGGTAATTTTTTTTTGCAATTTTTTTTTCTCTCAAAAAAATGCAATCCAAGATACCAAAAAAATAATATTGCTATATAACAAGTTTAAATAAATTATATAAGTTAATACTGAGCACTTACCGAAAGACGGTGACAGAGATCGCATTTAGAGGCGTGGTGTGGGGTGAAGGCGACTTGAGAGGAGTTAGGGTCTGGGCAGCGATGTCGCTAACACTGTCGAGGGGAGAGCGCCGGTTCAGCGCACCGCCGCGTAGCGCGTCATCGCGTATACTGCCCATAAACTCGGCTGCGTTCTTTTCTTTGAAAATGTTTTTTCCAGAACACCGTTGTTGTGAATTCAATGCACTTTAAAGCAAATTACTTTCCCCGGTTCATTGGCGACGACATAGTGAAACAACGTCAATAGGATCGACGTATACAGAGGATATTCTTGGTTCTTTTGGTGACGTCACGTAGATATAACACGAAAAATAAATAAATAACAATCAAGTAAATTACAAATGTAAATAATAATAAAAATAAAGAAAAATAATAATGAATTGAAAATAAAAGCGAAAAAACCACAATAAAATAAAAAAATAATAGTAGCAAAATTTGATTTGAAATAAATTGAAAATAATAAAATAAAAAAACCCATGGCGTTTCGATCGCAACACAAACGGTCATCAGGCGGAGAGTGGAATTTTGCTTTTATTACTTTAAATTTATTATTTTCTTTTTATGACTTTATTTTTTTAAATAAAAAATGTTTTTTTTTACTATTTTTTTAATTTACTTTGTGTTTTCTACCTACGTGACTTTACCGAAAGAACCAAGAATATGAATTCCTGCAGCCACGGAAGTTTTACGTCTAAAAAGTAAATAGAGGACTTGCTGCACTCATTTAAGGCTGAGTTGACCTAGAGGGACACTCACGACTGGTTAAAATATTCACCACTTTTGTTGGTCGTGAGTGAAGATCGAACTCGGTCGCTGGGTTTGCAGTACAGTGCGCTAATCACTACACAACCCGCTTACTCACATGCACACACAACAGCACACAAAGAAACACACAAACGCACGCACGCATACGTTAACAGGTGTAATAGTAACACCAGCATACAGTGCACGATGGGAATGAATGCACACGTGTAACACAAACATTGTAGAAATACTCTCTCAAACAGAGTGTTGAGACTTGAGTGTCCCGTGATTGTAGATCTCACAGTCTCAGTTTGAGGATATGTCCTCGGTGGCATGATCTCCAAAGCTTAAAAGACCGGATGCTGATCATTATACAGAACGATGGCCATGCGCGCACACACACACGCACACCCAATGTGATCACAACATTATTGGCATTAGTGGAGATATACAACCCATAGAACATGTGGTTTTACCAAAATCACCTGCAACACCATCAACCCCAAACCCACCCATCAGCCCTGAGCCTTTTGAAATAATTAAACTTGATTCATCACAAAACCCCACTCGTGATTACTTGGTTACTCAACATGAACCTCGATGTAAAGTCTACGAGGCGTCAATTGGCAGGTTAGTTGTTTTCATATTTACATTTCTTTGTCATCATTTCGCTTTTGATATTTTATTGACAGTGCTCGAGTTGTGCACCTCAACTCGAGAACTCGCTTCACACCAACCTCGATGTGCCGCTGCCAAACACAATCACACTAACAGCAGCTGTCTCTTAATACGAAGGTCTGCGTTTCACCGCGCAGACGAAGCAACATAAACAATGTACATTTTTTTTGCCCATTCTCATAATATCTTGTACAAGAGAGGTCATAGTTTTAAAAGAACAATTGTTAGCTCTTTACAATTTACTTGCAAGGAATTTTCAGATGTGAGATTTTGGCTAGGCCACTAGCACCCAAAAGCTTACTCTTACAATGACATCACAGTTTACAATCCACTTTAGAGAGCACACCAAGCTTTAGTATGAAATATACTGTCGTGAAGGATTTAAATACTGAGCATCTATCTATAGGGATAATGAAACATTCAACTCCATGCAAACCGGCTCAGTGGCAGGCTTGCGGATTGCTCGGGTATCCAACCTCGTGTTTTTTTCTCTTTCTGGGATGAAGGGGTCCAGGTCTGATTAGTCTGCATCGGAGTTAGCAGCCAATACGCAGAGCCTGACGACAACATTTGTAATTCTGTGAACTGCACAGCGCCCACATAAATACTTCACAGCCTCATGTACATGAGGGCACTAAATCTGCAAAGTAGCAAAAGAATGGCTTGGGTCGGCTTTAGAGGTGAACATCTGTGAGACGGAGACATGGGTCTGATGAACGTTGGTAGTTGCTATAAGGCCGGTGGGAAGCTTTACAATTAGGGAAGCTACAATTGTATTGCTCGAGGCATTGCTCATATTAAGGAAATGGGTTGCAATTAATAATTTTTCTTTTAGATCCTTGGCCACAATTGATCAATATCCTGAGTGAGTTGAGCACAACATATTAACTACAGTGAGACAATTTAACAATCTGCAGAGTGGTTTCACAAAACTCCTTAATTTTATGGCCATTTTATAGGATTGCATTTTAGCTCAACTGAATTGGATGGAACTGACAAAAAAAACATTGGCACAAGGACAGTAGGCAATTACAGCCGATAAAGTAGCTTAAAATTAACGTTTATTTTAATGAGAAAATACACTCTTTTGCCAACAGCCTTTCACTTACTATTTCTTCATGTTGGATTTATTTATAAAAAAAATATATGCTGTATTTTACGAAAAATTCAGCTGATTTAATACCAATTTAATTGTGGTCACCAATTACAGAAAATTACTATCCAGCATTAAAACTGATAATTTTCTGACAGCACGATTTATGTTTGAAGATGCATTTAGGTCCTATTCAATCTATGCGATTTTAGAAATCTTTCCACAGAAAAGCCTCACTGGGTCTCAAGGCTTCAAGAAGTTCCTGCTTCAGATATTTTATTTCATTTCGAGGTACTTACACAACTGGGAGGAAATTGCAATGAAGGGAGAACATCCATGCCTAGCAAGGGAGAACTCACACTGCACAAATGGGGTCCCCATCACCTACTTTCTGTACTGCATACTCCAGGTATACCAGACATCAAGGTCCCATCTATACATGACCACTCAGCTTCAAGAGTGGCCACTGATATCCGCTATTTCTGTGGCCATGGTACCTTAACCGAGGCGAGTCTCAGGAACATAACGGAGTGTGCTGTAGCCAACCTGCCTCATAGACACAGCAACGATGCTGCGGGAAGCGAACCTTGGATTGCTGCACACATGCGTGCGAGCACACATACACAAATGCAATACTCGCGCCTCTTCCTCAGTGGGGACTTTAAAAAAAAGATGATCCTATTTATACGTGGCCATCCACTGCATCTCCTCTTATTTACCTGACACTTAATGTCCTGTTTCCCTTGGCTGCCATTACCTCTGATCCAATTTTAAAAAAAGCCATGCGCGCGCTCAAAATATCTGTCCGTCTCCCTCAACACACATCACAACTGTGCAATAACCAGGCACTGTGTGTGGCAGCTGCCAACAATGTCCACATAAACCCTGGCAGGAGGGGGGGGGGGGCAGTGGTGATGGGCGGCGGGGGGCAAGAGAGAGACTGACCGTGCCGACCGAGCGACGGTCCATGGCACCGTACCCTGGCTTCTGTCCTCACCCTGCTTTCATCAGGCGATCGCCAGAGCACACCCCGTCCCTCCCCTCCCCCTCCCCCCCCCCCCTCGCTGTGACCCCCTGGCCCCGTTTAGCAGTCGAGCTCCATGGCCGATGCCCACTTCCGGCGGTCGCTCACAAAGCCCTGGTTCTGCTTGAGGGTGAACGCATCAACACTCGGGCCCAGGCTGCGCGACGCCGGCAGCTGTAGGAAGCCCTTGTGCGCGGAACTGTACTTGTAGAGGGCGGTGGCGCGCTCCGTGAGCGAACCAGCGGTGAGGCTCGCAGGGCCCAGGCCGCACAGCCGCCACACGGCACCCGTTTCCGGGTAATGCGCGTAGAGCGCGCGGAACTGCCAGCCGCCGCCCGGCCGGAACAGAATGAGGAAGTGGGGTGCGTCGCACATCTCCAGTTCCTGCAGCAACGAGAGGCGATGGGGAAGGTTGAGTGAGGATGAAATGGGGAGAGGGAGAGAGAGAAAGGATGGTGAAAAGGTGAGTGGGAATTGATTAGCAGGGGGGGAAGAGAGGGGGGGGGGGGGAAATGTCGGCAAGCGTGTTGAGCGTGGGATAGGTCAGAGCGTTTTTCAAAAGGACGCAGGTTGAAGAGTCAGTATGAGCACACACGATGCTATCTGCTTACAGATGCTTGAGACGCATGTACCATTCGTCTCAAGTGCATCTGGATTCAGGTCCTTATGAATATGTACCTCTGATGTGTACCTGTTAATCAATGAATCAATGACTGCAAAAATTGCGACGCATCCGAAAAAAACACTGGACGCATGTAGCAAAAAAGACTTCCACACACGGACAAATATCGAGCAAAACGTGCGGTGAAGTAAACGAGGTCGAAAAAATCATCACTGTCATTGTTGTCATCAGTAAACACACCACAACTGAAAAATATTAAATAAGTTTACAATTCACCAATGATCCTTCCCAAGTTGCATTTCATCCGAAATATTGATCAGTTTTGAAGCTGTACTTATTTATGCACATGTGCAAGTGCAGGTTGAAAAAAGTATTTTCATCCTGTGCTGCACACAGCCAAAGCAGTGCCCTACAAATGTAAATACGAAATATACTCCCCTCCCCCCAAAAAAACCTCTATTGTGGAAAATACGAAATAGATATTTTTGGTTTTTATTAAACCCAAATCAACAGTCATAACAGAATGGCACATGAACGTACGAGCAAAGCTTGCTTGTCTAGGGATTAAGCTCTCTGGGTAAGTCTTTCCTCCCTAAAAGGGGGCTTTTGTTAAAGTGTACCGGGTTCATTTTCTAACGAAGGTGGGGAGTGGGGACTCTTCGGGGGGGGGGGGGGGAGGGTAGTATGACGAAGATAATGAGCAAAATGAAGATAGGGTATGCTGAGAGTAAAGTGAGTCCTGGGGCCCGTCCCCCCACCTCCTCACCATTTCCAAGAGCTTTCTTGTTTGGAGTTCATATCATGGCATCCTCGGGTAGCACGAAATAGATATTTATACCCAAACGCAGAGGCAGAAAGATTCACTGACCAAGCTACTGACAGGCGAGACAGACGCACTTATTTGAGTGACCAACTGACCTGCAGCACCTTCAGTTTTTGGTTCTCGTTCACCTTGCCAGCCAGGCAGCAGTGCGACACCGCATTCTGCACCAGCGAGCGGTTAGTTTTACTGCTCGGCTCCACAAACAGCCGGGGGCCTGCAACACATCACCGCCGACACCAACGGCAACATTACTGTTTTCACAATCACCGAGATCCTTGTCATCGACCCACACCCATCCCAACCCAGCTACCTCCTCAGCCATCCAGCCAGCCACCCACGCAGCCACACCACCCACCACCATCCCAGTGTAAGGCACTGCGTTGTATGTCATCCATCATATGATAGATGCTCGTACCTGTGTATGTGGAAGAGCCAGTTGATTGACTGTCCCAGTCCCTCTCCTCGCTTGATACTCCCTCCCCATCCAACACCTCCATCGACCCACACCTACAGAAACACACACACACAAGCACGCGTGCGTGTGAGCACATGCATCTATACAATAAATGCCTGTACAGATGTTTCTGTACAGCTGTTTGATATGCGGTTTCATTTACACCGTAAATACTTCGTAATTATTTTGTATATATCACAAAGACAAAGATTCCCCGTGTAGCCATTGGGACAAGTGGTGTTGGCAAGCACCTATTAAGGCTGGAACCACACACAAGATTTGTGTGGTGAGCACCATGACTGACCGAATCTGCCTTTGTGATGTTTACACACCGGCACCAGGTACTGATTTAAGGCTGACTGCACTGAGAGGAAGCCCACGATCATTACTGATATCAAATGCCACTGATATTAGCCATAGTCGGAAATCTAAGTTAGGTCGATGGGCTCATAGTACAGTGCACTATCCACTTCAGCACTGCTTCCCACGTGTACTTATATATATATTTACGTGTATGTAAAGAGCAAGTGCAATTTTGAAAATACCTATTAAAGGGAACAATATATACAAAGGGTGTGCTGGGGCTCACAAACTGCATACCCCAACCACTTTTTTTTATCAACAGTTTTACTTAACTTGACTCCTATGTTTGTTGTGGTCAAATCTTGCAATCAAAATTTTGTCTACTTCCTGTTGTCCAATCAATTCCAAATTTTGCACACGTACTCAGATCCGGTGACAATGCATGCCTGTATCAATTAATTTGCTACTTTAAAGCAATTAACATTTTCTTTGGTTCTTTCAGTAAAGTCACGTATTCTCATTCTACGTGACTTTACCGAAAGAACTAAAGAAGATTAATCCCTGCAGTCACGAAAGCTTTAAATCGAAAATTCACATTTTGTATGGACGCCTTATTATTTATCTATATTTGTGGAGGTGAAAAACGCCGCGGTCCCTAAACTCTGGAATCGCCTCGCCCAAGAAGCAGGCGCTGCCACGTGTCTCATGCGCCATGTGTCTCAGGCGCTACCACGTGCCTCAGGCGTGCCTGCTAAGTGTGAACGAGTTACGGAAGTGATTAATTCAAGTAAGCGTTGATGCGAGAGCAGGCGCCGTATCATTGGCGTACTTCCCGACCGTGAGTTAAAACCGTTGTTTAAAAGAAAGATTGTTTTAAGGAGTTCATTCATATTTAACCTGAAAACAGGGTCCTTTATTGATGAGAAATAAAATACTCAATTCACCTTCATCAGTCTGCATGTGGCGTATTGAATGTTGAGGGCCTTATCACAAGCAAGGCAGCATGAGCACGCTGTGAAGGCCTCAACAGAACTGACCATGACCCCTTTGACCATTATACATTATGAAGGCTCTCCTCCTCCTTGATTTGTGCTTGAGAGATTAACAAAAAAACTGGGGGCTGAACGGAGGAGTCCACACAAGAATAAGCGCACAACTGGGCAAAGCACACATATCCCATAGCCAATATTAACCAGCATTGCACACTCTTACATCATTCAGAATTGTTTAAAATAAATTAAAATAGCTGGCAATTGATTCCTGTAATATGAAACCTCCTATGATATAAGAAAATGTTTAATACAATACGAGTGTTTTTTATCTACAAGAAGTCTGCCGACAGCGATTGATTGCAGAAATAATTATATTTTGGGAATTTGACCAGAATGACATTGATTAAAATGACACGAAATTAGATTTTTTTTTTCAAACCCTGGACAGACTTCACATTTCACTGAATCAAATTGCTCTAAATTGCTAGAAGATATCGCCCTGGTTTAACGCACCACGAGGAATATTAACAGACCGCACCTGACAGTTCACCATCGGCAAAAAATGCAAGTGAAGCACCATTACATCGAGAGGGGGAAGATAATAATGCGTGGCAGGTCAGCTGTCAGCCAGGCAGGCATTTTTATTGCCCAATTATAAAGTGCCGATGTCATGAAAACCGAGGTGAGTTTATATCAGGAATCCCCGCTGTTTTCAGAATATATTTTTTTACCTCTTGCGAGCAGCAGATCCACGCCCGCCACTGTGGGCAGGCAGTGATGCCAGCGATGCGCATGAAGTAGACTGCAGCTTGCTTATAGCGGTCCCTGTTTAGCATGTTAAATGTGCACACAAACAAAACAACCCCCATTTTCCATCAAACGGCAGAGATGTCACCACGGCACTTGTGCCAGGCTATTAAGGCCACACACACACACGACCCATGCACGCACACGCATTCATATTGCTTGTGTAAGTTAATAATCTATACATACTCTATGTCAGCCTGTGACCAAATCAGCTGGAAGGTGCCCCATCCCATCACACCCAGAAAGCTAAGCGGGGTGGACCCTTCACAGTGCTTTAATGGGTGACGATCAAGTATGATAAGATTATGCTTTTATGGGTGACGATCCTGTATGATACGATTATTATTGAGGGTGCGTGGTGGGCAGCGGAAGGCGGTATAACTAAATCCATTATAGTACTGTACTTCTATGCTCACACATCTCTCATACCCATACCTTCTCCAACCCGCACTGACTAGCGGCTTGGCCAAGTAACCCCCCACGGTACAGGGGAGGTACTCATTCAGCACAGCACCAACACAAGGGCTGTACTCATGTACACCAAAGGGGCAAACAAACCAACGCACGCATGCAAAGCTATGCCTTGAAGCAGTTGTGTACGGGGCACCTTCACAGCTCAGCAGAATGCATGCATATTTTCAATGAGCAAAAAGACGACCACTGATAGTTTAGCCTATAGAAATTTGGATTTGCTGTTCGTGAGCACCTATTAAAAGTCTGTGGTAGTTGGGCCACCGCATGTATTCTCAGTATTAAATTGTGAACACACCTTGTATTAATTTAGGCAAGGTTTACCTCGCGCAAAATCGACAGTTGTTGTGTACTTCTATGCTCCAACGTCTACGCTCCCCACCTAACCAAAATGAATTGACACAACATGGCTGAGTATTGTCAAAACCTCCCCCATTACCCACATGAGCAGAGGGGCCCTCATCCAGTAATGGATTGACGAAAATCGGCTATACGTTTACATCACCTAGAAGTGGCTCAAGCCAAAGTCTGATGCTATTTGCCACTGGTGCATTGTACAACCAAATGAGCAAGCACAAACACACCCAACAACGCAAAAGCAGCCGCCGCTTGTCACTAAGCGGTGACGACGTCGCCACGGCGCTTGTGCCAGGCTAGGTGCACTTTGACGCCACGTGCTAGCACGGGTGTCTGCCAAATGTGCCACTTTTCAAATCGGTTTTGAAAAGTAAAAAAAAAGTCAGTCGCACAAGCCGCCTGGACCAGCTTCTTCGTGCACTGTCCAGTGGTATCAAATACTTAACGATTCCGTCATGAACATTGCATTCCTGGTCCCGTGCCAGTGTGCGAGAATCGAACATCTGGTGTGCATCCTTGTGTGAACGTGTGTGTGTGTGTGTGTTGCGTTTGTGCGTATTTCAGTGGCCAATAAGCGTGTACACTGCTATCCACAAGCTGCCTGTGTTAGTGACTCTGCGTGTGTGTGCACTATATACCCGTAGTGCGTGACTGGTCAACTCCTCTCCCTGGTGTTCTCCTTTTAGACAACAAGGGTTCCGGAGTGTCCCTCCCGTCTCTCCGTCTATGACACGCACATCAAAACATGCACGAATACAGATAATAAATAAATAAATAATCCCCCCATTTATAGACAAACGATGCTAAAATCTACTACTTATCTAGACCAGCACACGACACACAAAGGAAGTTGTGCCAGTAATACACACGTCTGTCCGGTCTAACTCCCCAAAATTGATGGTCATAGTTTTCCACACCAAGCACTCGTTTTACATACCAACTGCCACTGGTAAACAGCCAGGAATTTAACCAGGGCCTCAAGTGCACTGTACTAATGGATAGTCTGAGAAATATGCACGTATTGAAGGCTGCAATACCACATTTGTGAATTACACAGACCTTGAAACCTAAGCAGTCGCCGATACCGATGGATACAAAAAAAAACACACACACCAATCGGAACACCAACCAAACACAAACACATCGAGCAGAGCTCTCTGGCCCACCTCGGCGTGCTCCCGCCTGCATTGCGTGGCGTTCCTGGTCGCGGCTGCTGCTGCTGCTGCTGCTGCTGCCTCGAATTCGCGTTTTCACTGCTCAGGTCCGGAGTCGACTTTGAGTTGCGTTTACTGAGCCCGCTTCCGCTCGTACTGTCCCCCCCCCTCTTCACGTCGCCGCCACCTCTGCCATCCGCCTTCGCCGACCGAATCTTCGCGGCCGCGGTCCCAACTCGCAGCTTGGGACTGGCGACCACGGGCGTCCATTCCTCGTTGCCGTTTGAGATCCCCCCCTTGCCGTCATTGCCGTTGAGGCCGGCGCCGGCCGCGGGGGACGTGGCGTCCACGTCGGCGTAGAACCGACGGAGGTGCGGTGTCTGCACGCTGCTCGCGAACGGCCGGGGGCTCAGCAGCTGATGACGGCGAGTGATGCCGACGGTTGAGGCCGAGTCCCCATCTCCACCGAGGCGCACGTTTAAATTGTGGTCGCGCTCCGGACTGCGGTTGCGGTTGGCGTCTCTCGCGTGTGACTTCTTCGACGGCAGGGTCATCGAGTTGTAGGTGCCGGACGTCGGTGGCTTCTGCACCCCGTGCCTTGCCGGCAGGGTGTGGCGTTCTCGGCCCTCGAAGCTCGGGGTCTTTGGAGACGGCTGGACAAACCGCGCTTCGCCGCGTCCCAGTAAGTTGTCTGACGATTTGGCCCGAGGAAGCGTGGACGATAACTGCTTCTTGGGGTTGACTGGGGTGGTCGGGCGAAATGTGTCCACCTCCTTGGGTCCGTTTCTAATGAGGTTTTCCTGCTCCAGCGAGAGATGCTTCATGTCACGTTGCAGGTCCAGCAACGTCTCCACAAGGCGGGTGATTTCCTCGCTGTCGCTATCCCCTGCGCAAAAAAGCAAGCGAACAAGTGGCACAGGTCGCATTCATTGTTCTGTATATAAAGCAACTTGAGAGTCACTAGCGGTGCTGTGATTTTTGATAGGAGTGTGTACCAAGTAAACTATAAACAAAACAATTCACATCATGGGATCTCCTTTGCCAGTACCAAAATATGATAATAGGTTTTTACCTTTTTCTGGCAACAAAACAGGTGCTAAGATGTTAAAACACCAAACTTAAACCTTTTACAAGGAATCATGTCTGCATTAACCACAATGCTTGTGGTCAGAATGCAAACAAAAAACACTCAGATAATAAATGCATTGTCCTTGAAACTGATTGGTCCACACCAGAGAGCTTTCTTTTGAGCCTCGTCTCAAACGGTGTTAGACCAGAGGACGCCAAAAGGCGTACCAATCAGTTTCAAAGACAATGCATATATTATCAGAGTATGTCTTTTGTTTGCATTCTGACCACAAGCATTGTGGTTAATGCAGACACGATTCCTTGTAAAAGGTTTCAGTTTGGTGTTTTAACATCTTAACACCTGTTTTGTTGCCAGAAAAAAGGGGAAACCTATTATCAAAACTATTCACTTTACCAGGTAAGGCCCACTATGCTACGTAGCTCTTTTCAGAAGCAACACGGTCACAAATGAGAGGCCAATGAAGTGGCTTATCACGTGGAAATGTCTGGCAGCCAAATACTCTAAATGCATGTTTCTAAATGTGGAGAGAAACACCAGAGGACCCGGAGAAAAATCTACGCGACCACGGGGAGAACATGCAAACTCCAAATATACAGGTGTCAGGGTCGGGATCAAACGCATGACCTCCTGTATACCAGGTGAGGGAGTTAACATCTCACCACCGTGGCACCCTAAGTATCACAAGCATGTATAATGAATGACAATAGCATCATCAATTAATTTAAAAAAACAAATGTCAGGAAAGAAAGCATTTCATGTTGTCAATTGTGGCCTGCATGTAAAAATAAAAATTTGATTGATGATGAGCGCTTGTGTTGCGTTGCAAATGTCGTGATTATTTTAATTAAATTTTATTTGTGATTTATTAAAATTTTCTTTTATTTCTACATACGTGAATTTACTGAAAAAACAATGAGTATATATGGTTTCAATTAAACAAGCAATGATTAACTAATTATTTAAAATATAGTTTGAAAAATTGGAAAAATTATCCACGTGAGTTGACACGCGCAGCTATTTGTCAATCCACTGCTGGATGAGGGCCTTCCCATGCCGTGTGGGCCGTGGGAGTTGACAACTTCACTGTTCTGGCCACTGCATATTGGTGAAGGCGGAGTGTGTACATGTGAGAGCATAGACGTAGAGTACAATACTTTTTTCTGCACTGCCCACAATGTAGTCCCGCAGTGCCAGTGTAAAACAGTGTTCGTGTAACACTGTACAGTGGAACATGTTCTTGTAGCGTTATATTTTACATCTGTTTTAACAACTCTACACTTCACTCTGCCCGTGCTACACATGTAACACCCACCTTTTGCATCCTCATCCTCATCGCCGTTGTTATTGCCACAATCATCCCTGCCATCCTCCTCAGCAGAGCTCCCACAATGCACTGCTTCCCCTCCCTGGGGCTGTGGTCGCGTTGCCCTTTTGCGTTTGTGCTGCCGAGCGTCCCTCCGAGCGCACAGCTCGCTCACCTGCGTGTGAGCAAACACGCACAGAAGACAAAGATCACCTTTATTAGCTTACCTAGGCTGCTGGGGTAAATGCTTTTAGTGACCACTTATGAAGGATGGTACGGCCCAGACCCCATGTCCCTGTGTTGCTGGCCACACCAAGCGTGCGGTAAACACTCGACGGAGCCAGCCATCTCCACCCACGTACCTGCAGTGTCAGCGCCTGCATGGCCATCTGCTTCGCCTCGAACTGCGCCTGCACAGCCAGAACCCTCTCCTCGAACCACCCGCGCCCGCCTACGTCGCGCTCCGGCAAGGCCTCGTGCCCACGCAGCCTCGTCAACAGCTGCTTCTGCTGTTTTTTGGCGCCATCGGGCAGGGGGCTGGACGTGGCGAAGGGCGAGTCCAAGTCATGCGGTGCCTGCGCCGTCCCCGTGCCGAAGCTACCGAAGGCCGAGTCATCACTCTGGGAGAGGACACCCGAGTCGTGCTCGCACGAGTCGCGGCTGGCCTGGCCCTCGGTGCCCGGCACCCGCGGGGAATCCAGAGTGGCGCTCCCTCGCGGCGGTCTCGACGCCACCTTCGGAAACATGAACGTGGACGTCTCGGGTTTCTTGGAGAAGCCCCGCGGCAACGCCAAAGAGGCCGCCGGGAGCCCCGATGAAGCGGTGGTGCCTGCCTTCGCATCGCCTTGATGCTTCTTCCGCTCGAGTGTCTCGAAAAAGTTTCGGCGGTTCGCCACGGCAGGGCCAGGGCTCAGGTTTGCCAGCTCGTCGGCATGCGGGGCGGCAGGTTGCTGCGCGGGTCTCGGTTGCAGGTGGTGACTCGACGCCGACATTGTTGGTTTTTGAGGGTTGGACCTGGATGGGGGTCCGTGACCAGGAGCCGGGTCCGAGAGTCCGGACAAAAAAATGTTGTCCGGCTTTTTGGGTATCGCTGGCTTGATTGGTGTCGGCGTTTTGTCAGAGATTTTTGAAGGCGGGTTGGAGAAGGGACTGCAGTAAGGGAGAAGGAAAGAGAGACAAAAGCATATTTATAAATTGATTAATGTGATACACATAGCCTTTTTTCAGGAGCTTTGAGGTGAAGTGCAATTCCATTCTGAACCTTCGCTCAAATATGAGAATTCCCTACTGAGAGGTCAGACACGCTGTAGATTGGGAAACAGCAGATTTACCCCATGCTGTCTCAATCACTTTCTGTCATCTGCCCTGTAGAGGTTTTTACCAGTATGAGTGCATGAGTTGTAAAATATGGTGCTGCAGTTCGATTGAATAATATAAAAATGTCAACTCGGGACTGTTTATTTTAGTCTGTGCACTCAATGGTAACTGGGTTGACATCAAGCTCACTGTGCAATAACTGTTATTTATTTAATTACCAAGAGCTGTAGCAGGTTTTCTCAGAGTTGCTAGCTCAGTGCCCTGAAAGAGGCATCAGAGCCTTAAGCGACACTCAGTCCCATGGCTTGAAGCAAAGAAATCATGGCACATTGCTCCAACATGCATGCATAAGCCCCCCTCAGAGGCCAATAAACCAGCCCCAGGGTTTGAACCCAGTTCCATGGCGGTGCTGGCTCAGTGCATGACACTACTGGGTTATCATCATCATTAGACCTCCTTTGCCAGTACCAAAATGTAATAATAGCGTTTTTCCCTTTTTTTCTGGCAACAAAACTGAAACCTTTTTACAAGGATTCATGTCTGCATTAACCACAATACCTGCAGTCAAAATGCAAAAAAAAACATACTATGATAATATATGCATTGTCCTTGAAACTGATTGGTCCACACCAAGGGACGGCTTTCTTTTGAGCCTCGGCACAATTGCTGCTCGACCAGATGACGCCAAAAGGCGTATTGTTACTACTGGGTTACCTAGGCACCTGGGTAGGACGCTATTTGACAAAGCTTGGGGGGGCCTTATCAAGTAGAGGTTATATATCTTGACTTAAATGATCTAAACCTGTTTACTGCATATGTCATGTGTAAGTGGACGGTGACGACAACAAGTCATATATGTTCACCATCAATGCTTAACACTTCTGGATTTGTGTTGCATAATGCAGCTCTACACAGAAATTATTACGAAACATAAATGGCTAACAATCTTGATGCAGTCAACTCTGCTTAATTAAGGGATATGGGTTACTTAAAGTCAAGTTATTTACATACGGAAATTGGGTGATTAAAAAAACATTTTAAAGTCTAAATTGTCATCACTCGTGAAAAAAGAAACGTTCAGGTAGCATTGATAAAGTGGGTTCAATATAACATGGGCGGACAATATTAAAAGCCATTATCTTTACCGTCGAAGAAATTTCATAATTTGAAAAAAGAATTCTTCTCAAGGAGTTCACGAACACCTTTGAAACGTTTACAGCTATTTAATAACATATCAAAGACTTCAGGAGAAGCTTGGTAATTTTTGGCACCTCTCTCCATCACAAGGTAAGATTATGTATGAATATATGTGCAGTTATTCTATTTTCTGCCCACTCATTTTGCGAAATATGTGCAGGAGACCATATTACCAGAAACCCATTTAGAGCGATCCACCCTTAGGAAAAGCTACACTTTGTTATCACAGGTCTCATTCTCTCGAAATTAAGGGAACCATTTTTTTTACTTTTATAAAATTATTTTAACATTTTTGTCAGGAATACGCTTATGGAAAGATCGGCTCAAAATGAGTTAGTATTAGAATGCTCATGGTAAATTATAATGAAAATGCAGGTCGCCAGTTGTATTTTTGAGGCCATGGGTGCAATTTTAGAAGGACCATATCGGCTCAAAATTGTCACAGGGTAAAATTTTGGCTGTGCTCATATTCCATCACTGTGCATATCTGATTAAATGTTTAATGAGATGGTCAGGTGCAAGACATCTGGTCCCATTTAAGTGGAATGTCTCACATTTTTTATTAAATTATTAAGAAATACTTTTTTTTGTCAAATTGCGACCCTAAAAAAGGAAGAATTAATTTAATTGCTGGGTGTGTGAATCATTGCTTGTCTCGTGATTGGGTTCGCGAGAGATCTGTATCATTTGCCCACAACTTTCAAGAAAAATAATACCATTTTAGATGGACTTCCCGAAGATTTTTAATAGAAATGGATAATCGCTAACTTTTTTTTGACCAGCAAGGAGTCATTTTTTTCTTTTTAAAATTATTACATTGTTGGATTTCTGTTGGATAAACTCTTGCCTGATAATTCCCAGATGCTTAAATGGCATTTGATGATTAAGGCAGAAGAAACGTTAATAATTTAAAGCCAAACTTCGATAGCATTCTCAACTGGAATACAAATATATAACTAGGAAAAAATCTCTAAAACAAGAGAAATGAAATGGGTAAATATTTGTATATCATGGGAATATCATGTCAATACAGCAGGACCTTAATTTACATTGCAGGATTACATTTAAAGCCATTTTACATGAATCATATGAATTGAAATGTTAATTCTGGTGAATAGTTGTGCCAACAAATCACATTCAGATGAGTGTGATGTGTAAGACTGATGAAAAAAGGACAAATACAATCAACTCACATTTGAAAGGAATCCAGCCAGCTGTTGTTTGGAGCTTTGGAAACCTCTTTAACAAAAACAAACACAAGGGCATATCACGAATATGTCACGCTAAAAAGTAGGCACCGTTGTTGTCACTACAGCTGTTAGTCATCTCACATTTGGGTTGGAGGAGGTGGTTAATTGACTACCTCGCCTGGTATGACAGGGGTTGTGGGTTCGACCCAGACCCTGATGCCCGTATATTTGGAGTTTGCATGTTCTCCCCGTGGTCGCATGGGATATTTCTCTGGTTCCTCCGGTTTTTCCATCCACATTTAGAAACAAGCATTTAGAGTATTTGGCTGCTATACATTTCCACATGATAAGCCACTTTGTTGAGCTATCATTTGCGGTCAGTTAGCTTCTAAAAAAAAAGATATATAGCTCAGTGGGCCTTACTTGGTAAAATAATAAGTAATATAAAAACATGCTTTTTTAAAAACATGCTTTAATGAAATTTACCCTACTAGGAAGTGGCCCCGAAGCTTGCCATAACGTAAGGGACCATGGTGATTTACAGCCAACGTCAGTTAAGCGTGGACAATTAGATTGTCATCAGTATGACATAAGTATACCAAGTTTGCAGTCGATACCACATTTGGAAGTGGGTTAAAATTGAGTTACAAAATTTGAGGATACAACGACAAACAACAGAGTGAGTTAATAGAAAGCGTGTAAAAATAATATTTGTGTGATTTTGTTTGTACGCAATGTGAAAATTAAGCAATGACAATCCAAACAAAAGATATTTTCCGTATCATACGAAACGTTGTATCTCGGTACGCTTTTTCAGGTTGATCCAAAAATCAGGAACATATTCCTAGTATGTATGCATGTGTGTGTTGGGAGTGTGTCTCTGTGTGCAAAAATGTGGGGAGTGGTAGTGCAGCGGTTAGCGCGTGTCGCTGCCAACCCAGCGACCCGAGTTTAATTCCCACTCACGGCCAATACCAGTGACAATAATATCTCAACTGGTCTTGGGCCTCTCCCCGAAATTGACTCAAATGAGTACAAGGCGCGGTGTGTAAAAGTCGCCACTGGGGAGACAAAGGTGGCCGGGCGTGGTGCTGGCCATCCACCCATCGTGTGCCGTACAGGCCTTCATCGATGCTCGCGAACAGCACTAGCGCCAACAGTCTGTTAAGGCTATACGGGCGATCTTTGTCGTTGTTGTGTGTGTACAAATACCAGCGCGCACACACCCTGTGTCTCTGAGATGAGCGGCTGTACACAGTCTGGCCGGCACTCATCCAGCCACCACAGCAGCTCCACCACGAAAACCAGCAGGTTCACCTGGGAGGAACAATGAGGCAGATGTGGGAGAGCAAATGACACTTGCCAACCACCATCATCACTGATTTAATTTGTAAAAGTGCCCCCTGCGTGCCAGACTGCTGCGGTATGGCGATAAGTGAGCTCGGTAATGAGCCAGTTAACAATTGATTCCCACGGCTTATGTGTTTTTGGGGAGTTCGCATGGGCTGAGCGGTTGTGAGTTTGCCGCTTTTTGCAAAGATTTGCGGTTCGAGCCCAGCAGCCACTCTCATTAATAGCGAGGTGTGTGCATCATACAATATGCGCCGTCTGCTTCACAGTGGATGTCCAAGACGCATTTCTAAGAGTAGGCGATTGTGTGCCGGCATCATAGCCATACGTTTGGTGAATTAAAAAAATATGATAACTCGCAAATTACTTCATTGAGAAATGCGCAGCAATAGTTGTTCTCATTGGGAGGATCCTGTAAAAACTTAGTATGACCCTCCCTAGTAAGACTCTTGAAACTCAGTGATGTTTTGTACATATGTATGTAGAACTTCTTTCACACCGTACGTAACTAACCATGTTAATCGGAGGTGTAAACAAGTGTAAGTCTAGTAAGTAATATGACAACACACCATATGATGCAAAGTAGATGTGAATGAACCTGTTGCAGCATTGTACATAAGTGTCAATGCCCACATTAAATGCCTAAATAAGTGGTTGCTTATATCTTCCCTGCAAAAGATAGGCTATAGGGATTTCACCGCTTCACCCGCCTGGATAGGTGCTCGTTAATATTACTTGCCCCAGCAGTCTATACGACTAAAAGGGACTTTCTGTCTTTGTTTTTATTTAAGTATGTTTTCCGACGTGTGACGACTTTATAGAAGCTATAACAAAGCAAGTTGGCACAGTAGGGAGCACATCTGTCAGTCATTCAGTCAGTTAACCTACAAGGCCTTGGGTCTGTCCCGTTACCTGACTGCCAACACTTCACGTGGTCTCAAAGTGCACTTTGCCTGGCACAAACGCTGATGGTGCTGTCCCTGCCATTGGATGGTGACTGGAGGCTGTTGTTGTTGTAGTACATTACAACATACCTTGAGTGGAGGAGGCAGGTAGAGAAGGTCTCTCTCATTCAGGTGTAGACAGTCTCCCAGGTGAGCGCGCACAAAGTCAACGAGCAGTCTGGCATTGTACAACTTGTCCTGAACGCTGAGGCCCTCCCTGAGCCTCACTTCTGTACATTCCAGTCATGGATGACAAAATAACCCAGTTATCATCCGTTAGGCTGCTGTTACAGGCGCCGTTGGGATGCACATTCAGCCCAGCATAGCACACTCGGGTTTGGGTGGGGACAGTACAAAAAACAAACATGGTCACGTCTTGCCAATACCAATGTTGACACATCACACTGAGTATTCATATTAGTCTAAGTCAATGTAAAAGATCCGGACATGGGACTGGATACCATTAGTGTGCATAGGTATGACTCAAACCTCCGGATTCAGGAGTGTACTTGAACATTTATCCACCTTTCTACAAATACGTGTGTATGTATGCATGCATATATGTGTACTTGCACACACCAAATCTCCTCAATGGCATCCTTTCCCTCACTTGCTTACAAAAGACAATGACTCCGAATAGCAGACAGACTGTTTGGTGAAGTACTTTTAGTGAGCACAGATGAAGGCCGGCACAATTCATGAAGAGGTGGCATGGCCAGAAGCGCCGAATCAACCTAGGAGAGGCAGTTAACAGATTCAGATATGATATGCCACTTATTTTAGCTGTCCCTGCAAATTTAACTCGGGCACAGTGCGCTATCCACTAAACTACCATTCCCGACACACTCACGAGCAAACGCGTGCGCTGAAAAACAATGTGTGTCAAGGGGGGGGGGGGTTTCTGAGACGGAGCCTGCCCACTCTGCACACCACTACCTCCAAGCAGTCACAGAGACCACAGCAGGATCCATTGCCAGATCGAATGGGTTGATTATGAGTGAACATTGGTGTGGGTCAGCATTGCGTGCCTGAGTGCAAGAGAACGAGTAGGAGAGGACACACTGCCCCAGCAAAGTGTGAACTTTCTTGACTGTAATTGTATTTATTGTATTCCCTACCTTGTAGCGGCAGCGCACGAGGGCAGTAGAAGTGGATGCAAGACAAGAGGGCGCGGCAGTCGGTGGCATCATGCAAGCTCCTTAGGGTTGGTGGGGGGCCACGCTGTACACAGACGCATGCACATAACCACACATATTAACCTACGGTACACTTATGCGCGTGCACACACGGACTGCGTTTTGTGAATTGGTGAATGCCGAGTATTGCCTTGAAATAGCTGTGCCCAGACAGAACCTCAATAGGAGAAAAAACACTTTCAGACGCGGCGCAAGAAACGAGATGGATATAGCACTGCAACACAACTCTCTGCAGTGCTATTTTCATGCAGAATCTCAAGAGCTCACAAGAGTATGATAGATGTGTTTTTAAAATACACGAGGCACAAATGCCCTGTTTCACCTGCATAGGCCACCGGGTAACAGTGATGATGGTGTCTCTGTTCACACACGTTGATTGACCTTGCCTTGTTATCCGTTTATATTCTTTCAAATCTTTGACGGTTAATTGCTTCGGATCTATGAAGCGGAACGAGCTGAAATTTTCCACAGACTCGTCTCGCGTGACAATTCCAAGATTTCATTTAAAAACCGGTCCAGGTCCTGTCGATCGTGGGCTTATGCGTGTTTTTGACGTAATTTTAATAATCAATACTCGTACATTCTACCCACCCCCCCCCCCTTTTTGAAATCACGAATGGTTGCGTTAAGCTACGAGTGCAAGCGTCTCTTCCAATCGGAGCGGCTGTTGCTGGCCAGCCTCTGACCAATGAAAGGCGCACTGAAATCGCCACTTGTCATGGCGCTGGAGCGGCCGCTGTGGTTCCCTCTCAGCACGAGACCAACGATTACAATAATAATTACTTCTGTTTAACACGTGGTAGCCTTTCGCGACCAATATCATCCATAAGAGGTTTTTTTGGGTTAGATCGAAGTAAATAAATGTGTCGTTAAAACCCGCCACCACCCGACACAGCCAACTAGTAAGGGTTGTCACGTAAACAGAACGTGGCCAATTCGTCACTAGTACGGCACACCGGTGTGTTGGAGAGCCAAGCCACAACATTTACAGTCTGAGTACGACGTTTCACCAGTAATTACTGGCGAAGCGTCGTACATTTATATATTCACGCGATCTAACCCAAAAAGCCTCTATTAGGAATAATTGCATATATTGCTATTTTTCAAATAATTGCATCGTTATAATCTTAATAAACAGTATTGCCATTTGCTTTCTCACGCCCGTTCCGACGAGCTGAGCGCAACATGGTTAAGCTCATGTTGAGTGAGCAGGTGAGAGCCCTGATCATGATTTCAAATTAAATGTCATGTTATCCCTATTTTGATTGCTAAAATGTTTTAATTTTCGTTGATATAAGTGCTTTAAATTAAAGTGCTAAATCTGTGCACTTGGAATACTGTGTTGCAATATGCACCATTGTGCATATGCTCGCATTGTTATACCGTCTTTCGTACAGTACAGTACTTAACGATCGCAAATATGACAATTAAACGTCTTACACATAAAGTGTTGTTCTAAATGTAATTTCACTACTTTGCAATCGGGGTGATCATTATTTTAATTGTAATAGCCATTATTCGGGCTACGTGCTATCAACCTTTCATTACGTAGGCTGTTGTATAGCAATGCACATGCTTTCATTTTTTTGTCGGGTTAAGGGTTCACATAGGCAAGCCATCATTGTCATCTCTACATGGTCATAAAAAGGTGCCACTTTGTGCAAAGTCGTCAGTGGTTGTTAAAGATGCTCCTTGCCATGGGAATGTGGAATTGCCACTGGTGGAGATGACCGCCACACAATGCCCGTAGAAGCATAGCAGCCTTTTGTTGATCCACTGCTGGATGAGGGCCTCCCCATGCCCTGCTGGTTGTGGAGGCCGTTTGGCCATACTTCACCCCGGCTGGTCAGTGCGGATTGGTGAAGTCGGGCAGCAAAGACGTACAGTACAACTGGATATAACCACAACGTGGCACCACAGCCCTATGACAACCTGTTTGTGCATGGTGGGTACCCATTCAGGCACTGTCCGAGCTCAAATCTGCTTGGCTTTCGAGGTCCGACCAGATTAGGCACGTTCCAGGTCCGGATGATTTGTTCATAAGCATTGAGGGTTATAGTGATGCTGTTCTTAACAGTTAACATCTCACGCTGGCAAGATGTTAACTACCTCGCCTTGTATACAGGAGGTTGTGGATTTGATGCTGATCCTGATGCCTGTATACTTATAGTTTGCATGTTCTCCCCGTGGTCAGGTCGATTTTTCTCCAGGACCACTGGTTTTTCCCTCCACAGTTAGAAACATGTGCTTCGAGTATTTTGTTGCTATAACTTTCCACATAAGCCACTTCATTGGTTTCTCATTTGTGGCCATGTCGCTTCTGAAAAACAGCAATACATCTCTAGTGGGCCTAACCTGGTAAAATTAAATAGCAGCTAAATACTCTTTTGAATAATAATGGGTGGCATCCTTTCGAAATGTAAAATTTTCTTTATGCAAGCCACCCACTTTTGTGCAGCGCGTCAAATTCTATTAATTTCTGAGGTGAAAATAATTTATTTTCTACTTTAAAGTACAAATAAAAGTGTGCGCATTTAAAAACTTGTTTTCTACGTTATTTTTGTTGTTGTTATATTTGATGTTCTCTGGCAAAAGGGAAGGAATGCTACAAAGGAGTGTGAACTGTTTACATGTTAGAATATTCTCCAAAGTAATTTCTCATGTGCGCAGCTCTCTCAAGTGATTGCAAGGGACATCATGAATCATTACCGGAATAACTAATGCTCTTCCAGCAGTTTTATTTTTGAAGCAGATTTGATTCCACGTTACACTTTTGGCAGACAAGGCCTTCAAAGCAAGCAGTCTGAAAATGTAAAGGAGACGTTGGTCTGCGTGTTGTATCAGCCGCATTCTGTGGTCCATTTATCCAGAAGTAAAACACAAGAGGGATTCGCCCTATAAGACTGCAAACAAAGCTAGGAATTTATACTACCAAGCCACACTCGTGTTCTTATTCAGCGGCGTAATGCTATATTGATTCTGCTGCCGTGCTTAGTTAGTTACCTTAGGAGGATTGGCTTACGAGACTCGCGAGTCTCCTCATGTTAATTAAGTTTGTTTATGAATAACTGTATCCACTGTCGTCTCTGCAGCCCTTCCAGTGATCCTGGCAGCAGTGCTTTAATTAAAGAGCTGGACCATTTCCACATTGCACGTGTATATACCTAATGCGTCGACTTATCGTTTCGTGGGTCACGTTATTGCATGGATTTTTACGGCCGTGTTGCGTCGTTGTCCACAATGTGTTTTCGGGTTGCACTGCGTGTTTCCCGGCACGATGTACGGCACTCCGCTCCCATTGCTGGGAGCACCTTCAGGTCAAGTCCTGAAAAATCTCCCAAGCGCGCAGAGAAAATCGCCGGACATCATGTCGAACAACACGCGGTAAAACCCGAAAACACACTGGAGAGGTAGTGACTTTCATATGAAAATCTCACTAAACTGCTCATACATCAATGGTCCTGTGAAATGTTGCTGCGTAATGTACATATGTATGCTGAACTTCTTACACGCGCCATACGTAGCCAACCGTGCTAATCGGAGGTGTGCCAACACGTTACCTGTGTGCGCTTGTGCGATGCGAGGTCTGCTTGCTTGCCGTCCTTCTGCTGTACGTCCCACAACCTGACGTTAACCTGAAACAATGTCACACACGTAACACAGTGTCTTACAGACTGTGGGGACAAATGCTGTTAGCGAGTAACTATTAAGGCCATCATTGCGCATGAGGGGGTGATATGGTCAACACCAGCGGCGGTCCCCAACCTTTTGGCACCAGGGACCGGTTTCATGGAAGAACATTTTTTCACGGACTGGGGTGGGGGGGGGGGTTCATCATTGGGTCTTTCCCCCTTTTCAAAGAAGCTCTCCAGCGACGTTTGTTTTTTACTCATTTTGGCTAGGGTTAGCTTGTGGGCTTTACCAAAACTGACTGAGACAAGTGCGCAGTGCGGGAAAGTAGGGTTCGCGCTCCTATGAGAATCTAATGCCGTCGCCGATCTGACAGGAGGCGGAGCTCAGACGGTAATGCCAGCGATGGGGAGCGGCTGTAAATACAGATGAAGCTTCGCTCGCTCGCCCACCGCTCTCCTCCTGCTGTGCGGCCCCGGTTCCGAACAGGCCACGGAGCGGTACCGGTCCGCGGCCCGGGGGTTGGGGACCCCTGGTCAACACCATGCCTGGGTGCCATTATCTCACCAATGCCAATGTTAATACACCAGGTACTTAGAGGCCGAGTTGACCAAAGGAATGCCCAGGATTGGTTCAGATATTATTCGGTAATGACATTAGCTATAGGCAGGAATCGAACTCAGTGTAGTCAGCTAACCACTGTGCGACCACTATGCACGTCAAAGTTCCTCGTTCTTCTGTTGTGCATGTGCAATTATCGAAAAGCCATGGTGTCATAACATAGCCGTGGTGGAGATGATACTTGGCTGCCTTCATGTCATCAGTTGTTGTTATGTGTGGAGTTGAACCTCAGTGTCAGTACTGGAACAGAAAGTGTACGAAACTCTCTCCCCAACACATACAGAATTATACACGCACACACACTCGCACACCAGGATGTAGATTCCGTTTGAACTAATAGACTAAAGGGGGAAGGTGCTGTAATGGGAAACTTATAAAGCTGGAATGGTACACTGAGGTTGTGCAGCCAACACCATAACGGGCTATCTTTATCTTTCAAGTGCTGATGTTTATACACCCCAAGGAGATATTTTATGGAAGACCTAGGACAGGTCGATGCCCACCGCTTTCCAAAGATGTTATCCGTGGTTGAAAATCAAACACAGATCACGATTTCTAGCTTTGTGTAGAATGCAAACCAATTCAACAACCTCCATGATAAAATAAAAAAAACACAAAGATCTCTCCTGTAACCTTCAACAGACTGTTGGGACAAGTGCAGTTAGCGAGCAGCGCCTACAAAGGCCAGCACGACACACGAGAGGGTAGGCGGCCAACCCTAAGCCCGGCCCACCTTTGTCTCCTCAGTGCTGATAATCACTGGTGTTGGCCATGAGCGGTAATCGAACTCGGGCCTACAGGTTCGTAGCGCAGCATGCTAACCACGACATTATCGCCCGCATTAATACATACAAGCGCACAAAAAAAGATAAGCGTGCCCTGTTTAGATTTAAGAGGATAGGCTGTTACTGGGCTGTTAATGTGCACCTACTAAAGCTGGCACAACACAGTGGGTGTGGCCAGGGCTATATCTGTCTGTCTGACTTTCCACTGCTGACGTTAATTAAACTTATCTTATAAATAAAAGTCTCCGTGCGCACGCTTGCGAGGGAGTTGGCTCTCGAACGGTGGGCTTTATGTAGGTAAAAATTTGCCAGGCAGGACGCCCTATGCCCCGCGCTCGGAATAGGCTATTCCGTTTTCTCATACATATACTATAAACTTTAAAGTAGTTTAATTAACAAATCCGTGGGATTCTTATTTTCATTTTTACTTATTTCGCGACATCGACCGTACCAACTGACGACAATTGCCTGGGGAGGGGGGGGGGGGACCCTGCCAAGTGATGTGCGTTCGGTCGACCTCACGGGGGACAATATATTTTGAGCGTTTCACAAGCAATAAATATGCACATAACGCTGCGGATTTTTCTTCAAGTCTCATGTCCTCTTCGCCCCCAACCCCCCCAACACGATGCGTGTAGTTACTGCTATAAAGTCCTTTGATATTAATAGTATTAAACCGCTTACATAGTATTATATATTCTAAGCTCTTTCGGTAAAGTCACGTTGAAGGGAAACAACAAAAGAATAAAATATATATAAAACAATAAAAATTCTCACGACGTTTCGACCATAACACAAACGGTCGTCATCAGGTGTGTCGGTTTGCATAAATTTATTTATTTTTAAACGGTGTATTTGTTTATTTATTTATAAGAAACGTCAGCGCCACGCGCAGCGATTTGGCAGTTTATTTAGAAGGACTAGTCCATCTATGTTCTGAAAATAGGAGGGGGGAGACGAAAAATTAATGCATGCTGTCTGAAAGCCACCGTAAGCGTGAACAATCAATTAAGACCTGAAATGGTTTATCAAATCTTTCCAATGGTATTATTATGGCTCGGGCGGGGGGATGGTGGGGGGGGGTAGCGGCCCAGCCAGCAGCCTGGCAATGTCTCACCTCCGGCTTGCCAATCTAGGCGAGGCCGTGGGCTCTGCACGGGACCAGGCGTCACCACGCCAATTTAAAGTACAATTTTATTGAATCTCGATTTAAAGCTTTCATGACTGAAGCTCTGTCGTCCCGACAGGTCTGTACCTTTCGCCTCAAGACGGCCGCTTGCGTTGTGGCCGAAACGTCGTGAGAATTTTATTGTGTTATTTTATTATTTTATTCTCATTCTACGTGACTTTACCGAAAGAACCAAAGAAGATTTATTGAATCTTTCGCTAAGAACTCAGGACTATTGTTTACTATTATTAAACAAATGAGTTTTCAAATATTACAAACATGTTTGTGTGCAGATAACAACTCTGCTTCATTGTATACTATTATGAAACTAATAAGTTGCCTAATATTACAATTATTATGTTTGTGTGCAGAAAACTAAATTTTCATTTTTAGGTTGCTAACTTTTGCCTTTTTTAGTGCGTTTTAATGACTCTGCGACGGTGTACTGCAAGTCTGTGCTGTGGACTGCTGCCTGCCGATTCATTAACGTCAGTGCACTGGCACTGTCTACACTGTTAATTTTGCTTTTGCCCATTATGAGTGTATGCCAGTCTATAATCTGTTGCCTGCTTCTTTACCTCACTAACTGTACTGCCAGCCTTACATGTCGACTGTATTCTGCTTTTTTCAGCTGCTGCCCGTATTGCCAGCTTTTTTATGTCCACTGTAGAAATGCTTCTGTCATTGAGTTGGCGAACTGGCACTCGATCATCTACACTGTAGCTTGCTTCTCAACTTACCTGTGCGTACTGCTGCTATTTTATGTGCACTCTTTTCAGCTTATTTCTTCTATGCATTTATATTGTGTCGATTGCTCACGTCCCGCTATTTACTAATACGTAGTACTGCGACGCTGATAGCTGTGCCATCATCGGAGATTGCTGTGCACGTCCATGTGTGTGTGTAAGTTGATGTGTGTGTTTCAGTCCATATGTGTGTGCGTGTAGGTCCATGCGTCTGTGTGTCCATGTATGTGTATCAGTCGCTGTGTATGTGTTAGTCGATGTGTGTGCATGGCTCCATGTCAATGTGTAAGTCAATGTGCGTTTGTGTGTCTATGTGTGTCAGTCAATGTGTGTGTGTACATCCATGTGTATGTGTGTGTCAGTCCATATGTGTTTAAGTCTACACATGTGTGCGTGTCACTCGATGTGTGTGTGTAAGTCAATGTGTGTGAGTTGATACGCGTGTGTATGTGTCAGTCCATGTGCGTGTGTGTTAGTCGCTGTGTGTGCATGGCTCCATGTTAGTCAGTGTAAGTCCATTTCTTCGCGTGCCTGTAGGTCCATGTGTGCGTATTAGTCCATGTGTGTGCTTTATTGACCTGCTCAAGGCCTATCATACCATTAGTAGGCCTGGGCTCTGGGTTGCTCTTTGTGCTTTCGGAGTCCCTGACCCTCTGCTCACGATCCTTAAGGACCTTCATGATGGTGAGCGGCCCCACGTCAAACTACGTGCCTGTGAGTCAGAGCCATTCCCTCTACACCTTAGGGTGTGACAGGGATGTGCTCTGCCTCCCACATTCTTTTACATATATTTGGACCACTTAGTTCGTTAAGCCTTCAATGCCTGTACCGGAATAATTCCCATCTGGTACTGATACCAAGGGAGGCAGATCGATGCCCGGGTGCGGTCAAGGGTTCGCTCCCGATTGGTCAACCACATTATGTATGTTTAACACGTAGGCTTTCACGACCAATATTACTCATAATAAAGTTTTTTGGGTTAGATCGCGTTATTTATAAATGTGTAGTAACCCTACACCACCCGGCATGGCCAATCAGCAAAAAAGTGTCACGTTGACAAAAGACAAATAGTTCACTACTTTAGCCCACCGGTGTGTTGAAGAGTGAATCCACAACATGATCTGGTAATTAATGCTCACTCAGAAGAGGAGTTGGATGCGCTGCTGAACCCAGAAGAGGAGTTGGATGCGCTGCTGAACCCAAGATTTGACGGTACATTGCCCCGTCCATCGTCCCTTTGATGCAGTGAAGTTGTCCTGTCCCTTTCGCAGAAAAACACCCCCAAAGCATAATGTTTCCACCTCCATGTTTGACGGTGGGGATGGTGTTCTTGGGGTCATAGGCAGCATTCCTCCTCCTCCAAAAATGGCGAGTTGAGTTGATGCCAAAGAGCTCCATTTTGGTCTCATCTGACCACAACACTTTCACCCAGTTGTCCTCCGAATCATTCAGATGTTCATTGGCAAACTTCAGACGGGCATGTATATGTGCTTTCTTGAGCAGGGGGACCTTGCGGGCGCTGCAGAATTTCAGTCCTTCACGGCGTAGTATGTTACCAATTGTTTTCTTGGTGACTATGGTCCCAGCTGCCTTGAGATCATTGACCAGATCCTCCCGTGTAGTTCTGGGCTGATTCCTCACCGTTCTCATGATCATTGCAACTCCACGAGGTGAAATCTTACATGGAGTCCCAGGCCGAGTGAGATTGACAGTTATTTTATGTTTCTTCAATTTGCGAACAATCGCACCAACTGTTGTTACCTTCTCACCAAGCTGCTTGGCAATGGTCTTGTAGCCCATTCCAGCCTTGTGTAGGTCTACAATCTTGTCCCTGACATCCTTGGAGAGCTCTTTGGTCTTGACTATGGTGGAGAGTTTGGAATCTGATTGATTGATTGCTTCTGTGGACAGGTGTCTTTTATACAGGCAACAAGCTGAGATTAGGAGCACTCCCTTTAAGAGTGTGCTCCTAATCTCAGCTTGTTGCCTGTATAAAAGACACCTGGGAACCAGAAATCTTTCTGATTGAGAGGGGGTCAAATACTTATTTATCTCATTAAAATGCAAATCGATTTATAACATTTTTGACATGCGTTTTTCTGGATTTTTTGGTTGTTATTCTGTCTCTCACTGTTCAAATAAACCCACCATTAAAATTATAGACTGATCATTTCTTTGTCAGTGGGCAAACGTACAAAATCAGCAAGGGATCAAATACTTTTTTCCCTCACTGTACAAAAAGACAAATACACCAGCATGCATGCATGTGTAATGACAGTACGCCATCTGGTGGCCATGGGGTATGGGTGCGGTATAGAACGACACATGCAAGCGACCACAAGGGGGGCGTAACTGGGCCAAGGGTCAAAGAGGGGATCGAACTAGAAGCTCCTGGAACACGCGAGAGAGCTCCAGAAGAGGGGCGTGGCCAAGGGCGGGACGTGGCCAAGGGTGGGGCCTGGCCTCGCTGGGTGAATAAAAGGGAGAGGCAAACGGGGCATTCGGGGCTGTCGTGGGGGTTCGAACTCAGGTTGATAGGTTTGTAGCGCAGTGGGTGAACCACTGTGATACCGCTCACACCAATCATCCACATACATTTATCCTGATGGTATTAATCACGTATACGTTATAAATATATGCATCGATTGTTTACTAAAAAAAAATCATTCCGAGGTATATTGCTGTTCTTTTTCTGCATGCAACTCAAATTTTTCAAGGAATGAGCGACCAAAAATGTTTTATCACACACCACCACACACACAAGAGTGCGAATACACGGCTGCATAAATCTATCATTCTACCGGCCAGGCAATGCACCTATAACCCCCGCGTCTCTGCAAAATGCCCCACTCTAACTTGGTAAGCATTTCCCATTCATCTCTCGTTCCTCTGCAAGCGTTTCATTAACAAAACCATAAAAGAGCTCCGAATGATAAGGGATTAATAGAATGATAAAAAATGATTTCCATCCCGCGCAGCCATTTGCTTCACACGTCTAGTCGGAACAACTCGCGATATAATTTCGAGTACATTTATCTCCGTATCACTCTTGCCTATGTGCTTCAACAGATATCACCGAGTGCCTAGGATGATACCTTTATTTTTAAAGTGCCAATTGAAACTGTGCAGCACTTGCAGGCAGCCAACAGCAATGACCTCTCCTCTCGTGACAAAGAATTACCTCCTCACTTCCCTTGAGTACATTCCATTACACAATTTGAGGTCAAATAAAAAAAATAAACCTCCATTGCACAGCCTATCCTTCAAAGTTCGAGCAGCTTAGGGTCCACGAAGAATATTAAATCTGTCGTGCAAGCATGCGACTTTTGTTCAGTTGTGCGTGCGTGTCTGTCGTATTTCGGTATTAGATTTCGCAATGTAGGTGGGATGTTAACTCAAGGGTGAAATTATCATAAACTGCACCTAGCCTGGCAAAAGTGGTGAATTGAGGCTGCTGCATGGTTACTACTACTACTACTAGCTGCCCGTCAAATCGACGATGGCTTGGAGTTAATTTCTGAATCCCTTGTTTACTTATTATTTTAAAATGTATTGTCTTTGATGCAGGAGCATTCATGGCTAAGCAAACCGATCCTTCTGACACAGATCCTTCTGCAGTAACTGCCGGGGGTAAGCAGACAAGTGGTCTTCGTCCCACGCAGCGCACCATTGTATGATTGCGTAGGTGTGAATTTAGTGTGCGAGCGCGTGTGTACGTGAATCTGTGTGTGCGTGTACGTACGTTAAGAATGTATTCATGTCTTTGTGTGCATGCGCATGTATGTGTATGCCTATGAACGTGTGAGTGTTTTAATGAATGTGGCGGATCTGCATTGCGCTGTTAGTTTTGTGCGCGTATGAATACGGGCGAGCGTCCACGCGCATGGATCTGAGCGTGTGCACACGCATGTGAATGAGTGTGTAAGTGTATATTTGAATGCACTCGTGCGTGTGTGAGCGTATATGTGCACATTTTTTACGTATTCATGCAGGCATGTGAATGTATATACGTTTGCATACATCCGTGTGTATGCGCATGTACATGTGTGCTAGTGTGTGCATCTGAATGCATTCCCATGTATTCACGTAAAAATGCGTGCATATGTACAAATGCGTTCTTTGTGCCTGCGAGTGAACGCGTGTACTTGCATGTGTGCGGGGAGCGGTAGTGTAGTGGTTAGAGCATTGTGCTGCAAACCCGGTGACCAGAATTTTATTCCTGCTCACGGCCAGCACCAGTGACGTTTATTTGTACTGGTCCTGGGTCTCCCCCTAGCCTCAAATGAATAGCTGGTAGGGTGTATAAACATCACCACTAGGGAGACAAAGGCGACCGGGTGAATTTGCTGCCCACCCACTGCCGCCTGTGCCACACCAACCTTCATTAGGTGCTCGCCCAAAGCAATTGCCGCAAAAAAAATCTGCCGAGGCTACATGGGGCATCTTTGTCTTTGTGCGCGTTTGCGTGTCACCTCATTGACCCACTGCAGGATGGACATCTCTGCGTTGCCGTAGGCTGCCGCGGGTGAGCGCGACCCCGCGGTGACGCCGACGCGCTGCAGGCTCGCTGTGACTCTGTCGCCACCCAGCTGCTGAGTGCAGTAAGCCTGCATGATGGAGTCGGCCAGCGCGAGGTGGGAACTCTGGTGGCAGCAGAGGGGAATAGAACCGAGTTCAGGCGCTGGATGGCAGTGCACAGCCACACAACATATGGCAGACGCATGCCGGCGATGAGTAACTGGAGGAAGTTAATCACGAATCGGGGCGACAGACGCTTAATCGTAATTTCATCCTCAGTCACCGATTCAACATCATCTTCATCGCCATTATGTGTAAAGTTTGCAATTTCCTGTAAAATGAGACAGTTATGAATTATAACATGGAAACAAGAGCTAAAAGATAATTAAAGTAATAATGCCACAAAACATGATCGATCTGTAATAAATTGTTGTCACTATTATCACCTTTATGGACGCTCATCAAAAAAATATAATCCATCAGTACCGTAAGTTAATATAATTAATTACGAACATCATCTACGTCGGTTTTTGTGGTTGTGCTGTAGAGCCCTGCAATGTGTTTTTGGGTTGTACCGTGCATTGTGTGTGCTTAGCATCATTTCAAACACTTCACACCACACGCTGGGTGCTTTTACAGGAACTGAGCATCAAGCTAAACAGCACATGGTACTATCCAAAAACCCTTTAGACATCAACATTATCAGTAAGAAATCACCATTCGCAAAGTCACAGCTATCGTCACCATCATCATCATCATCAACGTGGAAAGCCCCGCCATGTGTCAGTGCGCACACTATAAACTGCAATTCAAGTGCCACTATTGTTGAGTGCCTATTCTTCAGAAAACACTGCACACAGCACAGTGTAAGAGACACCAAAGCTCAGCTATCCATCTACCTGTGAGCGACGATTAACCCGCTTGTGCAAGCGTGCCGGTTTTTGAGCTGTGCCAATTAGACGATTCATTATCCAGAAACAACTAGAACTCACCCACTCACAGGCTCTCGCAAGCAGACAATTTGTAACACAAAAGTTTCCCCATTTAGCTCGGTCGAACGTATGGTCTGCGATTCTGGAGTAAGCCTAAGGCTGTGGTGCATGACATGGTACACAATGGGTGTGGTGTTGACAGCTACGTTGGCTTTATGTCCCTCCAGTGCTCATGCTCACTCGACATCTCAGCGAACATTTAAGGTGACGCGAGTCCTCCTAAAAGAGGCCCGGGGCTGGCAGAGATAACTATCATCGTGAAAGAACATGATGAGGAATCGTTAAACACCGGTTTAATGGATATGCAAAACAATGTTTATCGACAAATATGTATTTGTGGTGAAGCACATACAAAACACACTTTGGGAGCATCCAAAAGAATGGTTCCAATATTAACATCCCCACATAAAATGGAAAACTCTAAAATTAATGCCTCCCCCCAAACTTCCCCTGTACGTCGTGCAATATATCAACCCGCGTTCAGTAGCAGCACTAATGAGGCCGTGTTCCGCGCTAACAATTAACTGTGGAACGCATCATGTTCTGTAGGGGAAGTGAATTCTTCATTACATTAAAAGCTCCATCGGATTTTTTTCCGCTGCTGGTGCGTGTGAGTGTGGAATTATGCGTGCGTGGAAAGGGGTGAACTGCACGGTGACGCAATGTGCAGATGACTGTCCTGGGTGTGGTGCATGTCCTCCTGCGAGTACGGATCAAACCGACTGTAATCAGTGTAAGTGCCGTGTGTGTGTGTGCGCGTGTGTGTGTAAGTACGCATGTCTGAAGTACTGAAAGCAGTGACCGAGGTTTAAGCCCCATTTAATAAAACGGAGTTAGATTCCTGTCCACAAACAAAACCACTGACAATAGCTCCGTGTTCCAGAAGTGCCCCCTTTTGAGGTTAAATCAGCCTAAAATCATAACCTGTCACACAATGATGATCATCGTAGTTTATTTCACCATGCTTCCTATCCGTGCAGTGCAGGTTGGAAAATTGTGCCTCGGACAAGTTCATATATCATTTATCGCTAAGGTTCATTGCACAGTGCGCTAAGCACTTAGCAAATTAAAGTATTGTCAATTATCCCACGTGACTCACACAGGGTGAGGAGGACTTCATCCTACAAGGGATTGGCAAACAGGCTGTACATGGATATATATATTTGGTATTCTCCACATTAGCACTGCAAAGATAACAATGGCTTGGAAGTGTGGTACTGGTCACGTCACTCTTTCGTGTGTCACATTGTATGTATGTATACGTGTTGAACTTCTTTGGCATCGTACGTAGCCAACCTTGCTAATTGGAGTATACAGGGGGGAAGGGACAACAAACTAAACACACAAAGCGGTTCTAAAGAAATGAGTTTTCAATATGGATTTAAAAGTGCATAGCTCCAGTGGCTTTCTAATGTCGGAGGAAGAGTGTTCAAGACGACCGTAGACGTGCATCTGACTGTGCGCGCGATGCAGTGACCGCCTTTGTTCGATTGGTAGTCAAAAGCCGCTGCGAGGATAACCGGAGTTTGCCTGGTGGTTTGTGATCCTTGATGAAATCAGAAAGGCATTGTGTTTCATTTATGGCAAGCACTCTGCGTGTAATGAGTGCGACTTTATAATGTTCCGCAACCAGAAACCAATGCGGCTTTAGCGAGCACTGGATGGACATGGCGGGATTTTGCAGTACCCGACACGACATGTGCCAAAGGATTGTCCATTGGCCTTAAGAGTTGCTCACTAAGCATCACTTACTAGTGGTAGTCCAACGCTACATGTGTAATCTGTATTGCGGTAACGGGCAAGGTGATTGCACAAGTATAACTAAATGCCTGTGAAAGGCATGCATGCGGACATTGTTGTGGGAAAGATATAATGAATGATGACATTCAGATACGTTTTTCTTTAGACACAATATAATCGTAATGTTCCTAAAGACATGGTTGTGTTGTGGTTATTGCAAACATGATCCCTTTTATAAAGGTGTCAGTTTTTGTGCCAGATAAAAGGGTAAAAACCTATGACTATATCTTGCTACTGGCAAAGGAGGTCTCATAGTGTAGTTCCTAAAGACATGCTAGTATTTACACTCAACGCATTATTTTAAGTACTCAATAGTATGATCATACTTTAATTATCCAGCATCTAGAACTTTGAAACTCTAGTGCGATTAAAAGTGTGTCATGTTTATTATTCAGGGCGTGACTGCTGCCTTACTCTGTGATGTTTAATAATTAGAGGCTTCTGCTGTGACGTTGCACAAAACTCCATTTACAATAATATACTTTTCTGCATTAACTTACATTTTGTAAGGGGAAACCTTGTGTCATTAATACACAAAACCGGGGGAAATGTGCATGTAGTCAGAGGATGTGTGCATATATATGCATGTATAAGACAATGTTAATGTGCATGAGTTTGTTTTGGTGCATTTGGTCCCTGAGTCTGTATTTGAAGGTGTATGCTCATACATATCCATGTACAAGTTCAGCCCTTTCATCAATCCAATACTGGATGAGGGCCTTGCCACGCCCTGTACGTCCTGGGGGTTAATACACTATACTTCACCATGGTAGTCAGTGAAGGTGGGGAGCATATAAATGGGAGCAGAGAAGTACGGTACAACATTGTTTTTTTTTCTGCACTGCCCTCTGCTGCCCGCAACATAGCCTGCAGAAGCCTACAATACCTGCTCTACGAATGGTGATCGCCCCCAACCAAGGACTAACCTAGGCTCAACCTTGCTATTCAGGGTGATTTGGTCACAGGCATTCATAACAACTTGTAAGTGCGTGCATACCACATATGGGTTGGTGCACTACTCCACTATCTGGGTGACACAAGTTAAATTGCTGGCATTGCACAACATCAACAGCACATACTTTCCATCTGCACCGAGTCTCCCCTACATTTAATACACCTAAATGAGGCAAAGGTAGCTGGGCCTACAGTGCGTTGGCCGCACCACCAGTGCATTATGCGCTCAGCCTGCCTTAACGGATGCTCGCTAAAAGCACTTGAACTAAACGGCTGCGGAACTTTGTTTGTGTTTTATCCGCATGCGTATTAGAAGGCGCGCATGGGAGTGGGCGTGTGCGTGCACTCTTGTGTGTGTGTCGAGATCTGGTTCTGCCGGTAAGAGTCCGTATCATGCCAAAGGGCACACACACCATGACACCCTTCACATATCACAACTCATCGCGCTGTGGCCGGTGACTGGCGGAGATGGCACTGTGGTAGTGACAAAGCTGAACGGTAGTGTGTGTTCGCCGCTTGTTGTAGAGGTTCACGGTTCAAGTCCAGCAATCGCACTGGATAGTACTCTGTATGTATTATCCATATGACAGGTGGCATTTGCTTTATAGTGGACGTTAAAGATCCCGTGACATAATTCGAGTAGGCCACGTGTGCCGGCATCACGGTCAAAAATTGCCGAATTTTGAATGCCACATAGCAATATCACTCCTAGTGGAGGTGATGTTCGCACCTCCGATTAGTACGGTGGGCTACGTATGGTGCGAAAGAAGTTCAATATACATATATACATAAATAGTGGCAACCTAATACCCACTTGCAGGCCGGTGCTGTGTTCACCCTGTGCTGCACAGGGACAACTGCCACCAGAGGTCCTCCTTGACTAGACTGCTGCAGGGAACTGAGATGTATTGTATGGAGGCGCGGTATAAATGAGGTGGTGATGATGATGATGGGCGCGTAATTGACTTACCATGCGCAGTGGCATCTGGAGGAGATCAGACGCTGTCACCGGGTAGTCGCCCTCCTCGGTCACATACAAGCCTCGCCTGGACAAGGCCTGAATGACAGGCCAGTGGCCTGGGGATGTATTGTACCCTAACATCTGTGTTCACACACAAACACAGACAACACACAAGTCAATGACCTCCCATGTAGCTATACAGACTGTTAAGTGCTATTAGAAGGGTGGAATGGCGCATCGGGATATCGTGTAGCCAGAATCATGCCTGGGCACCTTTGTTTCCCCTGTGCCAATGTTTACACACCACACTAAGTACTAATTTAAGGCTGAGTCAACCAAGGGGATGCCCAAGACCGGTTCATAAATTCACCACTGACATTATCCGTGGTGGACAATCGAACTCAGGATGCCGGTTTAGTATAACAGCGCACTAATCACGACACTTATGGTATTCGCACAAATACACACAGTCCAATGCACATGCTGGCAAGTCCATCCACATGCCCTCACATGGGTTAGGATTAAGAGATTAAGCATTAGGTCACACTTACATTAAGTGAATGCTTTCAAAGCTTGCTTTTACTGCAGGAACATGAATGTTCCCACAGGAGGAGAGGGAAATACATTACAAAGCAACAATATCGTTTTTTTGTTGTTGATCGAAGGTATTTTTTTTTATAACTTGCACAATAAAATCTCTATGGTTAATGATGCCGTTATAATTCACATGTTCCTTCAGGTCTGAATAAGCAACTAACCCAGAAGATGCCATTCCATTATGTGGCGATATACATGTACACAAAGAGCCCTTTTGTCAATCCACTGCTGGATGAGTGCCTCCCCACGCCGTGCATGTTTTATGTGATCATAATTCACCACGCCCGTTCGTGCGGGTTGGTGAAGGTGAGGAGCATAGATAAAGAAGCATAGCAGTGCAGTATAATAGTGAATATTGGCACACTACCCTTTAATGTGGACCACATGTGGCTCGATGATTAAGGCAAATGTTTGAAATCATTTTGATTGCTGGGAACTCAGATTCACATGTAGGCCAATATGTGCCTTTGTTGGCAGAACTTGGCAAAAACCTGCCAATGTCTCCATTGGAAACAGTGAGACAAAGCGCCATGGTGACCTGTTTTCAGCAAATTTGGCCTGAGGCCTATCCAATTAAACATATGGAAATGAGAACAACAATGTAATGCAGCCCGTAGACCCATTGTCTGCTGCAGGTTCTGAGTGCTGACTGATCAAGTACACCACCATCGCCGACAGCAGGGAGACCTATCATTCTTTAACCCGTTGCCATGCATTCCAGCGACCGTCACAGCTCGAATGCAGTCCCAGTCTGGCTCCCTCTTGAAAACTAGGACATCTACAAAACGACAAGGTCTGACACAAGGACAAACCTTGACCTATTTATATGAAAAAAATGGAATGCCACTAAATTGAAAATAATGGCTTAAACGGCACTGCTATCAATGGGTGATACATTTTTTTTTTAAAACAGGCAAACACGTTCAAGCGAAATGCTCACATGACTGTACTTGTCCCCCGAGGCCAGAAAGCAATCAACACGAAGAACACTCACGTGTGCACTCAAGACACGTACATACACATGCACGCATGCACGCACACCCAGTCTCTACGTGACAGTTAACACCCCCTGCTAAGCTCAACAATTGGAGCATGCACTCGCCACTCACCACACGTGAACACACTCGGCTGTACACGTCCCCCGAGGTCAAAAGACGTTCAACGGAGGTCTTCAGCCTCCCATCGTCCCCGTAGGGGTCTTTCAGGTCCACCGAGATGAGATCTGGCGGGTGTAGACAAGGTAGCAGAATCTTTGTAAATGCAATACAACACCCATGGACAGGTGATTACGATGCCACGACGCATCTGGTGTACACACCTGCTGTAGATGGTCAACTGGTGAAACGATAGCACTGTGGTAATGTTACAATGTTTGCGATGGAAATGCTTCACACCTTTTTGGTGTGCAAACAACGCAATGTGTGTAACACACGTTGCCATGAGCAGAAGTATGCTTTGGGACCGGCACAGTAAGCTGTCAAAATAAAAATGTTTTTTTTTTGTGTGAATAACACATCTACAGGCCTCCCGAGTCTACTGTTGAGAGAAGGCCTTCACCATGTCTTGTCGGTCGGGGGGGTGGCCAGATTCACAGCACACTGCGCTAACCCCACGTCACTAGAAGTATGGCCAAACAACAGAGACCGTCATCTGGCATGGATGAACAAAGGGCTGTAAAATAAAATGGAATATATTAACATATTTTACAGGAACACATTATTACCACGTGTGCCTTGCTTGTAATCCTGTACTTTAACCAGCCCATTGATTCTAGGCTGAGAAGTAGATGTATTTAATTGATTTGTAAAGCCAAATAGAATTTTACTGCGTAGCATTCAGTCACCAATGGCTCCACAAAAAGCTTAATTCCATGAAATTTGTTAGAAATGCAATTCGATAGAATGTAGCTCGCAACAAACACATTTGATGGCCTGATATTAAATTATGACTCTTTACATGCTATGTATGTGCAGTGTCTGTTGAGAAAGGCCGAATAAACTGACTCGAGAGCGGATTTGTGGCGTAATATTTCATGGGTCGTTCACCGATGTGACGCTGTACTGACTACAGAGGTTCTGGAAGGATGTTTCTTCAGCTCATAACATGACACCGAAGGTGCAAATGTGATATCATTAGGTGTTAAATAATTTAAATAAATAAAATATTCAACCAAGCGGCAAGTATGCATCAGGTGGGGCATTAAAGCGAAATTCTTTGTTGAAGTCCCTTTCCACATGACGAGATAATTCAAATAACCCTGAATATAATGATCAAAAGCTTTACGCGGTTACAACATTACACAGACGGTATTAACATAAATCAGTAACACTAAGATGGCACACCCCACCAACCAAGTGCATTTGTTAAAAGCAGCACAGCAGTAAGCCTGGTGACATGTGACGGGCTTAAAATTCATTCGCTTTGGGGTATTTAATAAAACGTACATGGCAGCTGGGCAAAAATTTAATTCAGCCATGGCTCGCTTTCTGCTTATCATCCCGCACATTCTGTGCCTCCATCAGCAAATGCACATTTCTTTTCTTCCCCCTTTAAAAATTTACACCACACTGCATTACCGCAGGCACCAAGACAAAAAAAAAATATATAGTCACGCTCAGTGACTTGTACTAGGCACACGTTCAGTTGAGTCTGCCAGAACGGATCCAGTCAAGTTAAACATGGGAAATAGAGCCTAATGCAGAAGTCGATGTGTCGGCGAAACTCCGAACAGAAATTACGAGGATACCAACATGCCCCTGGCAAACAAGTAAAGTCTAAAGTAAAAACAATTACTGTGGTAATTTCCTTATAAAATAATAAATCACGACTACACAATTAAGTTGTTGTCAACCATGGGTGTTAAATCATTAACTTGCTTAATTGCATATGCTGCAATAAGATAAATTATTCATTAAACAAGCCAGGATGAAAGTTTGCAACAAATAATTTATTAACCATTTATTTAGTGGCAATTATATATACTCCCAAATTTATACTTTCAACATTATTTTCAAATATATTACTACATTTTTGGAATTATTGTAAGAAG
The DNA here is from genome assembly GCF_048934315.1 of Petromyzon marinus. Classification (NCBI taxonomy): domain Eukaryota; kingdom Metazoa; phylum Chordata; class Hyperoartia; order Petromyzontiformes; family Petromyzontidae; genus Petromyzon; species Petromyzon marinus. Next base: position 9,957,536 of record NC_133671.1, read on the forward strand.
ATTTTTCTTTAAGATAAAACACACATTTGTGCTATTATCTAGGGTTTCAATAACAGACCTTCATGTCTTTGTAAGGCGCCTAGCTCCGACTGACCGTGCATTTCAAATTCTCAGGGTTATTCATACAGGCAGGAGGAATTCAACCACAAGAGGAAAGTTCAGCACGAGCATCAACTATTAATCAAGACAACATGAAATTAAATAATGTGCATTTACCAATGTTGAGGAAGCACATGGTCTTTATAAGGAGCAACTCAGACAAAAAAAAGGGATTGAAAAAATATTACCCAGCTGGAAAATTGGCACCGAAAATGTCCCTTTCATTTAAAATCTGAGTTTTATGCAAGCTAAATTTACTGAGGATCCCGCTTTAAAGAGTCACATTAAATACCCAATTTGGCTTCTGAGATAGGGACGTGTGGAATTTTACAGCCCATGTGCACACAATTTAATCGCCGAGTGGAATTTCTATAATTCTAAGCTGAGACAACTGACCAAAACACGAAATAGAAAAGGTTTCCTTTACTTAATGTTTAGCGTTTAATTCAGCATAACATTTTTTTCAAATAAAAAGGTTTAGCAGCAAGCTCTATATAAAACACTAGCTGGACTACCCGGCTTCGCCCGGGACTTAGATTCTTGTCTGGGATTAATACACGGCCTACGCGGAGGGTTGGGGGGGGGGATGCGTGACGTCAGCAGGCACACTGCGTGACGCTGCCGCATGCGGGTGACATCACAGATGTGATCACAGATGTGATGTCACCGCCACTTGCTGTGCAAAATATATCCATTATTACGCACTCCCCCGCCCCCCCAAAATACAAAAGTCTATTTTTTTGACTTTTTGCATTGTTTACAGTCTGGAAGCTACCCACATGCCAAATGAAAAGTTTGTTGCATGTTGGGAAGTATTCTAAACATTTCGAACAGACACATTCACAAATTTCCCTTTTATATGTATATAGATTACATGACGATTAACTCCTGTGTACTCCTTTTGCCCAACTTCAGTATGTTTTTACACCTAGTTTACTGGATTGTTATGGATTGAAAAACAAATATTATGTAGTCAATTGGCAAATCTCAAGTTTCAAGTATGAGGCAACCAAGTTAATCTTACGATGACAATCTCGCCACCACGGGCGTCAGGTGGACAGATGTTCAATACTTCGCCTGATATGCAGGTCTTGGGTTCAATCCCAACCCTGACGCTCGTATATTTTGAGTTTGCATGTTGATTGCATGGTTTTTTTCTCCGGGTCCTCCGGTTTTTCCCTCACATTTAGAAACATGTTTTTAGAGTATTTGACTGCTTTTAATTTCAAATTGATAAGCAACTTTGTTGAGCTACCATTTGTAGTCATGTTCCTTCTAAAAAGAGCTATATAGCATGTGCCTTACCTTGTAAAATAAAAAAAAAACGGCAAATAGTTTAGTTCATAGATTACAGACATATGATCAAATGTGCTGTACTACTTCAGACCTTTTGGCAGCTACATAAACTGGAGCTAAGAAAATGTACTTAAGTCGCTTTACGCAACACAACCAACTCCAGAGGCGTTTTTACCATTGCAGTGACATGTCACGCGCTTCTCTCTTCAGGCAAGCACTCCGCAAAAGCCTGGCCCTCTCGCTAACAACACAAGCATTTTTCACTTCACTGGAGATGCCTATCTGAGCAAGTGACATTCGTCAGAGAGCAGGCATTTAAATTATCAGACACTGCTATTAGTTACGTGAGCCAGAACACAACTTCACATAATCACAACTGTAGGTGAAATAGTGCAGCAAAAGCAGGTACACTACCCTACCTGTGTGACTTTTTTGTTCGTTTCTTACATACTTTCAGTGTCCTCCCACATGTGCAAAGCTAGCCAACATTTACCATTCGAATGACTCATGGGCAAAGTGTCCATCCCGCAACACTGAGCCAGAGCATTAAGCATATTCCTTGGATTATAAGACTCTCCAGAAAGGAAGATCTTGTCACAAAGACAAACACACATATACCTACTAGCTTATAAGATGTAACCCCAACCTTTGGTTTAAAGTACATGTTTTGAAGAATAATTTTAATATTTTAATCACTGCCAAGGTGGCTGGGTTTAAATTCAGGCATCAGTGATTAAATAAAGTTCAGGTTTTCATGTGTGAATGTTTCAGCCTAATCATCGATGACGACAAAAAAAAACTACTATATAAGTTGATCAAGAATATGAGTTTTGTTTTTAACTTAGGCTTTGCCAAACTCTAAGATTTAACTTAACAAGCGTCAGAAGACTGTCATGCGCCAAATCTCTTTTTTTTAATACGGAGTAATCCCAGCGTTAGGCGACAGAGTCGTACTGAATTGTCTCCAAGAAGTTTTAGGGAATCATCATCTCTGCATTGAGGCTCGGCTGGCTGGCAGATTTCATTGGAGTAATGAGGATGTAGTTGGTATTAAAATTATTTTATGAAAAAACACACCACAAATTAAGCAAATCACCAAAAAGTTTCACAGGAATGCTTTTTGCACAGTACATCAAGGCTTCTTAAAAATGCCGTGTGGGTCACATGTAAGTTATAAAAAAACAGCAACTGAAGGAATGGGCTTGCGGAGAGATCACTGTCCAAGCTCGGGTCACGAGTCACCACTCACCTGCTCCATAGGCCTTTGCGAAGAGCCATGCCAGCGTGGCCTTCACCTTGGCGCGTTCGGCATCGTAACTTTCGGCAGAACCCCCCCCCAGATCCTTCCAGACGCCTGCTTCCATCCCTCTCCTGGCACAAGAGCATGCACACACACATACACACACCACAGACAAAGATCATTCATCTTACCTATAAATGTCATTTTTCGTCCGTCTGTCTGTCTGTATGTCTGTTTGTAGATGTTCATTGGCAAACTTCGGACGGGCATGTATATGTGCTTTCTTGAGCAGGGGGACCTTGTGGGCGCTGCAGGATTTCAGTCCTTCACAGCGTAGTGTTACTAATTATTTTCTTGGTGACTATGGTCCCAGCTGCCTTGAAATCATTGAAAAGATCCTCCCGTGTAGTTCTGGGCTGATTCCTCACCGTTCTCATGATCATTGCAACTCCACGAGGTGAGATCTTGCATGGAGCCCCAGGCCGAGGGAGATTGACAGTTATTTTATGTTTCTTCCATTTGCGAACAATCGCACCAACTGTTGTCACCTTCTCACCAAGCTGCTTGGCAATGGTCTTGTAGCCCATTCCAGCCTTGTGGAGGTCTACAATCTTGTCCCTGACATCCTTGGAGAGCTCTTTGGTCTTGGCCATGGTGGAGAGTTTGGAATCTGATTGATTGATTGCTTCTGTGGACAGGTGCCTTTTATACAGGTAACAAGCTGAGATTAGGAGCACTCCCTTTAAGAGTGTGCGCCTAATCTCAGCTCGTTACCTGTATAAAAGACACCTGGGAGCCAGAAATCTTTCTGATTGAGAGGGGGTCAAATACTTAATTTCCCTCATTAAAATGCAAATCAATTTATGACATTTTTGACATGCGTTTTTCTGGATTTTTTTGTTCTTATTCTGTCTCTCACTGTTCAAATAAACCTACCATTAAAATTATAGACTGATCATTTCTTTGTCAGTGGGCAAATGTACAACATCAGCAGGGAATCAAATACTTTTTTCCCTCACTGTATGTGTGTCAGTCGATGTGTGTGTACGTCAATGTGTGTGTGTGTGAGTCCGTGTGTGTGTGCGAGTCCATGTGTGTGTGCGAGTCCATGTGTGTGTTAGTCCACATATCTGTGTGTAGTTCGATGTGTGTGTGAGTCTATGTATGTGTGTGTGTAAGTCGATGCGTGTGTGTGAGTGGCTGTATGTGTGTATGTCAATGTGTCTAAGTCGATGTGTGTGTGTGAGTTGATGTGTCTTTGAGTCCATGTGTGTGTGTAAGTCGATGTGTGTGTGTAAGTCGATGCGTGTGTGTGAGTGGCTGTATGTGTGTACGTCAATGTGTGTAAGTCGATGTGTGTGTGTGAGTTGATGTGTCTTTGAGTCCGTGTGTGTGTGTAAGTCGATGTGTGTGAGTTGATGTGTCTTTGAGTCCGTGTGTGTGTGTAAGTCGATGTGTGTGTGTGTAAGTCGATGCGTGAGTGTGAGTGGCTGTATGTGTGTACGTCAATATGTGTGTAAGTCGATGTCTGTGTGTAAGTCGATATGTGCGTGTCTTTTTCGCCCGGACAACGCCGGGTACTTCACCGCAAGATACTAATATAATGAGCCAAGAATGGCTGTGTGGAACGCGCGTGACGTCACTCCACGTCGACCAGCCCCCCTCATTAATAATCATGAACAGGTGACGTCCTACTACACATGGACCCCCACCCCTCATTAATAATCATGAACGGGTAACGTCACTCCACATGGGGGAGGGGGAGGCGCCTCTTCCCTCCTCCTCAGCGTCAACTTCGAACCATCACTACTAAGGCAGAACCCTCACATCACGCAATCTCTGTAACGCTATTGAGACATAGAAGTAATAAGTAATATTTAAAAAAAACTTTTTTTTAAACACGCTTTAATGAAATGTACCGTACTAGTAATGGAAGAACTCCACGACTCCAAGAAGTGGCCCCGAAGCTTGCCATAACGCAAGGGGGCCGTGGTGATTTACAGCCAACGTCAGTTTACCATGGACAATTAGACCCAAGCCGAAACATAACATATAAAAAATAATGTTAAAAAAATATTGTTTTTTATTTTTAATGATAGCATATAGCATTGTCATCAGTATGACATAAGTATACCAAGTTTGCAGTCGATACCACAAGTGGGTACAAATTGAGTTATAAGATTTGAGGATACAACAGAGTGAGTTAATAAAAAGCGTGAAAAAAGTACGCCTTGATGAACAAGGGATTATAACCCTTAAATGAAATAATTCTGTGTCACCGCGGCCTTACAAATTGCACACGAATGGATGCAATGAATATCACTTCGCAGTCTGCTTTTCGCTTGATTTACTGCAATACGCCCGTCCTTGGGCGGGCTATAGGCTAGTATCTATATATCTAAATAAGCTCAATCCTCCTGTAAATCATGTACATGACTTAAGTGTGGTTACCCCTACTATCAATCCCTCCTCAATCCCCACCCCCTGTGAAAACAGACGCGGTTCTGTGCAGCTCACCTCTACTTGCTTCTCTCACCCTTTCTTTCCTCCCCTCTCTTCAACCTCTAATCCTTGACATCTCGGCTCATTCATTCTTTCTCCCGCTCATCCCCTTCACGCCGGGCGCTCCTTTCTACGGACTGCTCCTCTTGAGCCATGCCCTCTTTGTCTGTCTTGGGGACTTCCACCCCAGCATCCCTTCCCACCCATCTTGCCCTGTCGGCCCTTTTGCACAACAGCCTCTACTCTCCTTCCCATGGTGTGCCACAGGTGAAACATTTATAGGGTCAAACGAAACCACGTGAGGATTAATCATGTAAACATAAAGCAAATCACATGTATGATAGCAATTGAAACCATTTCCTGAAAAGAATCATCACTAGCCATACAAATCATATGCAAATAACCGGGATTAATGGGATAAACAAAACTGTATGAATGAGCCAGTAAGAGAAGAATAGCATAGAATCACAGCCCTGAGCCACGGCAATTTATTGCATAACTGGGTGAGGTAAATTCAATACGTGACTATTAATCACCGCTCGTGGTGAAGCAACAAAATACGCATCCTTAATGTTGAGCATTTATTAAAAAAATACAGAGCAACTATCAATGTTTCACTTACACATCTCATAAAAACATCAGAGCCGGGCAGGCAAAGTAACTTACACCCCATCCCATACTAATATTTCTAAAAAAGGATTTTATGCAATATTGCTCGGAGGCATGCCAAGCGGTTATGGCCTGTAGAATACCGTTTAGGAGTTTCATAAGTCTGTCATAAAATAATCGGCATGATGCGGTGGTTACTGCACTGCGCTATGAACTCAGTGACCCGAGTTTGATTCCCAGCCCACAAAAGAAACATAATTTTTTATTTAGACTGGAAGAATGTCCAGTAGGGGCAGGTCAGAAAGTTACAACAACAATACAAAAAACAGATAGAGTGCAAAAGCATGGTCACTAAATCAAAATAAGTAGGGTATATGGGAGACCATTGAATATCGCGGGTTAACTGTTCGCGATTTTGACCTATCGCGGGCAACCTCTGTGCATACCAATTTAGCATTCGCGGGAGTTCGTTTTGGCCTTTCACGGGTATACTGTACACAGAAATACCAAATTGTGGTGTTGTGTGGCTGACATACCGTGGCGTGGGGCGGACGAGGGACGCGGGCAGCCAGTCGCACCTAAACTTTTGCCATGCAAGCTTTTTGCAGAAAAACTAAAAAAAAAACTTTTAAAAAAATCTCCCGTGTAGCCTTAACAGACTGTAGGGGCAAGTGCTGTTAGCGAGCACCTACGAAGGCCGGCACGACACACGTGGTGGTGGGTGGCCAGCACCACGCCCGACCGACAGCGTCTCCCTAGTAGCGACGTTTACACACCGCACCAGGTACTCATTTGAAGCCGAATCAACCTCAGGGGAGGCCCATGACCGGTTCAAATAATCGTCACTGATGTTGGCCGTGAGCCGGAATCGAACTCGGGTCGCCGGGTTCGTAGCGTGGCGCGCTAACCGCTACACTACCACTCGCGGACAAACATACACACACACCTGCTTTGGATCATCAACAGCAAGTACAATATTTATTCAGTATTCATACTATTTATTGTCGCGGAATGTTTTTTGTATATGGTTTTTTATGCGTTAATTTCAATTATTTAGTTTTTAGATTATTTGGGCATACAGTCCAGAAATACATATTTTTGGTTGCCGTGTGCCTAACTCCATTATTTAGGTAAGGCCCAAGTATTAAATATCGCGGTTTTAGCTTTCGCGGCACTTTCCAAGAACGTAACCCCCGCGATATTCAAGGGTCTCCTGTACAAGGACAAATTGCCCACGTACATAAATTATTGCCCATTTTTCAACACCAAATGTAAGCTTGGGCAAGACAGAAAAACAAAAAGTTCCACACCACACCAAGCCGACACATAGTCCCTAAAAAAAAATGCACATTAAAATTGAACTATGGATACATGGGCAAGAATGAAAGTTACAAAACACATTTGCAAATGTGGTTGTCTCCAGCACTAATCTTCTGCTTCAGTATATTGTTTTATGGAAGATTTATGATGCTAAGCCACAGCTACCATCAGTACTGTGTGATATCTGAATCGATCCTGAGCATCCCCTTTCATAAACCCACACAGACCAGTGGTGGAGTACGGTCAGACTATGCCTATGACCAACATAGCATAGGTAGACCCCCACACCTCCGATAAGTACGGTTGGCTACGTACGGTGTGAAAGAAGTTCAACATACATACAAAAGGCTAAATTTACGTTTTTATATTGAAAATGATCAGCAGTGGTCATGATATCGAGAAGCTGGCCCCACCACAATAATGTGGAATGACAAACATTGGCAAAGGAACTCTCAAGGGGAGGAGTACAAAACGAAATGTCGTTCGCAGGAAGGACACTGACTTTTTTTTCGTCTTAGAAAGGTTAGACTGACCAATTTCACTACACTCATCTATACCCTCCTGGAGCATCAACAGAGACCATTAATGTCCACAACCATACACACACTTGTTTATAGTTTGCCCACGGGTACATGAGGGGGTACATGTTCGCGAGCTGGAGGTGGGTGCAATGAACTTTGGACTGAGACAGCTAAAAAACTACCGCAGCCACGTGCTTCTCCGAGACACGGTACATAATGGTTAAACGATATAAAAGAACATGTGGAAAACACCCTCGGACACGACGGTGCACCGTGAATCTCTGTACATACTCTCAGTCAAAAAATATGCGTTCCAAGTGATAATATCGTGGTGCCGGATTGTCAAGCCCATGCAGCACGAGATGGAATTTTGGTCTAAAGTCGAAGAACGTTGCGATTCATCTTCTTTGGTTCTTTCGGTAAAGTCACGTAGAATGAGAATAAAATAATAAATTGATAAAATAAAATAACCCAATAAAATTCTCATTGTTCTCATTCTACGTGACTTTACCGAAAGAACCAAAGAAGGTGAATCCTTGCAGTCACGAAAGCTTTAAATCGAAACGTTGCAATTGGTGAGCGAGACAGTGACTTGCAGCTCCTTGCCTAGATGATGGAACATCAATACGTATATATATATCACATCACTATTCCCATGGATATTGTTATCTAAGAAAGAGAGAGAGCAAATCTCGTACCCATCCTTGTGCCACTGCAGTTTTCGTGGTCGTCATTAATTCAGAGCGGGTAAATCTCACCTTCCTTTCAAGAGCAGTCTGAGCTCGCCTCAGTCCTGAGCTCGTGGTTGAAATGAAATCTTATTACGACCGATCTCTCATTGGCTGACTTTCCACAAAGTGGCACTCAATTTAGAGACCCTGTGAGGAATGCAGGTTTGAGTTGATCCACCAACAGCCATGTATACTCATAACTGTTTTGTAAGTTCAGTGTTCAACCCACAGGACCACCAGGCTGGATATACCTTTTCGAATTTAATACTGTACAAGATCACCTGCAAACGCATGCAATTGTATGTGTCAGGGGTTGAAGTAGAATGTAGTAGCTACTTTAACCTGACATGATTTTTTTCATCGTCCGTCTCAATTACAGTTGGTAGCCGGAGAGCAGAACCATAAAACTGTCGCTTGTCAAAACAAAACGGAGTTACAAGCGGGGACAATAGAACGATGCAAGTTGCATAGATCAGCAACCCGAGACGGGATGACGTCTTTGAAATGATCCGCCCTTGGCAAGAGGGCATGCGACGCAATCTGACGCTATCGGCAGAATCAGTTTCATATCCGATACGATGTGGATATCAGTGACCCTTGTGTGTCTGTTACTGTATTGCTGGGTGTGGTGGTGCGCACCTGTAACCTAGCGTTTCGGTAGCAATCACTGTTGGACTGAGCGGATTTGGGAAACTTCCAAATCCACAAAGCTGCGAAATGGCCAGAAAATGCCAGATTTTAGTTCATGGGATGTCTCTAGGATAAATATTATGATTTTAACATGAAAAAAGACCTTAAAACTGATATTTTTCACGTAACGGACACTTGAGACAAATACTGCTGATGCACAGTGTAAAGCCAGGTATGGGGGCCCCCCTGGAATAAGCATCTTGCTGCACCAAGAAGCATCTTAAACCACACAGGTTGGAACGTAAAAAGAAATTTTGTTATGTTTAAGCATTGGGATTAACACTCACGGCGGGCACAATAGTGCACATGTAAACATAACGTGAACTAAAATGTTATGTTAATTGCACACTGACTTAACAAAGTGGTAGGCAACGGATTAAACACAGAACAAGAGAATCGTAATCGGTGTTATCAACTGCAAATTATAATTTAAGTGACTGATGGCAGAACATTTAAATGGTCTTCAAAAAGGTTCAGTAAAGATGAGCTTTCTTTACAGTGAGGGAAAAGGGTATTTGATCCCCTGCTGATTTTGTACGTTTGCCCACTGACAAAGAAATGATCAGTCAGTAATTTTAATGGTAGGTGTATATGAACAGTGAGAGACAGAATAACAAAAAAATCCAGAAAAACGCATGTCAAAAATGTTATACATTGATTTGCATTTTAATGAGGGAAATAAGTATTTGACCCCTCTGAAAAAAATGACTGAGTACTTGGTGGCAAAACCCTTGTTGGCAATCACAGAGGTCAGACGTTTCTTGTAGTTAGCATACAGGTTTTCACACATCTCAGGAGGGATTTTGTCCCACTCCTCTTTGCAGATCTTCTCCAAGTCATTAAGGTTTCGAGGCTGACGTTTGGCAACTCGAACCTTCAGCCCCCTCCACAGATTTTCTATGGGATTAAGGTCTGGAGACTGGCTAGGCCACTCCAGGACCTTAATGTGCTTCTTCTTGAGCCACTCCTTTGTTGCCTTGGCCATGTGTTTTGGGTCATTGTCATGCTGGAATACCCATCCACGACCCATTTTCAATGCCCTGGCTGAGGGAAGGAGGTTCTCACCCAAGATTTGACGGTACATGGCCCCGTCCATCGTCCCTTCGATGCGGTGAAGTTGTCCTGTCTCCTTAGCAGAAAAACACCCCCAAAGCATGTTTCCACCTCCATGTTTGACGGTGGGGATGGTGTTCTTGGGGTCAAACACGGCGAGTTGAGTTGATGCCAAAGAGCTCCATTTTGGTCTCATCTGACCACAACACTATCACCCAGTTGTCCTCTGAATCATTCAGATGTTCATTGGCAAACTTCAGACGGGCATGTATATGTGCTTTCTTGAGCAGGGGGACCTTGCGGGCGCTGCAGGATTTCAGTCCTTTACGGCGTTGTCTGTTACTAATTATTTTCTTGGTGACTATGGTCCCAGCTGCCTTGAGATCATTGACAAGATCCTCCCGTGTAGTTCTGGGCTGATTCCTCACCGTTCTCATGATCATTGCAACTCCACGAGGTGAGATCTTGCATGGAGCCCCAGGCCGAGGGAGATTGACAGTTCTTTTGTGTTTCTTCCATTTGCGAATAATCGCACCAACTGTTGTCACCTTCTCACCAAGCTGCTTGGCAATGGTCTTGTAGCCCATTCTAGCATTGTGTAGGTCTACAATCTTGTCCCTGACATCCTTGGAGAGCTCTTTGGTCTTGGCCATGGTGGAGAGTTTGGAATCTGATTGATTGCTTCTGTGGACAGGTGCCTTTTATATAGCACTCCCTTTAAGAGTGTGCTCCTAATCTCAGCTTGTTACCTGTATAAAAGACACCTGGAAGCCAGAAATCTGATTGAGAGGGGGTCAAATACTTATTTCCCTCATTAAAATGCAAATCAATTTATAACATTTTTGACATGCGTTTTTATGTATTTTCTTGTTATTTTGTCTCTCACTGTGCAAATAAACCCACCATTAAAATTATAGACTGATCATTTCTTTGTCAGTGGGCAAACGTACAAAATCAGCAGGGGATCAAATACTTTTTTCCTTCACTATATATAACCAGGATCATTTTACTGAATCAAAGGGTTTTTTTTTCTTTCAAAAAGATGGGTGAGGTGGGTGAGGTGAGTGAGGTGAGTGGCCCAGGACATTGAGCCAGATCCGAGGTTTGCACACAGGAATATAAAAGATAACACAGCTTTTTGATGTAACTACAAGAGCAGAATAGCAACTTCGGTGCCATTCCCCGAGGTGGAGCGGTGCGCTGCTCATGGCCGGGCTTCTGAAAGATGACTTGCCTCATGACATGATGCTGACTGCACAATTGGAATAGAGTTTTGAAGTAGTATGAATCAAGCCTGCTCACAGAAAAACCCATGCAATAATGACGCATTTCACTTCAGCACAATAAATGTAATGTACGCTAGGTAGGTATTTACAACATTCACGATGTTAGCCTGGACCACACAGCAGATCGTCTTTATCTGAACCAACAATCTTTGAAAGACAATATCCACATGATATCGCATTGTTTGGAAATGTCAAAACTATTTTCATCTACAGATTCATTATCTGCATGGAATGGAATACAAGGACAAAGATCCACCTTGTAGCCTTTTATGGAATGTTGGGGCAAGTGCTATTGGCGAGCACATATTCAAGCCAGCACAGTGCTCATAAGGAGGTGATGTAGACAGCACCAGGACCGGCTTCGTTTTTTCTCAGCAGTGCTGATGTTTAGACACCACACCAGGTATCCATTTAAGGCAGAGTCAATCCATGGGAGGTCCAGAAATTATTCAGATATTTGCCACTGATGTTGTCCATGGCTGAAAATAAAACTTACGTTCGTAGTGCAGCGAGCTAACCACTGTACCACCACTCGACCCTGACAGCAGACACACAATCCCATTTCTAACCCAGCTGAGTGTTGTTCATATGCCACCCTGCTGTGGCTGCAGATCGTTCCTTGAACTTCTGTTCTTTAGATTTGACTGTCTGCTCTTCTCATTATGGCCACAAGCCGGTATAAAATTACACTTGTTTGCAAGTAGGGAGTGAAAAACACTGGTCTTGCCACCCACACAATATTTCCACATGGATTTCAGAGCTATTCAACTGAGATAATCCTCCCATAATTAGTGCAAATGAGGGCTTCTCCCACACACGTAATAAGTAAAACAGAATGCTCAATGAGCGGTAAATGCACAAAATATCGCCTTGCCCAGGTACAACCAGCTGCTGTTTACCGTCAACATTATGACATTGTATAGGAAAACACAATGGCTGTTGAGTTTGCCTTGGTCTGGTTGGGGCATGTTTCCATAACTGGAAGCCACACACGCACCCTCTCTGTCCATAAAGAGACCAACTAATGAAACAATGGCCACTGCACTGATGAAAAAAACAGGCAAAGCTGCAGCGGAGTGGAAGCTTCACAATCCCAATTCGTCACAGCAGTGCTGTGATCTCACACAAGGCAAAGTTACTTCACCAAACACCCGCTTTAAAGACGTTCACATGCAGCCCTTTTGTCAACGCACTGCCGGATGAGAGCCTCCCCATGCCGTGTGGCCATGGGAGTTATTTGATCCACCACGCTGGTCAGTGTGGGTTGGGTAAAGCGGGTAGCATGGACGTGTAGCATATGAGTACAATACAGGGTACAGCAATTTTGCTGTACCCTGTATTGTCGTCTGCTGCTCACCACATAGCCCTAAGATACGACCCACCAACTCTGCCCAGGCTATCAAACACAAGTTTTCAGTTTCATTAACGAGACAAAAAAAGAACTATTAAAAGTTATTTCCGGGTGTGCTCTAGTGCAGCGATGTGTTAAAAAGTATGATAGCTTAAAGTTTACTGTAAAATATATTTCAAATTTTTATCTCTTTATAGATTAAGATTCAAACTTGTGTTGGACTGCCCAGGACACTTTGTTCTAGGTAGGTATCTGAAAAAAAGGTATATTATTTTTGGATTGTTTCTTCCTCAAATCTGAAACCATAAAATACAGAGGAAGCTGAGAGCAAGAGAGATCAAGATACCAAAATGCTGAAAATACGATTCAGAAGAGCATGGGGAAAATAAATCAGACTTTCTTAAACCCGAACAAAAGAAATGTGCAATAAGTGGAGGAATATCGCTATGAATGTGGCTTGGCAGTCAGACTAAACAGCCACGTGACCCTCATGGAACTGTGAGCATGTTAACTCATCAAAGTGGGGCAATAAAAAAGGTTCATTCGCTGCTGCTGTTGATGATCACGAGACACAGTCAGTGCCATGCATAGAATAAACTTTGTCTAGAACATCTGGATTTTTGTGAAAAACCTGACATCGATGTTTCAGACACTCCCAAAAAGATTAGCTATTTTGTATGCCAATATAATTGCAATTGTTATACAATGTTACGAAACACTGACCGAAACACTGACCGGGCAAGTACCTCACATAGCTTCAACATTTCTCAAGCATTATGCAATCGTTTAAGCTATATTTCACAGGGAAGTTGTGATATGGATTCTATCAAAAGTCTGGCAATGCTATTAGGATATTTCTAGGGTACAGTGTATGACAGTGGAAACCCTTCACTGCCATCAGCAGTTCCTATTTCTAAAATGGCTCACACTCAGTTAAATGCTAATAATTTCCCATATTCCACGAGAAGTATTTATGAAAATTCTGCTTCATTCACATCTTAATGATGAAGCATGCCGAACATTACATCTGCCACCTGCCTGACTGTAAATGCAACAAAATCCCCAGTTACTCCGAAACGTAAGTCTTCTATTTACTCAAACTGCACCGAGCTTTAATGCTGTGCCCAAGCATAATAAGGTGCCATTCGCGTGATTTGTTCCAGCCAGAAATCTCAGAAAAACTAACAAAAATTTCGGACACGTTCCAAAAGCTATGACAGATCACCCTTAAAATGTCACTGGTTAATTTATGCAATAAATATTGGCTTCATATTCTTGGTTCTCTCGGCAAAGTCACGTAGAATGAGAATAAAACAATAAAGCAAAATAAGACAATAAAATTCTCACGACGTTTCGGCCACAACACAAGTAGCCTTCTTCAGGTGAAGGAACAGAACTGTCGGGACGACAGCGCTTCAATTGCATTTTATTGTCTTATTTTGTTTCATTGTTTTATTCTCATTCTACGTGACTTACCGAAAGAACCAAGAAGATGAATCCTTGCAGTCACGAAAGATTTAAATCGAAATATTGGCTTGTGGGAACAATTCATTTCGTGGTGAGATATGCTGCAATTCACCATGCTGTCATGTTATTCTGCACAGTACCAACTTAGTGGTTTTAAATTAATTTTAAACAGCTACTTAAAAAAAGCTCTTACTGCTAATGATTTGGTTTTCATGGAGATAAAACATCACGCTATTAGCCTCTGTTTGGTGCCATGCCGATAGCATAAAACCCCTTGTACTCAATGCACCAGTTGCGTAAGTTGCATGAATGTGATCGATGGTTGCTATATCTTTCTCTCTATGGGAGGAAATGAATGCATGTGCTGTAAAGCTGCATTAAATAATCCTGAAAATTAGTTGTAACGAGCTCAAGTCAGCTTATTTATATTTTTGAAAAAGAACGTAAGCACTGTACAGTCTTCTAAAGGGCAATTGCAGCGAGTTGTATTGTCATGAATTACTCTACAGTGTTGGTGTGATATCTAAATGCAATATAAAAGCAGCAACGTGCCATATGTGGCTTACTGTGCCAAGCAAGTTCATGAAATCAGGAATAGTTGTGACGGCAAACAATTTACTGGGTCTGCCGTGGCGACTGGTTGGGATATTACTTCATGAACATCATTAAGTCACCACAGTTGAGATATAATGAGACAGGCACATTTTAAATAAGGCACATTTCACACGCAAATGTCCACGTCGACAAAACAAACCGGTAGCCTTTGACCAAATCTCCATAACAAAGGTTTGATCACATAAATATAAATGTGTCGTTAACCCGCCACCACCCGATAGTCAATTAGTAAGGTTTGTCACGTAAACAAAACGTGTCAATTAGTTACTACTTCAGCATACCAGTGTGTTGGAGAGTAAAACCAACAACATTTATAAATTTGAGTAAGACGTTTCGCTGGTGATTACAACCAGCTTCATCAGGCAATTTCCTAGAATTGTTTAAGCCTGGATAGTGCTTGGATGGGTGACCAGCATATAAAAAAATAAACTGTTACAGGCTGCTCCAGGGCCACATTGTGGACATCAGAGGGCTGTGCAACAAAAACCAGGTCATACGGTACTTTGCTCCCACATCAATGCTCTCTGCCTTCACCAAACCCGCATGGACTAGCATGGTCAAATAACCACGATAACCCGCAAGGCGTGGGCAGGCCCGCATCCTGCAGTGGGTTAACAAAAGGGCTACAAACGTAATGCACGAGGAACTTCGTGCATTTCGGTGGGGCCGACTATTATTTTATACATTTTGGGAATATTGTAACCATGTTCGCTTTTGCAAAAGTAATATTTCCAAACTTCTCTGCAGTCAAATTAACGAGCAGCTCCAAGACTGCCAAGAACAGCCTTTAACATTTAAGGCACGCAGTCCATTCCACATCTGTACATTAGCCTCACAGTGTGAATGAACTTGGTGCTGACTCAAGCACTCATTAGGTTATAAGTCAACCACTACCCTGCCACCTTTGGAGTAGACTCGAAACTCTCTTGAGGGGTTGTCCTCACGCTGTCGGGCCTGTTTTATTGGTACCATTCTCGAGAAAGAATGTTGTTCAAACCAGTTTTATTGGTTATAACAAATCCTACATTCCAGCACAAACGTACCTTTTAGCTGAAGGGCACAGGAGTGGTGACACATTATGAAACAAGTTGACAAGAGTGGACTCACCAATGAGCATCTAAATTACGAATAAGAGATAAGATTTATTGTGGCAAAAGACCACGCAAGTGATGAAGTATTTTAATCTGTGTACAAACACGGCCAATTTGCTTCGATCTTCACCACTAAGGGAAGTTACATCTGAAAACTCATGCATATTCAACGTTCATTTGCAAGTGTAGCCTTTCAAGCTCCCACAGGTAATTCTTCTACAAACTAATGAGAAGGGAATTTCACTCACCAATGTGACAAAATAACCCGTCTGGTGTATACAATAAGCGAAATGTTCAACTTGCCACATTTACACTTCTGGTAGACTTGCAAAACAATGCATATACAATGTTTATTGGTGTTTGGAGTCCACCCTTGTTATCGCTGTTAAGTTGCTTCTCAAACACCAGTTCTGAAAACAACCCTAGCTAGCAGCTTTATCTAAATTAACCAAACTATGCAAAACACAGCACATCTACCCACCGATCCCAAAACCATGGGTGTGCAGAATAGTGAGGTCAGTCAAATGATAAAACTGCTTAAATTGATGACAAAAGCATTGTTGAAGCCTAACCAATGTTTCAAAAAGCTACAGCTTACAGAACTAAACGTGAGTGCATTTGAAATCTCACAATCCCTTGTGGGCCTTGTGCTTTTTCCATGTGGTGTGGATTGATTTTTGTTAAAACGGAAGATCTAAGGACAGCTGTGGGTGAATCAACATTAACCCCTCCGTCACCCCTTCACAAAAGCAGTTGAGTTCAGTGGCATTGATGTGCAAACAGAAGTGTTTTTTTTTACTTTAGAGATAAGAAACTTCTGTTTACACATGAAACGTCCAGTCTTAACTAATTTACATTCTCAAAAAACACAGCCCTTGACAAAAAAGGTAAACCGAGGATGGTCCAAAGTATTGCTATGGGTTTTGTTTTGGGGGTTGTACCGTGTGTTGTTAAGCATGATATCCGACGTACTGGGAGCTTCTTCCGGAAAAGCAATGGAGCAGCTCACATTCTGCTGTTTAGCTTTATAAAATGCCCGGTGGCTGGTGTTCGATGTAGCCCATTCAACCTTGTTTATTTGCTTCGTACATTCAAACAAACTTTATGTTTGTACATCAACGCCACTGGACGCTACTCCCTATGAGGTGCGGCGATGCCTCACTTGCTGTACTTCCATGTAATCGTCGGACAATGCGCCAAACCACGCGGTACAACCCGAAAACACATCGGAGAGCTGTTCAGCACAACTCCAACGACGTACTTGGTGGCTGTCATTCGTACGATTTGTAACATTGCAATGAAACGCAAATACAAACTCCGCCACCACTTGTCTTCAGTCACGGATCCCTGCAAAAAGCTGCTATGTCACAAATCCACCCAAAGGAACTTTGAAAGGTC
This sequence comes from Petromyzon marinus, assembly GCF_048934315.1. Taxonomy (NCBI): domain Eukaryota; kingdom Metazoa; phylum Chordata; class Hyperoartia; order Petromyzontiformes; family Petromyzontidae; genus Petromyzon; species Petromyzon marinus. Next base: position 9,974,805 of record NC_133671.1, read on the forward strand.
ACTGTGCCTATACACGAGGGAGGTCTTGCCCAAGGGGGAAAGAGGCTATTCGATTTGCAAATGACGCACAGGTCTGGGATTAAAATAGACAGCTTTACGGGAACACTTCAGATGATCTTCAATTGCTTCCTTTAGGTCAAGGGTTTGTTTTGCATTTACGAAGGGCCCTTTGCCTGCAACGCTTGCCACTTGTTTATTGTACGTGTTGTGTATTGGTAGTTCAACGTACAATGGCTGGTAGGCCATACAGTTTTCTGGAAGCCAAATAAATCATTCATTAAAATTATTTATAGAAGAGTACACAGAAGTGTCGTCCAACAGTTCCTGCGACACGTGCTACGGGGGACACGCCTTTGTCAAACACTGTTAACCTCCCGGGAATGTAAGGGCAGACTCCAACATTGGTGGAGTTAATTTGAAAAAGTCAGACCATTTTTATGAGTAAACGGTCTGCGTGAAGCTTAGCGAATCCAAGGTGTGACCGACATGGTGGGGGTCACCTTACGTCACTTAAATTAGCTACTGAACAAAAGGGTGAGACGCACACATTCAGATGCACATGTTCTCACAGTGGGGAGGGATAACTCGTCCTTTTGTGTTGACGGTGATTTAATGAGGATAAAAATAGCTGCATCCTGCAACACCCCTCAACTATTTAAACACGCACACGTGGGAATGGTAAATTACCAATTAAGCAAAACAAAGGCTTCGCTAGAATTTTAAGCAGATTACAACAGGAATGGAAAAATGTCCTTCGAAGTATCAGCGTGGGAATGTCATTGCTGGAGCATTGACAATAACGACAATAGATTGTAATAGCAAAAACAACTCGTTAGTTCTAGATTTAAAGCTTTCGTGACTGCAAGGATCCATACTCTCTGGTTCTATTGGGTAAAGTCACGTAGGTGAAAAAATAAAATAACAAAAATCACGACGTTTCGGCCACAACACAAGCGGCCTTCATCTGGTGAAGGGACGAGACTGTCTGGAGGACACTCCAGGACACTCCAGCGCTGTCCTCCAGACAGTCTCGTCCCTTCACCTGATGAAGGCCGCTTGTGTTGTGGTCGAAACGTCGTGATTTTTGTTATTTTATTTTTTTACCTACGTGACTTTACCCAATAGAACCAAAGAGTACAACTCGTTAGTGTTCGTAGTAACGCAGTTCTCAGTTCAATTATGTTTAATAGGCTGGACGATACTGCATATGGAGTCATGAAATAATGTAAAATACTAACAAATGTTAAATTATAATTGGCGATTATTATAATTGACGAATATAAAGTGAAGAGGTAATTTCTGTTCAGAATGTGTGGGTAGTTGACTAACAATTCTAATTTAGTATCCACTATTCCTATACAAGTCTTATATTTTTGGATTATCAACCACAATACATTTTACACTAAGATCAACAGCAGTGGTGACACAAGGACAACAAATTAATTCATATTTGTAGGAATGCTATTTCTAAACACAATTGTGATTCGTGTGATAATGAAGAACGAAAGTGAACTAATATGCCGGATAATCAGCATTAACGTCTGCAAGTGTAAATACTGTACGTGTGATAACAACTTAACACAGTTCAAACTAATTATCAACGCTCGTAAACAACACGGCCTTAAATGAAAATATATAATCGGTGACGTTTCGGGCAATGGTCCTGCTTCAAAGCACATAACACAGTATGTAGAGCAATTCATATCGTTACGTTAGTAATGTAAAAAAATGACATTACACTGCAGTTATGTCAAAACTAATAAATATTCAGCCCACTGCTTAAGGCCCTCGTCACGCTGTGTAGTGCACGGGGCTTTGTCTGACCATACTTCGTCACACTGGCGAGTTGCAGGTTGATACAGGTAGGAACAACAACAGGTTCCACACTGCCCACCAGGGATTATTCGTCTGTCTGTCGTGCATATCCGGAATTCCATCCGCATAATTGGAGTTTCGGACACTAATTTCCAACACGGATCGCACGAATGCGCTGTTCCAACCAAGTTCCTACCTGCCCACTCCGAAGGAACGTGTTAAAGTGGGTTGCAGGTTGATCAAGTGGGTCGCAGATCCAGCTCAGACATCACTCGCGAGATGTTAACTACCTCGCCTGGTATACAGGAGGAGGTCGTGGGTTTGATCCCGACCCCTGCTGCTGTATATTTGGAGTTTGCGTGTCTCTTTCTCTCTCCCCGTGGTCGCGTGGATTTTTCTCCGGATCCTCCGGTTTTTCCCTCCACATTTAAAATCAACATCACGCGTTATTTGAACGCTTTACATTTCCACAGAAGCTACCTCGTTGAGCTACCATTCGTGGCCAGGTCGCTTCTGAAAACGAGCGATAGAGCTCAGTGGGCCTTACCTGGTAAAATAAACAAAAATAGTTTCTAAAATACATGGGTTTAGATTGCAGTGCGCTAACCATTGCGCCACCGCTCCACTTGTAATTATGTCCAATAGCGATACAATAATTGTGCATGGATGTTGTAAACCATGAAGTTGAGTGTCCACACGTGTTAGCATTACAATCGCTATTTTGATGTATTTTTATTACGGTAATTATCATCGTCATTATTATTATCAGCAGCAGCCGGTGTCTATCCACTGCTGGATGAAGGCCTGCCCAAGCCATCGGTCATCGTCGCTACCAATCCAAATAATCTGGATCCTTCTGCAAGACTGATCTTCATCGATCCCTTACCCCTTAAGCCAATGGAAATCAATACAGTAGTTGGTAACCGTAAAACTAGCAGTACGTATATGCACCCTGTAAGAGTAATTCACGCGTGGTTGTTCAAACGCCACACGTGTAGATATAAACACAATACGTAGGCGCGTTATTATTGTTATTCTGAGGCCACGGTTAATGATGGTAAACCTTGTCGCCTGCACGATAATTAATAAATCACGGACATTCATTCTCGTACCCAAACGCTGATGAATGTGGGATAACACGCTCGTTAATGGTAACGATGATAACGCGAGCAAATTACGGACATCGAGATAATGGTTCGTGAACTTTGATGGTAACGGTCGGCATGGAAATGTTGATGGTAAAGAAATGTAAATTACGGACGATAACGATCCTCAGAAGGCAATGGTAACGATACCAGGTGGTGATGATGATGATAATGAGGGTAACTGGCTGTTGACGATGTTGGCCAAAGTCGTGGCAGTAAATGTTGGCAACAAAGCCAATGGTAACGATGGTAACTTAGGTGATGAAACCGATGGTCGCGATTATCAACATAGGTAACGGTACCGACCCCGTTGATGGTAACAACGCTAACTCGGTCAACGTAGTAACGACGTCGTGCGCAGTGCTGGTACCCGCGGTAACGTTGACAACCTCTGCGACGGTATCCACGGCAACCCAGGCGCTGGTAACGATGGTAACGATGGTAACCGCGGTGGTAACCACGGAAACGCCGCTCACCGGGCTCAGTCGCGATCCCTCACTGCGGTGCCGTTTCCACTCCTCCTGGGCCCCGCGGCATCGCCCGCTAGCCCGCTCGCTCGCTCCCAACACCCGGCAAAACAATTACACGATCAATCTGCCATTATCGCCGCCTCGCCGTAGCGAAAACAACGGACTCGCCAGTAATCAAGGTGGCGATGTGATTGCTGCTGCTGCTGATGATGATAGAACTCGCGACGACGAGGAGGAGGATTCGGTTGCGGCGTTAATAATAATTTAGCACGCGCGGCGGAGGAGGAGGAGGAGATCAGCCGCACAGGTAACAACCCCGCGCGCATGCGCACTGAGGGGGCAGGGCCGATCACCTCTGTCTGTGGGCGGGCTTCTATTCGGGGTGGGGGCGGGCGGGGGTGTGGCGCAGACAGAAGCTTGTTGTTTATATTTTTTTTCATTATTTATTTTTTTATGCTCACGTTGCAACACACTGTTCTTTTATGTATTGAGATATAAAATAAATACACGTGTTATTTTGGGCGTTATTGCGGGATTTGTTTTCATGCGGAATAAAGACGTATTGATGTGGCACCGCTTGTTACTTGGCCCGAGGCATTTCAACTGAAGCCATGCGCACAGGCATCAGAGAAAGATGAAGATCACTTTAATAACAAACATTAATACCGCCGCATAAAATACAACGTCGTGGGGTTTTTTTTCTTACACATCCCATCAGCCACAGGACCTTCTGGGAGTGCATTATATCAGCAGCATTGGTTTTATACATTTAAACTCTTAGAAACACGCGTTTAGGTAATTTGGCTCCTATAAGTGTCCACGTGATGAGCCACTTCGTTGAGCTATCATTTGTGGCCAGGTCGCTTCTGAAACAGAAGCTTATTACTCAGTGGGCTTTACCTGGTAAAATAAAAAAAATAGTTTATTTTCATTATTAGTTATTTTTTGTGTGTGATTTGCTAACCTTTCCTCTACTGTGCACTCCTCTCGTGTTTTGTAATGTTTGTTGTTGCAACTTTATGACTCGCCCCTAGTGGACGTCTGTGAAAAAGAGCTTTATAGCTAATCGGATTCCTCTACTATAAATAAAGATGATCAGCTGAGCCAGGCTTCAATAGACCAATGCTGGTGAGGTGTCACGTGTATATAGGCCAGGACCTTTCTGTGTTCGTAATGCGTCCTAGTTCGACGCACAACTGTATGATACGTACATGCGGCACAGCTACGTTATGCATAGGACAAATGGCATGGCAACATGGTCTAGTAGTAGCGCGCTCTTCACTTGTTGTAGACATTTAATGGATTCGAATCGGTTCAAATCCATTGACCGCTGTGGGTGATACTGCAGATGTAATCGGCATAGCAATCATCGTCCTTTACAAATGCCCCATATATTGATGAGACTATCGTGGTCTCTTGAGTTCTCACGAAACGTCGTAGTTTTTTTTGGTATTTTTCTTTGAACCTATTTCCGTGACTTTATCGAAAGACCCAAATAATATGAATTCCTGCAGTCACGAAAGCTTTAAATCAAGATTTAATAATAATTGTATTGTAGCTAACTTAAAATTTGGCTTCTTCGAGTGACTCAGAGGTCAGAGTGCTGAGCTAGCACGACTAAGATCCTGGATTCAAATCGAGGAAGATCCATGCCATTCAACTAGGATATTCAAGTCTAGAGAGTTGATGGTCTCAGCTGGTCACCAATAACTGCACACACACAAAAACTCACGTTAAATTAGCATTTCATTTGGATAAATTCAAGGTCTTAAATATGAAGGTATAAATGTGCTGCTATAGATTTATATATATAAATTCCAGCGCTGAAGGGATTCAATAGGTAGCTCTGTGATATCTACATCCGTCGGCCGGTCTCTAACGTGAATGGTCACACTGCTCTGAAAAGATCAAAGTGGATTCTGACATGACACCGAAGCACAATTAGGATAACATTGGAGGGATATGACAAAAAAAAGCATTAAAATTATCTTAATCAGGTACGTGTACTTCACCACGTCATGAATAAAAGTCCGTTTCACATTTCACTCGTTACTGATATCAGTCATGGTCGGGAATTTAACTCAGATGTATGTACGTATATTGAACTTCTTTCGCGCCATACATAGCCAACCGTGCTTATCGGAGGTGCTGGGGAAGGACAACAAACTGAATACAATAAGAAGTTCTAAAGAAACGAGTTTCCATTTGTGTGCTCATGAGAAGGCATAATGATGGATCGATAATCCATTTGCAAGGGATGGCGAGAGGCAAGTGCACCAACTCAAATAGCACACTTCTGATTTAAAGCTTTCGTGACTGCAGGGATTCATATTCTTGGTTCTTTCGGTAAAGTCACGTAGAAGGGAAACAATAAAATAATAAAAATATAAAACAATTACATCTCACGACGTTTCGACTGCAAAATTTGAAAAAAGTTGCGGGTTTTTTTAACGTAAAAAAACGCTGCCACTTTTTTCAAATTTTCTTGCTGTGGTTTTCACACCTGATGATGATTGCTTGTGTTGCAGTCGACACGTCGTGATAATTTTATTGTTTAATATTTTTTATTATTTTATTGTTTCCCTTCTACGTGACTTTACCGAAAGAACCAAGAATATAACACCCTTCTGTTTAGCCATTTACTATTGGACACTACCGTACGTACACCGTCTCAAGTCATTGCCATCGCCTCTTATAATGAACACTCAATAGAGTGTTCATTTAATATAACTCTTCGGTGTATGCTGAACTTATTTCGCAACGTAACTCCAGTGGCTTCCTCATATCGGAAGGAAGAGCGTTCTGGCTGGCCGCAGAAGCGCATCTGAAAGCGCGTGATGCCGTGACCGTCTTTGTTCGATGGCTCAGCCGAGCGCCGCCGGGAAGATAACCGGAGTTTGTGTGATGATTTGTGCTCCCTGACGAGATCAGCAAAGGTTAAAGGGGAGGGAAGGGCGCTGTGGTTAGCGCCCTTCACTCTGTGGCGAAGCATTACGTGAACTGGCTCTGGGGGCCTCTCCATCAGCAACCTGCACTGCCCAGCGTGGTGAAGTTCCATCAAACAAACTCTAAACGACCAGCAAAGGCATGGGGAGACGTTCATCCAGCGACGTGCGAATTCAAATCCTGTGTTAGAGCTGGAACTGCAATGGAGGTCTCGGTGTCTTGGCCGACTGGTCTTCAGATAATGTCGGCTTTTAGATTGATATAGTCTTACGAGTACTGAAAACGCAACACATTTTTCAATAACACTGCGTGTCTTAAAAGCAGAAAATATATAATAGCCGACGTTTGTATGATAGGTGACGATTGAGTAATGGTCGTTTATAGCAAATAAATGCTGCAAACGTCGCCCCTCATCTATATATGTTTTACTTTTGAGGCCACAATGTTACTGACGAAGGCGTTACGTGTTTTGTTGTTGCGCTTGTGCAGCACTGTAAACGCAGCATCACCACACACTTTGTCTAGAGCTATTGGGCAGGGTGGGTAGGGCTGGGTTCATCTTTCGAGCACAGCACTGTTAGCAGCAGTGATGAATCTATGGTGGGGGGGGGGGGTTTGGGGGGGGTATGCCCGACCCCCCTAATAAACGACACGTGCCTCCTATTCAGCGGCGACTCCTTGGTGTACGTTGGGGTGGAAAATAATAATAATAATAAAATGTGTTTTAGTCCATCTGCCGATTTTGGCTTCCCAGATCGATATTCGTTTAAGCATGCAAATTCCAGACCAGGTTCGACGTTTTGGATCTCATCAGCAGGGTCAGGTCCTTTTCCAACAAATGCTGCTTGATTTACATGATGCTATTGGCGATAGCGCTCCTTACAGACGACGGTTCCCCCCCCCCCCGTTCAATGCAACAACAAAAAAAAGCAACGCCGCACACAAACTGACGAGCGACGCGTCCGTTTGCCGTAGAGCGAAGGAGCACTCCGGGCACTGCTCCAGAGTTGCTTTGGGCGCACGCGGGCCGTGGTCCATGCGCACAGGCACCTGCTGACCGCCGTGATGCAACGCAGCTGTGTGGCGCGCGCTGACGTCACGGTGTGTACACCTGACATCAGGGATGGAGGAGGCATCATCATCGTCCAGTGACTCACGTTGTTATTACGACCTGCCCAACTGCGTGCCTGTGAATGCCGTAGCAGTGCTATTTTGAGCAATCTCTGGGCCTGATCGCACGGAATGCGTCTAGATTTTGGTGTTATAATTTATTTATGTAGTTTATTGTAAAAAATTCGGTCACAGTCCCTATGATCACTGTTACATTGGATTTATGGCTTTTATTTTGGTGATTTCGAAAAGTTTTTTTTTGTTTTGGCCATGTTTTTGTTTATTGTAGTACGGAGTTAGACTGATGGCCTTAATCTTAGTTGTCTTGTGGTTGTTGTTATTTGACTTGCATCCCACTGGGATTTTTGCACACAGCGTTGGTGTACGGTGCTATTTCAGGAATATTTTGATATTTTTTTCCTGGATTTTCTGTTTGCACAGTCACATAATCACTTTAAGATGTTTTCTTGTTCATGTTTTTTGTTTGTTGCGGTTGCACCCGATTCAAGAGCCGAATGGCTCACAGGGCTATACCAAATAAATGAACTATGAACTATGAACTATCAGGGCTCGGCGGCTGAGCGAAGCAGGCTCGAGCCTTGATAACTTGTTGGCTATGTTGTGGGCAGCAGAGGGTAGCTGCAGCAAAACACTGCTTCTGTGCTGTACCTCGACGTCAGCGTTCTTCTTTGCAAGGCCCGCGGGCCACAGGCGGCCGCTGGTGTCCTCTAGTGCGGCCCCTGACGTGCGGTCCCCCGACAATACACAACACGTGACAACACTCCCTGCAAGCGGTGTGGCGGCCCTCACGCCGATGTCTTATCGGTGAAAGTGGCCCCGCTCTGAAAAAAATGTAAGAACACCGCTCGCAATAATCCTGCGCCCATGCTCCCTGCCTTCGACCTCCATTGACCAACTTGGTGAAGTATGGTCAGACAACCCTCACGAGCCACATGACGTTGGGAGGCTCCCATCCAACCGCAGATTGACAACATGATGCTCTTGTGCATTGAGCTGCAGGTTAATGCCCTTATAGGTTGAGATATGGTGACTTCCTACTCACTCGACTCTGTTCACGCTCCACAATGAGTGTGTGCCTCCAAAACTCTGACATCACACTGACTGGGAGCTTGCAAATCCTGGGAAATTGTCATTGATACTGAGCTCTCATTTTCTACCCACACAAAGCAAATATTAGGAAGCCACTGGAGCTATGCACTTTAATTCTAGATTGAACCTTAATTTTTTATAACTGTTTACTTGTGTTTAGTTTGTTGTCCTTCCCTCACACCTCTGATTAGCACGTTTGGCTATGTACGGTGCAAAATAAGTTCAACATACACACATTACATCCAAACTTTACTATCGCAACTGCTCTTCTCAGCAGCCACCACATATGCTTCGTTTCCAAACTCCAGATGATTCAAAATGCTGCTGCCAAACTTCCCACCCACGCCCGTTAAGTGGCACCACATCGCCAAAATACTCCAGTCCCTCCACTGGCTCCCAATGCAATGTCAGATCAATTTCAAGATCACACTCACCTTCTTTAATATCCTTCACGCACTCTCCCCTCTTATCTCACTGTCATGTGCTCACAGCCTCATTGCACTCTCCTACCTACTCTCCTACACACACTTTCCACTCCAGTAACCAAGGCTTTCCGTAGAAGCCCCCAGTCAAACTCTGCTCAGTAGGTGGTCGCTTATTCTCCTTTGCTGCTGCCACTCCGTGCCTCTATTCAAGCCCAGACCCATGAGTTTCCTGTTTTCCTCTGCTCATGACTGACTGTATCTCTCTCTGTAAACAAGTAAATATCCCCAATGTTTCTGTGCAGCGCCTTAGGATGCGGTTGCATATATATGATTGATATGCAAATAATATTTTATTTGTATTGCATTTCCCATCAAGGACAACCTTGTGTATTCTACCCACACGCAAAGTCGTGTTGTGCCCTGCTTGCACAACTTATTTGAAGATGAATCAGGCCCATATTGCAACTGCCACTTCCCATGCAATTCAACAGCCACAGCAGCTCGTGAATTATCGATACGGTAAAGACATTTATAATCATAAATTCGTTCTGTCTCCACATGTAATGACAACAAAATAGTCCATCCGCCTATTGGCTTTCCAGACCAATATTATCCAGCAGCAGGGTTTCAGTTCTTGCATGGCATTTTCTGGAATGCTGCTAGGCTGGCATGTAGTAGAGGTCATCAGCATAAGGCATTACCACTAGAGGACAATGTACATCTATCCATAGTAATTATATATTATTGTACTCTATAGTCATATCATCCTATCAACATGCTTATAAGAAAAAAATAGATTAAAAATAAGGCGATTCTTATGTGGCGTGGTCAAAGGAATTCCTGGAACAGTATTCCGGACTATTGCGGCCGAAAAATAGACACTGTCCAGCAGCATCTGGACCGGTTTCGGCATTCTGGGTCTCATCCTCAGTCAGGATTGTTAAACCATTTCTGCCGTTTTGCCAGGTGTCATTGGCAAGAGCGCCCCTGTGAAAATATCAGGCGGGTTCTGTTTAATGCAAAAAGAAATACAATATATGATTTTACCCACAATGCTCCACAGAGATGTATAATGAATTCGTTTGTTAGCAATTGTTTTCTTGGTGACTATGGTCCCAGCTGCCTTGAGATCATTGACAAGATCCTCCCGTGTAGTTCTGGGCTGATTCCTTACCGTTCTCATGGTCATTGCAACTCGACGAGGTGAGATTTTGCATGGAGCCCCAGGCCGAGGGAGATTTACAGTTCTTTTGTGTTGCTTCCATTTGCGAATAATCGCACCAACTGTTGTCACCTTCTCACCAAGCTGCTTGGCAATGGTCTTGTAGCCCATTCCAGCTTTTGTGTAGGTCTACAATCTTGTCCCTGACATCCTTGGAGAGCTCTTTGGTCTTGGCCATGGTGGAGAGTTTGGAATCTGATTGATTGATTGCTTCTGTGGACAGGTGCCTTTTATACAGGTAACAAGCTGAGATTAGGAGCACTCCCTTTAAGAGTGTGCTCCTAATCTCAGCTCGTTACCTGTATAAAAGACACCTGGGAGCCAGAAATCTTTCTGATTGAGAGGGGGTCAAATACTTAACTTCCCTCATTAAAATACAAATCAATTTATAACATTTTTGACATGCGTTTTTCTGGATTTTGTTGTTGTTATTCTGTCTCTCACTGTTCAAATAAGCCTACTATTTAAATTGTAGACTGATCATTTCTTTGTCAGTGGGCAAACGTACAAAATCAGCAGAGGATTAGATACTTTTTTTCCCTCACTGTAGATGACACGTTCGTCATCTGGCCACATGGCCGACAAGCTCTAAACCAATTCCTCAATTCCATACACCGAGCCATCAAATTCACCATGGAGGTGAAAAAGGATGGCAAGTTACCATTTTCGGATGTTTTAATCTAAAAGAGACCAGATGGCTCAATGGGACACTCTGTCTACAGGAAAGCCACCCACACGGATACCTCCCTAAAACCTGACTCCCACCACCATCCCTCCCAGAAGAATTCCCTCATCAAAACTCTACACCATAGAGCTCGTTGTATTTCCGGCCATCATCACCTAGCCAGTGAACTGGAACACGTACACCAAGCTCTCAAGATGAATGGATATTCAGACTGCACAATCTGTAAAGCTATCACCCCAACCGTTGGGTAATAACCATCTTAGGACACAAACAAAACCATCACGTGGCCATACCTAGCAGGAGTCACTAAAATATTTCCAAAATGCTGAGCAAACACAAGATCTAGGTTCGATTTAACACAGTATATAAAATTCGTGATCTGATCTCATCTGTGAAGGATGTGATCCCTGACATGCAATACTTTGCAAGCGCACTGGCTATCAACAAATATTCGTTCATGAAGCCATCCAGATATATAGACACAGACACAATTTCAACCGAGAAGATGGGTACAAACTGAGCTATCATTGGAAGGACGTTATCAACCAGTTTAAGTCATAATTGCCTATGATGTTCCCATCCTACCACCGTCCGATGTTAGTTGTGCTTTACGCCCATTTCAAACTTGCATTTTCACAGTCACTTCGCGCGCCAACCCCTTGGTTGCGGCTCAGCGATCTACCATTAACATTTCACATGCTAATTTTCACCTGGCAGCCCTTTGATTGGTGGAAAATCAACCATCGTCGGATTGGCTGCCCACCACTTACATTATCATTGGCTGCTGACATTTGGGGTACGCCCATTTCTAACCCTTATAAACAGTTTCCCTTGGAAGCTAACCCCCCTTTTCCTGAAGACGACCGCTTGTGTTGCGATCGAAACGTCGTAGTTTTTTGTATTTTTTTTGTCATTTTCTTTGAACCTATCTACGTGACTTCATCGAAATACCCAAGAATATACATTAAATTAGTGACAATGGGGTTTGGTGAGCGTTGGGTCGTGCGATAATACACGTGTGCAGTCCGGAACCAACCGTGGCAAATAATCACCTTGCTGTGGCAACGGCAACATGTAACTGCTTAACACTACGAGTACGTGCACTGCTGACTTGCCTCTGTGTGGCACATAAGAGTACGCTATTTATTATTCACACCCACAGGGAAGATGGGGCTGCATTTGCCCCTTGTCTGACCGGGTTTCCTCGCCTCCTGTCATGAGCACCAACACCGAGCCCCGTAGACACTCGAGCCCCCCAATGTAGGTCAGGTGGAGTGCGCAGCGCGCCCCAAGTCATCCAGTGCTCTGCTGCGCGAGGGCTGATGAAGCACGCAGATTCGTGAAATCTTAAACCCACTGGGCTGTGACGTGGCCTAGAGGTCGCAGCAGGGGAAATGGCCAAGTGACTCATCCATCTGTTCGGAACTTTGGAGTGCTATCTCCTCGTTTTACTTGGTGGGTTTTCTCCGGGTTTCCTCCAATATGCACGCAAAACGCGTCTGCGTAGGTGTGCACGGTCGTGCCATTAAGCTCTCTTGACGTGTTTTCGGGTCACGTTGTGCGTTGTTCGGGGGATGAAGACGCTCCGGGCACGTGGAGCGGAATGTCAGACGTCATGCCAAACAACGTAGGGTAACAACGCACAAATCACTTTGGAGAGCTACACAGAACACTGCTCATCACATTTTGGCCAACTATCACAATGTAAGGCCCCCAGGAAAACAACTATTAAGACTCAATACGTTATATGCCTGAATGTATAAATTACAATGCTGCGTATCGTTTTTAATGCTCTTTGGAAGAGGGCACCAGTTTAAATAATTCATGAGGTGATGAGCGAGAGCTGAACGCGCCCGATAATGTGGCGAATGCAACTTACCCATTTCATCGTTAATGATGCCTTCCACCACTGACCGAGCGGCTCACGAGTGGAAGGTTGCGAGTTCTAATCCAGCTTGGGGGTTGACTTAGCCCATCATCCCTCCGGTATCGATAAAACGCGTACCACTTAAGTGTGGAAGTCAAAAGTTGGTTGTCCTATGGATAGACTCGCCCCGGCCATAGGAACGATGTGGAATTTCCACCACTGGCCTCAGAGCTGCAAACAAGGAAATGAGCCACCTTTTCAATGTTAATCTGAGCAGGACATCACTTTGACTTAATTTAAACTCGTTAAGCAATGGGCGTTCTTCCGAGCAGACAGAGAGCGAAGAGATTAATGTGGGCTTACAGTTGGAGATACCACTTTATACTGTGGTGCCTTATAAACACTTTTATTAGCAGTTGGTGAGTAGATTATTTGTTGTATCCATTACCATATTCTCTTAAATGTGCGCCGTATATGCAATAAAACACACCTGTTGATTGTAAAGGGATGGCCAACAACAAACATACATGTTTAAACTACATTATTTGTTTTTATTTTAGCAGGTAAGGCCCACTGAGCTCTTTTTCAGAAGCGACCTGGCCACAAATGATCACCCAATTAAGTGGTTTATCATATGGAAATTTATAGCAGCCAAATACGCGAAACGCATGTTTATAAATGGGGAGAGAAAAACCGGAAGACCCGGAGAAAAATCCACGTGACCACGGGAAGAGAGACACCAAAACTCCAAATATATAGGCGTCTGGGTCGGGATCGAACCCACGACCTCCTGTATTCCATGCGAGGTAGTTAACATCTCACCACCACGGCACCCCCAAACTAATTGAAAAAGCAAACCACAGTGTGTAGGGTTCTGACTGGAAATGGCAAGGACTTCAGACAGATAGGAGAATCAAACTATCTCGTGTGGATATCAGACTCCAGTGGTGGTGTGAGTCACAGGTAAGCAACTTCACATCACTTGAGCTAAAACAAACTTTTCTGTAAACGTCCGTGAATAATTAATTGCCAAACGAGGTCGGTTTATTATTGATGCACTTTTAAATCTAGATTGAAAACTCATTTCTTAAAACTGCTTTTTGTTTTTGCTTTGTTGCCTTCCCCTAGCACCTCCGATTAGCATGGTTGGCTACATACGGGTGGGAAAGAAGTTCAACAGGCATACATGTGTAGTGTCGTCTGCGCGTGTGGGTGGCGTGCGTCGCACACACAGTCAGCCGGAGAGACGAGGTGGTCGCAGGAGGCACCGCTCTGCCCTTTTTATTGTTGTTGCCGAGCTCACGCCATCACTCTGGCCTTCTCTCTCTCCCACGCACGACCCCACTGCCGTCGACTCATCACAGACACGACCCTGTCCGCATTGCACCGATGGCGTCGACCGGGGACAGCCAACGACTGTCCAGCCGCGCAATGATCGGGCGAAGGCGGCGGCGACGAGGGCGATGACGATGACAGCGACGACGAGGCGAGTCCAATCTCAGAACCGGCGGCTCCGCCCTAGCCGCGCCTCCCTTCTCGAACCCTCCAGAGGGTTCCAGGGGGCTTCCACACGACGTTTACCATGACCCTTGCCCCAGTTCCTCCGCCATGCCAGCACACCCGCGCGTATGCTCAGCGGCGTGTGCGCTAAGTGCCCACCTGCAGTTCCTGCTGCTGTCCAACAGTCAGTGCTATGTCACTACACATACATTAAATTCTGTGCAGGGCCAGTGCTTTCGACAGCGCATTCTAAACATTGAAACGCTGTCTACCATATTTCACGTGTCTACATTAACTAATGTGGATGATGTAGGCAACAATTAAATCGCTTAAATAATATAATTAGATTTTTAGTCTTCGGTCAATCGACTGCCGGTTGAAGGCCACCATCGCACTATGACGGCTATAGGGGTTGTTAGACTGGACTGTACATACTTCACTATGCTGGTCAGTGGGAGTTAGTGAAAAGCTCGCCCACAGAAGATTCAGATGTCGCTTGCCACTGATGATGTTAGCCATGCCCGAGGAATTTAACTCAGGTTGGTGGGTTCGTAGCGGAGTGTGCGAACCACTGCACCAATTGCTCTACACTGAACCCATTCTCATCTATTATTGCATGTGGAAATATGTTCAGGAGCTAAATGCCAATGTTGGAGTCTGCTAACCATGAGAGAGGGCTTCAGGGGAGAGTTCGTACAGTTTTGCTTTTCCTCCTCAGTTGAAGGAGCGGAGACCACAGTGGTTTACTTTTTTTTATCGCACCGACGACGTTAAAGTCTGATATTTAGGGGTGCAATTGAAGAAATAAACGACGGCACGCAAATCCCTGCGCGTACAGCAGAGAGCCACCGTCGTGGGAGAACTGGCGAATTTCGAGCAGCGGCCCGGTGGCCATCACATTCCAGGGGGAAATCCCGTCATGTCGGAATGCTTTGCGGTGCTTAATTGGCTTACGGTGGAGATTAGCGCCACTGCACTTTAAATCTCACTGAGCAAACGATTTGTCGAGCGTGTTTGGCCGCAACGATGGGGCATGTTGAGCACAGTCGACTTTCTGCAAGCTGCACTCGAGCCGAGAGTCACAGTAATGAGGATTTATCTGGCAGGCTCGCTCAGGAAATGATTTACCGTATTCTCCGGATTGTGCAGGTACTATCCCCGTCCCCTCATGGATTGTAAAGAAAAGTTGAGGATGCGTGACAAGATGTGCATGCCGTTATTGACACCCGGCATAAGTTGGAGGTGAGTATAATTTTCCGAAACATATTATAATCCAGAGAATAGGTAAATAAGTATATGAGAATCTACAGCAGTGATTCCAAACCTATGTGGTCTGGGGACCAGTGGCGTTTTGCAAAGCCGTGGCGAATGGCCAGAGGAACCGTTGCAGATACAAGACGCCTTGTTTACTGCTTGGTGGTCCGTGAAAATGTTTTTAGGGTTGACAGGGCTTTGCGGATGAAGAAAGATTGTGAACCACTGGTGTATACGATGCACAATGTCCCCGTTCTTATACAGCGTATTGTAATGCGTTTGCATTCATAAGCCACATAAATCCAACTTGAATTGTATATTATTTATTCATGTCCGGCTCTAAAACCAGGTAATAGCACATTGCCGCAGACTGTGTGTTTTTTTAAAGACTGCGGTTCGTATATATTTCAGGTGTAAACATCAAGCAAGGTGTTTGTACACTCGAACGAGTGTTCGGCTGATGCTCAACTCCAAAGGGGTTAACATTCCGCGTTGCTATGGCGAGGACCAGTCTCTCTATATGGGCAATAAGCACTTCCATTTCTTTGACGAACCTGAAAATGTCTGACTGCCATGCCCGATGACAAACACTGTTATAGACTCACCGTGAAGCTAAATCTAAGTAAAAACTATATTGAAAATGTGGAATATAACGACAAGTAATTGCCATACTGGTGCAATGCCTTAAATTGTCAAATTAGGAACTACAGGATCTATAAATAGTGTTGCTGTATTTTTGCATTTCCACTATTATAAAGTCACATAAATGTTGGGGGAAACACTGAAAATCCGATGCCCTGGGCTGCAACCCCTAAAGCCGTTACAGTGTTTGTTCATCCGACCCTGTGCACCTGCTCCATTAGGCCTGGTGTCTCACCCGATGAGTGGAGACCGTCCGAGTTACTCGGGGATTTTCCAGCAGCTGTTGCTCGGAGGGTGAAAGAGAAGGAGCGGCGGGGTGTGGCGTGGGGCGAGGGGGGTACCTTTGGGGGGGTGGGGGAGCAGGGTGGGGGGAAGTGGGGGGTGAGGGAGTGGGGGGGGTACCTGGGGGGGGGAGCGGTAAGTGGGGGGGGTACCTAGGGGGGAGTGAGGGGGGTACGTGGGGGGGGGGGGGAGCCGGGGGATATTGTAGGTGGTGGGGTACCTAGAGGGGGGGGGATGGGGGGGTGAGCCCGTGCTTTAGAATCGCAGATTCCTACGGAGCCACTGGGCCCGAGCCACCACGTCATTGGCGTAGTCATTGCCAGTGGTGCCAACGTCCATCTTGTCGTAGCTGCGCACGTTCCTTGGACCCGCATTGTAAGCGGAGATGGCTCCTGTGCATGCAGGCACACAACAACAAAAAATCCCTGGAGTAGCCTTAACAGACTGATGGGGCAAGTGCTGTTAGGGAGCGCCTATGAAGGCCGGCACGGCACACGAGGGGGTGCGTGGCCAGGACCACGCCCGGCCGTCTTTGTCTCCCTAGCAGCGATGTTTACACACACCGCAGCAGGTACTCATTTGAGGCTGAGTCGACCTAGGGGAGACCCAGGACCGGTTCAGATAATTATCACTGGTGTTGGCCGTTCGTGGGGATTCGAACTCGGAACACCGGGTTCATAGCGGAGCGCGCAGACCACTACACTACCGCTCCCCACACACACACACACAACACATGCACGCACGCATATGCGAGCGGATACCCGCGGAGGCATGGTGTGCTCCAGCTAACCGCTACGCTATTTTCATGCAAAGCCGATCAGCCGAGTAATCGATAATAGGTCGAGCAATATATATTTTTAAAATAATCCAATGCCCTCCGATATGTTCTCGGGTTATGCCGCGTGTTGTTCGGCACGATGCCTGACGCTCACTCAACGTCTTGCGAGCTTCAGCAGGAACTGAAGCAAGTTGAGCGAAACGCAGGACACTGTGCCAAACAACGCATGGTACAACCCGAAAACACAGCGTGGAGCTATGCAGCACGATCACGAAAAGCCACGAAATAGCATCGGATAGCCCGGCTCTAAGTCACCCGCCGAAGATCGTTTTGTACCTTTGAGCTGCTGTTCTGCTGTCCAGGTGGGGAACTTGACTTGGATCGTGTTGAACATGTCAATGAGGATCTTCGAGCCTTGCACCAGGTGCTCCACGCTGTCGTAAGCACCTTCTAGGGGCGTGTGGTAGCGCTTGTCAATCTGGCAGAGAGCATGTGAACGGGCGCGCAGTTACGGCAACAGCTACCTCTCACAATTGCAAAATATAATGCGATTTAGATCCGCTGCCACCTGTCACAATCCTGCGTGATAAAATGTATCCACCTCACACTTGCACACGAGCCGATTTCTTCGATGTGTGTCTCCCTGTGGACTCCCTCTCGGATGTGCTGCTCGTTGGCTGCCACTCCCTCATTGTTTTTGGCCCTCAACCATTATTGTTTCTAGTAACGTGTCCTGCCAAAGCCCACTTAATTTTCTTAACAACCGCATGAATCGGCCCCCTCCACAGGAGCCAGTCTTGACACAGCTGGTACTAGCCAGATGGTACGAGCCAGGCGAACTTGTACAATATCATCTAAATGCCCCTCTTATTTTCTTAATCCCCACTTAAATAACCTGCGCGATATCGATGGCGTACCATAAGATGAAGAAATTAACCTGTGGAATAATTTCAGCGATCTTCGTCTGTCTCACTTCATGTCCGGGCATGGCCTCGGGGAAATTGTCACCGAACGGTTTTCTCTTGCAAAGGTAAAAGTGCAGCACTGACATTTCTTGATCATGCCACTGATGGCAAAGGGCCTCAACCAAAGTCAGCTCCAGAGTTCAACTTTAACTACCAGGTGATAGCATACTTAGACTACACTCAATACCAATACCAGTGTTCTCCACTAATTTTCAGATCGGGGCCACTTTCGAGACCATTGGGGTTTGACAGCATGATGGGGTGTTTTAACATGTGTGTATTGTCAGGGGCCACACATTACGGGTCGTACTAAAGGCCAGTGGCCCGCGCGCCTCGCAATGAAGAACACTGCTCTTTCCAGTATATGTTAATAAAGAATAAATAAAGATTCTGATTCTGAAATGTTACATGTAAACATTATTGTCTCCATACTCGAACCAGCATTGGCTGGTGCTCATTTTCAGTTGTCTTATTCCACTTTTCTATGGTGGGGATCAGTCCATTCAAAGAGGACAAGCATTGCTGGTTTTTCCACAAACCTGAAACTGTCGTACATCCATGCCGATGCCAAACACTCCAATATTATTCATTTTTAAATGCGACAGACACACTGTGAAGCTACATCAAAGTAAAAGCTATGTTGAAATGTTGGCACGAAACTGGCAGTAACGTACGAGATCATGATAGGGTTTTAGGTTACGAAATAACACGACATGATTTATCAAAGTGCTACAGTATTAGCATTTAAACCTTTATAAAGCTGTACGCATATTCAGGGTGTTTAAAAATATGGACCCGATTTCAAAGCAGTATATGTCACGATGGCAACATGTTACAATTACACGAAAAGTTACAAATGGTTTAATGAGTTATCAAGTTTTACTAACCATTTTATAAATGCTATGTGCCCTCCACCTGCTGTATGGACAACATCGAGTCTATAGTCGAATTCGTCCCAAACGCCTCTCTTCTCACGTTTTCCTCTGAGGAGCGTGGTCGCCCCGTGCTCTTCCCCTTACATAAACAGTCTGTTTCCTCAAACTGTCGGTACCAACAACGAATGCTCTTTGACATTGGCGGATCAATGCCAAAACGCAGTTGAAACGCACGCTGCACCGCAATTACGGATTCAGTCGTGCTGAACTGCAGAACGCAAAACGCCTTGTGTTGCGGGGTCACCGTCTTGCGAATGACTGAGGCTAGGGGCTCTTTGTGCGCTGGGAGAGGCATCGAGCGGTAATCATTTGAAACTCTATGCCCCGCCCTATCTATGCCCCGCCCTCTTTATGCCCCGCCCTCTCTATGCCCCACCCTCTCTATGCCCCGCCCTCTCTATGCCCCACCCTTTCAAGTGGTAAGAGTTTCATTCATGGGCGGTTCGTGGTTGCAGAGATATAGCTATTTCAAATCGGGTCCATCATTTTCAAACACCCTGTGTATAGACAGTATACACCCATACAGTATGTTATTGAGAGACACTCAAAATCCACCAAGTAATCATCAGACTTTGTGCCATTTGCTTTCAACTATTTTTTATTTTACTAGGTGAGGCCCACTAAGCTACATAGCTCTTTTTTCATAAGCGACCTGGTCACAAACGATAGCTCAACTAAGTTGCTTATCACGTGGAAACGTACAGCAGCCAGATACTACTCTAAGCCCATGTTTACAAACGTGTGGGGAAAACCTGGAGGACCCGGAGAAAAATCCACGCGACCACGAGGAGAACACGCAAACTCCAAATATACAGCAGGCGTCAGCGTCGCCATTGAACCCACGATGTCCTGCACACCAGGCGAGGTAGTCAATATCTCGCCAACCGCGGCACCTGCATGAGCCCAAAGGCATTCCCATTGTCGCCCCAGCCGTTGTCGAGGACGTTGCCAGCGCGGGACTCGCGGGAGACGATCGCGGCCACGATGGCCGGGTCCACGCCCGTGGTGGCGGCAGCGTCCATGATGCGGTCCTTGTAGCTCTTCAGGCGGCAGTCGTCAGTCTTGACCAGCTGATGAGAAGCTGCCGGTCCTGGGAGAAAAGCCATCGTCCCCTTTTAGCGTCATTGCAAATTAACTGCGGACCGGTTTTTCGTCAAGGTGAGGGCTCATCGGTCTATCGTCGTAACACTTGCTGCCGTTCTCCTCGCCTGGTCTTATTTTCTCAAACTTGTGTTGATGGTGATCTGGCAAAAGGACCACAATGGACTTCTTCCGTTAATTCTGGTGGATTATTTGTATTGTACACAAATGGCTGCGAGCTCTTTAAAACAATGTTTGTGTCTTGCTTGAAACCTGGGGTTTTCCGTCCTACGCTATTTCTCTATTTGTGGTGGGGTTTTGCTGTCGTTTTCAGATTTGACGGACAGTGTGTAACGGCCGCGATGTCCTAGGAAACCCGTACGTGATTGCCGTCTCGGGGAAACAGAGTAGCGCAGTGGAAACACTTGCGTTGCATGGAAAAAAAGGGCCTGGGTTCGATTGCCAAATCGGGAGAATACATGTGGGTGTAGTCTGTATGCTCTTTCACATGTTTAGCTCTTTCACATGTTTAGGTCTTTCACGTGTTTAGCCCTTTCACATGCTTAGCTCTTTCACATGTTTAGCCCTTTCACATGTTTAGCTCTTTCACATGTTTAGCTCTTTCACATGTTTAGCTCTTTCACATGATTTCGATTTAAAGCTTTCGTGACTACAAGGATTCATCTTCTTTGGTTCTTTCGGTAAAGTCACGTAGAATGAGAATAAAATAATAAATTCATCTGAAGGCCGCTTGTGTTGTGGCCGAAACGTCGTGAGAATTTTATTGTGTTATTTTATTTTATCAATTTATTATTTTATTCTCATTCTACGTGACTCTACCGAAAGAACCAAAGAAGACTCTTTCACATGTTTAGCCCTTTCACATGTTTAGCCCTTTCACATGTTTAGTATGGCTTTCCTTCAGGTTCTCCGATTTCTCCCATAGCTTAAAAAATATATAACCCGTATTGGCCAAAACATCCCAATGTTGAAATGTTACTTGAAAATGAGTCAATTGACAGCAACATCGCCCCCTACTGCAAGAACGTGGCAGGAGGAAAAAAAAAGAGTTGAGACTTGGGGCTCTCCCCGAGTAAACGAAGCCAAACAAAAAAAACCTACCGGCGGCTCTCACTGCCTCCTATTGGCTGTGTCGCGGTATTGCCACGCGGTGGTCTTTTCCCACCTTCGTTGCGAATATATATTATCGTGATTTAAAGCTTTCGTGACTACAGGGATTCATATTCTTGGTTCTTCATCATCATCAGGTGTGGTTTTTACACCTGATGATGATGATTGCCTGTGTTGCAGTCGAAACGTCGTGAGAATTTTATTAGTTTTTAATTTTTATTATTTTATTGTTTCCCTTCTACGTGGTGACTTTACCGAAATAACCAAGAAGACATATTATCGTGTTACTCTTTGGTTCTTTCGGTAAAGTCACGTAGGTAAAAAAAAATGAAAACAACTAAAACAAATCACGACGTTTCGGAGGCAACACAAGCTTCCGTCATTTTTATTTTTTATTTTTTACCTACGTGACTTTACCGAAAGAACCAAAGAGTATGGATCCTTGCAGTCACGAAAACTTAACATCTAGAATATTATCGTGTTGTTTAATAATGTTATCGCCTTCCATTCACTTTCCCCTGTTTATATTGTTATGATTTACGTGCGTTGTGTAGAGCGCTTGAGGATACAGTTGCACTTAGCAGGTCAAGGTGACGCCCTGCAATTTATTGCTCACGCAACTGCTGGTGGAAGGGTCTCCACCCGAGAGCTCTAACGAGATCGAGAGAGAGAGCGAGCGGGTCACCTCGTGGAAGGTGTTTTGGCCTACTCTTCCACGCCGGACGGACCGTCTGGGCACGCCCTGCAGATCGACTGTAGTGAACTCGTGTCCACTGCTGGGTGGGCAGAATTGGAGGAATTCCAAGTCCAGTGTTGCCCACTAATTAACCACACAGCGGCAGCCGTTGTGCAACGACATTGATCGACGCTAGTAGGGGGCAGGCAAAAAGGGGCCGTCCATAAATGACGTCACGCGTCGTCACACGACGTCACAAAAAGTCAGACCCCCCCCCCCCCTCAAATATGACGTCGCAAAGCTCTGCCCACTCCCCCCCCCACACACCCCTAAAAAATAAAACATGCTTCAAATCGCTTTAAACTATTGTCATTGTAGTGCGTATTTAATGTGGCGCTGCACTCTGATGTTGTAGGAGAAAACATTTTTTTAAAAAGTATATTTAATTAAGCAGAACGTGTTGTCTATATTTATTTAA
The DNA here is from genome assembly GCF_048934315.1 of Petromyzon marinus. Classification (NCBI taxonomy): domain Eukaryota; kingdom Metazoa; phylum Chordata; class Hyperoartia; order Petromyzontiformes; family Petromyzontidae; genus Petromyzon; species Petromyzon marinus. The sequence continues at coordinate 9,997,321 of NC_133671.1, forward strand.
AGTTGCGCATTTTGATGTGACGTCACATTTCTCAAACCCCCCCCCCCCCTCGTCACACATCGTCACAAATGTCTGACCACCCCCCCTCCCCCCCCCAGTGGGGGCACGTCATTTATGGACGGCCCCAAACCCAAATAACTATGAGCTATATTTTTTCGAATTCGGTCAAAACAACTGAAGATTTCAAGAGCCGCAGTGCGATCATAAATCACGATCACTCAGCATCTTAGCATCTTTAAAGAGCCTTCCGCATGCGGCTTCGGAGCTGCAGGTTTGCTGACCCGTGAGACAAATGCTTCATAACTGAAACAGCCGTGAGGACTATCAATCACATCCCAGCTTATGTGCGTGGCGAGTGGACTGCATTGCTTGTGATCCGGTAATTGACGGGGTTGGTGGGTTACGTCGATTTGGAACCACAGCATGCACAGTGCAACACGCGGCTTTGTGGGACGATGACGAGCCTCTGGAGGGCAGTGAGTCAAGTAGGTCACTGGAGGGCAGTGTGTCAAGTAGGTCACTGGAGGGCAGTGTATTAAGTAGGTCACTGCAGGGTAGTGTGTCAAGTAGGTCACTGGAGGGCAGTGTATCAAGTAGGTCACTGGATGGCAGTGTGTCAAGTAGGTCACTGGAGGGCAGTGTATCAAGTAGGTCACTGGAGGGCAGTGTATCAAGTAGGTCACTGGAGGGCAGTGTGTCAAGTAGGTCACTGGAGGGTAGTGTGTCAAGTAGGTCACTGGAGGGCAGTGTATCAAGTAGGTCACTGGAGGGCAGTGTATCAAGTAGGTCACTGGAGGGCAGTGTATCAAGTAGGTCACTGCAGGGTAGTGTGTCAAGTAGGTCACTGGAGGGCAGTGTATCAAGTAGGTCACTGGATGGCAGTGTGTCAAGTAGGTCACTGGAGGGCAGTGTATCAAGTAGGTCACTGGAGGGCAGTGTATCAAGTAGGTCACTGGAGGGCAGTGTATCAAGTAGGTCACTGGAGGGCAGTGTATCAAGTAGGTCACTGCAGGGCAGTGTGTCAAGTAGGTCACTGGAGGGCAGTGTATCAAGTATGTCACTGGAGGGTAGTGTATCAAGTAGGTCACTGGAGGACAGTGTATCAAGTAGGTCACTGGAAGGCAGTGTATCAAGTAGGTCACTGGAGGGTAGTGTATCAAGTATGTCACTGGAGGGTAGTGTATCTAGTAGGTCACTGGAGGGCAGTGTGTCAAGTAGGTCACTGGAGGGCAGTGTGTCAAGTAGGTCACTGCAGGGCAGTGTGTCAAGTAGGTCACTGGAGGGCAGTGTATCAACTAGGTCACTGGAGGGCAGTGTATCTAGTAGGTCTCTGGAGGGCAGTGTGTCAAGTAGGTCACTGGAGGGTAGTGTATCAAGTATGTCACTGGAGGGCAGTGTATCAAGTAGGTCACTGGAGGGCAGTGTGTCAAGTAGGTCACTGGAGGGCAGTGTGTCAAGTAGGTCACTGCAGGGCAGTGTGTCAAGTAGGTCACTGGAGGGCAGTGTATCAAGTAGGTCACTGGAGGGCAGTGTGTCAAGTTGGTCACTGGAGGGCAGTGTATCAAGTAGGTCACTGGAGGGCAGTGTATCAAGTAGGTCACTGGAGGGCAGTGTATCAAGTAGGTCACTGGAGGGCAGTGTATCAAGTAGGTCACTGGAGGGCAGTGTATCAAGTAGGTCACTGGAGGGCAGTGTATCAAGTATGTCACTGGAGGGTAGTGTATCAAGTATGTCACTGGAGGGTAGTGTATCTAGTAGGTCACTGGAGGGCAGTGTGCCAAGTAGGTCACTGGAGGGCAGTGTGTCAAGTAGGTCACTGGAGGGCAGTGTATCAAGTAGGTCACTGGAGGGCAGTGTATCAAATAGGTCACTGGAGGGCAGTGTATCAAATAGGTCGCTGACCTATCCGTGGCGAATTTGAGTGTTCGCCAGTACTGTAATATGCATATATTTTATTTTTAAATAAAACTTTATCATGCAAAAAACACTCGACCCATAGGCATTCGCGACCAATATCACCCATAATGATGAAGCTAGTTGTAATTATTGGCGAAACGTCGTACTCAGATTGTAAATGTTGTGGCTTTGCTCTCCAACACACCGGTGTGCTGTACTAGAGACGAATTGGCACGTTCTGCTTACGTGACAGCCCTTACTAGCTGGCTGTGTTGGGTGGTGGCGGGTTTAACGACACATTTATATATTTACGCGATCTAACCCAAAAAAACCCTGTAATATGGCCTCGACTCATACTTTACCTAATCATCATAAGCAGGGGGACCCCCCCACCGCTCCACCACTTTCAAAAAAACATTCTCAAAAATCCCAGTGAGGCTTTGCTGGGTAAAACTATTCCCACGTGAGGTTTGATGCGACACACACACACAACGCACTGCCGGCGAAGGTCTCCCCGCTTTGCCTTCTCACCATCGAATCCGAGTCTGTCCTGGTTCGCTGTATCAGCCGACGCTCCTGTCGTGTCGATGTTCATGATGTCTCCGTAGGGTCTCCGTCTGCTGGCGGCTTACGACGGAAACGCGAAGAGTTTAAATGGAACGAGGGCATCACCACCAAGGCAAAGACAACGATCCCCTCCTCCCGGCCCCCTATGGCCTGAACTGACTGCCCGGGCAAGTGCTGTTAGCGAGCACAGACGAAGACCGGCACGGCACACGATGGGGTGGGTGGGCCAGTACCACGCCCGGCCGCCTTTGTCTCCCCAGTGGCGTTGATTACACATCGATCTTGGGGAGGATCAGGACCGATTCAGATCATCGTCACTGGTGTTCGGCGGGAGCGCAGCTCGCTAACAAAAAACACACTACCGCTAAACCCACTTTTTATTATTATTACACGCTTTTTATTAACTCACTCTGTCTGTTGTTTTTCGATTTAAAGCTTTCGTGGCTGCAGGGATTCATATTCTTGGTTCTTTCGGTAAAGTCGTCGTATCCTCAAATCCTGTAACTCAATTTTAACTCACTTCCCAATGTGGTATACTTATTGCATACTGATGACAATGCTATATTATATCATGAAACATTAAAAAAAATATTTTTAAAACATTATTTTTTATATGTTATGTTTCGGCTTGGGTCTAATTGTCCACGATAAACTGACGTTGGCTGTCAATCACCACGGCCCCCTTACGTTCTGGCAAGCTTCGGGGCTTTTCCTGGAGTCGTGGAGTTCTTCCATTACTAGCACGGTACATTTCATGAAAGCGTGTTTTAAAAAAAAAGTAAAAAAAAATATTACTTATTACATACATACACAGAGAGACCCACCCATCAGCCCGCTGGCAAAACGCCGATTATACAAGACGGTACATACGTGTCCATGTGGTACCGCGCACAACTGCACGCACACACCGTTGCCACGCGTAGACTTTAGCGAACGTTTGCAACCTCTCACAGCGAGATACCTATCGTCTCAGAGATCCACGCTTCACAATGCCGATGCCTGCACGGTGGCAGGAGGAGTGTTGCATTCATTTATACAGCAAGGCTCGCTCGTTTGTCACACGGCCTGTGGCAAACGCCCCATGCGAAACAAAACGAACGCGACGCGGTGGCCAATCAATGAGCCACGTACGGACAACGATGTTGTTGCTTTTCAATAGCGGACGCTCTGACGTTTTCCCTCTTTGCAAATGCGCGTATTCTATTCGAAACTCTTTCATAAAGCACTCACCCATCTTTGGGACGCTTGCTTGGCGTGAGTCTGCCGCAGGACCAGACGGAAGCAACCGATCCGAACTCGTTAATCTCAGCCCTAAAAAGCACAGTGGCGCTGCGAATGTGTTTTGGCCCCGGCTATATACAGTATATAAAGAGAGAAAAAAAGAGGATGTATGCATGCACTGATACCGCAGCAGACCAAACTAGAAAGTTTCGGTTTCTCAGTTGCGTCACGCGACAATGTGTTTTTTTAGGTTGTTTTTTTGGGCCACAGGCAAACGCACATTGGGCAATAAATGCGAATTTTTCGACGAGGAACCTGGTAGAAAGCCCCAAGTAACAGCAGAGAACAATTAAAAAAATGTAAACACTATATATTATTGGTTCTTTCGGTAAAGTCACGTAGAAGGGACACAATAAAATAATAAAAATATAAAACAAATTCTCACGACGTTTCGACTGCAACACAAGCAATCATCATCAGGTGAGAATTTTATTGTTTTATATTTTTATTATTTTATTGTTTCCCTTCTACGTGGTGACTTTACCGGAAGAACCAATAATATGAATCCCTGCGGTCACGAAAGCTTTAAATCAAAATGTAAACACTGTTGTGTGTAAGTGGCGAATTTCTGAAGGGGGTGGTGTACCTTTGGAATGTGTAAGTTATTCCACGAGCCTATTGCAAGATTGTCGCCACGCCAACACGTTGTAAATACAGTCCAGCTCTTTTAAACGCGTATTTCGACATGTAGTGCGCTTTATAAAATAAAAGATCATTATTCACACGGCCAAGATTTTACTGTTTAGGTGGGCTAATATGAAATGTCAGACGATATTGAAGCTCTTACTTGGAAACAGCCTCGTCAATTAAAATATGATCGTGTCACTTTGGGTTTAAACTAAATTATTTAAACTAAACTTTTCATTTGACCAGGTAAGGTCGAATGAGCTAATAGCTCATTTTCAGAAGCGACCTTGCCACAAATGATAGCTCATCGAAGTGGCTTATCACGTGGACATGTATAGCAGCCAAATACTCTAAACACGTGATGTTGCTTCTAAACATTGGAGGGAAAACCCGGAGAAAAATGCACGTGACCACGGGGAGAACACGAACACTCCAAATATACAGCAGCAGGCGTCAGGGTCGGGATCGAACCCACGTGTATCCTGCATACCAGGCAAGGCAGTTAACATCTCGCCACCGTGGCGCTCTCGATTTTTTGCCACACACTACTTGTTGAAGTGAAAGAGGAATGCCACTGTCTTTCATCCGAATTATATTTGCCTTGTGTTTTTTTATTGACGCATGTAATAATTTGTATTTTGTTCTGATTGGTTGTTTGTCCTGGGTATGTCTGGGAATTTCCCAAATACCACCCTTGAGACTTTCCTTGCGCTGAAAAATAGCCGCCCGGGAAGTTTGGGACTTCCCCGGAACATGCACGTGAATGTCTGGCCAAGGTTCTGGAACGGTCAATGTATCCGTTTCCAAGGTCAACTCGGTTGACCTTCAATGTCAATGCTCTTATCTGATCCGATGAGGAGGGAAAGTGTTCCTTTCTTATATTCTGAGTACACAAAACACCAGGGATGGAGGATGCTGTGCCTCTGTGTACGGTATTTTTAGACACATCAGAGCTGGTGGATGCTGTGTAGTGTACAAAGAACAAGATCTTCCGTATAGCCTTTAACAGACTTTTGGGGCAAGTGCTGTTCGCGAGCACCTATGAAGGCCGGCACTGTGGCACACGAAGGGGTGTGTGGCCAGCACCACGCCCGATCGCCTTCGTCTCCCCAGTTTTAAAGCGACTACAAAAAAAGTCACGATTTGTTTAACCAGGCTCAGCGGTACAGCGAGCGGCTTGTATTCGGAATGATGCGAGTTCAAATCCAAGTTGGGAGTTGACTTAGCCCATCATACCTCCGGAGTCGATAAAACAGGTACCGCGCTGTGGGTTTATCAGCGGTGGTTAATCTATGGGTAGATTCTCCCCGACCAGAGGAGTGTAATTTCCACTACTGGCCAAGGGCTGTAAACGGGAGATTATCACCATCTCAAAGCTCATTAGACCAGGAAACCACTTTGAACAATTAACACCCAGCAATTTGATGATCACGATTCTGGATCGTGATTCGATGCAATGATCATTTGCTTTGATGTTACGGTCTCTCTCGTGTTGTTTAATGTTTCTATCTCTCTCTCTCTCTATCGAACTTCTGTGAAACTACTGGACATGAGTGAAAAGAGCTTCATAGCTGATCGGATTCCTCCACGATAAATACAATTCTCAGTCTGATTCTGATTGGTGGTAGCAATTTTTTTCACTCCCGTTCTTCGAAACGTTACATTTCCACATCTCTCTCATAATGTGCGCGTGTATTGCGAGGCTTCGGAAATTCACATTAATGAATTGATGCATATTTCCACTGCCAGTAATAAAGTCCTGTTTGATTTTGTCTGCAACCTGATAGGTTGCAGGTGTGGTGTGCGATGATGCGTCCGGTCGCCATACGTTCTTCATCCGTCCCCTTGCCCCAGGTATGTCATGCTCATTGTGTACAACTGCACACGCGTGATGGATGGATTGATTTAATATTCAAGCAGCACAATTACGTTTCCCGATGCATTACATTTCTTTATCACCGTAACAGTCCCCCAACTCGTCCACCTTGTACTGTACTGTGAAGTCACCTGACTCGAAAGATTCATGGACTCACTCGATTCACTGCATTGTGTCGAGTTGTGGTCGCTCTTGATACAGGGTATTTCACCGTGTTGTATGATGGTAGTTACTCAATGCATGGCACAAAATGTATGGCAAATGCCCTCGATTATCCGTACTGTAACTGCCTGCATCTCATTGTATTACACGTAGGGTTTACTCTGCACACTTTTCACAGACCAAATCAGAACATATGTCTCAGCACTTGGTCTATCAAAACTGTGCCCTATATTGTAATAACTTTCACCACAACACAGTAATGTACATAACCACAAGATCTCTGTACAAACCAATTGCTGCCGCTAAAACACCAGTTCCCACATTAAGTCAATCTCGGACAGGTGGCCACCAAAGTTGTACTCGTTCTCTGCAATATTGACGTTTAATTTCGTCTTTGTTTTGTTCCTCCCGTGCTCACGCACCACGGATCTCCCTTTTAAAAAAGCCAGACAGCTGGACAAACGTGACCACCCCGTATGACCAATCAAATAAACGTCAGTTGGTGGGTGAGTGGTTGAGTGAATGGGTGGTTGAGTTACTTGAGTGACTTGGCATATGAATGAATGGAGTGGGACATATGGGTGGTAGGGTTACCACCATTTCTGCAGACCCAAGTCTGGGAATATTTGTCTGTCAGCCTATGGCTATCAAAACTATATCATTGAAGTGAGACCTTTGGTCCAATTTGTGACTAATTCTGGGCTAAATTAAATTCATTAATACAATTGATTTTTCTTCAGGCAGCACATCTGGTGTCCCGTCTCGATAATACGTAACCCTGAAATGTGAATATATATTATTTATAGGTATGAATTGTGCTGACTGCTAGTTAAATTGATTTAGGATTTTATTTACTGAATCAATGGATAATGCCCATTCAAATTACAAATGGCGCTGAGGTGGGTTGAGGATGGAGATGGATCATGATCCATGTGGGTGCATCTCGCAGTGCCCTGGCATTGAACCCCCAACCTGTATCGCTAGGCTTTCTGACAAGTGCAGAGTCACTGTCACTTGGGAAAGAGTGCTGGCGTTCCTGGGACACAGTTGCACTGGGCACCAGCTGCCACATCATCGGCAGAGTCATTTCCGGCAGTGCCCTTGTCCATCTTGGCATAGGTCCGCACATTCCCTGTGCACACACAGGCAAACACACAGAATCAGAAAATCAGAATCAGAATATTTAGATTGAAGGAATCCGATGAGCTATGAAGCAATTTTCACAGATGCCCAGTAGACACACGATGCAGGCAACTCCAAATTTGTCCACACACCCATGTAGTGAATCACAATAAAAAAAATGAAGGGTGTCAATTATTTTAAAAAGAAAAAGTACAGCGCTTTGTCAAGCCACGGCTGGATGAAGACATTCATGACTAAAGGATGGCGTCTCTGGCTGGTCATTGTGATGGCTATGAATGACTATCACCCGCTGAGACCTCGTACCTTACAGATGCTGTTCTGGAGTCCAGTCTGGGAATTTCGTCTGCATCTGTGTTGATGTTGTTGCTTAGGATTTCTGCACCTTGCGTGATGTGCTCCGCGCTGTTCGATGCCCCTTGTGGCTCGTGGAAACGCTTGTCAACCTGTAAACACGGACGCAATCACTATGGCGGTCACAAAAATAAGTTGGATGCGATGTCTCCAAAGCGCCCATGCCAGAATTGGGTGAAGAGTGCGGCAATATGGAGTGGAAAAGGTTCATAATATGGTGTGCAGCAGACCGAGGTGCTGTGGGTGGAATGATGAAACTTTTCCAAGAGGAAGTCATTGGACAAAGCCAGTTATTGTTTGTCACCCCATTCGCCTGAATAGACTCTTAAATTACTCTTTGGTTTTGATTTAAAGCTTTCGTGACTGCAGGGATTCAAGAAAATGTTCTTGTTGTGGTTTTCACACCTGATGATGATTGCTTGTGTTGCAGTCGAAACGTCGTGAGAATTTTATTGTTTAATATTTTTATTATTTTATTGCTTCCCTTCTACGTGACTTTAAAGAAAGAACCGAGACTATACTCTTTGGTTCTTTCGGTAAAGTCACGTAGAAAGGGAAAAAATATATATTTAATTTACTATTTTCTCTTTCTACGTGAAAGTAATAAATGAAATAATTATATTTTAACAAAATATTATTCTCTCTTTCTACATGACTTTACCGAAAGAACCAAAGAGTAATTCCCGCAGTCACGAAAGCGCCAAATCAAGTTTTAGACTTTTTAATTGTTCAAAATTGCAGGTCTGGTTATCACGAATATTTTTCCTCCTGCCGAGAAGCATCATTTTCGAATGTTATTCGGTGACATGAATCTTCATGTTGAATTAATTGATGAGTTCAACAATTTCTCTAAAAACGGATGCCCTGCCCGCTTATTCGAGGTGAAAGCTACTCAGGCGGGGTATCGCTGGTCTTTTGAGCTACCATATCGTGCCATATTCTGGAAAGACGAACCAAAAGTGTTCCCTGTGTCATCATATGGGTTTTCCCCTTTTTTTTCTGGCAACAAAACTGAAACCTTTTGACGAGGATTCATGTCTGCATTAACCACAATACCTGCAGTCAAAATGCAAACAAAAACATACTATGATAATATATGCATTGTACGCCTTTTGGCGTCATCTGGTCGAGCACCAATTGGGTCGAGGCTCAAAAGAAAGCCGTCCCTTGGTCTGGACCAATTAGTTTCAAGGACAATGCATATATTATCATAGTATGTTTTTGTTTGCATTTTGACTGCAGGTATTGTGGTTAATGCAGACATGAATCCTAGTAAAAAGGTTTCCGTTTTGTTGCCAGAAAAAAAAGGGGAAAACCCATATTATGATATTTTGATACTGGCAAAGGAGGTCTAATGATGTTCACTGTGTCATTAAAATTATACAAATCTGGTCACACACACACCCTTAGCAGACTATAAGATATACCCCTCCCCCAAATTCTGCTTTAAAATACAGGGGAAGAGTGCATCTTATCAGCTGGAGAATATAGTACAACATTTCCTCGACCTGGCAGTCCTCTAAATCGTGTTGAATGTTGAACTTCTTTTGCACCATGTGTAGGCAACGGTGCTAATTGGAGGTGCGGTGGAAGAACAAACTAAACACAAAAAGCAGTTCTAAAGAAATGGGTTTAAAAAATCGAGATTTAAAAGTGCATAGCTATAGCGGCTTCCTAATATCGGAAAGGAAGAGCGTTCCAGACGGCCACAGAAGCGCATCTGAAAGCGCGCGATGCGGTGACCGTCTTCGTGTTCACGTGTGCCGTTTGTTGGTGCTGAGCACCTGCATGAGCCCTAACGCGTTTCCCTTGTCGCCCGAGCCGTCTTGAAGGAGGGCCTCACCACGGGACTCGCGGGACGTGACAGTGGTCAGCACAGAGGGGTCCACGCCCGTTTTGGCGGACGCCTCCATAATGGCGTCCTTGTTGCTCTGCAGACGAGCGTCGTCAGTTTGGACCATATCACGAGAGGCCTCCACTCCTGGGACGAATTTCGTCACAAACGTGAGTATGACAATGGCGGTTATCTTAAGCGTCAGGTTAAGTTTATTTGTGTATCTATCCAGGATAGTCGAATTTGCAAGAGTGACCTTCGTCACCAAAATTACAATACCATTCAAATAATGTGAAGTAAAGCAATGAAGCATATATAAAGTTAGAGGGGGGGGGGGAACACCAAATATAAATATCAGAAAAAAAACGTTACAGGAGAAATAAAAACAATAAAGCACAAATATAAGTAAATAATAATTTAAAAGTCCTGAAATGAGAGTTGACTGAGACAAATAACTTTTCAAACCATTCATAATGTATGTACGTTGAACTTATTTTGCACCGTACGCAGCCAACTGTGCTTATCAAAAATGAACGTACATAAAACATGAAACAGGTGATTACTCTACAAATATGTAAACAGACAAGGATATTTGCCAAATTACAATTGCAAGTGAAGTTTTCATACTGAATCGACAGTTCTGCTTCAAATTGCATGAACAAAGACTCAGCGTAGATATCCTCAGAAAACATTTCAAGTTCCATGCTCCGAAGCACGTGGGTAAACATCTTGTGTGTGTGTGCGTGTATTCCCCATGTGCCCTTTCACCAGTGATTTCCAGTCTGTCTTCTCTCGCTGTGGATGCAGAGGCTCCAGATGTGTCGATGTTCATCACGTTGGGAGCGCTGCCTGATGCATTCCCTCCTGGAGTGAGCAAAGAGTCAGGCATTTGAAACCTCCCAAACCAACCGATTGCAAACCGGCAATATTAGCATCTTAAAGCAGAGTACACACACATCACATCTCAATGATTCCAATGCTCAACTGTAGTTGTATCCTACACACAGCGGTCCCCAACCTTTTTGGCACCAGGGACCGGTTTCGTGGAAGACAATTTTTTTCACGGACCGGGGGGGAGGGGTTCATCATTGGGTATTTCCCCCTTTTCAAAGAAGCTTCCCAGCGACGTTTTTTTTTTACTCATTTAGGCTACTAGGGGTTAGAGCTTGTGGGCTTACCAAACACTGTGACTGAGACGAGTACGCAGTGCGGGAAAGAGGCGTGGATGGAAGTGGTAAATAATAAAATAATGGGGGCGGGTTCCACGCGCGGACTCACCGCCCTCACCTCCTCCTGTGCGGCCCGGTTCCAACCCCCGGGCGGCGGACCGCTACCGGTCCGCCGCCCGGGGGTTGGGGACCCCTGTCCTAGACGACCCCTCTCCTCACTTCCCCGGTGGCAGCTGTCCCTCTGCGGTACAAGGTGAACACAGAACTGGGCCTGCAAGTGGGAATTAGTCTGCCAGTAGGGGGTGATATTGCTATTAGGTTTTCCCAAATTAAGTATTTTGCAAGTTATTTTTTTGCTACATTTTATTTGGCCAATGTAAACCATGATGCCGGCACACATGACCGACACTTGTGAATCCAAAACAGAAGAGAACAAAAAAAAATAAGCGCTTGCTGAGACAACAAGAATTCCTCTTCCCACAGACATTGAGTCGAGGTGTGATGTCTTGAACGTTGCTAGGCTACACTGATTCATCTAAGCCAAACTTTCACAAGGCAATACTTATTCTTGGGTCTTTCGGTAAAGTCACGTAGATAGGTTCAAAGAAAATATTTTTTTTTTTTACAAAAAACTATGACGTTTGGATCGCAACACAAGCGGTCGTCTTCAGGAAAAGGGGGGTTAGCTTCCAAGGCAAACTGTTTATAAGGGTTAGAAATGGGCGTAGCCTAAATGTCAGCAGCCAATAAGTGGTGGGCAGCCAACCCGACGGTAGTTGGTTTTCCACCAATCAAAGGGCTGCCAGGTGAAAATTAGCATGTTAAAGAGAGATTAGCATACTCTTTGTTTATTTCGGTAAAGTCACGTAGGTAAAAATAAAGAAAATTTTAAATAAAACAAAAATGAAAACTAAATTAAATCACGACGTTTCGGGCGCAACACAAGCTTGTGTTGTGCCCAAAACGTGATATCTTTATTATTTTATCTACGTGGTTCAGACCCATAGAATATAGAATTTACATAGTAATCATTAGCCCGTACTGTGAAAGCTTGGCAGGATCCTCCTGAAAAGAGTCATGGGACTCAGTGAGGCTTTCCTGGGTAGTCAAGGAGAAGTAACAATTCATTAAGCGCACAATACATGCATCTAACTGCCTAAAAGAAAAATCTATGTTTTTCGTTATGTACACATTGCATCGGTTATGGATTCATGTAGAACTGGGCGATCCAATTAAGTAATTGATTCAACCGGTTATGGATTCAATTACCGACTAATTGGACAATTCCCAAAAACTACGTCCAACTTGTTAGTTCAAAATGCACTCCATGACAGGATGCCTCCCCTTTAATAAGAATAGAAAACTCCTAATACGTCCAATTGAAAACTCATTTCTTTAGAACTGCGTTTTTGTTTAGTATGTTATCCTTCCCTCGCACCTCCAATTAGTACGGTTAGCTACATACGGTGCGAAAGAAGTTCAACATACGTACAATTATAACGCACACAGTTTGCGCATTTTTAACATAAGCATAATTTATTCTAGTTATTCTATTGGTGTAATTTCATGAGTCAATTCTCAGAAGAAATGGATTTCACAGGACTTCTAAGATCCTTCAGTTGTCTTTATCCGTTAAGTACTGAATGAATACCTACAATGCGGACGCATTTGCAAAAGTGTAGGTCCGCTACCTTGCTTATGACAAGTTCATTGAACATTTAAATCAAACTCCCTACAGAACACACGCAACATGGCTTCTAGTGTTACGTTATTCCAAAATTTGTTTTTATTTATCTCTTGAAGTGCTTGCTTTACTCGAAGTCTGTTCAAAACACTCACCCATGTCTTGAGATGCGTTTTAATCTGGCGTTGAGGCGAACTGACCGCTTTAATTCTCCGCTTCCTAGCAAAGAAGTCTCAATACACAGAGCTGTGAATGTTGCTAGGCGACAATACAACATGAGAGTGAATGAGGAAGTTACCTGTTTTTCGAGAAGCGTCACACACACACACCTGTGCTTATGGGTATGGGATTTGAAATGTAAGTTGTTGTTCCGAGCTTGTCAGGACTGTCGTCATGCCACCAATTTGACACAGCCAAGTTTACTCCTTAGATGGGCTAAAATATCAAATGCCAGACAATTTGAAGCCTTATTTAGGAAAAAAAAATGTCAATTAACATAAGCTTCAGTCACTTTGAGTTCAAAAGTTCAAGTGATGTAATAAACATTCATTTGATTTCCATTGGTGGTCAGTTTGTAGTAAATGGTGGCAATTTCACATTCCTATGGCAGGATCCAGGCTCACCATGTTAACCAGTTACCTCGGGGTGCAGAATCATTAATATGTAAAACGTATTACTCACACCACGTGCATCATATCACGTCAGAATTGAAGCTGAACAAATGATACTCATATTCGATTCAGGGTAATGGTAACACTATGGATAAAACAGAAATGACAAAATGCAATTGAGACTAAAACGAATCCTCAAATCGAATTGCACTCCTCTTAAATGAGGACAATCACATTTATGCGGGGGCGGATTGTTACGTGCCTATTAACGTCGTGGTCATCACAGGATGACCAGAATTCAAATTCTAAACGTTCATACAAGGCGAGTGCTCAAATTGCTGTGACCCTTGCTAGTTTTAATCAGGGCTTAAGATGCATTTAGAGTATACTGCTTATCTCTCTCTGATCCCAAAGCAATGATCCCAATTGTCATCGAAACTTAAGTTTTAGTTTTTTTAAATATTAACATTTCAGCCGAATTCACATTTTGACTTAAAACTTTCGTGACTGCAGGAATTAATATTCTATGGTTCTTTCGGTAAAGTTACGTAGATGGAAAAAATTACAAAATAATAAAAATAAAGTTGACTCAAAAATAATAAAAATATCACGAAGTTTCGATCGCAACACAAGCGGTCGTCATCAGGAACAGGGAGGTTAGCCTCTGAGGGAAAGCTGTTTATAAAGGTTTAGAGATGGGCAGGGCAGCTAATTCAACTCCGCCCACAGTTTCAAAAGACGCGGTCCTTGCTTGACAGCGTTTCATTCAAGGGCAGCTAATGTTAATGTAGAAGGCTCCGACACCCGCAGTAGGTCTACACCAATCAATGCATTGCACCTCGCTCCACACACCCACACTGCTGACGAAGATGGACAAGAAAACACAAATCAAGTCATGACCCAAAGTGGTTGATGACTTGTCCACCTCCACCGTCAGCAGTGTGGGTGTATGGAGCGAGGTGCAATGCTTTGGTGTAGACCTACTGCCTGTGTCGGAGCCCTCTCCCACAATTAACATTAGCTGCCCCATCCATATTTAAACCTTTATAAAACAGCTTGTCCTCAGAGGCTAACCTCCCTGCTCCTGACGACGACCGCTTGCTGCGATCGAAACGTCGTGATATTTTTTTATTCACTTTATTTTTTATTATTCTTTTTTTCTATCTACGTGACTTTACCGAAAGAACCATAGAATATGAATTCACATTTGAGCAGTTTTATATGCCCAATATGTAGAACCCAGTGTTCAGCGATATCATGTGCTTGTGTGCACACACACAACTACATAATCGTGCACCTCAACGTATTTTCACCAGTTGAGATTTATTTTTTCCAGTTGAATTTTGCATCAAAAAACTAAAACGGGGACTGAAAAAAAATCCTGCAGTGTTTCATGTCCCAACATCTAGATCCCACCATTCTGCAGAAAATGCATTTGGCTCACTCAAAGAAGGGTGCCTCCTTATCACTAGGCACGGAGAAGCCCGTTTAAAAGAGCCAACTTAACATAAGTGCATTTTGTACAAAATGAGAATTATGCAAGCAGCAAGGCAACTTCACATTAATTTTTATTACAATTAAGACCCTCTCCCAATTGATTCGTCCATAAATATGTGCGGTAACGTAGGCTCAATCTAAAATGGCCCATACATCTCTGATGCAATGCTGTCAAACCTTGATGTGGACCAGCAGAATAATGGTTTGATGTAGAGAGCAGCATATGGAGGCATGCACAAGCCAGACACAGCCTGCCTTTTCAAGCTACCCAACAAGATGAAGCTATATTGACAAGTAAAAACAAACTACATTGGTCACAGGTTTTGAAGCTGCTCATCCATAGTGCCGGGCGCAATGTATTCATCACAGATAATCACATGTACGTAGGGCGTTTGAGGCCACCCTAGGCAAGTTCTTGCTGTGAAGCTTATCGTTGGTGAGTTTCTCTCAAGGAGCTACCCCACAATGGATCATACATTCTTTGGTGCCGTGTTCCATTCAGTACAGGAGTGACACCGGCCCCCACTGTTATGAAGGCTTGTGTTCTTAAGTCAGTCTCATGCCTGGGTATCCTTGCTGTGCACAGAATGAACACGTGTCAATTGCGTGTTCACTCAACACAGGGACTGACAATGGAGTGATCACGTGTGGCACTCGCACCACCAAACAATCCAACCCTGTCTCAACAGTCACTGAATATCACAGGCTGGCATCAATAAACTGGGCTGCACAAACATCATTGAGCCAAGACCTGATCTCACAATGCCCTAACAATACATTTAAGTTACCTATTACACTTAGCAGAGGTTTGTGGAAGGTGAAGTGTAATGCATAACCTTTCCAGCAGAGACTGAAGTTCAAACACAAAAGTGTGCATGCGGTGTGTGCATTAAAGCGCAGAATGAGTTAGATGTGCATGTGAAGTGCGGTTGCAGTCCCGTCCCAATCCGCTTTACTCCGCCTTCAGCCAAACAACAACTGTCCAGCGACATCAGGATCGTTATCTTCTTAAAGCATCTTTCACAGACCACTTGGGTGAGCGATGGCGTCTCTGGCAAAGCACTCGTTCTGGAATTTCAGCGAGCTCCTCTCACTGGCTGCAGCGTCACCATCTGGGCATTGTATGCAAATGCTGGCCATGGGAATGCTTGGCACTGATGAGCGAAACGCGTGCCCAGTGTGGAATGAACCAGTGCCGCCGCTTTCAGGGAAAGCCATTCCAGAAGCCAGGGGGGTCGACGAGTGACCTCTCCTTTTGACCTCTGGCTCAAAGCGGCTTCGTGGAGGCAGGGGTTAATAAAAGTGTTGAGAAGCACGGCCCTTGAGATGATTAGCTCTATTACAGAGCCAGAAGGCAACTGCCTCAGATAGAGTTTTGCATCATCACTGCACAATGCAATGACAATGAGTCAGAAAAGAGACAGGGAACTGAAAGTATGAGACAAATATAAAAAACTTAAGAGGAACCAAGAATGTTTTCCTTTTAAGCTTGCCGGGACAAGTGCTATTTGCGAGCAACTTCTAAAGCTGACTCGGCAAATTACAATAAGGTGGTGGAGCCAGCACTTTGCATGCCCCGCCACCTTAGTCTCCCCAAGCGTTGGTGTAAATCATATCCGCCACCACATAAGGTGCTCAAAATTTTCGCTGAGCAAAGATTGGTGATCCGCACGCCAAGCACAAATATGAAATGCCGGATAGCGAACGGAGGAAAAGAATGATTAAAAAAGTAATGAATTTGGGAGGGCAGATAGTAGAAAAGCAGAACATTTAAAAAAGGACAGTTTGAGTGGTGAGGTCACATTAAAAGAGGTAGGAGAGTGGGTGTGATAGGAAGAGGAGACAAAGTGAGCAGGTGTATGGATGACCACTCTGTGACGGTCTGTGCTAAGAGTTTGTTTCAGCTCTGCTTTGCTTTTCTTCATGTTCCGCATCCTGCCAGCCTGACTCGCTCCAGTCCAGTTCGGTGTCTTCATCCCAGCCCCATGACGCTTCCTGGGAGTTGGACAAAAGGTAGGGAAAAAAACAAGTGACAGGTCTGCGGTCTGAGAGATCATTTGTGCCTGTGCCTATGCAAGTTGTTTCACACAAGGACTTATCATTGTAAGCGCACCGTTCTTTAATTATCGCAACCAAATACAAGTTCAATTAACGAGACTTCACGTGCAACTTCCCATACATAGTACCTTAACTCGCACTGGGAATTCTTTAGGGTGACCCAGCCTTAATGTAGTACTTCTTACGGTGTAGTCAACAATGGCATTGCGGAGACAAAAGTAGGCTCGAGCACACAATGCTGGCTCGTGTACTGTGGTAGCCATTAATAGGGGCTCATTGACAGAACTGGCCTAAAAAGTTGACACGTTTAAAGAGGGTGGAGGGGATATTTCTTATCGTCGTCATGCATACACGCCGACTCGCGCACGTACAGCTGTGCGTCTCACCTCGGTTGCAGCGGCTGCAGCGAATTTGTCCGGCTGCGTCTTCCCATCTCCAGTGCCACTGAACGCTTCGGCATCGAGTGTCCCTCTGGAGTCCATGCCAGGGTTTGTGCGTGAGTCGCCCGTGGTGGCGACGGTGGCAGCTGCATCACAAGACTCACTGCGGTCAAACGTGATCGTGGGCTCCATGTCGGCGAAGAGGTCTAGCTCTGGGTCCCTTGCTGCCCAGCGCCGCCCCTTGGCAGTGATCTTGAATTCCTCGCCCAGCTGCAGTGGCTGTGTCGACGGCGGAGCTTTTGGCGCCGGCGCCAATTTTACCACTAATGGTTGCGACGGCGATGCCTTCGATGTGTGTAGGCTTAGGGAAGGCCGAGTTGGCGACGATGATGATGATGACGCTACTGTTGCTGACAGCTTGGCTACAGCCGGTCCATCCCGCACAGCAGTGTGAGCATCCGGCCGAGCATCCTGCTGCTGTGATGAAAGCGATGAAGGAGATGACGAAAGCGACGATGATGATGATGAAAGTATCGCGGAGGGCTGCCGGCTGGGCCCATCTAGCCTCAGCTGAAGTCCACGGGGCTTTGTTTTGCGGACCTCATTGTCCGCCAATTGCGTACGGGATGCTGTGCCTCCCGCCGCAATCACCCCCCGGGCATCAACAACCGCCCCGTTCATCACCGCTATCGTTTGCTTGGATGTTGGCGCCAACTGGGCCAAGTCAGTGAGCAGAACGCTCCCGTTTTCGCATTTCTGCGAGTGGCCGTCATCCCGCGAGCGGACGCGGCCGGCGTCACAGGGGTTCGTCCCGTTGCCCTCGACCCCCTCGCTCTCCCAGTCGGGCCAGTCGGCCCCTTCTGCCGCTGTGCCAGTCGAGTCAACGGACAGTCGCCTACGTGGCGGAGAGGACATCAGCGAGGACGTCAGCGAGGACGTCGAGGACGATGGGGTCGCCGCCGCCACTGTCGTTGCCGCCGCTGCTGCTGCTGCCAGGTGCTTGGGAGAATGCGCCGGGGAGCCTGCAGAGTACAAGAGTGCACGTAAGCGCATGCACGGATCCACGCGAGTGCATGCACGGATCCACGCGAGCGCATTCACGGATCCACGCGAGCGCATGCACGGATCCACGCACGGGCGGACGCGTGCAAACTCGGCGGGGGCGACAGAATGCAACCAACGGAAAGCTTCAATGTAGTTATTCTGATCGAATAACTACATTTACAGTACAACGTTGCATACCGGATCATTTCACTTATCTGCCTAACCCTGAGTATCTATCCAGGCAGAAATGCAATGTTGTACTGTTTAGTAAGTGTATTAAAACTTAAATAAAGCACAGCCGTACTACGCTCATGAGACACAAAAGATAAGCAAATGCAGCAAAGCTCGAGTGGCTGTTTTGAGTATGGTAGGGAATTTACTTGCATCTGTGCGTTGTGTGAGGGAAGCAATCAAATACACTGTCCATAATCCGATTCCTTTCCACTCACACCATTAGTAAGTTACGCTCGCCTTGGCTTCCGACAGGTTTAACACTCCTGACTGCTAATACCACTTGCCTCGAGGTTAAAATGGGGATTTTATTGTCTTTGTGTGTATGTAAAAAAGGTGCTATCCTTATATGAAAATGTACTGTGTTTGACTGCATATACTGCTTGTGTAAGTCTCAAATCAAATCAACCGGAAGACGCCCATTCTCATCAGATCTCAGGAGCTCAGCGCAGGGGTTAAACCCGGATAGTGCTTGGATGGATGATGACCACGCACGCCAGGTTGTTATAGGCCGCGTGGATTTGTAGCTGGCAGAAGAGGGCAGTGCAGCTAAATTCATTAACTGTACTTCTATGCTTCCTGCCTTCACTCACCAGCACTGATCAGCGTGGTGAAGTATGGTGAAAGCATTGAGATGTCCTCATCCGGCAGTACATCGTGACGCAGCAGCCTGCTTACAGCAGTATGCATGTGCCGACGATGTGCAGCGAGTGAATACCCAGTCAGTAGTATGTGTGTGTGTGTGTGCACGTGTGCGCGCGTGTGTGCCTTTGTGTTTGTACCGAGCGTGTCGCGGTGGAATCTGGGTGCGCATGGCTTGAAGACGCGCTCCCTCCCTCCACCGATCACCGTCTGTGCCCCGAGCAGAGGCACCATCTCCGCCAGCGCGTGCAGCGTGCTGCTCACCAGCTCGTCGCTACTGTCCCGCAAGCCCAGAAGCAGCTGCGTGCATGTTCACACACACACACAACACAAAGAGATCCCTCTCCAAAGCTGTGGATTGTTGGGACAAGTTTTGTTGGCGAGCATCATGGCAAATGAGGTCAAATCAAGTTTATTTTGTTTATAAACAGGTGAGAATTCAGGAGGCCAGGATAGGGCTCATTTGCAAGGGTGACGTCTGGCCAGCACCACTCATGGGTCCATGTCTACTTCGTGCTAATGTTTACATATTATACCGGGTACTCATTTTAGACTGATTTAACCAAGAGGAGGTAGAGAGCTGGTTCAGATAACTGGTTCACAACGCAGTCGGCTAACCGCTAAGCCACTGCTCCCCACCCTTCACACACGTGCACATGCACGAATGTAAGCAAACACACGTGAAAAATAACTCTGCTCTTAGAATGAACAGATTTGTGGGGCAGGTACTGTTATCAAGAGCATAATAAAGCTGGAACAGCAGCGACATATGCAAAAATAACTTGGGTTACCATTAGAAGATTGGGGCAGGTAGACTGAGGCCAGGTTTACCACCCCCTCGTGCATAATGCATGGGGTCTAGACTGCAGCAGGGCATTTGTATGGTCGAGGTGAAATAAGGTGTAAAGCTCTTTGAGTTGATGAGGCAATTAAGCAAGCTGCCTATCAAATTCCTAATTAATATTATTGACTGAGATGACTCGCAGACACACCACTGTCATACTCCACAGTGCCACACACAAGAAGAAAAAGATTCCCTCTGAAGAGACTTTTGAGCCAAATCCTGTTAGCGAGCACCTATGACGGCCGGCACGGCACACGAGGGGATGGGTGGCAGCACCACGCCCAACCGCCTTTGTCTCCCTAGTGGCGATGTTTACACACCGCACCAGGTACTCATTTGAGGCTGAGTCGACCTAGGGGAGGCCCAGGACCAGTTCAGATAATCGTCACTGGTGTTGGCCGTTAGCGGGGATTCAAACTCGGAACACCGGGTTCATAGCGGAGCACGCAGACCACTACACTACCGCTCCCCACAGACACACACACACATAACACATGTGTAGTGACATCGCGGATGTCACTGTATGGTGCCGGCCCGGAAGGGTCGTGCCGTTCGATGTTCTGACATCGTGGATAGCACCGTGAGGGTGGCTGTGTAATACCAGCCCTAGCGTGGACAGCACCGTGAGGGTGGCTGTGTAATACCAGCCCTAGCGTGGACAGCACCGTGTGGGTGGCTGTGTGTAACACCAGCCCTAGCGTGGACAGCACCGTGTGGGTGGCTGTGTGTAACACCAGCCCTAGCGTGGACAGCACCGTGTGGGTGGCTGTGTGTGACACCAGCCCTAGCGGGGCTTGGCGAGCACTGGGATAGTGCTGGTACCACGCACAGTGTGTGGTGGGGGCTCCCCCGAGGGAGAGGGGGTGAGCGTCAGCCCAGGGGCAAGGTTGCCCCGGGCCATGGCACTCTGGTTGACCCCGTAGACACGTGATCCAGAATGTCCATACAGGGTCCCCCTGATGGGGGGACTAGGGTGTGATCACGTGTCCGGAGAGAGCTTTTGAGAAGGATCGAGAGGGAATGAGAATGTTCGGGAAGGTGGGCGGAGTGGCTCCGACCGGAGAGGGATATAAGGCGGCTCCCTGAGAGGAACCGGGGTCTCTCTTCGTTCTACAGGCTGGGAGTTCCGTGTCTCAAGCTGGAAGCGCCACGTCCTACGGGGCAACCACGTGGTCGGAGACCCGAGCGAGGGTCCGACCCTTCGTAGCAGTAACTCCCCTGTATCGTGTAGTTAGCATGGGTGGTCACCACCCAAGGCTGTATCTGGCAAAGGGGGCAGTTACCCCTTTTGTGTTACGGTGTTACAAATACATGTGTTGCCTCTAAAAGGAACAACGTCTGCGACTCAGTCGGGACTCGCTACACATGCACGCACACAGATGCGAGCGGGCACCTGCGGAAGCACGGTGTGCTCCAGCTCGTGGCGTGTCAGGCTGGGCGCGTACGCGGGCAGCGTGCCCAGCAGCGCCGCCCGCACGTGCGCGTGGCGCGACGAGAAGAGCTCGCACACGCGTGGGCACACGTGCTCACGGAACGCCGGCGCGCTCAGCAAGCCTTCCCACTGGCCAGCTGCCGTCACCTGATCTGCGTGACCATGGAGGGAAAAGACTGCGATTGATGACAGGCAACACGTTCAGCATTCATTCCAATCCTACACACAAGGCTATCACGAAAATGGTCATGTTTCACATACGAGTATGGTCCACCAGAGGTGGGCGATGTAATTAATGGATCTGATGTTAGATTTAGCAAATTTTGGGCTGTAACGCCGGCACAAACGGGGTACTCTTTTTGAATAACATCGTGTGATCTTTAACGTCCACCACTGTGAAAGAGGCTCGGGGTATTTTCGGTTACTACGCCCGCAGTGTTAAGCCAGGGTGGCCACTGGGCTCCAGCCACAAAAGTTTGCAACTAACGGCAAACACGCTGCCTCTTGGCCATGTCAACGAAAATAAAATATTAATGTATAAGAGGCTTTTCAATGGATGTATTCTCCACCGCTACCTTTACGATTGATCTGGCTGCATGGCACTATGGGTTAGCGTGCCTGACTTATAATGTAAAGGTCAAGAGTTCAGATTCTGGTTGGTGGGGGGTTGACCTCGCCAATTGTCTCTCCAGAGTGAATAAAATAACAAGCACTTTGTGAGAGGTCAACACTCGCCATCCTTTGGAGTAACTACTTCCCACCATAGGACTATGGAATTTCCACCAATGGCTTAGGTCCACCACTGAGCACTACTAAGACAGCCCTTCATCAATCCACTGCTGGATGAGGGCTTCTCCACACCGTGCAGGCTGTGGGTAGGTGAAGGCAGGGAGCAGAAAGGAGGTCATAGTACAATACAGTGCCCGCTGCTGCTTACAAGGTAGCCCCGAAGCCACCTATAACACCTGCAATAAATGGTGGTCACCTTTCCATGTACTATCCAGGCTCAATTCTGCTGAGCTTCTGAGATCGGGCACAAATTCCGATTGACTTGGTCACAGAAAGTATTATACAGTGGCTTCCCCAAAAATGCGTGCGAGCACAGAGACGCCTTGCTTTTCTATGACCATTATCATCACCATCACAACCTGTCCAAAGTTGTTTGCTACACACACATACTTACCCCCTGTGTGCCCCGATTTGGGCGTCAGCAGGTGCGGCAGGAAGCTCTTTACGGCCACAGGCTCGGCCAGTACCAGTGGAGACATAAGCCTGGGGACCAATCTGTTGGCCACCAAGTTCTCAGGCAGCGCCTGCACTCGCTCCAGCAGGAACCTGCAGATGGTATTGGCACTGTGTTAAAGCCGGCTATATTTGCAATCTCTGGCAATGCTGTAAGCACCATTTCCTCCTGTAACGCTAAACTATTCTAATTTGACCAGTTAAGGCCCACTGAGCTATATAGCTCTTTTTCAGAAGCAAACTGGCCACAAATGATAGCTTATCACCTGGCAATTTATAGCAGCCAGCTACTCTTAAAACGCATGTTTATAAATGTGGAGGGATAAACCAGAAGAAACTGAGAAAAATCCACATGACCACAGGGAGAGAGACACATGTAAACTTCAAATATAAACATGTTGTTTTTGTGCGATTATTGGTGACTGGGCTTAGACTCACTCTAGCCAAGAACCCGGTTTAATGACAGGTGGCCGAGAGCCAGATTTTTACCCAGCATCTAAGCAAATCTGGCTATGACGTAGTTTTAGTCTTCTGGACCACCCAGCAATTCCTGAGAGGCGCTTACTTGAAGAATTCATGCTTTTGCTCCTCGTTTTTGAGGGTGAGGTCATCCAAGAATCCCAGCACTTCTTGAAAATCATTTCTGAAAATACATACACACAACACTATACAAACACATTAAGATCCCCAGCATGTGCATACAAGCCCGTTGGGATAGGTATCGTTTGCAATAAACTGCCAAGTTCAACGTGACGCAAGAGGCAGTCGGTGGTGCGGTCAAGCAGCACGGCCGCTGCCTTTGTCTGCACAATTCCAATGTTTACACACCACACCAGGTACTCTTTTAAGGCTGAATTGCCTACACGACCAGGAAGTGAACTCTGGTCGCTAGGTTCGTAGCGCTCACATCACAGTGACAGCTGCCATTTTCCACTAATTAGCTATATTACCACAAGGTATGTGCATCATCAAGCTGTCAGGTTGTAGGACAGACCCAGATATCATGGGTTAACACACACAGATCTCCTTTTAACCTGGAATCTTTGTTCAGAGTGGTCAACAACTCAAAATTAACACTTGGTAGACAGAAGCAAAGTGTCTGGTGCTCACTTCTAACATCTCTCCACTACAGTCTAGAGCCTAACCTGGATATTTATCTGCATGTGAACATACACGTTAGGATGTGCGCGTGTGCCTACGAGGATGCACGTGAATTTACCGAAACAGCCCATGTGTGGTCAAGGTGGTAAGAGGTGGCCTTAGTGTGGGGTCAGCGTTGAGAAGGCTCGTCTCCACCAGTGACATGAAGCCATCTGCCACCTCTCCTGTGTCCCAATATTAAAACAAGAGTAACACGAGGCATTTCAATCGAGATTGAAAACGATTTTATTTAGAACTGCTTTTTGTGTTCAGTTTGTTGTCGTACATTGTTGTCGTACATTGTGAAAGAAGTTGAACATACACCCATACAAGCATATTGCACTCCCACAATCTCCCATGTTACCACACACACATAGCCAATTGCACACAAGTCTCCCCCCCCCCATTTAGCCTTATGTATTGCAGAGTTAAGGACCGTATTTTCCCTCATATAGCCCGCATACGCATATAACCCACAGAAGCATATAACCCCGCAAAAATTGCGTTTTGTGAAAAACAAATTTCAGATAGCCCGCACCTCCATATACCCCGCATGCATTCATATCTTTAACGTCGTTACCGCAGCTTAATTCCATCATATTAATACGAAGTTTACATTTGTAATACATTCCACTATCAACTGTTAACATTAAAATCATAAGGTGCACAAATAAAATAAACTAACCGGAAACGAGTGAACTTAAAACAGTAAATAAGTAACAAAAGTAAATATCCAATAAATAAGTAACACATAACTGGTAGACAAGTACAGTTTTAGCACTGGTAGATTGGCACTGCGCAGATAGTAGTGGCACTACGGCAACGCCGTTGCCTCGCCCCCAACCCCCCCACCTCTCTCTCCCCCAGCTCTCCAGTTGCCAGTAAACAAAGTGCGCCCACTTCAAACATTGTAATTTCATTGTACAAACAATTCGAATAATTAAAACGTGATAACACGTGCAATTTTTGTGCGAGTGGTTTATTCAGCAGTGCTTTAGTCAAAGGTAAGTGTTGCATAGTGGATAGTCCTACCATGAAACAATTAAACGCGTTATGACATGTCAGACGTGTAAAATATTTTTGGGATAGCCCGCACCTCCATATACCCCGCAGGGTCCTGTTTTGTTTGTAAAATGTGGTATACCAAGAGGGTTATATGCGGGAAAATACGGTACTGTTGGCAAGCACCTACTAAGGCTGGTGTAGAAATAATAATGTAGATTTATAAGGCGCACTTACACAATCAATCTCAGAGCGTCATGCATATGGAGGAGGAAAATACGTGAAGTGATAAGTCACCACCTCCAAATAGCATGCTCGGCTACGTACGGTGCGAGATTATTTCAACATTCATACAGACAATGGAGAATTAGAGGCCGTTTTAAACAGGTGGGGTGTTTGGCCAGGACTTAAGTCTCCATCAACTGAGTTCCTGATATCCAAGTGCACGGAATTCCAGCGCCTGGGCACCGTGCAGGCAAAAGCCCGGTGATCACCCCAGTTTCGAAGCCGAGAATAATGTATGCGGAGTAGGGCACAATCGGTGGATTTAGGAGATCTCAGTGGAGCGTGGAGCTGAATAAACTGATGGAAGTATGGTGTAGGAGATTATTAAACTCAATGCAACTTTGAACTGGAAGCCAATGCAGAGACATGAGCACAAGTGAAATATGGTCCCGACGAGTAGTGCGAGTGAGCACCGTGGTGGCCGCATTTTGGACACACTGCAGAGTTCAAAGAAGGTTATTTGGACATCCGAAAAGCAAGGCATTGCAATAGGCAAGATGTGAAAAGATGAGCGAATGGATCAGTCTCTATTCAGAACAAAGAATGTGGCACAACCAGGCAACATAAAGACCGACCCAAGACAACACCGGGATTTCTAACTTTGTGTGTTCAGCAGACATTCTGACCACTGATCACCAGATTGAGGGCAAACCTGGGGCAGCTGATAAGGGGGAGCCATTGAGAAGAATCTCAGTTTTATCACTGTTAAGCTGCAGAAAATGCCGCCGCATCTAAGATGTTATGAGCGAAAGCGACAATTAAGAGTGCACAGGCCAGGGACACAGAATCTGAAACCAGTTCAACATAAATGTGAGAAGTGTAAACTTTGCGAAGTCTGTGCAGTGATGTAGTCGGCACCACAGACAGCCGTCTTTATCTTCCCAGAGACGTTTACGCAATGCACAAGGTACCTTTTAAAATGTGGAGTCAACCTACAAGCCCAGGACATATATGTGACATATATGACCAAGAATTGAACCCAAATGGGTGGCACTGCAGGCACATTGCACAAACTATGACATGACCGCACAGGCACACAAGTGTATGTATTGCATACACGCACGACCACTCTCACTCAACCACATACAACCCCAAAGACCCCCCCCCGTATAGCCTTTAACAGACTGTTGGGGCAAGTGCTTTTAGCGAACACCTATTAAGACCGGCCCTACACACGAATGAGGGGGTGGGTGGCCTTGTCTCCCTAGTGGCGATGTTTGCACACTGCACGAGGTACATATTTGAGGCTGTGTCGACCTCGGAGAGGCCCAGGACTGGTTAAGATGATCGTCACGTGTTGGCCGTGAGCAGGAATCGAACTCGGACTCCTGGGTTCGTAGAGCAACACGCGAACTGCTGCACTGACGCTGGCCTACACTACGTACAACCCCAAGCACTCAGCCACATACATTAGAAATGAAATTGTTAC
This sequence comes from Petromyzon marinus, assembly GCF_048934315.1. Lineage (NCBI taxonomy): Eukaryota > Metazoa > Chordata > Hyperoartia > Petromyzontiformes > Petromyzontidae > Petromyzon > Petromyzon marinus. The sequence goes on from NC_133671.1 coordinate 10,023,748, forward strand.
AAAAACCACGATCATGAATAAAAGAGTACAACCCCTCCACACTTAACCAGAGAGAGGTAAAAACTTTTTGTTTACCGAGGTCCGAGAGCAGCGAATATAGCTTCTGGGCCAAAATCCCAAATGCGTAAACGTCCCTTGCATGTCCCACGGCGACTTGCAAACCCTGGAACCTGGGTTTCTGCATCCACACAAGGCACGCACATCCATGCACACACGCATACATGAGTACACACCAGAAACTGTGCAGATGTTAACATGATACACATAAGCTTCACACACGAGTATTTTGCGTAGTTTTTCAATAATTTTGAAATGTACAGCTTTATTAGGAAAAAAATGCACGTGCTGAAATCGTAAATACAGGACTAACTTAAAAATAGAAAATGTTTATCATTGCATTTTAAATGAATGTGTAGATACAATAATGACAATCTGGCTTTACACACTATATGCATGTGTAAAGAAGCATAGACGGATATTTAGAGACAGAAAAACCACACGTGAATTAGAGAACAAAATAAAAATGAGGGATCACTCAATGGATGATGGTAGATGGACGAGTCTGGTGATGGAATATCAGCCAAAGGATAGAACACGCCGGAGGATAACCACCATGGAGGGGGAGTGATGAGATCAACTCATATGCAGGTATTAAATAGGAGCGTGGGATTGCAAGAACATGAAGGACGGGGAATGAATGGGTGGCCGGGTGGCCTTCATCCAGAAGAAAAGTGACCACGGCTGATTACGATGAAAAAGTAAAAACTATATTAAAGTGCTTGAATCCACACTTATGACTGCAACAATAAATGCACTCAACACTCCTATCCTCGAACTTTCCATACACGCAGCTCGGCAGTTACCTTCTTACAAAAGTGTTCGGCATCACAAGGGATCATAAGGGACTCTTGTAGATTTTTTTTTTTTAAATAGCTCAGACATGATAATTATTCGGAAGGTTGGTAAAGCTGCCTTAGGCCTGACCTCCTCTGGAGGAATGCTGTCAGGATCGCGGAGAGCACGGATTGATTCCAGGAACTGCACACACGCACACACACAGACCCATATGGATGCACGGACACTACTCGATCAGAATTACACATGGTGCCCACGCACATACACGGGCTCTCGTACTCATGCATAGGATTCGTGTACACACGAGAGCTGGACCAAACGTATCTGTGTAAATCTTATTTGATTCCTTTGATCACAGCTTGAAATTTATTTTCAGAGTGTTCTCTGACAATATGGTGTTCCAAATTAAGAAAAACTTCGTCATGTTATTGGCCTTCCCGTGAAAGTCATATAACCGTATTAGCTACCAACGGTGAGGCATTTATAAACAATATGAAACAAAACAAGGCACTCAAATGCTGTCCCCATGACCCTCAAAGTCCACACTACACAACCCCTTTGACAGTGCCGTAACCTGCTAAATTTGCAAAGTGCAACCTAGCGTTGTGACGTCGTCATTACAGCCATGGGTGCCTTTTTCACCACCATGAATGGGTCTCAAACGGCATGGCTAAAATGCTAAGCTAATCGCAATGAATGAAGGGATATCTCTCACTCGGACGCCTTCGCAGCAGCCCCGAGACCTCCACGAGGCACAAATCAGACAATGTTGCAGCGGTTTCTAATATGAACAACTTAAAATGTTATCTTCATTGGCAATTCATGTTTAAATAATCATTTTTTTATGTAAACACAACGATTTATTGAAAAGTAATTTTATTGGAAAAATAATTTCTCATCTCCAGCTGCTTGGTGAAGCGGCGCCCCAACGCCCCTAGTGGACGAACCGTGCCTGATCGCCACCGACCACATTTCAACGGAGATTCTACGAGGCTGACCAGGCTCCAAGTGCTCTGCCGTCTTACTTTAATGCCAAACTGGGCCCTGCGAAGCTAAGCATAATTCTACAATTTTACAGATCCCACAATACTGTTATGAATCAAATTTCATTCGAATCATGGAAACGCGATTCCAGGCTAGGAATTGAGAGAATCACTCTTTTAAAACAGATGCCACATTCTGCATTGTTTATCCACAAATCGCACCCATATATGAGGACCCCTGCACCTCCGCTGAGCACGGTTGGCTACATATGGTGTGAAAGAAGTTCAACATACATATTTATTTATACACAGGCAAATTCACAACACTATTATACTCACCTGTAACTACACATGTTTCATTACACAAACGACACTAAAAAGTTGCTTAACAATGCAACATTTTGTGACTTAAGGCAAAGACACAAGATCAATCACCCATTCAGTCATGTTAGGCTGTTGTTGCAATGTGCAACAGCACATAATGTACACAAGAGGGAAGTGGGTCATCATTCCTGGCAACCCTCTTTTTCCCAGTGTTGGTGTGAACATATCACTGTTGTAGAGGCCGACCGAAATTCGGTTTCGGCGCTGAAAGTTGGCAAAAGGCCTCTTTCGGCAAAGTTTCGGTTTCGGCCGAAAGTCAATTTTTTACTTTCAGTTTCGGCCGATACCAGAAATTCAGTTTCGGTCGGCCTCTACACTGTTGTGTATTTTACGATGCCGTATCAAGAAAAGTTTTGCCTGCAGTCAGACACCATCTGCCACTGCTCTGCAGTGCTTGGCCAGGAATTAGAATCATGTCACTGGACTTCAGCTAACATCATTGCACAGGCGCAATGCACACCAATAAACACATATATCGCACACAATTATGCACTCATTCTAATGCACAACTCTGACAATCATACAATCTAATGTAGACAACACACACATTCATATACAAAGATCCCCGGAATAGCCTTAACAGACTGTTGGGGCAAGTGCTGTTGGCAAAGCACCTACGAAGGTTGGCATGGTACACGAGGGGGTGGGTGGCCAGCACCACTCGACCGACTTTGCCTCCTTAGTGGCGATGTTTACACACCAAACCAGGCATTCACTTGAGGCTGAGTCGACCAATGGGACCAGTCCAAACAACCATTATTGGTTTTGGTCATGAGCGGGAATCGAACTCGGGTCGTCAGGTTCGAAGTGCAACGTGCTAATCGCAACACAACTGCTCCCCATATACACACTAATGCACACACACTCTAATGCACACTAACCTGTGGGGTTGCCTGGCTGAAAGTGCAGGAGCTCTCCATTCCTCCGAGCCGCCATTCCCCCCCCGGAGTCACCAATACACTGCCTTCTCCCACTGAATTGTGGGTCAGGCCACACTGCACACACAGACGCCCATGCCGAATTAAAAACACACACACACACAAACGTGCCCATAAATGCACATGCAAACTCCAGGACACACAGCCATGGTCAATAATAGGATTAAGATCCCCAATATATTGGATTTTAATAGACTGGTTGGGGCGAGTGATATTAGCAAGCATCTATGATGGCTGGCATCATCACACGATGGGATGGTGTCAAAACCTCTGGCTGCCTCCCCATTGCTCATGTTTACACACTCTGCACAAGGTACTAAATTAAAGCCAAGTCCACCTAGGGAAAGCCCAGGACCAGTTCAGATAATCAGCACTGATGTTAGCCCTTGGCTGGAAGTCGGACTCGAGCTACTGTGTTCGTTGAAAAAGTGCGCAACAAATACACCGCCATTCCGCAATGGGTTACACAAAGACACTGGTGCACACACACACCGTGCTGTGCAGGAACAGCAAGCCTTGCATAATGGAGTAGAGTCCACCCGCCACCTCGCTCGCCGAGCCTCGCTCCGCATCCCGCATGCTCCAAAGCGGCACCGCCACCTCCGTCAGCACCCACGGCACTCCCGCTGGCACGAGCCCTTGAACGAACAAATCATGAGAATATTCCTCTTGCTAACGAGGGGGAACAGGTGGCTCAACAGGTCATAGTGCTGAGATGACACCACTGAGATCCTGCAATTGAATTCAGGCAACTGCCTATGAATAAATCATGTTCTCAAGTGCAGATAGTTAATGAAAGACGGCCGATAACACAATTGGGGTACGATTGGGGAAAGAAAAAAAAATCTTCTCGCCAGGGTCTTGACATGCACTTAAGAGCAAATTATAGCCAACTAGCTTGACTACCCGGCTTCGCCCAGGACTTGGATTCTTGTCTTGGGATTAATACACGGCCTACGCGGAGGGTTGGGGGGGGATGCGTGACGTCAGCAGGCACACTGCGTGACGCTGCCGCATGCGGGTGACATCACAGATGTGACGTCACCGCTCACTTGCCGTGCAAAATATATGCATTATCGCCACCCCTCCCCCCCCAAAAATACAAAAGTCTATTTTTATACTTTTTTGCATTGTGTACAGTCTGGAAGCTACCCACATGCCAAATTTCAAGTTTGTTGCATGTCGAGAAGTATGCTAAACATTTCGAACAGACACACGTTCACAAATTTCCCTTTTATATATATAGATATGCCTTTAACACAACAATCTTCAAGGTGGATGTTGGTGGATCGTTCAGAGGTGGTTCCTGTGTGAGCTAGCAGGCCAATGATGTTGGTGCCTCTCATAGTTTGTTGTCCATCCTCCGCACCTCCGATTAGCATGTTTGGCTACGTATGGTGTGAAAGAAGTTCAACATGCATACATACAGAGGAAGTGCAAGTAGAAATGGCCAAACATTCCAAAGCAGGGCTCTCCTGAAAATGGCTCTTAAGAGTCTTGGGTAAAAAAATAAAGTATGCTACTACTGTACAACTGTATATACACTGTATACGCCCGTACAGTATACTTTATACTATTGTTAATACAAATTGGCTTGGGCAGGGTATGTTTCAATAAGGGACGATGGTTAGTAGAAAAAAAAAAACGACAGAATTGCAGACAAAGGAAGGAACACTCCAGAGAGCGCATCTGTGGCAGTTTTGGAGTGATGAAATCAGCAATTGTGCGGGATTTAGGTGGATTATTACATTTCAAGCCAAGACCATTGGTTATGCCTTGGGGAGGTCTTCATCCAGCGGTAGATAGATCGTTGCTGATGGTTACAGTAACCACCGCACATGAGGCAGTGAATATGGAGCCAGAGGGGTTGACTATAGCGGTAATTTCGTTTAATGCCCAAGCTCTAGTTACTGAATGACACATGTGCTTGTTGTGCAGACGCACATTGGAATTACAAAGAGCAAGCACTATTTGTTTATTGTCCGAAATTTAGGTCACCCTGCTCCTGTCTGCCTTTTACTGACTTTAACACATTTAATAAGTACTTAATTCATTTTAGGCTTCTTGATATTATTTGATTTCGTAGAGTAATGTGTACAGTCCTAACTTTGCACAGTGCAGTCAAGAGTGATACTGTTCTAAAATAAACACTACGAAAAAATATTTAATAACCATTTGTATTGCCAGGCAACTACATTATCTGGGTATAACCAATATCATAATTAGATTTTTAGTTTATATTTCAATTGTGCTATTGGCAACACGTCATGGGATGCATAAATTAATCAATCTTAATTTAGAATCAGAATCTTTATTTAGATTGCAGGAATCCGATGAGCTATTAAGCTCTTTTCCACATAAGTCCAGTACATGTGTATGCACACATTGCACATGTGTACTCGTACAACTTTTAGAGTTCCATTGCTGGATGAGGGCCTCCCCATGCTGAGTATGGGTTAGCAGAGTTTGTTTTCCATACTTCTCTATGATGGTCAGTGCGGGTTGGTTAAGGCGGGAAATAAAAACAAGATAGCTGAGGAGTACTAGAGTGTACACAAATGGATTAAACTGCACTGTCCTCTGCTGCCAAACAATTCTACTATTTTTACACAACAGCTTCATTAAATCATGCTGCCCTATGAAACAGCCATTAATCTGTTGTTAATGAATTAATGGTGCCCGTCACTGTGCCTCAATGGCTCTGCCAGCCAGAATTGCCACTTGCTATGCTTTGTAAAGGAATTGTATGCATGCCTGATAATGAAAATGCTCAAGAAACGTTGCGGAAGAATTACGCAATCTTAACTGTAAATGTAACAAGCATTTTTCAATTAACAACGGGATGGGAAACCGTTTAAAAATCATAAGCCACAACAGCAATATTTGAGGTGAACCTGTACCTATAGCACGAGTCCTTAAACTTGTATTATTAATTACACAAAAATTACTGTTTTAAAGTCATAAGATAACTCACACTAAACATAAATGGATATAAACGGTCTTTAAAAAGTGTACATAACGTATTTCACTCAATCAACGGAACAAAATAGAATATCAACATACGCGACAAAATAACCCCTCTTCTGTTGCAGACACTCCATTTACTATTCATGCATGTTGCTGGTTTACATTCTTGTGTGTGTGTATGTGCATGCAAGTGGCACCTGATTCCAAAGGAGCATTGTGAGCAGACGCTCCAAGAACTCGGAGGATGCTTGGGTGACGGAGGGTTCGCATGTGCTGTGTGACAAACAATACACAAAGATCCCCTGTTGAGACCTATAGACTGTTGCAGCAAGTCCTGTTAACGAGCAACTAGCTATCAAAGCTGGCACACGAAGATGTGGCGTGGTCAGCATCACCCCTGGTCACGTTTGTCTGCCCATTGCTGGTGTTGACAGATCGCACTGGTACTCAATCATGACTGTATTGACCAGGTCAGGTTAACATACCACTTTTGCCACTGATGGTAATTATGGTAGGAAAATGAACACAGGTCACTGGTTACTTACCTCTGTGTGCTGTGTGATGCGACAGGCATACACCCCCCATCTGTTAGTTTGGATAGTCAAAGAAAGTTCTGTTGATCAGCAACTGTTTTCTGGCACAGGAGGGAAGAGTAAACCAAACTCTAAATTGAAGAGCCGGTGTTGACACGTTACATCGGGTACTAATGTTTGGCTGGGTCAGTGTCGGGAGACAAGAAATCAAACTTAACCAGCAGGCTATGGTTATGAATAAGAACAAAGTGCATGTTACTATGGATGCAGCTATATAGGTTACCCGAGTGCCTGTACATTTTTTTTTTAGGAAATCAGCCTGCAGTTGAGACTTGTCCTCTGGCAGGTTGCAACTATACAAGAGACAGCCATGTGCCAGCACTTCATCAATGTTTATCTAAACCATAACATACTTTTCAACTCAATTTGCAGATTCTGACGTTAAAGCACACGTTATAGGGGATTGGTGATATTGGTTACCTGCAAGCATAGATGTCTCTCTCACTTTGACCATCCTGAGGCTCAGCTAAGGGATGGCAGACATTGGCCACTCTGAATATAGGATTTCTCTCACAATTGGCCGTCTTGAGGCTAAGATAAGGTATGGCCTTTGTTAGGGTTTCTCATTCTGGTCACTATGAACCTCAGCTATGGGATGACCTTACCACAATGAGGCTAAGGGAAGTGAAGACACTTTCCAGCTCAGGTAAGAACGATCTTCTCTCATTAGTTGACATAAACAAGAGAACATGAACGTTCTCCTTGAGACACAGGTACAAGATAATACTTCCCACCTTGATACCTTACCTCCTTGAGGCTCATATAAGAGTTGTCACCCTGGCCACCCATGCACTTATTGAAAAGGGGACACACACACACTACAACTGGGCTCAGGTAATGGATGATAACGCACTGACTTCAGCTTAACACGTAGGCTTTCACGACCAATATCATCCATAAGAGGGGCTTTTTTGGGTTAGATCGCGTAAATCTATAAATAAATGTGTCGGTAAACCCGCCACCATCACACAGCCAACTAGTAAGGGTTGTCACGTAAACAGAACATGTCAATGCGTTACTAGTACAGCAACACCGGTGTGTTCGAGAGGCAAGCCACAACATTTACAATCCGAGTACGACGTTTCGCCAGTAATTACAACTAGCTTCACCAGGCGACAGCCAGATTCGTGGAGAAGTCCACCTGTTTCTTTCCTTATACAGAGGCGTGGATGTGGTGACCAAACCGCGCTCTTGAGTCAACGTACATTCACGTACATTATGCACGCGCAGTTAAGAAATGACGCACATTGGACGGCGGGCAAGAGGACCTCTTTGGCCGTTCTGACCATCATATAAGGAGTCTCCCCTGTAGACCAGTAGGAGAGGGCTGAGTCTCGCCCTGGCTCTCCATCAGGAACGGAGCGGGGAATGTGAACTCCCCTCCACCCTCGCACTCCGTTGGTGACAGCCGCGTTGTGCCACATTCGAGACCCTGTCCGTGGGACCCCACTAGTGGGTCCCTGCCGGCGTCATCCAATCAAGATATGACCATCAGAGGCCTCTCCTTGAGACTCAAGTAACAGGACACGGCGCCTCCAATCTCAGCTAACAGTCTCATCGTGACTTCCTGACAATCACATTGTATCGAGCGGCGCTCAGGAGACCCCCCCGTCTCCCTCTCCATCTCTCACCTTGGCCGCTGTCCGTGCGCGCTCCTCGGCGCCCTCGGGGTAGAGCAGCAGGGACGCTCTGCTGCCCTTGCCGAGCCGGGCGGCCCAGACGCGGACCCCGCCAGGCCCGGGCATCGCATCTCCCCGCTCCTCTGCCTCCTCGTCGCGCCGCAGGCCGCTGAGCGCGCTGCTCTCGGCGCCCATCGCCTCTCGGCGGCGGCTACTAACAACGTCGGCTACGTGAGGACGCAGCGTGAGGACCCCGAGGGGCGGGCGAGAAGCCCCGACCCCCTCTCGCAGCTACTTCTCCTTCTCCTCCTCCTCCTGCCGCCGCCGCTTCTGCAGCTATTGATGACAAACGCGGGCCACGCGAGGGGACAGCAGGAAGCACGGAGGAGGGACGCGTAGGCCGCTAAGAGGCGACCGAGGAGAGGCGACCGAGGAGAGGACCCGACCCCCCCCCGCTTATCCCCTTGCTGCTCGTCCCCCTCCTCCTCCTGCTGATGCTGCTGCTCCCGCTTTTGCTACCGCTGTTGCTCCACCTGCTGCTCCCGCTGTTGCTACCGCTGCTGCTCCACCTGCTGCTGCTCCCACTGTCGCCATAGGCGCACATGGAGGCCTAGCGCGGCATGCCGCCTCCGCCTCGCCTAGGCCCCGTCCCCTCCTGCACTCCGGGGGGCCCGCAGCCTGTGGGTGAAACGCCTCGGCGTGCGGCGCTCTATCGCGCCAGGGTAAACCCGGGCGCCGGCGTGCTGGTGAGGAGGGCGAGTGGAGAGCGAGCGCCGTGAGTCCCCAACGGGGGGGGGGGGAAAGTTTGAGGAGGTCGCCACCGCCGCTGCCGCTGTGGAGCCGCTGCCGGTGACGTCACGGCCCCGGTGCCGTCATCGGGTGCCGAGCAATCTGAGAGCGCTCGTGGCTCCCCCCCCACCAGGGGTGGTTTGGGGGGGGTGGTAAGTAGATACCATTGTATTATAATCATCACTATCATCTATCATAGAGGGTGGTGGGGTTGAGTAATGTCTTAGCAAAGTGTAATCATGTAGAGCCTCTGGGGCTGCTTTCCGGACTGAATGAATGCATATGACCTCCCGCCCGGTCTTGTTGTTCAATATGGCATGTGTTTGTTGTTAATGTCAGGATGAGACAAATGATAGCGATATTAAGCATAAGATGTTATCTGGGGGTGGGGGGGGTGTTAGATCCAGTAAATATAAATGTGTCGTTGAAACCATCGCCATCCGACGCAGCCAATTAGTAAGGGTTGTCACGTAAGCAGAACATGCCGATTCGTTACTGATTCAGCACCCCGGTGTGTTGGAGAGCAAATCCACAACATTTAAAATCCGAGTACGACGTTTTTTGCCAGCAATTACAACCAGCATCATCAGGCGACAGCCACATTTGTGGATACATCCTCCTGTTTCCTTCTTAAATCGAGGGATAGATTTGTAACTTTTGAGCCCCTCAGGCCAGAGGCCGTGGGAGGGAGGGGAATTAATGCACATACATTGCAATGGGTATCCATTACTGGTTGAGTTACAATCATCATAAGATTTGTTTTTTTACTTGTAACGCTCCGCACAGTACATATTCGCTCACTCTCACAGAGAGCCAGAACGGTCGGCCACGTACGGTGCGAAAGAAGCTCTAGGCAGCCGGTTTTCCCCTTCACGTTTAGGAACGCGCGTTTAAAAGTATTTGGCTGCAATGAATTTCCACGCGACGAGCCACTTGGTTGAGCTGTCATTTGTGGCCAGATCGCTTCTGAACAAAGAGCTTTGTCACTCAGTGGGCCTTACCTGGTAAAAAATAAACATCGTTAATAGTTAACAAGAACTGATTTAAATTTTGATTTAAAGCTTTCGTGACTGTAGTGATTCATATTATTGGTTCTTTCGGTAAAGTCACGTTGAAGGGAAACAATAAAATAATAAAATATATAAAACAATAAAATTCTCACGACGTTTTGACTGTAACACAAACAGTCATCATCAGGTGTGAAAACCACACCTGATGATGACTGTTTGTGTTATTGTTTTCCTTCAACGTGACTTTACCGAAAGAACCAAGAATATGAATAATAACTGATTTACTCACTCGGCCAGCTCGGTCGATCTCCTCTCAGACGCGTTCCATTCCTTGGCTCCCACTTTTATTTTCCGTGAACATCGGCAATCGTACCTTCGAACGTTTGCCGTTTCCAGACCAAGCTCACGTTTACTCATAGCTCGGATGATGTCATTGAACCGTGTATTTTCTCTCACCTATGCGTTCCTCCTTCTGTCTCGAAATGTAATTCCAAGCATGTATTGCTATGTTCACCGGGTTAACGAGTTTGTTATATATTTTTCATTCATGGACATGTTTACTATTGGGGGCTGTCCATAAATGACGTCACGTGATTTTGGACGATTTTTCACCCCCTCCCCCCCCCTTCATCGTCACACGGCGTCACAAAAATTCAGACCCCCCCCCCTTAAATATGACGTCACAAAGCTCTGCCCCCCCCAAAAGAAATAAAACATGCTTCAAATCGCTTTAAACTATTGTCATTGTAGTGCGTATTTAATGTGCCACTGCACCCTGATGTTGTATGAGAAAACATTTATTAAAAGTATATTTAATTAAGTAGAACGTGTTGTCTATATTTATTTTAAGTTGCGAATTTTGATGTGACGTCACATTCCTCAAACCCCCCCCCCCTCGTCACACATCGTCACAAATGTCTGACCCCCCCCCCCCCCCGAGGTGCGTGACACTATTTTTGTACGGCCCCATTGTGTAGCGTATATTAATCAACGAATCATTCGGTTACCAACATCTGGTCCACAAACTACTTGGTCGTCATATTCTTGTTTTTTTTCGGTAAAGTCACGTAGAAGGGAAACAATAACATAATAAAAATATAAAACAATAAAATTCTCACGACGTTTCGACTGCAACACAAGCAATCATCATCAGGTGTGAAAACCACAGCAAGAAAATTTGAAAAAAGTGGCGTTTTTTTTAACGTTAGCACCACGGAGAGCGATTTGGCAGTTATTCAGATGGACGAGTCCATCTATGTTCGGAAAAGAGGAGAGGGGGAGACTAAAATAATGGATGCGGTCTGAAAGCCACCGTAAGCGTGAACAATCAATTAAGACCCGAAATGGTTTATCAAATCCTTCCAATGATTGCTAAGCCAGAATCCATCTTCTCGGTTGAAATTGTCTCTGTGTTTGTATATGTGGATAGCCTTATGAACGGTTGAAATTGTCTCTGTGTTTGTATATGTGGTCGTCCACAAGGCAGTGGGGAAGTAGCCCTGCAGAATTGTTGCAGAATTAGAGTTGTTTTCATTTCTTATTAATACCTGCCTGGTGCATGGTGGTCCGTGACATTTTTGTCGAGGGGTGACGGTGGCACATGAGTCCGGAAACCTTGAGAACCATTGCGTCAATCGATCTCAGTAAACATCTATTATAAAGCTCGCAAAGCCGTGCATTGAGTCGTGCGTATTGTTGAACTTATTATGCACAGTACGTAGCCAACCGTGCTAATCAGGTGTGTATTAGAGATGATGTCCTGATTTTTTTTATTCCAAAATTGGTATTGATTATGGACATGTCGGATGATCTGAATTAAAATAAAATATCAAATTAATTTCAGGGTAAATATTTCATTAAGAGTCCACAAATCTGTTCCAGTGCCTATCCCGCTTCTTGGACAATGACGTCTAGTTCCTACATCACGTCTAGGAGCTGTCCCTTTTCTCGTACTGTGAAGCACAGACCCCCTATGGAAAGCCGACTTTTAGTTTAAATGAGTTTTCACCTGGCTGAAAATAATGGTTGTTTAAATATGTTTGTATGCTATGGTATTGGGAAAAAAGCACAGCAAACGAATCCCATTACAGTGTCAGTGTGTAGGTAGCTGGATAGATATCACGATTTATTTTTGCAGATATAAGGATCCACCAATATCAACCCCACATCAACACGGATAAGAGAAGATCACTGTAGTTGGTGTCCATTATTAAGTGCACCAGTTCAATGTCATCATGCTAGTCTGTAAGGCACCTGAACACGAGTTTAATTTCAAATGGTATCGTTCGTGCAAAGGGCCCCATCAATCACATATGGCAATTGGATAGAAGTATCGTCTTTATTACGGACCATCGGGAAGTTGTTGTTAGCCATACTACCTGCCTTGGTAATTGTGCACCCGTTACACTTTTATGGTAATACTGTCTTGTACAATTTAAGTATTGTATGATCCTAATATATTGCTTCCATCGATGGTCATTGGTGACGATAAAAAATATTGATTTTTTCGTGAAAGGGGGTTTATGCAATTCCTTTTGGTTTTGGTACGTTTTAATCTAAATTCTTAAATGCTATACAGTGATTGGTTTCATTCAGTTTAGCAACGATAACGAGCACTCAATCCTTCACATTCGTGGTTCAAAAGTGTGTTCCTCACAGTTATATTGGGTTTCAGACAGTATTGCCTGATTGACTCCTTGCTTCAGGATTGTACTACCGTAATGATTTTTGGTACGAGCTATGGTCAGTCTTATCAATTGTTATACCGTACGCATGTATGTTGAACTTCTTTTTCACCGTACTTAGCCAACCGTGCTAATATATTTTTTTAAAAGTCTCAAATATTAGCAACCATTGAATACAGTGAGTTACTTAAGACAAGAATTCTTTAATATCATCAACACATTAACACAAATATAATGTACTGTCCATTGTCAGTCCACTGCTGGACAAAGGCCTCCACACGCCGTGTCACTCGTGCAGGGTTTGACCATACTTCATCACGCTGGTTCATGCAGAATGATCATGGGGGTCCACCCTGGGCTGATTCAGACATCACCCCCACTGATAGCAGTGGCCAGGAATTGAACTCGGGTATAGCCCGGTTTCTAGTGCAGTGCACGAACCCCAGGCCTAACTGATCAACTCCCATCACCACATTGTCCCGTCCCAAAATGATTTCAAGAAGTTGACGGGTCTCAGATAATTTTTGTTTCTTTTTACCAATCATGTAGTTATTTCTAAAACACTTACAGAAGGCATCGCTCCCATGTCCTCCAGAGCATGTGTTGTCTTGTTGTGCTAATGATTAATAATGATGAACAATCCGAAAACTATAAACAATGTGCAAAAATGCATCCTGATACGTTACCGTGTGAGAGGGTCAACAATAGTGTTGTGTTTATGGGCGAAGGATGGTGAGCGGTTAATGTGTGAAAGTCAAAGTTTCGTTTGGCTGAGGTTAATGCATTAGGGTTAGGGTTAAGGGAAATGTAATTGCACAGGTGAATTGAGAATTTACGATGTCATGCGAGTGTTAACATTATGGTAAGGGTTAGTTGTGTCCATGGTCGTTAGTATTGGTTACTGTGTTTTGTTCATTGTACAAATCACGTGGTGATACTGCATTGGTAGTGGTACACAATGGGCTATGAAGAAAGGCCATTGCCCAAAACGTCACCTCTTATATACATGTCATTCTCAGGCATTGTTATTGATGAATGTGTTGCGTTTTTTTCTCATTGGGGTTAATGATAGTGGTTAGTGGTGTGTATGGAAGTAACTTTGGGTTAATATTACTGTCATGTTTATCATATGAGTTAGAATTGGTTAATGTTTGTGTGTTTTGTTCATAGTAGTATTGGTTAATGCGAGTGCTGTGTGAGCATTGATTTTTTTGACAATGTTTTATTTTACCAGGCAAGGCCCACTGAGCTATATAGATATTTTTCAGAAGCGACCTGGCCACAAATGATAGCTCAACGAAGTGGCTTATCACGTAGACATTCATCGCAGCCAAACACTTTAAAAGCATGTTAGCAAATTTGGAGGGAAAAACCGGAGGGCCCGGAGGAAAATCCACACGACCATGGGGAGAACTTGCAATCCCCAAATATACAGCAGGTGTCAGTGTCAGGATCGAACCCACGACCTCCTGCATACCAGGCGAGGGAGTTAACATACCGTCGCTGCGGCACTCCTGGCGTATCGGTGAGTGTGATCACACTTGTTTAGAGTATTCGGTTGCGGTATATGTAAGCTACTTTGTTGAACTATCATTTGTGGCCAGGTCGCTTCTGAAAAGAGCTATATATAGCTCGGTGGCCCTTACCTGGTGACATAAAAATTCGTTTTTTTTTGTCCCCAGGAAAGCCTTACTGACTTACTTGTCAGTGCTATGGCTCTTTTTCAGGAGGGCCCTGCCAACTTTTCACAGTAAAGGGCAATTATTTGCCGAGCATTGTGGCCATTGCTGGTTTATGTAATTGTGAGTAACAGTGCGAGCAGTAGCGACGAGCCAAGCCGATTGTGAGCGTCCTTGCAGCAGAAGTCAGATCCCTGTCGACTTGGATCGAGCTCTGATGCGAGCACAGCACACGAGGGCGATCGCCAGGGCTGCAGGGACAGAACCGCAGAGTGAATTTAGTCACCGGTGGCAGGTGCTCTCAGTGTGACGAGCTCTTCAATTATTCACATGCCAGTATGTGTGTGTGTGTGCGTACCGATTAGGGCTGCCGGTCTAGCGTTGCCAACCCTCCCCGAATTTTCCTAGAGTCTCTGCAGGAACTGACATCGATCTCCCGGTGACCATTGAAAGTAATCTGGGAGATTTGTTTTTATTGTATATTTGAAGAAAATAAATGAATCAAACAAAAATCTCTTGGAATAGCTTCAGTCAGAGTTGGCAACCCTAGCTGCCACGGTAACGCAAACAAAATCACGTTTCTTAAATCCCTCCACCCAGCAGTTTAAATGGGTACACCAGTTGATTGGCGGGTCAGGTGTGACTGGATAGAGTTCGGATGAACCCACCTCTTCTGAGACATCTGACCAGTGTGGAAGGGTAGGCCAAATGCGTTTTAGAAGGGCTCTATTAAAGCTCCCACTACGGGAGGCCCTTCTACTGGCAGCGGTGTGAGCCTACGCAATTGCCAGGCTGCGCCATCACCGCTACTCGCTTTATTTGGGTGACTGCAATCCGAGCATAGGAAATTCGGGCACCCGGTGAGACATGACAGTATGTTGCTGGTTGTGAAGCATGCGGTGCTGCTGGGGTTGCAATCTTGAAGGTGCAAAATAACCGGGATGTATCACGGGAGGAATAATATCTCAGGATAACGGCCAAAGGGAGACCTATTTGCACATGTATTGTCTTGAGTTGTGTGTTATTATGTAACTGACAACAAACTGAACCTTTATCATCCCGGCAAGGCTTACAGGATTCTCAGGATTACAGAAAGTAAAACGCCCTAAAAAACACGTGGGCCCGGTGTCAAATGAAGGTAAACGATTCTGGTCTCTCCCAATTTCACACACACACACATCTGCTGAATTACAAGATGCACCTACAACATTTTATTTAAAAAGCAGATTGGTGGTGGAGGGGGGGGGGTAAATAAGTGACTCTTATAATCTTTCCAAAAATATATGGAAAAAAATAATTGTACTCCTACAGCTTTCTAAAAAAAACGATGACGATCCTGTGGAAAACGGGGACACGTGGCAACCCATGGTTTGTGCTGCGTGAGCCGGGGGTGGTGGTGGTGGTGGTGGGGGGGGGGGGGGGGGGATAAACTTGCCTACGATGGCTGAGAGGCCCAGCACGAGGGGCAGAACGACGGCGGAGGAGGAGGAGGCGGCGGCGGCGGCGGGGGTGTTGTTGCACGCGCGCACGACGACGGACACGCTCGTCCGGCGGCAGAGACCGCGGCGGTCGCACACGGACACGGGCAGCGAGTGCTCGCCCAGGCTGAGTCGCGGCACGCGGGGCACCAGCACGGCCATGGAGCCTGCAGGTCGAGCGAGAGGCGCGGCGGCGGCGGCCGCGGCGGGCGTGAGCGAGCGAGGGCCCTCTCCGTTCGGAGGGGGTTTATTATAACAACTGCGTAAACAAAACAAAAATATTTTTTGTTGTTGTTGTTGTTCCTGGGTAGTAAGTGTTATCTTCCGAATTGCTTATGCCTCACAGGTAGAGAGAATGGCTATTATTCGCTCACAAGCGTTGCTTTCGTGAGCAGGAGAGTGATATTTTGAAATTTACATATTTTCAATGAGAAAACGCGATGTGCATTCGTGTGTTTCGTTCACGTAAAGTCCTGGTCACAAAAGCAAAGTTTGTGGGGAATAATAATAGCCATTTTCTGTACTTTTGAGGCATAAGCAATTAGAAAATAACACTTACTACCCAGGAACGACAATCGTGTTACACAGTGTTATTTATTGTGGGGCACCACTGGGTTGTGAGATGTTGACTGCCTCGCCTGGAATGCAGGAGGTCGTGTGGGTTCGATCTGCGATCCTCGACCCCTGCTGCTGTATATTTGGAGTTTGCGTGTTCTCTCTCTCCCCGTGGTCGCGTGGATTTTTCTGCGGGTCCTCCGGTTTTGCTCCTCCGCTATTATTAGCTTATTTTTTTTATCAGCGACCCGGCCACAAATGATAGCTCAACGAAGTGGCTCATCGTTTAGCAATTCACAGCACCCAAATACTTAAACGGATGTTTACAAATGTGGGAGGGGAAAACCGGAGGACCCAGAGAAAAATCCACACAACC
This sequence comes from Petromyzon marinus, assembly GCF_048934315.1. Classification (NCBI taxonomy): domain Eukaryota; kingdom Metazoa; phylum Chordata; class Hyperoartia; order Petromyzontiformes; family Petromyzontidae; genus Petromyzon; species Petromyzon marinus. Next base: position 10,040,658 of record NC_133671.1, read on the forward strand.
GCAAGGAGAGAGACATGCAAACTCCAAATATACAGCAGGTATTTGGGGTCGGGATTGAAACCACAGCCTCCTGAGTTCTAGGCGAGGGAGTCAACATCTCGCACATCCGGCACTCCGAAAGCACTACCCGCTGGCCATGTGCAGGTAGAATCATGGAAAAAAAAAACGAAAATAAAAATAAGTGTCAAAGAGGCGACAGAAATGACGATCACTGCCAACTATGCGAGGCGGTGCGAACGTTACCATTTGGCTGAGCGACCGTCCAGCCATCGCCACCACTGTGGGCATTAGTGGGGAGGACATGGAAGGTGAAGGGCGCCCCGTTGCTGGGGCCGTCCGCGTCCGTGGCCGACAGCGTGGCGTCGCCGTAGGCGAGCACCTGGCAGAGCAGCAGGAGCGGAGGAGATGGCTGGGGGGCGTGGTCATTCACATCCTCCAGCCGCAGCAGCAGCGCCACCGAAGCCGTGCAAGCACCTGCACCCCACCACATGCATCACTCGTCGTGAGCCACGACCGATCCGCCGACGAATGAAGGCCTTAAATCTCGCCGCGTCGCGTTGCGTCGCGCTGTGTCGCGCTGTGTTGCGCTGTGTCGCACGTGTCGCGACTGATGGGAGCGCTTGAAGAGGCGGTGATCACCACAGCATGAGGAGAGGCAGTGCCCGCTCCCACGAGGGCTTGTAAGAAGGGAGAGAGAGCCGGGACAGGAGGTGATGCACGGGGAAAGGCTTCGAGTTGCCATGCGCGGACAGAGCAGAGATCTAGAGTTGGCATGCGGTTATCCGCGTGGAATAAATTACACATTCAGTTCAGGTTGAGGAACACTGCGTTTGCTTAATTATTTTGCGATTGCCTTTTCTGTATTGTATTTGTCATTGCGGCACACTGCATCGCGGCGCACTGCATCACAATGCATTGTATTACGTTGCATTGCAGTGCATTGCAGTGCATTGCGTTGTACAGTACCGCCGTGTGCCATCGGTTGTAAATGCATCGCGTGAGCGGTTGGGTCCCTCGCGGCGCCGTCCCGACCGTGCGTGACGGCGACGATGGCGACGAGGTAGGTGTCGTTGATGACGTGGGGAGACTCGCGGTCCAGCGATGCGCGCGTCGCCACCTCGCCCGTCGCAGCGTCCACGCTGAGCCAGCCCGCGCGGTCTCCCTCCAGCCTGTTGAGAGGATGTCATCGTCGTCATCATTATCGTCGTCATCATCATTATCGTCGTCGTCATCATTACAAGGGTAAATCCACCTGAATGTTTTTATTTTATTTTACCAGGTAAGGCCCACTGAGCTACATGGCTCTTTTTTTTTTAGAAGTGACTTGTCCATGAATGATTGATCAGCGACGTGGCTTATCCTGTGGAAATGTATAGCAGCCAAATTCTCAAAATGCGTGATGTTCATTTTGAACGTGGAGGGAAAAACCGGAGAACCCGCAGAATGATCCACGCGACCATCGGGAGGGAGACATGCAAACTCCACATATACAGCAGGCGTCAGGGTTGCGATTGAACCCACCATCTCTATACCAGGTGAGGCTAGTTAACATCTCGCCAACGTGGCGCCCCTAATGTAATAACAGCAATGGCTTGTGAGACAGTGATGAAATGGGTCCTGTTTTGTACCGCACCGACCCGCTGATGTTTTCCGTGGTTGGACATATAACTCAAGGTTCTGGGTTCATTGGACGATGCACAACACAACAGCGCCACTGCTCCATGAAATAATTTTATCATTCAACGTTTTCATTACAAACAATTTAGATTATTTATCAGCGTCAGAAATATGATAATCAAACTCATCAACCTGTCATCACTATTGCCACCAATATCAAACTAAACATTGTTATCAGTGCTTTCAACATCAATGGCCAACATGACTCCTTCATTTTTCATTTTACTCTGCAGGGGCAAATGCTGTCAAGAGAACACTGATCAAGGATGGCATGGCAGTGTGTCCACAACCATGTCCAGCCAATATTGTCTACACTAGTACTGATAGGTACTCATTGATGGATAAGTTAGCCTAAGGGGGCCCTTTGTAATAATCTATCATATATGTATGTATGTTCAACTTCTTTCACACCGTACGCAAACAACTGTGCTAATCAAAGGTGCGATGGAAGGACAATAAGGACGAACACATCATTGGTCATGCTTGACATATCTCACGTATGACTATGGTACGATTGTGCTTTTTTTTTAAACCTTTGGTACGGTTGTGGTGATGGATGTGATGATATGTGGATTATGGATTAGGCCTTGCTGTTTATTAACAGAAGGGCTGCAGAGCGGACATGATCCTGTGACTGAGGTAGACGCAGAATTTGCATATCCATTGTGTAATGTTGATTGAAACCCTGAAAGCAGCTCAGGAGGGTGAGAGTAGACTCAGCAGTCATCCTTATAGGGAAGCGTGTCCCCTGTAAGGATGACAAGAGGGACGTTTGCAAAAGTCCAGGTTAATCGTCTGTGTCTTCTGGTTTCCTCCCATAGGTACAAAAAAACAACACCCCATAAAAAAACAGCAGATATTGGCCAAAAATTACCTGCAAATTCCTCAATTGGGTTTCCACATAGCAACATTGCCCCCGATTATAAAAAAAAGACTTGGCACAACCCCTCCTGCAAAGGAGTCATGAGACTCATTGAAGTCCTCCTAGGTAAAAAAAAACATAACAATTTTGAGATGACATTGTCTACTTTGTGTCAAACCGCCAGTCCACGGCTGGATGAGGGCCTACCCATGCCACATAAGCCTTAGGGGGAAGGTCATTTGACCATAAATCACCATGCTGGTCAGTGTAGGTTGGTAAAGACAGGGGGCATAGACGTAGGAGTATCGAAGTACAGTACAACAATTGCCAGTACTCTACTGCATTGCTCTCTCCTGACCACCACAAGGCCCTGCAGCCGATGCCAACCTGTTGGTGCATGGTGGTCACCCATCCAAGCACTATCCAGGCTCTAATTCGCTTAGCTTCTGAGATCTGACGAGATCAGGCACATCTCTGGTGGTGATGTTGTAACAACTGCGAATGATGCGTATGGTCGGAAATCAAACCCCAAGTCGCGCAAAGATCCTCCATATAGCGTACACAGATTGTCGGGGCAAGTGCTGTTCGTGAGCATCTATCACGAGGGGGAAGGTGGGGCAAGGACCACACCGGTTGCCTTTGTTTTCCCATTACTGAGCTTTACACTTTGCACCAGATACTCATTTAAGATTGAATGGACTTAGGGGAGGTCCAGGACCCGTTTAGATTACCGTTACTGGTGTTAGCCGTGAGCGGGAATCCATCTCGAGCCGCCGGGTTCGCAGTGTAGCGCACTATCTGCTACACTACCGCTCACCAGTCATAAACACACACAAAACAAAGACAAAGATCCCCCGAATCGCCTCAAGTACTATTAGCAAGCACCTATGAAAGCCAGAACGGCACACGAGGGGGTGGGTGGCCATCATCACGCCTGGCCGCCTTTGTCTCCCTCATGGAAATATTTTTACACATCGCACTAGGTACTTAATTGAGGTTAAGTCGACCTAGGGGAGACTCAGGACTGGTTCAGATAATTGTCACCGGTGTTGGTCATCAGCGAGAATCAATCTCGGACCGCAGCGTACTAACCACAACACAACCACTCCCAGGTCATAAACACACACACACACGTACACACACACGGTACACAACACACAGCACCCACAGATAACCCCCCTTACAGCCAACCTGAGCTCATTGATCCGAATATTCTCGGCCGTGCGGACGGTGAGTAGTTTTTGTCCTGGAGGTAGCTCCTCGGGCATCTCCACATTGATGGCGTCCAGAGAGAAGACTGGACATCCGATCCCTCCGCCCGGTGCCTTCAGGTCACTTGGCTCCTGTACGCCGAGTAGCACCATGGACTCATCCTCTTCCGGTTCCTGCAGATGCTCAGCTCATCAGCACGTCTGCCTCATGCAATGCCATTTACTTATTATTATCGACCATTACGCTTGTTTAGTCAGGAACGCGTCGCTGAATCTATCAACACTCTTTTTGAGGAGGTTCCTGTCAAAAGTCTGCGCAGCAGGGGACGATGCTGCTACGCATAATCTCAACCGAGCAATTTGCAGGGCATTTTTCGGAATTGGAATGTTTTGGCCAATACCAGTTGCGTTGCGTTCTTTTGAGCTACGAGAGGAAGCCGGAGGACCCAGAGGAAACCCACGCAGAACAGGGGGAGAACATAAAACGCCGCGGAGAAAGGCGCCCGAGTCAAGAATCGAACCCAGGGCCTTCTTGCTCCGAGGCACAGGTTACCGTTGCACCAACCTACCACCAATGATGCACAATGAGCCAGTGTGGCAAGCACACTAAATAGCCAAATATAGCCTGCTAGGGCAAGTGCTGTTTGCAGGTATCCAATTCGGCCAGCATGGCGATTAAGGAAGCGGTGTGTCCGGAATAATATCTTTCTCCGTTGATGTTTACACAGGTACTCATTTGATGCTGCGTTAATCTAGGGAAAGCCCCCCAAAAAAGTTCAGATACTTTGTGCTACTTATACGTGACCTGTGGTCAGGAATCAAATTTAGATCAACATGTTCGTAGCATGGTGCGTAGGCAATGGCGGAGCCAGGATTTTCAGGTAGGGGGGGCAACCCCTCCAGCAATGAAACATGATAGAGGAGTTGTTAGCGAGTAAGGACTTGTCCCTTGATTTTTATTCGACACGTGTGCGGCGATGGCGCGCAGCCATCGATCGAGGGTCGAATTCGAACCGCGTTGTGTGATCGGCATCGCGCTCGCTGAAGCTGTTGATGCCTTCAGGGAAGTCGTGTCCTGTATACGCAACTCAGAATTGTGTGCAGTCACGTATAACTGCTTTGCTGTTACTTATTGCCAATTATGGACTCGGACTATTGTCCTATCATCTCATAGAGTCCCTGGCACGTAATAATATGTTACACAGTGGCAGTGGGGGTCGCAAAATGCCGATTTATTACTAATGAACCCCAATGATCCTATCGAAATTAGGGATTTCGATCAGATCATTGGGGGGGCACGTGCCATCCCCCCCGCCCCCACTGGCTCCGCCAGTGTACGCAGGCCAGTGCAATACCACGCCTTCACGTACGTACATGTACACAGAGATAACAATGCTGTTAGTATAAGTATTGTTGGTAGTAGATTACTCGAAGTGGTGTAGGTATTGCTACAAGTGATGCTGATGTTGATGATGGAGGTGATGCTATAGAGTAGATGACAGTGATTTTGGAGGTCAAGGTACAGGTACCGATGTAGGAAGTTTATGTTGTGTCTTGTAATAGGCAGTGCTAAGGATCGTGATTAAAGAGTGTCTGCAGGTGATGCTGTGCGAATGATGTAGGTGGTGGTGTAGGTAGTCCTTGTGGGGAGCAGTTGTGTAACGGTTAGCGCACCGTGCTACGAACCCGGTGACCCGAGTTTTATTCCCCCTCATGGTCAACACCGGTGATGAATAACTGAACTGGTCCTGGGCCTCCCCTAGGTCAACTCAGCCTCAGATGAGTACCTGGTGCAATGTGTAAACATCTCCACTCGAGAAACATAGGCGCGCTGGGTGTGGTGCTGGCCGACTAAACCCTCATGTGCCAAGCTAGCCTTCATAGGTGCTGGCTAACAGCACTTTCCCCAACAGTCTGGTTAAAGCAAAACGGAGGATCTTTGGTAGTCCCTGGAGGTGGTGATGGATCAATGCACTAGCATGGGCCCTGGTGCAACACACTGAAGCGGGCCCCTATCCAATGTCCCCCCTGTCTCCTGTCTCCTATGATCACTGCTTTTTCTGGAAGACTTTGCTGTTTTTTCCTGGATTTTTCTGTTTGCGCGAAGTCACTTTAAGATGTTTTCTTGTTCATGTTTTTGTTTGTTGCGGTTGCACCCGATTCAAGAGCCGAATGGCTCACGGGGCCATACCAAATAAATGAAACTGAAATGAAAACTGAAACCTGAGGCCCTCCGGCTCATGGGCTCCTGTGCCAGTTGCATGGCCTGCACGCTCGGTATCTCTATCGCAGCGGTGTAGATTGTGTGTTTCTGGTACTGCCGATGGTGGTACATGAGATGTCAAAATAACAAGAGCTATATAGCTAAGGCCCACTTAGCTAGATCACTCTTTTTTCAAAGCTACCTGGCCGCCAAATACTCTAAACGCATTTTCGAAATGTGGAGGGAAAAACCGGAGGACCCAGATAAAAATCCACGCGACCACAGGCAGAACATGAAACTCCAAATATATAGGCGACAAGGTTGGGATCGAGCCTCCTGTATACCAGGCGAGGTAGTTAACATCTCGCCACCGTGGTACCCCAAGGTGTCTGAAGGTGTCTTCTGAAGCTGGTGGAGTTACTGCCCATCACACGGGTGACACTTACAGGTACGCGCGGCTGAGACGCGGTTGTGCTAAAGGTGTCGGCGGCGGTGCTGATGCTGTCAGCAATGATGACCGTCACGATGGCTTTGTCCGACCGCCCAAACGCCGCTCCTCCGCAATCTCGAGCCGTCACCTCCAGCACGAACACGCCGTCATCCTACGAGAAAACATGGGCGTGGCAGCCCTGTCGTGAAGCTCTTCCCAGTTCATTACAACCACCAGTGAAATAACTCAACCTGGAAGAGCATCTCGGGGTGGAGTCGCGATACAGAAGTTAGTGCTTTGAGCTATGAATTTGGCGACCGGATTTAGAATCCTGGCCTTGGCTAGCATTTGGGGTGAGTGATATCAGAACCTTGTTTTAGGTCTCTCCCTTCCCCAATCCGCACTGACCAGTGTGGTGAAGTATGGCTAAACAAACACCATGACCATCACGGAATGTGGAGGCCTTAATTCAGCTCTGGATTGATAATGGGCTGTAATTTATTATTGGAGTATTTCACTGATATGAGAAGAGCGTGACAGTGAATACATGAAGGGGAGCTGGAAGATGCAGACTTTAGATTTGTACACAAACACACACGTACACTAAAAAAGAAAAAGATCCCCATATAGCCTACATAGAGTGTTGGGGAACGTTCTGTTAATAGGATCTGAAGTCAGAATGACATACCAGGGCCAGCAGCATTGGATTATTATGATGGATCATTATGATTAATGCAGCGGTGATGGATGACAACATGGCTAGGTGGCAGCATGTTTCCTGCCTATACTAGAGGTTTGCGGTTTAAGCCCCCTGGCCACCCTTGTTAATACTGTGGGTGCATTAACCATACATACACACCGTCTGCAACACAGTGGATGTTAACGATCCCAGGGAGGTGAATCAAAGAAGAGTAGGCCATGTGTGGTGGTTTGACAGTCTAAAATATTCAATATTACCCACATCTTACTCGTACGGGAAAACACATAGCAATCGTCTCGCCCTACTGTGAAACCACTGCAGACTATGTATGTCTAGTGACGTAAATGGAGTCACAATGGCGTTTAGCGCCAGCTACTGTCACAAGAGTGGAACTGTGAGTCTTGATCCTCTCTCTGGCACTGGAGTGGTTGTGCCATGGAAACGGGCCCGAGGGGGCAAAGCTCTGGCGACGGTCAGAGGAAGGGCAAGTGAGGACGTGACAGCCTGGGTGAACCCGAGAAGGCCCGAAGGGTGGCTTGAGGGACACGTGGTGTTCGTTCGAGAACCTTCTGGTGAGATGCAGAAGGGGGCGAGGCCACGCCCCCTTCTAGTGAGATACAGAAGGGGGCGTGGCCGAAGGCGGAGCGAGGCCACACTCGGGAGCATAAAAGGGAAGTCCCGAGGGCACTTGTGGTCTGTCTTCTGGAATCAACCCGCCCTGCTACGCCTCCTCGATCTTCGGTCTTCGCTCGGCATCGTGGGTCAGTCAGAGTGTCACTGACTGACCCGGTTATGTAGTTACCCCGTTGGGGGTCAAGTTAACTTGTGTACGTTCATGTAGTAGCTCTGTTGGAGCCGTGTAATAAAGGTGTTGCCTTCAAGTTCAAGTGTGCGCCTCCGTGAAGAACACCACATATGTACGTATGTTGAACTTCCTTCGCACCGTACATAGCCAACCATGCTAATCGGAGGTGCGGGGGAAGGACAATTAGTTAAACACAAAAGCGGTTCTAAAGAAATTAGTTTTCAATCTAGATTTAAAAGTGCATAGCTCTAGTGGCTTCCTTATGAACATCTCTGAAAAAGAGCTTTATAGCTCATCGGAATCCTCCAGTACGAATAAATATTTTTATAATATCGGAAGAGGGTTTCAGATGGCGGCATAAGCTCAACTGAAAGTGCGCGATGCAGTGACCATCGTTCTTCGATAATTATCTAGAAGCCGCTGCTGCAAGGATGACCGGAAATTGCGTAATGGTTTATTGCTCACTATGCCTGTGAAACGTAGCACCTTCGCGAAAGCATTGTGCTACATGAATGGTGCAAGCACCAAATGTGGCAATGGTGATGATTTAAACTCAACTATCTTCTTTGGTTCTTTCGGTAAAGTAACGTAGAATGCGAATAAAATAATAAAATAAAACAATAAAATTCTCACGACGTTTCGGCCACAACACAAGTGGCCTTCTTCAGGTGAAGGAGAAGAAGGCTACTTGTGTTGTGGCCGAAACGTCGTGTGAATTTTATTGTTTTATTTTATTATTTTATTCTCATTCTACGTGACTTTACCGAAAGAACCAAAGAAGATGAATCCTTGCAGTCACGAAAGCCAGGTAAGACCCACTGTGCTATATAAATCTTTTTTAGAAGTGACACTGAAGTGGCTTATCATGTGGAAATGTATAACAGCCAAATAGTGTAAACGCATGTTTCTAAATGTGGATGAAATAATCGGAGGACCTGGATAAAGATCTACGCGACCACGGGGAGAACACGCAAACTCCGAACATACAGGCGTCAGGGTCGGGATTGAACCCACGACCTCCTGTATACCAGGCAAGGTGGTTAACATCTCGCCGCAGTTATTGGACAATGGTGAGGACGACGGTGGACGAGCAGCGTGACGGGGTCACACTGCTCGCGCGTGCTCACCGTTTTGGGCAGCGCGCGGTGCGTGTGGATGGCGCCCGTCGTGTCGTTGACGGTGAAGATGCGCGCGGCGGGGGAGCCGGGTCTCTGCGCCGTGAGCGTGTGGGACACCTGCCCGTACAGCGTCTCCTGGTCATCCGCGTCCTCCGCCTGCACCACTGCCACCAACGTCCCTGCCGCACACACAACAACAACAACAACAACGCGGTGGCGAGATGTCAACTGCCTCGCCTGGTATACAGGAGGTCGTGGGTTCGGTCCTGATCCCCCCTGACGCCTGCTTTATATTTGTTTTCTCTCCTCATGGTTCGTGTGAATTTTTCTCCGGGTCCTCCGGTTTTTCCCTCCACATTTAGAATCAATGTGCGTTTAGAGTATTTATCTGTTATCAATTTCTACGCGATAAGCCACTTCGTTGAGTTATCATTTGTAGTCAGGTCGCTTCTGAAAATGAGCTATATAGCTCAGTGGGCCTTACCTGCTAAAATAATACATAATTTAGTTCACAATAACAACATTTTGCTGCCAATCAGAGCATGTATTGATTTAACCCCCCCCCCCCCCCCACCAACCACCCCCCCAAACTCCAAATATTTCTCACATCCACCATTTTCTCAGCCTAGGTGCCGCCCTCATCCATGTCTTCATCACATCCCTACTCAACTATTGCAACTATCTCCTCTATGGCTTCCTCAAATCCCTCACGTCCTAACTCTAGTTGATTCAAAATGCCACTGCCAGACTTCTTACCCACATTCGCACCTCTGATTAGCACGGTTGACTACCTACGGTGCGAAAGAAGTTCAACGCACATACAAATGTGATCACATCACCCCAATGCTCCAATCTTTTCACACGTTCCCAATGCGATCTCGAATCACTATCAAGGTCATGCTCACCATCTTCAAGATCCTCCATGGCCTAACTGCCTCCTCTCATCTCACTCTACTCTCCTCCATGCACTTTTTGCTTCAGCAACCACGATCATACATCAAAGCCATCAGTCAGCCTTCGCTTAAAAAGAGGTCGTTCATTTTCCACTGCTGTCCCCTTTGTCTGGAATTCCTTTCCCCAAGCTATCTGTGCTGTCGACTCCCTGCCCCTGTTAAAGTCCACAACTGAATGCCTCTGTCTACGTACATTTGCCCACTGATTCAGGATAGCGTCTTGAGATGCAATCACATATTAACGCCATTGTAAACCAAAATGACCATTGTACATTGTCCCAATTTGATGTCACTACTCAATTAAACCATGACACATTTTTTGTTTGCACACTCCCGTGTGTTCCATCTCATCTGCCCAGAAGCATAATCTGCGAGCCTCCTCTTCCACACACGGACACCGCTGGTACCAGTTGGTTTAAAATAATCTCGGCTGGGCAGTGCTGTGGCGGGGCCTCTGACATTGGTCTGAGAGGCTCACCAGGGGCGGCGCTGAGCAACACGTGTGCCGTGATGTCCTGCCAGACGAAGCGAGGGGCATTGTCGTTCTGATCCGTGACGGTGACAGCGATCCAGAGGGAATGCGAAATTTGCCCATCGCTTGATGTGGCCCTCAAGTGTAGCTGCCATAACAGAGATCAGACATGCGGCATTACGGATGGCATTTCTATCAAACGAAATATTCGCACGGTAATAAATATCACTTGAAACATCATCATCATCATCATCAGCCAACATCTAGCCACTGATGGACGAAGGCCTCCCTAAGCCATTGACGTCTCTCGCAGTCTTGCAATGCAACATTGCATCTAGTTCCTGCAAACCAGACAAACTGCTCTTTGTGTTTAGTTTGTTTTTCTTTCCCCTGCGCCTACGATTAGCACGGTTGGCTACGCATGGTGTGAAAGAAGTTTACCATACATACTCCATTCCCACAGTGGACGAGACTTTGGGGGCGTTTCCTCCTTTCGCTGCGACAGCGTCGATAGTCTCTGCAACCGGCCAACGTTCCTTCTAGCGAAAATATTCTTCCAAAGCCCAATTGCTTTTCTTAATGGTCAATATGATGCATCTCTTGTGCATGTTGTCTCATCCACGTGTTTCACTGTTGGTCTCTCGCAGTGTAATTCACATTTCCACGATTGTTTGATTTCCCTATTCATTGTCCATCTGTTCTGTTCGTTCCCATGTCATACCACGTAGTACGCATTGAAATAAACAAGTTCTTCTTGAGGTGCATTGGTGTGTTTCTTCTTGTTTTTCGTTTAAGTTTATCCAAAAGCACTCCAACCTGCTCTTGTCTCCCTTATTATTTGATCATTTTTGATCCAAGTCCACCTTCAATAACTGCCCGAGGTTGTACATTCGACTGTGTTTTCCAGTTGTGTCCGTCTGACAAGATATCTTCAACTGATGAGCAAACTTGACACGCGTGCCCAAAAATGCTCGCAGCATTGATGGCTCATGTGGAAAAACAAACCCGTGACATTTTTGCTTAAAGGCCAACGCTTGAACTTTGTCCTTTTGCTGCTCAGGCTGTGGAATGTTGTTGCTGGAGGGCAGCTATCACCAGCTGCCCAGTAGCGTCGATCGTGAGGCTCCTCTACACACACAAATCCAGCTGGGTGGCATTCTGACAGCTGGAGCAATCAACTCGGTCAGGAGTTGTAATTTGAAAACTGGGTCAGGGGACAAACTCGGCTCATCACAATCATTCCTCTGGATTGGATCAAATGTTGTACTACATTGTGAAAAGTCAGCTGTGGTTGTCCAAAAATAACTGCCCCCCCCCCCCCAGAATGTTGTCATGGGTAATTTGCCCTTCTGGCTCAGGATTACCAATAAGAATATGCAGAGCGGGAATGAGATGTCCCACATGTTATCCAATGAATCGCCACAATGCAGGATTCTGATTAGATTTCCTATGTATCTGTAGGATGAAGAAGACCTAATCCATTTTAGTTAGGAATCGATGCCTAGAAATCAGCACCATGTTCAGGGGCGGAGCCAGGGGGGGTGACAGGGGTGACATTCTGCGTGTAAGTGTACGACACTCGGTCTGGCGGACTCCTTGCAACTGCATTGTCAGAGTGTGTCGCCAACCGATGGAGTCTAGTTCAACAGCCTGACTCTCTAATCATTCTTGAAATTAAAATTTGTTGAATGTCACCCCGGCCTGAAATCCTGGCTCCGCCCCTGACCATGTTGCGCTTGTTTGTACCTTTTTGAGTTTTGGATATTTTGTTCAGCCTTGGAAGAATGCCTGGGTCTGATTTTCTATTTTGGTGAAAGCGATTTATATTTTGTGTATCCTTATGAAGACACACACACAGTGATGACTACCACCACGACTTCCATCCCTTCTACCACCACCATCCCTTCCACGACGACAATCACGACCTACATCACCTCCATCACCACCATCGCTACGACTAACACCGATCCCTTCTACTGCCACCATGACCTCCACCACCATCTTCACCACCACCCCTGTACTTAAGAGGCTCTTAGAGGGCACCGCCGCCTTGCAGCAGTGGTTCTGGGTCCATGACCTCTCCTTGAATGCTTCCAAATCCGAAGCTATGCTCATGGGCACCAGACAGCCACTCACTACATCCACACTGTCTTCAAGAATATAAAACGCTGCCTCCACCATCCATTTCCCCGATTGTGTAAAGTTCCTCTGCATCACTCTCGATTCCACCTTATCCATTTGACAGCTACACCAACCACATCGTCACATCTTGCAACTACCACCTCCGGGCCCACGTCATCTATAACCACTCGCCATCACCGAAGTTGCAAACACCTTCACCTGCAGCACAGTCGGGTCTCGTCCCAACCATTGCATCTCCATCATTGTCAATCTTCATCAAGCAACAGTCTCGCCCGTGTCGTCCTCAGTGCCTGTCACCCTCGGCTAGATTCTTTCGACTCCCTCCGCTCCCTCCGCTGGCTCCCACCGTCGCCAGCGGTGTCAGCTGCAAGGTCGCCAGCTGCCTGTGCCATCACCGCGCCTCTACCCTCAGACATCGACCGTGTCTCACCTTTCACCCTGCACTGCAGATCATGGTAGAAGTCTCCACAGCACCACGTCTCACAACTTCCTCCTATCTACACCAAGGACCGGGACCGTCACTGCCAGGCATGGTTTCTCCGTGGCAGTCCCCACCATCTGCACCGCCGATCAGCACGGTTGGTTGGAACAGCGGCACGCTGACCGCTGCTCCACTGCTCCCGGCCTCCACCACCACCACCACTACCACCACATGCGGACACACCTGGAATCCTGCGTGCTGCTCGCGGTCAAGAGGAGCCGTCACACTCAGGTGACCACTCGGCCCGTCCAGCACGAAGAGGTCTTTGGGGGGTTGGTCTGCCCCGGCCCCCTCCAGCCACAGCAGGAGGTCGCTCTCCTCCACTCCGATCTACGACAGAATTAGTCTCAGAATATTTATTTTATACCGGAGGAATCCGATGAGCTTTAAAGCTCTTTTTCACAGATGTTGAGTAAGGAGTGGGTCGGAACATTACAACAACAAACAATACAACAACACGATAGGAGTGCAAAGTATAGAAAAGGTAAATAAATCACTTAAAAATATATATACAAATAAAACTAAACTTTTTTTTATCTTACCAGGTAAAGCCCACTGAGCTTATTTTTCAGAAGCAACCTGGCCAAAAGTTACAGCTCAGCAAAGTGGCTTATCATGTGGACATTTATATCAGCAAAATAATCGAAATAATATCATATTTCTAAATGTGGAGGGGTTGCCCACACTTTTTGGGAAAAAGAAAATCGACAAAAAAAAAACTCAATCGCCAAGGCGGGATTGAGAATCTCTACGATGATAAAAGCACACTGTACGGCAAACGTCAGACACCCAGGTTTGACTTCTCGGCCGTGACGTTGGGAACATTCAGTCGCTTTGCCCTCGTACCGTCTCGAGAACTTTGGGGAATGGCCCTGGGTCATTCTCCTCGATGGTGATGTACATGGTGTCGCCCGTCGAATGATCGGACCCTGCACACAATAAGGGTAATGTGAACTAAATGCACACACTCTGACTCAGTGTTGCTATATTTCCCGCAACACAATGCAAAGACAAGCGTATTAGGAACACTTTACATATATATGTAAGACAAAGCCAAATGCTATTTGGTTCTTTCGGTAAAGTCGCGTAGGTAGAAAACATAATAGATCACAACGTTTCTATCGCAACACAAGCAATCGTCATCAGGTGAGAGAATCAGACGGTGAGAGAATCAGACTTCGATTTAAAGCTTTCGTGACTGCAAGGATTCATCTTCTTTGGTTCTTTCGGTAAAGTCACCACTACGTAGAATGAGAAGAAAATAATAAATTGATAAAATAAAATAACACAATAATATTGTCATGACGTTTCGGCCACAACACAAGCGGCCTTCATCAGGTGAAGGGGACGAGACTGTCTGGTAGGACAGCGCTGGAGTGAGAGAGCCACGCTGAGATCGCGACTTTTCTTCTCACACAGCTTAAAGGTCGTGATCTGAACGTGGCTTTCTCACTCCAGCGCTGTCCTCCAGACAGTCTCGTCCCCTTCACCTGATGAAGGCCGCTTGTGTTGTGGCCGAAACGTCGTGAGAATATTATTGTGTTATTTTATTTTATCAATTTATTATTTTATTCTCATTCTACGTGGCTTTACCGAAAGAACCAAAGAAGAAGAAGAATCAGACTTCACCGAAAAAACCAAGGAGTATGGATTCCTGCAGTCACGAAAGCTTCAAATCAAGAACAAAGTCAAATAATCACCCATATAGCCTTAACTGTCTTTCAGAGCAAGTGTTGTTAGCGAGCACCTATAAAGGCCAGAACAGCACACGAGGGGGTGGGTGGCCAGTACCACAACCGGCCGCCTTTGTCTCCCCAGTAGCGATGTTTCCACATAGCACCGGTACTATTTTGAGGCTGATTCGGCCTCTGGGAGGCTCAGAACCAGTTCAGATAATCGTCACTGGTGTTGGTCGTGAGTGGGAATCGTACTCGGGTCGCCGGTATTCGTAGCGTAGCGTGCTTACAGCTGCACTTCCGCTCCCCACGCATATAAATATTTATCTACACACACACACTCAAACATATATGTGTAAATCTTAAATTGTACACGTAGAGCCCATTTGTCAATCCAGTGCTGGATGAGGGCCTCCCCGTGCCGTGCGGGTAGTGGGGGTTGTTTGACCCTTCTAAAAATCCAACAAGTGCAGTACGGTACAGCGTCGCATAACGGACCGCCACACATCCATCCTGACCGATTAACCACCACATCCAGTAGCAATTGTTGTACGTGGATGAACTGCTATTTTCTTAGATGTTAACATATTCAATATTTTCAACATATCCGCCCATACATCAGTCCCCAGCAAATCGGATATGAGTCAATGCACTGTGCTTTAAATGTGTGAAAAAGGCACGTTTTCATTTCGCATCCAAACCACTTGCTACATCATATATCACACTTTACAATTTACACGTGCACTGTATCACGTGCGCATGCACACGGTGTTTACACGTGGACCTGAAAAACTTGGTAAACTGCAACTTCCTTAAAGTAATTTGAGGCACTGAAACTAAACTGAGCAAAAAAATAACACGAAATAATCAGACAATTCTCTTCCTTCACGTATTTGTCCCTCTACATAAAAAAAGAAAATTAAAGTACACTGACACATCCAGGCAGCCACACGGCCTTCTGGGAGTGCACAATTTCAGCAAATATTGTTTCAACGCAGGAAAATTCTGTCCCTGTACGGACATTCGGTGTCTCATCAGCAGAACCACGCTTGCTTTAACCAATGCTGGTGAACATTTACGTTTTGTACGAAGGGACAGATACGTGCAGGAGGCGTATTCTTTGATTCTGTATTTTGTTTACTCATTTTCTGCACAACGATGCTCAGGAAACTGAAGCTAGGCAGAGGAGTGCACACATTACTGCGTGAAGAAGACACGGTGTGGATTGGGTACCTGCAGGGTTACTATAGCTGGACAAGGGGGCATTCTCCTGGGGCAGGGAACCTGGAGGCTCATTCTTTAAACCCTGGTCGCACACATACACCAACCGACACACGCACACACACCATCTTACTTAGACCTCTAATCCCTACTGCAATTGTGTTCTTTGAGAGCTCTTCTGCAAGCGAAATGTGCAAGCAGGTGGCATTGTGGTTAAAAAAACACGACGAGCAGCCTTCGACTCAGCTCATTATACCTACAGGGGTTGATCAAATATGTAGCAATTTGCAAGTAGTCAACAACAATTTAGGTGTAACCATTAAACTTCCCCACCCGACCACCCCCCCCCCCCCTAATAATTTGGGGTCGTGGTTTTAGTCTAATTATTTGGAACATTGTGAGCACATTACAAACGACATGAATAATTCACAAAATTCCTCTCATAAATTTTAAACCCTGCCTCTACCGTGTGAAGCTACTGGAGCTATGCAATTTGAAATATAGATTTCCAAAATAATTCCTTTACAACTACTTTGTATGCCGAGTTTGTCGTCCTTCCCCCGCACCTCTAACTAGCGCGGTTGGTTACGTACGGTGCGAAATAAGTTCAACATACATACGCACATACATGCGTGAACTGCCGATCACAAATGGCATTTTCGTCGCCTTTTTTCTGTAATTTCTATGATTTCTTCGTAATTTTTTTGTGCGCTTTAAATGCGTTTCTCGTTTTTCCCGAACAATTTTACAGAGCTTCGTCCACTCTACGTTTTGTTTGCCATCATTATCCCTTTTTGAGTAGCAGAGGCATAAAAGTGAATGGCGTACACATCAACCATCTCAGATGTGATTGATTATGCCAGTCAGTACACAATGTCTCATCGTAACAAACTGCGGGGCAATGTTAACAAGAACTCAACAATGGAGGCTGCAAAGTTGGGCTCAGGATAAAAACGAGCAAAAGCAACAGGGTCGTGTTCAAGAACATTCGCTCAGCAATGGGAGGAGACCTCTGTTGGAGGGACCCACCTGGAAAACGCCGAATGTTTAGCGTACCTTAGTCAAGATGATGAAGCAGAAAAAAAGGTGGATGACAGCAGGTTGGAATGCTTTTGGAAAGCTAAACTTAACGTTCAAAATGTATGGATGTATGTATGTTGAACTTCTTTCGCACCGTGCGTAGCCAACCGTGCTGAAAGCAATATGCCCGTGGTCTAATTTATAATTCAATGATTTCCCTCCCGCTTGGAGTCGGGATTTTCAGCGTAAGGCACTACCACGAGAGCACAAGCTATCCATAACAATTGTGTATTTATCGTACCGTATATTCTGACAGACCACCAGAGTGTCACGAGGGCAAAATAAGGGTGAGAAAGATGTGGCATACTAAAACAATTTCCGGAACTGCGTTTGGGATTATTCTGCGTGTTATTAAGCACTGAACGCACAAATGTGTCTAAAGAAGATCATTGTTAATCAGTGCACACTACCTGATAATACTATATGGTTTATAAACATGGGAAACAACTTTGTTGTAGGGGTTTATTTTTTTTACAACAAACTACATTGTGTGCAAAAAAAAGCAAAGGAGAGATGGATACTTGTTATCACATTGAGGCATGGGCTTAGGGAATATATGCAGCTTAATGACAGCAAGTGTTAAGAAACGTAAGTGGGCTTAGACAAGGGGATGTCACGGGAATGAATGACGGCTAAGGGTCACGAATAACAACGGAGCGGCAGCCGAGGAGTGGAACGCGTCAAAGAGGCCTTCCACCGAGGGGATGGAGTGATGGCATCTGTTCGCGTGCAGGTACGAGGTGGATGGTTTACAGAGTAGGCATGTGAGAGGTGGCAGCAGCGGCGGCTTCGGGAGGCATTCGTCCACCAGTGGATTCGCCACGGCTGACTATGATCAAGCAAAGTGTATCACTATATGCAAATTATCATCTTACCACAGCACTATAGGTC
This sequence comes from Petromyzon marinus, assembly GCF_048934315.1. Taxonomy (NCBI): domain Eukaryota; kingdom Metazoa; phylum Chordata; class Hyperoartia; order Petromyzontiformes; family Petromyzontidae; genus Petromyzon; species Petromyzon marinus. Next base: position 10,058,580 of record NC_133671.1, read on the forward strand.
AACCCGACCAGAACATCGGGGAGACACGTGGAATAAGAGACATTGTGAATATCTGACGAAAGGCTTACCGCGACAGAGGCCAGCAGTAGCAGCACCACCACGGTCACAAGAGCCCTCCTTGATGTGTCAACTCCCTGCACATGCATACTAGCATCAGCTGCAGCACACGTGCGTGTGTGTGTGTATATACACACTGCTCAGCTGACGAGAGACTGCGTGTTCCAACACGAAGCTGGTCTGTCTCTTTCTCTGTCGTCTTCTGAAGAGTAACGCGCTCTACCGGTCCAAGCCAAGCTGCTTTCACGCGTGCATGTCACACATTCTCATACCACTCAAACCGGCTTGGCAGAGTCAGACGCTAATTATGTACAGGTTTGGCTTGTGTGTGTATGTGTGTATGTCAGTGTGAGGTCGTGTCTTTATGTTTTTTTGTGTGCGTGCGAGTGGCGTCGCAGTCAAGACGTTTTGGGCGCCGTGCACAACACTTTCAGTGTCCCGAGTTTCATTCCTGGCTGTGGTGCGTGCACATCAACGCTGGTGGCCAATTGAAATGCATGTATGTTTAAGTTATTTCGCACCGTAAGTATCCGACCGTGCTTATCGGAGGTGCGGGGGGGGGGGAGGATAGCAAACTAAACGCAAATAAAAACACAATTCTAAAGAACTTAGTTTTCAATCTAGATGATTTAAAAGTGCATAGCTACCCATAGAGATCCAGAGACTCATATTGAACCATAGAGACCCACAGAGAAATGGGAGCCAGATTGGTCGACTCAGCCTAAGATTACACTACTCCAGGTATATGCGATGTAGCCGTATAGGTGTATATGCACTGCATTTGAATTTCGTTGCCCCGAGTTCAATTCCTGCCTGTGGCAATTGATGTGAACCAAATTGTAGCTTTGGGGCCGTCCATAAATGACGGAACGCACCTAGGGGAGGGGGGGGGGGTCAGACATTTGTGACGATGTGTAACGAGGGGGGGGGGGGGTTGAGAAATGTGACGTCACATCAAAATGCGCAACTTTAAATAAATATAGACAAAACGTTCTACTGAATTAAATAGACTTTTAATAAATGTATTCTCCTACAACATCAGAGTGCAGCGCCACATTAATACGCACTATAATGACGACAATAGTTTAAAGCTATTTGAAGCATGTTGAAAAAATTGGGGGGGGGGCAGAGCTTTGTGACGTCATATTTGAGGGGGGGGTCTGACTTTTTGTGACGCCATGTGACGAAAGGGGTCAAAAATCGCCAAAAATCGCGTGACGTCATTTATGGACGGCGCCCTTATCTGTGACCGCCCCTAATAGTATATCTGTTGAATTTCTTTCGCTCCGTACGTAGGCAACCGTGCTAACTAATCGGAGACACTTGGTGCAGTACGCATGCTGAATGTTCACATCGGCAATGGGAGAGCAATGTGTTTTGGTCGTGCGTGATTCATAATTCGCCACGCCATCATCGCGACTTCAAGAGTTGCTCGCTCACACGAAACACTATTCATGCGCACAGAATTATAGCATTTTCCTGGGGTCGGTGCGTGCGAGTGTAGCTTCGTGCGTGTATATCCAGGCTGAAGTGACCAATGTTTTGTTTCCCGTGGGTAGGCAGATACGTGGGCGCATCAGATGGTGCATTAGTCCATTCGGGGGTGTTGGTATAGATGCACATCATATGTACTCTAATACCGCAACGATTGATCATCAAACAATGTGCATTCATCTAAACGGGTATGTTCCTTAATTTGCGTGCGTGAGTATCGATGTTTATTTTCGATGCGTATTTGTAGGTCATGCGGTGCACGTGACACCACCCCATGTAGTGGCTATGGGGGGCCTCTACTGCGGTGTAAAATAGTAGCGTCCGTGAGACCATTGTTGCTCGTAGCAAAACGGTGAGTACAAGAAGAGAGGTAATAGCGCAGAAGGTGTTAATATGTTCACACATCGATTGCAGGGCGTCAGGTCTGCATGCACCACACACGATTGATTGCCTTTGTGATGTTCGCCTTTTGGCGTTCTCTGCTCAAACACTGGTGAGACAAGGCCACGTAGGAGGCTGTCGCTGGTGTAGGCCAATCAATTTCATAGACAATGTATATATTTTCTTTGGTTCTTTCGGTAAAGTCACGTAGAATGAGAATAAAATAATAAATTGACAAAATAAAATGACACAATAATATTCTCACGACGTTTCGGCTACAACACAAGTGGCCTTCATCAGGTGAAGGGACGAGACTGTCTGGTAGGACAGCGCTGGAGTGAAAAAAACACGCTCAGATCACGACCTTTAAGCTGTGTGAGAAGAAACAAAGCGCCTTGACAAAGGAATTAGCATATAATTTAGCATTGAAATGGCTGAGTGATTAGCTTGTGACTGGTCACAGAAATGGCTATGTTAAAGTTAAAGCATACACATCCGCAGAGGCACCCCTTGACAAAGGAATTAGCATTGAAATATATATTATTAGACCTTTTTGTTTTGCATGTTGCAAGGCATCAGAGTTGATGCATCAGAGTTGATGCCTTGCAATGTGTCGATTTGGTGTTTGAACATCTGAACACTCTTTGGTGTTTTCGGTAAAGCCACGTAGTTAGAAATACAATACAATAATAACAAATCACGACGTTTCGAATGCAACACAAGCAATCATCATCATCAGGTGGGAAAACCACAGCAAGAATGTTTTTTTTGCTGAAGTGTTTTTTTCTCTTGCTGTGGGGTTTCCACCTGATGATGATTGCTTGTGTTGCAATCGAAACGTCGTGATTTGTTTTTTTATTGTATTTCTACCGACGTGACTTTACCGAAAGAACCAAAGAGAGTATGGACTCCTGCAGTCACGAAAGCTTCAAATCAATCTGAACACCTCCTGTATGATTGCCAGAAAGGCTAAAGCTGATTCTTTTTGCATCATTAAAATAGTGCTGGAATCGATTATCGAATCTATTGATGACAATGCATTGCATCTCCATCGGTCTCGGGTTAATGGCTGCATCATGTATTGGACCTATTAATAGATTAGCATGCGCATGCGGTCACAGAATCTGTATGCGGTAATGTACTTTGGGTGGAGCAGTGCAGATCAGCGTGTTCCAACACGTGTGGGCATTTGTGCGTGGAACCAGAGAAATATCCTTACAGCCTTAGTTGACAATTGGTCAAAGCGCCGTTCGAGAGCGCCGCGGTGTCTAGGAGATGTTGACTACCTCGCCTGGTATACATGGAGGAGGTCGTGGGTTCGAGCCCAACCCTGACGCCTGCTGCTGCTGCTGTATATTTGGAGTTTGCGTGTCTCTCTCTCTCTCTCTCTCCCCGTGGTCGCGTGGATTTCTTTCCAGTTTCCCCCCCCCCCCCCCTCCACATTTGGAATCAGCATCACGCTTTTTGGAGTATTCGGCTGCTCTAGATTAAAGCGTGATAAGCCATTCGGTCGAGCTATCATTTGTGCCAGCCAGGTCGCTTATATAAAAAAAGAGCAATATAGGTAAGCTGGGCCTTACCTGGTTAGCAAAAAAAATGGTTTAATAATTTACTTTAATTTGGCAGGTACGGTGGACGAGATGCGTCCTAAAACACGCCTGGGCGCATTCGTCTCTACAGTTCGCGCCACAAACCTGGCCACCTGAGTTCAATCTCCAGCCACGGCTAACATCAGTGGCGAGTGATGTGTGATCCGGTATTGAACCTCCCATTGGTTGAGGCTAAAATTAGTACATACAGTACTTGGTGCGATGTGTCAAAGAAGCAGTACTGGGGATACAAAGGCGGCCGGGCTTAAGTCTGACCTCCCCAACCATTCATGCGTCGTGCCTGCAATAACAGACGCTCGGTAAACAACACTTGCGTCACGTAACTGGGGGGGAGGGGGGGGGACATTTGTGACGATGTGTGACGTTGGGGAGGGGGGGGGGTGAGAAATGTGACGTCACATAAAAATGCGCAACTTTAAATATAGACAACACGTTCTACTTAATTAAATAGACTTTTTTATATATAAATGTTTTCTCCTACAACATCAGAGTGCAGCGCCACATTAAATACGCAACTACAATGACAATAGTTTAAAGCGATTTGAAGCATGTTTTATTTTTTTGGGGGGGGGGGCAAAGCTTTGTGACATCATATTTGAGGGGGGGGGGTCTGACTTTTCGTGACGCCGTGTGACGAAGGGGGGAAGGGGATCAAAAATCGTCTAAAATCGCGTTACGTTATTTATGTATGGGGGGGAGGGGGGATAACACCTGTCTACTACACCCGCAGACGATGTTGCTACCCCGGTGATTTTAGTCATTCAAGAAAAACGTGAACTGCCGGATGTATTTTTTAGGATTCCCCCACCCCACCACCAACATCACGTTTGATGGGTCATGACGGAGCATCGTATTGTGTGACACGCATCCACGGATTTCGTTAGAATCACTGGATTGTATTCTCAACCAGGGCACAGACGCTTAATAACAGGAGTAACAATGCACGAGTAATTTACGTTTTTCTTGGCTGCGTTTAGGGAGTATTCCAGAGGCATTCCATTGTAAATACTGTCATTGAAAATCTTATTAGAGCACCACTGATGACAGCTGTGGCCGGGAGTCGAATTCCGGCTATTCAGCACGCAGGGCGCTTAGCACTGCCGCCTGATGTCTGAAATGATCCTGACCCCCCCACCCCTTTCGCCAACCCCCACTGACCAGCCTGGTGAAGTATGGTCAAACATCCCCTTTGAGCAACATCGGATGGGGAGGCCTTCTACCAGAGGTGGATCTAGAATCTCTCCAAGGGAAATGGTGTGGGGGATAGGCCCAATATGTCTAAATGCATTATTTGTATTGATTTATTATGTATTTTATTTATTTTAGTGACTTTCTAACCTTCTTCTCTACTTTGCACTCCCATCGTTGTGTTGTTTGATGTTGTAACTTGCTGAACTCGTGCCCCTACTGGGCATCTGTGGAAAAAGAGCGTCATAGCTCATTAGATTCCTTCAATCTAAGTATTCTGATTCTGATTTCAAGTAAAACAAAAGAAAAAAACAAGGCTCGACATTACTTTCAATGCATGTATTCACTCTGGTAAACATCAATAAACTATCATGGGGGGGAGGGGGGTTTCATTTCCCCTGGACCCAGCAGCATTGTGTAGTCTTTCTACTCGCACGACTGCCCCCAATGCTGCCGAAAGGACATTTGAGCACCACGTGACAGGCGCCGGATGACATCGACGTCCTCTTTCAGCGGTGGCCACTGGCCAATACGTGGATCGCTAAATGTGGTTTTGTGGATCTCAGGACAAATGAGAACAAATGCCGACATGAATCGGCGGCGTGCAATAGTGACGACGTGCAAGGGGGACCGGGTCACGATTGGCTTCGTTGAGATGGGCAGTACTTTAGACCCTGCTCCTTCCTCTGGACACATGTAGTCGGACACGTGACTCGGAGCCCAGAGTCACGTGGTGCCCTGAGGGGGGGTCGGCATGTGTCCACACGGAGATCGGATATTTGAATTTTAATCTATAACCATCCGCGATTACAGAGTAACACACATCACACATCTCGCTTCGAGAGCGTAAAACTAGTTAAAATGGCCACCACTTTTCTACATATGTGTACACGACTTGGTACTGGTATCGATGTCCTATGATTGCTTACGCCACCCAGCACTTGGCATAAATAGCAGCAAAAGTAATATGGGACAATTATTTCCCGTATGCTGAAACCGTGTACAGTAAGGCACATCCTACAACTCCGTTTGCCATCATTACAGAAAATAGCTCTAGTCACGAGTTAATCACTGGCGAAAGAACATTTTATTGCTTTTCATGCATCCTGAATAAAGTGCTATGTGGCTCAATTTACTCTCACAAAAGGTGATTATAGAGGCTCTCTAGCTCTCGATTCACCCTTGCCATATTCCTCCCATAGCTCTGTCTTCGTGGCACACTCACAACTATGAGGAGGGCCTTGTATGCTAAAATTCTTAATCACATTCACAATTACAGACATGGCTGACTGGAAAAACTCTCCTTCCACTGCCTCCGTCAACATCTACAGATGCCCCTTCTGTAAGATATTTTTGCTTATTGAAAGGTGATCTTTCATCTAACTTTGTTTATTTTTATACATCTGTGAATGACTGGGAAGGTCTGATCTGTGGTATCATCTCTTGTTAATGGTCTCCATTAATATGGAGGTGTCCATTAACGCCTTTAAATAAAGGGTAATAATGAAAAACAATATTTGTTGCTTTTTTGGAAACACATCCCGTGACCGAACCCAGACTCAAGAAGTGATGCTCAAAATTTGAAGCCTCTAATTACAGACTTATAAAGTTCATCCCTTTGTTCACTCTTATCAGGAGCTGGAATCTTATGATGTATGCTCTATTTCCAACTTAAATCGGCAATTTCTCTCACGTGAGCACAGAAATGACACCAGTTACCCCAAAGAGGTCTAGTTGACATTTATATTAATGTTTAAATATTTTTATTTATTTATGTCAGTCACAAAGAGCTTTAGAAAAGAGTGACTGCTTTACGAAATCCATTGAAGTGTGGAACATCAAGGCAAATTAATTTTTGCTTTAATATAAAAAAACACAACTGGGTATGCAAATACTTAAAATTAAGGACATAATTTCCAACATACATGTCAATATATTTTGCATTTACAGGCAATTTCAGATGAATGTTGTCATTCTAAAATTTAATTGTTATACTGTATATATTAAGCCGATACATACCGCATCAATCACCACAGTGCAAGTTTGTAAAAAAAGTTTAGCATTAAACAATTAAAAACACATCACTACACATTTATTTTAAATCCATGTAGGGACACTTGCTTAGATAGTATCTCAGGTATTATTTATTAATACAGGAAATGAGTATTGTTTTGTTGACTAAGCTTTATCCAAGAAAATCTGTAATTCAAAACATGCAGTTGGTTTCATAACATCTAACAAACAATTAAACACCAATCACAATCCCAGATAAATGTGCACCATTATTGTTAAAGTGCACACACTGAATGGGTGGTGGAGTCGTTTATGGTCAAAGAACACAGCATTAGACCGTCATCCAGCAGTGAATTTAAAATGGGAGGTATTGAATACACATTTGTTATGCAACGACAGGTTACGGTAAAAATGATATTGACATCAGGTGGCGGAGCCAGGATTTTGACTTTGGTGGGGGCTGACTTCAATATTCTGAGAATCCAGTGTTTATGTTTTCCAATGGGCGCCACAAATGTATGAAACAAATTTTATTAGATTTGAACGCGGAGTTCATTAATAGGTCGGAGCCGCTGATGTGGCTAATAAGTTCGATAAGTTCTAAAGGCTGCCGCTCGAGCATCTTTTTCAAGTTTCATTTATTAGGTATAGCCCTGTGAGCCATGCGGCTCTTAAGTCGGGTGCAACCGCAACAAACAAAATTTGAACACAGAACATCTTAAAGCGACAACGCGTAACAGAAACATTCTGGAATAAACCAGCAAATATTCCACACACAAAAAACGTAATAAAACGCTGTGCAAAAATCAATGTGGTGCAAGCCAACAACAACAACCAAGGTGGCAGCACAAGGTGGCAGCCTGCAGGACAGCACGAGGTGGCAGCCTGCAGGGCAGCACACAAGGTGGCAGCCTGCAGGGCAGTACAAGGTGACAGCCTGCAGGGCAGTACACAAGGTGGCAGCCTGCAGGGCAGCACACAAGGTGGCAGCCTGCAGGGCAGTACACAAGGTGGCAGCCTGCAGGGCAGCACAAGGTGGCAGCACAAGGTAGCAGCCTGCAGGGCAGTACACAAGGTGGCAGCCTGCAGGGCAGCACGAGGTAGCAGCCTGCAGGGCAGCACACGAGGTGGCAGCCTGCAGGGCAGCACAAGGTGGCAGCCTGCAGGGCAGCACAAGGTGGCAGCATGCAGCATTTTGCAGCAGCCGCATATCCGGTTATCCCGATTACCGACTTTCCCAAAATTTCAGGGGGAGCTGAGCCCCCCCCCCCAGCCCCCCCCAGCCCCCCCCCTGTGGCTCCGCCCCTGATTGACATTCACCAGTAATGTTGTGGGGCATAAAGCCTGATTAATATATTCTCAAAAGTATACTGTACATTAAAGACTCTGCGACATCACTTGTAGAAGGTAATTAGATAGCCAGCCTCGTGACCCAAAGCCACATTCAAAACATGAGAAGCGGTTTTTCCCTTTTTTTCTGGCAACAAAACAGCTGTGTTAAGATATTAAAACACCCAACTGAAACCTTTTCACAAGGAATCGTGTGTGCATTAACCTCAATGCTTGTGGTGAGAATGCAAACAAAAAAAACATACTCTGATAATATATGCATTGTCTTTGAAACTGATTTGAAACTGATTGAAAGTAGCCTAAATAACAAGTGGAATCCAATTTATCCTGCTAGCTAATCACGTTCCATATTACAGTGAGACATCACCAACGCCCCACCAGAAATGGCCCATATTTCTGGTGGGGCGGTGTGCTGGCTCAACAGCAATGGGGTGGGTGTCCAATTAATGCAGTACGATTACCGTATTTTCCCGCATATAACCCGCGGGGTATACCACTTTTTACAAACAAAACAAGACCCTGCGGGGTATATGGAGGTGCGGGCTATCCCAAAAAATATTTTACACGTGTGACATGTCATGACTCGTTAAAAAAAAAATCATGGTAGGACTATCCACTATGCAACACTTACCGTTGACTAAAGCACTGCTGAATAAACCACTCACACTAAAATTGCACGCGTTATCACGTTTTAAATTAATTGTTTGTACAATTAAACGACAATGTTTTAAGTGTGCGCACTATTTACCAGCGACGGGAGAGCTGGGAGGAGAGAGAGGTGGGGGTTGGGGGGTGGGGCAGCTGAGGGTTAATCATTCATGTAGCAGTGTGCCTACAATTAATCAGTAGTACCGTATTGTGTATGACTATACACCATACAGTATCGCTATAATATTCAATACCTCCACCATCACCAATGATACCAACACCGGGGCCCAATCGTGTTCCCACAAAATACAAATGTTCACGATACAATACAATATCTTATGATATGATCATTGTCACGCTATCAGTTTCCCATAATGTTGTAATTGTATTTCACATTATACAATCTTGTTTTTGTGCTTTGTGCACTGCCATTACATGTGACCAGATGGGTCAGAAATGGTGTAGAGGATGCCAAGGGAACGCCTAGATTTGCGAATTAAATCATTGCCGACCGTGAGAAATCTCCGTTCACTCCTGAAATTCAACTTCCAGGATCAGACGTTGCTGTAATCTAATCTACAGGGAAGTGTGAACCCGAGTCTGTGTGGGTGACACTTAAAAGTTCCTGGTTTCTGACTGTGCTTGCTTTGTTAAATTATACTTTTCCCCGTCCTTGATTTTTGTTCGTAAAATAACTTAGTGATGTTTTTTTTGTTTACGTTTTCGACTGATTCCCTGTTCCTGTAACGTTAAAAGGCCGATACTTTTAATATTACAGGAACAAGTACCGATACTTTGCTGTTTGTATTGCGACCTATGTAACCACGGCTGCGACTAAGATCTGTTTAATAGAACAGCATCTGAATCATCGCACGATGTCCACGAAACAGAGCCTAACAGCTAAGGGGCCGTCCATAAATGACGTCACGGACCAAGGAGGGGGGTCAGACATTTGTGACGATGTGTGATGAGGGGGGTTTGAGAAATATGACGTCACATCAAAATGCGCAACTTTAAATAGAGACAACACGATCTACTTAATAAAATAGACTTTTTCTTTCAATAAATGTGTTCTCCTACAACATCAGAGTGCAGCGCCACATTAAATACGCACTACAATGACAATAGTTTAAAGAGATTTGAAGCATGTTTTATATATATATTTTTTGGGGGGGGCAGAGCTTTGTGACGTCATATTTGAGGGGGGGGGAGTCTGAAAAATCGCGTGACGTCATTTATGGATGGCCCCTAATCGGGCCCTGCCTGCTGAAATAAATAAAACCTAAAAATCGAAAAATCAATCGCCTCATCCCATTGTACACATGCGCGTAAACCCCAACATTCAAAAAATACCAGCACTTATATTTACGAGCAAAACGCGCTCGTATCTTGCCAGCTAGAGGGCAGCACTTGGAGGGCAAATGTAGAGATCCTGGAGCTGATAGAAAAAAGTATTTTACCCTTTCCCCTTCCTGGCAATAAAATAGATAGTGTTATAGATACCGATTGCAAATCATCAAGTCTGCATTAACCACATATACTTGTGGCAAAACATGCAAACATGATGTGAAAATATATGTAACTGTTTTCTGTTTGAGCGTTTCACTTCACTGTCAGTATGAGGCTCAGGTCAAGGAGCAAAGCTTTATTTAAGTGATACCAGTAGTTCACCTGCCAACTACTAAATACATTCAAATGATTTGTGTAGTGGTAATGAGATTAAAGCTGCAGCTTTGAATGCTTCCTCTGCAGTGAAGAATTGGGGAGCAGCTGAGCTGAGATCTCGAGGCTCCAAAGAAAAACCTCAACCATTGCACTGTGACTGCCAAAAGAGGGCCATTAATGTGTTTATTGTGGCAGTAAATGGTTCCCCAAGACTTAACAGTATTACCCCAGCTCAGGTGTATTAAATATTGACATGTAAATAGATAAGCCATGCCACGAAGCGTCAAGTCATGGTAGACACAAAATGATTGACATGTAGCGTTGGGTCACGCAATACCCTGAGGAATGGTGGCAGCTTGGGAAGCCTTCATCCAGTAGCGGATTGATCTTGGCTGATAATGGCGATGAAAGGTCTTCTGAAGAGAAAAACTTGAAGTACTTCTGTGGCGTCATCCCCCGTGCCATGTCCGGACGTGGCACACGATTCTCTTCCTCCCCTCACTCCTTGACTCCAGTAGGACAGTTTTATATATTGCCTGTACAATTAAACGCAATTATTTCCAACACAAGTCAACTACAGCATAGGCTTAACACTATCAAATGGCAGTGTTATATACAAATGTTTCTCCATTCCGCAGAAGTGTGTCATTAATTTAAGTCTGAATTGACATTGAGGAGGCCCAGGAAAGGCTCAATTATCATTTGAATCAAGTCCAGGTTACTGGGTTTGTAGGTGCATATATCGATTATACGGCTATATGGTACCACGGTAAGAGCTACAACTATCAGTAAGAACGTAATAAATTCAAATCCTGGTTGTGGGTCGCTTGGGCCTATTATATTTATGGGGGTTGTTAAATGAGCAACACTTTATGGTAAGTCGCACCTCCGAATAGCTCGGTCGGCCACGTACTGTGCGAAAAAAGTTAAATGTACATTTGGTGAAACGTTTCCTCATTATTGTTAGTGCCATGAGGCCAGGCAACAGATGATCGGTGCATTCAAAAAAGTCAGACACACACACATTGGCTAAGCCGTCAGATGAGATCCTAACTCCAGGTATTTTTGTTTTGGAGAAAACCCTCTGATACCGTCATTGTGGCTTTGGCATGAGGACCAGAGGTCATTTATTGGTGACGACCTCTGTAATAAATTAGCGTACAAATGTATGTTCTACACAGACTTGCAGTATAGTTATTATAACGGCTGTTTGATGCATATTACACACGCATTAAAGTATGCACTTTATAAATTTAGATTTAAAGCTTTCGTGACTGCAGGGATTCATATTCTTGTTTTATATTTTTTATTATTTTATTGTTTCCCTTCTACGTGACTTTACCGAAAGAACCAAGAATATGCACTTTATAGTCAATGTTGTGTACAGAACTGGATTAAAAAGCCTCCCCACACTTTTCGGTCAAATTCGTGTTTGACTCTTCTTCACCAGGCTGGTGTGGGTTGCATACCTGTCAACCCCTTATCAGTGCCCTAACCTTATTACAGACCAATTAAGCCCTTATTGGTCACCCCGTGCCCCTTAATACATCTCAACGTTCATCCTACAAAGTCCCATCACAAGGGAGAACGTTTTTTGTATTTTTAAATGCCCGTTTTGAAACGGCTGCACGCCGTATGGACCTGAAATTCTCAATGTCCCTGCAAAACAATACGGGCTAAACCGTATGGGTTGACGGGTACGAATATTCGTGTGTCTGACCATACTTCAGGAGGCTGGTCAGTGTGGGTTGGTGAAGGGGGTGCAATCAGGACAAGTTCAGCTATCAACTTCACCACTGGCGCGAGCCGTGGCCAGGAATCCAATTCAGCTTGATAGGTTCGTTCAAAGCGCAATGAGAGGACGGCTTCAGCCCATACATTATTAGAGCGTATATGATGTGCGTTCGTAGGCAATAGACGCACGTGCACTGTGGAAGTAAATGTCAACGTTTCATTCTTTTAATGCGTATGTACTAGACAACGTGCAGTATTGTCATACTACTGTTTGTCCGAATTTTTTAAAGTTAATTTTTTAAGCGCATAACGTTTCTAAAACGTTAGTATTCAATTAACATCGCTTTTACGTATTTGAAAATGTCAATGAAAATGTAGTAATAGGTTTTACCCTTTTAACTGGCACAAAAAACTGACACCTTTATTCAAGGCATCATGTCTGCAATGACCACAACACAAGCAGTCAAAATGCAAACAAAAGAGACAACTCTGATAATAATATTGGCACTGTCCTTGAATTTGATTGGTCCATACCCGAGACGGCTTTTCTAAGAGCCTAGTCTCAACTGGTGTTGGACCAGAAGACGCCAAAAGGCGTACAAGGACAGTGCATATTATTATTATCAGAGTTGTCTTTTTTGTTTGCATTTTCACTGCTTGTGTTGTGGTTATTGCAGGCATGATGCCTTGAATAAAGGTGTCAGTTTTTTATGCCAGTTAAAAGGGTAAAACCTATTACTATATCTTGTTACTGGCAAAGGAGGTCCCATAATGTAAAAAAATCAATAAAAATGCTTTGAAATTTTTGGGAAACATTACATCCGTTTTACGACAATCCCATTTGCGACCTTTACGACGCTTATAACAGGCAACCATGGAACGATTTACGACGCACAAACTTCACATCGTCCAACATGACTCAGTCTCAGGAGGGGGACGGAGCGGAATCGATTCGCGCCAAAACGGTGCGTAGGCGATTTACCCCTGTCGATTCCTTTATTGGTTTAGGAGCCGTGAGGCTCCATTGCTAGATTCGCCAGTCGATTCCTTTGTCCGTTTGGGGTGCGGCGTGGTTTGGAACGTAATCGACGAGCGCAGAATGGTGCGTTGACGAATCCTCCCCCTTATCGATTCCATTGTTCGTTCGGACGGAAAAACGGGAGGCGTGGTCGAGCTGGGAGTGAACCCAGGAGTGAGGGTGGGCCTTAATGGAGGCGGGGCTTAACGGGGGGCGTGTGCGTAATGGAGACGTGGCTTCGCGGGGGCGGGGCTTACGGGGGGCGGTGCGTGATGGAGACGTGGCTTTGCGGGGGCGGGGCTTAAAGGGGGGCGTGTGCGTAATGGAGACGTGGCTTCGCGGGGGCGGGGCTTAACGGGGGGCGGTGCGTGATGGAGACGTGACTTCGCGGGGGCGGGGCTTAACGAGGGCGGCGGCGGCGGGGCGGGGCACTGCCAGAGCTGAGGACAAAACCACTGCTAGAATATTGTTTACACACGCCAGATAATGAATGAAATTGGCAAACTTGCACTTTGGGGAATCCAGGGAAGCCACCGAGATTCCGGCTCGGAAGGTTTTGTGTCTGGCCAAAGCTGCAAAATGCACGGGTGATGTGGTCTTTAACAGCAAATATTTCGTAATGTTATTGTTATTTTGAAAGGAGAAAAACTATAATTTCCGAATGTTATTGTTCAGTTCTTACTTCCAGTAGTTTGTATTTTACAATTGCATATAGTATCTTAGCGTAGCCTTCATACGTTACAATTGAAGCCCTCAGCAGCCCCATAGGGCTCAACGTCTCAGAGAAATAATGGTGTGTACATGGGGGCAATTGGAGGTAACGTGCCAGACACGTCTGCTCAAATTCCATTGTTGTTCACCGAACAACAAGCAAGCAGCGAACGCTTCTCCTTCGCATCTTTGCGGTACATTTTTTTCAAGACGTTTTGAATGGGACCCCCTCATCTCTCTCACAGTAAAGTTCGTCAGTTTGTTTTCATTCTGCACACCACGTTTGCCACGCACGGACGCCACAGCAAGGGCTTCGCCGGAAGAACACGAGGCTACAAAGCCGATGACAGGCCAAGAAGAAATAGGCGAAAATAACTGAACACAAAGGAGCACCGATTAATGAGGACTCATCAACTTGTCAGCAACTATGGAGTGGGCAAGACTGAGGGTATGACTCGTCTTAGCAAAATGCTAATTTTATCATGAGAATAGGAACTGTCAAAGGAGGTTCCATGATGTAACTAAAATATATGTTGCCACGAGAACATATACAATGTGAAAATGTAAAGTTAATGCACATTCAATACATATGTTGAGTTTATAATTTATAACAAAAAATATTTCTCATTCAAACGAAGTAAAATGTAATTAACTGAATGGGCAGGGGTGCGAAAGTTCAGGCTGAGGTGAAATAAATATACTGTACGTGCTATGCACCTCCAGTATATTTTTCGTCCGTTTTCACTGTGTTCCTATTTTTTTAAAAATGTTTTTCTAGTTTAGAGGCGAAAGAGTCGGGTTGCACTTTTCAGGTCTGATATTCCATCAAATTAGGGGCTCCAATATGTCATGAAAGGGCCCAGACATGGCAGCTAGAGTGTGTGAAGTCCAGTCCTTCAACACAATCTACCTCTGGCATCTGGCTGAGTCTAGCGACTCCAGCCAGGCTTTAAAATTTGTGGACTACCCGACTGGTTGTACTTCCGGAGTAGATCCTGCATCTCTTTTGTCCAACAAGCAATGCATTATTTCTGAAAGCCCTGAGGTATACGTTTTTTGACAGCAGTGGTAAGGAGGCCAACAAACCGGTGATAACATTCTGGTGCCGCAGGGATTCAAATAACTTTGTTGATGGGTTCCCTTTAACAGTCACTGCCAGCTTTGGGCAGGTTCCACCGTGGGATTCCTTTCAACATCACAGGGATTTCAATGTTGACGTGGGTGATGATGGTTCTATGTTCGGGAAGATCGCGAACACATATTCCGGGATGCGTGGAAGTGTGCTTCCACTAAGATCTTGGTAAATTATGGTCAGGTCTGGGTTGTAGTTGCATTTCCGGCAAGCGGAGTGGAACTTTGCTCAATGTTTTGCATCGAAGACCATTTTCAGATCTCTCTGTGGACATTCAGTCCATGAGGTCATCAACTCACTACACTTGAGAACCAAGATTAATCACAGGCCGCTGCCTGGATTCGAACCCAAGTCTCAGCGGAGTCAGTTCAGCTTTCCTAATGTGTGAACCACTCGGTCACCAATGATAAAACTCCGTGAATAAAAAGTGTGCATGGCTACAGGATTGTGATACTCACCCTCTTTTGTGGATGCAGTAGATTACCACAATTCTGACGATTATTGCTATAGCACCAACAACTCCTGAAGCTATATAGATCCAAAACAGCCATGAACCTGAACGTCCCACAGACACAACATTCACAGATATTTTTGGGCATGCAATAGAAGGGCAAAAAATAAAATATGACCTCAGCATACCTGATGAGCATTAACCATCTTTGAATCTTGATACATTCTAATTGTAACGGAATAAAACATTACACCTGAAAGAAATATATATACAATATTTAAACTGCACTTAAGTTATGAAAAATAAGAATAGGTTTTACCCTTTCTAGCAATAAAATAGGTGTTAAGATGTTCTAACACCAAATATACCTTTTGTAAGGAATCCGGTCTGCATTAACTTCACGCACTTGTGGTGAACACGCAAACAAAACATGCTCTGATAATTTTTGCATTGCCTTTGAAACTGATTGGCCTACACCTGAGACAGCCTTCTTTATGGCCTTGTTTCACCAGTGTCAGACCAGAGAACGCCAAAATGTGAACAGTACAAATACAATACAGTATCGGAGCATTTCTATCTCAGGTTGAGCAGTTATTACTGTGGGACCTCTCTGGTGTAGGGCAATCAGCTTCGCAGACAATGCATTTACTATCATAAGCATGTTTTACCACAAGTACCTGTGGTTAATGCAGACTTGATTCCTTGCAAAAAGGTTTCTATTTGGTGTTTGAACATCTGAACACCTTGTTTTTATTTCCAGAAAGGGTAAAACCTATTATTGTTCGTACTTTGATACTGCCCCAAAAAAGGTCCCATAGATATCACTCCTCAACCCGAGAAATAAAGTGGGTACGGGTGGGTGGGGGCAGTGGGTAGGGGTGGGTGGGGGCAGTGGGTTGGGCAGTGGGTGGGGTAGTGGGTGGGGGCATTGGGTGGGAGTAGGTGGGGGCAGTGGGTAGGGGTTGGTGGTGGCTGTGAGTTGGGATGGAATGGCTTCCTGACGTCACCACAATTCCTCTTAGAATACGTATCTGTGCAGAGAACAATACGTATCTGTCAGTGGGTACTCGTTTGTTTAAATGAAGACAAATTAAATTAAAACACGTTAAATGAACACTGATGTCATACTCAATTATTGCGAATATATGCTTACTATTCAATGCTAATAAGTGACTCGTGGAACCGTTATTGCTAAATGAATGTTGTATTATAGCAAGTATGGCGTAGCTTAACTACAAATGTGTGCACACAGAGGTAACACGTGATATCGGTTTCAAATAAATAGTAATTATGGGCATTGTATCATATACAGATGGACGCGTCTGTCCAATTACATATTACACTGTCTTTAAACTGTGGTCTGTAAAACGGAGTTCTAATGCAATATATTTGGCAATATACTGCATTTTGCGTAAGCAAGATAAGGTATGCGCTATTACGACAGAGTTGGGAAGACCTTCCCGTGCTGATCTTAGCAAGAAACTGAAGAGAAGGCACTACACATGTGCAAGGCAAGGTTGGCTACGTTTTGTGTGAAACAAGTTATTTTTACATACAAGGTTGAGTTGTGAGCTGTGCATACCCTTCACGGTGATGGTCACTGTTTTAGCCACAGACATCGAACCGTCCTCCGTTTGCCATCCTTCACAAGTGAAAATAATAACAAATGAGCCTCAGTACATATTATATCACGAAAATGTGTGCTGACAATAAAAATAATTGGATACACATCCCCATCACAAATAACTAGCCAATGTGAAAACTACAAAACTACATGAGCAACAAGGAATACCCTAATTCAGACGTGGCATTGAGACATGATGAAGTGAAAACACAGCAAGGCTTTAGTCATGGTAGCTAATTCAGTCCATCTTGACAGAGCTAAGCCATCCTCATCCAATGATCTCCTTTCACGAACATTGATGAACTTGTAAAAAATTATTATGATAAATCAATCACTTAAGATTAATAACCATAACGCTCTTATTTCATATTGCCGGATGGGAAAAAGCAAAAATGTTGAAACGTGTTTTTAGTTGAATGCTACGTTTTTTCAACCAATCCAAGGCGGCAGTAGATGATGTATGGATCTCCATGACACTACCATGATGCGTATGGATGGCACATTCATCAGTGATGTGTTTGATGGTTTGGACCACAGTCGCAGCATGGCCATTCTTTGAGTTTCCATTCGTGTAAGGCGTTCATCATGATGCTAAAAAATCACTCTTACTGTAATATCAGTATTTGTGAAAATCACAGACCAAAACAGGTGACAAATGACAAGAAGCTGATGATCAATATTGACAAATATTGACATCAGTGATGTTCTGATGGCCTTTGACCAAAGCACCAATAATGCTCTGATCTCATCAGATCTTGGAAGCTCAGCAAGGTGGAGCTGGATAGTGATCAAATGGGCGACCACCATGCAGGTATTATAAGTTGTGGGGCTATATTGTGTGCAGCAAATGTTAGAGCAGCAAAATCAATTATTTGCTTCCATGTCCAGGGGCGGAGGCAGGGGGGGGTGACAGGGGGGTGACATTCTGCGTATAAGTGTACGACACTCGGTCTGGCGGACTCCGTGCAAATGCATTGTCAGAGTGTGTCGCCAACCGATGGCGTCTAGTTCAACAGCCCGACTCTCTAATCATTCTTGATATTAACATTTGTTGAATGTCACCCCGGCCTGAAATCCTGGCTCCGCCCCTGCCCATGTCTATGTTGCCCACCTTCACCAACGAACACTGACCAGCGTGGTGAAGTATGGTCAAAATAACCCCCACGACCTGCACAGCATGGGGAGGCTCTCATGTAAATGTTAAATGTCCTGATGATGTTGGCAGTGATGGTGATGCTGTATCTTATTCCAATGGTAGGTGATTTTTCTCAACGCTCGTGCATTGTCACGTCATCGTAATGTTTTCTCCTTCGTTGATCTCTCCATCAGGAACTCCCAGTATCTGTACCTCGTTAATACCTGGGTGAATACAGATCAATCAAAACGCACAGGTATATTTTCATGAACACTGACACATTTACAATTATTCCCTCGCCAGCTCCCTTCCAATTACCCTTTTTAATATTCCCATAATACCAATGATCCCTGTGATCGCTTCCTACACTAACAGTACTGGCTTATGTTTTCCCACATTAAAAAAACACCATTCTTGAGAACATGTTAGCATTGTATGCTTTACTGATGGGGGCTTCATTAAAGCCTCGTTTAAAATTCTCACATTTTTCACACCAGAATGGTTGTTTTATGGTTAGAGGGCACACGTGTGTAGTGACATAGAATGTATCACTACGGCGCATAGCGCTAGGTACAGTAGCATGAGGGAATGTGGATGTAGCAGTCAGCACAGCATGTAATGCCATGCAGTGGGTCACTGGGGTGCATGGTGCTGGCTGCTGGCAGAGAGCGGCATATGAGTCCTACCGACAGAGCAGGGTATAGCAGCTTGCCCGCCAACACAGCAGGTAATGCCACGCAGTGGGTCACTAGGGGGCGTGGTACTGGCTGCTGGCGGAGAGGGGCATGTGGGGACAAGGCACCCCGGCCGGCTGGCGAAGCACGTGATGGCCCGCTGTGAGGGATGTAGGGCAAAGGTGATCGAGGGGACACGGGGAGCATGGCCCAGGACCTTCTGGAAGGTTCCAGAAGGGGGCGTGGCCGAGGGCGGAGCCAGGCCACGCAACGGGGCATAAAAGGGAAGCCCCGAGGCTGAATCGGGGCTGTCTACAGGTGGAATGGAACACGAGGTGCTACGTCTTTGTCTTCGTCTGTCTCCGGCGTCGTGGGCCGACAGCATGTTGGCCGGTCTGATCCGTAAATAGTTATCCCGTGTGTGAACAGTGTGTAAGATATATAGTGTAGAATAAACGTTGCCTCCTAAAATAGTGTCTGGAAAGTGACTCACTACACGTGTAAAAGGCAGGTTGAGTTGTGAGCTGTGCATACCCTTCACTGTTTCATCCACGGACATCGAGCCGTCCTCCAATTGAGCAACACACGTGTATGACCCTGAATCGTATGAGGTCACGTTTAGGCGAGTGAGAATGTGGTCATCTTCTTTCCGTTTGCCATCCTTCACAAGTGAAAATAATCACAAATGAGCCTTATTAGTACATCTGTTATGAGTAAAATTGGTGCTGACAATGAAAATAATTGGATACACATTCACATCACATATAACTAGCTAATGTGAAAATTGCAAAACTACATGAACAACAAGGAATACCCTAATTCAGACATGGCATTGAGACATGATCAAATGAAAACACAGCAAAGCATTAGTCATAATAGCTAGTTCAATCCATCTTGATGACAAAGCTAAGCCCATACTCATCCAATTACCTCCTTTCACAAATATGAATGAACTTGTAACAAATTATTACGATGATTATTATGATGATAAATTAATGAGAAAAATCAACAGTGTTGAAACGTGTTATAGTTGAATGCTACGTGTTTTCAACCCATCCAAGGAGGCAGTAGATGCTGTATGGATCTCAGTGACACTACCATGATGCGTATGGATGGTACATTCATCGGTGATGTGTTTGATGGTTTGGACCACAGTCACAGCATGGCCATTCTTTGATTTCCCATTCATGGAAGGTGTTCATTATTATGTTGAACAATCACTCTTACTGCAATATTAGTATTTGTGAAAAT
The DNA here is from genome assembly GCF_048934315.1 of Petromyzon marinus. Lineage (NCBI taxonomy): Eukaryota > Metazoa > Chordata > Hyperoartia > Petromyzontiformes > Petromyzontidae > Petromyzon > Petromyzon marinus. Next base: position 10,078,716 of record NC_133671.1, read on the forward strand.
CACAGACAAAAATAGAGGTCGTGGTTTATATTGACAGATATTGACTTCAATTATATTTTGATGGCCTTCGACCAAATCACCCAGAATGCTCTCATTTCATCAGATCTTGGTAGCTAAGTAGGGTTGAGTTGGAGAGTTCTTATATTGGCGACCACCATGCAGGTATCAGCTGTGTAGCTACAGTCTGTGTAGCAGAGGGTAGCACAGCAAAATCAATTATTCTAATGTACTTCAATGCTCCCATGTCTATGTTGCCCACCTTCACCAACCAACACTGACCAGCGTGGTGAAGTATGGTCAAAACAACTGCTACGACCAGCGCTGCATGGGGAGGCTCTCATTCAGTAGTGGATTGACAATGGATTGTAAATGTATATGTACAATATCCTGATGATGTTGACAGTGATGACGGTAATGTTGTACCTTACTCCAGTGGTAGGTGATCTTTGTAAATGCTCTTGCATTGCACGTCATCGAAATGTTTTCTCCTTCGTTGACTTCTCTATCAGAAATTCCCAATATTTGTGCTCCATCAATACCTGGGAAAATACAGATAAATCAAGACGCAGCGATAAATTTATCTGAAAATTAACAATAATACAATGATGTCCTCCCCATCTCCCTCAATCCCCCTTTTTAATTTTACTAAAATACCAATAATCAACATGATCCCTTCCCACACGAGCAATACTAGTTGATGTTTTCCCTCGTAAAAAAGCACTTCCTAAGAATGTTAGCTATGTATGCTTTACTGGTATGTGTTTCATTAAAACCTAGTTTCAAAATGTATCGCATTTTACACACCAGAATGGTTGTCTTGGGGTGAGAGGGCACACATGTACAAGGCAGGTTGAGTTGTGATCTGTGCATACCCTTCACGATGATGTTCGCTGTTTTGTCTACAAACATTGAGCCTTCAACCAATCCAGCAACACACGTGTATGACCCAGAATCAGATAAGGACACGTGGAGGCGAGTGAGAATGTGGCCATCTTCTTACCATTTGCCATCCTTCACAAGTGAAAAGCATCACAGTAACATGTATGCTGAAAATGAAACCAATTAGATACACATTCACACCACCAATAATTAGCTGAAGTATAGCAATATTTGTGAAAATCACAGATCAAAGAGGTGATAAGTGACAGTAATATCTGTTGGCTTTTGACCAAATCATCCAGAATGTGCCCAAATCTCATAACATTATGGAAGCGTGGTAGTTTTTTTGTTATTTTCTACGAACCTATCTATGTGACTTTACCGAAAGACCCAAGAACATCAATTCCTGCAGTCACGAAAGCTTTAAGTCAAGATTTAATCCTTGGTTGTACCTTATTCCAATGGTAGATGATTTTCCCAGATGAGCTTGCGCTGCACGTCATCGTGATGTTATCCCCTTTTCGTTGACTTCCCCATCGGGAATTCCCAGTATTTGTAGTCTCTCAATATCTGGGGTAAAACGCAGACAAGACACACAGGTCGCTTTCTACAAACACCGATGCATTTATAATGGGCAAAGGGTGTTTGTGTTGAACACGAGTACTTACAATGCACGTTTATGTCATGTTCTGCCCGAACTGTGGTCTCCACGGACGACCCAGTATCACGAGCTTGACAACTATAAACACCATTTTGATTCTGCTTTATATCTGGGATCGTCCACACCTCCTCAGTGCGTTCATCACCTAGGCGAATTGACTCCTGAAGAAGCAATGAAATGTCACACGCACCCGGAAGAAGGTGTATTCAATAGGAGGTAAGAGACCACCAGTGACGCAGGTCAGCGTGACGGTGTCTCCCTCCTGGATGAGGTTCGAAGGAGACACCTTGAGGATTGCACTTTTGTTAGGCTCTGCAAGTAGGCCGCAGAGAAACGGGTTACAAAATATACCGAAAGTTAACCATTTTTATATTAGCAGATAAGGTCCACTGAACTATATAGCTCGTTTTTTCAGAAGCGATCTGGTCACAAATGATAGCCCCGACGAAGTGGCTTATTTACGTGGAAATTTATGTCGGCCAAATGCTCTAAACCAGGGGTGGGGAACGTCTGGCTCGCGGGCCGTACGAGGCCCACGAAATCATTTGGTGTGGCCCTGCCAAGGCAACCACAGGCGGGACTCGAAATTCAATAAATCTAGGAGCAAACCTCGAAAAGCAGTTGCGAGTAGCAGCAACATCATCAATAACAGCTAACATCATCACACGCCTCGCCAAAGAGAAGCAGTTCCAACCATCGCATTAGGGGCGAGTTAATTAAATGTTTGACCAAAAATAACGGGATAATTTTTAAGCTGAAAATTTTGTATGGCCCACGAATGATGTTATATAAATATCCAAATGGCCCTTGGCAGAAAAAAGGTTCCCCGCCCTTCCTCTAAACGCATGCCAATTCTAAATGTAGAGGGGGAAACTGGAGGACCTGGAGAAAAATCAACAAGACCAGGGGAAAATATGCAAACTCTAAATACACAGGCATCAGGGTCGGGATAGAACCCATGACCTCCTCCAGGCGAGTTAGTTAACATCTCACCACTGTGGCACCCCAAAAGTGTAAATGTGCAACCCTGCATTTACTTGCTCACGCCATTGCTGGTAGAATAGTCTCGACTAGAAGGAACTTTTAGAGAGTGCCTCTAGAGGGTATTGGCTCCACTCTTGCACGCAAGACAGACCTCGAGGAGGAGTTGGGAGTTCTCGCACTTTACTCCACCACACGCGACCTGCCGGTCAACTGTGGTCGACTCATTTATACTGCCGGATTGACAGAGGCGGCGGGAAATTTTTTGGTCATTGCTTCAATTGCCAAACTGAGAGGTCGAATTGGTAACATCTGATTGCAAGTCCACTGTGCCAAAAACGGCACCATCCACAAAATGTAGATGTACTTGTAATTGTTATCTGCAATAGACAAGGATTACATGCAGTGTATATCCGATTAGGTGTTGCTTTGGTAGTGTACTTGATGTAAAGTTCAAATCCCAGTTGGTGATCGACTCAGCACATCATCCTTTCGAAGTTGATAAAATTGGTAAGAATTTCTGGGATTCACGGTACATTTTTTGGTTGAGGTGATATTAAATGTAAAAGGGACGTACACCCACCTCCACCCGCACACAACCAATTAGTAAGGATGTACGTGAACAGAATGTGCCGATTTATTACTACTTGAACACACCGGAGTGTTAGACAGCAAACCCACAACATTTACAATTGAATACTACGTTTCAGTGGTGATTACAACCAGCATCATCTGGCGTTTCCCCGAAGTGTGAAGATGTCATCCTTTTATTTAGTCTTAACTTGGCACGTTCTGGTCACGTGAAAAACCTAATTGGGTGTATTGGGTGGAGGTGGGTGTACAACACTTTTACATTTGTACGACCGTAACCCACAAAACTTTACCATGAATAATATCAGTCTGAAAAGCCTACGTGTTCATTTACTGGGATGTTTATAGCAGTTGGATTGAAGACAAAGTGCCCCATATATTAATACTGGCCTTTCAGCAAATCACCGGCAATGCACCTGATCTTGTCAGATGGATTGACAGCAATACACATTTGATAGGTCGTAATGCTATGTGATGGACAGGAGAGGGTGGTGCAGCAAAATCCACTGTTAATGTTTCCCACCTAAACCAGTCCACACTGATCTGCGTAATGAAATATGATCAAATAGCCCCCACAACATGTATGGTGTGGGGAGGCCCTCATCCAGCAGTTGCATAATAATTTCAACTTGTAATGTGCACTATGTTGGCTCACTCTCAAAGACAGGGAACAACTCAGATGCACCAGGGACTACAGACAAGCAGGAAGGGAGTCAGGTGTTGAGTTTGTGCCAACAAGTTCCTAAGTTCTGCAGTCCCCTATATATTTAGGTGTTTTCAGTCAATTAATGACTTTTTTCACGTGGGAGGAAACCAGAGCACTCGGAGAAAACCCACCTGTGCTAGGGAGCACACACTATCTCATACAGACGGAACAGGTGAAGTCCACATTTGCTGTACCACCTTCTCCTAGTAAGCCGCGGGGTATGGTATCTCGAAGCCCACGGGAACGGAGTTTCACAACATTTGTGTGACCTACCGACCCTCGCTACCTCCACAGTGCTGGACTAGAAACGTGCACCACCACCGCCTGGCGGATTGACAAAAGGGCTTGACAACTACTAATTGATGCATTATTTCACTCAAACTTCATTCCATTTCATGCACCCTGGATCCTAAGAAAGCAGCGAACGTCCAGTTCACCGGCACCTTCATGTCTGGTGAGGTCTAAAGTCGGATAATTTTAAACCAGCAAAAAAACAACTCCGACACAAGCTTTGGGATACCAGGACAGCTTTTCTGAACCCAGGACTGACCCTGGCCAAACCACAATTTTTGTTTTTACATCCTTATCCCCGACCTCGGGCCAAGATATCACTTATAGTTCATATTATAACAGCTAACGTACTGTTCACAATTACTCTTATCTCTATCGAGGACATGTATTCTACGGCTCCATCAGGGGTCATGATAGAGCTGTGGAACGGGCTCGTTGTGCCTCTCTTCTGGGGTCGGATCTTCAGCACGGAGCTCACTGTGAATAAGCCAATATTGTTCCATTCGTCTTGATCTTCACATCTGACCAGAGACAAGTACAGTCACTCACCAAAACTCTTAATCACGTTGACGGCGATGTTTCTGACACGATTTCAACATGTGCACATTATTCAACCGTGAGGATTAAAGAGCTAGCCTAAACATTTTAAAACTGTTTTACCGCATATGCATTGGTGTGGACCAATCAGTTTCAAGGACAATGCATATATTATCATAGTATGTTTTTTTGTTTGCATTTTGACTGCAGGTATTGTGGTTAATGCAGACATGAATCTTTGTAAAAAGGTTTCAGTTTTGTTGCCAGAAAAAAGTGGAAAACCCCTATTATCGCATATGCATTTTCAAATAAAAATTGCCTCCAAGCAAAAAAAAATGTGTAAAGCGGTGATAAGTTTTGAAAGAGAGTGCTGTAAAAAGCGGTGATAAGTTTTGAAAAAGTGCTATAAAAAGCGGTGATAAGTTTTGAAAAAGTGTTGTTTAAAGGTACATTTGTCAGCCTACTGCCTAAATTGATAGGGATGGCAAGTCACGTGATTTGTGCTTCATTTCAATAAAAAAAGATATCGTACAGTCCTTGATTAAGATGAGTAATAATACCAACATTGCACAATTCTACCAGTGACAAATAAATGAAATAAACTATTTATCGTCGAAGATGGTAGGTGTTCCGCATTCTTAAAATCCATTTTTATTAATGTTTCCATAGCGATTGTGAATCCTACACGCGTTGTAACATTGATACTAAGGAAGACAACACATTTATGTAATGGTTTCCAACATGCATCTGTCCTCGGAAGTGTTTCATTATCCATAACATTCCAAGCTGCACTACGGGATTATGTCACGCGCCACATGTTATTGCTTTGGCCAGCAAAGTGGATCCCTTAGCACTGGTTTAATCGGCAAGCTTTGGGAAACGCTTTTATAAATTCTGGATGGATTCCTAACGGGTTAACCTTTAATAGCAACACAAATTGAATGTAAAATCGACTTAATATTGGATCATCTTTACCAGTTATTGTGACCCCCATTACAGGCAGACGGATAGAGCTAATACAAACGCTCAAGCCTAGTTGGGAAGCATCGAATTTTTTTGCGAAAAAAAGCGCAAACACATTTTCTATGTTACACAATTACATCTCGTCTTTAAGACACACAGACATTTGATATAATATTTATTACATATGTACAGTGCCCGTTTATTACCTCTGCTTTCGTTGATTCGTTCCCACGTTTCAAACCAAGCAATTTCGGGCTGAGGATATCCTTCAGCAACGCAAGTCTGCAACCTGTTGGGGGTTAGGACCACTTCAGAGGTCACTTGTCACTGGTGTTGGCCATAACTGGGAATATAACCCAGGTCGCTGAGTTCATAGTGCAGCACCACAACACACCCGTGTACAGTATGTTCATAAGCGTTAAAGCCATATCTTTTTCACTCTATGAGGGGTGAAATTACAAAGTCAGTTAAAGATAATGACTTGTTCCAAGAACACATTTTCCCCAAAATTACGTTAACGTTAATTATTAAAATTTACAACAATGTGTTTTTTTTTCCGTGCTGATTATATGTATTGTTTCCAGAGGCTCTTGCTAATTGAATATATCCACATCATGATTAACAAACCATTCAGTTTCCAAGTGCAAGTGTGACCGATGGCTCAAACTCACACCTCTTTGAGACTTTAAAACTATGACTTTACATTTTCAAATGATGTTTAGAGGGCCAAAAACAATAGGCGACTTCTTTGTCACTGTTATATTCGGGATATGCTGCCTTAACTTACCAAGAAACAAACAAAAAGCGGGTCGAAGGCATAGGCCATGACACTGGATCACTTACTTTTTGAAATGTGTTGTCGATGGGTAGTGGCTGTGTACTTTCAGACAATTTCAGATCGGGAAATGCTAGAAAATTTAAACAAAGAAATAATACGCTTAAAAAAAACAACAGCCAATGTAATTATCTGACCAGGTAGCGCTGTAGTTTAAGCATATAACTCAGTAAGTCCTCGTTTGGCGCGGTAGATGCTTTCCTGAAAAGTGCCGCATTACGCGCAAAAACACATTTAGTGAAAACAATTGTGCACATAAATAAGATGACAATAAAGTTTGGCGAGATATGATGTACGCACAGGCAGCGCGATGGCGAGACAAATAACTGAGGGTACAACGCCACGTCACTGCACATCATTCTGCATACTGGGTCAAGGCGCTCAGCCGCGTAGCTCAAGAAAGTAGTTCATCATAAACTGCTCAGAAACCGCGTTATAACGGAACGTATTCCACTTTGTGTGAAAAGTGTTCCTTCATGGAAGAACCACGCTTATAGCGAAACCGTGTTGCGTGAACACGCGTGAAGATGGTTGTGAGTTTGAAGCATTTGGAGAGACTGGCCTCTGCCAGTGATAAATGACGCTTTATGTGCTATTATTAAGAAGCGCCGCTGCCCAAAATATTGGCTATTTTAATTTTAAGGTAGTGTTAATTTAAAATGTGTTTGATTTTGTTAGAATTCGGCCGGATGTTAGAACAGTCTATTCACCCCTTTACCACTGTCACATCCGACCTGTGACAGCACGGGGCCTGCATGGCACCGGTGGTTTTCCACTGGCTATTTGCCATGCCAAACCGTGATAACGCTGGCCTCACAAAAACATGCGAATCTGACTCAGGGCCAAGCATCGCCAGGGGAAAGGCTAATTCCGCGTACATTGCACGTCGCGTCAGCCAGTACACTGTGCACGTCATTCGCACTGCATCTCGACTTGTTCATTGCGTGTGACGTCTGGCGGCACAGCTCGGCTTCTGCAGTGGAAAAATAACACTGGTGCCTCCTGAACCACACTGGTCTGGCTTGGCATGGCCCCGGCATGGCTCAGTTGTAATAGAGATCATAATTTGAAAGAAAAAAAAACAGTGTATTACTGCACAGCGACACGCACCGCAGATTTTAACATGGGTTGATTTGGCTTCCGTTCTGCCCAAGGTGATGCTGCAGATGAACTCCCGCTCATCCAGCGGAATAACATTCCTCACTAAAAGTGAGAAGTCATCGACAATTGATAGCCGATTGCGGTAGTCTTAGTTATCAGAGGGGTGGGTCACTTGTCCCTTCTTGTAGTACACCCTCTGTTTTCCTTCAGCTGTCATCTAGCAGAGTGCCACAAAATAGGGGTTCATCAAAGGGCACTATTTTCCATGCAGGTACATATTAAATACCTTAATTCGGGCATCTGGCAAGAGCTGGAGTCGATGGTAAATAGTATTTTTTTTTACATATTTAATGCAGTAGAGTTTGTGAATCGGTGTGGTGATATTAGAGAAGAAGAATTTAGACAAGACGCATCTACTGAGATGGACGAGAGAAATAAATGTGATAATATAGATGTAAACAAGCTATATGTAAGTGTGAAAGAATACAAAATGTGAACAACAGAGATGTAGTGAGATGAGGGATGTGCATAAGGGCTTGTGACAGCGATATAGGACGGGGAGATAGAAAATCTGGAGATGTAATGAGATAAGAAGCAACAATGTGGGATTATAAGAGGTAATCAGCAGAGCTAAAAGGGCAGAGATTTATTCAGATGAGACAGAAGTGATTAAAAAAAAACACTTTGGAAGAGAACAGCGCATGGAGCCTCGCCCAACAGCGTGGGTGCTGTGTTTAATATTTACAGTGCACAACCCTCTAACATGTGACCTCCAACCTCATGGCATCTCACAGGTATTCAAAACCCACATGCTGGGCTAATTTAATCACTTCACGTGGTCACGTATATTAACTATATTAATTCACAAATAAGTACATGGGTGGGTTTATAATATCCAACTTCTATTCATTTTTTAGGTTTTACGATTCATCCAGATTTAAATACTGGAGTATGAAGCAGCTGGATGTCCACCTGTCCCTGAAGAATCGTTGGAATCTGGTGCACTCATATCAGTAAGGTCATCTTTAATACAGTAATTGCACTGTAATAAAAATGTATTTATTTTACTGGGGAAAAACCTGAGTGTCCAGATATATGTTGACGAGTTATCCTCATGTGCATTCACTCGTCTGCAAATGTCTATGCCAAAGTCACATATTTATAACTCAGAAGAATTATTATATATTGTGAAAAGTTGGAGCGTACTTACAATGTACCACCGAAGAGCTGTTTTTGTTACATCAACATTCGACCTACATATTATTAAATGAGCCACCTGGGTTAAACAAATGGGTCATCGAATTAATTACGAATACACGCTCTCCTCTACCACTATCCATCCATCACTACCTTTCTTCGAAGCGATACTGTTTAGAAGGTTGTAAAACGTGATGTATCCCTGGGCAAAAAAAAATAATAACTCCCAGCCACTCCAGCATGGACAGGGTACATGTGACCAATCATATACCAACGGTCAGATGTCAACATGTTAATAATGTCACCATTGCACACATTTGCTTATAAAAGCCACACAGCATTTTATTATAATTTATGAATGACCAATTCTTTCATGATCCATTTCCACTTTCCATAAGCCCTCCAACCTGTTGTCGTCCACCAGTTATTTAATCACTAGTTCATAAAGCCTTGTCGACAACTCTCTTTTCTCTATCGCTTGTTTATCTCTTTCTTCACTAACTTGTATCACTTTTTGGCGTGGCACTCAAAAAGAGTTTCTGGGCCATGTATGGGTCGCGAGCCACCTCTTGAACCGAATTCCAATCCTCACTCTCCATAATAATGCTGGTTTAAATTTTTACCAACAATTACATGCATGCATGGCAATGTTCTAACAACACACACAACTTGCACTGCGTGCACCTTATGCAATACACAAATCCACCAGTTCCTGAGAACTGCATTGTGGTCATCTTGTAAACATGAGGCTTCCAGAGGCAACCTCAGCAGCAGTGAGCATTGGCGACTGTACTGTACTGACGAGTCCTGATGAGTACAAAACTGGTATACGGCTGTCTCTTTGTCTCACTGCTGCCAGTTGGTGAATCACATTGCTCAATTTATCGATGGTGACTGAAGACAAAATAACCAGAATGCAGTTATTCAGGTACTGGTGGGTTTTTTTATAATGCCGAGTGCTTTTTGTACCCAAAGTTAATGTTTTGTGCGTTGTGAAAACGTTTTCGTTTTTTGAGCAGCGATAATTTGTCGGTTTGAGTTTCAGTTGATTTTGTTTCACAGATGTTTTATCCAGTTGCCTCATCATTTACATACTAGCTTCTTTGCTCATCCTAGGACGGAAGATGTAGTATTTACGAAAAAAAATGAGCAGAGTATAATTGTATCTTGCGTAATAAACGACTTCCACGACGATCTTGACTGGCGTCTTTTTTATTGATGGAATTCTTGCACAGCTCACTCCCGCTCTCCCCGTATGTTTCCCTTCTCTCTCTACGGCCGGGGACGAGTCGCCCTCTCCGCTCGCCTCTCTCGCATTCCCTCGATCCCGCCGCTGGCTGGCGACGTGCCGGAAGGAGAGACGAGCCTCACTGGGTTCCGCCACGTGGTCGATGACGAGGAGAGGCTTGTTGCAGCGACGCGGTTCCGGAATTGAGGCTTCACCCACCGACCCCCGAGTCCTCCGCCGCCCCTGCTTATATCCCTCTCGACGGAGCTAAGCTCCGCCTCTAGCAACGCCCCCTTGTGGAACCTTCTCGAAGGTTCCCGCACGTTCCCTTTTGACTCCGCCCATTACCTTTGGCCCAGATATATCCCCGCTTGGGATTGGTTACCAAGCTGCCCGGTGGTGGCCATGCGGTTACCCCTTGCCGCACATTTGACGGCGCTCTCTCATTACAATTGCGTAAATTGAATGACAGTGAACCTTGCACGAAAGTATGTCATAGAACACTTCACTGCGTTTCACTGTAGCACTGTATATAACTGACCTTCAATTTGTTATAATTCACTGCTCTGATACGTTATTCTCTTCTGCTTTCGGTCGCTGTGGTTCAAATGAATAGGATTGCAATACAATATCTGGAAAATCATTGAGAAATGTCTATTTAACCAAAATGTAGAAGCAAAAATTTGATTTACCTTTTGTTTCACTTGCTGAAGAAATAAATTAAGACACCAAATACACTTTGCTGCTGTGTAGAAATATTGATTTGATTACATTAAATAAAGAAACGTCAAATTTAAAGCGAATTTGCGTGAATCTTTTTTTTATTTCCGATCGGCCTGCGGTCGTGTAAAAATCCACCTGCTCATGATTATTAATGAGGGGGGCGGTCTCTTTTGTAGAGACGTCACGTACGGATTTAGCACTCTGGACTTTCTGTAAAGAAACGTCATATTTGAAGCGACTTTGCGGAAAAAAATTTCGCTTGACCTTCTTCCGCGTGAGTGTAAAAATCCACCCGCTCATGATTATTTTATTATTAATGACGGGTGGGGGGGGGGCATGTGGAGTGACCTAACGCGCGTTACACACATTTCTGGGCTATATCATTTACATATTTTAGTTACTGTCACGTTCAATGACCCCATTTCTATTTGAATGGAACATATTGCTGAATGCAGAAAGTCGGCTGTGAAGAATGCAGTTGGAGATGCCAGGATAAAATTAGCTTCATAAATACCCACCTAACAGGATAATACCACAAGATGAAATGACCGTAGGCGGTTTGGAATGCACATACAGAGCTGGAGAAGTAATTTAATATCGCTGGTTAGTGATGGCTACAGATAGGATCAATTGTTCCTTTGCTCAGCACATACTTTTCCTGCAACTCCTATTAGCAGTTGGCTACGTATGGTGCGAAAGAAGTTCAACATACGTATATACATAGAGTACGCATATGATAGTTGACGGGTCATGGGAGTATGCTTCTCCAGTCTACGTCTGCTTTGTAGATTTGGAAAATGCATTTTACCGTGTTCCCTGCAATGTCTTGTGGGAGGTGCTGTGGGAGTATGATACACCAGTGCCGCTTTTGTGTGCTATCCGGTCCCTCTATTTTCGGAGTTAGAGCTGTATCTGTATTCTTGATGTTACATCAAAGTCGTTCGCTGTGGTTGCTGGACTCCGCCAAGGGTGCGTCTTGTCTGGATTCCTGGTTTTTTTATTTTCATGGACAGGATATCAAGGCATTGCCGAGGTATGGAGGATATCCAGTACGGGAGCAGCTTTTTGCAGATGACGTTGTCCTCTTTGTCTCGTCAGTCTGTGATCTTCAGCATGCACTGGAACGGTTTGATGCCAAGTGTGAAGCGGCTGGGATGACGATCAGCACCTCCAAATCTGTGGTCATGGTTCATTCCCGGGAGACGGTGAATTGTTCTCTCCAGGTGAGGGAGGAACAGCTGCCCTTAGTGGAGGAGTTTCAGTGCCTCGGGGTCTCTTTCGCGAGTGATGGTAAGTGGGAGCGGGAGATCAGCCGGCGGATCGGTGCGGTGCCCGCAGTGTTGCGGGCGCTGTACCGCTCCGTGGTAGTGAAGAGGAAAGCTGAGTTCTTGAACAAAGCTCCCGGTTCACAGGTCGATCTACGTTCCCACCCTCACCTACTATGATCACGAGCTTTGGGTAATGACCGAAAGGATGAGATCATGTGTGCAAGGGGCCGAAATAATATTTCTCCGCAAGGTTGCTGGGCTCATTCTCCGTGATCGGGTAAGGAGTTCGGTAATCCGGGAGAGCCTCAGAGTCGAGCCGCTCCTGCTCCAGATTGAGAGGAGCCAATTGAGGTGGTTCGGGCACCTTGTAAGGCTGTGACACTAAAATAACAGTACCCTTACCCGTTTTAGACGATAATGTTGAGTACAACAATGGAAGGAACAATTTAAAAGTTGAGTTGTTACTTAATTCGGCTAATTAAAGTTCTAAGATAAACCAAAGAGCTAAGAAGTAACATGCAGCGAACACTACTTAGCAGGGCATGTAAACGCGGTTCCCCGAGTGTGGATACGGAGAACAACATCGAGAGACCTCATATCTAGGGCCCCATCTGTCACACAGGGTGTGCAGAGCACCGTTAGAATTGAGTCCTGTGCAGTATAAAAACAAAATGTGGGAGCTGCCGTGGTGTAATGGTTAGTACACTGGGCTTGTAATGTGGAATACACCGGTTCGATTCCATCGAGAAGCAACAATGGGGAATGTTTATTACCTTCTCCTTTTATCCACCTCTAAGTGCTTCCTGTATGTATGTTGAACTTCTTTTGACCGTACACAGCAAACCGTGCTAATTGGGGGTGTAGGGGAAGGACAACAATCTAAATACAAAAAAGGAGTTATAAAGAAATTACTTCTCAATCTCGATTTAAAAGTGCATAGCTCCAGTGGCTTTCTAATATCGGAAGAGCATTCCAGACGGCCGCTTAATCGCATCTGAAAGTGCGCGATGCAGTGACCGAGAGTGTTGCAAACTGGCATAATTCTGTAGCCGTAAAGTCAAGTCAATGCGATTTCTTTCTCAAACAATAATTGAGTGGTCAGCTTCTGGTGGTTGTAATGTTTTACCAACGCTGGCCCAACGTTTTTTTCCATAGCATACTCACTGTTGACTTCCCCAGAGAGTGAGACTTAATTTATCGACCCCAGAGGGGAGGATGGGGAGCAACTCCCTCTCTGGCTGCGACACCCGTCAATACGTGGAGGTTAATGAGTGTGGGAATTACTCAGCGAGGAGTTCCCTAATTAGCGGGGGGGGGGGGGGGGGGGCAGTGTTCTTCATTGCAAGGCCTGCGGGCCACTGGTGGCCCCTATTGGCCTTTAGTGCGGCCCCCGACAAAATACGCACATGTCAAAACGCCCCATCGTGCTGCTGCCAAACCCAATGGTGTGTCAAATGTCTGGCGGCTCTCGCACTGATGTCTTACAGGCGAAAGTGGCCCGACTCTGAAAATTGATGAAGAACAGCGGCGTGGGGAGATACTGTCGGTTATGGGATTACAGTTTCTTTGATGCAATTTATGAATGACAAGCTTTACTACCCGGCTTCGCCCGAGACTAGAGAGCCCCCCCCCCCCGCCCGATATGTGGGCCGTGATGATTAATTGGCCATACTTCACCACGCTGGGCAGTGCGGGTTGAAGGCGGGGAGCATAGAAGTGCAGTACAACAGTGGATGTTGCTGCCCTGCCCTCTGCTGTCCACAATCCGGTAAAACAAAAAAAAAACCCCTCAATATTTCAAGAGCCGCAATGCTGCTCCGGAGCCAGAGGTTGCGACTGACCCCCTGCCCGGACTTCCACGGTAAACTGGATTTCCATGGTGAACTAGACTTTCATGGTAAACTGGACTTTCATGGTAAACTGGACTTCCATGGTAAACTGGACTTTCATGGTGAATTGGACTTCCATGGTAAACTGGACTTCTTTCATGGTAAACTGGACTTCCATGATAAACTGGACCTCCATGATAAACTGGACCTCCATGGTAAACTGGACTTCCACGGTAAGCTGGACTTCCATGGTAAACTGGACTTCTGTCATGGTAAACTGGACTTCCATGATAAACTGGACCTCCATGGTAAACTGGACTTTCATGGTGAACTGGACTTTCATGGTAAACTGGACTTCCATGGTAAACTGGACTTTCATGGTCAGGGGTCGGCAACCGAAATAACAAGGAGACTTTCTTTTCAATTCGGCAACAAACAAAAAACAAACCCCTCAATATTTCAACGCATGTCTATCCGAGACGGTGGTCCTTAATAATAATAAACACCGTCACGAAGAAGTCCTTCAAGAGCCTCATGCTGCTCTGAAACCGCAGGGTGCCGATCCCCTGGTCTATACCAACCTTGTTGGGTCATGTTGGCCGCCCATCCCAACACTACCCAGGCTCAAACCCCGCTTAGCATTCGAGGTCATTTAGACAGACTGCGGTACTGTATCACAGCTCACGTGTGCGCTTATTTTCCTCGCCTTCAACGAAGCGCTGTGGTGGTGTGATCAGCAGCAGCAGCAGCAGGAGCAGAGGGCCGCGTGTGCGAACACTCATCTTCCGAGCCCAGGGCTCCCAGGTCTTTAATTGGGCAGCAGCAGGCGGCGATCGACACGATGGGCGCCACCCCGCCGGTCAGCCGTCGATCCTCAACTTCTTTGCCAAGGCGAGCCCCCTGCCCAAACACCCCCCCCCCCCCCGCAGGCAGTGAATTTAACGTGTTTTGTGTAATTTTTCAACTTTTGACTAATCTTCGTGCCCCCTAGTAGCTCTCGACGAGGCCAATTGATTGACCACTTAGCTTTGTTGTTGTCGGTAAGGCAACAAGACTCGTGTCTTTTGATTTAAAGCTTTCGTGACTGCAGTAATTCATATTCTTAGCTCTTTCGGTAAAGTCACGTTGAAGGGAAACAATAAAATAATAAAATATATTAAAAATTCTCACGACGTTTCGACCATTCTCACGACGTTTCGACCATAACGCAAACGGTCATCATCTAATGATGACCGTTTGCGTTATGGTCATCATTAGATGACCATAACGCGAATTTTTTTTATTGTTTTATATATATTTTATTGTTTCCCTTCAACGTGACTTTACCGAAAGAGCTATGAATATGAATAAGACTCGTGTCGCTACGCGGTTTTTCCCACCCCGGGGCAGCGATGGGTCCCGCCAATTGCTTCATTTGTCCAAAGTGTCCCTTGAGTTGTTACACTTTCTGAACACCCTCAACAACAACGGATTCGTGAAGGCAGCGACAATCACTTTACTTTTAATCATACACTCACGCTGCATCATACGCTCACGCTGCTGCTGACTCACTCACACATCATACACTGACTCACTCATCATACACTGACTCGCACATCATACACTGACTCACTCATCATGTGCTCACTAACACATCGTACGCTGACTCACACATCATACGCTGACTCAATCATCATACGCTGACTCACTCATCATACGCTGACTCACACATCATACACTCACTCACGCTGCTGCTGACTCACTCACACATCATACACTGGGAGTGTCGTGCTGCCAGCTATGGCTGCAGGTTTTGTCGTAAGTGTTATGTAAATCGTTTATTGTTAAATTTAAAATTACAGTTCCTAAGATTACAGTTGTTACATTGTTTTTATAGCTTTTTTTTGGTGATTCAAAAACATATGGTTAATCTAAATTGTCTTATAGTTGTTGTTGTTGTCTTGCACCACATTGTGATTTTTGCACACAGCGTTTTAATACGTTTTTTGTGTGTGTGGAATATTTGCTGGTTTATTCCAGGATGTTTCTGTTACGCGTTGTCGCTTTAAGATGTTCTGTGTTCAAATTTTGTTTGTTGCGGTTGCACCCGACTTAAGAGCCGCATGGCTCACAGGGCTATACCTAATAAATGAAAACTTGAAACTTGAATCGCGTACCGACATTCAACAGGGCCCTTTCACGTGCGCAGAGTGAACAAATAGGGCCAGTAAGTGCCGATTTTCTGTTTGCACAGTCACATAGCCACTTTAAGATGTTTTCTTGTTCATGTTTTTTTTTGTTTGTTACGGTTGCACCCGATTCAAGAGCCGAATGGCTCAACAGGGCTATACCAAAATAAATGGAACTATGAACTTTGCTGGTGGTGAGAATTCCGTCTTCGTGAACAACTTCCCCGGTGTCAGAAACGTCGTGTTGGGACTAACTCAATTGACCGCCCGGGCAAGCTGGAAAGACGTGAACTATTTTAGAGGTGTGCGCGTGTGTAAGCGTAACGAGTGTATAAATAGTACCGCGTAAACCAAAAAATGCGTTTCTTCCATCTCAGAGTCCCTCCCTCTCTGTCCTTTCAATGTTTTTTTATTCTTCTTCTGGAAATCCCCTTCAACGACGAGCTCACACAGCCAGTAACGCAGCCATTCTGGCTTTGGAAATTACACGATGCGGTGAAACGGCTGGTACATAAACAAATGGATAACGCTGACACTTTAATATGGCACGCACTTTTCATAAATTCGCCTTCTGGCTCTGCTTTGTCTCTCATCCATATTACGTTCACCCCCTCCCCACACTGCAAGTCACAACATGCCATGCATGCTTCTTTGTACGCACGCGTGAAGTTAACGCTCAAAGAAGGCCGCTTGTGTTGTGGCCGAAACGTCGTGAGAATATTATTGTGTTATTTTATTTTATCAATTTATTATTTTATTCTCATTCTACGTGGTGGTGACTTTACCGAAAGAACCAAAGAAGATGACGCTCAAAGGTCCGCACCGATGGATCCAATGCACTTGCTCTATTCCCATCTCCTGGCCACCTCACAGATCAAGTGGGGATTGTGAGGTTCACACATGTCAAAGACTTAGTGGTTCCCAACCCCGTGGTTTGGAGATGCTGCGTGGCGTCACCCTACATTTTGCAACGCGTGACGGTAAATTTTGTTATGGTTTGCTCATGGTGTGCAGGTCCAGAAATTGTTTGGGAACTTAATGAACTCCGTGATCCACCTACAAACACTTGCTTTTCGCACGGTCATCCTATTTCACCGACATCCAAATATTAGACGCATAATCTGTTGCTCTGTGTCCGTCTCGCCTCTCTCCCCGTGTCTGCCTCTTTATTGCGATGGCCTGTGTCGCTCTTCGTCAGCCTCTCTCCATGTCCATGTTGTACGACAGCTCTGTCAGCAACATGCGGTTCCAGCGTCCAGTCCTTCGCCTATTATTGCAATGCGATGTTGTCCCATGTCGTGATACAGCTTAGTGATTTAAGCATTTATTTCGTCATCAATTATGAATTTAAATCCTTATCAGCCCCACAATCATGATCATCACTGTCACCATCCTCACAGGGGTAATTCAAATGAAACCTTACGAAGTGATACAACTATATTCCAGCCATTCTCAGGCCACCAATAGATGAAGACCTTTGCATGCCATGCCCCTCATTTTGAGTGTTTGACCATACTTCACCATGCTGGTCAGCTTGGATTGGTGAATGGGGGGAGAGGACAGGAACGGTTTTGATATCAATTAACAATGAAGTTAGCCATGCCTAGCAAATTAACTCGGGTCGCCAGGTTCATTGCACTGTGTACTAACTGCTTTACCACTGCTCCAAGTCTGGTTACCTTTTACGGACTTGAATCAAAGCATGTTTGTATGTATGTAGAACTTCTTTCGCACCGTACGTGGCCAACCGTGCTAATTGGAGATGCGGAACATTGTGGTATTTACACTACTGGCTCTAGAGGGGAGCAGATGGAGAACACTACCAACAATAGCAATTTTATTATTATTATTCTTTATCCAGAAAAGCCTCACTGGATCTCAACTCTTTTTTCAGCAGGGTCCTGCTAAGATTTCGCAGTCGGGGGTGATGTTGCTGTGTAATCCCAATCATTTGTCAGCATTGGGATGTATGGCTCACACCACTTACGTTGTAAATGTTATGGGAAATTCCAGAAGAATCGTATGCAGAACAGGTGAAGAGCCCACAAATTCTACACAGAGAGATGCCCGAGCTGGGAATCAAAGCCGGGCCCTTCTTGCGATGAGGTACACGTGGCGTTGTTTATTTGTTCCAAAAACAAACATGTCGCAGGGATGATAATCCATTTAGTGAGAGGCACGTGTGAGTAACCATCATGGGCATGCCAGGTGAAGTGACCGGTCATAGAGGAACTGGCAGGGAAAAGAAAGGACTTCCATTGTGCAATGTGTTTTTTTCTTCCACGAATGCAACGATTTATCTGATTAGGAAGTCTCTCTTCTCTTGGTAAAACCAACGAGATTGGACCTGGCCGTGGGCGGCTGAGTCATTCAGATACCAGATGGCTTCTGCTGATGATTCTCACCTAACATTTTACATCTCGGAATTGGAATTGAAGGATCACATGGAGATTAAAGCCCGTGAGAAATGCAACACCGATCTGTCGCAATTTTTTGCCCCCCTCTCTTCAACTCACACTGGTCAGCGTGAAGTACTTACTATACTATAACTAACAACTATATTTATTTTACCACGTAAGGCCCACTGAGTTATATAGCTCTTTTTTTAGAAGCGATCTGGCCACAAATGATAGCTCAGCAAAGTGGCTTATCATGTGGGAATTTATAGCAGACAAATGTGGAGCTATCAATTGTGGCCAGGTCGCTTCTGAAAAAGAGCTATATAGCTCAGTGGGCCTTACCTGATGAAGTCCAAATAATTACGTTTAACTGTTTTTGTATTCTTTGATTTTCTGTACTTTAAGTATGAAGAAAAATTACGTAACATTTATTCAACGCACTTCACTCAAAGTCTACCACAATGCTTTTATTGTAGCAACTGTATGATATATAATGCTTATAACAAAAATGCTGTCTGTTACACAAAACAATTGGCTAATTAAATAATCGACTAAAATGAGGAAGAAATAATGTCCATGCCATTAATTACTGTGAAACACATTTATCAAAGAACTACGTTTATGGGGAATATAGATTTATTTGCAAATTCGATCATTGACTTTATTTCAGAAATATTGCCAGGAAATAATACATGAAAGAAAAAAGCAACAATAACCATGATATAACAATATTTTAAAAAGACACGACAAGAGTATAGCGGGTATTTCGTTATACAGTATAATATATTGAAGTATCGGCACATTGTGGCAACCAGGGTTTTCATTCCTTTTCCTGCATGTTCCCAGCCTTATTACCGTGGCACGCTTGATCTGTAGATGGAAATGTGTTGTTGGTTATTAAACTTGGTGAGCACAGAAAGCAAGGGTGACTTAAAATACTAAAATTATATTTATTAACAACGAGTCCACGACTGAATGGGGGCTTTTCCGTAATTCACCACTCTGGTTAGTGCGGGTTGGTGAAACAGGGAGGGGGGGGGGGACAAAATCAGGCAGACATCACACTCCATTGATGTTGGTTATGTTCAGGAATCACAATCAGTTTGCTGGGTACATAGATAACGCTTTACCATAACCCCTACACCACTCTTACCCACATTCGATTCGAATGTTTTATTTAAAATTATTGTTTTTGGATTCCTGTATCATGGGTCTCTTTCAAAATTTGGGTCATGGCATCATCACACAATGACTTACATTTGCAAATGATGCCATGGATTTTTTTAAATGAAAGATTGCCGATAATAACTCCAATCAAAACAAGTGGACGCAGATGGTAACTCACCCAGTGAAATACAGGGAACTGCAACTTCTGCAATTAGCGTAAAAAAATGCTATTCAAGTATTCGTATAACAATTATCGGCGCGTGCCGCGCGGAACGAATTAATTTGAATGGGGAGTAAAACTGCTACTCTAGTATTCGCATGCAGCTTTGGATATGTATATCCAATTAATATACAGTTAGCGTGTAAAAAAAAAAATGCACGACCAATACCTGGAATCGAATCTGTCAAACACTTGCAAACAGTCGCCTCCGAATTGTTAAAACCACTACTCGGCTACATATGTATCCTTTTGCGGGAGGGAAGGGGAGGGGGCACTTCCTTTTACACCAATTCACTGAAAAAAACGTTATCGCGACTTCCCACTCACGTTTAGTTCTCTAAAATTCGAAGTAAAATAAGTGACACTCTTGATTTAAAGCTTTCGTGACTGCAGCGATTCATATTCTTGGTTCTTTCGGTAAAGTCACCACGTGGAAGGGAAGCAATGAAATAATAAAAATATAAAACAATTAAATTCTCAACAAGAAAATTTGTTGTGGTTTTCACACCTGATGATGATTGCTTGTGTTGCAGTCGAAACGTCGTGAGAATTGTATTGTTTTATATTTTTATTATTGTATTGTTTCCCTTCTACGTGACTTTACCAAAAGAACCAAGAATATAAGTGACACTGTTTTTCAGAATATTAATGAGCATAATGGGGGAGAATACAAATAAAATAAATGAGCATAATGTATATCTCCTTCACGGTTTCCATTTTTCCACGCAAAAAATTTGAAAAAAGTATTTCCTACACAACCTATTTAGCCAGTACGGCTGATGGGTTGGAGAGATGGATACGTGGAGACATTTTCTGCTTATTTATTCAGTTATAGTCTCAGCAACGGCGCTAATTGTTATTTTGAGTGAAGTATTATCACAGTTTTCATCGAACTAGGAGCTATATAAAGAGAGGATCCTTGCCTGTAAGATTGGTAGTTCACCATCACGAATTCAAGCAAGCTTGACTCTGCTGATGAGAGAGCGAATGTCTAGACCGGTCAAGCGGTTGCTTATCTTGAAACAATGCTGCTGAAATTATGTACTCCCAGAAGGATGTGGGGCTAATGGATTTTGTAAGAAATACTAGAATGTTTACGCGGAGAGACAGGTATGTGAAAGAGACATTGTCTGCTTATTTATTTTGCAGTGTTTTAGTAATTTCCCTGCTATATTCATAATCAGTAGTTGAATCATCTCCGTATTAAACACTTTGCGGCACTCAGACTTCTGTTTGAGAGACACATCACTGAACTGGGCAGTTAACGTCCTGTACATTTGAGCCATTGTGAAGTTATCCTTCACCAGAAGCTTTAATTGCAACATACTTTTCCACAGTGCACTACACACGGTTCGCCACCATCTTTTAAGAAGACGCCACTTCACACTGGCGGTACAAGGTGTTGTCATTACCACTCCATACACTTTCAGCAATCTGTCATCATTCTAATATTATCCATACATGTGCAGGTTAACATTGAAAGACCCTAATACATAATTTACGACTTAATATCTTGTTTCAAAAGAGCATCATTGTGTTTTTATGAGCTTTCTTCAGAGTTGGAGATGAAAGTGAATCAAGCCAATAATTATAATTTTCGTTTATCCAGGGAAGCATCACTGAATCTAAAGACACTCTTTTGGAAAGTTATGCATATGTATGTCTGGCTAATTCCATGAATGAGTGGCGTGTTGAAGGAAACTAGAGTACCTGGATAAAAAAAAGCCACTCATACCAGGGGGCGACAGTCAACGTGCCACTTAAATATAATCCATTGGTGTATTGGCCACCTCAAAACATGTGATAATCCCAGGTCGTTTGCCATCCCAAGTACTGCACTAATATAGAGTACTGAACATATTCCTCAAATCATACTGATCATGTCGGTGTCGTATTTGGTAAGCTTCTCACGATCTTACGGTGGCAATATCGATGCTCACGCATTTTACATGTGCAAGTCGGGAAAATTTCGGATAGAGATGTATATCACAAGGCGTCTGGCCAGTTGGTCACATGACCGCACAAGCTAAACTTGACTCGACGCATTATAAAGTATTTCTGCACAGCTGCAATGTGGCACTCGCTGAACATTTACACATTTCCCATCTGACAGTATTATAATAACAAAATACTCAACACATTCGTGTTTTGCTCATTTGACAGATCGATATATCAGGAGAAAGCACTGCTCCCAAACTAGTGTAAGGCATCTTTCCAAAGCGATAATATAGAAATTAAATGCAAAGCTTATATTTCCATGTGTTCTTTTCTCTCTCATTTTTTTAGGAAGGACAATTCAAGTACGGTACTGTAATTAACGAAGTTAATATTTACACAGCACACTCTGCCAATGACCAAGTCACCGAGGAGACATACACCTGATCTCATCAGATCTCACAAATCAAGCAAGTTTTTAGCCTGCATTGTGATTGAATCGGTCCCAACAAAAACAAAAACTCAAATAGGCGTTACCGGCAGTAGGAAGCATTGCAGAGCTGCCGACCTGCACTGAACTGTGCTTGGAAGTCTGGACTCACATCCCTCACAGCCATCATCCAGCAGTGGATTTACAAACAACGGGATGTGCATGCGATGGCGGAGCCGGGATTTTCAGGTAGGGGGGGGGGGCAACCCCTCCAGCAATGAACAATGATAGAGGAGTTGTTAGTAAGTAAGGACTTGTCCCTTGCTTGTTACTCGACGCGTGTGCGGCGATGGCGCAGACATCAATCCAGGGTCGAATTCGAACCGCGTTGTGTGATCGGCATCGCGCTCGCTGAAGGTGTTGATGCCTTCAGGGAAGTCGTGTCCTGTATACGCAACTGTGCACAATTCTGTGAGTCACTTAGAACTGCTTTGCCGTTACTTATTGTCAATTATGGACTCGGACTATTGTCCTATCATCTCAGAGTCCCTGGTACATAATAATATGCTACACAGTGGCAGTGGAGGTCGCAAAATGCCGATTTATTACTAATAAACCCCAATGTTCCGATCGAAATTAGGGATTTCGATCGGATCATTTGGGGGGCACGTGGCACCCCACCCCCCACTGGCTCCGCCAGTGTGTGCACATGTAGGGATACAGCGGGCTATATATCTTCAGCCAGTAGTTAAAAAGTAACTTTCTTATTGCGGGGGGTGGGGGGGGGCATTCTTTTTATACATCACGAACTGTTGAGTTCCCACGTAAAGTGGTATTCATTCCGTTGACAGATGATGGACCGAGTTGACCCATACCAGTAGCCAACTCTGGAAATAGACTGCATATCAATTAAATTCATGGCACCATTCACGGAGATGACGGCGTTAGTTGCGTTTGAGGCAACATTAAAGCACGTAACAGGCTACAATCTCACGACATGATGCTGCCACCATCCCCTGAATCTCACCCGTAGCCCGCAAAAACGCTTGCGAACAGAGTGGGCGCTGCGACCGACGTTCAAGGCGAGCGCCTCATTCGAGACCCAGACATCGCAACCGCCCTGGCCCGAGGACTTCCCTCGAAGACAACGGTGCGTCAGAACGTCAAGAGTTGCGATGCGCACACATCCTTCACGAATGAACATTTAAAGGCGAGCCACTGCAACGCGACTGTGGTTGCTACGCAAACCAAACAAAGGACCACAGAGTAAAAGCCACTGCAGGACTGTGCTTCTTTCATCGAGGAGGAAAGCAAAACTACACGAACGAACGAACTCTCTCTCTCTCTCACTCCCTGAAGTCCTCTCGGGAGGTTGGCAGAACTCAACGTTGGCATTGAGCTCCTGAACATATCTCTGCCATTCACCGCAAAAAAAAAATCGAATGGGATTACACCTTTGTCATTGCGGACCTCCAAAAGCGTCTCCGTTAAGATATACCAGTCCCACACATTTACCAATTTACTCCCCAATTCAAATACGAGTTAACTCGTTCAGCGCTGCACGCGCCCGATGATTGTTAAACGCGGCCTGCGTGACGCGCTAAGCAATGTCTATTTCACGTGGAATACGTGTACACACACACACACGCACACCGATATATCAATCTTAATTTAAATCGGATCAATGCAGGTTAGCGTTAATTGCTCAGAGCGGCACGTGGGGGTCGTGTTTAACAATCATCGGGCGCGTGCAGCGCGGAACGAGTTTGTAATTATTTGTATTTGAATGGGGAATTGGCGACCGGAGCGTGCCTGTGGGTCGCGAGGAGTGGAATTTGGGGAAACCCTGCCGGAAATAATACGTCTGGGATTTTTTTTTTGAACTGAGAATCGTGACGACGAGGCTTCGTCTCCACCTGACTGACGTGTGGGATGTGTAAGAACAAGGGAAATTCCAGTCGCTACCATAAACGTTATGTAAATTAAAAAAAGACCCAACCTAAAGTTGTATACTGTACCACAAAACACAACTCTTCAACACATTCGTCAATAATCACTGCTTGAAAGGCGGGGGGGGGGGGGAGATAGTGTACAATAGCATAATTGACAAATGTGTTGACTTGTTTCGTTAATTGTGGGCCACTGCCAACGCAGTATCACTAAACAATGTGTTGAGTTTGCATTCCTGTGTGTGGGTAGACTGGTTGAGTGACCTACTGAGTATTTTTTGGCCTCCCCCGTAATGCCCTCGATCTCTTGACGCATCAATATCTGAATAACCCAACCGGTAATGGGTACCCATTGTAATGTATATGCATTCATTAACGCCTCTCTCTGGCCTTCGCACCTGACGGGCTCAAAAGTGACGACATCACATCTACACCTCTGTTTAAGAAGTAAACAGGAGGATTTCTCCACAAATCTGGCGGTCACTTGATGATGCTTGTTTGCAATTACTGGTGAAACGTCGTACTCAAATTGTAAATGTGAATTTACCCTCCAACACACCGGTGCGCTCTGCTAGTAACGAATCGGCACGTTCTGCTTATGTGACAAACCTTACTAATTGGCTGTGTCGGGTGGTGGCGGGTTTAACGACACATTTATATATTTACGCGATCTAACCCAGAAAAAAAAAACCTCACGGTTAATATCACTACTTTAACATCTCTAGCCCAGCCCACTTCGCTTACGACCCTTGGGCTACGCCCATTTCAAACCTTTAAAACATCTTGCCTCAGCAGCTTTATGGGTGCAAACTGAGCAATCATTGGAAGGACGTTATTAACCACTTTAAGTCATAACTGGCTGTGATGTTTCCATCCTACCTTCTAATGTTAGTAGTTATTTTAACAGGTTAAATGTCTCACCAACACAGTCACCGTTGCTCGTTTTCCTCGATGTGGCGGTGGCTCTCCGATCTTACATTGACATGCTAATCTTTCACTTTAACGTCACTAGCCCCTGCCCACTTCGCTTACGACCCTTGGGCTACGCCCATTCCAAACCTTTAAAACATCTTGCCTCAGCAGCTTTATGGGTGCAAACTGAGCAATCATTGGAAGGACGTTATTAACCAGTTTAAGTCATAACTGGCTGTGATGTTTCCATCCTACCTTCTAATGTTAGTAGTTATTTTAACAGGTTAAATGTCTCACCAACACAGTCACCGTTGCTCGTTTTCCTCGATGTGGCGGTGGCTCTCCGATCTTACATTGACATGCTAATCTTTCACTTTAACATCACTAGCTCCTGCCCACTTCGCTTACGACCCTTGGGCTACGCCCATTTCAAACCTTTAAAACATCCTGCCTCAGCAGCTTTATGGGTGCAAACTGAGCAATCATTGGAAGGACGTTATTAACCAGTTTAAGTCATAACTGGCTGTGATGTTTCCATCCTACCTTCTAATGTTAGTAGTTATTTTAACAGGTTAAATGTCTCACCAACACAGTCAACGTTGCTCGTTTTTCTCGATTTAGCGGTAGCTCTCCAATCTTACATTGACATGCTAATCTTTCACTTTAACGTCACTAGCCCCTGCCCACTTCGCTTACGACCCTTGGGCTACGCCCATTTCAAACCTTTAAAACATCTTGCCTCAGCAGCTTTATGGGTGCAAACTGAGCAATCATTGGAAGGACGTTATTAACCAGTTTAAGTCATAACTGGCTGTGATGTTTCCATCCTACCTTCTAATGTTAGTAGTTATTTTAACAGGTTAAATGTCTCACCAACACAGTCACCGTTGCTCGTTTTCCTCGATGTGGCGGTGGCTCTCCCATCTTACATTGACATGCTAATCTTTCACTTTAACATCACTAGCCCCTGCCCACTTCGCTTACGACCCTTGGGCTACGCCCATTTCAAACCTTTAAAACATCCTGCCTCAGCAGCTTTATGGGTGCAAACTGAGCAATCATTGGAAGGACGTTATTAACCAGTTTAAGTCATAACTGGCTGTGATGTTTCCATCCTACCTTCTAATGTTAGTAGTTATTTTAACAGGTTAAATGTCTCACCAACACAGTCAACGTTGCTCGTTTTTCTCGATTTAGCGGTAGCTCTCCAATCTTACATTGACATGCTAATCTTTCACTTTAACGTCACTAGCCCCTGCCCACTTCGCTTACGACCCTTGGGCTACGCCCATTTCAAACCTTTAAAACATCTTGCCTCAGCAGCTTTATGGGTGCAAACTGAGCAATCATTGGAATGACGTTATTAACCAGTTTAAGTCATAACTGGCTGTGATGTTTCCATCCTACCTTCTAATGTTAGTAGTTATTTTAACAGGTTAAATGTCTCACCAACACAGTCACCGTTGCTCGTTTTCCTCGATTTGGCGGTAGCTCTCCGATCTTACATTGACATGCTAATCTTTCACTTTAACATCACTAGCCCCTGCTCACTTTGCTTACGACCCTTGGGCTACACCCATTTCAAACCTTTAAAACATCCTGCCTCAGCAGCTTTATGGGTGCAAACTGAGCAATCATTGGAAGGACGTTATTAACCAGTTTAAGTCATAACTGGCTGTGATGTTTCCATCCTACCTTCTAATGTTAGTAGTTATTTTAACAGGTTAAATGTCTCACCAACACAGTCACCGTTGCTCGTTTTTCTCGATTTGGCGGTAGCTCTCCGATCTTACATTGACATGCTAATCTTTCACTTTAACATCACTAGCCCCTGCCCACTTCGCTTACGATCCTTGGGCTACACCCATTTTAAACCTTTAAAACAGCCTGCCTCAGCAGCTTTCCCGCTATTTTTTCTCCTGATGACGATTGCTTGTGTCGCAATCAAAACGTCGTAGTTTTATTTTATTTATTTATTTAGTTTGAACCTATCTACGTGACTTCACCGAAAGACCCAAGAATATGAATATCGCTATCGTTTGTCTCGTCCATCCTGACACTTGCAATAAACACATGCCACATTGAACAATAAGACCGGGCGGGAGGTCATATGCATTCATTGAGGCCGTAAAGTAGCTCAGAGGCTCTACATGGCTCCAGTTTGTTAAAACATTATTCAGTACTGTACACACACACACACCTTGCCTTGTTATCCTAGTTGTAAACGAGCACACATTGGACCTGTGCAATTAAATTGTCACAACCGATCACTTTTGTAAAATACTGTTCAGTTTTTATAACGCTGTGTAGATAAAGGCGCAATCCCTTGCAATTGCCTTCTCACGCCACTGCTGACGAAAGGGACTCCACAAGATGGAGCTCTAAAGAGCCCCTCTATAGGGTATTTGGCCTACTGTTCCACTCTGAACAAACGTCTTGGAAGAGATGGGAGTGCCCACACTTTACCCCACTACCACACGCGACTAACCGTGGGGGTTCCCGTGTCATATAATAAACTGCTGGGTATACTGTACACGTAATTGTCACGTTATAGGTACCATTCAAGACACCTAAGAGTAAGTCGTCTATGAAAAGCTGCCCACTCGTATCACAAAGTACATGTTTCTTAAGTCTACATAGTGGGGACACTTTGAGCGACTTTGTAAATGTCACATTTTGATCATTGAGTAATAATTAACAGCTAGTACAGTACTATAGCAGTATTGTACTTATCAAGAGGACATGACTCCTGTCACAGAAATGTGGAATTTCAACCACTGATTACCAAGTGACAATTAATGACAATGACAATTAATTGTGTTGTTTTGCAGTATTTCAACATCCTGCTTGAGGAACTATACTACTGTAGTGAGTTCAACTGAGTCGCAGACTTAGACTTGCAGGCAACACATTTATTTAACTCCAACACACGGGGTGACTTTCCCCTTGACAGAATAACAACCTATGGTGGTGACCACCAGGCTAACTTCACTAATTACAACGTAACTAGCCACTACGGACCGGGACCAACAGCTTCGGCCCGGGTCCACGTGTTGGAGACTCGTTGAACGGAGAACTCAGACGAAGGGTTTCTTCCAGAATGAACAACAACAACAACCCTGGTCCCTCTCGGGACCCGGCTTATATTATCTGCGGCGTGGCCGGCTCCGCCCTTGGCCACGACCACTTTCTAGAACCCTCGGGAAGGAACTGGGTCCCAACTACGTGACCACCCCTAGCCCCCACTTGGGGGCCCTTTGTAGACTTAACTGGTCACGTGTTCTCCCGAGTCAATCAAAGTGCCATGGCCTCGAGTAACCTCATCCCTCGGCCGGCACGCACACACCCTGTCCTGTAGGGGCTGGCACTGCACGCCAAGCGTGATGCCATCTAGCGCTGTCAATCAGCGCTCACCGAGCCCCTCTAGGGCCGGTACTACACCCACACCACTGTGGTGTCCGCGATGTCGTTACATCGCACACCGTGACTCTCTAGGACCGGTACTACACTCACACCACTGTGGTGTCCGCGATGTCGTTACACCACACGCCGTGCCTTTCTTGGGCCGGCACTGCACATTGACATCCTGCGATGTCACTACGCTACTGTTTTTTTTTATTTTATTCAGCCAATAGGAATATACAAATAGAGTGGGTACTGCACTACATTCATTATCTGAAGCCAACAATTAGAGAAGTTGTTTTTTAGATGGGTCCCCACCACAGGAGTGGAATTTCCATAACTTTCGCAAGACCAACAGAAATCATCAGCGCCACCCCCATACGAATTTGAGCGTGGGGACATTGGCTTTAGTATACAGTAAAGTATTGTGAAAGGGAATGATGCCCTACTGGCATGCCCTTTGTTTAATCCAGAAAAAACTCTCAGTCTCAAGACTCTGTCCGGAGGATCCTCCATTGGGATATTTAGCCAACATCACGAATGGACATTTGGTGTGTGCAATGAAGAAAATAAATGGAATATTCTACAAGTAAACATGGAATGTTGGCCTAACGACGGTTCCTTGTAGGGCCAAACACATATTGGGATGTTTACTGGGCATCTCCTGTCCATCAAGACCATTGCTGGGCAGCACCAAAGCAAATAATTAGCGCACACACTCAGTGTATCTTTGCAACAATGCCGCCATACGACATAAGTGGTGTGTGAGAGGAAAGCCACTTTGTGACACCACTCTTGGATTGAGGACCTGTCTACACCGTTGTGAGTCGTGATGGATGTTTGGACCGTACTTGGCCACGCTGGTCAGCGGTGAAGGTCGGGGAGCGTAGAAGTACAGGGCAATGGATTTTTCTGCGATGTCCTCCAACAACGTAGCACCGAAGCAGCCTACAACACCTGCTTTGGTGCATATTGGTTCACTCACAAATAGCACTCGCCAGGTCTCATACTGCTTAAGCTTAGCTTTTGAGATCTGAACATGACACTACTCCACCGTGATGAAATGAAGCCAGGTTAATTACTGAATAATGCCCGTTTATATTCAAGCATATCAGAGGATGCAGCTGCTGAATAACTATTGTTGGTCTGGTGAGTCAACACATAGACTGGAGGGAATTAATAAATAAAACAAAGATGAGTACGTGGAGACACGGAATATAGTTCTTATGAAAAAAAATAGGCGTTTACCCTTTCTGGCAATAAAACAGGTATTAAGATGTTGAAACACCAAATAAATACCTATTTCAGGGCATGACGTCTGCATTAACTACGCATATTTGTGGAAAAACGTGCTAACAAACATTATCTGATCATATGTGCATTGTCTTCGGTCTCACACTAGTGAGAAGGCCATAAAGAAGACTGTCTCTGGTGTAGGCCGATGAGTTTCTAAATGCACACATTATTATCAGAGCATGTTTGTTTGCGTGCTTTGCCACTGGAATGTCTGATTAATGCAGACTGATGATGCAAGAGGCATCAACATGAACACTACTGTGTTCGAAACACCGTATTCTAAATGTTGTGGATTCACTCTTCAAACCAAGGCCGTAGCCATGGAGTTGACATTTGGGGGGGGGACCAAATCTTCCAGGGGGTCTGGGGGCCCCCCTCCCAGAAAAAAATATAAACTTGAAAACGAATTTCCTGTCTAATTTTATAGCAATATATTGGGGGGGGCATTTTGAGCATATTTGAATATTGGGGGGGGGGGGATATGTCCCCCCCCCCAATATATATTATAATTATGGCCTTGCTTCAAACACACCGGTGGGCTGAAGAAGTAACTACGGTAATTGGCATTTTGTTAACGTGACACTTTTTACTGATTGGCCGTGTCGGGTGGTGGAGGGTTGCGACACATTTATAAATAACGCGAACTAACCCAAAAACCTTCATTATGAATAATACTGGTCGCGAAAGCCTACGTGTTAAACTGACCGTATTCGGTGTTCAGAAGATCTTGTGTTTTATTGCCAGAAAAAGGTAAAGTAACGTAGAGTATGGATCCTTGCAGTCACGAAAACGTCAAAGCTAGATTGACCTCAAGCCTATTCTCATTTTGTCCATCATGTTGATACTGTAAAAATAAAAAAAAAGTTCTCGCTAACACATCTCTGCTTGAACCGTATAAAAATACTATACGGATGTGCCTTTGTATGCAAATACAAAGGCACAGTGTCTCGTCAGCAGTGTATTGAGCAGGTGTTTGACGTGCAGGTCAACAGCACGCAGGTCAACAGCACGCACACACACACACGTGTTGTTGTCGTAGCGGTAGTCAGTGGCATCAGAAACCGAATTTTGTTGAGTTCCCTACGGGGCGTGGGGCGGGTCTACTGGCGTGACCCCAGCGGCGACGGGGGTTTCCAGAGGACGCGGCAGGGAGGGGGGAGGGGGAGGGAGGGGGGGAGGGGGGAGGAGGAGGAGGGAGGGAGGGAGGAGGAGGGAGGGGGGAGGGAGGAGGAGGGAGGGAGGAGGAGGGAGGGGAGGAGGAGGGAGGGGGGGACGGAGGGGGGGACGGAGGGGGAGGGAGGGGGGGACGGAGGGGGCGAGGGAGGAGGGAGGGGGAGGAGGGAGGAGGAGGGAGGGGGGGAGGGAGGACGAGGGAGGGGGGGAGGAGGGAGGAGGTGGGGAGGGAGAGGGAGGAGGGAGGGGGGAGGGAGGAGGAGGGAGGGGGGAGGGAGGACGAGGGAGGGGGGAGGAGGGAGGGGGGGAGGGAGGAGGTGGGGAGGGAGGGAGAGGGAGGGGGGAGGAGGAGGGGTGAGGGAGGGGAGGAGGGAGGGGGAAGGGAGGGAGTAGGGGGAGGGGAGGGAGTTGGGGGAGGGGAGGGAGGAGGGAGGGGAGGAGGGAGGGGGAAGGGAGTAGGGAGGGGGAAGGGAGGGGGGGGAGTAGGGGGGGGAGTAGGGGGAGGAGGGAGTAGGAGGAGTAGGAGGGGCCCTTGGCTAAGGAAGCGAGAACATTTTGCCGCACACGTTGTGTGACGCCTTCACCACCGTCGGGATATGTTCCCGGACGGGCTGTGTTTGATCCCCGATGGTCGTCACTGTCACCAAGTCAGCCTGCTTCGTGTTGTCGCCGGAGCCGATATTCACTCAGTGGACGCACACAGAGGGACAGAGAGAGGGTTTGTTGTTGTTGTGTGCTTGGGTTAAAGAGGACGGAGCGACTTCACACGGCTGCCTGTGAAAGCTTCGAAGGCAACGAGGAGAAGAAGAAGAAGAAGGAGGAGGAGGGGCGTGGGAAGCGTTCGAGACGACGACGACGATAACGACGGTGATGATGGTGGTGGTGGTGGCCGACGCGCGCCGCCTCCTGCTGCTGCTACTCGGACTGGCCGCCGTGCTGTCCTTCGCCGCAGGTGAGACAAAGACGGCCCATCGTGTGAGCAGCCTTCAAACAGACCCCACTACCACCACCACCACCCCTACCACCCCTGTCGCCTTTGTATCCCCGGTGGCGATGTGTGCGTGCCCATGCGTTGAACTTCTTCCGCGCCGTGCTCATCGCACCCCCATGGCCTGATTCGCATTTTGAGGCCGAGTCGACCTAGGGGTGGGAGTCCCCTCCCCTCCCCACCGGCACCGGTTCAGATAATCATCTCCGGGCCACGTTGGTGGCGGTGAACCACGACGTTCTGTAATAAGATCGGGCACTCATAACAGCCGTGTGTGTGTGTGTCCACGTGTGTTAGTCAACCACCGCCACGTTGGTTACCCCGTGCCCTTTATAGATGTCATCGTTCATCCTATACAATATACTATACACTACAGTACACTACACTATACACTACACTATACACTACACTATATACTACTATACATTACACTATACACTACTATACACTACACTATACACTACACTATACACTACACTATACACTACTATACACTACACTATACACTACACTATACACTACTATACATTACACTATACACTACACTATACACTACTATACATTACACTATACACTACACTATACACTACTATACATTACACTATACACTACACTACACTGCTATACACTACTATACAGTACACTATACACTGCTATACACTACACTATACACTACTATACACTATACACTACACTATACACTACACTATACACTACACTATACACTACTATACACTACACTATACACTACTATACACTATACTATACACTGCTATACACTACACTGTACACTACTATACACTACACTATACACTACTATACACTACACTGTACATTACTATACACTACGCTATACACTATGCTATACACTACGCTATACACTACTATACACTACACTATACACTACACTATACACTACTATACACTACACTATACACTGCTATACACTACTTTACATTACACTACACAATACACTACTATACACTACACAATACACTACTATACATTACACTATACATTACACTATACACTACACTGCTATACACTACACTACACTGCTATACACTACACTACACTGCTATACACTACACTACACTGCTATACACTACTATACACTACACTACACTGCTATACACTACTATACACTACACTATACACTGCTATACATTACACTATACACTACTATACATTACACTACTATACACTACACAATACACTGCTATACACTACTATACACTACTATACATTACACTATACACTGCTATACATTACACTATACACTGCTATACACTACTATACAGTACACTGCTATACACTACACTATACACTACACTATACACTACACTATACACTGCTATACACTACTATACACTACACTATACACTACTATACACTAAACTATACATTACTATACACTATACACTAATATACACTACACTATACACTGCTATACACTATACACGACGATACACTACACTATACACTGCTATACACTACACTATACACTACACAATAGACTACTATACATTACACTATACACTACACAATACACTACACTATACACTACTATACACTACACTATACACTTCTATACATTACACTATACACTACTATACATTACACCACTACATAGCAGTCAACCCCGTTATCAGTGTCCAAACTTATTACAGACCAATTCAGACCTTATTGGTCACCCACGTGTACCCTATGAATATCAACATTCCTCCTACAACATCCAGTCACAACGAGAGAAACGCAAACGAATAGCCACATTTAAAACAAAAAAAACTTAACCAATTGGCTGTCGGGGTGGTGGCTGGTTTAAACGACACAACATTAATGTTTACGCGATATAACCCGAACAAAAAAAAAACGTCTTATGGATAAATCTCGCTATCGTTTGTCTCGTTCACTTTGACACTTAACAACAAACACATGCCACGTTGAATTATGGGACCGGGCGGAAGGTCATATTCATTCACTCATTCAGTCCGGTAAGTAGCCCAGAGGCTGCGCGTGGTTACAGTTTACAAGGTGCTTTTATTTTTCTCACAATTACAATTTTCATTGCTCATGCCTGGCAAAGGGCTGCGTATTGTAATTTTTTTGTTTGCACGAATAGTGCTCTAGGAAATAAAGTTTGTTTTGGAGTTTATTAAAGCATTCAGTACTGCTGTACACACACACAGACACACAGACACACACTCCTTCATAGACCTGATTGTCGCAACCCATCACTTTTGTAAATACTGTACAGTTGAATATGGGGGGAGGGGGGGTCTAACTCGGCCTTCCATCGTGGTGAAGTATGGTCAAATACCCACCACGACCCGCACGGCGTTGGTGGGTGGGTGGGTGGGCAAGAGGCACTCATCCAGCAGTGGATGGTGGATCGGCACATTGTTTTGATGGCACAGTGCAAGGATCATCATCAGGTTGTCTCGTGCAAGGGGAGCAATGTTTAAAACATTGCTTTAGCGTTATACTTTAGGTTAAGGCCAGCACTGTACACACACTGTACGGGTTATTAAGTACTGCACAGTATTCTTGGTTCTTTCGGTAAAGTCACGTAGAAGGGAAACAATAAAATAATCCAAAAAATATTTTTTTATTTTATTGTTTCCCTATAAAAGAATAAAAAAAATATATCTTTATTATTTTATTGTTTCCCTATAAGAAAAATAAAAAATATATTTTTCTTATTTTATTGTTTCCCTATAAAAGATAAAAAAAATATATATTTTATTTTATTGTTTCCCTTCTACGTGGTGACTTTACCGAAAGAACCAAGAATATGAATCCCTGCAGTCACGAAAGCTTTAAATCAAAATTTTACTGCACAGTAGTTGAATATACAATTCCCATTGTCATTGAGAATGTGTCGGTCCACGAGGTTGCAGATATTTCTCTATAAATGTAAACAACTTTAGCCCTTATGGCCTGCCAAAGTAGTGTTCGCTGCGTGTTACAGTATCTTAGCTATTTTGGTTTATTCTTCAGAACTTTAAGAAGCCTCCGGGTCCAGAAAAAATAAATGCCTCCCTTTTTAAATTGTACTTTTTGTTTGAATGCACTCAACAGAGTTGGCCAAAATGAGGAAGGATTGTTTGTTTTTATTGTGTCACAAGGCAGTTGTTGTCATGGTTAATGTTTTTAGTTAAAACAATTCCATTGCTTCGCCATAAATTCCGTGAGTTCAATGGTGAGGCTGTCTCCTAGGTTGACTCAGCCAGAATTTACTCACACAGCAACACGCATGCGATTGGCATATTAAAAAAAAACAATAACAACTTTGATCTGCAACCATTAATGATGCATCACCAACTACAGTACACCCTTTAACCAGCCGTGTTGATTTACGACTACAGTATACGTACGACTTGCCATGGTAAAATGCTACAGTGTGCCATACGATACTATTGCAACCATGCTTCGGCAGCCCTTATGAAGTTTGTACCGTGTGTATTGGTTTACATTACAACCGTGTAACCCCATTATAGTAGCTGCGTTACCCTGTTGGGTGGGTCTGTTGTGATGCTTAACGTCATCACGGCATGCCACACTGCATTCCAAAGAACGAAGATCCCTCTCCCTCCCCCCTCCGTATAGCCTTAACAGACTGTTAGCGAGCACCTATGAAGGTCGGAACGGCACACGAGTGGGTGGGTGGCCAGCACCACACCTGGCCGCCTTTGTCTCCCCAGTGGCGGTGTTTACCGCACACCGCTACACCAGGTACTCGTTTGAGACTGAGTGGACCTTGGGGGAGGCCCAGGACCGGTTCAGATAATCGTCACTGACGGTGTTGGCACACCACCGCCTCCCCATTGCATTCCGCACACCCTGACACAAGCAAGCAAGTGTTCTATCCTCGCCAACACCGTCCATGAAAATACATTGAAGGGATTGAACGTCCTGCACAAACATGCACACACGGCCTGTTGGGAAGAGAAAAAAAGCGTCACGATGAGGTGTTCCACTGGGATTGGGGAATTCCTAGACTAGATGACATTGACTTCTCCAAGACAGAGGTTCTCTGCAAGCCATCTGGCTACCGCGAGAGATTCGTTCATGAGGCTATCCACATATATAAACACAGAGACAATTTCAACCGAGAAGATGGATTCTGGCTTGGCAATCATTGGAAGGATTTGATAAACCATTTCGGGTCTTAATTGATTGTTCACGCTTACGGTGGCTTTCAGACCGCAACCATTATTTTTCGTCTCCCCCCCCCCTCTTCTTTTCCGAACATAGATGGACTCGTCCATCTGAATAACTGCCAAATCGCTGTCCGTGGTGCTAACGTTAAAAATAACCGCCACTTTTTTCAAATTTTCTTGTTGTGGTTTTCACACCTGATGATGATGATGATTGCTTGTGTTGCAGTCGAAACGTCGTGAGAATTTAATTGTTTTCTATTTTTATTATTTTATTGTTTCCCTTCTACGTGACTTTACCGAAAGAACCAAGAATATGAATCCCTGCAGTCACGAAAGCTTTAAATCAAAATTTAAAAGCCAAAATATTGCATTTCCTTTGCAGCTCCACTCCTGCAGTTCCACGTTAGAGGCATGCCCTCGTCTGCTGCTACTAGCTCGCCCACTTCCATGGATCTTGGTTTGCACTCCCAGTCAATGTGCTGCAGTTTACCCAAGAAGTCGATAATTTAGGGATTCCTGAATTATTGAAGCTCTTCTGTAAATAAAAAAAATAGCAACTTCTCATGAAAGCTATTTTCTGACGGTACTGTACTGTGCAATACTGAATTTGGAAAGGACCACTGATGTGTAACCACAGCCCAAGGAAACCTTGTCTCTGAGTGGTAAACTTCTGCCAGGGACATTCGTGCCAGACGCTTGGTTTATTTTGCCAATTCTATGGGGATGGTCACATAGTTCAGCGGTCCCAGAGGAAAAATGAATGGTTAGATTATGGGATGTCACTAATAATCTTGGCAGATTTTCTAAATAACTCAAAAGCCTAAAAAGTGGTCCTCTGTTTTTTGTGTCACTAAGCCGTTGAACTTGTCAAAAGCTGCCTTGTGGTGTCATAGCACAGCCTCTATGCCAACCTTGGCAACGACTGGACACTCGCCAGTCACCATATTTTCATGCAATGTGAAGATAATTATAGGCATTCCCATCATGCAAAGCATTCTTCAATATACAAACTTATACAAATGATAAGCAATGCAATGATTTTACCATACATTGCACACTTATATAAACGTTTGGACTGTGTGGTCCTACACTGTGCCAAGCATTGGAGGCAGCTGTTTAGTTTTACTATGTTTCTGGCTGGTGTAAACTCATGCTGGAAAAGAGATGTGAAATTCTGCAAGGTGCACTCGAACAAATGTTTTTTTTAGAAAAGAACGTTAAGAGTCCTGTATATAGTTTCCCATTCATTTCAGGATTTTTTTCTTTCAAAGTCTGGTAAATCATTCATCCACAATACTTTAATTGTGACCTGTGTTACGAATATTGTATCTCTTTCCCTCTTGTTTTGTGGCATTTCAACTTGCAGTACCTGTTTTGATACCATGGCACGATTCTAGTCGGCATGAGTCAAGAGTATTTGGGGAAATTCCCGACTACATCATAAGGGCACCTCAACATACATTTAGGGGATTTTTATACTCCTAAGAATAGCACCGACAATATGCCTTATATGGCCTCGGACACGGATGAGGAATGTGCCCTTGCCAGTGATGTCACCCTCAAGTGGTGTATGAGGGTTAAGCAAGCATCGCCCATTCTGGTTTGACCAGGAAAAAAAAAACACCCTTGGTTTGAAACAAGCAATACAAAAAATGCCGCGTAATCTTGATTGTATACATTTTTAGCAAAGCGATTCACATTTTGGTTTATCGTGCAGGTGGCAATGTTATCCATATGGATGAACGTAGATGTGTGGAAATACTGTGGTAGATTATGGGAAACATATGTAGAGGTCGTGTGGCCACCGCGCCAGGGTTGAATATAGGGGTCACGCAAGGTACAAGGGACCACGCCAAGATAAAGAATTAAAGAAAGGCGTGAAATAAAGGGATCGGGGATTAGGGGGGGGGGGAAACCCAAAATATATATTCGCAGACGAGAGGAGAGAAGGTACATAAATAACTAAACTATAAACAAACTCTCTTTATTTTAGCAGGTAAAGCTATATACTGCAGCTATTATTTTTTTTTCAGAAGGGACCTGACCGCAAAATGATAGCTCAACCAAGTCGTTTAACCATGTGGAAATTTTTATAGCAGCCAAACATTCGAAAGCATGTTTCTAAATGCGGGCGGAAAGTGTGGCCGTGCAGCTGCACGTGAGAAACACTGGCGGAGATTCGCATATCGATGATGAGAAGGCCCAGCCACCGGAGGTGTGCCAATGACAAACCCCTAAGTGCAAGAGGTACACATGATGAGAGGCACAGAGAGTCGGAAATAACAGCTGACATAGGCAGGTAGGATGGAAACGTCACAGTCAATTAAGACTATACTTGGTTAATAACGTCCTTAAATCAAAATTTAACGTCCTTGATTGTTCAGTTTGTACCCATCTTCTCGGTTGAAGTTGTGTCTGTGTTTATTTATCTGGATGGCTTCATGAACAAATCTCTGATGATAGCTGGTGGGTTTGCAGATTACCTTCGTCTTGGAAAAATCTATTTCGTGTGAGCCCACAGCGTTAAAACAATGATCAGCAACGGCAGAGGTATTGGTCCTACCGTGTTTCAGATCTGCCTTGTGTTCGCGAACGCGGTCCAAGACATGTCGTTTCGTTTC
The DNA here is from genome assembly GCF_048934315.1 of Petromyzon marinus. Taxonomy (NCBI): domain Eukaryota; kingdom Metazoa; phylum Chordata; class Hyperoartia; order Petromyzontiformes; family Petromyzontidae; genus Petromyzon; species Petromyzon marinus. The sequence continues at coordinate 10,117,329 of NC_133671.1, forward strand.
CCCAATATAACTGCTGCCGCAGCCACAACTCAGTTTGTAGACACCAGGGTATTGCATGTCAGGAATCCCATCCTTTACAGATGGGATCAAATCACGGATTTTGTGTACTGTGTTGAAATGAACCTGGATCTTGTGTTTGTTTGAAGATTTTTGAATTATTTTTGGTAACCTCTGCTATGTATGGCAACGTGATGGTTTTGGTTGGCTCCTCAGATGGTTGTCTCCCCATGGCTGGGGAGACAGCTTTGCGGATTGTACGGTCAGAATATCCGTTCATCCTGAGGGCTTGGCGTACGTGCTCCAGCTCACTGGCAAGGTGGTGCTGGTCGGAGATACAACTATAATAAGGTTGCTATTTATTTTAAATCAAACAAATGTATGTAACAATTGGCATGCTATTTTTAATAGAGCATTGTGTAGGGTTAGAGTGTTTTACACAGTACAGTAATCAGTGCCTCTATCTGAATATCAATATGTAGGGAACTGTACAAGAGGAGGTTCTGAAAGGGTGCGTTGAGATGGTTTGAAACAGATTGCCGGAAGGCACTGCAAGCACACGTGTTATCATTTATTGGTGGACCCACTGTCCGATAGGGGTGGGGCCGAGCGATTATATCAAGGACTAATCGACGACCAGAGATGTGGACGATATCGGGGCCAACTGTTCAAGATCGACATAGTGGAAACCACCGGGCTTGATTGTTCAAGATTAAACCTGGTGGAAACCACCGGTGCTGAAGATAGCCATAACAATTACGAGTGTGGCAGTCGTTACACTCAATACTGTATATTCGTTGGGAGAAATAAAGCTCAACTCCTCCTGAAAATGGATGTCTCCAAGGAGCTTATTTACAAATGTTGTCTTTGTACCACAGCTATCATTGTCCCACTCTTCAAACACAACCCCCATGACTGATGTGGAGTCCTTCATCCAGCAGTGGATTGGCAAAGGGCTGTATACCACTGCACTACAGCTTTCATTAAACATAACCTGAAGAAACAATTCTAAATGTGCTAATCACTTAGTATAAATATTTTGTCATTCAAAGACATGTAGCTATATTATAAAATACATTTGATATTTCGTCAAACTTTTAGGTCTTCAATGTTATGTTCTTCAATCATTGAGTATAGTTAAATTACATTAGTTGTAAAATATGAATGAAAAAAAATACCTGTGAAATAAACACATGAGGGTTCTTATTCTGTTCGATTGAATTCTGAATACAGAATCGGTGCACATGACTAAATATTGTCGTATATGACCTTTCAAAATGTCTTCTCTTTTAAATGACTCAATATCAAAATAACATGGAAATAATGCCATTCCTGATAAACAGGAAGTCCGCATATACCCAGCTCCCAAGCAATGCAGTTTTTAAATAAGGAAATTTGTTCCACTAAAAATGACAATTATAACAATGCGTGTATGACTTCCTCACTTCTCCACCCACACCATAAGATCCTGTTTTTGATGCAAGCATTTGGCTATGACCTAACCACTGCAGTGAGATGCCTTCATCCTATTTATTAGCAGTCTTGATGTATCCACCCGTTGAGTGAACACCTATCACAATCTCTCAGTCTTGCGATGCGACCGCCCATATCACTTCAATGTAAAATTATAGTTGTTGCTCGACATCAACATCAGCCATATGAAGATCTCACTCGCACACATTAATTGATTTCAGCACTCCATCGCCCTGGGGGTTAATAGCGTCGTGTGTGTTATTGCCTTTAGATGCCCATACAACGACGAATCTTGTCCATTGGCCATCAGCCCTTTTAACTGATGTGTGTTAAGCCCACTTACTATCCATAACAGTTAATGTTGATGCCTATAATTAGCATTTGTTCCGTGATCCATGCATTTCTCTCCGTTTCTTAGTGTCGCTTCTTTGCACACTTATCACGGTTTTCTTGATTTTTTTTTTTTAGTGTCCATTTATGTATGTTGAACTTCGGTCACACCGTACGTAGCCAACCGTGCTAATCGGAGGTGCGGGGAATCGGAGGTGCGGTCCATGTTATTGATCTGTATCGCATAGTGGGTAATACGTACTTATTGAAAACGTCCAGTTAAATTGGTATGCAGCTTTTCATGATCACATTTTTTTCCCCAAAAGTACTCCCATCTTCCTCGAATTCACGCAAATGTTTTTTCTAATTTTGATCCCAATCCACCTTCAATAACAGCCCTAGATATACATATAGGATACACATTCTATTTGTAGGACATTTTTTTCTCATAAAATTATTCAATGATAAAAAAGGCTTTACCCTTTCTGTCATAAATACAGGTGTTAAAATGTTCAAACACCAAATAGACGCATATTAGAAGGTATTAAATCTGCATTAACATACTTGTGGTAAAAAATGCAAATAAAAATGATTCTATAATTTGTACACTTTTCTTGAAACTGATTCGCTTACACCAGAGGCTTTGTCGCACCAATGCTGGAACATAGGCCACCAAAAGGTGAACAGTACTACGTGACTTTACCGAAAGAACCAAGAATATAGTACTAGGACAATACAAACACCAAAGCATAAAAAACTTTGGTTAAGTAGTTATAACTGCTTGTATCTGTTCTAGAGTGGCAGTTATAATTGCTTAATGCTGTGTGGTTTGAGTAGGAAAAAGTGTACAACTGGTGGTGGTGTTGACCTTTTGTGACCTGACCTATTCGTCTTGACCTGACCTTTCATACATATGCAGTAGTCGTATATGGAGACGGAGTCGTAGTAGGAAGCAACTCTTTTATTTATATCTTGTAACAACTCACTAAGACCCTAACACGAAGGGGAAATGGCCGCTTCTACCCACAACCTGTGGAGGTACAGCCTCTGGACTATCTATCCTAGCCTACTCCTATAGTCCTCCGGCTGGCTGGAGCTAAGGAGGCTGACCCACCGCTGGCACCGGTGGGTCTCTGACCACTGGCCCGTCCAGACCCGGCCCTGAGAAGGACGTCGGGCTGAGGGAACCTCAGGGTCCTAGCCTCTCGACCTCTGGCACCGCACTGAGCCCCGGCCCTTAGAAGGACGTCGGGGCTTGGGGTCCAGGGTCTCGTCTCCAGGTGGCTCCTCGACTTCGGCTTGAGGCGAACTGCCCTCTTCTCTCAGGAGCCAGCCTTTTATTCGATTCTCCCACCGAGGGGCGGGGTTCCGAGGGATCTGTGATCCCTCGGGACCCCCTCCCCTCAGGAGGGGTTCTGGCCACAGGAAGCCCAACCAATCTGTTTGTTTGATCTCACTTTCTGCCTAGGGGCAGGGTTCTGGGGGATCACACACACACTCACACTCCACAGCCTCTACCCCTCAGGCGGGGTCTTGGTCAGGGTTATCACTGACCCCGCTCTGGTAGGTACCGTGTAGCGTGTGCGTGTTTACAGAGTGACCACCACATATTTAGGTTAACTTAGGACGATGTATTGTACCTGCTCTGGAGTCGGCTTGAGAACAATTATCGTCCTTTTGGATGCAAAACGTTAAAACATTTTCTGGTGGAAGTAATGCGGACGGGTCGATGTTGAGGGATGAATGGTGATCTGGTGGAGAATGTTTTATGTAAGTCATTCGATTACCCATCTGTTTCACATTGCTTGTTTAATATGTGTGTCGTATGCAGGTGGCGCTTTCTTTGTTTTTGTGGAAGATACCTTGTCTGCAGAACTTGGCCGTGACTTGACAATCCCGTGTACAACAGATGCTGATTTAATGAAATTGGCTGTTCAGTGGTACATTGTAAGTACCCTTTGACTATATTCAAACTATACCATGTTCTGTGCATTACAAGACACCCTTTCCCCCCCCCCCCCTGAATTTCAAAGCAAAGGTTGGGGGGGTGCTTCTGTAAATCTGGTAGGCATCTGTGTGTAACCAGGTTTGTATTGTGTTATTGACACCGAGCACAATTTTGGTGTATGCCTTACTTTCTGGAGCACACATAATCTGGAGAATATGGTAATTATTATGAATTGTACATCTGACTTTTGCGTGTATGTTTCCCTGAGAGTGTGACTGTATATTAATGCAAATCCTCAAGATAAATCTTTAACATTCGGGTTTGTATCATTCTCATCCCAAAAGTCCCATTCTTGCATGGAGTCGACTGCTCAGATTTGATTCCTCCATCTACACCCGACATTACTCGAACAGCCAGGTTTTCCTCGGTGAATGCATTCGTCGTTGTTACAATTGTCAATGAGTTTCATTATGGGTTATTCTTGAACTTGGACCTTTGTTACGTGGTCAGGACGAGCACATAACACTGCAGGGGAATTACCCCGTTCAGCCACCCTGAACACTTTCTCGCCTCGTATCTCCTTCCCCATCCTTTCCGGAACTTTCTTTAACTCTACACCAATCCCCTTTGTTTCTTCTAACGGTTACCCAACAACCTACCCCTCATTTCTAAAATTTTCTGGGCTCAATTTTGATTTGAAGCTTTCGTGACTGCAGGAATTCATACTCTTTGGTTCTTTCGGTAAAGTCACGCAGATAGAAAAATAAATAACAGATCAATAATTGTGATCTATTTTCTATCTACGTAATTTCCTGGGCTCATTCAAATTACCCCAATGGCCAATCCAATGCGAATGGTTCCGCAGCTTCTAATCAGATTATGCGCCTACGTCGGCTTGCCCTGTGATAACTCACCAATGGGATTCGAGCACGCTATATGAACTCGCACACCTTTTGACCAAGTATATATTTATGAATGGAGTTGTTCGCCTCTCAGCATCCCTTACACAATTATTAAAGAGGACATTGCTGATAAGGGGGCACTGGATATATTGGCTTTGCTTCAGGCACTGATGGACATCCCACTGTTTTTCTGCTACTGCACTTCAATATTGATTAATAATATGCACTCAAATGCATAAATGCTGGATAATATAAAATCATCGTTGTCATTATTTATAAATTAATATAATTACTTTTACACAACTGTTAGATAATTAAAATATCCTAACTTGAGAAGCATGTGGGTTTTGTATTCTGATGAGGTGCCATGTGGTTGAAGGTCAGATGTGAGAGGGTTGTGTACTGTAAACATTAAACAAAGAACCACCTGTTGGGCAAGGCTCCGTCGCTGTTCTCTCCAAGGTGTGTGTTTTTTCTGAATTCACTTCTTGTATGAATACATCTCTGCCCATTTTAGCTCTGCGGATTACCTCGGGCAACTCACATCGCCCCTCATCTCATTACAGCTCTACCTTTACGATATCTCTGGTGCCTGTCTCTCGTGCTTGTCCACGTTTAGTCTTTCATCTCACTACACCTCTGTTGTTTGTATCTTCTGTAACACAACAGCGTTTAGCTTGTCTGCATATGGTTTTTCATGTTACGCATCTCTCTTCAATGTCACGACATCTTGTCTACGTGTATCTTCTCCCATCACGACATATTCACCAACTGCACCGTCTTGTATTGCCATACAAAAATGCGCTTTTTTGATGAACCCCTACTTTGTGTCACTCTTCCAGGTCAAAGCAGAGGGACGAACAAGGGTGTACTTCAAGAAAGCAGGCGTGACGTTTCCTTCTGAGGATCCCCTATACCAGGGTCGGCTCTCAATTGTTGATGGCGTCTCACTTGTTGTGAAGAATGTGTCTCTGGTTGACCAGCGGGAATTCATTTGCAGCATCACCTTGGCCGCCACGGAGGCTAAGTCAACCAAAGTTAACGTCTACGGTGGGTGCAGCAGTGCAGAAATTGGCTGCTTTTAACAATGCTTACAGGACACCATTTAATGACGCGGGGGGTGGGGTTACATTCTTGGAAAGTGCCACGAAAGCCAAAACCCGCGATATTCAATACTTAAGCTGTACCTAAATAATGGGGTTAGGTAGGTACACTGCGACCAAAAATAGACACATCACGTTTGAAATAAGTACTGTACTGTATGCCAAATTTAAAACAATATAATTGAAATGAACATCTAAAAGCCCTACACAAAAACTTTCCAAGACAAATAGAATAAATACTGAATAAATACCGTATTACCAATGATGATGATCCAAAGCGCGGGGCTGTGTGTGTGTGTGTGTTTGTCCACAAGTGGGGAACGGGAGTGCTATGGTTAGCACGCTCTGCTACGAACCTGGCGACTCGGGCCGCTCATGCCCAACACCAGTGACGATTATCTCAATCGGTCCCAGGCCTCCCCTAAGTCGACTCGGCCTCAAGTGAGAACCTGGTGCGATGTGTAAACATTGCCACTGGGAAGACAAAGGCGGCCGGGCTTGGTGCTGGCCACCCACTCCCTTCGTATGCCGTGCTGGCCTTCGTAGGTGCTCGCTAATAGCACTTGCTATACAGGCTATACGGGGGATCTTTGTCTTTGTCCACGAGATGCTTGGAGGGAGCGGTGGTGTAGCGGTTAGCGCGCCGCGCTATGAGTTCGGCGACCCGAGTTCGATTCCCGCTCGCGGCCAACACCAGTAACGGTTATCTGAACCGGTCATGGGCGTCCCCTAGGTCGACTCAACCTTAAATGAGTACCTGGTGCGATGGGTATAAATGTCGCCACAAGCAAGACAAATGTGGCTCGGCGTAGTGCTGGCCACCTACCCCTGCGTGTGCCGTGCCCCGGCCTTAATAGGTGCTCGCTAACGGCACTTGCCTCGCTCAGCAGGCTGTTACCAAGTCCTGCGGGGGTTGTCTTTGTCCGCGAGATGCTTTCACGGCAACGGTTGTGGTGCCACTGACTGCCTCGTGTTCCTCGCCCGCCCCTTCCTGCACTGCGGCATCAGCCATAGAATATGGTACTTCCGGGTACAGTATGCCCGCGAAAGTCCAAAACTGACCCACGCGATAGCTCGGTTGGTATATAGGGAGGTTGCTCGCGATAGGTAAAAACCGCGAACGATAAACCCGCGATATTCAAGGCTCTGTTTTTTATCAGAAGACATGTAGCAGGCTAACGTTTTTAGCCCAGTGTAATGCCCCCCTGTTCCATGTACACATTTGAGCCAAGCCTGTAGCAGGCTGTGGTATTCCACCAGCAATTTGCTGTGCCAAGTTGTAAACAAATTGTGATACGTTGTCCTCACAAGACATTAAATTTGGCTCGGCCAAGCAAGGCCGGGGGATAGGCTAATGACGTCACTGCATGTGATTAGCATGGTTAGCTACCTCCGATTGGCACGGTTGGCTTCGTACGGTGTGAAAGCAGTTTCAACATAGTATATTGCGAGAACACAATGTGACCGCGTCATCTACACGTGTCTCAGCTCATTCGCTGCATGTGACGTCAATGGCACGGCTTGGCTTTACAGTGGAAAACAACCTGGCGCCTTCTGAGCTGTCCTGGGCTGCCTCGGTACAGCCCCCATAGCACGGTTAAACGGCGATGAAGAGGTGTAAATTTGTGCTTTCGTTAGTTTCTCCAAGACGTAGCACTTTGCCAGATTTGAATAATCCTCTGCCAACCTGATAACTGAACCCCAGATGTCTTCCACATTCAAATGAGCAGTGGAATGGCGCTCCTCTCCATTGGTGGCCCCCCGAGCTAGAGTTGTAAATTCCACATTTTGTGGGCAGAGCCCAGTCTCTCCATTAGACTACCACTTTTTTACTTCCCACAATAAAAGTGATGCTCATTTGTACCCACTATATGGAGTATGGATCATTTACTGAGTTAAGTGTTTTAAACACAGCGCTACCTGGTCATATGCATATCCTAAGTGTTGTGTATTCTGCATATTTCATTTCATTTTCTAGCAAATCCTCGCCTGGAATTGTCTCCAAGTACAGAGCCACTTATCGTGAACAACAAATTTCAAAAGGTAAGTGTCTCCAGTGGCCTAGACTGTGCCGTATATCCCCCTTTATGTTTCTTGGTAAGTTAAGGCAGCATAGACCAAACGTAATAATCACAAAGAGGTGTCCATGTTTTTGGCACAGAGGATGTTAGAACATGCAACCTCGCAGTGGTAAACAGGTTTGGAAACGTCGCTTTTAAACCTTGAGTCACAATTGCACTTGCGCGATGAGTGTTAAGTGGTTGCTTTAGCATAATGGGTAACAATATGTAGTGGACTCATTCTAACGCTTCCTGTGTAAATTCTGAGAAACTCATTGGAAAGTTAAGAGTGTTAGGGCTGCGAATAAATAATTGTGATAATTAGCAAAAGGTACTTTCTGGACTGCAAAAGGGACAATTAGTTGCCATCGGATCATTCTTTCCATCATGCATTGCGTGTCACATGACATCACTGCACTGTGTGCATACTGCACACAGCTTGTTTTAGACGAACTCGTAAGAGTTCAATTATGACGCAATGAGTGACTTTGGAGATGGTTCAGCAGGAGTCTCAGAAGGTAAAGAAAATATTTATCTTGCAATTTAAACAATTGTAGAAGCTAATGTTTTGGTAAACGTCTTTTAGAAGACATCTCAACATAGAAAATCATCTTTGAATAATTTTGTAATAATGATGTATGATATGATGTAATTTTTGTATGTCCTTTTATACTGATAAAACATGACTTAAACCCTTTCTGGACATATACTTTGTAGTGGTGTAGCATTATGAAACCGGTGACCTGACTTCAATTCCCAGCCACAGCTGTATGGTCAAACCACCCCCCATAACCAACATGGTGTGGAGAGGCTTTCAGCTAGCATTGGATTGACAAGGAGCTGTACATTAGTATAACTTATGTTGGTGCAATGGCATATTTTGTTGGGTGATGGTGTGATTTGAAGTCTTCAAATCACTATCAAAGGCTGTGAAATAAAATCCTACTCAGGGGGTCCACTTTGCCTATATCTCCAGCTTTCTTAAACAGTGGTTGTCTTATGGGATAAATTTGCCCCTGCCATGGCAATGTGTAATTTACATCACTGGTTCAGGGCTGACCACTGCAGAGGAGTTGCCATCCCATTGTTACATTGAGCACAGACACATTTTGGTTGTGTTTTCGTTTTCTCCAAACCACCTTGGATTGCGAGCATAATTTGTTCCGGAAACGTGCCCGTTATCCAAAGAACTCGTATAGCAAAGCGAATTTCCCCATAAGAAATCATGGAAATTCAGATGATTCGTTCCACAACCCAAAAATACTGTATTCGTATAAAAATGATTAATACAAAATACTTTTTTATATTTTTATTATTTAAATTTAATATAAAGTAATCAAATGTATTAATTACATTTAATCGTGGCTGGTGTGAGGAAGACGAGAGAGAGGAGAGGATGAGGAGGGTTATTGTGTAGGACGACTTTCACTTGCAGTACAGTTACTAAAGAACAGTCACTACACTTGGACACAAAATAAAACAAATGCTTTACGCACACACACGTGGTCACAACACTATACTGTAGTAAACAGTGTACACGTGGTCACAACACTATAGTACTGCAGTAAACAGTATACACGTGGTCACAACACTATAGTACTATAGTAAACAGTATACACGTGGTCACAACACTATAGTACTGTAGTAAACAGTATACACGTGGTCACAACACTATACTGTAGTAAACAGTATACACGTGGTCACAACACTATAGTACTATAGTAAACAGTATACACGTGGTCACAACACTATAGTACTATAGTAAACAGTATACACGTGGTCACAACACTATAGTACTATAGCAAACAGTATACACGTGGTCACAACACTATAGTACTATAGTAAACAGTATACACGTGGTCACAACACTATAGTACTATAGTAAACAGTATACACGTGGTCACAACACTATAGTACTATAGTAAACAGTATACGCTCGCACGGATGTTGACTATACGAGTGAGGCACGCCGACTGAGACCGAGCATGGGAGATGATTACCCACAATCCCGCAGCGAGAGAGAGAGAGAGAAGAACCATTGGCTCAGTTGTGATCACGTGATGCTCGGCAGACAAAGCGTTATACTCTACGTACTGCTCGTATTGCAAGACATCGCTCGTTTATCAAATCATTATTTACTTAAAATTTTTGCTCGTCTTGCAAAACACTCGCAAATCAAGTTACTCGCAATCCAACGTTTCACTGTATCCTGTAAACAATGATAGCATTGGTACAAACTGATGCAGATAATGAAATGTTATGGTAGCAGTTTGTGAGTTGCTTATAAAAACCATGGTAATTACAGGTGTATAGATGGAATGGGTTGTAGAGAATCGCTCTACCCACAATATTAATGTTTATGAAAATATATAATGAAATAAAAACTTACATCCTATTGTGAATCCATTGCTGGATGAAGGCCCCTCCCTACACCGTGTTTGTTTGACCATACTTCTCTATGCTGGTCAGTGTTGGTTGGTGAAGGGGATCCCAGGACCAATTCAGATGTCACTCTCCTCTATAATGTTGCCATGGCCGGGAATCGAAGTCAGATGGCTGGGTTTGTAGCGCAGTGCACAAACCAATGCACCACTGCTCTACCCTCGTCTGAATTGATGATTTTTTTTATTTTAGGTTGCAGACTGTGTTGCTAAAGATGGATATCCTGAGCCCAAGATTGTTTGGTTTAAAAATTCGAATCCAATCATCGAAGGTAATACATTTTCATTGTGCATATGTAGTAATTATATACTGCCAAGTGTGTCTGAAAGATAAAGTGTTTGCACTTTTATGCGTAATTTCATTAGGTACTTTTCAATTAAAATTGAGAGTAATGTATTAGCTCATGGCTCCATCTGTCTAATGGGGTCACAATAACTGCTCAAGGTGATTCAATGTGATAACTTTTTTTTATAATAAAGTTGTGTCGCTATTCGAGGCTTACCCTCTAGAATCAGACCAATTTGAAAAAAACTTGCTCAAAACTTTCCGATAAAATCGGTGCTAAAAATATTTGCTTTTCTGGCCAAGGTGATGACAATATGCGTCGTGTGATGTCAGCTCGTCTTGCGGCTTGGAAAGTTAGGTTATTATGGATAATTACTTCCGAGGACAGACACATGTTGGAAAGGGTTCAAGAATTTGCATATGTTTTCTTCCTTTTAATGAATAATGTTTTATATTGTGTGTGCGATTCATGTTCTGTGTGGAAATGTGTATTTTTGTTATGAAAATGAGTAATACTTAAAACAGGCATTACGTGTTCATAGCATCATTTGATTTAATTCTGAGACTTTTAATAATAAGGAGCATGTCATTTATACAATACATGTGAAAATGTTTTATATGTTTATTATATCTATTCCTATTTGTCATTCAGAAAGTGTAGCGATGTTGCTGTTATTATTCACCATGGTCAAGTCCTGTATAATATTTATGAAACTTATTTAACTAAAGCACAAATTACATACTTGACAATCAATTTAACTCATGGAAAATCGTGACTTATGTTTATTTTGGTTTATACTTTGGTTCTTTCGGTAAAGTCACGTTTTTTACTTTATTTTTACCTACGTGACTTTACCGAAAGAACCAAAGTGTATGGATCATTGCAGTAACGAAAACTTCAAATCTATAATTATTTTGGTTTATGACAAAGTGTAGTTTGTAAGTAGTAAGCTGCCAGTTTTTAAACCCTTGTACCGCATACTGATTTTCAAAGATAATCAATCGTCACTTTATTTTTTATATTTTTACTTCACAAAGCTTTCTGCTTTCAAAGGCGGTAAAAGGGCTTAGAATCGTCAGTTTGCAGATGCATCGGTAGGGTTGGCAAGTATACAATTTTTAAGTCCGAATGAGAGATAAATATCACAAAAGGCTTGATCAAGAGCTTTGTCGAATGACTGAACTTGTTTCTGGTCAGATGCGGAGGTCATGCCGGTGGTGACAAAGAACAATCAAGGTCTGTTCACGGTGACCTCTGTGCTGAGGATGCGACCCCAGAAGACTGACAAGGGCAGCTTGATCAACTGCTGTGTCATGACCGGTGGTGGAAACACTGAAATAGAGGCTCCGCTGGCAACGATGGTCACAATTCACTGTACGTTTCCTGCTCGCATATTCACCACGTTGGATATCTTGCCCTGGGGGTCATGGATAAGGCTATTAATTTCCGTGGTTTAGCCAAGGACAGTCACGGGTTCAGAAAGGTTTTACCGGTATCCCAACGCTCTTTGTAAAGATGTGCATTTTTGTTCTGGTTTAAAATCCGATCCCTGTGTCGTGTGGGTTTGCCACCTTCGCATCCAGTGAAAGGGGATACAATTGAGTGCAAAATGATGCATTAATTAATGTATACAGCCATTTTGTCAATCCACTGCTGGATGAGGGCCTCCCCATGCCATGTAGGTCTTGGGATTTATTCGAGCATACTTCACCATGCAGGTCAGTGTGGAATGGTTAAGGTGGGAAGCATTGACAACAATGGATGTTGTTGCACTGCCCTCTGCTGTCCACCACATAGCCTTGCAGCCTATCATACCAGTATAATGGTTGCCCATCCAAGCAAGTTCCGAGTTCAAACCTGATTAGCTTGCAAGGTCTGAGATCGGGTGCATTACCGGTGACTTGGTCAAAGGCCAGTACAAATATATATGGGGCACTTTAGTCTATAATGCAACTGTGACAAAATTCCTGTAAATTGTTACAATTTTTTTTTTAAATAAATACCAAAAGGATGATGTGCCAAGTCGATCTCTACCTGGGATTTAAACTTGACATGTTCCACTTGTTTCTCAAGGGCACAAACTGAAGCAACAGATATACGTTGCGTGCTTTCATTGCCTCTTGCAGATACGATGTAATTACAAGTAAATATATATTGCAGATGGTGCCATGGTTGGCACAGTTGCTTTGCAATCTGATGTCTCCACTTCGATTTCCAGGTGTAGCAGTTGAAGTAATGGCCAAATTACTAAAATCCCCCAACCCCCGGGCCTCTGTCAATCTGGCAGTATAAATGAGTCGATCACAGTTGGCAGGTCGCGTGTGGTGGAGTAAAGTGTAAGTATTCCACCTTCTTCCAAGAGGGTCTGTCCAGCATGCAAGAGTGGAGCAAACACCCTCTAGATGCGCTTTTTAAGAGTTCCTTCTAGTTGAGACTATCCTGCCAGCAGTGCCGTGAGCAAGTTGATGCAGGGCTCTTGGAGCGCCATGGTGGCAAAATGTTAAATACCTCGCCCGGTATGTGGGAGGTCGGGGGGGTTCAATCCCAACCCTGATGCCTGTGTATATTTAGAGTTTGCACGTTCTCCCCATGGTTGCGTGGAATTTTCTCGGCGTCCTTCGGTTTAGAATCGACGTGTGTGCATTTCGAGTATTTGGCTGCTATAAATTTCCATGTAATAAGCCACTGCGTTGAGCAATGATTTGTGGCCTGGTTGCTTCGGAAAAAGAGCTATATAGCTCAATTGGCCTTACCTGGTCAAATAAAAGTGGCTTGCTTCAGGTATATTTTGTAACCCGTTTCTTTATGCCGTACTTGCAGATCCTCCCGAAGGTGTAAGCCTCGAGGTGTTTCCGAACTTCATCAAGGAGGGAGACACCGTCACGCTGACCTGCGTCACTGATGCTTTCCCACCTCCCACTTACGCCTTCTTCCAGGTGCGTGTGCTGGGCATCTTCTGTTGTTGATTCTTTTGCTAATGAAGCCGCTAATTTAATTCCACCAGTTATTGGTTAAAAAGTATGCATCCTTCTTTATAAATAACAATGTATCCATCGTCCAATAAAGCAAGCTCTCCACTTTTTTTTTATTGTTGAGAGTTACTATTAACTATTTTAATTTTACCAAGTTCGGCCCACTGAGCTATATAGCTCTTTTTCAGAAGCGACCTGGCCACAGATGATAGCTTAACGAAGTGGCTTCTCACATGGAAATTTATATCGGCTAAATATGTAAAACGCAATGTTCCTAAACGCGGAGGGAAAAACCGGAGGACCCAGGGAAGAATCCACTCGACCATGGGGAAGGAGACGTGCAAACTCCAAATATACAGGTGTAAGGGTCGGGATGAAAACCACGACCTCCTGCATACCAAGCGAGGTAGTTAGAATCTCGCTTCCGTGGCGGCCTCAAGTTAACGATTCATTCTGACTGGAAAGAAGCAGGGGGCCTCTGGTGTTGCTATTTATTACATGACATGACGCAGGTAAAAAAAAACGGAATTCAAGATGCATTATGCTTTCATTCCACCAGAAGAGAGCGGCATATTTTGACTTTTAATATTTGTGATACAAGCCCATACCAGCCCATCCTACGGACAGGGTGAGTTATATAAAAAAATGCAGTCCTTAATATGGAATAACTTTTATCTGTAGATCTGGTCTGTCAGTTCGTCACAGCGTTTTTGTCATACAGAGAGGTCACAAGTGACCCGGGTGGTTGAGAGCAAAGCCTAGCCATGCTTCAGCGCACTCATGCAGTATAGTTTTATTAAGGATTGTAGTTTAGCAAACGAATGACCCTATGCATATGACATTCTGGTGCTGGCTTGTTATCAAATATGCTTTCTAGAATTTGTGGGTGAAATAAAGTAGCAGGATGGCAAACCAGTCAATGAATGGAGCCTTTTTTTAGTAATGGGATTCCTAGGAAATTAAAAACTCGCACATACAAATGAGTAGACACGGACATACGCATGCATGGTCATGAAACAAATGCTTTACAGGTGATCAATAATAGCATGTTCTGTGGCAGTTTGGGTACTGCACCCTGAGCGAAGGATTTCTCCTGCTGGGCCAGTTAAATGTGTGAGCTTGCACCGACATGGGCATTAATTCTTATGCGTGTGTGCTGGTATGCAAAATGTAAATGCTTTTTGGGAAATACCCTTTTTTATTGTCAGTCTTGCAAGAAAAGCCTCCAGATATGAGAATAGGTATGTCAAAGCTGTGTGGTAATTTCCAAAGTAATTGGTTTAGTAGTTTTCATGAAAGCTTGTGAAGTGTTCTCAGATGGATGGATGAATGGACAAAAAACAATATTTTTCAGGTGTGGCAATAGGTCCATCAACTTTGTTAAAATTGCAGATGCATGGAATAGATTTAAATTCTGCAGACTTGGCAACATACGGAGGTTAAAGACAAAATTAAAACTTTTGATTTAAAGCTTTCATGACTGCAGGGATTCATATTCTTGGTTCTTTCGGTAAAGTCACGTAGAAGGGAAACAATAAAATACTACAAATATAAAACAATATTTTTTATTTTTTATTACTTTAAAACAACTCTTAAGAAACGTACGTGGGTTTGGGCAGGATTTGTCACTAGATGATGGCTGATGGTTAACAATAGTGGCGGACCGTCGGCTAAAGAATGGAATGCATCCGAGACGCTGTCAACCAAGGAAATTGATTGATGAAATCAGCATGTGTGTGTACTGTGTAATATTACTACATCACAGAACTGTGAGATGGCAGCGGCTTTGTGAGGCTTTAATACAGCAGTGGATTGATCCTGGCTCATGATGATTATAACTTGGGAAACTTGTTTTGTTAAAATATATATACGGACAGTCCTCGACTTGCGAGTATGATTCGTTCCAGAGACCCGTTTGTAAGTCGAACGGCTCGTAAGTCGGAATATGGTAATCGACTGTATTTAAATGCCCACACACACACACAAACACTCTTTCCCGGCACGAGGCCGACTCATCGCATCTTGCGGAGGATCGCTCAGCCGAACAAAAAAGTGCCGCGGTTCCATTTTCAAGTGAGAGTTCGTGTTTTAAGTCAATGTTTAAAAAACAAAAAAATGCATGGAAGCTGGTTCTTAAGTGCGGGTGTTGTAAGTCAGGTTTTCGTAAGTCGAGGACTGTATGTATAACTTGAAACATGAATTTCATTCCTGCTTCAGGGGGAAACTCTGCTTGCCGAGACGGGTAATAAGAACACGTTCAAGATGCCGTACATCAATCGGC
This sequence comes from Petromyzon marinus, assembly GCF_048934315.1. Lineage (NCBI taxonomy): Eukaryota > Metazoa > Chordata > Hyperoartia > Petromyzontiformes > Petromyzontidae > Petromyzon > Petromyzon marinus. The sequence goes on from NC_133671.1 coordinate 10,133,123, forward strand.
GTCAGGGCGGAGTCTACAAGTGCGAGGCTCGTTACACGTCCTCACCCATGCAGACCACAGCCAAGGCAGAGCGCCAGATAAACGTGCATTGTAAGTACTCGTGTTTAACACAACAACACTCTGTGTCCATTATAAATGCATCGGTGGTAATATAAATGGACCTGTGCGTCTTGTCTGTGTTTTACCCCAGATATTGAGAGACTACGAATAATGGGCATTCCCGATGGGGAAGTCAACAAAGGGGATAACATCACGATGACGTGCAGCGCAAGCTCATCTGGGAATATCACCTACCATTGGAATAAGGTACAACCCATGGACTCATTTAAGTCGGATCTGTCCAGAATTGCAACCTGGAAAACATTTTCGCACCCGTCACAACTCATCCAGTATACCTCTTAATGTTTGGCTACTAATCATGTGTTTACTTAAGTCTATCAGCGACCTGAAAAATATCCAATGAGAATTTAAGCTCTGGGTGTTATTTTAGTTCAGCTATCAGAACATCACAATTGTCAATATGTCATCATTGATTAACACATTCCTGCGGAGGGAGCTGGTAGGAACGTTGGGTTGCTCGGTCAATGGCCAGGGTCAACGGCGGCACCACGTGGTGTATTCCGCAAATATGCCCGACTGTGAGGGCGGGCACAAGTCGGCGTGAGTAGGTGAAACGTTGAGTTTTATAAGGGCACCACGGGGTGACCAGCCCCTCCCCACCCAGCCCCACCCCTCCCAGCCCCCACCCAGCCGCACCCTCCCCACCCTCCCCACCCAGCCCCTCCCCACCCAGCCCCACCCAGTCACACCCCTCCCACCCCCCACCCTGCCACACCCTCCCCACCCTCCCCTCCCCAATCAGCCCCACCCTCCCCACCCAGCCCCACCCTCCCCACCCAGCCCCACCCTCCCCAACCTCCCCACCCAGCCCCTCCCTCTCTCCCCACCCAGCCCCTCCCCACCGTCCCCTCTCCACCCAGCCCCACCCCTCCCATTTTTGGATGCACGACGGACGGACACAATAATCCCCTGTGGGCTGGTGTAACCAGGAGGTTTCTACCAGTATTATCTTATGTCATTTTAACTCCGGTTCAACGTCTAATTTACACAAATACTGATATTACAACATTAGTGATAATTATCATTATGATTGTTCATCTTAAGTCATGGTTTCATCAATGACATCATAACCATCATTGTAATGATTTGTAACACCTTCATCAATGTTTTTTTTAATGGGGTTGATTGGATGAGGAGGGGATTAATTCTATAATCCCGAAGAACTGAACTTGCTTCCGTGACTAAAGCCTTGCTGGTCTTTCATTTGATCATGTCTGAATGCCATGCCTGAATTAATGTATTAATTATTAACGTAGTTTTTATATTCGCAAGTTATTTGAGATTTGATTGTGCATATAGGACATGAATTGTTAGCATGCATTTAACGACTGCTAAAATATGTATGAATGAGGCTCATTTGTAATGATTTTCGCTTGTGAAGGATGGCGAACGGAAAGAAGATGGCCGCATTCTCAGTCGCCTACACGTGACCTCATACGATTCTGGGTCATACACGTGTGTTGCTCAATTGGCTGAAGGCTCGATGTCTGTGGACGAAACAGTGACCATCACCGTGAAGGGTACGCACAGCTCACAACTCAACCTGCCTTGTACATGTGTGCCCTCTCACCCCAAGACAACCATTCTGGTGTGGAAAATGTATACGTACGTATGTATGCTGAACCTTCGCACCGCACGAGGCAAACCGTGCTAATCAGAGGTGCGGGGGGGAGAAGGACAACAAATTTAAACACATAAAGCAGTTCTGAAGAAATGTGACAATTTTGAAACAAGTTTTCCAAGAAACTTTCAGCAGTCAAGTATGCATGGTGAATAGTATTTTTACGTGGGCAGACATCGGTCTGTTACACATTTGGGAAGTGACCATATGGATGATTGGTTTTAGTGGAAGGATGAAAACAAGGGGTAGTGGAAGTGATAGTGTCATTTTAATTCGGAGGTGTAATGTTCTAAAATTCCATTACAATTAAAATATATCGAGTTTCAAAGATGGTAAATGCTCATCAGGTATGCTGAGATTCAATTATAAACATGACCTCATGAAATTTCATTTCTCCCTTCTTTTGTGCATTCCTTTACTTTGTATGGCACGTGTTTAGAATGTGAAATAGCTTTGATTACATTGTGCCTGTCTGTGTGGTATGTTTAGGTTTAGCGATATGGATCATAGGAGCATGTATTGCTGCTGCTGCTGTCATATTAATAGTGCTAATAACCGTTCTGGTTATTTGCAGAAAAAAGTGAGTATCACCTTCCTTCAGCCATGCACACTTTATTTTCACTGATCTGTGAAAAGACCAAATCTAGAATTACCTTGCTACTTACTCACGGAGTGAGTAAGACGTATGGTATCTAGCGCAGTGGTGGCCATGGGTATAAGACCCTGACGCCTATATATGTGGAGTTTGCGTGTTCTCTCTTGTGGATCTTTTTCTGGGTCCTCCGTTTTTTCTCTCCACATTTATAAATATGCTTTAGAGTATTTGGCTGCTATAAATGTCCACGTGATAAGCCACTTAATTGGGCTATCATTTGTGGCCGGCTTGCTTCTAAAAAAAGTGCTATCTAGCTCAGTGGGCCTTACCTGGTAAAAATAAAAAAAATAAAAATTCCATTTAGCTTTAGTTAACAAATTGATGAGCTACTTTGTACGTTGTTGTTTTTGCCTATTGCATCTTGGCCTGTTACTCTGCGTTAACGCTTCACGCGTTCTGCTGGTGGAGCTCTTGCTAATGTCGTGCTTGCACATGTGCGTAGCAAACGGGGTGAGATGAACTTAAACGAAGACCACAGCGACACCATGGCAGCAGGGATTCCATTGAGATCAGTTGAAGAAAATGGTGCAGGAGAGAAGGATTCCACGACTGACGCTGAAATCCCAGCAGGTATACCTGGTACGTAACTGTAAGTACAGAAAGTTATTGGCGCACAGTGGCCATATGCACCTTTACAAATGCACACTTTTTCACCGCCGTCGTGTAACTACGCCGCTAATACGCGCGAGTGCATACACGTTTCAATAAGGAAATAGTAATATTTACGTACAAACCGTACGCGTGCATGTATTAACTACAAATGGACATTTTCGCTGTAATATATATATGGGGGTGGAGGGGTAGCGCAATAAATAACCCATTGGAATGTGAGCTATGAACCCGTTAACTCGCGTTCAATTCCTGGCCACGGCTAACACCAGCGGCGAGGGATATCTGAACTGTTCCTGGGCAACCACCTTCATTCACCAACCTGTACTGACCGTGGTGAATTATGGTCAAGTATACCTCTGTGTCCAAAAGGCATGGGGGAAGGGCTTCATCCAGCGGTGGATCGATAAAGTTATATACATTACATTACTGTAATATACATAATTTTGGACATACATAAATAGTAGAAAAGAGCATGTTTGGTTAATGCTGACGTGATGCCTTGTGATAGGTGTTTATTTGTTTTTTGAACATCTTAAAAGCATATATTGCCAGAAAAGCAGAAGCATATTCGTTTTCATACCTAAAATAGTTATTTCAAATTACTATGCTGTGAAGTTTGTGCACGAGATACATTTTTCTTCTCAATTTATTTACAGATGTCATCATTAATACATGATATGTTGTGCTCAACTCAAAGCCACAATGATGGTCAGCAGAGGATTACCTTCATAACAACACACCTCAAATTTAGATTTAAAGCTTTCGTGACTGCAGGGATTCATATTCTTGGTTCTTTCGGTAAAGTCACCACGTAGAAGGGAAACAATAAAATAAGAAAAATATAAAACAATAAAATTCTCACGACGTTTCGACTGCAACACAAGAAATCATCATCATCATCAGGTGTGAAAACCACAGCAAGAAAATTTGAAAAAGTGGCGGTTATTACACACCTCAAGGTTGGATCTCGTCTGATAGCTCAGCCATTGTGTGCTTGACTTACACTGCTGAGTTGTACCAGGTTCCATTCCCACTGTTGCCTGGCCCATGGCATTGGGGCAACAGAATTTCCTGCCTGGAGACCATGGATGGCCACTGACAATGTCGACTAAATATTTGCACTGAATGTTGCATGTCTGCGGACGGGAAAACATTAATATATAACAAATTCACATTTGAGTCTGTTAATCATGTGCTGCAGCTGAATTGTGTTGGCGATGATGTATGCATTTATTGCCAATATGCAAACTGTGCCGTTGGAGTTAAGGACTGAGATGAGGAAATGCCCATCTTCAACTCCCAACAGTCGGAAGAGAATCATGTGATACGCCACAGAAGCCACTGGGGGATGATGCAACAGAACTACTTCAAGTTTATCTCTACAGCAGACCTTTCATCACCATTAACAGCCAAGATCAATGCGCTGCTGGATGAAGGCGTCCCCCAAGCTCTCCCCATTCCTCAAAGTCTTGATTAACCCAGCACTAAAACAAATAACTACATGCATATTAATGATCGTTGTTTGTGCACCGTGATTTGTTGCCTTACATGGTTCATCCATTTACAAATGTCGATCTTTAAATGTGAGCTGGGCTAATAATCTTAATTCTTGGGGGGCAATTTAGTGCCACAGTGAACACATTGATGGCCTCTCTTGGCAATCGTGGTGGGAATGATTCAGGTGCCCCTGGATCTCAGCATGGCTGGTACTAAATTCTTAACTGTAGGGGAAGCATGGAAAGCTGTAGCTTTAATATCATTGTCCATACAGAAATCACCTTAATGTATTAAATTAGTTGGCATTCGAGCTGCTGAAATCGGTTACAGAGAGAAGCTGCATGCTTGAGCCTCCTGATGGTGAACTGAACCCATCCAGGCAACGGCTCCAGACTTGAGACATCACACTACTCAATTTAACATCCAGGTGCTGCCCTCTATCCGCACAGACAGACAAAGATCCCCTGTATCGCCTGAACAGACTGTTGGGGCAAATGCTGTAGGCAAGCACCTGGAAAGGCTGGCACGGCGCACGAGGGTGTTGGTGGACAGTCCCACAGGCCATTTGCATGTACGTTTAAGTGCTGTTCTTCTGCAATGCTGGTTTTTACACACTGCTATGATTTAACGGGCTGATTTGATTGACATCACTGCGCATAAAAGTCAGGCTCTGAACTAGAGTTTTAAGAGATGTTCGTCTTGACATCCCTTGGAACAGTTGCCGAGCCACCCGGCCATATGTGACTTATCATTTTGAGGTGTCACTGGTTAGGAAGTCACCAGGAAATGTACTTTTGCATTTGTTATTCAGCTACATGTGTTATTCAGCTAGATGCCTGACATTTCACTGACCGTGCTTGGAGAATCTTCAGGAACTGAATATTGAAAACACCGGAGCTATACAGCACAAACCCAACAATCTACGTAATGTGTGTATAATTGCAGCTTGGTTAGTCTGTAAACCTGCATTAATATTTTTTTATTCAGTTTGTGTCCAAGTGGAAAGTGTGTGTGTACATATTTCCATTTTTAATATTACCACTCAGTATTTGTGTACTTTCCAAGAAGTTGTGGTTGTGCATCAGCGTTGAGTCATGAATGGTGAGAAGATGTCTAATGTGATTACGTGGCAAGGGAAATTGGATTGTACAATAGGGGAAGTTGTGTCTTGAAGACTGGCCATCCATTTGCCTTCTGCATCCCTCGGTATACAGAACAGATTTTCCTGAGATGTTGTCTCTAAAGCGAAATTCCACAAATCGCACCCTATTTTCTCATTCACTTTAAATTATAATTGGAGATGCGTTACTAACAGAAAAACATTGGGCCCTAAGACGACGTAAAATTTCACTTAAGAATGCAGCAAACCTTTGCCAGAAGCTGGTGATTGCCGTGTTAGGAGGAAATTGCTTTTTGGTTTCTTTTTGTTGTACTTCTGCAATCACTTGCACTCAATGGCCTCTTTCCAGACATCTGGACTTGCACCGAAGAACGTTTAAAAATGAAATGGTTAAATCCTGTCCAGTGAGTACAGCACTGGGCGTGATCAACACAACGGGAAAAACAAGGCGAGCTTGAGCGACGTGAATAATGCCGGAAACCAGTCGAGGTTGAAACTAGTGCGCCTCGTACAACGCTATCTGGAGCAAGTCGTGCATCGGGACAAACGCCAGACTGTGCGTTGGTCGACCCCCCCACCCCCATTCTTTAAAAAAAATAATTCAGAGATAAAAGAAATTCCGTAAATGTGAATATTTTCGTAACTGTATATCGAATTTGTTGCGCAATGTAATAGTTGCGTTACAGCGAAATTCCTCGCGCCGTATGGAGGTGCTGAATACACGAGGGATGGCTACTGCTCAGAAGACGATGGGCGTTATGACCCTCAACATCGCTGGTGAAAATGTCCCTGTTATTTATTACCTTAAACCTCTTTCATCGTATAGAAAATGACCGATTCATATTTGTTAATAACAATGAAGGTGCGTATGCACTGGGTTTGTGGTTGGACTTGTGCAAGTGCTGTTTCATTCGGCCGCATGCATCGGCAGATTTTGTGAAACTAATTTCGCTACATTTTTTGAATGATAGTTTTGCTTGCATAGGAAGTAGTTTTGCTTTTAATGCATGGCTTGGTTAACCAAATAATACCGACTTGCTGTATTAAGAAATCACACCTGGTATAATATCGAAGATGGTGAGCCCATAGGTTGCTAAGGATCTTGCACTGTGGGGACTGGGGGATTGACATGGCATGTAGCAGCCGGCTGGTAAAGGACTGCTATGACATACATCAGGAGTTCAAAAATCTTCATTAATATTCGGGGACCATATCGTGGATCATGTGACCCGTGGCACACCGCGGAGGTTAATCTTGAAATCTATTAAAATATTTCATGTCGGCACGGTGTGCCACAGATTGTGCCGGTAAAGTGCTGCGCAACTCCGTCAAGCCACATCAAATGTGTGATGATCGGGGGAGAACGGCGCGTGACTAACGACTCCATCCTATATACATTTGTGAATTATAGTAGATATTTTTTTTATCTACGATGATAAATCTGCCATATTGGTCTATGATTTAACAATTTTAATTGAAATGAAATTATAAAAAAAAAATCTGTGCAATGCATCGAAGTTTGTCTTTTTGCGGCTCCGTTTGGTTCTACAGTTGTTGTCTCTGCAGATCCGTTGTGTCTCTGCAGTTCTCCTTGTGCCACTGCAGATGCGTTGTCTCTGCAGTTTCACCTCTCACAAAAAAATAAATCACTGGTGAGAGACATCTTTGCATTACGCAGAGAGACTTGGTTGAGTGATTGGATTAGAAGCCAAGGCAATGCCTGATTTATGGAAGTGGTCACGGACCACAGGTAATCCACGAATTACAAGGATTCGTATTTTTTTTTAGATTTGCTGTACATCGCTGTGTAATTGTTTTATTTACATTGATATAGAATTTCTTAGGAATGGTCAGCAAAATAAAATGTCACTAAAGTCGGGTATCGTTTGTATGTAGGTGTGCGTTTTATTTGAAAGGTTTGTTTTTGCCTTTGTAATGTTGCACTTATATAAATATTAAAACTGTGTTCACATTTTAGTCGATCTCTGTGTGATTGTCATGACAGTAGACCACAATTTTTTTAAAAAGTTATGACTATACTGTACATATTCTAGTGCAGTATATGCATGTTGAGCAGTAATGACAGAAGCTTGGTCACAATTATGTGTCTGACAATTAACTTTTGTCAAACACGGAGTATTGCCAAAGGCAGCATATGCTGGCCAAACATGCAACACACAAAGGTTAATATCACAGCATGCCTTTTTTAACCTTGAGACATGGAATAAATTATCAATAGTAGCAGCAATGGTAAATCCATTACTGGAACAAGGTCTCCCCAAGCCTATAATGTAGCACTCCACTCAGCACCTGTACATGAGCTAATTTCATTGCTCCATCGAGATGAATATCCTCAGGTTGCATTCTATACCTCAGCTGCCACTTATTATTCTTGACCATCAGCTATGTGTCCTGCACAAGCCCATTCGTGTAATAAACACAAAGCTTACGATATTGTTGTAAAACAAGAAAAAAGTTTGGTGTTGCAGGTGGAGGAAGTGTGTAAGAGGCCACGACCTACGTCCTGTAGTATCATCCTGTACAATAATAACGAGTGGGGCTTTTGAAATTGAAGGAGTGTGATTGCTGATATATTAACTGATCAGCATAGTCAAATTTAGATTTTAAATCTATTGGCAGTGATTGTGGAATGTCTAGGCAAACCCTTTGCCAATGCGCTGCTGGACGATAGACTTCCTGTGGCGTGTCACGAATGACCATAACACTCCTTTGATCGTGTCACACGCTGATTTGGCCATACCTTACCACACTGATCAATGTGAGGTTGTAAAAGTGGAGCCCTGGCCCGGTTCAGCTATCACCCGCCACTCACGTTGGCAGGGAATCAAATTCGGGTCGTCTGGTTCAGAGCGTTGTGCCCTAAAACCACTGTCTTTACCGCTACAGGCCATATTTAATGTGCCGGTTGCAGTATCTCACCTTACACTGGCCATGAGAATCTAAGTTACGTGTAGCCAGGTGCGGCTTTTATTTAATTTTAAGTGAATGCAATGGTCATCAGGAATTGCACTCGGAGCTCCACGTGCACAGTCGAGTTGCGAGGCACGTCCCCGCAATTTAGATTTGGCCGGATTCCGTGCTGGCGAGATTGAGCTGCGGTGTTGTGGCGCCGAGGGTGAGTGGTCGCTATTGCACAACACTTTGAAATAAAGTTTTGCCGTTCGACAAACCTCTGGTGCTCAGCTGTTGTGGAGTGGCCCACAGGACAGAACACGACGCGAAGTATTTACTCTGAAGCCTCCGAACTTTGTCTCATTGTCTATTTAGCCGACCTGTTCCACCTCTTTAGGGAATAGAGGGACAGGGCGGACCTGCTACATCTGCTAAAGATCTACTTTGTTCACACTCTCGGACAATGTTTATTTATTTGACATGAGGGTTATATGACGAAAATTCCACTCAATGTAAACGGATAACTAACAAAAACCGAGACCTGTTAGAATAGCCGGTGTATTGCTGCATGGACCACTGATCCAGCCATTCAGTTGGGCATAAACAGTGCCTCTTCAGGTTGTGAGTTGAAATGATTGGTCACGGTCGACTCTGTCAATGCTGTCTGCAGTGTGGTTTAACTGATGGAAGACGCACTTATTGTGAATTGAAAAGAATACTACATGTTTACACTCGATATTTCATGCAGCCACAATTCGCTTGACAATCGATACTAATCAATGAACTGCTGAATACATATACCAGTGCAAAGATATAAAGGAAAAAACAACTCTCGATTTAAAGCTTTCGTGACTTTACCGAAAGAACCAAAGAAGAAAATCAACTCAATACTATTTACAGGCTCGTATATACCCTCGCACCCCCTTCTCTCGCTCCCACGGGCTTGTGTCTCCCACCGGTATATTTACCTTTTACCTCCTCCCCCGGCCTCCAATGATTGTGACATTTGTCGGGGAAACTCTAGTCACCAACACGCTGAGAGAGGTAAGGCTTCCAGTCCATTTATTTGATTTTGGTCACTCACCCAGCTCCCTCCTTCATGCACAGCTCTCTCCTCTCTCGTCCCTCCTCCGACGTGCCCTCCTATCCCCACGGCCCCCTCTCCCAAATCCCCATCACCCCACCTTCCCCCCCCCCATCGCTGTTGCCTCATTCCCAGCCTCCAATCACGCATTGTCACATCCCGGACAGTGTTTCCACATCTCCCACCACCAATGTCCCGCCAGGGGTCCCTAAGATCTGGGGAGGCAGATCTTCTCTGCATTCTCAGGTCGAGGCTTTGGTCTATGGGTGACCAAGCTTTTTTTTTCAGTGTAGCCCCCAGTCTATGTAACGCTCTTCCACCAGATATCACAATCTCTGAGTTTGTGGACATTAAAAAAATGCGTCTTAATAACATTTATATGCCTCCGTTTCTTAAACTTTTAGTTAACTTAGTAATTGGATTATTAAAATGTATTTATAATATAAGTATGTTCATCTGCTGCTGCTGTGTCCTGTACAGCGCTTTGAGATCCTTGATGAGAATCGCTAATAGAAATGGAATTGGTATAATTATCGCCCTATGGCGAGCTTACTCCCGGTCATGTAGGTGCGGGGATTGACGTCAGCGTGTAGGGGGTAAGGGGCCGTCCATAAATGACGTCACGCACCTGGGGGGGAGGTCAGATATTTGTGACGATGGGGGGGGGGGGGGGTTGAGAAACGTGACGTCACATCAAAATGCGCAACATTAAATAAATATAGACAACACGTTCTACTTAATTAAATAGACTTTTAATAAATGTTTTCTCCTACAACATCAGAGCGCAGCACCACATTATATACGCACTACAATGACAATAGTTTAAAGCGATGTGAAGCATGTTTTATAAAAAAAAATAATTGGGGGGGAGGGGGGGGCAGAGCTTTGTGACGTCATATTTGAGGGGGGGGGGTCTGACTTTTTGTGACGCCGTGTGACCAAGGGGGTGGGGGGGGGCAAAAATCGTCCAAAATCGCGTGACGTCATTTATGGACGACCCCTAAGGGAATGCTGTGAGGTTGCGGGGACCGCTACTCATTGACGAATTGATGAATTGTTAATCGAATCACTTGGAAGGGAGGCGGCTGGGTGAAGCAGCAAATTGAATAATTTACTTCCCATTTTTAACGCACGAGTGCACACGCGAATTTTCCATCCGTTTAACATGAAGTTAAGAAATATTTTGCCAAGACTTCTTAGGAACAGAAAAATCTTAACATCCTGAGTTCACGTCACCGAGTTAATCAGGTTGAGCAAAGGGAGAAAAGTTGACTCCTCGCTCGGCAGTGTGATTTAAGCTCGACAGTGCAATGTTGCCATGCTAGGCCAGGGGTCCAGCATGACAACAAAGTTGAACACAAGATTTCGATTTAAAGCTTTCGTGACTGCAGGGATTCATGTGCTTGGTTCTTTCGGTAAAGTCACGTAGAAGGGAAATAATAAAGTGATAAAAATAAAACATTCTAAAAATTCTCACGACGTTTCGATTGCAACACAAGCCATCATCATCAGCTAAAATGCTCGTGTTGTAGTTTTCACACCTGATGATGATTGCTTGTGTTGCAATCGAAACGTCGTGATAATTTTTTTATTATGTTTCATTTTTATTATTTCCCTTCTACGTGACTTTACCGAAAGAACCAAGAATATGAACACAAGATGGTACTTAACGAATAACGTCAACCCATATTTTTTGTAATCTCTATTTTAAGAACAGCACAAGCACAGTGATGTGTAAATGCCGCATTACAAATTATTGTTCGGCTTTTAGACGTTCACCGTTCATCTAAAATAATTAGGTGGCTTTTTTTGTTTACTTTGCAGCCCTTAAAGAGTCGCATGCGGCTGCGGATGCTAACGACGCATGTGCTAGGCTTTGCGATGCCGCAAAACACAACTTGCAAACCATACATCTACTTACACACCCGTGCGTCTATTCCTGGCTGTTGAGCCTAGAGACCGTGCAGGAGAGTTTCCTATCCCTTACAATTTCACCATCGCCACCACCCTTTTCCGTTCCTTGGAGGCAGCGTTGAAAACAGAAACGCTTCCATTGTCTCACTTTCAGTTTAAGTACAATGGCCCATATTGGCTTCGCTTAATGGAAACACGTGAAAGTACTGAATTTAAAAGTTGTCCATGGTGGAATTCATACGACTGCAGGTTTAAACAAAAATGTTTTATGCGCGTTATGAATACAGTATTCATTTGTCTTTTTTTTTACAAAGGAGTTGTGTTCAGCTTTCACATACACTATTGTATTAAACAACGTTTTAACAAATGGTACCATGCGCCATTATAGGACAATTATGGTACCCTGGTACCGTTATAAAGGTAGATTGGCAACCAATGTGGTTTTCTCTGCAGAAGAGGATAGCATGTGCATCATGGAGAACTCCTGAGGAATTAACTCGAGGAAAGTGGGGTGTGGACGGGCAGAAATGCAATGTTTTAGGATTGGCTGTCGAAGCATCCGGAGATGAAATTACTTTTGTCGGAGAAGCATCTTTTCGGTGAGATCTTCCCTTACAATGTAGTTGTTTAGATATTAAGATTACTGGCTGCGATTGAGGTTATGCTGTTGCTGAGTTGTTATTGTAACATTTCCACTTTTTATTTATTTATTTATCACCAGACATATATACTTCTGCAATTCCCTCAAGAGAGCCACACTTCCGTCATGTCAGGGGGTGGCTCTTGAAGGCAACACGAGAGAACTTTGCACTTCTGCAGGCGACCATGGTTGGCAATTCTAAAGCAGGAAAATAACAGGACATACCATTGAGAGTAGGAAGAATAAAATCTCACAATCGTGGAGAAGGGGAGAACGGCCGACGTTGCAAACACATTGTCCTGAGCGGTGTTTAACTCCACAACTCGACAAAAAAACACAGGACTTTTAATATCCCGAGAAGACTTACAACATTTCCCAGGATGTCTACTTCAAAACGAGGACGATCCTTGGAAAATCACAACAGTTGGTAACCATCTTAATCACTTTAAATACGGCTCTTTTACACGGATAAATAGAGACACTTAACGCTCTGCAACAGTGGCTCATCACATGTCAATCGTCTGGTGTACGGTGGAACTTGATTACCCAGGGCAGTTTAGTGCAGGTCCTCTACGGATGAATTATAACTTGGGTAATGAGACCACAGCGGTTATTTATATGCCTATAAAACAGTGTGCAGTCCAGAGCAGTAGTGGAATTCAAAACACGGAGTGGAATGCAGTGGTCTGATCCACAACAATGATATTTGCCTGCCGCTGTACAGTACAGAAAGAAACACATTTAGTCCATGGGCCAGAGCATTAATCGGTGTCACAACTTTCATCTTATCGATGCATTTTGTGTGGCCAATAAGAGAGAATGACTCTATAACCTCGCAAATTTCCAACGGTTTATTATAACAATTCACTGTGAATGGCCACACAAATGAATTGGGTCCACCAAGGTGAAGCCACCTCAGGTAGTACTGACGAATGTAATATTTGGTCTGGGCTCATTGATTAATTGTGCTGCTGCCTCCACAGTCTGGAAATAATTTCCCCCAACCGTCCGTGCTTGTCGAATACCTACCCTTGTTCGAGTCAAAGGCTCCAGAGCTTCCGTTTCTCCCTTTGACTTTCCGTCTATATATATAAAATGGAAAATTGTGATTATGTGTGTCTGTTCAAAATGTTTAGCATACTTCCCGACATGCAACAAACTTGAAATTTGGCATGTGGGTAGCTTCCAGACTGTACACAATGCAAAAAGTAAAAAAATAGACTTTTGTATTTTGGGGAAGGGGGGGGGGCGCAATGATGGATATATTTTGCACAAGTGAGCGATGACGTCACATCTGTGATGTCACCCGCATGCGGCAGCGTCACGCAGTGTGCCTGCTGACGTCACGCATCCAAGACAAGAACCCAAGTCCCGGGCGAAGCCGGGTAGTAAAGCTAGTGGTCTATAAAATAAATATGCCCTCTGTTTCTGTCCAGTGTTTTGAGATGTGGTTGTATTTAGACGCTTTATATGAATTGAAATTACACTATTGTATTGTATATTTTTAGATATTTTGTTATTACAAAACTGTTTATTTGAATTAAAATTAAATGAGTCATGCAAAAAAAATACAGATTATTAATATTTTCTTACATGAAATGGGGCATTAAAAGTTGTACTGTATACATATTTATTATTAATAATTAAAAACATGTTTTGAAGACTATCCAAAATACGTATATGCACTAAACTACATCGTACACCTAAACGAATTTGCAACATCTATATAAGCTTAATATAAAGTGTTTGCATATTTCCTGGCCTACGTGTTAAAAAAAAAAACACTTGCAGCGTTTAATGATGAGCAGCCCTTCATCGATGCAGTGTTGGATTGAAGGCCCCCTTCTCGCGCCATGCTGTTAGACCTATTTCACCACGCTGGTCAGTTTCGGTTGATGAAGGGCGTAGTCCATTGCCAGTTCAGGTGTCACTCGGCACTGATGTTAGCCGCGATCAGGATTTAAACTGAGAATTTTACTGTTTGATAATTTTATCATTTTATTGTTTCCCTTCTACGTGACTTTACCGAAATAACCAAGAATATGAATCTCTGCAGTCACGAAAGCTTAACATCAAAATAAAACTATGTTGAGTTTGAAATAGCGTCCTTCATGCACATTGGATCACACAACAGTGAGGGACCGCAGACAATCTGGAAGGCAGCCAGGTCCTGACAGCAATTGCCCAAGCTCTGTAGTCTATGCATTGAGATATTTGAAGCCAATTAATGTGAAAGGAAGCCAGAGGACGCTGAGAAAAACACGAATGCGAAGGGGTTAACACTGTATCACATATCAGGAACAGATATGTATAAAAGCAATAATGGCATCACTACAAACAAGTTTCCATCCAGGGCGTGTACACAGCGTGGTGCTTTTGCTGCAAAGCATAACCACCGATGTATTTAAAACGACAAGATAAATAGATGACGCATTTTATTCTGTCAGCTCTTGTTACGTATTAATGTAAGCACTTGCGTGTGGTGAATTAAACAGAAAAGTTTGTTAATTTTAAAGTTAGAAATACAGTTCGCTGATTTAAATGATTCCATTTTATTATATTATTTGACTTATTAAGTTGTTGGCATGCAGAGTATTTTGAAGCTTACAGTGGAATTTCAAGAACATAGCAATTTTTTTCTTTCTTACAAAAAACAGGTTTTTTTTGGCGAGATTAAAACTGAACACTTGTGGGAATAATAATTACAAAAAATGGGTCAAAGTTACAGTGTTTGCTGTTCTAACAGAACATTCATTATACAACACGTGCATTTAAAATTAAATTGAGACCTACTGGATTCAAATGGTCCATATTGTATGGATTGTTTTGCATCTGTTGAGTATGAGTGTTTTGGATTTTTGTCCAGAAATAACATCCCAATTAAGGATTTTAATTCATGTCACGAGGCATTGGACATGTCCTGTGATGCCCTGAGAGTAAGCAAAGCTTTCTAGCACATCAGGGAATGACCCCAACAGATGATGCCTCTGAAAAAAAAACCTTGAGTCATTTCATTGGGGGCTTTCCTTAAACAAATGACGGTGTTCCTACATAATATGTAAGTGGTTTGCTGCATATTAATCTCATGATGGATATGCAGACAGTTTACCCTTCGGAGCCTGCCGAGACGGAATTACGAGAAACAACTGTGTAGTGTGATGCCTTTTGTATTGATGTGAATGGGTTGAGGCCATCAAATGTAGCTGAATCATCGGTGGCTGGAACCAGGCCACCACCCTAACCACCAATGGGACAACTTAGTCATCACTCCTGTCATTCGTGGGGAGGTTACTCCTCTCATGAGTGCCGATGTGGCGAGATGATAACTCCCTCCCCTGGTATGCAAGGAGGTCGTGGGATCGATCCAAACCCTTACGCCTGTATACAATATTTGTCATTTGCATGTTTTCCCCGTGGCCGCGTGGATTTTTCTTCGGGTCATCCCCTCCACATTTAGAAACAGGCGTTTAGAGTATTTGGCTGCTACAAATTTCCACATGATAAGCCACTTCGTTGATTTATCATTTGGGGACCAGGTCGCGTGTGAAAAAAAAGCTATGTAGCTCAGCGGGCCTTAGCTTGAATTTTTTTTTAAATTTAAATATTATTTATTTTCGTTAAAATGTAATTAAATAGGTCGCGAATACTAATGACGGATCGATCGAGGAGCACAGTAAATATAAATTGTAGATAATAGAAGTACTAGTAAGAGATGAAAAAATGCATTTATCATTTCAACACCAATATGTATCATGTTGACATTCATTTAAAATAGTTCAATGTAAGCCTATTTTCAAAAAGTACTCCAAACCTCAAAAACTAAACTGCATATTTAGCTATTTTTGTTAATCAAAGGACAAGCTGTTGCTAAACATTGATTAAAAACATATTAACACTAACCCAACAAGGAATTGGCCACGAGAGAAAATCTAACTAGGAACTGCTTTAAGTAGTGAGACTTATACTGGTAGGAACGAAGTTGTAAACTGAGTGTACCAGCCTGCAATAGATTAATGTGTCCGTCCGTCCGTCCCCTTTCAATACTTTAACGAAGTGAAATCTCGTGCTGTTGGGGTGTAAAAATAAAATTGCGCAAAATTCCAATGTTCCTACCAGCCCACCCTGCAGGGACCTGTTTGAGGCTTTGCTAGATAAAAAGCCATTATCTGAGTACAAAACAATCCTTATTGCAAAAGTTGAACAAGTGCTCCTGAAATTACGCACTACCAGGAAGCAATGTAGCTGTCTGGATGCGTATAAAATACGTATTTTTTTTTACGTGGAGGGACAGATGGGATGTAGACGTGCATGCATCGAGGCAACCGTTTCATGCTTCTGCCTGGCCAGTGAAAATCCACGAGCGTTACTGCCATCTCCTGGCACAGATAAGGTCGCAACCATTACGCACATCGTCTTTGCCACTAATAAACCACAATACCTTGCTGATCTCGTCAAGCAGCATAGAACCATCACGCGAACTGCGGTGATCCTTGCCGCGGCCTTTTGTCTAGGCATTGAACAAACACGGGCAATGCATCGCGCGCTTTTAGATGCGCTTCTGCGGCCGTCTGGAATGCTCTTCCTTTAGATATTAGCACGCCACTGGAGCTTTGCACTTATAAAGCTAGATTTGAAAACTCATTTCTTCAAAACGGATTTTTTGACGTTCAGTATGTTGTCCTTTCCCCGCACCTCCGATTAGCACGGTTGGCTACGTACGGTGCGAAAGAAGTTCAACATATAGTACATACGTAGGCATTTTCTTGCGTAAAAAAAATGGGGTCATATTTGACAATAGTTCGGGAAGTTCTGGGTTATAGCAAGCAATGGTAACATAGAAGCAGTAAAAAAAAACTAAAAACAATCACACGTATATCCGAAACAAAGACAAAGATCCCCTGTGTAGCCTTAACAGACTGTTGGGGCAAGTGCTGTTAGCGAGCACCTATGAAGGCCGACACGGCACACGTGTCGGTGGGTGACCAACACCACGCCCGGCCGCCTTGAGCGGGAATCGATCTCGAGCCTCCGGGGGTCATTGCGCAGCGCGCTAACCACTGCGCCACCGCTCCCCACACACTCGCTCACAGGAGCGCGCACGTGTGTCACCGGCAGTGGCGAATAACATCTAAAACATCTAACTTCACGTCTACGATATGTACAGGAACACTTTTTTTTTATTCCGTCTCTTAGCAACATAGACACCCTTATCGCTTAAAGCACGCTTAGGAGGATCGCGTACCCACAACGTTGCAATTAAATGAAATGACCAAAAAACACTGCACTCAAAGTGTACAGCTGTAACCTTTAGCACAGATTATACAGAGTACAACAAGATACAGTCCTCTTTGGTTCTTTCGGTAAAGTCACGTAGAATGAGAATAAAATAATAAATTGATAAAATAAAATAACACAATAATATTTTATCAATTTATTATTTTATTCTCATTCTACGTGACTTTACCGAAAGAACCAAAGAAGATGAATCATTGCAGTCACGAAAGCTTTGAATCGAAAAAAGATACAGTCCACTATAGACAGAAAACACGCACTCAAAATACGGCACGTCAATGATATATTTCACTCTAGAACACACTCAATGTATATATGCGTGACGCAAAGTAGTTGGTGTACAGGGCAGATGGAGGCGAAGGCTGAGAGTTCGTCGGATAACGAGAAAGGACGGACGATTCTGTGAGCGACGTAAATCGGGTCATGGTGTCAATAAAAAGTGACGAGGACGTGTTTGCGAAACGACGTAAAAGGGGGAGACGTAAATGTGGGCATTGTGGCATGTGGCGCTCATCTGCGCATTAGAGTCTGTGCCTTCTTCAGAGCAGGGCAGGCAGGTTATGATCAATGGGTCATTCGCAACATTCTAATCTAATTACATAATTCATCAGAGTACTTTCGATTTGAACTGGTGCTGTGTACCATTTAATTACATACTTATCGATGTGTATGATTGGGGTTGATGTTCATTTATGAAGGCATATTTACAAGTTATGGATGTAAAATGTTTGCGTATGTTTGGTTATGTGTTTGCTATGTACGTTTGAATTGACACCGTGGACACCCTCGCAAACGAGATGTTCCATCTCAAGGGATTCTCAATCTGAAATAACATAATAGAGCACATCAAATAAACTGCAACTTTAAGTCATGGCAGTAAAGGTCTGCGAAAGCAAACACAATTGTAATTGTGGGAAACATTATAATCAAGTGTTGCTTTGTGACCGAGCGACAGATGCAGCTCATGTCATAGACACCGAGGGGTGTCATCTTATTAAAGTGTTTCATTTTAATTATTAAATATCCATGCATTAAATATATTTCGTGGCACCGCCTTTGACTCAGTCGCACTGCAGGTGCCCTCCGCTGTTCTTGTTTACATGCATTGATCCGCCAGGGCACGTGACCTGTGGGGGCTGATGAGGCGCTCTGCTTTATGCTCCTGTTATCTGAGTCGTGCACATTTGCAGCTGTCTGTGTATGCCCTGAGTCAGCTAAATTCACTGCAAACTCATTTACGCCTTGTGGGGAATTATGGGTAAAACATATAGAGTATCATGCATTTTTTTTGGGGGGGGGTGGGGGTGAGTCGTGTAAAAATGTGGAGTAAACCCTCCTCCACCCGGCACAGCCATGAATACGAGTGTCACGTGAATTGAACGTGCTAAAGTTATTACTGCTTCAGGGACGCCAATTATGAATCATATTGGGCGTGTGAGCCCACGTATATAATACACAGTGCAGCGCTGCATAAGTAAAACTCCGTTCTGTGTTTCCACTTAGAAATAAATATGTCTTAGTCTATTGGCCTTTTGGCTTTCCAGACCAATATTGTACCGCAGTATTTATTTAAGCAAGTATACTCATGACCGGTTTTTACTTTCTGGGTCTCATCAGGAAAGTCATGCTTGTTAAACAAATGCTTCTGGGTTTGCAGATGTTATCAGCAGGTGCATTGCACCTATACAATCGGACCATGTTCACCGAAAAGATCGCATTGTAGACAAACTCATGTGTCGTAGGGTATTATGGTTAGATCACGTATATAAAAGCAGAACTAGAATATGTGTCTTCACATATAAATAAAAAATTTTAGTACATCGGCCCATTGATTTCTCAAACTAATATTATCCAGTAACGATTTTTTTAAAGCAATAAATCTCTGAATATCGTTTTGACCTTATGCGCCTCATCTGCAGTGTCACGCTTGTTCATTCCCTACGGTATTATAAAACATTCCACGTTTGTATGTGGGAGGGCACAAGTCACCTGCATCTGTCTTCGCCAGTACGTGTCTATGGGCACCAACTGCCAACTTTCACGACATGCGGAAAGTTGGTCGCGAACGGCCACTCAGTCGGTCCAGTGTCTACTGTGGTGTCAAGGTTCACTTGCCTCAGGTCGTTATCGCTGACCGATGCTGCAGTCGATCATGGAGAGGGGATATGGGATGCAGTGATGACAATCAGAATGAATAACGCTGCATGTGCTGCCATCCGCACCTTTGGAGCAAACGTACAAAATGCTACACAGGTAGCAATCCGTTTTTACAGGCGACCACTTTTTACAACCCAGCATGCGATGACAGTGCTTAGCTCACAACCAGATGGTTGTGAGATCATGTCCCGGGTGAGGATCCGACCCAGTCATCTATGTCTCTGGGTTTGATGAAATAAGTGCCACTTTGTGGGAGGTCAACAGTGGTTGTTCCAAAGATAGACTGTTAAGTGCCATGGGAATTTAGAATTTTCATTACTGATTCAGGACCACCAGTGAGGATGGGTGTCACGTCATTGCTCATTTGAGATTCGCAAGTGTTTCCTGAGTAAAATAAATTAAGTGGTCAGTTCTGTGGTTCGAGAGAATACCAAAAGTTGCCTACTGCACTGCTTAATATTTTTATAAGGTGCCTGTGGAAATGCAGACAACATTTTTCGAGTAATCCCCACACATCACTCTGGATTAGAGGAGTTCTGTATTCTGAAAAGCAGGATTTATATCATGAATGTCGAATTGATTTTAATCTATGCATCTTTGCATGACAATCATTATATAAAACTACGTGAGTGTCCAATTAAAATACAAGTTACAGAAAGCTCAGACAAGGCCAACGTGTAATTATCGTACAAACTTAGTGAATTTTTTTAAAAATCAAGTATTCAAAACAAGCAAGCAATAGTAAAAGTGATCTGGGAAATTAAGAGTATTATTTACAGTGCACATTCACTAATCCGCACACTGCAATAAATGCCTTAAATAGGAATCTAATGCAGTGTAATATGCGATAACACTAATAAACTGCATTTATCCGATATGACTAAAAATACACTTGGACTCAGCATTACTCACCGTGAGCCTGTACTGTAATAATTGCAATGCCACTGCTTGATTGGCTTGGAATTTCACAACGCCTGGTAGGGCCTTCTTCTTTTGGGGTAATTATGTGCAATGAATAGCCTGCCTTGCAGAGATCACCACTAAAAATATTACATTATCTCTTTGAAAAAAATGATGAAATCAAACGTGTACCACTGCAGATGAACAACATATTTTCGTGGTTGGGATATACTGTACATAGAAGGGACGGTTCTTGTCACGTGCATCAGTTTATCTTTGCAGCTGCATGAGACATGACAAAAGATGAATTGCAGGCAAAGTGCAATTTAAAATTAATCATGGGAGATATAATCAAGTAAGCGCTGCGCCATTACTGCATTTTCAAAATGTATTTGCCTCTCATAGTTTTAGTGGAATGTACAGCAGTACATTAGCATATCAGATCGACACATGAGACCCTGCATAATTCTGTTGCTGTATTTACATTTAACGGGACCCATTCGATCGATAAAATATTGGTCATATATGTGTATATACTATGGTGTGTGTGTGTTGAAACAACTCCTACCCTCCCCCCCCATGATTGTACAAAGGTAAAGACGCAGCCCTGCATTTGCTTGCTCACGCCACTGATGACAACAGGTCCTCCCATAGAGGGAGCTCTGGAGAGCCCGTCTAGAGGGTATTTTGCCCTTATCTTACACTCGGGCCAGATATCTTGGGAGTACTTATACGTAACCTCACCATATGCAACCTGCCGATTGACTTAACGGCGGTGCACCCATCTATACTGCTGGGTGGGCAGAGGCGGTGGGAATTAAGGAAATTTGGGCAGTTTCTACTGCCATGCCTGGAGATCGAATTGAACCGGCGGCCTGATGGCTGCACCCTCCTGATGGATATATACGATTGCACACAGCTCGTTGTCATTCATGTAACTCATTGCCGTACAAAAACTGGAGGAAGGGCCTTTGCTATTGATGCCCCCAGGGTCTGGAATGCTATTGCCAATAAACTGCAATTTGAATCACTACCTATGAGATCTTCACTCAAAACTGCTCTAGAGGAGTTGTACAACCCTAGCTGCCACTGCTATTCAGTGGCCTAAAATATGGCTCTAGATTTTGGTGTTATAATTTATTTATGTAGTTTATTGTAAAAAAATTCGGTCACAGTCCCTATGATCACTGTTACATTGCATTTATGGCTTTTATTTTGGTGATTTCGAAAACGTGTTTTTTTTGTTTTGCCCATGTTTTTGTTTATTGTAGTACGGAGTTAGACTGATGGCCTTAATCTTAGTTGTCTTGTGGTTGTTGTTGTTGTTGTTATTTGACTTGCATCCCACTCGGATTTTTGCACACAGCGTTGGTGTACGGTGCTATTTCAGGAATATTTTGATATTTTTTTCCTGTATTTTCTGTTTGCACAGTCACATAATCACTTTAAGATGTTTTCTTGTTCATGTTTTTTGTTTGTTGCGGTTGCACCCGATTCAAGAGCCGAATGGCTCACAGGGCTATACCAAATAAATGAACTATGATGAACGTGCTGAATAAAAAAAACTTAATTTTTAAAACCAAAAACTATTTAAAGTTATGCTAAATATATTGAGACGCACGTTTGTTTTGTATTTTGCTACGATTTATTCCGAGCAATAACAAATTGTGTATTTTACAAGACGTGTGTTCTGGCCAGCGTGTGGAAGAGGAGGTCAAAATAACCTCATTAAACCCCTTAGAGCAGGGGTCCCCCAACCCCCGGGCCGCGGACCGATACCGGTCCGTGGCCTGTTAGGAACCGGGCCGCACAGCAGCAGCAGGAGGTGAGAGCGGTGAGTCCGCGCGTGGAACCTGCCCCCATTATTTTATCAGTCACAGTGTTTGGTAAGCCCACAAGCTAACCCCCAGTAGCCACAATGAGTAAAAAAAACAAACGTCGCCGGAGAGCTTCTTTGAAAAGGGGGAAAGACCCAATGATGAACCCCCCACCCCCCCTCCGGTCCGTGAAAAAAATTGTCTTCCACGAAACCGGTCCCTGGTGCCAAAAATGTTGTGGACCGCTGCCCTCGAGGGCTTCTCGAGAGCTTTCTCTACATTGGAGGCCCCTTACAGCAGCAGCATTGGCGTGGAGCGAGCAATTATCGGCCTGCACCTTTACACATACGTTATCTATTTGCATATCTAATATAATTTATATTTATAGAATACCTTCACGCAAGGCACTTGAGATCGCTTACACAACGGTGACACAGAATGGAATGATTTAGATGTCAGGTGCGTGCTACAACGATTGAAGAATGAGTGGTCTTCTGGACATGTGAAAAGAGCTTTATAGCTCATCGGATACAGCGATAGAGGGTACTTAGGGATCACGAAAGGGGAGGGACGGGAAGGAGTGGAGGGGCGAGGGAAGATAATGGGAAATGGAGAAGAGGTGAGGCTTTAAGAGAGGAACGGAATGGTGTTAAGGAGGGGTACTACTTAATGTACAGGGACAGTGTTAGGTCTATGCGCAGTGTTGAGTCTACGTGTAGTGTGAGTCTATGGCCAGTGTTGGGTCTATGGGCAGTGTTGAGTCCATGGGCAGTGTTGGGTCTATGTGTAGTGTTGAGTCTATGGGCAGTGTTGAGTCTATGGGTAGTGTTGATTCTATGGGCAGTGTTGAGTCTTTGTGTAGTGTTGAGTCTATGGGAAGTGTTGGGTCTATGTGTAGTGTTGAGTCTATGGGTAGTGTTGAGTCTATGAGTTGTGTTGATTCTATGGGCAGTGTTGAGTCTTTGTGTAGTGTTGAATCTATGGGCAGTGTTGGGTCTATGTGTAGTGTTGAGTCTATGCGCAGTGTTGAGTCTATGGGCAGTGTTGAATCTATGGGTAGTGTTGGGTCTATATGTAGTGTTGAGTCTATGGGCAGTGTTGGGTCTATGTGTAGTGTTGAGTCTATGCGCAGAGTTGAGTCTATGGGCAGTGTTGAATCTATGGGTAGTGTTGAGTCTATGGGCCGTGTTCGGTCTATGTGTCGTGTTAAGTCTATGGGCAGTGTTGAATCTATGGGTAGTGTTGAGTCTATGGGTAGTGTTGATTCTATGGGCAGTGTTGAGTCTATGTGTAGTGTTGAGTCTATGGGCAGTGTTGGGTCTATGTGTAGTGTTGAGTCTATGCGCAGTGTTGAGTCTATGGGCAGTGTTGAATCTATGGGTAGTGTTGGGTCTATATGTAGTGTTGAGTCTATGGGCAGTGTTGGGTCTATGTGTAGTGTTGAGTCTATGCGCAGAGTTGAGTCTATGGGCAGTGTTGAATCTATGGGTAGTGTTGAGTCTATGGGCAGTGTTCGGTCTATGTGTCGTGTTAAGTCTATGGGCAGTGTTGAATCTATGGGTAGTGTTGGGTCTAAGGGCAGTGTTGGGTCTATGGGCAGTGTTAAGTCTATGGGCAGTGTTGAGTCTATGGGCAGTGTTGAATCTATGGGCAGTGTTGAGTCTTTGTGTAGTGTTGAGTCTATGGGCAGTGTTGGGTCTATGTGTAGTGTTGAGTCTATGCGCAGTGTTGAGTCTATGGGCAGTGTTGAATCTATGGGTAGTGTTGGGTCTATATGTAGTGTTGAGTCTATGGGCAGTGTTGGGTCTTTGTGTAGTGTTGAGTCTATGCGCAGAGTTGAGTCTATGGGCAGTGTTGAATCTATGGGTAGTGTTGAGTCTATGGGCCGTGTTCGGTCTATGTGTCGTGTTAAGTCTATGGGCAGTGTTGAATCTATGGGTAGTGTTGAGTCTATGGGTAGTGTTGATTCTATGGGCAGTGTTGAGTCTTTGTGTAGTGCTGAGTCTATGGGCAGTGTTGGGTCTATGTGTAGTGTTGAGTCTATGCGCAGTGTTGAGTCTATGGGCAGTGTTGAATCTATGGGTAGTGTTGGGTCTATATGTAGTGTTGAGTCTATGGGCAGTGTTGGGTCTATGTGTAGTGTTGAGTCTATGCGCAGAGTTGAGTCTATGGGCAGTGTTGAATCTATGGGTAGTGTTGAGTCTATGGGCAGTGTTCGGTCTATGTGTCGTGTTAAGTCTATGGGCAGTGTTGAATCTATGGGTAGTGTTGGGTCTAAGGGCAGTGTTGGGTCTATGGGCAGTGTTAAGTCTATGGGCAGTGTTGAGTCTATGGGCAGTGTTGAATCTATGGGCAGTGTTGAGTCTTTGTGTAGTGTTGAGTCTATGGGCAGTGTTGAGTCTATGTGCAGTATTCTTGGTTCTTTCGGTGAAGTCACGTAGAAGGGAAACAATAAAATAATAAAAATATAAAACAATAAAATTATTACGACGTTTCGACTGCAACACAAGCAATGACCATCAGGTGTGAAAACCACAACAAGAAAATCTGAAAAAAGTGTTGAGTCTATGGGCAGTATTGAGTCTATGGGCAATGTTGAGTCTATGGGCAGTGTTGAGTCTATGGGCAGTGCTGAATCTATGGGCAGTATTGAGTCTATGGGCAGTGTTGAGCCTATGGGCAGTGTTGGGTCTATGGGCAGTGTTGAGTCTATGTGTAGTGTTGAGTCTATGGGCAGTGCTGAATCTATGGGCAGTATTGAGTCTATGGGCAGTGTTGAGTCTATGGGCAGTGTTGGGTCTATGGGCAGTGTTGAGTCTATGTGTAGTGTTGAGTCTATGGGCAGTGCTGAATCTATGGGCAGTATTGAGTCTATGGGCAGTGTTGAGTCTATGGGCAGTGTTGGGTCTATGGGCAGTGTTGAGTCTATGGGCAGTGCTGAATTTATGGGCAGTGTTGAGTCTATGGGGAAGTGTTGAGTCCATGGGTAGTGTTGAGTCTATGGGTAGTGTTGAGTCTATGGGCAGTGTTGAGTCTTTGTGTAGTGTTGAGTCTATGGGCAGTGTTGGGTCTATGTGTAGTGTTGAGTCTATGCGCAGTGCTGAGTCTATGGGCAGTGTTGAATCTATGGGTAGTGTTGGGTCTATGTGTAGTGTTGAGTCTATGGGCAGTGTTGGGTCTATGTGTAGTGTTGAGTCTATGGGTAGTGTTGAGTCTATGGGTAGTGTTGATTCTATGGGCAGTGTTGAGTCTTTGTGTAGTGTTGAGTCTATGGGCAGTGTTGGGTCTATGTGTAGTGTTGAGTCTATGCGCAGTGTTGAGTCTATGGGTAGTGTTGAATCTATGGGTAGTGTTGGGTCTATGTGACGTGTTAAGTCTATGGGCAGTGTTGAATCTATGGGTAGTGTTGGGTCTATGGGCAGTGTTGGGTCTATGGGCAGTTAAGTCTATGGGCAGTGTTGAGTCTATGGGCAGTGTTGAGTCTATGGGCAGTGCTGAGTCTATGGGCAGTGCTGAGTCTATGGGTATTGTTGAGTCTATGGGCAGTGTTGAGTCTATGGGCAGTGCTGCTTCGTCTCCAAGGGAATTTGATTCGAGTGGAGGGATGCCAGGAGGGAGGACGGAAAACGAATTGGTCACAGGGACAGAGAGAGATAAGATTGGGAACGAAGAGGACGAGAGGAGGGGGCAGGGAAGGAGAATAGAGACAATATCAGGTGGGACAAGGCAACGAAGAGATGCATAGAATC
This sequence comes from Petromyzon marinus, assembly GCF_048934315.1. Lineage (NCBI taxonomy): Eukaryota > Metazoa > Chordata > Hyperoartia > Petromyzontiformes > Petromyzontidae > Petromyzon > Petromyzon marinus. The sequence continues at coordinate 10,159,214 of NC_133671.1, forward strand.
AGAATATGTATTTATTTTGGAGGATTTCGATAAGCTATAAAGCTCTTTTCCACAGATGTCCAGTAGGGGCAGCTCAGAGGTAACTTGCTAACTTGAATTACACCCTGCTTTTCCCTCGCTAGATATTGCCAAAAGCATATTGTTGTATTTCCCAATTTGTTAAAAAAAATGTCATGTTTAACCCAGAAGTATTGAGCTCACTATCTCAAAAAGCCATCATTGACGACTACTGGAGTAGCACGTGGGCATCGACTTGGGCAATCGATTACTCCGTACAGACAACGCACGACTCGAATCGAATTGCGGTGCATGGGAGGGAGGAGGAATCGATCCAGCGCGTGACGTCACGGAGCGTACCACCGGCCGAGCTGGCGGTAGGGGTGCATGCGTGGGAGCCGATGTCCATGAAGAGCTCTCCCCCTTTACACATTGCGTTGTAAGTGCAGGCAACTGCAATGCCTGTGGGTGTGCGACGGCTGCGTTAATTACGCAGGCGAGACAAGCACAACAACAACAACAATGAAACTAACAATCCGCGCGTTGCACAAACGGAACTTTACGTCGCCACACGCAATAAGCGGCCACTCTCGTGAAACACACGCACGCACGCAAAACCCAAAGTACGTTGAGAATAGGCGAGCGGCGTAACAACGTAACGGTGAATAACGTTACAAGGGAGTGAAAAACAAAACATTAACGCGCGCCTACTGAGACAGCTGTGTAAAAGTGTCGCTCTGTGCGGTGTGTGTGTGTGTGTGGGGTGGGGGGGGGTGTTCGTGCACGAATGGTCGCGCCCGGTGACCCGGGGTCAGAGTTGAGCCGCGCCATGTTGGTTGGGTGCGTAATGGTGGCAACCATCTCCTCCTGCCCGCCGCCTCCGCCGCCGTTGTTGTTGTTGTTGTCGTCTCCCTCCCCGCGCCCTCCGCTCTCTCCGCCCTCGCCTTTGTCCGCCGCCTTCCCGGCCGTCAGCAGCAGCAGCAGCAGGAGGAGGAGGGGGGCGAACGACGAGCGGAGAGAGCCATGGAGGCGGAGCCGCGGAGCCGGTACTTGTACCGCGTCCACCGGCACAGCGCCGACATCCTGGAGCGGCTCAACGCTCAGCGCAAGGCGGGCCGCTTCTGCGACGTGGTGGTCAAGGTGGGCGACGAGCGCTTCCCGGCGCACAGGGCGGTGCTCGCGGCCTGCAGCGGGTACTTCGAGGCGAGTCTCAGCGGTTGCGGCCTTGGGGTCGGGGTTGGGATTGGGGTAGCGAACGCGGCCGCGGCCGGGACAGGGGGCGGGATCGCCACTGGCACCGGAGTTGAGACTGAGCCGGTGTCGGAGACGGCGATTGCGGACGCGCCCCCTGACCCTCAGGAGAACGAGCAGCAGAACGAGCAGCCGAACGAGCAGCCGCAGTCTCAACAGAGCCAACAGCCTCAATTGGATCAGCAGGCTCAGAGCCAGCACAAGACGCAGGGTCAGCAGTATCATCAACAACAACAACAGCAGCAGCAGCAGCACTACCAGGCCTCGCCGACAGAAGAGCCTCCGCCGTCCGAGGTTGAGATGCACACGATCAGCTCCGTGGTGTTCCGCGACATCCTCGACTTCGCCTACACGTCGCAGCTCACCGTGCGCCTCGAGATCTTCCCCGAGCTCATGACGGCCGCGCGCTTCCTCGTCATGGGCTCGGTGATTGACATCTGCCAGGAGATGATCCGCCAGGCCAACGTGCAGATTCGAGTGCCGCGCGCTCGCGAAAGCTACTTCAGGGCGCTGGGCTTCCTGCCGGACATGGTGCTGCGCCAGGCGCTGGATGGGGCCCGCGCGACGGCGTCAGCCAAGGATAAGGATGACGATGACAGCGTCGAGCTAGCCAAGCGAGACGGTGAGATTCAAGGATCTGGGGCCACTGCTGCTCCCTCCTCCTTGCAAAGCCAAGATGGAAGTGGGGATCAACCCGGCAGCCGGCAGGACGTGCTCTCGTCGTCGCCCCCTTCCAAGGACGCGGCCACGGTGCTAAATTCGTGCGCACGCGATCAGACCGACGCGCTCGATCTGAGGGGAGATGGGGATGTTTCGACGCCGCAGACTGCCGCGGCAACGTGGCCGGGCAACGGCGAGGGGGGTGACCGGGCCGACGAGCGTGCGGCTGGCGTCCCGTCGCCGTACGAACAGAGCCCCGAGGACGCGGCATCTTCGCAGGCCCGGGAACAGCAGGGTGTGGTGGCCACGCGCGGCAAGGGCAAGGGGAAGGGAAAAGTGAGGTGCAGAACTCGTGGAAGGAGTCTGCTGCCGTCCATGGTACCGCTGACGCAACCAATGCCCAACGAGATGATCAAAAGGGGCCGTGGCCGCCCGCGCAAGCGCGCCTTCTTAGAGGTGCATGGCCAGCCCGTGGTGAGCACGCACGGCAGGGAGACCTCGGAGGAGATTCTGACAGAGAACCCCGAGCTGAGCCTCTCGCTTATCCGCATCAAGAGCAAGAGCCAGTTTGTGTGCTCGCACTGTGGCAAGGAGTTCCGCGACGGCTACCACCTGCGGCGGCACGAGATGCGCCACACGAGGAGCAACGCTCCGCTGCCGCCCTCTTCGCCGCGCCACGTCTACGGTGTGCCCACCATGGTGGACATGGTGAGCCCGCTCGGCGTGCTCTACTCCTCTTTCGCCATGAGCGGGGCCGACCCGCCCGATGCGCCGCCCTACTCGGACGACCCCATGGACCTGTCGTCGTTCCACGCGAGCGGCACGCTTCGCTCGGCAAAGGGCGCAGATGGCGGCGAGGACCCCGAGGAGGGCGAGGTGGAGCGGCGGCGAAGCCTTGGCGAGGCCGCCCTGGCCGCGTTGGGCGGTCGGGCGCAGGCGTTCGCCACCTCGGCCGCCCTTACTGCTGCAGCCGCGTCAGCGGCCGGCGGGACTATGTTGGACGGAGACCAGGGCCTGCAGTCTCCGGGGAACGAGAGGAAAGACAAGAAGGCGATCATCAACAACCGAGGCCTCAAAAAGAAGCCGGGCAGTCCAGTGGCCGAGGGAGGCACGTCCCAGCAGGGGCCCGTGTTTGGGTTGTTCCACGAGACTTGGCCGCCGGCCAGGTATGGAAATGCCTCTGTTTGGCTCAGTGGTGCCGCAGTGTCTTAGCACCTGCGTCAAGTTTGAATCACTGCGCCTGAGGAATGGTCAGACACCAGGCACCCAGTTGTTGACCATGCCTGGGCGGCTGACCATCGTTAAGGATTGCCAGTGGCTACGTTCCCCATTGACTTCCAGTGGGCCTTATTTTGGGGCTAATAATATTTTACAGCCCTTGGTTAAGCCACTGCTGGAAAAGGGCCTTTCCACGTGTCAGTCACGAGGGTTGTATTTGGTCTAAGTATCATAAAAGCATGCTTTTTGGTGGTATGCACTGTTATTTTGCGTTGGCTGAATTCCAGAATTCACCTACATTCAATAAATTGACTATCTATGTTTAAACACTCCAGACATCATCTTGAAGAGATTCATCTGGAGTAAAACAAAAACTGCTTATCATATGATAATTACAATAACTAACGATGTTAGTTTCTGGGCTTTATAACAAATGTGGGTTCTGCAGTCAAATATATTTTGCTCACTTAATAAGTATCACATAATGGAGATTAAAATACTTAGTATTTTTCCTTTATAGGTCTTTCGATATAAGTTTACACTGAACAGATTTTTTTTTCGTTTTAATTTTGGACCACCAGCAAAGCACACTAGGATCTGAAATTCACAGTAGCATGCAACTGCATATGTTTTTTGTATTCAATAATTTTAGGTCCAAGGTGTGCTTTCTCATTCTATGATGTACACAAGTGAAATATTGTTTCACGATTGATTTGGCATGGCGTTATTCTCTACACACCAACTGAAAGGTACATTTCAAGGAATTACGTTGCCATCGTTGGCAACAAATCAAAATAAATAATTCTTCTAATCTCAGATTAATTTGTAAACGCAGTAAATCACACGACACTTTACTTATCTATTTATGTCTCTGTTTCTGTGTGTCTTTGTCTATCTGCCTGTCGTTTTATGTCATTCCCAGGATGCATAATTGAGATAGTGTCTTGTATGATCCCGTGTGTGATGGTCCACATTCATAGTTTGGGTAGAGCTTCAGACTGAAAAGATGCAGCAGCTTAATCACTCCGTGCAGTATGAGACACTTTGAGAGATATATTCTTGGTTCTTTCTGTAAAGTCACGTAGAAGGGAAACAATAAAATAATAAAAAGATATATTGTTTCCCTTCTACGTGACTTTACCGAAAGAACCAAGAATATGAATCCCTGCAGTCACGCAAGCTTTAAATCAAAATGTACACTTTGAGATGTTCAGCGTTTTAAATGGACGACCTGGCAATCTGTTTCTCACTCAATATCTTGAATGTTAACTCCCATCTATGCCATACAGCTGTTGAGATGCATAAATTATGGGGGGGGGGCGGTGGTTCTGGGAAATGCTACACCATTTGGTACACCATTTTCCATCTGTCAGAAACAAAGGCTTATCCAAGTGCAGACTTTGTTTGGCCTTGGCATGGAATCACATCATCACATTTTCTTTGAAAAAACTTGCGCATTCTGGTGACAAAATGGAGCCTTGACGTGTGTTCACGTCTGATGGCGTTTTGGTTAATTAGACAAATGCGGGTGGTTAATTAGACAAATGCGGGTTATGCCATTGGCACTGATTCCATAGACGTTATGAATTTACCTCCAATGATTAGCAGAATGAGAGAGCACAGTGTTTCTAGACAACTCGGCAAACAGAGGCAGGGAGTCGAATCGGCCACCTTAAAAAGGCATGCGCTGGACTTGAGGTTCACAGGGGAATTTAAAGTGTGCATTTAAAACTGTCGCTGGAGGTGGGAAATTTTAATGTGTCAAGTAACCATGATGTACCACAAACCATGCATAATTGCTGCTTTGAAAAGCTGTTGTAAATATATAAGGCTAAAGTTATTGCTGAATATAGGAATACCAGATCTAGAGAAGTTTGGGTACCTGGTGGTGTTGAACATGGTCATGGGTGGTGCGTCGCGACTCACAGACCTTAAAAAATATTTTAACCTGCCAGCATGTGGAGTTTATACAGCTCTTTTTTGTCCCTATTAAGTTAGCGCTAGAAATGTGCAATGTTCCCTTTTTCCATGGGAAAGTCTAAGACCTGGGCCTCAGAAGAATACTTACGTATAAACCGAGTTGCACTTGCCATGGCAGTAACAAGTCTTGACTGTAAATAAGCGGACAAGCACAGTGGGGACGACGTTATTGTGTGACTCTCACCTCGCCATAAGCAAGTTCATCGACTGGGCACAATTGTTACGCGAGGCATCAACGGACGCTGAAGGCTCAGTGAACACTTGTGTCGGAATCAGAGACATTTATGGCTCTTATTTCCTGAATGCAGATACGGGGTCAACCAGCCTGGCCTTGGATCAGCTTTACGCTGTTGCTATGGCTAAGTTGACAAGTGCGTTGTACGTCTTGGGATTGATCCATACACAGTTGCTCTGAGCTTGCCGAGAAAAGCCACAGGGCACGGAATGTACTTGCAATGATGTGTGTGGTTCATCGAGCAAGTTGGGTCCTCTGCTAGGTTAGGTTTCATCGTTGTACGTGTTGTTTTTGTGTGCATTCATTGTATTTGTCTTTGGGCTTTCGTCATAGCTCTTTGTAAACTATCTTTTCTTCACACTTTTGACCAGGTATCTCACTTGGTTTTACTTTCATAATTTAAACTGCTTTTTTTTAATTGTAGATACTTAATAATTGAAAAAAAACAATCTTCAATTAACACGCATTGTATTTTTATCTTATTTTTCTGTGTTTTTACGTGAATCGCGCACATTTTTTGGATGCGTAGTGTTTTTAATACAGCAGAACCCTTTTGCCAACCAGAGACGGTAGTAGTTGGGTAACAATATATGACACTTTGTATAGATAATCTTCAAGCTGGCAGTAGAAGCAAGCATATCTACAAAAAAAACTTAAATGTGGGGGGGCTACTGGTTATGGTACAAGATTCCATTTTGCACATACATTTTTGCTTCAGTAAGCAATAGGGAAAACACATTCGAATGGGGAGGAAAGGTTTGCACTAATAGGTCATCGTTAAAGGGCCCTCAGCATGCTGGGTTATATCATGAACCTTGTGGCAGTGTTTATGGTGCACGGCCATTCTTAATGAATGCAACCTTACCAGGTGACCTGCTAGGCCTCTCTTGACAGTGCTGCGATTCCGAAAAGAATGCAGGCATCCTGGCCTTCTGATCAGAACGTTTGCCAGTGGCCTGTTGAACTTAAGTTGGACTTGCCACTGCCTAATGCAATCTGTGGAGTGCACCAATGAACTCATATCTGTTAAGCATCATCTCTCTGTTCTGAAGAAGGGCCAATGCCCAACATTTTTTGCCAACCATCTATTTTCTTTACGTAGTAAGGCAGTGTTAATGAAAACTGTTGACAGTTTTCGTTTGTACACCTTTGCACTGGTCAGGACTCATTTCCATTGATATTTCTGTTGTAAAATTGTATGGTGGCGGGGGCGGTGTCGGCATAAGATGATCATTGTTATCTTACTCATTGTTCCTCATTTTGATCAACCTCGGAGAAATTATTGGTTTAGTTGACCCCCAACCACGATTTGAACTAATGAGCTTCGGACAGTGAGTGTTGTGCTTTAAGCATGGTGCCACCTGTGGCGTACACGATAACTGGTGACAGCTGATCAACCAAGTTAAATAATGGTGCCTTGCACAATTGCAGTGGTGCATAACTAAGGCTAAAATTGTATCACGGAGGTCATGGAAATCGTGAATATGAACAAAGTCCATGAAATATTGAAAATGGCTGTATAAACACAATTGGTTCGGCGCTTTATTTCATTTCAAAGATACCGTATGCTCGTGATGTTTCCGTACATTTTTTTATCCTGCGTATCAGCTGTGAAATGTACTAAAAGTTCGCATGTAAAAATCTCAGGATTATTCATATTGGGGAGGGGGGGGGGGGTCCTTGCCTCACCTCTGTGTGCGGCCGTGAGCACTGTAACGCAGGGGTAATAGAACGGGAGCGGTGGATGACAGCCTCCCTCCCTTCCTCGTCTTTCTGCTGCCGCCCGATAACCGCGCGCTGTGTGCTGTGTGTGCAGGACGACGCGCAGGGAGGGGAGGATGACGCACGCGTGCGACGTGTGCGGCAAGGTCTTCCGTGACTTCTACCACCTGAAGCGGCATAAGCTATCGCACTCGGATGAACGGCCGTACGAGTGCCCTGTGTGCAAGCAACGCTTCAAACGCAAGGACCGCATGAGCTACCACCTGCGTACGCACGAGGATGGCGACGGCAAGGTCTGCTCCTGCCTGTGGTGTGGGAAGGGCTTCTCCAGGTGTGACCACGCACGCACGTACGCACCCACACCCAGCCACACAGCCACTCATCCATACAGCCACCCAGCCACCCACACAGCCACTCATCCATACTGCCACTCACCCAGCCACCCTCAGCTACCCACTCACACCCAAATTATTTTAAACTATTTTTTATTTCACCAAGTAAGGCCCACTGAGCTATATAGTTATTTTTCAGGAGCGACCTGGCCCCAAATAATAACTTAAAAAAGTTGCTATCATGTGGACATTTATAGCAGCCAAATACTCTAAACGCATGTTTCTAAATGTGGAGGAAAAAACCGAAGGACCCGGAGAAAAATCCACATGACCACACGGAGAACGTGCAAACTTCAAATATACAGGCGTCGGGGTCAGGATCGAACCCACAACCTCTTGTATACCACCCAGCCACCCACTCACCCACATCCAGCCACCCACCCACCCACATCCAGCCACCTACCCACACCCAGCCACCCACCCACCCACACCCACCCACCCACACCCAGCCACCCACCCACACCCAGCCACCCACCCACACCCAGCCACCCAGCCACACTCAGCCACCCATCCATACAGCCACACAGCCACCTACCCACACCCAGCCACCTACCCACACCCACCCACAACCAGCTACCCACCCACACTATCAAACCTCCATTGCCAAAATCGTGATCACTGCATGCTTGTATAACCCCTTGTGTCCCTTGTGTCCCATACGTGACCACGAAGTCGTATAATAGTTCTCCGACGTGTTTTCGGGTTGCGCCGCGTGACGTTCGGCGTGCTCCCCGACGTTTCTCTGCACGTACTGGGAGCTTTTTGAATCTTCTCGAAGCAAGTTCTCTGGCACGCGGGGCGGGACGTTGGACATCGTAGCGAACAACATGAAAAGACATGGGAAATCTATACGGCTCAACCGCGAAAGCCTCCATTACAGTAGGAGTCGTGCAATGAATCGCATTGCCTCTTTAGCAGGACTTCGTGTTGTGATGTAAGGGAACAGCCTTGGAAGATGATACCACAGAAGCAGTTCTGATGTCGCTTTGACAGGCATCACTTACGCAGCTCTAGATAGTGCTTCTTCATGACCTGTAAAGAATGATTTGCTTCACAACGAGGTTTTCAACATGATTATGATTTTAGGCTGTAGATTGAAAGCACCGCACCAACATCTCCAATAACACTATCTTGAAGATAGTTGTAATTACTGGCAAAACGTCGTACTCAGACTGTAAATGTTGTGGCTTGGCTCTCCAACACACCGGTGTTGCTGTACTAGTGACGAATTGGCCACGTTCTGTTTACGTGACAACCCTTACTAGTTGGCTGTGTTGGGTGGTGGCGGGTTTTAACGACACATTTATATATTTGCGCGATCTAACCCAAAAACCTCTATTATGGATGATATTGGTCACGAAAGCCTACGTGTTAAACATTATCTTACTTTAAATAAATGTCTACTAGGGCAATACATAGGGCAATGGCTCTTCATCCAAAGGCACAAGATAGTTTTGTTAAAGGCTTTATTGTAGTGTTATTGTCTCTGACTATACTGTATTGCCTCTGCAGTCGCTAATATATATCGCAGTTGCCCTGAATCAAAAAAAATTTGTACATTTTTTTTGTACACCTGGTGTCTATGTTGTGACCATGTATTGAGATCACATATAGGCTCTCGGCACTGTTGGCTCAGACCCTTGACATGAGCTTCACATCATCATGCTCCTGGGTAGCTGAACCCTCTGAGTTTATAGTCAACATCCTAATATTTTGTCGTGTAGTGAGGCCCTTAGGCACACTCTCTCTGTTGCCTTGTTGATGAAGTAGTCTTGGTGTCGTGCATTGTTTGGGTAATTGTCATGTTGTCAAAAAAGTTTAAAACGTTTGAGTCCTTTCGTCAAATTTGATAAAAAGTGCAGTACATGGAGTAGCCATGAATACTCTTGACATTCAAAGTGTGAATTTGAACAGTGAAGTTGCAAATTTAGGTTTTAATTAAGCTTTGTAAAAGCACTTAATTTTAACATGCTATTACAATCAACACATACGTTTATAAATATATAACTGCACCAATAGGTCTTCGAGCAATCAGTGGGTGTGTATTTTAATTATATAATTTTTCAGTTAGGCACTCGTGTTAATTGTAGCGGTGCAGTATTTAAATGTATTGTAAAATTTATTATTGAAGTCCCATCAATATGTTCCCAATATCAAAATGATTACTAGGCTGTGCTCATTTACAATGGCATTCAGTGGAAACTCTACCAGTTTATATGACGGGAAAAAAAACAACTGTTTACTTCTCACGAAGTGCTAATTTATTAATGAACCCCAGAGGGATGATGGGTTTCTAGTTGACTGTGGGCCGAGATTTATATTTACGGCTTCCCAATGGAGTTGATAGCTGCCCACAGTGCCACCCAGTAGGACAGAGTGACAATAGATAAACGTTTTAAGCTCATATGAAAACTTTACTCTTATACAAAATGTAAAACAACAGTATGTATTCTATACCTTAAATAACACCTCCAAGTTACCTGGCAAGTCAACAGATATTGTGCCTTTTTCTCGGTAGGTCAACATCGAGTTTTTCGGAAAAGGTGCAGCCCTGTAATTACTTGCTCATGCCATTGATATTGGAAGGGCCTCCACTCGAGAGAGCTATAGGGTGGCTTTTAAATGGTCATTGGCCTACTCTTTCACACTAGGCAGACGTCTAGGAGGAGGTGAAAGTACTCGCACGTTGCCTCGGCACACGCGCGACCTGCTGATCGACAAACTGCGTTTGCACAAAAGGGAAAACTGATCGCAAGTGTACCATCAGATAATCCAGGATGTTGGCATTGTTTCAAGGCTACTTTAACACATCATGTTCAACCAGTGGAATGGTACTGTAAGTGAAAGAAAAAAATTGGTCAAAAACAAACTTTGAATGCACCCAGTTTTATTTGCACTCAAAAGTTGAAAATACATTATTTTGACCCCGGAATTAATCAAAATTGATGTGCTCAATGAAAGTGAGTGGCTTGCATTAAGAAAATTAAACATATCGAAAGGAAGCCACCCACTTTTATTGAGCACATCAAATTGGATAAATTCCAGGGTCAAAATAATGTATTTTCTACTTTTGAATGCAAATAAAAGTGTGTGCATTGATAAACTTGTGTTTTTTTTTTGTTACCAACAATTTTGTGTACTTGTTGGTTGGTCTCGCGTTAAGGAAGAAGGAAGCACAGCGGCCGCTCCGACGCCATGACGAGCGGCGATAGAAGCGCTCCCTTCATTGGTTATTGGCTGGCCAGCAACAGCCGCTGTCATTGGACCATATGTTTCCCGTCGTAGGTGGGCGTGACCATTCGTGATTTAAAAAGGGGGAGTAAAAAGTACGATGATTAAATATTCCCATTTTAGTTAAAAATACGAATAGGACTACGATGAGCAGGACCTGGACCGTTTTTTTTTTATGAAATCTTGAATTATCACGTGAGGCGAGTCTGTAGAAAATTTCAGCTCGTTGGGCTTCGTAGATCCGAAGATATTAAGCGTCAAAGATTCCAAAGAGTATAAACAGACAACACGGCGAGTTCAATGAAAGTGTGCAAAAATAAACTCTTATAATAGCAAAAAAAGTGTGTTGGGTTGGAAGTGGTACACAAACTCAAACAATTGTCAATCACATTGCCCTGAAGAGGAAACAACATATATAAATCTTGATTTGAAGCTTTCGTGACTGCAGGAATCCATACTACGTGACTTTACCGAAAGAACCAAATAGTAATATATATATAAAATAAGTGACGTTTCGGGTAATTATTCTGCTTCATTTAGCGATATCATACCCGAGAGATAATAGCTCTGCTATAAACAAAGGGCCATCACCTATTACTGTATATGTTTATTTAAATATATGTTGTACTCGGGGCAGTGTTTATTGATGATTGTGGATTCAAAGCTCATCACACGTGAGCATTGCTGACAATGTCGCTGCTCGTGTTTCCATTGTCTTTCTTCTGTTCATCTATATTGCAGGTGACGCAAATGTATATAACTCTGTTGCATGTGGACATTTCTTTGTAGCTTTCCACCCTTTGGAAACAGACTTTCAATTAATGGTTCTAATGACAGTAGAGCAATTAAAATTATTATAGTCTGTGGAAGAGCACAGCTTAATTAAAATGCACCTTTAAATGAGATGTGCGGGTGACTCAGAGGTCAGAGGTCACAGCGCTGTGCTGGCACTGCTAACATCCCGGGTTCTAATCCAGGTTTCAGCCGCCTGTCATTACACCGGGTTTTCAAGTGGACTGAGTTAATGGTTTATCGTGTATTCCCGTCGACCAGTGACTACAAATAGTCATCACGTTACATTTGGTTTCTCCATTTAATTTTGCAGAATTACAGCTCTGAGAATGAAATATCGATTTGACTGTTACACAACAAACATTACTATAACATACAAAAAGATTGGTGGAAAAGGTTTGCCCCCATACTGTGTGGACAGTTCACTTAAAGGGAGCTCAGTTGCTCTGCGATGTCTGCCTCTTAACACAAATAATTGCAATTGGAAAAACAGCAGAATGTGTCCCTAGAATAGCGATTGAAGGCAGATCATGAAATGAATAATGATGAAATAAAAAAGGCAAAAAAGAGAGGAGCTGTGAAGTGCTTTTGGAAAACCGAACTTGACGTTGAAAAGCGGCATACCAATTTATAGAGCCATTCCCTCATGCAAAGGGTTGCACTGCATTGCGAGCGATCCAAATGGGATGCTTCGTCTTGTGACGCTAAGCCGATATCACGGTCGGGATAAAACTGTGAGTGAAAAAATATACACCTCTAAAAGCACGCTTGGGAGCTGCGTCATTATGACCGCTCTTGGTTCCTCGCGTTCTTGTGTGGGAGTGCGAATGGGCGCGCACTCCGGTTGCTGCATGCTTTGGTCATGTGGGTGTGGGGGCAGGTGTGGCAGTGTCGCGGTTAGCGTGCGCTGCGCTTGGAACCTGGAAACCCTTGTACCGTTCTGGCCTTCATAGGTGCTCGCTAACAGCACTTGCCCCAACAGTGTGTCAGGCTATATGGGGGATCTTTGTCTTTGTGGCATGGGTGTGTGGTGTTATTGCACAAATTGTTCCAGTTCATTGCTTACCCAATGCATCCCATTGCCTGTCCATCCTCCAACTCTGTTCCGGGGATCCTGCTACTAAATTGTGAAAGCGGGATATTGAAAGTATGTAACGACAGGCACTCATTCTTGTTATGTAGTTATTGACGTTTTGTTGTGCCATCTTATTTAATTGATATTTTATAATTTGACATAATTACATCCAAGTTGGTTTGAATTTAATTTGTATGTCTCATTCTGAAACCTTTTGACATCACATGCACATCCTGCATATGCCACCTGCAAATATTCTGCGCAGTTTATTTTAGGTAAGGCTCATTGAGCGAAGAAGCTCTTTTTTTTATGGCGACCCAGCCAAAGTGGCAAGCATGTTACATGGGATGGGACGATTTAAAGGGATTGCATAGAACATGATATATGGTGATTGTTGGATATTTGTGAGACATTTTTTCGTATTTGAAAACACATTTATATGGTATTTTGAGCACTAAGTGCTGAGCACTCTATTTTATGAAATCACACTACTGGGATATGATTTACATGCTGTCATAATTATGGCATGCAAATGTGCTGTGGGGCTGTGGGGCTGCGTGGCTGAGTGTGTTTTGTGTCAGTAAATCATTCACGTCTTTTATTGATAACTAGGTGAGAGCACAGGGAGATCTAGTGCCATCTTCACACGGGAAAACTTGACTAACTAAATTTGCAGCTGTGCATTTGTGTAAGTCCACGTTGATAGCAAATGTTGGTACAGTGAGGGAAAAAAGTATTTGATCTCCTGCTGATTTTGTACGTTTGCCCACTGACAAAGAAATGATCAGTCTATAATTTTAATGGTAGGTTTATTTGAACAGTGAGAGACAGAATAACAACAAAAACATCCAGAAAAACGCATGTCAAAAATGTTATAAATTGATTTGCATTTTAATGAGGGAAATAAGTATTTGACCCCTCTGCAAAACATGACTTAGTACTTGGTGGCAAAACCCTTGTTGGCAATCACAGAGGTCAGACGTTTCTTGTAGTTGGCCACCAGGTTTGCACACATCTCAGGAGAGATTTTGTCCCACTCCTCTTTGCAGATCTTCTCCAAGTCATTAAGGTTTCGAGGCTGACGTTTGGCAACTCGAACCTTCAGCTCCCTCCACAGATTTTTTTTATGGGATTAAGGTCTGGAGACTGGCTAGGCCACTCCAGGACCTTAATGTGCTTATTCTTGAGCCACTCCTTTGTTGCCTTGGCCGTGTGTTTTGGGTCATTGTCATGCTGGAATACCCATCCACGACCCATTTTCAATGCCCTGGCTGAGGGAAGGAGGTTCTCACCCATGATTTGATGGTACATGGCCCCGTCCATCGTCCCTTTGATGCGGTGAAGTTGTCCCGTCCCCTTAGCAGAAAAACACCCCCACAGCATAATGTTTCCACCTCCATGTTTGACGGTGGGGATGGTGTTCTTGGGGTCATAGGCAGCATTCCTCCTACTCCAAACACGGCGAGTTGATTTGAGGCCAAAGAGCCCCATTTTGGTCTCATCTGACCACAACACTTTCACCCAGTTGTCCTCTGAATCATTCAGATGTTCATTGGCAAACTTCAGACGGGCATGTATATGTGCTTTCTTGAGCAGGGGGACCTTGCGGGCGCTGCAGGATTTCAGTCCTTCACGGCGTAGTGTGTAACCAATTGTTTTCTTGGTGACTATGGTCCCAGCTACCTTGAGATCTTTGACAAGATCCTCCCGTGTAGTTCTGGGCTGATTCCTCACCGTTCTCATGAATCATTGCAACTCCACGAGGTGAGATCTTGCATGGAGCCCCAGGCCGAGGGAGATTGGCAGTTCTTTTGTGTTTCTTCCATTTGCGAATAATCGCACCAACTGTTGTCACCTTCTCACCAAGCTGCTTGGCAATGGTCTTGTAGCCCATTCCAGCCTTGTGTAGGTCTACAATCTTGTCCCTGACATCCTTGGAGAGCTCTTTGGTTTTGGCCATGGTGGAGAGTTTGGAATCTGATTGATTGATTGCTTCTGTGGACAGGTGTCTTTTATACAGGTAACAAGCTGAGATTAGGAGCACTCCCTTTAAGAGTGTGCTCCTAATCTCAGCTTGTTACCTGTATAAAAGACACCTGGGAGCCAGAAATCTTTCTGATTGTGAGGGGGTCAAATACTTATTTCCCTCATAAAAATGCCAATCAATTTATAACATTTTTGACATGCGTTTTTCTGGCTTTTGTTGTTATTCTGTCTCTCACTGTTCAAATAAACCTACCATTAAAATTATAGACTGATCATTTCTTTGTCAGTGGGCAAACGTACAAAATCAGCAGGGGATCAAATACTTTTTTCCCTCACTGTGTGCGTAGTTAAAAAAAAATTGTCGTTTATCGTGTAGTGATGTATCTTAACGCATGACTTTTTCTTCTGACCCCTGACCTCCCACACCTCCTAGGCCTGACCACTTGACAAGCCATGTGCGGCAGGTTCACCTGCGAGAGAGGCCCTTTATTTGCCAGGTGAGTGAATTTTAATGCTCTGGAATCGTGATGACTTGCCACTACCATCTGCTTTCGTCCATACAGTAGTCCCTCGGTTAACATTTTTAATCCGTTCCACGAAAACTACTGTTAACCGAAATAACTGTTAATCAAAATCACTTATAAGTTAAAAAATAAGTAAAAATCACTGAGTCTATAAGAGAGCTGTTTCCACTGCCAAAACAGAAAACAATGTAAACGAATCCAGGCGAGGTCTAAACGTGCATACATGGGTGTCGCTGATTGGTTGAGGACATGCATCAGCCCACTTTCGAGTGCTCGGATTGGCCGAAATTGGCACCCGCGTGCATAACATAAACATACCGTTGATTGAAATTTGAACGTTCATCTAAACCATGGGGTCCTATGGGAGGCGAAAACGTTCACCGAAAAACCATTAACCGATGCCACTGTTAACCGAGGGACTACTGTATTTATGTATGAATGTATGTTGAATGCACCGTGCGTAGCCAGCCGTGCTCATCGGGGGTGTCTGTGGCCACCAGCGATTCTCGTCATCTTTTGTGTAGCCAGTCCTCTTTGTCACCCTCGGAAGATGTCAACATCGTTATCATCTATTTTACCAGACATCTGTCATATCTTATCACGGGCGTCTAGCACCATCATCGTCGGTGTTAAATATTGCACATTGTCATCAGGCTTCATAATCGTCGTCAACTATGTCGTCTTCTGAAACTTGTCAGGCTCCTTTTAACCAAGGCATTGCTTCTGTAGCTTCTATGGTATAATTTTTATGGGCGAACGGAACAAAATAACGCAGTTTCCAAATAAGCCCCGAAGCATTTAATTTCAAGGGATGGCAAGGAAAGGTACTTAGTTAAAAAATGTCTGCCTAAATATTAGTCGGCGGTTATCTCGTAGAAAAGGGAAATAAATAAATAAAGGGAGGGGCATGCCAATTAAATAATGAGTACACAAAATCAACTCCGTTACCTACCTGAACCCCCATTCTGTTACCCAGGTAAAACAATGCATCTTTAAGATAGCTATCTTATGAGGTGGTGGTGGTGGTACTGTCCCAAGTGGTATACAAAAAAGAATCGGCTATCAGCTTTTTTGTGTGAGTGGCAAATAAATCGTGAGCGGCTAATGGTGCTTCCAGAACCATGAATTGTGACGTATGGCTGGGTTAAAATCGCACTCACATGGCTTGCGGGCGATTCAGAATGAACAATTTGACCAAGTGCTTGTGTGTGTGTGTGTGCGAGTGATATCTGAAGTGGTTGCTGAGCTTCGGCTAGTTCGACTCAGCCTTAAACGAGTACCTGGTGTGGTGTGTGAAACATCAGCACTGGGGGAGACAAAAGTGGATGGGCGTGGTGCTGGCCTCACCGCCCCCTCTTGACACCGTACCGGCCTTAAGAGGCGCTCACCTAGAGCACCTGCCCCTACAGTCTATGTAGGCTATACTGGGGGGGGGAATCTTTTACTTCTTTTCCACTGCACAACTGAGCTGTGCCCAGGGCCAAGGTGGCACCAGATTGTTTTCCAACTGCAGAAGCCGAGCCGTGGCATGGACTTCGTGCGCATTGAACGGAGTCTAGACGCACCTAGATGATGCAGCGACGCTGTGCCTCGCGGTGTTACCGACTGACGTCACGGGCAATGGATTCTGTCATTAGCCCTGGTCATGCTGCTTGGCCCAGGGTCGGATGCAGGCAAAGTGTTACACGGTTTGATTCCGGCTCGGCACAGGAAAATAAGCCAGTGGGAGACCACCTTGTTAGCGCGAGGGCCCCAGGCTGGCTCGGCTCGGATGTGCCAGTGGAAAAGGGGTATTTGTGACTGTGTGTGTGTGTACGTAGACGTGCGGGATGAGCTTTGCCACACACGAGCGGCTGCGTGCACATGTGACGCGCCACCAGCAGAAGGTGCCCTGCGGAGTGTGCGGGAAGCAGCTGACGGCGGGGTACGTCGCCAGCCACATGAAGCTGCACGCCAAGGCCGGCAAGACGTCGCCCAAAGGTGAGGCAGCCAGTCAGTGGCCCAGGACCGCAGACACCGATTGGTGAAGCCGTTTGAATTGCTTATGACTCCCCTAATGCGCATCCTCTGCTGCAGCGACCAAGCCTTTGCCATGGAACCCCGCGGTTAACCATTGATCAGTGGGAGGCCACTCATTCTCTTCTGCTGCCCCCATCGTCTGCCACTCACTGTCCCCCAGCCGTTATTGCTGCCGAATCTGCCTCTGTTCAAGTCCACGATCAAGACCTTTACGTTGTTGCATTTAAGACACTATATAAGTCCAAATTGTGTTGTATTACTCTGTTGTAATGAATATCCTCCCTGCAAACTGATGTTGACAGCATACCAGGTACTAAATTGAGTCTAAATCTTTCCAGGCAAGACCAAGAACAGGTTTGTGTATAGCTAACAGTGAAGGGCACGAGAATAGGTTTTCCCCTTTTTCCTGGCAACAAAACAGGTGTTAAATTGTTAAAACACCAAACTGAAACCTTTTACAAGGAATCATGTCTGCATTAACCACAATACTTGTGTTCAGAATGCAAACAAAAAACATACTCTGACTGATAATATATGCATTGTCTTTGAAATTGATTGGTCCACACCAGAGGCACTTTTCTTTTGAGCCTAGTCTCAAACGGTGTTAGACCTGAGGACGCCAAAAGGCGTACACAGCACAAAGCCAATGCCACTATCAGAGCAATGAGAGCTCGGGGTGAGCAGCTACATCACCTGCCAGTACCAAAATATGAGAATAGGTTTTGCACTTTTTTCTGGCAACAAAACAGGTGTTAAGATGTTAAAACACCAAACTGAAAACTTTTACAAGTTACGTGAAGGGCATTTTATATATATATATTATTATTTTATTGTTTCCCTTCAACGTGACTTTACCGAAAGAGCTAAGAATATGAATTACTGCAGTCACGAAAGCTTTAAATCAAAATTTGAACATTATGCCGTGTGTTGCTCTAACCCGCACAACACGATTCCTTCTTTCAGCAGAGACAGCCAATGGAGGCCCCCCACCGGGCACGGGACACAAGCACGCGTGCAAGCTCTGCGGTGCCAGGTTCAAGTTCAAGTCGCAGATGAAGCGGCACGTGCGTGCCGAACACCGCGATAGGCCGCCTGGCAAAGACCCGGCCGCTATCAACGCAGGCACCTCCTTTCAGGACACCGCCTCCATCAACGCCCCCGCCACCACCGCCGCAGCCATGGCCACGTCCACCGCCGATACCGGCAAGCGCCACAAATCGTCAACCAAGTCGGAGGCGTCGTCCAAGCACAGCAAGCACAAATCACCGTTGGAAAAACGCTCCTCGCATTCGTCGAGTTCGTCGTCGTCTTCTTCGTCGTCGTCGTCGTCGTCGTCGTCATCGTCTTCATCGTCATCGTCGTCATCGTCTTCATCGTCGTCCTCCTCATCCCCACCCTCGTCTTCTCCGGTCTGCGTGGCCGCCAGCGCCAGGCCCGCGGCGCCTGCCAGGCCAGCGCTTGGCAGCCCCGCCAGGGCGTCCATGTCCGTGCTGGAGTCTTTCGGATTCCAGGTGGTGCAGTCGGCGTACCTCAACTCGGAGGCGGAGCTCAACTCGGACGCGTCCTCCGGGTGACTCCGCCGCCAGCCCCCCCCACCCCCCCGACACCCCCCCGACACCCCACCTCCGCTCACTCCTGCCCCGTAGTGCGCGCGCCACACAGAGGAAACCTTAAACGGCAGCGACGTCGCCTCCAGTTGTCGCCACCGTCGTCGCTACCGTCGTCTCGAACAGCGCAACGTTTTTAACACATCCATCGTCAACCATCGTTGTCGATGACACCGCCGCCGCTGCTGCTGCTGCTGCATTCATCGCTGGGCACCAACGTCTGCCGCCGTCGTCACCACTCGTAGCATTCACCACATTGCTATAAGCGTCGTGATAATAAACCGCGTTGCAATCGTCATCCCGGGCGTCGTCTAGTCCACTGCTAGTCATTGTCACCAGCGCTATGTTGCTGATGGTAGGCAGTCGCACCCATTGAAAAAATATCTTCTGAAGATAGTCACCCGATCCGCACTTCTCTACGAGGAGGGTTTGAACACCATGAGCTGCGTGGACCATTTTTTTTTCCCCCCCTAACGTGCTCCTTTCCGACCGCAGCTAATGTGTGGTGAAGGCATGGGCCGCTGCTCACCTGGCCTACACGATCTGTGCAAGTGCACTTTGGCCGTGAGCACATGACCGTCACGTGCTCTGGCCGCACCGCACGCCACACTTTGGAAAAAAACTTGAAACCATTGGACAAGTTTGCTATCGCTGGGACGCGATTAGTACCTAGTGAAAATGTTATCATTGCCAGCTGATATCTTACGTGCATTTCATTTATAATGAAAGTTATTACGAGACTAAATATTGAGGAAATTGCTGGGATTTTTTGGTGACGTTTATGGAAAATGTTTTTTGGACTTGGTAAAAAATTTGCATCGCTTTAACCTGTGATTCAAGACACAGCAACGGCTCTGAAACTCGCAGCAGGACAGAGTAGGTTTCCCAGTATCATTGTTTCTATTATGCACTCCTCGATAGTTATCTTTAAAAAATAAGGACCGTATTTTTTGCCAAGTTGAACTGCAAGCAGTTGTGAACACTGGACCGTATCCAATGTTGGGACAGTGTGGAGTCTGAGCGATCTCTTTTTTGATAGGGGTAAGAAAGAGGAGAACTTCATTCCTGGACAACAAATCCACCATGGTACCGTAGCTCAGGAAAGCAACAGTATATGGCGAAAATGTTGTCAGTACACTCCAGCCTGGATCTAACGCGACACCTTGGTCTAATGGGAGGGCTGCATTACAGGTTTTTTTTTTCCCCTGGCTAACTGTGCAAAGGTAATTTGGCTGATTGAGAAATAAAGTTAGTTTGGTCATTTCCATAGTTTTGATTTACAAATTAGATAACGGCGTTTAAGTAGCCTGCACTGCCGCTGCAGGTATACAATCTCGGGTGATATGGCTTGTTTCAAGTTTCATTTATTAGGCATGGCCCTGCGAGCCATGCGGCTCTTGAGTCGGGTGCAACCGCAACAAACATAATATGAACAGAGAACACTGTTACGTGTGAAACCATTGCAGTGATACCTAATAGCCAATCGTTATGCATCGCAAGTCTTCAGCATTACGAGGTCGGCTGATGAAAGTGAAGAATATAATCGTGAGACGACATTTAGTTGTAAATTATTACATTTCATGTGTTGGGGGGGTGGTGGTGGGCGGGGGCGGCATTTGTGAGTGTGCAACACTGTGAACCATGTCACCCGGGTTTGACTCCTGAGTCGGCCGCCACAGATTAGACCGGCAAGTGATCCAGTCCTGTCCCCCCCCTCGTTATTAATTCAGCAGTAGATTGACAAAGGGCTGTGAAATGTACTTTGAATGTATGATTGTTGCCATGTACTCTTTAACGGTCATGCAAAAGTAGTTTGTTACGCACAGGTCTGGATCTTAAAATTAAGTGCAGCTTCCATTAGCCCAAGGTCTTGGTATGTTTGGCAAAAACACGTGGACGTTATTTTTTTTATTTGTGTTGAGATAAATTCCCTACAACATTGACATTTTCAGGTTAAGTCTCTTTGACCAAAACTGAATGTACAGTACAATTAAAATGTGGATAATTTGGCAAAAAAACCCTACAAACTTGGATATCTGTACGTGAATTCCATTTCCAAGAATTTTGGGAATGTTCTCGAGCCCGTTTCTTTTAAAGTTTCCCACGCAAGCCGGTCCTAATGAGAGGTATAAGTGCTCTCGTTGTGGGCTATGCTGTGTAGGAGTTGGGGATCTTGTTCCTATTGGTGGTGGAAGGAGTGACACAAGTGAAACACCATTTTCAGTTTTAGATGACACGATGTGAGCTGCCTTTACTGTATTTTAGCGCACAATGGAAAGAATTATTGAGTTGAGGTTTAGCTACTCCCGCGTAATTCTAAGGATAATTTATCTCTTTTTATCTGACGTGACTTTGGGTATTAGTCTCCCCATCTCCTATACTTCACTGTGCCCCTGAAATGCAAATCCAACCACGGTTGCATGAGCACCGGAGTGTGCAGAACTGGCATATAAAAAAAACACAAACTCTAAATAAATGTGCAAATTGTCAAGGTGACACATGAGAAGCAAGATTGTGAACGCTGATCCTCCTCTGGATTATTTCGAGGTAGGACTTTGTGATGTCAGCTCGCGTTACGATTGCCTGTAGTCGAGGAAATCTGCTCGCTTAAGTTCCAAGGTTTTAATGTCTGTGCAGCACGCAAGTGGATATTCGGTCTGGGTTTTGCTGTTACACTAATGAAAATCTACACTATGAATTGCTGTTACCGTGCCAGCCTTTAAACGTGAAACAATGCGGATGTTGAAACGTGGTTAAATTTAGTAAGAGGACCGGCTAAGGTATGTAAATATTATTATGCTCCTTGTTTTCTTTTGTAAAAATAAATAAAAAGTGAGAAAAAAATAATCCAACAAGTTCTGTAAATATTGTTTGTGTTAAATTGAACATTCTGGGGCAGCTGTGTGTTTTTTTTATTTCATTTTGTATTTAAAATAAGCAAGGGTGAACTAGAATGCTTAGGGTAAATTACAGTGACAAGTAATTAATTACAATGAACATTCACTGGAATGTAATACAATTTAATATTTTTCACGTATTTTATTCAATACATGATCACTTGTACATAATGTCCTATCCATACGTTATGCTATAATAACTTAGGTGGTATCTTTTATTAAACCAGTTGAGCGCCCAATGATACGTAAATTCATCTGGAAATATTTGTCAGGAAAATTATTATTCTGCTTGTTTACCCAGGAAAGCCTGCCTTGAGTTTCATGACATTTATTGAGGAGGGGGTTGGTCCTGCTAAGTTTTCGCAGGAGGGGGAAAAGAATACTGTGTGTTTCAGTATAGTTAATTGCGAGTAATTTTTCAAATTTGGACCTTGATGCCGGCACACAAATCTTGTCATTGTAAGTGACGTTACAGGATCATTAATTCCCACTGTTTAGCAGACAGCGAGTATTGTTTTATGGTTAACACATCCGCAGTGATGACTCGGGCGGACGCTGGATTAGATCCCTGAACCCCTGCAACATTATAAACGATTCCCAACGTGTACCAACCCTGTAAATCAGTCATTAAAGACTCCTTGATATCAATCGCAAGTGATCATTTTTGTGCCAGTGTCGATACCAATTATTAGTTTATTGTTCATTGTGAAATGTCAAGAGATAACTTATCTTGGTGAGCTCTAACATGGTTTAAATAAAAAAAGATACTGGAATAATTTTAATTTCATTTCACGTTTTCATTGTTTTAGTCTTGTCTGCTAACAAGTCCAATGAGTATTACATTGTCGATTGTTTCAATTCTCTTAATACTGATCAGAAGTAAATATGCACTGCACAGATATGTCGTTTTTGATATAATTGGTTAGAGACTAATTCTGAGTTGGAAACATCCTTTTAACTGCGAGTTCGCATACACCGCTTGATACACCGACTTCCAACTTTTATGCAGAAAAGGGAACATTCTTTCCAATTGTGATTCTAATACATATGAAAGGAATTATCATCGATTTGTTTTAAAGATGTAATTTTTTTACACAACGTGGGTGTTGGGTTCCCCTGTTGTGGACACTACATAGAAAAGCTTTTATCATTACCATGTTATATTTTGCAGTTTCTGTCGTGGGCGGGGGGGGTGGTTGTGAAGCTGGTGCTGCTGCTGCTGTGTACATTTCCAGCCTTATCATTTTGTAGATAACGGCGAAGCTAAAGCATGCGTGTCTGCCCGCACGTGTACGCGTGCCGCCTATGCGTGCGACAACACCATAAGAAACGCACGACTATTCTCCACTATGTACTCGTACAAAGGCAGCAATATGTGTTGCTGTGGTCTCCATAAAACAAAAATCTTGCTACCGAACAGCTACTTACAAAAAGAGTAAAGGTCTTCAAAACAAATGTGACGATGAGCAGCCAGCCTCGCCCTGTATTCACGGAGCAAACATGAGCATATTATAAGCGTTACCAAGTTACAGCAGTGATTTCGTTTAGGCATTGTTTCCTCTGCTAATGATGTTGATTACATAGTCAATCGTACCGTGCTGGGGCCTTGCCAAGCCAAGCTTGGCTCGGGAGGCACGATTTTCTTTTCCACTGCAAAACCCAAGCCGTGTCGCTGATATCCCACACAATAAATGTCATAGATTGCATCCGTATCACGGTATTAATCAGTATTGGCTGATGCAAGGTATGCTGAAAATTATTAATCCTGCTCCCTGGCTCTGCTTGGGTCCCTGAGGCAGATTTTGCTTTTCTTGAGGATTTCAGCTTGGTTCTGGCTCGGCTCGCTGGCGCAGCTTGGATGTGCAAGTTGAAAAGATCTGTGTTGATGTGCGGGAACCTACCAAGGGGTTGTACTGTTTATTGTCCAGTGACCTTATCTTACATGGTCTCACTGTCCGTTTTCTGTTCCTGCGATCATTAAGAATTAATTGAAGGCACGTAGCTGGAGACCTGAACTTATGACGAGTTACATTTTTTTTAATAACACGAAACATCTAGAGCTAAAAGGAATACTGTATGTATATATCTGCTGCAACAATGCACTGATACTCATAATTTTTTTTTAAAGTTCAAATTACTGATGAAAAGTAAGTCTCCAGTATGTGCTATCCCTGTGATTGATGACCTTAGGATTGGCATTTAGCGACATTACAAAAGCTGTTTAAAAAAATTCTTCTCAGAGGTCACATTGGCAGTGAGAGCTAGATGCGTTTAATTTGGGCATTTATCATCCAATAATAATGGCAAGTGCTTGTTCGTTTACAAGACTGAAAACATTTGACATTTATTCCGAAATTGAAATGACGTCTTCTTGCTATAACCATTACCGGAAGCCAGTTGAATAGTGTGGGGTTCCGGATTTTGTTTATTTTTAAGCTTTCTTATTTGTACTTTTACTCTTGGTGTTTTGATACGACACTGATGTATCCCGTTACACACGTACGTGCTTGCACATTTTCCCCGATACTCTTCTTCAGGGGGAAATCCTAGCAAAACATTTTAGCTTGGACTGTGCATGGATAATTTGAAGAGACTTCAACTCGTTGCAGGGTTTGCTGGACATTCGAAGGATTTGAAAAAAAAAAGGACAGTAATTAATGCGCAACATTTTATGGTCACGAGTGTTGCTAAACTGCGATTTTTTTAAAAAAGTGTTTAAGCATTTTTGAACCCCTTTTTTAAAGTTATTAAAATCTACGTTGTGTGCAAAAAAAAACCGATTAGCATGTGTGTAAACATTTTGTGCACCCTTATTGCATATGGCTTTGCATTGCAACTCGGTACATCGACGTTTGGGTCTGACCACCAAAGCACAGCCTCGGGGGAAAAGCTGCATCGATGTTTTCAATGCCTCCGCCGAATTTAACCGAGGTTTATAATTGTGGTCCATGGACTGGTCACGATAACCAGCCGCACAGCCTGGTGCTTCCGTATTTCCCAATTGAATAACTGGGGTGCCCGTATCTGCCATGGATACTGATTCAGTATTTATATTGCATACGTGGATTTATTGGAGTAAAGGTGTTGACTTGCAGTGGGCTGTTTCCTGCCCCCCCCCCCCCCCTCCATGGCAAATACATGTCAATGTGTACAAGGAGTGTGTGTTGCATTGCTAGTGTTTAGTATGGTTGGTTACGTACGGTGTGAAAGAAGATGAACATACATCGTGTGGTGCTATACGGTCATTGTACTGACAAACCAGCAAGTCTGGGTTATGTTTCAGGCCGCATCACCGTCACCAGGAGGTACAACTCGAAATGTAATTGGTATGGAATAGTACGTGGGGAATTGTAAGACACCAGTGGGAATCAGAACGCGAACATACCAGATAGGTGTCATTAAAAAAAAAACTGATGTTCCATGTTGATTTCTAAACATGCATTAAGTTGTCTATAATAGTTTGACCCAAAATGTATTTAAATGTGTTTTTTTAACCTACAAGTGAATACAGTATATGCTTTCCGGGCAAAAAATTACTCATCCAACAGTGGATTGACCATGGGCTGGCTCTTATTTGTACATCCTGTGAAATCTGGCAATGGGTGACTAACGTGCGCACGTTTGAGGAAGACAGGTTACCAAGATCTTGTCGTAGGCACCCATTGTTGACCAAGTCAGCTGGTGGGATGCCACATCAAGCAAAGACTTTTCAGTGATGGTAGAGGAATGGTGGGCTGTGATTACCTTTGCCATCTAATAAACAATGTTCAATGTATATAAAACAATAAATTAGGTTAGATATTTATTATATGTACTGTACACTCTTTTACACGACTGCATGCAACCCTATGTTGCAGAGTTTAACATACATACACACACCTTAAACAGTGCATAGTTCCACTGAAAACAGGTGCTGCATGTACTCTCGGCTTTACAGAATACAGAATCGCGTAACGTTTGTATTCAACATTGGTCCTCTTAGCACCTGCTCCGTAACCTGCCTATGCTCAAATCATGAGTTCATCCAATTAGTATTTTAAACAAAGGTTATGGAAAACCACGAAGTTGCAGTTGAATTACTCGGTGTCCACACAGCCATTTTAGCTGGATAAAGCGAATGCATCAAAAGCAGCAGAGGCCGGAGGGTTATTGGCCAATGTTGTGAAGAAGCGTTAACTTGACGCCAATAGTTTGAATAACTACCAGTGGATGGCAGTGTCAACGACAAAAAAATCCCTGGCATTGGCCGGTAACCACCATGATTATAACCCGTCTCTATGGAGGGGGCTTGTCAACAATGTCACTGGGCAGATGGTAAAAGCCTGCCCACAACAACTGGGGTCCAAGTACGAACATTTTAAAAAAAACACTGCGCAGAGCTGGCCAAGTACGGCCAGTGCTTGGTGAAGGCAATGTCCAGCCTGGAATCTCACAGCACGGCAGTCTCTTCACGTAACCCATAGGTACATGGCCACATTTCAGACAATTTTTGACATTGGAGCGACAGAATGAATGAACCAAGTCTGACACAGGCTGCAGTAAAGTAGAAAATGTGTCGTCCACTAATGATACATTGGATTCGTAATTACAGCATTGTGGTTCAGAACACCAGCACACTCTGGAGTCCTGTAAAGCCCAGAGTGAGAGCACCACCTGCGTGGAATTCAACCAAGTTTGACAGCTGTAATGTACTGTCCTGTGCAGTTAACAGTAATCCAACACTTGCAAGGCACCAAAGCTCAGCTCACCAATACACGGCTCGGTTATTTGCCGAACTCCGCTCAAAAGTCGTATACATCCTTTTCTAAAATATGAAAAAAGGCATGAGAATCTACTGCATTACATTTTGGTCAGGCAGATGACAGTCGCGTGAGACGGCCTCCTGCCCCAATTTTGACAACACCAGAAGGGGGTCACAGAACGCATGGCACCATTCAGTCCATCCGGACGTTCCAGCTCCACTTTCAAATGAATCGACCAACTGTTCAAATGCGATCCTCCTCGCGTATCGGCTTGGATTAACCGCATTGCAGCACACGCACGCGGGCCAGGGTTGCCTGGAACACCCGGACTGGAGGGATGATAGACTGATGCGGCCAGGTTCAGTTATTAGGTTTGAACGGACGCAAAGTAGCGCATTCAGCCGTGCTTTTACATAAACAAATTTTACAACATCGAACAAGCAACAATAAAGTAGATTGTACGGTGGAGTTTTACCGAACCAAAGCCCGAAATTGCCGTTGAGCGATTGGAGGCGTACACGTATAAAAAAAAAATCAAAATTCTTCAACTTATGAAAGCTGTATTATAACAAGGGAAACAAAGCATTATACATGTGCAGGAATCAGTTTGTGTTTTGTGGAAATAGTGTATCGGACATCAACCACCTCCGATGACGAGTGAAGACAACATTCAAATCCTCTGCAGTTACGTCAGCAACATAATGGCTTTACGTTCTTCCACAGGATCGCCTGTATAACGTGGGTCTATGGCATACACGATCCCTTTTGTTTTGGGAAATTAGTCTATTGGTCTTTTGTTCTCATTCTCAATTGCGCTATCGGAATGGCACGTGAATGCATTTGCATATCTCGCAGAACAGTACTCGGACGCGTTAGAGAATCGCTGCTGAAGATAGTTGTCGCAGAACTCCAGTGACCCTTTTTGCATATTTTGCACAGTATTTTCCCCATACACTACGCAATGAGATAGTTGCATGACGCCGAAACCCATATTTACATTATCAGACCATGAATTCAGCCAAATTAAGTGAAAACCAATATATACATTATGTATATTTTATCTCCACTCACTGGTGGCCAGGTTGAGACCATGAACTGGCCTGTCCTTGAGAAATCTGTTTTAATCACAAGTGGCTGGCCCAAATTTTAACCCAATATCTCTGCAATGACCTGAGCCAACCCGACCATGTGGCATAATGATCTTAGCGCAATCCACCAACTGCCTTTCTTATGCTGCTTGCGTTCAGGCGTGTGCTACCACACAGGCAAAGGAAAGGTGCATGCACTGCCTGGGCATCTGTGACATTGCAAGTCAAACCTGCTGAGAATGACTCCATCCAGCCAACAGGGAGAGGGCTGAACTGATGGGCGACTGCCCTGTTGATCACCTTCTTACGTCTTCACTGTGTAACATTGAGACAATTGCAAAAACCTGTGACAATGCGCCTTAGCCTCGTTGCAGATTGGTGCTGGCCGTTACAGCGAGCGGCATGCCTACACTGACTTGGATACGCGGTGCACAATAAACACGATTTACAAAGATTTAACTTGAAACGGTAGACACAACATGTTCCGGCTTTTCCTACCTGGTTCGGTGCAGTGGTGCTCAGGGTATGTCAACACGTGCACCTCTGCATGCTTTTAAAAGAGAAGTGAATCTCAGTAATCTGTCATTACAGTGAATATCCCTTGACTGGTAGTAGCTGTGTGTAATGTTAATCCCTCGCCAAATGCAATGCTTATGGTCAATGCCGAAGACACGTGAAATATATCATCCCAAAGGTGGCTAAATGTGTTCGTTTTAGGGTGTTTCCATGTGCCCTAATGGTGGCGTTGGATGGCCAAACGAGGGACAGGTAGTAGTTACATCACAGCTAACGAAAGAAAAATAAACAGAAATGGTCAATCAAAATGCTTTACATCACCCTGGTTCATCATGATTCTGATCAAAACAGTCTTTTAACAATTGTTTACATTTGCACACATCACCTGCAGTGCACACCTTAAAGCTTATGTTAATCCCTGCTTAGGAGTAGCATTTAAACTATCACAAACATAACCTGTTAACACTACGTAATTAAACAGATGCCGTGATGCTGCGTTGGCAGTGGTGCAAAAACGCAATTAACGAACTCAACACATTTGTCAATAAGTGCCCTTATAAATATACAATAGGCTATGTTTCGGGTAATGGCCCTTCCGCATAGCACTTAGGGAGGCCAGACACAGAGTGGGTCATAAGAGCTGGAGACTGCCCTTTACACCATGGAGCGTTTATGAGAATGATACGTTAAAAATATTTTCCGATTAAGTTACATTTTTTTTGCATATGACACGTAATTGTAGCTATTGAGTAAAAAACAAAATGCCTCATTTAATCTAAAAGTGTTAGTAAATTTACTAATTTACATTGAAAGTGGCACGGTGCCGGCCTTCGTGGGCACGGAATCGGAATAAAAAATAAAGTAATTTTGTTGATGTCTTCAGGCTGGAAGACGTACCGAGGCTACCCACAAGGCTATGCGGGAAGGGTGTGTGGCGCAGTTTGACACCCGGCTATGAAGACTGCAATCGTGTCGCTAAGGTTCTCTGCGGTGAATACAATGTCTTTACAAACGAACAGCGCTATGCCTCTCTAGATACAAATTAACGTCGTGCCGCTTGCACGTTCAGAGGTTCAGTGGTGAAGGGGACACCCACACTCTGCAACTTGCAGACGTCTCAGAAAAACAGGAAAACGTTAACTAGCCCATTTGGGGAGAAAAGGACCACCCAGAGGGACGCGCAAACCTCGCTCGTACGACTTTCATGTGTCCTCTATTGTCATGACCGTTGATTCGGGTTCAATACAAAGTTATATTTAACCGGTAATACTTTCTGATTACTGAAGGGTTTGTCTGATATTCAATAGCTACTATTAGGTAACTATTCATTTTCTATTCTTGGGTCTTTAGGTAAAGTCACGTAGATAGGTGACTTTACCAAAGACCCAAGAATATTAATTCCTGCAGTCACGAAAGCTTTAAGTCAAGATTTATTCATATTCTAATTTTAAAACTGGTCATCAGCAAAGTGCAGTCTCCAACTCTTATTATCCACTGTCTCTCTGGCGTCTCTAATTGGGCAAGGGGCACCATTGCCCAATACGTCACCTATATATATTTTATTTTAAGGCCACTTATTTTTTCTTAACGCTACATAGGTGTTTGTGATCTTTTAAGCATGGGGCCCACTCATTTTATGTATGCTGCTGCAAGACAACATATTACATTGTCAGGGTTTTTTCAGCAAGACCAAATGATCAAAACCATGGAAAATCACGTGTCTATTTAGAGAGTTCACTGTAATGAGTCTCTACAAAGCCTGTGGTCAACTTTACAAAACAAATTACATTAATTGCAAACATCCAGCGCAAATATCAATCAATCCGGTAGGTTTGCATGTGTCTGCATACAACACTGATTTGCAACGAACACTGAAAGTGGTTACATGAAAATAACCACACTCAGGAAATGCATTTCTGATAATGTACTCAAAAGAATGTAACTTTATAGGATTACAGGACTTCATAGAATTTGGGAGATTGTTTCAGCAAGAGGCATTGTGGTATCCAAATGTGAATTAATATGGCAAGAGGTGATTATACAATAGTGGAGAGGATTCTGCATCAGAGCCAAAAATCAGCATGTGACAAATATTTAATGCCACCTTATCCCTGTTTATATGGAATATCTACAACGGATTGACATCGTTCCCATTTTCTGACTGTCTAATAAATCAATCTCTTTAAATTACTTGCGTAAAAAAAGTACAACATGTACCAACCCATGCCCCATTTCCTTGTGCTCACAAAAAACTGCAACAATGATGGATGACCATCAGTGAAGCTTTTTGAGAACACGTTTAAAATTTGAAGATCGGACGGATGACGTTCTTTTCTTTAAATTACACGCAACACATTGTAACGTAATAATTATTTTGTAGTGACCACTGGGGTATCTAGGATGTTCCGAGGGCCTCGCCAAAACGAATTTTTTGTCCAGCGTTGAGGTTGAAGCTGAAGTCCGCTGGAGCTTCAAAGATGAGTACGACGGTAGAGCCCAGATTGAATTCACCCAGGTGCTCTCCTTTCCGGAGTGGGATGCCGCTACGGCTGGGCTCCATAACATAGCTGAAGTCATGGTAGCTGCCCTTCATGTAGCGGGGGCTGTTCGTGTGCAGCTCCTGGATTGGAACACACAAGCCAAGAACGCACACGAGTATATTAGCCGCAGAGTGAAGCCAACAAATAGTGAACTATTAATGTTGTGCATTCGTGCTTACGCATGTGGCGAGTTGTTGGGTTGTACCTTGGGCAGTTTATTAGGCCGGTTTGTTGTATTTTTTTCCGGTCATTGCTATTATGATGGTTTCCATTTTGTCCTAATTTTATACTGAAATATTGTTCAGATCCGTTTCACCGTTATTACTTTTTATTTAATTTGTCAAGTCTCTTGGGATACGATTGCATTTAGGAAAACAATTGCACTATGTTTTCTTGATACGTCAATGGGGGTAAACAACGACAATAATAACGATGGATAACAGGTCAAAAAAACGTAATGCGAGACTTACATTTATAATGCACACAGAGCGTAACAAACATCTCAGAGCAGAGAAATAAAATAGAGGAACATGGCAGGGTCTATTGTAACTTTCTCAGCTGCCCCACTACTGGACATCTGTGAAAAAGCGATTCATAGCTCATTGGATTTCTCGGGGATAAATAAAGATTGTGATTTTGAAGGAATGCAGAGATGCAATTAAGGGGGTGCGAAGGAACTGGACTGAAAAGGCAAGATTGGGGCAGATTTGAAAGCAAGAGAGGAGGGAGCAGGCTGGGACGTGGAGGAGGTTGCAGAGGTAGAGAGGGGCCTTGCAATGGATATATTTGAACTTGAGGGACACATTACAGTCCACGCGCTCATGAATGTGAAAGTGGTGACGTGCGGGCCAGGTTTGTGACAATTGGAGAGTGGGATTTGGTCCTGGAAAAGGACTTGGGGCCGTGACATTTTGGATCAGCTGTAGTTTAAGTATCAAGGGGTTCTGGAGTCAGAAATAAGTTTGTGACCTTCCGAGGCCACCAAGACACCCAGTACTGGGGCAGCACTATGTGTATGCACACACCTTGTCGAAGTAGATTTTGATGGAGCCCACATTTGTGGCGCCGACCGCAGTGAAAGAGAAGAAGCCGTGCTGCCATTCCCCAGTGAGCACCACACGCTCATTGTGGCAGAACAGCTCCTTGATCCAGCGTGCCACTCCAGGACTCACGGACATGAGTGTCCCTGTGCGATACCCAGGAAGACGACCAATGCGCAAGTATTCACACGTGTAGTTGGAATATACGCACAAGTTCATGCGGTACATATACGAGCGTGTGCACGCAAGTGCAAGCCAGGCGATGGCACCTCGACACCTATGGGAAGGGAGTTTCACAACATTTGTGATAGACCAACCCTCACCTCTACAGTGAGGGGTTACAGGCGTGCACCACGACCGCCTAGCATCACAGTCTGTACCTGTCTGCATTACACTTTGGGTTTTCCTAAATGCCACACCTGGCCTCGACCTGCTCAATGACCTTGTCAATTGCAAAAACGGTTCAGTAGAGCCTAGGCGGGAACCTGGTTTTGACCTACAGACAAAGGTAATAAAGAGTCTCCCAATTAAATTTTGATTTAAAGCTTTCGTGAGTGCAGGGATTCATATTCTTGGTTCTTTAGGTACGTAGAAGGGAAACAAAATAAAAAAAAATGTAAAACAATAAAATTCTCACGACGTTTCGACTGCAACACAAGCAATCGTCACTTTTTTCAAATTTTCTTGCTGTGGTTTTCACACCTGATGATGATTGCTTGTGTTGCAGTCGAAACGTCGTGAGAATTTTATTGTTTTATATTTTCATTATTTTATTGTTTCCCTTCTACGTGACTTTACCGAAAGAACCAAGAATATAGATGACAAACCGTTATAAGTTTTTTTCTAAGGCATGCTTTAGACTTGATCCAAGTGGGGAAAGAAAGCTCAACTCTCTTTTGCTAAACAAAAGCCAAAATATTCTTGGTTCTTTCGGTAAAGTCACGTAGAAGGGAAACAAAATAATACAAATGTAAAACAATAAAATTATCACGACGTTTCGACTGCAACACAAGCAATCATCATCAGGTGTGAAAACCACAGCAAGAAAATTTGATTGCTTGTGTTGCAGTCGAAACGTCGTGAGAATTTTATCGTCTTATATTTTTATTATTTTATTATTTCCCTTCTACGTGGTGACTTTACCGAAAGCACCAAGATTAAGTCTCCCAATTACTTAAGGCACAGGAGAATGCTCAGAGTGGCCCAGGGCACCACTGAGATCCTGGGACAGAATCCAGGTTCAGTTCAGTTTCAGTTACTTTTGAAGTACCCTGTGACCTAAGAAGCTCTTGAATCAGGTTACAGTCACCTGTGATTAAAATAAGATTAGCAAGTGTGGTGAAGTGGTCTCCAATCACTGACCAACGATTAGACAAAAACACCATTTTCTTTTCACATAACATGGCAAAATTCCGGCTCTTAAGTATACAAAATATTGTTCTGACAAAAAAATATCTCACAGCATAGTGCTGTGATGTGGTGCAGTAACTACTCAAAAGTGTGGGCAGGTTTTGAACCATGATGATGAACTGAGATGACTGCAAGAGTTGAGCATTGTGTCAAGGCCGTAACACCCATTGGTTTGAGATGCCTGCGCGCGGCAGTCAATTAAGCTCGACTCACACCACACGCACATAGAGCCACACACACATGGATTGACACACACACATGGACTCACACACACACACATCGACTGACACACAGCGACTCACACACACACACATCGACTCGCACACACACAGCGACTCGCACACACACAGCGACTCGCACACACACACAGACAGACACACACAGACACATGGACTAACACACACACACACATCGACCCCCACACACACATCGACGTGCGCGCACACACGCACACACACACATCGACTTGCACACACACATCGACTTGCACACACACACATGGACTTACACACACATGGAATAACACACACACGTGGACTCACACACACACACATATACTTACATACACACATCGACCCACACTCGCACACAGACTCACACACACGTGGATTTACACACACACACGTGGATTTACACACACATGGACTAACACACACACATATTGACTCACACACACATCGACCCACACACACACACATCGACCCACACACACACACACACAGACTGACACACACATGGACTAACACACACACAGACTGACACACACAGACACATGGACTAACACACACACAGACTGACACACACAGACACATGGACTAACACACACACACAGACTGACACACACAGACACATGGACTAACACACACACAGACTGACACACACAGACACATGGACTGACACACACACACACAGACTGACACACACAGACACATGGACTAACACACACACACACAGACTGACACACACAGACACATGGACTAACACACATACACAGACTGACACACACAGACACATGGACTAACACACACACACAGACTGACACACACAGACACATGGACTAACACACACACACAGACTGACACACACAGACACATGGACTGACACACACACACAGACTGACACACACAGACACATGGACTAACACACACACACACACACAGACTGACACACACAGACACATGGACTAACACACACACACAGACTGACACACACAGACACATGGACTAACACACACACACAGACTGACACACACAGACACATGAACTAACACACACACACAGACTAACACACACACACAGACTGACACACACAGACACATGGACTAACACACACAGACTGACACACACAGACACATGGACTAACACACACACAGACTGACACACACAGACACATGGACTAACACACACACACAGACTGACACACACAGACACATAGACTAACACACACACAGACTGACACACACAGACACATGGACTAACACACACACAGACTGACACACACAGACACATGGACTAACACACACACAGACTGACACACACAGACACATGGACTAACACACACACACAGACTGACACACACACACAGACTGACACACACACAGACTGACACACACACACATGGACTTACACACATCGACTCGCACATGGACTTAGACCCATTATTATTTTTCAATGAACTAATATAATTTATAAATATTAGTTGTCTACACACACCACACATTGACGAACACACACACATCGACTGACAGACGCGCAAACACATTGACTTGCCCACACATACATATGGACTTATGCACACACACACGGACGTACCCACACTAAGATCGTCGCAGACATGCACATGGGCACACACAAGGACTTAGACACAATAATAATTATATGAATATGTACCAAGTAAATTTAGAAATATTAGTTGTCAGCACACAAACAAAAATATTTTAATACTTCCAAGGTGATAGTTAAAATAATAGGTTTCTATGTACGTGAGTTTAGCGAAAGAAGCAAGAAAATAGTACTTAACATTGCCGTGGTGAGGCCTAGTCCCGTGCAGAGCCCCCGGCCTCGCCTAGATTGGCCAGCCAGCCAGCCGAGGTGGCACCTTGGCAGGCTGGGCCACTACCCCCCCCCCCCCCACCAGCCACGATCCCCCCGCCCGCTCTACAGTAATATCTACGGCCCATAGTGGTAGCATCTACCGACTGTATAGTAGTAACTGCACGCATCAGCGTTTTGTGTATTTTTATTCAATTTTTTACGCGAAAGTAAATGTCCCCCTCACCCCCACCGAACGCGTGTGCCATGGTAGGGGCCGTCCCCCCCACCGAAGGCGTGTGAGTTGGTATGGCCGAGCGCGAGCAAGTAAATAAATAAAGAAAAATAGCACTAAATCGCTAATTTAACTACTTTAAAGTTGAGGGATGGGAAAAAGGAATAGCGCTTGCTCACCACGGGGCTTAGGGCGTGGTACCTGGCTATTTTTTTAAAAACGTAAACCCCACCGTTTGACAGCCCAATCCTTCTCAAGTGTGCGAACACACACACAGATAGACAAAAAATTACATTTATAAATAAGACACACCAGTCATTGAAGTGATAAAGGACTCCCTGTGTAGACCTATTATGGTCAAGCTCAACGGCAGTTTGTTGTCCTTCCCCCGCACCTCTGATTAGCACAGTTGGCGACGTGCGGTGCGAAAGAAGTTCAACATACATATTGGAACAGGATCGGGCCAGGTGCAAGGAGCAGAAGGCTTCCCCCCTCTATTGCCACCCTGTGGCGAGGAGGAAGCAGGGAAACCGTACATGACCGAACTTACGAAGAGGGACCCTCGTAGGGACCTTGAGTGGACGTAAGGGTGCAGCATGTCAATGATGTAGGCTGGGGCAATATGGTTTACTGCTTTGTAATACAACAATAGGATTTAAAACTGTATTCTATATGAAGCTGCAAGCCAGTGCAGGGAGACTAACACGGGTGAAGTATAATGCGAAGAACGTGTTCTGGTTAACACCCTAGCAGCCACATTTTGAACATGCTGTAAATTGATTAGCACATTCTTAGCCACGCCAGGGAGTACGGCTTTGCAATAGTCTATGCGAGACGAGATGAAGGCATTGACCAGCTTTTCTGCATATGAGGCAAAGAGAAGGGATCTGATATGGGATTTATTCCCAAAGATGGAAAAAGGAAGTCTTTGCGATCTTTTTATTATGAGCCTTGAAGGACAATGTGGGATCACAGATGACCCCTAGATTTGTGACTTCCTGTGCCGAACTGATTACATGACCATCCACCATAATGTTGAAGGACGCAGCTTCATGAAGTTGGTGGTGTGACCCAATGAGCATCACCTCCGTTTTAACACCATTAAATTGGAGGGAGTTTTGTTATATATATTTTATTATTTTATTGTTTCCCTTCAACGTGACTTTACTGAAAGAGCTAAGAATATCCTCCCGTGTAGTTCTGGGCTGATTCCTCACCGTTCTCATGATCATTGCAACTCCATGAGGTGAGATCTTGCATGGAGCCCCATGCCGAGGGAGATTGACAGTTCTTTTGTGTTTCTTCCATTTGCGAATAATCGCACCAACTGTTGTCACCTTCTCACCAAGCTGCTTGGAAATGGTCTTGTAGCCCATTCCAGCCTTGTGTAGGTCTACAATCTTGTCCCTGACATCTTTGGAGAGATCTTTGGTCTTGGCCATGGTAAAGTTTGGAATGTGATTGATTGATTGCTTCTGTGGACAGGTGTCTTTTATACAGGTAACAAGCTGATATTAGGAGCACTCCCTTTAAGAGTGTGCTCCTAATCTCAGCTCGTTACCTGTATAAAAGACACCTGGGAGCCAGAAATCTTTCTGATTGAGAGGGGGTCAAATACTTATTTCCCTCATTAAAATGAAAATCAATTTATAACATTTCTGACATGTGTTTTTCTGGATTTTGTTGTTGTTATTCTGTCTCTCACTGTTCAAATAAACCTACCATTAAAATTATAGACTGATCATTTCTTTGTCAGTGGGCAAACGTACAAAATCAGCAGGGGATCAAATACTTTTTTTCCCTCACTGTATGCAACAAAATATAAACGGCCAACAAGTCGTTATAACGATGCAGAAAGAAAGGATAATTTTTTTTTCTGGCGAGGACAAAATAACGTTCCCCATCACAATAAGCACACTGTGCAATTAATGTTGGGCTTGTAAGTCTGCTTTGCTGCTACAAATGCCATCCCAGTGACACCACCCTGCTCAGGGTAATAATTTCACGCTTCAATGGTAATATCTTATGCAATAAAGGTTGCATGGGATATCACCATCAACCGTACAAGCAGTTAGATGTCACAAAGACATTTTAATGAATGTGATGTTTGGCTGTTCCCTTGCACACACATTATCCAGTGTTCCATCATCAGCTTTTAATGTTAGTGTCGACCTGTTTAACTACACTCGTATAGGAGGAAGTAATGTACAAAACAACTAATGGGTGGTGACCAGGCATAGCTTGTTGCAGAGGTCTACGGTTCTAATTGAGCATCTGTCCCGATGAAATCTGTGGGTGTATTAACCTTGAAAAATATACATGAGCCGCCTGCTTCACGGTGGCCGTTAAGAGATCCTGCGATGTCATTCACAAAATTAGGCCATTGTGTGACGTAGCGTCATGGTCCAAATTTGGGAAATACCCGAATATGACTGGATTAGAATATACATAGAAATAATTATCCCCTGCTGCAAAAAACTTGGCAGGACCCTCCTGAAACAGTCCCCAGAGACTCAGTAAGGCTTTCCTAGATAAACAAATCACATGCAGTTGGCCCGACATATACAGTAAGGGGTTAAGAAGGTTGCATTGTGCTCGCACAGCTTAGTGAGCAGCACATTTAATTCAACAATTTGTTCCACTCATTGTTTTGTTTCTACATTGATATCTAGGGTAATCCGGTTATTGATATATTTATGGCAGCGATTACTGCATTGTAAGAAGGCCTGATGAATGTATATATGGATACAATGAAAAACAATTTCTTTCCCTCTTATACACACACACTTTTAGAGGTGCTTATTATTCTAGGTATACTTGTTTATTCAGAAAGTCTTACCCGAGAATCAAGACTTTTTCAATAAGTTCCTGCTAAGTTTTTGAAGTAGGGGGCAGATGACTGATGTTTCCCGATCAAGCAATTTGTCAGTAATCTTTCCAATTTGGCAAATTTCGACCAAGACGCCAGCATACAGTGACCTACTCTTCTTCGATTGATGTCACAGAATCTTTAACGTCCACCATAAAGCAGACGGCACGTATTTTATGGTTAGTACACTTGCAGTAATAACCAAGGGAGCTCCACAACAAGCGGTAAACACATTAACACTGGACCATTTGACCAAACACCAACTGTAGTTGTGCTGTTGATTGCATAGGTCCTTTAAAAATGTACGACCAACCTCACGAACCGGGGAAACCCCCTACAAGATTTTTTGGGTTGGATCGTAATAATAAACAAAAACCTTTATTATGAATGTATAGGCCAGCTCTACATACCTTTGAGCTGCACTCAATAATAGACTAAAAGCAGGTAGACATGTGAAATGACGAGGAATGTAGGGGTGAATCCAGATTTTACGTAAAATGCACTAACGGAAAGCAAGCATTACACTTGCATGCCATTTTAGTTTTCACCTGGCCAGCAGCTCTAGCTGCGATTGTGGATGTTGAACAGTGGGGGGCAGCAGTTGCCCGCATTCGCGGTGGTAACGCCCCAAACAACTCGTGCCAATGTCTAATCCAGACATGGGCAAAGTACGGCCTGTTGGGCTTTTTAATCCGGCCAGCCAAACTTGTCCAAATATTATTATTATTAAATTAAATTTTACCTTTCTCCTGTAATGCCCCCATTTCCCCATTAGATGGCGGACTTTGACCGTGAGTTACGACATGTTTTTTGTATTTTGATTTAAAGCTTTCGTGACTGCAGTAATTCATATTCTTAGCTCTTTTGGTAAAGTCACGTTGAAGGGAAACAATAAAATAATAAAGAGCTGAGAATATGTTTTTTGTATTGTTCATGTTCGTGCAATTTGTTAAATTGCCTTGCAAATAAATGCTTTGCTACCTGTTAAAGGCCAAATCCTTTCATGTAATGATTTTTACATGTCATTTATATTAGTTCACACAAACACTCCATCCATCTGTTCCTGGCCCGGCCCCTCTGTCAAATTTTAGAACCCACTGTGGCCCGCGAGTCAAAAAAATTGCCCACCCCTGGCTCTAATCCTTGCCACCTTATGTTCTGCGACGGCATTCACTAAGCGCACCTGGGAAGTGCCTCCGGTGGTGCACGGTCCAGTCAGTAGGCGAGTGGAAACGGTGATAGTCCCCGGGCGCCAGGTAGATCACGCAGTGGTACAGGGCATTGCCTGGTCGGCTTACCAGCTGATCCTGGAGCACAGTGCTTTGCACGGGCTCTGTGTGGCACGCAACGCATACACACACTTGTGGAGTCACGAACACTGCTGTGGCAAGTGCTGTTACAGATCACCTATTAAGGCCTGCAAGGCACACAATGCTCAGCTATCTCCGACGTTAACACAGTACACCAGGTATTGAATTAAGGCCAAGTTGATCCACGTGAGGCCTAAAAGCAGGTTTGGATACTACTCCTTGCCACACATGTAATCCATGGCCAGGAAGATAATCCAGAGAATCGAGTTCGCAGTGCAGTGAGCTAACTCCTCGACCATCACACCCCACACAGACACATGCAAGCACTTCACTTAACATGCATGTTGTTATGCTAATGCAGTCAGTATATTTCTAAAACTGTGTCAATTAAATTAACATAACAAGGAGCAGGTTACATTTTACTCCAGAGTATTACAAAGGTGGCTTCAATAAATAACATGGCTTGCTTCTGTGCACGCAAAAACCAGCTGGCCATTTAACATTTAATTTTGTTATTGAATCAATAAAGAGACTATTTATAGAAATGCCCAAAATAATTTACATCTGCCTGTCCTATCCATCCAAGGTCACGTGTTGTATCAATAACTACAAAACCTCTAGACCTATCATTACAACACTTTCTGCACAGCTTACCAATAGAGAGATCTACGATGTTTGGGTAAAATTAGCAACACAATAATCCATACAAAGCATCATGAAGAAGTAATGTTATACTGTGTCCTTAATGAGGGTGCATGAGAAGCCACGTGCATGCGTATCAGTGCGCGTGCCAAACACGAGTGCTTGTTTATGCTGTCAGCTTGTTGCTACGGCTAAGATAGGGGCTATTTTTAGAGTAAAACAACCGATAAGGTCGTATTAGTTAGGATCCCAGCCTACTAGCCACAACCAAATACTGGGCATCTTGGCTATAGAGTTCTGCCACTCGCTGCAATAACTGCTGCATTAATAAAAAAAAACTTTTTTCATTGCAAAGAGTCAAAATAAATCCAGATGAAAGGTAGCCTGCCTATAACGAGCTTTGAAGCTTATTATGGCTTGCATGTTGTCTAGGTCCATGTTGTGATAAATGGCTTGGAAAGAAGCGTGAATGCGCATGGTCAAGAGCGTGCGAATGTGTGAGTCCCGCAAGCAACGTCACTCACCCTTGCTGGGCGTCCTGCCCTGCGGTCCCAGGAAACTCTCCAGTGAGTAGGTGACTCCCTTCACCTGCTCCACCTCATTGTTCCTCACCCGGCCAAAGTGCAGGATTTTGCCATCTGCAGGGCTCACCTGTCGACAAAGAAATTACAATTTATTTCTCACAGTGAGCGGCTCAACTGGCCACTACCCCCATCGTTGCCCCCCCCCCCTCTCCGCCAACTGCAACCCTGTCCAGGCTTCGTCCGTGAAGAACCTAACCACAGCCAAGCCTCATTAATGTCAAACAAGCAAACCACGTGGGAAACATCAGCTGATGCAAACTATCCCCATTGCCAAGTGTTGCTTGAGATTCCCAATGGAGATTCGCCCGCGATTCGTAACCACAGGTTGGCGAGAAATGGCGGCAGCTTGCGATGGCCAATGATGGTTAAAAGTAGTTGGGGAAATCGAATATAAAGCAGTATGAGGAAAGGAACAAGAAGAGTGGTCTTTTGACTTATAATGTGGTGGTTGAACTTAGTGCAGATGAGATGAAACAGACAGTCTGGTAGACCTGAGTCCTCAACATGAGTGGAAGAATCAATAAGCGAAGTTCAGGCGGACGTTATTCACGGTAGTGGCGATTGAACGGCAATAAGGAGATGGATTATCCTGTCGTGGACTGGCAGGACTTGAGCCACTTTAAAGAAATGTTTGGTTCAGTGTCGGTACTAGAAGCGAGATTGGAGAACCTACAATTTGTGATTAACGCAAAATTTGTAACTATTAATTTCGCCAAGAGGCCACGCCGGATCAAGATGAAACATGATTCAGTCTGCTGTGAAGGCATGCAACTGCTGCGAGTGACCGGCTGGGGTGGATGGCACCATGACCCTTAGTTGGTCAAGCGCAATATTAGTATCAGAATTTTTATTTAGACTTGAGGAATCCGATGAGTTATGAAGCTCTTTTTCACAGATGTCCAGTAGTATGTATGTAGAAATTATTTCCCACCATACAAAGCCAACTGTGCTAATTGGAAGTGCAGGACAACAACCCAAACACAAAAAAACAGTTCTAGAGAAATTAGTTTTCAATATAGATTTAAAAGTGAAGAAGTCAGCCTTGCATAATCAATAACGATTAAGTCAGTCAGCATCTAACAATCAATTGGGAGCATTCCAGACGGCCGCAGAAGCGCATTTGAAAGCGTGCGATGCAGTGACCATCTTTGTTGGATGGCCATCAAAAGCTGCCACTGCAAGGGTGACAAAAAGTTCACGTGACAGTTTAGTAGCAGACGCTGCACACACGCATGCTTGCTGGTGTCGTGTGTCTGTGGCCGGGTACCACCGGCAGCCTCACCATGCATTTGGTGCACACGGGTCGGACGCTGGGCTTGAGCTGTCGCCGGAAGAACTCTCCCAGGTTGCGGTAGTGCTGCAGGTCCTCGACGGCCGCCTCCGTCATGTCAACGCTGAAGGCGCGGATGTAAAGCGTGTAGATAGGCCGGCGGAGCCAGCCTGGCAGCTCCAGCTGATTGAGGCGCCCCCAGGCGCGCGACAGCATGCGCGTCGGCACGGACTTGTACACGGCCACCTGCAAGGAGACGAATGCAGGTGGCTTGAGTGAGCACGTGCAGCAGCAGCGGTAGCAACAGCAGCGGCAGCAGCAGCAGCAGCAACAGTCCACGTTGGTTGGCAGCTGGTGGCGGCAGCGCTGGGAAATCAATGTGAAAACTGCAATTGATTGTTAGATGCTAACTGACTAAATCGTTATCGATTATGCAAGGCTGACTTATTCAGGCGTAACCGACAAAGGAACAAAGGAGGCGACTGAAAAGTTGGGTTAAGGAAACAAAACTAATGTGAGCAAAACAGCAAGGTGAGTAAACAAAATAAAACAGCTGTTTGGAGGGACAGAGCTGGAAAGAATGAGA
This sequence comes from Petromyzon marinus, assembly GCF_048934315.1. Taxonomy (NCBI): domain Eukaryota; kingdom Metazoa; phylum Chordata; class Hyperoartia; order Petromyzontiformes; family Petromyzontidae; genus Petromyzon; species Petromyzon marinus. The sequence goes on from NC_133671.1 coordinate 10,201,662, forward strand.
AAGTGTGTAAATGAGGACAATTACTGAAAGTGGACTGAAATCAAATTGAGGCAAGTGAGAGCACTGTGGAGGGTTTTTCGGAAATTTAATTTGACTGGAAAGCCAAAAGCCAAGAAGCACAGTATCTCATATGATGCAGCTTACACACACAAATACTCAGCAACAAAATGCGAACAACAGCTGAAGAGTATGTAAAGAAGGATTAAGGGACGAATCTTCAAAATTACTTTTGTGAGACACAAAGAGGAGCTCACTAATCAGAGAACAAAGGACGAGACTGGATGAGACTGGTGACGGAACGCAAGCGAAAAGGAGGGTACACCCCGGGGAGGAAGTCCGCCGCAGAGACGGAGCGATGAGATCAACACATGAAACTAAAATAATAACAATTTTTTTTTATATTATTCGGTAAGGCCCACTGCTCTTTTTCAGAAGTGACCTGGCCACCAATGATAGATTAACAAAGTGGCTTAACATGTGGACATTTATAGCAACCAAATATTCGATAAAGGCACGTTTCTCAATGTCGAAGCGAAAAACCGGAGGTCCCGGAGAAAAATCTACCTGACCACCAAATATACAGCAGGCGTCAGGGTCGGGATCGAACCCATGACCTCCTGTATAACAGGCGAGGTAGTTAAAATCACATGTGCAGGATCAAGAAGGCATTGTTGAATCACGGAGGCAAAATAATGGGGGGGGGGAGATACAGATCAGACAATGATTAACAAAGTAATTTAATGGTTTTTATGATTGATTTATACAGACCAGCGATAAGGGCAGGGGGTGGACTGACATATCATTGTCATCATCACTACAGCCACAAATATTTTGTGCCTAATCAATCAATGTCAACTAAAGAACTGTGGTAAACTCAAGAATCACTGAAAATATGAGCATCATCGTCATCATTGAGTATTCAGGTTTGGCAGTTCTGATGCGGTTAGCCTACTGTGTTCATTCATAACTTGTCGGACACACTTTAGCACGGGTCTTAGATTGTGAAGCCAACGCATGTAGAAATGTTCATTCCTGCCGCAGGTTGTTGAGTGAATGTATGATTAGATCGTGCATAATACATGGTAAAATAATGAGGATTGTTTTTAGCGTTATACACTCAATGACTTATGGTGGCATGGTGATGCCTCCTCCTCCTCTTTCAATCATGTAAAGGTTACTAAAAATAGACAATGGAACAACATTAATTATGTACCAAGATTCGCATGAAATGGCATGCGCCCACAGGTTGAACCAGTCGCACATCAAGAGCCCGAATTAAACTCACGGACATCAAATTTCAAGTTACCTTAGGTTTAAAAAAGGGCCGTTAACGCGTTTCTGTCCAAATCACTGTGTGAAAAGGCTTGCGATCCAACAGTGCCACTACTATGTAGCTGTTGGCGGTCGTGTTGCACAACTATCTTACGTCTTTTTGGATACAACCTGAAAACACATGAGAGAAACCAACAGTATTGGCCAGGCCTACGCATGTGGCTTCTGTTATTTACACAAACAACATTACGAGGATTTGTATTTCAAAGATGTATACAAGTGACTGTCGTCTATTCGAGAGCTAATAACCACGCTGAACCTTTGCAACGCTGCGTAGGGGTTTGGCATAGAGCCCTGCAGTTTGGGAGAGGCACGCAGGGGATAAAGGAATGGCAAATGAGCCTGCAGGCTAATTGAAACTGTTACGTGACGCAGCCTAGATAGGCCGTTGCAAATCAATTCAATTTAAAAGATAATTTACAGCAAGAGAATGTGAGTGTTAGGTTGATTAGTGGGCTGAGGAGGGAGAGTGTTGGGTGGTGGAAGGATAGATAAAGCAGTGCACACCATGTGTGTGTGTGTATAAACACATCTCAGCTGTTCTTGATAAGGGAAGGGACTGGTGCATAAAGCATCTCAGGACAGCGCATGACCCTGCACCTTCTGGTCAAGACTATAATCTCATCTACATAAGCCATTTGGAGTCAATGAGACAATTAAACATTCACAATGCATGGACACGTAAGCCGAGTTTACATGAGCTGCTAGTATCCGGACCAATCAAACTATAAAAGTAAAGCGCACTGACTCATCCAGCACCTCCTGCCTACATTGGTCATCATCGTCTCCACGAGGCCGTGCACAGGAAGAAATATATGACGTCACTGTCATTATCTGAGTAACAAGATTGTTACTGTTTAATGCTTGTGTTACATTGTGTTGTATTTGCTTTTATTGTATTCAATGTTCTTATTTTATTACATTGGCGTGTGTTTGTACGTGCATTTTCTTGTGTACTGTCTAATTAGTTGAGTTAATTATATATTGGATGATTCCCACACCGCCAACAGCAGCCATAAAATGATCTCCAGCCAGCATATTATTGTGCTTCATCAATAACAGTAAAAAACAATAATCATAAAATAACTGCTATGTGCGATATGCACCATTCTGATAGCGCAAAGCTATCCCGATGTTCCACAGACAGTGTGCAGGGGCGATGTTCATTCGTGCAATCCCAATTGAGTGAGATCTTCGGAAACTTTGGACCATGACACCAGCCTATTACATGGGGGGATCTTTACTGTCCCCCCTGTGATGCAAAGGGGATGCATTTTATGACAATATTTAGCAAAACGGACGATACCATTATCTTGCCGGTTATATTGTGCTAACCACTGCTCTATTGATAATCTAGCGCTGGTCATGGAAACACAGCTCCAGAGACCAGCAAGTCTTTCGCTTATTGGATGTATGAGCCTCATCCAATTAGCCCTGGCCAATGTAAAAAGAGCAATTATTTAGCCACTCGGCTTCGTGGAAGGACTGAGCCACTCCAAGTCAGTATGCTGAGAATTATCACCTGATGCTCCACGCAAATGAATAAGTGGATTCGTTGAATGCGTGTAGGCAAGTCTGCTGTAAAAGACCTGTCTTTAAAGCACTTTGAATGAACGGGTGGCAGCTAAGCTGGGGCAAGCAGGGAGCAAAGGCTTGAGTCTGGAAACGCAATCCTCATTGAGAGAACGGGACATTGTGCGAGACTTTGGCAGGAAGGTATAACTGTCAAAGTCAAAGTGAGTGGCAATTTTGAAACTAAATAAATTGTAAATGTATAAACAACAGCCTATTTGTGCCAAGCCTGACAGCATTTGAAATAAAACACATTTACAATGAAGATTACAGCAAAGATTGATTTCGTCTTGTGTGCTCCAAGGGTTCAATCAGTTTCACATGCAGCATCAATCAGACCTTCTGGGAAGGCAAGCGCAGTCATAGACTTGGCTCTTACGTTCTTTAAATAAAGCCATTCATGGTCAGCCTTAGCCGACTACACTGAAAGCTCACTGTACACAGGTAAAGAGTGGCTGCACTGGGCCTTTCCATGGATGAAAAAGCAATAGGACTTAACAATGACAGCCTGGCTCTTGCTTTCTGATCAAGCACCTTTTATGTGGCATGTTACTTAAATAACCAAAAGTACCCCCACTAACAAAAATCGTCAATAACAATGCCCTATAGAGGAAGAAATACATTTTAGGTGATGGCCCTCCTTCATATCTCTACTATCACCTAAAACATATCTCTGCTATGAAGCAGGGCCATCACAAACATCGTCGCCTATTAGGGCAATGGTATTGACAAATATCTAATTTCCCAGTGTAACACACTGTGGAAACATACTTATACCCTGCCGATTAATGAACAGACCAGTTGTACCTGGAATATAACCAGCTACAACTGGAGGAAGCATGCCCCATTTACTGTTTTAGGCGGTGAGGCATTTATTAAAAAATGTTGGAATGTTTTGCATAGGAGGGTGGGTGACTGTAAAGGAATGGGATGTGGGTATGCAACGATGGGAGGGGAGGTATCGTGGGTTGGCACACCACTCTATGCTTGATTATTGTCAAAGGACAGTTAGGCGTGTACACATGCACAGACACGAACAAATACGTGACCACTGCATGTAGGTTGGATATTTACATCAGGTTAATGTTTGGACATTTTTCATTTATAGCAAACGCTTTATACTTATCTCTCAAGAGCAGAGGTGTAATGTGCATGGCCCAACAAACACACTTTAAATTTTCTAATGTTCCCAGTGTGAAAGATTACCGTCGCTGGGAATGGACAGCAGAGCCTGCCAAGATGCTGCCACCGGAACACTAGCACCGGCACGCACGCACAAGACGTGCCCGACCGACTGACGCTCGACAGACTAACGACAGACTAACACAAGGGGGTGAAAGTTGGGGTGGTGGGGGGGGAGTTCTTACCCTGCTGGACAGGCGCCAAGCGGGCCTGCCAACGCCCGGCAACAGCAGGCGCCACGGCTGCAGCGCCAACCAGGGCAGCCTGCCCAGCCTACGCAAGGGGCCTTTCACAGAGAGCGACGGCAAGCCGAACCTACAAGGGGGCAGAGAGCAGACACCGCAGGCGGGCAGCCGCGGGTATTCGCCCGTCAGCTGCGGGGCCGAACGCGCGCGAGAGCGACCTTTCAACTCCGAACTGCGGCCGTTGCACGAGGGCGGCCGCCTACCGCAGCGCAACACGACTGCTGCCGCTACTGCTGCCTGTGAGTTTGTGCCGTTCTTTTCACAGGGATGCGTCTCCAACAGAGGGTTCTCCTTTGACTGTGCTGCCGCAGGGGGAAGCAGTATTGCAGGTGCACTAAGATAGGTGCCAAAATAATGACCGTGGCAGATAAAACAATGGGCGAGTTTCTTAAAATTCCCCTGCTTGTTCACCGAGCAGGATAAGCGGTACACCAGAGGTAATCAATCGGGAGATCGTATGCGGTGAGATAAGGTACGGGTAACTCCCACCTGTCAATGAGTCTGGCCAGTGTGGAAGAAAAAGCCAAAATACCCTCGAGGCTTTACAGCACCCTCTGGTAGAGGTTCTTCTGCCACAGAGCATAGGCAAGGAATTGCACTACTGCACCGTTACCTCTTAAGGATGGCTTTTAGCGAAACACTCGAGGTTTTGGCACAGCCAAATAAACTATGTGTGGTGAAATAAAAAAGAATTGAAGACAATGACATCACAACATTAACATCCTATGTACATGCTAAATATGTGGTACTTCCACCTGTGATAATGGTTGGCAGTAGAGTACAGATTATTTCTGGATTTTGACGAAAGGGATGCATTCTTCAAAACAAACTTTTGTAAATCGGAATGGCTTTTCCCATTAATTGATATGAAAAATCAGGGATGTGTTTTAGACAGTCATTCCAACTCTACTGTTAACCTAAACATATACACCTGTATCACTATTTCACAATAGAAAAATAATAAGAACATGAATATAAAAACGATTGAATAATAATTAATATAAAAAAACTAAACCAATTAATCTTTTCAGGAAACTCAACAAAAGATCTGCATGTTGGAATGACTGGAAAGGTGATGTGGAGGAGTTACTGTTGCGCCGTATGGATGGATGATGCAGCCTTCCGGGTGCTTTTTGTTTGATCTCAAGGCGCGTGCCATTTGAAATTCTCTGAACGTGGAAATTCTATTTTGTTAATGGAAAATGTCCATAATGTGTCAATTGCGTGAACGCAAAATGGAATAAACCTGACGTTCGTAAATCGAGGAATACCTGTACTAATTTGGCAATTCAAATAATCCGCGGAATACATCACAGCAGATGGCTTTGATTATGATGAAGCTTCGTTTGAAATGCTATTTCTGTGAGGCTTGCTAGAGCCTGGAATATATTTGAACAGGAAATATATTTTTTTTGCCAGAGCATGTTTCCTATTAATTAAATGTAAAATGTTGATACAAATGTAAAAAATAAAAAAACGCAAATGATGTTACTCAATTAGCCTGCATTTCGCATCAATATATCTAGCAAACAAATACTGCATATCTACAATATTGTTGTAATCCAAGCCAAGATGACACAACCACTTACAAATCAACTACACCTAATTATTGTCCAGAATAAACCTTCTAGAGGTGCAAATTCTCATGGGTATTTGGAAGTTCTGTACCCCTCCTTGCCCCCCCCCCCTCTTCCAAGCCCCTCCCCCCTTACAAACCACCCACCACCCCCTCTTGTCTAAAAAGCCTCAAATCTGATCTGAGACCACCAATGAATAGCATGTACCACTTGACGCTGTGAAAGACCAGGCCATTCTTAAAGGACTGTCAACAAACAAAACCTTCAAGGGAAAAGAGTAATCTCTTTTATCCTGTTTGAAAAAAAATATATACCATCACTTGCAATAGAAAGAATTACATCTCACCAAAACCATGTTCATCCATGCACTATTGTATAACATACAGAACCTTATGGAAATACTGCAGCTGGGAGCATGCTTATATATATTATTTCTTGTCAACAAGATCTATGCTCAGTTGCTCAAAGATGGGGGTGGAAATAGAACAGTTTAATGATGTAAAATTTTACAATGACATAAAAGGAAGACTCACTCATGTGATCAATGAACGGGAATATTGTGGGTTCACACATGTATATTATTGACCCTTGACCGAGTTGAAAGTACATTGATCTATTAAAGACCACATACATTATATCACATGGGCTTAATCGATCTGTAAGGGAAAAACTGCAAACCAACACCGTGACCTAAAAATAAGACATCCTGCTTTGCGCCTCTAATCCGTACTTACTGGCACCTTGCCTTGCTGCATGCTCAGTTTCCGTGGTTAATTTTAGCCTACAATGTTTAATTTCTATACCCACTGTGAAGAGAAGTATGCCCTCTTCTGCACACACTATTACAATTAATTATATGCAGAAGGCTCATTGTGAGGTTGCTAAGAGGACCTCGTGTTGATGGAATGTCTCGATGCACTGTTCAGACTTTACATCCCATGACTGGCAAGTCCATGAACTGTGAATGTGGGTGACCAAGAACGATCCTTTCTTGAGGTCGCGGCCAATTATAAAGTTTGGGAATATTTTACTCATGAGTGAATTAATGTGCCGAATAAATGTGCGCATTAAAATAATGTATCGACTAGTGCACTAACTCTAATGGTCAAATTTAGGCCATTTGAGTGGTGGCGAGAAAGTAAACCCTCGAAAAACAAATCATATGCCGCTTCTTTAAGACGTGCCCTCCTGTTGTCCCTGCTGGGACAATGTACTGGCAAGAAAGCAGTTCCATCAACGATAACGGGATGCCAAATTCACACTAAATTTTTGAGGTCACATTGTGTGAACACGGATAGATGGTGTGGATGGGATAGAGCCGAGATGGGCACGGGCAGCTACTCCGTGCGCCAGGCCGCTACTCCGTGCGCCAGGCCTTCTTAGCGGCAGTAAACGTGCCGACTCGTTTTTCATTTTCTCTACCCTCGGCAGGTGGCAGCGCACAATGAGGCCCTTTGTTAACCCCCATAGCGCTAGCGACACTCAGCTCTGCATTAAATCAAATACATTGGTACACATTTACACAATAAAGGGCAGCCACACATCGAGAATTGTTACTGCTGTTGTCACTAACACAATAAATAAAGCCATGTTCCTCAGCCTAGCAGTCACCTTGTCTTGTTCACATGAATCCTTGCTGGCATGCGCAATACATCCCGAGCAAAGCAGTGTCAATTTAATTAAAACAACATAGACATCCCCAGTCACACACACACACGCATACACACACAGATATAACATTCAGTACTGGCTTTCTGATCAATTAAAATACCCATTCGCTGTAATGAAATTGGCTAGAAACATTATCTTTGCAAGAGCAGGCCTTTGCATGGTACTTATATTGTTTAGATTCAGAAACCACTTACTAAAATGATGCCTTTCCTGATCTATGTAGATGGTAATAACCTTCCCACCCCTTCTTCGCAGGCCTCTGGGTGCCACGCTGGGTTATCATGCGAGAAAGTTGACATTCAAATTAAATCCTGCTTGCAGCAAGCAAGCAGGCAGTTTCAATCCGGCTCAACATCGTCGGCAAGCTCGTTTTGCCGTGTATAACCGTAATGGGTTTTGATAACGCGCATTTCATTCAGATACGACCGTTATGCAGTAAATCTTTCTTCTCCCAAACCCTTTCACATCGAAATCTCGGTGATAATGTAACCGACTTATAATTTAAGGCTCACGCGCAAAGTGAAAAATGGCCTTATATGCCCGTGACACTAATGAGTAATGTGTGGAAACCCACTCTCGTTATGTTCTTTGATATTTTCAACTCGGAGGTTACAGTGAAGCTAAAAACAAATCCGTAGTTTGTAGAGTTTAAATGTGAATATTCTAATCTAGAAGGCAAAACAGAGTTGTTGCAATTAAATAGAATAATAAAATGATAACAAAAATTCCTCGACCATACATAACAAAGTCTTACACAAATATGCCGAGCGATTGGCTGATTTCCTATCTACAAGCAAAAGAGGATTTAAGACAACAGCCCCAAAGCGAAAATATTTTTAAAATTCTATTAGTAACTAAGCATCACACAAAATTCATACCTCACTCACACAACCACATGTAGGCATGCATATATAAATAAGCACAGTGAATGGGCCAAGACTCCAACCAGGCACGTTTTCAACTGACAATGCTAAAAAGAAACGCAATCAACATAGACACATTACTTATTTACGACGCATTAGCTCAGCAAAGAATGCTACGGTCCTGTAGTCAGCTGTGGCCTACGGCTGTTTCATTTCATTCAGCGGTCCTGTCTGCCTGTCTGGAGCAGACCCCCTCCCCTTTACCGACCCTTGGTCACGGCGCATTTACCTGAACTTGCGCTGCTTGCGTTTGGACGGACAGCTGGGCGGTGCACAGGCACCGTCGTCGGCATCCGACCTGCCCAAATTACCATGCGCTGTCGGCGAGCGGGCCAAGCCCAGGGGTTTGAAGGCCGCAGGCGGCCGCTGCACCCGGTGAAGGTCGTAGCAGCGAGACTCGTGGATGCACCGCCGGCATTTCATCACCTCCTACCCCCCCGCGAGACGCCGCCTAGGAGGCACCTTCGCGAGGTGGGCGTCGCTGAGGCAACGCGTGATCCGACGGGTCGACTGATGGCCTCAGGCGGAGGGCCTCGCTCGCTCGTGGGGGGCGGAGCGCCTCGCTCGAGAGCTCGAGCTTACGCCTAAACGAGCGTCTCCGCGCGGCTTAACTAATCGACGATCGGGGGGGAGGGAAAAAAAAAAAAAAGCCCCTTTTTTTCAGCATAGACCAGGGAAGGCCCCCTGTCGGCCAGCCGTCCGTCGCGTGACGGGACCGAACAGACGAACGACGCCAGTCTCCGGCAATGAGGCGGTGGGCGAAGCACTCGATTCCCCGCGAGAAATCGGCGAGCGCCGCCGCCGCCGCCTAAAGGCTCGCAGCGTTGCCGCGCCCCTGCCCGAGAGAGAGAGAGCGCGCGTGTGTGTGTGTGTGTGTGCACGGACGGGCGGGGTTTGCCGCTCGTTGCGCTCGTGTGCCCGGGACGGCTCGGCTCGTCCTGCTGTTTATAATCCAGCCAAAAAGGGCCGGCTCGTTTTCGGTGACGCAATTTCCGCTAGCCCGCAGCCAACTCTCCCTTAACCCTTTGCCCTGCTCACAATTCCCCCATGCGTGCTGACAAATTATATCGGATAGGGTGTGACCCAGTTTTGAGCACAGAATAGGGCACTCAATACGGTGTTCACAAATCATTCTGTTGCAAGGAGGGCAGGGGGGGGGGAAACAGGAACTTTCTGTCTAGCACGGAATTAAAAGAGGACAGAAGCAATCGTGGTTCACAAAGCCATTAGATGTCAGGTTCTGCTTACTTTGGGGCTTTCTGCCATAGCCTTTGTAAAAACAGGTACACATTTCAAATACCTACACACAGGATCTGGATGTAACATAATTAACCGTGATTCCATGTGACAATAACTTTACTTGTCTTATCAGAACGTATTAATTTACAGATATTTTGTAACGACGTTATTACAGAGCTTGAAATGTCCACCCGAAAGCAAAGGACGGAGCATGGTTATGCCGCCATCAGAGGCTTCGGGAGAAATGGATCACGAGCGGATTTCCCATAACAATCATTTTTTATGGCCCTTGGCCAATGTGTCCTGTGGGCTCGGTTAGCGTGACCATTCCACTGCATAGTTCAATCAACATGTCTTCAATGCACAAAAGACAAACAAACAGCTCTAAAATGTTCCACACCAGGAGGCCCCTTTGTCCAATTATTGACCAGGCAACTGCCCCCCCCCCCAATTCTCTAACTGCAACACATGACTGACTATTATACATTGATCTGCACAGAACTCTGGAGGCGATGCATGTGTCAAATGTAAGTTTCCGATTTAAATTGCTTTCAAAAGTGCAACTAAATAGCTGGATGTGTTGTAAAGTACACATCTGTAGAGAGATGTGACCACCCCCCCCTAAATCTCTGAAAACTATGTAACTGAATGCAAAAAGAATGTTTAAAATTGTCAAGGTTTTAACAAGCAGGAACATTTAAAATATATCTGTGATGGTTGACCAAACTGAACACAACATTCTAGATGTAAAGCTTTCGTGACTGCAAGGATCCATACTCTTTGGTTCTATTCGGTAAAGTCACGTAGGTAAAAAATAAAACAACAAAAATCACGACGTTTCGGCCACAACACACCTGATGAAGGCCGCTTGTGTTGTGGCCGAAACGTCGTGATTTTTGTTGTTTTATTCTTTACCTACGTGACTTTACCGAATAGAACCAAAGAGTATGAACACAACATATGCGCTACATTTCTTTCAAATTTATTTTTTTAAATACAATAAAAATCACTGATGCCACCAAATACATATAATTCACAAATTTACAGCCCTTTGTCAATCCACTGTTGGATGAACTGCTGTGCACGCAGTGTCGGTAATGGGGTTTATAGACCATACTTCACCACACTGGTCAGTATGGTTTAATGAGATAGTGCCTAGGAGCGATTTGGATATTACTCGCCACTGACATAATTGTGGCCAAGAATCGTACTCGGGTAACAGTGCTCAGAGCTCAGTGTTTACTAATGCTTCACTGTTCTACTTCACGACCATGATAAAGACAGAATGTCCATTTTTGCCGAAAAACACGCGGTACAATCAGAAAACATATCGGAGAGCCATACAGTACAACTGCAAAAAAAACCAACGCAGTACTTTGCAGTCTGCTTCAACAGGATGTTTAGGAATGCAATGTACGAGAATAACAAACATTCCTGGCACATGCATCCACTGCGGTCTATATTGAACAGATGGGAATATAAAAAAATTAAAGAGCTGATGGTTCCAATAGGCTTTTGTCCGTAAAAAGGAAAATATTAATCGTTTCCCAAAAATGAGATTGCTCTTTCCTAAATGTACCTCCGAGTGGAATTATATTATCCAATGCAACATCTCCAAAAGCATCAAGATTTTAGGTATGTCAATAAATAATATTAATCTAATTGCTTAGGGATTTCAATTTTACAGGATTTATCCATTACAGCACGCAGATTTAGTTGAAGCCATACTGTGATTATCCTTCCATTAAATGGCAGTGAACCTGTATTTTTTGTTATAGCTTAAAAAGACTAAAGATAGGTATTTTCAATGCAATACTGTAACGTTGCTTAAAGTAATAATCGTGTTTTTAGCACTCCCCAACATAAAAAAACATTATATCCAGTAATATTTCACCGAACGTGAGGCTTAGGTTCCTGGACAATGCCGTGTTGGGCAAAACAGAGTTCGACAAATAATATACCTTATGAGAATTATTATCCTGTACCTCTTTAATAAACAAATGATTTTACGTGATTTCCACCTTTGTTTTTAAACGAAAAAAGCACACGTAACATACATGGTGAATAAAATACGATGATAGTGACGAAGGTGAGGATGATGTTGGTGGGTGGTGTGAGACGACATGAGAGTGTTGGGGAGGGAATATGGCGATGAGTTATTCATCGGCAGTGTCTACAAGCAGACCGCACATTCCTTGTCAATGCAGAGATGAGAATCTAAGCAGCGTCAAACCGCGTAATGCCCAAACATCACCCCCGTGTTCCGACCTCAATTAGTAAACAGTGTATAGCCAAAGCACGCGTTCGATAAACCAGAAAACACGTACACCATGATGAAATGGGGAAGAGGATGATTTTATGTTTTCAAGGCAATGCAGCAAGTTGGTGAGAGGAGTATGAGAAGAGGTGGACTTCTGTATTGAATAAAACATTTGGATGGACAAAAAGTTCAGTCATGGGCAGAGAATAGGAAAGCATAACACGTAGGCTTTCGCGACCAATATCATCCATAAGAGGTTTTTGGGTTCGAGCGCGTAAATGTGTCGTTAAAACCCGCCTACATAAGCTGTTGGTGTAATTGTCGATAGCAAACACCAATGATAAAGACACACAGAACACTTGCACAAACCCATCCATGCGAGTCTTGTGCTGTGGGGGCTTCTCGTTGGGGCGACTCTATTGAGAGGTGGGGGGAGCGAGTGGGTGCCGTGTGGGAGTCACGCACGAGACAAGCCCACGGAAAGAGCGAAAGGAGCTCGAGTGTGGAGACGGCCTATACCCTGTTTCACGTCCGTTTAAGAAGCCTGATTGCTGAATTTTCAAGTCTGCCGGCTCAGCACCCTGACACGGTACATTAGCACTGCAAGCAATCTCCATCACTAATAAAATAGAACGCGAGTCAGAAATTGCATAGAGGCACGAATACAAATTCATATATTTAATCCCTCTGAATTAGAGCTTTTAAAATATGGATGTGGTACAAAGGCACCGGCTTCAACTTAAACACGGCAACAGCAGTACGCTACGGTTGTTGAATGGCAAATTAATGAGTAATACGAAGAGCAAGTTCGTCAAAATGTTTAAGGTTACAGCAAGAAGGAATGCAGCATCGTTTGAGTATGCAGTGAGACAAAAGGGAATGGCAAAGTTGTACATTACTGATGGCCCGTGGGCTAGATATCAACAAGTTACATAAGGAGGCGAGTATCTGAACAATGCATTTTGGCACGTTACAAGAACAAAGGACAGCAAGAGATGGGGATGACGGGTAGGCGCTTGCATTCTCTACCAGACTGTTCGCCTATGTATATGTAGGAACATTAAAAAGATATATGCCAGTCATATATTAGGAACATGTGAAGGTACAATACACACACTGATCATTGAATTCAATAGAAACACTTGAAGACCGATATGACTGAAATTCATGCTGGTGGAGGATGCAATGATGGGAGAAGAGTTTACCGAGTTTTTAATCAGCAACACTGAGGTCCATGCTGCCTTATTAAATGCCGCATTCATTTCATTTAGTAGCTGTTCAGATACTAGCATTAGCACTAAGATTAGAATAAGTTATACATTTCATTTAACGGTGCGTGTTAATACTGTAATGGCGCAAGCATGACAGTAATGTTTTGATTTAAATCTTTCGTGACTGCAGTAATTCATATTCTTAGCTCTTTCGGTAAAGTCACGTTGAAGGGAAACAATGAAATAATTATATATATTTTATTATTTTATTGTTTCCCTTCAACGTGACTTTACCGAAAGGGTTAAGAATATGATAGTAATGCTTTTGGGTATTGTTGCATTTGGGTTAACATTGAGGTTGGATGGTATTTACATTTGTGGATGAGTTCACATCACATTCCATTCTAGTGTAAGGGTTAGTGTTCATGCCATTCTGTGAACAATGCCATCACATGCAACGATGGAACAGTGATTCTACAAGAGAAACCATGAAGTTGGTATGTCATGATAAACAATGCTTGCTATGCTTAAGATGCATGCATCACATTTTGTGGAAAGTAATATTTATGGCTTATGCAGAAAAATAGGTAAATATTACATTTAAGCTATTTGAACCAATAAGACAGTTCAGCCAAGACAAAAATGTTATTGTGAACCAAGTAAAAACATTATACTAAATTATGAAAATGTATTAATTTGTGGGGGCAGGAGGGATAGAATAATTGCATGCCTAGAATGGATTATGATGACTGCGATAAATGCCAAATTAAGTTTATTAAAGACAACATTAAGTAAACGCTTACCATTTTAATACAGCTACAAGCGATACCAAAAATATATTGTATGCTGGTGATTCCTTTTATTGTAACATGTATTGATTCGTGACAAAGTGCACACGATTGTGCCACTAGGTTATTTATAACATGTATGCCACGATGTGTGGTCCCACTGGCTGAAGAAACACAAGGCCTTGTCACTGCCTCGACAGAAGCAGCACTTCCAAATATGAGCCAAGGGCAGGTGTTTTATATTCAGGAAAATAACCATGTTATTAACTTGACTTGTCTGCCCTTAGGTTGAGATCAAAGGAAAGGTTTTACATGTTCGAAGATTGTTAAATTCAAAACGTCAGTTGGGTCGTGGATTGCGCCTATCTCAACATACTATGTGGAAGCAATGCCCCCTTGTGTCAAGCAATAAGCATGTCATATTCTTGGTTCTTTCGGTGAAGTCACGAAGAAGGGAAACAATAAAACAATATCACGTGTCCCTCAAGCTCACGTAGAAGGGAAAGAATAAAATAATATTATTTTATTCTTTCCCTTCTACATGACTTTACTGAAAGAACCAATAATATGAATTCCTGCAGTCACGAAAGCTTTAAATAAAAAAATAAGCATGTTTTTACATCTGTAGAGGCGTGATTGGAGTCGCCATGGCATTGGCTTCATCTACTGACACAAGCCTGTAACTGCGCGTTTTGTGCCTCTCTCTGGCACCGGCGTAGGCATGGCAGGGAAACGGGCCCTAGAGGGCATAGTCCCATTGACGAGCAGAGAGGGCACGTGAGGGCGTGAGAGTCTGCGTGAACCCGAGAGGGCATGTGACCGGCACGGGGTAGTAAGGGGGCCCAAGAAAGTGCTTAAGGGACACGTGACGCGTGCTCCAGATCCTTCTGAAGAGATCCAGAAGGGGGTGCGGCCGGAGGCAGAGCGAGGCCACGTTCGGCAGCATATAAGGGATGTCCCGAGAGCAATCGAGGCTGTCTTTTGGAATCAACTCGCCGTGCTACGTCTCCTCGTTGTTGGACGTCACGTCAGTCTTCGGTCGTCCAGTCAGTCATCGGTCGTTACGTTCGGCATCGTGGATCAGGCAGACGTTCCTGACCTGACCCAGTTATGTAGTTACCCTGCAAGGGTCCAGTTAACAGTATTGAGTGTTACCCTGTTGAGGGTCTAGCTAACCACGTGTATGTTAGGAAGTCACCCTGTTGGGATTGTTAATAAACGTTGTGCCTCCAAACTCTAGTGTGTGCCTCCGTGGAACCACTAAACATCTGTGTAAAGGACACATTTTAAAAACAGTATTGCACTTTTATAATTCTTTGAAGCTTACTCTTTTAGCAAACACAAAGTAAATGTATTACATTTTGCTGCCTTGGTGTCTTCTGTGCATCTCCAAATTGGTTCCCATCTGAAGTGCTGTAAACCTCAAACATCAGCTTACAATTCAACGTGCATCCGCTATTAAAACAACCGTCTCATGGTCATTACTTACCTGTAACATATTTTTATACTCTCTCTCTGCTCAAGAGAACACTGCAATCTTTGTAAAACTATGATCTTGAAGGGAAGTCTTTGACTTGTACATGTTGTGAAAATGCCTGCTTATTTTTTTCCCCCTATTCTTATGTTAATATATTGGTGACTGGACAGCCATTTAAACAAAGTTGGAAATATGAAGAATTGAAAATGTTTTCTCAGGAAAGCCTCAGTGAGTCAAGACGTTTTGGCAAGCGTCCTGCATTGAACTGTTCGACCAATTTCTTCTCTTCAGTATTTTTACATGGAGGACAAAACTGGAAATTACCAAAGTAAACCGACACAAACGAGCAGTCACTCAAATGCCATTAAGACCAGAATCTACCTAACTGGCCCATTCTGTAGTTGAGTGTTTCGCACACATCATAACTCCATCTTCGTATGATCCACTAACCTTGCCTCCTAGTTGCTGAGCTTCAGGTGTGGGTCCCATCACATCCGGTAAACTTGAAACGTAAACTTGGTGGGCGTTGAAACAAGGCCCAGTGAGAAAAAAAAAACGCGCGGGGGGTGCCTACCTCCCAATCTTCTGCCAACCGAGGCAAAGCCTCCTCTCCAGCACTGATGAGTTGGCGGTCCCTGTAGCCTTGGTACTGGCCGTATCCGGCGTACGCCCCTCCGGCACCGATGGGTACGTAAAGCCAACGCAAGCGGGTGAGTGCCCGGCCCGCCGCCCAGTGCAAGCCACGCCGACCTGATCAAACAATGTCACAAGCAATTCCACTCGCTTAAATCAAACTGGCAAAGTGCTCAATGAGACATAAGGGTATTATTTTTAATCAGCACGTTAATATATAAAAAAGCCATTGTTTTTTTATGACCGATCTGCCTGCATTAAAGAAAACTTCACCCTTTAAAAAGAACGTTTCATGAAATGTATTTGAGTGCAAGATATGCTCTTGTAATGAATTACTGTACAACAATTAAACACGTGCCGTTTTAACTTTCCAAATAATGACTGGATACTTGCCATTAACTCTTTATAAAAACACTCAAAATAAAAATGTAACAGCAGCCTGAAGTGAACATTAATAACATATGAAATTGGTCTAAGCCTGTATGCGTTGTAATGAAAAGCTGGCAAGATGGAATGTGTTATACAATGACATAATTGAGCACAATTTCATTTCATGTGAAGGGTAATATGAACATGAAATGAATTGAATTTAAGACGGGTTGACCCACTGTACAGCAACATTAACTATCAATGATGATAACTAATGGCACAGATTGCCTCTGCTGGAGATGAACTTACTTGGGGGTGTGATGGGAAGTGGCCTCAAGCCCCTGGTGAGTGACCCAAGACAAGGTCTACTTCTTTCCAAGATTCTGAAAACAAGCAACAGGGGGACAATTAAAATGGGCTTTAGCCTCCTTAGCACTAAAACCACCACAAAGTGAGGGCATTAGGTGGCTCTATCCCAACAATACTTAATAAGGCTCTCTTAGATCAATTAACCAATGCTAATGGAGCCAAGACTGTTACCAAGGAATATTGCTTTCACAGTAGCATTACACTGCATGAACCATAAAATGACCACTCTTGCCTCTGTCATTCATATAGCAAGTACTGCCATTATGCAGTTTTGACCCAGAATAAAATTTTTCATACACTTCACTCCGTGATAGATTGAAGTGAGGTCATGTCGCAGGCCACATTCAAAGTGTGATTGGCGCTCCCATAATTATCAATATGTAATGCAGTGACTGTTGTTTTGTGGGGATTTGGCTTGAGCCTCCATTTCCAGGAAATATTCCCCATGGTGTTTAGGTTTCAGTTCAGAGCAGATTCAATGTTGTTGAAAGTGGCTGCTTGCGTTGCCAGGGCAAGGTCATCCGCCAATACAAATTTGCGTGACCCGGTTGGTGGCACGTCGCTTGCATAGACATTGAAGAGCGTTAGTGAGAATAATGAACCTCGCGGCAAGCCATTGCTGAGGAACTGGGATGAGCTGGATTTGTTGCCCATACGGACACGCAGTCGCCTATTGCTCAGCATCGTCCATTCCAGAATTATTTTTTTTCAGGCAGCGAATGGTCCTTGCGATCAGACTGTGTCGTAGATAATATAGGTGACCCCCGACCTACGACGGCTCGGATTACGTCCCCCCCCCCAGCATTTACGATCTTTCTTATCGTGATTAAAACCCCCACAGTAACGCCCGAAACTCTATCTACAACCGGCCAACGACTGCTACCGACGCCGAGTCGGTAGCAGTCTGCAGACTCGTCACCTGATGGCGCTGGCTTTGCTCTTCCTGCCATATGCGTATGTACAATACACCCCGACAGTCTGCAGCTGCGCCGAGAGCGAACGTAGCGTCTCTTTCTCGACGCTCTTTGTACGTGTTCTTCAAATTTTTTAAATGTTTTTCCTTTCGCTACGTCTGAAAAGAGGAAATGTGATGCGCATGCAGAAAGTACTTAGGATTTTCAAATGTGCTTGTTTTTACTTAATACATGTTTGTAAAGGTTATGTTAAGTTACAATGAATGTTTGTTGGGGTCATTTTCACATTTTCGTGGTAAATTTGGGCATTTTTATGGTATGCAATGGGTTTCCAGGAACGGAACCCCCACGTATAACATTGCGCCTATGGTAAATAAGGGTTCGACTTGCGACAGGTCGTCCAGGAACCAATTATGGTAGGTCGTAGGTGCGGGGGTAGCCTGTATACACTTACTAAAGACTCTCCTCTGAACACACATCGGTATGTTGCCAACCTGCTTCTTTATTGCATCATTTTAATCTCGGCCTGCCGACATTAACTCTCCTGAGTACACACATTCTTCTGTTTTCCAGTTTGTCCCTCCGACAGATGCATCTTATTGCGGCGCCGGCCCATGACGCAATCACCCGTAATGCACGCAAAACTATTCACATCTCGGAAGCTGTGCAGAGTTCAACCTGGATTCTGCTATAATAAGTAATATTAAACAATACTTTTTTTTTAAACACGCTTTAATGAAATGTACCGTACTAGTAATGGAAGAACTCCACGACTCCAGGAAGTGGCCCCGAAGCTTGCCACAACGTAAGGGGGCCTTGGTGATTGACAGCCAACGTCAGTTTACCGTGGACAATTAGACCCAAGCCGAAACAAAAGATATAAAAAAAGATTGTTCAAAATATATATTTTATTTTTAATCATAGAATATAGTATTGTCATCAGCATGACATAAGTATACCAAGTTTACAGTCGATACCACATTGGGAAGTGGGTTAAAATTGAGTTACAAGATTTGAGGACACGACAACAGACAGAGCTGAGGATACGACAGGCAGAGCGAGTTAAATAAAAGCGTGTAAATAGCAAGTGTTAGAGGCCGCTGCGGGAATATTGTGGGGAGCACTGGCCAGTTTAGAAAAACATGTTATACGGTACTATGCTTCCCAATAGACGTTATGCTCAGCGCCTTCACAAACCGGCACTGGCCAACGTAACTTCCACGACGCGAGGAGGCACTCGTGTTTAGCAGTAGCTTGAAAAAGACGACTGTACATATGTACACGTTTGCAGGAGCTAGCAGTCCATCGTCTCCTGCCACGTCCAACTTGGCAGGCCAGACACAGACACTAAAGTGACGTTATATTTGGGTCTTTCGGTAAAGGCAGGTAGATAATAAAAATAATAACAATATCACGACGTTTCGATCGCAAAAAGTGACGGTCTAGCTGGTGGGATCTCAACGCAA
Source organism: Petromyzon marinus (assembly GCF_048934315.1). Taxonomy (NCBI): domain Eukaryota; kingdom Metazoa; phylum Chordata; class Hyperoartia; order Petromyzontiformes; family Petromyzontidae; genus Petromyzon; species Petromyzon marinus. Next base: position 10,220,890 of record NC_133671.1, read on the forward strand.
CACAATTACCATTTACTCCCATCACGGCGTATAAAACCAGGTCGCATTTAATGAAATACAGTACAACGTCGCGCATCTGACTCGCTTAGGACTAAGGTATAAACGGGGGTGCGTAGACAAAGACGTGTACGTGAACATCTATATAAAACACAAGTTATACCATTCATTGAGAAAGATCACCGTACAGATATTAAGCGCAAATTGCTTTAAACAGGGGTGAGGGGATGCTTTATACAGTACTAGCTTTACTACCCGGCTTCGTCCGGGACTTGGATTCATCACGCCCGGCCGCCTTTGTCTCCCCAGTGGCGATGTTCACACACCGCACCAGTTACTCGTTTGAGGCTGAGTCGACCTAAACTAATCGTCACCGGCGGTGGCCGTGAGCCGGGTTCGTAGCGTAGCGCGCTAACCACTACACTACCGCTCCCCCCCCCTACACACACGCAGACACACACACAAACACACACAGACAGCGCGCTAACCACTACACTACCGCTCCCCCTACACACACACGCAGACACAACAACAACCGCCATTCACCACTAAGTGGCGGTGACGTCACCATGACGCTTGTGCCAGGCTATGTGCACCCTGATGCCACGTGAAGTGTCGAACGCCCGCTGGCAGGAGGTCACGGGGTAGACCCAGGTGCCACAGGTCGACTGACTGAGATGACTGACTGATGCACCACCTGTGCCCCCTACTGTGCCAACCTGCTGTGCTTTAGCCACCCGGTGCTCCGCTCGTTGTTGTGAGCGTCGCTCTTCCACCCTCCGTTGTTGTTGCAGAGCGACTACCTCCAACTGCCCAGTAGCGTTCTTCACGAGCCTCCTCCACGGAGGCCAATCTTGACACCGCTGGTACCAGTCATCGGCAAGTCCACTCAGCTCCACGTACTCCTGTACCACATCACTCCATCTCTTCTCTAGCCCGTGCCGCGCCCGTTTAGCCCCCTCAATCCGGCCTAACAAAAGCTGTTTCGGCATGCGGTCGCTGGGCATGCGGGCTACATGACCCAGCCATCGCAGCCTTGCCCGCCGGAGGATGGGACCTTGCCCAGATCTTTAAAGGATTTGTGAGCTCCTCACACAATCCAGTCTGGTTAAACCCAGGATGGATCGTAGGCAGGCCAGCCTAAATGTTTCTAACCGGGGAAGATGTTCCATTAGGGGGGTCCACGTTTCGCAAGCGTAGAGAAGGGAGGGAATGACCGTGGCCGAGAAGACCTGAAGCTTAGTGCGGAGCGACAGACCAGGTAGCGTCCACACAGCGTTACGCAACCGATGAAAAGATATTGCCGCTCGATTGATTCGGAGTGAGACCTCTGCTGTTAAACTGGAGCCGGTCATAAGCACACTGCCCAGGTATGGGAAACTCTCCACTCGCTCCACAACTGCCCCATCACCGATTGGGAGTTGTGGGGGTGGAGTGTCCGATGGTACAAAATACCCAGGCAGGTGCTTAGTTTTGGTGGGGCTGATGGTAAGGCCCGACCTCTTAGTGGCACGCTCCAGTCTCAGCAGCAGCGTCTCCAACTCCTCCTCTGACTGAGCAGCTATTACCAAATCATCAGCATACATAATGTGGTTGAGCAATAGGGAGCCATCCCTTGACCGCACCCGGGGGTCGATCAGCCTCCCATTATATCTGTACCATATGGAGATTCCCTCGGTACAGCTATTGAAGGCTTCACGAACTACGTGGTCAAAATAGATGTTAAATAACACACACAGACACACACACAGACACACACAGACAGCGTGCTAACCACTACACTACCGCTCCCCCTACACACACACGCAGACACACACACAGACACACACACACAGACAGCGCGCTAACCACTACACTACCGCTCCCCCTACACACACACGCAGACACACACACAGACACACACAGACAGCGTGCTAACCACTACACTACCGCTCCCCCTACACACACACGCAGACACACACACACAGACACACACACAGACAGCACGCTAACCACTACACTACCGCTCCCCCTACACACACACACAGACAGCACGCTAACCACTACACTACCGCTCCCCCTACACACACACACGCGCGTCCATAGGTACACATAGACGCGTTTGCTGCAGACACACCACGCAACTTTCAGGGTGCGTACGGCAGGAAACGACTGAAATAATAAAGCAATGCTGCGCGAAGAACGCCTTAGACCTGCAACACATTTGTATGGCACTGTACCAGCAGCAGGCACAATGCGTTACGCTTCCGCACGCGGGTCACGTGACAGATGTGACGTCACAGCTCACTTGCCGTGCAAAATACAAAAGTCTATTTTTTTTAAAAATAATAATTTTTGCATGGTGTACAGTCTGGAAAGTACCCACATGGCAAATTGTTGCATGTCGGGAAGCGCGCTAAACATTTTCGAACAGACACACATATCGCACAACTCTGCCTTTTAAATACACGGGAGATAAAAGCTATTCATGCACAGTAGTTTACAAGCAAGCGAAGGTTAATAATGAATTCGTTTTCGGTCACCGGGTCAGATTACTGAACATCTTCAGCAACAAGTAAGAACGGTTACAACCACTGTTCTTTCTGTACAAATGCCGCCACTGGGAGAGAGAGTGTGTGTGTGTGAGAGAGGTTTTTTAGCTGGCGCGGCTCGGGAGACGCGATCAGTGACACTGCCAATTCTCTCTCTCTCTCTCTCCCCCTCGACCTGTGTCGAGATCCACGAAACAAAACGATGATGACCTTCTTCGACGCCCTCGCAAATCGTCCACGCCGGCAATCGGCAGTCGCTGAACCAGGCGACGAGCCTCAAACTCACCTCGCCGCGCCGAACGCCGCCATGGTTCCTCGTGGTGATAGGTATCGATTCCTATTGGGAATCGACGCCGTTGCGGTCGGATAGATTCCCCGCGTCTCCGGCCGGCCGCGGTACAAACGCGGCATCGCTCGCCGATTCCAACGAATTATTCCTGCGGCTTTTCTTTTTCCCCCGGCGGGAATCGATTCCTCTCGAGGAACGCGTTGATGTGATGCTTGTGAGCTTAGAGGTTTCACCACCAGCTTGGGATGGGTGGATGGTTGGGAGGTCAGAGTTTAATATCTTATTATAAACTCTACGCTGTAACCACAATGACAGCTGCGGTGGCATGATTGCGAGTTGGGCCCACCGCGTGGGGTTTTTTATACATCTGTGACGACACACAGGCGTAATGTTTCATTGATTATAATAGTGGGCTATTCCCTACCCCGCTGCTGGATAAATATAATTACAGTGTAATCCGTTAATCGGCGAGCACCGCTGACCGTGACTTGGTTCAGAAACGTGGACATTCGCGAAAACAAAAAAATAATAATACTGAAAAAAGTAACGAAGAAACGAGGAGAGATTCGTGCTTGGAATTATGTTAAGAGACAGAAATACGCGCACATGGTGGCAGGACGATGGTTAACTCCCTCGCCTGGTATACAAGGAGGTCGTGAGTTCGATCCCGACCCTGACGCCTGCTGTGTATTTGGGGTTTGAGTGTTCTCCCAGTGGTCGCGTGGATTTTTCTCCGGGGTCCTCCGGGTTTTCCCTCCACATTCATGAACATGCGTTAACAGAATATTTGGCTGCTGCTGCAAATGTCCACATGATAAGCCACTTCGTTAAGCTATCATTTGTGGCCAGGTCACTTTAAAAAAGGGCTGTAGAGCTCAGTGGGCCTTACATGGTAACAAAAAAAAAAGATTTAGTTTATTTTGGTCAAGAATCATGACGGAGTGACAGAGTCAACAATTGAAAAGCGTCTTTGCCGTTTAGATGGGGCGGTTTCATTCGCTCACATGTAGGTCCTATAGTTGGATTGTTACAGCGCAGATGCATGGGAGATGGCCACGGATTGGAAAAGCCTTTAGCTAATTGTGGATTGATCATATCAATGATGATGATGTCTAATCCATTACTTATCCAGCAACTTGGTCTCCTAACTTTCTTTCAGAGATTCCTGAATTTGGATGTTTGGCCCTTTGACCACTTATCTTCGCGTAAACTTCACTTTGTAGAGAAAACCCACAGCTGTGATGCAGGGGAACTCTCAGACATACACACAAACTTGATAACGAACCCACGTAATCCATGAAATGTGGCTGTCACATTATTGGAAAGACAAAATGGTATTTGTGTGGTTCAAAAGGTCTCCAAAAATGCTATGCCTCCAACTGTTTCTGGTCGTAAAAGCAACAAAACCAGAGAAACAATAAAAAAAAACACTTGGAAGTCTTAGGGCAGGTAACACAACCATTACCATGGCGTGAGTCACGACTCAGTCATGTCACTCAATTTGGACAATTATGACTAATTTGCAGCTGATAATTACAAGAGCCAAAAAGGGATAGTAATGTTCCGATGACATTTTAAACAACAACAATAAAATGCATGAACATTGCCAAAAGCTAGAATGTTTACTGAAGCCAATTACGACTCTTATATGGTCACATTGCGAAAATGTATTTTGTATATATGTAAATAATGTTGATCTTTCATAGATAAAAAAAACATACACTGCAGAATAAGAGTCGGGCAAATAAATATATACGCTCAATGGGGCTATTCACAAAGACATTGTTGCGATTCGATGATGACATACTTTAATGGGGGGGGGGGGTGTGATATGGCCCAGTTCACTCCTTGTTGCAGAGGTTCGCACTTCGAACCGGTAGGCCGCCTTGGTTAGTACTGCAGGGGCATCGACCGTAAAATTAATGCCGTATGCTGCACAGTGGACGTTAAAGATCCCGTAACGTCGTTCGAAAAGAGTAGACCTTTGTTTGTCGGTGTCATGGTCTTAATTTGCCAGATTTGAAAATTGTCTGCAAATTACTCAATTATGATCACTGTACATATAGCAACATCGCCCTCCTGCTGTTAAACTACTGCAAATGATGACTGGAAAAGCGCGCCTCGATAGAATTGCGCTATAAGAATGGCACGAATACGAAATGAACGACATTATTACTTACCGTGTTATTAAATCCATTATGACAACCAATGCAAATGAACCACGTGAAATGATAGAAGTATGGCACACTACTTAATAAAGAAGACTGCAAAGTAAGGGTCAGTTTAAATAAAAACATTCTAAGCAAAGGAAAGTTATAATTGGAGTCACTACTGGAAGATGTAGCAGAATATGTATACCGAGGTCAATAATTTAATGACAGCCAGGATCAAGGGAATGTAAGAAGAAAATGGATGAGCCAAAGCAGAACGGACTTTTAGGAAACTCGATATGTTAATGAAAGGCAACAAACCCATGTGCTTGAAGAGGACATATTTCAATCATTACATATTTTCCTGCTATGAGGTATTGATGGGAAATACGTGTATTGACAAAGAGAATGGAACACAAGACAGAGAATACGCCAATAAGTATGGGGGAGATGCATGCTTGGGATTACAGAGAGAATAAGGAGCACCTGGATCAGATAACTACTGTAATTAGTGGCAGTATATTATCAATATCTAAATGAAAGCAAGTAGATCTGGGAAATATAAATCGTTCGAAGGAAATGTGACCGATGGACGGGACTGGTGATCGGAATGGCAGCGAACTTGATGAACAAGTGTGAGGATGACCATCACAGAGATGGGTCGAGGTGGTTTGTGGGATCACGGGATTGTGAGGGAAGGGGATGTCGTGGGGAGGGAGGCTTCGATGTAGCAGTGGATAGATTACGTGGCCATTAATGTTACCTCTCCTGAAATAAGTAATTGTTATAAATATTACAATTTTAAAGATTTAAGTAGGTGCATATCTGCATTCCCTTTTAAAAAAAAAGCTTATCTTACAACTTGTGCTGTTGCCCTTCTCTCATATGTGTGTGTTTATGTACAGTATCTCCTTATATTTCTGGCACTGTGCCGTGACTTTGTGTTTTGTCCAAAGTGAACTCTTGCGACAGTGGCACCAAGCCAAGCTTATCGCCTCCCGTATCCATCTTCTCGGTTGAAGTTATGTCTGTGTTTATATATCTGGATGGCTTCATGAACAAACCTTTGATAGTTGCCCGAAGGTTTGCAGAGCACCTTGGTCTCGGAAAAAAAAACAATGTCATGCGAGCCCACAGCGTTATAACAATGGTTAGCTACGGCAGAGGTATTGGTTCTGCCGTGTTTCAGATGTGCCTTGTGTTCGCGAACAACGTCCGAGACATGTCGTTTCGTTTCCCCAATGTAACAGCCACCGCAGGTACAACTCGGTTTGTAGACTCCAGGTTATTGCATGTCAGGAATGACCTCCTTCACAGATGGGATGAGATCACGGATTTTGTGTACTGTATTGAATCAGACCTGGATCTTGTATTTGTTTAAGATTTTGGAAATATTTTTGGTAACACCTGCTATGTATGGTAAAGTGATGGTTTTGATTGGCTTCTCAGGGGGTTGTTTCTCGATGGTTGGAGAAACAGATTTGCGAATAATGTGGTCTGAGTACCCATTAATCTTGAGGGCCTGGTGTACGTGTTCCAGTTCACTGACTAGGTGGTGTTGGTCAGAAATGCAGTGGGCCCTATGGTGTAGTGTTTTGATGAGGGAATTCTTCTGTGCCGGATGGTGGTGGGAATCAGTATGTCTGTCTGAGACCTTGTTTCCATTTGCGGGCAAGACTACCTCAGCAGCACGTAACTCAGCTGACTTGGTCTCTCTAATCAAGGGCATCTCACTGTCTCCAGATGATTTGCTTGTCAGCTTTGTAGTCTCTCTGTTCACCAAGGTTCCTGTACCTGACACCTTAGCAATAACTGAAGACTTGGTTCAACATGGACTGAATCCTGATGTGCCAACTTTGGTTGGGCACTGCCTTACCAACACTTACTTTACCTGGAATGGTACTTTTGTACAAACAAAATGACAATCATTGGAAGGATGTTATTAACCAGGCAATGCCTTAACTGGTTGTGGTCGTTTCCATCGTACCTGCCGTTTACACACACAGCCCCCCCCCCTTACCCTACCCCCCCTTCTCTCTCTCTCCCCCCTTGCCTCCCCCCTCTCTTACCTATATAACCTCTTGCCACAGCAGCTCTCTCGCCTACTTCAGCATTTCCTTGCTGTGGTTGTTCCATCTGATGAAGATTGCTTGTGTTGCGATCGAAACGTCGTGATTTGTTTTATTTTATTTTAATTTCTACCCACGTGACTTTACCGAAAGAACCAAAGAGTATGGATTCCTGCAGTCACGGAGGCTTCAAATCAAGAGTGATCATTATCAGTTAAGTATTCGATTACTCTACTGATTATAATTCTCTACTGATTATAATCAGATAATTATCATCAGTAGAGTAATCGAATTGATTATAATCCGTAGAGTAATCGAATACTTAACTAATCGGGTACCTCAGCTAATTGATGCTCAGCTTACTTGCACATGTACCTAACTTATATTCTTACCTCTTATTGTTTCCCTTCAACGTGACTTTACCGAAAGAGCTAAGAATATGAATTGCTGCAGTCACGAAAGCTTTAAATCATGTACCTAACTTGTTGTTTTTTTCTTCTAGCGCCTCTTGCCGTCACGTATGTTTCGCGTGCGTTTCGCTTATGACCGTCAAACACATCGTGTCGTTGAACGCAAAAAGCAGCTCGACAGCAATGGGTTTTCAATCTAGGTTTTAAGCGTGCAAAGCTCCAGTGGCTTCTTGATATCGGAAGGAAAAAGCCGCGCCAGACGTCCCGAGAAGCGCATCTGAAAACACGCGACCCCAGCGCACGCCTTTGCTCGATGGCCAGCCAAAAGCCGCTGCGAGTATTCTTAAATTGACCCAGCACTCGTTGTCTGCAGTTTTGATATTTTTTGTTGTTGCTGAGCCGGAAAACCGTCTAGACGTGATCATCCGTGTAAAAAATGAAATAAAGTAAAAAAAAAAAACAACTAATTGATGTACAGGCTGGTCTAGATGTCTTGTGACCCACAATTAATTGACCCCGAACGTTTTTTTTGTCTTGTTATGTTATTACTTTTGTAACTTTTGTGATCCGGGTCACTCTTATAAATGAGACTCATCCTGGTGTCTTGCGTTCCCTCAAAATAAAGCTGAAACTACACGCGTGCCGTAAATACGTTTGGGAGCCACCCGCCTGAAGGACAACCGCAAAGCACCACATTTAACTGGGATCAGCTCTGCAATGTGCAAAATGTACACTAGATGGGGACACAACACCTGACTTTGTACCCTCAGCAGCCCGCAAATGGGAGACGCGTCTCGCATTGAGAGGCAGTCGTCGCCACCCGGTATTTAATTTGTCAGAGTTGGTGTAATTCCTACGTAAAAAAAACAACATATCCTGTTATGACGAGTCTCTTCCAATGGCCGTTATATCTAGCAGCATGATGTAACTTATCACCAGCTCAACATTGGTGCAATAGTTTAGGGATCGGACAAATATAAAATGTTTACGCTCCAAATTCAGTCGATTGGGGTGAATTGCAGCTACTTCCTCCTCTTCGAAGACATCTGGCCAGTGTGGAAAAAGTTGGCCAAATACCTTCTAAAGTGGATTTCGAGAGCTCCCTCTTTTGGAAGCCCTTCCGCCAGAATTGGTGTGAGCAAGCAATTGTAGAGTTGTACATTTACCATAAACCCGACATATATTGGATACTATGGCTTTCCAAAATACCCATTCGTTCGTTAGTAGGACGAGAGAGTAGTAACAGTAGAGATAACTGAATACATTTGTTTCATTAAACTATTCGAGAGACCATTGAGATAGATGCCATTCTTATAATGTTTTGTACCGATGTCTCAGGTATAGATTCCCCTTCAGGTTACACGTTTCTCCAGTGTCACACGTTTGATGATCTCTGCCCATTCAAAGCTGTCTTCTGAGTAGAGCGGATGCATGCAGTCCGGTACCAAAGTAAGTCACAGTCTCTGGAAGAGTGTTTAAGAGAGACAATGTGTCCTCCAGTCTAAATAAAGATTCTGATTCTGAGTTAGAGTGCAATACATTGTCTTTATTAATAATATATTCCCTGATTTCTTATCTACAGCCCATTTTATATTCTTGGTTCTTTCGGTAAAGTCACGTAGAAGGGAAACATTATTATTTTATTGTTTCCTTTCTACGTGACTTTACCGAAATAACCAAGAATATGAATTCCTGCAGTCACGAAAGCTTTAAATAAAAAAAGCCACTTTATGTTATGACGCTGAGATATCTGGTAAAAGTCTGAACCACACATGGCATGTGTTTCTATTTCAGAAGATGCTTCAGAGGTTCAAATGTGATCAATACCTTTGGTACCAGCGTTTACATTGTAAGCCATACATACTTTCATTATGACGTGCTTCCTACCGCTCTGCTTTTTTGACCACCTATCATACTTAATCCAGCTTTCAAGGACAGTTCTGGAGACTGCTCTTTGTTCTTTTCTTTCATTTGGAATGAAATACATCGTTTTATTAGTCATGCATTTCCAGATGTGGCTTTTTCATGGCTATGGCCGCTCTGCTCCTTCATAATAAGAAATTATTAATTGCACTTATTCCATCAGTACCTAGCTCGGTGAGTGCAAAAAAGTCAGGGAGAGAACAGAACGTATGCTCGGTTCAAAGGTACCCAGTCTTGTGCTGGATGATAAAAGAGGCCAATTAAATAATATATTGGCAGAAGTCACGTGATGTTGCTTTCCATGCCTGTGGGTTGTTAAAGATTAGTCACTGCCAGCTGTAGAACATTCTATGAGGAATTGAGCTTTGCTGCGTAAATGATGGCCAAAACACAAATAAGATATTAAGTGTACAAATTAGAAAACTGTCATTTTATTTCCACAAATTATATTATCTGAGCCTACAAATATAAATAAATCGATCTCTGTTCTGCATTTCTGCATTAAAAAAAATAGTGCCTCTGCCTATTTGCCATCTATACTTATTTTTTACAGCGATGGATAACCACAAACTCTGGAGCATTTTTGACCATCTGGGCTTCAACAGCAGTTAAGCGATACTGATGCTTTCATTTTGATCAGCAATGGTCTTCATTGTATTTGACCATTGATCATTATCCCATTGAACACCGTGTCCTGCCCAGGCCCACTTATTTCTCGTAAGAATTTGAATTGTCATTAATCTGCACATTTTTTCTCATCGATGTTTCAGGTTCCGTTATTCAATGTAAAATTCCAAGCGTGCGACTGCTGCTTTACCGGATGTTATGTATAAGAGTACTCCTTCTCAACAGCACAAAGTACAATATTGTAAAAAACAAAAACAAATTGCTGTTGTGCATCATTCTGAGTCTAATCTGTGTCTGACGATAAAAAAACCCAGTATAACAGAAAATATTTAGGGTCACAAAAACGACATGTTTATGCTTTGTATAGCACCAATTTGGGTCGAGGCTCAAAAGAAAGCCGTCCCTTGGTGTGGACCAATCAGTTTCAAGGACAATGCATATATTATCATAGTATGTTTTTTTGTTTGCATTTCGACTGCAGGTATTGTGGTTAATGCAGACATGAATCCTTGCAAAAAAAGGTTTCAGTTTTGTTGCCAGAAAAAAAAGGGGAAAACCCCTATTATTATGCTAATTGTTATTATCATAAACATTGCATCCAGTATGCAGTTGCATTACCAACCAAGCCAATACAACAGAGCACTCTGCCGCATCAAGTTATATTTAATTTATATTTATTTCCTTTTTGAGATTTGTGTTTGAGCTAAAGGTAAGACATTTTTTTGTCAGCAAGCCTAATTACATATCCTGCAACGATCACACGGGGAAAGGCGGTGGGATCAAAGGGACAGTGAGCCCCATGCTTCAGAAGCTTCCCTTGCCTAAAAGGCAGCCCAAGGGACGGTAGGAAGGACAGAGGGTCCGCTTTAACTGTTTCATTGTATGTTTTTAAGCTATTTAAACCAGATGTGTAACGGTGGCCCTGATTAAGGTTATATTTTTTTTTTACAGCAGCTTCGTGAGCAAGGTATCAGAGCTGCCCCCGTGGTTAGCACACATGCCGCATGCAGCTTACACATTATGGCATCTGTTGTTAAGAGGATGTTAAATATCCTTGAACATTTGTTCACGGGATGGGGCATTCGTGTGCCCAGTTTTTACTACGTTTTGAAAAAAAGACTCGGGCAGTCCTTGTACAAACGTGAACAGGTAATAAGTCAGTTCTCTGCATGCTTAATATGGAAAGCTAAGCTCAGAGGTGTGTACCATTTTCATACTTAAGCAGACATTCAACTAACTCCTGAATTTTGACATTAACTTTCGTGACTGCAGGAATTTATATTCTATGGTTCTTTCGGTAAAGTCACTTAGATAGAAAAAATATAATAACAATAAAATAATAATACAAATAAAGTGGATAAAAAAAATCACGACGTTTCGATCGCAACACAAGCGGTCGTCATCAGGAACAGGGAGGTTAGCCTCTGAGGGCAGGCTGTTTATAAAGGTTTAGAGATGGGCGAGGCAGCTAATGTTAATGTAGGAGAGGGCTCCATCACTGGCAGTCGGTCTACACCAATCAAAGCATTTCACCTCGCTCCACGCACCCACACTGCTGACGGTGAGGTTGACAAGAAAACACAAATCAAGTCATGACCCAAAGTGGTTGATGACATCTTTCCAATGATTGCTGAGTTTAAAACCGTCGTCTCGGTTGAAATTGTGCCATCTGAAGATCCAATCAAAACCATCACCTTACGTTACATAGCAGGGATAACCAAAAAGATTTCCAAAATCTTGAACAAACACAAGATCCAGGTCCGATTTAACACAGTGCATAAAATTCGTGACTGATCCCATCTGTGAAGGACAAGATTCCTGACATGCAATATCCCAGCGTCTACAAACTAAGCTGTATCTGCAGCAGCAGTTACATTGGGGAAACCAAACGAAATGTCTCGGACCGTGTTCGTGAACATAGGGCAGATCTGAAACACGGCAGGACCAATACTTCTGCCATGGCTGATCATTACTTTAATGCGGCTGGTTCACATGAAATTGATTTGTCTAAGACGATGGTACTTTGCAAGCCGACTGGCTATCAACAAAGATTCGTTCATGAAGCCATCCATATATACAGACATAGACACAATTTCAACCGAGACGACGGTTTTAAACTCAGCAATCAAACTCAAATGTATCGTGTCATTGTTAATTTTAATATAAAAAAACTCAGGTCCATAGGCTCTCGATGTAGTGTGTGAACCCCCTGCACTATAGCTATACTATGACTTAGTTGAAACATAAAACAAAAATAAAGAATGGTTTGAGGTCTACAACCAGCAACGCTGATTGGTATTAAAAGAGTACATTTTTGTGCACGGTATGCCAGTGTTATTTTGGACAGGAGTCGACTGAAATACCCAAGAAGCATAATCAGGGAATTTCTTAAAGCTTTCATACTGGCAATGGAACACCACTGCCTGCAGTTGACAGTTGATTTATCTTAAATTTGGGATGTGGGTGCAACTTTCTGGCCAAGGGCATCACCAGTATTCCATTCTAAGCACTGAAATCCCTTCCCAGAGTTCCAAGTCACACGCCGACCATTTCATGAAAAAAGACGCGTTGTGCATATGTGTTCTGTATTAAAATATGATTTACGGTGCAACGGTGCAAAAACACGTCGCTCAACTCGTGGGAGCATATGGCAACAACGCCGTTCCCAGTAGGCTCTGTTCTTACAATTTTACATTTCTGTGTCTTAAAAAAAGATACTAGGAATGTATTGGGATTCATGGTTTGTTTTAACATTCCAGTAACAATCTAGGTGGACATTTTGCACTGACAAACCCCTTTTTAAACAAACTGCAGGTGACAAAACTCCCCATTGTCGTACCCCATTATATGTTTCGGCATACGCATTGAGGCAGTAGTTTGTACACAGAGGTGCGTGTTATGCTCACAGAAAAAAAACCCCATTAGGCTGCACACAACGTTAGTCATGCAGTTGTTCCATATTCTCATTATACCCTATTATTAATATTATGAACGCTTTTCATGACAATTCATTTAAACAACAAATGATAAACCTAATGAATGGATTAAAATCGTTTTTTCTTTGTACTGATGGAGTTGACCGAGTGGTAGCGCATGCGCACCTTGTTTGCAGAGGTTCACGGTTAACGGAGTCCCGCGGCCACCCTGGTTAATACTGCGCGTGCGTCAACCATAAACGATGCCACCGTCTGCTTCACGAGAATCGATGTTAATCTGTGAATCACACCTCACTACAAATGAGATCCACTGAAGACTGTGCAGCAACCCAGCGCTTCCTCCACTTTGCCTCTCATGGGAATTAGCCACTGAGCCAGCTGGTCACGAAGAGACGCGGTGATTTTAGACTTGCGTTAATCGGCAGGTAAGATGCTGTGTCAAAGCAGCAACATCGCCTTTGTGATATGACCTAATCCTTTGATAATGAAAAGGACATTGTTATTTTCGTGTATATGTTTTACAAAGTTTCAGTGACATAATACCCTTGGGCTGCCATACCAACGCATATCAACAGGGTGCTTATACATGTGCTGAACACAAACATTGTGCTTGGCATGAGAATACTACGTTCGAAGTCAAAATGACTGCATAGGTGTTTTATTTCCTCTGCTGAAAGTGTGATTTTTGCACTTGTAAAACCGTTCAACAGCAGGTGGTGTGACTGCATAAGCATATACATGAGTCCTCGTCTTGGAACTTAACTGGGTCATCTGCCTGCGTTATGCGTTGCTATAAGCAGTTCCTTAGTTCTTTTGGTCTTTAACCTGAAAGATGGGCAACATGGTGGAAAGTAGGATGTTGCTTAACTCTAAGCCAATGGCAGCGATATATACCCATTTATTGTTAACATTATTTGCATCTTTATGTCCTACAGTTGACCAGGGCCTTGTGGTTTGGACTGAGAGCTCTTGCCAATAACCATCTGGTATCCCAGCAGTATTTGTTTAACAAGCCGGGCTCTGCTGATGAAACTCAGAAGGTCAAAACGGTCCAGTGTCTGCTTGCTTAAACACATTATGTTGGATAATATTAGTCTGGAGAGCCCATAGGCTGACGGTATATAATGTTTAACTTTTCACGGTAGTATGGTACGGAGATCTTTATTTCATTGCTTTACATGGAATAATGGACTGGTAGATAATGAGGGTTGGGACTCCAATGGTCTCATATGACTGGAGGTTCAAAAGCTGCGGTTTAAAAGAGACTTAGAACAGAGCGTGTTCTCTGTATGGGAGTTGGCCAGAGAGCTCCATCGCAGCAAGTGAAGGGATGCTGCAGGTGATGAAATCAAATGAAAAAGGAAGGCTCTGATTCATGACTGGAAAATGCCTGCACATTTATATTTAAAACTCACTGCAGCCTGACAAATTGGCAGAGATGATGCCAGAGGTGACCAGGCTAAACAGAACACCATGCACCCTCCGAACATTTGATTGTGTACGTAGGTTTTCCAGGCTGTGCTGTTTGATGTACAGTAACGCGTGTTGAATGGCATATTTGGTTATTCGATTCACGTGCTCGGAGCTTCTTTAGCTCTCAGTATATTGAGTGAAACGTCAGACATCGTGCCGGACAACACATAGTACAACCCGAAAACACAGCCGAGCGCCATATGAACGTTTGCCTTGAAGTTCACATGGCAAGACTCGGACGTGCATTTAGATCTAGAGAAATAAGCAAGGGCCTTTAATGATCGCATTGCGAAATTTGTAAAAAAAAATAATAATCCTCATTCACCATACAACAAATGTAGCCAGCGCACATCTTTCTCAAACTATGCAGCTGCCAATCATGTAAACTTATTCCAGTGATAAATTCAAGCCACTGACTGACATGCTCAGTCTCCTTATGAATACTGCCTGAATTGAAAATTTATTGCTGATGTATGATAGAAGGGTGCCAAGCGATGAAGTATGGACATGATTATAGGAATACAGCTGTGTAATGAGATGTGCAAATCTCAGGCTGAAAGCATTCTCTTGGATGGACTGACACATCGCTCTTTTATAAAAGCACAAGCCAACAACCACAACTGTAACGTGTGCATGGTTGTACAAAAAGGTGAATTGTTAGAATAAAGATCAAGTGCCAAGCTAATACAATTGAGAACCTATCTGCCTCTGCCCGGTGGCATTTAGCTCATCCTGGCATGCCAGACAGACACATTTAAATGGGTGGCAGTTAATTCACATTCTGTCCCATTATACAATGACAAACTGCATTGTATCCATACTCTTTGGTTCTATTCGGTAAAGAGTATGGATCCTTGCAGTCACGAAAGCTTCAAATCTAGAATTGCATTGTATCCATTTTAAAACTCTGTGCAAGGAGGTATTTGTTGGGGGGAATTAATGGAATAAAATACTTGGGAGCTGTTAAATAAGTGGAGTAAGGACAGCAGTAATGCACGCGTGATTAATAAGAATAGCACGTAGAGTGGAGCGGTGGCAGAGTAGTTATTTCATTTTGCTATCAACTTGACAGCCTGACTTCGATTCTTGACCATGGTTAACATAGTGCCGAGTGATATTTGAACTGGGTCCCTTCACCATGCTGAAGTGAGGGCAAACAATGACTGACCACAAGGTGTGGATATATGAAGGGTTCTCAGCTAGCAATGTTATAAATAAGGATGCTGCTTTCACGCAATGATAGCGCATTGAACTTGCAATCCAGTGTCCGCCGGTTCGGTTTCCCAACGTGGCTAGGCCCTTTCGCCAGCAGTGGCATGAGCAAGACAGTGCACAGGGATGCACCTTTACCAATGATAATATTGATAATCGAGGAGAAAAAGCTTTTTATTAAGGGGGGGGGGGGGGTGGACAGCTGATACCCGTGGGGTACCCTCCGCACTGGATATGCCAATACATGACAGCAGGCATGTCTACACATCAAACGCAGAGCATAAGGACGTACGGTCGTTGAGGTGAAGAGTGTTTAATACTCGATCTGGCGAAATGCAGCCTTAACACCAGGTGATAAAGCCAAGGTAATCCTGCAAACTCAAAACATCTGGTGGCGTCAGACAGTTGGATGATGTCTTCATACCGCTATGATCCCTTGTTTTAGCTCAGAGATTTTTGGTACCTTTAATTGACATTTTTTTTTATATATCGGAAAATATTTGTACTCTCTGGGTGTTGTTAAGTATTCTTTTACATTCTTAAGATTCTACATATTTCTTTGGAATGTTTAAGGCTTATGTGTGAGACGAATAACTGAGCTATGACTTGATGCTAGCATATACTATGGCCATGTAACATTTCTAGAATTTGTGCTCTTTATAACCTCGTAAAATAAAACAACTACCAGGGGATGCTGCTGTAGTGTAATGGATAGCACACTGGACTTGTGATCCGGAGGTTTACGGTTCATTGCAAGGCTCAAGTTTCTTAAATCTTCCCAGCTCTATCCAACCAGCAGTATTAATGGGTGCACAACAGCTCGTTCATTGGTAGGTGGCGTGTGGTGTCGCAAAGTACCACTTCTAAGACGTCTGGCAAGCTTGAAAAAGTATGCCCAAATACCCTCGAGAGAGGTTCTCTAGAGGTTTCTTCAGTGGCAGCCCTTCCACCAGCAGTCGTATGAACAGGACATTGCAGGGCTGCAGTTTTACATTTCGCGGTTAGGACCACAAAAGCTAAAGAGGTTTGTGATTTGAATCCAGCAGGACACCCTGGTTACTACTGCAGGTGTATTATTAAATACGTCAGCTTCACAGTGGGCACTAGCGATCCTTCGACAGCATTCGAAGAAGAGCAGGCCATTCTCTGCTATGGTCCAAATTTGTAAAATCACTTGCCATTTACTTGACTCGAAAACACATAACAATAGTCACTCTAGATTTGAAGCTTTCGTGACTGCAAGGATCCATACTCTTTGGTTCTATTCGGTAAAGTCACGTAGGTAAAAAATTAAAACAACAAAAATCACGACGTTTCGGCCACAACACAAGCGGCCTTCATCAAGTGAAAGAACCAACCTGTCCAGCGGACAGCGTTGGACATCTTCACCTGATGAAGGCCGCTTGTGTTGTGGCCGAAACGTCGTGATTTTTGTTGTTTTAATTTTTTACCTACGTGACTTTACCGAATAGAACCAAAGAGTAATAGTCGCTCCCCTGACCCTTACTTAGCAAGACCCTCTTGACAAAATAGTCTTGAGACTCGGTGAGGCTTCTTGGGTACACAAGCGTAATACATAATTACTTTTACCTCTGCTGCCATTGGAAAGTAACAGAATCAATGCTTTTCTTTTACACTGGTTATACATGTTGCGGTTGCGCGGGAGAAGTGTGGATTCTCAACTCTTCTTTTTTGATAGATAAAATATTAACAAAAACTTTTTTTAAAAAAAACCTTGGCTCCTTGCCTGCTGGTGGTCTTGGTGGGAAACAAACAGTCAACGGGATAAATGCAATTACCCCATTTCTAAATGATGCGCGACCTACGGTTTTACTCGTCACAGTCAAAGCACAGATAAGGATGGACTCAACTCAGCCACACAAACCCACAAAGGCTCTTCTTGGGCCAGGAGATCAAACGACAAGCAAACAAAGGGGGCTCGAGGAAAGGGTGGAATAACAATGACGCTGGTATTTCCTGCGAATGAGCAAGAAAGGACATGCAGATGCAGCAATGTAATTTATAGCCCATTCAATGGCACTGGCCTCTGTCCGACCGCAGAAAAAAATATATTCCGTCACGTGCACAGATACCCAGGTCCAATTCAGACTGTGGACACAATCAAATGAATAAAGCTCAATAAAAAAAGAGAGTCTACATTTAATTATTTTGCACATTTTATGGATTAAGAAATAAGACAACGTACAGTATACATGTTTTACTGTTCAATTAAAACACTCATAATTTAAATTGTAAGTATATTTATGTTTTATTTATGCATTATGTAACCGTGCGTATACATTTTGCCCATGCAAATACAGCACACATTATGTAAGAGAAACTTGGTGAACAAAAAAAATATGAAGATTAAATGGAAGAATTGCCAAAAAACCAAAATAGCTGCCCTTCAAGATCAAACAAATTATTTGGTGTAACCGCATGATTGACAGTGGTGCATAAGCACAAATAACAAAATAACTCAACATATTCATCTATATCACCGTCGCCTTAAAAGGAAAATAAAATATATATCTGCACAATGTGCTGTGAAGAAGGGTCATTGCCCTAAACGTTGCCTATGACAATTTTTTTCAAGGCCACAGTGTTACTGCTGAACGTGTTGACGTTTTTTTTGCTGTTATTTATCCTTTTAGGATGAAAGGCTTCACAACTCAAATGTATCGTGTCATTGTTAATTTTAATACATTAAGGTCTTTACAATTAAATGTCATTTATACCCAACAAATAAACCACCTCGAGCGCACATATATGCAGACTGGCATTTCAATATCAAAAACCATGATTAATCTACTGCTGGATGAACACCTCCCTCTCATGGTTTTGCGATGTAACAATCCACCTAACATTTTCGCACACCAGCTGATTTCGCCACTCTACATCTCCACGGTGGATATTCTTACAGACGCATTTCATTCTTTGGCTGCCGCTCTGCCATTCTCCTTGACCATCGTCCATCAATCCTCCTAGCAACGTGTCCTGCCGAAGCCCACTTACTTTCCTCAACAGTTTCAAAGTGCGTCACTGCATCACGCACTTTCAGATGCGATTCTGCGGCCGTCTGGAACGCTCTTTCTTCCGATATTGGGAAGGCACTGGAGCTATGCACTTTTAAACCTGGATTAAAAATGCATTTCTTTAGAACTTATTTTTGTGTTTAGTTTGTTGTTCTTCCCCCCGCACCTCCGATTATAATGGTTGGCTATGTACGGTGTCTCTTTCTGCCTCACCATGTAACTGTGCACTTTTCAATTTTTTGTTCCGTTATTTTCGTCAATGACCACGTTCTTTAACGAAATGTTCTAACAAATATCTAAAAACTGCCCTCATCCAGCTAATACATTTTTTTATTTAAAAAAATGTACGTATTGTACGTATTGATCTAGAGCCCATTACAAAGCACGAGCGATAGGGAAAAGGGGTATCATTTTTGCATGGTGCACAGTCTGGAAAGTACAGACACATATTCACAACTTTGCCTTTTATATATATGGAGATATACGAACTGCAATTTACAATTCTTTATAAAAATGATTTGGACAATGTGGATACTGTATTGTAAATACCCTGTAGGTACTTTATTATCACTTGATGTTATTTTGCTGAGAAAAAAACTATATATCTAAAAACACAGAGCACCAACTGCATAATTTGCATGCCAGCTCGTATGCTTATATAATCATCCAATGACGTCACCTTGCAAGTCGAGGAGAAGTGCTCTCTTTGAAAATCTAACAAATTTTGAGGGAGGGACTGCATTGACAGGGGTGCACATGAACCAATGTACAAATAATTTCACGAAATCGCCTTCTTTAGGAAAGACTACGAGTCTGAAGAAGGACCAATGCAAGAATTGTCCGCAATTTATACAGCAAAAGAATTCGTTTCATCGGGCATTGTTAATGACGAATGTGGCGGGGTTTCAATGTTTTTTTTTTAACCGCACGTGAAGCCATGAATTAGGTTCGTAATCGTTACGGTATTTATTGAGAATAATTTTCAAAGGGTGTTACCTGTAGCAGAGGTCAACTCAATTCATCACCTTTCATTTTAACCAAATTACAGTCGCTTGAAATTAATTGTCTTTTTTTTTAAAAGGAAGTATGTTGCGCTGACCTGAGCGTGTAGAGTAACTTGATCTTGATCAGCATTGCATTGCAGGATTGGTTCAGATGACACCCACATTGGCCACAGCAAAAAAAAAAAATCCTCGTATTACCACAATTGTTTAGCATTTGGCATTGATAAAAAAAAATGTAGTTTAGATCTCTCAAGATTACTTACATATATAATTATTTACAGTATTTTTGTAAACATTTCAGCGTGCTGATTATATATTTTTTTACTCCACATTTCAATTGCGATGTCAGGAACACGTCAGGAGATGACGAAATGTCCATTCAGAAATCTGCTTGTCACAAGTCAAACAAAACATTGTAGGTTACAAAGCTGGAATGATTGTAATTCAGTGAAAAATCATGCGTAATGTCTCGGGTATCTTTTTTGCACTCATTAGTGACCATACTGGGACCATCTACTTACTTACCCTTAAGAACCTGGTTCAATCAGATGGCCGCCCAGATTCACACGCAGGATCACTAAAAGGTGCTGGCTCAGTTCACTGCCGTCTGAGCCACCTGGCCACCTTCCACATGTATTGTGTTGGATCTGCAAGCACTGCCGTAGCGATAGGGTGCATACAATATGTGCTGCACGGCAATCCCAGAGGCCTCCTCCTGCCGTATCGGGCTGTCCAAGCGGGTTGTGTGACCATAATTCAGCACACTGGCCAGTGCTGGGTGATGAAGGGGGTGTCCAGGACCAATTCCAACATCACTCGTCCGTAATATGAGCCGTGGTCAATAATCCGACTTATATCACCGAGTTCATAGCACAGCGCAACCCGTCAACTGCACCCCTGCTCCACCCACTGTATGGTGTACAGACATGTAACTAAACTATGCATTCAGCTAGAACATGGCAAATATTGACACTGCACAGCAATATGGGAGCACCAATAGGATACAGGCCAACAGAAGGCACTTGCAATGCAATGCACTACAGCACAATAGGGGCAGAATGTTGCCGTGGTGTAATGGTTAGCACACTTGACTTTGTAATCCAAAGGTCGATGGGTCAACCTTCCAACAGATACGTTGAAACAATCCGCAAATGTCTTGATTCTCCCTGCCTCTGTCCACCAAGCAGTATGATTTGGTATGCCACAGTTAGTCAATTGGCAGATTGTGTGTGGTAGGGTAAAGTGGGGGTACTTCCATTTATATATTCTTGGTTCTTTCGGTAAAGTCACGTAGAAGGGAAACAATAAAATAATAAAAACATAAAACAATAAAATTATCACGACGTTTCGACTGCAACACAAGCAATCATCATCAGGTGTGAAAACCACAGCAAGAAAATTAGAAAAAAAGTGGCGGTTTTTAAAATATATTTTTTATTAACGTTCGCACCACGGATAGAGATTTGACAGTTTGTTCAGATGGACGAGTCCATCTATGTTCGGAAAAGAGGAGGGGGGAGACGAAAAATAATGGATGCGGTCTGAAAGCCACCGTAAGCGTGTTCAATCAATTAAGACCCGAAATGGTTTATCAACTCCTTCCAATGTTTGCTCAGCCAGAATCCATCTTCTCGGTTGAAATTGTCTCTGTGTTTGTATATGTATATGTGGATAGCCTCATGAACGAATCTCTCGTGGTAGCCATTATTTTTCGTCTCCCCCCTCCTCTTTTCCGAACATAGATGGACTCGTCCATCTGAATAACTGTCAAATCGCTATCTGTGGTGCTAACGTAAAAAAAACGCCACTTTTTTTCAAATTTTCTTGTTGTGGTTTTCACACCTGATTATGATTGCTTGTGTTGCAGTCGAAACGTCGTGAGAATTTTATTGTTTTATATTTTTATTATTTTATTGTTTCCCTTCTACGTGACTTTACCGAAAGAACCAAGAATATGAATCCCTGCAGTCACGAAAGCTTTAAATAAAAATTTGTACTTCCATATCTTTAAATATGTCTGGCTAGTATGGAAGAGTAGACCAAATACCCTCCATAGGGGCTCTTTAGAGCTTTCACTAGTGGGGGCCCTTCTCACAGCAGTGTGAGGAGCAAGTAATGCCAGGGTTGCACCTTTGCCTTTTATAATAGGGGTGAAATGATTCATACGCATACCTAAGCTTACAATGCATGCATTGGGAAGCTTTTGAAGGAAGCAATATGTTTTTTTAAAATTATGTGCTCTTTGTAATAGTTATACAGTAATAGTTGCTAATTACTCCTGCAGGGTATAGACTCACTACCATTTATCACAGCATTTAAAAAGAATAGATAATTTTTTTTTTATCAAATCGTGACTCACAATTAATCAAATAACAAATTAATCAAGGTGAATTGTCCCTCTCCTACAGCATATGCAAAGCTACATGTATCCGCCAATGTATGTGACAATTACATTGAAGAACCCATTTGTCATTTCATAGCTGGATGAAGGGCTCTGCATACTTCATGCGGATCAGTGACGGTTGGTGAGGGAGGGGCCGAGGACCGGTTCAGATCTCACTCATCACTGATGTTTAGCCGTGGTCGGGAATCAAACTCAGGTTGCCGGGCGCATAGCGCAGTGCGCTAACCATCGCGCCGCCGCTCAACCCCCCGACGATTGAGCCATCAGCATTACATGAGCTGACGATGTTACCTGTTAAAACATTGTCAGCAACAAAGCAACCTTTCAGGGGTGCACAGGTTTTACCGTGAGGGATTCAACGTGTATTGTGTAAAATATACGGGTGCAAAACAAGACTAAAGTGCGTCTCATTGTTCATAGTTTATATAACTACTTAAAAAGAAATCTGCACGGTGGGGTTTCTTTTTTTGTTTAAAGATGAGCATACCATTGATCCCACAGAGGCAGCAAAAGAATCGGTCTCTTAAAACCGGACGGTAAGTCATGCTAATTCCAGGCAGCTGGGAAAGTGGCGTCAGCCAGACAGTTTCCAAAAAGCCCTCAAGCGGCCTCATGACCCAATGCCACACCTACAACACCAACCTCCTGCTGGCCAGCGGGAGGTTCTGGCGGGAGTCGTGGGTGTTGTGCAGAAGCTGCGTGAGATGTATTGTACGCACGCGCCGTGGCGTTGTAAAGGCTCTTCCGCATGGGGGAAGGTTTCCTGGAGGGAAACGTGGGAGCAAAGGGCTCGTCTCAGCAGTAAGAGGTAAAGGTGCAGCCCTGCAATGTATTGCTTATGCCACTGCTGGCAGATGCGCCTTCACTAGAAGGAGCTCTAGAAATGTTTGGCCTACTCTTCCACATTGAGGTGGAAGTTCCCACCCTTTACTGATATACAGAGTGATAGAGATTTCGAAACTCACGTGTTATTTCTGAATTGTACCCAACCAGGTCTTGCTTCAATGCCCCTTCATCGAGTCTGCCTATGTGTACTGTTGGTCCCTTCTTGATAAACACTTCAGTACAGGGCTGATGCAAACAAAGAAATGTGCACACACACACATCCCTACGCGCATGGTGCATAATTTATGCCATCAAACGAGTTACACCGGATAAAGGGCAATTGAGCTGCTGGTCAAAAGAACAAACCGTGATTGGCCAGGGTTGTGGTTGTTGCCAGTGGACAGGGCCATAAAGTGCCTGCAGCCTAAAACTCTGGAATCAGATTAAGTGACCCCACGTGCAGGTTTGTATGCAATTGGATCATCGCGATACGGCGAAACTTCGATATATCGTACGATGTAAGATCCACGATTATCGTCTCGTCTGTTTTGCAAAATATTGTCATATCATAATTATCCTTGCTCATTAAAATGTATGTAATAAATATATATTAAAACATAGCCTTTGTTCAACGAATGCTTTGACGAAACTGACTGTACTTTCACTGCATGTCGATTAAGTGACGTCATATTTTATTTTACTGTCAGCAAGTGCGTCATAAGCATTACAGATTGTAAAGCTGAAACATTTGACCACGTTTCACCAGGCTGGTCAGTGCGGCTTGGTGAAGGTGGCAGGAGAAAAGAACAACAATTCCCTCTACTGCCCACAATGCCGACTGCATCTGTGCTGTACATTGGCGGTGGCCCAGTCAAGCAATGTCCAGGCTGTGTAATTTTGTCATCTGACCATCAGCCATGTATAATTCGCAATCCAAAATGTCACGTGCATTTATATTAATGTCGCGTGTGAAGAAAATATATATGAGTGCACCTTTTATCTTCATGTACAAACATACTGCACCGATTCCCCCTAATTACAGTGCATACCGAATCCACATGCTGCTTTAGCGGCTGACATGCAGACGTGCACCCTCACATGCAGACACGCACATACCGCAACATGAAAAGATGCTCTTAAATCAGCCTCGGAATCTAAGATCGCATTACCCGAGCAAAAAAAAAGGGGACACGGGCCCGCATTTGATGTGGAGCGCTGCGAGATTTTATTTCAACCTCAAAAGTTTACTGCAGGTGTGCGTAACACGAACGTTTCGGTGCTTTTGAAAGTAAAGTCAAAAGGGTAGAAGGGGGTGCAGCCCTGCAATTGAATCGATTGGCGGTAGCCCGGGTCACCGCAAAATATTGGTAGGCCGGGCATAGTTTAAGTTTTTATTTTTTCTGGGAGCATCGCTGGTACCACCGCCCTGTCCTGCCGGAGGGCGACGCTGGGAGCGATGATGAGGACGACGATGTCGATCCCGCCAGCACGACCGTGACCGCCGGCCGTACCGAGAGAGTGCCTGGTGCGCCCTTGCCTCCAAGTGGTCTCGCTCCCAAAGACAAGGAGGGTGGCCACCCCCTTAAGAAGCAGAACGTGCTGGGGAATGACCAGACCAGCAGCATCCTAATGTACTTTCAAAACAAGCAATAAACAGCCGTTGCCACGCACAAATCCCCAGCAGCCCCCCTTTTTTACGGGTGTTTTGCGTGTGTTTTTTATTTTCATATTTGGCGTGCGTATCGGGCTCAGTGACATCTCCCGTCTTCATAGGCCTTCTGGTTTCGGAGTTATGGAGGTTTTGGCACTCCCCGGGTCACCGCCAATGGATTAAATTGCTCGCTCGTGCCACCGCTGGCGGGGAAGGGCCTCCACTGGAAGGTAACTCTGTGATTTCAGTTTCAGTTTTCAGTTTATGTATTTTGGTATATCCCTGTGAGCCATTCGGCTCTTGAATACATCCCCTCGGGCGGATATTTTGGCCTCGACTTCCACGCTGGCCAAACGACTTAAAAGACATGGGGAGTACCCAGCACTGTAGCCGACCTGCCATACGTCTTACCGTGGTGTAGCAACATTGGATTCTCAGTCCAGTGTGCCAATCGTTATAAGACAGCAGCAGCAGCAACAGCAGCATCCCTGGTGGCTACGGTTTGGCCTCAAAATAGCGAAGGTGGTGTTCTTTGGAGAGGCTGACCCTTGCGATAGGAATGTGGAATTTCCATCACCAACGAGGATAGTGGGAGCCGCGGTTTACAAACTGTGTTGAGAGCCTGGCGACCTGAATGTTATTCCTGGCCACGGCTAACCTTGGGTGTATAATATCATAATTTATATACATTATAAAAAAAAATTCCGGGAGGGTCATGCATTGGGATGTTTGGGTCCTGCAGCAATCACATTGCACTGTGTCCTTAGCTATGGGAGACTAGACAACCCGAAGGAAACCCATGCAGAAACAGGGGAGCATATATAAACTCCACACAGAATGAGCCACATTAAACAGTCACCTTCGCTCACTAGTTTACGCTCCTCACTCAAAACTCACTTATTTTTCCTAGCTCACTCCACGATCCCTTAATCCCCCCCTCATAACCACCACCCTTACAGTTCCCTCTCAGTGCCTGATTAAGCTTGTGCAAGGCGACTATAGCATATGTTATAAAGGGGCCCTAAATCAAACAAAACACATACATATTAAAACACAGATTTTTTTTTTACTTGCATCGTGACGTAATTGTATTTTTTCATTTGCTATACAGCCAGATAATACGACAAATCGCTAGCCTTAAACACCCAGTCGTTCATAAAAGTTGAAGGCGGTATAGTACTATAGTAATAGAGCAAGTGCAGAATCACTGAAGCGGAATTGATAGCTTGAAAACATTTAGCGCGGGGCCCTTGAAAGTGCGGGGCCCGCAGCACGTGTAGCTACTTTTGCTACGAGGATCATCCGGCACTATTCCCTCTTTAAATTCTCATTATATGGCTATCACTAATTCCACATTCCTTCAATCCATTCATCATCATCATCATTTATGTCATACATTTCACTTTCACCGAATTCACGCATCACAGATTCGCCCATTGCTTCCTCTCATCTATTTCTTTCACCTCATCTCCACCATTACATTCATATGTAGCATTCTTAATTCTGTGTAAAACGCCTTCGTTAAGGCGGCATATAAATTACGTTAAGATCGGATAAGGTATTTTCATGCTATGAGGCATGGTGTTACCACTGCCCCACCCTGCATCAGTGGCAAGTAATATTTGAACATATCCGACGTATACATGTATATCCGTACACACAAAGTATATATATAGAGTACAGTAATTGTTTATATAAAATTGTGTCATTGTGGAATCTCTGATTCTCATTTTTAGTGCCCGTGGATCAAAGAGGCATTCTTACCCATTGCCAAACTCCTCCGGGTCATGCAGAATTCCCCCCCCCCCAATGTATTTGTTGGATGTTCTTTAGTTTATAAACATTTACATGCTACGGGATATATCGCACCGTGCATAGCACCGCATACAGAGGAGTGAAGCAGTGGTGTAGTGTATGCACGGTATGTATGTTGAACTTCTTCTGTTTCGTGATTCGTGCTGAGCACACTGCAGCATGAACCCGCTGGTGATCTGCGTCATATTCTATTCTATCCTGACACCCCGTTCATGAACCCCAGTGTGGTGAAGTACGATCAAGCAAACCTCATGACCGACGCGGCATGGGGAGGCCTACGCTCAGCAGTGGATTGAGAAGAACTGTACATTATTCAATTCGTTCATATTTCTAACGGATATCTGCACTGTCCTGGCCTCTTCTGTGCAGGGAGGCAGTTTGTTTGTGTGTCTCTCTCTGCTTCCAGTGTGAAATCCAATTAGATTGTTGTTGTTTTTGTTGCAAAAGAGGTTGCCAGGTCTGAATTTTGAACCGAACGATGCCTCCTCCATCATCAGGGGAGCTGCGAGAAGCTTCACTCGGGTGGGGCACATAAACATTCCAGGGTGGAGGCATTTGAGAGGCTCGCATAGCAAGATCAAGGCCATAAGCAGAGGGAGCGGTAGAGGGGGCAAGCAGGCATAGGCTACTCCAAATATTTTAATAGTAGGGGGTGCACCACCTGATGGCTATAATTTATGGGACTTCAGAGAATACCATATAAAGGGGGCGTATTGAAGGAGCGGGTTGCCAATCATACGCAAGTGATTGCAGTCACGTGGCTTTCTCAAATGAATCTTGCCCTGCCGAAGTGCAAATGCTCAAGTGTTGCGCCGACAACTTTCCGTCGAAATGAAATCGATTGGTTTATTAAGCAGCATTGTGTCTGTAAGCGCATTGCGTTGTTGGCTGGGTGATCTTCGAAAAAAAGTTTAGGCTGCATAGCTTCCATTGCCACTGTTTTAAATCAAAAACAGACGCTCCTGTTGAAGAAAAAAAAAAGCCTCCCTCCACAAAAACTACTGATTTACTGCCAAACGATCAGGATTCCAGCATGGACGCAGCCATGGTGTAAAATCGCACGTGTGGCTGCCCCGAATGCAGCTTTGGAATATCTTACTTTTGTCTAAAATATGTGTGATTTATACGGCACCTGGTCGTGCTTTGTGCCCACACACAAGGGGAGTGCTCCCATATGTCGGCATTCTATGACAGCTCTATGTACAATGCTAAATGGTCCCGTGCTCTGTATGGTCCGCAATACTATACGATGTGGATTTACATATGTAGCGTCTAAATGTGACCGCATATCTCTCTCGCGTTGTGTCTGCACCGAATGCAGTCTATGCAGAGCCGACGTTTTGGCTCCTGCAGCCGTGCGGCACATTTTTTTATGGAATTGCCAAACTGCCATCTGCGAAATGATGCAAAAAGTAGGCCATTTTGTGCCTGCATCATTGCCTAAATCCCAAGCGGTGCAGCTTGAAGTGTGACGAAATTAAGTGCCCCCATAAATGGCCGTGCACTCTTTCAAGTCATTCTCGAATAACAGGTTGTTATATCATCATAATAACAACCAAGGAAAATGTATAACATTATTACTTCCCTTTATTTACCCATTAAATCCTCATTGGTTCTTAAGCTTCTCTTTCAAGAGTGTAATGCAATGGAATGTTTTTCAGATTCCATTAATGGATATTTCACATAAAAAGCTGACAAACTTTCGGTTGGTAAAATAAAGGCTGCTGAATTTGAATTGGTATCGGAATTCCTGCTTCAAAGAGGGAACAGTTTTTGTGGTACATATATCTCTTTGCAGGAAGATCCTGTGCTCTGTCTATGCGACACATTTGGTAAATGGTCCATTTGTCAGTTTCTTAACAATATCATTTAGATTCATGAGGCAGGTAGAGAGCTGCTTCCATAGAGTCTCCACGATCCCATAGCACTTCACCATGGGGGAGGCCAACACAGCACCTGCAAATAGGTCACTGACGATCATAATTCTTGGACAGACATTTTAGCAGAGCGTGCCAAAACTATAATCGTTCCAGCCAACCTGTGATATATTCGCAGTCAATTTTCCACTGTATTAGCATACAGTTTATGTAATAAAACTCCATAGGAGCCAGATTTTTGTTGGCAGGCAGGTTAAAAAAAAAGGCAAATCGTAACAGAGGTTCTCTTTAAGTTCCGCGAGTGGTGTTCACGCCTCCAAAACCCACTTCAAACGAGCAGAATAAATGCAAATTTTAAAAAATCAGTTCTGCGGTGTGAACATCAGGCGAGGCGACACCATGAGTCGGTGACCACACGTCTTTTCTGGAGCCCCTGCCAGCTGGTCTCAGGCAGGGGTGTTTGGGAGCATCCTTTTAAATCCCAGTTGGAGTGTTCACATTGACACTCGAGTAGAGTGATAGTCTGGGTTTAAGTGAGAAGGACAACACCTGCGTGGCTTTGCTGCCCTGCCAACATGGCCAGATTCCACACGGTTAACAAACCGATTGTTGTTTTGTTTTTAAGGGAGGGATGGATTTTTTTCTGCTGCTGCTGCTGCTGCGTATGTTGAAAACACCATAGGGTGGAAGCAACAGCGTTCAGGCTCTGATTTTCCTTGAAAAATAGATGAGGCCGAGCTTTTAAGGTTCCGCGATTAGGCAAAAGGCAGAGAGAGAGAGGGAATAGAAGGTCAAGCTGGGGTCACGGATTAAATGGATAAGTACCTTTTTTTCTCCCTTTTTGTGGAGCTTATGGGAATGAAAACTCCCTCTAAGCCATGGGGAATCCTTTAGATTCCTAGGGCCCGTGGAAAGACAGACCGGAGATTAACTATTGCAAATTATAGCACACACCCTTTATTGTAAAACACTAGGCACATGGCTGTCTGTGCTCGTAGGAAACATACTAAGTTGGGAGTTCAGTAGTTCTCATAACGTTTTCATTATTTTGCCATTTCATGTAGACTGTTGAAATGAAGTTGGCTGGATAGGCCTGTGGTTAGACCACTTAACTTCAAATTGGAAGGTTGTGATTTTAAATCCCGAGCAGAGATTGACTTGGCCCATCAAACTGCGACGGCTGGTAGAACGAGCACTACTTTGTTCTTTCGGTAAAGTGACTTTACCGAAAGTACCACGAATATGAATCCCTGCAGTCACGAAAGCATTAAATCAAAAATTGAGTACTACTTTGTAATAGGTCAACAGCAGTCATCTATCCCACGGATCATCTGGCCCCTGTCATAGAAATGTGGATTTCTTTTAAAGACTGGATTAAGGAGGGCAGCCAAAAGAGATGAGCAATGCAAACCATAAGAGTATTTCTTAAAAGAAGCATCCGACACCAAACTCTTGCCTAATAAATGAAACAAAAAATTTAAGGTAACCGTTGACCACTAAGCACCCTGCCTTATCATTGCCTATGCCACGTAGAATAATAAAAATACAAATCTAGCAAAGCAGGCCATTAAAGAAACCTACACTGCAACTTGTAGACACACACAAACCTGGCAACACGCATGCATGAAGCTCTTAATGCACGCGCAGCCTCCATCTGTTGCTCACCTTCACGCCTGCTGCCAATGATGCAAGGCTGTAGCGTGATTTTGTTAAAAGAAGTGGGGGGGAGGCGTATTAGATGTTAAACAAACATTAAACACATATTGTTGAACAATATGACTTGGTTTCGCCTATTGTGCACTGCGTCCTAACTACTCAGCTCATAACTTTCTGACGGCGCCCCTTCTGAACATCTGTGAAAAAGAGCTTGATAGCTTATCCGATTCCTCCAGTGTAAATTAAAGATTCTGATTCAGAAAAAAAGGATGCGCCAACATTTTCTTAGATGGGGGGCGGGGTGAGAGTTCTGCGGTGAAGGGGGGGGGGGGTCTTAGCCCATCCAGAGCCCCCCTGCTCTCTACACGCATGACCAAGGCTGTTTCCCATGTTGAGATACACGTTTATCATTTATATTTGAACGAGCAGCATCCTCGTACCAGCGGCTTTTGGCTAAACGTCGAACAAACACGGTCGCCGCATTGCGCGCACTTTCAGATGCGCTTCTGCGGCCGTCTGGAACCCTCTTTCTTTTGTTATTAGGAAGCCACTGGATATGAGCACTTTTAAATCCAGTTTGAAAAGAATTTCTTCACAACTGCTTTTTGTGTTTAGTTTGCTGTCTTTCTCTCCCTCACCTCCGATGAGCACGGTTGGTTACGTACGGTTGCGAAATTAGTTCAACATACAATTTCGCGCAAAAATCTCAACCAAGCGCCGCCCCCCATCCCCCCCCAATAAATTTCAAGGCGTCAAAACTGGAGGCGCCATCGCGAGTTTTGGCATTGTCGAGTTTGAAGGCTTTTGTTTAGTTTCCGTGGAATGCCTGCAAAAAAAAAGTGTTTACGGACACAGGAACGCGCATCAGGCTAATGTCAACAACGCCGTCTCCCTTTACGAGCAAGATCCGTTCAAACGTCGCGTTGGCAGGACCAGTGGCTTCGACACCTGTGTGAAACACCAGGCGTAGATAGGTGGTGACACACTAAGACAAAGATCCCAGCCGTGTGGCGTTAACAGACTGTTGGGGCAAAGTGCTGTTCGCGAGTAGCACCTAATGAAGGCCCGTGTGTGGCCAGCACCACGCCCGGCCGACTTTGTCTCCCCAGTGGCGATGTTTCCACACCACACCAGGTTACTCATTTGTGGACGGGATGCCCGGGACCGGTTCAGAGAATCGTCACCGACGTTGGCCGTGAGCGCGAACCGAACTCGGGTCGCCGAGCACGATGCGCAGTGCGCTAACCCACTTGCGCTACGACTCCCCCCCACGAGCTAGGTGACACACAGACGCAGTAGCAACCGCTCAAAGTAATGCTGCCCATTTGGCTCGCAGAGACTCCAGCTGTCATTCAGAGTCCCTTCAGTCCCCCTCCCCCTCCCTCGCCTTTCATCGTCACGAGGACCACTCAGATCTGCCCCGGCGTGCATCGCCACTCCGCTGCGCGCCGAGGCACTTTGCTCAGCTGGGAGAGCCACGGAGAGGCGCATTATTATTTTTGTTAGTTTTTTTTATTTGGTAGAGCCCTGTGAGCCATTCGGCTCTTGAATTTACGGGCTGATTGTGCGCCGCACATACGCGCAGCATTCAGTCGTGCGGGCAGGACCACCTCGGTGTTTGCATACGCCTCTCCCAGCCACCGCCACCCTCCCCACCGCCTGTTCACTCACTATCCTTCAGCCAGCGTTCTCCACCACAGTTGCTGCATTCCATGCACTTGTTTGGGGGTCGGCTGTGCTACCGACGAAGTGATTTATTGGGCCCCCGTTGCTGTAAAAAAAAAGTGAGAATTGTTTGGATACCGTGTGCGTAAATGTTTACTAGAGCATTGTTACAGCCTTTACACGTGTACACAGTTGAATATACGATCTTCTTCTGTCTGTCTGTCCGATGATAAATAATAAATGCCATTGTTTATGCAGGAAAGTCTCAACTGAGTCTCAAGACTCCTTTTCAGGAGGATCCCGTATTGCGATGACTGGCTTCATGTGGGAGGGAAACCAGAGTGCCTGGAGAATAACCCGCTTGTAAAAGTGGGAAACACTCAAAGCTCCACACAGATGGGTCTAATAATCCATCACGGTGCTGCCATTTTTGAGCCACCAACCAGTGCAGGCCTACACCAACGAGTGTGGATTTCGCAGGCAGTCTCTCATTCAAGTACTGGACTGACCAGGCTCACACCTGCTTGGCTTCCAATATCTGACGACATCAGGGACAGTCAAATATGTTGCATTCTGAGGCAATATGGAAATTTTAAACATGTCTATTGCATGCATTGAAGCGGATTTTGCCTCAAGCATATGGACTATTTTTGAACGAACTTGATCAAAGACAGGTGCCATCTAGTAAGAAATAATAATAGTGCCTACACAGCAATGGTCTAATACAGTAATAGAGTGTGGGGCTCTCATCCAACAGTGGATTGGCCAGAGTTGTAAATGCACATCACAGAATAATATCTCTATCTCATGCGAGAGACAGTGTAATCGTTCACCTATATACAGTACACTGCCCGTGCATTGCAGTTATGGAGAGCCTCATTCTCATCAAGAAGCATTTTGTCAACTCTTCTGCAATGTGCATGTGTATCTGGGCAAGTGCTCTTTTCCCA
Source organism: Petromyzon marinus (assembly GCF_048934315.1). NCBI lineage: Eukaryota > Metazoa > Chordata > Hyperoartia > Petromyzontiformes > Petromyzontidae > Petromyzon > Petromyzon marinus. The sequence continues at coordinate 10,253,389 of NC_133671.1, forward strand.
CATTTTACTCTTTCTGCACAAGTAGTCAATCAATTGGTAGGGTATCGCGTACATCCAGTTTAGAGCGCGATCTCGTGAGATCACCAATGCTAAGCTAAGCAGGTTTGAGTCTGGCTAGCGATTGTTTGGATGATCACTATGTACAAAGCAGGTGCTGTAGACTGTTTTTTTTTGGGGGGGGGTGATTATGTTATCAGCAGAGGGCAGCTCCAACGTCCATATTCCCTGCCTTTTACCAACCTGCACTGATCAGTGTGGTAAAGCATTATTTAATAACCTCCACAAACTACATGGCTTGCGGAGGCCCTTATCCAGCAGTGAACAAAAGGAATCTACACGTACACCTGCTTTACTGCTCGATGACAGAGGCAACAGTGGCCAATTTATATTAAAGTGGCAAGTACCCCCTATCTTCTGGTTATTCGTAAAAGGGCATTACCAATAACATCTTATAAGACGTCAGTATTTTTGTAGCATGCTTGACGACTCCCAACAAGGTGAAACCAGCCCAGGCCTTTCTCACTCTTTGGTTCTTTCGGTAAAGTCACGTAGGTATACAATAAAATAAAGATCAGACCTTTCTTGTTTAAACGAATTCTGCTGGTTAATGTAAGTCGGAAAGGTCAATAGGCTGATAGACTAACTATATATAGTGTATGATTCCTTGGAGATACAGAACAGATGATTTACTTTAGTGGTTCAATTAATGTGTTTAGGTTCTCAACCATCTTGACTTAGAATCAAACCCAGGTATCTGTGGGTGCTGAGTGTAATCATAGAGCATCAGAGTCAGTACCCTACTAGATGACACGAGTTTAACTCCTCCTGCACAACACCGTCCAGGCTACGTGGATTTGTGCCAAACCTGGTGGCTCTAAACATACAACATTTTTTGGGGACCACCTACTCAATGATTTTCAAACGACGTGCAAATGTGTGTAAATAGCACACATCATATGTGCATGTGAAAAACACTTCAGAATTTCCTGAAGAAGGACATTGTGGTCTTCTTGTCATAGATCACCATCGAACATTAACATTTGAGCGAATGTGACATTTCAATGGATAAACTCCTGGTGAGAAATACGTTGAGAATAAAGACACAGTATAACGATATGGCAGAATATACGTAGGCAACAGAGGCGCAGTGAGAATAGATGCAGAAAAGAGATATAGATGTATAGACGAAACGTGCTTACAATATATATAAATGCCAGTGAGATTGCGAGAGATGCAAACGGGAGATGCATACAGATGGGAGAAGAGCAATGTGGAGAGCATCGATATACGTCGTGAGATCTATTTATAAAATGGAGATGTAGTGGTCGTAGACAATGAGATAACACGAACGTCGAAGATGTACTCAGCGAATGCAAGCATGTGTTGCTCATCGGTTTCTTTTTCATCTTCTCTCCCCAAAAAATATGAGGCCATTGAGCCTTTGCCGACTCGACTTACACCTTGCACCCACCACTGCAATAACGCCACCGTTGATCAGAGTCCGTGAGGTAACGCGGGGCTGCCGGTCTCTCTAATCGTCATATAAACAGGTGTAGATGTGTGCATTCGCAGTGCTGGTTCCACTGTGAACTCGCGAGATACTTCAAATATGCGTAAAACTAAACACGGCGACGCGTGACTTCAAAGCGCTGTATTGGAATGCTGTTTTACCAAGCGGCGGGGCACCAATTGCGTTTAAAACAAAACACGGTTCTACATGGCTTAGCAGTGCTGCTTTTTGAGCAAAAATAAGCAAACGAAGGTACAGATCTAAACATAGCGCGACCATCGATGTTTCAAACAGCACCGGATTGGAACGACGTTCGGCGCTTCAGAACAGTTTACTTCAAAATATGATTTTATTATAAATATAGCAATTTATCCAACAAGGCATTTGAAGCAATGTACAATACAGTATTTTAATACCAACATACATTTTTTTTTTTTAGTTTGAAGGTTTTTTAAAGGAGCAAAAACATGTTAAATGAGCTATTATACAAGGCCCTATAATAACACCAGCTTAGGGAGAGAACTCGGGACTGAGTCAGCTCAACCTCGAGCTCTTTATGCACTTCCTAAGCAGAGCGGTTAAACAAAAAAAAAACACCCCACCAACAAGAAATGTTGGGATAATATATCCATAACATTTCCCAAAAGGGGAAAATATTCATAATAGATGAAGTTTCTGTCGATTGCCCTTCTTTATAGCAGAGAGAGGGCCATTGCGTGAAATGTCACTTAAAATGTTGTTTCCTCTTCGGTGCAGTGTGATTGACGGCTGCATTGGAGTTTGCATCGTTTGTTGCTTCGTGCACGGTTGTCGAAGCGATAACACCATTTGGTGTTTAATATTTTAAAAAAAAAAATGTACACACTTGTCATTGGTGAATGGAGCAAGCTCGGCGTTGGCTACTAATCTGCCAAGTGTTCACTGCAAGGCAGCACTGTTGCAGACCCTTAATGTCCTAAATAAATACGAAGTGGCTCAAAACAAAGCCCATGGCATCATATGGCCGCAGGGCCATCTATTCTATAGGCATCATACTCAATTTGCCAGTTTCTCCAGGCAAAAAAAATGCCCGTGAGCACAAAGGCTACCTTTTACAGACCAGCCGTCATCGGATGATGCACTTAAGCAAAATATCCAAGTAAAATTTAAACATGTGAGAACTGAATTAAAAGCATATGCGTTTCATATGCAAAGGCTGTGTGTTTGAACTGTGATCTGAATGCGACTCACATTTGACGCTTCTGCTTAATGAAAATCGTATACATCAGCTCACCTTTAATGAATGTGGACGCACACACTGTCAAGCAGCGGACAGGCCAAGCTTGTGACCACATTTTCTGAGACCAAAGAGTTTTGGGGCATGAACGGTTTTTCAGTCTCACGCGATGTGCGCAAGTGATACCACTGACTGTAATGTGACGTCAATGTGCAATCTACTTATTCAGCAGTCCATTCTGCAATCTTCCTCTGAACCTTACAAATAAAACACTATCCCTGTTCTGATGAAATCAAGATACTTTGGCCATTTCTTGGCGTAACAAAAAACAGATCTCTTTATCGATATTTGTAGCTCTTTAAGGACCCCCCCCCCCCCCCCCCACACAACATTTGTATACTAAGTTAAAGTTAGTGTTGAGATGAGCGTAATGTATGAGAACATCAAAAGCAGCTACCAGCAGTTGCCTTTTGAGAGATGCCATGTTTAACATGTTATGAGTGTCGATCCTTCAAGTGGTGTGTGTGTGCGTGTGTGCCCTTCGATCTCCTGGATAGAAAGTAATTTAATGTGCACCTATATCCACAGGCAGTACCTGTCTTCTTGTATCCACTCGCATAGAGGGAAACGCAACATAACCTTGTATTGTAAAAATATTACATGTCATTTGCTTATGAAATTTCCACAGGAACAAACAATCGTTACTGGAAGGCCATGCTGAATTACACGAAATTCACATGATGTGTTATCGTGCAATGCGATCTCTTTTTACGGAGTTTTTGCAAATATATTTAAATACTATGTGTGTACTGGAAATAGTAATGGATGTCAATAACCCATTTTTAAACCAAATAAGAGGTAACAGTGCAGCTCTGCAATGACATGCCCACGCCACTGTTAGTGGAAGCACCTCAATGAGAGATATTAATTGACCTACTCTTCCACGCTCCCTAGACGTCTTGGAAGCAGTGCGAGAACCCACACATCATCCCAATACACATGACCTGCCATCGACTCACTGTGGTGTAATCATGTATACTGCTGGGTGGACAGAGGCAAGGGCCGGATTCAAGAAACTTGACCATTGTTTCAACAAGGTATTTCCCCTGCAAGGTATCATATGACCGAATGGGAAATGTTTTCATATTCAATGCCATAGCAATGTCACTGTTTCATATCAAAACAAGCATATGCGCCGTCAATTACATTTCTGAATATCTTAGATCATGTGGCACTTTTTTTTTTACGAATGACAAGGCTACAACAGAGTACTAATAGCAGTGCTCCAGCTGTAGACTTTCTCCACTCTAGGTCTTCAAGTGGTGCCGACTGCAGCAATCCTGATCATATAATTGCATGTTTTCAAAGCGTACATCAAACATCAAAGCATCATGTTCCCAAATCTCAACGTATAGAAGATCAAGGTGTATTTGGTCAAACCACTAGGGTTACAAATTTCAGTTATAAAAACCTTAAAAATGGTCCGAATGTGCGCACACCCTATCGTAAGTGGTGTTGAGTGACTTAATAAGTGGGAGCATTAAAATGTTGCCTGCGGAGACGATACTCGTCGTCGTCCGTGGTATGTGGTGCCGCACCACTTAGTACCCTTGACATGGCATGTCACAATCGTACAACGAACTGAGGCCACAATTTGACATGCAAATAGAGAGCGAGGAACTGAACAAATCTCGATGTACGGCCAACAGTTTTTTCTGTGGCCTAATTTTTGGAGCCTCAGCGATATGAGATGAATGGATGCTTTGCATAAAAAAAACTTGGCATTTAGTGAGGCACTTTTTCTGGCGTAAGTTTCAAGCTGTACATTCAGAGTGGGCTACATTTTTTGACAACCGTGACTTGCTATGCGCCAAAAGTGCAGGGTGTGCCATCAGTCTGGACTTCGAAGGTGACTTTAAAAAAAAAGAGCAATCTCATGTGAAATAAAACATGCGAAATAAGGATGTGATACCAGTAATTTGTTTAAAAATATAATTTAAAAAGTGTTTTGCTTCTTTTTTGAACAAGAGTAATCACTCGTTGGCAAAGACAGTAATAATTGTTTGAAACTGATGATTTTCCAGCTTGCACCGATTCTTCAGCTACAGATCGGTTTTTGATTTAACATATGGATCAGAAACATGGTCATGAATAACAAGAGATCAGGATCAAGATACAAATGTCATCACGTCCAGGGCTGTTTATGCTAGCAACAAAAATGAAATAAAACCTCAATAGTTTTGATGATGACGATGATGGCGACGACGATTCGTTACCACGAGCACACATTCTACTGCCAATAAGCCGTGAGTCAAAGCTGAAAGACTCACAGTATTGCACAACAGAAGACGTCATTTGGTGTAACATGAGTTGAGTCAAGGGAACAATTTCTAAAGGCATCCGCTGTGTGAGTGCACGAGAGAACTGTGACTAGTACTGTGACTGTGACTGTCGACAGACGGGCAAAATGCACACCAGCACATACAGGACATTACTTGCGCACCACCCACGCATTCTGTAATGTCTGTGGAAACACCACCTGTGATCTCGACGCAGCTTTAACCAGTTGCAGTCAGCGTGTGGGGTTTTAAATGAGAGATGAGTGAGACGTAAAAAGAGCTGCTTGTTGATTCGGTGGTCTTGACATGCCGAGCGTTAAACGAAAGAGAGGAAGCCAAGGCAAAGGAGCTGCCTCATCCACGTATATCCCAATGCCACGTTTGCAGTCAATTAAAATCAAATTTTCCAACTTCCGTGACATGAGTCGTGAGGAGTAATTTCCTGCGGATAATTGGTATAAGTAACAACAAAATGGCAAATTATCACTATTTTCTGTCAGTTTTGCCAATTTTCATCCGATAATTCGACAGAAAATCAGTTTATGCTAACACCTCAATCGGCTCCTATACCCTGAGCACATTGCTGCTTAATCACTGTACTGTACTTGCACACATGATTGGCAAACTCAAACTTGGATAGCTGGAGTGATTAACGCCGTGTTAGATTTCACAGATGATCAGCGTCTCATGCATCACCTCTATCCAGCGACAGCACGTTCATGTAAACTTAATCAGTCACAACTTGTAGAACCACTCACAAAGGGGAGGACGTTGATCACTAAATTGTGATTACGTTTCTTCCAATTCAAAGTGGAGTACTTACACATCTGTTATCGACATCTGGCCAGCATAGAAGAGGAGCCTACCCCAGAGGAGCTATCTCTCGTGTGACACCTTCCATAAGCAGTGGTATGCATAAGAAATTGCAAGAATGCACCTTGATCTATTTTACACTGCCATTGTTTTGTTTACGATCCGATTTAGCAGTGAGAAGTAATGTTCTAAATGATCGTTTTACATCACAGTACTCCAGGGGACATTAGCAATCCCATTGATGTGCAGCTGTGTTGGAGCTGAACTGCCTTTCAGCGTCAAGAGACGAAAGGTCTTTGGGTTCACAACACCTTGATCATCATCATCATCACCACCACCACCACGGGCCGTGTACATTTGTACACAAGCTGAGTTGCACGATCTCCATCAAATAACACATAGTTTACATACCGAACAGTTATGCATGACAAGGCACGATGATACTTGGCAAGATGCACGTGAACATCCCCTTGTCAATACACTGCTTAGTGAGGGCCTCCCCAGGCTATGAGGCAGACATGACAGAACTTTACCACTCTCGTAAGTGTGGGTTAGGGAAGTCGGGGAGCATAGACGTGGTAGTACAGTACAGTATAGAGTACAGTACGATACTGCACACCCCTGTGCCGCCCACCACAGCCTATGACACCTGTTTTGCATGTTCGTCCACGCAAACACTATCCAGGCCAAACTCTGAAGAGTTTGGGCACCATTTCTCTGGTGATTAGGTTCATAGGCGCACGGTAATATGTATTAAGTTATATATTTCGTTTTAGCCTGCATATATTCGTTGATGGGTTATTCACTTTTACTTGTTAGAATATTAGTTTGTCTGACCTTGATGCACGTTCAGAGCCTTCGTTTAATATTAAATTACTTCCTTATACGAGTGTTAGTTGCGCATGCGCTCATTGCCAGTGAGACATTCTGAGTGGTAGGTGGCCAAACGAGAAAAACATAATGATATTGTTTTATCTTTTTACGACAAAAGTTCGGCTGTGGTTTGCAAAGAATGGTCACGTTGGGTTATTTGCAATGACTCGGCGCATTTAAAACGGCATTGGTGATGTTTGTGTGGTCTCGTAACCGTCCCGCAAAGCAAGATTTCCGATTCACCCACTGCCGCAATTCTGTTGCTACGGCAAATGTCAGCGAACGCACCTCCATTTAGCACGGTTGGCTACGCACGGTGCGAAAGAAGTTCAAAATACATACAAAAGTTTCAGGCTAATACCACATCGCTGCCTTGTATTATGGCGCACTTCATGACAACTGTTAAGAAAACACTGTGTCTGTAAAAAAACGTCGTCCGCAATCCTAAACTTGTAACCTTTTTTTGCGAATGTAATGGGTTTGTCCAACCCACTCATCGTAAATGTAAAAACTTACGAAACAAAGTATCTTAAATCTTGTCCAAATTGTTTGGACAAAAGCAATACAAAATGTCTGGTCTCTAAAAGGCACAATCTGGAATATATAATTTACCTCCAAGTTCCTGATGATAAATTGTACCTTTAAGCCTTGAGGTCACGTCCAAACTGTAAATATGGTACACATTTTAAATGCCCCTGGAAGATACACTGTGTGTAGTTTCCAAAACAGGAGATTATTTACTCATTCACTAAATGTCTACCAGATTCTGGAGTTCAGTACAAACCAGATGTGTCTTTTACCTTAGGGTTGTGGTATTGCATTACTTTTAAATACACGCATGAATACAATTTAGGCTGGTTTTCTTTGTAAAAGGTTCAGCATATTATACAGACGCACTATATAAATGTGGTACAGGCCAAACATTTTCAGAATTGTATTGCCTATACCACATTTATCATCCGATGTTTAAGCTACACATGGGCTCGCACTTTTAATAATATTTTCCAATATAACGATCTCTACCATAAATTCTATTACTCTGTATCGTTTGTACATACATATGGGGGCATCACAATACGCATCATGTTAATTGTTGTGTCGTTCCTCTCCCACCCCCCCCACACATTTCTCATTCTGGATACCTTACAAAAACAATCGTAACACATAACACTTGTTTGTATAAATTTGTAAAAAAAAAATGATGCGGCATTCGGTGGATACACCATTTAGAGCCCTGTTTTCATCGAGACGCCTGTGCTGGTGCTAAAGAGAAGAGCCCGACCGAGCGGGGCATCTTGAGCACACGACATCCCCAAGACAATCGGACCAAAGGAAAACAAAATCTCAATTTGCACAATCAATATGCACAACTGTGCGTTGTTTTTTTTGCACCCATCGCACGCAGTGCACGGCTGCAAATTGCTGTGTCAGTCTTCCAGAAATGCATGTACACATGCTTGTCACTTCAAAGCGTTTGCACGTATAAGCTACACGTATGGTCCGCTGGTACGTTTATATGCCCTGTAGTGTAGTGGTTTCAGTTTCAATTTTACATGCAGTAGGGCACACGCATATATATTTACGTATATTGTATAGCAATCTACAGAAGTGGCAGACACGAGACGACACGAGCTTGTTAGACAAATGCCGGCTGTTCGGCTATGGTCTCTGGGTGACCGGGAGGCGCATGTACGGCAAGCGAGGGAGACTTGTAATGCACTCCCCCCTTGCGCCCGGTCTGCCGAGACAACTTCTTGTTCCAGAGCATCTGCCACGACTGCAGCGTCTTAGAGCTCCAGATCCACATGCCGCTGGTGATGCCCACCACCAGCGACATGAACACCTTGAGCAGGTAGACCTCGATGGAGGGGATGGACTGGACAGCCGTGCAGTCGGGCGTCTGGTTGCCCTGCGCAGCCCTGCACTTGGAGGCCACTGCGAGGGTCCTCCAGCTATCAGCGTTGTACCACTCGTAGAAGTAGCAGGCGATGACGCAGGTCGCCGGCACGGAATAGAGAACGGAGAAGACGCCGATCTTCACCATGAGTTTCTCGAGTTTCTCCGTGTCCGTGCCGCCCGTGCGCATCACGCGGCGGATGTCGAAGAGTGCGACGAGCCCGGCCAGGATGAACGACGTGCCCAGGATGAGGTAGCAGGTGAGGGGGACGATCACGAACCCCGCCAGCGCGTTGGGGCTCATGAGTCCGCCCACGTAGCACAGGCCCGTGAGCTCCTCGCCTGCAACCTTGATGCGACACGGTGGCAACATTGGTTGGGTGTTACACATGTCGACGAGTTGTAGACACGTATCACCAGACACGTGTGTGTGTGTGTGTGTGGTAAAGATGAGAGCACAGCAGATGCGTGACGTCTCTAATCTGCAGATTTTAGGCATGTATGGAAAATGAAAGTGACATTCTGAAACCAAAACGTTGTACATGATCTTCAAGCTTCTATACATGTCACAAAAATAAATTGTCCTCCATAACTATTTTAACTCCATTATAAAGTGACAACCCTATAACCAGATGACGGCCCAGTGAGAACAAATATCTTGTTCAAGGAAGAGCTGGGACAAACAAACAAATACTGTACAAGTATTAATACACAGCATATATACACGTAGAGTGCACCCCCAAGTAATGAATATCATCAGATAGATAATGCACACTACCGCAATGGGCAAGACATTTACTGTACAGTACTTGGATTTGATACTTCATAGGCCAATCATCACATGTATATAAAGAAAAACCTTATTTTTCACCACTGATCTTGACACCCAGTGCAGGACAGCATACAACATTTGACAAGAAGCAAACTGCCAGGGCAGGGGAGGGACATATAACATCAGCAATTCCCACGAAACATCACGCGGAATACACCTTCACTAAAACCAGAGGATGGAATTGGGGAGAGCGCGGACCTTGCGTAGGCCCAGGATCACGATGGTCTGCACGGCTGGAAGCGCCCAGGCGGCCAGGTGGAAGTAGCTGCTCTTGGCCTCGATCGCCTCGTGCCCCCACTTGATGCCGGCAGCCAGGAACCACGTGAAAGTGAGCACGACCCACCAAACGGACGCAGCCATGCCGAAGTAGTAGAGCAGCAGGAAGACGAGCGTGCAGCCCGTGCTCTCGAGGCCCGCCTGGATGATGTAGGCACTGCCGCTGTCATGGTCGCACGCGATGCTGGACGCGCCGGCGAACAGGCGCACGAGGAACGCCACCGAGTGCAGGCAGTAGCACATGGAGAGGAAGATGATGGGCCTCTCCGGGTACTGGAAACGCGACGAGTCGATGGCGAAGGTGAGCACGGTGAAGGCGCTGGAGGCGAAGCAGAGCGCGGACCATACGGCGAGCCACACTGACGCGAACCGCTTGTCGGCGCCGCTCCAGTACACGTCCATGTCGGGCCCGCAGCGCGGCGCGCACGACTTGCTGCGCTCCACGTAGTGGAACTTGCTCGGGTTCTCGCACGACGTCGGGGAGCCGCTCCTGGGGGGAGGCGGATGAGGCTGCACGCCCTTGCTGTCGTCGCCGCGACCCAGGTTCATGGTGGGCTTGTACGAAGACGGCACGGACGCCCTGCCGCCGGGCGGCTGCGCGCCCTGGTTCGGAGACCCCGTGTGCTGCGGGTGGCTGCTGCTGCTGCTACCGCCGCCGCCGCCGCCGTGGAGCGGAGGTGCCAGCGGCGCCAGTGGGAGTCGGTCGTGAGGTTCACCTCCACCTGCCGCACCGGTTCCTCCTCCTCCTCCACCTCCTCCTCCGCCACCGGTCCCTCCTCCTCCACCTCCTTCATCGTCGTCCGCCGCCGGCGCCTCCATGCACAAGGCGCTGGGGTCGTGGCGCGTTGGCAGGCGGGCGCAGTCGAGCGCGTCGGGCCAAGCGAAGTTGAACTGCTCGAGGACGGGCGCGCATCGCTGACGCACGGCGCGGCACATGGGCCGGCACGCCGGGATGGGCTGCGACACCTGCTCGCTGCACATGGGCGCGTACACGGAGCACAGGAAGAATCGCAGGTGCACGTGGCAGCCGTATTCGACGAGCGGCGCGAACTCGTGCAGCTTGATGGCGGCCTCCTGCTGCTCCTCGTGTCCCAGCGAGTTGGGCAGCCGCGTGGTGTTGTAGCCGATGCCCAGGCACATGGGGATCACGATTGGCTGACACCTGCCCTGTTGGAATTGCTGCTGCTGTTGCTGCTGCAGGTGTGCGTGCTGTGGGAGCTGTTGTTGTTGTTGCTGCTGCTGCTCTTGCTCTCGGCCCAAAGAGGTCCGCTCGGTGTCTGACAACGCCGCGTTGAGTCGCGCGCAGTGGATGAGGAGCAGAGCCAGAGGCACGGGCGCCCAGGGGCCACGGAGATTTCGCAGCATTTTCCGTGCCGTGTGCCGTCCTCTCTGGGCGTGAACGCGCGCGCACGCGCGCGCCTCTCTCAACTGTTGTAGCCTCGTGCACCCCCGCGTGTGTGTGGCAGTGTCTGACCAACGCTCTCAACTAGTTGGGGTTCAGCACTGAGTACACAAAGTGCGCGCAGGCAGTGCGTAAAAGTTAGCGCGCATGGTGGGTTCGAGTGCGCGACTCCCTCCCCCTCCTCCAAGCCGCGGCTGTCCCCAACCCTGCCTTTCTGCCTCCTCCTCCTCCCCCCAGCAACAATAAATAGTGCTTCTTCTATGGCCACAACGTTAGCGGTGGAAGCGGAGGGCGCTTTAAAAGGTCGGGCTGCATTCACACCCGACAAATGGTGCGCAAAGCGTCTCGGTCGCTAATAGCCGGCGATCAATGCGCGCACAAAGCCGTCTCGGCGTGACCAATTTCAATTTCAGTCCCTTTTTCTATTCCCTCTCGCAGTCCCCAGCCCAGTGGAGTTCTCCTCCCCGTGCTCCGCCTGCACCACCACCACTACCCTCCCCACTCCCCCTGGGCGCACACCAAGCCAGCTAACCAACCCCCGTCATCACCATCACCCACCCAACCCCACTCACCCTCACTCACTTCCATCTCTTCCTTGTCTTCTCTTTTGCTGATACTTTACGCTCTTCTGAAAATGCCCCACCCACCCCCTCCACCACCAAAAACGTCTCCGCCTAGACCCCCCCACCGCCCTCGTCACCTCCTCCTCCTCCCCCATCGCGGACAAAGAAAAACACACAAGTTTCACAGCGCGGCGTAGGTGTGCGTGTTGCGTGCGATTTCCAACCACTCCATCATCGTTCCTCTCCGCGCGAACGTCGAACATGTCATGCGAAGTTCTCGCGCGTGTCCACCGCCTAGGTAGACTCGGCCTGACATGGGGTGAATCCTACCTGGTGAAAACGGCGTTGCGAACGACAGCAACCGTGCGGATCTACAAAGACATGCGGAGGGCGTTGCGCGCGAGCGCGAGTTTGGAAGTTGTTGGCTTCGGATCAGCCGCAGCCTTTTTAAACGTGGGTGGCTCGCTAACAGTAACGGAACTTGTCTCTGCGCGTAAGTGCGTGCGGAGCAGTGACTGCGAAACCGGCGACCCGAATTCGTTTCCATCTCACGGCCAACACCGGAGACGATCATCTGAATCGCGCCCTGGACTTACCCCGAGGTCGACTCAGCCTCAAAGGAGTACCTGGCGTGTTAACGTCGCCACTAGGGAGACAAAGGAGTACCTGGCGTGTTAACGTCGCCACTAGGGAGACAAAGGAGTACCTGGCGTGTTAACGTCGCCACTAGGGAGACAAAGGAGTACCTGGCGTGTTAACGTCGCCACTAGGGAGACAAAGGAGTACCTGGCGTGTTAACGTCGCCACTAGGGAGACAAAGGAGTACCTGGCGTGTTAACGTCGCCACTAGGGAGACAAAGGAGTACCTGGCGTGTTAACGTCGCCACTAGGGAGACAAAGGAGTACCTGGCGTGTTAACGTCGCCACTAGGGAGACAAAGGAGTACCTGGCGTGTTAACGTCGCCACTAGGGAGACAAAGGAGTACCTGGCGTGTTAACGTCGCCACTAGGGAGACAAAGGAGACCGGGCGTGGTGCTGGCCACCCACCCACCCCCTCGTGTACCGTGGCGGGATTCGTAGGGTGCTCGCTGACAGCACTTGCCCCAACAGTCTGTTAAGCCTTTGCGGGGGATCTTTGTATTTGTGTGCAGACGGGCCCGAGAGGCGATCTCGACGGGGTATGTCTTTTGGAAGGGGGGGGGGGGTGTGGAGTCTAGTGATCTAAAGGGGCGCACAATGAGCCTTTATGCGCTTATAAAGGCGGCGAACAGTCACTGTTCCACCCAGCTCTGGCTGTTTAACAGAAGACTTTACTTTTCATCCTTATTATTTTAAGTTTTATACTTTTACTTTTTTTCGATAACTCTTCAATAGTTCGTTGTGACCGTCAGTTGTTCCGCTTCATTGATAAGGCCACTTTTAAAGAATGCACGTGCTCCATATGTTGATCCACCGTTTGGTGAATCACGTGGACGGCATTCGTCGTATGTTTTGTATAAATATCATGGAACTGCGGCAGATACAGATGCGCCCTTCTCACAATATTTACACAAGTTTGTTTATGCAATAACTTTGCGCGCGCGTGTGCGCATAATTACTGCCGACACGGATTTGTAATTTATGGATTAATAGTCAAGCAAACGTTGACCACACGTCACGCGGAATAACTTCCAAACACCGTGTATTTACAAAACCACTGTATGTGTTTAGATTTGGACCCCCGAAAGCGATACGCATTTTTTTTCAACCATTGTATGGCAGAACAATAGGGTGTCCATGTACAGCAGTGTACAGACCTTGCCTACACAGCCTGGTGTGAGTTCCCAGCTGCCCGTGTCTATTGACACTGGGATTACCTAAAGGTCCATTGTCCTGCTGTTGCCATTTGGGCTCCCATCGGCTACTCTGGGCTGGCTTTTGATGAGCGTTTTCTTGGCATTTACGTGCATTGTACTGGCGTTAAAAAGCAGCCCGTTCTCGTACCCCCATGTCGTCATACAACCCCATAGCTGCACCTTCCCACAGTATTGTCATGAACATGCTGAATTCTAGCCTTTAATTGTGTGACGCACATTCATCTTAGACGCGCTGGCCAGATGCCAGAAGAGACGAAGCAGTGTGAGCCTCCAGTTTATGACTACGCCAACGTTGTGGTAGTTACTCGTAATAGGCAGCAAGGAATTCCTATTGTTGATATTCGTTTCAAAGTCTGAGCAATGGAACATAAACGATAGTCGGAGGTATCGTGGTTATAATAATGGAGGTATATGTCTACTTTTCGTAGCCCATTGTTCGAAGATCTCTTTTCTGTACGTATGTAACCGTCATCACCCATCTTCTATCCACTGCTGGATAAAAGCCTCCCCCCATGCCGCTCATGGCCATGCGATGTTACGATCCAGCTCACTTCTGAACATTCACTTAATAACGCGGTTGCTCCATCTCCACGGTATGCAAATCTTCTTTTTGGCTTCCACTCTGTCAACACTCTCATCCGTTGTCATCCACGCCATACCTGGCGATATGCGCTATGTGTCGAATTAAACAAAAAAAGTCATTCCGTACGCACAATGGTATTGAAGGACGACAAACTGAACGCAAAAAAGCAGTTCTCGAGAAAATCGTTTTCAATCTCAATTTAAAAGCGCATCGCTCCAATGGCTTTTTAAATCGGAAGGAAACGCGTTCAAGACGCATTCGAAAGTTCACGCTGCAGTGACCGTCTTTGTCTGATGGTGAGCCGAGGTTAGCGCACTGCACTATGGACCCAGAGACCCGAGTTCGAATACGGGACATTTGAACTGCTCCTGGAACTGCTCCTCCCTCCACGGCACCAACCCGCATTGACGAGCATTGGTGAAGCGCGGTCAAGCAATCCTCACGACCGACACGGTGTGTGGGCGGGGGCGGGGAGACCTTCATCCAGCAGTGGATACATCTCTCCCCAAGGAGCATAATCCATCGTGTGAGCTCTGCTCATCCTCGCGGCGGCTTTTGGCGTCCCATCAAAGACGGCCACTGCACTATGCATTGTGCAGTGGCCGTCTTTGATGGGACGCTCTTCCTTCCGGTATTAGGAAGCTACTGGAGCTATGCACTTTTAATTCCAGGTTGAGGCTGATTCCTATAGAAGTGCTTTTTGTGTTTAGTTTGTTGTCCTTCCCCCGCACCTCCGACGAGCACGCTTGGGGATTGTACAGTGCGAAAGAAGTTCAACATGCATAAATCTTGTCAGATTGTAAAAAAAAACATGCATTCTAAAATAGGAAACATTTTATGATACTTTACGAACATCATATTGTGCTCGTATACAACATTTGCCAAAAATGTCCCTAGTGAGCCTCAAGGTTTTGTCAGGGAGGGGGTCCTGCATTGTGGTGTTTATTCAATTCCAATTTTGAGCATTGCCACAAGAAATCCCACCACGTTTACGCACAGACAGATTCAATAATCCACCACTGTCATGCCATCTCCTCGCCGCCTCGCAATGATGCACTTCACAACAATCGTCCTGTTTCTGAGTCTCTCAAGCGCCTTCCACGCAGAATGGTGAAAGGTGAACGTTATCAGGAAGTCACGACTGAACCCGCAGATTTGTATCCAAGCAGAGAACACGTTTCATTCAATAACAAACTTTTCTTTGGTTTCAGTTCATGAAACATTTGGGGGCGAGCAAGGGGTGCCACTTCTTTAGTTGTGTATGGTTATGAGTTAGACGGTTAGGGTCACTGTTAATAGTTTAGGTGTTAGGGTTAAGGGGTTAGCGTTTTGGGGTTATGGGCAGGGTTAGGGTTTGTGGTTAAGGCGGTAGGGTTTAAGGTTCGGGTGTGTAGGTGATAAGGCCAGCAGCAGCTAAGACCGCTGCTACGACTGCCTTTCCTGCTGCACATCCTCCACGGCACAGCCTTCTTCTCCTCAGCCTCACTATTCCTATTATTCTTATTGATGCACGCGTGTGGCGGCTTGCTTAGAGGCACGAGATCGCCCGTGCGTCTTCACTGCCTCGCGCACACGCTGTTGTTGCGTTTGCGGGACCCCAGGTGCATGGGGTGAGGTGTTAGCGGTGCCATGCGGAGCGTTATTGGCGACAAACAACAAACGGGGTCCCCATGCCCCCCGCCCCTCATCAATTGCGCCTCTGTGCACTCCAAACTTGTCCGCTCTCTCTCTCTCTCTTACTCTCCCCTCCCTTCCTCTCGCTTGCCGCTTCCCAGCCCGGGTTCACTGAAGCCAGCGGGGAGCCGGCACTCACGCACAGCAGCACCTCTCTACGGATGGCTGCTCCTTTTGGAAAGACACAGAGAGCCACGGAAGCAGAGAGAAGGGGAGAGAGAGAGCAATCTCGCTCAACTCCAAAAAACACACACTCTCTCTCTCTCTCTACCTACCTACCATCAATCTCTGCACGATGAGAGGTCACTCTTTTTATTTTGCTGCTCCTCACATTCCACAGCGGTCTCACGTGCGATTGCCGTAGGTCTGTAGGAGACACAACTCTCGATTGAACCGATCCATTCTTTTTGTTTGATAAAATGTAACTGTTGTATTGGGCATGTTTTTTTTTTCTCTTTGCTTATTTATCCAAAGTAAGTTTGGCACGCTTAATGTACACGTGTAATATGTGTGTGTGTGTGTCTGAGCGGCGACTCTGTCAGTGTAAGTGTTCGATTAAAACTTTTGAAGTTCGGTGAAAAATACACACCCCATGTGTCAGACGGTTTGCCCTCTAGCATGTGGAAATGTGTGCTCGCAGGCACTTATTCTCTAACCAAACCGCCGTAATGCTTTACAAAGTAGCGCACACTTTTCCACGAAGAAACTTTAATTGAACTTCGGAGCCACCCTGCCAGCGTGACGCCTATGAAGTTTGCACATAATCGCCAATGCGTAGGTGTTTGTAGAAAGTTATCGGCGTTCCGGTATCCGTGCACGACCGTTCAAACCCGTGTATTTTTTGGACATGCCGGCATTTTTGCACAAGGAAGAAGGCGTTCCGCGAAACTTGAGCATGGTTTGCGAGTGCTGTTGGTTCGTCCCCAGGCCACTCGTTAAGCTTGTATCTCTGCGCTAGACGACTCCATAACCTGAAAAACATTTTGCACCCTCCCACACCCCCCCCCCCCCCTCTAAAACCTCGCTCACTTTGTATTCAGGCCATGGCCTCGCATTCGTGTGGCGCTTCCTCCGTGGAAATTGTGATAAATGCGCTCGGTGGGGGGCTCTGACACTTGAAATGCAGTCCCCTAGTGGGAATTGTGATGGAGCATATGAGAATGTTCAAGCTGGCCTTTAGCCACATTTATCCCACGCGCTAAAAAGAGAGACTCACACACAGACACACACACACACACGCGTAAACACACACACACACGAGAACTTGCACAAAGAGTACAAAACACGTATATGTGCACACACACACACACGCGCGTGTATATTCATGCGATAGAGCACACACAGGGGAATATGTGTAAGAGCACACAGCAGAGATCTCCCTTCGGCCATTTCGACTCTGCTGAGGAGTCCTAAGAACAATAAAGCTGGTACACAATTGCGTTGTTGTCTTTCTGCTGTCCAAATTTAAAATGTTAATCTTTGTTCTTTTTATCTGTTTTGGCCAATCGCAGGGGCAGTGTGTGGGGGGGGGGGGGGGGAAATCTGCGCAAAATGGCGATGTCATCTCGAAATGCACATCATGCTGAGATTCCTGTTATGTTTCGCTCGTTTTTTTTTTAGGGTGGTGGGGGGAAGTTTTGGGTGTACAGCTTTATGTCCTTTTGCAGAAAAATGTTGCTAGCGAGCACCTATTCATGCCGGCGCGGCGTACGAGGAGGGGGGTTGGTGTCGCTAGTACCCCACGTCTGGCCGCCTTTGTTTCCCACAGTACTGATATAATTTCCCATCGCATCAGGTATTCATTTAAGGCGCGAGTTAACCCAGGAGAGGCCCAGACCCAGGATGAAATATCCGCCATTGACACAAACGCACACAGCCAACACAGAAGCCGCTCAGAGGCACAGGAGAGACCACACAACAAAAGCTCGTGGTTGAAGCACAGCCCCAGGCAAAAAGGACAAATTCGGCTCCACAAACAGAGCCGGGGTGTCTTCTTGTTGGCGTTTGTTTACAATATTTACATTGTAAATAAACACTTGTAAAAAAAAAAAGAACCCGTTCTCGCATTTGTTTAACTCGGGTGCTCACAGCGTGCTGCATCTGTTACCAGTTCTTTGAGAATACTTGAGCAACTTTGTGTGTGTGTGTGCACGTGTGCCAGTGAGTGGCCTCCACATTGGAGCCTACCCTCGGTGCACCGCAGTGACAGTGCAGCGATTAAACAGCCAGTGCTGTGCACGGACAGGTTTCATGGAACAGATTAAAGAGGGATCTGAGATTTTAATGGGTTTTTATTGTTGTTGTTGTTGTTGTTGTTTTGTTTTACCACTACTATTGTGAGGGGCATGTGAAGAACGCGCTGCTTCGGAGGGCATTTATGTCTTGTGGGACTTGGGAAGTGGGAATACTTGCTGTGTAAAATCATTTATGAGCAGAGCTCCATTCTGTCTCCACATACAAGTATATACAGTGAGGGAAAAACGTATTTGATCCCTTGCTGATTTTGTACGTTTGCCCACTGACAAAGAAATGATCAGTCTATAATTTTGATTGCAGGTTTATTTGAACAGTGAGAGACAGAATAAGAACAAAAACATCCAAAAACGCATGTCAAAAATGTTATAAATTGATTGGCATTTTAAAGAGGTAAATGAGTATTTGACCCCTCTGCAAAACATGACTTAGAACTTGGTGGCAAAACCCTTGTTGGCAATCACAGAGGTCAGACGTTTCTTGTAGTTGGCCACCAGGTTTGCACACATCTCAGGAGGGATTTTGTCCCACTCCTCTTTGCAGATCTTCTCCAAGTCATTAAAGTTTCGAGGCTGACGTTTGGCAACTCGAACCTTCAGCTCCCTCCACAGATTTTCTATGGGATTAAGGTCTGGAGACTGGCTAGGCCACTCCAGGACCTTAATGTGCTTCTTCTTGAGCCACTCCTTTGTTGCATTGGCCGTGTGTTTTGGGTCATTGTCATGCTGGAATACCCATCCACGACCCATTTTCAATGCCCTGGCTGAGGGAAGGAGGTTCTCACCCAAGATTTGACGGTACATGGCCCCGTCCATCGTCCCTTTGTCCTGTCACCTTAGCAGAAAAAACACCCCCAAAGCATAATGTTTCCACCTCCATGTTTGACGGTGGGGATGGTGTTCTTGGGGTCATAGGCAGCATTCCTCCTCCTCCAAACACGGCGAGTAGAGTTGATGCCAAAGAGTTCCATTTTGGTCTCATCTGACCACAACACTTTCACCCAGTTGTCCTCTGAATCATTAAGATGTTCATTGGCAAACTTCAGACGGGCATGTGTATGTGCTTTCTTGAGCAGGGGGACCTTGCGGGCGCTGTAGGATTTCAGTCCTTCACGGCGTTGTGTGTTACCAATTGTTTTCTTTGTGACTATGATCCCAGCTGCCTTGAGATCATTGACAAGATCCTCCCGTGTAGTTCTGGGCTGATTCCTCACCGTTCTCATGATCATTGCAACTCCACGAGGTGAGATCTTGCATGGAGCCCCAGGCCGAGGGAGATTGACAGTTCTTTTGTGTTTCTTCCATTTGCGAATAATCGCACCAACTGTTGTCACCTTCTCACCAAGCTGCTTGGCAATGGTCTTGTAGCCCATTCCAGCCTTGTGTAGGTCTACAATCTTGTCCCTGACATCCTTGGGGAGCTCTTTGGTCTTGGCCATGGTGGAGAGTTTGGAATCTGATTGATTGATTGCTTCTGTGGACAGGTGCCTTTTATACAGGTAACAAGCTGATATTAGGAGCACTCCCTTTAAGAGTGTGCTCCTAATCTCAGCTCGTTACCTGTATAAAAGACACCTAGTAGCCAGAAATCTTTCTGATTGAGAGGGGGTCAAATACTTATTTCCCTCACTAAAATGCAAATCAATTTATAACATTTTTGACATGCGTTTTTCTGGATTTTTGTTGTTGTTATTCTGTTTCTCACTGTTCAAATAAACCTACCATTAAAATTATAGACTGATAATTTCTTTGTCCGTGGGCAAACGTACAAAATCAGCAGGGGATCAAATACTTTTTTCCCTCACTGTATATAAATAAATGTTTAGTCCACACCTCTTGGGCTTTTGAAACCAATATTATCCAGCAGCGTTTGTTTAAGCACGAAAACTCGGTTCGGAGTTTGACTTTCTGGGTACAATGAGTTTGTACACAATATCAAAACCGGCATGTGTATAGCCCATTAGTCAATCCATTGCTGGATGACAGCAACCTCACCATACAAGCAGTGAGGGCTATTTGACCATACTTCACCATGCTGGTCAGTGTGGGTTGAAGGTGGGAACACAAAAAAAGTGGATTTGGCAGCACTGCCCTCTGCTGCCCACAACGCCGACGAGGCTACTACACCTGCTTGTTGTTATTGGTGGTAGTCCTTTTAAACGCTACGCAGGCTCAAAGCTGCTTAGCTTCTGAGCTCTGACTCGAGAGATCGGGTGCATTCTGGGTGGTTTTGGTTATAGGTGGCTCTGGGCCTCACACGTTCACAAACCCGCCACTGTTCAGTACGGACCATGGATAACAAAGCATTGAACTCATTCGTCAATAACAGCCTGGCCTTGAAAGGAAGACTATAGAGTAGGCGACCTTTTTGGCGGTGTCCATTGTTTCAAAACGTTGCCTATCTTATATATATGTGCAACGGTGAAGCCAGCGTAATTAGCCAATGTGTTTGTGCTTGTGCACCACTGTCAAGGCAGGATAAACAAAATGACGTGTTCAATGGAGCTAGATACATAGTGGGGAGGCCTTCATCCAGCAATATATTATCAAAGGGCTTTACATTATCATTATTGTCATTTTTACTCTGTGCTAGCTTCGTTTTCGTATGCATGCTATAAACAGTAATTGTTGTACACTGTCGACTGTGAAGATAACCTTAAATTAAAAGCGTTAGGCTAAAATTGAAATCTACTTCGGGTTAGGGGCGTTGCATAAATGACGTCACGCGATTTTGGACGATTTTTGACCCCCCCCTCCCTTCGTCACACGGCGTCACAAAAAGTCAGGCCCCCCCTCAAATATGACGTCACAAAGCTCTGCCCCACCCCCCCCAAATAAAACATGCTTCAAATCTCTTTAAACTATTGTCATTGTAGTGCGTGTTTAATGTGGTGCTGCACTCTGATGTTGTAGGAGAAAACATTTATTAAAAAGTCTATTTAATTAAGTAGAACGTGTTGTGTATATTTATTTAAACTGGCGCATTTTGATGTGACGTCACATTTCTCAACCCCCCTCCTCGTCCCACATCGTCACAAATGCCTGACCACCCCCCCCCCCCAGGTGCGTGACGTCATTTATGGACGGCCCCTTACTGCCCTGGTGTAGGATCGTGGTATCCAATTCATTCAATTGATACTGTGCCATTTTATCATTACACCTTTTTAAATATGAATGCGCTACTATGATAGTGGAATATTACTGCAGTCTACTTTGAACTAAGAAAGGAATTGCAAGTGGACTAGTGCTCCATGACAATGCCGCTTCTTAGTTTTTGCGGTTGTGGATTGTGAGAGGTTGAGGGCACTGTTCAACGCTCTGCCTTGTGTGACGAGGTGTGAAACTTTTACCACTCAGTAGCCTCACAGTGAGGCGAGGTGGTGGTATGTATGTTGAACTTCCTTTGCACCGTACGTGCGGTGGTTAACAATAGCACAGTGTGCTACGATCCCAACTCCTTTGCTATTCTGCGTTGATCCACAGCAGTGAAGTATGGCCAAACAACCCCCGTGATTGCCACGGCATGGAGCGGCCTTCAAAAAAGTAAGCATCCCCTTTTATAAAACTTTGCATGAGGCAGGGCTCATCGCCTTTGCTGGAATTGAGCCAGTGGTGGAAATTCCACATTTCTAGGGTGTCCATCTGGAATTCACTCCCAACCTCTCGCCGATGAATTATTACTCATCACGCAAATTTTTTTTTCCGGTTTTGATTTGGCCTTTGCAATATAGGATTTATTGTAAAACATGAAACTATTTTGTGGATATATATAAAAATGAAAAAATGTGCATATTTTTTCTACTTTGTAATGCATTTGGTTGGATATTATGCAGCACAATGAGCTATTTACCCCATAGACCTGACTTCAATAGTGGCCTCTGAAGCCAACATTTTTAACAATTTATGATCATGTCACCCGCACACAATGCTCCCCTCCCGCCTCAGTGTCGTGGGATCTCTGTAGCGGGCAAAGCCAGGAGACGGAAGACAGGATGCTTTATGTGCCTGTGAAGGACAGCTCACTTTTTTTGATAAAAGAAGATAAAAGACCGCCGTATTGAAAGTCGCAAAGAACCGTGGAGGCAAGTGCTGCTAGGGTGCACTTGTGTCTTGGCCTGGCATGTGAGTGAGTGGGAGGGTGGGTGGCCAGCCACCACGCATGGCCGCCTTCAATTCGAGCGCAGGACCTCACAACACACAGCGCAACCCCTCGCACGCAATTATAATGGAGTCGATCCACAATCGGAAGGTTGCAAGTTCAAATCCCCCATTGGGGGGTCGGCTGGGCCCATCGCCGTGACGCAATCGACAAACCGAGCAACGCAGCTTCCGTGGGAAATTAACAGCGGTTGTCTTATGGAGAGAATGGCCACGTGGGAAGAATGCCAAACGTTTCCACCTCTGCGGCGGGACCACCGCAGTGCTTATTTACGCCGGGGAGAGTGTGAACACCGGCGACTTATTGGAGACGAGTGGGGGGAGATGGCATGGGGAGACGGAGGGGGTGATGGCAGGGGGCAGGGAGGAACACAGCACAAGGATGAAGTTTGGTGTGTGTGGCACGCCGAGTTTGAGTCAATAGTTCAGGTCAAGTACGAGTGGGAATTTAGAAGCGCAGCATAGGCAAGGCCGTTCTCCAAACAGGTCCTTCTCAAGAGCAAGAACCAACACTTTTTAGCTCTGGAACGATTCATGGTGGAAAATGGACAGGAATTCCATTGGTGTCAAACGGCAATGTGGAATACAGGTGATTGATAGACAAAATTCATGCAGTTTCTTGCTTTAAAAGGAAGCCTAAATATTATCTGCACTTGAACTCTTGGCTCAACGTTAGCGCACCCCGCGCCGTACTTGAGAAGCACTGCATGCACAGATGAAGAGGGCTGAACCTCTGTTTGGGGAGACAGTGAAGGCATGTCTTTGTTATTTTATGTTTATGTTGGGGTTCTGAAAGGGTAAAGTTTGCAGTCGTATTCACAAAGCTGTCACAACTGCAGTGACGTTGCAGCTAATTAACTAGCCTTTGCGTGTGGGTGCATGTCAAGATAAAATCGGCACTCGCCAAAGCCACCCGCAACACAACAAACACTCCATGGAATGATTGAGAGTCTCAATTACCTCAACTACAGGATAATTGTGTGACAAATTTGTGATGAAATGAAGAAGCGATTAAAACAATATGAAACATTTTTAATATCATAAGGCGCAGAATCGCCGATACGTTGCCACACAACGATGCACACCGCAGCGAGGAGCAGTGATGAAGACGGAGATCACGAAGGCGCATTCTGTAAAACTAAACTTTGAAACTAAACTATTTTTTTAATATTACCAGGTAAGGCCCACTGAGCTAGATAGATATTTTTAAGAAGCGATCTGGCCACAAATGATAGCTTCACGCAGTGGCTTATGGTGTTAAAATGTATAGCAGCCAGACACTCTAAACCCACGTTGATTCTAAATGTGGATGGAAAAACCGGAGGAGCGGGAGAAAAAAACACGAGGAGAACACGCAAACTCCAAATATACAGCAGCAGGCATCAGGGTTAGTATTGAACCCACGACCTCCTCCTGTATACTTGGCGAGGTAGTTAACATCTCGCCACAGGGAGAGAGAGAGAGACACGCAAACTCCAAATATACAGCAGCAGGCATCAGGGTTAGGATTGAACCCACGACCTCCTCCTGTATACCTGGCGAGGTAGTTAACATCTCGCCACAGGGAGAGAGAGAGAGAGAGACACGCAAACTCCAAATATACAGCAGCAGGCATCAGGGTTAGGATTGAACCCACGATCTCCTCATGTATACTTGGCGAGGTAGTTAACATCTCGCCACAGGGAGAGAGAGAGAGACACGCAAACTTCAAATATACAGCAGCAGGCATCAGGGTCGGGATTAAACCCACGACCTCCTGTATACCTGGCGAGGTAGTTAACATCTCGCCACAGGGAGAGAGAGAGAGACACGCAAACTCCAAATATACAGCAGCAGGCATCAGGGTCGGGATTGAACCCACGACCTCCTGCATACCTAGCGAGGTAGTTAACATCTCGCCACCGTGACGCCACTATAGCGACAGCAGTCTTGCTCTTTTTCCCGCCTCGTCGTCTACTTTCGTGCTGTCAGCAAAGCAAACCGCTCGTTGAAAAGGTGTCAGCCAGGAAAAAAAAAGAGAGAGGAGAGAAGATTCGGATTTCCATAGCCAGGTGCGAATGTTGTTTTGTTCCACTATTTAGCGGGTGTGGCAAAGCCACCCCTTTTATGTGGAAGCCCAAAGACCTGTCCCAGCCTGTAACATATCATTACCATTCAAGGGTATCACCCACAGGTTTGCTGGTTAGTACAAATGCAGCACGTATACACCTCTGGCATTTGCGTGAGCAATGCCTGTATTGTTAGACACAGCAGCGATGTTCATTGGTCATCGTGCACACACACGGAGTTATTTTTTTGCGGAGTGGCTGGAAGAGCACGATTTCAAAAGGCCAGTGCTGACCTATAACCCGGCTTTTGTAGGCAGGAGGTAAGTATTTTGTAAATAGCTTTTTAGCTTTATGTACTTTTTTTCTTCGAAGAAATGTTTACCAATGGTAGTGGGGGATTAAATATGTTTTGTTCTGAGCATGTTTTTTTTGTTATTGTCCTTTAGTTTCTCACATTCATTTAGCAAGCGTGGCTTACGTTTGCTGGAGAGATCCGTCTTTTGTGAATGGGTGAAAGAGTTCCGGATTTTCTTTAAAGGTGGGGAGACGAGGAAAGAAGTGAACGATGCTTTGCCCCATTTACTCTTTTTTTCTCAGTTAAGGCCATAATGTTTTCCATCTCTTTTTACAGTTTTAATATGAAATGAGATCAATTGTAAACAAGTCTCCAAGTGAAGCTGTGGCTATTGTAGTTCCTGTCATAAGAGGAACAATGTACGGCTTGTTTGTAAATTCTCTTTCCGTACAAAGGGCTCGCCGCATTATGTTGGTTACGTTGGTTATGGGGTTGTTTGGAGGCACAGCTACTCTTCTACTTACGAACGAGCTAGGTTCCAGCGGTCTGTGCACAAGTCGATATGTTCGTAAGTTCAAATTTACTCCTCTCGATTCCAAACATAATGTAAGGCATGTACAGTAAACACGGGGAATGGCTTTAAAAAGTTGTATAATTTCCTGTAGATGTAGATGCCACTGGTTCTTCATGTTCTGCAGATGCAGATGGCACGGTTGAACTTACGACTCTCGGTCCAAACAAGAAAATGGACATACTGACTGTTTTCTCTGTATCTCTGAAAGTTCGTAAGTAGAGGAGCCCCTGTACTTAGTCACATTGGGTCAGTGCGGGTTTGTGAAGCGGAGGGGAAGGAAGGCAGGAGGCAGGTGTGGATAGAACCGGCTCAACCATCACTTGCCACTGATGTTAGCCGTGGTCAGGAATCGAACTTAGGTAACAAAGGTTACAAAGTACAGAGTGCAGTGCACTGTCCACTGTTCCACCACCCCACTTCCCTCCCAAGTGTTCTTGTACTTTAGAGAAATAGTTGTTTGCCATGGTGAAACTACGATGTTACGATTATCATATTTGAAAATTACATGTTTAGATTACTGTATATACACGAATGCTGTACAATAATTACATTTCCTCAATGTAGACTATGTATTGGACTGTAAACATCTACAGATGGTGGTTGTTGCTGATATATAAGTGAATTAGTTAATCAATATCCACATTCAAATTCAGCCTTGTTGACAATGTGCTTGTGTCCCCCCCCTCCCCCATTAAACAGTAATGACTTACAGTAAGTACACTAGTTTCTTTAAATGCTCATTCGCATTATTAAAAAGCACCCACTTCCTATACATGTACATATGTTGAAACTTCTTTCGCGCTGTACACAGCCAACCGTGCTTATTGGAGATGCGGGGGGAAGGACAACAAACCGAATTCAAAAAGCAGTTCCAGTTCTAAAGAAATGAGTTTTCAAATTCGACTTCAAAGCGTATAGCTCCAGCGGTTTCCTAACATCGGAAGGAAGGGCGTTCCAGACGGCCGCAGAAGCGCACACAAAAGCGTGGCGATGCAGCGACTGTCTTTGTTCGATGATGGCGAGCCAAAACTTTTTCTTGAGCACATGCTCTGGTAACTATGACAAGGCTGGGAGGGCGCCCAACTTGGCAGCCTCTTGAGAATAAGTGTCTGCTACTCACCAAGAATATCACGGATTCAATATTCATCCATTTACAAACACACGGAGGAAACTGGCAATTTTAAACAACGAATGCGTTCTTTCAACTCGACAATGAAGCCTTCACTCAGCGTCTTGCACCGTGAGTGATGCTGGGCGTCGTCGCTGTTAGAAAATTCCTCTTTGGGGAGGTGGGGGTTGCAGCACCCTCATGTCAAGTGTGTGCGCGACCTCCCTACTAGAGGTGCACTGATTCATCGATTAACATTGAGGCTCACGCTAGAACACATTGAAGCATGTGTGTGATGGGCAAGAATCACTAACCTTTCCACTTATGCAAATGATAAGCCAATATCCTTAATTGAGGGTTTTTTGGGTGAGATCACGTAAATATAAATGTGTCGCTAAATATGCCACCACCCGACACAGCCAATTCGTAAGGTGTGTCACGTAAACAAAACATGCCAATTTCTTTACTAGTGTTGGAGAGCAAATCCACAACAATTACAATAGCTCCAACACACAACCGGTGCGCTGTACTAGGAACGAATTGGCACGTTCTGCTTACGTGACAGACCTTACTCGTTGGCTCCGTCGGGTGGTGGCGGGTTTAACGACACATTTTGTGTTTACGCGATCTATCCCAACAAACAGCCTCTATCATGGACAATATTGATCGCGAAAGCCGAATGCTATGTGTTAAACTGATAAGCCAATAGCTCTCGGGTGTGTTTGCGGGCTGCACTGTCTTGTTCGGCACGATGTCCGACAATTTGCTCCATGTGCTGGACATCGCGCCTAAATCAGACTGCGGAGCTATGCAGGATGAGACGCCAACGAAGTGACCAAGAATTGTAGAAAAAGCGAGAGCAAAAAAAAAATTGGGAACACTGCAAACGAGATGGTGACATTTTTTTAAAAGTAACTGATTGGTGGAAAGTGCAGCCCTGATTCACGACAATTCACTGTCATTATTGGGGGTAGGAGGGCGAACGGCCAAACGGGGTTGTTGTTTTTTAGTTTCCCCGCACCTCCGATTATCACGGTTGACTACGTATGGTGCAAAAGAAGTTCAACTAGCACGCATACGTTACTGTCTGCGGTAGCAAACGCCTCCAGACGGAGAGTGTGTGAAGGAAACAAGCCTTCTCCAACAAGGGGTACCTGTCCCCATATCCATCGCTACGATCGTGTCTGCTGCTGGTCATGGTTTATGCAATGAGGCCAAATGGCAGGCAGTGATATAGGTCAGTTAGAGCAACAGTTGTGTTGTGATTTTTACGGGGGTTAGGGTTCCACAAATCGTGCCTCAATTGTACCGCCTGTGTCTGAGACACAAAGCACACCGGTTGTCCATCATGAAGTCCCCTGTGGATAGCGGAGGATTGCATTACAGCGCATTGGGCATGCCCTGTGAAAGGCACCACACAGATCTACCTCCAGTGCGCG
The DNA here is from genome assembly GCF_048934315.1 of Petromyzon marinus. Classification (NCBI taxonomy): domain Eukaryota; kingdom Metazoa; phylum Chordata; class Hyperoartia; order Petromyzontiformes; family Petromyzontidae; genus Petromyzon; species Petromyzon marinus. The sequence goes on from NC_133671.1 coordinate 10,281,097, forward strand.
CATCTCTCCAATGGGAACTCTACTGCAGCAATCACAAGTTGAAATACCTTCAGCTGTGTCGATGGGTGGTTAATGAAACAAACTCGATTGGACGCTTTCGTGACTGCAGGAATTACTCTTTGTTTTTTTTCGGTAAAGTCACGTAGAAATAAGAAAAAAATAAAATTACATAATAGCATACGACGTTTCGATTGCAACACAAGCAATCATCATCAGGTAGAGGAAACACATAACCGCAGATATATATACAGACCCTAAGTAGAGGGAATTAACACAGATACACCAGGGGATACAGAGAGAGACGGAGGAGCACACTAATGCTCATCCCTCTACTTAGGGTCTGTATATATCTCCTCTATTTCCTCTACCTGATGATGATTGCTTGTGTTGCAATCGAAACGTCGTATGCTATTATGTAATTTTATTTTTTTCTTATTTCTACGTGACTTTACCGAAAAAAACACAAAGAGTGGTTAATGATGCGTCGATTTTTACGGCGCATAAGTCAAATACGCTGCTGGATGAACGGCCTAATATTGCCATACATGCCGTGCTAGTCGTGGGGAATTGACCACACTTCACCTATTTGGTTTCTGTGCATGTTGGTGAAAGGGGTCCCCAGGTGGTGGTTTCAGAATTCAGATATCACTCGCCACTGATGCTGTCGGCACGGCTGGGAATCGAATCGAACTCAGATGACAGTGGCCAGAGCACGGAGTGCTAAATAAGTGTGTGACCTAAATTAATATCTCGGGCAGGGTCAACTACATTCGGTACCAAATCAACTTCATTCGGTAGGCTTTTAAAATGGAAATGTTTAGTGGGACGATGCACACGAAGACCTCTTAGTTATCTTGGCTGTTCAGCCAATGCTCAAACCCAGGATCTTAGCTCTGGAGCATGAACTTGTTTAAAAGTCGGGCGTACAATAGCCCAGGGAAGGCAGGATACAGTCAGTGGGAAACAAACTTTAAGCCTAATGAATTAAAAGGAGGACTCAGCCCCCTCCAGCACACTGCCGCCCCTCCCCCACCATGCTACTGGGTTGTTACTGGTTGAGCGCTGTGATATGACATAAGCAATAATCTTCTGTGCCACTCAGCCCACGTATATATATATTTTTTCTTTCAGACGTATTCCAAACTTTAGTATGCTTGTTTAAAAAAACCAAACAATTAGGCACGTTTAAAACAACGCTCGGGCACCGCATTCCATCGCAGCCTTCCCTCAAGTGGAGGAGGAAAATGAGAAGTGACCTTGGAACGTCACCTTCAAAATATTGCCCGAAACGAGAGAGGGTGCGATAAAAAAAAGTATTGGGGAAGTTATTTGCACGTGTTTGAAGGGTGGCGTGCAAGAATGATAACTCATAAGCGAGGCCCACACAACGAGTGCGTGGGGTGAAGGTTTTGTTTTGAAAAGGCTGTCACGGCCGTAAGGCGCCCGATGCCCCCCCCCCTGTATTCAATGAAGCAGAAGGGGTCTGGACTGCCGCTTGAAATAGCACTCCCTCCTTGGGAGAACGCTCAGCCCAGGAGAGTTCTTCACTTCTCTAGTGTTTAAAACGGTCCTCCCCACGGGCAGAGGCCCGCCTTAGATTTCAATGGCTTTTTTTACAGGATGAGAGTGGGGTGGGGGGGGGGTGGTGTGTTTGTGTGCGTGTACATGTATGAGAATTACGTGACCCTCATCAGACTATGAGATTTTATTTTTTTCTTGGCCCGTCTTGCGAATGATCAGAACGCATTCAGGCAACAAAAAAAACAATAAGGCTAGGAAAAAAAATAGAACATGGTGCGCGCATTTCACTGAACATGATTTACTTGTGCACAGGTGAACCTGTAGTCTTACTGCGCTGTTTGGCGACCAAATGCGCACACTCTTTTATTCTGCTCTCCGTACGTACGCCCTGGATTCCCCACAGGGGAGGTGGGTGGTGGTGGGGGGGGTGGAGGTTGAGAGGTTGAAGAGTGTTGGGAGTTAAATACGGGGCACGCGAGGCCACGCTGTGAGTGGTAACTGAGGTGTGAACAAGCCGGTTTGGGGAGGCAGTGTGTTCTACCCCGTGATTTGTTTTTTACCTGTGCCAGGCGCGTACATTGGGGCTCAACTTGGACACTGTTGTGAGTTATAGGTGGTGACTCTATTACCTGTTTTCCCACCTGCACATCTAGGCTGTGTGAGCCAGGGGTCAGAATCAAAAGATTTATACTGGAGGAATCCGATGAGGTATAAAGCTCATTTTTTACAGATGTCCACGGTATGGGTGGTTTCCCACTGGCTATATGTCGAGCCGAGCCAGAAAGAAATCGTGAAAGTCTGGTCTCACAAGACATCTGAATCTTGCTCAGGGTCAAGCAGGGCCAAGAGTGGAATTCATTATTATTTTGGTCACAAGTTCATTGCGTGTGACGTCAGCGCCACGGGTCAGGTTCTGCAGTGGAAAAAAAAACAACCGGCCGGCTCCTGATGTGTGCCGGGCTGGCTCGGCAAGGTCTCAGCATGGTTCAGTTGTGCATTGGGATTTGTTTTTATATCATACCACAGCACACCTAACAAAGGTGGTTAATAAAGCAATGAGCAAGCAGCAGCTGAATTTGAGTCTCACCATGTAGGACTGGTGTAGTGTTTCTACCCTTATAATTATACGTTCTGCATACGAGGTTCAACATACATACAACATACATATATAACATGAAGCTTGGGTCAGAGAGGTAAAGGAAATCAATCAAACTGAATGACATATCTTTTATTATTTAAACTTTGAAAGTGCAGTATACACATTACTTCAAACACCTACTCCTGTAATTAAATCAAGTAATCAATATACAGTATCTATAACGGTATAAAATATGTATGAGGGTATATTACATTCTATGACATGTACATCACAACGTGAAAATTACAAAGAACATGGAACAACAGAGCTGAAAATGTGAAAATAAGCACGGAGGCAGACGCATTCTGGGAATTACTTTTAGAGGCGGAAAGATGAACACACGGATCAGACAACAACCATAAATTACAAATGTAACAATGACTCTTATGGAAAGTAAGGGAGGGCTTTAATGAACGGATGATGACCAATAGGATGGCAGTCGAGGTAGGGGTTGTGCTCACGAGGATGACCACTGTAGAGAGAGAGAGAGTGATGAGATCAGTGGCTATGTACGGTGCGAAATAAATCCAAAATAGATACATAACCACTCCGACACGACCCCAAAATCGGTATGGATAAGCAACAATTAATTGCAGAATGAGGTTTGTTGCACATATAAACACCCGATGGTAATATTATATTTGTTATGAAAAGCGTGGTATTTTAATAATGTTATATGTAACCCATCTGTCAATGATGAGTGCATGTAAGCTTCATCAAAATGGGAAAATCGATAGGTAGCAATATGTTTCAGTTTATTGTTCAAGACATATCTTAAATGAAACGTTCCGATCGTACTACTACTTTGTTCTTTTCATGCATTTATATACTCGCATGAGAACTTTTTCAGTGCGCCTGTTGTCCTGACAGAGAGCAGGACGGCAATGCAACTTGCAAATGCGACGCGACCGCATTGTATCGCAAGACCCACTGATAATGACCTGTGTCATCTGAGAGACGGCAGTGGGATATCATCACAAGAGCTGTGTGAACCGGACCTGTGACGAGGGATCCTTACCCGCTTGGATTGCTAACTTCCCACGTCTGTGCTCAATCTGTCACGTAAAACAATGAGCATAGAAATGCAGGCAGCACCAAAATGCCACAATGCAATGGTACTTCTTTTCCTGGCCATTCCTACTAGTTTTCATCGCCTATTGTATTTATATGTGACCCTCCTTCCATCGGTATTTGCGATTAAAAGCTAAATAAATAAATACAAGTGCCACTCTGCTCTGTTTAATCTGTGTGCACATTTGCACCGTTCAAAGGGAATGCTATACACGTGTATAGCATAAGGGAGTTTACAGTAAATTCGTAACAATAATAATGCTCATGGTCGATCTGAAAAAAACCTCAGTGATGGTTTTATGGCCTTTTTTTTCTCACAAAGGTCATTCGTGAGGAAGTTTGGCCAGTGTCATTAATGTTGGCTTTATGTGGGAGAACATTCGAAAATCAACACCTATGAGAGGATAACCCTCTGAGCACTGCACATCAATATTCAATCCATTCTCATGCTGCAAAGTATATATGTACGTGCGTTGAACTTCTTTCGCACCGTACTATCCAACCGTGCTAATCAGAGGTGCGGGCGAAGGACAACAAACTAACACGCAAAAAGTCTGGACAACTTGCCACAGCTCGTGCCGACAACTAATGGTATCCTCAGGCAGTCGACCATCTGAGTACTGATGCGTCTCACATCGCTTAACTTTTTAGGTATGATGAGGTAAGGCACATTCAGGACGATTTGGTTTCAGGCAAATGCTTAACTCTATTGTCACTAATCTCAACAAATTGTTTGTAAATTTTTTTTTTAATATTCATGTTCTTTCTTGTAGCTTGTCTGAAATGAAAATAATTTTCCAATAAACTTACCCGCCAACTTTCCAACATATTAACCAATGAACTTAGACATATTCGGTGCCTAGCACATATGAGGAATGCAGGCGCACAGGGACTTCCAGTAGCGCTGTCTATTGCCATGTTTAGAGACGTGTTATATCTGCACGTGTTTTTTTTATTTCTTATACCATAATTTTTTAATTTAATATGCACAAATGTACACCCAAACTGCAGGCCCGCACGTGATACCAATCAGGTGTGAACCGTGCCTGAATATGAATATCCTTCCTTACAAAAAAACATGAGTGAAAGTATGGAAGAGTTAAATGCTTCCTGTTAATTTAACAAGCCCAAGAAGGAGGGTTAGAGATTCAGTGTTCAATCCAGTGGACAGGCTTCATCTGTGTTTCCATGAGATTGCCACGGCAAGTCACCACTCTCCATATGCATGCTTACCTACACATTTCATAGCCTGCGTGACCGCTTTGTCATCTTGCAGCACGTTGCTTTTTACGTTTGGTTGTGATGCATCTGAAAACACTTCTGTTTTGTTCGCGAAGAAGGAATCCTTGCACCGACATGAAATTCAGCTCGTGCGGTGCAATTTGTTTTTTTATTTTATTGAAAATGTAATGGTTGTTGAGTTTAAAGTGACTCACTCTTCTCTGCTCTGCTGATAAGTGTGGCAACTTCGTAAAGTAACTGCCTCGGGACATAAACTATACACCGCTGATCAGAATCACTCACGACACCGCTACGCGGTTATTTCGGCCAACTCTTGTACGGTGACCAGATGTTTTGGAAGAGGTCGGAGTACCCGCACTTTACCACATCACCAATAGACTGTGGGGAAGCCATTTACACTGCTACATGAAAAGAGGCGGAGGGGGTGGGTGGGGGGGGACTTAAGAAACTTGTGCATTATTTCAACTTAATTATAATTGGATATCAAAATTGGAAATATCTGGATTGCAAGTCCAGAGCACTAAAAATGACACCATAATCAGAATATGTATTTATACTGGAGGAATCCAATGAGCTGTAAAGCTCTCTTTCACAGATGTCCAATAGTGGCGGGCTAGAACGTTGCAACAACGAACAATACAAACACATGACAGGAGTGCAAAGTGTAGGAAATGCAAGTAAATCACTAATATAAATATACAAATGAAACGAAACTATTTTTTTATTTCAGCAGGAAAAGCCCACTGAGCTATTAGCTTCTTTTTCAGAAGCCACTTGGCCACAAATGATAGCTCAATGAAGTGACTTATCACGTGGGCATTTCTATTCGCCAAATAATCTAAATAATCTACCCCTATGTGGCATATCTTTCCACAGTCATTGTTTAGCGTGTCCTGTTACTAAACCAGAATTTCTATGAGTTCCTTGTAAACATGTTTTATTTGAAAAGAGGCTTCATGCAAACTAATTTTAGCACCCAGTCTAAAATTACATAGACACACATAACACAACATGCACAGGTGTAGATTATTGTATGCACATAGTACATATGCCCTAAACATTCACGTAGTTAAATGTGCAATGCTTACATAGATGTCCGGCATCGACGATGGAAAAAGTGTAATTTAAAATTTGCCCCTGGTTACATTTTCAAATTTGGCAAGTATGTGTCATGACACATTGTCCTACACTAGCAACGTTTAATAAAACATGATCTAATGCTGGCACCAGGATTCTTGGCTGCAGAACAGAGCACACGGGTTCCGCTAACGCGAGCTGGGCTATCTGATATGCTGAAGTAATCGATGATTAGTTAGATAACTCGACTAACCAGACAACACAAAAATAGTTGTGAAAAAAAAGCCTAATCTCCGTTGCCACTTGTGCCGCTGGACGGGAGGTGATGGGTGGGGTGTGTTGTGGAAAAAAAAAGCCAAATCTCCGTTGCCACTTGTGCCGCTGGACGGGAGGTGATGGGTGGGGTGTGTTGTGGAAAAAAAAGCCTAATCTCCGTTGCCACTTGTGCCGCTGGACGGAAGGTGATGGGTGGGGTGTGTTTTGAAAAAAAAAAGCCTAATCTCCGTTGCCACTTGTGCCGCTGGACGGGAGGTGATGGGTGGTTTGTGTTGTGGAAAAAAAGCCTAATCTCCGTTGCCACTTGTGCCGCTGGACGGGAGGTGTCGGATGGGGTGTGTTGACATCATCGGCGCCGTCAGCCGTGTCACACTGGGCCATGGCCTGTCGGGAGGTTTCTGCCTTCGGGATGTCGGCACCGTCGCTGTTGGGCTCGAGCAATCGATCACAAAAAAGCAGTGGCTCATGATTTTTCTGGCGACTAATGAATTTTATTGAGGCATCGTTATAGCTTTATTAAAAGCCCAATAGATAAAGATTTTACACGAACATATGCCCTTTAAATAATCGGTCTTGGTGAGTATATGTTAGAATTCTATTTTTTTTTATATAGCACTTGTGGATTCCAGTGTGGTGTCTGTTAGCTAATGTGCTGCAGACACGTGGTGTAGTTACGCAAGAGTTAATGTCGCGTATTAAACTCATGATACATGCACGGAACTGTGTGTAAGAAGTTATTTATATTTATATAGTTGGTGAATAGTACTGAATACTGTTGTGGTGTAATGGTGAAAATACTGAGCTTGCAAATCCAGAGGTGACCGGTTCAATCTCTCGGCTCGGCAGTTGAAACCATGTGGGACGTTTCATAAAGCCTCTCCACCTCTGTCCGGCTAGCAGTGTGGGTGGGATACATCAAAGTGAGTCTATCGGTAGGTCGAGTGTGGTGGGGTAAAGTGTGGCTTACTCCCACCACTTTGAGGATGTTTGGCCAATGTGGAAGAGTAGGCCAAAACACATTCTCAAGTGGAGGCTCTTCCGCCAGCGGTGGCGTGAGCTTTCCATTGCAATGATTCACACGACCTGGGAACTGTTGAATGGCTGCATTCATCATCATCATCATCACGATCCATGAGAAGATGGCCCATACGTGTCCACTGCACATTTCCTAATTTGTTTAAACTTTTCTCTGTCTTGTGCCAATATACTCAAGTAGTGCCACATCTTCATGGAACAATCTCTTATGTCGTCGCAAAAGCCATTCCCTGTTAGGTCTTCCTCTATTTTCGGCTCCTTCAAATTTTCTGAACAACACACATTACGTTTTCCTGTTGTCTATCCTACAAACGTGTCCAAATAGTGTCAGTTTCCTTCCTATCACTGACTGTTTGAGGTGTTCTTCTATGTGCAACCTTTTTCTTACTTCTTCGTTGGTGACTCTTTGGGTCCAGTTTAGATGCAGTATCCTTTTGTAGCAGTACATTTCGAATGCCAATATCTTATCTCTGTCAGTCTTTTTCAGTGGATAAGTCTCGCAGACATGCATGTTCTTAAGATGTTCAGTTCACCAAAATGTAAAAAAACGAATCTGGAATGCTGAATTTAATCGTAACGATTAATCGACGACTGTCGAGCCTGTAATGGATACACCTCCTGCAAGGGGAGAGGAGCCATGCTGATGGTATGTATGTCAGTTACTATATCACCAATTAATTTACGATTCACAGCTTAGAGCTCAGCATGTAAATGTCTCGTAGTTCATTACGGCTCTCGTTTAATGAGTACTTTTCAAAGTGAAGTGGGAATGGGCAAAATCAAAAGGACATTGGTGTTTTTTTGTCGTGCATAATGCAACACGTGACGATAGCTGCCTTGTGAACAGCCTGGCCTTGTGGTGTTTGTGTAAGATTACAGCAGGAAACCGAAGGGTGAAGCTTAACATCCCCAGCGGAGGAAGGCACACCTAGCGTCTCTTTATTCGTAAAATAGTTCTTGGTAGAGATGATTTGAACAAGTGATCTTTGGACTTAGAGGCAAGCCACCTTAACACCCAATACATCAACACTGTCAATGAGAGTTTATAACGTGGTGCAATATTAGACTTGTAAAAAAAAACACCATTTCCTTTTTTCGCACTCTGTGAAGGTCAGCGCTTACCCCTTCAACTGTGATGTATGTGTGTGTGACATCTGGAACGTCCTCCTCTTCATCAGAGAAAATAGTCTGAGCCGTGGTGCATATGAACATTCTATTTGTTTTAGAGAACTGCAAGAAATCCGTCTGCTAATTTAAACAAAAGGGAAACCAGATAGTATAACTGTGGATACAATAAAACAGAAGCAAAGATTACTTTTTTGTTACACATTTAGTGGACCCTAATGACCAAATTCATAATTTACAGAATCATTCCTCAATTTGTCTTCTTTTTAACAAAAGGACGGAAAAAAACTGACTTGAACAATTACAAATGCGTCTTATCACACATATATATGTATATAGGTCAATAAGATCACTGGGAACCGGATAAGGAAAATTGTAGAGGGAAACCAAGCATAGTCGATGCAAGTCATGTTTTCGGAAAGGTTTTCTACCATCGATAACGTACACACATGCTATCGATCAGATCCTGTAAAAGACAAATGAACATCAACTGATCCAAATGATCCCCAGGCTCTGTGGTCTTTGGAAATGCACTGGTCTCAGTTGAATATGTGCATTCATCTCACAAAACCGAGGCCAAAATAAATCTCCTGGACTTCCTCTGCTCACCTGTTTGACTTTCAGACCCGTGCCCCTTATCTCTTGCCACGAGATCTCCGGACATTCTTTCCTTTCTTCCATCTCATGAGTTACCCAAAACCTGCGTTCCTCCATCCCATGAGTCACTGCACCATCCTGCTTTGCCTCCGCCTAATAGATCGTTTCCCCGTGTACTTAAATTGCAAAATGGGAGCTTTGATATGTGTTTCAAACCACTCTAGAGCAGGTGCAGCTAATGGGGGTAATTGGCCTTATTGTGAACATGATACAGTACTCGGATCAGTGCCGCTTTGCCCCAGTTGGTGGTGTTTGAAGACCTGTAAGATACAGAACATCTCTCTTCCTTGCTGCGAATGGCACAAAGGGCCAGCACTGTTTCCATAATTAGTGGGCGAAATGTAGCCACGTAACCTCTGTGTGAACATGCCGAAGGTGGCCAGGTGTGACGTTGGTCGCGCTGCGCTACGAACCCTGCTCGCCACTCACGGCCAACGCCAGTGACGATTATCTGAACTGGTCGTGCTCCTCCCCTAGGTCGACTCAGCCTTAAAATGAGTGCCTGGCGCAGTGTGTAAACATCGCCACGAGGGAGACAAAGGCCGGCCGGGCGTGGTGCTGGCCACCCACCCCGTCGTGTGCTGTGCCGGCCTTCATAGGTGCTCGCTTCTAGCACTTGCCCCAAAAATATGTTAAGGCTTTACGGGTGATCTTTGTCTTTATTGGTCCTGCTATTCCCCTCCCTGTTTCCAAATCAAATGAAATATCTCTCGTGTTTTTGGGTTCTACTGGGTTCATAGTACGGTGTCCTGAGCGATAATACACTGCACCACTGTCCACCTCCCTATATAGATGGGCACTATATGTACCTTATATTGTATGGTAAGATATATATTTACAAACGAAATAACCTCTTACAGTGAGGGAAAAAGTATTTGATCCCCTGCTGATTTTGTACGTTTGCCCACTGACAAAGAAATTATCAGTCTATAATTTTAATCGTAGGTTTATTTGAACAGTGAGAGACAGAATAACAACAAGAAAATCCAGAAAAACGCATGTCAAAAATGTTATAAATTGATTTGCATTTTAATGAGGGAAATAAGTATTTGACCCCCCCTCAATCAGAAAGATTTCTGGTTCCCAGGCATCTTTTATACAGGTAACGAGCTGAGATTAGGAGCACACTCTTTAAAGACACCTGTCCACAGAAGCAATCAATCAATCAGATTCCAAACTCTCCACCATGGCCAAGACCAAAGAGCTCTCCAAGGATGTCAGGGACAAGATTGTAGACCTACACAAGGCTGGAATGGGCTACAAGACCATTGACAAGTAGCTTGGTGAGAAGGTGACAACAGTTGGTGCAATTATTCGCAAATGGAAGCAACACAAAAGAACTGTCAATCTCCCTCGGCCTGGGGCTCCATGCAAGATCTCAACTCGTGGAGTTGCAATGATCATGAGAACGGTGAGGAATCAGCCCAGAACTACACGGGAGGATCTTGGGTATTCCATCATGACAATGACCCAAAACACACGGCCAAGGCAACAAAGGAGTGGCTCAAGAAGAAGCACATTAAGGTCCTGGAGTGGCATAGCCAGTCTTCAGACCTTAATCCCATAGAAAATCTGTGGAGGGAGTTGAAGGTTCGAGTTGCCAAACGTCAGCCTCGAAACCTTAATGACTTGGAGAAGATCTGCAAAGAGGAGTGGGACAAAATCCCCCCTGAGATGTGTGCAAACCTGGTGGCCAACTACAAGAAACGTTTGACCTCTGTGATTGCCAACAAGGGTTTTGCCACCAAGTATTAAGTCATGTTTTGCAGAGGGGTCAAATACTTATTTCCCTCATTAAAATGCAAATCAATTTATAAGATTTTTGACATGCGTTTTTCTGGATTTTGTTGTTGTTATTCTGTCTCTCACTGTTCAAATAAACCTACCATTAAAATTATAGACTGATCATTTCTCTGTCAGTGGGCAAACGTACAAAATCAGCAGGGGATCAAATACTTTTTTCCCTCACTGTAGTTAATTGGAGGAGTTCCCCACCATACTGAGCAGATAGCAATTAGTCAGACTGCTTATTTGAACCACAGGCACTAAAAAGCTAATTCCAAGCTTCCACAATTAATATGAAGGCTTACATTGGGATTTAGGAATCATGCTTGCTCCTGAGGCCGAGCTGTTTCAACAGTGCACAATAATTACCTGGTTTCAAAGTACTACACGCAGCATGCGGGAGATTGAGAGGGGGCAATACAATAGATTCCATTCTTTTTTTGTATATTTTGGGATTTGTAATGGCATCGTTACATTGGAAGTATTTAATTATGCAGTACTGCACGAATAAGTCCACGTTTGCCAAGCCAGTTAAGAAAAAGGGGGCAAGAGAGGTGCTCAGAGGCAATTCTTTTTCGTGCCAAAGATCATTAGAGTGGTCTGCCAACAACTGCTGCATACACGGTATACACCGAGTCATTTAATAAACTATGCAAACCAATTCGATATAGAGGTTATGCAAGCCAATTCGGTAAGCGTCTCTGTGCTTTCTTTGGAACGAGGTTTGTACGTAAATGCTGCAAACGCCCGACATTTACAAAAATAAGTGGGGATTTAATTCACAGTTTCATGACCTTGAAAAATGCGGGCTATTTAATGGAAGCCATTTGGACTGAGTCAACCTGAAGGACTATATCACATTAAAATGGCACTTCGCACCAGTGTTAATTCAGTAGGAATGTTAGTCTTCGGCCGAGTTGATGACAACTTGCAAAATATTGGCAGAATATTTGACTAAAATTCCATAGGCTCCTGTCAACTCGACGAAGGATAAAATTCCGACGAAATTAACATTGCTTGGAAACTTTCCTTACCATCGTGCAATTATCAAACAAACTCTGAGCAATTGGAAGTGGTGTGCACATCAGCAATTAATCCCAATATCCGCCATTCGCTACTAAGTGACGGTGACGTCACTACGACGCATGTGCCAGGCCAGGTGCACGTTGAGGCCACGTAAAATGTCGAAGGCTCACGGGACAGACCCAGGTGCCACAGGATGGCTTACTGGGATGACTGGCAAATACATCAGCTGTAGCCCCTACTGTGCTAATTTTCTTCATTTTATCCACCTGGCACTCTACTCGTTGTTGAGAGCGTAAATCTTCTGCCCTCCGTTGTTTCAGGAGGGCGACTGCCTCCAACTGCCCAGTAGCGTTCTGCACGAGCCTCTTACATAGAGGCTGATATTGATCCCGCCGGTCCCAGTCTTCAGCAAGTCCACTCAGCTCCACATCCTCCCGTACCGCATTAGTCCATTTCTTCTCCAGCCCGTGTCACACAGACAAGAAAAATAATTGGATAACGATCCCGTGTAAGGCCTTATACACCGTTAGGGAAAGTGATGTTAGTAAGCGCCTATTAAGGCCAGCATGGCACATGAGGGGGTGGTGTAGCTATCAGCCGTGGCTGGTCATATTTTTTATGGCCAGTGCTGATGTTTTGCTTACCGCACCAAGTACTCATTTTATTAGACCTAGTAGGAGACCCCGGACTGGACTGCTTCAGATATTCTCCACTGGTGTTCACCCGTGGCTGGGAATATTAACTCATGGCACAGTGTCCTAACCACTCCTACATAACAACTCCCCACAAAAATACAAACACACACACACACATCAAAGCCCCTCGAGATTTCAAATTCTCTGCAGAGATTTGCATTAAAGGAACACTCCAACTGTTTAAAGGGTATGGCGCAGACATTTAACCTGCTCTGCTCAAAACCCCTAAAATAAAAAGAACTGCAGGTGCCGCTAAGAGATGATCCAGAATGTTTTTTTTCTTTCCCGTAAGTGAAAGAAAAAAACAAACCCCTTTTTGCAATCTCATTATTTTTGTGCCATTGGCTCGGGAGTCGAGGGCTTGGCTTCTCGCTGCCCCTGCACTGCCACTTCTAGTAGAAGTACAATCTTCCCTGGAGCCATGCACACTCCCTTTCTTTCCCAGGGCTTGCTCGTGCATACTTTGGCACGTGGGGGCCACATGTCAAAGGCAGGCATTTGATTTAGGGGCAGATAGTTTTTTTTTAATAGATGAAAGTTCCTCCTACCTGTTTACCCCCCCCCCCGCCCCCCTCCCCCAATTCATTGTAAATTTAAAAGCCATTCAGACTCCTGCGCCATTTTCCCTATCGTTCAACAAATCTTGCCAAGAAAGCCGTCGTACGCGATGCTATGTGTTTCACGGAACAATGTAGCCTCCCCCCCCCAAGATAGGGCTCACCCAAACTGTTATTCGTATTTAAATTCGGGCCTCTCATTCACCTTCTCCTATTCCACGGAAGATTTCTACAATTTACCCTTCTGCTGAAATAGGTTCCCTGTGATCAGTCTATGGCCCAACATTAAATTTCAGTGTTGTGTGCATTATTACTCTATTTTTCGACGGCAGGCATATTTCCTTACGGCGATGCTCTTATTTTTCAGGTGTTTGGAGAAGTGATAATAATTCCACGTATCAATCTTGATTTGAAGCCTTCGTGACTGCAGGAATTGCTCTTTGTTTTTTTTCGGTAAAGTCACGTAGAAATAAATCAATAAAATACTGCGACGTTTCGATTGCAACACAAGCAACCGCCATCAGGTGAGAGCTGTATGTAAATGCAAGCTCGGAGAGAGAGACACATGCACAGAGAGAAAGAGAGACAAACACAGACAGGGCCACATACACAGAGAACGACACATAGAGAGAGAGAGACACATACACAGATCCCCCGTATAGCCTTAACAGACTGTAGGGGCAGGTGCTGTTAGCGAGCACCTATGAAGGCCGGTAACGGTACACGAAGGGGTGGGTGGCCAGCACCACGCCCGACCGCCTTTGTCTCCCTAGTGGCAATGTTTACACACCGCACCAGGTACTCATTTGAGGCTGAGTCGACCTAGGGGATGCCCGGGACCGGTTCAGATAATCGTCACTGGTGTTGGTCGTGAGCGGGAATCGAACCCGTGTCGCCGGGTTCATAGCGCAGCGCGCTAACCGCTACACTATCGCTCCCCACGCAGAGAGAGACACACATAGAGGAGAGAGACACACATAGAGAGACACACATAGAGGAGAGAGACACACAGAGGAGATACACATAGAGAGACACACACGCAGAGAGAGACACACATAGAGGAGAGAGACACACATAGAGAGACACACACGCAGAGAGAGAGACGTACACAGAGGAGAGACACATAGAGAGACACACACGCAGAGAGAGACACACATAGAGGAGCGAGACACACATAGAGAGACACACACGTAGAGAGAGACACACATAGAGGAGAGACACATAGAGAGACACACACGCAGAGAGAGACGCACATGTATGTATCCTCTGAGTTTCGAGACTCGTTTTTATGAGGGCCGCCATGAAATTGGAATGTTTGGCCAATTGGTGTGAATAAGTGTTACTGATGAAGTCATTATTATTACTAAATAAAAAAAAGTAATTTACATTCCATTGTCAATCCACTGCTGATTAAAACATCCCATGTTGTGTCAAAAATGAGGGTGGGGGGTCGACCATACTTCATTATGCTTGTTAGAGCAGCAAATTACCAATAATATGCTTAATTATTTACAAACTAGTGACGAAACTTAGAGTGCACAAACGTGTTTTTTCACATTCAAATACAGTTCTCCACTGCACACTCATTTTGCAGTTCGTAGATTTCCTTTGAACAAAAACAGAGACATCGCATTTGAAATGGTGGGTCCGCGGTACCTTTAAATAACGCGATTTGATTGATTTATTAGCAATTCTCCAGCCAGTCATGTCTGTCCTGCAGCACTCACACGAGCCCAGAGGCAGCCACTTGCTCGGCCTAATCGACTGCTTAGCAATGCGACCTCAACACGAGTAAAAAAGGGCAATGGAAGGTCACACAGACAATCACAACAACAGAGCACTGGTGACTGCTGTATATCTGACTGTAGTAACTACAGTATAATACTCTCTGCAGTGCTTTGCGCATTTTCACTCCATTGCTTCGACAGCGTTGACATTCCCTCATGCTGATGCTCGTTTTTCTTCGCGTGCTTTTATTTTTCTTGAAGCAATTATAATTTCAGTGATGTACCCACTGAGTGTCAAGGGATCTTTATTGTCACGAGGGTCTTGCATCATGATGTTTGGCTAATTGCATTGCTGCATATCACTGATGAAAGTCACTTTGAATAATACATTGCAAATTTTACAGCTGCAAACCTAGTATTGATGCAGCCTTGAACAGTGTTGGGTGGATCACAAAGTAACAATGCTTGCTATTGGAAAGGTAAATTTTGATTTAAAGCTTTCGTGACTGCAGTAATTCATATTTTTAGTTTTTTCGGTAAAGTCACGTTGAAGAGAAACAACAAAATAATAAAATATATATAACAATAAAAAAAATTCTCACGACGTTTGTTGTTTCTCTTCAACGTGACTTTACCAAAAAAACTAAGAATATTGGAAAGGTACTTGTGACGTTGGAGTAAACGGGAGTTTGAGTGGCGTTGATTCCGGTGGTTGGAATCCAGGCGATGGCTAACATGAGTGGTGAGTTATCTGAACAGGTGTTGAGATGCGAATTCAACCCCGATGAATCTTGGAAAGCTGAATGGAGTTGAAACGAACTTACAAACAAACACATTGTGAAAGACCAAACGCAGAATATCCCCTGGTTTTTGATCTTCCACGAAGCTCATGGTCCACCCTAAAACCACATCTGCACACACCCTGGCAGATGCGGATACCTGATGCACAAATGGAACATTAAAAAAAAACCCTCCAGTGTGCTTGCGACTGTGGTCATCCGGAAAAGACCTTACAATGTATGACGGTGCAATTCCCGATCCACAAATACGAAGGAGACATCACGGCGATACACTACTCCGCTGATCCTGATGCAGTTGCCTTGCTTGTCCACCAGAATGTGAAATTGTGGTTATTGCTCTGCATCTACATCAGCAGCCATACGCAAGAAGAAGATATTAAGACTTCCACCTGACCCCAAATCCACTAACCCTCACTGATCAGTGCGAGGAAGTATGGCGTTCCCTTGTTATTCGCGAGCTTGCTATTTGCGATTTTGGCTATCCGTGAATCGCATCCGGAACTCCACACGACTGCGTCGAGAGAGAAAGAAAGTGACAAGATAAAATAGATAAAGGTACATTCATTTATAAACTATTATTTATACTTTAATATGTATGTGTATTTACTTTATGTTTATTATAACCAATGTTTTTTTGTGTCATGACAATGTTCACGTATTTGATAGCTTATTCGCGTGTTTATTTAAGGTAAGTCATCAAAAATATTTTCATATGATAAAATTATTATCTGCGAAATTTGCTATTCACGAGCATCTGCGGAACGTATCTCTCGCGAATAACAAGGGCATCATGTACTGTATGGTCAAACGACCGACGTGATAAGGGGAGGCCTTCATCCAACATCATCGCTGATTATTTAGACCACGTCTCCCACGCAGTACATTTCTAAGTGCCAGAATGAAGTGCTATTCGGAATAATTGCTCAGTAAGGAAATAAGCACAGACCAAATACGATGTTCAAAACCAATAAAGTAGACACAAAAAACTCCATAAGTGAGAATGGACAAAATTGGATTGATAACGGTCTGAATTTCATTTCACTTACAAATCAAAGTATAAACTGTGCCAGTGTTGGTAAGCTGCACAATTGCTGCCCAAACATTTAAGGACTCAACATAAGTTGTCCAACATTGGTCGCCTACTCATTTGTAACCAACACAGGATCACCTGCGTAAATAAAGCAGAGTTTTATTGACTTACAGGTGAGTCTGCAAAGTGAACGTTGCATAAACTTAGGAAAGCACTACCGCGCATAGTGTGGCGATACCTGTTTATTTAAATGCATTCCATCCCAGAGTTTGTTGAACGTTAATGAATGGGTGACAGACAAAAATCCTGCGGTTGTCCGGGTAACTGGGATACCTTAAGCCCAGCCGATATTCCAGCTTGACTTATCTATACGCTCGATCCCCTAAAAACACTGCCTCCCCCCTGTGCCAGGGTTGTTTGGAATTCTGGAAACTGGGTGAGGGGAGCCCGCTAAATTGTCACGATATAAGCAAATATAAGCAGAACTCGATTCTGGATATTGACGCATAAATAAAACACGTTAGTCCATCAACCTATTGGCTTTTGCAGACCGATATAATGAAGCAGAATTTGTTTAAGCAAGCAAGCAAGCCTTTGGGGTCTCATATGCGGAGTCAGACTTGTTAAACAAGCTTGTGTATTATCAATAAGGGTTGAATCTGAACACAAGGCCAGGTGTTGCGAGATGGTGTGCTTTTTGCACACTGCCTTGCTGTGCGCATGTATTCTCGGACGATAATTGCTGCAAGCTGGCCTGTCTTACAATCGTAAGGCAGATCTACATTGGCACGCGTGAATTCTACACCACCGTGTGCAATACCTTAATCTGTCTCACAGGATTCCTCCTCAATACCGATGCTCGCAAGGCACGCATTCACTCACTCACTCTGAATACGCCATGTGCCCACAGAGAATATGAACAAACATTAAACTCAAGTAAATGTAATTAATCATGAAGACTGCGTGCAAATATTATAGTGTTCCATTGTTGAGCAAAGCTTGGGGAAGCTGATAGAATATGAAAACAATTGAAGTTTTAACGTGAACTACAGATACCGCACATGTATATGTTTTAACATTGAGACATTGTGTTTATCGGTTTGTCTTCATCGTATGGGATAATTGTACACCGGACAATTATTTTTTTGTGAGTTAAAACCTCTTTCGTGCAATTGCGTTGCATTTACACACACGTGAAGCAGACAACACACGACTGTATTCGCTAGAGATTTCACTTTTAGTCGCAGTACTCTTTAAGGTACAGTCACGCGCAGTGGTTAGCGCACTGCCCTTTGAACCTGGCGACCTGAGTCCAATTCCCAGCCACGGCCAACATCAATAGGTGAGGGACTTTCAAACCAGTCCTGGGGGACCACTTACACCCACCCCGCCAACACATACCAGCACGGCGAAGGGTATACAGTCAAACAAGCATCTTTGAATGACACGGCAAAGGAGCGGGCCTTTATGCAGCAGCGGATTTACAAAAGGGCCCGGAAACACATTTAAAGTTAAGAGTGCAAAAAACAAAGCGATGGCACTGCGGAAGGGCATTAGTCCCTGGAAGAGGGCGACGTAGCAACGTGTACACAGCGGAGCGCACATAAAAGCCACAACAAAGGCAAGCGCTGCCATTTGGACTGTGAACATTTTCCCATGGGATCTCCCGAGACGTGTCGGATTTCGCACAAAAGTGGGGACAAATGTTACCCCGAACACCCCTCCTTCTCTCTATCTCTCTCTCATGTTCTCTCTCTCTCTCGTACTTTTTAAAGTCATTTATTACGAGGAGAAGATAAAAAAAACCGATTGCCAATTGTCATGTCCTTGAGCATAGAGTTAGCGAGCACCTATTAAGGCCAAGGGTGGTGCTGCAAAGCACCAGGTCCCCGGCCGCATTTACGTCTCCCCGAGTGGCGATGTTTATACTACACCGCGCCAATGATCTCATTTAAGGTTGAGCCGACCTGGAGGAGGAGGAGGAGGAGGAGGCCAAAGGACCGGTTAGGATAATCGTCACGGATGTTGGCCCCCTGAGTGGGAATCCAACTCGGGTGGCCGGATTCGTAGCGCAGCGCGCGCTAACCGCCACGCCCTGCGCATTCGCACGCCCGTTGCGAAAATTTTCACAATCGACGGCGGCGGCGGCGGTCGGGAGGAAAGGCGCCGTTTATCGGTGGCATTCCATTGCACATTGTGTCTCAAATTCAGACGCAACTTTCCTTCCACCCGCAATTATGGGGGGGGGGGGGGGGGTGGTCTCTTTCGCCGCGCTCGGCGAAACGCTCAGAAAGAAATTACCTTTGCCCATTGACCTTTTTTTTAAATCCCCGATCGTCCTGACTTGACAGTGCCCGGCAACAAAGAAGAATGAGTATGGCATGCACCCCAGCAGGTGTGTGTGGGGGGGGGTGGGGGAGACGTACACACCCATAATTACAGGGCGCATTACATAACCTGTTTGTGTGACCGCATGTTTAGTGGTGGACACCCACACAGATCGTATTTCACTTGTCTTGTCGGAAGGAGTTGGGGGGGGGGGGGAAAAATTAGATTTCAAGCGAGCAGATACAACAGAAAAAAAATGTATGCATTGGCAGTGACGCGACAGTGTATATTACGTTAATGACGTATTGTATTATATTATATTGTTGGTTCGTCTCACTTGTGCAGGATAATTGACATTGTAAACGGTCCCAAAGCTAAAGGTATATAAAAAAAAAGATGCAGCCCTGCGTTTGGTTCTGAACCTTTTTCTGCAGCCTTGCACCTCTTTGATTCTCAATCGTAAGTAAATAAATAAATGCGATGTTAATACATACACAGAGGGTTTTATGAAACAAAAGTAGTTGTTCTAGAATTGAAGCTTTCGTGACTGCAAGGATTCATACTCTTTGTGTTTTTTTCGGTAAAGTCACTTAGGTAGAATAAAATAAAATAAAACAATTAAATTAAATCACGACGTTTTGGAGGCAACACAAGCTTCCGTCTTCAGGTGGGACAGTCACAGCATATACAGCTATTCTGTATTCAGGTGGGACAGTCAGAGCAAATACAGCTATTCTGTATTCAGGTGGGACAGTCACAGCAGATATAGTTATTCTGCTGTGACTGTTCCACCTGAAGACGGAAGCTTGTGTTGCCTCCGAAACGTCGTGATTTAATTCAGTTGTTTTATTTTATTTTAATTCTACCTACGTGACTTTACCGAAAAAAAACAAAGAGTATAAAAGTAGTTGTACTCACGTGCCCGTGCTTAATTTGTGTTTCCATGATTCACCTTACAAAATAAATCTGGCCACGTCTCGCACCCCCATAAAGGGCATCTCGCACCTCCAGGGGATGTGTGCACCCCAGGTTAAGAACTTCCGCGATAGAGGTATCCCTGGACATCAACACGAAAGGGTCTTTAGCCGACCCTTCTTTTGACTTTGCATATTGGAGAGGGTGGAGTGGTGCTGCGATGGATAGCCCACCGCATTCTGTTCCGGGCAATCTGAGTTCCATTCCTGGCCATGGTTCGCGAGTGATGATTCAGTAGTGAGTGATGTCTGAACCGGTCCTGTTCCCCCCAGCTTCATTAGTCTACACTGACCAGCACGGTGAAGTATGGTCAAACAACGCATTTGACCGGCATGGTGTGGAGGAGGATTTCATCCGGCAGTGGCTGAAATGAAGAAAAAATTCGTATCGGATCTCATGTCCAATATTCTAAAGGGGTTTCCATTAATGGTGGTTTCATCATGACCATTAGCCATGATCTGTCTACTGCTGGATGAAGGCCTCGCCTAGATGTTCTCAACGCTCACGGTATTGCAACAAAACAATCCATCCATCTCGTGCATGTGCTAATTTAATCGCTGCATCTCAATGTTGGATCGACTCTCGCGCATGTTGCCACCTTTGGCTGCCACTCATTCCATTGTTAGTCTTGACCAACGACCATTGTGTCCTGTCCAAGCCAAGAAACTTGTCTTAACAGTCCATATGATTGCTAACTGGCATATGTACTCTTTTGTTCCTCTGTCTGCATCTCAGTGTAATACCCAGCATGCATACATCGCCATGCCTTTTTGCGTACGGTTTGTCTTGTGCTGCATTTTATTCATTTATGTCCGTGGTTCTGATCTATGCCTCAGCTGACAATATGTACTGATTGAGAATGTTCTTCTAATAGGCACATGCTGATTTTATCAAGAAAAGCTTTCCAAAATAACTGTATTCAGCTATTCTTCACTATACACCAATGAAAACGAAGGACAGCAAGTTATTGAGGTGACAGACTTGGACTGTAGCCGATCAGAAGACATTCAAACGATAATGTGTAACTGTCATACATCATTAAAACCGTTAAAAGAAGTAAGTGGCCTTGGGCAGGACACATTTCCAGAAGGGTTGATGGCTGTCGATAAAGAATAGTGATGAAGTGGTAGCCAATGATTAGATTTATAACGATTCGATTGAGAAGAGGATGTTCCACGAGGAGATGGAGCGATGAAATTAGTTCGTGTGCAGGCGTTAGGCGGCCTTCATCAAGAAGCGGATTGAGCACACCTTAAATGTTGATGGTAATCCGTTATTGTAAATGCGTTGAAAACTAAATGTGCATGCCAACAGGCTTCCACTTTGTCGAGAGGTCCCCAGATTTGCGAACAAGGCAAATGGAGGTGTGTGCAGAGACGCAGACAAGCAGCTTGGCTAATTTGTCAAATCCCCTGTGAAGTCAAGCTGGGGCCGAGCAGCATCACCACGTGGGACGAGGGTGTAAATTATTTGTTGAGTGTAGCTCAGCGTTTATGTGTGCGTGTGAAGCTCTTCATCAAAGGATGCGTATTACATCATTTTCGTGATTCACAGTGTGGTCCGTACGTCCCGTGACCTCCAATTAATTGACCCATACGTTTTCCCCTTTGCTTATTCATTTTTGTTTTCGCACCCATTGGTATACAGCGGTGTTAGGTTTCTCGAAAATTAAATGGAGATCACAAGACATCTACACCGACCCCGTAGAACAGCTTACATGCCGTAGTGCATCTTGCACATCTATCTGCATACACACACTCTGTGCTGTTGCTTAAAACTACATATGATGTCTGAAAATCGTTTTGCAGTGGATTAACTAATATTGCAAAATATCAGAATATGTAGAAAGGCACAAGAAATATGTTTGGTTATTCAAGATGAAAACATATAGGAAATACAATTTCAGGTGAATGTATATACAGTACCATATTACTTATGTATCGGACAATTAAATAAATAAACACACCACTGATTGTCTATCTACATATAAATACAATGTTTTGAAGTCATCACCCGCTTGGCTTTTCAAACCAACATTGTGGAGACGCATGCTATGAAATAGACAAACTCTGGACTAGTTTCAAGCTTTTGGATCTCATCAGCAGAGTCAAGCTTCTTAAGCAAATGCTGGGTTGCCAGAAGCGAGGCTGCGATGTGGGGATACCACGCTACATCGTATGATATAAGGTCCACAACAATTGTATTGTACAATATGTAAATATCATAAAAAAATGTTTTACTCCATTATTTCCTGACAGATTCTATGTTTGATCACACGCCCAAAAATAAAGTCCTATTCTGCATTATGCTTGTTGTCTTGCATGACAACTTATTGGAAGTCTAGACTGTTGTATCTACTCATTTGATTTTTTACGTAGTGTGTAACTTGACAGCATATATGTTACAAATTCTAAACTTGCAATAGCTATAGAAGACGTATGGCAGGCCCATGTTGTGCGAACTGCATTTGAAGAACTTTGAATTAATTTATATCTGTACTGGAATAATTGTACAGCATAAAAGCAAGAGAATAAAAATGGATATTAAGAAAGTTATTGGAAACTACTATCACGATAATCTTCATATAGTGAAAATGGATATCTTTTCAAATGGTGTCATGAAAACATCTGAAATAGTCTTGGACATTCCCCCTTCACCAACCCTTCCTAACCAGCATGGTGAAGTATGGGGCACCACCGTAGAAAAAATGTTAACTACCTAACCTGGTATACAGGAGGTCGTGGATTTGATCTCGACCCTGACGCCTGCTGTACATTTGGAGTTAGCATGTTCTCCGCCGTGGTCGTGTAGATTTTCTCCGGGTTCTCCGGTTTTTCCCTCCAACATGTGTTTACATTATTTGGCCGCTCTAAATTTCCACGTGATATGCCACTTTGTTGAGCTATCATTTGTGGCCAGGTGGCTTCTGAATAATAACTATATATCTCACCTGATAAAATAAAAAAATATATTTTAGTTTCATGGGAAAAGAACCCACATGAATAACATAGCATGGGGAGGCATCCATTCAGTAATGGATTTAGTATCAGAATCTTTATTTATCCTGGAGAAATCCGATGAGCTATGAAGCTCTTTTTCGCAGATGTAGGTTCACAGATGTCCAGAAGGATTGACAACGGGCTCCACAATTCATGAATTATGATAACATTACTTACATGCAAACTATCGTTACTAAAATAAATTAATAAACATTCATGTGTAAGCTGTCATGTCATGGCCATGGTTATCCATCCAGGCCACAACCCCACAACTAAGGTTGCCAACTCTGAGAGGCAACAAACTGGGGAAAATCACGGGGATATTAGAAGAGATCAGAACTACATGTAAATACTTTGTGGTGTCACATCATCGTTATTCTTATGCAACTGACAAAAAAACCGGGCCTGTTAACCTCCCAGCAGGAATGACAACTTTACCACTAGAAAAAGAGGAGGATCCTAGGGAGGGGGGGGGAAATACGACAGGTCTGCAACCCCACACACGACCCCACGTAAATAACGAATATTTCTCACTATCAGGTGGACTATGCGTGAGGATGGACACGCAGAGATGTACGTGAACGACTGGGACATGCTGGCGGTGGAGCGGGAGGATGACTCGGACTGTGCGGAGCGTCGTACATCCGAGGGAGTAAAAAGAAGTTCGTCTCGTCCCCCAAATGATGAAAGTGTCGACTCTCGTGGAGCAGTGCATCGCCCGCAAAATTAGATACCACAGAACTGCTTCTGAGAGCCCTCCAAAGTCGCGCTACGCTCCTCCAAATCAAGTGGCGAATACGCATCACAAGCAGAGCCACACGCCGCCCTTCGACGCCTCCTCCCCACAGCAGACACCACCCCTCGTACTCGTGAGCCCCCCTACTGTTTCACGGTCTCCGGATACACCACTCGGTCTGGCACCTCAGATAGAGGGGGCCCACAAGCAGCTGCCGCGAGGCAGAAGCCGTGCGGAATTTTCATCGAGCGCACGCAGCTGTTAAAACAGTTTATGTTTCCTTGATCGTCAAACACCACGGAGCAGATTGCGCTCGGAGGTGAAATTGAATAATTGTCATTAGCGGCGCGCCGGGCTGAATTAAAACAAAAGTGACTATTCGCGTGCGTGTCGCGGTCCCCCCCCCCCCCTGAGGCCCATGCGTAACAAGAAATCCGCACTGCCTAGCGACGTGGCTGCGTGTCATCTTCGTCCCGTCCAAGCTACTCGACTCGCGGCTTCGGTGCTTTAAGCAAACGAGGTGGGCTCGTGACGCCTCGATTAGAAATCCGCGGCTCGTTCCGCGAAGATCGTTAATCTCCAAGATGCCCCCAGTACCAGCAGTTACAATGGCTGTCGTGAGCAGACAAAACATTTCAAATGCCGCGGTGCGCTCCGATGAGAGCGATAGGGCGACGCACGTTGCCACATTCACATGAAAGAAACTTTTTTTTACGTGCGTTGGAGCCGTCCACCGCAGCAGCGGCAGCGATGTTATCGTTTGTGCGCGCCGAGGTGTGGTCATTTGCTCACGCAAGTGCGTGGTCATTGCCCGTTTCTTATTTATGTGTAAACAACACAAAAAATCGCGTGGAAAGTGAGCCTTCATCCAGCGGTGGATGTAGGCTACTCGTTTCGTTCGAACTGCTTTTTTTTGTGTGTGTGTTTAGTTTGTTGTCGATCCGGCGCACCTCCGATTAACGAGGTTTGGTTACGTACGGTGTGAAAGAAGTTCAATATGCGTACGGCGTGGTCCAGATTGTCCTGTGACCTCCATATAATTATCAGAAATTTTATATATTTTTGAGTAAGGTTTATTTAAAACGAAAATGAATATGCAAAGGGTCAATTAATTGGGGGGGGGGGGGGTCACAAGACATCTGGACCACGCTGAACAGTGTATTGATTATGCTGCTTTTGCTGATGATGATGAAAGTGAATACTCTTGCTGTATACACAAACAATGTGTAGATTGGAATTCGCCCAGCAGTGGATTGTCCATGCCTGACGACGATAAAAGTGAATACTGTGCCGAATACATACACCATCACCGCACTTCTGCGTCAGCATCGTGATTTATTCCGCTCTTGGATTCGTATTGGCTGATATCAATGGACGCATTGTGTTTTTGTTGCGTTTGGACTGGGGCTGCAGTGGTTGAGCGGTGGTGAGCGTACTGCGCTATGAACCCGGCGACCTGAGTTTGGTATTCCGCCAACGGCTGAGCGACACCGATCAGCATGGTGAAGTATAGTCAAACAACCTCCACGACCAACACGCAGGCTTATGTCTCCCAAGTGGATTCACTGTACACTTATTTTTGGACTGGCTATGCTTTTGCAAACTTGCACATTTCCATTGCTGTGTTATGGTCGTGTACACATGAACACACAGTGGGGCGAGGAACCAATGTGCCATGTAGAAGATGTATTACCGATAAACGATTACAATAACTGATATGGGCATGGTGATGATAATGGTTCTTTTTTTGTTTTTAGCATTCAACTGAAAAGAAATAAGTGAATTGGGATGATACGCATGAAAGACGCCGGCACACGCGTAACTTGCCCGCGTGCAAACAAGAGCAGCCGTGTTCGTCTCAATATAATCACAAGGCCGCGTTCACGACGTTGCCTGCGTTTTGTAGCACGGTAGTGTTGCATCTGATAACCTGGATTTTCACTGCAGCCCTCAGCCCCCAGCCGCTGAGCCTCTCTGATCCGAGCATGCGCTCTGCAACCAATGATTATGTGCACCTGCAGACACACGCACTGCACGCACACGCTGTTATTATGAAGCCGAGCAGCTGTTTTCCAATGAGCATGGGTGCTTTGCCATCTCAGCGGGGGGGGGGATGCTTTAAATTGATTCTGTCCCCGTAGTTACTTCTGCCGCTAATTACCCGCAGCCCTGAGACGCTGGATCGTTTTCCGTGCTGCCTTTCAGGGAAGTAAATCAATATAAATCCTGATAATTTTTGGTTCTATTGGGTAAAGTCACGTAGGTGAAAATAAAATAACAAAAAATCACGACGTTTCGGCCACAACACAAGCGGCCTTCATCAGGTGAAGGGACGAGACTGTCTGGAGGACAGCGCTGTCCTACGCGACTTTACCCAATAGAACCAAAGAGTATGGATCCTAGCAGTCACGAAAGCTTTAAATCTAGAATAAATCCTGATGTTTCATATCCAGGAGAACTAACCCCTTATCCGCAACCCTAACACCCGTGACTCCTTTTATCTGCCAGAACTGTAGTGGTCCGCTGGATAATCTTACGACCCATGACCCTATTATTGCTATCATCTACGATTTTTTTTACCGTTAATAAGTTGAGTAAATTCGAGGATAACATCGCGGAGAACAGGATCTGAGATATTTGTCCCACACATCACCGCAGATAAGAGGGCGTTTCCTGTGTATGATGCTTATATTGTACAGACACACACAGAGACAGTTGGTCTGATCCGCTAAAGTGCAATGATGCATGTCAAAAAAACACAAGCCTCTTAGTGTAACAAAAGCAGAAATTGCCAGTTTCAGACCACAGTTGTTTCATCTGCTGGGTGCTTTACACTACCTCAATGCAGCTTTCGATGCGGGAAGATTCATGCACATGCGTGGAGGTTGATACTCGGGAAAAGTTTTCGATTTGTTTTAAGATATCAGATATGCAGTCCCAATTTCTGATTTATTTTGTCTAAAAATGCATCAAAGTAGGCTCGACTATCATTGTTTATCAAGTAAATAAAATAGTTTAAAAATGTATTTAAATATTCATATATATTTCCCAGAGATCCATCAATGAAAAAATAATTTTAATGCAAAATACGTTTATAAATTACACACTCTTCGGTAAATTTACGTCACTATTCGTGGGAAAACATGTAAGTGAAGCAAGGGAATCACTTTCTGTGATGTCACATTTTCGGATCATGGAAATTTTTGTTAACGGATCATTCCAAATTTCGTAAATCTAGGCCAGATTTTCACATTTTTCATTTCATTCCGAAAATTGGGAACATCTCCAGTAGATGCCTTTCCTTTGCACCACATACGAGTTTTACTGAGTCAATGACTGAATTTTGTAAGGGTGTGACCTGGAAGATTTAAAGTTTATTTCATTTGTTACATGGATGATCCTGTTTAGCCAATTCCCTGGCTATTTTACACGAGAGATCTGTTGTTCGTGAGTAAAGCAATAACAAAGCGAAGACAAAAAAAACAGAACTAATGCAGAGAACGAGCACAGGGTCCTTAAGGAATATTGCACAACTAACAAACGAGGTAGTTAATGGTCGTAAACGTAACACACGCAAATCAAAAGAGCGCAAATGTAATATGGAAACATTAGGTACAGGTGCAAGTAAGCCGCATATTTTAGTCTAAGAGCGACATAAACACATGCCAATCGAGAAAGACAGTGCAAACATGTGCGAGCAAGAAGCGCCAGAAAAAAGTTAGGTACAGGTGCTAGTAAACTCTGTATTCTAACCGAACAGAGACATGTTTCAGCAGTGACGGCAGCTGCCCAGGGCGCAAAGCTGTGAGGGGCACTGCAAACGAGTTTTTTTTAATCAAATGTAATGCATTTACATATATGTGGTGGTTAACACTTCGAGTCACGTGACGGGTAACAAATGACACTAAATGACATGGTTATTACCAGATAATTATTTTCAAGGGGCGTTAAATTCCTCCTTTGACCAGGGTGCCATTTATGTTAAAGCTGGCTCTGAGTACCGGTGCCAATTGTGAATAATTGAGTCCGGGCGATAACTGTAGTTTTATATCCAACCTCTTGGTAACGAAATCTTCGCATTATGCGGCGGGGTATTAGACATGAAGCGGATAATTGAGATGACATCATCCATTTCAATGAGTTCTCAAGCCTCACAACAGTTTCGCTGCATGGACATCAGCGGCGTCTGTTTATGAACATCGCCAGGATCATATATTCTGATCGAGCCAGCAATTGGCGGGTTCTGATCTCCATTGGTGGCTCTGAGTCAGTAGTTGAATTCCAACATGCAACTGGCAGGGCACAGTCTCTGCATAGGTTGACTTTACGCAAAGTGGTACTTGTTTTTTTAATCGAGCCCAGAGGGATGATAGGTTGAGTTGACTTGAGAGTCGTGCCCTCTAGTGACAAGTGCCCCAATCGGTTCAGATCAATTCCGAGTCTCAGTCTGCTTCGCAAATCACCAAATGTAGAGCATCAATCTCCAACACAACTGCTGCACGAGGCATTTCTTTACCCTCTAACACTTCCGTTCGGTTATAAAGAAGGATTTAGAAAGTCAATAGCGCGATTGTTTCTTTTAATTATTTCCCAAACCCCCCACCCTCCAGATCGTACGATTTGAAAAATTTGTCTTGACTTGTTGCCCCATGACTTCACTCAATTCACGTTAAGCAAACATTTAATATGCTCAACTGGGCTCCGTGTAACGAGAGACACACTCATAAGTGTGAGCACTCGAGCACCCGATCTCCTTCGCCCCGTTCAGCTTACGCACCCACAACCCAATCGCCCTCTCCATCACCTCTCCACTCCGGCCCTCCTCTCTATAATCTACATTTAGTTCCACCACCTCTGATTATTTTCTCTGCTCTCCATTACATCTTGATTACAATTTATCAGGATCAGTGTAGCGTTACTGGACAAAATCGGAGCACATGGCGGTATTGCTGTTGCGTCTCATGGTGCTGCCTTTAGAATAGCGGCCGCCAAACGTTGGTGTCCTTGACAAGAGCTGCTTTATTCGTGCAGGGCACACTACGGAGTAAGTGACAGCTTCGTGTAAGCGAGCGGGTGGGAATACACCAGCCCCATAGCGTGACGGAGGGCGAGCCCCCCTGTACCGAAGACTGAAACCACCCCCCCGCCCCGATTCTGAATTCGTATAGTGCGGCCAAGCGATGGTGCGTCGCAGCCTCCACTCAGCTCGAGCAGAACGCACGATCGACACAGGTCGCATCGTTACCGATTCCGTGTAGTGTTGAACATTCGTTCAAACTTTTTTGTTGTGTATATATTCTCGAATTTAATTTTAACAAGAGCCCGGTACAGAGCGCGGACGATGGAAAGGGGGGCTGGTTGGCACAGAAATTCCGTGGCCAAAATCCCATGAGCACCACGCTTATGGGGGCAAGGGGCAGGGAGAAAGGTGGGGCTTGCTACCTTACTAGCCTAGGGACAACGGACAGGAGCATGGATTTATTATTTTAAATGGAATGGAAGGGAACAAGATAAGGAGAAGAGTGGTTTTAAAGTATGTTTCACATTCTGTCATGCCCCCCCCCAGCCACCCCTATTTACCCCCCACCCCTCTTCCCGAGTATTTAATACTCCCCTTTTTAAAACAAAGGTCACACTTCAGAATGAGATGACAATAGGTCAACTTAGTTCAAATTGAGTACCCCGTGCTTGTGTCAATGTCAGCCCTGGAGAGTCAAAGATACACATCTGCGCGTGTGTGTGTGTGTGGTGTAGCCGGTTCTGGGCCTCCCCGAGGTTGACTCAGTCTCAAATGAGTACCTGGTGCGGTGTGTAGTAAACATCGCTACTCGGGAGAAAAATCCGGCCGGGCGTGGTGCTGGCCACCCACCCACAGCACTTGCCTCAACAGTCTGCTGAAGCTAAGCGGGGGGGATCTTTATCCTAGTAGCCACAACAATCGCTTCATATGCTGAGCGGAACCCAATTAGGTGCTTGCTTAGAGTCTGCATAAGTGAATATGGAGGGGGCGAATATTTGTTTCTTGAGCGTGCATCCTGAACATGTGCAACGGTTGTTTCCGCGCGTGGATTCGGAACATCGCGCTTGAACAACGCGAGACGCAACCCCGGAAAGCCCATCACGAAAACCGTACGGCAGGTTGATGGTGTCAGTTCGTTGGGGTTGGTATATCTGTTGCAGCAGCAGCAGCAACAGCAGCAGCATTCCGAGTTGACACCTAGAAGTGGCGGGCGACCGATATTCAAGGATGGATTTTCATCGAGGCACTGCGGTCCCGCTCCGCACTTTTAGGAAACGTCCTAATTTGTTTTCGCCATGCCTCATTGGGAATTGCGCATCAAAGGCAGCGGACTGTACAGTGTAAAGGATAAGGTTACGCTGCGCTAACAAAAACAAAATATATATGTTTTCACGTGACATTTTGGCAGCCGCCTTGTTTTTCTCGTTTCGCTTGAGCACTGACGTTCCCATACGCCTGGCTGCCCGGCCATACGGCATGAATCACACGTTTTTTTTTGTTGTTGTTGAGAATCTATAAACAAGCAAATATATTAATAGTTTGCGACTGCGTTCGTTGCGGTGCAGGGCCGAGACGAAAAAAAAAACAATTGGCATCTTCGCGCTCAAACGAGCGGTAGGGCAGTTCCCATTTTCGCTGGCAGCCCAGAGGCAGTGCCGCAGCAAATTGAACGCTCCTACGGCAAGGGTGCCACAGGATTCTATCGATGGCCAAGATGAATGATTGTAGCCGATGGATCTAACGTGTCCGAGAGGGCGTCCCACCAAGGAGATGGAGTGGCGAAATCAACTCGCGTTCAGGTGCTTTGGTGGAGTATTACCACCACAGGATCATGCGAAATGGCGGTGGTTTTGGGGAGGTCCCTTCATCTAGCAGTGGATCGATCACGGTTGATGATGGTGGCAGGTTCAAGTCTCTCTATGGGACAAAGAGTGGTTGACATCCTGAACATTGGTATTGATTTTATTAACCGTGGAAAAATGATGGGCTGAGTTGACTTACTGACCAGAATTTGAACTCACACTCTTCCATTTGTGAGTCAGGTGCTCTGCGAGTGCCCACCTGGTTAGATATTACAAAGTACGATTTGTTAACGAATAGGAGTTTAAAAAACACCAACGCACAATACTGTACTCGTTGCCAAGTTGTACTTAAATATTATTATGCTTTACACTTTGCATAACAGACTAAGTGTTTGGATTTCATGTGGAAAATGTACATATTCAGGAATACTAGACTAGAAAAATTCAGTATCATTTAGCATTACAATAAGATGCAATGTCACACAGTATTAACTTTCGTACAAAATCATACAGAATTTGCAATTGCAATTCCTCAATGTACGGGAATCACTCACACCAGGCTTGTGCATGACAGTGGAGGACACCACATTGATGCGATTAAATAATAAAATAATCAACCTCGATTCATTTCTCTCATGTGTGTAATGAAATAAACTTCAGTCCATCAGCAGAATGGGGCTTCCAGAGAAATATTATTCAGCAGTATTCGTCTAAGCAAGCAAACTCTGGATCGGTTCCAATATTAAGGGTCTCATCGGCAGAGTACAGCTTGCAAAACAAATACTGCTGGGTTGCCAGATGTTACAAACGACCATAATGATTCACAAATGATTATGCATTATTGCGTAGCATTGTAGGTAATGAAATAATAAACTAACGTCAATTTGCCTCTCCGCATGAACATAAGTGGCTGGTCAAGCAAACATATTTCACGTGGAGAGACAAATGGAGGTTTGCGTGTTTATTTATGTATTTACCCACAACACTCCATAAACAATGCATGAGTTTGCATATCTTCATATAACAGGTGAGTTTTTTTTTAAAGTCTGACGAAGATATCATGTAGAAATACTTTCTTCAAATTCAGACCAAACTTGCATAACTTCCCAAATGTCATGTATGCGAATGCACTGCCATGCGTTGGTATTTTCAAAAACACACCTCCCCGGATTATGGTATGTGCTATGCTGCTCTGTGCATTTGCTGTCAACATATATATGTAGGATCGAAGAAAAGGTGCAGCCCTGCAATTGCTTGCTCACGCCACTGCTGTCATAATGGCCTCCACTAAAGAGAGCTTTAGAGAGCCTCTCAGTGATTACTTGGGCTACTCTACCACACGGGCCAGACTTCTTGTACAAGGCGGCCCGTGTGGTAGAGCTGTGCCCCACCAAACGCAACCAACCTGCCGATCGACTGACTATGGTGTACCCATGTATCTTGTTGGGTGGACAAAGGTTGGAAGGATTGAAGAAACTTGCCCCCTATTTTGTCAACCGCTGCATGGCGAAACTGAACCAGTGGCCTGTGAATTGCAACATGTGCACAGTGTTCGAGTAATATTGTGGAAAATCCGTACTTTCAACCATTACAGCAATTGGCTGTTATCCGTTAGGACCATTTTTATGAAATTAGATCAGGACCTGTCTCCAGATTAAGTGGCTGCTGTACATTTCTACGTGATAATCCACTTCGTTGAGCTATCATTTTGTGGCCAGGTCGCTTCTGAAAAAGAGCTAATAACTCAGTGGGCTTCACCTGGTAAAATAAAAATATGTTTGTGAGTGGCTTTCCTTTCCTATACTTTGCACTTCTATCTTGTTTTGTATTGTTTTCTGTTGCATATTTCTGACCTGCCCCTACTGGACATTTCTGAAAAAAAGAGCGTTATAGCTCATCGGATTCCTCCAGTCTAAATAAATATTTGCATAGGATATGCTCAAAACGTCCCCCCAAAAAACACATACATGTATTATTTGAGAAGGGTGTTTGTCACCATGCCAATTATATACGGCATCATCGAACTGTAGCGAACAGTAGTATGTTGCTTTGTGTTTTTAGACAAACACGTGGTCCTGGGCAGGACACTTCGCTTGAAGGGTGATGGCCGAATGAATGTCAAGAATAATGACGGGGCCGGCACGAAGAGATGACGTCCACCGACGAGATGGAGCGATGAAATCAGCTCATGTGCAGGTATTCGGTGGATCACTGCATCTCAAAACCATGAGAGGTGGCGCAGGCTTGGAGAGGCCTTCATCCAGCAGTGGATTGATTATAATAGCTGAGAGTGATGATACTAGATTTGAAGCTTTCGTGACTGCAATGATTCATACTCTTTGGGTTTTTTCGGTAAAGTCACGTAGGTAAAATAAAATAAATATTTTACCTACGTGACTTTACCGATAGTGATGATAACCTAGACATATGGTGTTAGGCTTCTTTCACAGGAACAATTCGTCTATTGTTGCTTTGCCCTTTCTCTCCAGTGAATGTTGTTCCTACTTTGTTAATGGAGCATGTTTAAAGATGTAATATGTTCACCTAATTCAGTATCTGTAAGCCACATTTTTTTTCTGACTGTTTGGCAATAATAGCCAACGGAACGTCATTCCTTTCCACCTGATCTCACTAAATGGGTCATTTTCATCCTGTTTGGAGGACTTTGTTTGGTAAACAATGCGTTTCCTAATTTACTATCAACGTAATCATTTTAAAAGAAAAAAAAACCTGTTGGGAATAGGAGCAACGCTGCAATTTCTTGCTCTCGCCACTGCTGGTGAAAGGACTTCCAAAATACATGGAGCTCGAGAGGTCCCGTCTTCCAGACTGGCCAGACCTCTCGGAAGACGTGCGAGTGCCTCCCACACTTTACCCCGCCACATGGACGAACCGTGGGTATACCCAACCAGACATAGCTGGACAGAGGCGTGGGGATATGGGCAACGTGCACCATTGTTTCAACTGTCACGCAGGGTGAAGAGTGTCTTATCACGTTATTATACTTTTTGGGAATTCGCTCTGTACGTAGCCCAGCCGTGCTAATCGGAGGTGCGGAATAAGGGACCGTCCATAAGTGATGTCACGCAGCTAGGGGGGTGGGAAGGGGATCAGACATTTGTGACGATGTGTGACGAGGGGAGGGGGGGGTTGAGAAATGTGACGTCACATCAAAATGCGCAACTTTAAATAAATATAGACAACACGTTCTACTTAATTAAATAGACTTTTTAATAAATGTTTTCTCCTACAACATCAGAGTGCAGCGCCACATTAAATACGCACTACAATGACAATATTTTAAAGCGATTTGAAGCATGTTTAACTTTTTTTGTGGGGGGGGGGGGGGCAGAGCTTTGTGACGTCATAATTTAGGGGGGGGGGGTCTGACTTTTTGTGACGCCGTGTGACGAGGAGGGGGGGTAAAAAAATCGTCCAAAACCGCGTGACGTCATTTATGGACGGCCCGTAAGGTTGTTGTATCAATGTTTTTTTTTATTTAAAGCTTTCGTGACTGCAGTAATTCATATTCTTAGCTCTTTCGGTAAAGTCACGTTGAAGGGAAACAATAAAATAATGAAATATATATAAAACAATAAAAATTATCACGACGTTTCGACCATAACATTGCATTTCTATGGCAATCCTGTCACACCTGATGACGACCGTTTGTGTTATGGTCGAAACGTCGTGAGAATTTTCTTATTGTTTTATATTTATTTTATTATTTTATTGTTTCCCTTCAACGTGACTTTACCGAAAGAGCTAAGAATAATGTTTATTTTGTTGTCTTTCTTTTCTCCCCGTGATCGCCGTGAAGTAGCCGCCGGGCCGGAGCGTTCGGGGCACGCGAGCGGGCTTGAAAGCGACAGCCACGTGGACGTCCCTTCGGCCCGCTCGCACGGCAACGGCCGGACAGCAGCCGCAGCGTGAGCCGCGGAGATCGAAAGGCCCACAGACGGTGGCCGCGAGAAAGCACCGCGGTCCCGTGTGTTGCCGCCCGCTGAGCAGGGAACAAGCGGCGTGTTCTGCATCGATGTGTGCGTGTACGTTGAACTTCTTTCGCACCGCACGTGAGCCAACTGCGCTAATCGGAGGTGAAGGAGAAGAAACTAAACGCAGAAAAAAAAAACCCAGCTCTGGCACGTAAACCGCACACTCTCGTGGAGTGTCGAGAATGGCGCTCTGTGCATGACCGGGGCAGATGATGACATCAGACGCCAATAAGTTGTAATTTTTTTTCGAGAAAACAAAACCAAAACTTTAGACTGCCCCCTCTGCAGAAAAAAAATCTCATAAGCTGTTAATCTTCAACATCTGTGACTTCCTCCCCAACTGATAGCCAATCGTATGGCTGTGGAATTCGGGTGTAATTACAGGCAATGGCTGTGCCGGGTACATCCCACGCCCATATCCACGCCATGGGCAAGAGGTCATGGTTGTATTGCCTGGAATTTGCTGCTCACAAGAGTGAATTTTCTTGGTAAAACCACAAATAACTTTTCTGGAAGCCGTTATACTTTGTGAAAGACAACGAGAGCTTTGTACAAACTTGGAGGTCACGTGTTGTATTGATCTTTTTACTGCGTACAATTTTTTGACAAAACACACTAAAAATAAAACTTTGATCACTTCCTCAGATCAAGTGCTCTCTGCAACTGCAATTGCCAAGTGCACTGATGACAGTCTTGGTGACACCATAACATAACACAGAGCGTTTCAGGCATCGTATTCTTCAGACTGTTATTTTTAAGAGTCCACAGTTTACATTCTCACTTGAGTTATCAAAACTATAATTCTATGTTTGTGAACGATGGATTTTATGTTCTAGATTTGAAGCTTTCGTGACTGCAAGGATTCATACTCTTTGGGTTTTTTCCACTTGATGCAGCGATCTTGCTGTGACTGTTCCACCTGAAGACGGAAGCTTGTGTTGCCTCCGAAACGTCGTGATTTAATTGTTTTATTTTATTTTTATTTTACCTACGTGACTTTACAAAAATAAACCAAAGAGTATAGAGGATTTTATGTTGTTATTAGCAGCCAATGTGGTTATATTTCTCATTTGAGTTATCAAAAACAAATTGTTTTGGGATTTTGTGGAATTAAATTCTTCTGTTTTTTGTTTTGTTTTAAACTAAACCTGCTTACTTACTTAGATTAGAAAATAAATCACTTGTCCACTTTTACTTTGCAGGTTTAAAACAATATTAGCATCTTATATAGATTATAAGGCACTCCGAAAAGTAAGATGCATGCAAAACGTGTGCCTGGTGTCAATAAGGCTATACAAATCTGGCCACAGTCCTGAGATAGTCGTGGGAATTCCACATTCCTATGGCGGGGGTTAGTCTATCCATAAGAAAATTACCGTTGACTTACCCACAAAATGGCACCAATTTGATCTATCTGGGAAGGATGATCGGCTAAGTCGACTTCCAATCACGTTTGAACTTGCAACCTTGCGATTGCGAGCCATTTACTCCACCACTAAGCCACCTGACATTGTCTCGGCCTCGCTGTGCGCTGCGTTGCACCATTCTCCCGAGTAGTTAACCTCGCATTCAATAAACCTTCAGAGCCAGGGTGAACACCTGACTCCAACGTATTTAATGAATAGAACGAGGAAAAAATGATGGAAAAACAAAACAAATACAGCATCTGTTAATACTTGCAATATCCATACAATGAATGAACACAAGGAGCATCATAACATTGTCTTAGATAACATGAATCTCAACAATAGGTCCTGGATGGATCAGGCACCTACATTAGCACTGAATAGCCATACAACAAGAGAATAAGCTACTGTGTTAAATAAGGTCACTTTGTGTAATCACCATACTGCAGCCTAAATGTACAGTGCTGCATATAACACTGAACTGTGGATGAGATACTTTTTCATCCTTGCTCTCAAGATCGCATTAAAGTTACATGGACACAAGTCTGGCTCGACTTATCCAACTACAATAACATTATATTCTTAGTTTTTTCGGTAAAGTCACGTTGAAGAGAAACAACAAAATAACAAAATATATATAAAACAATAAAAAATTATCACGACGTTTCGACCATAACTCAAACGGTCATCATCAGGTGTGTCGGTTTGCATAAATTTATTTTTAAAACGGCACATTTATTTATTTATAAAAAAACGTTGGCGTCACGCGCAGCGATTGGCAGTTTGCCCAGGACTAGTCCATCTATTTTTTTTTAAAAGAGGAGGGGGGAGACGAAATTTTTTATAATGTATGCTGTCTGAAAGCCACTGTAAGCGTGAACAATCAATCAAGAACTGAAATGATTTATCAAATCTTTCCAATGATTGCTAAGATAGAATCCATCTTCTCGGTTGAAATTGTCTCTGTGCTTGTATATGTGGATAGCCTCATGAACGAATCTCTCATGGAAGCCAGATGGCTTACAAAGAACCTCCGTCTTGGAAAAGTCAATGGCATGTGAGCCTACTGAATTAGAACAATGATCTGCTACGGCCGAGGTGTTGGTCCTACCGTGTTTAAGGTCTGCTTTATGTTCACGAATGCGGTCCGAGATATGGCGTTTGGTTTCTCCAATGTAACTACTACCACAGAGGCAACTTAGTTTGTAGACACCAGGGTATTGTATGTCCGGAATCACATCTTTTACAGACGGAACCAGATCACGGATTTTATGTAATGTGTTGAAACGGACCTGGATCTTGTGTTTATTCAAGATTTTGGAGATCTTTTTTGTGATCCCAGCAATGTAGGGTAAAGTGATGGTTTTGAAAGGCTCCTCAAGAGGGTTCTTCTTCATGGTTTGAGTGATAGCTTTGCGGATTGTATAGTCGGAGTAACCATTAGCCCTAAGAGCTTGGTGTACGTGCTTGAGTTCACTGCTTATGTGTTCCTGGTCGGATATGCATTGGGCTCTATGATACAGAGTCTTGATGAGAGAATTCTTCTGTGATGGATGGTGGTGGGAATCCGGTTTCAGATAAGCATCCGTATGGGTAGCTTTCCTGTAGACAAGAAACCGGATTCCCACCACCATCCATCACAGAAGAATTATCTCATCAAGACTCTGTATCATAGAGCCCAATGCATATCCGACCAGGAACACATAAGCAGTGAACTCAAGCACGTACACCAAGCTCTTAGGGCTAATGGTTACTCCGACTATACAATCCGCAAAGCTATCACTCAAACCATGAAGAAGAACCCTCTTGAGGAGCCTTTCAAAACCATCACTTTACCCTACATTGCTGGGATCACAAAAAAGATCTCCAAAATCTTGAATAAACACAAGATCCAGGTCCGTTTCAACACATTACATAAAATCCGTGATCTGGTTCCGTCTGTAAAAGATGTGATTCCGGACATACAATACCCTGGTGTCTACAAACTAAGTTGCCTCTGTGGTAGTAGTTACATTGGAGAAACCAAACGCCATGTCTCGGACCGCATTCGTGAACATAAAGCAGACCTTAAACACGGTAGGACCAACACCTCGGCCGTAGCAGATCATTGTTCTAATTCAGTAGGCTCACATGCCATTGACTTTTCCAAGACGGAGGTTCTTTGTAAGCCATCTGGCTTCCATGAGAGATTCGTTCATGAGGCTATCCACATATACAAGCACAGAGACAATTTCAACCGAGAAGATGGATTCTATCTTAGCAATCATTGGAAAGATTTGATAAATCATTTCAGTTCTTGATTGATTGTTCACGCTTACAGTGGCTTTCAGACAGCATACATTATAAAAAATTTCGTCTCCCCCCTCCTCTTTTAAAAAAAAATAGATGGACTAGTCCTGGGCAAACTGCCAATTGCTGCGCGTGACGCCAACGTTTTTTTATAAATAAATAAATGTGCCGTTTTAAAAATAAATTTATGCAAACCGACACACCTGATGATGACCGTTTGAGTTATGGTCGAAACGTCGTGAGAATTTTTTATTGTTTTATATATATTTTGTTATTTTGTTGTTTCTCTTCAACGTGACTTTACCGAAAAAACTAAGAATATGAATTACTGCAGTCACGAAAGCTTTAAATCAAAATTTAAATACAATAACATTCACAATAATGCAAGTGGCAGGATTCGTTGTTAACTAGGCCTCATATTCATCATAACAATTTAACAGCATCATAAAGGCATTTACAGCATTATAACGGCAATCCTAACATTCTAACAGCATTCCCAGTAGTATAAGAACATAAACCCTATTATTATATTTTGGTACTGGCAAAGGAGGTCTAATGATGTAGATGCTCACCCCGAGCCCTCATTACTTTGAGAGTGCATTGTCTTTGAGCTGTATGCCTTTTGGCGTCGTCTGGTCGAGCACCAATTGGGTCGAGGCTCAAAAGAAAGCCGTCCCTTGGTGTGGACCAATCCGTTTCAAGGACAATGCATATATTATCATAGTGTGTTTTTTGTTTGCATTTGACTGCAGGTATTGTGGTTAATTCAGACATGAATCCTCGTAAAAAGGTTTCAGTTTTGTTGCCAGAAAAAAGGGGAAAGACCCTATTATAACATAAACGAACTTACAGACAATGCGTCTTAAAGTCCCACAATGAACAGATCCACCTGTTTTGATTTAAAGCTTTCGTGACTGCAGGGATTCTTATTCTTGGTTCTTTTGGTAAAGTCACGTCGAAGGAAAACAATAAAATGATAAAAATATTGTTTTATATTTTTATTATTTTATTGTTTCCCTTCTACGTGACTTTATCGAAAGAACCAAGAATATATATAGGTGCACCTGTCTTCACTGAGACGCTATTTGTGCCTCCATTTTGTACTCTGTGTAATGGCTGACACCCTGCCTCATGGCTTAGAGAACCTTCAATCGTAACTTTCTGGTCATGTGACCAAACTCAACACCATATCAGGAAATTCCTGTGTACGCACACCCCCATATCTGCCGTGAGGCAGAACAGGCACACACCAACTGCATTTTAAGAAGCACGCTGAACGTTCTTGAACTTTTTTTCTTCAGGCCTTCTGATGGCTCTCATAATTGTGTCAACGAACAAACGGAGCGCCGGCTTTTATCATAGATATGGTAATCCTGTCTTGTTGCATGCAAGCACCAACTGAATAAGCCTCACCACAAATTTCCTTTTCACTCTGCCCTGAAGAAGGACCATTGCCCAACACCTTGCATTTCTAGACCGAACAACGTCCCGTATTTGACCGTCACATGTCCACCGTGACCAGCTGCCCGCAGCCAGTGCACCCAGTGCGGGCGGCTGTGATGCAACCATCGTTTTCTATAGCCGTTCACAAATCCGACCTTTCACACACAGATTATGTATTCCCAATATTGTGTAGAGTTTTATTATTGTTCTCAAAATACAGTGAAGAAGGTTGCACTGTATTTTTGTCCAGTAACCTATTTGGACGCAGTGCAACTGTGATTTCCTAAATAGGCGTTCAAATATATCTGACCATTTCACATACCCGCCTATAACTCAGTTCCCAGCAAGTTGGATATGCAAATTGCACTGTACATTTTACTATTAAGGTGAAGTCAGTGGTGATGTTTGCAAAGGGGTTTTAGAGTTCCATATCAATTTTACCTATTTTGTTTACAAAGGTGCTCGCTTTTCAGAGCGTTAGGCACATTCTGGCTCCATTCAACAAATTGACTGATTCTGCACGGCAATAGTTCTTGAGAAATATTTTTGGTTAAATTAGAGACGCCTTGACACTTTTTCAAATCCACAAAATACATCACAGAATACATCACAAGCACGCGCAGTGCCTTGAGCTGGACTTTAATTATCCCCAGGACCCTTATACAATTTTCCCTTCATATGCCAGTTAAAGCATGTACAAGCAGCAATTTGATAATTATATGTATATGAACCAGCAACCAGGCTGATACTGTAAGACGTATGACATCTGAAAACAGACATCCTTTCACCTTTATAATCTCGTGCATATTTTTGTCCTGTCCCACCCAAGGTTGAAACCCAAGATCTCAGCGGTGCTGACGCAGTAGTACCCTGGCACCAACGTTTCTTACCTTTATAATGAATGTACACCGGGTGTTACTGTGTCCATGCCAAGTGAGTGCAGCCACACACACAAAAAAAATAGAAAACATTTTCTCGAGCACGGCCACTCATCCTTGACCTTCAACGCTTTCAAACTTTTTGACACCCGAAAAGACACCGTCACAGCGCAATGTTGATGCAAACTATGCAGCCGTGGCATCTGTCATGCACCTTAAAGAAGGCATTCACACCGAAATTTCACCACGTGAGACAATTCTATAAAATAAAAAAATGACTTCATTTCACGTTACTGCTTTTATGTATTGTCAGTACACCTAAATCCTCATATTGTAAGATATATCGTAGTGTCGCCATATCGCGGTGACATGAGTACAGTACTTGCTCATAGGCAGCGTGCACAGGAAGGTGAGGGGTGATATTGCCCTCTTTGCCAGGCAGACTTGGGGTGGCATTCAATAAAATGTAGACCCCTCGAACTAAAAATCCATTTGGGTGATAACCAGTGCCGGATTATCCTAGTAGCAGCTATATATGTAGTATATGTAGTATATGTAGTAGCTACTACATATGTAGTAGCTACATATGTAGTAGCTACTATATATGTAGTAGCTACTACATATGTAGTAGCTGCTACATATGTAGTAGCTACATATGTAGCTACTACATATGTAGCAGCTATATATGTAGTAGTAGCTACTATATATGTAGTAGCTACATATGTAGTAGCTACTACATATACTACATATGTAGTAGCTACATATGTAGTAGCTACTACATATACTACATATGTAGTAGCTACATATGTAGTAGCTACATATGTAGTAGCTACATATGCTATGGGCCAGCACTTCCAAGGGCCCCGCGCTAAATGCTTTCAAGCTATCAATTCCGGCTCAGTGATTCTGCACTTGCTCTATTACTATAGTACTATACTGTCTTCAACTTTTATGAACGACTGGATGTTTAAGGTTAGCGATTTGTCATATTATCTGGTTCATATTCTTAGCTCTTTCGGTAAAGTCACGTTGAAGGGAAACAATAAAATTATAAAATATAAAACAAAATGTTTTATATATATTTTATTATTTTATTGTTTCCCTTCAACGTGACTTTACCGAAAGAGCTAAGAATATGAATTACTGCAGTCACGAAAGCTTTAAATCAAAATATTATCTGGTTGTATAGCAAATGAAACAATACAATTACTTTACTATGCTTATGAAAAATGTATGTGTTTGAATATTTACGTGTTTTTTATTTTAATGTATTTTTTTTATTTAGGGCTCCTTTATAATATACTAGCGGGAAGTACCCGGCGTTGCCCGGGCGAAAAAGACACACACACACACATCGACCCACACACACAAACACATCGACTTACACACACACACATATGGACTCACACACACAGACATCGACTTTAGATACACACACATGGAGTTACACACACATATCGACATACACACATACAACGACTCGCTCACACACACATCGACCTACACACACATATGGACTTACACGCACACATGGGACAAAGTGGGGAAGACCCTGCTGAGGCTGCGGTGCCTCAAATATTGGAAGAGGAAGTCACCCCCTGTGAGTGGCTGTCTGAGGTGCCATCTGTTGAGGAAGTACTGAAGGATATCCAGAGTCTGAAACCAGGAAAGGCACCGGGCAGAGATGATTTCCCAAGTGAAATGCTGAGGGAGGGTGGCGTTTGTGCACAGGTTGCCCTACATGACATCATATCAACAGTCTGGACCACTGGACGGGTTCCGCAGGATTGGAAGGATGCCCTCGTGGTCCCTATTCTTAAGAAGGGAGACCGCACAGACTGTAACAACTACAGGGGCATCTCACTCATCAGTGTGTCGGGAAAGGTCCTGGCAAGGATTATTCAACACCGCCTTGCCAGGCACGCTGAGGAGAGGCTTGCAGAGCCCCAGTGTGGTTCAGGAAAGGGCGGTTCTGCACAAATGCCATATTTTCTGTCCGTTTGCAACAGCAGAGATGTAGGGAATTCCAACAAGACCTACATCTCTGCTTTATTGACCCAGTAAAGGCCTATGATACCATCAGTAGGCCTGGGCTCTGGGTTGTTCTTCGTGCTTTCGGAGTCCCTGACCCGCTGCTCATGATCATTAAGGACCTGCATGATGGTGAGCGGGCCCGGGTAAAACT
Source organism: Petromyzon marinus (assembly GCF_048934315.1). Classification (NCBI taxonomy): domain Eukaryota; kingdom Metazoa; phylum Chordata; class Hyperoartia; order Petromyzontiformes; family Petromyzontidae; genus Petromyzon; species Petromyzon marinus. Next base: position 10,323,915 of record NC_133671.1, read on the forward strand.
ACGTGGCCGGGAGTCAGAGCCATTCCCTGTTCACCTTGGGGTGCGACAGGGATGTCCTCTGGCTCCAACATTATTTAACATCTATTTGACCACGTAGTTCGTGAAGCCTTCAGTAGCTGTACCGGAGGAATTTACATCTGGTACAGATACAATGGGAGGCTGTTCGATGCCCGGGTTGCGTCAAGGGATGGCTCCCTAATGGTCAACCACGTTATGTATGCGGCTCACTCAGAGGAGGAGTTGGAGGCGCTGCTGCTGAAACTGAAGTGTGCCACTAAGAGGTGGAGCCTTACCATCAGCCCCATCAAAACGAAGCACCTGCCTGGGTATTTTGTACCATCGGGCACTCCACTCCCACAACTCCCAATCAGTGGGGCAGTTGTGGAGAGAGTTGAGAGTTTTCCATACCCGGGCAGTGTGCTCATGACCGGCTCCGGTTTAACAGCAGAGGTCTCACTCCGAATCAGTCGAGTGGCATTATATTTTCATCGGTTGCGTAATGCTGTGTGGAAGCTACCTGGTCTGTCGCTCCGCACTAAGCTTTGGGTCTTCTCGGCCACAGTCATTTCCCTCCTTTCTCTACGCTTGCGAAACGTGGACCCCCTAATGGAACATCTTCGCCGGTTAGAAACATTTAGGTTGGCCTGCCTGCGATCCATCCTGGGTTTAAGCAGGCTGGATTGTGTGAGGAGCTCACAAATCCTTGAAAGATCTGGGCACGGTCCCATCGGTGAGCTCCTCCGGCAGGCAAGGCTGCATTGGCTGGGCCATGTAGCCCGCATGCCCAATCACCGCATGCCCAAACAGCTTTTTTTCGGCCGGATTGAGGGGGCTAAACGGGCATGGCACGGGCTAGAGAAGAGATGGAGTGATGTGGTACAGGAGGACGTGGAGCTGAGTGGAATTGCCGATGACTGGTACCAGCAGTGTCAAGATCGGCCTCTGTGGAGGAGGCTCGTGAAGGACGCTACTGGGCAGTTGAAGGCAGTCGCCCTCCAACAAAAACGGAGGGCGGAGGAGCGACGCTCACAACAACGAGCGGAGCGCCGGGTGGCTAAAGCACAGCAAGTTGGCACAGTAGGGGGCACAGGTGGTGCATCAGCCTGTCATCTCAGTCAGTCGACCCGTGGCACCTGCTGGGTCTGCCCCGTGACCTCTTGCCAGCGGGCGTTCGACACTTCACGTGGCCTCAGGGTGCACATCGCCTGGCACATGCGTCGTGGTGACGTCACCGCCACTTCGTGGCGAATGGCGGTTGTTGTGTGCAAGTGCATGTACATGTTTGGTTAGTCCACGTGTGTGCAAGTGTGTGTGTGTGCGCAATACCTTCCAATACAGCTGGTGGATGCATGAGAATGTTGTGCCTGAGCCAGCATTGGCAGATTTACTTTGGAATATTTCCCTATATTAAGAATAAAAAATAAATGAAACTCCCTTTGCCCGTAAAAATCCCTAGGCTGAGGGTAAAAATTGCTCGTCTTTAAAGTTCTGCCAGGCACCAATTCTGTGCAGGGATTTGCATGCATTTCATAAATGCTGCCAGTCCTTACAATTGGAAAAGCTCGCATGGCACATCATTGGTGTAACGCGAACAAATGTGTTATTTTTTTCCCTGTAAATAGAATCTACGTATCCTAAACGTGTTTTGACGTACGATCAAAAGTTACATCGCTTTTTACCAATTTTGTTTAAATCACTATTTCAAACGTATAAGACTATGATTATGATCGCTCCATTTAGACAGACACAAAAACATTGCGAATCATTTAAAATGCTCCTGCCTACTCGCAGAAAAATAATGAATCGTAGAACATTTGAGTGAATTGGCATTTTGTGTGCTCACCTCAAGCAACTGTTGACCAAAGCATATTCACTTACTCGGTAAACTTAAAAATGCCCCTAAAACAATATTGGGAAAACTAAATCATGAAATCAATGTCAAGTTTCGGTTCACCCAACCAACATTTTTTTTCTCTCTCCCACCCACAGCACAGTACTCATGGGAAGAGAGTTGAATGCAAGCGGCTGTTATGCAATTATTGGTATTGGCATTTCCTTCAAAGTTTATCAAAACCGTGCCATCTACTTTCTTCACAATGTCACCATTTTAACGTCTTGGATATTGCCAGAGGAATAAAAAAAATAAAACATTTGGTCACAATGTGTGCTGCATTTTCTAGGCGAGGCGCACGCCACGCCACGCAAGCACGCGTGCAGACATTCAAGAACACGCGTGCACACATTGAAGAACATGCACAGGCCAATGTAGATCCACACACACGCTGCACACGCTTAGTGGCCATCAACACGTCTTTTTTTATTTATGCACAGTAATTACGGTTATACATATATAAAGCCATGCTAACTTCTCTTTTTTCTTGGGTTCTCTGCCCAAGGGGTAGATTATCGGATCAAGTTTCTCGCATCTTGTCTGATCTTGCAATTTCCTCCCCGTTATAACGGCTGGCTGTCCCTTCAGGTGGATCAAGCATCTCCTTCCTTTTTATACCTCGTGGCCTTTCCCCCAGCATCCTTCAAGAGCAACTCGGCCTGCAGTTGGGGGTAACTGGTGGGTGGCGGGGGAAGGTGGGCTGAGGGGGTCACCCAGGGACGCCAGGTAGGGATGCTAGGGGAATGGGGGTTGGGTACCGTTGTCCTAAAAGAGATCCTTCCTCTATTAACACAGCTCGCTAATTGATATGCTCTCGACTTGTACCGGCGTATTGTTCTGGCACGATGTCCGACATTTCGTTCCACGTGCTGGGAGCTTATTCAGTTGGAACGTGAAAATTTTACTTCAAAAGCAGAGAGATTCTTTCAGAAAGAAGCTCCCAGCGCTCTGGAACAAAACGTCGGACATCGTTCCGAAAAACACGCGGCCCACAGCCCCCAAAACACAGCCACACGTCTCAACCGTTAAAACCTACGTAGGTGCTCATACTAATGTACGAATGATTTTTTTTCTTTTTCAGGAACATACATAATTATACAGTACGCATTATATGCAAAAGGCAAATTTTTATTTGAATTGCTTCGTGAAGGGTAACATGATAATACACTTGATCTTTCGAAATTGCAGCGTATGAAATTACGCCACAACATTTAGAATGCGCGTATGCAATTCAACAACACAATCGCTCCTTATCAGAGGATTCATCTTCGTGACATAATAACATGGAGATGCTGCCATAGTGAAATGGTTCGCACACTGGAATTGCAACCCAGAGGTCGTCGGTTTAATCTCCAAGCGTGGCAGCTGAAACAATGGGGGCAAGTTTCTTAAATCCTCCCACTCCTGTCCACTCAGCAGTATGGACATAGTTACTCGATTGGCAGGTTCCCGTGTGGTGGGGTAGAGTGTAGGTAACCCCACTTCTTCCAAGACGTTTGACAAACTATCCTTCCGAGGGACTCTATCTCGATCTTCCTTCAGTGGAGGCCCTTCTGCCAGCAGTTGCATGAGAAAATAATTTGCAGAACCTGCACCTTAACGAAATAACGTGAGTGACGTCATTTATCGTGGAATAATTTCTAAAAGCAATGCATTCTTTGTTGACGACCTATAAAAGCTTAAACTCCAAATACGATCGTGAAAGATAAGAAAAAATGTCAAACAAAACGCATGAATGTACTAGGTGTTGCTAGTTGCTAGGCGTTTCTGTTGTCAAATGTTATTTGACAAGTGCCTTTTGTCAATTTATCAGTATTATCTTTAAACAACAGAAAAGTTGGCATAATGTTGCTTTCTCATGGATATTGTGAGTAATTATGTCTTTAAAACGTTTCCATTTTTTTATACAACAAAGCCCTCTTTGATAGAACATCACTTTTCATAGCATCTTGTATGAAGGAGATGTATTGATACCATGTCATTTGTGGGCTGGATTATGTGCAGCAAGAGCCAAGAGTGATCTCACACAAGTGGCACTAAATACTCATTTAAGCATTTTAACACCCAGTGAGTCATGAGCCTGTATGTGATGATTAAATCAGGATCACACTTGACCGTGTAGTTTCAAAATATTCGTAGATGTATAACTTTTGAACGGGTGATGTCGTGGTGAAATGGTTTACATGCTGGACTTGAAATCCAGAGGATGCCGGTTTGATCTCCCAATAGTAGTCACTGTTTAAATTCCTGGATTTTTATATGGGGAGTTAAATAAACATATCCCGTACATCTGTAGAGGTGTTAACTACGTGCTGTTGCGTAACCTGCATTTCCACCAGGGCAGTGCAGCATTACCCCTGGGTACAACGGTTGGGGTCAGTCGAGGTGAAACGGATCGTAGCCAGGGTTTGGTACGAACCAATCAGACGGTTCCGCGTGGGAATGTATGATAGGTTCTACCTGGCCACGAAGGAGTATAAGACGGGTGACCCAACGGACCTCGGGGAGTTCTCTCCCTGCACGAAGACAGAAGACTGGGCTGAAGCCTAGCTAGGACCCTGGACCAGCCTTTCAGCCCTTCTAAGGGCTAAGGCTCGGCATTCCCAGTGGTCAGGACCCACCGGGCCAGCGGTGGGTCAGATAGCCTCCCCTAGGTCCTAGCTGGAGAACTAGGTTAGCGGTAGACGTGTGAGTCCCGCCAAGTCCGGAGGTTGTACCTCCTTAGGTATCAAGGAGGTTAGCGGTAGACGTGCGAGTCCCGCCAAGTCCGGAGGCTGTACCTCCCTAGGGTATCAGGCGAGGGGACCGAATATCCCTCTGTGTGTGCTAAGCATTGTATAAGGAAATAATACAATAAACAGAGTGTGCCTCCTAAAGAAGTCTGCTCGTCCTTACAACACTACACATCTACTTTAAACCAATGCGGATATTGCTAATCAACTGCGTGCAGGACCTTGTCACATCACAGCTCACACGATGATACCAATAATTTACTCCGGAAAGCCTCGGTCAGCCTGAGGATTCTTTTCAGGAGAATCCTGCATAAGGATGCTTGACCAAAACCATTCATCAGTGTTTGGCACGTGGGAGGGAACCAGAGTAGCCAGAGAAGACATCGGCACGTGAGGAGGTTAACACTCAAATCACTTAACAGGGAGACTCCATCCAGTGAGTGGACATACAGTGAGTGGACATACAGTGAGTGGACATAATCTATCTCTGAACCTCACCTCAGCCCTCGATGTGACTTCACGACAAATCGGCAGATATTATTCGAATGTTTCACTTTTATGACTTTCACATTTTTTATTCATAGGCACTGTGCCATTGCTCATAGCACCCTGTGCATTAAATCTGCCCCCACGTGAATTTGCCTCCCGGCAACGGCTTACACCAGTGGCGGGCGATATCTCAACAAATCCTGAACTCACTTTCTTCACCAAACAAGCGCTGGACTAGCTTGTTGACGTAAGCTCAAACAACCCCTCTCTGACCAAAATGGCGTGGGGAGGGCCTTAATTCAGCAGCTGATTGATTGAGCGCTATAAATGTATTTTTATTACGTTTATGTAGATTCTATCTATAAATGAGTAAGTGGACATGGGCAGTCAACTTCAGATATATAAATACTGTGTATATGAACATCAAATGATGTAAAAGTGCATATAGAGCCAGACTAAAACACTTTATGATCCAATGCTGAGAAGGTGATTGCCTGCAATCTACCAACCCTCGAGGACCTGCTCACCACGAGGACCATGAGGTGAGCGAGGAAGATTGTGGCCGATTACTCCCACCCTGGACACTCTCTGTTCCAGCTACTCCCCTCCGGCAGAAGGCTGCGGTCCATCAGGACCAAAACCTCACGCCACAAAAACAGTTTCTTCCCGTCCGCTGCTGGCCTCTTAAATAAGGCTAAGGGCTTACACTGATCTTCTTTGGTTCTTTCGGTAAAGTCACGTAGAATGAGAATAAAATAATAAATTGATAAAATAAAATAACACAATAATATTCTCACGACGTTTCGGCCACAACACAAGCAGCCTTCATCAGGTGAAGGGGACGAGACTGTCTGGAGGACAGCGCTGGAGTGAGAGAGCCACGCTGAGATCACGACCTTTAAGCCTCAACTTTAGCACCACGGATAGCTACGGGTCCCGTTCAGACGGACGAGTTCATCCATGGTCGGAACAGAGGAGGGGGAGAGAGACAGCTGCGAGGCGCTGTTATACTCCATGTTGTAAACCATACCTTTAACCGTGGTGTGAGAGGCTTAAAGTTCGTGATCTCAGCGTGGCTCTCTCACTCCAACGCTGTCCTCCAGACAGTCTCGTCCCCTTCACCTGATGAAGGCCGCTTGTGTTGTGGCCGAAACGTCGTGAGAATATGATTGTGTTATTTTATTTTATCAATTTATTATTTTATTCTCATTCTACGTGACTTTACCGAAAGAACCAAAGAAGATGAATCCTTGCAGTCACGAAAGCTTTAAATCGAGGCTTACACTGACTTTAACATTTTATCTACAAAATGACACCTTGCCAATATTAACTATGTTACCCTATTGGTATATTTTTTAATTTTTAGATTGTATCTTATAGCTATTTTATATTCGATATTTATTCAATTTTATATACTTTAGCCCCTTGGTGTTAGTTAGACTTTGAACCCTTATTATAGTAAGACTTAAATTTTGATTTAAAGCTTTCGTGACTGCAGTAATTCATATTCTTAGTGTTTTTCGGTAAAGTCACGTTGAAGGGAAACAACAAAATAATAATATATATAAAACAATAAAAAAATTCTCACGACGTTTCAACCATAACTCAAACGGTCGTCTTCAGGTGTGTGAAGACGACCGTTTGAGTTATGGTCGAAACGTCGTGAGAATTTTTTATTGTTTTATATATATATTTTATTATTTTGTTGTTTCCCTTCAACGTGACTGTACCGAAAAAAACACTAAGATTATAGTAAGACTTGTTTACCACTTATTTAAGATTTTAGATTCCTATATGTTGAATGTATGCACCATCCTGCCAAAGTAAATTCCGTATCTGTGTGAACTTTCATGGTGAATAAAACCCTTTCTGATGTTAATGCCCTAGGCGCAGGAAGCAGGATAATGCACCTTTAAGTGTTTTTTTCTGGTTCAATGTTAATGCCTGAGGCTCACAGAGCCAGACTAAGGCATCTTTTGGATTCTTATGGTTTAATGTTAATGCCTGCGGGTTTAAGAAGGCCAGTTTCAGAAACCACAGTATCATACAATATACTCTTTGGTTCTTTCGGTAAAGTCACGTAGGTAGAAAAATAATAGATCACGACATTTCGATCTTAACATAAGCAATCGTCATCAGGTGGGATAACCACAGCAAGAACTGCTGAAGTAGGCGAGAAATCTGCCGTGGCACGAGGTTATATAGTAGGCCTCGGCGGTAGGGAGGGGAGGAGAAGAGGGGGGGGGGGGCGTGGCACGATGTTATATAGTAGGCCTCGGCAGTAGGGGGGGGGGAGAGAAGGGGAGGAGGCGGGGCAGAAAGTGGACCCCACGGCAGCCCCCAGGTCACTGGAGTGAAGTGGACCCCACGGCAGACCCCAGGTCACTGGAGTGAAGTGGACCCCACGGCAGACCCCAGGTCACTGGAGTGAAGTGGACCACCACGGCAGCACTGGCAGATCTCTCACCTACATCAGCAGTTTCTTCTTGCTGTGGCTTTCCCACCTGATGACGATTGCTTGTGTTGCGATCGAAACGTTGTGATCTATTATTTTGTCTACCCACGTGACTTTACCGAAAGAACCAAAGAGTGTGGATTCCTGCAGTCACGAAAGCTTCAAATCAATATCATATCGTATTGTACGCAGTTCTTCATGCGCTGTCCTTTCAAAGAGCATATAAACAATACTTAGAGTTTCGAGCATACAAAACAACTACTCGAAACATCCGAACTTTATTTAAATATGGAACGCGAAGTAGTGAAATGAACGTTTGTACTCAACACTCGTTCAGAAAATGCGGTGTTAATACTGTATTGGAGCACAGTGTGCTCACGAGCAATATAAAGGATTCGTTTTTACTTTGACAAAATAATTTTCAAATGTGTTTCCTTGTTTGCACATGCTGTTTGGCATTGATATCCGATGTTTTTCGAAATGTTGAGACTTTAGTTTAAACAAATAAGGAATGGCAAAAAAACATTCCCACCATAAGGCACAATGTGCATGAACATTCATCAGAAAATCTAAGATTGTTTCCCTCTCGTCGAGTGTGTGATATTCAAAATTACGCCCAGTCACCCATATTGCTCCATTGTAATTTGCAAAGTAGCAATATAGGTTTGCCTCACTTTAAGCGGGTTCATTTTGTGCGATTCCGCGAATATACGGCTAACCTATTTCTACCCCAAAAAAACCGCTATATTGGGTTTAAATTCACTCATATGCTGCTATGCGGTCAGACGTGGCACACCATTGTATGTGTTTCTGTATACGCTACTCGTGAGGCAGCTGTCTCGTGCAGTGCATTGTGCGTTGGGTGACTGTGTGGTCCAAAATTTAGCATTGTGCACCTTTTTTTTTGGAACGCATCAACCTCATAAAGCGAGGGAAACATGTACTCAGCATTCAGGCTATGCGAGTGTATTAATGCAAGGGTTAAAAAAAACCGGGCTCAGTAGGTCGGTTTAACGTTCCATTGTGTGTGCATGTCTTGTTCTCACAAATGTTCACCTCTCCTTCCACAACAAACAAGAATCTGCTCCACGTAAAACTCTGCACATCCTGGAAGCAGTGATGCATTCTCTTGTTCTTTTTAAATTTGTTTTGCACGGCCTTATGCTGTGGGCATTACAGCTACTAAAACTAAATGCATGTCAATACGAGAATGGATCCATTCTTTCAAACTTTCAACAGTTGTGTACCGCTCTCTTTTGTGGTGCTTTCTACTAAGAAAGCTGAAAGTGTGGATTTTTTGTGTGTTCTCAAAGTGAAAGGAGTAAATAGCAGAGCGTAATCTTGAGATATTCTTGTTTCAACAACCACAAAACTTAGCCCATATCTGGACTCCCACAAATTATTTGGTAAGTATGTCTAATAGGCGCCTGCCTCCAAATAACCGCCCATTAATCCTCATGTCGCTTGGCACTTTAAGAAACATTGAGATAAGTGGAGGCTTATTTGAGGGCAAATGGCATGTGTTTCAGTGAGGCTCACTGCAGAAAAAGAAGAAAAACCAAACCAAATTGAAAGTTCCAACTTCATTTTAACACGCATTACTTCCGGCACATTGGAGGCACTAAAAGCAAGTGTGATGGATCCACGAGGTCACTTGCATGAGTACCCGTCTGGAATTTGAATAGTAATAAAAAGTTATAATTACAACCGATGAATGAATGAATAAAGAAATACATGCACACAATGAATGATGGAAAAGCAAACAAGACTTATAGCTTATATGCAAAGAAAATTGCGGATTTTTCCATCGTATAATATTGTGTATGAACTGCATATATATGGTAATTGAGACGATTAATGGAGTGGCAGACACAGGAGAAACAGGCCTCAGAGAATCGCCCACCACGGAGATAGAGCGATGAAATTACCAAGCTGTAGCGTGTAACAAAGCTTTTGGCACGTGTCGTGACGGGCACTGCAAAAATCCGAGAATGTCCGTGCAGTGCTCGCTGAGCTACGTTGGCTTCCGGATGCCGAACGAATCCGTTCTAAGGTGACACTCATTGCGCACAAAGTTCTTGCCACAAATGAATCACAATACCTTGCTGATCTCGTCAAAGAGCATAAGCCATCAGGCAAACTCCGGTCATCCTGGAAGCGGTTTTTGGCTAACCGTCGAAAAAAGATGGTCACTGCATTGTGCGCTTTCAGATGCGCTTCTGTGGCCGTTTGGAACGCTCTTCCTTCTGATATTAAGAAGTCACCGGAGCGATGCACTTTCAAATTTAGATTGAAAACTAATTTCTTTAGAACTGCTTTTTTGTGTTGAGTTTGTTGTCCTTCCTTAGCATGCTTGGCTATGTGCGAAAGAAGTTCAACATACACACAAATTAGCTTGTGTTCAGGAGCAAGATGGTCCATGCATCGCGGAGGCCTTTGTGGAGGCCTTCATCCAGCAGTGGATAGATCAGGGCTTTGATTATAATGTATTATTCAAACATACATGACTGTCTAACAGGAACACTGGGAATAATACAGCAGGAATAGGCTGTGGAAGTTTAATTAAACACTTATGCTGTCACCAAAAACCTACACATTAACTAGTTCTTCCAGTTCAGGAAAGACGGATGATCCATTGTTATTTTAATGCATCAAGTGAAGGTGAATGAGGGTACATAGGCACAATATCTGAGTACTCTATTCAGTAATGAAAACACTCGCAATATGACCGAGAATCCATGTCCCACGACAGTTCCTCGTACAACAGCTCTCAGCTGAAGGACAGAATAAAAACAAAATCTGCACCAGCCATCCAGAGCTGGATAAAGACACTTTGTTGGTTTAGCAGGCTAAGGACATGTGGCCCATGTGCATAACAGATTTGGTTCATATGGACTCCATTTACATCGGGAAGATGGCTGTGGACAGCGTTAAATTAACTTTTCCATGATGCAAGGCTGTGGTCAGAAGGAAAATGAACCCCTCGGGCACATTCTATGAAGGATGTAGTCATACTGCTCTCATTCTGCGGCTGTTTTTGTTTGTCTGTCACTCTCTTTCAACCTCTGTCACACAATTCACAAGTTCAATATCCATATTCTTTTTACATGTAAATTCTATTCATGCGAATGGCAATATGTTCAGGAGCTAAATGCCAATGTCTAGGTCTGCTAGCCACGACAAAGAGGGCTTCAGGAGAGATTTTGTGTGGTTTTTGCTATTCCTCCCTTGAAGGAGCACAGACTGCAGTGCTTTACAATATGGTACTTTACATGCATACATCTCTTCCCTTCCTCATTTTCTTCATTACATAACTTAAACACAAGACCGAAACATATTTTATTCCTTGACATAGTTTGAACCAAAGTAAGGCCACGAACATGTATCGAAGCTCCCTTACTTAATTCTTAAATGGTCTAGTTGTCATTTAGCATGTTATGGCTGCGCTGCATTTAAATACCATTAATCACATCCTTTGTTCAACCCGTGCTATTGTGTGTCATATCCATGCGAAGAAAAAAAGCAGATTAGGCATAGCATTGAAGCAGCACTTCATTTGTTTTGGGTGTACAATAATATGATAATAGTATTATTATTAGATTGGACAATCCATTGCTGCGTTCGTGTGGGTTGTTTGAGTTTGGAGTCATGGTGGCGAGATGTTAACCACCTCACCTGGTATACAGGAGGTCGTGGCTTCGATCCAGACGTTCACCGCCTCTATATTTGAGGTTTGCATGTTTTTCCCGTGGTCGTGTGGCTTTTTCTCCAGGTCCTCCGGTTCTTCCCTCCACATTTAGAAACACGTCTTTAGTGTATTCGGCTGCTATAAATTCCCACGTAATGAACCACTTAGTTAAGCTACCATTTGTGGCTGTCGCTTTTGAAAAAGAGCTAGATAGCTAAGTGGGCCTTACCTGGTGAAATTTAAATAGTTTAGTTTGAATAGTTTAGTTTATATTGGCATGCTTCATGATGTTGGCCAGTGTAGGATGGTGAAGGAAAAGTAATTCGAGACCACTTCAGATATTACTCACGACTAATGCTTGTCATGGCTTGTAACTATTGAACGCGGGGCCACGGGGTTAATAATGCAATGCCAAAACCACTGTGCCACCACTCCCCTTGGTTCGATATGATTGATCATTTTTATCCCGACCCCACCTTCAATAATTGCCCGTGGTGTACAGTGCATATTCTGCTGTGTCTTCCAGTTGTCTCCTCCCCAACAACTTCCATTTAATGCACTCAACGGAGGTGGCTGGGAATATGAACGCTCGCGACAGCTGAACTGGCCCTGGGCTGGTGAGCACAAAGTTGACGTGGATATTTCCTCTTGTTCCATTTATTTGGCTGCCGCTCCTTCATCAGTCTCAACCATCTGCAATGTGCCCCGCTCAAGTCCACCTTCTTTTCTCAACATCGACCCTCGATTGCTATCCGATTTGTGGTCATCCTCGCGCCAGACAGCGTTTGGCTGGCCATCTAACAAAGACAGTCACTGTATCGTCGCGCGCTTTCAGATGCGCTTCTGCGGCCATCTGGAATGCTTTCCTTCCGCTATTAGGACGCCACTGGAGTTATGCATTTTTAGATGAAAATTTAAAACGAATTTCTTTAGAATGGCTTTTAATTGTTTAGTTTGTTGTCCTTCCCCGCGCCTCCGATTAGCACGGTTGGCTACGTACGGTGCAAAAGAAGTTCAACATACACGCAAAGATGGTCCGTGCAGCGGATAGCTCATGGTTTGGATTATAATATATTTCGATTTAAAGCTTTCGTGACTGCAAGGATTCATCTTCTTTGGTTCTTTCGGTAAAGTCACGTAGAATGAGAATAAAATAATAAATTGATAAAATAAAATAACACAATAATATTCTCACGACGTTTCGGCCACAACACAAGCGGCCTTCATCAGGTGAAGGGACGAGACTGTCTGGTAGGACAGTGCTGTCTGGTAGGACTGTCTGGTAGGACAGCGCTGTCCTACTAGACAGTCTCGTCCCTTCACCTGATGAAGGCCGCTTGTGTTGTGGCCGAAACGTCGTGAGAATATTATTGTGTTATTTTATTTTATAAATTTATTATTTTATTCTCAGTCTACGTGACTTATAATATATTATTCAAATATACACGACTGTTGAACAGGAACACTGGGAATTACACAGCAGGAATAGGCTCTGGAAGTTAATTAAACACTTATACAATGACTTGAGACGGTGTGCGTATGATATGTACAGTATCCAATAGTACATGTGTAATAAAAGACTTCCACGAAAATGCTTGTCAGAGTGCTTCTTTTATTAAAAGGTAACATGGCACAGCTCCGCTGCCTCCCCCTCCGGGTGACCTCCCTCTTCTCAACACCGTAGACGAGGCGTCCCTCTCCGAGCACCCCCGTGGCTCACTCCACTCTCCCGGCCTCGCCGCTGACTGACGGCAAGCCGGAAGGAGGAGCGAGCTCCGTTGGAGGATCCGCTACGTTGCCCGTGGCGAGGAGGGGATGAGCAGCAATACGGTCCGGAACCCAGGCTTCCCACACTGACCCCGAGTCGTCCCTCCCTCTCCTTATATTCACCCCGGCGGAGCTAGGCTCCGCCTCTAGCCACGCCCCCTCGTGGAACCTTCCCGATGGTTCCAGAACCTCTCTGTGCGACTCTGCCCGTCCTCCCTGGCCCAGATATTATCCCCCCCCCCCTCCGGATTGGATGCTGATTACATAATGATGCCTGTCCCCGTTACCCTCTGGCACCCCCCGGATGGCGCTCTGTCATTACACATGTGTTAAGGGAAGTGTGCTAGTTGAGTTAGTGCACTTGCCTCTCAGCATCCCTTACAAATGGATTAATCGATCCATCATTGTCTTCTCGCAGACACAACAAATGGAAACTCATTTCTTTAGAATAGTTTTTTGTGTTAAGTTTGTTGTCTTTCCCCTGCACCTCCGATTTGTATGGTTGGCTACGTACGGTGGAAAAGAAGTTCAACATACATGTATTTTTCAGTGGAATTCCAAGCATGCGCTTCTCAATACGTATATATGGTGCACTTGAACCTTATGCCGGTACCCCGGGGTACCACAGTACCCCGGCTCTTGCATAATGTCCATGATGCAGTCATTTTTAGTCTGTGTTGATGGTCGGCGATGCGGCAATCGACTCATCTCGACGAGCTGTACACGATGCACCACCACGGTGCGTGCCGCGGGCGTTCAGGGTTTCAGCCCAATCGTCCTCGCTGCGTTTCGACATCGCGGAGTAGCACTGATTTCGGATTGATTGGTACCCCCAGTCGCGGAGTTAAGTAAACCCCTGGAAAAAAAATAGCGTCCCAGAAATACAATATCTAATTGCCTCGGCCAGTTTGTGTTAATTGGTAGCCCGGGGTACCACCATGAGGATCACTTTTCAGAATTTATTAAATTTTAGGCAGGCACATGTTTCCAACCTATGACATCGTGTAACCGTTGCGCACGATGTATTCTCCGAACATAATTGCACCTGTTACACGAGCAGAGTTTCAAAACGCTCTTCTTCAAGCAAACTGGTTTCCCCAGTCTGCCATCGATAATTGCCCGACATATATTTACTCTGAAAGATTTTCAGTTGCGCCCCTCCAAATTTATCATCAGGGACTTTGTTTTGCTGATAATTTATCGCTAACTGAACTTTTACGGCCCTCTTTTCTTTTAGAAAACTGAATATGAACATTGATCAGCAGAGTAGCAATGTGCCTGCAGAGGGAAATTACAATCAATGAATATTGCTCGCTATATCATATGGATCAGAAACATGCACACTGACAAATACAGTGGAATAAATGCTGAAAAGCACACGAAGAAATATGACGAGAAACACACACTTGGGATTACTCTTTGGTTCTTTCGGTAAAGTCGTGTAGAAAGAAAATACATTAAATAATAATATAATACGACGTTTCAATTGCAACACAAGCAACCATCATCAGGTAAGAATGAATGAGAAAACAAACATGGTAAACTTATAAATATAATCTTCTTTGGTTCTTTCGGTAAAGTCACGTAGAATGAGAATAAAATAATAAATTGATAAAATAAAATAACACAATAATATTCTCACGACGTTTCGGCCACAACACAAGCGGCCTTCATCAGGTGAAGGGACGAGACTGTCTGGTAGGACAGCGCTGGAGTGAAAGAGCCACGTTCAGATCACGGCCTTTAAGCTGTGTGAGAGGAACAAAGCGCCTTAGAGTCGCCGAAACGTCGTGAGAATATTATTGTGTTATTTTATTTTATCAATTTATTATTTTATTCTCATTCTACGTGACTTTACCGAAAGCACCAAAGAAGATGAATCATTGCAGTCACGAAAGCTTTAAATCGAAATTATAAATATAATGCAATACAACACAACACAGAGAGGCGGCTAACACAACAGTCAATGTATTTTCTCTCTACGTGACTTTACCCAAAGAACCAAAGAGTAATTCCTGCAGTCACGAAAGCTTCAAATCTAGTTTGAACCACCTCTACGGGGGAGGATTTCCTCACAACTCACACTTAACTTCTAATTTAGCCATCTTTGGGAGAACGTAATCAACCAGGCTATGCGTTAACTGTGTGTTAACCGACTCTCTGTGTTGCATTGCATTACACTTCCTAATTTTACTAAATTTGTCTTCTCAAACTTCCTATTTCTCTCTCTAAATGTTGCCGTGCTTGTTAGTTTATAAGTCCATTGTCTCTCATAAGTCCAGTGTCTCTTATAAGTCCATTGTCTCTCCTCCGGCCGCTATGGGCAGGAATTCCACGCGACTCTCTCATTATTCTCTACCCCAATCGCACCCCCCTCCCTCTCTCTCTCTCTGCCCCCCCTCTCTATTTAAGGCCTCGACACAGAGGCGTTATCTTTATGTTTGTCTATGTGTGTGTCTCTCTCTGTGTGTCTCTGTGTGTGTCTCTCTCTGCTTGTGTGTCTGTCTATGTGTCCCCGTGTCTGTGTTTTGTCTCTCTCTCTCAAATTTAGCAATCTTTGTAAGAACGTAATCAACCAGGTAGGGTGTTGACTGTTGCGTTAGCCGACTCTCTGTGCTGTATTGTATTGTATTTCTAAGTTTACCAGGTTTGTTTTCTCATTCATTCTTACCTGATGATGGTTGCTTGTGTTGCAATCGAAACGTCGTAGTCTATTATTATTATTATTTACTTAATTTCCTTTCTACGTGACTTTACCGAAAGAACCTGCAGTCACGAAAGCTTCGAATCTGCACTTGGGATTATTACACTGACTGACAGAAATAAAAACACGTGCATCCGGGGAAGAACCACAGATGAGTACCATCATATTGACAGTTGTTGAAAGTGGGCTTAGGCGGCACACATCGCGAGAAGGAATGACGGCCGATGATGAGACTGACGATGACATGGCAGACGAAGCAGAGAATGCGCACGAGAGTTTCGACCGCCATAGAGGTGGAGCAATGGGATCAGTTCATGTGCAGGAACGAGATGGATGATGACAATGGGGAAAGAACACGATGCAACAGTGGGTAAAACATGGATGAGGATGATGATCATGAACACATTATATCGTGACTGAAGGGGGTGTTTAAAATCACAATTAGACACGGGGGGGGGGGGGGGTATCATCATTGTTACACAACGCAGTGTGTGAGCAAAGGGTGAGAGAAGTGAATGAGTATTATTATTATTGCAATTTGTATTTCATACACACCCATGTGCTCATAAGTCCTCATGTGAGCCACATAAGTGTAGGGGGCTATACGTGAGAAATAGGGACATCCCAGCCAGCATTCCATATTGATATCACGAGCCAGAAAGTCAACGCTAATTCCTAAATAAAATCTCACATTAGCGTTAGATTTAAAGTCGCTAGAATTGAAGTATGGCGCTAGTATGGTGACGACATACGTCCAAGTGTTTATCCATTCAAAAGAGTGCGGGGAGGTGCTCATCGCCATTTACAGCCCTGATACAATAGTGGGAATTCCACATTCCTATGGTGAGGCCCAATCAATCCATAGAACAACCACTATTGACTTCTCAAAACGTGGTACTTATTTTCCAAACCGCAGAGGCATGAAAGGTTGAGTCTACCCAAAACTGGGATTTCAACTTAAGACCTTATGAATTATATTATATTTTTGGGTATGGCAATATGTTTAGGAGCTAAATGCTAATCATAGCTGGATTCGAATGAACGGCGTAAATTTCAGCAAGATGACGGTACTAGTTGTGTTCAAGGTAACACAAAAAATACCCTCCTTCCGAATGCAACATGTTTCAGCACAGTGCCATCCAATCATTGAGTGCTGATTTAAAAATAAGATAAGGATTAGCTAGTTTGGGTCGCCTTTGATTAACCAGTCAAGAACATTTTAATTAAGGTCCGATGCAGGTTCCATGGCACACTTCAGCTCAAACTGAGGAAACTTGGACTTGAGAAGCTTGTTACATACATGTCCCCCAGCCACCACAGACAAGCGCAATGCTGTGTATGTAATTCAATATGTCAAGTGTCAGCAGCAGCGCTGGAGGACAGAGTGTTTCCCCTGAAACGCGGTGCCGAATTTCACAGCGTGCCGACGCCGCTCGTAATTGGTGTGTGTACGTGCCTGAAAAATGACTTTCTCTCTGTCAAGAGCGGTATTAATTATTAAGCTCCAGAGTCATGCTTTTCACACACGAAAAAATGTTCTTCCAGTTGTGCCACTGGCATGTGTCACAGAAGAGAGCTGCATATCATCAGCAGATCCCCCCCTCCACCAAACACCGTCACAGAAACTCATCTTGGCAGCGGAGCCGCACAGGAATGAGATGAGACGGGATGCCACTGCACAGTCCCTATTGTCTATTCCCAGGGCGTTTCTCTCTCTCACACACACACACCGCTTGTAGGTGTACTCTTGCTGCACAAGTAAATTGCGTGCCCTACTCCGTCCTTGATCGCATTTTCATACCCTTTGATATAACTGTGACCGAATAAAATGGACAATTTTTTTTAAGTCTCAGTATCTCAAATAGATTTTGGGTGATTCTAACGACCCCCTATCCTCGAATCCCAATTCTACCTTTAGAATTTCTAGCGAGATTGGCAGAATTGCCGGAATCATGATGATGCCAAGTTGTGTGAAAATCGGCACGGCCCAGACGGCCTCGTAGCCTCGCCATTCAAATGTATTGACCATGCCTATGTCATATCTATCAGTCGTGATGTTACATAGACATCGGCCATACATTTAAATGGCGAATCTTGTCAGGGTTTTGATTGAGCCGGCTGATATTCTGGTCAATGCTGGCTGGTATCGAGGTCAACCACTGGGACTGCCATCTGGATCACCGGATGCTTAACTCAGCTAAGCATTTTCAAAGTTTGTCTAAGTTAGATTCACAGAAGGGTCGCAAAAGAATCCCATTCGAGTGACTCTTGCACGGCAGAATTCCTGTTAAAATTACACTTCAATTCAGTTGAGATTTGAAACATGACATCCGTCCGTAGAAGTGTCGAAATCCCAATGGGAATCCTCCAGAATGGAATCGCGAGTGTTGGGTGGTGCTTATTGGCATTGGTGCTCGACCAGATGACGCCAAAATTGGGTCGTGGACCAATCAGTCTCAAGGACAATGCATATATTATCATAGTATGTTTTTTGTTTACATTTTGACTGCAGGTATTGTGGTTAATGCAGACATGAATCCTTGGAAAAAAATGATTCAGTTTTGTTGCCAGAAAAAAAGGGGAAAACCCCTATTATTATATGTAAATAACTGTTCTATTATTCTGCCTTTTACGATCATTCAGATTGCATTAGTAACAATCGGAATCCCTGGTCTATGAATTACAATCGCTTCCAAAGTGCCACCTTGGCCTCCCACCTCTCATTTATTTTGAAGGGAGCCACAAAATTGCTTTGGGTCCGCCCTGTCTGGTTACAACTCACCCAGCCGGGGCCAACCATCTTTGTTACCCCGCAATGCAGAGACATTCCCAGCCATTACTCTTTTAAAAGCTCCAGGGCCAGGGGCAACGTTGCGTGGGAAGTTATCATTATGTGCCCGAGCAGATATAATTTGACGTTGCAGAGAGCGTACGAGAAGCTCTGTGGTAGCGCGCGTGGGCTGAGTTGCAGAAGTGCTCTGACTTAGTGGTCCGACGTGGAGGTTTGGAGGCTTAAGAATGACAGTGCCAAGTGATGTGACAGAGATAGAATCCCACACGCTACAGCAGAAGCTTGACAAAAGCAAACCCCTTGGAAGCAAGGCCAATTGCGCTTACAAACTTACACATTTATAACGCGCTGCACTGTTTCCATGAGATTCAAAAGGTGCGGGATAGCACAAACAAGCTTTGAAAGCAGCCAGAATTGATGGCAACAGTTTGCCAAGGTTTGTGATCCTATAATCAAATGTTTGGCCAAATCCCAATGTTTGAAGTGTTCGTGTATCCGAAGCGGCTCTTTGCATTACCCCCGACAGTCGAATGCAAGCATGTGTTGCATATTAAAGAACTGTGTGTTATACACAGTATATGCTTATACTCATATTATACCCTACAGTGAATACGTCATGATCCATCGATTAACATTTGTCGTTAAGCTAAACTATACACACGTCAATTGTGTACATAGTAATCAATGTGTTTTGATTTGTAATCAATTTGTGACCTGTTGCAGTTACCAGTGGCCTCTGCATTCACTACAAATAGTAATTTATCAGTTAAACTACTTAAATCTCGATTGAATTTAGATAGTTCTCGCACAGTGGTTTCACTCTGCTATGCTTTAAATTTGACGAGTTAAGTGTGATTCCCAACCAGGGTTATCATCGGTGGCAATTGAGATCTGAGCCAGTCCAAAGTACCTACCCGTCAAACAACCTGCTCTTATAAGTGCGTTGCAGTATAGCCAAACAACAACCACAATCCACAAAGCGTCAACTGTCATCCGGTAGATTAAATATATATATAAAATCTGTATATACAGATTGAAGTGACTTGGCAACAAATGACAACCCAATGAAGTGGCTTGTCGCGTGGAAATGTATAGCAGTCAAGTCTCTAGACGCGTGACGTTGATTCTCAATGCGGAGGGAAACAGCGAAGGACCCGGAGAAAAATCCACGCAACCACGGGGAGAACATGTAAACTCTAAATACACAGGGTTGGGATCAAAGTCACGACCTCCTGCATGCCAGGCAAAAGTAGTTAACATCTCGCTACCGTGGTGCCCTGAAAATAAAGGGCTGTAAATGAATACTATTATAAAATGCACATACGCATTTTTTATATATGTACAGCATTGTATATGAGTACTGTAAAGAAAAGCTTTATACATAATTACAGTAGTTTATCTGTAAAAGACACATTCCTTTTCGACATAACAAACCATCTATGGGTGTGCACTGCCGGTGCGAATAGCTTTAAAGAAAAAAAAACAAACATTCGAAAAAAAAGATCCTTTTTGGTATTTATGGGTATGACTTCTAATACTGACCGGGCCATGAGACTTTCAATGTCTGCTGCGTCTGTGAGTGATGAACGCACTGAAGCGCAGCGAGCGTGGCTCAGCACGCGACCTGCAGCTGTCGATGAGCGCCGATGACTGCCAGGGGGGGGGGGGGGGGGGTGAGGGAGGGAGATGATTCACCAGGGAGACGTGGGGACTCCTGGGTCTTCTTCATCCATTGCTTTGATTACCTCTGTAACATGTACAGCTCTCTACGATGTGTTTTCGGCTTGTAACCGCGTGTTGTTCTGCATGTCCGACGTTTTGCCGCACCTGCTGTGAGATTGTATGTATGCATGTTGAACTTCTTTCGCACCGGACGTAGCCAACCGTGCTAATCAAACGTGCGGAGGAAGGACAATACACTAAAAACAAAAATGCAGCTCTAAAGAAATTAGTTTTAAATCTAGATTTAAAAGTACATAGCTCCAGCGGTCTCCTCATAGCACTCTCCCGACGTTTCGCTCCATGTGCTAGCAACTTCTTCTGCAACTGTTTAGGTGTTACCACCTTTTCCACAGACCCAGATGCAATTTCTTAGTCGGCCTTGGTGTATCAGAACAGTTGAGTATATTGTCATGAAGTTTAACACAACGATACCGGTACCAAATCTCGGTACGAATCAATTCCTGCCAGACGGACACAGATGCCAATTCCCGAACTACCGGGGTAAAACCCAGGCAGGTGGCAAGCCTAACACAGAGTGAAACATTATAGTTTTTGTAATTTCCCACATTTTGGAGTGGCTGCGAATTTCAAACGGGCCTATGTCATTGACCACAAAAAAGTTGATTAATCGACTAATTCTCCCAGCTTTACTTCAAATTGAAACTCAGACTTTATTTATTTACACAGGAATGCCTCCAGACTATATCAATAGGGTCCTGATTGTGATTATAATTTTAACCAATTTCTTGAGTAACCATTGCCTCTGGCTGACCACTCCGGCTGTCTTGTGCAACTCGCATTCTATGAGCGTGCACTGTATCCTTATCACCATAAACCCAGGGCTTAGCTAGTTTTGAGTTCTCTTTCTTGTCCCTCTTTCCTCCCTTTAGAATGTCGCGCGCACACTCCGATGCTACGCTGCAATCTGATTCCAAGATGCAATCTGACCCGGAGACTTCAGTGCGGAGCTGGTTTCTTGCTGTGGGCCGGACTCACGGGAGCGCTGGCAGAGGATGTTATCTTGAAGCCGTCACCTGCAAGGTAACCTGCACGGAGGAGTGTTGATTTACGATAAGATTTGGGGACTGCGCATTGTTGGAAACAATCGTATTTGCTATCATATCCTTGGATCCCGCTCTAAGTCACACAATATCTTTGGGAATTCTCAGAAGCAGAGAAAACACAAACAGAAAACATAGCATGACACCACTTTCATCACCACACTTTTTTTTGGTTAGGTCTTAGATACTTTCATTTTGTTTGTTTTTTTAAAGGAAGGAAATGATTTTATCCATCTGTGTGGCATACTTGAGCTTTTATTTATAAGCCCTGTCTATTCCTGTGCTTTGTACAGAGATATCAGATTGATGAGCATCATCGTCGTCATGTTCGTGCGCTGCACATCCCACTTCTT
This sequence comes from Petromyzon marinus, assembly GCF_048934315.1. Taxonomy (NCBI): domain Eukaryota; kingdom Metazoa; phylum Chordata; class Hyperoartia; order Petromyzontiformes; family Petromyzontidae; genus Petromyzon; species Petromyzon marinus. The sequence goes on from NC_133671.1 coordinate 10,345,568, forward strand.
AAATGAGTCTCAAATCTCAGTACCAACGCAAGATTCGTTTACGCAATACTGTATTAGTATGGAGATGTATAATATTTATATGTAACATTTATTTTCGGGTAATGCGCCCAATGTAGTCATAAGCTGAAGCGATTGTGAGCCTGGTTAACATTCAGTTTGAAAAACCACTAAGCGCCTGTGGAAGATGTTTAGCGCTGGGCAAGGTTCTGGCGGAGAGAGCATTACTGACACAAGCAGCCTCGCTGACCCATGCCACCTTGTCCATAATATCTTCCTTATATTATTAGCTTTAATTCTGCGTTTGACTTGTTAACAATGACTAAACAAAACAAAAAGCTACGTGCAAAAAGCAAACAACATTCGCTATTTCAAATTACCGCGTTGCCCTCCCTATTTCCTCCACAGTACACGTAGATTTGCTGGTTTCATTGCAGGCTTCTGTAGGCGAGTGAAAGTAGCCATGCCCGGGGCTACGGTCGGGTAAATTACCGAGCACGGATTGGCAGACAGACCCTGATTACAGCTGTTCTACAGACAGGAAGAGATTAAAAAAAACTAAAAAATGCTTAAAATTAGTTTAAGATGTTTTGAGGTTATTTTATGTTTGACTGACCCGATTAAGAAGGAAATTGGTTATATAAAGTTTTGCTGTGCACTGTCATCATCATCAGCAGCCATGGTCAATCCACTGTTGGATGGAGACCTCTCCAAGATGTCGCCATTTCTCATGGAACTGTGATGCAGAATCAGAATATTTCATTACACTGGAGGAATACGATGAGCCACAGAACTCTTTTTCACAGATGTCCAGTCGGGGCCGGTCGTGAAGTTACAACAACAAACAATACCCAAAAAAAAACCCGACAGGAGTGCAACGTATAGGAAAGGTAAAGCCCTCTGAGCTGTGAGCTTCTATTTTGAGAAGCGACCTGGCCACAAATGACAGCTCAATGAAGTGGCTCCGTCGCCCCGCGGATGTTTCACCTCCCTAGGTTTCCACTCCGTCGGTGATGTCGCCCACTGGCCATCATTTCTACGAGTGACACGTCCTGCTCGAGCAACCTTACTTTTCTTCACAGTCAAAGTGATATACGCATTTGGCCTGCGTGTTGGCCTTTAATACACGTGGTCCTCTTGTACCGCCGAGCGTAATCCAAACGACGCACCTCTCTATGTTTTCTTTGTTGACCTTTGTTCATTCCTCCATGTGGAAATTTCTGATCTCTGCTGCAGCAGTACGTGTGTTGAACTGTTGTCGCACCATACGTAGCCAACCCTGCTAATCGGAGCTGTGGGGGCAGGACAAGCTAAACACAAGCATCCCACCTCCTCACAAGGAACTCACTTCATCACCAGGATCCCACCTCCTCACCAAGAACCTACCTCCTCACCAGGAACACACCTCCTCACCAGGATCCCACCTCATCACCAGGAACCCACCTCCTCAAAAGGATCCCACCTCATCACCAGAAACCCACCTCATCACCAGGAATCCACCTCCTCACAAGGATCCCACCTCATCACCGGGATCCCACCTCATCACCAGAAACCCACCTCCTCACCAGGATCCCACCTTCTCACCAGGAACCCACCTCCTCACCGGGAACCCACCTCCTCACCAAAAACCCACCTCCTCACCAGGATCCCACCTCATCACCAGAAACCCACCTCATCACCAGGATCACACCTCATCACCAGGAACCCACCTCCTCACCAGGATCCCACCTCCTCACCAGGAACCCACCTCCTCACCAGGAACCCACCTCCTCACCAGCATCCCACCTCCTCACCAGGAATCCACCTCCTCACCAGGAACGCACCTCATCATCAGGAACCCACCATCTCACCAGGATCCCACCTCCTCACCAGGAACCCACCTCATCACCAGGATCCCACCTCCTCACCAGGAACCCACCTCCTCACCAAGAACCCACCTCCTCACCAGGAACCCACCTCCTCACCAGGAACCCACCTCCTCACCAGCATCCCACCTCCTCACCAGCATCCCACCTCCTCACCAGGAACCCACCTCCTCACCAGGAACCCACCTCCTCACCAAGAACCCACCTCATCACCAGGAACCCACCTCATCACCAGGAACCCACCTCCTCACCAACAACCCACCTCCTCACCAGGAACCCACCTCATCACCAGGATCCCACCTCATCACCAGAAACTCACCTCATCACCAGGATCCCACCTCATCACCAGAAACCCACCTCATCACCAGGATCCCACCTAATCACCAGAAACCCATCTCCTCACCAGAATCCCACCTCATCACCAGGAACCCACCTCCTCACCAGGATCCCACCTCATCACCAGTAACCCACCTCATCACCAGGATCCCACCTCATCACCAGGAACCCACCTCCTCACCAGGATCCCACCTCATCACCAGGAACCCACCTCATCACCAGGAACCCACCACCTCACCAAGAACCCACCTCCTCACCAGCATCCCACCTCCTCACCAGGAACCCACCTCCTCACCAGGAACCCACTTCTTCACCAAGAACCCACCTCCTCACCAGGAACCCACCTCCTCACCAAGAACCCACCTCCTCACCAGGATCCCACCTCATCACCAGGAACCCACCTCCTCACCAGGAACCCACCTCCTCACCAAAAACCCACCTCCTCACCAGGAACCCACCTCCTCACCAGGAACCCACCTCCTCACCAGGAACCCACCTCCTCACTAGCATCCCACCTCCTCACTATAGCAGATAACAATCCTTGATTAAGCATGTCCTCCTATGGCCGTTATTGCAGACGGACCGAGATCAAAATGATGAAATAAATAGGCGGAAGTGAGTGGAATTAAGGGCTTTTAGAAAGCTGAACTGTATGTTTAAAAAATGCACGTGTTCTTGCCAATTGGGATTATTTTATATAATATTTTTAATTAACATCAATAAACGTGCAGTGTGCAAAGCCTCTTACATATGTTCATTGTATTCGGCTTTGTTTAATATTCAACAAGTCATTAAGCATGTTCCGTGTGCCTAATATATCACAATGAGAGACTGAACACAGCAACGCACTTCAAGTGAAGAGGGAGGGTCATTAATACATTTTTACATGAAAGTAGACTCTTTCATATATATTGTAACTATAATGATTATATAATGCCTTGTATTACCATATTCTACAACTGCCTGAATAATTAACTTGAATGATTCTTACTCCTGGATGTTTCATTAAAACAAATAACACTGTATATTCCAACACCTATAAGTTGGCACTAAAGTCAAACATCCGATTGTAAATGAAGTCGATTAGTCCACGATATGGTAATCAAGAAAGTTAAATTACCGTACGGGATTAATCGTGATTCGCCCCGCTGGCAATTGGATGAGTTATCACGATTCAGGGGCCACGACTGCATGTAACAACGGATTTTTTTTCTTCTATTTATTTCGCCCTCTCGTTTGCATTTTTGCCGCAACGCCTGTAATCCAGCACGACGGAGGGGCAGCGGCAGGGGTGGGGGGGATCACACAAATGTCGTGAAACTCCCTTCCCGTTGTTGTCAAGGAGGCACCGTACTCTGGCTTAACCAGGAGACGGCGGTAGAGCAAAAAATGTGGACCCCACCCATTATGTCTGTTTGGGATTGAGTGTTTCCCCCTTGCACGCGTGTAATTTACCCACGTGCCCCGGTTTCCTCTCGCATGCACGCACTCACAAAAATTGGCCGATAACACCTTCATATTCAGAGTGCCACAGAGCTTGGGCGATTGTCTAACGCCGGCTCATAGTGTGGCTGCCTTCCCGTCTTTCGCCTCTGAGTCGTTCTCTCTCTCGACGAGGGTGAGCGAATACTGTGTGCATTGCAAGTTTAAATTCTTATTTTGTGTTTTCCGTCTCTTTAGAACAATGTTGTGCTCCTCATTAGTCTACATTTATTATGAGCGTATCACGTGTTATTTTCATGAATTTAAAACAGAATTACAATTCAAGGAATGTTACGTGAGTTTTAAAAATCGATTTTATAATTCCATACTTCACGACACCCTTATTATATACCCACCCGCACAACAGCGGTAAGAATCACTTTCCAGAGTTGCCTGCTTAAACAAACGCTGCTGGATAGCAATACTCTGTAGAGGCCCATAAACAATGTAAAGCATTTTTTTTTATGTAGAGATACGAATGGAAGGCTGTTTGTTTATTCTGATCACAGAATAAATAAATGAGGGGTGGTTCAGAGGTCACAGTGCTGATCTGGCACCAACTGGTATCCTGGGTTAAAATTCCGGCAGCCATCTGTGATTAACCCAGGTTCGCAAGTGTAGCGAGTTAACAGTGTCAGCCTCATCACCAATGGTTGCGGGAAAGCCTCTCCGCACTTCATTTTGTGAACAAATTCAGGCTTTTAAAGAATTGAAACATCGGTTAGACTAACGTGAGACGAGTATCACTCTCATGGGCAGAGTGCGTGAAGAAAGTGCTGCCCTCTACTGGGAAGACCAAGGGTCACTTTAAATGAAATGTGATATCCGCTTCCGTAGGGCCGTTCTCCAACATGACGGATTGCATTGCTCTTTGAGATATATGAATGGATGCTTTGGCTCATCGCATGATGCCGATAGCAATCTCATGATAACATCAGGTAAAAAATAATTTTAAAAACCCGAGAATAAATGAATACTCTGAGAGAGTGGATTCATCATAAATTAGGAGATGGATGTCTATTTTCAGTTCTCTGCAACTGCATTGCTGCTGTGCTATGAACGTGCAATGCAGTTATACGTGTGTAGTGAGTCATTCAGAGACACTATTTAGGAGGCAACAACGTTTATTCAACACTTTATGCAACACCTTTACACGCGGGACTAAATACACCTATTCTCACTCGTGTTACGCATAGGACCACAATACACCTATTTCTCTTGCATACGGGATAACTATAATCGCGTCAGAGCAGCTACATACTGCCTGACCCACGATGTCGAAGACGGGGACGAAGACGCGGCACTTGGGTTCCACTTCACCTGCAGACAGCCCGAATCTGTGCTCAGGGCTTCCCTTTAATCTCTCTCGGCGCGGCGGCCTGGCTCCACCCTCGGCCGTGCCCTACGTCCAGAATATTCCCGACGGCTCCAGGCTACACCGCACCTGTTCCCTCTCTGGCTCCGCCCTTAACCACGCCTCTTTCGGGAACTCTCCAGGCATTCCCAGCTGCTCCCCCCGTGCCCCCTCGTTCGCCTTTGGCCCACATTACTCACCCCGGCCCATCACGTGCTTAACCCTGTGCCGGGGTGACTCGCCCTCACATGGCCCCTACCATCAGCCGCCCCCCCCACCGCACTCTCCCAGTGGCCCGCTCTGTGGTGATTCCCTACGGCGTTGGTGGAGGCTGCAGTCCCCCACTCTGTCGGTACGACTCATCAGGCTTCCTCCTGCTCGCACCCAGTACCATGCCCCTAGTGGCCCACTGGGTGGTACTGCGCTGTGTGTTAGCCCCCTGCGCCTGTTTCAACGGCACTTGGCGCTACGCGCCGTAGTGATCCATTTAACATCACTACACACGTATACCTGATCAAGATGTTTAGCTTTGGGGGCATTTCTTCACCAAACGTTAATTCCAAGGTTCTGTCTGATCGTGGAAATAAAGTTTCGGCTAAGTCAACCTATGGGAGTCATAGGGAAGGTTCATATATCGACGATCAATGATGTGCACATTCAGCCATTTTGTCAATCAACTTCTGGATGAGGACCTCCTCATGCACTCAGGTTATGGGGGTTTTTTTTGGAGGAGCATCGAGCATTGAAGTACAATACAACAATGGCTTTTGGCATAAAATCATCGACCCTGTATCACTGAAATTGGAACGCAGTGTGCTAACCACAGAAACATAACACCCCGCATAAAGGTACACTGACACTGCAATGAAACGATGATTAATTGCCTTTTCATCAATCCACACCTCTGGCTCACTCACCCAGTGACAGGACTTGCTGTGGCTACATGTTTATTATTGTTGTTGAGCTAAACAGCCTTTCAAGTCCACAAGAAACCACCCAGGCAGCCTTCCGTATTGCCACATTAGAATTGTGTCATGTTTGTGATGGCAATGGTTAAAGCCTCATTGACAGAAGACTTTCCGGGCCAATGTTCATGTGAAGCATTGTCTTATTTATGGAAGAGAAAGTCCTTATCTGACATTTTAAGTGCCGCTAAGGTATGCGTTTGTACGTCATGCGACGTTCTGTTGAAACATAATTGGCAACGGGAAATAATCTACAGCCCAAAAATATTAACAAGCACAGAGGGCTGTTGTGCGTGGTTCACAGCTGGGTTTTCATCATTTGGCAATTTCATGCACTTGCCTGATATTTCTTACCAATTCTGAAGACACTTTGTTTCAACACAATTCAAAGTATGTTCAGAATGTCCTAACACTAATACAGATGCCGTGTGTCAGGGATGCTGCTGTCATGCTGTAACGGTCAGCACACTGTGGACTTGCACTCCAGAGGTTGCCGGATTGATTCGATTTCCTGGCACGGCAGGTAGGGCGATTTAAGTGTCCTTAAATCGCCCTACCCATGTCCACCCTGCAGTATAAACGGGTACACCCACCACACTTAGTCGACCAGCAGATTGCGTGTGATAGGGTAGAAGGTGTGGGTATCCCCCACCTCTTCCAAAAGACAATCTGGGCAGCGTGGAAGAGTAGGCCAAAACAGCCTAGAGCTCCCTCGAATGGAGGCACATGAAGTGTTTGTGTTGCCAATATGCAAAATGTACCTTGTGAAGGATATACCGAGGGGTGTGGCTAAAAGTGACATGGGCAAGAAATTGCAGGGCTGCACCTTTACCTTCAGATTTATTTACGTGTTTTATCCCTAAAATCCAACGTTTAGAAATCACTCTATAATTACGCAGGGGAAATTTTAGCAATGCTGTCGACATCACGAATTAAAAAAATATATAGCTAACCATAATTGTTATCAAGAACCGCCTCATAGTGACCAGAAGCATTGTGTTTTTTTAAAGCATTAAGTATTTTTGTTTTATGAAAGCAGCGTGCACGCACGATGATTGTGGTATGGTATTCTGTTTTGCTTAAAAAGTGACGGTGCTTGGAGTAAATAATGAACAACAATATTTTAAATATAAAAATGTCTATGGTGTTTTGCAGTGATTTTGTTTGTGAATGTGCAAAAGAAGCCAAATGCATATAATAAAGATTCGAGACGAGACAAAGTGGTCATGCGCGGTGTTGGAAAGCACTTCTATTTGTGTGGGCTCAAGAAGCTGGGACTCAATAACAAACACATGCCCCTTATTATTTTGCGAACACATTTGAGTGTATTGCCCCCCTGGTCTTCTTTGTGAGAGAACTGCTGTACCCAGAAGGGCCCCTTTATGAGAAGTGGTGGAAGCTTGGGGAGGCTTTCATCTAACAGTTGATTAACCATGGTTGATGATGGATAAGGGCTATTATTTGTTTTAAAGGCAACTTATTTGAATTAGAACAAAGTACATCTTCTTTGGTTCTTTCGGTAAAGTCACGTAGAATGAGAATAAAATAATAAAATAAAATAAGACAATACAATTCTCACGACGTTTCGGCCACAACACAAGCAGCAATCATCAGGTGAAAGAACAGAACTGTCGGGACGACAGTGCTCCAATGAGCAGTCACGAAAGCTTTAAATCGAAAAAAATAGAACAGAGTACTATTTGGTTTTTTCGGTAAAGTCACGTAGGTAAAATAAAATTTAAAATGAAAGAAAACAACTAAATTAAATCATGACGTTTCGGAGGCAACACAAGCTTCCATCACAGCAAGATAGCTGCAGATAGCTGCAGCTATCTTGCTGTGACTGTTCCACCTGAAGACGGAAGCTTGTGTTACCTCCGAAACGTCGTGATTTAATTTAGTTGTTTTCTTTCATTTTAAATTTTATTTTACCTACGTGACTTTACCGAAAAAACCAAAGAGCATGAATCCTTGCAGTCACGAAAGCTTCAAATCTAGAATTAGAACAGAGTATTCTTGGTTCTTTCGGTAAAGTCACGTAGAAGGGAAACAATAAAATATTTTTTTTATTTTTATTTTAAATAAAAGATTTTTTTATTTTATTGTTTCCCTTCTACCGTATTCTCTTGGATTAGGAGATGCTGCATGAAGATGAACCCGGAATTTGTGCCCGGTGTCAATAAAGTTATACACACATGCACACCTATGGGAATACACTACGCACCCACAACTTTTGCTTTAAAATACAGGGGGAGGGAGTGCATGTTATAATCTTGAGAATACGGTATTAGTGGCGTAATCATTCGTGCCCCCGTGGGATGTGATGAACTGTCACTATTCGGGGTCGTGATTTTTGTCTTAACACTCCTGGTGAACGTAGCAGCCTCGAGTAGTTGCATGGGACACATGAACGCATACAGTATAACATAATTAATTGCAGGCCTTTGTCAATCCGCTGCTGGATAAAGGCCTCCTCACCGAGTGTCGGTCATGCCAGTTGTTTGACCATACTTCACCATGCTGGTCGGTACAGCTTTATTAAACGGTGGGCAACTCTGGACCAGTTCAGATATCAACACTGATATTTTTCGAGGTCAGGAATCAAAGTCAGGTCGCTGGGTTCAGAGCGCGCGCATCACTGCACCACAAAAAGAAAATCATACCAAAGAGTATGGATTCGTGCAGTCACGAGAGCTTCAAATCTAGAATTAGAACAGAGTATTCTTGGTTCTTTCAGTAAAGTCACGTAGAAGGGAAACAATAAAATATTTTTTTTATTTTTATTTTAAATAAAATATTTTATTTTATTTTATTGTTTCCCTTCTACGTGGTGACTTTACCTAAAGAACCAAGACTATGAATCCCTGCAGTCACGAAAGCTTTAAATAAAAACATAGAACAGAGTAATTAAGAACAGCAATATATATGTGTAGGGGTGCTATGGGGAATAAACACATGACACGGGAAGGTGTGGTTCACCCACACCTTGGTGGCTACAACAACGTCCGCTAAGGCTCCAGTGGGTATAAAGTGCGGGGAGCCAGGGAGCTGGGGGCAGAGTGTGGGGCCCGAGGCTGAAGCAACCAGTGAAGAAAGAAGGCCAGCTAGGTGAGACCCTGGAACTCCTGTGACCGCTGCCCTTTTCAGGGCCGGCACAGCAAGCCAGTGGTGCGGCCCCAGAGCCCCAGAGTCAGAGTCCTTCTAAGGGCCGGTCTGGTCGGCGGGGTGCCGAGATCTGTGCCTAACCAGGGCCGGATCTGATAGCCTCCCTTAGAGCCCTACCAGGAGGAACTGGGAGCCTAGAGCTTAGGCTAGAGAGCCTGGGGTGTGTTCCTGAGTTATACGGGTGGAGGGGCCGCTACCCCTTCTAGTGTAACCCTTGTTAAGGTTTAAATAAATAGTGCTGCTTCTATTCTGCCGTCTCCGTGTCCTGGAACCCACTACATATGTTTTACACAACAAATGTATGCAGCGTTTAAGGTGTTTTAATTGTTGATATGTAAAGTATGCCAAACACTAAAAAAAACAGATTGCAGAGTAGAAAATGTAGTCATGTGTGGTGTTGGTAGGCACTTCTATGTGTGCTCACCCAAGAAGCAAGGGTCCACTATGAACACTTGCCTCTTTTAGAGACGCGAGTCCCTTCTACTTATAATATTCTCATGTTCTTTGAAAAAATATTCGAACATCTGAAAGAAGGATGCAAAGAAAACTCCACTCAAACAAAACAAACCAAATTAAAGCGTGCTACTGTATTGTACGTGCATTTATGTCGGCAACCCCCCCCCCCCCCCCCCAAAACAAAACGATTTTGGTTAGGCACACACTAAATGAGCACAGAAGAGGCGGATAAGGTTTAAGGCATGACTTTTAAGAGGAGTTGGGAAGAAACACAGGGAAACAAAACCCACAAAAGAGAATCACTGATGCAAAACAATCTTGTTTAAACACCAGCCAATCCTGGGCTTAAGGGGAGGCTTTCCTTTTAGCAGCGAGACCGAGATCGTGAGTGAAGCCTCTCTCAGTGAGGCATTCATCTGCAGCGCCTCTTGCCATCTTGCTATTCTTGTTGGCTTTAGTGATCCTTCACTTCTCAAAGCACACTTTTAATCTCCCTGAGATTCCTCCCTGCCAGGTATTTCCAATAGCAGATCCTGTTCGTAAGAGTGTGCGTGCATGTTGAACTTCTTTCGCACCGTACATAGCCAACCCTGCTAATCGGAGAGTGCGGGGGAAGGACAACAAACTAAACACAAAAAGCGGCGCTCAAGAGATTCGTTTTCAATCTAGATTTAAAAGTGCATATCGCCAGTGGCTTCCTCAATATAGCGGCCATCTTTGTTCAATGGCCAGCCGAAAGCCGCTGATGCGAGGATGACCGGAGTTTCTGTGATGGTTCATGCTTCTTGACGAGAACGGCAAGGTATTGCGGTTCATTTGTGGCAAGCGCTTTGAGTGCAATGAGTGCGACTTTGTAATGTAGGAGTGTTCCATATGCCAACTGCCCACGGCTCTCTCATCTCGCTCTGTCATTTCCACCAATTTAACATGGCATAAAGAAGTATGGGCAGATGGAATTACATTGAGAGACAGAAAGAGGACCGCATGCATGGCAGAACATGCGCAAGTTAAGAACATCATTGGGAACTGTCATGCAAATTAAAGTTGGCTTTGGAGGGACACGTTGCTGGAAGGGTTGATGGCCGATGGTCGACAAGAGTGATGAAACTGCAGCTAAGGGGTGAAATAGAATCAGATTCTGTATATATACTGGATGAATCCGGTGAGCTATAAAGTTATTTTATACATACGTCCAGTAGAGGCGGGTCAGAAAGTTACAACAACAACAATACAACACACAATATGAGTGCAAGTATAGGAAAGGTAAGTAAGTCATATATTTTTTACTAGGTAAAATTGTGTATTTAGTGACCAGACATATGGTGTAAAAGAAGCTCAACATACATACATTTTTCTAAAAGAGGTTAAAGTCCACGGAGTTATTAGCTTCTTTTTCAGAAGCGACACGGTAACAAATGCTATCTCAAGCAAGTGGCTTATCATGTGAACATTTATAGCAGCCAAATAATCTAAACGCATATTTCTTAATGTGGAGAGAAAAAATCCACGCGACCACGGGGAGAACAAGCAAACTCCAAATATATAGGCGTCAGGGTCGGGATCGAACCCCCAACCTCCTGCATAGCAGGCAAGGATATTAACATCTCGCCACCGTGGAAAGGACGTCCAGTAGAACGTCTGCCGGATAGTGGGACGTGGGGGGGGGGGGGATGACGTCTTGAGGAGACCTTCATCCAGCGGTGGATTCATCGTGGCTAATGGTGACGATGAAACATGATACAGCCCATGTCTATCTATTGGCCTTCTTGGAAAGTCAATGCGTTGTGGGAGAGGACGCGAATCTGAAGATTTTGGAGTAAATTGTTCAAAAGTATTTTTGTTCAAAGGTGGGGTTAAATTTACGAGTTTGGCAATTCAAATCCCTCTTCATAATTTATAACAAAGTTATTATTTGTTTATAACATTGTTATAATGTTTCAACACGAGAAATGTGACAGTGCACATGGTAAGCATGCAATGATTCATCAGTTGATTTAACATCGATTTTTTTACACTTACAATACAAGTGTTGGCTTTAGCAAATAAAATTAGCTATTAATAAAAATGGTATGCAAATGAAATGAAAATGTGTATCATCCGCAGCCATGATCAATCCACTGTTAGATTAAAGCCTCCCCGAGCCTTTGCCATCTCCCACAATCGAGAGGCGTTAATAATCCACAAAAGCCTGCACATGAGCTGGTTTCATCATCCCTCTCCTCGGCGGATGTCATATTTTAGGAGATGGCTCGTTACTTTCTAAAATGTTAGGGACGATATGAAACATTGAGACACACATAACAACATAAACGAGGTAGACGGGGCAGACAAGACAGTACAAATGAGGTAGTGCCAAAACAGAGAGTGTAAATGAAACTATCAATGAGAGAGACATAAAAAACACAACACACTCGAGACAAACAAAATTATTCTTGATTCAAATGGGAAACTCGATTTAGGATAATTCATTGAATCGTGGTGGTGGAATCATTAAATGCCCGTATACTTCTAAAAGGCTCCATTTGTAATCCTGTCTGTATAAAAGCAAATTTATTTATATATTCACGTGCATTGTGGTGAATACATAAAGCGTCACTGCAGCCAAAATTCCCCATGAATTGACAATTTAAATTCTAGATTTGAAGCTTTCGTGACTGCAAGGATCCATACTCTTTGGTTCTATTCGGTAAAGTCACGTAGGTAAAAATAAAATAACAAAATATCACGACGTTTCGGCCACAACACAAGTGGCCTACATCAGGTGAAGGGACTGGACTGTCCAGAGGACAGCGTTGGAGTGAAGACAGGAAGCCCAGGTCGCGTCCTTTAAGCTTGCTGTCGCGGCATCTTTTGAGGAAGGTCAGCGTCTCGATGAGCTTTGACTTCTGTTTTTTTAATTTTTACCTACGTGACTTTACCGAATAAAACCAAAGAGTATGACAATTTAAAGTTCTTGATGCATCCTAAAGGGGCAGAATGATTGTCAGGCAGACACAGGGAAGACCAACGTTGAGCCAAAAGAAATATGAACCAGCACCATAAACGTCTATTCTGTTTAAAAGAAGAATCTCACCTCTCTGTGCTGGTTTCAACTTAAGATAAACTTCCCTTAAATCTTATTTGTGCCCATCTCTGTCAAACACCCAAACATTAAACGATGTTTGAGTCGAACCCTTTCGTGAAAATATTCATATCAGCGCTGTATTTCTCCGGATTTTAGTCCAGTGTGAATCTGAATTAAAAATTCAGCTCTGCACCGTTACCAAAGAACAGAGTTTAATGTAACAGCAATGCATTTAGTATCTGCATTTAAATACACGGATACACACGCAGAATAAGCGTTCATGCAAATAAGTATTCGCAAACACGTGTGGTTTCAATCTGCAATACTGTATATACAAATGTTACGAGACATGCAGAGTGTCTTGTCATCTTTCAAAATGTTTTAGAGACAACCATCCTCCATGAACTGTAAACAACAAAATGGAATGTTTCCACCCATTCATTATTGTGTGGCCAAGATGGTTTTTGGTGGAAGAGAATATTTTAAGGTTTGCTCACGAGAAATATGCCCGTTTGAAATTGCTGTGCTGAAAGAAAAAACAATAAGGCATCCACGTAATAATGAGAGGAAAAACTTGAATCAGACACCACCGCAGCATCGTCATAATAAAACAAAATGTGGTCATGAATTCTCAACTAATAACAACAGCGAGAGAATGGTAACCAAAGGGATAAAAAAAGAGCAAATGACTAACGTGAAGATGGAATTGACTCAGTTAACTCAGCCGGGTATCGATGGCTACGCACGCCTGTAATCCAGCATTGTGGAGACAGCGAGGGTTGGTGGACCGCACGAATGTTGTGCGACTCTCGTGGGCGTCGAGGTGCCATACACTGGCTCGCCAGGAGAAGGCAGTACAGCAAGTGGACTAATCACCATCAATGTTCACATGTACCAGGGATAGAGTGTCGCCCCTTCGCATGTGCGGGTTTTCTTCGGGTACTCTGGTTTCCTCCCACATCTATAGACGCTCATTAATTGACAGAAAAAAATCTTAAAGTAAAAAGCCAATGCAGGACCGTCTGTAAAATAGTCATGTGACTCAGTGTGATCCTCTTGGATAAAAAAAAGTAAAGTAACTAACTCGTGAGCATCGATTGTAGTTGTCATGAGAATATTAACATGTGCATATCGCAAACTTTAAGTCAGGCAACGCATTTTTTTCCTTCCCTTTCAAGTTCCATCTCTGTCCAATCTCCGTTCACAGTGACGAGATGTGAAAACATGTGGGTTTTGTCTTGGCTGCTCTGCATGTGATGCCGTGGGATATTTTTGTTCATGCCATCATCAGAGTTTGGGGCGCGTTGCGTAGAAGATGTTGCATCTCAGCCCTAGATGTTGTCTGTGTATCTGGAAAAAAAGAAATATATGTGAAAAATAATCAAATCTGTCGGTTACGTCCTTAAAGAACTCCTATTTTTTATGCATCGTGTGTATGCTTATACACAGGGGCGGAGCCAGGATTTTTACTTTGGGGGGTCTGACTTCAATATTCTGAGATATCCAGTGTTTATGTTTTCCAATGGGCGTCACAAATGTATAAAACAAATTTTATTGGATTTAAACGTGGAGTTTATTAATAGGTCGGAGCCGCTGATGTGGCTAATAAGTTCGATAAGTTTGAAAGGCTGCCGCTCAAGCAGCCTGCAGGGCAGCACGAGGTGGCAGCACAAGGTGGCAGCCTACAGGGCAGCACAAGGTGGCAGCCTGCAGGGCAGTACACAAGGTGGCAGCCTACAGGGCAGCACAAGGGGACAGCCTGCAGGGCAGCACAAGGTGGCAGCCTGCAGGGCAGCACAAGGTGGCAGCCTGCAGGGCAGCACAAGGTGGCAGCCTGCAGGGCAGCACAAGGTGGCAGCCTGCAGGGCAGCACGAGGGGACAGCCTGCAGGGCAGCACGAGGGGACAGCCTGCAGGGCAGCACACAAGGTGGCAGCCTGCAGGGCAGCACAAGGTGGCAGCCTGCAGGGCAGCACGAGGGGACGGCCTGCAGGGCAGCACACAAGGTGGCAGCCTGCAGGGCAGCACACAAGGTGGCAGCCTGCAGGGCAGCACACGAGGTGGCAGCCTGCAGAGCAGCACACAAGGTGGCAGCCTGCAGGGCAGCACACGAGGTGGCAGCACAAGGTGGCAGCCTGCAGGGCAGCACAAGGTGGCAGCACAAGGTGGCAGCCTGCAGGGCAGCTCACAAGGTGGCAGCCTGCAGGGCAGCACAAGGTGGCAGCCTGCAGGGCAGCACAAGGTGGCAGCCTGCAGGGCAGCACACGAGGTGGCAGCCTGCAGGGCAACACACAAGGTGGCAGCCTGCAGGGCAGCACACAAGGTGGCAGCCTGCAGGGCAGCACAAGGTGGCAGCCTGCAGGGCAGCACAAGGTGGCAGCCTGCAGGGCAGCACACGAGGTGGCAGCCTGCAGGGCAACACACAAGGTGGCAGCCTGCAGGGCAGCACAAGGTGGCAGCCTGCAGGGCAGCACAAGGTGGCAGCACAAGGTGGCAGCCTGCAGGGCAGCTCACAAGGTGGCAGCCTGCAGGGCAGCACAAGGTGGCAGCCTGCAGGGCAGCACAAGGTGGCAGCCTGCAGGGCAACACACAAGGTGGCAGCCTGCAGGGCAGCACACAAGGTGGCAGCCTGCAGGGCAGCACAAGGTGGCAGCCTGCAGGGCAGCACAAGGTGGCAGCCTGCAGGGCAGCACACGAGGTGGCAGCCTGCAGGGCAACACACAAGGTGGCAGCCTGCAGGGCAGCACACGAGGTGGCAGCCTGCAGGGCAACACACAAGGTGGCAGCCTACAGGGCAACACACAAGGTGGCAGCCTGCAGGGCAGCACACAAGGTGGCAGCCTGCAGGGCAGCACAAGGTGGCAGCCTGCAGGGCAGCACACAAGGTGGCAGCCTGCAGGGCAGCACAAGGTGGCAGCCTGCAGGGCAGCACACGAGGTGGCAGCCTGCAGGGCAGCACACAAGGTGGCAGCACAAGGTAGCAGCACAAGGTGGCAGCCTGCAGGGCAGCACACAAGGTGGCAGCCTGCAGGGCAGCACACGAGGTGGCAGCCTGCAGGGCAGCACACAAGGTGGCAGCCTGCAGGGCAGCACAAGGTGGCAGCCTGCAGGGCAGTACAAGGTGACAGCACGAGGTGGCAGCCTGCAGGGCAGCACAAGGTGGCAGCCTGCAGGGCAGCACAAGGTGGCAGCCTACAGGGCAGCACACAAGGTGGCAGCCTACAGGGCAGCACACAAGGTGGCAGCCTGCAGGGCAGCACACAAGGTGGCAGCCTGCAGGGCAGCACAAGGTGGCAGCCTACAGGGCAGCACAAGGTGGCAGCCTGCAGGGCAGCACAAGGTGGCAGCCTGCAGGGCAGCACACAAGGTGGCAGCCTGCATCATTTTGCAGCAGGCAGATATCCGGTTATCCCGATTACCGACTTTCCCAAATTTTTAGGAGGGGCTGAGCCCCCCCAGCCCCCCCCCCCCCCCCCTGTGGCTTCGCCTCTGCTTGTACCGTATACACGTGTAGCATGTATGTAAAAAAAACATAATAGCGAATAGATAAGTGCACTCTTTTACATATATTGCATACAAATGATAGGTAAGTTAATAAAATGTGCACCTGCCTGTTTTGTCCATGTGTCCATTTGCTACGCAGATGACTGAATGTGAACAAATGCGCTTCTATTGTGAAAATAATGGCAAACTTGAAGGCCAAGGCCTTTTCACACCCTCTCTTCCTCTCATCATGGACCCTTTTCACTCCCCAGTCCTCCAGACCTGACCCCTTCCCTCTACACCATTGACCATTACAGCCAACTTGAACGCCTCCACAATGGTGTAGGTGTCTATTGCACGTATCTCTTCTGGTTCTGCTCTGAACCATCAAAGGCAATTGTTTCGCTCAACCACCCAGAACCTTCTCCCTTCCTCCACCTTAATCATCCCTCGCACCACTGCCTTCCTCTATCTGCTGCCGAGACGCTCGCCCGTGCGTTCATCACCACTTTCCAGTTATTCCTGCAACTCTCTCCTCCTCTGCAGCCTCCCCACATCTCCTACCTCCAACCTCTGAATAATTCAAAATACTGCTTGCAAAACCTCCTGCATGTACCCGTCAACCCGACCCACATCACCCCTATCCGCAGATTTCTCAAGCCGGCTCTCAGTGCGCTGCTGAATCAAGGACAATATTGACCTCACCGTCTTCAGCATCCTGCTCTTACATCTCGGCTCGCCTCCATGCACCCCAGGTTACAGCAAACAACGTCTCTACTCTTTGGTTCTATTGGGTAAAGTCACGTAGGTGAAAATAAAATAACAAAAAAAATCACGACGTTTCGGCCACAACACAAGCGGCCTTCATCAGGTGAAGGGACGAGACTGTCTGGAGGACAGCGCTGGAGTGGAAGAAGCCACGCTTAGATCACGACCTTTAAGCTGTGTGAGAAGAAAAAGACCACGCGCCTTGACAAAGGAATTAGCATATAATTTAGCATTGAAAAGGCTTATTGAAATAGCTAAGTTAAAGTATACACATCCGCAGAGGTACCCCTTGACAAAGGAATTAGCATCGAATTTAGCATTGAAATAGCTGAGTGATTAGCTTGTAACTGGTCACAGAAATAGCTATGTTAAAGTTAGAGCATATACATTCACCGAGGCACCTAGTACTCATCAAACAGGAGAATTTAGCGAAACACAACCACGCTCAGACATCGGACCTGTGTGCGAGCAAACAAGGTGTGTTGTGGCCGAAACGTCGTGATTTTTTTTGTTATTTTATTTTCACCTACGTGACTTTACCCAATAGAACCAAAGAGTATGGATCCTAGCAGTCACGAAAGCTTTAAATCTAGAATAAACAACGTCTCACCTGCTCAAAATCTCAACCTCCTCTTCAATGCGAGGTCTGTTGATGAGGACTAAAAACCATCAACCAATTTACAATATCAGTGACTTGAATCTAGTGGATTAACAAGACTTGGTTACACTGTTAACTCTTATTATGATTTTAATCACAGCTCTATAACGGAATTTACAATTTGCAGCATTTTGTCAATACACTGCTGGATGATGAGAGGGCCTTTCCCCACGCCATGTAAGCTAGCCACAACATTAGCACGCTGGTCAGTGGTGGAGCGGGAGGGCCAGGACAAGTCGAGCTTTCACTCGCCACTGATGTTCGCCGTGGCTGAGGAATAAAATTCAGACCACTGGGTGGTTCACACGGCAGCGCTCCCTTACAGACAAGTACATAGAACAATGCATAACTTTGTCCTGTAAATGTGTCGGCTTCTAAACAAGACACACACGCATTGCTAACGCTCTACAGCGTTGCTGAAGCGCTGCAATTATCTTTCGTGGAAATTGCCCCTCAAATATAATTTATTTGATTGCTCTCATTTATTCCCGCTAAGTCGTGTAACACCAAACGAACGCGCTGCAAGAATGCCCGGATTAGCCGCATGCTGCCAACCACACACACACTGACACCTGCTGGCGATATTGGGCAAACTGATGCCTTGACAATGATGCTTTGTGACAGGGTAATTTACAGCACGTTGCCAATCCGTTGCTGAATAAAGGCCTCTCTCCACGCCAGCCACTGGTGTTGATTGGCCATACTTCACCACGGGTTTGTGAAGGTTGGTGGTGGTGGTGGGGTCACAGGACGTCGGTCGAGGCATCACTCGCCCACTGATGTTGTAGACATGGAAGCTGCTGCGAAACAAGAAAAATGTGGCTTTGAAGCTGTGGCACATGGGAAATTAACAAACAATGGGTTTTATTGCTTTTTTTCAGTCTAATTGGCGTTAGACTACATTATGGGAAAGGGGCCTTGCAGTTTGGAATGCTTGCTTAACAGCATGACTTAATTACTGCAAATGGGGTATTGTTATTTTAATCCGCACAATGTGTGAATCATTTATGTCCTCTGAAATAAAACATCTGAAGTGCTTTTGTAAAATAATAGTCGCTTTAATGGTCAATACTGCACGTAAAAATCTCATTCATGTTGATTGCATAACCCAAAGCACAGTGATAATTTTTTTGGTGTCAGAAGAGACTTAGTGTAAACATCGATGTCTGTTGATAGCTTGTGTATTGCAAGGTCGGATGAGGGCACATTTTCTGCAATGGGAAGCACAATAGACGACTTTCTTGCAGATATTTTCCTTGGATGTCTCACGTCTGAAAACAATCACAGTGGGAAGGCCAGTGTGTGTCTGTTTTGTGTTTTGTTAGACACATTGGCATGAATGAGACAACAGTTTCAACTGACCTTCATTACAGAGCCAAGGATACTAAACTCGTTTAAAAAAAAAAAAACTGCTCAACTCATATACTATTATTACTTTAAAAAAATCACACGTTCTGCATATAAAATCCACTTTCAAATTCCCTCAAAGCAGTAGCCACGTTATTGGCAAGAGAGGGAAGTGCTGAATTGATCCCTGGTTGAGATTTGGATTTGACAATCTCTGAACGAAAATCAAGTTTGTTAACAGCATCACCAAGGTCAATAATAAATTGAGACAAGGAAATAATTGTGGCTGACTATAGCATAATAACTGACAGAAAATGCAGTCCTAGGCAACGAATAAATTAATCGGTTGCATGCCTTCATATGCCATTCGTCATCATCATCAGTCATGGTCAATCCACTGCTTATAGAAGGCCTCACCAAAGCAGCTACTCTCAGAGAGAATAAGATTGCTCATATTTGAACTTGATAATTTAGACACGACTCTCTTACAATCACACTTAAAATTAACAGATAAAATGTCCACTTCGGATTGGGACCATGTTGATAACATGACAGTCTCTTCTGCTACTTCAATGTCAACCAAGTGTAAAGTTAACTTGATCGCTACATTCAACCTCCTGTCAAAAAAGAAGCCAGAGCCACACGTTAAAAAGTTAGATGTTAACAAGATTGTCATCAATCAGAGTAACATCCCGATTTCCGACAGCCTAAAATCGGTACTAGCTAAAGGGTTGAATTTTGCAGTCACCCCTAAACATATCCCAGTGGATGATATAATTGCCCAGGTCGACGTAGCCCTCAAAGGCTTGGGACACATCCCGCCAGACGTTGCTAGATCTGAAATCGCTGCTAGCCTCAAAAACGCTAAGAACCCCATTAGCATCATCAGCAAGGACGAGCGTTTTGAACTCTCTAATTTAAAAAAAAACAGAGATGACATTATCATCCTCTCAGTCGACAAGGGCACTGCCACTGTCATCATGGATACAACCACTTACAACAACAAAAATTCAGGACCTTCTTAATGATGGCAGCTATACCAAAATCAACAGAGATCCCACTAACCACCTAAACACATAAACCAACAGTATCGTCACTAATTCGACTTCTCTAATCGATCAGTCCAAGTAACACTCCCTAAAACCTTCGGCTGCTAGACCACCCAGATTGTATGGCCTTCCAAAAATCCATAAAATAGGTACCCCGCTCCGTCCTATCGTCTCCACCATTAACTCACCCACCTACAAACTGGCACGATTTCTGTCTGAGACCCTGCTTCCTTTCACGGGCAAGTCCACCTCAGCTGTATTTAACTCAGCTCACTTGGTTGCTCTAATCAAGGACATCTCACTGTCTCCAGATTATTTGCTTGTCAGTTTCGATGTATTCTCTCTGTTCACCAATGTACCTGTACTTGACACCATTGCAATAATTGAAGACTTGGTCCAACAAGGACTGAATCCAGATGTACCAACTTTGGTAAGACACTGTTTTACCAACACATACTTCACCTGGAATTGTACATTCTACAAACAAAATGAAGGGTACCCCAATGGGTTCTCACTTATCGCCAGTGGTAGCGAATGTTTTCATGGGGAAATTTGAGACAGATGCCATCCAGACATCCACCCTACGTCCTTCCTTGTGGAAGAGATACGTACTGTAGATGACACGTTCATCATCTGGCTACATGGCCTGCCAGCACTGAAACAATTTCTCAACCACATCAATTCATTCCTGAATGTTTTGATCGAGAAGAGACCTGATGGCTCGTTGGGACATTCGGTCTACAGGAAAGCCACCCACACGGATGCCTATCTAAAGCCTGACTCCCACCACCGTCCAGCCCAGGAGAATTCCCTCATCAAAACACTACACCATAGGGCCCGTTGCATCTCCGACCTTGCACCACCTAGCTAGTAAGTTGGAGCACGTACACCAAGCCCTCAGGATGAACGGATACTCGGACCGTACAATCCGCAAAGCTGCCTCCCCAGCCATGGGGAGACAACCTTCTGAGGATCCAACCAAAACCATCATTTTACCATACATAGCAAGGGTTACCAAAAAGATTTCCAAAATCTTCAACAAACACAAGATCCAGGTTCGTTTCAACACAGTACACAAAATCCGTGATTTAATCCCATCTGTAAAGGATGTGATTCCTGACATGCAATACCCTGGTGTCTACAAACTGAGTTGTGGTTGTGGCAGCAGTTACATTGGGGAAACGAAACGACATGTCTCGGACCGCGGTCGTGAACACAAGGCAGATCTGAAACACGGTAGGACCAATACCTCTCCCGTTGGTGATCATTGTTTTAACGCTGTGGGCTCACACGAAATAGATTTTTCCAAGACGGAGGTACTCTGCAAAGCTACCGGCTACCTTCAGAGATTTGTTCATGAATCCATCCATATATATATAAACACAGACACAACTTCAACCGAGAAGATAGGTACAAACTAGCAATCATTGGAAGGACGTTATTAACCAGGTTATAGTCTTAACTGACTGTGATGTTTCCATCCTACCTGCCTATGTCAGCTGTTATTTCCAACTCTCTGTGTGTGTCTCTCTCTCTATGCCTCTCTCTTAGATCTCTCATGCTCACATGTCCTTTGGATTGCACTCTCATGCTCACATATCCTTTGGATTGCACTTTCATGGTGCTTAATCTCTCATTAACACTGCTGCTGTGTTCATATTCGGACATGACACTCTTATGCGCCGACGGAAGCTCATTCATGCTAATCTCTCTCCCTAATTCCTCTCCCCCTAATCTCCCCCATTAACACAACTGACGTGCTTGCGTCCGTGGATGGAATTCCTTTCCAGCTCAGACCCCGCTTGCTTGCCCATCGCCACATCTATAACCTCTTGTTGTAACAGCTCTCTCGCTGATTCAGCAGTTCCACTGCTGGATTATATTTTCTCCGCCTGAGGACGACCGCTTGTGTTGCTGATAGAAACGTCGTGATTTATTTTATTTTATACCTACGTGACTTTATCGAAAGAACCAAAGAGTATGGATTCCTGCAGTCACGAAAGCTTCAAATTAAGATCAAAATCACACAAGCTGATTTCGTTGCGCCAAAACCATTATCTTGCTGGCAGTAAGTGCAGTGATATACCATCGTTGTGTATTTATTGTGATAGTTCGTGCTTATGTTTTGTTTTTACTCGGGGCAAGACTGGTGGTGTTGCTTTCTTTACACAAATCCTGATAATCTGACATTCCGTTTAGTGATTTCTTCGTCTACTGTATACATCCTCTTAACAGTTACAGCAACTCGCAAATGGGGTTTCTAGCAGTTAGACTATCATTGGTGTGTATGAAATATGTATACAATATGTCCATTTACATAAGATCGTTGGGTGATTTATTTAGCTGTTTTTCAACAAAGTCTGCCAAACCATCATTGAAAATGGTAAAAAAAACCCCACAAAAATACACCACTTGGCTTCCTCACGCTGTGTCGCTTGAGATGGTTTGTGTGACCATACATAACTATGATAGTAGTCACGACATTGTCATATACCTCTCATTACCGATGTGATGCTAGCCGTGGTTAAGAATCGAAGTCAGGTAACTGAGTGAATAGCTCAGTGTGTGAACCGCTGAACCACCACTTCCCCAATTAAAGACAAAATATGCAAATCTCCAATTAAAAAATAAAAACATGTTTTTAAGGTCTTAAATTATATATGTAAAACAAATACGTGACTCTTGTGATCTACCGGGTGCCTAATTGGGCTCACTTCATTGGCATGCAACAGCAGTTACTGTATATCTAATTTCCATTGAAACTCCACGTCACAATTCTATATTACGATTGTAATATTGCACTTTTTGTGGTAGCAGTGGTGTTGCCGTACTGGTATTGGTTATAATGTAATTGTTGTAGATTATGTGGATGCGATAGCACATCATCAATCTCAAAATGAATGTTTCTCCGCATCCTGAAGGTTCTGTTTGTGCAAAAAATGTGAATCCTCAGCAGTCACAGATTATAGTGTTGCATAAAATAATGCTGTTTTGTTCATCAGATAGACAGATATATCCTTTATTGTCATCGTCACCAGTACAACGAAATTTAAAGTGCTCACCAGTCAGTGCATCATTCATAAATTTTAATAAATAAAACAAGAAATACAAATAAAATAAAATAAAAAATGATAAATAAATTATACATATATAAAAACTGCCCAAGTATACCCACATAAAGGTACATTTTGTCATTGCACATCCCTATTTTACAGTCAATTGTAAACTGTATTACTTAATAATTAATTAGCAGTATTGAGTGTGGTAATTGACGTAGGATAAAAGCTGTGTTTGAATCTGTTTGTCCTTGTTTTGACTGATCTGAATCGTCTGCCTGATGGCAACAGCTCAAACAGAGAGTGTTCAGGGTGAGAAGAGTCCTTTATAATGTTCTGCGCTTTTTTGATGCATCGGGAGCTGTGTAGTTCTTCCAGTGTGGGGAGCGGGCAGCCGTCGATTTTTTGGGCCGTGTTGATGACCCTCTGCAACGCTTTCTTCTGAGCCACTGTGCAGCTGGTGTACCATACACAGATGCAGTATGTAAGAATGCTCTCCATGGAGGCTCGGTAGAAGGACACCAGTAGTTTCTGTGTGATGTTATTCTTTCTGAGTATTCTCAGGAAGTAAAGTCTCCGCTGGGCCTTTTTCAGTAGCTCAGAGGAGTTGGCGCTCCAGGTCAGGCCCTCCCCAATGTGGACTCCCAGGAAGTGGAAGTCTGCCACCCTTTCCACACAGTCCCCGCTGATGATTAGTGGTTGAGTGTCCGTTTTCTTTCTCCTGTAGTCTATTATGAGCTCCTTGGTCTTTGCGGTTAAGGAGTCCTGAGAGGTAGAAAGACTGACAGCAAGTGGAGTGGAAACTGCTTGTTATTTCAATACGGGCTGCCCTCTGGAGAGACATACTATGGGTCACTATATCTGGCATTGCAAATACTGCATTACTGTGTTTTGAGCTCGTGCATTTTCTGTTGATGATAATTCCATATTATTACATTTATTGGAAGTTCTAAGCAAGATGTCACATCACCATCATTATCATAATCATCATCAGCATGAATGGTAGCCCTTCGGGAGAAAGATGGAACCATAACTGATGATAGAGATCAATGTTAACATGAGCAGAGGAAGTTTATGCAGATCTTTACAGCAAAAGAAAATGTCTATTTCCCAGGAATCAGACCCGTCTCTACGATAAAGAGGAGACCGTTCCAGATGTCACACCACCATCATCACCATCATATAAACAGTACTCTATGACAGTATTGTACAACCGATGTTACTTTAATCACGAAATTACATTTTGTATTTTGTGTTCATAACAATTCCAAAAACATGAAGGGAATGCAAACACGATAACAGTTCCAAATAATGAGCAAAAATTAATTAATTAATTGATAAAATATAGCAAGGTATCAAAAAACAATGTTTTGTTCTCCAACTGTCACTGCATGCCTACACTGATTTGTGTTCACACTACTACATATTACAACAAGAAATAATTAAATATGAAAAATAAGAATAGATTTTACCATTTCTGGCAATTAAACAGGTGTTAAAATATTCTTGGTTCTTTCAGTAAAGTCACGTAGAAGGGAAACAATAAAATAAGAAAAATATAAAACAATAAAATTCTCACGACGTTTCTACTGCAACACAAGCAATAAAAAAAATTGAAAAAAGTGGCGGTTTTTATTTTCAGACGAAAATAAAAATCGCCACTTTTTTCAAATTTTCTTGCTGTGGTTTTCACACCTGATGATGATTGCTTGTGTTGCAGTCGAAACGTCGTGAGAATTTTATTGTTTTATATTTTTATTATTTTATTGCTTCCCTTCTACGTGACTTTACCGAAAGAACCAAGAATATGAATCCCTGCAGTCACGAAAGCTTTAAATCAGGTGTTAAAATGTTCAAACACCAATTATATAACTTTGGCAAGGAATCAAGTCTGCAAAGAGCACACGTACGTGTGCTGAAAATGCAAACAAAACATGCCCTGATAATGAATGCATTGTCTTTGAAACTGATTGGCCTACACTAGAGACAGTCTTCTCTATGGACTAGTCTCACCAGTGCCAGACCAGAGAACGCCAAAAGGCGAACAGACAGACACAATTCACTAACACGAAACACGACACCTAAATTGCGACATTGGAATGAAAAATAGAGCTTTGAAAAAAGAATTGCAATTATGATTAAATGTAAAAATCAGACATGTTTGAAGGAGAAACATTCAATGGCGCTGTAGAAATTAAACTCAACAATAAAAAAAACTCTGTAATCAAGCAACTGTTTGATATAAAAAAAAATAGAACTGTGATGCCTGTTTCGACTTCAAACAATGTTGACAGATGATAATACAAAATATCCTGGTGTGTTATTAACCAGAACACCCCCAGATGTTTTCCATTTCCAAAAGTGATTTTCATGAACCTATAATTATCACACAAAGCCACTTGATGTGGATGTGTGGGGAATTGGCTTTAATTGCGCGCTGAACAGGATGGAGGACAGAATGCACACATGTATGCTTTGTCATGTTTTTCGGCAGCCTTGAACTTTCAGCCCTTTTTAAAAAAAATCCACTGATGAATGAAGAACTCCTCTCAAAACTCTCTCACTGTGGGGAAGAGGCTCTGCGCTAAATCCACCTGGTCAGACAGATGGGCACAGTATTCACCCTGAACATTTGCAAGCCACCCATACAGTGAGGGAAAAAAAGTATTTGATCCCCTGTTGATTTTGTACGTTTGGCCACTGACAAAGAAATGATCAGTCTATAATTTTAATGGTAGATTTATTTGAACAGTGAGAGACAGAATAACAACCAAAAAAATCCAGAAAAACGCATGTCAAAAATGTTATAAATTGATTTGCATTTTAATGAAGGAAATACGTATTTGACCCCTCTGCAAAACATGACTTAGTACTTGGTGGCAAAACCCTTGTTGGCAATCACATAGGTCAGACGTTTCTTGTAGTTGGCCACCAGGTTTGCACACATTTCAGGAGGGATTTTGTCCCACTCCTCTTTGCAGATCTCCAAGTCATTAAGGTTTCGAGGCTGACGTTTGGCAACTCGAACCTTCAGCTCCCTCCACAGATTTTCTATGGGATTAAGGTCTGGAGACTGGCTAGGCCACTCTAGGACCTTAATGTGCTTTTTCTTGAGCCACTCCTTTGTTGTCTTGGCCGTGTGTTTTGGGTCATTGTCATGCTGGAATACCCATCCACGACCCATTTTCAATGCCCTGGCTGAGGGAAGGAGGTTCTCACCCAAGATTTGACGATACATTGCCCCGTCCATCGTCCCTTTGATGCGGTGAAGTTGTCCTGTCCCCTTAACAGAAAAACACCCCCAAAGCATAATGTTTCCACCTCCATGTTTGACGGCGGGGATGGTGTTCTTGGGGTCATAGGCAGCATTCCTCCTCCTCCAAACATGGCGAGTTAAGTTGATGCCAAAGAGCTCCATTTTGGTCTCAACTGACCACAACACTTTCACCCAGTTTTCCCTGAATCATTCAGATGTTCATTGGCAAACTTCAGACGGGCATGTATATGTGCTTTCTTGAGCAGGGGGACCTTGCGGGCGCTGCAGGATTTCAGTCCTTCACGGCGTAGTGTGTTACCAATTGTTTTATTGGTGACTATGGTCCCAGCTGCCTTGAGATCATTGACAAGATCCTCCCGTGTAGTTCTGGGCTGATTCCTCACCGTTCTCATGATCCCTGCAACTCCACGAGGTGAGCCCCAGGCCGAGGGAGATTGACAGTTCTTTTGTGTTTTTTTCCATTTGCGAATAATCGCACCAACTGTTGTCACCTTCTCACCAAGCTGCTTGGCAATGGTCTTATAGCCCATTCAAGCCTTGTGTAGGTCTACAATCTTGTCCCTGACATCCTTGGAGAGCTCTTTGGTCTTGGCCATGGTGGAGAGTTTGGAATATGATTGATTGATTGCTTCTGTGGACAGGTGTCTTTTATACAGGTAACAAGCTGAGATTAGGTGCACTCCCTTTAAGAGTGTGCTCCTAATCTCAGCTCGTTACCTATATAAAAGACACCTGGGAGCCAGAAATCTTTCTGATTGAGAGGGGGTCAAATACTTATTTCTCTCATTAAAATTAAAATCAATTTATAACATTTTTGATATCTGTTTTTCCGGATTTTGTTGTTGTTATTCTGTCTCTCACTTTTCAAATAAACCTACCATTAAAATTATAGACTGTTCATTTCTTTGTCAGTGGGCAAACGTACAAAATCAGCAGGGGATCAAATACTTGTTTCCCTCACTGTATACTTAGCCACAATAACCAATACATGCTTTTCATCCCTTTTTCAATCTTGTGGTGGATGAAGGCCTCGCCATGTGGTGTCAGTCATGGCCATTGTTTGCTGGTTGGTGTCGGCGAGTAATTTGGATTTAGGAGGGGAGGGGAGCGATGAGCCAATTAAATATCACTTGAAATTGATGTTAGCCGTGACCAGTGATTGAATTCGGTTGATGCAACTCGCTGACCCGTCCCTACTGGACATCTGTGATAAATAGCTTCATAACTCACCGGATTATTTCAGGACGAATAAAGATTCTTCTTCTGACCTTGGGTCGAGCGCTAACCACTTGCACCACTGATCCACCCCTTCTAATACAGTAATAGAGTTCCAATGAATGTGTAGTTCAGTTCAGGGCCACAATGATAAAATTGTGCAGACACTTTCACTGGTCATCTCACAAAAGGCATCATTAATAGAAGTGTATAAAGGTGTATGAATGTATTCATGTTTTCCTGCTCCTGCTTGGCGAAGCACGTGATACAAACACACATCATTGTAATCTCGTATCAGACGTACGGTGGCTTGCGCTATAGTACCCTCGAGACTGGAAGATCGTTGTTTGATGTTCTGCCATCGGGTTGATGGCATTCGTCGTGGCTTCTCACTCAACCGAGCAGACCACATGAAGACTGCCATCTTCCGCTCCAAAACAAGGGTAACAACGTTGTGCTCACTTTAACAAAGCACAACATTTGTCCGAAGTTGAAATACTGCCGTGACGTCTGCGGGTGGAGCATCCAGTGAGTACCTCGCTGCATGACAGATATTCAACACGAATCAGTCAGGTCGATGGGTGTTCAAGCACTCGATGATTCAATCCAGCCCCATGCCGGCAAAGTCAGTCGCCTCATTATCACTCTTCCAATCGCTCTCACCATAGTTACTATTCCTGTGAACTTCACTCATTTATTCCCTCACGCATGTGGTGACTGTCTATCAAGAATGACTGTTTTGTCCATAATGCCATGTAGGCAGGCATTATGGGCAATGAAGGGCAGTGCAGCAAAATCCAATGTTGCCTTACACTCCCTCACCTTCAACCCACTCTAACCAACGTGGCGATTGATGTATGGCCAATTATTATGAACTGCCTGCAGAGTAGGGAAGGTCCGAGTGAATTGACAAACTGGCTGTACAATGCACGTCTACAAAATTCACCACCATTCTTTGGATAGTGGTGAACATGGAAATCTAACCAATGAAAGACAGGTAGGTTTCTTCTCTCCTTTTCAAGAATGAATAGGGTTAACAATGAGTTCATGTTTAAGGAAGCATCATAAATTAAATATGAAAGGCATGTGGCGTTTACAACAACAGCTCAGTGTTCAGTATTGTGTCAATGTTTCTTTTAACCACTCCACCTCCTTCCCCCCCCCCCCCCCCCCCCGTCACTGTTGGAGTACCCCAAGGGTTATGCTATTCTCCCTCTATATCTCACCTCTGGAAGCTGTTTTTTTATTAATTGAACTTTCCCCGTCACTTCTTCGCCGACGACACCCATATTTCCCTTTCTCTCCTATACCCCTGACCTCGCCCCCCCCGCATTCTCGACTGCTTGGTCACATCTTATCTCTCACTCCCCTGTCCCATTCCATCTTCTACGCTCCCAGTCTCTGCCGTCCCTCTCTGTGCCTCTCTCGCCCTGCACCCATTCTAGCTTTGGGGCCGTCCATAAATGACGTCACGCACGGGGGGGGGTGGGTGGTCAGACATTTGTGACGATGTGTGACGAGGGGGGTGGGGGGGGTTGAGAAATGTGACGTCACATCAAAATGCGCAACTTTAAATAAATATAGGCAACACGTTCTACTTAATTAAATATACTTTTTTTTATAAATGTTTTCTCCTACAACATCAGAGTGCAGCGCCACATTAAATACGCACTACAATGACAAGAGTTTAAAGCGATTTGAAGCATATTCTTGGTTCTTTCGGTAAAGTCACGTGACCTTACCGAAAGAACCAAAAATATGACTCCCTGCAGTCACGAAAGCTTTAAATCAAAGATTTGAAGCATGTTTTATATATTTTTTTTTTTTGGGGGGGGGGGGGTGGGCGGGGGCAGAGCTTTGTGACGTCATATTTGAGGGGGATCTGACTTTTTGTGACGCCGTGTGACGAGGGGGGGTTAACAATCGTCTAAAATCGCGTGACGTCATTTATGGACAGCCATTTTCACCCTTTCCCTTCTCGCTCCCCTCCACTGAAACAAACTCCCACTGCACGTAAAACAATCATCTTCGCCATAACCTCCTTCCATCCCTCCCTTAAAACCCATCTCATATCCCTGGCCTATCCGATAACTACTCCCTGCCCCGCCTAAGACCATGCGTGCCTCAACCCCTATCACTACCCTAACCCCTAAACCTACCCCAACCCGTCCTTAACCACTCCCACCTGTTCTCCTGGCGGTCACCATAACTACACCACCACTTTTAATAACCGCACTCTTCATCTCAACCACTCTCATTTTATGCACAATTTTATAATTGCCGTAATGCGCCTCGGAATAAGGAGCTAAAAACATCTAAACAAGATTAAGCGACTGGTAAACGTAAAACTTCACGTCAAATTTTACAAGGCTGTTGATCGAAAGGCAGCAAAGGCAGGAAAACACAACCAAGAGGATGACATCGGCAGAGATGGAGTGACGTGATGAGCTCATATGCAGCAGGAGCTGGATGAATTGGTGCATCACGAGATGATGAGGGATGGGATGGGCACCTTGGGGAGGGTCTTCATGCAGGGAGTGAATAGATCATGGCCAAACAATGATGATTAAGCTGGAAGTTTTTGACAATTAATACTGTTGAGGCGTTATAAAATTTTTAGAATAGGTACCGCGGTTCCGTATTTACTTGCTCACGCCACTTCTGGCGATCAGCACGGTTGGTTACACACGGTGCGAAAGAAGTTCAACATACAAACATACATGCGTACCGAAAGGCCTCTAAGAGAGAGCCCCTCGAGAGGGTTGTTTTTGATCTATTTTTTGCACACTGACCAGACGTCTTGGAAGAGATGAGAGCACTCCCCACACTTTACCCTGCAACACGCGAGCTGCCCGTCTACTTGCTGCCTCTAGTGTACCCATGTATACTGCTGAGTGAATGGAGGCGGGATTATTAATTTAAACTTACCCCATTGTTTCAACTGCCATGCCGGGGTGGGGGGGGGGGGGGAGATTGAACCTGCGAACCTCCGGATTGTAAGTCCAGTGCGTTCGGATTCAGAATGAGAATATTTGTTTGGACTGGAGGAATCCGATTAACGGTGAAGCTCTTTTTCACAGATGTCCAGTAGTTGTGGGTCAGAAAGTTACAATGCAAAAAAAAAACCGATAGGAGTGCAAAGGTAAGCAAGTAAAAGCAAATATACAAATTGTGAAAGTATTTTAATTCCTGCCGAATTTTCAATAATAAATACAAGCTTGAGGAAGGCAGCAAAACAACAACAATGGTCCCAGACCACAGCAAGACAACACAAAGTTTCTCAATAAAAATGCACATTAAAACCAGTACATCGCTGCAGCATGAAGGTCCTATAGTAGGGAAAAATAGGTACTTACATTTCATATTGGCGACGGCATTGTCACATATGAAGGGCAGTCTGCATACATTGGAGCTCTTGCATCTTATTCATCATTGTCATCGGTTATATCACGAGTGTACCTACCATTTGGATAACTCTTTGCACACAAAGGAGAGATTGGGTCAGGTTATGTCGAGACTTTATCGGACAATAGTGCTTTTTTTTGCTGCAACACCAAGGTTAACATCCACTTGGTTTGTTTTTCTACAATCTCTTTTTTATTTTCCACAGTTTGGAAAAGGACCTTGGCTTTAAATTGTCTTGCTCAAAAGATGAACAATTCCATTCGTCACATTATAATATAGAATATACAAAGTGCCATGTATGTTGGAAAATTCATATATACCGGTCTTGTCAGAAATGATCATTTAAATGCGTTCTGATGCATAAAAGCACAATTTAGAACGTGATGATATCATGACAGCCATTCACTGCACAATGCATCAGTAAAAAATATTTTCTGTTTAAACCCTTTTTTATCTAAAAGATTAACCAAAGCCCAAAAATACAACTCAATTTAAATAATTCCAACGCCTCATAAGAAAGTCGGGAAATTTTGTATCAGATTCCCTCAATACCGCCGGTAATGCCATTAAGGAGGCGAGTCTGGGTTTCGTGAAATAAAAAGACCCGCAATAAAAATCAAGTCAGTGTCCGATTAACAGTTCAGTTCCATTTATTTTGGTATAGCCCTGTGAGCCATTCGGCTCTTGAATCGGGTGCAACCACAACAAACTTAAAAAAAAACAAAAACACGAACAGGAAAAGAAGGCGAACAAAGCAGGGATACAAGGTTTCCTGCTTTTAAAATAAATCGTATGTCAGATTCAAAGAAGACCACAAAAATAACTTATATTGTTGTTTGTAGTGCTATTTTTTTCTTCCTCTACCAATGCTACATGCAGTTTCAAGTACAACGGCCTTTAATCCCACAAAACATCCCGCTGACAGCGGAGCGACAATGCATAGCAGGGTGTTGTGCCAGAAGGACATTACAAGGCTCCGTTCATTGTTTGATTGAATATATTTATTTTGTGAAACACAGTGGGGGCTATATAACTCTAGGCATGGCTCTGTGTCTTTGTACCTCGAAGTTGGGTAGGGGTTTATAAGTTTAGTGCGGCGATGTTTGTCGTGAGCGACTAAGCTCGTGGCATCAAGGCCATCGCATGTGAAAGCGTGCTCCCTTTTTCACTCTATGTGGTAGCCTGTGTCTTGAACTCATGATCTGAGGGGAACTAGTTCAGTGCCCCAGTATAGATATGAACACAGAGACTGCCAGTTGCCTCGGGCTGCTTTCATTTCAAATCTATCAGAGATTTGCGCCAAACCACTGGTTTTCAAACCCAAGTGAAAGAACTGTACAGTATTATGACCTGGGTGGCCATCTTGTAGCCTAGACGTTATTATGTGTGTGTTATAAATGTGTTACTGACAATTCTCAGTAGAGAACACGTCCAAGAGAATGTGCATAAAGGATAGAGAATGATGCGATCAGATCGTGTGCTCGGTTGCTAGGTGGATGATTAAATCATGGGACCATGAGAGGCGGTTGCTGCTTGGGGAGGCCTTCATTCAGCAGTTGCTTGACCATGGCTGAAGATTATGTATTTCTGACATCTGAACTTCAACTTTTTACTAACAGACACACATTGGCTTATGTAGGGATTGGCTATATAGGGAACATTTAGCATTTATTAAAAGTTTTTTTTTATGTGATTGGTATTCTTACATAAGTATTTAAAAGGGCAGTTATACATTTGAAATGTAACACGGAAGTGCATTGTTATAATTGTGACATTAAAGAGTAGAACACATACAATGAACAAGTCCTCAAATTAATCGTTTAGAATTTGCATAGTTTTTATAATTTTGCAAATAATTATGTAACGGAATGATCTCCAAATGTGAGTGACCTGCGTTGTATTTATTCATTTAGGATGTACTGTATTGTTTCAACTCAACTATTTTATGTAGCAGGTAAAGCCCACTGAGTTACTGGCTCTTTTTCAGGAGTGACCTGTATGTTTAACTTTTTTTCACAACGTACGTAGCCAACCGTGATTATCGGAGGTGCGGGGGAAGGTCAACAAAGTAAACACAAACAGCAGATGATGACCGTTTGAGTTATGGTCGAAACGTCGTGAGAATTTTTTTTTATTGTTTTATATATATTTTGTTATTTTGTTGTTTCTCTTCAACGTGACTTTACGGAAAAAAATAAGAATACAAACAGCAGAGTTAATAAAAAGGTCAGACCTAGCCACACATGATAGCTCATTGAAGTGGCTCATTATATGTGGGACTTTATAGTAAAAGCCAAATAATCTAAACGCATGTTTCTAAATGTCGAAGGCAAAACCGGAGAACCTGGAGAAAAATCCATGCAATCACGGGGAAAGAGAACAAGTGGAACTCTAAAGATACAGGCGTCAGGTTCGGGATTTAATCCAGGTAAGGGAGATAACATCTCGCTGAGATAACATCTCAGGGAGGCCTCCCTGAATAAGCGCTATTGGATCTCTTCTGTAACAGGGACCTGTGAATTGTATTTTACAGACATTTTATGGAATGTATTGTATTTGAGTATGCCATTACACACATCTGATGCTGCCGTGTTGCAATGATTAGGCCTTGAACTTGCAATTCAGATGTTGCTGGTTTTAATGTTCTGGCGCGGCAGCATAAATGTGCAGAGATCAGTTCATTGTCAGGCAAGTAATATGTTACGGGGTAAAATGTGGGCACTCCCATATCTTTTGAATCGTTTAAAATATTACATCAAAATACCCACTAGATGAGCTGTCTAGAGCGTCCTCTAGTGGAGACCCTTTTGCCAGCAGTGGCAAGGGGGACTTGCACCGGTATCCTTTAAAAATACCAACAACTGGCCCCAGATAGGGCATTTCACAGAAGGACAAAAGACAAGGCTGTACTACGACAGCCAAGGCAAAGAATACATACAATGAAGATATAAAATCAGGATGTGTGTGAATGACAAGGGTTTGCATTGCATTTTATGGCAGGAAGTGGCATGAGACTATGGTGTCGGCTTTGAATGCAACTCCTGAACCCTGCCAAGTAATCCATCTCGGCAGTGCCTTACGCACCTCTATTCGATGCGGTGTGCAGATCCGGTGGAGAATTAGCCTGACGTCCTTTTTGCTGCACCTTTATCAACACCTGGCGCCGAGGCAGACTCGGCCTCTAAACAAAACTACACATCTACAAATACTTGCATCCTACCAATTGCGCTCTAATTCTACAGAGACCTGGACACTGTTCGCATCCGACACTGGGCATCTCAACGCCTTTTCGTATGCGCTGTCAATGGCGTATCTCTGAGATCAAGTGGTCTGTCTTCGTGACACACGTCAGCGTGACATTCTGCACTTGCCTCAACCGCCACAGGGGATCTCAACCGACACCACCCATCTGGGCCTGTTCGGGTATGTGGCTTGTCTTCAAGAAGATGTTCCGGCTGGTACGTGGTGCGCTATCCCAAGGAGACGCCAACGCTCAACCATGCCATCGCAGATGGCACTCGATGATGCGGACCGTGCCTATCCAGGAGACCATTGGCTGACGGGTGATGAATCGCGACACCTGGGGGAATATTAAAAAAATGTCCCATTACTCGGTGGTGCTGTAAACAGCCAATTGGACAGGGGGGGGGGGACATTTTTTTAAAAATTAAACAAGGGCAGAAGTGGGTGCCAGAGGGTGGCAAAAAAACGTTATTGCTGATGCTGCAGGGAAGATAGAGTTTGGGGTTTTTCTCTCTTAGGGCAATACAGTATTGAGTTGAATTGGATAAAAAAAAAGAGTTTGCACTGAACTCAAGTCACTCCTGTCATTCCTGGTAATATACGCAGCTACTGTATATAGTACTCAGATTTGAATGTCCTTGGGTGAATGTTCAGTCCATGTAAAGAGTAGCTGGCATGTTGCTGTGCTTAGAGTTATGTGGGCAGAGGATTCAGGTGTTGAAAGGCAAAGCAAACAGTGCAGTCACATTCTTGTATTTCTCTGTATTCTAGCCAGGTTTTGCGTTGTTTTTGGTAAAATATTTGTATGTAGGTATGTTGCACTTCTTTCATACCGTATGTCGCCAACCGTGCTTTCGTACCATAAACTAAAAATAGTGCCATAAAATCTAGAAGTGCCATCGTGTTCTAGGTGTTCTTGCATACTAATTCCCTTAGCGGGAACAGCTTCTCATGGTACATTTTCCCGCCAGCTTTGCCGCTCGAGAGGGAACCTATCGGTGACTAACGCTGGTCAGTCCTCGAACCACCAAGAACAGGGCCCATTTTGTGGCAGACCCACGGCACCTAGACCCCACCTCTGAGCAGGAGCCTCTTGGACCCATCTTGTGTCATCCCCTTTAGGCACATTTCATCTCAGTCCCACACCTCGGATTATCACGGTTGGCTACGTACAGTGCAAAAGAAGTTCAACATACGTACAGTTCCTCTATCTTGAGCAGAGCTCCCTCCTTCAGATCAGCTGGTAGCTTGGCCAACCTTACAGGAATTTCATCCCAAATTGTTTTGAGGATGCAAAATGGTTAATGGTAATAATTATAACAATATGTATGAAATTGATGAGATAATTTCCGTAAGCGCTTGGTCATGAAGGGTCGTTAATTGTTTCATGAGATATAGGATGTGCTATCGATTTTTCCGCAAAAAACGCACTTATATAAGCAATGCGGATTTTACACTTAAGGGCACGCCACACTGGTAACACAGATCTTGTCATTCATAGTTTGGGCCTTAGAGAAATGTATATCTATAGCTGAGCAAAAATAATAATCAGCGATTAAAAACACACTTCACATATGGACTTTTAGTTTAAAAAATTTAGTCCATGCTCCATACAAATTTGGTCTTTTACAGCACTTTTGTTAATTATGTAAAAAAAAATTGAGTCAACATCTGTATATATTAATGAATGGTAAAGGTGCAGCCCTGAAATTACTTGTTCATGCCTTTGCTGGCAGAAGGGCCTCCAGTAGAGGGAACTCAAGAGAGCGCCTTTAGATGGTGGTTGGCTTACTCTTCCATCATTGGCCAGATATCTTTGAGGTGTGAGTACCGACATTTTACCCCCACCACACGTGGCCTGCCGATCTGCTGGATGAACAGAGGTGGGCGACAATTGAGAGGGTGGGGGATTTAAGAGACGTGCCCACTGTTTGAACTGCCAAACTGTGAGATTGATTCGAAGTGGCGATCTCTGGATTGAAAGTCAATTGTGCTAACAATTCCACCACAGCAGAGCAGCAGCATCTCAGAGCACAGCATAAATACATGGGCAGTTGATAAATGAGAAGAAAAGAGTGGAAGAGTGGAATTTGTATCAAACCACAGCTGAGTGAAAAATATAAAAAAAACTAATGTGGCTGGGTGAGCTGCTGATGAGAAGTCTAATGGTATGGGTGTAACGATGCATCAAATAACCGATTATTTAGGCATATGATTATTAAATAACCGATTATTTAATAATCATATGCATAAGAATGAATGTGTTAATTTACATAACATGTATGCAAACGACCCATTAATAACACCACAACAACACACTACAAATGAGACTGACACGTGATGTTCACTTAAACAGAATAATGCCCCAACGTGACAATGTATCGACTCACCAGAGGGTGGTTGAGACGACCATCGTGACAACCCTATACCAAGGTATTACACTGAGCCACACCGTGCTGAAATTCTTGTCGTACTCAGATTGTAAATGTTGTAGATTTGCTCTCCAACACACCGGTGTCCTGTACTAGTAACGAATTGGCATGTTCTGTTTACGTGACAAACGTTTAGAGCAGTGGTTCTTAACCTGGGTTCGATCGAACACCAGGGGTTCGGTGAGTCGATCTCAGGGGTTCGGCAGAGCCCCCGCCACGGAGGTCCGGACACACTTAAATTATTGTGTAAATTTGTGATGACACACACGGCCCGCTTGGCCATCACTGGCTGCAGATGATCATGCTACACTGCTTGGCCAATCAGCGCTGCGGGGAATTTAGTGCGTACTCAGTAGTCAACGTGTGACTGTTGTTGTCGTACGTCGTGTGATTTCTTTAATATTTTATCCATACTAACTATGTCGGGCAAAAGAAGAAAGTGGTCGGACGAATATGTACAACATGGATTCTCATGTATCACGGAACGTGATGGGAGTGAGCGTCCTATCTGCATGATTTGCAACGCCAAGTTGAGCAACTCTAGTCTTGCACCGGCAAAACTAAAGGAACACTTCTTGAAGCTGCATGGAGACGGGGAATACAAGAACACAACACTTGCTGAATTCAGAGTGAAGAGAGCCAGATTCGATGAAAGGGCCACTCTGCCTGCTCTTGGATTTGTACCTGTTAACAAACCGATCCTGACAGCATCGTACGAAGTTGCTTACCTGATCGCAAAGCAGGGCAAGCCACACACCATTGGTGAAACACTTGTGAAACCAGCTGCATTAAAGATGGCGAATCTGATACTCGGAACAGCGGCCGAAGGTAAATTATCCCAAATTCCCCTTTCAAATGACACCGTCAGTGACAGAATAGAAGACATGAGTAAAGACATCTTGGCTCAAGTAGTCGCGGATCTGATTTCAAGCCCGGCAAAATTCAGCCTTCAACTCGACGAAACCACAGACGTTTCTGATCTAAGCCAGCTTGCTGTTTTTGTACGCTATGTGAAAGACGACATGATAAAAGAAGAGTTTTTATTTTGTAAGCCTCTTACAACAACAACGAAGGCAGCCGATGTGAAGAAGCTTGTGGATGACTTCTTCAGAGACAACAATCTTTCATGGGATATGGTTTCTGCAGTTTGTACGGACGGAGCTCCAGTCATGCTGGGAAGAAAGTCTGGTTTTGGTGCGCTAGTAAAGGCCGATGCACCACACATCATTGTGACGCATTGTATTCTGCACAGGCATGCGTTGGCAACAAAAACCTTACCTCCAAAAATGGCAGAAGTATTAAAAACTGTGGTGGAATGTGTGAACTATGTGCGAAAAAGTGCTCTGAGGCACCGCATCTTCAGTGAGCTGTGTAAAGAAATGGGCTCTGAATTTGAGGTACTTCTGCTCCATTCTAATATTCGGTGGTTATCCCGGGGACAGGTGCTGAATCGTGTTTTTGCCATGCGTGTGGAATTAGCCCTGTTTTTGCAAGAGCACCAACACTGCCATGCAGATTGCTTCAAAAATCCTGAGTTCATTCTCATTTTAGCGTACATGGCTGATATATTCGCAGCTCTCAATCATCTCAATCAGCAGATGCAGGGTGGTGGAGTCAATATCATGGAAGCGGAAGAACACCTGAAGGCTTTTCAAAAAAAGCTACCGTTATGGAAACGACGAACAGAGAACAATAACTTCGCAAACTTCCCGCTTCTGGACGACTGTGCAAGTAAGATCGAAGATGTGTCTGGAATCGGAGATATTTCTGTATCCACGGAACTGAAGCAAACAATTGCCACGCACTTAGATGAGCTTGCAAAGTCTCTCGACGGATATTTCCCTACAAGAGAGTCATATCCAGCATGGGTGAGACAGCCGTTCACGTTTGCTGTTGAAACAGCAGATGTCAATGATGAATTCCTCGACGAAATCATTGAAATTCAGCAGAGCCAGGTTCAACAGCAACTCTTCAGAACAACAACGCTCTCAATGTTTTGGTGTCGACAAATGAACAAGTATCCAGTTATTGCTAAGAAAGCCCTGGATTTTTTTATACCATTTGTTACAACATATCTTTGTGAGCAATCCTTTTCGAGGATGCTGGACATAAAAACGAAGAAAAGGAACAGACTTTGCTGTGAAAATGACATGAGAGTGGCACTTGCCAAGGTGAAGCCACGCATATCTGAACTGATCTCTCAAAGGCAACAGCAGAAGTCACATTGATTTCCAGGTATGTAATTTGTTGTGAGTTTATGCATTGTGTTGGTTTTATTCTTTGAACAAGGTAATGTTCATGCACGGCTCATTTTGTGTACCAGTAAAAAACATATCTATGTCTTGAATTTGAAAAAAATCACATTTTATTTTTCACTAAAGAGGGGTTCGGTGAATGCGCATATGAAACTGGTGGGGTTCGGTACCTCCAACAAGGTTAAGAACCACTGGTTTAGAGTTTCTATTTATTTATTTATATATGCTTGTGCGACTGCCAATTCAGCAGTATGACCCAATAATTTGATTAAACTAAGCGCTTAAGTTAAGGCGGTTGATGGTTTCAGCCGAGTCTCTATTTCTTGAACAAAATAACCCATCCTTTGGCACATTCGAACTCTTAGGACCATCAGGCATCCGATAATTGGATTAAAAAAAGGTTTGCATGAGTGGGTGATAATACACTCTTGCCTCTCCAGAACATAATATGTGTTTCGACGCATGGTGGCACTGGTTGCCTGCTGAGTGATCCTGCTGTGAGCAAGGCCCTTGGCTGGACTTGGTTCCTGAGTACGACACGTTTTTTTTAAGGTTCATAACTAAACTAAAGCAACGTTTTGACTTCGCAAGAGATTAAATACAGAATCACTCAAAATCGAGAGCTCTCATGGAAGGGCTTTGCGCACGGACACGTGTAATTTCAAGCGGGAGATACGAAAGGCATTGTGCTGCCACACTCATTTGTATGCCGTACCCCACTTTCTCCATATCCTTATCCAATCCCTCCTGCTAAGGCCAGATAATTTCAAGCCAATAAAACACTTTTTGTGAGGAAAATTAGCGATTTGTTGCCAAACCACCAGCATTCTCACACAAATGCATCCCTCGTGCAATTATATGTATGCAAGTCTGGTTCTTTACTTTGTGAGAAGGATGGGTCATGGGGGCGGGTTGGGCACTATGCGTGATAGGGTAGGTGGAAGGTAATGGTTATGCTTTCTGTGTGTTGGGATGCCTCTATGATATAAAAGTGCATGTCACTGCCCCGAGAGGGCCATCCTAGTTATATATTACGAACGTTCTCAATGAATGGTTGGTGGAAACGAAATTAAAGATCATGTCACAATAGTTTTTTTTTATTGAGCAAGAGAGAAATTGTGGGAAAAAAATGGCTCCAACGTGAAATTTCATATAAGCCTCCCATTGCGTGAACATCAAGTTTAAAGTGTATCCCTGTTAAAACAAGCATAGGGTTATGCCCATTCCATTTTTGACCCTGATCCAGGAGTGTAAATTCCACATTCGTGTGGCGGAGATGATTCTCTTTATACAACAACCACTCTTGACCTAGCACAAAAAATATTTTATGAACCTTAGCCTATTTTAAAGTTATTTCAGCAAGTAGCCATAGGGAACCATATTTAGTAGTGAAGGTGACTTATGAAGGATATTGAAGGGGCCTCATGGTGTAAACGTGAGCTCACCAGACTTGCAATCCAGAGGTCGCCAGTTCTATCTCCTGATGCGGCAGTTAATGCAATGGTCAATTGTCTTAAGTCATTCCGCCTCTGTTCACACAACCATCCAAATGTGTCCATCACAGTGAGTCA
The DNA here is from genome assembly GCF_048934315.1 of Petromyzon marinus. Classification (NCBI taxonomy): domain Eukaryota; kingdom Metazoa; phylum Chordata; class Hyperoartia; order Petromyzontiformes; family Petromyzontidae; genus Petromyzon; species Petromyzon marinus. Next base: position 10,386,010 of record NC_133671.1, read on the forward strand.
CTTGGCAGGTCGTGAGTAAGTTTTGTGGGGAAAGTGTGGGTATTCGGTAAAGTCACGTAGGTAAAAAAATAAAACAACAAAAATCAAGACGTTTCGGCCACAACTCAAGTGGCCTTCTTCACCTGAAGAATGAACTTGGGACCTAAAATATGAATACACTAATCCACCCAATAAACGTTAAAGCGAGAATCATTGTATTATACTGATCGATAATACGAGGGGAGACAACGAAGCCGAGGTGACACTAGCATAACTGCACACGATTGATTGCATTATCCCGATTGATAACCCCACCTCGTCTACGAGGCAGGGCCTGATTATCATAAAGGCTATCATTAACAGAACCACACCCACTCGTATAATTAATACGATTACCTATCGAATTAGCATAATTTATACGCATAATTACACGAATTAACATAATTTAGGATAAATTATGCAAACTTCATATTTCATTAAATTTTCATTATTTTCATCAATTTTCACACACCCAGATATACAACAAATTGTATATGTGAAGAAGGCCACTTGTGTTGTGGCCGAAACGTCGTGATTTTTGTTGTTTTATTTTTTACCTACGTGACTTTACCGAATAGAACCAAAGAGTATGGATCCTTGCAGTCACGAAAGCTTAAAATCTAGAAAAGTGTGGGTACTTCCAATATGTCTGGTCGGCATGGAAGAGTAAGCCAAAACACCATGTAGAGGGGCTTTCTAGAGCTCCATCTAGTGGAAGCCCTTCCACCAGCAATGATGTAAGCAAGACATTGCAGGGCTGCCCCTTTACCATTATATCGGATTAAATCCGGGCTACTACCTCAACCCATGCCTGAAGGATTTGAAAATGCTCCTGGTATTGGAAGTTGTGGTGTGATATTGGTGCAGGTGGTGGTTGTATAAGTGATGCTGTTGGTAAAAGGTGTTGGCGGTTTTATTCCGCGGATATTGTGGTAGAGGAGTTGGTGGCTGTGATAGTTGTATTGTGGAGGTGCTATTGGTAGAAAAGTGGTGGTGCTGCTGTGTGGTATTGGTGGGTTTTTTGGAAATAGTTATGTGGTGGTAGTGGTGGCAGTGGTTCTGAAGTTGCTAATGGTTGTGTTGTTGACAAAGCTGGAATTATTTAAAAGTTGGAGGTAAGTAACCATGGGGAGACCCATTGAACGATAGTCTTAGGCGGTACAGGTTATTGCTTTTTCCCCATCCCGTACAACATTTGGGGGGACGTCTGCCCCTAACGCCCCCCCTAAGTCAAAACTACCATCTATAATCCCACACCCCTAGTCACTAGCCACACAGAAATAGTGGTTTGCGTTGACCCTTGAGTGGGATTTTAACTCGTAATGTTCAGCCTTTGAATTGAGTGGCAATGTCACAGCGCCACTTGGGTTGATATTTAAACACTGCTGCTTTATAGATTCTGTGGATCTGTAAAGCTCAAAAAGCCAACTCACACACATATGATGTTTAAGCTGGGAGATAAAAACTAAAGGCCTTGTTTTTTCTGGTGGCAGAGTATCTGCTCAGTAGCCATGGCATGAGGAAATGTGCGTTAAAACATGAAACATTAAGTCGCTTATCCACGCAATGTGATTCTTGCAATACATTCACAGCATGCGCTTAACATCAGTCAATTAAACCCGATAAAATGTAGAATAAAAAGACTATGTCATGTAACAGCGTTGTTAAGTGATAACTGATTAACTTTCAGAATCGTGAAAAGCGACTGGTGTCATCTCGTGAAACATGGGTATTAGGCATTGAAGAGAAAGGCGATTATAAAATAATATTTCATTTACCCAAAATAAATGGGGTACAAACCATTCTCTCTTCAAATGAGAGAATGAGGTTGGGCGAAACTGAATGGGAGGAGCAGCATCTGAGATGTGGGAGATAATTGGACAGTTTTATTATATTTTTGTTTGTTTACAATGTGCACTCTATTTTAGGTGTTTGAAGACGTTTTATACCACAATGAAATCGAAACTAAATAGTGTTCTCAGATAAATGTTGTCTGTGAAGTCGTGACAAAACTATAACAATTCTGGAATAGGACAAATGAGAGCTCCCTTTTTCCAATGCTGTGGGTGCTTGGGCGCCCGTCTTGGATTTGACAACTGGTACATTTGCACGTATTTCATACTCCCCACCGGTATACAGATGCACGCGAAAACTTTGGGGAAAATAAACACTCAGTTCGTGCCCACATTTGCTTTGAGTAAGTTTGGACGGTGCAGGGCCTTTACAAAAAAGAGAAAAAAAACCGGAGGATAAATTAGGGTTTCAACAAAGTTAGCAATACATGTTTGTAGGTCACAAGTTCATATTCCTTGATGTTCAGACGTATTTCCTGAAATGAGAAGGTATTGTGAATACAGTAGTTAATTCACTCCCTATACAGGCAGAAATTGCTCAGCGCTCAAGATGCGTTCCTGGAGAAGGGAGCGCGAATCGAATTAGCGCTCAAAGGGGTAATTATTCCATTGCATATATGGGGATGCGTTCCAGACGGTGCTATTTCTTCTGTATGAGGAATATACGAAAGCTTCATTTGCGTATTTGTAATAGCAGTAGTAATAATACAGATTGTAAAGATTATTTCATAAATAAAGAATAAGAATTGATCATAACATCATTCAGTTTACTTTCACTATGCTCATGAGTGCATTCGACTGTACAGGCAGAGGTGGGGGAGCAGCTGCACTCCCAATCCGGATCATTCTCAAAGAACAGATGCAGGACCTCTGGTGATCTTCGTGATACCCTCAGTCTAAATGTCTGTGGTGAGGTTTATTTCAGCTAGTCTTATGTGTTCTCACCTGGGTAAACAAATCGATAAAAAAAATGTAATCGTTGCCATGAATTCTGATCATTGAATCGGGGGTGGGGGGAAGGGGGGGTCTGCTTGGCTCGGCATCCGCCGCTCTCATTATCCGAGCAAATGATGGGGACGGGTACGGTTCGTCGCACAGCACTGCTGTGCGTTCCCACTCTCTTCAGTGCTTTGCAGATATTTTGATAGATTTTTGTTTGTAAAGCATTTCTTCAGGGACATAGAGCGCGATAATGAATCAGCGTTCTCCCAGAGTTGCGCTAAGTGAGGTCTGCCTGTATTGTGCTTCATAGGAGCAAAACATGTATTGTCATAGATGGCTGTTAAAGTGATTAACCGAACACGTTATTATGTACATGTGCGGCCCTTTAGTCAGTCCACTGCTGGATAAGGACCTCCCCACACCATGCTGGTCATGGGGGGTTATTTATTCGGCTATATTACACCATACTAGTTCGTCCGGGTTGGTGAAGGCAGGGAGTATGTACAGGGTTTCGGAGCATAGCCCAGTACAGTAAATCCTCCACGAGAGTATTTTTTCGCTATGAAGTGGTTCCTCCACGAGGGAACACTCTTCGCAAAAAAAAAAACGCGGAACGCACACGTCAGAACGCGCGAACAAAACTGATTTCTTGAGCTGTGCGGCTGGGTGGCATGATGTAGTACACGGAAAGGTATCGTGCGTGCGCGTACATCGTACCTGGCCGAACATTACCGTTGCATTATGTATTTGTGGCGAAATTGTTTTCACTTAACGCAGCCTTCGAGGACTTTCCGTATAGCGATGGAATTTGCTCAACCGCTCTCTGTTGGCAGCCGCAAAAGCCCTGCAGCCTCGGGATGCAAATATTTTTTCATGCACGGCGACCACCCATCCGAGCGGTGTCCAGGCACAAAATCTGCTTAGCTTCTGAGATTTGATTAGATTTGGGCGCTTTCCACATGATTTGGTAACATGGTTTGTTCCGTAAAGTTTATTCAAATGTTTTCGTAAAATTGTGTTGAATGTGTGATATTCTTCTTATGCTGGTATTTTAGAAGCATTTTAGAAAGGGAATTCAAAATTCCTCGTTGTTATTGCAATTGTATGCTTGTTATTTAAAGTGTATAAATGAATCATCCTCAGTTCCTCCGTTGTTATCGTCTGGAATACCCTTTGAATAATTTGTAACTTCCCTCAGGAAAAGAACAATAAGTAGTGTCTCCAAGTACCTAAAGAATATAGGTTCAATGTGTAAGATAATTATCGTCCACTTTAGCTGCACTAACTAGGATGCAGTATAGAAGGCAAAAGTTAAAGGTGCAGCCTGAAATGACACTCATGGTACTGCTGGCAGACGGACCTTATTTAGAGGAAGCTAAAGAGAGCCCCCTTCTAGAGTCGATTTGGCCGACAATCATTTTACACTTCGGACCGCCTGAAAGAGGTGAGCGTATCCACACTTTATACAACTACACACGGGTGAGTAGAGAGAAGACGAAACCTGCCAATCGACTAACTGTGGTGTGCCCATTTTTACTGCTGCACGGACAGAGTTGGGGGCATTGAATAAACTTGCCCACATAATTTCAACTCCTTTTTTTGACAGATCAAATTGAATGGGCGACCTCTGGATCGCAAGTCTCGTGCGCTAACCGTTACGCCATGAACATGTCGTACATATATATTTAAAAAAAACCCATTGTGGCTCTCAATGAGAATTGATTAAAAGTAAGTGGTTGTATGTCTATGCGTGAATATATATCACGCCTTTATATGTTTCCATGCCAATGCTAAGTCCGTTTGCTGTCTTCTTCAACTACACAACGCCAGAGACACATACGAGCTCAAAGTGCACCTGAATGGTCAGTTATTTAAACATGACCCAAACTCGGTGTTCCTTGGAGTGACGATGTCAAAGGGATTCTGACGTCCCGTGCACACCTCGTGAAGACAGCCGGCAAGTTGCGCTCGCGCTAAATGTCTGCTGGCCCGGCCAGCTACCTCAACGTGATGCGTTGGCGCCTGGTCACGACGTGCGGCGGGCCTCTCTCCCTGTGCCACTTTGTTATCAGAATACTGCGCACCCATGAGGACTCAATCGCCCCACACCAAATTGGGTGGACACGTAGCTAAATGTCACCACGAGAACCATCTCCCGTGCAATCGGGACCGCCCCCGCTAGCACGGCTACCGGTACTCTGCTGCCAAGCTGCGGTGGCCAAGATGCTGGGCAAAGTCCATGCGGCACCGGAGTCGCCCGTTCACCTCGACATCTTCAAGCCTCCACCCATGCGTTTGAAGCCCCGACACCACAGTTGTGGTCATTACCCTAGCCCCGAAGCCTCGAGAACTGCCTGGGGCGAGGAATGGAGATGCGTGTTTGTTTCTAACAAGGACCTCATCAGAGATCCGCCTGTCCAGATGCCTGTATTCGACCTCCCAAGGCGCCAGTGGGTTCAGTTGAACCGCTGCCGGTGTGACCAGGGGCTGTGTGCGTGCGCTTCTGAACATCGACGGGGCGTACTGCGTGACAGCCCCGATGTGTGAATGAGGGGAGCAGGAGACCAATGGCGTGCATCGTCTCCGGCTGTGAAGTCCGTCAGAGCGTGCCTGGCGGACTGGTTTTCCTGCACGTGTTGGAGGAGGAGGCTGTCACATGGCTCTGTGGCTACGTGGTCTGATGTCCACTCGTATGCAATATTGACAAACATTTATTTATTTGTGTTACATATTTGGCGCTCTAACTGCATGATAGTCACGTGTTAAAAGCGTTCACGAAATAAAAAAAAATGCCAATGATGAGAAGTTTGACTTTGAACTTTTTTTTCGATTTTCACAAGTATAAACAATAATAATAAGATGATTAATGCGTAGGATGAGTAATTGTAATAGTGACTGATGTTTTTGGCAAGATAATGTTTTTATTTATTTATTATGGATGGTGACATGACCGATTCGTAGCATATTCACCGCTTCAGGTGCAGTGGGTAATACTTCAGGTGCAGTCGGTAATACTTCAGGTGCAGTGGGTAATACTTCAGGTGCATCAACTGCAAACTTCGCGCCATCTGCTTCATGGTGGATGTTAAACATCGCATGACATTACTCAAAAAAGAGTATGCCATTTTGTGCTCGCATCTTTGTCCAAAATGTTCCAATTTACTAAAGTTTGCCAATTGGCAAAAAAACATCGTGACATTGTCCCCGACTGCAAAACTTAGTGGGAGCCACTTGAACATGAGTCTTGAGACCCACAGAGGTATTACTTCCCGAAACAATATTTTATAAGATCCCTGTTTCTCTCCGAATTGTGCCACTCATTCACGTTAGGCACTGAGTGGACAATGTTGGTTGTTCCAATTCCCCATTTCCCAACATTATGTTGGGTATTGACCTAGAGATGACATCATAGGCGTTTTGCGTGACATCATTCCAGGATTTATTGACCTGGAGATGACATCATAGGCTTTTTGCGTGACATCATTCCAGGATTTATCTAAATACACATTTCCAGATGATGGCCGTGCAGATTAAGGTGTGGTTTACTATGTTCCCATTTTAAAAATTGGCAAAGGCTATATAAAGTGAAAAACCAACTTAAAGCATTTGTTGTTTTTTGCGTGGTCATTCAGAAATAGGACCTCAAAGATGATTGTGCAGTACTCTGACATGCCTATCAGCCCCATGCCACTACTGATGCATTTCGTAAACTATTACTAGTAAACACATCTGTGCCACTTGAAAGTGTGCCACTTTCAAAATATCACAGCGCAGTGAAATTACAAATTGTGAATATAATTACAACGATGTCTAGGTCCTGCACTCAGTCTGGAGACTCCATCAACTCAAAGCCTATCCTTGTGTGCATGTGAATTCCATATTTTTTTGCATATATATAAGCTGACCTGAAACTGTCATCGTGCAGTTTCGGTAACCAAAAACATTTCATCACGTGAAACCTGCCAACATTTAACGCATGATAAATATTCGTTCAAGTTTTTGCCTGTGTGACAAAATTGTTCGGCATGCACACATGTGCATACGCCTATACATTTGAAACTTTTTTTTTGTCGCGACATGGGATGACTGTAGAGCAGTGGGAACGGCTGCCTTGTTAAATATTTGACGTTCAGTAGTGGTAGCAAATGTACATCGCTGTATGGAACGATTACTACTGAAAAATAATGGTAATGACAAAGAGTGAAATACTAATTGGTAATTAGTATTGATGTGTGCGCATGTCAGAAAAGTCATACCACGTGAAAAATATATAAGTTAATTTAATATTCATGAACATGTTAAGAGAAACGATGACCAAAGTTTGTGATGCTCTCGCGAGATTGCTGCACAGCAAGTGAGTTTCTGACATGTCTGCACACTTTTGAGTAGTATCCCCTTCATATATTGTGATTTCTCCATGCAAAACACTCATGAAAGAGGATTTGGCCAAACATCTCATTGTAGGAAACAAACCAAAAACATATTGAGGCTCAGAGAGATTTTCATAGATCAATAAATGACATTACAAGTACTGGTTCATAATTAGTTTATTTTGGCTGAGATGCTCGTGTGGGTATAATGTCAGTGCTTTAACTATAACTCCACCATCCAACATAGCAACGTTTTTACAACTTTATATGTTTCTCTGGAGATTACACCCAGCATCATCGGGTGTTAACGAAAGATCAGCTCTTGCAAGAACTGAACTTCTGGATGTAATCTCCAGAGAAGGTTTGTGTAAAACTGTCAAAGTTTCGCTTGCTTTTCAACGTTCCGGTTTTTTGCTGAAAAAACTAAGTCAATTGGCACGTTTTCTCACGTGGCAACTTGTTTTGTCTCCATCTGCTCCTGGAGGGTTTCAGTTACCTACGTGATCTCTCCCAAAATAAACTAATAATGACTCATAACACTGGTCCTGAAAGCCTTTGCATATATAAACTATTATTATGCAATCTAACATACAAATGCCTATGCGGCTACCACTAAAGTGGGCACTTTACCAAAGCTCATATTTTAAACTGTGAACCTAGTCATTGCCAGAGCAGGATTTGTTGCTCAGTGAAGGATATAAGATTGATAAGAGGGCTAATCAATCAAAAGTGGAAATAACTTAATAAAAGCAGTACAATGACCAGCTTGTATATTGTTTGTCAAGTTTTCCTATTTAATGTATATTCTGACCAACTACACTGAAAAAAATGGCCGAAGACATCCAAAATTAACTCGTGATTTTCTCAAGTGTGCAATAAAAAAAACCCCCAAATCATAGCGGAGGGCTCTAAATTGGGGTTCTTGAGCAAAAAAGGTCCCAATTGCAGTACCCACAGCAGGCAATCTTCGTGACAATGAGTAAATATGAATGCATCTCTGAAGCCATCTCTCACTCGGCTCAGATGAAAACATGAGCCCACGACCTCACTCTGACATGGTGAAAGAGTGAGGCACCACATTCCCTTGGCATCAGATGAATGGCTCAGAACAATAGATTTTTACACTCTCGCTTTTCCACATTGCTCCGTTTCACACGCACGTTTGGGAAGCATCTTCTCCAGGCTTTGGGATGTGCAGGAGTATGATAACACGGTCATGCAAACACGAATAAAGATTCAAGGTGATTTAGCTTAGCCATCTGAGATTGTATTTCTAAAATAAATTTTGGGAGCTTTCTTGCATCCCAGACGCAGACGACTGCCCAAAAATAACCATTGCATTTACAGTAGTTTGGCGTTACACTTTGTTTGGCCTTTGCCAATTCTACGAGCTATTTTATTTAAATGGGAATACAGTTAACCATTCATACTCTTTGGGTCTTTCGGTAAAGTCACGTAGAAAGAAAAATAATCAATTATTTATTATTATAAGGTCCCGAAAGACCCAAAGAGTATGAATTCCTGCAGTCACGAAAGCTTTAAGTCAAGAGTTAACCATTCTTTAATTTGCACAGCAATCATCCATAGAGTTGGGATGTTAAAAAAATGGTGGCTGCATCGACATCCTGCCACCCAAAGGTGGGAAACCTCCAATAAGCAACACTTAATTCAGCGCGACTGATGATGTGATGACCATTACTTCTCCCAATCTATATTAGCACGGTTGGCTTTGTACGGTGCGAAAGAAGTTCAAATACGTATGCATGTCATCTGGTTATTTTAGTGAACAGAGGTTCCAGCATACGGAGAGAAGTATTGAACAGGCCTTTTTTTTTTCAAAGCCTTGAACCACCCTGGGGAGTTAAAGTCAATGGCCAAAGGTCCCAAGTTACTCTACACATCCCCACATAGACTTCGACACTAACCGTCGCTCTTGTTGACCAAGTTGTAAAACCCCATTTAAAATGTGCCACTCTAAAAAAATAGGCAATTCTGAGTTGTTTTATCACAACGGCCACGTGCTCTACGTTAAACTGATAGGAGGCCTGATGGCAAAGCCATTTTGATTCATGTGTCTGGCTCTCGACCAACAGGAGGCTTGCACCGCTGCAACACAGAGACGCTGCATAACCACGTGAGTGGGTTTAGGCAATGGAGGCCTCCCGTGTCGACACTTTAGAGTTGCTACGCTTGTCTTGTTTTTAGGCAACCCAAAAACATTGTTTCATAATGATCGCCTTTAGCGTCTTTACACGGGTAAACAACAACTGGTAATTGGTGGAGAAATGGATTACTTACATAATCGAACGACACAGCTCTAATTTCATGTTCTATTAATAATAGCCATGGATTTTAAAGTGCAAAAAAATGCAACTGTCACGAATACACCTGCACATGGCAGTCTGCTGCAGTATAATGGCGCTTTACGAGTCTTCAGTAGCGCTGGTGGTTTTTAGGTGATAGGTAAGCAATCTCCAAGTAAATCGTCCAATTTTCTTGTTCAATTAGCAAAGCACACACTGCTTTAGTGCGGGCTGTTACATAAGTGTCACTTAACACCCACTGTGTGTGCCATTTTGTTTGCTGTAAAGTTCACTGCTGCTGGGAAAAAAACCCTAAGGTATAACTGCTTATGAACAAGTCCAATTAAGGCACTTGTAATACATTCTGTGGAACTTTGCATGCAAAGTGAACTATAGAGTTTGTTTAGTTCCAGTGTTTTTCAGAACGCCTTCTTTAGCACGTTGCAGTAAAGGTGCAGACCCTGTAATTACCTACTCATGCCACTGCTTCCACCACAGCGAGCACTCGGGAGCCCCTCTTGAGGATATTTTGGCCTCCTCTTCTACACTGGCCAGTCATCTTGGAAGAGGTGGGAGCTATCATCAGCCAAGCTAAATACACTGCACATCACACACATTTCATGTCCACAGAAAAGCTTACTGAATATAAACACCCATTGCTTTACTTAGGTTCTGCATGAGAGTTGTGGCCAATTTCACATTTGTATGTGGAATAAAACTGGAATGCTTAAACAAACTCCCCACACATTTTGGGGATAACACTCTAAACACAGTGCATACATAGGTCAGCGATCTACTTGCTCTACTGCATCTACAGACAACCTTACAGCTCTGCAGGTGGGTAGCTCTCACACATGATCTTTACACAATTCACCAACCCTTCGTGTGCCTCCAGGAATCAGAAAATAATACCGGTAGTAATTAGATATTTTAATTAATTCAGCAAAAAAGTAGAATTCGGCAGTGTGATAATACTGTAATTAAACACCGATACTAATGAATTTTCTTCCGGTCCAATTAAATGTTTGCCCTCCAGTAGGTGTGACATTATTTTACTGAAATGTTACGATTCTCAATCAGTTCACATCTCCCTGAAATCTACTCATTGCCCTTGGCTGATGCCGACATTTTCGACCACGTTATTTGGGATAGAATTAGGCTATTTGTGCCAGTGTCTGACACGAGCTTTTTTTCAATAGTTTAGAAAAATGATTAAATCACCTGGAATGTGCCAGATCTCATGAGAATCTGGATAACTATCAGGGTTTGAGCCTAGATAAGGCTGGCATGGGCTACCACAATGCACACACGGGTGTTGCAGGCTGTGGAGCTACATCGTGGGCAGCTGTGTATTGCAGAAAAAAAATTTGAACTGAACTTCTATGCTCCCATGTCTGTTACCACCTCCAACCCCCATTGATTAGCATGGTTAAGTATGGGCAGCCAACCCCCATGACCTGCAGGGCATGGGAAGGCCCTCATCCAGAAGTGGATTGCGAAGGCTGTATATGTACAATCTTACAGATATTAGTTGAGCTTGTAATTCAAATAATACAATTATGGCGTTTGATGTGCAGACGCAATTTGTGGAGGTAAGGACACCTAGATGTATAATGCACACCTCAAACGTTAAGAGGTCACAGTTCAAGAGGCCATCTCAGCCTCATATCACTTGCTTGCTTCTATAAATGTCATCTCTTGCATAACTGATACCCAACTTCCAATGTATTCCGCAATATGGCTTTGACTCAGGTCGCCCCTGCAAAAGAGGCTTTGCTATTTCAGGTGTCTCAATGGGCGTATTTAATCTGGTTAAATAAAGGTTGCTGCTCTTTGGGTGCCACTCAAATAGCTGTCTGAATAAATTGCCCTCCATCCTGCACACGTACGTATCCCATCCATTGCCACCTAATTGACTAGATCGTTTATGTTCCATGTTCTGTTGTCAAATCAGCAAGGAGCTAATTTATACGTGAGAATGGTTTTGGTTATGTAAAATAATACAGCATACATCTGTAAAGTGGCTGAAGGTAGATTTTACAGGATTCACACAGCCAACAGTCTGCACCATCCCTTATATAACTCTATCTGCCTTCCGTTCTCCAGAACTTTCTCCCAGTCTCTTACAATCCCTTTAGAACATTCCCTTTCAAACTCCCCAGCCAATCCTATGCTTTCTGATCAAACGAACGATTGTGAGTGGCTGCCCCACTTGACCAATTCAGCATCATCCCGGCACAGGGAACAGCCATTGGGCGACTTGCTTTGCCGAATTCAAACTGTCAAGCCTGTACCCTTGCCTCGCGTGACGACTTGAATTCATAATCAATAAGGATCGCCCCCTGACGTCATATACAAATCCTGTGGATTACACGTACTCCAAAATGCCTTGCAAAATTCGGCGTAAATAAATAAACTATTATAAACTTATTGGCTTAAAATTCGGCTCGAGTGAATAGACTTTGTGAAATTTGTGTGGATTTAGTGGCACATGATGTGGTGGGTGAAGGGATATGCTAAGCTCCACCAGTTTGAAAGCCATTTAAATTGTTGCTGAAACGATTTAAAATGGCACGGCGAAAACTACCCTCATCTATATAAGTACAAATAAATATGCTCTATGCATTACTCTCCGATTTGCATTTGTTCCCTGGTTCGTGTGCTGTTTCCGATGTGGTGTTCAAAGCATGTATCTATTTTCCTTTGCTTTTTCACACTTTACAGAAATTATTTCATTTTTCTTGTCAACATCCATATTTCTGATACATTTTTCACAGCTGACAGCATATGCACAGATTGAAATTTATTTTTTTACAGGCACATCAGTATACCGCTTTCATTATCAAGTTCAACTTTGCAAAAGTTCCCTTTCCTGCTCTTTGTTCGTCTTATTATTGAATCAGGTTGATGCTGTTCTGACTTCAGTATGTTTTCCTAAATATCCAGACGGTATTCTGATGCTGTATTTTCAATGTTGTCCCTCCCACAATTATTTTAAGTAAATTTGTGCTCAAGACGTTTGTTTTTGTTCATGTTAATCTTGAGTCTAACTTTCTTTGTCAGTTGAATCTATTTTAACTGGCATAGTAGTTATAATGATTTCAACTCCTTGAGGTGGTTTTTGTTTTTGATCAAGAAAGCTGAATACTTGCCTTTATTTCTCCAAACCATTTCAGAACTAAAACTTCTAATATTGCTGTGAATAATGTTCCTCACAGCATATCTGCATGGCTGTCTTCCATCTGATTTGGTTTTTACCGCTATCTTTATGCAAACCTGGATGTGATCATTAATATTGATAAGAAAAGTAAGTGGGCTTGGGCAGGATGCATATCCAATAGGGAAGATGGACAATGGAATCAACTGGTGACAATGGCAGCCAACGTACAGAATATTCCTGAGAGGACGACCACCACAGAGGTGGAGCGATGAGATCAGTGCATGTGCATACATTTGATGTATTGCAAAATCATAGGGTCGTGAGTAATGCTGATGATGTGGGGAAGTCTTTATCCAGTACTAGATAGACCATGGCTGATGATGAGCCTGTTATCAGTTGATGGAATATTGAAACTAATGGTTCTCAACGCTTTTATGACAAATACTCACTTAACATTGCTCATTTAATTGTGCAGACTTTGTTGTACTGTAGGGAGCGGTGTATTTTAAATGATAATTGTGAATGCAGGCGGGTGCGGATGGGTGATGGATGGTAAGCGGGCAATGGTTGTAAGTGGTTTACAGAGGTCTATATCTCAATGGGATTTAAATGAAGCCGAACATGAAGTGAATGGTAATGATAATGCTGATTAAGTATGTTTTTTAAGAAACACTGTCTACTATTTTACTTGCATAGACGTACAGCCAAACAAAAAGCACTCTCTATAAAAAAGAATAACTTGTTTATTTTACCATTGTACAAACAATTGCCCATTGCTAGTGAATATACATCTCATATTTCTAATGAGGACAAAAACAAGAACATCATGAAATTATATGCGAGAGGCAGGAAAAACGTGATGGTAGCTGTTTATAAGATGGTATACATGTGTAGTGACTCACTCCGAGACGGGGTTCTCAAGACACCTTCTTTATTCCTATATGTCAGGGGACTACAGACGCCCTACGTGCTTACACGCCAGTCACACACCCGCCTATTGACGGCACTGCCTAGCTAGTACAGTTGACAGGCTGGTTAGCTAGCGGTGTCTTCAGGTGGTCGAGACGGCGGTGACGAAGGTGACGAACAGCGAGACGGCGAGGGGGGTTCACTCCCAACAACAGCCCCGAGCTCCCATCCCGGGCACCGTCTTATTCTCTTGGCGTGGCCTCACCCCGCCCGAGCCACGCCCCCCTTCTGGAACCTACTAGCGACTTCTTGGCTTCCAGATGGACCCCTGTCCTGGGCTTCCCTTTTGATCTCCTCCCGCTGACGTGTGTACTGCCCCCTGCTGTCAGAACCCCTTCCTGTCAGCAGCCCGCGCTATTACACTACACATGTAATAACATTATTTATATTATACTCCATAGAGTAGTTTTTGTCCTTCATTATGGTTGGGGTAGAGTAGTGGTATAGGGATTCACACGATGCCCTCTTTGCTCGGCAAGCTATGTTAGATTCCTGGCCACGGCTGCTTAACAGATTCTTCGCTTCCTCATTTCACCAACCTGCACTGACCAGGGTGATCCATTCATGGTTAAAGGACTACAATAATTTCTATTACATCAGCGTTAAGGCTTCAAAACGTTGTGCGGAATGACGAGTCGCTTAAATGAGTCATACACGGTGTGGTACATGCTGCCCCTCCAACTCCTGTCCACCGTATATTCCGGCAATGATGTGTGCCCCAGTGACGTGCGGTGAGGTCAATGGCTGGGGAGGCACTGGCTAGTGTCAGAGGAGCCAGACTCACACACTGAGGGGGGCGTGGCTTCACGGAGGGGGGCGTGGCCTCATGGAGGGCTTTCATCAGAGATTTGTTCACGAGGCAATTCAGATCTACAAACACAGACACAATTTCAACCGAGAAGATGGTTTCAAATTAAGCAACCATTGGAAAGATGTTCTAAATCGAACCAAACATTAAACTAATTTTTCAATGGTACAGTATATTTTTCAAGTAGTGGTACCCCAAACTTCTTAAAATCCCCTTTTCACACCACCGGCATGTGGACGCTGCCGTGCCCCCTCGCCAGCCTGCACAGGTCGACCCCCTCCCTATCTTTCATCATGCTAAGTCCGCCTATTAAAATGCAAATTTACATGCTAATTCCTTTGTCAAGGCACCTTAATTACTCTCACACAGCTTAAAGGTCGCGGTCTGAGCTTGACTGTGTTTCACTCCAGCGCAGTCTTCGAGACAGGCTGGTCCCTTCACCTGATGAAGGCCGCTTGTGTTGTGGCCGAAACGTCGTGATATTTGTTGTTTTATTTTTTACCTACGTCACTTTACCGAGTAGAACCAAAGAGTATGGATCCTTGCAGTCACGAAAGCTTTAAATCTAGAATAGCTGCCTCCCCTGGTGCTTTTTCATTGCAGTGTCATGACGAGACCAGCGAGCCTAAATATCTTTATACACATACGCGAAATAAGTTACCTGGAGTATGGAAGGCGAGGACATGAAATGAAGGGGTCTACAAACATTACATTGGTGACACACTGAGATAGTAACAGGCACGTGCTTATTGCCCGCGCTCCATCCAGTTACTGAGGGGTTGCGCAATCAGAGGGGAGGCTGAGCTCGTCGCTGCCTCACCTCTCGTCTCTCCCTGTATTTGTAGCGGAGCTCCGCAAATTTGGAGATTTTGACGAAAAAATAAATGGAATCGTACAGAAATGACATTTATAACACAGATCAGTGGAAAAATCTTAATATTAATTTCATTTGATTATTCTTTTATTTTCGTAACAGCTATTTTCATAGGAGTATGACAGGCGAGGCTCTGCATCCCCTGCCTCCCCTGACCGCACGTCCCTGGTGTGCGCATTAGCGCCACCTAAGATTTAGCCGGAAATTGACGAGGTTTGCAGAACGCACATTTCACTTGCAGCGATTAACACCAAAATTAGTTTTGCGCTGTGGATCAATGTCAGACTTCCAAAAAAAGCCACGGGGCCTCAGGATCCATGCTCACTCACCCTAATACCATCCACAACTTCTCAGTCCACTGAATGGTTGTTTTCTTTTGTTAAAAGTCCATCAACCCGGCGGGAACATAACTGGTATAAATCTGTTGTTTAGGTGCTAAATTATTTGAAACTGGTGCCAATATATTGTACAGTTCCAGAAGTAATGGAGCAAAACAGGAGATGGCAAAGAAGTGCAATATGGTAAATAACATCTCCCAGCATTCAAACTAATTGAAGGATTATTCTGTTTTTGTTGATGTTATACATTAAAAGATTACTACAGCACCATAAATTCTGATATGGTTTTTTTTTCATGGCTGGCTTGATTTCCTAGTTTTGGAAAAAAAATTTATGTTGCTGTGATTAACATTGGCAAAAGTGTATCTCCTTGCCTGACTCCTGCTGATATGTAATCTGCTACTCTATACCCATCTAGACATAACACTGGAACTCATTATTGAAGGTGAAACTATGAATGAAAATGATGCCACAAAGGCATGAGCGAGATCAGATTGGAGTTATTTTGGAAAAATGAACTTGATGGGAAATAATATACCGTATCTGAAGAATAAAAAAAATAATTCCTATGACATGCATTAGATGCGTGGACACTGAGAAATTCAATGTAACAAAAGTTGAAAAGTAGAGAAATGCATGCTTTCAGTGACATACATCACATTGTCTGTTTATAAAAGTAAGTGGGTTGACTCGTTACTAAAAGGTATACTAGCCGATGGTTAAGACTGATAATGGAGTGGCAGCCAAAGGAGGGGAATACACAATGAGATCAGATTATGTCGAGAAGATAGATACATTTTTGCATCACAAGGCCTAACGTCTTTGTGATGCAACAGCAGGCCTCGTGGTGATGAATTTAGGAGTTCTTCATTCAGCAGTGGATGAATCAAATCTAACAATGGAGATGATGTGTACAGTCATTGAGTAATAATGGACTGAGAGAATGTTATTTTGGTTTGCCTACTTTGGGCATGGGCTATTCTTCGCCGAGTAATGAGTAAGAGTATACGATGCAGTGAAAATGTGACTTTGTCATAGGTACAGGCCATCAGTGCTAAAGGTAGCTTTAGAGTAATTGCCATGGCATAACTTTGAAATACACAGCAACAGGCACACATCCTTGCAGGCACGACCTCATCATGCTTTGCCAATGCAGACCTGTCCGGTTAGAAATGTAAAACACTCACATCTTAAAACAAACCATTCTCACACTTCTACCATAACCTACGAAATTAGGTAAAAACAAGTGAATGTGAACCGCTCTTAAAGAACAACAACAGATCTGTCTTCATTTAACCTTTGTTTATAGGTGGGAATCGAATCAAACATTCACATTGACTGATGTCTCGAGATATATGCTCCTGGTGCTGCTTAAAATTGATTCCAGCTCACAAGTGCACAGGGAATATAAGTTGTGATTGTTGCCTAAAGTGCAATGATCCAAGACAATGTTTTTAGAACTTTTTCCACTTGTCACAGCACCATCACGACAATAACCTTGCTGAAACGTTGTGATGTGCATGTATGCATGTTTACCCAAAGTATTTGCATACGTACACGTACTATAAGTTCCCAACAGTAATTTTAAATGCAGAGTAGGATAAAACTACACAATGTACGTGATATATTATTTCAGACGTATTGTTATTTATAGCCCTTTGTCAATCCCATGCTGGATGGAGGCTTCCCCCTTTTGACCATGGGGGCTATTCGACCACACTTCATCGTGCTTGTCAGTGCGAGTTGGTGAAGGATCCAGGGCCAAAGCAGATATCACTCGTCACTGATGTGAGACATGACCAGCAATCCAACAGGTAACTCAGTTCAAAGTCACTGCGCATCTGCTCCTCTGCTCCCTGACAACATAGTGAATGTCTTTTAATTTTAACTACCAAACTATAGCCAACTTGTGTAAACTTTTTTGTACACAATGTTAAGAAGAAAATGTATTGCTTTCAATTAAAAAAAAAGTTATATTTAAATTGGCAAATAAATAATTCACAACGTAGATATTGTGCGATAGATGGCTACAGCATTGTTTATTTTTCATCCTTATTTTGTTAAACGTAAAACATGTATTGGTTATGTCTCTTACTTAGGGCGCGATCATAACGATCTAATATATTCACCCATTAATTCAGTGCGCATTTAGGGTAAAGGAAATGGAATTGGAAAAAAAATAAGCATTTAATTTAAATATACACACGTTAACGAACTTATTTAATCTCCCTTCAACACGAATACCATTTTTGCATTGGTATGCACATACAAGTTGCAATGTGTGCAGGATTCAGGTTGCGTGCGCTGACTGATAATACTACAATTATTCCATGAGCAGGGTGATATATAGCAGCATCACACAACTAATACACACTTTTAAAAAAAATTGCTGTACTTTTTTTGTACGGGCATCAATCAAAAGCATAAAATGAAGAGGCAGGTCACCTCTGCAAAGGTAAGGAGACCGATGTGTAAGATTTTTAGATGGAACTTTTTTTTTACTAGTTTTACAGTGTATGCCAGGTACACAAAAAATATATTTAATTTCATGCTCTTGCGGGAATAAACAAAATGGTATGAACATTTTGCCACGTTATGCATTATATTTCGTGCGTCTGAATATTATGGTTCATCTGAGTATCTCTGCTTAGTGTGTACATGGTACGATGAAACATTCATTGACGTGAAGGCTTTTTGGTTAAGAAGCACGGTGTAAAACCAACATCAATCTACAAGGTAAGGGTGTACCTATGCAATTGCTTGTTCAAGCCACTGCTGGAGGAAGGGCTTCCATTGAAGTGAACTGTTGAGGGTATTTGGCCTACTCTTCCCCGTTGACCATACATCTTGGAAGAGGTCGGCGTGCCCCCACCTGACCCCACTATACACGTGACCTGCCGATCCATTAACTGCGGTGAACCCATTTACCAAATCAACCAATCCAAGAATTTTAACACACCACCTTCAGAAAATAGCTGAGAAAGAAGTGCAGATGGCACTGATAAAAATTTGAAACGAAACAAGATAGAAACAAATGTTTTTAGTCCGGCATTAAAAGCACCGGACTTCAATTGGCACACTGTTTTTTTTGTTAAATGCTTTTTGGATGGGCAAATGCGGAGGAATTTGAAAATCTGGCGTGATTTTTTCGACTGCTGTGTCACAAAGGCATAAACCGGTCACCACTGGATTGCAAGTTCCGTGTGCTAACCATTATACCACAAAGCCCCCAACATTTTCTGAGTGGCATGAATCATATGTTTTTTTTTCCTATATTGATGAAACCAAACGTACAAATAGCATAACAAATAATCCAAAGAGGTTTGTTAAATTCTCTGGGCAATGAAGCTTTTTCAATAGTGTTTATTTAATGTATAGTCCGATTGCCATGTTTGTCTGGTAGTATTGTGGGGCATTACCAGAGGACATCATGAATAATCTTCGAAATCTGTTTCACTCGCAAGTCATATTGCAGTATTATCAAAGCCCAAGAGCCATATTTGAAAAATGCTCCTACCATCAAATTACAATAGTTACACAAAGCACTGTGAATATCGTTATCCATGTTATCCTAAAGACACCTTTTGATGTACTTTAAAGGGCTCTGACCGGACTAATACAATGATCAGTATCTGTTTTTAGATTGGAAGGATCCGATGAGCCTTGAAGCTCTTTTCATATAAGTCTGCTATTCTGAAACAAACCGTGCAACAGAAGAAGACAAACGCGAATAATCAAATTAAATTAAGCTCAATGTAATTCATGTGATATAACTCTTAAGTGCAGATCTAACATTTATTGTGATGGTACCAGGCTGAGACCATCCACCCGCTACATTTGAGAAACAGGTTTAATCACAAGCGCCTACCTGAATTCGAACTCGGGATCTCAGCACTGACAGCTCAGCGGTCTGACCTCTGAGCCATCACGTGCCAATTATGCTCTTGGTATCATGTTGCGAGATGAAGACATTTTCATTCAAATTTCTCGCAGCCAGCAGTGCATCATCTTGTGTCAGAGAATGGTCCTGGAAGATGATGTTGCAAATATATATTTTGAAGTCACTTATACAGCAGGGGTTTTACTTTATATACATCAGGGACACACAATGCCCATCACATGTTCTTCAAACTGGCATTGTATTAATCCTAGAGCTGTAATAATCTGAATTCGTTGAAAAAAATAAAACGTGATAAAAAGATATAATTCTGTAGGCATTGATGTCTGGGCTGAGAATAGTTACGAATTACACTTTGGAACCCAATTCAGTTGGATATTGTGTTCTGGATTTGAACCCAGGATCTCTGTGGTGTAGTCTCAGTGTAAAATCTCCGAGACACGTGGCCATCTCTGAGATTAAACACGTAAGTGCTCCCACAATGGACTAGGGGCGTAGTTGTCATAAACACCCCCTGCGTTTTCGCAGGACATTTGATGGACATCTGAGAAACCAAATTGGGTCTGACAAATGTTTTTAACAATTTACACAAGCTTTTGCCTCTCAGAATACCGCAACCATTACACGTTATTTTCAGCACCTCAAAACGCGGATGACAAGTCTGCGTCACTTTTATCCCAGCAGGTCCATTTGAAGTAACAATTTATTTGACTACAATTGAAGGGCCAATCTTCAGAAACTATCTGGGAAATGCGCAGTACTCAAATGTGCACAGGAATATGCACTAGGGCGCCCAGGAACCTTAAGAACAAGAACCATTATCGCAGGTGCCATTTCGAAGGCTGTGTATTAAGGTTATTATCTACTGTATATAAATACCATAATCTGTATGTCTCAAAAACCCTAGGGTACTTCCCGACAAGATAGAAAGCTCAAATGTGGTACACATGTAGCTTTTAGTACACAAACAACAGGGAAATCATAAAATCCAAGATTTTTCATTTTAAGGCCCCCCCCCAAATTTCGATTTTAATTGCCCCATAAATATGTTTGTGCGTGTCATTCATAAACCTTTTATAGAGCATTAAACATCAAATAAAAGTAAAGTAAGAACCATTGTTCTATCTTTTATTGTTTTTGAGATATTTCCGATTCAAGTGGTTTTGAACAAAAAAATATGCATTTTATGATATTTAAATCTGAATCATTCTAAAACAGTAAAATATAGGAGCTTCCTCTCATAGAGTATTAAGTTAATTAATTTGAATTATTTCTTTAAAAAAAAGAATGGAATCTTTACAATGGGCGGTTTTCGATGGGTACGTCTTTACACATTTTTGGAGAAGTTGTTAAGTGTCTGATCGTAGATATATAAAAAATGTAACAAATCGTATCAAGTTAATTCTTTAATTCATTGAAAACTTTTGCCCAGCAAAGACAAGCTTCATGAACTAGTAAGGAAATATGGTAGCAATGCAAATAATACAGGGGCTACGTGGTAATCATTAGACTACGGTAGCATCCATCTAGTGTAATGGTTTGCACACTGTCCTTGCAATACAGACATTTGCCGGTTGCTCAATTTATTTGATTTTCTCGCTGCTGGAGTTGAAATAATGGGATCGTTTCTTGAGCATTCGCCCGTTACCCCACCCACCCAATGGGTAAATCACAGTTGATCGGCATGTTGTTTTCCCGTCCGACCATCAGTTTGAAGCCATTTACCTAAGTGTAGAGACTAACTCGGAGACGATAAGACTTGGAGGCACTTATCTATTAACAAGCACTATCGGGATTAACACACCTAATATTTAGTCCGTTCATTATCGGCGACGCTACTCAGCCAGGAAAGTTGGCAGGCCGTCTGGCTAGCGGCGACCCGAGGCGTAGAGACGGAGACGGAAACGACGGGAAGAATGGTGAAGATGACGAGAAGAATGGCGACGATGGACTTCAACAGCACGATGGGGATCCCACTCCAACAACAGCCCGGAGGTCTCTCACAGGGGCCCTTCTTATACTGTCCGCGTGGCCTCGCTCTGCCCCGGCCAAGCCCCCTTTCTGGAACCTACTAGCAGGTTCCTGGTGGGCCCCTTTCTGTGACCTTTCCCCTAGATCCCCCTCTCTTGTATATCCTGGCCTGCTGACGTCAGGACCGCCGTATCCCATTTTCTGCCAGCAGCCAACGCTATGCCACTACACTAGTATGGAACAGTAGGCCAAAGACCCTCGAGAGGGGTCCTATCGAGCTCTCTCGTGGAGGCCCTACTACCAACTTGGAATGAGGAAACAATTTCAGGGCTGCACCTTTGCCTTTTTTTAACAGGGGGTTGAAGGGTAAATATTGAGAGAGGGGGAGTATCTGTATCAGTGTATGGGTCTGAGTGCTGAACTAATCAGAGAAGAAGCCTCTGACCCTTGTATAAAAGGTACTTGCAGAAGATGATAGCTTTATTCGAAGCATGGTAGCAGTGTAGGCAACATGTATGTTTTGGAATAAGATGTGGCAGGAAAATCGTATAGATGTAATTGGGGGGGGGGGGGGGGGAAGGAGGTTGTGATGGGTGGGGCACGTGTGCAAGATCGAGAAGGGGCAGCGCTCCGCAGAAAGGAATTGGGAGTGATGCCTAGTGGTTGACGACCAAGGGGAATTTCTGAAGCCAGATAGTGGGGTACTGAAAAAGTGGAAGTTTGAGTTTGAGTGTTTAGCCATAAACCCACTACTACATCAAGCAAAAGGAAGGAAGTTGAAGGGAGGTGTGGTGGCATCAACCGCATTGACTGTAACGAACTTATGACTTTAACATGTGTTCATATCTTGCCACCATCTACTCTGGAAGGGAATTCTTAGAAATGCAGCTTAGGACATTATAGTCTTATGCAATTGTATTGCAGGCCATTATATTTTCCGAGTCCGTGACATATAATGGTTTACTTTTCATAAAAGCTATGCGAGTGCTCATTGGTTTTTTTCGGTAAAGTCACGTATGTAGAAATACAATAAAATTATATTAAAACAAAACAATCACGACGTTTCGATCACAACACAAGCGATCTTCATCAGGTGTCAAGAACAAATCATGGAGGTAAATACAACAAAAAAAGATGAGAGACGAGAATTTAACAAACCTAAAAAAACATTATGTGAAGCACAACTAGTCAGGCCAACAACACAGTTAGACACTTCCTGGCGGACCACGAGTTTCAGAAGCGTGTTAAATTTCGTGTTCAACATCTGGATTGCACATACCAGTATAGACAGAATAAAAAAATACGAGGTACAAGGTCAGTAGAAACACATATACAAGTCCACCAAGAGGTAAGGAGGGAGGAAAGACGGACAGAGAGGCAAGAAGAGAGAGGGGGGCCGGAGAGATGAACAGAAGCTTAAATAGGAAATAAGGTTGGGGGGGGTGAGGGACCAGAGAGAGAGAGCGGCAGCTCACAAAAGCACAACTTACACATACACAGAAGCGGGGGGGGGGGGGGGGGTGGGAACAGGCTTGGGGTGCACATTTAGGACGGAATTGCAACGGTAACTTCCCCGTAGAAGTGCTATAATAAAGTATTAAAGCTTTCGTGACTGCTTAAAATTACTCATTGTTTTTTTTTCGGTAAAGTCACGTATGTAGAAATACAATAAAATTATATTAAAACATAACAATCACGACGTTTTGATCAGAACACAAACGATCTTCATCAGGTGTCAAGAACAAATCATGGAGGTAAATACAACAAAAAAGATGAGAGACGAGAATTAAACAAACCTAAAAAACATTATGTGAAGCACAACCAGTCAGGCCAACAACACAGTTGTTAGGCCCCCCTCTCTCTCTCTCCTTGCCTCTCTGTCCGTCTTTCCTCCCTCCTTACCTCTTGGTGGACTTGTATATGTATTTCTACTGACCTTGTACCTCGTATTTTTTTTATTCTGTCTATACTGGTATGTGCAATCCAGAGGTTGAACACGAAATTTAACACTCTTCTGAAACTCGTGGTCCGCCAGGAAGTGTCTAACTGTGTTGTTGGCCTGACTGGTTGTGCTTCACATAATGTTTCTTAGGTTTGTTGAATTCTCATCTCTCATCTTCTTTGTTGTATTTACCTCCATGATTTGTTCTTGACACCTGATGAAGATCGCTTGTGTTGTGATCAAAACGTCGTGATTGTTTTGTTTTGATATAATTTTATTGTATTTCTACATACGTGACTTTACCGAAAAAAAAAACAAAGAGTAATTTTATGCAGTCACGAAAGCTTAATGCTATGCGAGTGCTTTAACAGTCAAGAAAACAACAAGACCGCTGACTTAATATTCCCTTTGAAGCACACTGCACTCTTTCACATTACGCTCACTTCCAGGTCTAAAAGTCTTGGAATGGGCCAATTAAGGAAGGACTTGATGTCTCAAATATATAAAAACAACATTTCACATTGAAAAGGTGTCACTTATATTGCGCAACGTGTCATCAGTCACACACTCAAAATTGTTACCATCTGCATAATGGTAAGCCCTTTTTAATCCGCTATACGATGAAGGCCTCATTAGACGCATGCCATTGCCCTGGTTTCTTTGCATGATAAATTAATCGCGTTTTCACATGTGCTCGAATGTCATTACTTCACTGTCTATCGTTAAACGTTTCCTCACAATGGAGGCTAAGAATGTTCTTTGTCTCCGGTTTAGCTTTATTTCACACCAGTTTACATCATAGCGTTGCACTCGGCAGAAAGCAAATAAGTAACTATACTACATTGTATAATCACTGTGATGAAAATAACTTCAACATGATTTTATCATAGCCCACCACAATGACAGCGTTCACTATTTCTCTGTACAAAAACTTGGACTGACATTATTTTACCACTATTGTCATCAACAAACACTGGGTTATAATTGAAATCATATAAACTAAGAAGCCTACAATTATGGGCAATGGTCATGATTTTAAATCACATTTGTACAAAAAATAGTATTCTCGACTGCTCATCCTTCATCTCATTCAGGTTTTGCAGCTTATCAAGGTCAGGCATGAACAACATTCTTATCGTATTTAAATGATTGATAGTTTGGCAATGGGTGTACATTAATTACACTGGACAGAATTGACCTTGGCACTCTGCAAAACCTGGCTGGGATGGAGGATGGGTGGAGCTGCTAGCATTTCTCAATCCCTGCTACAGTGACTTTTAAATCAAGGTCCGCTGCACAAGACAGACCCCGAATTGTAGTGTAATATAGAATATTCCAGCCTCAGACATTTAATAATGGGAAAGGAGATGAGATTAACTCTGGTATATTTCATGGAGAGAACCCTGTTGAAACCTGAGTCAGAAAATATGATGGGCAGTCAAACAGATCTGAGAGTGTGGTGTGTGTGAGAATTTTTTGACACCACTACCATTTGTGAAAAAAAAAAAACAATTCACAAGTAACTGTACAGTTTGGAAATGCTACAAAAATATTACGCAGAATATTAAACGTGCATCGCTTTTTAAATAAAATGTTTTTTTTTAATATCTTTTGAATATTTCATACTTTAGCGCATCATTTTTTTAGGAAACTATTTTACGACTAAACAAAAACATTGATTTTGTTGAAAGACAAAAAAATAACTTCAGCAATTCACATTTGCCATGCAAGCTTAAATATATATATTTTTAACGAATATAAAAATGGTCAATAAGCCTGATTTGTTGAATTTAAACTATAATTTTAACGCTTGATTATTAAAATGAAACAAAACATAATTACAAAGTATGATACATGCATTATGCACGCATTAACATTACCGTATTCTCCCGCATATAGCCCGCATACGCATATAACCCGCAAATGCATATACCCCGCAAAAATAGCGTTTTGTGTAAAACAAATTTCAGATAGCCCGCACCTCCACATACCCCGTATGCATTCATGTATCTAACGTTGTTACCGCAGCTGAATTCCATCATATTAATACGAAGTTTACATTTGTAATACATTCCACTATCAATTGTTAACATTAAAATCATAACGTGCACAAAGAAACAATCTAACCGGAAACGAGTGAACTTTAAACAGTGAATAAGTAACAAAAGTAAATATCCAATAAATAAATAACACATAACTTGTAGATAAGTAGTTTTAGCACTGGTAGAGTGCGCACTGCCAGATAATAGCGGCACTAATAGCGGCACTACGGTAACGCCATTGCCTCCCCCCCAACCCCCCCACCTCTCTCCTTTCCAGCTGCCCCACCCCCCAACCCCCACCTCTCTCTCCCCCCAGCTGCCCCAACCCCCACCTCCCACCTCTCTCTCCCTCCAGCTGCCCCACCCCCCAACCCCCACCTCTCTCTCCCCCCAGCTCTCCCGTCGCTGGTAAACAGTGCGCACACTTAAAACATTGTCGTTTAATTGTACAAACAATTAATTTAAAACGTGATAACGCGTGCAATGTGAATGTGAGTGGTTTATTCAGCAGTGCTTTAGTCAACGCTAAGTGTTGCATAGTGGATAGTCCCACCATGAAAACATTAAACAAGTTATGACATGTCACACGTGTAAAGTATTTTTGGGACAGTCTGCACCTCCATATACCCCGCAGGGTCTTGTTTTGCTCGTAAAAAGTGGTATACCCAGCGGGGAAAATACGGTAATGTGAAAATAGACGTACAACTTTGCTCATTTGTATTTGCTGTTCTGTAAATGACAGAAAAACCTGCTTGCGTAAACGAACAACATTTGCTGCTTCAAGTTTAATCCCAGGTGTGCGGTAACCACAGCGAATACGGCAAGTGAAATGCGTGCAACATTGTAAAAACTGTTTTCTCATTTGCATGCGTTGCAGATGGACGTTTACAGGAGGCATAACAATCATCAATGTATTTAAAACTCCCCAAACAAAAAAAACTTAATAAGCCATTCGACATTTCCACGTGGCCTGTTATGTTTACACAGGGATTCCGTTATCGACACGCCATCGTGAAAGTATATCCGGCATGGTTACAAACTTGATTAACTTGGAGCACAATGGTGCTTTGTAGTAGGACATTATATTTTATAGTGTATTGCAGCAGAAGCACCACGATTGTTACCCTGTGCTATAATAAACTTGCGCTCGGGAACCTATAACAAATACATTGTGAATGCATGTGCGCTGTTCACCAAACATTGCCAAATTGCGTTTCAATTGTATAACTGGGCTGGTAAGCAGCACGCTGCCTGAATTGTTAATGTACTCAACTTCTGATGGAGCTGTCGGGGCTGGGAACACTGTGTTGCCTGTTAAGAACCTTCAAGGCACGCCTCGAAAACAATGATGTACAGAGGTGAACGTGAGAGCCGGTTGGGGTGCTCTTGGAAAGTTGAAGTTGATTATGAAAATAAAAATACCGATGTGAATAGGGAAGGAAGTTTACTATCGGTGCCATATGGATCAGAAACAAGGACATTGTAATTATAATGGAACAAAAGGTGAAGCATGTGCAAAGAAGCAAGAAGAGAGACATCCTTTAAATACAAAAAAAACTCATTTTATTTCAGTGTGTTTAATGATTAAAAAACACTACTATGGTCAAAACATCATTTGATACAGGCATAGGTATGGCTGTGACAAAAACAATATTTTTTTAAAAATAAAATTTTTATTTTATGTATCATCGGAGTAATCAACTGACATCTCAAAACACGTAAAAATGGCATAAAACGTTTATTTGACATGAATATTAAGATTCGGAGGATGTTTTTCATAATATTTGACACAGCAGGGCTTGGATAGCGTGAGCACACCTTGGTCATGATTGAAAACTCATTTCTTTATAACTGGTCTGCGTGTTTAGTTTGCTGTCCTTCCCTCCCACCTCCGATTAGCACGGTTGCACATCGACTTTCTACATTTGAGAACCCAGTCGTATGTCTCGTATGTAT
Organism: Petromyzon marinus; assembly: GCF_048934315.1. Taxonomy (NCBI): domain Eukaryota; kingdom Metazoa; phylum Chordata; class Hyperoartia; order Petromyzontiformes; family Petromyzontidae; genus Petromyzon; species Petromyzon marinus. The sequence continues at coordinate 10,413,454 of NC_133671.1, forward strand.
GTTGAACGTCTTTCACACCGTACGTAGCCAACCGTGCTAATCGGAGGTACGGGGGAAGGACAAGATAAACACAAAGAGCAGTTCTAAAGAAATTCGTTTTTAATCTAGATTTAAAATTATATATCTCCATTGGCGTTCTAATATTGGAAGGAAGAGCGTTACAGACGGCCGCAGATGCGCAAAAATCCGTGATACAACTTCAACTGCCACCCAGCTGAATCATGGGCGGCAGTTTTGCCATTCAAGTCTCAGGTGTACTGATCAATGAGTCACCCGGCCACCTCACCCACCCAGAGTATTGTTTAAAACACATTGAAAGTTTAATCACTCAGTGACCATTCCACCTCCTCTTAAGATTATTTCTAATCTTAACGCTGTTTACCAACGTCCACTCGTTCACACCAACACGTGTAATTAATCACATACAATAGAGCCATTGTTTTGTTACACGCAGGCACAGCGGTTAGTGCATTTGGCTATGAATCCAGTAGAAATAAGTTCGATTCCCAGCCACGGCTAAAATCATTGGCTAGTGATATCAGAACTATTCCTGCGGTGTGTTGAGAAGCAATGTTGACAATTTTTATATGACGTTTCGCTTGAGATTACATCCACCAGCGGGTTGACAAAGAGCTGTCATATGAAGTACATGATATGAAGACAAACTATTAGTTGAGCAAATGCAGACCACATGTAAAATCGTAGCAAGTGATTATTTTTCACATTGGAAATGCTCAGCATGTTTGCGAAGTACTTTTGTTTGGGAAAATGTGATTGCACTTGGAGTCAGTATCTGTCTAATGCATTATCTGATAAATCCAGAAGATGCTTGACAATGTAAATCACACAAAATATTTAGATGTCATAAAGATTGTAAAATCATCATCGGATATAATGAAAATGCAAAGCAAGACATTTATTGGAGAATGCAACTCGCAATCTGAAGGTTTGCGGGTTCAAGTCTAGATTGGGGGGGGTCGACTCAGCCCATTACCCCTTCTGAGTCAATAAAATTAGTACCAATTTGTGTGGCAAGTCAACGGTAGCTGTCCTATGGATAGACTGGCGTCCACCATAGAAATGTGGAATTTATTTCGGTAGCTTGAGCAGCAGATATAAGCTCATCATTGCAAAAAATTGCTCAAAATATAGCGTTTATGCCAGCATAAGTTTGGCAAAAAAAATGCACCATATAATCTCTATGCGCTCGTGTTTTGCTTTATGCATCATGCACGGGTGAGTCTTGTTTTATTGCCTCATTCTTTAAAGTAAAACTTGCAGATCTTTGATAAATGCCACACATTCTTGTTTAATTATTTTGAATTCTTGTTTATTTACAATGTAAACTTATGGCAGAGTATATATCTTCCAAGTACTGTATATGGCAACATTTTATTTTTAATAATACACGCCCGACAATAAATCACATGATAGAAAAGCAGAGAAAGCGTGAACTGATAAACAACTATATTATTGTTGCTATAAATCTAATGCGCCAGCATATTACTTCACTGCAAGCATTTCCCGTGTTAATGCGAAAAGCAAAGGTACTTGCATATTCAATTTGACGTGGGAATTTGTGGCCATATAAAATATAAAGAATCATCTGTGGCTTGCACATCACCACAAAACTATATCTTTACCATCAATACTACTGGTGCTCCTTATTTTACAATTATGTTAGCTCATGGATAGCTATTTTTATTATTCAGTTCATAATTAAACTCTGCGGCAGTAGTGTGTAAGAATGCATGGCTACTTTAATGTACTTTCTTCCATAATTATACCATGCAAAGTTATTTCACGGGTTCAATGGCAAAATCTATCAGTGATGGAAATATATGCAGTATTAACAATTTCTGAAAGTAATATTAATTTAAGTGTCCTACATTTCTTTGGTTCTTTCGGTAAAGTCACGTAGAATGAGAATAAATTAATAAATTAATAAAATAAAATAACGCAATAAAATTCTCACAACGTTTCGGCCACAACACAAGCGGCCTTCATCAGGTGAAGGGATGAGACTGTCTGGAGGACAGCGCTGTGAGAAGAAACAGAGCGCCTTGACAAAGGAATTAGCATAAAAAAATTAGCATTTAATTGGCGGACTTAGCATGATGAACGGTGTAGACGGGGTGAACATGTGCAGACAGGCGAGGGGGGGAGGGGGAGTTTACATATTGATGGTGTGAAAAGGGAATTTAAGCTGCTGCAAAAGTTTGGGATACCACTACTTGAAAAAATATACTGTAACATTGAAAATTAGTTTAATGTTTGGTTCGGAAAATTTAGCATTGAAATAGCTGCGTGATTAGCTTGTAGATGTGTAGGCTTTGACTTTAACATATCTATTTCTATGACCAGTCACAAGCTAATCCCTCAGTTATTTCAATGCTAAATTCTCCTGTTTGATTTGTACTAGGTGCCTCTGTGGATGTGTAGGCGTTGACTTTAACATAGCTATTTCTATGACCAGTCACAAGCTAATCACTCAGCTATTTCAATGCTAAATTCTCCTGTTTGATTTGTACTAGGTGCCTCTGTGGATGTGTAGGCTTTGACTTTAACATAGCTATTTCTGACCAGTCACAAGCTAATCACTCAGTTATTTCAATGCTAAATTCTCCTGTTTGATTTGTACTAGGTGCCTCTGTGGATGTGTAGGCTTTGACTTTAACATAGCCATTTCTGTGACCAGTCACAAGCTAATCACGCAGCTATTTCAATGCTAAATTTTCCGAACCAAACATTAAACTAATTTTCAATGTTACAGTATATTTTTTCAAGTAGTGGTATCCCAAACTTTCGCAGCAGCTTAAATTCCCTTTTCACACCATCAATATGTAAACTCCCCCTCCCCCCCTCGCCAGTCTGCACATGTTCACCCCCTCTAGACCGTTCATCATGCTAAGTCCGCCAATTAAATGCTAATTTTTAATGCTAATTCCTTTGTCAAGGCGCTCTGTTTCTTCTCACACAGCTTAAAGGTCGCGGTCTGAGCTTGGCTGTGTTCGCTCTAGCGCTGTCCTCCAGACAGTCTGGTCCCTTCACCTGATGAAGGCCACTTGTGTTGAGGCCGAAACGTTGTGAGAATTTTATTGCGTTATTTTATTTGTATTAATTTATTATTTTATTCTCATTCTACGTGGTGACTTTACCAAAAGAACCAAAGAAGATGAATCCTTCCAGTCACGAAAGCTTTATAGTGTCCTACATTTGTTTTGCACTATGAAAACATCTTGACTGCAATATTTGTATTGTCAATCGTGCCTTGCCTCTCCGCTTGCTTGGCCTTTAACACTCGGTTGCCTTCAAATAAGCCAAGCCATAGCTCAGCCATGGCTTGGCTCAGATTCAACTCATGGAAATCTTGAGCATGTGTTTGGGACCATGCTCAGAGCTGGCTCAAGTTGAGCATGACTTTGAGGCAGCTGACTTGAGTCAGGGCCAAGTCTGAGTTAAGCAGGGACAAAGAATACAGGAAATAAGAGGCAGGCAAGAGTCAGTCTAATAATACTGAGCCTTTCCAAATAGAATACTGCTTACTTGACCTGTAACATTCATCCAATCATGATTAGATAATTTTCCATAATTTGGGGGTTGCAATGTGATTCAAGAAATGTTGTTAACCTTAGTGGCACATTCTAATCCCACGAATGGCTGCAGAGGTCATGTGAACTAATAACATACAACAGATGTGAATAAAAAATAATCAGTTCTTATACACACAGTTCAATGCATACATCATGACTGTAAGAATGTATTTCAATCGTTGGATTGCTGCATTTATACACCCCTGACTGCTTGCCAAGTTTATAGGAGTGTAACAATCTTCCATAATTTTTCCCCACAACATCGGCATTCCCTACTCTCGACACTCTGCTGTCAATCCCTGCACCTAGTTAACTGGGAGTAACCGCGAGGTATGAAGAGAGGGGATTGGTGGATGGAGATGAGGAGACAGGTATGAGTAGGGAATGGGAGATGGGGCTATGGGGATAAGAGTGGACCGTTGGCAGGAGTGAAGGGAGGAGAGAGCTGTGGATGAAGAGGGGAGAGCTGTGTATGAAGGAGGGAGCTGTGTGTGTGATGGAGATAGAAATAGACTGGAACCCTGATCTGTCTCCACATTTTGGTGAGGAGTGTCTGCTACAGGAGTATGATAGAAGGTGCTGTAAATATATTACATTAATGAAAGGTACATGTGGAGCCCTGCAATTACTTCCTCACACTGATGGCAGATGGGGTTTCCACTTGGGAAAGCTCTCGATCCCCTCAACCATATTTTGGGCTACTCTTCAAGCCAGACATCTTTTCAGAAGTGGGAGAATCCACACTTTACCCCACTACACAGGACCTACTGATAGACTGTGGTGAACCAAGTTACACCGTTGGGTGGACAGTGTAGGAATTAAAGAAACTTGCACCATCGTTTAAACTGCTGAAAATCGAACCGCCAACCTCAAGTCCCATGTGGTAACCATTAGCACTGCTGCAGTCCCCGGATATATAATGAAAGCATACATTGTGTGTGCAACCAAACTGGATAAAAAACTGTTCAACCAATTACAATGAGCAAATTTCTAATGATGTATTTCACATGTAACTATATTTTGGAAGACATTCAAATGACAGTGCAGTGGAATGGCGGGAACAAGCTCATATATATACACATAGACGTGAAAACATCTAAATCCGATTGCAATAATAGAAACACCAGCTATTACAAGGGAAGTTAATGGAGGAGGTACGACCATTTGAAGGGCATGACCACAAATCACTCAAGACGGCAGGCGTAGGCTGGAGGCCAGAGGAAGGATCAGAATGGCGAAGGTGGCCTTTCTTTTTTAAAATTGTTTTTTTTATTGCAACTCAATGCGAACCCGGTACAAATCACCGATCACGGATTGGGGGGGGGGGGGACAAAAAATCCGCAAACAAAAACAACTTAATGAAGGTGGGGGGGGGGGGGGAGAATTGGGCTCACTGCCCCATCTAGGTGGGGGCCACTGGCGAGAGGCAGGAACGTTTTTTTTACGGGGAGGGGAAAGGGGGTAAGATGACTTAACACAAGTGAAGGTGGCTTTTAAAATGATAAATGGCACAATAACAAGTTGAACAATACACCGCAATTTGAGAAAGATGTAATTGAAAGCCCAGTTTGGAGTGGAGTGGGATATGCTTGTGAAACGGGGACATATGAAAATATTGCACGGGCGTTATAGAAGAAAGGAAATAGTGAGTCTGAGCTACTGTGATGGTTTAACAACAATGTACAAATGTTGCAAAAGAACAGATACTTGGAAGTATTTCTGGGAATTCCGATGTGAAGGAAGGTGGCATATGCAAGACATATCACGAGAGCGTCGTATCAAGTAAGTATTACAATGATTCTGCAGGGTGAAAATGAAAGGATCAAAAACAAGGTGGATGAAATGATAAATCGATGTGACAACGTGAGCCGTTGAATGGGGTTTTCTATGAGAAACGATATCACAAGCAGTGCAAAGCATCTGTCATGGGCATCTACCCTCCATTATGAGTATGATCTAGATATAATAATAGGTCCCAAATATGAAAGGCGTGTCAAAAATGATTAAAATTTGTCTTCAAGATGAAGGTGGCTAGATTTGAAGCTTTCGTGACTGCAAGGATTCATACTCTTTGTTTTTTTCGGTAAAGTCACGTAGGTAAAATAAAATTTAAAATAAAAGAAAACAACTAAATTCAATCACCTGAAGACGGAAGCTTGTGTTGCCTCCGAAACGTCTTGCTGTGACTCTTCCACCTGAAGACGGAAGCTTGTGTTGCCTCCGAAACGTCGTGATTTAATTTAGTTGTTTTCTTTTATTTCAAATTTTATTTTACCTACGTGACTTTACCGAAAAAACCAAAGAGTATGAAGGTGGCTGAATAGCTCAGGCGATTGAATACAATGTTTTATCACTGAACTGGCACTGCCGAGATCATAGATTTACATCAAGATAGCCGCTCATGATTAAAAATGTTATGTTGGTGTGGCGAGTTGATGGTTTCAGCCAATTCACCAATGACTCGACGCTGCGGTGGCGAGATGTCAAAACCTTCACCTGGTATGGAGGAAGTTGTGAGTTCGATCCCGACCCTGACGCCTGCTGTATATTTGGAGTTTGCATGTTCTCCCTGTGGTCGCATGGATTTTCTCCGGGTCCTCTGGTTTTCCCCTCCACATTAAAAAAAAATGTGTTTCGAGTATTTGGCTGTGATATATTTCCACATGATAAGCCACTTTGTTGAGCTCTCATTTGTGGCCAGGTCGCTTCTGAAAAAGAGCTAATAACTCAGTGGGCCTTACCTGGTAAAATACTAAGTTTAGTTTAGACTCCCCAACATTGCTATCGTTGGTTTTTAACTATAATCAGTGTATTCTAACTCTGAGGATTAAACATTGGCAACAGTAATCGGGCCAATTCGAAGTGTGCCACTTAGTTTGGAAAAAGGGACTTATTGAAGATTCTGCAAAATAAGTTTAATGATGTTATCTTCTGGAAACCATTCTCCGACACAATATGTTGATGCATTGTTAATTGAAAAGTGGTGAATACAAATGTCTCATAACATGATGCCAATAGCACAAATGCAATATAATAGGAAAATATTCGGATATTGGTCTTGAACATATTAACACTCACGAACCTTAGTAAATATTTTCAAGACAAACATCAAATGTAAGGTAAGCACAAACTGTTCTGAATAAAATCCATCAATTTACTTTCCAATATGTTAAACCCCGTGTTTTAATTATCTCCTGAAATACTAAAGCCACAGCAAGCTCAAGAATAGACTCATACATTAATATAACGATCAACATTAATGTTTCTATTGGTACCTTTTAAACAGAATGTGTCGTCATCTACAGATCAAACAGATGGAGTAAGGTGCCCAGCTAAGAACATTTGATGCTCAAAATGTTGCTTGTGACATGCTCAAATGGCGAGTAGTATTTTTAGAAGCAGCATTTTCTAGGACTGCACTTAGGGGCAATTTTAAAACTGTGAACTGTGCATACAATGGTCTACTGTTGTAATGGAGGTTACCAGGGCATTTTTACTTTTTAGTTAATTTCGTAGTGGCGTGCTTTGTTAATGTTCACCATCATTGATGGCAGAAAGCAGCAGATTTACCAGTACTCCATGAGAGACTTAATGAGCAGGGTGTAATGTTTTCAACCCATCACGTAAACAAATTAAAACATGTTTTTACATCCCTTTATCAATCCAGTGCTTGGTATTGATTTTTTTTATGTTTCTGCATTGCCAGTGGTGCACAAGCACAATAAACAATAAACAAAACCCATTTGTCAACACCGTCTTACATTAAAAAAATAAATGTGATCTTTTAAGGAATAAGCCTTCTTCATGGCACATAAATAAATGTGAATTCATGTACAAACACGTACATACATGTCAATGCACATACATGTGTAGTAACGGTGCATGTCACTGTATGGTGCCGGGGCTTGCGAAGCCAAGGCCGGTAATGTGTTGTTATTACGGGCAGCCCGGGTTACGGGATGTAGTACCAGCCCTAGCGGGGCTTGGGTGAGCGCTGGTTAGCGCGGAGGCATCGCGAGCAGTGTGCGGTGCGGGCTTCCAGTGAGGGAGAGAGAGGGAGCGTCATCCAGCCAGGGTTACCTTGGAGCATGATAATCTGGTTGACCTGCTGTCACGTGACTGGGTGATATTGGAGGGAGGCCACTTGTGGACGGGGGCCGTGGGGTGGTCCCGTGGTCCAAAGGAGCTCTTGGGAACCTTCAAGAAGGAGCTCGAAAGACCTGGAAGGTGGGCGGGGCGAAGGGCAGAACCAGCCCCGACTTGCATATATTCTGCTAACGCTACGGTACAGGCACTTGCATGCCGCACAGTGCGGATTCTGCCCGGCACGCAAATGCTGGTGCCTCTTCGATTGCGTAAACTGCTCAAAGCCTGCACTGTGGGGGACGGTATTGTACTGGGTCCCTCGAATAAGCTTAGTCAGGGGATGTCGCTCATTGTGGCGCAGACGCTGGTCTCCTGGGACCAGCCACCATTTATTCAAGTCCTTAATGCCGGGTTCGACACTATGGTTATTCATGCGTGTCCAAAAGCGGATGCCGTGGGCAATGTCGGGGTCGGCGTTGGGTCTCACGGACCTCCGGTTGTTGATGAGGCATGGATAGATAAACTGTGCTCGGAATACGACGATTTGTCCGTGGGGCAAATGGGGAAGCTGAGAGCGCTTCTACGGGAGTTTTCTGACATTTTTAGTAAATCTAAATTTGATATTGGTCGGACGTCTTTGTTGAGCCACCATGTTGACACGGGAAATGCCGCCCCCATTCAGCAGAATCCTTACCGCCTGAGTCCGGCCGATTAAATGTTGGCCGCAGATATCATTTCACCGTCCACCAGTCCATGGGGTGCTCCAATCGTCCTTGTTAAGAAGCATAATGGCAGTCTGCGTTTCTGTGTCGATTTCCAAAGTTTAGGTAGTGGATGCCTATCCCCTGCCTCGCATGGACGATTCGTTGGACGCTCTGGCAGGCGAGCGCTTTTTTTAAACCCTGCACCTTTTGTTGGGGTTGTGGCAGTTGCCGCTAGACGAGGCCTCAAGGCCCAAGACGGCTTTTCGGACATCTCAAGGGTTGTTCGAGTTTAACCGGCTTCCGATGGGGCTCCATTCCGCGACAGCCACTTTTCAGAGGCTAATGGAATTGGTTTTGGCGGGCCTCCAGTGGGATTCGTGCATAATCTACTTGGATGACGTCATCGTTTTTGGCAGCACATTTGATGAGCATTTGGATCGCCTGCGGGCTGTTTTCGTTAAGATCCGTGCGCCGACTTGAAATTCAAGCCCTAAAAATGTCATCTGCTCTAAAAATCTGTTTGATACTTGGGCCACATAGCGAATCGGGTATCGTGACAGACCCTGAGAAAACTGCTTGCGTTCGGACGTGACCGACCCACACCTCGGCCAGCGAGGTGCGCAGTTTTATCAGCTTCGCCTCTTATTATCACCAATTAGTTGCGGGGTTTCCATCCATTGCTAAACCTCTCCATGCCCTGACAGCAAAGGGCCAACATTTTTATTGGGGGGAGGTGGAGAAGGCTTAGTTCGGCTCTATTTGCGATGAGCTTGTTAACGCCCCTCCCGACTTTTCGTTGCCATTCATTTTGGACACGAACGCCAGTAATACCGGCATTGGTGCCATGTTATCCCAAGTCGTAAATGGCGTGGAGCACGTGGTTGCGTATGGCAGCAGGCTGCTGTCTCCGGCGGAGCAGCGGTACTGCGTTACACGCCGGGAACTGTTGGCCATTGTGGTTTTTGTGCAGCAATATTGGCCATACTTGTACGGGCGACACTTTGAAGTGTGTTCCGATCACGCAGCACTCCAATACGCGCTGCGTGTGGACCAGCCCTCCGGTCAATTGTCACGCTGGCTCGAAATCCGGCGTGATTTTTTATTCAATGTGACGTATCGTAAGGGTTCTCGGCATACGAACGCCGATGCCCTATCGCGATTGCCAGCGCCCGGAGAGTGTGCGTGTTTTTCTGGTTTGGGTCGTTGTCAAGTGAACGGCTCGACCTCCCCCTCCCCTCTCGTTGCGTCTGCCGCGAACGCGGTGGGGGGGGGGGGGGGGGGGGGACGGGCGACGTCCTCGTTGCGCAGGATGCAACATTGGGTCTGGACTATGAGGTATGGGGACACCGGCAGGCAGAGGACGCGTCCCTCCTTAAGTTGCGCCGGTGTTTCAAGGAGACCGCCGATGGTATGGCTCCGCGGGTTGTTAACTCGTTTTGTGCTGCAAGGAGGATTACTCATTTATTGGGATGGAGGATTGCGCCATTATGCTATTGTTGTCCCTACTACCCTGTGGGGCGAGGTTGTGTGGGCTGTGCATGAACGGCTGTTGCACCTCGGAGTGCAGAAGATGCTGGCCACGCTTAAATTGGATTTTTAATGGCCGGCCATGGCCTCTGACGTTGAGGATCTGCTGAAAGGCTGCGTGCAATGTGCCCGGCAGAAGCCGCCGGCGAGATCCTGTTGTGCTCCACTGCAATCCATCCAGGTGTCACGGGCAAATGAAATTGTTGCCCTCAATATTCTCAGGCCGTTTCCCGCTTCTGCGTGTGGCATCACATATTTACTTGTGGGCGTTGAGTATTTCTCATGCTGGCCTTTGGCTTGGTCACTCCCTAATCAATCGGCTGTGGCTATCACCGAGGCGTTCCTTAATGGCTATGTTCCGGATAAGGGGGCTCCTGAGCTCCTCTTGACGGATCAGTGCAAAGATTTTTCCTCCAAGCTGCTGCGTGAGGTTTGCGACCTGCTGGGGGCAACGCGGTCTGGGACCACGTTTGTGGTCCGGACCGGGATAGCGAACCGTGTCTAGTTCTGCCGTAGCGTGGTTAGATGGCATTCCAGACTCGAGTGTAAATCGTGTTGTGTTACATGTTAATGTGTAAGTGTTGCTCCCAAGATAACGTCTGCGACTCAGTTGGACTCACTACACATGTTAACATATGTGTAGTGACGAAGGACTATTGCCTGAAATATAGGGCTTCATATTTTTATTTTGTATTATATGAAGTACTAGATGAAGCTCCCCACGCAAAAATGTCGGTTGTGTAGTGTGGAACTCACTCTGAGGCAAGGCAACGTAACACCTGCTCATTCTTTATTAATCTCCATACACGCCAGTAGTGAGCACACACTACACTTCACGCATAACACTACGCGTGGTACACCTTAATCCCTAATAACTACCCCTACTCTGTCCTACACCACCCACACCTGCTCAGGGCAAAGAATAAGAAACCATGTGCGTTCCCGCACGTCGGCTTTTATTCCCCTAGCTAGACTCCGCCCACCTTCCAGGATCTGCCCAACAGCCAACCCGCAGCCCACACACAGATGCTTCTCCTCAGCTATGCATGCGCCACTCCATTACACGTGCCTCTCTGTGCATTACTACACTACAGTTGTTTGACCATACTTCACCACGTTGATCAGTGCGGGTTCGTGAAGGGCGTCCACCAGGACAATTTCAGCTATCACTAACCCCTGATGTTAGCCATGGCGGGGAGTCAAATTCAGGTCACCGGGTTCATAACGCAGCCTGTTGTACTGAACATGTAATTTACCGTTTACTTATTAGATTGCATTGGAGAATTCACATGTTGGCCTTACAAATATCATGTGTAATGAGTTAAGTGGTGAATAGTTAATTTTGTTCCAATAAGAGTTCAGCATTATGCATACACATTCATCGTAATCTCCAAAATAAACATGGCTTTAAAGGAAATATGAAATGTAATTCACAGGCCTTTGTCAATTTCTTGCCGGATGATGGCCACTGCACTCTGTGTGGTCGTATGAGGAAGTCTAGCTCACGTGCAAGTTCATCTGACTTTGTCTACCTCTACATCTACATTGATGCTGTGTACACTCTCAGTTCAGGCTGAGTCACTCTGTGAGAGGCCTATAGCATGTTTAGAAACCAAATGTCAATCAATGGTGTACATTTTCAGCAATTTTGTAAATCCACTGCTGGATGAGGGCCTCCTTGCTATGCATGTCATGGGAGTCGTTTGATTTATTGGGGCGTCACGGTGGCGAGATGTGAACTACCTCACCTGGTATACAGGAGGGCATGGTTTCGATCCCGACTGTGACGCCAGTATATTTGGAGTTTGCATGTTCTCCTTGTGGTCTCTGGGTCCTCCGGTTTTTCCCTCTACATTTAGAATCAACGTACATTTAGAGTATTTGGCTGCTGTAAATTTCCACATGATAAGCCAGTTCATCGGGCTATCATTTGTGGCCAGGTCGCTTATGAAAAATAACTATATAGCTCAGTGGACGTTTCATGCTAAAATTAAACATAGTTTAGTTTTGGTTTAGCTTATTATACTTCACCACACTGGTCAGTGTGGATTGATGAAGGGGGTACCCACGACTAATTCGGACGTCGCTCACTGCTGACGTTAGCCATGGCTAGGAATCAAACCAAAGCGTTGTCATGTTTATTGCATAGTTCATTAACAGCTGCACCACTGCTCCCCCCTTTGTTGGCTTAAAGCTTCAAGTAATTATTCTAATTACCCTTTTCACCCAATAATCACATACAACCACTGTTAAATAGAATTATGGCTGCAGAGTTTATTGGTTTTGTTAACAATAGGTGCATTACCACTTTTAAGTAGGCTGTAAAATACCTTCTAATCTACCCCTTGGCTAATATACAGCTTCAGCAACTTGAAAATGCCACACTTTAATAGCCCAACTGTCTGATGAAGTAATTAGATCAACTCCAAGAAGGCAATGATATTATTTAACTTGAGGCATAATATAAATAATATTTTTTATTATTCCAAAGATAATAGTCAATTAACTGATTAGATGGTTTCCCTACACCATGTCAATTCATGGGAGGTTGTTTAGCCATACTTCACCACGATGGTGAGTGTTGTGTTTTTTTTCCCTCCACATTTAAAATCAACATGAGCATTAGGCTGCAATAAATTTTCCCTTGATAATCCGCTCTGTTGAGCTATCATTTGTGGTCAGGTCGCTTCTGAAAAAGAGCTACACAGTCCAGTGGGCTTTACCTGGTAAAATAAAACAGAGTTTAGTCTTGTGAAGGTCTGAATGGGGTAATGGGATAGGGGGGGGAGTGAGGGAGGGGGGCGGTTGGGACCCAGGACCAGTTGTGATATTACTCACCACTGATCTAAGACACAAAGGGGAATGAAACTCAGGTGGCCGGGTTTCATTGCACAGCATGCTAACTACCGCATCATTGCTGCACCCGGTACAATATAAGGCAACGTATAACACTTTTATAAAGCTTTTCATGGACCCTATTTGAAAAATAATGAACATTTCATAAGCGTTGTCTCAGGATGTTATGAAAAAAAAGCATACTCAGGTAATCTTAAATTAAGATTGGGGAAAACTGCATCAAGCATGATTGTATGAATACTTTCTTGTTTATCTTATATTTAATTGCGATGTCTAGCCACCAACGATGAATACTTTATTTTAAATTAGCCAGAGAGAAAGCAATTTTAATTATTACACATGGACTCATGTTTACAGCAGTGATTTTTCATGACGCTTTGATTATTCACTGTGGCGTTACTGGTGAATCCCTGCAATACACGACTACAGTGGGAAAAAGTATAATCCCAAATGGTACCGACAAATAGTTAGTTGTCATATGAATCGATTGGCGGTAGCCCAGGTCACCGCAAAATATTGGTGGGCCAGGCATAGTTTAAGGTTTTTTCTGGGAGCATTGCTGGTACTACCACCCTGTCCTGCCGGAGGGCGATGCTGGGAGCGATGATGAGGACGACGATGTCGATCCCGCCGGCACGACCGTCACCGCCGGCCGTACCGAGAGAGCGCCTGGTGCGCCATTGCCTCCAAGTGGTCTCGCTCCCAAAGACAAGGAGGTGGCCGCCCCCGTAAGAAGCAGAACGTGCCGGGGAACGACCAGACCAGCATCCTGATGTACTTTCAAAACAAGCAATAAACAGCCGTTGCCACGCACAAATCCCCAGCAGCCCCACTTTTTTACGGGTGTTTTCCGTGTGTTTTTTATTTACATATTTGGCGTGCGTATCGGGCTCAGTGACATCTCCCGTCTTCATAGGACTTCTGGTTTCGGAGTTATGGCGGTTTTGGCACCCCCGGGTCACAATGGTGACCCGGTTCACCGCAAATCGATTCAGTTGTATCGACATAATTAATAATTAGCTGATATATATTTTAGGCATAGAAACAATACTTTGTTGGTCATATCTATGATATACTCTACATTTCATATATTTTAGGAAGCCACTGGAGCAATGCACTCTTAAATCTAGATTGAAAACTGATTTCTTTTAAATTTCGATTTAAAGCATTAGTGACTGCAATGATTCATCTTCTTTGGTTCTTTCGGTAAAGTCACGTAGAATGAGAATAAAATAATAAATTGATAAAATAAAATAACACAATAATATTCTCACGACGTTTCGGCCACAACACAAGCGGCCTTCATCAGGTGAAGGGAGCGAGACTGTCTGGTAGGACAGCGCTGGAGTGAGAGAGCCACGTTCAGATCACGGCTTTTAAGCTGTGTGAGAGGAACAAAGAGCCTTAGAGTCGCGGCATCTCTTCAGAAAGGTGAGAGACTCGATTAGTTGAGCCTTCTTATCCCGAAGTCTGTTGAATGATCTTAAGTATGTGTGGAATCCCTCCCCGTAGAGGCGGTTAAATTTCGATTTAAAGCTTTCGTGACTGCAATGATTCATCTTCTTTGGTTCTTTCGGTAAAGTCACGTAGAATGAGAATAAAATAATAAATTGATAAAATAAAATAACACAATAATATTCTCACGACGTTTCGGCCACAACACAAGCGGCCTTCATCAGGTGAAGGGAGCGAGACTGTCTGGTAGGACAGGCTCTTTGTTCCTCTCACACAGCTTAAAAGCCGTGATCTGAACGTGGCTCTCTCACTCCAGCGCTGTCCTACCAGACAGTCTCGCTCCCTTCACCTGATGAAGGCCGCTTGTGTTGTGGCCGAAACGTCGTGAGAATATTATTGTGTTATTTTATTTTATCAATTTATTATTTTATTCTCATTCTACGTGACTTTACCGAAATAACCAAAGAAGATGATTTCTTTTAGTTTGTTCACATTCCTCTGCACCTCTGATAAGCATGGTTGGCTATGTACGGTGCGAAAAAAGTTAAACATACACAAATACACGCTGTCATATAGATTTTAGATAGGCCGGAGCAGTTTGTGCAATCGTTCACACGCTGTGCCATGAACCTGACGACTTGAATTCAATTCCCGGTCACCACTAATATAAATGGGCAGAGTGATGTCATCAGGAACTCCCTTTCCCTTTACCACCCCACACTGACCGTTGTGGTGAGGTATGATCAAAGAACGCCCACAACCAAAATGACGTGTGGAGGGTCATAATCCAGCAGTGGATTGACGAAGGGAATCGAGAAGCTATTATTTTTACGACACTCATTTGATGCCTGTGAACATGTCCACGTCTACGTGCTTATTTAGTTTGTTCGATGTTTACAGATAAAAATGTATTTTATAGTGTATATCCAAAAATGCAGCCTAGATATCCATATCATATTTTGGATGATCAAACGTTTTGGGGGGGTTTTATCCAAAAATGTGATTTCACAGGAAGAAATGTCACTCACGTATAGTGTCACATCCTTGCTTTTCAAACCAACAGTGCCCCATCACATAAATTCACTTGATTCACTTATGAGTACAGTATTTAGTTTTACGTTAAAAAAAAAACAATTTTACTACGTAAAATCCGTGACATGGTTCCGTCTGTAAAAGATGTGATTCCGGACATACAGTACCCTGGCGTCTACAAACTAAGTTGCCTCTGTGGTAGTAGTTACATTGGAGAAACCAAACGACATGTCTCGGACCGCATTCGTGAACACAAAGCAGACCTAAAACACGGTAGGACCAACACCTCGGCCGTGGCAGATCACTATTATAATTCAGTAGGCTCACAAGACATTGACTTCTCCAAGACAGAGGTTCTTTGCAAGCCATCTGGCTACCATGAGAGATCCGTTCATGAGGCTATCCACATATACAAACACAGAGACAATTTCAACCGAGAAGATGGATTCTGGCTTAGCAATCATTGGAAGGATTTGATCAACCATTTCGGGTCTTAATTGATTGTTTATGCTTACGGTGGCTTTCAGACAGCATCCATTATTTTCGTCTCCCCCCTCCTCTTTTCCGAACATAGATGGACTCGTCCATCTGAATAACTGCCAAATCGCTCTCCGTGGTGCTAACGTTTAAAAAAAAAGCCACTTTTTAAAAAAATTCTTGCTGTGGTTTTTCACACCTGATGATGATTGCTTGTGTTGCAGTCGAAACGTCGTGATAATTGTATTGTTTTATATATTTTTATTATTTTATTGTTTCCCTTCTACGTGACTTTACCGAAAGAACCAAGAATATGAAACTGTTCATGTTTACAATTATGAAAATGGCTACATTTAGCGAATGAAAAACGAAAGTTGTTAAAATGTAATGCGTTTTAATCTGAAAGTACTAAATACGAAATTGAGTCTAAACTTTCGAAATCTGAAAATCTAATGTGAAACGCATCCTTATTACATAGAGTGCTCAGAATGTCCTGCATTTGGGTCACGGTGACACCTTTAAGAAGCTTGTAATGATTTTTTCACAATGAGATCTTTCTACGGCCACAATAATATTATTTAGGGCAAGCACAGGCAATGCTCCTCGTAGACAGCTAATGTCTGGTTCTGCACAATGACCTTGTCCGATCACTGTTAGATAAATTGATCAATTATATAGACACGACAGTCGAAGTTGTCAAGTATATAATATGCGTAGCATGGGCTACATATATATTTTTATTAGAACACTTGCAGGATGTGAAAATCTAAAAGGCACACTTGCATTGGGCTGCCGAGACCTGACAGGAAACCTCGCGAGACACGATAATTGGTGGTAATTGAGTCATTAAGCACCTTCATGTTTTGGAGCGCATCGTCAACGCGGGCGAGTTTATTTACTTCATCATAAGACAGGTAAAGTTACGGCCCTGCAACTGCAAAAGGGCGTCCACCAGAGGGAGCTCTAGAGAGCCCCCTACAAATGGTTGTTTTGGTCTCTTGATGCACACTGGCAAAGCGTCTTGGAAGAGCAGGGAGTGCCCACACTTTGTCTCCTTTGCTAATTCATGTATTGACCTTTCATTTGAATTTATTGATCTGAAAAAAACAACTGTTGATTCTCGGTTGCCGGAGATAAATGTGAACTATCTCACAGAACACGCTACATTGTCAAAACAATCCTGACGATGATAAAACGTTAAATGCCACCCCAGATGTTGTTTATTGTGAAAATGTCTGCCTGCACTGTCTTAAGGGGCTGTCCATAAATTACGTCACGCGATTTTAGCCGATTTTTGACCCCCCTGTCCATACATGACATGTAACGTCATGTATGGACGGTCCCTAACTGCATGTCAACTTTTGTTAGATGTGTAGGCTTTGACTTTAACATAGCTATTTCTGCGACCAGTCACAAGCTAATCACTCAGCTATTTCAATGCTAAATTCTCCTGTTTGATATGTAAACCCCCTTTGTCAAGGTGCCTCACTTCTCTCAACCAGCTTAAAAGACGCTACGATTCTTAGCAGCGTTCATTGTAGCTCTGTCGTCCCGACAGGTTTGTTCCTTTCACCTGAAGAAGGCCACTTGTGTTGTGGCCGAAACGTCGTGAGAATTTTATTGTTTTATTTTATTATTTTATTCTCGTTCTACGTGACTTTACCGAAAGAACCAAAGAAGATGAAAACTTTTGTTAGCTTTGGTACCTCAACACTTGGGCGTGCCGTTCAGACTGCAACACTTTAAGTTTGCCTTTTAACAGAAATAACTTTTGTCTGAGTGGTCACATAGGAGCTGTGGCCAACACTTTACCCGTGTAATCACTTTCTTTAGTTCCAGGAAGTAAATGACCAATGTTTCCAACTGCTCCAAAAGTGTAAAATTGCATCAATTTTACCCCTTTGTTCCTACCATCACCTTCCATGTGTAGAGATGTAAATAGCGTCTCTATGGCATATAAGCCGACTACAACTGGTAAATAAGTGTGCGCGTACCTCTCGATGGGGCCGACGGAGACGTGGAGGGGAAGCAGGCCCTCCAGAGCAGGGTCCCGTTGCAGGGAGAGAGAGAGGGGACGTGCTGACACGAAGTAGTGAAGGGGGCCCGGAAACGGGGGCCCGGAGGACATGTGACGCTGGCTCCAGTTTTGTCGCGAGAGACAGAGGGAGGGGCGTGGCCAGAAGCGGAGCGAGAACACCTTCGAGAGAAAAAGAGGGACGGAGGCGGAGTGATCGTGGTTTGTCTGGTGGGAAGAGCTTCCCGTGCAGCGTTGCTTCGGGGGTCTTGGAGCGTCGGTTTATATCGAGACCCCTTTGGGGATCTAGAATAACCCCGAGTATTGTTAACCCCTAGCCCTGTTCAGTTGTTAATGAATAGTGGTGCCTTCAGACTTCGGTGTGTGCCTCGTGAGACCCACACTACATCTGGTGCCAGAAGTTAAAATACTTCATAGCTAGGTGATAGTGTAGGCTTAAAATGTACATGAGAAGAAGACAACTTACCAGGGCTTCTTCGGAGGAAGAAGACGAAGAGGGGGTGATCCCCCAGACACCCCTGGGAGAGTCGGCCCCGGAGATGGACCGCGAGGGGTTTTGGTCTGCGGAGCAGCGCCAGGAATGCGACCGCGCCACACCGCCAGCAGTGGGGAGAGACAGGCGGGCAAATGGCCAGCGCTTGGCCGACCTACTCTCTGCTGCGGCAGTACTCATCGAGGAGATGGACCTGGGCGAGCCGGCTGAGCGAGTCGGAGGACCGGAGCCGCGAGGTGAAGACTCCGCTGCTGCTACGTCCCACGCAAAGGGAAACACGGGAAGTGCGGGAAACGTAGCCCATGCAAGCGGATGCCATTTTGAGAGGTGCGCGGGACGGGGTTCCGCCATCACGAGCGCCCCGCAAAAAATGCAAATGGAACCTTCCCTTTGTAAAGGAATTTGTCGTGGCAGGCGGAGATTGGGTGGCCTTCAGCCGCCGCTTCACTGCTACTTGCGAACTGGTGGGATGGACAGAGGGGAAAGCGCTGCATGCACTCCCAACGGTGTTAGATGAAGCCACCTTGGGAGCATTCTACTCCATTTCAGCTGAGAATCAGGTGACGTTGGCACAAGCTCTTCAACAGATGGTGGGTATTTTCGACCCGCCATCTAACATGCGCCATAAGTTGGCTGCGCGGAGACGATTGGAGGCCGAGACGCCTCTTGTCTTCCACAGCATGCTTATCTCACTGGCCCAGGCGGCGTACCCAAAAATGGACAGGGATGGCCTTGACGCACTGGTCTTGGATCGCATGCTGGGGCTGGCCCAGGAGCTCAACGTTGTGCTGCCTGCCTCCAACAACGACGACTTAACGTCGCTGAGAGGCGCGAGGTGCCTCCAGGCCCACCTCAACATCAAGCGCCACTCGAAGGTGGTGGTGTGAGCGGGTCCTGCTGAATATGCAGCAGCTTCTGACAGAGTCGAGTCTTCCCAGGCCTTCTTGTCACTCAACAATAGCGGGTGGAGGAAGGCCCAGATGGGGTGGAGGGATGACCGTGATTGATGGACAAGGGCCTCCTACAGCCCGGGATCATCGCCCATGGTGTGTTTCAAGTGTGGCCTTCTGGGCCACATCTCTAAATGGTGCCGCACTGACCGTGGAAAAACCTCCAGGATGCCGTCATCCTTCGGCTGACCCCCTTCCACTCTGCAGGGTCCCCAGGCGAGTCATGCTGCACCACACACCCGGCCCTCACACTCACCTTATTCATCTGGTTCGTGCGTCGGCCTTGATTTGCGTGTGGGGCTGTCCGCTCGGGGTGCGGGGCAGGTAGTTCGGAAATTGGTGGTTAACGGATGGCCACGGCGACCTGGTCAGTGGTCAGCATTGGGCCGACGCATCGTAGCTGCGGCCGCGACATCTTCGGCCGTCATTGGCACTGTGCAAGTGATAGAGGTGTGGATCTTAATTAACACGGGAGCATCTGCTACCATCATATTTGAAATGATTTTTGACTGCTTACCTGCTAAATCGGCTACCCTCCGTCCGATTTACGTCCCGTTTTTTGCGGCAATGGCGATTCTTTGGGCATTATGGGGCAAATGTCGGCTACCATGGCCATTGGCGATATTCAAATAACCGGCCCGGTATTAGTTTCAAAATCGTTGGCCGTGCCTTGCCTGCTCGGAATGGATTTTCTAGGTAAAATGCCCCTCAAGATCCTCATTGACCAGGAATTGCCGTCCGGCCGTAGAATGGCCTTTTTACCCTCCCCCACTCGACTGTGTAAAGTAAACGCCGCAATCCCAGCACTCGTGCGGGAAACGGTTAAAATTCCCCCTGGAGCGCAAATGCTGGTGCCTTTTCGCCTCAGGAGGCAACTCGATGGGGATTCCACCAAGGGAGGTGTTCTTCTAACACCATCCAACAAAGTGAGCCATGGCCTTACGTTGGTAGGGGCCCAAACTATCATCAGAAATGACCAGCAGCCTTTCATTCAAATTTTAAATGCTGGTCTTGGGCCCACTGTCATATAGGCGGGCACGGTCCTAGCTCACGCATCGCCAGCAGATGGTGATGTAGTAATGACGGACCCCATCAAGATGGTCGCAGATGCGGAGCGGGGGGAGAGTTGCAACAACGCGAGGGTGTACGCACTCTGTGCCGAAAGCCCCGACTTGACGAAGGTGCAGAGATCCCCATTGCATGCGCTCATTAAAATAATTTTCGAACATCTTCAGCAAATCCAAATATAACATTGGCCGCACGTCGTTGGTACACCATCATATCGACACAGGCATTGCGGCCCCCATTCGCCAGAACCTGCGCAGGCTGAGCCCGACTGAGAAGGAGCATGTTTTCGCCATGCAGGCGGGGAGATGCTAGCCGCATATATTACCGCCCCTTCCAACAGTCCGTGGGGGGCTCCAATTGTCCTTGTCAAAAGCAGGATGGCACCTTGAGGTTTTTTGTGGATTTCCGAAAGTTAAACAAGGTATCTGTTGCCGACGCATACCCACTTCCGCAAATGGATCATTCCCTGGATGCCCTAACAGGGGCGTGGTTCTTTTCTACCCTTGACTTGCTTTCTGGCTTTTGGCAGTTGCCCTTAGACGATATTTCCAAGCCTAAAACGGCATTTTGAACTCCCCAGGGCTTGTTTGAGTTTAATCGCCTTCCCATGGGACTTCATTCCAGCCCAGCCACATTCCAATGGATTATGGAATTGGTTTTGGCAGGGGTTCAGTGGAACTCGTGCCTCATCTATCTCGATGACGTCATCGTCTCTGCACGTACATTCTAGGAGCACCTACAATGGTTGTGATCCGTCTTTCTCAAAATGCGTGCAGCCAATTTAAAATTCAAGCTGCAAAACTGCCATTTTCTGCAGAGGTCGGTCCGATATCTGGGCCACATTGTGAGTGAATCCGGAATAGCGACGGACCCCGACAAAACGGCGTGTGTGCGTATGTGGCCGATCCCCAAGACGGTGGGAAAAGTTAAAAGTTTTGTCGGGTTCGCCTCCTATTACCATTGATTTGTGCCTGGTTTGTGACTATCGCAAAACCCCTACATGTCCTTACTGCCAAAGGCCAGAAATTTCGTTGGGGGATGGAGGAGGAGGTGGCGTTTGTCGCGCTGCGGGAGGGTTTGGTAAAAGCACCTCTCCGCTATCCTGACTTCTCTCGACCTTTTCTCCTTGACACGGATGCCAGCGACACTGGGATTGGCGCATAGCTGTCCCAGGTTGTTAACAGGGTTGAAAAGGTCGTGGCTTATGGGAGTCAGGTGTTATTTCCTGTGGAACAGCGGTATTGCATAACACGGCTAGAATTGTTGGCCATTGTCTCTTTTATCTTAGTGTATTGCCCGTACCTCTATGGGAGGGCGTTTGAGGTATGGTCGGATCACGCGGCCCTTCAGTATCCGCTGCTGGTTGAACAAACGTTCTGGCAGCTCTCGCAGTGGCTAGAGGTCCTTCTGCACTATACTTTTAAAGTATTATACAGAAAGGGCATTAGCCATAGTAATGAGAACGCTCTCTCGAGACTGCCACCTCGAGACTCATGTGTGTGCCTCATGGGTGGGGGACGCTGGAAATCCCTGCTGGGGAGTTGCCTCAGGTTATGGCAGCATCTGTGGACGTTCTGCCTCCGGACAGTCCAGATGCATGATAGAACGCTCGGCCTCATGCATAACGAATGGGGACGACTCCAGATGGAGGATGCCTCCCTGCTCAAACTGCGGTGCCGTGTCGGTAAGACAGAGGGTCAGGGTAACAGACGAGGAGTATCACCGGTGATCCTTGACGGGGGCTTACTGATGAGATGAGGAATCCCATCGATATGCCATTGTGGTGCCATTTGTTCTGCAGGGGAAGGTTATACGTGTGGAGCACGAGCTGTAAATGGACCTTGGTGTCTAAAAAACATTGGTTACTTTAAAAATTCAATTTTATGGCTGGGCATGGCCGATGACGTTTATAACGTGCTGCAGGGTTGCACAGAATTCGCTCGCCACAAACCTCCGACAAGAGCGGATCGCCCACCGCTGAAATCCATCTGCGTTTCCCGGGTGACCGAGAACATCGCGCTCGATGTTCTCGGTCCGTTCCCCACCACTTCGCGGGGGAATAAATATATATTGGTGGGGGTGGAGTATTTGTCGCGTTGGCCAATGGCCTGGCCGCTACCAAACCAGTCAGCTGAAACCATCACGGACGTATTCCTTCATGGCTATGTATTGGATAAAGGCGCCCCTGAACGTCTCTTGACGGACCAGGGCAAAACATTTTCGTCCAAGCTGTTGAAAGAGATTTGCGAGCAATTGGGTACCAAAAAGGTGCGCACGTCGCCTTATCACCCCCAGACGGATGGTATGGTGGAGAGTTTACACAGAACCCTGACTTTGATGTTGTGCCAACGTGTCAATGAAGCCCAGTCAGACTGGGACTTACATGTTCTGGGCATGCTCACCGCATATAGTTCCGCCCCGCACACTTCTACTAGGTTTTCTCCGTTCTTTTTAATGTATGGAAGGGAGCGTGACCCACCGATTGATGTGCAGCTTAAACCACTGAAAAATTGTACGAAGATTTAGAAACCCATGCGCCTTACCCTACAGAGATTGACAGACGCTAGGGAGGCGTCTCAGGTCAACTCGGCATTGCAGCAGGCGGCCAACGAATACCTCGTCAAGCTTCGCCAGTCCACAACTCTATGGAAGCCAGGGGACAAGGCGTGGCTCCACTGCCCCCATGTCGCGATGGGTTACTCCCCGAAATTACACAAACCATGGCAGGGTCCGGTCGAAATGGTGGAGGTGAGGAGTCGAATTTGCATGCGGATTCAGTGTGGTCGCCGCCGCTGGTTTGTGTACCCGTCGTGGCTAAAAGTTTTTTCCACCTACTGTTAGTCTTTCATCTCTACTTTCCGAGGGATGGGTGTCTGGTCAGTCCGATGAGCTGGGGCGCGCGTCGGCTGACGTCCTTCCTCAGGACAGTTCTATTGTTCCGCCCACAGGGTCCAAGCGCCTAACGCCACCAACGCGTTAGGCGGTAGTGCCGGCCCGTTCTGGATTGGGGAGTCCGGAGCCGCCATTGCCCGACCCCCCACAGCTTGGCGGTTCTTCGCTTCGGGAGGTGCCGTGCTCATCGAGTCATCTTCCGGCTGTTCCCGAAACCTCCAGTGGGCCCGCACCCTCCTAGCTTGGTGGCCCTGCATCAAGGACTCGGGCAAAGACTGCTCAATTTAAATGACTATCCTCCGGCGTCAAAGTGCACCTACACCCGTGGTCCACGGGCACCGCTCGAGCCAGATGGGTCAATGGCTGACCCGGGCTCATCTTGTACTCGTGTGTGGTGTTACATATGCGGGGTGTAGTTGTGGGCTGTCCGGGGGCTGGGTCGGCCATTGTAAATAGTTGCAACTTTTCTTTTTTTCTTCCCTTCCCTCCCACTCTTCTTCTCCCTGGTCCTGTAAATAGTGTAAATATCATATTCTTGGTTCTTTCAGTACAGTCACATAGAATGGAAATAATAAAATAATACAAATAAAACTATAAAATTCTTACAACGTTTTGATTGCAACACAAGCAATCATCATCAGGTGTAAAAACGACAGCAAGAAAATTTTCTTGCTGTGGTTTGCTGTGGTTTTGACACCTGATGATGATTGCTTGTGTTGCAATCGAAACGTCGTGAGACATAAATAGCGTCTCGACGGCGTATAAGCGACTACAACCACAACTGGTAAATAAGTGTGCACGTACCTCTCAATGGGGCCGACGGAGACGTGGAGGGGAAGCAGGCCCTCCAGAGCAGGATCCCGTCCCAAAGAGAGAGAGAAAGGGGACGTGCTGACATGGAGTAGTGAATGGGGCCCCGGAAACAGGGGCCAGGAGGACATGTGACGCTGGCTCTGGTTCCGTCGCGAGAGACAGAGGGAGGATATCAGATCACTGGCCTAATGCACCATCAAAAAAGTAAGTCGCTTGATATAACCCTGTAACATCAGTGAGATGTTTTTCATTGAAATTTTAAATGTAGGCCTTGGTCAATTCTGTTTAAACGTGGGATTTTTTTACATTTTCATAATTTATCATTATTGTCATCCATCACCAGTATCATCCCATAATTACTCAAAAACATGTGGATCCTTTTCATCATCATCATCATCATCATGCCAACATCCCCCACGACACATATAACTACCAATCGATTTCAGATGGACGCTTATACGAGGGTTGATAAAAAAAATACAGGGACTACTTTAATTTAGACGAAGATAAAGGATGACCTAACTAATAAAATGCATTTCCGTCTAAGTAGTATCCTCCTGATTGAACACTGTGATTTCAGCGGTCTTTCCATTTGTCAAGGCATCTCTGGTACTCTTCTTTCGGGATAGCCAGTTCACCAATGACATGTAATTAAATGGACTAATCACGTACAATGTACAGGCTTTATATGAGGAATAACATCTTGATGAATTGGAAACAAACACGATAGAAACAAATTGGGACATAGGTGGCATCAGTGAGGCGAGAAGGAAAGGAGATAACTCTAAACCTCTGAAGAGTGTCAGCCATTTTCTTTCATAGAGAGATCAATCAAATCTCTAATTGACCATACGCTTCACAACAGAAACAAACCAATCGTCATTTACAGATGTTAATTATTTTTTCACGAGACAAGCTAATGGGTCCTCTTCTTGTAGAAGTTGGGTCTTTACACATAGGAGGTTCCCAGAGGCAGACTTGGCAGTGAACATTGGTGACTGTACTTCACTGACAAAACCGGTCTACAATTGTCCCTTTGTGACTGAAGACAATCTGACCACATTTTTGTTCTTCAGGAAGTGGTGGTTTTTAGTCATGCTTAAGGCTGAGAGTATACATTTTACATAAAGTGAACATTTTTGCATTTTTTTAAATACTTTTTATACGTGGAAAGTTGAAAGTAATTGAAGAGGTGTGGGATTCTTAATCTCCCTGGGAATCAGACAGAGTTTCAGGGTTCAAGAGTTCATCAAATAGATCTGCTCAGCTCACACTAAGGTTCTAGAAACATGACATGTTAAAGATCATTCAAGAATATGTAGACCGCTGTGTTACCACTCCCAACACGCATACACACATGAAACACAAAATAAAAGTCATGCAAGATAAAGATCCCCTTTATAGCATTAAAATACTTTTGGGCAAGTGGTGTTAGTCAGCACATTTGAACGCCGGCATGGAACATGAGGGAGTTGGGAGGCTAGCACCACATTTGGTCGTCTTTGTCCGCCTAGTAGCAATGTTTACACACCGCACCAGGTACTTATTTTACACACACAATACAAAGTCAAAGATCCTCCGTATAGCCTTAACACACTGTTGGGGAAAGTGCTGTTAGTGAGAATTTATTATATCCAGCAAGGCCTATGAGAGAGGGTTGTTTCCCCAGCGATGATGTATATGAACTGAATCAGGTACTCATTTAAGGCTGGGTCAACCTACGGGAGGCCCAGGACCAATTATGATAATGCTTGCCACTGATACCAGTCATGGTTAGAAGTTTAACTCAGATCCAATCACTAGATTCGTAGTGCAGTGTGCTCATCACTACTTCACTACCCCCCACAAACAAATATCCCACGTATAGCCTTAACAGAATGTTGGGGCAAGTGCTGTTAGTGAGCGTGTAATATTGATGCTTTAAATGACATCTTCTGCAGGGAGAATGTAATGTTTAATTGAGTGTTTACAGTATAAATCTCACATTATGTAACTGCACATCTCTCAGGCGAGGGGAATGCCATTCATCAGGGATAACTAGACTTTCGTCAAATCCTTTAATGATTGATGCGTTCATATTGATTCCACGTTCAGCGAAATTTACGATTTCCAACCTACCAAACTGTAATTACTTCGCCTAAAGTTGGTGAATTTAAATAGTGAGCCCCCCCCCACCCCCCGCTCGATACTACACAACAAACTAAAAGTAATTTCAGCATAGGAATGGAAACACACTATTAACAGTATCCTGAAAATGTAAGCAGGTGGTGAGAAAGTAATACTGAGATTCCAAACATAAATCAAAATAATTGTTTTCGTGAAAAGCAATGTTCTGAAAAGTTTAAATAGTTTTTCGCAATATGTAAAGTAAATGTCGGAAACACATTTAATTTATATAATTTCAGTCCATAGCAGATCCTAATACTGCAGAATAGATTCGTTGTAACCCTTTAACTATTACTGCATCAATTGATGCCAAGTTCAGTTAGGTGCGGGATGGCAACAATTGATAATTGACGATTTGATACGTACTGATTCTGAATGCATCGACTGACGCACATACACACACACATCTAATTTCAGAGATGCCCTGCCCCAGCAGAGTAACAATTAAGTTTATGAATTAGCCATTTGGGGGTTACTGCAATTATTTTTCTCCAAAAATTACATCTTATTGAATTGCAGTGGGACCTTATCCAAGATGCCTGAGTTAATTACCCTGCTTTCACTTAAGAGCTCCATGGGATTAATTTTCACTGTCTTAATGGAGTCACAGTTTAAATGTGTGTCATCCTCAAGATGCAATGTCTCATAATATGGTGGTCCCTAAGACTCTGTGCATCTTTGAGTTCAACCCTGTTCCAGAAGAGATAGTGCTCCTGCCTAGCAGTTTATGCCACTCAATAAGAAGATGGAGACTAACAATATCCTTGTGGTCAACTTTCCAAGCACGACATCGTCTTTTGAAACAATTACTATAAACAACTATTTATTTTATTTTACCAGTAGGGCCCACTGAGCTAAATAGCTATTTTTCAGAAGCGACCTGGCCATAAATGATAGCTCAACGCAATGGCTTATCATGTGGACATTTATAGCACCAAAACACTCTAAAACGAATGTTTGTAAATGTGGAGGGAAAAACATGCAACAACGGGAAGAACATGCAAACTCCAAATGTACAGGCGTCAGGGTCGGGATCGAACCCATGACCTCTTGTATACCAGGTGAAGTAGTTGACAAATCGCCACCAAGGCACCCTTAACCGTGCCTAGCTTCTGAAACCTAATGAGATGAGGCTGCATGGTGGTCTTGCAAGACAATACACAAGTGTGGTTAGATTGTTAAAACCTTATCAGGGAATCCATGTGTAGTGTAATAATTCAGATACACTAGTAGGAGGCACTCTCTTGTTTATTCCGGCCTTCACAGCCATAGAGGATAACATCGGTTCAGGACAGCCAACATGCTTCCAGACCCACAGCTGGAAGAGGCGAAGACCACGACGACGTCAGCACGACGAGTTTCACTCCAGATGGCAGCAGCCCCGACTGTGAGTCGGAGCTCGCCTTTCATCCTCCCCAGCGTGGCCAGGCTCCGCCCTCGGCCTGCACCCCTCTGGATCCCCCAAAAGGCTCCGTGCTTCGCCCACAGGTCTAACTGGGAGAACGGACTGCTACCCCCAATCCCATTGTCTACTAATCTCCCAGCACCACGCGCTGCAGTGACTTATTCAATGTCACTACACATTTAATGGACAGCCTTTTGTCAATTCACTGCTGAATGAAGGCCTGCTCCAGCTGTCTTGGTCATGAGGTTGTTTGACCATTCTTCACCATGTTGGTCAGTGCAGGTTGGTGAAGAGAGGCCCAGGACTGTTTTTTTTATTTATTTTATTCGCCATTGATGTTAGCCATGGCCAGGAATTAAATTTTAATGGACAGCTTCCTAGTGCAATGCACTAACCACTGTGACACTGTTTATCAGGACATGTTTGTCTGCGTACTATTGGATGGATTGGTTCTATCATATTCATTGTCATCATTAATAACTTCTGCGCATTTGGAAAAGTTTTCACACCTTTGTGTAATATAATGAAATCACACCAGCTCCCGTTTCACAATCCCTTCTTTTCCTTTCATCTCTTCCATGCCCGGGTAGCATGGAAGAGATGCCCGGGTGGCTCAGAGGTCAGATCGCTAAACTGGCACTGCTGAGATTCTGTAGTCAGTTTACCATCTCAGCCCGATCACCAACAAACGCATCACATTAAGTTTAGTTCTGCGCTCAATTTGTCTAAATTCCAGCTCTGAGAATTGAAAATATTAGTTTGAGTCCACTTGAAGGGATCTCAGCGGTAGCTCTGCACTATCCACTTCTGTGGGGCATTCTCTAACATGGGATGTTGCATTGCTGTGGAAGAGATCCAAATCGACAGTTTGTCTCGTGACATGGTAGCACCATCAGGATAACATTGGGGGAATTTTTTTCTCTAAATCCCACATTTGTTCTTCCTCAGATGGCAAACGTGTCAAGCTAAACATGTTAATAATAGTAAATATGAAAACAAATATGACATAAAAATATATAATAATCATAGTACTTTATATTAATTTCTGTAATGTAGTAAATATTGGGGTGGAATGATGCATTAATTAGTCGATTCATAAAATCACAGAATACAACAACGAACCTCATGTACGTATACGTACCATACATTATGTATTTTTAATCGATTACTGTATTGAACCGTAAATCAATGGGATGAGGGAGGGTAGATCATTACACCCCCTCCATAGTAAAGATTCTGACCATTTGGTGGTACTGCTTTGGTAGTGATGCAAAAGCACAAGGCCTCTTAATCATAAATAAAATAAGGTCCATTACCTGAAAAGTTTATTATTTAAGTTTCCTTTTAAGGCGGTGTTACTGATTTGATTATGTTTTGTAAATCTGCTGGATGTTACAACAGTCTATTGCCCCACTTTTTCCAATGGCACATCGGAGCCGAGACTGCACGGGCCCTCAATTGAGGCATTTTTTTCTATCCCTCTTTAATATGGTTTTACTTAACACACACCCTTCTTTCGCGCCATACGTAGCCAACCGTGCTTATCAGATGTGTGGGGGAAGGACAACAAAGCTCTATTCACCTCACCACAAACAATACTCTGCATAATTCACTCCTCGACATCTCAGTCGTTGACTCTGTGACCCTTCAGTTGTTGGCATTGACTCTGCCTCAGAGGACGACTGAATATTTTCAAACAAATCGACGAAGGATTTCTCTCTCCAGCTGTGTCCTTGCCTACGACTGCACGTCACAGTGGTCAACTTATGCATGGCACATGGTCTACAAAGCAATGCATTGTTGGTAATCAGTATTTTTTTGGTACTGTAATAAGCATATATGTTTTATTAGCATCATTATTTACACTGGAGGAATCCGATGAGTTATGACGCTGCTGTGATGCATTGTTTATCACACTGCAATCTAGAGATTACTGGTTTGATCTCTTGCCGTGGCAGCTGAAACAAAACCTCCCTGACTCTGTCCACCAAGCAGTACGAATGTGTACACCACAGTCGAGCAACACACAACATAAATGGAGGAGTAAAATGCGGGTGGTCAAACTTTGTTCAGCATGGAAGAGTAGGCCCTTGTGCCAGCAAGTTTGGGTGAAAGTAATTTGAGGTCCTCCACCCTTTACCTTTTACCATCATTCGCAAACCTTCAGGGGTGGACCATTAAACGACACGAAAATGCAAGGAACAAGAGAGAGAGAGAGGCAGACAGACGATGTAAATGCAGCCTCACCAATTTGGGAAGGATATGTAGCTCGAAGTGTCAAGACTAACGATGGAGCCACGGTCAAAGTTGGCAACGCACCCGAGTCTATGCTTGTTGCAAGACATTGATCCATGAAAACAGTTTGCGAGCAAGAGTTAGATGGATCGTTGCATCACAGGACCTGGAGCGATTGCATCAGCAGTGGATAGATCATGGTTGTTGATGATGGTGATGATTAGAATTGTGAGTACTTCTCTTGATATGGATTTTTTTACGTTTATTTTTTGACAGGTTCTGAAAAGTTAACAATTTGCTGATAAAGAAACCAAATAGATGGTGATTAAATGCACAGTTAGGACTTTGTGTGTTCCAGGACTGAGTAACCTTAGAATATTAGTCTATAATGGCCTCACAAATCGTTAAGTGAGTTTTCTTAACAACTACAACAAATGAGCACTTCGTTAAGCACATAAGTCATACCCTAAATTATGTTTATTGCTTTTTGTTCGAGTATATTTTGGGATATATATTTTCCACTGGAGATAAACTTGAAGTAATTACTTTATTTTTTATTTGCAGACATTAACCAAGTACCAAAATTGACCCATAAGCGATTATGATTTATTCCACTGTGGCCAACGTGGAAATGGGATTTTAATGTGTGGTTACATGGAAGAATTGCATACTCCAAAGAGCAGCACATAACTCTCCATCAGATCTTAAAACATATGCACGCCGGATGATAGCCAATTCAAATCGGCCAAACAATGTTTAATAATAATAATAAAGGGCAAATCACTAATGCCCCTACTGGCAAAAGGACATTCACTAGAGGGAGCTCTGGAGAGGCCCTCTAGTGGGTGTGTTGGCCTACTCTTCCAGCTCGACAGACTTCTTGGAAGAGGTGGGTATACCCACACTCTTTCCCACCACATGCAGACTACCTATCAACAAACTGTGGCGGATCCATTTGTAGTGTTGGGTCAAGAGAGGCAGTGAGGGGGATTTAACATCTTTCTAGCGTAGATGTTGGCAGTAATAATTACCATGTCCATCTAGTGCAGTGTTAACTATCCTATACCGGTAAAAAACTCACTCAGTATAGAGCATTTATATAATTTGCATCTTCTGAGGAAAAAGTTTGTTATTCTCAATTACATTCCTTTATTTTTTACATTCACCCCGAAATTCTGTCAATAAAGATGTAACACAAAACATGCCTTGAGAATATGTTGGATGAGGGGCACTATCCCATCGAGGTTTTATTGGCCACCATCCTATCTTATGTCCGAAGAAATCGGAAAGGTTTGAACTTCAAATCCTGCTCAGAGGTTGACTCATCGTTTCCACTGGGGATAAATACATTGTGAAAATTCATCAGTTGTGGGTCCGCTATGGATAGACTCATGTCCGTCATAGGAATGTAAATGTTTTACCGCTGGCTCAGGGCTGTAAACAGGACGTACAACAACTTGCTCGTTTGAGCAAGTGGTGATACTCACGTCGTTTGAGCGAGTGCTAGTTTGAGCAAGTAACAGTTATGATTTGGCTTTTTGGGTTCCCATGATACTTGTGGATAATATTTCAGTTATATCGTAAAAAAGTAATATATTTAGTGTTGGCTATAAAACACTCTTTGGAAAATCATTTTTAAAACGTTAGTTGAGCCAGAAAAATATAATCAAGTCGCTTTTAGGGAGATTGCTAAATTCATAGGTATATGACATTATATCAAGCATTTATAAAAGCGGTACACTGTTAAGTAGGTCAACTGAAAACATAATTTACTGTGACATTACCTGACGGAAATACTATTCAAACAACATTGAATAGCTTAGAAAGTAAATCATAATACTAGCGAGATATAAAGAAGACATTATTAAAGGTTATAAGTTATATTATAAAAGTTCCATTTATATGTATGAAAAATGATACTTTACTTTTAATTGACCTTTCATTTCAAATATATTCCATGATTAGAGGTATTAAAATAGCATGTGACCCAAGTGGCAGATTGTAGATTACAGACGATACTCGATAGTTCATATAATATTCATATTCTTAGCTCTTTCGGTAAAGTCACGTTACCGAAAGAGCTAAGAATATGAATTACTGCAGTCATGAAAGCTTTAAATACAAATTTAGTTCATATGTTCCAGTAAGAGACATCTAATTAAAATGGACATTCCACACAACTCACATATTCCAGGTACGAGAGGCACAAAATCACATCTTGCAAAGCATACCCAGAAATATATGAGTTTGTAGATGACAAGAGTGCAACAACGATGGATTTCAGAAAGCTTGACTTAAAATGATGTGACCTTCAGGGAGACTCGGTAAATAATAACAACCGGTAAAAGTTTAACTGGAATCTGTTGGTGGTGTGTGCAGTATACAATTCATGGTGAAGCTGCTGATGATGGTGTTCATTGTGATGAAAGCGTTTAAATAGTACTGTAGTCAAATAAATTACGTTAACAGTAATGCTAACTCTAAATGAAAAACGTTCTAAAAAGTAACCTATGGGGGATTACACCGAGAGGCAGAAAGAGGAACACATGGACCAAAGAAAATCCGATACTGCATTCACCATGAAGAAAAGTAATTGGTCTTGGGCAGGGCAATAACAAGAAACACACACAACTCAATTTGTTAGGAGAATTAAAAAATACTACGAAAGCTTACAAACTCGTAGAATGAATACCAAATATTATTCATATGTATTATATATATATTTTCGGATATATTATATCCTGAGGACCAGTTTTGTCGAGGCCTCGAGGGGATGTTCTTTTCCCTCTTCAAATTACAACATAATTAGCTACAAGCTGCCTCCAAAGACTGCATCTATCAACTACACTTGGGCACATACAAGTTAATTAGAAAATGAACTTTAGTCAGTTTCACATTAATTAATGCCCCAGAATGCTGCAATGGGTCTACTGAGATTGTGATTGATATGTATGCTTGGCCCCATTGTGCTAACACTACTTGTAATTGGCTACTTAACAGAAGAAGCTGGGTAGTCCGTTTCAAACTTTTCATTCTGCAGGAGCACTGCTAAAAGTCCGTTGTTTTTTCCTCTAAAATAACCCCATGAATTATTTCTAGACGGTAACGCAATGCAACAGACTAGATTCCTAATTTTTTTTACGTGTGCATTTCAAAATATTTGTTTGCTTTGGAACTGAAAAGGCAGGCAAAAAAACGCAAAAATGTACACTTGGACAATGTAGAGTTATAATGTTTCGATAGTTTGCATTCGAAATATGTTGTCTTTGCGTTGATTACCACTTTGTGGGGAAGTCAATGGTGGTTGTCTGATGGATACACCTGACTTCTGCCATAGGAACTAAATATTGTTTCATGATATATATTCATTGCATTATTTAATAACAGACACAGTACTGTATTAAATAAATATAAAAGTATGCTTTCTACCTAATAAGAACCTACATTTGCTAAGACACTTTGCATCTTTGCCTGTATGCTGGTGCTAACATCATCCACCAGCGGTTAATTGTACTGTAGTGCAGGTGGTTAAGTGCCCCAGTTTAAGTACAACGGTTCCAGGTTAATTGTTATAGCATTTTGTAAGTTAGTTTCAGGGTAATTTGGAATTTGTCCCAAGGAACTGGCACAGCAATGGCCCACTGCTGTGGATACCCCAAAAGGGTGTAATTTCAACGAAATGTGGTTTGTAATTCCTATTCTTTTGGTCTTTCGGTCAAGTCACGTACATAGGTTGAAACAAAATAACAAAAAACTACGACGTTTCGATCACAACACAAGCGATCGTCATCAGGAGGAAAAAAAGAGTATAGCTCAAGGGTAATAAACAAAGTGGGCGAGGCTAGTGATGTTAATGTGAGAGATTAGCATGTTCATGTAAGATCGGAGGACGACGTCCATGACCGGAGGAGCAGAGGTGGTTATGTTAATGTGAGAGATTAGCATGTTAATGTGAGTAGATTTTGTTATTTTATTTCAATCTACCTACGTGACTTGCCCGAAAGACCCAAAGAATATGAATTCCTGCAGTCACGAAAGCTTAAAGTCATGATTTAACCGCCTCTACAAGGAGGGTTTCCACACACCTATTAGATCTTTACACTGACATCTGCTGCTGTCACTTCTCCAAATGCTAAACAGATCTTGTTCTGATCTCAGAGAGAATAATATTCATCCGATTTGAACTAGACAATTTAGACAAGACTCTCCTTGTCTAAACTGAGCAATCATTGAAAGGACGTTATTAATCAGTTTAAGTCAAAACTGGCTGTGATGTTTCCACCCTACCTTCCGATGTTAGTTGTTATTTTCGGCTCTTATTCTACATTAACAGGTTAAATTTATGACACTAACACAGCCATCTTGCGCGCCGAAGCAGCTGGGCTCTGCGAACTTACAATAACATGCTAATTTCTCACATTAACATAGCCACCTCCACGTCTTCCGTCGTGGACGTCGTCCTCCAATCCACATTAACATGCTAATTTCTTACATTAGCATAACTAGCCCTGCCCACTTTGTTTATGACCCTTGGGCTACACTCATTCCAAACCTTTAAAACAGTCTGCCTCAGCATCTTTACTCTTTTTTCCTCCTGATGACGATCACTTGTGTTGTGATCGAAACGTCGTAGTTTTTTTTGTTAGTTTCTTTCAACCTATCTAGGTGACTTGACCAAAAGACCCAAAGAATAGGAATTATCTCACTCAAAGGCGGCTTATCGCCAACGCAGACCGATAATGTGATACAATTCAATTATATTTAGATTCGTAATTATTAAAGGTAAAATAAATCGAAAAGAAACAAAAAACATGTTTTAATATTGAGGTTTGTAAAATTAATACATATACATCTCAAATATATACATTTTCAATCCTGTGTGTTATTTCAAGATTGTAACTATTAAAACATACACATACACAATAATTTAACATGATTCCGATGTATATATACGGATAATGAAATATTCACAATGTATTTGATTAAATATCTATATTCTTATATTTATTGACGAAATATGATTCTTTTCCCAATGTGATTCAAATATAGCCTTCGCATTTGAGGTACAGGAAATTTATTTATTCCGAAATGTGATTAAGACTTATGCAATGAATTGAAAAATATATATTTTTTCAATTAATGCAATGAATTCGGGATGAGTATTCATTATATTCATGAATAATTATCTACGCTTACCAATCGCATGCGTCATTGGCAGCTTTATTAAATGCAAGAAGACAGAGCATTATAAAAAAAAACAATTTAAAACTTATTTTGAAACTAGAAGAGCAACCTTCTTTAGGATTATAAGTTATTTCCGCTAATGTGGATTTGTATTCATTATTTTGAGTGGGGTTCTTTCTTGCTCAGTTTTACTCTTAAGTGTTGTAAACATTTTTTTTGTAATCTGCGACACCAATATTTGTTAATTTGCACTGCCTTAAGGTCCTTATAGATCTGAGTAGCAATCCTGGACAGAGGCACTCAATATCAGTCAAGTACTCAAGAAGAGGTGAGACACCACCCTGCACTGATCAATGTGGTGATGTATGGCCAAACAAACTCGCCCAGGTATGGTCAGACAACTATCTCAGGCGTACGTGAGAATGAGGCAACAATATGCCACCTTTATGGCAAACAACAAATTGTTTTGCTATAAACTCCGCACCTCTTTTGTCCATACCTCCATGTCCTTTATATACAACGCTGAGTGAATACATTGGAGAAGTGGTACAAATCGTAGAGGCTGTAGGGTTGACGTAGCCTACGTATCATCAGGTGTAAAGGATTCATACTGAACTTGCTTAATTGAGTTATCTGATAGCATTTACATTGCTATGGCAATGATGAAACGATGAAAACAAATGGGTGCTGGGCAATGATCACAATGCTCATTCTTGCTGGGTAAGGTTACTTACGACATTCCAAAGAGCATGGTCACGCGCTGAGCAATGCCATCACACCAATGACAGGAAGCCCAATTATATTTTACATAAAAAGAAAACAAAAACAATGGGGCAATTCCTTTACGCTTAGTATAAGAACAATAAAATGTTTGTCTCATGATAAATAAATGCACATTAATGCGATCAATACAATAATAAGAAAAATATAGTTCATTGTAATATTTCCGACTATCCCGCGTCTGTTTTCATTTATGCACCACCTCGCCTGGGCCCTTTATTTGTTCGTAAACACTATTTTTCTGCATATATATATTCTCAATGACAAGGACACGAAGCAAGAGAGACGGAAGCATTCATTTACAATGACACTACTCGAATGCCCACTAGCATAGACTACACCCCCTCCCTCCCCTTTTTCGCATTTACAGAAAAGCCTGCATAGCAAGATGCCTCTGTGAACATCAACACTCTCGAACAAGCAGCAATGCCTATGGTGAAAATAACAGGTCGATGGACTATTGTACGCTTCGCCAATGGACGTGGTTCCTTATTCCAAGCGCAACTCAGCACTTTCAGCAACCACGCTGGCACTTGATAAATGGAAACTTTAGCCCCGTGGCAGGTCATAACAGACAGATTGAATAAACTAAATGGACCCGGTGTTGTATGGGCAATTATCAGCTGCCATGTGCAATTCGGAAGTGAACAAAGTCAGTCAAAAAACATTATTTTAATGTATTACCGTTTTTTATTATTATCGTTGCTTTAAATGTGCGGGTTTCCACTGCTTCCACTCCTGGTTGTCACTGTTAGGGACAGTTTCGAGCAATAAAGTGCCATAGTATTAAACACAATGGGTTAGAGAAATGCTGACGAGAGTGAATATGCAAAGAAGTGCTATTTGTTCTGCTTGGAAAATCCGGGATAACATCATGAGTTATCTGTAGTTTAAACTTGCAAAAGGTTCACGGTATTATCATAAGTTTGGTCAGCATTCACTTTACCTATTTAATGGGGCCTTTATCTATTTATTTATTTAATAAGCTGGCATTTTTTTTGTTCAGCAAATAAATGTTCAAATGAATCTTATACTTCATAAGTTGTGTCATCTAAATTTGTTGTGCTCATTGTATATTCAAATCATATGTACACACACGTACAAAAATACATATTGTGTATAAAAGTGTAATGTAGCTCTCAGAGACACTGTTTTGTTCAGTTATATGGATATTTATTATGAATAAAGTCCGCTGACTCACTGGTAACTTAACAAGTAACCGCGAGCGACTATATACACTTGGGTAACTTAGATAACTCTATTCTGAGACAACATAACTCTAGCCTTCCAAGACTACAAGGTGCCCACTCCAGGATGATGAAGATGACCTGCTCCAAGGTGACGACCGCGACGGCAGTTCCCCCACAACAGCAGCCCAGAGCCCCGGTTAGCACCGGCTCTTATCCCCCTCACGACCCGGCCAATAATATATTCCCGAACCCTCTCTCACCGCACCTGGCCCTGTCTGTCTCTGCCCTTATTACAAATTACGACCATTAGGTCCTGCGCTTCCCCTCACGCGACCCTGTCAAAGCTTGTTGCATCAACCATTTTTAGCAACCACTTAGGTCCCACATTACCCTAACGTGACCTTGTCTGTTCCTGTTACGTTAATTAGTAACCATGGCCAGAGGGAGCCGTACTGTCCCTACATCACCCCGTACTTTCCTTACATCAACCCCCCCTCTTTTAAAAACATAGCCGTCCCGGCTAACACAATTTAAAAAATAACCTATTTTAAGCCGAACCGTACGCTTAACGCAATGCAACGCATGAACAATATTTTAAGACCGAAGAGCAGGAAAATAAATAAATCTTACTCATCAGAAGAACAATGAAAAGAACAACAACGCCAAAAATCCGTACAACTAATGCGATGCGAACACGCGCGATCGTCACAACAAGCAATGGACATTTCCAACATGCGATCACCATTCAACACACAACCAAAAACACAATTTCACAGGCGATCCGTCATCGAAATGTCAAACCCCTCGACCCAGTTCTTGATGTCGGTCCTTCTCCCCGGGCAGATATGTGGCCTTCTCTGGCAAAGAGGGCTTGCACTCAAGCTCGGGGGTGGATTTGAGGTCATCGGAGGCCTTCACGGGAGAGGGTGACAGGTCCTCTTCCGGTGGCCCCTCGTATGTAGTGGGCCTTTGGGGCACCCCTGACGTCAGGGATTCGGAACTGCGGGTGGTACAACACATTTCCCTCAGCGTCCGATTACTCCAGCCAACCGTCTTGGCCCGTCCAACACCCCAGACCCCGACCGCACATACACTAGGGATGAATAACCCATTTCGGGGAAGAACATACGGTCCTACTTTTGGACAACCCAGTGGCAACATCTCACTCGCTCTCACATACACCACGGCCATTGAATTTCTAATACCTCCACTGGCCATCTCCCTGGCCGGTGCAATTTCGGGGACGTATGCAATGGCATCCATAAAAAGTTTAGCCATGCTCTATCCCTTACTACCCCATCGGACATCAATAGGGGTGTACTTCCATGGCCATACTTCACTCAACAGGGATTGCACTCAACCCATTGCGCCTTGGACAACTTAGGTTTCACCTCACACAACTCATCCTTCCATGCTTTGTCAGCTTTCACAGCATGCATCACCTCTCCCATACCCATCTCCGCGGTGGAGCCGACCGTGTTGCTCCCCGCTACCATCGCATAGGCTAACACCATTCTCGCCTGAACCACCGGCAATTCCATATCCCTAATAGAGATGTGCAGGAACGGTTCCTAATCTCCCCTTAACAGTGTCAGCACGCCGAGCGGTGTGAGCTCACGGCCCTTCCGCTCCAGACGGGTCTAGGAGGACCTCAAACTCCGGGCCGTCAGGTAAAACCATGTGCGGAAATGCAACAGGACCACTACCCCCCCAGTTGTATGGGCCCACAGCCCACCGCTCTAGACGGGCCAAGGAGGATCTTTGTTTCCAGGCCCGCCAGGTCAAACCGTCTGCTGCAACATGACAGGACCACTAGCTGTGTGTCAGGCGGGATCTCCAAAGATTCCTTGAACATAACCTGAACCGAAGTACTCTACTCGCTGATGCGGGGAGTCCACATAACATTCGTGGCCCTGACGGCATCTGACCACAACCCTGGTCGACAACAATTTGCAGGGGCATCCTGCTCAGAAATCCATGCTCCAAGAGATAGGCCACAGCCAGCGTCTTAAACCCAACACTGGCTCCATATCTCAATCTCCCCTTAAGCTGGAACGGGCTACAATTCCCAACTCCCCGCATTCGCCACTACGCATGCAATCCCCATAGGCGAACTCCAACGATTCCTTATTTTAAAAGCAAAGTAAAAAAAAGCTTCAGAATCAAACGTAGCCAAGGAACCCGTGTCCCCTAACACACAAAATTCCACACCTCACACAAAACCCGACTATTCCCGATGAACCAGCCACCGCTGCTACTACTCGGCTTGTCAGCTTTCGCTACTGTGTGCCCAAGTTTGGCCTCTATGACACCCTATGACCCTGATGCGTGAGGTGGTTTTTAGCGGTTGCGTGTCTGGTGTATCGCGACTCGCCTGGGCCGTGGCTGTCGACGAGGCGGTAGATGTGAGGGGCTCCACGATGTAACCACGAATCTTGGCATCCCGGCGCGAATTGTCGAAGCTGGCCACAGCGGAAGCAGGCGAGCTTGGGTGCCCGTGGTGAAGGTGCTGATTCTGGCTGGGATCGCTACTCCTGGTGCCATCCCGGCATCCCTCCTCGCCACCGGTCCCCTCCGTGATCCGTTTCTGTCTACTCCCCCGTAGACTCCGTTTCTTCCTCCGACGGCTCCAAGACAATCTTTGATGGTCGGCTGGTCCACCCGTCCCCAGTCCAAGACTTTCCGGTCCATGCAGCCACCCAAGTACGATTTTGCAAGGTTTCGTATGCTTGCAGGCACCACGTGGGGCCGACGGTGGGTTATATACTGCAGACATCTCCCTGTAGGAATCCTGAAGCATAGCCCTCTTCTCCTCAGGGATG
Organism: Petromyzon marinus; assembly: GCF_048934315.1. NCBI lineage: Eukaryota > Metazoa > Chordata > Hyperoartia > Petromyzontiformes > Petromyzontidae > Petromyzon > Petromyzon marinus. The sequence continues at coordinate 10,453,217 of NC_133671.1, forward strand.
GCCCAGAATGCTGCGAAGCTATCATTGTCAAGAGCCTTAGGTCGACGGATCGGTATGCTATCCAAACCGGGGGGGGGGGGCGGGGGAAGGCATTCCAATCCCCCACCGCCATGAATTATTTAATCAAAGGCAATCTTCGTGGTGGATTGGTGGCACCTCGCCTCGCCGAGGGAGTTTACACCGCCTCTGCTGCTTCACGCGCAGGACCCCAAATGGCGGCCGTCTAAATGGTGGCCCCCGACCGTGTGGTCCCCAACGCGGGAACCCCGACCGCAGGCGGCCGCTCCACCATCCCTGCGCGACTTTGCGGCTTGTCCCCGGCCATGCCAGCCCTCGGAGCAGATCCGCCTCCGCCACAAGTTCTTGCCATTCCTCCGTCACCGGCGCCGTTTTCACTGTGCCCGCGGGGTTCGTCACTGGGACCCTGGCTCCCGGGGCTGCTGAGAGGACCCCTTGGTCGTGTTCCTTCTCCTCTTCTGAAGATGCTACAGATGGGTTCTTACTCTTTCCTTTCATCAGAATTTTACAAGCCACTTCTGACACCACTGTAATGTAGCTCTCAGAGACACCGTCTTGTTCAATTAGATGTACATTTATTGTGAATGAAGTCCACTGACTCACTGATAACTTAACGAGTAACCGCGGGTGAATATATACACTTGGGTAACTTAGATAACTCCATTCTGAGACAATATAACTCTAGCCTTCCAAGACTACAAGGTGCCCACTCCAGGATGATGAAGACGACCCGCTCCATAGTGATGACCGCGACGGCAGTTCCCGCGCAATAGCAGCCCAGAGCCCCGGTTCCCGACGGCTCTTATCCCCCTCACGACCCGGCCACGCCCCTATTCCCGAACCCTCCCTCACCGCACCTGGCCCTGTCCGTCTCTGTCCTTATTACAATTTACGACCGTTAGGTCCCATGCTTCCCCTCACGCGACCCTGTCAAGCTTGTTGCACTAATCATTATTAGCAACCACTTAGGTCCCACATTACCCTAACGTGACCCTGTCTGTTCCCGTTATGTTAATTAGTAACCATGGCCACGGGGAGCCGTACTGTCCCTGTATCACCCTGTACTGTCCTTGCAAAAGTGCTGTGTTCAGTGTAAGCTACAATGTCTGCCTTTCCATTTATCTGTGGTTCCTTCCACCTCTAAGTCGTTTTTGGTCTGTGAGAGTGAGTGAATATTGTGTGGTGTGTTACAAATTGAAATGATCATATCAGACTCGACATGCTGGGAGCTTCTTCAGGAGTGTAATTGTTGAGAGCTGTGTTTTTGAGAGCTGTGTTTTTTTAACCTGCGTTTCAACATCACTGCCACCAACGTTCATTCATATTTCCTTGAGTATAGACATTTTGGTGAAATTTAATATGAAATGTATTAATTATTTTTGACAGCATATGATACTTTCAAACATAAGTATACATATATTTAAAAATTAACAGAATGAAAAAAGGTACCGAAGGATTATTTTTTATCCTTCACAAATGCTATTTATTTTAAAGTACATGTGTTCCTTTAAAATAAAAAGACAATCCTTTAAATCTATGTTAGCTTCGCTGATGAGTTGTCTCCTTGTGTTGTGAGTATTGAACAGTGCCCTCATTTACTCTGAGATGGGAAAATATAGATTTTGCTATCATTGATTTTGGCTGTTCTTCTTACTCCTTCATCTGCCTTTCTTTTGCTTTCAGATCCAGCCCTTTCTCCTCTCCAGCCTTTTTGAGAACAACAATTCTGCAGTAGTTGTTTTGAATGCCAACCCTATCATTTTGAGAAATTCCATACTTTCCAGATGCTTGCATGTGCTTCTTTTAAAGTTGCAAACTCACTATTTTTTGTTGTTTTCAGGAACAATTGCAGCATCAATATCCACTGAGTAAAATTACATTTAAAAACTCTCAAGATGATAGTCATATTGTTTGATTTTCTTTTTACTCCAGAATCTAAATGATAGTGTATGTGCTCTCACAAACCAAGGCCTAATTAAACAAAACAAACATTAATCAATAATGAAAACAAATTCATTAAGAAAGTAACAAAACACATATTTGAAGTGAAATCAGACAAAGAAACATGCTTTCGCCAAAGATATAGGATTGGATAAAGGTAACATTGGAGTGGAAAAATACAGTGATAAATATATTTAGGGAACATATACATTATTTCATATATGCTTTTGACATCGTCATTATAACAACGAATTAAAATGAACTGCAGGAATTTATATATATAAAAAAACTGAATAATAAAGATGGTTATAAAATGGGGCTCGAGATTAATGAGCAAAACAAACGCCCTGTACAACAAGTTTACTCAATAAATATCTGTCAAGAGGGTCACAACTAGAAAACACACACAGAGTATGTGTGCCTTGCACACATACTCTGTGTGTGTGCATAGTCGTTCAAGACAGACCGGGATCGAACATTTAAAAAATAAAGAGGTGGATGAGAGCAGCTCGGAGTACTTTTGAAACTTGACATGATAATAAAAAGTAACATACTGTATATATATATGTGTTTCATGAAAAAAAGTATTACTGTACACAGTACATATCACCTATCATGGCATATGGTACAGAAACATGGACATTGACAAAAATCTAATCTGAAAAATGCGCACAAAAGCATGGAGAGGTGCATGTTTGGTATATTGGAATAGACAATAACATGGATCTCACTGTGGTGTTGGCTATGCACGCCTGTAATCCAGTACTGTGGAAGGTTGATAGATCAAACAAAAAATGTTAAACTCCTTTCCCGTGGGCATTGAGGTGCTCGCTGGAATAATACAGTACAGCAGTAAGGTGGACTTCACCTGTTTCGTCTGTACGGGATTGAGTGTTGCCTTCTCACATGTGTGGGTTTCATCCGGGTGCTCCAGTTTCCTCTCACATGTAAACATATTAATTTGCCTTTAACACATTAACATATAGAGGACCACAGAGCTTGGGCATTTGTTGTTGCCGAATGACCGGGTGACTGCCTTCCTGCTTGCCTTTGGTTCCTCACGCGTCCGAGTCGTTCTTTCCCTTCGAGAGTGAGCCAATACTGTGTGCATTAGACTTTGAAATTATCGTGAAAGCAATAATTATAATTGGGGAAAATATGTAAGTTTATAGACGTAACTTTGAGTGTCAAGAAACTTAAGTTGGCTTGGGGCAACACACGGCTGGAAGGATTTATGGCTGGTGGTCGGGTTGCAGGCGAAGGAGAGAGAACGCCGATAATATTTTCACTTCAGAAATCGATTATTTAAATCAGCCGGTGCAGAAGAGTTAGATGATCGTTGCATCGCAAGACGACGAGGGATGGCAACGGCTTGGGGAATGCCTTCATTCAGCAGTAGATGGATCATGGCTGATGATGACAGGAGAAGATGTGGCTGCCCGTAAATGTGTAGAAGACCGCATTGCACAACCATATCGTAAATTCAATATAAAATATATTTCGACGAGACTAATTTTTTTCATATTTGTTCGACTATACATATTTTGACACGTAAGCAAATTTATGATTTCAATAAAAGTGACTCTTAAGGGTGTATTTTATTGTATCTAAATGTAATAACTCCTGAATGGTGTTTTTTTTAAGCTTTGGAATGTCTCAACCCTTAAGGGTACGTTTCATTGCATTTGTATTATTACTATTACTATGTGCTTCCAAATACTGCCTTCTGTTTTGTTCATGAAACACAGCATTAAATTATAAATGTTCTGTGGTGCACTGCAAAGACTGCATAATATGCACTTCTAGACAGAACTGAATTATCTTGGCAGAAATGCAATGTTATTCAATAATAAAATATAAGCATTCTCTTCGTGAGCACTCGTGCCTGTGATAAACATAGTATATTATATTATTTAAAAAAAAATGGATACTACATTGGTGTATTGTTCAGCACGCGTGACTTGCAACCCTGAGGTTACCGTTCAGTAGAAAACAATGACCAGGTTTCTTGAACCTACCACCCCTCCCCCCTGGCCTCTGTCCCCCCGGCAGTATAAATGGGTTACACCAGAGTTGGTCAATTGGTGGGTCGCTTGAGGTGGGATAAAGTGTGGATATTTCTACGGTTTTGTCAAACGTCTGGCCAATGCAGAAGAGTAGGCCAACATAGCGGGAGACTCATCCACCAGAAGTGGCGTGAGGACAACTTTGCAGGGCTGCGCCTTTGCCTATATGAGAAAAAAAGGAAGAAAAAAATAGACCATTTTTAAGTTAATATTTGGAATTATAAAATGCTTTTTATTTCACCTCCTGCATATTAAAACATCGCCATCAGTCACGATCTGTCCACTGCTGAGGGAAGGCCTCCCCACAACGTCACAATCCCTCAGAACTATGTGATGCCACAAACCATCTCCTGCACACAAGCTGATCTCGTCACTCCATCTCCACAGTGCTCTTCCTGTCCGATGTGTTCCCTTTTGAAGCTGCAATTCCATCACCATTGCTGTCCATCGGCCATCTCCTCCTCTAATCTCTAACCTCATCCACATGGTCCTCGTTCTGCTTCTCTGTGTAATTCCAAGCATACATCTTTCCTGGCTCTTTGGGATACTTTTCAGATTTTGTTATAATGTCTTTGTCAGTGTCCATACTCCTGATCCATGTGTCATAGCAGGCTATATGCAATCATTGAAACTTTTCCTCATTAGGCACATGTTATACGGACGAGTAGGAAAATAAATAATGGCGTTTATGTGCAAGTGATATGCATAACACACATCACTCACTCAATTTGCGTCATTGGAAAAATAAAACAATTTACTTGAGAATATTTCATATGTAATACTTAAAAAACATCATCCCATGCATAATACACATCCCGTTTTTTTTATTGGATGAAATGGGACAATGGACACCAGCACTGTGACACCAACGACACATTTACTCATATGCAAGGAATAACGTTTTAAAATTGTGCTTTATGAATTCGATACTGCATCACCCAAATTATTGTAAAAGGCATTGGAATGGATCTCATTGCATTTTTACTGTCGTCTATACAGCAATTAACCTTTGCTTATTTATATTTGTATTGGGGGAAAATACCAATACTGCATCAGGTTCACAATCCATAAATCGTAAAAGTTCTCTGTGCAGTATTTCAACGGCTTGTAAAAGTGTTCTTCTCTTGCTGTGAAGATAAAAATACACCATTCAGTGACAGCCTAAATTTTTTTCACGGGTATCCCCAAGAGCTTTAATTAAAACATTTAGCATTATAATCACACACTTGCTATGCGTTAGTGTCATGTGCTCAACCTAAATGTGTCTCCATTCCAAATAGCTGAGCCGCGGCAGCTAGAAGACAGTCAAGAAAGACAAGAGAGGATGGAGCAGTTGTGCTAATGAGATCCATGCTCCGTGATCCATTATTAGCTGTCACCAAGGATTTGCAGAACCCAAACGCCCACCAGGCATATCCGCTGCCTATGGAAGGGGCTGTCTGTATTCAGATTAATTATGTTTTAATTCTAGGGCATATTGCAAGTCTGCTCGGCCATTGAACTGTATTCTTTAGTATTGTAGAAAGTAAGTTTTGCTTTAATAATAATTATCAACAATTTTCAATCCATCACTAGAGGAAAGTATCTCAATGCTGTGTCCGTCATGGGAGTCGTTTGACCATACTTGCCTGCACTGGTTAGTGCGAGTTCGTGAAGGAGGGAGGCAAACTGGATCATAATACAAACTCAGCAACCTCGGTTAATAACTACTGTGTCACTGCTCCACCTCAAGCTTTTGCTGATGAGATGATTTTTCTTAAAGTACTACACATTAAATATTCTCAAGTAAATGGTTTTATTCTTCTAATGACGAAAATTGAGTGAGTGACGAATCAAATACTAAAAGGGGCAAAGAATGTATCCATGAATTTACTAAATTATGTCATATGGTCAGCCAGTGTATTTTTCAGACTACACCTTCGGCTGGGCAAGACATTCATTTGATTTTTGCTTTTTCAATGAATGAGGAAAGTTGACCGTCAATAGCATACATTTGTAGGGGCTGTATTGTTCACAGTGGCTAGATTGACGGATGGTGGGCTGAACCGTATTTGAAAATAGGAACTGTTAAAGATAATCCTGATATGGATATTTAAATGGGCGAGCTAAACCACCGCTTAATATTTATGATTTTCATAATATTAAATTAGGAGCATTTATTACAATCTCGGGGCAGAGCGATGGAAACAGTGGTTGGTGCACTGCGCTATCAAAAACAGGCAACCTGAGTTCGATTCCCAGACAAGGCAAACATTTGCAGCAAGTGATGTCTGAAACAGTTATAACCCTTTACCTCTTCACCAATCCGCATTGACCAGTGGGGTTTACAGTAGTAACTCTCCCTCATGATGAATGCCGCATGGGGATGCCTCCATCCAGCAGAGGGGTTGTAAATATAATTTATATAATACAAAAAGTACATTGAATAATTGCCCAGTGAGCATAATGAACGTTAAAGTGGCATCAAATAGGGCATTGCTTTCCTTCCCATTGCACATTTATACAGGCAATCGTAATTTTGCCATTGTTTAGTTTTATGGAAATAAAGCGCGTAAATGCAAAACCCTTAATTTGTCTAAGATTATCACGTTTGTAATTGGAGCCACATTGAAGAAATTGTTCTGACATTTTTTTTTTGTCAGAAAAGGAGTTCTTAAAAACGTCAATCTGACAAAATGTTACATTCACCACAAGTGAACCCATGGACACCTATGGCAGGATTATGCACTAAAGTTCAGGCTCCCTTAATTTTAAAAGGGCACCAACGTTGAAAGGCAGGTTCCAACTTCCAAAACTTATATATATATTAATAAGCAATGGGCATGATTGAGTATTTGATTGAGATTTATAAACCAGACCAAATGTCATTGCTGCTATATTTGAACAAAACACAACATATTTTTTTTCCATGAAAAACAGTGTTATATGAATATATTTTTTAATCAAATTGTTTCCACCATGAACCAGTATTTTTTATAATTCAAAAAAGTTGCGGTAGCATGCAGGTGTATATGGTACTTGAGACATTCATGGCATTTCTATAGCATAAATCATCAGCAAAACAAGCATTTAAACACAACAAATGAGGATTGTTTCTGTTAATTAAGTGAATAGGATGGACGTGGGTAGGATGTCCTGGCATACTGGACTATGAACCCTGTTATCTGGACACAGCTAGCACCAGTGATGTGTGATATCTTAACCAGTCCTGAGCCCCATTCCTGCTTGCATAGAATGTATATAGTATTATATGACAGACTGGAATGTTTTATGTAAATGGCATAGGATGGAATGGTGTCGCAGTGAATATTGCACTGTGCTATTAGCCTGAAAAAGCAAGTTTTATTATCAGTCATGGCTAACATCTGTGGCGATGTGACATCTGAGCCAGAACTAGGTCCCCTCCATCACCAACCCACACTCACCAGCATGGTAAAGTATGGCCTAACAACCCCCAACGACATGGCTCGTGGAGGACTAAGTCCAGCAGTGAATTGACCCAGGGCTGTAAATTATTATTCAATTTAAAGTTAAAGCTCTATCAAATTTACAAATTCCTATTATCATTAAACATAGTAATTTTTTTTTTTTTACAAAAAAACAAGTAATCACTGTATTTCAATTAAATATGAGTGTACCTAGAATATTATCTGTATGGAAGGCAATCTGAGCATCTACTTTTTCAGATGGAGTATAGTTTTTTCCTTTCTTTCCTAAAACTATTGCTATGCAACGTGATTTGTCTCTGGTATTAAAGCATATGGTCATTACAGTAAAAATGAATTATGCTGCAGATATGATTATCTTTCTATAAATATTTGACTTCATTTCGAGTCCCTCAATTTTGTTTTTACTCAGGAATATGGGGAATTTAAAACAGTAATTTTAGATGTAGTATTAATCTAAAACACTAAATGAGAATTCATATCTTGAAATTGTATGGCCACATTTTCTTTTTTTTAAAGAATATGTTGGGTTAGATTCCCAGTTGCCTCATTTTAGACTAAACCATTGGCAATGCCTAATCCATGATTTTTTTTATGCGTTCACATTTTATTCTTTTGGGATTCAAGAATTCATATTTCTCGGATCACATATGTTTTACTCTATACCTCGTTGTGCAGAGGAATTCCAATATTATATGTACACAGCTGTAGCATTGGTTAAATATGAAAATAATATTTGAGCCAAAATATGATGATTAAACAATTGCCCTAATGCTTTTCTAGATTTAAAGCTTTCGTGACTGCAAGGATCCATACTCTTTGGTTCTATTCGGTAAAGTCACGTAGGTAAAAAATGAAACAACAAAAATCACGACGTTTTGGCCACAACACAAGTGGCCTTCATCAGGTGAAGGGACCGTGCTGTCATGAAGACAGCGTAGGAATTAAGAAAGTCAAGCCAGGTCGCGTCCTTTAAGCTGTGTGGGAGGAAACCAAACGCTTTGAACAAAGGAATTAGCATAAAGTTCTGATAGAGCACCTAACACGGGGGGGAGGGGGAGGGGAGTTCACAGGCTGCTGTGAAAGTTTGGTATGTCACCACTTGGATAAATATACTGTACCATTGAAAATTCGTTTAATGTTTGGTATGATTTAGAACATCTTTCCAATGATTGCTTAATTTGAAACCATCTTCTCGGTTGAAATTGTGTCTGTGTTTGTAAATCTGAATTGCCTCGTGGACAAATCTCTCATGATAACCTAAAGGTTTGCAAAGGACCTTGGTATCGGAGAACACTATATCATGATCACTCACAGCGTTGTAACAGGTTTTTGGTGCCCTGGGTTTACTCTGTTACCATTGACTTCAACAATCATGGGCTTTATCTACTGAGCAGGGTTTGTCACATCATCTGCTTTTCAAGGCCCCCTTCGCTATCTTGGAACTCATCTGTCCCAGCTGCCCTGAACCTAGGGTTGGCGCTGTCTTGGTTTGCCCAGGATTTTCTTTTCGTTTGGACAGCTGTCCTATAAAACCCATAAGTTTCCCTAGGACGTTAAAAGCCCCGTTTTTTGTTAATTGCATACAATCCACCACTTGAGACAATGTATCTCCACATAGTTCTCCCCTATTCTGGTTTTGTGAGATATTCTTCTTTCCATAATATGTCCTGCTTGTTTTTATATACCTCAGAGATGATAACTCTGCCCTGGGTCTTGTCTTTTCTGGCTGCCCCTGAACCTGGGGCGAGTAGGTGCTGGTGCTGGACCACGGCCACCCCCAGGTTATGTTGTAGCGTCATGTCACCCTATGTCTCAGCTACCATGTATCCCCTCCTCTCTGTTCCCGCGAGGTAAAGCCCATACCTGTCAACCCCTTATCAGTGCCTACCGTATCATCCTACAAAGTCCCATCGTAAGGGAGAAACACAAACAAATAGACACAACTTTTTTTGCCCATACTGAAACAGCTGTATGCTGTATGGACCTGATAACTCAATTTCCCTGTACAAGAATACGGGTAAACTGTATGGGTTGACAGCTATGAAAGTCTCCCCATCCTCCCTACTCTTTCTGGCACCGTGAACTCACCGGCCCAGGACTTGATTGTGGTGGCCCCGGTCCGTGGTGGTGCAAGGCATAAACCAGCTACGGCTGCTCAGCAAATGTTTAAAGCTCCAAGCATTTTCGAGGGGCTCTGAATTCTTGAAAACATATGGATGCACCAAAAATTAGCTTGAAACTCAGACGTTTATTAAAATCAAAAGCTCAGTAGCCGAATAACATTATTAAACTTACTTCTAATTAGTCTCGTAATGTGTTTTGTTCATATAACGGTGTGTATAATTACGTTATGAAGCTTGTTTATTACGTTCAAGATGTTTCAAGTTACAATTCGTTTAACCAAATGAGCACTCTAGAGATCAGAATTAGTCTAATTTGCAAGAACGACCTGGGTTTCCAAAATTACAAAGGCAAAACAAAGAAAATAGTCACGTTACACTGCTCGAATTCTCCGATGAGACTAACACTACCACGTGACCCAACCTCCCTGGGACTGTCACGAGCCTCGTTGGGCCCTGGTTACTTCGTCTTCCTGTGTCGCTGACCCTCACTCCCACCTTCTCATTGCACATTCTTCTTCCCTCATGCTCTCTCTCACATAAAGTGTCTTGAGAGTTGACTGACTGTGTTCGGACGTTACATACGTTTAAATTGTTTTTGTTATTCACCCTTAACTCCATTCTTTAAGATGTTTTTGTTTTTCATTGGGATGTAGTCTATATCCTCTATTTAATTTGATTTTTGTTCGTTGCTTTTTTTAAAATCATGTCTCCCTTGAAAAAAAAAGACTTCTAGTCTCAGCACACGCTCACCTCGTTATAAATAATGACAAGTGCGCTGACACTACTGCTCCACAGCTACTGGGCCTGCCACACATGCAAGACTGTCACTTAGGAGAAAATAATTGCATTTTATATATATAAAAAAATAATCATGAAATTCCGTTATGCCAATATGGTGGCATTTCTGAACGTCTCAACATAAAAAGTACCTGAAGTTTTAAAAATTCCCCCACCTCAATCTACTTAGCAGTTTACACACTTACATCACAATTTTTTTTTATATATATTGGCAGTTCCCAGTTGCAGGGTTGGCTTCGTCTGGTGCGAAAAAAGTTCAACATTCCTTACGAGGTAGAAGGTGAATACTCTCTGTTCTTCAAAGATGACTGTGGTCAGCGTGGAAGAGTCAAAATGCCCACTGTAGAGAGAGCTCTCTAGAGCTCTCTCTATTGGTAGCCCTTCCATCAACAGTGGCACGAGAAGGGCATTGCAGCGCTGCACCTTTACCTTTTTATTTCAAGCCTCATGGATAACATTTACTAGGATTCATTTTTGTATTTTTCTATCGGATGAAAATCTCGCCATTTTCACAGAGTTTGCATCACACTTACATCTCTTGAGAACTGCCAATATAAATGACTGCATGGCACAGTGGCAACAACAGTACTACACCATGAATCCGGGGACCTGAGTTTTTATTCTCGTGCAAGATGGCTAACGTCAACGGAGAGTGATGTTTCAACTGGTATTGCCCTCCCCTCCCAATTCACAAACTTGCACTGACTAGCGTGATGAATCAGCCCCCGTGACTGACACTGCACGGAGAACCTTCATCCAGCACTGAATTGGTAAACGGCTGTATATTATGACACATTTAAATGAATCACAATTGTTATTAATTGAAGAGCACATCTACAGGCAGGAACGATTTTAAATCTGAAAATTACACGATGTACTTTATTTATGTACGAACAGTTAAAATAACTATTCCATCATTGAGGGTGCCAGCTTTATATGGCTGAATTGTGCGAACACCTTAAAAAATATAATAAATCAATAATTGCCCATAAATGTGGTTTAATTTACATTCATTGAATTACAAGGTACTTTTGAGTGGCGTAATTTCTCGAGCAATTTCTCATGTTAACACACCGGCAGTACATACGTGTACATCAATTCCATCCCCTGTTTGTTCTCGAATGTAATGAGTGTTAAACCAAGGGGTCATTACCTTGACCAGGTGCGCAGGATTTAGGCTAAAGCTGACTCAATAAGGCATTATACATTGCCTTTAACATCAACCACGAGGCCTGATAAATCACCTAATTCCCTTGCTTTCTTCCTACCCCTGAAATAGGAATGACCGTTTGCTCGAAGGACATAGCAGACCTTTGTCATTCTTTCCCAAAGCTTACAGGAGTTGACAGCCTATGTACAGAATACACAGCCACCTCAACATAGCTCTGCAGATAAAGCACAATTCTAATCACGGCTAAGCGGTTTTGGAATCCCACCATTCTCATTGATGTGATTCGTTGATGCCTACTGTGTTGTTTGAGCTATCGTTGCAGTTTTCCGAAATGTTTGGTTTGAGTTTAATCTACCAAAACAATAAATAATGAAAATAAAACCCACACACACCGTTGACAATATACCGGGGGGGGGGGGGTGCGGATTGTGATGTGACATGCTTTGCAGCAGAAAGGCCTAGGTTTAAAGGGGTTAGACAAAAGGCATGGGGAGAAATACATTGACAGTAAATAAACCTTTCAATTCATCTTCTTGGTTCTTTCGGTAAAGTCACGTAGGATGGGAATAAAATAATAAAATAAAATAAGACAAGAAAATTATCACTTGTGTTGTGGCGGAAACGTCGTGAGAATTGTATTGTCTTATTTTATTTTATTATGTTATTCCCATTCTACGTGACTTTACCGAAAGAACCAAGAAGATGAATCCTTGCAGTCACGAAAGCTTTAAATCGAAAATTAAACCTAGCAAATGCCAATGCAGAACAGACACTGCTATAAATGGGAGAAGGGGTTTGCAATGTTTTACAGAGTTGCCTGAATACGTTTTATCATTTTGCAAAAACAACACATTTTTAGGTGCTTCCTTAAGATATATGTCACCATCTTGACTTCAAGCTTTCGTGACTGCAGGAATTAATTTTCTTTGGGTCTTTCGGTAAAGTCCCAAATAATTTGTGTCACCATTTTAAGACATTTCGGTCATGAAATCAATATATCTGATTGTGGGTGCCTATTTCTATTTATTCAAATCTTGTTGAGAACTGTGTTTGGCTGTAGGTTAATTTAATAATATATTAAATATTATATTAAGTTATACTTTAACGTGTTTCGTGTTATGAAATATAAGACTGTGAGGTAAAAGAATAATAATTCAGATACATATCAAATAAAAATAATAATTATCGTGGCGATGCTGGATCCAATTTATGGTATATCTCACACACACATATATACATATACACACAATATAGGGGCAATACCTACACACCCTGTGGCCACTAATGGAAACACTATTTAACACAAAGGTAGAAATAAAATAAAACAAATCACCACGTTTCTGTCGCAACACAAGCAATCTACATCAGGTGGAACAACTACAGCAAGAAAATGCTGAAGTAGGGGAGAGAGCTGCCGTGGCAAGAGGTTATATAGGTAAGAGAGGGGGGAGGCAAAGGGGGAAAGAGAGAGGCGGGGAAGGGCTGCGTGAGGCGCGAGAAGAAGTGAGGCTGGGGGGGGAAGTGGGCGGATCTAGAAGTGGGAAGCTGAGTGTGGGACACGGGGGAAAAAAAATCTACTAGTAAACGGCAGGTACGATGGAAACAACCACAACCAGTTAAGGCATTACCTGATTAATAACATCCTTCCAATGATTGTTCAATTTGTATCCATCTTCTCAGTTGAAGCTATGTCTATGTTTATATATCTGGATGGTTTCATGAACATACCTTTGATAGTTGCCCGAAGGTTTGCAGAGTACCTTGGTCTCGGAAAAAAAACAATATAATGCGAGCCCCCTCTTTGAGGTGCACCGAGTGAGCCAGGGGAAGAGACGGGTACTTATTACCATTATTGAGCAGCACGGCTTTGAGGCCCCTGGATGAGCTGTCAATGAAGAGGCGCCACTTATTCTGGTTACAGGCGATTCCAATTGCCTCGAACAGACTGGTCACATTGTGGCAGAAGCAGAGCCCATCTTGACGGGTGAAGAAGCTGCAAAAGGTTGTTGATGCTTCCTCTGATCTGCAACTTGCACACTTTTATCCAACAAGTTCCACTGCGTGAGCATAGACATCAACAGCTCGGCATTGGACTTGGTGAGACCAAGATCTCTGATCAAGTCGTTGAGGTCTTTTTGGTTGGGGTAGTATGGGTTTGTCTCCTCAGCTCCACCTCTGAAATTGTCATCTGGAATTACGTCTTCCTTGCTCTTTGACTTGCTGCTCTGTTCTAAAGACGGCTGCTCTCTCTCCGGAGGAGTGGGTACGGAGACTCATGGCAGTGTGGCACCGCGGCGATGGATGAAGGAAGGTCCGGATACGTGATAGCAGGTGCATTCTTGCCAGTCCGTCGTTTGGAAGGGTCCACCAATGCAGAAGCAGTAGTTGCTTGAGTGGTCAGTGGGTTCTCGACAAATTCTTGGGATAGCGAACTTCATGGCTCGCTTTTCCCCTCTGTACCATCCTACAAAATATATGTATTTCACCCATGACTAATGCGTAAGAGATTATCACAACATTTTTAATATATGATATATTGTTTCAATAACATAAAAAATTGTGAAACATTTTTAAATTTAAAGCTTTTACAATAAAACATTTTTAAACAAATTTTATAACATAAAATTCCGAGCAACAATTGTCCATCTTACCTTCCAGAGGTTTTTTGCATTCCTTGCAGGTGAAATGAGGTGCCCAGGGTTTGTCTTTTGATCCCCGACAGACATGCTGGAATATGCCTTGTAGCTGTAGGCCTCACGCATCTTAGCAGATGCTTCCACAGAGTACTGTTTCGCTCTTGTCTTGATAAATTGGCCGCAGACAGAGCAAAATGCGTCTGCCGGATACTTGCAGCCTCTCGATGCCATCTCAGAAAAATGCAGATATGTATCCACTTAGGCAGCTGGAACTAAACTGAACTGGTGGGCTTAAGGCCCCGTGTTTATACTACTATTTATATTACTGGGAAGTTTTAGAATGTTCTAGAAGTTACTCCAAGTTTACTGAGCACTGAATCTATCTGGAATGTTCTGGAAAATAGGGAAATTACAAAATATCACTGTCCTGGTCACAAAATCAAAGTTTGTGGGGAATAATAGCCATTTTCCGTACCTTTGACGCATAAGCAATTAGGAAATAACACTTACTTCTCAGGAACATAAAAAAATGTTACACAGTAAAATCAAATGCATTTTTGTCACCGACATCCGTGTTATCTAATCCAAATGGGTGTATGCTTCATTGGAAACATTTGAGAGCCTGAATTTTCACATACGTGCTGTGTTCATTTTTTTCTGTAAAAGGTAAAGTTGTAGCCCTGCTATTGTTGATAGTAGGACCCCCACTATAAGGAACTTTATAGAGTCCGTCGACGGCAGGGGTTGACAACATGTGGCTCCGGAGCCGCATGCAGCTCTTTAAGGACTGCTGCTTCGTCGCGCTATTTATTAAGGACCACTGTCTCGTATGAACATGCGATATTGGGTTCCTTGAGATAGAGTTTTCCACCGAATTCGAAAAATATGACACCTCTTGTTATTTTGGTTTGCTGACCCGTGTTTTAGAGGGTATTATATCGCCTACTCTTCCACACTGGCCAGACAATTTGAGAAGAGATGGAAGTACCCACACTTAACCCCATCACACACAATCTACCTTTCGACAAAGTGTGGTGTTCTCATGTATACTACCGCGCCACGAGATCCAACCTGGGTTTGTGTGTGTGTGAGAATACAGCCTTTGCATATTTTATGCACTGCAGATTTTGCACCTCAGATTCGCACGGTTGACTACGTACGGTGCGAAAGAAGTTCAACATACATACATACAGTGTGTTAACCATAACACCGCTGATTTAAAGCTTTCGTGACTACAGGGATTCATATTCTTGGTTCTTTCGGTAAAGTCACTGTGGTTTTGACACCTGATGATGATTGCTTGTGTTGCAGTCGAAACGTCGTGAGAATTTTATTGTTTTATATTTTTATTATTTCATTGTTTCCCTTCGACGTGACTTTACCGAGAGAACCAAGAATACATAACACCACTGTTGTGGCAGCATTCCCCATTGTATCTTTATGCAATTTAAATATTTCAAATCATGTCCATAAAAAGTCGTAGTGCAATTAGATTACAAACCTTCACAGTTCACACCTATTAATTTGTTTCTGAGCTGCATCTTTGCTTGCCAGTTAATGAATGTATGCCACATAATCTGTCTCCACCCTCTGGATTGTTTTTTATTGAAACCGTCTCTCTTTCCAGGCTTTTCATCATCGCTCTGCCTGGGAGTATCACGCAATAGGGATGTACAGCCACCCTGAACATGAGTTATCTCGGGATGCAGCCCACACATTTTACAAAACATAGCGTGTGTGTATGTGGGGATGCATAGTGATTTTTGCATTGTGATGATCTTGGCATTGTTTTGCTTCTCTTTTGTTTTTCCACATCAAAGCGCTGCAATATATGGTAATACTTCTTCAATGTGTGTACAGTTTATGCATTCATAATACCATTAATCAATTACAGCGCTTTGTTACATGTCGGTTATAGAGGTTTCTTTGATCATTATTTTCCAAACCGATTAGTTTGGGCCTGTGATATAATGGGAACCAATGATCAGTTTTGGTAATGACGTAAGCTGTGGCCAGGAATCAATTTCAAGAAGCTGGTTTGACAACAAATGTACAGCCCTTTGTCATTTCATTGATGGATTGAGGCTTCTCCCATGCCTTGCGGTTCATTTGTGATTGTTTGACCATACTTTACCATGCTGGTCAACGAAAGGGGTTTCCTCGCACCGTCTCAGATGTAACCCACCACTCACTTTGGCTACGTGGCTGGGAATTAATTTCAGGCTGCTGTGTTCGAAGTGAAGTGCGCCAACCACCGTGGAAAGCAGAGCCACGTGGACGCATAAACTGAAGCGTCTTATCCCTGACTTTGTCATTGCAACACGTGGCAGTACTTGGACAGGTAGCACCGACACTATTTGCATAACATGGAATGATTACAAGAAAGCTTTTTTCACATTATTTAACATCACATTGCCCATTACGAGTTGCTTACATTGTATATAGTAAGGTATGACAGACTGTAAATGGAATGGCATGAAGTGGTGACGCGGTGATTAGAGCACTGTGCTATGAGCCTGGGAGACCGCGTTTGATTCCTGGCCACAGCTAAAATCAGTGGCAATGTGAGATCTGAACTGGATCCCCTCTATCACCAACCCTCACTGACCAGTTTGGTCAAGCAATCCACATGGCTGACGTGACATGGCAAGGCCTTCATCCAACAGTAGATTCAATTATGTTATCCCTTATGTAGCATGAAACATACATTTATTTTGAGGCCAATGAAGGCATTCAAGTGCAAAACGTATTTGCATGCTATATTGTTGAGCCTTTCGCTTTGAATCGCAGATACCAACGCAGTATGCATTTCAGTATAGACATATTAGGTGCCGCGTAAGGCAGTGTGTGTGAGGAATGGAACTATCGTAATTATTTATTCGTTTTCACTGTCAGCCAAGTCTCCTAGACATGTTTCAACGGAGGCTTGCATCATCATTAGTAAAACCCCTGACTGAGCTGCCCACGATCCAGAAATGCCCCTAATGAGCACACGGATAATTTATTTATTTTGCAACGCTCTGACTTTGGATGTGTTGCTGCCGGGTTCACTAAAGAGCAAACCTTGTCCGGTGGGTGTTAGCCTTTAAATTTTGTTCGTTTGGCAAGCTGCCTTAGGTCTTCGACACTGGGCGGCACTGCGTGCATGCGCAGAGCACCATTGTGGTTCAGCTTACGTGCACTGGTTGTCTCAATAGATTATAGCGAGACCCCAACTAATACACGCTAAAGGTTTTGACTACACCGCTGCGTGTATGTGCGCGTTCGAGAGCCTTTTTTTTCCATTGCACACTGTACGCACGGCACACGAAAAAAAAACATAATGGAGAAAATGATATTCTATGAAAAAGAAATATTGTATGAAAAGTAAAATAGATTTAAACAATTATTGCAATTCTCAATTCACCAATGGGTGAAGGCATCCTTACAATCATGTCGATGATGGGTTATTGTTTTAGCATACCTGATTAAACTGGTCTGTGCAGGTTGATTATACGGAGAGAGGACCGGACTTGGTTTTGACATCGCCACTGATGTTCGCCGTTACCAGACATTAATCTGGGTTCGCCAAGTCCATAGAGCACACTGCGCTAACCACTGTGCAGCACATGATACAGACAATGTGGCTCTGGGGCGTTCTTGTATGTATGACAGATCAGTGACACAGTGGTTCGTACCGTATATTGTAAATAAACTGTTAATAAACCACATACGTACAAGACCAGGGGTCGGCAACCCGAGGCTACTGAGAGCCACATGCGCGGCTCTTTGGCTTCATCCTTGCTGGCGGCAGTTTAAAAATAAAACGCTTTAAATGTTAAAACATAATTTAAAGTAAAAATAATTAATTAAATATGGCAGGGAAGGGGTCATTATTTGTGACGACAAAATATACAACAGTCCAAATGTATTGTTAAAAAAATAATTTAAAGGGGGGGGGGAACTAAATATACTCAATGTATTCCATCACCTCTTTTTTATAAGTCAGAATGTGTTTCATCTTCTTTGGTTCTTTCGGTAAAGTCACGTAGAATGAGAATAAAATAATAAAATGAAACAATAAAATTCTCACGACGTTTCGGCCACAACACAAGTGGCCTTCTTCAGGTGAAAGGAACAAACCTGTCGGGACGACAGAGCTACAATGAACGCTGCTAAGATTCGCAGCGTCTTTTAAGCTGGTTGAGAGAAGTGAGGCACCTTGACAAAGGGGGTTTACATATCAAACAGGAGAATTTAGCATTGAAACAGTTGAGGGATTAGCTTGTGACTGGTCACAGAAATGGCTATGTTAAAGTCAAAGCCTACACATCCACAGAGGCACCTAGTACAAATCAAACAGGAGAATTTAGCATTGAAATAACTGAGGGATTAGCTTGTGACTGGTCACAGAAATAGCTATGTTAAAGTCAAAGCCTACACATCCACAGAGGCACCTAGTGCATGGACGCCAAAGGGGCTGCAACAACTCAACTATCATACAGTAAATCGATGTGAAAAAAACCCAAGTCTAAATTACATCGAAACAGAATGTGTTTGTCAACTGCTGTATGGCCACTGCTGTGTTTGTGTACATGTACACAAGGTGGTCTGCGCGTGATGCAGCTCTCGAACTATTTTGGTAAAAGAAAAAAAACAGTCTTCTTTTTACATTATGAGACCTCCTTTGCCAGTAACAAGATATAGGAATAGGTTTTACCCTTTTAACTGGCACAAAAACTGACACCTTTATTCAAGGCATCATGTTTGCAATAACCACAACACAAGCAGTCAAAATGCAAACAAAAAGAAACAACTCTGATAATGAAATGCACTGTCCTTGAAATTGATTGGTCCACACCAGAGACGACTTTTCTTAGAGCCTAGTCTCCACTGGTGTTGGACCAGAAGATGCCAAAAGGCGTACAACTCAAAAACAGCGCACTATCAGAGTATTGAGGGCTCGGGGTGAGCATTTACATTATGAGACCTCCTTTGCCAGTAACAAGATATAGGAATAGGTTTTACCTTTTTAACTGGCACAAAAACTGACACCTTTATTTAAGGCATCATGTTTGCAATAACCACAACACAAGCAGTCAAAATGCAAACAAAAAAGACAAGTCTGATAATAATATGCACTGTCCTTGAATTTGATTGGTCCACACCCGAGACAGCTTTTCTTAGAGCCTAGTCTCCACTGGTGTTGGACCAGAAGACGCCAAAAGGCGTACAACTCAAAAACAGCGCACTACCAGAGTATTGAGGGCTCGGGGTGAGCATTTACATTATGAGACCTCCTTTGCCAGTAACAAGATATAGGAATAGGTTTTACCCTTTTAACTGGCACAAAAACTGACACCCTGAGCCCTCAATACTCTGATAGTGCGCTGTTTTTGAGTTTTACGCCTTTTGGCGTCTTCTGGTCCAACACCAATGGAGACTAGGCTCTAAGAAAAGCTGTCTCGGGTGTGGACCAATCAAATTCAAGGACAGTGCATATTATTATCAGAGTTGTCTTTTTTGTTTGCATTTTGACTGCTTGTGTTGTGGTTATTGCAAACATGATGCCTTGAATAAAGGTGTCAGTTTTTGTGCCAGTTAAAAGGGTAAAACCTATTCCTAAACACTCTTCTTCTTAGAAAGGTTGATGACGCCTGTACCAGACAAACAACCGACATTACCAAATCACGTGCGTGAGGCTCTTATCAAGAATGGCGTTGACGAAGGGCTGTACTTTATGTTGTATTGAGATCAAATCTGTAATGAAAATGTAATTTAGACACGTACAAAAAAAATTCAGGATGAAAATAAATTCCCTTCACCTAATTGTATTGCTAATGTTTAAGGCTCGGAATTTGCAATACCACAGCAACATTTTCTGGTTGGAAAACAGCTCCATCATAATCCAGGGCTTAAATCATTGGCCAGACAGAAAGAAGTGAGCGGTGCCTCTTAAGTTTGTTATTAATGCAATATGTAATTGTATATGTACTGTATGTATATGTGTGCAATGTACCGTATATATAGCACAGTACACACACAAAGACAAAGATCGCCCACAACTGCTGTTAGCGTGCACATATTAAGACTGGTAAGACATCGGAGAGGGTAGTGTGGTCAGCACCATGTCTTGTTATCCACAGTGCCGATGTTTACACACCATGCCTAGAACTCACTGAAGGCTGAATTGACCAAGGGTAGGCTCAGAATGGGTTCAGACACCACTTTCCCACACCCTTCCGCTTACCATGGTTGGCTACATACGGCACAAAAAAGTTCAACATACATACTTGGCACTCTAGCCAGAGTTCAAACTGGAGATCACAGCACCACCGAGTTTAAAGATTAGTGCACACACCACTTGCATACACACCAAGACAAACAAAGACAATCATTCCCCGTATAGCCTTATGAGACTTTTGGGGCAAGGGTTGTTAGTGAGCACCTATGAAGGTCGGCATGGTACTTGGGTGGCCATAACCACGCCTGACTGGCTTTGTATCCCCAGTGGCGATGATTTCACATCGCACCAGGTACTCATTTGAGGCTGAGTCGACCTAGCAGAGGCCCAGGACCGGTTGAGATCATTGTCATTGGCGTTGGACTTGAGCGGGAATCGAACTCGGATCGCCAGGTGCATAGCGGAGCGCACTAACTGCTACACTGCCGCTTTCCAAACCAGACAGCAACTTTCCATACATCATGTCTCGTTTAAACTCACTATGTTTAAACTACAGCAGCAATATTCTTGGTTCTTTCTGTGAAGTCACGTAGAAGGGAAACAATAAAATAATAAGTCTGCTGACTTTATTGTTTCCCTTCTACGTGACTTTACCGAAAGAACCAAGAATATGAATCCCTGCAGATCACAATTATTATTTGTTTGGTTCTCTTTCGAAATGTACATCTGAATGAGGGATTGCAACTGAATGTAATGCTCATTCGAGAATAAGCAAAGACACTGTTAAAATGCATACAAATTCAGCTTTCAATTTTCAGGGGGCCTATAGTTTTGTTTTACTTTTTTTTATTTTATATCTAGGTCAACAGAAGTTTTAATCAGGAGATTTTGAAGGTAGCTGAATCAAAACATTGTATGGCACGTTTTTGAAAACTCTTATTTTGGGTACCGTTTGAAATGGTGTGACGTAAACGCCAAAAGAAAGCAGGGAAAGTCTGCTGACAATTACTGGTAAATCAATGTGTTTGATACTACTGCTGCAAGAAAATTTACAAAAGCTATGCATAGTACGTTTGTACAATTTTTTAAACCATGCTGTCAAAATTTTCACTTAAATGAGAACAACAAAATAAAAGTATGTGTAGTTGATACCACAAGTATGTGTGGTTAATGCAGACTTAATGCCTTGTAATAAGTGTCTATTTAGTGTTTGAAAATCTTAACACCTCCTGTAGTATTCTTACCGGAAAGAGGAAAGGCTTTTTTTTTCATCATCTTGAAGAAATTATTAAATAAGACAAATGTGGTTGGTTACAGGTGTGGCACAATAGAAATGGGCACACCCCCAATGATTAATTTTAGAAGCAATCGTGTAAGTGGGATTTGTTCATGAAGTCCGTATGTAGAACTTCTTTCGCACCGTATGTAGCCAACTGTGCTAATCGGAGGTGCGGAAATAGGGACCTGTATCATAGGGGTCTATATCAAAAAAGGACTTATATTAAATAGGTCCCGAGGTCCCTATTTGATGTAGGTTTCGACAACACGTGTATGTAGATGGACGATCAATGTTTAGTCTGGTAAGTAGGTGGCTGGTGGGGCTCTTGAGTAGTAACCTTTAATGTACATCAGCCACTTGGATCAATGAAGCCTGATGCAGACCTGTCCAGTGTCGTACATATTTTGTTGCATTTTACAGGTAATGGGCATAATTTCGTTTAGGATAAACTCAGACAGCTTTATAAACTTCAATAATAAAACGCATGGGGGATTAGTTTCAACGCAGATTTGCATTGGCATGAACTCAGTATGTGTATTTAGCAGTGAAAATTTCACCTATTAGTGTCTATTTTTTACTTTTAGGGCAGTGGTATTCACAAATGTGTTCTAGCATCTATTTATAATGAACGACTGAACTTCTCTAGTATACACGGTCATTAATGGCGTTGGCCAAACATCCCCATTTAAATCGAACCTTTTAGCGTGTGCTATCGTTTGCATCTTTTATGGCTGCCGTCTTACTCGTCTGGTTTCCTGTGGCCTCTGAATCATCCGCTCTCTTTCTTTAGTAGTTGATGCAAACTGTACGCGTTCTAATTATAGATAATTATTATCGCTCTTATCACTGACGTTGGGGTCAAGACTGCAGTGTGTTGTCACATTTTATCCCAGGTAACCCCTGCGATAGAGACATAACATCTTATTTACATTTTACCTGGTGAAATAAAGCCAACGTAATTCTATTTCGGAGCAGTGGGTGTGAAAAATACAGTTTCAACGTTTTGCTGCCCTTCTTTTTAGATATCTTTGGAAAACATGGCACCAAGTGTTCCCAAGTTTGGTGCGTAAATGTCCTCTGAGTTAAGCAAAAAGCATCTTCCCATTTAATTGCAAATCAATAGCGAGGTGGCCATGCAGGCTCAAGAGCCAGACATAATCCATATTTCCATTTCCAGCCATATTCACGGGTTCACGTGTTTTTACGAATCTGGCAATTGGTAAGTTCGAACCGATTCTTAACCTAAATTATATATGTAATAAATTATACCACACACTTATCAAATTTCGTCGCACACGCACAACGTGGGGTTGAGCAATATCAAAATGCGATGCAAAAAATCTGAATGCCATGCTTAAGTTATTAAATCCTCATTTTGATGTTGGAAGGATCTGTATTGGAAAATAAATAAATGTTGATTGGTACAAATGCCTACACCAATGTAATGCATACCGTGTCACATTGACCATTGTGGAGAGTTTCAGAATAGGTTTTCCCCTTTTTTCTAGCAACAAAACAGGTGTTGAGATATTAAAACACCAAACTGAAACCTTTTACAAGGAATCATGTCTGCATTAACCACAATACTTGTGGTCAGAATGCAAACCAAAAAATACTCTGATAATATATGCATAGTCTTTGAAACTGATTGGTACGCCTTTTGGCATCCTCTGGTCTAACACCGTTTTGAGACTAGGCTCAAAAGAAAGCTGTCTCTGGTGTGGACCAATCAGTTTCAAAGACAATCCATATATTATCAGAGTATGTTTTAGTTTACATTCTGACCACAAGTATTGTGGTTAATGCAGATGTGATTCCTTGTAAAAGGTTTCAGTTTGGTGTTTTAACATCTCAACACATGTTTTGTTGCCAAAAAAAGGGGAAAACCTATTCTCATATTTTGGTACTGGCAAAGGAGGTCCCATGACATTGTGGAGACTGCCACATTTTACGTCTGTCGTAAAATATACCCGCAGAATGATTTGCAGAGCCTACTTCCTTAACATCCAGAACTGAACTGTTACCCATGGGGGACTTACCGAGTAGCGCACATCCCATTTGTTAATAACCATAATCTTGTTTCCCACTGCTCACAAAAGTCGTATCAAATTTTGTAAACCAATCACATGCTTGATCGAGTGTTAAATAAGAAGCAATGAAATTGTACTTAGCTGACATTTTTTGTGTTCATTGGCTTCATCCAGTCCAGCTTGTACCTCTTCATCTGCATTAAGGGCACCCTTACTCATGACTGGCCAGGACATAATCACATAACAGCAATGGGTAAAATGTAGAGTAGATGGTGCACATTGTAGTTAATGTTTAAAATGTATTATTTTAAGAATAAGGCAATGCCCCATGAAATATAAGCATCAATGATAGGGCTATTCAGATAAGCGTTTAAGCTGCAACATAATCACACTTTGATTATATATATTTCCCATGACCGATTTTTTAAGTTGCATAGCAAAACTATTAAGCTTGCATTAAAATGTACACATTTTTATCATTAGACCTCCTTTGCCAGTACCAAAATATAATAATATGGGTTTTCCCCCTTTTTTTGGCAACAATACTAAAACCTCTTTACAAGGAATCATGTGTGCATTAACCACAATACTTGTGGTCAATATGCTAACAAAAACACACTGAGTGTGTTGCCAGAAAAAAGGGGAAAAACCCTATTATTATATGTTGGTACTGGCAAAGGAGGTCTAATGATGTAGATGCTTACCCCGAGCCCTCATTACTTTGAGCTGTACGCCTTTTGGCACCCTCTGGTCTACCACCAATTGAGACGAGGCTAAAAAGAAAGCCGTCTCTGGTGTGGACCAATAAGTTTCAAAGGATAATGCATATATTATCAGAATGTGTTTTTTGTTTGCATTTTGATCACAAGTATTGTGGTTAATGCAGACATTATTCCTTGTAAAAAGGTTTCAGTATTGTTGCCAGAAAAAAGGGGGAAAACCCCTATTAGTACACATTTCAATTCTTTATATCCCCCGTAGTGTTTTCCAGTTGTATCTCTTCAACATATATCTTTAATGAAGTTGTGAATGTCCTGTACATGATATTTGCTTTGCTATTATTTATCTTGAGCCCTCATTTCCTGTAGATCATTATCCATTGTTCATAATGATATCTATGTCATCGTCAAGTTTGAGATGGTCAGAATTTAAACAATTCATTTCCAATCCAATATCAGGAAGACATTATATGTTGCTCGAAATGGCTTTGGCGAAAGTATGTCTCGATTTATTACTCTTTTATTCAAATACGCATTTAGTCCTTTCTGAATGTAATCTCTGGAGCTGTTTCATTGCTGTAAATGGCTTTTGTAATGCGTACATAATATATTTTTTATTTTGGCCTTGATTTGTAAGTTCGAGGATGACTGCATCAATTTACACTCAGTGAAATGCGTTTTCATAGTCTATAATTGATTGGAATTAACCGTGGGACAGAAAGATGAACACGTGGATTGGAGAACATATGCAAGTTTGAGACGTCATATTGGCTGTCAAAGAAGGGTAAGTGTGCTTGGGTAGGATAGCATCGTTTTAAAGGACGATGGTAGGTGGTCAAGACTAATGCCGCCGGTATGGCAGCCAAAGGAGCGAAAACACCCGTGAAGATGCGCGGAGGCGGAGTTGTGAAATTAGCTAGCCGGAGATGAATAATGGTTGTCATGGCAGGACCCTGAAAGATGGTGACAGCTTGGAGAGGCCTTTATCTAGCAGTGGATTGATCAAGGTTAATTTTGGTAATAGTTATAACCCTTGGGTTAGGTGAGCGATATTCTATTTGACCTTTTGAATCTTGTATTCAGGCAACTGAACAATAGCAGCAGGGTATATATATAGGCCTGTGATTCTGATCCAGCCAATCAGAAATGTGGGATTGTATCTTTTTACTAAGGTTTCACGTAAAAAAAAACATTTCTCATGGCTTACCAATTTGAGTCCCTTCTACATTACACGAAATCCCGTCTGAGGCTGCAATTACTATCTAAATTGAACTGTCGGTGGGGGTAAAAGGGGCCAGGGGAAGTGGCATGGCTATCGAGTGTGCAGGCAGTGCAACTGCATCCCAATGATCAGACAGTGCATTTATTTCCTTGCTCCCAGGGCCTACGCAGACCATGCTACGCTAATTACTGTACAGAGTATTTAGAGGCAGTGCAACGTATGTACCAGAAGGGTTAAGGGGGAAAAAAAGTTGTATCTCATGAAGGGTACATGCTGTGGTTGATGGGGCGTAACACTAGGCAGCCTGTCAGAAAGCAAAGGCCATGGGTTTGAGCCCCTCACCCCTGTTTAGGTTCTTTACTTGAACAGTTAAAAACTAAATTTACTTCTTCAATGAATGCGGAGTAGTGAATGCAAAAGTATTATTCATATATTTTTCTTACGATTAGCACGGTTGGCAACTTATGGTGCGAAAGAAGTTTAACATACATACGTAAATAAACTGACATTGCTTACCCTAACCACATACCAAACACACACCCTCCGTATTTTCTGAGGCCATACAGCATTAATTGAATGATTGACGCTGGTTATAATTTCATCTTTGTTACGAATTGCAATCAACTATACAATTGTAGTGGGTACAGATGGAGACAGATACTTCTTCTTGGAGGCAACACGTTTATTTAATAACAGCCCTAGCACACAGGGGTAACTGCCCCTTCCACCAGATAACCTGTGGAGGTATATTCTCCGGGCTAGCTGCTCTGAACACACGGGGTGGCTATCGCGGACCGGACCCCAGCTCGGGTCCGGGTCCCGCAGTTGGAGCTCCTCTCGCAGGCGACGGACGTGGAGATCTTCACTCGGACAACAGCATCCGGTGGCGCTCAGGGCCCAGGCTTATATCTCCTGTCCCGGGGCTCGCCCCGCCCATTGCCACGCCCACCTTCTCGAAGCCTCGAGAAGGACCTGTCCCGGGACACGTGGTCCCCCCAGCCCCCATCTTTGGGGGTCCCCGTGTCGGTACCTCCGGTCACAAGACCTCCAGGTTCAACCAGAGTGTCATGGCCCCCTCTGAACCGCGTACCGTACCTGGTGAGATGTGCGTGGTGGAGTAAAGTGGGGGGTGGTGGAGTAAAGTGGGGGGGGGGGGGCCCTCCCACCTCTGCTCAGACATCTCTGGCCAGCGTGTAAGAGCAAGCCGGAAGAGTAGGCCGAAAACACCCTCTAGAGTCTAGAGGGTGTTTAAAACACCCTCTAGAGTCTAGAGGGTCTCTCTAGAGGGGGGGGGGGGGTATTTAAATCACCTTCTAGAGGGTCTCTGTAGAGGGAGGGGGGGTATTTAAAACTCCCTCTAGAGGGTCTCTGTAGGGGGGGGTATTTAAAACTCCCTCTAGAGGGTCTCTGTAGGGGGGGGGGGGTATTTAAAACTCCCTCTAGAGGGTCTCTGTAGAGGGAGGGGGGGTATTTAAAACACCCCCCCTACAGGGTCTCTGTAGGGGGGATATTTAAAACTCCCTCTAGAGGGTCTCTGTAGAGGGGGGGGGGTATTTAAAACTCCCCCTACAGGGTCTCTGTAGGGGGGGTATTTAAAACTCCCTCTAGAGGGTCTCTGTAGAGGGAGGGGGGGTATTTAAAACACCCCCCCTACAGGGTCTCTGTAGGGGGGGTATTTAAAACTCCCTCTAGAGGGTCTCTGTAGGGGGGGGGGTATTTAAAACTCCCTCTAGGGGGTCTCTGTAGGGGGGGTATTTAAAACTCCCTCTAGAGGGTCTCTGTAAGGGGGGGGGTATTTAAAACTCCCTCTAGGGGGTCTCTGTAGAGGGGGGGTATTTAAATCACCCTCTAGAGGGTCTCTGTAGGGGGGGGTATTTAAAACTCCCTCTAGGGGGTCTCTGTAGGGGGGGGGTATTTAAAACTCCCTCTAGGGGGTCTCTGTAGGGGGGGGGTATTTAAAACTCCCTCTAGGGGGTCTCTGTAGGGGGGGGGTATTTAAAACTCCCTCTAGAGGGTCTCTGTAGAGGGGGGGTATTTAAAACTCCCTCTAGGGGGTCTCTGTAGGGTGGGGGTATTTAAAACTCCCTCTAGGGGGTCTCTGTAGAGGGGGGGTATTTAAAACTCCCTCTAGAGGGTCTCTGTAGAGGGGGGGGTATTTAAAACTCCCTCTAGAGGGTCTCTGTAGAGGGGGGGTATTTAAAACTCCCTCTAGGGGGTCTCTGTAGAGGGGGGGTATTTAAAACTCCCTCTAGAGGGTCTCTTTAGGGGGGGTATTTAAAACTCCCTCTAGGGGGTCTCTGTAGGGGGGGGTATTTAAAACGCCCTGTAGAGTCTAGAGAGGGGGGGGGTATTTAGAGCTCGCTTTAGTGGAGGCCCTTCTGCCAGCAGCGGAGCGAGCAGGGAATTTCACGGCTGCACCTTTGCCTCTTCACCTTCATCTTTGCTCACCAACACCATCATCACCAGAAACACATGTATTTATTGTGGCAGCGAGGTGGGGATCTAAGTTCCTTTGTTCGCCCCCTCCCAACCCGTGAAATGGGTGATTGCGTGAGAGTCCCCCCCCCACCCCGAGTGCTGTCTTTGGCTGTGAGTTTGCTGCCCACAATTTTCGACAGAGGGGACAAGCCATATGCTGCCCCCCCCCCCCCCTCGATTAGTATCGTTCACTGCCCCCCTAGGCTACTTGCCATAGGGCTCTATGGCTACTTGTTCTCCCAACTTCAAAATGATTCCCATGCACCTGCTGTGAGTGCACTACAGATGCCGCAAATTATTTTTAAGCAGCATGACAAGCTAGACGTGATTCATTCCCAGGACATTATGCAGCCTCTCGGTTACAGTAAAAGATGTAGCCTTGTTTTCTCATAAGAGGCACTATAGATTCCTCAATTGTGAGCTCTACTGGTTTGCACCTGAATGGTCATTATTGCATTATATGTATCAATACCATACCATTTACGGCATATGCATACTGCACGGTTACTTTTTTCCAAATGCATTTTGCACTTAATATGAAATAAATGTCCGTCTGTCACATCATCAACTATGATCAAGCCACTTCTGGATAAACGCCTCCCAACGCTGTCACCTTCATTTGCAAATAGCATCACGTGAAATGTTTCACCTTTTGTAAGAGTAAGGAATCAGTGTTATAACTGTATTTAGGTAATGTTGCATACACGTTAATTATGTGGTGAATATGTTCAGTTAAACGAAACTGCTATGTCACAATTGCCTATTTAATGCGATGCAAAATAGGTTACGGCTTCAACCGATGGTCTCTCTTCGAAGGCAAGTGAGTTGGGAGAAAGTGTGTGCTTTGAGTGACTGCACAAACAGAAGATAGAAAAATCCAAGAAATTGATGGAATAATAAAATTGAGAAATACACAATAAGGGTCTTTCAGGTTACGGTTCACTTCACTAATTAACTGCTTGTAACTTCCACTTCCATGCACACACTCCTTGTTTTTTTAATATCAAAAGTACCCATTGGAAAGTAATTCTGAATTTTGGGTTAGGTAGGGCGAATTTTGTCTCAGAACAAGGAGTTTATTGACCTTATCGAGCCAATGGCATAACACACACCTGCTGTTTATCAAGGAATGCTGCGATTGTTAATATCCAAATTGTAGGTATCTACTTCATGCTTCATTCAAGAGATATCAGATCCCTGAGAATAGCCCAACTACTGAGAATATTACGATTAAAATATAACCTAGCATAAACACGACGGTGTTACTGACCTCAAAATTTCTATTCATTATATATATAAATATAATTCAATTATAATGGGAAATTTTTCATAATAATTCATAAGAATTTTTTTGTTAGATCGCGTCAATGTAAATGAGTCGTTAACCCACCACCACCCGACACAGCCAATTAGTAAAGTTTGTCACGTGCACAAAACCTGCTAATTAGGTATTACTTCAGCACATCGGTGTGATAAGCAAGTAAACCCACAAGATTTACAGCTGAGTATGACGTTTCGCTGGTGAATACAACACTCTTTTGTATAACATAACCTATAAAAACATGTATATAACACATTGTTCTAAATGTCCTTGCAAATTAAAGAATATTCAAGCATCATTGATATACAGACTGGCAAATACATGTATACTGTTCATCTATTGCTTTCAAGTGTTCTTCAGATATTCAAAGGCAAAGACAATTAGTATTTATCTGTGTACTTCTGCCTGTGTCCATAAACATCTATCCATATGTCTACTCGTTATTCTCCCTTACGCTCCCTGTCTTACATTTGCTTAATTGTCTACGATGTGTTGGTTGGTTTGTGTCCGTCTGTCTTTGCTTGCCTTGCTTGTCAGTTTGATTGTCGGAATCTACAATAGCTCCCCGCATTGCGCAACGTTTCTTGAAATGGTGCAAGATCATATTTCCTGAGATTGGTTTTCAGGGGGGAAAATAAATAAATAAATCACAGGTCAAGGTCACTGTTTTCCCAAGTCTGTTCATCCTATCCAGTCATCTGCACCCAACGCATCACTTGTTCCATTTCAACAATTTTGACAAAGTAATGATTGACGGCTCCTGGCCAATGACTAACATCCGATTTCAATAAGCTTAAAATGTTAAAGCTAAATCCCGGACATTGTTACCAAATACATTCTTATGGCATGCAGCATGTGCAGCGTTTTAAAGTGAGCATCAATGCACATGTGTCATATATTTTAATAAGCAATCAAGACACATTGAGAGTTTTTTTTAAATACTTTTTATTAAGTCTTTCAAAGAAAGAAGAAAATGACCAAAGTGGACATTACTAAGATCCAGATTGTATATGACAATTTTTTTTAAATATATATTTGTAGCATAAAGGACATGAAAAGGTAGAGCCCAGTAGCGCCAACTATGTTGTACTGTATACCGAACCGCTACGCAGGTTTCCTTAATTATGTCAAAATAACTGACAGATATTAATTGTATTATGCAGTTATTTCTTTCCTTTTTTAAGACATTGCATGTTTTTTGGTACTTTGGTATAGCACTGAAAGGCTATTTTTGCAAAATATAATCCAAAACCATCACAAAAAACATTATGACTATTTGCTCCATTTGTGCTGCATTCCATATAAGTATTGGTGTTAGCTACTCCGCGGGCTTCGCTCAATCCACAGCGTTATATTATTAAAGCACATCACGTGGAAAGTATAATTTGTTGAATTGATAACTGTAAGAAAATCTGATATTTTGTTCCACGAGTATAATTGTGTTAGGTATGCTAACCTATCGATCAGCTTCTAGATATTCAGTTTGAGCTGTACAGCTCGGCCAGCGGAACAAGTGACAAAATTATATCCATATTTTGAAAATCTAATTTTGGCACTAGAACTAATTCAACTGAGGTCCAGAGTCAAAGACTTAGTTGCAATTGTCAAAACATCTCCAACAACAGACCAAGCAATTCACTCGTTGGAACATGGCTAAATAAATTATGCGATTGCTACAATTATAATTATGAAAAAAATATAAGCAAAAGCTTGTATTTAAAATATTTTATATCATTGCGATAAGCAGCTGATAAAAGACCCTGTTATATATGTAAAAATGCCCAAGAGACAAACTTAGGTTTATTTTGTAAAGTGACACTTTTGTAAAGTGACATTTCCACATTAATGGTAAAATGCATATGTGCTATTGATAAAGGGCATCAAATTGGACATGCTTGCAGATTGATGCAGTATTTTGCTGATGTCATCATTGCATAAGCAATTTGTTTAATCCTTCCAATAAGTTAGATTTAATTTCATAGCATTTTTTTTATTCGGAAAGAGATGTGTAAGCCAAACTGGATGAGAGACGCAGGGTATAGGTTTTGAACACCTGAATACGTCTGCATCCTGTCCTTCCATGCGTTGGAATACGTAAGTTTCAAAGTCCTAATTAAAAAAAAAATCAGTAATGGGATGTGGCCGAGTAGCTTAGTTTATTGAACTAGTGTTTCTGAGATCTTGGGTTCAAGCCCTGAGTGACAAATAAATACATAATTTGGCACTGCACCTTGAGGGTAAAAATGTGTTCCAATTATGTCATGCAATCAAGTTCAGACCCCTCACCTCCAATGCCTGCTCAGAAACGCTGTTCCAAATCGTTATGTGTACAGGATTGCACTATAGCCACCACCGAAGCCACGAAAACTGACAAAAAGAGAAATACTTTCTTCTGTCGTCTGGGAGCACCTGGTATTGGGTCGACAAAAACATAAATTGGTAGTCATTTGGAGTAGTCTAACAATACTCCTTTGGCAAAGTGTTCCTAGCACTGTGAATTCATTTTTGTTATATAAAGACGGAAAAGACCACCGACTAGCAGCAAAATGGCAAATATGAAATTATATATAAAGACATTTTACAATTTATCACTTTCAAACATTCCCAGAAGGCCTACAAACCTTCAAGTTGGCTAAAGTGTACAAAAAGAAACGTGTTTGTTAGGTTTGGAATTAATGTCCCCAGTGAGTACAGAAGCCCAAACTTTAGTTATAACACTGACAAAATTCTGCACAAGTGCAGGCCTTTTATCCTGGCTTTATACTGCAACAGTGTTCACCATTTTAAAAATAAAATCAATTGGACAATTTTCCATAAACCCTTTCAAATATTCCCTCACCAAGTTTCCTCTTGAAACCAATGAGTACCAAAAACACATGCATACGCCGTGCCACGCAGTGACGCCACCGAGCAACAACTCTGCGAAGCGCCAATGGGAATATTACGAGCAGTGGTTACCCCTTGTTGGTTCTTTGCAAGAATCACCGGGAACGTTACACCTATTTACAGTTTGTAAAATAAATAATGAACTTTACATTTGTATTTAATAATCAACTTTTTTTTGTAAAACACAATTAATCAATTATGTACACTCCTATATACAGTCGTATACACAGCATCGTAATAAATTACAGATGTATATTCACAATGCAAAGTCACTTAGTAGCACGCGCACACGAACAACTGCAAACATCTATTTTGAAAAATATTTTTTTTATGCAAGAACATGCGTCACATTAACTCCAGACTACAAAATTATTGAAGCTTAGATGTACAAATGTAGGTATTCGTTTGTGTGTGTTACCAATGTGAAAGGCATGGCTTGTCGTGCATGAATTGGCAACAAAGCCAATTGCTATTAACAACCTGGACCCCATTTTCCACAGCACAGACTGGAAACACTCGTGTGTCAGTTTCCTTACTGCAATCCAATGCTCTGTATATCCCGAATATTGTTATATATAAATAAAACGTTGCCACTATGTTTTTCTGCCGTCAATAAATAGAGGAATTTTTACATGTGGACAAAAACCGGCGTCGAGCATCTTGTGGTATGAACTATAGAATGCAATGATCATTTTCCACAACAGCTAGAAGACGAAACTCAGTTGCAATAGAAATGAAATACATTTCAGCAACAGAGAATACACATTTTATTTGGCCACTATACAGTTGCGATGCATGTTGACCAGACAGTGGACACAAATATGTATTATTATAATTGTATAGATATAAAACATTTAAAACATTTCAAAAATTCTGTAGGTAGCCACTTTAAAGCACGGTCAGTGTGCAGGTATTACCAGCTTTCATTAAGCAGCAATTAGCATTAGGTGCTCTGTTGGTCAGGCATGAGTAGAATAACAATTTGATGCGTAATTGGAATAGACATCTCCATTACTTCTGGACCTCATTCTCGTTAGTGTCCCCATCAAAAGAGACTAATCTAAGCCATGCTTGCCTTCGTACGTATTTGTGTAAAAGCAAATAAAACACATTTGCATCGGCTGCGGACATAAGCACTTTCAAAGTTCTAACAATCACAATCATTTCAACTTGTAACGTGCAGCACCACGACACTGTTTGTTCAGATGTATGCCACCTTTTTAGAGCAATGTGGAAAATTGGGCCATGTGTAGTTAAATAAACCACAACGGTTTCCAGGAAACGTTTTTTAGCATACAGGTTCAAAACCTCGACTGATTTTTTCTCCAATGAGAAAACTATTACATTTTTATTCCACTAAAACTAACGATAGAGGTCAAATACATTTTGCACGATATAAAGAATGTAAATTAATGCAAGGATGACTGGTTAAACTGTAAATAGTGTCCTTTTATCACGAGTCATTGAATTGTACTCCTATTCTTGGTTCTTTCGGTAAAGTCACGTAGAAGGGAAACAATCAAATAATAAAAAGAAAACAAGAAAACAATTTATTTTATTTTTTATTTTATTGTTTCCCTTCTACGTGACTTTACCGAAAGAACCAAGAATATGAATCCCTGCAGTCACGAAAGCTTTAAATCAAAATAGTTACTCCTGCCAAGTTGTAGGGCTTTTTTTAATTGATCAGTGACTTAAAACACTGTCAACGAATGGTTTGCGGGTGACTTTTACCGCTGTGAGGTTGGTTTGCAACTTTTAGCAACCTTGACATTGACTGCAACATCTACTTCTTGCATCCATTGAAAACCTTTCATCTAAATTCTGTTTTTTATGAATAAAATGTTCGTAATTAGTTGGCCAGGTTGCTATTTTGGTGTAATTAACATTTCACATCGTATGCCTATTCAATAATGGAAAATAGATGCAAAGTTAAATTTTAAGGTCAATATTTTCTTGGAAATACATTCGTATGATATATCTTAAGGAACATAAATTGCTGTGAAAGGTCAAACTTTTTCTGCTCACCCTTGAGTATTATTTTTTGCTCGTTGAAGGAGTACCATTTTGCCACAGTATGAAAATGTTGACCAATACATTAGAAAAACACATGATTGATTCAAGGTACTACATCTGAATGTAGAATTGTGTCAAGGCAGCTTGACCTGGGAATTGCTATGTCAACTACAACCTGACAAGCATATGCACTTCCTCCATTTAAAACGTAGAATGTGTTAGTATGCCATAATATTCTTAATACAGTGGCTGATTTTTTTGTAAAAGAGCAATAAACACTGATACAAAGACAAAGATCCACCGTGTAGCCTTTAACAGACTGTTAGGGCAAGTGCTGTTAGCTAGCATCTTTTTATGCCAACATATGAGCGGGTTGTTGGTCAGCACGACGCCTGGCCACCTTTGTCTCCCCAATGCTGATGTTCAAAAAATGCACCAGGTACTCATTTGAGACTGAGTTGACCTAGGTGAGACCCAGGACCGGTTCAGATATTCGCCACTGTTATTGGTCGTGAGCAGGAATTGAACCCAGATCACTGGATTTATAGCACAGCACACTGACCACTGCACCGCCATTCACTTTTACATTCACTAGGTCACATACAGGACAGAGATAGCACTACTGTGTCTAGTTATCCAAACAAATATATGGATTTATTCACGGAACATGTTAGAAGCTGAAATAAACGTGAGGTATTTTTAAAATTATGCAATCGAAATAATCTAGAAATTATATCCCTAAAGTCATTGTTTTAACATGTCGTTTGAAGGTGACGAATAAATCACAAGTAACAGTGTAATATATTTCTAGATTTGAAGCTTTCGTGACTGCAAGGATTCATACTTTTAGTTTTTTTCGGTAAAGTCACGTAGGTAAAATAAAATAATAGAGAACAATTAAATCACGACGTTTCGGAGGCAACACAAGCTTCCGTCTTCAGGTGGAACAGTCACAGCAGAATATGTGTCAAGCGCTTGACACATATTTGTGTCAAGTGCTTGTCAAGCACTTGACACAGATATTCTGCTGTGACTGTTCCACCTGAAGACGGAAGCTTGTGTTGCCTCCGAAACGTCGTGATTTAATTGTCAAGCACTTGACACAGATATTCTGCTGTGACTGTTCCACCTGAAGACGGAAGCTTGTGTTGCCTCCGAAACGTCGTGATTTAATTGTCAAGCACTTGACACAGATATTCTGCTGTGACTGTTCCACCTGAAGACGGAAGCTTGTGTTGCCTCCGAAATGTCGTGATTTAATTGTCAAGCACTTGACACAGATATTCTGCTGTGACTGTTCCACCTGAAGACGGAAGCTTGTGTTGCCTCCGAAACGTCGTTATTTAATTGTTCTCTATTATTTTATTTTACCTACGTGACTTTACCGAAAGAAAACAAAAAGTATGTAATATATTTGTTTTGTTTCTGGATAGTAAGTGTTATTTCCTAATTGGTTATGCCTCAAAAGTACAGAAAATGGCTATTATTCCCCACAAACTTTGCTTTTGTGACCAGAACAGGGATATTTTAAAATTTACCTTTTTTCCAGAACATTCCAGATATATTCAGTGCTAGGAAACTTGGGAGTAACTTCTACAACATTATAGAATTTTACAGTAATATAAATAGTAGTATAAATACGGGGGCCTTAAGCCCACCCGTTCAGTTTAGTTACAGCTGCCTAAGTGGATACATATCTGAATTTTTCTGAGATGGCATCGAGAGGCTTCAAGCATCCGGCAGACGCATGTTGCTATGTCTGCGGCCAATTTATCAAGACAAGAACGAAACAGTACTCTGTGGAAGCATCTGCTAAGATGTGTGAGGCGTACATGGCATATTTCGGCATGCCTGTCGGGGATGGAGACAAACCCTAGGCACCTCATTTCACCTGCGAGCAATGCAAAAATACTCTGGAAGGTAAGATGGACAATTGTTGCACAGAATTTTAAGTTTTAAAATTTGTTACAATTTTTTAAATTGTAATTTTTTTTAAAACTGTTTTACAATTTTCAATGTTATTGAAAACATATATATGAATGAAAAATGTTGCGAAAATCTCTTACACATTAGTCATGGGTGAAATTAATATATTTTTGTAGGATGGTACAGAGGGGAAAAGAGAGCCATGAAGTTCGCTATCCTAAGAATTTGGCAGGAACCCACTGACCACTCAAGCAACTGCTACTTCTGCATGGTGGACCCTTCCAAACGACGGACTGGCAAGAATACACCTGCTA
Source organism: Petromyzon marinus (assembly GCF_048934315.1). NCBI lineage: Eukaryota > Metazoa > Chordata > Hyperoartia > Petromyzontiformes > Petromyzontidae > Petromyzon > Petromyzon marinus. The sequence continues at coordinate 10,489,773 of NC_133671.1, forward strand.
TCACGTATCCGGACCTTCCTTCATCCCAGGTGCCACGCTGCCATGACCTCCCCGTACCCACTCCTCCTCAGAGAGAGCAGCCGTCTTTAGAAGAGAGCAGCAAGTCAAAGAGCGAGGAAGACGTTGTAGATCCAGATACCAATTTCAGAGGGGGAGCTGAGTAGAGAAACCCATTCTACCCCAACCAAAAAGACCTCAACGATTTGATCAGAGATATTCGTTTTATCAAGTCCAATTGCGAGCTTTTGACGTCTAGGCTTAAGCAGTGGAACTTGTTGGATGAAAGTGCAAGTTGCAGATTAGAGGAAGCGTCACCAACCTTTTTACAGCTTCTTCACCCGTCAAGATGGGCTCTGCTTCTGCCACAATGTGACCAAGTCTGTTCGAGGCAATCGGAATCGCCTGTAACCAGAATGAGTGGCGCCTCTTCATTGACAGCTCTTCCAGGAACCTCAAATCCGTTCTGCTGCATAATGGTAACAAGTACCCGTCTCTTCCCCTGGCTCACTTGGTGCACCTCAAAGAGGATTACAACAGCATCAAGACCTTGCTGGACACCTTGCAGTATGATGCATATGGCTAGGAAGTCATCGGGGACTTCATAATGGTGGCATTCCTAATGGGTCTCCAAGGCAGTTTTACCAAGTTTCCCTGCTATATTTGCCTTTGGGACAGCAGGGACACCAAGGCACACTACCACAGGCGGCACTGGACACAGCGGGCCGAGTTCTCTGTGGGGAGGAACAACGTCAAGTGGGAGCCACTGGTGGACCACCGGAAGGTGCTGATGCCACCACTGCACATCAAATTGGGCCTTATGAAACAATTTGTTCGAGCTGTAGATAAGGAGTCGGCAGCCTTCAAGTACCTTCAAGACTTCTTCCCTAAGCTGTCGGAGGCAAAGGTCAAAGCCAGTGTCTTCGTCGGACCACAGATGAAGAAGATCCTGGAGTGCAATTACTTCCTCAAGAAGCACTCGTAAGGAGATAGCGGCTTGGAACAGCTTTGTCGCAGTGGTTCGTGGCTTCCTGGGCAATCACAAGGTTTAAAACTATGTGCAGCTGGTTGAGACTTTGGTGAAGAACTACGGCACAATGGGCTGTTTGATGTACCTCAAACTCCATATCCTGGATGCTCATCTTGATAAATTAAAGGAGAACATGGGAGCATACTCGGAGGAGGAAGGCAAGCGCTTCCACCAGGATATACTGGACTTTGAACGCCGCTACCAAGGACATGATGGGAGACTATATTTGGGGGCTGATTCGTGAAAGTGATTTACAGTTTATTCGTAAATCTCGAAAAACTACTCACTTCTAAATCTTTTGTAGTAATTTTTGTATTACTTAAGTATAACTGAATGTGCATTTGTATTCATGTTGTTTTTTTCTGACTTTATGTGAACGAAAAGACACAAATTCGCCCGTTTTCTCATTGAAAATAGGTACATTTCAAAATATCACTGTCCTGGTCACAAAAGCAAAGTTTGTGGGGCATAATAGCCATTTTCTATACTTTTCAGGCATAAGCAATTACGAAATAACCTACTACACAGGAACAAAAATTGCATTACATAGTGTTATTTTTCACTTAGTCATTGTAGACTATGGCAACAGGGCTGGCCCTGCCATTGGATATTGATAATATTACATTGATTACATGCACCTTGTGACATCATATAATATGATCAAAAGTGCCCATGAATGGCTCTATTATTATTATTATTACTTTTTTGATCGATGCTCATAATTGGATACAGAACACCTTGTGGAGCAGCATTCTTGTGTTGCAATGTTCTGACATGTTAAATTATACAGCACTCACGTGACCCATGGATGAAGGCCCAAATGTATGACTGCAAGCCTTAATAGTTGAAAAGCCAAGAATGTAACATATTTACATTTAATTATATAATATACTTTTAGCAATAAAACTAAATGTATTAATTATATTTACATAACAGATATTTTTTAATATAAATAACCAGTCAATAATTTCGTGTTAATTGGTTTGTGTATGTGCAATATGGTTTTTACTTTGACCAGTGAGGCTTGCGGAAAAGACATCCTATATATTTTTTCTAGAGGATCAACATTATTTATTAACAATTATATCACACGCATATGTTGGAATATTGCTCTGTGAAGAAGGAGGTACTGGGGATAAGCCCACTCTCTGAAGAGAGGACATATTTGTCAATTGCAGGTACATTATGTAAAACATTTTTTTTTTATTAAACCTTTCACTTTATATTTTGTTCGAATAACTGACACAAGTTAAATCTGATAATTTTCCTCTGTGTTTAAAAAAAAGAAAACCAAATACACAACAATCTTAGTTATGGACTCCACCTAGATGTGACCACAAACACAAGCACATCCACACAGTGTTTATGTACGTACGCACACTCAATCACATTTAAACATGCATCCCTTCAAACTATATCTGCCTATCTTAACAAGGTTCTCTGTAAGTGTTTGACACCTTTGTACATGAAGCCTAAATTAGATATTTTATTTTGATCTCATTTTTATTTCGTGTTTTTTTAATAATATCTTGTAATGTTCAGAACGCAACACTGGCAAAAAAAGAATTGCTTTTGCTGTTCTATAAATTGTTATTGACTCGGCTACATATTCCAGAGCAACTTACATGGCTGAAGCACATTGAATAAGTGCTACAATGTATTTTTGAACAAAAAAATTATAAATGTTTTCCCTCAGACATGCCTACATCACATGAACTACTTGCAAGGTTAACAAATCCATGCCTAGGACAATTCACAATGTCGATAATTGCAATGCTCATGTAACACTAACTTGTAAATTTCTCCTCTGTATTTTAACGTGAGACTTTGCAGGGACACAAGATTACACATGTAATATTATCTGCTACAAAACACCTCACTCAGTGCTTGGCCAAGCCTTGCATTTTGCCTTGTCGAGGTAAAATTAATTATCACGCATTTTTAAAGCTGCTATGAAAATTAATGTACACTTGTAAACGTGCCTCTGTTAAAATAAAGGCAATTAATAAAACATAGTAATTACAATGCTCATTTGCATATTTCCTTCCATGCACAAAATAACAACAACACAACATACATACTTGTTAAAGTGTTTATTTTACCAACTATTTATGCTTTCATTTCTAATTTTTTAATTATGTAGCATGCACTTTTTTCACAGTAAACATGCTGTAACCATTTAAATAAAGGGTGTTTTAGAGTTAAAATTAAAAGTCAGCAAATGGTTCTGGCCTGGAAAAGTAATGATCCATTATTGCCTAGGGCTGAATGAACACGTCCCGTTTTGTGCTGAATGCTCATTACCGGTAATAAGTGTCAGCAGATTAGAATTGGCAGCCTTCTCACTGCACTCAGATTGCAGTCTTTGGCACTTATCCACTTTCTTTGATTCTGTGGATATCAGTGTGTGGTTCTTCAGAGTCCCTTAAGCCTGGGTCAAGGCACAGCCATTCAATGTCTTGTTCCTTCCCAACAGGGATTGTCTGGCTTATTTCGGCCATTTTGTCCGGACTGTGCACGGTGGTGAAGGCCGAAAACGTCACCCTCTTTTTCTGCAGTGAGGGGGGATGAACAGAGGAGTCACTCGCTTTGGACTTGGGGCTCCCTTCTCGGATGGCATCATCGATCCCCTGCAGCGTGATCACGAGCTCGTTCTTCGGATGGCTTCGGCTGATGTGATTGCACGCCGTCTTCCTGTCGGCAGCTGCCTCACCCGATTGCTTTGACGTGGAAGCAAAGGCCCCCTGGCTCCCGCGCTCGTCGCCAACGTTCCGCAACTGGATCCAGTCGTGTGAGTGCGTGCCAATCTCGTCCTGCGCCTGCGGCACGAGCTGCTTCCGCTTGTAGCGAATGACGAACGCCGTGCAATTGATGAGGAAAACGAGGATAGCCAGGCAGAAGACGCTGAGCAACGTGTACATCCCAATTTGAAGGTCGCTCAAGCCGGAAGGTCTCTGGGCTTGGTCACCAGCACTTCTGACACCGGTGCCCTTATGCGGAAATTTGGGGTCCACGGGTGGGCTGTCGGAGCTCCCCCGCTTCTGAAGGACCTCCTGCAGAGACTCACCTTGGTCGCCCACGCCATGATTCCGCCACTCGCCTGGCTGGGGCCCAGACGTCGTGCCACCCCGCTTAATGCCCACTTCCTCTCGCTCTGTGTAGATGTGGCCCCGGAGCGAGCCATTGTGCAGGTGTCTCTGATCCCACTGAACATTGGGAGTTGTGCCCATGAAAGCATTTCCAAAGCTGACGCTCACGTTGAGGTTAACCGTCGCCAGCGAGCCCCTGCGCTTGGACTTCTGGCAGCCATTGCAGACGAGCAGCTCCACCTTGAGGAGGCCCCCCGGCTCGTTGCCCTCGCCCTCGGCCAGGATGGAGGGCCATCCGTCTGCCGAGGAGAAGCGCACGGATAGTGCGCTCTCGTCCAGAGAGCTCACGGAGAGGACGTAGTCCCGAGGGTTGTAGGCGTCCATCGGTGTCACCGTGCCATCGCTAAACTGCAGCCAGAGGACAAGCGTGGCCTCCTGTGAAATCAGAAGAAAGTATAATTTTTCAAAAGCTTTACACCGTTTTTCAATTTAATGGAGCTGGAACGCGGTGAGAAGGAATCAATTGTGTTTTCTCGTCGCACATTGACATTATCACGAGCAAATTTGTGTGAGCGTATTATTTTGGCGATTTTTTTTTAAAACATTAGAATCACCTCTGAAATACATTTTGTGGGAATGTAAAAAAAAAGTTTAACAAATACTTTGTAGAATATGCGTGTTTTATGAAACAGGTGTTTAAATTTCAATAATACATCCATCTTAAACAACTATTTACATCTGTGACAAACACAAAAGCATAACATTTTAGTAATACCCTTGTTTTTTTATATACCGTATGTTGTTGTCAATAAAATTCCCACTGCTACCCAAATGAAATATATTGACCAACAAATGTAATCAAAACAGTTGAACAACTTTACCCCAAGTGCAATCCCTTTACTACCAGAGCTTTATACGTTGCTGTTGTTTACATAAGACCGAGGTAATCTGCACAGAGTTACACTATAAGTGCACAAGCCTTCATCGACAGAATTAAAATAACTTAACAGATATTTCAGAGTGAATGATGTTTAACGAGGTTTACTTACACTGTTGGATTTTGGATATTTTGCCTTTCAAATTTGTCGCAAACGTCACGTGTCTGTTTTTAAATTTGTAATGTATTTTGAATAGAAATAAAGCGCTTAAAAGATTGTTCCATTTATTACACTGGTCTACATACAAAATGCTTCCGAAATAAATGTAGTCCAACTTTACTCATTCTGGGTCACTGAGAATAAAAATGCTTGCAATTGTTGATTGGTTCTAATTTTGAAGATATGCTACTGGTCAGGATATACGACCCTTGACTTGGGAATGGGGGAGGATAAGTGATCTAAATTTAAACCAGAAATTACTAAAATACATATTTGACTGGATATATTAATAAATCTATGACTGGCTTTGGACAGTACTTGCTATTTGTACAAAACAATGAATGATGATGCAATATGAATCTGATATGAATTGCATCGTGTTATTCCTAGAAGTCATAGATGATGCAATAATAACTAGACTTACATCCCTCTGCTGAACAAATTGCCCTATATCAGCTCTAGAATAATGCGGTGTTGTGCTCTCTTATTTGTTAGTGTTTGATTTTGCAAAGGGACGACTTTTTGGTTTTGCCCAAGTGAGCAAAGATGCCTCGTACATGTGAACAAAGTAGATAACTTCTGGTATGTTTGTGGTGATGTGACTTTTGCATCACAAAAGCGCAGTATAACCACTATGATTAATAAAGCCTATAACCGTTATTTTGGCTGCAAAATTGGAGATCAGGACAAGATCTAGGCCCCACACATATGCTGCAACACTTGTGCAACAAATCTTCGCCAGTAGTTGAACAGGAAATCTATGCTTTTTGCAGTGGCAATGAGTTGGAGAGAGCCAACAGATCATATCAGCAATTATTACTTCTGCATGACGCCTCCAATTGGTAAAGGTGTGTCAAAGAATAAATAGTGGACTGTGCATTATTCAATGGAGAAGGACTCCCGGTTCCTGATGCACCATAATTATTCTCACTTGAGTCAGACGAGGAAGAGGATTAAATTTCTGGTCCTGCACCATCAAGGTTCCAGATTTTCTCCCATCCTCCTACTCTGAACCACACTTCATAACACAAGGTGAACTAAAGACCTTGTCAGGGATTTGGAACTACCCAATAGTAAGGCAGAGCTGTTGGGCTCCAGAATGCAGCAGTGGAATCTCCTGGCAGGTGATGTTAGGGTTTCCATGTTCCGTGGCCGTCAAAAGGATCTTGTCCTATTCTTCTTCATGAAAGGTGATCTTGTAGCCTGCAACAATATCGATGATGTGATGGCAGCCCTCAACAGCGTTCATGATTCAGATGAGTGGAGACTGTTCATCGATTAATCGAAGATGAGTCTTAAAACTGTTTTGCTGCATAATGGCAATGTTTTGCCATCAATTCCAGTTCGTCGTACAGTCCATATGAAGGAAACCTATGACAACAAGAAACAACTTTTGAGGTGCATAAACTATGACCAACATCAGTGGCAGCTTTGTGGCGATTTGAAGATTGTAGCTCTCTTGCTTGGTCTGCAGACTGGATACACAAAGTACTGCTGTTTTCTCTGCGAATGGGATAGTCGTGTGAGAGATAGATTGGCATCTCCGACAGTTATTGGAGCTTGGGAGGAAAAGTGTTCAGCATCCACCACTTGTTGAATCAAGGAAGACTTTGTTACCACCCTTACACTGAAAAGCTGGGTCTGATGAAGAACAAAACACAAACAACTTTCAAGTACCTCCGTGAAAAATTTTCCAAGTGAAGCTAAGATAAAGGAAGGTGTTTTTGTTGGTCCTCAGATGCGTGAACTTCTTCGAGATGATGCATTTGAAAGTGCACTGCGTGGCAAGGAAGAGAAGGCATGGAAAGCCTTCCAGTTAGTGGCAACACATTTTCTCGTAAACAACAAGGCAGACAACTATTGGGAGTTGGTGGAAAACCTCCTCAAGGCATACAAAAGCCTTGGTTGCAACATGTCACTAGAGATACATTTTTTTTTCACTCTCATCTAGATTTTTCCCACCGAACTGCGCAGCAGTGAGCGACGAGCATGGCGAGCGATTTCACCAGGACATTGCAACAATGGAAAAACGCTGTCACGGCAAACGGAGCCCATCAAAGCTTGCAGGCTATTGCTGGAGAGTGACAACAGAAGCTCAATTTAATGAATACAAGAGACAAGCCAAGAGGCGCCGAGTAGACACTGAGTAAGGACTACACCATGTACTTATATATACATAAGTTTTTATACTTTTGTTTCATAATATAAATATTATTTATATAACCCATTTTACATGAACAGGACAGGTGACACGTTATCATGTAAAGCGACCGACCATAAACATATGAAAATACCTAGGTTTACAATTTATGAGTAAAACTCTACTATCTACACAATATACATAGACGTAAATTGTAACTCAATCAGTTGTTTCTATTGTCATATTTGAATTCAGCACATCAAAATCCATTATAAACAGCACATTTCATCTCTGAAGCAGACGTCTAAAAAATTGTAGACCAGTGTTATCTGTGGCTATAGAAGTTAATGCGAATGCTGTCGCAAAAGGTCACACGTTTGGTACAACGGTCCTTCACTGATGATGCGTGATGAATGAATTAATATAGCTAAACACCAATACATTTTTAATCTAATGGGCAGACAAATATAGTACATGAATGCACAAATAAACATATAAATGTTTGGAATTTCATTCATCCTTTCCACAATTAAAAACAATGACATGCACGACAACCTACATTCATTGCACAATACTCATTATTCAACTTAAAACACTCATAACCAGCATTCAGAAATGTAAGCAATTTGAAGTTCCAAATTTATTTTTTTGTCTTTGACATCTCTCCTCTTGAGACGCATATTTCTGTCACCTTGCAAGCTGTAACAAACTTTGTTGCATGGAACTTGTATTCTGCATTACATCAGGTGTACAGTGATGGATTGCAATAGAGGTACATTTGCATGAGTCTGGCTACTTTTGCTATGGAAAGTTGTTATGGATAAAACATACGAATAAGATATGGTATACATACACACACTCTATATGGTGTATATACACACGATAACCTTGACTAAAATAACATGGTAAATAAGCGTGAATTTGAAAAAAGTAATAATGGTGTAAACATAAATTGCACATTAATGATAAAAAAAACATTCACACGAATGCCTATCTTAGAACGCACATGTAAACAGTCTTGAGTAATATTACAAACCCCGAACAAAGTTTATGAGATCAAAGTCATTGGGGGGAAGTGGTGGTGCAATGGTAGGAATGCTACACTATGAATCTGGCGACCTGATAATTATATACAAGTATATATATAGACGTATATAATTAGTTTCGTTCCCAGCGATGGCATGGATTAGTGGTGAATGATATATAATATCTGAACCGAAACTGGACTTCCTTGTCTCCACCAAAATGCACTCGCCGGTGGTGAAGTATGGTAAAAATAAACCCCAATATCTGACACATCGTGTGGAGGCCTTTATTGAGGAGTGGGTTGACAATGGGCTGTACATTCTATTTTTTACTTGCTGAATACACACAAAAACTATACATTTCCACAAACAATATAATTGTTTTGTGATACGTAATTATGCATTCGACATAGCAGTGTTTTTTTTCCATATGCCTTCCCAATTATTTTAATGTACACTTTTATTCTCCCCTGGAGTAGAAAGGTGAAAGGGTTGATGCCCACATTGAAGAATTGCTTCCAAAATTCCTTATTTTGATATATGGAGTTTTGAGAATGGAAGAGTTATAGGTTCCCACATGTTATTTTCCACAGCATACACTGTCATACTCTGGTACTTAGCAACATCTATGAGAATCACTGATACCCCTGTGGAATTACTTTGGATTGTAAAGCGACCAAATATACATGCACTCTAAAGAAAGTTATTTTCTCTCTGTGTGACTTGATATGAACTATAAAAGGTAATGGTGCAGCCCCGCATTTACTTTCTCATGCCAATGCCCTTGTCGAGGAAATGTAGCTGAACTTTCAAACGCTAAACCACACACTTCTGAAGAGGTGGGAGTACCCACTGCAACTCAATCCCATCACATACGACCTTGCCGAGTAGACAGGCGGCAGGGAGAAACACCGTTGTTTCAACTCCCGCATAGTATCTAGTTAAACAATAAGACAGCCCTTTCAACCCACTGGTGGATGAAGGCCTCCATACTCCATACCATGGCCAAACCAAAAAACTTTTCGAAATCACCAAAATAACGCCATAAATGCAATGTAACAGTGATCATAGGGACTGTGACCGAATTTTTAATAATAAACTACATAAATAACATGTAACACCAAACCCTAGAGCCATAGCTGGCTGAATGAGTCACTCCACAACAACAGGAGCATCAGTCGGAGTATCACATTTTTCAATGCACCTTTAAGATCAGCACACTAAATCAAAATACAGAATAATACTTTGCAGTGGTCATGCCACGCAAGTAGCGATGACACGAAGACAGCGACGGCCCCAAGACAGCTATGGTGTGAAGACAGTCGACCTCGAACCCACGGCAGTTCCGAACCTTGCCTCTCACCTCCTTTTATTTCTGGTGTGGCCCTCAATATTCCCCCGGCCATGCCCCCTTTCTCGAATTCTCTAGCCCGTTCCCGAACTTCACAGATGGTTCCCCTTCCGTAATTACCCCTCGTGACCACTGGGCCACGTACTTTTCCTGCACTCGCACTGTCGCCACCCACGCACTGTCTCTACACCCGCACTGTCTCGACATCACCCCCCACACCTTCTAAAAAAAAAAGCCGTCTCAGCTCATAATTTAATGACAGTGTACCGCGTCAGGGCCGAAGAAGCGCATATGTAAATAAGAAATGTTTTAACCCGACGTCCGATGAACATTAGGGCAGGTGAACTGCATAAATAAAATAACCCGACGCCTGACTCTCATTAGGGCGGAAAAAAAACCCGTATCTAAAAAAACAACCCGCTATGACCATGGGAGATCTGCTTAGTGGAATCATAAACACTTTGACCGGGTCCTTGATGCCGGTCTATCGCTCTGGGCGGATTTCTGTGCCTCTCCGGGCAATGGCGGCTTGCACAAAAGCCTTGAAGGGGTTGGCTCATCCCTGGACTCTGAGAAATTTGACTGAGCTCCAGGCGGTGGTCCTTTGCACTTGGCGGCTTCTTAATGTTCCCCGGACTTGAGGGATTTGGAAACTGTTGGGGCTGGGAAGCGGTCGTCGGTGGGGCAGGGGATGTCGGTGAGGTCGTCGATGGCCGGGCGCCGTCCCGGCATCCCCACGCGATGTGTCCCGGTCATCCACACCAGAAGCAGGAGATGGAGGGTCTGTCTGGTGGAGGGATCGCCACTCCCCTCGGACCACAACCTCGAGGCCATCGCGAGATGTCCACTCACCATCGAGGCCACCCCTGTGCCGCCACTGCCATCTCCCTCCCCAGCTCCCAATCCTCCTCCGTCGGCCGTGCGGCGCTTCTTGTTGCTCGGGCGGTCAACGTGTAGCCCGACTCAGGCTCACCTGACCACGCCACCACCCGGGTCCACCTGTTTATGTTCTCGTGGGCCTGCCGGCATCTGGCCACCCACATGGACGTCCGTGTCTCCTCCTCGATAACGGGCAGCATGATCCCCATCTCCTGTGCTAGCACCAACAACTTTTCCATCATCAGGGAGTCTATCGCCGCTTGATCCATGCGCAGGTACACCGCCTGCCCAAGCGCCATCAGTGCGCTGCGGTAAGCAAGGGGCACCTCTGCGCGTTGGATGGAGGATCAAAGATGGCTGCCATCTCTTCGTACACCTGTCGAAAAGTGGCCTGCTTTTCTGGCTGGATGGCTCAAAATGCTGCAAGAGAATCGTCATCGAGGACCATTGGCAAGGCCCGCAGAGCCTTGTCTTCCGTCCACGCGACGGACGAGTATGCAACCTCGAAACGGCAGATGAAGGCAACCCAATCGCCTCCCGCTGGCATGAACTATCTGACGGGAGGCAGCCGCCTTGGCCGGCCCTCTGCTCCTTCGTGCGCCGTCGGGGATGGAGTCGACTCCGGAGCCACCTGCGTCGGTGGCAAAATGGCGGCCGTCGATCTCGCCCCCTCCCCCGTGGGGGAAATGGCAACCATCGATCGCGCGGGCTCCACCGCGTGGAAGGTGGTGGGCGGCGATCGCGCGGGCTCTGCTGCATGGGAAATGGCGGCCATCGATCGCGTGGGCTCTGCCACGCAAACGATTGGGCGCTGCTGCGTGTTCTACGTGGCCCCTCCACTCGCCGCCGCTGCGCCCAGCAGCAGGGAGAGCTGTGCGATGGCCACGAGGAGCAGGTCGAGCCATCCTGCCATCTCACGCCACCCTTCCGCGGCCCGTGGCTGCTATCCAGCAGCCCCTTCTCCCTCGACCTCCGCCGCTGCTCCTGCTGCACCCAGGGGGTTCGGTCACCGGGACGCCTACTTCCGGGACTGCCGGGAGGGGGGTCTCCTAATCGTCTTCACCCTTGTCCGAGCTCGATGCAGGTGGGTTTTTCCTTTCTTGAATATCTTGACATGCTTCTGACACCAGTTGTAGTGACTATCGGACAACTTGAACTGTAGAGGTTTCTTTATTTACTTTTTAGGGCGCTTCGCGCAAATAACTTAGTCAGGGATGACACGCTGATAACTTGGACAGGGATAACGTACAGATAACTTGGGCCAGGGATGATGCACAGATAACTTGGGCCAGGGATGGCACGCAAATAGCGACGACATGAAGACAGCAGCGGTAGCGACACACACTGTCTCTACACCCGCACTGTCTCTACACATGGATACACCCAATTTTAAAGGCAATAAAAGTTTAATTTGTTTTCTACCAAATTCAGGTTTGCTTTGCCTTATAGGTTTTCTATTCTGACACCAGATTTTATTCTGACCTAAAAATAACTTATTAAATCAGTCCAGGTGTCGCTTTCAGTGTGTACCACTTAACCAACACAATGCAATTACACTCTCACTATGATTCTCAATTGAGAAACGGAAATATTACAATGAGAATATGTGCAAAAGTTATTGTCTTTGTTCAAGGCTATCTCTGCTGCGTGCATTTCACAGGTTGTCACATTTCACACATTTCTCAAATGTGCTGCATAGGACGTAACAGTAACTGGTACCCTCACTGAAGTTATTAGTGATATACAGTGAGGGAAAAAAAGTATTTGATCCCCTGCTGATTTTTTACGTTTGCCCACTGACAAATAAATTATCAGTAGGTTTATTTGAACAGTGAGAGACAGAATAACTACAACAAAATCCATAAAAACGCATGTCAAAAATGTTATAAATTGATTTGCATTTTAATGAGGGAAGTAAGTATTTGACCCCTCTGCAAAACATGACTTAGTACTTGGTGGCAAAACCCTTGTTGGCAATCACAGAGGTCAGACGTTTCTTGTAGTTGGCCACCAGGTTTGCACACATCTCAGGAGGGATTTTGTCCCACTCCTCTTTGCAGATCTTCTCCAAGTCATTAAGGTTTCGAGGCTGACGTTTGGCAACTCGAACCTTCAGCACCCTCCACAGATTTTCTATGGGATTAAGGTCTGGAGGCTGGCTAGGCCACTCCAGGACCTTAATGTGCTTCTTCTTGAGCCACTCCTTTGTTACCTTGGCCGTGTGTTTTGGGTCATTGTCATGCTGGAATACCCATCCACGACCCATTTTCAATGCCCTGGCTGAGGGAAGGAGGTCCTCACCAAAGATTTGATGGTACTAGGCCTCGTCCATCGTCCCTTTGATGCGGTGAAGTTGTCCTGTCCCCTTAACAGAAAAACACCCCTAAAGCATAATGTTTCCACCTCCATGTTTGACGGTGGGGATGGTGTTCTTGGGGTCAGAGGCAGCATTCCTCCTCCTCCAAACACGGCGAGTTGAGTTGATGCCAAAGAGCTCCATTTTGGTCTCATCTGACCACAACACTTTCACCCAGTTGTCCTCTGAATCATTGAGCTGTTCATTGGCAAACTTCAGACGGGCATGTATATGTGCTTTCTTGAGCAGGGGGACCTTGTGGGCGCTGCAGGATTTCAGTCCTTCACGGCGTAGTGTGTTACCAATTGTTTTCTTGCTATGGTCCCAACTGCCTTAAGATCATTTACAAGATCTTCCCGTGTAGTTCTGGGCTGATTCCTCACCGTTCTCATGATCATTGCAACTCCACGAGGCGAGATCTTGCATGGAGCCCCAGGCCGAGGGAGATTGACAGTTCTTTTGTGTTTCTTCCATTTGCGAATAATCACACCAACTGTTGTCACCTTTTCACCAAGCTGCTTGGCAATGGTCTTGTAGCCCATTCCAGCCTTGTGTAGGTCTACACTCTTATCCCTGACGTCCTTGGAGAGCTCTTTTGTCTTGGCCATGGTGCAGAATTTGGAATGTGATTGATTGATTGCTTCTGTGGACAGGTGTCTTTTATACAGGTAACAAGCTGAGATTAGGAGCACTCCCTTTAAGAGTGTGCTCCTAATCTCAGCTCGTTACCTGTATAAAAGGCACCTGGGAGCCAGAAATCTTTCAGATTGAGAGGGGGTCAAATACTTATTTCCCTCATTAAAAGGCAAATCAATTTATAACATTTTTGACATGCGTTTTTCTGGATTTTGTTGCTGTTATTCTGTCTCTCAATGTTCAAATAAACCTACCATTAAAATTATAGACTGATCATATCTTTGTCAGTGGGCAAACGTACAAAATCAGCAGGGGATCAAACGTTTTTTCCCTCACTGTAAATCCTATATATTCATGAGAGTGGTGTTGGGTGCGACTCGTTAAAGTGTAATGGATATTGCTATTAGCCTGGATGGCTGCTATGAACTAGTACGATTGCTGGCTGGTATAGCACATAGTAGAGTGGTATAAACTACTCCAAAGATACCTTAAATAATTATAATTTAACGTCATTCTTAAAGCACAAGGCTGTCATAAGGTGCCATGTTTTGAAGGCTTGTATAGTCTGCCAGTCAAAGAAATTTCACTTGATGATTTTACCCAATTGAGGAATGTGCGAGTCATATTTCAAGTTTGGACTGAGACGCTGTGCAAACATGGCCTAAACTGTATATTTATAACGTCAGAAGATCTTTGATGTACATCATGAAGCAGACAGTGCACAATCTTTCGATTAATACACTCACAGTATTATTCCGGGGAGCTCCAACTGTGAACCTCTGCAATAATAATAATAATCAAATATTACCATTAGCAATGCATATTCAGCACTGTCTTTTTTAACAGACTACAATGGACAGCCATTTTAGCACATGTGCAAATAACAAGTTACACTGATTCACACAGAAATATGCCAATTATTGCTAGTGTTAAGTGTACTAAGCACCTCCGAATACATATCACGTGTATGATACACTCACCTATATGCCTAATAGAAGGCCAGCGCATAACAACACAGCAACTGCGTTGCTGTCCTGCGTACATGTACAGTCCATTTCTGTCAATCTACTGCTGAACGACAGCCTTCTCATGGCCTGTGGGCTGTAATATTTGACCATACTTCAGTGTGGGTTGAAGGCAGTAGGATTGGAGAACATCGAAACACGTTTCTGTACTCCCCTCTTCTACCCACAATGCATACCACACATGTCTTTTTATAGCCAGTATTAGTCAGAATCGCTATTTCATATATTCATACCATGTGATGTGATGAAAACTGTAGGATGTTCAAGGGGGGAAATAATAAATGAATTTCAAAAGTGAATTTGGCCTGCAGGTGACTGGGCACCACTGAGATCCAGAGTTCAAATCCATGTTTCAGCTGTCTGTAGTGATGGTCTTAGCACCGTCACCAATATATTAATACAAATAATTATGTTGAATCTTGATTTTCCACTTGATTTGGCCTAATCCA
Source organism: Petromyzon marinus (assembly GCF_048934315.1). Lineage (NCBI taxonomy): Eukaryota > Metazoa > Chordata > Hyperoartia > Petromyzontiformes > Petromyzontidae > Petromyzon > Petromyzon marinus. The sequence goes on from NC_133671.1 coordinate 10,504,847, forward strand.
GCACTGAAAATTTAAATATATACATCAGTTTGACTGTCATGCATGCTGTATGGGAAAGCACATTCCCAATTGTGCAAAAAATATAAAAGGATCACTTGAAGGATTTTTCAGAAATCTTGTGAAAAAGCTCTTCTTCCACAGCCGTTTTCTGACACAGGATCACACTGCTCTGATAGGTTTCAGAATAGATTTTTATCTCATGACATGATTCCAAAAGCACAATTGGAATAAATTGGGGAAACAGAGACACAAAAGTTTACTTGGTCTGAAGCTGCACGGAGAACTTCCGTTTCAGTGGGGAGTGTGAGGGCATGTAGATTATTTTCTTCTCCAGACATGAGCATCTGAGATAATGAGGTGAGGGGGTGAACTGAAAAGACACTCTCATTACAGCCCCAAAGCTTGAGATGCAGTGTTTTGTCAAGAATTTTTTTTTGGGATTTGTGTAGATGGAAGTATTTTTAGAACATTAATGACATGCTGAGGGATGTCAAGGTGAGAATTAATGGCATATATGAAAGTGAATATACAGAAAAGTAACAAGTTGAGCTTGCAACGTAGGCAGTTTAAATTTCTGATAATCTTGATATTTAGTAAATTCACACTTTAGAAGCTTTTCACCTACATCAATTGCAATTACAGAAAACAATCTAAAGATAAAGTTGAAAGAAAAATAAAAACCAAACACGTATATTACGTAGGACATGAAAATAATAATGACCATATATTAGAACATATATAGTGTGATAAAATATGTCAAATGTTTTCATACAACATGTAATTACATAATGATAAATATTTAAATCAAAATTTCAGAACATTAATGGAACGTATCCATAACTCGCAAAATGAAATTCACATACAAGATAATATATTGATTATTTTATATTTAAAGCTTTCGTGACTGCAGGGATTCATATTCTTGGTTCTTTCAGTAAAGTCACGTAGAAGGGAAACAATAAAATAATAAAAATATAAAACAATAAAATTCTCACGACGTTTCGACTGCAACACAAGCAATCATCATCAGGTGTGAAAACCACAGCAATTTTCTTGCGAGAGAATGTTATTGTTTTATATTTTTATTATTCTGTTTCCCTTCTACATGACTTTACCGAAAGAACCAATAATATATTGATTATTAATACAGATTATATAACTAATTTACAATGATTATACTATTCTTTGGGTCTTTCGGTAAAGTTACGTAAATAGGTTAAAATAAAAACAAATAAACAAAAAACTACGACGTTTCGATCACAACACAAGTGATGACGATCGCTTGTGTTGTGATCGAAACGTCGCAGTTTTTATCTTATTTATTTTTTATAATTTGAACCGATCTACGTGACTTTACCGAAAGATCCAAATAATATGAATTCCTGCAGTCACGAAAGCTTTAAGTCAATTTTTAATGATTATACTCTTTCAAAGTTTATATATTCCACGTTATTTTTAATATAATAAACAAATATCATCAGCCATGATCAGTCCACTTTCAGGATGAAGGCTTCCCCAATAAAATATAATAACTGTATATCTTTTACATTTGTGTTCACCTTGAAATGATTACATTTAGCATTGGTAGCCCATTTGTTATGTACGTAAAGCTCCAATAATGATATAGTTTGGAGGAAAAGTTTTATGAACAATTTGATTGAACGGTGTTTCATTAAGTAACTCCATTTCGTGATTTAAATTGTTTTAATTGTGCAAAGTGAAATCACTTTGAAATCAAATGCAAAATGGTCTTGTTATGAATTACAATTATCAATTATATCACATTTGCAATATGAAGCTGGCAGCAACATCAATTATCCCCAATTATCATATGCAGACTAATTCAACGCATACTGCCAAGTCACTTAAACACGTTGTTTGCTGCTGAAAAATGAATAATTGCATTACCTTCAAAACATCACGTACATATTGAGATAAAAAATCAGTCAGAGAAATAAAATCGTGTATTCTTGACTTTCAAAAAATTATGCATATGGTGAAAACAAGCTTAGAAATATACAACAACCTCATCACCGTCATGTCGACACACATTCTCACAGCAACAATTTCATTTGTATGAATTGTGTTCACCTTGTTCAGGAAGACAAATACATATTTTGGCTCAATTAAAACAAGCTAATGTCTGCAACCCCCATTTACTATGCATTGCAGATATAATTTTGCAGAATGTGTTTTCTGAAACTGTGCCCATATATAATGTATATAGTAAAGTCCTATGACATCAACCATGGGGCCGTCCATAAATGACGTTACGCGATTTTGGACGATTTTGGACCCCCCCCCCTCGTCACACGGCGTCACAAAAAGTCAGACCCCCCCCTCAAATATGACGTCATAAGGCTCTGCCCCCCCCCAAACCATATTTCCATTTTGAAAATAAAACATGCTTCAAATCGCTTTAAACTATTGTCATTGTAGTGCATATTTAATGTGGCGCTGCATTCTGATGTTGTAGGAGAAAATTAAATATACCTTTTAATAAATGTTAAGTAGAACGTGTTGTCTATATTTATTTAAAGTTGCGCATTTTGATGTGACGTCACATTTCTCAACCCCCCCCCCCCCCACCTCGTCACACATCGTCACAAATGTCTGACCCCCCCCCCCCCCCCCGCTAGGTGCGTGACGTCACTTATGAACGGCCCCTATGTGTAGTGGGTACAGATGGAGACCGAGACTTCTTCTTGGAGGCAACACGTTTATTTAACAACAGCCTTAACACGAGGGGTAGCTGCCCCTTCCACCAGGTAACGTGTGGAGGTATATTCTCCAGGTTAGCGACTCTGAACAAACGGGGCGGCGATCGCGGACCGGACCCTAGCTCAGGTCCGGGTCCCGTAGTTGGAGTTCTTCTCTCGGGCGACGACGTGGAGATCTTCATTCGGAGAACAGCAGCCGGTGCCGCTCAGGGCCCAGGCTTATATTCCTGGTCCCGGGCTCGCACCGCCCCGGGACACGCCCACCTTCTCGAAGACTCGAGAAGGACCTGTCCCTGGACACGTGGTCCCCCCAGCCCCCCTCTTTGGGGGCACCGGGGTCTGTACCTCTGGTCACGAGACCTCCGTGTTCAACCGGAGTGCCATGGCCCCTCTCAACCACGTACCGCCCCTGGCACTCTTCCGCCTCCTATCCTCCCGGGGCTGGCACTACACTCAGAGTGCAGTGCCATTCGTTCAGCCACTCGCAGGGATGTCTGCCACGTCAACATTGCGCCACCCACTTCAACAAGTGTCGTGTAGTGACATCCAGCAATGTCACTACATCTGCACTAAAATATATAATAAAATCCACACGAATGTGATGGTGCAATGATTTTCCAAATTGTTTACCAGTCAAAGTCTGAATGTCAAGACTTTCTTAAGGAGAGTCCTGCATTGGATTATTTTACCAATACCATAAATGAGTGGTTGGCATATAGGAAGAAGCTAGAGTACCCAGAATAAACCAATTCATACGAGTAGTGCTGTAACACTCAGCACTGCCATCTCCCGGCCATCTTGCAGACCTAAGCTTCGCAATCCCGAGTGGTCACTCATTCAAGCACTAATCATACAGCTGGAAATTGTGAAACTTAAAACTCAAAGTTGATGGATCATGCAAGCGACATTAGTGTGGTCTCCCCCCGACTCCGCATCACGAATTTCCACCGCGCGTTGGACGGCGGGTAAAAAAAAAAAATCGCCGCCAATTGGGCATATGCTTGCTGCAGCGTCGTCCTGTCTGCCTGGGGAATGGCAAAAAATGCCACCAAGGTGGGAAGAGCACGTAGCATCTCCGCGTCGGACCACCCCGCGAGCTCGCAAGTGGCAGCGAAATGCCGCCGGAAGGCCGCCCAATCACCCCCCACAGCCGGAAACTCCTTAATAAATGGCAGTCGTTGCGCGAGGGAAGGCACCCCCAGATGAGCTGTCGGCGGTAGGTTACATTCGGCGGGACTCGATTCCCACCCTTGGTTGGCAGTGACGGTGGAGTCGCCCGCTTACTGCCTCCGAGTCGTAGCCCCCTCCTCCGGCTCTTCCTTATCTAGCTGCCCCACCAGCGCCGTCACCACGGAGAGCAGCTCCACAATGCACGCACTGAGTGCCCGCAGCCTTTCATCAGCCGGCGGCGGTGTGGGATCATCGTCTTTCGCCCGCTGCCCCGCCGGGACCGCCTCTCCGGGACCCCCCACCAGGGTTCCGGCTGCCGGAGCTGCCCGGGAACCCTCCTCGCCATCGTCCTCTTTGCTCGAGGACGTGCCAATGAGAACCATCCTCTTCGCGGATTTCGACATAGCTTATTTCCGCCCACAAGGATTCTAAAGGAATTTTGTTTCTTAACCCCACAATATATATATAAAAAAAAATTCGTTAACACTCCTGGCACCAAATGTAGTGTAATAATTCAGAGACACTAGTAGGAAGCATTCTCTCTTGTTTATTCGGCCTTCACAGCCAAAGAGGATAACTATATACCGGGTCAGGACAGCCAACATGCTCCCTGACCCACAGCTTCAAGAGGTGAAGGCGAAGACCACAACGACTATTTAAAAGTTTTATTATCTCAACTTTGAACAGTCCACTGTCCCGGACAGTCGAAAAACTCCGTGACAGCAACCACAACCCGTACAAGGGACCTTTCCGCGATACCACACACCCACACATCGAGTGCACCGATAACTAAAAATGGAGAAAACTTCGCCGGCCCATCCACTACATACTGAAACAAGTGCCCGTGATTGTCGAAGAAACAAAACACTCGTTCCCCTATTCCCAGCGCCGTGGCAGAGAACTTTCCCGAGCACCGCTTACTTCATCCCATGCCACTTGGAGGTGGAGGCCACCACCACTTCTCTTTTGCAGCTTTGCTGCCTATTTTTACTCTGTAAACCTCCACCACCCTGTCGAACAGCCTCCAGACTAGGTGGTACACCTTGGAGGGTGTCATATAGGCACCCTTGATCAACCGTCCATGTGCCTTCCACAGGGCTTCTTTTATGGCCCCTACGACGACCCATGTCTGAGCCCAAGCCCCTCCTGCCTTCTGTCAGAAGACTCCAAATAATATTTGGCTTTGTAGCCTTGACCGGATAAAAACGGTGCAGGAGAGGCTGGCATAGCGCCCACACTTCCTGCGCAATGGGGCATTGCACAAGGACGCGAGTCGTACACTCATCCGAATCGCAGCCTCTCGGGCATTTAGGGGTGCGGGCCATACGGCGGGAATACATGAACTTCCTGCATGCGAACCTGTCCCAGGCTGCCAGCCAGGATAGATCTCTTTGCCTTTTTGTTAAGGCTTCAGATGCCACGTTCTCCCATATCTGTTGGTGCATGGCACTTTGTGCACCTGGCACCTTTGCACAGGCTCCCTCTTGCCCATCTCGGCAAGCACACCTCGTGGGCACCACGGCTCTCTTACCCGGGCCGGCAATGGAGCCATCCCTAGTCTCCGCAGGAGCCATGCCAGTCTGTACCATGACTAATATGGGGCTTTCACCTGGGACTCATCGGAAAAACCAAGCGCAAGGTATTACAGACAAAGATCGTGGCGAGGGCACGCACGACATTAGGGGCGCCCCTCCCACCCTTCGCAGAGTTTTTGTACATAGTCTCCCTTTTCACCAGGTCCATCCCACTTCCCCAGATGAACTTGAAGAAGTGTCTATTTTTTGCGCCATTTGCGCGCCTGGCGGGAAAATGCATGCCAAATAATTGAGTGCGGGTATTATTTTCACCTTCAAAACCAGGATCCTTCCTTCCATGGTAAAGCTCCTGTTCGTCCACCTGGCCAGTCTGCCCTTCACCACCTTTATCTTTTCTCTCCAATCCCTCTTTCCTGAGTCCTCCCAGTAGAAGGTGACCCCCAGGCCCGTAATCCCTTTTGCCTGCACTCTTATTTCTGGTGGGCGGCCCTCAAATAGCCTGGGGTCGCCAAATATCATCATCTCGCTCTTGTCCCCATTAATCTTGGATCCTGAGGCCAAAAGAAAACGTTTTGCGAGCTCTAGTACCTCCCACACTGAGGACACGTCCCTGCAGAAAACCACGACTTTTTCCTGTTCTCTGCACCCCGGGATGTGCACCCCTCTGATCCTCTAGTTATTTCTGACCGCTTGGGCAAAGGACTCCATGCACATGACGAATAAAACCGGCGACATGGGGCATCACTGTCTCACTCCCAACCCAACTGGTATCACCTCCGAAAGGACACCATTTATCAATAGTCTGCGAGAGAGTTTATAATATAGTTTTCGTACCCAACCTACCAATAGCTCCCCTAACCCCATGTGTACCAGCACTGAAAACAAAAAAATAATGCGAAATGCGATCAAAGGCTTTCTCCTGGTCTAAGCTAAGGAGCCCCAGGGCCCCTCCCACCTCTAGCATGGATTCCAGGACCTCCCTTAGGAGGACAAGCATGTCTGAAATTCGCCTGCCCGGGACTGCACGTCTGGTCTGTTCTTACTACCTCCCCTACCACTCGGACTACAAGCTAAGATCTTGTAGAGTTTAACAGGGTGATCGGGCGCCAGCTCCCGAGGTCACTGCGGGCCCCCTTCCCCTTATATAAAAGGGTTATCACCCCTCCCCTCATGGGTTCTGGCACTGAGCCCTCCTCCAAGATTTATCTATACAAACGTAGCATGTCGTGTTTGATGGTGTCCCAGAATGTAATATAGAATTCAGCCGGTATTCCGTCCTGCCCTGGAGATTAGTGCCAATGTAGTCATCTTACTGCCTCGTCCAGCTCCTCCATCTGAACTTGCCTATCCGTTTCCTCTGGAGCCTTGATCTTCTGCTTAACCTCCATCAGTAAGAAGTCTCGGGCTTCCACCTCTGACGTCTTACTTCCATATAGTTCAGCATAGTATTCCCATGCTGCTTCTACAATTCCCTCTGTCTGTGTCAGTCTGCCCAGGCTTGAGCTGACTGGCTCTTGGATTGTGTTTTCTGTCTTCCTGCACTATAAAAAAAAGAATCGTGTGCACTTTCACCATCTTCCACTGCCCTAACCCGTGCCCTAAATACCAGCTGCACAGCTCGTTTCTCCAGCATCAAGGAGTTTTTATTATTTTCCTGCCTCACCTCGTTCATCACTGGGAACCCTAATTCCAGCAATCTATGCGCTTCTTTCAACTGATCATTCAGACCCCTCAACTAATTCCTGACACTCTTTCTCTTACAGTGTGCCTGAAAAAAAACCTTCGAATCCAGCTCTTAACCATTTCCAACCACTCTGTCATAGTGCCAAAGCAGCACTGCAGGTTTTACCATTCCTCATACCGTTTGATAAAAACCCTCGTCACCTTCGCATCTGCTAAGAGACTCGTGTTCATCCGCCAAATCCCTTTCCCCAACCTCAGTCCACCTGGAATTCGAAACCTCGTGGCAATCAGCTTGTGGTCCAAAAAAGAAAACGGTTCCATCTCCACACATTCTGCTTTAACTTTAGTGGGGACAAAAAGCAAATCTATTCTTGAATGCAATGATCCCAAACTACTTGTCCAAGTAAAACCCGGGCACGTTGGGTGCAACAACCAAAAAGTGTAAATTAATTGGAAGTCCTTAACCAGTCTACCTAGTTTCCTTGAAGAGGGGTCTATCTTCTAACTCCCGAAGGCAAGCAGCACATCAAATAGGCATAGCGGGCAATTGAAATCCACCCTTAGATAACGTGCTTCCGTGTAACCAGCAGGTACGCCACATTATCCCATAGTTCTTCTCGCACAGTATACCGTGTGGGGGCGTAAATCTTGATTAGATGAAACGCTGTTCCATCATATGTGGAGTCTACATATGGAAGTCGACCAGGGACTACTTCTTAGGTCTCCTGTACCTCGATGCTTCTACTGCTTAGAAGAATGACTACCCCTGTGTTCTTATTGGCATTGCTCCCCAACCAGGAGCAGTGCCCGTCCCAGGACTCGATCAGCTTTGCCCGACCGAGTGAGTATGGTAGGTGGCACTCCTGCAAGAAGTATATGTCTTTTTGCAAGGTTTGCAAATAATGTACCATTACTCCTCGTCTGGCCTTACCCCGGATTCCCCTCACATTTACTGATACTACGGAGAGTTCCATGCTCAAAAGTGTCTAGTCTGGCTCAGAAATGTCCTCCAGCAGTAGGTAACAGCTTTTGTCGACGAGGTCCAGTAGGCGTTCCGCACTCCTGGGTTTTGGGGTTAACCCCCTCTCTTGGCCCATCTTTGCTGATATTTCTTCTTCAGACGTCACCGGGTCTGTCGAAGAGCCTGACGGCTGAGGACCACGCAAGGGGGCAGATCTCGATGGGGCACTCAGTGTCCTCCGTTTTCTCTTTGTTTGCCTCTCGAATGTCCCCCTCCTGTCGCCATTCTTCTGATGTTCCTCTTCGTCCTCTCTCGCCTCCACCTCCTCCGCCCAGTTGGCCACGGTTGGCTCAGGGGCCGTCTCCTCCGTCTCATTGGCTTTGGGGTTTTCCTCCCGCCGGCTCACAGATGTTTCCCCTTCCTCTGACGACGCTTCCCCCTCCTCCCTCTCATCCAGCAGTGGTATTCCCTGTCCGGCCATCTCTCCACTCACGTCATCCATAGCCCGGCTGTTCGGTGCGTGCTGTGACTTGGCCTCGGTCGTCCCTCTATCGCCTCCCTCAGTCGTCCGACTCTTGTGTGCCCCGACCATATTCGCGAATGATTCCAGGCAATTCCAAATACAAATGATCCCCGCTTTTGCAAATATTACACTGTGCTGAGACTTTACACTCTTCCACTACGTGGTACAGTGCTTTGCAATGGTAGCACATCCGCGCCTTGCACGCTGCTGCCAGATGGGCTCTTCCCCCACATCTCCTGCAGAGTTTGGATTGCCCCGCGTACACTACGTAGCCCCTACTACCGCCAATATTAAGGGCGTTCGGGAAATGCTGCAGGGCCCCGTCCGCCACTCTCTCACCCACCACTGTTTGGCACCCATCCAGATGCCTAACGAGTCTTGTATCCGCTTGCAACTCGACAACAGCAGGCAGTGCTGTCGCGACCATACTTCTACATCATGATCCGTCAGTGCCTCGTTATACAGGAAAACAGCCACTATTTTGGTGTCCAGTTCTGACAATAGCTGCAGTGTAAGCAGCGACAGAGACCTCTCTGCTGCCTTTTCCTCAAAACGAGTCAGGAAACGCTGCAATAGGTTACTAATCCTAAAGCTTACGTTGAATGCCCTGCTCGGCAAGGCTTTCAAACAAATCAGGTCCATTGGTTCGACTTGTAGCATCCCCACCACTACTGTGTCGCCCCCACAGGTCCAGCATATACCTTAAGTGGCCTCACTCAGATCGCCTTGCACCCGCTGACCAGCAGAGGCCTCAGTTTCCGCAGCATTCTCGCTCAGCCTGTCAGAGCCCACCCTCCTCCGCACCAGTGCCTCTGTTCTCTCTGGCCGCTGCCTCCAGGTCCCACACCACCCCCCCCCCCTCCCCCCCCCCCCCCCGGTCTGTCACCTCCTGGTCAGGGTTGCCACCTGGGCTGCATCGCCCTCCTCCACTGACCTCCGTCCTCCAGGTAGTCATGTCGCAGCCGTTTCCGCCTCGGCTGCAGTCGACCCGGCCCGGTCATCTTGGCTCATGCCGACAGCACGGTCGGTCTCCATACCCCCCGGAATTGGCGAGGCAACCTCTGGCCCGACGCCAGGGTCCCTCGCAGGTACTCAGGCAGGTACGCAGAAAGGCTCGGCTGGCAAGATGAGATCACGACGACGACGGCACGGCGAGTTCCACTCCAGCTCGCAGCAGCCCCAACTGTGAGTCGGAGCTCGCTTTTTATCCTGCCCAGCGTGGCCAGGCCTCCGCCCTCAGCCCCGCACCCCTCTGGATCCCCCAGAAGGCTCCGTGCTTCGCCCACAGGTCCAACTGGTAGAACGGGCTGCTACCCCCAATCCTATTGTCTATCAATCTCCCAGCACCACACGCTAAAGTGACTCCAGTGCTTTGCAATGGTAGCACATCCGCAACATACAGGCATATAGTGAGCAACTTCACTATTACCTGTATGCTGCATTTCATGCCCTCTCAAATTGAGATGCCGTTTTAACAAATTTAGTACAAAATGAGCACGAACATTATTACTAGTGCAACTTCCGTGTCGGATCACTGCTGACTGAGTAGAAGTCATTGCACTCATTGCACATTGAATGCTAATTTGGCCAAGGAAGCAATGTTTAATTTTTTACTTGTCTGTCTTAGGGCATGAACCGAAGTGAAATCAGCAATGCTGGCTCGGTATCTTGACAGAACAGTGGACTGTCTCCTCCACCTGAATACCTCGTAAGAATAATTTTATTTATTTTACTCTCATTTAAACAAAATAACCATGCAGAATTTTTGTGGGCCATTTGTTTCATTTAAATAATGTCAATGATTAAGGTGCCATTAATCATAATGCTTAAAATATAAAAATGCACTTGTTTTGCATTATTATTCGTGTTACAATTAAAATAAATTCTGAGCGGTTGCCACAATACTAATAATTATGGGGTAAAAATCTCCCAGCTCACACTGTTATTCAATTATTTTTTTTTAAAGATGTGTTCGTTTAAATAAAAATAGAGACGCAAACAATGCACGTGTTTAACGAGGAACTTGTAGCATTGGGTTATAACGTTTCCACACGTAAGCACTGCCTTTGCTTCCATTACATTAATTAATAAAGCACACGTGTTTTTTGTTGTTGTTGTTGCAGAAAACCCTGGTAAAGCTCAAATGTGAACTATACATGTAACGACGGTAATTACAGCCACAAAACGTGACATAATGCACGAAAAATTGCACAGCATTTCACAAGTGTGCTGTGCGGCACTGCTCTCTGTCCTCGGGCTGTGTCGCGTGTTGGGACATTGCCGAACAACCCGAAAACAAACCTGAGAGCTGTTATGCGTCGCCTATTATATATATATATTTCTTACTTTTAAGGGCCACAATTCTGGCACATCGCCTAATAAAGTTGGTCGTAATCACCAGTGAAATGTCAAACTCAAATTGTAAATGGTGTGTGGGTTTACTCTCCATCACCGGTGTGCTATAGTAGTAACTGATTGGCACGTCTTGTTTACGTGACAAAACTTACTAATTGGCTGTGTCGGGTGGTGGTGGGATAACGACACATTTATATTTATGCGATCTAACCCAAACATGTTCTTATTATCAATAATATTAGTTAAAAAAACCGTTGAGTTAACTGAATGTAAACGTGGTGCACCACTGCCAAAGCAGCATGACCAAATGCCTTGTTTACATGCAGGTGCTTTAAAAGCTTGTTCGTTATATGCTAGCATGCCACTAATTCATTGAGGCAAAACCTGTGACAGTATCCACAACATGAAATTTTATTTTTAATTACTCCTTCACAGGGACTAGACGTCCATATAAAAATTTTCTGGAAATTTAATTTGCATCTTCCTGATATAGATATAATATATGGATTAATGAGTTTGGCGACTATGTCGTAACAAAAATATATTATTTTCTAAGCACATATGCCGAAGAATCTTCATTGATTATTTTAAAGATACTACCTCTACAAAAATAACAATGTATACTGTTTTAACCAAAGAAAGCCTCGAGGGATGTTATTAAAAACTTGTACTCTTTAAGTTTGTTTTTCTCTCCTTGAGTCCGTATGCATTTTTACAGTTTTTTTTATATATTATAAAGTTTCCAACTATGCCAAGGGTAGAGTGCCTTCAGCATGGAGCAGGTGGCCACTACGAGCTATGCGGTGATGGAGCACATGCGTGTTCACCAACAGAGTCTGATGGTTATATGACAGCATGCCACTAATTCGTGTTTACCAACACACGCATGTTCACCAACACACGCATGCTCATCAACACACGCAACACAAATATTCGTAAACCAAAAAAAGTGTTAAGTAGCAAAAAAAAAACATCATTGTAGCACATTTGCAATGAGCAATCAATTCATTTTTGAAAACTAAATAAGGTGGAAAAAAGACTACTGTAACCAAAAATATAGGAATTTAATTATCCGAGGCCAAGCGCATACAGGCAATGTTATATATTATGTATTTAAATTACATTCTCTTGAAAGTGGCTTTGGTGGGGAAAAAAGACGCAAGACAATTTTTGGCAAATTATACTAATGCCCATTAGAAAAATGTTACTTCGATGATTGCAAGTGTTACAAATTCACTTTTAAACATTATAATAATTTCGTTTCCTGCCATTCCTTTAACTATAAATTTATTCCAATCATTTAAAAATATTTGCATTCCTTTGCCTTCTGCGTAGATGGTTCCATTTGTAGAACATTATATCTCCAACAATGTCAGAGTGAAAATGGAATTTGTTTTTTGACTTTGGCAAAATAAAAATCTAATCAAATTAAAATGTATGAATTTTAATCGTGGAATGCTGTTCGGGCAGATCTTGAAGGTCGCATGTCTTCTGCACAGCATTTGCAGTATCTGGCAGTCGGTAGAAAACGCCAGCTAAGTTTGGTGACATCAACGGTTTTGGCCATGATGATGTTCAAGAGTGACAAGCCTCCACTCTCGCTCTTAGGGCAAGTCCGCTGAGATGGAGGATCTGCCACCGACATACAGTGAGGGAAAAAAGTATTTGATCCCCTGCTGATTTTGTACGTTTGCCCACTGACAAAGAAATGGTCAGTCTATAATTTTAATGGTAGGTTTATTTGAACAGTGAGAGACAGAAGAACAACAAAAAAATCCAGAAAAACGCATGTCAAAAATGTTATAAATTGATTTGCATTTTAATGAGGGAAATAAGTATTTGAGCCCCTCTCAATCAGAAAGATTTCTGGCTCCCAGGTGTCTTTTATACAGGTAACGAGCTGAGATTAGGAGCGCACTCTTAAAGGGAGTGCTCCTAATCTCAGCTTGCTACCTGTATAAAAGACACCTGTCCACAGAAGCAATCAATCAATCAGATTCCAAACTCTTCACCATGGCCAAAACCAAAGATCTCTCCAAGGATGTCAGGAACAAGATTGTAGACCTACACAAGGCTGGAATGGGCTACCAGACCATTGCCAAGCAGCTTGGTGAAAAGGTGACAACAGTTGGTGCGATTATTCGCAAATGGAAGAAAAAACTAAATAACTGTCAATCTCCCTGGCCTGGGGATCCATGCAAGATCTCACCTCGTGGAGTTGCAATGATCATGAAAACGGTGAGGAATCAGCCCAGAACTACACGGGAAGATATTGTCAATGATCTCAAGGCAGCTGGGACCATAGTCACCAAGAAAACAATTGGTAACACACTACGCCGTTAAGGACTGAAATCCTGCAGCGCCTACAAGGTCCCCCTGCTCAAGAAAGCACATATACATGCCCGTCTGAGGTTTGCCAATGAACATCTGAATGATTCAGAGGACAACTGGGTGAAAGTGTTGTGGTCAGATGAGACCAAAATGGAGCTCTTTGGCATCAACTCAACTCGCCGTGTTTGGAGAAGGAGGAATGCTGCCTCTGACCCCAAGAACACCATCCCCACCGTCAAACATGGAAGTGGAAACATTATGCTTTGGGGGTGTTTTTCTGCTAAGGGGACAGGACAACTTCACCGCATCAAAGGGACGGTGGACGGGGCCATGTACCGTCAAATCTTGGGTGAGAACCTCCTTCCCTCAGCCAGGGCAATGAAAATGGGTCGTGGATGGGTATTCCAGCATGACAATGACACAAAACACACGGCCAAGGCAACAAAGGAGTGGCTCAAGAAGAAGCACATTAAGGTCCTGGAGTGGCTTAGCCAGTCTCCAGACCTTAATCCCATAAAAAATCTGTGGAGGGAGCTGAAGGTTCGAGTTGCCATACGTCAGCCTCGAAACCTTAATGACTTGGAGAAGATCTGCAAAGAGGAGTGGGACAAAATCCCTCCTGAGATGTGTGCAAACCTGGTGGCCAACTACAAGAAACGTCTGACCTCTGTGATTGCCAATAAGGGTTTTGCCACCAAATACTAAGTTATGTTTTGCAGAGGGGTCAAATACGTATTTCCCTCATTAAAATGCAAATCAATTTATATCATTTTTGACATGCGTTTTTTCTGGATTTTTGTTGTTGTTATTCTGTCTCTCACTGTTCAAATAAACCTACCATTAAAATTATAGACTGATAATTTATTTGTCAGTGGGCAAACGTACAAAATCAGCAGGGGCTCAAATACCTTTTTCCCTCACTGTACCAGGTCTCTCCGCTTTCAATACGAATTGATGAAAACGCTGCCCTTCTGTGAGATATCAACAGGGGCTGAAGCTGAGTAGTAGTACACGCTGTTAGACAGAAGACATAAGTTAATTTACTCATCATTATTAAATTATCTGTTATTACGTATGCATGTATGTTGAACTTCTTTCGCACCGTACATAGCCAACCATGCTAATCAGAGGTACGGAGGAAGGACAAAATAATAAACACAAAAAGCAGTTCCAAAGAAATGTTTTAATTTAGATTTAAATGTGCATAGCTCCAATGGCCTCCTTGTATCGGAAGGAAGAGCGTTCCAGATGGCCGCAGAAGTCCATTCTGAGTATAATCACCTTAAAGTACTTAATTAGTATGGTGCTGAGGAATATTAAAAATAGACAACAAAATAAGGCTGCAAGAAACTTGGAAGAAACCGCACAGTTATCTGAGGTGCACACCTGGTTTTAATTAGTTCTGGGCTGACCTGGACCTTGAACTCCAAGTCACATAGAACACTATCTGTGATCGATTATTGTGTGGAGGTCGTAATAGCTCAAGACAATTGCTCAAAAGATCAAATTCTTACTCAATTGTCGCTTGAAGAGACCCTAGATTTACTCATCAGCTTGTTCAGACACCTGTGTACTCTGGTAATATTGATACACTCCGCTGCTCCGAACATGGTTACCTGGCTTGACCACCTGAATGTGAAATTGTAGTTGTTGCTCTGCATCTACATCAGCCACATTAAAGAAGATTTCTGACATGTAAATAATGTAGCATAAGGCTCATGCAGTCACACGTGGCCTTATGGATATAATGCTATCGGAAGCCTGCACCTTATGTGTGTCAGGCTCATCTCTCTCTACCTGTTCACTTTTGGCACAGTGGCACATACTACAATGGTAGCATTTCAGAAGAAAGTGTTGGTGGAACATGTAAATTCGTGAAACATATGCACATGCTAGACAGAGAAGTGGCCAGGGAAAGCAGCAAATGGGATCACGAACCTGTCCTTGTAGACTATTGTTGTCTATCGTTCCCTGGAAGCCTGGTTTTCCTCGAGACACTCTGGTTTCCTCCATGAGCAAAAACACTCAATAAATCAACCAAATTTCTCAATGAAGAACCCTCGTAAAAAAGAGTTGTGAAACTTAATGAACCTTGGCGAAATAATGGCAATATTATTACCTTTGTCTCTATGCAATTTTTACAGTTATCTAGCCTCATAGCATCTGAGGGAGTGCTCAAGGTTCAGCCCCCCTTTCTAAAGTCCTTTCCTTAATTCAAAATATTTTGATACAAGATTAAATACTCGTGGTGGGTGTTTTTTTTTTTATTTGACCAGCAAACACTCATGATAATAAAAACAAGGTTTATCATTTAACTTTTTTTTTATTAACTCACTGCTGTGCAACAGTGGGGAGATGTTAACTCTCTCGCCTGGTATACAGGAGGTCATGGGTTCAATCCAGACCTTGACACTTGTATATTTGGAGTTTGCATGTTTTCCCTGTGGTCGCGGGTGTTTCTCCGGGTCCTCCGGGTTTTCCCTCTAAATTTAGAAACATGACCGATATACATTTCCACGTGATAAGCCACTTCGTTGAGATATGATTTGTGGCAAAGTCACCTCTGAAAATTAGCTATATAGCTCTGTGGGCCTTACCTGGTAAGACAAAAATACATATGCCTCGCTTATAGGCAAGGTCACATGACAGGGTTGCGGTTATCTCGATATGTTGGTACAGTACATGAGAATACACTGAATATTGTGCAAAATTAAAAGTGTGTAAAAGCTTCGATTAACATTTAGTGACGCTCATATCAATTACTGAGTGATGGGAGTGTTTGCGACAACCCCTATCAACATTCAGGCCATTTACATTTTTACATACAGAAAATAAAACCTTACACCGAATACTCTATTATTTCCTATGTTCGAGAGCTAAATGCCAATGGCGAGGTCTGCCGGCCACGATGAAAGGGCTTCAGGAAATAGTATGTGCCGTTTTGATATTTCTCCATTGATGGAGCGACGACTACAGTGTTTTACAATGTTCCATACTTTCAGTTGCATGACCACAGTTGCACTCCTGTGTCCTGCAATACATTTTCCATTTTATGCAGGAGATGTGCGCATCGGCCTTACTCTTATTCCACACATGACGTCATATTCAACTCTGCAACGCTCACATGGGACACACACTCTTGGAGTCGCGATGACCATTTCATTAATATCAGCCATAGTCACCTCACCGGGGCAATTCTCACATTTTCCAAAGGCTCGTGTTGCTTTGAGGTCCCAATTATCACCTGTTTGAGCACCTGCAGAGTGTGCTGTGCCGTGGTGGTGGAGATGACCACGTTTGACTCCGAGGGACTGGGTCGCAGCGTAAGGGACAGCTCTGAGACCAGCGTCACGTGCAGCCGGCTGATGGACACCTTCTCCTTGCTCACCGTGACCGCGCGTTCCCCCAGAATCAGATCCGACACCGGCGATAGAACCTAGTGTGAGAAATTAGAAAAATAAAATTAACGGTTTCCCCCCATCGGTTAAATTCAGGGCTCGAAATAAAATTGGGGATGCATTGTGGTGTTTATATTTTGGGGAAGGTGAATTTGATTCTGATTGAATGCTTAATCTTGGTTTTCACTTGAACAATTAAATGCATTACACTGCACCACTTTCACAGTGTTAACATTCTCATCATCACCATAAGCCACTCCAGGATGAAGGCCTCTCCATGTTGTCACCATTCCTCACAATCCTATTCTGCCACAATACATCTCACTCCCACATGTGAGCTAAACTTATTGTTCCTTATCTGTGGTGTTTATTCTCGTGGGCACTTTATTTCCTTGGCCTGCAACCTCCATCACAAGTCTGGACCATCGGCCATAATTTCTTCAGACAATGTATCCTGTCTAAACAAGCTTACTCTCTCAAGAGTCAAGATTATTTCTCTGCTTTGCATTTATTCTCCAATCCACGTGCTCCTATTTAATTCCCAGCATGTATCTCTCCATGCTTCTTCGCATATGTTTAATCTTTTGTTAAACATGTTTAGGATGCATAGTTAAACACGTTTTGCAGGCACAAATGCACACACCTATGAAAGGATATGCTCACAGAGACAATCTGCGAGAGGCTCCACAGGTCGAATTTCTCTGTCACCCAGCAACACTGTTATAAATTCATGATATCTAAGTACATCGAGTGCTATAAAGTAAAAGGAAAAAAGGCAGACATCATTCATGAAAGGTTAAAAGGTAAGCCATTGTTGTGTGCTGAGGTCATTCCTCAAATCCCAGGTGTCTATCGATCGGCATGAAAATGTGGCCTATTGGTTGGATTAACCCATGGTGCCATCCAATTGAAGGCCTTAAGCCAAAACACTTTTTTGTGTATAACAAAAAACATGCTGTACAAGCCACATAATTTAGTTTATATCACAGTCATGTGAAATTTATTGAGCAAATAGATCCCATCTGTGAAGGATGTGATCCCTGAAATGCAATACCTCGGTGTCTACAAACTAAGCTGTGTCTGCGGCAGTAGTTACATTGGGGAAAATACGAGACATGTCTTGAACCGTGTTCGTGAACATACGACAGATCTGAAACATGGTAGGACCAATACCTCGGCTGTGGCTGATCATTGTTTTAATGCGGTGGGCTCACACGAAATTCATTTCTCTAAGACGAAGGCACTATGCAAACCCACAGGCTATCAACAACGATTCGTTCATGAAGCATATATAGACACAGACACAATTTCAACCGAGAAGATGGGTACAAACTCAGTAATCATTGGAAAGACGTGATTAACCAGTTTAAGTCATAACTGACTGTGATGTTCCCATCCGACCACCTTCCGATATTAGTTGTTATTTTCGGCTCTCTGATTTTTACATTAACAGATTACATTTCTCACACTAACACAGCCACCTCGCACGCCATCCTCGAGGTTGCTGCTCGGTGATCTCCCATTAACATCTCTCACATTAACATGATAATCTCTTACATTAACATTATAATCTCTCACATTAACATAGCCACCTTGGCGCGTTCGCCGTGGAGGATGCTGGGTGATCTGCCATTAACATGCCAATCTCTCACATTAACCTATCCACCTTGGCCCGCTCGCCATGGAGGATGCTCGGCGATCTTACATTAACATGCTAATTTTTACCTGGCAGCCCTTTGATTGGAGGAAAACCCACCACCGCCGCAAGTCACTGCCCACCACTTACATTAACACTGGCTGCTGACATTTGGGCTATGCCCATTTCAAACCCTTATAAACAGTTGTCTTTAGAAGCTCAACCCCCTTTTCCTGATGACGACTGCTTGTGTTGCGATCGAAATGTCGTAGTTTTTTGCTATTTATTTGAACCTATCTACGTGACTTTACTGAAATGTTTTGTAGTAATGGTATTCAAATGATGTGCCTTTGTTTTATCATGATGATCTAAATTCGAGTTCACTTGTGGTGCACCTCTATTTTCCCATTAATCTGGAAACCCCTTGATCAGCTTGCAGCGCTACACTCTTGCTGATGTTGTTTATTGCTTGTGCCACCACTAGTAGGATGCGAGTCTTACACTTTAAAACGTTTGTTCATGTCGGCATCCCGAGCTGGCCATGCAACCACAATGCAATGCTTGCCACGTGATGCTGAACATGAGTGCCACTAGTTATTGGATGCCAACATATATCTTTACTCGATTAGACCATGCACACACTCAGTAGCTGTATTTACTTGCCAATAGGTAATGTAAAGAGGTTTAAGACACGCAGGGGAAAAAAACTTGTTTAACCATTAATAAAGGACATGTTAATTATACAGACACCCTTCGCAGACAAGTCAAATCAACAATGACCCCGACAAGTGTGTGTAAATGATGTGACCCACAAGAGATAAAGCATCCAATTCGCATAACTTGCGCACCTCTTGCATAGTGGGACCTCTTTATGATGTTTCACTTGAATAGTTGGACACAAGACATTGCCATAATTTCTATTGGTGAAATATATTTTTTAAAAAAGGTAAAGGTGCAGCCCTATGATTGGCTGCTCATGCCATTGCAGGCAGAAGGGCCTACGCTCGAGGCAGCACTGATAAATCCCTCTGGAGGGTGTTTTGCCTTACGCTTCCAGGTGGAAGTACCCACACTTTACCCCATCAAACACAACCTCCTGATCGACTCACCGTGGCGTATCCATTTGCATTGCTCGGTGGACAGAGACGGAGGGATTTTAGAAACACCCCCATTGTTTCAACTGCCGTGCCAGCAGAATGAACCGGCCGACCCTCTGGATTACAATTCCAAGTGTGCTCACAATTGTACACCACGGCGCGCATTGTAATGATGTCTTACTTAAACATAACCTACAGGTCAGCCTGCATTGTTGCTATCTAATATTCTTTCCCCTTCACCTGGATAGCCGTCATCCCTGGCACAAGCCCCACAACGACCTTGCCCCCCACCAACTGGGCGGTCCTGGTGTCTTCCACCACCATGTAGTCCAGCACCAGCTCCGTGACGTCCACCAGCCACTCGGGACTCAGCATTGGCGACTCGTGAGGACCTCTGCCCTCTGCCGGCTCATCGCTGGAGGTGCAGAACATGGTCCAGATGCTCACCAGCGCATGCTGGGACTGCAACATGCAGCCACGGCCCTTGGGCTCATCCTCTTCGTCGCTGCTCTCCTCGGTGCTGAGAGCACATCAGCAAGCGATACATTGTATGCAACTCAAGCGCACATAATGCATTGCCATGAAACTCCAAAGTGGTCTTTAGCGAGTAATGCAATGTTGCAAAATTGTTAGTCGTCTGCCACGTCTCCCTCAAGCTTGATTTTTTTTTTTATATAAATGAGAGCTAAGCAAATGCCATCACGATGTTGCCAACACTTAAGGGGTCTGTTCTGCCCCGCGGCAGATATGGGGGTGTGCTTACACAGGAACGTCCTGATATGATGGTGTTGAGTTTGGTCACGTGACCAGGAAGTTACGCGTTAAGGGTCTCGAAGCCACGAGGCCAGGCAGGGGTGTCAGCCATGACATAGATTACACGATGGAGGCGCAATTAGCGTCTCGGTGAAGACGGGTGCATCTGTTCATTGCGGGACTTTAATCAGCATTGTCCGTAAATTCGTTTGTGTTAAATCTTTACTTACAGCTTTCGTGACTGCAATAATTCATATTCTTTGGGTCTTTTGGTAAAGTCACGTAGATAGGTTGAAAGAAAATAACAAAAAAAACGACGACGTTTCGATCACAACACAAGCGATTGTCATCTCCTGAAGATCGAAACGTCATAGTTTTTTTGTTATTTTCTTTCAACCTATCTATGTGACTTTTCCGAAAGACCTAAAGAATATTCGTTTATGTTCTTATAATACTGGGAATGCTGTCATAATGTTAGGATTGCCGTTATAATGCTGTAAATGCCTTTATAATGCTGTTAAATTGTTACGATGAATATGAGGCTTAGTTCACAACGAAGCTTGCCACTTGCAGTAGTTGGATAAGTCGAGCCAGACTTGTGCCCATGTAACTTTAATGCAATTTTGTGCAGCACTGCACATTTAGGCTGCAGTATGGCGATTACAGTGACCTTATTTAACACAGCTTATTCTCTTGTATGGCTATTCAGTGCTAATGTAGGTGCCTGGTCCATCCAGGACCTATTGTTGAGATTCATGTTATCTAAGACAATCCTATGATGCTCCAGTGTTCATTGTATTGATATTGCAAGTAATAACAGATGTATTTTGTTATGTATTTTTCCATCAATTTTACCTCGTTTCATTCATTAAATACGTTGGAGTCAGATGTTCACCCTGGCTCTGAAGGTTTATTGAATGTGAGGTTAACTACACGGATAGTGGTGCAACGCAGCGCACAGAGAGGCCGAGACGGTCAGCATGAAAATGCAATTCTGCACGTGGTGCTTTCGGTACTGTGATAAATCCTGCTTCACTGTTCAACCTTTAAAGCAAGATGGATACATATCTAAGTTTGTAAATAAATTCCACACGTATTTTGCCTATTCAGAGGACGGATAAAATACATAAAAAATATACGTAAATATACCAATTGATTTACCTTTTCTCGTGAAAAATAGGCACCCTCCAGCCTTTAATAACACTGAGATGAGAGTCAGATAGTTGAATCTGCAGGGGCAGCTGAGGCATCCAGACCGTCATATCCAGGGAGACACGCAGGTGTTCATTGGTGATGATGAGACGTGCCCTGGCTGAGCCTCTGCTCTCCTTGCCATTGACAAATGCCCAGCCACAGTTTTCTGACACCTGCACAGAGAAGATAAGGACCAGGTAAAACAGGTGTGTATATAGGCAGGGTCAGTCAGTAACATGTCTTTCATATTAGAAGGTACCGGTTGCAGGCCCTGTAATTTCTTGTTCACACCACTGTTGGTTAAAACGTGTTTCCGTCAGAGGGTGCTCCCCTCTAAACAGTATCTGGGCTTCCTCTTCCACACTGGCTATATATCTTGAAAGAGTTGGAAGTACTTACACTTTACCCCACCACATGCAACCTGCAGATCAATGAACCGTGGTGTACCAATTTATACTAAAACTGATCAGGCACACTGTGCTATATAGCTCTTTTGCAGATGACCACACATAAATAATTGCAGCGGCTTATATGTGGAAATGTATAGCAGCCAAATACGAGTAACGATGTTCATTCTAAATGTGAAGAAAAAAAACAGGACCCAGAGAAAAATCACGCGACCACGGGGAGAGAGACACGCAAACTCCAAATATACAGGCATCAGGGTCGGGATTGAACTGACAACCTCCCTGTATACCAGGCGAGGTAGTTAACATATCGCCACCATGGCACTCCCACGGTGGGTGGACATACTGGTGGGTGGACAGAGGAGGGAGGAATTAAGAATTGGCGAAATCTGCTGACAATGACACCGCCGCAGCATTGACCTGAATATATATAAAAGAGTAATTTGTGAATGTGTCTGTTCAAAATGTTTAGTATACTTCCCCAACATGCAACAAACTTGAAATTTGGCATGTGGGTAGCTTCCAGACTGTACACAATGTAAAAAGTCTAAAAATAGACTTTTGTATTTTTGGGGGGGGGGGGGGGGCGGCGCAATAATGGATATATTTTGCACGGCAAGTGAGCGGTGACGTCACATCTGTGATGTCACCCGCATGCGGCAGCGTCACGCAGTGTACCTGTTGACGTCACGCACCCCCCCCCCAACCCTCCGCGTAGGCCGTGTATTAATCCAAGACAAGAATCCAAGTCCCGGGCGAAGCCGGGTAGGAAAGCTCGTATATAATAAACTCTAGCTAATATGCTTATAGGCTGACTGTTTATCATTACACACGCTGCCTATAGGCTTATACGCTCTGGTCGAGGAAGAGGTATTATGCACATTTCCTACGTCTCAATATTTTGTGGAAAATGTTGCCAAAGGGACTGCTAAAAACCTGAGCAATGGAAATAAACTTAATGCATGTCTCAATATTGATGGAAAAAAAATGTCAAAGGTACTTGGCTTAAAACCTGAGGAATGGAACGTTACATCATCCGATTTTTGTACGTGATATATTTTTTTCAGTTATAAGCAAGCCTTTGTCAATGAGTATGGTAATAGTCACTGCCAACATAGAAATTAAGCAGTTGTGTTACTGCTTTTGAAACCATTATGTAAGGAGATACGCAACTATTTCAATAAAACTGGAATTAGTTTAATTCCAAGGATGCATTTGTTTTGATAGAGTGATCATGAAGTGAACATGGAAGGTTTGGATTTGATTGCCTTCCCCTCACATTTGACTTTTGCTTTCTCCCATCACTTTCCTCTCTTAAACCCACATTTTTACTTTGTTCTCTCGATCACTCTACAGTCATCATACAATGAACTCTAAGTTATCTGTAGATATATTATTTCGGTTTCTGGATAAACCATGCTTGAGAGAAAAAAAAGGATAGAAGCAGAAAATATGGTGTTCCACGCAAATTAGCGAAGTGCAAATATTAGTTGCGTTTAACTTGTGACTTAAGTGACCAATTACTCCAAAAAACAATAAATACAGATGAGACGCTATCTCTTTCCAGCCCCATTATTCTATGTATGTGAAAAATAACTACGTTTTAATCACTGAACCTATGTGTTTTGCATTGTCGATGTCAGGGTTTCTGAAACTCAGGGTTTCTGAAACTCCAGTCATCGCGACTCAGCAAGCTACGTCTTTCCGCGTCCACCAATTAATTTTTTATTCAAATGCAAATTAACTAATTCCACGCAGCACGTGCCCGATGATTACTAAACACGTGCCGCATGCCTAAGCAATTAATGCAGTTTTGGAAGTGGAAATTCAACATTAATCACTCCAGAGGCGTTTTTACCTAAGTGTTGTCGATGGAAGACACCTTTCTTGTTATATAAAAAAAACTAAAAATTCCCCCTAAATATTGAATTTACAAGTTTTTTTCCAAGACGCCAAAAAGCAATGACTTAATTATATATAGGCATGAGGAATCGTTGTGTCTTTACCATCAATTTTAAATCAGCTGGTGAATTTTAATAATGGCCTGCAGCTTCAGTGGTCTGCTATAAGGTTCTTTGATGTCTAAAACTACTCTAATATGTAGCACGCTTTCTGCAACTATAGCAATCTGCGCGGATATTGCATGTGAAAAGATGCCCACAGTATTTACGCGTATACAGTATGTATAGACAACATCAGAGCTATGTTTTCTGAACTTGCTATTTATATTACTGCAATTATTCAAACGTCTTATGTAAAATGAAAAAAAAAACATTAATTGTCCTTTCCAAATATACGCATCGGTCGGATAACCACTTTGAGCAATGTTTTCTCCGTAACTTATCGATGCCTGTTGGGGGTTAGCAGCTAGAGATACATTTCACCCGAAACCTGAAAGAATTGACTGGCAACAACGCTACGCCACGCAGGGCTGTTCCCCATCACGAGTGGAACGGACGCAGGGACACGACGGGAAGATCACCAGTGACGCGTGCCGACTGTCCTGCGGGTTAACGCGCCGACTGGGCGTGCAATACGGTAGGTAGAAGGCATCACAGCAGGTACATCAAACACGAGTAAAGCACACGAAGTGGCAACGTGTGCAGAAACAGTGAACACTGCTTAGCGAAACATTGAATTATGGTTGGAGAGATAGAGGCACCTTGAGGGTGTAGTGTCAGTTAAATAAACAGAGGTCAAGAGGGATGCATGCAGGTGGATCTGAGACCAACACGCGTCAAGGCACGTGGGAGCAGGGAGCGTCACGAAGTGTTGGTGCAGAGGAGGGGAGAACGGTACAATGGGCAGTGGGGCGGTTGGTAGGCGTGTAACGATGCGTTGTTGCATCTGCAACAATCAATTCTTATGCTCACCGATACGGAACGTGCATAGAATCGCGCTTGTGAATTATATTCTATCTTTACACATGGCAATATGGTCAGGTGCTAAAAGCCATTGCCGAGGTATGGGGGAGGGTAACCTCGCGATGACCCATCTATTTCACGTCTTTTGTGTTACCTTAAACACAATTAATACTGTCATCGAGGTGAAATGGACGTCGTTAATTTGAATCGTGTTTGTGAAGATTAATTAAGATGTATGTATGTTGAACTTCTTTCGCACCGTACGTAGCCAATCATGCTAATCGGAGGTGCGGGATGTGTAGGCAAAGGATATGCTCACGTGAAAATTAAGTGAACAAAACCGCACAAAGTGAAAAGCCAGAAATGTAATTCTTGAATGATATTACAACCTTCAATTGTAACAATTTATCACGGTCCTTCCAGCATAATATCCTTCCATATTCTCTCAGGTCACATCCCATCTAATTATTAATTCCAATTGGCTTGTCCAATATAATCACACAAATACATGCGGAACATTTTTTGAAATAAAAAAGCACTTTAATCAATCCCTTGATAAGTACAAACTTTATCATGACCTGTGGGTGTAAATTGTCTACTAATATACGTTTCTATTGTAATTCATTTTCAAATAAGATTAGAAAATTACGTGCATTTTAATTGACAAAGGAGCATTCAACATTTCAACAAAATGTGACGTGCGTTTATTATAAAGAATGTTCATATTAATTTTGTATGTTTAATATCCAATGTTTACTAAGGGGGCGGAGGAGCATTGGTGCAGTCGATAGTGCATGGGACCATGAACCTTGGCAACTTCCGTTTGATTCCAGGTTACAGATAAACACAAGTGGCAATTGCTATCTGAAGCAGTCCTGTCCCTCCCAACTGACCAGTGTGTTCAAGTATTGTATAACAACTTTCATGCCTGACACGGCACAGGGAGACCTTCATCCACCAGTGGATTGACACAACGATGGTAATTATTCACAGTAAAAAGGTTTATGCCTGCGTAACAATTATGTTGTGGTCATGTGAGTAGCAAATATGACGCATAACCACGTCTCTTGGGAAAGACTGGCTGAGGTAAATGGGGTAGAGGATAATATATCATTCTCGCAGTGCCATTCCGTTAAACCGTTATTGTGCAATTTCTCGACACCATGTTTATTTGTAGTCGTTTATTATGTTTATTTTTTGTTTCAGTTGATGTAATTAATTTTGTATGTTTAATATCCAAAAGACAGTGACTTTACCGAAAGAGCTAAGAATATAAGTTGATGTATGTTTAACATTTCGCCCATTTTGTGCTGAAAATATACCAATACTAGATACCTCTCAAGGATGTTGAACTGATTATATATGAAAGAAAACAAATACACAAATATAATTAGTTTAGAAAATTTCCCAAAAAGTAATTTTAATGCCCTCTTTAAAAAGTGTGTTGTTTGGTTGAGAAAGTATGAAAAGAGTTATATTTTCACAAAACAATGTACTTCATCTCACATTCTTCTGTTCAAATGTCCATAAAATATTTAAAGAAAAAAATCCGCACCCACATTTGCTACTGTTTTACTCTCTGAGCCTAGGGCATTTATAACTGAATTCCACACTTTCTTTGTGTTGAACAAAAAAAAAACCCAACTGCCAGCTGGAATTCAATATTATCATGGTCAAAGGGTCACAGTTTTGTAAGAAGATGGGGCTTCAAAGACAGTGACACAAACTGGCAGGGACTTCACATACATCCTCTAAACTTCCCATTCAAATTTTCTAAGCCAAACTGCATGCCAAATGTGTGCAAGACGCATTTAAACACATTTCTACAATCACAACTACACACTTTAAAAAGCAGACATTCATTCTGGCAGGGACTTCACATACATCCTCTAAACTTCCCATTCAAATTTTCTTAGCCAAACTGCATGCCAAATGTGTGCAAGACGTATGTAAACACATTTCTACAATCACAACTACACACTTTAAAAAGCAGACATTCATTCTAACGCGGAGATTGAATGACTTGCATCACAACAACAATAATCGCCATTCGCCACTTTGTGGCGAATGGCGATTATTGTTGTGGCGAATGGTGATTGTGCCAGGCCATGTGCAATTTAAGTATAATCACATACAGTGACACACCCTAACGCCAAACAAGGGCCTCACTGAGTCCCGAGACACTTTCTCAAAGAGAATTCTGCTTTGAGATATTGAGCAAATTATTGTTTTCCCCATTCAAGAACCCAGAACACGGACATCACAGAGCTAGATACACATTGCAAACATGAAGTCGAACCCGGAACAATGCATCCTAAAATCAGGGGGGTGGGAGGGGGGCATCTGGAGGCCCTTGGGCTCATTGCCCTACCACAGTAGGGGGCAACGATCGGGAGTATCAGATTAACGGTGAAGGGGGAGAAGAGGGGAAGGAAGGTGATTATTGTAACCAAACAAAACAGGACGTAAAGTAACATAAGCGCGACGTCTGGGTGTATCCTTATTGTTTTCTACCAGGAGCAGCAGTCGTCAGGTGCTCACTACCATGCTTTAGTGTCAGGAGTCCATCCCCTTGCCCCGGCCCCCACTGTTCTGGTTATTCACGCTGGGTTCAGTCGAAGCAGGGACCACATGGCCTCATATTTTCCATTCAGCTTATCGCTGAGGTGCTCTATGCCCGCCAAGGCAAGGCGAGTTCTGTGCCAGAGTCCCCAAGAGGGGAGTTCATGATCTTTCCAATTCGCCAGTATAGTGTTTCTTGCTACAATATAGAAGGTATTGAGTAAGACCCTTTTGGTGTATCGATATCCCTCTAGGTTTCAAGACCCACAAGGTTGATTCCCCTGAGGGCCTCAGCTGTGTGCCACATCTGATCAAAGTAATCTGTCATATCCTGGTAAAATGTTTAAATATCTGGGCACGTCCAGAAGCCATGTAGGTATGTCTGTACCATGCCGTGCGGGCATCTTGGGCAATTCGAGGAGGAATTGGTGAATGTGGCTCTCCTGTCATTGGTCAGGGAGGTCCCACGCATGAATTTGAATTGGGTCGTTGGGGCAGTTATTTTAATGATGAGTGTTTTGGCATTTTACAGAAAAATAAGTACTTTACTTTGTGAAACACCCACTCATGAGAAGGTTGACATGCGATACTGCTATCTCCTGGACAGACCGCTGCCTACAACACCTGGCAAGCCCTGGTGGTTACCCATCCAAATATCAACCAAGCTCAAGCTACATAGTTGAGCTATTATTGGTCACCAGGTCGTTTCTGAAAAATATCTATGAAGCTCAGTGGGGCTTACCTGGTAAATTTTAAATAGTTTAATGTATAGTGTTTTAGTTTCAAGCTTGTGTAGCTTCTCAGATCTGACAATATTTGGGTGCATTTAGTGTGGCTTGGACTGTAGATAAAGTATGTGCAGTTAGATTTCAATACAGGGATGCAACTCTAATAAATACACGAATTATAATTAATTTAATAACACGTTTAACATTTTGTACAAACACTTCAGTGGCAAGCCAAGTCGTTTGTTGATACCAGGGGGGATAAAATAATATTTACTCTTCAAACTATTTTATTTTTAGCAGGTAAGGCCCACTGAGCTCCATCGGTGTCTTTCAGAAGCAACCTGGCCATACATGGGTTACAGTGAGGGAAAAAAGTATTTGATCCCCTGCTGATTTTGTACGTTTGCCCACTGACAAAGAAATGATCAGTCTATAATTTTAATGTTAGGTTTATTTGAATAGTGAGAGACAGAATAACAACAACAAAATCCAGAAAAACGCATGTAAAAAATGTTATAAATTGATTTGTATTTTAATGAGGGAAATAAGTATTTGACCCCTCTGCAAAACATGACTTAGTACTTGGTGGCAAAACCCTTGTTGGCAATCACAGAGGTCAGACGTTTCTTGTAGTTGGCTACCAGGTTTGCAAGCATCTCAGGAGGGATTTTGTCCCACTTCTCTTTGCAGATCTTCTCCAAGTCATTAAGGTTTCGAGGCTGACGTTTGGCAACTCGAACTTTCAGCTCCCTCCACAGATTTTCTATGAGATTAAGGTCTGGAGACTGGCTAGGCCACTCCAGGACCTTAATGTGCTTCTTCTTGAGCCACTCCTTTGTTGCCTTGGCCGTGTGTTTTGGGTCATTGTCATGCTGGAATACCCATCCACGACCTATTTTCAATGCCCTGGCTGAGGGAAGGAGGTTCTCACCCAAGATTTGGCGGTACATGGCCCCGTCCATTGTCCCTTTGATGCGGTGAAGTTGTCCTGTCCCCTTAGCAGAAAAACACCCCCAAAGCATAATGTTTCCACCTCCATGTTTGACGGTGGGATGGTGTTATTGGGGTCATAGGCAGCATTCCTCCTCCTCCAAACATGGCGAGTTGAGTTGATGCCAAAGAACTCCATTTTGATCTCATCTGACCACAACACTTTCACCCGGTTGTCCTCTGAATCATTCAGATGTTCATTGGCAAACTTCAGACGAGCATGTATTTGTGCTTCCTTGAGCAGGGGGACCTTGCGGGCGCTGCAGGATTTCAGTCCTTCACGGCATAGTGTGTTACCAATTGTTTTCTTGGTGACTATGATCCCAGCTGCCTTGAGATCATTGACAAGATCCTCCCGTGTAGTTCTGGGCTGATTCCTCACCGTTCTCATGATCATTGCAACTCCACGAGGTGAGATCTTGCATGGAGCCCCAGGCCGAGAGAGATTGACAGTTCTTTTGTGTTTCTTCCATTTGCGAAAAATCGCACCAACTGTTGTCACCTTTTCACCAAGCTGCTTGGCAATGGTCTTGTAGCCCATTCCAGCCTTGTGTAGGTCTACAATCTTGTCCCTGACATCCTTGGAGAGCTCTTTGGTCTTGGCCATGGTGGAGAGTTTGGAATCTGATTGATTGCTTCTGTGGACAGGTGCCTTTTATACTCCCTTTAAGAGTGTGCTCCTAATCTCAGCTCATTACCCGTATAAAAGACACCTGGGAGCCAGAAATCTTTCTGATTGAGAGGGGGTCAAATACTTATTTCCCTCATTAAAATGCAAATCAATATATAACATTTTTGACATGCGTTTTTCAGGATTTTTTGTTGTTGTTATTCTGTCTCTCACTGTTCAAATAAACCTACCATTAAAATTATAGACTGATCATTTCTTTGTCAGTGGGCAAACGTACAAAATCAGCAGGGGATCAAAGACTTTTTCCCTCACTGTATGTGGAAAGTTATATCAGCCAAATACTCTCTAAACACATGTTTATAAATTTGGAGGGATAAACTGGAGGACCCGAAGAAAAATCCATGCGACCACAGGGAGAACATGCGAACTCCAAATATACAGACATCAGTTGGGATTGAACCCACGACCCTCCTGTATACCAGGCGAGGTAGTCATCATCTCTCCACAAGACACCACAAAATAAGACACAAATCTACCGAGAGCATGTGCTCTCTGCTATCACCACACATAAGCCATATAGCATTGGTAGCTCCTAACCCAGGGGTTCTAATACTCTCTCACACTTGAGACCCTCTATGTATTCCGATTATAAGCTCGACCTTGCTGTCAATCCCATTCTCCATGACCTCATGAATTTTACTTCCAATATTGAGCTGTAATCTAATAAAAATTGTGTTTGCTTTCTCAGATGTAGGAATCTCAATTTACTTTTTTATAAGTTGGTGAAATTAAAACCATTAATATATATTTTCTTCCATGCAAAAAATACGTGACAATGGCAATCTACAGCCGTCTGGTGCCCTCCTCAATCCCCAAATGATGCATGTTTTGCATCCCCTGGTGGCCCTATGCCTCCCACCACAGTCAGTCAAAACTGGCATGACTCATCATTTGTTTTCTGCAAGCTGGTGTTATTGATCCCAGGTCGCTTTGCATTAAAGATTTTTTTTTTTTTGCACAAAATGGGCCTTATTCATTTCTTGGCAGAAAGGTAGTTGTTGCCACCAGTATTTGGTAAACGAAATTGAGGCAAAAAAGTGGACTGGTATTTTCTCCACATCTTGACTTTTTCCCCACTATAAATTACATTTTCTACGTTTACATGCAGCAGACAGTCTAAATACAGCAAACTGAACATTCCCTGCAGTACATATAATGCGGTTGTTTTTAGGACTTTGAACCTAAAATTTTAGGAGCTAAAACAATATATTATAATTCTTGGTTCTTTCGGTAAAGTCACGTAGAAGGGAAACAATAAAAGAATATTTTGTATTATTATATGAATATGAATCCCTGCAGTCACGAAAGCTTTAAATCCAAATATATTATAATAGAAGGTGCGATAATCATACGATACTTTAGCTTGAAAAATAATCATTTCATTGACTTATCTGCACGGATGTATATACAGTACTGTCTCGCTATGAAAGCAGACAGCAAACTAAGCTACCAAACTGCAAGAATAATGTTTTTAACTACATATGATTACACTTGTAGACTGCAGTAAATTCTGAACCACATATATACAGTACATATAAGTTATGTACGACATGGCTGATACTATATCATACAGGCAAGAACTTGTGGGATACATTTCTACATTGTGTCACTATAAAATCATTCAGAAAATGTAACCTACCAAAATAGTATGATGTTATACTTAAAAAAAACATATGATTATGAATTCACTTTTAGATTGCTGTAAATTTGTATATTGCCTCTTTACATCTTTGCTCATACAAGTTATGTATCGTTGACAGTGTACCATACATAGGCTGGAGCCTGTGGATGAATGCATCAGCTGCAACATGGTAATACATGTGTGCAGAATACCAAAGGTTTACGGAATTACACGGCATAGCTCAATCCCCCCTCCCCTTAGACGTACGATGTACAATGTCACCATCAAACTGAGTACCAAGCCGCCCACTGCAGGTCACGTGCAAAATAAATGTTTCCCTTTGAGCAGAAGAAGCCGATGAGATACACAGCGGGCGTGTACACGACACACAATACGTAAAAAATACCAATGACCTGGGCCACCAGCAATGATGTTCAATACCGTACAGACAGGGGTTCAAGTCTCATCATAAGAGATCCGAGAATGTGAGCATGGCACAAGCCTGCCGGTGCTTCTGAGGACACATTTTGAGAGACATTTTGTAAGTTAATGTGCACTTTAATTGATGGCGATGTTGCAATAGCACTAAGGAGCGTGCACCTTTTATTTTACAGATCTCGAGCGCTAACGTGCTGTTGCGTTATGAACTCGAGGAACTACTTTAAAGCTATACAACACCCAAGGAGCAACTGAGGTAAAAAAAAACATTATAACCAAAATCTTTCACCAACAATAACGGACACGTGTTAATGGTGTATAGATACTACATCACCAATTCATGTTGACAGTTTCATGTTTGAATAAATTTAAATTAAGTGTTAACTGAGGAGCACTTTCCAAACGCTTTGACAAATTAGTTTTTTTAAGTCTATAAATCAATGCCTTTATAATGGGCCATGCACCATAGGCTCCCTGCTGAATATTTTACTGAAACAAATGAGGTATATTTGGCTGACTGCCCCGGTGGGGACTGTCTGTGTGTTTACATTTCAATGGTGCGGGCTAACCTCCGTACATTTTTGCTAAGTGATAGAGCAAGAGCTAGGATACAAATGCAGCAGTTGTTGCACTCATGAACCAAAACGAGCTTTTGCCCAATATAAATGCCACCTCTGTGGCCTGGTTACATCCAACGATGTCCATTGCACTCCACTCATACCCTGTGAAGACATGCGCACAATTACCACCAATTCTATCACCATTTTGCCTGCCCCATTTATAATTCAAAAATGCAATGCTGTATTTCGGGTAAACCTCAGTATGATAAAATAATGCTGCAAATAAAATGACACATTTTCACAATAATTATTATTGTATTATTAAAAATAATGATGGCTTAAAATTTTTAAACCAGGTTTGTAGAATTTTGACTTAAAACTTTCGTGACTGCAGGAATTCATATTATTTGGTTCTTCTGGTAAAGTCACATAGATAGAAAATAATAATAATAATATATACAAATAATAAATAAAACTAACGTGGTTTATTTTTTTCTACGTGACTTTACCGAAAGAACCCAAGGAAACAGATTTGTAGAATTTCTCATTGAAAGTTGCGTAAAGTCAGTGCCGCTTATTTATTATATTTGGATGAACAAGACACGATGTTGACAAGCACAGGAATCGTATAAACATCATTAAAAATCTAACATGATGGAAATTAAAATTAATTTATAAAGAAAATGCACTCAGAGTGTTTTGGAAGTTAACACGACAAAGCAATCTGTATATGTAAAATAATAAACTACTTCAATTCAACTTCAGCTGTGCGATTGGATTAAATGTACACACAGTTCCAACAGCAGAAGCCAAGTAATGATGAATGAAAGTGAGCTGTTCAACCCTGATGGTCACTGATTTCATGAAAATAATGCCTTTAAAATGTGAAACACGCACCTGACTTTATTCTTAACAGTCTATGTCCGACCCGATCCTAAAGTAACAATAATGGAGCATTGTTTTTACGTAACCCAGAAAATGTTTTCTCTGTAAATACGTTTCACTTGCTCTCCAACGTTCTCGGGTTATACCACGCAATGTACAGGCCTGGTGTCTGAAGTTTCGCTTCACGTGCGTTGGGGCTTCTTCAGAAAATTCATTCCTGAAGGAGCTCTCTCAGCACGTGGAGTATAAACTCACTCCACGTGGATTCTCCATTTTCTAAAGAAGCTCTCGGCAAGTGGAGCAAATTTTGGGAGCAAACATGCGCTAATACTCAAATACACGCCGGAGAGCTGTACAGCACAGCGCAAAAATCTATGCGCTCGGAATGATATATTTATCGGTTAATTTTCAGCAAAAACAATTCACAAGCTCTGCGGTCTTCTAAGTATTGAGACGTGGGTGGTGGCACAGGCTTATAACCTAGCACCGTGGAGGTACAGGTAGGTGATGGATCAGATAAATGTTGTGAAATTCGCCTCCTGTGGGCATCGAGGTGCAATACCCTGACTTTCGAGCAGAATGCAGTGTAGCGAAGTGTGGGATAGAGTGTTGCCCCCTCACATGCGTGGGTTTTCTCCGGGTGCTACAGTTGCCTCCCACACATATAAACACTCACTAATTGGCTGAAAACATCTGAATATATAGAGAACTATAAAGCACTTGTTAGTACCGGTTCACCACCTGGCAAGCATTCCAGCTTTTCTGTGGTTCCTCAGAAATTTGCATGACTGACACCATATACAACTAATCTCATGATTTAGTTTGTTAGATTACGTTTACAGCTGATTAATGTGTTTATATACGTGTGTACACACAATTGTTCTTTGCGATTTGAGTTTAATAACATATGTGGCAGCCTTCATCTAGTAGTGGATTAATCATGGCTGATGACAATGATGATGACTCATTTCAACACCATAACATAACAATGGGAAATGTAAGTATATGTCCCAATTTTAAATCTTGACTCTATTCAAATACCACCCAATCACTGGCAAACAGTGGAACCCGTGTGTAGATTGTTGAAATTATGGTTGTGTAGCTAGGTGGTGACAACCTACCAGTCGCGTGTTCGCTGCTTGTTGCGTTGCAGAGGTTCACGGTTGAAATTTAGAGGCCACCCCAATAAATACTGCGAGTGTATTAACTGTTCAAAATATTGTGACGTCATTCGCCAGAATATGCCATTGTGTGCTGGCGTCATGGTCCAAATTTGTCTTATTTGGAAGAATTCCCGCAAATGATTGAATTGGAATTAAACAGCAATAACTACCTCCTATATTGTCAAAAAATTGGCAAGAGCCTTCTGAAACAGTCGCGAGACTACGTAATAATTTCATGGTTAAACAAGTGTAATAATTAACAAAACTATAGAATAAGTCTCTGATGTGTTTCTGGGATGTACCAGTTCGCGAAGAAGCTCGCAGAGCATGCGGGGTCAACCTGAAGAGCTGTTTACCCAATGTCACCATTTCTGTTGCAAATGACATCGTACGGAATCATGGTCGAAAAGTCTTAAACGATAATAGAAAAGTAACTGAGACTATATAACGCATTGCAATATTTTGACAGTTTTTAGCCAAAAACTAGTGGCGGCTTATTCAAGCAAAAATAATGTTTCATTTACTTGCTCTTGAGCATAATCTGTGACTGGCATTAATGAGCACTTTTTCTCGTGTTTTTTAACCAAGTAAGATAGACTTATTTAATAAAAAAAATCTTCATAGGGTATATTGGTTTGAGCAATATCATGGGACTTTATATGCAGGTAGCAGCTCATTAAACATGCTGTCTGGAGTGAGGTGGATTTGACAGCATTGCAGGTCGTCCATTGTGAAGGCTGTTGGGATAAAACCTGGTATAATATTAGAGGGTCATGTGTGATAGATGCACTCAATTTGCAGGCCTCCACCAAATACTTGCTGCTGTATCAATATAGTGAAGTATATGATTGATATATAAGATGTTGTGTTTGTAGAAACAGGGGAGACTATTATGGCAAAAAAGGGTGAGGAAAATATTGCTTTCGCCGTAGGTTTTTTATGAACGCGTTCTTGGAAGAAATTGCATATGCTGGCCTTTGGAATGGAAGGAATTCTTCAGCTATGTGAGATTTAAAAGGGTTACTATTTACTTATCCCAGCCCCAACGAGGCAATTTCAAAATATGATGAATGTACCCCCCCCCCCTCCTTAGTTAAATGAAAGATGCGGAAACATTGTCAAAGGGAAGTTTCCAGAAGCATTATTTATTCATTAAACCTTATGATTTGAGTATATAAATCATTACACCACCATATTCCTCGGACAAGATATTACTCTTTGCAGCAGTAGCAGAAGTATAATTAAGATCCTGTGTGACAAACAGGGAGTTCAAAAGCACACATCACAAACGGAGTGACCACAGATATACCGATTAATCAAGTTTCTCTTTTACACAACCATATCGTGAATTCCCCCACTTAAATATAGAGGTTATATTGTAAATACTCGATACTTAACAGTGTCACTGCATTCATAGATAGGTATAAGGTAACGGTGCAGCTCTGCAATTATTTCCTCACACTACTGCTGGTGGGAGGACCTCCATTACAGGGCACTCCACATGAGGGAGTTTGGCCAACTCTTCCATAATAGCCAGACAACTTGGAATGGCTGGAAGTACCCACACTTTACCCCACCACATGCCTCCTGCCAATACACTAACTGTGGTGTACTAATTTATACTTCTTGGTGGACATAGATGGGGCAATTTAAACAAAAAACGTGCTAATTGCCAGAAAGATTGAACCGATGACTTCAGGTTTGCAAGTCCAGAGGCTAATCTTAAACCACGGCTGTCTCCAAGCTGGTGGTAATTGTTGTTTGTAAGGCGAGGTTTTTAACAAACGTGCACCATTGTTTCAACAGCCTTCTTTTGGGCGATCTAATTGAATCAGTGACCTCTGGATTGCAAGTTCCGAACTAAGAAATTACACAATGAGAGCATAGGACGTTTGGAGATATTTCTACAAATGTGTCCGTTTATACCAAGTATTGATGGCATTATTTTTACAAATTACAAAAGACAAAAAATACTACCTCCCACACTTAATGTGTCTCATTTGGTTGAAATATTTTTTAAAAGAATCACATTAAATTGCACCACAATGTGAACCTTAAGATGGACAGACAGAAATCTATTCATTATTAGGTGAAGTACGGATTAAGAATGTCTCTCTTTCAAGTCAAAGTCAGGTAACAGTGATTTTTGTGCTCTAATGAGCATTGAGACGTTGTTGATCTCCTTTCACAGACCAGTGGTGGAAATTCCACGATTCTATGGTGTGGGCAGGTTTCTAAACAAGATAACCACTGTTGACTTCCCCACAAAGTGTTCTATAGTTTGTTGACCTTGGTGGGCTTAGTGAAGTAAAAAACAGAATTTGAACTCAGAACTTTACGATTGCATTGCTGGTTGCTTTACCACTGAGGCACTTTGCCAGTTTTTTTTCAAGGGACAGCTGGATTATGAAAGCAAATAAGATGCAATTAAGTTGTAAACGGGTTTCAGATTAAAAATTTTGACGATAGAAACCATTATCACTCGTCAATGATATAAACAAGACTGAGACTACATGAGGTAGAATCATTAGCATTATTTATATTCAGACTGTACAAGCAATGAATCTTGTTGATTGTAGAAATTCAGTTTGGAGGAAGCAGTCATTAAATGTAAAGGAGATGCAATATATAGTTCAAGCCTCACAAAGCATAGTGGATGAAGAAACATTCTCTAAATATAGTATTAACTCTTAGCATGAAAGGACATATTAAGGAACGATCTTTGGTATAAGAGAGGTGAGGCAGTGGCACAGTGGATAGCGCACTGCACTCTGAATCCAACAATCCGAGTTGGATTCCTGGGTGCGGCTTACATTGGTGAAGATTGATATCTAAACTGATCTCTGATCTTGAGCACTCCCCCCCCCCCATCCTTCACCATCCCGCACTGACCAGCATGGTGAAGTACGGTCAATCAAGCCCACATGAATGACATGCCATGGGGACACCTTCATCCAGCAGTGAATTGACAAAGGGTTATATATTTGTTTTTGTTATAAGTAAACCAGATAAACGTGAACTTAAATGTCTTTTTAAATTGCTTTAAAGAACAACATAGATCGATGAATGCCCCTCTATATTGATAGTGGAAGGCAGACAGTTTTAATATAGAGGTCACAATGATGAACACATCGGCTCTTCTAAGGCTGACTGAAAAACTGGGTTTCGAATCAGTGTAACAAAACAAAAATAATGTTTTTATTCCCGGGTAGTACGTGTTATTTTCCAATTGCTTATTCCTCAAAAGTACAGAAAATGGCTATTATTCCCCACAAACTTTGCTTTTGTGAGCAGGACATTGATATTCTGAAATTTACCTATTTTCAATGAGAAAATGTGTGCATTTGTGTCATTCCTTCACGTAAAGTCCTGGTAACAAAAGCAATGTTTGTGAGGAATAATAGCCATTTTTTATATTTTGAGGCATAAGAAATTAGAAAATAACACTTACTACCCAGGAACAAAAATCGTGTTGCATAGTTATTATTTAAAGCTGTGACTTGTGTGCATTGAAAACTCGTGCCTAAATTGAAAACTAGTTTATTTTAGAACTGCTTTTTGTGTTTAGCTTGTTGTCCTTCCCAAGCACCTCTGATTACAACGGTTGGTTACGTACTGTGCAAACAAAGTTAAGCATATATACATTTACAAATCGCATCACTTTGTATGGCAGCTGATGTTGATGTAGAGCAACAACTATAATTTATATTGCCGTGGTTGATCCAGAGAGTTGCGTTAGGAGTAGCAGAGTGCAGCGCTGTGATGGTGCCTTCATATTTGTGAAACGGGCAGAGTCGTTATATATTCCACGGTTTGTTGTGGGGATGGCCATAGTTGCATACCAGAGATTTTTAAAATAGTATTTTCCATAATATAGGTTTTTGAGGTTTTTCCATTTGTGCATCAAGTGTCCACATCAGCTGCTGCTGTGATTTGTGTGTGGATGAGGTTTAGGGGTTGTGGCCTATAAGCTTTGTGGAAGATTGAAGCCAGGGATCTTCTATGCCCGTATTTGTTTGTGACTTCTCCTGAACCCCATTTGGCTTTCCAAGCATCACCACAATCAGCGACCAGGCATGAAATTGGATGAAACAAGCTGTGGGCAAGTGGATAATAAGGAACATGATTTGTTTTTAAAAATAAATCTTAACTTAATTTTGAATGTTTTTGTGTGTGATAGAAATTCAGGCAATAAGCCAATTCTCACATGAAATGAGGAAGCTCTAAATAACTGTCACACATAATGTTCTAAATGCACAAGAAAGATAAACGAAATGTTATACACATGTAGTTAAAGGTGCAGCACTGCAATTTCTTTCTCACGTCACTGCTGCTGGTAGCAGGGCCTCCACTCATCTCATCTAGCAGAGGGTATTTTGTCTGACTCTACTATGCTGGCTGGATATAGTCTCAGGCTGTAGTCTCTGGCTATAGTATCTGGCTATAGTATCTGGCTATAGTATCTAGCTATATTGAGTAAGGTAAGTGTACCCATACTTTACCACACAACATGCGACCTACTGATCGACTCTGGCAAAGCATTATACTGATAGGAGGACACAGAGGTGGGGGGATAAAAAAAAAACTCACATTGCTTCAACTGCCACGCTGGGGGATTAAATCATCGACCTCTGGATTGCAATTCTAGTGTTGCTAATCAGTACACACTGGCATACGCAAGTGTATATCCCATTTAGTATACAATACAACGCAAAGTCAAAGTGACCCGATGCTCATACAAGCACGAGTGTCCTCATATTGCTTCCGGCATACATTAAGTATGAGTGCACTGTTCAAAGTAAACAATTATAGGAATACAGAGGAGTATTTAAAATAAATTAAAGACCGTCTGAAAAATGAATAACTGCTGAACATTAACTTTACTGCACTCCTTTTCACACAAGGTTTGGTTCTGTTGATACTGCTGATGTGAGAGTTTTGGAAGCTATTCGGAGCATTTTCATTCGCGTAAACATTTGTTTGAATAAGCGTGTTGTTACACATTTTGAAACCTAACAACGTGTCTCTCTTCCCGTATCTTCTGTTCAAGGAGGTGACGAAAGCCATAAGATGCCATGCCATGTGTGCAGACTATAAAACAGGGGGGGGGGGGGGGGGGGGCATTGAACAATCAGGCAGGAACAATCATCGAGGCAGGGGAGCAATAAGGCAGGTTAGCAATTGAAGAGGAGTGATTGGATAAACGGGCATCGTTGCGTGGACGTGTCACGCAGGTGGTGTGGAGGATGGAGCGTTCACGTGGGACAGGCACTACACACGTTCCATCTACACAGGTCCTCCCACTCTAATCGGGATTAGCGCAGTCACTCCTTATGAAATGTAGCAGTATTCTCGCGGGATTTGTAATAAGGTTAGACATCGCGTGTTGCATTCTCACATTCCCACATCATGATTATCATCGTGAACTATGGGCAATCCCCTGTTGGATGGAGGCCTCCCAAATCCACCACCGTCTCTCATGATCAAAGGGAGCATAAGCCATCACGCGAACTCTTGGTCATCCTCGCAGCGGTGGCTTTTTGCTAGCCATCGAACAAAGGCGGTCACTACATCGCGCGCATTCAGATGTGCTTCTGCGGCCGTCTGGATTGCTCTTCTTTCCTGTATTACTGGAGCTTTTTCTTTTTCCACGCGTTTGTCCCACTCATGTGGGATCCGCTGTCCTTGCCAACCTTCTCCACACTGCTCTGTCCTGCGCCATCTGTCTTTCCACTCCTCGGGTCGGTCACCATATCCGATCGCACCACATCGCCCACCTCTTTTTCTGCCTTCCTCTTGATCTCTTTCCTTCCACTTGCATGACTTGCACCTTCTGACCCCGCATAATTTTCCTGCTGTATATCCACATGACCAAACCACACCAGCCCTTTCTACCTCATCTTCTCTGTGATTTCTATCACCTTGAGTCTTCCTCTCACTTCTTCATTTCTCACCCTGTCGTTCCTTGTTAAACCCAACATCCACCGCAACATCATCATCATCTCTGTGACTGACGTAGCTTGGTCCTCCCTCTTTCTTGTGCCCCAGCACTCGGCCCCATACAACAGCTCCGGCCTCACCACTGTCTTGTACACTTTTCCCTTCAACCAAACTGGGACCCTCTTATCGCACACCACACCGGCCATTTCTCGTCATTTCAGCCAACCAGCCCTTGTTACTGTTCTCATCTCTCCTCCTAGTGATCCATCAGCACCACATCGTTGCACCCAGGCACTTAAACTCGTTCGTCTTCTGTTAACTGGTCACTTCCAATTTGCAATCCTCCCTCTGCATTATTTCCACTGAAAATTTTCCACCATATACTTAGTCTCTGTCCAACTGATCCTCAACCCATTCCCTTCAATCAGTTTGCACCCAAATCTTCAAATCATCTTCCACTACCCCTCTGCTTTCACCGCATGTGACAATGTCATCTGCAAACAGCATACATGCTCTGAATATCTCTCGTAAGTGTGTCTAGCACCAGGATGAAAAGGAAGGGTCTCGGGATGGAACTTTTCTTCACTTCCGCTTTGACTTGAAAGCTCGCTGACACTCCACATCTGCTTCACACGTACATTTTCCCTCCTTCATACATATCCTGGATCAGCTGGACATATACAATGGCGGAGCCAGGATTTTCAGACAAGGGGGGCAACCCCTCCAGCAATTAAAAATGATAGTTGTTAGTAAGTAAGGACTTGTCCCTTGCTTTTTATTCGACGCGTGTGCAGCGATGGCGCAGCCATTGATCGAGGGTCGAATTCGAACCGTGTGTGATTGGCATCGCGATCGCTGAAGGTGAATGCCTTCAGGGAAGTCGTGTACTGCATACACGACTGCGCACAATTCTGTGAATCACTTATAACTGCTGTGCCATTACTTATTGCCAATTATTGACTAAAAAAATTGTCCTATCATCTCATAGAATCCCTGGCACGTAATAATATGCTACACAGTGGCAGTGGGGGTAGCAAAATGCCCATTTATTACTAATAAACCCCAATGATCCGATAGAAATTAGGGATTTCGATCGGATCATTGGGGGAGCACGTGCCAACCCCCCCCTCACTGGCTCCGCCAGTGGACATATACCTCAGGAATAGCTCTTATTCTCATACACCACCAGATGAGCTCTCTTTTGGCACCCTGTCATACACTTTCTCTAGATCAATAAACACCATTTGCATCCATTGTTGACCTTCCCTGTCTGAATCCAAACTGACTCCCGCCAATATCCACCAGCTTCCTCGGTCTCTTTTCTATTATCCTTTCCCAGAGTTTCATGGTGTGATTCATCAACGCTATTCCTCTATAGTTCCCGCATTCCTGCACATCACCTTTAAAGATGGGAACCAATGTACTCTCTCCCCACGCATCCGGCATTTACTTCTCAATCTAGATTTTCCCAAACAGCCCCATCAGTATTCCAACACCCTTTTCTCCCATTAATTGAAAGACAAAAATTGGAATCTCATTTGGCCCCACTGCCTTTTGATGTTTCATGCTCCCCAGAGCCTCCGCCACCTCTTCTCTGGTTATAGTATCTGGATATAGTCTCTGGCTATAGTCTCTGGTTATAGTATCTGGTAATAGTATCTGGCTATAGTATCTGGTTATAGTATCTGGTAATAGTATCTGGTTATAGTATCTGGTAATAGTGTCTGGATATAGTCTCTGGCTATAGTCTCTGGTTATAGTATCTGGTTATAGTATCTGGTAATAGTATCTGGCTATAGTATCTGGTTATAGTATCTGGCTAAAATCTCTTGTTATAGTCTCTGGCTATCGTATCTGGTTATAGTCTCTGGTTACAGTATCTGGCTATAGTATCTGGTTATAGTATCTGGCTAAAATCTCTTGTTATAGTCTCTGGCTATCGTATCTGGTTATAGTCTCTGGTTACAGTATCTGGCTATAGTATCTGGTTA
Organism: Petromyzon marinus; assembly: GCF_048934315.1. Taxonomy (NCBI): domain Eukaryota; kingdom Metazoa; phylum Chordata; class Hyperoartia; order Petromyzontiformes; family Petromyzontidae; genus Petromyzon; species Petromyzon marinus. Next base: position 10,547,043 of record NC_133671.1, read on the forward strand.
TAGTATCTGGTTATAGTATTTGGCTATAGTATCTGGCTATAGTATCTGGCTATAGTATCTGGCTATGGTATCCGACTATAGTCTCTGGCTATAGTCTCTGGCTATAGTCTCTGGCTATAGTCTCTGGCTATAGTATCTGGTTATAGTATCTGGTTATAGTATCTGGATATAGTCTCTGGCTATAGTATCTGGTAATAGTATCTGGCTAAAGTCTCTGGTTATAGTATCTGGTAATAGTATCTGGTTATAGTCTCTAGATATAGTATCTGGTTATAGTATCTGGTTATAGTATCTGGCTATAGTATCTGGTTATAGTATCTGGTTATAGTATTTGGCTATTGTATCTTGCTATAGTATCTGGTTATAGTATCTGGTTATAGTCTCTGGCTATAGTATCTGGCTATAGTATCTGGCTATAGTCTCTGGCTATAATCTCTGGCTATAGTATCTGGCTATAGTCTCTGGCTATAGTCTCTGGCTATAGTCTCTGGTTATAGTATCTGGTTATAGTATCTGGTTATAGTATCTGGCTGTAGTATCTGGTTATAGTCTCTGGCTATAGTATCTGGTTATAGTCTCTGGTTATAGTATCTGGCTATAGTATCTGGTTATAGTATCTGGCTATAGTCTCTAGCTATAGTCTCTGGCTATAGTATCATCTGGTTATAGTCTCTGGTTATAGTATTTGGTTATAGTATCTGGTTATAGTCTCTGGTTATAGTATCTGGATATAGTATCTGGTTATAGTATCTGGTTATAGTATCTGGTTATAGTTTCTGGCTATAGTCTCTGGTTATAGTCTCTGGTTATAGTATCTGGTTATAGTCTCTGGCTATAGTCTCTGGTTATAGTATCTGGTAATAGTATCTGGCTATAGTATCTGGTTATAGTATCTGGTAATAGTATCTGGTTATAGTATCTGGTAATAGTGTCTGGATATAGTCTCTGGCTATAGTCTCTGGTTATAGTATCTGGTTATAGTATCTGGTAATAGTATCTGGCTATAATATCTGGTTATAGTATCTGGTAATAGTATCTGGCTAAAATCTCTTGTTATAGTCTCTGGCTATCGTATCTGGTTATAGTCTCTGGTTACAGTATCTGGCTATAGTATCTGGTTATAGTATCTGGTTATAGTATTTGGCTATAGTATCTGGCTATAGTATCTGGCTATAGTATCTGGCTATGGTATCCGACTATAGCATCTGGTTATAGTCTCTGGCTATAGTCTCTGGCTATAGTCTCTGGCTATAGTCTCTGGCTATAGTATCTGGTTATAGTATCTGGTTATAGTATCTGGATATATTCTCTGGCTATAGTATCTGGTAATAGTATCTGGTAATAGTATCTGGCTAAAGTCTCTGTTTATAGTATCTGGTAATAGTATCTGGTTATAGTCTCTAGATATAGTATCTGGTTATAGTATCTGGTTATAGTATCTGGCTATAGTCTCTGGCTATAGTATCTGGCTATGGTATCCGACTATAGTATCTGGTTATAGTATCTGGTTATAGTATTTGGCTATAGTATCTTGCTATAGTATCTGGCTATAGTATCTGGCTATAGTCTCTGGCTATAATCTCTGGCTATAGTATCTGGCTATAGTCTCTGGCTATAGTCTCTGGCTATAGTCTCTGGTTATAGTATATTGTTATAGTATCTGGTTATAGTATCTGGCTATAGTATCTGGTTATAGTCTCTGGCTATAGTATCTGGTTATAGTCTCTGGTTATAGTATCTGGCTATAGTATCTGGTTATAGTATCTGGCTATAGTCTCTGGCTATAGCCTCTGGCTATAGTATCATCTGGTTATAGTCTCTGGTTATAGTATTTGGTTATAGTATCTGGTTATAGTCTCTGGTTATAGTATCTGGATATAGTATCTGGTTATAGTATCTGGTTATAGTATCTGGTTATAGTTTCTGGCTATAGTCTCTGGTTATAGTATCTGGTTATAGTATCTGGTTATAGTTTCTGGATATAGTCTCTGGTTATAGTATCTGGTTATAGTATCTGGTTATAGTCTCTGGATATAGTCTCTGGTTATAGTATCTGGTTATAATCTCTCGCTATAGTATCTGGTTATAGTATCTGGCTATAGTCTCTGGTTATAGTCTCTGGTTATAGTATCTGGATATAGTATCTGGCTATAGTCTCTGGTTATAGTATCTGGATATAGTATCGGGCTATAGTATCTGGTTATAGTCTCTGGCTATAGTCTCTGGTTATAGTATCTGGTTATAGTATCTGGTCATAGTATCTGGTTATAGTATCTGGCTATAGTCTCTGGCTATAGTATCTGGCTGTAGTCTCTGCAACTACTTCAATTATTTGATGTTCCTCAATCATTTCACGTGTTGGCTTTTCCACATTCAGCAACTTTTCAAAGTACTCTTTCCATCTCTCTCTAACCTTTATCTCATCCAAGATTGTCTGTCCTTCACTGTTCTTAATGAGATTCACATGATCGATGTCCCTGGTCATTCTCTCTCTGGCTCTCGGCAAATGGTATACCATCTTCTCACCTTCTTTGCTGTCAAGCTTCTTGTAGAGTTGTGCAAGTGCTTTTGCTTTTGCCATTGCCACCACTCGCTTTGCCTCTCTTCTTGCTGCCAGGTATTCATCCAGATGGTCCTTCTCTATCGTGTTCTGCCAGTTCTTAAACGTGGCCTTTTTCTCTCTTGTTGCCTTTTGCACTTCATCACTCCACCACCATGTTTCCTTCTCTGCATCTGTCTTCCTTTGATAACTCCCACTTTACTACCTGCTGCTTTCAGTATTCCACTCGCCAGTTGTTCCCACATTTCATTCATGCTCCTCCTAGGCCTTACGCGTTTTATGTTCTTCATAGCTTGCCTGCAGAAGTTTTTTTTTTATTCGCCACCACTTCACCCTACTACAGTTATTTTGTCTCACCTTCCTCTTCCTAACTCCTTTCACTATACAATCTGCCACAAGTAGGCTATATTGTCAAGTCACACACTCTCCAGGGATTACTTTGCAGTTCTTCACTCCCTTCAGGTGCTTCCTCCTCACCAAAATAAAATATATCTGGGTTTTCACCTCTCCACTCTGGTAGGTCATCAGATGTCCCTCCTGCTTCTGGAAGGAGGTAGTCACCACTGCAAGATCATTTGCCTGGGCCATTCGAAGAATGTCCTCTCAATGCCCTCTCCTCCTGCATTCCTACTGCCATATCCGCATCCTCCATGGTTCATTTAATATCCGTCCTTACCTCTTCCCACTCTTCCATTTAAGTCTGTGCTCATCACTACTGCTTCATCTACCGGTAAGCTCTAAAACTCCTCGTCTAATCTCTCCCAAAATGCGTCCTTCTCTTGCCCACTGCAGCCCATCTGCGGGGCATACGCACACATCACGTTTACAACCCCACTGTCCAGTATTTGTCTGACTATGATCAGTCTGTCATTCATTCTTCTGACTTGTCTTAATCTCCACACTCAGCACAACTCCAACCCCATTTCGCCTTGCTGTGGTTCCATGGTATAACAATTTACAACCACAGCCAATCTCTTTTGCTTTGCTGCCTTTCCATTATGCATGTGATGTCGACTTTCCTTCTTCTCAAGCAGCCCGCTTATTCCTGACCGTTTCCCTGTCATTATTCCAATATTCCATGTGGCCAATCTTATCTTCCTCTCGAACAACCATCTGCTCTTTCTGTTTTGTTTTTCCATCTTGATATGTGCAGACAACATACACCATCCTGTCAAAGTAAATTCCGTGTCGGTGTGAACTTACATGGCGAATAAAACCCTTTCTGATTCTGATTCTGATACTACCACCGCCCGGGTCTGCACTCTCTGCAGCGGCAGAGTCATTAGGAAGCCACTGGAGCTGTGCACTTTTCAATCTAGATTTAGAACTAATTTCCTTACAACTGCTTTTTGTGTTTAGTTTGTTGTTCTTTCCTCGCACCTCCGATTAGCATGGTTGACTATGTACGGTGCAAAAGAAGTCCAACATACATACATACAATCTACCAAACACCTGCACATGGGCAGATTTCATCGCTCCGCCTCTTCAGTGGATGGTACCCCTTGGACATGTTTTTTCATTCCTTGGCCATCATTCCTCCAAATGTGAATCTTATTTTAGAAGTTGGTATAGACAAGACTCCCGAGTTGCTTCTATAACATGCATTAGAAATGTGGTTATCTCAGATTCGGCAAACTATTTGCACACTATGCTGTGCTGATGATTCTTAACAAGGCAAAAAAAACGCTCCTCTGGGAATTACCTTGTACCAGTGTGGTGAAGTATGGATAATTCTCTTAACTAACATGTCATTGAGAGGCCTTCATCCTGTGAATTGGTATTTTATTTTACACCAGTAATTTGTAGTTTTAATCCTTTGAAAGAGGAGTAATGCAGAGCTGATAATTTAAGTTCCATGACTGACCCATGTGTGAGTCTGTGCCCCACAAATATATTTAAGTTGGTATGATGGATACGAAATTAATGAATTCATGGCATGATTGGATTGCAACGTAGCATTCTAACTGTGTACTCTCGCTCAACACTCTTTAACCTCTCACTTTAGTCATCGCAAATACTGGGAACTGTTTATGCACCATGGCATGGGAAATAAATCTTCTTCTACAAGTAGATTGACAAAGAGCATAATGTTATTAAAAAAAAGCATTATTGAAAAACCAACGGTTGGCCAAAGGGCAAAATTCCAAATTACCATATTTGACAAACGTTAGCAAACAATTCGCAAAAGTCTATACAGCCAAATTCAATATATCAACGTAATACAAAATAACAAAAATCTGACCATGTGGGTGTTAAAAAAAATGATAGAATTAAATATTCATTCATTTTTCATTTGCAAACAAAAAAGCCTTTTGGCAGCATGGCATATGTACTGAGCCTTACACTTACCCCATTTCCTTATCACTTCATTGAAGGTGTTTCACTCATGTTGACAACTTAAATTACTGAACGCTGAAATTTAATTCGCCCGTGCTTGTTTTTCCCCCAAAGAGGCAAACTGGCAGCATCTTCCACGTTAATGTCTACACTATTGAGGTTATTTTTCATGGAAACAAGCTATCCAAATCTATGTCCACCTCTGCCTATTTACTTCCCTCCATGTGAGAAAAAAAAAAAACCTCTCTCCTGAAGAATATTAGTAAATGTAATAATATGGTCATTGCACCTTGGTCCAGTTTGTATGACAAATGCCTCAATTATATTTCTAGCATGTCTCTTATGTTACCACCAGTATAAACTGTCACAGAATCTCCCCGCTGTGACCCTAATAATTGCTAATCCTTTCATATATAACAAATATACTCGGCACACTGATAACTTATGATCTGTTCACCTTTCAGAGCCATATATTAATACTGACCTGTGCATGCCTTTGTGCCAAATGCCAATATCTAGAGTAACATTTGATTTGTTCCTTCGGGATTCACACATTTTATCAAATTGTATATTTCCCTCATTTTGAACAGTTTTTTTTCTACCAATTATTGGTATAGCCTTACTTGTAGATTAGCACTGATTCATGTACATTTGAGCTATTGCTATTCATTTTGTGTGTTAGTTTGTTAATTTCCACTTTTTAAAAGTGTAAAAATACATACACGTTTGGCTGCGCTCTTCAATTAAGACCATACAACACTGCACATAAATGTGATGAGTGTTATTTGTTATTAATTTCCTCTCAAACAATCTTTGCTAATTCATGTGAACATTGTGGCATATTCTCAAATGCAGATGCCTTTCATTTTGTTTTCATTATCAACATGAAGGACAAAAGACAAGTATTTTGTGCATGCGACTTAAGTGAAAAAAATGTATTTTACAGCTTTTCAAAAACTCTCACCAACGTACGCAGATTTTTGCTATTGTGGCTCAATCTACATTGATGCAGATTTAATGCATATCAAGGAATCAACAAAGCAATTGCCAAGAATTGAATTTTGATTTAAAGCTTTCGTGACTGCAGGGATTCATATTATTGGTTCTTTCGGTAAAGTCACGTAGAAGGGAAAAAATAAAATAATAAAAATATAAAACAATTAAATTATCACGACGTTTCGACTGCAACACAAGCAATCATCATCAGGTGTGAAAACCACAGCAAGAAATTTTGAAAAAAGTGGCGGTTATTTTGAACGTTAGCACCACCGAGAGAGATTTGACAGTTTGTTCAGATGGACGAGTCCATCTATGTTCGTAAAAGAGGAGGGGGGAGACGAAAAATAATGGATGCGGTCTGAAAGCCACCTTAAGCGTGGTCAATCAATTAAGACCCGAAATGGTTTATCAAATCCTTCCAATGATTGCTGAGCCAGAATCCATCTTCTCAGTTGAAATTGTCTCTGTGTTTGTATATGTGGATAGCCTCATGAACGAATCTCTCATGGTAGCCAGATGGCTTGCAAAGAACTTCTGTCTTGGAGAAGTCAATGTCATGTGAACCTACTGAATTATAACAGTGATCTGCCATGGCCGAGGTGTTGGTCCTACTGTGTTTCAGGTCTGCTTTGTGTTCACGAATGCGGTCCGAGACATGTCGTTTGGTTTCTCCAATGTAACTACTACCACAGAGGCAACTTAGTTTGTAGACGCCAGGGTACTGTATGTCCGGAATCACATCTTTTACAGACGGAACCAGATCACGGATTTTATGTAATGTGTTGAATCGGACCTGGATCTTGTGTTTATTCAAGAATTTGGAGATATTTTTTGTGATCCCCGCAATGTAGGGTAAAGTGATGGTTTTGAAAGGCTCCTCAAGAGGGTCTTTCTTCATGGTTGTAGTGATAGCTTTGTGGATTGTGTAGTCGGAATAACCATTAGCCTTAAGAGCTTGGTGTACGTGCTTAAGTTCACTGGCTATACGTTCCTGGTCGGATATGCATTGGGCTCTATGGTGCAGAGTCTTGATGAGGGAATTCTTCTGGGATGGATGGTGGTGGGAATCCGGTTTCAGGTAAACAACCGTATGGGTAGCTTTCCTGTAGACAGGTCCGATTCAACACATTACATAAAATCCGTGATCTGGTTCCGTCTGTAAAAGATGTGATTCCGGACATACAGTACCCTGGCATTTTCAAACGAATTGCCTCTGTGGTAGTAGTTACATTGGAGAAACCAAACGACATGTCTCGGACCGCATTCGTGAACACAAAGCAGACCTGAAACACGGTAGGACCAACACCTCGGCCGTGGCAGCTCACTGTTATAATTCAGTAGGTTCACATGACATTGACTTCTCTAAGACAGAAGTTCTTTGCAAGCCATCTGGCTACCATGAGAGATTCGTTCATGAGGCTATCCACATATACAAACACAGAGACAATTTCAACTGAGAAGATGGATTCTGGCTTAGCAATCATTGCAAGTATTTGATAAACCATTTCGGGTCTTAATTGATTGATCACGCTTAAGGTGGTTTCAGACCGCAACCATTATTTTTCGTTTCCCCCCTCCTCTTTTCCGAACATAGATGGACTCGTCCATCTGAATAAACTGTCAAATCTCTCTCGGTGGTGCTAACGTTAAAAATAACCGCCACTTTTTTCAAATTTTCTTGCTGTGGTTTTCACACCTGATGATGATCGCTTGTGTTGCAGTCGAAACGTTGTGAGAATTTTATTGTTTTATATTTTTATTATTTTATTGTTTCCCTTCTACGTGACTTTACCGAAAGAACCAAGAATGCCAAGAATTGATTTCTGTGGAAACTGGAATTGGTTGCTTTTGGTTTAAAGATAATTAATCTGGACATTACTGACATTCAGATTAGTTTTTATATTAAAATTAGAGTTACATGAAACACTGTACACGTGTGTGTGTTTGTTATCGGTACGTATATACTTATATGACAGAGACGATCGAACCATTTTTGGAAAACACAAATAAAATGTAATCTTAATTTGAAACCTGATATTTATGTACTGCTTCCATTATAATCGAACACAATGACCATTTTATCTGACAACATTGTAACAAATGAATACCTGCTTCAATGCACATATTTGATATCCTATTCCCATAGCCTTTTACATTACTCACGAACACGTGTACAGTTTTTAGATATTAATTGTTTGGTGACCTTGTTAATTAAACTTATTATTCATTTCGAATAGATTGCGCACAGAGGTTAAACATAACACTAAGCCTAGATTAGTGAGTTGATTCGACGTAACATTTATATTGTGCAAAACCAACGAGAAATTTATTTGGCAATTACCTCATTAAAATTCATTGGGCAATTACTCTATTTAATAAAAAAAAACTGTCTTGTAGTAAAATGCAGAATATTAACACCAGATAATTCTGTGCCCACGTTTAATTTAATGTTCCCTTCACGAAAAATGTTGTGGATACAGTGCGTCTGACGATAAATTATTAAAAAATACTATTTAGTACTAAATAAATATAAACATTAGTCACATTGAATTCAAATATGAAATCCATTATGGATCACACGGTAAATGGGATTCAATCTCAGAGGAATTTACATTCAGTAATGCAATATTAGACAAGGTCATCTGTCACCCCTTAGTCAAGACATGTTTTTGTAACAGAAGGCAAAGGAATACGGTCGGAAATACGCTCTCAGTACATAAGCAGCCTACATTACATTACACTCTGTGCACCTTGGAAAGTGTACCCCTGCTGGCGTGTTATATTTATTTTAACTCTTTAATTTTAGACTCATACTCTTGGTTTTAAACCAAGACATTTTCTCGCATTATATCTCGCGTAAAATACCACACATTTTACAAGCAACACTGCATTCAAACGTTATGTTATAAGCACCTCAAACAATGCATGTGCACGTTGCGATGAATATACAACAGAGAAGCAATACCCAGAGCATGCGCTACGTCCATTTTGATAATAGACATGCACCTAGAGAAACGTACACGTACTAATATTAATGTATGAAAGTTACTGGGAAAAAAACTGCAGAGTTCTACTGCATTATTGAGCATAAAGGCCGACATGCAATATTTCTTGCAATGTCGACCAGATTTGAAAAAGAATAATACTGCACAAAATGAGATGCCCGTAAGCATCCAAAAATGCTGGGAACTGCATCAAAGCGTTTTGTTATTTATATTTCAGATAAGAGTTGATTGAGATATTTGAACCAAAATTGGGTGTATACTTCACAATTGAAAGTTTCACGATATTTTCACGGAAGCCCTTTACGTCTGCTACATATTATACTAAATACAGAATGTTACATTTTAGGCAATCATAACTTTTGTTATTTTAGAAATTGTCATCCGTGTAAAATTGGTTGGGATCGGGTTTAGATTCATTACAATTTTCGTGTGAAAACTTTGAATTGGATTGTATTGTTTGGATTGACCCTTCATGGATCAGGATGTAACCTAATCAACCTTCGGGATTACACCCTGATCAGCTGATTGAACCGTGTCTGATCAGCTGATCTGTTCAGCTAACCGTGTCTAAATGATCTTGTCAATGGGACGTAAAATTATTCTTCTTTTATTTGTAACGTTTTAATCAAATCAACAATGCACAAAAAAAACAGTGACATTAAATAGGCATGTGCCAATGCATTGATTGCACCTCCGATTAGCACGGTGGTCTACCCATGGTGCGAAATAAGTTCAACATGCATACAAAAGATATACGTACAATAAATTGAAATTGTGCGCACAATTTTTCATTTTTTCTCGTAGGCACTATAATTACCATGTGCAGCATGCAAAAGATGTGATTCTTAAATATATGTGTGGCTACAAATCGCGACCATTCTTCTAATCACCTTAACATGTAACATATATTGTAAGAATCGTGTATATAAAGGGTTAGACGCTCCTTTGTGGAGGAATACAAATCCCAGGTCACAATCCAGTATAGGAAAATGTCATGCAACTGTCATTCTGTAGTAAAATAATTATTGTATTGTAAATACATATATATATTTTACGTATTCAAATGTCTTGCAGTAAGTATAATCGTAAACACTCATATACTTAGAAGAACCCCAGTCAACCACTTGTTTCATGATTATGTAGACCTTCAATTATCCTAGAAAGAGACATGTAATATAAACACATTGCGTGTCTAATTTTTGACTTAAAACTTTCGTGACTGCAGAAATTCATATTCTCGGTTCTTTCGGTAAAGTCACTGACTTTTCCGAAAGAACCAATAATACATTGCGTGTCTATTTCTGCTAATTTTGTATGGAGGAATGGCACCGTGTTACAGTGCGATGTTGAGTTTTGGTATCCAGTCAGGAGCTCTGGGAGGTGCAGAGTGCATCTCAGAGATGTTTCAGGAGAATGAGTACAGTTGACAATTGTTCATTCGACTTCTATGTTTGTTTTAAAGGCACCTTTTATTACCATTTAATATACGCGAGTAACTACATGTTTCATTAAATGGTGTTTCATTAAGTAGTGTCAAAAATAACACTCCTCCTTCAATTAACCATTTAGTGTGGCTCTTACGAGGCAATGCGGGATTCAAAATGTGAACTCTACATTGTCTCCGGTCTAGTTCAATTTTTTTTTGCTGCTGCTAGACTCAAGCCCAGATTTTATTTGGTGCTGTCTTCCTCTCAAACCTCTCCCCATGGCACTTCCCTTGCGTCATTATCTTTTCTAGGCTATTGCTACTCCTCCCCATAACATCCACAATGTATTTCAGATATTTTTCTTGCTGTATTTCAAATCTATAATACATCACTACTTCCACTGACAAAACTGGCACATGTTTCCTGGGACACTTCTTCACGTATCAGAGTTTGGAACTGAATGGACCCATTCACGTGCATATAATCAGACCTGAATCATATTGTGAGTTCATCATATCCAATCAATGTTTTTAATCTATTTATCTCTCTCCCTTTACTATTTTATAATCAATGTACTTTTAGTTTGTCATGAGATTAAGAAATAGCAATATACTCCATGTGTCAGAAAACAGCTGTGGAAGACTTGTCCCAAAAAAACATCCTTTAAGTGCCATTTTTTGCCGTTACACAGTGGGGGTCGCATTTTCCCATGCACACTGCTTTGAGATTATTAACGTGTACGACGAAAAATTTTCTTCCGATTCCATTCCAATTGTGTACATTTACGTCATCGGAAAGGACTCGATTCTGATTGGATTTTAACCGATTCCAAACAGAATCGGAAGTAAAATACTGTGCAGGAGGGCGTGTGGCACAGTTTGGTGTCAGCTATCATAGAGTGTGGTCGTGTCGCTAGAGTTCTCCTGTGGTGAGTACAGTAGAATGTCTTTAAAAACAGCAGCGCTGCGCCTCTCTAAATACAATTTCCGCTGAACCGCTTGTGCAATCCAGGGAGTTTCAATGGTAAACGGGACCTACCCTGCAACTTGCAGACTTCTCGCAATGGGAAAGGGTTAAAAATAAACCTAATACATATATTAGTTTTCAGAGTGGGAATTTAGCCAAATGAAGTGTAAAACCGAATTCATTATGGTAGGGGTTTTTTTCGTGTGTGCAGTCATTGGTGATTGGGCTGGGAGAAACAGACGACACTTGAGAACCTAGTTTAATCACGAGTGACTGACTTGATTCCAAACCAGCATCTCGACAGCACCTGTCCATTGCTTATAACCCTGAGCCACCCGGCCACCTCAACATTTTTTGGATATGACTGCTTATGAGCAAACCAATTCCAAATAGCTTATCGGGGTTAGTTTTAAATTACTGACATGGCAAGTAACATTGCAATTACTTAAACATTTTGTTCGAAAATGTATGCATCGATGTATTCGGTCCAACTTTGAAACGTTTTCGTGGTCGTTATATAATTACTATTTTCTCAGGACAATCTGAACTGAATATTACTTTCTTAATTCATATCTATGCCTTTATGAATTCTTATCGATGCTTTTATTTTTTTACATTTATTATTTTATATGTTTTAAAATATATCACATAATGTATTCTTTGTGAGTAGAACATGCAGTAAACTCCATTGTTGTAGTGTATTTCTACACTCCTCACCTTTACCAACCTGCACTGGCCAGCAAGGTAAAGTATTGTCAAATGACCCCAACAACTGGCAGGGTTGGTCCTCGTGTGACTTATTTTCCGATTTTTATTTTGCTGCTCTCTTCATACAACCTCGATGTTACCATTCCCTCTTTCCAATTTATTTAGATAATTCATCATTTTGAATTGAGGCTTTGGTATGTGTGTGTGTGTTTGGATGACTGCATCAGTTTACATTGAATCAAATATCCTTTTGTATATTGATTAAAGCCAGGCATAAGGGTATTTGATTCTCATTTGTCTTTCAGAATATCGTTGATAGGTTGTATCAAAAGCTTTTATGAATTTAAATTTGCTTTCATGTTTGGATGGCTTTCAAATTGACCATCTATCAGTTCTCTGTGATCTTCCTGGCCAGCTTATATACGTGTGATAATATACTAATGGGCCTATAATTCTTCAAATCAGCTTTTGTCTCTCTTTTGAAATAGAAATATGTTTGAGGAAATCATTGAGCAATTTAGGCATTTCCTTTGCATGTAAGCATTTTATAAGTAGGTCTGCTAAATTTGTTTCAAATATTGTTTCAATGGACTATAATGATGTCATCATTGTTCTATCTTGGTCAGGAGCTTTCCTTCTTTCATACTGCAAAAAAGGTGTGATTATGTCTTCAGAAGTGACATCAGAAACATAACCCTCCTTATCTGATAAACATTTTTTTCTCCAGTGGTCTATCAATCTCTTGGTATAAAGACGTGTGTTAAATGGCTCCAGCAGTTTTATGATTCGTCTGCATCATGCATCGTGGCTTAATTTTCCACCTTAAGGTTTACCAACCATCGACTTTCTTTTTACCGCTTTCCTGCTCTTATTGTTCATTATAACATTTGACCTACTTTGGTGTTGTGTTCTCATGTGCACACTTTTATCCGTATATGTTTACCGAGGTCTGTTATATTGTATTGTTTGTTTGCCATTTTCAGCCCTTCCATATCTCTTTTTTTGTACTTTCATATAGCGCTGTTAGTTTATCTTTTAATTATTTACCAATGACCAAATAACCCGGGATGCACTCGATCTCGTCATATCTCAGAGGCTAAGCAGCGTTGGAGCCTGGCTAGTGCTTGAATGGCCAACCAACAAATGCTGTAGGTTGCTGCTGTGGGGCTAAGTTGTCAGCAAAGGGCAGTGCAGCAAAATCCATCGTTGTTTTTAACTATGGTCCAATGCCTATGCACTCCACCTTCACCAGTCGGCACTGACCAGCACGGTGAAATATGGTCTAATAACCCCCACCACAAATATGGCATTGGGAGATCCTAATTCCAGCAGTGGATTGATGAGGGTTGTAGATGCACAGGTTTTGATGTTGCCCTGACTTTTAGAACACAGTTAAATGTTACGCTAAACCCTTAATTATTTAAAGTACTGGCCTCTTATTCATGATGTGATTTCTCGAGAGAATATACTCTATCCAGCTAGTCTACATTCTCCAATCATTTTCTTAACTGTTATAATTGGTGTGTCCTCTCTTGGACGATGCTGAAGTGTCACCGGCATAGTCCCAGCCTATCATCGCTTCCTGTGTGAAACTTGTTTTTAACGGGCAGTGGCATCCTTGACTTACGCTAACTGACCTGACTTTGGGGCTCTTATCCTGGATAGTTTCCCCAGGTCTGCAAGACAGTGTGGTCCCCTTGAAGAAGAATAGTCGAAGGTTAAACGGCGAAGGTGCGGCCCTGCAACTCCTTGCTCATGCTACGCCACCTACCGATTGACGCACTACAGTGACCCCATTTATATTGCTGGGTGGACGGAGGCAGAGGAATTCAAGAAACTTGTCCTCCCCCTCCTTACCCTCTCCCTCATCTTTCTCCCCACTCCCTCTATTCCCTTACTTAAGTCCTTTCTCCCTCATCTTCCCCTTCCCACGTAAAAGTACAATACATGCCCCACTCGCGGTCCGCACTTGGGTGGGGCAGTGAGCCCAATCTCCTCCCTCCTCGAAACAATGCAAATAAAATACACTTGTACCAAGATTTCAACTGCCGCAATTAACCATAATAATGGTTACCTAATGTCACATATTAAACCCATAGCCTCCGCACGTTAAACAAGAGGCTGTAGTGTTCTACCCACCCACTCACATGATCTTTCACAAGACAGGCGCTGTTCTTCAACCACGACAGCACTCACTTTATTGGACACAGCGTTTACGAGTATTTTAATGTCGAAAGACAATTGGAGGTGACCAATCAGCTGATCTGTGTCCGATGCACCGTTCTGCCAATCAGCATTTCACTCGAATCACACGGTTCGCTTTGTAAGAATGGGACCGGATCCGAACTTAACCAAGCACGCACTGCTAAGCCATCACCTTATACTCTTTTTAAGTAATAATGCCCTTTGTTTTTATATATTAAAAAGCTCCCTAAAGCTAAATACACTTTTTAAGTAGCTTCCTGCATTGGGATGTGTGCCCAATTCCATTATAAGGAATGTTTTATATTGGGGGAGAAAACTAGAAACCTTGAGAAAATCCACATGTGTGAGGAGCTAATGCAGACGGTGTTTTCATAAAGCTCACCTCCTTGTGCCATCATCTACGAGCCACCTCGCAGCCCCAGTGCGATTGGGATTTGTTTTTACAAATCCTGCACAACCAATGCTTGAATATGAAGAGCTGAGTCAGTGTATGACGCCATACCCATGCCCAAACTAAACCAATCATACACTCATCCACCTGTCAGTTCACTCTTACCATGTCTATATATGCATACGAACAATTTGATATGAATCTTTACATTTAATTTTCCACGTCATTTAATTATATTTAGCGTTCTTGCCCTCCCGTTTCTGGACATTGTTTTATAACATCAATGACAATAATAAATAATATTATATTTGTAGATGCTATACAAATAAAATAAAAAACATTACATTTTCTTGTAAAATATTTAAAATAGAATAATAAATATACCAACATGAAATATCATTTTAAGTTTAAAATAGGACAAAGTAAGATAAAGTAGTAGGATGGTTAAAAAAAAGACAACTTGACAATAATATACATTGAGCTATGATTGCTTGTTCGTATTATATCAGAAAAGTCACTCTGACAGTGAGGCTAAATGGTTGCTTTCTATTTTGAAATGTCAAGGTGGATGGTGGTGTTCGCACTTCAAGGCTGGTTTGACGTGGCCACCACGGACTTTAATTAAACCTGAACCGTTTTCTCGTGGGTGGTGTAGACGGTGAGCCGAGACGTAGGCATGTTCAGCAAATGCAAATTTACGATAGCCACTGGGATAGCAAGAAGATGATTCCATCACCCATGTGCCCAAGCCAAAAGTCATTTCGACACGTGGTGCTGTTAGCACAGCTTTATGATGTTGGGAAATCGCATTGGGAAACTGAAAGTTTTACAAATCTACAACTTTTTTATACTATATATAAGAGCCCAATGTGGGATCCTTCGTTGAAATTCACAACAGCACCGAGAGTTATTCAAGCATTTTGAAAAAATTGTTATAAAGGGATCAACATAATTATTTATTTTTAAAAAATGACCATGTCCTCCATGCAGATCAAAATCTAAGTAATATTTAAATGTCGCACTAGCAAAATAAAATGAGCAGCTTTGAAATGTGACATATTCCATGAAGATTTTTTAAAAAAATTAATCCCACAAATTGTGTGAAATTTCCCATCAAAGGTTTTGGCATTTAGATTTCATCAGATTCTACATCCACAGCAAAAAAATATAAGAAGCCAAAAGATGATGTTCATTGGCTGAGGGAACTTGGGCTGCTTGTGAGAAAACAAACAAACTTGACATTTATTATTTTTCTTCCTTTCATATGGTACAGTGCCCTTCGCATTGTTTTTAAACAGATAGAAATAAAATAGACTATATGGAACACAACCTTCATTAACCTTGCCAGGATTTTGTTTTGTAGCTTGCACATACTAATAATAATCAAATTAAAATAAATGTTCCATGGGAACAATACATATGAAATACAAATAGTAGGTAATGCTCATTATATGACCAATGTCATATACTATATACTTTCAAAATAAAATGTATATATTTAAACAAAAAATCCAATATTATGAAGCCAGTCGATGTAACTGTAGTAAAACCAACTGAAATGTGGACATTTTCCGGATCTTGTGATATCTAACTATATCTATTTATAAGCAGAACTGAACCCGGTTAGTACAAAGATGGGAGAATGTTTGAGAATATCAGGTGTTGTGGTCTTGTGCTGTGAGGGTGACTCGGATATTACAGTGCAGCAATGGATTATTGAATCTAACTGTGCAAAGCTTTGAGTTTTACCGATCGTATGTGTACATTTTTTCTGAGTACTGCGGTATTCTTATGGAAATATTATAGGAGACTGATAAAGGTTTTCCGGGGTAATTCAATGCCATTGTTATTATTCTTATTATTATCTCACTTCATACCTGATTGGTATGATTGAAGTGCATGGCAACATGAATCAATTGCATAGAAAATATACAAAATCTACGCGTGCATCATGAGGCCAAAAATCAATTTCAAACAATTCATGGATTAATTGCAAAATGCCTATTTGTAACCATGCTAAATCAAAACAGATTAGATGTTAAAAAAAAACATAGGAAACAATACACAGGTCGTTACAATTAACCATCAATTCAACATTCATGCCAGACGCTCACAAAACTTGTGCTCAATGAGACTTTTCAAAGTCAGTGTGATGTATATTGCTCGTTAAGCGCAATTACGTTTAACCCAAGCCTTGGGTTGCATGTGTACATGTACACAACCATTCTAAAGACACTACTAGACGAGGGCTTCATAACACCACACCGGTCATAGGAGGTTATTTCACCATACCTTACGATGCTGATCAGTGGCACGTTGATGACGGTAAGGAACATTCACTCGGAAACATAGAAGCACAGTACAGCAATGGCTGCACTACCCATAGCTGTCCACCACACAGGAGCCTTTGGGGTCAAATCATAAAGTGTGCATCCGTCGCTGGATATAACCGTCAAGTGTACTGGACAGGACAAATCCGTGGGTAGGACAACCATTATTGTCAGGCCCAAGGGACCAAGAGGGCATAATGACTCACGAGTGAAACGTAAGGAAGTTTTTTTTTGCTAGGATTCGTGCAGCGTCTCATGTCAGCTTTCAACAGGTGACATATACAGTACATGAAATGCGATCTCAGATTACAATTAAATTATAAATGTCATGCTATCGTGTGTCTATATGGTTTAAATTGAGATAATTCACACTAAACAACATTCCTGTGTAATATATTGAGATGAATAGAACATGTATGCTGGCATTAATCCATATGCTATTCCGAGGAATACATTCACATACACAAACACAAGCATTCCTTCTGTCATGCTACATGTTGTACAGCATTTATACTAAACACGGGGAATAGCTTTCAAAGTTGTATAATCTGGTTCTTCATGTTCTGCAGATGTAGATGCCACCACCATCTATTGCGCGGCGGTTTAACTTACGGCTCTCGGTCCGAACAGGCAACTTTGTTTGTTGTGGTTGCACCCGATTCAAGAGCCGAATGGCTCACAGGGCTATACCAAAATAAATAAACTGAAAAACTGAAAAAAACTGAACTGGACATACGGACAGGTTCGTATCTCTGAAAGTTCGTAAGTCGAGTGTTCGTAAGTAGAGGAGTCCCTGTGCGATGAATAATAATCGATGCTGGCTGGCTGCTGGCTGGGCTTCTCTCCATCCCAACACTAACTCTCTTGTTCGTGGCTGTGGGCCCTTGTCATCGGAAGTAGCCGGATGACTGGCGAAACTGGATTTTTCATGTAACAAATAAACACTGCATTGAAACGGCTGAAGAAGTAACATCTTGACTTAAAACTTTCGTGCAGGAATTCATATTATTTGGGTCTTTCGGTAAAGTCACGTAGACAGGTTGAAGAAGTTTGGAGGTAATAATAATAGATAGCAACACCGAGGAGGTGGGAGTAACGAATACAGAAGACTGACCACACGGTTAATTTAAAATTGCTCTCATTTTTCATCAATTTGTTCTCCTGTTAATGTAATTATTTCGACTGAATATTCTTTAAATTTGGAAGAACATAAAAAATTACGTATCACAATACATATTTTTTTGCATTTTATCACGTAAAAAGCAGATTACTTTTAGTGCTCCGATCGCTGGATTATGATAATATTTTCTCATCTTATGGTCATTTATATAGCGCATTGACCAAGGCGTTTTACAGAGAATTAAGAATGCTACATATGAATGTAATGGTGAAGATGAGGTCAATAAAATAGATGAGAGGAAGTAATGGGCGAACCTGTGATGCGTGAATTAGGTAAAATCTAAATTGACGAGAGCAAATGATGATGAATGGATTGGATGGATGGATTGGGAATGAGTGGTAGCCACAGAGAGACATTATGAAGAAGGGACAGAGATGGTCGTGGTTAGAAGGGGAATATTAAAGGGAACGTGGGATAAGCTAAAGAAAAAAAGTGTTTTTTGAGGGAAGAGCATAAACTAGTTAGCGAAGATGCCTGCTTAATGTTCCAGTGAAGATGACAGCTGTCTCTTATTATGTAAATGACAGCTGTCTCTGATTATGTAAATTACAGCTGTCTCTTATTTTACATTTTAATAAAATGTATATGTGAAAACACAAAAATACTCGCTGTATAGCCTTTAACAGAATGTTGGGGCAAGTGCTGTTAGCGGGCAGCTATGAAGACCGGCATGGCACACGAGGGAGTCGGTGGCCAGCACTACGCCGGGCCACCTTTGTTTCCTCAATGACGATGTTTACACACCGCACCAAGTACACAATTGAGGCTGAGTCGACCTAGGGGAATCACTCGCACTCCTGCCCCCCACACCCCACCCACCCACCTTATATACACAACATGCAAAACTACGGATTATACTCTTCAGAATTATTTCCATAAAATAAGACAGCTAAGATAAATATTTTACAATTCATTGCACAAAAATTGTCAGTCTGCTTGCCTGATTAAGTTTTCATTTTCCGAATCTTTTTTTTATTCATTCTTCAAAATTTATTTTACAATTCAAAAAAAATTCACAGCCCTTTTCCAATGTACTACTGGCCTCCCCGACACAACGTTAGTAGTTATTTTATTATTATACTTCACTGTGCTGGTCAATGTGAGTTGGTGAAGTTGCGTCAGGACTGGTGAAAATATCACTCGCTACTGATGTTATTCGTGGCTGGCAATTGGACTCAGGTTGCGAGGTTCACAGTTCAGCACACTGAACCACGACACCAATTTCCCTATTTACTACAAAGTGTTGAATCCCCTAAGAGCCTCAGACTTATGTTATTGACTCGATGCGTGAATCTTGTGCGTGTTATAAATTGGAATCATTTTTATTCTTAAGGTCTTGGGCCCAATTTATGCAGAATATATTATCACACTTTTCTTGAATTCTAATGTGATCTGACAATTCTGCAAAAAAGTGACTTCACCAAATTAATGTGAAAGTTTTTCGCCCAGTTTGCCATATGTAATAGCTGTATGGGTCCCCATTCTTCAAAAACCCTTATCATCAACAGCATCATCATACTCAACACTATCGCCATTATCGTCATCAGCATGATCGCTATCCGCATTAGCGCTATCAGTCTTCCATTTTTGGAACATATTATTCTCATGCTTGGTACTTTTGGCCGTGTTTAGAGCAACAAACGCTCACTATAAATTTTGCGTGAACATTCCGCGATAATACCTTTAGAATGGAGGCAATAAGCACGCACATGAATCATGGCGGAATGGGTCACCATGCCATCTCAGCCCTCTCTGTACTCGCTGTGCCCCAAGCATGATATCGCACATTGCGGAAGGTTTCCACAAATTGGTCAAAAAACCTTTCGCCGTTCAATGCGCAGGTCAAACCCTAACCCCCCCCCCCCCCCCCACACACACTGTGCATAAATGTAGAATGTGAAGCAGCGGAATGGGTGCATTTTTGCGTGGAATTGGCCACACATGAAGAGCAAAATTTTTTAAACAGGGATGATTTTACGTGAAAAGGCCATCATTCCACCAATGTGTGCTGGAATGAAGGTCACGTTTAATAAACGGATAGCGCTTCAATTCAACAAGGCATGTTTTTTTTTAAATCCAAGAATTGTTTACCATACAGTGTGTGTTATTTTGGCAATATTTGATTTTAACAAGTATGAGTATGAAAGTTGGGCTGTCATGAATGAGTAATTGTCCTACTTATCTCAATGAACCTCTCTATGATAAGAATTCAAAATGGTGTTATTTGTTGTGTTGCAGGAATCATTATTGACCACGGGCTCCCAAATGAGTCAAGTAACTTGAGAGCCTCTTACTCATTGATAACACCCCCCCCCCCCCCCCCCTAATATCCAATCTCCATCAAGCAAAAGTACAGGAACATTTAGTTTTCGGTTTTTATTGAACCAAGGTATCCGGGGATGCTCGGAATTTAACTGTGATAGAATGGATTTAACAGCATGAGATCAGAAAGTTGCCTGTGCAATTGTAAGGCCATGAGCATGTTTTCTCAATGGTATTCTCCAAAACAAAGGTTGAGCGATATATACTCATTTAGCGAAAGGAAACCATCACATGGAATCGGACAATTACCTATACTACTGGGTGGACAGAGGTGGGAGCATTTAAGAACAGTACCCATTGTTTCAACTACCACGCTGGTTGATTCAATCGAACTGGCAACCTCTATATTGCCAAGTGGGCCTCTGGTAACTCAGTATACTCACCATCACACCACAGCAGTATCCCTCATGCATACTACATATATGTAGGGAAAAACCAACGTGTGAATGGACTCACTTTGTGTCTGCAAAACAGATTAAGTGCCAAAAATCGAATGTGAGCTTTAAATGGCAAACCACACCCACCTACAATGTTCTTCCAGTAAAATAAAAAAGATGGTTAGTTCTCCTAAATACAGCTAACTGAATGTGATATGTTTTAGTTATCATACATATTGGCCGTTAATTATTTACCAATTGAAATGCAAGGATTTTTCATTACCGAGAGCAGGTTTAGTGAGTTCAACAGAGCACGCTTGCGTTTGACTAAAACCCAACTATACGCACATGATGCAGCAGTACATGTAAGCGATATCGACATCAGCAGTGGTCACCTGTAATGCTCATCATTACCATTAGTCACGATCTATTCAATGGAGGGTAGAGGCTCTCACTGCAGACAGACCCCAGTCACATTTAAATTGGCTCTTGCATTGCTTTATTGATAGCAAATACGACTGTGGTTTAATGATGAGCACACTGTGCTTACAATCCAGAGGCTGTCGGCTCAATTTGACGTCCCAGCAAGGAGGTTGATACTATTAATATTATGAATCATATTGCAT
Source organism: Petromyzon marinus (assembly GCF_048934315.1). Classification (NCBI taxonomy): domain Eukaryota; kingdom Metazoa; phylum Chordata; class Hyperoartia; order Petromyzontiformes; family Petromyzontidae; genus Petromyzon; species Petromyzon marinus. The sequence goes on from NC_133671.1 coordinate 10,568,476, forward strand.
TATTTTACCTGTCTAATCTTCATTTGCAAGAGTGCCTGGTGATTCAAGGCATCATCTCTTGACACTGTTGGACACAATGAGGGAGTTGATTAAATTCCTCCACCTCTGTCTACCCAACTATATAATTAATGTATATCCCACAGTTAGTGGATCGGCAGGCTGTGTGCGGTGGGATAAAGTGTGGGTATTCTCATTCCTTTCACAGACATCTGTCCAGTGTGGACGTGTAGGTTAAATACCCCCAAGAGGCTCTATAGAGCTCCTTCGACTGGAGACCCTTTTGCCAGCAGTGACATGAATGCAGGGTTGCACCTCTATCTTCAGCTAAGTAAAAAAAACAACATAAGATGTTTTCTTTTATTTTGTTTTATTTTATCTACGTGACTTTACCGAATAAAACCAAAGAGTATAACATAAGATGCGTAGAATAATCCTCCAGTTCCATGTAGGCAGGCCGAGAACAAATATAAATCAACACATGACCAAATAAATATGGATGTGCCATCATCTCTCCCAGCCTGATGCTGACAAATGACCGCATCCTCATGCAATGTTTAAAATCGTCCTCCACGTAACATTTACAGTGTGTTTTTGTAACTGCAGTATGCATCATCCCACCACCTTTTAAGATATTGTTGATGCATGCCCATACACGGTGGATAAATGTGTACAAAAGCAACTGCACAAAGGCAGCATCTTCAGAGCAGAGGGAAACGAGCAAAAAAAAATGCCAGCCAATTTCACGACCTTACAACATTTGGAGGATTTTTATTCTCTAAAATTATAACCGTTATTATTTGGTGCTTGCATAACAAACAATTACTATAACTAGCTGAAGTGTCCATAAAAGAGTTTTTTTTGGGGTTAGATTACATAAATGTGTCGTTAAATCCGCCACCACCCGACACAGCTAATAAAAAAAAAATTCACGTAAACAAAACATGCCAATTCTGAACGAGTAACAAATGATTAACTAGTAACGAATTGGCGTGTTTTGGTTACGTGACAAAACCTTAATAATTGGCTGTGTCGGGAGCTGGCGGGTTTAACGACACACTTATATTTACACCATCTAATTCAAAAACCTCTATAATGGATACTATTGGTGGAGAAAACACGTGTTAAACGAGCCAAAGTGTGTGAAATATAGCAGTTTCATATCATATAGCCAGAAGGTAGTTGAGTAAAAAATAAAAATCTATTTTGATTCAAGAAATCGAAAACGATTGTATGTTATACCGTTATTATCACCATAAATATACGGATTGCGGTAGTATATTTGCGACGCTTTATTTTTCCATTCAAGAGAAGTACACAAAACATACATTGGGTGACTTTAAACGTGTGTAAACGCATCAACGCAGTTGTGCATCTATAGTAGGAAGGAGGTCAAGGAGGGCAGGCTTTTATTTCAAGGTGAATTTGTTCAAAGCACAGTGGCCTCCACTGACCCCTAAAGCCTGGGACATGATTAATCAAACACACCCTCTAATGTAGATAACCCACTCTTATCATGTTTTGGGGGTTAACTGGAAGATTTATGCTAACCACTGTGTGACATGTTGATATTAATCACCGATGTCGTTTTAAGAACGTATTTATAACGGACGCTTCACATGTTTGTAATCAGATAGAGAAAGAGAGAGCAGAATTTACATTCAAATTACTAATTGAAGATTAATATTGGGTTCATACTTGAGGAGGTTAGGTTAATAATGGCCTTTAATGTTTCATGATGAGGATCATTATTTTGACATGAATCGATGAAGCGTTCACATTCAGTTGCAACATTTGGAAGTGACTGCAGATGCACCTTTGTTGCACAGAGATATTGAGAGAACGACAAATGAGAATGTTTACTCATGGTTTAGATGAGGATCCAATCATCATCAAGAGTAAGCTTATTTTTTGTTTTCTAACAATGCAAATGTCACGTCCCTCAATATCTAGAACATTTTAAACATATAGCATTAACAAAGTATATACTATTGCATCTGAAGCCCCGTATTATGGTACTTGCAATGAGGTGACAACATGAATACATTTTGATTTAAAGCTTTCGTGACTGCAGTAATTAATATTCTTAGCTCTTTCGGTAAAGTCACGTTGAAGGGAAACAATAAAATAATAATATATATAAAACAATAAAAAATTCTCACGACGTTTCGACCATAATACAAACGGTCGTCATGTTTTATTGTTTATATATATTTTATTATTTTATTGTTTCCCTTCAACGTGACTTTACCGAAAGAGCTAAGAATATAACATGAATACAATTATCGGTATTTGATAACCTAGAGCTTTATCATTATAAAAAAACTGTAGGAATTGCTAACATCTGTCCAACTGTTCTGCTAAATATGGCAGAGGCTTGTGAAGGACATGAAATGGCCTTACATGCTCATTTTCCATTAGACATGCACTTTGACAATGCAATGTTACTGGGTGAAGGCAATATTTGATAACAAAAAGTCTTGCAATCTGCCAAATCAATGCAATGTGGTTGAGCTACATAACTGAACGCTACAAACAATCATTGATTCATCATGGCACGTATGATTTGTTTAGACATCCATTGTGGGGTTTTTTTCCATGACATACTATTGCGACTGGGGGTTCTATAAAAACGAAATAAGATCGAACAAGGTAATACAAAACAGCCTGCAAAACACAGCGTGTCAAAATTAATCATGAACAATGAGCATATGTTTTGGCCTTCCTCAAAAGGCCCACCGTAATTTTTGCAGATCAGCTCTCCTCACTTCATTGCGCTTCAATTTTGCCACAACGTTGATGGAACTGCAGGCGACCTCCTCAGCTCGTGAAATATGAACGGAGATTTCATATTTCTCTTTTGCAATGATTTTTTTGCCAAAACACAATTTAAAAAAAAGGTATCTACTGCTAAACTTTTCAGCAATTCGCATATGCAAAATGGTTGTCCACTGGCAAACACTGTACCTGCGTATTGTGCCTAAATGTATTTTTTTATGCACACGACACACATACAGTACATATTCTACCCAATGACTGGGCGGACAAATTGTTGTATCATGCTTGTACGTTCAAGGTTTACCGATATGATGTCATGTCAGTAGACTTGTGATATTTTGCGGGGACGCGATCAAACAATTACATCTGCCAAAATATGTGGATGTTAATACATCAGTTAAGTAGTTCACAAGAGCAGGTCATCGCGTTCTAATACCATAGATTAAATAAAAAATGCTGCACTATTCTTCTCTGAATAATTGGCAGGGTAGCACTGAAATGGATTCATCCCTCTGGACCAAAATTGCTGCGAGGCACGAGGCAATGCCTGGCATATGAATGACTATGATGATGATAATTGTTGCTGCTGCTTCAGTCGCTGTATATTGGTTAATTGCATTTGTAAATAAAAATGCACTCATGACAACGCTTACAGGGGCACGTGAGGTTACATTTGTTTAATTTCAAGGAATGTTTTGACCACAACAGCGATCACAGACATCGATCTGAGAGACCTATATATATTTTTTTTGGAAAGCTTAGTATTTGAGCAGCAAATGTTGGTTGGTTAACCAAGTCGGCGTGGTGGATCAGGAAACACATTCTGTTGAGAAGGATCCATGCTAATGGTAAATCTGCTACTTCTGTACCACCTTCATTTTACACATTTGTGGAAAATGACTGCGAGCGAAACTCTTGTGACTGTTCCACACAAATTGTCACACGTATAGATGTGGCGTGTAATGGTGTAGATGGCAGTTTGCAATCCTAAAAACAAAAACCCTTAACCTATGAATTGACTGCAGCCCCTTCAATCGTTTAGAGGAATTAAGATGGCACTGTTGGTGTATGGAGGTAAAGAAGAGGGCTCAGCGATTAAAATGTTTTGCCGCTGGGCCAGGTGACCCATCTATACACCATTACCATCTCGTTCTTCAGCTTTAGTTTAACTGAGTCCTATTGGGAGGAATGTGTGCTCCGGTATCATGAACATATACAATATATGGCAAGTGACGAATGGAGTATGGCCTTCCCTGTGCTGTGCTTGACGTGGCAGTCACAGTGAAGTAAAAAAAAAACCGTAGTATTCTGAATATGTATCATCACATGCATAAATAAATGACAGAGAAAATGATTGCGAATATATGCCTGCAACAGACTTGGGGAAAGTGCTGTTAGTAAGCACCTATTGTATGTATGTACTGTATGTTGAACTTCTTTCACACAGGACGTAACCGAACGTGGTGATCGCCCAACATGGTGCATAAGGAGGGTGGTGAGGCCAGCATTATGCCCAGCTGGTCATGCTCTACACCAGCTATTAATGTAATGCTACCACTTGCAAATGATGCTAGCCGTGGCCAGGAATTTAACTCCGGTCCCTAGGTTTGTCGTGCTATTCACGCTTCTCATAAATAACACACACGTCATGCAGATACAACATGCATTTCTAATTGAGTTTTAAATGTGTTGTTGGGTGGCGATTGTCAGCAATGTATTTACGTAACACATGAAGGCTCTCAATGTGCATTGGTACTGTATACGGATAAAACTAATCACCTAGGAACTAGATACAGCCGTGTAGGTGTTTCGTTTACTTTTAAAGAGTGCTATCACCCTCGTATGAATGGTGGTGATCTTTCTTATGTTACTTCAGCCTCCGCCATCCTATGCATGAGTGGACAGCTTTCTCAGGGGACAAAATAAGTAGGCAGTCAATATGTCTGCTTCATATATCTGTCAATCCACGTAAAAAAAGTATTTCTTACACAACCCATCAGCCGCACGGTCTTCTAGGAGTGCATCATTTCAGCAGTGTTGATTCAAATTCAAACAAACTCTGGACCGGTATTTCAGTCTTTGCCCTCATATGGAAAGCTTTCTCTGCATATGACTGGTTTTCTCGCAGACAAAGAAACACATGAATAAGACTGAACTAAACTATAAAAACATTTTTAAGGCCCACTGAGCTATATAGCTTTTTTTCAGAAGCGAACTGGCCACAAATGATAGCTCAACAAAGTGGTTTATCACGTGTAAATGTATATCAGCCAAATACTCTTAAACGCATCTTTCTAAATATGGAGGGAACCGGAGGACCCGGAGAAAAATCAACGTGACCACAGGGATAACACGCAAACTCCAAATTTCCAGACATCAGGGTCGGGATCGACCCCACGACCTCCTGTATACCAGGCAAGGTAGTTAACATCTCGCCAACCGTGGCACCCTGACCACATTGGCCAGCCAATGTCAGGAAGTCGAGCCTATCGGCATCAAGAATTGGAAAGACCAACAGCAGCTGGCAACACTATATAATTGAGGGAGAAAGTGAGTTGCTTAAACCATCAGGATGCGGTGCGATACGTTGGACATCATGTCAAACAACACGCAGTATGAACTGAATAAATGCGTGGCTAGGTTACGTAACAGTTCCGGCAAACGCTACAGCAGTTTTTTTTTACTGTTCTGAAAACAGGCCAAAGAGCTATATTCTTAATTCTTTCGGTAAAGTCACGTTGAAGGGAAACAATAAAATAATAAAATATATATAAAACAATGAAAATTCTCACGACGTTTCGACCATAACACAAACGGTCGTCATCAGGTGTGTCGGTTTGCATAAATTTATTTATTTTTAAACGTTTGCATAAATTTATTTATTTGTAAACGTTGTTTCATATATATTTTATTATTTTATTGTTTCCCTTCAACGTGACTTTACCGAAAGAACTAAGAATATGAATTACTGCAGTCACGAAAGCTTTAAATCAAAATTTAGGCCAAAGAGCTGTATGAGTGGTAACATATTCTTTGGTTCTTTCGGTAAAGTCACGTGGGTATAAAATATTTAATACGTCTAATCACGACGTTTCGGGCGCAACACAACCGTCCGTCATCAAGTGGGACAACCACACCGAGAAATAATTGCTGAAGTGGGTTTATCAGGTGCTTATCCCACCTGATGACGGACGCTTATGTTGCGCCCGAAACGTCGTGATTACATTTTTTTTTATACCTACGTGACTTTACCGAAATAACCAAAGAGTATGGATCCCTGCAGTCACGAAAACTTCAAATCTAGAATGGGTGGGAACATCTGTTAAATTGGTGCCACATTCTGAATGTAATATTAATTACATCAATTTCAACTGAATGGGCCACAGAGATTCAAAACAAGGCAAATGGGATGTGACTTTATAATGCTGTATCACTGCATCAAAGTAATTTGCTAAAAATAATTATACAATTCGTTTCCCAAAACAATAAAAATATGTACTTACTAAAAATGCAATAAAGGATAACAATGGGTGTGTGTATATATCAATCAGAACAGGATTGTATTCAGATCAGATCTAATTTTTGGAAGAAAATAAATAAAATGAAAATTGGATCAGGCGATTGATGGGCTGTGCATAAATCGGAAGTGATCCATGCACGGCTGGGTCGCATTCTGATTAGCTATTGGACAGTGTACAATCAGCCCAATGGATTTAGAAAGCATTTTTGTTACATTGAATGAAATCCATAGTGTATTGTCGATCTGAGCAACAATGTTTCTTATTACGTCCAAGTTAGCTTCCAACAGTCACTGATGATGTAGCATTGGGGATTGGATGGCTCTTTGTTGAATTACAAAGGCACGATGTTTGATTAGCCTTAGGAGTGTCGTATATTTTTTTGTTTCATCAGTAATAAGTTTGCTTTTAAAAACATCATTAATACATATTAATATCCAGGGGCGGAGTGGTGGTGCAGTGGTTAGCACACTACACTCGCTATGGCTAGCGTCACGGGCGAACGATATCTGAATCGGGGCTGGGCCTCCACTAACTAGCACTGACAACCGTGGTGAAGAATGATCAATCAAAGCTGACTTAGCATGCGGAGGCTTTCTTCCAGCAGTGGATAGAACATTGCTGACAATGATGGACATAGGTATAAACACTGTAAATGAGCATAATTTAATTGTTGTAGTTAACACATTTTTTTTTCTCATTGGAGGTGGGAATTTTTTGTAGTCTATTCAACAAGGGTGTACACATGAAGAAAATTACAATACTGTATTACTTATATAAATGTTTTGATTTAAAGCTTTCGTGACTGCAGGGATTTATATTTTTGGGTATTTCGGTAATTTAAAAAAAGTTTTATATTTTATTGTTTCCCTTCTACGTGACTTTACCGAAAGAGCCAATAATATATATAAATGTTCTTCTTGAATACTGAAATTATCTGTAAATATAGGCACCGACATTCAAACAAAAAGTTAAATGTGCATTAAAGAGGCTTTCAAAACAAATAATTGAGCCTACGCCATATTGTCCTTTTATATAACATCGATGATAAAATGAAAATTACGTAAAAAAATTGAAACGCAACTATTAATACAAAAATTTAACGACCAAAAATACCAAAGCAAATTAAAAAATATATATACATTTTCCTGCGTTCTTTAATCATGTTTTTTTTTTATTAAATGTGGGTTTCGTGTCCTTGATGACTGATGTTGCTGTGGTGTGAAATGTGAAAAATGTCACCCTGCTATTGATTATGTGTTTAGCATAACTCCGGCGTCAACGTGAAGAATTATGCAGTCTGATAGGAAGGTGAGAGAAAATTACAAATGCTTCAACTCTTTCTGATTACCAGAGCCTGTCCTAGATAAACGTCCACACAACTTTATACGTGTAGCTTTTTTGCCCGTCCAAGGACGGGTGTATATTGCAGTAAATCTGCAATATTCAATAGAAAAATTGTTCAGCTCATGATTATTAATGAGGGGGGGTTGGGGGGATGGGGTGCCCCATGTGGAGTGACGTCACCCGCTAATGGTTATTGTGGAGGGGTGCGGCATGTGGAGTGACGTCACCCGCTCATGATTATTGAGGGAAGGGGTGCGGCATGTGGGGTGCGTGCCCTTGTGCGTTAGTGGAAATTTCCACACGGGCATGAATATTAATGAAGGGGGGGGGTTCTTTTGCAGTGGCGTCACGCACGGATGTAGCACTGTGCTGCGTATATTTATTATTTACCGTCACTTTCTGTATAGAAACGGCATATTTGAAGCTACTTTGCGTTATACATTCTTTAATTCAGCTCGACCTGCGTTCGTGTAAAAATCCACCCACTCATGAATATGAATTAGGGGGGTGGGCCTCATGGGAGTGACGTCACGCGCGGGACACACACATTCTTGGCTCATAGTAGTAATTTGATTAACTTTTAAAATAAAGAAACGTCAAATTTCAAGCGAAATACCAAAGGGTCTTCTCGTATCATTGTTTTGTGTATTGTGGTAAATCGTGCTTCTGCAGGTGATTAAACAGCTGAAGCCAACATTCTGTGTATGACTGTCATTCGTTATATAATATATCAATATATTCTGGGCACTGCAGGTGAAAATGGGTTCATGGATACACGGCTAATTCGATATGCATCAATCCTCAGAGACACAAACACATTCTCATAACAAACATTATCAGATCACATTTTCAATTCTGCTGCCTACAAAGAGGGGATTAGTGAAGGAAAAAAACATTCAACGCATGTCAAAGCCACGTCCAAGAACATTAATTGAGGACAATCAATAATGAGTAAGTTTACATTGGTTTCTGAGCAAGGATATAGCCTACCCACCAACCCCCCCACCACCACCCCTTTTTACGTGGACAAATTGGATATTTGAACGATGGGAGAGGGGTGTACAATATGTACACATGATAAATATGAGGTATACCCTAAGGCCCATCCATCTTGCAATGGCACCACATCGGACCGATTGCACAACAATTAGCACCAAACACGGATGCGGCCGTGGTGTAATGGTTAGCACGCCGGTTTGATCTCCCAGCAGTGGTGCAAGTTTATTACACCTCCCCGCCCCACCTCTATCCACCCAGCAGTATAGATAGGTACACCACCGTCGATCAGCCGGTCGCGTATGGTGGAGTAAAGTGTAGGTACCTCCTCTCTTCAAAGACGCCTGACCAGTGTGAAATAGAGTAGGCCAATTAGACACTGAAGTGAGGTTTTAAAGCTCTCTCTCGTTGATGCCCTTCCACCAGCAGTGGTATGGGCAAGCAATTGCAGGGCTGCAACGTTACGTTTAAACCATCACGCATTATACAAATGGCTCTCTTAGGAAGCAGACATAACATGACATGTCTCATGGCTTGAGATAGATAAATTATTTATATACTTGCCTTTCACTTACACCTAGATAAAATATTTATTTAATACATACGTTATCTCTTTGTATCTATTTTATGTATTTATTTTTAGTGATTTGCTTGCCTTTCCTATACTTTGTGCTCCAATCATGTATTGTATTGTTTGTTCTTGTAACTTTCTGACCCACCGCTACTAGACATATGTGAAAAAGAGCTTCATAACTCATCGGATTTCTCCAGCAAAAATAAGGATTCTGATTTTGATGAAGATAGGAAAACATTTGGCCTAGAAGGAGCACATTGACTCGAAACACGTTTTAAAATGGCAGCCTCAGATATATATACATTTTTAAAAAATAACTTTTTACATATTCATCTTCTTTGGTTCTTTCGGTAAAGTCACGTAGAATGATAAAATAATAAATTGATAAAATAAAATAACACAATAATATTCTCACGACGTTTCGGCCACAACACAAGCGGCCTTCATCAGGTGAAGGGGGCGAGACTGTCTGGTAGGACAGAGCTGGAGTGAAAGAGCCACGTTCAGATACGGCCTTTAAGCTGTGTGAGAGGAACAAAGCGCCTTGACAAAAGAATTAGCATAGAATTTAGCATTGAAATGGCTGATTGATTAGCTTGTGACTGGTCACAGAAATAGCTATGTTAAAAGTTAAAGCATACACACCCGCAGAGGCACCCATTGTTAAAGGCATTAGCATAGAATTTAGCATTGAAATAGCTAAGTTAAGGCATACACATCCGCAGAGGCACCCCTTGACAATGGAATTAGCATAGAATTTAGCATTGAGATAGCTGAGTGGTTAGCTTGTACCTGCTGCAGAAATAGAGCTTGTACCTGCTGCAGAAATAGCTACGTTAAAGTCAGAGCATACACATTCACCGAGGCCCTTAGTACAAATCAAACAGGAGAATTTAGCATTGAAATAACTAGGCGAATCCAGCATTGAAACAACTGAGTGATTAGCTAGTGACTGGTCACAGAAATGACTACACATCTGAGCTATTCACAGTACTATATAGTGAACCAATAAAAACTAATATAAATTACCTTCATGTTATCAATAAACTCTATATTCTCCAATCAGCTAAGCTACCAACAATAAGTCGTTATATATCACAATGCTATATGGCGAAAAAATGGGTGGATTCTTACCCTCAAATTTAGCACCACGGATAGCTACGAGCACCATTCAGACGGACGAGTTCGTCCATGGTCGGAACAGAGGAGGGGGAGAGAGACAGCTGCGAGGCCCTAGTATGCTCCATGTTATAAAACTATACCATTAACCGTGGTGTGAGAGGTATTAAGAGGCAATGCTGGCGAAAGAGCTGCGGTCTGAAGGTCATCGTAAAGATACAATTAATTAAGAACAGAAATGATTTAAAACATCTTTCCAGTGGTTACTAAGCCTGAATCCATCTTCTCGGTTGAAATTGTCTCTGTGCTTGTATATGTGAATGGCCTCATGAACGAATCTCTCATGGTAGCCGGTTGGTTTGCAAAGAACCTCCGTCTTGGAGAAGTCAATGTCATGTGAGCCCACTGAATTATAACAGTGATCTGCCACGGCAGAGGAGTTCGTCCTACCGTGTTTCAAGTCTGCTTTGTGTTCGCGGATGCGGTCCGAGTTATGTCTTTTGGTTTCTCCAATGTAGCTACTACCACAGAGGCACTTTAGTTTGTAAACGCCTGGGTACTGTATGTCTGGAACAGCATCTTTTACAGATGGAACTAAATCACGGATTTAACTAAATCATGGATTTTATGTACTGTGTTGGTGTCCTTGTTCACCAAAGTCCCGGTACCTGACACCATCGCTATCATTGAAGACCTGGTTCATCAAGGACTGCATACTGATGTACCCCCCCTGGTGAGACATTGCTTAACCAACACTTACTTCACCTGGAATGGAACTTTCTACAAACAAACTGAGGGCACCCCAATGGGCTCCCCCCTATCTCCGGTTGTAGCCAACGTATTCATGGAAAAATTTGAAACTGACGCCATCCAGACTGCCACTCTACGCCCGACCTTATGGAAGAGGTACGTTGATGACACCTCTGTCATCTGGCCACATGGCCAGCCTGCTCTAGACCAATTCCGCGACCACATCAATTCCATACACCCAGCCATCAGATTTACCATGGAGGTCGAAAAAGATGCTGTTCCAGACATACAGTACCCGGGCGTTTACAAACTAAAGTGCCTCTGTGGTAGTAGCTACATTGGAGAAACCAAAAGACATATCTCGGACCGCATCCGCGAACACAAAGCAGACTTGAAACACGGTAGGACGAACTCCTCTGCCGTGGCAGATCACTGTTATAATTCAGTGGGCTCACATGACATTGACTTCTCCAAGACGGAGGTTCTTTGCAAACCAACTGGCTACCATGAGAGATTCGTTCATGAGGCCATTCACATATACAAGCACAGAGACAATTTCAACCGAGAAGATGGATTCAGGCTTAGTAACCACTGGAAAGATGTTTTAAATCATTTCTGTTCTTAATTAATTGTATTTTTACAATGACCTTCAGACCGCAGCTCTTTCGCCAGCATTGCCTCTTAATACCTCTCACACCACGGTTAATGGTATAGTTTTATAAAATGGAGCATACTAGGGCCTCGCAGCTGTCTCTCTCCCCCTCCTCTGTTCCGACCATGGACGAACTCGTCCGTCTGAACGGGGCCCGTAGCTATCCGTGGTGCTAAATTTGAGGGTAAGAATCCACCCATTTTTTCGCCATATAGCATTGTGATATATAACGACTTATTGTTGGTAGCTTAGCTGATTGGAGAATATAGAGTTTATTGATAACATGAAGGTAATTTATATTTTAGTTTTTATTGGTTCACTATATAGTACTGTGAATAGCTCAGATGTGTAGTCATTTCTGTGACCAGTCACTAGCTAATCACTCAGTTGTTTCAATGCTGGATTCGCCTAGTTATTTCAATGCTAAATTCTCCTGTTTGATTTGTACTAAGGGCCTCGGTGAATGTGTATGCTCTGACTTTAACGTAGCTATTTCTGCAGCAGGTACAAGCTCTATTTCTGCAGCAGGTACAAGCTAACCACTCAGCTATCTCAATGCTAAATTCTATGCTAATTCCATTGTCAAGGGGTGCCTCTGCGGATGTGTATGCCTTAACTTAGCTATTTCAATGCTAAATTCTATGCTAATGCCTTTAACAATGGGTGCCTCTGCGGGTGTGTATGCTTTAACTTTTAACATAGCTATTTCTGTGACCAGTCACAAGCTAATCATTCAGCCATTTCAATGCTAAATTCTATGCTAATTCCTTTGTCAAGGCGCTTTGTTCCTCTCACACAGCTTAAAGGCCGTATCTGAACGTGGCTTTTTCACTCCAGCTCTGTCCTACCAGACAGTCTCGCCCCCTTCACCTGATGAAGGCCGCTTGTGTTGTGGCCGAAACGTCGTGAGAATATTATTGTGTTATTTTATTTTATCAATTTATTATTTTATTATCATTCTACGTGACTTTACCGAAAGAACCAAAGAAGATGAATCATTGCAGTCACGAAAGCTTTAAATCGAAATTTTTACATATTCTTGGTTCTTTCGGTAAAGTCACGTAGAAGGGAAATAATAAAATAATACAATACATTTTTCTTGTTTTATTTGTATTATTTTATTATTTCCCTTCTACGTGACTTTACCGAAATAACCAAGAATATGAATTCCTGCAGTCACGAAAGCTTTAAATCGAAATTTAACTTTTTACATTGAACTGTTTTCGTCAATTACTGCATACCCTCAATTCATGTATAGCATTAACCAAATCTGTAAAATGCATCTTGATCAGTCAAAATCAACTTATAATCAAACATACAAATTTTAGCCAGATGCCAATGAATGAGAAAAATAAAACAGCTCTCTTCCTTGCGAGTGTTAAAAGAGGGCTTGAACCCGGCTTCTCAGAGGTGCTACATCGGTCTTTGGGGAATGAACCCAAGAGCCACCTTTGCAAGCTCTCACCTCGCATGTCTTTTAGAGTATCCTGGACACAAGTTCAACAACAAATAGCACCAAGGATGGTACGACGATAACAGATACAGAGAGAGAGAGAGGATAACTGTGCTGGCAAGTTCAAGGTCAACAGCAAGGCTGCTATTTCCACGGGACCCCAATACCAAAACCACAAACACACAGCCATCCCGAGAGGCAACACGCTCCGCTCACCTGAGCAAACAGCAGACGAGTGATAACCATACTTTTTAGGTGTAAGTGTAAGGCATAACTTTTATGTTTCTGTTTGCTGTATTGTATTCTCAATAATTTGTTTTTTTTACATTTTCCAAGTCTAAATTACCGAGGTCAGACAGGGCCTTATTATCCAATAGGTACAGTGCCGACTGTGCCGTGGGCCAACAATAACAAAATGTGTCCAATATACCTTCATGAATAAATATATTTATATGGCTGCGCGTTGCCATTTCTTTGCAGTGGTAACAAGTCGTTGACTCGTTTAAAGTGAGGCATGTTACAACTAACATTACAGTGAAACAAATCTTAAGCGAAAATAATATGGCGCTTGCCATGCCGTTGTCCTGTCAGAACATTGAATTTGTCATCAATGAAAATGGACGGCATACTTTTAAATCTGCTCCATCCGATATGATAATCATAGTAAAAAATAGTTGAAGACATTTTCGCCTATAATATATTTAGGTTTGCCTTTTTTTTATAATTTCAAATTAAATGTGCTTATCTACAATAAATACATGCAATTCTTTTGCTGTATTTTGTCTCCAAAAAAGCGATCTCCTTTCAAGATAAAGTATTGGGTGCATATTTAAAACAAATTGTACGAGGTTGCACTTAATCTACGCAAGCCATCAATTACAACGTTATTTATTTGCATACTTTTTAGGGACGCAAATTTTTGTTCAGTTGCCCAAGAAGTTTGTTACAATGTTCATGAATTATTCTGATAGTGATGTGATTGTAGGTTCCAACGTCTGCAGGATTGGAGCACAATGGCCACCGGCACACCTATTTAAAACTATTTTTCTTCCAGAGGGCCATTAACTTGCATAAAGCATTATTTGAAATCTATACTTTCTTGCCAAATAATTTGTGCTAATAACTTGGATTTATGGAAGGCAGTTTTGTAAATTATGCATAAGGAGCCGTCCATAAATGACGTCACGCACCTGGGGGGGGGGGGGGTCAGACATTTGTGACGATGTGTGACGGGGGGGGGGTTTGAGAAATGTGACGTCACATCAAAATGCGCAACTTTAAATTAATATAGACAACACGTTCTACTTAATTAATAAGACGTTTTAATAAATGTTTTCTCCTACAATATCAGAGTGCAATGACAATTGTTTAAAGCGATTTGAAGCGTGTTAAACAAATTTGGGGGGGGGGGGCAGAGCTTTGTGACGTCATATTTGAGGGGGGGGGGGTCTGACTTTTTGTGACGCTGTGTGACGAGAGGGGGGGGGGTCAAAAATCGTCCAAAATCGCGTGACGTAATTTATTGAAGGCCCCTTAGCTGTGCTTATCATTCATAACGTTGGGTTTTTGAAGCCAACGTTATAAACCAAGGAACAGAACTCATCTGAGAGTACACCAACCAAGCACATGAAGCGATTCAATAATTGAATTCGCAGGTGCGACTCTTTGGATTGTTACACCACAGGATTGTGGGAGGTGGCGGCTTGGATAGGCTTGCATCCACACATTGGATTAAATTCGTGGCTCATGGTGGTGATGATGATGATGATAATAGCTCAGTATAATATTCATGACTGATTAGATACAAATTGATTGGGACGTAAAAACCTGAACACTGCCACCGATTAGCACTATTGGCTACATAACGCGCGAGAGAACTTCAACATACATACAGTACATGCGTATTTCGATATATTTGTCACAAACGTGGCTCTTTGGAGAGTGAAACGCAAAAAAACATTTTGGGTAAACGTGGAAATAACAACCTAAAAGGTATATAATGTTACATCTTATACCATGTCTCTTTATCCGTCTATCTGCCCATGCATTCATCCATCCAAAACAGCATATGCAAGGATACAAATGAGGTCACACAAGTTTCAAAAACTTATGTCATTGTGAAGGGAAAGTGTGATCCAGAAGGATTTTATGTGTAAAAAAACATCCGAACATTGAATACTCAATACGTTAAATCAAAGATGAGTGATTAATATATTAATTACAGAACTCCATTCATCCACAATCATGTGGAAACTATCACTGACAATTGTTTTTTGTTTGTTAATAAAGAGTGTTTTACTTCTAATACCTGCAGAAAACGTACCTCATCCATGATCATAATCTGCAAAAAATACTGCTAATTATATGCATGCTATGTAGGATAGTGAAATGTTACATAGCATACTCTATTTAATGAGTGCAAAGCTGACATCATTTTTATTCTAATGAAAATAATCACATTCTTGGTTCTTTCGGTAAAGCCACGTAGAAGGGAAACAATAAAATAAAAATTATTGTTTAATATTTTTATTATTTTATTATTTCCCTTCTACGTGACTTTACCGAAAGAACCAAGAATATGAATCCCTGCAGTCACGAAAATCAAAAATAAAATAATCACCTTTGTAATTGTTTTCATTATCATGATTATCATCCAGCATTATCACCTGAATACATCATCATCATCGTTATCCCACAGCTATCGGGATTCGCATGAATGTGTTTGCTCTAATTACTATTGTCTTCATTGCTGTACTTTAATTAATTCTGCTATTGTCATTTTAATGATCTAGGTCACTCTTGACAATGAGACTTATTATCTTGGTATCTTAATTTATCGCCTGGTCAAATAGAATAAACCTAACTTGTTGCAAAGGCACCAGTCCTCCGAGACGTTCTCACACTGTATCACACCCAAATGGACAATGTATTGTTGAACTCTTGCACGTGTGTTAACCTTTACGAGTGTCCGCTCCAGTGTCTGACCCATTGCCAATCTCGGCGACAGTGATTGCGAATGGCGATGACAACAATTTAACACCATTATCTTCATCTTCATCAAACAATGGCAGCTGAAATGGTAGTGGCGATGGAAGTGGCGATGGAAGTGCCTCCGGTCGTGAGGAAGGAAGCAATGGCTTTCACCCGTAACAAATTCGTAATCTTTATCATCTTATATTCTTGGTTCTTTCGGTAAAGTCACGTAGAAGGGAAACAATAAAATAATAAAAATATAAAACAATAATCAAAACTTTATCATCTTGTTCTTCTTCATCGCCATCATCATCATCAGCTCTCTTAAGATGATGGTGCAGCTCTGTAAATACTTGCTCATCAGAATCAGAATCTTTATTTAGACTGGAGGAATCAAATGAGCTATTAAGCTCTTTTTTCGCAGATGTCAGGTATGGGCAGGTCAGCAAGAGCATGCTATTGCGGGCAGAAGGGCATCAACTGGAGAGACGATAAAACTAGTCTAGAGAGTACGATAGCCAGACATTGTGGAAGAGGTTGAGTGCCAACACTATCCCACCACATGCGATCTGTTTCTGCATTTTTGGATAAAGTCATGTTTTATACTATTACATAAGAAGGATGTTACATGACATTGTGGTAACACTCGATGAATATGTTTATTGAGCATCCCAGGAAAGGTCAGAATCATCGTCTTTATTTCGACTGGAGGAATCCGATGGAGAAATCCGAATGAGCTATGAAGCTCTTTTTCCCAGTTGTTCGGAAGGACATCTGCTCGCGTTTATCAGAAGCGTGTTTCAGGCAGAGCAGGTGTCCGTTTGGATATATTACAAGAAGCGGTTCTAGCGATAACATTTTTACAATCAGGCAGAAAATAGATAACAGCTGAGAATTCACCAAGGATATATGGATTTTTCTAGAGACTTTAGATAAGCATGTACAGTATTCTCTCATTATTCACAAACTTGCTATCCGCGATTTGGATATCCGCGAATCGCTTCTGGAACTGTAAACGACTGCATTGAGAGAGATAAAAAGAAAGTGATGAGATAAAGTGATACAAGAAAATGTGATGCGAGAAAGTGATGAGATAAAGTGCTGAGATAAGGCGATGATAGATAAAGTGATGAGACAAGGCGATGATAGATAAAGTGATGAGATAAGGCGATGACAGATAAAGTGATGAGATAAGGCGATGATAGATAAAGTGATGAGATAAGGTGATGACAGATAAAGTGATGAGATAAGGCGATGATAGATAAAGTGATGAGATAAGGCGATGACAGATAAAGTGATGAGATAAGGCGATGACAGATAAAGTGATGAGATAAGGCGATGACAGATAAAGTGATGAGATAAGGCGATGATAGATAAAGTGATGAGATAAGGTGATGACAGATAAAGTGATGAGATAAGGCGATGACAGATAAAGTGATGAGATAAGGCGATGACAGATACAATGATGAGATAAGGCGATGATAGATAAAGTGATGAGATAAGGCGATGACAGATAAAGTGATGAGATAAGGCGATGACAGATAAAGTGATGAGATAAGGCGATGACAGATAAAGTGATGAAATAAGGCGATGAAAGATAAAGTGATGAGATAAGGCGATGACAGATAAAGTGATGAGACAAGGCGATGACAGATAAAGTGATGAGATAAGGCGATGACAGATAAAGTTACGAGATAAGGTGATGACAGATAAAGTGATGAGATAAGGCGATGACAGATAAAATGATGAGATAAGGTTATGACAGATAAAATGATGAGATGAAGTGATAAGAGAGAATGTGATGCGAGAAAGTGATGAGATGAAGTGATGAGATGTATTATTATAATTTCCGTATATTAGCTTATTTACATGGTTATTTAATGTAAATTCATTCCAAAGATAGGTTTTCGTTGGCCAATATCATTATCCACGAAATTAGCTTTTCACGAGCATCTCCGGAACGGATCACTCACGAATACCGAGGGAATACTGTAATCTAACTTAATTTGAAGCTTTCGTGACTGCAGGAATTACTCTTTGGTTCTTTCGGGTAAAGTCACGTAGAAAGAAAATAAATTAAATAATAGAATACGACGTTTCGATTGCAACACAAGCAACCGTCATCAGGTAGAACTGAATTTGAGAGAGAGACAAAACACAGGCACGGAGACACACAAGCAGAGAGAGAGAGAGACAACACAGAGACACACAGAGAGAGACACACACTGTGCTGTCTCTCTCTCTCTGCCTGTGTGTCTGTCTGTGTTGTCTCCGTGTCTGTGTTTTGTCTCTCTCTCAAATGTAGTTCTACCTGATGACGGTTGCTTGTGTTTCAATCGTAACGTCGTCTTCTATAGTTTAATTTATTTTCTTTATACGTGACTCTACCGAAAGAACCAAAGAGTAATACTGTAATCTGTTTGGAGAGTCGAGCTATGCACATTTTCAAATGGCATGTGCTGGTCGCAACGTGTGGATCCTCCCAGTCCTTCCACTGTCACCTCTCCTCCCACCTTGTGAACGCCACTGGCAAGGCAGTATCGCCAAATAATTAGTTTGAATTTATCCACAAATTGTAGGTGGTTACAGTATCCCAGGTGAGCTAAGCACACCTGAATGAAGGCTTGCATGATGAAACGCACACCTTTGTTTGGTGAGAAGGATAAGGTAAGAGTGCTTTGAGGTGGGGACCGTCAATATTGCTTTCATGCGTTTCCCACTTTGTTCAGTGCTGCGCTCTTACAATGTGTTTGCTAAAACTTTTGATGGGGGTGAAGACAGAAAAAACACGGCGAGATCCGCTCAGATGCTGAGGATTCAGGCTTGTTAGTTATGACCTTGGCATGGGGAACTGCGGCAGATGGAAGTTTTTGGCATCGCGGCAGAAAACTTCGTGGTCTTATCGTGAACTTTCCAAACATGAAATTGATGGCAGTGGTCAAGGGTGGAACTTATGTCCCTTTATCGCGGAAGTTAGTAGGATATAAAAATCTGGAGGTAGTAGAGAACGTTCTTTATTGAGGAATTAATTTGCATAATACAGGGGGTGGTGGAAGCGGGTAGATTCTGAGAAGGCTGTCAAAGATTTTCGATGGACTACATAAATCACTTTGGAAGAGAAGAGAGGAGAACTTTTGTATTAAAACTCTGACGTTTGAGGCAGGAATGGTGGTTGTGTTACTGAATGAATAACAGAAATAGAATTTCAATCAGCAACTACAAAAACATATGCTTCTGACCTTTGTATACGCCGTGCACGTGGCAGATGCTCGTGATTTCACGAAAGAATAGGGTAAGCAACCTAAAAGTTTGGAATAGAACATGGAAATAATGTGTTGTAGATGCAATCAGAGAAAAAGTGGTTGCGATGGGTGGGACACGTGCACAGATTAAAGAAGGGAAGGCACATGAGACAGGCATTGCAGTGGTACCCAGAGGTCAGTAACCAAAGGGGAAGACTCAAAGCCAGACCACGGCTATACGGTACGAGCAACCTTTGGAGATTGGTAATTATCAACTAAGAAAGCGATGGTGAGGTGTGGTGACACTTTAGGGAATAGTTATGATATAAATAATTGGGCTGCAAATAGGGGAAGTCCTATCATATATTCACAGGATTTGTGTTAATCCACTGATGAATGAGAGTCTCCCAAAGCTGAACGGGTTGTGGGTGAGATTTGACTTTATTTTACAGTACTGGTCAGTGTGGGTAGGTGCAGATAGAGCATATATGTGAAGGCAAAGTACTGTACTACAATGGCTTTTGCTGCAGTGCCCTATATTACCCACCACATATTGTAGTTTAAACCAATTCTTCCCCAATTTTTTTTAATCCAATCAATTTATCTCGTATTTTTCAATGCCTTCCCAGCACCACAAATCAAAACTCCTTTCCCACGCACATCCAAATTGCACCATTGGGTAAGTACGGTGCGAAAGAAGTTAAACATATATACAAACATACGAAGCCAAAATTTGCCCAAACGGGGTAGAAATCCTCACTTTAGTTTTCTTATTTTGTTTGCATAAGCTTCTCTACGTTTGGGTACGCAGAGCAAGAGGGGTTGCGGCAGAGAAAGTGAACACCGCGCTGAATGATTAAAGCTTTTTTTTTATTCATCCTTTATCCACCTCTAGAGGGAGAGACTAAAACCAGCGGACATCGTTTATGTTCACAATATTGGGTGTGATTCACATGTTGGAGGGCCATTTAAGTCCAGCAGAGCGCACTAGGTGTTTTTCCATTAGTTCCGCCAAGCCGGACGGACCCCTTCCGCCAGGCTTAAACGGTTTCTCAGCCAGTATGTGAATCGCACACATGGAGTCTAAGATTTAGTGCCTCGAGTCCTGGGAATCATGCTGCTGGCACTGACAAAGAAAGATTCTTGTCCCTCACCGAAAATGTGCACAAATGTACTCATTCAAAACGATATCAACACTGACATGCACGCTGCATATTGAAAACTCATCAACTGTATGCAACACGTTCATAGGAGTAATTAAAATTGCTAAATAGATGGCACAAAGAAGGGTAGCAACTTTCCATAAAGTGCATTGAGGCATTAGTAAAATAAATTACATTTAGTTTGAAAAAGCGCAATTCATTTATTCATATCCCAATTCGGTGAATCCTAACCAATTATTAACAAAAAAAATCTTAGTAAAAAAAATATATTATTTTAATGTTCCAAAAAATGCATAATTTCTGTTCCTGCTAATTCAGAAATATGAAAGTATATGCATGCTCATTACATTCGGGTCACGGGTAGGTGTCTTAGAATTACGATTCTTATACATGTTGTGCTTTCGTACATTGTGGTATTCATGTGAGTAGAATATGAAGAGGAGTCTATTATTTCATGGTGGAAGAACAATTTGCACTTGAAAAGTTGCAAAATTCCACCTTCCGAGTTTAGACCACCAGTTTTCACTCACAATCTTCACAGCCAACAGCCACGACGTACCGATGACCAGATTTCACATTGTGTCATGTTGTTACCTAAGTTGAACATCTGTTGGCAAATTACAGTCTACCAATTGGTACATTGACAGTGCACATATATAAAACACATACACAAGGTCAATATTATGGGGCAAGTTGTTGATGCCAACACACTCTTTGGTTCTATTCGGTAAAGTCACGTAGGTAAAAAATAAAACAACAAAAATCACGACGTTTCGGCCACAACACAAGCGGCCTTCATCAGGTGAAGGGATCAGGCTGTATCGAGGACAGCGCTGGAGTGAAACACAGCCACGCTCAGACCGCGGACCTTTAAGCTGTGTGCGAGGAAACAAGGTGCCTTGACAAAATAATTAGCATAAAAAATAGCATTTGATTGGCCGACTTAGCATAGAGGTGGTGTACGTGCGGGTGGACTTGCCGTTTGGCGCGGGGGGGGGGGGAGTTTACCTATTGATGGTGTGAAAAGGGAATTTTTAAGAGCTGCGAAAGTTTGGGGTACCACTACTTGAAAAATATACTGTACCATTGAAAATTAGTTTAATGTTTAGTTCGATTTAGAACATCTTTCCAATGGTTGCTTAATTTGAAACCATCTTCTCGGTTGAAATTGTGTCTGTGTTTGTAGATCTGAATTGCCTCGTGAACAAATCTCTAATAAAAACCCGTGGGTTTGCAAAGAACCTTGGTATCGGAGAAAATTATATCGTGGTCACCCACAGCGTTGTAACAGTGATCAGCCGCGGCAGAAGAATTCGTTTTGCCGTGTTTCAAATCTGATTTGTGCTCTCGAATTCGGTCAGAGACATGTCGCTTTGTCTCCACGATATAGCAATCACCGCAGGTACAACTCAATTTGTAAACCCCGGGGTACTGTAAGTCAGGAATGACATCCTTCACGGATGGGATCAGATCACGAATTTTATGTACTGTATTGAACCGGACCTGGATCTTGTGTTTGTTTAGAATTTTGGAAATCTTTTTAGTAATGCCTGCTATATATTGTAGTGTTATGGTTTTGACCGGAGTATCAAGTGGTTGTTTCTGTATGGAGGAAGAAACAGCTTGGCGGATGGTACGGTCAGAGTATCCATTCCTTTTGAGGGCCAGGTGTACATGTTTTAATTCACTGGTCAGGTGGTGTTGGTCCGAAATGCAATGAGTCCTATGGTATAAAGTTTTGATGAGAGAATTATTTTGGGCTGGGTGGTGGGAATCAGGTTTCAAGTAGGAATCTGTGTGGGTAGACAGAATGCCCCAATGAGCCATCAGGTCTCCTCTCAAACAGAACATCTAAGAATGGTAGCTTGCCATCTCTCTCTACTTCCATGGTGAATTTGATGGCGGGATGTCTGGAATTGATGTGGTGTAGGAAAAGGTTCAGAGCTGGGAGGCCATGTGGCCAAATGACGAAAGTGTCATCCACATATCTCTTCCACAGGGAACGTCTGAGGGTGGAAGTCTGGATGGCGTCTGATTCAAATTTCTCCATGAAAATATTGGCTATCACTGGTGACAAGGGGGATCCCATGGGGGTACCCTCATTTTGTTTGTAGAAGGAGCCATTCCAAGTAAAGTAGGTATTGTTGAGGCAGTGCCTAACCAGTGCAGGTGTGTCGGGGTCTAGTCCATGTTGGACCAAATTTTCAATTATTTCAATGGTATCAGGTACTGGGACCTTGGTGAACAAAGAGACCACATCGAAGCTGACAAGGATATCGTCAGGGGACAGTACAACGTCTTTGACCATAGAGACCAATTGGGCTGAGTTAAGTACTGCTGAGGCGGTCTTGCCAGTGAAAGGCAGCAAGGTATCTGACAGAAAACGGGCTAGTCTATAGGTAGGGAAGTTGATCGTGGATATGATGGGTCGTAGTGGGGTGCCTTCTTTATGAATCTTGGGAAGACCATAGAATCTAGGGGGTCTTGCAGCAGAAGGTTTTAGGGAGGGCCGTTAAGTTGGGTCGATTAGGGAGGTCGAACTTGTGATGATCTTGTTGGTTTTTATCGCTAGGCTATTGGAAGGGTCATTTTTAATTTTTGAGTAACTTCCATCGTTGAGTAACTTCCATCGTTGATGCCAACACAACCTGTAACTGCCGCACAGTAGACACCTAACCTTCAAGATCTGCACTAACAGTAGTCCACTATCTGCTATTACATCTTCACATATTTTATTCCACTAGTGCATGACTTAATTGCGGAATAATAACGCATTTGACAAAACTGTTCTCGTAGCTTTGAGAAGAAACTGAAAAGCCATCTTTAATCTTTTTGTTTTACATTCAAATCAGAAGTTATTTGAAGTCCATAGCAAAGTGGAGTAAAAATAACTTCAAATTTATGAGTTTCACAACTTTGATGCTCTTAGAAATTGTGATTGTAATTTTTACTGCCTCAAGTATGTGCACAGTTATGTCTGGCTTGACTTATTTAAAAAGGTGTACATAACTGTGAATTTACATAATCATATTTATTGGTGTGAAATCCATTGTAAATGTGAATCCCACTTCATGAACATGCATAATTCCCACCCTCTGCAAAAAGCACAATGTAGTTAAGCTTATTAGTTATTTTTTCACGTTAATGGTACAGCTTAGGGGCTTGAAATATCATCCGTAACAAGTGTAAAACAAATAGTGATATCAATCTTGATTTGAAGCTTTCGTGACTGCAGAAATCCATACTCTTTGGTTCTTTCGGTAAAGTCACGTAGGTAGAAAAAATATAATAGATCACAACGTTTCGATCGCAACACAAGCCACCGTCATCAAATAGTGATATGTTTGACTTTCTATGTGCGGCATAGTGCTTTGTGCTAAATACTGTAGATCAAATTACATATTCTTGATTCTTTCGGTAAAGTCACATAGAAGGGAAACAATAAAATAAAACAAATATAAAACAATACAATTCTCACGTTTCGACTGCAACACAAGCAATGATCATCAGGTGTGAAAACCACAGCAAGAAAATTTGAAAAAAGTGGCGGGTTTTTTTTACGTTAGCACCACGGAGAGCGATTTGGCAGTTATTCAGATGGACGAGTCCATCTATGTTCGGAAAAGAGGAGGGGGGGAGACTAAAATAATGGATGCGGTCTGAAAGCCACCGTAAGCGTGAACAATCAATTAAGACCCGAAATGGTTGATCAAATCCTTCCAATGATTGCTAAGCCAGAATCCATCTTCTCGGTTGAAATTGTCTCTGTGTTTGTATATGTGGATAGCCTCATGAACGAATCTCTCATGGTAGCCAGATGGCTTGCAAAGAACCTCTGTCTTGGAGAAGTCAATGTCATGTGAACCTACTGAATTATAACAGTGATCTGCCACGGCCGAGGTGTTGGTCCTACCGTGTTTTAGGTCTGCTTTGTGTTCACGAATGCGGTCCGAGACAATCAGGTACAAATCAACTTGTTCCACGCTGTACACTCCTGATGATTGTTAAACACGTCCCACAATCAACGCCCTCTGCATTTACAGAGGGAATTCGAATGGAGATTGAGATCTGTGCGCGCGTGCTCCACGTGACACAGACAGCGGGACGTTGTTTACCAATCAGCGTGGGGACCAGTCAACTTGTGTTTGAACAGGGAGTAAATAGATACAGGCGGAAAGATGTAGCGTCATGTACGTGTGTATGTAGAACTTCATTCGCACTGTACATTGGCAACCGTGCCAGTTGGAGGTGCGTGAGGACTTGAGTTTGTCTCTGTATGTATCTCCTGAGAACACCTCCTAGACCACTCTGCTAATTTAAATGAACGAGGTGTACTTTGAAAGTTCATGACACGCCCTCTATGTAAATGAGTTATAAATTATGAAGAAGAAGAAAAACAATCTTTCAACCCAACATATCTGTTAACTCTGCTAAACGTCCCTGGTACTGCTTATCCAATCTGCCATTTACAATCGTCAGGTGCGTGACGCGGCAGCAGTCACACCAACATGCAAATCAACGAACTGCCCACTCGAACATCCGCACATTGTGTAGCAGGTGATGCAACTATAAACCCAGCGAAACGAGTATGTATTGTGAACATATTAATTGAATGTATCGATACAATAATGAAACGTTACATGCCTGATAAAAATAAATAAATCCCACCACAGCGTCGTTTCTCGGAACATTTTTGGTTTAGCAAAATTCACGAAAATTGTGAAATGTATAAAATATGTATGTCCATGTCAGTGTTGGCAATCCCTGCAGATGTACATTTTCTGCATTCCACTGGGTGGTAGACAGCACAACTATGCTCCACCCAAAGGAGTTTCCACTCACTCCTTTCACTAACCCTCATACGTCAAGTGATGACGTTCGTAAAGCAATATCAATAACCTTCATTCGATACATAAGGTTTCAGCCTGTATTTATTGGGATGAGAAAGGAATCATACGTCAATCTAGACTAAATCTGTCAGCCAAAGCCTTGACCACTGAACACCCACTCACACAATCGCTCACCCACTCATCACCCACCCACCCACTCACCCACTCTCAATCCTACTGTTTTGGAACCCAAGTGCACAAGAGATGTGGTGAAATGAATGGGCAGCCACCAAGGTGATGAACGAGTGACTAGCTGAGCAAACGGTCAAGCCTCCTGGCTTCTTCGCACTCTCTTGGCGACAGATGATAGCGGTCATGAACAAACCGCACGAGGACATGACAGAGATGCGGTGGACAGCTTAAGGACACATGGGGAGACTCAAGGACACTCCACAGTGCGAATGTGGTGAACAACTTCAAACAATGGAACATATTGTGAATGACTGTTCACTGTTATTAATCGGAACACATCTGAGATTCACTCAGCATCTCCTGAAGATCTTTACCGGAAAACAAATCTTTACAATATAGCCTACAATTTTGCCATTCCTCCATAAGATACAATCATCAGTTAATGTCATCAGTTTAAATTATTTCAAGCCATAACTTGTGACAATAAACCTGCATAAATTAAAAAAAGAAAATCCAACTTTTTTTTACATTCCTTTATCCCTAAAATAAATTTTAACGATTTTTCTATTTCGATGAACACGTGACATTTAGTTTTTGTTATATACATTTTTTTTAATCTCAGAAGTGAATAAAGCTGCCTGAAGGAACTGTGTTTGCTTGACGGATTCCTGGCAGTCTCCAACGTGCCAGGCTTATGAAAACCTTTGTAAAATTTGCTGCACTTCTTAGCACAGAGATAAGGCTTAAACTAATCAATAAAGAATTGATGTAGGAAGGTGGGCTGAGTCAGCGAGACTTCAAACTCACTTCCACTCATCTTCTGGATACTTCCACCCAGCACAAAATAACTGTGCCAACACTCCTGGGCTCTTGGGTTTAAATAACATTTTGGGAGGAAACAATGTTCACGCTTTCTAAACTATTGGCTCTTGAAAGACTCGATAGGGAGGGAACTTTGACAGCCTTGGACGAGACCCACGTGGACGTTAGTTTATAGAACCACCCGTCCAGAATTTGTGCTATAACCGTTTGATTTTCCTTATTCTCAGAGGCTTTGGAAGCAACACAGTGAGGTTTTGGATTCGCCACTGGCGCAACTGATCAAAATTCTCAAACGCCAGTCATGTTGATGGCGCAGCAGAAAAGACGACGTGTCATGCTTATATAATACCTCGATTCTGATAGAAGCATGCTCTGTTCAGTGCTTTCACAATTGCTGGCATGTGGAGGTTTTCGTAGAAGAAGTTTGAAAGGCTGCTTTTTTGTTTACATAATAGGCTTACAGTGTCAGATAGGGTGGGAGGGGGTAGCTTTCTCACCACCAATCTGTTACGCGTGTTCATGTTATCTTAAACGCCACGGTGGTGAGATGTTAACTACCTCGCCTTGTATGCAGGAGGTCGTGTTTTCGATCCCGATCCTGACACCTGTATGTTTGTAATTTGCATATCCTTCCTGTGGTCGCGTGGATTTTTCTCCGGGTCCTCTGTTTTTTCCCTCCACATTTAGAATTATTGCGTTTAGAGTATTTGGCTGCTATACATGTCCACATGATAATAAACTTCGTTATATCGTTTAGTTTAGTTTGAACTAAGACTACCATTTAGGTGAAGTGGAGATCGTTAATTCAAAACCATAAATGAATTATCAGTTCAGCTAAATTCCGACAAAAAGGCCATTTTAAGGGCCGAGACTGATTGGACAAAGTCTTGGGAGTGTACCAATGAAGTACTAAAGGACTCTCAAGACTTAAACGTCACTACCTAGCCAGAAATCTAAGGGGAAATAACATTGACACAATCGCCTCACAGGAGTTACACTTTGAGGACAGTCCACGGATGCCAAGTTGCTGCCTGTCTACCACCCTAAACATAGCCTCGCCACCTTCCTCACTCAACGTCAAAAGGGCAACGTTTTCAAGTCCACCACCGCCAGAGATGGCATTTGCTGGTAATGTGACGGGTTACCACTGTATATAAGCCCCCAAATAAGGAATGGCCATCCCCACCTCTGCCAGAAGCCACTCACTTGGTGATATACGTGGGTGATTTCAGCCATCACATACGATATAGCTACTCAGAAAATCATGAAGCCAGAGCGAAACTCCAGGAATGGTCGTTGGCATAAGACACATTCCTTATATACGACAATAATCTAAGGCATATTTCATTCAGCCTGATGGAAAATAGTGAGAGTGTAGAAAAATAAAGCGCATGGTGGTTACCCATCCAAGTACTATACAGGGTCAAGTTTGCTTACCTTCTAATATTTGATAGGATTGGTCACATTCTTGATTGACAGAATATATGCGGTGGATGAAAGACTACGTTGTTATGATAAAAAAAGGAAAATGCACAGCAACCTAAGTTTGTTTGTATTTGAAAAGGGCAGATCTTAACACAATTAGTGTTTATTACTTGTTTGATGCTGAAAGTTACTTGATTTATCTTGTGATAAAAATATTCAAATCGTATGAAGGCTAATTAATGTCTATTTTGAAACCATCTACAAACAGAACGTAATATTGCACTTAAATAAATAAATACATATTACATTTGTGGTTTGGAATACAATTATATTGGTATTTCTATGTATACCATCATCATTGTGACAAGAAATATCTACATATTTGTTTTGTTAGAAGTAATGTACCATGAGCACAGACACATTGAAGCTGCCACTCGCTTCTTCGTGAATCCCAGAATAAACCCAACAACAGTCGAAGCAAACAAGGACAATGAGCCGTTGGCAGTGTTCATTTTGTTTATGAAAGTTGTTCAGAAACTAAGTGTTTATTTTATTCTAGGCAAGAATGATTGTGCGTGAACACAAATGATCTAGGCTTAGTGCGGCCTGGAAGCGTATTATTAAATAATACACATTACAATTCCTTATAGGGGAAACACATACTAATTAACGGATTATTAACATAGCATATAATCACTAACACACATTACAACTAATTACTAATCTACAACTCATTACTAATCATAACCATTGACTGATTACTAATCGATTATATAATTACAATACCCCCCTCCGCCTCAAATCACTGCATCTGAAATGAGTTAAATGATGACGTCACCCTGCTGCTTTATTTAAGACCGGGAGCAAGTGAGGGCTTTACCATTCTGGCAAATTGCCCGATGATGCTGGATGTAATTACCAGCGAAACGTCGTACTCAAACTGTAAATGTTGTGGATTCACTCTTCAACACACCGGTGGGCTAAAGTAGTGAATTATTTGTCTTTTGTCAACGTGACACTTTTTTTGCTGATTGGCCGTGTCGGGTAGTGGAAGGTTACGACACATTTATAAATAACGCGATCTAACCCAAAAACCTTTATTATGAATATTGGTCGCGAAAGCCTACGTGTTAAACTGACAAATGATCAATTAAGCATGAAAATGAATACCCATCAAAGAACAAAGCATGTCCTAAGGTATGGCAAATTCAACTAGTCTGAATGAAGACGCACACTCAGCGAATGTAACAATGTTTTTAGAGGCTGCAGTGCACTGAGGATTTGATGAGTTCACTTGTTGGCTAATATGCTAATATCGATAAGTGATTGGCGAATTGCATGCCCCTCACAGCAACATTTAAAACTTACTTTGGTCCACATTTTTGACTGCTTCGTTAAAATAGACGATAAGATATCCACAGACTGACTCAACTAGAATTCCCCAGGTTGTCATCGACGACGCTGAGATGTTAACTGAAATAAATAAATAAATAAAACATGCTGAATGAATTATTGTGCACCAATGGGTGTCCTGAAAAACATCTGGGTCTCTAATTATTTTAAAGTAGACACACTTGCACACAAGACGTTCCACCTCAAGGGTTCTTTCAAGGCACATTATATTCTTTCCAGCATTTAGGGTGAATTCCATCTTAAAGTGTCCTCTCTTGTCTTAATTTGCCCTCAGGAAAAATAGTTAATAGGTGCATGCCCTGTAAAAAAAACATCTTTGTTGTCCGATAAGGGAAGTTACATATCTCATCTCATCCCATGAGACATGCTAACAATCATATTCACCCACTTGTGAATCGTCTTTCAGCAACGTCTTAAATATCCACCTGAGAATGCATTCACTACTTAAGTGGCAAGATGACTCAGATGTTGAACATGTTGTTGTCAAGAAGATCACCCAACCCATTCACGCTTGTGGGGCGAGTGGAAAATAGGAAATACTCCAATTTTGCCACTGTTTGGAAGGGTTATTGTGTGTGGTGAACTTAATGACCTGAGCCCATTCACACATAATTGGAAAATACAAAAAAAACAGGAGCAAGAATTAAGATTTAACACATTTCCATGGTGCTTGCCTTCAGATTTGTGATTACCAACATATGAGTGAAAGCTACAAATGATTTGCAAAATGAGGAAAACTGATTGTGTGATCATATTATGACTATGCACTGCCCAACAACAATGCTTAGGACACGTTTACGATGCATTTTTTTTAGTTAGAGGGGTTTTGTATAAAATTAATAAGGTAGTTTAAAAATATGTTGGGGATTGGATGCATATTTGAAATAAGTTATTTTGCCATTTTAGTTTGAGTAGTAGTAATTTTCATACTTTGCAAAATCAGTTACATTGTTCATATAAACCTGATTCGTAGTTGCAATCCAGAGGTCGCTGGTTTAATCTCCCGGTGTGGAAATAGAAACAATGAGCGCATTTATAAAATCCCAACTCTACCTCTGTCCACCTGGCAGCATAAATGTGCATACCAAAGTTAGTCTATCAGCAGGTCCAATGTGGTGGGGTAAACTGCGGGTGTTCCTACCTCTTCCAAGATGTCTGACCAGCCCCGAAGAGTAGGCCAACACATCCTCCAGAAAGGCTATCTAGATGTCTCTAAAATGGAAGGCCCTTCTGCCGGTAATGGCATAAGCAAGTAATTGCAGGGTTGCACCTTTAACATTACCGAGTCAAAGACAAAGAGACAGATCCACCATATAGCCTGAACAGACTGTTGGGGCAAGTGCTGATAGCGAGCACCTATGAAGGCCAGTACGGCACACGAGAGGGTAGGTGGCCAATACCATGCCCAGCTACCTTTGTCTCCCGAGTAGCGATGTTTTACACACCACACCAGGTACTCATTTGAGGCTGAGTCGATCTAAGGGAGGCCCATGGCTAGTCCAAGTAGTCAGGGTGACAAAAGCATGTCCTCCTGGCAGTTGACAGAAATACTTCTTTTCTCAGAGAACAATATTTAGGATCAATATCCCAGACTCTTCCTCCACACAGCCAACCTTTTACGAAAAAAATAACACTCATCACTGTGACCCATAGGTTCTTATAGCCAGCAGTATAGAAGTCTCTTGAGTCCTCCTTAAGCTGTGACTACTGAAGGCAAATGAGCCCCAAGTAGACACATGCTAGAGGGCTGGTTAAAGCCAGGTATCTTGCTGAGACCACCAGCCACCAGATGGCATCAACAGCTTTGGTCACGATGACATCTTGATCTTGAGGATTTCCAACAATTTCACTGGAGCAGACGCAGACTGTGGGTATGCATGATCGTGCTGCAACAGCGCTACTATAGCAACAGCCCATGGCATTTCTAACAAATGTCAGGCTTCAATTTGGTTTTCAACAAGTGACAATATGACATACTGGTGACAGTCTGTCAATTTTCCTGGATGACAACTGTTATCGGAACCTGCATGCCCCAAAAACCTGTCATCACTACCTTTTCAACAAAAGGTTGAGACTTAATTATTATTTTCTTTAAGGGAGAACCTGGGCATTTCCGTTCAGTGCTCAGATGCTTACTCTCTGGCTCTTAATGCTACTTGCACGTTTATGCAGTAACGATGCATCACTTTCACATAGGAATCTGACCGATGTGGCACAACAAATATGAATCCGGTTTGCTTCATACCGTTATGTTTTGAGCACTCAAAAGGCATGCACTTTTCGTAAATTCAACTTGTCATGGATTAGTGAATGAACTATTTCCACACTTATCCGCAATAATGGTGATATATTCTTATTGCCTACTCACTTGTCATCCAAACGCAACCTCTCAGCATAAGCAGAAGTTCAAGCTTACACTGGCTACTAGATCTGTCATCATCGTGCCTGTGTCCTGATTGCATCTCATCCACGAATTTTCGAAACTTGTCACAATACTTATAGTTGTCACAATATCGTAGGTTTATTCCTCAATCAATTTAATTTGTTTCTACGCCATCAGAGGACAAAACAATAACAGCTCACTGCTCTTTTAACTTGCAGTTGTGCAAGGGCATTTTAGGTCACGCGATATGTTTAACATCTTACAGAATAAATTTTGGTGAAAAATATTTATTTTGAGTACCAGGGTCATGCACCATCATTACAGAAGCAGGAAAATGTGTATATATATATATAAAAAAGGGATGCAATACCGATTTCATACATTAAACACTCATTAGTCGCTTATCATACACATATTCCAGCTTTATAACGATTATTAGAAGTGGATAATGGTCAATTTAGAGGCCAACCACGAGATCAATCTTGTTTTAGAAACCATTAACCACATAACACTATCAATCTGATTATATACAATATACTCTTTGGTTCTTTCGGTAAAGTCACGTAGGTAAAAAAATATAACAAAATAAAAAATAAAGTGATATATTATGATTTTTTATTTAATTTATTTTTTATACCTACGTGACTTTACCGAAAGAACCAAAGAGTATGGATTCCTGCAGTCACGAAAGCTTCAAATAAAGATTACAGTATATAAAAGATAAATAAAATCTAAATACCATCGTGTCAGGGTTTTAGACCATGAAAAGGAAATTTTCACTGGAAACTCATTTAGCCTATTCACAATGATTTATATAAGACGTGGGTACTTTGCAAGCCCACTGGCTATCAACAAATATTATTTCATGAAGCCATCCATATATATAGACACAGACACAATTCCAACCGCGAATATGGGTACAAACTGAGCAATCATTGGAAGGACGTTATCAACCAGTTTAAGTCATAACTGGCTGTGATTTTTCCATCCTACCTTCCGATGTTAGTAGTTATTTTCGACTCTGGTTTTACAATAACAGGTTAAACGTCTTTACACTAACAGGTTAAATGTCTCACTAACACAGCCACCGTTGCTCATTTTCCTTGATGTGGTGGCTCTCCGATCTTACATTGACATGCTCATCTCTCACAATACAATTGCCACCTCCGCAGCATCATCGTCGTCGTAGAGGTAGCTCTCCGATCTTACATTGACATGCAAATTTCTCACTTTAACATCACTAGCCCTGCCCACTTCGCTAATGATCCTTGGGCTACACCCATTTCAAACCTTTAAAACAGCCTGCCTCAGCAGCTTTCCCGATATTTCTCTCCTGATGACGATTGCTTGTCTTGCGATCGAAACGTCGTAGTTTTTGTTATTTTTTGTTATTTTCTTTGAACCTATCTACGCGACTTTACCGACAGACCCAAGAATATTCACACTAACACAAGATACATGGTGAGAGTATTAACCATCTCCAACTTCCTAACGTAAGTCATAAAAAAACAATATGAATTAACTACATGAAATGAATGTAGAACTTAACATGAGTGCAAGTGCGGATAGAGATTAATATTAGGAAAACTAAATTAATATTTCACAAAACAAATAGGCAGATAATGCATATGTCTCTCCGCATACAAAATAAAAGCATTTCTTACACAACCTACCGGCTCCACAGCCTTCTGGGAGTGCATAATTCCGGTAGAATTGATTTTGTAAAAGCACACCCCGGACCAGTTTCAACATACAGTGTCTCACCAGCACGGGCAAGGCTTGCTTGAATCAATGCTGGTGAAAGCCACATTTCATGAGATATGGGTGCTAGTTCGACACGAAGTTATATAATACGTAACGCAAAATAATTTTGAGCGTTGTTGTGGAGAAGTAATCAAAAACACTTCTCCACAATAACGCTAATGATTATTTAGTGTAATGTATAATACTAGCTTGACTACCCGGCTTCACCCGGGACTTCGATTCACCACGCCAGGCCGCCTTTATCCCCCCAGTGGCGATGTTCACACACCGCACCAGTTACTGGTTTGAGGCTGAGTCGACCTAGGGGAGGCCAAGGACCGGTTCAAATAATCGTCACCGGTGGTGGCCGTGAGCAGGAATCAAACTCGGGGTGCCGGGTTCGTAGCGCAGCGCGCTAACCACTACACTACCGCTCCCCCCACACACAGACGCGTGCATCCATAGGTACACATACACACGCTTGATGCAGACACACACAACTTTCAGGGTGCGTACGGCAGTAAACGACTGAAATAATAAAGCAATGCTGCGCGAAGAACGCCTTAGACCTGCAACACATTTGTATGGCACTGTACCCGCGGAGGGTTGGGGGGGGTGGGTGCGTGACATCAGCAGGCACACTGCGCGACGCTTCCGCATGCGGGTGACATCACAGATGTGACGTCACAGCTCGCTTGCGGTGCAAAATATATGCATAATTGCGCCACCACCCCCCCACACACACAAAAAGTATAATTTTAAAATGTTTGCATGGTGTACAGTCTGTAAAGTACCCACATGGCAAATTTCAAGTTTGTTGCATGTCGGGAAATATGCTAAACATTTTTAACAGACGCACATATTCACAAATTTCCTTATATATAGATAATTGGATTCCACAACAGCACATACAGTGAGGGAAAAAAAACGTATTTGATCCCCTGCTGATTTTGTACGTTTGCCCACTGACAAAAAAATGATCAGTCCATAATTTTAATCTGACCACAACACTTTCACCCAGTTGTCCTCTGAATCATTCAGATGTTCATTGGCAAACTTCAGACGGGCATGTATATGTGCTTTCTTGAGCAGGGGGACCTTGCGGGCACTGCAGGATTTCAGTCCTTCACGGCATAGTGTGTTACCAATTGTTTTCTTGGTCACTATGGTCCCAGCTGCCTTGAGATCATTGACAAGATCCTCCCGTGTAGTTCTGGATTGATTCCTTACCGTTCTCATGATCATTGCAACTCCATGAGGTGAGATCTTGCATGGAGCCCCAGGCCGAGGGAGATTGACAGTTATTTTGTGTTTCTTTCATTTGCGAGTAATCGCACCAACTGTTGTCACCTTCTCACCAAGCTGCTTGGCAATGGTCTTGTAGCCCATTCCAGCCTTATGTAGGTCTACAATCTTGTCCCTGACATCCTTGGAGAGCTCTTTGGTCTTGGCCATGGTGGAGAGTTTGGAATCTGATTGATTGATTGCTTCTGTGGACAGGTGTCTTTTATACAGGTAACAAGCTGAGATTAGGAGCACTCCCTTTAAGAGTGTGCTCCTAATCTCAACTCGTTACCTGTATAAAAGACACCTGGGAGCCAGAAATCTATGTGATTGAGAGGGGGTCAAATACTTATTTCTCTCATTAAAATGCAAATCAATTTATAATATTTTTGACATGTGTTTTTCTGGATTTTGTTGTTGTTATTCTGTCTCTCACTGTTCAAATAAACCTACCATTAAAATTATAGACTAATCATTTCTTTGTCAGTGGGCAAACGTACAAAAGCAGCAGGGGATCAAATACTTTTTTTTCCCTCACTGTAGATAAATGGAAATTATTTGGAGGCAAATCGTTATCAATCTTAAGAATAGAGGTGAGTGAGAGCACAATTAAGTTATGTTTAACTTTAAATACGATCATAAAAAGCAACATACAAATGTTATGGCATATAGATTACATTGATCAATAATAAATAAATATCAAAGCTGAAAGTATGCCAAGGGTAATTAAGTAAGGATGTTGGGAATTATATTGAGAGACAAAAAGGAACAGACTGATCAGAGACTAAGCACAAATTTGGGACAAATTTATTTGTAAGAAAAATAAGGCAGGACACATAGGAGATGAATGAAACTGGTAACAGAATGGGAGTCAAATTAGAGAACATGACTGAGAGGATGACCCCCACAGAGATTGAGCGGTGAGATTAGCTCTTCTTCAACAGCAAAATGGATTGTGGAATTACAGGACTGTGAGGGATGGCAATGGTGCAAGGGGGTCTTCATCCAGCAGCGGACAGAATAAGGCCAGATGATTACCAACAAATATACATTGTATAAATGGCGCAATATTTTCATGAAAAACGTTAAATTGTTGTATGATTTAGTTTATTCAGTATTTCCTGATATCACGATGTCAAATTATGTAGGTAATTATTGTTGTCCTAGTGTCATAGGAAATAGAAAAGCATTTAAATTTTATGACTAGCACTGATACTTGCACAAACATAATCCTACCCTTAACGAAATCCTATATCAAGGCATATGATGATATGCATTGAAGATAAATTGGCTACCGAACCACGGTTTTCAGGATTCATTCAGAGTTTGTGATAGATTTTAAAGTATTTTTGATAAGCATATGTGTGGCAAAAGTAAAACTTTATAAGGCCACAACAATAACAAAAGCATTAATAAAACCAATATTAATAAAACCAATATTCAAGTGAAAGGTTTTCAGATTCTAATCCACATTTCTCATTTTGTTCCACCAACAGTTCTTGAACACAACTGGCTGTGCCCTGTGGTGTCTTGTTGAGACGATTATAGAAAGGTCCAGTAGGTTTAACATTGATCTTGTCTGCAGCGCATGTTCGAAAGTGTGGCCACTTTACCGTGCTGAGAAATGCGTTTGCGACAAGTTCACTCATGCTGCAGCGACCACAACATGTTTTACCAGTGCTAAGGATTTACAATCTGGAACGTTTACCACCGCCACCACAAAAAAAAACAAGACAGGATCACTCCACTATGCTTTTAAAGTGGCCTTGGGACTACTTAAATTGTGGAGAACGCCATTATTTTGCGCAGGGGGAGTTATAACAATGGTACATGCTCTTCAATCATTTTCGAAGAGGGAAACAAAACCATTCTGACTGCAAATGGTAGCGTTGTTTCGGGTCTACTTATGGAGGTGGAGCACAAGGCTTTTATTTCCCCCCCCCCCAAAATAGACAGTGTCATCGAAGAGTAGGAGACATAGTACCGAGTCAATAGTGAACTCCAAGTAAGGTTGGTTTAACACGTAGGCTTTCGAAAACCAATATTATCCATGAAATAGTTTTTTTTTGGGTTAGATCGCATAAATATAAATGTGTAATTAAACCTGCTGCCACCTGACACAGTCAATTAGTAAGGGCTTGTCACTTAAACAAACATGCCAATTAGTTACTAGTTCAGCACACCGGTGAGTTGGAGAGTAAACCCACAACATTTACAATGACTACGGCGTTTTGCCGGAAATTACAACCAGCCTCATCAGGCGATAGCCAGAATTGTGGAGAAATCCTCCTGTTTCGGTCTTAAATCGAGGGATAAATGTGATGTCATCACTTGTGAGCCAATTAGGTGCGAAGACTAGATTGGGTGGGGGGAGGGTTAATGTATTCATTTGAATTACATTGCCATCGTGATAATCAGCATTGCTGAGATTGCTAAAAAAATAATACAGTAATTTTAGCTATGGTTTAGAAAAAAAAACTGAACGGGCACTCCATTAAAAGTTTTCCAAATGCACTCCAAGGACAAACATCTCATCCGATCGTAGAGTTAAATATTAATTCACAGAAGTGTATTTTTTTTGCAAGGCAATATCTTGTTGAAAATGTTTAATTCATGTACATATGTGACATAATTTATTTCCTTCAGTAACCATATTCTCCGGCAATATTTTAAACTACTTCATTATATTATTAAAAGCAACTTTTTTCCAAGGAGTAGTGTCCTCATTTTAATAACCTGTAAAGAAGGTCCAAAACAATCAACTCAGACTATCTAATTGGCAATTTTTTCAACATGTGCATCAACCTAAATTAGGTATCACAGAGCTACCACTGTGGTAGACTTTTAAGTACGTTGCATAAAGCGCAGATAAATATCCTGGAACTAAATAGTATTTTATTCTCTCTGGGCACTATGGCACTTTGAGATCAACACTAAGTGCTCAAAACATGCAGATGAATGCTACCTTTCCACAACTATTAGAAGACAATTCGTGCTGTGGCTTTCGTGGACCTTTCTTGGATGGCACAGCGTGACTCGATTCTTGTGGGACCAATTCAAGAGTGGTGCAGCGCTGTGCATGTCGCCATTTCTGCTCCACTCCCCCTGCCCTCCCTCCAAGGTGAAGAAAAGTTCTAGAAATTGTATTTATTTTTACATGGCCCCAAAGCTAATTTGACCTAAGTGGAGAGCAGCCATTGACTTCGCGTCTCTCTCTTCCTACGTTGACCCTGTGACGGTGACGACTGTTTCCAACAGCGGGACAGATGAAAGTGGGGCAACTTCTTGCAAGAGAAACCATGCGGCTCAATTAAAACACATCTCCTTGTCTTGGCCAGATAAGACGAATGTGGCATCTTGACTTAAAGCTTTCGTGACTGCAGGAATTCATATTTCTTTGGGTCTTTCGGTAAAGTCACGTAGATAGGTATGCAAACTGTAACGCACACGAAGTGCTGCCCATTATTATTATTATGTTGTTAGAAAACACGCAATGTTCCTTTCTTTAAAGCATGTAACGCAGTGTCATCTATGTGACTTTACCGAAAGACCCAAAGAAATACGACTGTGGCAATCCAGATGGAGCACACTTGCCTGATAAATGAACTGGGAAAGCTGACTTCACACTGACCATGGGAACTTGGCATAAAGTAACCCCAATTATATAATGCTGCCATCCAGTTTCGTAGTGATATGGTCAGAGCACATGTTACACATTCATAAGCTCGCGAGTTCAAATTTCAGACAGGGATCTATTCAGCTCAACATCCTTCTGCCAGTTATTCGAATGAGTGTACCACTTTCTGGGAAGTCAACAGTGGCTGTCTTATTGAGTGCTTGGTTACTTCTCAGGAATATGTAATTTCCACCACTCTCTCAAGGCCTTCAATAGATATGAGTACCATCTCCCATATGTTTTTGAGTATGGAAATACTTGGACTTGAACATATTAACACGGAGGCTTTCGTGACCAATATTCTCCATTATAGTTGTTTTGGGGTTAAATTGCACAAATATACATGTATCGTTAAAACCCGCCACCACCACCTGACACAGCCAATTAGTAAGGTTTGTCACGTAAACATAACATTCAAATTAGTTACTAGTTCTGCACATTGATATGTTGGAGAGTAAAAATTCATTTACAACATTTACAAGCACTCGAATTATAAATGTAGTGGATTACTCTCCAACACATCGTGTGCTGAAATAGTAACTAATTGCCATGTTTTGTTTACGTGGCAAACCTTATCAATTGGCTGTGTTGGGTGGTGATGGGTTTAACGACACATTTTTATTGGACTTGAATGTAATCCAATGAAATGCTTTATCAATTGGCTGTGTTGGGTGGTGATGGGTTTAATGACACATTTATATTGGACTTGAATGTAATCCAATTAAATGCTTTAACTTTATTAGGCCACAAAGTGGAAGTGCTATATCGCGTCTATATTTGCAAACCACAATATAAAATAAGAAAAACTGTATGCAAACAGTAATGCACACGAAGTGCTGCCCATTATTATTATGTTGTTAGAAAACACGCATTGTTCCTTTCTTTA
This sequence comes from Petromyzon marinus, assembly GCF_048934315.1. Taxonomy (NCBI): domain Eukaryota; kingdom Metazoa; phylum Chordata; class Hyperoartia; order Petromyzontiformes; family Petromyzontidae; genus Petromyzon; species Petromyzon marinus. The sequence continues at coordinate 10,607,691 of NC_133671.1, forward strand.
ACGCATGTAATGCGATATATGGCCGCAAAAGAACTGTAAAAAAAATCTGTTCGAGGATTTGTGAAAGATGAAATGAATGTAGTTATGGCTGAGTTTATGTGTAGAGTGTGAGTAAAAGCTAATCGCATGTGGTAAAAATTGTACACCAGCTGCTATGTGCTGATGACTTTATTTACAAGATTGCACATTCTCATGCGATGGATAACATTCAATTCTAAATCCCCACTCAGCTGTTTGTACGTATGTAAATTCAACCGCTATATTACAATATGGTACAACAAACAAACTACATAGAATATTGAAGTAGTCTTTACTTGATCCGCACCCGTTCTGTTATTGCAGAGTATCATTCATAATCACGTCAGAAGTCACATTTCCCTACCTAAAAATAACATCTCATAATACTACGGATTAAGACAGTTTAACAGTTTTTTCCACAAAAAGTTTTGAGAGGGGTAACACATTTTTAATTCACATATTTTCATCCAGATTCGTAGTTTGTATAACAGTTTAATGTATTTTACATTTTTTTATTTGATTGTAGATTCAGAATGTTGTGACTTGGTCCAGAAAAGCTCTGAGAACATTTGAAACTTCAAATTTGTTCTGGCCCAAAATATTTGTTTTGCTCTTCAAGGAACCGAATTCAGAGATCTATAGTGAAATTTCATCTTAACGGTTGTTATAACTTCACTGGCTCATCCGTAATCTTAAAAAGACAAAAGCAAATATATATAACAAAAAAGATTCCCCACAACTTACAGACTTTCAATTATAATAAAACAGAGACTGTATATGGCTTGGTCAATATTTTTTTGTGTGGAATATTTGCCATCATGCCCAAGTGCTAAAAAAAGAAAGACACTTTCAGATGATTGGATGGACATTATCTCAGCTGAGTCAGCAATAATCATCAGAGTCAGTCAGCGAGTCAACCCGAGAAGCGAGAGCTCAAATATCAGGGGTTATCACCCTGTGCAGTCTCAGTGACCTCAATGATTCATCAGCGAGAGGGAGTGTGTGCACCTCAATTACTCAACACCACCGCAGTCCAGCACGGTTACTGACTGGCTCCTACCCCAAGCAATGGTATACTTGTATTTGTGAATTACACCCCAAGACTGCAATTGGCACAATGTACACACAGTGAAGTGATTTCAACTGTGGCACTCTCTATTAATGGCAGAGCAGCAATGTCACACGGGGGGGGGGGGGAGGGGGGGCAGCACAAAATTTGGCCTGCTTTTTGAAAGGGCTGCTGTGATATGACAATACTACGACATAGTGAATGATACAACATTCACGACAGCTGTCCAGTCAGTTTTGATAAATGATTAAATATTGTGATCATTGGTTTTTTTTGTCTAAAGGATTGAATTATTTCCTGATGGAATATTTCAGATGCGGTAATAATGAAGTTTATATTCACAATTTAAATATTTTTTTGTATTCTAATTACCCATTAAATTGGTGCTCTTTTAAAAACGTTTCCGGAGTAAGTTGTGGTGTGGAGTTTATATCACAGCATTCATTTCTGACCGCAGAAGCCTTGTGAGATAAGGTGTAAAGTTGCAATGATTGGAAGACTTACGGCAGGCTTATGTTGAGTGAACTGAAGTTGAATAATACTTAAACAATCTTTATTAGTACTGGAAATACGGCAAGGCACAACAAAGTTGTGAGAAACTGTTATCGTATAATTGTTACATTGTGAAATTGAATATCATATTGCGTCAAATCCTAGCTCTTTCCATGTAAACTTACTGTGCTCGCTCAAATAATTCCGATTAAGCACATAACAAATTATATGATGGCTTTGCAGTCAGAATGTAGCGATTCGCCACTTCAAGATGTCATGAATTGTCACAACATAGGGTCATGATTTCATTCAATATAATCATTTGTTTTCTTTCATTGTGAATACAGGTGAACTGATGGAGTTGAAGGGTCAATAGAGCAGGGGAATGGCATGGAAACATGAGCAAGAGATGAGCTATGATGATCGTAACAGAAATCCATGGACCCAACGGCCTCTGTAAAGGGCCTCGATGGAAATAATTATTGAATGTCCACCACTTCCAGTGACTGTAGGATTTAGGTAGACCCAATGCAACATATACATGTTGATGCATGTACCATGAGCGTGAGAAGCAGTTTCAAGTGAATCTAAACCACGTGCCTCTTGAGCATACATTGCCCTTGCAGACATCAAGTTGAGACGATCAAATTTGCTACACTTAAGGTTCTTATTTTATCTTGATCCTTAAACCCAGGCTGTAATAAATGCTGGCTCAGCCCTCTTAACAATGGCATTAGTTTCCCGAATCACCAATCAACATTGGCATTATAGTATAGACGTGTGTTAACGCAGCAAAAATACAATTCGGATTTATTTGGGAACTAAATGCTACGGGATCTCAAAATGTCGTACAGAAACAAGTGAGCATATTTATTTTATGTAACTGAAGAGGCAGTCGGTGATAGGCAGAGGGGAAAAATAGGAAGACCTTGAGCCGGTAGCAGAAAATCGACATTACTGCAGAGTAAATCCTCGATATTAGCGGGCTTTCTAATTGCGGTGTTGTGTATTCACTTCGAATTTGTCGTGCTATTTCAAATTCTGCAGGGGTTTGTGTTTTAAATATTCGCAGCTGTAGCAAACTCCTACCATATCCTACAATAAGTACTTACAGGGTGGTCGAGATATCTTGTGACCCCCACTTAATTCTCTAAATCTATACATATTTCAAAGTAAGGTTTAATTAAAACAGAAGTTAATGTTTCAAAGAAAATCCAAATATGTTACGGGGTCAATTAATTTGGCAGGTCACAAGACATCTGGACCCTATCCTGTCTTGCAGTGAAGCGTGGTAGCGGCGTAGACGGTAAAAGGGCAAAAGTAGCCCCCGGGTGACGCCGCACTCCATCTCACTCCGCCTTTGTCTGCGGAACTTCTTTTTTTTACATGCGAATGCTTTCCTTTATAATTTTTGTGGAATGATGTACTGCATACTATTTATGGATTTACTGATTTATTCGCTGATATTTTTCACCTTTAAATATGTGCTCGTTCATCATTATTAAAAGTGAAATAATACAATACGATAGAATGTATGTATTCATTTATACATACTTGAAGTTTATGTTTTATGTTGAAACATAACATACATTTTTGCCCGCTAACCCTATTTTCACTTATTGAGCTTTAAGTATTAATATTTGCTGATGTAATATTCGCGCCATTCTCAAGTGTTTACCGTACATATTCTACGTACAGGCAGACCTCGCATAGCGCGACCCCCATAGAACGCTGATTCGTTTTGCGCTACTTTGTCCTGGAGACAATGAGAAAAACATGGGTAAATCAAAATATCTACAAAGCGCTCGGGAGAGTGAGAACGCGCAGCAGTGCTGGTCGAGGAACGGTACCGCCCCCATCATTCGCTCAGCCAATGGGAACGCCGAGCCAATCAGTACCCCACTACTCGATTTGATTGTCATGAATTGTGGTAACGATTACAAAAACAACAACAACAAAAACTTACATATTTTTTTCTCTCTCTCTCAATGGTAGACAAGTGAGAATTCACCAGACCAGGATAGGGTCTTAGGCTCCACCTAAATGTTCAAAACAACCTCACCACAGAAATGTTGACTGATGGGCATCACTAAGACCCCGGGTTGAGAGCTCAGACGCTCCAACCTCGTTTCCCACCACTGCTTTGGATTCACTCGTGAATACAGTACATACAACTAATCGATGTTATTTATTATTATTGCCATCTATGAAATGATATTTACCATATTTATAATCTGTAATATTATTTGCGCTCTTGCTGATATCCTAACGAAGCCCTCATATATTGCCCATACGTAATAAATAATGCTGTGCGGAATGCATCTCCTTTCAGCGACCCCTTCCAGTGATTTATTCAATTAGCGCTCACTTCTCCAGGAACGCATCTTGAGCGCTCAGCGAGGTGTGCCTGTACTGCAACGTGTACAGAAATAGTGCTGCCCCCTCCCCCATCCTTATGATCTCGGAGTGCTGCAGCGACGAGAATGGACTCATAAACAGTGACGATGTGCATTGGCGAGAGCTGCTTTACACCACAACGTTGTACACCATTGTTAATGCCAATAAAATGCAGTTAAAGTGTTACCTCTGTTACAGGATTCGTTGTTTTCGCAGGGTTTGCCGAGGCTTGAAATGCTAAAGTGGAGCGCTGATGCCAAATAATAAAATTGGTTTTCATAATGTGATATAAATCCCACATTTTTGCAGTAATTCCTGTAAGGCAGACTATCGTAAAAAGTAACACCTAGTTGTTGAAATATGGCATCCACAACCAGAAAAATAAAGACATTGCCACTGCATTAGATACTAAAATGCAATACAAATGCCATCTCAAGGCATTGGAGGTTTATTATCCATAAACGGCATTATAAAAGTCAATGAATGTGCATAAACTAAAATGCACACAGACCAAAAAAGCAAGTTTTGCCATTTCCTGCTGGCACAATGCAGGAATGTGCAATGGCTTCAGTTCTGAAGGATGCAAATATCACGTCGAATGCCACCTCGGGTTTTCGAGCCAAATCCCTGCAGCTTCCCAGGAGAACATGCCTGGGCAAGACCCCACATCACCTTCTGTCTGGTGCATTGAGCATTGCCTTCCCCTTATGATCTATTCCAATTAATTAATTGCTTCATCACTCCTTCGTGTCACCTGCAACTATTCAAACCCAAAGGCAGAGCTTTTGCCGGATCTGAACTGCAGCCAACGCCCAGTTGATGGTACAATATCAATGCACTCTAGTGATGTTATAACGATACACTTAGCAATATCCACACCAGTTACAGCTGTAATCGCCGCTCGTATATAAGCAGATTGCACACACACACACAAAAGGTCCATCGTGCAATTTTAGAATTTATGGCAATACATGTACGAGGCGTAACATGCACTTCTAGGTATTTCGTGAGGCTGACATTAGTGCCCTCTTGTTTTTTTTCTTCTTCAAGTACTGAGAGTATACCTGACAGTGGTTTGGCTGATTAGCCTATTCTACTAACAGCTCTTGGTGCAAGCCACGACTGTTGCCGTGCAGTGCCGCATGCCGGTCGCATTATGCCGAGTGCATTATCTTGCCAGGACATTCTTGGTGCCCTGGCCCCTTTTGTGCACTCCAGTGACACCACCTTTAATGCGTGTACGTTTTTTTTTTGGCAGCACCATTTGTTCTTGGCATTTATCCGAGTGACATTGTCCTGGCCATCTCCGATGGCCTGACCTAGATCGGTTTTTACAATGTTATCCTTTGGATGCAGTATTTCCCTTACATGTTGGTGATAGGACAGCGTCTCTCCACACAAATGTGCCAATCGAACAAAAGTGCCTTCATTTCTAATGTTAATGGAGTGCTCCTCTTTATAGCTGTGACACATCGCTGCATTTGGAAGATGCGCGTGGAATGGCAAAAACATCAAATAATTCCCCTGAATATTGTGCATAACGCATCATGCTTGAGCTACCTTGCATGACATAGCATCTTTTCATATTCGGTAGTAGTGACAATAAGAGTTTGTGAGCAATACTAACAGTTGTAATTCATCCAGTAATCAAAATAATTGTTTTTATTCATGCCTCAGTGAATACAGGTGCTACATATTTGTCAATACCTCAGCCGTTGATTCACAATACCATAAATGCATTTCAATTTGCTTTGTACCTCCATGAAGTCACTTGACATCAGTCTATAATGTATATTTTTCAATTCTAGCTTTCAAATATCTGATTTTATGAAAGGACATGTAAATGAGTGAACAGTAATACCCCGATTAACGTCTCACCATTTTACGTCGTTTCGCAAATACGTCATCACTTTATTGATGTCGCTGACAGCATCATCTGTCATTTCTCTTATCCATCACCTCGGCCTTCTCCTCCACCTACCCTGTACACGAACTACTTTGTATTGTGTACAATGTATTATTTATGTACAGTATTTGGTGTACAGTGTACTTTATCTTATGGTACCCTGTATAATTTGTGTTAAATTGAAGTTGCTGGATGTAATTTCCAGCGATTTGCCAAATCGCCCGAAGATGCTGGATGTAATTTCCAGGGAAACGTCGTACTCAAACTGTAAATGTTGTGGATTCACTCTTCAACACACCGGTGGGCTAAAGTAGTGAACTATTTGTCTTTTACATTATAAGACCTCCTTTGCCAGTAGCAAGATATAGTAATAGGTTTTTACCCTTTTATCTGGCACCAAAACTGACACCTTTATACAAGGGATCATGTTTGCAATAACCACAACACAAGCAGTCAAAATACAAACAAAAAGAGACAACTCTGATAATGATATTGTCACTGTCCTTGAAATTGATTGGTCCACACCCGAGACGGCTTTTCTTAGAGCCTTTTGGCGTCATCTGGTCCAACACCAGTCGAGACTAGGCTCTAAGAAAAGCCGTCTGGGGTGTGGACCAAACAATTTCAAGGACAGTGCCAATATCATTATCAGAGTTGTCTCTTTTTGTTTGCATTTGACTGCTTGTGTTGTGGTTATTGCAAACATGACCCCTTGTATAAAGGTGTCAGTTTTGGTGCCAGATAAAAGGGTAAAACCCTATTACTATATTTGTCTTTTGTCAACGTGACGCATTTTTCACTGATTGACCGTGTCGGGTGGTGGAGGGTTGCGACACATTTATAAATAATGCGATCTAACCAAACAACCTTTATTATGAATACGTTTGTTTTGATTGACGACGTTTCGATATCCGTTGTCACAGCTTTAAGGAACGCATCCCCTACGTAAACCAATCAATTAAATGTGCTTAATAATTTAGCAAATCAAGGCAATTTTATTTTGCTAATAACAATGTAGTAAGTGGGGCATTCTACTTGTATTCATATCAAAAAGATGACATCCACCCTTGCATGACTGCAATTAGAACAGCAGTGAGCCGTTATTTGTGTGATGTGAGGCTATAAAGATAAGTGAATCGTATTGAAGGATGAAGGTTTCAATATGGTGACAGATGTATGAATCATGAAAATAGTTTAAAACTATTGGAATACCTACAATCAGGATGCGAACATGTTAGTGATAAGACAATTTAAACTTCAACACCACAGATTGATTTCAAATGACACCTGAGTAGAGGAATCACACATATCAGCGGTCATAAGGATAGTGTGGGAAATGTTCATTTAATAACCCATGGCGATTTGAAATGACAAAAAGTGTGTATCCATTGGGTGTCAACATTTTAACAGAAGACCATGAAGAAAACATAACTCACATTTGTCTTTACCTATCATCCAGAGTCCTCCATGGTAACAATTCATTCTTTTTCAATAGTCATTTTCTCATGTGAAATATTGTTCATAGTTCATACATTTGTCACCATATTGCAGCTTCATTTTCCAATACATTTCACTTGTCGTTACACACTCAGAAGACCAAAAGAATCCACCCAAATATCAGCTCACTGCTCTTCTAATCTACAGTTGTGCAAGAAGGTAAGCATCTTTTTTTATCACTCGATTAGGTGTACAATCTAAGTAGCAAAGTCTGGGAAAAATCCTGTTGCAAATAAGTAGTCATGCCCCTTTTCAATATACAGATTTCATTCGTTTTATGCAGTGGATGCATTCCATAAAAAGTGTGCACAACGTGAAACTGCACAGGACAGCTGACTGCCGATTAGTGCATACTACACACAAATATTGTCCAACGTCCGACCACATAGCCTCACATGAGTGAATTCAACCGCATATAGCGAATTTTGCTTAAAAATAGGTTAGCTGCATTCATACAAAATTGCAAAAACCGAAACCGTATAAAGAAAAGAAAACCTGTATATATTTATTTATGCAAATCACACTGAAATACGTTAGCGAATTATCCATACTAAAGTATTTATACTTACTGAAATATCCTCCATACATGTGTTTATATACAACTCTACTGCTGGATGAGGGCCACCTTACACCTTGCGGGGCATAAAATATGTTTAACCATACTTCACCACACTGGTAAATGCGGGTTGAAAGGTTGGGGGAGTACAGACGATGGGTTTTGCTGCACAGCTCTCTCCTGCTCGCAACTCTAATTTAGTTTATGCACATACCTATACTGAACAGTTCCATAAATGTTAATGTGTATACTTTCAGTATACTATTTTTAAGCTCATTGAATCCGAATTGCACGCATATATTATCGTATACTGATATACTAATTATCACATGATAGAATAATTGCCAAGGTAAAACCCTCTTGGCTTAGAAGAGGGAATTCCTATCGCAGCAGGAGCGTAAATAATGGACCATTATTACCAATTTTGCTCAATTAGGAAGAGCTAACAGCAACAGGATGGGCTTTAATTCCAAGTTATTTAAACTCTATAATTATAACGGATGTTCATTTAGAGTCCAGAACACAGGAGAAGATATGTTTGATAATGGCTGGAAGCTTATAAAAAGTCCCACAGAATTATATGGGCAGATGTGAGATTCAAATAACTGAATCCATGCAATCTGCCACAAAAAAGTGTCTCCTTTACTGTGGGATTTTCGCAAAAACGGAAGAAATTTAGTACTCACCTATGACTAATGCATTTTAGTTGAAGTAACTTAGGACAGAACCATTCAGTACACTTTTTGAGCACAATATGATATTGGCAAAGATATACTTCGGAGTTGATTAAGAGTAGTTACAATTCGTTTCTTAAAATGTATGATTCCAATATAAATACGTAATTTTATGTAAATATGACTATCACAAGTATATATTACTTGCTAATCATAGGATGACTAAGCATCACATTTTGCTGGATAAAGTGTCTCGTAAAAATGTTGTTTACTTTTAAATTCTCAAAGGTCCTATTAAAATTAAATATGAATATGAAGGGGGATTTAATATTCTTGTAAACTCATAAAGGTACTCATGAGTTATACTTTTTTCTATCTTTGTAGCTTAAAAAGGCCCCCAAATACTTATGTAGATTTTAAATGAGCTCATAATTAAAATTTAAAATACTGAAACCAGAGTGGGGCACATGAAGGACAAAACATTAAATTAAATCGAAAAAAAATTACCAAACGTTTACTTTTAAAATAATTTGGATAAAAAATATGAATGAATAATGTTAGTATATCATGCACCACATCTTGTGTACACAATCAAAATCACTGCTCTATTATAACAATCATAGTTAAACTAAGAAGCAAAATATTATTGCATTCAACACGCATGCACATATATAACATGGGTGCAGACAGACACGTCGTATACAAATGTACTTTGTTGTTTTCATACTTTATAGATTATCAACACGTTTAATTTTTTTCCACAAGGACTCTACTCTTGCTCTTGCCTGTTTATTTACATTTTAATTCTGGTCTCCCCAAATTGTACCCCTCCAATCTCTTATTATACCGCTGCTCTGGGGGGGATTTTGACCATTGCCGTGAAATCGCCCCACCTCTACCCCCCCCACAACCCCCATCACTACCCCAATTCAACTCAACCTCGTGTGCAGAGGAAGAGATGGGGCATATACAGAAAGATGCTGGGTCTAAAGAAGATGGGACGGGGTCCTAAAAAAGGAAAGGCGCTGCTGGGGGTGGTGGAGGGGGGAGTCTAAAAAGGAATGGACAATGGAGCTTAATCACGAAAAGGATGAGGCCTAAGATATAAGGAGGCAGGGCATAATGAGAAAGAATCGGCTCCTAAAGAGGAAGAGGTTGGAGTCTACCAAGCAGAAGGAAGCATATATTTATTTAGTTTCGCGGATGCAGCCACAGGCCAACTAAGTTATTATTATATTTGTTCATTGGACTTGTTGTGCATGATTATAGCATTCTTTGTTAAGTTCTTAAACCATATCTGACAGTTTGCTCGTTTTGGCGACTATTAGCAAATTTGAGAATGTTGTTACTTTCACCATTGAAATTAATGTGACATTGTTATTATGTTTATTATTTTTATTTGTTCTAGCTACGTGGCTTTACCGAAACACCCAAATAATATTTAAATTCATGTTTTTATTTCTCCAATCCAATTTTCATAAAATATCTGCTAGTGTCGGTGTGAATAGCCTTGGAGAGAACATATCTCCTTGCCTGACTTCTTCTGATTGTTACTCTATGCAATCTTGATGGAGCCGTTTCATCAATATTAATGGTTTTGATAATGTCTATATATAATGTCTTGATTTGTGAGAATTTCTCCTGTGTCAAATGCATTTTTTATCGTCAATAAAATATCGGCAGAATGGCATGTCATAATTCATTTGCCTTTCATAGAGTATTATTAATAGTATGTATGTTGTCAATTCTATGAACTCCTTGTGGCTGCTTGGCCTGTAATTAACCATTACAATAATTAACCATTACAGGTTTATCTCACTTTATACGGTTCGGTTTGTGCCATTTCTAAGCACATTTTGCTTTGTGCGGTTTGAATTCACTCATATGCTGCAATGCGGTCAGATGTGAGAAAGCATTGTGTGTACTGCATACGTTACTTGGCAGGCAGCTGTCTCGTGTGGATTCACTTTGTGTGCCCTTCTTTTGAAAAGCATCTACCACGTAAAGTGAGGGAAAACTGTCTTCAAATCTCCGTGATCTTGGTGAACAGATTACCTTATTCAGGAAAACCTCGCCGAACATGGGGGTTACATTTCTGGAAAATGCAATGATTGGCAAAATTGGGTTTGACAAATTATAGACCTTATGGAAAAAAAAGTGTGTTTACGTAATTTCTCCCCACTTGTAATCACGTAAAAATTTAAACAGACACATAATACATCTATTATGTACCTCCGATTAGCACGGTTGGCTTCGTATGGTGCGACAGATGTTCAACATACATACATGTAAATAGAATAAAAAAATAAAACATATTAAGACAGAATACATTTAAAATGTAAACCGATGTTTTACTTGCGATGAATGATGGTGAAAATGTAACCCGATGCGCTCACGCACAATGCAAACGTTCACGCACATCGCCGCATGCATCTAGCCGTTCAAATCGTTGTGAGATTCAGCATATGAGGCGTCGGGCTGGCAATTCGGTGTCAAGGGCAAGCGTTGAGCGCGAGTGCGTTGGCAGGAAAAGTGATGGAGACAGGGATTTTTCTGTTGAGGTGAAATTGAAAAATAAAGAGTGTATACATACAATAAATTGAGAGAAACTCAGCATCCCTTCATTACCCAGGTGGGGGATGTTGGAGGAGGCTCATAGGGTCGAGGGGCCCTCTCCTGGGTCAGTTGGAGACCCCCATGCGAGCATTCAGGAGAGGACTGAAAAGGCGCTTGAAAAGGGGGGGAGTGGGCCAGAGAGCTAAACAGGAGTCGTATGTGAGACTGAGGGTTGCAGCGATGGTGTTGGCGGTGGGGACTGACTAGCGTACCGGTGCTGGGGTCTGCCTTGGAAAAATACCTGATTGGACCTTTGGCTGCAGCATATACAGCACTGAACAGTACAAACGGGTCACGCACGGCTTTTCCACATGGAGATGAGAATCTAAGCAGTGTCAAACCGTGTATAGCCTAAACATCACCCCTATGTTCCGGAAAGCAGACCACGTTAGGTAAACTGCGTGTGGTCAAAACACCACATCCAGCAAGGCTTTCTGTGTATATACACATAGGTTACGAGTCTGAAATTATTTAAATAATTTAGTCTTTGTTTTTTAACTATAGAATGATTGAGGCATCTTTTCACAATTGTCTTTTTGTTTCCATTGAAACATTTAGTAAATAGGTCCGCTGATTTTGATACAACTGCTGGTCCTGCTTGTGTGATGATTTCCAAAGTTTTTCCATTTGGTCCAGAAGGTTTTGCCTGTTTCATACTGCGAATGGCAGTTGTTACCTCTGCACATTTTACATCTGGAACATCCCTCGCCTCAGCTGAAATATTACTTCATAATAAAGGTTTTTGGGTTAGATCGCGATCTAACCCAAAAACCTTTATTATGAATAATATTGGTCGCGAAGGCCTACGTGTTAAACTGAAATATTACTTGTTTCCTGAGAAATTTGCATGTTTTGCTGGAACGATGCATATAAGAATTCCTCCACTAGTTGTATGATTATGTTTCCGCAATGCATTAAGTGTTTCCTCTATTCAAGTCCAGGCTCAAGATCTTCTTCCTCTCCACTTCTGCCTATGGTTCTCTCTATGTATGAATTGTCTGCATTTGCATTTTTACCATAATGGTAATTTATTTCCTTCTTTGCCCTGTAGATTTCTACTCACTATTTCTTTATTATGAAAAAAACCCTTTTCTTCAAAACATCTTGACATGCCTGCTTGTCCTATGCTGTACTTCATTATTCTCTTGAAATGTTGTATTTCCACAAATAAATCAAGACAATCATTGCACATACCCGATAATTATGAGAAAATATTTATGAACGTTAATTTAACACAACAAAAATGCCTTATCCTTTGGTTGTTATTCTAATGAAAAATAACATTAATTTTGAGCACCTGCCAAACAAACATTTGGGGCAGTACTCATCCCTAATGGTAGCCCTGAGCTAGTTGTGGTAATGACTCATTCCCACGATAGGAGCAGTATTTCCAGATAATCACTGTTGACTTTCCACAATGTGCTGTTTATTTAATTATTAATTTACTTGTTTTATGTTGACTGTGCTTGCTTTATTAAATTACATTATCTTCCCTTCTTTTATATTTTAAAAATAATAATTTATTAATGCTTTGTCTGTTTTTTTACATTTCCAACCAGTTCCCTCTTCCTGTTATATATAAAGCACATGTATCATTACTTGCTGTTTGTATCACAACTTATATAACCATGATTCTAACTAAGATCTGTGCTCTATAACATCTATACTGTCGCAGGGCTTTCATAAAATAGAACCTAACAGCTTATTGGAACCTTCCTGCTGAAATAAATAAGTAAATAACCGGTTTCCTGACCGAGATGACTCATGAGTCGAACCGACCACCAACGTGGATATGAACGCGTACCCTTCTGATCTCGTGCAAACACCACAGTGGACACATTTGCAGGTGTGCATCTCAGATTATCTAAACATGACACTATATTTATTATTGCTCTTTTATGATCATTTGCAGTTGTTTTTCTTTTGTGTGTTTTCGTGTGCCTTTTTCTGAGATATTGGAATTGCAGGGTCGCTGCATGAGTCGTTATCTAAAGTGTAGCACTCCCTCCCACCTCTTCCAATGAGGTCAAATCATCCTGAAGAGGTACTCGATAGAGCTCCCTCTAGAGGAGGCCATTCTTCCAGCTGTATAGGCAATTGCCAGGCTCCACTTTTATCAGGCCAAAGTGTTCAGACTTGGTGCGGTTCACATTTGGAATCCCCTAACATGGTCCTTTTTATTTATATACAATTGTCCTATACTATTTGGTTCTTTCGGTAAAGTCACGAAGGTGGAAAGATAATGAATCACGACGTTTCGATCGCAACACAAGCAACCGTCATCAGGTGAGACCAACACAGCAGTGGAATTGCTTACGAACGAGAAAGGGCTGCAACAAGAGGTGATATAAGGTAGGAGGAAAGCTGCTGATGCAGGCTGCTTCTAAAGGGTAGAAATGGGCGTACCCTAAGAGTAAGAAAGGGTTTGCGAGTGGGACAAGGGGGAGATCGAAGGAAGGAGGAGAGAGAGGGGGGGGGGCATAGATAATCGGTGGCAGGGGGGAGAGAGAAGCTGTGTTAGTGAATGTGACTCAGAGAGTCAAGAATAGCTGCTAACATTGGCAGGAAGGAAGGGGGGCTTCATAGCCAGTTATGACCTAAACCGGTTAATGACGTCCTTCCAATGCTTGCTCAGTTTGTACCCATCTTCTCGGTTGAAATTGAGTCTGTGTTTATATACCTGGATGGCTTCATGGACACATCTTTGATGGTAGCCCGAAGATTTGCAGAGGTACCTTGGTCTCGGAAAAAAACAATATCGTGTGAACCCACCGCGTTAAAACAGTGATCTGCCACAATTGTCCTCTCTATCCAGTGTCTGTCCATCATCACTGGTCAATCACAACGTTCTCTGGTGTCGTTCCATCATCACTGAAGGTCCCGTGACTCGCACCACGCTCACCCAAATAGTCAGATTATAATTTGCTGCCAAACACTGGAACAATCGACATGCTCAGCTCAGGAGTGCAGGGTGGGAGGCAGGAAGGACACTTAGGCAAAGTGTGAAACGTAATGTTTCGAATAAGCAGATACTTACAGGCAGTAGATAATACGAGTTGATCTGACATTCCCTGATGTCAATTAGGGTTGCCACATGTGCAGGTTTGACCTGGGGTTGACTAGGACAATCTGGGAATTGGCATCCATGTTTGGATGGCAGGAGTTGATTTGTACTGAGATCTGATGGCATTGCGTTTACCTTTATTGCAATAAAATGCACACTTTTAATAGACCTAGGCTGACTGAGAAATCGGTCATGGTTTGGTCGATGGAGAATGTGGAAACGCTGGTGTCAATATATCATTGTGTGGTGCATAGTGAATGGTAAGTGTCTTGTGGGTGGTGAGTATTAGGAAAGTGGTAAATGGAAGAAGTTAAGTGTCCCGTTTGGAGCGTTACAAAGACGGTCACTGCATTATGTGCTTTCAGATGCGCTTCTGTGGCCGTCTGGAATGCTCTTCTCATATTAGAAAACCACTGGAGCTATGTACTTTTAAATCTAGGTTGAAAACTCATTTCTTAACAGCTGCATTTTGTATTTAATTTGCTGTCCTTCCCCCGCACCTCCAACATGGTGAGTGCCTGATGAGTAGTGAGTGTAATACGGAGTAGCGGCGGTAGTTAATGAGTGTGCAGCCAATGCAACCGCACTGGGGCCCACAGGGTGGAGAGAATGTGACACCGGGCTACGAAGAGGAGACACATTAGACAGGCCCCCCCAGTTCATTCCCTGCACCAGTGAGCCAGATCGACCACACTGCAACCGAGACCGAAGCGTGTAGCGATGCAAGCAAAGCTGACGATTTATGACATCCATAATATAGGTTTTTTTTCAGGTTAGGTCGCGATCTAACCCAAAAAAAACTATTATGGATATTGGTCGCGAAAGTCGACGTGTTAAACTGATTTATGACATCTTACAACGTTTGTTAACAATCCATTGCTGGATGAAGGCCTCCCAATGCCGCATCATTAATGGGGATTGGTTGATCATATTCACCATGCTGGGCAGAATAGGTTTAGTGAAAGGTGATCGGTGGGGTTGGACTGGATCAGATATCACCAAGTCACTGGTGCTAGCCATGGCCGGAATCAAACTCAGGCCATGGGCTCTCATTGTGCAGTGCACTAACTGCTACGGTCGCCACTCCACCCCAGAAAGATTGATTTAACCTTGATTCAAATCTCCTATCGTGACAGATGTCTTTGTAAGATGGTTATCTTTGGAGTTCAAGTTTTACGATGTGAGATTTATGGTGTGGATAGTAGCATTTCTACTTTCTGCCTTTTACTATTTGTATGTTGAAGCTATTTATAAGCTATGTATTTATAAGTATTTATAAGCTATGTATTTATAAGCTATGTATTTATAAGCTATGTTTTTATAAGGTATTTATAAGCTATGTATTTATTAGTATTTATAAGCTATGTATTTATTAGTATTTATTAGCTATGTATTTATAAGCTATGTATTTATAAGCTATGTATTTATAAGCTATGTATTTATAAGAGTGCGTAATATTTATCGGAGCAATTTGGAACAATGGTATAATTTCGATCTTTCACTAATCATTGTGGCATTCTCCACATTTTATTTCAAATGGAAGAATACACTTTCCTGCTAAGGGTGTCATGGATAAAGAAGTGCAACTTTTATGTTTCAGGAGGAAGGAAATACTGTATGGATTGAGTATTAAATTATGCATTCTGCTAGGATTGTTAGTATATATGCTTTTTGCTGCTAGAGAGTTATTTTTCTATAATTAATTTGGAATCTCAGTCTCAGGGCTTAACCAAATCGTTCTACTTTAATGCATATCGTTATTTAGTCATAAATTGAGTTTTGTAACTACGTTTATGCAGATATGCTCATTATTTTGAAATACTCCGTATTCATGAACAACTTTTTAGCAAAGTGATGAATTTATAAAAAAAAGTGCATGGTTCAGGAATGTACGGGTTTAACAATTAATTGCACAAGGAAAGGAATGTAGAATAGAAATATAAAAAAGAGGGGAATGATGGCAAAGTGTTTTGTGCACAGCATCTGGAACCGGCGACATTCCTGACCACAGACTTAAAATGATCCACCACAGCCGATTTAAACTACAGGGAATGTATGATTTAACAGTGATTTGATGCGTTTGCAATTTTTTCGATTTCTCATGTAACTTCGGTGTTTTCATGTTCTGAATACTATCTGCATATTAGAGGGGTTTTTTTGGGTCAGATCACGTAAATATAAATGTGTCGTTAAACCCACTACCACCCGACACAGAAAAATTAGTAAGGTTTGTTACGTAAACAAAACATGCCAATTCATTACTAGTTCAGCCCACTGGTGTGTTGGAGAGTAAAACCCACAACATTTACAATTATAGTACGACGTTTTGCCAGTAATTACAACTACCATCATCAGGCGGACAGCTAGAGTTGTGAAATCCTACGTGTTAAACTGACTACATGCATCGATGCTGTACTCATTTATTTATTTTGGTAACCCAGATCACGTTGGCAAATGAGACTAATAATCCTGGTCTTTTGAGTTCTCACCTGGCTAAACAAAATAATATTTAAACTTGAACTTCAGGGGAAAGTGATATCACAACCCATCCAGGGCACACACCCTTTTACCAACCCACACTGACCAGCGTGGTGAAGTATGGCCAAACGACCCCACCACCAACTGCGCAAGGGGAGGCCTTCAACGAGCAGTTGCACTGACACATAGTTATGAATAACTATAATTATTATTATTTACAAATATATGTAAATGTGGATTTTGAACATAACAATAAGAATTTGAATTGAGCTATAATTGTTTGAAATTACATTTGGTCAAACCCAGCTCTTAGCGTGATACCCATAGCAAAGTGTTGCAATCACTGTAAAAGGAGGCATTATACATTAAAAATAACAAACACCTCCTGAAAGTTTCCAATTTAGAAAACACGACCAAATTGTACTTAATTGCTTTTCATGTCTTCAAAACCAAGGGATTTTAATTGGTAGCATACCTTTTGCATCTGCATTGCCAAAAAGAACAATAAATGCATGAACAGTTTTTTGCTATGCTGAATAATCTGTCTCATCTAGCATTTACAGGAAAAACTAGAAAAAAAGTATACATCAGAGGAGTAATAACAATAACATGTCCCTGATAATTTCCATAGAAAACACAATTTATATAACGATCCCGCAACTTTCCGCACACTATGCCTAGAGAAAATATTATATTTAACCCATAGACATGCAGTCATCTCATACCTTGCCAGGGTATGGTGCAATGACTGTGAAACCACGGTATTCCTCCAACTGGTTTGTAAATGGCTCAACCACTTCAGTGGGCATGAATCCCAAATTATGCAGCTGAATCGTTTATCGATACCCGCTGACAAATGTATAAGGACTGAAAAAGGATCAACTGACAGTCATTATAATAAGTCCACCAGTTATAAGGGCACCAGATATGCGCGGGCACACCTGTCCTCGTGGATCACGAAAAGCTGATAAAAGCTGATTCAAGCTGGTGTTCCCAATGCTGGCTTTCAGATGATTGTGATGATGGAGTGAACTCACATGAGGACTGATGCAATCACACATACACCCCGCAGCATTCGTATGTTGCTGCCATTTTTAGTTTCTTTTTAATATTATTATTGCTTTCTCGCTCTCTTTAACAACTATTGCATGTTTATGTCACCTTTGAATGAAAAGACAAAATGGAAAGTGGAACGTAACCTCAGTTTCTCGTCAATAACACTGCCTTAAAATAAAATATACAATTGGCAACGTTTCAGGCAATTAACCTTTTGCATAGCACACAGGCCATGAAGAAGGGTCCTTACTCGAAACGTCGCTGATTAAATGTGGTTTATTTTTATTTTAAGGTGGTGTTGTCGATGAGTGTGTTGAGATTTTCCAATAACTATCAGGTCTTCAAATCACTATTCCGTGTTAACCAGGCTCAGTGCATTCATCAGTATTGACAAAAGCGCCAAATACTTCAAAAATATTTTTATTCTTCTAATTTGAAAACTGAATAAATCTACATTTACCACTATAATGAGCAAATAATGTCTGTATGTCCCGCGCGTGACGTCACTCCACGTCGGCCAGCCCCCCTTATTAATACTCATGAACAGGTGACATCCTCCACATGGACCCCCCCCCCACCTCATTAATAATCATGAGCGGGTGATGTTACTCCACATGTATCAATTTATTATTTTATTCTCATTCTACGTGACTTTACCGAAAGAACCAAAGAAGAAAAATGGCAGAACCCTCACGTCACGTGATCTCCGTGACGCTGTTGAGACATAGAAGTAAAAAGGACGTCATGATGAACAAGGGATTATAACCTTTAAATTAAATAGGTCTGTGTCACCGCGCCCTTACAAATTGCACACGAATTGATGCAATGAATATCACGTCGCGGTCTGCTTTTCGCTTGCAAGTTTCAGATTTACTGAAATACACCCGTCCTTGCACGGGCAAAAGGCTAGTATAAAATAATTGTCCTCATTATCTCTGCCAAATGTGTTTAGATTTTCCATTTGGTAGAGTTTAATGCTTGCTAAAAAAAAATACGATAGAAAACCTGACAACAGTAGAGGCGGGAGTCAATATAACAATTCCACTCGAAAGATCGATACCTACTCCATTCTTTTCAAAGCCTGACATGGACCACTGCTAATGAAACTCAGCGGCTAGATACAGGGAAACGACTCGTAGGTGTAATGAAGTGTGGGGGGCTGTGGACCCAATTGCTAACAAGACTATTCTCAGATCAAATGATTTTTCTGTTAACCATGAACTTTACTCCTCTTATCTACAATGCAAACTAGGTATCATCATGGATAATAGGATGCACGTAGTACAGTACAACCACTTGTTTGCGATAACAGTGGCAGTGTAAGCCATTAGCAAACCAAGATAAAGCGCATGGCTCCCAAGCAAGTGAAGGGGGAAATTATTCATATAAATCGGGGTGCATGAAATGTCATCTCAAATTCAAATCCTCATATGGCAGGAGTCCTAATTCTCAAATAGAAAACATCACAGGTCGGTCAAACTCCTCAGATATGAACATCATAGCTAAGTGGTGTATGAGAAAAAATATAAAAATAGGTTTTACCGTTTCTGGCAAAAAAAATAGGAACTGTGGTAAGATGTGCAAACACCAAATATAAACCTTTTGCAAGGAATCAAGTTCGCATTAACCACACGTACTTGTGGTGAACATGCAAATAAACATGCTCTGACAATATATGCATTGTCTTTGAAAATTATTGGCCTACGCCAGAGACAGATTTCTCTGGGGCCTAATCTCACCAGTGTCAGACCAGGGAACGCCAAAAGGCGAACTGTATGGTGTTTAAAACCGCTTAAAGCTATCCGATATATTACATTCACCACCAAGACATTGACGTGGATGTTCATTTTTATGACCATTATGATTAGGAAATTGAAAGCACATGCAAGGTATCGTATGCTTTTATTTTTCAGCAACAAGGCTGTTAAATATTGTAAAAGATATATGGCATTTATCAAAGCTTTTGACAGCAGAAACACACCTGACAAAGAATAATTAGACCATGGTACCGTCACTCCTCTGTGTAACCTCTAGCAAGCTTGACGTATTACTCCCACCACAGAATCATCTTGATAACACAATACAGCACCATCACGGTAGAACTGTTCTCCTGCACCACCATCTACGAATGTATTTGGTGATTACACTGCATTGGCAGTGGTGCACAAAGAACAAAAACAACCCCCAATGCATTCGTATATAACAGTTTAGCCTTAAAAAGGAAACGTATATAATAGGTGACGTTTGGGGAAATATTCACAGCACGTAGAGAGATAGTGTATTAAGAGTTGGAAACTGCACTCCACCACAATGGCACCTGATGAGAATTTTAAAAAAATGCTTCCCGATGAACAGTTATTAATTTGGCATTTGAACAGGTATCTACAGTGTAAGTGAATGAGTTAACAGACACCACTCATAATTAATCAAGCAAGTATAGCTAAATATATGAATTTGTAATAAAAGTAAAATAATATGATGTTGCTGGCACATTGCATTATGGGTTGAACTAATGTAGGGACTTCAATGAAACCATAATAAGCATAATCCACACAGCGATGCATTCCTGGGCCTGATTCTCATTTCAAGACAGGTTAGGGAAGCTATCAGGATTATCATAAACCACTTAGTGATGCATCTACAGACGGGTGAGCTTGTGAATACATGTCATCATCTCGGGGACCTGTCATGCACATACGTCAAGCTTTTACAATTCAGACATTTTCTGCACACCATGTTCTCCAATCTGCAATGCACCAACAATGTCCCCAGCCCTAACCCGTCAGTCGCCTTTAATCATTTGCTCCCTTCTCCGCTCATTTGTTGGGGGTCGCTGCCATATTTGGTCCGTTGCTCATAGGATTATCAGCAATGTCTGTTTCTCTGTCCTTGAATCGCTTGACCCACTTTCTGACAGGTGTCCCCGCACACAGTCGACGATCCGTCAAATCTCGGTCGCCTTAACGCTTTCTTTCACCAAAAAAAAAAACATTCGATCACGGTTCCCAGCCCCGCATGGCGTTTTTACACCAGCCAGCTTTGTTTACACCGACTGTGTCACCTCTGCGTGACCACAGAAACACTCCGTGGTTTGGTCCTCCAACAAACAATTGAGTGACGTGCTGCTACAAGGCCAGTTGCACTTCACGCACCCACGTGTCCATTAACGCACAGTACTTTGATTTAAAAAATATACCACTTGTGATATGCGCCTTTTGCCTTAGCAATGGTATTCACATTTTAAAAGAACGCTGTGAGGCAAATGTGTTTTGACAGTTTGTTGCAACTAACTCAGAACATTTGACTCAAGCTATTGTTCATTGATTGATCGATGCTCTAAAAAAAACACTCAACTGAAACAAAGTTAGAGGATCAAAGTGACAATGTCCATGATAATAAAGCGAAAATGTACGTTGTATAATTGACATAATGTGTCGAAAGTTTTATTATACGGTATCCATAGGCTGACAATCCGGGTTGGAGCCAAATACATGGAGAAGTCAACATTTAAAGAATGACAGTCTATAGTTTTTGACGGAGTCATATTAAGCGGACTGTACGTGAGGCTTTGTTCTTGAACAATGCAGCCACATCCTTCTCATCGTGTCCTCCCACGAGTAATCTGGCTTCAGTCTGAAAAAAAAAACTGGAAGCCTAATTCTGATCTCGACAAACATATGACTTGACCTACAGTCCCGTACAGTGCTGGTATTTGCTCAGACATCAAGCTCGCGAGCCGTGGGGAATGTGCTGTGTGTTCCAACTCAATGTTGCAAGGGACATCGGCAGCGAAGCGTGACGTCAAGCACTAGTTGGCTACTTAGACACAGCATCGACATCATCGGGCCTACAGAATCCCCATGTGGTGGCTGGCATATGCTTTCAGATACAGGATAAACTTTTCTTACGTGTCACCTAATAACCCAGAACTCCCTTTACCCACGGGAGCTGTCTGGTGATTGATAGCTTATATTGTCTGCGGTCCCATTCTTACAATTTCACGCAATGATTTCCGAATTTTCCCATCCTGATTTGCTGAATGGATTCCTATTCGCAATCGTTTTGGTGTGTAAGTGCAGTTAATCTGCAGACAACCTCGCCGATAATAGGATCCACAAATTTAAACCCCATATCACCACGGACAAGAGGAGTGCTGTAGTTGGATACAACCTTGTCTGCTACGCTCCCCACCAACAAACATAGCTGTGACCGGAATGTGAAATGTGAGCTGGTGGATGTCGTCCCATTGTGATCCTCTGAGGTTTGTTATGCCGTGCTGTATGCATCTGAGCATATACTGTTGCCAGTGTGTATAAATCACCAAACGAGGCCTGGGGCCAGCCAGTCAACCTTCCAATGTTTCAACATCGAGAAAAAAATACAACTGCTTCGGTTTTTCCAATGTGACTTCAGGTTGTACCAATTATTGTTTAATATTTCACTCCATGTACTAATAGCTTCTTCAATTCAGCTCCTGAAGAAGCTGCCAGCACGTGGAGCAAAACGTTGGACATCATGCCGAACAACGATGGAGAGGTATTCAGCACAGTGCAGAAAACGGTCGCAGTAATAACCCTTTCCCGCTCCGATCACATACTTGTACATCATACGTTTTCTTCTGATACCGTTCCAATAACGTAAACGCGTGTACACGCACGTCATCGGAATGGAACCGGAATAAAAACTAAACACAAGGCCGTGCGGGAGGGTGTGTGGCACAGTTTAACACCAGCTATAATAGAATGCGGTCCTGTCACTACAGTTCTCTGCGGCGAGTACAATGTCTTTAAAAACAAAGGCGCATGCCTCTCTAAATGAAATAAACGCCGAACCACTTGCGTGTTCCGAGATTCAGCAGTGAACGGGACCCACCCTGCAACTTGCAGTCGTCTCGGAATGGGAAAGGGATAATATGATGTATTTATAACCAGGTGAAGCCCATTGAGACTAACGGTTTCCTTTTCAAAAAAGACCAAGTGCAAATATAGGAAGTGTACTTTATATCAATTAATTCAAAAACACCGTGGGGATATGTAAATCCTGATGAAAATTGCGAGTTGCTTGTGGAGTGGATATCCCAGTGTTACTTTGATTTGCTGCATGACACCAAACAGGAAGGGACTCTGTTGAACTGCGCGGTAATCGTAATACCAACCATACCTATGCAGGGTCAGTCTGGTATATGGCCATTAAATACAAGTGTCAAGTGCTGTCCTAAACAACGCTCCTCGGAGCCAATACGGCCCAACACTAACCCACATTGTTCTACAGCCATCCATCATTGTGAGTGCTCTGAAACAACACTGGAACTTCTCCAAGGGACATCAGTCACACTACACAACAGCGGTCAAGCATAGCATTGTTTGCATCCTGGACACAATCCCAGTGGATGAGGCACTCTCAGAGATCCAGGACGAATTATTCAAAACAGCAACAAAGACCATTCCACATAGATGACAATGCCAACTCATGACAGGTGCGACGTTGCTTGAACTCACAGCGGTATACGACTCATTCTAGCACGCACGCCTATGCTTGGAAGCAGATGCATATACCTTCTCGAAGATAATTGTTGTCCGAGTATACATGTATGATAATGCCATCTCTACACAGATGGAAAATAATGGATTGCGTCGGGGTTCAGTGACATGAACTGAAGCGTGACCCTTCACCCTGTCCTATTGGAGTGGTTCCTGTATGTATGTTGAACTTCTTTCGCACCGTACGTAGCCAACTGTGGTAATTGGAGCTGCGGATTTAAAGCGACCACCATCCAGAGCACGGCTAGTAACGTGTACTCATAGAACTGAACTACTTGCTTGGCTAGCTCGATGCGGAGTGCCGGTACCCAAACACCACTCCGAGTTTTTTTTTTTGCTGACAACTGTAGCGGTAGACGTGCATGCAAGACTGTCTCATACACTGCTGTGAGGTCAAAGAACACAGCAGAGGACTGTGCGCCTGTGTGGGCACATTCAGGCAGGACTCGACGGGTGCACGGAAGCCAACGCCACTGTGGTGGCATCCTGAAGATTTGCTCCTTCTTGAAGTTTCAAAGCACAAGACATAGCATGGAAATAAGACTGCAACATGGGGAAAATACATGTAAATGCGTTGTCTTGAGTGCTGCATGTTTAGTCAACTGACCAAAAACATTGTATTGTTTAATGTCCTGGGAAGACTTACAGATTTTCCCATGCCTGACATTCCGAGAACCCGTGTGGGTGCCGCTGTCGTCTCTAGACCTTGATGCTGCGGGACATCTGCAAAACTAATACCTCATCAGCAACTCGTCCACACAAATACCAGCTTTGATCTCCCTCATGCGTCAGTAGATGAAAATCAACCGTTTATGCTCTGGCTAGGTGGTCCGATTCATCATTATGATGATGGTCATTATTATTTTCACCAGACCTTGTTTACCCAGTAGAGCCTCACTGAGTCTTCAGACTATATTGCAGGAGGATGATGCTAAGTTTTCACAGCAGGGAGTGATGATTGCTATATGTTTCCTAATTAAGCATTTTGAGTAAGTTTGGGACCATGACCCCAGCACTCGGCTGGCTTGCCACGGGATCTCCTCACGTCCGTTCAACGTGACGTGCACGGCCGCAGATTTTAAGGGCAACACCAACAAGCGATGTCGCCACCCTTGGATGGCAGGGCAGCGATGCTGGGGCCTGAGTGGCGACTCGCCGTGCGACCGCGTGCGAGGAGGAATCCATGACCCTACATCGTCTCCGCCTGCGCAGTGCTACCGGGCATACTTGGGAGGCTTTAATCGGTACATGTACCAGATGTCGAAACACTGCCACGTGCCAATTTAATGATGATAAAAAAAACAATGATAATAATAAAAATAATAATAATAAAAAACATTCACGTATTAATGCGTTTTTTTTTTACATTTCCACTCGTGTGTTGATTTACGCATTATTTAATGGTTTCATTATGCGTTTGCATTTGAGCTTTCACCTTCATGTCACATCTAAAGCATTCACTCAAGAGAAATTAAATGAATCAAATGTTAAGCATATGCTATCAGAGAATGGCTACACCTTTACATGTCATTTTTTCTGTGAAGCTAATGAGTATGTGGAGGCTAAAGTGAAGAGAGATGGATATTTGTGCCTTAGTATGGCTTCTGGTGACGGTATATTGTTGCTGAAAAATTGCTAACATAGACCAGTAAGTAGCCTTTCTACGTGTTCTTCATCATTTGAAAGAAAGCGAAATAAAAAAATAAAAATGGGAAAAATAGCAAAATTTCCGGAACTGCATTATGCATGAAACACATGTCCCTGTGTTTGCATGCATGTGTACATACTGAATATTTTATGGTAAATTTGTAAAAAAAAAATTGTGTGTGTGTTTGAGTATTGCGCCAAACAAAGCTCCGTGTTTTCTCAACCACTGTTGTGGTCCTCCCTTTTCGATGCTTGCGAAACATGGAAACATCTGTGCTGGTTTGAAACATTCAGGCTGGCCTGCCAGCCTGCCTGCAATCCATCCTGAATTTAACCAGCCTGAATTTTGTGAGGAGCTCACAGATCCTTGAAATATCTGGTCACAGTCCCATAAGTGAACTCCTCTGGCAGACAAGGCTGCGTTGGCTGGGTCTTATAGCCCACATACCCAGCTACTGCATGCCCAAGCAGCTTCTGCTCAGCCGGATAGAGAGGGCTAAATGCGCATGGCACAGACTGATGTGGTCTAGAAGGATGTGGAGCCAGTCAGACTAGCTGATGACATATAGGCTTTTGCGACCAATATTATTCATAATATAGCACATAAATATAAATGTGTCGTTAACCCACCACCACCCAACACAGCCAAAAACCTTCATTATGAATAGCCGATGACTCGTACTAACGATGTCAAGATCGGCCTCTGTGGAGGAGGTTCGTTAAGGACGCTACTGAGTAGTTAGAGGCAGTTTCCCTTCAACAACAATGGACAGCAAAGGAGCAACGCTTAAAACAACGGGCGGAGCGCCGGTCAGCTAAAACGAAGCAAGTTGGACAATGGGGACTACAGGTGGTGTATCTGCCAATCATCTCAGTCAGCCATCCTTCACACCTGGGTCTGTTCTGTCACCCCCTGCCAGCGAGCGTTCGACACTTCACGTGGCCTCAAGTTGCACCTAGCCTGATGCAAGCTACATGGTGATGTCACCGCCACTTATTGGCAAATGTCTCTTGTATCCACGAACATGGCTGGGGTGGAGCAATTTTGTAGGGGTCAGCGTGCTGCACTATGAACCCAGGAAACCGAGTTCGATTACCGCTCACAGCCAACATTCGGTGACATATCTGAACCAGTCCTGGGCCTCCCCAAGGTAGACTCAGGTTTAAATGAGTACATGATGTGGCGTGTAAACAGCATTGGGGATACAAAGGCACCCGGGCTTGGTCCTGGCCAACCACCCACGTATGTGTTGTTCTGCCATTAATCAGTGCTTGCTAACAGTACATGATCCTAGAGTATTTTAAAGCCTATACCGGGGATCTCTGCCTTTCTATACACACACTACCAAAACCTTGGATAAAACCGGGGAACCTTAAATGTCTGAGACGCTCCCTACTGAGGGGAGCGTTAATGCAGCGGTTAGTTCACTGCATGACAAACCTGGCGACCGGTATTAAATTCCCGGCCATGGCTAACATCAGTGGTGATTAACATGACCGGACCTGGGCCTCCCCTTGGTTGAATCAGCCTTAAAATGGTACTTGGTGCAGTGTGTAAACCACACGTGCTGGGGACACAAGGGTGGCTTTGTGTCCTGGGGGCGACCGCCGTGCATGCCGTGCTGCTACCTTACGAGGTGCTATCTAATAGGACTAGCCACGACAGAGCAAAAATAAACTCACTTTTCATCTCCAGCAAGTGTGGAAAAGGTTTTTCGATGGCCTGTTCTGCACCATGCCCAAGGTGATCTAATCTATCAGTGTCCAACAAGAGTGCGCTGCAAGATTAGCATCGTCTTAACAACCACTGTGGACAGTTAAACCAGCAGTCACGGGTCTGCACAGATCCTTCCAACTGAAACACCGCAACGAATGAAGAATCAAGTTAAGGCAATTCAGCTAGAAATTGGATTACACATTGTATTGATTAGCGCATTTTTCCTATTGAGTAGGTGGGTCCTCCCTATATTTTTGTGCTGGCTATTTCACGGGGAAAATCAGTTTCAGGCCCTGGATTACTTTGAAATTGGTTCTTACTGTGATTGTCAGAGAAACATTGCAAACATTACCATGTGAGTGTATTTTCTATAGCAAAGCCTAAAGACCAGTATTTGTTGATAAATGATGCGGAGCCAAGACATAAATAGAAATACATTAAAGGCAATAGTTCAAAATAGCCCATTGCAATGTAGGAATTTGGTCTGCAGATACATAGCTCAGAGGTGCCAGAATAGAATTGTATTGTGGGATACTTCCTTACCAATAATATGCGTATTATGATATGTCCAATATTTATCACACAAAACAATGTTGTTGCCTGGGATATTTAATAAAATAATATTACTTGCTGTACCAAGATGCAATGATGAATCACCAGAAATGTATCACAAAACCGATGTGTTGTATTTGTCATATGCTCCACTCCAAAATAATCATATCCAATCCTGGTATGTACATGTAGGTTCAACTTCTTCCTCACCATACGTATCCAACCATGCTAATCGCATTTGTGACGTGAAAACACCAACCATTTGAGAATTATAGTAAAATGTTTTATCCATAGCCTTCTCATCCACAACTATTTACAGTGTATAGCTGAGCCACAATTCCTCCAAATTACTCGCAGATTGACCTTCCTCTTGTCTGAAATTTCCCAGATCGGAAGATCAGGTCATTTTGTTACCGATGATTGTTTATTATTGTTATTATGCTTGTTTATCCAGGAATGCCTCATTGAGTTTCACGACATTTTCTTGAGTATCTCAGCAAGTTTTTTTTTCAGTACAGGGAAATGTTTCCATGTGTAATCCTTGTAATTTGCAACACATTTTCAGCATTGGAATGTTTGTACGATACCAGTAAATGCGTACGTTTTTCTGCTACAACCAGAAAACCCAAAGGAAACCTATGCATAAAAAAGGGAATAAAGTACAGCCTCTACACAGCAAGGGACCCGTGTCGCGAATTAACCCCAGCCCCTTCTTGCTTTGAGGCACAAGTGTTACCATTGCACCACCCTGTGCCACCCTACCGATACCTCAAAGATCAGAAATGGTGAATGTGATGATGGACGACTATGCTTAAAATGATGGTTGATTGCAGCCCACCGTAAATAATGGATAATTAAGATGGTAATTATTTCCTGCTTCTGCCATCGGCAGTCCTTGCCAGTGAGATGGCTGGCTCGCTAGCATAGACAGTGGCGTGACACTCAAGAGAGGTTGGAAACCACGTGTGAGGTGAACAACGTTTAGCACACACGAGAATGTATGTATGTTGAACTTTTTTTCACATCGTACATACTGTAGCCAACCATGCTAATCCGAGGTGCGAGAAGAACTGGAAGGAAGGTCATGGATATGCCAATAACTGATGATGGACGCTGAAGATAATGCAACAATGGCTCAATATAGTTTTCCGATACGTTTGTGGGTTGTACCATGTGTTGTTCGGCATTATTTTACTTGTTTACCCAGGGCATTCTTACTGAGTGTCAACCATTTTTCAAGAGGGTCCTAAGTATTATCAGTCGGGGGAGATGATTGCTGATGTTTAGTGTGTTGTCCTTCCTCCACACTTAATTAGCATGCTCGGCTACGTACGGTGCGAAATAAGTTTTCATAATGTGTTACCCAAATAAGCGATCTGTGAGTAAATCTTCAAATCGATCATATTTTGACCATGATGTCGTCACACGATGGCCTACTCTTTTGGAATAACGTCACGGGATCTTTATTGTCCGCTGTGAAGCAGACGGAAAGATGTGAAACTTTTAACTGCCAGATGGCGGATGATGATGACGAAGTCATGGCATTTAGGATGTAACTTTTCAAAGCATTCACCAGTCGTTCAACAATGGGACTGCGAGGTACAGCCTACTGCACTACACTGCGCTAAACCACAGGGGCCGTCCATAAATGACGTCACGCGATTTTGGACGATTGTTTGAAAAGTCAGACCCCCCTAAAATATGACGTCACAAAGCTATGTCCCCCCCCCAAAAAAAAATAAAACATGCTTCAAATCGTTTTAAACTATTGTCATTGTAGTGCGTATTTAATGTGCCGCTGCACTCTGATGTTGTAGGAGAAAACATTGATACAAAAGTCTATTTAAGAAATAGACTAAGTAGAACGTGTTGTCTATTTTTATTTAAAGTTACGCATTTTTTAAGGGACGTCACATTTCTCAACCCCCCCCCCCCCCTCGTCACACATCGTCACAAATGTCTGACCTCCCCCCCACCCCCTAGGTGCGTGACGTAATTTATGGACGGCCCCACACTGCATCGCATGCTACATTCATCCTGTTATCCACACATATAATGCTAAGTTGGCACAGAGAGGAGAAGAATTGTATATATATAATAGTATAACCATGTCCATCCGGTACTCGATGAGTTGGATTGGCTTCCCGTTTCTGAATTCATACATTTTAAGGTCGCACTAATTACTAACAAAGTGCTCGCCACAAATGAACCACAATACCTTGCTGAGCATAAACCATCAAGCAAACTCTGGTCATCCTCGGTCACTGCATCGCGCACTTTCAGATGCGCTTCTGGGGCCGTCTGGAATGCTCTTCCTTC
Organism: Petromyzon marinus; assembly: GCF_048934315.1. NCBI lineage: Eukaryota > Metazoa > Chordata > Hyperoartia > Petromyzontiformes > Petromyzontidae > Petromyzon > Petromyzon marinus. The sequence goes on from NC_133671.1 coordinate 10,637,289, forward strand.
TGATATTAGGATGCCACTGGAGCTATGCACTTTTAAATCTAGACTTAAAACTAATTTCTTTAGACCTGCTTTTTTGTATTTACTTTGTTCTCCTTCCCGCGCACCTATGATTAGCACGGTTGGCTTACATACGGTGCAAAAGAAGTTCAACATGCATACATACGAGTGAAACTTCGAAGGTTAAGAACAATGATGGAGTGGCAGCCAAGAAACTAAACATGTCCAAGAGTGCTTCCACCAGGGGGATGGAGCGATGAAATCAGCCTGTGTGCCGGTGCTAGGTGGGTTGTTACATTACAGTATCGTGAGAGACGATGGTTGATTAGAGAGACCTTCATCCAGCAGTGGATTGACCACAGCTGGTGATGATGTTGAAAGTAATTTTAAGTAATAACCAATACTGGATTAGCACAATGCATAAAATGAATAGGTCCATTTTCATAATTCATTTTAAAAGGTACATAAACTTGATTCGTTTTTAGAGTGGCATTATTTTTTACATTTGTCAAGATGTGATATTGTGTGCAAAAGAAATAACCATGGTAATTTAGGATACAATAAATTATTTCCCTAATGTGAACAATAATTTTAATTACTTCTAAAAACATATGTATTCTCATTGTAAAGTGGACAAAAGTATATATTAAACTAACAAACATGCATAATTTCCATATCAATATGACCACCACATGACATTGAAGCATTATCATACCTTAATAATGTCCTCATCCTCCGACTGGCAGTGGGCATGCTGGGATACATCTGACAAATGGCCGTCTGTTCCCATGGTGACAACTCTCAAAGGCACAATCACAGGCCTGCCTGTCAGCACTGCTGTGTTCACCAACTCTGGTTTCTGCAAAGAACAGAGGCCAGGGTGAATGGTTGCATACATTATAATATAAACAAAACACACGTTAATTTTCACACGGTTGCGCCATAGAAACGTAATAAATTCGAAATACGCAAACACGATTCGACTATTAAAACACCTTCGTGATTAATAATTTAAAACAGCAATGTCAACATCGACCTTATTTGGTTGACTAATTCGATTTCTGTAAATGCACTGATCAATTGGTATTGAACATGATGCTGCCGTGGCATCATGGTTAACACACTGGACTTGCAATCCAGAGGTCCTTGATTCATGTGTGGTGCCACCGCGGCGGAGTAGCTCCGTCGAGGACCGTACCCACCGCCGCGTCGCCCCCCCTTCCCCCCCCCCGCACGAACGCACACACCCCCCACGTAGAGCCGGAAGGGGAGATCACCTGGCCGATAGGTTTTTTTTCCAGAAGCCCCTAATGGGATTAAGTTTCATGGTTTCCTGCAGCCGGGAAATTGGGCGATCTCCCCCCCGTAGCTGACGTGCACCGCAGCGCCATGACCTGATATCAAAGTTACATGGCCACGGTGGAGGCCGCATAGCCGGGCGGATGCAATCACACACACACGGCACGGAGTGTGAGAACGGCGGTACGCCTTTGTCATAGGTAGCATCAGAAACCCCAATAACAATGCGACAGGAGCATTCCGACATCTGAATGGACAGGGCCACCTGGGGTGTGAGAACCGCGGTGCACCTTTATTACAGATGGGATTAGGGACCCGCATAACAACGAGACCAGAGCATTCCGAAATCTGAATGGACAAGGCAACACGAGGCGTGGAACCGGCGGAACGCTTTTGTTGCAGGTAAAGGTCACGGATCAGCATGCGAAAGAGACGAAAATAACTCAGCCTCTGAATGGACAGGGCAGGCACGGGTGCGGAAGCATCTGAATGCCTATTGTTCCAGGTAAGGTCACGGACCTGAAAATGAAGGAGCACGGGTAGGCAGGCGCGAAAACAACGGAATGCCTTTAGGGTGGATAAAAACGCGGAGGCTTAGGGTAGCAGGAGATCTTCTTCTTCAAAATCATCACGGTCCACGGAGCAGGGGAGTCAGCCGTTCGGGACGTCCGCGTGACGAGCCCCAGCGCAGCCAAGCTCAACCCTCTACGGAGACGACCCACAGCCTCGTCCTTCTACAGCGTTCAGCGCAGTAGAGTGGAAGTAAGCGTGAGTAAGAGAGAGAGGTAAGTCTGGGCTAGTTAAGCGAGGGTAGAGAGCGCAGCGGTAGGCAGGATAAATCGAAGCTGGGATCCTCGAAGGATTAGCGTTAGCGTTTACTGACTCACACAATCACGCGTAGTTTAACGGGTTGCTCACGGTTAATAAAATCACTAGTAAGGGGGATAAAACTGTGTCGCGTGGTCTCTGGGAGTGTGCAGAGGAGGGTAGAGAGTGTTTTTGTGTTCGCGCGCATACGCGGCTGTTTGCGGCGAATAAGGGAGTAGCGCTTTGCCCTCGCGTGCGTGCGTGCGAGGTTGTTTACAACGAGGCGGAGCGCTTAGCGTGCGTGTGCCTATGCGGCTGTGTACGGTGGTGGTTAGTGCTGGCGTAACCGTGCGACTGTTCACGACGGTGCTTAGCGCGCTGGGTGTTCGCGTGCAGATGCGGTTGCCTTCCACGAAGCGGAGTGTTCAGTGTGCGCGTGCCTACGCGTCTGGTTTCAGTGGCGTTTAGCGCTCACGTGCCTGTACGATTGTTTACAGTAGTGCTTAACGCTCGCGCGCCGGTGAGACGGTGTTGCGGTCGCGTGCCTGCGCGGTTGTCTCTAGCGAAGTAGCGAACTAAGCGCCTGGCGTGCGCGTTTTCGCCCGGCTGTGTAAACGGCCCCTTAAAATCGGCGCGAAGTGATCGCGGCGTGTTTGTTTTTGCTTGCGCACGTGGAGCATGGGTGGGAGGGAATAATGGGTGAGTATTTTAAATCCCTCCACCTCTGTCCACCCAGCAGTATATATGGGTTCACCACAGTTCGTCCATCAGAAGGTCACGGTTTGCGAGATGTTAACTACCTCGGCTGGTATACAGGAGGTGATGCGTTCAATCCTGACCCTGTCACCTGTATATTTGGAGTTTGCATATCCTCCCCGTGGTCGCATGGATTGTTCTTCAGGTTCTCTGGTTTTTCCCTCCACATTTAGAAATATGCATCTAGAGTATTTGGCTGCTGTACATTTCGACGTAGTAACCCACTCCGTTGAGCTATCATTTGTGGCCAGTTGACTTCTGAAAAATAACTATATAGTTCAGTGGACCTTACCTGGTAAAATACAAATAGTTTAGTTTTAGTTTAGTTTTTAGACATGTAGTGCAATAAAGTATGGGTGCTCCCACCACCTCCAAAACGTCTGGCAAGCATGGAAGATTAGGCCAAAGTCTATTCTCGAGGCGTTCTCTTGAGCTTGTCTAGTGTAGGCCCTTTTACCAGAAGTGGTGTGAAGAAGACAATGTAGAGCTCCACCTTTACCATTTACTTACTCTTCAATTCACATCTAAAGTTTCAAACCATATTGTAATTCTGTAAATACCTGTTTTTAAGCTACTTCGCAAGATGTGAAAGGCTGCCTTTTTTGGAATAATCCACACACGTGATGTGATGTGCACATAGAATGCAGCTGGAAAATGAAACGTTGTCCTAGCTGCGAGGGAAGGTTATAATGTGTATAGGACAGACACACCGGTTTCTTATCCGACATTTGGAACAGTATTTTGGGAAAGAGGCGTTTTGCATTCCTTTCCACACTGTTTATCTGACAATACAACGAAGTCCAATATCCAAGTCATCATAAAACAGTCATGAGTATGAGTAAATGGTGCACAGGAACGTCCTCCAACATTAACGCTGTTAAATTATTAATCTAAGTTTACATGAATCCAACGTCTTTCAGGCATTCTTATTTACAGCTGATGTGACTGCAATTAAGAATAAAAATTAAATTACCTATGAATTTATCATTTTATATTAAATAAAAATGCTAAAACCTTTTCGCGGAGTTATTGTTCCCCTCCAATGTCGATCGGCGGGCGTGTTGTACCGGACTCAGTTTTTGTCACAATTTTTTTAAATGCTACAACGTTGCTAGGTTCGCAATTCCATTCATATATATGGCAATATGCTCAGGAGTTGAATGCCAATGTCAAGGTCTGCTAGCCACGAGAAGGTTGCTGGAGAGAGTGTGTGTAGTTTCGCTATTCCTCCATTGATGGACCACAGACTACAGTGGTTTACTATATGGTCCATAGGTTGAGTTGCATGGTCACAATAACACCGTGGCTGTCTTTAATTTTTCATTGAAGTCAATGCATTTGAGCTGCTTACAGTCAGAAGCAGGGGTGTATAAAACAGAGCACCTGAAATGAATACAATGAAAAGCCTCTCTGGATTCACGAAATGCATAAACATTTTTTGGTGATTTTTGTTTATCAAATTTTGGGAATGTTTTGTCACTAAATATTCAACATTTTCAGATGTTAGTAATTGATAGAATTATGTATTTTTGCATGCGTGGATGTGTATTTTCCGTTTCTGAAGAAGCTAAAGGCACGTGGGGCAAAACGTCGGACATCACTCCAAACAGCACGTGGTACAACTCGATAACACATTGGAGTACTAATACGTACGATTCACTCTTGAAAGTCCTTGGTGTGTGTATATATGTGTACTTAAAGTGCAATAGATTTCTTAACTGTAATTAACTTCAGAAAAGTGCAAGTGTAGTATTTGTTGTATAATAAAATCAATACAATATTTGTTATTAAGTAGTGATTAAAGCGTCTCGATTACCGTTCTACCTCCCCCCCATTTAAACATTCACTTTTCCTGCTAACCCCAACCTGAGTGGTGCAGTGAGCCCAATCCACCCTCTCTTCACCAAGCCCTGCCCCGGTGTCGATCTCGGGACTTTTTATGTCCACCACCAACGCCCCTTTCTTGTCTTGTTCTATGATCAGTGCTCTGTACCGGGCTTGTGTTGAGTTGAAATAAAAAAACATAAAAAAACTATAATAAATATTAATAATGATTAACATCCAATTATAATTACCTGATGATGGATTGGGTTTTCTATCTGAGTGATTGGATCAAACAAAATGTGTAATTAATCCAATCAGCTCCAATATGGATTCAGGGTCCGATCATACCCGATGTGATCATGGCCCATTTGATCAAAAGTGTTATTTCTTAAATGCTTATGCCTAAAAAGTATAGAAAATGGCTATTATTCCCCACAAACTTTGATTTTGTGACCAGGACAGTGATATTTTGAAATGTACCTATTTTAAATAAGAAAACGGGCGAATGTGTGTCTTTTCGTTCATGTAAAGTCAGAAAAAACAACATATGAATCAAAATGAACTTGTATTTATACTAAAGAAATGCAAAAATTACTACAAAAGATGTAGAAGTTAGTAGTTTTTCGAGATTTACGATTATACTGTAAATCACTTTCACAAATCAGCCCCCAAATGTAGCCTCCATTAATTTTCTCGTTATATTGTCCTTGGTAGCAGCATTCAAAGTCCAGTGTATCCTAGTGGAAGCGCTCGCCTTGCTCCACCGAGTCCGCTCCCATGTTCTCCTTGAATGTATCAAGATGAGCATCAAGGATATGGACTTTGAGGGACATCCTACAGCCCATTGTGCCGTAGTTCTTCACGAGTCTCAACCAGCTCCACATAGTTTTCGACCTTGTGATTGCCCAGGAAGCCACGAACCACTGCGACAAAGCTGTTTCAAGCCGCTTTCTCCTTACTAGTGAGCTTCTTGGGGAATTCATTGCACTCCAGGATTTTCTTTATCTGTGGTCCGACGAAGACACTGACTTTGACTTTTGCCTCAGACAGCTTAGGGAAGAATTATTGAAGGTACTTGAAGGCTGCCAACTCCTTATCTACAGCTCTGACAAATTGTTTCATGAGGCCCAATTTGATGTGCAATGGTGGCATAAGCACCTTCCGGGGGTCCACCAGTGGCTCCTACTTGACGTTTTTCCTCCCCACAGAGAACTTGGTCCGCTGTGGCCAGTCCCGCCTGTGGTATTGCGCCTTGTTGTCCCTGCTGTCCCAAAGGCAAAGATAGCAGGGTAACTTGTTAGAACCGCCTTGGAGACCAATCAGGAATGCCACCATTTTGAAGTTTCCGATGACCTCCCAGCTGTACTCATCATACTTCAAGGCGTCCAGCAAGGTCTTGATGCTCTTGTAATCCTCTTTGAGATACACCGAGTGAGCCAGGGGAAGAGATGGGTACTTGCTAACATTATGGAGCAGCATGGCTTTGAGGCTCCTGGATGAGCTATGAATGAAAAGGCGCCACTCATTCTGGTTACAGGCAAATCCGATTGTCTCGAACACTGGTCACATTGTGGCAGAAGCAGAGCCCATCTTGACGGGTGAAGAAGCTGCAAAATGGTTGGTGACGCTTCCTCTGATCTGCAACTTGCACACTTTCATCCAACAAGTTCCACTTCTTGAGCCTAGACGTCAAAAGCTCGGCATTGGACTTGGTGGGACCAAGATCTCTGATGAAGTCGTTGAGGTCTTTGTGGTTGGGGTAGTATGGGTTTCTCTCCTCAGCTCCACCTCTGAAATTGTCATCTGGATCTACAACGTCTTCCTCGCTCTCTGACTTGCTGCTCTCTTCTAAAGACGGCTGCTCTCTCTCCAGAGGAGTGGGTACGGGGAGGTCATGGCAGTGTGGCACCAGGGCGATGGATGAAGGAAGGTCCGGATACGTGATAGCAGGTGCATTCATCTTCTTTGGTTCTTTCGGTAAAGTCACGTAGAATGATAATAAAATAATAAATTGATAAAATAACATAACACAATAATATTCTCACGACGTTTCAGCCACAACACAAGCGGCCTTCATCAGGTGAAGGCCGCTTGTGTTGTGGCCGAAACGTCGTGAGAATATTATTTTATCAATTTATTATTTTATTATCATTCTACATGACTTTACCGAAAGAACCAAAGAAGATGAATCATTGAGGTGCATTCATGCCAGTCCGACGTTTGGAAGGGTCCACCAATGCAGAAGTAGCAGTTGCTTGAGTGGTCAGTGGGATCCAAATTCTTGGAATAGCGAACTTCATGCATTCTTTTCTCCTCTGTACCATCCTACAAAAATACATTTATTTAACTCATGACTAATGTGATATATTTTTTTATTAACATTGAAAATTGTAAAACATTTTTAAATTAAAAACTTTTACAATTTTTTTAATTATAACAAATTTCATAACATAAAATTCCGAGCAAGGTTTATCCATCTTACCTTCCAGAGTTTTTTTTGCATTGCTCACAGGTGAAATTAGGTGCCCAGGGTTTGTCTTGATCCCCGACAGGCATGCCGAAAATATGCCTTGTAGGCCTCACACATCTTAGCAGATGCTTCCACAGAGTACTGTTTCGCTCTTGTCTTGATAAATTTGCAGCAGACATAGCAAAATGCGTCTGCCGGATGCTTATAGCCTCTTGATGCCATCTCAGAAAAATGCAGGTATGTATCCACTTAGGCTGCTGGAATTAAACTGAACTGATGGGCTTACTATAAGGCCCCTGTATTTATACTACTATTTATATTACTGGAAAGTTCTAGAATGTTCTAGAAGTTACTCCAAGTTTATTCAGCACTGAATCTATCTGTAATGTTCTGGAAAATAGGTCAATTTCAAAATATCAATGTCCTGGTTACAAAAGCACAGTTTGTGGGGAATAATAGCCATTTATGTTCTTTTGACGCATAAGCAATTAGGAAATAACACTTACTACCCAGGACAAAAAAAAAACGTGTGACACAGTGTTATCCCTGATATTCTAATTTTAAAGGTGAGCGTTTATAGGAGATCCAGTATTTTTAGAAATCAATTTCATAACCTGTGAATTTGATGGATTTTTTTATATATATACAACTGAGACTATGAGCGTGTTTCAACGGTGTTGTCATTATGCAACTCATGTTTGTGCAAGTTTGGTAATAATTACACAGTGGATGGGGCACGACTGGTAAGTCAAGTCAAGGAAGTTTTATTTTAGCCTACACACGCGGCCACCTTCTTGCACAATTTTGCCACTCAAAGCGCCATCGTCGCGTGAATACTCAAACATCAAAATAGAAAATTATATACACTGAGAAAAATAAGTAATAGGTCAAGATAATATATAGTAGGTAATAGGTAAGGATGCGGCCGTGCAAAGTGCATTTGTGCAAGGGCACCAGCAACTTTGATCAAATGATACATCTGCCATATAGCAGAAAAAAAATCTGGGAAAATGTGTTGTAAATGAGTATCAGGAGGATCATGCCTCAATCAATGAGAAAGGATACCAATGATTCAAATTCGTTTTACTTATTGAAATAAGATTCACATATGAACAATAGTCAACACGTATTATGGACAATGTATTTTTTTAAAACTGGATAAATTAATCGAAACAAATAATTAGCTTTATTTTCAAATAAAATACATAATTGACTTTTCAGCTACAATGTTAGATAAGCATTTCATAAAGTGTGATGACAATTCACTTAAGATTATATATTTTTGTATCGTTCAAATGTATTGTATTTGGTAAAAACGAAAAAAAAAACTACTACCAGTCTCTTGTACAATAAGATGTGGTCAACGAGGATGATTTTGCCGTTTTTTAAATTAAAGTAAAACATACATTTTGGAAATGCATTGGCAAGATGAAAGCTATCCACTCGTGAACATCTTCTTAGATCTGTAAAATATATTTCGTTTAATTAGTAAGTAAATCTTGCTCGGGTGCATGAGCTCCAGCAACGGTCATAATGCCGGGGTGACCACTGAGCCTGAGACGACTGCGCCCGAGTGGCTCCCTTTGATTTCTGTTATTAACAACTGACTGATCTGACCTATATATAAATTATAAGTGTTCAACAAAGTTGATATTGCAAGGATTATCAATGTGATGCATGTCTACATTTCGTGGTGGCTCACTAAATCTCACAGGTTAAGGATCCACTTGGTCCCAATAAATATTTTTTTTTACAACCATGAGATTATATAATGTGTGTGGCTCCATAACTCTAAATGGCAATTTTTCACCGAGTGTAAAAAAGGGCAGTTTGCAAAAATTCAAAGGTCATCCTCACCATCGAATTATCATTAAACATTTGTGTTTTAAAATAAAAAAAACTTTTTTTAAATGTTTCATTTAAAATGATAGCACACTAAACAAACATGAACTTATTTTTTTTTAAATTACCCACTGTTTTATCCTTTGAAAGGCGACAGTTTTACTCTTGCAATGTTAACTATTTAACCATTCATTCATTCTGAATGTAATCCACACATTAATTATATATTTATAATGGAAAATATTGTACTTTGAAGGTTGATATATCTACACATATCTTACGGACAGCACGTCCATGATGGAATTCGGCTTTTTTTTTACTCCATTAATTAAACACATGCACTAAGCAAACACAATTATAGAATATAAAATGAGTTAACCGCTCACTAGGAACAGGTTAAGAATGTTAATTAGAGACCCTGAGTTTTTTTAAAAAATGTCATCAAATTCTAGAGGGAGGAGGCAAGGAGCTGGTGATTGGGATGGTGCAGGGGCAATACATTGCAAAAGTGCTGACTGGTCTGCACGTTGTTATGGTGCTGCAGATAATGTGACTCTAAAGTCCCATCAATGATCATCAGTCATAATCAATCAACTTCTGGATCAAAGCTTCTCCAAGTCATCGCCATCATCTGCTTTTGGCTGCTACTCCGTTTGCATTGGCATCCACCAAGCCATAATCCCTGACAGCGACATGTCCTACACAAGACCATATCCTGTTCTTAACAGTCAAAGTTACGTATTTAATGCTGTATATGTTCTCTGATCCATGTGTTCCCCTTATTGTTTCTCAGTATAATCCCAAGTGAGCATCACTCTATGCTTCTGTTGCGCAGAATCGATGTAACGTGTTTAAACGTGAGCATACACACGACATTTAAATGTGGACAGACAGCCAATGTGAAGCACGTGGAAGTGAGTTGTGCTACACAGTGTAACAAGCGCAGAACCGAGATGATCCTTGACATAAGATCCGATGTTGCATATGCACCTCAGCTGCACAGCCTCAAGCTCTCCCCACTGACTAATATGACGAGTTCAGGGCCAGACCAAGACCCTGGTGTACCGAGTCCACGAGGGCACACTTAACCAAGACAGAGCAGCCAGTCGCCTCTGGCTCTGAGGGAAGAAGGTGTCTCGTAAAATTCAAGCCGACAGGCATAGATAGTGAAACAACGTGTTGTTCTGGGTTCGCTCATCACATTATTACTACAGGGACCTTTAATTTTAATCGATCAATAGCAATGGTTTGAGAAGTATGTTTACAAATATCCAGATGGGTGAGGATGCGAAATCACATGTTTGACAGAGAGTTAATATTCTGGAACAAACATCATTGTGCAGTAAGCTATAGTATGCTACAGTGAATAATTGCATTACTTTATTTGTAAATGAAATATACACTTAATGAAATATTGAGTGTAGAGAGTTATTGAATAAAATGACTGCTAACTTAGAAATGCAAATAAACCATACTAATGAAAGGTGCGGAAGTTTAAACGTAACATTTACATTTGAACTTCAAATACAAATGCACTTAGTTAAAAGTAATTGATGCCACTGAACAAAACACGCAGTCCTACTTATGAGTAGTATTTAGGTAACACGCAGATATTTTTTGGAAGACCAATGGCCTTTTTTTACCCGAGAGTAGTGTCTTTTCAAGTGATTTGTTTTTATCCATTAGAGGCATACATGCGACTTCGTAATTGCATTGCCCCATCCATACATTGGAGGAATTAGCCACAGTTGGTGGAGCCAGAGATCAAGTCAAGATTGGGCCAGAATACTGAAATGTATCGCACAATTAGAGAGCGGAATTACTTAATTAAAGTGCAAAAATGTGTCAATTGGAAGTGAGGTGTGAAACGTAATGTAGGAGAGAGGAGGGGCATGGTAGCTCAATTCATGGTGTTCTTCAGGTGGTCTGGCTCATGAATTTTTGTAAATAAAAATATCCAGGAAATGTGTCTAAAAATTATCGCTTGCCTGACCCTTCGAGAAAGTGGTCTGCCATCGCAGATTAACTCAATTTAATCCCTTTGTCAGAAACATTCCTGCAACATGATAATGTATCAGACTCATTTTAACAAATATATACAGGTGCTGAACACTTGTATGGAGCGGGTAAGCTTTGGAAACACTCTGGTTATGACAGTGGTTTTGGATGTGGCGCTTACACCTTAACACAGGTCTCACTAGGACACAATGACATGGACGTAGCAATAAGCTTTGTGTTGGAGAATGATCCAAACAAACCACTCTCGAAGTGAAGATAAACCAAATTGTATTTATTTTTAAAATAAGTGAGCCTGCAGTCATGTTTGTTTTACTGAAAGGATCAGAGGACTGCAATTTAAGAATGCGGATTAAATATAATCTTTATGCCTCTGGACTATAGTGGCATGTGGCAGATGGGGAGGAATTTCATGGCAGCTTAAATGCTGTAAAACCTTGTAAGTTTGGAATAATATGTGACAAGAAAACATTTTTACATCATTTAGGAAGAGGAGGCGATTGATGTGTATGTATGCAGCATGGTTGACTATGTACGCTGAGAAAAAAAGTTGAACATACATACAGAACATATATGCAGGCTGGAGGTCAGGTTACCAACAATTCCATTTAATTAGGCACCCAGAGCTCAGTGACCAAGGGGAAGACCTAGATGACCAATCGGGTCATACTAGAGCTACCTATAGTATCTAGAGATAGTATCTAGAGCTACCTATAGTATCTCCCCATATCTTACCTCCAACAGACTGGAGGAAACACGTTGACTGTGCAAGACTTTCAGGGCCTTGTAGAAGGATGGGAGTGATAAGCGAGTTTATCTGGAGTGCAAAGGCTTTGCTCGCATCACTCGCTCACTTTGGTTGATCGAGTTCCCTCCAGCATTTGTAGGAGAGCTTCAGCACTGTGTCAGGTCATCCTACAGGTCAGTTTGTACTTTCTGAATTCATCTTGCACTTCGAGAAATAACGCCACAATTTGACGAATGGCTCTGCACTTCTCATAACGAGTTCACCTTTTTTTTTTAAATGGTTCCACGAACCGCAAGCGTACAAATGCACCCACACGCGTGCGCGCGAGCACAAGCGTTTTCCATTGCCCCTCCACAAAGTGTGGGATTCGTCGATGCTTACAGCACATACGTTGCTTTTTATCCAGGGTTTGAAATCCTCAATCGGTATTTTTCGTTGTGCTTCTACGCCGGCTTGGAGTAGGGATTTTTAGCGCAAAGCACTGCCAACTATATTACGAGGTACCCCTAACCGTAACCATCATACGTGTGATTGCACCTTTCTGTCTTTAAGGACACCTGGTAACCCTTATTCACGGGCGTGTTTTGCACATCACGCGAACTCCGGCCACCCTGGCAGTGGCTTTGGGCAGCTGCGAACAAAGATGGTCACTGCATAGTGCGCTTTTCTTTAAAACTGCCTTTTGTGTTCAGTTTGTTTTCCTTCCCCCGTACCTCCGATTAGCGTGGTTGGCTATATACCGTGCGAAAGAAGTTCAACATGCATACGGACCATGCATCATCACACACACCACCGCATAATCATGGGGAAAAAAATATGGCGAGATGGATGTCGTGTGTGCCGAAACAATTCCCGGAGCAGTTTGTTAGACTGCTCTGGCTGAGATTAAATACTGGCTCTGCTCATTCCATAGAAAGAAATGAAGCTTTAAACTGACCTCGCATTACACCTTCTGTCCTATTCATAAATCAGACCCTTGATGTTAAATTAATTGATCGTTTAAAAGCATTGCACATACATACCAAAATATCTTTACGTGAATAGCTCCACAACAAACGATTGTACTCGCAGTAATTAAAGCAATAAACATATAGAATACTCACAGCCATTTATTTAGAATTTCTGTGAAAGCCTCACAACGTTATTAGAAAAATGTGATAATTATCTCATTGCCATTTGGCCTTGCTATCTAAGGGAAATTGAACATGACAATTCCTCTTCCATTAAAATGCTGCAGTTTTCAAGGTCATCATTCGAGCATAGAAGTTGTAATTTTCCATTTCCACACCCTACTTTTTAAATCAGTGGAGTAATTAGCGTAGCGACGAGGCTGTAACAATAATAGAGCTGCAGCCGACAATGACAATTTGAGATGATGTTGCTCATCACCTCAGAGGTGTCGTGCCTCCTCCAACTGTTTCCTATCAGGGGTAAAATAACACATTAGTGACTGCAGGGGGTCCCTGTGCATAGGTGACGATTTACATCACGGTCAGGTTATCTTCATGATAAAGGTTATTGGGTTAGATCGCGTTATTTATAAATGTGTCGCAACCCTCCACCACCCGACACGGCCAATCAGCAAAAAAGTGTCACGTTGACAAAAGACAAATAGTTCACTACTTTAGCCCACCGGTGTGTTGAAGAGTGAATCCACAACATTTACAGTTTGAGTACGACGTTTTGCTGGTAATTACATCCAGCATCATCGGGCAATTCGCCAGAATGGTAAAGCCCTCACTTGCTCCCGGTCTTAAATAAAGCAGCAGGGTGACGTCATCATTTAACTCATTTCAGATGCAGTGATTTGAGGCGGAGGGGGGGGGTATTGTAATTATATAATCGATTGGTAATCAGTCAATGGTTATGATTAGTAATGAGTTGTAGATTAGTAATTAGTTGTAATGTGTGTTATTGCGATTATATGCTACGTTAGTAATCCGTTAATTAGTATGTGTTTCCCCTATAAGGAATTGTAATATGTATTATTTAATAATACGCTTCCAAGCCGCACCAAGCCTGTAGCTGCTAGAGCGATTAAAGTTATTTCTATTCCTCTCAATTTCAATGGATTCTCTAATTAGTCTTTGCCAGTAATAATTAGTTTTACACAACACTTCAACGTTATCAAAACCAATTGAGTGTCCTTGTTGACAAGCATGTTCTGCCAATGCCGACAGTTGTGTTTGAGATAATTTAATATTTCTTTGATGTTCTTTTAGTCTTATGCTGATGTTACGTCCCGTCTGTCTAATATAGCATCTGCCACATAAACAATTAATCCGATATACACCTTCCGTTGATAATTTAGCTAATGCATCTTTAGTGCAAGATACTAGTTTTTGAATTTTGTGTACTGTACCAAATCTTACTGTAATGTTTTGATTTTGCAAAACACGGGCTAATTTGTCAGTTACTCCTGAGATATATGGAATTTGTATTGTTTTAACAATCTGATCGCTTTCAGCAGTATTGCTTTGCGATCGTGATTTGGCATTCAGTGCTCTGTTAATTTGAGCATTATTGTAGCCATTCTGTCATAGTGCTTCTTTAACGTGTTTGATCTCTCTCACTAGACTTTCACCATTTGACACTGTTTTAGCCCGATGTATGAGCGTCTTGATAAGAGAGGATTTCTGTGCTGGTTGATGATGCGAATCTGCATTCAGATAGGCATCAGTGTGCGTTTGCTTTCTGTAAACGCTGTGTGTTATTTTACCGTTTAGGCCATGCGCAAGCAAAATATCTAGGAATGGGAGTGTGTTATTCACCTCCATTTCCATGGTGAACTGGATGGCCGGGTTTTGTGCATTGACATGAATTAGAAAATCATTGTGTATCTTTACCATGTGGCCAGACAACCAAAGTGTCATCCACATATCTAAACCAAAAAGATGGTTTTAATGTGCTCGAGGCAAGTGCTCTTATTTCAAAGTTTTCCACATACAAATTTGCTATAGCAGGGGATAAAGGAGAGCCCATTGCTGCTCCTTCCTTTTGTTTAAAGAAAATCCCCTCTCCATAAGAAGTAAGTGTTATTTAAACAATGGTCAGCAAGTTTCGGAATATCTTTTGGTAAACCTGTATTCTTTACTAGTGTATCCAGTAATTTAAGCGATTCGTTCACTGGAACCTTAGCATGTATTTTATGTATTGACATTTGTGTATGAAGCAGAGCCTATTTCATATCTGGGGAGACAACGATCATATGATGTTTTATTTTCCAACGAATGCAATTTGGTCCCCTTTTATTACTCAACGTGTTGAGTCCTGTACTAGAATAAAGGAGTGTATTTTCCTTTTGTGAAGTGGTCAAATAATTGTATTTGTGCACTTCAGATTTGCACAGATGGCTACGTATAGTGTGAAAGAAGTTCAACACGCAGATATACATTCACTAAAGGTTGTGCTGCAACTATATTTATGTGCACCAAATCGTTGCATGTGTAGTGACATAGAATGCGTTACTGGAGCGCATAGCGCTGGGGACTGGTAGAGGATGCGAGTGGGAGTAGCAGCCTGTTCTACCAGCTGGACCCATGGGCAAAGCCTGGAGCCTTCTGGGGGATCCAGAAGGATGCGTGGCCAAGGGTGGAGCCTAGCCACACTGGGGAGGATAAAATGCAAGCGCCGACACACAGTCAGGGCTGCTGCCATCTGTAGTGGAACTTGTCATGCTGCCATCGTCGTGGTCTTCGCTCCTTCAAGCTGTGGGTCTGGAAGCATGCTGTCTGTCCTGACCCGGTATGTAGTTATCCCCTATTGCTGTAAAGACCAGAATAAACGAAAGAGAGAGAGTGTCTCTGAATTAGTACACTACATTTGGTGTCAGGAGTGTTAACGTGAACTATCTTTTTGTATAGAGAAATTGTAGGGTTTTTAGGAATTTTATTTTTTCCTTTAAAATCCTTGTGGGGGGAATTAGGCTATGTTGAAATCCGCGAAGAGGAAGGGTCTCATCCGCATATCCTCAAGTGATGAGGGTTCCTGGGCAGCCCCGGCAGTCGGGACCCCGGTGAGGGGTCCCGAAGAGGCGGTTCCGGCAGGGCAGTGGGCAAATGACGACGATCCCACGCCACCCGCCGGCTGAAGCAAGGCTGTGGGCACTCAGCGCATGCATCGTGGAGCTGAGCTCCGCGGTGATGGCGCTGGTGCGGCAGCTGGATAAGGAAGAGCCGAAGGAGGGGGCTGCGACTCGGGGGCAGCAAGCGGGCGACTCTGCCGTGACTGCCGACCAGGGGCGGGAATCGAGTCCCGCCGAATTTAACCTGCAGCCGACAGCTCATCCAGGGGCGCCTTCCCTCACACAGTGGCTGCCTTCCGGTAGCGTTTTACCGCGACTTGCGGGCTCACTGCGTGGTCCGATGCAGAGGCACAACGTGCTCTTCCCACAGCGCTGGACGATGATGCCTTGGCGGCGTTTTGTTCCATTCCCCAGGCGGACAGGGTGATGCTGCGGCAAGCATATGCTGTCCAACGCGGGGCAGAAATTTGTGATGAGGAGTCGGGGAGAGTCTGAGATGCCCCTCGTCTTCCGCAGCGCACTAATGTCGCTGGCCCAGGCGGCGTACCCCAAGATGGAGCAGGCGGGACTGGATTCTCTGGTGCTGGAGAAATTGGTGGCGCTGGCTCAGGAAATGAGCATTTTTTTGCCGGCCACGGAGGAAGACGACCTGTCCTCAATTCAGGAAGCCTGATGCATCTAGGCCCACTGTAACCTGCGACGGCATGCCAGGGTGTCAGCCTGGGCTGGATTCCCGGGAGAAGACGACAACCAGGAGCATCAAGGGTCTTCTTGGGTCTGCACATCCGGGAGTTGGAGCCTGCGAGGGAGAGTCGGCGCGGGATGACAACAAGACCAGCGGGGGGGACCTTCCCTCCGCCATTACCACTCCAATGGGCCCAAAGGCAGGTCACGATACATTACACAACTGACCGATGCAGCCACCTCATGTATCTCCATTGCAGTTGGTGTCAGGTGCACACGCCATCGCCCCTCAGATCAGGGTGCGAAGATGGTACTTCGGTGCGTGATAATTGGTCATGGGGACCCGGGCAATGGACCGCATTGGTCACGGCGGGAGCAGGATCCTCCATGGCAAGTGGATTTTTGCAGGGTATTGAGGTGCGGGTGCTCATTGTACTTTTCCATCGACGGTGGGTTGCCTTAGTCCTGTGGGAAGTTCGTTTGTTGCCGTTAATGGTGGGAATTTAGGTATTGTGGGCCAAATTGTGGCATTGATACGGGTTGGTGAAATTGAAAGGACAGGCCCGATGTTGGTTTCAAGTTCATTGGTGGTGGCGTGTTTGTAGGGGACTGATTTTTTTGAAGAGGATGCCCCTCTGGATTTTGATTGACCAGGGTTGTGTTGAGTTACCGTCGGGGCATCGGTTGAGATTTTTGGATTCCCCTACTGGGTTGTGTATGGCTAACTCTGTGATTCAGGCCCTGGTGCGTGAAACTGGTAGGGTTCCCCTGTGTGCATAGATGCTCATACCCATGAGGCTGCGGAAGTGGCTCGAACGGAAAACCACTGGGGGTCGGGTTCTTTTAACCCCTGCCTCCTCCCCCCCCCCTTCTCTTTCCCCCCCTGCAGCTGACCTCTCCAGTGCTGCCGCGGTGGACTACTTTACTCCAGTGACCCAGGTGTTGCTGCGGGGTCCACTTTCTGCCCCGCTTACCCCCCCCCCCTTCCTCCTACTGCCGAGGCCTATATAACCTCGTGCCATGGCAGATCTCTCACTTACTTCAGCAGTTTTTCTTGCTGTGGTTGTCCCACCTCATGACGATTGCTTGTGTTGCGATTGAAACGTCGTGATCTATTATTTTTCTACCTCCGTGACTTTACCGAAAGAAACAAAGAGTATGGATTCCTGCAGTCACGAAAGATTCAAATCAAGATTATTTTAACCGCTTTGAATAGAGCGGTTCGTGGTCTCACTTTGATAGGGGTCCAGACGATAGTGAGGGGAGATCAGTAGCCCTTCCTGCAAGTATTAAATGCTGGGCTAGGTACCGCAGTCATACAGGTGGGTACGGTGTTGGCCCACACGACAGCTGCGTGTTGATGAAACCACTCGGGTCGTGGCCGCGGTTGAATGGGAAGCGGTGTCGGATGACTCGTGGATGGATCCGTTGTGTGGGGGTACACCAGATTTGTCGTGGGAGCAGAGAGGCAAGTTGCGGGCATTGCTTCGGGAATTCTCTGATGTATTTAGTAAAGGTAAATTCTATGTTGGCCGCACGTCCATGATGCATCACCATATTGATACAGGTGGCGTGACTCCCATTTGTCAGAACTCATTTCGGTTTAGTCCGAAGGAGACGGACCATGTTCGGTCGATGAGATGTTGGCCGCCAATATAATCTCCGTGTTAACCAGTCCGTGGGGTGCTCCCATTGTTCTGGTTAAAAATAATTGATTTGAATTTGCATTTTTGTGCGGATTTTCGGAAGTTAAATAAAGTCTCCGTGGAAGGTGCGTATCCGCTCCCACGGATGGAGGATTCGTCAGATGCCCTGTCGGGACGGCGGTTTTTCTCCACCTTAGATCTTTTGTCAGAGTTTTCCCAGTTGGCCCTGGATTAAAGTTCCAAACCTAAAACTGCGTTCCGGACACCGTAAGGGCTATTTTAATTTAACTACCTTCCGATGGGGCTTCACTCAGCTCTGGCCACCTTCCAGCGACTTATGGAGTTGATACTGTCGGGGCCCCAATGCGAGTCATGTCTGATTTATTTGCATGACGTGATTGTCTTTGGATGCACATTCCAGGAACATCTGCAGCGGTTGCGTATGGTATTTGTTAAAATGCGGGCGGCTAATTTGAAATTCAAGCCACATATATGTTACCTTTAGCAAAGTCGGTTAACTTCCGGGGTCACATTGTTAGCGAGTCCGGGGTTGCCATGGACCCTGACAAAACTGCGTGCGTGCTTGAGTGGCCGACCCCCACGTCAGTGGGTGAGGTTCGCAGTTTTGTTGGGGTCGTGTTGTATTACCGCCGCTTCGTGCCTGGGTTTGCGACGATCGTAAAGTCGCTCAATGCTCTCACGGTGAAAGGCCAGAGGTTTCGGTGGGGGAAGGAGGAGGCCGCAGCTGTAACACTGCGCGATAGCCTTGTGAACGCACCGCCACCCCCCCCCCCCCCCCGCCTTCGGTACCCCAATTTCTCCTTGTCTCAGGTGGAGAACGGGGTGGAGAGTGTGGTCACTTACGGTAGCTGATTACTGTCCCCCGCAGAGCAGCGTTATTGTGTTACACACCACGAGTTGTTGGGTATCGTGCACTTTGTACAGCATTACCGCCCGTACCTCTACGGTAGGCAATTCGTGGTACGTGCAGATCACGTGGCTTTGCAATACGCGGTATGCATTTACCAGCCATCCGCGCAACTCTCGTGATGGTTATAAATTCTGCAAGATTATTCGTTCATAGTCACCTATCGGAAAGGGTTGCGCCACTATAATGCGGATGCTCTGTCAAGGATATTGCTGAAGAGCCAGTACGCGTGTTTGGTGGGTGCCGGCCATTGTAGCATTGGTGGATGCTCCGACACCCATACCGTAGGATGCACCTTCACTGAAAATATGGCGCCAAGCGATAGGAATGGTCCAGGGGGTATGTCCCCCATGGTCCTCCGAGATGTGCTAGGATATGGAGTTACGGCTGTACTATATTGTGGTGCCAACTGCTCTGTGGGGTAGAATAATGAGAGCTGCCCATGTGTGATTGATGCACCTAGGGGTGCAGAAAACGTTATCTATGTTGAAGCGTGACTTCCTTTAGCCCGGGATGTTGGAAAACGTTCACAACGTGCTTAAGGGTTGTGTGGAATGTGCTCGCCGGAAGCCCCGCCGAGACTGACCCGACCACCGCTGCTGTCTATTGGGGTGTCCCGTGTAAATGAGCTTTTTGCCCTCGACATCCTTGGGCCATTTCCCACCACTCCGAGGGGAAATTAATTATTGCTGGTAGGGGTAGAGTACCAGTCGCGGTGGCCGGTGGCATGGCCCCTGCCGGATCAGTCGGCGGCGTCCATTACGGAAGCGTTCCTGCATGGTTGTGTATTAGATAAAGGGGCCCCAGAACGTCCCCTTATGGATCAGGGTCGAAATTTTTCTTCGAAATTGTTGCAAGAGGTATGTGATATGTTGGGTACAAAGAAAATTCGAACTTCGCCCTATCATCCCCAGACTGACGGAATGGTAGAGCGTTTATATAGGACTCATGTCCATGTTGTGCCAACAAGTCAACGAGGCACAGTTCGATTGGGACCTACACATTTTGGGTGTTCTTGCGGCCTATAGGATGGCCCCTCATGCCTCTACCGGATTCTGCCCGTTTATTTTATGTACAGGAGAGAATGTGACCCCCCCCCCATTGAAGTCCAGTTAAATATTCAGCCAAGCAAGAAGAGAGTCACTTTGCTGTGAGTTATGAGCCTCACCCTTCAGCGGTTGACAGAGGCATGGGAGGCATCCCGTGGCAATTCAGCCAAGCGGCAGGCTGCGAATGAAAAACTGGCTGGGCTTAATGAACCCGAAAAACCGTCGAAACCTGGGGAGAGGGCATGGCTGCATTAGCCCCCAGGTGCCTATGGGCACGTCTCTTAAATTACATTGGCCATGGCAGGGCCCGGTGGAGGTAATTGAGATGAGGAGGCCCCGATGTATGTAGATCCAGGTTGGTCGCAGGCATTGGTATGTTCACCCGTCATGACTGAAACCATATTTTCCACCTTATGAGGTCGTTTCATCTCCACCATCTGATGGCCGAGTGTTTGATGTGTCCGACGGAGCTGGATGTACGATTATGGAGGTTGCGCCTCAGAGAGACTCTGTTCCTTCCTCTGCAGGATCCCAGGGCCGAGTGCCCATGGAACTGCGATGGTGCCGCCCACACGTGGACCGGGGTGGATGGTACGACCGCCGCCTGCTTCTTATTTCCCTTAATCTTCCTCTCGGGAGGGACCGCACTCGTTGGGCCATCTTCAAGTCACCCCCGGGTTCCCCGGGGGACCCGTTCTGGGGCCATGTGAGGGGCCGGCGACAAGAACCTATTCCAAGATGGTTCGGTTCAGATGACCGCCCCTGCTCATCGTTCGGTTGCTGTATATTTGGGGGCTGGATTGTTGCCATGCGTTTCGAATGTTACGTGGCTATTGTTGCGTTTGTCGTCCCACTGCGCGACTTATGAAAGTCAGCCGGGATGGCTGATTTTTTCACGGGGGGGGGGGGGTAATTGTTGATGTGCTAACAATTACATACACCATTCCATGGCAGCATCCAACATCACATCATTCAGTCGTAAAATGTATTGAAAAACTAAAGTAATGAACATAAAATTCTAATCTGTTTTTCTCCAAACCCTTTGAGAACGCTTAAGCCTGTTAACAGTCAATATCTTTTCTTTTCACGAACCTTAAAATATTCAAGTTGTTTATGTGCAACTTCACACGTACTAAAGAGTTTTGAGTGCCGGTTAGAGATACTCGCACAGCGGTTATTTATTCTAGGATTTCTGTGCACAGATGAACATGAGCTACCACACAACTTCAACGAATGACAAAACTTTAAAATATGCTTCAGCAATAGTGTCAACACCGCAGGCTACTGACACAACTCCAACAAATAATGAGACACATTACACACTACAACTTGAGATCTGAATGTGCATAGTTCCATTCCTGACTGTGTATGTCCACGACTGTGCTATATGCATGAAAGGTTTGTCAATATTCCACTGACATCATATGTTGCTATTGCCACTTTGAAATCCCTTCCATCCACTGATGTAAGAGAGCATTAGTCCACATCATTGGTGAAAAATTATCTGGTAAAATTCACGATAGATAAAACAATCCCAGCAATGCACATAAGCCAAGCAGGAGCCGAGCTTTCTTATGTGCTTTTTTGGTTTACCGCGTGTTGTTCGACATGATTTATAACATTTCCCTACATTTGCTGGGATATTCTTCAATAACTAAACTAAATTCCTCAAGAAGCTTCAAGTGAAGTCAGTTCTTCTTTCTGTCGTATGGCTGACGTAGATGCAGACCAACAACGACAATATCACATTCGGGTGGTCAAGTCAGATAACCGTGTCTTGAGGAGCGGAGTGTTTCGCTGAAATGTCTCCTTTATATTTGTGAAAACCGAGAATTGTATTGTTATATTGTTATATTTCATGGTCTGTTCTGGATTACCACAGTGACACATTGGATAGTATTTTTTTAAATTTCCCATTTGTGCATCAGGTATCCGCATTTGCAATGGTTTGTGCAGATGTGATTAGAGTAAACCATGAGCTTCGTGGAAGATCACACGCAGATATATTCTGCGTTGAGTTCTTCACAAGGTGTTCATTATGAGTTATTCTGAACTCCATTCAGCTCTCTAAGCTTCATCCGGGTTGAATTCGCATTGTTTAAGGTTTAGGGCATAGGTTCAAAAGGGCTTGTGTGACTTCAAGCGATGACGAGAGACGTTATTGAGGTCCTGATAAATGCGAAGGCGACTGTTTTCCTCGATTTGCGGACTTCCCAGAGTGTTACAGCGTTACAGCGGATGGGGGGGTTGGGGAGATTTGTGACAGCGCAGGCAGCCAGGGTGTTGGGGTCGACTCGAGGGCTCCAGTGATACACCGCATTGCAGTGTTCAGTGGGACATCAACAAGTCGAGTGTGACTACTTCTAGTCCATACTGGTGCACAGTACTCGACTACAGAGTACACAAGGACTATCGCTGATGTCCGTAGCACAGGTGCTGATGTTCCCCAGTGTGAAGTCAGTTTATCAGGAGTTACTGAATTGGTGTTGCTAATATCTATACAGCATCTACTGCCTCCTTGGAATGGTTGAAAAAAACGTATTGTTCCAACTCTAGCATGTTTCAAAACTGATTTTACATCCTGACAAATGAAAGAAGAAAGGAGAAGGAGACTAGACTTGATTTGACTGAGATCCTTACGCATGGGATCATCTAATTTAAAGGTGGGAAGCAGAGCACTGAGGCATCCCAGTGATACTGGACATCTGTGAAAAAAGAGCTTAATAGCTCATCGGATTTCTCCAGGATAAATAAAGATTCCGATTCTCACAGTGTTAAAGCACGTTACAGTACACATTACAAAAACACGTATACATTTGTATTAACTGGGCTGGGTGACAGTGGTAAAGTGCCCAGTTTATAATGAAAAGATCACGAGTTCAAATCCAGGTCCGGGGTCGACTGACCCCTTTCCCCCTCTAGAGTTGATAAAAATGAGCACCGCCTTGTGGGAAATCAGTAGACATTGTCTTATGGATGGAGCCCCCTTACCATATGAATATGGAATATTCTTCACTGGCTTAGGGCTGTAATTTGAAAGATGAATGCCATCCATTGCTTAAACAATTGAGCAGGAAACAAGTGTAGTTGTATTAAGTAATTGCTGTTGCAATGGATTTGTATGGCCGAATACAGTATATTAGTATAGGTATAGGTATACGCTAAGTCTCTACCATAACATTTATTCAAGTGCACTGATTTAAAAACACATAGACATTAATGTGTTCACGTCCACAATATTCTTACCCAATTTTCGTTTCCAAACACATATTATGTGATAGAAAAAACAACAACAAATGAAATATATTTTCGGGTAAAATAATTCAAGCTAATGTTTCGAACTGTATTTAACATACTTGCTTGAAAATCATAGTTCCATGGCATGGCACAGATGAGCCTAAGAGCAATGAATAAAATACAACGCAGAGTAAATGATTTACTGTATGCTAATAGTCAAAAGTTGTAATCTATGGGGCAATAAATAAAGTTGTAACTCACACGAAAATAATACGCTTGAACATGCTTGTAATTTGTTAATTAAATTAGCATATTTAATTACGTATAATCTCATGAAAGGAATGGTTAAATTAAGTTGAGCAAGAATATAATGTAACTTGAAGTATTGGGTTCGATTGAAATAATTAATTGCTACGTTTCATTGTAACATCACATGGTATGTACGTATTAATCTGTTACTCGTCACTTGTCATTTTTTTTTTAAATCTCTGAATTCGACACTATCACAAGTCCATTTGTTTGCCCTGATGGGTTTCTTTACATCGGCTCCGTCAAGCTAGATATGGCTCTCCGAAAAAAATGTCCATGTCAAAGAAACAACTGGCTTGTTGAGGTTATTCCGTTATTCTTTATCCCTCATGTTGGCACAAACAACCCCGTCTGAATAAAATACTTCTGGGGGTTAAAACAAGATGTCAGTTGCTTAGTGACAGTCTACGCCTCAAAATGCAACTTGAAGATGTAAGATTTTAGCCCATTTAGGAATGCACACATATTTATTTATTAAAATTCACTTTTATTAATTTCACCATCATTTCATGAACAGCCCTGGTTTTAGCAATGTAATCCAACAAATTTGCAATGCACAACAACAATTGGCTGATTCTTTCAGAGGAGGCTCCCATCTACGTTGGTAATGTTTACCACGCACAAGAGATTTTGACTTGATTGCAGTCTGCATGATTTTTTATTGCCAAATCGGGAACATAAATTGTTCGACAGACTGAGTATTCAGTCTTATAGTGCATGTTTGTGTGCACTATAAGTGGGGACCGATAGTGCAACGAGCGGTGAGTGTGCTGCGCCACGAACCCGACTGTTCGAGTTTATCGCTCATGGCCAACAACAGTGACGATTATCTTAGCCGGTCCTGGATCTCCCCTAGGTCGACTCAGCCTCAAATGAGTACCTGGTGTGATGTGTAAACATCGTCACGACGGAGACAAAGGCGGCCAGGCGTGGTGCTGGCCAACCCCCCCCCCCCCCTCGTCATGCTGCATTAAGTGCAACAAATATTGTTTGTAATATATTTTACACAAACCAAAGTAATTTGAAACTAATGAAATGCAATGCGATCTGTTTTATTAGCACAACACGTATTAAAATGGAATTTAACCAGCAACGCTATGCACTGATATATGGCTTGCTATATTATTTAGACTTAATAAAAAAAAACAGTACCTTTACTTTATGAAAGTAAAACTTCATGTGAAAAAGAACAGACTAGAAATTGAACTGCCTACATAGATCAGTGCTAACTAATAACTGCTTTGTTGGAAAATCAATACCTTGTTTTGTATGTGTGCAGCACAGCTAATGTTAAACTCAAATGTTTGTATTTTATAAAGTCCTGTAGCTCCAAAGTCTATCAGCAACATGCTAGATTTGCAATAGTTGTTTGCAATAGCTGATTAATTAGTATGATACCTAAACACTTCCATATTTGGAAATTCATATAGCCAATAAATGTTTAATGAAACTATGTTTGTACATGTGATATTATATAATTACAAAAAACCTCAAATGTTGGATTTAAATTGATTGCTCCCTCATATTATTAGTATTTCTGACATTGGCAAACGACAAAATAATCTTGCAGATAAGGTTAATGATCTATACACTGTACAGATGTGACACGTGTTAATAATGTATCACAGCAATATTTAGAAGATGCAGGGATCAATACTAATCATCGTTCATAATGATAAGGAAGCATCTATATCCTTCCATGTATTTACTTGCATCTATACAGTCTGTCCACAGCGAATTGTGGTAAAATAATTTTGGACTTTTATGAACATCTGATGTCAACATAAATAAAACAACTACAATTTCAACATAAACCTGACCAACTGTTATCAACAGCCGAGGGCTGTATACAATAACAACACACACACACATAACTCAGCCAACATGCACCACCATTATATGTACTTTTTGTTCATATAAAAAACGAGGTTAATATAGGCCATTAAAATTTTTCATTTTTTATAAAAGTTAAAGTGATTTTGGAGACTTATAAAATAGAATCACTTGCATAAATCAGTTGAAACTTCTTTCATAAACACCCATTATTGTTACCCCAAAAATAAAAAATAAACGTATGGAAAACTAAAATAATATGCTGGAGATTATAGAAGCTGTGCTGGCATGACGATTCTTTGTTTTTAAAATGTATTTACCTTAACATTGATTTTGGTGAATATAGTAATAGGTTTTTACCCTTTTAGCTGGCACAAAAACTGACACCTTTATACAAGGGGTCATGTTTGCAATAACCACAACACAAGCAGTCAAAAATGCAAACACAAAGAAACAACTCTGATAATGATATGCACTGTCCTTGAATTTGATTGGTCCACACCCGAGACAGCTTTTCTTAGAGCCTAGTCTCCACTGGTGTTGGACCAGATGACACCATAAGGCGCACAACTCAAAAAAGCGCACTATCAGAGTATTGAGAGCTCAGGGTAAGCCTTTACATTATAAGACCTCCTTTGCGAGTAACAAGATATAGTAATAGGTTTTTACCCTTTTAGCTGGCACAGCTAAAAGGGTAAAAAGGGTAGAGTTGTTTCTTTTTGTTTGCATTTTTGACTGCTTGTGTTGTGGTTATTGCAAACATGATCCTATGTATAAAGGTGTCAGTTTTTGTGCCAGTTAAAAGGGTAAAACCTATTGCTATATCTTGTTACTGGCAAAGGAGGTCTCATAATGTAAAGGCTTACCCCGAGCTCTCAATACTCTGATAGTGCGCTTTTTTGAGTTGTGCACCTTATGGTGTCATCTGGTCCAACACCAGTGGAGACTAGGCTCTAAGAAAAGCTGTCTCGGGTGTGGACCAATCAAATTCAAGGACAGTGCATATCATTATCAGAGTTGTTTCTTTTTGTTTGCATTTTTGACTGCTTGTGTTGTGGTTATTGCAAACATGATCCCTTGTATAAAGGTGTCAGTTTTTGTGCCAGCTAAAAGGGTAAAAACCTATTACTATATCTTGTTACTGGCAAAGGAAGTCTCATAATGTTTTGGGAATATGTTTCTAATAAACTTTACAAATCATCACAATGTATATTCACATAACAACCCCGATTTACTGACCACTAAAACTAAATGTTAAAACATTAAATAAATGCAACTATGTAAAAAATACTTTCCATGAAATCCTATCAAAATATGTTTCTTAGTAGATTATAGCCTTAGTAGATTATAGCCTCTTGGCACTGAGGCTGGACTGACCAATATATTAAGAGTTGTGGGCCACTAATGTGTCATAAATAGAGCTATAGGAGTGAGATGCATTCATAAGAGATATACGAGACAGGACCCAGAGGTTGTCATCAAGGTGATGCTCCTCCGTATGCATCACCTAGAGAGCCTTACTGGACATCTGTTAAAAAGAGTTTCATAGGTCATTCCAGTATAAAGGAATTTCTGATATTCTTGTTCTGTGCTAATTCCTGCACGGACCTCCATTGAAAACTAGCTAGGTAACTGGCTTAACGGGATTTTCCTGACTTAGTTTTATTAAATACTAGCTTTACTACCCGGCTTCACCCGAGACTTGGATTCTTGTCTTGGATTAATAGACGGTCTACGCTGAGGGTGGGGGGGGTGGATGCGTGACGTCAGCAGGCACACTGCGTGACGCTGCCGCATGCGGGTGACATCACAGATGGGACGTCACCGCTCACTTGCCGTGCAAAGTATATCCATTAATGCGCACCCCCCCCCCCCCCCCCAAAATACTAAATTAAATTTGTATACTTTTTGCAATGTGTACAGTCTGGAAGCTACCCACATGCCAAATTTCAAGTTTGTTGCATGTCGGGAAGTATGCTGAACAGGGTGTTTTAAAAACACGGACCCAATTTCAAAGCAGTATATTTCACGATGGCAACATGTTACAATTACGCAAAAAGTTACAAACGGTTTAATGAGTTATCAAATTTTACTAACGATTTTATAAATGCTCTATGTGCCCTCCACCTGCTGTATGGACAACATCGAGTCTATAGTTGAATTCGTCCCAAACGCCTCTCTTCTCACGTTTTCCTCTGAGGTGCGTGGTCGCCCCGTGCTCTTCCCCTTACATAAACAGCAGCCCGTTTCCTCAAACTGTCGGTACCAACGACGAATGCTCTTTGACATTGGCGGATCAATGCCAAAACGCCGTTGAAACGCACGCTGCACCGCAATTACGGATTCAGTCTTGCTGAACTGCAGAACGCAAAACGCCCCTTGTGTTGCGTTGTCACCATCTTGCGAATGACTGAGGCTAGGGGCTGTTTGTGCGCTGGGAGAGGCATATAGCGGTAATAATTTGAAACTCTATGCCCCGCCCTCTCTATGCCCCGCCCTCTCTATGCTCCGCCCTCACTATGCCCCGCCCTCTCTTTGCCCCGCCCTCTCTATGCCCCGCCCTTTCAAGTGGTAAGAGTTTCATTCATGGGCGGTTCGTGGTTGCAGAGCTTTTGCTATTTCAAATCGGGTCCATCTGTTTCATATACCCTGTATATACAGTAGATACTATACATTTATTTATGATTTTAAATATAATTTAACCTTTATTACTTTTCCTTTGTTCACATTTTCCTGTATTAATGCATTTTGTTAAGTTGACTTCCACATTTATAAAATTTTAAGGTTTAAATAAAATTGGGTTCGTAAATTGTTCCTGATGTAATCCAGGTCACCCCTTCCAAAATAGGCCATGTTTTTTTTCTGCATTTCAATCTCCAGGTTCAATAAAGGAGACAACAAACAACAACATCCCCGGCCTCTGGCCACCTATGAGTATAAATGAGCATCCTACAATGAGTCGATCAGAAGGTCGGTGTGGTCGGATAAAGTGTGGGTACACAAACCTCTTCCAACACTCTTGGTCAACGTTGAGGAGTAGACCAAATGACCTGTATAGTTTGTTATGTAGGCCTTTCTGCCAGAGCAAATGCACAGCCGCACCTCTTTCATATGAGACAGGAGATGTGTTCAGAAGACAGCTTTGAAAGGAGTTATATTTTGAATAGAGACATGCGAGTTAGATGCATGTGTAAGTGAGCAATCAAGAGAGAGTGACAGGAGATTAATTCAGAATAGATATATAAGAGAAATAGGAGAAAGATGCAAACTAAATACACGAGAGATCTGTATCTTGTATCTCTTATATCGCCCTTCTGGATTCATAAAGAAAATATGCCAAAATGCACTCTTCACTTCCCAGTCCCCTACTCCCCCTGACCACCAGCTGCACGCATCACGTACCTACAGAGCCTTACATGCTTATCTAAATAATTTTACGCACTGGTGTAAAACAATTAATTTCATGAGTTTTATTTCAAACGTGAGTTTGAGTGACGTTGCTGGCTGGATAAATTGAGTTTGCAGGCTGGATGTGACCTTCCCGCCAGAATTTGGACAGCTTCATGATAATATAAAGAGTTAAGTAATATTTTGTTTCTTTACCATTTCTATTAAGTATTTTTAAGTTTTCTATATAAGGAACACTCAAACATTGGTTCACAAAACCATTAATAATGATCATTCTGAATGTCATTTTGGGGTAATTAAGGATTTTAACTTTTCCCAAGTGTTATCATTGTGATTTTTATATTCCAGAAGTTACCGTAGCAAGATGACTTATGAGCTATATCTGAGCAGGGATAATGTTCCAAGACTTAAGTTTTTTGTTGATGGAATGTAAACATTTATTTGTAAAACATTCCGCAGAACTGTTACTGTTGATATGAAATAAATGTATTAAAAAATCACATTGCCTTGTTATCTCTTGCAGCCTTTGCCTTATTAATTTGTGCTCCAGCACAATGGAAGCAAATGTTAAAATTTGTGTTAAAGTAACTGCAATGATGCTCTTGACCATTTTGTCAGTTTCTACTACATTCACCCAAGTAAAACTAAACAACCTGTGCGTGTTAAAAAAAGTTGTATATTTCGGTCGTAATTGGCTAGGTTTATTGAATACTTTTGGAGTATTTTACTCAACTTATTATATTTGAAAAAAAATAGGAGTGCTTGGTACAGGTCTGATGGAACCGTCCATGCCAGGTCCCATTCCAATATGAAAACGATTCTGAGCTGATCAATTTGATCCAAGTTTTCTCACATCCAGTCACTTGACATTTAGGTTAATACATAAAAATTGCACCCTAATTATTAGTATTATACTTATATACCCAGGAAAGCGTGAGTCTCAAGGCTCTTTTTCAGGAAGGTTCTGCCAAGCTCTCACAGTTGGAGGTGGTGTATACTATGTGTAATCCCAAATTTAGCAATTTGCAAATATATATATATTTTTGGCATTCAGATGTTTGACCAACAAACGTTGTTTTTGCATGGGATTTTTTGGTAGCTCAGATCAATGGGCAGCACCACTCTAGTGTAGGCACACCACCCCCCCCCCCCCCTTTTTAGGTACAAGGTCCTGGGTTCGATTGCCAGTGACATGATCAGGCAATCAAGATGAAATCTGGTGAAGACCATTTTGATCTATACACAGTAAGTTCAATCATTTTATCAGATTCAAATATTTTCCAAAATAAAGACTGGTTCTAATTCTGCTTTGCACCAAAAGTGCTTCTTGATGACATTCTATAAATAGATACAATGTAACAACATAGGGGCAATTAAACTATACATTAAGGGAATTACAAGAGCAATGCAGACATATGAGACATGCTGTTTAAACGGGTTAATGCACTGCACCCAACCTGCTGTGGAAATAACCTCATGGTTAGTGAGGCTTGACTTGTGGATTGTTATAAAGTTAATGTTTTTATTTTACAGTTATTTTCATGGTGGTTAAGACTTGGCTAACATTTATTTTAATTACATGTAGTTAGGTATCGGTTTATACGAAGAATGTAATTATAAAAATAGTTTACAATTACTTTCAAGATACTTTACAATGAATCTCAAGGTGACAGTTACGACCTCACTGTTATGAATACACCTACCATTGGATCTCAGAAACTAAGGACGGCTAAGCTTGATTCGTGCTTGGATGGGTGACCTCTGGTGCATAACAGGTGTTATAGGCATATGACTACTAGGACTATGAGGAGCTAGGGGATGGCAGTACAGCAAAGGGTGTGATCCACAAATGGGTTTTGGTCCATTCACTTGAAACAGTCTGCGGATAGAACGATCAGTGTGAGGCTTTGAGCGCTATCCCCTCAGGTACATGGGCTTTCTCCGGGTACGTCATTACCCTCCCACATATTAAACAATCATTGATGGTACCGGTGAACATCCAAATAAAAAAAAACCTCTTGAAAACGTCTATATACTCAATAAAGCTCACGTGGATTTTAATCAAACAATAATAAATTACTGAAATGCATTGGGTAACTGATTTGAGCATTAAAAAAAATAGCTTGTGTACTGTACGTTGACCTTATTTCGCACCTATGTAGTCAACCGTGCTAATTGAATGTGCATCTTAGATGCTGAATATATCTAATCATGGGGAACTCAAGACATGAAACTAAACATGAGTAAATGCATTTTACACTTAAATGTGGAAAATAGCTATCGTTTGCGTTATATATGTGTGGACATAATATACCTACAAATTGTATGTAGTGATACAATGTAATTTTCGTCGAATGTATGCACGATTAGGCATTTGAGCGTTGTCACACTGGTTCACACACTGCACTATTAACTCAGGGACCTGAGTTCCTGGCCATGGCTAACATCAGTGGTGAGTGGTTCTAGTTCCCCCCCCCCCACTCTTCACCAACCCGCACTAACCGGCATGGTGACGTAGGAAAAACACAGCCAGCATTGTAATGACAAAGGGCTGTAAGTAACTAGTGTATGCAGGATATCTGTAAATGCAACATCACGTAGGAGGATTGTGCAGTAAAATGCTTAGATATTCAAATCTGAGTTTCAACATCGTAATACCGAGGCGTTATACAATAACGTGTCGCAGACACAAATACGAAACCGTGCTCGACTGTGGCATTTCAAAGATCTAATTAAACACTTTCCAATCCTCAAGCCATTGTATACATGCTTTTGCCAAGGCCAAATTAATTACCTGCAGCAAATGGATAACATTACGTGGCAAAGGGCTTATTGAAGAAATAAAAAAGACAAACAGCAACATATTATAAAATGTTTGCCTGCTGTAAATTACAACACTGCTATTAGTAGTACGAATATTCAATTTAATAGCAGCAACCAAGGAGCCACTGTAAGGTGCAGCTGGCTTCTTTGGTTATTTAAAACATTGAGAATGTATATTATCTACACAATATCTTTTGCTGGTTTACATCATCACAACACAAAACTATACATTGTAAATAATAAACGTGCTTTACAGTTAACACTATTATACGATCGTTGATAAGTAATTAACTCGATTTAACTAATATAGAAAAATGACTCAGTAAATCAATAAACAATTATGATGTGTTTATAAAAAAAAGTCTATATATATTTTTTACTCTCAAGAGATGCCTATCTGAGTAATGAGTTTATTTTTGAAATGCCATTCTGGTTGTAAGGCACTCCTCCCAAGTGTTCGCTCCAAGGAACACAAGAGGTCATGGAAAGTCTCCACTTTCCGAGTGCTGCATCTACACAGCTCTGTATTATTAAACCAACTTATAACTTGGCAATCTACTCCTCGACCACTCACGTAGAATGGGTGCCCCAAAAACATGATTGTTTCAATTTAGACCAAAATCCATGCCCTCTTCTATATCTGATTAATCTCCGCTGGGCATCACAAAGTGCTGGCTTAGCACTGGACCTCAGTGCCCTTGACACCCCCAAATAAGTAGGCTATGCTGTCAGCACTGGCGGTGCCAGTGGGAGGTGGGGTGGCACGTGCTCCCCCAATGATCCGATCGAAATCCCTAATTTCGATCGGATCATCGGGGTTTATTAGTAATAAATCGGCATTTTGCGACCCCCACTGCCACTGTGTAGCATATTATTACGTGCCAGGGACTCTATGAGATGATAGGACAATAGTCTGAGTCCATAATTGGCAATAAGTAACGGCAAAGCAGTTATAAGTGACTCACAGAATTGTGCGCAGTTGCGTATACAGGACACGACTTCCCTGAAGGCATCAACACCTTCAGCGAGCGCGACGCCGATCACACAACGCGGTTCGAATTCGACCCTCGATCGATGGCTGTGCCATCGCCGCACATACGTCGAATAAAAAGCAAGGGACAAGTCCTCACTAACAACTCCTCTATCATTGTTCATTGCTGGAGGGGTTGCCCCCCCTACCTGAAAATCCTGGCTCCGCCATTGGCTGTCAGTAAAGGATATTTCCATTCCTCTAGGCACCTCCGGGCAATAGCTGGAAACTGTAAGACGGGCAGTCTGGGGTAGTAATATCGGCCAGAGGGTGGCACTCGGCACTGATGTCTATTTTGAAGGAAAGCTTCCGCTTTCTGAGCAATTTCCTAAATTCAAGCGTTGCACAGTCTATCACATAGCACGCAATGTTCCTCGATATGAAATAGGCCCATTTATGCAGATTATTAATAAGCATGTATGTAAATAGTTTTAGTTTAGGTTATATCGCTCATCTATCAAAGTGGAAACTGTAGTGATGACGCGAAATTACATAAATACACAATTCAAAGCCATTGGCGATGATGCTGTGACTAAAACAAGTTGTTACTAGGATCGCAATGCACAGAGAAAATCCTCAGTTCTGTATGTATCGAAATATGTAAAACAAAAAAGTGATCTGCAATTAATTCAAAATAATTGCATGTGCTGGTTAACCGTGTAATATGCCGGTATAATCACTGTTTTGCATTACGTGTAAATCATGTCCAGTGGGTTTACATGACCCCTGAAACAAATAGGGGCTGCAGTATTCACCATAATTTAAACATTTATTTTTATTCCTGACTAAAGACATTTGCTGAATCGCAATTATTCATCACAGGGATGGATGGGTTAATCGTTAATACAATGCACTGCTCAAGGAAGTCACCTCGAATGATGATGGGCTATAAATTAATAGTTTAATGCCGTTGACATCTTTGGCAGTAGTGGCATCATCATTATTATTATAGCACAATCGTGATCAATCATCACGTCACTAAAAGTAATCAAATATATAGAGAGCAGCCTCACAGTGTCAGGGGGTGACAGAAGGGGCCCCCTTCCCCTACTCCCCCACCCCCCTCCACCCAGAGTTTGTATGAACCCTCCTTGCAAGCAAAGTGAGTCACGCTCTCAGGGTTAACACAGAGCAATGTGCAGCGAGCCCCGACGTTGAGTCCAGTTTGAGACCACAGAGTAGGAGCACCGCTGCCCACTTCGACCATTCACTGGCAGCATTTCAGATATTCACCATGCGGCTTCCCCTGAAGCCATCCCTACTGGCTCACTTACCAACCACAGCATGAACATCTTTACGTTGTGTATTTGAAATTGGCATTACGTATCTCCCATGAATGTGTCGCTTGGCACTTGGTTGCATATAAGATGATCCACGCAAGTGGATTATCCAGATAATATATTTTGACAAGTAAATATATATTTATTTTAACAGGTAAGGACCACTGAGCTAAATAGTTATTTTTCAGAATGGACCTTGCCCAAAATTATAGCTCAATTAAGTGGATTATGTGGAAATGTATAGCAGCTCTAAATACTCTAAATGCATGTTTCTATATGTGCAAGGAAACACCTGAGGAACCGGAGAAAAATCCACGTGACCACGGGGAGAACATGCAAACTCCAAATATACATACGTCAGGGTTGGAATCGAACCCATGACCTCCTGTATACCAGGCAAGGAAGTTAACATCTCTCCAAAACACATGAACATTGCTGAACCACTTACACCGTACAAAAGAAGGTCACTCTGCCAACAATTCCTGCAACCAATGCTCACCATTGCGAGGGGGATGAGTGCCTGTGCATCGCTCTGCTTGACGACAATTTCCGTGTTGATGCGGTCCAAGGAAGGGGCAGGTCCTCCCTGCGGGTACTCGAGATGCCAGAGTAAACGACGAAACGCAGGGGCGAGGCTGAAGCTCTCCACCACCATCTCAATACGAGCCATTTCCAGCGAGCCGGAGTTGTCACTGAAGGATGAATAAAAGAAAGCATTCAAAGAATTAGAACAAAACTGCTTTTCAGAAGCCTGGTCCATGCTCGTATCTCTCATAAGGAGAGTAGTAAAAAAACACGATTAATTAATTCAATGACAAATGGCTAAGAGGACACTCAAAATGCTATTTTAATTTAAAGTCTAAATGGATAATATATCCAGGTGGTAATAAGCCCAGGTTGGTAATGATATCTGTCTGTAGCCTTGAGCCAATAACAACGATTCAACATTCCTACAGGCAAATGAACATTGAGTTTCCACAATGTAGTCGACATTTTCATCAACATCCATGACCAATCCACTGCAGGATGAAGGCCTTCCCATTTCATAGCAATCTCTAATGCTGCTGCACATGAGCTAAATTCACCACTACATCTACGTCGAGGGTGTCCACTTGGGTATTCTCTCCTTTGACTTATTTAACTGACCTACAAATTGTAACGGACTGAGTCAATCCCAAAGCAGTATTTAAACCCCAAACATCCACCTGTGAGATGAGCTCTCTTGCCATGTAACTCATTGTAAGCCACGCTACACTTGTGCACTGATGTCCTCATTACATTTTGGAAATATTTGCAGTTTTAAATATGTTCAAGTCATACGCATCAATTCAACATTGAATATATTGCATGGCGAACAGTATTTCCTGGGGTCTTGCGAATACTTTATGATGCTGGTGGTAATCTAAAGTGAAACGTCGTACAATATTGTCAAACCAAAATCAATTGGCACATTTGTCCACGTGGCAACTTGATTTGTTTGGCTGTGTAGGGCGGTGGCCGGGTATAGTTCTAATTGAAATTACAACCACACAGCCTAACCCAAACAATTAATTATTAATCGTGTTCTGTTCAATATATGTGAGTTACACACTAACACACACACTACAGCGACAAATGTATTCAAGCAAAAGCTGTACTCCGAGAGCACATCAGACTAATAGCATGCACACGGCATTGCACACTTTGTATTTAAATGTATTTATGAATGCCAATATACATTATTTAACAATTAATGTCATCAGTTTCACAAATTTTGTGAATTTGCATCAAATGTTTGAACTTCAGTTGAACACTCCGAGATTGATACCGTTAATGAATACTAATAATTATTATATTAAAGTGTGAATGTTATGTTGTTTTATATGCATGTTATAAACTT
Organism: Petromyzon marinus; assembly: GCF_048934315.1. Taxonomy (NCBI): domain Eukaryota; kingdom Metazoa; phylum Chordata; class Hyperoartia; order Petromyzontiformes; family Petromyzontidae; genus Petromyzon; species Petromyzon marinus. The sequence continues at coordinate 10,673,178 of NC_133671.1, forward strand.
ATATAACCATAATGATTCAATCGTATAATTTAATTAGTGTCCAGGTAGTACTTTAATATGGGCACTCTCACTGTGTGCCTGATGTGATCATATTTCATTATCTTTTATTATGCTCATTGGGGATGGTGAACAGGTAACTATATTTTAATTTTAATACACTCAACAAAGCAATGACAATAACAAGCATGAATTATACATAACCTAACGCTCCATCAGAGCGCAAATACTTTTCGCGTCTGTGAAAGTGGCAACTTATTCACGTGTAACTTTCGTGACGAGTATCATAAAACACATTTATATCAGCATTAATTGATGTATAGATAAGTACGTATATTTAGATGTGCTTTTGCACCACTGCCAACCCGGGTGTCACCAAATAATTTGTTAATTTTGAAGACCACAACTGCGAAACCTCCTATTTTTAAGACGAATTCGCTATTTCCTGTCTCTTTTCTCTGCTAAGTTCTCTTGTATGAAGGAGGACTATTTTCCTAAACGTAACCCATTATATATTTTTCTCCTTTCAAGGCCACAGTGTTATTGATGGACGTGTTTAGGCTTTTTGATGGAGAGCTAAAGGCAGCTGCACAGTGTATTTCATAAGGAGTGCATTATAAAGTTTTTTTTTATCAATCACTGACATAATTTTAATAACCATATGAATATTTGAACTCCTAACAAATATTATTCATATCAGTGTTTTCATACAGAGATAAGTACCAACCTCAATTATTAATGTTTTTTTTATGCACGGACACTTGCAGTATTTAAACGGAAATTATCTAAAACCCATACAGTATTGCCTCACCTTACTCCAGCCCTAACGAAAAGCTTAATTAATAAACTGAGATGTTATGTAATGCAGCGTGCAATATAACTAGGGGGCAGGGGGGGGGGTAATGTAATCATTGACATAATACAATACTCTAGAGGATTTACTTGTAACTGTTAGGCAGATGTTCATTTCCCTGGTTAAGGCTACAAACATTATATCAATCGTAACTTCGCCATCAAAAAGAAACTGATGTATACACGCCCCTGGGATGGTGTACAAAGTAATAATTCAATGTTTCAAGTTTTATTCTGCTCTGAAAACGACACAGAATGATGAACATGTTTCACAATCAAAATATGCAATGCATATAACACTTTCTCTAGACATTTTTTTAACTGAGTAAAATGTAAAAAAAAAATTGCCATGGCGAATATTAATAACTAGATCAAGAAATGTTCCGCCCTTCCCAGATGATGACTGCAGTTATTCGTGAAAAATTAGCATAAATTCAATAAAAGTGTGATTAAGTCACATATTGATGTATTTCCCTTTCAAAAGGTTGTCAAACCTCCCAACCAATAACTTAATTTTGGAACCCCCAGGAGCTTTGGCAGTGTGCTATATAAATATATAGCTCTTTGGTTTAAATCGTTGTGTCACGTGTGTGACTCTACTATTACATAGATGACTAATTGGTGCGTGATTCATTCAAAACTTTGTGATATGGATTATTGCTAAATCTGGGGCGAAGTCATTCCAGTGAAATTTGTTAAATCATTCAACAAGTAAAATCACGATATTTTACTCAGTTTTACCTTTTGAAATTGTTTATGTCAATAGAATACGTGTGCTGCAGTTAATTATTCCAAGCATATGAAGTGTATGATACAATATTGTGAAAAATAATATGAGAACTTTGCAAAAGAAGCATAAAGACGCATGTTTGGAATCAGATTGAGAAAAAAAACGTGAATTAATTACACCATATGAGACTATCAACAAGAGTTGGCTTGGGCAAGCCACATCGCTAGAAGGCAACAATTGACTGATGAATAAACATGTTAACAGAACGTCAGCCAAAGGAGGCAACATGCCTGAGAGAGGAAGACAACCACGGGGCAAGGAGATTGTCTCAACTGGTGTAACAAGATGGACTTGTGGCACCGTGGGATCATGAAGCAAAGTAAAGTCATGAGGAGACCATAGTCCGGTCATGGTTAGATCATGGCAAATGATGATTAAAATTTGAATACCCCCCCAAAAAAAAAAGTATTTCATTATTTCAAACATATGAAGTGCATCTTGCAAAAATATACACAAATGTCATACTCCGGAAAATGAACTAAATGCATGTAACGCTTATAGTGGTTACAGAAATGCACCATGACCCTGGCAATGCGAGTTTGATTGCAGTCCATGGTTGCATTACACCTAATGCCAGTGCATTGTGAAATTAGAACTTTCATGAAAATACAAAGGCTATTTATCGTCCGGTCCATTCCATCGTATACTTTTACCCTTCAACCAAGCCCATTTTTTTTGTTGCTCTCCATTTTGTTTAGTCAGTGGACTGAAAACATATAACAAATTGCAAATGCTGCAACCTTCACGTAAACTTTGACCTAATTGGTGTTATTATCAGGTAATACGATTTTAAATACAATTGCACCACAAGTCGTGCTCATATTCAAGGTCGTTTTCTATCAGACATAATATATCTTGTCTGCTTTCTCAGCAGAAAATAGTACATTCCAATTCCCATGTATGTCTAGAGGTAGCCCAAGCTGATTGGTGGAAGTTCGGAACAAAAAAAATGCCGATTCGCTATCCTTGGGCAATAAATAAAAATGCATGCAAGATACTCGGCATTACCTAAAACAATATCTTCATTCGTATTCCCATTCAAGGCTAGCAACTGTGGCGAGATGTTAGCTACCTCGCCAGGTTTGCAGGAGGTCATAGGTGCGATCCTGACCCTCACACTTGTATATTTGGAGTTTGCACGGTCTAGTTTATTTTCGTTTTTATATATATATACATATTTAAATTTCATATGTCATCAACAGCAGCCTTGGTCAATTCACTGCTGGATGAAGGCCTCCCTAAGCTGTTGCCATCTCTACCAATCCTGCAATGTAATAATCCACACAAGCACCTACACACGAGCTGACTTTATCACTCTACCTCCTCCTCCTCGGTGTGCATCCTCTTGGGAATGTGCTCCGTTCCTCGGCTGCTACTCCGTCATCATTGTTGACCATCTGCTAGTATCCCTTCTAGCAACGCGTGCTGCCCAGTTGCGTGTGCTTTGCATCCCAAAGGCCAGCACGCATTGCAGGATTTTTTTTTTTACACTCGCTTTCGGCTCTTGCTTGGTTTATTTGCACAAGGCAATATAAATAAATTAGTGAAAAGGTTATAGAGTACTTTTGTGCAATCGAGCACTTTGTGCTGACGAAAATTGTATCTTAGCATTACAACTAATGGCATGCTTTTCCACATAATTGCATTCTGAGAATGCAACTTTCCCAAAAAAGCACCAAGGCCATGTATAGTTTGATCGATTCCAATGTACAATGTAATCTGTGTAAAAAAAAGCATACCACACTTGATGTACACTAAAAGGTAAAGCTGCAGCACTACAAATGTCTTGCTCACACTGCTGCTGGTGGAAAGGCCTCCACCAGAGGGAACACTCTAGTGGGTATTTGGCCTACTCTTCCACACTTTACTCCACCACACGCAACTTGCCGAGCAACTAAATAAGGTGTATCCAATGACAATTGCTGGGTGTACAGGGGAGGGGAGTTTTAAGAAACTTAACCCTTCGTTCCAATGGCGATGCTGGGAGATCGAACCGCTCAATTTCAGCGCCAGCGTGCAAGCCATCTCCTACAGAGTATTACTAAATATACATGATATGCAGTACAGAACATGTTTCAAACCCCTCCATGAAATACATTCTTTGTTATCTCTAGCTTTGAAGTTTAAAGTGTTTACTATTGTAAACTAAATGTTGCCATATCATATTTTTTTGTATAGTTTATATGAACAAAAACTGTCCTGTCCTTTTGCAGAAGAGGGATAAAAGAAAGAAACGGAATCAGACTTATTTAATATGCAATGCATGCCCGTGACATTTAGCGGGCCCTTTTGGGCAATTTGAAAATAAAGCCAATCAGCCAACTTTATCAATTTTAACACTGCCTCATTGCTGCTGCGCCCAGGACTGCCTGAGCTGTTCTTGCTCTACCCTCTGACAAAAGTCAAATCACTTGAAAGTTCTCTTTGAAGGTTATCGTTATATATTTTTGAAATAACACAGATGACTGTGAGGCCCCGGCCTACTAATTCCTCAAGACTGAGCAAGCAGTTCATATCTCTATGCGCAAGACATCGTGTACTGTAGATGTACATGCGCGTGCATATGTACGGTACTTACATTGGAGTAAAATGCAATTTCTAGCTAACACAAAAGGTCTACACTAGAGAGCGCTCTAGAATTCACCTCTAGAAGGTAGGTTTTTGGCCAACCTTTTCACATGCCGGCCAGACATCTTGGAAAGAGAGGTACTTTACCGCACCACACAAGACTTGCTGATCGACATTGTTGTGGACTGATTTATACCCGCTGGGTGGACACTGGCCATTGGGGATTTATGAAACTTAACCGTGGGTTCAATTGTCGTGCCAAGACATTGACTGCAAGTCCAGTGTACCACCCATTATACCACAACAGCATCCCTTTGTATCTATGTATTTGTATGCAAATGCAGTTGCAGATATACCAGAACGCTGAGATGCTGAATACATACATCATGTAAACTGCGAAATTTGTATTGCATTCCAATTCAACTAAACACATTATGTAGCTGAGAAGCTATGCAGTAAAATATAACATTTTGTAGAACATAACTTCCAAAATGTTGTTTATACCTGCAGTTTACATTTATATATACAGTGATACTTACTGCTTACTATACACGCACTGATGACACATGGTCATGGAGTATGTGCTGCAGAAAATTACAAATAAGACGTTGTTTTCAACCATTTGATTCGCAGCATGAACCGTAATTAAGGAGTTAGCTAACCACGCTCATCAAAACAGTAACAAAGTCACGACCTTTAGATAAATGCACTTATAACACTACGGTGAAAGCTGGTTGCGTGAGAGCAATGGCACAGAGTTACCCGTTTGAAGAATAGTCCCCGTGGAAGAATTAAGCTTACCGCTGAAGAACCGAGCATGCTAATAAACTACAACCAACCGTGACAGTTTAGCTCGCCAAGCGGCTGCACAGATCCATTACGTATACGGTGAATGACATCAACCATTGTGGAAAGTTATATGCAATTTGCCCCAGCATAGAAGAGGTGTGCACTCGCAAAGATACATTTTTATTCATGTAGAGAGGACTGTCACTTGTGTAATCACATTTTTGCAAGCTTTATTGATAAGAGTAAAACATTGATTGTATCAGATGATGGTGTGTCCAAATGGGTAAAGACACTGCATGGTACTGTGATGTAAACAGACAGGTGCATTTGCTCGATTATTACATGACAGGGCAGTGAATATCACTGGAAAATGTCAGATAGTGGTGTTTTGTTGCTATGCTTAAATCGCAATCGTGAGGCGGTTGCGAGTACAAAGCCTGGTTGGGGCCGACAGTGAGGGAAAAAAAAAGTATTTGATCCCCTGCTGATTTTGTACGTTTGCCCACTGACAAAGAAATGATCAGTCTATAATTTTAATGGTAGGTTTATTTGAACAGTGAGAGACAGAATAACAACAAAAAAATCCAGAAAAACGCATGTCAAAAATGTTATAAATTGGTTTATAAATTGATTTGTATTTTAATGAGGGAAATAAGTATTTGACCCCCTATCAATCAGAAAGATTTCTGGCTCCCAGGTGTCTTTTATACAGGTAACGAGCTGAGATTAGGAGCACACTCTTAAAGGGAGTGCTCCTAATCTCAGCTTGTTACCGTATAAAAGACACCTGTCCACAGAAGCAATCAATCAATCAGATTCCAAACTCTCCACCATGGCCAAAACCAAAGAGCTCTCCAAGGATGTGAGGGACAAGATTGTAGACCTACACAAGGCTGGAATGGGCTACAAGACCATTGCCAAGCAGCTTGGTGAGAAGGTGACAACAGTTGGTGCAATTATTCGCAAATGGAAGAAACACAAAAGAACTGTCAATCTCCCTCGGCCTGGGGCTCCATGCAAGATCTCACCTCGTGGAGTTGCAATGATCATGAGAACGGTGAGGAATCAGCCGAGAACTACACGGGAGGATCTTGTCAATGATCTCAAGGCAGCTGGGACCATAGTCACCAAGAAAACAATTGGTAACACACTACGCCGGGAAAGACTGAAATCCTGCAGCGCTCGCAAGGTCCCCCTGCTCAAGAAAGCACATATCCATGTCCGTCTGAAGTTTGCCAATGAACATCTGAATGATTCAGAGGACAACTGGGTGAAAGTGTTGTGGTCAGATGAGACCAAAATGGAGCTCTTTGGCATCAACTCAACTCGCCGTGTTTGGAGGAGGAGGAATGCTGCCTATGACCCCAAGAATACCATCCCCACCGTCAAACATGGAGGTGGAAACATTATGCTTTGGGGGTGTTTTTCTGCTAAGGGGACAGGACAACTTCACCGCATCAAAGGACGATGGACGGGACCATATTCCGTCAAATATTGGGTGAGAACCTCCTTCCCTCAGCCAGGGCATTGAAAATGGGTCGTGGATGGGTATTCCAGCATGACAATGACCCAAAACACACGGCCAAGGCAACAAAGGAGTGGCACAAGAAGAAGCACATTAAAGTTCTGGAGTGGCCTAGCCAGTCTCCAGACCTTAATCCCATAGAAAATCTGTGGAGGGAGCTGAAGGTTCGAGTTGCCAAACGTCAGCCTCGAAACCTTAATGACTTGGAGAAGATCTGCAAAGAGGAGTGGGACAAAATCCCTCCTGAGATGTGTGCAAACCTGGTGGCCAACTACAAGAAACGTCTGACCTCTGTGATTGCCAACAAGGGTTTTGCCACCAAGTACTAAGTCATGTTTTGCAGCGGGTTCAAATACTTATTTCCCTCATTCAAATGCAAATCAATTTATAAAATTTTTGATATGCGTTTTTCTGGATTTTTTTGTTGTTATTCTGTCTCTCACTGTTCAAATAAACCTACCATTAAAATAATAGACTAATCATTTCTTTGTCAGTGGGCAAACGTACAAAATCAGCAGGGGATCAAATACTTTTTTCCCTCACTGTACCTTACCTTTCAGGGCCAATAAAATTAATACCGCTTCGTGAGACGTCAACAGCAGTCAATCTATGGCTAGAGAGGAGGGGCACTGGCATGGGAGTGTTGAATGTTTTGCCAATTGTTCAAGGGCTGCTGGCATTATGTTTTGAGATGGAAGATGTCGAGAAAGTTTGAGTGATTACTGTAAACCTCACAGGGAGCAACAGCTATTTCCCTCTTGCACAAGTTGCACGAGCGATTTTGAGTAGCGCATCCTCCTTTTCACAAGCAAGTCCTCAAATTTGCAACACTGCGCACTTCAAATAATCGGTCGCTTTACAAAGATAACACGATTTCGGATTTGTTTTGCGTGTGCATCTCTTCAATAGGAAAGGTTGAACGGGACATCAAAGCTCGAACGACATGCTAATTCAGCTGTGGAATATAAAAAAAAATCGGGGATAAACTTGAGATATGTTTTTTTTTTTTAAAAGAGCATGTGATTTACCACAAAGCCAATACAAATAAGTGAATTTTCTGATGGTGTTCATTGAAATGTTTATGCCTGACAACACTACCTCCAGCAGCCAACGTTCAATTTGTGCGGATTGATATGCAGAGCGAGGTTCGTTACTGACTAAACATTTGGAAGCATATAATATACTACAAGGTAGGGAATTGACCATGGAGGTGGCACATGAAATGAAACAAAAACCGCAATACAATCTGATTCGTTCATTTCCACGAGCTGTTCTTTATGACGACAATAGTCGAGGGCAAAACTATATGTAAAACACATTTCCTACAAACAGCTTGGACTTGTGAAATAATATCACGCCACCCACTTGGCGACATTAAATGTGGATCGCAGCGATCTGCTTGCGTGCTGAAATGATTCGTTGTACTTGTGCTCCCCTCCATTAAATGTCAGTGTCAAGCATAGCGAGGTTATTGATTGATGGATCGGTCTTGCAAGTTACACATTGTTTGTACGCGCACCGGTGGTTTTGTATTGCAGGCCTATTGCGAATACGAATTGTCTTGCTCCTGCGAGGCATTCTCTGGCAGATACCGTGGCTATGTTTAAGATGACGTTGAAATACTGAGCCCAGAAATGCTGTCCTTGAATCAAGAAATACAATAAATTGCACACATATTGTGCGAAAATGACAGAATCATTACGTTGTTATTTTCACGAAGTAGAAGGGAAAAAAAATTACTTTTAACAACATCTTTAATTAATTCTCTTTTTATAGCCCTTTAACAATCCACTGCTATATTAAGGACTCCCCACACGGTATGTTAGTCATGAGGAATACTGACCATACTTTACCACGTGATTCGGTACAGGTTGATAAAGGGAGGACCAAGGTCCGGTTCAGATATCACTCGCCCCGAATGTTAGCCGCAGCTGGGAATTGAAATCAGGTGGCTGGGTTCACAACTGATTGCCCTAAACGAGGCACCACCATTCCACCCCAATACAGACGCAAGATTTACAATCGTCCAAACACATTTGTGAGGACGCATCATTTGATATCAACTCCTGCGAATAAAACATTTGCCAATGCATGCCTCTAATCCCAGTTCGCCGCTGCGGAATGGTGCACTGCCACGACCGCTGTAAAATTCCCCTCCGCGCAAAAATGAAGCGTGGATTTCGCCATGTACGCACGTAATGACGTGGGTGGGCATCAGTGCCCCGCCTCGCCTCGTGAATACGAACACAGGGGAAAGGACTCCAGCATGGCCACGGCACGAGTCGAGGATGCCATGTCAATGAGCCTAAACCTACGTGGCTGCCACTTTAGCTTTTTTTTTTGTAGTTCCATAACACACAGCCTCGACATTAGGCTGTGTATTACGTAAACCATCAGTCATCATTATCGTCAGCTACTTTCTATCCACTGCTGGATGAAAGCCTCTCCATGCTATCAACATTCCTCATGGTCCTGCAATGCCAAAATCTGTCTTACTCCTGCAAATTAACAATGCCATCAGTTTCTCCATGGTAGTCTGCTGGGCAGTCGTGGGGGTGCACGCCTGTAATCCACCACTGTGGAGGGAGCATGCGTTGGTGGATCGCACAGTGATTTAAAAACACCTTTCTTATAGGTGTGGAGGTGCCATACTCTGGCTTAGCAGGAGACGGCTGTACAGCAGAGTGTGGACTATTCTCCTTATCTTCCAGCTGTATTGGATAGACTGTTACCCCCTCGCATGCAGCGGATTTCTCTGGGAGCTTGTTTCCTCACACATGTATAAACATCTTAATAGACGGAAGGCTGCAGAGCTTGTGGCAATTGTTGTAATTTGTTCACCACTTGGCTGCCTTCCTGCTCGTATGTGGTTCATCGTACCTCTGCGTAATCCCTCCTCTTCGAGAGTGACCCAATACTGTGCAGTGCATTACAAGTATTTTTTTTCCCTTTGCTTGGCATTCCATAAGATTGGTATGTTGTGCTTCATTATTCAATAGCATTTTTCAAAAAGTACCCCATCCTACATTTATTGCCTTTAATTATTTTTGCTCCGAATCTGGCCTCAGTAATTAATTAAGTATCTAACATTACGACGGATGTTGAATTAACAAGAAAAATAGGTTACGAACAAAATGCGTAAGGATTTCAATATTTTAGACTGATTATTTTAATTTCCCACAAACATTTTTGTAATAATGTGGTCGCAAGGTGGTTAGTGTTCAATAACTGGAAAAATGCAGAAGCGATAAATTACATCCCTATACCTGTTATAGATTTTGACCAGGTGCTGAGCGCAATTGGTCAACACTGATGCTGAGCAGACACATGTCCTCATCACTTCGCATTCCATGTTGTCCATAATGAGCAGTTTGCAATATTCAAAGAGAGCTTAATGAAAAAAAAAACAAGATATATTGGGGTTTCATTCGATAACCATTGAAATCCCATTAGCAGTCACCCCATATCTGAGAGGCGGCCTCATTTATTCCACAAAACAATCACCACTCTGAACCTATAGCTGTTCATACTCCCTAAGACCCAACTACAGCCAAATCAAATGTGAACACCAATTTTCAGACAGTTTTTATTTGTGTGGTCATCCGTGAATTGGGCTGAGGCCGTCAAACTCGGTGCACATGAGAACCCTTCCACAGCAAAGAGCCAAAGCTCATTTTTCGCTTGTTTACTTTGAGGCTTGAACCCAGAATCTCAAGGGGCCCAGCTTAGTACATTGACATGGGCATTATCCACCTGGAGCCACCTAGCCACTGCCATAATGTATATCCTGATAAAAAAGAGATACATATTTTTCTCAACAATATAAAATTGCTACCCTAATAAACATCTAATGTTTATTAGGGTAGCACCGCCATCGATTCACTGCTGGATGAAGGCCTCCTCAAGACAATGCTATATCTCAGTCATAAGATGTAAAAATGCAATTGACACGAGCACACGAGGTAATTTTATCGTTCCATTTCCAAGGTGGATGTCCTCTCAGGTACGTCCCCTGCTTTGGCTACCATTCCATGATTAGTTTATGGGCCTCTTCCATTCAAGCAACGTGTCCTTCCCAAACAACTTCCTTTTCCCAATGGTCAATCCAATGTCTGGAAAGTGCATCATTTTTTCTAAATCCACATGTTTTGCTTTCTGTCTCTGAGTGTAATTCTAAACATGTTTCATTCCAAGTTTTGTTATAATGACCATATTGTCGAAAAGCTATGCAATGGTTGCTAACTTTCTCCATTTGCATTTACATCTCTCTCTAATCAAATGATCGGAATATGACTTCTAATGTCACTGTGAATCATTCTGCTGTGAGCGCATCACCTTGTTCGACCCCCCTTGTAAGATGTATTTGAAAAAAAATTCACGTAATTTTAGCATAGGTGTTCCATCTTCACAACTTCATTAGTTTTAATATTTATTTACGGCTTACTTTGTGAGGGGTTTGAACGACTCTATAATTTTTAACCCAGTATAATGCCTTCAAATTCTGTCTACACAGTGGCTAGGCACATTGGTAATTGAAATTCACCAGTACTTTCCAGAATGTGAATGACAGTTCTTACGTGGACAATGGTAGAGAAATCTTTCTTAAACCTTGCTTGCTCATGTGGTCAGTTGGTCTCTACATTTTCCATTATTGTGTACACATTGGGATTCGTGAACAATTGATATATGTGTGATAGCAGGTCTGTACTTTTTCAAGACAGTTTTTTTATACCCTTTTTAAACAGTGACTGAGGCAAAATTTCATGATTGATAATTTTGTTATCCCAATTTTTTTCATGATGTCCAGTTATTCCATCAGAGTTTATATCATCAGTGCGACATCTGGAACTTCATTTGATTAATGGTTTGACTCCTGGTATACATACATATGTCTACACAAATCCGTATAAACTTTATCTACTAATTTTAATTTAAAGCTTTCGTGACTGCAGGGATTCATATTGTTGGTTCTTTCGGTAAAGTCACGTAGAAGGGAAACAATAAAATAATAAAAATATAAAACAATACAATTATCACGACGTTTCGACTGCAACACAAGCAATCATCATCAGGTGTGAAAACCACAGCGAGAAAATTTGAAAAAAGTGGTGGTTTTTTATATCACATGACATTGACTTCTCCAAGACAGAGGTTCGTTGCAAGCCATCTGGCTACCATGAGAGATTCGTTCATGAGGCTATCCACATATACAAACACAGAGACAATTTCAACCGAGAAGATGGATTCTGGCTTAGCAATCATTGGAAGTATTTGATAAACCATTTCGGGTCTTAATTGATTGTTCACGCTTACGGTGGCTTTCAGACTGCATCCATTATTTTCGTCTCCCCCCTCCTCTTTTCCGAACATAGATGGACTCGTCCAACTGAATAACTGTCAAATCGCTCTCCGTGGTGCTAACGTTAAAAAACCGCCACTTTTTTCAAATCTTCTTGCTGTGGTTGTCACACCTGATGATGATTGCTTGTGTTTCAGTCGAAAAGTCGTGAGAATTTTATTGTTTTATATTTTCTTCTACGTGACTTTACCGAAAGAACCAATAATATGTATCTACTAATGCTAGGATGTTATCTCTATCCTGAGTTAAGGTTGTATCCTTATCCTTAAGGACAACCGTTTGTGAAATTCACATTCATCAGCCCTCTTTTGATGCTGAAACAGCATCTGTCGCTCGCAACTTTGGCTTCATTGGACATGACAGTGACAGGGTATCTGTAGGAGGAAGCTATGTTAAGAATCACTGGGAAATAACAGGGTGTCTCCTTGTATCGATCATTGCTACATAACATGTGTGGACTCTGTTTGAAGCATCATACCTTGCCAAACTTGAGGGAAGGACAACAAACCAAACACAAAAAGCAGTTGTCAGGTAATGAGTTTTCAATCTATATTTTAACTTGTATAGCTCTAGTGGCTTCCCAACATTTGAAGGAAGAACGTTCCAGACGTCCACAGAAGCACATTTGAAAGCACACGATGCAGTGACCATCTGTGTTCGAAGGTTAGCCAAAAGCCGCTGCGAGGATGATTGGAGTTTGACTGATGATGTATGCTCCTTGACGAGATCAGCAAGGTATTGTGGTTCATTTGTGGCAATCACTTTGTGCGTAATTACCATGCAGGTCAGTGTGGCTTGGTGAAGTGGGGGGCGCAGAACCAGTTTCAAACCTCCATTTCGCTTTGTAGCTCATTGGATTCCTCCAGCATAAATAAAGATTATGATTCTGCTTCTAATATTATTCGCCACTGACATGAGCCAAGGTAAGAACTCTAGGTTCACACAATTTAGATTTTTTGATTTATATAGCATTTAAATGTGACCCGGTCTCAATAAGCTGCATATAAACATTTGGCATATCCATTCTAGAGAGATAGAGTCAGTCAGGGGCAGAGTTAAAAGAATGGTCTTGAGCCTAGGCCTAATCAACATGGTAGAGAGTAATTGGCATGGATTGGTGGGGTAAGGAAATTCCAGACTGAGAGAAGCATAGCATAACAAGCGACCTTCCACTGAGTGAAAATTGACTGGAGGGCTTGAATAAAACGCCTTAGTTGCATGGGCAGACAGTCCGTGGAGGAGAGTAGGGTGAGATGAGTGAGGAATGTTATTTAGTGGTGAGTTCATGAAGGATCTTGAAAACAGCAAGTGCATTCTGAAATGAATTCAGGATTGCATTGAGAGGGAGGGAAGTATTTGGGTCATGTCATCTTATTTTTGAGTTCTGTCCTGCAGAGTTGAGATATGTTGGAAGAGAGAGAGGGGTATGAATTAATAGCAACGGATCTAATAGCTACACTACCACTCTTCAAAAGTTCATTAAAACAGTGTTTTGAATAGTGTGCTTTACCAGCAAAGTGCACATTGACCCAAAGAGAGAATTAAACATGCAATATATGTTTCCTCATATCTGCTGGATGTAAAAACATGCATATTTGTCTAAGTCAATCTTATGCTATGAGTACAGAAGACACATTTACCAAGGATGTTTACATAACAAACAGGTCCCTGCAGGGTGGGCTGGTAGGAACATTGGAATTTTGCGCAATTTTATTTTTAGACCCCAACAGCACGAGATTTCACTTCGTTAAAGTATTGAAAGGGGACGGACGGACGGACACATTAATCTATTGCAGGCTGGTACACTCAGTTTACAACTTCGTTCCTACCAGTAAAATGTTTCCTATAATTTTTTTGGCAATGCAACAATCATATTATTTCTATAACTTCATGAAATTTTATTATATTGTATTTAATCCTGTAAGGTCTAACTTTTGATTCTGCCCAGCTATGTGTAACCTGCAATATCTCAGAATGCTCATTTTAACAACATGTTGAAGGGTTGATGCTCAACCACAATATTTTCACCGATATTGGTTTTCAGATCGACAGGTCAAAGCTCGTGGTGACACTGCTCCAAAAATCTTTTATGCTCATATTTTTATCTGAACCACTTCAGTTCTTGACCGCCAACACAGAACTGTTTGAACAAGCCTGAAATTGTATTGCAAGAACGGTTCATGACCATACCTCCATGCCAAGGATTACTGGAAATTCAGGTCGAAAGATCAAAGTTCAAGACTTCTCTTCTCCTCTGAATCGTCAGAGGAAAGTAGGTATTATGGGCCAGATAATTATTCTGCAGTGAACACCAGCTTTATTATTGCATCAGATTTTACTACAATATGCAAAAACACAGGTCCCCATGTCTCTCTAAATGTTGGACTAAAATAAGAAGTTAATGAATACCCAATTTCATTAATTTACAGTCGTGTTTAAGTGTAGTGACACCCAAACCAGCGGTAATAATAATGTGACTAACACCAAACAGACCACATTCGTTGAAATGTGTGAATTAAATTCACATTTAACGCAATATTGACCACTCATAAAAGTGTTATATAATCTCACAGGGAAATAATACAAAGCATTGTACTATTATTTACCAATAAGGCATTTTAATCGATAAGTAACATCACACTGCATAAATAACACACTTCCTTAGTGTTTCAAGTTATTCTGAATCGGAATCTGTGCATAGTTAAAACCTCCAGATAATTCCTTCCGAGAGGGCCAGATATTAAAGGCAGGATTGTAGGATCATTTAAATGGTATTTTCCTTTTACTTCTTATGAAAGATATGTAAAGCAAAACTAACTCACATTTTAGAATAAACCGGTTTCTAATGCAGCTCCCTAAAGCATATAATGTAAAATAATAAGCTAATTAGTGTTTTTTAACAAGAAAAAATATTAAAAATGTTTTTTTATGGATGTATCACGAAGTATATGTGAGTGTGTTCAACTGTGAGCCGTACAGCTTTTAGTACTCATGTGTGTGCTAAATTACTGTAAAATACCAATTGCCACTGAAATTAACTTTATCTTTCTGCCACCCTTAAAGTTAACTTATGAGAATAAAAAGAAATCCGTTTTAGCTAAAGGTCTAAACTTTGCTGCCACACCGAGACACATACTGGTTAATGATATCATTGCCCATGTCGACATTGCGCTCAAGGGCTTGAGTCACATCTCTGCAGACGTAGCAAGATCTGAAATCGCTGCAACCCTCAAAAGCGCTAAGTTGCCACCTAGCAACATCAGCAAAGATGAACGCTTTTAATTATCTCAATTGAAAAAGAGAGATGATATTGTCGTCCTCTCAGCAGACAAGGGCAATGCCACTGTCATCATGGACAAAACAGAATATAACAACAAAATTCAAGAACTACTCAACGATGGCAGCTATACAAAAATAAAAAGAGATCTCACCAACAGCCTGGTTACCAAATCGAACAAAATCATCTCTGATTCAACAGCATTAATTGATCAGACCAAACAGTTCTCGTTGAAACCCTCTGCTGCCAGACCACCAAGATTATATGGCCTATACTGTTTGGTTCTATTCGGTAAAGTCACGTAGGTAAAAAACAAAACAACAAAAATCACGACGTTTCGGCCACAACACAAGCGGCCTTCATCAGGTGAAGGGATCAGGCTGTCTCGAGGACAGCGCTGGAGTGAAACACAGCCACGCTCAGACCGCGACCTTTAAGCTGTGTGCGAGGAAACAAAGTGCCTTGACAAAGGAATGAGCATAAAAATTAGCATTTGATTGGCCGACTTAGCATAGAGGTGTTGTACATGCGGGTGCACATGCCGGTTGGCGCGTGGGGGGGGGGGAGGGGGAGTTTACCTATTGATGGTATGAAAAGGGAATTTAAGAGCTGCCAAAGTTTGGGGTACCACTACTTGAAAAATATACTGTACCATTGAAAATTAGTTTAATGTTTGGTTCGATTTAGAACATATTTCCAATGGTTGCTTAATTTGAAACCATCTTCTCGGTTGAAATTGTGTCTGTGTTTGTAGATCTGAATTGCCTCGTGAACAAATCTCTGATAAAAACCCGTGGGTTTGCAAAGAACCTTGGTATCGGAGAAAATTATATCGTGATCACCCACAGCGTTGTAACAATGATCAGCTACGGCAGAAGAATTCGTTTTGCCGTGTTTCAAATCTGATTTGTGCTCGCGAATTCGGTCAGAGACATGTCGCTTTGTCTCTCCGATATAGCAATCACCGCAGGTACAACGCAATTTGTAAACCCCGGGGTACTGTAAGTCAGGAATGACATCCTTCACGGATGGGATTAGATCACGAATTTTGTGTACTGTATTGAACCGGACCTGGATCTTGTGTTTGTTTAGAATTTTGGAAATATTTTTAGTAACGCCTGCTATATATGGTAGTGTGATGGTTTTGACCGGAGTATCAAGTGGTTGTTTCTGTATGGAGGGAGAAACAGCTTGGCGGATGGTACGGTCAGAGTATCCATTCCTTTTGAGGGCCAGGTGTACATGTTTTAATTCACTGGTCAGGTGGTGTTGGTCCGAAATGCAATGAGCCCTATGGTATAAAGTTTTGATGAGAGCATTCTTTTGGGCTGAGTGGTGGTGGGAATCAGGTTTCAAGTAGGAATCTGTGTGGGTTGGTTTCCTGTAGACAGAATGCCCCAATGAGCCATCAGGTCTCCTCTCAAACAGAACATCTAAGAATGGTAGCTTGCCATCTTTCTCCACTTCCATGGTGAATTTGATGGCGGGATGTCTGGAATTGATGTGGTGTAGGAAAAGGTTCAGAGCTGGGAGGCCATGTGGCCAAATGATGAAAGTGTCATCCACATATCTCTTCCACAGGGAAAGTCTGAGGGTGGAAGTCCGGATGGCGTCTGATTCAAATTTCTCCATGGAAATATTGGCTATCACTGGTGACAAGGGGGATTCCATGGGGGTACCCTCATTTTGTTTGTAGAAGGAGCCATTCCAAGTAAAGTAGGTATTGTTGAGGCAGTGCCTAACCAGTGCAGGTGTATCGGGGTCTAGTCCATGTTGGACCAAATTTTAAATTATTTCAATGGTATCAGGTACTGGGACCTTGGTGAACAAAGAGACCACATCGAAGCTGACAAGGATATCGTCAGGGGACAGTACAACATCTTTGACCATAGAGACCAATTGGGCTGAGTTAAGTACTGCTGAGGAGGTCTTGCCAGTGAAAGGCAGCAAGGTATCTGACAGAAAACGGGCTAGTCTATAGGTAGGGGAGTTGATCGTGGATACGATGGGTCGTAGTGGGGTGCCTTCTTTATGAATCTTGGGAAGACCATAGAATCTAAGGGATCTTGCAGCAGAAGGTTTTAGGGAGGGACGTTTATTTGGGTCGATTAGGGAGGTCGAACTTGTGATGATCTTGTTAGAATTATATGGCCTTCCAAAGATACACAAAGAAGATACACCCCTTCGTCCCATCGTCTCTACTATCAACTCCCCCACCTATAAACTGGCACGTTTTCTTGCTGATATACTGCGACCTTTCACTGGAAAAACCACCTCTGCGGTACTAAATTCTACTCACCTAGTATCGACAATCAAAGGCATTTCCCTGTCCCCAGACGACCTGCTTGTCAGTTTTGATGTGGTGTCCTTGTTCACAAAAGTCCCGGTACCTGACACCATCGCTATCATTGAAGACCTGGTTCATCAAGGACTGCATACTGATGTACCCCCGCTGGTGAGACATTGCTTAATAAATACATACTTCACCTGGAATGGAACTTTCTACAAACAAACTGAGGGCACCCCAATGGGCTCCCCCCCTATCTCCGGTTGTAGCCAACGTATTCATGGAAAAATTTGAAACTGACGCCATCCAGACTGCCACTCTACGCCCGACCTTATGGAAGAGGTACGTGGATGACACTTTTGTCATCTGGCCACATGGCCAGCCTGCTCTAGACCAATTCCGCGACCACATCAATTCCATACACCCAGCCATCAGATTTACCATGGAGGTCGAATAAGATGGCAAACTACCCTTTTTGGATGTCTTAATTAAAAGGAGACATGATGGTTTAATGAGAGACAATTTCAACCGAGAAGATGGATTCTGGCTTAATAACCATTGGAAAGATTTTGATTTAAAGCTTTCGTGACTGCAGTAATTCATATTCTTAGCTCTTTCGGTAAAGTCACGTTGTTTTACATATATTTTATTGTGTTATTGTTTCCCTTCAACCTGACTTTACCGAAAGAGCTAAGAACATTGGAAAGATGTTTTAAACCATTTCGGTTCTTAATTAATTGTATTTTACGATGACCTTCAGACCGCAGCTCTTTCGCTGGCATTGACTCTTAATACCTCTCACACCACGGTTAATGGTATGGTTTACACCATGGAGTATAACAGCGCCTCGCAGCTGTCTCTCTCCCCCTCCTCCGTTCCGACCATGGATGAACTCGTCCGTCTGAACGGGGCTCGTAGCTATCCGTAGTGCTAAAGTTGAGGGTAAGAATCCACCCATTTTTTCGCCATATAGCATTGTGATATATAACGACTTATTGTTGGTAGCTTAGCTGATTGGAGAATATAATGAGTTTATTGATAACATGGAGGTAGTTTATATTTTAGTTTGTATTGGTTTACTATATGGTATTCATTATATAGTGTAGTGTATACCAAGTTACTGTTAATAGCTTAGCTTATTGAAGAATATATTGAGTACATGTATTATATTGATGTAATTTAGACTTAGGTTTTTTTCACATCGGTTTAATATATGATAGTCGAGTTGTTGCAGCCCATTTGGCGTCCATGTACTAGGTGCCTCTGTAGATGTGTAGGCTTTGACTTTAACATAGCTATTTCTATGACCAGTCATAAGCTAATCCCTCAGTTATTTAAATGCTAAATTCTCCTGTTTGATTTATACTAAGTGCCTCTGTGGATGTGTAGGCTTTGACTTTAACATAGCCATTTCTGTGACCAGTCACAAGCTAATCACTCAGCTATTTCAATGCTAAATTCTCCTGTTTGATTTGTACTAGGTGCCTCTGTGGATGTGTAGGCTTTGACTTTAACAAAGCCATTTCTGTGACCAGTCACAAGCTAATCACTCAGCTATTTCAATGCTAAATTATCCTGTTTGATATGTAAACCCCTTTGTCAAGGTGCCTCACTTCTCTAAACCAGCTTAAAAGACGCTACGATTCTTAACAACGTTCATTGAAGCTCTGTCGTCCCGACAGGTCTGTTCCTTTCACCTGAAGAAGGCCACTTGTGTTGTGGCCGAAACGTCGTGAGAATTTTATCGTGTTATTTTATTATATTAATTTATAATTTTATTCTCATTCTACGTGACTTTACCGAAAGAACCAAAGAAGAGGTGTGCAAATATTTAACGTGACAATTATTTTTTGTTTCAGCTCATCGTTAAGCTGAAGCATTGTTCGTGCGGATTCCCACGACCAGAAAATCGGAATAACTACTTGTTTTTTATTCGGACTCCCTGAATCTAATCCTGAAGATGCTTGGTGTAGTTTCAAGACAAATTTAATTTACAAATTTGGTTGTGAGAATAGTTCAACTTCCTGGTGAGCTTAATAATTTATGCATCAGACACGTGACAACAAATATGTCTGGTAGTGAGGATCTTTTATGAAAATTTGGCCAAATCATTACGTGCCTTAACCCAAAGTTTTATATTGAGCCAAGCCAACAAGGGGTAATCATGGCCCCATTGGTTTTCCACTGGAAATTAGCTCGGCCGAGCTGGAACCAAACAGTCCTATGGTGGCCTGACAGACATCCAAATCTAGCTGAGGGACAAGCTAGAACAAGCGTGGGGATAATGACATTCAATACACCTGAAATCATCCCATCTGAAGAAGATCAATAAAGTAGCATCTGAAGCTTGAGGCACTGAAGAAGCATGTGTGTGTGTGTGAGAGTGTGTATATCAGTTTGTGTGCCAGTGTGTGCATCACCACATCATAGACATGTGTCTTGACTCATTCATTACACGTGATGTCAGTGGCATGGCTCAGCTTCTGCAGTAGAAAAACAAGCCCTGTTTCTTGAGCCATGCAAGGCTGGCTTGGCATGGCCTCGGCACAGCTCTGTTGTGCCAATGGAAACAAAGTCGAATTATGATGAGTGCAGTCGTCTATGTACGGTGCTAAACAAGTTCAACATACATACATACATGATGTCCTGTAAAGTATGTCACAGATGTGCCCTAAATTTCCGTACCTTTCAAAACAGTGTTTCAGATTAAATGTATGTGTCTAATAGAGGTGACAGAACAAATTGTTGTGTGAATGGAAGGCATGGCATGAGGGCTGGAGAGAGTGGGAGATATTGCCACGGCGGTGTCACTCTGCAGATTGCGAGTTGCTGTATTGGTATTCCACTGCACACCACATCTCTGTCGTCCACATGCTGTCATCTCATAGTTTATATGCTGGCATTTCTCTCCAGGCTGCAAGACCCGTGCTGAAGATAACACGGCTTTGTAACATGCACGCTGGTTAGTGATTAATAATGTACTGTGAATAAAACAATATATGGTAGTTATGTCATAGCCGGCAACATAAACTCATTAAAACTTTCTTCTTTAGGCACATTGGTGTATTGTTTTCATTATTAAGTTCAGTTTTCTGAAAGCAATCCAATATGCTCCTATCTACCTCGTGATTTCAGCATTTCTATCATCTGCCTTAAATAAATGCCCTAGGTACAGACACTCTGATGTTTTTCCATTGTGTCCCTCCAAAAGACTTGCGTAACTTTAGTTTTTCTCATATTTATCTTGAGCCCAACTTTACAGCTTTCTTTATTAATGTGATCTATCAATTCCTGTTGTTATTTTGACCATGAGTTGTTATAATGTCTATTTCATCAGCATTTTCGAGATGATTAAAAAATATATATCTATAAGTGCGGCTTTATTTCTCCAATGAAATGCTTGGGAAACTTTTGATCATGTATTGGTGAGTAACTTTAGTGAAAACATATCACCTTGGCTGACTCTAATATGTATTTGGTTACATTCGCAACCGTGTAATGTGAGTGTAGGTGCTCTGCCATATGGTTCAGAAAGAGGAGCACTGAGAAATAAAATTGAACAATAGCTATACTCTTTGGTTCTTTCAGTAAAGTCGCGTAGGTAGAAAATATAAAATAAATTAAATCACAAATCTATTTTATATTTTATACCTACGTGACTTTACCGAAAGAACCAAAGAATATGGATCCCAGCAGTCACGAAAACTTCAAATCTAGAATGAACAATAGCTGATAATTGCAAAAAAAAAACTATCATGGAAAAATGTATGCTTGGAATGAAATTACAAAGAGAGGAGAGGACAAAATAGATGAGTGAACACAATGACTTCAAATTGACTATTAATAAAGGTGAGCTTAGGCCATACACTTTGCTGAAAGGGATAATGGCCGATGGTCGAGACTAGGTTGGAATGGCGCCTAAAGGAGGGAATACTACTGAAAGTGACAAAGTCAGCCAATCTGCAGCAGCTGGACGACTTCTTGTATTGCAAGAACGTGAGAGATAGCGACGCCTGTGGAAGGCCTTCAGCCAGTAGTGTATCGATAATGACGATGATAATTACTCGGCTATTCTATCGGATTTACTCGAATATGACGGAGAGTGCAGTGCCTTGACTGAATACAATTCATGGAAGGTATCAGCCAGGAATAAAGTTCAGGCCCTGCTACCCTGGTATGGCACATACTGTGTGTCAAAAGGTCAGTAGGCCTTTGCCATATGTTAGTCCGGAAAATATGTACTATCTTCTATATATATAAAAGTCAAAATTTCTCTGTGGGTTTGTGGCAGGGTTTGTGTGCGAGTTTGTATGTGTTCACGCGCTTGCCAAAGATTTTGCTCTCCAACCGTGGGGCTTACGTTAAATAAAAATAGCCAGGTAGCATGCCGTAAGCCCTGCCGTGAGAAAGTGATATTCCTTTTTCACATCCGTCAAATTTTAAATTGGTTTAATTGGCGATT
Organism: Petromyzon marinus; assembly: GCF_048934315.1. Classification (NCBI taxonomy): domain Eukaryota; kingdom Metazoa; phylum Chordata; class Hyperoartia; order Petromyzontiformes; family Petromyzontidae; genus Petromyzon; species Petromyzon marinus. The sequence continues at coordinate 10,695,084 of NC_133671.1, forward strand.
TAGTGTGATTTTTTGTGCGCTTCCTTTTTCTTTCTGTACTTATTTATGACGCGTGCAAGACTATACCAACTCACGCGCCTTTGGTGGGGGAGACGGCCCGTGCCAATTTGCACGCCTTCAGTGGGAGTGAGGGGGACATTTTCTTTCACGTTAAAAATGCTATAAAAATACACAAAAAGCTCAGGTAAATTCTTCAATTTCATTTCCCCCCACCCCGATGCATGCAGTTATTACTGCTTTACAGTCGGTAGATGCTACCACTATAGACCATAGATATTACTGCAGAGCGGTCAGGGAGATCGTGCCTTGGGAGGGGGGGGGGTCAGGGGTAGCAGCCCAGCCCCAGCCTGCCAAAGTGCCACCTCGGCCGTCTGGACAATCTAGGCGAGGACGGAGACTCTGCATGGGACTAGGCCTCACCACGCCACTCTGTCAGGTGAGTACTTTGTGCTATAGAGTACTTTGTGCTATAGAGTCGATAAATACTGCTATAGAGTCAGCATGTACTACTGTAGTGATAGCAGGTACCACCAGAGTATGCACTGCTGTAATCATAGCAGGTATCACCACAGTCAGTACGCACTGCTGTTAGATTTTTAAGAGTAGTTTTGAATATTTTTTTGGCCCGGGCAATGCCAGGTATATAAGCGAGTATATTATAAAGCTTACATAATGCATACTAACATAAGTGCACATAACACATTTATGGATAATGATATACTGAGACATATATGCATACTGGTGCTGTCACTAAACATTTTAAAACCCCACATGTTGCAAAGCAGAAATCATGCAGCACTGCATTATCACAATATCTGAATTGTTAAACAAATGAATAATGACGAACGACCGAGATGTACAACATATACAATTTGTAATTTTACTGTGACCTGCTGAGTCATATACACCTGTTCACCTCTTTGTAGCATGCAACAATACGCAATGTGCTTCAATGTTGTTATAAACGCAGCCTCTCCTTTACGAGCAGTGATTTATAAGGTATGAGGCAATGATTCTAGTCTCCATGCATTTTTTTCCATACATACCTCATTTAATGCACATGCTAATCAACAATTGCATAATTTCCGAGAAAAAATAAAGTTGATAACTATAAAATGGCAAACTATATCTCTCCGGTGTGTTTTTGGATTGTGCCGCATGCTGTTCAGCACGATGTCCCAACGTTTCACTCCACTGAAGAAACTCCAAGCACACGGAGTAAAACGCCGGACATCGCACCAAACAATACACGGTGCAATCCAGAAGCGCATTGAAGAGCTGCACAGGACAAGTGCGGACACCTACACAATGTGGCAAATGGCTATTCTGTGCTCACGAGCACAAAACGACAGAATATTTTTTTCAGCGATGACTGGTGTGCCAGACAAATAGAAATGTTGCAATTAAAAAAAAAGTATTTGGCAATCTAAGTGACCTTTCACAACGGGTAGGTTTTTCGTTGTTGTTTACGATCAGGGGATATAAGAATGGCACTTGTCTGCAAATGTCATCATGTCATCATCCGAATGGACCCACATAAAAGGTCCTTGTCAATAGCATACGCACACTTGCTCACAGTCTGAAAAAGCCTGCAGAATAATCCTATTTGGAGACTGCCTTTTGTACATTTGTCATACTATATCCCCTTGCTAGCCTGCCTTACCCAGCAGGAGTGGCCTAATGGCTTAGGGAGCCGCAAATGGGACTGCTAATGGGGAATTATTGCATCATCTATGAATTGTGTTAATGGAAGCTCCTATTATAAAGTGTGGGCCTGCCACAAATAGAAGAACCTTTTTGGCTGTAGGTTTCGAAGATCATTCAGACTGCATGTGCGTACCGGGTCCTCGTGCGAGTTAGCTTGCTTGTGAAGGCCACAGCTGGCCTATTAATGGTGCAATCCCTGGCACGGTCATCTCGTTGCTGCTTGGTGCCCAGCTGTCCACTTCTATACCAGCTCATGCACAGCTGCAGTCGCTACTTGTGATTAGTACACACAACTGCACACGTCTCAGCTTGAGCTCATTGCACAAATGTCTTCGTGCATTTAATGCACAAATCACCGCATGTGGTCAATGCCACCGCATCCATCTACCGGTGATCAATGTGAATATCTCCACTCCCGCTCAATGTTTGCATTCCTCCTTGGTTCAGAGTGCCCATCTCTTGCTGTGACTCATTGTGGGTACCTATCAGTGTATTGAATGCACCATTTTCACCTTATGCCAAGCTCATGAATTCAACAGAAGGCTCAGCAGGTATTGAGTACATTTATTTTTTTATAAATATACAACACAGCCAAAGAAACACTCTCAAAGTATCACTGGCAATTTAGTTTTGCCATGTGCCACATATGTTTTTTACGTCTTTAAATATACATATTGGTCCAAATTATTATAGAGTATATCTTCACTTGCTTTGGTGCTATCTAAAAACAATGATTTGGAGGAGTGGATCCAGAATGGCACTCAATGCAGACTAATTACATGACTATCCGTAACACTGACTCTGGGCTTTATATGTTTGTGTAGCTGAGTAAAATAGAATACTTTGGACTAGATATTATGTTTGCTATTAAACAAATGGTGGTGTTGGGAACTACCAGTATAGTACGGTATATTGTCATATAACCAAATGTCACATATTTGCCCTGATCAATTAACCTCCCAAACCCAGTGCATAATCTGCAGTGTTACTTTCATTTTCTAAATATTATCACAAATTTGACCTTTTCACACAAGAGTATATTGTTAATCTCCCGTGGATTAACGTACTTCTACGACACAGTAAAGTATCCCCCCCTCCCCCATTTTTTTTGCAATTTGTGTTAAAAAAAATTCCAACAACCTACGGTGTGTCAATTGCTATATATGTTCACAAATCCGACCTTTTACACATATGTCCATATCTCAGTTCCCAGTGAGCCAGATATGTACCATTCTATTATACTTGGCTCGAGGACCACAGAAGAAAAAGTTATTTCACATATGGAGTTTAACTGCTCGCAAAAATACATTAAATACATAAATTACCTGCTATGCTGAACCAAAAACAAAACATCTTAATGAATTGACCTGGCACAGAGATATATGCTTCCCAATCGTTGATGCAGTTAATTTAGTCAAAGTGATTTTCTCATTAAATGAGCATTGATGTCGTGCTCATCTACTTTTTACAGCCCAGTTGTGGAAATTCCACATTCATATGACAGGGACAAGTATACCGCAAGAAAATTATCGTGGGCTTCCCTGAAAAGTGGTAACTATTTTATCGACTGCAGAGGGATGATGATAAATTTCTCACCTCCCCATACTGGACATCTGTGAAAAAAGAGCTTCATAGCTCATTGGATTCCTCCAGTCGAAAAAAAGATTCTGATTCTGATAACTTTCATAGAATAGGTCAATAATGAAAGAATAATACCAAAGGCAATTAAGAGCCCTTGTACTTACGAAATGCACTGCATTTAACAATTAGAAGTGAACGGAAATGTTTATACCTCTAAATACTGTAAATAGGATGAATAGCCATGGCTTATAAAGCATGATTGTAAGATCTATTGCGCACATATGTGCACAACTGCTCCCAAGGGATTCGTATCATGCGTCTTATTTATACGCATTTGAAGTCAAATAATTTACATTTCTTAAGATGTGCGTTATATGTCCAATATTATCTCCAATTAGAAATTATATTTTACTATGAAGTGTACTGTCGTTGTTAAATTAATTGTAGTTTAACAAAATTCAAATAACTATGGAGTGCCCATTGGTTTTTCGGTAAAGTCACGTATGTAGAAATACCATAAAATTATATTAAAATAAATCAATCACGACGTTTCGACCGCAACACAAGCGATCTTCATCAGGTGTAAAAAAACAAATCACGGAGGTAAATGCAACAAGAAGATGAGAGACGAGAATTCAACAAACTTAAGAAAAAATGTGTGATGCACAACCAGTCAGGCCAACAACACAGTTAAACACTTACCTGGTGGACCACGAATTTCAGAAGAGTGTTTTTTTTTCATTGCTTCTCTGTCCATCTTTCCTCTCCTTGCCTCTTGGTGTCTCTGTATACGTATTTCTGCTGACTTGTACCTCGTATTTGTTCACTCTGTCTATGCTGGTATGTTCAATCCAGAGGTTGAACACGAAATTTAACACTCTTCTGAAATTCGTGGTCCACCAGGTAAGTGTCTAACTGTGTTGTTGGCCTGACTGGTTGTGCATCACATATTTTTTCTAAGGTTTGTTGAATTCTCGTCTCTCATCTTCTTGTTGTATTTACCTCCGTGATTTGTTTTTTACACCTGATGAAGATCGCTTGCGTTGCAGTCGAAACGTCGTGATTGATTTATTTTAATATAATTTTACGGTATTTCTACATACGTGACTTTACTAAAAAAACCAATGAGTAATTTATGCAGTCACGAAAGCTTTAATTCTTTATTAACTATGGAGTGCTCAGAGGTTTTGATGTTCCCAGAATTTACAAGCATTAGCATATTTTCTAGATAATTCTTCTGTTCTTACAATTCTATAATATATTTGTTAAGGGTTTTTAAAATCCAATATTGTGTGTGAATGCATTTCACATTTGACAGTTTATGGAAAAACTAAAACAAGGTGATAACGACCGCATATTAAGATTTTCAAATGTTCGTTCGTTTGTTTCTCAATCCGCTTGTCCTGGTGAGGGTCGCGGCGGCATCATGTTGAGTAGGGTCAGAGCTCCCTTTCCCTGGCGACTGACTCTAGCTCTTCCTGGGGAATTCCCAGGCGTTCCCAGTCTAGCCAAGCGACAGTCCCACCAGCGTGTCCTGGGCCGGCCCCGAGGTCTTCGCCCAATGGGACGTGCTCGGTAGAGTTCCAGGGGGAGTCTACCAGGGGGCATCCTTACCTGGTGCCCGAACCACCTCAACTAGCTCCTCTAGATGTGGAGGAGCAGCAGATTGAGCAAGGCTGGCAACATCGGGTTTTTTTCTATCGGGTTTTCATGGTATTAATAAATAACCCGATCATCTCAGATGGTGAAAAATCCGGTTTTATTCGGTTTATTGCCAGTTAATCTCTATAATTATAGCCCCCACCAAAGAGAGACAAACAACACGTCCCGCTACAAGATTATGGTCAAAGGTCACAAGACGCCGATGGCTGTCCAATGTCAGTGAGTGGCCTGAGCTGCAAAAAATCGCCGTCAAGCTGTACAGCATTGTCACGTCCAGTGCCGCATCCGAGAGGAGCTTCTCCACCACGGCCTTTGTTCACTCTGAGCTGAGGAACAACCTGAGTGTGAAGTCGGTGGAGAAGCTCGTCTTCATTAAAGAGCAACATTCCCGCCTTCTTGGACGGTGCGGTTGAGATGATCGAAGAGGACAGCGAATCCGATGACTCTGGCGCCAATTGACGACAACTTGACTTGCCAGATTAAAACCATGCTTTTTTTTTACAAAATCGTTTTTTTTCAATAAAACGAATAACCCAATAAAATTTGCAAAAAAATAGTCGGGCTTTTTCCACCCTTGAGATTGACTCTGATGCTCTCCCGGATTACCGAGTTCCTCACCCAATCACGGAGAGTGAGCACAGCAACCCTGTGGAGAATCCTTATTTCGGCCCCTTGTACCCAGGATCTCATCCTTTCGGTCATTGCCCAAAGCTCATGATCATAGGTGAGGGTGGGAACCTAGATCGACCTGTAAACTGAGAGCTTTGTTCGAGAGCTCATCTCCCGCTTCACTACCAAGGAATGATACGGTGCCCGCAAGACTGCGGACACTTTACTGATCCGCCGGCCGATCTCCCACTCCAACATACCATCACTGGCGAAAGAGATCCCGAGGTACTTAAACTCCTCCACTAAGGGCAGCTGTTCCTCCCTCACCAGGAGAGCATAATCCTACAGAAGTGAACCATGACCTTTATGAAAATGTTGTGTGTGTCATGAAGGAAATATGAATACGAATGCAAGAAATGTAAATATAATTATTATACAATATTAAAAACAATGTATTGCTATTAAAATATAATGAAAGAATACGTGTTTTTAAATAGTAAAATGGGTTTTTATCATTGAATGTTTCTTTGTTGTGTATTAGTCACTGTATATGTAAAATAAATGTATGCGCTAAATTTGCTTCACTTTGGAATGTGCAGTTTTGTTTAACAAATCCAGGGCTTCCTTTAAAGTAACAGTCTGTAGGTAGGCTCTTAATTAGTTACACAAAATTCACGACTACACTACAACAGTAATTGTAGTGAAGGAAAGCAAAGGTAAAGGTACAGCATTGAATTAACTTTTTCAAGCCACTGCTGGTATATCAAATAGAGGGAGCTCTAGAGACCTTATCTACAAGGTATTCTCGCCCACTTCTCCAGGCTGACGAGTTGAAGAGGTGGGAGTACCCGCCCTTTATCCCCAACACACGTTGCCTGCCGATCGACTAAGTGTCGTCTACCTCCTATGTGCTCTGCTGGGTGGATAAACGCGGGGAAATAAATAAAAAAAACTCACCCATTGTTTCAACTGCTGCACCAGTAGATTGAACCGGAGTGACAGTGTGCTAACCATTACAGCAGTGGTTCTCAAACTTTTTGGGCTATTTCACCCCCGTGTTGAATTTTATTTCAACCGAGTGCCCCCTTGCCTGACCTGACAAGGTTCTGAGAAATAAACGTTATGACTAATGAATATCAATATTTTAACCAATTGTCCATTTTGTGAGGAATCATAACTAGCAAGAAACTGCAAGCGAAAACAAAACACAATCAACGGACGCTCTGCATGCATGCACGAAGTAATTTGTTTGTGCTCGCTGGTTACTATTATCCATACGTATGTAAAATAGTATCAATTGACATGATAATTTCATCGAGTAGTTATCTAAGGAGGCCTAGTATTCAGGGTTTAATGTATCTGTGACTTTGAGGTTGTTTTCAATCCATCCAGATAATATATGGTGTGGATGTTGTCATAGAAATGCATTACCTTTATTAGATGGCAGTTGCATGCAGCAACCAGAAATTAGAGGATTTCTCTTTAAACTCTGACAAAACTTGCCTCAATATTATTTGATCGTAAAATAAATTCCTTATTATGTTAACTAAATACTTCTGTGATCTAAAAAAAACCCGACGAATACCCTGCTGGAGATGCAGCCTCAATTGGCGTGACAATGTTTCGCTCGCTCAGCAAAAAAAAAAGGATTTAACCAGGGATTGACTCCACTCTGATTAAACAAATGTGCAAACCGAGCTCTTTTGACTTGTCATATCATTCATGGCAACACACATTAAGTGGGATATTTATTAATAATACAGTCAACTGTATTTATGGTTTCAATGTTACAATTCTTTACTCGTTGGTTAAAAATAAACACTGCAGTAATATTTAGAGAAAATATACAATAATTCAGATTACTGGGTGCTTTCATGTGCTCAATTACTCTACAAAATAGCAATGGGAACAGGTATAATTTGAACAATAGCAATATTCAGCTTGGACTTGATTTGAAGCTTTCGTGACTGCAGGGATTACTCTTTGGTTTTTTCGGTAAAGTCGCGTATAAATAAGAAATAATAAAATAACATAATAGCGAACGACGTTTCGGTTGCAACACAAGCAGCCATCATCAGGTACAGAAGAGCTAAATTATGAGAGAGGGGAGACACATAACCTCAGATGTATATACAGACACCCAAGTAGGGGGAACTGACACAGATACAACAGGGGACACAGAGAGAGAAGCATACCAGACAAACAGGGTTTAGCAAAGCGAGTCAAAAAGCCAAATCGAACTGTTGTGTGCTCAAACGAACTTTGGGGCGGTGCTAGTTTTTGTAGGTGGAAATTCCACAACCCCAAGAGCTAACTAAGTTTCTTCACAGCGTAACCACCATTGACTTTCCCTACAGAAAAATATGTAATTTTATTCATAGGATATTAACATTCCTCCTTGGGATTGCGTGTCATGTGCTTCATCTACAGCACTAAATGGTAAAATGTTAAGTCCCAAGCAAGTAAATGTGTGTGTATATAATTGTACAAAATGTTCACTTAAGTCAATTATAGAAGTTTCTTAAAGGCAGATAATGTAAAGCACTCCACCTTGTGTGGTATTGAGGAAACATTTAAGATTGCGAAATTAATAAAGGGAAGTTTCAAATGAATTGGAAAGGCATAACGGCAAATTGTGCATGGAAAAAGTAACCACTTTACTAATGCCCGAGTTATTGTTCTTGAGTAAAAAGAAGAATCATCAAGAAGAGACCATTACAATTGATTTTTGTAGTTTCCTTCAGTTACAATAATTTACTCGAATAAAGGGCACGCATCTTAACACAAAAACATCATTATAAATGTTTTAATGTCCCGCATACAATATGAATAATGGATAACAATTGCAATAATATTAGTGGGATGAAAGGGATACAATAATTGTTAATATTAGAAGAGATAGTGTTTTTCATTTCATTGTCATTCATGGTAATGAACTCATAACCACCCAGAAGCGTAAATCATGAAAGAACCTGCTTGATAAATGGGATATTAATAAACTGCATTTCTTATAGCCGAAATACAGAGTTGTCCATACGGTTTACATTCATTCACGTGGTTGATTAATTCCGATTGGAAACACTCACCCGTCTCGTGTAGCTCCACTTTTCAGGGTGATCTGCAGTGTGGCAGTCGAAAACTTCTCTCCATTGTTGATTTCAGTGTTAATGTCAAAAACATTGGTTTCGCTGGGCAGGACACCAATGAACGATATGCCTCTCTTGCATTTTACCCTGCGACAAAAATATTTAAAGCGTTACGCTTATAGAATCACAAAGACGCAAAAAGATGGCAAGCATAACAACATCTGCAATTTGCCAAGAAGATGCGGTGATATCACCACAGATCTTACATCAAGGAAGGTCCACCTTGACTCATGACTGTATGTAACAACAACAGTCACCATTTGCCACTAAGCGGTGATGACGTGCAAGGCTATGTGCAATTTGAGGCCACGTGAAACATCAAAGGCTCGCTGACAGGAGATCACGGGACATATCCAGGTGTTATGGGTTGACTGACTCAGATCACTAACATGCACCACCTGTTTTCCCCACTGTGCCACTTCCATGTGTTTTAGCTGCTCGGCGCTCTGCTCGTTGTGTGAGCGTTACTCCTCTGCTCTCCATTGTTGTTGGAGGGCAACTGACTCCAACTGTCCAGTAGCCTCCTCCACAGAAATCGATGTTGACACCGCTGGTATCAGTTATCGGCAAGTCAATTCAATTTCACACCCTCATGTACTACATCAGCCCATTCCTTCTCTAACCTATGCAATTCCCATTTATCCCCCTCTATCCAGCCAACAAAAAACTGCTTGGTATTGTGGTGGCTGGGCATGTGGGCTACGTGACCCAGACAAAATAGCCTCGCCTGCTGGAGGAGCTCTGGAACTCACAGCTTCCCAGACCTCACCACCACGCTCCCACACTCCTTTAATTATTTTGCTCAGATTGGAGCCACTCTCTGTTGGTTGGCAGTGTCCTACCCTTAGTGGAGAACCGTCCATTCCTCAGCGTAACTGTAGCCAAAACCAGCCCAATTGACCTCCTGTATTCTACAGAGGTTGAGGCGGTACTGGTCAAGCCGCTAACATAGGAGCATAGGAGGAATGGCAGCCTCTCCTCTGCAGTGAGCGTTCAAACATTCCACGTGGACCATCTGCAGTGGTTTCCTGCTGTTTCTGGATTAACCCTGGGTGGGGTTGGGGGTGGTCATTTTGAAGGTGTGAGGTGTTAGCAGCCCCCTCACACCCGTCCATGGCCCCCATTGACCGCTGTCGTGGCTGCGTGCACGCCACGAGGGGAACAGCTGATTAATATAGGCCTCCCTCGAATGGCATTGCCTACAGCACACCACATTGGTACTGACTGGTAACCAGCAAGGAAACTGTGGTTGTTTGTCCAGCCACACAAATACATGCACAGATACATGCACATACATGCTGAATAAATAAATTCCATTAAAAACGATAAGGATATGCCATTATGTGGCTAAATGTACAATAATGGCAGCTACAATCTAAATGACGATGGGTTATTTGCAATCAAGCTATTCATTTACAAGCATAGCTTTTCTAAACTTTTGAAAAATAAAAAAGTTACAGTTAGGGAAAAAAGTATTTGATCCCCTGCTGATTTTGAACGTTTGCCCACTGATAAAGAAATGATCAGTCTATAATTTTAATGGTAGGTCTATTTGAACAGTGAGAGACAGAATAACAACAAAAGAAATCCAGAAAAACGCATGTCAAAAATGTTATAAATTGATTTGCATTTTAATGAGGGAAATAAGTATTTGACCCCCTCTCAATCAAAAATATTTCTGGCTCCCAGGTGTCTTTTATACAGGCAACGAGCTGAGATTAGGAGCACACTCTTAATGGGAGTGCTCCGAATCTCAGCTTGTTACCTGTATAAAAGACACCTGTTCACAGAAGCAATCAATCAATCAGATTCCAAACTCTCCACCATGGCCAAGACCAAAGAGCTCTCCAAGGATGTCAGGGACAAGATTGTAGACCTACACAAGGCTGGAATGGGCTACAAGACCATTGCCAAGCAGCTTGGTGAGAAGGTGACAACAGTTCGTGCGATTATTCGCAAATGGAAGAAACACAAAAGAACTGTCACTCTCCCTCGGCCTGGGGCTCCATGCAAGATCTCACCTCGTGGAATTGCAATGATCATGAGAAGGGTGAGGAATCAGCCCAGAACTACACGGCAGGATCTTGTCAATGATCTCAAGGCAGCTGGAACCATAGTCACCAAAAAAACAATTGGTAACACACTACGCCGTGAAAGACTGAAACCCTGCAGCGCCCGCAAGGTCCCCCTGCTCAAGAAAGCACATATACATGCCCGTCTGAAGTTTGCCAATGCACATCTGAATGATTCAGAGGACAACTGGGTGAAAGTGTTGTGGTCAGATGAGACCAAAATGGAGCTCTTTGGCATCAGCTCAACTCGCCGTGTTTGGAGGAGGAGGAATGCTGCCTATGACCCCAAGAACACCATCCCCACTGTCAAACATGGAGGTGGAAACATTATGCTTTGGAAGTGTTTTTCTGCTAAGGGGACAGAACAACTTCACCGCATCAAAGGGACGATGGACGGGGCCATGTACCGTCAAATCTTGGGTGAGAACCTCCTTCCCTCAGCCAGGGCATTGAAAATGGGTCGTGGATGGGTATTCCAGCATGACAATGACCCAAAACACACGGCCAAGGCAACAAAGGAGTGGCTCAAGAAGAAGCACATTAAGGTCCTGGAGTGGCCTAGCCAGTCTCCAGACCTTAATCCCATAGAAAATCTGTGGAGGGAGCTGAAGGTTCGAGTTGCCAAACGTCAGCCTCGAAACCTTAATGACTTGGAGAAGATCTGCAAAGAGGAGTGGGACAATATCCCTCCTGAGATGTGTGCAAACCTGGTGGCCAACTACAAGAAACGTCTGACCTCTGTGATTGCCAACAAGGGTTTTGCCACCAAGTACTAAGTCATGTTTTGCAGAGGGGTCAAATACTTATTTCCCTCATTAAAATGCAAATCAATTTATAACATTTTTGACATGCATTTATCTGGATTTTTTTGTTGTTATTCTGTCTCTCACTGTTCAAATAAACCTACCATCAAAATTATAAACTGATCATTTCTTTGTCAGTGGGCAAACGTACAAAATCAGCAGGGGATCAAATACTTTTTTTCCCTCACTGTACATCATAGAGCACTCAATTTGTTTTAAAAATGCTTGTGCAACATGGAAATAAGATTATGTCTGGGGTATTGATCTGATGGAGTACGCTTAAGAGGCACAAAACTGCTGCGACATTTAGCACAGGACCCTTGAGTGCTCTTGTGAGACAAGGGTTGAGCTCTGGACTCACTAATTCTGCCACAGTTAATAAAAGGGAACATATTTGTTTATTTTCCAAGATTACACAAAGAGTGGGTTCCTGGCAGAGCAAATTTGCACAATGCTTTGTTTAGGTGTCATATCCTTGACCTCAATCCAGTTGAAGGGTTTAAAAAATCTAGCCAGGGTTGCAGTGATCATTTATTTATGATTATATATACAAATATGATTAAATGGCAAAGTACAGGAAAACCTTGCCCAACACGGCTTTATTGAACGCGTGTTTCGGATCCGCAAAGTTTACCTAATCAGGTCTGTTTTCCAGAACATGGGGGTGATGTTTTGGCCATACGCGGTTTTACGCTGCTATGATTCTCATATCCGCGTGGAAAAGTAGTGCCGTGGGAGTGCTGCATCCGTTGCAAGGTGTGAATGAATCGACTGTGAGAACGATTTATCTACCATGCATGTTTTTGATGTTTGTTGCTTTTAGTGTGTTATTTTTGTGTGATAATGTTACATACTCAACACTCAGAATGGCACAGCATAAATGTTCACACATTGCTGCATGCATCTAGCCAGGACTTTAAGTCATACTGATGCCGCCTAGTTGGCGAACCATGAAGGTTCAAGTGACAGTGTTAGGGGAGAGCATGGGGCTAGCAATTCAGAGTCAGGGGCGAGCGTTGGCCATGAGTACAGAAGTGCGGGAAGGGTAATGGAGATGTGGGTTTTGAATTCAGATTAAATTGAAACATAGAGAGTGTGTGTATACACACACAAGTAATGGAGAGTGACTTAGCCTCCTACATTATAGACTGCCAGTACACTCACCAAACTTAATAACTAGGCTACAGTCTACATTATAGACTGTCAGTACACTCACTCTGATCAAAAACAAGGCTACAGTCTACAATAATGGTTATTTGTTTTATTATTTCTATTTTTTTTATATTTTTTATCACTTTATTTTTCTTATTATTTTTCAATCTACGTGACTATCGAAAGAACCAAAGATTACTATTGTAGTGACATCGCGGATGTCACTGTATGGTGCCTGCCCTAGAGGGGCACGGCGTGCGATGTACTCACATCGCGGACATCACGTATGCAGCAGCATCGTGCATGTCACCGAGTAATGCCGGCTCTAGCAATGCATGGCGTGCGATGAACCGTCATCGTTGACACCCCGTAGGTGGGTGTACTACCAGCCCTAGTGAGGGCTTGGTGAGTGGCACCACGCATGGCATGCAGTGCTGTCTCCTAACGGAGGGAGTGGGAAAGTGTCAACACAGGGACAGGGTTACCCTGGGCCATGGCACTTTGGTTGACCCCGAAGGCACGTGACTGGTAAAGTCTACAGGGGGCCCCCAGATGGGGGCTCAGGGGTGGTCACGTGTCCAGGGGAAAGTTGTCTCAAGAATAGTCGAGAGCCAGAGCTCTCTCAAAGGTGGGCGGGGCCAAGGGCGGAGCCGGCTCCGACCTGGGAGCATATAAGCCGGGTCTCTGCAGTTCCGGGGTCGGCGTTGCTACCGCCATCTGAAGATCTACGGTCTACGTCAAGAAGAGTCTCCAACACGTCGGTCTGGAATCCGAGGCGGGGTCTGGTCCATTGTAGCTAACTCCCAGTGTGTTAGTATAGTTAGCCGTGTGATCCACCACCCTTGGCTGTTAACTGGTAAAGGGGCAGCTACCCCTTTGTGTATTCGTGTTGGTGTAATAAATGTGTTGCCTCTAACAAGTACGTTTGCGACTCAGTTGGGCCCACTACACTATTATAGAGTTAGTATAGCTATGACTACAGCCAATACACACTGCTATAGAGTTAATATAGCTACTACTACAGCCAGTACAAACTGCTATAGAGTTAGTATAGCTACTACTACAGCCAGTACAAACTGCTATAGAGTTAGTATAGCTACTACTACAGCCAGTATGTCCTGCTATAGAGTTAGTATAGCTACTACTACAGCCAGTACAAACTGCTATAGAGTTAGTATAGCTACTACTACAGCCAGTATGTCCTGCTATAGAGTTAGTATAGCTACTACTACAGCCAGTATGCACTGCTATAGAGTTAGTATAGCGACTACAGCCAGTACACACTGCTATAGAGTTAGCATAGCTACTACTACAGCCAGTACGTCCTGCTATAGAGTTAGTATAGCTACTACTACAGCCAGTATGTATTGCTATAGAGTTCGTATAGCTACTACTACAGCCAGTACGTCCTGCTATAGAGTTAGGATAGCTATTAGTACAGCCAGTTCAGTTCAGTTCATTTAATAGGTATTGCCCTGTGAGCCATGCGGCTGTTGACTCAGGTGCAACCGTAACAAACAAAAACATGAACAAAAAACATCTTAAAGTGACTACACGCAACAGAAAAATCCATGAAAAAACAGCAAAGTCTTCCAGAAAAAACACCGTATATTAACGTTGTGTGCAAAAATCCCAGTGGGATGCGAGTCAAACAATAACAACCATAAGACAATTTAGATTAAAGTTATCAGGTTAACTCTGTACTTCAACGAACAAACATGGCTAAACCATATGTTTTCGAAATCACCAAAATAAAGATATAAAAAACAATGTAACAGTGATCATAGGAACTGTGATTCAAATTTAACAACAAACGATATACATAACATGTACGACCAAACGTTGCAGCCATAGTTGGCAGCATGAGTCACTCCATAACAGCAGGAGTATCCGCAGGAGTATCAAAAATTTTCAATACAGATTTAAAGGTCAGCACACTATAATCAAAACTCAAGATCATACTTTGGAGTGGTCATCCTGAGCGATACATTTGGTTTAAGGCCACTGCATAGCAGTGGCAGCTAGGGGTGTACAGCTGCTCAAGAGCAGTTTTGAGTGAAGATCTCACAGGTAATGATCCAAGTTGCAGTTTATTGGCGATAGAATTCTAGACCCTGGGGGCATCAACAGCAAAGGCCCTTCCTCTGGTATTTGTATGGAAATAAGGAATGTGAAGCTGGTAAATGAGCGAGGACCTTAGGTCACATTTGTTCTTCGAAACAGTGAGGAGATCCAGCAGGTAGTCTGCTGATTTTTTGTAAGTACATCATGAATAAATGAGATCTGATGCACAAGCCGTCGATCATTAAGATATTTTAAGTTTGACCCAATGGAGAGATTGCAGTGGTGGGTCCTATATAGGCAGTTCAATGCAAATCTTCAGGTCGAGTGATAAATTGAGTCAAGCTTCTTCAGTACAGTACTGTGGGCTGATTTATATACGATGTCACAGTAATCAAGTAGAGGAAGTATGGTAGCTTTTCGATTTTAAGCTTTCGTGACTGCAAGGATTCATCTTCTTGGTTCTTTCGGTAAAATCACGTAGAATGATAATAAAACAATTTTGTTTTATTGTTTTATTCTCATTCTACGTGATATTACCGAAAGAACCAAGAAGATATGGTAGCTTTGATCAATTCCAAACGGAACATAGGGGGGAAGAAGTGCTTGTGTCGATACAGAAAACCAATTTTTAATTTTGTCTTTTTACCAATTTAATCAATGTGATCTTGAAAATTCAGTTTTGAATCAAAAATTACCCCAAGATACTTATAGATCTTGACTCACTCTATTTGATAATTTTTTAAGGAATTTAATTGGAGAAAAATAACGTCCTGCTTTAGGCCTGGTGAGAAGCATAGCATCTTGGTTTTGGAAGTATTCAGGACTAGTTTAAGAGCAACTAGCTGATGTTGTAGTTTGTTGAAATCACCCTGGAGCTTAGTACTCATGTCATCCGGAGAGCGGCCAGCAGTAATCAGTATCGTGTCATCTGCAAACAGATTTACCCTGAAATAATGCAGGTCAGTGCCCAAGTCATTTACATAAAGAAAGAACAAGAGGCGGCCAAGGATGGAACCCTGTGGAACCCCTTTTGTTATCTTAACACTGTTTGACCTCCAACCATCTATGAATACACTTTGGGTGCGAGAAGAGAGGTATTTTTTAACCATTCACTGCGTGTTTGGAGGAACGGAGGCAACTTAAGCTAAGCAGGGTGTTGTGGTCGACTGTATCAAAGGCTTTGGACAAGTCAAGAAAAAGACTGGCACAGTAATGCTTATCAATGCTACTGTATATGTGATTCAGAGAGTCTAATGCAGCAGATGTGGTGCTGTATTTTTTTGGAAACCCAGATTGGTTTCGATGTAAAAGATTGTTGTCGGACAGGAAACTGCTAATTTGGTAGTTCAATAATTTTTCAAACATTTTCATCAACGGGGACAAAATTGAGATAGGTCAGTAGTTATTTGGATCATCTTTAGGGCCCCCTTCGTGAAGTGGACGAACATAGGAATGTTTCCATTCTAGAGGTACTGATGCTTCTTTGATGGACAGGTTGAAAATATGGGCTATAGGTTTGTATTTTAGGTGACCAACAGTTATCAGAGCAAAGACGGGAATACTATGTGCTCCAGTACAGGAGGACCCTTTGAGGTAGGACAGTTGTTTCAGAACATTACTTTCGTGGATAGGCTTGAAACTAAATTCGTTAAATATTTAGACAAGGGTGTAGGAAATTGCATGAGCAGGGATGACTCCCAATATATTAACAAAAAGGTTCAGAAATATGAAGGTTAAAATTGTCGACAATTTTTTGGGGATCTGAAAAAGTCCCCATTTCCGTTAAGCACAACGGGAAGATTATCTGTGTTAGATGCCTTTTCGATACATTTTACTGTTTTCCAGAAGATCCTGGCGTTGCCATGTGATTCCAGGAGAGTGGAGGAAAAATAAGCATTTTTTGCATGCCGTATTTTTTTGATACATCTATTCCTTAAAATCCTGTACTCTAGCCAGTCATTGACCAAATTACTTTCCTGAGCACATGCCCAAGCCTTGTCCCTAGTTTTCATGAGGTTAGTAATCAAAGGATCAAACCATGGTGGGCGGTTGCCTTTAATTTTAAATCTAACCAATGGAGCATGTTTGTCAAAAATTTGGAGATACGTGTAACTGAAGGTCTCCCAAGCCGTAGTCAGGTTGGGGATATCACAAACCTTGTCAATATCAGAGTGAAGCACATCATTTGTAAATGCCTGTATGCTGAAGTGATTCATGGAGTGCTTATCAACCAATTTAGGGGGGTCTTTGGGTCTGGCTGACGATCTCATCCCAAATATGAAGGAGTGATCACTAAGGTTATTACCCAGAACACCAGTAAGTGAGAAATTGTGAGGGGCATTAGCCAACAGGACGTCAAGCAGAGATGACTGTCCCAGATTTTTTAGGTTGGGAGTTGTGGGGACATTTATTAATTGAAATAGGTTAAATTCATTTGCAAAATGTGTGGCCACGGCCGGCGGATTTAACTAATTCCAATTCAGATCACCCACTAAAACTTTCACCTTTAGGGAGGGCCCCAAGAAGCTCCCTCAGTGCAGTCCCAGCTTCAACATCCTTAACACTAGGCGGTCTCAGCACACTCCCAATATCTGTTGATTTTTAGGGAGAGTGATTCTGAGAGCCAGACCTTCAAAGCAACATGTTTTTAACAAGGAATGAGCTGGTGAACATGAAATAGTACTACGAACATAGATGGCAATTCCACCTTCTTTAGACCCTTGGTCAAACCGAAAAAGGTTGTCGTTGTCAATTGTAATCTGCAAGTCATTGGCGGCCAGAGTGAGAAATGTTTCTGTTAGGCAAAAAATGTCCAGGTCCAGGTTTGCCACTTCTAGTTTTAGTTGACTTAATTTAATCACGAGCCCTCTGATGTTGACGTGTAGAACACCAACACCTTTTCTGCCAGAAAAATCTACAGAATTACATGAGTTATTTACATTTGGACCAGGGTGAAGCTCAATATCTCCCAGAAATAAGAAAAGTAGAATTAATAGTTTGCATAGGTATTTTCTGTGAAAGGATGATGAAGTAATGGGACAGAAAAGATGGAGTATAGAAGAAGCTGTTTCATTAGCAGGTGTAGTGGCAAATGTAGCATCAAGTATGGATGAGAAATAACAAGGTTCGCTGGTGGTAGAGTTGAGTTTGACATTAGATATGGCTGGGAGGGACAGCAGTAGGATACACAGCAGAACTGCCATCTTGGGCATGATGAAGAAGGACTGGCCGGTGTGCGTGCTGCAAGCTGCATCCACCATGCTGTCAAACACTCGCCGCTCGTTTTGTGGGGTCTATGCCACCCGCTCTGGTGGTGAGCCGTGAGCTTGTGGAGAGACGACTCAGAGCGGAACTTGATCCTGACTGTCAAGCCGTGTGTGTGAGTCGATGTGTGTGTGAGTCGATGTGTGTGTGTGAGTCGATGTGTATGTGTAAATCCATTTGTGTGTGTGTAAGTCCATGTGTGTGTGAGTCGATGTATGTAGGTGTGTAAGTCGATGTATGTGTGTGAGTCGATACGTGTGTAAGTTGATGTGTCTGTGTGTGTAAGTCGATGTATGTGTGTGAGTCGAAGTGTATATGTAAGTCGATGTGTGTGCGAGTCGACAAGTCGATGTGTGTGTGCGTAAGTCGATGTTTGTGTGTGAGTCGATATGTGTGTGTGAGTCGATGTGTGTGTGTAAATCGATGTGTGTGTGTGGGTCCGTGTGTGTGTGTGTAAATCCATTTGTGTGTGTAAGTCCATGTGTGTGTGTGTGAGTCGATGTGTGTGTTTAAGTAAAAATATTTTTTATGTGTGTGCATGTAAGTCGATGTGTGTATGTGTAGGTCGATACGTGTGTAAGTTGATGTGCCTGTGTGTGTAAGTCGATGTATGTGTGTGAGTCGATGTGTATATGTAAGTCGATGTATGTGTGAGTCGATAAGTTGATGTGTGTGTGCGTAAGTCGATGTGTGTGTGAGTCGATATGTGTGTGTAAGTCGATGTGTGTGTGTAAGTCGATGTGTGTGTGTGTGGGTCCATGTGTGTGTGTACGTCCATTTGTTTGTGTGTGTAAGTCCATGTGTGTGTGAGAGTCAATGTGTGTGTGTGAGTCGATCTGTGTGTTAGTAAAAAGAAAACAAATCTTGTGTGTGCATGTAAGTCGATGTGTGTGTGTGTTCGTTGATGTGTGTAAGTCGATGTCTATGTGTGTGAGTCGATGTGTGTTTGTAAGTCGATGTGTGTGTGTCGGTCGATGTGTGTGTGTATGTCCATGTGCGTGTGTGTAAGTCGATGTGTGTGACTCGATGTGTGTCAGTCGATGTGTGTGTGTGTGCGTCGATCTGTGTGTTTCGAGTCGATGTGTGTGTAAGTCGATGTGTGTGTAAGTCCATGTGTGTGTATGTGGGTCCATGTGTGTGTGTGAGTCAATGTGTGTGTGTGGCTCTATGTGCGTGTGTGAGTCGATAAGTGTGTGCGTGAGTCCATGTGTGTGTTAGTCGATATGTGTGTGTAAGTCCATATGTGTGTGTGTGTAGTTCGATGTGTGTGTTTGAGTCCATATGTGTGTGTGTAAGTCAATGTGTATGTGTGTGTGAGTCGATGTGTCTTTTTTGCCCAGGCTATGCCGGGTACTTCCCGCAAGTATGTAATAATTACGTTTCATCCAGAATAAACACACAAAAACACAAACATCATGCATGGTATAACACATTCAAAGCATAGCTCAAGTGTTTCTTAATTTTTGGTGACTGTTACTTTTAAATGTGTATCCTATTATTTGCACAGTCCCGTTTTGTCAAATGAAATGTCGTGTTGAATTGTCCTTATTAAAATTTTAGATTTCTGTCTATGAAGACACATGGTTTCAATGTGTTCAGTTTGATAAATGTATTCAGCTTTGAAATTGAAAAGTAAAATGTAATGTTCAAATACAGGTGTCTATTTTCCTCCATAGATAAAATCGTGTTAATTGAGCTGTTTGACAGAATATATTGATGCGACGGCACTGACAGGGTCGCGTAAGGGTAGCGCGTGACCTAAGTGGTCGTAAATAATAATTAAGACAGGGACAGACAGGCCCAGATGAGGTGAGAGAGTGTTCGGGAAAAGGGGCGTGGCCGGGTCGAGGAGTGGATAAAAGCCGGCGTGGAACAGGGCTCTGGGCTGTTGCTGTGGTGGGAACCAAGGGAGAGTCGTCGTCGTCTTGGAGTGGGTCGTCTTCATCATCTTGGATCGGGCACCTTGTGGTCTTGCAAGGCTAGAGTTACATATTGTCTCCGTGACTACTACGCGTCCGCTCCTGTGCAGTCAGCCAACTACATGGGGGGCGTTGCATAAGTCAGAGCAGTTACCCAGCTGTATATAGTCCAATCGTGCTTACTCGTTAAATTATCAATGAGTCGGCGAACTTTATTCACAATAAATATACATATAACTGAACAAGATGGTGTCTCTGAGAGCCAAATTACACCTGCAATTATACACATTTTGGTAGCAAACTCATTAGACCTATGCAATATGTACAACGGATATAATGATGCCACAAAGTCTCTAGTATCAACGTTACAGTTGTCAACCTGCTTTGCCTAGCTTGTAACTGTAACTCTCACAGAATTAGGTAATGCTCGTACCAAACGCCTGATTCCGTAAAGAGCAATGAACTCCCAGACATTTGGTCGCGAGTTTCATGTTCAAGTCAGACGTCCACGGGGATATAAATAAACTGGCACCTACCATAGTCATGTGGAGTTACCACCACAGATTCAGACCTGTGCGAATGAGCACTGTTTGAGTAGCAAGACATCTTGACATTTGACTCGACTGTACAGCTGTCACGTGTCAATTTTGACACATGATAAAAGCAGTCAATCACATGACTGAACCAAAATAATAATCAGAGCTCTGAGATAACTGTAATGTTTCATAATTTTAGCTTGAGGTGGCATTGGATGCCTGCCATATAAACACATACTCCTACGTTTGGATTATTAAACGCGAGATTGATCAAATGTGTGCATCCTCACAATATTTAAATGCGTTCACAACTCTCCTTGTGTTAATGCTACCCTTCTAACTGCTGATTTAATTTATGCCACCGAAAAGCTGTTGTCTTAGGCAGAGTTGGTCTCGGGAGAAATTGTGCAAGAAAACAGCAGAGTTGGACGAGGTGGAGTGAGGAAAATAATTGTTTTGGAGGAGTAGTTGGCTAAGGTACTTGGTTGATATCTAATGTGTACATACTTTTGAAGATATTTTGGAAACGTGAAAACCGTTCTAGGATCAAGGTTAAATGACTGCATCATAGGTAACAGCTCTTGTGTATTGTCATTACACATTTGTATATTGTATATTTACACAAATAAAGGTAGTTAACTCATCAGATGCTATTGTATGTATGTAAGTTGAACCTATTTCGTACATAACCAACCATGCTAATCGGAGGTTCGGGGGAAGGAGAACAAACAAAACACACAAAAAAACTGTTCTAAAGAACGAAGCTTTCAATCTAGATTAAAAAGTCCATAGCTCCAGCACCTTTTTAATATCGGAAGGAAGAGCGTTCCAGATGGCTTCAGAAGTGCATATGAAAGCACGCGATGTAGTGACAGTTATTTGTTCGATGGCCAGCCAAAAGCCTAGGATGACCAGAGTTTGCGTGATAGTTTTTGCTCCTTGACGAGATGAGCAAGGTGTTGTGATTCATTTGTGGCAAGCACTTTGTGTGTAATGAGTGCGACCATATAATGCATGCGTTTGGCAACTGGAAAACCATTGCATTGCTGTATTTATTTAGCTTGGTAAACCATTTACATTTAAGCGAGCATGCACATAACTGTGCTTGCTTGCATAGTTTTACTAAATTGTATCATCTTTTAAAACTATGCCCTTTCTCTGCTTGCTCAACCCAGCACTTCCTTGCAAAGCTAACGCGATCCAATGGAATGTTACCTTCTCTAAGTACTGCAATGGATCTACGGCTAACATTCATTGCAAACACATAACACATACCACTGCATCCATAATAACGGCACCATATAATTTTAGCTATAAAGCCGTTAAACTGCTTGCTCACGGAACTGCTGCTGGAAGAGCCTCCATTTGAGGGAGCTTTGCAGACGGTATTTTGGCCTATTCTTCGATGCTGGCCAAGTTTATTGGAAGAGGTGGGAGTATCCACACTTTACCAACCACACAACGAACTGGAGTGTACCCATTTATGTCCAATGGATTGAACATAGTTTAGGGTAATCCCCCCATGGTCTTGTCACACCCTATCTTGCTTCTCTCGTATCTTACTCCTCTGTCCCATCTCATCCTCTACGCTCCCAGTCTCTACCATCCCTCTCTGTTCCTCTCTCGCCCTGCCCCCAGTCGCGTTTTTGTTAATTTTCCCTTCTTGCTCCCCTTCACTGAAACAAACTCCCACTGCACGAAGACAATCATCTTCGCCATAACCTGCTTCTGATTCTTCCTTAAAACAACCCCCGTCTCTTCTCCCTTGCCCATCCTGCTACTGCTACTCCCTGCCCCCCGCCCAACTACGACCAGGCCTTCCCCAACCCCTTTACCCCTATCACTATCACGAAACCTATCACTACCCCTAACCCTACACCAACCCCTAACCTACGCCAACCCCTATCATCACCCCTACTCCTATCATTAACCCTATCACTACGCCTAACCATATCACTACCCCTAACCTACCCCAACCCCTATAATCACCCATACTCCTATCACTAACCCTGTCACTACCCCTAACCCTACCTCAACCCCGAACCTACCCCTACCCCTTTCATCACCCCTACCCCTGTCACTACACCTAACAATATCCCTACCCCTAACCCAACCCCTATTATCACCCCTACTCCTATCACTACCCCTATCACTACCCCAAACCCTCCTTAACCACTCCCACCATTATCTTACGTACAATTTTATAATTGGTGCAAAGCACATTGGATTAAGGTACTACATACATCTATTTGAGATAAAGTGATTAAGAAACGTACTCATTATTTAAACTCCAGTGCCTCGATATTGTGACCTCTGGATTGCAATTCCAGTGTGCTTAACAATTTACACCACAACATACCCCGAATTAGTTATATACTGTATTTAAAGAGTTTTGTAAAAATAGAAGCGAATGATACTAATCAATACAATTGGGAAAGTAACGTAGCCTAGATATTTTCCCCTGAATGAGAAAAGAAAGACATGCGATAAGCACTCACAAGTAAGATGAGTGAGTATATTGCCAAGCAACTTCTCTATTGACCAACATCGAAGTACAACTTTCGTAAGTACGCCTGTCCTTCTGTTCTATAGAACGGCAATTCCTCACTCAAGGATTAGGTACAGTCCATGGATGATGGATGTGGGAGTTAGTGACATTTCAAGCAGTGTTTTCTCTGCCTAGAGCTAAATAAAAATGCAGATACAGTCCTCTGTTTATCTTGCCACTCGCCTGTGAATTCCTCCTTGATTCTATTACCTGCACATTATGCTGCTGATTTGAGCATTGCCCATTCAGACGGCTCTTTATTTCTCCAACCGAGTTAATGAGATATGCTGACTTTTTTTTTCTCCCAAGCTGCAGTGTGTTTAAATGAATATCACTACTACTACGATACCATTTTTTTCTCACGTCAGGGCATTTAAACGCAGCCTGGATCTAGCAAAGGGCTCACCACTATCACCCCATGTGAATGGTAACAACTTAATATCGCCTACTAAGTGTTGTTTAACATATGGAAATACTGTACTCAACAAGAAACTTTCAGAAAAGCCAGGACCTGTAGATGCACTAGGCCTACAACTGTTTGAGTAGCAATTAACATAGGATGCTAATTGATATATCATAAATACGTTGCCTGCATCAATTTTCATCATTAGACCTCCTTTGCCAGTACCAAAATGTAATAATAGGGTTTTTCCCCTTTTTTCTGGCAACAAAACTGAAACCTTTTTACGAGGATTCATTTTGGTACTGGCAAAGGTCTAATGATGTAGATGCTCACCCCGAGCCCTCATTACTTTGATAGTGCATTGTCTTTGAGCTGTATGCCTTCTCGCGTCATCTGGTCGAGCACCAATTGGGTCGAGGCTCAAAAAAAAAAAAGCCGTCCCTTGGTGTGGACCAATCATTTTCAAGGACAATGCATATATTATCATAGTATGTTTTTGTTTGCATTTTGACTGCAGGTATTGTGGTTAATGCAGACATGAATCCTCGTAAAAAGGTTTCAGTTTTGTTGCCAGAAAAAGGGCAAAAACCCTATTATTACATTTTGGTACTGGCAAAGGAGGTCTAATGATGTAGATGCTCATCCCGAGCCCTCATTACTTTGATAGTGCATTGTCTTTGAGCTATACGCCTTCTGGCGTTATCTGGTCGAGCACCAATTGGGTCGAGGCTCAAAAGAAAGCCGTACCTTGGTGTGGACCAATTAGTTTCAAGGACAATGCATATATTATCATAGTATATTTTTTGTTTGCATTTTGACTGCAGGTATTGTGGTTAATGCATGGTGCTGGTAGACTGTCCAGGCTTCGCACCCATACAGAAGAGTTGGTAAGACAAGAGCCTGGTAGACCTTCAGGTTTGTCTCCCGCTTAATGCCAGTCCTTTCCCATACCGAGTTATGTAGACGTACAAAGGCTGCACTGGCCTTGACAATCCTGATGTTAACTTCATCATCTATGTGTACAGCGTGAGACAGAGTCCTACCAAGGTAAGTAAACTTGTCAACGGCTGAAAGCTTTTGCCCATTCACAAAGATGGTGGGCTCAGTTTCGGGTTTCCCAGGAGCAGGTTGGTACAGGACTTCAGTCTTCTTTGTGCTGATTGTTAGGCCGAAGTTGTTGCAAGCTGAGGAGAAGTGGTCCATATTGTCCTGTGGATCTTTATATGAGCCAGCAGCCAGAGCACAGTCATCAGCAAACAAAAGTTCTCGAACAGTGACTTCCTCCACTCTAGTTTTGGCTTGCATCCTCCGCAGATTGAATAGCCCACCGTCAAAACGGTAGATGAAGCTAATCCCAGTGTTGTGGTTCTGAAATGAGTCTTGCAGCATGGCAGAAAAGACCATGCTGAAGAGCACTAGAACACAGCCTTGCTTCACCCCATTTGTGATTGGGAACGGATCAGATAGTGCTTGCTGGTCTCTGATGCTGGCCATCATGCCATCATGGAGTTTGCGCACGATGCCAATGAACTTGTCTGGACACCCATACTTGGCCATGATCTTCCATAGGCCCTGCCGGCTGACTGTGTCGAATGATTTTGTTAGATCAACGAAAGCCATATATAGATCAGCATTTTGTTCTTGGCATTTCTCCTGTAACTGCCGGGCAGTAAATACCATGTCAGTGGTTCCACGGTCTTTTCTGAAATCATACTGACTCTCAGGTAGCAGACCCTGGTCTAGGTGGACAATTAGGCAGTTCAGAAGGATTTTTGCCAAGATTTTGCCAGCGATTGATAGTATGGATTGCCTCTATGTTTGTCGCAGGCCTGCCGATTGCCTTTCCTCTTATAGAGATGGATTATAGATACATTCTTGAACTCCTGGGGAACAGCTTCTAATTTCCACAGAGACTGGAAGAGGTCAGTCAGTTTCTCAACTAAGTGAGGCCCTCCAGCCTTGTAGATTTCCGCTGGAAAGGCATTGGACCCTGGAGCTTTCCCTGATGAGAGGAGGCTTATGGCTTTGCTGGCTTCAATGGATGGTAGAACAGCAAGGGACTGGTTTTATTTCAACTTGAGGCAGTCTCGCAATTGCCTCCTCATTTATGTATGTTGGCTGGTTGAGTACTGCGCTGAAGTGTTCAGCCCACCTTACAAGTCTTTTGTCCTTCTCTGTGAGGAGTGTTGTTCCATCTGCATTTAGGAGAGGTGAAGTTCCTGAGTGTTGCATTACCACCAGGGTAAGAATGTTACAACAACAAACAGTACAAAAACATGATAGTTGTGCAAAGTATAAGTAAGGTAAACAAATCATCCAAACACATTAAATTGAAAGTAGATCATCCCCATCCTACCAAGCAATCCCACTGAGGTATTAACTCATTTTTCAGAAGTGACCTGGCCACAAGTGACAGCTCAACACAGTGGCCCATCAATTGAAAATTGATAGCACAAAAATAAGATGAAGGCCCACAGAAAACCTGACGATGACAACTCATGCGAACGAGGTTTATTTTAATTAATTTATTATTACTCCATAAAGGTGTAACCATGCAATTACTTGGTCACGCCACTGCTGGTAGAGCAGCCTGCAGAAGAGGGAGCTCAAGCACAGCCCTCGAAAAAGTATTTGGCCTCTTGTTCCATGCTGGCCAGACATTGGGAGAAGTGGGAGTAGGCACGCTTTTCCCCACCACACGCGACCTGCCATTCGAATGACTGTGGTGAACCTAATGGATGCTGTTTGGTGGGCAGAAGCCAGGGGGGAGGATTAAAAAATCTTGCCCATTGTTTCAACGGCCGCGTGAAGCATCGAATCGAACCCGGTGACCTCTGGCTCGTAAGTCCAGTGTGTTAACTCTTATTACATCACTGCAGCAAAAAAGTCACGAATGGGATGCGAACTAAAAATGTGTAGGCACCCAACCTCCACAACACACAAAGACAAAGATCTCCTCCATAGCCTTAACATACTGTTGGGGCCAGTGCTGTTAGCGAGTACCTATGAAGGCCGGAATGGTACACGATGGGATGGGTGGCCAGCACCACGCCCGACCACCTTTGTCTCCCCAGTGGCGATGTTTACACACTGCACCAGGTACACATTTGAGACTAAGTCAACCTCGGGGAGGCCCAGGACCGAATCAAATATTCGCCACCGTGAGCATAAATCGAACACACACCACACCCTCACACCCTCATTCGCCTCCCGCACAACACTCCTCAAAGTATCGCCCCTCCATGATGTATCTTCCATTGATAACGTTTACTCCCTGTATGGGAACCTAACTCGCTTGTTGATGTTACCCCATTAAGCTTTACCTCTGGCGTCACCCCCACCGAACCCCACCTAACCATACGCTGTACCCAGGGCCGGATTCAGGCATGGGCTTTAGGGCCTGCAGCCCAGGGGCATCCGCCAGCTAGAGGGCCTCCAGAGATTAAGTGAAAACTTATTTCATTTGTGAATGCTGAATTTTATTTGTTGTTCGCCTTGTAAAAAAAATATTTTTCTTTAACTTTGCTTTCCTTTTGCAAATATTACTGGGGGCCTCACAGTACCTGAAGCCCAGGGGCCTACATAATATTAATCCGGCCCTGGCTGTACCTGCCCATGTTTTCTTTTTCATCAATGAAATACTTGTGGTAATAATTGTTCAGGCACAACCGCAGAATACTAAGCGATTTTTTTTGTTTTTTTGCAATGTTTTTAAACACAGGATGCCTTGCCTTCTTCGATACGTTTAATAACCGACACCACCACCTCAATCAATCATAATATAAGGGAAGCGTGCATTGATTACTTACTACGTGATCACTTGATTGTGTGTTGATTTATTACGGGTGTTGCTTGACTGATGTGGTGAAAAGGAAATTTAGAAAATAAAAAAAATAAACTGCATTGAATGATTTTCTTAGCTTCCCAGTTAAAATATTGGCTCATTTATGGTAATAAATCCACACAAAGATCCCCCATATAGCCTTAACAGACTGTAGGGACAAGTGCTGTTAGCTAGCACCTTTAAAAGCTGGCACGGCACACGGGGGGGTGGGTGGCCAACACCACGCCCGGCCGCCTTTGTCTCCCTAGCGGCGATGTTTAACATCGCACCAGGTACTCATTTGAGGCTGAGTCGACCTAGGCGAGGCCCAGGACCGGTTCAGAAAATCGTCACTGGTGTTGGCCGTGAGCGGAAATCGAACCCGGAGCGCCAGGCTCGTAGTGCAGCGCGCTAACTGCTATACCATCGCTCCCCACACACGCACATGTGCACACACACTCACGCGCACAGGTATTACATAAAATGTGTTCATTGGACACAACACTATGTCCTCTGACCTGTTTCAGACTTGAAAATTAGTTCATTAAGTTCAGGAAGACAAACTCTCTTACAGCTCACAAAACAATGGCCAGATGTATTTGCGAATTATATATTGGGGTATCCTGAAGCAAAAACTAACTGAAATTGAGAGACACTGAATGTAAAATGTAAAACTAAATTATTAATCTAAACTAAAAGAAAACAAGTACAAATTAAGATGAATATAATAATCAAACTACCATTATAAATTATCTATGGCTCGAATGTCCTGGCTGGCTGCTGATTGGGCTCCTCTCATTGCCCAGAAACTAGCTCTGTGTCTTGCTCAACGGGATTTTCTGTGCAACAAATAAACATTTAATTGAAATGGCGCAAATAAGTTGGGAAGATATAGAATCGATACCAACACTGTTGATGTGGGAATAACGTATACAGAGGACTGGCACGGTCCGTTCATAATTGCCCCAATGTGTCAATTTGTGCTCCCCTCAAAGCAATTACTTTGCTAGAATATTCTTTAAATCCTAGAGAATGCATTAAAATAAGAACCTCGCAATACCTATTATCTAAGAATTGTATTATTGTTATTGCATGTATAATAATGCAGATTATTATTTGGTGCTCTTGTTAAAGTTTGTGAGAGGAGTATGCAAATCCAAGTTGTCTCTGTTTTTTCCACTGCACGGCAACGACTTTTCGACACGTAATAGTCGTAATTTAAAAGTCGACACACACGTGTGTGTGTGTGAACATTTTGGTTGTGTTACATAAGGTGGAAGTGATTGTAACCATTATTCTTCTTAGAATAAATCTTTCTTGGACATATCTTGCCAATGGGAAACAGAATATCTAGGTCAGCCAACTTTGTCATTCTATCCTCTAAAATAAAACAGAAATTTGAAAATAAAAGTGGATATTTTAGCACAATTCTATTTTTTTGACAAGTGTTTGAAAGGAAAGATTAGCATAAAAGGAGTGATTAATTATAATGTAATAAAAAAAAATTTGATGGAATAAATGAAACATGATTTAGTTTAGCAAAACACTCTCTCCCCATGTACAAGTGCAAAGAAAATGCCAGCAATATATATTTGAAAAATCTAATTACAGACTGAACGCACCGAATTTTAACAACAAATGCATACAGTCATGCTGCATCTTTTTTCTATAAAAATATACATTAAAACATAATAAAGTCGTCGTAAAAATCATGAACAAAAAAAACTGCGCAAAAATAACACAATTAGTCCCAAAATATATGCAACGTATTGGAGTGTCATATAGGACAAACACAAAGCAAATAATGTTGAAATATACTCAATACTCTTTGGTTCTTTCCGTAAAATCACGTAGAAAGAAAATAAAATAAATAATAGAATACGCCGTTTCGATTGCGACACAAGCAATCGTCATCAGGTAGAAAACAAACCTAGTGAACTTCTAAACTTGAGAGAGAGAACAAAACACAGACATGGAGACACACAGACAGACACACAAAGCAGAGAGAGACACACAGAGAGAGACACACAACATAGAGACACAGAGACCCAATGCCTCTGTGTCGAGGCCTTAAATAGAGAGAGGGGGGGGGGATGTGGGGCAGAGAGAGAGAGAGGTGGGTCTGCTGGAGCAGAGAAATTAGCATGCCAATGAGAGAGCTGAATTGAAATCCATCCAGCGGCGGCCGGGGGAAGAGAGAAAGACCCAGCAAGACTGGTAAATTTTCGAGAGAGTTGTGTGGAAATCCATCCAGCGGCGGCCGGGGGAAGAGAGAAAGACCCAGCAAGACTGGTACATTTTAGAGAGAGTTGTGTGGAAATCCATCCAGCGGCGCCAGGGGAAGAGAGAAAGACCCAGCAAGACTGGTAAATTTTAGAGAGAGTTGTGTGGAAATCCACCCCGAAGCGTCCGGGGGAGAGAAAGAGCGAATGGACCTATGAGAGCCTGGTACATTTTAAAAAGAGAAATTGGCACTTTGAGAAAACAAACTTAGCAATTTTTTTTAAATGTAATGCAATGCAACACAGAGAGTCGGCTAACACGCAGTTAACGCATAGCCTGGTTGATTACATTCTCCAAAGATTGCTAAACGTCGTATTCTATTATTTAATTTATTTTCTTTCTCCGTGACTTTACCGAAAGAACCAAAGAGTAATTCCTGCAGTCACGAAAGCTTCAAATCAAATATACTCAATAGGTATATATTGAATAAAAGATACATTTAGCTGCCATTACATGTATAATGCCTTTGCATATTTGGTGTTCATGAGCTAGTATTTTCATGGACTGCAAAACAGTAGCAGTAGACCATGTTCTAGTAGAGTCTAACACAGCCAACAGATGCCGCAATCAGTTATCCTCTTCCACCTTGGGCTTCTCGATTTACCAAAACCAGATGTTACCAACAAAAGTAGAATAACAAGAAACGTAAAACATTACATGGTACATATCACGATACAAAAAATAATTAACCCTTGTACTTGCTATTCCCTGCATCACGGAGATGAAATTTAATTCACGTTTAGTATGATGATGCCGGATTGCGTTTCGTATCCCAATGCAGCACTTCTGTATTCTGCAGTTGCAAGAGGGCAGACTGCTTCTGAACTTGCAGAGATAATTACAGCGATGATTATGTAAACACTAACTGAAAATTCATGTTCAAAGTCCTTTGGTATGCACAGATGGCAGTTGACAAAATAAGGATGGGCGAGAGGTTAAAAAGGTGGCCATTGCCAGCATGGGGATTTGGGGAGCTGTAGTGTGATAATTAATCTGAGCTGCAATTCACTCTTCTGGCAGGTGGTATGGCCACATTATTGTTTAACGTAGGAGTGCAATGATAATTCAAGTGTTGTAATTTGAATAATTGTGAATGCATTTTATGATTGGAATAGCTTGTGTCTTGGCAGGAGCACATACAGGTGTGTAAGGCCGTGTTTGCAATTAGTTTAAGGAGTGGCGTACCAAGCGAAACATATAATAGTAAAATACAAACTTTATGGGGAAGAAACACCCCCCCCCCCCCCTTTGCCCACCACCCCCTACTCCAGTGTTTAAGAGTGGTTCTGCTTCAGCGTCATAATTAACTCGAGGAATGCTTGCTAAAACGTTTAAATGGTTTTACTCATTCGCATAACAACACAAAACAAAATTGGCCACATAATCCCAGTGCATTTGTATCTTGCTTTTTTGTTATTACCAACGTACGAATCCTCACGCAGATATTACACATCGGTGATATTTATGTTACACATATTGCAATTGCTATGTTGTACATAATTAAAACATTAATTGCACTTACATTACATTCGTACAAAAAAAATAAGACGCTACTTTATCTTTCGTGATGCTGCACGATGATTTGCAAACAAGAGTGGCACAGGTATGGGGTTCAAAATGCCTGCTTCGCAGTAACAAAAGAATCTCGCTTCATTTCATAAAATATTCATGAGCTTCCATCCTTCACTGCTCCCCGTACATCTTGTAAATTACACCAGCGTTTCAAGGCTATAATCGAGGCCCCATAATGAACCACCAGACGAGTATGTAACTGCCTGTTTTGCTAACTCCCTTGGAGCAAATAGAGCGGCTATTCAGTTTTCTGAGCGACAAGGTGCATGTACCTTGCTTAATTACGAGAATGCTGTCGTTTTGAATGGTAACATATTATTATTTTGTGTATTAAATAGCCATTGCCAATAATGTGACTTAAAAGATGTTAAATATATGGTAGGGCAATTGTTGCTCGTTGGCTTCACGCCTGTATACATTTGCTAAGTGCAAAGTCAAAGATGTGAAGGAAAATCGCTTGTCTCAATATGTAAATGGACAGTGATTACAAATGTTCATGAATGCAGCGATGCATGTTTTCAGAAAGCACATGCAATGTAATATTGAACTACAATACATTGTCGCATAAATAATATTAATTATTAATATTAACATGCGTATTCATACATACACACCCGGGACGAATACCCCTACTGTCCTGATGAGGGTATGCAATTGTATTTATTAAGTAAAACATTTGGATGTGAACATGCACCAACCCAAGCTCATATCTATCTCGAACACACTGCATATACCATTCAGTGTCAAACATTGTACTTCGTGAGGTAGTTATAGTTTTATATTCTTTTCTTTTAAATGATACCTCGTGCAATGTTTGTTTGTTATTATTTATTTCATAATTAGATTAACTTCTATCGAGTGGTATTCTCAATTCCTAACAGTACATGCCTCAGCACTGCACCACTTTTATATACCTCGTTTTATTCGTGAAAATATGTTTTTTTTTTACTTTTAGTCCATGGCCTAAATAAGCCTACCACTCACCTCCCAATAGGACTCTATCTCTTCAGATGCTATATCTGCTGGCCGAATATCTAAGGGAATCCAAGGCAGCCTGTTTTGGGTAATCAATGAAAAGCTTCAGATCTAGAATAAGACAGTTGTGGGATGTGGTGACATTGCCTTCATTGGGATCCTTTTTTGTTGAAGCCAGTGGCAGGTCGTCTGTCCATAACAAAGAGTATCCAAATATATCAACCCATTTGGCCAGAGGAATGTTTTAAAAATAGACAGTAAATGTTATTTTACCCAAAAATCTATTTTGTTTTCAAATTCACACCCTTTATGGATTGTGTTTGCGATGTATTGCATTAAACTCCGAGAGAGAAGTCTCTTGGAATTTTTGTAAGTCTCTGGGGCTGTTGGTGATGCAAACTGCAATGGAGTTTACACTTTTCTGACTCATCTATCCCACATACTATTTCATTCACATATAGTACCTCTATTTTAAAAATCTAAAATTAACATTCACAATTGAGAAAAAAAAATCCACGCCCAGCCATTAGACTAGCAACGGGGTGACTTCAGCATCAGGCATTCACTCCAGGAATCCCAGATTATTTGCAGTTCCAATGCAATATATTCTGCATTCAGCTGTAAAATTATTTAGTTTATAAGGTCATACAACCCGATTGGGTCCTCGTGCCATAGAATGCGAGTATTCCTTCGCTTAAAAATCAATTGTTTTCAGGAGGATGATAAGAGTGAAATATAGAAACATTTCTCTCATTTACATTGGCGCAGAGAGTGGAACGCATCATTCACATTTATTCATGAAATAATGCCTTTTGCCAGTGTACTCGTTCGTGTATATATGAATACTGTACTGTGATACTTGCTTGCATTATGTGTCTTTCCTGCGAATAAACACAGATACTAGGATGCATATGCTGAATGACTCCTCTTATCTGTGAAAAAAGCAGCCGCGAGAATAAATGTAGTGCTTCCAGGAGAAGACTTTTAGATTCGCCTCTTAACAGCAAAAAGAGAGCAATAGAATGCATCTGTAGTGGAATAAATAGGCGCATGGGGGTAATTGGTGAGATTGCGCGTGAGCAGGATAGTAGGGGTCATATTGGGACGATGAGGTAACGATTGGGCCAATTAAGCTGGTGGAGCCAATGACGGCTGTGATTGGCTGGTGTTGTTGTCAGGGCTGGAGTGTGATTGGCTGGTGTTGTTTTCAGGGCTGGGGTGGCGTCTAGAAGTCTGGCGAGTTGACAGGCGCACGGGCACGCGGAGCGTCGTTGGGACTGCGGGTTAATTAATTGGGGTGTAATGAGAGCGGGGATAAATTGGGGAGACGTGAGGAGAAACGGGGAGTTGGAGTCGGGGGCTGGACGAGGCAAGACGTGGAGCAGCTGAAGAGAGAAGTAGCCAGCAGTGGAGAGTGGAGAGAGCACAGTGATAGCGGAGAGCGGCGAGCAGAGACGAAGCAGTTAGCAGTGGAGAGAGCATGGTAATAGTGGAGAGCGGAGAGCAGAGACGAAGCAGTTAGCAGTGGAGAGAGCACAGTGATGGCGGAGAGCAGACACGAAGCAGTTAGCAATGGAGAGAGAACAGTGATAGCGGAGAGCGGAGAGCAGAGACGAAGCAGTTAGCAGTAGAGAGAGCACGGTGATAGCGGAGAGCAGACACGAAGCAGTTAGCAATGGAGAGAGAACGGTGATAGCGGGGAGCGGAGAGCAGAGATGAAGCAGTTAGCAGTAGAGAGAGCACGGTGATAGCGGAGAGCAGAGACGAAGCAGTTAGCAGTAGAGAGAGCACGGTGATAGCGGGGAGCGGAGAGCAGAGATGAAGCAGTTAGCAGTGGAGAGAGCATGGTAATAGTGGAGAGCGGAGAGCAGAGACGAAGCAGCTAGCAGTGGAGAGAGCACAGTGATAGCGGGGAGCGGAGACGAAGCAGCCAGCAGTGGGGGAAGCACAGAGACAACATCGGAGCTGACGGAGAAGCGGAGATTGGAGAGACAAAGACGGCGAGCGAGTCGAGTGGAGCAAGGCGAGCGAGCTGTGGCAACAAGGGAAGTTGTGGAGCATTGAGGACACGTGGAGAACTGTAAATAAAGTGGTGTTGGAAGAAAGACGAAAGTTGTCCGAGGGAAGTCAACCACTACACATCTGTTGCGTGCCGCCTCTTTATCTGTGAAAAACCACGGATGACAGGATTGTATGCAGGTCGATTAGGGGCCACGAGCAAGAGGATTCGCAAATAATTAAATCGCAGCCAAGAGTATAATTATACCATACACAGTGCACTTATGAGCACATAGTCAACATGAATGAGCAAATATCCACACTCCGAATAATGCATTGTCCTCATGTTTTACCATTGGTTCTAGCTGACATTTTTTTTTCTTTTCCGCTGTATTGAGCAAGCAATTTATTTGACATAAAGTATATAGGTCGAGTACATTTACCCAGCCAACTGTAACTTGGTTACCGTGAGGAAACAAAGGAATACCATTCCAACCGGTCCTAGTGCATCTATACTGAAGTACAGTATAGATGCACTGTATAGTAAAGGTCTCATGACCTAAAGAGATCTATGAAACAAGGTACACAAATAAATCATTAAAATACCAATTGCCTCCAGAGAGCATGATCTTGAATCAAACCCAGGCTATCAGCATCATCGGCACCATTGCACACACATACTTTGTGTTTTAAAAGACAAAAATTAAAACTGCAGGTTTTGTTTTAGGTGGCCGTATTATTTTGTGCCTACGCAAAAGTGACGTTATGCAAGCTGACACACACTAAATAAAATAATACCTTGAGAAGGGAAAAGATACATTTTTATTCAAAGCTTTCCTGACTGCAGGGATTCATATTCTTGGTTATTTCGGTAAAGTCACGTAGAAGGGAAACAATTATTGTTTTATTTTGGTTATTATTTTATTGCTTCCCTTCTACGTGACTTTACCGAAAGAACCAAGAATAAGGGAAAAGATAATTTTGCAAACCCTGATAAATACGGACACTGACAAATGAAACGGAAGACAGGAGCTACATTAACAACACATCAATAATTAAAGACACTGTCACTGAATAGGTCACAACATGTTTGATACGTACAAATTAAACCTCAAATGGATTTGTAAAGAAACTGGAAAAAATGTAATGAATAAGAGCATCATCGAAACAATAAATAAAATGATGAAATTAATGTACGAATGAATACGTAAATCGAGAATATATGTAAACAAATAAGTGAAAGGTTGAAGAATGAATTCGCGATATGAATAGCCATGAGTCAATGTTGTTACATTTGCTATTGTATCTGGATGTGGTAAGGTGTTAATGAAGAAGTGTTTTTCACACTTAGAATTCACATGGGTTACCATTAATGAGGGCCATATAGTCAACTTCAGAAAGCTTGCTGGTGTTGCATGCCCTAGTGTGGGATAGAATCTTCCTTTGATTTACCACAGTTCTTGACATTGCTGAATATTGCCAGATGTCAATCGCACGCATGCGTGCGTGCATTTATACAAATTCATAGTCACACGTGCAGGAATAGATTACATGCATTTTTCAAAACTTAGACATGTTTTATTTATATACGAATGGGTCTTAATTTCTGAAGGTAAAACAAGTACAATATATACTGCAACATATTAAGATATTAAAATTGTATAGAAATAATTACTTTCCTAAATGCAGTAAAATAGTTCTTTAAATAAACACTCGTAACATGTTTCAGCCCGTTGTTAAATTAAGACTTTGTGAAGGCCTCCCCACACAATGTCAGTCGGGGGAATTTGTTTTTAGATCATACTTCACCATGCTGGTCAAGGACCCATGATTGGAATTTAACTTGGGTTAAAAGGTTCATAGTGCAGTGTGATAACCTGAACATAGTGTAAAAATGAACGTATAAAATCTTATACTCCAGTATTTATAATGGAACACATTTACATAAAAAACATTTTGTTATACTTTGAAAATTGACAGATAATGCTACTAATCATTCGAGTCACCTTTTTCACATAATGCATCTGTATATGACAGAATTGCAAAAAACTAAACTATGTACTCGAGCTCATTATTATTATGACATTAGTGGTTACAGTACTAAAATAAACACTTAAACATTGTAAACAACAAAGTACCAACATTGCCAAAATTCTCCTTACTTTGAGTTACACTACAATAACTTGCACATAACATGTTCTGAAATTAATTTTTAGTTCTAATGAGATTTTGCTTATACAGAATAATATAGCTGATTTAAGGATATCACCCTCGTCCACTTTTCTTTTCAAACCTGACCTCTAATAGCTCTGCATGGCCATTTATTCTATGTTGTGGACACTTAAAATAAAGTACAGCAACTAATTGTGTTGTTATTGCTTGGCAAGAATACAAAAAGCAATTACCCATTGCATATTGAAGATTAGCCCAGGCAGCTATTTTAAGTCACCTTTACAATTAACATTATGCAATACTACTGCATAGGTTTTCGTGATTGTGCTGTATAGCTCTCCCATGTGTTTCAGGTTACAATGCATGATCTGAACTCATATTGGAGAGCAGCGTTATGACATACTGCACCATTACTGTATTAAGTATTGCAATTACTTCATGCAAAAAAGACAACAGTGAACATATGTAAAAAAAAAAGTAAAGATGCAATGAGCAGTTACAATAAAGTGGTTATCTAACAACTACATTGCTGTGAGTAAAACAGTTGTAAACGTATGACTGCTATGAATGTTTTATACACGTAGACTGCATTAACTTGGATTACAAGCAGAACTGAATAACAAGTCGGCACATTAGTGCATAGGTTTTTGCATTTTAGATGTTATCTCCCTCGCCTGGTATACAGGAGGTAATGGGATCGATCCCGATCCTGACGCCTGTATATTTGGAGTTTGCAAGTTCTTGTGGTGCCACGACCACGGAGCAACTCCACAAGCGCCGCGATTCCCTCCTGGCCCCCGCACTAAACACACACCCGCACGCAGCGCACCCACGCAGTGTCCTGGCGGGGGATTGCCTGGCACATCGGGTTTTAATCCGAAGGGCCCCTAGAGGGAAAGTCCCACGGTTTCCCGGTAAGCCAGGAGATTGGCCGACCCTCGCAGGGCAGGTTACATTGCGGTGCCCCTAAAATTGGTTCAAATTGTACGGGCGCAGAAAGAAAAGGTTCCCTTGGCCAACCGCAACTCGGGGGGGGGGGGGGAGGGGGGGGGAAACGGAGGACGAAACCCTGAGCGAGAAGGGCGCACGACAAAGGGACCATGGGTGGCCGCTGCCACCCGCCGGTCACGGAGGGGGGGGGTTGGACGGCGGTAACTGCAGGTAAGCGCACGATTGGCCGCACAGTACAATGCCACCCTGGGCCTTTGAAGTGAGGGGATTAGGCCACGGTGGAGAGGGACGACGGCACGGGTAAGCGCATGATTGGCTGCGTGGTACGACGTCACCCTGGGCCTTGGAAGTTAAGAGAATAAACAGAGCAGCCCGGGATGATTTTAGGGTAGTTGTCTTCAACCTCCTGGCCGTCAAGACCCACTCCCTGCCATCCTGCCTTCTCGAGCTGCTCGCAGCATCCGTGTGATGCCCGCGAGTGCTGTTGCGAGGCAGTGATAGGTGATGTTTTTGCTCGTCCTTCTCCCTCCGACTCTCACGGCATCCTTGCAACGCCATGAATCCAGATTCGAGGTATGTGGTAGGATGCTTGAGTGACTGGGTTCTAAGGCAGAGTCAGACTAAGCACTTCTTGCAAAATATTCCCCCTCCAGGTAGTGTGTATTTGCGCCATTAATAAACCTTAGTACAGAGTATCGGTGCAGAGTGAGTTCTGTGTGTGTGGGTAGAACGTCGGCGGGGTGTCTGCGATTTGTGTGTGGGGCGACTGCGCGGGGGGACGGAGTGCACGAGAGAGCGAGCGCAGGGCTGCAGCTTCGGTGTGGTGTTGGTAATCTGGGTGTGTGTGTGAGGCGCGTGTGTATTAAACCATAAACGGCCACCGACGCTCAGGCGCCCATGCAGTTGTGCCGCGCGAATCTTAGGGTGGGGGAGGGGGGAGTTAAAACCCGTTCCCCGATGCTCGCGCGTGTTTACGCGCGTGTGTGTGTGCAAAAGTGCAAAATAAGCGCCTGTAGGGGCGCGCATGTTTACACGCGCGTGTGGGGGAAATATGCGTCTGCAGGGGTGCGTGTGTGCACGCCACCGCGTTCGCTTTTGTGGTGGTGTACGTGTGCGTGTGCGGGATAACCCCGGGCGGTGGTGAGCCAGCCAATTAGCTTATGTTGTGGCCGAAACGTCGTGATTTTTGTTGTTTTAATTTTTTTACCTGCGTGACTTTCCCGAATAGAACCAAAGAGTATGGATCCTTGCAGTCACGAAAGCTTCAAATCTAGAAAAGTTTAGCTTTAGTAGTTTGTGTTTCGATGTCGCGCATGTCGTTCAGCTCGGTGTCTGACATTTTGCTCCATATGCTGCGAGCTTATGAAGGGGTCGAATTCAAATTGACGTCCAATCGAGCACTGAAATCACGTACATCCGTGGCCAACATCTCACATTTACATGAAGGCAAAACATCCTCCTTATAGCTTTAACAGACTTTTTGGGGCCAGTTCTGTTAGCGAACACCCATAAAGGCTGGCATGCACACAAGGGGGTAGATGGCTTGCACCACACCTGGCCGCCTTTGTGAGCGGGAGTTGAACTCGAGTCACCGGGTTTGAAGCGCAGCGCACTAAGCACTGCATCACCGTTCCTCACATTTACATGCATACACATACACTCTTGGCAAAGAAGCTAAGCCAAGTACTTTAACCTAATGCAAAACCCCATCAATGTACAGTGGCATTAAATTGTCAGTGGCTACATTATGAATGGAAGCACGTATTAACAGCTGCATTCAGCACGATTGTATTGTGCCTGGTATCACATTCATGTATTTCAGGTGGAAGCTTGGTTTTAAAGGCCATATTATGAATTCCAATACCAACCATACTTTCCCAAGAATTTGCAGATTATACTTTGTGGCTTGGGTGGGGAAATTTTTTTTTGCTGTGGTTTCACACCTGATGATGATTGCTTGTGTTGCAGTCGAAACGTCGTGAGAATTTTATTGTTTTATATTTTTATTATTTTATTGTTTCTCTTCTACGTGACTTTACCGAAAGAACCAAGAATATGAATCCCTGCAGTCAGGAAAGCTTTAAATCAAAATTTGGTTTCCATTTATTCTCCCCCCTCGCATCCAGTCTCACTTGAGAGATAATCACTTCAAATTATACGTAGATTCCTTCAAATAAATAAATCAAGTCAGAGTCGAGAACTTACAAAATTCACGGAGAGACATTATTTTGAAAATCCACAAAACACAACTCGGCAGGAAAATGTCAAATCAACACTGTGTGCCACTCAAGAGACTCAAAGCGGTATTGAAACATTTATGCTCAAGAGAAAATATGAAAATATAACTGTATTTGTTTGGTAGATGAATAATTTTTAAAGCAATGGAAACCAAATAGCATTTTAATATCATAGATAACCATTGTCTTGGAATATATACTGTATTGCTAGCAATGATTAAATGCACATATTTATATTTTTTGTACTACACATTTAGTATTTTAGTGATTTTCTTACGATTCCTATACTTTGTACTCCTATCATCTTTTTGTGTTGTTTGTTGTTGTAACTTTCTGACCCACTCCTACTGGACATCTGTGAAGTATGGTCTAACAACCCGCATGACCGACATAGCATGGGGAGGCCTGCATCCAGCAACGTATTAAGGTCTCTGTATTTAAATGTACAATCTAGGAACTGTGTGGCTCTCACTGGGCTGTGTGTGCCTATATAAATAAAATAAAAACATATGTATGCCGGTGCCAATTAGAATATCTGTCCATCATCCTCAGGCAACTGCAAGATGTTACGCGAGTTTTACGGTTTAATTTATTGCAGCGAACTCACTGGGGGTTCATGGCATTTTGAAGTGAAACATAAAATGGTGTGAAAAAATAATATCTGGTGCCCGTTTTTTTTACGTCACGAAGGCATGCAGAAATGTAATGCAAGTACAATGTCGCACAACCGACGGCCTCATACCCACCCTGACCAATTAACCACCCACACTCAGCGAAGTCGTTGTGCATATTGTGACTGCCACTTTATATATATACACGTTTAACAGTACGACCTTTTTCAAAAAAACTACCTATACATCAGTCCTCGTTGAGTCGGATATGCGATGTTGTACTGTAATCACGGGAGCTTTTGATAAAGTTAATTTACATAGGTTGCTTAGTTTTATTAATGCAGTTTCCATGTATTGAGCCCAGCCACCAATCACTCTACAAATAATCAATCATATTAAATGTTTCGTTTTGCACTTATTTAAAATTCTAGCAATGAGAATCAAAATATGTGCCTTGTTGTGTGACTTACATTTTTCTTTATAGTCGTAGCATGGGTGTGAAAGTGCTGCACCCGATTCCACAAGAAGTCAGTTGAAGAGATTGTAGAAGTAATTCTATGATATCTCCTGCGAACATTTCTCAAACACGGTGGATACACTTCTCTGAGTTCTGAATGCATTATTTATCTCATGCCATGACATTGACAGCACAATCAGGATCAAAAAGACAAAAACAAAAGGAGTCAAAGTTTTACTATGCCTCAATATATTTCTTGGATTTATAGCTAGGCTTAAACAGGATATGCAGTTACTAACCATTCAGCTCTCTGGGATGTGGCATTGATATGAGAATGACCGCAGAGCGAAGGGTTAGGCTCTTTGCCCTCTTTGAAAGAGAATACACTTAAATATTCCACAGTTTGGGATCTGAACCTGCCAGATTTAAGTGAGCTCTTTGGGCTTGGGCATATAGCTGTGAGGTGAGGGGAATTCGAGTAGGCAGGCTCTGAAGCTGATCCTAGCCAGACCTGAGGTTTGCTACTGTGGAAGTAGCATCTCGGTTAACGATGGCAGATGGACCGTAACATTTAATGGCTAACATTCAATGCACACACTCACACTATGTTCCATCTACGACAGCTTGTTACTCATTCATTTCACTCACCCACTTGCACAAGTCACTGGCCCTCTCCTTTATGATATGTCTTAATTCAGGCTCATAATGCAATTCACTATTTAGAACACTATTGTGAATGTTAGTGCCTCTAGTTGCTGCAGAGGGGTGAAATTATCACTTTGTATTCATCAGTCATTGAGTTTATTTCAGTCAAGGTCTATTGCGCTAGAAGATGTTTTTTAATTATTTACAAGGGGATGGCATAGACCAAGAGCAGGGAATTTTATAAACGTGACTAA
This sequence comes from Petromyzon marinus, assembly GCF_048934315.1. Lineage (NCBI taxonomy): Eukaryota > Metazoa > Chordata > Hyperoartia > Petromyzontiformes > Petromyzontidae > Petromyzon > Petromyzon marinus. Next base: position 10,736,528 of record NC_133671.1, read on the forward strand.
TACATACTAATTAAATAATAGTTTCGCATTTTATCTAGTAAGCAATCCAAAATAGCATCATGCATGATACAAGTGAGTGGAACTTACATATGGGATTTGTAATAGTAATAATCACATCTGAAACATATATGGTTTGCTCAAGGAGCCCGCAACCTCAAGATATTTTGAACTAATTGAGATTGCACAATTAAAAATAATAAATGAAGCCCAATTATTATTTCTACACGCCTCCAAAGAGTTCAAATCGAGCTGCGAGATATAGATCACAGAGGTGGGTCCTAGAGCGGGCGCTCAGGGCAAATCGCAATGCAGAGTGGGATAAAGGATTCAGCTTGATGATGACAGTTTCAGATGCCGATCTGTAAACTACATCACACTCATGAAAGAGTGGAAGGATGGAAGTAGTTATAATCGGATCCAAACGAATTTGTATTGGCAAACCATTTTTGTTTCTCGTAGAGATAACCAATTTTGCATGACATTTTTGTGGGTCATTTTGTCAAAATGTGATCTGCAAGAGAGAACCAAATCGTATATCATTATTAAGCAAAGGTATTTGTATCTCTCTTCTTGCTCTATAATATGACAATTCGGTGCCAAAATGATTTTTGCCAAAGATACGGTGTATTTTTTAAGACAAAAGAGCATTATTTTTTGTTTTACCAGCATTTAGAACCATTTTAAGGAAAATTATTTGATCAAGAATTATTTCCAACTCAGACTAAAGTGTTTGATGTACTTGATGTACAGATTTTCCCTTGACGATTATAGCTGTGTCATCTGCAAATAAGTTTACCCTGAGTGTTTGAGTCTATCACCAAGCTTAATCCCTGAGAGACTCCACTTTTAATTTAGTTTTTTAAAAATCTAATTTGACATTGTCCATGTAAAAAAGCTGGTGCATTCTTTAGCAGAGTGTGGTTCATCATTAGCCATGATCTGTCCTTTCCTGGATGAAGGCCTCCTTCTCCGAGCCACCAGCATCTTTCACAGTCGTGCAATGCAACACTCAACCCAACAACTGCACACGATCTGGCTTCATCACTCTCTCCACGGCAGGCATCAGTCTCGCAGGTGTTCCCTACTTTGGCTAGCACTCTGTCGTTAATCTCAACCACCGCCTGTCATCTGTCAAGTGACACGTTTAGCCCAAGCCCACTTTACTTTCTGAGCGGTCATTACGATGTCTCCGAGTTACCGATATTCTCTTATCCATGTGTTTCTTCCTTCAGTCTCTCAGTGTAATTCCCAGGATGCATCTCTCAATGCTTTACTTACATATACACGAATAAACAAAAACGTTACACGTAAAATTTGGTGTATATGTCATGAGGTTAAGAATCAAGGTTAATCAATGAATCGATGCAATGTTCATCCAATGCTTTACTGACACAACACAGAATTCGGTGGTGTGGGCAGCACCATGCTCAGCCGTTTTTGTCTCACCAGAATGCAGAATGCTGTGTCTTGCTCAGTTATCTTGTCATGTGTAAATTTTATAATGGAATTACTTATTAATTAAAGCCTTCAGTTACCAGCAGTATGACAAAACTGACCACGGAATTTGTCCACGTGCTCTATAATGAAGTGTCATAATAGAGTACTTATTTTTTTAGTTTGAATCTTCATGCTTTGAAGAACCCTTTCAAGATAGACTGGTAAAAAATGCTCTTACATAACTTTGCATGCAACCACAATGCAGCATTGTCAATTTGGATATTAATTATAGCTACTAATTCCATGAAACTCCACCAACAAGAATATATTTTTTGCAGAAACGAACACATTGTACTACATGCGAGTTGATAATAAAACAGCACAAACAGTTAATTAAAATATTACACTGATAAGACTTGCAATCATTAATGGTGTGTGCAAATGTAGTTACTGGAGATCACTTTAATAAAGTTTTCACTTTCTGTCTTCTGCAAGGACGTCCTTTCTAGCAGACACAAGACTATGTATGTTTGTTCAATCACGGTACATGGCAATGGAATTTCATGAAAAAAAATTGTAATAAAAGCTCAAATATATTTACGTTCACAATGAAGCACATTGTGTGCCATTCTGTACACCGCTCACAGTGCAGTTAAACTTTGGCTCGCCATCCTTTATTTTAATGCTCTTTCACAGTCCACTGCTGGATGAAGGCCTCCATATTTCAATGCACTTGACAGGGTGTGTTCGGGAAGAGGGGAAGCGTTTGGGGAGAGGTTGGGAGGGAAGGGAGTGAGGGTGGGGTGCGGGAGGGAGGCAGTACTAGTTCAAATATCATGCATCACTGACGTTAGCCAATAGCCATTACTAAAAATGTAACTCCCCAAGGCCTTAAATACTTATATCCATGAAGAAATATTTTTGTCAGCTAACACGTCAATGAATGGTGCCACCTGGAATACCAAACGTGTATTTCCCTTTGCTGTCGTTTAAAATACGGTATAGTAGTGGTGGTTAGGAAGGCATATCGCTTTGTATTTTGGTGAGAACAAGTTTTTGGACTCGACCATTGTACAATATGTACTGTATGTTGTGTATTTAATTAGAGCTAATTTACATCTTAACAATATGTCTATAGAGTTATGTACACAACCTAGGATACCCAAAAAATATACAAAAACGGATTTACATGATGATCTATTCAGTATAATACTTTAGTTACTACTAGTTTACAGCCCTTTGTCAATCCACTTCGAGATGGAGGCCTCCAGACACTGGGTTAAACGTGGGATTTGTTTGCCATACTTCACTATGCTAGTTAGTGTAGGTAAGAGAACGGGGATACCCAGAACCGGTTCAAATATTTCTCACCACTGATGTTAGCCATGGCCAGTAATTGAACTCCGGTTGCCATATTCATGGTTCAGTGTGATAACCACTGAGCCAACACTCCAACCCAATATACAGAATATTACTGATGCTATGATCTCGAGAGAGGCTCTCTAGATCTCCTAGAACCATCTAGTAGAGGCCTATCTACCAGCAATGGCATGAGCAAGCAATTGCAGGGCTGGACCTTTACATTACCCTTTACTTATGCATTCATCCTGTATGTATTTGGAATGGTAAAGTGTGGAGACTCCACTAATTTCAACATCTGTGAACTATGTGTGAAAGGAGAGCTTAAATACTCCTGGTAAGAAAGACATCCTCTACCAAATGGGCATGACCAACTTTGCCTTGACCATAGATTTATCCTATCTCTACATGTTCGTACATAGGACAACAACTTATAAGATTGCACTATACAAATCTGTGCTTTTTGGAAGGATAGTTAGAAGGGCTAGACCTCTGCCAGAGAGTTTCGTGTTGAAAACAGCCAGACTTGCAGGAATGTATGGGAAGGTCAGCGACACACACTCAGCCGTAAGATTGTGGGAGAAGAGATCGATAGCGCGAGCGCAATTGAATGCCAGGAAAATAGGCCGCCAAAGTTGAATTGGGACCAGCACTTCGCTTGTTAGGCATGCTACAATGTCCCAAACTGTTTTATCTTCTGAAAGAATATCACATTGTGTTCTCCATCAGTGTAATACCAAATTCTTTTGCAACATCTAATTGTACAGGAATAACACTCTTCAGGGCTACCGTGTACAAATTATCCCACGGATTGTACAATATTATTGTTTAAAAGGGTAATCGTATAAAAAGGCAATTATTACTGGCTTACATCACTGCTAGTGGAAAGGACTCCACAGTGGGAGCTCTGGAGAGCCCCAATGAAGGGTATTTAGCCAACTCTGCAACACTGGCCAGATGTCTTGGAAGGTGTAAGAGTACACATACATTACCACATCACATGTAACCTGACAATCAACTGTCCGTGGTGTACCATTTTATACTTTTAGGTTAACAGAGGTGGAGGTTTTAAGAAACTTGGCCATTATTTCAACTGTGTGAATTGGGAGATCGATTTGGCAACACCTGGATGGCAACTCCAGTGTGGCATTAAATCAAACTTTCACTCTCAACGTAATGTCTCTGGGATTGACAACATCATTTGGAAGTCAGCAGTGTTTGCCTAATGGATAGACTTGCCCCTGTTATAAGAATAAACTATAAACTATTTGAATTTTACCAGGTAAGGCCCACTGAGCTATATATCTCTTTTTCAGAAGTGATCTGTCCACAAATGATAGCTCAACTTAGTGCCTTATCATGTGGACATTTATTGCAGCCAAACTACTCTAAACATATTTTTCTAAATGTGGAGTGATAAATCGGAGGACCTGGGGAAAAATACACATGACCACGGGGAAAACATGCAAGCTCCAAATATATACAGGTGTCAGGTTCATGATCAAAACTACGACCTCCTGCATACTAGGCAAGATAGTTTATATCTCGGCACCATGGCGCCCGCTACACGCGGCAGCATCATCTCTTTCTGACAAATATATTGGGGTGTTTAATCATTGCATGATATTGACAACAAGTTTGTATGTGCTATATATTGAATTGTTCCATTTGTCACTATATACAATAGCTGCCATTTTTTTTACTGCGGTAAAACACACGTACCTCAAAGACTGCATCAAAAATGGAAATAATATTCGTGTGAAACCCTGAATGTGGAGGGTTGTCACTGAATCTTAAAAATGACAGATGAACAGCACTGTTGCATATAAATAAGTGAACATGCCAATCACGGGCACCTTTATTCAAATAACCAAGCAAAAATAAGGCATGTGTGAAAGTGTATTTTAATTTACTGAATCACCTCTTGTTTCAAATTATTATTGCAAAACGTACGTGCGAAGTGTAAACAAGCACACATGCTTCAAATTCAGTGGTGCAGCTTCTTAAACATTAATTTAATTGCAAATCTGTGTTGAATAGGGTTATTGAAAGCTGTACGCCAGAGCCATGGTTGAGATCATGAGGTCCACACCAGATTAAAGCGCACAGCAACTTTGTGGTATCATTCAAAATGAGCGGTTTTGTTGGGTTGGTATGGTCATGATTCCAGCACAAAGGCTAATAGCCTGACGAACTCAGCATGAGTACACCACAATTTAACAAGAATTAAACGCGCTGCGTTGTGGATCGCTAACAATGGATTTGAAATAACTTAATTTTCATAATGGAAAGAGGAGATTTAAAACGCAACCTAAAATAAAAGCCAGAAAAAATGTATATTATGATTAACGCTCGTACAATATTGGTGTAATTATGATATAGCGTAACAGTGGTTAACTAATTTATGACTTACAACACACACTATGGAGAAATTTCGGTTTAAGTAAGATTGACTTGCAACTTATTGTAATACTTCTCCTTCCTATGAGCATATATCATGTATGCCAAGCAATAGCGTGCACACTTTATATTCACCACCAATGCTGCTTTGAATGTATACGAATAAAAGTTATTTTGCATTCTGCTCCGTTTGTGCAAAGATGTTTTTTTTATTTAAAGACGTATTCATATGAACTACACAAAGGTAAATTTTGTACTTAAAACTTTCGTGACTGCAGGAATTCATATTCTTTGGTATTTTCGGTAAAGTCACAAATTATGAAAATAAAGTGAATAAAAATATCACGACGTTTCGATCGCAACACAAATGGTCATCATCAAGAAAAGGGGTTAGCCTCTAAAGGAAAACTGTTTATAAAGGTTTGGAGATGGGCGTAGCCCAAGTGTATCAGCAGCACCATCAGCATGGGCGGGGCAGGAATGTCAATGCAGCAACAATGCCAATGCAGTAGCAATGTCAATGCAGCAAAGGGTCGCAAATAAATCACTGCACCCCACTCCACACACCACACTGCTGATGGTGGAAGTTGATTGACATGAAAACACAAGCAAAATAATGACCCAGTGGTTGATGACATATTTCCAATGATTGCTGGGTCTCTAACCTTCCTCTCGGTTGAAATTGTGTCTATGTCTGTATATATGGATGGCTTCATGAACGAATCTTTGTTGATAGCCAGTAGGCTTGCAAAGTACCATCGTCTTAGAGAAATCAATTTCGTGTGAGCCAGCCGCATTAAAATAATGATCAGCCACGGCAGAAGTATTGGTCCTACCGTGTTTCAGATCTGCCTTATGTTCAAGAACATGGTCTGAGACATGTCGCTTAGTTTCCCCAATGTATCTGCTGCCGCAGATACAGTACAGCTCAGTTTGTAGACGCCGGAATATTGCATGTCAGGAATCTTGTCCTTCACAGATGGAATCAGATCACGAATTTTCTGTACTGTGTTAAATCGGACCTGGATCTTGTGTTTTTCATGATTTTGGAAAAAAAAATTGTTACCCCTGCTATGTATGGCAGGGTCCTCAGATGGCTCCTTCCTCACGGTTGGGGTGATGGCTTTGTGGATTGTGTAGTCAGAATATCCATTCGCCTTGAGAGCTTGGTGTACGTGTTTGAGTTCACTGGTTAGGTGTTCATGGTCGGAGAAATATTGAGCTCTATGGTGTAGCGTTTTGATGAGGGAATTCTTCTGGGATGGATGGTGGTGGGAATCAGGTTTTAGGTAGGTGTCAGTATGGATTACTTTCTTGTAGAAAGAATGGCTCATTGAGCAATCTGGTCTCTTTTTGATTAGGATCTCCAAAAAGGTAGCATGCCATCCTTTTCTACGTCTATGGTGAATTTGATGACTGGGTGTATGGAATTAATGTGGTTCAGGAATTGGTTTAGAGCCGGTGGGCCATGTGGCCAGATGACAAACGTGTCATCCACGTACCTCTTCCACAAGGACGGGTGTAGAATGGATGCCTGGATGGCGTCTGTCTCAAAATTTCCATTAAAATATTGGCTACAACCGGAGATAAGGGTGATCTACTCGTCAGTTTCAATGTAGTTTCTTTGTTCACCAAAGTTCCTGTGCCCGATACCATTGCAATCATTGAATATTTGGTCCAACAAGGATTGAATGCTGATGTACCAGCCCTGGTGAGACACTGCCTCACCAATACATACTTCACCTGGAATGGAACATTCTACAAACAAACTGAAGGCACCCCAATGACTACCTGTAATCTATACAATGAGGATTGTAACTTTGTGTATAGATTACAAAAAAAACAAGCACACCTGCATGTACCCACAAAGTAGTGTGAGACTGCATGAAAAAAATCATTACATGAACATATTTGGCACTAAAATGTCTATTACAAATCCCCGAACCAAACACAATGCTAAAGTCTGAATTGAAAATCACTGAGGATGATCTTGTGCACAAACACTGCAGGATCGCTTACAGATAAATGCACATTTATAAACCCTCATATAAAAGTAGGTTACACAAACCTTACACTGTCAATAACACCACCTCGAAGGCAACAGAAATATATATAAATAAAGACCTTAATATGTATGTATGTACGTCTCAAAAACCTCGAGGGTACTTCCCGACAAGGTAGAAAGCTGAAATGTGGTACGTAGGTAGCTTTTAGGACACAAACAACAAAAGCAAAATCTGAAAATCTGAGATTTTCATTTTAAGATAATCAGTACATGCTCCGTAAAAATGTTTGTGCATGTCATTGAGAAGCCGTTCAAATGATAACCTTGGGTTTTTTTGCGTTTGATTGAGTGTTAAACAGCAAATAAAATTCAAGCGAGAACCATTTTTCTATATTTGTTTTTTCCAGATATTTCAGATTAAAGCGGGTTTTAACGAAAATATACGCATTTTATGATGTTCAAATTTGAATAATTCGAAAAAGGTTCAAAATAGGAGCTTCCCCTCGTAGAGTATTAAATTCATTAATTTTGGTTCTCTCTAATTAGAAAGACAACTTTTAAATTGAGCAGTCTCAGATGGGTACATCTTAAATATAACACCTTGAATCAAGTCGTCAACAATTTTTGTCTTATTTTTGCAGACAAATACAAATCTTTGAAGTAGTTGTTAGTGCCTGATCATAGATTAAAACTAGAAAAAACATATCAGGTTAATTATTATATTCATTAAAAGCTTTTTTCGTGGCGAAGATAGGCTTTATGAACTAGTATATCTAACAGGCAAGGTTCAGACAATGCCCCTTTGCTATGGCCCTTCCTCAAATCTCTGCGATTAATAATGGCCATTTCTCAAAGCGTTCCCTATTTTTCTTCCTTCTAGGGCAGTGTTATTGATTAATGTGTTGAGTTTTTGTCTTCGATGCTTGTGCAGCACTGCCAACGCAGTATCACATATATATAAATATTTATTTGTTCAAAGGAAGCTACAGATCTCTGCCTAAAACAAAAATAGCATTGATCTCTCCATTACTAGACAGGCTTTTCCCCGCTAGGTCTATTTACACTGTCAGAGGAGATTTAGAAATGTTTCTCAAGATAAATTATTTTACTATAGGGTGTCCAGATGGCCTAGGAGCTAATATCATGTCAGGGAGCTGAGCTGGCACCTGTGTTCAAATGTGTAACAAGTTGTTGTTCTAAGCCTGGTTAATAATAACTAAAAAAAGCCACCATATTAAATGTAATATTTCACAATTCAGAATACTCTACCACTGGGGATTAAAAAATGTGTTTGATTATTATGCGACACATTCATGTTCAGGACACTGGCCAGGCATCTTGACATTGGAGTACTCAAATGTTACCCCACCACATGAAACTTGCAATCGACTAATTGTGATGTACCCATTTATACTGCTGGGTGAACAATTTTAAAAATGTGTGCTGCTGTTTTAGATCAAGTCAAACCATTGACCTCTGTATTACAAGTACAGTGGGCAAACCAGTTTGCGAACCATTACACCAAGGCTGCATCGCTTTTAGTGTAGCTCATAAAGTATCTTTCCATACCATTTTGCATTTAACACACAATTACATAATAGCATACCATATGTGCTATTATGTTTTTACATGGGCGAAGATAATCAGTACATGTATTCAACATGAATCTGCTATAATGAAACAAATTGCATTCAAAATTTCATAGCCTATCCAAAACATTTCGATCCAATTCAATGAGATCGGTCTTTGAAATTATTAATTGCATTTTACCTAAATATTCCACATTGCAGCTCTCATGAATGAGATTAATTAAGCTTAATTACGATTGTATACATGCTTTATCACCATTATTCACGCGAATGAATATGGTATTATCATTTACGCAGTCTAAATTAAGAAAATGACACCTGGGCAAATGATGGGATTCTCACTCGAAACTTTCCGACACCATGTGCAATCTTCACAGTTATACTTGTTGCTATGAAATGTAAAACAACACAATTGATGTTGTTCTATGCATAAAGCATCACCGCACACTCCCATTCAAAATTAAAGGTATTTACATTTGTAAATAACCATTTATTGTTTCAGTTATGCATGCAAGAGCAATTTAGGTAAATCTGTCATATAGAATGGCATGACACGAGTACTCATTTGTAATATAAAAAAAATCCAGATGTTATCAGTGGATGGCAAATCTACATTAAGTAATCAAAGAAAGAAAACATCCTGACACAAGTGAACATTACAAGAGCAGTGAGCTGTTCATAATATGTTGTACTCTGAGTGTGTAAAGGCCATTGACATTCAATGAATAATTCAATTACAATATAGTAGCAACTATATGAATTGTGGTGATATTTACAAATGGATGAAATAGCTGCATTGGGACAAAACTGTGTTCCCTTGAAATTGCAATTTGGCCAAAAGGACATGATAAAAGTGAATCCTTCTTGCTTCATAGACTTCCATTAATATTATTTGAATGGATTTTTGTAAAGTATAATTTAAACAAGAATCACTTCATCTTCTGATATGTAGTTAATTGATATTTACCTGACATCCAGAATCAACCACTCAACATGAATAATGTCGACTAGAATTGAAGCATCAACGGTCTTATCACTGCTGTCACCATCACACATATCAATTTGTAAATGCTGATGTCGTTTCTTTAGTTGTCAACATATTGCAGCTTAATTATTTTATAATTTCACTTGTCTTCATACTCTCAGAGCTGTTCTTCAAGTATAAACTAGGACTGTTCTACGTCTTCGAACACCTCATTGTTATTAGAATGTGCATTTGTGCAAGGGTTTCACCATCTTTGAATTTGCCAAATTTCTCCATCTAGTGGCGAGCTCTGAAGAAAAACAATTGTGCATTTATAGTCAGGTCATGCCTCATTTACTGCACTGATATCGGTTACATGACAATTTAAAATATCCATACTTAGAAACATCCCATGAATTGGCCAGGAATTCCCCCTAATGAACACATAAGACATTGAAATATTTCTGTAATATATTATCATTTTTAAAGTGTTGTATTAATAAGTGTATTTCAGATAAGGGAATACAGTGAGTTGTAAGCAGTATTCACATCCAACTTCAAATATCATATCACATTTAAAATGCGTGCAAATATAATTTCCAATATCCTATCAAATATAATGGTATGAAGATGCAGTGCATTTTTTAAAAATAATCTGAAACCAAGACTGTGCAAATAATTATTTAAAATATCACATTTCTTTTCTCTCTGCTATGTGTAAAATTAGAAAATCAATGGCAAGGCACAGATTCCACTTATGAGCCAGCAAAATAAAATCAATGCTTATAATTTGCAATATAATCAGGTAGTCAGCCCAATACATGGTATTTACATCAGCCTTATCTCACAGCACTTCCAAGATTTTGTACAGCCTGTACCCAATTAACATGAGAAATAGAGCTAATACTACACTGAAAAAATCCTTTTTCATTAATAGTTTGAAACATGGCACTATGCAATTATAGTAGTTTAAACATTATTTCACATGTATAAGGTATCACTACCAGTAAAGAAAAAAACATTGGTAAGTTAAAACATTAAATAAATGTAATTCCTATCTAAAACCAGAAATTCAGGCATAATTGCTTTTCGGATGCAAGATTTTTGCATTACATTTCAATTCTTATAGTTAAATACAGCAACTGTTATGAGGGTATTCAGATTTTTCTGATGGCCAATAAAACAATCAATTAAAATTAACTACAGGACATTTTTTACAAAAAAGAATAATAAAGAAGCCTGCAAGATACACACGTGCAAAATCAATGACGCAATAAAGAAGTTTAGTAATGAAATAAAATAATTATTAGATGAACTCCACTAGGAAATACAGCAGAATATGTATTGCAAGGACAATTTTTCTAGGCGGGTTAATTTATGAACAAAAGAGGAAAGCGAGAGCAGGTTGGAGTGTTTTTTTCAAAATAGAGTTTCTAAATGACCAGCAAAAATGAACTATGTAATGCAAAGCAACACACCTAAGGAAGCAAGGTTTTTATTAATTCCATGTCACCTGGTATGACACATGGATCTTTCAGAAACATGGACTCTGACACATTTTTTTAATTAAATCTAACAAGTACATGAAGAAGCAAGGGAGGATGCATACTTATACTGAGAAACAAAAAATATACATGAATTAGAGAACAAAAAAGCTAGATATATAATCTAAACTGTCAAGTAAGTATGCAGGCTTGCTAAGGCACGTCACTGGAAGAGATGATGGCCGATGAATGAGGCTGGTGATGGATTGAAAGCGAAAGGAGGGAGCCAGCTCTTTCAGGTGACCAACATTTTGAGATATATGGATAAGATAAATTAATGAGATCAGCTCACGTGCAGGAACAACATAGATTGTGGTATTCAAAGACCATGAGATATCACAGCAATGTGGGGGAGGCCTTCACCCAGCAGTGGATAGACCTTGATTGCTGCAAATTATGATGGTGAGTTATAGTGCACACACAGATTTTAAAGTACTGATATTTTTCATTGACGTTGAAGGTAGCAACAACTTGGACAATATTTAAGTAATGATTTATAACACTATGTAACACGATTTTTGTTCCTGAGTAGTAAGTGTTATTTTCTAATTGCTTATGCCTCAAAAGTATAGAAAATGGCTATCATTCCCCACAAACTTTGCTTTTATGATAACTTTACGTGAACGAAAGACACAATGCACACGTTTTCTGATTGAAAATAGGTAAATTTCAAAATATCACTGTCCTGGTCACAAAAGCAAAGTTTGTGGGGAATAATAGCCATTTTCTGTACTTTTGAGGCATAAGCAACTGAAAAATAACACTTACTACCCAGGAACAAAAATATATATTTTTTGTTACACTGTCATTATTGGACGCATTAGTTTGCAATTTTGCAGGGGTTTTGTTGGTCTATCGTTTATTGTATATTTTTAAAGTTATAAATCTATCTCCCAATTGTATTACGACTGTGATGTTCAATTTGTGTAACAAAATATGCATTCAAAAAGCTTGCAGAGCAGTGCAAACCTTTGCATTGTTAGACAATAGCGTCCAGAACGGCTCACAGAATTGCTTGTAAAATCCCACCAAGTGATTTTTTTTCATTCCACACATTGTAGGGCACACTCGTCCCCACACACTGTGAGTAGTGGACCCTTTGTCATATATGGCAGTCAAAGCAATATTTTTTAATTCTCAGCTAAGATTTACCCAAGGCAAATATAATACTTAATATGATATATCGTTTTCAATGTGTACAGTTATTGGTGACCAGGCTGACACGATCAACTCACTGCACTTTGGAATCCAGTTTAATTAAAGGTAGCTCCCTGGATTTTGTCAGGATGAAAAAATAGCACACACTTGCATTTGAGAGGTCATCAGTTCATTCTCCTGGTGTGGCATTTGAAAGAATGGTGCCAGTTTCTTAAATCCCCCTTGCCTGTCCACCCAGCAGTATAAATGTGTTCACCGCAATTCGTCAATCGGCAAGTCACAGTATGGTGGGGTAAAGCGTGGTATCTTTTACCTCTCACCGTATTTCTGGCCTGCGTGGAAGAGTCGGCCAAATTCCCTCTGGAGGGGTGGTACCTCCTGAGTGCCCTAAAAATTGAGGCCCTTCCATCAGCGGTGGGGTAAACAAACAAATAAAGGGCTGTACCTTTACATTCAACGTTTACCTGGATTTGATGCCACATTTTTAGTTGTGCAATATCGTTACTGGCACACACATCTACAATTTGTCGTGCATTTTTTAATATTGAGGTTCCTTTATCAAGTCCGTGTATATATAATACAGGACCCTTATTATCAAGAGGCATGTCTATATGAGGTGTGCTCAAATGTGGCGACAATGTATTTCGTGTGGCCAAATTGCATTCCATCATTAGTTTTATGTGTTTAAATAAAAATTTATTTGATATGTCAAAATAAGATTACATATAAAAACCAATTCACTTATTGTTGTTAGTGGATGCATTTTGGTTGGCTACGTACGGTGCAAAATAAGTTCAACATACATTTGTGGAGCTAACAATTTTAACATAACAACAGTGGTTACAGACTTATTTGGTATGGCTCGTATCAAAGTCTTACAACCACCATGATCTAAGGTTCCCTTCATCATGGATGTGGCAACCAAAATAAATACATTAGCAGATGAGGTCGACACGTGTACGATTATAGTATATATTACATTATCTTTAAAACTGTGTGCATCTCATTCTTTAAAGCCATCTACTGTCTAGAATACTAGTGGTTCCAAACATCTCCTCCACATGCGAGTTAGGGCTTGACTCAATATCCCATTCTGATCTGTGACACACCTGTTGCTAAAAAAAAAGAATATTTTTTTTCTATTCTCTCATTTGAACCTAGCCTGTTAGTCTGCTGTGTTTCCACCTATCTCTATATTGCATACTTGAACAATACGATTTATCCTTTATTCTGACCTTGAAAATGCATTATTGTTGATGGATAGGAGGTTGATTGCACTGGGGAGTTTTTCCAATGGATTTCACTTCAGGGTATGCCTACCTTGTGTATTGAATCTAAAGCCACCATTGAAATCAATGTTAAGAATGGCATCTCATAAAAAAACAATCTGGAGGAATTTTGATCGTTTGAGCGATACATTTATAAAAATGTAATTTTCGAAAATCGTTACTTTCCCAATAAATATAAACATGATATTGTATGGTATAAAATATTATACATCAACACCAATCGCACCATTATGAAAAATCTGATTATTTTTCCATTCCTGACTCTTCCTGCATCACATTCACAAATCCTATCCATATCAACGCATTATAACCAATTGGACCGTCTGGAATGTAGTTGTCATATTTTATTAGAAATATAGCACTTTGAAAGGCCAAACCCATTATATTCGCATACAGGTTTTCAAACTTCAGTTTTTGCACCTACCCCACAGGTCATGTTTTATTTGACAGTATTCCATTACTCAAAGGTAAAGGTGCAACACTGCAATTGATTGCTCTACGCCACTGCTGGTGGAATAGCATCCACTAGAGGGAGCGCTAGAGAGACCCTAACACTTACCCCACTACGCGTGACCTGTTAATCGACTGTTGTGAACATATTTGTCGTGACATTGGGGATGTCACTGTATGGTGCCGGCCCGGAAGGGCCGTGGCGTGCGATGCATTGTCATCGCGTACACCCTGTGGTGGGTGTAGTACCAGCCCTAGCGGGGCTTGGAGAGCGCTGGGATAGCGCAGGCACGATGCATGGCGTGCAGTGCGGTCTCCCACGAGGGGGAGAGTGTCAGCCCAAGGACAGGGTTACCCCGGGCCATGGCACTCTGGTTGACGCTGCAGAAACGTGATCTAAAGTGTCCACAGAGAGGCCCCCAGGTAGGGGGACTAGGGAGTGATCACGTGTCCAGGGAGAGCTCTCGGGAGAGACCGAGGGGAAGCTATAAGGCTCCAGAAGGTGGGTGGGGCCAGGGGCGTAGCGGCCCTGACCCGTGGGGGGATATAAGGCGGGTCCCTGAGAGGGACCAGCGTCACTGCATTCTACAAGCTGGAAGCTCTACGTCCTAGGAGGCAAACACGTGGTCGTGGTCCCGAGTGAGCCCCAACCCTTCATAGCAGTAACTTCTCTGTATAGTGTAGTTAGCTGGGTGGTCATCACCCTAGGCTGTATCTGGTGAAGGGGCAGTCACCCCTTTGTATTACGTGTTACAAATACATGTGTTGCCTCTAAAAGGAACAACGTCTGCTACTCAGTTGAACTCACTACATATTTATACTGCTGGGTGGACAGAGGCGGGGGGGAGGGAATTTAAGAAACTTTCCCATTGGTCACAATTACCATAATTGGATATCGAACTAGCGACTTCTGGGTGTGAGACACATTACACCATGGTAGTATTCTCAACGAATGATAGTTCAAAGGCAAATTAGGCGATTAATCATTGTATCAAATGTACTGCTCTTTGCAGAAGGAGGCATGTGAGAATGCAGTATCTCTCCTTGTTTAAAACAAATATATTCCAAAATGAAATTACCAAGTTTACTTTGGCACCATCTAAATCACACAACAGGCTGAAGTTAACTAAAATCTGAATTACCATGAGATCTTAATTTACATTGGAGCCATGCTGTATTATTACTGGGTTACAGTTGCCAAACATGGGAGAAAATTCAATCATGTTTGATTATAAATCAATGCAAAACTTTCGGAAAATAAAAATAGTAATATTCATTGATATTTCTTGACATAACCTAGGGCACAGATCATCCCAAGCATGATAGGACATTAAAGATTAATATGTACTTGTGATATTTTATCACATTTGGCATTTAAATAGTGAAAAGGTGGGTGCCACTGACTTTTGATCCCATCTGGTCAGTGTAGAAGGGTAGCGTAAATGTTTAATGACAGGTGGACAGGATCATCCAGCAGTTATGTTAGAAATATATGCAAGAACGTGGTTTCTTCTCATCTGCTGTCCCCACAATCTGGAACTCATTTCCTCGGGGTATCAATGCTGTGGATTCCCTGCTCTTGTTCAAGTTCTGGCTCAAAACTTTCGTCTTTTCCTCCCCGCACTTCCGTTTAGTGCAGTTGGCTACATACGGTGTGAAAAATTGTCAACATATACATATTGTGGCTATGACTGTCTCCTTTAACTCTCATATGGGTTTTTGGGTTGTGCCCAGTGTTTTTAATGATGATATCCGACGTTTTACTCAATGTGCTCGGGAGCTTCTTCAGGAACTGTACTGGAGAAAATCGTCGGATATCATCACGCTGAACAACACGGAGTACAACTTGAACACATATCAGAGCTATGCAGGAATAGTCTTACATTTTGATTTAAAGCTTTCGTGACTGCAGGGATTCATATTCTTGGTTCTTTCGGTAAAGTCACGTAGAAGGGAAACAAGAAAATATATTTGTATTATTTTATTGTTTCCCTTCTACGTGACTTTACCGAAATAACCAAGAATAGCAATAGTCTTGTTCATGTAAAAATATAATATATAGTATATATGTGCCTCATGTTTCCTCGTTATGTATACATATTGAACTTCTTTCGCACCATATGTAGCCAAACGTGCTAATCGGATTGTGCTAATTGGAGGTGTCCCATGATGCATAGGACATGTACAACGTCTTGCATTTAAGTTTTTCTTATATAACGATAAATTACAGCCCTGAATCCATCCACTGTTGGATGAAGGCCTCCCCACACCACGTTAGTCATGGGCATTGTTTGACCATGTTTCACCATGCTGCTCAGTATATTGATGAATAATGGGGGCTTAGGACCAGTATAGATATCAACAGCCGCCATTCACCATGAAGGGACGAGGACATCACTACGGCGCCTGCGCCAGGCCAGGTGCACTTTGAGGCCACGTGAGGTGTTGTGAAAGCTCACTGACAGGAGGTCACGGGACAGACCAAGGTGCCTTGTGTGGGGGTGTCTTATTGTGTATCTGGGGGGGGGGGGGCGGTGCTGTGTGTGTGTGTGGGGGGGGGGGGTCTGTGTGTGGGGGGGGGGGGTCCGGCAAAAACAACCCCCTACCTCCTCGTTGGTACCTGACGGTAACGCTGTGGTGGGCAGTGCCGTGGGGGGAGGGCCTATTTAGATTGGCCATTCCAGTCATGGCGTTTGTAACCACCACAGCGGCCAAATGGGGGCTCTGGATGGGTGCGAGGGGCTGATAATCCCTCCACCTTCAATGAATTACTACCAAACCACGACTGAAAATGTAACTAATAAACTTGTGCCGTAGGCCCTGGGGGGACAGGCGTCTATGATGCCTCCTGGCCAAACCCCTCCAGAAACAACAACAAAAAAAACACTACGGGTGGCCAAGTGGAATGTTCGAACGCTCACTGCGGAGGAGAGACTGCCACTCCTCTGTCGGGACCTGGACCAGTACCACCTGGATCTCTGTGGTATTCAGTATAATACAAATTTAAATAAATAAATACAGTAGGAGGAGGGAAACGGACTTGGAGTTACAGTATAGCATACTAGTTATCGTACCGCACTGGCTGCTGACAACGCCATTGGGTTACGGTGCCAGGCTTGGGGTGGCGTGTTTCGCGTTGCGGATGACGTCATTCTAAAAATTTCCTTCGCGTATGTCAATAGAAGGTCGAAATACAAAGCGTGTGTTATTCCAAAAATTGCGTACCACAAAAGCAGGTACACCGAGGATTGCCTGAAGATAGTACACGCCACTCATTTTAGCCATGGCTGGGGATTGAGCTTAGGTCAATGGGTTCATTGTGTTGTGCACACACTTAGCTACTGCTCCACCCTGGTTGAATGTATATGAAATTTGTATGCAATAAAAAAAAGTTGTATTGCACTAACTATATAAATACATCTGTTTAAAATGAATTAGCATTTGCACAGCCATGAATGGTCATTTGGTGTGGGGGAAATGGGTCATTAAATGTCAACAGAATTTATACATTTGTAATTGAGATATTTGTTCTAACATGGAAAGCAATCATTGCAGTCCATAAGATGCATTGTACATGGGGAAAAGGAATGCTGCTTTATCGTGCTAGTTATAATTCTGATTTAATTTGCTTCAAACATGTTCCATCAAATTAAAAAAAGCCAAGTCAATCGGTTTTCAATAAGTTACGATGACTTGGAAGATGTTGGCAGTTCTTCTGTCAATGAGATTGAAGAAAAATAGAACAAAACTAAAGTTATGCACAGCATAATCCTTACTACATGCGTCAAAGGCGTTGTTGTACGTTTATTGAATCACTTTGCTTCATTATACAACCACACTTAACTGAGTAAGATGGACTGCAAGTTAGGTTGTACTATATCATGGGACTTTTTTTGCGAGTATCAAAGTATGAAAAATAAGAATAGGTTTTACCATTTCTGGCATTAAAACAGGTGTTAACATGTTCAAACACGAAATAGATACATTTTTCAAGGAATCAAGTCTGCATTAACCACACGTACTGTACTTGTGCTGAACATGTAAACAAAACATGCTCTGATAATATATACACTCTCTTTGAAACTGATTGGCTTGCACCAGAGACAGCCTTCTTTCATGTGAAAGCTATACCTGCTGAACATAATGTGTGAATCCAGATCAACTTTGCACAAGAGGGGCAAATTAACCCTGTGAGTCGAGCAATAACTGCTTTCAGAGCTGGGCTCTAGCTTTTTGCTTTCGTGAGAATTCTGATTTGAAGGATACACTATGCTGACCTTAGCAGCCTTCCCAACCAAACCAAATCAATGTCTGGATCAATGCATCCATCTCAATAAAACTTGGTGTTAAGGGTCTTGGGACCTTGTTACAAAGGGCTGTGAAGTCACTTTTCTGGAGCCTTGATGTCACGAGCAAAAATTTCAGCTACTGCTTTTTCCCTATGAAAAATCTAAACGGCTTAACAACTGCAAACATATTAAAGCAAAAAGACTATACAAAGTCAAATCGCCAGAATCTCATTGCAGACAATAGGTTGGTCTCCACTTTACCATCAAAAAATCCTCTTGCAATTACTTCTTAAATACTGGACTGTTTTGTAGTGGCATTGTTTGCCTATTCCTTTAACAAGGGTGCCACACAGAATGGCTAAAGATGTTCATCACTCAATTTTTAGGATACTAATGAGGATGCTTTCGTTTGACCATTGCAGCCCTTAATATTTACACTCAATATTTGGAATCCTAAACATGGTCTGGTGTAATCTGGGAAAATTGCAGTTTATTGTGACTTTATCGCAACAAGTAATTATTAAATGTATTTTCTTCATTTCCATCAACTAATTATTGTTAATCATGTTATCATACGTATGCTCGTGTATTAGCAAGTGCATGCGCAGGCTTTCTGCTTGATGTGTCTTGTGACAATCGCCTCTTGAGTGCCAGTCGTATATGGCACTGTTGTGTCAGTCTCCCCTTTTTTCAAGCGTGTAAAATGGGATATTTTAAATCGTACTTTGTTTTTTAAACAATGTGCCAGCAATTTGAATTTGAATCACAACAGGAGCTGCTGTTATACGTCAACTTTGTAGAAGGCCGGAATAGGATCCATAGCCAAATGTAACTGTTATCCCCTGATCATGGGACCTCCTTTGCCAGTACCAAAATATGAGAATAGTTTTTCCCATTTTTTCTGGCAACAAAACAGGTGTTAAGATGTTAAAACACCAAACTGAAACCTCCACAAGGAATCATGTCTACATTAACCACATATACTTGTGGTCAGAATGCAAAAAAATACTCTGATAATATATGCATTGTCTTTGAAACTGATTGATCCACACCAGAGACAGCTTTCTTTCGAGCCTAGTCTCAAACGGTGTTAGACGCCAAAAGGCATTTTTGGCGTCCTCTGGTCGAACACCATTTGAGACTAGGCTTGAACGAAATCTGTCTCTGGTGTGGACCAATCAGTTTCAAAGACAATGCATATACTATCAGAGTATGTTTTTTTGTTTGCATTCTGACCATAAGCATACGTGGTTAATGCAAACATGATTCCTTGTAAAAGGTTTCAGTTTGGTGTTTTAACATCTTAACACCTGTTTTGTTGCCAGAAAAAAGGGGAAAAACTATTCTCATGTTATCTCCTGACTCACCATTCTGTGTTGCTAAATAATGGAGAACGTTCAGGCATATGGGAAAGGCATGCAATCTTATTAGCTGGGAGGTCAAATGTACAAACTATATAGTCGAACCAAACCTCCATGCATTGAGTGTCAAGTTAGTGTACATTATTACAACATGCCTCGCTGTACCGTTCAGCGAGCCTTGGCAAGGTCGTATAACAACTGTTACAAGCAATATAACCAAAAATAACCAAACGGAACGTATACCAATGCAATGCATTATATTGAGAGTTATTTATACTCTAATTGTTAATAAAACCTATTTGGTTTCTTTTTGTGTATTTTGGCACGACATTTTTTATCAATTACAAATTCTATGTGGCACGCATCATCTTGCATGAAAGATGACACTATTATGGTACAATATTTCCTGAGATAAAAATGCTGAATGGATTTAAAAGTATAATGTTTGTAAATACACTGCATCATCTGATCTTTCATTTAAATATAGCACTGTATTTCAGTCAACAAATCACGTGCACTGTTAGAAGGTGGTTATGATCTTTAATGATTTATGAATGTTATGTTTATAAACATATTTTAACATTGGAAAATATGTACAACAGTTTGCAATTTTAGATGAACAGGCATACTTTTTTCATAATCGACATTAGACGTTGAACATCTGCAAACATGACAAATATGATCGCCCAAAACTCACTCCCAATGAGTAGAAGCCCAACAAATTGTTCATGAAAGCAGTGTGCATACCAAAACATATGCCAACGGTGTGCACATGCTTGCAACATGATAAGGCATTTGAGAAGAGTGCATGCTTTCCCCCCAGTTCATTAGGATATGGAATTGACAGTAGATATATTTATGGCTACCACATCAAAAATGCAGCTAGGGTCCTGATGCTCAATTTGTATAGGTGCTTTGTACTTCTCACAGACGTATGTGCTATTATGTATTTTTAAACAACAAAAATGACAGAAGCCACAACACCAATGGTGATAAAAAGACTGAACATAGCCACTGATAGTGTATAGAATGATGACATCTATATAAAGCAAATAATAAAAATCCCAACGCTATTTAAATATCAATGACATTTATTATCATGATAATAGCTGTGACAATTAAAGGTATTATTGCAATTCCATGAAGTGATTGTAGTTCTTATATTGCAACCCACGGAAATAAAATCTTCATTACCAACACCCAATTCTGCCAACAGTGAATAAAAAGACCTCTGCTCTGCTGTACTATGCAGCTTGTGATAAAATAACCGAGTCGATTGTTCGCACTTATGCCTCTGCTTTATTGCAATAAATGGAGGAGGTGGAAGGCAGGCGTTCCTGAAATGTTAAGCTTTTTAAATAGGACCTTACATGAATAAAACATTACTCCGTGTATATATTTTTTTCTGGTAAATATCAACGAACACCATTTTTTTGTCATCTCAAGAGGTGGGTGAGGTGGACTATCCTTATCCATTGGATCTGCCAATATTCCAACGTTACTCAGTATTTTAAACATTAAAAAAACAATCTTACTTAAAACAATATATTTCAAATGCCCCCCCCCCCCCCCCATTACAATACCACGTTGCCTCATTATTTCCATTGATGCATTTGTAGATGTTGGTATGTGTTGTATTACAAATGTACACTATTTACATATATGTAGATGACCATGAACAAACCCTTTAACCTCCCCATGGCATAACGATTCATAATTATACCTCACTTCATAATTTGTTTACAATTGCGAGGCAGTGTTGTTTTTGCATACGTAATAATGATCAGTGTACTATATATGTTTCTACACAAAGTACTGAAAAAACCCCATTATCCATTGATTTTTTTTCATAATATCAGTAGGCTACTATCAGTGAAGAATAATAGCTGTGTTGCATGGGTTATAGAATGTATTCATGAAGAGCACACACATTCTAAGGTATACATCATGCACTAATGCACATACCAGTATAATATCATCAGAAAGAAATACCTGTGGGTTAGAGTTCATAACGTTACTTATTTATGCCACATACAGCTAAGGAAAATTATTTATTGTCCAACACCTTTCAAAAATGCATTTAGTTATGACATTTATTTCAATGTATTTCATATTTTCACGGTATGACTAATTGGGGTTTTTTAAAGCAAAGGGCCCCCACCAAATCATATTGACAGAACTTTGCATTTCATGATTATGGTTGCCACCGGGATGACACGTGAACGTATTGTTCACTTTGTACTACTTCGTCATTGTGATCACTGTTGCTCAATTTGTCATTTTCATTTAATTCCTGATACAATATGTATGATATGCTAATCATGAAACTTCACAACCATAATTAGTTGTAACATTTTTTTTTAAATAGCTGTTAGCCATTAAATGAATTCTTTGTCCGGATAAATTGAAAACACATTGATTGTATGACATCATTACTTTCTGCTAGCATGCACGTTATACGCATTATAGATTGTAAAGTTGTAACGATTAGAAATATGACAATAATTTATGGAACAAGCTGCGATCGAATAACTTTTAAGGAATCTATATTCGTACTTGAAGTACATGAAAGTGCAAAATCATGGTGTAAATTACGTAACATGCAAGTACAACGTTAAGAGAAACCAACATCGTCATAATTGATATATTGTGAAATGTAATATTGATTGAGAGGCAATGTGCACATGGGGTGATGGAGGAATGGAGAGTTGGGGAGAAACAGAGACATACATAGAGAGACAAGATGATAAAAAGAGGCACCATAGTGAGACAAGGACAGGGTTACACAACGAGAGACACACAAGCACATATAATTACATGAAGAGAGATGGGGAATAGACAGGGAAGTGCTTGGGTTAGCAAAAGGATACCTGTTTGGGTGTAAGTATAGACCCTGTCACCTGAGCCCATAAATTATCCCACTGCTGAAAGAACACTTACAGCAGGTGTTCCATTTTACTCCTGGTTAAACAGAGTTGAATTAAGTTGTCTAAGAGTTGCAATTTGGCTGCACGTTCAATTAAACCTGCTACTTCTCAATTGTTAGCCCAGCGTGCTAGTCTATATGCTGTAGAAAAATAACATACAGTACAGTATTTAGTTTCCTTGCATCGTACTAGGAGTACAAGAACAAATGTTGTATATAATACCTACGACAAAGCCAATATACAAAAATACCAATTCGTGTACTTCGCTCTGCATCAAATATCCTGAGTTTGATTTTTGGCCATGGCCAATATGTCAGTCATTTGCGAGTGATATCGGAACCAGTCTTAAGTTACACCATTCATCAACCCACACGAGCCAGAGTGTGAAGTACAGTCAAACAACTCTTCTCAGAATTTGTATTTAAACTGGAGGAATCCGATGAGCTTTGAAGCTCTTTTTCACCGATGTATAGTAAGTGGTAAAGTATCGTCTCATGGCTCCATGCCTGACTAACTAAAATGACAAACCTGAGTCCCCAGCTATGGTGTTGGCCGGGAAGGTGAACTAGCAGGGAGTGCTGAGAATCACGGGGAACACAAAGGACTTAACCATTGCTGTATACAGCACATAGACCATGTCTGTCAATCAAACCACGGTCAAATTGGAGACATACATACATTGGAAGAGAAGATAGACTCAGTAAGGTAAATATAAAAACAGATAATTTCATACATGCAGTGGTCGAAATGGAGATTTAGAAGTCCCGATATGAAACCTATTTGTCCTGCAGCCTGTGTTCACTGCAGTTTCCCCTCCGTGGAAACATCACAGGATACGAATAGCAACCGTTCAAAATAGTGGCAGTATAACATGATTTGGTGTTCTCAGAGGTGCTGATATTGCCTACCGTTGTAGACTGGCACACATCGAGCACTTCATGCATGCAGAGAGTGGCGACATGTGCTATTTGTGGCGAGATGTTAAATACCTTGCCTGATCTACAGGAGGATGTGGGTTCGATCACGACCCTGACACCTGTATAGTTCGACCCTTACGCCTATTTTTTTTATTTGCATGTTCTCCAGGTCCTGCGGTTTTCTCCTCCACATTTAGAAATACGCGTTTAGAACAATTGGCTGCTATACATTTGCACATGATAAGCCAATTCGCTGAGCTATCATTTTGTGGCCAGGTTGCTTTTGAGAAATATCTGTATAGCTCACTGGGCCTTACCTGGTAAAATAAAACATTTACATTGAGACCTCCTTTGCCAGTAACAAGATATAGTAATAGGTTTTTACCTTTTAAGCTGGCACAAAAACTGACACCTTTATACAAGGGATCATGTTTGCAATAACCACAACACAAGCAGTCAAAAATGCAAACAAAAAGAAACAACTCTGATAATGATATGCACTGTCCTTGAATTTGAGAAAAGCCGTCTCGGGTGTGGACCAATCAAATTCAAGGACAGTGCATATCATTATCAGAGTTCATATTCTTCGCTCTTTCAGTAAAGTCACGTTGAAGGGAAACAATAAAATAATGTTTTATATATTTTATTATTTTATTGTTTCCCTTCAACGTGACTTTACCGAAAGAGCTAAGAATATGAATTACTGCAGTCACGAAAGCTTTAAATCAAAAATTATCAAGTTGTTTCTTTTTGTTTGCATTTTTGACTGCTTGTGTTGTGGTTATTGCAAACATGATCCGTTGTATAAAGGTGTCAGTTTTTGTGCCAGCTAAAAGGGTAAAAACCTATTACTATAAAATAAAACATTGTTTAGTTTATTACAGAGGGAGAGTTTACCGTAATTACAGAGCAGTTGCATTTCTATTCTATTCAGAAATCAGCAATAGATTATTAGTATTCAAGTGTAGTTCAGACAGAGCTGCTAAGCTAACATTAAGACTCTCAAAACAAAGCACGCTAAAGGTATTAAAAAAATATGCCCAAACAAGCCATTAAAACTAAGAAGTGCAAAGTGTACTAAGAAATTAACAAATGTTGCAATGAGAGCAACACACACAGGAACATCGTAATGAGTGAGAATACAAATAAGAGATTAGGTTATGATTGTACTAATCTACGCGAATATAACAAACACCCTTTTTTAAAGGGCCCATAACATGGACATACCGTAGAGGAGTCCAAACAGAGACATTAGAAAGGCAATGGTCTTGGTTAACATGGACAAACCTTAGTCGGTTAGAAATCTCTGTCCTCAACAGATGTGATATAGGAAGTGATCACTGGCTTGTGCAATTAAACATTGCTAAAGAGAGGACAATTAATGAACATACATGCCAATGAAAAGGTGGGAGAATGCTTTCGCGATATTTCACCATTATAGAAATACTTTATAGCAAAAGGTTTCGTGTGAAATATAACTGCACTCATATTGCGTACCCATGATACAGAATGGGCACATTTGCCAGGCTGACTCCTGTAATATTTCAAGCAGAGGAATTAATCCTCGAGATATTATACCGAAAATACGCAATCACAATAAAAGTGCAGGTGTAATCGTAATGTATAAAATAAGTGGCAATAATTTCCTTTGAATTGTAACGAAGAGGCATAAAAGAATCACCAAGTAGTTTTCTTCACAGTTTAAAGTTTTATATATATAGAAGTATATATATTCTTTGGGTCTTTTGGTAAAGCCACATAGATAGAAAAAATAATAAAAAATATATAAAAGTATATATGAATGTGTGTCTTCATTATATGCCTCAGCGTGCACAGTAGTTTAGCATTTATTCCACAATTCACCCATTAACTGGATAATGTATTGAATATCAAATCTAAATTGTGATGTTAAAATGAAAATTATTACTTGCAGCCCTTTGTCAATCTACAGCTGGGTGAGGGCTGGATGAGTGCTGGGTGAGGGCCTTCCCCTGTCGCGTCAGTCGTGAGGGTTGTTTGACCATTCTGCACCACGATGGTCAGTGCAGTTTGCTGAAGGAGATGTGGATAGGACCGGTACAGAAATGTATTTCCACTAATATTAGCCATGGCTTGATATGAACGCAGGTCATCAAATTCCAACGACAGTGCACGAATCACTATTACACATATGCTCACTACATCGCGCGCTTTCAGATGCGCTTCTGAAGCCGTTTGGAACGTTCTTCCTTCCGATATTAGGAAGCCACTGGAGCTATGCAATTTTAAATCTAGATGGAAAGCTGATTGATTTTGAAATGATGTTGTGTTTAGTTAGTTGTCCTCCCCTTACACCTCCGATTACTACAGTTGACTACGTACGGTGTGAAGGAAATTTAACATACATACACTCCTACACATCCTTCGGTAAACTCAATGCCAGTTGATCACACGTACCCACATACATTTTCAGAGGTAAACAATATTAATTTACAAGAAACCTAGCAGAAACAATTACCGCAGCAACCTCAGGTCCCTATGCTGCAGTGATAGTACATTATTGATTGAACAGCCACACCCCAGCAACCCGCATTGCATTAATCAGGGTAATGTATGGATGACATCCATCAGCACCTCAACAAACTACGTATAAAGCCTGCGCTCCACTGTCGCACCTGTTATATCATCATCAGCCATTCTCAATCCACTGCTTGGATGAAGTCCTCCCCAGGCTGTCGTCATCTCTCCTGATCTTGCATGGGAATAGTCTACACAGCGCCTACACACGAGCATCTCCTCGGCAGACGTCTTTGGAAGGCGTTTCATTCCTTACTTACTTGGGGCCTCCACTCCGTGATTATCCACGAGCATTAGTCATCCCTTCCAATGACGTTTCCTGCCCAAACGGATTTCCCACCTGTTACATACGGATGAATATAAATTGAAAAATAAATACCAGGATGGAAGAATATGTTTTTTATCATATTCTCAAGTTTATAGTCTTCCAAGTGAGGCTGACATTAATTGTAAATATATGCACGCAGATCCATAAAAAAAAACCCTCTCTCTCCTTCTCTGTCCCATGTGTCAGTCACCTTGGGCTGTCTTTAATGAACCACACCATAATGCGCACACAGCAGCTCCGATGTCGTTATAAGCTCCTAGTTATACATGCTCGCCGCTGGTTACCCTCAATGAAGTGTACGTCACTGCATAACTCACTGACTACACTCTACAGATTTCGTTCACGATGGGTTTAAACGTAGCTCCCAAAACAACTACACGTCAAATAGAGGGTACTCGTACTTCTAGAGCTCCCTCAAGGGAAGGTCCTTCCGACAGCAGTGGCGTGAACAAGCAATTGCAGGGCTGCACCTTGACACAGTTGTAATTTCTATTGCATCCATATGCAGCTCCAGATGCTTCACAATAAAATAACATTGAGAGAATAATGCCTTGTTTACCTTTTATTATACAACGTGTTATAGTATTAGAGTAAGAGGTGCATTCTTTGAACAATATGAATTGTGTCGTTGCTGGGATATGTTTGGACTGTGAATTCGAACCCAAAGAATAAGACAGTTCAATCTTGATTTACACAAGATTGCATTGTTTGGTGCAATACTTCACGTGCTATATTCATGCTCTCACATATACTTTGCATATATACGGTGTCTACATTATACATGTAATCAATCACAATCACAGTATGAGGACATTATGTCTTGGATTCAATTTTAAAACTTCAAGGAGTATGAAATGAACCCAAAAAAAATGTTTATTGAAGATACCAAATGTAATTATTAAAATGAAGATACACAAACATATATCATAAAAATTGAAAGTATCAAAACTATTACCATTAAAACTCATCACAGCAACACAACAGAATATTACGAGAGATACATTTTTTGGATAAAGTGCAGGTACAATGGATACAATGGGAATGAGGACAAGTGTATGAACAAAACATTTACGGTCTTTTTTTTTTAAAAAAAACTGCTGGATGAAGGCATCCCCATGCAGAATCATCATGGGGTTGCTTGACCATACTTCACCACAATGGTTAGTGGTGAAGGGGGCAATGCCTTGGACTGGTTCAGATATCAAGCCACCCACGTCAGTCGTGCTCGTGAATCAAACTCAAGGGGCCAGGTTCATAGTGCAGCAGACGAACCATTGCGCCACCATTCCCCCCAAGAGTACAATAAAACATAAATAAATCACGGCAAATAACGTCATGACAGGACCATGAAATGCCATTGAGTATTATTTCAAATACCTACCTACCTATTGCATAATTACTATTAATTTGTCGGCAGCTATATTAAAATATGCGAATACAGCAAGCGTACGCATTTGCTCTCTTGAGCTGAGGATGATTAATAGCAAAGCCAAGAGGACATATTGCATCTCTCACAGATGCAATGAACTCTGCGTTACATAAACCTGTTCACATGTCTAGTCCATATGTCTGGCAGATTCATAACTTATAGCAGTGTGAATTGCACTGCGCATCGTAAAACATCAGAATGTGCGAACAAGTGCGAAGGAATGAAACAGATGCCGGACCAGGAGCATAGTCAGGGATAAGTTGAGAGCACCTTTGAGCACAATGTCAACTGGTGGCGTTTCAGTCACGTCATTTTTTTTTTATGCGCAAAGTAGCTTCGCAATTGCATTGTTTACTTGTGCTGAAACATGAAGTAAAGTTGTTTACACATTAACTTCCAAATACCATGTACATTAATGAAAACATATGCATTTTCCAACAACAGCCATTCAACTGTGATGAACTGATATTGGTTCTTACATGCATGACTTATTTGACAATAAATGACAGCTTGAGAAAAAAATCATACCCTTAAGGGCTAATTTGCAAAACCAACATTATGCTTTATTGGAGAGGTGCAGTATTTTTATGATGCTTTTTAGAGGTTTTTTTGGTGTTTTAGTTTTTCTCTTTGAATGCTTTTCAACTGCGGAAAGGAGGCTCCAGAGAATCGTGATTTAAGACCATTGAGCACGAATACAGACTTACGTTTGCACAAATAAGTGTGTGTGTGTGTGCACATCGTATTTGTCCAAGCACTTAGGAAAGCTTGTCGTCTTCAGGGGGCACCCATAACATGGTGGACCAGCTTTCATTTGCATACATTAATAGAGGTAATAAAATCCCTTCCACAGATGCTACACTGCCCCACCAACATCCTAACGTATGCATCTTTGTTAATCCTGCATGCATGCGATCCATAAGTCTGTTGTTCTTCCTAACGATTGTCATCCGTACCAGCATGAAATGGGTGTACATATTTTTTGCAGAATTAGGTAGCCCCATTGAGGGTAGTGACAAAGGGATGAGTTTCGGATTGAAAACATTCCGATATTCAGATTTGTGGAGGATAATTTGTGATCTCTTTTTGGATGTTATGTTTTACAGAGAGTGTACATCATTCAATCATTAAATGCATCTCCCTGCTAAGATAATTGATGTCACCAATGTGATGCCAGTTTTGTGGAGACAAACACACAGAAGTGATCTAATATGGGTGACATAAATTCTTGTGATGTCATACTGTCTGATTCATCACCAGGATCAGCGGATTGAGAAACGAATGAACGAACAGAAACAAAAACACAGATTTCGGGATCATGCAAAATATTGGAACTATGCCTATTTTTCAGATTGTCTGAATTTTATCTGAAAATCGGACATATCTAGTCGCCATCAATATCCCACATATTCCGCTTTCTTTTTAACGTGTGAATAATTTTCCTGACACTAAACTTCATTCGGCTGATATAATGTGTGCAAAACACAACACAAGTGCTATTATATGTTTGAAAGATTTCATAGCAATTTTACACTGGAGAAATTATAAAACTTTAATTTATCTTCTATATCCCACAGATATTGCATGCTATATTTTCCACACTTTAAACAAATAATTTCAGCACATATGTCTGTAAAAAAAACCCGTCTTCTATAACAAAAAGGCAGTAGTGCAAAAACAACGAAAATAGCAGATCATTTGAAATGTGAATTCTAATCATAAAATGCACGTATTACTAAGACAAGTTGAATATTCCCCCAATACAGACAAAAAAATGCTAATTCAAAGCTGTATTGACCGGCAATAGCGTACTCAATTCTGACAACGGTTACAGATGAAAAAGATACATTCGAATTGTTAATGGATTGTAACTATTACTGTGTGAAAAATATATGTAATAGAATACTGGGAAAACTGGAAGCTTCGATGCAGGAAATGCAAGTTTGATTCGACACAGTGATGCCATTATGAGTTAGGCTTTGAAGTCTTCACCAATTCTCCATAAATCCTTTTTTTGGTGTGCCCTCTGACTTTCCCCCTGAAACGGGCACTCATGGTCTGCTATCAGGCAGGGGGCACTGGTAGGGGAGGAGCCCTCTAACAGGCAGGATGTAACGTTGGCGTTCCAGCCATTGGATCTATCATATGTCAAAATCGGACTACCATCTATGGAACCTTCTTGCCAGTATCCTAAATGATGAAAATAAGAATAGGTGTTACCCTTTATGGCAAGGAAACAGGTGTGAAGATGATCAAAAACCAACTAGATGCTTTTTTGCAAGGCATCAAATCTGAATTAACCACACATACTTGTGGCAAAATATGCAAACAAAACATGCTCTGATAACATTTGCATTGTCTTTGAAACTGATTGGCCCACACCAGAGACAGCCTTCTTCATGGCCTTGTCTCACCAGTGAACGCAACAAAGGTGAACCATACAAAGACAACACAAGTATCAGAACACTTATAAAAGGGGTCGACCAGTTGTATCTATGGGACCTTCTTGGCAATATCCAAAATGATGAAAAATTAGAATAGGTTTTACCCTTTCTGGCAATTAAACAGGTGTTAAGATGTTCAAACACCAAATAGGGTATCTGCCTCATAACAAACCTCATGGCGAGAAAGTGTTCACGGAGGAGTCACAGGCTTTCCTTGCAAGATGGCTAGGAGATGACAGTACAGACATTGATTGAATATGTGCAGATATTTGAGTGTCATCCCCAAATATCTACGTGTTTTCGCCGAGTACTCCAGTTTCATCACCACGCATCAAATATTAATGGGATTGGACGAAAATCCTCATGCAAGACGAGCCTAGAAATGAGTCCTAAGACTCGGTGAGGCTTTCCTGAATGAAGTGCGCTCTTGTTATTTTTCATGAGCGTGCAACTTTGCATTGCACATAGGGAGGCAAGATATTTGTAGAAAGGCTTAGAAAAAGCATCCACATTGTTCATTACACTCATCGCATCCGTTAAAATGGCAACATCCCAAAGTTTTGATCTAATACAGTTTGCAATAGATTGAGATGCAAAGTTGAATCGGCGCCTCTATTTATTTTAGCAATCAGTGGGATGACGAGTATTAAATGTACACTTGTGAAATCGTCTATAAATAAGGACACAGGCAGTGGCAGAGGCAGGGAAACGCTTTGAAAGGAGCAGATAAAATCGGATACACAGTTACTGTGGTGACACTTCCGCGAGCCTGGAGGCAGTGTAAGAGTAAGGGGAGGACAGTATTCCTCTGTACACCACACATTGCTATATAGTCTAAAGGCTCGCTGCTGCATAATAGCAGGCTGTACATTGTGATGGATGCTTTCAGATGCGCTTCTTCGGCCGTCTGGAACGCTATTCCTTCGGATATGAGGAAGCCACTGGAGAAGTGCACTTTTACATTTCGATTGAAAACTAATTTCTTGAGAACAGTGTTTGTGTTTAGTTTGGTGTCATTCCCCCGCACCTCCGATAAGCACAGTTGACTATGTGTGGTACGAAAGAAGTTCAACATACATACATACATATACATGAATAAGCATATTACTTAAGTGCTGGAGATCATGCATAATGCCAAGAATGTCAATTATTTTACCAAGAAAGCTTCATTGAGTTGCATGACAATTTCAAGAGGGCCCTCCTGTATTGGGATGTTTCACCAATGCTATAAGTGTCTAGCATGTGCAGAGGAAATTGTGGAGCACCAGGGATAAGACCCACTCATATGGGGAGGTGACACTCAGCACTTCCATCTCATGGCTACCTTGCAGCCCCATGCCCAAAACATAACTAGCAATTTTCGATTTAAAGCTTTCGTGACTGCAATGATTCATCTTCTTTGGTTCTTTCGGTAAAGTCACGTAGAATGATAATAAAAAAATATTATTGTGTTATTTTATTTTATCAATTTATTATTTTATTATCATTCTACGTGACTTTACCGAAAGAACCAAAGAAGATAACTAGCAATCCCTTATGATGAGACATTTACATAATATCAGGGCCCAAACCCTGTTCACTTTATGAGATGTGGCAATATCAGGTGCGCTTCAGTGCGATTTGGCCTTTGAAACAATGAATTGTCTTGACAAGATGTAGCTCTTTAATATTTTAAGGGGGTAGGGAACTACTTGGGCTTAAGAATATGTTCCAGTACCCCTGCTACAGGTGGGCATCTACACATACACGCTGGACACAATGCACAGGCAAACTGTGCTCAACTGAGCATTTAGCAGTGTTTATTTCCATCGCTAATCTCGCACCTCAAAGGAGGAAATCCCAAATTCGTATGGTAAGGATCTGTCTCTTCATTATAGAGGTTTTTTTGGGTTCGATCATGTAAATATAAATGTGTCGTTAAACCTGCCACCACCCGACACAGCCAATTAGTAAGGTTTGTCACGAAAACAAAACGTTAAATTTCGTTACTAGTTCAGCAGACCGGTGTGTTGGAGAGTTAACCCACAACATTTACAAAAAGCCTCTCCGTCGGACGAGACGTGTTCATTTTCTCCCAGTTGTGATTCATGATAGAAGCTGTGGCTATTGATATTCTACTCTATGAAAGGTAAATCAGCTTCACCTGCTATTGTTGTACTTATGCAGCAAAATGATGTGTAACATGTATCATAGCTAAATATAAAAGCAGTTTGCCTGCCAAGAGACACTAACAGTGAAACAAAACATATCCTTTGTTGTGGTGAGCTAAGTCAATTATTGCATTTCCTGGCACGAAAAAAGTCACCCGTAAAGGGTTTTAACTCATAAAAGCTGGCTATACTACTGGGGTAGCAGCCACCCAAGAGCCCCAACCAAGCTCGCAATAGCTATAATTGTCAGGTCTACGTTGGAAGTTATGCAAA
Source organism: Petromyzon marinus (assembly GCF_048934315.1). Lineage (NCBI taxonomy): Eukaryota > Metazoa > Chordata > Hyperoartia > Petromyzontiformes > Petromyzontidae > Petromyzon > Petromyzon marinus. The sequence goes on from NC_133671.1 coordinate 10,769,397, forward strand.
GCCCTGGATGCCTGACTGCCTTGTATACTCTGGGCTTACATACCATCCATCAAGCAGGGTTGGGGTGGAATTAAGTAACCTTTCATCCAATGGGACTAAACTGGCCATAAATGATTCACTGATTTGGTAAAGTGGGCTACAGCCTTCAACACCTTACCATCATTTCTTGCCACTTTAGGGCCCCAGAGGCATCTTATGGCTTTACTGGACAAAACTGTGTTTTGGGAACCTACATTGTAGATTGAGCTCTATAAATATGTATTAGGGGGAGCATGGCTTGTGTCTGATTGGGTCCTGGCCGTGTTGATCCGATCACAACCCCAATCCAATTCCAAGCTCATTAGTTCTGGTCCACATTTTCTGGGATCCATTCGCTCAGCACCAACATTTAATCAGAGTCAGATTTTACTCATTGCTCAGAAACAAATCAGGCCATGCCATATTATAAGCTCCTGACGCGGTTACCTGGCTTGACCACCTGAATGTGAAATTGTAGTTGTTGCTCTGCATCTAATTCAGCCATACGGAAGAAGAAGATAAAGAATATAATAATTTACAGCCCTTTGTGATTTCAGTGCTGGAAGAAGAGCTCCCCAAGCTGTGTCAATCAATTGCATTGTTTGTACATACTTCACCATCCTGGTCAGCACAGGTTGGTTAAGGAGGGGCCCAGGACGAGTTCAGATGTCACTCACCTTGGTCAGGAATTGACCTCAGGTCACGCGGTCTAAAGCACTGCATGCTAACAACTAAGCCACTGTTCCACCTCAATACTGTACTGCCGTTAGAAAATAATAGTGATGTTACTTTTAATCAATTTGAAATTATTCTAAAGCTCAGAATACACGCAATGAATTGTGTATTAACAAATCTACTATGTTAGATTGATAAACGTGTGATTGTTTCATGAAAACCCTGCAGCCATTATAGATTGTACGAACAGCACAATGGAAAAAATAATCAATTTGTGAATCAAGTTGTGACCTTGAATCATGGCAATTCACTTAATCGAGCACAGGGTGAATTATTATAGTCCTATCAAATATCAATTACAAAGTGTGGCTGTGTGAGGCTATTTTTACACACTCATGAGTGTAATGATCCAACAATTCATCAATTAAAATGTATTTTGATTCTCACAGTGTATGCATGGAATTGTGAATGTAAGAATCGATCAATTCTGGTTGGTAATTGTTTATAGTTTTATGCAGTGAGGGAAAAAATATTTAATCCCCTGCTGATTTTGTACGTTTGTCCACTGACAAAGAAATGATCAGTCTATAATTTTAATGGTAGGTTTATTTGAACAGTGAGAGACAGAGTAACAACAACAAAATCCAGAAAAAACGCATGTCAAAAATGTTATAAATTGATTTGCATTTTAATGAGGGAAATATGTATTTGACCCCTTCTCAATCAGAAAGATTTATTTAATCCCAGGTGTCTTTTATACAGGTAACAAGCGGAGATTAGAAGCACTCCCTTTAAGAGTGTGCTCCTAATCTCAGCTTGTTACCTGTATAAAACACCTGTCCACAGAAGCAATCAATCAATCAGATTCCAAACTCTCCACCATGGCCAAGACCAAAGAGCTCTCCAAGAATGTCAGGGACAAGATTGTAGACCTACACAAGGCTGGAATGGGCTACAAGACCATTGCCAAGCAGCTTGGTGAGAAGGTGATAATAGTTGATGCGATTATTCGCAAATGGAAGAAACACAAAACTGACAATCTCCCTCGGCCTGGAGCTCCATGCAAGATCTCATCTCGTGGAGTTGCAATGATAATGAGAACGGTGAGGAATCAGCCCATAACTACACAGGAGGATCTTGTCAATGATCTCAAAGCAGCTGGGACCATAGTCACCAAGAAAACAATTGGTCAGTTTTTGTGCCAGTTAAAAGGGTAAAACCTATTACTATATCTTGTTACTGGCAAAGGAGGTCTCATAATGTAAATGCTCACCCCGAGCCCTCAATACTCTGATAGTGCGCTGTTTTTGAGTTGTACGCATTTTGGCGTCTTCTGGTCCAACACCAGTGGAGACTAGGCTCTAAGAAAAGCTGTCTCGGGTGTGGACCAATCAAATTCAAGGACAGTGCATATTATTATCAGAGTTGTCTCTTTTGTTTGCATTTTGACTGCTTGTGTTGTGGTTATTGCAAACATGATGCCTTGAATAAAGGTGTCAGTTTTGTGCCAGTTAAAAGGGTAAAACCTATTACTATATCTTGTTACTGGCAAAGGAGGTCTCATAATGTAAATGCTGACCCCGAGCCCTCAATACTCTGATCGTGCGCTGTTTTTGAGTTGTATGCCTTTTGGCGTCTTCTGGTCCAACACCAGTGGAGACTAGGCTCTAAGAAAAGCTGTCTCGGGTGTGGACCAATCAAATTCAAGGACAGTTCATATTATTATCAGAGTTGTCTCTTTTGTTTGCATTTTGACTACTTGTGTTGTGGTTATTGCAAACATGATGCCTTGAATAAAGGTGTCAGTTTTTGTGCCAGTTAAAAGGGTAAAACCTATTACTATATCTTGTTACTGGCAAAGGAGGTATCATAATGTAAATGCTCACCCCGAGCCCTCAATACTCTGAGAGTGCGCTGTTTTTGAGTTGTATGCCTTTTGGCGTCTTCTGGTCCAACACCAGTGGAGACTAGGCTCTAAGAAAAGCTGTCTCGGGTGTGGACCAATCAAATTCAAGGACAGTGCATATTATCAGAGTTATCTCTTTTGTTTGCATTTTGACTGCTTGTGTTGTGGTTATTGCAAACATGATGCCTTGAATAAAGGTGTCAGTTTTTGTGCCAGTTAAAAGGGTAAAATCTATTACTATAAGGTGACAACAGTTGGTGCGATTATTCGCAAATGGAAGAACACAAAAGAACTGTCAATCTCCCTCGGCCTGGGGCTCCATGCAAGATAACATCTCGTGGAGTTGCAATGATCATGAGAACGGTGAGGAATCAGCCCAGAACTACACGGGAGGATCTTGTCAATGATCTCAAAGCAGCTGGGACCATAGTCACCAAGAAAACAATTGGTAACACACTATGCCATGAAGGACTGAAATCCTGCAGCGCCCGCAAGGTCCCCCTGCTCAAGAAAGCACATATACATGCCCGTCTGAAGTTGCCAATGAACATCTGAATGATTCAGAGGACAACTGGGTGAAAGTGTTGTGGTCAGATGAGACCAAAATGGAGATCTTTGGCATCAACTCAACTCGCCGTGTTTGGAGGAGGAGGAATGCTGCCTATGACCCCAAGAACACCATCCCCACCGTCAAACATGGATGTGGAAACATTATGCTTTGGGGGTGTTTTTCTGCTAAGGGGAAAGGACAACTTCACCGCATCAAAGGGACGATGGACGGGGCCATGTACTGTCAAATCTTGGGTGAGAACCTACTTCCCTCAGCCAGGGCATTGAAAATGGGTCGTGGATGGGTAGTCCAGCATGACAATGACCCAAAACACACGGCCAAGGCAACAAAGGAGTGGCTCAAGAAGAAGCACATTAAGGTCCTGGAGTGGCCTAGCCAGTCTCTAGACCTTAATGCCATAGACAATCTGTGGAGGGAGCTGAAGGTTCGAGTTGCCAAACCTCAGCCTCGAAACCTTAATGACTTGGAGAAGATCTGCAAAGAGGAGTGGGACAAAATCCCTCCTGAGATGTGTGCAAACCTGGTGGCAAACTACAAGAAACGTCTGACCTCTGTGATTGCCAACAAGGGTTTTGCCACCAAGTACTAAGTCACGTTTTGCAGGGGGGTCAAATACTTACTTCCAAATCAATTTTAAAAAAAAATTGACATGCGTTTTTCTGGATTTTTTTGTTGTTATTCTGTCTCTCACTGTTCAAATAAACCTACCATTAAAATTATAGATTGATCATTTCTTTGTCAGTGAGCAAACGTATAAAATCAGCAGGGGATCAAATACTTTTTCCCCTCACTGTATAAGTTTACATTCTGAAATTTGTTTGAGTACAGATTCACAACATCTAATACACCAAAATCATTGCTGTATTATTTTGTAGATTGACTCCAGTACACATTCTAAAATATGTACAATAACCTGAAAATCATCAGGGATATTGAATCATTACAAATCACTGAGTTATGGAGGGGGTGAATAGTTACGTCTGTAATAATTTTTGTACCATTGTGTATTAATACAGATCTTACCAGTACAAAGATATTAGTACTTGCATTACATCTGCTTTTCATGGTCAGTCACCGACACGCTCCAAATCTGTATCTTAGCCGGAGCGTGCCAGTGACCACCATATGAGTACATGTATTATTATACAAAATGTAACTAGACCAATTGATACATTTTTAACACTTTAAAGATATGGTTAACAAAGTGTACATGTCAAATTTCATCTGGCACATCAAGGTCAAGATAGAGATATCATTACAGCTGATGCCATTGATGCCACAACATCCCCTGCTGTGATTACAGGCTCTCCATTTCCACCGAATTCATTAATCTTATTCACGACTCACGCCCCACTTTCTGCCCACTTGATCCCTTTCCTACCAGACTCCTCAGAGAAAATTTCCTGCCAGTAATCCCCTTCGCCCTCAGCCTTTAAAACTAGTCTCTTAACGCAGCCATCATTCTAAGCAGTTTCACAACATCTGCTCTCATACCCCTTCCAAAAAAAATACTGGCTTAGATCCGGCTAATCTCTCCACCCTAACTTCAATCTCACATTCCTTTAGAAGGGCCTTGAACGTTCTGTAGCGCATCACGTAAACACTCATATGACATCCAACGACCTTCTAGACTCTTTACAATCAGGCTTCTGAGTGGTCCACAGTACGGACACATGATTTGTTCGGGTAGTCAATGACCTCCTTCAGTTGGCTGACAGGGGACTCACTGGTGTACTAGTCCTTCTTGATCTTAGTGCTGCATTCACCTCCATCGATCATTAAATTCCTCTCCATTTTCTTGAGACCTTGATGGTAATTGCTGGTTTGGCTTCACTCATTTTTTAATCACTAGAACCCAATATGTATCGCAAAGTGGCTTCATATCAACCGTCGAACTGGTCCTGTATGGTGTCCCGCAGGGCTCTGTCTTTGGACCCCTGCTTTTTTATATTTATCTAACACCTCTGGGTTCACTTCTTAAGCACCTTGGACTGATGTATCATGGCTAAGCAGATGATACGCAGATATATCTCCATCTCTCCCCCCAATCCACTAAAAGTGACTCACAGCTCATCACTTCAATATCATTAATAAAGACTTGGCTAAATCAGAACTACCTGCAACTCAATGTATCCAAAACCAATATTTTATTAATCAGATCTCCAAAACAGCTGCTTTTCTGTAAGTCATTCAAAATGAAAATTGATATTGTACCCATTTGTCCCATGAAAGTGGTTAATAACTCAACTCTGCACCTGGAGTGACCGAGCCTGTGGATGTTGCTGCGCAAAGACTATGGAATGTCCTATCACCAGTGGTTAGAGAGGCGTGCTCACTCGCCCTGTTTAGTTCTTCTCTAAAGACTCACACCTGTTTTGCCTGCAGGCCTACACTTTCCATGTACGACCAGCAGACTCTGGACTTTGTAGTATTTATGTTTCCTTACTTCATGCATGGCGCCCTGAGATCCATGGATGAATTGCGCCTTATAAATGCAAATTATGTTTAACATTTTGCCATCACATCCTCATTTTGACAGATCTCGTAGTAATTGAAAAATTGGAACCCAACTTCAAAGGTGCACTCTCGCATCATCACACCGTATGATTTGTCTTGCCTTAAGTCCTCATCCTCTGGGTACCAGTTTCGTGGCCTGAATCGGTAACCTGCCCTCCCCCATCCTCCTCTACCCTGCTCACGTCCCGCCCATTACAACTGTCTCTTCCTCAAAACATTTGCAATATTTTAATGCCGTGTTTTATTCCAAATAGCCAAGCTGTTTATACGATCATTCCACAAAACACCCACGTGCATTCAAAGGTGAGGGGCTTCTTTTATCGTTGCTTTGCGAAAATTCAACTGTCTGACCCATAGAGTAACACAGACATTATTCCTTTCTTAAACATCTGCCTTTAACCACTAATCTTGACCTCTTTACTCCATTGTGGTTTTCTGCACTCCAAAACCCACCTTTCTAACAGAGATATTTTGTTCGCATAACCTTAACCTCATGCTTACAGCCCTCGATAATGTACACATTACAATCCCCTACGCTCTCCATATTCTCACTATATACTGACACCTCTGAAAAAGGTGAAGGTGACCCATATCTATCTCCTACTAGTAACTTAGCTTTTTTTTTCAAAATATCATCTGAGGGCCCCATTTTCCAGCATCATTACCGAAACTGCCAACAGCTGCAATAATTGAGCTCAAAAGGTACTAGATAACAAACTGCAACATTTGCAAACTGCACAGGCCTGATTCATGCAAAATTCATCTTAGCTAGAGGTTCTGCAGTAGTCATTTTGCCTAAGTCATGCAAAATGGTGAATGTTCTTGATTTTTTACACAAAGTGGCCATCATTGTGGTAAAAAAAAACTGTCGAACGAGGGCCAAAATAGCTAAATGAATATCATCCCAAGTCCTTCTGATGCAAATGATAAATGTTTTGAAATCGTAAGGCTCTTGCATGGTAATAACCAGAGGTTGTTGTTTAAGAACCTCATTTGAGCGAGATCTTGCATTGTAATAACTCTCACATCGTAATAACTAGGGTTGTTGTTGTTGTTGTTTCACAACCCTAGTTATTTCAATGTAAAAGCCTTTTGAGATTAAAATATGAATATAAAAGAGTAGCAACGCATGGAAGCGAATCATCAAATAATACATTGTTTAAATGCATGCCTTTACAGGTCACCATACTTCAATAGGGATAACCGTTGGTACAGCTATTTTAGTACACACAATCGACAGGGAGTATAAGAACAATGGGCTCGCATAATGTACATGCATAATGTACGTTGATTACCATATAATTTACCCAAACGGCAATGGATACCCATAGTCATTTATATGCAATCATTAATCCCCCCCCCCCACTTCGCACAAGAAGAGCACACAAGTGATGTCATCACATCTACGCCTCTATTTAAGGAACGAAACAGGTGGACTTCTTCACAAATCTGGCTGTCGCCTGATGAAGCTGGTTGTAATTACCGGCGAAACCTCGTACTCAGATTGTAAATGTTGTGGTTTGGCTCTCAAACACACCGATTTGCTGTAATAGTAATGAATTGGCATGTTCTGTTTACATAACAAACCTTACTAATTGTCTGTGTCGGGTGGTGACAGGTTTAACTACACATTTATATATTTACACGATCTAACCCAAAAAAACGGTAGTGTGAATGATATTATTCATGCCTGGAAAGTCGAACTTGGGCCACTAGGTTCATAGTGCACTCACCCACCGCACCACCACTGCACGCCTAGCATAAAATACTTCGAGATAAATTGCTTAATCTAATCTGGTCACATGGCTCAGTGGTAGAGGGAGCATCTCGTAATCAGAAGCTTGCGAGTTCAAATCCTAGTTGGGGGTTAACTCGGCCCATCATCCCTCTGAGGATGATATAATGTGTACAACTTTGTTGGGTTAGTCACCAGGGGCTGTCCTATGCATAGACCTTTTGGTGCTCTAGGAATGTGGAATTTACCCCACTGGGTCAAGGCTGTAAGCAGGAAATGAGGAACTATATAGATGCTCATTTGAGCAGAAAATAACTTTGGTTTGACTTTTCCGTCTATAAATACAATTTAGGCATTGTGATCCCAGGGTATTTTATTGTCGCCATACCATTCATGTTTAGTGGACACACTGTCAAGCACCACACTGAACAAAGTGTGTAATAATGCTTCCCTGCCATTACCACAATGTACTCTAATGTCTATTCCTTCAGCTGTTCTCTCCAAACAGAAACATATGCATGCTTAGAGTACGTCCAAGATAATTTGTCTATTGTCAGACCGTATCCTTTACCTGTCGGTCTGTGGATACTTTAGTAAAAAAACTGCTAAAACCCCATCCCACACTGTTTTTCTCTTAAGCATTACTTAAACAAACGAGTAAAAAAAGCTTTCCCTACATGCTCAGTAAGTCTACCCCTCTGCCACGCCAATACCATATTTGTCTATCCACACGCTATCGAATAGAATTATAATGACTTTTTTTTAGTAAAAATACACTCCCCAATCCTTTTAGCTCCTTACTCCATGTCCTCCATCATTTAGAGGCCACCAGCATTCAGCATTCTGACTTTACCACATTACAGCCATATTACTTTGATAGAATGTTCTACTATGGCTACTTCTTTCTCCAGCTCTTAATTACTATCCTCCTTTGCCATATTACGTATCCCCTGCTGCCTAATGTTGAGTTACATGGTTCCTCCATATTTAAAATTTGGCAAAAAAACTTTGCCAAATGTCCAGGACTTCCTTCTTTTCCTAAAATTATTTGTCGCTGCTATTCTTAGCTGTTTCTAAACCTATAATTTTGAAACCCCTCCTTGTTGCAAAGTCTGCTGAGAATAAAGAATACTTTTTGACCGACCCAATTTTTGTTATCAGTTTCCAATTTCTATGGCCAGTTTTTGCCCATACCAATCCTATACTGAGCCAGGTTATATCTAATTTATTGCCTTTGCTCTTTCAACTTAATCTGATCCTCTCCTGCCCTTCCTCAATACCTTCCTCTTGCATTGTTTATTCAAGTTTCTAGCCTTATCTATGGATTCGTCAGTTTAGACCCATACATTCTGTTAGGTTTTTTTTTACTCTCAGCACTTCCACAGCTAAAATACACACATTTTGAGACTACAACTGCACGTATCTAATAAACCCAATGTATTATATCACCATGAAAACTGACACAATGGGATAATTCAAGGATTAATGGGTGATAGAGGGATATTTAATTTAGCCAAGATTGCCAATTGCAAGTTTTCAACTTTGTGAAGTAGATTTAGAAGCAATCTCCAGCGAATATTATTTACAAAGGTGTTCTCCTTTCTTGGTAAATACACTGCCCACATTTAACAAGGAACCTTGCTGGCCACCGCACTAACAGTGTACTATGTCTGTACAGCATTCAATACATTTCAGGATGTAAAACTCACAAAGGCAAACCATTAAACACAATTAGAATGCATTAAACCTAACTGCCAAACATTAAACACAAATAAATCCATGAAATGGTAAACAGAACAAAAGGATAAAACGGAAACTACCGAGGCTATAAACTTGGATTGGAGCTCACAGTTGATGTGTGCTTTTAGATAAAAATCCAAAACTTTATAAATCTACATGAAAGCAATGTTACAATCACATATTTTGTAGCATTCGTCATTTATTTTCTTGTTGCGGCTCATAATATTTTAACAATTAAAACATATTATTCCAGATTAGACACACAACTTTGAATAAAACAGGAGTATTACTATGCGTTGATATATGTGCACAGAAACTCAAGTACATTTAACTGTAAAGATTCACATCTTGAGAAAACTATCAAAACACTGAGAGTGTTGTCGATTTTAACCATTGTTGGTAGCGGAGATAATACAAAACTGTACACAAACATTCCTAAAAAAATGTTGTTTTCAGGCACTACAGTATAAGTTGTGATCTCCAACTTTATAAAGGTAAAAGTGCAGCCCTGATATTGCTATCTCACATCACCACTGGCAGAAACGCCTTCACTCGAGGGAGCTCTAGAAAGCACTGGGTATCTGGCCAACTCTCCCACACTGAGCAGACGTTTTTTAAGAGGTGGGAGAACCCACACTTTGTCCCACCACACGCAACCTTCTGATTCACGAATTGTGGCGTACCCATTCATACTGCATGGGTGGACAGTGGTGGGGGTTTTAATAAACCAGCGCCATTAGTTCCAACTGCCGTGTCAGGATATAAAACTGGTAAACCTCTGGATATCAAGTCTAGTGTGACAGCCAGTATAATACGGCAGCATTCTTCCAACTACAGGTATGCCAATGCATCTGATCTGTCTTTAATCTGAAGTAGGACAATTGCGCAAACATTAGTGTATTGTGTAGGCGTTAATGATTAACTTGGTTAAAAAATAAGTGTTTCTGCTCAGTGCAACACAGACCCGTAATATTTGATTTAATTTAATTAGCATAATTTGTATTTCTTATCCATGCATACATCTATTGTATTGTGTTGCATCATTAATTTCTAAGAATTCTTGCAAAACTATTTAAAAACAACTCAACACACGACCACTGGCAGTAAAACCTGGTGATAGCGACTGCCCATTGAACTATAACTGGGACTCGTTGGACTAAATGGGATCTGCTTTTTAACACGACTACAAAGATGCCCCGTATAGACATACAGATTATTGGGGCAAGTGCTGTTACCAAGCATCAATTTAGGGCAGTATGGGGGCATGATGTCACCAAAACTATGCCTGGTCAACTTTGTCTCTCCAATGCTTTACATATCACACTTGGTGCTCATTTAAGGCTGCATACATTGATGGAACAGCCAGTAGCAGTAGCAGTTTAGATATCCGTTACTGCTGCTATTAGATTTCACTGGGAATGGAACCGAAGTCACTGGATTTGTAGTGCATTACCCTAACATACTGCAGATGATCTTTGGATTTGTTTTGTAGACGTCAAGCAAGCGTATGATTCTGTTTGAAGAGAAAGGCTGTGGGAATACACACACATTTGTGGGTTCCAAACCAAGGACATCAGCATATTTGTACAGAGCTTAGCACATGACACCAACAACTATACACAGCAGCAGGACAACATAACAGCCGGAGTTTGAGTTTCAAATAGTTTACACTTACCACTGATCTAACGGAAACGAAAATTTATACTGCATCTCTAAACTGCTCCTGTATTTCTGATATAACAAAAAGAAAAGTAAATATACTGTGTATACAATCGAATGCGCAATCATGAATTGACGTATTTTTATTTAATAAGTATTTCATCATTGGAAGGGAGGTGTCATCCAGTTGATAATTGTCAGCTTCATTATGATTACACTTTAACAAATTTCGCACTTCAAAGAGAGAGGGGTTTTGAATCGATTTTTTTTACTTATGAGTTGGCATTATGCAATTCCGCGGAGCACGTTTTGGGGAGATTATTTTTAGAAAAGCAAAGTGCGAAGGAGCCTCAGTGGTTGTTGCTGTCACGTTAAATAGCTGCACAGCCTTTTTATTCCCTTGCATGCATGTACTGTAAAATATGTGGGGTATATTTAAACGTTTTAAGACACGATATTCTATCCAAAATTTGCCCCACAACAATGTGACATATCAAAGTCGCTGGACAAAACACATATACATAAAGCATGGTTTATGAAAGAGCATTATAAGTATCGTCTGTCCAGTGTTTGCAACAACTCTATCCATGTCCAAAGCAATTTCGATTTGTAAAGTGCACAGTACTCGCTCACTCTCGAGTAGAGAGAGAGTAACTCAGGGGTGCAATGAACCATAGACAAGCTGGAAAGGCGGCCAAGCGGTTAGCGAGGATCAAACCACCTCCCGCCGCCCCTCAAGCTCTGCGGTACTCATGCGAGTTGGTAACATTCTATCCCATAAGATGGAACAGGCGGGTGTCCACGCTTGTTGTACCACCTTTTCTTGGCCAGCCAGCTTATGGCACCTCAATGCTCATGGGAAAGAAGCTACACAACATTTGATCCTTATGGCGGTACCCCGGGGTACCAAATAACACAAAAATGGCGGGGGCAATTCGATATTTTGTTTCTGGGACGCTATTTTTTTGCAGGGGTGTACTTAACTCCGCGACTGGGGGTACCAATCAATCCGAAATCAGTGCTACTCCCCGATGTCGAAACGCAGCGAGGACGATTGGGCTGAAACCCTGAACGCTCGCGGCACGCACCGTGGTGGTGCATCGTGTAGAGCTCGTCGAGATGAGTCGATTGCCGCATCGCTGACCATCAACAGACTAAAAATGACTGCATCATGGACATCGTGCGAGAGCCGGGGTACTGTGGTACCCCGGGGTACCGGCATGAGGTTCATTTGTGCGATCCACCAACGCTTGCCTCGAAAGTGCTGGGTCATAGGTGTGCATCACCACCACCCAGCGAAAATATATTTTACACATACAGTGTTTCATAGATACTGTAACTGTGCTCAAAATCATTCAATTAGTATTCGTCCCAAAACTGGGTTACATGCATAATATTAACATTTCAACTTCATTTTATGCTCTAAGAGAATATATTTAAACTTTTCAGAATCGCATGCACATAGTCAAGGTCAAAAGGTCAGTGTGGCCAAGGCTTTCTATGCCACAATACCTCACACCATCGTTTCCTTGGCTACGTACAACTTGTAATAATAATTAATAATTTACAGCACTTTGTCAATTAACTGATGGACCATATGCCTTTCAGTTATGGTGGTTGTTTCACCATACCTCACCGAATTTGTAAACGTCAGTTCGTAAATGACAGCCACTCACGTTAGCAATAGCTGAGAATCAGACTCAGGTCGCCAGGTTCGTAGTTTAGTGCACTAACCACTGCGACACTGCTCCAGCCCCTGTAAAATTGCACAAAGGGCGAAGTCTAGGTCTAAAAAAATACCACTAGTTTCTCCATAATCCCACTTATTAATTGTAATATGGTTTGCTATTTCCAATTTTTCCCCAAAAAAAGGTTAAATATATATATCTATAGGTTCAAATAAAAAATGCGATTTATTTGATTTCATTATAGTAAATAATTCCTCCCGGCATTCGACAAATGATTGTGATTCAAGGCTGCATAGTTTTGTTAAAAAGATCAGCATGGCATTCCTCCGCTAAATTTAAAATTAAAACTCTTTTCTGTGTTATGTTATGGTTCCATATTTCTCTGTATCATTTGTGAGTTGTCAATCATCAACTTCATACCTACTTCCATACTTTAATTTGCTCACTATGTGTTGAACCATTGTTGTTCTATGATCTCTAATTTTTTTTGTTACAAAATAGAAATTCCACATTTCGTGTGTTTTTTAAATCAAACTTCATGTACTCTTTGGTTCTTTCGGCAAAGTCACGTAGAAAAATAAATAAATAATACAAAATGACGTTTTAATTGCAACACAAGCAACCATCATCAGGTAAGAATGAATGAGAAAACAAACATTTTCTTGGTTCTTTCAGTAAAGTCACGTAGAAGGGAAACAATAAAATATTAAAAATATAAAACAATAAATGGTGGTTGTTTAACCATACCTATATTTTTTTATTATTTTATTGTTTCCCTTCTATGTACGTGACTTTACCGAAAGAACCAAGAATATGAATCCCTGCAGTCACGAAAGCTTTAAATCAAAACAAACATAGTAAACGTAGAAATATAATGCAATACAACACATAAAGTCGGCTAACACAACAGTCAACACCCTACCTGGTTTATTACGTTCTTCCAAAGATTGCTAAATTTGAGAGAGAGACAAAACACAGACAAGGAGACGCATAAATAGACACACAAGCAGAGAGAGACACACACAGAGACACACACATAGACAAACATAAAGACAACGCCTCTGTGTCGAGGTCTTAAATAGAGAGAGAGGGGGGGGGCGCAGAGAGAGAGCGGGGGGGGGGGGTAGAGAACAATGAGAGAGTTGTGTGAAATTTCTGCCCATAGCGAGCGGATGAGAGACAATGGACTTACAAACAAACAAGCACGGCAAGATTTAGAGAGAGAAATAGGAAGTTTGAGAAGACAAATTTAGTAAAATTAGGTAGTGTAATGCAATGCAACACAGAGAGTCGGTTAACACACAGTTCATGCATAGCCTGGTTGATTACGTTCTTCCAAAGATTGTTAAATTAGAAGTTAAGTGTGAAACAGACAAGCACGGCAAAATTTAGAGAGGAAAATAGGAAGATTTTTTTCACATTTCACGTCTTTTGTGGCTTAACAAAACAAGTCCTATGATTTATTTCGAACCTTTCCCCCCCACTTCCATTGCACTATCCATTGCTATGCCAGTAAATTCATTATTTAAAGTGGTGACATCCATTTTAATCATTCTGCTTTGAGGTATTTTAATCTGTCGGTTTTAGTTAGGCTTAAATTGGCCTAGATTTGTAATGTTAACTCTCTTGCTTTCCTGTAATTTAGCTCTCTCCTTGGCTATGTTGAAAATAATTGACACTTTTTTTTTTCTAAAATAGAGAATCTAGGAAATATCCATGAAATGGTGAAATTAAGAGCGATATTTACTTTATTCTCATTAAAATACTCTAGTTTGCAAGAAACGTCTGTCCTAAAAAAAAATCAACACATGAAGTGATCACAGGCTCGTCCAATGCAAGTAACACCAGCAAAAGTCTACAACATATGTGTATTCATGTGTAATTGGCCAAACTTGTCAATTGCTTTAAGTAACATGCCACCAATTAGCATGCAGATGGCATTATAAATTAAAGTTACTGATACACATTGGATATTTGAAGTAAATTATAGATAATAATTATAATTTACAGCCCATTATGAATCCACTACTGGATGAAGGCTTGTCCATGCAATGTCACTCATGGGTGTATTTGAGACATCCGTCACCACACTGGTCAGTGCAGTTTGGTAACCAATGGGGATGCCCAGGAGCAGTTCAGATGTCACTCACCACTGACATGAGCTACTGCCTTGCCCCTTGCCTTAATTTTCTTGCAATTAACGTTAAGCTGGTAGTTTAAGAAATAAAGACTATTGGTCTGCTTGAGAGAATGTAAATGTTCTATCAAAGCTACACAATTAATTTCAATTCTATGAATGCTTTTAATCTACTCGCTAATGTCAGCCTGTATCCATTCATTCGACCTGGGAAGTATGGAATAATGTCTATATAATAATATCCATGCAGCATGGACAGCAGTATAATTGTGGCTGGAAGGGAAACAAGAGCATTTAGCCCCACACTAAAAATATTTCTGGACTGAGCAGTAAAAGGCAACTGACTTAATTTTAGTTAATAAGGCATATATTATTAATACTTACTCAAATTGCAAAAATAATATCTACGGTACATATTTCGTCTTTACAAAATTCAAGACCAAATTGGTCAGTGGGGAGACACTGCAGTTAAAAAAAATACACCACACCCGAGGCTGCAATTCAAGCCTGCATTGCTCAAGTATTAAACGAAGCTGCGTCATGTCGCATCCTCCCGGCTACAGTGCTTGTACGCAATAGACACCGTTCTATTCTTGCTGCTAAAAGTCAGGGTGACGACTCTGCTCCACCACCTGGCCTTCTCTCCCCACCGCCCTGATGAATGATAGCGTCTCCGGTGGCTGCAAGGGTCACATCAACCCATTACACACAATACATACACATTTATCGGTGGTGTAGTGCGCTATGAACCCAGCTACCTATGTCCAATTCCCAAAACTACCCCGTCCCCTCCCCTTTCAGCAGCCTCCACTTACCAATGGGGATTTACAAATAACTCTGGAATATATTACATGTTAGCTGAATAGTACCAGTAGTAGTAAACGAGTAGTGAATGCCAAATTAATGAAGACAAACCTAACATCAAATACAGTCTGTATGACGGGTGTTTTCATAACACGAATTGTATATAACACGATTAATGTATTAAGGAACACATTTTTTTTAATCACGCGGATGCAAATTCGATGGAACGTGATTGAGTGAACAGAACTATATCACGCGAGTAGGAATAAGCTGTTGTACGGCTGCCCTGGTGTAAAATTACACAATAAGGCGGGATACTGCTGGATGCTTCTCGATGCTACCCACGCGCCTCAGTCTTTGTTCAGCCTGCGTACGCATCTCACTTGTCATCGCGGTCTATGCTTTACGCGATATCATCTTATTTATTTTCACGCGATTTTCCCCATAATGCGGTGTTCTTCAGGAACGGA
Organism: Petromyzon marinus; assembly: GCF_048934315.1. Classification (NCBI taxonomy): domain Eukaryota; kingdom Metazoa; phylum Chordata; class Hyperoartia; order Petromyzontiformes; family Petromyzontidae; genus Petromyzon; species Petromyzon marinus. The sequence goes on from NC_133671.1 coordinate 10,785,317, forward strand.
ACTACTGTTAATAACAATCTTCGATTCTTAACGGCACATATTGATGCGTGCATCACGTGCTTAAGAATCGCTACGCACCAATGCATCAATTGCATTGTTCAATCCCAGTGACTTGGGTTTACCTCGTGGGATCTTGCCTCAGTGGCACGCGGTGATACGCAGCTGGAAGGGAAACTAGAGCATCTAGCAGCCCGAAAAAGAAAAAAAACACAGCCTGGAAAATATTGACAATAAAAAAAGCTTCCAAGTATAATTTCTGTCATGTGTTACGATGATTACCTTTTGCTTTGGATATGCATGCCAATCATGCACGTTATATTTACAAGTGTGACATCTATGAAATATATATGGTAACAGAATGGTAACGATGGGATGTTTTGTGACTCGTTGCAATTATGGTGCAGAGCAGAAATGCCTCCATGAACACCACGTTGCTTCTGAAGAAGACTTAATGCTTCTTCATTATTATGCATGTCTGCTGGGCGGTGGGTGTATGCATGCTATGTGTTATATATATGCAACGTGGATGTGATTTATGCAGCATATGCAAATAATAGCAAAATTGCAGAAAATTTGTCATGTTAAGGATACACATTGTCTAATCAAAAGGTATGTGTACAGCATATTACTGGTTAAAAAATAAATAAACGTTGAAGCATGATAAGGACTGAAAATCCTATACAAAAGTGAAAATATATACTGTGAGTGTAAAATTAAATCTAAATATAGAAGAGCAATAATTTATAATGGTGCAACAATTCACCTGCTGGAAATCCCACGAATTTGTACTATTCAGCTTTGTGATTCTATTCAAGATTAGATTTGTGTATCACTTACTGTCTTGTTTGCATTGTTTCTCATTATTCTATTTCCTTTGTACAATTTAGTTTTCTCGATTGGCATACATTTAGCAACAAATAATTTGCATTCAATTTCCACAGTTCTAAAACCACTGATTCTTACATGTGCAATTGTATTATTTCTCATAAGCCTTAAGAATCAGTATGGATCGACGATTGGATGCATTGATCTCCCCTTAATAATTTACATATGCGGTATAGCTGTGCATGCCATAGACCCATATATAATGTATATGTACCTCATATGCGTATAATGGGAAGAATATGCAATGCATACTAATGTGTGCGAATATAAATGGCCAATAACATACATTGCAATGTTTACAGTCACTGGTGAAGTTGTTAGCAAGGCTGCAGAAGGCAGGAAATATATTAAAAAAAAATTCTCAATGTAAAAAAAAAATCAGCGTTTTGTGTTTAGTTCGTTGTCCTTCTCCCGTACCTCCGATCAGCACGATCGGCTACGTACGGCGCGAAAGAAGTTCAACATGCATACACAATGTCTCCTTTAACTCTCACATGTTTGTAAGTTCAACATACGCACACGCGCACACACACACCGGCAATTACACCTGCGTAGGTGAACACCACGAAGGTGAAATGTAACGGCGAAGTGCACCCCCGAAATGTATTGCTCGCGCCGCTGCCCGACGCGAAGGGCCTCCGACTAGAGGGAGCTCTGGAGAGGCCCCCCACTCGAGAGGACACTTTGGCCTACTCTCCAATGCTGGCCCCACGTCGTGGAAAGAGGAGGGAGAGACCACGCCGCACTCGGACACAACAGAGCGGGAGATTGAACCGGCGACGTCTGAATTGGCCGAGTTGCAGAGAGGGTTGGGTTGACCATTATCGTGCGAGTTGATTTGTGAGCGCGCCACTGCCAAACGCTGATTTAACGCTGTTCGTCGGCATTTGAAAGGAACAAAAAAATATACACACGCGCGCGCCTTGAGGGGGATCTCATATAGTGTTAATTACTCAAAACTCTTCGGTATCTGAGGGCATCTGATATAATCTGTTCAACGATGACACTCACCCAGATATATTCAGACAAGGCTGGCAGGTGAGCTATATGCATTCGTATAGGCAGCTAATGACACACAGGCGTGTCTACCAAGGTATCAGCCATTTATTAAAGAATTATAATTTGACAGAAATTCGAGCTCGGTGGATAAAACCACACACATACATACACATACACTCGGTCGTGTAAAATTTTTATCTTGCGAGTTTCATTCTTCAAACCTGCAGTGGCATCGGTGACAAGAGTCGTATCACGATTTGAGAGAATTGCGCCACAGCGCTCTGCCCATTGAACGGACAGCTAGTGTTTGTTCACACCGTGGGTGGGATGTTTTGGAATGCTTGCATTGTGCAGGCCCGGTTCAATATAGCGATAGTATGGTATATCTGCCGGTCTACGGTCCACGATTTGCAAAACATTGTTATATCGTTGCCAATTTTATTACTTTTAAACGGCTTATTTCTTTGGCAAATGCAGCATATATGAAACGACAAATGCAACCATAACAGTTGTAAAGAAATGGCTATGCTTTGTTACCTGTTAAATGTGATGTTTTTCGACATCACTACTTCAAGTAAGCCTAGCATATTGTATAATTTGTATTCACTTATTCATAATTAGCCTAATTTCTTGTTTAGCTGAAAGCATGTGTGTTGCAGATGGATGTATTGTGTCAATGATACAGTAATATGACATAGGGTAGACTTCGGTTGAGGGAAATACATTTGATTGCAATTTACGTAAACTTTATATGTACTGGAATTACAGCAAAGCAAATAAAAATGCAATAAAAATGTGAAATACAATGACAAAGTTATGGGCAACTGATTTTGTGGTAATCGTTATATCATGACAATTTATATCATACTGTATTATCTATTTTGGCACAATATACAGTATCAGCAATTTCGATTTAAAGCTTTCATGACTGCAAGGATTCATCTTCTTTGATTCTTTCGGTAAAGTCACGTAGAATGAGAATAAAATAATAAATTGATCAAATAAAATAACACAATAATATTCTCACGACGTTTCGGCCACAACACAAGCGGCCTTCATAATAAAGGTTTTTTTTGGGTTAGATCGCGTTTATTTATAAATGTGTCGTAACCCTCCACCACCCGACACGGCCAATCAGCAAAAAAAGTGTCACGTTGACAAAAGACAAATAATTCACTACTTTAGCCCACCGGTGTGTTGAAGAGTTAATCCACATTTACAGTTTGAGTACGACGTTTCGCTGGTAAATACATCCAGCATCATCCAGCATCATCGGGCAATTCGCCAGAATTGCCCGATTGCCAAATTCGCTAGAATTGCCCGATGATGCTGGATGTATTTACCAGCGAAACGTCGTACTTAAACTGTAAATGTGGATTAACTCTTCAACACACCGGTGGGCTGAAGTAGTGAATTATTTGTCTTTTGTCAACGTGACACTTTTTTTTGCTGATTGGCCGTGTCGGGTGGTGGAGGGTTACGACACATTTATAAATAAACGCGATCTAACCCAAAAAAACCTTTATTATGAATAATATTGGTCGCGAAAGCCTACGTGTTAAACTGACAAGCGGCCTTCATCAGGTGAAGGGACGAGACTGTCTGGTAGGACATATATTATTGTGTTATTTTATTTGATCAATTTATTATTTTATTCTCATTCTACGTGACTTTACCGAAAGAACCAAAGAAGAAGTATCAGCAATGCTAGGTATATGCTCTGCTGAACATCACTAAAGATTTTCGTTCATTTAAATATATAAATATATTATGTTGTATATATGTTGTAACATTTCAATTTTGTAATTCAAACTGCTGTGGAATCATAATGCATTGATAAAAGACGATACTATTATGAATCGCCGGTATATTATTTAGAATGTTTGTATAAGCATTGTGCCGATAGAGGCTATATTGGTGGATGGGAGCTGTCATGGGTCTCCCCTCCGTCTCCTGTCCATTGTACCATGGTGATGAGATGTTAACTACCTTGCCTGGTATACAGAAGTGCGTGGGTTCAATCCTGACCCTGACGCCTGTATTTTTATAGTTTGCATGTTCTCTCCATGGTCGCGTGGATTTTTCTCCGAGTCCTCTGGTTTTTTTTCCCTCCAGGTTTAGAAACATGTGTTACATTCCACAAGATAAGCCACTTTGTTGAGCTATCATTTGTGGCTCGGTCGTTTCTGAAAAAAAAAACGTTATAGCTCAGTGGGCCATACCTGAGAAAATTAAATAGTAGTAGTAGATATCTTCTTAACAACGCTGTCATGCCCACAGCTGGCCAAGGTGCAGGGCTACTATGGGACATGGGGCTGCAGATAACCCCAACATTCATCCCGTAGCCCAGACTCGGCACCCAGTGCGTCTCATTTCTTTCATACTGTGAAGAAACATCTACTGGTATGTCATATTTTGATAGATGAGGAGGTAATGATGGCTGTTAATGATTGGAGTTGGGACCATGAAAAATCATTGTTTTATACAGGGATGGGCAAGATTGAATTTAAAATGGAAGAGGTGTGTTGAGATAGAGGCGGATTATGTGCAATAAGCGTCCATAAAAACACACAATTGTTCTGTCCCATCTATCATTTATATGTATGCATACACATAAACTGTTATGCAAATTGGCCAATGTGAAAATAACACATTTTACAACTACATCTTAACAGACACCATTTTCACATATGGTTTTTACAACATTTCATGTTTAGATATCAGGGGCAGACTACTCAAGGGTTTAGGGTCTAAAGTATTTCTTCTTTTTAATATCATCCAGTATTCGTACTATCAATATGCAAATGTTAACTACGCATTGAATACATTTGCTAATTTTATAGATAAGGAAAGGTGAGCTATGTTTGGCCCTTGAGTCTTAGAGTAGTGGATCCCTGGTCTACAACAATGGCCTTTTCCAAGTCTCCAGCCTCAGCTTTTCCTCTTGGGCGCATTTAACGAATCTGACCTTTTCTGTGTTAGGCGCGCAGACTAACAAGAATGTGGCCATGAACTGTGGGTGCCAAAAATAAATGGCTATATTTAATGGGAAATATAACATCCTTCTTTGCATATAGGACTCAGAGGAAGGCTTATAAATAAATTCAATCCAGATATTATCCATGAAAATATGCCCGCTCTATAAAAGTATTCAAGGCTTAGGGGGTAAAAATATCCATATAAAATCATGTGATTCGAATATTAATTTTCAATGCTCAGTCTAGTGAGGCCACGTTAATGAATTAAAAATGGAAAGAAGACGACGAGGTCACCGTGGGCTTAAATATTATAGATATTACTAATCTCGTATAATGATTAATGTGTACACAGAATGGCATGAGCATAATCCTGGTGTCAAAACAATTATCACCATTAATAATCATCATCGTCATCATCAACTATTACCAAATATTTCGATCAGCTTTATTTGTTTTGGTTTTTTTTCAATGTAAGACAACACTACAATATTTCCCCGATTTCGTTTACCGTGCAATTTGTGGATGATTGTAGTGACAACACTGAATGTGCACCCAAGTACAAATCTAGTTCCCTGCGTGTGTTCGTGTACAAATTCAGCGTATATACAAGCAGTGTTATGATTGGCATCAGTGAAGATTGTTCACAAACGATGGCACCGGACAGCTCGTGGTAACTTCTTTAAAAAATCAAGGTCAAGTGGAAGATTGAGCTGAGCATTGCGCAGCTGAACTACACAAAGGTTGCTGTGGTGAATGATACAATTAAACATTGTTATCGTCTACTGCCATAATGTAATGGTTAGCACACTGGACTTGTAATTCAGAGGTCATCGGCTCGACTCAATATCCTGTTATAAAGGTTGAAACAGTGACACATTTCTTACATATCCCAACCTGTCCACCCAGCTGTATAAATACTTCACAGTTATTCAGTCAGCAGGCCAAGTGTGGGTACTCCCACCTATTCCAAGACGTTTAACCAGCACGGAAGAAATTGCCAATCACCCTCTTTGAGGGGCTCTTTCCAGCTCCCTCGAGAGGAGTCACTTCTTCCAGCAAGTGGTGTCAGCAACACATTGCAGGGCTGCCCCTTTACGTTTACATCAACTCGGCAACCTCCGGTCTGTCCCATGAACCCCTCAGACGAGCATCACGTGGTTATGTTATGCCCCACACACATCACGGGTACTTTGATAACGCTGTGTAACAAAAACAATATTTTTTGGTTCCTGGGTAGTAAGTGTCATTTCCTAATTGCTTATGCCTCAAAAGTACAGAAAATGGCTATTATTCCCCACAAACTTTGCTTTTATGACCAGGACAGTGATATTTTGAAATTTACCTATTTTCAATGAGAAAAGGTGTGCATTTGTGTCTTTCGTTCACATAAAGTCCTGGTCACAAAAGCAAAGTTTGTATAAAAATACGTCTTCAAAATAAACCCAATACAGTGCTGTTTTGCCATATTTTATCTTTACTTCAAAGCCAAATCACTGATATTTATTTATCAATTGCCTTCTGTTACACTGGCAAGCATCCCTGTGGACAGTGTAACGATGCAACACAGTACTTAACATATGGCTGGTGGTGATGATGACAGAGATGATATACAATGCACGAGAGACATATTTTTGTAGTTATAGTTTCAATATTTTAAATGTATTGACAATCACGAAAAAAAAGTGAACGCACTCGGCAATAACACTGCTCAAATAAGATAAATATAAATAACTAGCAGCCCACACTCCTTTGGACTTGGCTGTCTGTCCATCCCTCTCTACAGTCAGCCGGCAAAACTTTGTCGGAGATGACAGCATATCCCGTGAATATGCGAGGGATATATAATCAGGGTGTAGGGTGGGTGGATTGAGGAGGTGTGGCGTCAGCATGACGCATGTACACGGCTCAACGCTGTGGGATGCAGGTGACGTCACCATGCAGACGTGCGTGTTGACGTCACTATCGCACACTCCCACTTGCGCGCCAGCCAGGCAGACAGGAATCCAGGCAGAAAGCTAGCCAGCAATACTTTCTTTTCTTTCTAAGAACACATGGCAGGTTTCGGTTTGGGCAATAGTCCTTTGTAACGGAAATAAGTAGAAGGGCTATTGTTTAAAAGCTATGGAGAAGACCCATTGCCTGAAACGTTGCCAATTACCCTACAGTCACATAATCACTTTAAGATGCTTTCTTGTTCATGTTTTTGTTTGTTGCGGGTTGCACCCGATTCAAGAGCCGAATGGCTCACAGGGCTATACCAAATAAATGAACTATGGAAATGAACTATGGAACTATATGTTACTTCTTTTGAGGGCAGTGTTGTTGACAAATGTTTTGAGTTTTTGTTCTTTGTCCTTGTGCACTAGAGCCAATGCAGTATTATATTGAAAAAATATATCTTGTTTCAACATTTCTTACATTAATGATACACATTTTTACAAATGTTTTCATGCTGGGCATGAAGTGTTAATTAAAATCCAAAGATGGCCATCGTGGATCGTGCAATCCCATGGTACCTTGCTTGTTTACAATTTACATTTGTGACTGGCCCTATAATTAAACTGTAATGTTAATGAATTCAATAATCTTACAATAGATTTCGTCGTGGAAATGTTATATATGTCTTCGCTTGTAATGTAGGTATAATTTATTTGAAATCTTCAACCTTCGAGTTGAAACAAGGCAATTATCTACTTTTCCACTTCACTGCTAAAAAATGCCATCTTATACAAAGCCATTCTAGCACTCACATTAAAACAAAGGGACAGTTTGCAGTGCCTGTGGCATGCGATGAAGGAATATACCATTACATGCAACATGGTACACCATGTAATTACTATAACCATCCATAACTAGTCCCGAGACTTAAAAATGTAAAGCTAATTTTTCTCTAATAATAATATCTCACAATCAAATGCATTAACACTGAAATTCACTTTAAGCTCTCATTTTTTTTGGTCCGAATTGTCATTTCAAACATGAACCACAGCTACTTCCGTGTTTAAATTATCTTTACGGTGCCGTGTTTTGTTTAATAAGCTTAAAATATTTGTTTTAATTAATATATTCAATACACTTTGATCATAATGAAGGAATGCCTGTAATTATAGAAACTATAATTATTGTATTACCTAAGTATGCCTGCAATGTATAGTTGTAGTTAATAGCCACTTTCAACAATAATTAAAAATATGTTTATCGTGCTGAATACATTTTAATTTGTAGAATATTTTTGAGAACGTCAAAATGTTAATAAACTTCAGCACAAAGAAAACATCTCTTTTTCAACGCCCTGCAATGTTAGATTCACGAGAGTATATATTTAGCATAGGATACGAGTGGTTCTTGATAACAGGTGATGTTTACAGTAGAATAACTGATTTTAAATAAACTAATGTACGCTTGGATGTGTCATTAAGATTTAATATTCTTCTGTTAACTGGTAGATGAAAGCTTCTCCTCTATCATTGCCAGTGGCAACGTTCCTGCGATACCATAATCCATCTCGCTCCTGTGAATGGACTGATCTATCCCTCCCTCCGTCTCCGCAGTGGTCATTCACTTGGGTATATTCGTGTGTATGTATGTGTAATAAAGCACTTCCACGACGAATTGAGACTTGCGTCTTTTCTTTTATTAATAACTAGTGCTCGGCTCCACACCCCCTTTCCGGATGGTCTCACTCTCTCTCTCCGCTGCCGTAATGCCCGTGCTCCCTCGTCCTCCATCCCAGCGCAGCTCCGCTCGCTCTCTCGCTCGCCGCTGGCTGGCGGCGCGCGGGGTGTAGAGCGGGCTTCGCCGACAAATGTTGCCCAGTTGGGCGGTGGCGTGATGAGGTGGCCGAGATGCAGTCCGGACTCCAGGTTCCCACACCGACCCCCGAGTCTTCTCACTGCCTCTCCCTATATCGCTCCCGGCGGAGCCATGCTCCGCCTCTAGCCACGCCCCTCCTAGAACCTTCTGGACGCTTCCCGAACATACCCACGAGCTCCGCCCATTACCTTTGGCCCAGACGGAACTCTTAGCTCTGATTGGATATGAATAACCCAGCAGTGCCTATGCAGCCCTTCGTCGTTCCTCGGTGGCGCTCTCTCATTACATCACACCCCCCCTCCCCCCATGATGGAAAGACTAGACGTCCAGGCTAGGAATAAAGGCAGCACAGATAATGGGGAAGCGACACCGTAGGAACCGACGAGCATGAGGGAAAAAGCACAACAACTGCATGCATAAAAAATAAACGGAACGAATGCAACAAGGAAGAACAATCATGGAGCAAGAACAATCAACGAAATCGGCTCGACTTCCAATGGGTCCGTGACGCCGGACCATCCCCTGTGTCAAAATGCAGCTCCAAAGGCTCCGATCCAGCAGGAGGCAGAACGGTAGACAGTACGGTGGCGGACTCAGCCAATGCAGAGCTGTCTCGAGCGGGGTCGTCGTCAGCGGGAGCCATCAAGGCTTCGGCAGCTGTGGGCAGCAAAACAGAGTCCCTCGGGGGATCAACCCGCAACTGGCCTGGCACGTCAGACACATCAGACCCCGACAAGCCAACTTTTGGAGATGATGAAATGAGGCGCAGAGGAAAGAATGGTTTCAATCGAGACGAGTGGACGAACCAACAACGGGATCAAGCCCGAATGCGCACACACTGTGGATTCCGAACCTCAATCACCTCCACAGGCCCGTGCCACGGTCTGTGCAATTTGGGAGAGGTGCCAACAGGCACCTGAGGGCAATGAAGCCAGGCCCGGTTACTGGCAGACCACGGCGTCACATGGCCAGATCTGCGTGCACAACGCTCATTGCGAGCTTGTGTCTTGGCCGTGCTAATCCTCGCTGCCTTCCGCGCATCAGCAATCCGGCGTAAGGAGTCCCGGACGTGATCAGGTAGGGTCTGTTTAACAAATCCTCACAGCCATCCCTAATTGTGTATCAATGGTAGGCACATTCTCTCTCCCATACCCCGTGGCAGCGTGTGGGGCCATCCTATAGGCGGAGAGCACGCTGGGAAAAAGCAAATCCCAATCGGCCTGTTTTTCGCAGACAGTGTGGCAAAGCATGGTGGTCAAGGTGCGATTCATCCCATCGGTCTGAGGATGGTCGGGCGACGTTCTGATCTTTTTAGTGCCCAAAGCGTCGCAAACGTCGCGTAATAATTTGGAAGAGAAATTCCGGCCCTGATCAGTAAGCAATTGTTCCGGGGCACCCTTGTCCATAACGTATCCATTAAAAAATGCGTCGGTGATGGAGGACGCCGATTGATCAGGCAATGGCATTGGCCATATAGAGAGAAATATTCCACCCCCACCAAAAGGAATTTGTTGCCGGGGGAGTGAGTGTAAATGGGCCCAGGATATCAAGGGCCACCATGCTTGTAAAGGCGGAAGATATCTTTGCCGCGGTGGCTTTTGTCGAGTGCAGTCGGGGCAGGAACGAATAATCTTAGTGATTTCGGCCATCATGCTGGGCCAAAAGTAATCCCGTTGCAGTGTAAGTAGGGTTTTCTGCAAACCCAGGTGCAACAACTTCTCTGCATGCAACACACGAACCAATTCGTCCCGGAGGGCAACGGGCACCAGAATCCACCATCGGTCAACCATATCCTCCCTCCACATCAAAAGACCATCATGCAAAGCCAATTGACCAGCATCGTCCGACGCCGAGGATCCGAGCAAGCGGCCAGCGTGATTCCGCAGGGAAATCAAGGAATCATCCATCAGCTATTCACGCACCCACACGGAGCGTGGAAGGTGCAAGATGCTATCAGCCATCACATGACTGGCATGCACCATGGGATCAGCCACGGCGGACATGACAGGTCGGGGAGGCGAAGGGACAAGAGTGCAACGATTCATACCGGACGAGCATGCGCAGTGGGAACTGTGTGGCAATCTAGATAGTGCATCTGCGTTACTATGCCGAGAGCCCTTACGGTAAATGACATCGAAGGAGAATTCCTGTAAAGTCTCAAGCCAACGAGATAACTGACCTGCCGGCTGCTCAATTTTCAAGGAGTATTGGAGAGCCATACAGGTAGGGTCTATACTGACACACAAAATAGACAATAGTTCTCTCCTCGTCAAACAGTCGCGGCTCTCAGCCGGAGAAAGGACGCGGCTGCCATATGCAAAAACTTTTTCTACACTGTTTTTGGACTGAGATAAGACAGCGACAATTCCCGTATCGCTGGCGTCAGTGTCCAATATAAACGGCAGAGAAAAATCTGGGTAGTCGAGTGTCGGTGCAGCAGACAAGCGATTGTGAAGGGCTACGAACGTCGCCTCCTCTTCGGGACCCCATTTAAATCTTTGATTCTTAGCAGTTAACACGTACAGAGGTTTAGCGAGTGTAGCAAACTGTGGGACAAACCGACGGTAATAGGACGCGAACCCGACAAAACTCCACACATCCCCAACGCACGTAGGGGTCGGCCAGCCGCGGACACAAGCCGTTTTATCCGGATCCGTGGCGATACTGTCGGAGCTCACAATGTGACCCAAGTACCGCACCAAACGTTGCAATAGATGACATTTCTTAGGTTTAAACTTGAGGTTAGCGGAGTTTATTCTGTCAAAAGCAGCGCGCAAGCGTCGAAGGTGTTCCTCGAACGTATGACTGAACACAATGACATCATCCAAATAAATGAGGCAAGCGTCCCATTGCAACCCAGCCAAAACGAGCTCCATCAAGCATTGGAACGTGGCGGGAGCGGGATTGAATCGCATCGGAAGACAATTAAATTGAAAGAGTCCCTGAAGTGTGCTGAATACAGTCTTCGGCTTCGAAGAGTCATCCAGGGGCAGCTGCCAAAACCCGGAAGACAAATCAAGAGTAGAGAAGTACCACGCTCCAGACAGCGCATCGAGGGAGTCATCCATACACGGTATAGGATACGCGTCAGCCACTCACACCTTATTAAGTTTGCGGAAATCAACAAGAACGTCCGGTGCACCCCACGGGCTGTTAGACGGGGAAATTATATCAGCGGCCAGCATATCGTTCATCGCACTCTGTACTCGTTCCTTTTCTGTAGGGCTCAAGCAATGCAACATTTGTCGAATAGGGCTGGCTTCCCCAGTATCAATGTGGTGGGATAAAAGTGATGTACGACCCAAATCGAAATAATCTTTACTAAAAACATCCGCGAGCTCAGTATGCAGCGCGCGCATTGCTACACGTTGGTCGGCGGACAACGACAAATTATCATGGCATAGCTCGGCGATCCAACGATTGTCCGATGATGAACCAGGACGAGTCGCACCTACCAATCGGCAGGACGCGTCCTTGTCGTGGTTCGTAAATGCGGTAGTGGCATGAGTCAGTGCCGTACCAGCAGTAACCAGAACTCCGTCCCGTCCCCCATTCAGAACTTGCAAAAATGGGGCCTGCCTGGAATGAACAATCGTCTGAGCGGCAACCAGAGAAAGACCCTTGATAGCGGTGTTAGACAGAGCTAAAAGGATCCCAGCCGTTGCATCTTCACCACGGAACCCTTTCCGATAACGCAATGGCACGAGCATCTGGGACCCCGGGGGAATTTCTAATGTAACATCCGCCAGTGTCTGGACGGCAGCGCACGGCGGTGAACGCAAGAGCGGGGACGGCAGAAAAAACTATTCGCGACCTGAAAGCATCTCCAGACACCCTTGATCGACGAGAATTTTAACAGGCATCTTCCTGAGAAAATCAGTGCCAAACAAGCACGGCACAGCCAAGGACCTTGAAATCAAGACCGGCCCTGAGGCAGCGATATCACCAATAGCAATATGGGCATCCACTTGACCGACGATGCCCATGCTTCCCCCGTTGGCAGCAACGCAAGCGTCAAAAGCCGGGCGGACTCCTGAGACAGGAATAGACAGGAGTTGAAAAATTACATTGGAAATGATAGTTGCGGACGCCCCTACATCTACCAAGACATGCACATCAATACCCTGAATGGAGCCGGGCACCATCGAAGACCCCGCTGCTGCCGCAATGACGCGGGGTGCCAGGTTCCTCCATTGCGTTATCGAGAGAGGCCAATCCCCAGCAACAGCACCCGAATCATGATGCGAACGAACCCGACCCGTGACATAAGATGTCTGAGGTGACAAATGAAGCCGGGTGTCCGACACATACTGACTTGCCTGCATGGAAGGGTTCCAGGCCGTCGACTTTGGAGCTGGAGCCGGAGCAGCAGGCGGAGTCGGAGAACGAGGGCGAAGTGGCCCAAGCTGACGCACTTGAAGCATGTGACAGTCGGCCATCGAGCAGCCCCCTCGTCACCTCGGCGTGGACCGTCGGACCCCCGGCAATGTTGGACGTGGCCCTGATGTGGATCCCAATGAGGAACAGCAGCCGCCAGATCCTGCCCCTCCAGCACATTGTCTGGAACGCGGACAACTTTGGATGGCGACCACTCCTTGGGCTCACCATCGCGAGTCGGATCCCCCATCCATGCAGCCATCTGAGACCAATGTTGCAGGTTGTCATGCACGTTCAGTTATCTGGCAGCCTACCGCGATGTCAGCGGCTCATGGCCGCACACAGGCAGAACCACCCCCATGTCCTTTGCCAAAGCCAAGATCAGCGGGTCGAGTATTTCTTGCTTGACGTCGGGGTAAGCAGCCACCGCCAGCGCAATCAAAGCACTGCGGTAGGCTAGGGGAGATTCGGAACTCTCCCGCCTACAGTGCATAAACTTGCGTTGAGTATCTGCCATTTCAACGTTTTAAAGCTTTCGTGACTGCAAGGATTCATCTTCTTGGTGCTTTCGGTAAAGTCACGTAGAATGAGAATAAAACAACAAAACAAAATAAGACAATAAAATTCTCATGACGTTAGGCCACAACACAAGTAGCCTTCTTCAGGTGAAGGAACAGAACTGTCGGGACGACAGCGCTTCAATGAATGCTGCTAAGATTTGCAGCGTCTTTTAAGCTAGGTGGGAGAAGTAAAGCGCCCTGACAAAGGAGTTTACATATCAAACAGGAGAATTTAGCATTGAAATAACTGTGTTAAAGTGTTGGATCAGCAGGGTGCTAAAGTCAGAAATTAGCATGTAACTGGGAGATTAGCATGATGTTAATGTGAGGGATTAGCATGTGACTGGTCACGGAAATAGCTATGTTAAAGTCAAAGTTTACATATCAACAGAGGCGTTTAGTATATGGACGCTAAAGGACTGCAACTACCCAACTATCATACAATAAACTGACGTGAAAAAAATAAGTATAAACTACATCAATATAATAAATGTACTCAATATATTCTTCAATAAGTTGAGCTATAAACATAAAGTAACTGGGTATACACTACACTATATAATGAATACCATATAGTAAACTAATAAAAAACTAAAATATAAACTACATCAATGTTTTGATTTAAAGCTTTCGTGACTGCAGTAATTCATATTCTTAGTTTTTTCGGTAAAGTCACGTTGAAGAGAAACAACAAAATAACAAAATATATATAAAACAATAAAAAATTCTCACGACGTTTCGACCATAACTCAAACGGTCATCATCAGGTGTGTCGGTTTGCATAAATTTATTTTGAAAACGGCATATTTATTTATATATATAAAAATAACGTTTGCGTCACGCGCAACGATGGCAGTTTGCCAGGACTAGTCCATCTATTTTTTGAAAAGAGGAGGGGGGAGACGAAATTTGTTTTTATGTATGCTGTCTGAAAGGCACTGTAAGCGTGAACAATCAATCAATAACTGAAATGATTTATCAAATCTTTCCAATGATTGCTAAGATAGAATCCATCTTCTCGGTTGAAATTGTCTCTGTGCTTGTATATGTGGATGGCCTCATGAACGAATCTCTCATGGTAGCCGGTTGGCTTGCAAAGAACCTCCGTCTTGGAGAAGTCAATGTCATGTGAGCCCACTGAATTATAACAGTGATCTGCCACGTGTTGTGGCTGAAACGTCGTGAGAATTGTATCGTCTTATTTTGTTTTATTCTCATTCTACGTGACTTTACCGAAAGAACCAAGAAGATGAATCTTTCAGTGTCTGCTTTTTTCTAGAGGAATCGAGCAGAACACCACCAGCGCATCATCATCAAGCACGGTAGGTAAAGCGACCAAAGCCTCTTCCTCTGACCAGTGCACAGAACGGAATGCCACCTTGACACGCCACGTGAAAGCACTCCAATCACCGCCTGCCATGACAAATTCATTGACGTGAGGAAGACGGTGGCTGTGCCCAACTCCGCTGCTTCCGGCAGCAGCAGCCTCGCATGGCGTCGCACCATGAGGCTCCACTGAAATGGCGGGCTCTGACCGCGCCCCAACAGCATCGCCCAAGATGGCGGCCTCCTGCTGCGTGGCGTCCGTAGCGTGCGTAATGGCGGACAGTTCTCCTGCGACCGCAATGGCGGCCACCAATTCCGCAGGGGGACCCTCCGAAGTTCCCTGTAGAAGCCTCTGCTCGTCACCCCTCGGCAACTCTTCTTGTGGGCGCCCCGTCACCGCAGACGATGCGACCAGCGACACCAGCTGGAGAAGCACCATCCGAAGCGAGTCCAGCTGCGCTTCCAGCCATCGTCCGCTCATTGAGACGAAGATGCCGCCGCTACGCCGTCCGCTTCTGGCGCGATGACTGCACCAGCCGCGGCTTCAGTAACCGGGTCCACGGAACCCGGGGTCGGCAGGTCCTGGGTGACTGCGTCGTTGGAAGATGCCACAGGTGGGTTCTTTTTCTTGAGATGCTTGGACATCTTCGCTTTCCATTGTCTTTCCTTGTCTCAAAGAAGCACTTCTGATTCCAGTTGTAATAAAGCACTTCTACTGCTCGGCTCCACATCTCTCTCTCCTCTGCCGTAATGCCCACGCTCCCTTGTCTTCCATCCCAGCGCGGCTCCGCTCACTCTCTCTCACTCGCCGCTGGCTGGCGGCACGCGGGGCATAGAGCTGACTTCGCCGACAGGGGTTGCCACGTGGCCGGTGGCGTGATGAGGTGGCGGTGATGCAGTCCGGACTCCAGGTTCCCACACCGACCCCCGAGTCCTGTCACTGCCTCTCAAGTTATCGCTCCCGGTGGAGCTATGCTCCGCCTCTAGCCACGCCCCTCCTAGAACCTTCTGGATGCTTCCCAAACGTACCCACGAGCTCCGCCCATTACCTTTGGCCCAGATGGAACCCTTAGCTCTGATTGGCTATGAATAACCCAGCAATGCCTATGCAGCCCTTCGTCGTTTCTCGGTGGCGCTATCTCATTACATATGTATGTTGAACTTCTTTTGCACCGTATGTAGCCAACCGCGCTGACTGAAGGTGTTGGGGAAGGACAACAAACTAAACACAAAAATAAATTATAAAGAAGTAATGTTTCAATTTAGATTTTAAAGTGCATAGCTCCATTGGCTTCCTAATAGAGGAAGACAAATAATTCCCGACGGCCATAGAAGCGCATCTGAAGGCATTCATCACTTGAGAATGTACAGTCTGGTATTGTTCAGCAGCCAGTCTTTAGACTATGGAGCAATGTGTGGTGTACAGTGCAACACTGACCTCCCCCTAATTCTCGCATGGCCTCCAGGCTCGCGGCAGTTAAGAAACTGACGTTATTACATCTTAAGTTACGTTTCTTAAGAATCACTTTAACTGTGATTTGAATGTTTTATCTGATACATGAGCAATTTTTTTCCTCAGTGCAATTCCCAGTACACATCTCTTAATGTTTCTTCGCAAACCTTTCAGTATTTTGCTCCACATTCCTTGTCAGAGTTTATATTTCCTATTCAATTCACAGGAGGTAATATGCACTGATTTAATATTTTGTTTTTAGGCATATTGGTATGTTGATTTTATATTCAAATAACACTTTTTAAAAGCATTCTATCCTGCTCTATTCCATAATATTCATCTTGGTTCACCTTCAATAATTGCCTAAGATATGCACACTGCTGTGTTTTCCAGCTGTGTCCCTCGAACAATAATTTGAAAACTTGTAAGTGATTTTCTTTTTACTTATTTTTATTCTTAGTACCACTTTCAAATACCTATGTTCTTCGAAACGACATATATATTTTTTAATATTTTACCATGTAAGGCCCACTGAGGGAAAAATCGGAGGACCCGTAGAAAAATCCATACGACCATGGGGAGAACATGCAAACTCCAAATATATAGGTGTCAGGGTCGGGATTGAACCCACGACCTTCTGTATACCAGGTTAGGTAGTTCAGAGCTCGCTACCACAGCGAGATGTTAACTAATTTACCAATATATCATCAACAAATCCAAGATGGTTAACACTTTCACCACTTATTAGGATGCATTTTTTTATATCTTGGAAAACGAAAAATATATTTTAATCATTACTGTGTACAATTAATTCTTTTTTTTTATTTTGAGCAATATCGAAAAACGCCAAAGTGGTGTTCCTGCTCAAGCAATGAAGTGGTGTTCATCTCTGTTTACAGCCCTGAGCCAGTGGTGGAAATTCTACACTCCTATGGCGGGGATGAGTTTATTCATAGGACAACCACGGTTGACTTCCCCACAAATTGGGACTCATTTTACAGAACCTCAGAGGAATGATAGGCAACACCCAACCAGGATTTGTACTCACAACCTTCCGATTGCAAGCTGGTCACCCTACCGCTGAGCCACCTGGCCGGTTAATATCGAAAATAAATAATGTTTTGAAATATAAATCAAAGTAATAAATTAAAATTAAACAAATGTGTTGCTTAAATATCTATGTCTTAGCAAATTGCACGTGAAAAACACAAATGCAAAGAATCATGTCTAGAACGATAATAAAACGTAGAATCATGTTCATGTCATTTGTGAGATGAACTACTACGAATCTGCACTAAGACGTGTGACAAGATTTAATCATAGCATGAGCAGAAAAAAAGTACTTACACTCTTTCATATCAAGGCAAAAGGTAAAGGTACAGCCCTGCAATTGTTTCCTCATTTCACTGCTGGTAGAAGGGCTTTCCTCTAGAGCAGGGGACACCAAACTACGGCCCGCGGGCCTAATCCGGCCCGCGACGTCAGTCCATCAGGCCCGCCGATGATACTTGAATTTGGTTGATAAAACGTATGGAACACGAGACGATGTGATACAATTTAAATTTAAATATGTTTAGAACACTAGGAGATCTTCACGCGTGCGGAGACCTCCTGACTATGTTCCTTAAATTTACTATTTAAAATTTAAAATTATTGTATCTAGATTTTCTTGTTTATTGTAATATTTGCTTATTTCGCGCCGCCATCCCCGGCTCGTGGTAGCTCCGCCTACGCTCTGACGTTACCATGGTTTCCATGGCAACACACACACAAACACGCATCTTTCCCGCCCCCAGATTTTCCAGCTGTCAACACAGGTCCGACGCTCCAGAAATATTTATTTATTATGCGGCCTGCGCTCGTCATTCTTTCAGTTATCCGGCCCACTGTGAAAAAAGTTTGGTGACCTCTAGACTCTAGAGGGAGCTATGGAGAGCCCTTCTAGAGGTTGTCTTGGCCCACTCTCCCACGCTGGCCATATGAGAAGAGGTTGGAGTAGCCACGCTTCACCCGACCACACGCAAGCTGCCAATTGACTAAATGTGGTGGTAATCCATGGTGTAACCCATTTATACGGCTGGGTGGACAGAAGTGTAGAAATGTAAGAAGCGCGCCCCATTGTTTCCACTCTCCATAGTTCATGTATAGTTCATGTATTTGGTATAGCCCTGTGAGCCATTCGACTCTTGAATCGGGTGCAACCGCAACAAACAAAAACATGAACAAGAAAACATCTTAAAGTGATTATGTGACTGTGCAAACAGAAAATCCAGGAAAAAAACATCAAAATATTCCTGAAATAGCACCGTACACCAACGCTGTGTGCAAAAAATCCCAGTGGGATGCAAGTCAAATAACAACAACAACAACCACAAGACAGCTAAGATTAAGGCCATCAGTCTAACTCCGTACTACAATAAACAAAAACATGGCCAAAACCAAAAAAACACGTTTTCGAAATCACCAAAATAAAAGCCATAAATGCAATGTAACAGTGATCATAGGGACTGTGACCGAATTTTTAACAATAAACTACATAAATAAATTATAACACCAAAATCTAGAGCCATATTTTAGGCCACTGAATAGCAGTGGCAGCTAGGGGTGTACAACTCCTCTAGAGCAGTTTTGAGTGAAGATCTCATAGGTAGTGATTCAAGTTGCAGTTTATTGGCAATAGCATTCCAGACCCTGGGGGCATCAATAGCAAAGGCCCTTCCTCCAGTTTTTGTACGGCAATAGGGAATGTGAAGCTGGTAAATGAGCGAAGGCCTGAGGTCAAATTTGTTCTTTGAGATCCAGTAGGTAGTCTGCGGATTTTTTTGTAAGTACATCGTGAATAAATAAGATCTGGTGCACAAGCCGTCGAACATTAAGAGATGTTAAGTTTGACCCAATGTAGAGATCACAGTGGTGAGTCCTATATGGGCAATTCAATGCAAATCTTAAGGCCGAGTGATAGATGGAATCAAGCTTCTTCAGTACAGTACTTGGGGCTGATTTATACACGATGTCACAGTAGTCAAGTAGAGGCAGTATGGTAGCTTTTATCAATTCCAAACGGAACATTGGGGGGAAGCAGTGCTTGTGTCGATACAGAAAACCAATTTTTATTTTTGTATTTTTACCAATATAATCAATGTGATCTTCAAAACTAAGTTTTGAATCCAGGATGACACTAAGATACTTATAGATCTTGACTTGCTCTATTTGATAATTATTCAAGGAATGTAATTGGGGAAAAATAACTTCCTGCTTTAGTCCCGGTGAGAAGCATAGCACCTTGGTTTTGGAGGTATTCAGGACTAGTTTAAGAGAAACTAGCTGATGTTGTAGTTTGTTGAAATCACCCTGGAGCTTAGCAATCACGTCATCCGGAGAGCGGCCAGCAGTAATCATTATCGTGTCATCTGCAAAAGATTTACCCTGGAATGATCCAGGTCAGTGCCCAAGTCATTGACATAAAGAGAGAACAAGAGGGGGCCGAGGATGGAACCCTGTGGAACCCCTTTTGTTATCTTAACACTGTTTGACCTCCAACCATCCAACCATCTGTGAATACAGTTTGGGAGATACTTCTGGATTGCGCGTTGATTGTATGTTAGTAGGATATTTGCAGTTCTTAAGAAACACATTTTTTGTTCTCCACATAATGCACTAGCTTGATATACAGTTCTTTATTATTCAAATTTCCCTCCCTTCATTACTGCTATTCCTACTAATACACTAGCATAATATAACTTTGAGACCCCCACCGCCTACACATTCCACAAGGAGTAACTAACCCCATATCTGCATTTGTCATCAATATGCTAAATTCCTCTGTTGATATGTAAACTCCTTTGTCAAGGCGCTCTCCTCCTCCCACCCAGCTTAAATACGCTGCCAAGCTTAGCAGTGTTTATTAGGACGCTGCCTTTCCGACTGCTCTGTTCTTCACCTGAGGACGGCTGCTTGCGTTGTGGTCGAAACGTCGTGAGAATTTTATTTTATTATGTTTTATTTTTATTATTTTATTATTTCCCTTCTACATGACTTTACCGAAAGAACCAAGAATATGAACTTAACACCTGTTTTGTTGCCAGATAAAAGGGGAAAAACCTATTCTCATATTTTGGTACTTGCAAAGGAGGTCCCATTATGTGATGCTCAAACCGAACTCTCATTACACTGATAGTGGCATTGTCTTTGTGCTGTACGCCTTTTGGCGTCCTCTGGTCTAATACCATTTGGCTCGAAAGCTGTTTCTGGTGTGGACCAATCAGTTTCAAAGACAATGCATACATTATCAGAGTATGTTTTTGTTTGCATTCTGACCACAAGTATTGCGGTTAATGCAGCTATGATTCCTTGTTAAAAGGTTTCAGTTTGGTATTTTAACAACTTAACACCTAAATTTTGATTTAAAGCTTTCGTGACTGCAGTAATTCATATTCTTAGTTTTTTCGGTAAAGTCACGTTGAAGAGAAACAACAAAATAATAAAATAATAATAAATAATAATAATAATAATTAAAAAAATATCGCATATATGCGAACCAACACACCTGAAGACGACCGTTTGAGTTATGGTCGAAACGTCGTGAGAATTTTTTATTGTTTTATATATATTTTATTATTTTGTTGTTTCTCTTCAACGTGACTTTACCGAAAAAACTAAGAATATAACTTAACACCTGTTTTGTTGCCAGATAAAAGGGGTGAAAAACCTATTCCCAATAAAGTGGAAACCAAAAAAATAATCATGAGTGATCATCAACAGCGTGTTCTATAACTGCTGCCAATAGCCTTGGGCTGATCATCCTTGTGTAGCGTCGGAAATGCACATCTTATATCATTAGCATATATACTTACCTGCAGTTGCGGGCAAAGGCCCATAGGGGGTGCCACCCTGAGCTGGGGATGGTCAGAGAGAGCCGGCCGTTGAGCGGCCGGGTTCTCCCCCGCCAGACCCCAGGTGAGGGGTTGGGGGGTTCTTCCAGAGCCCCCTGGAAGGTTCCAGAAAGGGGGCGGTACCGGGGGCGGAGAGTCCCCAGGAGGTGTATAAAAGGGGCACCTCAAGCACAGCTCAGGGCAGTGTTCCGAAGACGAAGAGAGAAGACCAGCCTAGCTAGGACCCTGAGACCCTGGGACCCGACGTCCTTGTTAGGGCTGGGGCCGAACGCGGACCAGTGGTCAGGACCCATGCCTTGGCTGGGTCGGGTCAGTTAGCCTCCCCTAGGGCACAAATAGCCGGAGGGCCAAGAGCCAGGTTGACGAAGTGTGAGGGGACGCTAGCCCAGAGGCTGTACCTCCCTAGATAGTGGGAGTTAAGAGGAGTCTTGTGTTACCTCTAAAGACAACGTCTCCAGTCTCCGTGGAACCCACTATACTTGTAAAACAGCAGTGTAGCTGTTTTAACAGAAGCATTTAGTAACACCATATATATTGTTAGACACCAAGAACTCACAGCTCGATGCTTTGGTGGACACGCGGAGATTTAACGGGATGCAACTCATGTAATATAATCTTCATACCACCACGTTTGTGTGTGGGTGCAAGTTTTATGGAGAGCGGTGTTAGCGCCCTGTGCTGCCAACCCGGCAACCCAAGTTTGTTTTCCGGTCATTGCTCACATCAGTGATCATTATCTAAACCATAATTATCTGAACTTGTTCTGGGCCTCCTCTAGACTCAACTCTGCTTTAAAATGAGTACCTGGTATGCTGCATCGGCCTTGAAGGGATGCTCGCTAACAGCCCTTTCCCCAACCACATTAAACCACACTGAGGGTCTAAGTATACTTTTTTTTACCTAGCTGAAACTACTGTCAAATAATATTATCACTATAAGTGATATCCTCATGGACACCCTGTATATCATCAACTGCCTTTTTTAAAAAAAAGTCGCAATAGCATCTGTATACATGTTAAACACAGACACAATGATTATACAAATATAATATAACCTCTATGGGGAGGATACTTTTCTTGAAACCATAATAATGAACGTATAACAACATAAGCAAAACAATTGCTGATCGCTATAAAATATTACGAGTAAGAAATACGTGGTAAAAGTCTCAGCTACACCATTCATTAACCCCCCACCCACCCACATTCCTTGGTGTATGCTCACATGAGTAGAGTTGGTCACAATGTGTGAAAATAATCAATTATAATCAACACTGTGAAGCAAGCGGTCATCACTTTCGCTAAAGTAAATCTCTGTTTCGCTACTTACAGAACTCCATATCATTTCCCACACTAATGATCGTTATACCAAATTGATCCCCCGAGTAAATCATTATAGGCAGGACAATTCTCAATTAAAATATAAAGGGGTGAACCCATCCTTACAAAAGTGATCGCATCAAATAGCTTCACACTGTCGCCAGCGATCACTGATAATATAATTATGCAGCATATCCGTGATGTTCGGCTTATTACTCTTTTCAACACTAAGAGCGACTGTGTTGTAATTAACCTCACAATGTATAAATGGATTTTGGCTTCAGACACAAAAAAGAGCATCAGCTGAAAATGCGTGACTTGGTCGTGTCTATAAAAATAGAAGATTTTCGTCAATTGTATTTTTTTCACGGTGTCAGTATTGCCTAATTAATGCACACTTAATGCTTGCGTAGAATTTTTACATTCTTCATTGGAGCACTCCTTTGATGTGACAAAAATAAGCTTGAAAGCTTTGGGCAGCTGAGTAGCTCCACCGGATACCGGCAAACACCGACAAGCGAGAGCAGGGACAAAGCCCAGATACTCAGCGTGAGAGAGAGAGAAAGAGTTCGCTCCCGTCAATATACACTGACTAGCGTGGTGAGGTACAGCCAAACAACAGCCTCCATTACTGTCTCCAGCAGCCCTGGATTCATCATTCACGGTGTCGGTAGGGAATGTGTCGAAGCAGCGGGGGGGTGCGGGCAATCCCTGGGTATGGGACAGGATATTCCTCTTGACTTGACCATTGCTACGTATAGCACGCAGACTTTGCCTATTTGGTGGTTCAAACTTTCGCAAGCTCAACGCAGTACAGGGAGAAATTAATTTGGACATTGACATGAGGAGAAAGGGAGAGAACTCTGCACATCCCCAATAATGAAAACAATATATAAAGTATTTAGAGAGGAGTGGTGTTCTTAATTTCTACAGGAATCAAAACTGATCATTTTCATATTAAGTGTTTCAGATAGAATTACCTAACTAACATTAAGGGTCTCAAACCACAAGTGAAAAGTACACTAAATGTATTCTCCAACAACAATTTGCGAAGGAGTAGACCAAATGTACAAATGGACCAACTTTTGATTGAGGGGCAAAACACACTTCAACATCCACACAAGGTAAGTAGGAGGAGCCTACACAAATGGAAAGCACATGAGAATGCGTTTACCTATGACAATTATCGCAGGCGAACTGGATCCAAATGATGAAATTAAGGAGTGAATGAGTGCAAGATTGAGTACTTTGGGAAAACTGATTTTGATAACTTTTGAAGAAGAAGGTTTTCAATCAGTGCTTGTTATCAACCATTAAATATGGACCAGATACCATGGAAAACCTCAAATTAAATGGTGCAAAAGTTGAAAATTATTAAAAATAAAAAGCATGGAAAGGTGCCAACTTGGATATACACTTTGTATGCATGTATATTGCACTTTTGTCGCACCGTACGTAGCCAACCGTACGTAGCCAACCGTGCTAATTGGAGGTGCGCTAATCTTTAAGGCGGAACACACAAAAGAGACAACACATATGAATTGAAGACATCTGATGTAAATAAAAGTGGCCTTGAGTAGCATACAGCAGCAGAAGTTATATGGCTGATGGAATAGCAACCAAAGGAGGGAACATGACCAACATTGCAATGCATGTATATTGGACTTATTTTGCATCGTACGAAGCCAACCATGCTAATCGGAGGTGCAAATCCAAAATTACTCAACTGAGACGATGGAGTAATGAGATTAACTCATATGCAAGAGGGAAATGAATTGTGGTTTTGTAGTACTCGAAGGGATCACGAGAACTTCATACACCAGTGGAAAGAGCATGGATGTTGGTTATTATACTAAATCACACACAAGTGTTGAACGTCATGAATACCAGGTAAACTTCACACGTGTAAGCTATATATGTCACAAGTAGTTAATATGGCTACAAAAGCTACGAATGGTGTGGTATATGTTTGCAATTGCTTAAAATTCAACATAATTTCGTCTGCAAATAATTAAAGTATAAAATATGGATATGAAGCATTTTCAGCTATGCAGCTACCAGCATTTGCTTTTAACTTTTTATAGTCTAAAGTGGGATAATATCACATGTAAAGTCATACTTACAGCGTTACCACTGACCCGTGTGGAACACCGGGTCACACCAAAGTAGTTTTTCACCATTAATACGGAATAAAATACAACCACAAATGTCTATTTTTAATTTCCTTTTTAAGGTGACATTTAAAATATTACCCAATTAGAGCATTTTCCGGAGGCTATTCATGAAACCTTCAAAAGGTCAATGACATTGTTGTCCTCTTGGTTTAATGATTAATCTTCTCTGGCTTATTAGTGAAGTTAAACATAACATTGTCCTTTACTGTGACATTAAACAAAGTGCTCAACACTTCTATGACTTATTACAGCCGATTGCTTAAACTAATACTAGCTAAAAGTACAATAAACAGTTTCACTTAAGTGGAAGTATGGTACCATGTGTTCTCACTTAACAGAGAGGCAATCCTTTACTTGCAAACCATCAAGTCTGTGGACATTAAGCATCATACTATAAACAAAATACAGTTCTGGGCGTTCCAATAGCACTGCCAAATTAACAATCTAAAGTAAGTAATTTAGTTTCCAGCAGCGACACACCACGAAGCTCCCTACTCGTTCACTGTTGCAGTGCATGGCAGTGTAAATAAATTCATGGTGTCACTGCTTTAGGTGTTAAATTAAACACACTTAGTTGGGATTCCTTCAAGTGCAGAGCGTTAATTATATGTATATAGCTCACCTGATGGTAAGATGATCAATTGTCGAGTTGTGGAGGAGGCACACAGGAATACTTAGAATGTCATCGAGCTTTGCTGGGTTTGTCGGGAGGTAAATCACGACATTATCATCAAGCCTTGCCTCCTGCTGCTCTGGAGGCTTGCGGGAAGGCGCGTGCATGATGACTCTCCCAATTGGCCGAAGGAGTTGCTTTAAGCGCCTTGAATCTGCCTCATTTTGTGTACGGAAATCATTCATGGTTTTAGACATGCCAGAGCCACACTTGCCTTCTTCATCGGGAGGAAAAATTTCAGAATACAATTCAATGAGTCCATACGTCACTGCGCCATCCTTGGGGAGCTTTGCGTTTGGCTTGCTGGCGGTTTGTTCAAACCACGTCGATGGTATGGCCAGGTCCACCAAGCACATCCCAAGTTCTCCTGCCAGTCGGCAAGATGTCTTCAACTCCTGTACTTTTGAGAGAGCTTGTAGTTTCACGCATGGCAGGTCATCTGCTTGTTCCTTTTTACTCCAATCCCTTCCAGAAATGTAAAACACAACTTGGAGCTTTGGGTTAGAAGAGAAGACTTCTTGTTGTAAAATGTGGGATTGAAGATTCCAGTTGGTCGTCAAGCCCGCTGACTTTTGTGGGAAAATGTTCTCAAAACCCAACGGCTTTTTGGGCAGTGGTTGCCACGTGGAAAATGATCCCAGGCTCACTTTGATGCCAGAGTGCTCTTTGGTACTGTTCAGGATTAAAATTGGCTGTGTGAGAGCATGAAGGCTTGTGTTTAATGGTTCAGCGTCCTGTTTTGCATTCTTCAGCAAGAAGAAAGACTCTTCATCTTGAAGTTCATATTTGAGTGGCAGGTATGGTATTGTTAAAGGTGCATGGTCATTCCCAAGCATGAGAGGCATGGCACTAAGAAAAGGCATACCTAGAAGAAAAACACAAACAAAAAACAACAATTTACAGCTGATATTTAAAGGCAATGTAAGTTGTTACAGTTTTTAAAGCATTCACAACACACATTGAACCGAAATGCTGCAACAAAAAACACCCACATACCTTTTTGAATTGCATTAAAATAATGTTAAACATTTTAGATATGTAGTTAGTCATGACATTCATTTGCAAATAATGTATATTCAACCGATAAAATAAAATGTTCAAAATGATTTAGTCTATGAGTTAGAATGGTAGATGTTTCTTTTTTGCAAATATGACTAAATGTGGACATTTTTAATTTGGTAGTCTTATGGGCAGAGATCATAATACATTTTATTTCCAAATTATACATCTTTTACTGTCCATATTTTAAATATCATGCATTATGCAGGAGAAAACCTCATCCACTCTTGACATTTTAATAACATTGAGAGCACAATGATGAATCTTGAAAGGTTTTAGGGCCACATGACAGTCATTTTTATTTTTTAAATTCATGGGCGATTGACACACTGTATTACTGTCACATTTGGTATAACTGACACATATATAAATGCCAGAGACAAGAATATGTCACAAATTTGACAAGTGACAGACATTATGAATTCACCATCTTCTATGTCTCGAAGCAAGCATTGCAAGCGCTACCCGTACCGTTTCTCGGAACAACATATACCACCCATATAGGCTTGTCTACATTCTGATACTGTTTTTTTTCTTAAACCAGCATCATTTATGACAATTTCTCAAATAGGCATCGGCGTTTACAGTTAGGTTCAGGTCAGATTAGGACACGCAGGAAGCTGTGGTTGAGTGTTTATACATGCATATATTATATAAAGGTTGGCTGAGGTTTACCGGTAAGGCCACATTAAAAGCTTTGGTTGAGTGTGTTTTTATACGTATAAAGGTCAGCTCTGCATGCAGTGCTTTACTCTTCTACTGCAGGCAGAAAGCTTCCACTTTTAATTAAGTACATACATTTCAAGTATTTAAGCATAAAGCACTCATTCTCATTGTAGAGAGCGAACACTTAACTTTATTGTAAAACAGACCCATTCTGTGTATGTGGTGTATTTCACGAATATGAAGATACAAAGTTGTATCTTTACAATTTGCAGCCACTTTGCGGTCCAACATGTTTGTTGTTTTCTACGGGGATCTATCGACGACCGAGGCCCTTTTACGAGGGCTCCACTGGTTGTTTCATGGGGAAGGAGGCTCTGGCAATTGGCGAGTACAGCCCCTTGTGGGATAACCGCCCCTCATGGTGGGCACAAGGACAAAGTCATGTCTAGAAGGTTGACTTTCAGTCTATCGCAGCAAAGGACCGGCTCTCTATTGTTGCAACAGTGATTTTGTGATATAAATAAAAATGTACATACAGGGTGCTTCAAATGTTTTTTTAACACTTTTGAGAATTTGCAACAACACCACGTGACATGTGCTGCTGCCTCCGGGCTCTGGAGGCCACCTGGAGAAGATTCCAGGTCACGTGTTGACAATGATGGCGAACGAGTGGAGACTCTTTTGACTTGTTGAGGCTATGCACATAGATTTGTTATCATGTTACAGTGTATTATCCATTCTTTTCCCATTGAAAACGATACTCCGATACAAGTGTAAAAAAAAATCTAAGCACCCTGTATATATTTAATAATATATTTTCTTACTGGGTAAGAAAAAGAGCTGAACAATATCAAATGTATAATACTGTACATTAAAGAGTGTACTGTGTGAGCCAAAGTCAGCTCGTCTCACCATAAAAAAAATGTCTACACTAAAACGTTCAAGGTGCTGCAAATTTTTAATTAAACAAAATCATAATGATATACAGGATGCTTCAAAATGCATTTAACATTTGTGTGGGACTATCGTTTTTAAAGGAAAAATACACTGTAACATGATAATAAGTGTATGTTAATAGCTTCAAAAAGTCAAAGAGTCTCCACTTGTTCGCTACCATTGTCAACACGTGCCTGGAATCTACTCCAGGTGGTCTCCAAAGCCCAGAGGCACATATATTATGGTATTATTGCAAATTATCGGAAGTGTTCACATTTTTTTTGAAGCACCCTATACATAAATGATCGATCATACAATGTCCCGTGAGCATTTGGCAGCTTATAAGCACAATACCCTCAGTTGAGTGTTTTGTCTGAGCAATCTTACCTCCTACACAGTGAATAATGTAGCCCATGCTGAAAAAACAGTTGTAATCTAGATTTGAAGTTTTCGTGACTGCAGGGATCCATACTCTTTGTTGTAATGCAGCCCAGAGGGGAGCATGTGTACTGCCTAACCGCTGTGCTCTTTAGTATTTCTTAATTCCCAGTGACATTCTTTGGAAATGGTGGGTGGCCCTCACAGATGCACCCGTAATCAGAGTTGTGTTCAAGAGACCAGTGGCAGAGTGAGGCAAAAAAAAAAACCCAGCAAAAGCTTCAGGCTCCATGCAGCTCATGAGGCTCTAGACTCATGAAAATATATGAGTGCCTCAAATATCAGACCAATCGCAAACGTAGTAAACACAAGCTAATTAATTACCATTAAAAAAAGCAAATTAACCACTCCCCTCTCATTTCTATATTATCCGTATCTCACCGCTGCATCTATATTTTCTCATCTCACTATAACTATACATCTTGTCTACATCTCTTCTGGCATCTCGCTAAGATTTTAGAGTTTGAAAAGGGGTCACTCCCCACCTAATGGGCTCACACTCCACTGAAGGAGACCAACTTCTCATGTTAGTGGATCAGATTTCGTATTAGATTATGCTCATCTTACATTGGCATACTAATTTTAGATGTAAGTATCTTTTTTGTAAACACATACAACCGTACGGTACTGTTGAATACAATTGACACGAACATGTAGTTAAAAATGTACGTATTGAATTGTTACACCCACGGCACATAGAGAAACCCCACTCCCCCCATAAATAAAAACAAATAATACAACCATATTGTTTTCGTTGTGATACATTTTATAACGCATACATGTTGCGTTACTTACAAAGGCACTGTCACGTTAATTTTAAATGCTTAGAATCCTGCTAAATATTCGTTGGGTTTTGTATCTTCTTACACACTTGTAACACACCGCCACACCCATGTATGATGTATTCTCCATGTATTTCCACCTGGTGTCCTTTTTAAAACCAACACAGATGCCTCATTGGCCATTCCCTTGCTTATGAATAAAGCATCTGAACTGTGTACTGGAATGTAACTTTTTCGTATAATTATTTTCACAAGATCCCCAATACATTCACAAAAAGTACCCATTGTAGAGGTGACCTCCTCACCAGATGCCACGGAGCAAGACACAAACGAATGTAAAAACGGACCATAAAGGCGATCAGGCGACCCATCGACTTTGTTTAAAATGCATCTCCCCACTGAAATCCCGACAGGCATATTTTATTTTTGTAAAGTTATTTCACTTACAGTATACTGATGTTAAAATACAATTTTTGTTGCCACAATTTGCTGTTCAAGCAATTTGTGCAGAGTGTACTCGTCAGTGGCTCAAGATCAACGTGCTGGCAGATTCAGAACCAGGAAAAGCATGCACAATTAAAATTGGTCTCTCTGTTAGGCGCTGGGAGGCTTTGCTTCTTTAAGTAGTTGTTACACTGTTCATGCTGGTGCCATAGCTAGGGTTGTCCATCTGAGGATATATCACGGGTGGAAAAATATCTCACAATAACGGAAGAGGAGATAACTATGTGTAAATGTAACAGCTATCGTCTCTGATAATTGTATGAGTGAACAAAATTGCAGAAATGAGATGTTAAAAAAAAAACATGCAACAATCAAACGAGATAACAGACTCCTTTCGTACTGAGAAGGGCAGTGATTTACTTATCTAAGTATGACATTTGGAACTTCATCCTCTTCATAACGCGATCCAGACGATCCTTGGCTACGATCTTCCACGAAGCTAACGGGCCACAACTCTAAACCTCATCTGCACAAACCGTGTGGACACTCGATGCACAAATGGAAGAAGAAAAAAACTCTCCAGTGTGCAACTGTGTTCACCCAGACAAGACCATGGAAGATAGAGTGACTCAATGGCCGATTGACAAATACGAAGGAGGCAGCTGTGTTGCTCAAACATCTCAATGTAAAATTCGAGTTGTTGCTTTATATCAACATCATCCATACGAAAAACAAGATCTGCAAAATTGTTTCATGCATCATCGCATGATATTTTTTTGCTATAGAGACCCGAAAAATCAAACCATTTTTCAGGAAGCATAATAGAGATTGGTATAACACGTGTGCCTGATTTGACCAAATGTTACCAAATCAGGCATTCAGTTTTACCTGAGTCAATATATATGGGGATGCTAAGGTCTGTTGAAAATATAAATTACATGGCCAGGAATCAAACTCAATTTGATGGCATCATAATGCAGTGCAATCAACACTGTGCATCATCTCCAATATTGATTCAACATCTGCAATTATTAATTAAATAATATTGCAATTGTATGCATTATATCGTCTGCAAAAAAAGACGCGCCAAATATGGATTATGATTTGCGAACAGTTTCTGTTATTCCGAATACAACCTTGCATACTTTGTGAAATGTAGCAAATTTTTTATTATTTTGTATGCGCTGCTGTAGTACAGAGTAATTAAAAACACATATTAGTTCCCTGCTGTGCCAACTTAAAAAAAAAAGTTAATAATACTTGAATAAATTACAACATTCTATATGAAAAGGGAAAATTGCAATTTCATGCAAAATACAGTTTTCCTACAAATTACTTTCTGTATTTTTTTTGTTATTTTATATATTAACCCAGCGGGAGACCGGTAATGCGGCTGACACAGCACAAGAACCACTAAGACATTTATTCTTGTAAATTTATCAAGGGGCAGGGATTGTACCGATGCAACTGGTTTTGCATATTTAATGTAATTTTACAGCGTGTGAGAAGAGTACAAAGCACTCACCTTGCGGGCCTCATCATTGCCCTCACAAGGAATGATGACCGAGTCACATTCATGCCAAATCTCTCATCTATTATCAATTACAATGACCGCGTATGATATATTTGCTGGATGAATACTGTTTAACACGTATAGTTTTTTTGGTATTAGATCGCGTCAATATGTGTCGTCAAACTCGCCACCACCCGGGTTTACTCTCCAACCCACAACCGGTGTGCTGTACTCGTAACGAATTAGCGTGTTCTGTTTACGTGAAAAACCTTACTAATTGGCTGTGTCGGGCAGTGGCGAGTTTAACAACACATTTATATTTACGCGATCTAACCCAAAAGAAAACCTATATGCACAGTATTTACACATGAACGGGATGCATTTGTTTAATATTAAACAGGAATCTTTATTGTGACATTTACATATATACTTATATAAAGCACCAAATCTAGTATTCAGATGCATGTCTACTCAGGGTAACCTAGCTGACCAATTGCTCTTTGGTTTTGAATACGTGTGGGAGAGTTCCATATCATTCATATCCCCACTGAGCAACAAAAAGCTAACCTTGCTCATCCAGTAACCCCTTGGAGTAGGCAGAACGCTGTCATTGGAATGCCTGTCAGTGAACTGAATAAAAAACAAATCTTCGAGATGAACTGCTCTGTATGCAGTGAAGGTTGGAGTGATTTTAATTTAAATCTTGAGTCACGTGAGGTCTTACCTATATCACTGTATAAACAGAAAAATAAATGCAACGCACCAGGGAAATTGAGCAATTCATTAAAACCTTTTGAAATTCGCATTCCAAATGGCAGGTAAAAGGCAGTTAAGAAATGCAGGCCGGCCATGATATAACCTAGAAATATATAAATGGAAGAATAAGAATCAATAATAGTACATAAAAATCATATGACACATGATCCTCAATGCTGACCTTTACACTCCATTTTATGTTGAGTATTCCAATAAGTTATACTACTCAAAAACTAAGTTAATTTTTATTGTATTTCCTACAACCACGTCATCTTTTCTTTTTCCTGTAGTCAACAATGTTTATGGTCAAAGAATAATATAGGTTGACTGCCTTCTCAGCAGTATTTTGTAGGGAAGCCGATCTCATCATGCAATGGATCACTTTTTTGACATCTGTAAAATAATATCTCGGTACAATGTTCAAAGCTGCAAACTCTATATTTTTTTCTGGTCCACATATGGTAGTGGCGTTCATATTGAACAACACGCTGTGGGAAATTTCTGTTGGTTCATATCAGACATACTTTGTCTGACAGATGTCTTCATGTCAATATCATATTGCCACTCCCACGTGTTCATATCAACATTTTTTTGAACAAGGCGATGGTGCCATGAGGTCACCATGTGTCTTGGGACGTTTATGTTAAAACTTCCAAGTTTCACTCCTGAGATGTTGCATTGTAGTAAATGAAGCATAATTACTTCATGCTGTTTCTATTATTGTTAAGGGTGGTGGAGAGTGGTGGGGGTGAATTTAAATGTGCTTATCATTGTAATAAATTGCTCATGCAGGTTACACATTTAATATGCAAATCTTGAATATAAAATGGGTTGTCATTTGGCAAAAAAATACATTTAGATAACCCTGCGTACATTTTTATGAATCAATAAACTATTTGTAATGCGTCTTATTCAGAAAAAAACCTGAGACAGAAGGGCGAATGGTACAATGAAAATGTTTAACTAAATTAAACTAAACAGATAAGAATTTACATGATTTATAGTCTGCTCTTAAAGTCCCTGATTGTCACAGCTGAACATACCGCAGGTGGCAGAGACTGCTCTAATCCACCGTGGTTGCAAGTGAAAAACTGTGTTCTGCCATCCTAAACTGAGTGGATTTCACAGTGAGCAGCAGCAGGTCCAGGTCCATACCAGATGTGTAGCTTTTTGTAATGGTACGGATGGGTGGATGGCATCGCTCAGGTAGGTTGGCTGATCTACCTGAGCTATGAAAGCGAGTGGTGCGACCTTGAACTGGTATCTCGTATGCGTTGGCCACCAGGGCAGCTCCTGAACACGATTTAAATATCTCGTGAGAGGTGGGGCTAGACTCTGGCGAGGAGGGTGTTTATGTGCAGCTCTCTAATTTTTCTTCTGGGTTGTGCCACATGTTGTTCGACATGGTGTCCAACGTTTTCCTCCGAGTGCTGGGAGCTGATTGAGCAACCGATTGGGACACTAAACCAAACAACACACAGTACAATCTAAAACATATCTAAGGGAGCTTTCTAAAAATAAAAATCTCTATTTGATTAAGCTAATTTTGCATGCAAATATATCGAAGCTCTGTGCGTAAAATAAACTACACTCCCAAGTATAGATGAAAATGTATGCAAAATACAATAATGACTGATAATACAGATTGCACTATGAGTATACAGTGAGGGAAAAAAGTATTTGATCCCCTGCTGATTTTGTACGTTTTGCCACTGACAAAGAAATGATCAGTCTATAATTTTAATTGTAGGTTTATTTGAATAGTGAGAGACAGAATAGCAGCAAAAAAATCCAGAAAAACGCATGTCAAAAATGTTATAAATTGATTTGCATTTTAATGAGGGAAATAAGTATTTGACCCCCTCTCAATCAGAAAGATTTCTGGCTCCCAGGTGTCTTTATACAGGTAACGAGCTGAGATTAGGAGCACACTCTTAAAGGGAGTGCTCCTAATCTCAGCTTGTTACCTGTATAAAAGGCACCTGTCCACAGAAGCAATCAATCAATGAGATCCAAACTCTCCACCATGGCCAAGACCAAAGAGCTCTCCAAGGATGTCAGGGACAAGATTGTAGACCTACACAAGGCTGGAATGGGCTACAAGACCATTGCCAAGCAGCTTGGTGAGAAGTGACAACAGTTGGTGTGATTATTCGCAAATGGAAAAAATACAAAAGAACTGTCAATCTCCCTCGGCCTGGGGCTCCATGCAAGATCTCACCTCGTGGAGTTGCAATGATCATGAGAACGGTGAGGAATCAGCCCAGAACTACACGAGAGGATCTTGTCAATGATCTCAAGGCAGCAGGGACCATAGTCACCAAGAAAACAATTGGTAACACACTACGCCATGAAGGACTGAAATCCTGCAGCGCCCGCAAGGTCCCCCTTCTCAAGAAAGCACATATACATGCCCGTCTGAAGTTTGCCAATGAACATCTGAATGATTCAGAGGACAACTGGGTGAAAGTGTTGTAGTCAGATGAGACCAAAATGGAGCTCTTTGGCATCAACTCAACTCGCCGTGTTTGGAGGAGGAGGAATGCTGCCGTCAACATGGAGGTGGAAAAATTATGCTTTGGGGGTGTTTTTCTGCAAAGGGGACAAGACAACTTCACCGCATCAAAGGGACGATGGACGGGGCCATGTACCGTCAAATCGTGGGTGAGAACCTCCTTCCCTCAGCCATTGGGCATTGAAAATGGGTCGTGGATGGGTATTCCAGCATGACAATGACCCAAAATACACGGCCAAGGCAACAAAGGAGTGGCTCAAGAAGAAGCACATTAAGGTCCTGGAGTGGCCTAGCCAGTCTCCAGACCTTAATCCCATGGAAAATCTGTGGAGGGAGCTGAAAGTTCGAGTTGCAAAACATCAGCCTCGAAACCTTAATGACTTGGAGAAGATCTGCAAAGAGGAGTGGGACAAAATCCCTCCTGAGATGCGTCCAAACCTGGTGGCCAACTACAAGAAACGTCTGACCTCTGTGATTGCCAACAAGGGTTGTGCCACCAAGTACTAAGTCATGTTTTGAGAGGGGTCAAATACTTATTTCCCTCATTAAAATGCAAATAAATTTATACAAATTGACATGCCTTTTTCTATATTTTGTTGTTATTCTGTCTCTCATTGTTCAAATAAACCTACCATTAAAATTATAGACTGATCATTTCATGTCAGTGGGCAAATGTACAAAATCAGCAGGGGATCAAATACTTTTTTACCTCACTGTATGTCAAATCAACTGCAGGGAAATCCAACGATCAAATGAAGCTTTTCAAGCTATATAGCTTTTCAAGCTATATTTAAGTGCAAATAGTCACAGCGTTGCAAACGTTTACTGCCCATCCTCTTAAATTGCCGATATTTTCCATGCAATCGTGTAATGTACAGCTGAGATACATTACTTTTCCTTCTAAAACATGAGTATTAGCAGTAGCATTGACCAATAGGCACATGTTATATGAAGGAATTGTCAGGAACAAGCATGCCTCGATTGGGTTAGAGAATCGATAAAGGGGAAGTCAGGATTACAGAGAGAGCACTTTTAAAAATGCAGCCATTGCAAAAAAACGCTGGTTAGCTGTAATTGGCCTGTGCTGCAGATGGTTCATTTTACAAAATTCATGTCACATAGTAACACTTGCTTCAGCTTGCTGAAATGGCTGAGTAATCTGGTTTACAGCACAACCAGTGCGAATTAATTTACTTTTCTCGTATTATTTGCATGTTTTATATTTGTTCATTATTTTAAGCATTGCTAGGAAATGGCAGCACATATTTCACTTGCATTGGACCGCCAAATGTAAGACGAAAGGGGATACCAACGTACCAATGACATTTCATTTCCATCAGATGATGATTGTGAGGATCAGATATTTTCATGCACAATCATCATTTGAGATAAACCATCATTGTTATGTGCAAAATATATATATATATATCAAAAGGAAGGTTAATCTGACAGTACAAGGGTCATTTGTAGAGCAAGATTAGGGTGAAAACCACAACCCTGAAAAAACCCTTGGCCCCTCCAATGGAGCCTTCATGTGCAGTGTTTTTCTATTGCTAAGAGAGCAGTTTTGATCTCACCCCATTATAAAATTATACCTCCCCTAACAGCTTCTGGGCCATTCCGTTGTCCTCGAGTCTTTAAACATTGCTGGAATACAACAGGCGTGGGCAAATGCAGGTACATCACATGAGAGATAGTACATCTATTCAGGTCATCCAATATGTATCCATTCACGAGCCTGACAGTAAAGTAATCTTTGTTTATTCACTTTCATCCCACTCATCTGTCGAGTAGTCGATATGGAAAGTTGATCTTTGGCTCACAATGTATGGCATTGTCTATGCCTTTTATGAATAACCTTCCAATGTATTCATTAAAACAGCTTATTAGAGATGATAAATACATTTTAAATAACATTTAGCAAACTATTTACATGTTTGTCCAAAAAAAACGCATGGTGTGAAACGTTTTTTCATCGGCCTTGAAGAATAATTGTGGTTAAGGACGTTCAAATTCCAAAAATGCAAAATGTATTCAAAGCCATATAACAATGTCGATAGAGTAAGCACCAGTCGACAAGAAATTTTTAATCTCACAATTAATCCAATAAACATCTTTTTTTCTCATCATGTTTGGGATAAATTCATGAAGGTATTCTGCAATGGCTGCTCGTCATGTAATTATGTTGAAGTGGAGGTACATGAAAGAATGGCATACAATTAGAGAAATCGCCTCCATCTACCAAATCGCGCTGATAAAATCCGAGTCATTTAAAACTTGAAAAAGATGCGATATCTGTGTTTTGCCTCTATTTAGCACCTGACACCTGCATAACATATCACACATTTAGTTATACACAATCAAATGCACATTCAAACATTATATTATTGTACTCAGATATCCCTTCACCACATTTAAAAAATAAGATTCAATCAGAATTTTACATAAATTATTTACGTGACAATTTTGAAGACGAGATTGATTTAAAAAAAATTGACTTTACCATACACAGGGTGGTCTCTGAAGGGGTCTGTTTGCTAGTTTACCGTTAGCTGCACGCTCGCTTATCTTTTCAAAATTACCTCTCTGTCTCTATTTGAGTCCCTGTGAAAAGACACATGGTTATGCAGGTGTGATGGAAGGCGCGCCCAATGAGCTTAATCATGAGGTGGGGAAATAAAGCTTTGCATATGTTTTCCCTGATACCGTGGAGTCTAATTAACTTTCAACTTAGCGTATATCATTTGACATTTTGAACGGTTCAACAC
The DNA here is from genome assembly GCF_048934315.1 of Petromyzon marinus. Taxonomy (NCBI): domain Eukaryota; kingdom Metazoa; phylum Chordata; class Hyperoartia; order Petromyzontiformes; family Petromyzontidae; genus Petromyzon; species Petromyzon marinus. The sequence goes on from NC_133671.1 coordinate 10,822,643, forward strand.
ATGCTTCTTTTTTGCTGATGGGAATTCTTATTGGCTAGACAGGATTTTAGCTTGTTAAAATCCATGACACTATTGTGCAACAAAGAAGCCACAATAACATGTAATTTTCGTACATTTTAAATGAATGAACACACTATATTTGATGGTGTACACCAGTTGCATTTCAACATGTTCTGTATTACAATTTGGCGGATTTTTTTTACCATGTGTTGAATCATGGTAAACGAATAATGTTTCACAAGTGATGATCAGATATAAATACAGTACTTGCTCTCGCGACAATACTAAAAAAAAGTGTGTCCATCCTCTTGCTCTCAAACAAGCTGGAGTGAAGATCTTTGCTTCTTCAGAGGCTGAGCAACAATGCTATCAGTGACAGTAGCGAGGCAGAGTGAAAGGGTTGATTCCTATCACAAAGCATCACCTGAACTGTAGAATAGACAGAAAACAGTTACATCCTCGGCCCGCATAAACTTTTCGCTGTGCAAACACACGCAGCTACAAACAGAGAGAAGCCGAGAGGACACTGCAAGGAGATGGCAGTAAAGGAAACGGTGTGTGTCTCTCCGGCACCAAAAGAAAAAATACTCAAGGAAGAAGGAACACAATGGATGATCACTCCATAACTTGATTTCTATATTTGTTGCTTGTGTCACTATTTTAAAATAGCTCAAATATTTTCGATTGTTTATGGTGCATTGTTTAAAAGGCAAAAGATGAGCCACAAAAGCAAAGTTACATTCTCAAGAAACAATTATAACAGAAGGTTTAAATAATGTATGGTATCATTTGTGAATGCCGTGGATTTCCCTGTGCTGAAGAGTCTCGTCACCAGGAATTATCTGATACGGATATATGTAACCTTTATACAAACTTTATTTTCAACACGTTTGCCAATAATCTTGTCTGGGTTACATCCTTAAAGTTTTATCTCGTTCGTTATTTTCCTACATTTTATCGATGCGTTACGAGGATGTGAACTTAGCGCTCTGGTTATTTTTTGCTGTTCGTGACTGGTTGAACCCACTGCATTCAGTCTCCTGGCACAGCAGCCAAGACAATGATGCAACTTTCTTAAATCCCTCCCGCTTGGTCTACCCAGCAGGATAAATGGGTGCATGACATCGTTCAGCACAGGTCACATTTAGTTGGCTGAAGTTTGGGATACTCCCATCTCTTTCAAGATGTTTGCCAAGTGTGGAAGCGTAGGCCACATAACCTTCAAAGGGAGCATTTTCCAAAGCTCCTCTTGTAGAGGGCCTTTCGCTAGCAGCGACGTGAACAATTAAGCAACTGCCTGGCTCCACCTTTACCAAGAACACTTCGGAGTGCAATCCTGGCCTGTGGAATGGGTGGAGCGCAAGGCATGCACCACTTCCCACAAATATTCCTACTTTGGGGGTGGGGGGCACTTGAACCGCCTGGTAGCCGCATGCTCATGAGCTGCAGTTTGGCTACCCCTGATTTAGATAATGGTTACAATTATACACCACCTATTGCAAAGACCTACACAAGACCATTAAGCGATGTACCTGTGTTGTGCATCACAGAAGCATGTATGGTGTACTGTTCATATAAACATGCAATCGACAGCTTGATAGTGTATGGTTCATGTCGGATCCGATAAAGAACCACATTTCTGATTCATATTTTCTCAGATCTGATTACTTGCCACCCAAATCTGACGAGGAATGGATTTTAATTAAAGAGAATACTACATTATGTGGTACTGTGTTACTTGAACAACAACACACGTTCCTGGTGGGTTTTTTTCCTTGATTAAACATAACCTGGGGCACATTTTATAATTATTTTTTTACCAGTAAAAAATGTTCTTTTAATGATACATTAACCTTTAAATTAATTGTTATTAATTACAATATTTTAATGTTGTTTTGACAGTTGATACGTACATCAGACATCCCCCAGGCTGAACTTCAGCTTGGAACCATTATACTCAACATCAGGCCTGGCACGATGGCAATGATGGCTATCACGTGCTATTTTAATACACTTACATACCCATAGTGGGGATGAATTTCGAATGAATTTAAAAAATGTGAATGTTATATTTTCAAGGTCGTTGTCAGATTTGTTTTGGGTCGGCGAGGGGAGGGTGAGGTTGGGCCATTGTGATAAAAAAAATCTAGGCATTTAAAAAAAATTAAGAGCCCAGAATACATCGGGAACATCAAAGGGAGGGCGAAACAACATGTACCAAATAACAGACCTGATTTCATGCACCCTCATAATTAGGGGACGAACGAGGGCATCTGGACTCATCGCCCTCGCCGTAGTAGGGGTAACGATGGAGGAAAATGGGGAAACAGGGGAGGGAATGGGGAGGGAAATAATGTCACCGAACAGAACCCAAAATAAAATAACATGAACGCGATGTCCAAGTTTGTCAGTTTCGTTATCTCCCAGGAGCAATGGTCACCATTTGATAAGGATGGTTGCCGTATTGTCCCAGAGTCTACTCAAACTCCCTTCTCGGCCCCCAATTCCACGGTGAGTCATGATGGGTTCAGTAAGAATGGGGAACCATTACGTGATAAGTTAATGTGTCTTCTTGCTAACAACAGTGATTTCACCCAATGCCACGAGAGAGCAATTTTGGTGGAAAAAGCATCGCAGTGGCGCAACATGTGATGTCATTTCCTGTGATGTCATATTTTGGGATAAAACTGAAATAAAATATCCAGATCATCAAACATTTTGCATCTAGGGACCAACATTTTGTTTGGTAACTTCAAAACTAAGGAACAAATACCAAATCCATAGTACACTGTATTTTGTTTTGTAAAAACAAAGGCGAACGTTTCCTGTTGGATCAGCCAAATAGCTTATCAGGATCATTAAAATATGACCTAACCTTAATCGGGTCAGTTTCGTATCCATCCATGGTTAGTCTGATTATCGTCTCCTAGCAATCATGTGTAATGGAGTAGGAAGGTGCGTAGTACAAACAGCGTGATTACATGAGAACACAGACAGTACGGGTTATCTTGGGTCAGCCTGTAGTGAAGGCGAATACAGTGCAGGTTATGTTAGGGCAATTAAGCTGGGAGAGCCGTGGACAGCTGTGATTGGTTGGAGCTGTTGCCAAAGCTAGAGTGGCGCCTAAAGGTCTGGAGGAGAAACAGGTGTACGGTCACAGGGAGTGCCGTTGGGACGCGGACTAATTAATTGGGGCGTAATGAGAGCGGGGATAAATTGGGGGGTCGGCAATTGGAGCGGGAGAGTTGGAGTTTGGAGAGCTTGGAGACGGAGGTGGTTGAAGTTGGGGAGCTGAAGACGAGAATAGCCAGCAGTGGAGTGAGCATAGTGACGGTTATAGCGGTGAACAAAGACGAAGTAGTTAGCAGTGGAGAGAACACAGCGACGGTGATAGCGGAGAGCGGAGACATAGAAGTTAGCAGTGGAGAGAGCATAGCGACGGTGATAGCGGAGAGCGGAGACGAAGTAGTTAGCGGTGGAGTAAGCGAAGTAATCGTGGGGAGTGGAGAGACAAAGGTGGCGAGCGACTCGAGTGAAGCATGGTGAGCGAGCTGTGGCGACCAGGATACTGTGGAATGTGGAGGACATGCTGAGAGTTGTAAATAAAGCGGTATTCGGAGAAAGACAGAAGTTGTCCGAGTGAAATCGAACACTACACATGCACCCTTACTGAGCATAGTCTGCAGGCGACTTGAAATATTTGCAAATTAATTAAAAGGCTAGAAGAGTCACTTTATAATGGAATAAGGTGCAAAGTTAATAGCGTCAAATAAAAGCCTGGGCCATTACTTCAATCCCATTAAACTCTCTACACAATCATTCCCTTTCATCTTTACATTTATATTATGCACCACGTCGAATATATGGTGAGTTTTTTTGGTTACTCAGCTTCTTCATCATGAAATCATAGAAAAAAATAGTTCATTATATCAATATTCAAAAATCCTCCTTTTTGAAGGTATAAAATTGAAAAAGTAGTAAATCTCTTTTTTACATTTGAATCCAAGCAGAATGTGTGTTTTTGATGCTCACTATTAAAATAAATCACAGGAGCATTTCAGAGGTGAAGGGTTTGTGATAATGCCAGATTTTTTTGTCCATGTACCCTGGCACAAGTGATGTGTGTAATGGCCAGTTAAATTCAACCCAGAGCACCACTGTCAAACCAAATCAGCACTTTCTCCGCAACGTTAACCTCTCATCACTCACTTCCCCGGGCATGAACTAGTCATACTGCAGCATTAGAAAAAAAGTGTGATGCAAAGGTTGGTTGCCACTTTGCCAGCACTTTGCTAGTCAATAATATATACACATATTCCACGTTCAAAATTTGAATTAAAATAAACAAAAAACTATTAAAAGGTATAACATGTGTATCATATTCAGTGATAATGCTGCTATTTCAAAGTTCGGTTAAATTCGAAAACTTTACCATCATATTGATTTCAAACACATTTATGTGCATGCATTTGTATGTCTGAATATTAAGTGTTGGTGCATACATATTTTTTCTTATTGTCAGCAGGGGTAAACCTCGTTGTATTTTTGATAAGATTTTATCTGCCCTCTTGACACATATTTGTCCAACTTTCTGGCGATAGTCCTCCGGATAGTTGTCAACAACTCCATCTCCGTTTTAGACTCACAACGTTGACTTCAGCTGTGCCAAACCATGTTTCACATGAGGTCCTGTTTAATGTTGATGTAAGATGTACAACTGGTTATTAATAAAATAACAATCTATTATATTGCATGACATTTCAACAAAACTGTTAATTTTCACTTGAAGTTTGATGTACACGTGATTTTAGTTCATGTTATCTATTTATTTTATGGTAAATCAACCATGCTGACAGCAACATAAGTAAAATTCTGATTTGCTATGGGGTTTTTTTGTCATCACAGTATGAATACATATAAAATAAATTTACATTGAGGAGTCGGTCGTTAATAAACCAATTCTTTTTCTTCCAATTTTGCAATCAACATCTCATGAGACAAACCCTCCATTTGGAAGTCTTACATAGTTGTGCAACTGTGTGTTGGAGAATAGCCTGTGGAAGGATAGATCAAATAACGTCCTATGACATTCTTTTAAGTGACATTATTCATCCACACACGACAGGAAACTCTGATAAAGAGAAATGATTGTCGCATGGAAATGAAACAAACATTGTTGTTATCCTCAGAACTGTATTTTGTCAAATGAATGGAAATGCCACGTTTAATATAATGTCCTTTTGAGCATATTCATTAATGACTAGGAAGAGACCATCAGCCTGTGACACTGAGAGCCAAGTTTAAATGGAAGTAGCCATCTGGGTATTAGCCCAGAATTTCATCGGGGCAAACTCAGTGCCCTGACCCCTGGGTCATTAGGACACCCTAAAATAAAACGAATGATACTGACCTACTGCCTGGTACACATGCATAATAGATAATGACTTTACTTCACCGAAAAAAATAAAGAGTATGAATCCTTGCAGTCACGAAAGCTTCAAATCTAGGGATAATGATTTATTTGTGATATAGTGCCCTATGCACCGGGGCATATCAGAGTGCTATTTAATCTAATGACATCTAATCTCAGACATTTGAAAGGGCACCCTCAGTGGCAGCTGTCCCCGTGGGCACATGGTGATTCAGCACCTAACCTGCAAACAAGCATTAGTCTTCCAGTAGGGGGTAATAATTTCTATGCATAATCCAAATTTAATAATTTGACACATTTTTTGTATATATATACATACCAATAAGTTATTAGGATAGGATGGTATAGGAACTGTGTCGAAGTGGTACATGCACTGTGCTATGAACTCAGTGACCAGAGTTTTATTCCTGGTCATTGCTGACTTCAATGGGGTGTGATATCTGGACTGCTGCTGTACTAACCCCCACAACCTCCTGACAACCTTCCACAATACTTCACTAAATCCGCACTGACCAGAGTAGTGAAGCATGATCAAATAACCCCCCCACCCCCATCTGACAGTGGATATGGAGACTTTCATCCAGCAGTGGAATGTCAAGGGGCATGAGTTACCAAAAATTGGTGTTGACACGTTTCACCGAATTATCCTGAACTGATGTAAGTGAATCCAATGTAAGTGAAAATAGATATTGGCAGCAAGTATAGTTCTTGATAATTGCGGTTTTGGGATAAAAGAGCAGTTTTCGTTCCAAGCAAACACACTACGTTTGTCATCTAAATATTTTAGTTTTTAACATGGTGCACACATCATACCAAACTGATGAGACGGCTCAGTGGTAAAAGGAGTGGCTCACAATCGGAAGGTGGAGCTTTCGAATCATGGCTGGGGTTTGACTCAGCCAATCATCCCTCCTAGGTATATAAAATAAATACCACTTAGTGGGGAAGTCGATAGTAGTTGTTTTATGGATAGAATTGCCCCTGCCCCATGATTGTGGATTTTCCACCACTGCTTCAGAGCTGTAAACAGGATATGAGCACTGCCTCAATGCTCATTCCAGCTGGAAATCATTTCAACTTTTTAGGATCAGCAAATTATAATTCTATTATTTCCTCTCCACAACAATCAAAGTCTTTCAAATGTTTAAATCCTACATACCTAATTTTAACCCATTCATTGCATATATTAATTGGTTTAACACCTATAGTATCCAAAGGGGATCTTAATTGGAATTAAATTGGACCCATGGCATCAATGCTCTCAGAATGGAACATTTAATAAATCCACGTACATTCTCAGCTCCACCTGGGGTCTTTTTAATTTTTGACGCCAAACAATAGCTAGCTGTGAATAAGAGAGTGAAGCTCAGTATGAAAACTAGTATAAACTATTTTTAGATGAAGTTGCATAATAATGTATGTGTGAGTGGTTTAGTGTGTGGATTACCTGCATGTCTATTAAATGACTCCAAATCATCCACCAGCAACCAAAATGAGTAAGCTAAATGAGCAAATAATACGTGTACTACACATGGTTCACATATCATTTTAAATAAGTCAAAGTGGTCCCCATAAAACTGAGTGTGGAGCAGTGCTCATATCCTTACAGCCATGATCCAGCAGAGGAAATTCAACATTCCTATGGTGGTTACGAGTATTTCCAGAGGACAACCACTGTCGACCTTTCCACAAAGTGGAAATCATTTTCATGAACTGGAGAGATGAAGAGTTAAGTCGGGATTTGAATTCACAACCTTCTACCCGGCTGGACACAAATCACGAGTGTAATAATAGTTGAAATGCATACAATTTCGAGCGAAAAGGTGAATAGTGTAGGGTTCAAATGAATTATTATTATTTGATGATAAATTGGAGCTGGGAATAAAAAAGTAAAATGACCTTCATAGCCGTCAGTTTTGAGTAAAGGTAAATGTGCAACCCTGATTTGAGTATGACCATTGCTGAGGGAAGGGCATCCATTAGGGGGAGCTCTAGAGAACATCTCTAGTTTAACAGGTAGGCTTTCGCAACCAATATCATCCATTTAACAGGTAGGCTTTCGCAACCAATATCATCCATAACGGTTTTTTGGGGGTTATATCGCGTAAGTATAAGATCGAAACAGGAAGACTTCTTCACAGTTCTGCCATATCGCCTGATGAAGCTGGTTGTAATCGCCAGCGAAACGTTGTACTCAAATTGCAAATGTTGAGTTAATTCTCAAACACACAGGTGTGCTGCACTAGTAATTAATTGGCACGTTTGTTTACGTGACAAACCCTTACTAATATGCTGCGTCGGGTGGTGGCAGGTTAACGACAGAACCTCTCAAAATTTTTATTTAAAGCTTTCGTGACCGCAGGGATTCATATTCTTGGTTCTTTCGGTAAAGTCACGTAGAAGGGAAACAATCAAATAATACAAATATGAAACAATAAAATTTTCACGACGTTTCGACTGCAACACAAGCAATCATCATCAGGTGTGAAAACCACACCACACCTGATGATGATTGCTTGTGTTGCAGTCGAAACGTCGTGAGAATTTTATTGTTTTATATTTTTTATTATTTTATTGTTTCCCTTCTACGTGGTGACTTTACCGAAAGAACCAAGAATAAGAACCTCTCTAGTTTAGCGAGTATTTTGGCCGACTCTTCAATGTTGGCCAGACATCTCGGAAGAGGTGGGAGTACCCACACTATACCTCACCAAGCCACGTGCGCCCTGCCCATCGACTTAACGTGGGATACCAATTTATATCGCTGGGTGGGCAGAGGCCGGGGAGATTAAATGAACTTGTGCTATTGTATTAACTCTGCGTTGGAAGCTCGAAGCTGTGACGTCTTAATTGCACGTCCAGTGAGCTAACCATTTACATCACGACTGCACAATTGCAGTGTGCTAGCTAGCTGCGTTATAAAACTCAAAACATGAGCACAGCTGGGAGTAGAAATGAAAAAAAAGCTCTTGAAAATATTATATTCGATAGAATTTAAGGATTAAATAGCCAAATTTATATTACAGATGCAAAATAAATGATAAGCTTAAGGATGTGGTCAATATAGACACATTGATGAGTGCAGAATTACAAGTGCTATGCAGAAACATTTCTAACATATATTAAAAATCGTCAGGTTGTTTTTTTTTTATCAGGTAAACGTTGAGACGTTTATTATAGCATTTAATAGCAAATTTTAAATAGATTCTACATTTCTAATACAATTCAATGATATATTAACTAAACTGATTGAAGTGCATAATAACTGAATGGTACTTGTTACAGACATTTATATTAAATGCAATGCAGGTAATAATTGATAATCGTCACTTAAAGTTGTCACATGAGCATCTCATTATTCGGCATATCACAAAACGACGTATTTTTTACACCGGTGATAACTCATATTGCGTTCATCATCAGCCTAATACTATTATCTAACGACCTCGCATAATAATATGCACATCTGTTTCTATTTCGATTTAAAGCTTCCGTGACTGCAGGGATTCATTTTCTTGGTTCTTTCGGTAAAGTCACGTAGAATGGAAATAAAATAATAAGAATATTTTATTTTTTTATTTATTATGTTTTATATTTATTATTTCATTTACATTCTACGTGACTTTACCGAAAGAACCAAGAAGATCTGTTTCTATGTTACATTCAGCATTAAGGTAATTGTAAGGCTTTTCTATTCCTTTAACTTCTTGGCATGCTGTAGCAGCATCACCATCCATCTGTTAGGGTTTATAGCCCTTTTAGGGTTTATATGGCTATGGACCAGACTGACCCAGCAGAGGTATTGTTGGTATTCTGATTACCGCACAGCTCAACTGTCCCTTGCTGTTTGGTGTCGTGCGACAGATCAACGTCACACTGGGATATCTACTCCACAAGCAACTCGCAATTTGCATGAGGCTTACAGTACATATTCCCATTGTGTTCCTTAAATAATTAATATCATTTACTATTCGTTACGTTGGCACTTGGCATTCTTTGAAAAAGAGACCTTCAGTCCGAATGGGCTTCACCTCGTGAAAAAAACGTACGATTTTGAAAAATTCTGCGATGAAAACAATTTAAAAAAAAACACAAAGTGAACATTGCAACATGGAATGATCCGAAATACCAAATCGTGGACTTACTGATTAAAAGGCATATAAGATGCGATTCCAACGTAGCATTGCATATACACGTTACACACCATTAAATTAATGTTGCGTTTCATGCAATGCTTCGCTAATTGAACAGAAGACTCATATTTAAATAATGGAGTAAGAATGGTAGTACCTCGAACGTGTACGAAACAAATATAAATATATTGTTTCAGCAATCTGTACTTCAAAAGAAGGGTTAGAGTAGTGGGGCAGTAGTTCACGCACTGCATGATCACCACAGGTACCTAACGTTGATTCCGATCATGAGCACAAACATCAGCAGTGAGAGTATTATCCGAATGGTTTCCTGGGCACCCGATCCCAAACAGCATGGTGAAGTATGGTCAAACAACTCCACATGGCCAACACGGAAAGGAGAGTATTTCATACAGCAGCTGATTGAAATGGGGTTTAAATTAAGTCAATATGAACAGCCTTCAATGATCAATAATAATAATCTAAAATTGTAAATTGTCTTAGACAAATCCAAATCTTAACAGTGTTAATTGGTTTTCTTTCTAACCTTTGTCTATACTTGTATGCAGGGCATGTCTACATTAAGAGGTGATGTAAATGGCAGTGAGCTTAGGATGATTCAATTTGTCAAGGGATGTGCATACAAAAAGTAAGTTACGTGCCTTAGCTAGGCTCAAAAGAGGGCAGTGGCCAATTAGAGTGAACAAATTAGGAACGCTGCTGACCTCCCAATTCTCATTAACCATCCTTCCAGGTCGTGTTTGTTTTGGTCTTGACCAATCCACAAAAGTGCGAAACCAAGTAGAGAATGGAATATTGCTCTATGAGCTTATTTTTCCAGAAGAGGGACTATGTTGTCATATATTTTCCCAAATACTTATTACGAGTGGTATTAGATGATGGAGAGGGAATGCTTTATATATACTGTACATGTTTCTGTATCTACTTTAGTTCTCTGATATGAATGCGACAAAAAAAATGTTGTAAGATTTAGGTTCTAAGTACAGCAGATGTATATGGTAACACGATACATTTTGAGCAATATCGATAAGCAAATCGATGCACTTAAAAAACTGAACAGATACGATAGAACAAGGACATCAATGAGAGAAGAAAAATAATGAACGAAATAACACTTTTTAAAGTATTTTTTTTCTGATTTGAAAAAGATGTGTGTATAAAAAATACTTCACAAATGCACATGTTACATTGCTTTGAATCCGATTAGAATCAGATATGTTGTGTGTGGCGTTCTGTCATTTCAATTCAACTCTCAACTGAGGTGTAGCAATGCAGTACAGTTCTTTAGAATTACCATTTAAACTTTGAATAAGTAGCTGTGTAGCCAAATTTACTTATATATGTTCAGTAAAATGTTTAAAGGGTCAATTTCAATTTCAAACCACACTTTAACATTTCCAAAGTGTAAAGTTTCAACTTGTACAAGATAAATTATTCACATTTTCACTAATAACTTATAGGAATAAAAGTTTGAGCGTACCTCAAGTACTGTAGCTGTCATCGAATATCTGTTTTATGTTTAAAAGTGAGGAATCTTGGATGTCAAAATATTATTAAGTTATTCGAGTTGAACATTGTGATAAGAATAACTCTGCGACACAAGATAAATATGTAGCGCAGGATAAGATCCAGAAAATTACCGAAGGGTCATTTACAAACGTGAGCGATTCTCAAGAGGCGTTTTTATTTTATGAAGGACATTAACATTCGTTGCATTGAATTTGTTTTAAAATATTTCAATGTGTCAGATGACAATGTAATTATTACGAAAGCATTATTTTCCAATTGTTGTACACAACGTGAAAAGGAAACAAGTTAATTCAATAGTTTACAGCAATGAGCTAAGCTATCGGCCTTGCAGGTGACCATACCGCATTTGAGCACGAAACTAAGAGGGAAGGAGGCACCACGGTGGCGACATGTTAACTACCTCGCCCGGTATACAGAAGGTCGTGGGTGCGATCCTACGTGTGTATACTTGGAGTTTACATGTTAACTACCTCGCCCGGTATACAGAAGGTCGTGGGTGCGATCCTACACGTGTATACTTGGAGTTTACATGTTAACTACCTCGCCCGGTATACAGAAGGTCGTGGGTGCGATCCTACACGTGTATACTTGGAGTTTACATGTTAACTACCTCGCCCGGTATACAGAAGGTCGTGGGTGCGATCCTACACGTGTATACTTGGAGTTTACATGTTAACTACCTCGCCCGGTATACAGAAGGTCGTGGGTGCGATCCTACACGTGTATACTTGGAGTTTACATGTTAACTACCTCGCCCGGTATACAGAAGGTCGTGGGTGCGATCCTACACGTGTATACTTGGAGTTTACATGTTAACTACCTCGCCCGGTATACAGAAGGTCGTGGGTGCGATCCTACACGTGTATACTTGGAGTTTACATGTTAACTACCGCTCCCGGTATACAGAAGGTCGTGGGTGCGATCCTACACGTGTATACTTGGAGTTTACATGTTAACTACCTCGCCCTGTATACAGAAGGTCGTGGGTGCGATCCTACGCGTGTATACTTGGAGTTTACATCTTAACTACCTCGCCCGGTATACAGAAGGTCGTGGGTGCGATCCTACACGTGTATACTTGGAGTTTACATGTTCACTACCTCGCCCGGTATACAGAAGGTCGTGGGTGCGATCCTACACGTGTATACTTGGAGTTTACATGTTCACTACCTCGCCCGGTATACAGAAGGTCGTGGGTGCGATCCTACACGAGTATACTTGGAGTTTACATGTTCACTACCTCGCCCGGTATACAGAAGGTCGTGGGTGCGATCCTACGCGTTTATACTTGGAGTTTACATGTTCACTACCTCGCCCGGTATACAGAAGGTCGTGGGTGCGATCCTACGCGTGTATACTTGGAGTTTACATGTTCACTACCTCGCCCGGTATACAGAAGGTCGTGGGTGCGATCCTACGCGTGTATACTTGGAGTTTACATGTTCACTACCTCGCCCGGTATACAGAAGGTCGTGGGTGCGATCCTACACGTGTATACTTGGAGTTTACATGTTAACTACCTCGCCCGGTATACAGAAGGTCGTGGGTGCGATCCTACACGTGTATACTTGGAGTTTACATGTTAACTACCTCGCCCGGTATACAGAAGGTCGTGGGTGCGATCCTACACGTGTATACTTGGAGTTTACATGTTAACTACCTCGCCCGGTATACAGAAGGTCGTGGGTGCGATCCTACACGTGTATACTTGGAGTTTACATGTTAACTACCTCGCCCGGTATACAGAAGGTCGTGGGTGCGATCCTACACGTGTATACTTGGAGTTTACATGTTAACTACCTCGCCCGGTATACAAAAGGTCGTGGGTGCGATCCTACACGCGTATACTTGGAGTTTACATGTTAACTACCTCGCCCGGTATACAGAAGGTCGTGGGTGCGATCCTACACGTGTATACTTGGAGTTTACATGTTAACTACCGCTCCCGGTATACAGAAGGTCGTGGGTGCGATCCTACACGTGTATACTTGGAGTTTACATGTTAACTACCTCGCCCTGTATACAGAAGGTCGTGGGTGCGATCCTACGCGTGTATACTTGGAGTTTACATCTTAACTACCTCGCCCGGTATACAGAAGGTCGTGGGTGCGATCCTACACGTGTATACTTGGAGTTTACATGTTCACTACCTCGCCCGGTATACAGAAGGTCGTGGGTGCGATCCTACACGTGTATACTTGGAGTTTACATGTTCACTACCTCGCCCGGTATACAGAAGGTCGTGGGTGCGATCCTACACGAGTATACTTGGAGTTTACATGTTCACTACCTCGCCCGGTATACAGAAGGTCGTGGGTGCGATCCTACGCGTTTATACTTGGAGTTTACATGTTAACTACCTCGCCCGGTATACAGAAGGTCGTGGGTGCGATCCTACACGTGTATACTTGGAGTTTACATGTTAACTACCTCGCCCGGTATACAGAAGGTCGTGGGTGCGATCCTACACGTGTATACTTGGAGTTTACATGTTCACTACCTCGCCCGGTATACAGAAGGTCGTGGGTGCGATCCTACGCGTGTATACTTGGAGTTTACATGTTCACTACCTCGCCCGGTATACAGAAGGTCGTGGGTGCGATCCTACGCGTGTATACTTGGAGTTTACATGTTAACTACCTCGCCCGGCATACAGAAGGTCGTGGGTGCGATCCTACACGTGTATACTTGGAGTTTGCATGTTAACTACCTCGCCCGGTATACAGAAGGTCGTGGGTGCGATCCTACACGTGTATACTTGGAGTTTACATGTTCACTACCTCGCCCGGTATACAGAAGGTCGTGGGTGCGATCCTACGCGTGTATACTTGGAGTTTACATGTTCTCCCCTTTGTCACTGGATTTTTCTCCGGGGCCTCCGTTTTTTTCCCCCTCCACATTTGGAATAAACATGCGTTTGGAGTATTTATACCTGCTGTATTTCGTTGAGCTATCATTCGCGTCCAGATCGCTTCTAAAAAAAGAGCTATATAACTCAGTGGGCCTTACCTGGCAAAATAAAAAAATGGCTAGTTTATAGTATGGAAGCCTTACCTTAGATCCCCTTCTGGAGGAATCGCAGAGCAACTTTCCCAGATGTTTTCTGGCAGCCACAAACCTCCCCCCCCCCTCAACCTCAACCCCCTTTTTACCCCTTTCCCTGCCAAGTTAATAATAGTTCAAATATATAATAATGTAACGACAGGTTAAATATTCAAATGTAATAAATGTGTTTGCCTCACGATAATGTTATTTTATCAACTTGCTCCATTTCCTTCGTACCGTTTACGATGGACATGCTCCCCTTACCACACCAACATCACACAGTCATGTACTCTCTATCTACTTTCCTATCTTACACACAATTTTTTTTGAATGAATTTATTTCCATCTTTCTCCAGTTGTGCCCTTCGAGTGTGCTTTGCATTTGAATGTTTCATCAGCGATTGGTCTGGAAAGAATTGTTTTCTTAAACATGAACAAAAAACTGACATTATCCAACAATTGCCATGGTTACATCAGTCAATTTAATGGGACTATTTTAAAATAGTGCACAGCAGTTGTACCCAGTGCAGCATCATACACGTTTCGCAAAAAAATGTCAAGGACAAAAAATGTTACATTTTCAACAAACAAAGACAAAGACCCCCCTTATAGCCTGAACATACTATTGGGGCAACTGCTGTTAGCAAGCACCTATGAAGGCCGGCACAGCTCATGAGGGGTTGGGTGGCCAGCACCACGCACAGGCCGCCTTTGTGTCTCTGGTGGTGATATTTTACACACCACACCAAGTACTCATTGGAGGCTGAGTCGACCTAGGGGAGGCCCAGGACCGAATCAGAAAATCGCCACTGGTGTTGGCCGTGAGCAGGAATCGAACTCGGGTAGCCAGATTCGTAGTGCAGCGTGCTAACCGATGCACTACCGCGTGCTAACCGATGCACTACCGCGTGCTAACCGATGCACTACCGCGTGCTAACCGATGCACTACCGCTGCCCACGCTTTCAACAACACACACACACACATCTTTATTGTGTGTATATCACACAACGAACTGCAGTATTATTTTATTACAGTATTACTCTACATAGTACTATTTACTTTGATGATATTAAATAACCAAGTCAAGTGGAAAAATCTAAGTGAAGCCTGATCGATGAAAGCTGAGTGCTTACTCAACTTTCCATAAGAGAATAAAAACATAGAATAAAAAAAATGTTGGCGAAAAGACCATGATGCAGATAAAATGTCGCAAGCTTTGTACGTGACACTGCTCTTCCAAAAATATAATGAACATATGTAAAATATATAGACCGCTAAGGTGAACCGCACCTCTGTGGTTAAAAGACGCAATTGAATAAAACGACATTAAGAGCAATCATGCAAGCTAAGTCCTCCCCTTCCCGACCGTTGCGGCCCAGTTAGGTTGTACATAACGCACTGGTTCGAACTAAAAACTTGGGAACGATGAATCGCTGTGCTCGAAGTCCAATTTCTGTGCACAACGTAAATCCTCATCATCCAATAAATCCATTGTTGTGATTTGAATTGAATTAATTAGAATTACTCTATAATTAATTGTAATTCCTTGAAACCAATGCTCTTATAATGCTCTAAACTGATTGGAATGGATACAATGGTTTCAATATATGGTTCACTTCTGCCAGTGGGGAGCCATGGCGCAGCGATGGCTAAGAACCTTGTCACCCGAGTTTGATTCTCGGCCCGGGATAACACCAGTGGCACGTGATATCTGCACTGGTCACCACATCGACCAGTATAGTAATATAATATGAACTAATAACAATGGAATACTCGCTTATTCCTCGTTAATATACGTCCAGTTTGTCTGCCATCTGCACGTGCACACTTACATTGTATTTATTTAGAAAATGATTGCTGAATTAAGTAAATAATATACATTTTATATACATTTGCAATAAATCAAAACAAAGCAGAATGTTCTTATTAAAACCATGGATCATCTTAAATCTTAATCATGTTTTGCATTGGGTTCCAACTGAAGAGATCACCTTCATTTGATTACTATACAAGGCGTTACTGACAGCTTTAAAATGTTTTATTACGTAGTTATGTTTCTTGAACTTCTTTCGCACCGTACAGAGCCAAGTATGCTAATCAGAGATGTGGGGGAAGGACAACAAACTAAACACAAAAAGCAGTTCTCAAGAAGGGAGTTTTCAATCTGTTGAAATTGTGTTCACAGCGACGTGTGTAGCGTACGACTGAGGCTGTGTTCCATATTACTCAATTGGCTGTAATATTGCAGTGCAGAATTAGGGTCACTACACAGTTAGGTACATTGCAGATTCATTGTCGTGTATTGCAGATTACCAAACTGTGTTCTGCAAGACATGCCTACATTGGCATGTATACCTGCATACAGCACACTCCAGTATTGTGTAGCCTTAACACAATCTTTCAACGGAAATTTAATCACAGCGTTATGCTTTAACGACATATTCACTCCAGTACATGCCTTCATGCGGACATGAGTGATACGACACGGCCCTGCGGTATCGCGACCGATTGAAAAACACGATGCACGCAAAGGTGACTGCACTCTATGTATTTGCGTGTCAGCATAATGGACTTTGATAAATACCATTGGTACATCCTTCATAGAGGATTGCTTCAAAATATGGACCAAAAAAGATTGGCGTTTTTTCCTCACTTTATTGATGTTGGCGGAAGGCCATACAGATTGTTTAAAATGTAGAATAAAATAGATTTAATCGTGTGCCTACAGCACAACAGATTAGATGGTGTCAGGCTCTGGTGGGATTTTTACATCAATGTGTGCATGTGTGTTTACATGAATAAATTGGCTACTCCACAGGATTAGATAGAAAGCTTGGAGACTTTTCATTGGCACACCTGACATGTCACTGGAATGAGATTGTTCAATTAATTAGAAGAGCCTGACATTTATTGTTTTGAGACTGCTTAATGGAATACTTGTCAAAGTTGAGTGATAAAGAGTCAAATCTGACCAGGCATCTGGTAAGACGTATCAACAATGATTGGGCTTTATTTTCATGTATACACCATTTGCTATTGCAGAACAGGTCACAGATACGTAGGCAAGGTTAGACTTCAACAATACCATTGGACAGATGGTGAGCGGTCAGATTTAGAGCTGGAGATGGCTATACCATCAGTGTATATCACTCACAAACTGTTTCCTGGAGATTTGGAGAGATCATTGGCATTAAATAGAAACCAAAAGAGGTCCCCTGATAGTGGCCCATGGGACTCCACTATAGACAGGCTTGGGCCTGAGACATATGATAAAATAATACCAAGTCTAGTAAAAAACAAAATATAAACAAGTCCAGTAAAAATAATATAAAATAATTAATTTAGAGCCCTTTGCCAATCCAGTGTCACTCATAGAGGTTGTTTGACCATACTTCTCCATGCCGGTCAATATGAGTTGGTGGGTCGGGGGGGGGGGGGGTGTGGCACAGTGGGAAATATCAGTTTAGATGTCACTCCACACTAATGTTAGCCATGGCTAGGAATAATTGACCTAAGTTTACCAAGTTCATAGCACAGTCCAATAAACCGCTGTAATATTTGTTTTAGTTTGCTATGTTAAAATATGAAACAGAACACAAAATAAAGATCCCGGGGAGGAGAGGCATCCCCAGTACTGCTGCGTACAGTTCGTGTGAAACGAAACCCCCCCTTGCCCCCCCCCCAATAGATTTGTTTTACTTCTGATTGTGGTCCCCCAATAAGTCCGGTAATCGTGTCAAATACAATGTATATTGCGTAATCAGACAGAGGAGTGTGTGTCGTGTGATTGGGTGGCACGGGTTTGTCTGGTGGGTGAAGGTAAGGTATTTTTGATGTGTTGTTTGTGTTGGGGCTCCGAAGCAGCTGTGCCAGATATGGCCCTGGGAAAGGCCAGCACAGCTGGACGGCAGGAATGCAAATGTAAACTCATATCAGCAGAGTGAACCCTCTCTCACACTGCCATGAAAGTATTTTTGTTTAAAAGACAGACGAACATCCCTATACTCTTTATATATATCAATGAATAAAATGGTTTACTGTTCATGCACATAATGTAATATGTCATATATACGTTTTCATGTAAACAATTGGTATAGTTAAACATTGTATATAGTATATGCACGTCTCAGTCAAATGTGCAAAATTGGGTTACGCAGATTCCGATAGTCAAGTACTTTTGACGGTTAAACAAGTACGTGGACTCCCAGATGCTCTGTGGATGATTTTCTAAAGTATATGTAACACCAAGCGAAGATAAATTTGAATTCATCAGAAAATGTATCTCTCCGATGCGTCTTATGGTTATGCCATAGTATTACGTCCAACGTTTTGCTTAACATGCCTGGAGCTTCTTCAGGAGTTTCTCTGGGTAGCTCTTGCTCTCTATGACACCCAACAGCAGAAGCATTGCCGGCCGCTGCTACTGTCACTGCTGCTCGTGTTGCCGGTTGTTGATGCTAATTATCGCAGCACCTTGACACAGGCCGGCCAATGTGAGTTTATTTGTAGTTGCATTATCTGGGTAGAAACTGGACTACCTGGAAAAAAAGCTAACCATGCGTTCATACACAGTGGGGGGGGGGGGGGCGATAGCCCTCTCGAAAAGTATGCTGAGAAGGCATGTGCAGCATCAATAACACTGGTCTACAATTTTTTAGACGTCGTCTGTTTCAGAGATGAAATGTGCTGTTCATTTTGGATTTTGATGTGCTGAATTCAAACATGACAATTAAAACAATTGATTGGCTACTGTTCTCAAGATATTTACTCTTTACATTTTACGTCTATGTATACTGTGAAGATAGTAGAGTTTTACTCATAAATAGTAAGCATAGCTCTTTTCGTGTGTTTACGGTTGCTTTACATGATAACGTGTCACCTGTCCTGTTTATGTAACACTTTAATAATCAGCAAAAGGGTCATATGAATCAAATGTATCATGAAACAAAAGGCAAAGAACTATTATGTATTTGAAGTACATAGTTTAGTCCTTACTCAGTGTCTACTCGGCGCCTCTTGGCTTGTCTCTTGTATTCATTAAATGGAGCATCCCAGCAATAATTATGCAAACATTGATGGGCTTCATTTGCCCTGATAGCGTTTCTCCATTGTTGCGATGTCCTGGTGAAATCGCTCGCTAGGCTCGTCGCTCACTGCTCCGCAGTTCGGTGGGAAAAAAATCTAGATGAGAGTGAAAAAAATGTATCTTTAGTGACTTGTTGCAACCAAGGCTTTTGTATGCCTTGAAGTTTTCCACCAACTCCTCGTAGTTGTCTGCCTCGTTGTGTCCTAGAAAATTAGTTGCCACTAACCGGAAGGCGTTCCATGCCGTCTTTTTCTTGCCATGCAGTGCACTGTCAAATGCATACTCTCAAAGAAGTTCACGAATCTGAGGACTAACAAAAACACCTTCCTTTATCTTAGCTTCACTTAACTTTGGAAATTTTCCACGGAGGTACTTGAAAGCTGCTTGTGTTTTGTCCATATCTTTGACAAAGTTCTTCATCAGACCCAGCTTGGTGTGTAAGTGTGGTAACACAATCTTCCTTGATTCAACAAGTGGTGGATGCTGAACACTTTTCCTTCCAGGTTCAAATGACTGTTGGAGTGGCCAATCTATATTGATATAGTGGGAATCTCTTGCACGACTATCCCATTCGCAGAGAAAACAGCAGTACTTTGTGTATCCAGTCTGTAGACCAAGCAAGAGAGCAACAACCTTCAAATCGCCACAAAACTGCCACTGATGTTTGTCATAGTTTATGCACCTCAAAAGTTGTTTCATGTTGTCATAGGTTTCCTTCATATGGAATGCATGACCAACTGGAATTGATGGCAAAACATTGCCATTATGTAGCAAAACAGCTTTAAGACTCGTCTTTGATGAATCAATGAACAGTCTCCACTCATCTGGATCGTGAACGATGTTGAGGGCTGCCAACACACCATCGATGTTGTTGCAGACTACAAGATCGCCTTTCATGAAGAAGAATGGGACAAGATCCTTTTGATGGTGACAGAACATGGAAACCCCAACATCACCTGCCAGGAGATTCCACTGCTGCAGTCTGGAACCCAGCAGCTTTCCATTACTCTTGGGTAGTTCCAAATCCCTGACAAGGTATTTTATAATTCATAATAACGGTTTTTTGGGTTAGATCGCGTTTATTTATAAATGTGTCGTAACCCTCCACCACCCGACACGGCCAATCAGCAAAAAAAGTGTCACGTTGACAAAAGACAAATAATTCACTACTTTAGCCCACCGGTGTGTTGAAGAGTGAATCCAGAACATTTACAGTTTGAGTACGACGTTTCGCTGGTAAATACATCCAGCATCATCGGGCAATTCGCCAGAATGGTAAAGCCCTCGCTTGCTCCCGGTTTTATATAGAGCAGCAGGGCGACGTCATCACTTAACTCATATCAGGTGCAGTGATTAGAGGCGGAGGGGGGGTGGTATTGTAATTATATAATCGATTAGTAATCAGTCATTGGTTATGATTAGTAATGAGTTGTAGATTAGTAATTCTTTAAATCAAAATGTAATGTGTATTATTTAATAATACGCTTCCAGGCCGCACTAAGCCGGTAGCTGCCTACGTGTTAAACTGAAGGTATTTTAGAATCTAGATTTGAAGCATTCGTGACTGCAAGGATTCATACTTTTTGTTTTTTTTCTTCGGTAAAGTCACGTAGGTAAAATAAAAATAATTGTTTTCTTTTATTTTTATTTTACCTACGTGACTTTTCCGAAAAAAAACAGAGTAAGGTCTTTTAGTTCACCTTGTGCTATGAGGTGTGGTTCAGAGGAGGAGGATGGGAGAAAATCTGGGTCATGTGACCTTGATGGTTCAGGAGTTTCATCCTCTTCCTCGTCTGACTCAAGTTGAGAATGATTCTGGTGCATCAGGAACTGTCAGTACTTATCCGTGGGGTACTGGGCATATAGCTGATGGAATATTTGAATAATGCACTGTCCACTTTTTATTCTTTGACACACCTTTACCAACTGGAGGCACCATGCAGAAGTAATAATTGCTGATATGATCTGTTGGCTCTCTCCAAATCATTGGCACTGCAAAAGGCATAGATTTCCTGTTCAACCACTGGAGAAGATTTGTTGCACAAGTGTTGCAGCATATGTGTGGGGCCTAGATCTTGTCCTGATCTCCAATTTTGCAGCCAAAATAACGGTTATAGGCTTTCTTAACCATAGTGGTTATACTGCGCTTTTGTGATGCAAAAGTCACCTCACCACAAACATAACAGAAGTTATCTGCTTTGTTCACAGGTACGAGGCATCTCTGCTCACTTTGGATAAACAAAAATGTGTCTCTTTGCAAAATCAACACTGACAAATAAGAAAGCACAACACTGCATGATTTCTAGAGCTGATATAGGGAAATTTGTTCAACAGAGGGATGTAAGTCTAGTTATTATTGCATCATCCATGACTTCTACGAATAACACGATGCAATTCATTTCAGATTCAGATTGCATCATTCATTGTTTTGTACAAAAAGCAAGTACTGTCCAAACCCAGTCATAGATTTATTCATAGATCCACTGT
The DNA here is from genome assembly GCF_048934315.1 of Petromyzon marinus. Classification (NCBI taxonomy): domain Eukaryota; kingdom Metazoa; phylum Chordata; class Hyperoartia; order Petromyzontiformes; family Petromyzontidae; genus Petromyzon; species Petromyzon marinus. The sequence continues at coordinate 10,844,377 of NC_133671.1, forward strand.
CTGTAGAGCAGTGTAACTAGCAACACCAGCAGCAGCAGAATGAGAATGTGAGCTGCTCATTTCAGTTCCTGAAGAATCTCACAGCACGTGGTGGAGCGGAACGTCAGACTTCATGCCAAACAAAACGCAGCACAACCCAAATAAAGCAAAGAGCTTCTGGTAATGGGCCTTTGCTACAAAGGCTGCGATGCAGCATGCATTCAAGTGTCCATTATGAATGCAAAATTATAAGCCCATAGGCACCGATGTAATATTTTTTAGCTGTAACAGATTTTCGAATAAAAAATAATAACGAAACTTTGTAGACTGAGGAGCAGTCACCTCGATAAACCCACAGACTGTGAAGTGAAAATAATCATATTTTCATATCTAAACATATCAATTGTCTATGTTAGAAAAGTAATATTCACTATTTTCAAATACTATGTTCCTTGACACAAGTTTTCATCTATTGAACGTGGTGAGAGCTCAAGGTGAAGAGCGGTGTAGTCTGATACACATTCCAGTTTTAGGATAAAAAAACCATACCCCATTTAGCTAATTGTGCTGCATGCTATTTTCATACTAATTGATTTTTTTTTAAAGAATATATTGAAAATAAATGTTTAATTTGCAAATGACACACACTGGCTCACAAAGTTGAAATTCATCAAAATTAATTCCTAACACTTCTGACAACTCTACTTTTGTAACGGCGTTAATTCGCATAACACACACTGTGCATATTGCAGTTAGGCTCACGGCCGTTGACGTCACATCACAATAGAGCAATAAGGTAAAAAAAATGTCTTGACTACGAGTTGGCACCTGAGGTGGTCGTCGTTATACTCTCAGGGCACAGACGGGTCACAGCTGGGGATGAGAAATTAATTTGTCAGTCCAGTCGGGGGAGTGGCCATGGTGAGTCAAAACTAAAGATACCACCGATGGATCAATGGTCACTTTGAAATGTGTCTCGTACTTTACATCAGCTCATGCTGGGTGTGTATTACAAAAAAAAACGCAAGGTCACATCTTTGCCAATGACAAACACAAAACTATTTCAATACGTGTAATGTTATTTATATAATGCTAGAAGGATCTCATGGCACGTTTGCTAGGAGAACGTGTTGCAGCCTATTTTATGGTCTTTTAAAACGGCAGCTGTTCAATGCAATTGTGTGATACCCTTGAGAGTTTTTATATATATTTACACACACACACAAAAGACACACAGAAGAAAAAAAACATTTTCTCTTTGATGGGTCGAGGTTCTGATTGCAGTTTCATTGGGTTTTAGTATACTATACGATGGATATAATTTCCGAGAAAATATTGCAAAGAGGCCAGAACTAGTTCAATAATTGAGTAAAAAAATAATTGAGTATGATTATTTCAAATGATCCTACACCAAATAGCATGTCTTACCGCACTACTGCCTTTTCCTCTCAATCTTATAACCTATATTAATATACAATAATGGAAACCACTGGAATGGGACCGGATTGATCACTCATATCTTGCCAAATATTTTCACTGGGCATATATATGTGGCTCTGAATTAATTTTAAATAAATAAAAACTATCACAGCTCATTCCCCCTATCCGTATTACTGACTCACGCCATTACCATTAATATAACCTTCCCAGTGCCTCTCATTACGGCATTTCTTCACACCTACATGCAAATGATGACAAGGAGTAGGTTACGTAAAACAATATCTCTATTGCGGTGATGGGCTTCACGGCAATGACCAAGGCATCGCATGTACACAATGCTCGTAGAAACAATACGCTTGCTATTTCATCTATGCATTCTGTCTACTTAGCCGGTTTGACAAAATAAATAACTGTAAAGTGAGCTAACTGCCACTTGATTTGGGCATTTATATCTCGAGAAGGGCTAAATGAACAACAGACAAAGAGCCTGAGATTGTTGGCGTATTCATGAGCACGTAAACACTGGGCTTCCAGTTATCCTGAATTGACCTTTGAAAAGATTTATTTATTGGCTAGTGTTGTCCATTGTTAAGCTTTTTCTTCGTAGCTAAGGCTATAGTTTTGGCTTTCGCAATTGCTAAGGCCCATCTCCTAGTACTCCAAGATCCAGCCAGTCAAGTAATCACCTTCAACATTATAACCATGCCTGAAGCACAGTGCGAAGTCGTTTCAGGAATGGTTCAGAAGGAGGTGATTACATATTGATTGAGTCATTGGTATTGATTGGAATCAGACTTACACCTAGATTAGTAGCTTAAAATGAGTTTGCACAGTTCACTAATTAGGATATACTATTCACTAGAATACTTCCTACTGAGACAAATGTCAAGCTTTTTTTTATTTAGCGGCCCTTATTTATTAAGGGCTATAAATCATTGTAATATTTCTGATAGTTTATACGCCTGTGCTAATCCACTGCTGGATGACGGCCTCCCCTTACTTTGTCGGTCATGGGAGTTGTTTAACCATGCTTCGCCATTCACCACTGATGTTAGCTGTGGCAGGGTATCAAACTCATTTAACCAGATTCAATTACCTCTTTGCCACCATCCAACCCTCTCCACACAATGTTTTAAAATAATAATAAAACGTACAAAATCAAGCTCATATATTAATTTTCACACGTGGTTGTTCCAAGGTGGCCTAAATAAAGTTATCTTCATAACGCAGCAGTTGGCTGCCGACTCTTGGCGCGTTGGAACTTTAACAATGAGTAAACCGCCCTGGGCACGATGAGTATATTACTGCAGTGCCGGTGGGGGCAAAACAGTCTACTTGCTTACGAGTCGACCGGCAGGTCACGTGTAGTGGGGTAAAGTATTTTGGGGACTGCCGTAGCTTCCAAGACGTCTGGCAAGCGTGGAAAAGTAGGCCAAAAACACCTTCCAGAGGGGCTTTCTAGAGTCTAGGGGCGTGAGCAGGAAATTGCAGGGCTGAACCTTTATTGATCACTGGAGAGATGAGTTGGGAGAGGTCAATTATAAAACACGTCCAGATTTGCTTTCCCTTGAACTTTTGTTTTACGCATACACTTTAAACATATCCTGTAACGCAAAACAGTTTTTTTTTATTCCATGAAACTACCACGCTGTCTCGGACTGTTAAATACATAACTTGACAAAACACGACATACAAAAAATGGCATTTTGGCTGTTCCGCAATGTTTAATTGAGCTAATGTTTTGGAGCCTAACACTTGGTAAATAAATTGACTGTCCATAGTGGCTGCGACTTTGATTAGGCTGATTAAAGAACTGTAAAATAGTAATGTGCCACGCAGAGGATACATTTACATATAACATTCTGATAGAGCAAAATCATATCATTTCTGCATTGCAAATTTGCTTTTATGACACATTTGTAAAGCCTCGGGAGATTATACACAATTATTGTGGGTTGGAATATAAAATATGCAATGATTTAACCTTGTTGCTTTTTTTATATTGAATACGATGAATGACAAAATAAACAAAGGTCTCGGTGGTAGAATGCAAATACTGTGTGGGGCATGTGGCCTCAGAATTAGAATATCAGTTAAGTAGATTTGATATCCCCACCGTATCGCACAAGTCGCTGCTGGGTTTCACACGATCTTCGGGAGCTGTACATCTCGGGGCGATGTTTCTATATGGAATCCCAATCGACTAACTTTGTGGGTAATGTGTACAAATAATTTAAGAAATCAGTACTGTCCATGCAGCACAGAAATAAACGGGTTTTTTTTTGCAGGGCAGTACCACAAAGGGCTGCCAATGTTGTCTCATTTCAGAAGGCACAAACATGAAGTGTTCACAGTTGTCTATCATGCACATAGTCAGGTGATACATTATGTATTGTGGGTATTGTAGTTTAATGCAACTCAAAACTACAACCACACACCGACACTCAATAGTGATATTTGAGAGTTTGAACTGGGCATGTTTTTTTTTTAGTCGAATGGACATGTGAATGTCAAACTATGTTAGAAAAAAAAATTCTGACTGGATTCCTGCCTGGATTCCTGACTGGCGGGCGGCCAAGTGCGTGGTGGTGACGTCACCACGTACATATGCGTGATTACGTCAGTCGCTTCCCACAACATTGAGCCTGGTTCGTGCGTGCTGACGTCACGCCGCACCAACCAACCCTCCACCCCGGCTGTGGATTCCACTCAAATGTGACAGAGAGAGAAGGAGAGAGGGGAGGGAGAGAGATGGAGATGAACAGAGAGGATAGGGGTGGGGAGAGAGTGACATTGTGTGACACAGAGAAGAAAGAGAGAGAGTAAAATGGAATGAGGAGAGCGAGCGAAATCGACAAGCAGTGGAAGGGAGGAATTGGGAGAGGCAAGAGACGGTAAAGGGAGAGGTGGGAATTAAGGAGAGCCGGGGTGAGAGGTGAGAGAGAGAGAAACTGGGAGAGAGATACGGGGAGGGAAGTGGGTGAGATGCAGTGGAGGGAGGACAGGAATATGGAAGGAGGGAGAGATAGAAGAGGGGACAGATGAATACAGAAACAGAAAGAAACGGGAGACAAAATGAGGCATCGAGATAAACTTCGATATACAGCGCAAAGAAGGAAAGAGAAAGGTGGATAGAGTCAGGGCTCAATATGAGATTTAAAAAAGTTGTTTTTTCTGGTTGGAGGGACGGACGGACTGTCACGTCCAAAGGACGTGCGGGTTGCTAGTTTATTACAACAATAAAAAAAACTATACGATGATAAAACTACGAACTATAAACTATTTTTTTTTATTTCACCAGGTAAGGCCCACTGAGCTATGCAGCTCTTTTTTTCAGAAGCGACCTGGGCCCAATACAGAGCTCAAGGAAGTGGCTTATCATGTGGAAATGTAGAGGGAAAATACCGGAGGACCCGGAGAAAGATCCACGCGAACCCCAAATATATGGGTGTCAGTGCCGGGATCGAACCCACGACCTCCTGAATACCAGGCGAGGGAGTTAACATCTCGCTACTGAAAAAATACGACTGTACTTATACTAAGCATAGATGACGTGACCAAAACAAAACGGAGTCCTAACCAGGTTGCCTCAAGTCCCTCTCCGAAATGCAAATAAACTGGCATTCAGTTACTTATGTGGCATTCGGCTTTTGTAATACAACGCAAAAAAAAATTACATGTTGGCAATAGAATGGTAACGGTAGATTGGAGCTGCTGGTGTGTGTCCAATGTGATCATAAAACTTGGCATCGGCACGGTGCGGGGATACAACAGTTCAACGCTTGATGAAATTTGCATTTGTGCAAAGGCTTATTAATACCATTAAACACAATAATGCAAAACCCTTTGCTGGTATGGGGTTAAGAGGTATCAGGCTTGCTCCACAGCGATTTACGAGGACAATGGCCAATTGCTGATATATTTAATGCAGATTTTGGTTCCATTTATTACGGTCACTCGTATGCATGGTTGTAGTGCATGGCAATAAAAATCACGTGATTTTGTTTCTTCTTTTAGATAACAGAAGGGTATGTTTACTTGTTATATGGCAGTACACAGAGATGTATGAACCTCATCAAATTCTTTTTTTTTTCAACGTAACCTTTTGTTGTTGCAATTTTCAACACATTGAGGAGAGGCCCTGTTACAACATTTGTGATTCAATAGCGCAATTATTTGATCCTCAGCTTTAAAACCGCGCTATACAAATTGTAGATATTCTGTATAGGATGTGTGTTCCCTCATTCATTTTATAACAGTGTCTAAAGCTGGCATTTGTGTTTTTGTTGTACCCATGTCACTTTTGAGGACATTTTTCATGAAGATCTGTTTTAGCTGTCTGGGAAGCCATGTTTCAGGGAATGTGTTATTCCTTTCAGCTATTGATGCCTGTCATATTCTATCCCATTCCTGCCACACATACTAGAATTGAGGTTGCAAACCATGCAGGATAGTCTGAGATCAAGATTTGCCGGCCAAGTTCGCTTCTCCTGCACCTTGGTAATATATGGCGTGCCCATTATTCATAACCACATTCTCTTTTGTAGTGGATGCTAAGCGTGATTTTTCCAGAGTTTTATTTTTTTACACGGAAGTACTTTAAGAGTACCACTAAGTGAGACAACAAATTCCAAGAGTTTCACAATATAGATCAGTTCCGGCTTGCAGACATGCTGGAAACAGCTGAACCCTTCCCCATTCAGAGACGTCTGCAAGTTGCAGGGTGGGGCCCGTTCACTGCTGAATATATGAAATAAGATTGGAAAATATATGAAATAAGATTGGAAAATAGATACATATTTTATAATTGTATAAATAATTCAATGGCCAAATTTTTATTATCTCCACCATTAATTAAAATACAAATCAAAAAGGATCAAAAATAGTGGTGAAATCACGTAAGAATACAAGCAGACCGTAGAGAACTATAGTGACACGACCACACTCTATGATAGCTGGCGCCAACTGAGCGACACGGCCTCCCGCATGTCCTTGCGGGAGCCTCGGTACATCTGCCAACCAGATGACATACTGATATAGATATATTATATTTTAAATTAATATTTTAGGTTAATGACGCACATGCACGATTATGCACACATGTACACGTACGTAATCGGAATGGAAAAGGGTTAATACACTTTTTTTTAATGGCAGGAATACTGCTGAAATGGTTACCACACTGGACATGCAATCCAGAGGTCACCAGTTCGATTCAATCTACTTGCACGGCAGTTAAAACAATGGTGCAGTTTCTTAATTCCCATCGCCTCTGTTCACTCAGCAATATAAATTGATGCATTGCAGTTAGTCGACCGACAGGCCACATGTGGTGAAGGTAAAGTGTAGGTGCTTCCACCTCTTTCCAGACATCTAACTAGTTCGGACGAATAGTACTAATACCCTCGAGCGCTCTCTACCACCCATTAGATGATCACACTCTCTACAAAGCACTGAATCAACATAGCATTGACAAACTAAAAAAAAACTGTTTTGGCAAGCTCTTGCACGTCTGCTAATATAAATTGCCACTGACAATAACAGCAATGCAGAACTATTTAAAATGCCATATTAATTTGAGTGCAATGCTAATTGGATGACGGGGTGATCACAGGGGTGTTACAGTATTTTCACTTCCTATTTTCTCGTGTATACAGGTGTTAATCTCGATCCAAGTCCTGATACATATGTGGGGCACAGTATCGCAAAGTACATATTTGCTGCTAAGGCATATTCAACTGGATTTCCACTCTTCTTTTGTTAAACAATCCCTTGACATCTTACACAAGTAGGTCACCATGTGCCTGCTACAGAATCACATTTACCAATTTCGCCACGGGAAATTATACATTTAAATAAAGCTGCATACAGCTTGATATAGTTATGCTGTTTGTAAATATTCACACCGTGATTTTTTTTTAAAGAAGCAACCTTTTATTTCAGATTTTTGATATGCATTATTAAACAAATGCATGTGTGCGTGTGTGTATAAGTAAACTACTTGAATAACCAGAATATGTAATAAAGATAAACATAATTGATGGATGTATGTATTTGCTATTGTATGTGGGGGAAAAAGCCAATTGCTAACCTATGGCACCCATGTGCATGGTTATACATTATCAGTGTATTGCACAATGCCCCGTCTGATCAAACAGCACAAACTATCCAAGTGCAGGCATGGCCAGTAAACAGAATGCACCATGGAGCTTTGTTATTGTAGGCCACTGTATAGTAACTTGGAGTTCAAATGCAGTGCACTTGGCATTCACGAAAAGTGCTCATGTCAGTGAAAACATTGAGTCGAGGAGACTCTAGGTTGTGCTACATATTTGTGGATTCCCACTGAGAAAACTGGCCAAATTAATCAATCAGGTTTACAAAAAAATGCGATACAAAAAACTGACGTCATTGGTCGTGACGTTATATCGCAAAGTCATGTCTCACGCGCCATGTGACATCACAGGCCAACCGTACATCACATAAATACAACAAATCACGTACGATTACTTAATTGCTTGCAACAAATGTTTTCCATTAACATTAATGCACATATGAATTATCTTTTGAAATTAATTTAGGACTTTTTTTAAGATTACATACATGGAAACTAATTGAACACATTCGTCTTCAGTTAATTGTCTTTTAATTATTAAATGTCATCTGAAAAGGAATAAGAGAAATATATATTCATAACGATGGTAGATAAAATATTAACTTAAAGAATAAACAATATAATTTTTTGATTCAAAAAAATTACATAACCCAATCGGTCCCTGACTTTTGGGCCACCCTGTATATATTAATATAATCGTTAACCTACCCATTCCCATACAGTGAAGAAAATTATTCATATGATAACCAAGACGGCAAGTTTCTGTACTGAAAGTCAGCTTGGTGTTCTACGTGAGAGAGGAGCAGTGGTGAAGTGCCTTGCACGCTGCGCGATGAGCCCAGCCACTTGAGTTTGAATCCTGACCATGGCTAACATTATACATTTATACATTTTATTTGTGAGCGCTTTTCTGAATACTCAAAGACACTTCACATAAAATCATTAAAGCAGCAAAAACAACATCAAATGGTAAAAACACTAAAACCACATCAAACTTAGCTAAACATTAAAAGCAATTTTAAAAAGGTGAGTTTTAGTCAATGATTTGAACGCTGGAAGGTCGGTGCAGTCACGGATTTGTTTTGGGAGAGAGTTCCAAAGTGAGGGTGCAGCTATAGAGAAGGCTCTGTCGCCCCAGGTTCGATGCTTGGTCCTGAGAGTTGGAGTCAGGAGGTTGGCGTCAGATGAGCGAAGGCTACGGGATGGGTTGTGGCGGTGGAGCAGGTCAGTGAGGTAGGAAGGGGCCTGATTATGAAGGGCTTTATGTGTGAGGAGGAGGATTTTTAATTGAATTCGTTGTGGGATCGGGAGCCAATGGAGGTTCTGGAGGACAGGGGTAATGTGGTCACCGGTGCAGGTGTGAGTGAGCAGACGAGCAGCAGAGTTCTGGATGTACTGGAGTTTATTTAATGTTTTGGTTGAGGTGCCGTATAGGATGCTGTTGCAGTAATCGATTCTGGAGGCGATGAAGGTGTGGATGAGGGTTTCTGCAGCGGAGAAAGAGAGTGATGGGCGAAGTCTGGAGATGTTTTTGAGGTGAAAAAAGGCAGTTCTGGTGATTTGTTTTATAGAGGCAAGGGTTGGTCTGAACCAGTTATTATCTTGAGAACTGCTTAATTGTTTAGTTTGTTGTCCTTTCCCCGCACCTCCGATTAGCATGGTTGGCTACGTACGGTGTGAAAGAAGTTCAACACACATACATACATACATTCGACATGAATCAAACATTAGTGGCAGGTTATAACCTGCCTCCTGGGCCCTCCTTCCCACTCACCTGTCGCTGAACTGGTTCAGCCCCACCCCCCAGCCCCCAGCCCCCACCCCCATTTCACAAACCTGCACGAACCAGTCGGAGGAAGTCTGGTCAAACAACCCCATAACTGGCATGGCATTGGTGGCAGCCTCTATTGAGCAGTGGATTGACAAATGGGTGTAAATTTGCGATGATTAAATATACATATATAGACAATCCCATTATGGTTACTTCGCCACATAGCATGTTAAATCACTATTTTTCTCCATGTTTCAATGCATAAGAATTTTTATACGGCTGTTTTCCATCTGGCACAGATGTATAGCCATGAGACACCAATTATTTCCGGCTGCGGGCTTTGTAGCTTTTGTCCAAATAGTAATTTGCATTCCAAAAAAAAGCTGCGTTTGATTACAGTTTCGAAAAAAAATTTAACGGAAAAAGAGACATATGGAGCAAATTTAAAAGAAATGCCACTTAGATGCCTAATGGGGATATTTTTTTAAACGGTGCATTTACGGCATTTTTTACTTCTTGGATTTATACATCACTCTGGCATGACTGAACTTAATTTATACAAATTTACTGCAGTCACACATTAACCTACCATGTATTAAACCCACCAATGGCCAAATCACCTGGATTGTGCCCGATCTTGTCAGATCCCAAAACCTGATCAGGGTTAAACCCTGATTTTGTACATAAAGCAGGAGCTCCTGCCGGGCGAGGTCGTGATCCTATTGCAATGGAGAAAATTGCATTGTTTTACTGTACTATGCTCTTAAAATTCACCAACCTGCACTGATCAACTTGGTAAAGTATAGTCAAAAAACACCCACGAAGCCACACGGAGTAAAGGAGGCCTTCATCTAGAAATTTCTTTGACAGCAGAGCTGTACATGCACGTTCATTTAAACCCACACGACTTATGAATATATGTATAGTATTTTTGATTATTAAAATCTATTGCAACTGTTGTCATTGCAATCATAATCATGTGCTGCAGAATATCTAGTGGCATTAAAATATTTGATCCCAGGTAGGTGATGTTCCCTTACATTTCTAAAACTAAGGCATTGCTTCCCCTTGTAAATTCTGCCTCCATTTAGAAGGCCATCAAAATCACTCGTTAAAATGTGGGTGTAATAATCCATAAATTCATCAATAAAAATGCATGCGTATGCTCAAGATACTTCCATTAAATCGGACATGTAGGAATCAATTTATATTTAGCTTATCCAAATAATATGTAACGTTTATTCCAATTGAGTGATAGTGAAAAAAAATGTTAATAAATAAGGACAATCAGGAGTAATATTAATAAGATGTTAAACAGCAGACAAAATTATTTTCTTTAATTGAATCTCAACTCCAAATCGTGACAATTCATCAAATTTCTGGGGGTGGGGGTGAATCTACTGGACATCTGATTCCTCCAGTAGAAACAAATATTCTCATTCCGATTAAAACGTTTACAGCTCAAAGCAAATGCAATAAGAGAGGTAAAAAGTGCAGCCCTGAAATGACTCATCTTCATGTAGTTGTTGATGGAAGGGCCTCCATTAGAGAGAGCTCAAGTATGACCATCCAGAGGGTACTTTGGTCTACTCTACCACTCTGTCCAGACACATTGGAAGCGGTGGGAGTACCCACACTTTACTCCACCACACGCGACCTGCCGATTGACTAACCTTGGTGTATCCATGTATACTGCTAGAAGAAAATACTATACTCAGACAGCCTATAGATTACGAAGTTACGTGGTTTGCAAGCATGACACCACCTGTCCTTCTCTAACCCCAGCCTCGTGTCACCACTCTTCAATTTTAAGCAGCGCACAGGTGTAGGGCAGCTGCTGCAGTGACCGCAAAACCCGTCCAATATATCTCCTTCCACTGCCACTGAGCTGGATTTAATAATAAATAAGAATAATTCACAGCCCTATGTCAATACACTGCTGAATTAAGGTTTCCCTTCACCGTATCATCCATTGGGGGTTGTTGAACCATACCTCGCCGCACTGGTCAGTGCAAGGTGGTGAAGGGAGGGAAGGAGGGTGCTCAGAATACAAGACCGATTCAGATATCACTCGCCACTGATATTAACCATTGTTCGGAATCAAATTCAGGATGCCTGCTTCCATACAGCTGTGCGCTAACGACTCTGTCACCGCTCACCCTGGAATAATCGGTCAAATATGCTGATGTCATTAAATAACACCAGCTACCAACTCTCTAAAATGTCAAACAAACTGTAACTCACCTCTGAGATCCCGGGTTTGAATCAGGTAACCATCTGCTTTTCATGTGTAGTGAGTTACAGATTTATACTGGTCACCAATGAAACCAATCTTCATGTTTTAACTGAGTGTTGCAAAATGCGAGACCTTAGAATTGAAAATATTGGTTCGAAGGCCATTCACTGAAGAATTCGCTATAACAGAGCCAGTGGAAAAGTTTAGCACCCACCCGCATATATTAAAGAGATCGCTTAAAGGGATTTCAGAAGTAGGTCTGTGATATTTCTTTCTGGGGGCTATTCTATAATATAGGGTGATGCATGACTCTGCAAGTGTTCCACTTTGCCTAATTACATGATGCCGATAGCACAATTGGAAAAACGTAGGGAAATTTTGTATTAATCAAAAACTCTGCATTATTCACACCAGCGCTGGCCACTCGTGTCTTCCAGACATTGATAATCACACATCACAAAGTGCAATAATTTTAGGTTGAGTTTGGCGAATAACAAATGCTCCTGATGAACATGGCCAATAAATGAACCCTGGTAATTTTGATGAGAGTGTGATGCACTCCTCTCCAAGCAATGAATGGGCCATTGGGGCAGCGCCATTCCTAAAAAAACACTTGAAAAATAACTAAAGCAATTATTTTATTTAGATTTTTTTGATAAAACAAGCATTTACAACATAAACACAAATCCCAAAACTTGTAACAAGTCGCTAATTAAAGTGATAAAAAAAAAATATTTTAAAAGTTGTGGCATTTTGAGTCATGTTGGACACAATTAATAAAAAAAAAATCAAAATATGGACCACCTAGTTTGACCATCAATGAGTTGCTTTTTTCAGCATCTCATCATCCGAGAACCCACGCAAGCAAGGGGGCAATACTCTATCCCACACAGAATGGACAAGTGACATCAGTCCACACCTTGCTGTACTGCCTACGGGACAGGAGTTTCACAACATTTGTGCGATCCACCAATGCTCGCTGCCTCCACGGTGATAGATTACCGGCCACGTGCGTAGCCACCACCTCCACGTGCGTAGACGGCGCTGCCCCACTAAAACTTAAATTCACCTTCCCTGCCACTGACTCCAATATTTGGAGTTTGCATGTTCTCCCTGTGGTCGCGTGGATTTTTCTCTGGGTCCTCCGGTTTTCCCCTCCACATTTAGAACCATTCATTTAGAGTATTCGGACAGCTATACATTTCCACATGATACGCCACTTTGTTGAGCTATCATTTGTGACCAGGTCGCTTCTGAAAATGAGCTATATTCCTCAGTGGGCCTTACCTGGTAAAAAGTAAAAAAAAACCTCAAACTAAAATTAACACTTCCCAATGCAAATATGCCACCATTCGCTAAAAAAAAAATTGACAGTCAAGACACTGAATATTCCTTTTCATGCAAAGTATACATACATATTTATAAATGATGGCATCTATAAATGTGCGCTGCCACTAAGAGTGCACAGATAACAAGGTCTCACAGAATAACCGTGGAAAATCCATATCGCAGAGATGATGCCACACATTGCTTGCTGTCGGCATTAACAGCGCACAGAAAGGCGTGCTTCAGGACAGCCCCTTGACATTTTTTATTGGATGTGAAGGCTCCCAGTGCTTTCTTCTCATGGCCAGTGTACAGGAGAGAGTGATTTGTCACATTTTGTGTCACTGCTGTGAGAAGCATTTGACCAATTAAGTGGTTAAATTGTCGCTATTTTCAATTTCCGAAAGCTCTGTTTAAACGTATGCTAAAACCTGCGCTCATGTATACGATGTCTATTTGTGTTTGTATATGCACAAATACACCATTTCTCAATTTCCCATTTACTTCATCAGTATATCGGTGTTCTAAATCAAGAAAAATTATTTTACATAAAAACACTACTACCTGGGGCATACTTAGACTCACAAATCTATTCCACACATGACCGTGCGTTCCTAGTAATAACGAATATTGTGATTATGCAATACAGTTATCACAAGTTGAGTGAATTGGTGCCGTGGTGTTGTGGCGATGGTAGTGGTGGTGGTGGTGATGGTAGTCGTGCTGTTGGTGGTGTTAGTGATGCTGATAGTCGTGGTGGTGATGGGAATAGCAGTGGTGGTGGTAATAGTCCTTGTGTGGTTGTGGCAGTGGAGGCAGTTGGGTAAAGTTTGTGGCCCACCATGTGTCCATGTATCGTGTGTTAGATATGCCCTGACTGTGATTGCATTGCCTTCCGTGGTAATCACATATTCACACGTTTGTATTACAACTACATTTAAAATATAATTAACTGTGCAGGTTATTCTATATCCACACAAGCAGCAACATTGGCCTTTTGGCTACCTAACGTGGCAATGCTTGTTATACTATAATTATCCTTTTGCCCGTCGAAAGACGGGTGTATTGCAGTAAATCTGAAACTTGCAAGCGAACAGCAGACCGCGACGTGATATATTCATTGCATCAATGCGTGTGCAATTTGTAAGGGCGCGGTGACACAGACCAATTTCATTTTAAGGTTATAATCCCTTGTTCAACATGACGTCCTTTTTACTTTGATGTCTCAACAGCGTTACGGAGATCTCGTGACGTGAGGGTTCTGCCTTTGTAGTGAGGGTTATAAGTTGACGCTGAGGAGGGGGGAGGAGGCGCCTCGCCCCCCCATGTGGAGTGACGTCAGCCGCTAATTATTATGAATTGGGGGGGGGGGGTGTCCATTTGGAGCACATCACCAGTTAATGATTATTAATGAGGGGAGCTGGTCGACGTGGAGTGACGTCAAGAGCGTTACGGACAGACATTCCTGGGTGATTATAGTAGGAATATCTTATCTGCGGAGCAATTTCGGTGTTGTAAATCCACTGTTCACTTTACGATCCCTAGTGCAATTGCGGCCATGCAATCCAAACTATGTACCATCGAGTGAACCACTGCAGTCTGTGCTCCTTCAATGGAAACACAGCAAAACAAATGCTCTCATGATGGCCTCTCGTGCCTAGCAAACCTCGACATTGGCATTTACCGTAGTTCATGAATATATTGCCATATGCAAGACTATAACAGAATGTCTGATCACACCATCAAAAGCGTCTTTTTTCACGTTTATATAAACATACGCACATTGGTGGAAATCAGTGGACATGATATAATCCTTTTTTTTTAAATCAACGTTTATACGGTGAATAAATAATTGCAAAGAACATCATTGTCATCGACCATAAATAAAATGACTGCAGTCTGACAAATGCAAGAAGATATGTATGTTAGGCTGCATATGTAGGTGAAGCACGTGACAAACAAAGCTGTGGAAAATAGTGCACCAACGTGATGATGTCAACTGTATGACACTCTCCTGCTGCTATGACATCCACGGATGGTGGTCATAAAATGTACAAGGCATAACCCATAAGGAGCGTCATCATGTGTGTCTTGTGGCCATGTGTAGACTGAGACGGCTCTCATTAGTGGTCATTATTACTGCCTGAGCTCTGATGGTGGGGGGTATTATAATTATATGCAAGTAGAATAGGCATTGACAAAGATAGTTGCTCATCGCTATTGTTGATTAATGGGTATTAAAACAAATATTGTTTTAAGGAAATGCTGAAAATTATGTTTTTTTTTTAATTGGCATTTGTAGCCGTTGCTATGTTTAGGGGTTTCGTGAAGGTGTCTAAGTGTAATTGGTAACATTTCCACTTCAGCCTTTATCTACACACATCTAGAGCTTATTACATTTCTTTAGTGACTTTAGAAGAATATTGTTACGCACGAAATTGACATAATAATGATTGCATGCTTACATATGAATTTTTTTCCATTAAAAAAAACCGTTCCTTTCCTACATTTACAAATTAGCTTCAGGCTATATATATTTACAGAAGAAATACAAGTAGAAGTGATTTAAAGGTGATAATTATATAAAGTGAACGTACTTCATAACAGCGAGAGTCAAAGGGTTATAAGATAAATGGTTGCAGTGTATGATGTATGACGGTGCTAAATTTGTCATATACTTGGAGCTTATTTAAATGCAGCACACGACATGATGGAATCTAATATTTAATGCACAAATCTTTTATCACTCCTAAGTTAGAGCATTTATTAAAGTATAGCTTTGCTTACTTAAAAGTATATTTGTATACCCTGTCTGGGTTGCTGATATTACTGAATTTGCAAAATGCGTAAATGATTTGCTTGAATAAAAAAATATATATACTGTATATCTGATTTCCATGGAATTGTTATTCCACTGATAGATGAAGCCCTTCCCACACCACTTTGATCATGCTGGTTTGTTTGATCATAATTGGTCAGTGTTAGTTGATGAAGGCAATGCCCCCAAGTGCCAGTTCACCCTTACTCGCCACTAATATGTTCTTGCATATGCCGATATGTTGAGGTCTGACAGGCACGAGAGGCCTTCCGGAGAGAATCAAGGTAGTTTACTTTTCCTTCGTTGAAGGAGTGCAGACCACGGTGGTTTGCTGTATGAGCTCAGGCACCCAGGTTCATAACACAGTGCTTTAACTACCATGCCCCCACTGCCTTAACAAAACACAATATATAAGAAATCATGTTATCCGAATTGTTGTAGGGGGCAATCGGGGGCCAGTCCCATTATATGTTGATCTGTGACAAAAATTTTTTTATATTATCTGCGCAGAAAAGAGGTGGCGAACGTGGTTATTGGGATATATTCCCCATTATTTTAGGGCCACTCCTTTTATCTATGTCAATGCTCAGATAAGATGAATGTAGTCTTTCTGAGAGACCACTTTTGGTGACTTTTCCACACTAAAGACTTGCGATTATCATAAGGATGTTGCCACCACTTCTGGGTAACTTCTCTTACCCATGTAGGAATTACTGAAGAAATAATATAACTTTGCATTCATCGATTTTAGGAGTGTGGACAATAGGAAATTCGGATAATAGGCATATAGATAAGAACATTCTCATTGTATTTCGCAATACATTTGGATATTTGAAATTACTCCCAAATTACCTAATTGAGGAGAGCCATGGAGCAACATCAACCCTGACCGTGACGCTACAGCAGTCTATACCCATCTGTGAAACATAGCGCCGTCGTAAATAGCCATTCGCTATAAGATGCTGCCAAAATGTACTCATAATTTGTATCTATAAAATGTCTGCACGTGGCCACATTTCAAAACACTGCACAAAAAAGAAAGACCTGCCATACATATCACAAGGTCATGGGAAAAAAGGTAGATTTTTTTGAGAGGGGAATCAGAGCATAAAATAAGACTATGGTATTGAGTGGGCAGGAATACAATGCAAAACATTGTAAGCAAAGTGGAAGATGTGGGAGGTTATGAAGCACGGGGCAACATATGATGGTAGTGGCGTAATTGTAAATGAGTTGGTGAAGAAGTTTACACGATGATGCAGGTAGTAATACAGTATAAACAAACAGCAGATATAGAGGAATGCATTGGAAGTGTTGGAGTAGGAGGCAGCAGATGGTTATGGGCTGGATACAATTATTTCCAGGAATCCACACATTTATATGCATTGCTTGCACTTCCTACTGCCACCCTCGAAAATATATACTCTGCTATAAATCACATTGAAGGACAGGCATTGCATGTTACGGATATTCTTGTAATCTGGCTTCTGGTCTTGGTAAAATATCCCCTGTGAAAGGTTATATAATACATAGTTTCATTTTAAAATGCCATTCAGTGGCGATGCTTTGCATAAACAAACCAAGCAAAGCTTAGGACTCCAAGAGGCTCAAGGGACCACAGGTTAATAAAACGCATATTAGTGCATCAAATATAAACTCAGGTGCAAACCCTAATCAACATCAGATATTTAACATAAAATGCCATAAAATGCTCTGAATGTATATTAAAACTTGACTGAGTCTGTCTTCTCTCATCTCAGTACACAACTATTTTGTCTACATGTCTCTTATCTAACTATATCTTTATTATGTTCTGTCATGTTAATTGGATTTGAGGGATTGAAAGGTAGAGCAGCAAATTCAATTTCTGCTTGGGGCTACCCAATTATCAGTAAAAGTATAATTCCAAAATATATGTGGGTATGCAACCAGTGATGAATAATAAAACAGCAACAACAACAATCCCAACAACGTTGTACCGAACTACACATACACGTAATTCCATGTTAATACTTGAGCACACACACAGTTTGTATACGTCACGTGTTAAAATGTATTAAAGTGTGAGAAGGCATACACCAGCCAACAATTATAGGAGACGGGTAGAAGCAGCTAGGATTGTTAAATCACATCAATTTCCAAAACTTTCTGCAAAAACATTTCATAATTTAGTTTCCAATTTTAAAATGATAACACCCACATCACTCAATGGCATACTCGTTATAGATAATACCAGTGTACTTAATATCTACTTGACAGTAATATACATTGCTTTAGTAATGGCATATAAGAATTACCAGACGGCAGTGGGAAATGAAGTGACGCAACCTATGCTAACCGGTTAAGTGGAAAACAAAACTAATAATAACAAATGAAGTTACATATGTGAACCTTCCTACTTATGAAGACAAAGGTTCAGTTCTGAAATCCGCTTGTTCCAGACCACTGCTGGTGGAAAGGCCTCCATTAGAGGGAGCTCTAGAGAGCGATCCTACAGGAAATGTCCAACTCGTCCATCCTGGCCAGACGTCTTGGAAGAGGTGGGAGTACCCACACTTTTCCCCACCACACGCAACCAGCCGATCGACGTTGGTGTGTCCATTTATGCCACTGGGTGGGCAGTTCTAGAATTTAAGACATTTGTACTGCTGTTTCAACTTCTGAGAGATTGAATCGAACTGGAGATTTCTGAATATCAAGTCCAGTGTGCAAAGCAGGTCAGCTGCCTTCTTATAAAGAGCTACATTTATCTGCGTGTGTGTTCAAGGTGACACAACGTGCATAATTGTGTCCTGGTTCTTGAGTGAAACAAAACAGAAGATACCTGACTGCCATTTTCCTTGACATGGATTGTTAACTGTGATCTCTATATTGGGTCAAACTTAACATCTTTTAATGTTCGACGGCTTGTTCACCAGATCTTATTTATTCACGATGTACTTACAAATAAATCAACAGACTACCTGCTGGATCTCCTCTCTGGTTCAAAGAACAAATTTGACATCAGGTCTTCGCTCATTTACCAGCTGCACATTCCCTATTGCCGTACAAAAACCGGAGGAAGGGCCTTTGCTATTGATGCCCCCAGGGTCTGGAATGCTATTGCCAATAAACTGCAACTTGAATCACTACCTATGAGATCTTCACTCAAAACTGCTCTAGAGGAGTTGTACACCCCTAGCTGCCACTGCTATTCAGTGGCCTAAAATAAAATAAAATGTTTCGCTCCGGATGACCGCTGCATAGTATTATCTGTATTTTGATTTAGTGTGCTGATCTTAAAGGTGCATTGAAAAATGTGATACTCCGACTGATGCTCCTGTTGTTGTGGAGTGACTCATGCAGCCAGCTATGGCTCTAGGGTTTGGTGTTACATGTTATTTATGTAGTTTATTGTTAAAAATTCGGTCACAGTCCCTATGATCCCTGTTACATTGCATTTATGGCTTTATTTTGGTGATTTCTAAAAGTTTTTTTGTTTGGCCATGTTTTTGGTTATTGTAGTACGGAGTTAGACTGATGGCCTTAATCTTAGTTGTTTTGTGGTTGTTGTTGTTTGACTTGCATCCCACTGGGATTTTTGCACACAGCGTTGGTGTACGGTGCTATTTCAGGAATATTTTGATGTATTTTTCCTGGATTTTCTGTTTGCACAGTCATATAGTCACTTTAAGATGTTTTCTTGTTCATGTTTTTGTTTTTTGTTGCGGTTGCACCCAATTCAAGAGCCGAATGGCTCACAGGGCTATACCAAATAAATGGAACTAAAATGGAACTATGTTATGATTAGGGTCCAAATTCTTGCTGCTGATAAACTGTTGTGATGCCCCTTGAGGATTACGATAATAAAATCAAAGATTTACTCGATGAAGGTACCTACCTTGAAATTAAAAGAGACCCAACCAACACATTGGAACGTAAAACAACGGCAATCATTGCCAAGTCATTAATTCCCAAGGAAGAGCAATACCTGATCAAACCAAGGGCATCAAAACCACCCAGACTTTATGGGCTACCAAAGACTCACAAACCTGATGTCCCATTAAAACCCATTGTTAGTGCAATAGGCTCTGCCACATACAAATTAGCACAATAAGTAACAAAACAAATACAGCCCTACATCGGTGGGACCTCTTTGTTCATCGAAAACTTTGAACATCTCGTAAATATTATTAAAGATATTAAGCTTAACCCTAATGATATTATCTTAAGTTTTGATGTGACTTCTCTGTTCACGTGGGCTCCAGTCAACGAGTCAATTAAATTACTCGATACTCCGGTAACGAACACAGGTTTAGCCACAGATATCCCACGACTAGCTGAACACTGTCAAAAGAACACCTATTTCTTGTGGAAAGGTGACTTCTGTAAACAAAAGGAGCAGCAATGGGCTCTCACTTGTCTCTTGTGAAAGCGAATGTGTACGTGGTAGATTTCGAAACAAAAGCCATAGCTTCAAGCACACTAAAACCCTCAGCTTGGTTTAGATATGTGGATGACACATTGGTGGTCTGGTTACACTGCAAAGATACACTTAACGAATTTCATCTCACAAAACCCATCAATCCAGTTCACCATGGAAGTGGAAGCTGGCAGATCTCTACCATTTCTGGATATTCTCCTCGGACTGGGTCGAAATGGTAAAATAACACACAGCGTTATCCAAAAGAAAACGCACACAAACGCCTATCTGAATGCAGTCACACCATCACCCCGCACAGAAATCCGCTCTCATCAAGATGCTCATTCATCGGGCTGAGAAAGTGTCTGTAGATGATAGTCTAAAAAGTGAAATAAAACATGTTAAAGAAGCGCTGGAATTGAACGGTTACAATGATGCACAAAAATCAACAGGGCAAACCCAAATCAAATAGCACGAGCGTTGAAACTGTCCAAGTAATTAAATCTATTAAAATACCGTACATTGCGGGAGTAACTAATAAACTAGCCAGATGTTTGGAAAAACAAAACATCCGAATCAGATTTGGCATGGTACATAAAATACAGACATTAATATCTGGTATAAAATATGTATTTCCGAAGCTATCACCAGAAGGTGTGTACTGGATTAATTGCACAAAATTCTATGTTGGGCAAACAGGACGAATGATCAGCACGAAACTAACAGAACATCAAAGAAATATTTAATACTCCAAAATACAACTGTCAGCAGTATCAGAACATGCGTGTCAACAAGGACACTCAATTGATTTTGACAATGTTGAAGTTCTGTGCAAAACAAGTTACTACTGACCAAGGCTAATTAGAGAATCTATCGAAATTTAAATAAAAAAAACGTTTGGATAGCGATCCACTTAGTGCTGCTTGGAAGCGAATAATCAAATAATACATTGTGAAATGCATTGCCTATACAGGCCACCATACTTCAATAGGGATTACCATTGGTACGGATATTTTATTACACACATGCATGGCCAGGAAGTACATGATAAATGGTCTCGCATAATGCACATGCATAATGTACGTTGATTCATTAATTCTCCCCCCCCCACTTCACGCAAGAAGAGTGCATAAGCGTTGTCATCACATTTACGCCTCTATATAAGGAACTAAACTTCTCCACAAATCTGGCTGTCGCCTGAAGAAGCTAGTTGTAATTACTGGCGAAACGTCGTACTCAGATGGTAAATGTTGCGGCTTGGCTCTTCAACACACCGATGTGTTGTACTAGTGACGAATTGGCACGTTCTGTTTACGTGACAAACCTTACCAGTTCGCTGTGTCAGGTGGCGGCAGGTTTTAATGGCACATTTATATATTTAAGAGATCTTACCCAAAAAGATTGTATTATGGATTAGGGTCTTTATTAAAATATATCTTGCGGCTACATTTGTATTCAACCCAAAGGTGAAGTACAGCAGAGAGGACGATGATAATAATTTTTACCCTGTTAAATGTGCTCATCATAAAGCGTGCAGTGATGTAGCTATACTTTTGGCACAGGAAAGTGAGGATTACTAAATACGTTTTCTAATTTTTCAGCCTCAAGAGATAAAAACAAAACCCATCATAAATTATACGTAATTACATGCATAATATGCATGTCATTTTCACTTTTTAGCATTTGGAATCGTGATTTCGTTTTTTTGCCCATTACTTTTGACGAGTACTTGTGTGTCAATCGCGTTCCATTCCTGAGAGGCCACCCACCGGGGAGATGGAGCGATAAAATAAGTTTGCGTGTAAGGGCTGGGTGGATTGTTCCATTGCAGGATCATGAGAGGTGACAGTTTTTGAGGGGAGGCCTTCATCCAGCAGTGGACTGACCATCGCTGCTGATGACGATGACAGGTGATATGTATAAATCAGGCCCTTTTAGAACCCCACAGGATCTCGTTGTACAGCTTAAGGCACATTTTCTCGACAGGTGCAACCCACTATGAATGAGAGTTCCTGCAGTGCGGGAACTCTTGCTATGTCTGATCAATACAGCCTCACCCCCACTCTCTAAAGGGGACCCCCCACAGGACCAGCTAGCAATTTCCTTCCCTGCCCTTGTTGATTTTTTTCTCTCTCACTCTGCCAGTGGAATCATGTGAAAAAAAATCCCAATTTGGGGACTGCTTTTTGTTGCTAGCGCAGCCATCAATGACCAGGGCTGGAGCTGTCATTTAAAAAAAAACAGAATTACAACGCTGCCTTATTCATTAGCATGTCTAATGGTTTGATGCTAAAAAAAAGTCGAACGTGGTGGCCCAGTAATGATGCTGCGCATCGGAGCGCCAAGTCAAGGGGCTAGACTTTTAATTGCGTGCCTAATACATTTTACATTTTGAATTAAGACGTGTAGAGTATAACGTCTATTAAAAGTGAAGGAGCTCGGCTGTTTCAAGAGGCAATTATTTGCTGGAGGTTGCATTATCTAAATCATACCGCAATAGCACATTTGCATTTTTGTCAACTTGACAAAGCTAATGTTCATTATTTGAAAGTCACCGCTTGAGCCAAAAACAATGATGCCATGAAACAAATGAAACTACCTTCGTTTTAAGCTTGAAGCTGAGGGTGGTGAGCTAAAGTATGTCCACATAAACTACCATTTGAAAGCACCAATCCTGTCACATCCGGTGATGGTATTTTAGTCCCTACTAAAACAAGAGATGGGTGTCAGCATCATCAACCATGATCGATCTACTGCTGGATTATAAACCCTCTACATCTTCACTATCCCTCAATGTCCTACTATGCCATGATCCATCTCACTCGTGCACATCGGATAACTTCATCGCCACATCCCCACCAAGGTTATCCTTTCAGACGTTTTCTCTTCCCTCTCACTGCCACTCCATCACCAGTCTTTACATTACCACTTCTAGTATATACGTCCTGCTCAAGTGCACTTATTAGTTTTGAATGGTCAAAATGGCATCAATCGTTTGTGTTTGTTCTCCAATCTAGATATTCA
Organism: Petromyzon marinus; assembly: GCF_048934315.1. Classification (NCBI taxonomy): domain Eukaryota; kingdom Metazoa; phylum Chordata; class Hyperoartia; order Petromyzontiformes; family Petromyzontidae; genus Petromyzon; species Petromyzon marinus. The sequence continues at coordinate 10,867,488 of NC_133671.1, forward strand.
TATTGTCTCTCAGTGAAATTCTAACCATGCAATTATCTTTGCAATGTTGTGCACGATTCAGTTTTCATTCCAATTTTTTGGCAGTCCACATTTTTGACATAGCAGGAAATATGAACAGATTAAAAAATTTCTTCTTCATGCATATTGGCATATTTGCTTTTGCACAATCAAATTCGACTTCCCAAAAGCAACTCAATATGATCTCACTCGCCTATTCATTTAATCAATTTGAACCAGGTTACCATTCAACAATTTCCCTAGTTTTGTATATTCTGTTGTGTTTACCAGTTGTGCTCATCAGTTGTTTATTTTAGTTTAATGCACTTGTTTATGACTTAAGTTTTACTCACGTATATTGTGTGACCAACAGTTCAATCACCTCCTGCAGTTAATTTCCATTCATTGTTATCATGACAATGTCACCAGCAAATCTGAGATGGTTAATACATTCTACTTTTGTGCTTATTCCTTTGTATGTCTCATGCAATTTGAGACATTTCTTATAATCTGTTTGAGCAGTTAGGATTAAAACAAATAAAAAATGTTAAGAATTTAAACAATCTAAAGAACACATTAAAATATCTAAGAGACTCAAAAGTAACATCGATGCCACCACTTTGTACACTGAAAATGAGGACAAAGTAAAACAGCAAAAAATACTGTACCAGTTAACTGCAACGATCAATGGAATTATCTGAAGTCACCAATGTAATACCAATTGTGTAAAATGACCAATGGAATACCAGTTTACTGACTGCCAATGGAATACCTGTTATCTGAAACCACCAATGGAATACCAGTTGTCTAAAATGACTAATGGAATACCAGTTTACTGACACTACCATTTGAATACCTGTTATGTGAAATTACCAATATCAAACCACCAAAATATGAGCAGTAATCTGAAACGACCAATGGAATGAAATGTATCCGAAACCGCCAATGGAATGTCAATAGTCTACAACCAACAATGGCAGACTGAAAAGAGTAGAGATATACTGTTTAAAGGGATGAACATGCCAAACAAATATAGAATAGATAGAATCCTTTCAAATATAATGAAAATAATGACATAAAGTACATAACATAAAAAATATTCAAAGGTGTCATGACAAGTGATGGGAGCATGTAAGCAACACAAAGGAAGCCGTTGATTGTTAAATCACAAATAGTAGTTCAAAATGGGACAATAATCCATGAACAGGATGATAAAACCAGTAGATCAATTATACGCAGATCTGTATATTTGGTAAACACTGTTAACAGATCATACCACATATTTTATGGCAATGACATGAATGTGTGCAAAGACAGGACCAAATTTGATCAAATGTATATATTTATCTCAAGCTTTCACGAAACCCATTCTGGTACCTTGCAGAAACATGGATAAATGTTCCATGTGTGTCAAAACTGTCACCAACAAGCTTCCAGCTGTGGGTATTTGTGAAATAACCAACAATGTTGTATGCATAAAGTACTTCTGTGTTCACCTCCAAAAAAAGTCGTGCTGAGCCAAGCCCTCATGTCAGTACTGACTCGAAACATGGGTTATGTTCACACGTCTGTCCATTATCAACTTATGCAGCATTCAAATGCCTCGTCTCAAAGTGGAGTGATAGAAAGGTGCATTAGCATCGCACAGGGACTCCTTGAACTGCGACAGCGAGCAATTTTGGAAACATTTCATATTTATTTTCTGGTGAGAAGGGCTCAGCTGTGGACGATGAGAGAAACAGGAAGTGTTGTATTTAAAGTAGACGATGGCTGGAGTGCTGGGGAAGAAGGAATTCGTGCTGGTGTCCTGGTGAGGTTCATAATGTTTAAATACACTTTTTTCCCCTCAATGATGAACCCAAACCCCTACAGAGACATCAAAAATGACTTGGCTGAATGCCCTCTACATCCTACCCCCTACCAGCATAACCACTCAACCCCTGTTGTTAACTCTTACGCCAATGGCAGGACTATTTTTAACTTCATCCCCATAGGTTTTCTATTCAAAATCCTGTTAGGTTTAGATGGGGAATTTGAGGACAAGGGTCAAAGGTCAAACCACCATTCACACAATACTACACTGTAAAACAACAATGAACGCAAGTAGCAATCGTAATAGGAATTTTATTAGAGTTAATTATCATAATACAGAACATTACATTAAAAAAACAAGTCTACACTCGTCCCCAGCCTTCTCGATCCGGTTCCCGCCAATTCTCTCATATCTCCTCACCTACTCCTCCCCCTTCCACTGTCACCGTCCCACTCCCCCTTCCTTTTGGTGGGAATCCTTCCCCTGACATCCCTTACACGTGTATACAGACTCATTATGTGTTGCCAGTGGAGCACTATGGGTGAAAACATATACCATATAATCAGAGAAAAAGCATACCTAATGAATCAGCAGACCTCTCGTAACTTTATTTCATTACCCTAAAACGGAACATTACGCTTAACAGTATAACATATTAACAGTATAACATATTAACAGTATAACATATTCAAAGCTTCTCCTGCACATAAAGTTCAAACCACATTATGTGCAGGAACAGGGTATCCCTCTGTTGCAATTAATTTAATATTTTCCTCAGTGGTAGCCTAATGGTGGATGCTTACACTTTGTCCCACGTGCGATCCATGGTCGTGGCAAAGTGGAATATGTAGTATCACCACTCCTTTATTAAACAAGATGAGAGACCAAATTGCAAGGCATACTACGTAGGTGATGTGGTGTACTCATATTAACATACCATCTTGTAAATATGAATTTTAATGAGGCTACCATGTACAAACTTATGATAAGAGGACAAATAAAATTCGTGATGTGAATTAGATATGCAACATTTCACAGAGTTGTTGAAATGTGGAGCACGTTAAACCCTTCAGCAGCCAGTACACACAATCCAGGTATTTCTGTGAGATTTATTCACTGAGGGTAATTGAGATTTCATTTTATATCTATCCTTTTTAGATATTAATTTTAGATTAACTCAAACTATGAGTGCAAGTCATTTTCAGTTCAATTTTGATCCACGTTGCAGAGAATTTCATGAGAAGAATTGGTTTTGCAAATGTATATGCTTTATTTCCATATTTCATGGAATATAAATATTTACAACATATAAAATGTATTTATACATACATAAACTTCATTTAAACCCAGGTGAGAGTCTCATGACACAGAAGTATATCTTTGCGAGAGAGAGCGAGAGATCTGGGCCAGCAAAACATTAATATATATCAAAAAAATATTTACTACAGAAATCAAGCACGACAATTGTAGAAATCAGAAACTAAAAACTCTTCACAAAATGAATGGAGGCAATATATGGAAGATAGGTCTCTGACGCCTGTATATTTTGAATTAGCATGTTCTTCCTGTGGTCGCATGGATTTTTTTCTCCGGGTCCTCCAGTTGTTTCCTAGCAACATTTAGCAACATGCATTTAGATTATTTTGCTGCTAACATTTTCCACATGGTAAGTCACTTTGTTGAGCTGTTATTTTGTGGCCAGGTCACTTCTGAAAAATAAGTTAATATAGGTCAGCGGGCTTTGCCTCGTAGGATAATAATAGGTTTGTTTTCTCAAACTTCATATTTCTCTCTTTACAATTTTTTTACCAGGTTTGTCAAGGTCAAATTTCTCTCCTCCGGCCGCACTCACTGACATGCTAATTTCTCTGCCTCCCCCCCCTCTATATAATGCCCCATCACAGAGTCGTTGTTTCTCTGTGTGTCTCTCTCTGTGTCTCTGTGTGTGTGTCTCTCTCTCTCTGTTTATGTGCGTTTCTATGTGTCTCCATGTCTGTGTTTTTTCTCTTTCTTAAATTTAGCAATCTTTGGAAGAACGCAATCAACCAGGTAAAGTGTTAACTCTTGTGTTATCCGACTCTCTGTGTTGCATTGCATTACATTTCTAAGTTGACCAGGTTTGTTTTCTCATTCATTCATATCTGATGACGGTTGCTTGTGTTGCAATCAAAACGTCGTATTCTATTATTTATTTAAGTTCATTTATACGTGACTTTACCGAAAGAACCAAAGTAGGATAATAAAAGTTCTGTTTATTTGCATGTTTTTTTTAAGTGATTTGTTTACCTACATCGCATTCCTGTCGCGTTTTGTATTGTTTATTATTGTAACGTTCTGACCCACCTCTACTGGACATCTGTGAAAAGAGCTTCATAGCTCATCGAATGTCTCCAATACAGATAATTATTCTGATTCTATGTCCTGGGAGATTATTTTCTGCACGTGGAGGGAAATATTGGACATAATGATGAACAACACGTGCCACATATAACACGAAGGCTTTCGGGAGAAATGTTATTATTTATGATTGATTTGCGGGGTCAGATCGCGTGAGTAAAAAGTGTCTCGTACACCCTCCTCCACCGGACATGGTCACTCAATAAAGTTGTAACATGAGTTGTACGCCTTTTGGCGTCTTCTGGTCCAACACCAATGGAGACTAGGCTCTAAGAAAAGCTGTCTCGGGTGGAGACCAATCAAATTCAACGACAGTGCATATTATTATCAGAGTTGTCTTTTTTGTTTGCATTTTGACTGCTTGTGTTGTGGTCATTGCAAACATGATGCCTTGAATAAAGGTGTCAGTTTTTGTGCCAGTTAAAAGGGTAAAACCTATTCCTATGAACAAAATGTGCCGATATAATAAGAAATCAAAATAGCTTTAACCGTTCGGATAGCTACCGTCTTAGTGTTTCGTGGAAGCGAATCATCAAATAATACATTATTTAAATGCATGCCTACAAAGGGCAGCGTACTACAATAGGGAATACCGTTGGTAGGCCTATTTTAATAAACACAATAGACAGGAAGGACAAGTTCAAAGGGCTCGCATAATGCACATGCATAATGTACGTTCCCTCAGTAATCCCCCCCCCCCCAATCATTGTGCAAGAGTGCAGAAGGGTGGTCAACACATCTACCCCTCAATATAAAGAACGAAACAGTAAGACTTCTAAACAAATATGGCTGTCGCCTGATGAAGCTAGTTGTAATTACTGGTGAAACGTCGTACTCAGTTTGTAAATGTTGTGGCTTGGCTCTCCAACACACCGGTGTGCTGTACTAGTGACGAATTGGCATGCTCTGTTTACGTGGCAACTCTTACTAATTAGCTGTGTCGGGTGGTGGCGGGTTTTAACGACGCATTTATATATTTACGCGATCTAACCCAAAAACCTCTATTATGGATAATATTGCTTCAGCACACCAGTGTGTCGGAGAGCAATCTGCAACGTTTAACAACTGAGTTCTGAACATGTGCTCCAACCTAAAACGCATCAGAAAAGCTAGTTCAAATTTGAACATTTATTTTGTTTTGTTTAACACTTGAGAACTCAAAATACCATGCTAGTCTCATTTCCGGGAGGGATCTATGGACATATTATAGAGATTATACGAAATTTCACAACATTTGTATGAACATTTTTACATATATTTATATTCTTTAGCACTATTGCCTCTTTCAAAATCCTTGCAATTGAGCAGGAATATTAGGGGCTGTCCATAAATGACGTCACGCGATTTTGGCCGATTTTTGACCCCCTCCCTCCCCCCCTCATCATACGGCGTCACAAAAAGTCAGATCCCCCTCAAATATGACGTCACAAAGCTCTGCCCCCCCCCCTCCAACCATATTTCCATTTTGAAAAAAAAAAACATGCTTCAAATCATACTCTTTGGTTCTTTCGGTAAAGTCACGTAGGTAGAAAAATGATAAATCACGACGTTTAGATCGCAACACAAGCAATCGTCATCAGGTGGGACAACCACAGCAAGAAACAAACTGCTGAATGCTGACAGCACGCCGAGTGCAATCCAAAGGACATGTAAGGGGAGAGATCGGCCGATCTCTCCCCCAGTGACTCAAGTGCTGCAGAATGAAAAGCCCTGGTAGAATAATTTTAAAAAAATGTTTAATAATAATTTAAAAAAATTTACAAAATGTATGCTTCTCCATTATCCCATGGAGAAGCAAAATGCTCCTTCATGGAATAAATAAAAGGTGACCTTAGTAAATAATCAAATAGTTAACAATGAAAATTTTAATCAAAATTAGTATTCATATTCTTGGTTCTTTCGGTAAAGTCACGTAGAAGGGAAACAATAAAAGAATAAAAAAATAAAATTAATGTTTTATATTTTTATTTTTATATATATTTATTATTTTATTGTTTCCCTTCTACGTGACTTTACCGAAAGAACCAAGAATATGAATCCCTGCAGTCACGAAAGGTTTAAATTAAAAAAATAGTATTGTTATAACAATTATATTTAATTTAGTAGAACGTGTTGTTTATATTGATTTAAAGTTGCACATTTTGATGTGACGTCACATTTCTCAAACACCCCCCTCCCCCCCTCGTCACACATGGTCACAAATGTCTGACCCCCCCCCTAGGTGCGTGACGTCATTTATGGACGGCCCCTTAGGAGTGGATGCAGGACTAAGCAGTGGACGTTGTAGTAGTGAGTTACAAGCATGCTCGGCTGTACTCCAGGCGCATGCACAATGTATGTTTTAATTCTCAATAATATCTGGGTCAGTGAAATCATGAACCGGAATGTTAACATGGGTGATGGAGCTCCACAGCAGGTGGCCGGCCTCGCATACACAGATTTAATTTGTTGCATTCGAACATTCACATATACTCAGCGTGTGTGTGTGTGTGTGTGAGCTTTTTTCTGCAACATTTCACAACTGAAGTGCCGTTTATGTCAATATCAATTAGGGTTTTTTTTGTTGTAAAGGTCAATATAAAGCACGTAGACATCCTATGGCTCTCTTCATTAAACTCTGTGGGTAAGTGTTGCTAGTGATGCTTATAATTTTATGGTCTAGTGTAAGAGGGTAATGAGTGGGGTGACTAACATTACACCCTTACCGCCTCCCTTGCTCATACATGCATGCACTCTCGTACGTTCGTTCAGGTTATACCGTGTGTTTAGCATTTTGTCTGCCGTTTCACTAATAATCTTGGCAGCATTTTCAGAAAGATTTCCTAAAGAAGCTCCAAGCACGTCGGGTGAAACGACGGACAGCATGCCGATACAATAACATGAGGTACAACCTGAACACACATCGGAGAGCTATCCAGCACAACCGCGAACCCCTACTGAGTAGTAAAAAAACACAGATCTCCTTATAGCCTTAGGAGCCGTCCATAAATGACGTCACGCACCTAGGAGGGGGTCAGACATTTGTGACGATGTTTGACGATGCGGCGGGGGGGGGGGGTGAGAAATGTGACGTCACATCAAAATGCGCAACTTTAAATAAATATATAGACAACACGTTCTACTTCATATTCTTGGTTCTTTCGGTAAAGTCACGTTGAAGGGAATACAATAAAATATAATAAAATATATAATATATTGTATTATTATTTATTGTTTTCTCTTCAACGTAAAGTCACGTTGAAGGGAAAACAATAAAATATAATAAAATATATAATATATTTTATTATAATTTATTGTTTTCCCTTCAACGTGACTTTACCGAACCAAGAATATGAATCACTGCATTCACGAAAGCTTTAAATAAACGTTCTACTTCATTAAATATACTTTTTAATAAATGTTTTCCCCTACAACATCAGAGTGCAGCGCCAACTTAAATACGCAACTACAATGACAATAGTTTAAAGCGATTTGAAGCATGTTTTATTTATTTTTGTAGGGGGGCAGAGCTTTCTGACGTCATATTTGAGGGGGGTCTGACTTTTTGCGACGCCGTGTGACGAAGGGGGGGGGGGAGGGGGGGCGTCAAAAATCGTCCAAAATCGCGTGACATCATTTATGGACGGCCCCAAGTGCTGTTAGCGAGCACCTGTATCAAGACCGGCGCGGGGCACGAGGGATTGGGCGGCCAGCAGCATGCACGGCCTTTGTCTCCGGAGTGGCGATGTTTACACGCTGCACCAGGAACTGATTTGAGGTTGAGTGGTCCGAGGGAAGACCCTGGACTGGATCAGATATCCATCACTGATGTTGGCCGTGGAGACATAGAATGGATTTTTTTTTTTAAATTTTGATCATTAACTCTGATAAAATCCCTATCACGATTACTAGTGCATTCATTTGTTTTTTGTTTTACAGTGTAGTATGTGAATGGTCGTTTGACCTTTGACCCTTATCCTCAAATTCCCCATCCAAACCTAAGAGGATTTTAAATAGAAACTCCACGGGGATGCATCTAACTCGGGCTGCCAGTTTCGTCGTGCAATGCGCTAGCTGCAGAGGCCACCGCTCCTCGCATACACGCTCACGTGCACACTTACATGTATGTGCCGACGCAGAGGTGTGTACAAATGCGTTGCAGGCATGCATTTACAGCACTCCCCCCCCCTCTCCAAGCCCGTAGATATTATGCACATTGTAGAGCCACATGTCAGCCTCCATTAGCAATCCCTTAAATTAAGACAACCACATTGCTTCAAAAAGCCTTGAGAGACCAAGCAGCACGTCAAGCCATGTGTCTCCTCAAGCTCTAATAAATGCACGCGCAAACACAGAACACCAACTGGACGTGCATTAAGAAGTCAATATCAGAAACAATATTAGTACCTATTGGCAATGAACAATTCATACAGCCTTTATAGATTCAATTACGCGCACAGATGAATGTGTCCACTCTGGTAGTGATTTGTGTATGCAGAGGTTAGTTAAAACAGTTGAGCTTGCATGAATTCCTACTTTTTCCAGGATAATGGGTGTTTTTTTTTAAATCCAAACGTGAGTCAATGAATTGTCACAATTTGGTGTTGCAATTCCATTCAAGAGTCGATTACTTTTTTTACGAACTTTTCTTTTACCATCTTATTCCCATATTTGTGTTTTGTTCTGTCTTGTTTATGCATTGTAATCGTATGCAAATACAACATTACCATACCATGTTTTATAGAATGTGCATAATTTGTAAATCGTTAATTAGCATGCACAATTATATGCATGTATAATAAACATTTTATGGTTCAATCCATTGTTACATCCCTAACTCTATGCATTCAAACATTTTTAAATCCACACACACACACAAATGCAGGCAAGTAAAATTATACGAATAATACTGTCCACATTATTAAATACTACCCAAAAGTCGACATTCCCAGTCATATTTTATTTCAGTGGTACAACTAATTAAGTGTCATAAGATTTCAGTTTCTCTTCATAGGGAACGTGCTACTGTTAATGATTGCAAACCAAGGAATGAATCTGCTGTCTGAAAATGTACTTAAAAAAATGTACTAGAGCTATTATTACACAGCGGGTCAGAATTATTCTCGAAAAGTCCTGCGGTTTCTTATGCTGCACTTCCATTGCAATATCATCACCACTGCCTGATAACTGAGGACACCAGCAGTGGCAAGCTGCCAGATACACAGGCCACCCAGGAGGTGGTTTAGAGTGAGGAAGGTGAAAAGTTGGCTAACTCGAGCAGCATCATTGCTATGTGTCAATGTTACTGTGTATTATACACGCAAGTCAAAGAGTAAATCAGAGGGGACATTTTTTCTTTCGATTTTGTGCTTTTGATATGCAATGCGGTTCTCTATCGGCCCAGCTATGGCCATTACTGCTGCCCTCTGTACATGCTGCTCTGAAGGTATTTCTATAGGGAAGCGATTCAATATCAAATATTGCACGAGATCTCAACAAGCGGCGGCAAACCGGTCATGGCATTGGCCATTAACGTTTAAATTTGCATCTTGCAGTCAAGTGCAAATTCGTGGAAAGCAGCTCATTCATTCCGTGAAATTATGCAATTAACGCAGAGTCTGCAACCGGATGCATTAACATTCATGAGCTTTTACCTAAACTGTACAATGATTATCATCACGATGTATAGGCCATAGGTGTTCACTGCACATTTCGTCATTCGTTTACACTTTCCTCTGTCTTGTGCCAATATGATCAAGTAGTGGCCACCAATTCTCTTATTTCATCAAGACATTCTTTGTTAGACCTTTCTATATTTTTCCGGTTGCTTCCATTTTTTCCGAACAACACACTTTTAACGTTCCTGTGGTTGTCACTCCTACATAATATATCTTGTAAAACTCTAATTAGTGTTTAAAATAAATAAATTAAAATATTTTCGGTTGAGCTTATTTCACGCATATAGATGTACAGCAAGGTGGCCCAGTGATAGAGTGAGCAGCTCGCAATTAGAAGACTGCAAGTAAAAATACTGTTTGGGAGTTGAGTCAGCCCATCATTCCCCCAGGTTACATAAAATGGCTACCACTTTGCAGATAATTTAACAGCGGTTGTCCTATGGACAAACTTGATCCCCACCATCGGAACGTGGACTTCACAATACTGTCTGAGGGCTGTAAACTAAAGATAAGCACCACCTCTGGTCTATTTGAGCAATAAATCACTTTAACTTGACATTGACGTCCATATTCGTTTCTGTGACATCACGTCTAGGCACGCATACAACATGGATGTTTGCTCATATGTATTGCTGATTATGTAACTATGACGCTATAAACAATAACGGATTATAACATTCAGTCACTCATTGTGAAACAAACAATTGCATCTCTTCTGCCTCCTCCAAAAGTCTTAAACATATGTTTGTAATATACAGTGTATGTTTAAGTGTATACATCACTTTGTGTATATATGTATCGATAAGGCTTGGGTATCTCGAAACTACAAGTTATGTCTTCATTAAATCCATCTAAATGTAGCTCGTCTGCCCTGCAGACTCTGCTTAAGTTGGGTGTCCTGGATTACGGTTCTTTAATTGGAAAAAATCCAGGGAGTGCATGCTACCTCCGTGTGCAAGCCTTCTGCCATGCAGCTTCTGAGTCATGGCCTGAACCATAGTTTAATTTGACCTAGGTCGACAGTCTGGAATTCAATATCCACCGTCAACACAGATATAACCTAAGCTAATTTCAGAACGGCAGCACCTTCTTTTTTGAGAATAAGGAGAATCCTGGACTTTATTATTTTCATTGCTCACCACTCCGTGCACTATGTGTACCTACAGCCCTTTGTCATTCTACTGCTGGATGAAGGCCTCCCTGTTGCCGTGGAGGTTGTTTGACTATTATTCACTATGCTAGTTGGTTACGGGGTTAATTAAGGCAGGGGGAATGTACTTGGGATCACAGAAGTAGAGTACAACAATACATTTTGCTGCAGTGCCCTCTGCTGCTCACAGCACGCTGTTATGCACGAAGGTTACCCTTTTGCAAGCACTAACTCTGGCTCAACGCTTGCTTCGCGTCCGAGATCTGATGAGATGAGGGCGCATTCACAGTGGGTCTGTTTGTAGGCCAAGGGCCAACTATGGCGTGCTTGTATACAATTATTTGTTCGAGCAACAAAGAACATGTGATGATGATCTCTAAAGTGTTTAGCCAATGGGTATGGATGTAGTAACACATTGGTAACACATGATCTCGCAGGATTCCATTATTTAAAAAATGACACATTGCGTCTAATTGTAGGCAATAGAAAATATATACTGAAAAACACAACGGTACATATACGAACAATACATTGTATTTTACATACTGAAGGCAAGACATTATTTTAGATGGTACATTGATTTTTTTTTCGAAAATACTCTTATGATGGCAAAATGTGCATTTGTCATACTCTGAAGCAAATACATGGAGGGTTCACTTCCTCTAATCATTACCCCTTGCTTTGAACTCATGTCAATTATTCAAATCTGTATCAATCAATGACAAGAAAATAACAGTAGTTTTTCATTACTATTTGCTTCGATTTTTCCACCCTACATAAACAGTGTGCAGAATTCAGAATCTATTCAATAACATGACTCATCGCAGCTCATAATTTGTTTTCCTGTCAAGCATTCAAGTTCATCTTAAAGCCGATTGATGCTGATGCATTGGCAGTATACTTTACACATAATACACACCAATAACAAGTATTGTAAACGTAGATGCCAGGACACATTTTAACGTGTAATAATTGTAAAATAGACATTACAATATTTCGTCAATCCACTGCTGGAGGAAGCCCCTCCCCCCGCTCACCCTGTACACACACACGTTGTTGGCCAAGGGGATTGTTTGACCGCACTTTGGCAGGCTTGTATCCGTGATTTGAGGATGGGGTGGGAAGGTCTCAAGAGCATGTCAGAAAGCCACACGGCACCAATGTTAGCCGCGGCTGTGAATTTAACTTGGGGTTTATGAGTTCATGGTGAAGTGGATTTACTTCAACCCTGAGTTGATATATTAAATCTCCAATTTAACTGCATTTAACATCAATTGTATTATTGTTATACTTAAATACTGTAATACCACCAATGTCGGGTATCATCCCGATTGAGAACAAAAGAAAACCAGTCCTTTTAGTCCAAATACGCGTATATTTGTAATTCCCTACTGGAATTTAAAGTCATGACTAAATGGGAGCGAAAATAAGATTTTTCCGAAATTTTTATGTCATTTTTTTTAACCACGCCTTTCTCTGTAGTTTGAAAGGTCTTAATTTTCCAAATAGGGCCAGATTTTTCTTTACCGCACGAGACGACCAAATTAATTGTTTTATTTATTGTAAGCACAGCAATCAGATAAGGGACTCACTTCGTTAAACAAAGAACAGTCACCTTCATTTCCTCAAAGGATGAACACACAAAACACAGTGCAGAAAAAGGCACTTAAAGCTCACCAAATGCCAGTGTGCCATCGGATGTATGAAACAACTCAAAAGCGTACAAAAATGATCTCGAATGAAGATACGCATTACATTTTTTTGTTTCAATATGTTTGATAGCTTTGCTAATAATTGATCAGAGATGCTACATCCATACAGACACACACGATCATCTACTTAGTAGCACACTCTAAGGATTTAACCAGGCTCCCCAGTCTTGTATATTGATCTCATCATTTGAGAAGATTGATCCACAAGCTATGTTTTGTTTGAACTATAAAAAAAAAATCTTCGCATGGAGGTCAATAAGGTTGTGTGAGATCATCTTCAGAAAATAGGTCAAACTTTTGGTTAATTTAGCAAAATTACGAGTTTTGTGGATTTTTTTGCTACACAAGAAGGAAAAATGCTGGAAATAATTAAAAGTTTACGAATATTACAGCTTCCACATATTTCCAGTATACACACTTCGACATTCCCACTTTCATACGATTCAACGAAAATATGGGCTCTCAAAAATGCCTATAGATATTTTTTAAGGTGATACATATTTCACTGTTAAATATCCGAAGTAGTACAATCTTTACTGAATGAAACAGGCACATTTTTGACAAGTGAGTAAAAATCATGCAAGTAACATGTAAGATTTTTTTTTTAAATGGCAATATCTCCTGCTGTGTTTAAAATATTCCTGGTGTACTATACATACTTCACAAAAGCAAAAATACTAATGAGACCCCATTACATCACAGATGCTGTATCTCATACAAAATATACATTGATAATCTAATGCTTACCACCTTGATAATTGTTATTTCTTTTTTGCTTCCCCTCTCCAGGGAGCAAACACTCAATTAGCATCAATTTACTCATGATTAGTACTCAGTTATGGGAGTTGTGTGTGGTCAGTTGGATTGTTTAGAAGGTAGGAACAGAGCAAGGGCACCACGGTGGTGAGATGTTATTTCCCTCGCCTGGTATGCAGGAGGTCATGGGTTCGATTCTGCCCTAACATCTGTATATTTGGAGTTTGCATGTTCTCCCCGTGGTCGCGTGGATTTTTCTCCAGGTCCTCCACATTTTGAAACATGCGTTTAGATTATCCGGGCTGCAATAGACTTGCACATGATAAGGAACTTCGTTGAGCTATTGTTTGTGGCCAGGTCGCTTCAGAAACAGCGTTATATAGCTCGTACGTGGTAAAATAAAGCAATTGTTTCGTTTTTTTTTATTAAAAAAATAGATTGGTCAATCTGGGTGCGCTAATGAGCCTTGCTTTGTGATAATGATTAGTTGATGACTCTAAATTACCTTGTGTGTAATTTGTGCCAAGTTTTGCCATCCCTGGGGCTAGTATTTTTTGGGGGGTGCCCTAATGATTATGAACCCATTCATAGCAGAACAGCCTTGCTCCTATGACAAGCAAGGTTAAGGGATATGTAAACCGTCTGCTAAGTGACAAATAAAGCTGGATGTTCAATGTGCAAATTTTATCACTTCATTGTTAAAAGCTTTGTATATTTCCATTGGTGTAATGTGGTAAGGATCCTGGCAATTAATGACAGCACAACTAATTGCATAGTTTATCAGGGGTCATCTATGAATGCAAATGTAAAATATGCTCTAACTACAAAATTTTGGTAAGGGACAATATATATTTTAGAATGCACGAGTTCTGCATTATACAGGAATATAATTGTTGATTGTATCTGTATCTAAGGCGTATTAAATAGGCTGTGTTTGTTATGCTCGTTAAATTGAAGTAATTTCCGTTTGTACAGAATTCTTCGCTTTTAGAATCATACTGAGTGACAGAGTGGTGAGTAGACAATTACTTTGAGCAGTAGACAACTGTCTCTTTAGAATTAAGGCATGATAAATGAGTATTCTGAAAAGCCTTTCACTGGCTTGCCATATTTTTTTTCACCTGAATGATGAACTACAATTTATTATCCTGTTTCCATAAATTACAATAATTATACATGGTAAAATTCCAAGCTCACATAATTTCAGCGTGGGACACGGAACTTGGTAATCAGAACATTTAATGCAATCATCATTCGGGCTTTTATAGTTTCTAAAATGTTCTCACATGGCAGGTTAGTGCAATACAAAAAAGAGCCCATAACCTGCATTGTTCTTTGAATCCTGTTTTCCATGGAATCACTCTATCCAGAGATTTGCAAACCATACATACTAAATACATTAATAATGTGCAAACCATACATACTCAATGCATTAATGAGTAGTACATTATCTCAAAAGAAAATTATTGCATTGTTGTTTGGTAAAATAAAGTTTGCAAGATATTGGTAAACGAATTGAGACCAGAGACCTGATTTTTTAAAAGCATGTTTAGCCATCAATCTTGATTTGAAGCTTTCGTGACTACATGAATTCATACTCTTTGGTTCTTTCGGTAAAGTCACGTAGATAAAAAAAAAATGACGAATAAATCTCGACGTTTCGATAGCAACACAAGCCATCGTCTTCAGGTGAAAAAAAATGATATACAGCAGGCGGACTGCTGAGGAAGAAATGTAGTGAGAGAGCTACTACAACCAAGGGTTATATACGTTTGTGGTGCGTACAACCTAAGGGTAAGTGGGCGGGACTAGGGATGGAATTTGCAAGTAAATGTAATCGCAGAGAGGTTTGATAAGTTTGATATATTTTTATTTTCTCTCTACAGGCATCACCTTTTTCCCCTCTGTAAATTTCACCCCCACCCTCTTGCCCGTTGCGACAGCTCCCCCTCCTCGGATTCGCCGACACTCACCCCTGTCCTCTCTGCGATTACATTTACTTGCAAATTCCATCCCTAGTCCCGCCCACTGACCCTTGTGTTTTCAGACATGACTTAAACCAAGAAGATGGATGCAAAATTTTGCAATCTTTGGAAGGACGTTGATCAACCAGGTATAGTGTTGACTGTTGTGTTCGCCAACTCTCTGAGTTGCATTACATTTCTATTTTTTCGTACATTGATTATATTGATGTAGTTTATATTTAGTTCGTTCACATCGGTTTATTGTATGACAGGTGGGTAGTTGCAGTTCTTTAGCGTTAATATACTAAATGCCTCTGTTGATATGTAAACTCTGACTTTAACATAGCCACTTCCGTGACCATTTACATGCTAAATCCTCACATTAACATCATGCTAATCTCCAAGTTACATGCTAATTTCTCACTTTAACATCCTGTTAATCTATCACATTAACTTAGCTACTTCAATGCTAAATTATTCTGTTGATATGTAAACTCCTTTGTCAAGACGCTCTGCTCCTCCCACCCAGCTTAAAAGACGCTGCCAAACTTAGCAGTGTTCATTGCAATGCTGTCTTCCCGACAGTTCTGTTTCTTCACCTGAAGAAGGCTGCTTGTGTTGTGGCCGAAACGTAGTGATAATTTTATTATATTATGTTTTATTTTTATTATTTTATTATTTCCCTTCTACGTGACTTTACCGAAATAACCAAGAAGATGAATCCGTGCAGTCATGAAAGCTTTAAATAAAAAAATTAAGTGTTTTAAGTTTAATATATTTTTCTTTTCTTCCTATCACCTTTTCCCCTCTGTAAAATTCACCCCAACCCTCTCGCCCGTTGCGACAGCTCCCCCCTCCTCGGATTCGCCGACACTCACCCCTGCCCTCTCTGCGATATATAATTTCATTTCACCTGAAGACGATGGCTTGTGTTGCTATCGAAACGTCGTGATATTAGTAATGTTTTCTATCTATGTGACTTTACCGAAAGAACCAAAGAGTATGTTTAGCCATCATTACATTCCTTTTCGTGGAATGCTATTTTTTCTTGCAGAGATCTTTGTCCCATAAATACAAATTTGCAATTCATGGAGAAGCAATTGTGCCACTTGTGGACCTGTGTTCCACTTTACTTCGATTAGCATGACATAATGGGCAATTGGGGTGGAGCTGGGGTAGAGTTAGGGTGGTGTGTATCATTTCACAGCTCCCCCACAATTCAAGAACCACTACTTCGCATGTGGAATCATAGTATTTTCCCGCCTGGGGGCGTCAAGGATCAAGTGACTGAGTAGTTGAAGTGGTAACCCACTTCCCCACATATTCTCTGCTGTCCTGATACATTCCATAAAAATATGCCTGATATTACAACAAAGATTCCCTTAGCTGACCCCTCCCAGAACGTGGTCTGCTGCAGGAAAATCTGTCCGTTGTGATGTTTGAATTTTTACCAACCATGCCAGAATGCTTCTAATGCTGTCAGAATGTGGCATGCAATATCTGATACATTCTGACACATTTTTACAAACACTGATCATTGGGGTGTTAAAAGGTGAGTTTTCCACACATAGAGTTTATAATAGGAGTAAAGGATGTAGCTCTAGTATCTGCGTTACATGTGTCAGTAGGAGATGGAAATGCACAGGTTATGCACAGGTGTGTAAGTGGGTAGAAATATGCATAATGCAGTGGGTTGTGAAAAGAACATGAAGAAATCTATTGCATTATTGATAGCCTTCATAAACCACTTAGGAAGAGAAAAAAGGGTCAACTCCAGTGTTGAGAGAGAGGTGTTTGGGGCATAAGCAATGTCTATCATTGTACAGGTCAGAGCACTTCACTTTATTATGGTACATCAACTAGAAGGGGAGATTATTGCCTTTGAATACATTGTCATGAGAAGTTAGTTCATGTGATAGGCCAGATGGCAAAATGTAGTAAAGAACATTTGATGTAATAGACAAGAAGAGGTTGCATGGATGACAATATGTGCAGAGTAAAGGTGGTTAGGCTGCCAAAACAAGCAATTAAGTGAGCACCCAGTTTGCCGACCAAGAGGCGTTATCTACTCCACATGGTGGGGTCCAGACCTATGAGGTTATAGTTTGTTGACTTTGCAACATTATAAGATCAGGTGTCAAATATGCAACAGTTGTGGGTTCGATTCCCGTTCTCGGCCAACACCGGTAACGAT
This sequence comes from Petromyzon marinus, assembly GCF_048934315.1. NCBI lineage: Eukaryota > Metazoa > Chordata > Hyperoartia > Petromyzontiformes > Petromyzontidae > Petromyzon > Petromyzon marinus. Next base: position 10,885,128 of record NC_133671.1, read on the forward strand.
TATCGGAACCATTCCAGGGCCTCCACTAGGTCGACTCAGCCTCAAATAGGTATCTGGCGCAGTGTGGAAACAAAGGTGGCCGGTCGAGGTACTGGCCCTCCACCCCATCGTGTGCCATGCTGGCCTTCATACGTGTTTGCTAATAGCGCTTGCCAAAAAAGTCTGTGTGGAAGCTACCTGGTCAATCATTGCATGTGAAGCTCCAAGCCTTCCCAGTTGCAGTTATGCCCTCCCTTCTCTACGCTTGTGAAATGTGGAGTCTTGTATTGGTTTGAAACATTCAGGCTGGCTTGCCTACGATCCATCCTGGGTTTAACCGGGCTGGAATGTGTCAGGAATTCACAGACCCTTGAAAGATCTACACAGAGTCTCATCAGTGAGCTTCTCCAGCAGGAAAGGCTGCGTTGGCTTGGTCAAGTAGCCCATATGCCCAGTCACCACATGGCCAAGCAGTTATTGATTGGCTGGATATAGGGAGATAAATGGGCGTGCCATTGTCGAGGGAAGAGATGGACTGATGCAATACAGGATGTGGAGCTGATTGGATTTGCTGAAGACTGGTACCAGTGGTGTCAAGATCAGCCTCTGTGGAGAAGGCTTGTGAAGCACTCTACTGAGTAGTTGGGGGCAATCGCCCTTGAGCAACAATAGAGTGACATTCACGTCAATGAGCAGGGCAGCAGGCAGCTAAAACGCAGAAAGTTGGCACATTGGGGAGCTCAAGTGGTGTATCTGCCCGTCATCTCGGTCAGTTAAGGGGCCATCCATTTAGTACGTACGCAAAAAATGTGTCAAAACGTGACCCCCCCTCCCTGTACGTACGCGTACTGTTTACACCCCCCCCCCCCCCCCACCTGCGTACGTACGCTTGATGCACCCCCACCCCCTCCCCCGAATGTTATCGAACGGCCGATATTTAATCCACGCAAAAACGATCAAGGTTTAATAATATTAACGTGTTTAAGCAAACAGATAGTCCACCGCTGGACTATCTAACTCATTTGAAGGCCAATGTAAACAAATTATTATCGAGGTTTCACCACCCCCCCCCCCCGTTTCCTATGCGTACGTACATTGTCAGTAGACCTCCCATACGCAAGAATACGCATTTGTGCTAACCCCCCTCCATGCGTACGTACTAAAAGGATGGCCCCTAACCCATAGCACCTGGGTCTGTCCCGTGGCCATTGGCCAGCGAACCTTCAAGACTCAATGTTGCCTCAATGTGTACCTGGCCTGCACAAGCTCCATGACAACGATACCACCCATTAGTGGTATGCCTGCGATTCATGTTGTATAATGGGGAGTAGAGGCACCGTGGTTTGCCATCTGTGCTGTGAACTTGCTGAATTAAGTTTTATTCCTGGTCATGGCTAACATTAGTGACCGGTGATATCTGAACCAATTTTGGGCCTCCCTTATGTCAAATCAACCTTAACTGAGTATCTGGTAAAGTGATTAAACATCAGCACTGAGAAGGCAGTGCTGATGCGTGTTGGTGGCCATGACAACACTACCTTTCCATGTACTGTGCCAACCTTACTAGGTGCTCGCTAACAGCTGCCCCAACCTGCTGTTTAAAGCCTATGGGGATTTGTGCTTTGCTTCTATGGGAGGAACATAGCTTTGTTCACACGATCATGGTTCATGCAACTCCCTCTGCATATTTGGAAATTATGTTCGGTATCTTAGATTATTTAGATTATTTGGCTGCTATAAATCTCCACATGATATGCCACTTCGCCATCATTTGTGGCCAGGTCGTTTCTGAAAAATAAGCTAATAGCTCAGTGGGCTTTACCTGGTATAAAAAAAGTAGTTTAATTTTTACGTACATAAAAAAAGTTATATGCCTACTTGTCCTATACTTTGCACTCATATCGTGTTTTTGTATCGTTTGTTGTAAATTTCTGACCTACCCCTACTGGACATCTGTGAAAAAGAGCTTCATAGGTAATCGGATTCCTCCAGTATAATTAAAGATTCCGATTCTGAACTTGTGGAGGCATGATTCAGTTTTCAGCATATCTCCTCCACATTGTACAGACTGATGGCATCTTCTTTGGTTCTTTCGGTAAAGTCATGTAGAATGAGAATAAAATAATAAATTGATAAAATAAAATAACACAATAATATTCTCACGACGTTTCGGCCACAACACAAGCGGCCTTCATCAGATGAAGGGACGAGACTGTCTGGAGGACAGCGCTGGAGTGAAAAATCCACGCTCAGATCGCGACCTTTAAGCTGTGTGAGAAGAAACAAAGCGCCTTGACAAAGGAATTAGCATAGAATTTAGTATTGAAATGGCTGAGTGATTAGCTTGTGACTGGTCACAGAAATGGCTATGTTAAAGTTAAAGCATACACATCCGCAGAGGCACCCCTTGACAAAGGCTGATGGCACTTTGTACAACAATTATGCAAGGCACAAAAATGTTCTACAAAGTGCACACACATACATTTAGTGTATTTACAAAATGACCTTATTTCAATAAAAGTATTTACATTAAAAGTAAGAGCTATGACAATTTAATTATAAGCTGTCATTAAAAAGGCAAAAACATCACATTTAACAAAGCACAATAGATAATTTGTCATTTTAGATTTCTACTTTCGGATGCGATTTTTTTACAATGTTATAAACAAAAAGTGTTATTAATTATTTGTTAAATGTGTAAAATGCAGTAACACTCCCCGCGAGTGTGCGTTGTTTTGGGAACATTAATCAAGCCACTTTGAAACACCATTAGGCAATAGTAATTAAAACATCGTAAACAGTGTCTTAGTTTGCTTTGCATATTTATATACATATGGGTGAGGCTGTGGTGAGGGCATTTGATGAAAAATCAGAAATCTGCCATTACAGGCCAGTGGTCCACGTAGCAGATGATATTTCGAGATATCAAGGGAATACGTCATTTCCATACTGCCTGAGGGCCACCGAGAGTGATGAGTGCCACCCTGTTTCCGATTTGAGAAATGGTCACTTTAAAATTCCAAGCCTATAATTATAATAATCGTATGCAATAAACTCATAAATCTACAGCTCTTTGTCAATCCTTTGCCAGATGAAGGCATCCCGCATGCAGTTTCACTCACTGTGGTGTGTGACCATTGAAACCATGTTCGGTTTAAATGGGGGCAGAGAGTGTGGTATCCAGGTGGCAGGAACTCCTTACACAGGACACGCACCTCTGTACCTGTGATGCCACAGCAACGAAGCCGCTCAGTTGGCGCCGCGCCTGCGAGGCCACCACAACAAAGCAGCCTGGCCGACGCTGCTTTTCCCCCACCACCCCCCACATGAGCCCCCACACACACACCCCCACGTAGGACCTCGTGGCGAAGTCACCTGGCCTCCAGGTTTTCACTCAGGAGCCCAGCCATAGTGGGAACATCCTCCACGGTTTCCTGGGGCCAGGGAATTGGCCGACTTCCCCCAGGTTGAATTACACTACGGCGCCGTGAATTGACGTGCAATTGCATGGTCACGATGAGGCCACTCCGCCACCGGGGTTAGGACACGCACAGCGCGGCAGGTAGAGGGGGGGACGGGGCCACGCACGCTGGGCGCGGGCACCCAGGAGGCAGGATCAGCCGAGAAAGCGCCTGTTTGGCAGAACAATTGTGCTCGTACGCCCCGGCCAATGCAACAGCCCAGCGGCGGCCCCTTTGATGGGTAAAGAGGGATGTGGACGGCGCTGAGAGCACCAATGCGGGGCATCGATCCGATTGGTCGTGAGGGCCGCCAGATCAGCCGAGGGGGTTCCTTTGATGTAGAGAGGATATAATGGGAGAGGAAAACGCGACGGTCAGTTCGTGTTCTCCTCAAGCCAGCGATTGGGGCCGTCGACTTCCCAGCCACTCGAACGTCCGTGTGACGAGTCGAAGTGCAGCGAGGATCTGCCCCAGCAGCTCCGTACGAGTCGAACCGTGAGTACCCGAGTGTGAGATATTGAGACCAGTGTGAGAATTCCTAAAGAGAGTAATTCGAAATAGGTGGGACAGATTGGGTCTTAGACCATCGGGAATAGGTTAGTTTTTCTACTAATATTGACTCCGGGATACGTAATATTTAGCCTCAGACTCGCCGAGAATAAACTGTCAGTGATCGATAACCTTGTCGTGTGGTTTCTGCGAGTGTGGGAAAAGCGCATGGTGGTGTGAGTCCGCTCGTCGTAACATGGAGGCGGTCAGTGTGTGCGCACCCGACCGAAGTTCCGGCGTCATTGTGCCCTGTATTTGTGGCGAGTGTGTATTTACCCACGTGTTTGCGCTCGCCCATGCGTGTAGCTCGTGGTTAGCGTGTGCGTGTGGTGAGCAGCGGCGGACTCGCACAGAGGCACGTGAGATTATTCATACGGCCTTTGTTTGGCGTGTGCGTGTGTACCGCAATACTCGTTCTAAAACCGAATACCCGCCCCGCCACCCTTCAAATAATCCCCATTACACACTTGAGGCAGCAACGCGTGTGCGAGTGACGTCACTGCCCTTTGACCCCTGCCCTGCCGTCCCGCGCGTGTGATTGGTGCACGGCGCTGTGAGAGCAGCGGTGCCGGATTTTGGTGGCTGCGTGTATGTGAGTGTGCGTGACTGCGTGTGGGGAGCCTCCTACAAACGTTTGTAGGAGTGAACGCGGGGAGACGAGGAAATTAATCCTAGGTGGCCGAGCGCCAGTCCCGAGCTATGCCTCACAGGGACGACATGGAGGGGGTGGGGTCGCGGACTCGAGGAGCCATGGCATGAGAGGGGCAGTCGGGGAGCAGTAGCCCTGACCCGAACCAGGAGATGGGGAGCAGCGACTCTCAAGGGACGGAGGGGTCGGGAGGCAGCAGCTCCCCCGGAATCAACCCTCTACCGAGGGAGGAGCCGGAGGCCAGCAGCCTCCATATACCACTGCCCCATCTGCTGTTAAGCTACATTTATATTTATTTTGTAGTGCATTTATACTTGCTAAAATGCTGGTATAACATTAAGAATTATTATAAAGTAGCAAAAGGCAAACTAATATATTAGCTCTGGTATAAGTGAGTATACATAAGCATACGGTCCAGCAAACAAACTGGCATAAAAAGCTATGATGTGAAATTGGGTTATTTTAGTTCGAAATTTTCTGTTTGTGGGTTTGTGGGTTTTGTGTGTGTTCACGCTCTTGCAAACGATTTGCCTCTCCAACGGTGGGGTTTACATAAAAAAAAATATCTAGGTACCACGCCGTAAGCCCCGCGGTGAGCAAGCGTTATTCCTTTTTCACATCCGACAACTTTAAATTAGTTTAATTAGCGATATAGTGCGATTTTTGTGCGCTTCCCTTTTGTTTATTTATTTATGACGCGTGCACGACCATACCAACTCACGCGCCTTTGGTGGGGGGGGGACAGCCCATGCCAAGTCGCACGCCTTCGGTGGGGGTGAGGGGGACATTTTCTTTCGCGTTAAAAATGCTTTAAATTACACTAAACGCTGACGTTAATTCTTCACTGTGTGATGTCCCCCCCCCACCCCGATGCATGCAGTTATTGCTACTATAAAGTCGCTAGATGCTACCACGAAAGGCCGTAGATATTACTGCAGAGCGGCCTGGGAGATCGTGGCTGGGGGGGGGGGGGGGTCAGGGGTAGCAGCCCAGCCCCAGCCTGCCAAGGTGCCACCTCGGCCGGCTGGACAATCTAGGCGAGGCCGGAGGCTGTGCACGGGACTAGGCCTCACAACGCCACTCTGTCAGGGTGAGTACTTTGTGCTATAGAGTACTTTGTGCTATACAGTCCATAAATACTGCTATAGAGTCAGCATGTACTACTGTAGTGATAGCAGGTACCACCACAGTCAGTACGCACTGCTGTAATCATAGCAGGTACCACCACAGTCGGTATGCACTGCTATAATCATAGCAGGTACCACCACAGTCAGTATGCACTACTGTGATCATAGCGGTGACCACCACAGTACGCACTGCTGTTAGATTTTTAAGAGTAGTTTTTAAATATTTTTAAGACCCGGACAACACCGGGTACTTCCCACTAGTAGTATGATAAAATGTAGTACCGTCACACCTCGGTATACGACCACTTTGGAATATGTCGAATTTGGTACACGTCGTGTTTTGACGAGAAAAAAATGTCTTGGGATACGACGTCTTGCTTGGGATACGACGTGCTTGCTAGAACTTGTATGGGTCGGGATGAGTCACCGCGTACCCGCGAAGACCCCGCTCACGACTGAAACAAAGCGCCGCTCCTCAGTCTGCCTGTATAGTAGATCTCGTTCAGTGCACAACCCTTGCTATAACTCTCTGTGAATTTTCACGTGTTTTTTGTCATTATAACGTGAATGTTTTGCGAATTCACTCAACTCCTCTCAGCAAGGTAAAGTGATGTTATTTTTCGATTTAAAGCTTTCTTGACTGCAAGGATTCATCTTCTTTGGTTCTTTCAGTAAAGTCACGTAGAATGAGAAACGTCGTGAGAATATTATTGTGTTATTTTATTTTATCAATTTATTATTTTATTCTCATTCTACGTAACTTTACCGAAAGAACCAAAGAAGATGATGTTATTTTTTTCAATTTATTTATGCATTCATTTTAATTTATGTATGCATTGTAGTAATACGTAGTGTTTAAATTATTTTATACAACCCCATTAATGTATAATATGCCATATAAAACATTATTTCTTATACTCTGGAACGGATTATTTACTTTCCCTTGATTTCTTATGGGAAAATTCGTTTGGTATACGCCATTTTCGGTATAAGTCCTCCTACCTTCTGGAACGAATTAACGACGTATACCGAAGTACCACTGTATTATAAGATTTATGTGGCCAATAGAAAAAACAAATTTAGATCAAAATGTAATATCATTTGCTTTAGTGTGTTAAGCATGGAGCTGTTGTCTTCATGCAATCTCAGCAGACCTACAATTACAAAGCAAATAAAATTGTTCAAATATGTAAATGCCCATTTGAAATGTTAATGAAGCAATATTAAATGAAGAATTCCCTCTTTTTTTTAATTGCAACTTTAACACTAATGTAATGTTCTAAATGACATGCTGAACAGCCCAGAGAGCGAATTGCTATAGCAACTACTGCTGATTGTGCGAAAACAATTTAGTTAGTCTTTCACTGACTGAACACAAAAGCATGGCTGTAATGAATGGTGAGTCGTAATATGCTCACATGTGTCAATCAAATATATGAAACAGATAATGGGGCCAGTCTAATATGGGTATTTAAAAATTGCACATTATAGCCATTTATTTTCATAAGGCGTTAACTTATTGTAATGTTCAATATGACATAATATGATATAATCTGTCACAAAAAATAATCCTCGATGATGGTGTGTATTTTTAAAATATGTAATAGTCATTAGTTCATTAAAATCTCGTGTGGGACTCTGACACACATTGAGTATACTTCAAATTCAAAAAGACGTATGTCATTTGCTTTTAGCCAATACGGGCAATTGTTATTGTGCGACATGCCTTTTTTAATTAACTATAGCTGTGTAAATTGTTAGAATTAATGAAAGTAGCAAGTTATCATGGTGATAAAACATATAATATCAATGTATTTTATATAAACATTGCATATGGTTTTCAAAGTAAGTGTGGAGGCTTTATGAAGCCAGGACATTGAAATATCTACATGAGCCACTCACAATGTCTCACGTTTCCTTTCAGTTTTCACAAAGAAGTTAGCAAACCCCAGAAAATGCAAACAATTATTGAATTTAACAGTCAGATTTTTTTTCTGCACTGCATTATTTTTCTTATCATTTTAAATCATGAAACTTTATGGGTGGTATTCTAACAAACACATGATTTATAGCAATGATACATCTACTCCAATCCATTAATGGGTTAGAATTCAGCTTTTGGATTTTTCAGTAGAAACTTTATGCCACAGCCATTCCCACTCAATGCATGAGCACATGTTGGTGCTATTCTGCCCTGGGAAATTGGCAAAGAAAACACTAATAATAGGGGTTTTCCCCTTTTTTTCTGGCAACAAAACTGAAACCTTTTTACAAGGATTCATGTCTGCATTAACCACAATACCTGCAGTAAAAATGCAAACAAAAAACATACTATGATAATATATGCATTGTCCTTGAAACTGATTGGTCCACACCAAGGGACGGCTTTCTTTTGAGCCTCGACCCAATTGGTGCTTGACCAGATGACGCCAGAAGGCACTGTTACTAATGCCAACCATTCACATGTTACAGTAGAGTTGATGCAAGGGAAATTCACTAGCATGCAGACTTCACACCATACATTGCACCAACGATAAAAGAGGAAATACATTCATAATAACACATTACTTTCCAAGCAAAAGTCTATTAAAAGCTATTTCTATTTTTATTCGAATGTGTCAACACAGAACACTGTTGCCTGACTCGTTTCAAGGTATGAGTCTATATGCTCTTCATAAAAAAGAAGGCAGTAGGTGCGAAACAATTAGGCCAACGTATAATTGTTGTGAATATGATGGGTCTGCCGTTAGCCTTGTCACAGTTTTTTACATTGCACCGAGACAGTGTTGCTATTACTTTGCTCATTGTAGCAGAACGTGTGGCACTATGTCCCACAGTTTATCCTCTAAGTATTTCTCGACTAATACAATACACGTTCATAGACTACCAATCTGTTTGGATAACACTATAATATGCTCAACCACAATAGGGGACTCTTCATTAAAGCTACAAGATTGATACAGCTTGATAAGCTGCAAAAAAAAAAGATTCCCTAATTCGTGTAATTTAGACTGTAGCCAATGTAAGAGCATGAAATTCAATAGGGGTTAAATACAATTTCTGGAGCAATTATTTATTTTAATATTTTTTATGAAACATACAGTACCTTTAATATCATGAGACAAAATTTGTTATTTTAAACCCATCGTATTGAAATGTAGATGAATGAAATGTACTGTTGAAGTAGCAACATTCTCAGAATTGTTTTGATACCCCCAGATTAATATTTTTTTGTAAAATCAAGCCAAAATAGGTATGACTTACAGCATGAAACATTTCTAAACACCATGACATCCATTCAGTGAGGAAGAGTAGGCCACACGCCCCCTAAAGGGATTCTTTAGAGCTCCCTTTGGAGGAGGTCCTTCTGTCAACAATGGTGGTCAAGTCATTGCAGGCTTGCACCTTTTCCTTTTTTAATCACTTCCCAGATATTAACATTTCACATGGCTTGAACGAATCCTTAATTATCCCTGAGCAATTCCTTGCTCTACATTTTGACTTGTGTGATTGAATGTTCACGTGCTGGTGTGCATACGCATTTGTGCGCACATTGCATGTATGAAGAAATGTATGGGGAGGAAATATGGAAAATTATTAAGTAAATTTAGTGCAAACAATTCTTATTTCTAAATGCTTAAGGGCTCAGCGAACTGCTAGCTACACAATCTACATTCATGAGCATAATAGACCCAACATTTATATATTACAATTTGTTCATGACCAAAGGGGCATATGCTCCAGAAAAACAAGCCCTCACTGGCTTGGCACAAGAAGGGCAAGATAAAAATCACTGTGTTAGAGCCAAGCTCCCTTACGCCTCTTTCACTGCAAATGCCACAGCTAATATGCACTCTTACAGGCCAATTAAAGAGTTGTGGGTAGAATTTAATATATAGAAGAGCCAATTGAAATTCTGAGAAATATTATCCTCAGAGGCTAATTTGAACTTAGATTGCTGAACCGGATTGCTTGTTGAAGTGTAAACGTGACAAGAGAAAAGTAGACACTGAATTCGTCAAGCTAGTTTCACAACACATCAAAACACACCCACATGCCTCACGCTGTCTCCACAAGTCAGTTTTATATAACGTCCGAATAGAATAAATATACAGTCAGTCCCCGAGATACGAACATCCGACTTACGAACATCCACAATTACGAACGAACTGTCATAATGTCAGTGCTTTAACCAACCGACTTGCTAACGTTCGTTTATGTTTACAAACAGAACCGTGGGACTATTTTATTCGGCGGAGCAAACCTCTGCGATATGTACTCAGTCTCAGAATTCCACGTGAAATACCCCTTCTGACAAGTACATCAGGACTTTAAGGTAAGTGAACATAAAACAGATTTTGTTTCTTTTCACGTTACTTCATGTTATGTTTGATTTACAATATTGTATTTATTACAGTATTACATGCAAATATATACAATGTCTTCTTATTTATGAGTTTAACAATGCTTCCCTTTTTGAAAACCATAACAGTGAGCGTATGTACAATTAAATATTAAATTCCGAGATATGCACAAATCGACTTACAAACGGGTTTCAGGAACGTAATCCATTTCGTAAATCGGGGACTCCCCTATGTTGTTTTTCCAATGCTCCGAACCCAAACACTCTCATTTGAAAGCTATGGTGATGCTATCAACTCAGGAAACCGCATGCGCAGCAGTGCACAAACCACTGCACTACTGTTCTTACCAAAATGGAAGTGAGCTATCTATTGTCATATCTTCTCAGCTGCAGTGTCTCAATGAAAAGGTGTGGCTTTTAACATAAGATAACACAAATGACAACAGCAATGCAATGAAACGCACATTTTGTTGGTATTTTAGAGTTATAATATTCGGGACAGTACTTGGCGATACACATCGACTTATGATATGCTGCACCAGGATCTTAAAGTATCCCAGAAAATACCGATTGGATACATTTTGTTGGTAATTTATTTGTATCGAATCCGACACGAATAATGGGGTCCCTTGAGACCTATATTGCTGAGTATTTCACATGATGGCAGAGAATATGATCTGCTTGGCAATGTACTGAAGCATATCCATTAAAAAAACAACATTTGAATTATTGATCCTTTATTAAATATATAAAACACAATAGAATGTGTTCCCTATGAAGTGCACAAACCACACACCTCTTTAGTAGGTCATGTTTGATGACTATATTATCATGCATATGTGGTAAAAAGACAAAACTTGTCTTTGTAATCCCTAAAAAAACACATTCTTCGTCAACTATTTTTAAATAGCACGAGAATACATTTTTTTGGCATTTACATGATGATGAAGAACACCCACGGTAATCATCAAAAGTGCCAATTGAGCACTATTTAACTTTTTTTTACGTGCTGTAAAAAGAATAATTAAATACATCAATAATTGATTCAAACTATTATGAAATCAAAATAAATTGAGGCATGAATAATGGCAAGCCATCACAAAGTGAACTAATGATTTAAGCTCCAACAGCTATTCATAACAAAGGGGGCAGATTGCCTGCGTTAGCAGGTAAATAGCTTTGCATATTTTCACTCATAAATAAATTAGCAAGCACATGTTTAATTTGTCTAAACAACTGAAAAAACAACACCCATGTTGTTTTGAATAGATTTATTTGATACATTTTAATGAACCTTGGTATTTCAACTTCGTGGCAATTTGTTTTATACAATCTTGACATTTTTATATTATTTCAGGAGGTGATTGAGTGGCTCACACTGCCCTGTCACTGCTGAGAATCTAATTTGAAACTCAAGTTTCGCTGCGTGTAATTAAAAGAGAATGGCCTCTTTTGATCAACGTCAAGCCTACTTTTTTCAGCACGTTGAAATAACAATTCTAAATTAAACCATTATGATGCTCGAAGCATATTGGTAATGATTATAAACTAGCTACATATTATTATCATCACATTTATCAATAGTATGAACTTCTGGTATTCCCTAACTTCAAGATATATTTTGTTATACCTCAGACAATACAAGATTACTCTTATTTGTGCCCTTATTACCTGTGTGACTCCTGTTATCCAAACTGGATAAAGGGTCCGTGAAAATTCCTATTGTCTGTGGACCTATTTCTTCCTATTATCGGTGGTTCTCTTATACGTCGAGCAGGACATTAATTCTATTTTGCTCGGGGTTATTTTTTAAATTAATATCCAGCGAATGAGAGGGGACAAACCGGAGATAACTACACGAATAATGGAGACATCTTAATTATATTATCATTATGCTTATATGGTTTCTATAATGACATTGCCATACAGTACAACACCATATTATTGGGCCTTTTGGTGAAGTCACATAGATAGGTTCAGAGAAAATAACAAATAATGACAAAAAAACTACAACGTTTCGATTGCAACACAAGCAATCGTCATCAGGAGAAAAAAACAGCGGGAAAACTGCGGAGGCAGGCTGTTTTAAAGGTTTGAAATGGGTGTAGCCCAAGGATCATATGCGAAGTGGACGGGGCTAGTGATGTTAAAGTGAGAAATTTGCATGCGGAGGTGGCCATTGTGTTGTGAGAGATGAGCATGTCAATGTAAGATCGCAGAGCCACCGCCACATCGAGGGAAACGAGGAATGGTGGCTGTGTTAGTGAGAAATCTAACCTCTTAATGTAAAGACGTTTAACCTGTTAATGTAAAACCGAGAGTCGAAAATAACTACTAACATCGGAAGGTAGGATGGAGACATCACAGCCAGTTATGACTTAAACTGGTTAATAACGTCCAATGATTGCGTGGGTGGGGCTAGTGATATTAAAGTGAGAAATTTGCGTGTAAATGTAACATCGGAGAGCTACCGCCACGATGACGAAGCTGCGGAGGTGGCCATGGCTTGTGTTTCGATCGAAACGTCGTAGATTTTTGTTAATTTTTGTTATTTTCTTTGAACCTATCTACGTGACTTTACCGAAAGACCCAAGAATATGAATTCCTGCAGTCACGAAAGCTTTAAGTTAGTACAACACCACATTCAATTAACTGTTCACACTTTATCAGCAGTTTATTATTGTTGTTGATTAAGTTAACAGAATAGTATTTTATAAGGGGGACATTTTATACACAAACTAAATTGACCAATTGTAAATGTATAGGGCACATGGACATACAATCACATACAACACTATAAATTGACAGTCGGTAAGCAGCTATTTAAGTTTGTAAAGTAAAAAATACATGCTGTACAGTATGCTATAACTCCCCACATATTTAAGTAGGCACTATTGTTACAATAATTATAAAACATTAAATGTGTACAATATTTACATTTTGATTTAAAGCTTTCATGACTGCAGTGATTCATATCCTTGGTTCTTTCAGTAAAGTCACGTTGAAGGGAAACAATAAAATATATATAAATAAAACAATAAAATTCTCACGACGTTTCCAATGCAACACAAGCAATCGAAACGTCGTGAGAAAATTATTGTTTTATATATATTTTATTATTTTATTGTTTCCCTTCAACGTGACTTTACCGAAAGAACCAAGAATATAATATTTACCTTATTCGCAATCGGCTTTAAAGTGTCAAAAATTGTCAAGAAAAAGTATGAAATGTGAATAGATGTGGCAAAAGATTGACATTCATTGTTCTGAAATGTAGAGGAAAAAAAGAAGTTAAACAGTAGTTTTTATAGATGTCACAATTATTAATGAAAACGTAATGTTCAGAAACTTATATAGTGAGCATCAGGCCACTGTCCAATAACAAGATCATAATTTTTAAGGGAAAGGGTGAGAAGGTTGGTCTTGAATTGGCAGCAAATTAAATCCTTGCTCTGGAAATTTATGAACAAAAGTGTAATGAAGCCAGTTCGAAATTCAGAAAATTAGGGAGTACTTGTTCCTCAGTTAGCAGAGGTGCTACACACATGAAATATGATGGTCATTAAAGCTCAAAGAAAAACGTTAGCGGAAATCCAAACCCAGCCAGACCCAGCTAGATCCAACCAAATGAGGAAAGCAAACTGTGGTACAGAGGAATCCGAAATTTGCATGTGTAAAATTACGGGCAACATTGTGTAGTAGTTTTCTGAAACAATAATTGCTTGCACACTCATCATTACATTTATCCAATTGCCCTTTTACTTTTTAATAAAATAAGAAAAAGAACTGCAACATCGACTAGATATTTCCCACAAAGGGATGCTGACGTTACCACGATGCTTATGCCAGGATAAATGCACTTTGAGGTCACGGGTAACGTCGAAGGTTCTAAGGCAAGGATGTCACGGGACAGACCCGGGTGTTATGGGTTAACTGACTACAATGACATGCAGGTGCGACCCTCTATGCTCCCAACTATGCCACCCTTTCAATAAATGCCTTTTTCCCACATCCCTCTATTCTTAGATTAATTTGCATTGCTCCATGAAACACTGCTTGTACCCTGAACTCTCAGTACATGCATGTTGAGAGGTAAATGTGTCTGCAATAATATTCCAATTTGCTTGTCTATGCGCCCTATTTCTAGCAACATTAAACAAGCAGACTAAAGGTATACTTGTTTTCTACAAGCTTGAATTACTAAAAAAATAATTTGAAGTGTTGCAATCACCTGTATTAATATCAATAGTTTACAGTTCACTGGTAATTAAAGGCCTCCTCACGGCATATCGGTCATGGGGGTGATTTTATCCTACTTCATCACAATGGTTAGTATGGGTTTGATGAAGAGGAGGCTCAAGCCTGGATGAAATACCGCTCTCTGCTGATGCTAGCCACAGGCTGGAATCCAACTGAGGGAGTTAGGTTTAAAGTGCAGTGCACAAACAAGTGCACTGTGTAAATCAATAGACAGACTCATTCTGTCCGACCACAGCACCACCGTTCCACTCCATCGCATGTACGCTAGATGTTAATTATTTAAAAAAATATCCCTATACTTCCACATTTTGGAGGATGAAGTATAGCTGGAGGCCTGAACAGGTAAATCACTAATTCTGCGGAGCAGCATCAAGTTTACTTAAGCTACATCAGCCATATTAAAATTGCATGCAGGAAGAGTGCAAAATCCTTGCACTAATCCCGAATCTTTTTTTTTCTGAGTAGAAAATTATTTTTAAGCTAGATTACCTACCACATTTTAGCTGTGTAGTCATCGTCCTGTGCATATATTTTTTGCTCACACCCTCTACATTCTGTTTACAAACAAATGCATGGCCTGAGGCAGAAGTTAATACAGGGCCACAGGACTGTTTACATGGAGCCACACTATTGATGAATGCGACATATCTGCAGTATCTGCACAATTAGGAATTCATGTGTATAAAACAAATTGCATTGGATTATAGCACTGCCAGTGGCTTTGTTTCCTTTACAGCATATAATATGCTTCACATATGACCTAAATTAAATTAACAGCAAAATCAAGGTTCCCTTCACAGTGTTTTGTCCATGTACTGTTTAATGAAGAATAACCCACAGTCTGTGCTTCACTGCCAATTATTTCCGACAATCAGCCTTGTTAAAATGTTTACTGAATCTGCCAATTATTATTATGTCCATTAACATTTCCAAACCACCATACTGTGTATGCAGTTCCACTCAAAGGCTCCCTTTCTGGAAGCACCCTACCTCCTGCCCATTGCTGAAAGTCTGACACCTACCCAACGTTACTGCTCAAAAATATTTATATTCAAACTTTTCCCTACTGCCCTAATTAGGCCAGAGACTTTGTATTCGGAATGTTGTCCCAGGGGATTGGGTTGACATAGTGTTGGGCTAGGCAGGCAGACATGTGCTGTGTACCGTATAATTGGTCCAAACTGAGTAAGTCAGTGTCTTTTTCACACACCTTCCTTGTATTCGTCTTTAAAAAGTCAACCCTCTAATTGCCACATAAGTATGGGGAGGTGGATAACCTGGTGTTTTGTATGCTGGCCACAGAGCCAGTGTGCTTGATGGTGCTAATCGCAGAGGCAGAGAACCTGCAACATTACAGCGCATTGACAGGCCATGTGGTCTGCCCTACAGTGGCTGTCTGACATCATTCACTTGCGCTGGTCATTGTGATAATTTATTAGTCCCATTGCATGTGCACGCTCACACAATACGCATTGTTTATTCATTATCAAGATAAAATGAAGTTGCCTCATTCATAATGATCCCATACATTTTAAATTACTCCATATTGTAAGGGATGAATTTTATTCTGCATTGCTTTGTTTTCCTGTGACTGAGGTGAAAGATTAAATACGATTAATTTGTGTTGAAGTTGTGAAGCACACTGATGGCCCGGGTTGAGACAATCAACGCACTGGCCTTGCAAACGCAAGTCTAATTACATGTGGCATCCCAGATTTCAGACTTCATGCTTTTATATGCTGTTACCCCCCTCAACCACCCAGCCAGGTTTTGTGACGAGTATATTGTGATGTACAACACATTACACTTACTCTTCCCAAAACCCTATTTTTTCGTTAAACTGACCACGTTCCAATATAAAATGCACACCGTTAAAAAGAAAAACTAGGTTAGGGGTGACACGTGGGGAACAACTGAACTGCAGATGTAACCAAAAGAGAAAATAAAATGAATTCACCTTCATGGGCAAGACCCATCTGACTTCATGGTCTATGGGCTGGTGTCCAGGTTGCACAAACAGCCTGAGCCACGTTAATCTTTAGATTAGGCATCCAGCAACAACATGCCCTCAATAGGGCCTTTGTCGTGATGTCACTATAAATCCCGATAAAATCGAATGTGGATGTTAATGACTTTGCATTTGTTAACATTAGGACATGCGATGTAGGTGGAGAATGGGGACAGATTTGAAAAAAAAAAGCAATAAAGACGCAGCTGTTGACTTTTAGGTCGTATAATCCGAATATAACACTATCACCTCTTTGCACAGTATGCACAGTACTTTCTCCATCCCAGCCTGACAGCATTTCTATATAAATAAATAAAACTGCATTGGAAGAACCAAGAATAAGAAAATGGATACCTATTTAAATTATAGGTAAGATTAATATGTAAGAAGAGTTCAAGCTAAAATATTATTTCCTTTCCTGAAATTAACGTCAATACTTCTTTGGTTCTTTCGGTAAAGTCACGTAGAATGAGAATAAAATAATAAATTGATAAAATAAAATAACACAATAATATTCTCACGACGTTTCGGCCACAACACAAGCGGCCTTCATCAGGTGAAGGGAGCGAGACTGTCTGGTAGGACAGCGCTGGAGTGAGAGAGCCACGTTCAGATCACGGCTTTTAAGCTGTGTGAGAGGAACAAAGAGCCTTGACGAAGGAATTAGCATAAAATTTAGCATTGAAAAGGCTGAATGATTAGCTTGTGACTGGTCACAGAAATAGCTATGTTAAAAGTTAAAGCATACACCTCCGCAGAGGCACCCATTGTTAAAAGGAATTAGCATAGAATTTAGCATTGAAATAGCTAAATTAAGGCATTCGCTTGTAACTGCTACAGAAATAGTTACGTTGAAGTCAGAGCATACACATTCACCGAGGCACTTAGTACAAATCAAAACAGGAGAATTTAGCATTTAAATAACTAGGCGAATTTAGCATTGAAATAACTGGGTGATTTGCTGGTGACTGGTCACAGAAATGACTACATATCTGAGCTATTCACAGTACTATATAGTGAACCAATAAAAACTAAAATATAAATTACCTTCATGTTATCAATAAACTCTATATTCTCCAATCAGCTAAGCTACCAACCATAAGTCGTTATATATCACAATGCTATATGGCGAAAAAATGGGTGGATTCTTACCCTCAAATTTCCGTACCACGGATAGCTACGGGCCCCGTTCAGACGGACGAGTTCGTCCATGGTCGGAACAGAGGAGGGGGAGAGAGACAGCTGCGAAGCCCTAGTATACTCCATGTTGTAAACCATACCATTAACCGTGGTGTGAGAGGTATTAAGAGGCAATGCTGGCGAAAGAGCTGCGGTCTGAAGGTCATCGTAAAATTACAATTAATTAAGAACAGAAATGATTTAACACATCTTTCCAGTGGTTACTAAGCCTGAATCCATCTTCTCGGTTGAAATTGTCTCTGTGCTTGTATATGTGAATGGCCTCATGAACGAATCTCTCATGGTAGCCAGTTGGTTTGCAAAGAACCTCCGTCTTGGAGAAGTCAATGTCATGTGAGCCCACTGAATTGTAACAGTGATCTGCCACGGCAGAGGAGTTCGTCTTACCGTGTTTCAAGTCTGCTTTATGTTCGCGGATGCGGTCCGAGATATGTCTTTTGGTTTCTCCAATGTAGCTACTACCACAGAGGCACTTTAGTTTGTAAACGCCCGGGTACTGTATGTCTGGAAGAGCATCTTTTACAGATGGAACTAAATCACGGATTTTGTGTACTGTGTTGAATCGGACCTGGATCTTGTGTTTATTCAGGATTTTGGAGATCTTTTTAGTGACCCCTGCAATGTAGGGTAAGGTGATGGTTTTGAGTGGCTCCACAAGAGGATCCTTCTTCATGACTGGAGTGATGGCTTTGCGGATTGTGTAGTCGGAGTAGCCATTAGCCCTGAGAGCCTGGTGTACGTGCTTGAGTTCACTGGTAATGTGTTCCTGGTCGGAAATGCATTGGGCTCTATGGTATAGAGTCTTGATGAGGCAGTTCTTCTGGGATGGATGGTGGTGGGAATCCGGTTTCAAGTAAGCATCTGTATGGGTAGCTTTCCTGTAGACAGAGTGGCTCATTGAACCATCATGTCTCCTTTTAATTAAGACATCCAGAAAGGGTAGTTTGCCATCTTTTTCGACCTCCATGGTAAATCTGATGGCTGGGTGTATGGAATTGATGTGGTCGCGGAATTGGTCTAGAGCAGGCTGGCCATGTGGCCAGATGACAAAGGTGTCATCAACGTACCTCTTCCATAAGGTCGGGCGTAGAGTGGCAGTCTGGATGGCGTCAGTTTCAAATTTTTTTCCATGAATACGTTGGCTACAACCGGAGATAGGGGGGAGCCCATTGGGGTGCCCTCAGTTTGTTTGTAGAAAGTTCCATTCCAGGTGAAGTATGTGTTGGTTAAGCAATGTCTCACCAGGGGGGGTACATCAGTATGCAGTCCTTGATGAACCAGGTCTTCAATGATAGCGATGGTGTCAGGTACCGGGACTTTGGTGAACAAGGACACCACATCAAAACTGACAAGCAGGTCGTTTGGGGACAGGGAAATGTCTTTGATTGTCGATACCAGGTGAGTAGAATTTAGTACCGCAGAGGTGGTTTTTCCAGTGAAAGGTCGCAGTATATCAGCCAGAAAACGTCAAGGCTCTTTGTTCCTCTCACACAGCTTAAAAGCCGTGATCTGAACGTGGCTCTCTCACTCCAGCGCTGTCCTACCAGACAGTCTCGCTCCCTTCACCTGATGAAGGCCGCTTGTGTTGTGGCCGAAACGTCGTGAGAATATTATTGTGTTATTTTATTTTATCAATTTATTATTTTATTCTCATTCTACATGACTTTACCGAAAGAACCAAAGAAGATGAATCATTGCAGTCACGAAAGCTTTAAATCGAAATTTAACGTCAATACGTTTTGTTTTCATTTTATAACTGAACATGTGAATAGATATGGTGAAATATAATCACCACTGAACGAGAGTGTGTGTTTCGCCCATTTGTGAGCCCCGTATTAAGGTCGGCACAGAACGGCGCCCTTAAAGTTTAAACTAAAATCAGCAGATTCATAGCAGAGTGCGCCAACCGCTGTGCCACCAGCTATCCATGGGATACTCACCAATCGCAGTTGCCTTAACAGTCTGATTGGAGGTATGCTGGGCCATGGTAGTGCATTCCTGTAATCCAGCACTGTGGAGGCAATGGTTGTTTGATAACACAAATATTTGTGAAGCTCCCTTTTCACGGGTGTCGGAGTTGCTATACCTTGACTTGCACGAAGGCGATACAGGGAAATGTGGGCTACATCTGTTCCATCTTTACGATATAGATTTTCCCCCCTTGCACACGTGGGGTTTCGTTGGCCACTCCAGGTTATTTATAATATATACTCATTGTTAATACACACGTGTAGATCAACGCCATGGATAAAATTGTATTCATATTGAAGTTACTATCAAGGTCTAATAAATGTCTGGAAGTATAGGGACATATTATTTGGAATAGTTTTAACCCATTACCTCTTAAATTCCAGAAGTCAGCTTTCATGTAACTACATCACATTTAAGTTGACAACCTACCGAGACTAGCATAGCATGTGTCGTGACTAATTTAAACTGCTTAAAAAATGAACATTTTAACATGTAGGCTTTCGCAACCAATATCATCCATAACGGAGGTTAGATCACGTAAATATATAAATATGTCGTTAAACCCACCACCACCCGACACAGCCAATTGGTAAGGTTTGTCACGTAAACAGAAAATGCCAATTCGTTACCAGTACATCACACCGGTGTGTTTGAGAGCAAAGCCACAACATTTACAAAAATAAACCCCTGCACTATGGAAAAAGGAATATGTTCACTCGCCGGGCTGCTTTAAGACCCATCTAGTTGCGTTCACCCTCACACACATTGGGTAATATTTCGTGCATTGCTGCAGTAATGTGATACAAAAATGTGCGTCCTATTAAAAGATCAACGGAGAGTAACATGATGAGTGGCAGACTCGATTACATTCTCTATGTCGATGAAAGCTGAGTATTGCTTACCGATTTCACACTGAAAGGGACTCAACATTTCTCGATTAAAAGTTATTTAGTGTTACCTTCAAAGCTAATAACAATCGAACAGGAGCTACGGAGAGCTTACCTGATATTAGACAGACACCTAGTCACGTGCTTACAAATCACATTTTAACTTCCCACACTTTATAACGTAGCTCAAAAGAACACAGCTAAGTGAGATACTGATTCTAGGTTTTTCAATTATAAATCAATAACTTCCATGCAAATGCTTATTAAAAAAATTTAATCAGCATAATAAAATTATACAATTACAAAACATTCTGGGGGTGGTAAACATCTCTAGTTATTATAAAGGAAACAGCATATGCAGCAATCATCAATAAATGCAACCAACTTAACCTCTATTCAAACACATTACACTCATTTCTAGGCGCCCTTGACGAAACAAGAGTTTGTAATTTAACCTCATTAATGTGGGTGTCCAATTAAAAATCACAATGTGGCACAACAATTCTGCCTGGGCGTCTCAAAAGTGCCCTTGTCAAGTGAACAAAACATCTAATCAACATTTTAACGGAACACCATCGAACGATTAAATTAACAGTTTCAAACCCGGTTGCACTGTTGCTCACATTGCGTCTATAGACATGGATGGGGCTGCAGTCTGTGCTGGTAATCCAGTCCAGTTTACATCGATTTAATGGTCTCTCCATTAACATCTGCAATGATGTATTACAGTATTTATCTTCGTGAAAAGAGCACGTGTAACATTATAACTCGACTAATGCAACGGTGCAATCTACATGAATATGGATTATGTTAATCTATTACGACGAGCACCACCTACTGAAGTTAAGCCATATTTTTCCCCACATTGCCATACTTAAGTATTCATAAAACATCATATATTTGCGCTACATGAATGGTATAAAGAAGTTATATAGGTGTCTGAGTTAACAGATAATTCAATATGTATGCAGGTTTCTCAGAAACCCCTGTGCTATGGTGTCCCACAAGGTTCCATTCGTGGTCCCCCTCTGCTCGAATAAAGCTATCCCTTTTAAACTTGGCAACATTATCTCATTTTTTTTAGTCTGCGATGATGACACCAAGAGCTACATTTGTGAGAGTCCCAGTTATTTACGAAACTTCTCGTGTGTGATAGTTTGAAAGATTACTGCAGCTTTTCATTCGAAATAAAATACATGACACACTGTATAAGGACTATGTTGACAACAGTTTCAACCATGGAATTCAAACTGCTGTCTCATGATGATGCTCGATTAACAGATTATCAATTTATAGAAATGTTTGCGTTATAATTTCCTCCATTGTTGAAGGAAACACAATTCCTAAAGCCTTTCCCCAATAAATAATCAGAGTACAACCCTTACACAAACTAGACCAGGGGGTAGGAAACCAAAACAACAACAAGAAGAGGCATTTACAGTGAGGGAAAAAAGTATTTGATCCCCTGCTGATTTTGTAAGTTTACCCACTGACGAAGAAATTAAAATTATCAGTCTATAATTTTAATGGTAGGTTTATTTGAACAGTGAAAGACATAATAGCAACAAAATCCAGAAAAAACGCATGTCAAAAATGTTATAAATTGATTGGCATTTGAAACAGGTCCCTGCAGGGTGGGCTGGTAGAACAAGTCTCTGCGCTGTCTATTGCTGATTTTACACCCAACAGCACGAGATTTCACTTCGTTAAAGTATTGAAAGGGGACGGACGGACGGACACATTAATCTATTGCAGGCTGGTACACTCAGTTTACAACTTCGTTCCTACCAGTATGAGGGAAATAAGTATTTGACCCCCTCTCAATCAGAAAGATTTCTGGCTCCCAGGTGTCTTTTATACAGGTAACAAGCTGAGATTAGGAGCACACTCTTAAAGGGAGTGCTCCTAATCTCAGCTTGTTACCTGTATAAAAAGACACCTGTCCACAGAAGCAATCAATCAATCAGATTCCAAACTCTCCACCATGGCTAAGACCAAAGAGCTCTCAGGGACAAGATTATAGACCTACACAAGGCTGGAATGGGCTACAAGACCATTGCTAAGCAGCTTGGTGAGAAGGTAACAACAGTTGGTGCGATTATTCACAACTGAAAGAAACACAAAAGAACTGTCAATCTCCCTCGGCCTGGGGCTCCATGCAAGATCTCACCTCGTGGAGTTGCAATGATCATGAGAACGGTGAGGAATCAATCCAGAACTACACGGGAGGATCTTGTTAATGATTTCAAGGCAGCTGGGACCATAGTCACCAAGAAAACAATTGGTAATACACTACGCCGTGAAGGACTGAAATCCTGCAGCGCCCGCAAGGTCCCCCTGCTCAAGAAAGCACATATACATGCCCGTCTGAAGTTTGCCAATAAACATCTGAATGATTCAGAGGACAACTGGGTGAAAGAGTTGTGGTCAGATGAGACCAAAATGGAGGAGGAAAAATGCTGCCTATGACCCCAAGAACACCATCCCCACCGTCAAACATGGAAGTGGAAACATTATGCTTTGGGCGTGTTTTTCTGCTAAGGGGACAGGACAACTTCACCGCATCAAAGGGACGATGGACGGGGCCATGTACCGTCAAATCTTGGGTGAGAACCTCCTTCCCTCAGCCAGGGCATTGAAAATGGGTCGTGAATGGGTATTCCAGAATGAAAATGACCCAATAACACACGGCCAAGGCAACAAAGGAGTGGCTCAAGAAGAAGCACATTAAGGTCCTGGAGTGGCATAGCCAGTCTCCAGACCTTAATCCCATAGAAAATCTGTGGAGAAAGCTGAAGGTTCGAGTTGCCAAACGTCAGCCTCGAAACCTTAATGACTTTGAGAAGATCTGCAAAGAGGAGTGGGACAAAATCCCTCCTGAGATGTATGCAAACCTGGTGGCCAACTACAAGAAACGTCTGACCTCTGTGATTGCCAACAAGGGTTTTTGCCACCAAGTACTAAGTCATGTTTTGCAGAGGGGTCAAATACTTATTTCCCTCATTAAAATGCAAATCAATTTATAACATTTTTGACATGCGTTTTTCTGGATTTTTTTGTTGTCATTCTGTCTCTCACTCTTCAAATAAACCTACCATTAAAATAATAGACTGATAATTTCTTCGTCAGTGGGCAAACGTACAAAATCAGCAGGGGATCAATTACTTTTTTCCCTCACTGTATTTCGAATTCAGCAATGCACGTGAATTCATACATACATTATGTCACAAAGCAGCCGGTAAAGAGTTCCATGCGACTCCGAAGCCGCAAGTTGTCGACCCCTGAACTAGATGAACAAAAAAAAGCTGCATATAGATTAAATTCTCAAATTGAATCATTGCAGTCTTGTTTCACCACCAGATAGGTGTGATGATTCAATAGGCAGATCCATTGCAATGTGTTGCTAATATGACTCTAGAATATGACTCCAGGAGTTTACAGTTGTGTGTAAGTTGAATGCCTCAAGACATTTCTAACAAGAAGCACGTCCATGGCAGGCAAATCATAGGTTAACTCATTGACATGTTGGTAAACAGTGTTCACTTGGAGAATGGATATTCGTGAGTGTAACGAATGAGTAAATCTGTCATGGTGTAAAGTGGCAAGGGATTTCCAGTCTTCTATATTACTTCAGGGGGATACCATAATACACATGATGGTAATACACACGGAAAAGTCGTATTAACACAATAGTGAGTCGACATTGGAACCAGCACTTGTAATAATAACGATAAACACAATTTATTCCGCGTACTTATTTCACAAATCAGATCCAATGTGCACCTTGCTCTTGGAAGGGGAGTAACACAAACAACTGAACAATTGAAAGGAAATACTACTGTTTGGACATGAGGATGATTTGAAATCCATACACGCATTGACACCGAAAATAACTCAAAATAGAGAACTTGGCAAATACTACAAACGTCGACGACTACTCTCATCGTATAGTTTGTGTTCCATTCCCTCTAAAGTGAGTATGAGGTGATTCACTGAATTCAGGCAATGCTGCTGACGACAAGTACAGGAGATTCCACGGATACTTTCCTTCGTGTTGAGAAAAGTTCGTTCAGTAAAGATGTGTTTTGTAATCTCCCAGGCAATTTAAATAAAATGTGCCATTTAATTGGCTAAGCTGTGAACGACATGGGCCACAGTGCATATGATTATCAGAGCTAAAAGGGTAAAAACCTATTACTATGGCGTCCTCTAGTCCTCTAGTCTAACACCGTTTTTAGACGAGGCTCAAAAGAATGCTGTCTCTGGTGTGGACCAATCAGTTTCAAAGACAATGCATCATATTATCAGTGTGTTTTTAACTTGCATTCTGACCACAAGCATTGTAATTAATGCAGGCATGATTCCTTGTAAAAGGTTTCAGTTTGGTGTTTTAACATCTTAACACCTGTTTTGTTGCCAGAAAAAAAAAGGAAAAACCTATTCTCACGTAAATTTAATTTGAAGGTTAATTCAGCAAGCTTTTTCTTGGTCAGGAAAGCTTTGAAACCCCGGAATAAAAATAACATCAATAATGTTAATACGAGAGGTTTGACTTTGCAGTCATTAATTACATGAGGAATTCCCATAACCCTGTATTAAGGTCATGCGAATGCGACTTTTTAATGCCATTGTATGCATTTTGTACGGTGATGCAGCCTTTACTTAAGCCTGGTCAGGTCCCTGCCTTCTCCAACGTGTTTTTGTTGTTGCAAACTTTATTAACAACACATTCCAACATATAGTATTAGGTTTTTACCCTTTTAGCTGGCACAAAAACTGACACCTTTATACAAGGGATCATGTTTGCAATAACCACAACACAAGCAGTCAAAAATACAAACAAAAGAAACAACTCTGATAATGATATGCACTGTCCTTGAATTTGATTGGTCCACACCCGAGACGGCTTTTCTTTGAGCCTAGTGTCCACTGGTGTTGGACCAGATGACACCATAATGCGTACTTATGGTGTCATCTAAGGCGTATTTATGGTGTCATCCGGTCCAACACCAGTGGACACTAGGCTCTAAGAAAAGCTGTCTCGGGTGTGGACCAATCAAATTCAAGGACAGTGCATATCATTATCAGAGTTGTTTCTTTTTGTTTGCATTTTTGACTGCTTGTGTTGTGGTTATTGCAAACATGATCCCTTGTATAAAGATGTCAGTTTTTGTGCCAGCTAAAAGGGTAAAAACCTATAATATATCTTGTTACTGGCAAAGTAGGTCTCATAATGTAAAGACATTCCAACATATTTAACAAATGCATCAATACTTCTGTGAGGGTTGTATAATTCAAGTTAATTTGTTATATTCTTTGGTTCTTTTTTCCCTGATGATGACCGCTTGTGTTGCGATCGAAATTTCGTGGTATTTTTATTCACTTCATTTTTAATAAACAAATTTCTATCTACGTGTCTTTACCGAAAGAACCAAAGAATATGAATTGCTGCAGTCACGAAATCTTTAAGTCAAAATTTAATTTGTTATGCCCACAACTTATTGCTGTGAAGTGTTGTGAGGATGTCACCTCGGGGGGGGGGGGGTGGGGGTAGAGATGTGGCTAGGGCAAGGTTGCAGCTCCTGAGCCTCAGGAGCATGTTGGGGGAACCATTGCAATAAGCTTGAGAGGGTCATCCATAAATTGGCACCAGATAAGATGTTTTGGGACGCTGCATCTTTCCCTTTCAGTTTGTACCAGAGGTGTTCCAGGGAGGGGAGGTGGAATACATTATTTTACCAGAGATGGGGATGGGGTGGGGGGAGCATCTCATGTGGCCTCCGTGTATTTAAGGAAAGCTTTTCAGGCCCAAATGTTGACGATATTAGAATAAGGCATTCTGGTGCCACGCCAGGCCTCCCTATTTGATCCTCCACAATTGTGCCTTTCCTGTTGGGTAAAAAGGGTCGCTGCGTCTATTCTGTGAAAAGTTTCTCGTGATCGTCAGGTACAATACACGAGACTTCTGGGCAGGTACAACACGTGTGTTCGTAGCATTGGATTTGCCAGGGGAGCATCAGCGGAAGTCTGTCGAGATCCTATTGTCAAATTTTTGATGAGTAATATATAGCCCATTGAAGATCTTGAATTAAACAGCCCAAAAGGGGGGTGGAGTGGGTGCCTTTACCCCCTCTCCAACACTTTTACGCCTAGGCACTGCCTCCCGTGGAACTAAAGAATTATTCAATCATGACAGCGTGCAGCACATTTCAGTGAACAGGCAAGCTGTTTCTCTGCGTGACTTGCCATGTCTTTTTTCTCGTCTCCCCCCCATGTCACACCTGTCTCTCTGTTTATATTTTTGTCTATCTGTGTCTTTGTCTCTTTCTGTGTCTCTCTGTCTCCACGTCTTCGTGTGTGTTGGTATCCATGTCCCTTTTTATTTCTGAGTCTTTATCGATGTCTCCTTGTGTCTGTGTCTCTCTGTGTCGTCTGTCTCTCTCCATCTTTTCCTCTACCTTTGTACCTCTGCATTGCGTCTGCCGTAAAAAAATATAAATGACTTTGAAGACAGATACAGACACGCCACGTTATTGTAATGCCCACGAATTGCAGTTCAAAACATGAATTACTGTATGTATATTATTTGGGGACGTATTAAAAAATATATAATTCTGAGAACTTATATTTACATTAACTTTTCTTACTGCTACATTTTATTTATTTGAATATTTTCTGATCGCTGAAAAGGTCACTGTAAATCATAATTGAAAATAGAATGATTCAAAATTATCTTACATATACATGCTCATTAAATATTCCATGGAAGAAAAAACTGAAATATACAGCGGTGTATATTTGAATGTTTAAATGATGACGTCACCCTGCTGCTCTATTTAAGACCGGGAGCAAGTGGAGGGCTTCACTATTCTGGCAAATCGCCCGATGATCATGGATGTAATTACCAGCGAAACGTCGTACTCAAAATTGTAAATGTTGTGGATTCGCTCTTCAACACACCAGTGGGCTAAAGTAGTGAACTATTTGTCTTTTGTCAACGTGACACATTTTTTACTGATTGGTCGTGTCGGGTGGTGGAAGGTTGCAACATTTATAAATAATACGATCTAACCCAAAAATCTTTATTATGAAACAAAGGCATGTAAATAAAATGTAGTGTGGAAGTTAAAGCCCAGCTGTTTGCCTTTACCAATAGACAATTTATCAAATTAGTACATTTGAAAAAGTTGCATATGAATATGGAAAATTCTGAAACTGCATGTGCTATGTGCTGTACTGTAATTTACAGCAGTTGCTCATCTCGCGAGTAAACATGCAAATTATTCGCTCGAAAGGCAAAGCATTTCCTTGCTATGGCTAAACAACACATTGCTTAAAAAAACACGCATCTTTTTTTTAAGTGAGCTGAATTTTGCGAGCGATTGCATTTGAGAAGATTTGAACAGAGTAACAGCAGCAACAAATACCGTCTATAATTGCATACAAGGGAAATAAATATATGATTGTGTAAATCAACATCTTCATCAATGTACTTGCCGTACAGAATATTAAAGTTATTGCAACATCTAGACAACGCTTCACCGGAGCTGGCAGCCAAAAATCAACCCCATTTGTTAATGCAGCTCAAATAAACAATTGGCCAAATGTTAAGTGACAATACTCCACCACACACACATGCAATCATCCAATCCCAGTTTGCTTACTCAATAACCATTGAACTGCCATCTGTTTTCTGGCACATTCACTTAGTTGCAGTCAGTGAAAATAACTTTTCCAGTCAAATGTTTAAATGTTGCAGGATATTGTTACGGCTTAAAAGTCGTGCATTCTGAATGTTTAAGAACCACAAAAATAAATAATTCGCAAAGCCTCCAGACACCTAAATGTATGTATATACATAATTTTTGAGAGTGGAAGTGTAATAGTTAGCGCGCTGCACTACAAACCCATCGACCCGAGTTCGATTCCTGCTCACGGCCAACACCCGTGACCATTATCTGAGCCGGTCCTGGGCCTCCCCTAGGTCGACTCAGCCTCAAATGAGTACCTGGTGCGGTGTGTAGACATCGCCACCAGGGAGACAAGGGGCGTGGTGCTGGCCATCCACCCCCTCGTGTGGCCGGCCTTCATATGTGCTCCCTAACAACACTTGCTCCTACAGTGTGTTAAGGCTATACGTGGGATATGTCTTTGTTTTTGTAGGAGAGCCACCACATCATGAAGACAATACAACCGACCCTCAATGCTTACCAAACTATAAATCAATGACTGGGAAGAAGCCACATTTTTCTATACCAAATGCAATCCACGATTTAGCTAATACGTCACCATTAAAACGTGCAAAATTAATCCAAATTCCCATATTACTGCGTAATATTAATGCACATTCATATCGAGCTGTACCATTCCTTTCTCGTTCACATTTCAATGGGGTTTGTTGCCACAGATATGCAAACATTTAGTCGAATACTGAACGCTGATTTAAATACTGTACTTGGCAGAACTTGGCCAGAGGCAATAGACTCAGTAGGCCATGTCTGCTCAAAAAGAACGTCAATGTAAGTTAGATATTAAAAAGGGAAAAACAGCAGCTTTAGATGTGGCAAGAAAAAACAAGTGTTTTTTCAGTAGAGTTATAACTGTGCAGACATACCAGATAAGAACACCGTGTCTATAACAGCTACAGACAAAAAGAATTACTTTCAGTTGCTACAAACCAGCTCTAGTAATATAATCAGCCCCCAGGAAACTCAGTGATGCAATGGCGGCCACAGTGACAGCTCTAAGATCATCCCAGCCGAAAATAATCATAATTGAGATTAAACTCAATGTGTCACTCTAACAAGTATGGTAAATTAAATGGTCCTGAAGGCAGCGCTGTTGACAACAATGTTCCAACACAAACTTAGCACCTGATTTTTTATTGAGTTTATTTTTTTGATCTTGTGGCATTCCGGCATTTGCTGGAATGTTCCACAAATGTGACTCCACCGAGCTTACACAGAAGTTTTTGCCCCAATTTACCATGCGGAATTGGTGGAGGCCCATTCCACAAAAAAGCATCCTGTTGCTAATTATTAGCCGGGGCAGTGCTGACTCGGGTTGCCAACTAAAAAAAACCGAACATGTCAAGGAGAAGAAACATTTTACATTACCAGAAGAGGGAAGTGCTACATTGTAAATACATTGTTTTGAGTGGTATATATTGTCAGGAAAACTGACAAAAATCTAGGCTTTTATTGTCTTAACGATTTCCTATGACAACATCTCATTCCAAAACGATTGTGCGTGCTGACATCAGCACGCTCGCCCTACCAATTGGCCAAGCCAACCAATCAGGCTCCGTCTGGCTCGCACGAGAACACACACACATACACATGCCAGCGTTGACCACAATTCTGCCGCTCTTGGAAGAATGACGGCCACATAGCTACATGAATCGGGCTCAAGTGTTGCATTCGTCAAGAACATTGCAGCAAACAGTATTGTTCTGTGGTTACGGTCAAGTTACTCACATATATTTGGAGTGTGCATGTTCTCCTACCATAGTCGCAAGGTATTTTTTATCTGCAGGTTCTTCGTTTTTATTAGGAACATCCGTTTAGATCATTTGGCGACGATACATTTCCAGATAATACGCCACTTCGTTGAGTTATCATTTGTGGCCTGGTCGCTTCTGAAAAAAAATCCTCATAGCTCAGTGGGCTTTAACTGATACAATAAAAAAGGTTTGGTTTTAGGAAATGCATCTATTTTTAGTGACATGCTTACCCTTCCTATACTTTGCATTCTTATCATTGTTTTGTTGTTGTTATTGTAACTTTCTGACCCGCGCCTACTGGACGTGTGAAAAAGAGCTCCATAACTTATCGGATTTCTCCAGGATAATTCGAGATTCTGATTCTGACTAATACCAAAGTGAAATAAATATTGCTTGGCTTTTTAAGCAGATACTCAATTACATGCTTTAAACAGCTCAAAGCAAATGCCCTTAAACTAACGTGGATCTTTGCTTGATCCAGAACAATCCCTCGCAAAAATCTAACAATGGAGTACAGAATTACATTCTTATTCAGGAACTTGCTCTCCGTGATTTTGGCTATCTGCGAATCACAACTGGAAATCTACACCACTGCATCGAGAGAGAACGAAATTGATGTGAGAGAATGTGATGCGAGAAAGTGCTGAGATAAAATGATGAGAGAGAGAAAGTGATGAGATAGTAACGGCATCACAACGATCATCATTGTCAGCATCAGCGTCACTGCATCCTTCTACTGCAAAGCATCATCGTAATTGAAGGTAAGATCATTTATAAACTATTATTTAATACTTTATTTTTTTTATTTTTACATTGATTATTACCACTTTCTATTTTGCTGTGTCATTATGATAACGTTCATGTATTTAATAGTTTATTATCTACATGAATATCTGCGAAATTTGCTATTGACGAGCATCTCCGGAACATATCCCTCATGAATAACGAGGGAATAATGTACAGGCGTGAAGCTGTGGGATATGTTAGTTTCAGAATCATATTACCTGAGTATGATACATATTGGATGGTTAATGTTGTTGAGAGGTAGGTATATAAAAGTGTGCTGTTTGATGATTAATACAGTAGTATACACACATGGCATAATATAATTGGATTTTAGGTTACTTGAAAATGTAAATTGTGTAGTTTTACAATAACCAAGTCACACTGGTTTAGCCAGTGTGACTACAAAACATAACTCTAAAATATGCTGTGAATAAGGATGCATGTATTACCATTAATGCATAAATAACCACATTTCACAATATTTATAAAGTATAACGTTGCATTGTCTCAGAGTAAAGTCAAGGTCATATGCCAATTCACGATGGAATTCTATGAAATATATGCATCACAGCTGTAGCAGTTTTGAATAACTACTGCAGATCGGTTTAAACAACTGTAGTCCCACAACAATGTTGTTTTTTCCAAAAAATGTGTTACTTTCACTATGAATTTGGACTTGAAACTTTAATGACTGCAGGAATTCATATTCTTGGTTCTATTGGTAAAGTCACGTAGATAGAAAATAAAAATGAAATAAAATTAAAAATAAATAAACTTTAAAAATGAAAGCAAAAAACCCACGACGTTTCGATCGCAACATAAGCGTTCTTCATCAAGCGGAGATAAAAGAGGGGGCAAGCCTCCAAATGCAACTGCTTCTAAGGGCTGTCAGAGTGAGCAAAGCTGTGCGGCGTGAACAGCATGGGCGGGGCAGCCGGTGCCAATGTACGAGCCTGATGAAGACCGCTTGTGTTGCAATTGAAACGTCGTGGTTTTTGGCTTTTATTTTAAATTTTAATTTATTTTTAATTTAAATTTTATTACAATTTTATTTTCTATCTACGAAAAAACTAAGAATATACTTTCATTATAATTTTACATGCAAAATTAATTGTGTCTCAGTGCTTTGTAACTTGAAAGTTTGTTTTTCTTGAGAATGGTGCTTCTAGTCTTAATGACTATTATCATGGATTTTTTTGTTAATAATTTTGTTATGCTAAAATATACTCCCAGGCTCAATTAAAGTTATCTTCAAAATTATACCTTCAGAAAATTTGCTAATAATAACTCAGCATCGAGTTAACACATTCAATACGCAGTGACATTTCCTGCTCAAAAAAGCATTGAGGTGGCGCTCATGTCTCGTTTACAGCCCTTAGCCAGTGGTGGAAATTCCACATTCCTATGGGAGGGAGTGTGTCTCTCTTCATAGGACAACCAATGTTGACTTCCCCCATACAAAAGTGGGACTGCTTTTATAGGCTCCACACCAGGATTTGAACTTGCAACATTATCATTGCGAGCCACTCGCACGACCACCGAGACACTTGACCAGCTTCATATATAGGCACAAATACAAAGCGTCGCATTAAGAAAAGTTGGACTGAGTTAAAATATTTTTTCCCTGATGTTCTGCATTACTTGCATCAATAAACTAGACCCAAAGGAGTGACCAACCTAGAAGTAAGAAAAATATTGCACATAGAAGAACACCTGATGCAGGCAGTGATGAGAAGGAAATTGACACATACAGTGAGGGAAAAAAGTATTTAATCCCCTGCTGATTTTGTACGTTTACCCACTGACGAAGAAATGATCAGTCTATAATTTTAATGGTAGGTTTATTTGAACAGAGAGAAACAGAATAACAACAAAAAAATCCAGAAAACACATGTCAAAAATGTTATACATTGATTTGCATTTTAATGAGGGAAATAAGTATTTGACCCCCTCTCAATCAGAAAGATTTCTGGCTCCCAGATGTCTTTTATACAGGTAACGAGCTGAGATTACGAGCACACTCTTAAAGGGAGTGCTCCTAATCTCAGCTTGTTACCTGTGTAGTGGAGTACGAAGGTGCGTTGTGGAAACAGCGTGATTACATGATCACACAGACAGTACGGGTTATCTTCTTTGGTTCTTTCGGTAAAGTCACGTAGAATGAGAATAAAATAATAAATTGATAAAATAAAATAACACAATAATATTCTCACGACGTTTCGGCCACAACACAAGCGGCCTTCATCGCTTGTGTTGTGGCCGAAACGTCGTGAGAATATTATTGTGTTATTTTATTTTATCAATTTATTATTTTATTCTCATTCTACGTGACTTTACCGAAAGAACCAAAGAAGATGAATCATTGCAGTCACGAAAGCTTTAAATCGAAATTTAGTACGGGTTATCTTGGGTCAGCCTGTAGCAAAGGCGAATACAGTGCAGGTTATGTTGGGGCAATTAAGCTGAGTGAGCCTTGGACGGCTGTGATTGGTTGGTGCTGTTGCCAGGGCCGGAGGGGCGTCTGGAAGTCTGGCGAGAAACAGGTGACGGTCACGAGGAGAGCCGTTGGGACGCGGATTAATTAATTGGGGGTGTAATGAGAGCGGGTATAAGAGCGGGAGTCGGAGTCAACAGGGGGGGTTGATTGGTGGGGAGCTTGGAGAGAGGTTGAAGAGCGGAGAGCTTGGAGATGGGTTGAAGCTGGAGAGCTTGGGGGAGTTGAAGTGTGGAGACTTTGGAAGACAGAGTTTGAGAGACAGAGTTTGGAAGACAGAGTTGGAGTTAAGAGTTGAAGGGTGGAGTTGCTGAGTGCAAAGACACTGTGTGTGAAGTCGCTGTGTGCGAAGAGGCTGTGTGCGAAGTCGCTGTGTGTGAAGACGCTGTGTGTGAAGACGCTGTGTGCGGAGTCGCTGAGTGCGAAGACGCTGTGTGCGGAGTCGCTGAGTGCAAAGACGCTGTGTGCGAAGTCACTGTGTGTGAAGACGCTGTGTGCGGAGTCGCTGAGTGCGGAGTCGCTGAGTGCGGAGTAAGCGAAGTAATCGTGGGGAGTGGAGAGACAAAGGTGGCGAGCGAGTCGAGTGAAGCACGGCGAGCGAGCCGTGGCGACCTGGATACTGTGGAATGTGGATGACATGCTGAGAGTTGTAAATAAAGCGGTGTTCGGAGAAAGACAGAAGTTGTCCGAGTGAAATCGAACACTACACCTGTATAAAAGATACCTGTCCACTGAAGCAATCAATCAATCAGATTCCAAACTCTCCACCATGGCCAAGACCAAAGAGCTCTCCAAGAATGTCAGGGACAAGATTGTAGACCTACACAAGGCTGGAATGGGCTACAAGACCATTGCTAAGCATCTTGGTGAGGTGACAACAGTTGGTGCGATTATTCGCAAATGGAAGAAACACAAAAGAACTGTCAATCTCCCTCGGCCTGGGACTCCATGCAAGATCTCATCTCGTGGAGTTACAATGATCATGAGAACGGTGAGGAATCAGCCCAGAACTACACGGGAGGATCTTGTCAATGATCTCAAGGCAGCTGGGACCCTAGTCACCAAGAAAACAATTGGTAACACACTACGCCGTGAAGGACTGAAATCCTGCAGCGCTCGCAATGTCCCCCTGCTCAAGAAAGCACATATACATGCCCGTCTGAAGTTTGCCAATGAACATCTGAATGATTCAGAGGACAATTGGGTGAAAGTGTTGTGGTCAGATGAGACCAAAATGGAGGAGGAATGCTGCCTATGACCCCAAGAGCACCATCCCCATCGTCAAACATGGAGGTGGAAACATTATGCTTTGGGGGTGTTTTTCTGCTAAGGGGACAGGACAACTTCACCGCATCAAAGGGACGATGGACGGGGCCATGTACCGTCAAATCTTGGGTGAGAACCTCCTTCCCTCAGCCAGGGCATTGAAAATGGGTCGTGGATGGGTATTCCAGCATGAAAATGACCCAATAACACACGGCCAAGGCAACAACGGAGTGGCTCAAGAAGAAGCACATTGAGGTCCTGGAGTGGCCTAGCCAGTCTCCAGACCTTAATCCCATAGAAAATCTGTGGAGGGAGCTGAAGGTTCGAGTTGCCAAACGTCAGCCTCGAAACCTTAATGACTTGGAGAAGATCTACAAAAAGGAGTGGGACAAAATCCCTCCTGAGATGTGTGCAAACCTGGTGGCCAACTACAGGAAATGTCTGACCTCTGTGATTGCCAACACGGGTTTTGCCACCAAGTACTAAGTCATGTTTTGCAGAGGGGTCAAATACCTATTTCCCTCATTAAAATGAAAATCAATTTATAACATTTTTGACATGCATTTTTCTGGATTTTTTTGTTTTCATTCTGTCTCTCACTCTTCAAATAAACCTACCATTAAAATAATTAACTGATCATTTCTTTGTCAGTGGGCAAACGTACAAGATCAGCAGGGAATCAAATACTTTTTTCCCTCACGGTATGTAGGATGGCCAATAACAGTAAAAATGTGTTGTTTGGAAAAATGAGAAAGAACCGAAAAAGAGGAGGACCTAACAGAGAATGGATTGATGAAATAAGAGATTTGTGCCAGAAAGATGTCGCACTACTTGAGCATATTGGCACAAGACAGTGGGAAGTGGAAACAAATGACGAAATGTGCAGCGGACACCTACGGACTATCTGGATTGCGAATGATATTGATGATTGCATTAATTTGACCTTGAATTGAGCATATATTCAAGGGTATTTTTGCTAAAAAAATTAGAATCATGTTTGACAAGGCAGTGTTCATCTGCTCGAACATTTTGGGCCAAACGAAATGTAAAAAAAAAACAAGCCTATGAAGTACAATAGAACTCCAACTCCTAAATATCACCATCTGGCTTTTCATTAACGTGCAATGCTGAATAATTTATAAACTTTAAAAAAATATCATAAAAAAACACATTAACATTATAGCAATTAAAATATATTACTGTTTAATGTGTTCTTAATATCTTTAGAGCTTCAGTGGGAGGTTTTTATTTAATTTAATAGTTTATAACTTGTTTGCATCTAATTAATGTATCTGAAGTATTTCGAAAAAAATATATTACTCTTTTTTTCTGAAGAAGTTTTCTTTCATGCCACGGTTGCTTATTTAAAGCAAGCCTTTGGCTAGGAATGCCCGGACATGCAAAATCTGTAGGAATTTAGCAGAGACAAATCAGCATTCATTATTTATGGTGGTTGGGAGCAATTCCCATTCACTGCAATAGTCAATGGGAACTTTGGGGGTTCAGATGCCCCATCAAGTTTTCCTTCAAACTGGTGACATTCGTGTGCATTCATGCAAAACCTCCGCACATTCCGACGACTTGTGCGTGAGCGGTTACGAGCATTAAGATGTGAAAGTCTTGTATCCTTGAAGTCAGCAGGTTATGTGAAGGTAACATATCTAGATTTAATGTTCTTCAAGATAATGTAAGAACAAGCAGTGCTGAAAAGCAATGTTATTCCACTCTTTTAATGTCATACGAACAGCACGCACTGTGCAGCATATGTACTTAAACAAAATAGCTATGCTTTCCCATAGATACATAAGTGAATGCATGTGACGTGTAAATACATATAGCAAACGTGGAATCCCTTGGCTAGAAATACAAATTTAATTAAGTACGACTGGAATATTCACTCAAACAGACATTTAATCTGAGAAGTAAAAAAAGAAAGAAATGCATTTTTTTTGCATTCACTACCTTTGTTCAACAACAACCAGAAACAAAACATGTTTCGCAAAGCACCAATTGTTATTTCCATGCATTTCTCCGAGTCCTGCATATGACCTGAACTCGCTCCAATCACGTACATCGATGCATGTGTGTGTGCGCGTGCGCGTTTTTGTGCAGCGCGTGTGCATGTATTTGTAAAGGAAACGGCTCGTTCTGTATGCAGAACACGTCGGGACTCACAACCAATGAGTATATACACACACACATCCTGCTCATGCCCCCCCTCCCACCCCCCTCTCCATTTCGTTTCGCCGACGAATCAATTCTGAAGCAGCCTCTGTTTCTGGTCAAAGAACGATGGTCTAACTATAGGATGGCGTGGACAAAACTCACAAAGGACAAAACATTTGGGTGTAGTCGTCGTTGGTGTCTCGAGTCAATCTTGGTTTGGCTAACGCGTTGCATATTCGAGCCAATGCAGGCATGCGGCAGAGGTACCGTATTCATTTCAAACTGGGCTGGGATGGCAATGGGGTTGTATTGGAGAGATGGGGTGAGTGTGTGTTTGGGGGGGGTCTTTGGGTGAGTGGCATCCATGAATCGGACGGCTATTCGTATGCCTCCCCCTGACACCCACTCCCAAATACCCTTCACCTAATAGTGTAAACAAAAGAACGAAGGATGCCCCCATAGGAATGGGAGTTCTTTAACAAACACCCCTTAAGAGTGTTGAAAAGCCTCACAAGCAAGCACACGTCGCAGCATTGTGGATGCACGACGAGGAAAATCAGTCGCAAACTGCGACCTCTTTAAAATATAGTGTGTACAACCGTGTTGGATTAAAAAAAAACCCATCAATCGTCGAGCTATACAGGTCTGCTTTATAATTTAAACTAGTTTTTGCATTCTCTAAACATGTCTTTCAATGTAGGTTTTGCACAGTTTGATGCAATACATTTCCACCACCACAAAGAAGGAAATATCAGTGTTGCAGTATGATCATTGGTTCTGAAGTGTTGCATTTTCAATGAAGAAAGAAGAATGCTGTATAAATATCCAGCTACCGAACAAGTCACGTTGCCAAACGGATACATTATTAAGTCGTATTCATTACACACAAAGTTCTTGGCACAAATGCACCACAGTACGGTGCTGATCTCGTCAAGGAACAAAGAACCATCATGCAAACTATGGTCATCCTTGCAGCGGCTTTTGGCTAACCATCGAACAGAGTATTGCATCACGCGCTTTCAGATGCACTTCTGAGGCCGTCTGGAACGCTCTTCCTTCCGATATGCAGAAGGCACTGGAGCTAAGCAATGAAATATAGATTGAAAACTAATTTGTTTTCGAACTGCGTTTTCTGTTTGCTTTATTGTCCTTCCCCCGCACCTCCGGTTAGCACGGTTGGCTACGTACGGTGCGAAAGAAGGGAAGGTCAATATATACACATACATCTTAAGTACTTAGCATCGGGTATTTAACAAGAATGTTAGAAACTCTGCATATTGTTCTTCCACGTATTCATATACCACGCATGTGTGTTGTTTACTTTTAAACTTACCATTAGTAAACAGAAAAAATACATTGAAATATCATGAAATTTTAAAAATGAAGTTACATTCAATAATTTATCTGATACATTATACAATAAACACAGGAAAAGGAAAAAAACAAAGTGTACTGATTTAATTTTTCATAGCATATAGAACATCTGTTGCAATTCAAATGCATTGGAACAGAGAGGCAACATGAACGTTTGTGTGACAATGCGAGCCTCTTCTTTGAGTGAACTCATATTGGCTTTTCAGGATAACGGTCCTGATTATATGCTCAATGGCAGTATTAAACTGGACTTTGGGAAACAGGCTGAGAAGTAAGTGCTTTCTGAAGAGAAAATGAGTAAAGGTTAGGCTCACTCAATGAATTATAAAATTAAGACAATATTTCATGACATAAATGTATCATTAGTGAGAAATTCGGATGCATGGCTTCTGTTACACGTAGTCTATTTTTCGACTAATGTCCGTGGATCTCATATGAGCACGTCGGATATTCAATGTCATGGCGTGAACATAATATATTATTTTTTTTGGGGTGAAGAAATAGCTTTTGCCATAGGTTACAAAAACATATTCGCATGACATAGGGCAAAGGGGCTTGCAATCGGAAGGTTCCGAGTTGAAATCCTCTTGTGGATTTGACTCAGTCCATCATCTCTCTGGGGGTCGATAAAAGTGTACCACTTTGTGGAATGTGGGATTTACACCACTGGCTCAGGGTTGTAAACAGAAAATGAGCACTGGCTCAATGCCCATATACAGTAAAGGAAGAAATCACTTTGATGGTTTAACCCACGATCCAATTATAGACACATGATTTAAATCACATGGAGTCGTATTTGGTGATTTCCCTTTGTTAACATATAGACATGCAAATATATTACGTAATGCAGATAATATGAAAATCAAAAATACGTCCGAAATTGTCCTTAAAATCATAAGTAAAAATTTATCTCCAATAACTCAACCCTAATCGGGGGGGGGGGTTAAAAGTGAAGATGAGATTGTACTTCAAAGCCTGTACATGATTCCCACTAAAATAGACATTCAGTCTTTAAACGCCCTCCTCTGTAAGATATGGAGCCGTCGCGTCACAATATTCAACCAGCTGTTGAGAATAAAATAAGAGTAATTGGAAATCAATGGGACATCTACAAATTGATCTGGATCTCCCTGTACACGAGCGCTTGAATTCACGTGGCCATTGCATTGTGTATATTGGCTGAGCAATACATCTTCAGTCCAAAGCATCAGACAAGACATTATGGCTAAATTGATCAATTTAGTGGACATCGAAAATACAATAGTTTCTGCTTTTGGCTTTATTATCAATAATCTCATTTTAATAAGTGTTATTGTGGAGAACCTAAACGGTTTTATGGCACTGAGATTAACAACAGGGAACTTTTATCCACTTAAAAGACTGCATGCGAAATGTTGCCATTTTTTGTTATTCTAAACTGTGTATCGTTAACCCTCCACCACCCAACAAGATTGTCATGTTTGTACATATTTTAGTTCTACGTGCCAATGCGTTTATCAAAATTCTGACCAATAGAGCTCTGCCAGTGGCTTCATCACTTTCATGGCCGAATTGAACATGATTCATATGAAGACAATTCAATGAAACTCCTGAGTTTCATCAGATAGTGAGCTCATAAATCGAGTGAAGCTGCTTCATCTCACTCTGTGCTTAATTATACTGTGACATCACCAACTCCCAAAGCAATGGGTCATTCCCGTTTTCTTTGTAAGTTAGGTCTGGTTGTTTTTAATACATATGTAATAAACGACTTCCACGACACGTTGAGACTTGCGTCCTTTCTTTATTAGTTATGACTGCTCGGCTCTGTACTCTATTTAGATGGTCAACCTCTCTCTCTTGCCGCATGCACGTGGCTCTCTGCCTCCGTTCCCGCGCGGCTTCCCTCGCTCTCGCTTCCCCGCGCACCGCTGGTCGACGGCGCGCCGGGAATCGGGAGAGCTTCGCTCGCGGCTGCCACGTGGTCGGTGGCTGACGAGATGGCCGAGATGCAGTCCGGACCCAAGCTTCCACACCGAACCCCGAGTCCTCCTCTTGCCTCTCCTTATATCCTCCTTGGTGGAGCGAAGCCCCGCCTCTAACCACGCCCCCTTCAGAACCTTCTCGATGGTTCCCGCACATACCCCTGAGCTCCGCCCATGAACTTTGGCCCAGATCGAACCCATAGCCCTGATTGGCTATGACCGATGCGGCAAGGCCTATGCAGCCCTCCATATGTCGGTGTGCTCTCTCATTACACGTACATTATGTCACATATTTTCCTCAAAGAAGTACATTTTCAGAGGGCTTCATTGAATTTGATTCCTGGTGTGCAGTTATTGAGTTGTATTATTTTTACTATTTACTTGTCAAATTACATATATATTAGCTGTGTTGGCTCTGCTAGTTTGTAAATGAGTTTATGTAGTGGTATAGTTTGTATTTTGTTTGTTATTAATAATATAGCACCAAGCAACAATTAGTTCATAACTATCTGTACTATTTAAGTTGTTTTTGTTTTTCTTTATCATTGGTATCACATTAGATATCCAATGTATCTAAGTCTACCGTGTGTCCCTGTTGGACCCATCCTCTTAACATGCAACGATGAAACTTCAAATCTGATGATACATGGAAAGCCGAATGGCGTTCACAAGAAGGCACAAATGAACATCTTGTGAAAGACGCAATGCAGAAAATCCTTGGCTTCGATCTTCCACAAAGCTTATGGGCCACAACCCTAATCCTCATCTGCACAAGCCATGAGGACACTTAATGCACACAAACAACTCTCCGGTGTGTGCCTGTGGTCACCCAGAACAGACTGTGGAACAATTATGAAGGAGGAATCGCAGCGATACACTCTGCTACTGCTGATGCAATTATCTTGCTCGAGAACCTCAATGTCAAATTATCGTTGTTGCTGTACCTTAACAACAACCATACGAAGATGAATCTCTTGACATGATGCTAATAACACGATTGTAATAAAATTGGCCAGAAAAGGAATTTAAATTAAAAAGTCAACAATACATTACAGTTTTGTCGAGTGTGTGCACCCACGCGATACTCAACACATACATTTTGCTGGCTGGCCTCCATCACCAAATCGTATTCATGTAAGCTGCCTTGCAACGAGCCACTACACATTGATGCAGCCTCAGGAAAGTATGGTAATAATTTGGTTCAGCTCTTTTCCAGAATTAATTTCTCATTATTTAAAGCCTTGCACATTTATTCGAAAAAAGCCACATCTGCACTTATGTGCGTACCTACAGATTGTTTATCGTGTTTTTTTTTGTAACAATGCAACTAGTGGTAACATTGCATGACTGTTTCAACCACCATGCAACATACATTCGTCAAATATGTAATAATAAATGGCAAGTGCTTATCCATATACATGCCAGTTGCTGGTATTGTTGAGATTGTGAGACTTTTAAGATAATAAAGGTCAATATGAAATAGTCATTACAGCACAGGATTTTTTTTATATCCAATAAGCAATAAAATAATGATTTTCTGAAAACTGTTGAATAATTATAATTATTTTGTGACTAGATACCGATGCACTGTCAGGCCAAATGAATGTAAGGTGTGGAGATGGAAAAATGCTTCTAATTTATGACGAATTTTATCGCTAACAAATGTTTTTCCACTAAGAAATGAATAACTATTCAGAAACTGTGCGCAGCGTATCTTTTTAAAATTATATCGGAGGGAGCTCTCGAAGTGCCCCTCTCGAGGGTATACTGTATAGCCTACTCTTCCACCGTTAGTCAGTTGTTTTCTTGGAAGAGGTGGGAGTTCCCACACTTCACCCACAAAACATAAAATCAACTCACGTGGGTGTACACATTTACACTGCTGGGTGGACAGATATGGGGGTGGGAGGGATTTAATAAACGTGCTAATCGGTCACACCAAAATATTTGGTACTGACGTGTGCTAAAATTGAAAGTATATATCTGCCGTTTATAAAACAAATTTCCAACTTAACCATGACATTCAAAATGTTTGCCTCAAAAATCCCAAAAGTTGACTGTACAAATTTGGGAATATATCGTTATTAATTTCTGAGCGGAATAATAAATCAGTAATAATATTGCGTAAAATTTGAAACATATCTTTATACAAGTCTATTGTTCAAATAAAGCATTTGTAGGGTACTTTACATGGAAAAGGGTTATAGTGGGGTCAGTGGAGATGGGTGGAAACAGGTTCAGGGTACTGTATGAGGGAAGGTTCGAGAAGGAAAGTAGCAGGCAGTAGAGTCTGCTGGAAGAATTTACCGGGGGAAAGTGCTGGAAGTTACCGGGGCATGGCCGAGCAGGTATATAAGGGGGAGTGAGGCCCGCGATCGGGGCGATGGCTCAGGGACTGAAGGACGACTGCAGGTGGACGATATCAGGGCTGACTGTTGGAGATTGACATCGTGGAAACCATTGGGTCAACTGTTCGAGATCTACATGGAGGAAACCATCAAGAAGGACTATTCGAGATTAATCTAGTGGGAACCACTGGGGCTGCAGATAGTCATAGCTTTGTGAACATGTTAGCCGTACTCTTGCCTTGTAAATACGTTACTGTAAATTAAATCGTCTCTGAAATGGAACCTGCGAAGGAGCTTATTTACACATCGATGCTACTCATAGCTTGGATATCACCATGCTGAATGTCCATATAATTATTATGGGGAAAAATTCCTGTGAGCGTTATGTCCTTAAGGTCAGTCTGATAATGATGCAAACTGATAAATTCTTGTAAATCTTGAATGAGCATAATAAATGATCATTAGATTGATATAAATCATGATTCCCTGTACCTTGAATCTATTGCAAACAAGATTTGCATTCAATCTTGATTTGAAGCTTTCATGACTGTAGGAATCCATACTCTTTGATTCTTTCGGTATAGTCACGTAGGTATAAAATAAAATAAATCACGACGTTTCGGGTGCAACACAAGCGTCCGTCATCAGGTGGGCAAGCATAGTAGTCTGCTGCTGAGGCATATTGATTTGCATTCCCTAAATCAATTACTGTAAGTCACATAAACACGAAGCTAATTGAAGTATTTTTTTATTTATATATATGTTTAGTTTTTCCCAATTGACAAATGAGTGCTCTAAGACAAATTAAATGGGTGTTGAACAAAAATATATAAATAGTGTAAGGCAGTTGTGCAAAATGTACTTGCGATGACTGCTATAAGATGTGCCTTTGCAAGTGGATGTTCACATGTGTGTGTCCTGCTTATAGTCTTTACATGTCTTCTTTCTCAAACAAGACTGGGACAGCACTCATCTCCAATGGTGGTCATGAGCCAGTGGTCTCAATTTTACGTAATTTTGTCAGGGAGTAATACATTTTTTAGTATGACCACCAAATGGTTCCCCTCAAAATGGTACTGACTGTAGTAACGCCGGAGAGATAAGTAGACTCTGATCAGGGTTTTGATTACTATCTTTTAACTATGTATAAGCCGTAATTATGAGGGAGTTGCAATGAAGTAATCGTTCTAAAATCTATGCCAGTTTATTTTGGTAGAATCGTGAAACTAATGGGGCACTACTTCGATATGCATATTTTTTTTTGTTACAGGTTTTGCAGATATATGGAAATAATGTTTGAAACGTATGGTTTTCCAACTTACGTGATTGTTCCGTCATGATGGGTTTTTGATTCATTATTTGCATATTTGACACATCACATGTTCAACGACGGTGGTACCCTTGTACTAATGCACGTTAGAAGTGCAGTCAGCTGCTATGTGTATTTTGTCCAGGAGGTGTCATGTATAAGAAGTGCTCTTAAATAGAGATGAAGTCTGCAATGTGGACTTTA
Organism: Petromyzon marinus; assembly: GCF_048934315.1. Taxonomy (NCBI): domain Eukaryota; kingdom Metazoa; phylum Chordata; class Hyperoartia; order Petromyzontiformes; family Petromyzontidae; genus Petromyzon; species Petromyzon marinus. The sequence goes on from NC_133671.1 coordinate 10,928,995, forward strand.
AAGATCATCAACTCTCCTCAATGAGGAAGGTTACACACCTGTTTTATTGGCTAGCATTCTGGATGTAGGTCAGTAGTAATTTTAGTCTTGTCTAGTTCTGAAATATCAAATATCATGCTTAGTGCGGACAGTAAGCTACTGTATCTAAAATAAACCCATCGGGCAACCATTATATCATGGACAAATAATTAATAAGCGAAGCAGCAATAGTTACAATTGGCAAGGCCACTTCAAATGGCAGGTGGATCATGTCGAAAACCACAAATGCTAACACTAGCAAAATTCATTTCTCAATATAAGACATAAATACAAGTGGAAATATCAATCATTTGACTTATGGTTTACAGGATCAATGCAATGGGTGCAAAACATCGTAATTAATGTGAACAAAATTAACGTAAGCACACTGTTATGATAAATGCAACCTGATACAAAAACATCAGTAGATCGTCAACAGTGAGCACCATTAACATTCTAAAATGTCTTTAAATTAGCATAGACCCATTTAATTGTACCAAAATATAAGACCTCGCAATTATTATTACACATATCGAAATGACTACTGTAATAGCTTAATGAGAGTTTAAGGAAAGGAGTGTATAACAAGGTTGTATGCTGCTCAGGTTGCCATAGCATGATCATGAATAATGTTGCGTAGCCCTTTCTCAACACAATACTGGTGTAGTGGGTTCCACGGAGGCACACACTTTACTTTGGAGGCAACACCTTTATTCTAACACCCAACAGGGTTACTACATAAACGTACACAGTTACTGGACCCCAACAGGGCAACTACATAAACGGGTCAGGTCAGCGACACACTGCCTAATCCACGATGCCAAGCGTAACGAACGCAGACCGAAGAGACGTAGCACTGAGGGTTCCATTCCAGCAGCCAGCCGCGATTGCTCTCAGGACCTCTACTTTATGCTGCCGAGCATGGTTCTGGCTCTGCCCTCGGTCACGCCCCCTCTGGATCTCACCAGAAGGTTCTCGGCCACTCATCACGTGTCCCTCAAGCTCCCCTTTGGGCCCCCTCATTACCCTGTCCCGGTCACGCGCCCTCTCGGGTTCACCCAGACTGTCACGTTCTCACTTGCCCTCCCTCTGACCGTCACCAGAACTATGCCCCCTAGGGCCCGCTCCCATGCCATACCAACTCTGGTGCCAGAGAAAGGCTCACGACACACAGTTCCACTCTTGTGACGGTAGCTAGCGCTGAATGCCCTAGTGACTCTATTAACGTCACTACACTGGTGTTCTCACACTTTGTCAGTCATAGGGGTTGTTTGAGCATACTTCACCATTCCGGTGAGTGCAGCTTGGTCCAAGGAAAGCCTAATACTTTTTCAGATGTTACTCGCCACCGGTGTTAGCCACGACTGGGAATAAAACTCAGTTTGCAGGACTCATAGCACAGTGAGCTAACCACTTGACATATATGCTTACAGTTCCCAATGAAGATGATAAATATCAAGATACCTTTATTACATTTATTTCGCAGCACATACTAAACATGTAAGCTATTGCTTAGTTAATAATTAATTGTGAATGCAACTAATATCCATTACATACATGGGATGCTTAAAAAAAACTATGATGAGCATTGCGGAATAAAAAAAATGAAATCAAGTCGATTAAAATAAGTTAAATTATTATCAGTACCAGCATGCTGCATTGTGATGCCTGAGAAATAACAAAATTATGTTTACTACCTGTGCCAAATTTTCAGACGGAATATAAAAGTGAAGACGTCAACAAAAAGGTACATTTTACACTTTGGCAGAGGGCCAATGAAATCTTGCAGAGCGCTCTGTTTTGACACAACTAAGCCACACACAGGCATGCTACACATGTCTAAAGCTCTTTATCAGTGCACTGCTGGATGAAGATCTCACCAGACTGTCTCAGTCGTGGGGTTATTTCGCCATACCTCACTATGTTGGTTGGCGAGGTGGACAGCCCAGGCACTGGTTCAGATATCACTTACCACTGATGTTAGCCACGGATTATAATGGACCTCGGATTGCAGGGCTCATAGTGCATGGCGCTAACCACTGCACCACCACTCTCCCTTGGGTTTATGTCCACAAGGTGGTCCAATATACATATTTTACGGACCTGGCAGGAGAGGCTGACGGAGCATTTCCTGTGATCCACCTGCCTTTGGGGTTATGGCTTGGGGTGTTTTCATTGCTATTCAGGATTCACTTATCCTAGATTAAGCATGACATAATGCTTGGTTCCACTGATCCAGTGGCCCGGGCATGAATGTTGGTAGAGTAAAGTAGGATATGAGACGCTGTTTTTATGTAATGGTTCGCACCCTGGATTTGCAATGCAGAGTTCGCCAGTTCAATTCGATCTCCTGGCACAGCGGTGGAAACGAGAGTGCAATTTTATTCAAATCCCCCCACCTGTCCACCCTGCAGTGTAAATGGGTGTTCAACAGTTAGTCATTCGGCAGGTCACGTTTGGTGGGGCAGAGTTTGGGTCTTCCCACTTCTTCCAAAACGTCTGGTCAGCAGAGAACGGTGGGCCACTTATCCCGAACAAAGGTTCTTTCGAGCTTCTCGAGTGGAAATGTTTTTTTTGCTGCCAGTGATGTGAGCAAGTAATTGCAGGGCTGCACCTTCACCTTTCACTTTGCTCACACCAACAGAGTTAGATTAGCGGTGTGAGAACATCTGCAGATAATAGAATGTGAGTGGGAGTGAGAGAGAACAGAGAGTGAGTGTAGCGAAGAGAGCACAGCAAGAGTGCCGAAAGGACAGGCAGGGAGCAGACAATAACTGAACAAGAAGAAAGTAAAATAGACGAGAGAAAGCTATAGGAAAAGAAAAACAAAAGGCAACAGCAATAACAAACAAAAACGCAACCTCAGCTATCATAATTGTGATAATGACCTCTCACCTTATTTTTCTGTGCCTAAATGAACCAGCCTATGGAACCGTTCGAATTAATTGGGTATTACGTAAATGTATAAATGTTCTATAAACTACAGTAGGTAAAGGTGCATCCGTGCAATGTCTTGCTCATGCCACTGCTGACAGAAGGGTTTCCACTAGAGGGGGCTTTCCAGAACTCACTCGAGAACGTTTCCACTCTCCCACGCTGGTCAGCAGGTAGAAGTTCCCACACTTTACCCGAACAGACGCAATCTGGCGATTGACGAACTGCACTGCTGGGTGGACAAGGGCTAGGGGATTTAAGAAGCTTGCCCCATTGTTTCAACCAGCTATTAAGAGTGGTGCAGTGGTTAAAGTTCCTTATTAGGCACGTGCAGCTCCCGAATGGACATGCCGTACCCCACCACCACGGAGGGATGCCGATGCTCAGACATGCCGACGTCATGATGCCAAAGTTACGCGGACCACAGCTCCCGATTGATCGGAGCTACCGTGACATATCCCTGGCAATGTTTGGTTATTTTGTGCAAAAATCCAATATGTGAATACGACAGCAGCCTTTGTGGAATGCAGCCGACTTACAATAGCGTTTTTTTTAGTCTGCCAGAGTTCCACCAAAATATGTGAATTGTGCCCTCGGTCTTTTGTGTGTACAAAATAATACAGCGATGGTTTCACCTGTTTGAATATTAATGAATAAAAGATCTTGCACATACAGTAAGTCCCCAGGTTGCGGAAGACCCGATTTATGAAAATCCGAATTTACAGAAATGCTCCCAAAAATCATATGAAAAAACATGTCAATATGCAGAAATGTTTGCGTTAGTTACGTAAGCTCAAATAGTGCAATGTGATGAGGTTGCATATGACTACCGCAGAGTGCTGCCTTCACCAAGCCCGAGCTTCACTAGGATTTAAGGTAAATTTAATGTTTTGTAGAGTTACGTAATGCTTTTCCTTTTGTAGCATCATGTAATTGTTTGTTTTCTATGCTTAGAACTATCTTTTTTCCACAAGTTTCTATTGATAGATTTCTTCATTTCAAGTTTATTTCATCAGTTATTTTTTGTATATACTTTATTTAATACCATTAAACTTCAAATGCTCGTGGTCTCAGCCAATGGCGATCGGAGAAGTCTAAGCCTAGCCTAATGCATGGTATACGGACATTCGGAAGTGACTGCTTTATGTTAACAATTAATATTAAAATGTTTCGTGGTACATATTCTTAGCTCTCGGTAAAGTCACGTTGAAGGGAGACAATACAATATATATAAAAATTCTCACGACGTTTCGACCATAACACAAACGGTCGTCATCAGGTGTGTCGGTTTGCATCAATTTATTTATTTTTAAATGGTGTATTTATTAAAAAAAACGTTAGCGCCACGCGCAGCGATTTGGCAGTTTATTTAGAAGGACGAGTCCATCTATGTTCTGAAAAGAGGAGGGGGGAGACGAAAAATTAATGTATTCTGTCTGAAAGCCACTGTAAGTGTGAACAATCAATTAAGACCTGAAATGGTTAATCAAATCTTTCCAATGATTGCTAAGCCAGAATCCATCTTCTCGGTTGAAATTGTCTCTGTGCTTGTATATGTGGATAGCCTCATGAACGAATCTCTCATGGTAGCCAGATGGCTTACAAAGAACCTCTGTCTTGGAAAAGTCATGTCATGTGAGCCTACTGAATTATAACAATGATCTGCCACGGCCGAGGTGTTAGTCCTACCGTGTTGAAGGTCTGCTTTGTGTTCACGAATACGGTCCGAGACATGGCGTTTGTTTTCTCCAATGTAACTACTACCACAGAGGCAACTTAGTTTGTAGACACCAGGGTACTGTATGTCCGGAATCACATCTTTTACAGACGGAACCAGATCACGGATTTTATGTAATGTGTTGAAACGGACCTGGATCTTGTGTTTATTCAAGATTTTGGAGATCTTTTTTGTGATCCCCGCAATGTAGGGTAAAGTGATGGTTTTGAAAGGCTCCTCAAGAGGGTCCTTCTTCATGCTTTGAGTGATAGCTTTACGGATTGTATAGTCGGAGTAACCATTAGCCTTAAGAGCTTGGTGTACGTGCTTGAGTTCACTGCCTTCTCTCACCTAGCCTAAAAGACGCTACGAATCTTAGCAGCGTTCATTGGAGCGCTGTCACCCCGACAGTTCTGTTCCTTCACCTGAAGAAGGCTACTTGTGTTGTGGCCGAAACGTCGTGAAAATTTTATTTTATTTTATTATGTTTTATTTGTATTGCTTTGTTTCCATTCTACGTGACTTTACCGAAAGAACCAAGAAGATGAATCCCTGCAGTCACGAAAGCTTTAAATCGAAATAAGGCGATATACACGCACAGTTGATTTTACCTGGCTACATATATCATGTAGAATATATTTTCATTCATTGAAATATATATACACACTGTTGCATATCAAATAACACATTGTTAAATGTGTAAGCTCTTTCTCTACATCGTGGTCCTCATGACCATACATTAATATAAATTATCAACATAATTGAATACAATATTACATTCTAAGCAGCGCTTAGATTATAAAATAATATAAGCTATGAGTCATGATGTGTGCTTATGCTGTCTTCAGTCAGATGCCTGCAGCCATAGAACATTTATTGACATAGTCTATGCTGACATTTTGATTACATCAGGAACATTTTTAGCATGCTGCTGACATCACAACAGATGGAAAGACTCCACATTCCTCTCACACTTAACCAAACCAGTGGTATTTGAATCTCACCTCACCTGTACACGTGTAATCGTGAGGAACACATATGCACGATAATACTTTAGTGTATACCCACAGAGAGCATGCGTTCTACATTGAAAAACTATAGATAGAAACATTTGGCAATTATCATATTTTAAAACATGTCACGTAGCTCCTCCAACACGTACATTTTACATTCGGTTCGCTTTTATTTTACTCTCTTTCTGTGTTCCAGTGATTGCACCAATATGCTCACTGCATATGGATGGCCAAAAAAACGTTCCCAATGAAGACATGCAAGATATGACTTGGGTTAAAATCCTAAACAATAATATAGGTCAACGAATACATTTCACTTCTCAACAAATGCACGTTAATTATAAGAATCAAAACAAATTAGCAACAACAAAAATAACCCATAATTGTCTAATCTTACGCATTATCCTTGAGACCCACTGATTCTCCATGATTCTGAGCATCTCATGGCCGTAGAATAGATTACATTTTTTGTGTTGTTTACCTGGAAATAATAAATGACATGGGAGAAATAAAGGGCACAAAAACCAATGGAAAAAGTAATAGCCATATTAGATGTGCTGGCAACAGTCACGATAAAACAAACAAATAACATTGTAATAGAAGTATAATACGTTATTGCAGAAGTACATCAAGAAGGACACAACGTTGGACTCAAGTAGATAATGTAAGTCGAGGGTAATTAATGAATACAAAACAGGCAACGTTCCAGATAAACATTTGTAAACAAAAAACATCAACACTGACATAGGGAATGGCACAAATGTTGAAAGTACATTTAGAAGGGTATGAAGCTGCATGTTTTGTATTACAGTCCGGGACAGCATGAAGGGTATGTTGTTCGACGAATAATCACAAATCACAGACATCACATTGACGACACAAAAGTTGGTGGGCTTAAGCGGTCGACATTGGAAGGGATGTTGTCCAGGTGACAGACAAGATTTGGCGATCGAATGGTTGCCAAATGAGGAAACATGCCTGGGAGTACACCTGGCAAGGAGACGGAGTGATGAGGCCAGATATAGTGCAGGGGTGAGAGATAGATGGATTGTGACATCACAGGGGCCATGAGGGATGGCGAAAAAATGAAGATGCCTTTATCTAACAGTGGATAGACATTGACAAATCATATTTCCACTCTGATAGCAAGCAAAGCACACCTTTTTATATATATAAACTGCATCGGAAAATATTACTTCAACCTTACAACTCATGGTACTATAAATTTATAATGGATGCTATACTAAGTCACAATTTCATCTCACAGCTATAACTGCTTAACACATAGGCTTTCGCGACCAATATCATCCATAATAGAGGCGTTTGGGTTAGATCGCGTAAATATATAAATGTGTCGTTAAAACCCGCCACCACCTGACACAGCCAACTAGTAAGGGTTGTCACGTAATCAGAACATGCCAATTCGTCACTCGTACAGCACACCGGTGTGTTGGAGAGCCAAGCCACAACATTTACAATCTGAGTACGACGTTTCGCCAGTAATTACAACTAGCTTCATCAGCCGACGGCCAGATTTGTGGAGAAGTCTTACTGTTTCGTTCCTTATATAGAGGCTTAGATGTGTTGACCACGCAGCTGCGCTCTTGCACAATGTGGGGGGGGGGGATTACTTAGGCAACGTACATTATGCATGTGCATTATGCGAGCCCTTTAAACTTGTCCTTCCTATCTATTGTGTTTATAAAAGAAAAGATGCAGAGATTCAAAGGTAATTCCACACGCAGTTAAAGTAACTCATCACATTGTCACTTACAGCTCACCAAATGCTACATGAAGCTAGTGAGTTGTTGCTAAAATAGAGAATACAGCACAACAGAATTGAACTAAGTCACACTTCTAAATCACTAATGTCCTTTACACATAAAAATGAGTAACAGTGTCTCTACAGATCACTGGAATATAATCGACACAATTAGACAGCAATCAGCTGATAATGTATTGAACAAAACTAACACTACCCAAATTAACAAATTTGCTTGACTAACAAACAACTCTCAACTAAAAATGAACATTTTATAAACAAAACGGTTATCAACATGACTTACGTTGAATTATCCAGCAATATGATTTCAGTCCTGTCTAAAGGTCTTAACTTTGCTGTTACCCCACGTACAATCCCTGTCGATCAGATCATTGCTGAAGTGGAATTAGCAGTTAGACATCTCCCCCATAATCAAGCTCAGATGACTAGGCATGAGGTTGCAAAAATTATTGAGAACAGCCAAAAACAAATATTAACTTCAGTGAAGCAAAAGCCTTAAGAGAATTGAGAGCAAATACAGATATCCAAATTCTTGCTGCTGATAAGGGCCGATCGACTGTTGTGTTGCCCCGTGAGGACTACGATAAGAAAATAAAAGATCTACTCGATGAAGGTACCTACCTTAAAATGAAACGATACCCAACCAGCACCTTGGAACGTAAAACAACGGCAATCATTGCCAAGTCATCGATTCCCAAGGAAGAATAATACCTGGTCAAACGAAGGGCATTAAAAATACCAAGACTTTATGGGCTACAAAAAAAACACAAACCTGATGTCCCATTAAGAACCACAGTTAGTACAATAGGCTCTGTCACGTACAAATTAGCACAATACATAACGGAACAAATACTGCCCTACATCGTAGGACCTCTTCGTTCATGAAAAAACTATGAAACATATCGTAGATATAATTAAATATATTAAGCTTAACCCTAATGATATTCTCGTAAGTTTTGATGTGACCTCTGTGTTCACGAGGGTTCCGGTCAACAAGTCAATTAAATTACTCGACACTCTGGTAACGAACACAGGTTTAGCAAAAGATATCCCAAGACTAGCTGAACACTGTCTAAATAACACTTCTTGTGGCAAGGAAAATTCTACAAACAAAAGGAAGGAGCAGCAATGGGCTCTCCATTGCCTCCTGTGATAGCGAATTTATACATGGAAGATTTTGAAACAAAAGCAATAGCTTCAAGCACACTAAAACCCTCAGCTTGGTTTAGATATGTGGATGACACATTGGTTGTCTGGCCACACGGCAAAGATCCACTGAACGCATTTCTAAATCATCTCAACTCGCAAAACCCATCCATCCAGTTCACCATGGAAGTGGAAGCTGACAGAAGTCTACCATTTCTGGATATTCTGTTCGGATGGGGTAGAAATAGTAAAATAACACACAGTGTTTACCGAAAGAAAACGCATACAGATGCCTATCTGAATGCAGAGTCACACGATCACCCCGCACAGAAATCTGCTCTTATCAAGACGCTCATTCATCAAGCTAAGAAAGTGTCAGATGGTGACAGTCTGAGAAGTGAAATTCAACATGTTAAAGAAGCGCTACAAATGAATGGTTACAATAATGCACAAATCAACAATGCATTGAATACCAAAACAAATTCAAATAACAAGAGCATTGCAATTGCCCAAGTACCGTAATTAAAACGATCAAAATACCGTATATTGTAGGAGTAACTGATAAACTAGCCAGATGTTTGGAAAAACATACATCCGAGTCAGATTTGGCACGGTACATAAAATACAGAAATATCTGGTACAAAAGATGTATTACCGAAGCTATCAACAGAAGATGTTTACAGGATTAACTGCACGTGTGGTAAATGTTATGTTGGGCAAACAGGACGAATGAGTAGCACGAGACTAAAAGAACATCAGAGAAATATAAAATTATCCCAAATACAACTGTCAGCAGTAGCAGAACACGCTTGCCAACAAGGACACTCAATTGATTCTGGTAATGTTGAAATTTTGTGCAAAACTAGCTACTACTGGCCAAGACTAATTAGAGAATCTATCGAAATTTAAAGAAATAAAAATAACTTTAACCATACGGATAGCTACCACCTTAGTGCTGCGTGGAAGCGAATAATCAAATAATACATTATTTAAATACATGCCTACAAAGGGCAATTTACTGCAATAGGGCTATTTTAATAAACACAATATACAGGAAGGACACATTGTGCAAGTGCGCAGCTGCGTGGTCAACACATCTAAGCCTCTATATAAGGAACAAAACAGGTGGACTTCTCCACAAATCTGGCTGTCGCCTGATGAAGCTAGTTGTAATTACTGGCGAAACATCATACTCAGATTGTAAATGTTGTGGCTTGGCTCTCCAACACACCGGTGTGATTTACTAGTGACAGATTGGCATGTTCTATTTACGTGACAACCCTTACTAGTTGGCTGTGTTGGGTGGTGGCGGGTTTTAACGACACATATATTTACGCGATCTAACCCAAAAACCTCGATTATGAGCTCTAACTGCATTGCATATTATCATGATCAGATATACGCATTGTAAAATCCCTGTATGCTATGATTTATACATACATATATATTAATCAATCGTGGCTTCCTATTGATCTGGAGTGACTTCCTCCCGTCATACAAATATGTAGTTTTAACTATTGTCTCGGGAATGGCAACAAAGATGAGCACCACCACACGACTCTCATTAGTGCAGGGGAGTGCCATTCACTCACTGCAGGACATGAGAAGAAGCGAGTTGCGTTCATGTAATAATGGTTTTCTATATGTAGGTACAAAAGCTCATGAGCATCACCAGGATGCTTCTTACTGCATCAGTCCACTGGGAAAATCAAGGATGTCTGTGGTATGTTTGGAAATTATTAAGTCCTATGCTATTATAATGCTTTACTGGATTTCTGGGTTGTAATATGAAACATTCCCTGGGGAATAATGACAGTGGAATTTTTTTTTAAAAATCAATTTTTATGCACTGATTGCGTAGCACTGTCATTCGCGTTATATATGTAATTTGAGCAAATATGAGCTCACAATGAAGATACATATTTAAATTGCTGTGCATATTTATACTGTATAAACCAAATACAGATGTCATCTAGTTAGCATCAGAAATGGGCATCCAATTGCTCCCCACTCAACCCCTGTTTTTTTTCAGCAAATAGAGTAGACAAACAGCTTTAGATAACATGTTTAAAAGCTTCATTCTCATTATTCCACAGCGTGATGGTAAAACAAGTGAATTATCAGGGACGACGCTGTCCACGGGCAACCGTTTGCCTTACATTTGTGTGTGTGGAGGATTCCAATCTATAAAAAGGTCATCTTCTTTACAGATAATAGATTTATCACTGGCAAGGGCTAACGCTGTTATCAGAATTAAAATGCGTGACACGATCTGCCCAGCCACAGTTGCTTGGAAGCTGTCACAGTGCCCCACCAATAAGCGGCCTTATTTGTTCGATACATGCGAGGCTTAAAAAAGCATGTGCCTTTCACAAACTTTCGAGACGCAAACTTTGTGGCATTTGCAGAGAGCTCTGTGATTTAGTATGCGAGAGAATAAGAGAGCGACGTTTTATTTTTATTTCCCATATGCTAAGTTGCTTGCATTGTCAGCATTCACTTAATTCCAAAAGGGTATACAGCGTGAATGTTAATGTATTTCTTCCGATGGAATTTTTTTTAAATCGAAGCCACTTGTACATCCTCGATAAATTAGCTTTTCACTCTTTTGACAGACATATAAAGAATGCAGATACTGTATGATCAGCCTATTGCATTTCCAAGATGCAAACATTAACGGAAAGTGTGACAGGGGGTTGTTTCCAAGCCAGCAACTAAGGCACTATACTGTAGGTTGAAGGATGAAAAATGCACACTGTCATCCTGCTGACTGTTATGTAAATACAAGAATAATTTTATGAGACCTCCTTTGCCAGAAACAAGATATAGGAATAGGTTTTACCCTTTTAACTGGCACAAAAACTGACACCTTTATTCAAGGCATCATGTTTGCAATGACCACAACACAAGCAGTCAAAATGCAAACAAAAAAGACAACTCTGATAATAATATGCACTGTCCTTGAATTTGATTGGTCCACACCCGAGACAGCTTTTCTTAGAGCCTAGTCTCCATTGGTATTATTATCAGAGTTGTCTTTTTTTGTTTGCATTTTGACTGCTTGTGTTGTGGTCATTGCAAACATGATGCCTTGAATAAAGGTGTCAGTTTTTGTGCCAGTTAAAAGGGTAAAACCTATTCCTATACAAGAATAATTCTCAATGTTATTGCCCAATACATAGGCTACAGTTATGCCACCCATCTTTAGCACTGGATGATTAACATTTTTGTTATTTGATAAGTAAGTAAACCCAACTTTATAATGGTTCAAATACCATTGCTCTGCTAATTTACTGAAAAAAATAGTGTGTAAGTGAACAGCCATGCAACTATGTTACCAATAATATATCCAAAAAATATATGAAGAATTGGTGTAGCGTGTCTGACCTATCCAAGTGCAGCATTCATTAATTTTCAAATGAATCTTCCTTTTCATACCAGCGTTATAAATTATATGGCTTCAGTTTGAGTTATAAAAATGCAATTTGTAGGCTTTTCTTTGATGAGCTGTATTATTTTTACTACTGAAAACATATCTGTATTAAATTGGATGCAATATTTCATCAGATTGAGGTTATTTGTTGATGCAGTGAACCTTAGCTTAATGTATTTTGTAAAAAAAAAATCATTATTTTACCCACAACAACCAGCAACATTGGAATTGCAGTCAAATCAGCTACTTTGAAATGTTGTATGAACAACATGTGTAAATGGTGTGAAGTATTGACTACATGCAAAAGCTTCCTCATTTCAGGACTACAGTGAGGGAAAAAAGTATTTGATCCCTGCTGATTTTGTACGTTTGCCCACTGACAAAGAAATGATAAGTCTATAATTTTAATGTTAGGTATATTTGAACAGTGAGAGACAGAATAACAACAAAAAAATCCAGAAAAACGCATGTCAAAATGTTATAAATTGATTTGCATTTTAATGAGGGAAATAAGTATTTGACCCCTCTGCAAAACATGACTTAGTAATTGGTGGCAAAACCCTTGTTGGCAATCACAGAAGTCAGACGTTTCTTGTAGTTGGCCACCAGGTTTGCACACATCTCAGGAGGGATTTTGTGCCACTCCTTTTTGCAGATCTTCTCGAAGTCATTAAGGTTTCGAGACTGACGTTTGGCAACTCGAACCTTCAGCTCCCTCCACAGATTTTCTATGGGATTAAGGTCTGGAGACTGGCTAGGCCAATCCGGGACCTTAATGTGCTTCTTCTTGAGCCACTCCTTTGTTGCCTTGGCCGTGTGTTTTGGGTCATTGTCATGCTGGAATACCCATCCACGACCCATTTTCAATGCCCTGGCTGAGGGAAGGAGGTTCTCACCCAAGATTTGAAGGTACATGGCCCCGTCCATCATCCCTTTGATGCGGTGAAGTTGTCCTGTCCCCATAGCAGAAAACACCCCCAAAGCATAATGTTTCCACCTCCATGTTTGACGGTGGGGATGGTGTTCTTGGGGTCATAGGCAGCATTCCTCCTCCAAACACGGCGAGTTGAGTTGATGCCAAAGAGCTCCATTTTGGTATCATCTGACCACAACACTTTCACCCAGTTGTCCTCTGAATCATTCAGATGTTCATTGGCAAACTTCAGACGGGCATGTATGTGCTTTCTTGAGCAGGGGGACCTTGCGGGCGCTGCAGGATTTCAGTCCTTCACGGCGTAGTGTGTTACCAATTGTTTTCTTGGTGACTATGGTCCCAGCTGCCTTGGGATCATTGACAAGATCCTCCCGTGTAGTTCTGGGCTGATTCCTCACCGTTCTCATGATCATTGCAACTCTACGAGGTGAGATCTTGCATGGTGCCCCAGGCCGAGGGAGATTGACAGTTCTTTTGTGTTTCTTCCATTTGCGAATAATCGCACCAACTGTTGTCACCTTCTCACCAAGCTGCTTGGCAATGGTCTTGTAGCCCATTCCAGCCTTGTGTAGGTCTACAATCTTGTCCCTGACACCCTTGGAGAGCTCTTTGGTCTTGGCCATGGTGGAGAGTTTGGAATCTGATTGATTGATTGCTTCTGTGAACAGGTGTCTTTTATACAGGTAACAAGCTGAGATTAGGAGCACTCCCTTTAAGAGTGTGCTCCTAATCTCAACTCGTTACCTGTATAATAGACACCTGGGAGCCAGACATCTTTCTGATTGAGAGGGGGTCAAATACTTATTTCCCTCATTAAAATGCAAATCAATTTATAACATTTTTGACATGCGTTTTTCTGGATTTTTTTGTTGTTATTCTGTCTCTCACTGTTCAAATAAACCTACCATTAAAATTATAGACTGATCATTTCTTTGTCAGTGGGCAAACGTACAAAATCAGCAGGGGATCAAATACTTTTTCCCTCACTGTATATCAAACAAACACTGACAACATCACAATGCATTTTCTTTCTATTTTACCCCTTCAAAAAAAGAGTATTGGTTTCTTTGCAATGACAATAAATAACAATTTCCTACAAATAAACCCACTGTAATGGGCCATTTTTGTACCTTAATAATCAATTTGAGGCTCCCTAGAAATTACAGAAAATTGATATTGACCTTGCAACTTAATAATCCATCAGATGCTCTCATTTTATAAACATGAATGTTGTTGTAACTTTCAGACCCGCCCCTACTGAACATCTCTGAAAAAAGCTGTATAGCTCATCGGATAATGCAGTTTCTGATTTTGATGCTGCATTACTGCTAGCAAAAACAATGTCAAGGAAATCAGCAAAAAGTGACGGCCTCTCCGTTGTTTAATGCTCATCCCATGTACTAGCACCCTCTGTCATTGGTATTGAGTCAGAAGATGAACATATGAGCATTCACACAAGTTTTATCTCTCAGAGCTGGGCTCAGACAACCTAAATGAGAAATACAATGTATCGAATAGTTTGTATTGGGCATTTAGGCTGATACCATCAATAACAATACTTGAGGACTGTGTTTAATCTCTAGTCACCATGGACATCATCAGCCATGTTCTATCTACTGTTGGATGAATGCCTCCCTACACTGTTGCCACCCCATATGGTCCCATGATGCCACAATCCATTTTCCTCCAGCACGACAAAAACTCGCCCGCTCCATCGTCCCAGCAGCCGTCCTTTTGAGACAACACCCTTTGTTCAGCAGTGGAAAAAAGGGCTGTAAATTAGTACTCATAATTACGAGATTTTTCCTCGTGACAACGTACTATTAAATTATATACTGAAACGAAATTTAATATTGAAGTACACATACGTAAATTTTGATTTAAAGCTTTCGTGACTGCAGGGGTTCATATTATTGGTTCTTTCGGTAAAGTCACCACGTAGAAGGGAAGCAATAAAGTAATACATATTTTTATATTTAAAATAAATATTTTTATTATTTTATTGTTTCCCTTCTACGTGACTTTACTGAAAGAACCAAGAATACACACATGTATATTAAGAACTTTATCGCGAGTTTTTGACCGCTTCTATGACAAATGAATCAGAAACATGAACACTTACAAAGAAAACCAAACCTAAGACGCAGAACACAACTTGGAGACGGGCATGCTTGGAGTAAAAATGATAGACATTCAAAATAACACAATAATCAGAGAACATATGCCAGTTAATGACGTTATTAAACATCAGAGACATCCTATTGATGATTGAGAAAAGTAAGTTAGTTTGGACAGGATACCATACTCTGAGGGATGATAGCTGATAGATGTGATAGCCAAATGAGATACAAAAAGCCCAAGAGTATGACCACCATGGAGATGGAGTGATAAAAGTATGAGGCAGATTATTTAATGACTTGGGCAGGCCTTTTTACAGCAGTGGGTAGTTATAGCATGTCTTCTGATGATGTTTGATGTATATACAATGTGCACTTATCAAGAGTAAAATTTCCTGAATCGGCCTGCAACAACAATTTTCTATATTTGTAAATGACACTCACTTTTGTAGGAGAGAAGCTACTTCATATTTTATGCTAATAGCTGTTGAGTGTATTCACATGGAAGTGTAGTTTTTATTTAATATTTCTTGTCCTGTAATAATGGGTGTTTTGGTCTACATTGGTTTAAAATAATACTCGTGCAATCTTTCTTGCATTGGTCATGAAAGCACATGACAAAATACCCCGTATATATCATACCACTATCAATAAGCTTATGAAGACCCTAACCATCACTATAAACAGCTGAGCATGGTCTTATATTTAAAATTCATAAATACAGACCAAATGTTCAATGAGAATCCACCGTGGAATTTAATTTTAAAATGTAATGTTTACTGCCCTATTTAGAATATAAATATTCTATCAGTCACCCCACCGTATAATCACCTCATTATACTTTTAGAAAAGGTATTTATGTGGGTCAACCAATCGTCTGCCCTGGTTCATGTTCACAAGCAAATGTATACCCACGCATATATGTTAGGAATTTAGCATTGGTTCCTGCTTAAAAGTAATAGGCTATATTTAATCTTGTTCTGAAGAGTGTAGGACCCTCTGTCTAATGATATGGTAAAAGACTGATGATGCTATTAAGGGGTGACGACTTGACTGCTCTAGTGCTCCTATATGCTCACCAACACACCCACACAAAATCATTGCCATCCCCACTCATCACCGACCTCACCAAGGTAGCAAGGCTTAAATTAAGTTCCGGGGGCAGTAAGAAATGTTGTGTTTTTGCAGAATTTGAGGGCAGAGGCCGGCTCTACAACCCAGGGGTATTACCTGAGGTGACAGTCAGGAATATATATTAATTCCGGCACAAACGGCCGACGAATGTGCAACATTGTGGTCGCTAGGTCAGAAACATTAAAAAATTTTAATGTTAGGTTTTTTTCAGCTCGGCTATAAGAAGGGCTCCATGTCTACCAATTAGCATACATTCACAACATACATTTCTACATTCTCGTATCAATTGAAACATTGACTGCATGTATATGGACGACAGTGGCGGATGTAAAACAAAATGGGTTATACTGAATGACGGTAAGAAACCACAGGGCCCACAAATCAATAAAATCTTTAAGTCCATCTGAGAAATACAACACCCTCTCCTCTATACATGGCATGTTTTCTAGAGGCAATTTGTCCTTAGGAATCTTAGTGGTTCTACTGTCTTGATAGCACGTTCGAAATGACGTTGAGGATGACTAAAGTATTTAATTCCTTTGATTAAAATGTTTAAATCAGCTACATGGCAAATGAGAACACATTTTATCAAAACCTTGTATGTAACTTCAACAATATGTTGATTCAGATCGCAATATAACTAGCTGCAATAATATAGCGTTAATATTTGGGGCAAGGTAACATTTGAACAACATATTTGAATAATCACAAAGACACCGTTAATCGTGATGAAAAAAAACATGACAAGCAAAATATGTTTTTTTCCCCAAATAAAAATCTGAGATAATCAACCAACAGTCCTCGACTTACAGATGGGTTACGTTCTTGAGACCCATTTGTAAGTAGATTTGTTCGTATCTCAGAAGTCAATATTTAATTGTACATACAGTCAGTGTTATGAAATGTGTTTTTGGTAAAAAAGGGAAGCATTTTTAAACTCATATATAAGAATAAATTTGCAGGTAATACTGTAACCTGCATCTAGTCTCCGACTGTGTGTTCCGCTTTCCCGTCACTCAATTTTATTCCAAAACTGCATCTCTCAATTCTTTTGCACATTACTACAATTTCTCAGTTAATATCCAATGCATCTAATCCATATGTCATAACAGAATGTACACATTGATTAAAACCTTTCTTTTTTCGGCAATTTTTATTTCAAATTTAAAGTAAGATAATTACAGATGAACCAATGATATATATATACATTTTTATTTGATTAAAATATAATTGTCATAATTATGTTCTTTGGGATTTTTGGTAAAGTCATGTAGATAGGTTTAAAGAAAATAACAAAAAAACTACGACGTTTCGATCACAACACAAGCGGTCGTCATCAGGAAAAGGGGGTTAGCCTCTAAAGGCAAACTGTTTATGAAGGTAAAAAATGGGACGTAGTCCAAGTGTCAGCAGCATGGGTGCGGTACCTAATGTTTATGTAAGGGTAGTTGCTGCTACAGGTGATGGTAGTTGTGGGTAGTGGGCTTCCACCAATAAAGGGAGTGGGCAGTAATGGTCCTGGTGGTTGGCTTCCACCAATTAAAGGACTGCTAGAGGTGATGGTAGTAGTGGGTAGTGATGGTGCTGGGCTTCCACGAATGAAGGGAGTGGTCAATAATGGTCCTGGTGGTGGGCTTCTACCAATTAAAGGGCTGCCAGGTCTAAAATGGAGACATTACAGCCAGTTATGACTTAAACTGGTTGATAATGTCCTTCCGTGTGGGTGGTCCAACTAGGACTGAATGCTGATGTATCGGCCCTGGTTAGACACTGCTTCTCCAACACTTACTTCACCTGGAATGGAACATTCTATAAACAAGTTTAAGGTACCCCAATGGGCTCTCCCTTATCTCCAGTTTTAGCCAATGTTTTCATGGAGAAATTTGAGACAGATGCTATCCAGGCATCCACCCTACGTCCTTCCTTATGGAAGAGATACATTGATGATACGTTCGTTATCTGGCCAAATGGCCTACCAGATCCGGACCAATTTTTCAACGACATCAATTACATACACCCAGCCATTAAATTCACCATGGAGGTGGAAAAAAGATGGCAAGTTACCATTCTTGGATGCTTTAATTGAAAAAAGACCTGATGGCTCAATGGGACACTGTCTACAGGAAAGTCACCCACATGGATGCCCACCTACCGACCGTCACCACCTAGCCAGTGAACTGGAGCACGTACACCAAGCCCTCAAGATTAATGGATATTCAGACTACACAATCCATAAAGCTATCACCCCAACCGTTGGAAAAGAACCATCTGAGGAACCAATCAAAACGATCACCTTGCCATACATAGCAGGGGTCACCAAAAATATTTCCAAAATCATGAGCAAACACAATATCCAGGTACGGTTCAACACAGTACATAAAATTCGTGATTTTATCCCATCTGTGAAGGATGTGATCCATGACATGAAATACCCCGGTGTCTACAAACTAAGCTGTGTCTGCGGCAGCAGTTACATTGGGGAAACTAAGCGGCATGTCTCGGACCGGGTTCATGAACATAAGGCAGATCTGAAACACGGTAGGACCAATACCTCAGCTGTGGCTGATCATTATTTTAACACGGTGGGCACACATTAAATTGATTTTGCCAAGACGAAGGTACTCTCCAAACCCACTGGCTATCAGTAAAGATTCGTTCATGAAGCCATCCAGATATATTAACACAGACACAATTTCAACCGAGAAGATGGGTACAAACTGAGCAATCATTGGAAGGACGTTATTAACCAGTTTATGTCATAACTAGCTGTGATGTTCCTATCCTACCTACCTATGTTAGCTGTTATTTTGGACTCTCTGAGTTCCATTCACTAGCACAGCCAACCTTTAGGTGTGTTAGTAAATGGCAGCTTGCCACTGCGTCGTCCGGGCCCTAGCCGAGCTTGGCCCCCGCCGAGCTTACATTTACATGCAAATTTCCGGGCCCTAGCCGAGCTTGGCCCTCGCTGAGCTTATATTTACATTTACAAGCAAATTTCTCTCTCCTACTCGTTCTCTCCTACTCACTCCTACATTAACATTAGCTGTCCCACCCATCTCTAAACCTTTATAAACAGCCTGCCTCAGCAGATTTCCCTCTTTTCACCTGAAGACGATTGCTTTTGTTGCGATCGAAACGTCGTGATTTTGATTTTTGTTATTTTTTTCTATCTACGTGGCTTTATCGAAAGACCAAGAGAAAATGACTTCCTGCAGTCACGAAAGCCTTGAGTCAAGATTCATGGGCACATTCTGTTCTTTGGCTGCCATGCCATCATTCATTGGTCATTATCTTTTCTTGTAATGTGTCCTGCCCAAACACTTATTTTCCTTATAACTAACTATAAACTAACTATTTTTATCCACTAACTATTTTTATTTTACCAAGTAAAGCCCGCTGAGCTATAAAGTTATTTTTCAGAAGGGACCTTGCCACAAATAATAGCCCAATTAAGCAGTGTATCATGTGGAAATGTACAGCAGCCACATACTCTAAACATATTTCTAAATGTGGAGGGAAAATCTGGAAGATCTGGGGAAGAATCCATGCAACCACAGGGATAACATGCAAACTCCAAATATATAGGCATCAGCGTTGGGATCGAACCCACGACCTCCTGTATGCCTGGCGAGGTAGTTAACATCACGGCACCATGCGGTGGTGAGATGTTAACTACCTCGCCTTAGAAGTCAAAATAATATTAATATGATGTGAATACGATGCATTTATTTATATGTTTTCCCTCTGACCGTTATGTTCATATATCTCTCACTGCAATTAGACTACACTTTCAGATTCTGTTCCATATTCCTTGAAAGTGTCCATGTTTACATTATGATACCTCCTTTGCCAGTAACAAGATATAGAAATAGGTTTTACCCTTTTAACTGGCACAAAAAACTGACACCTTTATTCAAGGCATCATGTCTGCAATAACCACAACACAAGCAGTCAAAATGCAAACAAAAAGACGCCTTTTGGCGTCTTCTGGTCCAACACCAATAGAGACTATGCTCTAAAGAAAGCCGTCTCGGGTGTGGACCAATCAAATTCACGGACAGTGCATATTATTATCAGAGTTGTCTTTTTGTTTGCATTTTGACTGCTTGTGTTGTGGTTATTGCAAACATGATGCCTTGAATAAAGGTGTCAGTTTTTTGTGCCAGTTAAAAGGGTAAAACCTATTTCTATAGTGTCCATGTTTTTCGATCTGTATATCATAGTTCACAATGTGCAATGGACTTTAAAAACGCAATTTCTGCATACCATCTAAAAATGTTAATATTACATGTATTATAAAATGGTATGGAAATTAAAAATAAAACAATTTTCAAAAAAAAATCCCTCTCACAATTGGGATAACATTTTTGTTCCATTTTCTTGATAATTCGCCTGTGAGCAACTTATATGACGGGCTTTTTTGTAATATGACAGGATTACATTCAATGTCAGAATGTGTGGAGGAAGATAACCACATTGTTGACATATTCTGACCTCCTCTTCCCTTTGCCCTCACGTGGACAACAGCAATACCAAGAATATATCAATCTCTGGGCAGATAACATTACATGTATATTTCATCACAACCATCACATTTGTATACGCTTGTGGATAAATATGCCATTGACATCTCTTTAATTCAAATTGTATTCAATAGGATTTTATGCCAACACAATTTATGAGAAGTCAACATTCCCCCTTCTCCCATGTGTAAAAATGATCTGTCAATAAATCCTCAGTTTATGGGTTCATTTTTAATTTATTTACTTACGCTGTTTTATTCAACTAACTGCTGGTTTCTGTGGGAATATATTTGACAACAAAGCGTTAATCACATTTTCACCGTGAAATATTTAGGCTGGATTTATTCAGGCACTGCAGCCATTTTCTTGAAAGTACGGAGCAGCAGGAGGGTGGATACTCAAGTCGGTTTCAATGAAAAAATAATGTTTTATTGACAAGCGTTAAACCTCTTATATTAAAACACATTACAGGTATCTAGTAAAAAAAATCAACAAACGTGTAATTAAACGAATTATTTGGTGATATGCCATTGGCAGTCGTGTGTACAAACACAGCTAACACGAAAAAAAACCCAACGCAATTGTCAATAACACTGCCCTAAATACGAAAAATATTTCGTTGGTGACTTTTCTGGAATACGAATAATTACACATATAAGTAACATCAGAAGATATTTTACTTAAATATTATAGAGAAACAAAGGCATAAATATATGTGAGGAAAGCAATAACTACGTTACATTTTCTGACATTGTCATTATAATGTCCGATGGGAATGGACTACAGTAAATGTCAGACGCACTTCATAAAGAAGGTTGGAAAGTTTAGCTCGATATAAATACGAGCAATACAGAATTCGCATTCAGCAACGATCAGAGATATCTGTCAGAGGAAGACAACTTAAAAAACACAGCACACCATGTGTATATATGGTAGTTATTTAAGTTAGACAGAGATCAAAGTGATGAAAGCAAATGCGAATGAGAGTGGGTTGCAGCACTTTTAGAAGTCTAATCTTGACAATAAAAAGCAACATAACCAATGTGTCTAAAGAAGAACGTCTTTAGTAGGCGTTTACTACCTGCTATGACATATAGACCAGATACATGGACACCGACGGAGAGGTTGGAGAAAAAGCTTAGACATGCACAAAGATGCATACTTGGGAATTACACTTAAAGACGGACAGATGAACATATGGAAATACACTGTTTAAAGACAACCATTTAACTGTTAACGAAAAGTAAATGGAATTGAGGCCTTCCCATGCCACATGTTGTTTGACCATACTTCACCATGCAGGTAGTGTAAGTCAGTGAAGGGGGGATGCCGGTATGGTTCAGACATTGTTTGCCACCGATGTAAAGTATGGCGAGGAATCAAACGTTGGTTCTCATTGCAGTATTCGAACCACTGAGCCACTGCTCCTCTCATTGTTACAGTAATATTTATGCTGTCAAGACAGTATACATATAATGATACAATCCATACTAAAGGTTTCATGGGTTAGATCGCGTAAATATGAATGTCATTAAACCCACCACCACCCGACACAGCCAATTAGTAAGGTTTCACTGGTGATTACAACCAGCTTCAACAGCCAATAGCCAGAATTGTGAAGAAATCCTCTTGTTTCAATCTTAAATAGGGGAGTCTTAAATAGCAAAACATCGAACTCGAATTGTAAATGGTGTGGGTTTACTCTCCAACATTCTGGTGTGCTGAAGTAGTAACTAATTGGCACGTTTTGTTTACGTGGAATGCTTTACTAATTGACTGTGCTGGGTGGTGACAGGTTTAACAAAACAGATTCATATTTATGCGATCCAAACCCAAAAACCTCCGGTATGGAAAATATTGATTGCAAAAGTCTACGTGTTATAATGATGTATCACCAAGGTTTACCAAAATATTATCCAGTCATAAATATGAACACATTACTCTAAAATACAGCTAAATGCATATTTATGCGTTGAATATAACACGTAACCCCTAATTACTCCTCAAAATTTTCCTCTGATGCTGGGAATACGTTTTCCCCTTTCATCTGGCAACAAAACAGGTGGTAAGATGTTAATACACCAAACTGAAACCTTTTACAAGGAATCATAGCTGCATTAACCACAAAACTTGGGGTAAAAAAAAACATACAAAGACAATGCGTGTATTATCAGAGCATGTTTTTTTTAGTATTTTGACCACAAGTTTCGTGGTTAATGCAGACATGATTCCTTGTAAAAGGTTTCAGTTTGGTGTTTTAACAACTTAACACCTAATCTTGATTTGAAGCTTTCGTGACTGCAGGAATCCATACTATTTGGTTATTTCGGTAAAGTCACGCAGGTAGAAAGTAATAGATCACGACGTTTCGATCGCAACACAAGCGACCGTCATCAGGTGAGACAATCGCAGCAGGAAAAAGCGTGCTTCAGCAACTTAACACCTGCTTTGTTGCCAGATGAAAGGGGAAAAACTTATTCTCTTATTTTGGTACTGGCAAAGGAGGTCCTCTGATACTTTTTTTTATTACCTTCGCTCCTGTCAATAAAACTCATCCAATACAACGAATCTGTTTGACAAGACTGCACTCAACGTCAGTGCAATAATTAATTGCATCCTGTCAGTTTGTTATGAGGTTTCTTTCAGCAGGCATTTTTTTTCTTTTACGCAGTTAGACACTGTTGTACACAATGAGTGCGGTGCTTTTGTGCTGACATCTTTATATTGAACGCCATCTACTTTTGTACGGAGCTGGGATACTGACTGCCCAGAGTGGAGCTCAAAATGAACTGAGCAGCTAATCGAGCACGGTTTTAGAAACGTTTTCTTCTCCACAGAGTCATTGCATTATTATCAAACTAACAGAGTAGGGATATTTTTCTAACGTGGAATTTTCTAAGTGCAGTAGCAGAAGGTTAAAGGTGCAGCTCTGCAATTTATCTTGCTCTCGTCACTGTTGGTGGAAGGGGCCTTCACCCAGATGGAGCTCTAGAAAATCCCTGTCGGGTGTATTTGGCCTGCAGTTCCATGCTGGGCTAACCTCTTGCAAGAGATGGGAGTAGCCACACTTTACTGCGTGATCAAGGAACTGTCGAATAGCTAACACTACAGTACTTGTTGGGTGAACAGAAGCGAAGAGATATAAGCAAATTGTCCATTGTTACAACTGCTGTACCGGGGAGATCAAATTAAACTGGCGACCTCTGAATTGCAAGTCCATGTATTTGTAATCTAGTTATATGTATCACCCATGTAACAATTATTGCTGCTCGATGTTTGTTTCCCCCACTATTACGTCTGCTGTAAATATAAATCTCTAATATGCCCCTGTTTATGTACAATACACGATAATTTAAGCTATTTGTGAATCTACTGCTGGATGAATGCCGTCCCATGTCATGGGGGGAGAGGGGGGAACAAACTCATCAAATTCAGTATGCTGGGTTCACAGTGCAGTGCTCTACCTACTGTGCTTCTACATAAATACTACATATTTATGTTATTATAACTTTTAATTGGATTTTACCAGGTAAGGCCCACTGAGTTATAGAGCTCTTTTTCAGACGCGACCTGGCTCCAAATGATAGTTCAACAAAGTGGCTTATCACGTGGACATTTATAACAGCCAAATACTCTAAACGCACGTTTCTAAATGTGGAGGGAAAAACCGGAGGAACCGGATAAAAATCTACATAGCCACGGGTAGAATATGCAAATTCCAAATATACAGGTGTCAGAATCGAACCCACAACCTCCCGTATACCAGGCGAGGAAGTTAACATCTCACCACCATGGCACCCCTCTTAAATTGAAAACTGGCACGTACGAGGAGCAATTCTGATACAGATAAAGCTCCTCACAAAAATTGCATAATATTCATAATGTGCAGTTACACCCAAATCAATGTACATTTCTATGTTATTTTCCATTGATACAACAAAGGCTTTCACGTATATTATGAGACGTGATATATTTTGCATCGCTAAATGGGTTACATCACTGCATGCAATTGCTTTCACTTCATTACCCATCTCGTGGGACCTTTAATCCTGGTCATTGGAAGGATAATCATCCCAGCATCCCCTCTGATGGTACAATCGGTTTTTGTCATGCTGCAGTGCCTGCACAGAGTAAAAGGAGTTGGCATGCCCTTCTTGCACGTAAACTGGAAACTCCAAGGCCGGGCTGTAACAAGCAAAGGTCTGAGATTTCACTTAACTACAAGAAGGAACACAGTTAATATAAGGGGTACAATAAGCCACAAAATTTCCCTTTATGATTTGTTTTCCTCTCCGGGACCTTCACTGAGAGAATGCTATAAGAAGCTGCTCTAAACGCAAATCAAAAAAGCATGCGATGTTTGAATCTAATACACTAAGCTGGGCTGTTCCACAACACTTTCGTGACTCCATTTTCAATTTAAAATTACTTTATTAAGAGCCTGGTGTTATCCAAAATGCAATATGGCAAGGAAACTGTAAGTAGCTATGCATACCACACAAGAGAATAATATTATGCGAAAGTTGTATTTTCTATTTGTGAGTTACTCTTCAGGCCCCCCATTCAAATCATTATACCGGCAACCCTGTTTGCAAATAATGGCACAGTGTATCGAAGACCAACCTTAGAATAGATGCCACACTTTGGGAATGGCTTTTAACAATAAGGACGATAACTTCAGGGTTTGAACAGGTGTGCCCGTGCAAATGAGTGCAGCAGCACCAGCTGTGATGCCCTCAAAATAATGAAGCCACCAGTTATGTTCACGTGGAACATGAAGCTGCAGTGGCACAGTTTCCTGGCGTACTATGAACCAGGAAACCTGAATTTGATCCCCAGCCATAGAAAACGTCAGCGCAGAGTGATATCTGAACTGGCCCCCCCTCCCCATATCACCAACCCACTTTGACAAGCGTGGTGATGTATGCTATATAAAAAAAACGAATGACCAACAGGACACGAGGAGGTCTTCAGCCAGCTGCAGTGGATTGACCTGTGGCTGTACATACCTTTAGTTATTATGTCATCCTGCAGTAGATTGTCTTTTACATTTTGATCTACATTTCCATCATATTTGTTCTTGTTTCCAAACTTTATTATACAAATTTCAGCACTGTGATAAACCTGTCTTCATCTATAAACGACACAGGTGTGAGCCTTACAACACTGTCATGCACGTACAGCACACGGAAGAATGAACTATGTTGAATACAATTTACTTTTTTTTTCAGAATGAAAATTAGGTTATAGATAATTTTTAAAAATAAGTACGAACAGACTGTAAAATTAGAGGATTAAAGTCCACAATATTACTTTCACAAATAATAGGTGCTATCTAGAGGTCTAGAGTGTTTCCCACTGAGGAAAGGGTTCAGTGCCTTGATGATGTCTTGCTGGCACTGTGTCAAAAATCACATTGAGAAGATGCAAGCAATATTATTGCAATTACTGAGAACGCTAAAGATCCACTTCTAATATTTCTTGCTGGGTTTGTAACGATGTATTAAGGCATTCGATCTTGTGCGACTATGTCAAAAAGGTGTGACTACAGTATACATAATTTTAATCTTTGAAAGATAACGTTAATTTTGAAAGATCGGTAAAAAAATAAGACCAATAAATCCAGCGTGTGTGATGTTGTTTTATTTTTTTACCTACGTGACTTTACCGAATAGAACCAAAGAGTATTACTGCGTTGACAAAAGATTGTCTGGGAGTCCTGCACACAAGCAGATCACAGCATCAAGCATGCATGGGGTCATGACCCTGGATTGGAATGATACATACATAAAGAGGTTTTCTGCATCAGTGCATTAGCACCAAGACAAAAAAATGTTTATCAGTGCAAGAGTGAAAAATGAAAATTAAGATATGCAGCAGTAGCCATTACTCAAAAACACATGCACCATACGTTATAGAGAATGATTTAACTCTTCCTATATTTTAGAAGCTCATGGTTATTGATTGATTTATTTCGTTTGTTATTTTCCAGAACTTTAGTTCCCAGTGTGCTATCGGAATCGTGTCAGGAGATGAAGTATCCATGTGGAACTTGCAAAGCAGTGTATCACCTCGTGTGTTTGAGAACGACCAGCAGAAGCGAATATGATTTCTGAGACCCCTACAAATGACTTTTTGTCCACACACTGTGGAGTGCACTTGGCCGCATGCTTCACTACAGACAAATTCTCATCCTGGCGCAATCACACCAATATCTGATCAATCTCAGAGCTGGAATTTAGCTGAGTAAAATAGTTGTTGGTGCTGTCATAGATACCTCGGTTGAGACCATTAACTCACAACCCCTGGGTAGTTACCTGGATTCAAACCCAGGATCTCAGCAGAGCTGGTTCAGTGGTCTAACTCCTCTCATCTGTATACAAAAAAAATCACATAGATGCTATAATTGTGATGCACTTTTCCCCCTGGATTGAAAGCAAAAGTTGGGGGTGCATCTTACAATACAGTACGTGTGTGTATGTATGTATGACAATATTTGTGTAGTGTTCGATTTCACTTGGAAAACTTTTGTCTTTCTTCGAACACCGCTTTATTTACAACTCTCCGCATGTCCTCAATATTTCACAGTATCCATATCGCCACGGCTCGCTCGCCATGCTTCACTCGGCTCACTCGCCACCTTTGTCTCTCCACTCCCCACTATTACTGCGCTTACTCCACCGCTAACTTCTCCGTCTCCGCTCTCCGCTATCACCGTCGTTATGCTCTCTCCACTGCTAACTACTTCGTCTCTGCTCTCCGCTATCACCGTCACTATGCTCTCTCCACTGCTAACCACTTCGTCTCTGCTCTCCGCTATCACCGAGGCTATGCTCTCTCCACTGCTAGCTGCTTCTCTTCCTCAGCTCCGCTATCGTTACGCTCTCTCTACTGCTAGTTGCTTCTCTTCTTCAGCTCCGCTATCGTTATGCTCTCTCTACTGCTAGCTGCTTCTCTTCTTCAGCTCCGCTCCACACTCTGTTTCCAAACTCCGTCTCCAACTCTGTCTCCAAACTCTGTCCCCAACTCTGTCTCCAAACTCTCCTCCAAACTCCACGTCTTGCCTCGTCCAGGTCCCAACTCCAACTCTCCACTCTAATTCCCGACTCCCCAATTTATCCACGCTCTCATCACACCCAATTAATCAACCGGCGTCCCAACTGCGCTTCGCGTGCCCTCTGCACCTGTTACCTCGCCAGACTTCAAGACGCCACTCCAGCCTTGACAACAACACCAACCAATCACAGCCGTCCTTGGCTCCCCCAGCTTAATTGCCCTAACGTAACCTGTACTGTATTTGCCTTCGCTACAGGCTGACCCAACATGACCCGTACTGTCTTTGTTACCATGCAATCACACTCTTTGCACTACGCACCTTCCTACTCTACTACATTTGTATAACTTTAGTTTGGAGTGAATCTTACTTTCAAGAGCATCATCTTGTTATGTGGAGATTGTGCCATGTAATAATGGTCGAATTGAACAATGTAGGTAATATCACCTATATGAATGCTCATGATTTTCTTAGCAGCTGATGTGGTCAATACCAGTCGTGGGATACATCCTTATGCTGCGCTATTTTTTTACAAAAACGGAGCAATATATAACCTTTTCATTGACAGTGGTTTCTGCACAATAGCACATAATCCCTGATCATCCCAAGGAAAATGGTTGCTCTGCCAAACTAGAATGAATGTATTGTTCAATTAACTGCAGCCATTAACAGCCTATTCCAAAAAGAATTTTGCTGCATTAAATGTACACACAAAT
This sequence comes from Petromyzon marinus, assembly GCF_048934315.1. Classification (NCBI taxonomy): domain Eukaryota; kingdom Metazoa; phylum Chordata; class Hyperoartia; order Petromyzontiformes; family Petromyzontidae; genus Petromyzon; species Petromyzon marinus. The sequence continues at coordinate 10,957,517 of NC_133671.1, forward strand.
ACTCCTATATAAATATATATTGCGTACCGTAATCTGAAATGTCATTTAAAGATAATGATGTAAAAATAGATGGCTGTACAAGCGGCCTTCATCAGGTGAAGGGACGAGACTGTCCGGACAATCTCGTCCCTTCACCTGATGAAGGCCGCTTGTGTTGTGGCCGTAACGTCGTGAGAATATTATCGTGTTATTTTATTTTATCAATTTATTATTTTATTCTCATTCTACGTGACTTTACCGAAAGAACCAAAGAAGATACACAAGGCTGTGTAGAAAACTTGATCGAGGTTGTTTGATCTGTGATTGGTTCCGAATTATGCACCACATCACTGCAGCGGTTAAGCTACAGCAAACCAAGCAAACAATGTCGACATCAGTGAAGACACTTCACTTGTAATTTATTAACAACAACACCGTTGTAGAACTTTGTGATGTTAGAAAACTCTTTCCATGACTCCCATCGCAGCCTCTATCTGGGTGTGTCCATCACCATATTTCCAGAGCACTCACACGACTCTCCAATATCTCCCTCTTCACACGCCCTGACCCCACTTCTCTGTTTTCCTCCGACAGAGCTTGCCAAGCACTTTTAAGATTATTTCTTCCGAGCGACAGTGTATCCAGTGTGCGGCGCTGAACACCAAATACTCGCACCGCCATCATCAACCATGATCTATTCACTGCTGGATGAAGGCCTCCAACAGCTGTTGCCATCTTGCGGTTCATAGTGTATATCTGCTTACCTCCTACACACATGCTGATTTAATCGCTCCATCTCTGCTGTTGACTTCCTCTCGGGCGTGCCCCCCCCCTTTGTTTAAGCAATAATACAAATAAGACTAATAATATTGGTCTGGAAAGCCAACGGGCTGATGCACTAAATCATATTGTTGTATATATAAATGTGAAAACGGACCATATGCGTTTACCCTTAACGCTTCATGGCAATGCATAATGGGCCGATATTGTGTGTTGCATTTATCAGGACCCTATTATAGTTTGAATGGAGAGTTTTTGCCAATAACCTATGGTAGTCCAGAAGCATTTGCTTAAGAAGCTTTAATGCTGATGAGAACCAACCCATTCCAAATGTTTCTTGATAATATTGGTCTGGATAAATGACGTCTGATTTATACACAGAAATTAGTTTTGTTTATATTCTTAGTTTTTTCGGTAAAGTCACGTTGAAGAGAAACAACAAAATAACAAAATATATATAAAACAATAAAAAATTCTCACGACGTTTCGACCATAACTCAAACGGTCATCATCAGGTGTGTCGGTTTGCATAAATTTATTTTGAAAACGGCATATTTATTTATATATATAAAAATAACGTTTGCGTCACGCGCAACGATTGGCTGTTTGCCAGGACTAGTCCATCTATTTTTTGAAAAGAGGAGGGGGGAGACGAAATTTGTTTTTATGTATGCTGTCTGAAAGCCACTGTAAGCGTGAACAATCAATCAAGAACTGAAATGATTTATCAAATCTTTCCAATGATTGCTAAGATAGAATCCATCTTCTCGGTTGAAATTGTCTCTGTGTTTGTATATGTGGATAGCCTCATGAACGAATCTCTCATGGAAGCCAGATGGCTTACAAAGAACCTTCGTCTTGGAAAAGTCAATGGCATGTGAGCCTACTGAATTAGAACAATGATCTGCTACGGCCGAGGTGTTGGTCCTACCGTGTTTAAGATCTGCTTTATGTTCACGAATGCGGTCCGAGATATGGCGTTTGGTTTCTCCAATGTAACTACTACCACAGAGGCAACTTAGTTTGTAGACACCAGGGTATTGTATGTCCGGAATCACATCTTTTACAGACGGAACCAGATCACGGATTTTATGTAATGTGTTGAAACGGACCTGGATCTTGTGTTTATTCAAGATTTTGGAGATCTTTTTTGTGATCCCAGCAATGTAGGGTAAAGTGATGGTTTTGAAAGGCTCCTCAAGAGGCTTCTTCTTCATGGTTTGAGTGATAGCTTTGCGGATTGTATAGTCGGAGTAACCATTAGCCCTAAGAGCTTGGTGTACGTGCTTGAGTTCACTGCTTATGTGTTCCTGGTCGGATATGCATTGGGCTCTATGATACAGAGTCTTGATGAGAGAATTCTTCTGTGATGGATGGTGGTGGGAATCCGGTTTCAGATAAGCATCCGTATGGGTAGCTTTCCTGTAGACAGAGTGGCTCATTGAACCATCAGGTCTCTTTTTAATTAGGACATCCAAAAAAGGTATCTTGCCATCTATTTCGACTTCCATGGTAAATCTGATGGCTGGGTGTATGGAATTGATGTGGTCGAAGAATTGGTCTAGAGCAGGCCGGCCATGTGGCCAGATGACAAAAGTGTCATCCACGTACCTCTTCCATAAGGTTGGGCGCAGAGTGGCAGTCTGGATGGCGTCAGTCTCAAATTTCTCCATGAAAATGTTAGCTATAACTGGAGAAAGGGGGGAGCCCATTGGGTGATCTGGTTCCGTCTGTAAAAGATGTGATTCCGGACATACAATACCCTGGTGTCTACAAACTAAGCTGCCTCTGTGGTAGTAGTTACATTGGAGAAACCAAACGCCATATCTCGGACCGCATTCGTGAACATAAAGCAGATCTTAAACACGGTAGGACCAACACCTCGGCCGTAGCAGATCATTGTTCTAATTCAGTAGGCTCACATGCCATTGACTTTTCCAAGACGGAGGTTCTTTGTAAGCCATCTGGCTTCCATGAGAGATTCGTTCATGAGGCTATCCACATATACAAACACAGAGACAATTTCAACCGAGAAGATGGATTCTATCTTAGCAATCATTGGAAAGATTTGATAAATCATTTCAGTTCTTGATTGATTGTTCACGCTTACAGTGGCTTTCAGACAGCATACATAAAAACAAATTTCGTCTCCCCCCTCCTCTTTTCAAAAAATAGATGGACTAGTCCTGGCAAACAGCCAATCGTTGCGCGTGACGCAAACGTTATTTTTATATATATAAATAAATATGCCGTTTTCAAAATAAATTTATGCAAACCGACACACCTGATGATGACCGTTTGAGTTATGGTCGAAACGTCGTGAGAATTTTTTATTGTTTTATATATATTTTGTTATTTTGTTGTTTCTCTTCAACGTGACTTTACCGAAAAAACTAAGAATATGAATTACTGCAGTCACGAAAGCTTTAAATCAAAATTTAGTTTTGTTTACATATGCATATAGTCCCTGATTAATCCTATGCTTCCATCATTCCATATTCATATACGTTTATTATTCCCGAATACAATTTTGATTTAAAGCTTTCGTGACTGCAGTGATTCATATTCTTGGTTCTTTTGGTAAAGTCACGTTGGTTTTCACACCTGATGATGACTGTGTTGCAGTCGAAACGTCGTGAGAATTTCATTGTTTTATATATTTTATTATTTTATTGTTTTCCCTTCAACGTGACTTTACCAAAATAACCAAGAATATAATATTCCCGAATACACAAATTTCTCGAGCCTCACTATCTCGTTTGTCCACCACGAATCATACACCTGTGCTGGTGAATCTCAACACCACATCGCCATAAAAAAATAACTGGAAACAAGTAGCGGTGACAAGTTAAAACGTATCGTTTATATTTTGTATCAAGATAAAGGTGCAATCTCACTATTACTTGATGATGCCACTGCTGGCAGGACATCCACTGGAGGAAACTCTAAAGAGCCTCTCTAGAGGTTATTTCGCCTACTTTTCTACACTGTTACCCGATGTCTTGGAATAGGTGGGGGAACCTACACTTTACCCCACCAAATGTGACGTGCCGATCCACTAACTGTGGCCCACCTATCTATGCCACTGTTTGGACAGAGGCTGGGGAGATTTAAGAGACTCGTCCAATAGTTTCAACTGCCGCTCCGGGAGATCGAATTGAACTGGTCACCTCTGGATTGCAAGTCCAATGTGCTGACCATCATAACCATCACACCACGGCAAGATCCCTGATAGTTTGGCTATCTATTTTAGATGTTTGAGAAGGAAATACTGTAGCCACGTGCCTTCGTGTTTTAAAATTCTACGTGTTAGATATTGGAGCCACGTAAAGTGTAAAATGCTATTTTACAGGGATTCAATTTCAAGAAGCAAGTCGGTCTCGTGAAAGTGAAATATTCTGTTTTTGTAAGCATTCGATAAGAGTCTCCATGGTATATATCTTATTCGATATCATTAAAATCTACTTGCAATTTATAAATAACTTTTTTAACAGTAAACACGGGAGTACAATCGTGTAAATGTATCTCCCAATGACTCGAATTGAGTCAACAAATTTGAGTATAAAAATAAAATAATCGGTGGCCACGTGTCAAACCTTGGGGAGAAAGTCCTCGAAAAATCTGGAGAGGAAGCTGACGAGTAGCTCCTAGATGTGGTAAAAGAAAATCTCTCCAAATAATTTGAGGACCAGCCCACTTGCTCTGCTGCTAAAAACACAGATTTATCACCTTGAAACTAAAATGTCATACCATGTGGAATGTTTTAGGTCATAAAAAAACATCTGTACACTGTTTTTTTGTATTCAATTAATCATGAATGTCATCAAACATTATGTTTGGCTGTTAGTTTGATGCCACATTATAAACCCGGATTCTTTTAAGTTGAAAATCTGATTTGCCTTGAAATATGACACTTGTTTTTTGTTGCTGTGTTTATTTTTTAGGAAATTACCAATAACGTGCAGATTCGATATCAGCCTAAAGTTATATTTGTTACATGACCACCTTCATGTACAGGATGCACGTACCAAAATTCCAGTTCTTGGGCAATACATTTGATTAAATGGGGAGATTTAAAATGTGTATAATTGGACTTGCAAGTGAGCTTGAGGCTAACTTAAAAAATAATAGTGGGATGCCATCAGGACCAGCTAATTAGGGGAATTTAATGAGGCAAGCGTATTTTATACTTCTTGATAACTGAAAGACTTAACGAAAATGGGAGCTGGCAATTCATATGAAGTCGGTTCATTGTGACTTGGCACAGTGAGGGCTATGCAAGTTGGGCTGTTATAAAAAAAAAAAATCCCAGCTATTAAAAACTGACAAATTCAGGCATGTAATGCAGTTCTTTTTGATCGACAATATCATAAATGTATAACAAAATTCCACCCAGAAGTGAACTTTGCAAATTGTTATTTTGATTAAAACCTTTTGGATTATCTTTCCTAATAATGATCAGTTTCCACCTTAAATGAAATACGTTTGACAGATATAAATATATCTGTACGTTTCTAAATCTGATTGTTTAAGCAGATTGCAGAGGGGTTTCAGCTGACTGTGGAGATATATTTTTTTTCCAGCTAGAACACAGGATTAATTTCTCAGATGGATCAATTACCTAAAAGATGAGTAAACCAAGGAATATTCCCATCCTTTGTTGTCTGTTTGTATGGGTGCATGTATATGAACAATTACAGGTGTAAGGATGCATGCATTTATCGACTGGAATTGATTTTCATACTCACAACACATGCATCAAATCATGTGTGTAAGAATCAATAGTTTTTCCTTATATGTAATGGGGTCATGTAACCCCTGTTGCCACAAGAGGTCACTACATTCACCACAATAAACAAGGAATCGTTTCTTTAATAACATCGCGACATCAAATCGTGATAATTCATCGAATCACTGAGAGGGGTGAATCACTGCAGGCCTATTAATAACGCTTACTAAGTAGCTATTACAAAGAGACCAGACAAGATCCATATCTAGACTCTCTCAAACCTTTGGCCAAATTGTGCTTTCAATAAACGTTACTTGATCATATTTTCAAGGACATTGTTACGAGGGAGGTTAAAGGCATTTGGAGGATATGATGAAAGCCACCGTGTAACGATTGTTCATGTTATTTCCTAAAATACCCACGTATGATATTTTAAGTGGACAGGAAATAAGTAGTGTGTAAAACTTATGTTAGGAAGTTTCTTTACAATTAGGCAGGTTGGTTTGGCTATTAGTTGGGTTCGTGGTAACATAGGTATTTGTAAAAGGAACCCGTTTTTATGTCCACTGAAATATGTTGTCTAACCTACAAAAATGGTTAGCTTTCACTTAGATACTGTGAAATAAATATATATAAACGCATAAATATCTTCAGTCAATGTTTGATTTTTTTAATACCCGATGCACAATTGCAAAAATAAATGCTAGTTGTGCAATGATTGCAATACCTAAAATGAAATTAAATACTAGCCGTAAAAAATTGTGCATATCTGCCCAGTGAATTGTAAGTGAAATAGCTAACCATGCTGATGTAATATTCTTGAGAGTTGCTGATGCGTTCATCCGCACTGTACATAGCTGATGCAGCTGCTGGGCTGGACTTCTAAAACTCTCCACAACACATGGCAAGCAACTTTGGATGAAGCAATCCGTGACTTGGAGGCAATCACTCGCACATGCAAGCATCTAAAAATTCTGCCTGTCATCACCAGACATGCTAAACGTTGTGTATGCTTATCAGTGTTAAACATTCCATCATGCAGCATGCACTTTTTCTCTTTTTCCCCCCTAATACATCTGCAGTGATATGTTTTCTTGGAAATGCACTTTTAATACAGTGCTCAACTTACATTCTGAAGGTTGTCTTTTCAAATCCTGTTGGAGATTAACTCAGCACATCATCCTTCCAGAGATAAATAAAGTGAGTAGCATGTAATTTATTAATGCGCAATTTTTATCCAAAGGATGGACGAGCACCTACCATGGGAATGTCAAATTTCTGCCACTGACTCATAGTCAAAAATTATAGTAAACACCACTCCAATAATAATTTGAAGAGACACTTTGATTTGATGTTATCCAAAGGGATAGATTTCTTTGCACACAAAAATAACGTAACTAGAACTATTTTATAGGAAGCTGATTTTATAGATAGCCACTTAACACACAATGTGTGTCATTTTCCCAACCTCCTCTCAGCCCTATAGACCAAATCTGAGAAATCACAGTATCTCTATGAAAAGGTTCCATTGTATAAAACAAATAAATAATGGAAGCAAGTAATCAGTGGTGACGCTAGCCTATTGGGGGCTCTAAGCAGACATTATTTTTGCACCCTGACCCCACATATTAATCTATAAAATCCTCGTCAGATGACAACAGAGATATAGACCAGAGATAGTGATGTCGTGTGACAACGATAATAGAGATGTAGTGAGGTGAGATACGATAGATGCAGGCAAGATATAGATAAGATAAGCATATATACTTTAGGATTATTTAGTTTATTAGGAATTGAGCTTGAGCCGATATTTGATGTGCTTGTGTTGTATTATGAAGCTAATGACCCTAAAGCTACATGGGGCCCGCTGCTTGTGCTTGTTTTGAATCTGTCTCGCACCCCGATTGGCAGCAATGATTGTGAATAAATGTACAAAAATAACAATATGATACAGGCTTTTTTTTTGGGGGGGGGGGGGGTAGATTGCGTAAATATATCAATGTGTCGTTACAACCCGCCACCACCCGACACAGCCAACTAGTAAGGGTTGTCACGTAAACAGAGCATGCCATGATAGAGGGTTTTTTTTTGTGTTAGATCGCGCCTGATTAAGCTAGTTGTAATTACTGGCGAAACGTCGTAATGTTGTGGCTTGACTCTTCAACAGCGATGTGCTGTACTAGTGACGAATTGGGATTATATTGGTCGCGAAAGCCTACGTGTTAAACAGAACAATATGATGTTTAAACTTAAAATGTTCTATCGGGTGCACAAGTCTTGGAGTTGGCCATATCTGTTACGCATTCCGTGCACATACTGCATTTAATTCTGCTTATTTCTAACACATATATCTTAACACTCGGAAAAGATTCGTTATGATGGTAAGAATGCTAATGTGATTTTCTAAAATAGTGTTCCAAATTATAGAGTGCAATAAATACTCCAGTTGTGAGCAACCCTTACAAGAAATCCAATTATACCAAAGGCGAGCAGAACACACTAATGCATTACATAGCATCGTCATAAAGGGCCATCTACAAATAAATTTGGATAAATAATAAAACATAATAACGTTTGCCACAAAATATATATCGACACGAGAACAAATATATATTCCCTTTGCAAGAGAACGTACAGAGGTTTCTGGGAAGGAGCTACTGAAAGCAATGCAAATGCAGCAAACGAAACACAATTCGCATTCTCCGATCCAAACTGATGAATTATAATAAAGGCGACATATCAGCCCTATTTCCCAAGCCATGCCCACTAGATGAACACAAATGTAATTCACTGACTAGGTTATATTTGACATACAAACATTTTGAGAATAGGAGACTGATTTTAAAAAAATGTAAAAGATTTCATTATTGAATAATGTATTATAGTGCATTCACATCAGATGTTATCACATAGAAAATAATGTAATGTTGGCAAATATCTGCATATCCTGCTTTCCCTGCTTTTCAATGCTGTTTTTCAATACCACCTCTCAGATGTACATAATGATACGCATATGAGACCCAATTGTAATACTTAGTTTTTTCTTCATTTTCATATTTTGATTTAGTTAAAGCTCAAATGTTTACTTACAGACTTGTATTGCCTCTAAAAATAATCCAACAAAAACAATCTGCAGCCCTTTTTCAATCCCCTACTGGAAAAATGCCATTCCGTACCATGTTGGTCATGGGGTTTTTTTGACCATACTTTACTGATCCGGTGAGGCTTCTTCTTATTCATATGGCTGATGTTGATGTCGAGCAACAATTCTAATTTTAAATTTAGGTAGTTGAGCAGGATAATTATACCAGGAGTAGCGGATTGGTGTTTCACTGTGATGATGCCTCCTTCATATTTGTGAATCAGGCATTGAGTCGTTATATGTTCCATCGTCTGTTGTGGGTGACCACAGTTGCACACTGGAGATATTTTAATACTCCATTTATGCATCAAGTGTCTGCATGGTTTGTGCGGATGTGGTTCAGGGTTATGCCCATAACCTTCGTGGAAGATCGAAGCCAAGGATGTTCTACTTAGTGTGGCGTTTGTTTGTGATTTCTTGTGAACTCTATTCGACTTTCCGGTGTAGGTTAGTGAAGGAAATGGGAGGTAGGGTGGCAGAACCGTTTCAAATATCACTTACCACTGATGAAGTCAGGTCACCGGGAGTTCGTGGTGGAGCACACTAGCTGCTGCGTCATTGCTCCCTCATCTGCCTCTTTAGCAAAGCAACATTCTGTAGCAAAACTGGATGCACTTGTGAGTCTTAAATCAATGATGAATCTACAGGACATCTCATTGTAACTGATACCAAATATGCCTGACAATGTTCCTTTGCACCTCTAGAAATATTTTACCGTTCGTGCTGAAATGGTTGCTCTCAGCACAGATGTGTTTACAATTTATGAATAAAAGCATAAAAACACGCATTATTAAAAAAAAAACAGCCTTGTCTAGTGATAGAGTCTGTCACTTATTTAAAAATGGAAAAATACACTAATCTTGTTATTTTCCCAGAATAGTCAGTTTAGCCCCGATACTTTTCCATAACAGTCCAGCATTGGGATGTTTGTCTAATTCAATTTTAATGAGTATTTTACATATGGCAGAAAAACAAACTGAACAGAGAAAGCCTAAGAGCATTTGGAATAACACTAAAAAGTTTATGCCAATACGTAAACAATTAAATGTTTGTGTTGACATATTCTCACCAGCTCTTAACCCTGCAAATTTAGAGTCACATGTGCATAATCGATATGTGATCCACCAACCCCACCATCAACCCACTGTATTGCAGGGCATGTGTCATCATGTCCTGGAAATTTTTATTTGAAAAATATCCGTTGTTTTAGTTTCACACCTTGATTTACTTTCACACTATAAGCCCACAGCTTGGGGTTTTCATTTATTCCCTTAAATAGCGTAAGATTTTATTTATAAATCAAGCCATGCCACCTGACGCCGTTGTGTTTGACATGCACATGCAGCACACGTGCTATAAGCAGCCACCTGTCAAACGTCTTTGTGGGTTCGTCCATGCGTGTCATTATTTTCTAAAGCTGTGTCGATAAACTATAATATATAGCTACTGATGTACAGAAGCCAGCACCTCATGGCTGTTAATTCGTTTTATTGCATTACTCCCAGGGTCTGAGAGGTTAGCACACTGGACTTGCAATCCAGAGGTAACCGGTTCAATCACCGAGCGTGGCTGTTGAAAGGTTCTTAAATTATCCTCCGCCGTTGTCCACCCAGCAGTATAAATGGGCACACCACAGTTAGTTTATCGGTAGGTCATGTGTGGTGGTAAAGTGTGGAAGAGTAGACCCAAAGACTGTTTTAGATAGGCTCTCTAAAGCTTCTTTGACTGAAGGGTATTCTGCCAGAAATGGCTTGAGCAATAGAATTGCAGGGCCGCACCTTTATCTTTTACCCACAGGTCTCCCTTGCAAAGAGGACGTTCTGTTTGTGAAGCGCTGTAAGTCGTTTTAAAGCCCTTTTTGCCAATGCCGCTTCTCTACAGCATCTTTGATATGCAGTTGCATTTTAACGCTAAATGCATTTAAATTATTCCTCTTAAGTGTTTAGTGTATGGTAATAATGTGTAAATAAATGCTAGCATTCATTTGTACAAACATGGTTCAATATTAGCTAACCATCACTGAATTCAATCTTAACAAAAATTCTGGGATCACATACCTTAAACCTGTTAACAATTCCTCATGCATAATAAATATACACATGCATACATGCAGTGGGAAAGTTATATTTGTTAAAGGGATATATTTTAAAAAAACTGTTATTTGTTTGAATGTATTTATCTTAGATATACCCTAAAACAAGCTAAAACAAAAATCAAACATACAACATATGCATTAGCATATTTACAATCATGAAAATAGTTTTTTTACCTATTATATGCAATTACATTGGGTCATAAATCAGGATGTGAAAAGGGTCATGGCATTGTTTCCCATGACCCTTTTCATGCCCTGACTGGCCCAATGCTGAGATTCAGCTTTGATGAGTATGTCGTCGAGACAACGGTATGGATATACACCCTCTCTTCTCTTTGCGACGCCACCAGCATGTACAAATTATTTGCAAAGACCCTAGCGACCGAAGCCAATCCAAACGTAAGGGACGTGTACTGATAGTGCCTTCCCAGCACCATGAATCTCAAGAACTTCTGGTGCTGCTCAGAAATTGGAAGATACTGTACAAGTATTCATCCTGTAGGTTTCATGGATGGTCACCTGGCTACAGGATGCTCTTAAAATATCACAGAAACTGCATTTTTAATTCCTTGATCCCTGATAATCTGTTCAGCTTCTGTACGTCCATGACCGATTTGACACCACTGGCACCACCACGTGTTTTGTTTAAATGGCCCTTTCTCTGCTCTATTAGTGGAACGTTCAAACGGCTTGAAGGTCCCCGCAGGCACCACAACTCCTTGCGGAGAGTGCTCAACTGTGCTAAGTTGATCAACGTTGGGCAGCAAGGACGCATATTGGTGAAGTCCAACAATGTACCCTTACAGTAAACACACATCTTTTCATATAGTTGGAAACAGATGGCGATTAGTCTATCTGCTGTAATGCCTTCCCCTGGCGAGCCAGGGTATGGCACCTCGACACCCGATTAACACGGTTGGCTATGTACGGTGCAAAATAAGTTCAGCATTCATACATATAAATACCAGAACAGAGTACACAACATATGTGTAATCCACCAACCCTGGCCTCCATAGTGCTGGATTACAGACGTGCATAGCCAGCACCACCCGGTATGTGACCACCACCACCACTGCATGGGCCTTCTTAAACTCCTCACCAATTACCTCGCCAAACTAGGCCGGTAATGATTGTAAACTACAACTGCAGAGCTGAATTTCTGAGTTATATATTTTATACTCAAGCCACATCCAACCACGGGAATATGGCAAAGAGCTTGGCACCCTACTCATGAAGCACATGCCTTCTCCATTGGGGACTTCGCTGGTTGCAACTGTTTATCGCGCACTTGCAACTTATTATTTTAATCTGTTTCCAGTTTGTCCCTCATAGGCAAGTCAATTTTAGGTTTTCTTCAACCTGCCACTAAAAGTGCGATCAGTTAATTTTCATGAATATTAAAACGTCAATAGTGAGAAAAAAAGAGTATCTTCTATTGCATATTATCATCCGAGTCCTCATCTGGTCTCCCAACAGCCATTTCAAATAAGCGTTGAGGCCCAGCTAGTGCTGTATTTTCACCTGACCTGACACCTGGAGTGGCAGTGTCCTTCGCCTTCAGTAGATGGGGGGCAGGCGTTGAGTGGATAGTCAGGCTCCGGACCCCTCTAAAGCTCACTTTTGCTGCTTGGATAGCATCACTGGTTGGGCTGACTCCACTATCACTGGAAACAGGGGCCTTAATACTGCTGACCCACAATATAACATTTTGAATTTGCACCCCATCAGCGCCAACCCAGCATGCGTAAGCACCAATGACATAGGCCAGGGTAATGGCATCACGCAATCCACAAGCGGGTCCCGTGTCACAAGATTGGCTGAGAATGGATGACAAGGGTCATGATATCCATGTGGATTCCACTTCCGGTTATCAATTGGTGTAAAAAAAACATCTCCTCTGATGCCATTACCTCATGGCTATTGGTGGCAGACAGTGATGTGGTGTGAGGCGTCCATCTTATGGGCGACGTTGGCTTGGGTTTCCTTAGGTTCCGTCGGGCTCCTGGACTGGGCGTCCATGGCAACAGTGGTAACATCGCAGGGTGGCAGGGCATTTGTCGGTGGTTGCAGAGGTTACTCTGGTTAACACTGCAGGGGTATTAAACAAAAATGTGCACCGTACGCTTCACAGTGTATGTTGCATATCTCATGACATGTATCAAAGAATAGGCCATGTGTATCGGTGTCGTGGTCCAAACTTTCCAAATTAGAAAATTACTTGCAATTTACCTAAATGGTTATAAACGCATAATAACATCACTCCCAACCTTTGAAGCTGATGCAGACTGTAATTGTTTGAAGCATATCACCTTCACGAAAGCCATGTGCTCTATGGATGGTGGGTATACCAAATGTACTCGTGATTTGATGATGTGAGCTCCCCGGGCTTGCACAGCACTGATCGGCAATTATATGAGGCGGGCCCTTTTGTCCACTGTAATTTTAGAGTTGCTATCTCTTGCACTAGCCATCTTTATATGCTGGAGAGTTTAGCGCATGTCTAGCAGGCTGGAGTAATATCCGCTGCCCCACAGGCACACAGGACACCGGGTTTGTTCTTTGCGAGTTCCACGCTGCAGTTAGAATTCTGAGGCGTAAATCAAGGTGACATTCCCTACGTAATAATGCGCTAATTTAATAACACTGTCAAGCCTTATGGTGGGGGAAAGCAAACAAACCAATACAACGTTTGGCTCTGCCTATATACGAAATGACTGGTTCGATTAATAATGTGATCATATTTACACGATTTTACTCCAATTCATCTTCTGAACCCAACAGTATGCCATGCAGATCAGTTGCAAAGAAATGCATTCGGGTGGGAGGGACAGGGGGGAAAAGTACTCTAAGTACCGTACTCTCTGCAGAACAGCACATGGAGCTCAGGAAAACTGCTAACAGTAGAGGAATGTAAGGCTGTGCAGGCACCCACATTTACAGGGAAAAAAAAACTAACATTTCGCAGTAAAATTATTTTGTATACAGCTTTAGCAAATGCAACTCTACAAAGTTATGCAATATAAGTTAGGTGTTTTCCCATATGATCTACTATTCAATATTTTCCTAAAACCCTCGGGCATGCTAAGTAGATTTTAAATAAAACAAATTCTGCATGTTTTTTTTTTACATTACCCCTCTCCAAAAAAACAAACGATACATGCGTGCCATATAAATGCTCAGTTTAAAATACTGATTGCTTTACGATGCCAACTCCAAATAGTAATTTCAAGGATATAAACAATCAAAATTGCACTTACACTTCCAAATTACATTTCATATATTTGTCTATCATTTCTATTAAATGTCAAAATACGAAAACCAATATTTGGTTGGTTGCATATTTGTGTGAACAGTCTGTAATGGAGGTAAATTTATTGCTGAAGTACTTCTTTCAGTCAAGCTAATTTGACAGGTAAGCTCCAGAATTAATCAACCAAGAGAGATATCAAATAGCACTTATTCACAACATTCATTTGGTAACATCACACGAGTTGAATAATGTACATGTGTAATCTACAAGTATCCTAGTATCCTTAAAGTTAGGATTAGTTGCAATTGAAACTGGTTTAATTACAAATTCACACTATAGAGTATGTGGAAACAGCATTCTTACTCATTTAATCATTTGTTTTTATGCAGATAATTTTATGTCATGACCATGTGTCTTAGAGTTAGCGATAATATAGTGAAGTGACGATAACGAGTTCATTCATTTATTCATATGTACACATAATTAGCATGCATGTTCCTGCACACATAAATAGATGTTAATTTGTTTTATAAGGACCAAGTACACACTAGGAGCGAACCGCCATCACTCTGATAGAACGAGTTAAAGGCTGCTTTAGCAGTCTGTTAAAGAGGAAGAGCCAGCACTGAATTAAACAAACCATACTCATTGGGTTAAACATCAGAAGAGGACATATATTAATGAAGAGGGAAAGTTTAATTTAGAAGAGATCGACAGCATAGGTGAATGGGGTTTTCTTTTAGCTAAAAAGGGGAGGTTGGAATTGTGTAGGCGTGACCTCTGGGCAGACATTCGAGCAAGCCGTGGTGACAGTCTCTGCTAAGGTCTGTGCCAGGGATAGAGATCCAGGCTCTGAGGACGTGGAGTGGTGGCTGTTGTCAAAAGCTGTGCTGTCAAGTTGGGTAAGACTACTGCAAAATGGGGGTGGACAAATCTCGGCAGAGAATGATGAAAGCCATGGCAAGGGATTCTTCACGTCACAAAGTTGTACAACACAATCAATGTTAATCAAAAACAAATCTCCACGGCTACGTTTCCTCCATTTTTGTTATTATGTAAGCTTTGATGAGGCTTCAATTATTGCACACGAAATGACCTCAACAGTTGACTTGACACTGCAATCCCAGAAACCTGGGCTCAATAGCCGGTTATGCCTACTACAGTATGAAAGAAATTGGAATATGTAACTGGCATGGGTCTTTCAAAGGTCAGCTTGAACTAAAGCGAATACCCAGTGCTTAATGTCAATATCAGCACAGGGGAGATGTGGGTGACTAATCATGATGCGGCTAATACATTTCCCTCTTGTGCCATGGCTCTCAAAATAGGTTAATTCTTTGTGCATTGATCCCCGCAGTATGTTAAATAACAACTCATGTTACATATTCGTTTAATCGTATTTGTTTTGTGTTGTGTGGGCATATATTAAATTAAGAAATGTATCGATCAGCAAATGTTTGGACCAATATTTCCCAGTAACCTTTGTTTAAGAAGGTAAACTACGGACCAATTTTTACCCAATGCTGGCACAATGCAGCACTTATTAACATATTTTTAAAAGCCAACATATAGTTATTGCATACTTGTTTAGAAGCAGAATTGATGGCACAGTGGTTAGTATATTGCACTGTGCACCTCGTGGCCTTTGTTTGATATCTACGTAGCCATGTCTAACATTAATGTCGAGTGAAATCTGAACTCATCCTGGACACTGGCTTCACCAGCCCAGATCGACCAAAAATAGGTCAAGTGTGGTCAAATAACCCCCATGACCGACACAATTTTGCAAGGTATTCGTCCAGCAGTGGAGTTACAAAACACTGTAAAATGCAAATAACTGGTTTGTGTTTGAAATAGCAATGAATAGAACATATCAGATTCGGTCAGTGAGTGCGAATAGTTAACCTTTTCAATAAAAGTTTATATATAAATAAATAAATTAGGATGCATCTGAGGTGATGCCTACGGAGGATATCGAGCCATAAAACAGCTAAAATGCAGGTGTGCTAGGCTTATTATTACATCGCAGGATTATGCAAAGGTGGACAGGCCTTTATCCAGCAGTGGGTTGACCTTGGCAGATGATTATCAAAATGTTGGCCACTTCCCTTAAGTATATCGGAACCCATGCAAGTACACACATCGCATATATATCCTTACAGACATGTCTCTGCACTTTAGATATATTGTTAAGAACCATGCATAACATCCTTGAAAGCAGTTTGAGGAGCAGGGATACATACGTAGAAAGGTACTGATTTGACAGCAAGGTTGATGGGTGTAAACTAAGTACATCTTGCAAGGGCCTGTATTTACTATTCTAAGTCTCATCATAGGCGAACGACTAAAGAACAAATCTCAATGCCATTTTATAAATTGGCTATTAAAATATAATTTAAATCCTTGGAAACAAATTCCATTATATTGTACGCTTAGAATATCTATCATGTGAATATCGTTTAAATGAATTGCAATACTGTGTATGTAGTTTCAAAAATTAAGGTCAAAGCCACCTCTATATAATTAGGTCATATTTACATGAGCCAAACCATATTTTTATTTATGATTTCGAATTTAACTAATTTCTCTTTGGCGATAAACTTTTTATTACATGCTTTCTATTAACTCACTCTGTCTGTTGTCGTTGTTGTATCCTAAAATTTTGTAACTCAATTTGAACCCACTTCCCAATGTGGTATCGACTGCAAACTTGGTATACTTATGTCATACTGATGACAATACTATATTCTATAATAAAAAATAAAATCTAAATATTTTTAAACATTATTTTTTTGTATTTTCAGTTTCGGCTTGGGTCTTATTGTCTATGGTAAACTGACGTTGGCTGTAAATCACCACGGCCCCCTTACATTATGGTAAGCTTCGGGGCCACTTCCTGGAGTCGTGGAGTTCTGCCATTACTCGTACGGTACATTTCATTAAAGTGTGTTTAAAAAAAAAGTTAATAAAAATATTACTTATTTGTTTGGACTATATAAATACAATTGTTTATTCTAACCAAGCGAAAATTAATAGCGTATTTAATGCACCGAGTAGTGGCATTTACGCATCCATCTCTACAATACCAACACATTTAATTTAAACATATTACCACCCCATGCATGTTTTGCTAAAACAAACAGCCTACATAGGTATCAAACAGTGTTATTAAATGTACTCTTAATGGACTAAAAATATTAGCGACTGATCACATTAACCAGGTACTGCTACTTTTGTTGGTATTTCATAATTCTTAGCTGGTGTGTTTAAGTCTATATTCTAAAGAAGAGCAGATGATTATTATGGGAATGCGAGTGTGTGCATATATACTGCTCAAAAGATATGACGAGAGCGCACCACATTTCATATCGAGTGTGAATCAATTGCAAACATTTCTATATGGGTTTTAAATTATGTCAATCAAAGCCATGTATTTTTGCAAATACAGTACATAATTAATTAGTATTGGTTTCATTAAACATTCATACATTTTAAAGAATGTTTTTACATTATGTTTTTAAATGGAAATCACATGGAATGTATTGTAACAGAAAATAGTTGCTAAGAAAATAAATTAGGTAATTCAAAAGATAGACAAAGAAAATATGTTGTACATTACATTGTCCTTCTCCGGCACCTCCGATTAGCACGGTTGGCTACGCACGGTACGAAAGAAGTTCAACATACATTGAGGGAAAAAGTATTTGATCCCCTGCTGATTTTGTACGTTTGCCCACTAACAAAGAAATGATCAGTCTATCATTTGAATGGTAGGTTTATTTGAACAGTGAGAGACAGAATAACAACAACAAATCCAGAAAAACGCATGTCAAAAATGTTATAAATTGATTTGCATTTTAATGAGGGAAATAAGTATTTGACCCCTCTGCAAAACATGACTTAGTACTTGGTGGCAAAACCCTTGTTGGCAATCACAGAGGTCAGACGTTTCTTGTAGTTGGCCACCAGGTTTGCACACATCTCAGGAGGGATTTTGTCCCACTCCTCTTTGCAGATCTTCTCCAAGTCATTAAGGTTTCGAGGCTGACGTTTGGCAACTCGAACCTTCAGCTCCCTCCACAGATTTTCTATGGCATTAAGGTCTAGGGACTGGCTAGGCCACTCCAGGACTTTAATGTGCTTCTTCTTGAGCCACTCCTTTGTTGCCTTGGCCGTGTGTTTTGGGTCATTGTCATGCTGGAATACCCATCCACGACCCATTTTCAATGCCCTGGCTGAGGGAAGGAGGTTCTCACCCAAGATTTGACGGTACATGGCCCCGTCCATCGTCCCTTTGATGCGGTGAAGTTGTCCTGTCCCCTGAGCAGAAAAACACCCCCAAAGCATGATGTTTCCACCTCCATGTTTGACGGTGGGGATGGTGTTCTTGGGGTCATAGGCAGCATTTCTCCTCCTCCAAACACGGCGAGTTGAGTTGATGCCAAATAGCTCCATTTTGGTCTCATCTGACCACAACACTTTCACCCAGTTGTCCTCTGAATCATTCAGATGTTCATTGGCAAACTTCAGACGGGCATGCATGTGTGCTTTCTTGAGCAGGGGGACCTTGCGGGCGCTGCAGGATTTCAGTCCTTCACGGCATAGTGGGTTACCAATTGTTTTCTTGGTGACTATGGTCCCAGCTGCCTTGAGATCATTGACAAGATCCTCCCGTGTATTTCTGGGTTGATTCCTCTCCGTTCTCATGATCATTACAACTCAACGAGGTGAGATCTTGCATGGAGCCCCAGGCCGAGGGAGATTGACAGTTCTTTTGTGTTTCTTCCATTTGCGAACAATCGCACCAACTGTTGTCACCTTCTCACCAAGCTGCTTGGCAATGGTCTTGTAGCCCATTCCAGCCTTGTGTAGGTCGACAATCTTGTCCCTGACATCCTTGGAGAGCTCTTTGGTCTTGGCCATGGTGGAAAGTTTGGAATCTGATTGCTTGCTTCTGTGGACAGGTGTCTTTTATACAGGTAACAAGCTGAGATTAGGAGCACTCCCACCGTCATAGAGGAGAAATCTTTCTTATTGAGAGGGGGTCAAATACTTATTTCCCTCATTAAAATGCAAATCAACTTATACCATTTTTGACATGCGTTTGTCTGGATTTTCTTGTTGTTATTATGTCTTTCACTGTTCAAATAAACCTAACATTAAAATTACAGACTGATCGTTTCTTCGTCAGTGGGCAAACGTACAAAATTAGCAGGGGATCAAATACTTTTTTCCCTCAGTGTACTTACTTTGTGATAAAGACATTGTAACAGTTGGCTAAAATAAATTGCATAAAATTAAGGAGAAACTATTCAAAGGTGACTTCCAATTTAATGATTGAAGCACAATTTGAATACCTTAGGCAATTATTTAAGGCAGACCTTTATTAAATGCATTAAATAGAGAGATGAGCAAGAGCAGGATGGGGCACTTTCCTGAAAAGGACATTGATAATGAATAGAAGACACTCATATACCTGAAGAAGATGTTTTAATTAATGAGTACTGCAGCACAAGACTACAAGATACAGGTAGTAAAAATGAAACATTTTAAATCAGTGTATATTACCTGCTGTGAAATAGGGATCAGAAACATTGATAAAGCAAATGGAACCAATGCAGACAAGTATGCAAAGAAGCACGACGAGGTGCATGCTTGGAATTTCACTGGGAAACAGAGAGCAGCAAATAGCAGCATATGGATTAGAGAACAAATGTAACTCATGGACATCATATTTACTTTGATATAAGTGAGATTTGGCAGGATACGTATGCATGTATAATGAACGTATTTCACATTGTACGTAGCCAACCGTATGGAAGGGATGACAAGTCGATGGACAAGATTCATGATAAAATGACAGTGAAAGGAGATCATTAACTTTAGGGGATGGCCACTGTAGAGACATAGCAGTGAGATCATCATCAGGGCATGTACAGGAATGAGATGTAGTGAAGTCATGCAGCCGGTATGGAGAAGTCTGCATCCAGCAAAGAATGGGAAATGTTTGATGGTGTTGGTGATGCTTAATAATGAACAGAGCTGTACACATTTGGACAAATGAGAGGTACGTGGTCGAGTTCCAAATGTATTCCATGAAGCAAACTGCTGCTCGAAATGGCTTGCTTTAGGAATTAAGCTTTGCCAAAGGATCACTTACGATGATACCAAGCAAGACAGCCATACAGAATTGGCGATATGGTATTCAGTGCCATTTCTCAACACAGACATTAATTTAGAATTCCAGAATGTTTTGTATAATGCACATTGTGTGCGTGAAATTCTAGCAATAACACCCTGAAAAGAGTGTACGCTATATTTATACTCGAACAACAGCAGCGAGGCAATGACATATATGGCAATATGAAGCAATACTCGCGATATTTGATAGAAAACACTCGAGCTTGCGGTTTAAAGAGTTTGGTTATACATTCAGTTTTAGTAAATACATAGTTTTCTTGTGTATGCAATCCTTAGCAATTCAATTGCTATATTAGGGGAAGAGTACAATTTTACAGTAATGATAAAAGTGGCTTCATATTAACTGCAATATATTTTGTGCTGCTGTTTCATGCGTTTGATAGTAGTGCGTATCTCATACAATTCTGTACTGAGATTGACTTTAAAAAGGCATTGCTATTTTTACAACTTTGCACAGATTTACCCTCTAGTCTATGGGACAATTACAGTAATAGTTAATCATTTCCTTCTGCAGAAGCAAGATTTTAGCTCCAACCTGTGCTTATTAAACATTCCTGGAGATATAATTTGTTTGATAGCAGTACTGTATAAACAATGGACATGCTGCAGGTACATATCGCCATTGCATACGCAGAAGGCAAAGAGATGATGTCTCGCCATTGAGCACTATTTATGAAGGTATACATGTAGAATGACCTCGCACTAGTTACTGTATATATGTATGTTTAACTTCTTTCGCACCGTACGTAGCCAACTGTGCCAATCGGAGCACAATATGAAACTCCAGTCGAGTAAAAGTTGGTGTTCAAGTGTGGAGAAGCCATGATATCCGATGTTATTTAAAACCTCACTACTGCAAATGTAAATTACAAAACAATTGTGTCCATTCGTTTTTTTTTATATTGTAGAAGTCAGGATCCATTGCAGTGTAGCATTGAATATCACAAGATAAAAACAGGTAATGTTCCTTATAACTAAAGAGAGTATGTATTGATCAAATCACCATGTCATTTAACGTAGCTGTATTTAACAAGCCTGACCTCAGACGAGACTGAAGGTCAAACGCTGTCCAAATTGAATTTGTTTGAACTGATACTGCTTGAAAATATTGGTCGAGAGAGCCAATAGACTAATGGGGCTAAAACATCGTTTTATTTATATGTGGAGAAACAGGATGGGGTTATGCTTATACATGATTATATCCATGGTACCCACAGCAATACATGAGTTTGTATACATATAATTTCATCTAGAATGGTATGCAAATGGTGTTAGGTTTTTTTTGTACATAGTCTATGCATGGAGGAACATGAAACCTTGAGTGCAATTTCTGGTGTTGTATTAGTCAAAAATGGGTCCGGCAGTGCTGAGATGTTATCTCCCTCACCTGACCCTGACTATCTCTGTATATTTGAAGGTTGCGTGTTCTCTCTCCCCGTGGTAACACGGCTTTTTCTCTGAGTACTCCAGTTTTGCCCTCCACGTTTAGATTATTTTAGATGATATGGCTGCGATTATACATTCCCACATGTAACGATATAAGCCGCTTCGATGAGCAATAATGTGTGTGCCCAGGTCGGCTCTGAAAAAGAGCTAATAACTCAGTGAGCTTTACCTAGTCAAATTAAAGAGTTGGTTAAATAGGGGTCTCAAACACTGGCAGTACAGCAAAAATGGTTATTAAATAGAGAGGTGCAATCCACACTTAAACTGACAATGTTCGAACAAACATTGCTCATCCTATCATCGGTAAATGTACGCAATTCATGTTTTGTTTCCAGCACGAACCCGTTTGTTTTGACGCTATGACTCCATCATAGTCATTGTCTCAGTCTTTTTTGCGTTGTGATTTTCTGTGCGCCATTTATTCTAGGACTATTATTATCTTAATTTGCTTACTGTTGTTTTTATTGGCGGAATGTTGTTTTACTTGGTTGTGTGTCAACTCACCTGGATCCAATACCGGCATCTGTAAACGAATGCATTATCATAATTCGGGGTCAAAATTTCATTCACCAATCTAGTTTTTTACCTCTTGTTTTACCTTGTTGTTTTGTATTGTTTGTTGCTTTATGATTGCATTTGCTCCATGAGTGTAATTGTTAACTTTGCGATGTAAGTTTCTCTTAATTTGCATACAAAAATAGTCCACTGATATACTGGCATGATGCAATTGTTAACACTCTGTAATTGCATCCCAGAGGTCACCAGTTCGACCTCATGGTACGGCAGTTGAAACAATCGTCAAGTTTCTTTAATCCCACAGCAGTTAGTAATTCGGCATATTGCATGCGGTGGGGTTAAGTTTGGGTACTTCCGCCTCTTCAAAGATGCCTCGCCAGGATGGAGGAGTAGATGGACATACTCTCTCGAGGGGCTTTCGAGGGCTGGCCATTCATTCACCTTCGTACACATGTATCGTGAACACAACAATCGATTGTATTTGATGACTCATTACATGCCTATTGTTTACATTTATTTTACTTAAGTCTACTACAGTTTTTGTGCACTCCTTAACAACAACAAAATAATATGATCGCAATTGATATTAAATCAGAGTTTTGTTTGAATGTTTGCTCAATTGTGAATTATAAAATGAACCTAAGCTGTCTTTATGGATATACCCAGTAAAAATAAGATATATATATAAACACCCAGGTCTGTCATTCTGTGACTCTGTCATTGTGTGATTAACGCGGCACGGATTGATTGAAGTGCGTCACGTGGCCGCGAGCAAGCAGCCAACCAGAGGTGCGCCCCTCACAAACATGTACGCCCCCCAGGGGTGGGGGCTGAGGGGGAGGGGGACCCCCCCCCCACCATTTCCTAAGACCCCTTAAGATAATCCTAACAGTTATTTCAGTGATTAATACGTCATAGCTCTTAGAAGTGAATGCAAATATCACAACTAAAGTTTAAATACATTTTCATTCATTCACATGAAAGTTACATCGCGGGATCGTCAAAAAAGGTATGTAGAGTGAAAGTTTTAAGTGAAAGCCGCGTAAAGCCACTCTTATGGGACTTATTGAAAGTCCTCAAGTACAGCAAATCCTATATACTTAGTTCTTTCGGTAAAGTCACGTTGAAGGGAAACAACAAAATAATAAAATATATATAAAACAATAAAAATTCTCACGACGTTTCGACCATAACATAAACGGTCGTCTTC
Organism: Petromyzon marinus; assembly: GCF_048934315.1. Taxonomy (NCBI): domain Eukaryota; kingdom Metazoa; phylum Chordata; class Hyperoartia; order Petromyzontiformes; family Petromyzontidae; genus Petromyzon; species Petromyzon marinus. The sequence goes on from NC_133671.1 coordinate 10,980,865, forward strand.
AGGTGTTTGTGTTATGGTCGAAACGTTGTGAGAATTTTTGTATTGTTTTATATATATTTTATTATTTTGTTGTTTCTCTTCAACGTGACTTTACCGAAAGAACTAAGAATTTACAGCAAAGCCGTTCGCGGTCTTTTTACAGTACTCTACAATAATACTTTTCAATAATACTTTTGACGGTAAAACACACGTGCACTACACACACACACATCTATTACGTACCGACATACAGACACGGTTCAAATGACATTAGTACTGTGGTTTTTTTGGTGCTTAAATGCACTGCTGGATGAAGGCTCACCGCACGCTCTGTGTGAGTGGATCGTAAAGATTGACTTGACCAGTCTGTTGGGGGCCGTCGCAGGCTGTGGTTGTTGGGGGGTGCCGCAGGCTGTGGTTGTTGGGGGGTGCCGCAGGCTGTGGTTGTTGGGGGGGGGGGTGCCGCAAGCGCCCCCCCCAACAACCTAGTTGATAAATAAAGAGCTAGCAGTGGCGTGTTGAGAGAAGAGAGCGTTCAATTCTTGAGCTTAGCAGTCACATTTGAATGGTCTTCAGTGTTGTAATTACAGTATTCATGAAGACAATCCTTCCAGGCTGCCCTGCAGCTGAGGTTTGGAGGGACGATTGTGGAGAAAATGCTGTTCTCTGGATTTTTATGACGATGGTGAAATTAAGTAGGCGTGCCCCAAACTTGTGCATGGTATAAAGGAAGTTGTATAAAGCTGGTCTCGCACACATGTCTACAGGAGTATAAAATACACGCCAAACTTTTGCCTTAAACTTCGGAGGAAGAAAGGCAACTTATAATAAAGATCATAATGCAATTAAGGGAGTATGGAATATAAATTGGCCCCTCTTTGCAAAACTCCTGAGTTGGGGAAGGGGTTGGGGGGGAAGCTGCACATTTGTCTGCTATGCTCGTAATCCAACTACGTGGTAGAACACCCACCTCGATTGTAATCTCTGTTTGGGTCAACTCGGCAATCAATCCACCAGTGTTATAACAACGTATACTGCTTTGTTTAGATATTCAATGACAGCTTGCATTGAATAGTCCTATCGATATGATTATTGTGACAGCTTGCATTGTGTAGTCACACTGAATTGTTGAATTGAAAAGGTAGCCATTGCTACTTTACTCAAATTTATACATTTTTACATTTTGGTACTTATTGTCTGTCGAAAATAATTTCACTGAAGTTCATTTTTCCGAATGTGTTGTTAAAATTACTGGAATTGTTCGTATAATAAACCAGCGTTTACCGAAATAAAACGCACACTGACACCTATCTGAATACAGAGTCACACCATCACCGTGCATAGAAATCCCCTGTCATCAAGACGCTCATACATCGGGCGAAGAAAGTGTCAGATGAAACTGACCAAGTCATTAAAACTATTAAAATACCGTATATTGCGGGAGTAACTGATAAACGAGCCAGATTTTTGGAAAAACAAAACATCTGAGTCCGATTTGGCACAGTACATAAAATACAGAAACTAATATCTGGTACTAAAGATGTATAACCGAAGCTATCAACAGAAGGTGTGTATCGGATTAATTGCATTTGTGGCAAATGCGATGTTGGGGCGACAGGGCGAATGATCAACACGGGACTAAAAGAACACCAAATAAATATTAAATACTCCCAAATAAAACTGTCCATAGTGGCAAAACACGTGTGCCAACAAGGACACTCAATTGATTTTGATAATGTTGAAGTTCTGTGCAAAACTAGTTACTACTGGCCAAGACGAATTAGATAATCTCTCGAAATTGAGAAAAAAGAAATATTATTGTAACCGTTCAGATAGCTACAGGCTTCGTGCTGCTTGGACGCGAATAATTAATCAAAGAGCTACAGTAAAACCTTGGATTGCGAGCATAATTCGTTCCGGGAACGTGTCTGTAATCCAAAGCACTCGTATATCAAAGCACTCGTATATGAGTTGTGATCACGTGACGCTTGGCAGACAAAGCCTATACGTACTACTCGTATTTAAAGACCTCGCTCGTTTATCAAATTAATATTTATTTTACAAATGTTCTCGTCTTGCAAAACACTCGCAGACACAAGTTACTCGCAATCGGAGGTTTTACTGAACATTGTTTAAATGCATGCCGAAACAGATCACCGTACATCAATGGGGAGTACCTGTACGCAGACAATAAGAGGTACTGCTATTTTATTGCACACAAACGACAGGAGGTACAAGAACAATGTGGATGAACAATGTACGTTGATTACCATATAAATAACCCATTGTCATTTATATGCATTCATTAACCCCCGCCCCCCCCCCCCCCGTTCACATAACAAGGGCTCACAAGTGACGTCATCACATCTATCCCTCTATTTAAGGAACGTAACAGGAGGATTTCTCCACAAATCTGGCTGTCACCAGATGAAGCTAGTTGTAATTACTGGCGAAAAGTCGTACTCAGATTGTCAATGTTGTGGCTTTGCTCTCTAACACAACCGGTGTGCTGTACTAGTGACGAATTGGCATGTTCTGTTTACGTGACAAACCTTACTCGTTGGCTGTGTCGGGTGGTGGCGGGTTTAAGGACACATTTCTATTTACGCGATCTAACCCAAAACAAAACTTTATCATGGATGATATTGGTCTCGAAAGACTACTGTTACATCGTAATAAGGAGACTTTAACATAATTTGCATTCATAGTACATGGATGTATATCCACCAATCAGGTGAAAAAAGTAATCTGCATAATTAAATGTGCAATGATGTTTTAGGATCAGTGAAGTTGTTAAATCTAGTGACAATCAACACTCGCCAATACAACCTGCAATTTTGCTCATACCAGACAGTCAGTGCCCAATTATCTGGCAAACTCCCATTATGCAAATGCATCACTCAAGCCTTAAGGCTATGTGTAGACAGCATTTTCCAATCACCACCTCTCACTTTTGTACGACATTTCATAATAAACAAGTGAGCTGCATAGCTGAGGGGCTGATGGTCTCAAAATAATATTATTTTACTTATTTAAAAGCCAGAAATGTTATAATTAAATCAAATTTTCGTTTTCAGCACCAAGGGCTTGACTCAGAAGCTCGCTACATTTTTGGTTCCAATTTTAAACGAATTAGGCAAACAGAAAGTGATACTTATTCAATCAGCTGCCCTTTAATCCCTGCAAAAGCAATTAATTGGACATACGTTTGTGGTCAATTAGTGTGAAAATATAAACCAGTAGTTTATTCAGAAGTATGATTATTATCATTCAGGAATGAAACTACTGTTTATAATTGAGTTTTAACTTAACTTATATATTGGCAGTGCTTAATTTCAGCCAGAAAATCCTGGAACGCTGGTGTGGGAATTATTTGAAACATCACATCCATATCAGCACATGTTCCCTCGTTGTTACCCTATATTCCTATAACCCTATTCATAGGATTATAGGCTACAGAAATATCAGATTATGATGGATTGTCGTAATTTGTACTTTAGTGGTAGTGCCTTATGCGGATATACCCCACCCCATGCCAGCCGAGCAACGTTTTGTAAAATATCGAGTGAGAAATTAAGCCCTGTATATTGGTATGCTTTGGAGAGGCTTCATGATTGCTGTTCTATACATGTGTTGTAGGTATACGGCAAGCATTTAATACCAGTGAAAATAAAACAAAGCTATAACACTATGCATTTGGATTTATCAGTGCGAGTACACTGTGTACCTGTTGAATGTTCAGAACTGAGTAATACATAAACACTGGATAGGATTCAAGTGTCATAATGACATGCACAGCAGAGTGGTGGTTTGCTTACGAATAGGGAACAAAGTTTAAAAAGGAGATGCAATCATGGCAATCTATGCACTGTGGAATTTTAATGACACACACGTGATAGGTGGAAATAGGAGGTATGTACGTGTGAACTACACGCTCAGAAAAATTGCTTTGCAATTTTAAAATGGCATATTGGAAACACAGGTAAATTATGTATTTAGATGTATTTTTTGCACCATACGTAGCCATGTTTTGAGGGAAAATAAACAAGCTGTGGAAGTTGTAAAAATCTTATAACACAAAGGCTGGCGATAAAAAAAGACTGTGCTACTACATAGTAGCAACCCATCACAGATACCCCTCTGGCAAACTGTTTGCACTGCTCTAAAATAGGGGGGGAAAAAAAGCACGTAAACAAGAAATACGTTCATTGGATGGTAAAATTGAAACCTTACAAAAAAACACTTTAACTGGAATCATTGTTCGTGTTTCTCTGCTGATATCAGGGAAGAGGCAGTATTGTTTGTTCGTGGGCCCTAAGAAAATTAGAAGTATTCCACATGGCAGAAGCCATTCTGCACAGTGCCCCTAATGACTTCCCACAAAGTATTATTATTTAACCATCCCTGGAGGGATAGATGGTCTGAGTTAACAACCCAAACCAAGATATTAATTCACAACTTTAAACATTACAAGTCGAGCGTGATATCTCTAATTATTGTGTTTTGATATTTCATGAATATTTTGCCAGGAAATAAGTTATTTCATTATAATAAAATGAGTAGAACATGTTCACGATATGACAATATTCAGAAAATCAAATAATACGATTATCATTGATCTTGTATTGCACGACACAGTATATTGAAGTATCCCAATAACATGGCAACCATACTGACAAGAAAGGAAATGTAGCACTAGAGCCACGACAATCCTGAAATGAGTCATCATATCACGGCGTTAATTATAAGTTCCCAATGATATCGCTCACTTAAATTTCCCAAGGGTGTGTGTGTGAGTGCTGAAAATGCATGGAAGGATTTTTTTCTTCTTCAATATTTTCTTTAAATGCATTTCCGATCCGTGGTACATTCCAACAATAAACACAGTCTGACGTTACAGGTCATGCACGTCTGTATTCACGGAGAATATTGATGGGATTTTGCAGGGTTGGCTGAACTTTTGTTAAAATAAACATGCGATGGGTGGGAAAAGAGGAGGGAGGGGTTATGGCTAACATAGGATGCCGGGTTGGTGAGATCTTACAGTGAGGGAAAAAAAGTATTTGATCCCCTGCTGATTTTGTACGTTTGCCCACTGACAAAGAAATGATCAGTCTATAATTTTAATGGTAGGTTTATTTGAACAGTGAGAGACAGAATAACAACAACAAAATCCAGAAAAACGCATGTCAAAAATGTTATAAATTGATTTGCATTTTAATGAGGGAAATAAGTATTTGACCCCCTCTCAATCAGAAAGATTTCTGGCTCCCAGGTGTCTTTTATACAGGTAACGAGCTGAGATTAGGAGCACATTCTTAAAGGGAGTGCTCCTAATCTCAGCTTGTTACCTGTATAAAAGACACCTGTCCACAGAAGCAATCAATCAATCAGATTCCAAACTCTCCACCATGGCCAAGACCAATGAGCTCTCCAAGGGTGTCAGGGACAAGATTGTAGACCTACACAAGGCTGAAATGGGCTACAAGACCATTGTCAAGCAGCTTGGTGAGAAGGTGACAACAGTTGGTGCGATTATTCGCAAATGGAAGAAACACAAAAGAACTGTCAATCTCCCTCGGCCTGGGGCACCATGCAAGATCTCACCTCGTAGAGTTGCAATGATCATGAGAACGGTGAGGAATCAGCCCAGAACTACACGGGAGGATCTTGTCAATGATCTCAAGGCAGCTGGGACCATAGTCACCAAGAAAACAATTGGTAACACACTACGCCGTGAAGGACTGAAATCCTGCAACGCCCACCCGCAAGGTCCCCCTGCTCAAGAAAGCACATATACATGCCCGTCTGTAGTTTGCCAATGAACATCTGATTCAGAGGACAACTGGGTGAAAGTGTTGTGGTCAGATGAGACCAAAATGGAGCTATTTGGCATCAACTCAACTCGCCGTGTTTGGAGGAGGAGAAATGCTGCCTATGACCCCAAGAACACCATCCCCACCGCCAAACATGGGGGTGGAAACATTATGCTTTGGGGGTGTTTTTCTGCTAACGGGACAGGACAACTTAACCGCATCAGAGGGACGATGGACGGGGACATGTACCGTCAAATCTTGGGTGAGAACCTCCTTCCCTCAGCCAGGGCATTGAAAATGGGTCGTGGATGGGTATTCCAGCATGACAATGACCCAAAATACACGGCCAAAGCAACAAAGGAGTGGCTCAAGAAGAAGCACATTAAGGTCCTGGAGTGGCCTAGACAGTCTCCAGACCTTAATCCCATAGAAAATCTGTGGAGGGAGCTGAAGGTTCGAGTTGCCAAACGTCAGCCTCGAAGCCTTAATGACTTGGAGAAGATCTGCAAAGAGGAGTGGGACAAAATCCCTCCTGAGTTGTGTGCAAACCTGGTGGCCAACTACAAGAAACGTCTGATCTCTGTGATTGCCAACAAGGGTTTTTGCCACCAAGTACTAAGTCATGTTTTGCAGAGGGGTCAAATACTTATTTCCCTCATTAAAATGCAAATCAATTTAGAACAATTTTTGACATGCGTTTTTCTGGATTTTTTGTTCTTGTTAGTCTGTCTCTCACTGTTCAAATAAATTATAGACTGATCATTTCTTTGTCAGTGGCCAAACGTACAAAATCAGCAGGGGATCAAATACTTTTTTTCCCGCACTGTATATGCACGTGCTTTTATAACTCATGGAGTAAGCGAACGGTCAGGCTCCGGGGCTATTGCTGGACTCGCACTGGACTCGCGGAGGCCAGCTAACAGTGGTCATAGAAACGAGGCAATGTCATCACTTTTGTGTGATTTCTGACACTTACGTCTGTACAATGACACGGCAAATGTGGCCGTTTGATCATTTGCATGCATTTGTACATCAGTGCAATCACAATGTCGCTTTCTAAATTGTGCAAAAGCAAATTAGGATATTTACATAAGACAATTTTCAAGGTAAATTAACCTGTTGAGATTTTTCGAGCTTGCTATCCGATCGTTATCCGAATTGCATTGCTCGTGTAAATGACGGTGAGGAATAAAATAGAACATCTTGTAATGAGGTTGGGAAAAGAACCCATCATCATAAAATCACGCGTAATAAACAAACAGCATGATTTAACCGGTAATAGAGAAGACATCGGCAAATTCACACACGCGACTTTCGTGTAAGGTAAAAGATGCGACCATTCAATTTCTGCAGCAATGTTTTGGTCTACTCTTCCACGTTGACCAGACGTGTTGTTGATATTCATGACATATTTTAGATTCTTTACGTTTTATGGAAATGTTCTAAACCTGGAAAAAGCATTAAATGTTAATAGATTATTCGATGCAATTGTACACTGCCCACATTATTACTAATAAACTAACCGTATCTAGCAAGCTCTTACAGCACACCAGGACGTAATTTTACAGTAAGCATTGCCATGTCATGAGTATGTATAACATCTCAATAAAGTGTCGTGTTGTGAAATGAAACCAGATTATTCGATAGTTGCAGTGTATGTATGTATAAATGTATTAAATGTTGATTTGATGCACAAGGTAATACACTACTGTATACTGTAGTTGTAGCTTTACAACCCATGCTGATAAAGAATGAAAATGTGTTTATGTGTAGCAAGCAAGTCCGTTTGATTGCCAGATTTATGAGGGCGTAACTATGGTCAGCATTTCTGTACATCAAAATATCCCATTTTACAATGGGCTACATGCCAACTGGCTGCTTTATAGGGTAGAATTCACTCACACAGATTGGGTTACCACAAATTTGCTCAGCAGGAAATTAACTCTATAAATTACTCCTCGTGTAAAGTCAGTGTGCATTTTGCGCTGGTGTGCATGCATGCTGTTTTGTGTGGATTTATATGTCTAAATCATTTGCATTTTCACCCTGGTGACTATGTACCATGTGACGATGTACCATGTGCGACTGTGTACATGCCAACGTGTAATCGCTTGGGTGAACTTGTATGCCCTTGTGTGCGAGGATTCGGGGACAGTTACACCATCACAGTCAAATAAATGTATATTTTTCATGGAAATAATCAAGGTACACATGATTTAACTATAATGACTGGTTAGTCATATAAAATGTTGAATTTAATAATACATTCATGTATTGTATGACGTTTAATTATGTTTTTCTAATATTAAATTTATTACAATGTTTCACTGAATACGTAGCACATGGAACAGTGTTGTATAACTGCACTCTACAAGTTTAACAATTGCGGAAGGCACATACTTACTTTCTGAGTGGTGCAAACATGACAATTGCGTGAAATAAACATCACAAAATCTTACCCATATTTTTTTCAGAAAACTCTTCTATGGTTATTGAAATCACCAATGAAAGACAGCATGCAATAATTGGTATTCATATGTTAAAACACTAATTCAATTATCTCATGATCATTGCAACTCCACCAGGTGAGATCTTGCACGGAGCCCCAGGCCGAGGGAGATTGACTTCATTTGTGTTTCTTCCATTTGCGAACAATCGCACCAACTGTTGTCACCTTCTCACCAAGCTGCTTGGCAATGGTCTTGTAGCCCATTCCAGCCTTATGTAGGTCTACAATCTTGTCCCTGACATCCGTGGAGAGCTCTTTGGTCTTGGCCATGGTGGAGAGTTTGGAATCTGATTGATTGCTTCTGTGGACAGGTGTCTTTTATACAGGTAACGAGCTGAGATTAGGAGCACACTCTTAAAGGGAGTGCTCCTAATATCAGCTTGTTACCTGTATAAAAGACACCTGGGAGCCAGAAATCTTTCTTATTGAGAGGGGGTCAAATACTTATTTCCCTCATTAAAATGCAAATCAATTTATAACATTTTTGACATGCGTTTTTCTGGATTTTTTGTTGTTGTTATTCTGTCTCTCACTGTTCAAATAAACCTACCATTAAAATTATAGACTGATCATTTCTTTGTCAGTGGGCATACGTACAAAATCAGCAGGGGATCAAATACTTGTTTCCCTCACTGTACATTATCGGCTGACAGTTTCCAACACAGATTCACATATCGACTCTGAACAAATCATGCCAAAAAGTTCCTTTGAAACTGTTCGTGCTGCAATGTTTGCTGTCATGACTCATACAAAGTCACAAATAAAATGCACTTCGTGTATTATGGAACATCATTTCTCAAGATAGTATCAGGGCATCTTTGCTTAATTACTCTGCAGGAGATTTTAGTGCTAAGCTTAATAGCTTAATTGTTATACGTACACGTTTAAATCTGCATCTCAAACACAAATAATTTGCACACGCACATGCTCATCTATTATGCATTCAAACTTTTTTTTTAATGAAATATCCCTGCCACACAATAACTGATTAGCAATGTTGTCTGAACAAACTATTACCGATTCAATCCGTAATGCAAGTAATGCTTAACACCCATATCTCACAACAACTTACATATACAGTCACTAACAATGCGCTGATTATTTTTCTGCCACATACTGAGCAGCAATGAAGCATCCAAGTGTTCTACACAGCATGTGATATTTTATTAAATGCAATTTTCTTTTTTACTCATATGCAAATTATAAATAATGTCCTGCTCAAATTAGTATTGAGCCAGTGGAGAAACTTCCACATTCCTATGGTGGGGGATCCGTAGGACAACCAATTTTGACTTTCGCAGAAAGTGGTAAAGATGCGGAAAATCGTTGACGATTCTAGATTTTTAATCTTTGGTGGCATTTGATTTGACTGCCTACACAACAACAGTGCATAATCATGGCATACATAGAGCACTGTATGCACAACATTTGCAGCAACAACTTATCTACCCAATTAATTCAACACAATTAGCTACAGGATACCCGATGAGACATAAGTAAACTCGTGCTGCCCACATTTAGTCAATGTAAAACATTTTTTTGTAAGTTGAGATTAACCACTACATCATGTTATCTCCATATAATCACATGCATGCACAGACCCACACACACACAGATGCACAAAACAGAAACAGACATTCAGATATACATATGCATGTGAGATCCCACTAGAGCCACATCTTTGGCAGGATCTCCTTATTATGTGATAGTTTCTACTATCACAAAAGGATTTGCATTTATTAAGAGATTACATACAAGTGCATCTCAAAGCACCGATGCATGTCCGTGTGTATGTGAATTTGAGCATGCGTGAATATGTGCATAAGCACAGGTTTTAATATTTTGAACTTCCAGGGATGAGATAGATCCTGTCTCTGGTACATTATCTTTAGTACGCCACAGCCAACCCCCTTTCTGGGAAGATTAGGTTGGCATATTTTTTGTCGTGTTTTTCTACCAAATAGTGTAAAATATGTGGCATAAACAGTGATTCTCGACCTAGGGTATGTGTAGATGGTACGCGTATGCCTGGGGCTATGCATATCTCCAAGGGGGGAGTGAGACAATTAATGCAATGGCATAGCATGGAGTGTGGTTTATAAGTAGAGTGACTTTGCGCACTACTCCTACATTCTCTTGTTTATCACATTTATTTAACTTTTATTTTACAAATAAATTATTTCTTCAGCGTCAGCATTTCACATCCATTGAATATCAGCTTTCATGATGATGGAAAATGACTTGGTACAATCTGTACAGCAGTGATTATGAAGTACTATAAATTTCTACTTAATTTATCATTAGGTTAACATGTCTACCAACATATCGTGTTCACTATGCGCAAATGTAATAAAAATGTAGTGCATTTTCAATTATTTCATTATTTGAAGTACGTAACAAATTACTATAATTTCCCAAATTACAAAAATACCTAGAAAGAACGATGCACCAAACCTTGGTCATACACACCCTTTCCAGGGTGTGAGATGCACCCCGATCATTTGATTTGAAACTCAGGGCTAAATGTACAACTTATAATCTGGAAAAATATGGAAATTTAAATGAAATCCCACGTGTAAAAAAAGAGGTCATATTCTCTTCAGCACATGTGCTGTGCCCTAGCCCCGCCTGCTGCCCTGTCACCTGAGGCGAAGTGGAATGCAGTCAGATGGCGGTGGGAATTGGACATGGCAGATTTGGGCCAACGTAGGCAGTGAATCCGCCGCCGAAGGAGCACAAGAGCCCGGTGTAAGCATCTCGTAAAACTGCACCTCTTTTTCAACTGCATCTAGGGCCGGGCCCCCAGGGGTGCGAGCGACGTGAACGACCGCATGGGGCGCCACTGCGATCACGGGGTGAGCGCCAAATGCTGACTCTTATTTTGCCTCCCTAATCCAAAGGAGGTTCTGTGACCCCACATGACACGTTTAGTTATGTTTATTCGGGATGGGCGTGATCAATTACCTCGATTACCTTAAGCGCATTCCCTTAGAATTCGATTACTTTCTCACGAGTCGATTGAGGTTGTGGGACCGTGTTTGGAGGAGATTCTGGGTGAACCTCCTCCAAAGACAAAGATCCCCCGTATAGCCTGAACAGACTGTTGGGGGACGTGCTGTAAGCGAGCACGATCCCACACCCAAGGGTGAACCTCCTCCATACATGGTCCCACACCCAGTGGTGAACCTCCTCCATACATGGTCCCACACCCATCGGTGAATCTCTTCCATACATGGTCCCACACCCAAGGGTGAACCTCCTCCTTACATGGTCCCACACCCAGTGGTGAATCTCCTCCATACATGGTCCCACACCCAGCAGTGAACCACCTCCATACATGGTCTCACTCACAGCGGTGAACCTCCTCCTTACATGGTCCCACACCCAGTGGTGAACCTCCTCCATACATGGTCCCACACCCTGTTGTGAACCTCCTCCAACAACAACAACCACCATTCACCACTAAATGGTGGTGACGTCACCACGATGCTTATACCAGGATATGTGCATCTTGAGGCCACGTGAAGTGTCGAACGCCCACTGGCAGGAGGTCACGGGGCAGACCCAGATGCCACAGGTCGACCGACTGAGATGACTGAGATGATTGGCTGATGCACCACCTGTGCCTCCTACTGTGCCAACTTGCTGTGCTTTAGCCACCTGGCGCTCCGCTCGTTGTGAGCATCGCTCCTCCGCCCTCCGTTGTTGTTGGAGGGCGACTGCCTCCAACTGCCCAGAAGCGTCCTTCATGAGCCTCCTCCGCAGAGGCTGATCTTGACACCGCTGGTACCATTCATTGGAAAGTCCACACAGCTCCACATCCTCCTGAGAGGATGGGTACAAACTGGGCAATCATTGGAAGTAGGTTATTAACCAGGTGAAGTCTTAACTGACTGTGATGTTTCCATCCTACCTGCCTATATCAGCTGTTATTTCCGACTCGCTGTGTCTCTCTCTGCCTCTCTCTTAGATCTCTCATGCTCACATGTCCTTTGCATTGCACTGGCATGCCTTTGTATTGCACTCTGATGCTCACATGTCCTTTGGATTGCACTCTCATACTCACATGCCCTTTGGATTGCACCCGTTGGGTTGCACTCATGCCTTTGGATTGCACCACTCTTCCATCTTACATTAACATGCTAATCTCTCACACTAACATAGCCACTTCCGTGCCCTCGTCGAGGAGGCCACTCTCCTATCTTACAGTTACATGCTAATTTCTCACATTGACATCACGAGCCCCGGCCATTTCAAACCTTTTAAAACAGTCTGCCTCAGCAGCAGACCATGCTTTCCCACCTGATGACGGACGCTTGTGTTGCGCCCGAAACGTCGTGATTTATTTTATTTTATACCTACGTGACTTTACTGAAAGAACCAAAGAGTATGGATTCCTGCAGTCACGAAAGCTTCAAATCAAGATATCATTACAATGTTCATTATCATCATCATGAATACTCAATCTATTGCTGGATTAAGGCTCTCTCAACCCACAACGCACACCTCTCAAGATCTTGCAATACAATCTCCCCAGCAAATGTGCACGACCAGATTTAATCGCTGCACTCATTTGTTGACGTCCTGTCAAATACATTACAATATCAGTATTTAAAATGAAAAACGTAAGAAAAAAGTAGCATCTTTGAAAAGATTCTAACAAAAAAGGACAGCTGTGAGACCTCTAAATAATTAAATTTCAGGTTTTCGAATTAACCTATCTTAAGTCACATTTCTAGTCAGCGTTAAAGCTCACAAAAAAAGTCAGGGTGATAGAACCTAGCGTGCTTAAAAATCTGACTGGAAAAGGGGCTCGCTCACTAAGTGGCTCGCGAGTAAAACTCACTCGGCAGGGGCGGTGTTAATTTAATCTCGACAGCAGTGCCGACCTGGCACTGGAAAAATGTGTCGAGCGAGACAGCAGACCTGCCAAGCGAAACGACGGGACGCGTGCTGTGCATGCTCCCAGCCTCCTCCCTCCTCTGCTGCATAATGCTCCCACCTGTAACCCCAACAGCCGTCCCCATTGTCAACCCCTACCTCCTATGCTTTCCCACTCGCTTCTACGACCTCCTTACCACATCATTCTCTCTCCTTGATTTCCCTACCACCCCTACGCACGGCTGGTGTATATTTAGTAATGCATGTTATAGAGTAACATGGGTACAGAAATTTGATATTTAAAAGTTATTAAACGTAAATGTCGTTTCCCCTTTCCACTTATCTCAGGGTGATTGCTCCTATGTGTGTACCATGTTGTTTGGATAAATATTCAAATCAATCTTTAGTATAATACTTGACTTCCTGCATGGGACAAATTCCAATTTTGCTCTTGCTTTTTTAGTTTCTTCCACAGGGAAATACAACTAAATCTGCTCAGCGGCATAAGCTGTGACGGTTTCCGCAATAAAAGGGCCTACTGCTGTAATGTTGTTCTCAAATAAAAGCTATGCATTTTTAATCAACTATTAATCTCAAGTAATCTGCTCATGTCGTAGTGGTTCAAAAAGAACAGTCTCAGCGGAGCAGGTAAATAATCACTTCTCGTGTGCTCACATGCTTGACATTCACTGTTCTGGGCAGCACAGACAATGGTGCTAATGCGTTAGGTGATTTTTACCTGTCGTGTTTAAGATATGGCTGGGTATTTTTTATATTTATCCTGCGAGCACACGAGCAGTTGCGCATTTGCCACTTGTTCCAGAGATCATGGTTCGAGCTCAGCGGCCGTTCTAGTAAATAATGTGGTTGTATTTAACAACAAGTATGCATCTTCATCGCCGCAATCACAGCACCATCATTCAAACAAGAGTCGGCCATGTGTTGTATTGTCACAGTCCCAATTTGTAGATCTGCAAGTCAAGTACATTTTTATTTTTAATTAATCTGTGGTGCCTTTGGCAGAGATTTGTCATCCGAATACTTAATTAGATAAACCCGCATACAATGAGAGAAAAAAAGTATTGGATCCCCTGCTGATTTTGTACGTTTGCCCACTGACAAAGAAGTGATCAGTCTATAATTTTAATGGTAGGTTTTTTTGAACAGTGAGAGACAGAATAACAACAACAAAATCCAAAAAAACGCATGTCAAAAATGTTATAACTTGATTTGCATTTTAATGAGGGAAATAATTATTTGACCCCTCTGCAAAACATGACTTAGTACTTGGTGGCAAAACCCTTGTTGGCAATCACAGAGGTCAAACGTTTCTCGTAGTTGGCCACCAGGTTTGCACACATCTCAGGAGGGATTTTGTCCCACTCCTCTTTGCAGATCTTCTCCAAGTCATTAAGGCTTCGAGGCTGACGTTTGGCAACTCGAACCTTCAGCTCCCTCCACAGATTTTCAATGGGATTAAGGTCTGGAGACTGGCTAGGCCACTCCAGGACCTTAATGTGCTTCTTCTTGAGCCACTCCTTTGTTGCCTTGGCCGTGTGTTTTGGGTCATTGTCATGCTGGAATACCCATCCATGACTCATTTTCAATGCCCTGGCTGAGGGAAGGAGGTTCTCACCCAAGATTTGACGGTACATGGCCCCGTCCATCGTCCCTTTGATGCGGTGAAGTTGTCCTGTCCCCTGAGCAGAAAAACACCCCCAAAGCATAATGTTTCCACCTCCATGTTTGACGGTGGGGATGGTGTTCTTGGGGTCATAGGCAGCATTCCTCCTCCTCCAAACACGGTGAGTTGAGTTGATGCCAAAGAGCTCCGTTTTGGTCTCATCTGACCACAACACTTTCACCCAGTTGTCCTCTGAATCATTCAGATGTTCATTGGCAAACTTCAGACGGCCATGTATATGTGCTTTCTTGAGCAGGGGGACCTTGCGGGCACTGCAGGATTTCAGTCCTTCACGGCGTAGTGTGTTACCAATTGTTTTCTTGGTGACTATGGTCCCAGCTGCCTTGAGATCATTGACAAGATCCTCCCGTGTAGTTCTGGGCTGATTCCTCACCGTTCTCATGATCATTGCAACTCCATGAGGTGAGATCTTGCATGGAGCCCCAGGCCGAGGGAGATTGACAGTTCTTTTGTGTTTCTTCCATTTGCGAATAATCACACCAACTGTTGTCACCTTCTCACCAAGCTGCTTGGCAATGGTCTTGTAGCCCATTCCAGCCTTGTGTCGGTCTACAATCTTGTCCCTGACATCCTTTGGTCTTGGGCCATGGTGGAGAGTTTGGAATCTGATTGATTGATTGCTTCTGTGGACAGGTGTCTTTTATACAGGTAACAAGCTGAGATATAAAGACACCTGGGAGCCAGAATTCTTTTTGATTGAGAGGGGGTCAAATACTTATTTCCCTCATTAAAATACAAATCAATTTATAACATTTTTGAACATGCGTTTTTCGGGATTTTTTTGTTGTTATTCTGTCTCTCACTGTTCAAATAAACCTACCATTAAAATTATAGACTGATCATTTCTTTGTCAGTGGGCAAACGTACACAATCAGCAGGGGATCAAATACTTTTTTTCCCTCACTGTATCAACATCGCTCCTACTGGCACACTATATCCGCCTGTGAGACAAAGCACCTTCGTGATAGCCTTATGCTTTAAAAAATGGTCAAAATCAAATGTCATTTTTGTTTTATTATTTGAATGAAAATGTTTGTTGTTGTTCATAAAATGCATAAAAAATTACAGGAGAAATGTACCGTGCTTGACAGCACACCTGTCCTCTATTAATATGTACATTATATCGATGTGTGAACAAGACGTGTTAATAAATAAAGTGTGAAAAATAAAAATTTCACTTGATATTTAAAATAAATTGTAGAATGTCATAATCAACATCTCTGCATAGAACTACTAAAACCACTGTTAACACCTCACAAGGCAATTGTGTCAGTTCTAGGATTAATAAAATACACGCTTAAAAAAAAACCTTACCAAAAAATATCGAAACACTATACAGCAAAACATTACACAAGTTCAGATCAAGGAGATGGTTTGTGGTGATCACAATTTAATTCAAATGTATGTTCATGACAAGGTAAAAAAAACACAAATAAGTTAATTCAAAGAGTGCAAGGCCAACTTATTCAGGTTTTAGAATTTAGGACACTTTCACATTTGCACAAAGGAAATGCACCAGCGAATGTTCCCAAATCACAGAGTTTGTATTAAATGAATATAACCGCACTTTCCCATACATAATTCACTTGAAGAACGTGTTGTTATTCATGAGTGGACTTAAATGAATGAGTGCATTTTCATTTGGATTAGTTAATCACTTAAATGAAACGAAAACAGTAGCCGATACAATTGATATGTTCGAATTCTAGCTGTAATCTGTAACATACTAAGAGCATTAACATTTTAATAGGATGGCTTTTTGGCACATAAAAGCTGGCCAGCATTGGCGTTAACGTAGTCTTCTTGGCCCAGGCAAAAATAAGTCACAAGAGAATAGCTTTTTGGAAGAAAAAAACCCCGTTCATAATTAATACTAATATTCTACAATTCGTTGATCCATGAATGGAGCCAAATTAATTTGGCATTCGTTTTATTAGAATATAACTTCTTTCTCACCAGACGTAGCAAATCCTGATAATTGGAGGTGTGGGGGAATGACAAGAAACTAAACACAAAAAGCAGTTCTAAAGAAATGCGTTTTCAATTTAGATTTTAAAAAATGCATAGCTCCAGTGGCATGCTAATATTGGAAGGAAGAGCGTTCCAGATGGCCACAGGAGCACATATGAAAGTGTGCAATGCAGTGATCGTCTTTGTTCAATGGTTATCCAAAAGCCGATGTGAGGTTGTGTGATGGCTTCTGCTCGGCATTTTTTCGTGAAATGTAAATTGTGCGATCCATAAGAGGATTGGTGGAGCGCACAAATGTTGTGAAACTCTCTTTCCATGGGCATCGAAGTGCCTTAGAGGACAGATAGTGGACGAGAAGACAGAGTGGACAAGAAGGCAGAAAGTGGACGAATCAAGATCTTTTTTCCATCTCTATGGAAAGTGTTGTTGAATATCATGAGTGGGTTTTCTCCGGGTGCTCTGGTTTTATCCCACATGTATAAACACTCATCATTAAATTGCTAAAAGCATCTTAAAATAAAAAGCCAATGTAGCAGGACCCTGCTGCAAAAAAGAGAAAAACGACTAAGTGTAGTTTTCCTGGATACATAAGTTATTATATATTAGTAAATATAATAATATTTTTTAGTTTTTTTTTATTCTAAACATTCTCAAATGACATTAAAAATAATAGAATTAAACTGAACGTTAGGTTGTTATGTAATATCCATATGAATCTTGACTTAAAGCTTTCGTGACTGCAGGAATTCATATTCTTTGGGTCTTTCGGTAAAGTCACGTAGATAGGTTCAAAGAAAATAATAACTAAAAACTACGACGTTTCGATCGCAACACAAGCGTCATAGTTTTTTCGTTATTTTCTTTGAACCTATCTACGTGACTTACCGAAAGACCCAAATGATATTGATATGCATATATTAATAATATATAATACATGGATATATATTACATACTAGCTTTAGTACCCGGCTTCGCCGGGGACTTGGATTCGCTTGTCTTGGATTAATACACGGCTTAAGCGGAGGGTTTGGGGGGGGGATGTGTGACGTCAGCAGGCACACTTCGTAACGCTGCCGCATGCGGGTGACATGACAGATGTGACGTCACCGCTCACTTGCCGTGCAAAATATATGCATTATTGCCCCCCCCAAAATATATATACAAAAGTCTGTTTTTATAATTTTTGCATAGTGTGCAGTCTGGAAAGTACCCACATGGCAAATTTAAAGTTTGTTGCATGTCGGGAAGTATGCTAAACATTTTGAACAGACACATTCACAAATTCCCCTTTTATAGATGTAGAGGTGTTACGGGAGGGTGACACGCGGTTGTAGGGCGGTGGCCACAAACACGTCCGCTACGGCCACCACCCTGGGGGGCTGTGGGGTTGCTGTGATCCCTCCCAGCCCCACCCCTCAGAGAGGGACAGTATAAAAGGTGGGACCCGGAGAGCTGAGGGGCAGTTCGACTCAAGCAAGATGAAGAGCCAGTGAAGAGAGAAGATCGACTAGCTAGACCCTGGAACTCCTTTGGCCCGCTGTCCTTTTGAGGGCCGGGCAAAGCAAGACGGGTGCGACACCAGAGCCGCGAGGCCCGATGTCCTTCTGAGGGCCGGACTCGTGTGGCTGGTGATCGGGACCTGCGCCGAAGCTAGGCCAGGTCAGATAGCCTCCTGAGAGAGGAACAGGATAGCGGGAACCAGGGAGCTAGCGTGGGCTAAAGCTCGGTGAACTTTCCCTCTATAGAGTACGGGTGAAGAGGCCGCTACCTCTTCAAGTATCAGATTCGCCACTGTAATTGAAGCTTCTGAAATAAATACGTGTTGCCTCCAATGAACAGTCTTCGACGTCAATAAGGCCACTACATATTTATAGATTAAGGGTTAATGATGAGTTAGAGACAAGTAAGTGGGCTTGAGCAAGACATGTCACTCTCAGGATTGATGATGGTCAAGCATAATATTGGTGTTGCAGCCAAGGAATGGAACATCTGAGAGAAAGTCCTCTGGGAAGGTGGCGCGTTGAAATAAGCACTTGTGTGGGGGCTTGGTGGAATTTACGTTTCAAGATCAGGAGAAATGGAGTCAGCTTGCGAAGGCCTTCCTCCAGCAGTGGATGGACCATGGCTAATGATGATGTATATTAACAGGCGTGACATTGATAAATGTGTAACACAATGTTTGCTTGAAATGTGCTCTTAATAACCTTGTCTCAAAATAACCTGGCTTATATAACCTGTACAAGAAAATGCCATCGTTGAGTGTGAAACTATCCCAGTAAATATCCGTTCTTATCAATAATGTTAAAGGCAAGTAGAGGAAAAGCATGTTAATTTGAGGAGACAGGCCATACTTCAAATGAGTGTCTACTGCCACTAGTGTTGACTGTTGAGCTTTATTCCCTCACAAACTTTTTAACTGTTGCACTCTCTGTATTAAATTGACGCTGGCATGAATGTGGTCACACGACTGAGCATTATTTTAAGGATAATTTTCATTAACTTCTCACGCTTTCTCCTATGCAGGAAAATACACGTGCAGCCATTTCTGTGGTTTTGAAAAATTTTTGCTAGATTTTGTTGCCTCCCAATAATTCTATAGCAGTGAATTTATATTAAAATTTAGCTTAATTTGTTGCAATTCATGATTTCCATATATATTAATTTTGATCTTCATATTTACCTGCCAACTTACCTGAAAAAAATTGAAAACCATTTCACGTTTCACAATTCATTAATTCTTTATATGTTAAATGCACCAACTTATTTAACTGTAGGATATTTACAATGATAATTGCTAAAAGGTGAAATGTTTTATGAACAATGCATGATGGTAAGTTGCAGCACCTCATATGTTTAGGCTTTTCAGCCACCGTAAAGGCGAGGCTATAACCGAGGGTACAAATACATGTACTCATATAAGAGTTCCTTTTATATTCCTCAAGTGTCCTTCTTCATACATCATGCCCTGTCGAGATTGGTCACTCTGCAGAGAACACAATTTATTTTGCACAACACTGACATGATTCACTACAAAAAATAATAATGGATAGTGCATTTGAACAACACTATGAGGACTTGCATAATTTGTGTAGAGACACACAACGTCACAGCCGTAATGCTCTCCCCTACTGCTAACCATGAGCCCAACGCTAGAGCGAGGCTGTAGTGAACCCTACCCTGTCAGAGCCTAAGTTGCAGCCAAAGCAGGCAGCTGTGTAGGCTAACAGGGCTCAGAAAGGTGGTGGGTGATAGCGAACCCAAACACATGGAATTACACCAACATTTTAGTTTTGGCTGTAGTTGAAGAATTACTTTAATCCAGGTATTTTCATAGCACATATGTGAACACTGACTGCTCACAACCTGTGTGTCGGCAAGACAGCTGCAATATACCTTTTAGCTGCCAGCATTAATTTCTAATTTCATTTTTGGCTCAATACCTCAGCCCAAATGTTTTCTTGCATTTTTAATTTCAACACTGAGCAATTTTTGCTCGTCTCTCCAGAGCGGCATAGATTACAATGTATATATTTAAAAAAATGTGTTCCTGGGCAGTAGTAAGTGTTATTTACAAATTGCCTATGCCTCAAAAGTACAGAAAATGGCTATTATTCCCCAAAAACTTTGCTTTTGTGACTAGGACAGTGATATTTTGAAATTTGCCTATTTTTCAGAACATTCCAGATAGATTCAGTACTGAGTAAACTTGGAGTAACTTCTAGAACATTCTAGAACTTTCCAGTAAGATAAATAGTCGTATAAATACAGGGGCCTTAAGCCCACCAGTTCAGTTTAGTTCCAGCTGCCTAAGTGGATACATATCTGCATTTTTCTGAGATGGAATCAAGAGGCTGCAAGCATCCGGCAGATGCATTTTGCTTTGTCTTCGGCCACTTTATCAAGACAAGAGCGAAACAGTACTCTGTGGAAGCATCTGCTAAGATGTGTGAGGCCTAAAAGGCATATTTTGGCATGCCTGTTTGGGATCAAGACAAAACCTGGGCACCTCATTTCACCTGCGAGCAATTCAAAAACACCCCGGAAGGTAAGATGTACAATTGTTGTTCGGAATTTTATGTTATAAAATTTGTTACAATTTGTAAAAATGTAAGTGTTAATTTTTTTTTTTACAATTTTCAATACTATTGAAAATATATATCTCGATTTAAAGCTTTCGTGACTGCAAGGATTCATCTTCTTTGGTTCTTTCGGTAAAGTCACGTAGAATGAGAATAAAATAATAAATTGATAAAATAAAATAACACAGAATTTTATTGTGTAAAATAACACAGAATTTTATTGTGTTATTTTATTTTATCAATTTATTATTTTATTGTCATTCTACGTGACTTTACCGAAAGAACCAAAGAAGAATATATATCATATATGCAAAATGTTGCGATAATCTCTTACACATTAGTCATGGGTGAAATAAAAATATTTTGTAAGCTGGCACAGAGGGGAAAGAGAGCAATGAAGTTCGCTATCCCATGAATTTGCTGGGAACCCACTGACCACTCAAGCAACTGCTACTTCTGCATGGGGGATCCTTCCAAACGTCGGACTGGCAAGAATGCACCTGCTATCACGTATCCGGACCTTCCTTCATCCATCGCCCCGGTGCCACGCTGCCATGAGCTCGCCGTGCCCACTCCTCCGGAGAGAAAGCAGCTGTCTTTAGAAGAGAACAGCAAGCCAGAGAGCGAGGAAGACGTAGATCCAGATGACAATTTCAGAGGTGGGGCTGAGGAGAGAAACCCATACTACCCCAACCAAAAAGACCTCAACGACTTGATCAGAGATCTTCATCTCACCAAGTCCAATGCCGAGCTTTTGACGTCTAGGCTCAAGCAGTGGAACTTGTCGGATAAAAGTGTGCAAGTCGGAGATCAGAGGAAGCGTCACCAACCTTTTTACAGCGTCTTCACCCATCAAGATGGGCTCCGCTTTTGCCACAATGTAACCAGTCTGTTCGCGGCAATTATAATCGCATGTAACTAAAATGAGTGGCGCCTCTTCATTGACAGCTCATCCAGGAGCCTCAAAGCCATGTTGATCCATAATGGTAACAAGTACCCGTCTCTTCCCTTGGCTCACTCGGTGCACCTCAAGGAGGCTTACAACCTTGCTGGACGCCTTGAAGTATGATGAGTACGGCTGGGAGGTCATCGGAGACTTTAAAATGGTGGCATTCTTGATGGGTCTCCAAGGCGTTTTTGCCAAGTTTCTCTGCTATCTTTACTTTGGGACAGCAGGAACACCAAGGCACACTACCACAGGCGGGACTGGTCACAGCGGACCGAGTTCTCTGTGGGGAAGAACAACGTCAAGTGGGAGCCTCTGGTGGACCCCCGGAAGGTGCTGATGCCACCACTGCACATCAAATGGTGCCTTATGAAACAATTTATCAGAGCTGTAGATAAGGCGTCGGCAGCCTTCAAGTACCTTCGAGATTTCTTCCCTAAGGTGTCTGAGGCAAAGGTCAAAGCCGGTGTCTTCGTCGGACCACAGATAAAGAAGATCCTGGAGTGCAATGAATTCCCCAAGAAGCACTCGTAAGGAGATAGCGGCATAGAACAGCTTTGTCGCAGTGGTTCGTGGCTTCCTGGGCAATCACAAGGTCGAAAACTATGTGGAGCTGGTTGAGACTCGTGAAGAACTACGGCACAATGGGCTGAAGGATGTCCCTCAACGTCCATGTCCTTGATGCTCATCTTGATAAATTCAAGGAGCGTACTCGGAGGAACGAGGCGAGCTCTTCCACCAGGAAACGCTGGACTTTGAACGCGGCTACCAAGGGCAGTATAACGAGAACATGGTGGGAGACTACATTTGGGGGCTGAATCATGAAAGTGATTTACAGTATAATCGTAAATCTAGAAAAACTAATCGTTTCTAAATCTTTTGTAGTCATTTTTGTATTACTTTAGTATAAATACATGTTGATTTTTATTCATATGTTGTTTTTTCTGACTTTATGTGAACGGAAAGATACAAATTTGCCCGTTTTCTCATTGAAAATAGGTACATTTCAAAATATCACTGTCCTGGTCACAAAAGCAACGTTTGTGGGGAATAAGTCATTTTATATACTTTTTAGGCATAAGCAATTACGAAATAACACTACCCAGGAACAAAATTTGTGTTACATAGTGTTATTTAGTTCCCGTTACAGCCAGATATTAAATTTTGACTTAAAACTGATATTAATTCTCGTAGCTATATACCCATGTGCAACAGCTATGGGTATAGGGGCGCGCACATTTCCAGGATTGCTGACCTATTTGTAATGGCCTGTTTCACAAAAAAAATTACGTGGATAAACATTGCTCATGCCACAGTCGCCCTCGGTTCTTTTTTTTATTTTGCAGGCAGTTGCTACAGCAGCTGCTGTGACAATTAATTTCTTCTGTCTCATCCTCTCTCAATGTGCTGTGCTCAATGGTATTTTGTACACGTTTTTAATGCTGTCAATAATCACGCAATACATATATGTGGGGCCACATCTGTTTGTTAATTCCCTCTACACTTAAACGTAATTAAACATTCATGGCTGTTTTAGCATTACTTAAATATGACGCCTTAATTATGTGCTATTTACTGGGAGATAGCTCGGTAGCCCATGGTATGAAAATGTGTCTAATAAATGTGTTTAATAAAATTCCACACGAAAGCCAATGCTGAAATTTTGTCATCTTCATGGCCTTCAAAAAGGATGCTATGATAAGGAGAAATATTAATATAAGATTATGTTATCCGGGTGGATACATCAACTAATATTTGTACAATTATATGGATAACAATGTTATATATTTATTCAGGAAAGTCTCACTAAATCTCAATTCTTTTTCTTGGAAGAGTGCTGCATTGGAAATGATGTTTGACCTTTTTTTGTTTACATATTGCTGTATTTTTAACTGGAAGAAAGCTATAATACCGAGAGAGCATACACAAATTGGATAACACTCAAAATTCCTGTACAGTCGAGGAGACAAAACCATGATATGCATTGCCATTCTCCTGGCCACATCACAGGGAAATTAATTAACAATCCAGGCACATTTGCCTCAGCAGTGCTAGGTTATAAGTATATTCCCACCATGCCTGGCATGATGTAAAACTTCCATGAGACGAGTCGACTGTGAAATGTAAGAATTTTTGCTGGACCTCAACTTCAATAACATCATTGTGCAGAACACTACCCATGTAGTTCTTTCTGTTGTCTGGATGCACTACCCATGGTTTAGAGATCTTGACCTTGAGTTGTCTGGTATAGTAAACCAAAGGGGGAAAAAATAACTGTCATTCACCTCTAAGTAACCGTGACATCACAGTGTGGCATGTGTGGTGCACACTCTGAGGATGTGCAGAGTAGTGATAGCTTTTTCTTTGGGTCTTTCGGTAAAGTCACGTAGATAGGGTCAAAGACAAGAACAAAAAATAATAACAAAAAACTACGACGTTTCGATCGCAGCACAAGCGTTCGTCATCATTCAGCAGGAAGATGACGACCGCTTGTGTTGCGATCGAAACGTCGTAGTTTTGTTGTTATTTTTTGTTATTTCCTGCAGTCACGAAAGCTTAAAGTCAAGTTTTAGTGATAGCTTCCTGACAGGAGCTCACGGGCCAGACAGGGTAGAGCGGTTGGCAATTGTTCTAACTGCACTTCCACAGTACTGTGCATTGCCTATTAAATGCAAGGCATGACGTTGTTCGCATCACATTATGTTGCAACTACTGGGCGCTGCAGTGCTGAGATGTTATCTCCCTCACCTGGTATGCAGGAGGTCGTGGGTTCGATCAAGATCCTGACTATCCCTGTATATTTTGAGTTTGTTCTCCCCGTGGTCGCTTGGATTTTTCTCTGGATGCTCCGATTTTTCCCTCCACATTTAGAAACATGCGTTTTGAGCATTGGGATACTATACATTTTCACATGATAAGCCATTTCGTTTAGCTATCATTTGTGGCCAGGTTGCTTCTGAAAAAGAGTTATATCCCTCAGTGGGCCTTACATGATAAAATAAAGTAAGTTGATGGCCACTAGTTACTCAACACCATTTTTACAACTCTAAACTCGTTTGTGCAAAAGGCCAGTCCTGACACTACTGGAACCAGATATTAATAAGTATAGGTCTTACTACACTCAGACCATACTAACCTTAATGAATGCAAGTTGGTTTGGCATGTGATAGGTTGGCATACACGTTACATGACGTATTCTACTGTGGGAGCACGGTCATGGAATGTTGCCAATATCTGTCTAGTATCTGTGAGCTCTTGATGAAGTAAAGTCTGCATAAAAACACAATCGAGTGTAGGCAGGGTCAGATTGCATGCTTTAAGCCACTTTGGGTAGATGTGTAAGGCAGATCCATATCTCAACATATAAGTGTAGCCAAAAATAAAAATCCATGGAGATGTGTATAAAAAAAAACACGTAAAACGCTGTCTTCCAAATAAATATAACACGCAATGAGTTTGGATTTTTTGTTGTTTTTAAATATAGTGATATGTGATGAGTGACAGGCCAGACAGCCTCCACCTTCGTGTTATGTAGCTAATTAAATCGTGTCACTGCTCATCTGATTCAGAGGGAGATCTTTGGCGACAACCTAGACTTGGCCGTGAGCATTCTGTCTTGGGAGGAACTATTTCACCCTCTCAATAGCTTATGCATACAAGCACATATTTGATATCTAAAGAGACACCAGTGGATGCATACGTTGAACTTCATGTCCAGTTACAAAGGTGATGTCTTGCTGAATGAACATCAGGGAGGTACTTGGTGTCCTGTTTTTTTTTTAAACTTTGTACATTCCTATTGTGTTGGTGAGTCTATCAATAGGACAACCACTGTTCAGTTTCTGTAAATCGTATAAATGTACTGAGTATGTTGATGTTATGCATGTATATATTTTGTGACGCACATTTTTAGTTATTTATATGACAGCATTACATTTGAAACTGCAATCCTTATTCTGTCTCATTGTGATAATGTATAACTTTTAATGCTATCAACATCCATGAAATATTTTTGTGAAATGTCACAGGTAATTCCACCTATGGCCAATACCTTCCTCAGCCTCGCCTCATGGCACCAAACATCATCATCTCCCCTCATGCCTCCATGAGCCCCAAACCTCAATACTCCACATATTCGACCTTGTCAGCTTTCCGTTGTATTCACTAGAATATCCTGCAATAGAACATTTAGCCTTGGGAACATATGCAGATATTTGCTCAAAATGTTCTTTAATAAGTTTTGTGACTCAATGCGAAGTGTAAATTTGGCTGTTGAAAATATTATCCATTCAGTTATTTTCAGCATAATGTTCCTTCATCATAATTATCAATCATTGTCTATTGACTGCAAGATGATGACGTCTCCATGCCATCACCATTGCGAATGGTTCGATAATGGCCCGATAAATGTCACTCCTGAAAATGAACTGAGTTCATCACTCCATTTCCACAGTGTTTGGGCATGTTCAATCCTTTAGCTGCCATTCTGTCACCAGTATCAACCATTGACAATCATCCAATCTAGCAAGGTGTCCAGCCATCATATCGAGAAATAGTTACTTGTCTTAATTCTCAATATGACTCCAAATCCGTTTACATCTCTTATTCACATGTTCCATATTTCTGTCTCACAGTCAAATTTCAAGCATACACCTCCCCATGGTTCTTTGTGCACTTGAAACGTTTTGTTACATTTCTTAGTTTGTGTCCAGGTTTCTGAACCTAGATTTTAGGTTAGGGCACCAATGCACATAGTGTGATTACTATTCTCTATTCGCGAATATATTTACTGATTTAAATATAAATAGTCGAGAACCTGTTGCTCTGTAATGGCCAATAAAAGACAGTTATTATTTTCATACTATTCTCACAAGCCTATGGTTTGATAACTGAAGGTAATCCGCTATTTTACGTACTGGAATGTCAAGATAAAACCATGTTGAGGGTTTTTCATATTCTTACAAATTTTAAGAATATT
This sequence comes from Petromyzon marinus, assembly GCF_048934315.1. Classification (NCBI taxonomy): domain Eukaryota; kingdom Metazoa; phylum Chordata; class Hyperoartia; order Petromyzontiformes; family Petromyzontidae; genus Petromyzon; species Petromyzon marinus. Next base: position 11,007,729 of record NC_133671.1, read on the forward strand.
ACGGTGAAATTATTACATAAATAGGTGCACAAACTGAAAAGTTAGAGACATAAATTATCCATCTCAGTCTTCTGTTTTCATTACTCCCAACTCGTCAGTGTCACCATTATATGTCCTCCTAACTTATGCCGTTTCAAATCAATTTTTATTTGTTCCATGGATAATCCCATTTAGCCGATTACCCAGCTTTTTTGGTGGCAATGGCCTCCAGCCACTTAAAAACAGACATGTTGCTGGGGTGGAGAGGTGCCCAGTCAGTAGACGGCAAGTAAACTCGAGGCATAGATGGATTTAAATTGTTGTTTGACAATCAACAAATCAAAATATTTCTCAAACTTACGTTTAAGCATCAGTCAGCGTAATAATGCCATTCTGCTACAGGCTCGAATATTCATGAGTAATTATAAGGAATAATGTATAAATGCTACTCATTGGTACAGATACAATTTTTTTTATAAAATTAGAATACATAAGTTTGCAATGGTTAAAATCTAGTTTAAATCTAATCGGTCGTTATCTGAATCAGGTAGCACAGTTATTCTGACCTCCTGCATTGTTATTCTGCCTCTCTGGATCTCGTCCTGATGATTTGTAACGCATTTCCAGACAAAACATCTCAACTCAGAGCGAATGTTGTTTGTGAAAATTGTTCTTCAACTTCATGGTGAGCTGAACGATAACAATTTTAACACGTAGGCTTTCGCGACCAATATCATCTATCATACATATTCTATGGTTATTTCGGTAAAGTCACGTAGATAGAAAAAATAATAACAATAAAATAATAAAAATGAATAAAAAATAAAATAAGCGGTCACCATCAGGATGACGACATCAGGATGACGACTGCTTGTGTTGCGATCGAAACGCCGTGATATTTATTATTATTTTTATTCACTTTTTCATTTTTATTATGTTATTGTTATTATTTGTTCTATCTACGTGACTTTAACGAAATAACCATAGAATATGAATTCCTGCAGTCACGAAAGTTTTAAGTCAAAATCCATAATAGTTTTTTGGATATCGTGTAAATTGCGTTAAAATTAATTTGATTGCGTAAATATAAATGCGTCAATCTTGATTTGAAGCTTTCGTGACTGCAGGAATCCATACTCTTTGGTTCTTTCGGTAAAGTCACGTACCCGCCACCACCCGATATGATTGTACATGTTGTGGGTTTACTCTCCAACACACCGGTGTGCTGAGCTAGTAACTAATTAGCATGTTTTGTTTACGTGACAAATCTTACTAATTGGTTGTGTCGGGTGGTGGTGGGTTTAACGACACGTTTATATTTACACGATCTAACCCCAAAAACCTCTACTATGGTTTGCAGCCTTTTTTTACACTTTTTTTTAATCATGTCTAGCAATCCGTTTTAAAAGGTTATTACAATGACTATGACATCAGCAAATCTGAAATGGTTATTACATTTTCAATTTATATTCATGTATTTATTGCTCCAATTTAATTTCTGAAAATATGTTCTCACATTGCTGTAAACACACTTGGTGTGTATCTCGTTGCATCTCCTTGTCTTAGTCCTCTTGTAGTTTTGCATTTTTCTGATATCTTTTTGTAATATTAATGGGAGCAGTTCTTTATTTTTTTATTGTTTTGATTATTTCTATGTTTGATTATGGCTTTGGCATTTGAGAGATTGGATGACTGCATCGGTGTCTCACTCCCCACCACCCCCCGGGATGGAATCATTAGAAAGGCAATTTATTGGTATATAGTTTGCACTTTGTGAACATGACTTGAATATGGCCCGGAGTCCTGAAGAGTGTTTTATATTTAATGCTGTAATAATTTATGAGCCTAAGCCAATTTCAGAATATCATTCGTAAACTAGTGAGAATAGCCTTTCCTTTGGACACATAATCATATTGACTCTTAATTTACTATTTAAAAAAAATATACGAATAATGAGTTTCAACAGAAATATTTTGACCTTATGAAAAAAACTGGTATTTGACTATCATGTGACATTTTTGCACGTTTTTGTCAACATCATCTTCATATATACATGTTTTACCCACAAATCTAGACTGGTTTAAATCGTTTCTATCGTAATAATATTGTGCGTTTATTTCAAGAATTGCTCTTATTATAGAACATATTTACATTCGGACCTGAGAAGTACGTGCATACACACGATTTGTTTTTGGTTCCGTGGCTTAAAACAAGTAAAAGTTGACAAATGTATTCCTTATTAAAGTTGCTTATTCGCGGCAATACATTAGCACCAAATGCTGTACGCTTTGCTGATAGGTAAGCTTGCCAGTGAAATGGAATCCAACTTTTTTGTCAAACAAGGCTGCATGGCACGATTTTTAAGGAAGGTTTTGTTTCTACTCATCATTGAGTTGCTCCAGGTTAAATTCAGCAAGTTTTTGTTTGTGTGTGTATGCTAGCTGGCCTCATTTTATTCAAGTTCAGTGGATGAATTCGTTATATAAGTTATATTAGTTATATAAATAATAATGGATAGTGGCACAGTGGTTCGCACACTGTGCTATAAACCTGGTGGTAACATCAGTTCGATTCCCTACCACAGGTAACATCAGTGGTAAGTGATATGTGAACTGGTTGTGGAACTCGTTTTTACCAGCCTGCACTGACCAGGTTGGTGAAGTATGGCCAAACAACCCCCATACCTGACCTGGTGTGGGGAAGGCTTCAGACAGCAGTGTAGTGATAATGGGCTTCAAATTATTATATTAATATGTAGTCAACAGAGGTTACTGACAGTAGTTCACTTGTGAGTCTTTTTTTCTATGAATGTCCTACATTTGGCTCTTTGACTAGTTCCTGTTAAATAACTGAAATGCATGTTGGGGGAAACCAGCGTACCCAGGGAAACCCCATTCTTACAAGGAGAGAGCACTGCAGAGATGGGTTCCTGAACCCACTGGCTTTACTGCCATCTCCTGGCCACCTTTTATCCTAGAGGACTTATGAGTTTCACAAATCTGTGATCCACCAACTTTTGCTACCAAAATCGTGGATTTCAAGCATGTTTCACTGGAGACCACACTGTTGTCTGTGGACCACAGAGCTGCCACAAATAATTAGCATTGTCTTTGGCCATTTGATTAAGTGGCCGATTACTTATATTCAGAAATTGTGTATTATTTGCACTGCTTGTGTCTACACTAACATACTCCATTTTATCTCAGTAATATTACCATGAAATTAAATTAAAGACATTGTCACAAAGTGTTAATGAACACCTGGAGGTACTCCACTTAATGGTCCAATATTAGATGTGGTATAGCACATTCCTCTTGCAAGGACCAGTTTTTATGTAGCACAACCACCATTGACTTCATATCCAGGGAACTGTACCATCCAATGTTCATATACCATACTCAAATCAATGGTAGACTTAGTAAGCCCCGAGCTGATTTTTATTTTTTTACCATGCAATAATGAGACACTATACATCAGCAATGCAATAATAACAGTAATGCATTAGGTATATTCCACGAAATAACACCGGATTGTTTAAAATACATTACTTGTTATTTTGCCTCTGCCAATTATCATAAGCCATGATTCCTCTGCTGCTGTTTGAAGGCCTCCCGATGTCACCAAAATCTCTCGACGTCCTGCAGTATAAGGATCCATCTAGTACCTGCACACGAGCTCAATTCATTGCTCCATCTCTCCAGTGGACGTGTTGGGCAGGCTCTCTCCTTTGGCTGCAACCACCGTTATTACTGTTATCCCTTCTAGCAAAGTATCATGCCCAGTCCCACTTAATGTTCTTAACAATCAATATGATATTCTTGGTTCTATCAGTAAAGTCACATAGAAGGGAAACATGACTTTACCGAAAGAACCAAGAATATTAATCCCTGCAGTCACGAAAGCTTTAAATAAAAAATCAATATGATGTATCTAACTTACACATGTTCCATAATCCACGTGTGTCCCATCTGTCTCTAAATTAAATTCGAAACGTGCATTTATCCACGTGTCCTTGAGCACTTGTGAAAATATGCTATTCAAATTAGTACTGAGTGTTAATAGCCATCTCAATGGGTTTACGTGTTTTTAGGTAAATAAAGAAGTAAAAAAAGCTGGTAAGGAATGCTATTTTAAGCCTTTTAGCTAATGCGAGCAGTTTCAATAGTTTTTTTCTGTTCCAAAATAAAGAATAACTGTGAATGTACCCAAATGCTGAATTAGTATCCATCCACCGTAATGAAAAGGATTGCTTTATGATTATGCGTAATGCTCTTAGATGTATTGATTTACCTCAACACACTTATACACGTACATGTCATCGAGAGCTACATTCCGTGTTAATGCGACATTCATGTTGAAGCTGAAAAATGCTATGAATACCAGGTTGTAATGACTAATACGGGAATAGACTTCTTTAGCAATAATCTAGCATTGGCATCGTAAGCATGAGCATGCTGAATATAAAATGTAATCAAGTTTAAAGGTGCTACAGATGCTTGAACAGATGGTGCTGGAGGCACAGCCCCACAATAAGTGTGATCTTCACAAGCCATGAACTAAACTTTTTAAAGTGGTGTGCATATATCTCATTGTATCTACAATGTGGTTGGGTTCATATGGCTTATATTTGGCATACATTGACAGTTGACAATTACATCTAAAAAAACTAGATCATCATTACGTGACAGAAGATACATATTTATAATTGGACGATATCATTGGTAGTAGACCGGTATCAGTAATTTTATTATTATTTGATCACTTTCATTAAATTTCCTAAATGTATACATTTGTAACGTGAAAATAATGATATAAACACTTTTTTATATTTTACATAGTATCTATTGAGTGGGGAAGGGGTGGGGGCATGGTGTCAGTGGTTAGTGCACTGCGTTATGAACTCGGCAAATTCAGTCCGATTTTCGATCACGGCTAACATCATTGGCGAGTGATATCTGATTGTGCGACTTCCTACTTCACGAATGCCCACTGACCAATATGGTGACATATGTTCAAACAACCCCGATGATCCACATGGCATGGGGAGGCCTTCATTGAGCAGTGGATTAACAATAACAATAATATTTAATATATAGAGTCGTTAATGCGAAACTGCCTCTCGCAAAACTATGCAAGACAACAGCAATAAAATAAACGAGTACAAAATATTGCACCTCGCAAGATATAGCACACCCACACGAAGGTAAACTCAATTCAAGTCTGAAGTAAACAATAAGGTTTTTACATGGGACTTAAATAGTGCAAGGGACTTCAAAAGTAGTGAATTATTTGTCTTTTGTCAACGTGACACTTTTTTTGCTGATTTGCCGTGTCGGGTGGTGGAGGGTTACGACACATTTATAAATAAACGCGATCTAACCCAAAAACCTTTATTATGAAATATAGGAGCTGCAGATATGGAGGCACGCCCACCCACTGGCTTGCATTTAATTGTATGAATGAGCAGCTCAATACTGGATTCACAACAACCAGATTTGAATCGTTTTAATATTTGCCCAGTCATATCTGAAAACCGTGTTGAATAAAAATTGTGTGATACTGCATTGACAGTGATACACCAGCACAAATAACAAAACACAACATATTTGTCAATAACACTGCCATAAGAAAAATATATATAATATGCATATTTTCAGACCATGGCTCTTCTTCATAGCAAGGCCATTCACACAAATGTGACTTATTACAGTAGATATATGTTCCTCTTTAGTGAAGAGTTATTGATGAATGTGCTGAATTCTCTATATTTGTAATCGTGTTTAAAACATTTACACACAGTATAAACTGTATCTTGAACACAGATGATTTATGGGGAAAAATCAACAATATATCCACTGGAATGCTTTTGAAATGCACTTCAATATCTGCACATCGCAATCATCACAAGTGCCACACGCTAGGCATACTGTGTACTCCACACACAACGTTATGCATCTGCTCCAGCAGCAACAAGGTCATGGCAGTATCTATCTGGAAAATGTGTTACAAGTCCTGTCATACGGTTACCAAAATAATGCAGTTTAGAAATGGGCAGCTATGTGAGGTGAATCCATCATTTTCCCCATAAAGCTTCAGTAAAATTGCACTGTTTTTTTTTTACCGGAGAGTAGGAAAATGTTCATATATGAATACGACCTGTATGATACTAAGTCACAGGGTACAAATTCAAACAAAAGCACACTTTGAGTTTCAATCTGTTTCCCCCTGCGCAGTCTGAGCATGCCTATTTGTTTAAAGGCAGAAGGGTAAAACTAACTAGACACCGATTTAAAGCTTTCGTGACTGCAATGACGAGACTGTCTGGTAGGACAGCGCTGGAGTCCACTCCAGCGCTGTCCTACCAGACAGTCTCGTCCCTTCACCTGATGAAGGCCGCTTGTGTTGTGGCCGAAACGTCGTGAGAATATTATTGTGTTATTTTATTTTATCAATTTATTATTTTATTCTCATTCTACGTGACTTTACCGAAAGAACCAAAGAAGATAACTAGACACCCTTTTGTATATCATGTGTATGTGTGAGTGATATGGGCAGGTGACAGTTAATTGTGTATTCCACCTTGAGGTTATGCCTCATACTATGCTTAACAATAATAATACTAAATAATTATGCATTTTCAAGTAATTGATATTTATATTGTTGGCACTTGAAATGTATTGCTACAGAAGGATACTGCATCTAAGCTGGACCCAAAGAGTGATCAACGTAGTAGTAAGAAGAAGGTTGCACATAGAAGAAGACCTGATGCAGGCAGCGATGAGAAGAAACCTGACCACCTTTGGACATGTAGGATGGACAACAACATAAAAACTAAATTAAGCACTGTATGTTGCTCAGAAAAATGAAGGAACCTGAAAGAGAAGAAGACCTAACAGACAATGGCTTGATGACGACATAAGAAATTGGTGCCAGAAAGATGTGCTCTACTTGAGCATATTGGTACAAGACAGAGGAAAGTGGAAACAAATGAAGAAATGTACAGTGGACACCTACGGCCTATCTGCCATGGATCGTGATGATGATGAATTGTAAACATTAAATAAAAGTCTTTATCATCGTTAGGTTCAAAACTATTCATTACACACACTGATCCATGTGATTTATCCCAACACATATGTATTAAAAAAACACATTTATAGAAAAGCATAATTTCTATATTCAGCAGTTGCAGTTGTGACCAACCTTTAAAGTATATGAGAATCCACTTTTTTAACTGCTTTTTTACAAAGCAGTTAAAGTTTAAGGTAATCTTATGGAACACATTATTTTCCTCTCCTCATTCTCTAAAGCAGCTAGACATCAAACATGCAAGTGTACATTATTCTATGTGAGTGTGGTAGCTAATATGGCAATACAATTTAAAATGCACATTTGAATAAAGAAACTCTTATTCTCACACCGAATAATGGTACTATCAAGAAATTGTTCCTTTAGGCTGGGGCGCAGTATCAGAAACCACTGCCTTTACGTTTTGAATCTAAAACCCGAAAAAGAGAATGCGATAGTTGTAAGGAAAATACATTTAGTATGGAGTGCAGCACTCTTTGCTACAAAGGTGCCCCAAAATAATATGCTTATTTAAACAGCGTAATTTCATTGTATTAGTCAATGGCGGTCTCGAAACTAACAGAACTGCTGTTACACACAAACATAAAAAAGCAGCATTACTACATTTTAATGGTACAGTCAGATGGAAAACATTTTTTTATATAGAGTATGTTAAGAATACCACGAGAGTGTCCAACATAACACAATATAGCAAGCCTTGTTATGGGCACATACGTATAAAAGGGATTGGATAGGAGAGCTATTCCCAACAGACATCCAGCCACAGTCCTATAGACCATCAGATTTATTGTCATTTGGCCATCCCAGTCGATTTCACCGTAGCCCAGTCTCTCGCATGGGCAATAAATCCTACCCTCATTGGGAGAATGCGCAAAAGCGGCCAACAGTCGGTTTAATGCAATGTTGTGTGTGTGCATATATATTGCACTCCAGAAACGGGGTCTTTATAATTGCCAATGCCATGGTGCATTAATTAAGAATAATAATAAAAATAAGCGCATGAAACCTAGTGCATCTTGAAAAACTCAAAAGCTTATCATGTGAACATTATACCTGAAGACATCAGCAGCTTTAAATACACTTTTAAAAATATTCACATTCAAACAAGCAGCATTGATTGCTGGTAACTTCCAGGTTTAAGCATATGATGAATATTTCAATGTCCCACTTTTATGAAATAAATAGTAATTTAAAATCGCTTCAACAGTACATTGAAGCACTTTTAACCCGGTTGTGCACAAAAAGTATCATTAAACGGTGGCAGGTGTAAACTTAGTAAATTAATATTTCTATTTCAGATATATATGATCTCCCATAATGTGAAGAGTTGTTTGTTCATGTGAGCTGCAGTGCTTGGTGAGATGTAGCGATATCACCAATAACTCTGTTCGATTTCAGTGACCGCTGCCCATTGGAGCTACAGCCATTCTGTGGCCTATATACTCTATATGTTCACTACACATGTGTTGCTATATGAAACTTTAGTGGTGTGAACTGTATAGAGCAGTTGGCAATAAGTCGCGAGCTGTCTTGTGAGCTGTGGTCAACAGTGAATTCCATGCTGTCACACGTTAACTGTTTTGTGCAAGCCACCATTCTTGTTCTCTGCATTTGTCATTGTACGCAACCTATAGAGCTGCGGCCGTGTGACACCCTGCTGTGTGATCTTCACACCAGTAGCATTGACCACGTGCATACTAAACCATTTTTTTAATAAGCCGGGTTAGCCACAAACATCCCCACAAGGCATGCATTTGAGTGACAACCTGGCATGTGGATACTGAAAGAGAGTAGCGCATGGGCAAAAGCATCAGCAGGAAAGGAGAGCCTTATGAATGTGCATTACAGTAAACATTGTGCCGATTTAATCAAACAACTGTAAAGTTGTATCAAAAGTTTATGGAGAAAAAAAAAGTCTTAAAATGAAACCTTATTAGACAATATCGCCTGTTGGGTCATTTAAAAAATATTTTGGCAGAAATTAACGGCAATATTTTGGCACGGTCCCAACTTCATGGTACACAGCCCACAAGTTAAAGTAGCTTTTGAAAACCTTGCATTACAACCTGCCAACCTTGTATTTGTGTTATGTACGTTGCAGTCAGTAGGAAAAATAGTGTATATCATTGGTAAAAATGATCAAATATAGTAATTTTTCAGGAATGATGATCAAATCCCCTTCTTAGAACGAAATGTTTACTGATCAACAACAAAAACAAATAAGATGATTTTGTATCACATTCATAAAACTGTGCTACTTACATTACAAACATGAACAATAAATTGTAGATTATATTTACAATATGTATGAGAATTGACAACATGCAACAATTAAAATCAACATGCAGCAATGCTAGAATGAACCGACAGCTATTATTTTGTATTCGTGATGTAGCTTGTTTCCAAATGCAACTATCTGCAATTGGATGAAATCCATCACGCGTAACTCGTTTCAAATGAAATGGAAGTGCTGGATCAAAAATGCATACATTCAACAAATCCCAGAGTTTGTGTACATTTTCTTACTCTTCACAAGTTGGAGACGTGTTTCGAAAGAACATACACATTTTAACACATTCTATCAATTTCCCCCCCCCCCCCAAAAAAAAATAGTTTGAATGAACGGCACTTATTCAAACAAAAAAAAGTAAGTTAGACACCCATTACTTATGATTTTAGCGTACTGAGAAGAAAATATGCAGAAGCTGTTTGCCTAACAGTCAGTCAATCGAGAATTTTGCATTTTCTCAAATGTTAAAATAACCCCTCCATAGAATGCATTCTCCGAGAGCCTTTGTCGGTATATTTACAGCTTGTGGTTATCTCCTCTTACAAGTAATGATGTGTGGCGAAAGAGGTAGGGCATCACTCGCTGGACTGATGCCCTCTGCTTGCAGTGTGTAGAGCAGTACAACTTAATGTGACAAATGTGTGGCAAACCTGTCAGTATGTCACACGCCTTGTGTAAACAACACACATTTCCATTTCTTGTTTTGTTTAAACGATGGCAGTATTCTACGAATACAAGCTCAACTCCATGACAGTCGGCAAATAAACGGTAAAGCTAAATTGATTTTGTTCAAATATTGTCTATGTAAAAAAATCTGTTATTTTTTTAAACAATACGAAATCAGCCAAACTCATTGTATTGATATCCCAAGTGAATATCAAAGATATACCATATTTCAATTCGAAACTATGAGATGAAACTTCAACATTATAGTATTTTGAGGTGACCAGGTGGCCTAGAGATCAGATGGCATTGAAGTGGCTCCGTACGGTCCTGGGTTCAAATCAGGACAGTCGCCCCATGATTAAACTGGGTGCTCAAGTGAAGCAAGTTGACGGCATCAGCTCATTGAACAATGACTGAATACAAATAAAACGTAACTTAATTCCATCTCTCAGAATTATTATAAAAGGTTGGCTGCCATGAGCTGAATATCTTCAGAGCAGGTCACGTGGGACAGTGTTGTACCCCCTCACGTGACTAAGAGACAATTTGAGACATCTCAGAAGTACCTCTGTGATATCACCTTCCCAGAGCAGTGGTGGGCCGCATGCGGCCCGTGGATCCCCTCGCGGTTGGCCTGTTTGAATTGTACCGAGGGTTATTGCTTGAGGGTGTGAATAGTGCCCAGGCACGACGTCAAGCCTACGGCCCACTGTGGTGAAGCAGGGGCCACTTTTGTGGTACAACAAACTCGTCGAGGCTGTCCATCACCGTTCCAGAGGCTGATCTATATAATATACGAGATGTTACCTAACTGGGGCAATTTTTAATATACTGTACATTACTCGGTTTCATTGCATGATGTCAATAAAAAAAATGACCAAATACAAATATATAGTGTTCTATGTTCTCCAAAATATAGATTTTTGGGGTTAGATGGTGTAAACATGTGTCGTTAAACCCGCCACCACCCGACACAGCCAATTAGTAAGGTTTGTCACAGAAACAAAACATGCCAATTCGTTACTAGTTCAGCACACCGGTGTGTTGGAGTAAAACCCAAAACATTTATATTTTTACCCGATCTAACCCAAAAACCTATATTATGGATAATATTGGTCACAAAAACCTACTTGGTAAATATTGTTCTAAAAGATAAATATTTCATTTTACATTGGTAAACTTTGTACTAAATATGACTCAACAGTCTATCAAACTTATTCTGGCCACTATTCATGAAAAATCTCCATTCATCATTTTGCTCCATTTTGGCAGGATAGTATCTTATTTAAACTTTGTTATTTCTAAACTGTATCCTTCATATTCTTAGTTTTTTCGGTAAAGTCACGTTGAAGAGAAACAACAAAATAACAAAATATATATAAAACAATAAAAAATTCTCACGACGTTTCGACCATAACTCAAACGGTCATCATCAGGTGTGTCGGTTTGCATAAATTTATTTTGAAAACGGCATATTTATTTATTTATATAAAAATAACGTTTGCGTCACGCGCAACGATTGGCTGTTTGCCAGGACTAGTCCATCTATTTTTTGAAAAGAGGAGGGGGGAGACGAAATTTGTTTTTATGTATGCTGTCTGAAAGCCACTGTAAGCGTGAACAATCAATCAAGAACTGAAATGATTTATCAAATCTTTCCAATGATTGCTAAGATAGAATCCATCTTCTCGGTTGAAATTGTCTCTGTGTTTGTATATGTGGATAGCCTCATGAACGAATCTCTCATGGAAGCCAGATGGCTTACAAAGAACCTCCGTCTTGGAAAAGTCAATGGCATGTGAGCCTACTGAATTAGAACAATGATCTGCTACGGCCGAGGTGTTGGTCCTACCGTGTTTAAGGTCTGCTTTATGTTCACGAATGCGGTCCGAGATATGGCGTTTGGTTTCTCCAATGTAACTACTACCACAGAGGCAACTTAGTTTGTAGACACCAGGGTATTGTATGTCCGGAATCACATCTTTTACAGACGGAACCAGATCACGGATTTTATGTAATGTGTTGAAACGGACCTGGATCTTGTGTTTATTCAAGATTTTGGAGATCTTTTTTGTGATCCCAGCAATGTAGGGTAAAGTGATGGTTTTGAAAGGCTCCTCAAGAGGGTTCTTCTTCATGGTTTGAGTGATAGCTTTGCGGATTGTATAGTCGGAGTAACCATTAGCCCTAAGAGCTTGGTGTACGTGCTTGAGTTCACTGCTTATGTGTTCCTGGTCGGATATGCATTGGGCTCTATGATACAGAGTCTTGATGAGAGAATTCTTCTGTGATGGATGGTGGTGGGAATCCGGTTTCAGATAAGCATCCGTATGGGTAGCTTTCCTGTAGACAGAGTGGCTCATTGAACCATCAGGTCTCTTTTTAATTAGGACATCCAAAAAAGGTATCTTGCCATCTATTTCGACTTCCATGGTAAATCTGATGGCTGGGTGTATGGAATTGATGTGGTCGAAGAATTGGTCTAGAGCAGGCCGGCCATGTGGCCAGATGACAAAAGTGTCATCCACGTACCTCTTCCATAAGGTTGGGCGCAGAGTGGCAGTCTGGATGGCGTCAGTCTCAAATTTCTCCATGAAAATGTTAGCTATAACTGAAGAAAGGGGGGAGCCCATTGGGGTGCCCTCAGTTTGTTTGTAGAAAGTTCCATTCCAAGTGAAGTATGTATTGGTTAAACAGTGTCTCACCAGGGGGGGTACCTCAGTGTTTAGTCCTTGATGAACCAAGTCTTCAATGATTGCAATGGTGTCAGGTACAGGAACCTTGGTGAATAAGGAAACTACATCAAAACTGACAAGCAGGTCGTCTGGGGACAGGGAAATACCCTTGATTGTTGATACCAGGTGAGTAGAATTTTGTACCGCAGAGGTGGTCTTTCCAGTGAAAGGACGCAGGATTTCAGACAAAAAACGAGCTAGTTTGTAGGTGGGGGAGCTGATAGTAGAGACTATGGGACGAAGAGGTGTATCAACTTCATGTATTTTTGGTAAGCCGTATAATCTTGGTGGCCTGGCAGCAGAAGGTTTCAATGAAAACTGTTTAGATTGATCAATTAATGCGGTTGAATCAGAAATTATTTTGTTGGTTTGTGTGACGAGGCTGTTGGTGGGATCTCTTTTTATTTTTGTATAACTACCATCGTCGAGTAATTCTTTAATTTTGTTGTTGTATTCTATTTTATCCATGATAACAGTAGCATTGCCTTTGTCAGCTGAGAGAACTACAATATCATTCCTCTTTTTTAATTTATATAATTCAAAACGCTCATTTTTGCTGAGGTTGCTAGCTGGCATCTTAGCGTTTTGCATCCTTCATGTTATGTCAACATTATTTAGAATTCATGGAGGTCTCCGACATCGCTAGGAGACCACATTGTACCACGTCTGCATTCAGTTCCTAAAAAAGCTCCCCGTACGTGGAGTGAAACGTCGGACATCATGCAGAACAAAATGCGATGCAATCCAAAAACACATCAGAGAGCAATGCAGCACAACCAGTAGTGCAGCAAAGTACATCAGAGAGCAACGCAGCATAGCCTCGACAACCTACGGCAGCGTTGAGCCTTAATCATGTTATTGGCTAGACCACTCCAGTGAATATACAAGACCCAGTTCTAAACACAAAAAAACCCATTCCACTCCCATACTCACAGTAGATTAGGGTGGGAAAAAGTCACAGTTGGGGGCATGGCCCCGAGTGCCTGTGCCGTGGGCGTGCCAGCACATATGAGTGCTATTCAGGAGGCACATACAAGCATGTCCACTGCACCATAATGTGATGGGAATTCCACCACCACAAATATGCATGCCTGACCATGCTGAAAAGGGGGCCCGCTGCAGAAGATTAAGTTCCATCCCTGGTGTATTTGTCCCATTACAGGCAGATTTGTCCTCCCAATGGCAGGTGTATCACACGTCATAGAATAATCTATCACAGATCCGCACACATACACTTTCGTGGTGTGTGTATGTTTGCACACGTGGGGAGCGGTGGCATAGTGGTTAGCGCACTGCGCTATCACCTCGGAGACACGAGTTCCATTCCCGCTCACGGCCAACAATTCAAAACAAAATTCATTCGTTAAATGCGCAGAGTACAGCTAAGTGTACACAGTACAATGGTATGCTTACTTTGCAAGTTCTCCTCTCAAACAGTGCGGCAGCTATTAAAAACAATTCAATAAAGGCAATAAGTAGTCCAAAAAAATGTCAACAAAAAGAAGTAATAAATGCATTGATTACATAATCACTGATGGCGATGATATGAACCCATCCTGTCCCCTCCCACCTTCATAGGTGCTCGCTAATTCTACTTTGGCTATGTCTTTATATACACACACACCAATAGAGGCCCACATAAACACACCAATAGAGGCCCACATAATACGTAGAACTGCTACACAACGTATCCACACAAAACATACAGTCGCAGATACATGAAAACAGACACACGTTAAAATATATATATGAACAAAGGTCCCACATTGTTTGGGCAAATACTAATGAAGGCTGGAATCATGCACGAGGGGGTGGGGTGGCCGAGACTGTGCTCGGACGCCTTTGTCTCCCAAAACGCGGAATCGAACTCAGGTTGCCGGGTTATTCGTGCAGCACACCAACCACTGCATCGCCGCTACCCATATAAACGAGAGACACGCGACATTACAAACAATATGAATGCAGTTAACGTGCGCATCTAGTCACTGGCATAGGACGTTTTTTTTTTTAGGATGGTGGTGGAGCTTAACGTACGAGTCCAGGGATTGGGACAGGGTGAGGGGAGGTTATATACAACACACGGCGAAGGTGTGAGACACATGCCAGAGGTGCGTGGCCAGTTGCTCAGCTACCCAGCCGGACGATGCTGTGGTTACAGTGATCGATTCACATGTAGTTTTGAGCGCAATTCCCAACTAGGGGGTTGACTCGGCCCAATCATCAATCATCATCATGCTCTTCCTTAGGGGGTCAATATGAGCGGTACTATTTAGTGGAAATCTAACAGTGGCTGTTATATGCAGAGACTGGCTGCTACCAGAGAAATGTGGAATGTGCACCACTAGCTTAGAGGCCACCGATGGAATTGAGCGCTAAAAAGTCACTCTGACCTTTTATAGGGATCTTATGTTCTCAGCAGTTCCCATCCTTTTAGTGTCAAAGACATAAAACAACCCTTACAGCTTTGAATAGTCTGTTGGATCAAGTGCTATAAGGGAGCACCTATTAAAGCTGGTACAGCGCATAAAGGGGTGGTGTGGTCAGAACTATGGCCAACAGACTCCTTTCTCTCCCCGGTGCTGATGTTTCCACACCAGGTACTCTCATTTGAAGGTTGCGTCGACCTAGGAGAGGCCCGAGGGTGGTTAAAATATCAGCCACTGATTTTAACTATGTCTAGAAATCTATCTTGGACCTATGATTCATAGCAAATGTGCTAATCACTGTATCACCATTGCCCACCCACCTCGCGAAGCAGACACTAAAAACAAAGATCCCTCGTCCTGCTTTTTTTGACTGTTTTGGAAAGTGCTCAGCACTCATAAAGAGTTGCACAATATATTAAGGTGTCGTGTGGCCAGGGCCATACAGGGCGAAGGGGGAGGCAGAATGTGGAATTTGCCTGCACCTCACACAAAAATAGGGTGCCAAAATGGGCCAGTTTTCTTTGTCACTAAATATTAAGATGATATATTAATAATAAAGGTTTTTGCATTAGATTGCATAAATATGTGTATTCGTCACGAAAGCGTGCGTTTTAAGATGATAAGACTTCCACTTGTGGCATTTCCCTGCACCTCCAGCCTTAGGCCTCCAGGAACCTTTGTGATGCCCTTGATGTGGTCAGCGTTGCTCATGTTTATAACCACAACACTAAAACCAGCTACTCAACTAAGGTAGATATATGGGAGGCCCTGGATTGGTTCAGGTATTCACATGCTCACCACTGATGTTTACAGTGGCCAGGAATCGAACTTGTTATTCGGGTACATAACACAGTGTGGTAACAGTTGTGCTACTACTCCCAGTAGCACGATCACACCCAACTGGTAATGGTCAAATCTTCTCACCGCATCCATAATTTAAGATAGGTTAGCTTTTTTCTGGAGTCTCGAAATGCACTCCACTCATTCCGTGGTCGAGGAGAGTACTCCAGTAGGCTCAGGAAAAGCAAAACAAACCTGAGTGGTATTTCCAGAAAGTGAACTTTCTGCCACAGCAAATATTGCCATGTACATGGAAATCGCTCCTTGATGTTTGTCATTGTCTTTAAAAGTAAGTGAATGTTGAAACAAACACAGCAGGAGAACTGCTGACGTACGTCAGCAGTTCTCCTGCTGTGTTTCACCTGATGACGGCTACTTGTGTTGCGATCGAAACATCGTGATCTATTAATTTTGAATCTACGTGACTTTACCAAAAGAACCAAAGATTATGGATTTCTGCAGTCATGAAAGCTTCAAATCAAGATTAAGTGAATGTCTTCAAGATTAGCAATGCATTACTGAATATGAAAAGGGTTGGATTAGTGAACATCTTTCGATAATAACAGCAGATAAACAAAGTACAAATACAGTACTGGATGTGCCTAGTGAATATGTGATGAAATACCATGACATTTAGTTGATATAAATTATTTACAAATTGTTTTCCAATAAACAGTCTCTGACAGATATTAAGGAATTCCTCTATTCCTGCATATTTTTTTTTACACTGTCATGTAACTGAAAGAACCAAACACTAAGCAGAATTACTTGGAAAAAGAATGCAGCATTGAATACTGATGCAAACAGCAGAGAATACTGAAGCTTTGGAGGCAGAAATAACTCAAAAGGGGGACCTGCAACATTATTAACAAAACTGAAACCTGGTAAGGCAGCAGGAGCGTGTGGAATTCCATCTGAGACGTTGGAACGAAGATGGCCAAGAGATATTGGAGGAACTGCAGAAGATAATCAGACCCGCGTAGAGTAAGGAATAATTGCCACAGGATTGAAAAAGGTCACCCTATCATTATATAAGAAGGGGGGGGGGGGATACAAAACCATGGTAACTCTCAAGGGATAGGGTCTATTGCCTGGATAATGCCGAATATGCCAAACAGCCAACAGAAATGGTCTTCAGGGAAACATCTTGTGAGTTTAGTGCAAGGATCAGTTGTAGCAATAAAACATTTACGAGGTAAGCGCTCGGAATATGTAGTGGATCTTTGTATTTGTTTTAATGACTTTAGGAACACATGTCAATCTGTGTGGAAAGAAAAGAAGCTGCTTAAAAAAACTTGTACAATGGGACTCGTGGTTGTATACATCAGAATGTTTGTTCATGCTACTCTACATTTTCATGAAAACCATATATTCACAACCACTGCAAGAACGAAGAAGGGATAAACATAATCCAGATGCATTCTGCTTTGATTTGCAACGTGTTTGTTGTAGGAATTATTTACAGTAGTTAGCAATAGCATTCAGTGTGACATCTCAAGATGATGCTACATGCAATGATGTCATTGGTAGGAGAGGGAAAGTATGCAATTTCCTTTAGCGCTGGTTTTGTAAATATTTTTAGTGTTGGTTTTCACCTCCAATTTCAGGCTACCCTTTGATCAACTATCTCGTTTCCTATGCAGCATGCTCAATAGAGAAATACAACTTTAAAGTAAAGTTTTGTGCTTATTGGATCATCTTTTTGATAGTCAGATAAAGAAAGATGGATGCACTTAATATAGCAATTTGTATACATTAATGTAGTTAGAAACCATAAACAATGGGTGAGGCAAAAAGTAATTCCTATTCCTGCATGATTTAGAAAGCTGAACAAATCAACTGGAAAATTTGCTTTTTTGCATTTGAATACAAGTTCCGGATAGTATGCGAGAAAGTCAAGGAAAGATAGAGAAAGCACCTTGAAAGTTCAGAATAAAACTACACAAGAAGGCAATGGAGATGTAATATAGAAGTTTAAATGGGTGGGGTACAGTTTCTGTGCAGGATGGAAAATTTCCGATTACCGAGATGGGAATTTGGTGTGGGCACCCAATGGTTAACAATCAAATGAAGGCCTAAGCCAGATGGTGGGCTCCTTTAAGTGCAGGCTTTGGAGGACAGTTGACAACTTTGCAACAGCTGTGGGATCTTGCAAACAGAATAAAGTGACAGTGAGGTGTGGTGTCATTGGTGGTAATGCCCATGATTCCATCTTGACTTTGACCTATTTTCTTAACAAAAATTCATTTCTGGCACTCCTATGTTACTCTAGTTTATATGTTGGGGTGTTCTCAACATCAGTAACATTTTTCCCAATGTGTTGTAGCAACACATTAGGCTTAATGAGCATACAAGTCATGTTAGGTATACTGCCAGTAGAATTATCAATGCCCCACTACTATTTTCAAGTATTTACAGGAGGGAAATGTAAATTATTCTCCAAGTCACCTAAGAAGTAATTTCAGTGAATATAATGTAAACACCACTGTTTTTAAATAACATCCTCTATCTTCTGAGTCCATGTACTATTTTATTTAGCATATATTTTTTTTATATTAAAATAAAAATTGACAGTCAACATTCAGCTGAAGAGTATGATAATCCAGTTTTGCATTTCATGTCTCTTTAAGAGGTTTTAAAATATAAATGAAAACGCATTATATCAATGCCAGTCACCTCTGTGGGTCTCTGCAGCTCCAATATTTGAGTGTCATACAATTTTCTCATTTTTCTCTTCTTTCAGTTACCTTGAGATAATGGAGCTTATTGTTTGACCATGGAATAATGAGAGACATACACACATATCTAAGTAACCTTAAATTGTACACAGCAAATCAAAATAATTAAACAAATTCGAAATCCTGCCGTTATGTTTAAGTGATTTTGTTTATTGTGTAAGCAGTGATTTCATTATATATCAAATTGGATTTCAAATGTTTGTCCTTCACAAATGTACGTAATGTACTGTCCTCAGTACTCCAAGAAAGAATCACACATTTTATGCGAGCATCATTCTGAATACTTACTTCTGTTTTACTAAAGCTTTAATGATCTGTCCATACCTTAAAATATTTATATACACTACATGTCAACACACTGGACTTGCAATCCAGAGGGCACTGGTTATATCTCCCAGCGTGGCAGTATAAACAATGGGCAAGTGCTTTTTTTTAAATCCCACCCTTACCTCTCTCCACCCATCAGCATAAACGGGTATACCACAGTTCGTCGATTGATGAGTGGTGTTTGGTGGCGCAAGGTGTGGGTACTCCGACCTCGAAGATGGCTTCCAGCGTGGAAGAGGAGGCCAAAATAACTCTCTAGAGCTCCCTGTAGTGGGGGCAACTTCCGGCAGCAGTGGTGTGAACAAGACACGGCAGGGATGCACCTTGCTTTACTTTAATGTTCATATAAATATATAATATGTTTTATATTTATATATTTACCTTTTTTTCCCCTCAAAATGTGTTTTAGCATGCTATGACTGCCACATCGTTACATTTCAAAGTAGAACTCTCCCAGCTAGAATTGTTTAATTCAGTATTGTGTCAGAGAATGACTTCCATAATATGAAATGATAGCACGACTTCTGAGTCCCTTCAGTTGCCTCTTAATCACACCAGGGTTTCCTCTTATCCATACTACATGGAACAGTATTTTTAATACTCTGCAAATGATGTTCACTGTAGAGCAATTAAACTCAAAAGTTTAATCCTCTGGTCTGGGGTTTGCCAAACCAAGTAACTTCTGCATAGGTTTGTATAGCTCTCAGGAGTGTTTTTGGGATGTGCCACCAAACAACACATGGTACATCCAAAAGTACATTGCAGAGCTAAATCAAGTGAGTCATCTAAATTTAACAAGATATCTCCTCGTACAGTCATTGGTGTACAAGCTGAGACCAATGACTCACTCCCCTTGAGAACACAGTTTCATCACGGGTGGCTATCTGGTCTCAAACACAGTATTCTCAGTGGTGCCAACACAATACATGGCAATACATGCCACTGGCCACTTTGAATACATGTTGGTGGCCCTAAGCCAGCAGTATAAATGTCATATTTATATGGCAGGGTCCAATCAATACATTGAATAACCAGTCGAACTTCTACGGAGGATGATCCGCATAGTCAACCCTTGACCGGGATTTGAACTCACAACTATTCCATCACAAGTCAAGTGTGTTAATGATATAGCATTTTATAGCAATCAATAACATATTGGCTGTTCGTTTGTCAATTATTACCTTCAGGCAGTTTGGCTTATGGGAACATTCCCAGTTTAGGAAAAAGTGATTTTTACTTTTTTCAGAATATATAATTTTTACTATCTGTTTTTTTTTACGTATCAATTACAATTTTGCCAAAGTAATGTATAATAATGGTAATAGTATCATGTAATATTGTCATGTAAATGTTGTAGATTCACTCTTCAACACACCGGTGGGCTAAAGTAGTGAACTATTTGTGTTTTGCCAACGTGACACTTTTTTTTTACTGATTGGCCATGTCGGGTGGTGGAGGGTTACGACACATTTATAAATAACGCGATCTAACCCAAAAACGTTTATTATGAATGTCTATGCTGTTGGATTTGCTCTAAAATATCCATGTAAGAGCATTCTATGTTATTAATTTCAGTTCGATAAATAAGAACATTTCATACCATCATATCTAATTAAACCTGTGCATCTATTTCCGCACTACAAAATACTATTTTAGAGGCAATTGAGACAAGCGTAACGTGTTTAAATACATAGAAGTATATGTTTGAAGCGCCCACGTTGTCAAGCAATAGTTATTACAATTAGCTCCATTAAATAATGCTATAAGAATTGTCAGAATTAAACTTTACTCAAACCTACACCTTAGTTTAGTGCCATCGGAGTCATATTTGATGGTTTAATTACTATTGGTTTACATTACTCGTAAGTTATTAAAACATATGAGAGCAAGACAATATGTTTTATTTTTGTTTTATTAATTTGACTGCATTAGCCTGTAACAGTTAATTGCATAAACTGTATATTGCAAAAAAAGGTCTTAACTTTTGCAAGCATTTATGTGCATTTATTTATTTTTTCAGTTTACCACCCCATCACAGTTACAATTGTGCTATCGGTGTCATTCATGTGATGAAAACATCAATTTCACAATTCTGCAGCTAGCAGTGCACCACCCTGTGTTGGAGAACAACCTCAGCAGGCAATTTCACAGGGAAACTGCTGAAATCACTTAAAGAAGGTCTCCTCATCAACACTAGAGGCATGCTGTTTCGTTTAATACCCTGCAAATATTGTTTGTCAAATGTCAACCAAACCGAGATTTTTTAAAATTAATTATCAGCGCTGCAATAAGCCAATTGAATTGAAAAACTAAATGTTTGTTTGTTCTGTTCAGTTATTGGTGTCTTGAGCCAAGCATTCAGCTCACTGCACCTCCAATCAGCATGGTTGGCTACGTACGGCGCAAAAGGAGTTCAACATGCATACATACTGCACTTGAGAACCCAGTTAAATCGCAGGTGACTGCTTTGAAATCGAACCCAGGATCTCTGCGATGCTGGCTCAATTTTCTGACCCCTGAGCCAACCGGCCACCTCTGTTGCAACCATTTGAGTGTGCAATATGTTATGCTAATCCCTTTCCCTTGAGTTGAATATAAAAAACACTGAAAAATAATATACAGTGAATTAATTATATAGAAGGGGGGAAATTATAATTGAAATTGACATGTGAAATTATTGTTGTGATGGCTAATATTGGAAATGTCTAATTATTTGATAATTTTTTTACGACATGAGCTACAAATGATGGATCATTCTGAGCACTGAAAAATAAATGCAGTCACAATCTTGCATTAAATTTAGGTGAGAACCATTGTATCACATCCTTATATTTTAACTCATGTCTGGTGCTTTGGCCAAGAACACAGCAAACAATGGTTCACTTGCAATATTTAATTCCCACATGACAGCAAGCAGTGACACTTTGATAATGATCACAGCAATGACCTGATGCAAGTTGACTCAAGGAACCTGTACAAACTGACCCAAAGCTGGCTGAGAGAGTGGATGCACACTGCATTAAGCAGAAGTGTACTGAGATTGTAAATGTTGTGGATTTGCTCTCCAACACACCGGTGTGCTGTACTAGTAACGAATTGGCATGTTCTGTTTACGTGACAAACCTTACTAAATTGGCTGTGTCGGGTGGTGGCGGGTTTAACGACAATCATATTTACGCGATATAACCCAAAAAAAACTATATTATTATAGGTCGCGAAAGCCTACGTGTTAAACAGAAGTGTACTGAGGCAGCATTCAAAGGGGGGGGGGGGGCAGACGAAAAGAGAGAGGGGGGGGTGATGGTCACATTAAAGAATAATGGTCACATTGGTGATGGAGATGATGGATAGTAATGAATTGTGGTGATAATAATTTGATGGATTGATGATTGTCGACTAGCGTAATGATGGCAATGATAGTGATGGATTAATGATGGCGGATTATGGTTACAATTAATTGTAATGAATGATGGTGATGTTGGTCGTGATATTGGTGATGGATATGTTGGATAGATGATGATGAATTATGGTAAAGATGATGATGATAATGACAATGATGATTGAGTACTGTGGCTGATGGTACAGATGGTGATTTTGATAGTGGATGTGTTTTATGATGATGGTGGATGTGTTTTATGATGATGATGGGTGATGATGGATCATGATGATCGTTACACATACTTAATTAACAGTGGCAGTCACAGAAAGACACAGGGAGACACAGAGAGATGATGATGCTGGATGAGAGCGAGGGCAGAGACAGTGACATACACAGGGACACACATACACATGGAGAAACATAAAGACTGGGAGAGACAGGGAGACGACACTGTGATCGAAGCCCCACCATCGAGCTTCGACACAGCAGGGGACATTGGAAGCAGGCGCAGCCATGATGCAGAAATCACTTTGTGTGGGTTTTTATTATAATAATGTTGGTGACCAAATGGCCAAAACGATGTTTTGCAGCTCAATTTTTCAAAGGGGGAGGAGGACCTGCTTTACGGTGGAGGGGGTCCCTTGGTTATCACTATGAACCTGCACGCACACGAGCTCAAAGACAGCGTTGTAAGCACTGTAACAGGCCATCAAGCTACCGAATACAAACATTTTATTACAGTAGCAGTGCTGCAAATTCACGAGGGAATGTACAAAGGGCAGTTTCAAAACTATGTTTTACTTTACGATATAAACTATGAATGAGATGGATTATTGTGGCACTCCATTTCCCATGTGATTGTCTTTATTCTGCAATCACTGTCACAAATTATTGCTGCAATATATGCAATATAGTAGTCAATGTGACAGAAATATACAAAGGCGTCTTATTAAAGTGGGTGTTTTTTTTTAAGCATACGTTTAAATGAGTAAGCAGCGACTGTTGCTGCACATCTTCAAGTGCATTCACTGTTGCTGAATGGGTGAAGCCGCTATGAACTGCTTGACTGGATATTAGGATGCGATATTTTGCGATTGGCATGGAAAGTATATCTGAAGTTCAGACTTCAGCGTTTACATGTAGTATATCAACAGTTTGTGTGTGATTAATGCAATGTCGTATGTGCAAAGATAAAGATGTTATTTTTATTTTACCAGGTAAGACCCACTGAGCTATATGCAGCTCTTTTTCAGAAGTGACCTGACCACAAATGATAGCTCACCGAAGTGGCTTATCATGTGGAAATGTATAGCAACTAAATATTGTAAACGCATGTTTCTAAATTTACTATTGGTATGCATGTGCATATCATCTGTCTATACATGCCTCTTGCTAGTGACTGGGTCTAGATGCCACTGATGAGCTAGTATAAACCCATTTAGGCCATGCTGATACAATTATGGAAAAGTATGATGCCATGCCAAAGCAATACACCACATAGACATACGATTATACAAATAACTGCCGGAAATGTTTTTTTTCCACTTAGACATGTGTATCGGATATTGACAGGTGTAACCTAGTTTGATGTGCAACAACAGTTGTTTAATTCATAAAATCCTTTAACTCAAATTCCCACCTGCCTACTGACCTATTACACGAGAACGCTTGTATAGTTTTGCGATGGTCCAGTTCATCTTCGTAAATTAAGTGGATTATATATAGACGTTGTTAAATTTCAACACTAAAAAATGGAAACCGTCATCAATTAAAATTTGCTTTACTTTTTTATTACCGCTGTGACAGATTAGAGAAACATTTGTGATTTAACATAAATAATATATCAAATTATGCTTCCATGAATGATAACAACTTTCTGAAAGCATACTATTAACGTTTTTCTTTTTCTCAAAAATGCTGTCTGTGTGCATCTGGGTGTTAATTGGGGTAGTTTCACCCATCAGCAAATCCAGAAGCTTTATAGGCCTCCCTGTGGCTGTGGGGGCCCATTCAGCATTTGCATGGATGGCATAAAAGTAATTTCCTGCCCAAATGAGCATTGAGACAGGGCTCATCTCCTTTATACAGGCCTGATCCAGTGGTCGAAATGCCACATTCCTGTGGTGCCACAAGTCTATAGGACACACACTGTGTACCTTTCCGCAGAGCGGTTCTTCTTTTGATTGATTCCAGAGGGGGGGGGGGGGGGTATGATGGGCTGAGCCAACCCCTCACCAGGATCTGAACTCGCAACCTTTTGATTCGGTGCTACTCGCTCTGCCGCTGAGCCACCTGGCTGAAGCTATGCGGTTTCTATGACTATGAAATTGTTGGTGACTTGTATTCTCAGCAGTTGCTATTCCTGAGGTATAAAACAATCTGAAACCACAAATCCGAGATATTTTTCCAATTGCGGATTTAAACACAATCGATACCTTTCTCAACCACAATCGTGTACGGTATTCAAAACATTACTATTTAGTGGTAAAGCCTTGGTCTAGTACATGTGCGAGACACCCACAAAGTGTGAATTCTGGCAACCGTACACCCACCAGCAGGTGAGTTGGCGTGGTGCTCTTATAACCAAGGATTTTTATTTGAACAGCGTGCACATGCTGTGCCTACATAACAAGCACAATCTTTCCAGACTCATGCTCTCTCCACCTCTAACTCCCTCTGCTGCCTGGCACTGCTTTCCCCATCCACCAAGGAACTGCTTGCTCCATCCATTCAAAAGCGGTGAAGTGCTTGCATGACATAAGCATTATACACTCAAACACACAACATAAACACGTCACAATATTAATAGTAACCAGACGACATACTGTGACTACAGCATGTTTGTAAATGCTATTTAGGGAACAAAATAAATTAACAGTAGTGGTGAAATGCTAAAGATGTGGTTATGAATGTATTCACGACAGCACCTCCACTTCAATGTGCATGAATCCAGAGCTTTCATAATGATATATCCACAAACTCTGCGCGATAATGTGCAACTATTTCAGCCTTTAATACATTCCCCAAGCCATTAATGCCTAAGTGACCTGCTGTCAGCTGCAAAAAGGATTACAAAAGTTTAACGACCTAATTTTAGTCGATTAGCTAAAACATGAGACATCACAGCAAAGACTCGGTTCTCCGAAGGATTGTTTGGATTTAGTGAAAGAGTCCAAAAGGTGAAGGCAAAAACTATTTTGAAAATATAGCCCCTTTGTGAGACAACATGACTGAAACATAAACAACATGTATCCCGGGATAATTGTTTAAACATTATGGAGATATACAATGTTTATGTTCAAATAAAGAAACAAGATTATTGTCCGTGAGTAAATTCATACTTCTTTCAATGACACGAAAAAAAATCTACCAAATACAACAATTAAACTTAACGAAAAAAAATGTGCTGGATGATGCAAGATTTACAACTATCCATATGATTTTATCAATTACAACACAGGAGCTGTTGAAAGCCTTTGAAATTAAACAGGAATTATTTACAGGAATTAACCATTTAACGTGACAGCCTCTACTCATTCGTACGTAAGAGTCTAATGAATAATTGAACAAAATAAAAAGACAGGACGCTGTTCTTTGTAATGAAACAGTCAGAGCTGTAGCTTAAAACTGATTTTCTGGTATATTACTGGTATAGCTCAACGATGCTTCAGGAATATGGGTGTAATATTGATGACTGTGCTCAGTTGCATTCAAAAAACACATTTCCACATCAATAGCACTCACTATTACAAAGGTATACGCAGTATAAGTTGCTCAGCGCAGTATACACTCAAATGTTAGTGGATGCACACTTACCTTTCATAAGTAAGATAACAAGGGTCAGCGACTGGTGACGGGCGCCTAATATCCGACACGAAGCCTGCATCTTCTTGTTGATTGCCATGGTAAAGTTTTCTGGATGCCCAGTCACATTCATCTGGTGGATTAGTACGACGGCGTCAAGAGGCACAGAGTCTCTGTCCGACCAAGAATGTGTGGCCGATTTTACTCTGCACTGCTGACCGGTGATTGAAGAAGACACATACGCGACAGTTCGCCGGCCGCTCTTGGCACGTCTTGTTCGATGACCGTGTAATTAACGTCGACACATTGACTATAAGGACGGGAAAGATGTCACGAGAACAAACCCCCCCCCTCACCCCAAAACAAAAAAAATCCACTTTTCGAAGAAGGCTCAACAAGCTTCGCCTTGACTGTCCGACGCTACGTCCATTTACTTATAGAGACTGTGGGACAGCCCCGAGTGTTAAGCCCGCCGCGATTGCTTGCTTGCCCTCTCTCTCTCTCTCTCCCCCACGGTCTGGTTGCCTGGACGTCCAGCCAGCGGAATAATCTTCTGCTTAAGTCCAATGACCGAGTTGGAGAAAAAATAAGGCATGGAATGCGCGCACACGAGCTTAAAAGGGCACCTTCATTAATTCACCGGCTGTTTTTTTCTTGTTATTGTTGCCTCCCAGTGGCGGTACAGCTGCGTGCAGATCTATATACGCTGAAGCGCCCTGCGAATTCCGCCAGTGCATGTCTCGGCACATGATGATGATGATGAGGTTGCCGCTTGCGTTCGTTTTGGAAGGCAGGCAGGCGCACTGTGGCGCTGTTAAGGATGCATTCCGAGGCGGGTGGAGCGAGGCGGGAGCAGCGCGAACACACGCGAGAAACGCGATGCAAGTCAGCGCAGTCGCCGCGCGCGCTGCCGTGCCACGCAGCCGCCCCCGTCGTCATCTTCACGGGGACGTGTGCATAGATTACAGAGCTCCGCGCGGTATTAACACAGGAGGGATCGCATTACGGGTCGAGGCAGAAACCAAACATTAATTCGATTTGCTCCCATTCGTGGGAGTTGACCTTCTGGTGATTTTGCAGTTCGGAAGCGAATAGATGAGCGCCTCTCCCCTCTCTCTCTCTCTCTCGCTTGCCCGTATCGCCAACCGCTTGTGTGCGTCCGTGCACATTTTGCAGTCACTCTCTCTATCGCACTCACGGCTTGCTGTCCCCTCCCTCCCTCGCCCACTCTCGCACTCTTGCTGCTGTTCGGGCAGCTAGCATTGGTTTAAAGGCGAATAATAACAATCCTATTGCGTTCACATCGATGGCTGCAAGAACAGATTTTCGTGTTGCACTGCTCGATTAGTTGGTTTGTGTTTGTTACAGACGTAGGCATTGAACGTGGGACGTCCATGCACACATACACATCGTATTAAGACAATTTTTAACAATAATAAAACATAAAAAAAGAAAACATATGGCGAAATCGCAAAGCCACACTTGCTTAACTCCAGCACAGTCTGCTCAAAGCTCACCGTATGTAAAGCTATTAATTGAAATTTAAATCGATTTTTATTGTACGTCATATATTTTTATTTTTTTTATTTCATACTACCTGTTAATTAATCATTTACATCAAAGTATGAATTAAGCATTACCTAACAATGCAAATTAAACATGGACCAATCAACGTGTATTTTAAAAGTTCTGCAATTGAATTATTTTTTGTTGTTGTTCAGTCCGCCCACTCGTGACCCCGACAGCAACGCGCCGCCAGCAGCAGCAGGCAGGCGGCGACCGACACGACGGGCGCCACCCCACCGGCCAAACGCGAGCCCCGGGGGGCGTCCGCCGCAGTCGCGCGCGGCGACGACGACGCCCTCCTGGTCAGCCGTCGATCCTCAGCTTCTTTGCCAAGGCGAGCCCCCCCCCCCCCGACCAAACCTCCCCCCCCCCCCCCCCCCGCAGGCAGTGAATTTAACGTGTTTTGTGTAATTTTTCAACTTTTCACGAAACTTAGTGCCTCGACGAGGCCAATCGATTGACCACTTAGCTTTGTTGTTGTCGGTAAGGCAACAAGACTCGTGTCGCTACTCGTTTTTTTTTCCCACCCCGGGGGAGACAGTGATGGGACCCCGGGGTCCAGCCAATTGCTTCAATTAACGAACAGTTGCTTTTCAGCAAATGTGATGGCTTTATTACGGTTTGAGACATTTTAAGCACGAGTGCTTAGAATCTGAGCCGGACATGCAGAACCGTTGTAAACCCTCACTTGCATTCACGTCTAACTGTCTTAACAAGCAAGCATCCATACATACATACATGTAATGTGCTTCCATAAACGTGCCACATGCCTATGTACATGAGCAATTGTCTCTGCATACTTTATTGTATTCCATCATGAATTAACCAAGGGACAAGTGGCTGATTGCATGACAATCTTGCATATTGATATCAACAATATTCTCATATGTATGAAACGAAGAGTACAAAACATAATACATTGTACATTGTTGGAACAAAAATATTAAGCAGCAACTATGTATCTAGTACATGGAATCGTTAGCATTGCATTTAGTGAAGAAAAGCAAAACGCACAATTATTCAGTGATGTTTTAAACGTCTTAAGTTAATACCAATAGATACTTTTTTTTGTTATGCTTAAACACGTTTCGTAAAGGAAATGTCATTTGGCTTGACTAGCTCTAACATAATGAAAGCCTTGTAAGTGTGGACATTACCAGTCGATCCAGCAGAGGGTGCTTATTTTAAAGAAACATACGGTTCGACAATCACAGCGGTTACTTCAACAATAACGGTCCAACAAACATGCTCCAATTTAGTGCATCGTTTGCCCAGCTGCATTTAAAGCGTCGTCAGAGATGGCACCCACTTTATGGAGATCATATTATCCATGTATATATGTATGTTGAACTTCTTTCGCATCGTACGTAAGGCAACCGTGCAAATCGGAGTGTGCCTGCTGATCGCGGGTAAAGTTTAAATACAAATGTGTTGCAGGTCTAAGGCGTTCTTCGCACAGCATTGCTTTATTATTTCAGTCGTTTACTGCCGTACGCACCCTGAAAGTTGTGTGTGTCTGCATCAAGCGCGTCTATGTGTCACGGCCACCACCGTCAGTGACGCTTATTTTAACAGGTCCTGGGCCTCCCCTAGGTCGACACAGCCTCAAACGAGTAACTGGTGTGGTGTGGGAACATCGTCACTGGGGAGACAAAGGCGGCCGTGCGTGGTGAATCCAAGTCCCGGGCGAAGCCGGGTAGCAAACCTAGTAAATAATATACATCCATGCCACAACTTCAAGCAAATAAAACAGCTCTGGCAGGAAATAAGTTGCCCACTAAATCGCACCATGTCCGATGCTTGAGTTGACTTGCATGAGTTACTTTCAAAATGCAGCCAACATTGTGAGTCTTTGATAGACTTCTACATGGTCAATTTATTTATATTTCATAAGGCTTTAATTAAATGCAATGGACAACTGGATAGGTTGGTGATTAGCGTGCTCACCGTTGAGGCACTTTACACAGAGATGGAAAGCAACGTCTGTGCAGAATTGCCAAAGCGCTCCGTCATTGACAAAGTCGACTAAAGGTCACCAATCATCAACTTGCAAATGTGTATCGTAGCCCATATCCCCACACCGAATATTATATGCAACATAGATAAGTAACTGTCCCTGCACGCTATAACTGTAGTTTTCCATATCTGGCTAAACAAATAATGTATACGTGCAATAAACATTCATGCATATGTTTAAGTTGATATTTTAAGAATGTATTGCTATCTCAATTGTATGTATTTAATTTCATATTGATCTGATAAGCTTTGGGCCAAGTACTATGAAGGACGTTTAAGGCCTGATCCATATATAAAAGTTAACATTAATTGTATTGTCATCCGTCGCAAAGCAGCAGACATAATTCAAATCAGTATGTAATGTAAAGGAATGACATTTTCACTGATTAGTTTTGATAACGTTTGTAATTTTTTTAGACTAACAATCTGGGATGCTGGCTTGCTTACATGAATTCTAATTTGCAGCACTGTAATCCTTTATGGCTTCCATTAGTGAGTCTTGTATAAGGGTGTTCAAATTAGTTGAGTGGTATATTCAGACTGCCAAGTGGGGATAGCTGTGATGATGGCAAAGGGGTAAGTGTGATTGGAAGGTGGTAAGTACAGTGTCTTAGAAAGAAATATATTATATACTAGCGGGAAGTACCCGGCGTTGCCCGGGGAAAAATATATATTTCAAAACTTTTCTTAAAAACATAACATATACATACACAAGTACTAATCTATTGTTAAAGACCGGCGTGACGTTTGTCTGTCCATTTGTCCGTCAATAAAATTATAAGAGGCTTGCAGAAGTCCAAAAAGTTATAGAAAGTGGGGGGTAAATGGTTGATCTAAAAGGCATATACTGTATCCCTACACACCCTACATATAATAGAATGAGTAGTATCTAGTGACTCTATAGTAGTATCTGGCTCTACAGTAGTATCTTGCTCTACAGTAATATGTACTGACTATATAGTAGTATCCATTGACTGTACAGTAATTATCTACTGAGCACGATAGTAGCGAATGACTGTATAGTAGTTACCACTGACTGTAGTAGTAATTACTGATCATAGTAGTATCTACTGACCCTACAGTAGTATCTACTGACTTTACAGTAGTGTTTACCAACTCTTTAATAGTAACTACTAACGCTATAGTAGTATCTGCTGACTATAGCAGTATCTGATAACTCTATAGCAGTATCTACTGACTATAGCAGTCTATACTGACTCTATAGTCGTATCTACTGACTATGCAGCAGTATATACTGAATGTAGTGGAATCTGACTGTAGTATTAGCGAACTGACTATAGTAGTATCTATCGACTCTATGGTAGTATCTACCGACTCTATAGTAGTATCTACTGACTCTATAGTAGTAACTACTGACTCTGCAATAGTATCAAATGACTATTGTAGTGCCTACTGAATCTATAGTAGTATATATTGACTCTATAGTAGTATCTACTGACTATAGTAGTAACTGCTAACTCCATCGTAGTATCTGCTGACTCTATAGCAGTATCTGCTGACTATAGCAGTATCTACTGACTATAGTATAGACCAACTCTGTAGCAGTATATACTGACCATAATGGTATCTACTGACTGTAGTATTACCTACTGACTCTATAGTATCTGCCGAATCTATAGTAGTATATACCGTCTCTAAAGTAGTAACTACTCACTAAAGTAGTATCCACTGACTATAGTAGTATCTAATAAATCTACAGTAGTATCTACTGACTCTATAGTTGTATCTACTGACCATAGTATCTACTGACTGGAGTAATATTGTCTGACTGTAGTGGTATTTACTGACTGTAGTAGTATCTACTGACTCAATAGTAGTATGTGCCAACTCTATAGTAGTATCAACCAACTCTATAGGACTATATACTGACTGTGCAGTAGTATCTAATGCATATAGTCGTATCTACTGAATCTATAGTCATATATATTGACTCTAAAGTAGTATAAACTACTATAGTAGTGACTATTAACTTTTAAGTAGTATCTGTTAACTATAGCAGTATTTGCGAATCCTATAGCAGTATCTGCTGACTATAGCAGTATCTACTGACTCTATAGTCGTATCTACCGACTCTATATCAGTATATACTAACTCTATAGCAGTATCTACTGACTCTATAGTAGTATCCACTGACTATAGTATTAACTAACTCTATAGTAGTATCTACTGACTTGTAGCAGTATCTGCAGACTCCATAGTAGTATCTGCAGACTAAATTCTGGTATCTGCAGACTCTGTAGCAGTATCTGCTGATTATAGCAGTCTACAGACTTGCTAGTCATATATACTGACTCTGCAGGAGTTTACACTGACTATAGTGGTATCTACAGACTGTAGTAGTATCTACTGACTATAGTAGTATCTACCGACTATAGTAGTAACTGCTGATTCTAAGGTGGTATCTGCTGACTCTATAATAGTATCTGCTTACGCTATAGCAGTATCTGCCGACTCTACAGTAGCATCTACTCACTCTACAGTAGCATCTACCTACTCCATAATCTAACCTATAAAAGTAATTTTTTGTCTGTCCGTCCATCTGTCTGTCCGTCCGTCTATCTGTCTGTCTGCGCACGTGCGCTTGCGAGGGATTTGGCTCTCAAACGGAGGGGTTTACGTCGAAAAAAAATTGCGAGGCAGCACGCCGTAAGCTCCGCGGTGGGCAAGCGCTATGCCGTTTTCCCATCACTCACCTTCAAAATAGTTAAAATAGCATTTTTGTTGGCGATTTTTATTTATATATTTAGTTTTGCCGCCCGCCGTCGGACAAAGCACGCAATGGCGCACGCACGAAACGCTGACAGGAGTTGCCCCTAGCAACGCACACACGATCGCTACAAAATTTTTCATTCGCGTTAACAATGCTTAAAAAATATACACATAACGCAGAGGTTAATTCTTCATAGTCTTGTGTCCTCACCCACCCCAATGCGTGCAGTTACTGATATAAAGTCCATAGATTTTCATATTAGAGCGCTTACATAGCATTATTGCGGCGCGGGTGGGGAGAGCGGCACAGCCCCCAGCCTGGCAATGTGTCACCTCCTCCGGCTGGGCAATCTAGGCGTGGCCGCAGGCTCTGCACGGGACTAGGCCTCACCACGGCAATGTAAAGTACAATTTTATTGAATCTTTCGCTAAGGACGCAGGTTCATTGTTTACTATTATGAAACAAATAAGTTGCCAGACATAACAACAGTAAAGTTTGTGTGCAGAAAACTAATTTTTGCATTATTAAGTTGCTAAATATTTCCTTTTTTAGGTGTGTTTGTATGACGCTGATTAATTAACTTCAGTGCACTGGCACTCTATTATCTACACTGCTAATTTTGCTTTTGGCCATTATGAGTGTATGCCAGTTTATAATCTGCTGCCTGCTTCTTTACCTCACTCAGTGTACTGCCAGCCTTTCATGTTGACTGTATCCTGCTTTTTCAGCTGCTGACCGTATTGCCAGCTTTTTATGTCGACTGTAGCAACGCTTATGTCATTGAGTCAGCGTACTGGCAGTCTATAATCTAGACTGTAGCCTGCTTCTCAACATACCTGTACATACTGCTGCTCTTTAATGTACACTTATTTCAGCTTATTTCTTCAATGCATTTCTATTGGTTTGATTACTCTCGTCACGCTATTTACTGATACGTATTACTGCAATGCTGAATGATATGTTATACTGCTAATACGTTGGACTTTCTTAGCTAGATCCCATTGCATTTCGTCTATCGTGTTGTTACATTCGTGGGAACATCACCTATTAAAATTTTGCTGTACCGCACCTTTACTTTCCACCAAAGCGGGGAGCACGCAGGGAGGTTAAATGCCCCAAATATTGTTGACTTTGCCTTCTTACGGTGGGTGAGGAACATTGTGAGAGAGACATTGTTCTTCCATACCAAGACAACACCATCACACAATTTCCTGACACTAACAGAGCATACGATGCCCTACAATAACACATTTCCTGTTGCAAGGCCAAGATGGGTACTACGTCAAGATTCCTCCAATTACAAAGCTGCAGGACAAAGACACCCTCACAAAACTGTCTCCTCTAAAAAAAACTTCTATTCCTTCGTGATCATGGACAGAGGAGGAAACCACATATTGTAGTGCGCCAACCTCTTTCACCAGTATGTTGTCGATGAGTATCCCAACATGGAGAGTGAGCGCCTTCTTTACATTCAACTGAATCTAAACCGCCTGTGTGTGAACAGTATGCTCATCTCTGGGACGCCATCAATGCCGATGCAAACGGTCACAATGTGGGCTGATTAGTTATTTTTACTTCATCCTTCACAGCTTCACCAAGATACATGCATGAGAAGACTCAGGATGCTATGACGTACATGAGCCAATATGGCACGCCCCATCTCTTCATCACCTTCACTTGCAATCCCAAATTAAAGGAGATCCAGGTTTACCTTTATCCAAACCAAATGCCACCAGACAGACATGACATCTTAGCGAGGGTCTTCAAACTCAAAGTTTATTACCTCATGATGCTTATTAGAACCAAGGAATGTGGCGTCTTTGCATAGACAAGCAGTAACTTGGGTATTTTGTACCATTGAACACTCCACCCCCACAACTCCCAATCGGTGATGGGGCAGTTGTGGAGAGAGTGGGGAGTTTCCCATACCTGGGCAGTGTGCTTATGACCAGCTCCAGTTTAACAGCAGAGGTCTCACTCCGAATCAGTCGAGCGGCAATATATTTTCATCGGTTGCATAACGCTGTGTGGAAGCTACCTGGTCTGTCACTCTGCACTAAGCTTCAGGTCTTCTCGGCCACGGTCATTCCCTCCATTCTCTACGCTAGCCTGCCTACGATCCATCCTGGGTTTAACCAGGCTGGATTGTGTGAGCTCACAAATCCTTGAAAGATCTGGGCAAGTTTCCATCAGTGAGCTCCGGCAGGCAAGGCTGCGTTGGCTGGATCATGTAGCCCGCATGCCCAGCCACCGCATGCCGAAACAGCTCTTGTTCGGCCGGATCGAGAGGGCTAAGCGGGCATGGCACGGGCTAGAGAAGAGATGGAGTGATGTGGTACGGGAGGACGTGGAGCTAAGTGTGTGGAAGCTACCTGGTCTGTCACTCTGCACTAAGCTTCAGGTCTTCTCGGCCACGGTCATTCCCTCCATTCTCTACGCTAGCCTGCCTACGATCCATCCTGGGTTTAACCAGGCTGGATTGTGTGAGCTCACAAATCCTTGAAAGATCTGGGCAAGTTTCCATCAGTGAGCTCCGGCAGGCAAGGCTGCGTTGGCTGGATCATGTAGCCCGCATGCCCAGCCACCGCATGCCGAAACAGCTCTTGTTCGGCCGGATCGAGAGGGCTAAGCGGGCATGGCACGGGCTAGAGAAGAGATGGAGTGATGTGGTACGGGAGGACGTGGAGCTAAGTGGACTTGCCAATGACTGGTACCAGCGGTGTCAAGATCGGCCTCTGTGGAGGAGGCTCGTGAAGGATGCTACTGGGCAGTTTGAGGCAGTCGCCCTCCAACTACAACGGAGGGCAGAGGAGCGACGCTCACAACAACGAGCAGAGCGCCGGGTGGCTAAAGCACATCAGGTTGGCACAGTAGGGGGCACAGGTGGTGCATCAGCCAGTCATCTCAGTCTTCTCCGTCAGTCGACCCATGGCACCTGGGTCTGCCCCGTGACCTCCTGCCAGCGGGCGTTCGACACTTCACGTGGCCTCAAGGTGCACATGGCCTGGCACAAGCGTCGTGGTGACGTCACCGCTACTTCGTGGCGAATGGCGGTTGTTGTTGCTTTTTTTGCCCGGGCAACGCCGGGTCCTTCCTGCTAGTAATATATTGACTCTATAGTAGTATCTACCGACTATATAGTCGTAACTACTAACTATATAGTAGTAACTCTAGACTCTATGGTAGAATCTGCTTACTCTATAGCGATATCTACTGACCCTACAGTAGCATCTCCGACTCTGCAGTAGCATCTACAGACTCTAAAGTAGCATCTATTGATTCTATAGCAGTTAACTACTAACTTAGAGTGCCGTGGTGAGGCCTAGTCCCGTGTAGAGCCCCCGGCCTCGCCTAGCCCGCCCAGCCGGTCGAGGTGGCGCCTTGGCCAGTTGGGGCTAGGCTGCTACCCCCCCCCCCACACCATCTCCCAACCTGCACTACAGTAGTAGTATCTACAGACTATAGTAGAAGTATCTGCAGACTCTCTAGCAGTATCTACTAACTCTACTGGCTGTAGTAGTAGCTATACTAACTCTATAGCCATATGTACTGGCTGTAGTTGTAGCTATACTAACTCTATAGCAGTATGGACTGGCTGTAGTAGCTATGCTAACTCTATAGCCATGTGCACTGGCTGTAGTAGTAGCTAAACTAACTCGATAGCAGTGCGTATTGGCCTAGTAGTATCTGTACTAACTCTATAACAGTGCATAGTGGCCATAGTAGTAGTAGCT
The DNA here is from genome assembly GCF_048934315.1 of Petromyzon marinus. Taxonomy (NCBI): domain Eukaryota; kingdom Metazoa; phylum Chordata; class Hyperoartia; order Petromyzontiformes; family Petromyzontidae; genus Petromyzon; species Petromyzon marinus. The sequence goes on from NC_133671.1 coordinate 11,044,049, forward strand.
ATACTAACTCTATTGCAGTACGTACTGGCTGTAGTCGTAGCTACTATTACTAAAGTGGTGTGTACTGGCTGTAGTAGTAGCTACTATCACTACAATAGTATATACTGGCTGTAGAAATAGCTATACTAACTCTATAGCAATGTGTACTGGCTGTAGTAGTAGCTATACTAACTCTATTGCAGTTTTTACTGGCTGTAGCAGTAGCTATACTATCTCTATAGCAGTGTGTACTGCCCTGTAGTAGTACCTATACTAACTCGATAGCAGTGTGTACTGCACTGTAGTAGTACCTATACTAACTCTATAACAGTGCATACTAGCCATAGTAGCTATACTAACTCTATAGCAGTACGTACTAGCTGTAGTCGTAGCTATATGGACTCTAAAGCAGTGTGTATTGGCTGTAGTAGTAGCTATACTAACGCTATAGCAGTGTGTACTGGTCGTAGTAGTAGCTACTATCACTACAGTAGAAAGTACTGGCCCTAGTAGTAGCTACTATCACTACAATAGTATGTATTGGCTGTAGTAGTAGCTATACTAACTCTGTAGCAGTACGTACTAGCTGTAGTCGTAGCTATATGGACTCTAAAGCAGTGTGTATTGGCTGTAGTAGTAGCTATACTAACCCTATAGCAGTGTGTACTGGCTGTTCGTAGTAGCTACTATCACTACAGTAGTATGTACTGGCTATAGTAGTAGGTACTATCACTACAGTTGTATGTACTGGCTGTAGTAGTAGCTACTATCACTACAGTAGTATGTACTGGCTGTAGTAGTAGCTATCCTAACTCTATAGCAGTGTGTACTGGCAATAGTTGTAGCTATACTAACTCTACAGAAATATGTACTGGCTGTAGTAGTAGCTACTATCACTACAGTAGAATGTACTGGATGTAGTAGTAGCTATACTAACTCTATAGCAGTACGTACTGGCTGTCGTAGTAGCTATACTAACTCTATAGCAGTACGTCCTGGCTGTATTAGTAGCTAAACTAACTCTATAGCAGTAAGTAGTGGCTGTAGTAGTAGCTATACTAACTCTATAGCAGTATGTACTGGCTGTTGTAGTAGCTATACTAACGTTATAGCATAATGTACTGGCTGTAGTGGTAGCTATACTAATTCTATAGCAGTATGTACTGGCTGTAGTAATCAAGACAAGAGTGAAAAAATTACTTGTGGAAACATCTGCTAAGATGTGTGAGGTCTACAAGGCATATTTCGGAATCCCTGTCGGGGATGAAGACAAACCCAGTGCTCCTTGGTTCTTTTCGGTAAAGTCACGTAGGTAAAAAAAATAAAACAACAAAAATCACGACGTTTCGGCCACAACACAAGCGGCCTTCATCAGGTGAAGGGACCAGACTGTCTCGAGGACAGCGCTGGAGTGAACACAGCTAAGCTCAGACCGCGACTTTTAAGCTGTGTGAGAGGAATCAAGGTGCCTTGACAAAGGAATTAGCATAAACAATAGCATTTAATTGGCAGACTTGAACAGTGTAGAGGGGGTGAACATGTGCAGGTCGGCGAGGGGGGGAGGTGTGAAAAGGGAAGAAAAGGGAAGCTGCAAAAGTTTGGGGTACCACTACTTGAAAAAATATACTGTACCATTGAAAATTAGTTTAATGTTTGCTTAGATTTAGAACATCTTTCCAATGGTTGCTTAATTTGAAACCATCTTCTCGGTTGAAATTGTGTCTGTGTTTGTAAATCTGAATTGCCTCGTGAACAAATCTCTGATAAAAACCCGTGGGTTTGCAAAGAACCTTAGTATTGGAGAAAATTATATCGTGATCACCCACAGCGTTATAACAGTGATCAGCTACGGCAGAAGAATTCGTTCTGCCGTGTTTCAAATCTGATTTGTGCTCGTGAATTCGGTCAGAGACATGTCGCTTCGTCTCCCCGATATAGCAATCACTGCAGGTACAACTCAATTTGTAAACCCCGGGGTACTGTAAGTCTGGAATGACATCCTTCACGGATGGGATCAGATCACGAATTTTGTGTACTGTATTGAACCGGACCTGGATCTTGTGTTTGTTTGAATTTTGGAAATCTTTTTAGTAACGCCTGCTATATATGGTAGTGTGATGGTTTTGACCGGAGTATCAAGTGGTTGTTTCTGTATGGAGGGAGAGACAGCTTGGCGGATGGTACGGTCAGAGTATCCATTCCTTTTGGTCTGGTGTTGTTGGTCCGAAATGCAATGAGCCCTATGGTATAAAGTTTTGATGAGATAATTATTTTGAGCTGGGTGGTGGTGGGAATCAGGTTTCAAGTAGGAATCTGTGTGGGTGGGTTTCCTGTCGACAGAATGCCCCAATGAGCCATCAGGTCTCCTCTCAAACAGAACATCCAAGAATGGTAGCTTGTCATCTTTCTCCACTTCCATGGTGAATTTGATGGCGGGATGTCTGGAATTGATGTGGTGTAGGAAAATGTTCAGAACTGGGAGGCCATGTGGCCAAATGACGAAAGTGTCATCCACATATCTCTTCCACAGGGAAAGTCTGAGGGTGGAAGTCTGGATGGCGTCCGATTCAAATTTCTCCATGAAAACATGGGAAAACAAACCCAGTGCGCCTCATTTCACCTGCGAGCAAAGCAAAAAAACTCTGGAAGGTAAGATGGACAATTATTGCTCTGAATTTTGTTATAAAATTTGTTCGAAATCTTTTTAATTGTACAAGTTTTTAATTTTAAAATGTTTTACAATTTTAAATGTTATTGAAAAAATATTTCATTCATGAAAAATGTTGCGAGAATCTCTTACACGTTAGTCATGGGTGAAATAAATTTATTTTTGTAGGATGGTACAGAGGGGAAAAGAGTTCCATGAAGTTTGCTATCCCAAGAATTTCGTGGGAACTCACTGACCCCTCAACCAATTGCTACTTCTGCATGGTGGACCCTTCCAACCATTATACTGGCAAGAATGCACCTTCTATCACGTAATTGGACCGTCCTTCATTCATCACCACGAGCTCCCCGTACCCACTCCTCCGGAGAGAGAGCAGCCGTTTTTTGAAGAAAGCAGCAAGTCAGAGAGCAAGGAAGATGTAGATCCAAATGACAATTTCAGAGGAGGAGCTGAGGAGAAAACCTCATACTACTCCAACCAAAAAGACATCAACGACTTGATCAGAGATCCTGGTCTCACCAACCCCAATGCCGAGATTTTGACGTCTACGCTCAAGCAGTGGAACTTGTTGGATGAAAGTGTGCAAGTCACAGATCAGAGGAAGCGTCACCAACCTTTTTACAGCTTCTTCACCCATCAAGATGGGCTCTGCTTCTGCCACAATGTGACCAAGTCTGTTCGAGGCAATCGGAATCGCCTGTAACCATAATGAGTGGCGCCTCTTCATTGACAGCTCATGCAGGAGCCTCAAAGCCATGCTGCTCCATAATGGTAACAAGTACCCGTCTCTTCCCCTGGCTCACTCGGTGCACCTCAAAGAGAATTACAACAGCATCAAGACCTTGCTGGACGCCTTGAAATATGATGAGTATGGCTGTGAGGTCATCGGAGACTTCAAAATGGTGGCATTCCTGATGGGTCTCTAAGGCGGTTTTAGCAAGTTTTCCTGCTATCTTTGCTTTTGGGACAGCAGGGACAACAAGGCGCACTACCGCAGGCGGGACTGGCCACAGCGGACCGAGTTTTCTGTGGGGAGGAACAATGTCAAGTGAGAGCAACTGGTGGACCCCCGAAAGGTGCTGATGCCACCACTGCACATAAAATTGGGCCTCATGAAAATTTGTAAGAGCTGTAGATAAGGAGTCGGCAGCCTTCAAGTACCATCAAGACTGTCTGAGGCAAAGGTCAAAGCCGGTGTCTTTGTCGGACCATAGATAAAGAAGATCCTGGAGTGCAATGAATTCCCCAAGAAGCTCACTAGTAAGGAGAAAGCGGCTTGAAACAGCTTTGTCGCAGTGGTTCATGGCTTCCTGGCCAATCACATGGTCGAAAACTACGTGGAGCTGGTTGAGACTGGTGGAGAACTGCAGCACAATGGGCTATAGGATGTCTTCAAAGTCCATATCCTTGATGCTCATCTTGATAAACTGAAGGAGAACATGGGAGCGTACTTGGAGGAGCAAGGCGAGCGCTTCTACCAGGATATACTGGACTTTGAACGCTGCTACCAAGGACAGTATAATGAGAATATGATGGGAGACTACATTTGTGGGCTGATCCGTGAAATTGATTTACAGTATAATCGTAAATCTCGAAAAACTACTCATTTCTAAATATTTTGTAGTCATTTTTGTATTACTTTAGTATAAATACACGTTCATTTTGAGTCACATGTTTTTTCTCACTTTATGTGAACGGAAATACAAAATTCGTCTGTTTTCTCATTGAAAATAGGCAAATTTCAAAATATCACTGTTCTGGTCACAAAAGCAAAACTTGTGGGGAATAATAGCCATTTTCTATACTTTTTAGGCATAAGCAATTAGGAAATAAAACTTACTCCCCAGGAACAAAAATTGTGTTACATATTGAAATTATTGAAGTAATACTTGCTTGTGTTTTGTTTGCATACATTCGCCCATTTTGTCCCAAATTTATCATAAAGCGTAAGAATAAATCTCCCCATGAGGTGAATTACAACTTTATGCTGATATTTAAGGTTTTTACAGTAAATTAATAAAGTTGTTGCGTGAATAAACATCGCAATTTATTACTGCTTTGGCACACCTGTTGCAGGACAATTCTGGCAATTCTGACAACTGCCTGATGATGCTGGTTGCATCTACCAGCGAAACGGTCATACCCAATTGTTAAATGTTGTGGAATTTTATCCGGCACACTGGTGTGCTACATCAGTAATACACTGGCGCACTGGTTCACGTGACAACTTTATTTATCGGCTATGTCGGGTGGAGGAGGGTGTACCACACACATGTTACTTACACAATCTGACCCAATCATCAATTGTGAATCTTAATAATTGTCACGAATGCCTGCGTGTTAAAAGCACTGAGAGTTGCAATGGGTACGTGTTAATGTCATTATTAATTGAGAAAAGTTATGCAAACTTGGGGAATTAAGTGATAGGAGGACATTCTAAAGTAGATCAATTTAAGAAAAGAAGGCGGCCGAGAAGTGTTTTGACCTGCAGTGTGGTGGTTGAATGTAGTGTGGATGATATAAACAATCAGTAACCATGGTAGTAGCGATAGAAAAGTGATACATAGACAGTTAATTGCTAGTGAGCATGTGACTGATACAAATCAGTGAGTGCTGGATGATCAGTTTTATTGTTTAATTCTATCAAGTACAGTGAGGTGGGAACTAAGTGCCCTACCCCAGAGGAAACATTTATTCATATTTTATTTTTAATTAGAAATTGCCTTTGGTTACATCTACAATTTCGTTGAACACAACTTTTCTGTAATTTGTAATCCTATAGCTATAGTTTGTTTTAAGCATGTATTTTTGTTGTATGCATGTGTAATGACATGGTGACACCTGCTGGCTGGGAAAGGGAAGCACAGGTACGGGCACAGTTAAGGGAACATGCAATTGGAGAGGGAGAGGTATCTGGGGCAAAGGTAACAGGTGGGGTTATCCGAGATACTCCGGGAACCTGCTCGAAGGTTCCACGAGAGGGCGTGGCCGGAGGCGGGGCCTAGCCATGCCTGGGGGGATATAAGGGGGAGCGCACCCGGGGCTCGGGGTTCGTGTGTAAATTCTGTGTCCTGGCTGCATCGCTGCTTCGCGACATCTTTCTCCGTCATCCGACCACATGGAAGATCTCCTGCGGGGTTTCCATCGCCATCATCATCACACCACGAGCCAGCGGCGTAGCCGAGTGAGGGCAGTGAGACCACATTGAGTGATTGGCTGTGTGTAGGGGCGTAGGTTTACATGGCCAGAAGCAGTGAGCAGTCTCATGAGCAGAATCCGCTCATAGCTGGGGATTTTGCGAATAATATTGTGAAGCTCTTCATAGAACTGATCATGAATCTCCGTAGATGAGTAGAGTGTAGGGGCGTAGGTTTACATGGCCAGAAGCAGTGAGCAGTCTCATGAGCAGAATCCGCTCGGAGCCTGCAGTCGGTGGTTCTATCATGCCAAGGAGTGTGTTTTTGATGGCGAACCCAACACAGTGTTGCCTTGGTTCATTCTGCTGTTTTCCTTGCCAGTAGAAAGTGTAGTCACTCTCTTGTAGTGAGCCACTGCCAGCAAGTCGGGTCTCCTGCAGTGCTGCAATATCCACATGGAGTCTCGCCAGCTCCTTGTCGATAACTGCAGTCTTGCGGATGTCTCCAATCTGCAATAGATCTTCAGAGAGTCCAGAACACATTGCACGTACATTCCAGCTTGCAAAATGAAGGGCTGGAACCTTATTTCGTTTTGTTTTGCTTTTGTCTGGTGCAGGTGTTGCAGCCCACTTGTCTGGTGATGAACCATAAGCTCAAAGCACCCATTGGAGCAGGTGAGCTGTGGCGGGAAAGCACCTTATTGGCAGGGGGCTGCCCAGCTTGAGGCGGGCGGTAGCTATCCATTGGGGTGCAATGACCCCTCCCACCGACGATGGCAACCCGTGGCACCCATTTTTTACGCCAATCTAAAATGAGCTTATAACCCGTGACTGCTGCCATTTGTGTTTCTTGGCCACGATTAGGTGGCCGAGGAGTGTCCTCTCCCTATTTTTGCACCTCTTGTTGGCGCAAAGCCTGGGCAGGTTATTTTGGAAATCCTGGGTTGCCCATGCGTCAGGATCCCCCCTTCGGCCTTGCTGGTGATGTCCAAAAGAGTGCGTAGCACGACGTTTGGTACCAGTTTGGCTGCAGGGGCTGCCGGGAATGTGCCGCAGTGCATTACAAAACCACCTGAGGGGCCCTACTCCTGATTTTCTGTAGGAGTTTACTCCCTTAGCCATTGACTCTCCCGAGACACAAACAAGGCAGTGAGAAAACCACGTAACCCTGGGATGGGCCCTTACCAGGTACTGACAGCCGGGCCAGCTGTGCCTGGGAATCGTGTAAGGCAGGGTTGTCACGCCCTGAGGTAGTTTATCACAAACTACATTGGACGGAAGATGAGGCACTAATTGCTCTGCCGACTGTTTTGGACGACAACGCTCTTGCTGTCTTCAGGGCTATTCCCGCAGCTAAGAAGGCTACAGTTAAAAGTGCTTGTGCTGAGATAGCGGACGTGTATGAGCCGCCTTCCTACACACGCAGGAAGTTTCTTCAGAGGAGGCGAGGGGAGGCCGAGACGCCTACTGCAGCGTGCTGTTTGGCGCTGGCGGGAGCAGCTTACCGCGGAGTGGATACTGAAGCCCTCGACTCGCTCGTCATGGAAAGGATGTTGGGACTGGCATGAGAAATTGGTGTGTTTTTACCTGTGTGTGACAAAGACGTACAGACGTCCCTGTGGGCCACCAGGTGTCTTCAGGCCCACGAGAATCTGCAGCGATGGGCTCAAATAGCGGTGTGGACAGGGGACCACAGCCAAGATGGGGAACCGAAGGGGTGGTCGCCATGGAAAGTCGTGGTGCCTCCGCCTGATGATGCGACTTCGGAGGTGGATGTCGCTGCTGCGTTCCTGGTGTGGAATCAGAGTAGAGGGGATGCTGCACGGCGTAAGTGGAGCTGGAGACCGCGTTAGCAAGAATATTGGATGGCGCGGAGGCCCTCACTTACCGGCTTTCGCTGCGGCCAGCCGGGGCACTTCGCACGAGGATGTCAGAACCGTCCTTGGGCAGCGACCACAACTTCAGCACCCACTGCTCTACAGACGGCTACATCTCAACCCCAACAGGCGAATCGAGACACATCAGACACCCGGCCCATTTTTCAATCTCAGACATCTAAGGATTCAGGGGTCATCTCCACTCAGCATGACGCACACATTGACACCGGACAGTGAAATCCTGTTGCGCATGGGTGGCCTAGCTAGGGGATGGAGTGGAGGAAATTGTCGCGTTGGGTGGTCGCGGCAGCTGCAGGTTCCTCGGCGGTATCTGGTTCTATTCAGGGTGTTAAGGTTCATGTCTTGGTGGACACCGGAGCCTCAGCCACCATTATTTCCGATGTCGTAAATGCTTGTGTCGCGGTGAACGGTGGGAGCATGGGCATCGTTGGACAAGTGGAGGCCCGTACCAAATTGGCGAGGTCGCTTTGGTCAAGCCCATACGAATCTCAAGAACGCTGGCAGTGCCCTGCCTTTTGGGTACCGATAAAAAAAAATGCCTGTTAAGATCCTGGTCGATCAGGGTTGTGTGGAAATGCTATTGGGTCGCAAGTTGTTTTTTTTGGCGTCTTCCCATGTGAATACGGCTACGTGTGTCAAGGTCCAAGCACTTGTTACGGACTCGGTGGAGATCCCGCCAGGCTCACAGATGCTTGTACCGTTATGCTATCGCAAACAGTTGGGAAAGGTTGATCCGAAGGTGGGTGTCCTGACTCCGTCGAATACGGCGACCCATGGATTGCCGCTAGTAGACGCCTAGACGGTCCTTTGCCCCAACCAAGCGCCATTCTTACAAGTGCTTAATGTGTGTCCGGGTATGGTTGTGGTCCAGGCAGGTACAGTATTGGCTCACGCTACTACCACATTTTGTGAGAATAATGCCAATGCCGAAGCTGGCGTTACCTTGGTTTAGTAAGTTGCTAGGCTTTGAGATATCTACAAATTCGAATGTTCACAAACGTATACAAAAAGCTATGGTAATATCATTAAAAGCTAATTTCAACCCTTGGCATGTCCATCAAGACACATGATACTGTAAATAGAACATATCCAGAGCAATATAAATATTAAAAAAAACTATAGCATCTAATGAAGCAGCCAAAATCATACCAGAGCATTGTTTGTCTTGAGAGACTATATTTCTCAGTGAGTAAAAATATAATAACCTATTCACTAGGGAAAGAGCTGTTGTTATTGCTCGTGGACATCCAGTGCATAAGAGAACATAGTGTGTAATTACTGCCATTTTAAGTGCTATGTTTGAGAAGGACTTGGGGGGTTTGATTGACGACCATGCAAACGAGGGTTGATTGCCTTCTTGAAGATGGAAAATTATGAAAACATGGATAATTTGCAGAGTTTATCCCGCTGGAAGAGAATAAACGAGATTTCAGCAGGAATATGTAAAGATATTGTCACATCATTGAGACAGCGATGGAAGTGACAAGCAAGAAATGCTAACTACCTCATAGGATGTCGTGGGTTCGAATCTGACCCTGACGCCAGTATATTTGGAGTTTACAATTTCTCCTCGTGGGTGCGTAGATATTTATCCGGGTCCCCTGATTTTTCCCTCCACATTTCGATGCATGTGTTAAGAGTATTTGGCTGCTATATACTTCCACATTGTAAGCCACTTTGGTGAGCCATCTTTTGTAGCCAGGTTGCTTCTGAAAAATATATATATATTGCTCAGTGGGCCTTACCTGGTAAAATAAATTAAAAATAGTTAATTTTAATAGTTTAAAATAGAAATGCATCCGTGTGCACGTCCATCTAACAAATGAAGCAATCGAATCAGCATGTATGTAGGTGCTAAGGCTAAATCAGATTGTTAAATCGCAGGATCGTTAGACATGGTGACAGCTTGGGAAGGTTATCATTGAGCAGTGGATTTATCATGGCTGATGATGCATTTGAAAAGGATTAAGGTTGAGAAGCCGAGCCGAGTGACAGAACACAACATAAAAATAAAGACTGTGTACCATCTACCCAATGCATTTTACCTATGCCACTTCTTTGTTGACATTCATCACGATAAACTATGTCAAAGTATATGTTTTTTACGTTTAAGTTGTATAACTTAACAGTTGGATCAATATCATGCATTCATGGTGCTCATTTTGCATTCCTGCTATATTCCAGTGTATTACATATCCGATAACATTATGACATAGGTATATTTAATATAAGAAAGTGAATTACAAGTGAAATACTTTTAAACAAATCAGGATAAGAAACGGAGTTATTGGTTGAAAATGTGGCATGGTGACAACATAAAGGAATACAATCTTGCAAAACAAATGCATGCAAAAGTATTTCTGAAAAAAATAGAGTTTACTCTTGATTTGAAGCTTTCGTGACTGCTGTGGTTGTCCCACCTGATGAAGATTGCTTGTGTTGCGATCGAAACGTCGTGATTTGTTTTATTTTATTTTATTTATATCTACGTGACTTTACCGAAAGAACCAAAGAGTAATATAGAGTTTATTATGCAATTACAAAGTGTGAGAAATACCACAATTATGCTCAGGGATCTGCACTTCAAATATGTAATGGAATAAACCTCGGCAAAATGGTAAATGAACCCTCAACAGTGTGATAATATGCCACCATTCCACATTCTTCAGTTTATGAATGTTTTGCAGCAATGCCATTTGAGCACATAATTATTTCAGTACCATATTTTTAGGTTGATCACATATCGTATTGTTCTGTACTTTTAAGCTCTTGAACATCCCATATTACTCATTTTAAAGTTTCATCACCAGCTGTTTGTATTGTATCGACCCTAAAAATAATTACTTTTCTTTTAATGAGGAATCCATTTAATTGCCATCTTGCATATGCAGACTCAGGGAATACAGATAGATGTTGTCACCACCAAAGAGTACATGTATCTACCAAATAAAAACGGGTAAAAGTGAAACTTTGAAAATAATTAAAGTAGTTTGTCATTGTTGAACAGGTATTCTTGCAAAATTGATTTTTATTAAGATACTGTTACATACAAAGGAGGACATTAAATCATACAGCATTGCACATAATCTGTATGCAAGTAATGTTTGTTTTTTGCTATTGGTCAAAGCTGCCCCTGGTGCATTTCCCAACGCCTAACGCTGAAAACGCGTGTTTAAAGTATCCACAAAATATCACCAACATATTTTTTTGCAGGTGGATACACAGTGGAGTGCTAAAACCCAAAAACGGCTCTCGTGTAGAAAATGTCTGCCATCAAAACGCTGGAGTCCAGTCACGCAGTTTGTGAGGGCACGTGCATAACCTTGTTTTTTTTTTTAAATCACGCCCAACGAATGCCTCCTAGTGCCACACTGTACGTGGAAAAAACTCTAAATCACTTATAGTAAGGCCAAAGAACAGCACATCCGCTGCCAGCTGTAGGTTAATACATTACTTTATTGACCGTTGGATTATCTTTCATTATATTGTGGCACCTTTTAAGCCAAACCTGCTGTGGGGCCCGACGTCCACCCCCCCGCCCTCGCTAGGCAGGTGGGGCGCGACGTCCGCCCGTTCCGCTCCCTCCTCCACCGCGTCGGTTGGTTCCAGCCGGACCCCCGCCGACCGAGTGATGGGCCCCCCCCTCCATGCTAGCGCACTCTCTGAGGGACATACTCATGCCGCTGGCTCGTAGCCGCACGCAGTTAAACCACACACCTGTGCACCCCGCAGCTATCGCTAACACAGGGGCATGCACGCGCTCACACCTTCATGTGCACGCTGCGGTCCCATGTTCACTCTTAACGCACGTTCCCCCACGCAGTCGCTCCACACAGAAATCACAGACACCACAACTATGGTCTGTGCTCACTTTTATTCTCAGCGCAAACCCCGCACTACCCGGGGGGGAATATTTAGCGAGAAGAACCTAGCCTACTGCTGCCTCAGTCCCCAGATACTCAAACGCCCTACCACGTACCTCGTAGCTGTACTCACGGCGTCGCACGGATGCTGTGAGAGTCGGATGGAAGAGGACGAAAAAACTTTGCCTATCACTGCCTCGTGGCGGCACTCGCTGGCGCCACACGGATGCTGCGAGTGGCTCGAGAAGGCAGGACGGCAGGGGGGGGTGGGTCTTGGCAGCCCAGATGTTGAAGAAAAGATCTCCCTTGAACAGCCCCAGGCTCCCCTTTTATCCCCCTGACTTCAAAAGCCCGGGGTCGTGTTGTGCCACGCGGCCAATCGTACGCCTACCTGTGATTACCACAGTTTTTTTTTGTCTTTACATGGAGCATTGCTGCTGCTGCTTCTGCGACTCATTGTCTGGCCGTCCGTATTCATAAATTATTACTCACCCTTGTTAATCCGGAATGATGCCCGACTAGCGAATACACACCTTGTGAGTGTGTATTTGGTATGGGGGTCAGGGTAGGTCGTGGCACTGCGATCCCATGATCTTATGATCTGCCCTTCTCACTTTCCTCCTAAGGACTTTTCGGATTAAATGCCGTTGTGCCAGACAATCCCCTGCCAGGACAATACGTGTGAGCGCTGCGTGTGTGTGCTCAGTGTGGGGGCCAGTTGGGGTCGCTGGGCTTGCAGAGTTGCTTCAAGGCCGTGGCACCACATAGCCCCCCAAGGTGCCCGTCCCCGTCCCGGGCTGACTGGAGCACGTCGCCTGGGTCGCTCCAACCAGGTAGCGCCGCGGAGTCCACGGGACCTGCCCGGCTCTCATCGCTGGTTTCGTGGGTGGTGGCTCAGCTTTTCGAGGCCCCAGTGGTGGTCTCCGTTTCCATTCCAGAGGCTCCTCCTGCCCTCCGGCGTCAGCTGGCTGGGGAACAAAATCAGGGGCAGAGGGGTTTAGGTGCCGCTGCACTCATCGCCTCCTTGCTGGGCTGGGGTCTGCTGGGAACTCGGGCCCAGCAGGTCCCATGTATGGCGTGAGGCCATCGGGTATGGGGGGAATGGGTTGTGTGGGGGTTTCGGGGTTTCAGGGCACCCGAGAGGCGGGTGCCTGCCCAGCTGGGTCTGCTTTCATGCATTTCAATCGGCGGACGTTAACCACCCCTCTCCCCGCCTTAGATCAGCACCGTCCAGGGTCCTCGCCAGTAGGTGGACAGCTTCCCCACCTGTCAAGCCCCTAAGGCAGGGTATGCAGCCATACCTTAGAGCCTGCCGATTAGAAGGGGCGCCCTGCGGCCTCCCCCTGGTGGTCGGCCTGACCACGGGCTACTTGCAGGGTCCCCATCAGGTGCTCCACGGGCTGGCTTTCCTCCTACGGTTGTGGCAGGAGAATGCCGAACAACAGATCTGCCAGTAGGCGAGACTCATGACCAAACATCATGAGGAACGGGATCTGTCCAGTAGACCTGTGTACTGTGGTGGTGTAGGCAAACAGGGCATAGGGGAGGTGTTCGTCCCAATCCTGCTGATTGGCAGACGCCATATGTTTGAACTTTCCGGCCAAGGTCTGGTTCACGCGTTCCACCATACTATTTGCTTGGGGGTGGTACGCCGTGGTTCGGTCCTTCTGGATCCTGAACACCTGGAAAATAGCTCTGCCTTGAACTCACTACCCTGGTCGGTAATGACTCCTTCGGGGGTTTTCCATGTTTGAGCACGTAATGCTCAACAAACGCCCGGGTGACCACAAGGGCCATCTTATCGGGGATGCCCACTGCCACTGGATAGCGCGTAAAATACTCCATAGCCACGAATATGTACCGGTTGCCACGGTGGGACCGTGGGAATGGCCCCTGTATGTCGACCCCAACCAACTGGTTCGCCCGGCTGATGTGATACGGCCTCAGGGGCAGCTGATACTGCTCCAGTTTCTGCCCACACTGTTGACAAGCGTGGCAGCCCTGTACCCAGGCCCCCACATTTCGGATCAGTTTGGGCCAGAGATACTGGTGACGCAGGGTCTCCCGAGTTCGCTGTTCCCCATCATGGCCCCCGAGCAGGTGTTCATGCACCAGCTGCAGCAGCTGGGGCCACACCCGGGCAGGAACACAGATGCACCCTGGCTGCCTTGCCTCAGATAGTTCCCACACCACTCCATCCTTCACACACAACCGGGAGTACAACCCACTCCAGGCTCCGTGTACGGTGACCTTTTCCTCCTGTAGGGCCGCCTCCACCACCGCCAGGTCCGGGTCCCGCCACTGTGCCTGTCGCAGCTGTTCATTGTCCAGGCCAGGGAACACACAGCCGACATCTTCTTGGATCCCGCCGGGTTGGTCAGAGCATCCCATCGGGCCCATGGGTGCAGGATCCGTGCCTGCCCGGCAGCCCCACTGGCCCCCGGGTCCTTCAGCAGGGACCTCTGTGACACATACGGTGATCTCTCTGAACAGAGGGGGGTTAGTCTCAGGGCCCCCCAGGGGGGCCGCCACCTGTTGGTAGCGCCCCCCCCCCCCCCCCGTAAAACATGGGCAGGCCTCCTCAGCCTGTGTCTCGGGGCACACCGCGGGTTGCCTGGACAAAGCGTATGCGTTTGCGTGCGTCCATCCAGCCCTGTAATCGATCTGTAGCTTATTTTCCTGCAGCTGCGTCAGCCAACGGGCCATCTGCCCCCGTGGTTCCTTGAAAGTGAGGAGGAACTGCAGAGCATAATAGTCAGTGCGCACGCAACATCTCTGGCCATACAGATACGGCTGGAACTGCTTGCAAGCAAAAATCACGGCATACAGTTCCTGACGGGTCACGCAATAGTTCATTTCGGCCCTGCTCAAGGTCCGGCTGGCGTATGTGATGACCCGCTCTGCCCCATCCTGCACCTGTGACAACACGGTGCCCAACCCACTGCTGCAGGCGTCAGTGTCCAAGATAAAATCTGCAAAAAAGTCAGGGAAAGCCAGGGTGGGGGTATGGGTGAGGTGGTCCTTGAGGGTGGTGACGGTCGTCTGCCAGGCCTCTGTCCAATGCTAAGGGTTCTTAGGGGAAGTGAGTTGGATTAGGGGACGTGCAATCTCACTGAATCCCTTCCCAAATCGACTGTAATAAGTGGCTAGCTGCAGAAATAACCGTATCTCCATCAGGTTCCTCGGCTGCAGCCATTACACTATGGCACGTACCTTTTCCGGGTTGGTACGCACCCCTGCCTCACTGACATGGTGTCCGGGGTATGCCACCTTGCGCTGCGCAGTATAACACTTATACGGTTTGAGCTTGAGATGAGCTGCTCGCAGTCGTTGGAACACCTCCCGCAACCTGGACCAGTGTTCAGACAGTGACCTACTGAATACTATCATGTCATCCAGATAAATCACGCACTGTTCTCTCTGCAAGCTCGGCATCACCAACTCCATCAACCGCTGGAACGTCGTAGGTGCGTTAGTGAGTCCGAACAGAAGTACTCGGAACTCAAACGTGGTCTTTGACCGATCCTCCTCCGCCATCTCCACCTGCCAGTACCTGGATGCCAGATCTCAGGTGGGGAAATAACGTGCCCCCGCGAGGCTTTCAAAGGTGTCATTGATGCGAGAGTAACTGCATTCAGCTTCCGAAAATCAACACAGAATCGTGTCGACCCATTCTTTTTTATCACCAGCACAACCGGGGCAGACCAGGGCTCGATGAGGGCTGGATTATGTTATCGCGGAGCATATCCGTGACCGCCTCATTGATCTGGGGCCGTTCGGGTGCGCTCCCTTGGTATGCAGGGAGTTTAATGGGTCGGGCTGCACCTTTGTCAATTTAGTGCTTGACGAGGTCCGTCCAGCCAACATCCGAATCGTGCTCACTAAACACGTTGGCGTACTCATGTCGTAACCCTCACAGCTGATTGGCCTCCACCTCGGCTAAATCTGCCCAGGGTACCCATAGCGCGTCATGCAGGGGCACACCAGGATAGCGGCCGCGGGCTTGAAATGGAGGCGATCTGGCTCCTGTCCCAAGAACGGAATCCGCTCCCCGCTGCCCTCCATGGTGGCACATTGCTGGCAGGGCCGCACGTTGAGCCGCAACTTTTCCAGGAGGTCGGTCCCTGCAATACACTCGTGGCATAATATGCTCGACAAATATAACTTCTGGTTACGCACCTGATGTCTGAGGCAGACCTCACGGGTGACCCTCCCCAGCAGGCCCATCCCAGCTCCACTCGCATTGTGCAGCACGCGGTCCGTGGCCTGTTAGTGGCCCACGTCAACCCCGACCAAGCTGCAGTGTGTTGCGCTCAGTGTGGAGGCCGGGGGGGGGGGGGGTCGCGGCGCTTGCAGAGTTGCTTTGAGACTGTGGCACCACACTGCCCACCGCTGAATAGTTGACCAAGTAATATATCACAAAATGATACTGTGTGCGTGCATGTCTGTGGTGAGTGTTTATTTGGAGTGGTTATGAGGCAGTTGTTAAACTGTGCATAATACAGATGAACATATACAAATTCAGTGGGAAGTGGTATCTGAAAATGGCTGAGGCCTCTAACTAAATCTGATTGAGCCCTGGAGAGACAAAGCTGTTGCAAATATAATACAGAGATGAACACTTAAATGTGTGCATACCAGCCTTAAAAACCTCTCGAGAATAACTACCTTTACCAAACAATCTATACACTTTAAAGGCTTGTCTTTATAATGTATTATGCAGTGGGATGATTAGCAGTATGGGAAATGCTCCATTCAGAAAAAAAGCATATGGACTTAATCATTTGCAATCTGCTCTGGTCGTTTATAAAACTTGTCTACGACCCTGATATCAGAAGACCCTGATATCAGAATATCATAATCCTTGCATGTACATTAAATGCATATATTGTGTAGTAATTACATTGCTTGGGCTGTGGTAATAGCCGCACATACATTTCAATCTATTGTCTTGGTTTATGACTAGTTTAAAGAAAGCGTCAATGTGGACTCAAGTTACATCAATGTTAGTTTATTTCAATGCAATATAAAATTCACTTTGTATAATGAACTTACATTATTTTCATTTTCCTAATTATGGTAATAATATTCTTGGTTCTTTCGGTAAAGTCACGTAGAAGGGAAACAATAAAATAATAAAAATGTAAAACAATAAAATTCTCACGACGTTTCGACTGAAACACAAGCAATCATCATCAGGTGTGAAAACCACAACAAGAAAATTTGAAAAAAGTGGCGTTTTTTTAACGTTAGCACCACGGAGAGCAGTCACGAAAGCTTTAAGTCAAAAGTTATGGCAATAACATTACATCAGTTATCTGGGCAATATAGTACTTTTTAAAGCATTCATGAAATCTCTCGACTCACATTTATTGTTGTTATCAGCATCTGCTAAGGCTGACATTTAGCACTTCAAGTCTTCAACAACTTAGTATGTCAAAACAGCCTCTCCTGATGCCTCCAACGATCATGCATTTTTTTCCATTTGGGTACTCGATGGTCGTCACAAGGAGACCCCCATAGCTGTAGAGTACCAGTGAGAAGGATTGGTCAATGTGTCACGCTGTCAAGACTGACACTGCTCCAAATGCTGCTCATCATTGCTAGTCGCTATACAGTATGTAAAGTGTCTCCTGATGTTGTAACAAGCTCGTGGTTATTACTGGATGTCCCCATGTGTTGGGTTTCTGAGATATTGAACGTCATCTTACCATTTGTCCAAAGCCAACTTAACGTCCGACATGTCACCTACAATTTGTTTTCTCACATGATCCTTCATGCTGGCATGTTGGCTCCACAGCGAATGATGTCGAAAGTCAATCACTCAATTTTAATGCACACATTTTTCCCCCATGATTCATAATTTAATGATTAAGCCCAGTCTGTAATTCAATTACTGTAATGCGTGTGGAAAAGCAGTGTTAAAATAATTTTCACCACAAATGGGGTCATTGCACCACTGAAATAGATAATTGATATGTAATGGAATTCGATCAACGACAAGAACTATCTGTTTCTATTGAGCAATGCCGCATCTTTAATATTTTAAAGATAGATAGCACCCCGGTTTAACGTCTCATGGTATTGCTAGCACCTTCTAGAGCACAGTACATTTTGTATGATGTTAGAATCATGTATTGTCTTGCAAGAAATGTGCCAACACTAAGTCTGCTAAGTCAGATCCTATATCAGACAACACAATCAAATAGCTTGAGTAATAGCGATAATATGCAAGCTTTTACATTAATGACATTACATCGTCATTTAGATACATTAGCGTCTTTGTAAACTATGAGAAACCCATAAAAATGATTTTTGCTTGTATTAAGTAATTTCCAGACATCTTTGCTGGACTAGTTTCTGGTTCATTAATTAAATCACACACATGAAACTTATTTTCTGGCACTTCACAAAGATATGTCTTTGATCAGCATTGTCTTTTGGGCTTAGCTTGGTAATATAAGTGGGTGGCTGATGTAATTAAGTTTTTTTTCATATATATAAAGTATTTATCTTTTCTATGATATTACTTTTTAAACGTTTAAGTCATACTTGCCAAACATTAACATCACAAAATAACAAAATGATTGCAAATCTTCATTATAATTATTTTTCAACGTGAAATTTGCCAAACACCATTCACAACATAACTCCACCACCTCTTAGCACAATTATTTAGCGATGATATATATACATTTTTAGTGGTGTAACATTTGTGAGGTGATTGGTAGTTAAAGGATGAGATGTATTTTTTTATTTGTTGGGTGTTTAAATGAACGATGCGGTATAAAACTGATCATTAATCTAATTAAAATTTTAATAATGTGGAATGTAAGTGCTTTACATGACAAAGTGTTTTACATAATAACACACAGATCACACACACTCACCGGGGCTAAATGAAGGAAAAAGAGAGAAAGAAGGGACAACAACAAACATGTGAAGAACCATCTGAAACAGGGACACAACGATAATTCATCAAAACACGCACACCGCAACAGGCGTTGAAAATCTGAGCATTAGCGAGTCCAAAGAGGAGTCCAGCAAACTCTATTAAAAAATGGCTGGCCCGGTCCACCATCCCGGAACACCAAAAAATCACCACTATCCAAAATCACTTAAACGTATTTGCCAACCCTGCCGATTTAGGTGATTGGCTGCCGATATTTAAACTTTTCTACTCTACTGATTTCAGAGAAAACCATTCCACGGCAAAAAAAACTTTGAAAAATAAACGTAGGTGCGTTTTTTTGCGGAAATATTGTTTTGATACATATTTTGGCACTGGCTTCTTCAGCACCGTTGCCGTGGGGTTACATTAACAGATTGACATGCTAATCTCTAGCAACACAATGGCCGAGATATACCTAGCTCTGCGATCTTACATTTACTTGCAAATTTCATCTCTAGCCCCGCCCACTTTCCCTTTGGTTGTACCCATCTCAAACCTATATAACCTTTGGCTGCGGTCGCTCTCTCGCTGTATTTCTTCCTGCCTCAGCAGTCCGCCTGCTGTATTTTTTTCAACTGAAGATGGTTACTTGTGTTGCGATCGAAACGTCGTGATTTTTTTATATTTCATTATTTTTCTATCTACGTGACTTCACCAAAACACCCAAAGAGTATGAATTCCTGCAGTCACGAAAGCTTTAAGTCAGGATTCATAATTTAACATTTGATCTTTTTAATTCACAGATTATATCCATTTAGCTTTTTGTATCATTGGTTTTCTAAATAATCCAGAAATGCACACCATCCCATCAATATTTTGTTCATAATAAATTCAGGTTTGCCAACAACCACCGATTTTGTCCTTCCCCCGCACTTCTGTTATCCTTTCCCGGCACCTCTGATTAGCACTTTTGGCAATATACGGTGGCGAAAGAAGTTGAACATGCATACACCATACATACACCCACATTCACCATTATTGTAGTTGAGGTAGGCCACGGGAGAGACCCTGTGCCACAACAGCAATACGGGAGGAGGTAAGTGGAAAGGAGGTCAAGCAAGGGTCAGTAGGCAGTGATATGGGAATTAGAGTTGCCACCTGTTCTGATTTTCCCAAGATCGTCCTATGTCTATGAGGTGGCTGTCCTGGGAAATCTGAAAGTCTTCTTGAGAAGTTAAAAGTGCCGTTTTCTTGTCAGGTGCATAATGATGCACCACACAAGACAATGCATATACATGTAGTTCTACCCTCTTCCAGGATAATGATATATTCTTATTTCCCTGACAGACTGGTTTTTGTACCTCAGAGATGGCATAATCAATGACATTGCAATGAATGGTAATGCATACAAACTCAAGGTCGTTTTGGTGTTAGTGACAGTGAATTGAGCTGCAATGTCTGTAAAGTGGTTTTGCTGAAAGCTAACAGCTGGCCAATCAGCATGCAGGGGGGTTTGATAGCCAGCCAATGCGAATATGGCATTTCAAGGACGTCTGCGTTTGTACATTTTCATGATGTGACGATTCATCTTCTTGGTTCTTTCGGTAAAGTCACGTAGAATGGAAATAAATATAAAACGTAATAAAATTCTCACGACGTTTCGGCCACAACACAAGTAGCCTTCTTCAGGTGAAGGCACAGAACTGTCGGGACGACAGTGCTTCAATGAACACTGCTAAGCTTGGCAGCATCTTTTAAGAGGAGCAGAGCGCCTTGACAAAGGAGTTTACATATCAACAGAAGAATTTAGCATTGAAGTAGCTGTGTTAATGTGTTGGATTAGCAGGGTGTTAAAGTCAGATATTAACATGTAACTGGGAGATTAGCATGATGTTTGTGTGAGGGATTAGCATGTAACTGGTCACGGAAGTAGCTATGTTAAAGTCAGACTTTACATATCAACAGAGGCATTTAGTATATTGACGCTAAAGAACTGCAACTATCCAACTATCATACAATAAGCCGATGTGAAAGAACTAAGTATAAACTACATCAATATAATAAATGTACTCAATATATTCTTCAATAAGTTGAGCTATTAACATAGAGTAACTGGGTATACACTACACTATAATGAATACCATATAGTAAACTGATAAAAAACTAAAATATAAACTATGTTATCAAACTAAATATACTCTCCAATCAGCTGAGCTACTAACAATAAGTCGTTATACATTACAATTCTACGTCGAAAAAAGTGGCGGTTTCTTTTTTCTTTTCAACGTTAGCACCACGGAAAGCGACGAGCTTTGTTCAGACGGACGAGTCCATCTATGCTCGGAACGGAGGAGGGGGGAGAGAGAGAAACAGCCACGATGCGCTGCTCTGTCCTGTGTTGCGTTACAACTATGCTATAAACTAGACTACTATGCATTACAATGGTATACCTTCCAATCTAAACTACATTTTATAATATCGTATACACAGCCCAATGTAAGCTCTAACATTATGCATTATATTGATGTCTCCAACTAAACTTTTTTCTACATTACACGACTATACACCGTAATATACACTGCCATAGACAAACCCCACCCTTGAATTATACAATGCGTTACTATACACTACCCTATACAGTGAGGGAAAAAGTATTTGATCCCCTGCTGATTTTGTACGTTTGCCCACTGACAAAGAAATTATCAGTCTTTAATTTTAATGGTAGGTTTATTTGAACAGTGAGAGAGAATAACACCAACAAAATCCAGAAAAACACATGTCAAAAATGTTATAAATTGAATTGCATTTTAATGAGGGAAATATGTATTTGACCCCTTCTCAATCATAAAGAATTCTGGCTCCCAGGTGTCTTTTATACAGGTAACGAGCTGAGATTAGGAGCACACTCTTAAAGGGAGTGCTCCTAATCGCAGCTTGTTACCTGTATAAAAGACACCTGTCCACAGAAGCAATCAATCAATCAGATTCCAAACTCTGCACCATGGCCAAGACCAAAGAGCTCTCCAAGGATGTCAGGGACAAGATTGTAGACCTACACAAGGCTGGAATGGGCTACAAGACCATTGCCAAGCAGCATAGTGAGAAGGTGACAACAGTTGGTGCGATTATTCGCAAATGGAAGAAACACAAAAGAACTGTCAATCTCCCTCGGCCTGGGGCTCCATGCAAGATCTCACCTCGTGGAGTTGCAATGATCATGATAACAGTGAGGAATCAGCCCAGAACTACACGGGAGGATCTTGTCAATGCTCTCAAGGCAGCTGGGACCATAGTCACCAAGAAAACAATTGGTAACACACTACGCCGTGAAGGACTGAAATCCTGCAGTGCCCACGAGGTCCCCCTGCTCAAGAAAGCACATATACATGCCCGTCTGAAGTTTGCCAATGAACATCTGAATGATTCAGAGGACAGCTGGGTGAAAGTGTTGTGGTCAGATGAGACCAAAATGGAGCTCTTTTGCATCAACTCAACTCGCCGTGTTTGGAGGAGGAGGAATGCTGCCTATGACCCCAAGAACACCATCCCCACCGTCAAACATGGAGGTGGAAACATTATGCTTTGGGGGTGTTTTTCTGCTAAGGGGACAGGACAACTTCACCGAATCAAAGGGACGATGGATTGGGCCATGTACCGTGAAATCTTGGGTGAGAACTTCCTTCCCTCAGCCAGGGCGTTGAAAATGGGTCGTGGATGGGTATTCCAGCATGGCAATGACCCCAAAACACATGGCCAAGGCAACAAAAGAGTGGCTCAAGGAGAAGCACATTAAGGTCCTGGAGTGGCCTAGCCAGTCTCCAGACCTTAATCCCATAGAAAATCTGTGGAGGGAGCTGAAGGTTCGAGTTTGCCAAACGTCAGCCTCGAAACCTTAATGACTTGGAAAAGATCTGCAAAGAGGAGTGGGACAAAATCCTTCCTGAGATGTGTGCAAACCTGGTGGCCGACTACTAGAAATGTCTGACCTCTATGATTGCCAACAAGGGTTTTGCCACCAATACTAAGTAATGTTTTGCAGAGGGGTCAAATACTTATTTCCCTCATTAAAATGCAAATCAATTTATAACATTTTTGACATGCGTTTTTCTGGATTTTTTTGTTTGTCTTCTGTCTCTCACTGTTCAAATAAACCTACCATTAAAATTATAGACTGATCATTTCTTTGTCAGTGGGCAAACGTACAAAATCAGCAGGGGATCAAATACTTTTTTCCCTCACTGTACTTTATACTATAAAATATTAGACTTGTAATATTACACTATGTATTATTCTACCAACCCTACTGTATACCAGACTGCTGTATATTCACTATACAATTACGATACTATATATTGCCTTATGAATTATGTTCAACATTACATGTTATAAACCATACCATTGACCGTCGTTTGAAAGGTATTAAGAGGCAGTGCCAGCGAATGGACTGCGGTCTGAAAGTCATCGTAAAATACAATCAATCAAGAACCGAAATGGTTTACAAACAAACTGAGGGCACCCCAATGGGCTCCCCCCTATCTCCGGTTGTAGCCAACGTTTTCATGGAAAAATTTGAGACTGACGCCATCCAGACTGCCACTCGTCCGTCTGAACACAAGCTTGTCCCTCACACTAACATGCTAATTTATATGTTAACTCCTTTGTCAAGGCGCTCTGTTCCTCCCTCACAGCTTAAAAGACGCTGTCCATGCTTGGCAGTGTTCACTCAAGCGCTGTCTTCTGGACAGTCCTGTTTCTTCACCTGAGGAAGGCTACTTGTGTTGTGGCCGAAACGTCGTGATAATTTTGTTTGATTATGTTTTATTATTATTTTATTTCCATTCTACGTGACTTTACCGAAAGTACCAAGAAGATGAATCCATGCAGTCACGAAAGCTTTAAATCGAAATTTAGGTTTCTATTGACGTCAGAACCCTTCAAATTGCAATTTAAAAAGTAACCTTGTGGCTAGAGGGCTAATACCGTACTTCTGATTAAGATCGATGGTTCACATTTGGGTCTCACACCCACTTGTTATTTAATTGGGATCTCAAGAGTAGCAAGTAGATATTCTCAGCACATTTGCGACTACCTACACACACAAAGGAAATACCACGATATTTTGTTTAATGTAATAATCTAAAATTCCACAGTTGAGGCTTAACATGTTTAGTTTTCCATGCAACAAAAACTTTTCCAGGGTATATGAAAAAGTACACTCAGCGAGATGTGTTTTCAAAACAGCTTTGGTAAAACAATATCATGACGTGAGCATGGTAAGATGTGTGGAGCACTCACCCTTTACCCCGCTACACAGAATCAGCCAATCAATTAACTGTGGTGCACCCATTTTTACTTCTGGATAGCCAGCGACCTCTGGGTTGCGAGCCCAGTGCGCTTCCCATTATACTGCACAATGAATATAATTCGTTTGTAAAGATAATCTTGATCATTCCTTAAGATTTTCAAATTGATTTTAGTAAATGTATCACTGCATGAGATACAGCCTCCTTTTAATCATGCAATAATACCACAAGTAATTGCCTACATTTAAGAAGACGAAGAAAAAAAAACACCATGAAATTCATTGCAAACAGTATGCACTTAAATGGTAAGCTCATGAAACATGTGTAAAGTGAGATATAGATCAAAGTTTGCAGCCTTTCTTTCATTTAGATGTTTCATTTAGGAGAGATGTACCGTACGGCTGAATTTTGCTGCTGTGGCAGTTTCCAACCTGCCGACTTATTGCAGCAATTTCTCACAACATCACAATAGCAAGGACAGCCATAAATAAAGAACTTCTGTTCTCTACAGGGGACAACAATTATTTATATTTTTAAAACCCACACATATGAAAGCAAGAAAAAGAAAATGAACTGTTATGTTTTTAATGCGCTTGAATGAACATCATGAATGAGATGTGTTTATTTAAATTGCAATTTGTTTATACTGTATTTAATAGAAAAAAAGGAGTATTTAACGGCACGTATATATATGTCACGTTACATTATTTTTTAAAAGATACAATTCACTTTCAATGTTGATTTGCACAACGTTACCAGCCACAAATTTTAACATCCAGCTGGACGTAACATTACTCTCAATATGGACATTACTATATGGAACCAAGGGCACATCTGAGTCAGGTGATGGCATGATACCCAGCAACCCGGAAACACTTCAGATGAATATTGATCACTGTACAGATGTATTAACATACGGCATTCGTATTGCACATATATTCAGAAAGTATAAATACAATGTGTATTCTAACAATCTGTGCTGCATGTGTCTTAAGTAGACAGACAAAGAGAAAGACCCCTGTATACCATTAACATACTTGGGGCAAGTGCTGTTCATGGGCACATACGAAGGCCGACATGGCACACGAGGGGGTAGGTGGCCAGCACCATGCCTGGCCGCCTTTGTCTCCCGAGTGGCGATGTTGACACATGGCACCAGGTACTCATCTGAGGGTGAGTCGAACTAGTGCAGGCCCATGACCGGTTCAGATAATCGGCACTGATGTTGGCCGTGAGCGGGAATCAAACTGGGGTCGCCTAGTTGATAGCACGACGCGCTAACTGCTACACCACCGCTTCCCACGAAGTAGACAATGCAATCACAGTGTTAATTACTGCTGCCAGATTATATGAATTCATATGTTTGTGTAGCAGTGAATCTCCTCTTATCTACAATGAAGTGGTGGGTAACTTTAATACATTTTAAAAAATTGTTAATAAAGAGGTGTTATTCATCCCATTACCAATGAAGATTACTTTTATCCACGCTGATGCACGATAAGCCATGATAATCGTGGATAGTGTGATGAATTGCCACGCACCTTATCTTATCTGAAAGGGAACATTTTAGATAATATGATGAGGTGCAGTGGTGTAGTGTTATAATATATTGCTGTGTGCCTCATAGTTTTAGTGTAAATTTCATCGACTGGAAATAACTAAAAGTAGTGGAAACTGGCATTCTCAAAGTTCATTATTTTATTCATTGTACGCCATCTTCATTCATCACTATTATCATAATATTTTTTGCCAAGGTGCACAAAATACCATTATGGCTGAAGAACAGCAGTTAAAAGAAACAATGTGAGTTCAACCGACAGGAAGATAATTAAACATTCCGTTTTGGATCATATCCTGAATACAGTGCATATATATCCTTACCTTCTATACTGCACGGATTTATATTAAATTGAATCTCCTGACCTCTCGTCATGATATGTATAAAATACAATCACAGGTACATGTAGTTTCTTTAAAAAAAGATTGAGATTTAAAAAATCCTATTTTATGCAAAAGCAAAAGTAAAGGTACGAGCCACACTGCCCCCTCTGAATTTCTGTCACATGATAACCTCTCCAGAGTGGAAGAACACGAGTGCCTGGAATCAACACCTCAGTCGAGACCCAGCCATCGCACCTGCTGGCTTTGCCATTCCTCAAAGACCCTGGTATAACCAACAACCACATCATAACATCATCAGGCCAATGCGCACATCTCCTTCATGAATACCAAATTAAAGACAAGGCAGAGTAGTGCGATAATGGTCATGCAACCCAGACTATGAACCACATAGTAAACCACTGCAGTCTGCGTTACTTCAACGGAGGAGGAATAGCAACACTACACGAACCCCTGAAGCCCTCTCGTGGCTAGCAGACTTTAACATTTTCATTTAGCGTGTTAACATATAGCCATATACAAGAATAGAAGAACAACCTCCCCATCAGCAACCTCATGAACGACCGCCACTAATCCTCAGACCCTCACGGTAAGAAATTGGTGGCTTCATAGTAGGCATTCAACAATTCACCTCACCAGTGATTTGATTAATTTTAACAATTCAGGATCACAATTATATTCAACATTATCTGTTTTTTGCCGTCTAGTTTTTTTATTGTTTATATTTTGGTCTGTTTCGTCTGTGCAGCTTTGTTTCCCTTATTAGTCTAGGAAGACACAGAAAAGTAATAACTTCACAACAAGTGTATTTATTAACTTTAATAGCGGCCATACAATCCAAACCATTAACCAGATTGTAAACCATTATAGTCTGTGCTTCTTTAACGGGGAAATTAGCAAAACTATATTAAGTATCTCCTGAAGCACCCTCGTGGTGAGCAGACCGACATTTGCATTTAGCTCTTGAACATATTTCCATACGGAAGAGAAAATAGAATATGCAAATCACCCTAGGCTGTGGTTAGAATTCGTACAATTCAGTGTAAATGCTAAAGCCACGTAGAGCAAAACTGAAACTAAACAAAAAGCATAATCGGAGCAGGGAAATATTATTTTGCAACGGCTACCTTACTTGGTTATCAGCATAATGCTCATTAACTCTCACAGCTGGGAACAATGTTCAACTTATCTACAATCACTGCATGCCTACATTCAGCCACCAGTCTCATCTTGTATGGTTGATATATTCTATGTTATTACGATACTGTGAAATGCAAACAAAAAACAATAAAAGCTGTGAAATGACTTCAAACCCTCTTTGTTTCACGTGTACATACAATCACAATGGAGTTCACAATTGGAATCATATTGGTTTCAAGAAAACAACCTGTGGTGCTGACATATTTACATCAGAGGTGGCAGTAATAACGTCTGTCATACATATATATGTACGTATACACGCACAATATATAAATTGCACACGTAGCAGATGTAGATATATTCTGTAAATGGGCAAACTTGTTTTCGTAACTATTTTTCACATGTTTATGAGTAGAAGACCAAGAGATAACACAGTGGTTATCACACTGTGCTATGAACTGTCTCACTTCAGTGTTAAGTTAAAACAAACCCGATTATGGGCCCATTCCTTCAACAATCGGCACTGACCAGTGTGGTGAAGTATGGTTAAACAACCCTCATGACCAGCATTGTGTAGGGGCAGTCATCTTACAATTGACTGATAAAGGGCTGTTAATTTGTATTGTTTAATTTATAAGTAAAGTGTATTTCAAGTACAGCATTATATACACATATCTATAAACACTGGCAGTTCAATCCTTATTCACCCTGGATGAAACAAGAACTTGTTTTTTACATCACAACACTGCAAAGCCTCTCCAATTAATAAAACAAGAAGAACAAATTACCTGTGTGGGGTAGCTGGCATACCGGGCAGAGAACACTTCAATCCTGAAAACGTTGAACAAGCACAGATTCGGTGATGATCGTTTGCGATTAAAATAGTGAGCCATTGAAGCCTGCATTTTCTGCTTGGAGAATCTATGTAAGGGCTAGATCAATAGATCGTCATCATGAGCCATGGTTAATCCACTGCTGAATGAAGGCCTCCCCAAGCCGCCATAACCTCTCACGATCCTGAAATCTAACAATCCACCTAGCACCAGCACGTGATCAGCACGTGATCATTCAATATTCTCTATGGTGATCCTCTCAGGTGCCTTTTATTCCCCGGCTTCCACTCCATCACTATTCTCAACCACTGTCCACCATCCCTTCGAGAAGACGTATCCTACCAAAGCCCACTTGAATTAACCGTTACATTGTCATCAATCTGTGTATGTTATCAAATACAAAATGTTCTTCTTTCTCTCAATGCAATTTAAAGCATACATTTCTTCGTAGTGTTATGCACTTTTCAGTGATTAATCATACAATGCGCAAAAAATATATACAGGAAACTTTCTAAAGGACTTTTTTCTATGTACAGTGGTCAAGTTCAAATGTTACAGTACTGCATTTTAAACACATGGAGCAGTACACGTCTCTGCTGGTGGCCTTAAGCTTCTAGTTTGCAGTGTTGGGTATAAGTATATTCAAAGAACAATGATTTAGGGTTTTCAGAAAATATATACAATACTTGGGACTGTATCGCTAGCTTTCTAATTGGGGAAATAAATTAACCAACCCACTTTGTATTTCAGATTACCCAGTAATGTAAAATGCAAAGTAATGCATTATAATTTTTCTCATAAAAGATCATTAAACGTTCATTAAAATGACTGTCAGCAGAATTCTTTATAAATTGCTTAAGTGCTTTTTTTCTATCCATATGTTACACACACGCATACAACAATATAGTACTTAGTAGTCAGTCATGGTTGCCGACAATCTGAGTACAATATTTACGAATAAGCAGTAAACAATAATGATACTTTGACTACGTTGAAATACTTTTACATTTCTTGTGAATTTATGTGAATGCAATAAATTATGGGTGTTCAAAAAATGTACTGAATAATGCAAATTAGTTACCGAATTATTTACATATTTAGTAGGGTTTGGCATTGGGAAGCCTGGATGATGCCATTAATGAGTGTTAGACATGTACATACAAAGAAGAAAACCCCACCACACATCCGAGGGATGACACTCAATACTGCCATTTCCTGGTCATTAAAGAACCTCCACACGTACAACACCATCCAAGTACTGATCGGCTCAACCTAGATAATAATTTACACTTATACAGCACATTTCACCCGGAGATCACAAGGCACTGTACAAAACACACACACACACCATAGGCAGGCTCACACCAATAAAATCCTACCCTAAAACAAACATTAAAGAAATAGTAAAAGCCCTTCAAATATTGAGTCTCAAGACGCGATTTGAATAAAGTGATGGGAGAGTCAGAAAAGTTAATGTCCAGTGGACATGTAAGAAAAGGCCCGATCACCCATCCTACAGAGATATGACCTCGGCACACACAATCGGCCAGGATCAGATGACCAAAGTACAATTCTGAGATCCAAGACGGTGGGGTGAATTTAAGATTATTGATTGCAATCTACCTTAACAACAAAAAGGTATTAACAAATGTGGCCCAAATTGAATTTATGTTATGCCAGCCCCCAAAATGGCCTCTTGGTTGATTCATCTGTAATGTCATCGTTCAAGCGTGTGTGACTGAATGTTCGAAACAGTTTCAGTAAAATAATGTTACTCTATTTCACTCTGTCAACAAGCCTATCACAAGAAGGCAACATCTTCATGGTATCTTCATCTTCATGGTATTGCCCCTATAAACTATTAATCACTGCAACGTGATACCATATAAAAAAAGGTTCCATGGAAGTTTAGACCTTGCTTCCCAGATATAAAAGGATGGCAACCTTACAATCCTTTTTGTAACGTCCATTTACACTTGCATGTGAGCAAGGACAGTTAATTTCAAAACCAAAATAAAATTAAAACCAGAACAATACACTGTGGTTGGCACTGCCTGTGCGGGTTTACAGGCATAGGTTTGGCCATGTGCAGGTCAGACAGGTGCAAAGTCATTAAATTTGAAATAATACTCGCGATAAAATACGTGACAAAAAAACTAGGTATGTATGTTTCCGGTTTGCTAGGGCCCTGTGATGTTGAGACCCCTTGTTCACAACACGAATCTGGTTCCAAGCTGATCAAATACCATTTTTCTCAGAATGATTGCTCCTCAGGAAAATGCAATTTCAGTCACATTTTTATTACTGATGAACATTTATTGCACAGGATTGAGTAACTGAAGCAGAAGAGAAAGTACTCTTGATAATTTTGTGCAGCACTGCAGAGAGGAGACGGAGTGGTGACATAATGGCGAGTGCAGTGCACTATGAACCTGGCAACCAAAGTTTGATTCCCGACCACAGCTAACAGCAGTGGCAAGTGATATCCGAACCAGTGCTGCCCAGCCAACCTCCTTTCACCAACCCGCACTGACAAGTCTAGTGAAGTATGATTAAAAAAACCTCCATAACTGACAAGGCTTGGCGAGACTTTCATCCTTTGGCGGATTGAGAACGGCTGGAATTAATAATGCTGAGAAACATTTACTGAGAAATTGGGTATGTTACTCCGTTTTACGCGTTAAACGTTTCCTTCATGAACCAATACCGCGACAGTAGTTTTTCGAGATTTATAATCATAATAATAAATCTCGAAAAACTACTTACTTATAAGTCTTTTGTATTCATTTTTAATTATTTAGTATAAATACATGTAAATTTTGATTCATATGTTATTTTTTTCTGACTTTATGTGAACGAAAATACACAAATTTGCCCGTTTTCTCATTGAAAATAGGTACATTTCTAAATATCAATGTCCTGGTCACAAAAGCAAAGATTGTGGGGAATAATAGTCATTTTCTATACGTTTCAGGCATAAGAAATTAGGAAATAACACTTACTACCAAGGAACAAAAACAATAAAAAAAATTGTTACACAGTGTTTATTTCTTTTATTAATTTAAACCTATCTACATGACTTTACCGAAAGACCTAAAGAATAGTGTTATCAGTCTATATAGTTATTTTTTAGGATATGATGAGGTTTAAAGTGTTTAGTGTATTGCTGATTATTTTAATGGTAAAACAATATAAAATAAACAAATCCATTCGTTAATATATTTTGTTTTGTTTTAAAACAACCAAAGAAGACACTTCACATCTGGTCATATACTAAGACAACAGTCCAAAGTCTAGTTGAAGCGCAGCTGGTCCTCAGAGTATGACGAATATTAAATGCATTTGAGAGGTTAATAATGAACAGATTTTCTCACTGACGTAAAACAAGTTTTGGGAGCGTGATTAATTCTCAAGGCGATCAGGAGGTTAACAATGGGGAGAACGTGATGGTTTAATTCAATTTGTTGCAGTGAGTAGAACTGTGAATATGAAGCAGCATATTACAAACAAAAGACAATAGGCACGCATGGTCGGTGCTGCTTGCAATTTGATGATGTATACCATGGATTTTTTTAAAGTAAGGTCATATGTGTAGATGCATATATCACGATATTTCTTGCATGTTTTGACTCGAGTATGTAATGCAATTTAATTTTAATCTGTCGGTTAAACACGGTGCTTAGTTTCATCTGGAACAGTCCGCAATGCTGTTCCAGGAATTGTTTTGAAATAACACTTTAATCTCAGTGTATTTAGTCATCATGATACTGTGGTGGTGTGTGTGATGCTAAACAATCTGCTTGAATAGTAGTTTTGGATGGCAGATGTCGTCAAAGACTGTTGAGTACAATAATAAAGGATTTTTATACATATGTGTGCTTGTAGCCTAGTGGTAGTGCCATACGCCAATAATCCCTTACTCTAAGACAGCCCTCACAGCGTTGAGGAAAATATTGAGTGATAAATGAAGCCCTTACTACATGCACATGCATAGACTATAGACTCCCATTAAGCCTTCTCGAGTATTATCTGAAACGATGGAAAAAAATTTAGGCAGATTGGTGGAGATTGCTTCACACTAAGACCAGAAGGCATGATAAATCTCAGCCTCAAGATGAATATTGCTGTAGTTCATAATCGATTTGTAGTTCATAATCGATTTGTAGGTCAAATCGCACGAGCACAATGGCAATGTGTGTCTTACACCCTCCTCCACCTGACACAGTCAAATAAATTTGTCACGCAAACGACTCCAATTTTAATTGCTTCAGCACACCGGCATGTTTAAGAGAAATCCACAACATTTAATGACAAATTAAACATTGTTTTGGTTCACTCTTCAGCATACTGGTGAGCTAAAGCAAAAACAAAACATTTGTGCCTTTGTCCACGTGACAACTTGATTTATTTGCCTGTGCCTTGTGGAAAAGGGTGCACAACACATATTGACATTGTGCTCAAGCGATCTCACCCAAAACATACATTTTTTTTATTATGACATTGGTCATGAAAGCCAACAAATTGAAAATAAATATTGCTCGCAACTTGTTGGGATAATTCATCTTTGAAGATGGATAATAATCCACATGCCATAATGTCAAGTGGCATCCTGCAAAACATTTCGGTGACTTCACGTAGAATGAGAATAAAATAATAAATTGATCAAATAAAATAACACAATAAAATTCTCACGTTGTTTCGGCCACAACACAAGCGGCCTTCATCAGGTGAAGGGACGAGACTGTCTGGAGGACAGTGCTGTCCTTCACCTGATGAAGGCCGCTTGTGTTGTGGCCGAAACGTCGTGAGAATTTTATTGTGTGATTTTATTTTATCAATTTATTATTTTATTCTCATTCTACGTGACTTTACCGAAAGCACCAAAGAAGATGAATCCTTGCAGTCACGAAAGCTTTAAATCGAAATTTCGGTGACTGGTTCATTGAAGTCGCCAATGATGACTTATCAAATCAAGAATGGCTTATGTCATCTCTGACAATATCTACCAGTCTTCTGCTGGTTTCACCAATGTACAGAGCAGCATGTTTTGTGCACGAATTGCAGCAGGCCGCAGTTTCGCTGTGACACACGCAACCTCGTGTGACAAGGTTCGCTTGGCCTCCAGTCACAGCTGGGACTTATGATGAAGAGGAGTCGGAGACTGTTTAAGCACTTCTTTATTCTTCAACCCACAGCAACACTCGTTCCAAAACCAACCCCGAACACGCGTCTCACAGCCCCTTTTAACCCCTCCATCTCCGCCCTCGTTTCCAATACACATCCTCGTCCCGCACGCCTGGTCCGGGTGACGTCAGTGCCCTTTAACACTTGACCCCCGTCTAGTGTATTCCCGTGCATGTGATTGGTGCGTGTTATACTGAGTGTATAGATTTCATGTCTGCGTGGTGCATGTGCGTGAGGGTGGCTCACAGAACCCTTACACCCTTCCTTGAGACAAAGCCGTCCTCGGCTCAACAACTGTATGCCTCGGCCGTTCAAAGCCAACTGTGGCCGGGCACATGTAATTTCAACAACAACAACAAAAGTGCTCCAGCTCAACTTCGTGACCTGGAGCTGACCGCCACCACAAACTCAAGCACACGGGCGAGAAGCCATACATGTGCGACGAGTGCGGCAAGACATTTCTCGTGCTCGTCCTACCTGTACGTGTGTTTTGAACTGTTGTGGACCTTTGCTATTTTAAAGATGGCAGTTCTGCTGTGTATCCTACTGCTGTCCCTCCTGGCCATATCTCGTGCCAAACTCAACTCTACCACTAGCAGCCCTAGTTATTTCTCGTCCGTACTTGATGCTCCATTTGCACTACACCTGCTAGTGAAACAGCTTAAAGCCACTTCTACACTCTGTCATTGCATCCTTTTAAACCCTATCTCTGTCCCATTACTTCACCAGCACTCCTTCTGAACTTCATTCCGCTCTTAAAAATGTCGCCATCTGTAAGCTGCTGCTATTCGTCCAAAGTTCGCCGCTCTTCATCCATTCACAGAAAATACCTGTGCAAACTATTAATTATACTTTTCTTATTTCTGGGAGATATTGAGCTTCACCCTGGTCCAAATGTAAAGAACTCATTTTATTCTGTAGATATTTCTGGCAGAAAAGGTGTTGGTGTTCTACACGTCAACATCAGGAGGCTTGTGATTAAATTAAGTCAACTAAAACTAGAAGTGGCAAATCTGGACCCAGACATTTTCTGCCTTACAGAAACATTTCTCACTCCGGTCATCAATGACTTGCAGTTTACGATTGACAACTACAAGGATCCATACTCTTTGGTTTTATTCGGTAAAGTCACGTAGGTAAAAAATAAAACAACAAAAATCACGACGTTTCGGCCACAACACAAGTGGCCTTCATCAGGTGAAGGGACGTGCTGTCATGAGGACAGCGTATTTCAAGTAGTGGTATCCCAAACTTGAGTGGAGTGAGTGAGTGGAGTGAGTGAGTGGAGTGAGTGGAGTGAGTGAGTGGAGTGAGTGAGTGGAGTGAGTGAGTGGAGTGAGTGAGTGGAGTGAGTGAGTGAGTGGAGTGAGTGAGTGGAGTGAGTGAGTGAGTGGAGTGAGTGAGTGAGTGGGGTGAGTGAGTGAGTGGAGTGAGTGAGTGGGGTGAGTGGAGTGAGTGAGTGGAGTGAGTGAGTGGAGTGAGTGGAGTGAGTGAGTGAGTGGAGAGAAATAAGCAGCTGTGAAAGTTTGGGATACCACTAGGTGAAGGGACCGTGCTGTCATGAGGACAGCGTTGGAGTGACAACAGCCAAGCCCAGGTCACGTCCTTTAAGCTGTGTGGGATGAAGCAAAACGCTTGACAAAGGAATTAGCATAAAAATTAGCACGATGTACGTAGGAGGTGCATGGGCCATGATGGACCAGGGGCAGGTGGGGACCATGACGGACAGCGGGGGGGGGGGGGGGGGGAGTAGAGTGAGTGAGTGGAGTGAGTGAGGGGAGTGAGTGAAGTGAGTGAGTGAGTGGAGTGAGTGAGTGGAGTGAGTGAGTGGAGTGAGTGAGTGGAGTGAGTGGGTGGAGTGAGTGAGTGGAGTGAGTGAGTGGAGTGAGTGAGTGGAGTGAGTGAGTGGGGTGAGTGGAGTGAGTGAATGGAGTGAGTGAGTGGAGAGAAATAAGCAGCTGTGAAAGTTTGGGATACCACTACTTGAAAAACGCTGTCCTCATGACAGCACGGTCCCTTCACCTGATGAAGGCCACTTGTGTTGTGGCCGAAACGTCGTGATTTTTGTTGTTTTATTTTTTACCTACGTGACTTTACCGAATAACTACAACCTGTTTCGGCTTGACCGAGGGTCTAAATGAGGTGGAATTGCCATATATGTTCGTAGTACTATTGCATGTTCATCAGCTCATTCCTTTTTAAAAAAAAAATATTGCTTTAAAGGTCTGGCTCTCAGAATCAATCTCCCTAAAAATCTACAGATATTGTTAGTGTGCTGCTATAGACCACTTAGTGGTAAGGATGTCGAAGCTGGGATTGCACTGAGGGAGCTTCTTGGGGGCCTCCCTAAAGGTGAAATAATTTGAATGGGTGATCTGAATTGGAATTGGCTAAACCCGCTGGCCGTGGCCACAAATTTTGCAGATTAATTTAACCTATTTTAATTAATAAATGTCCCCACAAAACCCAACCTAAAAAATCCGGGACAGTCATCTCTGCTTGAAATCCTATTGACTAATGCCCCTCACAATTTCCCACTCACTGGTTTTCTGGGTAATAACCTTAGTGATCACTCCCTCATATTTGGGGTGAGATCGTTAGCCAGACCCAAAGCCCCCCCTAAATTGGTTGATAAGCACTCCATGAGACACTTCAGCATACAGACATTTACTAATGATGTGCTTCATTCGGATATTGACAAGGTCTGTGATATCCCCAACTGACTACGGCTTGGGAGACCTTCAGGTATACGTTTCTCCAAATTCTTAACAAACACGCTCCGTTGGTTAGATTTAAAATTAAAGGCAACCGCCCACCATGGTTTGATCCTTTGATTACTAACCTCATGAAAACTAGGAACAAGGCTTGGGCATGTGCTCAGAAAAGAAATTTGGTCAAAGACTGGCTATAATACAAGATTTTAAGGAATAGATGTTTCAATAAAATACGGCATGCAAAAAATTCTTACTTTTCCTCCACTCTCCTGGAATCACATGGCAACGCCAGGATCTTCTGGAAAACAGTCAAATGTATCGAAAAGGCATCTAACACAGGTAATCTTCACATTTCACTTAACCGAAATCGGGACTATTTTTCAGAGCCACAAAAAGTAGTCGACAATTTTAACTTTCATTTTTCTGAAGCTGGTGACCTTTGTGATAATGTATTGGGGGTCATCTCTGCTCATGCAATTTCCTACACCCCTGTCGAAACATTAAACGAATTTAGTTTCAAGCCTATCCACGAAAGTAATATTCTGAAACAAATTTCCTACCTCAAAGGGTCCTCCTCTACTGGAGCAGATAGCATTCTCGTCTTTACTCTGCTAACTATTGGTCACCTAATTTACAAACCTATAGCCCATATTTTCAACCTGTCCATCAAAGAAGCATCAGTACCCCTAGAATGGAAACATTCTTATGTTCGTCCACTTCACAAAGGGGGTCCTAAAGATGATCCAAATACCTACCGACCTATTCTTAGCTCTTTCGGTAAAGTCACGTTGAAGGGAAACAATAAAATAATAATATATATAAAACAATAAAAATTCTCACGACGTTTCGACCATAACACAAACGGTCGTCATCAGGTGTGTCGGTTTGCATTAATTAATTTATTTTTAAACGGTGTATTTATTTATAAAAACGTCAGCACCACGCGCAGCGATTTGGCAGTTTATTTAGAAGGACTAGTCCATCTATGTTCTGAAAAGAGGAGGGGGGAGAAGAAAAATTAATGTATGCTGTCTGAAAGCCACTGTAAGCATGAACAATCAATTAAGACCTGAAATGGTTAATCAAATCTTTCCAATGATTGCTAAGCCAGAATCCATCTTCTCAGTTGAAATTGTCTCTATGCTTGTATATGTGGATAGCCTCATGAACAAATCTCTCATTGTAGCCAGATGGCTTACAAAGAACCTCTGTCTTGGAAAAGTCAAGGTCATGTGAGCCTACTGAATTATAACAATGATCTGCCACGGCCGAGGTGTTGGTCCTACCATGTTTAAGGTCTGCTTTGTGTTCACGAATGCGGTCCGAGACATGGCGTTTGGTTTCTACAAAGTAACTACTACCACAGAGGCAACTTAGTTTGTAGACACCAGGGTACTGTATGTCCGGAATCACATTTTTTACAGACAGAACCAGATCACGGATTTTATGTAATGTGTTGAAACGGACCTGGATCTTGTGTTCATTCAAGATTTTGGAGATCTTTTTTGTGATCCCCGCAATGTAGGGTAAAGTGATGGTTTTGAAAGGCTCCTCAAGAGGGTCCTTCTTCATGGTTTGAGTGATAGCTTTGCGGATTGTATAGTCGGAGTAACCATTAGCCTTAAGAGCTTGGTGTACGTGCTTGAGTTCACTGCCTATGTGTTCCTGGTCGGATATGCATTGGGCTCTATGATACAGAGTCTTGATGAGAGAATTCTTCTGTGATGGATGGTGGTGGGAATCCGGTTTCAGATAAGCATCCGTATGGGTAGCTTTCCTGTAGACAGAGTGGCTCATTGAACCATCAGGTCTCTTTTTAATTAGGACATCCAAAAAAGGTAGCTTGCCATCTTTTTCGACTTCCATGGTAAATCTGATGGCTGGGTGTATGGAATTGATGTGGTCGAAGAATTGGTCTAGAGCAGGCCGGCCATGTGGCCAGATGACAAAAGTGTCATCCACGTACCTCTTCCATAAGGTTGGGCGCAGAGTGGCAGTCTGGATGGCGTCAGTCTCAAATTTCTCCATGAAAATGTTAGCTATAACTGGAGATAGGGGGGAGCCCATTGGGGTGCCCTCAGTTTGTTTGTAGAAAGTTCCATTCCAAGTGAAGTATGTATTGGTTAAAGTGTCTCACCAGGGGGGGTACCTCAGTGTTTAGTCCTTGATGAACCTTGTCTTCAATGATTGCGAAGAGACCTGATGGTTCAATGAGCCACTCTGTCTACAGGAAAGCTACCCATACGGATGCTTATCTGAAACCGGATTCCCACCACCATCCATCACAGAAGATTCTCTCATCAAGACTCTGTATCATAGAGCCCAATGCATATCCGACCAGGAACACATAGGCAGTGAACTCAAGCACGTACACCAAGCTCTTAAGGCTAATGGTTACTCTGACTATACAATCCGCAAAGCTATCACTCAAACCATGAAGAAGGATCCTCTTGAGGAGCCTTTCAAAACCATCACTTTACCCTACATTGCGGGGATCACAAAAATATCTCCAAAATCTTGAATAAACACAAGATCCAGGTCCGTTTCAACACATTACATAAAATCCGTGATCTGGTTCCATCTGTAAAAGATGTGATTCCGGACATACAGTACCCTGGTGTCTACAAACTAAGTTGCCTCTGTGGTAGTAGTTACATTGGAGAAACCAAACGCCATGTCTCGGACCGCATTCGTGAACACAAAGCAGACCTTAATCATGGTAGGACCAACACCTTGGCCGTGGCAGATCATTGTTATAATTCAGTAGGCTCACATGACATTGACTTTTCCAAGACAGAGGTTCTTTGTAAGCCATCTGGCTACCATGAGAGATTCGTTCATGGGGCTATCCACATATACAAGCATAGAGACAATTTCAACCGAGAAGATGGATTCTGGCTTAGCAATCATTGGAAAGATTTGATTAACCATTTCAGGTCTTAATTGATTGTTCATGCTTAAAGTGGCTTTCAGGCAGCATACATTAATTTTTCGTCTCCCCCCTCCTCTTTTCAGAACATAGATGGACTAGTCCTTCTAAATAAACTGCCAAATCGCTGCGCGTGGTGCTGACGTTTTTTATAAATAAATACACTGTTTAAAAATAAATAAAGTAATGCAAACCGACACACCTGATGACGACGGTTTGTGTTATGGTCGAAACGTCGTGAGAATTTTTATTGTTTTATATATATATTATTATTTTATTGTTTCCCTTCAACGTGACTTTACCGAAAGAGCTAAGAATATGAATTACTGCAGTCACCAAAGCTTTAAATCAAAAACTACCGACCTATCTCAATTTTGTCCCCGTTGATGAAAATTTTTGAAAAATTATTGAACTACCAAATGAGCAGTTTCCTGTCCGAAAACAATCGTTTACATCGAAACCAATCTGGGTTCCAAAAAAAATACAGCACCACATCTGCTGCATTAGACTCTCTGAATCACATTTACAGGAGCCTTGATAATAGGCAGTACTGCGCCAGTCTTTTTCTTGACTTGTCCAAAGCCTTTGATACAGTCGACCACAACACCCTGCTTAGCTTAAGTTGCCTCCGTTTCTCCAAACACGCAATGGAATGGTTAAAAAAATTACCTCTCTGCTCGCACCCAAACTGTATTCATAGATGGCTGGAGGTCAAACAGTGTTAAGATAACAAAAGGGGTTCAACAGGGTTCCATCCTCGGCCCCCTCTTGTTCTCTCTTCATGTCAATGACTTGGGCAATGACCTGGATCATTCCAGGTTAAATCTTTTTTGCAGATGACACGATACTGATTACTGCTGGCCGCTCTCCGGATTACGTGATTGCTAAGCTCCAGGATGATTTCAACAAACTACAACATCAGCTAGTTGCTCTTAAACTAGTCCTGAATACCTCCAAAACCAAGGTGCTATGTTTCTCACCAGGAATAAAACAGGAAGTTATTTTTCCCCAATTACATTCCTTAAATAATTATCAAATAGAGCAAGTCAAGTATCTTGGGGTCATCCTTGATTCAAAACTTAATTTTCAAGATCACATTGATTATATTTGTAAAAAGACAAAAATAAAAATAGGTTTTCTGTATCGACACAAGCACTGCTTCCCCCCTATGTTCCGTTTGGAATTGATAAAAGCTACCATACTGCCTCTACTTGATTACTGTGACATCGTATATAAAGCAGCCCCCAGTACTATATTGAAGAAGCTTGACTCAATTTATCACTCGGCCTTAAGATTTGCATTGAACTGCCCATATAGGACCCACCACTGTGATCTCTACATTGGGTCAAACTTAACATCTCTTAATGATCGACGGCTTGTGCATCATATCTTATTTATTCACGATGTACTTACAAAAAAATCAGCAGATTACCTGCTGGATTTCCTCACTGGCCGATGCGCTTTGTCAGCCGTCAATTCCGGTGTGCCTGGAAGTGGAACAGTCAGTGGCATGTGAGGATCAGGCGACGGTACCACATTCCCCGAGTCGACGGACACATCACATGCTCGACCCCTGGGACATCTATGGTAGGTATGCGGTGAAATTAATGGTTTCAGTCGTGAGGGGTGAACATACCATAGCCGTTTCCCCCACATAATCCGAACACATTGTGGCCGTGCGACCTGCACAACCTCAACCGGCCCTCTCCATGGCTTCAGCAGTTTAGGGGATGTTGCCAGCGGTACCTGCAGACAGTGTAGCCAGGCCTTATTGCCAGGCTTCCACTCGTGGGTGTGTGTGCGGTGTGCACGCAACCGCTCGTTCGCCACTTGGCGAGAGCTTGAATGCTGTGCCACAGCCTCCCGTGCCTCTGCCAATTTCAAAAGGTTTAATTTGACATGATCGGCCAACTTGGATTTAGGGTGGGGCACCGACATCCCCGACTGGGCATCCACGGGTGGATCAGCATCCCTGCCGTACATCAGGAAGAAGGGGAAATACCCAGTTGCCGCGTGCGGAGCCATCCTATAGGCAGCAAGAACATCTGGGATTTGGAGCTCCCAATCCACCTGAGACTCGCACACCATCCTGTCTGTCTGCGGGTGGAGGTACGCACTTTCTTTGTACCTAACAGGTTGCACACCTCACGCAGTAGGGAGCTCGAGAAATGTTTTCCTTGATCTGTCAGCAGCCGCTCCGGTGCGCCTTTGTCCAGGACATAGCCCTGGACAAAGGCCTCGGCGACGGCCGCTGCCGACTGGTTAGCGAGTGGCCAGGCCATGGGCCATCAAGTGAAATATTTGACGCCAACCAGCAGGTACTTATTATCCCTAGGTGTTGCCGGGAATAGCCCCAAAATGTCGAGCGCAACAAGCTCATTGACGCGGGAGACTCTAATGGATTGTAACGGTGGACAGGTCGCTTTGGCTGGTGGTTTTCGCTGGGCGAACTGCACACATCCTTTGAGTCAAGGCGGAGCATAGCTAGGGTCTTGTGAAACCCTAAATGCAACAGCCGCTCGTGAGCGGCCAGAATGACCCTACCCCGTAAGGTGGACGGCACGACGATTCTGTAACGGAGGGCTTTTCCGTCCCAATTCATAAGGAGACCCTCCCGCATTATCCAAGAATCGACCCCTCTCCAACCATCCGTGGAGCCGCCAGCCTTACGACGTAGTGTAAGCAGGGATGCGTCCCCCATTTGGAGCCGGCCCCAGTCAGCGAGGGTCAAATTAAGTAACGAATCCCCACCCATTTCAAAGAGGGATCTACTCAGAGCCAGTGCGTCAGCGGCGGCAGTCAAAACAGTGGACGGGACAACACATTACGGTTTGCAACGTCCCGATCCAAGGAAACATGCACATTCCCCGCCGACGGGCAGTCGCGACAGGGCATCAGCGTTTGTATGGCGAATACCCTTCTGGCAAGTGGTCGTGAATTGGTAGTCCTGCAGGACTTCCAACCATCGAGACAGTTGTCCCAATGGCTGGTCAACACGGAGTATGTATTGTAATGCCGCGGGGTCCGTACGGACAGTGAAGTGCCACCCGTAGAGATACGGCCGATACTGTTGGATTAAAAAAACGATAGCCAATAGTTCACGATGGGTAACGGAATACCGCTGTTCTGCTGACGATAAAACCCTGCTACCGTAGGCGATGACGCGTTCGACTTTTCCAACGACCTGCGAGAGCACTCCATCAATGCCCGTGTTACTGGCATCCGTGTCGAGCAGAGAGTGCAGTGAAATCAGGGTAACACATGGGCAGAGCACTCATGAGGGCGTCCCTGAGGGAGTGGAAGGCGGCCTCCTCCTCAGGACCTCAGCAAAATTTTACACCCTTTACCGTCAGAGCGTGGAGGGGCTTGGCTATGGTGGCAAAATGTGCGACGAACCACCGATAGTATGAGGCAAACCCTATGAAGCTACGGACCTCACTGACCGAAGTGGGCATGGGCCAGGAGCTGACACACTGAGTTTTAGTGGGATCAGTGGAGATACCTGAACGACTCACTATGTGCCCCAAATACCGCACAGATTCCCGGAGGAGGTGGCACTTCTGTGGCTTAAACTTTAATTTAGCGGACCGCATTTTCAGGAATACTTCCCGTAGATGTTCGAGGTGTTCCTCGAACGTCCGGCTGAACACAATGACATCGTCCAGATAAATTAAACAGGTATCCCATTGGAGACCGGCCAAAACCAATTCCATTAAGCGTTGGAATGTTGGGGGAGCTGAGTGGAGTCCCATGGGCAACCGATTAAACTGGAATAGGCCCACGGGTTTTCTAAAAGCAGTCTTGGGTTTTGACTCCTCGTCCAGGGGAAGTTGCCAAAATCCCGATAGCAGGTCTAATGTGGAGAAATATTATGCCCCTGCCAAGGCGTCCAATGATTCGTCCATTCTTGGGAGTGGATATGCGTCGGCCATAGACATCTTATTCAGGCGACGAAAATCTACGCAAACCTCAGAGACCCATCGTGCTTTTTGACGCGCACGATGGGGGCCCCCCATGGACTAGTGGAAGGGGAAATGATGTCCGACGACAGCATGTCATTAACAGCCAATTTGACATGCTCCTTCTCGGTGGGGCTTAGCCAGAATGGATTTTGCCGGATGGGGGCGGCGTCACCCATGTCAATATGAACTGCCTCTCAGCTCCCCGGGTCCCACCTTTTATACTGTCCTTCACTGAGGGGTGGGGCTGGGAGGGATCACAGCATCCCCCACAGCCCCCCAGGGTGGTGGCTGTAGCGGACGTGTTTGTGGCCACCATTTTACAACCGCGTGTCACCATCCCGTAACACCTCTACACATATAACTGGGGTCAAAAATGCACAGCTGTGACTCAAAAGAAGTAAGATTTCTGTGTAGAAACACACACAGGGGACGAGCAATTTAAATAGGGTCTGAATTGAGACCAAAGTGGATTTTATATAGGCATATTTCAAAGTTTAGATTATTGTGAAACCACGTCCTATACTTACTAATCATATTAAATGGCGGCTGAGAGAATAGCGGTTTGTGCATTTGCCTCTAAAGCCATTTTGTATGGAGATAGTGTTAATTTTAGATATCCAATCAGTAATTTATGTGAGAAAATACGAAAGCATGCCATCTTTCAAGTCAAATTTCAAGCCACCAACATGACTTACGTAAATCATCTCTTGGAAAGTTACAGGCAAAATATAGAAATATTGTAAAAGTAAAACGAACCCCTATTACACAGAAATACAGCAACCCATGCAAGTTGATTTTAGTTTAACGAGGTGAGAACTCAAGAGCCCAGGGTTGAGTCTAATTTGCAAGAGTGACCCGGGTCACAAACAAGCAAAAGTAAAACGCACAACATAGAGTGGAGCAGTGATGCAAACAAATCACGACAAAATGTACTTCTAGAGCTCTCACCTGATTATGTAAAATATACTGCTTTACATTGTGAAAGAAATTATGTAAAAATTGATAACTGACATATTAAATGTTGTGTGTAAGACTGTGCTGAATTAAATGTCATCTCTGTAAATTGGTTTTATATTTTAATCAATCATGCACGTGGATATGTATTCATGAATATATATCCCTACTTTGATATACAATAAAATATGGTGCATATGTGTAGTGGGTTCACGGGACACGGAGACGGTGGAGTAGAGGCAGCACTGTTTATTCAACCTTGGCAAGGGTTACACTGGAAGGGGTAGTGGTCCCTTCACCCGTATACATGCTGGGACACCCCCTAGGCTATCTAGCCTAATTCCTGTGCTCCCAGTTCCTCCACTACAGGCGCTAGAGGAGGCTATATGACCTGGCCCTGGTCATGGCACAGATCGCGGCTCCCCACCAACCAGACCGACCCTTAAAAAGGCTCCGGCTCTGAGTCTCTGGGGCCGCACCACTGGCTTACCCTGCCGGCCCTCAAAAGGACAGCGGTCAGGGAAGTCCCAGGGTCTATCTAGCCGGCCTTCCTTCTTCACTGGTTCTTCACTCTTGGCCCCAACACACTGCCCCGAAATTTCTGGCTCCCCGCCCTTTATACCCATACACCACTGAGGGTCGGGGCTGTGTATTACACCCCTACATATGTATGCAGCATAATGGTTCATAATGCTTCAATATCCATCGGATCATTACCGTGAAATGTCATAGGTTAGATCATATGTATCCTCATTGTGCAACGTGGCTCAGCAGCTTGGGATAATGACCAGTTGGAGCATTCAACGAGCACATTATACAGACCTGGGATAATGACGTGGATTGCTCATGTGCTTTAGATTGTATGCCTCAACTTAGATCCTCATGATCAACAAACATCCTAATGACACTCTCAGCTGGGATATACCCAGCCCTGGGATATAAATAAAGTCATCAGAGACTAAACGGAGCATGCAATCTTCCATACAGCTAGAGCTACATGTTCTATCCTCGTGGTTCCTCATTCTCTGCCAGGTGGCTCAGTGTCACTGCTTATAGCAAACTGTCCAGTTGGTTGAGTGATTAAACAGAGCTGATTTGTAATTAAAAGTCAGTTGTACAATTACCGAAGTTATGGGAAAGTGGGGGAATGCCAAGACGAGAATACTAGTTATTATAAATTATAAATAAA
This sequence comes from Petromyzon marinus, assembly GCF_048934315.1. Taxonomy (NCBI): domain Eukaryota; kingdom Metazoa; phylum Chordata; class Hyperoartia; order Petromyzontiformes; family Petromyzontidae; genus Petromyzon; species Petromyzon marinus. Next base: position 11,088,592 of record NC_133671.1, read on the forward strand.
TTACGTATTTAGTTTTTCCACGATATTTATTTTTCGGTTGTGTTGTTACATCACTAAACAACTGAATTGGGTTTCAACTAAAAAAAGGTACAAGTCAAAGCAATTTCTTGCTCAAATGAGCATTGAGATAATGCTCATCGTATACTTACAACCCTGAGCCAGTAGTGTAAATTCCAAATTTCAATGGCAAGGGGTAGTCCATCCATAGGACAACTCTTTTTGACTTCCAAAAAAGCGGTACCAATTTTTACAATCCCGGAGGCATAATGCCCTAAGTTAACCCCCAACCAGGATATTGTGAGCAACTCACAATCTTCTGATTGTGAGTTGCTCGCTCCACTACTAAGCAAACTTGCCATCTGTAAAAAGGCTACTTACTTACTCCTTCTTGATTTGAAGCTTTCGTGACTGCAGGAATCCATACTATTTGGTTCTTTCGGTAAAGTCACGTAGGTAGAAATAATGCAAAATAAATTACGACGTTTTGAACGCAGCACAGGTGAAAACCGCGGTAGCTGTGATATCTGCTGCGAGCAGCACGATAACTGCTCCCTTACTCTTTGGTTCTATTCGGTAAAGTCAAGAAAGGTAAAAGATTAAATTAACAAAAATCACGACGTTTCGGCCACAACACAAGTGGCCTTCATCAGGTGAAGGGACCTTGCTGTCATGAGGACAGCGTTGGAGTGAAAACAGCCAAGACCAGGTCGCGTCCTTTAAGCTGTGTGGGAGGAAGCAAAACGCTTGACAAAGGAATTAGCATAAAAATGAGCACGATGTACGTAGGAGGTGCATGGGCCATGATGGACCAGGAGCGGGTGGGGACCATGACGGACCAGCAGCAGGGGGGGAGTAGAGTGAGTGAATGGAGTGAGTGAGTGGAGTGAGTGAGTGGAGTGAGTGAGTGGAGTGAGTGAGTGAGTGGAGTGAGTGGAGTGAGTGGAGTGAGTGGAGTGAGTGAGTGGAGTGAGTGAGTGGAGTGGGTGGAGTGAGTGGAGTGAGTGAGTGGAGTGAGTGAGTGGAGTGAGTGGAGTGAATGAGTGAGTGAGTGGAGTGAGTGAGTGGAGTGAGTGGAGTGAGTGAGTGGAGTCAGTGAGTGGAGTGAGTGGAGAGAAATAGGCAGCTGTGAAAGTTTGGGATACCACTAGGTGAAGGGTCCGTGCTGTCATGAGGACAACGTTGGAGTGAAAACAGCCAAGCCCAGGTCGCGTCCTTTAAGCTGTGTGGGAGGAAGCAAAACGCTTGACAAAGGAATTAGCATAAAAATGAGCACGATGTACGTAGGAGGTGCATGGGCCATGATGGACCAGGGGCGGGTGGGGACCATGACGGACCAGCAGCGGGGGGGGGGGGGGGAGTAGAGTGAGTGAGTGGAGTGAGTGAGTGGAGTGAGTGGAGTGAGTGAGTGGAGTGAGTGAGTGAGTGGAGTGAGTGGAGTGAGTGGAGTGAGTGAGTGGAGTGAGTGAGTGAGTGGAGTGAGTGAGTGGAGTGAGTGGAGTGAGTGGGGTGAGTGAGTGAGTGGAGTGAGTGAGTGGAGTGAGTGAGTGGAGTGAGTGAGTGAGTGGAGTGAGTGGAGTGAGTGAGTGGAGTGAGTGGAGTGAGTGAGTGGAGTGAGTGAGTGAGTGGAGTGAGTGGATGGAGTGAGTGAGTGGAGTGAGTGGAGTGAGTGGAGTGAGTGGAGTGAGTGAGTGGAGTGAGTGAGTGGAGTGAGTGAGTGAGTGGAGTGAGTGAGTGGAGTGAGTGAGTGAGTGGAGTGAGTGGGGTGAGTGAGTGAGTGAGTGGAGTGAGTGGAGTGAGTCAGTGGAGTGAGTGAGTGAGTGGAGTGAGTGAGTGGAGTGAGTGAGTGAGTGGAGTGAGTGAGTGAGTGGAGTGAGTGAGTGAGTGGAGTGAGTGGGTGGAGTGAGTGAGTGGAGTGAGTGAGTGGAGTGAGTGGAGTGAGTGAGTGGGGTGAGTGGAGTGAGTGAGTGGAGTGGAGTGAGTGAGTGGAGAGAAATAAGCAGCTGTGAAAGTTGGGATACCACTAGGTGAAGGGACCGTGCTGTCATGAGGACAGCGTTGGAGTGACAACAGCGAAGCCCAGGTCGCGTCCTTTAAGCTGTGTGGGATGAAGCTAAACTCTTGACAAAGGAATTAGCATAAAAATGAGCACGATGTACGTAGGAGGTGCATGGGCCATGATGGACCAGGGGCGGGTGGGGACCATGACAGACCAGCAGCGGGGGCGGGGGGAGTAGAGTGAGTGAGTGGAGTGAGTGAGGGGAGTGAGTGGAGTGAATGAGTGGAGTGAGTGAGTGGAGTGAGTGGAGTGAGTGAGTGGAGTGAGTGGAGTGAGTGAGTGGAGTGAGTGAGTGGAGTGAGTGAGTGGGGTGAGTGGAGTGAGTGAATGGAGTGAGTGGAGAGAAATAAGCAGCTGTGAAAGTTTGGGATACCACTACTTGAAAAACGCTGTCCTCATGACAGCACGGTCCCTTCACCTGATGAAGGCCATTTGTGTTGTGGCCGAAACGTCGTGATTTTTGTTATTTTATTTTTGACCTACGTGACTTTACCGAATAGAACCAAAGAGTATGGATCCTTGCAGTCACGAAAGCTTCAAATCTAGGACTGCTCCCTTATTCCATTTGAAGCATAAGGCTGCAACAAGCCCACGCCATGCTAGCAACATTTTCTGCTTCACCCCAAGACAGGCACATGGTCTTTAGTTTGTCTTGAATGGTGCATTGCCAGGTGGTCTCCGGTTTGCCCCATGGTGTGTGATGTCCACCGTAGGGCAGTTTTTACTATGTCCCGGCCACCTGAGTCTTCTCTCTGTTATGTCCCACATTATGCATCTTGAATCGGTCTTGATATACAGGTCCCGGTTTGAAATCTTGTTTGACCAAAAGATGCAACAGATTTTCCTCAGGCAGTTGTTGTGGAAGGTTCATAGTAAGTTAATGTCTATCTTGGTGGTTCTCAAACTTTCACTATTATATAGCAGCACTGGTTTTACGTTGCTGTTATAGATTCGTACCTTAGTATTTAAACTGTATTGGCCAGACTTCCAGATATTTCTCAGTTGGAAGAAGGTGTATCTTGCCTTGTTCAGTCTGAACTTGATGTAATTTGAGGTGGCGTTTTCTTTGCTTATTATAGCGCCAAGGTATGTAAACGTTCAACTTCTTCCAGTGGTTTTCCCATGATTGCTGTATTTGTTGTTGCTGATGTGTAGATTTTAATCTCTTGGGTCTTTTCTACATTTATCTGAAGGCCCAGTTGATCAGCAAACTGGCTCAAACGAGTTGTTTTCTCCTGCATATGGATTTTTTTGAGAATAGAGCAGAGCTATGTCATCTGCGAAATCAATATCCACGAGCACTGAGAAGGGGGGCCACTGGAATCCCCTTGGGAAGTATGTTGTGCTACATCTCATAACACAGTCAATGGAAACTAGGAAGATAATTGGTGAAAGGATGCATCCTTGGCGTACCCCTGACATTACGGGGAACCAGTCTGAGATAGTGTTATTCACTAGGATGGCACATTTTAATTTTTTATAGAAGCTCTTCATCAGCTCAATGAGTTTTAGTGGGATGCCATATGTCGGTAGAAGTTGGTTGAGGTATATTTAAGGCAGTTTTAAAATGCTTAACCAATTTTCCTGCTGGGCTTTCTTTGTAGTGATAGTCTTGCCTTCCTTGTCTTTGAAAGGCGGAGTTTTACTTCTTGTTCCGCTAAGTGATTTTGTGATTTTGTAGACTGTGCTCATTTCCACTGCAGCTGCTGCCTCTTCAGCAAGTTTAGCTTTGCTTTTAAGGTAAACTATTTTATTGGCTCTTGCTTTCTTTTTGACTTTGTCCAGTAATTAGTATTAAATTTTCCTCTTTTCCTTGAACCGATCAGATTGAGTGTTGAGCAGGTTTCCTTTTGCATTAGCTCTTTCTTAGATTGAATACCAGGTGGAGTCAGTCAACCATAGCTTTGAGTACTTATTTTTGTAACCTATAATATTCTCACTTGCCTCTTTGTAGGCTTTCACGATGATCTCCCATTTATCCTGTGGTGTTAAGGTTTTGAAGTGCTTTGAACCAGTTTCTGAGTTCTGACTTGAACTTTTGTTTTTGTTCTGGGGTTTTGATTCTTTCGATTTACAGTTTATTTCATGCTGGTTTTTGGTCGTGTGTTTTATTCAGCTTAAATCTGATCCTTGTGATGATGAGATAGTGGTCGCTATACACGTTTGCCCTTCTATGTGCTCTCATATCCCAAAGTGACCTCCTCCACTTGCCATTTATGATAATTTGATCGATTTAATTTGTATCTCTTCCATTCAGAGATATCCATGTTAATTTGTGTATGTTTTATGTGGAACAAGAGTCCAATCACCAGGCCGTTTAATGAGCATTAGTTGGCAAGGTTTGACGTTTTTATTCATTTCTCTCTATACCCGTGTTTGCCCATGCTCTGTTTGTGGATTGATTTGTCATTCCCCACTTTGGCATTTTCGTTTCCAATAATAAGTAGCATGTTATGTTGTGGTGTCCAGGAGAGCAGTGAAGGCTTCATAAATATGCGTCCTTTGTTTCTTCTTCTGCGTCATTTGTTGGTAGATAGCACTGAATGATTGTTAGTTTGCAGAATTTAGAGTTGAAGCGTGCTCGGGATGAGTCTCTCACAAACTGGTTCCCATTCTACGAGTGATTTTGCGTGTTTCTTGGATATGACAATGGCCACCTCATCTGTGTGTTTGTCGTGCTTCCTGCCAGAGTGAAAGATGATGTATCCCTCTGATGAAATTGTCCTACCTGTCTGTCCTCTACCCTTTGACCAGTCCGGCATGGTTGGACCTACTGAGAGTCTAATGCTCCTGTCGACTTTTCTCTCTGGGTCATGGAGGCACACACGTCTCTATACCACAGCCCATAAGATAAGTAAAAAGGCTACAGATAACTCAAAATGATTAATACTACCGTGTGAACAAGCCACGACAATGGTGCCACCAGAGAATGTTTTGAGACTACACTCAACAAACCGCAATTGTAATTCCTGAAAAATGTATTTCACAGCTGTACACAAAATGTATCGTCATTCATCAGCCATCCCCCGGCCACGTGCTTTCATGCAAGACATTCTATACCACCGCCACCACCCGTCATCATATGTAGCTGTATTACATCTTATTTCTGCGTGCGCTTTCATTTCATTACCTTGCCCCCACTAGAATCATCTCCATACCGGTATACTTTGTGTTGGTCAACGTATTAATAATGTAAGTTCTTCAGGCCACTTCTATGCAAAGGTATAATTGTTACTACATCGGACTTGCATTATCAATCGGTACACAACAGTTACTAATTGACAGATCGGAAATGGTGGGATAAAGTGTGAGTACTTCCACCTGGTCCAATATGTATTAAAAGATAGGCTAAACACCCTCTAGAGGGGCTCTCTAGAGCTCCCTCTAGTGGAGGCCCTTCTACCAGCAGTGGTATAAGCAAGTTATTGCACGGCTGCTCCTTTTCCTTTTGACTTCTATTCATCGATGTTAGCACGTACATTTTTTATCATTTACAGTTACCTTTGCTTTTCTGCAATATAACAGTCAAACTAACTGAACTCAGTGGAATTGTTCTTATCTACAAAGTATCCATGGATAAATGGGGTGAATTTCAGTATGACTCCTGTTATCTGTAAACAAGAAAATGCACAAAGGATGAATGTACCATCCATAGCACCTTCTTCCAAGTGATTCCTGTTATCCGTGAAAGAATGTAGATAATAGGAAGGTGTGGAAGAGGTCTAAGTGCCGTGATATAATGCAGTGTGCAGTGTAGTGCAGTGATCAGTAAATGCCATCACTACGCCACACTTCGCTATGTACGGTACTTAAAAAGTTCAACATACATATGGCAGCAATGGTGAAAATGACACCATCATCATATTAAACGTTAGAATCATCACCATGATCTTTTTAGCATGCCACAGCATCACCATCAGTCATTGCCTATCCACTACTGGAATTGGCATTACTTGCAAATTTATTGTAGACCAGTGGTTCTACAACCCATCTCACTCCTGCACATGAACTAATCTCATTGCTCCAGCTCCATGGTGGTTATCCTCTCAGGCCAATTGTCTTCTCTGGCTGCTATCCTCGTCCCAACCACGTGCACTGGAGGCAACTACCTAAGCCGCACACCATGGGACCGTGAACAGCAGGCGACCACTCACTCCACACAGCAGGCGACTGTGCACAGCATGCAAGAAGAAGGTGTCCAAGCACAGTAGTTTATCAAGTGCGATGACAGTTCAGCAAAATAATGGGAATATGCCCTCTGAGTATCTCTCCGATGTGTTTTTTTCTGGTTGTATTGTGGGTTGTTGGGCTGGATGTCTAACGTTTCACTCCATGAGGCTGAGAGCTTGTTCAGTTAAGTTTCTGAAGAAGCACTCAACAAGTGGAGCAGAACGTCGGACATCATACCTAATAACCTGAACACAACATAATTCGGATAGCTTTACAGCACAACTGTGAAAACCTACGTGGTATTATGACCTCTTGAGTGTTATTGTGTCATTTGTGTTTGTTTTCTAAGGCTACTCTTGTTTCCTTCATGTCAAACACGCATTAATGAAAGTGGCCAACACCCCAATGTAGCAGAGAACCATTCCCAGACAATAAATCATTCCATCATCAGCATCAATATGAGCCGCAGGAAAAACATAACAATGGGCATCTGAATTGTCAAACTTATATCCAATGATATGCATGTATAATAGGATATATTTCTTGCCACTTCCGGGTGATTTAACCCCAGAAGACTGTGAGTCTTGAAAAGGCTTGTGGATAAGAGGAATGTCACTGTATATAGCTCGTCAGTTATAGTCGCTTGAAATCTGTTTCAGATATACAGTGAAACCTTGGATTGCGAGCATAATTCGTTCCGGAAACGTGCTCGTAATCCAAAGCACTCGTATATTAAAGCGAATTTCCCCATAAGAAATAATGGAAACTCAGATGATTCGTTCCACAACCCAAAAATACTGTATGCATATAAAAATGATTAATACAAATTACCTTTTTATATTTGTATTATTTAAAGTTAATGTAAAGTAATCAAATGTATGAATTACATTTAATCGTGGCTGGTGTGAGGGAGACGAGAGAGAGGAGAGTATGAGGAGGGTTATTGTGTAGGACGACTTTCACTTGCAGTACAGTTACTAAAGAACAGTCACTACACTTGGACACAAAATAAAACAAATGCTTTACGCACACACACGTGGTCACAACACTATACTGTAGTAAACAGTATACACGTGGTCACAACATTATAGTACTGTAGTAAACAGTATACACGTGGTCACAACACTATAGTACTATAGTAAACAGTATACACGTGGTCACAACACTATAGTACTGTAGTAAACAGTATACACGTGGTCACAACACTATACTATAGTAAACAGTATACACGTGGTCACAACACTAGTACTATAGTAAACAGTATACACGTGGTCACAACATTATAGTACTGTAGTAAACAGCATACACGTGGTCACAACACTATAGTACTATAGTAAACAGTATACACGTGGTCACAACACTATACTGTAGTAAACAGTATACACGTGGTCACAACACTATAGTACTATAGTAAACAGTATACGCTCGCACGGTTGTTGACTATACGAGTGAGGCACGCCGACTGAGACCGAGCATGGGGGATGATTACCCACAATCCCGCAGCGAGAGAGAGAGAAGAACCATTGGCTCAGTTGTGATCACGTGACGCTCGGCAGACAAAGCGTATACTGTGTACGTACTGCTCGTATTGCAAGACATCGCTCGTTTATCAAATTATTTATTTAAAAATTTTGCTCGTCTTGCAAAACACTCGCAGACCAAGTTACTCGCAATCCAAGGTTTCACTGTACACACAATTATTTTGCTTTTCCACTAGATTACAGTGTACGCATAGGGTCTTATTTTTGGGTGGGAATTGAGGAACAAAACAAATGGGATGAGGATCGTGTTATTAGTACGGAATTATATCTGATATTCATTTGTAATAAAGCGAAACGTATTGCTGCCATAAAAAAACACACTGATTTAAATTGCCTGTTGCATGTTCATGTTAATTTCCATGAAAAATATTGTTTTTTTTGTAAAATCAATTAATGTTTTTTCAAACGAAAACAAGACTGAAATAGATGCAGTCAATGGTGCGGATGTGTAAACGTGTGTGTGTGTGACAATACGTTGTGCCTTTAAGAAAATGCATCATGTGGTTGTGATAAGGTGTGACGAGCTGTTTGAGAATTAATTAAGGAATGTGGTCATTTAAACCATGGCCTAGATAAACACATTAGTGCCTATATGGGAAAATTGGGATATCTTAGTGTATGGAAGTAAACTATGGTATGCACAGCGAATAGGTCAGCGGGTAGAACACAGTTAATTGGATGGGGATTAAGAAGAAATGACAACACGAAGGCAAGATTACAGAGGGGGTAGGTAGGAAAATGACAGGTAATTGTAAAGAGATAATAAGCAGACTCCCAGTGATGGTAATGAGAGAGAGGTTAATAGTTGAGGCAGGTGGAGGCGTCGGTTATGTACAGAGAGACAAGGCACTTCCATTGTCTATGCAAGGAACATTTGTGCTGACACCGCAGGAAGTGGGGGAACAATGATGAATGACACAACTGTGTGCATGAAGGGTACACCTGAGGGAGGGGGAAGTGGTAATGTGAGGGAGGGGTGAGTGGGGATTTCAATGTATCAGGACAAGTATGAGTGTTGACATTAACATATAACCTTTGTTGATCACCCCTTCGCCTCGCTCACCCCTCCCCCTCCTTATACAATATAAGAAGTGTTGAAGCTCAGGGGAAAGACTTGAAAGGGCTGGCAAGCTTTGTGTGAGGCAGAAAGGTTGGGCATGTGGAGGCTTGGGTTGTGAGGGCGTGTTATAGAGTGGTACGTGTGAGAACGCTGGGGAGGTGGGATTGAACACACATGGGTCTGAGACTGATGGGAGACGTGACAACCTTTTCCTAACATCAAAAAGTTTGTACAGCGTTGTCTTTTTTAATACATCCGGTTAATGTTTCTCAATTTGGAATGGACACTTTTTTTCAAGGTTTTCCATGGCATGAAACGTTAGAAAGTTACTTTAAGGTATGCTCGCAAAAGTAGCCTTACAGCAAGTTATTTGTTTATCAAAGTTTGAGTTTCAAGGTGGGTGGACCCTCATTTGGGATCTACGTTCACTTTGAGCATTCTCTGTAGGTGCGAGTTGTTATTCACTCATTTTCTTCTGATGCCCGTAGTTGGATATACAAATTTGATGTCGATTTACAGTTGCATGTAACTCAATGTATATTTATACGGAAGAAATTGGGATATAATATATTTTTTACCAGTTTGCATGTGGGTAGATACCAAATCAACCTGTAAAAACTCACAGATACAGTGAGGGAAAAAAGTATTTGATCCACTGCTGATATTGTACGTTTGCCCACTGACAAAGAAATGATCAGTCTATAATTTTAATGGTAGCTTTATTTGAACAGTGAGAGACAGAATAACAACAAAAAAATCCAGAAAAACGCATGTTAAAAAGTGTTATAAAATCATTGGCATTTTAATTAGGGAAATAAGTATTTGATCCCTCTGCAAAACATGACTTAGTACTTAGTGGCAAAACCCTTGTTGGCAATCACAGAGGTCAGACGTTTCTTGTAGTTGGCCACCAGGTTTGCATACATTTCAGGAGGGATTTTGTCCCACTCCTCTTTGCAGATCTTCTCAAAGTCATTAAGGTTTCGAGACTGACGTTTGGCAACTCGAACCTTCAGCTCCCTCCACAGATTTTCTATGGGATTAAGGTCTGGAGACTGGCTAGGCCACTCCAGGACCTTAATGTGCTTCTTCTTGAGCCACTCCTTTGTTGCCTTGGCCGTGTGTTTTGGGTCATTGTCATGCTGGAATACCCATCCACGACCCATTTTCAATGCCCTGGCTGAGGGAAGGAGGTTCTCACCCAAAATTTGACGGTACATGGCCCCGTCCTTAGTCCCTTTGATGCAGTGAAGTTGTCCTGTCCCCTTAGCATAAAAACACCCCCAAAGCATAATGTTTCCACCTCCATGTTTGACAGTGGGGATGGTGTTCTTGGGGTCATAGGCAGCATTCCTCCTCCAAATACGGCGAGTTGAGTTGATGCCAAAGAGCTCCATTTTGGTCTCATCTGACCACAACACTTTCACCCAGTTGTCCTCTGAATCATTCAGATGTTCATTGTCAAACTTCAGACGGGCATGTATATGTGCTTTCTTGAGCAGGGGGACCTTGTGGGCGCTGCAATATTTCAGTCCTTCACGGTATTGTGTGTTACCAATTGTTTTCTTGGTGACTATGGTCCCAGCTGCCTTGAGATCATTGACAAGATCCTCCCGTGGAGTTCTGGGCTGATTCCTCACCGTTCTCATGATCATTGCAACTCCACGAGGTGAGATCTTGCATGGAGCCCCAGGCCGAGGGAGATTGACAGTTCTTTTGTGTTACTTCCATTTGCGAATAATCGCACCAACTGTTGTCACCTTCTGAACAAGCTGCTTGGCAATGGTCTTGTAGCCCATTCCAGCCTTGTGGAGGTCTACAATCTTGTCCCTGACATCCTTGGAGAGCTCTTTGGTCTTGGCCATGGTGGAGAGTTTGCAATCTCATTGATTGATTACTTCTGTGGACAGGTGTCTTTATACAGGTAACAAGCTGAGATTAGGAGCACTCCCTTTAAGAGTGTGCTCCTAAACTCAGCTCGTTACCTGTATAAAAGACATCTGGGAGCCAGAAATCTTTCTGATTGAGAGGGGGTCAAATACGTACTTCCCTCATTAAAATGCAAATCAATTTATAACATTTTTGACATGCTTTTTTCCGGATTTTTTTGTTGTTATTCTGTCTCTCACTGTTCAAATAAACCTACCATTAAAATTATCGACTGATGATTTCTTTGTCAGTGGGCAAACGTACAAAATCAGCAGGGGATTAAATACTTTTTCCCTCACTGTATGAGGGAATACCCTCCCAAAGGTTCACGCAAACAGGTCAGGAGCCCACGTGCAGTATTTTCATCCCAGTGGTAGTGTTGTTGGCCTACTGGAGGCCTTTCAGCAGAAATACAAAATTGGGAGACCGCTTTCAATCAAAAAAATGAGATGACAAGAAAGATCGACATAAATAAACAAAAAATAGGTGTAGTGAGATAAGAGAAGATACAGATGGGATAGATATTTGAGATATCGATTGGCTTGTGCTGTTAATTATCATGTTATATCTTAATAGGATTTGAATTTTACCGAAATGTGACACATTCCTATATATTTGTTTTACGAATCTTCGGCCTCTTGTGCTCATTTGGGCCCGAAGCTTTGCTTGGGCCTAATGTTGCCATTGGTCATACCCTGGCGACATGGCAGCTTAGTGGGTTTTGGAGTCTCACAGTGCAAGGTTAAATCTGGATTACAGGCATGCGCCACAATGCCTGGCTATTTTCGTTGTATTATGCGATGCGTGCCTGAGTCCTGCAGTTGGATACAAAGCCAGCCTATTCTTTCCCCAATCGCCACTTCAGTAACTACTATCTCTTCTTGAATCTGAGTATTAACCTATGCTCAGTGGGTGGCCATCTTCGCTATCTGGTACTCTCAAGCTCTGCACTGCTGAATTTCTCTCCTGTTATAAACCACACTCAAGACCCACCTTACGTACCTTTCTCAATGTTAATTTCCTTTTTATATGTAATATCGAAATGCATTCAATCTCTCCCTTTGTAAATTGTAATCAACTCCTAACGGTTATGTGTTTATTTCACGTATTAAACCACCGTGTGCATATTTTTATTTATTTAAATATTACACCTACCCTTCTCAACGTTGATTTTTCTTGCCGTTGTAATGCCTCGGTAAACTCTAGAGAGCCCGTCTAGAGACTATTTTGGCCGACTTATCCACTGACATTTCTTAAAATGGAAAATTAATAAACTGCAAATTTGATCAGTTAAAAATGTTAAAATAGGTAATGCTCAAACTTAAATATTAAAGACACCATAATAACAATTCTGACATTGTATTACATATACTTATAAAGTTACGTACTATTGCAGCAAATAATTTAGTTCAGTGATGTTTGTGAAATTGTCATCAGTGAACAACGTTCATGCTTCTAATTGCATACCTTTTGTCATGGAGCAAAAAAACTATCGCAATTTTATACTGCAAGTTCCAGAGTTTGTAATTATAAAGGTAGATGTTTCTGAGCATCTGGATTTTGATAATGCAGTCAAGGGAATGAAGCAAACTGAAAATGTGTGGGCACTTTAGTGACTAAGCTTAGCCACTTGAGAGAATGAGCTGGGCTATGGTGATGCAAGCCTGTAATTTAGCACTGTGGAGGAGAGAAGGGGCTTCGTCTCACATGTGGTTGAAACTCCCTTCCCCTTGGTGTTAAGATGCCAAACCCTGCCTGGCCTTTTGTGCAGGGAAAAATAGTTTACCCCTCGGATGCTGCGTAGGTTTGTCTGTTAGTTATCTGGTTTTCCTACTGTGAGATACAATTTGCAATGAACGATGCTGTATACAAACTTAACATTCTTATTGTCATTTATTGGGAAAGAACCCCCAAGACTTTATAACTAAAAGTAAAAAACGTGATTTTAAAAGGGGCAAGGGGTGGGGAGATATCACGTGAATATTGTACATTCACAATGCAGCTTTGGATATTTCCTGATATTAACACTTTTAAGCAATAACACAACGTACAACCTCATTCTCGATACCAGTCATGGGGGTTGTCTGTATTTTGGTGGAGGGGGCCCCCCAAGATAAGCTCAGATATCACCACTTATTTTAGTCACAGCAGGGAATCAGGCTCGGATACCGGGTTCATTGCCCAGTGAGTTAACCACTATGCCACTGCTCCCAAATTGAGGCTGCACGATGACAAAAAGTTAATGTGCATAATTAGGATAAAAAATGCACGGATGTCCATGAAAAATGTGTTTAAAAAAATATGGTCACTGACGAAATGCTACATTACCATAGTTAGAGGTGCACTCACATGAATGTTGTTGGCATTTAAGCACAGGTATGTGAAACATTATTGGAATTTCATGGAAAAATGGATAAGCAATGCAGAAGATTGTAATACAATATAGCAGATAAGTGTTGTAAATATGATTAACCAAAAAAAAGATTATACTCGCTCAGACATGCGTGTAGGATGGACGGAGGTCAATTACCGAAACAGGCTTTGGAGTAGTCTCCACAAGTCTAGTAAGAATTGAGAATACATGACACCAGATTGTGGGATGCTGTTAAGGCAAATGTTGGAGGTCGCACAATCTATCGTGCAGCTTAGGGATCTGGCAGAAGGTTGAGAAAATTAGTGATCTGTGTTGACATCAACGGCTTAGGCTATAATGACATCTTGAACATGAAGAATGCAACAAATGTACGTCATAGATGCAACCGATTCTGTTCAGTGTTTCTGTCGTGTGAATTTGTTTTGCACAAGGAGCAAGAAGTGGGATTTACCCTGGAAACTCTGGAGACCAGCGAGTTTGGTGGCATTCAGTTAGCATCACATAATACTTCGTCAGCTTACTAAAACAACACAACAATGCACAAATAATATTTTACTGCACAACATTGTGTGCCCATGAGCAATAAAATATATATTGCTGACAATCAAAAAGCCCATGAGTGCTTTTCCCATATTAAACATTAATCATGAAAAAAGCCAAAAGTAATCAGTTTTGATATATTTCTTCATTAATGTTTGTAAATGTTGACTCTAGATATACCAAAAGTAAAACAAACTCCAGCTGGCAGGAAACTAATGCTTGCTCATAGATTAAATCATGTTCAACATTGGTATTCTATTTTCATGATAACATATACAAATAAAGGCTCATTTATGAACAATGCAATTGAAGCAAAGGCTACTTTAGGAGCCCAATTAATGTAAAAATAGTTTTCACACGTTTGCAGAATTCTGGCAAAATCTGTAAATTGTCAGATTGTGTAGAGATTCATGAAACTCCAATACTCGCTGGGCTGCAAGCTAGCCAGGAGATGACCAAACAGAAAGTGCACTTTTAAATTGATCCATTTGGGAATTTTATTATTATTATCCCCTCTAAGCGTGAGTTTCTTCTGGTGACTGCAGTTTCTTCCAGCATGAAAAATACTTTTGTCACGATTATATTATTTTGGTCTTTCGGTAAAGTCATGTAGATAGGTTCAAATAAAAAAAATAACGAAAAAACTATGACGTTTCGATCATAACACAAGCAGTCATCATCAGGAAAAGGGGGGTTAGCTTCTATAGGCAACTGTTTATAAAGGTTTGAAATGGGCATAGCCCAAATGTCAACAGCCAATGTTAATGGAAGTGGTGGGCTGCGACTGTGGCAGTGGTGGGTTTTCCACCAATCTAAAGGCTGCCAGGGAAAAATTAGCATGTTAATGTAAAATAGCCAAGCATCCTCCACGGCGAGCGCGCTGAGGATGAGCGCTTTGAGCTTTCTCAATTAAAAAAGAAAGATGACATCGTCATCTTCTCAGCCGACAAGGGCAATGCCACAGTTATCATGGACAAAACCACATACAATAAGAAAATTCAGGATCTACTTAATGATGGTAGCTATCCCAAAATTTAAAGACATCCGACCAACCGCCTCGTTACGAAAACCAACAATATCATCACTAATTCGACATCTTTAATCGAACCAACCAAGCGGTTTTCCTTAAAACCCTCTGCTGCTAAACCACCCAGATTGTGTGGCTTCCCAAAATACATAAAGAAGGTACGCCCCTTCGTCCTATCGTCTTCACCATTGACTCACCCACCTACAAACGAGCCCGATTTCTGTCTGAGACCTTGCAACCATTCACTGGTAAGACCACCTCAGCTGTGCTTAACTTAGCTCACTTGGTATTGTTAATTAAGGACACTTGACTACCTCCAGGTGATTTGCTTGTTAGTTTCGATGTCTTTTTGTTTACCAAAGTTTCTGTGCCTGACACCATTGCAATTATTGAAGATTTGGTCCAACAAGGACTGAATGCTGATGTACCGGCCCTGGGAGACACTGCCTCACTAACACTTACTTCATCTGGAATGTAACATTCTACAAACAAGTTTAAGGTACCGCAATAGGTTCTCCCTTATCTCCAGTTATAACCAATCTTTTCATGGAAATTTTTGAGACAGATGCCATCCAGGCATGCACTCTACGTCCGTCCTTGTAGAAGAGGTACGTAGGTGACACGTTCATCATCTGGCCACATGGCCAAACAGCTCTGAACCAATTTATTAACAACATAAAATTCCATACACCCAGCCATCAAATTCACCATGGAGGTGGAAAAGGATGGCAAGTTACCATTCTTGGATGTTTTAATCGAAAAGAGACCAGATGGCTCAATGGCACACTCTGTCTACAGGAAAGCCACCAATATGGATGCCTACCTAAAACCTGACTCCTACCACCATTCATCCCAGAAGAATTCTCTCATCAAAACGCCACACCATAGAGCGTGATTATTTCCGACCATCATCACCTAGCCAGTGAAATGGAACACGTACACCAAGCTCTTAAGATGAATGGATATTCAGACTACACAATCCGTAAAGCTATCACCCCAACCGTTGGAAAAGAACCATCTGAGGATCCAATCAAAACCATCACTTTGCTATACATAGCAGGTGTCACCAAAAAGATTTCCAAAATCATGAGCAAACACAAGATCCAGGTTCGATTTAACAAAGTACATAAAATTCGTAATCTGATTCCATCTGTAAAGGATGTGATCCCTGACATGCAATACCCTGGCGTCTACAAACTAAGCTGTTTCTGCAGCAGTAGTTACATTGGGGAAACTAAGCGACATGTCTCGGATCGTGTTTGTGAACATAAGGCAGATCTAAAACATGGTAGGACCAATATCTCAGCTGTGGCTGATCATTGTTTTAATGCGGTGGGCTCACGCGAAATTGATTTCTCTAAGACGAACGTACTTTGCAAACCCACTGGCTATCAACAAAGATCCGTCATGAAGCCATCTTTATATATAGAGACACAAACACAATTTCAACCGAGAAGATGGGTACAAACTGAGCAATCATTAGAAGGACGGTATTAACCAGTTTAAGTCATAACTGGCTGTAAAGTTCCCATACTACCACCTTCCAATGTTAGTTGTTATTTTCGGCTCTGATTTTTTTTACATTAACAGATTACATTTGTCACACTAACACTGCCACCTTGCACGCCATCCTCGAGGTTGCTGCTCGGCGATCTTCCATTAACATCTCTCACATTAACATGATAATCTCTTACATTGACATGCTAATCTCTCACATTAACATAGCCACCTCGGCGCGCTCGCCATGGAGGATGCTCTGGAGATCTTACATTAACATGCTAATTTTTCCCTGGGAGCCCTTTGATTGGTGTAAAACTCACCACCGCCGCAGTCGCTGCCCACCACTTACACATTAACATTGGCTGCTGACATTTGGGCTACGCCCATTTCAAACCCTTATAAACAGTTTTCCTATAGAAGCTAACCACCCTTTTCCTGATGATGACTGCTTGTGTTGCGATCGAAACGTCTTAGCTTTTTGTTATGCTACTTTTATTTTCGTTGAACCTATCTACATTACTTTACCGAAAGACCCAAAGAATATGAATTCCTGCAGTCACGAAAGCTTGTCACAATCATCAACATTGCAAACATTATCATCATCATCATCTTGATGTTTACTATAACAATCATCGTTGTCATCGGATGGTGGCAACAAGCACACAGGAATCAGAGCAAGAATAGGTCACACCTCCCAAACCAGCACTCCCCACAAAAGCTACGTTCTCCAAGTGTTATTGACATTCCACACGATGACGGAACATTTTTGTGATTGGGTGGAAACCTTCGGTCATTGTTTTTTTTGTTTAGAACCCTAACCTTGGCCCTAACCCCGTCCACTGCGCTATTCTGCCCGCATGAAATAAGTAGCAAGAGGATGGTTTTTTGCGCAAAATCGTCTCCAAATGAATTGCAAAATTGGGAAATGATAATGATTTCATGACAAAAGTAAAAAAACGCACTTATTTGGAACGTTTCACAATGTCTCGAGGCGTCATGCATGAAAAGGTCAAAGGTAACGACGAATCAGGTGGAAAAATAAGAGCCAGAGAGGAAGACGCACTAATTAGAAGAATACAAAAATCCGTTTAAAAAAATCTGTATTGTTAGTTCGGACTTAAAAATATTAACAATGTCAGAGAGCCTGATTTCAAACGGTCGGGACTTCCACAACTGAGGGAGTGGGGGTGGCGGGGGTAGTAATCAGGGGGCAGTTCCACAACCGTGGGGGCGGGGGAGGTGTGCGATAGACCACAGTAAACAACCGATCACCCCAAGGATGCAGCCGAGGTTGAGGTACAGTATATGTGCAATAGCACGATCGACATATCCTAAAGCCCCAAAGGGCCAGAAGATTGAATTAGCTCGTGAATAGAGTGGACCAAGTCCTGGCAAGGCCTTAAATATGAGCAACATGATCTTAAATTTTACTCGTTTAGAGAGAGGAAGCTAATGCAATGATGCAAGAACAGGAGAGATCTGTCTCTCGCATGAAGTACGAGTAAGCACCCTGGCTGCCTCATTCTGCAGTCTGCAACCTGGCAAGGACTTTACTCAGGCTCCCAAAAACGAGTTATTGCTATAATCAATCCATGAGAAAATAAATGAATGGGCCAGCTGCTCTTTATTTGTAGTTTATGATTATCATGCAGTCAAACAGTGTTTCGAAGATGGAAAAAGGTCTTCACTGACCTTATTATCATGAGCCGCAAAGGAAAGAGACTGGTAAAATAACACCCAGAGATTTATAATTTCATGTGTCGAGTATACCTTCTGGGCATTGATCACCAGTTGGAATAACCCAATTTTGGTCAACTCGTGGAGAGAACCAACAAGTGTGTGGATCTTATAATAATAGGGTTTCCCCCCTTTTTTGGCAACCAAACTGAAACCTTTTTACAAGGATTCATGTCTGCATTAACCACAATACCTGCAGTAAACAAATGCTAACAAAAAACATACTATGATAATATATGCATTTTCCTTGAAACTGATTGGTCCACACCAAGGGACGGCTTTCCTTTGAGCCTCGACACAATTGGTGCTCGACGAGATGACGTCAAAAGGTGTCAGCTGTACGCCTTTTGGCGTCATCTGGTCGAGCACCAATTGTGTCGAGACTCAAAAGAAAGCCATCCCTTGGTGTGGACCAATCAGTTTCAAGGACAATGCATATATGATCACAGTATGTTTTTCGTTTGCATTTTGACTGCAGGTATTGTGGTTAATGCAGATATGAATCCTTGTAAAAAGGTTTCAGTTTTGTTGCCAGAAAAAAGGGGGAAAACCCTATTATTACATTTTGGTACTGGCAAAGGAGGTCTAATGATGCGTGGATCTTGTTGCCATTCAGCTGAAAAAAATTATGCTGCATCTAACAGTAAAACGTGAAGGAATGAAAAATACGACTAATGAGATAAAGTGTAAGAAAAGTTATTTAAATAGAAGTTACAGTAAGCGAATGGAAAAAATAAAGCCAGAAATAGCAGAAAGGAGAGACAAAACGCAAACGTTCCCTGCCAACTCGGAAGCTGTCATCTTTCTGTCAAAAAGAGGCGGAAGGGGTGATATCAAATAGATACAAGAATCTCAACCTCATGTGTCAGAAATAAGATTAATAATTTACAGATATTTGTCAATCGACTGATGGATGAATGATCCCTTACACTGTGTTGGCAATTGATGAAGTGGGGCCCAAGACCATGTCAGATATCACATCCCCGCTCATGTTAGCCTTGGCCACAATGGACTAACTGCTATGCCACCACATACTACCCCCATGACCCCATGCTTCAACAGTCGATTGAAATGTATGTATGTCAAGTAAACAACAACAAAAACTATACAGGCAGACCTCGCTTTGCTCTCAAGATTTGTTCCTGCAGAAGTGAGCGCTAATCGAATCAGCGCTAAAAGGGGTCATTATATCACTGTATGTATGGGAATGCATTCCGAACAGGGTTTTATTTTTATTTTGTGTGCGCAACATATGAGGGTTTCATTGGGGTATCGGTAATAGCGCTGCTAATAATAATTATACTGATGGTAAATATTATTTTACGAATGAAAATTATAATCTATTCTAACAATGGGTATTATGTACTGTACTCATGAGTGTTTTCTTACTGTACTCCTACAAGGCAGTGGTGGGAGACCGAGGTTAGAGCTACTTCGGTTTCCTATCCGGGCCTTAGTGATGCACTCAGTCAACATTTCTGTGGTGAGATTGTTTTTTTTCGGTGGAACCTGATACTCTATCCTGGTCTCGTCAGTTCTCACCTGGCAAAACTCACTGTGATAACGTAACATTTTTTAAATTAAATTATCACGAATCGAAATTAGGACATACTGTACAGTACAGAGAAGGCAAGAGAGAGGTGGAGAGAGACAGGGCTCTACATAGGATTAAACGTTTTGCTGGCTGGCTGGCAGGCTGGCTGGCTGACAGGGATGGACGACCACGTCCAAAGTACGTACGGATTGCTAGTGTATGATATGTATTTATTATTACTAAAACATATTTGCTAGCATCTACAGAAACAATTTTTTCAAGTTGTAAATGCTAAATCCATTAATTGCTCTATTATTTTGCAATTAGTTGCTTACCCGTTTGAAAAATAACTTCACTTTTTCTTACTCTTCAAGCAAAAGTCATTCTCACTACACGAACACGCATTACATTTTTATTGTCATATTCTAATTTAAAAACCATTATAATTTTCCAGAGCACCAATGTATTTCTTAATGTATCATTAGATGTTTCTTTAGATTGTATATTCAATATATTTGTCATGCAAGTGTATTTGGTATACATTTTTCACATTTGTCGTTATGCATTACATAGTACAAAATATGTTTTTAAATGTTATTTGTTCATCATTACACAGATTCAGTCTGACGTTCACTGTCTTGTCAAGGGACAGAGCAGCAGGAAGAATGACATCTGAAAATTTAAGGAAATTTCAATATCTGACCTTGATAGTTGGAGAGTGCATCTTCCATTTGTTGAAGGGGCTTAACCACAAGGGTGTGGTGCATGTGGGAATGTATGTCACGCGCCAGAATAATGTGGCCTTGGAAGTGTTGGTAGTTATCAAACATTAGACCCCATATTTAATTAAATATCATCTACTTTAGCAAATAAAACCCACTATTAAAGTAATGCACATGTTAAAAATCAACAAATATATTTTTCGACTGAAAAAATGCAAATGTTGTCATGTACTGTGTTATGCTTGAAGTAGAATTAATGAATAAAAGCAGATCGTAAATCAACATCTAAACTTTTACATTTACCCTTGACTTCACACCGGTAAATTGGTAGTCATTGCTGCTCGATCATGAATTGTATCATGCTACAGTATAAAACTAAGTTTTCCTGGCTGGAATGCGCGTGGGTGGGCAATTGCACGGTGGTGACGTCACCGCGCACACTTGCCCAACGACTTAACCCGCATACCACAGCGGTGAGCAAGACTCGTGCGTGCTGACTTCACGTCTACCCCCCACCCACCGGCCGTGTATCCCGTGCAAATGCGCCAGCAGTGCTAGTTCTGTATACAGGTGTAGTGGATTCAACTGAGTCGCAGAAGTACTTCTTGGAGGCAACACATTTATTTGTACCAACACATTAACACAAAAGGGTAACTGCCCATTCTAGATTTGAAGCTTTCGTGACTGCAAGGATCCATACTCTTTGGTTCTATTCGGTAAAGTCACGTAGGTAAAAAATAAAACAACAAACATCACGACGTTTCGGCCACACCACAAGTAGCCTTCTTCAGGTGAAGGAACAGAACTGTCGGGACGACCGAGCTTCAATGAACGCTGCTAAGATTCGTAGCGTCTTTTAAGCTGGGTGAGAGAAGTTAGGCACCTTCACAAAGGAGTTTACATATCAAACAGGAGAATTTAGCATTGAAATAGCTGAGGGATTAGCTTGTGACTGGTCACAGAAATAGCTATGTTAAAGTCAAAGTTTACACATCCACAGAGGCACCTAATACATGGACACCAAAGGGGCTGCACTACCCAACTATCATTCAGTAAACCGATGTGAAAAACGAAGTCTAAAAAGACTCTACGCATCTTAGCAGCGTTCATTGAAGCTCTGTCGTCCCGACAGTTCTGTTCCTTCACCTGAAGAAGGCTACTTGTGTTGTGGCCGAAACGTCGTGATTTTTGTTGTTTTATTTTTTACCTACGTGATTAACTGAATAGAACCAAAGGGTAACTGCCCCTTTACCAGATAACAGCCAATGGTGGTGGACCACCAGGCTAAACTACACTAACACACTGGGAGTTAGCTACAACGAACCGGTCCCCAGCTTGGGTCCTGGTCCACATGTTGGTGACTCTTCTTGGATCTAGAACGTAGATTTTCAGATGATGGTAACAACGCTGAACCCCTGTCCCTGTGGGGTCCCGGTTTATATGCTCCCAGGTCGTGACTGGCCCCGCCCTTGGCCACGACCACCTACGAGAAACCTCTTGTCGTTTCTTGACCCTTCCCATATGATCTTTCCCCCAACGCGTGACCACCCCCTAGCCCCCACCTGGGGGCCCCATGTAGACTTTATTGGTCACGTGTCCTTCGGGGTCAGCCAAAGTGCAATGGTCCACAGTAACCTCGTTCCTGTGGCCTGCACTCTCACACCCTACCCTGTAGGGGTTAGCACTACACGCGGAGCGTGGTGCCACTCAGCGCTGTCACTCAGCGCTCACCGAGCCCCCTCCAGGGCTGGTACTAAACCCACATATACGGGGTGTCCGTGATGGCAATACATCCCACGCCGTGCTTCACTAGAGCTGGCATTACCCAGTGACATCCACGATGTCGCTACATACGTCTATGATGTGAGTACATCGCATGCCATGCCTCTCTCGGGCCGGCACCACTCAGTGACATCCGAGGTGTCACTACATTACCCCCCCCCCCCCTTTGTAGCATCCAGCCATACCGGCTGTGGAAATAAAATAATTAAAATGAAACATAATAAAATAAAATTCTCACGACGTTTCGGCCACAACATAAGTACCCTTCCTCAGGTGAAGAAACAGAACGGTCAGGAAGACAGCACTTTAGTGAACACTGCCAAGCTTGGCAGCATCTTTTAAGCTGGGTGGGAGGAGCAGAGTGCCTTGACGAAGGAGTTTACATATCAACAGAAGGATTTAGCATTGAAATAGCTGTGTTAATGTGTTGGATTAGCAGGATGTTAAAGTCAGAAATTAGCATGTAACTGGGAGATTAGCACCACGGAAAGCAACGAGCTTTGTTCAGACGTACGAGTCCATCTGAAATTCGGAACGGAGGAGGGGGGAGAGAATTTAGCATTGAAATAGCTGTGTTAATGTGTTGGATTAGCAGGACTACTAGCTTTGTTCAGACGGACGAGTCCATCTATGTTCGGAACGGAGGAGGGGGGAGAGGGAGAAACAGCCACGATGTGCTGCTCTGTCCTGTGTTGCGTTACAACTATGCTATAAACTAGACTACTATAAATTACAATGTTATACCTTCACAATCTAAACTACATTGTATAATATCGTATACACAGCCAAATGTAAGCTCTAACATTATGGGGTGTCCGTGATGGCAAATACATCGCACGCTGTGCTTCACTAGAGCTGGCATTACCCAAGCTTGACAGTGTTCACTAAAGTGCTGTCTTCCCGACAGTTCTGTTTCTTCACCTGAGGAAGGCTACTTTTGTTGTGGCCGAAACGTCGTGAGAATTTTATTTTATTACGTTTTATTTGTATTATTTTATTTCCATTCTACGTGACTTTACCGAAAGAACCAAGAAGATGAATCCCTGCAGTCACGAAAGCTTTAAAGTGAGTAAAAAGTGAATAACGCTGTGTGCCTCAACAATGACAGTAACAAACACCCATTAAATACCCAAGCCCACCTATACAATATATACACTATTTACAAATGTACATAACCAACGGGGAAAAAGGGCGTAAGCCCAGAACAACAACATGAGAAAAAAACAATAACTTGCGAATGCTCGTAATCCCCTCCAAAACCAAAACCTCGCACCTTCACCGTGTAACAACACCCGCGAGCACAATCAAGGCTAGGTTCAGCCAATAGCCGATACGGCCCACCAAGCGCAACAACCAACTGACAGTGTGGGAGAGTGTGTACATGGGGATCATGAAAACTGACTATTTGATCGAGTCCTTGTGACCGTGCTCCCAGGGGAGCTGGGCTCGCTCGCCCTGGAGGTCCCGGGGGGAATATGCAAATGTCCCATCGAACCTGGCTCCTCACGAAGAGCAGTATGCCGGGTTGATGGGTTTTCCTCTCCCGAATCCAGCGGAGATGACGCAGGCGGTGGCTTGGGGGACGTTAGGCGCACGGCACCTGAGGACGGAATCAGATCACTCCGCTGAGGACCAACCACAGTC
This sequence comes from Petromyzon marinus, assembly GCF_048934315.1. NCBI lineage: Eukaryota > Metazoa > Chordata > Hyperoartia > Petromyzontiformes > Petromyzontidae > Petromyzon > Petromyzon marinus. The sequence continues at coordinate 11,112,208 of NC_133671.1, forward strand.
GGCACACACCTCGGCTTGTTGGACACATCTGACACTTGGCCCCTGCGGTGTGGAGATGGCACGAATTCGTGCTGAGCAATTAAGGGCTTTATACGACAGGGATTGTACAAACCAACTCCGCCGCCCCAAGTGGATCTGGACACACTGTGGCTGAACGCCCCCAATGACATCAACCGGCCCTCTCCAGGGTTTGAACAATTTGTGCGACGTACCCACCGGTACCTGTGGACAGTGCAACCAGGCCCTGTCCCCAGGTGCCCACTCATGTGTAGAAGCACGGTACCCCCTCAGCCACTCATTGGCCAATTGGCACGATTTGGAATTTACCATTGAAGCTTCCTGTACCTCGGAAAGCTTTTGAAGGGTGAAGCGCACAGAGTCAGAAATGTTAGATTTATCCTTGTTAGACGCGGCTTGTAACTGAACATCAATCGGGGGATCGTGTTCTCTCCCATACGTAAAACACGGTGAGTAGATGCGTGCGGGGCCATCCTATATGCAGCCACGACTCAGGGAATGTGCAAGTCCCAATCGAGTTGGGACTTGCTGATCTGATGGCTCAACATGGAGGGCAGAGTCCTATGCAGCCGCTCAACCATGCCATCCGTCTGCGGGTGGTACGGTTACATGCGTACTTTTTTCGTTCCCAACAAATTGCAGACTTCGCACAACAATTTTGAAGAAAAATGATTCCCCTGATCACTCAAAAAACTTCGGGAGCACCCTTGTCCATTACATAACCATTGAGGAATGCCTCAGTGATCGTTGCTGCTGACTGGTTGGGGAGCGGCCAAGCCACAGGCCACCATGAAAAATAATTGACTCCCACAAGCAAATACTTATTCCCCCGAGGGGTAGTGGGAAACGGACCAAGGATGTCCAGAGCAACTAGTTCGTTTATGCGGGAAACCTGAATCGATTGTAATGGTGGACAACAGGGTTTCGCCGGCGGCTTCCGCCGCGCACACTGCACACATCCTTTGAGCAAATTAGCGACATCCTCAGCCATGCCAGGCCAGAATAAGTCTAACTTGAGTGTGCCCAGTGTCTTCTGCATGCCTAGGTGCAAGAGTGCTCATGTACCGCCCAAATAACCTTGCCTCACAGGGCAGTGGGCACAACAATGTTATAACGGCGCAACCCACCATCCCAATGGATGAGTAAGCCACCTCTAACAATGACAGCGGCGACATCCCATAGATCTGCTCCCACATCAGTCTCTCTGACATGGCGTCGTAATTTAAGCAGGGAAGCATCCTCGACCTGGAGGCACCCTCATTCCTCGTGGTCCAACCCAATGACAGCATCCCACGCCCCCGGACCGCCAGCTGCCTCAGATGTTACGGCCTCGGTGAGGGCACGTTGGCTGGTTTACAGCGCCCGGAGCCCGAAAAGCATGCGCACCCATCGCTCGTTGGCAATCGCGACAGGGCATCAGTGTTCATGTGACGGGAGCACTTGTGATAGGTAACTTTAAAGGAGTAGTCCTGGCGGACCTCCAACCAGCATGAAAGGTGGTCCGATGGTTGATCAACACACAGCGGATAATGTAGCGCTGCGAGCTCAGAGTGCACCTCAAAGTGTCTCCCGTACAAATAGGGGCGATACTGTTGCACAAAAACAGCAATAGCCAACAGTTCCCGGCGTGTGACCAGAGACAGCACTCTGCTTCTGTATGCGACAACACTCTCGACACAATTAACAACCTGGGACAGAACAGCTCCGATTCTGGTGTTACTAGCATCTGTATTAAAGATGAACAGCAAGGAGAAGTCGGGGTAGCGCAGGAGATGGGTGTTCACCAAGCTATCCCAGATCACAATAAATGCGGCCTCCTCCTCCCCCCAATGGAACTTATGACCCTTAGCTGTAAAGGTGTAGAGAGGTTTAGCGATGGAAGCGAACCCGGTGACAAAACGGTGGAAATAAGACGCAAATCCTATGAAACTGCATGCCTCCCCCACTTATGTGGGGGTCGGCCAAGTTCGAACACTCACAGTTTTGTCTGGGTCGGTCGCAATACCTGATTCGATAACTATATGGCCAAGATTCTGAACTGATTTCTGCAAGAAGTGACATTTCTGCAGCTTAAATTTTAGGTTAGCCGCACGCATTTTTTGAAAGACAGCCCGTAGTCGTTATCGGTGTTTATCGAACGTACGGCTTAAAAAATAACATCGTCAAGATATATCAAGCACGAGTCCTACTGGACGCGAGCCAGAACCAGTTCCATTAATCGCTGGAATGTGGCCGGCGCGGAATGAAGACCCATTGGAAGCCAATTGAATTGGAACAGAAACGTAAGCTACCATTGTGCTTTTTAACAAGTACAATTGGGGCTCCTCACGGGCTGGTGGATGGTGAAATAATGTCCGTGGCTAACATTTTGTAAACTGCCAGCCGAACGTGTTCTTATTCCGTAGGGCTGTGCCACAGAGGTTCCCGCCTGGCGGGAAATGGCGGCGGAAACGTCGTCCACGCGCAGATTTGCTGATCTCTCTGCCACTGCCGACTCGACTGAGGGAAGCTCCGCAAGGATGGACGCCGCGGCGTGGAGGAGCTCTGCGAGGCGACCGTGTGCAGCCTGAAGCTCCGTCCCCGCCAGCAGTGAACTTTCGCGTGCAGGGACGGTGCTCTGCTCCGCCAGCATCATGTCGCCTCCATCCTCTGGGGCTGTTTGCGGGCTGAGATCTTCCTCCTCGTCATCCGATATCCTGGTACGTAGTCTACGGCGAGTAGACATGGTTTAACAGCTAGCTAAGTAAAATAGCATATTGGCTACTTCCGACACTAGTTGTAGTGGATTTAACTGGATCGCAGACGTACTCCTTGGAGGCAACACATTTATTTGTACCAACACATTAACACAAAGGGGTAACTGCCCCTTTACCATATAACAGCCTATGGTGGTGGACCACCAGGCTAAACTACACTAACACACTGGGAGTTAGCTACAACGGACCGGACCCCGGCTTGGCTCCAGGTCCACGTGTTGGTGACTCCTCTTGAACGTGGATCGTAGATCTTGAGATGATGGTAACAACGCTGAACCCTGGTCCCTGTGGGGAACCGGTTTATATGCTCCCGGGTCGTGGCTGGCCCTGCCCTTGGCCATGACCACCTTCGAGAAACCTCTTGTCGTTTCTCGACCCTTCGCATAGGATCTATCCCCTGACATGTGACCACCCCCTAGCCCCCACCTGGGGGCCCCATGTAGACTTTACTGGTTACGTGTCCTCAGGGACAACCAGAGTGCTATGGCCCACAATCTCCTCGTTCCCGTGTCCTGCACTCTCACACTCTACCCTGTAGGGGTCAGAACTACATGCGGAGCGTGGTTCCACTCAGCGCTGCTACTCAGCGCTCACCGAGCCCCCTCCAGGGCTGGTACTACACCCACATATACGGGGCGTCCGTGATGGCAATACATCGCACGCCGTGCTTCACTAGAGCTGGCATTACCCAGTGACATCCACGATGTCACTACATACGTGATGTCTGCGATGTGAATACATTGCATGCCATTCCTGCACCACTTAGTGACATCCGAGATGTCACAGCACAGGGACTCTTTTAAAGCCATTCCCCGTGTTTAGTGTACAGGTAGTCCCCGACTTACGATGGTCCGACTTACGATATATTTCGATCTTACGATGGCAATAGCGATATGACAAAATTGTAAAATATTTTTAATTTCGCGCGGCAGGCAAACACAGCAGCGTACGAGGTATGGTACTGTACGTTATCATCGCCATCCTCCTCTTCCAACAGCTAAGTTAATGTAGCCATCAACAACCTAACATTGTCTTCTTTGGTTCTTTCGGTAAAGTCACGTAGAATGAGAATAAAATAATAAATTGATAAAATAAAATAACAATAATATTCTCACGACGTTTCGGCCACAACACAAGCGGCCTTCATCAGGTGAAGGGGGCTCAACTAATCGAGTCTCCCACCTCTCTGAAGAGATGCCGCGACTCCAAGGCAACACCAACCGCACCCACACCAACCTCCGCCGTTGCAACTCCCCTCAATGCAAAACGAACTCCAGCCAGAACCAGCCCCGCTCCCATCTCAGAAAAAATCAGACCCACACGCACCGAACTCGATCAGCCAGACAAGACACTCCACAAATCACACTCAAAATTGACAGCAACAATGTCCACATCGGATTGGGAACATGCAGACAACATGACCACCTCCTCGGCTGCCACCATGTCGAACAAATGCAGGGACAACCCGACCTCCAAACTCAATCACCTCTCCAGCAAAAAATCGGAGGTTGGTGTGGGTGCGGTTGGTGTTGCCTTGGAGTCGCGGCATCTCTTCAGAGAGGTGGGAGACTCGATTAGTTGAGCCCCCTTCACCTGATGAAGGCCGCTTGTGTTGTGGCCGAAACGTCGTGAGAATATTATTGTGTTATTTTATTTTATCAATTTATTATTTTATTCTCATTCTACGTGACTTTACCGAAAGAACCAAAGAAGATGAATCATTGCAGTCACGAAAGCTTTAAATCGAAATTTAACCTAACATTGTTCAAGTATGCAGACGACGGACAGAATCTTGGTGAGTACAGTAGAATATGATATGTTACAATACGTTCAATGCATGTATGATACATAGCTTTAGCGATTTCATTTTAGGGTTACCACAATACGATACATACGTTCAATGCATGTTAAAAGTTTTTTTTTAATAGCAGATAGGATTGTTTCCTGAAAAAAACTTTTAATGAAATTGCAGTTCATATAGGTATTCTAAGAATTGACCTTGTTTTTTTACTTTTAATTTTACTGTGCAATACAGTATTGTAATTATTAAATACATACAGTATATAGTTTACACAGTACGGTACTGTAAATTGCTCTGTTTTGCTAAATTATCACCATTCTTTAAGACTACTGGGTAGGCTAGTCTATTTTCGACTTACGATATTTTCGATTTACGATGGGGTCGTTGTAACGCATCTCGATCGTAAGTCGGGGACTACCTGTACATGCCATACAACATGTTTAGAATTGACAGGTGTACAGTTGGACTTGCGAACAAATCGACTCACAAACAGACATTGTTGTAATTAGAGGAGTCCCTGTGTAATGAAAGCAATTATATATATAGCATAACATCTGCATATTGTTACATCTTTGCAATTGAAAATAATAATTCAAGGCTGAGCATCAGGCTGACATTTAAAAATGCAATATTTGCAAGCGTGCAATGTTTAATATTAAACCAACTTTTTTGTGCCTATTTACAGTACTCCACAGGTACATCTCTTAAATCTTGACTTAAAGCTTTCGTCACTGCAGGAATTCATACTCTTTGGGTCTTTGGGTAAAGTTACGCAGATAGAAAAATAATAAAATAATAAAAATCACGACATTTCGATCGCAACAAAAGCAATCGTTTTCAGGTGAAAATTTGCAGCAGGCGGACTGCTGAAGCAGGAAGAAATATAGCGAGAGAGCTACTGCAGCCATAGGTTTTAAAGGTTTGAGATGGGTACAACCCAAGGGTAAGTGGGCAGGGTTAGAGATGGAATTTGCAAGTAAATGTAAGACTTTTCCGAAAGACCCAAAGAGTATACATCTCTTAAAATAGCACTTTCAGTACAAATAAACCCGTTGAACCTCAACATAAATTCTGGGTTGCCAATATCACTCTTACTAGTACAGTTTTGCCATGAACCATTGACTGACTCAAACTAAACAACTTGAGAGATTGCCAGTATTGGCATCATGGACAAAACCGAATAACAAAAAAATGTTACACTACAACTAGTGAACATTTCATTTTGTACAGCAAGATCATACATTAACCATAACATCAATTTTTCCATTTGGCCACACCCAAGGGAGTAAATCATTCTCTATGGGGATATGTTGATGTTGAAGGGAAAAGGTGTATAGAGCAGGGGACAACAGATCATGTAAAGTTCACTTATTGCAAGCCAAAGGTGTGAGCGAAACAAAATTGGGAATAGCCCTTGGGAACAAATTGTAGAGGACTTGCATACATCTGTTATTTTCCATCAAACAAATTCTCACCAGGCTTCACAAAGATGACACTATTATATACACATTGATTTTTGTGAGAATTTGTTTTAACTACAATCACACTATGCCCTTTCGTATGTCCTAGTAGTTAAGCTAAAATAATTTATATCAAAGTAATTACTTCATTTTAATGGATCGGTTAAGTAAAACACCTGCAACAATAGCACATTAGCTAATTGATGCATGATAAAAATAAGAGCCATTCATCAATTTTTTACACATGCAGGCCTGTAATGATGATTACTGTCTCGTTTAGAAGCAGAACCATGGCAATTTTAAGCCTAATCGACAAAATGATAAATGCTTCTATGCCCTGACTCATAACTTCCGTGTTTCTGGGCACTCCGATTTCCAATCCAATGTTTCTTCATCTTTCCATATGCGAGTGAATTAGCATGGTGTGTAGGTTTTAATACATTTTTAAAGTTCAAACATAACCCGACAGAGTCATTTCATTTTGAAATACCAATTGTAAAAGGATGCTGATACCATTCTATGCTAAGGATATAAAATCGTTATTTTATTTAGATTGCCCGTCCTCTTGGGTAAAGGTCCCAGGTGCCCCTTATATGAAAACATAAAATAATCTGTCAGGCATCTTCGTTACATTTTTGCCACAACGTTATACATCACACCAGACTTCCATGGTTATGACTGAATACAACAGCTGCCATGCCAACCATTTATCAAACAGCATGGGAAACTACACAAAAAATATGTAAGACCCATTCACTCTGGCTTTGTGTTTAATACTTACGGGGAATGCCATATATTTGATTAGTTTTAATAGAGTCTTGTATTCTTTTGAGTCCCCTTATAAGTTGTTTACACCACATTAACTGTATTGATATTTTGGTTTTAATAAAAGTCTAATTAATTGATGGTACAATGCTCTATAGTCAGGAGAAGTTTACCAATAAATGGATTGCATAATTTAATTTCACCATCTTCATTGTAAAAATTACCATTATCAATAATTATCATCATCATCATGAATTTAGCAAAAATATATTGCCAGATCTCAAACGTGAACAGTAAAAAAAAAATTTCTAAATGTATTTTTGCAAAATAGGATATGGTATAGTTTGCTTTTTGATGTTTTTGTAATTGCAGCAATCAACAGCAATTAGTGGTGGATGATGTGAGATTCAGTGGTTTTAGTGATGGACTTATTGAAGTTCAATAAGTTCTCAACACATGTAATTGTACATGCATTCCAAAAGTTAACTTTGTGATCTGTATTTTTAAAGCATTATCAGTTTTCGGAGTTTGAGGGATTAGAATGACATTCAGGATTTCAAACAGTAGGTCAAATATGATGGTTTATAATATTTGTTATACTGACTAGAGCTGTGAATGAATCCCATGTGGTAATGTCAGAAAGGCCGTGTCTTATGGATATTACATGTTTAGTGACTGGATTAGTGAGGTCCACAATGATGACACCACTCGTATGTACCCTGGACCAGTTTTTGCAGCCTCTTTTACCAATAAGCATAGTTGGGCATCTTAAAAAACACCGTGCATGACTTTGCATGTGCCTCCTGTGAACTCATGCCTCATTTGGTACCTGCACTAAGTTGGCACGAGCATGTATGTCGCTGACCTATCCCTGTACATTGTTAATGTTAGTCTCAGATATGCAAGGTGTTTTTTTCTCTATTTGGTACCCAGATTTAATGTAAGATAACAAAAAAATGCTCAATAGTGTAATTGACCAACCATCCAAAGCAAATCTCTCCAGAAAATACTGAGGTTCATTTGATGTATGTTATTATATTGTCTACTTTCATGTCACTTTGCGATTCATAATAAAATATATTTGGTCTCTAAAAGGTGTGAAGATTGTTCTTAATCCTGATAAACAGCCATGATTTCCAAATCACAAATATACTCTCATGATTCTTGACATTTGTTACATTATGTATCTGAGTAAACATCGTCACATTGCAATGGTATACAATTATTTAATTTTGAATAGATTGAGTATATATTTGATGAATTTCCGCAGTGCCACCTGCTTTCTATTCCCATAATAAGATCTTGTAATTTCATCAGTAGTGAGTGAAATCCGAATCAGACCCGGGCAACCCCATTCAGCATGGTGAAGTGGTGAAACGTTTGCCACCGGCAGAACATCGGGGTGGGGTGGGGGGGAGAATTTCATCCAGCATTTGAATTACAAGGGCTGATCATTTGCTTTGGGGCATTACACAAGAAGCAATATGCGTATACGTGTGCTCACATCCATGCACTTACAAATTTGCAAACTAGCAACTATCACGTGAAAGATGCAAACCATTTTTGGTATTACAGAATAAATTTAAAAAGCCTGCGCCATAAATATATCTGACTGAAGCTATCACTTTTCTCGGTAACATATGCCAAAACATCTACATCTAAATTGAGAGCTAGCAACAATTACAAAACCAATCTTGCATCAGCTGACAGGAGGCAATAGCAATTTCGTGTCGTGTTATACCAATCTATGGAACACCATTAGTACAGAAAAAGGATGTTTTATAATAGTGAGTATTTTTTACAGCACTAAACAAAAGCAGATGTTAAACATTTCCCACGACAATGCAAAATGTATAAATCTTTATGGTATTGTTTTTTTTTACAGATCAAAGGGAAATTAAATATGTATATTGTGGAAAATGTGCTAAACGTGATTATGAATTAATGTCGCACTGCACATAACATAGACAGGTTACTAATTAAGCAAAGACAACATCAATATAAAATACAGTCAATCTTGGATACAGCCAGGTAACAGACATCAAACATCAAACATTATGGCAGGATCACACTGACTAAGATGAACAGTTAATACAATGAACGATCTATAGTATACATATTTAACCACTGCTTTCATAAACTTGCAATTGGGTTGCCATTGTGAAGCGGTTCGCACACGGAACCTGTAATCCAAAGGGTCGCCAGTTCAGTCCCTCACCGCGGCAGTTGAAACTGGTGCAAGTGTCTTACCCCCCCACCCCTGCACTCTCTATCCGCCCAGCAACATAAATGGGTAGATCGTAGTTGGTCAATTGGCAGATCGCTCGTAGTAGGGTACAGTGTGGGTACTCCCACTTCTTCGAAGACATCTGGCTGTCCAGCAATGAAGAGTAGACCAAATGAACACCTCCACCAAGGGCTCTCTCGACCTTACTGTGGTGCGGCCCTTGTGCCAGCATAGGCATGAGCAAGCAATTGTAGGGATTCACATTTACCTGTATATTTAGAAATTAACAATGTGTGTATGTATGTATGTTGAACTTCCTTTGCATCATACGTAGCCAACCATGCTAATCGGAGGTGCAGAGGAACGACAGCAAACTAAACAGAAAAAAATCAGTTTTAAATAAATACGTTTTCAATCTTGATTTAAAAGTGCATTGCTCCAATGGATTCCTAATATCGGAAGGAAGAGCGTACTAGATGGGCACAGAAGCATACCTGAAAGCACGCTTTAAATATCTTAATGCATGGAATTTCAACTGCAATAATAAACAGCCATGTTAAGTGAAAATATATGCATTGTACATGAATACATAGGATCCAGGTTGTATGACAAACATCCACTTGTACTTCTGTACAAGAACCCAGGCCCATAAGAGGTTTTTTTTGGGTTAGATCGTGTAAATATATAAATGTGTCGTTAAAACCCACCACCACCCAACACAGCCAACTAGTAAGGGTTGTCACGTAAACAGAACGTGCCAATATGTCACTAGTACAGCACACCGGTGTGTTGGAGAGCCAAGCCACAACATTTACAATCTGAGTACGACGTTTTGCCAGTAATTACAACTAGCTTTATCAGGTGACAGCCAGATCTGTGGAGAAGTCGAACTGTTTCATTACTTATATAGAGGCGTAGATGTGGTGACCACACTTCTGCGCTCTTGTGCCAAGTGGGGGGGGGGGGGGGGGGGGATTACTGAGTCAACGTGCATTATGCATGTGCATTATGTCAGTCCTTCCTGTCTATTGTTTGTATTAAAATAGCCGTACCAACGGTAATCCCTATTGTAGTACGCTGCCCTTTATAGCCATGCATTTAAACAATGCATTATTTGATGATTCGCTTCCATGTAGCACTAAGGCGATAGTGTTGTATATGTCCGTTATGAAAATTTTGATGAAAATAAAAAAAGGTAAATTAATTTTGGAATAATGCGTAATTATCCGAAAGTAGGTAAATTTGACGTAATTATGCGCATAAATTATGCTAATTCGAGAGATGTGAGGGTTTGTGTATCATCCGGACAGCTTGGCACTCCCTCTTTCACACGGGCGGCCACAATTTCTGTCCACAGCTGGCTGGAAGAGTCGGCATGATGCTCGCCGTCGGTGCACGATGATCCGTCGTCAGATAGCGCCCGCAGCCCGTCCGCTGGTCGCCGTTCCTCACTCTTGTCTTGGTTACCAGCTGGTGCTGGTCGGTGTGAGTTTAGGTCGAATCCACAGCGCTCTCGCTGGCGCTGACACTCTTGCTCGCGGGCGGCTGGTCAGGCTCTTTCCGCTGCTGGATGAGCCATGTCGCACGCGCTCTTCGCTGGTTCGCTGACCCTTTTGCTCACGGGCAGCTGGTCAGGCTCTTTCTGCTGTTGGATGAGCCAAGTCGGCACACGCTTGGCCGCTGGCAGCAGACACTCGATGTAGAAATAAAAGTCTTTGAGCGATACTTTGTCTTTCAGCTCTGAACTCACGCTCGTTGATACAGGCTACTCGGCGAGCCTCGCAATTCTCAGTTGATCGCGGGGCCACCCCGGGCCTGCCGCTTGCCGCCCTCTTCTGTAGCTCCTGAGCTGATGAGCTGAAAGTGTGTGTCGTGCTGCTGTTACATCTGGAAATCTCCGCTCTGCGTTGGTGGGGGTGGGGGTGTGTCCGTGTGTGCGTTTGTGTGTTTGTTTATTATGTCATCGCTCTTCCGTGAGTGCAGATGGCCACTGCGATAATTCCTTGGCTCTGGTGTTATTTCTGCTCTCCTGCGCTGTGGGAAGACAAAGGCGGCCGGGGTCTCTCTGGAACACAGTTTATCCTAGTTTCATCAGCTTGAACCGTTTGATTCATCCCTTCTGGATAACCCTGGATTTAACACTGTATCATCATTATTGTTAATGTTCCCCAAGATTTGTGATTTAACATTGTATTAACTTTCTCTCTGTCTGTAACCGGTTGGGTCTGTGCTATTATGTCCGAGTTATCATTTACTTTATTCTATTCTTGATGTCCTGAGGTTAGAGAATTCGCTTTGACTTAGGCATAACTCGGTCTGCCAGGATTATTCTTGACGCTTCGGTCAGGTCGTGTAGAAAATTATTAAAGGTGAAAATTACATTTAGTATCGAATTAATAAATGGGTAATGATTCACTGATGTGGATGGTGGCCTGGTTTTTAATTGGAGTGAGTTTGAGGATCGATAATGTTAGCTTATTCTTGTTGTTGAATTTTGAACTTTAACCGTTGTTTAAATAGAAAATAAGCGGAAAACTGTTTAACTCGCTTGTATGCGTCGGTTGGTCTGCGCTGACGGAAGGGGGGGGGCGAACTCACTAGCTTGGAATTCCCCCTTACCTCTTGGTGACCCCGGAGGCCGTGTTACGTCAAATAGGTTTGTTTGTGAAATCGTCCTTTGGCAATCTGGCAATTCTACCAATAGTCGCTAACCCCTCTTAGCCCCGGAGTGTATTATTTATTTATTTTAATTGGTCTTTTATGATCTCCATCTGCTGTTTGCTGTGAGTCTGGGTTTGCGTGTTTTCATTTATTATTTCGGTTGCTATAAAAAATATATATCGGCATATATTCTTATTGATATTAATTGTGGAAAAATGGCCGTATACAACAATAGCTATCCGAAAGGTTAAAATATTTTAATTTATTTCAACTTCGATAGATGATCTAAGTAGTCTTGACCAGTAGTAGCGAGTTTTGCACAGAACTTCATCATTCCACAAATCTGGCTGTCGCCTGATGAAGCTAGTTGTAATTACTGGCGACATGTCATACTCAGATTATAAATGTTGTGGCTTGGCTCTCCAACACACCGGTGTGCTGTACTAGTGTAGTGGGTTCCAGGGAGACCGGAGATGGAGCGCTTGAGGCACACGTTTATTCAATATAATGGGTCCCTAACACAGAGGGGTAGCGGCCCCTCTACCCGATACCCAAGGAGGTATAGCCTCCGGGCTAGTGTTTCCTAATCACTCGGACTACACTCACGTTCCTCTGGCTAAGGGGACCTAGGGGGAGGCTATCTGACCCGACCCAGCTAAGGTCCTCGGGTCCCGACCACTGGCCCACTCGGTCCCGGCTCTGAGAAGGACGTCGGGTCCCAGGGGTTCCCAGGATTGACCACTGGCCCACTACAGCCCCGGCCCTTAGAAGGACGGCAGGTCTGGGGGTTCCCAGGGTCCTAGCCTAGCTGGTCTTCGTTCTCCAGCTTGGCGAAGCATGCCAGACTCATCCAGAGGTCCGGCTTTTATACCCGTGGCCGGGTCTCTCCGCCCCTGGCCACGCCCCCCTTCTGGAACTCTCCAAGGGGCTCTGGAATATCCCCCCCAACCCCTCTCTTGGGGTTGGGAGAGCCTAGTGTCCCAAAGGCCTGGCTCATCCTGCCTATCCCGGGTTACCACTCCCTATGGACACGTGTGCTACTACAGGTAAGTGTGCATTACAATGCTATACACAATGAATGACACCGACGCTATATCACCCCCCCCCCCCCCCCCATGTAGCATCCAGCCATCTCAGCTGTCAAACCAACAATACACACTGTGAATAAACCAGAACAGAGTACGTGTGCCTCATTAAACGAGAACGGTAACAATAACACGAACGGCCCCACATAAATACCCAAACCCACCTGTACAATTGTTACACTATTTACAAAAATGCATAAAACCGCACGCACACCCGCACCCCCCGCAACACAGACGATGCGAACCAAATCGACGATGGGCAAGACGCAGCCAGGACAAGCAGCGGTCGATGACCAACCGGCAGAAGGTAAGTTAGCGTTGTGGAGGCCGAGTGAATGTGGGTGGGATTTAAGAGAAAGTTATATTATTTGGAGCGAGTTCTTGTGGCTGGCCCGTCCGGAGCGGCGGGGGGAAGTCGTGGCCATAGGTCAGCAGGGACAGGAGCATCTTCGCCACTCTGTGGTTGGCGGATGGTTCAGTAGGAGCGGCTCGCAGGGTCCGCTGTGGCGACGTTATTCCTGCAGCATCTGAGGGCGTAACAACATGTCTGGGCTGAAGGTTAGGCTCCGTACATGGACGACTCGGCTCGTCGGACACGTCACGCTCTCAGCCCCTGTGCAGTGTAGGTGGAGTGTGAGGAGGGATGAAGGGTTTGAGACGTGATGGGTGCACGTACCAGCACCGCTTACCGTGCTGGACTTTCACCTACTGAGGCCGGACGACCCGCACAATGTCCACCGGACCCCTCCAGGGTTTCACCAATTTGGGCGATGTTGCTAAGGGCACCTGGGGGCAATGGAACCAAGCCCTGTCACCTTCAGCCTATTTATGGCTGGACACGCGGAGGCCTCGCAGTCGCTCGTTAGCCAACTGCCAAGCCTCAAAGTTGTGCTTAGTAACCTCTCACGCCTCGACCAACCTCTGAACATTGGATCGAATATGTTCGTCGATCTTGAAATTATGAATTATGAAGGGCTGCTTAGTGCGCAATTGAATGTCCACGGGGGGGGGGGGGGGGGGGGGGTTGACCTCCCTGCCGTACATCAGATAGAATGGGGAAAACCCTGTAGCCACATGGGGTGCCATTCTGTAGGCGGCCAATACACCAGGGATATGAAGATCCCAATCGACCTGCGACTCGCACACTTGGTGGCTCAACATAGAGGTAAGTGTTCTGTGGAGCCGCTCGACCATACCGCCAGTTTGTGGGTGGTATGGCGATGTGCGAATTTTATGTGTGCCTAGCAGGTTGCACACATCCCGTAGCAAAGTGGAATAAAATATTTTCTCTTGATCGGTCAGCAGCCATTCCGGAGCACCCTTATCCAGGACATAGCCCTGGAGAATGGCCTCCGTGATGGCTGCTGCCGATTGGATGGGGAGCGGCCAGGCCATAGGCCAACGGGTGAAGTATTCAACCCCAACCAACAGGTACTTATTACCCCGGGGAGTGGCAGGGAAGGGCCCCAAGATGTCAAGCGCAACAAGTTAATTTACGCGAGACATGTGAATGGATTGTAGGGGCGGACACGACGGTCTAGAAGGAGGTTTACGTTGAGCGTACTGGGTACAACCTTTGAGCAATTTGCGAATGTCCCTTGCCATGCCCGGCCAGAAGAAATCCAGCTGGAGCATGGCAAGGGTCTTTTGTGTCCCCAGATGCAGGAGGTGCTCATGAGCGGCCCACACAGCCTTCCCCCGTAGGGAAGTGGGTACCACCAGCCTCTACCTCAGTGCACAGCTGTCCCATTTCATGAGGAGACCGTCCTGCATGACAAAGGAAATCAGGCTCCCGTGACCTCTACCCTCATGTGCCTCATTGGCACGATGGCGCAATTCAAGTAGGGAAGCGTATTCCACCTGGAGACATCCCCAATCGTCCAGGTAGAGGCCCAACAGTGCATCCCGTGCGGTGGGTGCGTCTGACGCTTTAGGGGAATCCACCCCAGAATTCGCTGCTGCAGCGAGAGAAGGGGGCAGGCTGTCAGCAGGTTTTTTGCAGCGGCCCGATCCCATGAACAACACACATCTCCCAGAGTTAGCCAGTCGTGACAATGCGTCAGCGCTGCTATGCCAGACACCCTTACGATAGATGACTGTGAAAGAATAGTCCTGGAGAACCTCGAGCCAGCAGGACAATTGGCCTGATGGTTGGTTAACTCTCAGGGCATATTGGAGTGCTGATGGTCGGAACATATGGTAAAGTGTCTACCGTACAGGTAACGCCTGTACTGCTGAACAAAGAAGACAATGGCCAGCAATTCGCGATGGGTAACACAATAGCATTGCTCCGATTGCTGTATGTGACCACGCGTTCCACACCATCAACAACCTGTGACAGTACTCCCCCTATGCTGGTGTTGCTGGCGTCCATATCCAAGAGGAACGGTACGGAGAAATTTGGGTAACACAATGGAGAGTCATTGACCAGTCCATCACGAATAGCGTCAAACACGGTTTGCTCCACCTCCCCCCAGTGGAATTTAGCACCCTTAGCCGTCAGTGCATGAAGGGGCTTCGCAATGGACGCAAATCCTGCCACGAACCGCCGATAATAAGAGGCGAAGCCGATAATACTCCGCACATCACTGACAGAAGTGGGGGTCGGCCATGAGCGGACGCAACTTGTCTTCTCGACGTCTGTAGCGATACCCGACTGGCTAACGATGTGTCCGAGATAGCGAACGGAGTTTCACAGGAGGTGGCACTTCTGTGGCTTGAATTTGAGGTGTGCCACCCGCATTTTACCACAAACGGCCCTTAATTGATCGAGGTGCTCATCGAAAGTCCGGCTTAAGATGATAATATCGTCTGGATAGATCAGGCAAGCATCCCACTGGAGCCCAGCGAGGACAAGCTCCATCAGGCACTGGAACATTGCTGGGGCCGAGTGAAGACCCCTAGGCAGCCGGTTAAATTCGAAGAGGCCCTGCGGTGTGTGGAAGGCCGTCTTAGGTTTGGACACTTTGTCAAGAGGCAATTGCCAGAATCCTGACAAAAGGTCCAGTATTGAAAATTAACGTGCACTTGCCAGGGCATCGAGCGACTCGCCAATCCTGGGGAGTGGATATGCAGTGGCCATGGAGATTTTATTTAGCCGCCGAAACCCACGCAAAATCGGAGGCTGCCGTCGTGTTTTTTAACGAGGACAATCGGTTCTCCCCATGGGCTGGTGGATGGAGAAATTATATCCCCCGCCAGCATGTCATTAACAGCAACTCTGACATGCTCTTTTTCAGCAGGGCTGAGGCGGAATGGGTTTTGTTGAATAGGGGTGGTGTCACTTGTATCGATGTGGTGACTTAGCAAATCTGTACAACCGATGTCAAATTTGCTTTTACTAAAACCATCTGAAAATTCGCATAGCAATGCGTGCAGTTTCCCCCGCTGGGAGTCAGTCAAGTCAGCACTGTCCGAACAAACGGAGACAATCCAACATTCATCGAGGACCGAATGCAGTTGGGGTGCGGGAGCGTCCGCTACGTGGCCCACCACCGAGTCCCGCAGGGGTGCTGGTGTCGCATGAGCGAGCACAGTACCCTGGGGGGATGACGGTGGTATGCAACCCTGCATTCAGGACCTGGATGAACGGATCTTTATCACCAGTAATGAGAGTCTGTGCAGCAACCAGATCCCACCCACATACCACCGTGTTCGAGGGTCCTAACAAAACCCCTGCAGCTATCGCGTCCGAGTCAAGGGGTTTCCGAAGGCGAAAGGGAACGAACATTTGAGACCACGGCTGAATACAAACAGTGTGCTATGCCAACGCCTGGACGGTACAGCAGGCCGTACGCAACCGAGAGGGTGAGGGCAAGAAGGACATGCTTCGGCCAGAGGGGAGCTCGATACAACCCTGATTGATAAAACATTTAATGGGCATCTTCCCCAAGAAGTCCGTGCCAAGCAGACAAGGAACGGCTATGGTTGAAGAAATCAGAATGGGACCATTCAATTAGACGTCGCCAATACGGTTCTGGGCGTCGATCCGGAAAATTATGCCCAACGAACCCCTTTTAGTGGCGAAATACGGTACATCAACTGGCCGCAATGAATGACAGTTTCTGGGTAGAATGTTAAAAATGAGGTCTGAGATGATGGTCGCCGATGCGCCGGTGTCGACCAGCATCCGGACCTCGCGAACCTTTCTATGAAACCCACGATTGCGGAAGAACCTGCAGCCGCAGCAATAACTCTCTGGGCCAACTCGGACCACTGACCTGGTCCGAGTGCCCGATCGATGTTACAATTACCCTGTTCCCCACCGACCGACACATGACAATCATGAGGAAAGTGATGGTGTGTGCGGGCGGTGAGTGGGGGCCGAGAGTGTAAGGTGCCGCGACTTGCCTGAGGCCATGGAGCAGAGGGCGAGCACGGTGCAGAGGATTGTGGTTCTGGGATGCGGCGACGCGGGGCCCGTAGGCCACAATTGTAGCAGGTGATTGACGACACATCCGGCCACGGAGTTGTCTATCCCTGCTGGTGGGAGTCCCGCCGAGGCTGCCTGGGTTGACGCGAAGGCCCAATCGTGCGTCGGCTCCTCCTCGGAGCTGCTGGTGTCAGCTGGAGCAGTGCAGGCGGCGTGGCTGATGTCCCGCTGGAGCAGGAGGTGCACCTGGATGCATCTTGCGCCGCGCAGGGAGCAGAAATTGTCGTCGTCCAATGCGGGCATGACGATACGCAGCTCCCATGCCAAACTTATCAGCTTCTCCAACACCAACGCGCCTATGGCCTCGTGATCCATATGCAGGAAAGCGGCCCTGACCAGGGCCAGCAGTGCGATATGGAAATCTAACGGAGTCTCCGACTCACCCTTCCTCCTGTTGTTGAAGCGATGGCGGGAGTCCGACGGCGGTCCATAAATCACCTGCATCTGCCGAAGAACTTGTTGCAGCGTGGACCGGTCCGCTTGTGGAATTGTGATGAGGCGGCGAGGGCATAGTCATCCAGCCTTAGCCGTGAGAGCTCGGAGTGCCTCTGCCTCCGACCAGTCGACCATATCTGCATGGCCACTCCTGGCACCAAATGTAGTGGGTTCCAGGGAGACCAGAGACGGAGAGCTTGAGGCACACGTTTATTGAATATACTTGTGGGATACACGGGTCCCTAACACAGAAGGGTAGTGGCCCCTCTACCAGATACCCAAGGGCCTGGATGCACCTTGCGGCACGCAGGGAGCAGAAATTGTCATCTTCCAATGCAGGCATAATGATATTCTGCTCCCGTGCCAAACTCAGCAGCTTCTCCAACACCATCCCGTCTATAGCCTCGTGATCCACACGCGGGAAAGCAGCCCTGGCCAGGGCCAGCAACGTGCTATGGAAAGCTAATGGAGTCTCTGACTCACCCTTCCTCCGGTTGTTGAAGTGATGGCGGGAGTCCGACGGCGGTCCATAAATCACCTGCATCTGCCGAAGAGCTTGCTGCAGCGTGGACCGGTCTGCTTGTGGAATTGTGATGAGGCGGCGAGGGCATAGTCATCCAACGCGGCCGAGAGAGCTCAGAGTGCCTCTGCCTCCGACCAGTCGACCATCTCCCGGTGGGACATGAAACGGCACTGGAAAGCCACCCAGTCGCCACACACAGCCAAAAATCCTTTTAGTGCCGGCAGAGACGGAACGCTTGAGGCACACGTTTATTCCTCGGGTCCCGACCACTGGCCCACTCGGTCCCGGCCCTGAGAAGCACGTCGGGTCCCGGGAATTCCCAGGGTCGACCACTGGCCCACTACAGCCCCGGCCCAGAAGAACGGCGGGTCTGGGGTTTCCCAGGGTCGTAGCCAAGTTGGTCTTCTTTCTTCAGCTTGACGAAGACTGCCGGACTCTTCCAGAGGTCCAGCTTTTATACCCGTGGCCGAGTCTCTCCACCCCTGGCCACGCCCCCCTTCTGGAACTCTCTAGGGGGCTCTGGAATATATACAATGCCTGACACGGACGATACACAAGTGACGAATTGGCATGTTCTGTGTACGTGACAACCCTTACTAGTTGGCTGTGTCAGGTGTTGACGGGTTTTAATGATACATTTATATATTTACGTGATGTAACCCAAAACACTTCTACGATGGATGATATTGGTCTTGAAAGCCTGCGTGTTTAAAGTAACCTAGGTGTTAAATTAATGTTGCATATAGCATTACAAAATGTATTTTAGTTGAATTAAATTGAAACATGTTTATCCATGTTTTTGTCGCTAAATTACCCCAAAAAAAAATTAAGTACATTTTCATGGTATTTGGTGCAATATGTAGTAATAATTTGGATTGACCATCAACGGACAAGCATACGAATGAAAATAATTCGGCCATATGACAAGTATATAAAATCTTACTTTGCACTTGAAAAAAGTAAACACATTTGTGTTGCACGAAGTGAGAAAGTAGTTTTATACCAAACAATCGCATACCATTAAAAATGTGTTTATTGCTTTGTTGATACAAACTAGATTCGAAGCTTTTATGACTGCAGGAATTTCTCTTTGGTTCATTCGGTAAAGTCACGTTTGTTTTGATGTTTTGTCCTTTGTTGTTTGATTTATTGTGCTTCGAAAAATCAAACCATTTTAATGGCAAACTGCAGCGAGTAAAATAAAGTGTAATATATTGTGACAATTTCCATCCTCAAGTGATCCCATTAAAATAAAGTAAAACCTAAAAGTGGCGATATCAACCCTGCTTGGCAACCAATTGTTATTTTCTAGCTCGTGCAGGACACATGACAGCGCTGTCACTTCCCGCCACAAACAACATTTTTAGAAAGCTGACATTACACCAACTGCTGTGAATAAACGTGTTCGGGAAATTCTGTGGAAGTTTCACACATACCGTAAGTCAGCGTGCAATCAAAAGTAGTCTGGAGCAATGCTTATCGCCTGCCTGTCCATAAATTCACATATCACCAACATCATAACATCATATAGTTCACGTCTGCATAAAAATTGGCATTTCGGCAAGCCTGTCACTTTTGCCTGTTCGCTGCATATAAACATAGTGTGAGTGCTGTCAATATAACATGCCTTGCCATTACATCAGTGTCTGGTGAGGCAGAAAATGTTTCAATGCTTGATGAATTTTTTATTTGGTCATTTATTTATTTGCATGCAGACATATTTGAATAACAGCCCTTGAAAAGAGACCTGTATTGCAGATATTGAGAGCACTCTTATCATAACCGATATGTTGCTGCAATATATAAAGCGTTTAGAGAGAGTATACAGTATGTTTGCCATGACAATAATCATAATATATATTATTTACCATGGAAAGTTTGTTTCGCAAGGATGCGAGTACCCAGCTAGGTAAACTAAACATTGTATTATATTCCGAACGCCAAAATTGTATTTTAAACACGAACTTGCATCAGCAACCAACAGATTTATATGGAAAAGAAATACATGAGGTAGATATCTGTGTTGTGTCCGTTTGGACCTGTTGGTGAATGGAAGTATAATGGGGAGCGGTAGTGTAGCGGTTAGCGCACTGCGCTATGAAGCTGGCGACCTGGGTTCGATTCCCGCTCACGGTCAACACCAGTGACTATTATCTGAACCGGTCCTGGGCCTCCCCTAGGTCGACTCAGACTCAAATGAGTACCTGGTGCAGTGTGCAAACATCGCCACTGGAGAGACAAATATGGTCGGGCGTGGTGCTGGCCACCCACCTTCTCGTGTACCATTCCGGCCTTCATAGGTACCCGCTAACAGCACGTGCCCCTACTGTCTGTCTTTATTATTGGTCAAGAAAAAAGCTAAGTTGGCCAAAAACATACTTGGAAATATCATTGCGTATGGAAATTGGATTAAAATCAAAATGGGTTTCGAGCAGAAACCGTGATATTATTGTCAAAAGGTTAAAGGTAGAGGTGCAGCCATGAAATGTCTTGCTCACACCACTGCTCGTTAAAATAGCGCCACTAGGGGAAGCGCTTGAGAGTCCTGTCGGGTATTTTGCCTACTCTTTCACGCTGGCCAGACGTCTGGTTTGAAATGTCAGTGTTCCAACCATTATACCATGGTGGCATGGAACACTCTTTTATACGTTTTATTCGATTATATTTTATGTTCTTGCACTTAGAGAAGAATGCTATTTTCTTTTCCAATTTAAAAGTAACGTGGCAATATTGTAAAAATTGCCAGATGCTTACGCGAATTTTCATCATTTTATTTCCTAACAGATGTAGCAAATCCCTTTGCCTTTATTTTGAGTGTCTGAAAGAACTCCAAAATAACGTGTCAGAAGCATTTCCTTGTTTTCCATGCACACCTCAAAATTATATATTTAAATAAATAAATTTATGCAAACCGACACACCTGATGACGACCGTTTGTGTTATGGTCGAAACGTCGTGAGAATTTTTATTGTTTAATATATATTTTATTATTTTATTGTTTCCCTTCAACGTGACTTTACCGAAAGAGCTAAGAATATATATCTGACCCAATTTTCACATTCAAAGGCTCCAAAATGAAAATAACTTTGAATACACCTGCCATCTCAGCTTAGTGAAGATGAACACGTGATTGGCTCCACCATGTTCAATGTTAGATACAATCTGGCCTCAGTTTTTTTTTTTCTCGGTGGTATGTTACTGCCAGTTACTAGCCTTAAATGTCTAACAAGGCTACACGGAGTATGTATTTGTGACTAAAGTTGAGACTATAAATAACAAAAAAAAATGTGGAAATAAGATAGATTTGATCCTAGAACATTTAAATTGACTCTGGCTTTACTGGAAATATGTGCAGTCATAGAAGAACATTGCAAATTGTCAAGTACACTTCAAACAGTAGAACATTTATGCACGTTTAATAGTATTGTCATTTAAACTATTTTACATAATGAGGAACTATTAAGCAAAGTAAGTTTTCCAACGCATTTTACTCCTCTCAATTTGTTGTGATCAAATATGACCGCATCAACACGTTTAGATATGCGACATAATTTGAATTACTGTATCATACAAAGGCAAAATAAATAAAACCTTGTTCATTAGTTTTAAACACAATTATTGATTTACATCAATGTTATATTTCCTCTCTAAGACTTTTAAACGGAACACCATTTTAACAGTCACAACAGAGGACACATATCCCAGTAGAATAGGCAGGTTTGGAGATTGCGCCTTCTAGGCCACTATATCACTTTAAATGTCATCATTTGAAGTCCTGCAGCTGAAAAAACACATCACCTCCGATAAAATGTAGAACGGTAAAGGTGCAGCCCTGCAATTATTTGCCTATTTCATACACTTTACCCTACAACCCAATGCCTGTTGGACAGAGGTGAGGGCAGGACTTAATACATTTGGCGATTGTTTCAATTGCCACGCCAGGAGATTGAATCATTCACCTCTGAATTGTAAGTCTAGCATGTTAACCATGAAACCTCGGCATCATCCTACCAACTAACATAAAATTGACATTAAATCTCAAGTGAATTCACAGATTACTACGACAAATCAATATATGTCAATCATGAGTAAAATTTCATATATGAAAATAATGTGGATTTTTTTTACCTTAATAAATTGTAGTTTCAAAAAGAAAAAAATCTGTCTATTTGTAATCATGTTCCACTATTTTTACAGCATTTTGACACTAAATAAATCCAAATTGTATTATAGATTTCGACATTTCTAATAAAAAAGAACATTTATCTCAAGATCCTTACACCTGCTCAAATAATGAATCAAAAATGAAAATCCAACCACAATTCTAATCATAGGAGATGGGCGACATCGTGACCTTGAGTCATCTGAATGTGGTGACCATAGGAGATCTGGTCGAGGGTTGTGGCCAGGACAAGCAATACAGCGCACCATATTCAGTAAACATTTCACTTTGGCTGAGGCTACTCTTCGTGCACCTGCTCCAGTCTACCAGCGACCCAGAAAATATACCCTGCAACTCAAATAATGTACAAACCAATTACCAACAGCAGATACGTCTCTTAAAAACCAGTGACACCCATAACAGTGACCTGGGACCCTGGGTAATGATAGCATGAGCAAAGGCAGATGGGCTTCCAGTTAGCCAAAAGCATCCACCAGCTAATGCTCACAATTCTAAAACGATGAATCCATGACATGCCGTCAGAGCATAGAGGGGCTGGAGTAGTAACATCATCATCATCATCATCGCGATCCATTGGCAAATAGCCCGTAGGTGTCCACTGCACATTTCGTCATTTGTTTCCACTGTCCTCTGTTCGTTCATTCATTCTTTCGTTTCTCAGTCTGCTTGTCCTGGTGAGGGTCGTGGCGGTAGCATGTTGAGTAGGGCAGTCCAGACTTCCATTTTTCCTCGCGACTCTAGCTCTTGCTGGGGAATTCCCAGGCGTTCCCAGGCTAACTAAGCGACATAGTCCCACCAGCGTGTCCTGGGCCGGCCCCGGGGTTTTCGCCCAGTGGGACGTGCTCGGCAGAGTTCCAGGGGGAGTCTACCGGTGGGCATCTTTACCAGGTGCCCGAACCACCCCAACTGGCTCCTCTCAATCCGGAGGAGTAGTGGTTCGCCTCTGAGGGTCTTCTGGATTACCTAGCTCCTCACCCAATCACGGAAAATTAGCCCGGCAACCCTGCAGAGAAAACTAATTTTGGCCGCTTGTACTGGCAATCTCATTTTATCGATCATTACCCAAAGCTCATGAGCATAGGTGAGGGTGGGAATGTAGATCGACCTGTAATCCATGAGTTTTGTTCAAGAACTCAGCTCCCGCTTCACTACCATGGAACGGTACAGAGTTCAAAACACTGCGGACACTGCACTGATCCGCCGACTGATCTCCCGCTCCCACTTTCCATCACTTGCCAAAAAGACCCCAACGTACTTAAACTCCTCCACTACGGGCAGCTGTTTCCCCCTCACCTGGAGAGAACAATCCACCGTCTCCTAGGAGTGAACCATTACCTCAGATTTCGAGGTGCTGAGCCTCATCGCAGCCACTTCACACTCAGCATAAAACCGTTCAAGTGCATGCTGGAGATCACAGACTAACGAGACAAAGAGGACAACGTCTTTATGCAAAATGCAGCGGCACCACCTCCATGTCTTGTGCCAATCTGGTCAAGTGGTGCACATCTTTCAGGCACCAATTTCTTATGTTGTCAAGCCATTATATGCTCGGTCTTCCTGTATTTTCGGTTCATCCCATTTTTCTGAACAACACACTATACATTTTCCCTGTTGTTTTCTATCCCACATATGTGTCCAGATAGTGCCAGTTTCCTTCTCTTCACTGCATCATCAGGTTGTCTTCTTCTTTGTGCAACCTTTTTTACTACTTTCATGTTGATCACTCTTTGGGTCTAGTTTAGATGTAGTATTTATCTTCTATCACAATACATTTCCCACACTGTGAGCAATATAGACAAGAGCTGATAATATATGGAGGATCATTAGATGTATTTTGTAGACTGAGTAATACTGTTTTTCTGTTTGTAGAAAGGGAGGATGCACACTTTTAGGTTGCTATGGCGTGACGAGTAAGATAAGCGAAATGAATAACACCTTGTGTGATATGGCTAAGGCTTGTGTGTGAGAGACAAAGTTATCAGAAGTGGGGATTTGTGTTTTGCCAGAGGTGTGTTTTGTAACGCACTTTGTTCAATGTTATGCTTAACATTGTGTACTAAACATATTGATAGACATGCAGATGGGTACAAACTGAGCAATCATTGGAAGGACGTTATCAACCAGTTTAAGTCATAATTGGCTATGATGTTCCCATCCTACCACCTTCCAATGTTAGTTGTGCTTTACGCCCATACAGTATCAAACTTGCGCTGTCACAGGGTTCACACTAACACAGCTTCTTCGCACGCCGACCTCTTGGTTGCAGCTCTGCCATCTCCTATTAACATGATAATCTCTCATTAACATGCTAATTTTCACCTGGCAGCGCTTTGATTGGTGGAAAACCAACCACCGTCGGGTTAGCTGCCCACCACTTACATTATCATTGGCTGCTGAAATTTGGGCTATGCCCATTTCAAACCCTTATAACAGTTTGCCTGGGAAGCTAACCCCCCTTTTCCTGAAAATTACCGCTTGTGTTGCGATCGAAACGTCGTAGTTTTTTGTTATTTTCTTTGAACCCATCTACATGACTTTAACGAAAGACCCCGGAATACATATTGATAGAGGCAAATAGCAAGCAACCCACGGAATGCAGTGTATAATTTGCAACTGGGATCATTTGCGTTTGCTAATCGCATAGCTTTGTTATCTAGGACTTTAGCTGGAACATTGAAGCTTTTCATTAGCATTTGAAAATGAATATCGATGGTTGTAGTTAGGGATGGGTCCCATGCGCCTCTTGTCATAGGTATCACCAAGAAGTCGGAATGGGAAGCAGAAGAATATTCCATAAAACAGGTTTTTTTGGGTTAGATTGCATAAATATCTCATGTGTCATTAAACCAGCCACCACCCAACACAGCCAACTAGTAAGGGTCGTCACGTAAACAGAACATGCCAATTGGTTACTAGTACAGCACACTGGTGTGTTGGAGAGCAAAGCCACAACATTTGCAATCTGAGTACAACTCAGTAGTGTGTATGTGTTTTACTGTTTGGGTCTGAAACACTATAACAAAGCAACTCGACAACAAACCTCTGGTAGAGTGCTATTCATTTCACGGAAGGGATTGGGTAAAAACGTCGACATTCAATGCAGAGAGTGGCACATTCGTGTCGTGGAAGTAATCAGGGAGAATATGGTACCGAAAGGCAATGTGTCAATTAACTATTTATATTTATTTGTGCAGACTGAACAGAGTTACGTTTTCCAAATGCTCTAGCCATAATGCCCCACAAAACATGAGTTTTTTAATAGAATATTGCTTTTTTCATGGAACAGGGCACCATGGGGTATATGGAGTACTCTTGCCAATAACATCCAGTGACCCATCAGCATTTTCTTAACAAAACTGCTTACTGATGAGATCCAAAAGGTCAAAACCAGTTCAGATTTCGCTTGCTGAAACAAATGCTTCGAAGTAATATTGGTCTGGGAATCGTTGAACATTGTTTTCTTCAATAGTCTATCCAGACCAATGTTGAGTTCTGCTACGATATATATTTTATCAAGAAGGAGAGGTTGCAATGGGTGAGGCAAGTCTGGAGAGTGGCAGATTCCTGAGACATGGAACTGAGTAACACCGAGTGATTAGTGACCAGGTTTAAGAGTTGGTGGGATATTGATAGTGGACTTTGGAGGTCAGTTTTCAGCTTTGAAACCACAAC
Organism: Petromyzon marinus; assembly: GCF_048934315.1. Taxonomy (NCBI): domain Eukaryota; kingdom Metazoa; phylum Chordata; class Hyperoartia; order Petromyzontiformes; family Petromyzontidae; genus Petromyzon; species Petromyzon marinus. Next base: position 11,138,226 of record NC_133671.1, read on the forward strand.
AGGATGTATCATTAGGAAGTGATGGAAAGGTGTGATCGCATCAGTAGCATTGGTCGTGATGACCTCTTGACCTTAACTTCTGAATGAATAATCACATGTTCGGTGCATTTATTTATGTTTTACGAAAAAGGAAGAAAAAAAATACAAAGCATAGAGTATTGCAGCTTCATTATATGGACAGACCATTTCAATAGTGAGCAATACATTGCTGCTTCGACTAAATGTGCCATGACCCTCACACCAAATGACATTCTATTGCATAAAGTGCTTTTGGATATTAAAGAGCCACTAGCAGATCAGAGAGCAGAACTAATATCATATCTGAATGGCGGCACACCAAGAAGCTCCCCCCCTAATCTGTTACACACTGACATATTCCAAAATTGTATGCAGTGTTAGAAAAATCATGGAGTGAAAAAGGTGACTGTGATTCATTTATCTGTCCATCATGAAGAGAATGGGTGATAAGTAGAAGAGAAGGGAGAGAGTGTGTGGGATCAAAACCAAAACATGTGAATAAAGAGGTCCTGCATATATTAGCACCCGTTACACAATAGTGGGTAAATGTGCATTGAGCCTTCTGAATGTTTAACACGTAGGCTTTCGCGACCAATATCATCCATAACACAGGTTTCTGTTTGGGTTACATCGCGTAAATATGTCATTAAAACCGCCACCACCTGACACAGCCAATGATTAAGGTTTGTCACGTAAACAGAACATGCCAATTCGTTACGAGTACAACACACCAGTGTGTTGGAGAGCCAAGCCACAACATTTACAATTTGAGTACGACGTTTCGTCAGTAATTACAACTAGCTTCATCAGGAGACAACCAGATTTGTGGAGAAGTCCACCTGTTTCGTTCATTAAATAGAGGTGTAGATGTGATGACAACACTTGTGTGCTCTTCTTGCGCGAAGTTGGGCGGGGGATTCATGAATCAACACACATTATGCATGCGCATTATGCGAGCCCATTGATCTTGTACTTCCTGTCGATTGTGTGTACTAAAATAGCCATACCAAAGGTAATCTCTATTGAAGTATGATGGCCTGTAAAGGCATGCATCTAAACAATATATTATTTGGAAGGATGTGATAAACCGCGTCAAGTTTTAACTGCTATGATTTTCACTCACCCACCGTGTGTCTTGTTGTCCGATTACTACAAGTCCATTTACTTGCTAATTTCTCCAGCCCCACCCGTCCATGCACGCCACAAACCCTACCCCCTCTCCCCCCCGGTGCCAGTCCCCACCCGTCCCTGCACGCCACAAACCCTCCCCTCCTCTCCCCTGTGAACTTCTACAGCCAAACTCCTCCTACAGCCAAACTCCCCCCCCTTCCCTCTCCCCTCCTGTGCCTATATAAAGCCACAACAGCAGATAATTTTTTCTCACATGAAGACGGACGCTTGTGTTGCGACCAAAACTTCGTGTTTTCTTTTATGATTTTTTCTATCTACGTGACTTTGCCGAAAGAACCAGAGAGAATACATTATTTGATGATTCGCTTCCAAGCAGCACTAAGTCTGTCGCTATCCGAACGGTTAAAATAAGTTTTAGTTATCTCAATTTCGATAGATTATATAATTAGTCTTGGTCAGTAGTAACCAATTTTTCACAGAACTTCAACATTATTAAAATAAATTGAGTGTCCTTGTTGGCACGCATCTTCTGCTACTGCTGACAGTTCAAATGAGTGGCAGACATAGACTTTGGAGGCAACACATTTATTCAGTTCCAACACACAGGGTAACTTCCCCTTAAGAGAATAACAACCTAAGGTGGTGACCACTTGGCTAACTACACTAGTTACAACGTAACTGTTACTATGGACCCGGGACTACAACATCTGCCCGGTTCCACGTGCTGGAAGACTTCTTGAACGGAGATCGTAGACGAAGGGTTTCTTTCCTGGGATTAACAACCCTGGTCCCTCTCAGGACCCGGCTTATATTCTCTGTGGCGTGGCCGGCTCCGCACTTGGCCACGTCCACCTTCCAGAGTCCTCAGGAAGGATCTGGGTTCCAATCACGTGACCCCCCTAGCCCGATTTTGGGGCCCCTCTGTCAACTTAACCGGTCACGTGTAATACAAAAATAACTACAAACGATTTAGAAGTGAGTAGTTTTTCGAGATTTACGATTATACTGTAAATCACTTTCACGAATCAGCCCCCAAATGTAGTCTCCCATCATTTTCTTGTTATACTGTCCTTGGTAGCGGTGTTCAAAGTCCAGTATATCCTGGTGGAAGCGCTCGCCTTGCTCCTCTGAGTAAACGTCGGGATTTTGTATGGAAATCCTAAATCATGAACAAACACAAGATCCAAAAAGACAAGATCCAGGTCCGATTTAACAGAGTACATAAAATTTGTGATCTGATCCCATCTGTGAAGGACAAGATCCCTGACATGCAATATCCCAGCATCTACAAACTAAGCTGTGTCTGCAGCAGTAGTTACTTTGGGGAAACTAAGCGACATGTTTTGGACCGAGTTCGTGAACATAAGGTGTGGCTGATCATTGTTTTACTGCGGTGGGCTCACGTGAAATTGATTTCTATAAAAGGGTTATTGATAGTGGAAAATATATGTTCAAAGAATGCTAAACTCAAATAATAAATGTGAGCACCCGAAAAATCTCAATGTAATGGACAATCTTTGACTCATACATCAGCAGATTAAATTAACTGGAATTCAATGTTGATGTGGCGGCGGCTCTGCGATCTTACATTAACATGCTATCTATCACATTAACATAGCCATCTCAGCTTGCTCGCCATGGAGGCCGCTCTCAAATTCTTACATTAACATGCAAATTTTTACCCGGCAGCCATCGTTGCCCATCACTTACATTAACATTAGCTGCCCCACCCATGCTGCTGACACTTGGGCTACGCCCATTTTAAACCTTTATAAACAGTTTGCCTTTAGAGTCTAACCGCCCTTTTCCTGATGACGACCTCTTGTGTTACGAACGTACCGTCATGGTTTTTTATTTGTATTATTATTTTTTCTATCTACGTGACTTTACCGAAAGAACCAAAGAATATGAATTCCTACAGTCATTAAAGTTTTAAGTCATAATAAGACTGGTCACATTGTGGCAGAAGCAGAGCCCATCTTGACGGGTGAAGAAGCTGCAAAATGGTTGGTGTCGCTTCCTCTGATCTGCGACTTGCACACTTTCATCCATCAAGTTCCACTGCTTGAGCCTAGACGTCAAAAGCTTAGCATTGGACTTGGTGAGACTGAGATCTCTGATCAAGTCTTTGAGGTCTTTTCGGTTGGGGTAGTATGGGTTTCTCTCCTCAGCTCCACGTATGAATTTGTCATCTGGATCTACAACGTCTTCCTCGTTCTCTCACTTGCTGGTCTCTTGTAAAGACGGCTGCTCTCTCTCTGGAGGAGTGGGTACGGGGAGCTCATGGCAGTGTGGCACCGGGCGATGGATGAAGGAACGTCCGGATACATGATAGCAGGTGCATTCATGCCAGTCCGACGTTTGGAAGGGTCCATCATGCAGAAGTAGCAGTTGCTTGAGTGGTCAGTGGGTTCCCGCCAAATTCTTGGGATAGCGAACTTCATGGCTCTCTTTTTCCCTCTGTACCATCCTACAAAAATACATTTATTTCACCCATGACTAATGTGTAATAGATTATCGCAACATTTTTCATACATGATATATATTTTCAATAACATTGAAAATTGTAAAACATTTAAAAATTTTAAACTTTTACAATTTTTTTAATGAAATAACACTTACTACCCAGGAACAAAAGTTGTGTTCCGTAGTGGTATTCACAAAGTTCAACCCCCCACTTCATCATGAACAAGAGGAGCTCCGCTGCACTCTAACTTAATTAAATATACGCCACAACTTGCTACTGACTCAGGACTGGGCCTACTGTTTTAGCACTTCTGTGTATTTAAAGGTTCCATTATTATCAGCATGATAGCATTCATGGCACCGTGTTGAAGGGATAAAAACACAAGATCTCTCTTCCTCCCTTAGCCATATCTGGGCACTCATGACACCCACACGTTTACGTTCCTGGTGACAACTGGGGTTGCACAATGCGGAAGCTGGTCCTTGAAGGGAAAAAAAAAAGATTGAATTGACCAATGCAGTTCTTCTAATAATGTCAAAAGCATTGCATATTGGATAATTTTGTAATGTGGGTTTTTGTAGTTTGTACAAAGTGTCACCAAACATCATTTTCTGCAAGACAATTGATGACAGTTAAAATAAAAACCCGATATAGCCAATAAATTATTGCAGCACACTCCTGGCTGTGTTTCTGTACCAAGTTGTTCGAGTCGAGAATAAATAATAATAAACACCTTAAGAACATAAAATGAATGACCCATTTGTGCACCAAATGAAAAGTTCAATCAAAGCTGTGAATTATAGCCAATCAATGTATTACGCCTGCTGTAAAATACACTGAAAGGTAGTTTTGAACTTCCATAACAGGGCAGCCCAAGAGTTGACAAGCAATGAAATCCCAGTTCTCAAGGCTAAAAAAAACATAATTGATCACAAAATGTCAAAATCCATCACGAAACCAAGGATGCCAATCAAGATTTCTATCATGACGCAGACCAACACATAAACTGTACCGTATAAAAGGGTTATTCATAGTGGGAAATATATGTTCAAAGAATGCTAAACTCAAACAATAAATGTGAGCACCCGAAAAACCTCAATGTAATGGACAATGTTTGACTTAAACATCAGCAGATTCAATTCAATATCATGTTTTGAATATGCATTGTTTATCTTGAACCAGGTGATGCTGCCATGGTGTTATGGTTTACAAAACTGAACTTGCAATCCAGAGGTTACCATTCAATCCCCCGGCATAGCACATGAAGCAATGGGCAATTTTCTTAAATCTCGCCGCCTCTATCCAAACAGCAGTATAAATGGGTAGAAGAGTAGGCCAACATATCCTCGATACGGACCCTCTAAAGCGTTTTCGAGTAGAGGCTCTTCTGCCAGCAGTGGTGTGAGCATGAAGTTGCAGCGCTGCACTTCTACCTTTACAAATCTTGAACTGTTATAATAATAAAATGTATCACTGAAAGATGTCCTTCATCTGTTTATGGTTTTACTAGCTACTGTTGGTCATAGCATGAAATATATTAGCCATCCGTAATGTATTTTAGAAATATAAGTTTATGTCCTGTAGAAGAGAGCGTACGTAACTATATTGCTGTAATTTCTGATGTCTTTAAAATGTACAACTGCAATCTCTGTCTGTCTTTAACATTTAAAGCATATACTTTTAAAGTAATTCAAACAATCTAGATATACAGAAATTGTAGTGTTATAATGCATACAAAATATAATTTCTACAACAAGTCACAATCTGAGTCGTAAGTCAGATGAAGGCTTATTGGCAATTCAATGCTCTTCTGCATGCATATGAATCCAAAGTCAATAGGCTCTCACCTTGTTTGAATTAAAAGTTTGAATAATTTAACTAACAACTAACAATCAATGTTTGTCTGAATGAATGCTTTGATCATCATTAGATCAGCTGTTTTCATATCCTAAATTATAATGGAGTGGTAACAGTAAAACAAAATCCTTGTTTCTACATTATTTAATTGACAGTATGGTAATCACATTATTATACTTTAAGCAGTCAGAATGTTCAACAATGCAATCTAAATATATTTGTGATTTTGAAATAGATTAAAATTAGATTCATACAACAAAAACCCAAACTGAAATGGAGTGGGAGTTTCGGTCCAGTGGTCAACACATGTATTGTTTCGTAGTTTGAAATCCGAAGGCTACCCTGGTTATTACTGCGGGTGTACTGTATTACCATGCAAATATACGACGTCTCCTTCACAATGGACGTTAACTATACGCAGATGTACATATATTGGAATGAGTAGGCCATTGTGTCCAAATTTTGCGACGATGGAAATATTACCAGCAAATCATGCAATTAACTGGCAGACTGTATCTGTCTGTGAAACACCTTCACGATTGCCCTGCGCTATAAACATTGCACACGTAGAAATGTACTAAATTATTCAGTATTATAATTCGTAAAATACAGAAATAATAGATGTTGTTAGCAGTGGTACACGAGCACAGTGACAATCATTTTCTTTGTAAGTTTTAACTTGAGTGAAATTGCAAATGTGAATGAAATTTGACGCGGTGGTTAAAGGTAGTAGAGTAATTGATGGACACGTGAACTGAACATATTTTTGGTTTGTTTGCAACTGATGACTCACGGCTGACGCATAATCTGATAGATGTACGAAATTAGAGCATCTCCAGAGTAGTTTGCATAAAAAAATGGCATTGACTAACGGCACCATAAAAAAATTAATACAGTATTTAATAGCAATACTAATGATTATACAAGCATGTAAAATTATCAATTAAATTACGGAAAGGGAGGGAAAACTATGTTTTGTTCTTTTATGTTATTGGTGTAATTTTTTGGGTACATTACATTTAAAGTACAGAACAATTAATGTGTACTACTGCATTTGCAGTTTCGTTAATGCACGAATAATAATTAATAAACCCTCAACAAACAGTCTGCCTCAGCAGCAGACCATGCTTTCCCACCTGATGATGGACGCTTGTGTTGCGCCCGAAACGTCGTGATTTATTTTATTTTATACCTACGTGACTTTACCGAAAGAACCAAAGAGTATGTATTCCTGCAGCCACGAAAGCTTCAAATCAAGATTATTAATCATTAACACTGCCTTAAAAGAGAGAAAAAAACATCCATCGTAATAGGCAACGTTTCAGCCAAAATGGTCCATCTTCAAAGCAGAGTTGTTTTGTTTCCTTCAGAGCATAGTTCTATGGTATAGTATATTTACGACTATATGCATTGTACTTGAAAATTAAGCTTCCCTTTACACCTGCTACTTTGGGAAGCGAATATGGATGGCGCATAGACCCCTGCTCATTACTATTGAGTGAACCAGATGCTCTTGTTATAAAAGATGTGACAAACTGTGAAGCTGCAGACAAATTATGTTCAGGAAAAAAATCAATTAACGCACCTCATTGTGAATAAGTCTTTGTTTTATTTTATAGATTTGCTTAATTTTGAACATTTTAATTCACAAGTCAGCAGGAGCACATCAGCCATAATGACTAGATTCAATCAAAACGTTTTATTTTACCAGGTAAAGACCAGCGGTTTTTTCAGAAGCGACCTGGCCACAAATGATAACCCAAAGAAGTGACTTATCAAGGGGAAATTTACAGCAGCCACATACTCTTAACGAATATTTCTAAATGTGGAGGGAAAAACTGGAGGATCCGGAGAAAAATCAACGTAGCCACAGGGAGAACATGCAAACTCCAAATATGCAGGCGTCAGGGTCAGGATCGAACCCCATGAATGCCTGCATACCAGGTGAGGAATTTAACATCTCACTAAATGATGACCCAAGGCACAAGTGATAGTTATTGTAAATGTAACGTTTGACAGAGAAATCGAGTTCTAAAATAAAATGAAAGAGGGGGAAATAGTGATACAATTGTGAAAGGTAACACATTGTGAAAATACAATTGCTGATTTCAGATGCATTTTAGAGAAATCTATTTCCTGTGAGCCAGCCGCATTAAAATAATGATCAGCCACGGCCATGTTTCAAATCTGCCTTAGGTGCGTGCCTTACATTCAAGGACATAAGGCAGATTTTATACATGGTAGGACCAATACTTCTGCCGTGGCTAATCATTATTGTAATGCGGCTGACTCACACGAAATGTATTTCTCTAAGACGATGGTACTTTGCAAGCCTACTGGTTATCAACGAAGATTCGTTCATGAAGCCATCCATATATGCAGACAGAGACAATTTCAACCGAGAGGAAGGATATAGACTCAGCAGTCATTGGAAAGATGTCATCAGCAGTGTGGGCGTTTGGAGCGAGGTACAATGCTTTGATTGGTATAGACCTACTGCCGGTGTCGGAGTCCTGTCCTAAATTAATATTAGCTGTCCCACCTATCTCTAAACCTTGATAAACAGCTTGCCCTCAGAGGCAAACCTTACTGTTCCTGATGACGACTGCTTGTGTTGCGATCTAAACGTCGTGACATTTTATTCACTTTATTTGTATTATTTTATTGTTATAATTTTTTCGATCTACGTGACGTCACTGAAAGAACCATAGAATAATATTAATGGTGATTGCGTTACCTTCTTTATCCAAGCTGGTCAGTGTGGGTTGTAGAATGTGTGTGCGGGGAGATCACTCATCAACGATTGTGGCTTTGGCCAATAAGCAAACTGTATATGCATTATTTGCATTTCTTTTCAAAATCTACTGCACACGTTGCCAGTTTAGAAAGAGTGCACAACCTACATAGCATAATTAAGTAATTGTTAAAAAAGTTACACAAATGGACGTTCACCCACATTGCATCATATTTAGTGCAAAGGTTTATATCAATATGAACAATTGAAAGTCTTATGTCTTATTCAATGAAAGTAGTGCCGTAAGCATCAAGGATTAATAAATTTAAACAAAGCCATTAAAAGTTTTAAAAGAAAAAATCTTGTGATGCCTCCAGGCAACCAAAACTTGCTCATTATCGGCTCTCACATTTTGGAATTAATAATTTTCAAAAAAATGTGTTCTGCTTATGCAAATGTAAACGAATATGTACTGTTTTGATTTAAAGCTTTCGTGACTGCAGTGCTTCATATTCTTGGTTCTTTCGGTAAAGTCACGTTGAAGGGAAACAATAAAATAACTAAATACATATAATTGTTTTATGAATTTGTTAATGATGCTTTTTGTCGACCTATGATTTGGCAGGGCCACGAACAGGTCAAGTTAACTGGCTCACGGAATGGTCTGCTGACCATGACAGACCACGCTTGATGCCTCCACTTTGGTTTTACTTCAACCAATAAGACAATTGTGTTTTGTTAATTGTAACTTTCATCACTGTCACAACACCATAATCACATGTACAGTATGACCTCACCACTCGTATCAATAATAGTCAAATAAGTCTAAGGTTTCACATGCCTGCAGATACAAAACGACACCAGTGATTGCCTGCGAAAACAAATCCAATCATCAGTGCGTTTGGTATTCATGCCATTCTTATAGAGCACGGCTATCGAGGGCACCGTGTGTCGTGAATTATGATGATCTGCGGTAGTTTCGCAGTCGGGGGTGAATGCTACAATGGCTTTACCCAAATTAGGTAATTTGCGAGTAATTAAAACAATTAGCAAATTTTGACTGTAACACCAGAGCACATGGCCTACTCACTTTCATACAACGTCACAGGATCTGTAACATCCACTGTGAAGCAGACGGTGCATATTTATTTTGTTAACACACCCGGCAGTATTCATCAGGGTGGCTGAAGGAAAAAAAACGCTCTACCACTCGGCTACGTCACTGCCCCACAAATATTGCCCGACCACTTTGTTTCCAGAAAGCTCGTTGACCAATGACCATACATTATTTGTTGCTTTGTATTATTGTTGTTGGTGAAACAGAACTATGTATATTTATTAATGTTTAAGAATACATTCAGATAGCACATGATGCCATTTAATGTATGTTTTTTTTTACTGTGGTGATCAGACAGGAATAATTTAGAATGGGAATAATACGTGTCAAAACACATTTCTCTTCTTGTTACAGCGGTCTTGCTCAGTATACAGCAAACATTTGGTCGATATTTCTTTGCATACTTAATCATGGTGTGAACAAAACAGCAATGAAAAACGGCTTGTGTTTTCTGTTGACTCCCCATCAGCCCCATAACGTAATTACTGAGGGTCATGGTGTACCTGAGCAAATAATCAAGATTTTTTTTATGGATCCAAGCACCTTCAGTATGGGGCAAGGTTAATGTATTTGGAATCATGCAAGCTATACAATAAATCCTTTAGACATAAACACATTTAGAATCAAGCTGACCATTTAAACACAGAAATAATACACTGAGTTCTGACTACCTTTCGCCATACTGTGCACAAAAAAATCGGTTCTGTCATGAACAATACAACATATTTTTTCTATTAAAAACACAGCATCGTACGTTATTTAAAAAAACAATACCCTTGAAACTATTTACACTGATTTATAATTAAGACACCACGGCTGCTATTCATGCACATGGCTGGCTTGCCTGGCAATGGAGATCCCACTGCCAGAACATTATTGCCCAGGGCCTTTTCCACTGGCACATCACAGCCGAGCCAGCTCAGCACCCTCCCAATACAGGTGGTGTGCCATCAGCATCCGATCTGCAGGCCTCACACGACAAGCAGGACCAGAGGCAAGGCTAACAAAACAATAATTGCATGATGTCAGTCAGTACACTGTGAAGACAAAGTGTCGCTGCATCATCTGGATGCGTGTCGACTCATCAATTGTGCATGACGTTTGTGGCACGGCTCAACTACTGCAGTAGGGAAAACAACCTAGTACATTCTGAGCCGCGGCTGGGACCGTGCTGGACGGAAAAGTGGTGCATAAGGACAGCAGGAATCATTGCCTGCCCGCAGGGTGGGCAAGGCACACTCATGCTCTCATGATCTGAATCAGTGACAGAAATTACACTCTCCTCTGGCACGGACCAGTTTTTCCCACATTAGTACCACTGCTGATGATGACTTATAGTGATGAAGATGAGGACGGTGGTGTTAAAGATGCTACTATTGTTGTGTGTTTGCGTATCCATGTGAATATAGGTGGGTGCGCATATGTACGTAATGTATACATTCGTGTGTGTGCGTATCTTCATCATCATGAATCACGGTCCATTCACTGTCAGATGAAGACCACTCCACACTATCAACATTTTTCACAGTCCTATGATGCCACAATCCATTTTACTTTGATGCATGAGCTGATCTCATTGCCTTATCTCTATGGGAGGCACCCTCTCGGGCAAATTCTATCCTTTGGGTGTCAATTTGCTCGTCTCATCTATAGGTGTGGAACAGGCTATAGAAGATATGGATTGATGTGGTTTAGAAGGGTAGTGTACTAATTCAGAGACACGAGTAGGAGGCACTCTCTCTCTCGTTTATTCTGGCCTTTACAGCCATAGGAGATAACTACATACCTGGTCAGGACAGCCAACATGCTTCCAGACCTACAGCTCGAAGAGGTAAAGACCACGACAACGGCAGCATGACGAGTTACACTCCCAACGACAGCAGCCCCGACTGTGAGTCGGAGCTCGCCTTTTATCCTCCCCGGCATGGTCAGGCTCCGCCCTCATCCACGCCCCCTTCTGGATCCCCCAGAAGGCTCCGGGCTTCGCCCACGTGTCCCACTGGTAGACCAGGCTGCTACCCATAATCCCATTTTATTCCAGTCCCCAGCGCTATGTGCTCCAGTGCCTCCTTCTATGTCACTACAGAAGGATGTGGAGCTGATTGGACTTGCCGACGACTGGTAACAGCGATGTCAAGATTGGCAGTTAGAGGCAATCACCCTCAAACAGCACTGGATGGTGGAGGGGCGACATTCACAACGAGCAAAGCGCTGGGTGGCTAAAATGTATCAAGTTGGCACAGTGGGGAGCACAGTTGGAGCATCTGCCAGTCAGCTTAGCCAGTCAACCCATGGCACCTGGGTTTGTTCCTGTCAGCAAGCCTTCAACAGTTCACGTAGTCTCAAAATGCACCGAGCCTGGAAAAAATGCCGTAGTGACGTTACCGCCACTTAGTGGCGAACGTCGGTTGTTGAATAAGTGTGAATGTATGTATGTCCATGTATAAGTGTGTGTGTATTTATGTGTATTTATGTAAGCACACTGCACTCATGAGTGTTTTTGTGTAGAATTCGCCACGCATGAATAGCAAAAGGGGAAAAATGGGGTCTGATTTTAACGCAAAAAAAAATCATTATGCCAAAGCAATTGGTCAAATTATACACAATGAGCTACAACATGATTCACGCCCAAAGAAATGTGTGAATATGCATATCATATGAGCTATTTTTTTAATTTTATTACATTTTTTGTTGCTCGTTTGTCTTGTTCACTTTGGCTAACATGCACGAATAAAATGTCGATAGTAAAGTACTATACGCAAGACACACCAAGGCATATATTTATTTAATGGCTATATATTTATCACGGAATGAACCAGAGCCATTGCCAACAGTGGCCGCCAACGGCTGGAAATTGATTCAATGTATGTATTTAATGTTTAAGAGCATAATGAATATCGTAGAAGCTTGCATCTGTAACGTAAAAAACCCTTGCATTTCCAAGGTCATGACTCAGTTATAGCATAGGGAGGTCAGACAGCCGCATACAGCAGTGTAAGGCATTGCAATTGATGTGAAAGAAGATATTATATTTGTGTGACCACTAAGATTACCTTCCCTTAACTCATAGCAGTTGACAGAACATACCCGACAAACCAATTTTGAAGGATGACAAAAAACGCGAACAGCTTCTACACAATATATAAACAGCTGTCATTTCATTAAAAAAAACATACACAAAGTGTGCATCGACTTACATATTCTGTTTACTTTATTCTTCACTACAGAAATGCCCAACATTAATTATTTAATTATATTACTATATGAGATAGAGCCATTGTTCTAACATTGTTGTCTAATTCATGGGTTTATCCACATATGACGATGTTTAACACACAATCTAGAGCTTATTTCCACATGTGCCTCAATTTTTCTGGCGCCCCTTATCGTCATCTTTTTATTTGCCCTCTTTTATTTGCATTGGTTTTGTTTACAACCGTCAAATACCTCGTTTGTTACAAATGCAAAATTCCTTTAGGACCTGGATTTCTGATTAGCATGGTTGGCCGCATACGGTGCAAAAGAACTTCTACATGCATACATACATTCGTTTTTTTAATACTGATTGCACTTGAGCTCACTCACCATGTATATTCCGTGTAAAATAGTCAGGAAACTGAATAAATAGGATTATCTGTGTAACAAATAAAATAAACTCAAACTCAAGTATATAGATCTAAAGCCAGCATTAGTGCTCGACTTCAATGAGGTAAAGTGGGGTTTCATGACTTATAACACTATGTAACCCAATTTTTGTTCCTGGGTAGTAAGTGTTATTTCGTAATTGCCTTTGCCTAAAAGTATAGAAAATGGCTATTATTTCCCACAAACTTTGCTTTTGTGACCAGGACAGTAATATTTTAAATCTACCTATTTTCAATGAGAAAACAGGTGAATTTGTTTCTTTTCAGTCACATAACGTCAGAAAAAACAACATATGAATCAAGATTAACATGTATTTATAATAAAGTAATGCAAAAAAAATCGAAATTTACGATTATACTGTAAATCACTTTCACGAATCAGCCCCCAATGTAGTTTCCATTCATTTTCTCGTTTTACTGTCCTTAGTAGCGGCATTCGAAGTCCAGTATATCCTGGTGGAAGTGCTCGCCTTGCTCCTCTCTGTACGCTCCCATGTTCTCCTTGAATTTATCAAGACGAGCATCAAGGATATGGACTTTGAGGGACATCCTACAGCCCATTGTGTTGTAGTTTTTCACCAGAGTCTCAACTAGCTCCACATAGTTTTCGACCTTGTGATTGCCCAGGAAGCTACAAACCACTGCGACAAAGCTGTCCCGAGCCGCTTTCTCCTTATTAGTGAGCTTCTTGGGGAATTCATTGCACTCCAGGATCTTCTTTATCAGGTGGTCTGACGAAGACACTGGTTTTGACCTTTGCCTCAGACAGCTTAGGGAAGAAGCCTTGAAGGTACTTAAAGGCTGCCGACTCCTTATCTACAGCTATAACAAATTGTTTCATAAGGCCCAATATGATGTGCAGTGGTGGAATTAGCACCGTCCACCAGTAGCTCCCACTTGATGTTGTTCCTCCCCACAGAGAACTCGGTCCTCTGTAGCCAGTCCCGCCTGTGGTAGTGCGCCTTGGTGACCCTGCTGTCCCAAAGGCAAAGATAGTAGGGAAGCTTGGTAAAACCATCTTGGAGACCCATCAGGAATGCCACCATTTTTAAGTCTCCGATGACCTTCCAGCCATACTCATCATACTTCAAGGCATCCAGCAAGGTCTTGATGCTGTTGTAATCCTCTTTGAGGTGCACCGAGTGAGCCAGGGGAAGAGATGAGTACTTTTACCATTATGGAGCAGCATGGCTTTGAGGCTCCTGGATGAGCTGTCAATGAAGAGGCGTCACTCATTCTGGTTACAGGTGATTCCGATTGCCTCGAACAGACTGGTCACATTGTGGCAGAAGCAGAGCCCATCTTGACGGGTGAAGAAGCTGAGCAAAGGTTGTTGACGCTTCCTCTGATCTGCAACTTGCATACTTTCATCCAACAAGTTCCACTGCTTGAGCCTAGACGTCAAAAGCCCGGCATTGGACTTGGTGAGACCAAGATCTCTGATGAAGTCGTTGAGGTCTCTTTGGTTGGGGTAGTATGGGTTTCTCTCCTCAGCTCCACCTCTGAATTTGTCATCTGGATCTACAACATCTTCCTCACTCTCTGACTTGCTGCTCTCTTCTAAAGACTGCTCTCTCTCCGGAGGAGTGGGTACGGGGAGCTCATGGCAGTGTGGCACCTGGGCGATGGATGAAGGAAGGTCCGGATACGTGATAGCAGGTGCATTCTTGCCAGTCCGACGTTTGCAAGGTCCACCATGCAGAAGTAGCAATTGCTTGAGTGGTCAGTGGGTTTCCACCAAATTCTTGGGATAGCGAACTTCATGGCTCTCTTTTTCCCTCTGTACCATCCTACAAAAATACATTTATTTCACCCATGACTAATGTGTAAGAGATTATCGCAACATTTTTCATATATGATATGTATATTTTTTCAATAACATTGAAAATTGTAAAAAATGTAAAAATTAAAAACTTTTAGATTTTTTTATAACATAAAATTCTGATCAACAATTGCCCATCTTACCTTCCAGAGTGTGTTTTTACATTGCTTACAGGTGAAATTAGGTGCCCAGGGTGTCTTGATCCCTGACAGGCATGCCAAAATATGCCTTGTAGGCCTCACACATTTTAGCAGATGCTTCCACAGAGTACTGTTTCGCTCTTGTCTTGATAAATTGGCCAGAGACATAGCAAAATGCGTCTGCCGGATACTTGCAGCCTCTTGATGCTGTCTCAGAAAAATTCAGATATGTTTCCACTTAGGCAGCTGGAACTAAACATAACTGGTGGGCTTAAGGCCCCTGTATTTATACTACTATTTATATTATTGGAAAGTTCTAGAATGTTATAGAAGTTACTCCAAGTTTACTCAGCACTGAATCTATCTGGAATGTTCTGGAAAATAGGTAAATTTCAAAATATCAATGTCCTGGTCACAAAAGCAAAGTTTGTGGGGAATAATAGCCATTTTTCGTACTATTGATGCATAAGCAATTATGAAATATCACGTACTATCCAGGAACTAAAATATTTAAATACAATTTTACACTGTAATCATTCACATTCTGATGGAGAATAAACGCAGCAAAATAGATAGCAGACAAAATATCTCTGCGTATCTGTCTCTCCCCATAAAAAGAGTATTTTTACGCAAGCCATCAGCCTCACAGCTTTCTGGGAGTGCATCATTTTCAGCAGCATTGACTCTGCTGATGAGACACTGTATGTTGAAACTAAATATTTTTTTAACGTAGAGAGACACAGATGAAGAAGACAGTGTTTACTTACGTATTTTATTTTAAAATAACATGATGCTGCGTTGGCAGTGGTGCACAAACAACAAGAAAATCACCACATTCGTCAATAACATTTCCTTGAAAGGAAATATATGTATAAGAGACAACATTTCGGGCAATGCCCCTTCTTCACAGCACAGCTCGTGATATTGTTTCCTTTTAAGGCAGTGTTTTTTTACATGTTTACACTGGTAAAAGTAGTATTTTTACTTGACATTTGTGGAAAAGGATTAAATAATGGACTTTTTTTCTTGATTTCTTATCAATATGCATAACACATATACATGTAACTTACTTTTTATTGTTTTGTTCCTTTCTGTGGTATACTTTCTCTTAGTTTTTTTTCACAGCAAGGCCGTAACCGCTTGCCTATCTCCTGCTCATTGTGGTTATGTGGGTGGTGGGAACTGTGGCTCACGATCGTATCAGTAAGAGTATGTTAAGAGTAAGGTGGAACTTTTTTGCCTGGCTTTCCTGCCTGGTTTGAGCGATGTGTTTGGGTTGGTGATACAGAAAAGATGGACGGATAAGGGGGTAGACTTTATCCTACCCGGGGTGGTGATCTGGCCGATCGTTGATACATTTGCTGTTCATTATAGAGATGCTTGGTTTGAGCCCAGCAGCAGCCTTGGTTCATACCGGGGGTGTATTAACCAAAAAAATACGTGACGTCTGCTTCACAGTGGATATGAAAAAAACACCGTGATGTCATTTGGCATCATGGTCCAAACTTGAAAATTTTACCCACAAATTACTGCCACCTCTTGCGAAACTGGTGGGACCCTCCTGACAAAAGAGTCTCAAGACTCAGTGAGGTTTTCCTGGGTAAATGAATTGATGTTGTTTTTGCTGTTGTAACCGAACCATCATTTCACCACTGTCAATGTAGGGTTTGAGCAGAGTGAGAGGATGAGGCATAGCAGTGGTTGTGCCTTCAATTTCCATAGACATTGCATACAAATGAATGGTAATGAAAATCAACCTCATGTCCAGCATATTGCAAATTTTATTACTGAAACAATTGTGAAACTAGCAGTTACCGCCATCCCACAATAACACTCAGATTTTTCATAGTAAATTAACATTGATTAAAGGCCCAATTTTCTTAGACATGTAGAGTGAAAATCATTGCAGTATATCATATGCCTTTCAAGCCAAGGGATGTGAAATGTCTGTTCAATGACAAGTGCTGCAGTTGTTTGTGCTGTCGTTTCATCTAGCCCACTATTTATGACATTGCAGGCTAAATGTAATGATATTTTTAATTGATTATTTGTCCAATGACTTTTTTCTCCATTAATCTATTTTCATACATACATTGTATTGTCATCTATATTTTACTTTCTGTTCGCATTGAACTTTTAACCAAAAGTTAATGCCGTCCAATGCAATTTCGTTTTTGTCATTTGCAATAGGAATCCTACGTACAAAATGTTGTTGTATATGAGCATCAACATCAGCCATGATCTACCAACAAGCTGTTGCAAACTCCGATGTTCTTCCGTGACAATACAACAATCCATTTAGGTCTGGCACAAGGGCTGATATTATCACTCCATCTCCAAGCTCATTCTTAGCCACGTTTCCTTCTTTCGCTGACACTCTTATTAATCTGAACCACCAGCTATCATGATGTGGCCTGCCCAAGCCCACCTACTTCTCTCAAAATTCAATGTTTTGTTTCTAACTTGCATATGCTCTCTGATTTACGTGTTTCTTTCCATTTCTCAGTGTAATTCCAAGCATGCACCTCTCAATGTTATTTTGCGAGCTTTTTAACTTTTGCTCCATTATTGTTGTTCGTGTCAATATCTTTGTTAGTGTCATTGTCATATGAGGTTACATTTAGATTCCAAGCAACCATACGATCAAGCTGGATTTAGTAAAGGGTTCACTACCATCAAACACATTTATACTAACAATCATCTTCGAGAAAATACGAATAAATGTCAAGTAACATTATGGCCGGGCTCGCTATACTATGAAAAGCCATTTGATTGTTTCCAAAAATGAAACGGCTTTACTGAGATTACATCAAGAAAGGACCAACGAGCACATTAGAAAGAGATTCGGACAACTAGACACGATTTCACCAGAGTTATTCAGAGAGGCATGAATTAATATATTAGAGAAATAAAGATGTAAACACAAACAGCAACAATATTAATAATCTCAGACTTGCTGATAACATACAGTGAGGGAAAAAAGTATTTTATCCCCTGCTGATTGTGTACGTTTGCCCACTGACAAAGAAATGATCAGTCTATAATTTTAATAGTAGGTTTATTTGACCAGTGAGAGACAGAACAACAACAAAAAAATCCAGAAAAACGCATGTCAAAAATGTTATAAATTGATTTGCATTTTAATGAGGGAAATAAGTATTTGACCCCTCTGCAAAATATGACTTAGTACTTGGTGGAAAAACCCTTGTTGGCAATCACAGAGGTCAGACGTTTCTTGTAGTTGGCCACCAGGTTTGCACACATCTCACGAGGGATTTTGTCCCACTCCTCTTTGCAGATCTTCTCCAAGTCATTAAGGTTTCGAGGCTGACGTTTGGCAACTCGAACCTTCAGCTCCCTCCACAGATTTTCTATGGGATTAAGGTCTGGGGACTGGCTAGGCCACTCCAGGACCTTAATGTGCTTCTTTTTGAGCCACTCCTTTGTTGCCTTGGCCATGTGTTTTGGGTCATTATCATGCTGGAATACCAATCCACGACCCATTTTCAATGCCCTGGCTGAGGGAAGGAGGTTCTTACCCAAGATTTGAAGGTACATGGCCCCGTCCATCGTCCCTTTGATGCGGTGAAGTTGTCCTGTCCCCTTAGCAGAAAAACACCCCCAAAGCATAATGTTTCCACCTCCATGTTTGACGGTGGGGATGGTGTTCTTGAGGTCATAGGCAGCATTCCTCCTCCTCCAAACACGGCGAGTTGAGTTGATGCCAAAGAGCTCCATTTTGGTCCCATCTGACCACAACACTTTCACCCAGTTGTCCTCTGAATCATTCAGATGTTCATTGGCAAACTTCAGACGGGAATGTATATGTGCTTTCTTGAGCAGGGGGACCTTGCGGGCGCTGCAGGATTTGTCCTTCACGGCGTAGTGCGTTACCAATTGTTTTCTTGGTGACTATGGTTCCAGCTGCCTTGAGATCATTGACAAGATCCTCCCGTATAGTTCTGGGCTGATTCCTCACCGTTCTCATGATCATTGAAACTCCACGAGGTGAGATCTTGCATGGAGCCCCAGGCCGACGGGGAGATTGACAGTTCTTTTGTGTTTCTTCCATTTGTGAATAATCGCACCAACTGTTGTCACCTTCTCATCAAGCTGCTTGGCAATGTTCTTGTAGCCCATTCCAGCCTTGTGTAGGTCTACAATCTTGTTCCTGACATCCTTGGAGAGCTCTTTGGTCTTTGCCATGGTGGACAGTTTGAAATCTGATTGATTGATTGCTTCTATGGACAGGTGTCCTTTATACAGGTAACAAGCTGAGATTAGGAGCACTCCCTTTAAGAGTGTGCTCCTAATCTCAGCTCGTTACCTTCATAATAGACCCCTGGGAGCCAGAAATCTATCTGATTGAGAGGGGGTCAAATACTTATTTCCCTCATTAAAATGCAAATCAATTTATAACATTGTTGACATGCGTTTTTCTGGATTTTGTTGTTGTTGTTATTCTGTCTCTCACTGTTCAAATAAACCTACCATTAAAATTATAGACTGATCATTTCTTTGTCAGTGGGCAAACGTACAAAATCAGCAGGGGATCAAATACTTGTTTCCCTCACTGTACATTATATCATCCAATGGAAATTACAGTAAATGATTGAAAACCCTAATAAATAAATAAAAATATTGCAATGTTTGTCTCAATATTAATACGAGAAAAATAAAAGTGACATATGTGCATATATAAATTCAAAATCTTGGTCAAAATTCATATTTATTTAATTTTATAATGAATGGATTAAGAAGTGATCTTTTCCTGGTGATGATTTGCTATGATGTTTTATGAAAGAAAAAAAACGGCAAACAAATTTGGAAATGTGTGAATACATATTACATGGCAAATCAATGACACATTTACCCAATGAAATTGCTGTGCATTAACCTATAATGAAAGCTATATATGTTTTGTCATATCCAAAATGGACAAAAAAAACGATCCCATGGCTGCAATTACAGGTTCAGCATAAAATTGCATAAAACATTCTTGTTACTGATATCATTGCTATGATACACAAAAAAAAATTGTTACGCACCCATGTAGCCGACCAAAATTCACTTACAAAAAATAAAAGAAGCTCGAATAAAGTATTTAATTTCTTACAAACACGCTCATAAACAATTGATGAACAACAAAGTTTTTTAGGTGCTTATATTACAGGAGAGAAACTGTATAGGAAAGGTGTTAGCTATTGGAAGCCTCCTCCCATAGAATTCGTAGCACTGAAGGGGCACCCCCAGAGACTATAGACTTCAGAGGTGATAAGTCGTTTTGCCTCTGTTATCATTTCTTATTATGGGTCGGTTGCCAATATTGAAGGGCAGTACCATTATTTGTTTTAACACGTACAGTAGGCTTTCGCGACCAATATTATTCATAATAAAAAATGTTGGGTTAGATCGCGATCTAACCCAAAAACTTTTATTATGGACCATTATTTATCTTTTTTATATATATATCTGCGGGCATGCCATAACTATCTACAAGTAAAATGTAAAGATGCATTTGGAGTTGCACATTAACCCGAGTGATGTTGCTGCTGATAGGACAGTGTTAACTCATCTAGCGAGCTTAAATTTTGAAAGCCGGCCACCGGAAACGATTTGATGGTTACTCCGTCCGTTAAAGAAAGTCACTGGTGTTTAGGGGACCCATTCCACAGGCCTGGAGTTTGAAATGTACGATTAATTAATTGCCAATGTCCTCATTAATAATGCACATGTTTTATTTTATGCACTGTGCAAACACTTAAACTGTGTTGGATTTTGACACTGCACTAACTGTGTATTAAAAATGTTTTAAATGTTAAATGCGAATGCAATGTTGTTCACACGAGTCAAAATACAACCAATTCCATGCATATCGATATGATCAATGTCGCATCCTCAATAAATGCAACATTACAAATGGTCAAAGAGGAAATGTATTGACTTCCCAAACTCGTATTTTTCTGGAAAGATAAATGCCAGTTTTACTAAATTATTCTGCACATGCTCCATGTGCTCTATGGATCACAAAGACAAACTGTCATGAAGGCCGATTTAAAGCGTTCGTGACTGCAGGGATTCATATTCTTGGTTCTTTCGGTAAAGTCACGTAGAAGGGAAATAATAAAATGATAAAAATAAAACATAATAATATAAAATTCTCACGACGTTTCGGCCACAACGCAAGCAGCCGTCCTCAGGTGAAGAACAGAGCTGTCAGAAAGAAAGCATCCTAATGAACACTGCTAAGCTTGTCAGTGTATTTTAAGCTGGGTGCAGTTCTTTAGAAACTCATTTTTTGTTTTCCACATAATGCACAAGCTTGATATTCAGATCTTTATCATAAAAATTTCCCTCACTTTATACACTAGCATAATATGACTTTGAGACCCCCCCACCGCCTACACATTCCACAAGGAGTGACTAACCCCATATCTGCATTTGTCATCAATGTACTAAATTCCTCTGTTGATATGTAAACTCCTTTGTCAAGGCGCTCTCCTCCTCCCACCCAGCTTAAAATACGCTGACAAGCTTAGCAGTAAATTTTGATTTTAAGCTTTCGTGACTGCAGTAATTCATATTCTTAGTTTTTTCGGTAAAGTCACGTTGAAGAGAAACAACAACGTGACTTTACCGAAAAAACTAAGAATAAGCTTAGCAGTGTTCATTAGGACGCTGTCTTTCTGACAGCTCTGTTCTTCACCCGAGGACGGCTGCTTGCGTTGTGGCCGAAACGTCGTGATGATTTTATTTTATGTTGAATTTTTATTATTTTATTATTTCCCTTCTACGTGACTTTACCGAAAGAACCAATAATATGCCATGAAGGCCTTTGGGTCTGATATACTTTTGTATGACCACAGTGTAAACTTTGACAGCTTATTCAGCCTCACTGCAACCATATTTGAGTCTTCACTTTTCATGGTTACAGTCCTGTATTCAAAGTATCTTAACTTTTAAGGCTGATGGCAAACAATTTGCATATTTGTTTGGGGATGCTGCCTTGACATAAGGGTAACCACACTGGACTTTCAATCCAAAAGTGACCGGTTTGACCTTCTGGTAAGGCACAGAAATGGAGGACATGTTTTCTTTAAATCTTTCCATCTCTGTCCACCCAGCAGTGTATATAGGTACTTCATGGGTAGTCTATCGGCAGGTCAGATGTGGCGAGGTGAAGTGTGGGTATTCCCACATCTTACAAGATGTCTGGTGAAAGTGGAAGAGCATGCCATAATACCCTCTGAAGATTCTGCCAGCAGTAGCAGGAGCATTCATTTTCAGTGCTGCACCTTTACTTGTAATTCTTGTTATGTATAGTGGACAAAACGGAGCTAGTCAAAGTACTGCATGAAGGACAAAATAGAAATACATTCAGACTCACACCACTGTAGCAAATAGTGTAAATGTTCACTTTTGCACTCTATTATGCTTACGATTTTAAAACAAAGCAAATATAAGTCCGTTGAGCATTCACCAAAGTGTTCACAATACTCTTTGGTTCTTTCGGTAAAGTCACATAGGTAGAAATGAAGTAAAAATAATGTATCACTATGTTTCGATCGCAACACAAGCGGTAGTCCTCAGGCGGAAAAAATAATCCAGCAGTGGAACTGCTGAACCAGGAAGAATACAGCGAGAGAGCTGTTACAACAAGAGGTTATTTACGTGGCAAAAGGCAAGCAGGCGGGGTCTGAACTGGAAAGGAATTCCATCCCCGCACACAAGCACGTCAGTTGTGTTAATGGGGGAGGTCAGGGAGAGAGAGATTAGGGAGAGAGATTAGCATGAAATGAGCTTCCGTCATCGCATAAGAGTATCGTCCCCGCATATGCGCACAACTGCAGTGTTAATGGGAGATTAGCACTATGTTGATGGGAGAGATTAGGCAGAGAGTTTAGGGGGATTAGCAAGTTCATGTCATGTCTATGTGTAACACAAGCTACGGCGCTGCCAACTGCGCTCTGAGAGGCAAGCGCGTCAACGCAAGAGAACCACCGCAACGGTGGTCGCGTCAGTGAGATACACAGCCCATCACACAGCCAGAACCATTGATACATCGAGGCTAAGCGAGCAGACGTGGCCATGTTAGTGAGACCCCAGCCCGTTAATGCAGAGGCACCCAGCAGAACAATTCAACTCAGAGAGTCGGAGATAACAGCCAAACGGCAGGGAAGAATGGAAGCACCACAACAAGTTACAACTTTGAACGTTTGCAGAGTATTTTTTTCCGAGACCAAGGTACTCTGCAAGACTTCGGGCTACCATCAAATAATTTTCCATGAAGCCATCCAGATATATAAAGACAGAGACAATTTCAACCGAAAAGATGGGTATTATCTGAGCAATCATTGGAAGGACGTTATTAACCAAACAAAGTTGTAACTTGCTGTGGTGCTTCCACATAACGCTGTGTAGAAGCTACTTGGTCTGTCACTCCAAACAAAGCTTCAGGTCTTCTCGGTCACAGTCATACCCTCCGTTTTCTATGCTTACGAAACATAGACCCCCCCTAATGGAACATCTTTGTCGGTTACAAACATTTAGGCTGGCCTGCCTACGATCCATTCTGGGTTTAACCAGGCTGGATTGTGTGAGGAGCTCACAAATCCTTGAAAGATTTGGACAAAGTCCCATCGGTGAGCACCTCCAGCACGCAAGGCTGTGTTTGCTGGGTCATGTACCCACATGCCCAGCTACTGCATGCCTAAACAGCTTTTGGTCGGCCGGATAGAGGGGGCTAGATGGGCGTGGCATGGGCTATAAAAGATATGGAGTGATGTGGTACAAGAGGATGTGGAACTGAGTGGACTTGCCGATGACTGGTACAAGCATTGTCAAGATCGGCCTCTGTGGAGGAGGCCCGTGAAGGACGCTTCTAGGCAGTTGGAGGTAGTCGCCCTCCAACAACAATGGAGGGCAGAGGATCAATGCTCACAATAATGAACGGAGCACCGGGTGGTTAAAACACAGCAAGTTGGCACAGTAGGGGGCACAGGTGGTGCATCGGCCAGTCATCTTAATCAGTCGACCCATGGCACCTGGGTCTGCCCCGTGACCTCCTTCCAGCGGGCGTTGGACACTTCACGTGGCCTCAATGGACATAGCCTGGCACACGCACCATGGTGATATCACCGCCACTTAGTGGTGAATGGCGGTTGTTGTTGTGTGCGTGTATTTTCGAAGCATAGCTTGTATACTTCAATGATATCAAGGCCATACTTAGTAAATATGTCAGAGAGTCCCCGAGGGGAGGCCTTTCACTGGAATATCTTTGCCCGAGGTCAAATGTCAAGAACACAAAGCTAAAATCCAAATTCGATATGTCTGATAAGCTTAGCTCGGCCATTCAAAAAAATGATAATAACCACAACAGATAGGTTTAAAATTATTAATCCTACATTTCTGAATTTTCCAACACATTGTGTATTCATATTTACAGCATACCGTACATGTTATAGTTTGTACAATGTGAAGCATAGAACATAGACGGAAACATACACCCAAACTGAGAGCAATGTTGTTATTTTCTCCACTTTGCCACATTGTGATAAAACAGTAGTGGTGTAATGGTTTGCAGACTGAACTTTCAATATCGAAGTTTCCAGTTTGATTCCACCTTCTGGCACGGTAGTTGAAAAAATGATGAAAATGTATCTTCTCAAATCCGCTCTGCCTCTACTCACCCAGTAGTATAAATGGGTACACCATATTTGCACATGTATGTATGTTGAACTTCTTTGACACTGTACGTAGCCAACCGTGATAATTTGAGTAAGTCGATAGTCAAGTCAAATGTGGTGGGGAAAAGTATGGGTACACCCACCTCTTAGAATACGTCTGGTCAAGGTGTGCGATTAGACAAAATAAAGTTTACTCGAGTGGAGGACCTTCTGCCAGCAGTGAAATGAGCAAGTATTCGCAGGGCCGCACCTTTACCTTAATGGCTGCTTTACAATTGGATTTAACATGTATACAGCGAGCCAGATTAGGTCAGCTTCAGGAGGTTATCGACAGGGTTAATTAAAAAAAAATTCAAGGTGAAGGGGTCACCATGATCAATGCTGTTGATGCCACCAGACATTACAATCGCTTCCCACCTTCCACACAATCCCACAGATTATAATTTCATTTCATCTCACAATGAAAGGGAAAAGAGCTACTTTCTCGTTGACTCTCCATCATCATCAGCCATAATCAATCCAATGCTGGACAAAGGCTTTCTCTCAAAGCCAATGTCATTTATCATGGTCTTCTATTAAGCGCCGTGGTGGCGAGATGATATCTACCTCACGTGGTATGCAGGAGAGATCGTGGGTTCGATCCCAATCCCAACCCTGACAGCTACATATTTTGAATTTGCATATTTCTCTCTCCGAGTTCGTGTGGATCTTTCTACGGGTCCTCCCCTTCCACGTTTAGAAACATGTGTTTGGCTGCTATACATTTCCACATGATAAGCCACTTCGACGAGCTATCATTTATGGCTAGGTCGCTTCTGAAAAATATACAGTGAGAGAAAAATGTATTTGATCCCTTGCTGATTTTGTACGTTTTCCCACTGACAAAGAAATGATCAGTCTATAATTTTAATGGTAGGTTTATTTGAACAGTGAGAGACAGAATAACAACAAAAAAATCTAGAAAAACGCATGTCTAAAATGTTAAAATTGATTTGCATTTTAATGAGGGAAATACGTATTTGACCCCTCTGCAAAACATGACTTAGTACTTGGTGGCAAAACCCTTGTTGGCAATCACAGAGGTCAGACGTTTCTTGTAGTTGGCCACCAGGTTTGCACAATTCTCAGGAGGGATTCTGTCCCACTCCTCTTTGTAGATCGTCTCCAAGTCATTAAGGTTTCGAGGCTGACGTTTGGCAGCTCGAACCTTCAGCTCCCTCCACAGATTTTCTATGGGATTAAGATCTGGAGACTGGCTAGGCCATTCCAGGACCTTAATGTGCTTCTTCTTGAGCCACTCATTTGTTGCCTTGGCTGTGTGTTTTGGGTCATTGTCATGCTGGAATACCCATCCACGACCCATTTTCAATGCCCTGGCTGAGGGAACGAGGTTCTCACCCAAGATTTGACGGTACATGACCTCGTCCATCGTCTCTTTGATGCGGTGAGATTGTTCTGTCCCCTTAGCAGAAAAACACCCCAAAGCATAATGTTTTCAACTCCATGATTGACGGTGGGAATGGTGTTCTTGGGGTCATAGGCAGCATTCCTCCTCCAAATACGGCGAATTGAGTTGATGCCAAAGAGCTCCATTTTGGTCTCATCTGACCACAACACTTTCACCCAGTTGTCCTCTGAATCATTCAGATGTTCATTGGAAAACTTCAGACGGGCATGTATATGTGCTTTCTTGAGCAGGGGGACCTTGCGGGCGCTGCAGGATTTCAGTCCTTCACGGCGTAGTGTGTTACCAATTGTTTTCTTGGTAAATATGGTCCCAGCTGCCTTGAGATCATTGACAAGATTCTCCCGTGTAGTTTTGGCCTGATTCGTCACCGTTCTCATGATCATTACAACTCCACGAGGTGAGATCTTGCATGGAGCCCCAGGCCGAGGGAGATTGACAGTTCTTTTGTGTTTCTTCCATTTGCGAATAATCGCACCAACTGTTGTCACTTTCTCACCAAGCTGCTTGGCAATGGTCTTGTAGCCCATTCCAGCCTTGTGTAGGTCTACAATCAAGTCCCTGACATCCTTGAAGAGCTCTTTGGTCTTGGCCATGGTGGAGAGTTTGGAATTTGATTGATTGATTGCTTCTGTGGACAGGTGTCTTTTATACAGGTAACAAGCTGAGATTAGGAGAACTCCCTTTAAGAGTGTGCTCCTAATCTCAGCTCGTTACCTGTATAAAAGACACCTGGGAGCCAGAAATCTTTCTGATTGAGAGGGGGTCAAATACGTATTTCCCTCATTAAAATGCAAATCAATTTATAACATTTTTGACATGCGTTTTTCTGGATTTTTCTGCTGTTATTCTGTCTGTCACTGTTCAAATAAACCTACCATTAAAATTATAGACTGATCATTTCTTTGTCAGTGAGCAAACGTACAAAATCAGCAGGGGATCAAATACTTTTTTCCCTCACTGTATAATTGTAATTGTTTAGCGCACTCTTCGTACATTTTCTTGCTTTTTTTAAATAGACCTTAACTGTGTGCCCTTCTTCATTAGGTTATTGTAACATTTCCTGTGGTTAATTTCCATTTGACGTTGTAATGCCAGCCTTCAGCAACTCTTGAGACGTTAATGTTTTCTCCATTAGTACGAGAAAATAATCAGGAAAGGCAACACTCTTTAAGCAGCTACTCAAAGCAATATTGAATTACGCGGGTTTTTTCATTCGATTGTGAAACAAAGGCTGTCTCTTTTACCTAAACGTACTGTCCTTTGTAAAATATATAATTAAGCAGTACTATTTATCCAATTGTGTTCGTGTCGGACTCATTATGTTGTGCTTAAATGTAGTTGTTTAGCTTCGGCAAATAGTTAAAATGCTTTAAAAAAAATCCCACGAGAGAAGTTGGAACTCTAAGCTGTGTTGTAGACGTGAAGAAAAAGCCACCATGGAGTTGTGTATGCAAGCTCGTATTTATTAAATAACCCTCTCAGACATGCTCAATATGTTCTCCGAGTTCCCGATGAGATAATACAGCGCAGTCTTCACACGTCACTGGAGCCGTGTAGCGGCTTGTTTCTCGATTAAACGTCACCTTTTTTTTGACAACTACCAGAGAAGTGCGAGGGCACCTTCACGATAAAATGTCATTGACCACTGTAAAGATTTAATCACTTAAGGTCAATGCACAATTCCAAGCCCAAGGTTTCATTTTTACCCAACGTATTACAAAAACGATCCAACCTACATTTTAAAGCTTTCCCATTATATGTAACGGTTAAATGTTCAATTTGGTGTTTCACTTTAATTCACATTAAGATGAATGGACACACCTTACATACGCTCGCGTCTGAGTTTTTTGTGAAACGCACATTCAGACTAACATGCCAGCCGTCCAACCAACAGCGACCCCCTTAGTTGCAGTGATGGATTTTGCAAAGCTCGTGACAACCACCAACAGTAATTTATAAAATGGGTATTTTTATTTAACGTATGATACTATAGAAAATAAATCAATAGATCAACATGGAGTGACATTGTCAGGTGTACCAGAAAAATGGAAATAACATGAAAGTGCCCAACACCGAAGGACCTTAATCTCCGTGTGATCCCCATCAAAGCAATAACGCATAATGTAAAAGTCAGATATCTCCTACCATCAGCGGCGTTAATGCCACTGCAATTTAAAGAGCATCTCAGTGAATGACATTTAGTTCAGTGTTCTACACATATGAATAAAATTGTAAATTTGTGGTGTACCCACCCTTTACCCCACCAAAAATGCAATTGACCAATGCAACTTATAGCAGTGTAAGAATCAAAATAAATGACTAAAATATATTCTTATAGAGGCAATTCGATACAAGGATGTGGTCTTAAATATGAACATGAATCGACCAATCGTACCACCCTTACAATCAATGCTTAGAATGTGTTTCACGAGTCTACCATGTATGCCTGCTTATAAAGAACTCTTCTTATCCACAACCCTCATACCCTTGACTGCTGTAATATGTGCCAGCAATAGGGTCAACGAAAACTCCTAGCACCTACAGCCCTATTTTTTTCAAATATCCACCATCGACTGCGAATTTCCCCAAGAATCATTGCGGAACGTCGTCCAACAGCCCACACATGTTTCAGAGTTAACCGGAGTCGTGTGGTAAAGGACTCTAATTCACAATTATTTCCTGCGGCTAAGTGGAATAAATTATTTTTGGATAATAGGATATTGCGAAAACATTTGGTCCCCCGCGCATTGCCAGGAAAGAGAGGATTCTGTTGATTACATCAACGATAGAAAGTTACATTGTGTTGCATTTGTTTGATCACATTGCTCAAGGCACGCTAGCCAGATGCTTTGTAGTAAATCTATCAGAGGTACGTTAAATTATTCTGTTAATATTATTGCCAACACCTGTGATAAGAGACGTGCATTTATTTTATCCGATCACGTTGATGCACGGGTCTGCATGGCCATGAGCTAGATTTGAAGTTCTGAGCTCTGTTAACCATTCGTGGAGAACAAATCCTTGAGAGCATACAAGTGAATTTTGATTTAAAGCTTTCGTGACTGCAGGGATACATATTCCTGGTTCCTTCAGTAAAGTCACGTATAAGGGAAACCATAAAATAATAAAAATATAAAACAATAAAATTCTCACGACGTTTCGACTGCAACACAAGCAATCATCATCAGGTGTGAAAACCATAGCAAGAAAATTTGAAAAAAGTGGCGTTTTTTTTTAAACGTTAGCACCACGGAGAGCGATTTGGCAGTTATTCAGATGGACAAGTCCATCTATGTTCGGAAAAGAGGAGGGGGAGACGAAAATAATGGATGCGGTCTGAAAGCCACCGTAGGCATGAACAATCAATTAAGACCCAGAATGGTTTATCAAATCCTTCCAATGATTGCTAAGCCAGAATCCATCTTCTCGGTTAAAATTGTCTCTGTGTTTGTATATGTGTATAGCCTCATGAACGAATCTCTCATGGTAGCCAGATGGCTTGCAAAGAACCTCTGTCTTGGAGAAGTCAATGTCATGTGAGCCTACTGAATTATGACAGTGATCTACCACCGCCGAGGTGTTGGTCCTACCGTGTTTTAGGTCTGCTTTGTGTTCACGAATGCGGTCCGAGACATGTCGGTTTGGTTTCTCCAATGTAACTACTACCACAGAGGCAACTTAGTTTGTAGACGCCAGGGTACGTGGATTATACTTTTGTCATCTGTCCACATGGTCGGCCTGCTCTAGACCAATTCCTCGACCACATTAATTCCATACACCCAGCCATCAGATTTACCATGGAAGTCGAAAAAGATGGCAAGCTACCTTTTTTGGATGTCCTAATAAAAAAGAGACCTGATGGTTCAATGAGCCACTCTGTCTACAGGAAAGCTACCCATACGGATGCTTACCTGAAACCGGATTCCCACCACCATCCATCCCAGAAGAATTCCCTCATCAAGACTCTGCACCATAGAGCCCAATGCATATCCGACCAGGAACACATAGCCAGTGAACTCAAGCACGTACTCCAAGCTCTTAAGGCTAATTGTTACTCTGACTACACAATCCGCAAAGCTATCACTCTAACCATGAAGAAGGACCCTCTTGAGGAGCCTTTCAAAACCATCACTTTACCCTACATTGCGGGGATCACAAAAAAGATCTCCAAAACCTTGAATAAACACAAGATCCAGGTCCGATTCAACACATTACATAAAATCCGTGATCTGGTTCTGTCTGTAAAAGATGTGATTCTGGACATACAGTACCCTGGCGTCTACAAACTAAGTTGCCTCTGTGGTAGTAGTTACATTGGAGAAACCAAACGCCATGTCTCGGACCGCATTCGTGAACACAAAGCAGACCTAAAATACGGTAGGACCAACACCTCGGCCGTGGCAGATCACTGTCATAATTCAGTAGGCTCACATGACATTGACTTCTCCAAGACAGAGGTTCTTTGCAAGCCATCTGGCTACCATGAGCGATTCGTTCATAAGGCTATCCACATATACAAACACAGAGACAATTTTAACCGAGAAGATGGATTCTGGCTTAGCAATCATTGGAGGGATTTAATAAACCATTTCGGGTCTTAATTGATTGTTCACGCTTACGGTGGCTTTCAGACCGCATCCTTTATTTTCGTCTCCCCCCTCCTCTTTTCCGAACATATATGGACTCGTCCATCTGAATAACTGCCAAATCGCTCTCCGTGATGCTAACGTTAAAAAAACCGCCACTTTTTTCTAATTTTCTTGCCGTGGTTTTCACACCTGATGATGATTGCTTGTGTTGCAGTCGAAACGTCGTGAAAATTTTATTGTTTTATATTTTTTATCATTTTATTGTTTCCCTTCTATGTGACTTTACCGAAGGAACCAAGAATATAGCATACAAATGCTTAAAATGTACGCACTGTGTATTGCAAGTATTATTGTGTACAGTATGCTTCTGATTTTACCGATCAAACACAATAAGCTCCTTCAGATCATGTAACATTCACCTCCATAATTTTTTAAACATTACAGCACATTTCTGTATAATGCCCATAGACATTATAATTGTATCACACTAGTGGCTGCATGATATATACTTTTATGTTGCCAAAATAACAAAAAAAAGACTTGTAATAATTTCAGGTGTGGTTAATAGATGTAATTAAAGTATAAGCAATTTTGAATTTCCTTTTTGTCACATACTGCATAGCAACTGACATTACACTGCTTGATTTTGCCTACCAGGCATATGAAAGTCAGGTTCGTTTTGGCCTCTGTATGTGACATAGTGAATTTTAGTAATGCGTGAACTTCTTTCTTTTCAAATTTTCTTTTTTTATTCCCCAGTTATCATTTTATTTGATCACGGAGCAGAGTAACCCTTAATTTTAGAGAATTGCCCACACAAGTATATATCACAGAACTCTCTACCTCTGACAATCCTTCAAATGACACAATAGAGGGCAGCACTTTCTCACTCGCTCTTCATAAGAGAGTAGTATTCATCGCATGGCAATGAAAATAAATTTGAATTCTACGAGCTGCAATTTGGGCAAATAAAGTACAGGCATTGGTGACTGCACACTTGGAGAATTAAGTTTAACCACAGGCAGCTGCTTAGATTTCAACCCAGGATCTCAGCATTGTCAGCTCGGCACTCAGATCTCCAAGCCACTGGCCACCCTGAGTCCTGTAATTCAATATTAGCCCTATTTTTCACTGATGTAAACTTGGCGGTAAATTTGTAGCTTAGCACCAAGTTTCTGACCACAATTTATTAGATGTTTGTGTTGCTAGTACTGACCCATCGAATGTATTAAACATTTTACGTGCACATAATTAAACAAGCAATACCACTAAAAGCAGCCATTATTCAATAGGCTTGTTTATGTGCTCCTCATATAATTGCATTTCATACACATGGTAATAATGTGAACTCAGTGAAATTCATCTGAAAAAAGGAAGTTATAACATGCATATCAGTTGACAAACACTTAACTGTATACGATAGCTACAATATTTATCTGCTACCCTAATTGATCTTATTATGTTTGAAGTCTTCAAAGAAAAACAAATCAAGGCAATCTGAATGTCTACCTAAAATATTGTTTCAAATATAAACACAACATATGCCATTTTATACAAGGTCATTCAATTAATAAATTATTTCTTTAGCAAGCATTGCATTGGAAAAAAATCCCGCACACTTCAAATTACATTAACATCATGCTCATCCGAGATACATGGGAAACATAGTACATAACAGAAAACGAAGTTGTCTTTGTTAGCCATTGGGCAAGTTATATGGTTAGGCCTCCAGTGTAATGTATGGCTGAATTAATAAAGAACAGATATGTGATGTGCTTTACCGCATCGCACTACCCTCAGTTGAAGAGACATTTCCTTCGGCTTCGCAAATGTTTTGTAGGAGTCGTATGTGAAGAAAAAGGCAAGTAAAACAAATGAATCAGCACAGTCGGTTTAATACGACACAAAGCAGGAATATCTCATGTTTCTCTCCCCTGCTGGTACTAAAAATAACAGAAGCCGACTTATTTGATATTTCTGGTACAGTTCACACTCAGAACCCTGTTGAAGGCTAAAAGGCTCCTGTTAAAGCAGGCATGTAAAGATGCATTTCTAGTTTCATTTTGTTGAACACACAATGACTGGATGGGTAATATGGGTCCTCATGATGACTGCAGACAAGCATTTACTGCTGTCGTTTTGAAGATCTTGTTTTATAAAACTGCACTAATCTGTCTTTACCAAGGTATGAAATGTGATTAACATAGTTATTTTGTATTCTTTGGGTCTTTTGCTAAAGTCATGAAGATAGGTTCAAATAAAATTACAAAAAAGAACAAAAAACAACTACGTTTCGATCTCAACACAAGCGTTCGTCATTACGATGATGAAAGGGCTCCCATCAGGATGATGACAAAAACTTGTGTTGCGATCGAAATGTGGTAGTTTTGTGTTATTGTTTGTACTTTTTTTCACCAATCTATGTGACTTTACCGAAAGACCCAAAGAATATGAATTCCTGCAGTCACGAAAGATTTAAGTCATAGTTGTTTTACTTATATATTCCATATTTGTTTTTTTGAGGCCAAGCAGGTATATATGTTTCTGCTTTTATTTCTGCTAAATTCAAATTATGCTTGGGTTGTCATCTCTGAGGTACAGACATAAAACAGGATATTATGAGAATAATAATAATCACTCACGATACTAGAAGAGAGGAGAGCTACATGTCAATGCGTTATCTTCACCCGTAAATTATTACACAACTGAAAACAATTCCTGGTGGCAAGACTGACAGATTTCCCAGGACAATAACCTCAAAAATAGGACGATCATGGGAAAGCCAGAACAGTTGGAAATCCTACATGAGTGCCCCCAGGACCAGAGCATTGAGGCAAGTGAGGAATTGGGCATCATGACTTTTGCGCTACATTCCCATGACCACTGTGAACCTAGTGAGACTGCAGGATTGACCTATCAGCAGGCCCCATATCCTTGGTTCACATCCCCATGCACACTCCTTGAGGCCACAGAATGGTCTGTCGGCTCAGCCCCTCCTGCTCCCTCCATATTGTCAACTCCTAAAAGTGCAACATTTACCAAACATTTTTTTCTAATAGTTACTACATTTAACGTGATTGACCTTTGAAAGTCGTGAAATATGTCAGCCAGACATTTTAACATATTAAATACAGTAAACTGATGCAGAACTGTCAATGCATACCATTAATCACTCCTAAAGCAGCATATCATCCTCAACATTTGTCACGAACTGCTTTTTGCTAAACTTTATCACTCGGCAAAGCTAAACCGTCGCTAGATTTAGTGACAAAATGGCTGAGTTGGCAATGCCGTGCTACATTCCCCCTGCCCCCTCTTCTCCCCCCCCCACCCCCCAGTAAATATATAGGGCTTAGAAAGTGAACTTTGACAAAAACATTATTTTTTACAAAATGTTTATTGCAGGAATAGGTAATATTAGACTAGTTCACGTAAAAATACATTGCTTTCTTTACAACCTTATTATCGATGCTGCATGAGGAGGCCTTTAAAGCCAAAGCCATTGATGCTGTGCATGCCTACCCTGCTACCCTGCCAGGTTGCATAAAAGATAAAATTTGAAGACTTAAGTAAAAGGCAATTTCCACATGCCCAGGATGCACCTGCAGATTTTTTTGCAATCGTCATATGCAGCACTGCTTGAGAAAAAAATAATCATAGACCAACTTTTAGATTTCATACCAAGCTCGTAAAATTATTGCATTCAGTAATTAACTGTAAAATGTTGAAGTCATTTAAATGGTTGGAATCAATATGCGTTTAAAGTATTTGGCTGCTATAAATGTCGCACGTGATAAGCCACACCGTTGAGCAATCATTTGTGATAGCCAGGTCGCTTCTGTAAAAGAACTATATAGCTCAGTGGGCCTTATCTGGTAAAAACAAAGAGTAGTCGGCAGAATTGGGTTAGGGCCAGGAGCATCGGAGGGCACCAAATGATAGTAGTAGAACTCGGGATTAAGGAGTTCATTCAGTTCTCTAGCATACAGGAGGGAAACAGTATGCTGAAAGTGCAGCCCCCTCCTGCTAAGTTCTTGGAATCATATAAAAAATAATGTTGGTACAATATTTAACACCACTGAAAAATGAGCAATGTACATTGCAGCCCCTCCTCATATGCACAGGGGGTGAGTATTATTAGGAAGCCACCAGAGCTATGTACTTTCACATTTAGATTAAACACTCATTTCTTTAGAACTGCTTTTTGTGTTGAGTTTGTTGTCCTTCCCCACCGCCTGTGATTAGCGCGGCTGGTTATGTACGGTGCGAAAGAAGTTCAACATACATACAAACAACATCAGATCCTTTCGACATTCATTCTGTTTAGGGTTTTAACATTTGTTAACTGTGTCATGCCCCCCTACTCAAGGGACACCCCCCCCCACCCATGTTTCCCCCTTCACTTTACACAAGGTAATGCTTCAGAGGTGACCTGGCCATACATGACAGCTCATCGAAGTGTCTTATTTTCATATGTGGGAACTTATGGTTGCCAAATAATCTAAACGCTTGTTTCTATATGTGGAGGGAAACCGGAGGAACTCGAAAAAAATCCATGCAACCATGATGAAAGAGAGACATGCAAACTCCAAATGTACAGGCATTGTCAGGGTTGGGATTAAAGCCATAACCTCTTGCATAGCAGGTGAGGGAGATAACATCTCGTCACCATGGCTAAAGTGAGCGTGAGACACTTGAGAAAGAATGCTCTGCATGACCTGGTTTGCATCCTGGAAGACATCAAAGATTAATGTGGCTTAAACTAAAAACCAAAATGAAACAATTAATATTTTACCAGGTAAGACCCACTGAGCAATATGGCTCTTTTTCAGAAGTGACCTGGCCATAAATGATAGCTCAACGAAGCAGCTTATCACGTGAAAATTCACAGCAGTTGAATACTTGAAACGCATGTTGATTCTAACCATTTAAATGAGGTCTACATGTTACAGTTAATGACTGCATGCAATTATTCTACCAGCTTGGTATGAAATGTAAAAGTTGCCCTTTGATTCATACTCTTTGGTTCTCTTCGGTAAAGTCACGTAGGTAAAAAATAAAACAACAAAAATCACAACGTTTCGGCCACAACACAAGCGGCCTTCATCAGGTGAAAGGACCTGACTGTCTCGAAGACTGCGCTTTTTCACTCCAGCGCAGTCTTCGAGACAGTCTGGTCCCTTCACCTGATGAAGGCCGCTTGTGTTGTGGCCGAAACGTCGTGATTTTTGTTGTTTTATTTTTTACCTACGTGACTTTACCGAATAGAACCAAAGAGTATGGATCCTTGCAGTCACGAAAGCTTCAAATCTAGAATTGCCCTTTGATTGTTTTCTCAAGCAAATAAAATTTGGTTTATCAATTACCTAGAGGTGCAACCAATAAATTATTTACAGCTGTATTACTGCGGCAAACACATAGGTCATAACTATCACTAAAAGGGTGTCACAATCTGCATGAAATTTAAAAACTGAAGGGCAATACCTGGAAAAGCACGTGTAAATCTGTAGTTTGGCCAGAAACGTGGAAGGAGCCGCATGGATGAAAATTTTGTCTAGACTGCATTCAGCGTGATCACGATAACTGCCATCATCGTTCAGTGCTCATGCATAAACCTATACTGTAAGACGCATGCTGTAACCTAACTATATGTTTTAATTAATAAGCAAATAAATAAATAATTGCGTTGAGTTAAGTAACCAGCTCTTAAAATTCACGTGACGTAATATATTCACAGTAATATATATCACACATTTAATGTCAGAACAATTTGGACACTAGAATTTGGTATTAGTGCTGCCCACCATCGGCATCATTATAAACCTATAATTATTTTGACTGTAGAAAGCAGTGGATGACAGATGATTGTGGAGAACAAAGTTGTGCCTTGAAGCTGTCTATGGAGAGAAGATTGAATGAAGAGAGTGTAAAATTGTTTTTACTAATTATTTGGTGCTGCAGCGTTGGCAGTGGTGCATGAGCACAAATAACTAAAAACCCTCATCGCCTTCGTCAAAAAGAGTGTCCTAGATGTAATATATATAATGAAATATCTTTGGAAATGGACCTTTCTCATAACACATATGATTGTCCATTTAAGGTAGTTTTATTGCAAACGTGTTGAGGTGTAAAGTAATTTTGGTTATATGATAATGACGATGACAAATATGGCAACGATGACAGTGATAATAATGAAACGTGTCAGTTGCTTCAGCATTTGAAAGTTTCCCACACCAGATGTGTCCAATAATTAAAAAAAGTTAACTAGCATACTGTTGTATTAACAATAAAACACAATGTTATGCTTGATGGAGCAGAACACTTGTATTACCTCTTTTGCAGCATCACAGGCATATACTGTACAGAACCTATGCATGTACATCACTCAACTTCGACAGATGCAGAGACCAATATTTGTTTCTTACTAATGAAAGATCGCCACGAGTTCTTTTGAAACTTTACCTTGGAGACCGAATCAAGATTCTCTGCATGCTGTGCTGCTGCTGCTGTGTGTGAGCATCTAACCAGCACACTGCAGCTCAGTCACTTTCACTTCACTGAGCAATTTCTTCATTGCATAATGACTTTGTTGGACGACGGGTACAATCAGGGTAAGGATATTCATGCAAACAAGTGATGGTGTGACTAAAGTAATAAAATATACCATGATATCTTCATACCATAGTCCTCCTTTTCTCTCATTGCATTGAGACTACTTCTTCATGCACAGCAGGTATGTTTCACAAGAAGCATTTATAATTTCATATATTTTGTCCCACATCGAAAATGACCTTCAGGACAACTATTGTCTGTGGGTCTGTGCTTCACAAGACAGCTGAAACTGTTGCTGGAATACTAATGTTTGGAGTTTGCTTTTTGCATAAAAAAGCAAAAGGCAGCAGCAGACCAAAATGACATGCCTGGTTTGTTCCGGGAGATCTAATTGAGTTACCATTTTATAACTTATTCTAAAAATTATAATTAAGAAGAATAATTGAATCATGTATTGTATGTATTTTAAATTACAGGAGCTTATCGTAAAAAAAAAACGTAGTGCACGACAAGATTACCTAACGGCATGTGTTTCACAGCAGGTTAATGTTTTCAATGTGCATTTCACAGGACGTGCATTGGTAAGTAAAACAAGTTATAATGAGTTTGTTTTTTAGGAGCCAAAATGCCCTGGGAGCTAATGCCCATATCAGAGGACCTAACAAGTACTCATTCACTTATTTAGCAGATGACCTGTGGAACTTTGGGGCACCCACAATGAACGCCTCCACTTCCTCCACTCTCATGCCATTATTTCCTTTCCTGCTGCTGCTACATTCATTTACATGTTCTCATTAACACTGTCTCCCAATTATGTTCATTGTTTTCCTCAATTCCTGCTTTCTGGGCATGCGGTCGCTATTCAGGCGCTGTATAAATCCGAAATGTACTGTATTATATCGTTTCCTTGTGTTGGATTTCCATCACACAATCATGGCATGATTATCCTTTATTGGTTACCTGCTGCATTTTATCATTATATTCCCAAAGTAATTCATATTTTCATGGTGTGCTACCTTGAGTAGTCTATTTTATACTTGTAATTATTTCAATAATGGCTCACTTTTTACTCTTAGAATCGAGGGCATGTGAAGAGCATTTTCCTGTATCATTGCATTTCAAAGTATTATCTTGTTGCTTCACATTGTTTCTACACTCGCCAATAATTACATCGGTACACCGTAATTGGGAAAACCTTTGTGCTTAGAACTTTCAGTTTTCATTTGTTTGCACTCGTTGGTGAGATTAATTTCAACAGGTGCAACCGGAATCAAATGTTCACATCAGCACTGAAAAAAAAAGTTGTATGAGCAAACAGTTATTACCCCAAGTGAGAAAGACAATCTGCTAAGCAGAGGGTTACAAATGGACTCTTCAACGCGTTTATTTGACTAATGGAACATGAAAAAGAATTCAAAGAAATATTTCAAAGCAAAACTTTTTTTTATGGGCAACATGTACGTGTAAATACATAAACAATATATTCAGAGATCACTTTAAGTTGACACAATATACAACAAAAATATCACCCATTCTATAGGTAAAGTGGTCAATTTAGTTGCACATAAACACTTTTAATAATTAACTTTCATTTCAAGACTGTAAAATGTATGTATATCTTATTGAACCTTTCAACTATAACCTTCACAAATGAGGTACAAATATGATCTGCATAAATAAAACAAAGTGAGTACAATATCGGGGAGGTCTGATTTTGAAAAAAAATCTAAAATCATGCTTTCATTATATATGATTAATTTACTTCGCACCGTACCTAACCAACTGTTCTCATCGGAGGTGCAGGGGAAGGACAAGAAACTAAAAATTAAAAGCAGTTCCAAAGAAAAAAGGTTTTTAATTTCGATTTTAAATTGCAAAGCTCCAGTGGCTTCCTAATATTGGAAGGAAGAGCATTCCAGACGGTCAGAGAAATGCATATGAAAGTGGGCGATGCAGTGACCGTCTTTGTTCGATGGCTAGCCAAAAAGCCACAGCGAGGATGATCAGAGTTTTGCCTGATGGTTTATGCTCCTTGACAAGATAAGCAAGGTATTGTGGTTCATTTGTGGCAAGCACTTTGTGTGTAATGAGTGCGACCTTATAATGTATTCATTCGGCAACCAGAAGCCACCCGGAATATAAAACATGCTGGAGACTAAACCATTTTCTCACTGTCCAGGAGAGTCAGCAAAACCTCCCACAGCAAGTTTTAACGCAAGCCGCCATTGTGTTCTCTACATGTGTACAAGGTGAGATGACAAAGAGTATATTATTTTGTAGTGTGAAAGATAATTGCATTAACATGAGTCAGCAGAAGAAACGGAACAGATGTCCAGAAAGCTGTGCTACATCTGTCATCGGGACTGGGGACCACTGCACGAGGCATTGGAGATAAACTAAAGCACCCACTTCTTTACCCAGAATGCACTTGATGGAATAAATGTTGTTATAAACCACGTTATATTAATTAAGCATGTGCCGATGCATCTATTCCTCAATTAAAAATTACTGGTACTATATGCAACTGTTATATAGATAACTTACTATTTTGCTATTATATTGTATTATCAATATTAAATGCTTCAGTAATATAAGTAATACTGCAGTAATAATATTGTACTATGAAATTGTACTATTTTACTACGTGCACTATTATACTATTGTATACTATGATACTCATGTTACTATTCTGCTCTTATTATAATCATTTTATGTTAATAACAATATGCTATTCTTAGATGATCAATACATTGATACTATTTCATGATCCTTTCATTTTAGCATGACATTCATTCTGTTAATGTTGGCTGTGTGCTGTGTGCCTGGTTACCTGTCACGTGGCTGGGTCACCTGAATATGAGAAGTGTGTTCCTCATGTCAACTCAGCATCTCCACAAACCTGCACCGACTGATGTGGTGAAGTATAGTCACATATGTTCCCCCCAGTGGTGGTGTAGCCTGAAACTCAAGTCTTAAATCACTTACAGCTCCGATTCGTTAGGAATAACAGAGCAAGAACAGGGCATCTGCTTTATTTGACTATTGCTTCATAAAATATGCCTTAAGAAGGTTTTAAATCAGTGTGTACTTGCAGCGATGACATATGTTGCATAAATGTTGGCATTTATTAATACATTGTAACAAAGCACTGAAATGTGCTCAAAGAATTGCACGCTTGGAAATGCATTGAAGGATTAGATGACATACACAGGTTAAAGACAACCAATCTCCCAACTGCAAAGAAACGTTTGTGTGCTTGGGGAGGATATGTCGCTGGAAGGTATGGCAGCTGATGATCAGGAAAAATAACCGAGTGGCAGCCAAGGAAGATGGCCCAATGAAAGAATTGCGGGAGCACGTACAAGGTGGATTATTAATCCCGGGATTGTGAGAGATGGCGATGGGTTGTGAACATATTCATCCAGCAGTGGATTGTATGTACGTACGTATGTTGAACTTGCTAATCGGAGGTGATCGTTGATCACGATGATGATGAGGGCGATAACGAATTATTGTAATGTGTTCCACTAGATTCACCAATGCAGAAAACAATCTTGAATTTAATGTCGATTCTGAATCATCACAATCCTTCAAATCACAACACGGGTAATTTATTACGTAAGGCTTCAAATATTTCTATTGCATGTAATCATTAAACAACCCTGCCTTTTCATACACGTTCGGAAAACGTTAGCGTATTGGATAATTGTACTTAATAAGGACTTTCATTATATTATTGTATTTGCAGTACTGATATAAAAGCTTAAAAATATGTTTTTTATGAAGTTTGGTTGTATAATAAGTGGATAATGCATACAGGAATGCAAAATTCGAAATAACTAACAAGAAAATCTGGAGTTGTTGTGTAAGCTCTAAAGAGTTTACAACTACAGTATACTATCGAGTAACTTTTTAATTTCCTTCTTACGATGTATAACAGAAGCAGTACCTCATTTGTTATCTGGTCCAGATGGCAAGGTATAAGCCCATGCCATTACGCAATGAGTGGCAGTAAATATTCAATTATTCATTACATAAAATAGGATGTAACATTGTATATAACATACATCATTATGAATTACTTATTATAAATGCAGAACATTGCGGGTCGTTAAATTATATGTGCAGACAGGCATACTACAATTCTACTTTAACGATGTGAAATGTTCCACAATCTATGATGGATTAAGGTGGCTCCCCAATAAACACACACCAGCGTTATTCGGCAAATTTTGGTAACTATCAACTTTACAAGGGAGTGCCCAATGCTTATGTGCAATATTCAGGAATTATGTGACTAAAATACATCTGGCTGCCAACACATTAAGGACTCCAAGAGTTGAATGTCATTCAGGTCTTTCATTACATCAGTGGATGCAGAGGTTTAAAATTAATTAAAATGATGCAGTTTCCAAAGTCATTCAAACTGTTAAAAGTCTAGTGTCACATAAAATTGATGCATTACTCATCAGAACGTGAATTCAG
Source organism: Petromyzon marinus (assembly GCF_048934315.1). Lineage (NCBI taxonomy): Eukaryota > Metazoa > Chordata > Hyperoartia > Petromyzontiformes > Petromyzontidae > Petromyzon > Petromyzon marinus. The sequence goes on from NC_133671.1 coordinate 11,179,936, forward strand.
ATTTTTTTCAAAAGCACATAACTGGTGATTTTACAATTTAAAGCTAAGAGTCAAAAGTTGACGAGACTTGTTAGAAATAAGTTGCACCACAGGCGAGGGAATCAAATGTGCACCCCCCAAAACCCTTAACTGGCAGCTTAAATGAGACAAATTAATGTAATCCCCCCTACCCCACACGAAAAAAGTGTGCATGTGACAGCAGGGTTCATAGAGCGAAACTATTTATTTATTTTCCAAGTTAAGCCTACTGAGCAATTAGTTATTTTTCAGAAGCGACACAAGCCACAAATCGTAGCTCAACGACGTGGCTTATCATGTGCAAATGCAAAGCAGCCACATACTCTAAACGCACGTTTGCATGGAGAAGAGATGATAATACATGGAGGATATTTATCATTGTATTGTAGACTGAGTAACAATACTATTCAGGTGGCAGAAAGGAACAAGGTCAACTTTAAGGTTGCTATGGCATTACAGGTAAGATGAGCACAAATTGTGTGAAATGGCTCAATTTTGTGTGTGAGAAACAGAGTTATCAGAGGTGAGGACTAATGTTTTATCAGTGGTGTATTTTTCCACCCACTTTCTTCAAATAACGTAAATGTAAGTGTTTTTTAATGTGAAGGGAAAATCCAGAGGACCCAGAGAAAAATCCACACGACCACGTAGGAGAAAAAGCACACTACAAATATACAGGTGTCAGGGTTGGGATCGAACCCACGGCCTCCTGCATACCAGGCGAAGGAGATAACATCTCACCACCGTGGCACCCCTGGGCACGAGACAAGGATTGGTAGACAACTTCATTTTAAATATGAAAATATGTACAGAATTCCCTCGTTCTTCACGAACTTCCTATCCGCGATGTTGGCTATCTGCGAATCACATCTGGAACTCGACACACCTGCACTAAAAGAGAAAGAAAGTGATGAGATAAAGTGATGAGATTAAGTGATAATGCACATCATAATCATGTGAGGTAAGCTCATTTATTAAATTTGGTGCTGCCCAGCTCCTCTTTTGACTAAAAATGTGGTAAAATGTCTCATGCACATTAAACGGAATGTTACAGATAGTGGGTTCCACGGAGGCACACACTTGACTTTGGAGGCAACACGTTTATTATAACACCCCAACAGGGTATCTACATAAACGTACACAGTTACTAGACCCCAACAGGGTAACTACATAAACGGGTCAGGTTAGCAACACACTGCCTGATCTACGATGCCGAGCGTAACGACCTTTGACCGAAGACCGATGACCGAAGAGACGTAGCACCGAGAGTTCCATTCCAGCAGACAGCCGCGATTGCTCTCGGGACCTCCTCTTTATGCTCCCGAGCGTGGTGGCATCGCTCCAACCTCGGCCGCGCCCCCCTTCTGGATCTCGCCAGAAGGTTCTCGACCTAGCACCACGTATCCCTCAAGCCACCCTTTGGGCCCCCTCGCTACCCTGTCATGTGCCCTCTCGGGTTCACCCAGACTGTCACGTTCTTACTTGCCCTCTCTCTGACCGTCACCAGAACCATGCCCCCAGGGCCCGCTTCCATGCCATACCTACTCTAGTGCCAGAGAGAGGCTCAAGACGCACAGTTCCACCGTTGTGACAGTAGCTAGCACTAAACGCCATTGTGACTCCATTTACGTCACTACAATAGGCTTTACCTGGTAAATAAATAGTTTAGTTCCATGAACCCTGCTGCCACTACCATTATCTGCAAAATGTTCTACTCACGAGCATCTCTGGAACATTTCCCTCGCAAATAACCAGTAAATGCTGTAAAGTAAGACATTTTATATGATCCTATTATCTGTGTCTTTCCGTTTCATGTGCATGAGGCGTTTACCACGTTGTTTTTTTTAAAAAGAGGAGCTAGGCAGGCACCAAATTTAATGACACATGACTGATGGTGATGATAATGAGAAGCATAATACAATGATGAAAATGATGATGGTGATGAAGATGCTACTACTGTCGATTGTGATGATGTTGATTTGGAGGAAGACACTTCTGATGACACTGATGACGATGACAATTATGCATCTGCTGTCTCTGCTGCTGCTATTGTTTTGTGTGTGTACATATATGCATGTGAACGTGTGTTGGTGCATGCATGTATGTACTGCACAGTATGTATGTATGCTTGTTTGTACCACAAGTGTCGTCATCATTTCTGACTTTCTCGCCATACTGCAGCCCCCTACACTGTCAGTGATGAAGCTGAACATAATGATGGTCAATTGTTGTTGTCACTACCATCAGTCACTGCTACCAACATGAGTTAATGGGCTGTGTGTGCAAATGACATCAAAGGCAATACCGTTATTGATGATTAAAATATGTCATGACCACCAGGAAAACTTAGCGGGATATCCATTTGAATTGGTCACTGTAAGTTGGCTTATCACCGTTCCAGGACGATCCTGATTAGGTAGGTGGAACAGCCACTGATGATCGATGGTTCGACAACGCGAGCATTGGATTTGCTGGGGAATTTAATTGGCAATTCGCAGGAGTTTGTCAAGTTGTGCATGGCCGAAAGAAGGTTCAAATAGAATGAGGGGTCTGGACAGGATGTAAGAGATGGACGAGCAGAGCTTGTGGTTCGTTAAAGCTCTTTCTTTGGGTAGACTGATGATGGTAAAAGCTGTGAACAAGCGTAAATAAATCCGACCTTTAATCAACTCGAGAATAATTAAAAAATAAAAAGAGGTTTTACCCTTTCGGCCCGAGCTATAAGTGTTCTGATACTTGCATTGTCTTTGTACTGTTCGCCTTTGGCATTCTCTGGTCTAACACTGGCGAGGCAAGGCCATCAAGAAGGTTGTCTTTGGTGTAGTCAAATCCGTTTAAAAGACAAAACATATATTATCAGAGCATGTTTGTTTTCATGTTTTGCCGCAAGTATGTGCCTTGTAAAAGGTATCTATTTTGTGTTTGAACATCTTAACGCCTGTTTTATTGCCAGAAAGTGTGAAACCTAGTTTTATCTTTCATCATGTTGGATACTGGCAAAAAGTTCCATATATATAATCATCTACGCTTGGAAAATAATGATGTACAATTATGTTGCATGATGAGAATGACGATGAATTGTGATGCTGTCCGTTTTTGATGGTATTGAGCAAATTGTCTTCACTGCTGCTTATGCATCCACGGCCGTAAGGCGCAGTGGGAGTACATTACACAATGCTGGGGAACTTTTATCTGCGGTAATGTGGAGGACTGATTTTTTGTGGATTCTATTATCCGCAATCTTACATCACTTCGCCTTATATATTTTTTCTGATTGTGGATAATAGGATTCATGTTCTGTTTAACTCCTCTTATCCATGAGAAATTCGTCAATTGGAAGCCGTTTCTGCAAAAACCGTGGATAATTGCGGAAAATTGGAAGAAGGAGAGCATGGATAAAAGTTATTTGCAGACCCTGCAGCATTCACAGATAATAGCAACTCTTAGTTTATCTAATAAATACTATATTTACTCCAACACTCCAACAGGAAATGATAAAATACTGCATACATTACGTTGTGTAACGCTTCCATAATTCTACAGAGCTGTGTAATTCACGCATTTATGACTGATATTCACCATGTACAGTATTTGAGCATCATGTTTGAATATAATGGAAGGGCCTGAGCAGAGTGGTGAAGTATGACCACACAACACCCATGACTGATAAGGTGTGGAGACAGTATAGCCCTTCACTTAATGCATGGACAAATCGTTGATGTGTATGCATGTGTAATGACAGGGTGACACCTGCCGACCTGTAAGGGTCATTACTGTTATAGCTGCTATTACATAATGCCTTATTGTGAAAGGGCGCATCTGGGGTAAAGGTTAAGGGTGGTGTCAGTCGAGAAGCTCCGGGCACCATCCAGGAGGGTCTAGTAGGTTCTAGAAAGGGGACGTGGCCAGAGGTGGAGCCAGGCAGATATAAGGAGCACCGACCCCGAGCTTTGGGGCTGTTAGTGTGGGGTCTGGGTCCTGGCTGCGTCGCTGCCGTCGTCATCTCTTCGTCTTCGACCACGTGGCTGTTCTTCTGCCAAGACCAGCTCCGTCGCCGCCGCTACGCTCGTCGACCAGCCAGCTTAGCGCAGGACGGAGATGGGCTGCGTGTTTGGACAGCCTATTTGTAGCCGCGTTACGAAGTGTATCGCCCTGTGTGCTCTTAATAAATAAGAAGCCTTATACTAAGACATGTGTTGGAAGTCGCTCACTACACATGTATGTTGAACTTCTTGTATACTTAAATTAGCAAAATATCAGCATCATTATTAATGGAAATATAACAGTTGTTTGTTATCCTGAAAAATGCCAAATTTTGTCAATATAATGTTCTTTATCAAGAATTAACAACATCAATCAAGGCATCCATTGGGCCATAAAAGGAGGCCTTGATCCATCATTGGGTGCCAAAGGGCTGTACATTGATATATTATGCAGTATATGTACTATGGATGTGCTGAGTGTATGTCGTTTATTTTTCTAACAAGGTTCAAGCAGAGTGAATTGCAAGTGCAGTGCTGTCATTAGCAATGTGGTTATTACTGCTAATGCTGGGGCATGAATAAGTGTGAAGGGCATGGTATGCCACTGTCAAAACAATTTCCGTCAGGTTGAACTGTGGAGAGAATTAATGGAATGTGCTACACAAACAATCAAGGTGCAAGTTTGCATCTAGGCATATCAAAGTGAGCTACCACTTTCACCGATCATTCACCCTCACCGGAGGAATGTTCGAGCAGGCGAAGAATCACAGCTGCACTCTAGAGTTCTGGCAGGCAACATATATGTTTATAGCTGTCAACATGAATGACCACACAACAAACTTATGATGACCATATTCAAGAATGGAACAATACGCATTTATCTGTGATGTGAAGTTATTATGTTGTTGTTGCCAATTGCAGGCTCCAGCCTTGCCTAAATTCGGAAAATCAGCAGTTTTTTTGGAACACCTGAGAAACGTCACTCAAAATCAGCTACACCTGATACAAGAATGGTTTCAAATTGGACGATGTGTCAGTAGTTATGAATTGGCAAGCAATATTTATTCTCTCACTGCTATTTCAATTTATATATATGGAATGTGTTCCTAATTTAAATCTGAATAATTGGAAAATCTGAATAATTGGATCATCCAAAGAACAATGTTTTGTATTGAGCTCAAATTATTGTTACAGGAAATGAAGTCATGTTTGTTTGCACTAAAACATGATATATTAATAATAATGGAACCTTTATATCCTACGAAAATATGGAAAAATAACAATTATTTTAAAAATGTCAATACAAAAAACATCCTATGTATAATAGATTGGGACAATCAGTGTTAAGACGACAAACATAGCAAGGACAAACGGTCCAAGGGTTAAGTATTATCCTATCAATAGTCTGAGCGAGCAATGACCAGCCATATATGAACAGTTTGTCAGTGTAAGATAAGAAAATATTTTCTCGAAGGAGAATTGTGCCACAAGGGAGCAGTGAATGAAATCGAGGCCAGGCTAAAAAAAATATGTTTTTTTTTACCCATTTTTAACTGAATAATAATGATGTGGCCCAGGTAAGTTAATTGGTCAGTGCACTGAGCTAGCACCTCTCGAATTATGGATTTGAATCCATGAAGATGCCCACGATTAAACCAGGTTGTCACGACTAGCAAATCGATGGCCTAAGCTCGGTCACCAATGACTTCAAAATCCATAATTAAATTATGTTTTTCACGAATTTTATTACTTTCAGCTCGGATCTAAAAAGAATAATATGTCTGCATGCAACCAATTTATTTACAGGGCATTAAAACGTTTTACCCTGGAGTGGTTAAAGATGTCTATTTGTGCAAGTTCAAAAGTATTTCTGTAATTTTGATTTAAAGCTTTCGTGACTGCAGGGATTCATATTATTGGTAGTAGTTACATTGGAGAAACCAAACGACATATCTCGGACCACATCCGTGAACACAAAGCAGACCTAAAAGACGGTAGGACCAACACCCCGGCCGTGGCAGTTCACTGTTATAATTCAGTAGGCTCACATGACATTGATTTCTCCAAGACAGAGGTTCTCTGCAAGCCATCTGGCTACCATGATAGATTCGTTCATGAGGCTATCCACATATACAAACGCAGAGACAATTTCAACCGAGAAGATGGATTCTGGCCTAGCAATCATTGGAAGGATTTGATAAACCATTTCGGGTCTTAATTGATTGTGTTCACGCTTACGGTGACTTTCAGACCGCATTCCATTCTCTTCCTCTCCCCCCTCCTCTATTCTGAACATAGATGGACTCGTCCATCTGAACAACTGCCAAATCGCTGTCCGTGGTGCGAACGTTAAGAAAAAAACGCCACTTTTTTCAAATTTTCTTGCTGTGGTTTTCACACCTGATGATGATTGCTTGTGTTGCAGTTGAAATGTAGTGAGAATTTTATTGTTTTATATTTTTATTATTTTATTGTTCCCCTTCTACGTGACTTTACCAAAGAATCAAGAATATAGTTCCGTAATGTCATCTTCTCAGACCATTGTTTGACAAATGTGGAAGCACCTCTAGCTGCATAATTTAGATTCTTAATCGCATGACATGAAACAGAGAGCACAATTTCAATATATTTGACGTTTTTATTTTATTTCTAAAGCAACAGTACTGCATGTAGTGCAATTCATACAACAGCACCTTCTGTTTCCCTATGGAGTAAAACAACTACAGGATAATATTTGGTCTGGATTTTTTGACATTTATATATCACATAACTGACTCCCACTAAGAGTCCAAAATACATCCCAATTGCCCTTTACCACTGAGAAGCTAATGCACACTTTTTGTTGGCTACCACAAAGTGGGTGACAGTGTGGGTTGTCAACATAACCGGCAATGGAATCCAGGTAAACACGTGACAGATGGAAATTTTCACATTAAAAAAAATGTCAAGTTTTAGACAGGCCTGCATTGATTAAAGGGCATGGAACATTTATAGCATTCCTTTGGATTATATTTCAAACATGCCTCAATAACCAAAGTGGACTTTATTGATATTTTCATATTAAAAGTAGGAAAAGCCACAGGGAGGCGTTTAATAGCAACCACAGATAACTTTGCTACATGAAGTAAATTCAAATTATTGTTTTGATTTCCACATTTACTAAATCGTAATGTGTAAAAAATATCAACATTATACACAGTGTTAAAAGCTTACACATTTTAAGGTACAGTTTATAAATATATTATGCACAGCCTTTAAAAATTGTGCATTTACACACTTGAACGGCAATAGAGATTAGCACAGCGCTGTAAAGACAAAGACAACTTTCCCAAATCCTAGAACTTTATCAGGGTCAGATAACCCTCCACAGCCTGCATCGTTTAAGTAATAAAAATGGAGGTGCAGCCCCGAAATTACTTGCTCATGCTACTACTGGCAGAAGGACGTAGAATAATATGAAGCTCGAGATAGTCCCTCGACGGGGTTCTCGGTTTACTCTTACACATTTCTCAGAATGGTTTGAGGAGGATGGAGTACTGACACTTCACCCCACCACATACCAACCTGCCATGAACTAACTGTAATTGTACTCATTTATATTGCTGGGTGGAAAAGAGGCGGCGGTCTATGCAGGGGAGGGCAGATGTGGATTGTGGATTTAAGAACATTTCTCATCATTTTACCTAGCAACAACCACGGCTGGTGACCTCTGTTCCAACAGGCGACCTAACCATGCAAACCATTACACCATGGTGTGCTCAGCATTGCACCGTGGCAGCATACATCTAATATTTCTCATGAGAGATTTGGATTGGTTCAATTTGTATATGACTTTGTCTCGAGGTCAATTTGCCATAAGTACATCACGTATCAAATGGTCAGTTGCCGAGAGGACAGCATATGAGCAGAGGTTGAGCCACAGTATATAATAATCAAAGGGAGTGTAAAACCACATTGACATGCCTTCACTGGCATCAACCGTTTTACTCTCCATCTGCTCCACGTAACATTGCATGTGATTATACAATGCTTGTTGGACGAGCAGCAGAAGTGTATGCCAAAAGTGTGACTCAAAGCCATTAAATGACAAAGTGACAAAGTGTTTTCTCATGGCTGTGTAATGTTTTTTTTAATATAAATGACAGACATCAATATGAATGAGGCCAGATGTTTTTTTAGTACTAACAAAACCAAATGCAAGCACTACCTCTAGCTGAATAGTCAACTTAAGATTCATAAAAAAAATCGAATTATGTCTGTACGCCCCTTAAGGGTCCTAATGAGGATTAACCCTGGTATGCATGTGCCGTGTTGTCATTTTGCTACCTAAATAAAGGATACGCCAATGTTCGCTCCTTTGAGCTGACAGCCATCACAGGTATGTATCTAGATAATGTAAATGAATTGTGATGTCACATTCATATACAGAATCTGCTGCGATTACTGACATATTTCAATATTGAAGACACATCGTGAATGTGTGTGTGAGAGAGTATATCACTAACGTTAGTGTCTCATAGCAGCATCTCCTGCGGCTCCTGAAAGACATTGTCTATATTTTTTGTGAATACGGGTCCACATCAGAGCGATCAGTTCTGTCAAACTTTTTTGCAGGCAACCAATTCCCTTATATTTTCAACCAGCGATATTGGCATATGTATAAGCTGAATATTAATATGCACGACTTGGTTGAGCAATTTGCTGCTAAGGTGTGGATCCACTCCTTGCAACTGTTGCAGTTGTAAGGAGTGTATCACAAGAACACACGAGCCAAGTTTGTACTGAAATTGTGGACAACTGAAAGTGCGTGAGCACTTTGCACTGTAGATTCACAAAGGCTACCAACCATGTAGGGACGCCCAGTATGTAAGACCAAACAATCTATCTTCTTTGGATCTTTCGGTAAAGTCACGTAGAATGAGAATAAAATAATAAATTGATAAAATAAAATAACACAATAAAATTCTCACAACGTTTTGGCCACAACACAAGCGGCCTTCATCAGGTGAAGGGACGAGACTGTCTGGAGGACAGCGCTGTCCTACCAGACAGTCTCGTCCCTGTCCTCCAGACAGTCTCGTTCCTTCACCTGATGAAGGCCGCTTGTGTTGTGGCCGAAACGTCATGAGAATTTTATTGTGTTATTTTATTTTATCAATTTATTATTTTATTCTTCATCAGGTGAAGGGACGAGACTGTCCGGAGGACAGCGCTGTCCTCCAGACAGTCTCGTCCCTTCACCTGATGAAGGCCGCTTGTGTTGTGGCCGAAACGTCGTGAGAATTTTATTGTGTTATTTTATTTTATCAATTTATTATTTTATTCTCATTCTACGTGACTTTACCGAAAGAACCAAAGAAGATGAATCCTTGCAGTCACAAAAGCTTTAAATCGAAACCTAACTATCTAGATTTGAAGTTTTCGTGATTGTAGGGATCCATACTCTTTGGTTCTTTCGGTAAAGTCACGTCAGTATATAAAATAAAATAAATTAAATCACGACGTTTCGGGTGCAACACAAGCGTCCGTCATCAGGTGGGACAATCCACCGCAATAAACAATTGATTAAGTGGGCAAAAGGGCTACCGTGACAAGAGGCTGTAAAGGTAAGAGAGGGGGGAGGAGCAAGGGAGGAGAGATAGAGAGGGGGGGGGTAGGGGCAGGGGAAGTGGAGCGCTGCGAGAGTATTTAGAGGATGAGCAGACAAAATGCCGGGGGGGGGGGGGGGGGGTGGGGGGAGTGGAGGGAAGTGGAAGGCTGAAGAAACTGGAGATGCGGATATGAAGGCAACACCATAAAGCAGTTTAGGTTTTACCTGGTTAATAACATCCGTCCAATGATTGCTCAATTTGTATCCATCTTCTCGGTTGAAGTTATGTCTATGCTTATATATCTGGATGGCTTCATGAACAAACCTTTGATAGTAGCCCGAAGGTTTTCAGAGTACGTTGGTCTCGGAAAAAACAATATCATGAGAGCCCACAGCGTTATAACAATGGTCAGCTACGGCAAAGGAATTGGTTCTGCCGTGTTCCAGATCTGCCTTGTGTTCGCGAACACGGTCCGAGATATGTCGTTTCGTTTCCCCAATGTAACAGCCACCACAGGTGCAACTTATTTTGTAGACTCCAGGATATTGCATGCCAGGAATGACATCCTTCACAGATGGGATTAGATCACGGATTTTGTGTACTGTATTAAATCGGACCTGGATCTTGTGTTTGTTTAAGATTTTGAAAATCTTTTTGGTAACACCTGCTATGTATGGTAACGTGATAGTTTTGATCGGCATCTCAGGGGGTTGTTTCTCCATGGTTGGTTGTTTCTCCATGGTTGGAGAAACAGCTTTGCGAATAATGTGGTCTGAGTACCCATTAATCTTGAGGGCCTGGTGTACGTGTTCCAGTTCACTGGCTAGGTGGTGTTGGTCAGAAATGCAGTGGGCCCTATGGTATAGTGTTTTGATGAGGGAATTATTCTGTGCCGGATGGTGGTGGGAATCAGTATGTAAGACCTAATTAGTTTAAATGAAGGCTGAGAAGTAAACCGATCGTTTAGAATTCTGCACGATGTTGTTTTGTGGTGGGAATAGTCGACTAGACATGGACCCCCTTACCTTACGATGTGAGACCCTGACGTGAAAGTACAGCAGCTTAAGGGGAGCAGAGTGTACAGCAAAGGCTGTCTCATGCACTCAGGAGTCAACAAGCTGCAAGCACCGCACCACTGCTAATTCACTTCACAATAACCGGGGGCACTGGATATCTTGATTAGATTACACCGGCAGGGCCTCTAATGGGGCATATTGAGGGATAAAGTTGCCACCTCTGAGTTACACAACACAAGGACTTATCATGGGAATAAGAACATCTCACTAAATCAGAAGAGGGGATAATTACATGTAAATGTATTGTCTGAACTTTGTAAATAAAGTCACATGATAGCTTCCGATCCATCTGTTTTATGGGAAATTAAATATAAATATATTTTTGGGGATGGGAAAATAAAATCAGAGATTGAAGCAAATCTGAAATGTCTAAAGCAAAAAGAAAATCGTAAAGTTAAACGTAAACATATTAACACAAATATGCTCATATTTTCATAAAAAACCCCATTTAATTTGTACATCAACAAGCTGTTTCCAAAGTCAATTCCCATGATCAATGTGAACATGAAATTAAGTTGTATTGCATTGTATTTAAATACTGGTAGCCAATATCTGTATCACTATCAGGCATGATCTATCCTCTTCTGGATAAAGAGCTCCACAAGCTCGTCACTATCCCCGATAGTCTCGCAATGCAACAATCCATCTAGGTCCTGCACACCAGTCAATCGTGTGCCTCTATGCTGAATGTAACTCTCAGTTGTATTTCCCCCTTTGGCTGCCACTGTCAGAACGTGTTGCAGTGTCACTTATTGCCACATTGAACTACCGCTGTGTTAAAAAATATGGTTGAAGTGGAAGTGTCAATCTGTGATCACATGTTTAGTGAGAGAAGGTGTTAAGGTTACTGCATTTATCTTAGATCATATGCTGTTCATGGGGACACCAGCGCGTGTGAAATCAATGCCAGTTGATGGGTCAAGCTATTTAGAGATGGCAAAATATATTGCTGATGAGTATAGGAGTGACAGACTTCTAAAGGTGATGCCCCCAGGAAATGCATATCAACAGGACCTTTTTTACACTATCAAAAATGATGAAAGATAATAATAGGTTTGACCATTTTAGGTAATAAAACAGGTGTTAAGATGTTCAAACACCAAATAGATACTTTTTTTACGAAACATCAGGTCTGCATTAACCACACATACTTGTGGCAAAACATGCAAACAAAATAATCTCATAATATATGCATTGTATTAAAACTGATTGGCCTACACCAGCGACAGCCTTCTTTATGGGCTTGTCACACCAGTGCTCCTCTAACCGAGCTATAAGTGTTCTGATACTTGCATGGTCTTTGTACTGTCCACACTTTGACATTCTCTGGTCTGATGTGACAAGGGCATAAAAAAGACAATGCATACATTATGAGAGCATTTATGGTTGCATGTTTTTGCCACAAGTTTAGTAACGCGCCGGGGTTGCAAAGAGCGGGTGCATTTGAGGGCGAGCAGGTGCAAGCGTCAAGACATGGAGTAGCTGCCAGAGAGGTGCCATAAATTATGGGGAGAAACAGTAATTAAGCAGGTGCATTTGAGGGCAGGCAGGTGCGAGCATAGGAACACGGTGTAGACGTCGGAGAGGCGGGATATGGAGATGATAAGAGAAAGAGAGAGCACGTGCAGGAAGCGCCGCTGAGGCGCCAGCTTATGGGGGGTAACTGAGGACCCTTAATGAGGAGGGGGGTATAAGAGTGTGCGGAGCAACACGGGGTTGTTGGTTGGAGTTGAAGGGATGAAGAGGACAAGAGTCGGGGGAGAAGCAGCCTAAGACCTCGCCCTCCACACCTCGTCTTCCCCAGCGGTGTTGGCTGATCCCCTGCTGGGGGGCAAGGACGGGGGTGGTGGTGTGAGAGAAGAGTTATAGGCTAACGGAGTATAGAGTGACAGGCTAGCGGAGTATAGAGCAATAGGCTAGCGGAGTATAGAGTGACAGGCTATCAGAGTATAGAGAGAGGGAGTTCGGAGCAAGAGTGCGTTATGTTCGTGTGAGCAGCATCCACACGGGATGGGAGGTAATATAGTGACACAGGAGACGAGCTAAACGTGTACGTGTGAATACACCACTACACAAGTATGTGTGGTTAATGCAGCTTGATGCTTTGCAAATGGTATTTATTTGAAGTTTGAACATATTAACACCTATTTTATTCCCAAAAAGGGTCAAACCTATTCTTAGTTTTCATCAAATGCATATAATTTGGCTGCAATTACTTAGGCCCAATGGAAAACTAAATAGGTACTTTGTACATGCATTACAGATCGCAGTGCTTTACAGGAAATGTCTAAATGATAATTTATAGACAATGGCTACACAAAGTTCAACCTAAGGTACTTATAATTGCAATGTGCCAAACTGGATTGTTAGCACGATGGAATTTCAAGTTGGTTTCACAATGACAAGAGGGAATAAATCCTGTTGGGACATTACATGGATATTTTGTATTACCATGGCCAAATTATGATTTGCCAGGTATGTGTCAACCTTTCATAGGCTGTGAATAAAGATACTTTGATAGGAAATTCACTTTTAATGTATGTCCCATTAACATAAACATAATTTATAGTGTTTCTCTAACAGTACATCACTGGTACATGAATACAGTACCGGTATTTACAACAATGCATATTTCATCTTCGTAGATCTAGCTTATTGGACGTGTGTAATCTATGACATTATTAAAATGCTTTGGAATTTTTTAAAATTAAACCTGACAAAGCTAATTTAAGACGAGACAAGTATACGAATGTTACAATCCTTTATCAATCCATCCGCTTGATTAAAATCCTTCCCTCACATGACAGTTACGGAGGGTCGCTTATTCATACTTCGCAAAGCTGATCAGTGCGGGTTAATGGTAGGTGGAGATTGGGGGGAGGACTCAGGACTGGTTCAGACGAGACTGGGCCACTGATATTAGCCATCCATGGTCAGGAGTCAATCTTAAGCACGAGATTCACAGTTGAATCCGCTGACCACTGTTCCATCACGTTTCACTCCCGCCTACTGTAACACATCGTCCTCAGACCCTATTGACAGCTCGTGTGCAGATTGAATAATGCACAAATCGCTTTCATGCCAAAAAATACCACATTTGCCATTTTATCCTTTCAATTAAATGCAAAAAAATTGTCAAAGGCCAGAAATTTCGAGCAAAATTTGCCCATGGTTTCTTGGAATTTTGTCAGGAAGCCTTTATTTAGTTCTCTACAATACGACTTGCACAACCACAAGAATATTCTGTGGTCTGTTTTTTAATGATATAGAAACAGCCGCAGAGTCATACAAATAATGGACCAAAATGTGTATTTATACACAGGCGTGTGGTTATCTGTGACCTGTTTTCTAAAATGGCTCTATGTTAAATATGCGTTTTCATTTAACGTCGTATAGTATTTGCTGCTAGTGCAACAGTAAATGCAGTTCCATCCCTAACACAGTTTAAATTCTTAACAAAATGTAATTGTCCTGTTTATATTCAACAGGCATGGTGAAATATGTTAATGCAATTGAAGAACATTCATCCATACATTTTCATGTTCTGGAAATGATGCTCGACCTTGCATGAGCAACGTTTATTAACAGCACCTTCCTGCCCTAGTGCTTGCATCCATGTATACTTCCATACGATATATATTCTCAAATGTGAGTAAATATGCAGTGCACCATTTTGAGTAGTGTGACCTACATTTAAGGACAGGAACACAACTGCATTGCCACGGAGATGGCAGCTGGCAGCTGCCCTAGCTTGTCATGCTACCCAGAGACCATTCACCTGTCATGGGCAGGGGGCTTGTACTTTGCATGCGATGATAAGACGGAGTGACAGACGTATGAACGGGAGGTAATGTGGTCCGGTGGGATCTGCGCTGCATAGCAGGACACTTTGCAGTATCATGCCCGAAGTAGCGAGCCCAATGTTCTCAAGAAAAATGTAAAAAGACCATTGCCAGCTGAACCCATTCAGCTGGTGCACTGCCCTACACTGCGTGACTGCAGCCTATTTGCATGAACCAATTGGCTCTCATTTTGTTGTTGTTGTTATTATTGTTGTTGTTGTGTCTTGCTTAAAATTAAGGAATACAGTATTTAACATTATTAAAATATATTTAAACATAACGGTTTTAAAAACATCTTCACGTAATTTGCATCTGGGTGAAGTCGTCCATACGTTTTAAATGATAATCTTTGACAAAAAAAAAATACCTCCAATATCTGTATATTTAGTTTATCGCGTGATTTATAAATGCAACGTTGCTAACTTAATATTTCTGCTAATGTTTTGCATCACAGGCTAGTTTTATTTATCCAACATTTTACTCCCCACCCTATATATTCGTGAAATAAAAATAACGATAAGTTAAAATTTAACATGGATATGTATATATGTATATATTGATCCAACAGTCAGTTATAACAGGAAGTCAAATGTAAAATTTGTTTTGCTGTGGTAGCTGCTGCATCAGAGTGATCCATTTATATAAGATGCACTAAATAATGGAGAGAAAACACATTGAAAACAACATTGTATTCCAAAGCCTCTACATGTCTCCCACTAATCACAATGCACACATTACACCATTTAAACCTCTCCTCTGTTACATATGGAACCATTTATTTTACAATAGGGTATCTGTCACAGTTGAAAATCAACTCAGTGAGTCATTAGAAATATGTAGAATCTATAAATGGATGATCCTTTTTACAGTATATCCTTTCTATAGATAACGTAAGCATGCTGGCCATATAACAAACGCCTCCAATGTTACAGTTGATGTTAACATTAAACGCAAAAATGCTTGTCTCGGGACCAAAACACAATAATGTTCAAAGCATTCATTAACATTCATTTAAAAATAAATAAACAAAAAGGACCCCTTATGTCAACATTCATTAGAGACTACTGTATACGTGCACCATTGCAGTCAGTGCACAGCTTGGGACTGAAATTACTCTCCATGAAATGAAGAAGCATGTCATGTGCCATATGGCTCAGAGGCAGCAAACTTTTCAACAGATTCAAGGTACACTGGTTGAAATTCATTTTAGCAGCGCAGTGGGTACAGAATTCCTGAGCACACCAAATACATTTCTACAGTGGGCCATTGTGCCAACCCATAAATATCTGTATCCATTTTCACATGTGCAGTGTTTCCATCATTCAATTAAAACGCCAGTGCGCTAGATTTATAATTCTCCTATACAAAATCTTCCATCTGCAGAAGTAGCAATATACAACAACCATAATGGGTGCCATATGCACAAAATTAAGAATAACACAGTAATAAACATAAATAAATTATCATTGTGATTTATGAACCAGAGGAATTGTAACAAAACGATATTGTTTGTTTACTTTCATTTAACATTTTAATATAAAAGTTTAGGAAATCAATATATTACATACAAAATCATCTTTACAACCTGGCAAACACCATCTGGATAGTTGCTGTGGGAATAAAAAAATATATTTTAATGACACATTCCATCAATGTCATTTACACTTGCCATGTACAGTATTCGTTGTTACCCCTCTCTATTTTTGTGCTAATTAAACGACATTGTAAATGTTTACAACACTCAAGCAGCTTTCTTAAATTAGAATGTTGGTTTCCTGCAAACATTTTGGGATTCATCACCCAGATATGCAAAAAACAAGCCGTCGAATTAAGATGCAACAAAAGTCATCAGCTGTTATTAAAATAATTTAACGTGTCGCGTTGTAATCCCGATAATCCGGGTACCCTGTCGAATGAGATGTTTAATCTCAAGGGATTTTACAAGTAAAATTATTTGTTGTTATTGTTCCACGTCAACTTTGCACAATGGCACACTGGCTACAGCACACCTCAAAGGTTCACTTTGACCACACTAAGCAAAATATAGGAACACATTACAATTAGAACCATCAGAGGTGATCTTTCCCCCCCAGCCTCTAGCAAACTGGCAGCTTAGTGTCATTTAAGCCTTTGAGATTACTTGGAAGAACAAACCACTGTATACTAAGCACTGTGCATGACTGCTCACTCTTGCTTCGAAGCCCTTGAGCCTTACAAGTGTCCAAATGAGACCGTAAGGCATTGACGCTTGTGATATAAAACACTCTAATCTGATTTAAAATGCTTAAACAATTTTCCTATTTGAAACTGGGTCTCGTTTGGGACACTGTATCAACTTACTGTATCCATACATATTGTCATGAGCAAAATTGATTGGGATTGTGGGTATGGCCAGTTGGAACATTAACTTTTTAGAGATAAAGATAATGGTCATGTGTATTTGTACATGCCAGTACATGCGGGTACACTAATTGTTCTCAATGGGCACTGCTTGATGATACCAATAAGCATGCAAACTATGATTAAGTACAGGATTGAGTACATTGTAGACCTAGAAAATGCATAATGGGAAAATCAAATGAACATTGCACAATGACATGTTTACAATTTGTGTATGGAGCATTAGCAAATTCCAACATAAGGAGGCCGTTATCGCTTTGTTTTGGAGTATGTCACATGGCAGCGGATATCACAGGGCTGAATCGGAGATCTCTTCAAGTCACCTCTGGTCCACACAGCAGAGGTAGCACTTTACCACCCACCCTGCAACATTAGGGAAAAAATTGTAGCAATGTCTTTTAACAGATACTTTTTTTTCCGCAGAGCTGATATTTAAACAATGAAAGTATATAACCCATTGAATCTGATTAATATTGGTGTGTGCGTGCAGTTATTGGTGAGCAGGCCAAGATCGTCCATCCCATCTTCGATGCTCTCCATCCCGCCCTTTACGCTCCAAATATCTACTCTCCCTCTCCATGGCTCTATCGGCCTGCGACCAATCACGTTGTCATTCCATTTCCCTTCTTGCTCCCCTTCACTGGAACAAATTCCCACTGCATATAAGACAATCATCTTCACCATAACCTCCTTCCATCCTTCCCTTAAAACAACCCCCATTCTTCCTCCCTTGCCCATCCTGCTACTGCTACTCCCTTCCCCCCAGCTACGACCAGGCCTACCCCATCCCCTATCATCACCTTTACCCCTATCACTACTCCATCACTACCTCTCACCATACCCAAACCCCTACCCCAACCCCTATCATTACCCCTAACCCTATAACTAGCCCTATCACTGTCTCTAACCATACCCAACCACTCCCACCTGCCATCCTGTCATCATAACTACACCACCTTTAATAACCAAAGGCTTTATTTCCACCACTATCATCTTATAAATGAAAATAGTGCAATTGTTTAATTTTGTAATTTACAATTTTATAATTGTTGTAGAGCACCTTGGAATAAGGAGCTATATAAATCTATATAAGATAAGATCATCAACTCTCTACACTTAAGAACTTTTGATGACAGGCAGCTGCCTGAATTTGAACAAAGCTTTTTGAGCGTTTGGCAACTTGGTGCTTTTACATCTGAACTATTTAACTACCTCATATAATTTGCGACCTCAAGTGAGCACATAAAAAAATTACATGAAAGCTTAAAAGAGGGGCTTTACAATGTCAGTAAGCAAAGCAAAGGCACCTTCAAGGTTTATAAGATATTTTCTACAATTCACTGCTGTGAAAACATTCAAGTATATTATCGTGCTTTACGAGCGGATGACGGCCATGTTGAACACCGGTCTACAGGGCGCGCTTCACGCCGCTGTCAGGTCCGAGGCGTCGGGAGTCCCGGACCCGGCCGCCATTTTGGTGGATGCAGCGGGGCTCCGCACGTCCGCCATTTTGCGCGATCGGCTCACGCGGCAGCAGAAGCTGCAGTCTCTTAAGCTGGAGGATGCCTCCAGGCTTCGACGACTGCCACCATTGTGCCAGTTCGTAGTTGCGGAGGGCGATTGGACGGCCTTCCGTCGTTGGTTCGAGGCTGCCTACATTTCGGTGGGATGGACTCCCGGTGAAGCGCTCTGAGCTCTTCCCACGGCCCTCGACGATGACTCGTTTGCTGCTATCTTCGACATCCCTGAGGAAGATAGGGCGACCCTCACGCGCGCCTACACCGAGATGGCCACTATCTACTACCCCCCATCGAATGTGCGTCGAAGATTCCGCCTGCGACGATGGGGTGAGAACGAGACGCCGTTGGCGTTTCGCAGTGCTCTCCTCGCCCTGGGGCACACAGCTTTTTTGAAAATTGACAGCCAAGCGCTGGACTCTCTCACCTTGGAGCGACTTCTCTCCATGGCTCGTGAGTTGGGGGTCACCCTCGTGGTGACAGAGGACGAAAACATCACCTCCCTGGAAGTGGCCTGCGGCATCCAGACACAACTCGACCTCAACGACTGGCTGGCGGTGGCGGCCAGTACATCGTGGCCAGAAGCAGATGTGCTCGGGGGTGCCTCCTTCGACTGTGGGTTGGAGGAGAGGGGTGCCGCACAGCACCCGGTGCCCTACGCTGCGCCAACCGACCAGTCAGGAATACCGTGGCAAGTGGGGGACAAGACTTGGCTACATTGCCTTCAGGTGCCTGTGGGCACGTCCCCGAAACTGTACCGTCCCTGGCACGGACCCGTCGAGGTCATTGAGTTTCGGCGGCCACAGTGTGTGTGTATCCGATTGGGCCGGCAGCGCTGGTTTGTGCATCATTTGTGCTTATAAACATATGCTCCGTCCGGTCTGGTCGATTCATCCCCACATCCCTGCCGGCGGGTGTCTGATGCGTCCGGTATGCCGACCGCCATGCCTAAAGTAACAGGCCGTGTACCGCCTGCAGGACCAGAGGACCTTAGGATCACAGACGGAACGTTGCGGACCCCCTCATCGGACCACTCATCACACTCAAGTGGACCCGTCTCTACCCGTGGGGACGGGCCTGCTGGACATACCCGTTCGTGAACATGTCGTTATTCATTAATTCCCCATTCCCTTGTTCTTGTTTTCGTCCATGGTCACTGCTTATAATTGCCTTGTAGTTAGGGGTCGGTCACTGGTCGCTATAGAGTTGTGTTAGGGGTTGTCACGTTGCGTGCGCACGAGGGATGTATATTACAGCCGGGACGGCTGAGTATTTTTTCGTGGGGGGGGGGGGATGATGTAGTGTGGTAAAATACATGGTGTGGACTGCTGCCCGAGGATAACCGAGGGCAGGCAGGTGCGCGTGTGCAATGTAAGGTTGCACGTGCAAACCACCACCTCTTTAATGGGAGTTCGTGAACATAAGGCAGATCTGAAACACGGTAGGACCAATACCTCGGTCGTGGCTGATCGAAATTGATTTCTCTAAGACGAAGGTATTTTGCAAGCCCAATGGCTATCAACAAAGATTTGTTCATGAAGCCATCCATATATATAGACACCGACACAATTTCCACCGAGAAGATGGGTATAAATTGAGCAATCATTGGAAGCACGTTATCACCCAGTTTAAGTCATAATTGTCTATGATGTTCCCATTCTACCACTGTCCGATGTTAGTTGTGCTTTACACCCATTTCAAACTTGCTCTTTCACAGTCACTTTGTGCGCCGACCCCTAGGCTGTGGTGCTGGGATCTGCCATTAACATGCTCATTTCTCTTTAGCATGCTAATTTTTACCTGGAAGCTCTTTGATTGGTGGAAAACCAACCACCGTCAGGTTGGCTGGTCCACCACTTACATTATCATTGGCTGCTGATATTTGGGCTACGCCCTTTTCAAACCCTTAGAAACATTTTACCTTGGAAGCTAACTCCCTTTTTCCTAAAGATGCCCGCTTGTGTTGCTATTGAAACGTCGTAGTTTTGTGTTATTTTTAGTTATTTTCTTTTAACCTATCTACGTCACTTTACCAAAAGACCCAAGAATATAAATTCCTGCAGGCACGAAAGCTTTAAGTCAAGATTTAACCATTATGTGTGATAATATTTGATAACGCTGAGGATTTTGACTTATAACTTTCGTGACTGCAGGAATTCATTTTCTTTGGTTCTTTCGGTAAAGTCACATATATAGAAAAATAATAATAAAGTAAATAAAATGGAAAAAAATACACTAATATAGACTGTAGCCTGGTTCTTAATCGGAGTGAGTGTACTGGCAATCTATAATGTAGACTGTTGCCTGGTTATTAAGTTTGGTGAGTGTACTGGTAGTCTATAATTTAGACTGTAGCAATAGTTATTAATCTGGGTGAGTGTACTGGTAATCTTTAATGTAGACTGTCGCCTGGTTCTTAACCTCGATGAGTGTACTGGCAGTCATAATGTAGAATGTAGCCTGGTTCTTAACCTGAGTGAGCGTACTGGCAGTCTATAATGTAGACTTATTATTGGTTATTTCAGTAAAATTATATATCTTTTATTTGTATTAAATATAAAACAAATATATATTTTTATTACTGAAATAACCAATAATAATTCTACATTATAGACTACCAGCATGCTCACTCACGATAAAAACCAAGCTACAGTCTACATTATAGATTGCCAGTATGCTCACCGAGGTTAAGAGCCAGACTACAGTCTACATTATAGACTGCCATTATAGATGCAAATGTGGATAATTGAACCTGTTGTAATGACAATAGAGTCTACCTGCTGTGTGAGTGGACTAGTGGCCACGAGGTACTTGCAGTATGAAGGGACTGTGGCTACAGGAATGATCGAGAATAGGAGCGTGGCCAGGTGATGGAAAAGGACGGAAGAGTCTGCTGGTGGAGCGAGCGTCCAGAGCCAGCAAGAAGGTTTAGGAAGGGGGGAGTGGCCTCGGTCTGTATATAAGGGAGAGACATGGGAGACTCGAGGCTGTTGCAGTAGGGTTTGCCTGTTCGTGTGAACGTGTCTCATCCAATAATGATACCATCTCAAGAAAAGTGTATCAAGTCTTCTTTACAACTGGTGGTAGAAGTGTGGTGTCATTATGCCACGGCATAGCCACAAGGAGAACTCCCTGACAACGACTTCCAATGGGGAGGAGGGAGCTTCGGCAGCAATGAGGATAGAAGAGGCCAGCCGACAGAAACAAATTATTGAAGAATTGGACAAGGTGACGGGATGGCTGGAGTGGCTGTTGGCAGCAGTCTTGTAGCTCACCGAGCAGCTTGTCACAGCTGTGGCGAGAGGAGGAACAGCAGAGAGCACAGTGGGAGTCCCCACGGTAGAAACCACTCAACCAATGGCCACCCTTTGGTTCACTTGCGAAATGGCGGACGAAGCAACTATAGCTCCGGCAGCATGGGAGGGAGCAACTGACCACCTGCGGCAGATTACTCCTGTAAAACCATTTGTTCGAGATGGCATATCAAGCTATTGGATGGACGGAGAAGGAGGCGCTCAGAATCATGCCTACCACCCTTGATGACGGCTCCCTTGCGGTGTTCCGGGCTGTGCCGGAGGAGCGAAGGGCTACACTACAAGGGCATATGGTGAGATGGCAGCTGTGTTCGATCCCCCATCAAGTGTGTGCAGAGGGTTCCTGCAGGGAAAGTGGGGGGAGGCTGAGATTCCCCTCTCTTGTTGCGATGCAATGATGGTGCTGGGCCAAGTAGCGTGCCCGCGGCTGAACGCGATGGTGCGGGACTCTCTGGCAATGGAAAAAATGCTGGTGTTGGCACAGGAGATGGGGGTCATGCTGCCAATTGTGGAGGAGGAGGTGCAGACCTCCCTGTGGGTGGCCCGATGCCTGCAGGTGCATGAGGGGATGAACCGGCGGCCTTGTGTGGTGGCATGGACAAGTAATCCCATGTCCGGTGAGGCCTTGACAGCCCGGTCAGGGGGAAGTGCAGGGAAGCCAATGGAGGAGGATCCAGAACTGGGGGAGAAGGTAGCATCGTCGGTACACGGGTGGGCTCGACACCGGGGGGAGACTTCATGACGGCCTCAAGGATGGGGACTAAGGGGGGAGGTGACCGCTCCGCAACGAGGGCCCGCCATCATCTGCTTTAGGTACGGTCAACCGAGGCACATCACGCGGGGATGTCGGAGCGACACGCAACCGACGGCATCGCCAGCCTCCATCTTCTCGCTAACGAACACTCCACATCTTCGTCAGAATGCGACCCTCTGAGTCTCAAAAAGTCCACAAGACTCCACCACGTGCGATGGACCGGCATCAAGGACCCAGTCAATAACTTTATGGCTGCGATAGCGGCTCTCCAAACCACGAAGTGGGCTTTAAATTCCCAAGGCCAAACTTTTTTTGTGTGTACCCCAGTGCGGTTGTTGTTGTTCGTGTGAGGTGGCTTGCACCACTCACTTGTTATATTGTATTGTTGTTGTTGGATTATATAGTTGAGTGGCAGGTTCTATTCGATGCGGATGTGTTTTGTCATTCTGCTCTAATTGTTGTTTTGTCATTCTGCCCTAATTAGACGGGATGGCGACATTTTTAAGAAGGGGGGGGGAGTGATCTAATTACAGTAGAGTCTGCCTGCGGTGTGAGTGGACGAGTGGCCACAGAAGGTAATGACAGGAAAGTCAGCCTACAGTGCGAAGGGACTAGTGGCCATGGGAGGTAACGATGCGTATCAACTTGCAGTACAAAGGAACTGTGGATAAAGGAATGATCGAGAATGGGAGCATGGCCAGGTGACGGAAGAGGACAGTAGAGTCTGCTGGTGGAGCGAATGTCCAGAGCCAGAGAGCAGTTTCAGGAAGGGGGTGTGGCCTCGGTTTGTATATAAGGGAAATGCGCGGGAGACTCTGGGCTGTTGCAGTGGGGTCTCTGCCTGTTCCAGTGAATGCGTCTCATCCAATAAAGTCGTATTTACACTGTCAAGTCGTATTTACACTGTTATCTGCAATTTTTCCTTGATAATTGCAGATAACAGTGTATCAAGGATAATTGCAGATAACAGTGTAAATACGACTTGACACTTTATCCTTGATATCTGCAATTATCAAGGCTAATTGCAGATAACAGTGTATTTACACTGTCATCGAACTGTGCTGCATGCAAAATGCATCTTCTCTGATGTGTTTTTGGGTTGTACCAAATATTAGTGGGCATTATGTCAGAAGTTTCTCTCCACACAATGGGTCACTTCTTTTGGAGAAAAACACACATTGCAACTGCCAATAAACCTACGGAATTCCTGACTGAAGAAGATCCCAGCACGTGGAGCGAAACGTCGGACCTTGTGGAGAACATAACGCGGTACAACTGAAAATCACATTAGAGAACCACACCAAAACAGCCACAACAAACCTACATGGTGATAAATGCATCCTATTTAGTGACTATCATGAATAGCCGTTGTGGGAAAAGGAGTTTTAATTTGGAGTGTAAAATGCATCGGTTCATCCAATGACATGATATTTTAACTCACAATCCACGCATGAAGCCACGTACTTACATTTTAAGTCACTCCAGCCATCACCATTCAATGCATTTTTGAAATGTAATTTTGTTTCCAGGAAGCAGGGGTTATGGAACACATCCGTCAGTTCAGAATTTGGCTTTGATTATATTTAATTGAAATAGTTATTATTTTTTGCCAAAACCTAAAAAGGTAAAAGTGCAGCCCTCCAATGGCCTGCTCATGCCACTATTGCTGAAAGGGTATCTAATGGAATCAGCTTTGGAGAGCACCTTTGGGAGGCATTTGGCCTACTCTTCCACACTGGCCACATGTCTTGAAAAAGGTGGGAGTACTCTAATTTTACATGACCTACTAATCAACAAAATTTGGTGTACCCAATTATACTGCTAGGTGGACAAAGGCAGGAGGATTTAATAATTGTGCCCATTGGTTTAACAACCACTTACAGGACATGAAACCAGTGACCTCTGGATTGCGGTACATTTCCCATTGAACTACAGGAGCATCTTGAACTACGTAACCGACAAAATGAACGACCATCTTTAAATAACTGCTAAACTATTATTTTTATATATTACCAGGAAAGGCCCACTGAGCTGTATCGGTCTTTTTTTTAGAAGCGATCTGACAACAAATGATAGCTCAACGAAGTGGCTTATCACATGGAAATTTATAGCAGCTAAATACTCTAAAAGCGTGTTTATAAATATGGAAGGAAAACCCAGAGGACCCAGGGAAAAATCCACACGACCAAAGAGAGAACATGAAAACTCCAAATATATAGGCGTCAGGGTCAGGATCGAACCCAGAAGCACAGGATCAGTCTACAGAATCATCGGTAATAGTGCATGGTTCTAAGAGTATACATTGATGAAAGCAAATATTCGCACCCTCAGGAGAGTAGCTTATCGAACATGCTACTCATTGTACATGCCTTAACCTCGCGTGGTGCGCTATTTTTACATCTTTCAATGCATGCCCTTTCCAAAGAATGAGAGAAAAAAACTGTGGATGTAAGGTTATATAAGGTCACATACCCATACACCAGCTCCTTCTCGGTGTTCTGCCAGACTACCTTATATTTGTTGTACAATTTCTGTTTGCTTGTGGAGATTGACCTGGCGTTTCTGTAGCTTTACTTCGATTTTCTCAATGTGGGTGAGCAGAGGTGGTGTTGGAAACAATTTCACTTGCACAAAGAAAAAATGCAACTCCCGGATTCTGAGTGACTGAGGATACCTAAGTGCATGAGACATGGACGAAGTTGAACAAGCTGTGCAAAGGATTTTTTTTCCATAGCTCTTTTCGCCAAACAGTGCAGAATAATACGGTCTTCAATAGTTTATTCATTGGAAAACAAAATGTTGCCAAATGCATTTGTTTTCATATAATAGGCTAGATATTAAATGCATGTGTTTTTCTGAGTGTCCTTCAATGTTGCAGAAGCATTTCATGAAATGCATTGTATGTGCAAATTACATATATATGTGTCAGATCTTCAAATCCAAAATGTTGACAAGCATGACAAGCTGAAAGGACATACTCTTTGGTTATTTCTGTAAAGTCACGTAGATAATAAAATAATTGTAGAATACGACGTTTCGATTGCAACACAAGCAACCAATCATCAGGTAAGAATGAATGATGAAAAACACAGACACGGAAACAACATAGGCAGACACACATGCAGAGAGAGACACACACAAAGACACACCGAGAAAGACACACACCAGGACAAACAGAAGGACAATGACTCTGTGCCGAGGCATTAAATAGTGAGAGGGGGGAGCGGGGCCGGGGCAGAGAGAGGACTGCGGAGGCGGACCAACGAAGGGACCAGCAGACAAATGAGGGGAGCAGTGTGGAATTCCGGACCACAGTGGCCGGAGGAGAGAATGGTTTAAAGCAAGAACATCGAAAGTTTGAGAAAGCACATGTAGTAAAATTAATGTGTAATGCAATGCAACACAGAGGGTCAGTTAACACACAGTTAAAGCATTGCCTGGTTGATTAACGTTCTTCCAAAGATTGCTAAATTAGAAGTTAAGTGTGGAACAGACAAGCAAGGATAAATGTAGAGAGAGAAATAGGAAGTTTGACAACAAATTTAGTAAAATTAGAGAGTGTGATGTAATGCAACGCAGAGAGTCGGCTAACACACAGTTAACGCATAGCCTGGTTGATTAACGTTCTCCAAAAGATTGCTAAATTAGACGTAAAGTGTGAGTTGTGAGTAAATCCTCCCCGTAGAGGCGGTTCAAACTAGATTCTAAGCTTTCGTGACTTGTTCTTCTTAAAGGACATGTGAGAGAATAATTTAGTATTATAACACAGTGTGTTTTTTTATATTCATATTTGATCCCGTATAAAACAATTGCATTTTATTCATAACAATTTTATTTTAGATTTACAGTGCGTGTACTTCATCACTATGGCAAGTTTCGATAATATTTGGCGTCTTCACATTATTTGATTTAATTATTCATTCATGTACAGCATCTAGAGATAATTATGCTTTCAAGACGCTACATGAATCACAATTATTCTATCCTGAAGATCTCCGGAAAATATTCTAACAACAAAATGATTACATTCTCATCAAGATATCATCATGGATGCCATACCTCGACAATGCTAATGATACACCACCACATTACAGAGGGGAAAATGATACTCAATGTAACATGTTGAGACTCGCTCCAAGAGAGATTGATAGCTGCCATATCGTTGTTCACTATCTTGCACCAGGTGGTCTTGGTCTCTTAGGTTTCCTTTTGCCCGGTGGTGTCCATCTTAGGACAATTTTTGCCATGCGGTCCTGGTCCATTCTAAGTACATGTTCGAGACATCTGAGTCATCGTCTCTTGATGTCTTACGTGATATTAGGACAACCAGTCTTCTTGTACAGTTCGGTGTTGTGGATTTTGTTGGGTCAAAAGATGCAGCAGATTCTCCTGAGGCACCTGTTATGAGAGGACTCCCATACTCCTAATGTCGGTCTTAACAACACGCCAACTCTCTGAGCCATGCAACAGCACTGATTTAACATTGCTGTTATACAGCTGGATCTTGGTCTTGAGGCTGTACTGTTTAGACCTCCAGATGAGACGGAATTGGGCAAATGCACCCTGAGATTTTTCCAGGCTTGCCCTGATGTCTCTGGAGACCCCGTAGTCTTTGCTGATGAGACTGCCCAGGTTTGGGAAATTATACACAAACTCAAGTGAATCACTAATTATAGGTGTGTGTGTGGGGGGGGGGTTATTGATGTACATCGCTTGGATTAGGAATGGGTTGATGTTGATGCCTGTCTGTTTGGCAAAGTTAACTAATCTGTTAGTTTTCTTCTGCAGGTGGGAGTGATTGTTTGAGAGGACATCGAGGTCGTCAGCAAAGTTTAGATCTTCCAGCTGGAAGAACAGCATCCACGGGATGCCTCTGGATTTGTCTGATTTGGGTTTGGTCATGGATCCAGTCCATGGTGATAAGGAAGAGGATGGGTGAAATGATGCACCCCTGTGTCACTCCAGAATGCACAGGAAACCACTCAGAGAGTGTATTTTCCATAATGACACTGCATTCAATTTGGTCGTAGACTTTCTTGATGATTATGATCTCTGTTGGTAATCTATAGTATCCCAGAATCTTCTAGAGAGTGTCACAATGTACACAATGGAAATTCTTCTTGAAATATATGAAGTTGATAAACAGGGTACTGTTCCATTCCAGACACTGTTCAATCTTACGCAGTGCAACTATTTGGTCCATGCATCCTCTTCCTGTTCTGAATCCTATTGTTCTAGCCTAAGCTTAGTGTGGATAGCTGACTCCATCATTTTGAGGAGGATTCTGCAGAAGACCTTGCTTGGGATAGAGAGTAGGGGAATCCCTCACCAGTTGTAACAATTTGAAAGGTGACCTAACGTGGGGATTTTGACAATGAGGCCCTTAGACCAATCCTCAGATAAGGTGTCTTTGATCCAGATGTTTTGGAAAAGGTCAATCAGAACTTTAGTAGCAGTTGTGATATCTGCCTTCAACATCTAAGGATAGATGAAGTCTATGATAGATGTCGTGCCATTATTCAGTTCTTTGATGGCGGTTCTGACCTCATCCATGTCAAGAGGGTTGATGTTGAAGACATTGTTGTTGTAGGGTTAGCCAGCTGTTCTGGGTCAGGTTGGTTGGCTACCTCTTGGAAATATTGGACCCAATTTGCTGCATGTCCATGCTCAGCAGTGATATTATTTCCATTTTGGTCCTTGACACTGGCTAATTGGTTTGTGTTTTTGCTGCATAGACGTTTAGTGATCTTGTATATGGTTACCCATGTTGCCCATGGCAATGGATCTATCAGCTTTGTTTGCCATATCCTCAACAAAAGCCATTTTGTCTTTCCTGGCCCTCCTCTTTACCTCCTTGTCTTTGCTATTGTAGGCCAACCAGACCTGTTCCTGGAGCTTCTGTGACTTGGTGTTCAGTAGCTTAGTTTTCAGATGTTTCCTTTCATATATCCGTTGCCATGTGTCTGAAGTAATCTAATCTTCGTTCTCTTTCTGTTGAAAAACAGGGTAGTTTTTTTTTGTTTAGGGTACGTGGTTTTGATTGTATCCCACTTGTTTATACCCATGTCCTTTTTCAGAGGGAGCGCTCAATGAATTAAAGTGGTTGTTCAGCTCCACAACAAACTCCCTGTTTTTCTTTGGACATTTTAGTTTGGCAATGTCCAGATATTTCCGGTGGTCACCTTGTGGGATCACCCTCTTGATCTTGATGGAAGCAGCAATGAGGTAGTGATCATTGTAGGCGTATCCACCACGGTAAGCTCTCACACCCTGTAGGGACATGTGCCATTTACCATGACCTCCAGGTGAGTTTGTATGTGGTCTTGTGTGGGAAGATGGTGTTATGCCACGCCCTCCCCACCCTCGACACACGTCAACCTCCTCCCCTCCACTCCCCCCCACGATGGAATACACCCCCACACATGCAGTGTTCTGATTGGGATCGCCTGGTCTAACAGTCGGGTTTTACTCCGAGGATTCCTCTAAGGAATGTCCAATGGTTTCCCGGCACCAGGAGTTTGGCTCGGCCCAACAGGGCAGTCTACAATGAAGCGCCCTTGAATTGGCTTAATAGTGTATTGGTGCAACAAAAATTACCGAGTCAGGTGCAATGAGTTATAATTCCTGAGGACAGCGTCAGGGCGGGCCATAGTGAAAAGTGCGGGAGAAGCAGACAATGGATCGGGGGGAAATCAAAGGCCCCGTATGTCGCCACAGGTAGGCAGACGATGGGCCGCGCGGTATCACATGACCCAGGTCCTTTGAAGTTGAAAAATAAATGTGAGACCCGGGAACGAGGGGGCCCATCTTGTCACCTAAGTCTTCGCCGTGGGTCTCTCGGTGAGTTCTCCTCTCTTTGCCGCTCAGAGTGTCCGTGCGACGCCAGTGACTGAAATATGAGGCAGAAGGGAAGACGCTTGGTCGACTGTGTGGGTGGCCAGCGTTAGAGAAGGCTTTTCTCGCTCTAATCTCTCGGGTCATACCGACTAGACTGCATAGCTTTAAGGGTTTGTTTGCACCTGAAATAAAGGTATTAGCAAGACTGTATATGACGTGGTATTCCTGGTTTCTGTGTAAATCGTGGGGCTAGTTGTGTGCGCGTGCGAATAGTCAGGAGAGGGCAGCGCGGCACAATGCCCAGAGTTCGCGCATTGGCCCCCGGGTGATGTGCGCCGAGTCGTGAGTGATAGTGGGGAACGAGCGAGGACCCATGCGGGGGATGGGCGACAAAGGTCCGCATTTGTGGCGCGTCTCGCGCCAACTTTTCGTGTTATTTGCAGCGCGTTTGTGCTGAGCCTTTGTGCTGGTTGTAGCACATCTGTCACCGTGCGTTAGTATTATTTGTCTCGCGTTTCACCCGTGCCTGTGTAATATCTTTGGGTGAATCCACATCAGTGTGTGGGTGCACCACTAGGGAATTAACCCGATGGTCGAGTCGGACATGGAGCCCAACAATGGTACCACCAATGATACAGTTATTGTTCATGCAGAAGTCAACCAGGCGTTCAACATTGTTATTGATTTCACCACAGCCGTGGGCCCTCATTACTCTCTCAAATGTTTTATTGTCAGATCCCACTTTGACATTCATGTCACCAATAATGAGGAGCATGCCATGCTGGGATACCATGGACACAGCTAGTTGTAGCTGTTCGAGCCAATCGTCTTTCTCTTCCTCTTCCGCATTATTTGTTGGTGCAGAATGGAAAGTTTGCAGTACTTTGAGTTGAGACGTACTCTGATCAAACTTTAATCCACTGGTTCCCATTCCAGCAACGTTCTTGCTTTCTCCTTAGACAGCATGATAGCTACACCGTGTGTGTGGCCGTTTAAGTGGCCCGAATAGAGGATTACTGATCCATCACCTGCCATTTGGCATCCAAAGCCAGGCTTGAGCCTACTGTCGCCCTAGTGTTGTCTATCTTTCTCATTGTGGTTTCTGTAACAATCATTTTTTTCCAGAGTAGTGTTGTTAGCGCTACGCCCAACCCCCAACCTGAAGGGCCAGTATGCTGTCGTTTGTCAGGCCCCTTGCCTGAGACCAGCCCGGTATGGTTAAACCTGCCAGGAGCCCGAAAGGCTCACCGGCATAGCTATCAAGGTATTTGAAGCAGTTTAACACGTAGGCTTTCGCGACCAATATGATTCATAATAAAGGTTTTTGGGTTAGATCGCGTTATTTATAAATGTGTCGTAACCTTCCACCACCCGACACGGCCAATCAGCAAAAAAGTGTCACGTTGACAAAAGACAAATAATTCACTACTTTAGCCCACGGGTGTGTTGAAGAGTGAATCCACAACATTTACAGTTTGAGTATGACGTTTTAAATAACACTTACTTCTTATGGAGAGGGGATTTCTTTAAACAAAAGGAAGGAGCAGCAATGGGTTCTCCTTTATCCCCTGCTATAGCAAATTTGTACATGGAAAACTTTGAAATAAGAGCACTTGCCTCGAGCACATTAAAACCATCCTTTTGGTTTAGATATGTGGATGACACTTTGGTTGTCTGGCCACATGGTAAAGATACACTTAATGATTTTCTAAATCATCTCAATGCACAAAACCCGGCCATCCAGTTCACCATGGAAATGGAGGTGAATAACACACTCCCATTCCTAGATATTTTGCTTGGACATGGCCTAAACGGTAAAATAACACACAGCATTTACAGAAAGCAAACGCACACTGATGCCTATCTGAATGCAGAATCACATCATCATCCAGCTCAGAAATCCTCTCTTATCAAGACGCTCATACATCGGGCTAAAACAGTGTCTGATGGTGAGAGTCTAGTGAGAGAGATTAAACACGTTAAAGACGCACTACGACAGAATGGCTACAATAATGCTCAAATTAACAGAGCACTGAATGCCAAATCACGATCGCAAAGCAATACTGCTGAAAGCGACCAGATTGTTAAAACAATAAAAAATTCCATATATCTCAGGAGTAACTGACAAATTAGCCCGTGTTTTGCAAAAGCAAAACATTACAGTAAGATTTGGTACAGTACACAAAATTCAAAAACTAGTATCTTGCACTAAAGACGCATTACCTAAATTATCAACAGAAGGTGTATATCGGATTAATTGTTTATGTGGCAGATGCTACATTGGACAGATGGGACGTAACATCAGCGTAAGACTAAAAGAACATCAGAGAAATATTAAATTATCTCAAACACAACTGTCGGCAGTGGCAGAACATGCTTGTCAACAAGGACACTCAATTGATTTTGACAATGTTGCAGTGTTGTGTAAAACTAATTATTACTGGCAAAGACTAATTAGAGAATCCATTGAAATTGAGAGGAATAAGAATAACTTTAATCGCTCTGACAGCTACAGGCTTAGTGCGGCCTGGAAGCGTATTATAAAATAATAGACATTACATTTTGATTTAAAGCTTTCGTGACTGCAGTGATTCATGTTCTTGGCTCTTTCGGTGGAGTCGCGTTGGGGGGGAAGCAATAAAATGATAGAATATCTATGTTTGTTGTTTTGTTGTTTCCCTTCGGCGTGGCTTTGCCGAGGAAGCTAAGAATATGAATGCACATTACAATTCCTTATAGGGGAAACACATACTAATTAACGGATTACTAACATAGCATATAATCACTAACACACATTACAACTAATTACTAATCTACAACTCATTACTAATCATAACCAATGACTGATTACTAATCGATTATATAATTACAATACCCCCCCCTCCGCCTCTAATCACTGGACCTCATATGAGTTAAGTGATGACGTCACACTGCTGCTCTATATAAAACCGGGAGCAAGCGAGGGCTTTACCATTCTGGTGAAATGCCCGATGATGCTGGATGTATTTACCAGCGAAACGTCGTACTCAAACTGTAAATGTTGTGGATTCACTCTTCAACACACCGGTGGGCTAAAGTAGTGAATTATTTGTCTTTTGTTCAACGTGACACTTTTTTTACTGATTGGCCGTGTCGGGTGGTGGAGGGTTACGACACATTTATAAATAACGCGATCTAACCCAAAAACCTTTATTATGTATTTGAAGCACACAAACCTCACCACCACAACAATGTCACAGCAAGAGGGTGAAGATAATTCCACCTGGTTATAACTCTATGTCCCAAGTCTTGCCAATATGTAGAGTGTGATATAAATTGTACAATTCACAAGTATGAATTGTGTGCCGTAATATCATGGTGTCCTATCATCTGATAGCAAAGAAGGGATCTAATTGCCAAATTTAAGGAAAACAAATCGTATTATAACATGATTTATTATGCAGTGCATCAACCATTTTCCTTTAAATTAGGCCATTCTCTAAACGTAAAAAATATATAAATTTTGGGTCATGTATTTTCGTATCATACAGACATTGTTTTGTTTGACAGTGACAAATATTTATTGAATGACAGACTTCTGCTTTATCAGGCAAAGTTAGTTTGAGCATTTTTTGTCAATACATTAATTATAATTTAAGGTCACTAATAATTATTTATGACTTTATCAGTATTGACCTTTGCTGTTAAGACCATTAAAGCATATAGATTGTTCATATTTTAATTCTCATTTAAAAAAACCTCAATTCAATTAATTGCTTCGCCATCTGGCTTGCAAAAGTCATAGAAGATATGAGTGGAAAACGGATATATGTTAGTTGAGTTCCACACGATACTGTAAACGAAACTGCCATACATTTTATGTTAATTGGCCATAATGGTTACTCAAAATTACGTGAAATATATATTTTTATTACATTTCTTGAGCGAACTAAAGCACAACTTTGCTTACTCCAATTTGCTGTGAGATTGTCCCAAAATAGTGTTGACGTCAATGTGTTATAGGCCATAAATAAGACAACAATGTTCGGAATGACATATTTATTTCCTTGGAAAATAAGCAATTGCAGCTTAAAATACGTTACAGACATAAACTATTATAAGAATGTAAGAGATGTATAGGAGGTGGGGCAGTAATCTGAAAATTGTAATTCTGGGTAAGTGCTACAGATGTGGAGCACATGGGGGAATCAAGGATGTGTGAAGGAATCAGGACCCATGTGAATCCTGCAACCACCCTTAATATTTCACCAAACCCCATATATCTACTTCCCACTTCATCTTTCCCTGTACCGAATATGCATGGATTACATATAAAGGTGCAACATACAACACAGGTCAAACTGAGTTTACCCGTTGTTTCTACTGTGTATTAGAGCCTTATCACAAAAGCAATCATATATAGCAATAAAGCTGTCATGCACTGCTTACGCATCGACGATAACATTATTTTACATAATAAATTAATCCTTCACTTTGTGGCTATAAATCACGCGCTTTTTGTTGTTGTTACAAATTTTTGAATATACTGCAATGATCTGAATACAATAAATGACAGTGAATTATACACAATTGTCACTTTTGAGTAAAGAGCAAGTACTTTACCATAATTGTGCCAATACAAAATATAGTGCACTGGATGTTTGTGTTAAAAACTTTCCCTTGCCATAACCGAGATGCTACATATTGCTCATCACATCCCATTTGGGCCGCTGGAATGTGGGGTGTTTTTGTGGGGTTTGTGAGAATGCTTGATGCAGCATCCTGAAATTGGCAATAAGGCATCGGACAGTTAACTTTCACAACTTCCCAATCTACTTAAGCCAATGATGCACTGATTGTGTAATAAAATACGTTTAAGCTAATGGTTGAAACATGAAAGAATACTGAGCAATGTATGACTTGACTGAAGTTCTATATAAATAAAAAATAATATTCTGCTTTCCAATTACCTCCTCTTCCAAAAATGGTGTAGGCAATTTAAACAATATGAAAATGTTGCAATCTGAATGTAAGCATTGCCTTCAGAACCATTACATATTCGGTTATTATGCTTGTGTAGTGTTTATAAAGACGAATAAACTTATATTCTTAGTTTTTTCGGTAAAGTCACGTTGAAGGGAAGCAACAAAATAATAAAATATATATAAAACAATAAAAAATTCTCACGACGTTTCGACCATAACTCAAACGGTCGTCTTCAGGTGTGTTGGTTTGCATAAATGTATTTTTAAACGGCGCATTTATTTATTTATAAAAACGTTAGCGCCACGCGCAACGATTTTGCAGTTTATTTAGGACTAGTCCATCTATATTCTGAAAAGAGGAGGGGGGAGACTAAATTTTTTAAAATGTATGCTGTCTGAAAGCCACTGTAAGCGTGAACAATCAATTAAGACCTGAAATGGTTTATCAAATCTTTCCAATGATTGCTAAGATAAAATCCATCTTCTCGGTTGAAATTGTCTCTGTGCTTGTATATGTGGATAGCCTCATGAACGAATCTCTCATGGAAGCCAGATGGCTTACAAAGAACCTCTGTCTTGGAAAAGTCAATGGCATGTGAGCCTACTGAATTAGAACAATGATCTGCCACGGCCGAGGTGTTGGTCCTACCGTGTTTAAGGTCTGCTTTGTGTTCACGAATGCCGTCCGAGACATGGCGTTTGGTTTCTCCAATGCACACTCTGTTTATTGTAATTCTTTCCTCATACAGTCCTCAACACACAGAGGGGTATCTGGTCCCCTCACCCGATACCCTAAGGAAGTACAGCCTCCGGACTCAGCGTAACTTACACACAGGTCTCCTTGATACCTAAGGAGGTACAGCCTCTTATCTTGGCGGGACTTACACGTCTACCGCTATCCTAGCCTAAGCAGGTACAGCCTCCTATCTTGGCGGGACTTACACGTCTAAAGCTATTCTAGAGTCCTCCGGCTGGGACCTAGGGGAGGCTATCTGACCCACCGCTGGCCCGGTGGGTCCTGACCACTGGATGCCCGAGCCTTAGCCCTCAGAAGGGCTGGAAGGCTGGTCCAGGGTCCTAGCTAGTCTTCAGCCCGGGCTTCGGTCTTCGTGTAGGGAGAGAACTCCCCGAGCTCTGCGTGGTTACCCTTCTTATACTCGTTTGTGGCCAGGTACAACCAATCCCACATTCCCATGTGGAACAGTCTGATTGGTTC
The DNA here is from genome assembly GCF_048934315.1 of Petromyzon marinus. Lineage (NCBI taxonomy): Eukaryota > Metazoa > Chordata > Hyperoartia > Petromyzontiformes > Petromyzontidae > Petromyzon > Petromyzon marinus. The sequence continues at coordinate 11,215,448 of NC_133671.1, forward strand.
TTACCAAACCGTGGCTACGATCCACTTCACCTCGTCTGACCCCAACCGTTATATACCCAGAGGTAACGCTGCACCGCCCCTTTTATATCTGGTGGCAATGCAGGTTATCAAACTCCTCTACATCTGTAGTGCGTTTTCAGTGAAGGGCAATTGGAATGGTGGAGGTAATGTTCGATTTGTAAAATAGCAGTGCAAACTGGATTGAACTAGGAGTTCAGGTGCATGTGACAGAGCAGGGGTGTTCACTATAAATAAAAATAAAGGTGTCCACTGTGAATTAACAACATGTTATTCAATATTAATAACAAATAAGATGTTTACTATGAATTAAACACATTTTTTGTTGTGATGCAGATTAGCATTTTGATTTGATTTTAATAGTTCTTTCCATATATAGAGTACATGAATTATACATTAATTGAAAAAGCATGTCTCGCATTAAGTTGGTGCTATCTTTCATTCTATAAATGTTTTGGCTACCCCTGCATATAAACACAAACAGGTCAAAATGGCAATTTGTTCACATGTAGCATATATAATATATACAATAATGAAGCATATGCACCCAATTATCCCAATCGGTTTTCATAGTTTGTTTCTACATTTGGTAGATTCACATTAGTACAAACTCTGAAATGTATCTCATTTATGTGGCATGTGCCACTAAATCTAACAAATATATTTTTTGTATGTTTGTGTTTAAATCATAAAACGGTCAAACAATATATCATATTTGTATTGTTAATAAACAATAGAATTACATAGTTACACGTTGTAATTACTTTCCTATATTAGATGCACTGCTATTGTCAAGATCAAGATATCATCATGGACAACGCCATTTATACCACTACACCTTGCTTATGTTTTATATTCTCTCTGCTAGATCCAACAGCTGCTGCACAGCAGACATGCGACCTTCAAGATATGCCTTAACAGCATCTACCCTTTGATCACGGGACTCAGTAAATGACCCTCCTCCTTCCTGGCAACACGTCCCATCCAATGCAATTTTGTTTTGCCTAATCGAAACTATTTTATTTTACCAGGTAAGGCCCACTGAGCTACACAACTATTTTTAAGAAGTGACCTGGCCACAAATGATAGCTCAACGTAGTGGTTTATCACGTGGAAATTTAAAGTAGCCAAATAATCTAAACGCATTTTTCTCAATATGAAGGGAAAAACTGAAGGACCCGGAGAATAATCCGTGCGATCACAGGGAGAAACATACAAACTCCAAATATACAAGCATCAGGATTGAGAACGAAACCCACGGCCTCCTGCAAGGGAGTTAACATATCGTCATATACACAACACTTGCCTGCAATGTTTTCTTTCAGACTTCTTCATTGGTTGTCCTGTCTTGCCATGAAATTCCTAGCCTCCATCTAAAACACCGGCACTGAAATACCAACAACCTATTTTCCAACTACTATAGGATCCAAACTTATTCTGACTAATTTTACTCGATACTAATTTCCACCATGTGAAATTCTTGCAGTTTTGGCATCTTGAGTACAAAGTATTGGAAGTACATTTTTAAAATTAAGTATTAAATGGGGTTTATACTGTGTAAGAATACGTTAGTTTACATGTTTAGCTGATCTCTTGTCACAGTTATCAGTTTGAGTTATTGAAATATCTGAACATATTATGCAGTAATTACACAATTCATATACAGTGAGGGAAAAAAGTATTTGATCCCCTGGTGATTTTGTACATTTGCCTACTGACAAAGAAATTATCAGTCTATAATTTTAATGGTAGGTATATTTGAACAGTGAGAGACAGAATAACAACCAAAAAATCCAGAAAAACGCATGTCAAAAATGTTATAAATTGATTTGCATTTTAATGAGGGAAATAAGTATTTGACCCCCTCTCAAACAGAAAGATTTCTGGCTCCCAGGTATCTTTTATACAGGTAACAAGCTGAGATTAGGAGCACACTCTTAAAGGGAGTGCTCGTAATCTCAGCTTGTTACCTGTATAAAAGACACCTCTCCACAGAAGCAATCAATCAGATTCCAAACTCTCCACCATGGCCAAAACCAAAGAGCTCTCCAAGGATGTCAGGGACAAGATTGTAGACCTACACAAGGCTGGAATGGGCTACAAGACCATTGCCAAGCAGCTTGGTGAGAAGGTGACAACAGTTGGTGCGAATATTCGCAATGGAAGAAACACAAAAGAACTATCAATCTCCCTCGGCCTGGGGCTCCATGCAAGATCTCACCTTGTGGAGTTGCAATGATCATGAGAACGGTGATGAATCAGCCCAGAACTACACGGGAGGATCTTGTCAATGATCTCAAGGCAGCTGGGACTATAGTTACCGAGAAAACAATTGGTAACACACTACGCCGTGAAGGACTGAAATCCTGCAGCGCCCGCAAGGTCCTCCTGCTCAAGTAAGCACATATACATGCCCGTCTGAAGTTTGCCAATTAACATCTGAATGATTCAGAGGACAACTGGGTGAAAGTGTTGTGGTCAGATGAGACCAAAATGGAGCTCTTTGGCATCAACTCAACTCCCCATGTTTGAAGGAGGAGGAATGCTGCCTATGACCCCAAGAACACCATCTCCACCGTCAAACATGAAGGTGGAAACATTGTGCTATGGGGGTGTTTTTCTGCTAAGGGGACAGGACAACGTCACACATCAATGGGTCGATGGACTGGGCCATATACCATCAATTCTTGGGTGAGAACCTCCTTCCGTCAGCCAGGGCATTGAAAATGGGTCGTGGATGGGTATTCCAGCATGACAATGACCCAAAAAACACGGCCATGGCAACAAAGGAACTGCTCAAGAAGAAGCACATTAAGGTCCTTGAGTGGTCTAGCCGGTCTCCAGACCTTAATCCCATAGAAAATCTGTGGAGGGAGCTGAAGGTTCGAGTTGCCAAACGTCAGCCTCGAAACCTTAATGACTTGGAGAAGATCTGCAAAAAGGAGTGGCACAAAATCCCTCCTGAGATGTGTGCAAACCTGGTGGCCATCTACAAGAAACGTGTGACCTCTGTGATTGCCAACAAGGGTTTTGCCACCAAGTACTAAGTCATGTTTTGCAGAGGGGTCAAATACTTATTTCCCTCATTAAAATGAAATTCAATTTATAACATTTTTGACATGCGTTTTTCTGGATTTTGTTGTTGTTATTCTGTCTCTCACTGTTCAAATAAACGTACCATTAAAATTATACTCTTTGGTTTTTTCGGATAAGTCACGTAGGTAAAATAAAATAAAAGAAAACAACTAAATTAAATCACGACGTTTCAGAGGCAACACAAGTTTCCGTCTTCAGGTGGAACAGTCACAGCAGAATAGCTGTACTAAGTGGGGAGCTCTTGAGACGACCGGGATTATATACAGGTTAAGAGGGGGGGAGGAGCCAGAAAGGGACGTGGGTGGGGGGGAGGGTTGAGTTAAGCCGCCTTTGGTTATGCTGCAGGGGGTTTTTGGGGGGAGCGATGGCATGCTGCACGAAAGCAATTACAACCCCATTTTTGTTAAAAAGCAATGGAAATGGCTGTACAATTATAAGGCAGCTAAAGTTTGACATACAACCCACTGAGAGTAATGGAAATGACTGTACAATTATAAGGCAGCTAACGTTTGACTTGGTTTATAACATATTTCCAATGGTTGATCAATTTGAAACCATCCTCTCGGGTGAAGTTGTGTCTATGTTTGTATATCTGGATGGATTCATGGACAAATCTTTGGTAATAACCGGGAGGTTTGCAGATAACTTTGGTATCAGAGAAAACAATGTCATGAGAACCCGCTGTGTTGAAACAAGTACAGCTATTCTGCTGTGACTGTTCCACCTGAAGACGGAAGCTTGTGTTGCCTCCGAAACGTCGTGATTTACTTTAGTTGTTTTATTTCATTTTACCTACGTGACTTTACCGAAAAAACAAAGAGTATGAATCCTTGCAGTCATGAAAGCTTCAAATCTAGAATTAAAATTATAGACTGATCATTTATTTGTCAGTGGGCAAACGTATAAAATCAGCAGGGGATCAAATACTGTTTTCCCTCACTGTAGGGTAGTTCATTTATCTGTTTAATATATTTAAGTGTTTCATGTATATGTAGCAATTACGTATTGATTATGTGTTTCTTTTGAAAAAAAGCTTAATCAATGATACCAACATGTCAATAATCAAGACAGGTCCTGAGCCATTATCAGTGCAGAGTAATTACATTTAGTAATATTCACTATCTGACAGAATGTTGTTCCCATTTTTTTAATGAAAAGTAAATCATTTCTAATTACATATAAAACTCTTTAGAATGTAGTCACTCACACACAAACACAACATTTGAGTGCCATTTAATATATATATTAATCTAATACTGTATTACCATGAATACTTATCGGTTTAGTGTGGTCAGTCAAAGACGCGGTCAAGCTTTGTGTATTTGTAAATTCTCCATGTAAATCAGCATTACTCTGGAATGGGATACCCAATGATGTGTAAGCTTCCCACAAAGACGTTCCAGAGGCCCGTGATCAAATGTTTGAGTTGGATAGCTGACATTGGAATACATTCCAACTAACTATTTGGATGCACCGTACGCAAAAAATATTATTAATACTCGCAATATATTGATAGTTGTATTGTAGCAAAGCTTAGTTAACAAGAGGAAAAGAGGCAAAACTAAATATAGCATCTCCTCAAAAACAGACCTCAGGTCAATCATCGGATGGCGCCGATGATGGCAGCCTCGGCCGGTTGGTGCGCCCTGTTTTGTCCAGTTTTGTCTTGAGAGGGGCCTGCTGTTCAACACACCCGTGCTGGTGAGAGAGACCTGCTGTTCAACACACCCGTGCTGGTGAGAGGGGCCTGCTATTCAGCACACCCGTGCTGGTGAGAGAGGCCTGCTGTTCAGCACACCCGAGCTGGTGAGAGGGGCCTGCTGTTCAACACACCCGTGCTGGTGAGAGAGGCCTGCTGTTCATCACACCCGTGCTGGTGAGAGGGGCCTGCTGTTCAACACACCGGTGCTGGTGAGAGAGGCCTGCTGTTCATCACACCCGTGCTGGTGAGTGAGGCCTGCTGTTGAGGGGCCTGCTGTTCAGCACACCCGTGCTGGTGAGAGAGGCCTGCTGTTCAGCACACCCGTGTTGAGGGGCCTGCTGTTCAGCACACCCGTGCTGGTGAGAGGGGCCTGCTGTTCAGCACACCCGTGCTGGTGAGAGGGGCCTGCTGTTCATCACACCCGTGTTGGTGAGAGAGGCCTGCTGTTCAGCACACCCGTGCTGGTGAGAGGGGCCTGCTGTTCAGCACACCTGTGCTGGTGAGAGAGGCCTGCTGTTCAGCACACCCGTGCTGATGAGAGGGGCCTGCTGTTCAGCACACCTGTGCTGGTGAGAGAGGCCTGCTGTTCAGCACACCCGTGCTGGTGAGAGGGGCCTGCTGTTGAGGGGCCTGCTGTTCAGCACAGCCTGCTGTTCAGCACAGCCGTGCTGGTGAGAGAGGCCTGCTGTTGAGGGGCCTGCTGTTCAGCACACCCGTGCTGGTGAGAGAGGCCTGCAGTTCAGCACACCCGTGTTGAGGGGCCTACTGTTCAGCACACCCGTGCTGGTGAGAGGGGCCTGCTGTTCAGCACACCCGTGCTGGTGAGAGGGGCCTGCTGTTCATCACACCCATGTAGGTGAGAGAGGCCTGCTGTTCAGCACACCCGTGCTGGTGAGAGGGGCCTGCTGTTCAGCACACCCGTGCTGGTGAGAGGGGCCTGCTGTTCAGCACACCTGTGCTGGTGAGAGGGGCCTGCTGTTCAACACACCCGTGCTGGTGAGAGGGGCCTGCTGTTCATCACACCCGTGTTGGTGAGAGGGGCCTGCTGTTCAGCACACCCGTGCTGGTGAGAGGGGCCTGCTGTTCAACACACCCGTGCTGGTGAGAGAGGCCTACTGTTCATCACACCCGTGCTGGTGAGAGGGGCCTGCTGTTCATCACACCCGTGTTGGTGAGAGGGGCCTGCTGTTCAACACACCCGTGCTGGTGAGAGAGGCCTACTGTTCATCACACCCGTGCTGGTGAGAGGGGCCTACTGTTCATCACACCAGTGCTGGTGAGAGAGTCCTGCTGTTCTGCACACCCGTGTTGGTGCGAAGATGGCGCCAATGATGGTAGCCTCAGCCGGTCGGTGCACCCTGTTTTGTCTTGTTTTGTCTGTCAAATCAGAGTTTTGCCAAGATTTTCGGAGTTCTCTAACAAGAGACGAACTTTTATATATCAGGGAAACAACTCCTGTGGATTTAATTCCTACTTTTCTGCTTCCAGCGGCAGAATTAGTAGGCATTCTAGTTCAATGCCGCGCTAGGCTTTGCTCAAGCAGCGAGACGCCGCCCAAGGGGTAAACGGTCGGGGGCTCTAGTACGGCTACGCAGACGCGGGATCCGAACAGTGCTTCCGAGCTTTTTCCTCTCCAATGTACGTTCACTGTACAACAAAATGGATGAACTTCAGCTACATATGGTAAAAAACAAAGACTTTCTTTCATCATCTGTTTTGTGCTTCACGGAGACATGGCTGTGTGATTTGATTCCGGACACTTCGCTAAAACTAGCAGGATTCCATCTTGTAAGATTGGATCGTGACATAGCACTCTCCGGCAAGACGAAAGGCGGTGGTATTTGTTTTTACATTAATAGTGGCTGGTGTGTAGATGTCACAGTGATTCTGCAACATTTTTCTCCACTCCTTGAATCAATTTTTATAACCTGTAAACCGTTTTACTCGCCTCGCGAGTTCGCGTTGCTTATTTTGGTTGGAGTTTATTTGCCGCCTTGTCCTCAGGTTAAAGAGGCCCAACGCATGCTCGCCGATCAGATTCTGAGTGTGGAGCGAGCAAATCCAGATTCGTTGGTTATCGTACTTGGCGACTTTAACAAAGGTAATCTCAGCCACGAACTCCCCAAATACATACAATTCATTAAATGCCCAACCAGAGAAGGGAACACTCTGGATCACTGCTACACTACAGTCAGTAGAGCATACCACGCCGTCCCCCGAGCAGCACTAGGACACTCTGACCATGCCATGGTCCACCTGATTCCTGCATACAGGCAGAAACTAAAACTCTGTAAACCTGCTGTAAGGACATCTAAACAGTGGACCAGTGAGGCTGTGGAAGATTTGCGGGCGTGCTTAGACTGTACTGACTGGGATATGTTCACGACTGCTACCAATAGTCTGGATGAACTCACAGAGGCTGTGACGTCCTACATCAGCTTCTGTGAGGACTGCTGTATCCCAACACGTACCAGGGTGAACTTTAACAACAACAAGCCCTGGTTCTCAGCAAAGCTCAGAAGGTTGAGGTTGGAGAAGGAGGAAGCGTTTAGGAGTGGGGATAGAGACAGATTCAAGGAGTCGAAGAACAGGTTTAGCAAAGCGGTGAGAGAGGCTAAACGACTGTACTCAGAGAGACTAAAACACCAGTTCTCTACTAACGATGCTGCTTCTGTCTGGAGAGGGCTCAGGCAGATCACCAACTACAAACCCAGAGCCCCCCACACCACTAACGACTCCCGCCTAGCCAACGACCTGAACGAGTTCTACTGTAGATTTGAAAGACAATTGGACTGTCCTGAACCACCCCTTCCCACCCAAGAGGCCCCATCCCCCACCCATACTACAGAGACGACTCTCTCCTTTCAGGAGGGAGAAGTTAATAGACTTTTCAAGAGGTAGAATCCACGCAAAGCAGCCAGGCCGGACTCTGTCTCTCCAGCCACCCTCAGGCACTGCGCTGACCAGCTGTCTCCGGTGTTCACCAACATCTTTAACACCTCCCTGGAGACATGCCATGTACCAGCCTGTCTCAAGTCCTCCACCATCATCCCTGTGCCCAAAAAGCTAAGGCCAACAGGACTAAATGATTACAGACCGGTCGCCCTTACATCTGTGGTAATGAAGTCTTTTGAGCGCCTGGTCCTGGCACACCTCAAAGCCATCACAGACCCTCTCCTGGACCCCCTTCAGTTTTCCTACAGAGCCAACAGGTCTGTGGACGACGCAGTTAACATGGCCCTCCAGTTCACCCTACAGCATCTGGATGCCCCAGCATCCTATGCCAGGATCCTGTTTGTGGACTTCAGCTCTGCCTTCAACAGCATCATCCCTGCCCTGCTTCAGGACAAGCTATTCCAGCTGAACGTGCCCTACTCCACCTGCAGGTGGATCACAGACTTCCTGTCTGACAGGAAGCAGTGCGTTAAGCTGGGACAAAGGTCTCTGACTCCAGGTCCATCAGCACCAGAACTCCTCAGGGCTGCGTCCTTTCCCCACTGTTCTTCTCCCTGTATACCAACAGCTGCACCTCCAATCATCTGTCCGTCAAGCTCTTGAAGTTTGCGGACGACACCACCTTCATTGGGCTGATCTCTGGTGGGGATGAGTCTGACTATAGGTGGGAAGCTGACAACCTGGTGACCTGGCGTAGCCAGAACAACTTAGAGCTAAATGCTCTAAAGACGGTTGAGATGGTTGTGGACTTCAGGAAGAATACAGCCCCACTCACCCCCATCACCCTGTTAGACTCCCCAGTCAAAATTGTAGAGTCCTTCCGCTGCCTGGGCACTATTCTCTCCCGGGACCTCAAGTGGGAACTGAACATCAGCTCCCTCACCAAGAGAGCTCAACAGAAGATGTACTTTCTACGGCAGCTGAAGAAATTCAACCTGCCAAAGACAATAATGGTGCAATTCTATACAGCGATCATTGAATCCATCCTCACCTCCTCCATAACCATCTGGTACGCTGCTGCCACTGCCAAGGACAAGAGCAGACTGCAGCGTATCATCCACACTGCTGAGAAGGTAATTGCCTGCAATCTACCAACCCTCGAGGACCTGCACACGACAAGGACCATGAGGCGAGCGAGGAAGATTGTGGCCGATTCCTCCCACCCTGGACACTCTCTGTTTCAGCTACTCCCCTCCGGCAGAAGGCTTCGGTCCATCAGGACCAAAACCTCATGCCATAAAAACAGTTTCTTCCCATCTGCTGCTGGCCTGTTAAACAAGGCCAAGGGCTAACACTGATATTAACATTTTATCTACATAATGACACCTTACCGATATTAACTATGTTAACCTATTTGTATTTTTTATTTTTTAATTATATCTTAAAGCTATTTTATATTCGATGTTTATTCAATTTTATATACTTCAGCCCCTTGGTGTTAGTTAGACTTTTAACCCTTATTATTATAGTAAGACTTGTTTAAAACTTATTTAAAATTTTAGATTCCTATATGTTGAATGTATGCACCATCCTGCCAAAGTAAATTCCGTGTCGGTGTGAACTTTCATGGCAAATAAAACCCTTTCTGATTAATATGTAAATAGATACCGCAATGTGTGCATAACAAAGATATGTATTCTTTTATCTTCCACAATAATTGGATTCAATTCCGCAACAGTTACAATAATTAGTTTGCTTTTACTATTACATTATTTGAGTGTTTTGTTCTTTATATAGGACCTCTAGAATTCAGACGACTCATGTCAAGTTGTCTGCTAAAGATACAGGTCACCATACTTCAATGGGGAGTACCTGTACGCAGACAATAACGGGTATTGCTATTTTAGTGCACTCAAACGACAGGAGGTACACGAACAATGTGCATGCACAATGAACAAGGACGTCGATTACCATCTGAATAACCCAACCGCAATGGGTACCCATTGTAATATATATATCCATTCATGAATCCCTCCCCCCCTTCCCACGTGGCGGGCTTACGTGACGTCATCACATCTATCCCCCTATTTAAGAAGCGAAACAGGAGGATTTCTCCACGAATACGGTTGTCTGCCAGATGATGCTTGTTGTAATTACTGGTGAAACATGGTACTCAGATTGTAAATGTTGTGGATTTGCTCTCCAACAAACCGGTGTGCTGTGCTAGTAACGATTTGGCATGTTCTGTTTACGTGACATACCTTTCTGATTGGCTCTGTCGGGTGGCGGTGGGTTTAACAACACATTTATATTCACGCAATCTAACCAATAAAACGTATACTAAAGAGCCTGAGGATCTCCACTGTGTTATGTGGCAAAAATAATCCTCATATTTATATGTGACTAAAAACATGAATCATATTTTGTATGAAGAAAATAACATACATCTTAAGTGATTTTTTTCTCATTAAAAGTTTGTGTCCATTGACAAAATGTGTTTGAATTTGAGATTAAATATGCGTTGAGAGTATTTGGCTGCTATAAATGTCCACATAATATGCCACTTCGTTGAGCTATCATTTGTGGTCACGATGCTTCTGAATACGAGCTATATAGCTCAATGGCCCTTACCTGGTATAGTACAAATAATTTAGTTTAGTTTAATAATATCATTTGGGTGGTGGAGGTTATGGTCGTGTCATATGTTGCAGAACATTAGAGCAAATAGATATTTGAGCAATCATTGCCAACATCCTAAACAGGGCCAGGAGACATTTCACTTTGTGTAATTGTAATTCTGAGGAGAATGACGTTTGGGTCAAATTACACAAGATGATTCCAACCAATGTGTCGATTGGTCCATTGTGTTTCCCACCATTACTATATCACCTGACAAGACTTGTGATTGGCTATTCATTTCCCACTTGATAGGATTGTGCCCCAGGTGCTGAGGTATAGAATTCATCTCTGTGGCAACGAGCACCTATCAGTGACCCATCTCAGTTAATGCGTAATGGGCTGAGCACAATAGGTCAATCAGTATGGTCAATATTCATCAATATTCACTGTTACCTCGTCAAGTTCCCTGAGATTAGCATCAGTCTACTTTGAGAGAAAAAAATAGTAAAGTTGAAGCCTGTGCATCACTTTACGAGCAGGCAGGCTTGCTGGTGTTAATTTTCAAAGGCATTTAGTTTGCCCTTTAAAAAAAGGACTGCAGTTAGTATGCCATACATATAGCGCAATGATAATCAAAAGATGCTATTTGGCTGTCCGTGACATGCATCTGCCACGAGTAACACAATGTTTTAAAGCAAATTATCTCTAGATGTTAATGGGCTGATGTGTATCCCATTCCAACTTATATGTATTTGGTAATTTTGTAAAAAAATAAATCCTCCCTGGCATAACTATTTTTTGTTTATATTGCGGTTAATCGTAGCTGCTGTAGTGACTTGAATTTTACACACGCCGTTCGATGCATGCATCACGAGCTTAAACATTAATGTTACTGGAAAAATATATGCATTGTACCACCCACAATTAAAACTACTTTCCACAACGATCATTCACGGTAGTCACTAAATCGAATGCATTCACCACAGGTGTAAGTTTTCGCGGTTGTTCTGTACAACTCTCCGATGTGTTTTTGGGTTGTACTGTATGTTCCTCGGCAAAATATGTAATTCTTCTTTGGTTCTTTCGGTAAAGTCACGTAGAATGAGAATAAAATAATAAATTGATAAAATAAAATAACACAATAATATGCTCACGACGTTTCGGCCACAACACAAGCGGCCTTCATCAGGTGAAGGGGACGAGACTGTCTGGAGGACAGCGCTGTCCTTGCAGTCACGAAAGCTTTAAATCGAAAAATATGTAATTGTAGAAAAATATATTCAAGCTTATTTGGGAGTGTTTCACTTATTCCCAGCAAAAAAACTGTTGAGTATAAGTTGTATTCTATTGCTGACTTAACATTAGCTAATGTTAGATCATTATTTGGAAATAAGACATTCGTATGCCCGCAAGTGCAGCCTTTAATTTTTCGTTCTTGAAAAATTCTTCTAACATTCCAAAACGCATTGTGGCATGTAGCAAATTGAGTGCGCATATCCATATCACCATTAACATATGATTATAATTATTAATGAGGGATATAGTGGCACAGTGGTTCGAGTCACGAGGCTATAAGCCTCGATACCTGAGTTTGAATCCCGGCCATGGCTACGATCAGCGGTGAGAGATGTCTGAATTGGAATTAGTCCTTGAGTCCTCATTTACTAAACTACACAGGGCAGAATGGTGAAGTGTGGTCATACACCCCCCCCCCCCCCCATTAATAACTGTGTAACAAAAACAAATTTTGTTCCTGGGTCGTAAGTGTATTTCCTAATTGCGTATGCCTCAAAGTACAGAAAATGGTCACAAAAGCAAAGTATGTGGGGAATAATAGCCATTTTCTATACTTATTAGGCATAAGCAATACAAAAAAAATATAACACTTAGTACCCAGGAACAAAAATTGTGTTACATTGTGTAATTACAGGACATTGGGAGGTCTTCATCCAACAAGTGCCTTCACAAAAGGACTGTAAATAATTATTCGACATAAACTAACTATAATAACCGTACTCTTTGGGTATTTCGGTTAAAGTCACGTAAATAGAAAAATAAAATAAAAAAATCATGACGTTTCGATCGCAACACAAGCAATCGTCTTCAGGTGAAAAAATACAGCAGGCGAACTGCTGAGGCAGGAGAAATACAGCGAGAGAACTACTGCAGCAAGAAGTTATATAGGTTTGAGATGGGTACAACCCAAGGGTAAGTGGAGGGGGTTAGAGATGGAATTTACAAGAAAATGTAAGATCGCAGAGCTAGGTATACCTCGGCCATTGTATTGCTAGAGATTAGCATGTCAATCTGTGAATGTAACCCCACGGTTACGGTGCTGAATAAGCCATTGTATTGCTCGAGATTAGAGATTAGCATGTCAATGTGAGACGGCTCCCGCAGCAGCGGCTGTGTTAATAAGACACATTCCACCTATTAAACAACGAGAGCCACCGCCACATCGAGGAAAAGAGAAGCAGCGGCTATGTTAGTGACGCATTTAGCCTGTTAATGTAAATACATTTAACAAGGTAATGTAACTCAGAGAGTCGGAAATAACTGTTAACATCGGCAGGTAGACCCAAAGAGTACGAATTCCTGCAGTCACGAAAGCTTTAAGTTATAATAACCTCATTTAAGTATATGGAATTGTGCACTAAATTAACCGTTTACACTATCTTAATGCATAGGCATGCATGTGTTCTTTACATGCAACTTATACCCCCTCAACAATAAAAAAAATATTAAGGAAACACTTAAAGAATGAAGTGCTTTTTTGGCAGTCTTACAATCAAAACAAAGCTTCATTTACATAATTTTATTCACAGTGTACTATGTACATTTCAACAACAGATACACTTTGTGCAAGTGCAGTCTATTCAAACAAGACTGGGTATTGGAGTCATTGAATCTGGTTTGTGGGTTCACTATTAAAATCCAACATGTGCCTCATGCTATTGTGCTTTTAGAATGTTGTTATCTATCAATTTGTGTGGATATAAAATATCAAATAAACTCGTTTCTTATGAGCAACACTATACTACCTTGATGTTGTTTAGTTATTATTGTGTCTTCTATTAAGGCAGCTATCGTTTTTAAATGCCTCACGATATTCCTTATTCATGCTCTATAAATATGTTCGAATAAAATGCGACTTCATACATCACGAATATACATGAAAAATATAATGTGCAGTGGAAACATGGCTGATTGAGATGCAGTGTGAACACACATTTGCACGCTTGCTTGGCAAGTAGGCATGTGCAAGGTATGTATGTATTTTTGGGAAAGGTAAACAAACTGTATTAATGCAACAAAACTGACACCTTTTTACAAGGAGTCATGTTTGCATTGACCACAATACCTGCGGTCGAAAGGCAAACAAAAAACACAACTCTGATAATGTATGCAATGTCCTTGAAATTGATTGGTCCACACCCGAGACAGCTTTCCTTAGAGCCTAGTCTCACATGGTGTTGGACCAGATGACGCTACTGGCAAAGGAGGTTTCAATGGTATATTAATGCATTAAGAGTTCCGATTTAATTAATTGTACATGTGCATATGGAAGCAATATGAATGCAACCGACCTCTCCTTACCCTGTAGCCTATTTTACAGTAAAATTAAGCACACTGATTTTGCATTAAAATATTTCTGAACATTTATGCCTATCCTTTGGAATAAACCAGAACTATTGAATTGTGGAGATTCCAATTTCTATATTTTATTACCCTCCCAATTGACAATTATTTATATTGTACAAAAAATCCTTAGGTTCACCGATCTGTCCACCCATCCGTCCATCTATCCATTCCTCCCTCTGATGAAATAAAGATTTGTAAATTTGGCTACTGTCAAAGCATTGTCATCAACAATGCATTGTGAACGTCAGTGTTGGAAATCTAGGGGCAGTAAATGTCAATATAGCAGCTGCACCATCTCTTTTCATCTAGGTAAAACGTTTATTTTTGTTTTTATAAATGGCCTTGGACACATTTAAGCAGGGCATGGGGTTCACTCGACAAGAAAGGGAGGGTTCTTGGGGACGGGAGACAGGGGTAACAGTGATGTTACAATAGCAATGACATGTTGAATTGATATAGGGTGATGTAGAGGGCATGTGCATTTTTGTGGAAGGCTAAACTGAAATTTGGCTGTCACCGTTTTTTTTAAATATACAACTATCACTTTTGTGTATACAATTTCGATAATATATGTATTTGGATATTGCTGTCTATTTAACGTGTATTTTTTTAAAAAAAAATTTCATTAGCTAACGATGGTAAAAAAGCCATGTTGTTTTGCAGAATGGGAACACGTTTGGAGTATACAATGAGCTATGCTTCTCCAGACCTATGATGTTATGTTATCCTTGTCAATTCTGAATAATATCTGCAAAAATGTGCTTGCATTATGTTAATATTTTTTAACGCCTTTCATCTGCCGGTATTAACTTAAATTAAAGGACCCTTTGGTTTGGGCATTTATTCGTGTTTCATTTGGAGACGTTATTATTTTCTGCGACTTCAAAGAGCTATGCAGTTGATGCACAATTAACCCCCCCCCCCCAACCCGCCTCCGCCCCATCTAAAATGTAAAATAAAGCAGGGTGTGTTTTCAAATGAAAAGTTAAAAAACATTGTATTTTATGCAAATCCTAGGGATTGAAGAATACTTTAGGGAATCTCAATGGCGTTTAAGTAAATGCTCCTCAGCAGGAATACTCTTCCAGTAAAGGCAACAGCTGTGCTTCTGTTCCTAATTGTACTGCCGGTTTTTGGAGGACGCCAGTATTCAACCTTCAAAAAAATCACAAGAATTGAACAGTTGGCATTGCACTTGCTGCTAATTTTATGTTCCCTTTCATAATTAAACAACCTAATACAATAATAGTAAGTAACGTTCATGTGCAATGCAAACGTTACAAGTCGAGGATGATGCACGTGTCAAAATGCGTGCACAGAATTGTGGTGCCAGCCTGCCTGCGGAAACGGTTAGCTCAGCAGGAAACGCAAAGCAACACAAATCGGTTTGTCCATTGTTCGATTCCCATCCATGGGCTAACGTGAGTGGAGGGTGATGTCTGAACAGGTCCTAACATAGTATGAAAAAGAATACGTTTTTACCCTTTCTGGCAATAAAACAGGTGCTAAGATGTTCAAACACCAAATATAAACCTTTTGCAAGGAATCATGGCGGCATTAACCACACGCAGTACTTGTGGTGAACATGCAAATAAAATCATGCTCTGATAATATATGCATTGTCTTTGAAACTGATTGGTCTACACCAGAGACAGCCATCTTTAGGACCTAGTCTCGCCAGTGTCACCACAAGCACCACGTGTTGTTAATGCGTACATGATTCCTTGGAAAAGGTTTCTAATTGGTGTTTGAACATCTTAACACCTTTGTTATTGCCAGAAAGGATAAAACCTATTCTTATTAGGTCCTAACATAGTTGTGCACTGTTTATAAATCGACCCCTTTGGTACAGCAGATTGTTCAGACATCTAACTAATGCATACGCAGCACTTGTATGAGTGCAGTCGTTAGGGCACTGTTATCAGTGGCAAACAGAGTTCGATTACTGACAACATCCATAACACTGGTCTACAATTGTTTAGTTTCTGTATATATGGATGGTCTGTATATATGGATGGCTTCATGAACGAATCTTTGTTAATAGCCAGCGGGTTTGCAAATAACCTTCGTCTTATAGAAATCATATTCGCGTGAGCCCACCCCATTAAAACAATGATCAGCCACGGCCGAGGTATTGGTCCTACCGTGTTTCAGATCTGCCTTATGTTCATGAACACGGTCTGAGCCATGTTGCTTAGTTTCCCCAATGTAACAACTGCCGCAGACACAGCTTAGTTTGTAGACGCCGGGGTATTGCATGTCAGGGATCACATCCTTCACAGATGGGATCAGATCACAAATGTTACGTACTGTACTCTTTGTTTTTTTCGGTAAAGTCATGTAGGTAGAAAACATAATAGATCACGACGTTTTTATCGCCACACAAGCAATTGTCTTCAGGTGAGAGAGAGAAAGAGGCTGCTGAAACAAGTCCTTATATATAGAGCGGAGGGGGGGGGGGGGTAAGAAGGTGGAGGCTAGAGATTGTGTTAGTGTTAGGAGAAGTGACAGCAACAGGTGTGAGTGTAAAGGCGATCAGTATTACCTTGGTGTCGCAGCATCTCTTCAGAAAGGTGAGCAACTCGATAAGGTGAGCCTTCTTGTCTCGCAGTCTCACATCTCCTGCTGTCACTCTTTCTCATTTATTCTGGCCTTCACAGCCATAGGGGATAACTACAAACTGGGTCAGGACAGCCAACATGCTTCCTGACCTACAGCTCGAAGAGGCGAAGACCACGACGACAGCAACACGACGAGTTCCACTCCAGACCACGGCAGCCCCGACTGTGAGTCGGAGCTCGCCTTTTATCCTCCCTAGCGTGGCCAGGCTCCACGCTTGGCCATGCCCCCTTCTGGATTCCCCCAGAAGGCAACGGGCTTCGCACACGTGTCCCACTGGTAGACCGGGCTGCTACCCATAATCCCACTCTCTACCAGTCCCCAGCGCTACACGTTCCAGTTACTCATTCTATGCCACTACACATGATAATTTGTAGATGATATCCTCTTTGCTTTTGACTATTGTGGATTGGTATAATATGGAACTATTATATCGACTTCACATAATTATAATCCGAACTTAATGCCATTTTATTCATCTGGGCATACACTGATGAATAGGAAATCATATTTTAGACATTTGACTGATTGATATTAATTAGGCATAACCTTTTGGCACTTCACTGCCCCTCCTGCGAAGGTTTCCTGGCTTGTGAGAAGTTGGGATTGTGGTCTGGGATGTGTAGACATAATGGACTAATTTCTCTCTTGTGATAACTTTATTTGGTTTGTGCCATTTGTTTTTGTGCAATTTCTTAATGTTTATTATATGAGTTTTTCATTAGCTTTGTAGTTGCTATAAATATAATTTTTCCCTTATATATAATTAATGCAAAAAAATGTGGGATGCCATTTGCATGAATGACGATATATAAAATGAAATTATAATTAACAAAAATAATCATATATATGGAGATAGCTCTTAAGATTATGATGTAATTTATATATTCTAAATATAAACAAATGTATTTAATCATTTTAACAGGACTCATATTATTCAAATAACAGCAGACGTAACAAGTATGTTTTCACACTAATTTGGTGAATATGTAATTTTGATATAAAATAATTCCTCTGATTAATTAAATACACGAAACTAGGTTATTATAAATTGACCCTCAATTAATGTTACAATTTAACATGTAAATATATGATTTGTTACCACCAGCTAATTATGCAAAATGCTGGATAGAAAGACATTTCGAGCTAAAGTTCCTATTTAAATCGACAACCAATCGCACTTTGGGGGTGGGGGGGGGGGACAGGCCACCGAGAGAGTTGGGAGAAGAAATGAGGAGGGGTGGTTAGGCGACCATGAAAGCAGGCCTGGCATAGAGGGTTGGATGGTCGTAGCGGTTGTCAAGATCACAACGCTGTAAGGGGCGGGGGGGGGCGACTAAAATACGAAGGACACCTCAAATGTTCAAGTGAAATTTAGGGAGATGTGGAGAAATAGAGAAACATTGAGAGACACCACACAGAGGTGGCACAGAAAGACACGTGCAGAGGCATGCAGCGAGGGGACAGACATTGTGACCGCCACAGATCCTCGCAGCTGATGACCCCTAGGGGTGCAGATATTTTTTGTTCGCTAAGGATGCTGCTAATATACGTGAAGGGCAGCGTTGGGGCCCAGGTGTGGTGGCAGGAGAGGCAGTCGAGCTCGATTTAGAGATATATACCTTCAAGTCGTAAATCTTCCTTAAACAAAAAAAATCCTGAAAAAGAGTAGTGCTTTTTTTACTTTGAACCTTACCCGTGTATCGATAGTTCAAAGTTAATTTGCCATTTTATTTAGGGACTACTGCGTGTTAGCTCGGTGTAGTCTGAGACGGTTTTGTTGTTGTTTTGCTGCATTTCCCAATCTTGATAAATAGACTTGTAAAATGAATGATTTTATAATTGATTTATTCTTAGTGACTTGCTTACCATGTTCTCTATTTTGCACTCCTATCGTTTTTTGTATTGTTTGCTGTTGTAACGTGTTAGCCTGCCCATACTGATCATCTGTGAAAATGAGCTTCATAGCTGCTCGGATTCCTCCAGTCTAAATAAAGATTCTGATTTATCGGAACCCATTGCAGATTTCCAGAAGACAATGCCTCAAAGACAGAGAGAGACAGAGAGAGGGGGAAAACCAAGAAACAGTGAGCGAAAGAGATACATACTCGAAGAGAGACACTTAGAGATAAAGAGAGACAGGCACAGTGAGAGATAAGGAGACAATCAGTGAACAATGAAAAGAAAGAGACAGTCATACAGCACATCCAGACAAAAGAGAGACAGACTCGGAAAGAGACAGACAAGGAGATAAATAGGCCTGTCCATAAAGAACTGTTTATTTTAATAATTTTCATTTTAATTGTGGCAGTGCCCAAGCTAAACCAAATTACAAAGGGCACCTGAGCATGCTAAAGTATAGGCTGAATTGTCTAGAGTTCCTACAAATAAAGTATACGTCTAAAACTTTCAAATTTTGAAGATTGCTTTAAAGGGCATGACTCCTGGAATATGTTTGCCAGCTTTTTCACCCATACAACCAAAGTTTCTGCCCAGGGGATTCTATTTTCATTGCTTTCCATCCTACTCTCTTGGAACATGCTGGAAACGAAAGCAATTGCTAAATTTCCTCTGCCCCTGTGTCTCTTCAATCATGTATTTCACTGTCATGTTTCAAACATGACCCGAAAACAATCCCTTTTCATTGTGATATGTCTAAATAAACTCACACATTAAATGTGTGCTCTTTACGTTTAGTCTGAATATATGTAAGTATGAAACAATTGTAAAGAGACGCTATTAATGTATTTATTTATTCACAGTGTATTGAAGTATATATAGTATATATACAACTAATTATTACATTTTATGCACAACACATAGCAGCTCACACAACACTGCATATGGGAGGGAGCCCAACCATTCATGCATGTATCATGCTGACCAAATCAGATTTAAACAATGGGGGACATTAACTTTATTACCAACTTAAAAAATACCCTGCTAGGAAACCACCATCTGAAAATGGTTTATAGCTCTCCCTTTAGTCCATGGGCCAGAGCACCACGTAAACTGGAACCACACAGCATTTAGTAGTACAGATATATTTACATGGCTAATGAGTGAATTAATTTATAACCCACTAATTTCAAATGGTTATCATATAATTCACTTCATTTCACCACATTAAGACAATGGAACCACTACAATTATGCCATCTCAGGTGGTGCTGACTCATTGAAGTATCCGGTCTGGGTTCATGGACTACTTCAAAACGAAATACATTATACAGAATTTATATAATACCACCATCACCATCGTCCTCTTGGATGATAGCTTCCCCAAGCCATCCCCATATTCTAGATCCTGCAATATACAAATTCACGCATTACCTATGTAGTGGGTTCAATTGAGGCGCACACTTGAATCTGGAGGCAACACGTTTTATTCACTAACACCACAGGTAAGTCTACACTTAACGGGATAACGACTAAGGGTGGTGACCACCGCAGAGAGCTACATAACTACACACGGGAACACTATATAATCGGCCGGGTCAGCTAACATGCTGCCCGGCTCTTGACAGCTTGTCCGATGCCCGAAAACCGAAGACCGAGGACCTGGCTGGCGGATTCCATTCTTTGGGACAGCAACAACGACAACCCCGCCTACTTCTCCGCACCGGGCTTTTATCCCCCCCCCCCCCCCCAGATTCTTCTCGAGGGTTCTGGTTCCCCATCACGTGTCCCTATCACCCCCCTTGGGGGGTAGCCTCTTCCACCTCGTCAGATCACGTGTCCTCCATGGGTTCACCCAAAGGCCATGTCCTCACCCGCCTCTCTCTCACCGTTGCCAGGGCTATGCCCCGACAGTACCCTTCGTTACTTGATACAGTGAGCAAACGAAGCGTTCCACATTATAATACATGAACGTGTAGTTTATATTTAGTTTTTATATATGTGTGTTTCACATATCTAAGCAAATATACTTTTATGCTTTAATATTTCTCTTTCACGATTTAAAAAAAAAACACCTTTCATATGCAGCTTGTAATACATGTGTTGTCCTCCTTACAAAAAGAAAAAAAGTATTTCTGTCACTATATACAATGCAACCGCCTCTTTGCAAATGGAAGAAGCTAACATGTAAAATTGCATGTTAGTTTTAAAAGGTTGGCTATTGTTTTGTTCAGCAACTTCAATGTGTAATCAGTGGGATAGAAAACTCTGCCAAAATGTAGCAATACTACATGACATCTCTGCCAATATTTTCACGTTCCAAATACTTTGGATCATTGAGCATTAGCTCAAGGGAGGCTGTGACCTTCACAACACATGCAAACCCACAACATGACACGGATTTGGCATGGCACGATTACCGGTCATGCTTTCTGAAGGCTACATCCTTGAAAATGTAGCTGCAGTGACTTTCCCATAAACCATGTATTTATTTCTTTGTACAATTTGTACGTAATGGATTTTGGCCATAGAACATAAAGTAGACTAGCTTTAGAAGCGTTTGCATCTTTGCACAGCAAAGTCATTAAAGCAGCAATGACCTATGCCACTCAACAACTTTGCTTACAAGAAAATAATTTCCAAAATGAATTGGTACAGCTGAGAAACCTAAAACAGAGAAAGAAAATAAATATCCACATCTTTTTTTCTTTTTTAAATGTGTAGTGACATAAATGTGGTCACTATGGTGGTTAGCGCCAGCTACCTTCACAGGAGTGGAACTGTGGGTCTTGGGCCTCTCTCGGGCACCAGAGTGGGTATGCCATGGAAGCAGGCCCTTGGGGGCATAGTTCTGGTGACAGTGATAGAGAGGTCAAGTGAGAACATGAAAATCTGGGTGACCTCAAGAGGGCACGTGACCGGACGAGGTGGCAAGGGGGGCCCAAAAGGGGGAGAGAGGGACACGTGATATAGGGGCCAGAGTGTTCGGGAAGGATCTGGAAGGGGGCGTGGCCAAGGACAGAGCCCGGCCACGCTGCGTCCGATAAAGGCCGAGTCCCAAGCCCCAATCGGCGCTGTTCTCTGGAATAAACCCTCAGTGCTACGTCTCTCTGATCTTCAGTCTTCGCTCGGCATCGTGGGTCAGTCAGAATGTTACTGACTGACCCGGTTATGTAGTTGCCCCGTTGTGGCTTAGTTAATTCTCAAAGTAGCTATCACCTATGTTGTTATTCAGTACGTTTATGTTGTTACCCGGTTGGGGTGTTGGAATAAACGTGTTGTCTCCAAGTCAAGTGTGTGCCTCAGTGAAGAACACTGTAAATATGTTGCAGTCATTTACTACACATACAGCCAGTGTAAGCAATCACTGGACATCCTACAATCCTACTTGTTAGGCTACAAGTTAAGACTACTTACCTTCCTCCAGACAATTGCACCTATATACATATCTGTACAGAAGACATATCTGTATGCTTTTTCAATGCTTTTCAATCCACTGCTAGAAGATTGCCTCGACATACCATGACAGTTCTGGAGGTTGTTTGAAAGTACTTAATCACGCTGGTCAGTGTGGGTAGCGACCGGACTCATTGAAGTTAGCCATGTCCAAGAACAAAACGTAGGTGGCCAGGTTCAGACAACCATGAGTGAATCCCTGTGCCAATTTAGACTGGCGGTCCAAATTATGCAGATATTTTTCACCATATTTTAAAATTGTATCAAATTAAAAAGTAAACTTTTATTTTTATTAGCCATGTGAGAACTCAAGAGGCCAGGATAGAGTCTCATTTTCAAAAGTGACCTGGGTATCCAAAATGACAAAAGCAAAACAAATAAAATCAAGAACAGCAATGCAGCAAATAAAAATCAGGGAAACTGAAAATATCGCCAAAACAAATCAACGTAAAATAATAATTCTCTATTGTGCAAAGTTGCCTCCGGCAGATTATTTTTAGACTGATCATCATATAATTACAAAATTAAGAGACTATTTTACTGGCATGTTAACAGATATATGTCAAACGCAATCTACATAATAAAAATGTGAGTGTGGCGAGTGCAGGAAGCACTGATCCAGTAAACGTGCCAAATTGGGCCAAAATTGACATCTGGTTGCAACCTTTGGACCAATGTTCCATGTTTAATGGGGGCAGGTGTGGTTGCTCATTCCGCACAAATTCCGCATTCATGTACAGAATGTGTGCTTCCCTTCCAAAAACTTTTTTCTCCATTTTCATAACTAAAATTCGGAGCCAGGTTTTTGGTATTCTACACATGTTGAAATGTAATGGAATGGTGTCTCAATCACACACACGAATGTGACAATGACAATAACGACAAAGGGAAACAATGATTAAGTGTTTTTCTTCTGGTTCAGGCCACACGTTGAGCATTTATTCTCTCAAACTTCTACTACAAACTACTGAGGGCATCTTCAGGAGATGAAGCAAGACACCTCCATTGGTCTACTCCACTATATATGATCTGGTTTATCCTAATTATCATGTTGGCCCTCAAGTCTTATGTGATTGGATAGTAATTGTAAGATCATTAACCCCAACTCTGATTGGTTGTTTTGCCTGTCTTTGCCAGTCCACACTCATTCACTGTACAGTGTAACTATGCCGTATACTATTAAACATATTTAGATGCATGACATTACGTGTTTGCTATGTACATGTCAATCAACACCCTGGACACCCTTGCACATGAAATGTTCTAAGTCAAATTATTTTTCAGGTGAAATATGTCAATTAATAAATAATACAAGTTGCATGTCTGGCAATGGTTCTGGATGGAAAAGCTATTTGTATGCACCTCAGTTTGTATCCATCTTCCCTGGTCTGAGCAGAGGAAATCGCCAACATTTAAAATGCACCACAACATTTCAATAGGCAATATTTAGACAGAGTTTCTGACTAACATTGGAAATCCTGCATCAGGCACTTTTTTTTCTGCAATCATTGTTGAAGGAGCCGAAAAAAAGTTCTGGTTGAATTAAATTCTTCAGAAGGATCCATTCCCCAAAAGGTCAACCAGCATACATGTTTTTCGAATTAAGACTGTTATTGACAAATGTGTTGGGTTTTTTTGTTAATTGTGATTGTACACCATTGTCACCGCAACATCGCCCAATGATTTGTTGAAGGAGTTGAGTATTGCTTTATACTTAGCCTTGGGACATCTCTACTTTGAGTGGTAATTTGTAACCTGACCCAGGAATTCTAAGATATTGATTTAGTACCAATGCTGCTTCTGAAGAAAAAAACAGAGCTTCATCCTTGCCCATATCATAACTCACTTTAAATGTCAAATTTATTGTCACCTTCAAGTGCATCCATTTTAAACATGTAAGCACGTATATTTAAGTCAAAATATAGCAGTTTTTATTTCATGCAACTCCATTAACACAACTGACGTGCTTGCGTGCGGGGATGGAATTCCTTTCCAGCTCAGACCCCGCCTGCTTGCCCTTCGCCACATATATAACCTCTTGTTGTAACAGCTCTCTCGCTGTGTTCTTCCTGGTTCAGCAGTTCCACGGCTTCTTTGCAGCATGCCCCCTCTCCCAGTTTCATTGTAGACTTCTCAGCCTTTATTCCATTATCTTTCTCAGAAAGAGGAACACATGTACGGATTAGAAAAACAAGGAAGATATTTAGGCGGAATGACGGCCGACAGTCAAAACTGATGAGGGAGTACACGTCTGAGCAGACAACCACTGGGGTGATCAAGCGATGAGATCAGCTCATGTGGGAGCAATATGGATTGTTGCATCATGAGACCATGAGCAATTGTAGCAACTTGGGGAGGCATTTATCCAACAGCAGATAGATCACCACTAATGATGGTAATTGCTGAGGAAGATTGGTTATAGAAATCAATGAAACGCTGCACAGCATCGCCGACTTTGAGTTAAACTATGCACTGTGCATTTATTCTAGACTCACAGGAGGTATCGGGGGCAGGCTCAAGTTGAAATTGCAGTGAGGCGCCTGGAGAGCTTGGCTTTCTGCCACAGAGCATTTGCTGTAATGGCTAATTCAGGCTTGTATGTAAGCCATATTTCCAAACAGCAGAACAAGTTGCTTCACACCCTGTTTACAGAAAAATGCCATGGAATGTTCGGACACGGATCAGGCCACTCATTATTCCATATGCCCTTTAAAATTGTTTCAGTGAATACACTTTAGAAAATAATAAATCAATGTTAGATCTTTTCAAACTTTATCCCATGACTGTTGTAGAAATCCAGGAGGCTCATTGCGTCTCTTTTGTTACAGAGCTTAAATAAATGCAAGGCTCTATCACCTCAGAGCCAGAACGAATAACAAGCAGAACATGCCAATTGTCATACCACACATACTGCATCCTAGCAAACCATCCAGACAAAAGCCAATATTTAAACTAAGAAAAGATTTCATATTTATTTCAATACTTGTAAATGGAAGATACATTTACAATAACGAAACATTGATCATTTATAAATGTCTTTTAGTTCTTTAAATGGAAAACCGGTGAGTACATCCTAGCATATATTCCATATCTGGCAACACTTTGCAAATTTAGGAAAAGCATATCGATATATTTAAGAGAGCTTGTTAACAAACATGCAGCCAAATATTCGATTGCCCCTAAACCAAATATTTTACTCGTTGGTACCACCTGAGATGGCAAAAATCATTGTACCAACATCGTTAACATATAAAAGTTACTTTCCAGGAACCTTATGTACTAAATATATTATCACACAATCCATGTTCATTTTTGCCTGACACAGACTGGTATCTCTAAATATTTAACACCACCCATGGTTTCACAATACACAAGGATGTGCACGGCAAATACAAATCTCTAAGTTGTATCCATACCACCAGCAGACAAAAATTGAATGTGTGGCAATGTCATTTAGACAACTAACTCACAATAGTTGATAAATGTGGCAATCCCAACAGACAGCAGCATAAACAAAGACACAAAAGTAGACTGGTTTCATCCTCATTAGGACTCATCAGCACAGTAGTCTAAACGACAACTCAGTCAGTTCCTTTGAGCTAGTGGTCTTGACATGCAATTCACACATTTGCAGGTTGTTGAATCTATTTGTTTTGAACTCGCATTGTTTTTCCCGTTTTGATGGGTATCCTCATCATATACAGATTTGAACCACCGTATTCTGCTCATGTCCATATAGTAAAATTAATACTTCTAGAAGCACTTAAACAGCAAAACAATAAATGGAGAGTTTAAAAGTATAAAATATTATTAATATCATATGCTGGAAAGAGCGTCACCGATGTATCTAAAGCACTAGCACTGCCCACGCATGAGTGGGATATAACTTAAGTACATTGCAAGCGATATGTACTTCTTGATATTCGTTTCCCAACGACACTTGTTAGCATACTTTGAATCAACGTAAACGAAAATAGATTAACATATGAACATTAACACCGACAACGATTTGATATTAACAACAATTTTAACAATGTGACATTTCAACATCGATGTTAATATCAACACCACGTGTATAAATCGTACCAAAGACTGCCCTATAACTGTGGCCGAAACGTCGTGATTTTTTGTTATTTTATTTTCACCTACGTGACTTTACCCAATAGAACCAAAGAGTATGGATCCTAGCAGTCACGAAAGCTTTAAATCTAGAATGCCCTATAACTATTTTATAACCACGACTGAAGCCAAAATATACCCACAACTATTATGACAACGTCAACCACATTATAATACCAGAATACTGAAGCATGTCCATAGTAAATGTAAATTAATGATAAAGCATGACTGAGACAACACACATTCCTCGTAAATGCAAGATAAATATATCTACATACCTCGTTGCGAAAGTCACTATCATAACCCCAGAACCAAGATATTAAATTATCTTTCTCTCATGAGGTTTCGTACTCCCTGGCAGATTAAATTATTAACTGGGGATATGTCAATATTTAGTTGCGTCCCATCAAGATCTATTAATAATGGAAATAACTTAAGTAACTGCATTTAAAGCCATTTAAAATTACAAATCCATCATCAACATTTACAGTTTGGCGGTGCATGCTCAATATTGCGACAGCTTCCTATAATTACACATCTGTTCGAACGCAAGCTGAACAACACCTTAAGGTCTTACAAAACTGATTAAATTCTCAATACAGAGAATCCCATTATATTTTAGTATGGTATTTTCAATCATTCAATTTGCAATGCTTTAAGTGATCCACTTCATTAACAATAACGCCATCTTTAATATTTTGTCAATTTAATTTGTATTAAAATTAAACTATATATTTAGTAATGACCTAATAAAGATACAAGAACAGCTATGCTGGGTAGATGACAACTTACTATCATTCTCAGCAGAATATTTAAACCAGGTGGCAGTATATGAAGGCTGTATCATTATTTACCCACGACTGTAGTCACGATGCACTACATTAATCCATCGATATATTGTTATAATTAGATACTTCTTAAAATTTCACTGTAAGTCATTAGGGCTACATGATGTTAATAATAAGAAAGACATTCTAAAATGTATTAACTGGACAAAACTCGCACCAAAAAGGCGAGACACAACACAGGAGGCAATGATTATTAATCTAGGAATTTGTGATATAGATATAACATCATTTAATTATTTTAGAAGCAAACAGCTCTACAGAATGCTCTTCTTAATGATGGTTCATGACGCGTGTAAATAGTGACATGTGTGAATACATGAGGGTCGGAGTGAACTAGGTTGCATTGTCGATAGCAACACTACACTGGATGCTACAAGCAAACGTTATGACAACGTGCTAAGTTCTGGAAGCCCCGTCTTTGGAGGAAAAGCTTTACAGCTGAAAAATGCAAGCACTTCCACCACAGCCCATGCTTGCTTTGAATGCACTAGCCAAGAAACCGCCACACAACCATAAACCTTCGTGACACATCCACTTACTTTTGTTTCACAAAGAGACAGTGCAATAACGGGTTAATGCCCATGAGTAAGGACAATAACAGTGCTCACGTCACTGAGACAAGAACAAATAACACGGAACAAAATATTTTGCAAACCTCTCAACAAAAATGTGAATACATGTGAATACATTTTTTTCCGAAAGAATTTGCTTTCCATTATTGCATGCGTATTGTATGAGGTGTATATATAATAAGTAATGCAATGCATAATTCTGAGCAGAACACTTTCTCTAAGAATTATACAGTATTATGATTGCTTCTGGCACGATGCGATTCAAGAGTTCCCCCTACAGCTCATTCACACCAAGTTGTATTTATAAACATGCAATATTAACCAGCATGGTCGTATGTAATGTAGAAACCTTTAATTTAAAGCTTTCATACGTCGGGGTTTACATAGATTTTAAACAGCCAAATAATAGTCTCCGTATGCTCAATAGTACCCAGGTTGATTCACATCTATAGGAAGCCATAAACTGTACGCAAATAAATGTTGCTGCTCAAATGTTTTTTTCATCGGAACTGTCAATATTTTTTTTCACACAAAGAAGTTGGGCAAACTGCCTTTTGACACTTATAGTGCTTATTGCCTATATATTACCAATTTGGGAAATCAAATAAAAACATGTGGAGAGGAACATTTAAAAGAATAGAACATTCACATCTCCGAGCGGCCTGTGGAGAGCTGCCTCAAGATAGCAACGTGCTGACAAAACGCGAGGCAGATGGATAACTTTACAACCAGGCAGAGCGACAGAGCATCAAGACCATAGGATTATGAGCAAAGAGAGCCACCGATACCCGCTTGCCATAAGCCACGAAACTTGAGCTGCCATCCTTAGCAGGATGTTTCCATATTTTTTTGTTCACTCGAAATGGCCACGAATGTGGGCTGAAATTCAAAATTCTCTGTGTCTGATTTCACGTCACGTCCTGGCACAATTCCTAACATCAGTTGTCAGGCCAAGCGAATAGACCTCAGCAAATATGGAATAAAGGTGTTTTAAGTGGTGGTATAATGTAATTTTATGTTGAATTTAATACTAAGCATTTTGTCAGCAACAGTGTTAATCTATATACAGTGAGGGAAAAATGTATTTGAGCCCCTGCTGATTTTGTACGTTTGTCCACTGACAAATAAATGATCAGTCTATAATTTTAATGGTAGGTTTATTTGAACAGTGAGAGACAGAATAACAAAAAAAATCCAGAAAAACGCATGTCGAAAATGTTATAAATTGATTTACATTTTAATGAGGGAAATAAGTATTTGACCCCTCTGCAAAACATGACTTAGTACTTGGTGGCAAAACCCTTGTTGGCAATCACAGAGGTCAGACGTTTCTTGTAGTTGGCCACCAGGTTTGCACATATCTCACGAGGGATTCTGTCCCACTCCTCTTTGTAGATCTTCTCCAAGTCATTAAGGTTTCGAGGCTGACGTTTGGCAACTCAAACCTTCAGCTCCCTCTACAGATTTTCTATGGGATTAAGGTCTGGAGACTGGCTAGGCCACTCCAGGACCTTAATGTGCTTCTTCTTGAGCCACTCCTTTGTTGCCTTGGCCGTGTGTTTTGGGTCATTGTCATGCTGGAATACCCATCCACGACCCATTTTCAATGCCCTGGCTGAGGGAAGGAGGTTCTCACCCAAGATTTGACGGTACATGGCCCCGTCCATCGCCCCTTTGATGCCGTGAAGTTGTCCTGTCCCCTTAGCAGAAAAACACCCCCAAAGTATAATGTTTCCACCTCCATGTTTGACGGTGGGGATGGTGTTCTTGGGGTCATAGGCAGCGTTTCTCCTCCTCCAAACATGGCGAGTTGAGTTGATGCCAAAGAGCTCCATTTTGGTCTCATCTGACCACAACACTTTCACCCAGTTGTCCTCTGAATCATTCAGATGTTCATTGGCAAACTTCAGACGGGCATGTAAATGTGCTTTCTTGAGCAGGGGTATCTTGCGGGCGCTGCAGGATTTCAGTCCTTCACGGCGTAGTGTGTTACCAATTATTTTCTTGGTGACTATGGTCCCAGCTGCCTTGAGATCATTGACAAGATCCTCCCGTGTAGTTCTGGGCTGATTCCTTACCGTTCTCATGATCATTGCAACTCCACGAGGTGAGATCTTGCATGGAGCCCCAGGCCGAGGGAGATTGACAGTTTTTTTGTGTTTCTTCCATTTGCGAATAATCGCACCAACTGTTGTCACCTTCTCACCAAGCTGCTTGGCAATGGTCTTGTAGCCCATTCCAGCCTTGTGTAGGTCTACAATCTTGTCCCTGACATCCTTGGAGAGCTCTTTGGTCTTGGCCATGGTGGAGAGTTTGAAATCTGATTGAGTGATTGCTTCTGTGGACAGGTGTCTTTTATACAGGTAACAAGCTGATATTAGACACACTCCCTTTAAGAGTGTGCTCCTAATCTTAGCTCGTTACCTGTATAAAATACACCTGGGAGCCATAAATCTTTCTGATTGAGAGGGGGGTCAAATACTTATTTCCCTCATTAAAATGCAAATCAATTTATAACATTTTTGACATGCGTTTTTCTGGATTTTTTTGTTGTTATTCTGTCTCTCACTGTTCAAATAAACCTCCCATTAAAATTATAGACTGATCATTTCTTTGTCAGTGGGCAAACGTACAAAATCAGCAGGGGATCAAATACTTTTTCCCTCACTGTATACAATAAAGGGAAATTTGTGAATGTGTCTAAACTTGAAATTTGCCACGTGGGTAATTTCCAGACTCTCAACCATGCAAAATTTATAAGAAGACTTTTGTATTATTATTATTTTTTTTTGGGGGGGGGGCGCAATTATGCATATATTTTGCACGGCAAGTGAGCTGTGACGTCACATCTGTGATGTCACCCGCATGCGGAAGCGTCACGCAGTGTGCCTGCTGATGTCACGCACTCCCCAACCCTCCACGGGTACAGTGCCATACAAATGTGTTGCAGGTCTAAGGCGTTCTTCGCTCAGCATTGCTTTATTATTTCAGTCGTTTACTGCCGTACGCACCCTGAAAGTTGCGTGTGTCTGCAGCAAGCGCGTGTATGTGTACCTATGGACGCGCGCGCGTGTGTGCGGGGGGAGCGGTGCTGTTAGCTACACGGGGGAGACAAAGGCGGCCGGGCGTGGTCAATCCAAGTCCCGGGCGAAGCCAGGTAGTAAAGCTAGTATTTTATATAGTTTTAAGCTGTTTATCAAGGCACTACTGGACGAAGGTCTCCCCATTTCTGTTGGTCTTGAGCATCGCTTCGACCATACTTCACCATGCTGATCAATGTGGGTTGGTGAAGGGGGGTACCCTGCAGAACTGGCTCAGGTATCACTCGCTACTGTTAGCAGTGGCTGGGATTCAACGTCAGGAAACTGTTTTTTTTAGTCACAGGAGTATTTCTGCGAAAGTCTTACTTGGGATTTTTGGAAAGACTCGTCCCTACTCATTCGATAACTTAATAAACTCAACCCCATCTCTATATGCTCCGTCTTCCAGGCTCCGTTCATAGTAAATCAAGAACTTTTCATTAGATACATCCAGTTGCATATAATTTTCAAAATTGCTTACGGAACTTCATGTTCTGTATTCCCCACATTATAGTACCTCTAATTTTCCCAGTCAGAACGTTAGATTGAGTCTTATTTTCTCATTACATGTCCAAGAAATCTAACATTCCTTCCTGGAATTATTCTTGTTATCTTTTTGACATAATACTCATCTTGTCTGTCTATTAATTTTGTATGTCCTTTAAATAAGTAATATTAAAAAATACTTTAAAAAAACGCTTTAATTAAATGTACCGTAAGAGTAATGGCAAAACTCCAGGAAGTGGCCCTGAAGCTTGCCATAACGTAAGAGGACCGTGGTGATTTACAGCCAACGTCACTTGAGCGTGGACAATTAAACCCAAGCTGAAACATAACATATAAAAAAGATGGTTTAAAAATATATTTTTTTAATGATAGAATATCGTATTGTCATCAGTATGACATAAGTATACCAAGTTTGCAGTCGATACCACGTTGGAAAGTGGGTTAAAATTGAGTTACAAGATTTGAGGATACGGTAACAACAACAGACAGTGAGTTAAATAAAAGCGTGTAATAAAAACACATTTTCAGCCAACTCAAAATGCAGACTTGAGTCAGCTCGAGTTGGTTGTTGCATGGGAACCTGGCGTAAGAGGCCATCAACTGTATACTGTACACTGTCGATTGTCTAGAATGTATAGAAGAACACATGTAACTACTGAACATCTGTGAACCTGCTGGACGTCTGTGAACAAGAGCTTTATAGCTCATCGGATTCCTCCAGTATAAATAAATATTCTGCTTCTGTAACTATTCTATTCTCGTACATTCAACTAATAGTATGATAAAAAAGTTAAACAATGAACTGTCAATTGAGCCTCATGCACCACTTTATTTGCATGAAAGCTAAAAAAGCCAAATGAGAATATTTGAATAACAATTTTATATTCTATGCTCAAGTACATTTTAACAAGCTGCCTATGCCATCAGTCACGTCTCCTACAAAACACACAGGCCTGCTGCTGCATCTGATCAAATAACGAGCTGTTGACCTGCTATTGCTGAGCTTGCAAGCTATTCGAGTAAAACCTCTCAAAGCCAGACTCCAGTAAGCCGGAATTTGGCACAAGTCGGAAAGGTCACAGAAGTAAATGTCTACGAGATATTTTTTTGTCAATATCAAATGTGTCTTTGTGCTCTTCGCCTTTTTGCCATTCTTTGGTCTAACACTGGTGATACAAGGCCATGAAAGGATGCTCTCTGGTGTAGGCCAATCAGTTTCAAGGACAATGCATGCATTATCAAAGCCTGTTGTGTATTTTACCACAAGCATGTGTGGTTAATGCAGACTTGATGCCTTTGTGATAGGTGTCTATTTGGTATTTAAACATCTTAACACCTGCATTATTGCGGGAAAGGGCAAAGCATATACACTTTTTTTCATCATTGAGGTACACTTTTAAACATTGGCAAAGTAAGATGCTATCCCCCCGTTCATTATAATACACACTGTAAAATGTGTTTGCACACTCACAATTCTAAAGCTGTGTACCTCTGTTGTATGGCATTTTAGTGAATATCTTCCCTTTGACGCCACGTGCTCTGGCAAGTACTCTCTCATTACAAATGCATTTTAAATTGATTTAGCAAACAACCAAAGTGCATCCTTCAAACCCATTAGAGAGATTATTCAACTCCATTTTCATTTATCTGCTTTCCGTCATATTTTTGCAGTTTCTGGTAGCTTGTTTTATGAATATTTTACCTTACCTTCCAATTATGGTACATTGGCCATTATTAAGCGAGTGGTTTCATCTTGTAGTTATAGTTTTTGCATTGTTTCTTTATCCTCTTTGACAAAGTTAAAGTATCGCTTGCATAGCATCAGCATGTGATTCATTTGATTTGCTGAGGATAAGACGTTATTGGCAATCTGTGTTTTTTCCATGAAAATCAAGTAAATTCAATTTTCATTTCTCAATCTGGCCTCGTCCGTGTCCCTTTTATAGGCTTCTTATTTCCAATAAACATTTCCATTATCTTCATATCACTGTTGGCTGCAAACTTGAAGATTTTCTCTTCTCTCATGTGTCTCTCTAATGACACATGTGCCAATCATCGTTTCATCTCTGCTCAACGTTACCTACCGTTGCATTGCAGTCAGCCATAATGATTTATTTGGCTGTGTTTTAGTCCTCAAAAAAAAAACACCACGAATGATCACATTGAAACATTTTTCATCAGTTGTCCAGTGGAATGACGAGAGCATGATGCTAGTTGTAATTGGTGGAGGTTCAAAAGGTAAAGAAAGGCAGCCTTTGCAAAATGTGAATCCATGAATGTCAAATGCAAAAATACCAAGTGTCACTGAAAGTTATTCAACCATTTCCGAAACACCTGATATAAAACAAAACATGTATTGCCGTACTTCTCTAAGAAAGTGTTTCTCATTTATACATACATCCACAGCAATGTGACATGACCATCCAATTATGAAACCTTTGTCTAATTTTCATTGATGAAAATAATGACATGCATCAGTTATGGCAAAACAAAATGCAAGGGTTAATCATAAAAAAGTGTGCTGCAGAGAAATTAATTTCAACAACGTATGTTTATCATTGTACATCAAGGGTTTAGAGCCGTACTCTCAATTAAATGAATAATAAACAAACAAAAAGTACCTTACCATGATAACCTGTGACTCCGCACCAGCAATGGAATGGCTGAATGCTCGCGAAGCATATACGCACGATGTTGAACTGTACACTGTTTCCAAGTGACATTGCAAACAGCAGCTCTCTAAATGGCACAATATGGCTCAGCGCATTGGATTAAAAGGAAGATAATTCAACCAAGTAATCCTTGAAGAAATCGGTTTCACATCTGCACATCATCTCGGTCCATGCTATTGTAAAGGAGAGCCGACACAAGGGTTGCAGGGGGTTCGGTGTTTATTCCTCTTCTGGCATCCACACCTCTCTCCAGCCGTCTCTCAATCTCTTTCCCGCCCAAGGCCCCCTCTTCCCGCCAGCTCTCTCCTTATATCTCCTCGATTACCCCTCCCCCTTCTCCTGTCACCGTCCCACCAACCCTCCTATTGGTGGGAATCCTTCCCCTGACACCCCTACACTATGTTTAATCTATGTTGCCATGCCCCTTTAAGGGTAGCACCAGCATGTACAGAACTAGTTTTCACACCCGAGGTGTTTTCATTTCTTCGGCTTTGAGAAGAGGTATTGTAACCAAACAAATAAACTTAAACTTCACAAATGTTATCCCTGTGTTGCATCTCCTGAGACACCTCTTTATGTGTTATTCACGTGTTGAGGCGTAAATGATGACTCGGAGGCAGATCTTCATGTAGGGGCTTGCGCCAGTTGGTTTTTTAAAGACTTTTCTTCACACACGACTCCGTGTACTGCACACTCACTGCCTACACTCCACACCAGGGGAAAGGTACTGGGGATTCCCAAGCACACTCACAGGCTACCCTAGCCTGGTGCTAATTTCCCCCTACCCTGGGTCCCATCGCTCCCCCAGGGGAATGGTACTGGGGAGGTCCCTAGCACACCCGCAGGCTACCCTAGCCTGGTGCTCATTACCACTACCCTGGGTCCCATCGCTCCCCCGGGGAAGGGTTCTGGGGAAGGTCACTAGCACACCCACAGGCTACCCTAGCCTGGTGCCAATTTCCCCCTACCCTGGGTCCCATCGCTCCCCCAGGGGAATGGTACTGGGGAGGTCCCTAGCACACCCACAGGCTACCCTAGCCTGGTGCCAATTTCCCCCTACCCTGGGTCCCATCGCTCCCCCGGGAGAAGGGTTCTGGGGAAGGTCACTAGCACACCCACAGGCTACCCTAGCCTGGTGCCAATTTCCCCCTACGCTGGGTCTCATCGCTCCCCCAGGGGAAGGGTACTGGGGAGGTCCCTAGCACACCCACAGGCTACCCGAGCCTGTTGCTAATTTCCCCCTACCCTGGGTCCCAACTTCCAACTACACCCATTCCTGGCTCCTCGCAACGACCTCGAACACGTCACGGGTCCCAACCTAAATATCCCAGGGGGACATGATGTCACCGTCCCGCCCCTTGTGCATGACGTCATCCAGAAGTGACGTCATTGTACCAGAGGGCGAGCGTGACATGACATTACTAACTTTGACTTTACACATGTATACATTCAAGAACACATTATCTAGAGAAAAGCAAGGGGAAAAAAACATTGCAAGCAATTATAATTAAGAGCAATCGTGTAACACGAGAAAACTTGGAAAAAATATTAATTTGGAGTGTGTTGTAGGTGGAGAATGTTGACATATAGAACTTGTTTTCACATTGAATGTGTTTACAGAGAAACACAGATATTCTAAACGTCTAAATGTGTAGAATAAAATCGTAGTGAAGCAATATTTTTCCAAGGATTAATTATAACTACAAATGTGTTTCCTTCATGTATATGTGGCACTTGAAAACTTGTATTATAATAAATGTTTTATGTTATTTGTGTATGTTATTGACATACATGCATGCACACACATACCATAAATTCGGCTCCATATTCGACAGGTTATGCATGCATATATACTTGTACGGGGTGCAATGGTGGCGAAATGTTAACTACCTCGCCTGGTATTAGGGGCTCATGGTCCATAAGAGGTCTTTGGGTTAGATTACGTAAATATAAATGTGTCGCTAAATCCGCCACCACCCGACAGTCAATTAGTAAGGTTTGTCATGTAAACAAAACATGCCAATTCGTCACAAGTCCAGCACACCGGTGTGTTGGAGAGTAAACCCACAACATTTACCATTCGAGTACGACGTTTCACCAATAATTACAACTAGCATCATTAGGCAACAGCCGGAATTGTAGAGAAATCCTTATGTTTCGGTCTTAAATAGAGGGGGTAAATGTGATGTTGTCACTTGTGAGCCAATCAAGTATTGTCTACTGACAGTTAATCACCATCGACGTATGGTGACCTGTATAGGCATGCAGTTAAACAGTGTATTACTTAATTCGCTGATAGTTGTATTTGGGAGTATTTAATAGTCATTTGGTGTTCTTTAGTCTCATGCTGATCATTTGTCCTGTCTGGCCAACATAGCATTTGCCACAGGAGCAATTAATCCTGCACACACCTTCTGTTGATAGCTTATTTTAGCCCTCTATTTAATCCATTGTATTACCGAAGAACAATGTATTACTGATGGTATGATGTTGATTACCCTATGAATAACCGAACCGGTAATGGATATCCATTGTAAATCATGCACAAATACCCCCCCCCCCCAGCCCCTGGCCTTCACATCTGATTATTGGTGAATTTCACCATGACCTATACATTTTCTTTGTTTCGAATTTGAAGGGTAGTCAAGATGTTACAAGAAGAAAAGAAAAACATATCACCAATGAAACTAGTTATTTATATTTTTTAAGTAAAACAAATAATTGGAAATCTGTCAAGAAAGCAACCAGAGACAGTGGAACAATTACAATGCACATCGAATGACAAAGTAGCCGATCAAGTTTGCGCATTGCATTTCTTGCACTGATTTTACCTTATTTTGACTGTTCAGAGCCTTGGATACACCCAGTAAAACCTAAGAAAAAGGAATGTCATATGTGGGCTTTTCATTAATTTTCACGATAACGTGTATTTTTTTTTTATCACATATAGGAATAAGCACGTGGGCGGTGACTCATGCGCTATACTTCACTTGGGGTGAGCAAGCATGCACTCATATGGGCGCTACTGTAGCGAGATGTTAACTACCTCACCTGGTATACAGGAGCTCGTGGGTTCCATCCCGTCCCTGATGCCTGTATGTTTGGAATTTGCATGTTCTCCCCGTGGTCACATGGGTTTTTATATGCAATATGTAATTACGACATGTGTTCAGATATCCCAATGACAACTCATACTGATGGCTGTGATAACAGATCCGCTAAAACATGTACACGTATTCTTACACAGTATAAAACACACTTAATACTTTATTATCAATAGTTACTTCCAATACTTTGTACATAATATGGCAAAACTGCAAGTATTTCACATGGTGGAAAATAGTATCTAGTAGACTTACCCAGAATAAGTTTGGTTCCTATAGCAGTTAGAAAAGAAGTTGTTTGTATTTCAGTGCAGGTGTTTGAGATGGATGCTGGGAATTTCATGGCAAGACAGGATAACCAATGAAGAAGTCTGAAAGAGAACATTGCAGGCAAGTGTTGTAGATATGTTAACTCCATCGCAGAAGGCTGTGGGTTCGATCCCAACCTTGACGCCTGTACTGTATATTTGGAGTCTGTATGTTCTCCATGTGGTCGCATAGATTTTTCTCCGGGTCCTCCAGTTTTTCCCTCCACATTTAGAACATGAATTAGTCTGGTATAAATTTACACATAAGCCACTTCGTCGAGCTATCATTAGTGGCCACGTCGAATCTGAAAAAGAGCTATGTAGCTCAATGGGCTTTACCTGGTAAAATAATAATGGTTTAGTACGAAAAAAAATGTGCGTTGTTAAGGTAAGGTGTGGCCCGCAATTCCGTGCTCACGCCACTGCTGGAAAAAAGGTCTCCACTCGTGCAAACTTCGAGAGTGTGGTTTAATCTTCTATATTGACCAAATGTGTTGAAAGATGTGGAAGTACCCACACTTAATCCAAGCACACGTGACCTGCCAATGTACTTACTGTGGTCGCACCCAGAGGTGGGTGCGGGGGTGGCGGATTTGAGAAATATTCCCAGTTGTTTCGAATCAATCCTGTAATCTTTGGATTGCAAGTCCAGTGTACTAACCATTATACAATGGCAGCTCGCCTTATACAATTAACACAATATATTGACACATATATTAACCACTGGTATTACAGATATATACATGTCTTTGCTGAAGTGTGGTGCAGTGGTGAGTGCAGTGCTATGAATCTGGAAACCTACGTTGCATTCCTGGCCACTGGTAACATCAATGCCAAACGATATCTGAACCAGCCCCTGGTTCTGGCATTCCTCCAGCACGGTGAAGTCTGGTCAAACGTCTCAATGACCCAGAGGGATCTTCATACAACAGAGATTGACAAAGGCATGGACATTATCCATATATAATTACATGTATTTTTATTTGACATTCTGACAATACAGTACTGTTCAGCTCAATAGTTATAAGAAAGCGATTTATAATATTCTGCTACGAATGTTTCATTTTTATTTACGTGGAGAAAAAAATGCGGAAATGCTATGTAATTTTAAAATAAAATATCAATACGGAATTGAAAATTCAAGGTTATGGGGAAATAACGTTGGCAAAGCTATGAAAACAAAGAGCATAACATTGTGCCTTATAGCAATGTATGCACAAATCACAAGCATCCACTTGTAATTAATTCAGTCACTTTTCGACATATTCATTGAGCCTGGTATTCTTTGAATTGACACAACCACTTGTATCAGATATATTAACGTGTCATTAAACAGCCATTTTAGATGAGCTGGCCTAAATTGTTGACATGTTGCTGCGAGGCATGTGCAGCACATGGACATGTGGATTTTTGCTTGCAAGCCGCTGCGGTTCTAAGAACGTTCACTTCGTAAATGGCTCATTACTCCCCCAAGGCAGAGCTCAGTTACCCAATGATTAAGGTGATGTTCTTTGTGAACATAACCTCAGATCCAGTGGGTTATAGGTCTATGTGGAATACAACTATTATTTGTTTCCCCTTTTTATATCTGCTACAAAGCACTTGTGTCAATGGCTATATTGTAAAAGTCACCGTGATGTACTGCCACAGAAGGGTCTACATTTACAAAGACTCCATGGTATAAGACATACTCCCACAAAACGTCTGAGACATTTTTCAGAGCACCTGCATCTCTCAGCAAACCAACTGTGATGTTTTATTTACAAAGTGAGCTAGGTCACTGCATTAACTATTTAATGATGACGTGACAACTTAAATGCTGCACTAACGTTTTGATATCATACGAGCACATTTTGCAGAATAATTAGCCACAATGCCCATATCTCATACTGTAGATTCCAAGCAAAAAATAAGGCAAACTCTTAATAATTGTGGAATCAAGGTCACACATATTCTTGTGCACTATAGTGGAGCACATTATAAAATGCCATGTGGCCTTGACAAGTTTTGTTGACCATTCACCCTTAGAGTGTCGCGCACATTTGTGTACAAAAGGAACACAACTCATTGTACCCTTTACGTTCGTTTGCATGGAGGCTACAATGAGTTTGACAAATGTAGACGCTGATCTACAACCGGATCTCTACAAAGACGCCAAAATATCTCTAGCAGATGGAAAGCAATCTTGGCAGCTTGCCATCAGCACCCAGGCTGAAATGGACGTGCATTTTTTTCGCATTTCGTCCATCTGTTCATTCATTAGCCAGCTGGAAGAAAAAAATAACTGAATCGCATAAACGCTCAGGAAAAGTGGTCTCACGAATCTGGTCGTTCACGTTTGAGATGGCATCATGTTATGATCGATAAATATAACTAATGCTTGCTGGATAACACATGTCTTGAAAGCCCAATGGCTGATGAACTAAAATATTAAATTTGTACGTGGCTAAACGGGCAGAAGCATTTTTTTGTATAGCCATAATGCTCCACAGCAGTTGGGTAAATTAATCATACACCTGGATAGACATACAGAGTGATCATTGTTCATGGCGGTGAATTATTAAATAATGATAAAAACAACTCTCAACAGCAATATGACCACAGAGCAACAAAGTAAAACAAACAAGGAAAGTATGCAAATGTACAACGGATATCCGAAGCCTGCTTTCCATGTTCCATGAATGTGTTCTACTCATGACCATTATTAAAAATGAAATACAGACAAGCAAAAAAATAGGAAAACAGCCAAGGGGAAATGCAGTGATCTATTCATGTTTTTTTTTTGTTGGGAATCAACCGCCGACAGTCCTCGTGCAAGGACACGATGCCATGTCTCATGCTGACAAGGAAGCAGTGCCGGATTATATCATAGCAGCAAAAGTAGCATATGCAAAGCATTTGGCTTTTAAGCTATAAATTCCGGTTCACTGATTCTGCACTTGCTCTATCACTATAGTGCAATACTGCCTTAAACTTTAATGAACAACTGGGTGTTTAAGGGTAGCGATTTGTCGTATTATCTGGCTGTATAGCAAATGAAAATATACAATTACTTTAGTATGCAAGTGAAACATTTGTGTTTTAATATTTACGTTTTTTTTTTATTTAGGGCCCCTTTATAACATATGCTACAGGCCACGCACAAGCTTAATCATGCACTGCAAGGAAGGGCAAGGTGGTCCTTTGCCTTCAAGAGATACCCTCAGAGGGGAGATGAGTATTAAACAGTGTTCTGAAGGACAGCCATTATTCTAAGGCTCTGTTTTTCCGCTTAACAGAAGAGGTTAGTGGTGCTTTTACAACTGGTAAATTCGAGGAAGTTTTGCGAGCACAGACACGATCATCAACCTAAAGCCGAAACGGATTCACTCACACGAACATAACAGTGTGCAATGGATGTTGGAACACACGCGTCACAGCAGGTATGGGGGTGTGCGTACACAGGAATATCCTGATATGGTGTTGTGTTTGGTCACGTGACCAGAAAGTGACGATTTAAGATTCTCTAAGCCATGAGGCAGGGTGTCAGCCAATACACAGAGTACAACATGGAGGCACAAATAGCATCTTAGTGAAGACAGGTGCATCTGTTCATTGTGGGACTTTAAGAAGCATTGTCTGTAAATTCGTTTATGTTCTTATAATACTGGAAATGCTGTAATGATGTTAGGATTGCCGTTATAATGCTATAAAAGCCTTTATAATGCTGTTACATTGTTATGATAAATATGAGGCCTAGTTAACAACGAAGCCTACCACTTGCATTATTGTGAATGTTACTTGTGATTGAATAAATCGAGTCAGATTTGTACCCATGCAACTGTAATGCGATCTTGAGAGCAAGGATGAAGAAGTATCTCATCCACAGTTCGGTGTTATGTGCAGTGCTGTACATTTAGGCTGCAGTATGGTGATTACACGAAGTGACCTTGTTTAACACAGTAGCTTATTCTCTTGTTGTATGGCTATTCAGTGCTAATGTAGGTGCCTGGTCCATCCAGCACCTATTGTTGAGTTTCATGTTATCTAAGACAATGTTATGATGCTCCTTGTGTTCATTCATTGTATCGATATTGCAAGGATTAACAGATGCTTTTTTGTGCTGTTTTTTCATCAGTTTTACCTCGTTCAATTTATTAAATACGTCGGATGTTCACCCTGGCTCTAAAAGTGTATTGAATGCGAGGTTAACTACTCGGATAGTGGTGCAACGCAGCGCACAGCGAGGCCAAGACATTCCATATACTGTTTTGTTATTCACTATTAATAGCAAAAAAACTAAACTTAATATATGTATTGAACTATGTTAATACAGGTTTGTTTTATACTATGTGATATATATATTATGTTATTAAATATTTATATCATTGACTATGTTACTTAACAAAAAAGTTTTGCTGGCTGACTTGCAGTGACATCACCGAGCGTATCTGCTTGATAACGTCACCCGCATCCCACAGCATTTTGGGCCATGCTTCGTGAATGCTTGACATCATGACGCCTCCCCCACACCCACACTCCATCCCGTGGCAGTGTGTCCCGGGCAAATGCCGTGGCCAGTGCTCATATACCTTTCAACTAAATAGCAGGTGTCCACTGCAAACACTAGAGATTTGGAATAATGCAAACGTGGCGTGAGGCAGTACCGGTTGTATCTGTACACACAGATCTGCCATGAAAAGGAACACCATGATGTTGCCAATTTGTCATTAAAATATTAAATATTAGTTTTTAACTTTTTGAGATTATCATCCATTACAATAATACTCCGTCTTGTGAAACTAATCCCCTTCTTTACTCTCTGCTAATAATACATTCCAGCTTAAAGCTCGTAGCAGCTAATGCTGCACAAAAATCACTGATAAAGATGTGATTGATATACATTCAAATGCAAACTAAAATCAGCGTATACGAGGTGTCATGAGATATGGTTCAGAAACACGGGCATTCATCGACAAAATAGAAAACAGAAATTGCCAAATGTGCAGAGAAACATGGAGATAAGTATGCATGTTTTACTTGTTTTGCACCATATGTAGCCAACCATGCTAATCGGAGGTGCGGGGGAAGGTCTTGGGAGTACTTTATGAAGAATAATGGAGGGGGGTGGGTGGGGCCGGGGGAGTAACGGGATCGCTTATGAACATAAGGCAAATAGTTTTTGTACAATTTTACACCACGTACGCAGACATAGGTAGTTGGGGTTCAATCGCCACTTAAAAAAAAAAAACATTTAACGCGGAAAAGAAAAATCCATGAAGCACGACTGCATTTTTGCTTTCAACTCGGGTGACATCACCGCGGCCACATGGTTTCGCGGCAGGCTCGAATTCAGAAGTTCGCGGTTCGAATCCAGCAGCTGCCCCAATTATTACTGCAGTGAGCGAAAGTCCACAGCAACAATACGACTACGACGCGCCGTCTGCTTCAATCACGGTGGGCGTCGAAGATCCCCCGGCGTCATTGGAAAGAGTTGGCAATTGTGTGCCAGTGACAGGGTCCGTCCACAATTGCCAAATTCGAAGAAAATGACGCCGAAAATGACCCCACTGGGACAATGCACAGCCATCACACCCCCCTTCCCCAAAGCTGGCAGACTTAATGCCCAAGGTCACTCTTGTAAACAAGCAGTTTTCAATCTAGATTTAAAAGTGTATATATCAGGAATCTACCAGAGGATTCCTGATATCGTAAGAAAGTGTTCCAGACGG
This sequence comes from Petromyzon marinus, assembly GCF_048934315.1. Classification (NCBI taxonomy): domain Eukaryota; kingdom Metazoa; phylum Chordata; class Hyperoartia; order Petromyzontiformes; family Petromyzontidae; genus Petromyzon; species Petromyzon marinus. The sequence goes on from NC_133671.1 coordinate 11,258,314, forward strand.
CCGCAGAAGCGCTTGTTTGGAATTTCACTGAGACTACATAAATGCTGTTTCCCTTTTACGTGACTTTACCGAAAGAACCAAGAATATGAGACAAAGCAGTTACATAATTCGACTAAGTGGGCATGGGGAGGGCACGTCACGAGAATGAATGATGGTCGAAAATAATGACAGTGGCAGGCAAGGGATAGAACGCGTCAGAGTACGTTCACGGATGAGATGGAGCGATGGAATCAGTTTGTGCAGTTGTCAAGAAGATAGTTAGATTGTTGCATCACATGATCATAAGGGGTGGCAACAGCTTGTGGAGGCCTTCATCCAGCAGTGGATTAAACATGGCTGAATAATGACAACTAAAATAATACTACATAAATGCTGTCGTTATTGATTTTACATTGTAGCACCCACATGTGAACACTCATAACGCTTGTTTTCGTGACACATTAACTTGGTATTAAATAGATACACCATTGGAATTACCAGCCTGACAGATAGGGTCACGTGTATGTGAGCTTTTCCAAATATATATTTTAAATCCTGATAAAAGTAGCATTTCAAGACGCCTGTGGTGCGAAACCCCTGCTGGTGGTGAGAAAAGATGGTAACAATTGCTCGTGACGAAAAACAGATAAGCCTGTGTTTGCCATGTTTCTCCAGTGTATCTTAAAATGTTTTCTCAAATTAAAAACATATCCATTCAAAACGGTGTATTATTAGGGGATACCTTGAAAGGCGCGTTTTCTTGTACTCGTATTCATTTTTGAAATTCCAACATGATTTCCTGATCATAACCTGTTCTATCTCGACTGAGTGTTGTACCATAGATTCTCCAGCAAGAGGCAGTATTACACTGTGGTTAGCCGTAAGATTTACACTACGGTGACATTTCAAAATAATGCCCTCTAGTGTTAAAATATTACGTTTTATAATAATATGATAATTGTTTTACCCTTTTATCTGGCAACAAAACTGACACCTTTTTTTACAAGGAGTCATGTTTGCATTGACCACAATACCTGCGGTCGGAATGCAAACAAAAAACATAACTCTGATAATGTATGCACTGTCCTTGAAATTGATTGGTCCACATCCGAGACAGCTTTCCTTAGAAGCCTAGTCGTTTGGCGTCATCTGGTACAACATCATGTGAGACTAGGCTTCTAAGGAAAGCTGTCTCGGATGTGGACCAATCAATTTCAAGGACAGTACATACATTATCAGAGTTGTGTTTTTTTGTTTGCATTCCGACCGCAGGTATTGTGGTCAATGCAAACATGACTCCTTGTAAAAAAGGTGTCAGTTTTGTTGCCAGATAAAAGGGTAAAAAACAATTATCATATTTTGCTACTGGCAAAGCAGGTTCCAATGGGGTATATCACGTTTTACTTTAAATGGTCGTGTAGAACCACAGAAGCTTTCCATGTGGATGCATTCGGAGCATTGTATGGTCAAGCTTCTGATGATTATATTATTATCGACAAGGCGAAACCTTGCAAGATGGACAATGGACGAATGTAAATCGGGTGGTCTTGGCATTGATTGGTGACCAGTCAAGGACTGGCCCTTCCCCCGTACCCCGGATTATCACGGTTGGCCACGTACGGTGTGAAATAAGTTCAACATCCATATAGTGAGTGGAGGTGAGGGAGCTCAAGATGTGTTTTGGTGAGTCATGTTGGAGGATGACATTTAAACCAGGTGAAGCATTTTAACCCACGTGCTTTTTTTTTCAATTAGCTCCTCCAAGATCGACAGTTGTGTCGATCTTGGTTTTTTTTAGTTCGTATTACTGGCATTCGTACGATGCCAGCGCAGAACAATAGGAGCTGTTCATAATAAAGGTTTTTGGGTTAGATCGCGTAAAAACACCTTTATTATGAATAATATTGGTCGCGAAAGCCTACGTGTTAAACTGAATAGGAGCTGTATAAATAATACCGCTTCTGACGCACCGAGACATTCTTCAGATCGGCAGCTGCCCCCCGTGACAAGCGAGCGTGAGACGCCCGCCAAAATCGCGAGATTTCATCAGAAGTCGGCAACGCTCAGTGGATGATTAGTGGTTATTTTTATCAACGGGAAATGTTGCAGTCGTGCACTCACAAGGTGCGCGGCTGGTCACCATGCCGTCTTCTCCTTCCTTTTCACCTATATGTAATTTTAAAAAAGGATGCAGCAGCACACACACGTACAGTATAAACATACCACAGTAAATCGGAATTACAGTACGTATGTAGAACATCACTTCTGTTTATTTTTTAAGAGTAAACAACAATATGGTATTTTTCAATCAGAGTTCAGATACAACTGTTACAGCACAGCGTACTGAGCCGAACTGCTTTTTGTGTTTAGTTTTTGTCCTTCCCCCGCACCTTGAATTAGCACGGTTGGCTATGTACGGTGCGAAAGAAGTTCAACATACATATACTTAGCTTCCACAAGACTCTCTTTGGGGATATTGCATGTATAAATTATAATAATTAATATACTGTCACATTTAATGGAATCATTCTTTCAAGTATGCTAGTTATTTAACACAATGGTTTCAAATTAATTTCCTTAAAATCATTCGCGATTCAATATAAAGTACCGCTTTACCATAACTACAACACATTTACTGGCAAGAAATAAAATAAGATGAGACATGAGATCAGTGATGTATTTTGATTCTAAAGTGACCACTTTGAGTGTGACACTTTCAATACTACATCAGTCACAATTAAGCATTCCTGACAAGAGGAAATTGGAAGTAACTATACTTAAACCAGCAAAATTTAATATATGTCATTCATTAATGACGGACTAAATACAGAGGCCAAAGGTTATAAACGGTATTGTTATGAAACTGTAATGAAACTATATTTAAGTAATAATAGGCTTGCATCGCTATTTACATATATACACACTACACAGTAAATACTGTAAACACAGAATTTGAAAAATATGAATATGTAAATGTGTAATGCAATGCATCAACTGAGAGATGTATCTGCTGGTTTTGCTATAATGTGAATCCACACAAAAGCAGGTCATGCCATATTCGCTCAGCCCAATGTCCTCGTCGAACACAGAGTAATCTCGGTAAATGGTGTCTCCTAAATTACCTCCTGCGTGGCTAGTCACCGACAACTGCATATTGCCAGTCAACGTGACGGATAAAAATAATGACACACTGCTTTCACCTGTCCGAAAATGAGATTGAAAATAATAATGCCTTCAAGCTGGGGACCGGAGAGCACCATGGTGCAATTCCAAAGGTGTCACTGTGTGGAAAAACAACCAATGCATTGTTGCATGTGGAGTAGTAATCATCATTACTGTATTGTATTTTAATATAATGCATAACATGCTGAGATTAATTCCCAACTATAGCGAACAGCAGTGATGAAAGTTATCGGAGCCGGTCTTCACAAAACCACACTGACCAGCTTAGTGAAGTATGATCAAACAGTGCTCGTTACTTGCACAACATAGGGAGGCTGTAATACCAATACTGTGTATACAAAACCTCAAAGTACAGTTAGTTCTTTATTATCCATCGGCTTATTATCTCGATTGTGGATTAACCATTCTTGCGAAAAACAAATCAAACATGTTACGCGAGTGCTTGTTTAATTATGAGCTGCTCCTCACCTGTCGAGGTTCAGTGACTCAATCAGTGCCCACGTGACCACAAAAATAACTATTACCTTAAGCAACAATAACCCTGAGGGCATTCATCTTCACTCCTAGTCTACATCGGAAAACTAAATGTTGTTAATCTAATTTACGTGTGTTTTGCATTATCTGTGATTTTGTTAAACCCAGACCACCCCTTTCCTAGAAAAAAAGAGAGTTGGCTGTTCAAGATATATCACGCAAAAAATCATACACATCATGGAGAGCTCTTTGGTCTTGGCCATGGTGGAGAGTTTGGAATCTGATTGATTGATTGATTGTTTCTGTGGACAGGTGTCTTTTATACAGGTAACAAGCTGAGATTAGGAGCACTCCCTTTAAGAGTGTGCTCCTAATGTCAGCTCGTTACCTGTGTAGTGGAGTATGAAGGTGTGTTGTGGAAACTGCGCGATTGCATGATCACACGGACAGTGTGGGTTTATCTGGGGTCAGCCTATGGAGAAGGCGTAAACAGTGTGGGTCGTCTTAGGACAGCCAGGTGCAAAGGCTGAAATGATGAGGTAACGGTTGGGCCAATTAAGACAGAGGATCAGCAACGGCGGTGATTGGCTGTGTCTGTTGTCAAGGGCGAGGAGGCGTCGGGATGTCTGGAGAAGGACAGGTGTTTGAGGACGCGAAGCGTGGGGAGGTTCGCGGGCCAATTAATTAGCGATAATGAGAAAGGGGATAAATTGAGGGAGACAGAGAGACAGAGGTTGGTTGGAGTTGGGAGCTGGACGATGAAGACGCAGAGTTAGGAACGGAGTAGAAGCAGAGTCTAGAAACAGAGTTTGGAAACAGAGTAGAAACAAAGTTTGGAACAGAGTTGGAGACAGAGTGAGAAACGGAGTTGGAATAGCATTATCGGAGCTGAAGCAAGACGAAGTAGTTATCAGTGGAGTGAGCGTAGCGTTAGCGGAGCTGAAGCAAGACGAAGTAGTTATCAGTGGAGTGAGCGTAGCGTTAGCGGAGCTGAAGCAAGACGAAGTAGTTAGCAGTGGAGAGAGCGTAGCGATAGCGGAGCGAAGACGCTGTGTGCGAGTTGCTGAACGGAGACTCGCTGTGTGCCAAGACACTGTGTGCGGAGGAGCTGAGGAGAATAGTTAACAGTGGAGAGAGCGTAGCGATAGCGGAGCGAAGACGCTGTGTGCGAGTTGCTGAACGGAGACTTGCTGTGTGCGAAGACGCTGTGTGCGGAGGAGCTGAGGAGAATAGCCAGCAGTGGAGAGAGCATAGCAATGGCGGAGCTGAAGACGCTGTGTGCGGAGTTGCTGAACGGGGACTTGCTGTGTGCGAAGACGCTGTGTGCGGAGAAGTGAAGTGATAGTGGGGAGACAAAGGTGGTGAGCGAGACGGGCGGAGCACGGCGAGCGAGCCGTGGTGACCAGGATACTGTGGAGCGTGGAGGACATGTTGAATGATGTAAATAAAGCGGTGTTTGAAGAAAGACGGCTGTTGTCCGCGTAAAGTCAAACACTACACCTGTATAAAAGACACCTGGGAGCCAGAAATCTTTCTGATTGAGAGGGGGTCAAATACTTATTTCCCTCATTAAAATGCAAATCAATTTATAATATTTTTGACATGCGTTTTACTGGATTTTTGTTTGTTATTCTGTCTCTCACTGTTCAAATAAACCTACTATTAAAATTATAGACTGATCATTTCTTCGTCAGTGGGCAAACGTTCAAAATCAGTAGGGGATCAAATACTTTTTTTCTCACTGTATGTGTGATTAAAATGTTGAAGACAATGCAAATGATTGAATCTCCTTAGTTTTTATTATACTGTTGCTTTGCCACACTGTTTGGGATGCAATCCTTGAAAGGACACACTGACCTGAATGCTTTATATATTCATCTTTTGTATCAATTTGCAGGATTACCTCGTGCTTATGAGTAATTTGCAGGGTGCCACTGCACTCCAAAAATCAATAAAAAGTGTCGTGAGCAACTTCCAACACACTTCTAGTCGAAGGCTTCTTATTAAGAGCACACAGGGTAAAACACTTCGTAACGCGGTTACACCTAGGCTGTTCTAAACACGCAGCCCATCTCTGTCCTGCGCTAAGCTGGCTGGTTGACCACGTGGTCGGAGACGAAGAGATGACGATGGCAGCGACATAACCAGGACCCAGACCCCACGCTAACAGCCCCGAAACAGAGGTTCGGTGCTCCTTATATCTGCCTGGTGCGGCCAAGCTCCACCTCTGGCCACGATCCCTTTCCAGAACCTTCGGGTGAGTTCCCGGAGCTTCTTGACTGACTTCTCCCTTGACCTTTACCCCAGATACGCCTCTTCATAATAAGAAATGATGTAATGCAGCTATAACTGTAATTACCCTTACAGGCCGGCAGGTGTCACCGTGTCATTACACAAGGATCAAAAACCCAACAGTGGCCATGGCCTCAACATGGCAACTGCACATTTTTACGTAGTGTTATGCGCATACCTGACTTAAAGTAAAACGTGATATTTTAAATACAATTGTAACTTATATGTAGAGGGTGACTTGAAAATGTAGCATCCGTGACTGAAGACTTAATTAGACAGCACTGGGTGGTTTAAATATTCACAACATCTGTTCTGCCTTATCGACTTGTGTGAGTCATCTCTTCAATGGCACACATGCATTGGTGCCACCTGAGATGTTGCATTGCCAGCACCATGGCAGACACATAAAAGTTTAGGGGGAACCAAGTGTCACGTTACTTTATTTGCTTAACCCTCTAAGAACTTAATAGACTAGGACACATACATTTCAAGTGCGATATAAACACATGTTAACACTGCCTAGCGTGTGTACGTATAGTTTTGTCTTCTTCGCTCAAACTGCTGCTTATAATAATTATTTAATAAGAGATGATACCTTTATGGACACTATCTATTAAACAAAGCTATAGCATATATCGAAGCTATTGGAGAGGTAAAGCAATAACGTGGCCCTACAGTGCAAGTGTGTGTGTGTGGCAGGATGTTTTAATCCATCTTACGGTGTGGCCATTCGTTCTTAGCGACTCTGCTGGGCTTGCACACACATCCCGGCTCCTACAGTATAATTCACATTTTATCACGTCTATTTGTCGCGCCTGACCCAAAAGGTCATTCTCAATCCACACAATCAAGTCTTTCTCACCAAGATAGCACAATTCTAGTTGACATTTGAGCTGCCTATCAACATCTTTAACAGCGCAACATAATCAATACAGAGAATAAAAACTATATTTATAAAGAAACCCCTGCATTTTTTATTGTAAGTTCATTCTGTTGGAATGAGTCAACGGTTTATTTTTTACCTGAACAATTATGTAGTGTAATGAAGTTCCATTTTGAAAATAATCGCAATTAATTAGCTTTTAAGTGTAAAAAATCAGCTTTGATTGGCTAGGAATGGTCCTTTGTTCCAAAAATGGACACGGCAAATGATTGTCATACAAAATGAAAGTAGTTATTCATGGTGTACAAAAGAAAATACATTTTGTAGACTCAAGTAATAAATATATTGTAAAGCTTACAACGCACAAACAGTGACTTCGTGATAGCCTTCATGCTATAAGAACGAGGCAAATACAAAATGCACTTAACATAAGGGTACTCACAACGTGTATGCATGAGGTGTTGAATAATATCATTATAATAATGTTGCCACTTAAACCATTCAGTCCTGTTTGTAAAATCCTCGTCTGGAAGAAATGATGCACAATTACAAACAGAGGAGAAGAGAATGCTCTCTAATAAATATGTGCTACATTATGCAAGCAACTAAGGGCCAAACAAATACCATACGATTGTTACTCTTTGTTTTTTTGGTAAAGTCACGTAGGTTAAACAAAATTAAAATAAAAGAAAACAACTAAAGCAAATCACGACGTTTCGGAGGCAACAAGCGTTCGTCTTCAGCAAGATAGCTGTGACTGTTTCACCTGAAGACGGAAGCTTGTATTGCCTCTGAAACGTCGTGATTTGATTTAGTTTTATTTTATTTTAATTTTGTTTTACCTACGTGACTTTACCGAAAAAAACAAAGAGTATGAATCCTTGCAGTCACGAAAGCTTCAAATCTAGAACCATACGATTGTATTAAGTATATTGTGCTCTCAGTTTAACACGTAGGCTTTCGCGACCAATATTATTCATAATAAAGGTTTTTGGGTTAGATCGCGTTTATTTATAAATGTGTCGTAACCCTCCACCACCCGACACGGCCAATCAGCAAAGAAAAGTGTCACGTTGACAAAAGACAAATAATTCACTACTTCAGCCCACCAAAGAAAAGTGTCACGTTGAAAAAAGACAAATAATTCACTACTTCAGCCCACCGGTGTGTTGAAGAGTTAATCCACATTTACAAGTGAATTATTTGTCTTTTGTCAACGTGACACTTTTCTTTGCTGATTGGCCGTGTCGGGTGGTGGAGGGTTACGACACATTTATAAATAAACGCGATCTAACCCAAAAACCTTTATTATGTATATTGTGCTCTGCTGTCATGGTGAGCAATTTTAGATGCCTCTGGCATATTGAACTAAAGTACCATATTTTCCCGCATGTAACCCGCGGGGTATACCACTTTTTTACAAACAAAAGAAGACTCTGCGGGGTATATGGAGTTGCGGACTATCCCAAAAATATTTTACATGTGTGACTCGTAAACAAAATCATGGTAGGACTATCCACTATGCAACACTTACCTTTGACTAAAGGACTGCTGAATAAACCACTCACACTAAAATTGCACGTGTTATCACGTTTTAATTATTCGAATTGTTTGTACAATGAAACGACAATGTTTGAAGTGGGCGCACTTTATTTACTGGCGACGGGAGAGCTGGGTGGAGAGAGAGGTGGGGGGTTGGGGGCAAGGTAACGGCGATACCGTAGTGCCGCTATTGTCTGCGCAGTGCACAATCTACCAGTGCTAAAACTGTACTTACTTATCTACCAGTTATGTGTTATTTATTTATTGTATATTTACTTTTGTTACTTATTCACTGTTTTAAGTTCACTCGTTTCCGGTTAGTTTGTTTTCTTTGTGCACGTTATGATTTTAATGTTAACATTGATAATGGAATTATTACAAATGTAAACTTCGTATTAATATGATGGAATTAAGCTGTGGTAACAACGTTAAAGATACTAATTCATGCAGGGTATATGGAGGTGCGGGCTATCTTAAATTTGTTTTACACAAAACGCTATTTTTGCGGGGTATATGCGTCTGCGGGTTATATGTGTATACGGGCTATATGCGGGAAAATACGGTAATAAACCTGTGCAGGGGTATCGCGTGTTGTATTGGCGTGGCCACAACGTGATCAGATGGGTGGGCATATCTATTGCGAGTGCATACACCTGTGATACAGCGGTAGTGTAGCAGTTAAAGCGCTGCACAAAGAACCCGGCATCCCGAGTTCGATTCCCGCTCACCGCCAACCCTGGTGACGAATATCTGAACCGCGGTCCTGGGTGTCCCCTATGAGGACTCAGCGTCAAATGAGTACCTGGTGCAGTGTGTAAACATTGCCACTGGAAAGACAAAGGCGGTCAGGCGTAGTGCTGGCCACCCACCCCCTCGTGCCTCGTCCCAGCCTTCATATGTGCTCGCTTAACAGAACCACCAGTCTGTTAAGACTATTCGGGCGATCTTTGTGTTTGGTACAGTAGTTTGTCAACTTGACCAGAAATTTATTTAATAAATACACAGTAAATCAATTACTGCCACACAAAAGACACCCAAGGCATTAATTAGGAGTCCTTGATTAAGCCAATTAAAAATGCGACCATATGCGGTGCCCTCATTGGTCTAAACTCGAAAAGATACAAATGCTTTTCATGATGGGTAATTGGAAACTATTAATTTATCATATTTTTTAAAATTAGGTCTATTATTACCAACACATCTCAATTGTTACATGCTTCATATGCATTAAACCCTTCAATGGTAATAACATTCCAATATTAAAATGCAATTATATGTTTTGTTCCTTCCATTAAAAGCTATATAAAATATGTACTAAAATTTGTCACGAAAATAGAATATTTGTGTTTCTGCATGAATGTATATCTCCATGACATGAACCTGCAAAAGGGACAAAGAAACACGTGGTATCAGTAATTAGAGACGACATCTCCATATATATAAAAGGCAAAGTTGTGAATGTGTGTCTGTTCAAAATGTTTAGCGTACTTCCCGACATGCAACAAACTTGAAACTTGCCATGTAGGTACTTTCCAGACTGTACACCATGAAAAAATTAGAAAAATACATTTTTTGGGGGGGAGCTCAATAATGCATAATTTTTTTCACGGCAAGTGAGCTGTGACGTCAAATATGTCATGTGACCCGCGCATGTGGAAGCGTAATGCATTGTAGTGTAGCGGTTAGCGCATCGCGCTATGAACCCGACGCCCCGAGTTCGGTTCCTACTCACGGCTACCAGTGACGATTATTTACAACCCCTCCTGGACCTCCCCTAGGTCGACTCAGCCTCAAACGAGTAATTGCTGTGGTATGTGAAGGCGGCCAGGCGTGGTGGATCCAAGTCTAGGATAAAGCTGGGTAGTACAGCTAATACAATATAATTGTTACTTATTATAGAACATGTTAAAATAATAACGTGTTCTATTAAGCTGTGTTTTTTTGCTACAGCATGTGTGGCACATTAGGAATGGTCAACTCTTTTAATTATTTCCTCGTGCAGCAAGGGAGTAAAGTGTGGTTTTGTGAAAGTCCTTATGTGATGTGCAGTACATCAATGCACGTGTGTTCACCAGCATGCAATAACTGAGTTGGGCCTGTGGGTGGCTGGCAGGGTTATTGATTAACCAGACTTGTACATCAGTCACGTGGTTAATGGCGACTCGGTTGAGGATTGCAGTGTGTGACACACGCGCTGTTGCATTTCACAGATTTACCACAATAAATGTATTTCCCCTCGATTTGGAGCACCTGCCCACGTCCTTCATTTCGAGTGTGCGACACATGCATAATTTATAAATGTACTCGATTGTTGTCTGTCATCAGTATGATGAGAGGAATGACACATTTTGAGTCAAAATATTCAGATTATCCCCCAATAATAAGCCAATCTGTTACTAATATACACAAAGCCGTTTGATATCAATTGAGCTTTGAAAAGGTCTTGCAGAATTCCGAAGCATACTGTGTAAAATAAGGCAACTGCATCAGTTCATATACGAAATCCAATTAAGTGCTTTCACAGCAGGTCGCAAGCCTGATAATCTACAGTGTTAATCCCCAGGGACGATCATTAACATTTTGAGGAAACGTTTTATGATTTTATCACACCTGTTCACCAAGCTGAGAGGTAGATCGCATGCAGCAAAGTTTTAATTAAAACATTTAACACGTCTTCCAAATATTCTATTAGTTATATGACATACTATATCTGTGAGTGGTGGTGCAGGGGTTAGTGCCACTGCACTAAAACTATTAACTTGGCGAACAGAGTTTTATTCCCGTCATCAGTGGTGAGTTATAGCTGAACTCGGCCTCTGATACTGACACTCCACCAGTGCCAGTATCAAAGTATGGTAAAACAAAACATAGGTATTCAGACACTATGCTATTTATCTGGCCGCCTTAGATTTCCGACCATGATTAAGGTTCGTGGTAATGTATGTTGAACTTAACTTAAAGCTTTCGTGACTGTAGGAATTCATATTATTTGGGTCTTTCATAAAGTCACGTAGATAGGTTCAAAGAAAAAAACAATAACTACGACATTTCAATCACAGCACAAGCGGTCGTCATCAGGAAAAGGGGGTTAGCTTCTAAACGCAAACTGTTTCTAAAGGTTTGAAATGAGCTTAGCCCAAATGTCAGCAACATGGGCAGGGCAGCTAATGTTAATGTAAGTGGTGGGCAGCGACTGCGACAGTGGTAAGTTTTCCACCAATTGAAGGACTGCCAGGTAAAAATTTGCATGTTAATGTAAAATCGGTGAGCGGCCTCCATTGCAATCACGCTGAGGTGGCTATGTTAATGTGAGAGATTAAAATGTTAATGAAAGATCTCCGAGTCACAAGCTCTAGGTCGGCGCATGAAGATGGCTGTGTAAGTATGAGAAATTTTACCTGTTAATGTAAAATCGGAGAGCCTAAAATAACAACTAACATTGGTAGGTGATAGGATGGGAACATCACAGCCAGTTAAGACTTAAACTGGTTGATAACAATCTGCCAATGATTGCTCAGTTTGTACCCATCTTCTTTTGTTTAAATTGTCTGTGTCTGTATACATGGATGGCTTCATGAACGAATCTTTGTTTATAGCCAGTGGGTTTGCAAAGTACCTTGGTCTTAGAGAAATCAATTTTGCGTGAGCCCACCGCATTATAAAAATGATCAGCCATGGCCGAGGTATTGGTCCTACCGTGTTTCAGACCTGCCTTATGTGCACTAACACCGTCCGAGACATGTTGCTTAGTTTCCCCAATGTAACTACTGATGCAGACATAGCTTAGTTTGTAGACGCTGGGGTATTGCATGTCAGGGATCACATCCTTCACAGATGGGATCAGATCACGAATTTTATGTACTGTATTAAATCGAACCTGGATCTTGTGTTTGCTCATGATTTTGGCAATATTTTTGGTGACCCCTGCTATGTATGGCAAGGTGATGGTTGTGATTGGGTCCTCAGATGGTTCTTTCCTAACGGTTGGGGTGATAGTTTTACGGATTGTGTAGTCTGAATATCCATTCATCTTGAGAGTTTGGTGTACATGTTCCAGTTCACTGGCTAGGTGATCATGGTCAGAAATACATATAGCTCTATGGTTTACAGTTTTGTTGAGGGAATTCTTCTGGGATGGGTGGTGGTGGGAATCAGGTTTTAGATAGACATCCATATGGGTGTCTTTCCTGTAGACACAGTGTCCCATTGAGCCAACTGGTCTCTTTTCAATTAAAACATCCAAGAATAGTAGCTTGCTATCCTTTTCCACCTCCATGGTGAATTTGATGGCTGGGTGTATAGAATTGATGTGGTTGAGAAATTGGTCCAGAGCTGATCAGCCATGTGGCCAGATGACGAACATGTCATCTACATACCTCTTCCACAAGGATGGACGTAGAGTGGATGGCATCTGTCTCAAAATTGTCCATAAAAAATATTGACTACAACTGGAGATAAGGGGGAACCCATTAAGGTACCTTCAACCTATTTGTAGAATGTTCCATTCCAGGTGAAGTAAGTGTTGGTGAGGCAGTGTCTCACCAGGGCCAGTACAACATCATTCAGTCCTTGTTGGACCAAATCTTAAATTATTGCAATGATGTCGGGCACATGAACTTTGGTAAACAAAGAGACTACATCGAAACTAACGAACAAATCACCTGGAGATAGTGAGATGTCCTTAATTAACGAACCAATTAGGCTTCAGGAAATGTTCATGAGTACTGGACACAACTAAAGACGGCAGTTATAACCAAATGAGAGGATGACTATTAATAGGTGTCTATTAGCAACATCAGTAAGGATGAGCGCTTTGAGCTTTCTCAACTAAAAAAGAGAGATGACATAGTAATTCTCTCAGCCGACAAGGGCAATGCCACTGTCATCATGGACAAAACTACATGCAACAATAACATTCAGGACCGACTTAATGATGGTAGCTATACCAAAATCAATAGATATCCCACCTACAGCCTTGTTACGAAAACCAACGGTATTATCACCGATTCGACATATTTAATCAAACCAACCAAGCGGTTTTCCTTAAAACCCTCTGTAGCTAGACCACCCAGATTGTATGGCTTACCAAAAATCCATAAAGAAGGTACACCCCTTCGTACTAACATCTCCACCATTGACTCACCCACCTACAAACTGGTCCGTTTTCTGTCTGAGACCTTACAACCTCAGCTGTACTTAACTCAGCTCACTTGGTATCACTGTTTGGTTCTTTCGGTAAAGTCACGTAGAAAGAAAAGAGAATAAATAATATAATATTACGTTTCGATTGCTATACAAGCAACTGTCATCAGGTGTGAATGCAAGCTCGGAGAGAGACAGATATACAGAGAAAGACAAACACAGACACTGAGAGAGAGACATACACAGAGAGACAGAGAGAGAGACACAGAGGAGAGATACATAGAGAGAGACATGCACAGAGAGAGACACACAGAGACACAGAGAAATAACGCCACTGTGACGAGGAATTATATATGGAGAGAGGGGGGGGGGCAGAGAAATTAGCATGTCAATGAGATTGGGAGGGGAAGAGAAATTGGAAGTTTGAGAAAACAAACCTAGTAAACTTAGAGAGCAGCAGGTGGAGAGAAATTTGAAGTGTGAGAAAACAAACCTAGTAAACTTAGAAATGTAATGCAACACAGAGGGTCAGATAACACAACAGTTAACACTTTACCTGGTGGATTGCGTTCTTCCAAAAATGGCTGGTTGATTGCATTCTTCAAAATATTGCTAAATTTGAAGTTAAGTATGAGTTGTGTGAAAATCCTCCTCATAGAGGTGGTTCAAACTTGATTTGGTTTTTTTTCACTTGGCATCGTTAATTAAGGAATCTCTAGGTAATTTGCTCATTAGTTTAGATGTAGTCTCTTTGTTTACCAAAGTTCTTGTGCCTGACACCATTGCAATCATTGAAGATTTCGTCCAACAAGGACTGAATGCTTATCCTGGCCCTGGTGAGACACTGCCTCACCAACACTTACTTGTTGGTGAGGCAGTGGAAGTTGAAGGTACCCCAATGGGTTCTCCCTTATCTCCAGTTCTAGCCAATGTTTTCATGGAAAAAATTGAGACAGATGCCATCCAGGCATCTACTCTATGTCTGTCCTTGTGCAAGTGGTATTTAGATGACACGTTCGTCATCTTGCCACATGGCCGACCAGCTCTGAACCAATTTCTCAACCACATCAATTCTATACACCCAGCCATCAGATTCACCATGGAGGTGGAAAAGAATAGCAAGCTACCATTCCTGGATGTCTTGATCGAGAAGAGACCTGATGGCTCGTTGTGACATTCGGTCTACAGGAAAGCCACCCATACGGATGCCTATCTAAAACCTGACTCCCACCACCATCCATCCTAGAAGAATTCCTTCATCAAAACTCTACACCATAGAGCTCGTGAACTGGAACACGTACACCAAGCTCTCAAGATCAATGGCTATTCAGACTACACAATCCATAAAGCTATCACCCCAACCATTGGGAAAGAACCATCTGAGGACCCAATCAAAACTATCACCTTGCCATACATAGCAGGGGTCACCAAATAGATTTCCAAAATCATGAGCAAACACAAGATCCAGGTTTGATTTAACACTACGTAAAATTCGTGATCTGATCTAATTTGTGAAGGATGTGATCCCTGACATCCAATATCCTGGCATCTACAAACTAAGCTGTGGCTGCGGAAGTAGTTACATTGAGGAAACTAAGCGAGATGTCTCGGACCGTGTTCATGAACATAAGGCAGATCTGAAACACGGTAGGACCAATACCTCGGCTGTGGCTGATCATTGTCTTAATGCGGTGGGCTCACACGAGATGTATTTCTCTAAGACGAAGGCACTTTGCAAACCCACTGGCTATCAAAAAAGATTCGTTCATGAAGCCATCCATATATACAGACATAATTTCAACCAAGAAGATGGATACAAACAAACTGAGCAATCACTGGAAGGACGTTATCAACCAGTTTAAGTCATAACTGGCTGTGATGTTCCCATCCTACCACCTTCCGATGTTAGTTGTTATTTTCTGCTCTCCGATTTTACACTAACAGGTAAAATTTCTCACACTTCCACAGCCACCTTGGCGCGCCGACCGAGAGCTTGCGGCTCTGCGATCTTCCATTAACATGCTAATCTTTCACATTAACATAGCCACCTCAGCGAGCTCGCCATGGAGGCCGCTCACCAATTTTACATTGACATGCTAATTTTTAACTGTCAGCCCTTCAATTGGTGGAAAACCGACTGCGGTCGTCGCCCACCACTTACATTAACATTAGCTGCCCCGCCCATGCAGCTGACATTTGGGCTATGCCCATTTCAAACCTTTATAAACAGTTTGCCTTTAGAAGCTAACCCCCTTTTCCTGATCACGACTGCTTGTGTTGCGATCGAAACATCGTAATTTTTTGTTATTTTATTTTAGCTTTTCCGAAAGACCCGACAAATATGTTGAACTTCTTTCGCACTGTACGTAACCAACCATGCTGATATCTGAACCAGCTCTGCACCCCAAACAACCCCAACGTCTTGTGCAATTGACACACGTAATGTTGAATGACAGTGAAGGTGCGTGGGCTTGGGCAGGACACGTCACATAAATTCATGATGTCAGTGGTTGAGACCAATGACAGAGTGGCATCCAGAGGAGTAAACATGCACCGAGAGGACGTCCACCATAGTGATAGAGCAAAGGAAGCATTTCATGCGTGGTCCGAGATGTACATTGGTTACATCGCAGGACCATGGGACATGACGATACCTCGGTGAGGCCTTCATCCAAAAGTGGATTGATCATGGCTGATGATTGTCTTCAAAATAATGCGCTTTCACTCAATAACGAAAAACATCGGCGTTAACATCAATTGATATCAACACTAACAAGCTATTATACATCGCAGATCATGATACTATGATACCGAACTCAAATTGTGGTTGTGTATGCAAGAAAGCATGTACAATTTTAATACAGAGGATAAAATTGTGAATTTCACTAAATTGGGCAGCATTTGACAGCACTGATCAATCCATCTCCAGCCCAACGTGAAGAACTGCATGCACTGTCTTTTCACTGTCAATGAAAATAAATAGTAACTTTTTTTTCTACATAACATTCATCACAATATGGCTCTTTCCCAAATGCATGATGTTTTTAATAAAGAAAAAACAATATATACCCATGTAAAAACATATTTCAAACAAAATCTACACTTGAAATGTTTCACTCATTAAAGGATATGCTATGCGATCACACTCCTGTAATAGAGATATAGGAAAGACGACTCCGGAAGCACTTCATCTTATTACCTATTAATATAATTCTAAAGTTGATATGACAAGTAATTTCACTAATATGTAGTTCGATGAATGCTTGTCAATATATTTCTCTGGGGACTTAAAAACTAGGTCGTGCATTACAGTAGAACTAATATTTTTCGGTAGGGCATTATTCATCTTGTGCTTGAGAGCATGGAAAGAGTGCAATGGTGAAAAAAGCCCAAATGATTTGTAGACGACCTGCTAATGTGCTTTCCTACCAGATGTGGAAAAGCGACAGTGAAAAAAGTACCACAAAATGTGGGTTATGCTGATCTGCAGGATTGTCCGCGGCGCTATGTTTACACCTCTCATGCAAATTGTGCTCTAGTATAAAGGCCATGTGTTTATTTACATGCATTGAATGTTAAAATGTCATCTCTATCAACATTCCTAAAACAAGAATTACATATATATTGTATGTAAAACCATATGTGTATTTAAACACACACAAAAACCTCAGCAGTTTAAAATAGGACATGCCATATTTGCTTAAGATTGCTAATATTCATACCACTTTCTTTGTTTATTGCATGCCAATCAATCGTTCAAGTGTAATATATTACAAGCATATCCATACACACTTGTTGAAAATATGAAGTGACAAAATGCATGAACCAGAACAATTCTCCAGGTTATCTTACCTGGTTGTGGAGCAACACATTTATACAGGACAAAAATCACCGCTGGATAATGTTTCTTTCCATTGCTTTGAAAATTCTGCCTTGCCACCTTTGGAATCGTCAATGTATACTGGGAAAATTTCATTTCCACTCCCAAGTCTGAAGGTTGATGCCACTGTACATCAGTCATTGATGGCTCCTGGGAGACATTTTTGGCAGTTCATCACAGCTTAGCAGCACTCAACACCGAGTAGACAGCGTAATACAACTGATCGTTGCCCACTCTCCATACTACAGTGAGGGAAAAAAGTATTTGATCCCCTGCTGATTTTGTACGTTTGCCCACTGACAAGTAAATGATCAGTCTATTATTTTAATGGTGGGTTTATTAGGACAGTGAGAGAGAATAACAACAAAAAAATCCAGAAAAACGCATGTCAAAAATGTTATAAATTGATTTGCATTTTAATGAGGGAAATAAGTATTTGACCCCCTCTAAATCAGACATATTTCTGGCTCCCAGGTGTCTTTTATACAGGTAACAAGCTGAGATTAGGTGCACTCCCTCAGCTCGTTACTTGTATAAAAGACACCTGTCCACAGAAGCTATCAATCAATCAGATTCCAAACTCTCCACCATGGCCAAAACCAAAGAGCTCTCCAAGGATGTCAGGGATAAAATTGTAGACCTACACAAGGCTGGAATGGACTACAAGTCCATTGCCAAGCAGTTTGGTGAAAAGGTGACAACAGTTGGTGCGATTATTCGCAAATGGAAGAAACACAAAAGAACTGTCAATCTCCCTCAGCCTGGGGCTCCATGCAAGATCTCACCTCGTGGAGTTGCAATGATCATGAGAACAGTGAGGAATCAGCCCAGAACTACACGGGAGGATCTTGTCAATGATCTCAAGGCAGCTGATACCATAGGCACCAAGAAAACAATTGGTAACACACTACGCCATGAAGGACTGAAATCCTCCAAAAACTCGCCGTGTTGGGAGGAGGAATGCTGCCTATGACCCCAAGAACACCATCCCCACTGTCAAACATGGAGGTGGAAACATTATACTTTGGGGGTGTTTTTCTGCTAAGGGGACAGGACAACTTCACCGCATCAAAGGGACGATGGACGGGGCCATGTACCGTCAAATCTTGGGTGAGAACCTCCTTCCCTCAGCCAGGGCATTGAAAATGGGTCGTGGATGGGTATTCCAGCATGACAATGACCCAAAACACACAGCTAAGGCAACAAATGAGTGGCTCAAGAAGAAGCACATTAAGGTCCTGGAATGGCCTAGTCAATCTCCAGACCTTAATCCCATAGAAAATCTGTGGAGGGAGCTGAAGGTTCGAGTTGCCAAACGTCAGCCTCGAAACCTTAATGACTTGGAGAAGATCTGCAAAGAGGAGTGGAACAAAATCCCTCCTGAGATGTGTGCAAACCTGGTGGCCAACTACAAGAAACGTCTGACCTCTGTGATTGCCAACAAGGGATTTGCCATCAAGTACTAAGTCATGTTGTGCAGAGGGGTCAAAAACTTATGTCCCTCATTAAAAATGCTAATCAATTTATAACATTTTTTACTTCTGATTTAAAGCTTTCGTGACTGCAGTGATTCATATTCTTGGTTCATTCGGTAAAGTCACGTTGAAGGGAAACAATAAAATAATAAAATATATATAACAATAAAATTATCACGACGTTTCGACTGCAACACAAGCAGTCATCATCAGGTGTGAAAACCAACGACAAGAACATTTGAAAGAAGTGGCGGTTTGTATTTAATTATAAACGTTAGCACCACAGATAGCGATTTGACAGTTTGTTTAGATGGACGAGTCCATCTATGTTTGGAAAAGAGGAGGGGGGAGATGAAAAATTAATGTATGCTGTCTAAAAGCCACCGTAAGCATGAACAATCAATTAAGACCCGAAATGGTTTATCAAATCTTTCCAATGATTGCTAAGCCAGAATCCATCTTCTTCTTTGGTTCTTTCAGTAAAGTCACATAGAATGAGAATAAAATAATAAAATAAAATAAGACAATAAAATTCTCACGACGTTTTGGCCACAACACAAGTAGCCTTCTTCAGGTAAAAGAACAGAACTGTCGGGACAACAGAGCTTGAATGAACGCTGTTAAGATTCGTAGCGTCTTTTAAGCTCGGTGAGAGGCGTAGAGAGCCTTGAAAAAGGAGTTTACCTATCAAAGCAGGATAATTTAGCATTGAAATAGCTGAGGGATTAGCTTGTGACAGAAATAGCTGTGTTAAAGTCAAAGTTTACATATCAATAGAGGCATTTAGTACATGGACGCTAAAGGCCTCCAACTACCAACTATCATAAAGTAAATCGGTGTGAAAAAACTAAATTTATTTTACATCAATATAATAAATGTACTTAATATATTCTTCAATAATATGAGCTATTAATCACAAAGCAACTGGGTATACACCACACTATATAATGAATACCATATAGTAAACCAATAAAAAAACAAAATATAAGCTCCCTCAATGTTATCAATAAACTCTATATACTCTCCAATCAGCTGAGCCACCAACAAAAAGTCGTTATATATCAATGCCATATGGTGAAAAATGGTGTTTTTTTCTCCCTTCTCAATGCCAGCACCACGGACAGCGGCGTTCAGGCGGACGAGTCAATCCATGCTCGGAACGGAGGAGGGGGGAGAGGGAAACAACTACAATGCGCTTTTATACTCCGCGTTATGAACCATACCATTAACCGTGGTGTGAGAGGTATTAAGAGGCAATGCCAGCGAAAGAGCTGCGGTCTGACGGTCACCGTAAAATACAATTAATTTAGAACCGAAATGGTTTAAAACATCTTTCCAATGGTTACTAAGCCAGAATCCATCTTCTTGGTTTGAAATTGTCTCTGTGCTTGTAAATGTGGATGGCCTCATGAACGAATCTCTCATGGTAGCCGGTTGGCTTGCAAAGAACCTCCGTCTTGGAGAAGTCAATGTCATGTGAACCCACTGAATTATAACAGTGATCTGCCACGGCAGAAGAATTCGTCCTACCATGTTTCAAATCTGCTTTATGTTCGCGGATGCGGTCCGAGATATGTCGTTTGGTTTCCCCAATGTAGTTGCTACCACAGAGGCACTTTAGTTTGTAAACGCCCGGGTACTGTATGTCTGGAACAGCATCTTTTACCGATGGAACCAGATCACGGATTTTATGTACTGTGTTGAATTCGACCTGGATCTTGTATTTATTCAAGATTTTGGAGATCTTTTTTGTGATCCCCGCAATGTAGGGTAAAGTGATGGTTTTGAAAGGCTCCTCAAGAGGGTCCTTCTTCATGGTTTGAGTGATAGCTTGGCGGATTGTATAGTCGGAGTAACCATTAGCTTTAAGAGCTTGGTGTACGTGCTTGAGCTCACTGCCTATGGGTTCCTGGTCGGATATGCATTGGGTTCTATTGTTTTACGTATATATATTATATTTATTTTTATTGTATTGTTTCCCTTCAACGTGACTTTACCGAAAGAACCAAGAATATAACATTTCTGACATGTGTTTTTTCTGGATTTTTTGTTGTTATTCTGTCTCTCACTGTTCAAATACACCTACCATTAAAATTATAGACTGATCATTTCTTTGTCAGTGGGCAAACGTACAAAATCAGCAGGGGATCTAATACTTTTTTCCCTCTGTATAATTGATAGTTTCTGACAATTGTCGTTCCTCCATGAACAGAATCCTTACGATAATACAATAATATATTTTATAATTTACAGAAGTATTTTCTACAACGTTGATCTCTGTTTCAAACTTAATGTATACAGTACTTTGTTGTCAGAACATAAGTTTGAAATTATTGTTTTGATCAAGAGGTCAGTGCAGCCAGTGTCACTGATGCCTTCTCTTCCTTCCTGCGAGATCCCACAGCTGTTGGACAATTGACCTCCTCACTTCAAATGGCCGCATTTGCAACCTTTGCAATTAACATTCCACAAAAGACAGTGTGACATATTACTGAACCTGGAGTGAATTTCATACGTAACCGCCATTGACAACAATTTGCATAATGACTGTGCAGATAGTAAGACTCATTATATTGGGGTCTCAGTGGGCTCCAAGAGGTCAAGAAATGTAGGACTATGTTGGCATTGATGGATTCTGTTGTTAGGAGGAGACTGATGTGTAGTGTTGGAAAAGTGAAATGGGCAGTCCTATCTTTCCCAAGGAAGAATTGGTGAGACTTTAAAATCAAATGATGTTAATGGCGACATGGGAAAAGATTTAAAAAAAAAATTATCGACACGAGGAAACCTTTTAATATAGCACAATATATTTTTTATATTTCTGCTGTCCTTCCCCGCACCTCTGATTAGCACGGTTGGATACGTACGGTGCGAAATAAGTTCAACATATGTACATACAAACACAGCATAATTGTAAAACAAAATTAAATATATTCGTTTCAATATTCATCCTCAACATATTTGTAGGCTGTATAAAGAAAATGTCTAAATAGGACAGGTCTATATCTTACAACGCAATATTTCGTTGTATCTAGCACAAATTCAGCAATTGAATTGAATTGGTGTTCTTAATTCCATGTTCTTCCATTTAAAGCAATTGCAACATGATTAACAATTATACATTACAACTCTGGCATTCAGTATGTTGCGGATGATATTTCCTACTTGAAATTGTATGGTAAAAAAACACATCTGAAAACTCACGAAGGAATGAGATGATCAACATTTTAGATATACCATATGCTTCCCTCATAATCTCCCAATAAATGTCATTATGCCCCAATATATCATGAAATTAACAACTGTAATGTGTAATATACTCTTTAGCAATCATCTCTCACATAAATGTGCTGTGCAGGTAACTCTGGCTTTATTATGATGTTTTTGGTATTTTTTTAAATCATGCAATTGTATAGATAACAGTTACAGAATGTTACCACCCCACTATTATTTGTCCAAGCATTAGTAAACATAAATACATCTAAAAACGATCTGTAGCAGGCTTATATGTATTAACATTGGCGTTAAAGTAAATGATGTACAGTACTAAATGTGTATGCAAATAATGTATACACGTATATACCATGATTAGGGCATTTATTATGCTGTTGGAATATTGCACGATTGACCTTTGCCTTTTGTTAAAAAATCCAGCTTTTTTGTTAAGTGATCCACATTTTCACACATACCAATGAACAGTTCTGCATGGGGAATATGTATGAATACACATCTAAATTATACCCCATCTAATACATGTTATACATATGATTAAGCAGCTGTAGGGTCGCGAAAGCCTACGTGTTAAACTGAGCTGTAGGGTATGACAATTAAAATATGAATTAGCACGACTCTAATAAAAAATAATAATATATGTTTACAAAAATCATATTTTAAGCAACCACCATCTGGAACAATGAATCCTCAAATATGATATGAGTATGAGTCTAACCCATATGATGAGTAATTACATCCTTCTTAGGCCAATTACAGTGACAACATTCGTAATGTCCCTTACATCTCTGTGGGGACATTTCACCAAATTCTCTACCAGATATCCTGGTGACTCTCACCAGCTGCTACAACAACACCATATTTAACATCCTCAAAACACAAGCCATCAGAGCTCAGTTCCCATCATTAATCACCAAACACTCAATACATGTGTAATGGCATAAATGGGCCATTATATGGCGACCGTGGGTGTACTATACACAAGAGCTCACTAGAGGGCAGATTCCAGATGTCACGGAGGTCGGGTCAGGACATGACACTCTGGGTGAACCCACGAAAGCACGTGACCGGACGAGGGGGCACGGGGGGGCCCAGAAAGGGGCGAGTGGGCTACGTGATGTGAACACAGACTCTTCGCGAAGGATCGAGAAGGAGGGCATGACCAGAGGCGGAGCCCAGTCACGCCACAGGAAATATGAGCCGAGCCCCGAGGGGGAGCGTGGCTGTTCAACCTGGGAAGAAGTCATCTTCTCCGATCTTCGCTCTTCAGTACGCAATGACACGATGGCATGTTGGCAGTTCTCGTTTAACCATATAGAGAATCCATTCAAGTGGTTGGGTGGTTAGGAACGGTGGCCACCACCTTACGTAGTTAATCTGTAATGTACATAGTCACTCGGAATGTACATAGTTAACCTTGGAACGTTGAATAGTGTTGGTTGTGTTTAAGAATAAACGTGTTGCCTCCCAGTCTTGGTGTGCGCCTGATTAGAACTCACTACACATGTGTAGTGACATAAAATGGATCACGATGGTGTGTAGCTCTAGGTATAATATAATAAGGAAATATGGGTGTAGCAGCCAGCACAGCAATGGGTCACTAGGGTGCGTGGTGCTGGCTGCTGGCAGAGAGGGGCATATGACAGAGCATGGTATAGCAGCTATCCCGCCAGCACAGCAGGTAATGCCACGTAGTGGATCACTATGGGGCATGCTACTGGCTGCTGGTGGAGAGGGGCATGTGGGGACATGTCACCTCGGCTGGCTGGCAAAGCACGTGATGGACCGGGGTGAAGGATGTAGGACAAAGGCGACCGAGGGCACAAGGGGAGCATGGCCCAAGACCTTCGGGAGGGTTCCAGGAGGGGGCGTGGTTAAGGGCGGAGCCAGGCAGGTGGCACATGGAGGTCGGCCCAGGGCCTCCTAGAAGGTTCTAGAAGGGGGCGTGGCCGAGGGCGGAGCCAGGCCACACTGAAGAGCATAAAAGGGAAGCCCCGAGGCTGAATAAGGGCTGTCTACAGGTGGGATGGAACCCGAGGTGCTACGTCTTTGTCTTCATCTCTGGCGTCGTGGGTCAAGCAGCATGTTGGCTGCTCTCATCCGTAATTAGTTATTCCGTGTGTGAACAGTGTGTAAGATATATAGTGTAGAATACACGTTGCCTCATACAGAAGTGACTCACGACGCATGTGTAGTGTCGGTGCGTCTCTTCTGCTTGGTCTCTCTTCTCCTGGACGCTCGAGGCTTGTGTGTGTGTGCAGGTGGCATGCGTCGCACACACACTCAGTTGGAGACGAGGTGGTCGCAGGAGGCACTGTCCTCCCCTTTTATTGTTGTTGAGTTCAGGTCACCACTTGGACTCCCTCTCTCTCACGAATACGCTGCCGCATAACCCGTCCCAGACACGACCCTGTCCGTGTTGCACCGACGGCGTTGAGCGGGACAGCCAACTACTGTCTCGCCGTGCAATGATCGGGCGAAAGCAGCGGCAACAAGGGCGGCCACGACGACAGCGACGACGAGACAAATCCAATCCCAGAACCGGCTGCCCGGAGCTCTCGCTCTCCGCTGCTAATATTCCCTTTGGCATGGCTTGGCTCCGCCCTAGCCACGCCTCCCTTTTCTAACCCTCCAGAGGGTTCTAGGGGCATCCCCAAGAAGTCTACCATGACCCTTGCCCCAGTTGATCTGCCCTGCCGGCACACCAAACATATATGCTCAGCGGCGTGTGTGCTATGTGCTCACCTGGAGTTGCAGCTCCTGCACAACAGTCATCGCTATGTCACTACATCACCCTTCCTCCGTTAAAAAAACAGCCGTCCCAGCAGTTAACACAGCAGCAGCAACTGGGAGGGAGGCAGGGCAACCCCTTTAACTCAAGGAACCTCAACGAGAAAAAAAATCTCTCACAATCCCGCAACAACAACGATATCCTCCGAAATCAACAACATGTTCCACTGCTACCCAGTGTCAACCCGATAATGAACCAACACTCCCTTACGTGGCGTCCCCGAACTCGCGAATCGGCACTTTCTTACAGCCCCCCATCCTTGAATCGGCGACCCCCCCACACACAATGCGGCACCTCGAGCTTGATAATCGGCACATCACCTCCATCACCCTTTAACCCAGGCCTTTAGCCCCAACACCCCTTCACCCCTGGATCCCCTCTCTCAATGCAAGGGAGAGTCCTCCCAATTGGGGACATAGCTCACATGTTCCGGTCCAAGGCGCCTGTCACCCCTGTCCCAGCGGGGTCCTGCACCTCCGGAACCCGGAGGGCCAAGAGATGATGGAGACGGAGTCTTCGGCTCAAGGGCGTGGCCCCTCGCTGTTCGGCATCGCCTGCCCGGGTCCGGTCCCCAAGGCCTTGCATTTGGCAGTCTCGGTAGGCCTCAGAGACCTGGTCTGATGGGGCTTGAGTTGACTTTTCTGGTGGCCCAATGAGCACGGGTGACTCCACCGATGTCACTCGTCACCCTGACACTCCGCAGCAGTGTGGCCCGACTGACCACACATGAAGCATCTAGGCGCGGGTCTCCAAGGCAGAGGGAGCTGTTCCTGCCGCCGGTCCTCCTGTGGGGGTGTTGACTCTTGAGCCCCCCTACTCTCTATCGCTGCCACCATATGTTGCAGGCTCCACGCTGCGGCCTCCCACCTGCCTGCTGCTGTTGCTCCTCGAAGACCTGGATGGTTCTGTCCACTGTTGAGTAAGAAATATCTGTGCTGATAGTGGAGGGTAACCCTCAATCTCCTTGCCAACCACCACAACCTCTCTGCCACACGAAGGTCGAGCGCCCCCTCACCCACGAATGGGTATGCCTCACGTCCCAGCCCCAGCAGCACTTCCCGGAAGGCCTAGGGCGTCCAATCCTCCATCCGCTTACTCTGGAGGAATCGTGTGCGATCCTCCCGTGCCAGATCAGGAACGGCCTTCTGCAGCTCCGTCACTCACCACGCCTCCTCCAAGCGCTCACCTCAAAATGGCGCTCCTTGGCCACGGGAGGTCCTCCGATAACAAAATGGCGCCCACCATGTGCGTGGTCCCCAGTCCGGAGCCCCCTGCTCCCGCTCCAATGGAAGCCCCCGCTCCATTTTCCATGCTCTCCTCCACGTCGACCCCTGTGATCCGCGTCTCATGCCAGCCCGCGCCCCTCTCCACATGGTGGCCTTCCGCCACAGGAAAATCTCGTCCATTCTCCCCATTAACGTGCAGCTCCCACTCTTTCTCAGTCGATGTGCAGCCCCTGTTCTCTCTCTCTCCGTTGCCGTGCAGTCGCTCTCTCTCCATTGTCGCGCAGCATCTCTCTCCTGCCACCTGACATCGCTGCTCTTGACGTCGATGCTCGGCGGCTCTCTCTCTCCGCCACGGTGCAGCTTCTCTCTCCGTTGATACCAATAAGTTATCTCTCAGTCGATGCATAGCTGCTCCCACAGTCGACACCCAGCCAATCTCTCTCTCCGTCGACGTGCAGCTTCTCTCTCTGTCGACGCCTAGCAGCTCTCTATCATTCGATGCGTAGCTGCTCCTGGCTCTTGGCATAGCTGCTCCCGCCGTCGACTCCCAGCCGCCCTCTCTCTGTCAACGTGTAGCTGCTCCCGCCTCCTTGCATAACCATTCCCGCCATCAATGCCCAGCTGCTCTCTCCTCGGCGGATGTGTATCTGTTCACTCCGCAAACTTTGCATAGCAGCTGTCCTGCCAATCCACGGCAGCTACTCCGCTGCCCAGCAGCCACGGGCTTCGTAACCAGGTTTCCGGATTCCGGGGCTGTCGGAGGGTCGACCATCTCGCCGTCCTCATCCTGACGACATTACAGGTGCATTTTTTTTGTATACACCACTTCTGACACCACACGTAATGTTGGTGCATCTCTTCTGCTCATTCTCTCCTCTTCTGCTCGATTTTCGAGGCTTGTGTGTGTGTGTGTGGCGTGCGTCGCACACACACTCAGTCGGAGACGAGGTGTTCGCAGGAGGTACTGTCTTCCCCTTTTATTGTTGTTGAGTTCACGCCACCACTTGAGCCCCCTATTTCTCAAGACCACACTGCCGCACGACCCGTCCCAGACACGACCTTGTCCGCGTTGCACTGACAGCATCGACCGGGACAGCCAACTACTGTCTGGCTGCGCAATGATTGGGCGAAGGTGGCAGCGATGAGGGCGGTGACGATGACAGTGACGACAAGACGAGTCCAATCCCAGATCGACAGCCCAGAGCTCTCGCCCTCCGCTGCTTATATTCCCCTCAGCGCGGCTTGGCCACGCCCTAGCCGCGCCTCGCTTCTCGAACCCTCCAGAGGGTTCCAGGGGCTTCCCCACGAGGTCTATCATGACCCTCGCCCCAGTTCCTCTGCCCTGCCGACACACCCGTGTATATGCTCAACGGCTTGTGCACAAAGTGCCCACCTGCAGTTGCAGCTGCTGTACAAGAGTCAACGCTATGTCACTACACATGCATACTGATGCCACAATGACACTGAGGTCAATGCTGCATGCACCTAGACAGAACAGAAATATATTTTTTAAAGTTTTACTCCACTGTACTTAACGATCCTTGTAGTTTCCATTGCGGTTTCTTGTCCATATACAAGCAGGCAACCTATCGGCATTTTTTTAAATGGACACACACTGCTGATGACATTCAGAAAGTTGGAACAAGTCCAGGATTAGCCTGCCTGAATTAAATCTGTTGACAAATGGTGGTCCAATAGTCATTTTTGCTCATGGACCAAACAATGATTGTATTCTTTGGTGATTAAACTGACTATTGATTTTTTGAAATCTATAATTTAACATAAGGCAGTTAAATTAGAATCCACCGTTGAGTGCTGGAAAGGCCAATTATTTGACCATTGTTTTACACACTGTATTTAGTCGTGGTTTTAAACGATCATCTTACAAGTACTTGGAGACAATAATAAAATGGATGGGAGTGCAAATAGCATGGGGTGGGAGACATTTATCGATGGAATTTAGATGCATGCATTGGTTAGGTATGTAAATGACAAATGGTTTTCCGCAATGAAATGTACAGCATTTTGCGTCCTCGTGTGGGCACAATTAAACATGACTAAGCGACCTTGGGGTCAAGTGCACACAAATGGTATTGCACAATAATAATTAAATAAAATAGTGCCATATTGTCAACCTAAATTAAATGATCTAGTATCTACACACACAATAATGTAAAAATCCTGTGTAAACTCAATATACAGCTAAATAACATTTAACTATGTCTTCATATAAATATTAAGTAATCCTAGTACTGTCAGCTGAAAGTAACAATGATTTTGTATTCTAGATTTGAAGCTTTCGTGACTGCAAGGATCCATACTCTTTGGTTCTATTCGGTAAAGTCACGTAGGTAAAAAATAAAACAACAAAAATCACGACGTTTCGGCCACAACACAAGCGGCCTTCATCAGGTGAAGGGACCAGACTGTCTCGAGGACAGCGCTGGAGTGAAACACAGCCAAGCTCAGACCGCGACCTTTAAGCTGTGTGAGAGTAATTAAGGTACCTTGACAAAGGAATTAGCATAAAAATTTGCATCCGCCTATTAAATGCAAGGTCGCGGTCTGAGCTTGGCTGTGTTTCACTCCAGCGCTGTCCTCGAGACAGTCTGGTCCCTTCACCTGATGAAGGCCGCTTGTGTTGTGGCCGAAACGTCGTTATTTTTGTTTAATTTTTTTACCTACGTGACTTTACCGAATAGAACCAAAGAGTAATGATTTTGTAGGTGTATTCCTACTAAACAAAATAAAACATCACAGCAAAAAACTTGATCTGCAACCATCCGCAGAAAAAATACAATATTTGCCAGGGACTGAGCACCCATTACTCAAGATATGAACAGGATGTCATGCATAATCAAAATAACAGATGAAACAGGTCAAAACTTTACAGACATAGAAAAACTATTTCTTATGAAAACTGTTTCCCTTTGGAAGTAATCGACTTCATTTTCTCCCTTGCCAAATATTTAGATTTTTGCCATATTTTGTTACATTTCTGGACATAATCAATTTTGCAATAGCGACCTGACCTAAGTGGCTGGAATTGTATGAACGTACGTATTTTGGAATTCTTTCGCACCATACGTAGCCAACCGTGTTAATCATAGGTATGGGGAAGGACAACAAACTAAGCACAACCAGCAGTTCTAAAGCAATTAGTTTTGAATCAATATTTGAAAGTGCATAGCTCCAGTAGCTTTCTAATATCGGAAGGAAAGAGCAATCCAGACGGCCGCAGAAGTGCATCTGAACGTGTGCGATGCAGTGACTGTCTTTGTTCGATGGCTCACCAAAGGCGACTGTAAGGATGACGAGTTCGCGCAATCGTTTATGTTTATTGACTAGATCAGCAAGGTATTGCGATGACGATAATTGGATTGCTGTAATGTCTGTCACTTTGTTTTAAAATTGTATATGCAGAGCTGCCCAAGTGGCTCAGAGGTAAAACTGCTGAGCTGACACTGCTGAGATCCTAGGTTAAATTCTAGGGAGCCAACTGGGACTGCACATGAAAAAGCATGACATTTACAATTGTTTTACAATTACATTTGCCTAAATGCTAGCTCTGATAAATAAAATATCTGTTTGATTGGCACATGATTGGTACACCTTGACTCTCAAATGCAGAGTAGGTAAAAATAATGTAGCCCTCTACTGTATGGACTAGATATTACGTGAAGGGATCTCAGAGGTAGCTCTGTGATATCCGCTTCTGTGGGCCAATCTCTAACATGATTGGTACACCTTGACTCTCAAATGCAGAGTAGGTAAAAATAATGTAGCCCTCTACTGTATGGACTAGATATTACGTGAAGGGATCTCAGAGGTAACTCTGTGATATCCGCTTCTGTGGGCCAATCTCTAACATGCAGAGGTCAAATATCCTGACATGATGAAGCTAGCACAGTCAGAATAACATGAGGGTAAAATGACAAAAATATATAATGAGGAATGTAATATTACAATGCGGGATATGGGTTGTGACACATGAATTCATGACAGGTTTCCAATAACATTGCACGTCCATAACACCCCCCAGAAACAATTGCGCGGAAACAGGAATGGAACCACTGACTCAATGCAAACTCGCAAAGCAGCAAACAACAATGAACACCAGGTAATAGACGCGTAAAGATTTGTTTGCAATCAATTAAGTATCAAAGACAGAGTGAAAAGTAATGAGCAATAAAGTGTTGAGTTCTATTGGTGCATTCTTTCCACGACCTATACATTTCCTTAGTTACGATTTGAGGGGTGGTCATCATGTTGAAAAAAAAATAAAAATACATCACAAATAACACTACAATTATTTATATTGTTTAAAAGTGTTTTTTTATTGCAAATTTGTCAATCAAGCAACCATAGCCAGTGGAACTATTCCAAAGCACATGTAATGACAACGTAGTTGATAAAGTTGCTGCATTGCATTTCTTGCATTGATTCTACCTTATTTTAACTCTGGCCAGATCCTTGGATACTGCCACTCAAACCTAAGGTAAAGCAACATCGTATGTGGGGTTTCCATTAAGTTTCATGATGAAGTGCATTCAATTACAAATATGAATAAGCAAGTGGGCGGTGATTCATGCGCTTGTCCCTCACTCGGCGTGAGCAAGTATGCACTCATTCATATGGGTGCCACTGTGGCGAGATATTAACTACCTCGCCTGGTATACAGGAGGTCGTGGGTTCCATCCCGTCCCTGACGCCTGTATATTTGGAGTTTGCATGTTCTCCCCGTGGTCGTGTGGATTTTTCTCAGAAATATGCATTGAGTATTTGACTGATATAAATGTCCACATGATAAGCCACTTCGTTGAGTAATCATTTGTGGCCACGTCGTTTCTGAAAAAGAGCTATACAGCTCAGTGGGCCTTACCTGGTAAAATAAAATAAAAAGTTTAATTTATAGTTGAGTTTATATTAACGAGTTCACTGGTGGGGTCTGTTGGTTAATAATACTACCTCACGCATTTCCTACCCCACCTGCTACCAGTTCCCTGCCCCACCCCATCCCCCACGTCCTTTGCCTGCTTGTACGATACAAATTAAAACCAGGGAGCCCTCAATACGCTCACCAATGAAAAAACGATGATGTGCCAAACTGTGAACTAGTTTTTAGTAGGAATAGGCCTGTTGACATGTACGACCTCAGTTTCTTGGGATTTTCCCATGATTTTATCAGTCGGGAGTCTCCCTGATTGAACCCTTTGGAGTTGACATGGATGCGTGCAATTAGATATAGCAATAAGTATATTCACCCAGTGAGAAAATTTGCAATAGAATTAAGAAAGTTCAATGTGACAAGGGAAACATAGATTTGGCTTTCCATAATAACGTGATGTGTTTATCTAATCTTTCCCTATCCCAACATTGCATGAGAACAACGGCGTTTCCTGTACCAAAACCTCTTTTACACGCTTTCTATTAACTCACTCTGTTGTTGTCGTATCCTTAAAATGTTGTAACTCAATTTTAACCAACTTCCCAATGTGGTATCGACTGCAAACTTGGTATACTTATGTCATACTGATGACATTATTATATTCTATGATTAAAATAAAAATATGTTTAAACATTTTTTATATGTTATGTTTCGGCTTGGGTCTAATTGTCCAAGGTAAACTGACGTCTGTAATTGACCACGGTACCTTACGTTATGGCAAGCTTCGGGGCCACTTCCTGGAGTCGTGGAGTTCTTCCATTACTAGTACGGTACATTTCATTAAAGCGTGTTTAAAAAAAAGTATTTTTAATTGCAGCGTTCTTCATAAAGTCTCAGAGTGTAAAGACAACGACTGTGGCACTAAGATGCTGAATAATCTATGGCACCATGCAGCACACCAAGTCAACCATGAACCACACACAGAGCTAGAAAAGTTAAATCAGCAAAGTAAATGGAAGGTGGTCAAGCGTGCTATATATATACACAGTACGTTACTGTTCTCAAAAGGAAAATGGAAAAACGTACCAAAAAATGAACTTAAGAGAAATGGATGAAGGCCACCCACTCAGTCCACTCTCCACGGTTGTTGGGTCACAGTGAGGTTGTAGAAATTAATAACGTGCTTGGGTTTTATGCTGACAAAACCAAACTAAGGATGAAATATGCTAAGTGAGCAAAATGCAAATTAATCAAAACTCCATCGGAAGAAAAGAAACAAATAAAGGCATTGTTACGTAATTTTCATCTGTATTTTAATGAAATCCAATGCCGTTATTGCCGTCTTTAAATATGAATCCATATTATATACCAACTGATAAGGGTTTTTTTTTTCCTCGCTCTCTAAATAGAAGCTTCATCCTTCTTATTTACATTAAAATATTATCCAATGTTCAGCCGCACTATTTATCAAAGCAAAACAATGAAATTTGCTGTGTAGTCAAATCACTGTAGTTATAACTGTGTCATCAGGAAACAACGTTATTTATTACGAGGTTCAGGCACAGTCAAAAGTGAATGTATTAACTGAGCTGAATCCTAATCCATATTGAGCTAAAAACTTGTGATCCAAAAAATAATAACATGAATCGCTAACTTAATTAAATCCAAGTCATGGTAATACTATTCACAATGGACAAATACTTTTCGTACAAAAAAATGTACATTTCCTTCCATTGAAATTAGGTATCCTAAGCGTGTACCGCTTGGCCATTTTCTTCAACTGTACAATTTTAATATGTGTTGCCTACAACTTTTATGGCTCCTCTGCCCCTGTCCTGCGAGACCCTGTGAGTGTGATTTACATATTTTCATGGATCTCTGGAATCCTAATCATCCCGCTTGCACCTTGGATCTAGAGCAGACTTTAAAGACATTTCAGAGATCTGCCAAAGTAGCTCTAAAAAATCAGCAGCTGTGGGCTGGATAGCATTGGGGATAGCATTGGTGTCATAACGTCATCACGTACCAGTGCCAAGAGTGCATCAAGGTGAGCATGTCACTCCCAGTCTGGTGGTGCATGTGCATAATAAGGCATGTATCAGCCCACAACTTTATTTTAACTTCGGTGATGTGTCTACTTATTATCGTTTGAAACATACTAGTGCCTTCATCTGGCTCTCAAAAACAATGGCAACAGACTGCATTTGCTTTCCTTTTTACTGCTTTTGTTTCTGATGTTAATTGTTTTAAATGCTGTCCTCATATCTGTTGGCTGCCACCTATCGCACTCTATCGTGGTCTGTCCTAGTCTTTCTGCTGTCAATATGTGTGTCTCTTTCCTTGCTCCCTCTGTCTCTGATATGTTCAATTATCTTGGATGTCTTCTTCCCCTCTCTGTTTATCCGACAGTTTATATCTGTTACTACTGGATAGCAAGTTACACTTTACTATTTAAGCCGGATTCCTGTACCTATTACCTAATGGAGTGAATCTCCAAGAATTGAATTTTGACTGAACTGAAGTTCCGCTCTATGCTAGGAAACACCCATATCGATTTTATTTACAATTTTAACAGCTCAATCACCCATAACTCCAAAGATACGAATTGCTTATAGGAAGGAAACACTATTTGCCACGTTCATCACGGCTGGTGGATGCGAAAAAAATTTCCATCAGACATCCACCTAGTAATATAAACCAAATGTGTCCTTTCACCTATGTTTTGGCTTCGTCACGCCAAAACAGGGCTCTCTGCCAGGTCTCAATGGCACCTTGCCAACATGTGAATCACATCCAACATTTCAGTGAACATGGAAAAGTTTACCAAAATATCAGTGCAATAAGCTAGATCTATACATAAGAGAGAAAGGAATCTCGATGCAAACTGCCCAATTTATAGCACAAGCTGTGCAGTAAAGGTAGGACATGATTTATTCAATATTTGTAATGAAGGGTGAAATGTATTTTATCATTAAAATACATCATTGGCATATTTTATAGGGTAATTGAGAGGATCAAAAGCCACCAGTTGGCAACATTTCATATTATTACAATTACAGCTGGGCCGAGAGAGGGTTTCTCAAAGATAAATGTGAATATTTCTGCTTGCTTAAAGCACATTACCTTCAAAAAAAGGTTTATAATCTCATGTAATCCTTATTTGACCCTGATAATCATCTTCTGAAAGCCACAGATTATGCCTATGCATGCCAATTGAGGGCACAAATTTTAAGAATTGTATCCACTACTATAATTTCACACATATACAGTATATAGTTCATGAAGATTATAAGAAATCAAATAATTGACATTTGTAATGTCACCCAATCACTTGAGCAAGCTGGATTCAGACAAGGCAAATTCCATTATATCACATAGTGGGCATGCATACGATAACCCCGTTTGTAGCTGTGATCTTTAAATTGCTGTACTTAAAATGTATCCTTTTTAAAGTCTGAAACGGTGGTGTTTTAAGTAATAATTTGTATGTATTCACCAAACAGGAGTTGAAACGGATATTCCTCCAATTATGGGGGATGTCGTTTTTGTTATGACGGTATGGAGGCAAACGTTGTGTGCAAAGGTTATATACAGTCCATAACAAGGAGCACCTACGTGAAGAAATACTCCTGTCGAAAATGACAACCTCAGTTACAGTTTTTTTTTATTTCCAACACTGAGATTGAGTAAAAATCGCGAGAACTTTTCAGGAGAATATGTGCACAGGACTAATCAGAGCAAAACACAAATTACTTCATTTTAGCATGCCACAGATGACAAGCACATGGAACGCTGAATTATTGCAGACAAGAATGTAATGTGTATTCAGATAATTGGTTACAGAGAGTCCATGATGCTATCACACAGGACCATGTGAAGAGTTGAGTTGCCATCTCATTTATTAATGCAAAAGTCAGTGCTTTTGCTCAATCTTCATCCATATTTTAAGATCTCAATTATTTCTGTTGAAATTGTTTTTTTGCTCTTCTTTGACAAGTGTGTATATTCGGGGGGAACAGTTCGGGTAGTTTTAGGTGTATTACATTTTAATGGTCACGTGGCTTGGTTCATATCTGATTCTCCAGATCGGATTTCAAAGTATTTTGGACGTTCTGCAGTGCCTAGATGAACCCCACAAATGAGAGGGAATTACACTCTAATGTCTACACGAAACGGCTTTTTTAAAACCTACTTTGCTATGCTGTCGTCTCCTGGCCAACTCGCATCTTATTCAGCTTTGGAGTCTCACAAATTTATGCATGATCCACCAACCCTGTTTGGAAAGCACTTAATTACACAGCCCGCACCATGGCATTACACCAATTTTAAGAAGTGATTCGTAAATTGACTCATTGCACCTGCCACGCCTATTGAATTCCTGATTCTCCACTACAAAAACTACTGATTCGCAAATTGAATCACGATTTCTACAGTGACGCTTGTCCCAAGACATGTAATGATTCCTCCGAAGTACAATTCGAATTGCAATTTAATTCAGGATTGCATTTTACTTTTGCCAGACTACATGTACCATGAGCATAAATAAACCGTACATCTCGTTTTGTCAATAAATTGCTGGATGAGGGGCTCTGCATGCCATTTGGGTCTCAGGGGTTATTTGACCATATTTAACCACACTGGCCATTTTGGGTCTGTGAAGGTGACGTGAGTGCATAACCGTGGCTTTTCCTGCACTATACTGTCCACGATGCCTATTGTACTTGTATTATACGCATGTTCATCACTTCATTCCAGCACTATCCAACCTCAAATATGCTTAGCTTCCAAGATCTGATTAGATTGGGCATATTCTTGCATTTGCATACAATTTGGTATAATTTACATACATATTCTTTGGGTCTCTCCGTAAAGTCACATAGATAAAGAAAATAGTAACAATAAAATAAGAAGAATAAAAAATAAAAAAATATCACGACGTTTCGATCGCAACACAAGCAATCGTCTTTTTTCTCTGGATGACAATTGCTTGTGTTGTGATCGAAACGTCGTGATATTTTATTATTCTTTTTATTTTTATTATTTTATTGTTACTATTTTCTTTATCTATGTGACTTAACGGAAAGACCCAAAGAATATGAATTTCTGCAGTCACGAAAGCTTTAAGTAATTTTCATACATTTTAAAGCACGTTTCGCATGCACAATTTTATGTTTGACATCGAAAGTGTAAAAATCTATTTAATTTGAATCCATGCATTTAATTGTACAATGAAGAAAATTGTACATGCGCAATGTAGAGTGATTATATCTATAAGTACTCTACAGCAAAATGTATCTCAAATAATGGACTCTGTGTTGCCCATCAGAGATGTTTCTAAGCAACACTTTATGTAGTTTCAGCAAAGCACAGGGCACGATTCACCACCCAACGTAAACAAGAATGTTACCCTAATATTAGTGCTGGGCCATCCAAATTTTTAAGTAATTAATAACGCTGTTGATTATCCAATCAATTACTTGACTAATCGCAGCACTGAGACGACCTTGCTGAAAATCTACAATGATCTATTGATGGCCACCGACAACAGCAAGCTATCTCCTCGATCTTACCAAAGCATTTGATGGAGTCGACCATGTTCTGCTGCTGCAGCGTCTTGAGAGAATCATCGATATTTTTGGAACTTCACTGTCATGGTTTCATTCATACTTAACGGGCAGAACCTACAGTGTGTCACAATAGCCAGTTGTCAATCATTGTTCAGTGCCACAAAGCCGAATAAGAGGATAGGTTTCTGATGATCTGATGGGTACTGAAAGCATCACCTCTGCAATCGAAAGTGAGATCAAATCACACTGATTTTATTTGATTGCATTGCATCAAAACTGAGATTAACCTAAATAAATAGGCATGATCGAAATACAAATCCTAAGATTGTGAAGTATGTAAATGTATTGTATACATTACAAATTTAATAAACTAGTACTGGGTGATTAGTCTGACTGTATACAAGTGCCTATAGCACGGTATGGCACCTCCGCTATTTGTCGGATTAATGCACGCCTGTCGCCAATGATACGGAATCGACGACACGTTAGGTCTCGCTGCACGTGGTGATCTCGTCGTTGTTACACGAACCCCGCCTCGGGAAAGCATGGCGACCACCCTTTATCAGCAGGCATGGAATTATCTACCTGGAAAACTGAAGAACAAAAAACCTTGAGTTTAACCACTTCAAGAGAGGTGACCTTAAATTGAATTTGGTGAACACAGCTTAACGAAACAGCAATGCACATTCGATATGCTATTAGCATTATTTTGCGTTTCTTAATTGACTATTTACACTACATTATAATTGGGGGGAAGGGTCTCACCTCTGTTTGCATATGTGCCGCTGGACGGGAAGTTATGAGCGGTGGTGACATCATCGAAATCATCAGCCGTATTGCTTTTTCTTTGGCTGGTGGGGGGGTTTCCCACCTTCAGGAGGAATAAGTCGGGCGGCAGCTATTTTCAAAGGGGTTCGGCGTAATCGACCAGAAAAAAAAGTAAATTAACCGTTTAAGTCGATCAAGGAACTTAGTCAACGAATTGTCCAGAAGTAGTTTATCTAATGTGTCATTTATACACTTATTTTCTGTACCTTCACATACTTCACAATCTTATTTGTTTTGTATTCATGCCTATTTATTTAGGTTAATCTTAGTTTGGATGTGTTGCAATAAAAAAATCGATGTGATCTGATCTCACTTCCGTTTGCCGAGGGGATGCTTTTAGTGCCCATCAAAAACTAATTCGGTCATCAGGACAGATTTGGGGTAAATTCCAATATTGTACAGAACCAAAAGTTCACCCCTAGTGTTTACATATTGAAAGGATCCCATAACTTGGTTAAATACACGACAACTTCGATTAAATTGCAACTGTGCACATTGCTGTATTTCAATGAGTTTGAACAAGGACGTCAAACAGCCACAGTTTGGCACGGAGTCATCATCACAGTGCCCTCTGCCAGGGATACTTGCAGTGTGTACGGCTTGCTACGAGGAGCTGATGGGACAGACCCAGGTATTGTAGATTAACTGACTGAGATGATTGGTAGATGCCTCTTTCCCTTCTCCCTCTTTTTCTATTATGTTCAATTATCTTGGATGTCTTCTCCCCCTCTGTTTATCCCACAGTTTATATCTGTTACATTTTATATCACCTGATGACGGACGCTTGTGTTGCGACCGAAATGACGTGTTGTTTTATTAGTTTATATCTTGATTTGAAGCTTTCGTGACTGCAGGAATTCATACTTAATGGTTCTTTCGGTAAAGTCACGTCATTAGAAATAAAATTAAAGAACCAAAGCGTGTAGTTTATATCTGTTTATTTCTGTACATAAATCGACAACGATCTCCGGAGTATGCATTATTATGGGCGCTCTTAAGTGCTCGACTTTGTGTTGAATCTTTAAAAGGATAATTTCAAAGTAAATTCTACAAACCATTTACATCTCAAATACCTGGAAAAAAGAGCACAATAATGCATCTGAGAATAGCATAACAATAGACAGGATGGATGCTTGTTTAATTGCGAAAACATCATCACAATCACTGCTGGGTACTCATGGCAATGCACGCCTCCAATCCAGCTTTGTGGAGGTGAACGTCGGTGGATCAAACACAATTAATCTCCTGGCTTGCGAGGACATGGAAGTACGCCATGTGGCTTTTAAAAGCATGGGGTTTTTTTCCGGTTGCTCCGGTTTCCTCCCACATGTGTAACACCCATGAATGGAGTTGACAAAAACATATCCCAATATAGGACCACAGATTGGCCAATTGTTGGCGCCATTCCTAGCTGTTTCTCCACTTGTCTGTGGTTTCCTGTTCCTTTTATTATAAACCATATTTATCGTCGTCAAAATGTATTAATTACCTGCAGTTATGATGACAACGTTGTTGTTCAGACCTGCTGTTAAATATTGCTCGGTTGAGGTCTTTCTAGGCATCTTTTTCGGGCATACTATAGCAATTGTGTTCAATTAAGACATCCTGTTGTAAATGAGTAAAGATACATTTTTATGCTATACTCAATCTATCCTATACACACACACACTATGTATGCATGCGGTGTTGGTATCACTGCGCACATCTTTAAAATTGCACCTTAAATGGACCTTAATAAGTGCTTGTATCAGTGGCTAAATTATATTACCATATTCCTGCCTAACCCTTTCATCAGCTTCTGTGACGATGGGGCCCAATGAAGTCACAACACTTACGTCTGTTCTACACTAATTTTCTTTGACTGTTCATTTCTAAACGTTTCTGCTCCATGTCCTTCGTCCGTTTGTCTATCCAGAACATTCTTGGTCTTAATCTGCCTCTTATTTCTTATACTCCTGTATGCAAAGTGTATGGTTGTCTTTCTAGGTCCATTGTAAAACAGCTTGGATAATAATTTACTCTTTGCAAAAGTATCAGCTTACTTGTTTTTATTATCACTTAAATTGTGCTGACCACACTGAACCTAATTCCATAATAAAACAACATTGTGAAAAATGTGGTGCTTGGTGTTTCAATATGCAATGCAATACATATTCAATTTCCATAGGTTTGTAATTCTGCACGAATTCTATTTCAAATGTCAAAGAAACGATGCACTATAATAAGTGACTCAATAAACGTGCATAGCCCAAAGGTGACAGTGGCATTCACAACGGTATGTAAAATGTCGTTTTTTTAACAGGAAAAGGTCACAGCTAAAAAACAAATGTGTGCACTCAACTCAATTATCTTTTGGCTCACCTTTTTACTCGGGCATCCGAATTTCATCACAAACTCAATTGCGTGAAATGGCTTTGGGAGTAAAACGCTCCCACAGGAGGGAGCAAACTGCACACATTTACACTCACTGCAAAATGCACGCAAACGGGAAATAACGCTTAGCTTCAACCCCCTCCCAAATATGTCGAATATCATTGTATAAGACATATATTTAATTCATCAGTTGCTTTACAGTGTTGTGGGTGGTGATATTCCATGCGTTTGTTTTTGTGCATAATTTTCAAAATATATATGACTTAAATAAGTGGTCATATGTGCTGTGTGTCGGAGGTAAAGCGTGAAACATCGAGGTGGTGCAAGATTACCGTGCTATAAATAAGACTTACATGACAGCCTCAGACAAGGGTCAGCAGGTCACATACACTCTATATGCTTCAAACGAAAGTAATTCAAGCACTCACAATGACTTATGGAGTAAATTGTTTCATGTCAACCAAACAAGACGTAGGTCTAACATTTTTAAAGCTCTTCCTGGGAATAAAAAAATCGTATTTTTATATACAGTATAGGTAGATTTTCATTGTCCTATTGTTTACACTTCTGGTTATTTTTGCGGTTGCTCTCACCTAGCTCTATATTGTCTATTCAGGTTGTGCCGCTGTATTTTGTTCGGTATGATGTACTATGTTCACTTCAGGAACGGAGTCTGAACGCATCAGAGAATTATACAGCTCATCCATGATAACCTACCCAATAGTTACTCTCACCTATTCGACTAATCTGATTCTGCATATTCTTGAATTATTGAAGGATTCAGTATATATGTGATTGCTGATTAACTTTTTTTAAATGTACTGCACTTTGTGCAAACGTCAAGACATTCTATCTGCTCAACCACCTGAGTTTGATTCCTGGCCATGGCTAACATCATTGGTAAGCCCTTGCCACCCACTAACATCACCAACCCACACTGACCAGCATGGTGAAGCAATGCCATAAAATCTCAATGGTCATGACAAAAGGCTGTACAATTGTACTGATTTGGAAGTCGCAGTGGGCTTTCTGGTTAAGTTAATTTAACGTGTTCCATTTTTACATGGCACCGGGAGACAGGGCATGGCTCCACTGCCCCCAGGTGCCGGTGTCCACGTCGGCCAAACTCCTCAGACCATGGCGAGGCCCGGTTGAGGTAGTGGAAGTCCTGCGTCCCCAATGCGTTAAAATTCGCTGGGGACGGCGTCGCTGGTGCATTCACCCCTCTCGGTTGAAACCCTTCGTCACGCCACGTGTCCCTCCACAACACACACGACACGGGGGCCGAGTGTGCGACGCGTCCGACGAGCCAGATGTTGCCCCGTTGGTGCCTAACCCACAGCGCAGGCATGTCATTCCTCCAGCAGATGACGCGGGAGTGATGGCTCCATGCAGGCCACGTTCGGCCTCAATGGACCATGGAGTAGCAGGTGTCCCCGTGGAGATGCCTAAAGGCCCACCGGATGCTCTGGCTCATCCTCCTCCTTCCCTTGTGCCGCCGACAAAGCCTGCCATCCCCTACGATGGTCCCGCGAAACACACGCGCGCGAAATCTCGCCGGTTGTTATAATGTTTTTTTGGCATGTCTAGTGCCTTGTACATACGTTATGTTGTTAAGGAGGGTATTTATAGGGGTTTTATTGTTCTTGTTCTTGATGTTCGTGAGGCACACTCACAATTCTTCTACCGTTGGTAATTTCGGAGTTTCCCATTGTTGCAGCCAGGACGGCTGGAGCTTCCGAAGGAGGGGGTGATGTAGAGGTGTTAACTACGCGCTGTTGCGTAACCTGCATTGCCACCAGGGCAGTGCAGCATTACCCCTGGGTACAACGGTTGGGGTCAGTCGAGGTGAAACAGATCGTAGCCAGGGTTTGGTACGAACCAATCAGACGGTTCCACGTGGGAATGTATGATTGGTTCTACCTGGCCACGAAGGAGTATAAGACGGGTGACCCAACGGACCTCGGGGAGTTTTCTCCCTGCACGAAGACAGAAGACTGGGCTGAAGCCTAGCTAGGACCCTGGACCAGCCTCCCAGCCCTTCTAAGGGCTAAGGCTCGGCATACCCAGCGGTCAGGACCCACCGGGCCAGCGGTGGGTCAGATAGCCTCCCCTAGGTCCTAGCCGGAGGACTAGGATAGCGGTAGACGTGTGAGTCCCGCCAAGTCCGGAGGCTCTACCTCCCTAGGGTATCGGGTGAGGGGACCGAATATCCCTCTGTGTGTGTTAAGCGTTGTATAAGGAATAATACAATAAACAGAGTGTGCCTCCTAAAGAAGTCTGCTCGTCCTTACAACACTACACATCCATTCAAATGCCAGTGAAATAACATTGCACTGTTTATACAGTATTTCATATCTGCAAATCGACAATTTGTTATTAAGAATTAACTGGTTTCTAAAATGGTTCCTTCTCTTTAACTAAACTTTACTAACCTAATGCAGTACACATGAATAATTCATGTTACTTTCGAGAGTGTGTAGATTGCAAACCTTTAACCACAAAAGACTTCACAGTAGCCCTTAATTTTAACATTGTAAT
Organism: Petromyzon marinus; assembly: GCF_048934315.1. Taxonomy (NCBI): domain Eukaryota; kingdom Metazoa; phylum Chordata; class Hyperoartia; order Petromyzontiformes; family Petromyzontidae; genus Petromyzon; species Petromyzon marinus. Next base: position 11,300,609 of record NC_133671.1, read on the forward strand.
GGACATATGGTGGGGTGATATAGCGTAGTGGTTAGCACATTGTGCTTGATAAACCAGCAAGCCAAGTTCGATTCCTGGCCAAAGCAAACATAATTTGGCGAAGGACATATGAACGTGTTCCACAGTTGCGATCCCCCAACCACACCTCCAACCCCCAACCCCTTGCTTTCACCAAACAACAGTGGTTGAGTAGAGTACAGGCAAACAACTCCCACAACAGACGGGCATAGGGAGGACTCTATCCAGCAGGGGATGGGCAAAGGGATATAAATAATTACTGTTATGAGTGGAGATGTCAGTAGAAAAAATAAAATTGAACTCAGACATATGCAAACATAAATCAGCGCCAAACAATAGCCAAAATTGAATTTTAATGCATTTCAAGTCGAAATTAAATGGTACTTTATTGTTACATAAACACGTTTTGTGCGCATTAACCCCCCGGACCCTTTACAAATGAGCGTACATGCGTTGCAACTTAATTTTTAGTTATACATCATCATCTTTGCGACAGCAATCTTCACCGTTTTTTTTAAAGTAAATATTTAGACTCTTGATCATCTTCCATTAATTCCTTTAACTCCAATGGAACTTTACATATAAATAATAAGCCAAAAATCCACTTGTCAAAATTACAAATAAGATGGCACAAATATGATTTGAGGCCATGCCTTGTTTTTGCTCTTTGTGGAATTTGCTGCATGACTACACAGATGTGCATAAATGTATACACACACGAATGTGTAGTTGCACTTACGTATGTCCACAAATAATTAATTTATGAAACAGATGATCCTGAGCCATTTATGTTCATTGAAATTGCAGTGGATGTTTTCAATTAATCAGGGAATATCAAGTGGCAGCAAGTCCACTTTTAATTTAGTGAAATAATAATTATGTTTACAGCATTTATTACTGTGTAAAACAATTACTTTTGATATACTAATTAAGCGGGCATTCATATTTCTATATATTGTCAATGTTAGGACATTCAGATTAGGACACTTAATTCATGACTGCTGAAGGTTGACTCAGCCCATAATCTTTCTGAGTTGATAAAATAGGTACTACGTTGTTGGTAATAAAGCAGTGTTCTCCTCTGGATAAATTCGACCCCGCCATATTTTAAATGGCATTTCCACCACTCAAAGCTGTGAACAGGAAATGAGCACTGCCCCAAAATGCTCTTTTGAGAAGGATATTACTTTGACTTTTGACTTGATTTAACTCTCTTATTCAACTACACGAAAGGGTTACGTGAGTGTATTGCTTTGGTAAATTAACAATGAAAGCACAAAATTCGGTGACCAGTAAGGAAGGCACTCAGAACTGGAAAGGAATATTAAATGCAATACTTCACATGTCTTGTGTCATGTCTGACATGCCCATCACGTTTATAGGATCAATATAATTTTAATTTTCAATTTAAAGCTTTCGTGACTGCAAGGATTCATCTTCTTTGGTTCTTTCGGTAAAGTCACGTAGAACGAGAATAAAATAATAAAATAACACAATTAAATTATCACGACGTTTCGGCCACAACACAAGTGGCCTTCTTCAGGTGAAAAAAACAAACCTGCCGGGACGACAGAGTTTCAATGAACGCTGTTAAGATTCGCAGCGTCTTTTAAGCTGGTTGAGTGAAGTGAGGCACCTTGACAAAGGGGTTTACATATCAAACAGGATAATTTAGCATTGAAATTGCTGAGGGATTAACTTGTAACTGGTCACAGAAGTAGCTATGTTAAAGTCAAAGCCTACACATCCACAGAGGCACCTCGTACATGGATGCCAAAGGGGCTGCAACAACTCAACTATCATACAGTAAACCGATGTGGTATATGGTATTTATTATATAGTGTAATGTATACCCAGTTGCTGTTAATAGCTCAGCTTATTGAAGAATATATTGAGTACATTTATTATATTGATGTAATTTAGACTTGGGTTTTTTCACATCGGTTTACTGTATAATAGTTGAGTTGTTGCAGCCCATTTGGCGTCAATGTATGAGGTGCCTCTGTGGATGTGTAGGCTTTGACTTTAACATCTATTTCTGTGACCAGTCACAAGCTAATCCCTCAGCTATTTCAATGCTAAATTCTCCTGTTTGATTCGTACTAGGTGCCTCTGTGGATGTGTAGGCTTTGACTTTAACATAGCTATTTCTGTGACCAGTCACAAGCTAATCCCTCAGCTATTTCAATGCTAAATTCTCCTGTTTGATATGTAAACCCCTTTGTCAAGGTGCCTCACTTCTCTCAACCAGCTTAAAAGACGCTGCGAATCTTAACAGCTCTGTCGTCCCGACAGGTTTGTTCCTTTCACCTGAAGAAGGCCACTTGTGTTGTGGCCGAAACGTCATGAGAATTTTATTGTTATTTTATTTTATTATTTTATTCTCATTCTACGTGACTTTACCGAAAGAACCAAAGAAGATAATTTTAATTATTAAGCACACATCCTTTTACTGATGGTTAACTAATATATTTATGAGATTATGAACACTTGTGCCTCATTACAAATGAAAACATAACATTTATTTAAGGTTTAGCAATGTAGCTTTAAAACAAGTTTTATCCTAACAATAAATGTAACATTAAGTGAAATCAGTTAAGACTAAAAATTATAAAATGTATTAAGAAATTGCACCTCTTTTGAATATCAGGCTTCACGATATTATTATTTTACTTTTCACATGTAACATTTTTTTTTATCATTAAGGCATTTTCAAGTTTCATTTATTAGCTATAGCCGTGTGAGCCATGTGGCTCTTAAGTCGGGTGCAACCGCAACAAACAAAATATGAATCTACATTCCAGAAAACTATTTCACCACAACCAGACCAAAATAAAGCTACAAAACAATGTAACAATAGTAATCATAGGAACTGTGATTTTAAATTTAACAATAAACGATATACATAACACGTTTGACAAAACCTGCAGCCATAGCTGGCAGCACGACACTCCCAGTGTATGATGTGTGAGCGAGTCAGCAGCAGCGTGAGTGAGTGTATGATGTGTGAGTCAGCGTATGATGAGTGAGTCAGTGTATGATGTGTGAGCGAGTCAGCGGCAGTGTGAGTCAGCGTATGATGTGTGAGTCAGCACGCGATTTGTTAGTCAGCGCATGATTAGTGAGTCAGTGTATGATGTGTGAGCGAGTCAGCGGCAGTGTGAGTGAGTGTATGATGTGTGAGTCAGCGCATGATGTGCGAGTCAGTGTATGATGTGTGAGCGAGTCAGCGGCAGTGTGAGTCAGCGTATGATGTGTGAGTCAGCGCGCGATTTGTTAGTCAGCGCATGATTAGTGAGTCAGTGTATGGTGTTTGAGCGAGTCAGCGGCAGTGTGAGTGTATGATGTGCGAGTGAGCCAGCACACGATGAGTGAACCTGTGTATGATGAGTGAATGGGTCAGTGGTTGTGCGAGTGTATGATGTGTGAGTAAGCGCATGATGTGTGAGTGAGTCAGTGCATGATGTGTGAGTGAGACAGTGTATGATGTGCGAGAAAGTCAGTGTCTGCTCCCTCTGCTCACGCCGTCGCCCCCCCCCCCGGCTCCGTCGCCCCCCCCCCCCCCCTGGCTCTGTCGCCCCCCCGGCTCTGTCGCCCCCCCTGGCTCCGTCGGCCCCCTCGGCTCCATCGGCTCCCTCCATCGGCTCCCTCGGCCCCCTCACAAACGGCCCCGCCAGCCGCTGCTGGGAGCGCGGCCCGGGAGCGCCCTGGGAGATCACGCGCCTCAGGCGGCAATCTTACAATACCAGCTACTTGGCTGTATTCAACATTTGGATTAACATATACTTCAAAATATTGCAGGTGAGATATGCAGTATGATTATTTAGTAGAATTCGTGGTAGTGAAGTTCGTTGTCTTAAATAATGATACGTACAAACATTACCACAGTTTACAAAACATCGTGAGATTACTTTTTAAAATAATGCTACTGTGAATATATAGTTTTTAAAGTTGTGAACTTACACTTTAGCATCAGTGGTTAACTTTTTTAAATCCGTAACACATTAACAAAATGAGTACGATATGCACTGTATTACACTCATGCCCAATGCAGGCGTGCCAAATGTAGTTAATTAAAGGATAATTTTTGTGAACTTCACTTTCAATATATTGGTAATGCACTGACTGGGGCTAAGTTATATTTTTTTTACAAAATAGTTTCTCTAGAAAGCACTCAATTAGATCATTTGCAGTGTAGTATGTATTACTTCTGAAGACCAATTTAAGTAAGAAACAATCAGTGGCAAAATCCATTCCCCTTAAATATTGATTCACTTTACCACTTGAAAGGAATTATCAAAAGAATAATTTTATATGTCGAGTAGTTTCACCACTTTAGATTTACTAATGGTATGAATAAGGTTAATTCGTCCAAGCAGATGAGTTATTTTTCACAGGTTAACCCAATTAAGTATTACTAATATCGCCATGAGCTAAATTATATGATAATTTTAAAGCCAAATTATTAAAAACACATTATAAAAGTATCATAATCCTCCTGCAATAATTACGTATGACTCCAAAGCAGTGGACCCTTTTTAACAGCATTAAGATGATAAAAAGAAGAGGCTTTACCCTTTGACAATTATGCTGGAGATGTTAAGATTTTCAAACACCACATATTACAAGGTATTAAGTCTGCATTAACCACACACTCGTGGTAAAACATGCAAACAAATATACTTTAATAATGCATGCATTGTCCTTAACGTTTTTATTTTACCAGGTAAGGCTCACTGAACTATATAGTTATTTTTCAGAAGCCACTTGGCCACACATTATAGCTCAACGAAGTGGCTTACGTGGAAATTTATAACAGCCAAATAGTCTAATCATGATATTGTAAAAATAATGGCATAGTGTAATCAATAACTATTGTTTTACGATCTTGAGTATGCATTTAAATCATTATATCACATTGCCTTCAACAATTGTGCTCATAATTGCAGTGCAATTGTTAGAAATCCATAAAGGTCCAGCCATCTTTAAAATTTTTGTAAAATAAACCACTCAGGGACAATTATATGTTTAATTGATGACTATAGCCATATGAAAGACTATAATTTGAACTGCCTAAATATATAAGCATCGAGTGATGCGGTCTCCTCAACATTTTTAGTTTAGTTTCTTGCAGATTCTTTCTGTTTTATTCAGCTGAGAGGAAATTGCTTGAAATATGTGTGACAAAAATCATCCATAATGCCAAGACACATTTTTGCTCTCCTGCTTAGTTATGCATAGTTCTACCAGCAAATGATGATATCCATACATATTACAGCACTCTCATTCTTTGACATCCAATTTGCTCCAAATATTAAACTGGCTGCAATTTCCTCATCCCACATAACACATTCAGCATTGAGATTGTGCGCTACATGTTTGTGGTAATGAAGGTGCACCTCCAAAAGACATTGAATCAGGAATAAATTGCTGCAATACTGGCAAAAGGGAACCAATTGATTATATTAAATATATATAGAATATATAGAGCTACAGTTGTAATATGCAGGAGTGTAACAATGCATTAATTCATTGATTAAATCAAGTACCGGTATAACTCGATTTACGAACGTTAGATTTACAAAATTTTGTGCGAAAGAAATTGACACATTATGGACACTTTTTGATTCACGAAATCGAATTTCTGCGTTAACGAAGTTTCACTACAGCACGTCCGATGAGATCAGCAAACAAGAAGCCACTGAGGAGGCTGCATCGTCCATCCACGACAGCGTCATGGTGTCCCTCCAGTGCAACAGTAGAGTCTCCACATGACCTTTCCAATCTTGATTTGAAGCTTTCGTGAATGGAAGCATCCACACTCTTTGGTTCTTTCGGTAAAGTCACGTAGGTAGAAAAATTAATAGATCACGACGTTTCGATCGCAACACAAGCAACCGTCTTCAGGTGAAAAAGAGGGGGAATCTGCTGAGGAAGGCTGTTTATAAAGGTTTAGAGATGGGTGGGACAGCTAATGTTAATGTAGGAGCGAGCAGGAGAGAGCGAGTGGGAGAGAGAAATTTGCTTGTAAATATAAGCTCGGCGAGGGCCGAGCTCAGCCAGGGCCCGTAAATTTGCTTGTAAATGTAACACAAGATCCAGGTTCGATTCAACACAGTACACAAATTCCGTGATTTGATCCCATCTGTGAAAGATGTGATTCCTGACATGGAATACCCTGGTGTCTACAAACTAAGTTGTGTCCGCGGTAGCAGTTACATTGGGGAAACAAAACGACATGTCTCGGACCGTGTTTGTGAACACAAGGCAGATTTGAAACACGGCAGAACCAATACCTCTGCCGTGGCTGATCACTGTTTGAACGCGGTGGGCTCACACGATATTGTCTTTTCCGAGACCAAGGTACTCTGCAAACCTTCGGGCTACCATCAAAGATTTGTCCATGAAGCCATCCAGATTTATAAACACAGACATAACTTCAACCGAGAAGATGCATACAAATTAAGCAATCATTGGAAGGACGTGATCAACCAGGTAAAGTTTTAACTGCTTTGATGTTCCCTTCCTACCTGCCAATATTTGCCAACTCTCAAATTTCCAGGCCCTAGCCGAGCTCAGCTCTCGCCGAGATTACATTTACATTTACAAGCAAATTTCTCTCCCCCACTCGCTCTCTCCTACTCGTTCCTACATGAACATTAACTGCCACCGCCCATCTCTAAACCTTTATAAACAGCCTGCCTCAGCAGCTTGTGTTGCGATTGCAACGTCGTGATCTTATTATTTTTTCTACCTATGTGACTTTACCGAAATAACCAAAGAGTACGACCTTTCCAGTCATTCCAACATGCAGATGTTTTGATCAGTACCCTGTCAAGGTACATTGTTATTTAATTATTATTCAATCGTTTTCATATTTACGTTCTCTATTATATATTTTTTGTATTTTAGGTTTAAGAGTAGAGTTGGAATGACCGTCTGTAATGCTCCCTAATGTTTTCTATTAAATTAATGGGAAAAGCCATTCCCATTTACGGAATTTCGCTTTACTTGTGTTTGTTGAAGAATGCATCCCTTCACAAATGGAGGAATACTTGTATTATGCACATAATAAGCACTTCAAATCATGAGTGTAATTTTAAGTGTGGGTGTGTACCCTCTATGTCATGGTTTCATGTGAACACTGCTGCCACTACAGGCAGCTGTATTCATACCAATACAAATGCATTTCATTCCGGTATCGAATCAAAACCTCACATCATGACAATTCGTCAAGGGATGGCAGGGGACAAATCGTTACAGAACTCATTGGAGGAAATATAAAAGAGTGAAAGCAATAAATAGTTACGGGTTAAAGACGACAGTGTTCACACAAAAATAAAATTTACCTATGTGCAGTGAGCTATAAGATAAAAGGTATGTTGTTTAGTGTTGGGAAGTATACAACTCCATTGGCAATCCTGAGTAAATGGTGAAAATTCCACATTCATATGGCAGAGCTCATGCTTTTGTCATATGAAAACCACTCTTGTAAAGTGAATTGTATTTTCTCTTTGAATAACAGCAACTTAGCTGCTACATTGGATTTTTTCCCCGAAGGTATGACCTAGTTTGTTAATTTGGGGGCTGATTCGTGAAAGTTATTTACAGTATAATCGTAAATCTCGAAAAACTACTCACTTCTAAACCTTTTATAGTAATTTTGTATTACTTTAGTAGAAATAAATGTTCATTTTGATTCATATGTTGTTATCTTCTTACTTATGTGATCGAAAAGACACAAATTTGCCCGTTTTTATCATTGAAAATAGGTACATTTCAAAACATCACTGTCCTGGTCACAAAAGCAAAGTTTGTGGGGAATAATAGCCATTTTCTGTACTTTTGAGGCATAATAAATTAGGAAATAACACACTACATAGGAACAAAAAATGTTACACAGTGTAATCGTATCTTGTATTTACCATTTTGGTTAACATTAAATGAATATATTCACCTCCATTAAATATTACACTTTAAACCAATTCTCAAGCTTTACAACACCAATCGATCTTCTACAGCATGTCACAACCTGTCTGTGTGGCAAAGTGTTGTTCAACAATGAGGACTTTAATATGATTTTCATTGGCATGCAGGTAATACCTTGCACATGTTCATGGGTTTGTAATAACGTGTGAATTTGGACATCTGTATATAGCCATAACATTGGTCGTGAAAGCCTACGTGTTAAACTGATCTGTATATAGCGTTGTCTATGTAGAGCTATAGTATTAAAACATGAATGCAGTCAGAATTAATATGTAAGATGCGTCTTCCGTTTTTCTCTGCAGGTTTTAAAGCTCAAGCCGTTTTTGTTCCACTGTGAGAGAATGCGACAATGCTGTCCTGCTTGCACACATGAATCAGACAAACAAACTCATGGACAGACGCCAGAGTGACAGATGAACATACAGATCAATATATGGACAGAAAGATCAGATTTATGAGCAAGTTGGTATATGGGCACACATGGGCACAGGAGAAGATGGACAAAGAGACAGACAGCCATTAGACAATGAACCAGACAATAGGGTAATCAAATAGTGCATTAACATATATCCAATGAACACGTTTTTCGACTTAAGCTGATCTTAAGTTCACTTTCATGAGTCACCCACTGTAAAATGGTGAAACAACAGAAACGAAAAATGGCATTTGGCGTAAAAATTACAAGAAAGTAACTTTTAAATATATGAGCAATTTCCTCCCTGAAATTGAAATTGATTTCAGATTCACTGCATGCAATTTGTCCAATGGCCTGGCTAATCACATGTGCTGCTTGAGTGCCATGCACTAGTTTATGTGCGTTGTAAAATCAAGGTACGATTATCCATACAGTGCTAGAATTAGTTTTTTTTTACGTACAGTATTCATAACCGATAAATTAATAATAATAATAAAAACCAAGTATGCTATAGTGGGTAGGTTTCCTTTATACATCTACCAGACAGTAAGCTAGCACGGATATCATGTTAAGTAGATGTGTGCTTGCCAGAAACACCTCCCCACAAAGTAAGCGTACGCTATAAAACATTCGTGTTTTATTTGTCCCATTTTTTGTGGAATTGCTTTCTAATTTGCCGCTTTGATCTACTGCCATTCTAACCTGGCCATAAAATGTTAATGTTATTATGAGCAGGCAAATTAGATTCATATGGTAGCATTAAAATTATCTTAGTTGAGCACCCCTGAAAGCATAATTCAAATAGCATGACATCCGCATGTGATGAAGATCACTTAGATCGCAGTCCTTCATGAATGTGCAAGCAGTGTTATCAATGAATACTCATGAAACCAGTTTATCCCCCCCCAAAATTGCTCACACCGTATAACAAAATAAAAAAGGCTCTTTGCTCATAGCTGCATGTCATTGTCGTATTTTGGCTGAAATACTTGGTATTCAAGTCGTGGGGTTCTTTGTAAATGTCTCACAGATTAAACGTGCCATCTTATCTCACACTTTACGCTGAGTTCAAAAGCTGTCCTTCGGCGGTGTTCTTTTGGACCATCCTTAATTTTCTGTTCATGCTTGATCCAATGTGACGATGATTCACAGCCCTGTCAATCCACTGCTGGATGAAGGCCTCTCCATGCTGTGTTGTCATGGGGGTTGCTGGACCATTCTTCACCATACTGGTTAGTGATGATTGGTTAATATATCACTAGCCATTGATATTAGCCATGTCCAAGATTCAAATTCAGGTCACTGTGCTCATAGTACAGTGCCATGACCATTATGCCACCACTCCCACAATCTAATTTGCACTAAATCACACTTTGCCGCTCATATATTGCTTCATATGTCAGAAAGATCTTTCAAAAAGTCAAACAAACATTTTTCATTTTGACAAATGGCCATTCTGAAGTTCTCTTTATTTACATGTAAAATTGTTCGATCGATGTGTGCAATATTTTTCGATACACTTCCCCTTACAACGAATAAAATCGCTTCAAATTCCTGCTCATGAAATATACAAAAAAATGTCATAACCTTTTTTTGAGCTTTACAAAAAAAAAGACATCTTGGATAAGAATATTATTCTGTGCATTTGCCTAGTTCTTTTTTTTTTAAACAAAGAGGTAGTTTCTGGTCTTCCCAATAAACTGGAAGATACACAGTATTATACTCTATGGTTCTTTCGGTAAAGTCACGTAGGTAGAAAAATAATAATAGATCACGACGTTTCGATCGCCACACAAGCAACCGTGGTTGATATTTTGGTTGCTTGTGTGGCGATCGAAACGTCGTGATCTATTATTATTTTTCTACCTACGTGACTTTACCGAGAGAACCAAAGAGTATGGATTCCTGCAGTCACGAAAGCTTCAAATCAAAATATACAGTATAGTCTAATATTCTGAGATACCCACAACAACGTGTTGATGAAGAATGTATAATCAGAGGTCAAACTCGTTCCATTTCACGTTTATATGACAATTATCTCTTCTTTTTATTCTCCTTGGGTCAGATACAGGCACGATACATTGGATATTGGCAGAAATTAAACAAAGCCTGCTTGCGTGCCATAAAAATGTCACGAGGCTCACCGTGCCATAAAAAAATATGAAAATAAATACACGATAAAATATATTTTTAAAATCGTTATTTAATTGAAGGAAGCGGTTTTGCAAGATAGCTCTCGCAAAGATGCTCGGGTCACACCACGGCAGACTGGGACATGGCAGGCAAAACATTTTGAGAGAAAGGGACCATTTTACACTGGCTCTCGATACGGTGTTCTCAGCAAGGAATGTGCTACTGAAGCCTTTATAACTGCCGCAAAAGCAGATGGGCTGTCAGGCTCAACGTCCCCTCTAAGGACAGCGTGCTTATTGATAACGCAGCTGTAGGACATTATCAGGGCAGCCGAGGTGGTAGTTGAAATCAAGAGACCTCAGTCTCGAAGGCAATCTATGACCAGGAAATGAATCAGTTTTGCTGAATACCTCAGGACGAATGTATTTTCCAGTATCATTTCATGTCCACTCATTGAAAATAGTTTTTTTTTGTGCTCAAGCCTCTTTATCTGATAACAAACAAATTGACTAGTCACAATGTGTTCACGCAAATAGTAACCATAATACAAGTGATTTTTATAAACACATTTTACCGTTGATATATGGATATTTCGGTTGAGAAGATATATTATAACTTGATTTGAAGATTTCGTGACAGCAGGAATTACTCTTTGGTTCTTTCGGTAAAGTCATGTAGAAACAAAATAAATTAAATAGAATACGACGTTTCGATTGCAACACAAGCAGTCGTCATCAGGTAGAACTAAATTTTAGGGAGAGACAAAACACAGACACGGAGACACAGACAAACACACAAGCAGAGAGAGACAACACAGACACAGAGAGAGACACGCAACATAGACACACAGAGACCAAATGCCTCTGTGTCGTGGCCTTAAATAGAGAGAGGGCGGGGGGGGCAAAGAGAGAGGTGGGTCTGCTGGAGCAAAGAAATTAGCATGTCAATGAGAGAGTTGTGTGGAAATCTACCCCGCGGCGGCAGGGGGAGAGAAAGACCCCAACCAGGCTATGCGTTAACTATGTGTTAGACGACTCTCTGCGTTGCATTGCATCGCATTACATTTCCAAAAAAATGCTAAATTTATTTTCTCAAACTGCCTATTTCTCTCTCCAAAAATTTACCAGGCTCTCATAGGTCCATTCGCTCTTTCTCTCCCTTGGCCGCTTCGAGATGGATTTCCACACAACTCTCTCTAAAATTTACCAGGCTTGCTAGGTCTTTCTCTCCCCCTACCGCCGCAGGGTGGATTTCCACACAGCTCTAATTAACAATGTTTCGAGAACGTAATCAACCAGGCTATGCATTAACTGTGTTAGCCGACTCTCTGCATTGCATTACATTTCATTTCCCAAAAAAATGCTAAGTTTGGTCTCTCAATACCAGACGTGCTGGGTCTTTCTCTTCCCCTGCCACCGTGGGGTGGATTTCCATACAGCTCTCTCATTGGCATGTTAATTCCTCTGCTCCAGCAGACCCACCTCTCTCTTTCTGCCCCCCCCCCCTCTCTATTTAAGGCCACGACACAGAGGCATTGGGTCTCTGTATGTCTATGTTGTGTGTGTGTCTCTCTCTCTCTGTGTCTCTGTGTTGTCTATCTCTCCCCCCCTGCAGCCGATCTCTCCAGTGCTGCCGGGTGGTGCTGCTGGGTTAACTTTCTGCCCCGCCTCCTCCCCCCCTTCTCTCTCCCCCCCTACTGCTGAGACCTATATAACCTCGTGCCACAGCAGATCTCTCGCCTACTTCAGCAGTTTTTTTCTTGCTGTGGTTGTCCCACCTGATGACGATTGCTTGTGTTGCAATCGAAACGTCGTGATCTATTATTTTTATACCTACGTGACTTTACTGAAAGAACCAAACAACCCTGATCAACGAGGAGTTTGATAGGCATCATTTTAAGAAAATCAGTACCCAAAAGCCAGGGAACAGCTAGCTACTTCGAGATCAGGACAGGCCCAAGCACAGCTACTTCGCCAATTTCGATGCGGGCATCCACTTTACCAATGATGCCCATGCTCTCACCATTTGCCGCGACACAAGCATTAATAACAGGTCATATTTGACGAGCAGGGATCGACAATCATTGAAAAATTATGTCTGAAATACTGGTAGCTGAAGCTCCTGTGTCCACCAAAACACGCTCCTCCACACCTTGCACCGAACCAGATACCGCCGAGGAACCCGCAGCCGCCGTGACCACACGACACTCCAATTTCCTCCACTGTGTCGTCGAGCTAGGCCATCCATGCGCAACCGAATCCTGTTGCCCAGTGTCAACATGTGTGTTATGCTGAGAGCGAGTGAACCCTGAGTCATCAGATGTCTGAGATTGCAAAATGGGCTGGGTGTCTGATGTGTACCGACTCGCCTGTTCGGATTGAGGTTGAGCCGTCGGAGTGGCAGCGGGCGCCAGAGCAGCAGTCGGTGTCGAAGGGCGATTCTGGCATCCCTTCACAAAGTGCCCCGGCTGGCCACAGCAAAAACAGGCCAAAGGCGGCCCCTGCGCCACCCAGTCCTCGCATTGATGTGGTCTCCAGCTCCATTGATGGCATGCAGCGTCCCCCCGTCTCCGATTCCACGGCGGAACCGCAGCAGCGACGTCCCGCTCCGAAGATGCATCACTGGCCGGAATCCCCACAACTTTGCTCGGCGACCATCCCTTTGGTTCCCTGTCTCGACTGGGGTCCCCCGTCCACGCCACCGTCTGAGACCAACGCTGTAGATTTTGAGTGGGCCTGAAGACACCTGGCGGCCCATCGGGACGTTTGAATGTCTTCGTCACACACAGGTAAGACCACCCCCATATCTCTAGCCAGTCCCAACATTCGTTCCATGACGAGCGAGTACACATAATAGCGGCCGTCGCACCTGCAGATGAACCCGCCGAAACTTCCACCCTGGAGTCCTGGACGCTACCTCCCGGCGATGTGTGCATTGAGCTCCCCACCACCGTAGACACCGTGATGAGCGACACCAGCTGCACAACCACCACCCGCAACAAGTCCAGCTGCTCCGACACCTTCTTACAGCTGTCTTCGGGCTGCTGGTGCGAAGATGTTGCGTCCGCGCCGATCGTCTCCGGTGCAGCGACCTCTCCCGCCGAGGTTTCCATAACCGGGACCACGGCTTCCGGGGTTGGCAGGTCTTGGGTTCCATTTTCATCGTCGTCAGAAGGCGCCACCGGTGGGTTACACTTCTTTTGATGTTTAGACATCTTCTGTTAACTTTCTTATTAAACCACTTTCTGACTCCAATGTAATGAGCGACTTCCGTGACACACCGTGTAGAGGGTACTCTCTTCTTTATTCACATTTGGGCACACCAAAGGCCAACCTTATCCTCATCCTTCTCCGAGTACACACATAGATATTAGTATACCTACAGGCTACACGTGGTCGATCCCACAGCGTGGTTTCGTCTGCCCACTCCCGGCCTCTCCGCTGGTTGACGGCGTGCTGGCGAGAGTGGTGGGACTTCGCGGGAGATCTGCCACGTGGCCGAACAACGGAGAAAGATGATGGCGAGCAGCGACGCAGTCCGGACTCAAGGCTCCCCACACCGACCATAAGTCCTCCTCCGCCTCCGCTTATATTGCCGCAGGCGCGGCTAGGCTCTACCTCCGGCCACGCCCACTTGTGGAAGCTTCTCGCTGGTTCCCGGAGTATCTCAGCCAGCCCCGCCATTTATCTTTGGCCCAGATACCTCTCCTTTTTGTGATTGGATGTTTATAGTGGTGCCTGTGCCCGTGCTTCCCTTTTCCAACTAGTAGATGTCACTATGTCAATACACATACATTTACACAGGCATGCGGGTACATACACACACCCATACATATGCACACCCATTACGTGCAACGTAATAATGAATAACAGCAAAATATTACTCATCAGAATGTCAACATAGGATAATTACTCATGTATATGTAAGAATATGTATTTTACAAATCAGTAGTTCTCATCCATAATGCTTCCTCTTACTCTCTTTGTAACTGGTGCTTGTCCATTAAACGCCTTAAGGTTTAGCAACAAAGTTATACAAAAGAGGCTTCAATTGTTGGATACACACAAATAGAAAATATAGGTAAATGTGGGTACATACACAAGTATTCTTGTTGTTTGCAGTTGTGGTACGTTTGTCATTTCCACAATGCTCATCATCAATATTCTAATTAATATCCGACTGTCTCTTTCATGATTTACAATAGTGTTCTTTTATTTTTCTTCTGCGCTTAGGCAATTTAAAATGGGGGTAATAAAAATAGGTCACATTTACTGTGTTGCAATTTAAACCTCCAAAGGTTATTTTCACCACCCAATACCTGTATTGATTGGGAACAGAAGTGGTGTAAAATAACCACTTGACATACGACTGCAATCCGTGCACAACACTAATTCTAATCTAAACTCTAACACTCGTGCCAACATACAACTTAAAGCTGACTCTTAGCAATAACCTTATGGCTGGGTCAAATGATAACCATAACACTGCACACACAAAGTCAATGGTCAGGAACAAAAGCTGTAGGCTCCTATCATAACAGTTGTACTTTTAGTTTAATATACCTCACAGTAAAATGCATGGTTCTATTAAGAGGGTACAATGATCCAAATGAGTTGGCATATATATGTGGATTTGTTTTATCATACACATTTCTCATTTTATATATATAAAATACACAAATATAAACAATGGTCATATCCATAGACTCAGAAATCCTTTGTTTATGAATACTCGAGTACACATAAATAATTAGACATTGCAATACTGTGCCATAGTATATATATGTGTAATAACTTAAAACAAACTTGAAACGAACTGCAATTACGTAGATATTTATCCATTATCCGTCAGGTTCGGGGAGGAGTGGGCACCGGATTTTCAAAAACGCTGGACAATCACATCATCATTTGAAATAGATTATTTTTGTATGACATGTTTTAGGTGTTGATGATCTGTTTCTTAATGTTTTAAATGCGTTTACTATATGGAAGTGGTATAAATAATCATACGAATAGACAAAAATACCGTACACATTTACTTTATTTACTATATACTACTTACCACTCAAAGCTTGAAAACTGCATGGGGTGATGTACGCACTACGCTCGTGTTTCAACAACACGTGTTCGACGATAGCCGAACTGATGCAGCCTTGAGACCGGCATTCCGGCGAATGCCGAATTACACGCACTTTTCGCCGGATTGAACTGTATATTTTCTGTTTTTATCCCTGTGGTTATATATACGTGCAGTATTTTCATTGTTTAAGTTTTTGTATATAGTGTATAATGTACTGTATAAAATATTAGACACTGAATCAAGGGTAACAACTTTTCTTAGTGACGCCCATGGTGCCGATCACCGAACTGGCCTTTGGAGCGGTTTTGCCGGTTTCGACGGATCGGGTCGGGACCGCTGGATGATGTTGGAAGCAGCCGGATAATCGATGACCAACTGTGCTAATGACTTTGAAATAATGATGCTAATAGTCCATGGTATGCTTGTCAAATGTATGGATAAATTAAGAAGTTGTTGCCTGAGTGAAATTATTCAGTGAACAGTGAATAACAGGTTCATTAAAAATAATAACAGGGTTTATGTTTTGCCGTCATTGAGATTATATTTATTTTATTTCAGTGACAGCAACAAACCCATGTTATTATTTGTAATTAACATGTTATTCATATGTATGGGTAAGTCTATCAAGCATTGTTCACTATACGAACATTTATTCTGGTACCATCGATGGAAAGGATTCTTCAATGTCTTTCATTTTTGATACTTATATATTTTCAAGAATGTTCTTGACTATATCTCGGTTTAGCTGACATACCAGAGGCTCAACCGAATGCCCTGTATGTATTTGATACTTACTTAGCAGTATAACTCAAGATCAGATTGCATTCCACTGGTCAGCACACTTGCCTGGAGGCAGTAGTTAGATTCTTGCAGTTACTTAGTAAATCCTGCAGGGAATTATTAAAGAGCTTCAATTTCTGTAAAATGAATACAATACAATAATCAAATATTGTGAAGCATGGCAGTAAAACGAACTGCCCGTCATACACCAGCGTCATGACAAGTTTTAAAACGTACTCCCTAAAACTAATATGGCAACATGCAACTACTGTACTGTGGAGAAATATAGTGCATCTCAATATCATTGTATCTGTTTACATGCCGGACGAAGATTTGGGAGCCCCAGATCGACATACCGAGCTCAAGTCCACCCATCCATCAAGCAAGATAAATTGGTATGTGATTACACAATACAAACCTTAATGCATGTTTTTAATTGCTGGATATAATTTGCATATGTGACCACCTTTTCACGAGCATAAATGTGGATAGAAATTAGGCATGTAATGTTGAATCAATTAATTTCCAGATATTATGTTTATACTCACGATACACAAATCATATGATGTCAGAATTCACTATATTATTTGTATACAACGTTAAGATAAATGTGCAGCCCTGATATTACGAATGCCACTCTTGGCGGATGTGCTTCCAGGAGAGGGAGCTCAAGAGGGAGTATTTGGCATTTGTCTTGGTAGCACACACACTTTATCCCACTACACGTAACCTGCCGATGAACTATGCTGCTGGGTGGACATAGGCGGGGCGGATGTACTTGCACTATTGTTCCAACTGCCATGCCGCTAGTCCGAATCGAACCGGCGACCTCTGGATAGGACATCCAGTGTGATCACCATTCTACTTAGCATCTTCAATGTTTAAAAGTTATGCGAAATTGGTTCGCCTAAAACCAATAGCCACGTGGAAGCTCCACATTCAAAATAATGGCAACAAAATTGACTTATGAACCTGAATGACCTATGAACCTCAATCGTGATAATTAATGTAATCACGAGAGGGTTGAACCATTATATGCCTAAAATAAATACGTCAAAAAATTTTAATGGAGGAAGAGAAATAAAATGTTCCTCTGTGAGTGCTCCAAAACAATACAATTATCGTCTAGATAGATATGAATGTGGTGGTAAAGTATAAATTCTATGCAAATAGAAATTCTGTGGTCAATGTATTTTCCAGTCAGAGTGACTTTTTTTTTACATCATGCAAGGCCTGCACGCCACTGGGAAAAAAAGTACAATCTCTATTCAATAAAAAATTAGGAAGAGGTAGTGAACCTCAGCATAAAATTGTTACTTTGCTGCTTAAAGGAAAATATAGACCATGAATTAATCAATGAATTCCAAATTAATGTATAAATATAGAATTCGATACCAAAATTAAGTTCTCATCATTTAAATTGATGGCGCGGCGGGGAGTCCTGATTTCTTTGCCAAAGTGTCCTCAACCTTTCAAACGTTTTAATTAAAAGGCCTGTGCATGCCATTGCACAATAGGAGATGTGAATATTTGATTTTCATCATCTTACTCAAGCCATATTTGCACACAAATGTGCACACCTTTTCTGCACACTTTCAAAACCATATATGTAAACCAAAAAGTGACATTAATGCAGTGATTTAATTCGTTATCCTGACAACTTCCACTCAGCAATACAATTCACATGGAATATAAACAATAATGCAGGCTCTCTTTTTGGACAGAAGACTGTCCCAATAAGGAGATAGATACTCTCTCCAAATCTGGATCTTACAACTCAACAAACTTATGCTACTACTTGTAGTACACCTCATCTCACCCTGCCCATAATCAAGAGGACAATTTTATCTTATGCCTGTTTCCACTTGACACTCACGCAATGATGATGCAATTTAAACACATTTAAAGATTTACTTGGGAACCAACAATTAAAAGACAGTAGACATGCCCACCAAGGGGCCTGTCACTGCTCCGTGAAACAGCAATATCAACTCAAGGACAAAAATAATGGTGCCATTTGAATGCACATACCACCCATGAAATCTTGGCAAAAACCCATCCCGTTTAACCTGCACATTCTTAACAGTGACATAAAAACTGTAACTATTTTCAATGAACTAGTTTCTATACTTTTTGCAGATGACATCCACCTCTAGCCATTACACCAGTGATATTAGTGTAATTTACAGGACATTTTGGGAGTCAGGGAAGCTACAACAACAAACACACAAATCAGAACATACAGATCATGATATTTTGCATTTACAGGATCACCTGCAAGCATTGTGGCCTCAATTCAGGCCAAGATTGTAGATTGGCCCAACAAAGTGCAATTTTCATTCCAATCGATGGGGTGTGATTCAATTGAGGGCTAATTATTGCATCACTATTGACAAGCGATTGCAATGTTAATTGCATCAGGTAATTATTTACAGTGAGGGTTCACGCTGTTGCACCTGATTGAGCGAGGTTGACATTTTTGTAACCAAGCGTGGTCGCAATGAAATATGCATCCCGATAAAGTTAGCAAGTTAGAGATTCGAACACCGGTATAGCATGCATATTAAGTTACAAGTTTGAACGTTAATATTTTCTGATGCTCGAAAAACCACAGACAAGAGGCCAGAACCGGCGCCTACCCACAATTGTCCAAACCATGTAGCCCTAAATTATACTCACAATTCCCACCCGTTGGATTGTTTGGCCAACTCCATTAATGTGGGAGAAAACTGGAGCATCCGGAGAAAACCCATGCATACACGGGGAGAACACTCTATCCCATATGGATGGAACAGAAGGAGCCTGCACTTTGCTGTACAACCTTCTCCTGGAAATCCAGGGCATGGCAATCACAGTGTCCACCGACACTCGAATCTAGTGTTAGATTAATTACAGGCGTACACCACCACATGAGTATACATATTATGTACTATGGAGGTGTGTGTGGTTATATATTATTGTGAGTTTGTGTGGGTATTAATTTATCAATGTGTGTCTCTGTCTTTACAAATCTGGATCTACATTAGTTGTGTCAGTAGTGGCTTGTAAAATTCCAAAGAAAGGAAAAAGTAAGAACCCACCTGTAGCATCTTCAGAAGAAGAGAAAGAAGATGACCAAGGAGTCCCCCCAGCAGCCCCAGGAGCCGGGGTCCCAGTGAAGAAACTCGTGGGCGCAGAGAAAACAGTGCTGGTGACGGATGAATGCAAAGAACTGGTGGCAGAGGCGGATCAGCTGTTGCTGAGTTGGTGGCGACGACGGGAGCGGCGACTTCGAGGGCTGGCGCAGCCGGGGACGAGCCACACAGTCGCGCAGAGATGGTGGAGCGGCCGCCTGCGGGCGGGGTTCCCACGCTGGGTACCACGCGGTTGGGGATGGCCGCCATTTTGTGGGAGGCGACGCGACCGACGGCCGCCATTTGGGGTCCTGCACGTGAAGCAGCAAAGGCGGTGTCAACTCGGGCGGCGAGGCGAGGAGCCACCGATCGACCACAAAGATTGCCTTTGATTAAAGAATTTACGGCGGCGGTGGGGGATTGGAGTGCCTTCACCTGCTGGTTTAGAGCAGTGTACCGGTCCGTTGGCTGGACAGAGGAGGAGGCATTGAGAGCTTTACCTATGGCTCTTGACGATGATGGCCTCGCAGCGTTCTGTGCCATCACTGAGGAGAAGAGGGCTACACTTCAGGATGCCTACAGGGAGATGTCTACAGTATATTACGAAACCTTGCGAAAACGGGCTTGGGTGGCTGCATAGACAGGAAAGTCTCGAATTGGGGACGAGTGGACTGGCCGACCATCAAAGATTGGCTTTGAGCCATCAGAGGAAGAAACGGAGTCTACGGGGGAAGTGACAGCAGCGGATCACAGAGGAGACTGGCGGCGAGGAGGGATGCCAGATGGTACCGGGAGTGGCGATCCCGGCCCGAATCGGCACCTTCGCCGTAGGCGCCCAGGCTCGCTTGCTCCATTACAGCCAGCTTCAACACTTCGCGCAGGGATGCCAAGATTCGTGGGGACATCGTGGAGCCCCTTGCATCCACCGCAAGGGGCTCCTTGTGGTGGATGCAACACATTACCAGTGAACTCAAGCACGTACACCAGGCTCTCAGGGCTAATGGTTACTCCGACTACACAATCCGCAAAGCCATCACTCCAGTCATGAAGAAGGATCCTCTTGTGGAGCCACTCAAAACCATCACCTTACCCTACATTGCAGGGGTCACTAAAAAGATCTCCAAAATCCTGAATAAACACAAGATCCAGGTCCGATTCAACACAGTACATAAAATCCGTGATCTAGTTCCATCTGTAAAAGATGCTGTTCCAGACATACAGTATCCGGGCGTTTACAAACTAAAGTGCCTCTGTGGTAGTAGCTACATTGGAGAAACCAAACGACATATCTCGGACCGCATCCGCGAACATAAAGCAGACTTGAAACACGATAGAACGAACTCCTCTGCCGTGGCAGATCACTGTTATAATTCAGTGGGCTCACATGACATTGACTTCTCCAAGACGGAGGTTATTTGCAAACCAACCGGCTACCATGAGAGATTCGTTCATGAGGCCATTCACATATACAAGCGCAGAGACAATTTCAACCGAGAAGATGGATTCTGGCTTAGTAACCATTGGAAAGATGTTTTAAACCATTTCCGTTCTTGATTAATTGTATTTTAAGATTACCTTCAGACCGCAGCTCTTCCGCTGGCATTGACTCTTAATACCTCTCACACCACGGTTAATGGTATGGTTTACAACATGGAGTATAACAGCGCCTCGCAGCTGTCTCTCTCCCCCTCCTCTGTTCCGACCATGGATGAACTCGTCCGTCTGAACGGGGCCCGTAGCTATCCATGTTGCTAAAGTTGAGGGTAAGAATCCACCCATTTTTTCGCCATATAGCATTGTGATATATAACGACTTATTGTTGGTAGCTTAGCTGATTGGAGAATATATAGAGTTTATTGATAACATTGAGGTAATTTATATTTTAGTTTTTAATGTTTTTTATTGGTTCACTATGTAGTATTCAGTATATATTGTAGTGTATACCCAGTTACTGTGAATAGCTCAGATGTGTAGGCCTTGACTTCCACATAGCCATTTCTGTGACCAGTCACAAGCTAATCACTCAGTTATTTCAATGCTAAATTCGCCTAGTTATTTCAATGCTAAATTCTCCTGTTTGATTTGTACTAGGTGCCTCTGTGAATGTGTATGCTCTGACTTTAACAAAGCTATTTCTGTGACCAGTTACAAGCTAATCACTCAGCTATTTCAATGCTAAATTCTATGCTAATTCCTTTGTCAAGGGGTGCCTCTGCGGATGTGTATGCTTTAACTTAGCTATTTCAATGCTAAATTCTATGCTAATTATTTTGTCAAGGGGTTCCTCTGCGGATGTGTATGCTTTAACTTTAACATAGCCATTTCTGTGACCAGTCACAAGCTAATCACTCAGCCATTTCAATGCTAAATTATATGCTAATTCCTTTGTCAAGGCGCTTTGTTTCCTCTCACACAGCTTAAAGGTCGTGATCTGAACGTGGCTCTTTCACTCCAGCGCTGTCCTACCAGACAGTCTCGTCCCTTCACCTGATGAAGGCCGCTTGTGTTGTGGCCGAAACGTCGTGAGAATATTATTGTGTTATTTTATTTTATCAATTTATTATTTTATTCTCATTCTACGTGACTTTACCAAAAGAACCAAAGAAGATGAATCCTTGCAGTCACGAAAGCTTTAAATCAAAATTTAGAGTACTTCGGTTCAGGTTATGTTCAAGGAATCTTTGGAGATATCCCGCCTGACACGCAGGTAGTGGTCCCGTCATGTTGCAGCAGACGGTTTGACCTGACGGGCCAGAAGACAGAAGTCCTCCTTGGCCCATCTAGAGCGGTGGGCCGTGGGCCATATGGCACGGGGGGTAGTGGTCCCATTGCATTGCCGCAAACGGTTTGACCTGATGGCCCAGAGGTTGAGGTCCTTCTTGGCCCGTCTTGAGTGGGGGGGGGGGGGGGGGGAGGGCGTGGGCTTGCAACGCTCGGGGCGCTAACACTGTTAAAGGGAGATTAGGAACCGTTCCTGCAAGTCCGTAATGTGGCATGGAATTAGCGGTGGTTCAGGTGGGAACGGTGTTAGACTGCGCGATGTTAGCGGGGAGTGACGTGTTCGGATCCACTGCAGAGTTGGGTATGGGAGAGTTGAGGCATGTTGTGGAAGCTGACGAAGCATGGAAGGATGAGTTGTGTTCAGTGAAACCTAAGTTGTCCAGGGTGCAATGGGTTAAGTGTGATCCCTGTTGAGTGAAGTATGGCCATGGAAGTACACCCCTATTGATGTCCGATGGGGTCCGGCCTTGGGAAGGAAGAGACCTTCTTTGCCAGTAAACCTGCGGGTCCGCTGGATGATGCATCGGTAGTATGCGAGGCAGCTAAGGGGTAGTAAGAGATAGAGCATGGCTAAACTTTTTTATAAGTGCCATTGCATACGTCCCTAAAATTGCACCGGCCAGGGAGATGGCCGGTGGAGGTCGTAGAAATTTGACGGCCGCGGTGTGCGCGAGAGCGAGTGGGATGTCGCCGCTAGGTTGTCCTAGAGTCGCGCTTAGGGCCGTATGTTGATCCCCGGAATCTGTTATTCATCCCCAGTGTTTGTGCGGTAGGGGTCTGGGGTGTCGGATGGGCCGGGGCGTTTGGCCGTAGTAATTGGACGCCGAGGGAAACGTGTTGTACCACCCGCAGTTTACGAATCCCTGACGTCAGGGGTGCCACGAAGGCCCACTACATACGAGCGGCCACCGGCAGAGGACCTGTCACCCTCTCCCGTGAAGGCCTCCGATGACCTCAACCCCCCCCCCCCCCCCTCCCCGGGCTTGAGTGCAAGCCCTTTTGGCCGGAAAAGACCACAAATCCGCCCGGGGAGAAGGACCGACATCAAGAACTGGACATTTCGGTGACGGATCGCCTGTGGAATTGTGTTGTGTGTTGAAGGGCGACCGCATGTTCAAAATGTCCATTGCTTGTCGTGATGATCGCGGGGGTTGCGTTGCATGCGTTGTACTTGTTGTTGTACTTGTTGTTGTTGTCATGGTTCTTCTGATGAGTAGGATTTATTTCGCTTCCTGCTCTTTGGTCTTAAAACATTGCTAATGCGTCGCATTGTGTTAAGCATACGGTTCAACCTGAAAGAGGTTAATTTAAAATTGTGTTAGCCGGGTTGGCTATGTGTTTAAGAGAGGGGGGAGGGTGATGTAAGGACAGTACAGGGTGATATAGGGACAGTACGGCTCCCCGTGGCCATGGTTACTAATTAACGTAACGGGTACAGACAGGGTCACGTTCGGGTAATGTGGGATAATTATTAATGCGACAAGCGTTGACAGGGTCACGTGAGGGGAAGCACAGGACCTAACGGTCGTGAATTGTAATAAGGGCAGAGACAGACAGGGCCAGGTACGGTGAGAGAAGGTTCGGGAATAGGGGCGTGGACAGGTCGTAAGGGGGATAAGAGCCGGCGCGAACCGGGGCGCTGGGCTGCTGTTGTGGGGGAATTGCCGTCGTCACCTTGGAGAGGGTCGTGTTCATCATCTTGGAGTGGGCACCTTTTAGTCTTGGAAGGCGAGAGTTATGTTGTCTCAGAATAGAGCTATCTAAGTTACCCAAGTGTGTATAGTCACTCGTGGTTACTCGTTAAGTTATCAGTGAGTCGGCAGACTTTATTCATAATAAATATACATATAACTGAACAAGACGGTGTCTCTGAGAGCTACATTAAAATTGTACAGTGCCATAGTGATATCGCACTGTACTATGAATCCAGTGACCTGGGTTTGGTGTCTTGTCACAGTTATCATCAGTGGCAGGTGATATATCAACCTGTCCTGGGACTTTCCTATGTCGATTCTTTCTTGAATGAGTACCTAGTGCAGTTTGTAAGCATCAGCACTGGGGAGACAAAGATGGCCAGATGTGGTGTTGGACACACAACACCCTCATTTGCAGTGCTGTCCATAATTGGTGCAAACTAACATTACTTATACCACTTGTCTATAAAGTGCTAAATGGTGGAATTTGTCTTTGCTTTTGTGAGAGAATGTGTGTGCTCTTATTTGTGGGAATTGGCAGAGCAGCAGTTAGAGCACTGCACTATTAAACCGGCGACCTGATTTCGATTCCTGCTCATGGCCAACACCAGTGACGATTATCTGAACCGGTCCTGGGCCTCCCCTAGGTCGACTGAGCCTCAATTGAGTACCTGGTGTGATGTGTACATTTCGCCACTAGGGAGACAAATACGGCGGGACGTGGTGCTTGCCACCCCACCCCCTTGTACGCGGTGCCGACCTTCATAGGTGCTCGCTAATGGCACTTGCCCCAATAGTCTGTTCAGGCTAAACGGGTGATCTTTGTCTTAGTCTTATTTGTGTATGAATGTACATTGTATGTAGATGTGTAGAGTTCTCATTCTTAAGTTGCACCGTCCTTTGCAGCAGTATTGCATTGATTCTATTGCACTCGGTTGTGTAGTATTTCACCTCGGATGCAATCCAGAGCAATTCAATCACACTCCTATCAGTTGCTCTGAAATTACATTCTCAATCTAGGTTTTTGTTCAATATCCAGTCAGCTCACCATGCGGACTTGTCTAACCAAAGGCTTATCCCTTCAACAAGTGGTGGCCATAGCCCCATTGACATCTCTGGTATCACTGGTTTCTAGGGGAAACGAGGCTCAGAAGAGACACTATCTTTATCAAAGGTAAATGTGTAGCCTTCGGATTACCATGGTTGGCTATGTATGGTGAAAAACGAAGTTGAATATACATACAACCCTCCATTTGCTTCCTTGTGCCACTGCTGTTCTCTATAGACACTCTCTAGAGCAGTGGTTCTCAACCTTTTTTGGCTACTTTACTGCGTGTTGCATTGTGATTCAACAGTGCCTCCTTGCCTGACTAAACATGGTTCTGAGAAATAAACGTTTGGTTAATGAACTTCAATATTTGAACCAAATGTCAATTTTGTGAGGTATCCTAACTAACTAACTCGTAACTGCAAGCGAAAACAGCGAACGGACGCTCTGCATGCACGGCGTAATTTGTTCGTGCTCGCTGGTTACTCTTGAAAACCCGCATTGTTTACGATGATTTAGAAAGGTATTTCATATTGTTCTAGGTTACTATATGGACATCATATTTTATCGTTGTTTTGTTATATTGGCAGATTCCTCCATGATTATTCACAAATGACTCATGCGTGATATAATTTCACGCATTTATGAATCGCCTCACGTACACCCTCCGCCCCCCTCCTCTGGGACTTTGCCACATTACTCAGGTTGAGAACCACTGCTCTAGAGGATATTTTGGCCCCAATTTCCATGCTGGCTGGATGTTTTAGATGAGGTGGGATTTGCCCACGTATTATCCCACTACACATGACCCACCGATCGACCAACTGGTCTATGCATTTTCACTGCTGGATGGACGGAGGTGGGATGGGATTTAAACAAAGGTGACCAATTTTTTAAACTGCCACACCGAGCGATCGTATTGAATCGGTGACCATTGGATTGCAAGTTCGGAGTGCGAATCATTACACAAAGACAGCCATCTCTTGTAACCTTACTTTTAGGTTTACATTTAAATACCATATATACATGTATAATATTCTGCACAAAAGATACTCATTCTGTCAATGCAGTAATATTAATTACTTACCTTATGTATCCCCTACAATATTGATGACAAATATTACTTTGGTTTAACACAGAGGCTAATTAAATTTAGTGAGTCGTGATTTTCATCTATTTAAATGCATATTGGACCTATAGAATTGACCCCATGTTTTTCCTTCGAATGCCACATTTATTTAACACTTTTTTAAAAGCAATTCCAATAATGCGTCCAATCTTTGTTTACATACTGTATATTCTGTACATTCCGTGCAGTATGCCATGACAATGGTTGTTTCCTGTTGTGATGGCTCCCAATGTACCTTGGGACCAGGCCCTTGAGTCCATTAAATAAACATTGCCATTGCGAGACAAAAAAAAGCATTACAAAGCACAGCCATACTGAGTGCTTTGGTCATTAAGCGTCTTTGTGTCAAAGGCTTGCGTCTAATCCATACACACCGAGTAATTACCACATACAAAGAATTGTACCGCGAAATGTAATGTTAATAGATTGTATATCTTGTACATATACTGTACAGCCAGTAAAACAAATGGAATTGATGTTTTTTTTTATCTTGCACTTAAAACTTCGTGATTTTAAACATTTCCCTTGAAGTTAAGTAGTAATAATAACAATTAGCACTCGAGGCCCCTTCCACAAAGCTCAAGGTCCTCAGTACATTAGTAGTCAATTTTGTAATCACGTCACCCAGCCATAACGATTATGCTGTTATTGTTTATATTGCTTGGCGTGATAAAATAACTTTTGCGATTGCGGGGTTGTTGTTTTAAGCAAGACGTCCATATTCTCATTAACAGATGGCTTCAAAAAGGAAAACATTCCACCCGATAATACGTTTGAAACAATGTTTCTTACAGGTTGTAACCACTCTTACATCTTGTTCAAATCCACGTCTTACCCTGTCACAATTAATTCATTTGATTGACAACCAAGGTAAGGGTATTTTAGCCAGATCATGGGTCTTGTTCACAAAAGACAGATTTAAACTGGGGTTAAGAGCTATACTGCCATATATTTTTCATCCACAAAGTTGACAGTGCAGAGCTTTATCAAGTGATTATGCAAGGATGGAACAATCCTACAGCATTGTAAAAATTACGACAATTTCAATAGCACCGCACAACATGGCAAGCCATTGCACGCGTGCTGGATTGTACCCTCTGACAATCTTGTTGAGCATGAGCTAAGCTGGGGGGTACGGGGAAAAGCTACAATTAAAGTGTTACTTACCTTAGTTATTTCCAATATATATGTTAATGTTATATCAGCAGCGCCTAATGTATTGTGATTAGTTCCACAGCCTTTGTAAGCTTGAGTAGACAATAATTATTCATCTAGATCTCTATTTTTACCGAGTTTCTTGATTCGGGGCATCTAAGTGAGAATGCAAATAGAGGATATGTTATTGATGCTATCTAAGATTCAGAGCTCTCTGTGGGAAAGATGGGGTCTTTAGGTACGGTTGGGGAAGGGTCAGGGTTAGGGTCGTTATCTCTCCTGGTTTTCCAAGAATCACCCACATCTTGAGGAAGCTCTACTGGGAAATTTTTAAGGCTGCCAATGCATTCCACATTTGGTTCTCCCCCTCTTCCAAGAATAGATATTCTTATTTCCATTATATGTCCTGCTTTCTTTGTACCTCAAAAGTGGCAACCCTAGTCAGAAGAGAATAAAAAAATTATGGGCAACATTTAGTATCCCAGAGCGTTGCATTCAAGGCTGGAACTCTCAGAGCCAAGGCCAAGATTCAGGCCGAAAGCCACAACGCTTAGGCCGGGAGCCTTTTAGGTCGAGGCCATGTGTCAAGGTCACTCAAGGCCACATCCTCGATTGTTACAATTCATGTATTATTGTTTGTTTTCCAAAGGAAAGCCTCTATGAGTCTTGACTCTTTTTTCCGAGGGCCCTGCCAAGATTCACAGTAGGGGGTGATGTTTGCTATGCATAATCGCGATTGAGTAATTTTCAAGCAATGTTATTACAATTTGGAAAATTTAGACCATGACGCTGGCACACAATGGCCTCCTCTTGCAAATGATCTCACATGGACATCAATGCACACCATGAAGCAGGTGTGTGTGTTATTACACAAGTGGCGAATGCGCCACTAAACCAACCTCTAGACTGAGGTCGGTGTCAAGGTGGGTGCCCCTAGGCCGAGGTCAATGAGCAATTATTTGATTGAGCTACGTCATGGTAAGCTGTAAATCTCATCGCAACATGAGGGCATCTTGAATGTTCCTACGTCACAATTAAATTACTCTGACAAAAAAATCACAAGAAAAATGTAACAAGACAACATGAAAAGACAGAACCTCACATTGCTTGTCACAGGTTTTCAGCGATTATTTGAAATTATAAATTTTCCACAGATGGAGGATGGATTTCCCATGCCTTGAGATCGTGGCGATTCATATTCTTAGTTTTTTCGGTAAAGTCACGTTGAAGAGAAACAACAAAATAATAAAATATATATAAAACAATAAAAAATTCTCACGTTTCGACCATAACTCAAACGGTCATCTTCAGGTGTGTTGGTTTTCATAAATGTATTTTTAAACGGCGCATTTATTTATATATATATAAAAAACGTTAGCGCCACGCGCAGCGATTTGGCAGTTTTTTTATAATGTATGCTGTCAAATCGCGCAGCGATTTGACAGCATACATTATAAAAAAAAATCGTCTCCCCCCTCCTTTCAGAATATAGATGGACTAGTCCTGGGTAAACTGCCAAATCGCTGCGCGTGGCGCTAACGTTTTTTTATAAATAAATAAATGCGCCGTTTAAAAAAAAAATATGCAAACCAACACACCTGAAGATGACCGTTTGAGTTATGGTCGAAACGTCGTGAGAATTTTTTATTGTTTTATATATATTTTATTGTTTTGTTGTTTCTCTTCAACGTGACTTTACCGAAAAAACTAAGAATATGAATTACTGCAGTCACGAAAGCTTTAAATCAAAATCGTGTCGATTGTTTGAGCATACTTCACCACGCTCGTCAGTGAGCATTGAAGAGAGGACGCATGGATATGTGAGCACAGAAATACGCCACAATAATGGATTTTTGCCGCACTTGAGGCTGCTGCCCTTGACATGGACTGCAGCATACAAGCAAAAAAACATGAAATAAAATAAATAATAACACAATTACTTTTATATACTTATACATTGTATCAAACCCTGGGTGCCAGAAGGTTGGAGAAACGGCAAACCTCACAGCTGTTCAACCACGTAGACACAAATATGAATCAGTCCAAATCCATGGGGGCACCCTTACATGACCTCAGAACCCAGAGGGTGGAATGGAGGTGGATCTAGAAATGCATCAAGTTGGGGGGGGGGCTTGTAGCTTGACCAACGCGGGGGTTGCACAGTACAGGACACACCAGTCACGGAGCAAAGCGTGCTGCTGGCTTAGCTGATGTGGTTTGCACAGCGTTGCCAATCGTAAATAGAGCGTTTTCCATTGGCTGCATTGCCATTCTGGTATCAAAGTGGGATCCACCTTGCAGTGACAAGTACAAATAACTACAATTTGAAAGATGAGTTATGCGTAAAAGTCTTCTGGGGATTTTCTGAACATTTTAGAAACTTTGATATTTTATCATGGTTATGTGAAATTGCGTGTAGCCAGTTTGAAACACCTCAGAGGCTAACGTCAAGGATGAGAACTGAGAAAATGTCAAGATTTTAATTTTCATAATTTAGAATGTTTTATTTTGGATCATTAGACTAACTGTGCTGACGTTAACTGTTCTAGTCAAAAAAATATGTTCGTGCATTTTGTTTTGGTTCAATTTGGATATCAAGTCAAAAAAACAGAATACCCTTTAACATCGACTAATGACAGCTTTGTGTCATTTGGTGTCTTAAGTAAAACTCGTAACCTCATAATCTGCAAATATACTGAAAATCTATTAAACAACTAGTCATGCAAGTGCCACACTTTCCCTGTAATCCGAATATATGTTTGTTGCGAATTAATGGAATCGAGCGACCACTTAGTTCCTTAATGTTCTCGCGGATTATTCGGTCTAATCTCCGCGGTGCCTCGCAGGTTACAGGATCCACGGTGATATTGCCTCCGCCGTATCAGTGCGGATTGTTGAATTTCTGCTGTAATGTATTTTGAACCACTTACCACACAATTTAGAGGCGGGGGGGGGGAGGGGCATGGCTTGGTGATATTTAGCAAACAATTAAATGCACAGCACACGGCAATAAAGTGATTACTCTTCAAAACACACAATACTTTTATTTAGGTCACAAAAAGCATCAATATCTTAATGACTTGTACGTTAAAGTCATTAAATTCCATACAGCTTAGAGAGGGGAGGACGGGGGTGGATAGCGCGAGAGAAAAGTGACGAAGTGTAAGCACAAGTTAACGAGCGAGCGACACCAAAAATAATGATATACAGAGAAATACAGGCAGAGAAACGGAGAAAAGTTTTCTTGGAATTCATCGACACTGCTGAAAAAACCCATGTACACTATATTAAGTATACATTATGGAAACATAAGACAAGATTATACATGTAAACAGAATAGTACTGTAAATTAAACCACATACTGTATGTCAATAACAAATCGATGCTCAAAAGTTAGTGATTTGTTTTGCTACATAACGTGTGAAATAACAAAGTATTATAGAATTTACAACACTGAATAACTGGCTGTTATGAAAATATATCACATTTTTGGGTGTTAGATAACCATCACAATATAACAAATAGCATAGACCTCATCTCAGCTCAGTTTATACAATGTTAAGCTTTTACATACACTATCATCACATGCAACTCCAGCTTCCATATGCTATTTACATTTATAAAAATAACCTGTACACTCAAAAGCTTGAAAGTGTGTTTTTTTCTCTCATTATTTTTACACAACACTTCCTTAGGCCATAACAAGGGTGAATGAGGGGGGAATGGGGGGTGGTCCACCAACTCTTCTGTAATTCCACCAACTCTTCTGTAATTCCATTAATCGCTCACAGCCTCACTTAACGTACACCTGTTTAAAGAACACATTTATTCTAAAACACCCGACTGATGCCAAGAAAGGTGACGGATTACTTTGTTTGACGGAGTACAGGTGGGGTGGTGGGAGGGGTTGGGAGAGGGCTAGGGTTGGATCGGTGAGTATTTAATGCAAGTTGCAGTTCTTCCACGAAATATCTACATAATTACCAAGGGCTAGTTTTAAATCACCAACCAAACATGTGATCAATGCATGTGCATCGGACCATTGGGGGGAAGAAAAAAAAAGACAATCTGGATGCACGGAAACACGGCAGGATGCAGTGCGCGCGTGTACAAGTCCGCAACAGATCCACGGTGCTTGCATTTTATGACGGTGTCACGGCCACATCGGGACTCCAGCCACGGATCGTTAACCACCATCACCGTGTATACACGCGTTGTCATGACTACACCATGTACAGTACACGGTGGCAAAGCATTCCGTGCATAGTGTTGTCTGCGACATGGTTACTTGAAGCGCTGAATAAAATGTTGCAATAGTGGGCACTCAAGATTAAAATGGGAAATATAAAACGTTTGTGTATGCCAGCCTTCCATTGTTCATCTCCTTCGGATATCCACTCCGAATAAGTGTTAAATTACATGCCCAATTCAGTCTCTTGTTTTTTCCTGTTTCCTCCGCTGATTTTAAAAGTCTCCACTTTGTGATCTGCGTGCTGCAACGCATCCAACCAGTACACGATGCAGAATGGCACTAACCAGCAAATATGAAATACAATACCAAGGACAAACTTCTGATAATTTCTTCATAAAATTGATGTACGGTGTGAGATACAACTACTTTCTGAACTCGCACATCTCAATGTCCTTATCCCTAAAGGAGCAGTGCCTTGAAATGCCGCTCCTTGGCGGAGGAAGCCTTTGTGGGACATGCTGCTGTCTCCTGGAATGGGAGTACATCTGGCTCACATCTATTGTCCACAAGCCGTTGTGGTCAATGTGCTCGTATTCGTGCGAACTCTCATTGCACGTTTCGAGGTGACAGCTTGCAGAGCTCACGTTGTCCTTCTGAGCCCGGACGTGCTCACGGCTGGTTCTCATGCACGTCCATTCCTTGGTCGGGTCAATCTCATCCTGGGTTTGTGGAGCTTCCTTACACCGTCGCTTCAGAGCAAAGAAAATGCAGTTGATGTGAAAAACGACGATGGCGAGGCAGAAGACGCCGAGTAAAGTGTACATGCCAATCTGAACGTCAGAAAGGCCGGGCTCCACCTTGTTATCAATGCCATCATTCTCGACGCTAGCCATATCGTCTCCACCATCCTGGTCAAAATCTTCATCCTTTGAATCGTCGTCGTTCTCGCCGCTCGACCTGCTTATGGGCCTCTCATCTTCACTCGATGGCGCTACGTTCACAACCTCCAATCCTTTCTTCCAGGTCTCACGCTGGGATTGCGTTGGTCTTGTAAAGGTGACCACTGATTTTGATACACTTTCCTTTTCCATCCAAGGGACCGCTGTTTGCGGAACTTTGGTGAGGCGCTCCAAGCTATCGTCTCCAATTATATAATCGTCGCGGCTGTCATAAAGATCTTCGCTGTCATTCCCGAATCTGACTCTCACGTTAACCACTGGTGACACGAGTGTGGTCTTTCTGTTGGTCTTTTGACAGGCTTCAGAGATCATAAATTCTGCTTTCAGAAATCCACCCTGCCCTTCACCTTCTGCGATGACCTTGGACCACATGAAATGCTGATCGTGGGTAACAGAGACCACGCGGTCATCAAGGGAGCGAAGCAGCAGAATATATTCCTCCGAATTAAACACATCAAGTGGAACCATTGTACCGTCGCTGAACTGTATCCATATAGCAAATGCCGCCTCCTGTGTGGGGAAAGCAAATTTTTGGTTAAAATAAGGAAAACAGATTGAGCAGTCAGGACATATATTGCTCATGTAAATTTAATTACATTTATATTATATTTTAAGGTCATA
This sequence comes from Petromyzon marinus, assembly GCF_048934315.1. Classification (NCBI taxonomy): domain Eukaryota; kingdom Metazoa; phylum Chordata; class Hyperoartia; order Petromyzontiformes; family Petromyzontidae; genus Petromyzon; species Petromyzon marinus. The sequence goes on from NC_133671.1 coordinate 11,333,715, forward strand.
AAATTCAGCATATTACCAGAGTTTTTTTTTACAAACACAGCAATTCGAAGATTTTTGTGACAATGGGACATCTTATCACGTATCCCCCCCCCGGCCACGCCGCATCATCCCTGCCAATTAAAAAAAATGCCAAGATGTCAATTAAAACACCCAGCAATATTTTCATTGCAGTAAAGCAGAATTTCAATCAATGCATACATATTTTGTATGCGTATTATAAGCAATATGAAAACCCTAATGATGTGTTGGTGAGAAATGTGTTGATAAAATGGAAAAAATGGCCACTATTCTGCAAGCTTGTACATAGTCTGTAAAAAAAAACGTTCCACAACCATGAGCATCAGACCCCAAAGGCAGTTGCTATATTATCACCCGAGTTGCCCGTTTTGTGATGTGGCTTTTTCTCTTGGACAATAATTTATGAAATCCTATTTCTCAAAATATACAAGTGAATGCAAAAAAAAACCGTTATACAAACTCAATTTTCACAGCACATCTGAGGTTTATAAATGGCAAGCAAGAGCAGTGGAGTATCCTTTGTCTCTTTGGTATTTTCGGGAGATAAGTTTTCATTGGGAGCGGGAGATCAGCTGACAGATTGGTTCAGCATCCGCAGTGTTGCGAGCACTGCACCGTTCCGTGGTAGTGAAGTGGGAGCTGATTTCTCGAACAAAGCTCACGGTTTACAGGTCGATCTACATTCCCACCCTCATCTATGGTCATGAGCTTTGGGTAATGACCGAAATGATGAATACTCATACAAGAGATCCTTTCATATGTATAAACGGTAAGCATTTGTGCATTTACAAACTTACTTTTTTTAGGAATTGTACATCACAGGATGCAAAAATAGGAGTACAAGCAGTCCTTTCATATATACAAAAATAATTATGTGAAATGCAAAGGTTATTTCAAAGCTTGTTAGAGCAGCTTGTGACAGGATACATGTAAAGTAGTAGAAAATGCATAGAGCGTGCTTTTCTACAGGTACGATATATTATACAATGACCTCTTATTATTCCACTCTTGCTCACACATCTTTATATATAAAAGGGAAATTTGTGAATATGTGTGTCTGTTCGAAATGTTTAGCATACTTCCCGCCATGCAACAAACTTTTAATTTGCCATGTGGCTAACTTCGGTACTGTACACAATGTAAAAAGTATAAAATATACTTTTTTAATTGGGGGGGGGGAGTAATGGATATAATATATTGCACAAGTGAGCGGTGACGTCACATCTGTGATGTCACCCGCATGCAGCAGTGTCACGCAGTGTGCCTGCTGACGTCAAGCATCCCCCCACCCTCCGCGTAGGCCGTGTATTAATCTAAGACAAGAATCCGGGAAGTAAAGCAAGTTCTATATAAATAAAAAAGCAATGCTACTAATATATTTCATCATCACAGGCTCAACTTTTTTGCACATTTTTTTAGACCTACATCTTTCAAGCAAGTTGGCTTTCCCACCTTAAAAGTATATCTTAATTTTACGTGATAATACAAACTACGAGACATGTATTTACACTGACTAATTGCTCTCTGAAGGTAATTACAGACATAAATGAGGATGTAGGCAAATCAAATAAGCAAAGCACATGGACCAGCAACGCTGATGACAAAAATGAAAGCCATGCGGGAAACCAATACTTCATTTCATAGATTATATAACACCCATTCTTCACGTGTTATCTTTTCGACGGGCTTCTGTGTTAATGTTGGTATTACCTGCATTGACTTCTACTTACAAACACCAATTATTGACCATTGAGAATGAAAACCCACGAAGAACATTTGGCTCATGTTCTAAGCCAATATTGATTTCATATTGTTTTTAGTTACCTCTTTTGACGTCACTAACTCAAATGCGCTGGGTAGCTTTCAAAAGTGTACACAGCATTATATTCAGTGTACTGCAGCATTAACGTGGTCAGTCAATTATTCTGCACAATATGCATGGGTATATAAGCGTATTAGATACTGTATTGACTGGGAAGTAATTTTAATGTAATTTACAAGTCAATTTGAGGCGTTTCATAAACTAACACAATTAATTCAATACATCATACCCTCATGTTTCATGAGCATTGTTGAATTCCATCTTTAAAAAACACAGTATATCCCTGGTTGAAATTGTACCAGTAATAACGACAATTTGCAGCAACTCGTGCTGCTTTTTATGCCACGTAATTCTATTCAATTATTATAAGCCCTTACAAATAGCCTTGACAACAATTCAGTTATATATAATGTATATGCATTTATCTGTGCATCCTGAAACATGCACGAGGTGTTTTGGAGGCTGAACTGTGTGCATTTACAGGCGTACGATTGCATATTGCAAAAATATAAAGTGGGAGAAATGGTACTGCGGATGCATAATTTACATTCAAAGGAGCTAAACACGAAGGTTGGGAATGTATTTTAACCAGAGAGATTTGTTTACGCATTCTGGTGATGCGTACACATACATTTGATTTAACAAGTTGATGGAGCCAGTCGCAAACTATGCAAAAAAGTTACACACGTAAAAACTTTAAGCTCTATAACGACAAATATAATGACGGTCAGCACTACATCAACTTATGTTGCATTTCAATTAATACATCAGAATGATGGCTAAAAAGTATATAGCATTTGCTTTCTTGATTTTAGCCTTCAAAATGCCATGGTTTAAAAAATATTGATGACATTATTGCAGGTAATGGATTGAGTAATTGTGGACATTAAATTAGCGGTAGCAACTGTTGAAACTTAATAACAATATCTCAATCACGTAATGATGCCTCAAGCACTCTTCTGGTCAAAAAGTCAAACATACAGTCACTGATATGTACAATTACAACACTGTGGCCTTAAAAGGAAAAGTATAAAATAGGTGGCGTTTGGGGTAATGGCCCTCCTTCATAGCACATATACATATATCCAATTTGCAGATGACATCGTCATTAAAACAATGAAGTAACCACTGGAAAAATATTTCTTAATATAATTATAAAGCATGACAATTTAAAACAAATATCAAGTACATGTACCATCGCAATAGAACACAAATAGTGCATCATTCCTATTTTCTGTGATTATGACTTGATTATCTATCTGCCAATCCGCAATTCTTCCAATCATCTGAGATTTTGTGGAAAAGGGGCCACTAATGGATGATGACTCTCTCCTAGTATTCGTACCCTCTTTGTATGTTGTCAATTTCAATGGAAAATAAGCAACTACATTCATCCTACTGTGTATGATTGTCCATTGATAATAACGTTCATGACGATTCTATTATAGCATTTGTGAATACGTTCAGGAGCTAAATGCCAATGTTGAGGTTTTGCAGTCACGAGAGGGCTTCAGAAGAGCATGACGTTTTGGTATGCCTCGAATGAATGAGCGTAGAGTACAATGGTTTACTACATCATTAATATTTTGATTTAAAGCTTTCGTGACTGCAGGGATTCATATTCTTGGTTCTTTTGGTAAAGTCACATAGAAGGGACTTTACCGAAAAAACCAAGAATATACATCATTAATAGTTTGTATTGCATTTCCACAATCACAAAGTGGCTTGTCTCTAAATGATTGAAATGTATTAAAGGTTAAATTATGATTATGATGATGAATGACTGATGACAATCATGACATGACAATCATGACATGACAGTCATTGTTACATCCCAGTAACTGCCACAATTGCTATCTCTGCCATCCAATGTTGAATGAAAATTAGTATCATAAAAAAGTCGAATGTTACTGTCATCATAGCCAGTCATAACCGCCAAAACGGCTTAGTGTGCAAGTTTTAACACATTGCAACGGAATCCAATAATGTATTGTACCCAGGTGGTAGAATACTGTATAATAAGACCTTAGAGGTTGGGTGCTGATTGCAACAGCTGTCGGATAATCAAGGTGGTGATGGAGATGAATACAACAATGGGGGAAGATGAAGAAAAATTTGGAAGAAAATAAGGATGTTGTTTGTCTTAATTGGTGTTTGCAGTCACCGCTCATGCCACCGCACACACAACACCACCATACATGTTTTTAGATGGCAAATGTATCCCATGACTTGCAAGCACCATAGGCGTGGTGGAGTACAACGCACTAAATTAATCATATGAGCAATAATTGTGAATAAAAAATGCAGGTCAGAAGAGTTTTCTCCACAGATATGGTGTGCGATTTTGGATCCTCACACCATGGATGTCCCTTGTAAAATAGCCTGAGCTCAATGCAATCATCTGCGTAACAAATAACATTAACTTCTCTGCGACAAGAGCTGTATTCTGACAGAAGTTCATTAATGTATGTTATGATAAGGTATATTATGCGAAGGTATGTATGTTATACATTTAATGTTAAAGTAAATAATGCCGAGGTATGTTACAGTAAAATGTTTGTGTTTCCCCACTCTGCTCAACTTTGAGATTCCTTTCAACCTTCTATCCTAAGTTATTTTAGCCCTCAAATCGTATCTATTACACATGTCATAATGCTGCTTTTTTCGAACCCCTTGATGTGTTGGGCCTTGAGGCCTATTCTCAGCAACGGATTTAAACATATCTTTATTTTTCCATGCCAAAAAATTCCATTAAACTATGGGACCAAAATTGACAAAACTAACATTCATTATTATGATGTTTCTTTCATAACATATTAAAATGTGGAAAAAAGTTCATTAAACAAATAATATTCTGGGTTCTTTCGGTAAAGTCACGTAAAAGGGAAACAATAAAATAATAAAAATATAAAACAATAAAATTACCACGACGTTTCGACTGCAACACAAGCAATCACCATCAGGTGTGAAAACCACAACAAGAAAATTTGAAAAAAGTGGAGGTTTTTTAACGTTAGCACCACGGAGAGCGATTTGGCAGTTATTCAAATGGACGAGTCCATCTATGTTCGGAAAAGAGGAGGGGGGAGACGAAAATAATGGATGCGTTCTGAAAGCCACCGTAAGCGTGAACAATCATTTAAGACCCGAATAGGTTTATCAAATCCTTCCAATGATTGCTAAGCCAGAATCCATTTTCTCGGTTGAAATTGTCTCTGTGTTTGTATATGTGGATAGCCTTATGAACGAATCTCTCATGATAGCCAGATGGCTTGCAGAGAACCTCTGTCTTGGAGAAGTCAATGTCATGTGAGCCTACTGAATTATAACAGTGATCTGCCACGGCCGAGGTGTTGGTTCTACCGTGTTTTAGGTCTGCTTTGTGTTCACGGATGCAGTCCGAGACATGTCGTTTGGTTTCTCCAATGTAACTACTACCACTGAGGCAACTTAGTTTGTAGACGCCAGGGTACTGTATGTTTATAATGTGTAGTAACAGATACACCTTTAATACATTTTACATCAATCTGTAAAAAGCTTAAATAGGTACAATATCCTTTTCATAACACTTATTTAATCACCGCTTTTACCTTCAGTAAAATCCTTGTATAAATGTACCCTTTTCGCTGATATATTAACAGGACTGAATATACATCTCTGTGTGCATTTTTCATACTCAGCAGACAAAATGTGGCTAAAATGCAAGTGGATATATATTAAATTATATTTTAATGCTTAGAAATGCAAATCTAGCACATTTGCAAGTATTACATTTTCATGTTTAATTGAAGATAATGTAAATACGTTTCAGCAACTGTTAATCGATAAAACGATGAATGCTGCCCCACATTTGTGAAATTTATAAATATTTTTCTTATAATTCTCCACGTTAGTTTGGGTTTATCAAGGAGGCTGAACACAGAACCAATTGTTCTAGACGTACTTCACCTATTTCAATTCGTTTGACTTAAAATGTCACGAGCATTAAAACCTTCCAAGAAATCAGCTTACATCTGAATAAGTTGATGACATATCTGTAGGCCACTTCATAATTCGTTAATACTTGTGAGCGTAGGGATTAAAGGATCTATAATTTCCTCCTCTTGTTATACAATTCGTAATTCCTGCCCGTCCTGTGTATATTCCATTTACCTAAACTCTTTCATATCAAAGCTTTCTGTTGACAGATTTTTCCAAGGCAAACCCACTTAGTTTAGCGCAGTGAATTCTTATTCCAGCGAACGTAAAAAAAAGGGTTGTTGATATAATTTTTTGCCTTCTAATCACATTTTGGAAGGTTTATTCACGAGTACTTTGGCACTCGGAAGTTTACTCTTGAGAAAAATGACCATCCAATGTGTAGCAGATGGCACACTTTGTTAATTCTGTGTTGCATTGACATTTATAAACTAATTTTTATATATTAAAAGTGCCTTCTTGCTCAATTGAGTGGATGGCAGTGCTTATCTCCATTCACAGCCAATATTTTAGTTTGAAGTGTCACCTGTAACCAAAACGTTTTCCCCAGACTTAGGATATAATATTTCATCATGCTGCATATGAGGTGGAGTAGTGGCACAGTTGGTGAGCAGTGTCCTATGAATATAGCCACCTGAGTTTGAGTCCTCGTGGTGGCGAATAATATCTGAACTGATTCTGGGTTCTCCGTTTACCAACCACACTGATTAGCATGGTGATCTATTTTCAAATAACCCCATAACTGACATGGTGTGAAGTCTTCATCCAGTAGTTGATTGACAAAGGGCTTAAAATTATCTTTTTTCTGTTTTTAATAACATTATAGTCTTTATTATAGTCTTGCTTATCATGCACAGAAATATTTATTTAGTTAAACATTTTTAGATTATCTTTTGCTGTGTACTCTTTTGTAAATATTAGTAATCTAACCATTCCAGTGGAGCTTGTTAATATAAAATGATGGTTTCGATGGCAACCGAATGCACGCATGCTAAACTAAAAATATGAAGATAATGTCACTCTTGGAAAGGATTCAGATATTCGACCTTTTAGGCTCACACTATTAATGTTGGCAAAGATATGACATTTGGCATTCTGTGAGTTTTTTTACATCTCCATAATCAAACGATCAATCAATGCAAATACTTAATCAACCATCACAAGTCCAGTTGGAAAGGCTACCTCCCTGGAAATATATAAAATAAATTGATCTAATCCCCCCCCCCCTGCCACCTTGCCAATAGAAGCATCAACAGAGTGAAAATCATTTCCAATTTGTTCCGGCTCTTTCCCTGATGGTGAGCAAGAGGGTTCTTTACAATCATACTCAGTAAACATTGGGAATTAAAAGACATGAGTAAAATTTCCAGTTAGTCAGCCCAACAATAGCAGACCAGACGTAACATCAATTCTACTTCTAACCCAAGTGTAGTCTTCCAGTTTTGGCCGTGTTAAGCATACCTTCTATCATACTTTTACCACCACGCACTATTGCAGGCATCTTCAACCCCTGAAATCCTGGAGATTCCTACAGTAGTGTGAGGCAAAATCTGGAGAGACTACACACTCCACCAGTGGCCCAAGTCGGAAGACCACACTTGGATTACGAGTGGCTGTGAAAACCTGTGTCCTAAATGTGTGGTTCTACCTACGACATCCAGCCTCATCCCTTACATACAACTCTAGTTTTGAAATTAAAAACGAGTTGACACACTAATCTGAAAGAAAGTAAAACATAATAATCCAATAGTAAGTTTATACTGTGCCTCATCTAACTGAATGCTGGCACATATGTCTTATTCAATTGGTTATTCACGAAACTGTTGCTTTTGTTTTATGAGGGAAAAGGTTTTCAGTAACATGTTTCTAGAGGTCAGCCATTAAAGTGTCAGTGCCCTGACAGCCAATTTACCATCTGCCTCATGGAGGGTAGAGACAATGTGTGTTAATGTCAACAACATAAACCATCATGCTTTGAATATTAAACACTGGGAAAGGATAAATATCACGTCAACATCTTTTATGATAAAGACATGACATTATTTTGACTATCACAGGATGTTCCTTTTTCAGTTGATTTTGAGACATTCACATGTGAATTAATACCTTAGATATTATATTTAAATTAAGCTTATAAAACGATCACCATTGCACATTTCAAACTGCACTTGAAATATTGTTGCCTTTAAAAGGTGATAAAATGTAAAAAACTAAATTGGAATACAAGCTCTGAAGGTTAGAATTCTTTAAAAAAAAGATGATGCAACAGTGAAATTATTCTCAACTGTAGCTCTCTTACTGTCCATGCATTTACTCTGTTATCAACTGCTATTTTGCAAATAACATTAAGTGTCCAGGTGCATCCATACATGACTGTGGATTTTTCCTCACCGGTCATTAAAGGATACATTGCACTCCCAAAGGAAGGCCATAATCTGTCCGCAATGCTGCTAAAGGGCAGCCAACTAAAAATCAATACTTCTAGTTTTGCTAAAAGTTCCACTTTGAAAAACATCATTTCAGCAATTACGTGATTATTAACTAGACGACAGTGGGGATGATGATGATGACTCTGACTATTATAGCCACATTCTTAGTGCTAGTTTATTGAGGGAGGCATTGAAATGGGCAGCAAGATTAACAGTGAATCGTGGAAGTCGAGTGCCAACTTTGCAACAGCTGCCTGATATAGTAGGAAAATAAATTTGAAAAGGCAATGATGAAACGTGGTTGTGCCAATGTTATTAACCATAATGACCTGTGGATATGCCCTGTGATCTGATTACGATTATAATCATGATGAGGAATGAAAAACGTTATTGCTGTGACCATTACTCTCACGAGGCACTGCTGCCATCACTGCTGTCGACACAAAGACTGATAATGATGATGCCACTTGTGGTCAACGTAACTGTCAATGCCATCAATAACTTATAATTATCATGATTACGATGGATGAAAATTATGATGGCATAGATCACTGCGACTATGGAATGGGTAGAAATAGATGCAACCCCATTGCACAGTGGTCCTCGCTGCCAATGACATAACTGCTAATGACAAAAATGATAAATATGATAATGACGGGCAATAATGATGATGATGATGATGGATGAATATTACGACGACTGTCATTGTCACCACTTGACCATCTACAGTGAGGGAAAAAAGTATTTGATCCCCTGCTGATTTTGTACGTTTGCCCACTGACAAAGAAATGATCAGTCTATAATTTTAATGGTAGGTTTATTTGAACAGTGAGAGACAGAATAACAACAAAAAAATCAGAAAAACGCATGTCAAAAATGTTATAAATTGATTTGCATTTTAATGAGGGAAATGAGTATTTGACCCCTCTGCAAAACATGACTTTACCGAAAGAACCAAAGAAGATGACTTAGTACTTGGTGGCAAAACCCTTGTTGACAATCACAGGGGTCAGACGTTTCTTGTAGTTGGCCACCAGGTTTGCACACATCTCAGGAGTGATTTTGTCCCACTCCTCTTTGCAGATCTTCTCCAAGTCATTAAGGTTTCGAGGCTGACGTTTGGCAACTCGAACCTTCAGCTCCCTCCACAGATTTTCTATGGGATTAAGGTCTGGAGACTGGCTAGGCCACTCCAGGACCTTAATGTACTTCTTCTTGAGCCACTCTTTTGTTGCCTTGGCCGTGTGTTTTGGGTCATTGTCATGCCGGAATACCCATCCACGACCCATTTTCAATGCCCTGGCTGAGGGAAGGAGGTTCTCACCCAAGATTTGACGGTACATGGCCCCGTCCATCGTCCCTTTGATGCGGTGAAGTTGTCCTGTCCCCTTAGCAGAAAAACACCCTCAAAGCATGTTTCCACCTCCATGTTTGACGGTGGGGATGGTGTTCTTGGGGTCACAGGCAGCATTCCTCCTCCTCCAAACACGACGAGTTGAGTTGATGCCAAAGAGCTCCATTTTTGTCTCATCTGACCACAACACTTTCACCCAGTTGTCCTCTGAATCATTCAGATGTTCACTGGCAAACTTCAAACGGGCATGTATATGTGCTTTCTTGAGCAAGGGGACCTTGCGGGCGCTGCAGGATTTCGGTCCTTCACGGCGTAGTGTGTTTCCAATTGTTTTCTTGGTGACTATGGTCCCAGCTGCGTTGAGATCATTGACAAGATCATCCCGTGTAGTTCTGGGCTGATTCCTCACCGTTCTCATGATCATTGCAAGTCCACGAGGTGAGATCTTGCATGGAGCCCCAAGCCGAGGGAGATTGACAGTTCTTTTGTGTTTCTTCCATTTGCGAACAATCGCACCAACTGTTGTCACCTTCTCACCAAGCTGCTTGGCAATGGTCTTGTAGCCCATTCCAGCCTTGTGTAGGTCTACAATCTTGTCCCTGACGTCCTTGGAGAGCTCTTTGGTCTTGGCCATGGTGGAGAGTTGGAATCTGATTGATTGATTGCTTCTGTGGACAGGTGCCTTTTATACAGGTAACAAGCTGAGATTAGGAGCGCTCCCTTTAAGAGTTTGCTCCTAATCTCAGCTCGTTACCTGTATAAAAGACCCCTGGGAGCCAGAAATCTCTCTGATTGAGAGGGGTCAAATACTTATTTCCCTCATTAAAATGCAAATCAATTTATAACATTTTTGACATGCGTTTATCTGGATTTTTTTGTTGTTATTCTGTCTCTCACTGTTCAAATAAATCTACCATTAAAATTATAGACTGATAATTTCTTTGTCAGTGGGCAAACGTACAAAATCAGCAGGGGATCAAATACTTTTTTCCCTTACTACATTGATCATATTTTAAAAGATCCATGTAGTAGCTGAATGTGGATACAATTAACGAATAAGATAAAGTATTTGCTGTAATTTTTTTAATATATAGTTAGCAAGAGTTATGCAGCTTAACCTTATGATAATCCGAGAGGATGTCCACTCGTGAGATGGAGCAATGAAATCAGCTTTTGATACTAGCGGGATTATTACATTGCAGGATCATGAGAGATTTTGGTGGCTTAGGGAGCCCTTTATCCAACAGTGGATTGACCATGGTTGATGATGATATATCTATAATTGGAGGTAATAGGTTGCCTATTACATTTTTTTCAAGCATTACAAAACGAAAATGCTTCTTGTCAACAAATGTATTTTCCAAAAATGATGTGCCCCGACCTCGAAAATTATCTCACGAAAAACAATATTTTGCTGATGAAATGCTATTTTAACTCTTGTCTTGCAAAATTGCAGTAAAAGGGTAATGTTTAATTGTCTGTACTACTTTTGCAAGTGTGAGAGTGAGCGTTGGAAAGCTAAAATCTCACGAAAACATTTCGAATTTTTTGTAAACTTAAAATGGTGACTTTAACATCATTTACATACATATCTGTATGTTTATTTGATCCGTTTGTAAAACAGTGTTTGGCATAAAATATATGTTTGTACCCAATGGAAATAGTGTGTGCAATTTTAAATGCTCATGCTTTTGTTTGAAAAGATAAGATGTTGAGACTTTCATGTGGGTGAATTGTGAGTAATTAACTGCTTACAGAGTTACATCACCGTAATAAAAGCACAAAACAAAGCTATTGCACACTACACTATTCAAGCAGGTTTAAACTACTCGTGAAAGTAAAATAAACAATTAGGATTCTCATTAAAAAACAAATAATTCTGCGCTATTGAAATATAATAATGGCAATGCATTATGTTTTATGTAACTTTAAGTGCCCATGTAACCAGGTGAAGTGCCATTGGCTGACTGAGGTTTTCGAAAGAATATGGATGAACGGTAAAGTCTGTCTCCACAAGGAACCACACACTTGTTCAATGGTTTACAGCTATAGTGCTTGGAGGAAGCAGTACCCATTGGATTTGCTTTGTTTTTGTGTTTTTTAGTTATAAAAAAGATACATTGATGTGCACCACTAAAATAAACATATATTTCAATAATTATCCCTTAATCAAATGTGAAGAGGGATAGATGTGCGAGCCAATGTGATTCTCAATGTGAGCTAATTCTGATTTCTTCTGTCACACCGCAACCAAAGCAGTTTCTATTTTTGTTATGTATGTATATAGAACTTCATTCACACCTTACCAAGCCAACGATGCTATAACACTACTATAAAAACACCACTATAATAATATCAGGAAGGAAATAAAGCCTGATGTAAAGTAGACAAGAACTGACATTACATACTAAATGACACCCTTCAAAAGACATTTACAATTAAAGGTTCTACATCATGGGACCTCCTTTGCCAGTACCAAAATATAAGAATAGGGTTTTCCCCTTTTTTCTGGCAACAAAACTGAAACCTTTTAAAGAATAAATTTCTCTATATATCATTGGAATGATTTCTACTTAAGAAGACTAATGTAAATTATGAATATAGTGGACCACTGTAAATCTTCAAAACATTTTCGCAGAGTACCATGCACGAAAACAAATATTCCGTGTTTTGTTAAAAAAAAATCGGCTCTACAACAATTCGGTGGACCACTTCCCATTGCCTTGTCTATCAACAACCACAGGTTGTGAACCACTGCATTTGATTGTATTTTGGCCTACTTTCCCACACTGGTCAGATGTCTTAGAATAAGTTTGAGTGCCTGCACTACTTTGCTTCACCACACGGGACTGGCACTTTGCTCACTGTGGTGGACAAGGGCTTAGGACTTGAATAAACTTGCACCATAGTTTAACCAACTGCTGCGCTGGGGAGAACGAACTGGCAACCTCTGGATTGCCAGTCGAGTGTGCTAACAATTATACCACAACAACATCCCGACGTGAAAAACCACTTACAACATTCCGATAGCTTATATGCTCTCACCTGCTTGGGTGTATGAAGGACATGCTGGGTGTAGGTGAACGCACTGACAATGTTGGCCTGGTATAGGCTGGGCTGCAGGCTCAGAGAGATCCCTGACACAAGCATGACGTGCAGGCGGCTTATGGTGACTTTGTCTTCACCCACTCGCACCGCTTCTTCTCCAAGAACCGCACTGGACACCGGGGACACCACCTGGACAACACAACGGGGTGGGACCAAATATGTCTCATCTTATCAACTGTTGGTGGACACTGACAAGATGACTTGTGTGCTGTGTGTTTTTGCATGCAATCGTGGTGGCCCGTGGAGAGGGATTTATTGGAATGGTGACCGTAACTTCAAGTAAGTGAGCACTATTTCACGTGAGGTCATTGAGTTGTTATAGCAGTGTGGAAGTGAAACATGAAGGACTGAGACTGCTGAAGTGTTCACAACATGTTTCAGTTAACAATAATCAGGTGCAAGGTAGCTGAGTTGCTCAATTGAAAAGTGAGAATCAGGGCAAAGTATAGAAGTAAAGATGGGAAACTCAATAAACACATTGGCATGTACCTGTTTGTAAAACAAAGTCAAATGAGTCATATATAAATCTATGTTGACAATCCGTGGGAGTTCAAGGTTAGTTAGAAACACCCACCAAAATGTTGGCATCAACACTTTTGAGGTGAAAACATTTGTATCTGGCAGAGTGAAATAGACAAAACACAACTTGTTGCACACGGTCGCCAAGGAATCTGCGTGAGATACAAATATGCTTGATGTTCTCAATGTACTGACCTATGAAATACAGTCATTGCAACATTGCACTGCTGGGCACTGATGCCTCGTTTCATGTAAACATTGAGCAGTTTAGTGAGTTCACAATTGCAGGAGAAAAAATTATGCTTGGTTCATTGGTGAGCACTTTTGAAATGTACCCCAAGGCATTGCTAACACCAAGTGGTGCATTAGCTGGCCAATGAATCATACAATATACTACAGTAAAAATGTGGTGTTAATAGTAAGAGCTCCAAATTACAAGGGTGGTTTGTACCAATCATGATTCATTCTGTGAATTAATACCATTAGTGGTGTAGGGGGAACAATATATATTTATAACATGTTACCTATTACATTGCAAACAGCTCCAGTTCTGATTTAATGACAGTATGTGCCATTTGATCAATCGCAGAATGCAAGAGCGTGCAACGATGCACAATCTCATGACGCTTGTATTAATACCAGTGTAACAAGTTGGAAACTACAATCCATCAAGGCATCCTCCGAATGCGCACAAAAAGACACGTGCAAGCACACAGGAACTAGAAGTGTTACAAGTCAGCAACGGTTTCCTTCGTGATGAATAAAGGCACTGCACGCACTACTAAACACTTCTCATGCCACACATGTCAGGTGCGTGTGCAGAAGCATAATTCCACGAGCAAGGTTCCAAGGCACATGCATTAATTCTATTAATAAGCGGTTTAATGTTAACATTCAAAATATATAATTTCCAAACTATTTCAGTTGCCAATCTTATTCCAAACTTCTCCAGATTCCAAGCAGTGACAATGATAAGCTATGTTGCAAGTTTTGTCATAATTTGTTTCTGAATCTTGCAGTTTTTTTTTATATGTGAAGGGTTGTCGCATGCAGGGACATTTGTCAGGTGGCAATAAGTGGCATATTGGCTCCCTAAAAATATAATTTGTTCGAATATTTTTTGCCACATTTAGCTACATAGTTAAATTACAAAAGAAATACATTTTCTTGAGACAGAAAATCATACGAAAAAGTACATTTACATCATGTCATCCGGCTGGGAGAATCATTAATGTAGGATGACTGCAATGAAAATTTCATCTTGTTTCTCCCCTAGGGGAAGTTACAAATATTGGTCTCATGGAGATATATATCTCTATCGCCGTTTACGCTGCAACCAGAAGCCCCAAGCCCAAAATTTTAGGATGAAATTGAAGCTGTGAGGGATATTTAACACCAGATAAAATCAAAACAAATGTAGTTCATCTAGAGAAAACATTTTAAAAAGGTCTATAGTTAAAAATATATGGTAGTGACCATTAATAAACTAATACAGAAATATGTGTGAATGTATCCAATGAATCAGTTAATAACAAAAGCATGTGCCCTTGAACGCGGTGCAATACAATGTAGACAGGGTGCACACATGCCAAGCTTATGTAGCTATGATTGCTGTCATTACTGGAGTGTACCTAGATCACATTATCACTGCAGACGATCAACAAAGAATGAAAGCTCACTGGAATATTATGGGACGACGTTATCCAACTGTGTTGCTCAATATGCTGTCTAGCACGGAAAGTACTAAGGCCTAATCGGTGGAATGAAGTAAAAAATGCTCAACACAAGTATCATTATCAGATGGCTTTAAATCAAGATTATACTTGAATCTCATTCGTACTGTTTGTTCACCGCTCGCTGTCTTCCAGCAGAGTTGTACATCTTTTCCAGTGAAGGCTTTCACAGCCGGAAACAGGAAAGCTCCATATTGTTCATGTATCCGATTGCTTGGCTGGCATATTCTGGATGTGTCTAACAGCTTGCCCACAGTACGATCATGGATCCTCAACTCGGAGTGTCAACAGACGACTTGAATTGGCTGAAGGGTTTAGCCAACGGCGTGCAGTGACGTGCTTTATACATTGTGTACACGTTATGGATGACTTTCAACGTATAGAAAAACATACAATGAAAGTCGGTCAAAGGACATCCTTCCCTGTACCATGTATATTCATACACATAACTCTTACTTCCTGTCGTGAATAGTGATGTGCAGTACAGGGAAATAAACGAGGGTTTTCTTAAAGGGTTGTGAATATGTAAAAGTGGTTTTGGCAGGACCCTATTGGTAGGCTCCGAAGCGAATTCGTAATAGTGTATTGGACGTGAGAAGGATGTTAACACACATAGGTTTGACACGCTATATGATCCTTATGGCGGTACCCCGGGGTACAAAATAATACAAAATGGCTGAGGCAATTAAATATTTTATTTCTGGGACACTATTTTTTCCAAAGGTTTACTTAACTCTGCGACTGGGGTACCAATCAATCTGAAATCAGTGTTACTCCGCGATGTCGAAACACAGTGAGGACGATTGCGCCGAAACCCTGAACGCTCGTCGAGATGAGTCGATTGCCGCATCACCGACCATCACCACAGACTAAAAATGACTGCATCACGGACATTATGTGAGAGCTGGGGTACTATGGTACCCGGGGGTACCGCCCTAAGGTTCATATAAGTATCTGAGCATATAATGCGAGCTGTAAGATTGTGGAGAACGAGTTCTTGACCAATATGAATTATTTTATCAATTTATTATTTTATTCTCATTCTACGTGACTTTACCGAAAGAACCAAAGAAGAAAATATGAATTGTGTCTGGAGATTTGCTGGCATAGTCGAGCAAATCGCCAGTGAGAGCTGCAGCGTGTGGGTCTGAAGTGGGGAATTCTAAATAAGTGTTGCAAACTGTCCCTATTTCAGGACAAGGGGTCAATGCTTATGTACATTTTCAAATAATAGCCTGAGAGAATTCAATAGGATACATAAGCGGGTTTCAAGAGAGCTTCAGGGACATGGGATTATGGTGCAGAATAATTAGGAAAGTGACTGTGAGTTAGTATTAATAAGTTTAAAGCTTCAGGATGAAGTATTTGATGTTCCGTGAACAATTTGGAGTGATGTATATAGGCCGTACATACGTTTTTTTTTTTCATTTCATCGCTCATTTATTGTCTCACGAAGCTGTTATAGAATAGGTTTCGTGTCGCTCGGGGGAACGCTGTAGAATACCACTGTGTCCGGCCTTTGTAAACTATGAAAAAGCATTCGACTGAGTAGAAATTGATGCAGCCATCTAAGCTCATGAAAAACCAAGCCATAAATTAAAAAAAAATCAGAAATTTTTTAAATAAATTACAAACAGATTTATGACACTGAGATTACATAATGAAAGTACCAAGATACAATTTAACAGGGGAATCAGACTAGGTGAAATTTCTTTGCCCGTTATTCACGCAACATTAGAAGATATTTTCTTGGCTTACTGGATTGGATTAAGGCGTTAATATTAATGGAAAAAAACATTAACTATCTCAGATTTTTTTACCCACTCCCGTGCAGTGCGAAGTGGTTGTTACCCGTAACAGCCTATCAAAAGGCTGCTTAACCCAGCCCTCCCACCCATCCACGCCCCCTTACTGACTCTTCCCCCCTCCCTTAACCTGTATATAATCCCGGTTGTCTCTGAATTGTGCTCCTGACACAGATATTCTGCGTTGACTTTTCCACCTGAAGACGGAAGCTTGTGTTGCCTCCGAAACGTCGTGATTTAATTATTTTATTTTATTTTGTCTTATTTTATCTACGTGACTTTACCGAATAAAACCAAAGAGTATATCTCAGATTTGCTGAAAACACAAACATGATAATGCCCAATGGAAATGAAGAGTAGGATATGTTAGAAGAACATAATAAAGCAGGCTGAAAAGTCAGGCAGCAATGGTCAGTAATGAGTGTGGCTGACCATTGAAGTGTAATTGATGGGTAGTCTGTGGGTTTGCCAAGATTAATCACCTTTGTTGAGATGGCTAAAGGTGTGTGAGCGAAGTGAAGTACAGTTGAGTATTTGATCACCAGTGTGGGTTGACAACTGGGTTTTGTTTGGTCATAGCCTTGAGCAACTTTTGACTGTGATGGTTAACTGCAGAGTTCCAAGCTTGTTCAGTTGAAAATACAGCACTAATCCAGTCAGTGGCTACTACCCGGCTTGTATGTAAGTACGTAAGTGCATTTACTATGTCACTTTGTGATCATAATGAATAGTCTATGCCTGTTCTGTCTCAGAGGTGTGCTTTGCTTTATGCCTGTGGTGCACCAGGAGCTGTTGGCCAAGCGGTGATGGTGAGGTTTAATTGGTAACTTCATACATTTGCAGTGCATTTGTGATTAGAATCTGGTGTGCACCCAACAAAGAATAAGGTTGCCAACTTGTGAACTGTCAAGTGTGACAATTACAGCTTGGATTGAACCTATAATGTTCACTGCTCTAAGGTTAATTGCCAGGGATAATAAGTACTAGAGACCTGAGTCTTATGCAATGGACACATTGAGAGTCGTGTTGTTTTCCTCATTCAAGGGGTGAGTGTGAGGGCCCAGGTGGGGGTTCAGTGAAGAGGCTGCTAAAAACATCGCTATGAACAGGGCAAGGGACAGCGCGATTATCTAATGGAGTGAGCACCGAAAAATCGGTGCACTTGGCGAGGCGTCTTCCCTATATTCTGGCTTGCGGATTCGGGACGGTTCATTCATCACATTTATAGTGAGTTAGAAGATTCCCACAGTCTTGTCACGAGCCTGAGGTTGGAGGAACCAACTATGCCTATTCCTCCTCAGTGGTGGATCCAGAGGGGGATATGGGGGCTGATCGATATTTTTTATTTAATTCACTCAGCATTTCAAGACCTCCCTTCTCCCAACATGGGAAGTGTCTAGATCCGCCTCCATTCCACCATCTTGGTTCTGAGATCACATAAGTGTGTCCCTGGATTTGGACTGATTCATAGTTGAGTCTATCTGCTGAAACAGCTGTGAAGTTTGCCATTTCTCCTACCTTCTGACACCCAGTGTTGCTACATATTTTTTTAAGGGAAGGCAGCAGCTCAGGTTTACTTTTCTAGAAGACAGTACATATTTTGTATATTCTCATCTCGTACATAATTCTGCATCATTAAGTGTGCTTTTGCCTAGTTCACACTGAGACACTCACACTATTGGCATTTTTGTTTTCATATGTAATTTTGCATGTTTGGTTTTGTATTCCCTTGACATTTTAATGTTTATTTTAAATTTATATGGTGCGAATTGCCACAGTTGTCAACCACATACGCAGATATTTCTTGACTGCAGGCCAAACCTAAATACTTTTCAGTGTCATCAATCTCTGCTGGCTGAAAACTCGAGTAGATGCAGTTCTTTAATTTCTCTCTCCACAATAAAAAAAAAATGTACAAGTTACACGTATCTATACTCCTATTACCAACAATTAAATCTCCCATTGTGGTTTTTTGTATGTCTTTCAACATTTTGTATACTCCTCCATCTCTATGGTTTGTTTTTGGGACAAATATATTTTAGAACTGAGAAAATCAATCTGCAGTGCTTTTATTCCTTAAACTTGGTATTTGATTTTCAGAGACTCTAAGAATCCCACTCCATAATTGCTGACAACTGTCCTTCTGTGGCAGTATAGGTAGCCATGTTATATTTATGGAATTGTCCCATTTTCTCCCACCTCACTGAATCCAAATATATCCAAAAATATGTTGCATGTCCCAAATTGTACAACTATTCTTAACACTCAGTTTTAATACAAGAAAACAAAAGCCTGCACAACCTGTGTACACAAACTATTTGTCACTGCAACTTGCCTAAGTCACACCAGAACATAGGAATAGGTTTTACCCTTTTAACTGGCACAAAAACTGACACCTTTATTCAAGGCATCATGTTTGCAAAAACCACAACACAAGCAGTCAGAATGTTTGCATTCTGACTGCTTGTGTTGTGGTTTTTGCAAACATGATGCCTTGAATAAAGGTGTCAGTTTTTGTGCCAGTTAAAAGGGTAAAACCTATTCCTATATCTTGTTTCTGGCAAAGGAGGTCTCATAACACACCAGAACATGTTTAGGATTATAAAGATTGAGTCAAACCCAAAACATATTTCTAAAGAACTTCCTAAGAGAAGTGGGAGAAACATCCTAAGATGTCATGATTGACTGCCTTATTTACTTGCTGTGTTTTCCTATTAGTTTCGGCACACGCACAGTGTTAGAATTCTCCACTGTTATCAAAATTCCCACAGCCTCAGAAAAGACACTCATGTTCCGCTCCCCATCACCTGAATGAAAGGGGGGGGGGGGGGGGGAGAAGACACTGGAAATGCACAAATGTGCAGCCAGGCAGAAGTGCCGAGCCGGCTGAGCCTTCATTTGCCTCGCGCACGTCAAACGGATGCCTAGAAGGACCGAATCCTCCATCCTGCTGGTCTTCCATTAGCCGTGCTCACATGAAACAGCTGCGGTGAAGGCTCAACCACCTTCACTGCCTTAAATATATCAGATACCCTCATATAAAATGGCAGCTCGTGAGGGAGGATAAAGAATTGTATGGCAAGATGGAGCTAGAGGGGCAGCTCAATGGTCAGCAGGGCTACGCCTCATCCTTTTTGTGTTTAGTTTGTTGTCCTTCCACTGCACCTCCAAAAGAAGTTCATCATACATACAAGAGCAATTTCTCTCAGCTACTTATGCCTACATGCAGAGAGAAATTGATAGATATTTTGCTTGCACCTACCTATCCATCACCATTGTTCCCTTGGTTAGAACGATAAGTCAAAATTCAGATTTTAAGGAGTGCCAAGGTACAGTAGCTAGCTCCATGATGAGCAATTGTGATGCAAGAGGAGGACATCCAGATCTGTGTGCCATGTGTGGATGCGGTTATGGATTCAAAGGTGTTATTTGAACATCTGGCAAACCAGGAGATTTTTTTTTCTAGAAGCAATCAGACCATATTCACAGGGCAATCGAGTTAACAATAACTACAGCAGTGGTGGTCACCCAGATGGCGGCCAATATGGGATGGTCATTGACCAACCCGTGATCTACTTAGCCTCACTGGTGAAGTAGACCATGGTAGACATTGTGAATCCCCTGTTGGTGCCTCAACATATTCTGCCGAAAGATGATATAATGTCTCACGGCCAAATTTTGTGCCCAGAAATAAATTGTTTTAATTCGATGACATGGAAATTGAATTCCAGACATTTAGAGGTTTAGGCTTGTCACATCCATTTGTGGAATTACTAAAATTCCCATAGGAAGTCAACATCCATGGTATACAAATGCCACTCTAATACATTATACATATATATGCTTGTGAAAGAGGGAGTGGAACAACAAAGTTGTGATCTACTTGATATAGTAAATCACCTTGACAATAATTTTTACGTGACAATCGGTCTGTTTTTGTCACCATTTTGTTCAGGAACGTGATTTCATTTTTGCGAATATGATATCACGATTGCGACCGGAACAACACTCACTGATTTGAATTCATGCTTACTGAGTTTCCACCTCACCCTCTCTGTCCGCGGGGACCTAGAGTATTATCATCGTGGCTCATGCTTGAAAGACGTTCCACACCCCTCATTTTACACAGTGAGAGTTGCACTATCCGATACACGATATTGTCCGATTGTTTGTCGATTGAAAGTTAAAATCAACATTTTCAATTCTCTCAGCCTAAGTAGTCGAAAACAAAACATTTACGTGATGTGTGTTTTTTTTATGCAGTCATTGGTGGTCAGACTGAGGGCATGAACTCAAGACACTTAAGAACCCAGTTTAGTCACAGACAGCTAACACCAAGATTCGAGCCCAGGATCTCAGAGGTACCACCTCAGCACTAGGACCCAAACCACAAACAGGATTTAATATATACTAACAGTAATGTATGTTGCAATTTTTTCGCACTATACATAACCAACGATGCTAATCGGAAGTGCGGGGAAGGACAATAAACTAGTATTTCGATTTAAAGCTTTCGTGACTGCAAGGATTCATCTTCTTTGGTTCTTTCGGTAAAGTCACGTGTTGTGGCCGAAACGTCGTGAGAATTTTATTGTGTTATTTTATTTTATCAATTTATTATTTTATTCTCATTCTACGTGACTTTACCGAAAGAACCAAAGAAGAAAAAAACTAGTATTTGTCAGAACAGTATTTGCATGCATTTGTGTTTACTGTATTATACAGCCATTTGCACACTAAATATATATATACCTGGCGACATGAGTTTGATTCCTAGCAACACGATTAACATCAGTGGCAAATGATATGCACAAGTCCTCGGCTTACCCCCTTCACCAACCTGTTCTGATCAGAATGGTGAAGTAACATCAAACGACCCTCAAGACCAATAAATTGTGTGGGACGGCCTTCATCCAGCAGTGGATTTACAAAAAGCTGTATGTTATTATGTATATATTTATTACTGATGCTTTACCAAGTAAGAACTATACATTGTCTGGCAATTATTATCTATGTTCTTTCGTACCTATATGTAGCCAATCGTGCTAATTGGACGGAGGTGATTATACATTCTAAAACCAAATTGTATTGGAATAAAATGTTTACAATGACAACTCATGAGCTAGCCAGTAGAAGACCCAAAATGCTAATGCACAATGCATAACTGTAATGCAAATACGTTCAATTGCAATAATATTTCATTGTATTCAATGTGCAACATTACAATTTGTATTAAACATATTACTTTCAGTAATAAAAGTATTGAAATAGATTACCAACTTCTTGACTGTAAGCAAAATTCCAAGCTAATTAAAATGAATAATATGAATAGTGGCTAGTGTTTGCACAATAAGCATATTTAGTTTAAGGTCTATTTATGAAATAAATGTCAGTACTTTTCTCTTTCCCTGCATCATTTAAATTCCAGCTATGCATAAATGCTGAGATGGCGACTTTAACTGTTAGCTTTAATGACTTGGCAGATAAGGCAAATGGTCATGAAAACGCAGCACCCAGAAGAATTGCCAGGGAGACAAACTGTTGTTTAAAAAAAGAAATCGACAAGTTGATTGATGTAAGCCTGGTTTTGTACACGAAATATGCTGCTTTCTTTCCTCTCCCATGTACAATAAATCTCATAATATATTGTGTAAAAGTGTTTCCATTTTGTGGGACTTATAATATTCCAATTCACTGAAGCTTGCAAGAAATTGTTCATGCACTCAGTAAATTTTAAACATTTGAAAAGCCACTTTCTTATAGTCTCGCCTTCATAAATTGTATAGTGCCAGCCAATGAGGCTAAAGGCTATAAAATATGAAAAGAGTACTTTGGTAAAAGTAGTGAGATCTCATTCTTTTCTGACAATTGCTTTGATAGCTGCATTTGCCAGTAGTAAATCTTTATTGCTGTTAAGTTTAATATATATTTCCTCAAACAGACGTGTATGTATACATGTTGAAATTATTTCGCACTGTACAGCCAACAGTGCTAATTCGAGGAGTGGGGGAAGGACAACAAACACAAAAAGCAGTTTTAAAGAAATCCGTTTTCAAACAAGACTTCATGCTTCTTCATGGCATTCTGATGGAGAAAAATAATGTAGGGGGTGATTCAAATTAGCCCTTTAACTGAGGCCCCTGTCAGGTTGGGTGGGAAGTAAATGGTTTGTGACCTCTTTCAGTAACCAGCAGTGGTGTCATCGATCATTTCTCATTGCGTAGGACATTTGTTCTAAATCCTCCGGTGCACAGGGCTGTTGAAGATGAAAGTTACATGAGTGGTGAGGGTAGATACTTTAAATGTAGCTGAACGTCTTCAAAATGTTCCGTCAGTTTCAGCTGAGCATTGTGGGCAAGTTTTAAGCTCTCACAAGCCAAGCAGAAAAATGCGAACATCCGATGAGTCGACCCGAGACAGAAGCACACAGCGGGAGTTATGCTGACATAGCGGGATGTAACAGGAGTTGCCT
This sequence comes from Petromyzon marinus, assembly GCF_048934315.1. Lineage (NCBI taxonomy): Eukaryota > Metazoa > Chordata > Hyperoartia > Petromyzontiformes > Petromyzontidae > Petromyzon > Petromyzon marinus. The sequence continues at coordinate 11,356,953 of NC_133671.1, forward strand.
TGACACAGCAGGGCATATCGCCGAGTCATGCCAACACAGTGCAAGTCATCCTGACATAGCAGAACACAGCGAGTCATCCAGGCACAGCTAATCAACCAACACTAATAATTATCATCTACATCCATCCATCATCACCACCATCATCATCAACATCACGGCCCCCGCATCAACAGATAAGAAACATCATGAACATAAAAATGGTCACGTGTTTTTGATTAAATATACATATCCCTCCACGAGGAACCACATGTGATTCACGGGTACTCCCCAGGCAATGTGTGGGTATTCCATAGCCACGGATAATCGGAGGGATTTTTTTTCCCGACACTTCCAAAGTGGCTTCATATTATTCATGATAATAGGAAGGATTGTCTGACATTTAAAGGATGACTTCCTATAATATAAGCCATCACGTGGATGAGAGGTAAACCGTAGCGCACATATAATAGGACAGTGCACAGGTGATAATAAGCACAGACAGCTGAAAATCATCTTGGTTTTTACAGTAGGGAAATACAATAGAAGAAGTAGGCGGAACCCCCCTGCACAATTCGTGAGCTAAGAGATTCTCACAAGTTGGGGAGAGAAAAGATCACTTTCGCACGTAGGCTTTTTAACGACCAATATTATCCATAATATACTTTTTTGGGTTAGATTGCATAAATATAAATGTATCGTTAACATGCTACCACCCGACACAGCCGAATAGTGAGGTTTGTCACGTAAACAAAACATGCAAATTTGTTACAAGTTCAGCACACCGGTGTGTTGGAGAGTAAACCCACAAAATTTACCATTCAAGTACGACGTTTCGGCGGTAATTACAACCAGCCTCATCAGGTGACAACCACATTTGTGGAGAAATCCTCCTGTTTCGTTTTTAAATATATAAAAGTTCATGTCTAAAAATTAAGTGTTGCCTCCGAATCAGACACTGCAAAGGTCATTAGATGCTCTACTTACAGGGTTTTTATAATTTTGCACAAACATTTCAAGGCTCATTGCTCGTAGCCAAAGCACCCTGCACATACTTTTCACTTTCATGCTTAGGTTTTGCTACGGGTATTCACTTAAAACAGAATTCATATATCAACCGTGTCAATTATTAAAAGTTGAAGAGTTCTGCATTTTATTATTATTCAGGCTATATATCTCTTGCAAATGAGCTCTTAAGCAAATTATAATGGATTTTGTTCTGCTTGATTACACTGGACATGACATTTGAAGGTAGCTAATGCCATCCCTGTGTGGCAATTTAAACAATGGTGCAGGTTTCTTAAATCTCATCACATCGGTCCAACCATCAGTATAAATGGGTACATCACAGTCGATCGGTAGGTCATGTGTGGTGGGAGAAAGTGTGGGTACTTAACCATCTTCAAAAACGTCTGGTCTGCATGGAAGATTAGACCAAATACCCTTGAAAGGGTCTCTGCATAGCTCCCTCTAGCAGAGACCATTCCACCAGTAATTGTGTGGGAAATCATTGCAGAGATATACCTTTACCTATTTTAATTAAAACAGCTTTGGTTATACCAGGATTTTGTACTGTTCACACGCATAAACCCATTGTATTGTAGAACTGCTGAGATATATTGAGTGTGAGAAACCAAGTTGGTCATTGGGATGCTGCACAATGTATGAATTACAGACCAATCAGTGACCAAGCTAGTGAGTTAGCAGAAAGGCAGACGAGTATACGTGAGAAAATTACCAATGGCTCAATCAGCATTACTTCCAGGATCACACTTATATTAGCTTCTAGCTTCTTATGTTTTGGAACTATTAATATATATTTTTACCAGGTAAGGCCAAATGAGCTATATAGTACAGCTCTTTTTCAGAAGTGACCTGGCCACAAATAATAGCTCAACAAAAGTGCCACATCATGTAGAAATGTATAGCATCCAAATACTCTAAATACACTTGATAAAAGTAAACAGTCCTGGTTATTCATTTACCACTTGTCATTATTAAGTCTTTTATTTATGGATTTATACCATATTCAAATTCACTTGGTTTTAAATGAGTTTTCTGAAAATGGATTTGCACTTGTCTACATACACCAATATTAACACACCGAAGTACGTACAATATTTATAAAATGTTACTCAAGTGCATTTCCTGTATGTAGATTAACCAGTTGCGAATACTGAGTGACAATATATCAAAAAGGTAAAGGCGCAGGGCTGCAAGTGACCTGCCGATCCACTGTGGTGTAATGATAACACGAGACGGAGCTCTAGAGCCCCTCGAAGAAAGTATTTGTTTTGCCTATCCTTCCACAATTAGCAGATATCTTGGAAGAGTTACAAATGCCCACACTATAACTCTACCGCAAGTGACCTATCGATCCACTGCGGTGTACTCATAATGCTTTTTGGATGGATCACGACATTCAAGAAACGTTCTCACAGTTCCAACTGGCGTCCCGGGAGACCGAGCTGCCGATTTTTGGTTGGGATTACGGGAGGAATGTGCTCACCATTGCACCGCAGTGACGACCCCTCAGTGTGCGATGGGACAATAGCGCTTGTCCCTTTAAAATAGATGGTTTCAGAAAAGTTCCACACAAGAGGCGATGTTATCTTTGGCCCAGCTGAATTCGACCCCCAGCGAGAGTACTGCACCCAGCAACACAATGACCACGAAATGCGATTTCATCCCCCAACAAAAACAATTCAAGATAACTGAACCTTAAGCGGCTGGTTGAGAATCCCACGGCGAAGTGAGTCCAAGTGGATGAACACGAAGAGTGAAAAATGATACTGATGGCAGTACTGTTGTTTGCTGTTTTAGCACCGTATTGTTCTGTCTGGTTTGTACTCGTTTGCTCCCGTCCCCCGGATGTCCCTTGGAAGAGAGACTCAAAGTCTCAATGGGTTTAAATAAAGATTTGTCTGTCTGTTTACACAGGCGCATGCCTGTCAGGTGATGTACACAAAGGAAACTATATATAAATACTGTTTATTTGAACAAAACAATTGTTTTGTTTGAACAAAACAATTGTTTTGTTTGAACAAAACAATTGTTTTGTTCAAATATGTTAACAAAACGTACCTACGTCCATTGTCATTTGCCTTTTGCAAGTGCTAAGATGGCCTTTTTATATACTCCAGTCCACCTGCCCTGGCTATGCAACAGTGACATCCCAACACGATGTGTCTGTGTTAATTACAGTACGCTTGTGACATCGGCTGAAATAACAGCTGTCGGTAAAGCCTCGTGTATCGAAGCCTTTCAAGGCCCACAGACTAAAATGTCAAGGATACCACACGCGCACTGACTCTGCATGCTAAATGGCTATGGAGAGATGAGAAGCTATCACTGGACATAGCAGCTGAATCAATAATTAGAGTCTTTCAGTTTCAGTTATATTTTTTTTGGTATAGCCCTGTGAGCCATTCGGCTCTTGAATCGGGTGCAACCACAACAAACAAAAGAACACGAACAAGAAAACATCTTAAAGTAACTATGTGACTGTGCAAACAGAAAATCCATGAAAAAAACAGCAAAATATTCCTGAAAAAGGCACCGTACACCAACGCTGTGTGCAAAAAAATCCCAGTGGGATGCAAGTCAAACAACAACCACAAGAAAACTTAGATTAAGGTCATCAGTCTAACTCCGTACTACAACAAAACAAACATGTCCAAACCAATAAACTTTTTCGAAATCACCAAAAAATAAAGCCATAATTGCAACGTAGAATAGAAAGGATATAAGCTCATACTGTTCAGTCAAACTTTTGCTTTCAGAGATGTTCCAGCAATACAATGTCAGAAGTTTAAAAATGAGTACTATATCGAATGTACTGCAAGACCGTATTTTATGGAAAAAAAGTTATTTACCCCAACGCTGAAACCACACACAGACAACACGATAACAGTTACTCCTTACATGATTTGATCTGACAAGATGGCCATGTTTTAAATATTTTTTTTATTTTAAAAAATCTATCAAGACATGGATATAAAAAAGCTACTCCAACGTTGACAAATACATTCCAGTATCACTAGATGCAAAGGTACAATTTAATGTTAAGAGTGTTATGCGATTTTAAGGAGCGGTGGCGTGGTGCTTGGCGCACCATCCTATGAACATAGCTTTGTTCAATTTAGTGCCTGGCCATAGCTAATATTTGTGGAGAGCGATATTTGAATCAATCCCGAGTCTCCCATTCACCAACCCACACTGACGAGCATGGTTAAGTATGGTCAAACAAACTCTACAGCCATCAGAAGGCCGTAATCCAATGGATGGAGACATATGTACGTATTTATTAATGAATAATCAAACATCGTTAAACTAATTATCATAATTATTGATTTTACAGAAAGAATAACATATATGGTGAATTATAACCTTAATTATCAGATCATCATGATCATCATCATCAATGCTGTGAGTATGTGTAACACAAGAATGAACCAGACCAATCAAGGCATGCATGGGACCAGCTCAAGAGGCCCAGGTGCATGATGGATGCTGAGTGAGGTAAATGATGATAACACTGAGTGCCGGACATCTCAAACTGAACTAAACAATTTTTTTTTGTTTACCAGATAAGGCTAGAGAGCAACTTTTCAGAAGTGACCTAGCCACAAATGATAGCCCAATGAAGTGGCGTATCATGTGGAAATTTATGGCAGCAAAAATATTCTTAACGCATGTTTCTCAATGTGGACGGAAAAACCGGTGGACCCAGAGAAAGATCCACACGAGCACAAGGAGAATATGCAGACACCAAAAATGTAGGTGTCAGGGTTGGGGTCGAATCCATGTGTACCATGGGAGGTAGTTAACATCTCGCCACCACGGCACCCTCAAAAACACGAGGGTCATCTCAAAGGCACGAAAACAGGGAACAACACAATGACCAGCTCTTATTATAGGAAACGGTACAAGTAGTGCTCACGACCATGGAAATCAAGAACAAAAGAAGACATGTATGAATGTTGAACTTCTTTCGCACATTACATAGCCAACCAGGCTAATCAGAGGTGTGGGGAAAGGACAAACTAAACACAAAAAACTGTTTTAAAGAAATTCGTTTTCAATCTAGATTTAAAAGTACATAGCTCCAGTGGCTTCATAATATCGGCAGGAAGAGTGTTTTAAACTTTTTTTAAAATAAATTGAAAATAGTAATGAGTACTCACCTAGTTGAAAACAAATAAAATAATGAATGATTAATAAATTTTGTATTCAATTAATTTAATAATCATGGTCAATGGAAATAATTATGAAAATACATCACACACAAAGAAAATCCACAGAAAAAAACTCAATATTCTTTACATAAAGCAGAAGGAATGTTTTTTTCTTCCACGTGTAATATGAAAATAGCTTGCAAACGAAAGAGTTAAAATTCGAGAATTTCATCAATGTCGAATTTCTAAGTCCACCAGTTCACGGTGACTAGAAAAATAAATGAGTCATTCCGCTACATCAGTATGGATTAAATTCTGACATCTATAATTGCTTGCTAATTTCCATTCATTCCTGACACTTCCAATACAGTGGAAATAACTGTTTGAGCAAGAGCTGTATGGCCATCTTCCCAATGACAGCCCACTGAATGGTCATCAATCAACCATTTCAATAACTCACAATGCCCTAACTGCCCTAAAGGAATACAGGGACAACATTATCACTGTGAAAAAGACTTAAAGAAATGATTTTCCTATATTCTGAGATCGTAAGCCAGCATTTTGCTGCAAGACAACCATTAATGAATGTAAAATTAAGCGATATTTTTTCTTCGTTCCAAAATATCCAGTAATGTATATTAAGTAAGACAAGTATTAAAAAAAAACGCAATAAAATGTGCAGCATTTATAGATCCTTTTATATTTGACATTTCACATTGAACAGTGCCAGGTCCTTTTTTTATTTTAAGCTGGTGATCTGCTGATGGTGCACCACAAAGTGTATTAATACGGCGTTGCTGACATTTGAAAACAATAAACGTTATCAGATGTATCTTCTGCATCACTTAAACAATGCATTATCTTTAAGTATTTGAGACTAAATAATTCCTCTCCACCTGAAGACAAAGTAAAGCACAACGTTTGATTTGTATTGATTTGCAACAAAAAGTATTTCTCAGTTCTAAATTCCATGGCAGAATCCGGTATAAATTCTTGATTTTTCCTATTTACAAGCTGCAACAAAACGCCATGCACCATGTAAGAACATACAGTAGTTACGCACAACCGTGTTCCGTATTGAGGAATAACATAGACTGGTATAATTTACAGCCGTTTATCAATCCATTGTAAGGAAATGGCATCCCCATGCCTTGCCAGTCATTGTTGTTTAATCACAGTTCACGATGCTGGTCAGTATAGGTTGCTGAAGGGAAGAGCAGCTCCAGGACTGATTTAAATATTATTTGCCGCTGATGTTAGCCATGGCCAGCACCTGTAAGGGTCTACCTTATGGAAATATGTTCAGGGTTTTTTTTAGCTAAACAACCAACCAAGTGAATAACGTTGAGCCTTGCAGACCAATGCGATCCAAAATCTGGAAAAATACAACTGAAGTGTAAAATTAAATTCTGCGCAGTTTTATTTTCTCATGGCTGCCAATGGTGACGATTCTCTGGAGACTGCTTTGTTGGCTGAATACTCTGCGGCGAGAAGTAGACAACTGAACCACCTCACTATGATGACACATTATAAGCCACTATTTAATGATGTAATTATTATATCACAAAACAATTTAATAGCACAATACGACACATTAAAGGCAGGAACTATTTGACTATTCAAGTTACTAAAAATATATCAATGACCCTTTAATATCTTATAATTATAGAAGTAACCCAGTTATAAGACACCACCCATCACCACTAGTTTAAGTGTAAAACTCTGTAAACAAAGTATCTCCAATTAGCATGATTAGCAATGTACGGTATGAAAGAAGTTCGACAAACATACTATACATCTAGACACATGTTAATTTCTTAACACATGCTGCTACACATACTTTGCAAAAATCTGGCTTATGCAAGTTACCATGAATGAGCATCTGCTGGAACATGCTGATCCACACGTAAGTCACTAACAAAATCACAACAGCGGATGCATACAAACATGGGGACAGTGACTCAGCCCTATTCATGTTGGGAAGACTGTTCCAAAAAAACATTCAGCTACAAATCTGAGTAAAACGAATCTCTTAATATAATAACCTTCACAAAAGATTATTGCAAAAGCACCTGTGTATGATAAGCAGTCAAAATTAACCACAGTACAGCACAAAGTAAAAATGACATTTGAAAAAACGCAACTTTTTGATAATTGCTTGAACTGACTGGAACTAATCACAGTATCTGTTCTGTTGCTTCATATGTCTTCGAGATTTAGACACATTTTGGGAACATGCATAAAACGGTGTGACTGAGCTCAAGTGGATCGGTATTGCGGAGGCCCGTATATGAGTGTGATGGATTGTCGTTGCGGACCTCCAGCAGCTACACTGTTGCAATGGAAAATACTCCACCCATCAGCAAACGGTACTCTTATTATGCCAGTTTAACACATAGGCTTTCGTGACCAATATTATCTGTTAGAGCTTTTTTGGGTTATATTGCAGAAATATGAATGTGTCGTTAAACCTGCCACCACCTGAAAAAGCCAATTAGTAAGGTTTGTGATGTAAACAAAATATGCCAATTTGTTACTCGTTCAGCACACATGTGTTGGAGAGTAAACACACAACATTTACAATTCGAGTGCGGCATTTCGCCGGTAATTAAAACAAGTCTTATTAGGCGACAGCCAGAAATCTTATGATGTCAATGACAATGCTTGTAATGATGCATTCTGCTTGATTTTTAAATAATTCAACAATTTGTATTTCACATAACCAATTCTATTTCACTCTACAATGGCGTCATATATCGCGAAATACATTGTGAACAAGATGCTTCCTGCACAGCCGCCATACATTCTTAATAATTTGCAATCCCAATATACTGCCAATTTGATGCGCATGAACTAAATATGCCGCATCACTCTTCGATAGGGTACCCCACTGTGCACCAATATCATTGAATGAAAAGCCTATCGTATGGCACAAATAATGATACACATGCACAAGATGCATTTAGTGTTAAATATAATAAACATGAGAGGATGGTAAAATAAAGGGCAATGTATGGTTTATTTATCACATGTGGACTGAAGTCTTAAAATGTGTGCTAGAATATCACCTTACGATAAACATCCTGGCAAGGATAATGTATTAAAATGCACATTTCATCACAGTGAATAGTATGTTCCCGTATTTACACTACTGTATTTTAACATCATAAAATAAAGTGAATGGTCAACAGTTGCATAGTAAATGCCCCTAGGCTGTGTATACTAATCTAAGTTGTAGTGGCTAAAATGTCCTTCAAAACGAAATGTATATGTATTAAACACGTACGAGTGTGTCGAATCCCAAATGCAAGTGATTTCAATTCAAATTTGAGTAAATTTTCATGCAAGCATTTAAAATCAGAAATTACGTTCCACAACCCAGTTTTATAAAATAACATAAAACGTTTCACTTCTTGAGTGAGTAATTCAATAAAGTCACCAATTTTAAGGACACATCCTCCATCAGCCTTCATCCTCGGTTGACTACCATGTGAGTAGATAAGCAATTCTGATGATGATTTTTTTTTTATCAGCTTATGCACTTTGTAGTCAAATCTACAACAGCCACTTTCGTAACATTCATGCCCGGATGATTTGTATCATTATGGATACATTACAGGAGGTCCATCATCACTAAGTCTATATTACTCATAAAATAACTCATTTGTTCCAATGTACACATATACTTAGTTTCACATGTCAGTGTATACTGGAAGATGCATGGTTTGGGCATGTTTTAGATGAACACTTAGAATGGTTCGTATTAACAATACGATCCAGATATGATCCGATCTAATCTATGATTCTACAAATGTGATCTGTATCGTTTTTATATTTGAACCTGAGCGATTGGTATAATGTTTTAATCAATGTGTAATTAACATAAACTATTAAACAAACTATTTTTTATTTTACCAGGTAATAATGCATTACACGATGCAATGAATTATATAATAATGCAATTGTGTTTTAGGTACGCTATGAACCCATAGTACCTGGAGAATACCACGTACAAAAGAATCAAATATCAGTACAAACATAATTGCTGTGCTGTCTTCTGGCCATCACGAATACATGCAAATTCGGGATTATCATGAATCTCAACATGAGATTCGAAACGTCGTAGTTTTCTGTTAGTTTTGATTATTTTCTTTGAACCTATCAACGTGACTTTACCGAAAGACCCAAGAATATGAATTACAGCTTGAACTCAAGATTTAACCGCCTCTATGGGGAGGGTTTCCACACAACTATTAGATCTTTTAACAAACTTCGAGACAAGAAGGCTTACCTGATCGAGTCGCTCACATTTCTGAAGAGATGTCGCGACACTAAAGTACTACTGATCGCCTTTACACTGACATCTGCTGCTGTCACTTCTCCCAATGCTAAACGGATCTTGTTCAGGGCTGACCTAGCCCTGATCTCAGAGAGAATAAGATTGCTCCGATTTGAACTAGACAATTTAGACAAGACTCTCCTGAAATCACACATAACATTGACGAAAAAAAATGTCTACATCTGATTGGGAACATGTAGACAACATGACAGTCTCATCAGCCGCAGCAATGTCAGCTAAATGCAAAGATAACCTGATTTCCAAGTTCAACCTCCTTTCCAAGAAGAAGCCAGATCCACACGTCAAAAAGTTAGATGTTAACAAGATTCATATTCTTGGTTCTTTCGGTAAAGTCACGTAGAAGGGAAACAATAAAATAATAAAAATATAAAACAATAAAATTCTCACGACGTTTCGACTGCAACACAAGCAATCATCATCAGGTGTGAAAACCACAGCAAGAAATTTTGAAAAAAAAAGTGGCATTTTTTTTTATTGTTTCCCTTCTACGTGACTTTACCCAAAGAATCAAGAATATGAATCCCTGCAGTCACGAAAGCTTTAAATCAAAAGTTAACAATATTGTTATCAGAGTAACAGTCCAATTTCAGACTGCCTAAAATCGGTTCTAGCCAAAGGGTTGAATTTCGCAGTCACCCCTAAACACATCCCAGTTGATGATATCATTGCCCAGGTCAACGTAGCTCTTAAGGGTTTGGGATACATTACTGCAGATGTGGCAAGATCGGAAATCGCTGCAATCCTCAAAAACGCTAAGACATCTATTAGCAACATCAGTAAAGATGAGCGCTTTGAGCTTTTGCAATTAAAAAAGAGAGATGACATCATCATCCTCTCAGCCAACAAGGGCAATGCCACAGTTATCATGGACAAAACCACATACAATAACAAAATTCAGGACCTACTTAATGATGGTAGCTATACCAAAATTAAAAGAGATCCGACCAACTGCCTCGTTACGAAAACCAACAATATTATCACTGATTCGACACCTTGATCGAACCAACCAAGCGAGTTTTCTGAAAACCCTCTGCTGCTAGACCACCCAGATCGTATGGCTTACCAAAAAATCCATAAAGAAGGGACACCCCTTCGTCCTATCGTCTCCACCATTGACTCACCCACCCACAAACTGGCCCGATTTCTGTCTGAGACCTTACAACCATTCACTGGTAAGACCACCTCAGCTGTACTCAACTCAGCTCACTTGGTATCGTTAATTAAGGACATCTATCTCCAGGTGACTTGCTCGTTAGTTTCGATGTGGTCTCTTTGTTTACCAAAGTTATTGTGCTTGACACCATTGTAATCATTGAAGATTTGGTCCAACAAGGACTGAATGCTGATGTACCGGCCCAGGTGAGACACTGCCTCACCAACACTTACGTCACCTGGAATATAACATTCTACAAACAAGTTGAAGTTACCCAAATGGGTTCTCCCTTACCTCCAGCTGTAGCCAATGTTTTCAAGGAAAATTTTTAGACAGATGCCATCTAGGCATCCAGGCTATGTCCGTCCTTGTGGAAGAGGTATGTAGATCACACGTTCGTCATCTGGCCACATGGCCGACCAGCTCTGAACCAATTCCTCAATGACATCAATTCCATACACCCAGCCATCAAATTCACCATGGAGGTGGAAAAGGATGGCAAGTTACCATTCTTGGTTGCTGAATCTAAAAGAGACGAGATGGCTCAATGGGACACTGTCTACAGGAAAGCCACCCATATGGATGCCTACCTAAAACCTAACTCCCACCACCATCCATCCCAGAAGAATTCCCTCATCAAAACTCTACACCATAGAGCTCGATGTATTTTCCGACCGTCATCACCTAGCCAGTGAACTGGAACACGTGCACCAAGCTCTCAAGATTAATGGATATTCAGACTACACAATCTGTAAAGCTATCACCCCAACCGTTGGGAAAGAACCATCTGAGGACCCAATAAAAAACATAAACTTGCCATACATAGCAGGGGTCACTAAAAATATTTCCAAAATCATGAACAAACACAAGATCCAGGTTCGATTTAACACAGTATATAAAATTCGTGATCTGATCCCATCTGTGAAGGATGTGATCCCTGACATGCAAATACCCCAGCGTGATCATTGTTTTAATACGGTAGGCTCACACGAAATGTATTTCTCTAAGACGAAGATACTTTGCAAGCCCACTAGTTATCAACAAAGATTCGTTCCTAAAGCCATCCACATATATAGACACAGACACAATTTCAACCGAGAAGATGGGTACAAACTGAGCAATCATTGGAAGGATGTTATCAACCAGTTTAAGTCATCATTGGCAATGATTTTCCCATCCGACCATCTTCCGATGTTAGTTGTGCTTTACGCCCATTTCAAACTTGCGCTTTCACAGTCACTTTATGCGCCGACCCCTTGGTTGCGGCTCTGCGATGTTCCATTAACATGATAATCTCTCTTCAGCATGCTAATTTTCACCTGGCAGCCCGTTGATTGGTGGAAAACGAACCACCGCCGGGCTCGCTCCAGAACACTTACATTATAATTGGTTGCAGACATTTGGGCTACGCCCATTTCAAACCCTTATAAACAGTTTTCCTTGGAAGCTAACCCCCCTTTTCCTGAAGATGACCGCTTGCATTGCAATCGAAACGTCGTAGTTTTCTGTTATATTTTTATTATTTTCTTTGAACCTATCTACGTGACTTTACCGAAAGACCCAAGAATATGATCTACAAACTCCGTCTCCAAAGTGCTGGGTTCGGATGTGATCTAAGCTCAATGAAATTGGCATCATCTTATCTTAATTCCATTCACATGTGATAATAACACAAATTGAGTCAATAATAACACAAATTATTCATCATTAAAAGAAAAAATCTAAGAGAAACAGCGTAAACATAATATTGCATTTCATTACATATTCTGCAACAATGTCCCAGCACCACATAACAGTGTTGTCCTTGGATAATATATTTATTTTGGTTGCATGCCTTGAAAGATAAGTTTACAAATGACCTATTGATTTCTTAAGATGTTCTACGTCACGATAAATGCGATTTTTCCTTTACCAGAAATTATGAATGTAAATGTTCCACACAAGACAATGGCATCAGAATGACTCCAATATTATTTAATTAGACCACTATTAAGCATACAGTGGCCACTTTATACTGGGACAGTTGAAGCTATAAATTATCAGATAAGCATGATTGCATCAAGTTAAAACAGCAGGAGGAATTTATTTTATTTGTGCACAGCCATCAGTGACTGGGCAGAAACCATGAAACATTCTACAATGAGAGCCCTCAAGAGATACTTCACCGATTTCTAATGACTCTCTTTGTTCTCAAAAGCTGATTTACTATTGTTAGTGTTAACAAGTGAGTGCATTGAGATTGGCGGGAGACGTGAAATAAATTGATGTTTTATACATATGTAGTGACATCGGGGATGTCACTGTATGGTACTGGCCCAGAAGGGCCATGCCGTTCGATGTTCCTACATCGTGGACAGCACCGTGTGGGTGGCTGTGTGTAATACCAACCCTAGCGGGGCTTGGTGAGCACTGGGATAGTGTGGGCACTACGCACAGCGTGTGGTGGGGGCTCCCCTGAGGGAGAGTGGGTGAGTGTCAGCCCAGGGGCAGGGTTACCCCGGGCCATGGCACTCTGGTTGACCCCGTAGACATGTGATCCGGAGTGTTCACACAGGGGGCCCCAGGTAGGGGGCTAGTGGGCGATCACGTGTCCGGGGAAAGCTCTTGAGAAGGATCGAGAGGGAACTAGAATGCTCGAGAAGGCGGGCGGGGCTGCGGGCGGAGCAGCCCTGACCGTAGGATGATATAAGGCGGGTCCCTGAGAGGGACCGGGGTCGCTGCAATCTACAAGCTGGAAGCTCAACACCTACAAGCGGGAAGCTCTACGCCTCAAGCTGGAAGCTCTTCGTCTTACGAGGCAACCACGTGGTCGGAGTCCCGAGTGAGGGTCCGACCCTTCATATCAGTAACCCCTCTGTATAGCGTAGTTGGCTGGGTGGTCACCACCCTAGGCTGTATCGGCTAAAGGGGCAATTACCCCTTTGTGTTACGGTATTACAATAAATGTATTGTATCTAAAAGGAACAACGTCTGCGACTCAGTTGGACTCGCTACGCATAGTATATGTATATATATCCCCATTTATTGCGGTGAGTATAAACGGATTTCCCAATATGTTGCCTAACTTTATTACAATATGCCTGCTTAGTGCCATTTGTTCAAGGATGCCAGTATTTTCTGACATTTTATTGACTATGATTGTAAAACTCTCTGGGTTTAGGCATGGATGCATTTCTATATGTACGGTACATCTGTGAGCCTCGCGGGTTGATTGTTTTTGCAGCTAACCAGCACTGACCTCGTGAGAAAGATGTAAACTCAACCTCCTGCTGGAGAATTAACACCCAAGCATGAAAAAAACATCAAGGAAAAATTATACGATGAAGAAAAGTGTTCACTCCCTTATTCAAGCTGCAAGCACTTTCTTGACTTTCGTCTGCTGAAATATAAAGTGTTATGTAAATGATAGTGATTGATTCATAAGTAAAATAAAGGTGGATGTACAAATTGAGAATAAAATGCAGTGAAACTGTTTCTTGACACCCATATCTGATTTCCTCTTATCTGTTATTTTGTGTATAAAAGGAAGGATCTGCAAGACAGGTGCTCAATTATTCACGTTATCATCGTCTCTTTTACTACTCCAGTCACTGCCACTGTTACTATCTTCGAAAATTTACGACGCAGACAATGCTCGTCAATCACCTTGGTCGTCTTCACCAGTCAGTGCTGCAGCAATGACTCACTGGGGTGGGCATTGAAGTGGCACCCAGACAGGTCGGGAGACCAGGTGGAAGACATCAAGAGGATGAGCGAATATTGCAACAGGTGCGGGATGATGAATATGGGTAAGTTAAATGAAGATGGAGAAGATTGTGATGATAAAAAATTATGACGATTTTGCCATGTTCACTTCCGCACCTCCGATTAGTACAGTTGGCTATGTATGGTGCAAAAGAAGTTAAACATACATACTGTACGTACATTTCCAGTTGATGTCTATACTACAACAACCAATATGTGTAGCACATTATACTGTGCCCTATTATTAATTCACTTCAATAGCAATGGTTAATGCTAATAATTGTCACGGTTCTGTGGCATGCAGATTTTCTGAAGAAAATTGCTCTTAAACAGTAATGGGTCCACTACAAATATACTTATTTCATATTTGTTGTACAGTATCAAATAATGTATAAATATAACTAAACGATGATTTTTTTACCTCATCATCTATTCCAACCCTTAATTAATCCATCGGCCTGTCCTTATGAAAACAATGAATTTGGTATTGTTCTAAGCAAACCTTCAAGAATCCAGTAAACTGATTCATGAAAATGTTGGAAGAGCATGGTTTAAATTGCTCTCCTAGATATTTCTGCCAAATTCGTGGAGGAAATATATTTCATTGGGGGCATGACAACCATCAACTCCATTTAATTCAGTGCCCTCCATGTAAAATATAAAATGATAATTTGCTTCGATTAAAATAAGTGAATTAAAAAATACTGACAAAAATACTCCGAAACTGTAACACAATTTCATGGCCTTTGTGTGCAGAATAGCAGTCTTTCTTTAAATAACATAATATACCAAGAGACGTACATGCAGATGAACTGGTACATGTGAGTTTTATTTTCAGTGCAAAAATCAAAGACCTTAGGAATATACACACAGCCTGGAACTGTTTGTGTCACCCATAATCTATGCTGAGAAATGTTCATAAATACATATTTTAACGTGTCACCTATATTCTATGCCAATGAATTATAATGAACAAAGGAAATAAAACTGAATGTGTTATTCATTTAAGAAGGTTGTAAAAACCACAAGCCTTCTAATGTATGGAAGCTTTACATGTCTGTGTCGATTTTTATTGCAGTGAGATATAAAACATCATAACCACAGTGTGCCTTCTATTACATGTAAATAACGGCTGCATAATTTTATTATCAAGTCAACTTTATTCTGCATTCATCAATGCCAGAATGAACATGTTTCACTGTATGGTATACATTACAACCTATAAATACATGACTGCCATAACTTTCTGGCTATTTAAAAAGAATCCCTCCAAGATTCCAGTATTATAGTATGTATTATAGGTTCTATTATGTATGAAATTCTCGTATGTATGTTGATGGTGTTGTTGTGGAAAGCAAGGTCAAAGTAAATAGGTAATTATGACAAATGCTTCTCATGCCACCACATATCACCTTTGCCCCTTTAACATAGATTCTGTAGTTACTGCAAAAATTGCATGTGACCTTGCGTGTCCACTTTTACAGAACCTCACCCTCTGGCTATCGGTCTTCCCTTTGGTTGCTGACCTCTGGATGCCATTCCGATGCCTATGTTAGTTACCCAACAAGGGTTTTGCCACCAAGTACTGTCATGTAATGCAGAGGGGTCAAATACTTATTTTCCTCATTAACATGCAAATCAATTCATAACATTTTTGACATGCGTTTTTCTGGATTTTGTTGTTGTTATTCTGTCTCTAACTGTTCAAATAAACCTAACATTAAAATTATAGACTGATCATTTCTTTGTCAGTGGGCAAACGTACAAAATCAGCAGGGATTCAAATATTTTTTGCCCTCACTGTATGCCATCCACCCATTAAAATAACTTATTTCTAATATAATCTATGACATAGTCTACGTGTTATTCTAAAATCCAAAGTTACATACTCTACAGTTGTATGTATATTACAAGGCATATACCACATTTCTCAGTCGCAAATGACAGATTTTGATATCTTGGTATTTCACTATCTTTCTGATTATCATCAATGCCTTTGGTGAATGCAAGGCAGGGAAAAACACGAGACAATGTGGGGAACGAAATACACCCTTGCCGTACTCTGTTTTTCACCTAAAATCAATAGTTGTTCATCAGGGCACACGCATGTCTAATAATCCACATTATTAAGTGGTCTGCTTATCTCCCCAAGAATTACAAAACATTGAAGTTCTCAAAGCCCTCTTTTTTCCACAAACACATGCTTCCTTAAAGCTAGCAAATAATCATAAGGCTCATTGGAATATTACGACACTCTTCTGTATCATCTGCCTGATTATGAAAATATAATTGGTCTACTACTTCTGGCTATAATGCTCAGATAGTTGTATCTGCCTTTTACCATAGTCAGCACAATGATGGGAGATGTCAATGCAAAGGTCGACAAGAGACGAGAGGATGGTTGGTAAATTTGACATTGGAAAGAGGAATGAGAGAGGAAAACACCTACTGACTTACAGCCAGCAAACACTTGAAGATATTGAACAACTTAAAAAAATAGCCTAGAAAGTGAACATGTAGGAGCCCAAATAGAGTATTTTTAAATGAAATTAACTTTATTCCCATAAATAAACCTCAGAATATAGAAATAGGTTTTACCCTTTTAACTGGCACAAAAAAAACCTCAGAATGCCAACCACGTCTCTGTCCTCAGTATATTAAACAGAGGAAATTAATACCGGCTGATTTTTTTGCGTGCAATCATTGGTGACCAGGCTGAGACCATCAACTCACCACACTTGAGAACCAAGTTTAATCACAGGGTGGGCTTCCAGGATTCAGACCCAAGATATCAGCAGTGCTAGCTCGGCACTATTACCCATAAGCCTTCTGGCCCCCTCTCTCTTTTTTAAGTCTTTTAAATAAAGATATAATTTTCGTATTGTTCCTGTTTGTGTTATAATTTTCAATTTCTTCTTTCTGAATCTGCCAAGAAAAAGTCATTTTCTGAGCCACAGTTGTTTAATTGCTTGCCTTTGCACTATCAGCATGATCCTACATTATCTTTAGTTATTTCTCAGTAGTTACCAAAAGGATCGTTCGATAAAGTTCCATCAGTCTTATACATTAAACCTCAGTCTTATACTATTTAGTTCTTTTGGTAAAGTCACATAGGTATAAAATAAAATAAATTTAATCACGACGTTTCGGGCGCAACACAGCGTCTGTTATCAGGTGGGACAACCTCAGTCTTATGTCTACGTTGAAATAATTTTTTTTAACCAGATGAGAACGTAAGAAACCAAGATAGAGTCTCATTTGCCAAAGTGACCTGGATCACCAAAAGTAAAAAAAAGCAAAAACAAATTAAATGAAGTACAGCAATGAGGCAAATATAAATAAGAGAAAATTCAAAAACAGATCAATTTTAAATAGTGCATTGGCTGCAGCATAAATAACTTGGGTCGATTGTTTTCGACTGATCATAGTGCAATTACAATAACGTCACTATTGTATTAATGTGTAAACAGACAATGATACATGTTCAACTAAATTGCATGCAAAATTATCATGAAGAATTTACTTCTGCAGCTTGAACATCCACCACATTTCCATAATTTTTACTGTTGGACTAATCACCTCAACCAGTCTCACCTCCAGCCAAGAATATCCTACCCATAGTGTTTAGGGTTCTGATATATTTTATTTGAGGTGTAAACCGGCCTTTAGTGCCTATCTGGAATTGTTGATATTCTTTGTAAATCTTCACATCACAATAGTTAAACTGCATCATCAATGGAATTATCTGCTTATGCTTTGGCAGAATTTTTTGTATTTTTAAATTCGTATTCCCAATGAAATTCGCAACACCTGCTTGAAGACATATATTAGCCTGCGTTACCAAAGGATACATCACTATATCTTGGGAATATATCCACGTTGCTTCATCAACCCCATAAATCGCTACACTATACCATTTAAGCTGGGTTTAACATGTAGGCTTTCGTGACCAATATCATCCATAATACAGGTTTACTGATGACGCCAACTGATGATGACAGTTGTAATTACTGTCGAAACGTTGTACTCATTGTATATGTTGTGGATTTACTCTCCAACACACCAGTGTGCTGTACTAGTAACCATTTGGCATGTTCTGTTTATGTAAAAAACCTTACTAATTGGCTGTCAGGTAGTGGTGGGTTTAACGACACATTTATATTGATGCGATCTAATAAAAAAAACTGTATTATGGACCATTTAAGCTCATTATCCAGCATATGTATGTATATATAACCTTCTTTTGGTAAATGTTTTGAAAATCTGTTGCACTCTTCTTGCTCAGGGCTATCCTGGTACTCCCTTATCGTCTTACTTCGAGTGATATTACAGATACCCAACAGTGATTCCTCAGCTGTGGAAATAGAGTCAACTAACTAACCCACTGTCTACACCTGCAGTCGTACCTGGGGAAAATGCACAGATTTTGTGCCATCATGGGACATTTAATCAGAATTCATGTCATGATGTTGTATATGGTGGATGGTAATGTAATGAGCAGCAGCTCATCCTCTCCAAGTGTTGATGGATGCCCCTGGCTTAGTGTCTTACTGGTGGCCCATCTGCCTTTGCAAATTCTACCACTCATGCTCAGCAACTTTGTGGCCGCCCTGAGCATTTGGGGTCCCACAACCCCTACATCAGACATTCAGATAGCCCTTACTCATGATGTTGATATGTAAAAAATAGGACGTTAGGTTTGACACTACGTAACAACGCCATGTAAAATAAAATATATGATTTTAACCCATTGTACATTATTGTGATTTTCGATGATCCAATCGAGAAATGGAAAAATCAAATCCTGATCAATCTATTGGGATTCTATTTGTCTGTCGCGTGTTTATATATCAGAATATGGTGTGGATGCATTTTACGTAATAAAAAAATAAGACTTATAATTAAGTGCAAATGTTCCCTGGTTTAATTCTTAGACAGGAGAGCATACGTAACATTTCACTTCCGTGAAAAATAAATATTAACACATTGATATTATAAAAACAACAAAAATATTCAATTCTGATTCAGAAATTGATCCCGTACCACTTGTAAATATGTTACATGACAATACAATCAACTCAAATGAAGTACAATTTTAGGTGATGTATTACAAACTTTAATCACTGGCAAAACATGATGTGGCAAACAATGCAACAGCCTTCACTAGGAAGTTGCATCTGTAGTTCAAAGTTCAGTTTCGACTTTCAATATACAAAAGTGCAATTCGGCGCGAATAGCATAACCCATAAAAAAGTAGTCTGAGAGTAAGAAAGACAGGAAGCCAAACTTTTTGCAGGCATATGAATGTAACGGTCCTAATTTAGATTTACTGATAGCTACCATATTCTCTGGATTATAATATGCTCCGGAAAGTAGGATGCATTCCAAACTTGTGTTCGGTGCCAAAACAGTTATGCAAATCTGGAAACACACACACACATACCGGAATACAAGATGCAACCCCATCGTTTGTCTTTAAAATACAGGGGCGGGGTGGGGGAATAAATGCATCTTATAATCTGGAGAGTTTGCTACTTCTTTACCATTTTACTTTGGTAGTCTATGGAGAAAAAACAAATAAAACAGCACGACCACTGCAACGCAAACACTCATTGGGAGAGGCGCCATTTGTCACTCACCTGAACGAAGGTTCGCCCAGGCTGCTGTGCAACGACGATGGTGCCGTGGCGAACGCGTGCGATCGCTGGGTTCCTCACGGTCACGTGATCCTTCACAAGGAATGTCACGTCCACCAGCCAATCAGATCCCAGCATCGATGTGACCTGGCCGACGTCGTTGGAGGCAATGAAGTGGGTCCACACTTTGAGGGTTGCGTGCTGTGACTGCAGGGTGCAGCCCCGAGCCTTCCCATCCTCGTCTTCAGCCACGGAACCAGTCCCTTGCAGCCTGCCAAACACAGTGGTTTTTGAAGGAACACACGATTAACAATTTTTGTTTGAATATTTAAATGGTCAATTTTAAAGAATTATGGCAGTTAATTTGGCTGCCTTGTTTGTATATACAGTATATAAAATTATATTTGAATTCCACTCTCTCCCCCAATATAATCTGCACCAAATCCTAGCAGGAAACAGATATATAATGAAATTATATTTCTCCGAATGTCTCAATTAATACATTTGCATATTATTTGTTTCATTATTTATCCAGTGCAACGTAACTACATATTCATGCTCTTTCACATCCAAGTTTTTAGAAACAACTGGAAACTTTACATAAGTTTTGATAATATCATGTTATTGGTACATGGATATGTTTTTTTTGCAAGTTACATTTTTGCCTGTTTATCTGCAATGTATACCACACCACGGAATTACACGATAAAATGTATTTCAGTGAGAAATTACCTATGATAACAAAGTACCTCTTTAAAATGTGTAAACATGATGAATTATAAATTACAAAAAATACGGCATTGTATATTATAAGACAAACCAAACATAAACAATTCAGAAACATGTCGACCAAAATATTCATTTATTAGAAATGTAGGACATTCAAGGCTTTTCAATGCCATACTGTGAATGCTGTCGTTGATTTGAGAGTGGAGAGGATTTGTGTTGCTCTGCCCAGGAAATATCACTTCTGTCCAACCAACCAAGGACACTTCATGTGTTTTCACGAGAACTATAAAACTCCTATGTACATTCATAGCTATGAAAAGGACCACACAGCATACCAATGCAATGCTCACACCTGAAAAGGTGTGTGGTAAAATTGGTAACTGAAATAAAGGAAAAAGATGCGAAATTCAAGGAAAATTTTACTTTATGCTGTGCAACATCTCGCATGAGTTAGAATTCACACGCACCTCGTGTAGCATCTTCCATTTCAGCTATCTGATATTTCCAAATACTGCCTTTCCTATGCCAGTATTTCCCTAATGTCTTGCCTTCTGTTCATTTAATGCAGCTCGATTAATCATTTGCAAATCCTTTATAGCTATCAAAAACTTGATTTAATGTTCTTTGCGTTAACAATATTGTTTTATTTTTACTTTCAAACCTGGCACATCCGCCGCTGTCTCAAACACAGATGTTTTATACCATTCCCATTGTGTCTCTTTGGATCTTATTAACCTGGATCTGATCATGACGGGTACTGCAAGATCCGACCATGTCTGCTCAGTGCTCGCCAAGTTGCATTGCCTTCCAGTTGCTGAACGAAGACATTAAGGTCGTGCTCCATCGGCCGCTTTCAGATTCACTTATGTGGCCATCTGGAACAGACAACCTTCCGATATTAGGATTGAAAAATTCCTGTCCTCCTTATCCCCTTTTATGTTAGTTATCTTCCATCTTATCTTTCCCCGACCCCCCCCCACCACCCCCATTGAAACGTTTATTTCTTTTCTAGAGGCCCCCCACCTAAGGTGGGGCAATGGGCCCAATCTTACCCCCTTCACAAAACCCTGGCACGCCGATCTCGGGCTTTTCTTCCTGGAATTTCTGCCCCCCCCCCTCCCTTCTTGTTCTGTGATCGGTGCTCTGTACTGGGCTAGCGTTGAGTTGAAATAAAAACAGTAAAAATATATAGATTGAAAACTAATTATTTTAGAACTGCTATTTGTGTTTAGCTTGTTGTCCTTCCCCCACACCTCTGATGAGCATGCTTGGCTACGTACTGTGCGAAAAAAGTTCAACATACATACACTCTTTTTCTGTATCAGTAAGGTTGTAACATCTGAGTCTGATTCGGCAGCCATGTATCGTCTAGGCTTTTTTTACATTTCCTGCACTCATATAATGTATTCATCAGCATCTCATATGGGTCCTAATCTGGTGATGTTTGTGTCATTTTGCGTCACATTCAACTGGAAACCGAGAATCAAAGATAAATTGACAATTCTTACTGAAAAAATCGAGCTGTCGAGTTCCATTACAATTTCATTGTCCATTGTCTGCAGACTGAGTTCAACTTGTCACACCTCCATGCCTACATCTCATCCTAAAATTAATAACAGGCAGAAACTTGGCAACCACTTTGCAATTGTATTCCTAAACACAGTCCCTGCACCTGTTTAATGCTATCCGTCATGTCACCTCCTTTATCAAATGATGTAATAATTATCCATCATAATCTTAGGTGAATTCCTCATCTCATTCGATCTGTTTTTGGTAGACCTCTCAAATATTTAAGTGATACCATTCAAACTCACCATTTTAGCATCAAGATATGAAGTAAGGTATTTGTTGGAGGGACACAACTGAAAAACACATCGGAGTATGCATACCTTGGGCAATTTCTGAATATGGAATAGAATCAAAATGATGAGTTATTATGGTGAGCAAGAGCAGATTGGAATGTTTTTTTCATAAGTGGCCACATAAGAACATATCTGAATAAAAGAGTTTCCATTCAGTGCATATTACCTGTTACGATATATCAATAAAAAACATAGACAATAGCAATACCCGATTTCCTCAACTGGCCCAAAATCCAGTCCCATATCGACCACATGATTTCCTTCTTCATATTCAAGGTTTTCTGTGGACTTGTACATGCCTGCTACCCTCTCACTTCTCACAACTCCCCATCGAGCACTTTATGCCGCAGAAACCAAGGCTTTCTGTTGAAGCCTCAAGTCAACAGTCGGTTGAGTTGGGAGAGGGGTCACCCCTTCCTCCCTCCGGCCTCACCTCCCGCCTCTAAAACCCCCTCCCATCGGCCGTTCGCACTGCCAACTCCTTGCCGGGCTGGTGTTATAAGTCCAGGCTCAACACATTTTGTTGTACAATGTAATTTATTCGTAAAATGTCTGGAGATATGGTACGTGTGTAGATTCTTTAAAAATCTAAATGGTACCGTATTGTATATCATGGAGCACGAGTGGTATAGCAATGGGCAGTAGTGACTGATCTCCAAGTATTTTTTTATGGCTAGCCACTTAACGATGACGGTCACCGCATCGCGGCCATTTTGGATGCGTTTCTGTGGCCCCCTGGAACGCTGTTCCTTCTGATATTAGGAAGCCATTGGAACTATACACTTTTAAATCTATATTCAAAACTAATTACTTTGCAACTGCTTTTTAAATTTAGTTTGTTGTCCTTCCCCCGTACCTCCGATTAGCACGGTTAGCTACGTACTGTTTAAAAGAAGTTCAACATACATACATAATGAATTTCTACCGGCATAATGGTGGCTTATCTGCCTTTGGTAGCACCGCACAAGGCCTCCCACAACCCTTTGTAGTGTGTTCTCATGTGGTAATGTGCATTGTTCAGCACGATGTACAATATTTCATTCCGCGTGCTGGAGCTTCTTAAAAAACTGAAATTGAAGCACCCAAGCACGTGGAGTGGAATGCCAAACATTGTGCCGAACATCACGCGGTACAACCATGAAACACATCGGGGAGGCATACCGCAAAAACAGCGACATCCTTCACAGTAGTCCGACTCATGAAGTCACGCATCTCACACTGATTAGGATCATTTGCGTAGGAATTTTGGAGACAAATAAGGGTGCATTTTAATTAAGTTGCAAGCCATTGAGTGCAAGCTATGGATTTTCGACTCATTTATATTTTATCCACCTAACTTGTGTAGTCTGATTCAAAGGTACTTCTGAAATGGGTTATTCACTTATTATAACTTTGGTACATTGCTAATGGCGAAGCATAAAATGGCAATGTATTAAAATGTTATTTTGCAAATAAATTTAAGCCAATGGGAGGTAGAAAAACTAAAGGCAGTGCGAACTTGAAGTGAACACTTGCAAGGGTGGTGTTTACATTATGATGATCATTTAAATGGCGAGCAGTATCTGATTATGGTGGTTACATAATGATGGGAATAGTATTTCATCATTAAGGGGATGATAATAATATGCCAATTAATCTCATACATGTCTCACCTGAGGGAATAATAAACATGTTTTTCTTCTATCACAATCGCTTTGGAGGCCAGTGCTCCATTATATTGCCAATACAATCCTCACGTGACTCACGTGGATGGATGTGCTTACAAATTTGCATTCCATCCCACCATATGGACCACCAAATTAGGCCCTACTTAAATAGGTTTCAGTTTCAATAGCCTGGGAATGCATCCAGATTGTTTTCCTTTTGTAATATGGTATTGTGATGAAAGGGTAACAGCAGTAAGTAATTCAAAATATAGCTTCATGCCTATTTACACAGTTGTTTGTGCAGCTATGTATTTACTTTCCAGTCCCTTTTTCATCCACTGCTGGATGAAACCCTACCTCATGCCTGGTCAGTGTATGGAGGATATTTAAATATGCTTCACCACTCCAATGAGTGAGGATTGGTAAAGGGGACGCCCATGACCAATTTAGATAGCACTCGCATAAACTACCTTGCCATCGCTCCATTATTTGTAAATTGTATGGTGCCATACTTCCATTTATGTGCATGATCTACCAGACATCTCTGGCTAACATTTCATATGGCCTTTTACTGATATTTACTGAAAGCCCATACACCAATCAAACTATTAATATATTGCAAAAATAGAGCATTTTAAGTGGAGCAAATAAACTGAGTCCATAAAATGTTCTCACTAAATGATATACAGTGAAACTACCAAATGTGGCGATGGGTGAAGATGGTTCTGATGAATGATGAAGAAGATGACGTGTGATTGACAATAAGAGTTCTCTGACATGCTTTCCGGTTTGTGCCACGTGTTGTTTGGCATGAGGTCCGACGTTTTGATCCCCATGCTATGAGCTTCTTCAGGAACAAAATACTTTGTATTGATTGTACCACGGAGAGCTATGCACCACACAAGCAAAAAGCTATGCAGTAGTGCGATAATTAAAGTGATGAAATAAGATAACGATGACGAATGTGACAATGTGATGATGTTTTAAGAGGTGCGAATGTCCTCATCTTCGCTGCCATCTGCAGCCAATGCCATGGCAAATTAAATCTTATTGTTGAAAACAGTCATATATAAGAGACGCTTTCGAAATAATCTAAAATACCCTTTTTACCCACGTTTTTTCTCAATTGTGATGAGGTTCCATCACATCATCACCAACAAGAGGCATTCATAAGTGACTTTACCGAAAAAAACATTGAGTAATTTATGCAGTCACGAAAGCTTTAATTCTTTATTAAGAGGCATTCAATTATGATTGAAAGGTCGTTGAATATACAAACTAGTGGCAAGAGAATAAAACTTACACTTATGAAAATTAAAAATTTTCATTTCATTCTGATGGTGTTTTTCATCACTTTGCAGATAGCCATTGTGGCAATTCAAAGTGTGTATTTTATTAAGAAAATTAATGTTAACTTTGTCCATATGAGCATTAAAAGAGTTGTGCATTCATGCATTACAATGTTAAAACAACCAGAATTTGGCAAAATGGTGTGTTCTATTTCACTGAACAGTAATGAGTAACACATTATATGTATAATGACATCGCGGACGTCACTGCGTAATGCCGGTTCTAGAGAGGCACGGCGTGCGATGTTCTCACATCGCGGACACCCCGTTTATGTGGGTGTAGTACCGGCCCTGGAGGGGCTCGGTGAGTGCTGATGGATAACGCTGAGTGGCACCACGCTCGGCGTGCAGTGCCGACCCCTACAGGATGGGGTGTAAGTGTCAGCCATAGAATTGGGTTACAATATGCCATGGTACTCTGGTTGAACCCGGAGAACACGTGACTGGTAAAGTCTACACAGGGGCCCCCAAGTGGGGGCTAAGGGTGGTCACGTGTCGGGGGGGGAGATCCTGCTAGAGGATTCGAGAAGGTGGTCGTGGCCAAGGACGGAGCCAGCCACGACCAGTGAGGCTATAAGCCGGTTCAGCGTTGCTGTTGTCATCCTGAAGAATCTACGTTCAACGACCGAGAAGAGTCACCAACACGTGGACCTGGACCCAGTATAATTAGTGTAGTTAGCCTGGCGGTCCACCACCATAGGTTGTTATCTGGTGAAGGCTGCAGTTACCTCTTTGTGTTGGTATCCATACATGTGCTGCCTCCAAAGTGTGCGTCTGCGACTCAGTTGAACTCACTACATATGTAACACTCCGAGCACTCTACTCCATAATTTCCACATGGCGGTCAAGTTGTGCTATAATCTACACTTTGTAATGCTGGGCTTCTCACCTTCAGCAACCCGCACCCAATCAGCGTGGTAAAGTATGGTCAGACAACCCTCAAGTACGCACACTACATGGGGAGGCATTAATCCAGCAGTGAATTGACAAAGGGCTGTGAATCTAAATTTGTAACGCTGTGTACACAATAACTGTATGCACCTTCAGTAGAAGAACACAAACGTCACATTGGCATCGAGGATAACTTTACATTGGAAGATGCAGTCATTGGTATTAATCACCATCTCGTGATTATTTGAATCGAATATGATTCCGAGTGGAATCGTGGGGAGGACCTAGCTGCACAAAGCTCAGGGTGCCACACTAGCCAGGTGGCACAGTGGGAGCGTGAGCAGCTTGCAATTTGGGATGTTGTACATTTTAATCCTGGTCGGGGGTTAACTCAGCCCATGGTCACTCTGGAGTTGATAAAATGAGCACCACTTTGTAGAGAAATCAACAGTAGTAGTGCTATGGATAGATTCGCAACAGCCATAGGAATGTGGAATTTTAACCACTGTCTCGCGCTGCATGAAAGAGAATAGCACTAACTTAATGCCCAATTGAGCAGGCAATTTTATTTTTTACTTGGACCTACGGGGCCTGATAGCCCCAGCTAAATGACCACTGAAAATATGGCCAAATTCTAGTGTGTAAAATGATGATCAATTCCATATCTATTTGCATGTGGAATTCAGACAGAAAAGAAGAGCTTATTGGGGTCTGGCCATTGCAATTAGTGAGGATTCTACTCAGCAATTCTCAAGGTCTCAAAGATTCCTCATTTGTTGCAATGGTGAGTTCTGCATCTTTATTCAAATGGGATTCTACTAGGTGATTCATTCTATGTTCAAGTGAATGAAAATTTTAAGGTGGAAATTGCTCATAGACGAATCGCTATTTCTGCAGGAATCATCCATGGTGGAATCGTGGTAAACAATATAATCCCTGCAGGAATTTCCTAGCACTAATGACCTTAAAAAATAACCCATTTGAAATGTTTTGATTTTTTTTCACTAATACATTCTGGCATGGTTGCAAAAAAAAACAAAGTACAATGCCGTGAATACAGGTTGTCACTTTGGGTTACATAATTGGCACACATAAGTGGCAACTCCCCATGGCAAGGACACTTGCTTACATACAATATAGATACACAATTGAATTGTGTGCATTTAAATTTAAGGAGCTTTTTTGTTAACCTGTATAAGAGTACCTTTAATAAAAACAGCATTCCACAGGTAAGACAAAACAAAGGTGAAGAAATATTAAGCAATGTTATGATTTGCAATTCTATTTCATGGATGTCCAATGTTGTGATAATTACAAGAGTAAATGTTGTATTGTACTTTGACAGTTTCTCCTATTTTTTAGTGACTCACTCCACTCTAGATTGAAAACCCATTTTCTTTAGAACTGCTTTTCGTGTTTAGTTTGTTGTCCTTCGTCCACACTTCTGATTAGCATGTTTGGCTACGTACCGTGCAGAAGAAGTTCAACAGACAAACTATGCTTTCGTGCTCAACATGATGAAAACGCTTGGCGTCTAGTCTTATTTATGTCATTAAATGGTAACTGCAAGGATCTCTATGATTACGAGACATTCAAATTATACTCCTGAGAGCCATGAGAATGCGACCACAGGAGGCACTCTGTTACCAAATTATGCAAATAGTTAATTGTAAACTTTAAACGGTCACCTCTATAGTGGAGTCTAGAATATATGGGATATTGCTTTATGGGGGGCAGCATAAAATAAAAGCATACAAATGGCTAAAAACAAATTTATTTCTTACTTATGTAATGATATAGTGACATCTACTGGTTGGAAAAGAGAAGCACGGGTACAGGCACCACTATAAACATCATCCAATCCCAAAAGGGAGAGGTATCTGAATTTTTATTTAAAGCTTTCGTGACTGCAGTAATTCATATTCCTAGCTCTTTCGGTAAAGTCACGTTGAAGGGAAACAATAAAATAAAAAAAAATATATAAAACAATACAAATTCTCACGACGTTTCGACCATAACACAAACGGTCGTCATCAGGTGTGTCGGTCTGTATTAATTTATTTATTTTTAAACGGTGTATTTTTTTATTAATATAAAACGTCAGCGTCACGCGGAGCGATTTGGCAGTTTATTTAGAAGGACTAGTCCATCTATGTTCTGAAAAGAGGAGGGGGGAGACGAAAAATTAATGTATGCTGTCTGAAAGCCAATGTAAGCATGAACAATCAATTAAGACCTGAAATGGTTAATCAAATCTTTCCAATGATTGCTAAGCCAGAATCCATCTTCTCGGTTGAAATTGTCTCTGTGCTTGTATATGTGGATAGCCTCATGAACGAATCTCTCATGATAGCCAGATGGCTTACAAAGAACCTCTGTCTTGGAAAAGTCAATGTCATGTGAGCCTACTGAACTATAACAATGATCTGCCACGGCCGAGGTGTTGGTCCTATCGTGTTTAAGGTCTGCTTTGTGTTCACGAATGCGGTCCGAGACATGGCGTTTGGTTTCTCCAATGTAACTACTACCACAGAGGCAACTTAGTTTGTAGACACCAGGGTACTGTATGTCCGGAATCACATCTTTTACAGACGGAACCAGATCACGGATTTTATGTAATGTGTTGAAACGGACCTGGATCTTGTGTTTATTCAAGATTTTGGAGATCTTTTTTGTGATCCCTGCAATGTAGGGTAAAGTGATGGTTTTGAAAGGCTCCTCAAGAGGGTCCTTCTTCATGGTTTGAGTGATAGCTTTGCGGATTGTATAGTCGGAGTAACCATTAGCCTTAAGAGCTTGGTGTACGTGCTTGAGTTCACTGCCTATGTGTTCCTGGTCGGATATGCATTGGGCTCTATGGTACAGAGTCTTGATGAGATAATTCTTCTGTGATGGATGGTGGTGGGAATCTGGTTTCAGATAAGCATCCGTATGGGTAGCTTTCCTGTAGACAGAGTGGCTCATTGAACCATCAGGTCTCTTTTTTATTAGGACATTCAAAAAAGGTAGCTTACCATCTTTTTCGACTTCCATGGTAAATCTGATGGCTGGGTGTATGGAATTGATGTGGTCGAAGAATTGGTCTAGAGCAGGCCGGTCATGTGGCCAGATGACAAAAGTGTCATCCACGTACCTCTTCCATAAGGTTGGGCACAGAGTGGCAGTCTGGATGGCGTCAGTCTCAAATTTCTCCATGAAAATGTTAGCTATAACCGGAGATAGGGGGGAGCCCATTGGGGTGCCCTCAGTTTGTTTGTAGAAAGTTCCATTCCAAGTGAAGTATGTATTGGTTAAACAATGTCTCACCAGGGGGGGTACCTCAGTGTTTAGTCCTTGATGAACCAAGTCTTCAATGATTGCGATGGTGTCAGGTACAGGAACCTTGGTGAATAAGGAAACTACAAAGAGACCTGATGGTTCAATGAGCCACTCTGTCTACAGGAAAGCTACCCATACGGATGCTTATCTGAAACCGGATTCCCACCACCATCCATCACAGAAGAATTCTCTCATCAAGACTCTGTACCATAGAGCCCAATGCATATGAGAGGTATCTGGTCGCAATGTATAGTGGCGGGGCTGGCTGAGATACTCCGGGAACCAGCTATAAGGTTCCATGAGAGGGCGTGGCTGGAGGCAGAGCCTAGCTGCACCTGCGGCAATATAAGGGGAAGGCGGAGGAGAACTCATGGTCGGTGTGGGGAGCCTTTGGTCCGGACTGCGTTGCTGCTCGCTGTCATCTCTCTCCGTCGTTCGGCCACGTGGCAGATCTCCTGGGAAGTCCCACCACCCATGCTGGCACGCTGTCAACCAGCGGTGAGGCCGGGAGTGGGTGGACAGAACCACACTGTGGGATCGACCACGAGTAGCCTTTAGGGATGCTAATATCTATGTGTGTACTCGGAGAAGGAAGAGGATAAGGTTGGCCTGTGGTGTGCCCAAATGTGAATAAAGAAGAGATTACCTCGAGATGACGTGTCACGGAAGTAACTCATTACACTTATGTAGAATTGGGGTGACATAGAATGTGTCCCCTGTTTGATTGCTTCTTAAAGTAATTGGTTTAACAATTGCAGTAATGAGGGCACTGAGCGACTGACCATCAATGGGTGAAGATCAGCCGATAATTGAACCTAATGGCGGTACCCCAGGGTACCATAGTACCCTGGCTCTCGCATTATGTCCGTGATGCAGTCATTTTTAGGCTGTTGATGGTCGGCGATGCGGCAATCGACTCATCTCGACGAGCTGTACATGATACACCGCAACGGTGCATACGAGCATTCTGGGTTTGAGCGCAATCGTCCTCGCTGCGTTTCGACATCGCGGAGTAGCACTGATTTCAGATTGATTGTCACTCCAGTCGCGGAGTTAGTTCTACCTGATGACGACTGCTTGCATTGCAATTGAAACGTCGTATACTATTTCATTTATTTTCTTTATACGCAACTTTACCGAAAGAACCAAAGAGTAATTCCTGCAGTCATGAAAGCTTCAAATCAAGAATGTTATATCTTTCACATACAAATGTATGTTACGAACCATGTATTAAGACTCAGCTAAGGGGTTCTGCGTATTACAGACCATTTAGCAAACCATATAAAATGCTACTCTGTATTGACAGAGTAATATGATTTGCTGCTAAATAGTAATCGTTATTTTTTATTCAATATTGGTCTGCTAATACACGGACAGTTTCTGGATATAATAATGTGATATTCACCAATGAATACAACCCTACGCATGTAAGCATAAAGCGATGTGCCCAGTTTAGTGGACACTCATATCGTGGAAATCTAGTTGTGTTAATATATGCTGAACATGTTTATTATTATTATTTGTATTATATTCTTTGGGTCTTTTGGTCAAGTCACGTAGTTAGGTTCAAATTAATAAAATAAAATAAACAAAAAACGACGACGTTTCGATCACAACACAAGTGGTCGTCATCAGGTGGATGATGACGACCACTTGTGTTGCGATCGAAACGTCGTAGTTTTTGGTTTATTTTACTTGTATTAATTTGTACAGATCTACGTGACTCTACCGAAAGACCGAAAGAATATGAATTCCTGCAGTCACGAAAGCTTTAAGTGAAGATTTATTTGCATGTGTTAAAATGATTTTATTCTGCACGTCAGAAGACAGCAGAAGTGGATCGTGTGATAATTTCTTCTGATGTGCAAATTAAGCTCTCACAGAGGACTAAGATTGCATGTAAACTCATCACATTTACGTAAACCAATAATTTCACAATGTATGGATCGTAATCAATAATGATAGCATCACATTTTAAATACAATTGTGCGTTGAAGGCAATGCATCATCACAATCATTATTGGTTTATATAACATAACCCTCAAAGTGCATTAACATGGCAAACATTAAACAGTGTCGATCCACATTTGATTTTAATAGTGACTTTTACTGAAAAGTTTGATTTTGTCTGTACTGTATATTTTGGCAGTACCACAATAAACGTGAAATCCATTAACACAATTGATTTAGGTACACTGCCATTTATTGGAGTCAGTACAACCTCTGAAAATAGCTCAGTGGGCTGTGAGACACCTGATATGTGCCATATACAAAATCCATTTGAAAAGGAAAAAAAGGCAGGCAGAATGAGAAATCTTCCAGGCCAACTTTAGCCCACTTATATTTTCAATGCAACATGTCATGTACAGCTGCTCCCACCAGCTGCTAAATATTCAAATGACAGCCTGTGCCCAAAAATCAAGCACACTACATTCAAAAACACAGAATCCTACAGTATCGATTTAAAGCTTTCGTGACTGCAAGGATTCATCTTCTTTGGTTCTTTCGGTAAAGTCACGTAGAATGAGAATAAAATAATACATTGATAAAATAAAATAACGCAATAATATTCTCACGACGTTTCGGCCACAACACAAGCGGCCTTCATCAGGTGAAGGGGACGAGACTGTCTGGAGGACAGCGCTGGAGTGAGAAAGCCGCGCTGAGATCACGACCTTTAAGCTGTGTGAGAAGAAACAAAGTGCCTTGACAAAGGAATTAGCATATAATTTAGCATTGAAATGGCTGAGTGATTAGCTTGTGACTGGTCACAGAAAAGGCTATGTTAAAGTTAAAGCATACACATCCGCAAAGGCACCCCTTGACAAAGGAATTAGCATAGAATTTAGCATTGAAATAGCTAAGTTAAAGTATACACATCCGCAGAGGCACTCCTTGACAAAGGAATTAGCATAGAATTTAGCATTGAAATGGCTGAGTGATTAGCTTGTAACTGGTCACAGAAATAGCTATGTTAAAGTTAAAGCATACACATCCGCAAAGGCACCCCTTGACAAAGGAATTAGCATAGAATTTAGCATTGAAATAGCTAAGTTAAAGTATACACATCCGCAGAGGCACTCCTTGACAAAGGAATTAGCATATAATTTAGCATTGAAATGGCTGAGTGATTAGCTTGTAACTGGTCACAGAAATAGCTATGTTAAAGTTAAAGCATACACATCCGCAAAGGCACCCCTTGACAAAGGAATTAGCATAGAATTTAGCATTGAAATAGCTAAGTTAAAGTATACACATCCGCAGAGGCACTCCTTGACAAAGGAATTAGCATATAATTTAGCATTGAAATGGCTGAGTGATTAGCTTGTAACTGGTCACAGAAATAGCTATGTTAAAGTCAGAGCATATACATTCACCGAGGCACCTAGTACAAATCAAACAGGATAATTTAGCATTGAAATGACTAGGCGAATTTAGCATTGAAATAACTGAGTGATTAGCTTGTGACTGGTCACAGAAATGGCTATGTTGAAGTTAAGGCCTGCACATCTGAGCTATTCACAGTAACTGGGTATACAATACAATATATTATGAATACTATATAGTGAACCAATAAAAAATACTAAAATATAAATTACCTCAATGTTATCAATAAACTCTATATTCTCCAATCAGCTAAGCTACCAACAATAAGTCGTTATATATCACAATGCTATATGGCGAAAAATGGGTGGATTCTTACCCTCAACTTTAGCAACACGGATAGCTACGGGTCCCGTTCAGACGGACGAGTTCATCCATGGTCGGAACAGAGGAGGGGGAGAGAGACAGCTGCGAGGCGCTGTTATACTCCATGTTGTAAACCATACCATTAACCGTGGTGTGAGAGGTATTAAGAGTCAATGCCAGCGAAAGAGCTGCGGTCTGAAGGTCATCGTAAAATACAATTAATTAAGAACGGAAATAGTTTAAAACATCTTTTCAATGTTCTTAGTTTTTTCGGTAAAGTCACGTTGAAGAGAAACAACAAAATAATAAAATATATATAAAACAATAAAAAATTCTCACGACGTTTCGACCATAACTCAAACGGTCATCTTCAGGTGTGTTGGTTTGCATAAATTTATTTTTAAACGGCACATTTATTTATTTATAAAAAACGTTAGCGTCACGCGCAGCGATTTGTCAGTTTACCCAGGACTAGTCCATCTATATTTTGAAAAGAGGAGGGGGGAGACGAAATTTTTTTATAATGTATGCTGTCTGAAAACCAATGTAAGCGTGAACAATCAATTAAGAACTGAAATGGTTTATCAAATCTTTCCAATGATTGCTAAGATAGAATCCATCTTCTCGGTTGAAATTGTCTCTGTGCTTGTATATGTGGATAGCCTCATGAACGAATCTCTCATGGTAGCCGCATCCGCGAACATAAAGCAGACTTGAAACATGGTAGAACGAACTCCTCTGCCGTGGCAGATCACTGTTATAATTCAGTGGGCTCACATGACATTGACTTCTCCAAGACGGAGGTTCTTTGCAAACCAACCAGCTACCATGAGAGATTCGTTCATGAGGCCATTCACATATACAAGCGCAGAGACAATTTCAACCGAGAAGATGGATTCTGGCTTAGTAACCATTGGAAAGATGTTTTAAACCATTTCCGTTCTTAATCAATTGTATTTTACGATGACCTTCAGACCGCAGCTCTTTCGCTGGCATTGACTCTTAATACCTCTCACACCACGGTTAATGGTATGGTTTACAACATGGAGTATAACAGCGCCTCGCAGCTGTCTCTCTCCCCCTCCTCTGTTCCGACCATGGAAAAACTCATCCGTCTGAACGGGACCCGTAGCTATCCGTGTTGCTAAAGTTGAGGGTAAGAATCCACCCATTTTTCGCCATATAGCATTGTGATATATAACGACTTATTGTTGGTAGCTTAGCTGATTGGAGAATAGAGTTTTTTCATAACATTGAGGTAATTTATATTTTAGTATTTTTTATTGGTTCACTATATAGTATTCATTATATATTGTATTGTATACCCAGTTACTGTGAATAGCTCAGATGTGCAGGCCTTAACTTCAACATAGCCATTTCTGTAACCAGTCACAAGCTAACCACTCAGTTATTTCAATGCTAAATTCGCCTAGTTATTTCAATGCTAAATTATCCTGTTTGATTTGTACTAGGTGCCTCGGTGAATGTATATGCTCTGACTTTACCATAGCTATTTCTGTGACCAGTTACAAGCTAATCACTCAGCCATTTCAATGCTAAATTCTATGCTAATTCCTTTGTCAAGGAGTGCCTCTGCGGATGTGTATACTTTAACTTAGCTATTTCAATGCTAAATTCTATGTTAATTCCTTTGTCAAGGGGTGCCTTTGCGGATGTGTATGCTTTAACTTTAACATAGCCTTTTCTGTGACCAGTCACAAGCTAATCACTCAGCCATTTCAATGTTAAATTATATGCTAATTCCTTTGTCAAGGCTCTTTGTTTCTTCTCACACAGCTTAAA
Organism: Petromyzon marinus; assembly: GCF_048934315.1. Taxonomy (NCBI): domain Eukaryota; kingdom Metazoa; phylum Chordata; class Hyperoartia; order Petromyzontiformes; family Petromyzontidae; genus Petromyzon; species Petromyzon marinus. Next base: position 11,392,287 of record NC_133671.1, read on the forward strand.
GGTCGTGATCTCAGCGTGGCTTTCTCACTCCAGCGCTGTCCTCCAGACAGTCTCGTCCCCTTCACCTGATGAAGGCCGCTTGTGTTGTGGCCGAAACGTCGTGAGAATATTATTGTGTTATTTTATTTTATCAATGTATTATTTTATTCTCATTCTACGTGACTTTACCGAAAGAACCAAAGAAGATGAATCCTACAGTAATTTGTAGCAATAAAATAAACATTAAATGCATTCAGGTCCTGCATATCCATACAGAAATGTATGGGCTAATCATAAGCAGACCCAAACACTGTACCTGGATTCATTGATATGTTTAATTCATAATTTGCCTTGATATTGTTGTGAATTACGAGCAATACACCTTTCTTTTTTGTTACCAGGTGATCACATTGAAGGTAAAACAAAACAAAAATCCCTTTGCACTAGAATCTAACCTGGGATTCTAAAATCGAAGACCCATTTGACCCATGTATTGCTAGTATATTTTTAATTGAGGCAATATGCGGGCTCATTACATCACGTTGGGTCGCGTGTTCGATCACAGTGAAGGTATATCAAAAAAACATGCCTTTACACTAGAATATAATCTGGGATTCTAAAATCGGAGACCCATTGACCCTTGTTTTGCTAGTATTTTTTTATTGAGGCAATACGCAGGTATGTTACATCATGTATTCACACAGCTTAAAGGTCGCGATCTGAGCCTGGCTTTGTTCGCTCCAGGGCTGTCCTCCAGACAGTCTTGTCCCTTCACCTGATGAAGGCAGCTTGTATTGTGGCCGAAACGTCGTGAGAATTTTATTGTGTTATTTTATTTTATCAATTTATTATTTTATTCTCATTCTACGTGACTTTACCGAAAGAACCAAAGAAGACTGTTACATCATGTTGTGTCGCGTGTTCAAACCTGTCGACATGAGCAAACCCGGTTGTAGAGAGCAAGGGGTAAAGAGAAAAGGGAGCAGGCCCTGCTGCCCCAAACAAGGCAGGTTACCAGGGCCAGATTAAGGTTCTTGTAGGCCCTAACCACTTCTGTTTCAAAGGCCTTCAGTGATAACTTTCTCCAGTTGGTAACCGCTGCTGCCCATGTTACTACCGCCACTGCCACTCGCTTGTTTCACACGCACTTTGTCCAGCCGCTGGACAATGTCGTTACTGATACGTTCATTATGTAGTCTGTGCCCTAATTGTATGGAAGCGTGCTGTGTGTTGCAGATAAGTAGATTTAATTTGAAATGTTTGAAAAAAAACAAGGCAAGCCAAAAAATATTAACTGAAAATTGATTCAACTATTTTTTACTATGATTATCATAATCAAACTCTTTGTTTTATTCGCTAAAGTCACGTAGGTAAAATAAAATAAAAGAACTAAATTAAATCACGACGTTTCGGAGGCAACACAAGCTTCCGTCTTCAGGTGGAACAGTCACAGCAGAATTGCTGTCACTGTTCCACCTGAAGAACAGTCACAGCAGAATCGCTGTGACTGTTCCACCTGAAGAAGGAAGCTTGTGTTGCCTCCGAAATGTCGTGATTTAATTTAGTTGTTTTATTTTATTTTACCTACGTGACTTTACAAAAAAAAAGAAAGAGTATGAATCCCTGCAGCCACGAAAGCTTCAAATCTATCATAATCATATCGGATGATGCAGCTTTAAAAGGATGCCATGCATTTTCATCGATAACAAATTCAATGTTCTGACAGGACGACCGCATGGCAAACGCCATATTTTTTACTTTAGTTTCAGCTTAAATATTTGTTTATTGTTATTTTAGGTGTAACATGCCTCACTTAAAACGAGTCAACAACTTGTTACCACTGCAAAGAAATTGCAACGAACAGCCATATGAATATATTTTTTCAAAAATATATCTTGGTTACATTTTTTATCATACAAACAAAAAACAGTGGTATTTTTGTTTTCAAAGGCCCTTTAGTTTTTGTAGGCCCGAGGCAAAGTACGTACTAGGGACAGTACCTACTGTGCCGATTGAATAATATGGCCCTACGGAAGGGTTGAAGCATGTATTTAAGGAAGGAAAGGTGGGTGACGAGGGTAGAAAGGGGTCTAACCAAATCACCATAAAATCAAAACCATCAGAGGCGGCTAAGGAGCGATCATACTTTGCCTCCACCCATCTGAGCCCGTTCCCTTATCTAGTCCATAGGGGTTATACCCCATATCATCAGTCCCCATCTCCCGACTCCCCATACGGCTTGCTCATTTCAGGTGTTGTATAGGGGGACCATCTGGCCTCAAATCCCCCCTCCTTGCCCTTCAGCGTATGGCACAAGATGCTCCATATCCACAATTGCTAGGAACGTACCATAACAACTATGTCCATGCGGGTGGTTAATTCTTTTTTATAATCCAGCATAAATAATTATGCCTTGGAGAGCAAAAGTAGGGAAACCGTATCAGACAAAGGGTAGTGGATGTGGTCGAGGGAACAGGAATCTTACCAATCTCTATAAAATCAAAAGTATTATCAAATCTAACCAGAGCCTGGTTCATCTTGACCAAGTCTAATAATGCAAGTCAAAGGACACAGTACACCAAAAGGAGTTCACATCCTTGGAACTTATTTAATTTATCATAGAAATTGGATATTTCCAGTGCATTTGGATATTATGATAACTGTATCAAACTTGCATAATTTGCAGCTGATAAGACCACCATTAGGGTAACTATATATGCATATTTAAAAATAACATCAACAGGTGATTTTTTAAAGTACTGTATGCCTGTGTAGTGGAGTATGAAGATGTGTTGTGGAAACTGCACAATTGCATGATCACACGGAGAGTGTGGGTTTATCTGGGGTCAGCCAGTGGAGAAGGCGAAAACAGTGTGGGTCGTCTTAGGACAGCCAGGTGCAAAGGCTGGGGTGATGAGGTAACGGTTGGGCCAATTAAGCCAGAAGATCAGCAATGGCGGTGATTGGCTGTGGCTGTTGTCAAGGGCGAGGAGGCGTCGAGATGTCTGGAGAAGGACAGGTGTTTGAGGACGCGAAGCGTGCGGAGGCACGCGGGCCAATTAAATAGCGATGAGAAAGGGGATAAATTGAGGGAGACAGAGACAGAGGTTGGTTGGAGTTGGGAGCTGGACGATGAAGACGCAGAGTTAGGAACGGAGTAGAAGCACAGTCTAGAAACAGAGTTTGGAAACAGAGTAGAAACAGAGTTTGGAACAGAGTTGGAGACAGAGTGAGGAACGGAGTTCGAAAAGCATTATCGGAGCTGAAGCAAGACGAAGTAGTTAGCAGTGGAGTGACCGTAGCGTTAGCGGAGCTGAAGCAAGACGAAGTAGTTAGCAGTGGAGAGAGCGTAGCGATAGCGGAGCTGAAGACGCTGTGTGCAGAGCTGCTGAACGGGGACTCGCTGTGTGCGGAGAAATGAAGTGATAGTGGGGAGACAAAGGTGGTGAGCGAGACGGGCGGAGCACGGCGAGCGAGCCGTGGTGACCAGGATACTGTAGAGTGTGGAGGACATGTTGAATGATGTAAATAAAGCGGTGTTTGAAGAAAGACAGAAGTTGTACGCGTAAAGTCAAACACTACACCTGTATCATAGTAACACCCATTGTGTTAGGAAAGTAAAATAGATATGACTGCTGTCAATGCATGTACGCATACATATTCTGGTGAGGCTCGCAGGTTTTGTGGCTGTTTAAAGTGATGTCTTGCAGTCTAGACACTTTTAACCTGGGTGTACATTATTTGACAGGCATTTTGATGTTTTGCTTCAAAATCACTTTAGATTACTATAATATAAAAAAAGCACCTACATGGCTTCCCATTCCAATAAAATAAGTTCAAGAATGTCTCTGCTGTTGGGTTGCAGAGGTCATTCTGCTATCTCTCATCAAAGCCTCAATAGATGAAGCTGCACCTGTAACAATTATGGTCCTACATGAGCATACTGATGTCAGTTATGACGTTAACATAATCCGTGACAAAATGTACAAATCCCTTTCACAAAGTGCTTGTCGCAAGTTATCTTTTATATATATCCATTTTAGCTGGTTGAAATAATTGCAAACATTAATCTTGTAAATTTAACACGTAGTACACTTTTGAAGCCAATATTATTGATTCACAGTTGATTTTTTGGGGGGGTCAGATCACATTCATAAAATGTGTGTCATATACCCTTCTCCACCCAGTACAGCCAATTAATAAAGTTGTCACATGAACAAACATGCCAATACATCAGCAGTACCACCGTGTGTTGGAGTGTTGGAGTGATTCACAACATCAAAAATTAGGTACGGACATTTTCCTCGTAGTTTCAACCAGCATCATCAGGCAGTTTCCAGCATTACAAATCATTGATATTTAAAAATTCATGAAAAGGAAATTTGTATTTTAAACTAATACGAACAAAATAATCAAATGCAAAAAATATAATGCATTTTCAAGCAATTCAGAAGGGTACCTTGTAGATTCTACAGTACTTTCATGAGCAAATAAAGGAGTGTCTGGATAGGAAATAGCGTAATATAACTACTTCTGAGTTCACATTTATAACAGTGATTTGTGCTTGATTTCATTTTCAGCTGCAGAAGATGTTGAACCAATGTTAATGTTACCATAAGCAATGACTTGCACTGGCTCTAATGTCCATAACCAAGAGTTGGCTAAAACCCCTAATTGTAATTGAAATGGGCTCTTTCTACAGCCATCGGAACATAATTAGTTCTCATCGTTCTTCTGTTGGGGAGGGACAAATATATAGCAACCAGTAAGATGCCATGTGGCACAACGTTAAAATGATCTGTGGCTTGAGAATGTTAAGGTGCAAGCTCCAATTCCTTGTAGAGGTTTAACTCAGCCTTTTGTTCCACGTAGGGTTGATATAATGAGAACCACTTCAAGGGAAAGTCAAAATAGTTCGTCCTATAAAACACTTGCCACCAGAAAACTTATATAGAATTTCCACCACTGACTCTGGACTGATTAACAGGAAATGCGCAATGTTCCATGCTCATTTGAGTGGGAGACCACTTTTATTTTTTGAGTAATGTAATGGCTTTGGACTGCTGGTCGCCAACAATGTTTTCTACTGGACATCTGTTGAAAAGAGCTTAGTAGTTCATCGGATTCCTCCAGTCTAAATAAAGATTTCGATTCTGAAATGTCAAGCTATGAAAAAAAGACTAATTAATTTGAGTGCATCACATATTTTAAGTCCACAATAAGGGTAACATTGGGAACAAAGAAGTGTACATGTAAAGCCTCATATCGTCTGTGAAATGCACAGAGGGACCATAATTTCCTTACACAATACGAAAGCAACATAATGAGGGCCTTTGAAAGCACAGTATGGGTGCTATTTAAGTGAAACCCAATGCACGCAAGCATACCTCCTGGGAGCGCAACTGCTTAATATATTTATACTAATCATCTGCAAGGTGGTTCACGGCTCTCTGCACTTACCAACAATGGTAATTAGGGAACATTTCTCAGAAAACATTTAGTCATGACACAGCACACAACAGTCTCTCTTGTTAATGAGAGAAGAGCGTATAGTTTACACATTCGCTTTAGTGCACAGGACATCCCTTTAAAAATGCACCATGCTCAATTGATCACAACCATTACATAAAGGGGTGGAGTTAGGGGACGAGCCAGGGTCACATTGTTCTAAACGCTTAGGCTTAACGCAGCATATAATTTACACAGGTGTACCTCAACGGTGCTATTTAAAATACCTTATGTGAACTAACTAAAGCCTCTATGGAGGGCCAAGTTTGTGCCATGTTGTTTATAAGTGAAACATTGTCAGTTTAACACGTAGGCTTTCGCGATTAATATGATCCATGCTAGAGGCTATTTTATTTGGGTTAAATATAAATGTCCCTAAACACACCACCACCCGAAACAGCTAATTAGTAAGGTTTGCCATGTGAACAAAACGTGACAATTAGTTACCAGTTCAGCAGTATGAGAGTTTGTACCCCGGCAATGAAATGATAAAGGGCTGTACATTATAATTACTAGACGTATTCCATATAAGTAATACTAAAATTAATATTTCATGAATTGTTGAACAACTTTAATTGGCACGTGGAAATATGCTTAACGCACCAATTATTATATTACAGCTTCCCTTTACGTTGAATAACAATTCTCACAACCAAAAATGTATGAATCAATGAAATACCAAAACCTATGTGTCCGAGTAAACAATACAAATGAGGCAGCCAATAACACACATGTAGTGTCATTAATTTCACTTAACATTTTTTTCCATACCTGCTTTCAGAAAATATGGGCACTCTCCAGCCCTTGACCTGGCCGAGCTGCGAGTGGGAGAGCTGGATGTGAAGCGGCAGCCGGGGCAGCCACACGGCCAGCTCCAGCCCCGCCCGCAAGTGCTCGTGGGTCACTTGGATGTGCGCACGTGTGGAGCCGGCGCTCTCCCGCCCGTCCACGTACACGTAGTCGCACGACTCGGTCACCTGCAGCGCCAGCCGAGAGATGCGCGTCACAGCACCGCACAACTACACCGACCGAGACCCCCTGCCCCCACACCCCCCGAGCAGGGAGTGGCTAATTAATCGTGGGTAATTCAAAGTGACTCCCAGCTTAAACATGTGTGGAGTGGTGCTCGTCATCGTCAATATCTCCATGAGTAGTGATGAGGCGTAGAGGGAGCACGCTGGCTTGTATAAACCATTAAACATGCACCGTCCACTTAATGGTGGACGTTAGAGAATCCACGACGTTCTTTGAAAAAGAGTGTACCCGTGCCATGGTCAAAATTGGATATATACGCATATCTCTCGCAAATTGCTTAATTGTGAAAGGCATATTGCAACAGCACCAGTTACTGGCAGATTCATGCCCACTTTCAGGTCGGTGTGGCGTTTACCTTGAGCCACACAGTGAAAGCTGCCACAGGGGACCCCATGCTACAGGGTCCTCAAAATATACAACATGCGATGCGCAATATGAATATTGAATGATGAAGATGCTAATGGAGGCCCTTAGGCAAGTTTAATGTTTCATGGCAGGGACCAGTCACCATAAACCAATATCAATGTCCCAGTGGTACTTATTTTATCAACCTCAGATGGATAATGGGTTGTATCAACCCTCGAATGAAAGTTGAACTGAACCTGTGCATTGTGAGTTGAGTGATTAATGCTGCTGACATTATGCACTCCAAGGAGGGCATGGAGCTGATGGGTAGTGTCAACAAATACTTGTATATATTATGTGGAGAGACGAATGAGATAGTCTGCTTATCTTTTTTTATTACATTCTCCACAATGGCACCAACCATTATTTTGTGCTGCAGTATCTAACCACATAGCTCCCATGAACATTTCAGAAAATGTTAAATAAACTTGTAAAGTCACAAGCACATTTTTTATACGAATTTGTTTCAAATGACATATACATATTATTGGGATGTTTTGTTGACACAAATATAATAAAGTAAATGTTATGTATTGTATAAGCTATGCATATTTAATACGCCCAATTTACATGTTTTTTAAACATCTACATGAGTTATAGATTATGTCACTATTTACACAAATCTGCATGTGTAGCTGTTTATTTATCACTGTCTCGGAATTAGTTTTACTCCTAAATATTGATGAACGTAAGGTTTCAGTGTCATTGTTATCTCCTTGGTTGTGTGCAAGTATTTTGTAATTTATCAGAGCAAGTTTAAGGCTGATAAAGATATTATGATTCTTAATTCAAAGTGATCGCTTATATGCACATGTGATAACCCACACATAGACTCAAGATAATTTGTATTATCGTAAGTCTCAATTCTTATAATTGTAATTTATTTTTGTGGATATATTATCAGAATACAACAGTAGCTAATGAAGTATATAAAATGACATATGTAACGTAAGATGAAACAAGCCCCAATTAACATTGGAAAAATAATGTAAAAAATTCAGATACAAGTATAAGATTAAGTCTTGAAATTCACATTAGGTTTATATTACAACTCTGCTAAGAATGTATTATGCCTTCCACCTTGGTAAAGCTATCAAACGCGAACATATCACACAATTACAATACGCGCTTTCCAGAATGTAAGACAAATTCTTAGTTTATACTTTTCATATTTGTAAAATACTATCTATGAGGTTGCACGAAGACAGCAACAAAATACAAATCATAAGAGCAGTCTAGCAATGAAATATACTCTTAACAAGGCTAGGCACAGCGACAATATGAGATAGTCGATGTGGCAAACAAATCTCATTGAGGAATCACATGGCTTCTCTCTCCCATAGCAACCATAGACCTCGCTAAACCACACTCGAATGCAACATGGGATATGCTTGTGTATACCTTCCACAAACGGAATATCAAAACTATATTTGTTTTACCAGATAAAGCCCACTGGGCTATATAGCTCTTTTTCAGAAGTGACCTGGCCACAATTGATAGCTCAACGAAGTGGCTTGTCACGTGGAAATTTACAGCTGCCAAATACTCTAAACGCATGTTTCTACATGTGGGTGGATAAAACCGGAGAACCCAGAGAAAAATCCACGCAACCATGGGGAGAACATGCAAACTCCAAAGATACAGACATCAAGGTCGGGATGAAACCCACGACCTCCTGTATACCAGGCAAGGTAGTTAACATCCAGCCACCATTCGGCGATTAATCAAAGAATCGGCGACTTATCAGAAGATCGCCGAACTGTGACTGTGGTGAATTCCAAACTATGAAACACGTCACCAACGAATGTGCCATCCATGCAATATCCTTGCAGTGTAGCTGCAATCCAAACAGCATCTACTGCCTCCTTTGTTTGGTTGAAAATACTTAGCATTCAACTATAAAGACGTTTCAACACTGTTGCTTTTCCATTCTTCGAATCGAAAGACCAGGAATGCTATAGGATAGTTATGAACATTGTACGTCTGAAAATAGGATCCGCTATATTGGTTCTCCACATCCGTTCCCCTGTATATTGTGTCCCTTATTAAGTTTGTCTTCTCTTTGGGCATGTAGAATTTGCCGCATCGCACCAGCCTATGATCACTTCTTGTGTTTAATTTTGTTGAGGAACAACCGTCAAGACTACCATGAAGGAGAAATTAAATAAAATACAGTATATAAGTTAAAAAAATGTTATGAACATTGGATTAGACAAATAAATGCATAAACATAAAGGGAGAAAATGTTAATAATATTAGACGTGCTGATTAAATGATGCAGAGGTAGGAAAATACATAAGTCAAGTTTGATACGCTATCGAAAATAATTGAGGAAGCACACATACGGGAAAAAAGCCAACATGTTTATCTAAGCAAATTACCGACGGTGGAGCAGAAACATGCACACTGGAACAGATAATTGATGCACAAAATGAAAGGACGCAAATAATACATGCCGGGAATTACACTGAGAAGGGACGAGGGACACACGGATCAGAGAGCAACTCGTTCACTGTGAATAAAAGGGAGGGCTGGGCAGGACGCATGGTGAGAAAGGGTGATAGCCAATCAGCAAGACTTGTAATTGAATGATAACTAAAGAAGGAAACACGCCCAAGAGGATGACTACTAGGGAGATGGAGCAATGAGATCAGCTCGTGTACAACAGTAATAATGAACAGAGCAATGCAGGACTGCGAGAGAATGGTGATAATGTTGCCTTCATCCAGCAGTGGATTGACCATTGCTTATGTTGCTGCTGCTGATGTCCTTAAATAATAAACGCATGCATTTCACAATATTAATGACGATATTTGCATATCTAGTTGTTTTTAAGATTGTGCAACGTATTGGGTGCTTGGACAGTATAAAGTACGTTGGCTTCTATTCCAAAGGCTGAAACCTATTTACTATTGCATTTGGAATAATATATTAATGGCAGTGAAGAGAGACTTACAGAAGGATTTTGTTTTGACTATTCTTATACAGAACCCAAACCAGAATAAATCTATGCCTTGTATACAAATCTATGGCCATGTGTATAAATCTATGCAAAGGGAATAAAAAAAAAACAATATTACATGCCATAGGTTGCTTTTAGACACAAATTAATGTACAGGACTTCGTGCGCTACATGTACAATGTATTTAACAAAATATTTTGGAGGGTTATAAAGTATGCTATTGTGTTTTAACGATGACCTGTTGTGCATTCCAGGGACGTGCGGTCAGGGGAGGCAGAGCCTCAACTGTCATACTCCAATGAAAATAGCTGTTACAAAAAGGGAAAAAAATAATCAAACGAAATCTATATTAATATTTTTCCACTGATCTATGGTATAAATGTCATTTCTGAACGATTCCAATCATTTTTACAGTCAAAATCTCCAAATTTGTGGAGCTCCGCTGTAAATACAGGAAGAGACGAGAGGTGAGGCAGCGACGAGCTCAGCCTCCCCTCTGATTGTGCAACCCCTCAGTAACTGGATGGAGCGCGGGCAATAAGCACGTGCCTGTTACTATCTCAGTATGTCACCAATGTAATGTTTGTAGACCCCTTCATTTCATGTCCTCGCCTTCCATACAGGTAAATTATTTCAGGTATGTGTATAAAGATATTTAGGCTCGCTGGTCTCGTCATGAAACTGCAATGAAAAAGCACCAGGGGAGGCAGCTACCATATCTGCTTCACTGAGGGGGACATATTCTTAGTTCTTTCGGTAAAGTCACGTTGAAGGGAAACAACAAAATAATAAAATATATATAAAACAATAAAAAATTATCACGACGTTTCGACCATAACACAAACACCTGAAGACGACCGTTTGTGTTATGGTCGAAACGTCGTGAGAATTTTTTTATTGTTTTATATATTTTATTATTTTGTTGTTTCCCTTCAACGTGACTTTACCGAAAGAACTAAGAATATGAATTACTGCAGTCACGAAAGCTTTAAATCAAAATTTGAGGGGGACGTGTCTAACACGCCCCCCTCAGTGAGACCACGCCCCCTCCGTGAGGCCACACTCCCCTCAGTGTGTGAATCTGGCTCTGACACCAGCCAGTGCCTCCCTGGCCATTGACCTCACCGCACGTCACAGGTGCATTCATGCTTTCATGAATTTTACCAATTTTCTGAGTGAAGCATTGTATGTAACCAATGAACGAGTAGCAAACATTTGAATAGGTGTTTATGCATGCTCCATTCATTACATTGTCCAATTAGCAATGCGATGTGTTCTAGAAAACAAGTGTGACTAGACAATATCTGCAGATAGTCTTAACACATGAACCTTGGGTCATCAGCCTCGTGTAACGGCCAAAACAAAAATGCATGATTTAAGAAAGAGACAGTTTTTTTTTTAATCCGAAGCAATACAAAAGTTACGTCGTATTGCCTAGATTGTGAGATCGTGACATGCTCCCTATGAATTATGCAAGACAGAGGATATATCAAAGTATTGTCTATAAAATATATATTTTAGATATTACATTGATTTTCTTGTGCAATGGAATGTCATGTTACTTTGACCACATCAAATAAACACCAATGGTCCACCCATCACAACATACAAAAATGCTACTACATACTTGTCTGGTGTATATAACTAATTATTAATTGAGTGTAAAGCAAAACTGAAATGTAAAATGTAATTTTCAGGGTAGAACACTGCTTTTGAAACCAATTTTTGATTGGGTTATACACACAGAAACATCCAATTATCTTCTTGTAATATGATTTACCGTTGCCAACAGTTACATTGCTTTCAGCTGTCGAGATGACCCTTGTGATAATCTTTAATTTTTAGTATTCAAGCCGAGGGTGGTGAGGGCTGACAAGGCACTAATAAGCTGTCTCGAAGGTACAGACAAGTCAAGTAATCCAAGATGATCAAAGTGAGGGGCATGGGTTAGAGGTGTTCGCTAAAGAAACTGCTAGTTAAATCTGGAATAATTAGCCGCAACATAACACACCTGGACAATTTTACAACAATACAAGTTCCAGGGTTTTTAAGTAAGCACTAAATTTCCCTTATGTTCTTATATGTACACAAACTATATTTCATTGGCGGTGTTCAATTTAATGTACATGTGCACACATACATGCACACAATCACGTTCATTAGCTCATGCACACCTCGCACACACACTCACATATATACATACACAATGTATTGATCCTCGGAGTTGACTTTCAGAATAAACTACTTCATTTGGGCACGTGGACTGATTATGCAGATAGAGCAATGTATGCATGAACTGCAAATTAGCAAGACTCATTATAGTATAGCTGACTTTACATGGCTTACCAATGAAAGCAACTAAGTGCAATTTAGCTAAGATATCTCGAATTTATACAGAAATCATATATGCGTCCATACGTTTCAAATTCAAGTTGTTGTTTTTCTTTAACAGGTGAGAACTCAAAGGGAGCAGGATGAGTCTCCTTTGCAAGCATGACCTAGATCACCATAAAGACAAAGGACGAAACCAATAAAAGAAAGTACAGCAATGCAGTGAATAGTGAATAAGGCTAAAACCACTGTGTCACATGCGAAAAAAAATATATTGCACAACCGTAAATCAATGTTAAATAATAAGATACATTCTCACAGCACAGTCAACACTCCACCCACCCACACACCTAAAACAGTGACTTTCTGAAGCCCATCATGTGTAAGTAAGGGGAGTTGAGTTTCTTTCGTTTTTAATGCCAATTACTTGACTGGAAAACTTCCACAGTTTAAAGATGCTCTGTCATCTATATTTATGTTTTTGTTAAATAGTTTAGTTTTATTATTGATTCTCTTGGGAATTTATGAAAAAGGAATTCAAGCAGAAATGTGTGAATTTATGCTAGTGGCCATAAGTGAAATCACAATTTCGTTGTGGGAACAAGTATGACTGGACAGACACCTTTCACATGAAGTGTGTGTGATGATAAGTGTAGAAAAACTGATCCAACAATTTAAATATTTACCTTTTAAAAAGCCAAAGTACTCAACTACATTCACACAAATGAACAATGTGATGTCATGTACACAATTGTTTTGAGCTGTTTTTTTCTACTTTTTTAAACATATATACAGGTTCAATCTTGATTTGAAGCTTTCTTGACTGCAGGAATCTATACTCTTTGGTTCTTTCGGTAAAGTCACGTACGTAGAAAAATTAAACAGAATAAAAATAATATATCACGACGTTTCGATTGCAACACAAGCATTCATTGAAGACTTGGTCCAACAAGGACTGAATCCAGATGTACCATCTTTGGTAAGGCATTGCCTTACCAACACTTACATTCTACAAACAAAATGAGGGTACCCCAATGGGTTCTCCCTTATCGCCAGTGGTAGTGAATGTTTTCATGGAGAAATTTGAGACATGCCATCCAGATATCCACCCTACGTCCTTCCTTGTGGAAGGGATACGTAGATGACACGTTCGTCATCTGGCCACATGGCCTGTCAGTACTGAACCAATTTCTTAACCACATCAATTCCATAAACCTGTCTATCAAATTCACCATGGAAGTGGAAAAGGATGGCAAGCTACCATTCCTGGATGTCTTGATCGAGAAGAGACCTGATGGCTCGTTGTGACATTCGGTCTACAGCAAAGCCACCCACACGGATGCCTATCTAAAGCCTGACTCCCACCACCATACAGCCCAGAAGAATTCCCTCATCAAAACACTACACCATAGGGCCCGTTGCATCTCCTACCAACACCACCTAGCCAGTGAGTTGGAGCACGCACACCAAGTCCTCAGGATGAACGGATACTCTGACTGTACAATCCGCAAAGCTGTCCCCCAACCATGGGGAGACAACCTTCTGAGGATCCAAACATAACCATCACTTTACCATACAGAGCATATGTTACCAAAAATATTTCCAAAATCTTAAACAAACGCAAGATCCAGGTTCGTTTCAACACAGTACACAAAATCCGTGATTTGATTCCATCTGCAAAGGATGTGATTCCTGACATCCAATACCCTGGTGTCTACAAACTGAGTTGTGGTTGTGGCAGCAGTTACTTTGGGGAAACGAAGCGACATGTCACGGACCGTGTTCGTGAACACAAGGCAGATCTGAAACACGGTAGGACCAATACCTCTGCCGTTGCTGATCATTGTTTTAATGCTGTGGGCTCACACGAAAGGTACTCTGCAAACCCACCGGCTATCTTCAGAGATTTGTTCATGAAGCCATCCAGATATATAAACACAGACACAACTTCAACCGAGAAGATGGGTACAAACTGAGCAATCATTGGAAGGACATTATTAACCAGGTAAAGTCTTAACTGACTGTGTTGTTTCCATCCTACCTGCGTATGTCAGCTACTATTTTCGACTCTCTGTGTCTCTCTCTATCTGTGCCTCTCTCAGATCTCTCACATATCCTTTGGAGTGCACTCTCATGCTCACATGTCCTTAGGATTGCACTCTCATGCTCACATGTCCTTAGGATTGCACCCTCATGCTCACATGTCCTTTGGATTGCACTCTCATGCTCACCTGTCCTTTGGATGGCACTCTCATGCTCACATGTCCTTTGCATTGCACCTCTCATGCTCACATGCCCTTTGGATTGCACTCTCATGCTTACATGTCCTTTGGATTACACTTTCATGGTGCTAATCGCTCATTATCAATGCTGTTGTGCGCATATGCGGGGATGATACTCTTATGCGGCGACGGAAGCTCATTCATGCTAATCTCTCCCTAATCTCTTTCTCCCTAATCTCCTCCATTAACACAACTGATATGCTTGCATCCGTGGATGGAATTCCTTCCCAGCTCAGATCCTGCTTGCTTGCCCATCGCCACATATATAACCTTGTTGTAACAGATCTCTCGCCGGCTCAGCAGTTCCACTGCTGGATTATTTTTTCCGCCTGAGGACGACCGCCTGTGTTGCGATCGAAACATCGTGATATATTTTTTTTATTTTGTTTAATTTTTCTACCTACGTGACTTTACCGAAAGAACCAAAGAGTATATATACAGGTCTCAAGACGAAACCCAATAGGCATCATTCTTTTGCTTGCTCAATATCCAGAGTTAAACATGAGTCTCTAAAGCTATCTATCTCAACCTTGGTATTACGCAGAGCTGTATACATTAATTCCTGTCTGATAAAGCAAGAGGCTACAACAATAAACCCTTCATCCTCCATGTGTTTGTCTTATGATGTTAGCAGTTTTTAGGTTTTTGGGGCATTATGAAAGGATGAATTCCTTCTTTTTATAATCCATTATTTTTCAGCCTGTATTTCACTTAATCACAAAACGCACAATTATTTAGATCAGCAATGACAATGGTGCTCAAGTTCACTTCACTCACACTTCAGCTTCAGCCAACTAAACAATACATTTCATTTGTATAAATAAATTGTGATATCGGTGATTCATATGCTCAGAAAGATGGTAAAAGCACTCAGCTGTAATCTGTGCCCACTGAAACATTTAATGCACAACTCCAGTGAGCGTTGTATAATCGGGATCTGGTGGAACATGGCACTGGTACAGTTGCTGTCACTCTGCTTGTGATAGTCCTTCAGAGGAAAATTACCTTTCATTCCGATTGTTTGTCAGGCATAACCATGAAGAAAGCACTGCAGTTATTGAGCATATCTGTGAACGTCGAAGACAACACTAAATGCATACAAAAAAATGTGTGCTTTACGAGCACAGACAGATGTGTGGGTACATTCATCTGGATGACAACGAAGTCGCACACAAAGGCATACATGTAACTCGAGAGATGTTTTCATAAAAAAAAATAGAGAAAGGCTCAGGACACTTGTTATAATGTAGTGCTTCTCCCAGTCTTATGGTTCTGGAAAGTTACTATTCTGTCATACATTGACATTGAGGCTGCCTATGGGTTATCAATGCCAATGTTTCACACTGAAAATGGGGCATAATATATGGATGGCCTCTTTTTTAAGTATGAAATATTTTACCAAATCAAAATCAATGGAACAATTTCGCATGAAAAGTGGTATGATGCGGACACAACAGCACTTTAATCATTATACCTGTATTAATTTGGGTTCATAATTACATTACAATTATCTGAAAAACAATTACGGATCACCGTTATACCTTATCTCTGTATAGAGCTGTTTTACCATGTCAGCTTGTAATTTTAAATTGGATCACTTTTTGTGAAGGACTTATATGACCAACCGCATTGACTTCTGTGTGAATGTAGGCAAGCAAGGACCATGACTACGAGCTAAGGAATTGTTGTCCAAACATTAGGGGTGCAATAAAAAATATACGAAGTTTTCAAGTTTCAAGTTTAATTTATTAGGTATAGCCCTGTGAGCCAAAGATCCCCCGTGCAGCCTTAACAAACTCTTGGGAAAGTGTTGTTAGCGAGCACCTATGAATGCCAGCACGGCACACGAGGGGGTGGGTGGTCAGCATCACGCTCAATCACCTATGTTTCCCTAATGGCGATGTTTACACACCGCACCAGGTACTCATTTGAGGCTGAGTCGACTCGGGGGAGGCCCAGAACCAGTTCAGCAAATCGTCACTGGTGTTGGCCGTGAGCGGGAATCGAACTCAGGCTCCGGATTTGTATTGCAGCGTGCTAACCACTAAACTACCACTCGCCAAAATTATAAACACCCCCCTCCCCACACACACACACGCAATTCAATGAATAATCATAATTCGGGTTCACAATTCAATAACAATAATCAACTATTTTAGCAATATGTTGAATATAGCATCCTCCAGCTGCTGGATGGGTCACATTCAGCCATTACATAGAGCGTAAAACAAATGTCAAAATTAATTATTACACACGCGGTGTCATGCATGTATCATGTGCTTATGATGGAATAAATGACGAAACGATGGCTCATTACAACCCTACTTAACAGGTACGGGTCTATTTGTAGTAGCAAGGTAAAATGTTACTATTTTCCAACCCAATCTGTATGAACCCTAACCTAATTGAATCAAGGATATCAATAAACCAATCACTGTCTTCCTTAGGTCTACTCTAATGCATTTGGAATGGAGCGTGAAACTTGAGCTTCACGATCATTGCACTTCAACCACTCCATTCCACCATCCCACGTGCCCATCCACCACTGTTTTATATTCTCAGTGATGTGTCTTACTTCAATGTCATTGCTTAGAGTTAATTTGAAAAAAAAAAACTGAGGTCACTCATGATAATTTCCCTGAGTGTACAAAAATAATTCCACAGGGAAAGATGATATGTCAAAATGTACACTTTAATAAAACAGTAAAAAGTGATGATGTAGAGAGAATATGCCGATGGAATGCTTAAAATAATCCGGTGGTTTCTTAAGGAATGTACCTGTACTCAGAATGAAGGTATGAAATGCTATTTGAGCAAAGCATGTGGCTATTACACAAAGTTAGCAATTTGAAATTGATAACCCCGTTATAAAACACAGTCTTTGCCAGTGCTGGCTATAGGTACTGATATAAAGAAATCTGCATATTTATATTTGCGTTATTGAAATAAACAAGAAAAAAAACATTCAATATGATATTCTTAGTTTTTTCGGTAAAGTCACGTTGAAGAGAAACAACAGAATAACAAAATATATATAAAACAATAAAAAATTCTCACGACGTTTCGACCATAACTCAAACGGTCATCATCAGGTGTGTCGGTTTGCATAAATTTATTTTTAAAACGGCATATTTATTTATTTATAAAAAAAATAACGTTTGCGTCACGCGCAGCGATTGGCAGTTTGCCCAGGACTAGTCCATCTATTTTTTGAAAAGAGGAGGGGAGAGACGAAATTTGTTTTTATGTATGCTGTCTGAAAGCCACTGTAAGCGTGAACAATCAATCAAGAACTGAAATGATTTATCAAATCTTTCCAATGATTGCTAAGATAGAATCCATCTTCTCGGTTGAAATTGTCTCTGTGCTTGTATATGTGGATAGCCTCATGAACGAATCTCTCATGGAAGCCAGATGGCTTACAAAGAACCTCCGTCTTGGAAAAGTCAATGGCATGTGAGCCTACTGAATTAGAACAATGATCTGCTACGGCCGAGGTGTTGGTCCTACCGTGTTTAAGGTCTGCTTTATGTTCACGAATGCGGTCCGAGATATGGCGTTTGGTTTCTCCAATGTAACTACTACCACAGAGGCAACTTAGTTTGTAGACACCAGGGTATTGTATGTCCGGAATCACATCTTTTACAGACGGAACCAGATCACGGATTTTATGTAATGTGTTGAAACGGACCTGGATCTTGTGTTTATTCAAGATTTTGGAGATCTTTTTTGTGATCCCAGCAATGTAGGGTAAAGTGATGGTTTTGAAAGGCTCCTCAAGAGGGTTCTTCTTCATGGTTTGAGTGATAGCTTTGCGGATTGTATAGTCGGAGTAACCATTAGCCCTAAGAGCTTGGTGTACGTGCTTGAGTTCACTGCTTATGTGTTCCTGGTCGGATATGCATTGGGCTCTATGATACAGAGTCTTGATGAGAGAATTCTTCTGTGATGGATGGTGGTGGGAATCCGGTTTCAGATAAGCATCCGTATGGGTAGCTTTCCTGTAGACAGAGTGGCTCATTGAACCATCAGGTCTCTTTTTAATTAGGACATCCAAAAAAGGTATCTTGCCATCTATTTCGACTTCCATGGTAAATCTGATGGCTGGGTGTATGGAATTGATGTGGTCGAAGAATTGGTCTAGAGCAGGCCGGCCATGTGGCCAGATGACAAAAGTGTCATCCACGTACCTCTTCCATAAGGTTGGGCGCAGAGTGGCAGTCTGGATGGCGTCAGTCTCAAATTTCTCCATGAAAATGTTAGCTATAACTGGAGAAAGGGGGGAGCCCATTGGGGTGCCCTCAGTTTGTTTGTAGAAAGTTCCATTCCAAGTGAAGTATGTATTGGTTAAACAGTGTCTCACCAGGGGGGGTACCTCAGTGTTTAGTCCTTGATGAACCAAGTCTTCAATGATTGCAATGGTGTCAGGTACAGGAACCTTGGTGAATAAGGAAACTACATCAAAACTGACAAGCAGGTCGTCTGGGGACAGGGAAATACCCTTGATTGTTGATACCAGGTGAGTAGAATTTTGTACCGCAGAGGTGGTCTTTCCAGTGAAAGGACGCAGGATTTCAGACAAAAAACGAGCTAGTTTGTAGGTGGGGGAGCTGATAGTAGAGACTATGGGACGAAGAGGTGTATCAACTTTATGTATTTTTGGTAAGCCGTATAATCTTGGTGGCCTGGCAGCAGAAGGTTTCAACGAAAACTGTTTAGATTGATCAATTAATGCGGTTGAATCAGAAATTATTTTGTTGGTTTGTGTGACGAGGCTGTTGGTGGGATCTCTTTTTATTTTTGTATAACTAACATCGTCGAGTAATTCTTTAATTTTGTTGTTGTATTCTATTTTATCCATGATGACAGTAGCATTGCCTTTGTCAGCTGAGAGAACTACAATATCATTCCTCTTTTTTAATTTATATAATTCAAAACGCTCATCTTTGCTGAGGTTGCTAGCTGGTATCTTAGCGTTTTTGAGGGTTGCAGCGATTTCAGATCTTGCTACGTCTGCAGTGATGTGACCCAGGCCCCTGAGAGCAACGTCTACTTGGGCAATTATATCATTAACTGGTATGTGTTTAGGTGTGACTGCAAAGTTTAGACCTTTAGCTAAAACGGATTTCAGACCATCGGAAATAGAACTGTTACTGCGATTAATTACGACTTTATTAACGTCTACCTTTTTGGTGTGTGGGTCCGGTCTTTTGTTGAAGAGGAGGTTAAATTTGGAAATCAGGTTTTCCTTACATTTGGTCGACATAGTAGCAGCTGAAGAGGCAGTCATATTGTCTACATGTTCCCAATCCGATGTGGACATTATTGCCGTCAATGATAAGTGTGATTTGTAGAGTGTCTTGTCTAACTGATCTAGTTGTGTGCGTATAAGTCTGATTTTTTCTGAGATAAGAGCTAAGCTAGTTTTGAAAAGAATTCGTTTCGCATTAGAAGAAGTTACAGCAGCAGAGGTCAGTGTAAATGCGATTGGTATTACCCCAGAGTCGCGGCATCTCTTCAGGAAGGTGAGAGACTCGATCAGCTGAGCTTTCTTATCCCGGAGTTTGTTGAAGGATCTTAAAGTTATGTGAAAACCCTCCCCGTAGAGGCGATTAAATTTTGATTTAAAGCTTTCGTGACTGCAGTAATTCATATTCTTAGTTTTTTCGGTAAAGTCACGTTGAAGAGAAACAACAGAATAACAAAATATATATAAAACAATAAAAAATTCTCACGACGTTTCGACCATAACTCAAACGGTCATCATCAGGTGTGTCGGTTTGCATAAATTTATTTTTAAAACGGCATATTTATTTATTTATAAAAAAATAACGTTTGCGTCACGCGCAGCGATTGGCAGTTTGCCCAGGACTAGTCCATCTATTTTTTGAAAAGAGGAGGGGGGAGACGAAATTTGTTTTTATGTATGCTGTCTGAAAGCCACTGTAAGCGTGAACAATCAATCAAGAACTGAAATGATTTATCAAATCTTTCCAATGATTGCTAAGATAGAATCCATCTTCTCGGTTGAAATTGTCTCTGTGCTTGTATATGTGGATAGCCTCATGAACGAATCTCTCATGGAAGCCAGATGGCTTACAAAGAACCTCCGTCTTGGAAAAGTCAATGGCATGTGAGCCTACTGAATTAGAACAATGATCTGCTACGGCCGAGGTGTTGGTCCTACCGTGTTTAAGGTCTGCTTTATGTTCACGAATGCGGTCCGAGATATGGCGTTTGGTTTCTCCAACGTAACTACTACCACAGAGGCAACTTAGTTTGTAGACACCAGGGTATTGTATGTCCGGAATCACATCTTTTACAGACGGAACCAGATCACGGATTTTATGTAATGTGTTGAAACGGACCTGGATCTTGTGTTTATTCAAGATTTTGGAGATCTTTTTTGTGATCCCAGCAATGTAGGGTAAAGTGATGGTTTTGAAAGGCTCCTCAAGAGGGTTCTTCTTCATGGTTTGAGTGATAGCTTATCATTGACGGCAATAATGTCCACATCGGATTGGGAACATGTAGACAATATGACTGCCTCTTCAGCTGCTACTATGTCGACCAAATGTAAGGAAAACCTGATTTCCAAATTTAACCTCCTCTTCAACAAAAGACCAGACCCACACACCAAAAAGGTAGACGTTAATAAAGTCGTAATTAATCGCAGTAACAGTTCTATTTCCGATGGTCTGAAATCCGTTTTAGCTAAAGGTCTAAACTTTGCAGTCACACCTAAACACATACCAGTTAATGATATAATTGCCCAAGTAGACGTTGCTCTCAGGGGCCTGGGTCACATCGCTGCAGACGTAGCAAGATCTGAAATCGCTGCAACCCTCAAAAACGCTAAGATACCAGCTAGCAACCTCAGCAAAGATGAGCGTTTTGAATTATATAAATTAAAAAAGAGGAATGATATTGTAGTTCTCTCAGCTGACAAAGGCAATGCTACTGTCATCATGGATAAAATAGAATACAACAACAAAATTAAAGAATTACTCGACGATGTTAGTTATACAAAAATAAAAAGAGATCCCACCAACAGCCTCGTCACACAAACCAACAAAATAATTTCTGATTCAACCGCATTAATTGATCAATCTAAACAGTTTTCGTTGAAACCTTCTGCTGCCAGGCCACCAAGATTATACGGCTTACCAAAAATACATAAAGTTGATACACCTCTTCGTCCCATAGTCTCTACTATCAGCTCCCCCACCTACAAACTAGCTCGTTTTTGTCTGAAATCCTGCGTCCTTTCACTGGAAAGACCACCTCTGCGGTACAAAATTCTACTCACCTGGTATCAACAATCAAGGGTATTTCCCTGTCCCCAGACGACCTGCTTGTCAGTTTTGATGTAGTTTCCTTATTCACCAAGGTTCCTGTACCTGACACCATTGCAATCATTGAAGACTTGGTTCATCAAGGACTAAACACTGAGGTACCCCCCCTGGTGAGACACTGTTTAACCAATACATACTTCACTTGGAATGGAACTTTCTACAAACAAACTGAGGGCACCCCAATGGGCTCCCCCCTTTCTCCAGTTATAGCTAACATTTTCATGGAGAAATTTGAGACTGACGCCATCCAGACTGCCACTCTGCGCCCAACCTTATGGAAGAGGTACGTGGATGACACTTTTGTCATCTGGCCACATGGCCGGCCTGCTCTAGACCAATTCTTCGACCACATCAATTCCATACACCCAGCCATCAGATTTACCATGGAAGTCGAAATAGATGGCAATATACCTTTTTTGGATGTCCTAATTAAAAAGAGACCTGATGGTTCAATGAGCCACTCTGTCTACAGGAAAGCTACCCATACGGATGCTTATCTGAAACCGGATTCCCACCACCATCCATCACAGAAGAATTCTCTCATCAAGACTCTGTATCATAGAGCCCAATGCATATCCGACCAGGAACACATAAGCAGTGAACTCAAGCACGTACACCAAGCTCTTAGGGCTAATGGTTACTCCGACTATACAATCCGCAAAGCTATCACTCAAACCATGAAGAAGAACCCTCTTGAGGAGCCTTTCAAAACCATCACTTTACCCTACATTGCTGGGATCACAAAAAAGATCTCCAAAATCTTGAATAAACACAAGATCCAGGTCCGTTTCAACACATTACATAAAATCCGTGATCTGGTTCCGTCTGTAAAAGATGTGATTCCGGACATACAATACCCTGGTGTCTACAAACTAAGTTGCCTCTGTGGTAGTAGTTACATTGGAGAAACCAAACGCCATATCTCGGACCGCATTCGTGAACATAAAGCAGACCTTAAACACGGTAGGACCAACACCTCGGCCGTAGCAGATCATTGTTCTAATTCAGTAGGCTCACATGCCATTGACTTTTCCAAGACGGAGGTTCTTTGTAAGCCATCTGGCTTCCATGAGAGATTCGTTCATGAGGCTATCCACATATACAAGCACAGAGACAATTTCAACCGAGAAGATGGATTCTATCTTAGCAATCATTGGAAAGATTTGATAAATCATTTCAGTTCTTGATTGATTGTTCACGCTTACAGTGGCTTTCAGACAGCATACATAAAAACAAATTTCGTCTCCCCCCTCCTCTTTTCAAAAAATAGATGGACTAGTCCTGGGCAAACTGCCAATCGCTGCGCGTGACGCAAACGTTATTTTTTTATAAATAAATAAATATGCCGTTTTAAAAATAAATTTATGCAAACCGACACACCTGATGATGACCGTTTGAGTTATGGTCGAAACGTCGTGAGAATTTTTTATTGTTTTATATATATTTTGTTATTCTGTTGTTTCTCTTCAACGTGACTTTACCGAAAAAACTAAGAATATGAATTACTGCAGTCACGAAAGCTTTAAATCAAAATTCAATATGATGTTCGGCAATAATTGCCTATAAGCTGTCAATGCACCACTGCTGTCAGACCGAATGTGCATGCTTTGTGAAGCACTGCTTTTTCCAACAGGCTCAGGTTAAATGTCCAATATGCAATATGTATATTAGAAGGATAGAATTTTAACAAGGTATACGTAGTATACGTTGAATAAAATACATAGTATACGTTGAATAGAATACTTATCATTAAAGTATAAAACGGGACACTGTCGTAGTATGGAAGTTGTGTTGACGTTGTGACCAGAGGAAGCTCCAACCAAATTATTTGAAGAGGCACGGATGGTGCCACATTCAGCAATAGAGTGGCATAATACCACTGGTAAAAAGTGCATCTCTTTTCTTCTCATATTGTTGAAAAATAAGTGAATGACTCTACTGTAGTTAATAGGAAGGCACCCACTTACAATGATCAGAGGCTGTTTCTATCACGTGTCATCTCATGTTGAGTCATGTCTCAAATGAGCAATCAAGCAGCATGTGCCATGTTTTACCGAGTGTTGGATGAAGGATTCGCCATATCATTCCCATCCCCATGGGCCAGCGATGACATACTCCATCTCACTCTCTCACACTCGATCTCCATGCTGGTCATCCTCTCAGGCGTGATCCCTCCCCTGGCTGGAATTACATCAGCCATTAACCACTTTAGTGATGTGTCCTGCCCAACAGACAAATCATGTGCTTAAAAATCACGATGGGAGTCTATTTTTTGTTTAACCAGATGAGAACTCCAAGAGACCAGGATAGCCTCATTGGCAAGAGTGACCGTGGGCATTAGTCTGCCACTCGGGGATGATGATCAGCGGAGTAATTTTCAGGTATTTTTTAAATTTGACAAATTTGAAACTCTGATGCCAGGATGCGATGGCCTACTTTTGCGAATTATATCAGGGATCTTTAACGTCGATGAAGCAGATGGTGCCTGTTATCATTATTACAACCACAGTAATAATCAGGTCGGCCGCTGGATTGAAACCATAAACCTCTGCAACAAGCGGCGAACACTAGGCTATGCCACCGCCCACGTTATCTTGGATTTGTATTTGTTCTGCAATCCGTAAGTTTCTATTTCTGTCTCTTAATGAAGTTCTCAGCATGCCTGTCCATATTTCTTTTGGGACATTTTAAGCTTCTTTTCCATTTGTTTTGTCAGTGTTCACACCCCCGATCCATATGTAATTTGAGCCAATATGCGCTGCTTGAAAACTTTCCTCTTTAGGCGCAAAATCACTCCAACCCGCTCTCACTTTCCTCTTTATTTAATAATTAATGGATATATGTGAAAAACCCAACCGATCATAGATAACAATTGTAATGTATATGCATCCATTACCCCCCCCACCACCACTGGCCTTCGCACCTGATAATGTCACACGTTGCGTGTCAACATCGTCAATAGGGAAGAGAGATTATGCTGTTTCCACCACCGCAGTGTCTCGTGCTGCCCTTATTACTGCTGGAAGCCCGGACGCCAGAAGGCTGCGAGGAATTTCCCCTGGGCAGATGTGGGTGTACACGTGCATGTGTACAGTTTGTGTCGGAAGCGGTAGCGCTACGGATAGCACACTGCGTTATAAACTTGACGAACTCGAGTTCGATTCCTGCTCAGTGACGATTATCTGAACCAGTCCTAGGCCTTCGCCTTGTCGACCCGGCCTCCAATGAGTACCTGGTGCGGTGTGTAAACATTGCCCCTAGGGAGACAAAGGCCGCTGGGCGTGGTGTAGGCCTCTCACCCCCAAGTGTGCTATGCTGACCTGCATAGGTGCTCGCAAACAGCACTTGCCCCAACAGTCTGTTTAGACTATATGGGGGGGTGGGTCTTTGTGTATAGTGTAATCACGGTTGTTCTTCAACGGTTTCATTCAACAGGGTTTACTTAACTTTATCCCTCTTGTTTGTCTGGGTCAAATCTTGTAATTAAATTTCGTCCACTTCCCGTTTCCCAATCAATTACACATTTTGCGCACGTACTCAGATCTGGTGACAATGTATACCTGTATCAAAATCAGCATCAATAAATTCGCAACTTCAAAGCAATTCACATTTTGTATGGACGACTTATTTATATATATTTGTGTAGGTAAAAAACGCCGCGGTCCCTAAACTGTGGAATCGGCTGACACAAAACGCAGGAGCCGCGTGTCTCAGGCGCCATTGACGTACAGTGGTACCTCGGTATGTCGTTAATTCGTTCCAGAAGGTAGGAGGACCGAAAATGACGAATACCAAACTATTTTTTTCCTATAGAAATAAAGGGAAAGGAAATAATCTGTTCCAGAGTATAAGAAATTACATTTTTATATGGCATATTATACATTAATGTGTTTTTTTAAAGCTTTCGTTACTGCAGTGATTCATATTCTTGGTTCTTTCGGTAAAGTCACGTTGAAGGTAAACAATAAAATAATAAAACATAAAACAATAAAATTCTCACGACGTTTCGACTGCAACACAAGCAATCATAATCAGTTGTGAAAACCAACGGCAAGGACAATTGAAAGTGGCGGTTTATATTTATTTATTTTTCAACGTTAGCACCGCGGATAGCGATTTGACAGTTTGTTTAGATGGACGAGTCCATCTATGTTCGGAAAAAAGGAGGGGGGAGACGAAAAATTAATGTATGCTGTGTGAAAGCCACCATAAGCGTGAACAATCAATTAAGACCCGAAATGGTTTATTAAATCCTTCCAATGATTGCTAAGCCAGAATCCATCTTCAACGTGACTTTACCAAAAGAACCAAGAATATAATATTAATGGGGTTGTATGAAATAATTTAGACACTTATTGCTAAAATGCATACATAAATTAAAATACATGCATAAAATAAATTAAAATAAATTGAAATTCAAATAAAATGTTTCATCACTTTACATTGCTTTTCTAACTAACCTTCTTAGGACCCATCTTGAATGAATTCGCAAAAAATTCACGTTAAAATGACAAAAAACACCACGTGAAAATTCACAGAGAGTTATAGCAAGGGTTGTGCACTGAACGAGATCTACAGGCAGACTGAGGAGCGGCGCTTTGTTTCAGTCGTGAACGGGGTACACGCGGGTACGAGGTGACTCATCCTGACCCATACAAGTTCTAGCAAGCACGTCGTATCCCAAGACTTTTTTCTCGTCAAAACACGACGTATACCAAATTCGACGTATTCCAAAGCGGTCGTATACTGAGGTTTGACTGTACTTCTCGACCGTGAGTTAAACGAAGTTGTTAATAAAACCGTTGTTTAGAAAAAACTTTTTTTAAACGAGTTTATTTAACTTCACTTATGTGTGTCGTGGTCAAATATTGTAATCAAAAGTTAGTCTACTTCTTGTTGTCCAATCAATTCCAAATTTTGCACACGTACTCAGATCCGGCGACAATGCATGCCTGTATGAAAATCGGCATCAATTCATCAATTAATTGCCTCATTTCAAGCAATTACAATTTTTGTATGGACGGCTTATTAATTATATATTTTTTGTGTAAGTCTAAAGCGCCACGGTCCCTAAACTGTGGAATCGGCTCGCACAAAAAGCAGGCGCCACGTGTCTCGGGCGCCATTGACGTACTTCTCGACCGTGAGTTAAACGAAGTTGTTAATAAAACCGTTGTTTAAAAAAAACTTTTTAAACGAGTTTATTTAACTTCACTTATGTGTGTCGTGGTCAAATATTGTAATCAAAAGTTAGTCTACTTCCTGTTGTCCAATGAATTCCAAATCTTGCACATGTACTCAGATCTGGTGACAATGCATGCCTGTATGAAAATCGGCATCAATTCACCAATTAATTGCCTCTTTTAAAGCAATTAACATTTTGTATCGACGGCTGATTAATTATATATTTTTGTGTAGGTCAAAAGCGCCGCGGTCCCTAAACTCTGGAATCGCCTCGCCCAAGAAGCAGGCACCACGTGTATCTTGTAATCAAGATGTCGTCCACTTCACATTGTCCAATCGAGTTACAGATAGTCCCCGAGTTACGATGGTCCGACTTACGATATTTCGATCTTACGATGGCGATACGACAAAATTGTTAAATATTTTAAATTTTGCGCGGCAGGCAAACGCAGCAGCGTACGAGGTACGATATTGTACGTTGGGACGCTGACGGGATGTACGCATCTCCCGCCTTTCTATTAAATTGCAGTTCATATAGGTAGGCCAAGAATTTACCTTGTTTTTTTACTTTACATTTTACTGTGCAATACAGTATTGTAATTAATAAATACATACAGTATATAGTTTATACAGTACGGTACTGTAAATTGCTCTGTTTTGCTAAATTATCACCATTCTTTAAGACTGCTGGGTAGGCTAGGCCATCTTCGACTTACGATATTTTTGACTTACGATGGGGTCGTCGTAACGCATCCTCATCATAAGTAGAGGACTACCTGTATTTACTTTTTAGTGCACTTTAAAATAAAACCGTTGTTTTTTTACTTTTTTTTAAGGAGTTTATCGTGGATGTAAATGTTCAAATACGTTTCTGCAGAATATGTATTGAAACAATATTTCAAATATTTGTCATTAAAAAAAAAACCTGCTTAGTTACAATATTTTATCATCCGTAGATTTATCAATTGCAGCAAAGAAATACAGTATTTCATTTCCATCTTTATTTTGTTTATAATTAGCAGGAGTGAAAATTAGTTCATACTCGAGTTATAAAAATACGATTTATTAGTATTATTAATATGCATTATTCTCGACTCATTACAGACATAATTGGCTGGCTTAAAAGTGTATGGATGGAATTTGAACAAACCCACTTTCACTTAAGTTGATTTTAGAAATGGTGTAACAGTCTAATGGACATTTAATTAATACATGGACACATTCATCCATTCATTTAAAAGATTCGTGAGTCGTGCGAGTGAAAAAGGCAGGGTATCAGATGTTAGCAATAAGAGGGCTTTTCTCAGGTGTGAATTGTTGAAAGGTTTGTAATGTAGAGCATGATGACCGGTGTGACGAGAAGCAGATCGACAAAAAGAAGTGAGAGACGAACACAGCTTATAACAGCAGGAAAGGTAGGAAGAGTCAATAAGAGGGACAGTGAAAATAAAGATTGAGTGGTGCACATTGGTTGTATAAAGCCAGAAGCAATCAGTTTAACATTGAAAAATTGTAATTTTCTTCTGGAGTATTTAAATTTTAAACAGTTTAAAAATATATATTGTCAGTGTAATTTAAATATTGTTTTCATTCAATTTATTAATGACATATAGGGATTGCATTGAAATTAGTAATTACTCAAATTTAAAACCACATCACAGTAATTGTCTTTGAGTAATACTCTTTGGTTCTATTCGGTTAAGTCACGTAGGTAAAAAATTAAACAACAAAAATCACGACGTTTCGGCCACAACACAAGCGGCCTTCATCAGGTGAAGAGATCAGGCTGTCTCGAGGACAGCGCTGGAGTGAAACACAGCCACGCTCAGACCGCGGACCTTTAAGCTGTGTGCGAGCAAACAAGGTGCCTTGACAAAGGAATTAGCATAAAAATTAGCATTTGATTGGCCGACTTTGGAAAAGAGGTGGTGTACGTGCCGGTGGACTTGCCGTTTGGCGCGGGGGGGGGGGGGAGTTTACCTATTGATGGTGTGAAAAGGGAATTTATAAGAGCTGCAAAAAGTTTGGGGTACCACTACTTGAAAAATATACTGTACCATTGAAATTAGTTTAATGTTTAGTTCGATTTAGAACATCTTTCCAATGGTTGCTTAATTTGAAACCATCTTCTCGGTTGAAATTGTGTCCGTGTTTGTAGATCTGAATTGCCTCGTGAACAAATCTCTGATAAAAACCCGTGGGTTTGCAAAGAACCTTGGTATCGGAGAAAATTATATCGTGATCACCCACAGCGTTGTAACAGTGATCAGCCACAGCAGAAGAATTCGTTATGCCGTGTTTCAAATCTGATTTGTGCTCGCGAATTCGGTCACATCCCTCCCTAAAACCTTGTGCTGCAAGACCCCCTAGATTCTATGGTCTTCCCAAGGTTCATAAAGAAGGCACCCCACTACGACCCATCGTATCCACGATCAACTCCCCTACCTATAGACTGGCCCGTTTTCTGTCAGATACCTTGCTGCCTTTCACTGGCAAGACCGCCTCAGCAGTACTTAACTCAGCCCAATTGGTCTCTATGGTCAAAGACGTTGTACTGTCCCCTGACGATATCCTTGTCAGCTTCGATGTGGTCTCTTTGTTCACCAAGGTCCCAGTACCTGATACCATTGAAATAATTGAAAATTTGGTCCAACATGGACTAGACCCCGACACACCTGCACTGGTTAGGCACTGCCTCAACAATACCTACTTTACTTGGAATGGCTCCTTTTACAAACAAAATGAGGGTACCCCCAGGGGATCCCCCTTGTCACCAGTGATAGCCAATATTTTCATTTTGAAATTTGAATCAGACACCATCCAGACTTCCACCCTCAGACCTTCCCTGTGGAAGAGATATGTGGATGACACTTTCGTCATTTGGCCACATGGCCTCCCAGCTCTGAACCTTTTCCTACACCACATCAATTCCAGACATCCTGCCATCAAATTCACCATGTATGTGGAAAAAGATGGCAAGCTACCATTCTTAGATGTTCTGTTTGAGAGGAGACCTGATGGCTCATTGGGGCATTCTGTCTACAGGAAACCCACCCACACAGATTCCTACTTGAAACCTGATTCCCACCACCACCCAGCCCAAAATAATTATCTCATCAAAACTTTATACCATAGGGCTCATTGCATTTCGGACCAACACCACCTGACCAGTTAATTAAAACATGTACACCTGGCCCTCAAAAGGAATGGATACTCTGACCGTACCATCCGCCAAGCTGTTTCTCCCTCCATACAGAAACAACCACTTGGTACTCCGGTCAAAACCATCACACTACCATATATAGCAGGCATTACTAAAAAGATTTCCAAAATTCTAAACAAACACAAGATTCAGGTCAGGTTCAATACAGTACACAAAATTTGTGATCTGATCCCATCCGTGAAGGATGTCATTCCTGACTTACAGTACCCTGGGGTTTACAAATTAAGTTGTACCTGCGGTGATTGCTATATCGGGGAGACAAAGCAACATGTCTCTGACCAAATTCGCGAGCAAAAATCAGATTTGAAACACGGCATAACGAATTCTTCTGCTGTGGCTGATCACTGTTACAACGCTGTGGGTGATCACGATATAATTTTCTCCGATACCAAGGTTCTTTGCAAACCCACGGGTTTTTATCAGAGATTTGTTCACGAGGCAATTCAGATCTCCAAACACAGACACAATTTCAACCGAGAAGATGGTTTCAAATTAAGCAACCATTGGAAAAATGTTCTAAATCGAACTAAACATTAAACTAATTTCAATGGTACAGTATATTTTTCAAGTAGTGGTACCCCAAACTTTCGCAGCTCTTATAAATTCCCTTTTCACACCATCAATAGGTAAACTCCCCCCCCCCCCCCGCGCCAAACGGCAAGTCCACAGGCACGTACACCACCTCTTTTCTAAAGTCGGCCAATCAAATGCTAATTTTTATGCTAATTCCTTTGTCAAGGCACCTTGTTTGCTCGCACACAACTTAAAGGTCCGCGGTCTGAGCGTGGCTGTGTTTCACTCCAGCGCTGTCCTCGAGACAGCCTGATCCCTTCACCTGATGAAGGCCGCTTGTGTTGTGGTCGAAACGTCATGATTTTTGTTTTATTTTTTACCTACGTGACTTTACCGAATAGAACCAAAGAGTATGGATCCTTGCAGTCACGAAAGCTGTAAATCTAGAATTGTCTTTGATTAACTTTAATAATGCATTCTGAAAAATGTGTTCGCTACAGCTTGAGAATATACTGCATACAATTCAGATTTGTTTTTCTATCTTTTTACATAATTGGGAATAATTTGGAGACATTTGTATAATTATTGCACATTATATCTTAAAATTTATTTTTAATATAACAGTAAACATACAAACCTTCAATTTGCATATTTACAATGTTTATTTTCATATTATATTATCTGTGTGTGGCCATGCTTGTGTATTTTTATGACAAGACAATCATGAATTTTAAAAAAACATTATTACCCAATGGCATGAAACAATTTGTTTCGTTTTTGTTATAAGGTCAAAGCGTCATCATGCCTTCTATGCTACCATACCTCACGATTTCTGCTGGATACTATAAATATTATCGTCAACGCTTGGTCTTACGACCACATGGTATGAGTTTTTACTTTTCAATGCCAGTATTTTAGTGTTACTATGATTCTTGTCTCAGTGTGGTCCACCTATATATAAAAAAGTGATATTCCAAGCTTCCTAATCGCTTACCATATCCTTCCTTGAATTTGCCACCATCTGCCATGGGCACCTGTACCCCGATGTCAGACACTTGTTTTTCTAAAGTACAGCTCTCTGACATGCACAGTAACATGCCATTTATCCTTATCTGTGTACATACAGGGTGCTTTTAAAAAATGTTAACACTTCTGAGAATTTGCAACAATACCACTAGAAATGTGCCTCTGGGCTCTGGAGACCACCTGGATAAGATTCCAGGCCACGTGTCGACAATGATGCCGAACAAGTGGAGACTCTGACTTTTTGAAGCTATGAACATACATTTGTTATGTTACAGTGTGTTATCTCTTCTTTTTCCATTAAAAACGATAGTCCCATGTAAGTGTTAATATTTTTTTAAGCACCCTGTATTAGTACAAGTCACCCTGTATCAGTTTGATGTTTCTGTAATTTAATTGTAATTGAACTTTGATCAGTCTAAAAGTATCTGCCTGAATCGACTTATGCTACAGAACATGTATGTATTGTCAATTTATGTTCTTGAAATATGTTGTTGTTTTATTGTTACAAAGTTTTGTTGTGCTTATTTCTACTTGCTTTATTGTTGTACTTTATTTACGTTTCTTTTGTTATTTACTCATTGCCACACACAATATAGGACATGATTGCTTTATCACCTGGTGAAGCAAAAAACTCGACTTGACTGGAACATACATCACACCTGCCTCACAAACCTGTCTTTTAATACAGAAGTTGACCTCTCTTCTTCCCAAGCGGTGTATTTCATTAATCAAAATCCATCATGTGAATGGAATAATATATTTTACTCTACATATTTTACTGTGCATATCATTGTCTAATTATATAAAGTCACGTACTATATCCACAGTATTTGTTGATGAAGCATAGACAGCGGTGCACAAACAAATAAAAAAAACTCAGTCATCAATAACGCTAGCCATGAAAGTAAAAACACATAAAATAGGCGACATTAGGAAATGACCCTTATTTGTAGCAGATATAATCTAATACAAAATATATTTTCATTAAGATCTGAATTTGTTGTGCTATAAAGAAGGGTGATTACCCAAAACGTCGCCAATTCAATGTTTCCTTATAAGGCATCATTATTGATGAATGGGTTGAGTTAGATTTTTTCCATATCCACATTCTCACTTCTAAATGACACCCGTGATAAAGATACATAGGGTACATGCCTAACCACTGCTGTCAACTTCACTTGAGGAAAGCTCTTATCGAGATCCTGCAGTTCTTCCTCAGCACCTACAACTGCCCAATAGCTGCAATGCCTCAAGCCACAAGCCAACAAACATGCATCACCTGCATAACCCAAGTTTCTGAATTACTCATTACCCATTGCCACACACAATATAGGACATGATTGTCTAAAACTGTCTTCCCTCTTTCTGTCTAGAAATGCTGAAGCTGCTAAATAACTGATCTGTAGCAGATTACCCAGCAGTTGCTACTCTCCTTCCAGTTCTTGTGTTTGTGGATGGTATTGTTCTGCTGGAGGCTCATACACTATATATTAGGAAGTACTATTATTGGGATTGAATGGTGGGGCATTGGTTAGCGCACTAAGCTGTGAACCAACCAACCTGAATTCAATTACGATACTGGCCACAGTCAGCATCAGTGATGAGTGACATCTGAACCAGGCCTGACCCCCATGCACCAACCACTACTGACCAGTTTAATGAAGTATAATGAAACTACCCAAATTCACGATGTGGTGTGGGGAGTCCATCATTCATCAGTGGATTAACTAAGGGCTGTAAGTTTGTATTTATTTATCTATTATTATTGCACAATGAATGGCCTCAGGTTCCCACACTATGATGTTGTGTATACTACTGGCCCACAGGAGACATGTGACTGCAATAGTTGCACTTCATGAGGGACCATGCAACCCCAAATCAAAAGTAATTGTCCACAAATTTCACCAACTGTTAATTTTGCTGCTGCCAATTCTTCGCAATGAGACGAAGGGATAGGAGGATAAATGTTACATTTTAAATTGTAATGCAAGTAGCACTTGAAACAAAAAAACAGCATTATAATTTCAACAGCCCCAGCTTAATTTATATGCAACAAACAATGTACAAGTCAAACATACTGACCAATGTCAAATTCAACAAGACTGTTAATGACATTCAAAACACACAGTTGTAAATTTATTCACAGGTTAATTTTCTCCCCAGAGGCAGTTTCAGTGGAAATTATGTTGGACTGCATCCATAATAAATGCAGGGATTATCCGAGGGGGAAATTTAAATGTGTGAATAGGAGCCAATGAGAACGCAAACAAGCGTATAGGTCATCTGAACAGCAATCTAAATATGTGCAGCATAGGCAATATAAACTAAACACATGCAAAAAGAACACAATTATACATCAATTGTGGTTGAATTATTCCACATTTCAATGTATAGTTCTCTGTCATCGGATGCATGTGCCTCGTGATGTGGTGCCATTAAAAGTGTTCTAAAATGCATAATAAATTAAGTCAAGGATCACAAAGGAATTTGTAAATATAGATTTTAAAGAATTATGTGGGACAATTATGCAAATTTATAACATCTCTCAAGTCCTGACAGGCAGACCATTTCTCAGCCAGCCCAGGAATTACAGAAACGTCCCCAATTGCAATCGTGCAAAAAAAGCTGTTCTCTCCATAAAACATAAAAACTGCTGACTGTCAAGAGACCTTCAATGTACATCTTTTTCCAAAAACAAATCTGTTCAACTGCCAATAAAAGCTGCTTCCTCCCAGTCAACAAATCTGATTGACTGTCCCAAACGTCATGTTTTTAAATTGGGGAAAGCATTAACCTTAAAATAATTTGAAATTCCATACAAATTCCCATTCTGGTAAGATTGACATATTTAAAACATTCTGTAAGATGTCACAATGGAGTTTCAGACCACCTCAACACCAAGGGCTGAGGTACAAAATTTGACTATCCTTAAGTTGAATTTGAATCGTATCATTCTCACACAGAAAATAATAACATTTATAATTACACAATCTAATGCATAAATCACAAGTGAGGCACCATTTTCATGAAAAAAACCCAAAGTAATGTTTTGAAATCTTAATAATTAGCACATGCTATTCCATTGTAAATGTAAAACATACCAACTTGCAAAACTTGGAACCCTTAAAATTACAACAATATCGTGTTATTGTGCAGTTATGTGGAATAGTGGTCAGCATAGTTACCATGGATTTCGGACTCCCTGCCTTTCATCCAAGACTCGCATGGGCAGTGAGCGAACACTGACATGTCGGTTTAAGACATAGGCTTTCGCGACCAATATTATTAATAATAAAGGTTTTCGGGTTAGATCACGTTATTTATAAATGTGTCACAACCCTCCACCACCCGACACGGTCACGTTGACAAAAGACAAATAGTTCACGTGACACATTTTTTACTAATTGACCGTGTCGAGTGGTGGAGGGTTGCGATACATTTATAAATAACGCGATCTAACCCAAAAACCTCTATTATGAACTGACATGATGGTTTACGCTGTGCCAAATGGATGCCTTTTGGAAATGTA
The DNA here is from genome assembly GCF_048934315.1 of Petromyzon marinus. Classification (NCBI taxonomy): domain Eukaryota; kingdom Metazoa; phylum Chordata; class Hyperoartia; order Petromyzontiformes; family Petromyzontidae; genus Petromyzon; species Petromyzon marinus. The sequence goes on from NC_133671.1 coordinate 11,427,619, forward strand.
ACACTAATTTGAAGATCGCTTATGTTTATTATTTGAGTATTCATTTTTCGATTTAAAGCCTCTGTGGTAGTAGCTACATTGGAGAAACCAAACGACATATCTCGGACCGCATCTGCGAACAAAAAGCAGACTTGAAACACGGTAGGGCGAACTCCTCTGCCGTGGCAGATCACTGTTATAATTCAGTGGGCTCACATGACATTGACTTCTCCAAGATGGAGGTTCTTTGCAAACCAACCGGCTACCATGAGAGATTCGTTCATGAGGCCATTCACATATACAAGCACAGAGACAATTTCAACCGAGAAGATGGATTCTGGCTTAGTAACCATTGGAAAGATGTTTTAAACCATTTCTGTTCTTAATTAATTGTATTTTACGATGACCTTCAGACCGCAGCTCTTTCGCCAGCATTGACTCTTAATACCTCTCACACCACGGTTAATGGTATGGTTTACAACATGGAGTATAATAGCGCCTCGCAGCTGTCTCTCTCCCCCTCCTCTGTTCCGACCATGGATGAACTCGTCCGTCTGAACAGGGCCCGTAGCTATCCGTGGTGCTAAAGTTGAGGGTAAGAATCCACCCATTTGTTCACCATATACCATTGTGATATATAACGACTTATTGTTGGTAGCTTAGCTGATTGGAGAATATAGAGTTTATTGATAACATTAAGGTAATTTATATTTTAGTTTTTTATTGGTTCACTATATAGTACTGTGAATAGCTCAGATGTGTAGGCCTTGACTTCAACATAGTCGTTTCTGTGACCAGTCACTAGCTAATCACTCAGTTATTTCAATGCTAAATTCGCCTAGTTATTTCAATGCTAAATTCTCCTGTTTGATTTGTACTAAGTGCCTCGGTGAATGTGTATGCTCTGACTTTAACGTAGCTATTTCTGTGACCAGTTACAAGCTAATCACTCAGCTATTTCAATGCTAAATTCTATGCTAATTCCTTTGTCAAGGGGTGCCTCTGCAGATGTGTATGCTTTAACTTAGCTATTTCAATGCTAAATTCTATGCTAATTCCTTTATCAAGGGGTGCCTCTGCGGATGTGTATGCTTTAACGTTTAACATAGCTATTTTTGTGACCAGTCACAAGCTAATAACTCAGCCATTTCAATGCTAAATTATATGATAATTCCTTTGTCAAGGCGCTTTGTTTCCTCTCACACAGCTTAAAGGTCGTGATCTGAACGTGGCTCTTTCACTCCAGCGCTGTCCTACCAGACAGTCTCGTCCCTTCACCTGATGAAGGCCGCTTGTGTTGTGGCCGAAACGTCGTGAGAATATTATTGTGTTATTTTATTTTATCAATTTATTATTTCATTCTCATTCTACGTGACTTTACCGAAAGAACCAAAGAAGTTGAGTATTCATGTTAAGATAGTGTGTATAAAAAAAATAAACTGAAACGTGGAATGTCTTCGTAACATTATAACTGAAACGTGGAATGTCTTCGTAACATTATAACTGTATTGTGCTATTATTTTATTCTCATTCTACGTGACTTTACCGAAAGAACCAAAGAAGTTGAGTATTCATGTTAAGATAGTGTGTATAAAAAAAAATAAACTGAAACGTGGAATGTCTTCGTAACATTATAACTGTATTGTGCTTTGGAATTATTGAGTCGTTCCCAGAAGGGTACTTAGAGATTCGTGCGGTACATACCAAGCTACCAAGCTGTCTCCTCTCTAATCTAGATTTGCCCACTTCAGTAATTGTTTCTTGCTGTGGTTGTCCCACCTGATGACGGACGCTTGTGTTGCGCCCGAAATGTCGTGATTTAATTTATTTTATTTTATACCTACGTGACTTCACCGAAAGAACCAAAGAGTATGTCTCCTCGCTTTCAAAGATTTGCTACTTAAATAAACGTCGTTGCAGGTCATATACCCACAGTTTCTCTTTTAAACAAAAGGGACTTGGAACATGTATCAGGATCTAGGCAAGGGACTTAATTAAACTAATAATACAAGGTAGAATTTCACATACAATATGTATTATTAAATTATATCCAGTTGGTGGCCGTGCAAGCCCTTTGTGTTAAGATAAATACATTCATGACCTGTTTCAGACATCTTCCATGGATTTCATGTTAGTTATATCAGATATCCCACATTAATTGAATGAACTGCGTACTGCATGGCATATTAATTTGTTATGTATGAATTGTATAATATTCAGTTAAGAAAAATCATATACTGTACAGTCATAGTTTCCATGTATTGGCAAGAGTAGTGAACCACAGTATTTATATTGTAGGTGTTCCAGGCTCACTAGCTTGTTAAAAAGGTGTGTCTGATTAGTTTGATAACCTATCTTCCATTCTTTTGTGTTACTGGTCAGTAAAAACTGATTAATTTCATGAATGCCACCTTCTGTTTTTTTATGTTGCTTTGCAATATTATCGGACACTGTATGTTAAACATATTTCTCACCGTACAAAGCCAACCATGCTGATATGAGGTGTGGGTGAAGGATAACATTAAACACAACGCAGTTATAAAAAAAATGAGTTTTCAATCTAGATTTAAAAGTGCATAATGCCCCTGGCACCACTACACCTGACATCAGGGCAGCCATGCAGAGACATGCTCTGCATGTGAGCAAACCTATGATCTGACTTACAATCATTGTAGTCTAAGGAGACACTTGCGGGTTATCGTCGAGCAACGAGTGATGTTATAATTTGCGACCTCAACAGATCCGTGTACAACCAAGACTTGATCGTGCGAGACACAATAAATTACACCAGGGAGTGCCCGCAAGCTGGTGCAGTGCATGGCTTTGTCATCCATCAACGCAGGTGGGAGACACCACCCGCGGCTTAACCACCACGACTCTACCATGTTGGAGTCCTGGTGTGATAACACAGAACCTCACAACTACTCCAGAGACACACACATTATTTGCCCGAGTGGCTGAGGTATTTTCGTGTTGAGAGAGAAAAAAAACATGGCATTCCTCCAATAGTCTCGGCTGAACAGCTGCCAGAAATATAAACACTGGCAAAAATTGATGGGGCAAACAACAATTTGCCCTATAAATGGCATCTCAATTGATGACATCGCGTCTTCTTTCGCACCTCCGATTAGCACAGTTGGCTACATACGGTGCAAAAGAAGTTCAACATACATACAACACCTCATGAGATATGGGCCAACAACATTGTGTCTATTAACAATTAAATAGCACTATCATTCTGAAAGACACACCTAAGCCATACAGAATCACATGAAAGTGAGCTCTGATGTTGACCCTCGCATACACTAGACTGAGTTGCATTTGCATCTACATTTGGGAGTTGAGTTTTATTGTAACAAGCATGTATTGATTTGTGATACAGATTAAAGACTGATTTATTTAATTTATTTGTCTATTTTCATTAGAGGATCCCTTTGGTTTTGCATATCATGTTTTTTAAATTTTTGGGGGGAAAAGTAAATTAATTGGATAGTTGAGTAAGTATTTTGATCGACAATATTAAACCCTAGACAATGATAATTATTACTACTGTGTGTTTTAAATCGCTGTGCTGCTGTATATTGTTCAGCATGCGTTGTTTCCCACCATGTGCTTGAACTCAGCTCCGGAAATCAGGATTGAGTTTTTTTTTTAATTCCAGTTCCTCAATTTAAGTACTTGGATCAAAAACGTCAGACATCATCAAACAACACCTACCTGCACTACAGCTGCCTACTTATGGGCAAAATCTAATTATGGGCAAAATCGAAGAATTTTCCATGGCACCATATCACTTCAGGAATAAACGTACATTTTTTTCTGAGGTGTGAAGCATGACAACTCACTTTAAGATTAAGTTTATATTACAGTAGTATATTATTGTAATGTCCATTAAAATAAATAACAGAAGCCAAAGCATCAAGAGAGACCAGGGCTCTATATGGGACATATTCAAGAATTGTACAAACATACTGTTTAGATGGAATTCTATTATGTTTGTGTAGAGATCCTACCTCTTATGGAATCGAATAGATAAGCAATGTGTTCTTCGGACACCTATACTCTTCGGTTCTATTGGGTAAAGTCACGTAGGTAAAAAATTCAATAACAAAAAAATCACGAGACGTTTCGGCCACAACACAAGCGGCCTTCATCAGGTGAAGGGACGAGACTGTCTGGAGGACAGTGCTGGAGTGAAAAAAGCCACGTTCAGATCACGACCTTTAAGCTGTGTGAGAGGAACAAAGCGCCTTAACAAAGGAATTAGCATAGAATTTAGCATTGAAATAGCTAAGTTAAAGTATACACATCCGCAGAGGCACCCCTTGACAAAGGAATTAGCATAGAATTTAACATTGAAATAGCTGAGTGATTAGCTTGTAACTGGTCACAGAAATAGCTATGTTAAAGTCAGAGCATATACATTCACCGAGGCACCTAGTACAAATCAAACAGGAGAATTTAGTGAAACACAACCACGCTCAGACCGCGGACCTTTAAGCTGTGTGCGAGCAAACAAGGTGTCCTGACAAAGAAGTTAGCATAAAAATTAGCATTTCATTGGCCGATTTTAGAAAAGAGGTGGTGTACGTGCCGGTGCACTTGCCGTTTGGCGCGGGGGGGGGGGGAGTTTACCTATTGATGGTGTGAAAAGGGAATTTATAAGAGCTGCGAAAGTTTGGGGTACCACTACTTGAAAAATATACTGTACCATTGAAATTAGTTTAATGTTTAGTTCGATTTAGAACATCTTTCCAATGGTTGCTTAATTTAAAACCATCTTCTCGGTTGAAATTGTGTCTGTGTTTGTAGATCTTAATTGCCTCGTGAATAAATCTCTGATAAAAACCCGTGGGTTTGCAAAGAACCTTGGTATCGGAGAAAATTATATCGTGATCACCCACAGCGTTGTAACAGTGATCAGCCACGGCAGAAGAATTTGTTTTGCCGTGTTTCAAATCTGATTTGTGCTCGCGAATTCGGTCAGAGACATGTTGCTTTGTCTCCCCGATATAGCAATCACCGCAGGTACAACTCAATTTGTAAACCCCGGGGTACTGTAAGTCAGGAATGACATCCTTCACGGATGGGATCAGATCACGAATTTTGTGTACTGTATTGAACCGGACCTGGATCTTGTGTTTGTTTAGAATTTTGGAAATCTTTTTAGTAACGCCTGCTATATATGGTAGTGTGATGGTTTTGACCGGAGTATCAAGTGGTTGTTTCTGTATGGAGGGAGAAACAGCTTGGCGGATGGTACGGTCAGAGTAACCATTCCTTTTGAGGGCCAGGTGTACCTGTTTTAATTCACTGGTCAGGTGGTGTTGGTCCGAAATGCAATGAGCCCTATGGTATAAAGTTTTGATGAGAAAATTATTTTGGGCTGGGTGGTGGTGGGAATCAGGTTTCAAGTAGGAATCCAGTGATAGCCAATATTTTCATGGAGAAATTTGAATCAGACGCCATCCAGACTTCCACCCTCAGACCTTCCCTGTGGAAGAGATATGTGGATGACACTTTCGTCATTTGGCCACATGGCCTCCCAGCTCTGAACCTTTTCCTACACCACATCAATTCCAGACATCCCGCCATCAAATTCACCATGTATGTAGAGAAAGATGGCAAGCTACCATTCTTAGATGTTCTGTTTGAGAGGAGACCTGATGGCTCATTGGGGCATTCTGTCTACAGGAAACCCACCCACACAGATTCCTACTTGAAACCTGATTCCCACCACCAGTTACAAGCTAATCACTCAGCTATTTCAATGCTAAATTCTATGCTAATTCCTTTGTCAAGGGGTGCCTCTGCGGATGTGTATGCTTTAACTTAGCTATTTCAATGTTAAATTCTATGCTAATTCCTTTGTCAAGGGGTGCCTCTGCAGATGTGTATACTTTAACTTAGCTATTGCAATGCTAAATTCTATGCTAATTCCTTTGTCAAGGGGTGCCTTTGCGGATGTGTATGCTTTAACTTTAACATAGCCATTTCTGTGACCTGTCACAAGCTAATCACTCAGCCATTTCAATGCTTAATTATATACTAATTCCCTTGTCAAGGCGCTTTGTTTCTTCTCACACAGCTTAAAGGTTGTGATCTGAACGTGTCTTTTTTCACTCCAGCGCTGTCCTCCAGACAGTCTCGTCCTTCACCTGATGAAGGCCGCTTGTGTTGTGGCTGAAACGTCTCGTGATTTTTTTGTTATTTTATTTTTTACCTACGTGACTTTACCCAATAGAACCAAAGAGTATGGATCCTTGCAGTCACGAAAGCTTTAAATCTTCGGACACCTGTCTCTTCACCTTTTTTTTTGCACAACCCATTGGCCCCAAGGGCTTCTGAGAGCATATCATATTAGCAGCATTGATTGAGTAGAATCAAACTCTGGACTGGCATCGACACACAGTGCCTTACCAGCAGTCAGGCCCGCTTAAAGCATTGGTTTAAAATACCAATATGGATACACATCTAAATTGTATTTTGTTGGTTATTAAACAGATGTTTGGTTTATTTAGTATTACCCACAATACACTTTGAGGTCACGTAATAATATTTTTGTTCGAATGTTTGTTTTTCTCTAAGCAAATTGTTAGGAACTTGGGGAAGCTTTATTTTGCCGATATTTCCCTATTCACAACCTCGTGAAAACACATTCCATTCGTATTTTAAAGATAACGAGGAAAAACACTAGCATTCCACTACCATTACTGCACATGCATTAATGGCATTAAGTCAGCGCTTATCTAGAATACAATGTGCATAATACAGATGATATTCACAGACTGAAGCTGTGTGAAAATGCCAAAAGCAGTGATTATGCACACTGGGGTTTTGTAAACAACACTTGTCTTCAGAGGGCAAGGTTCACGCTATAAATCTGCACTTGGTCCATTTCTGACTGGATTCATGGTAGGACATAATTAACATCAGTGGCTGGAGTGCAAACAGAGAGGCCTTCAATTATGCCAATTGATAAACAAACTTGGGTTTTTGTATAGAAAAAAAAGTATTGGCTGAAAAAACATGCTTTGTTTGATCGGCTCCTTGATAAGCTTTGCAATTATGCAAATACATGAGAGATGTTGAAGGGAAAATTAGACCTGAAACATCAAAAAAATGCGAATGCTTGACTTTTAAAGAAATAAATTATTCATTAATAGGTTTATGATTACTGTTGATTATGTGCAATCATTCAGTAATTGCATAAAAATTGTTTATTAATGTAATATGCAGTGCAAATCTTTTTTTTATGTTTACAGGGAAGTTAATCGATTTGAAAGGTGTTTTGTGAGCATCTTTGTTTAATGAGAAAGTCAGCACAAAGTGTTCTCAAAATGTCAATCTATTAAAACGAGGGTTGTATCCCCCCTTTTAACTAAAGTGGGAAAATCCAAACAAAAACACTTTAAAAACACAAACCGAACATTTTGTTCAGTGTGTGCATTTTAACATGTATACGAACAACACTAAAAATGTCCGGTCAACCACAAGCTGTAAGAATAGGTTTTACCCTAGTCTTATAACTTGTAGTAATAACAATAATAGTATGGCGATTAAAATCACACCTCTGATATTGGTTTTGAAGTCAAATTTTTAGTTGATGTCGTGACAGTCGTAAGGTTTCAAACTCAAATCTCAACTGAGGATAACATATCGCCATGTATTCTTGTGGGGTAACATTGATTGTCAACAGTTAGTGCCCTATGAATATATATGCCCCCCACAAAAATAGGAATGCGGAATATTCACCACTGATTCAGGGCTGTAAAGCAGAGATGTGCATCAACCTGTATTATTTGATTAAAAATAAGTAATATTTAAAAAATATTTTTTTAAACACGCTTTAATGAAATGTACCGTACTTGTAATGGCAAAACTCCACGACTCCAGGAAGTGGCCCCGAAGCTTGCCATAACGTAAGGGACCGTGGTGATTTACAGCCTAACGTGAGTTGAGCGTGGACAATTAGACCCAAGCCGAAAGATAACATATAAAAAAGATAATTATTTTTTTTAAATGATATAATATAGTATTGTCATCAATATGACATAAGTATACCAAGTTTGCAGTCGATACCACATTGGGAAGTGGGTTAAAATTGAGCTACAATATTTGAGGATACGACAACAACAGACAGTGAGTGAAATAAAAGCGTGTAAAAACACTTGTTTGTGATAATTGTAATATACAAGTAAATATCATCATCATTAGACCTCTTTTGCCAGTACCAAAATATAATAATAGGGGTTTTCCCCTTTTTTCTGGCAACAAAACTGAAACCTTTTTACGAGGATTCATGTCTGCATTAACCACAATACCTTCAGTCAAAATGCAAACAAAAAAAACATACTATGATAATATATGCATTGTCCTTGAAACTGATTGGTCCACACCAAGGGTCGGCTTTCTTTTGAGCCTCGACCCAATTGGTGCTCGACCGCATGACGCCAATTTTGATCGAAAAATATGCACTATGAACATCCATTTGAACTTTCTTTCATTTGTTTTAACCAAAGCTATGAGCAGTTGCATTTGAAGTTTTTCAGGGGTGTTGAATGTACGTATGATAAAGATTTTAAAATCTGAAAGTTTTATAAAGGGCTTTTTGGGAAAGATTTATATCCAGGGATGCTGCCATGGTGCAATGGTTAGTACAGTCGACTTACAATTCAGAGGTCAGCAGTTAAATCTTCCCACATGGCAGTTTAAATGGAGCATTTTCTTAAATGAGTAAACCACAGTTACGTGATGGCGTGCCGTGCCTTAAAGCATGATTACGCCCACCATTTTCAAAACGTCTGGCCAGGGTGGAAGAGGAAGCCAAAATACCCTCTGGGGGATTTCTAGTGCTACCTCTAGCGGAGGCCCTTCCACCAGCATTGGCCGATGAAGCAATTGCAGGGCTACACCTTTACCACCATTTATAATTATCCATTGCAACCCATAGAAAATCTTCAGGGAAGAGTAGATCAACTGCCAAGAGGTAGATCATTGATGCTATATAGCCAATACAAGGCACATATATTGGAAAGGTTGGAACCTGAGATCAAGTAGCTCAAGTTTCAACTAGATAAGCGCATTAATTAAAGAATGTTTATAGTGTAGAAGTCTAAAGTCAGACATTATGAAGCCATTTGGCAAACCAATAAAGATCTGGCTCAATGGATAACAAATCTCACATTTGCGTCAAATCTCACAATGGCAGAGTGGAACTCATAGATGCCTTTCCAGCAACAATCCAAATTCCGAAAATATCAGAAGAAAAATAATTACTTGCAGAACCATTATATCTACTGCATACTTTCTGTGGTTGTGCTGTACAGCTAAATTTAGTTCCTAAAGAATCTCCAAGCACGTGAAGCGAAACGTCGGCCATCATACCGAATAACTTCCGGTGCAACCCGAAAACGCAAAGTACTGCTTTGTTCAATGCTGCTTGTCATTCTTTCCATTTCTGATTCATATATCATGGTGGGTCACATACAATGATTGAAAACATTCTCTTGAAAGCACATTCGTACGTTGCTTTTCATTCTCAAAATAAGTATTACAAAATACTCCATTCTGCACTCATCCACCATTTGATAATTCAGTCCTTATTTGTCTTTCAATTATTTATATAAACATACATACGTAGTGTAGCAGCGCCGACTGGCGACCAGGAGTTGCAATTGCGGGTGTACCCTCCCAAGGGGAAGAACTGGGGCAAGGGTCATGGAAGGGATAAGAACTGGGTCAAGGGTCATGGAAGGGATCCATCTCCCAGAACCAGTTAGATGGTTGGAGAAGGGGGGCGTGACCAGGGCTGGGCCGGGCCCGACTGGAAGCATAAAAGGGGGCGAGAGAGGGAGCTCGGGGCTCTCCGTGGAATCAGGGTCGTCTCGCCGTGGAAGTTGTCCTCGTCGTCGCCATCGTCAATGCCGTCCTTGTCATCACCCTACGTCGCCAGTGCTGGATAGTCATCCAGCTATCCAGTCAGTTAGCACCATCGAGCTTGGCGGTCAGCGTTATATTATGTGCTCAGTGAGTCGTGATCAATATATAAAAAAAAATAAAGAAGGTGTCTCTACAGTTACTTTCTCCGGAGTCCTACATTACATTTGGGGTCGAAAGTGAAAAATTACGTCTAAAAGTCAAAAGAAGAAAAACCCACCTGTGTCGACTACGGATGAGGGGGATGACTATGAGGTGACCAGGTCGAGCACCTTGCGGGCACGGGAATAGCGGCTGTGGAGTCGGGGGGGATGGTCGCTGATCCTCCAGAGCTACGCACACTGGATGGATGGCGGGAGGTGGCGAGCCGCCTCAACCTCCTTGCGACCATCATGCAAGTGATTGCACAGCTGTCTGCGGCTGCGCCAGGCGGAGGAGCGACGGCGCGAGAGCCGCGCCAGATGTTGGAGCTGCCGCCAGCCGCCGATGTTCCCGCCACGGAGGACACGCGATCGCCGGCTGAGTGCGCGGCGCGGCCAACAGCCGCCATTTTGTGCGGAGCGCGGGAAGATGGAAAAGGCGCATATACTCCGGTGGTGCACGAAGGAGAAAGAATATGTTCAGTAGGCGGTTGAGGAGATGTTGGCTGCTAACATTATTTATCCCTCTACCAGCCCTTGTTGCACCCCCATTGTTCCAGTTAAACAACGGGATGGGAGCCTGTGGCTTTGCATCGATTTTTGCAAGCTAAATAAGGTCTCAGTAGCAGACGCATATCCACTCCCCCGGATGAACGATTTCCTGTACGCATTGTCGGGTGCACGGTTCTTCTCAATTCTTGATTTGTTATCGGGGTTTTGGCAGCTACCCCTTGACGAGGTTTCCAAACTGAAGATTGCATTCTGAACTCCCCAGGTACTATTCCAGTTTAACTGCCTTCCTATGGGGTTGCATTCTGTGCCAGCCACGTACCAAAGGCTAATGGAAATGGTCTTGGCAGGTCTACAATGGGACCCATGCCTCATTTATCTCGACGATGTCATTGTGTTCGGGCGCACTTTTGATGAGTGTTTGCAGAAGTTGCATTCTGTATTCGTCAGGATATGGGCAGCTAATCTCAAGTTGAAACTGGAGAAATGCCATTTGTTACAAACCTCTGTGCGATATTTGGGTCACATTGTCGGCACTTCTGGAATAGCCATGGATCCAGACAAAACGCCGTACATACGTGATTGGCCAACCCCCAAGTCGGTGGGTGAATTTAGCAGTTTTGTTGGGTCTGTGCCCTATTACCGACGGTTCATTCCTCAATTCGCGACAATTGCCAAACTGCTTCACGCTTTGACCGCTAAAAACCACAAGTTTCGATGGGGGGAGGAGGAGGAGGCTGCGTTCACCGCGCTGCATGATCACCTTGCTAACGCGCCTCTCCTTGGCTATCTGGATTTCTCCTTGCCATTCATATTAGATATGGATGCCAGTGATACGGCATAGGCGCTGTCTTGTCCCATGTAAAGAACGGTGTGGAAAGGGTGGTCACGTATGGTAGTCGCATCCTGTCCACTGCGGAGCAGCTCTATTGTGTAACCCGCAGGGAGCTTTTTGCCATGGTATATTTTATACAGCAATATAGGCTATATCTTTATGGCAGGCACTTTGTAACTCGCACGAACCACACGGCCCTCCAGTGCTTCTTGCGAATCAACCAGCCTTCCAGCCAGCTTTCGCACTGGCTGGAAATACTGCACGAGTACTAATTCAGGGTAGTTTACCGAAAAGGTCTGCGGCATTGCAATGCAAATGCACTGTTCCGCCTGCCGCCGGTGAGCGGTGTGCGTTCTCGGCGGGTGCTGCCTGGTGTAAACCACCTACGTCTGGGTCGCCACGGGTCGTGGCGGCGTCTAGAGATGCAGTACCAGCTGAGGGGGTTGCCGTAGGGGACAGCACATTGGGCCTCACGCACACCGAGTGGGGACCGCTGCAGGTGGAAGACGTGTCGTTGCTGAGCTTACGGCGCCGCACTGAGTCTGATCACGAAAATCTCGCTCCAATGAGAGTGTCCCGAATAGTCCTTCGAGAAGGACTTTTGATTAGGTGGAATGAGGGGCTGCAGCACCATTGTACAGTGGTTCCCACTGCCCTGCGGGGTAGAGTGACGCGAGTGATGTACGAAGATACATTTTTGCACCTTGGAGACCGGAAGACATTGTTGACACTGCAGTGAGATTTTTTATTGGCCGGGTATGTCAAACGATGTGTACCACCTAGTGAAGGGCTGTGCTGATTGTGCGCGCCGGAAACCACCGTTGAGAAGGGGTCAGCCTCCATTGCAATTCATCACGGTGTCCCGAACTAATTAATTGGTTGCGCTTGACATTCTAGGGCTGTTTCCGGCTACCCAAAAGCGGAATACATTTCTCCTGGTCGGTGTGGAATATTTTTCCCGGTGGCCAATGGCTTGGCCACTACCAGACCAATTGGCTGCTTCCATTGCCGACACTTTTTTGCATGGCTACGTGATGGACAAGAGAGCACCCGAGCAGCTTCTCACAGATCAAGGGCGCATTTTTTCGTCGAAGCTGCTGCGCGAGGTGTGCGATGCTCTGGGCACCAAAAAGATTAGAACTTCGCCATATCATCCTCAAAAGGATGGCATGGTTGGATGCCTGCACAGGACCTTACCATCGATGCTCTGTCAGGCTGTTAAGGAGGCACAGACGGACTGGGATTTGCACATTCCGGGAATTCTAGCAGATTACAGGATGCCCCACACCTCAATGGGATTTTCCCCGTTCTACCTTATGCATGGGCGAGAGAACGAACCACCCATGGAAGCTCAATTGGTCATGGCCTTGAAAGAAAAGACAGCCGCCATGCCTATGCCCATGCAGGTCATGCTTGGGCGGTTGTCCAAGGCACGCAAAGCGGCTAGAGGAAACTCCACGAAAGTGCAGGTGGCTAACAAAAAGAGTGCAGGGCGGCGGGAGTACGTGCTTCCATGGAAAGTTGGGGACAGAGCTTGGTTACACTGCCTGCAGGTACCGCCAGGTACGTCCCCCAAATTACACCGGCCATGGCGAGGTCCCGTTGAGGTGGTGGAGGTCGAAGGCCACAGTGTGTGTGGATACAGGCGGGGCATCGCCGTTGGTTTATTCACCCGTCGTGCCTGAAGACCTATGTTCATCCCCAGTTAGACAGTTCATCCCCAAATCCCGTACGGCCGGTGTCTGATGTGTCCGCCGAGCCGGGGCGGTGCTTCAGAAAAGTTGCGTTGTGCCGCCCGCAGGATCCGTGCCACGTCTGGGAATCCTCCCGAGGCTGCCTCAGGCGAAGGACCCCAGGCGGGAGTCTGGTCGAGTTCTTCTCATGATTCCAGGGAGGGGCTGAGCCCTTCAGGTCTTTTGTGCAAATCCCCAGAGCCCCAAGGAATACAAGACCCCGCCCAAGGTGGGGGACTGGCATCCAGAACCCTGTCCAAATGTGCAAAGTTCCATTAATCGGATGTCCCATCCTATGTTGGATATTTTTCAGGTCAAGAGTGGTTGTAAAGGGAATGTGCATCGGAATCATGTTCATTGAGGGACGGGTTATACATTTTTTTTTACTTTCCTCGCCCTTGCGGAGTGTTATTAGTGTTGTTATCGAACTGCGGGTCGTTGTTCCACCCTACTCATGATTATGTTTTGTTCTGCGGGATGTTGCTGTGTCTTAAATCTTGTTGCTGCTAAATATTACCCGGGACAGCTATCTTCTTAAAGGGGGGGGGGGGGGGGGGTGATGTGGTGTAGCAGCGCCGACTTGCGACCAGGAGTAGCAATTGCGGGTGTACCCACCGAAAGGGAAGAACTGGGGCAAGGGTCATGGAAGGGATAAGAACTGGGCCTCGGGGATTCCTTTTTAAGCTCCCAGAACCAGCTAGATGGTTGGAGAAGGGGGGTGTGGCCAGGGTGGGGCTGAGCCCTGCTGGAAGCATAAAAGGGGTCGAGAGAGGGAGCTCGGGGCTGTCCGTGGAATCAGGGTCGTCTCGCCGTGGAAGTCGTCCTCGTCGTCGCCGTCGTCGCTGCCGTCCTTGTCATCGCCCGACGTTGCCACTGCTGGATAGTCAGCGAGCTATCCAGTCAGTTAGCGCCGTCGAGCTTGGTGGTCAGTGTTATATTATGTGCTCAGTGAGTCATGTAGCGTGAGTACGAGTAATAAAAATAATGGTGCCTCTACAGTTACTGTCTCCGGAGTCCTACATTACACATATGTTACTCTGGTTTCCAGTTGTGTTCCTCCAACATTTTATTTTGATTTGCAAACTTTATGCTCATGGCTTGTTTTGCCCACATTTAACTTGAGCCTAACTTTGCAGCTCTATTTTTTTAATTCTTTATGTAACTAGTATCTCAGCAAAAAAAGTAGTGATTGATAATCCTTCGTCCATTTTTGTTCATACCCTTATATCCCTAATGTAATTTTTCAAAATATCTTCGAACGTTACTTTGAATAACTTTGGTGTAAGTGTATCTCCTCGACTGATTTGTAGTGTTGCTTTATTCGTACAATCTCAGTGCAAATATTCCATCCTTTAAATCAAATGAGTGCTGGATTTAGGAAATCTACCTTTTTTATATCACTGATTACATATAATAAACTGAAAAGGCAGTTTAGTAGAAAAGGATGCAAGTCATCCGAGCTCTCCTAAAAAAAGGCGTTGATAAAAAAATGTATAAAAATATGCATAAAACAAACACAACATAAAAATTAAACACATCTACATATACTGTATAGATACAGAGATATCAAATTAACCTACGATATATTCTAAACACATGACGAGCTACCACGCACCCTTAACGCATGCACAGGGGTCGGCAACCAAAATAACAAGGGCGGCAATGCACGTGAATACGAGACGGTGGTCCTTAATAAATAACGTCACGATGCAGTCCTTTAAAGAGCCGCATGCGGCTCCAGAGCTGAAGGTTATCAACCCCCTCACATGCACATATGCAATAATATACACGGATGTATGGTGCAGTATATATATAAAAGTGTGTACATTCTTGATTTGAAGCTTTCGCGACTGCAGGAATCCATACTCTTTGGTTCTTTCGGTAAAGTCACGTAGGGAGAAAAATAATAATAGATCACGACGTTTCGATCGCAGCACAAGCAATCGTCATCAGGTGGGACAACCACAGCAGTCTTTTCGTTAATCGAGGGATACCTGTACTCGAGGATGCACCCGTTGCTTAGCGACACCAACGCCCCCCCCCACCATCATCACAATCTCCCCACCCCCGGGGTGCCCCCCTCATGCGTGACAACCCCCTAGTGGCTGCCCCCCCCCCCGTCTCACCCTTTCATTGGCCCCACACAGCCGTCCCCTTCGTACACCCCCCCTCACTCAATCCCCCCTCCCCTCTTCCCCTTGCCCCCCCCCCCCACCACGCGCTGGACACGCGTGGACAGAGCAACCCAATGTGGCGCGTGCTCCCAGAATGACAGCACATCACGGCAATTAATGTACTGTATCTAAACACCTCTACTATATACACGGTATATGCAGTTATAAAACCACGTGTATAATCTATGATCAACATAAATGTGTCATTAACCCGCCACCACCCGCCACGGTAAATTAGTTACGTGATCTAACCCAACAACAAAACAACCTTGATTATGGATAATATTGGTCGCGAAAGCCTACTACGTGTTAAACAGACTGCATGTAGACTGTTGCAAGCACCAATTATGACCAACATGGCACAAGGAGGAGGGCAATGTAGCGAGTAGCCGGTTACACTTGGCCGTCTTTGTCTCCTCGGTACCGATGGTTACGCATCGGACGTTTAAGGTTGCATCAACCTCGGCGGGATGCTCAGGACCCTTTTCCAGATATCGCTGATGTTAGCCTTGGCCACGATTCAAGATCTTGTTCGCAGGCTTTGTTGTGCAGTACGCGGAAGCTGACTACCTACCGCATCACCACTTCTCCACGCATACATGTGATGAAGACAAAGATCCCCCATGTCGCCTTAACATATATGGGGCAAGTGCTGCTGGTGAGTGCACCTGTGAAGGCCGGCACTGTGGCACACGAGGTGGTAGGTGGACAGCACCACGCCCGGCCGCCTTTGTTTCCATAGTGACCATGTTTTACACATCGCACAGGTACTAATTTCAGGCTGAGTCGACCTAGGGGAGGCTCACTACTGGTTCAGAAAATCGTCACTGTTGTTGGCCATGAGCGTGGCCATGAGCGGGAATCAGGCTCGGGTCGCCGGATTCGTAGCGCTGCGGGCTACCCACTAGACCACCGCTCCCCTTACAACACACAGGCGTACACACAACACACATAAAGGCCTGCTTCACATATCGCTCCAAGCTGCCTTGCCTCTGTTGCCCCTCTCTCTCTTCCACTTTATCAGCATCCCCCACCATTCCCCACTGCCCCACCCTCCCTCCAATGCCCCTTGCTCCCTGTCTCCCAGAACCGTCAAGTCAGGAAATGATCGATACATGACGCCAAGTCAGTGTGTGGTGGGGTGGGTGGGGCGGGTGGGGAGGTTGAGATTGACCAATTCTGACGTGAGAGTTGGTTCAGCAGTCCAAGAGGGACCAAGGACTAGCTGTCATTGCCTCGTGTATCTGATCTGTCAGTTGGCCAGCTGGATTGGGAGGCATTGTGGTGCCCTCTCAGCCTTTTAGGCATGTTCACA
Organism: Petromyzon marinus; assembly: GCF_048934315.1. Lineage (NCBI taxonomy): Eukaryota > Metazoa > Chordata > Hyperoartia > Petromyzontiformes > Petromyzontidae > Petromyzon > Petromyzon marinus. The sequence continues at coordinate 11,444,244 of NC_133671.1, forward strand.
ACAGAGAGCGCTGGAAACCTCAATGCTCGTAACGTTTTGTTTTTCCTCAGAGCGTTTTACTGGCGCAAAAATGCATGGAATTGTTGCTGTGTGGTCATGAGGTCACAGGAAACGCATAACCCCAGAGGCTCTACTCCATCCCATCTTTACTCAGCAACCGAATGGCTCTGGTAGATCCATGTCGATGGATTTATAAATCCGTTAAGTGTATCTTTGCCATGTGGCCAGACCACCAATGTGCAATCCACATATCTATATAGATAAAAGTTAAACAATTTCTGTTTGTGGGTTTGTGTGTGGCTTTGTATGTGTTCGCGATAATGTAGCGGTTAGCGCGCTGCGCTATGAACCTGGCGACTCGGGTTCGATTCCCGCTCACGGCCAACACCAGTGACGATTATCTGAACCGGTCCCGGGCCTCCCCTAGGTCGACTCAGCCTCAAATGAGTACTTGGTGCAGTGTGTAAACATTGCCACTAGGGAGACAAAGGCGGTCGGGCGTGGTGCTGGCCACCCACCCCCTCGTGTACCGTCCCGGCCTTCATAGGTGCTCGCTAACAGCACTTGCCCCTACAGTCTGTTAAGGCTATACGGGGGATCTTTGTCTTTGTTCGCGCGCTTGCGAAGGATTTGGCTCTCCAACGGTGGGGTTTACGTTAAATAAAAATAGCCAGGTACCACGCCGTAAGCCCCGCCGTGAGCAAGCGCTATTCTTTTTCACATCCATCAACTTTAAATTAGTTTAATTAGCGATTTAGTGCGATTTTTGTGTGCCCTCTCTTTATACTCTTTGGTTTTTTTGGTAAAGTCACGTAGGTAAAATAAAAAAAATAAAACAACTAAATTAAATCACGACGTATCGCAGGCATCACAAGCTTCCGTCTTCAGGTGGAACAGACACAACAAAGTTCGCTGTATCAAGTGAACAGCTCTGGGACACCCGAGCTTATATACAGGTTAAGGGGGGGGGGGGGGGAGGAGCCAGGAAGGGACGTGGGTGGGGAGGGGAGGGCTAAGTTAAGCCGCCTTAAGTTATGCTGCAGGGGGTTCGGGGGGAGCGGTGGTGCACTGCACGAAAGCGGGTATAACCCCCTTTTGTTATGCTGCAGGGGGTTCGGGGGGAGCGATGGCGTGCTGCACGAGATCAAGCACCATCCTGGTAGAAACGGAAACAGTTGTACATTATCAGCCAGCTAACGTTTGACTTGGTTGATGACATCTTTCCAAAAGTTGCTCAATTTGAAACCATCCTCTCGGTTGAAGTTGTGTCTATGTTTGTATATCTGGATGGCTTCATGGACAAATCTTTGGTAATAACTGGGAGGTTTGCATAGTACTTTGGTATCGGAGAAAATAATGTCATGAGAACCCGCTGTGTTGAAACAGTGATCAGCCACGGCCGAAGAATTCGTTCTGCCGTATTTCAAATCTGATTTGTGCTCGCGAATTCAGTCAGAGACATGTCGCTTTGTCTCCCCGATATAGCAGTCACCACAGGTACAACTCAATTTGTAAACACCCGGGTACTATAAGTCAGGAATGACATCCTTTACGCATGGGATCAGATCCCGGATTTTGTGTACTGTATTGAACCAGACCTGGATCTTGTGTTTGTTTAGAATTTTGGAAATCTTTTTGGTAACGCCTGCTATATATGGCAGTGTGATGGTTTTGATCAGAGTATCAGGTGGTTGTTTCTGTATGGTGGGAGAAACAGCTTGGCGGATGGTACGGTCAGAGTATCCGTTCCTCTTGAGGGCCAGATGTACATGTTTTTATTCACTGGCCAGGTGGTGTTGGTCAGAAATGCAATGAGCCCTATGGTATAATGTTTTGATGAGATAGTTCTTTTGAGCTGGGTGGTGGTGGGAATCAGGCTTTAAGTATGAATCTGTGTGGGTGAACTTTCTGTAAATAGAATGTCCCAAAGAGCCATCCGTCCTCCTCTCAAACAGAGCATCCAAGAATGGCAGCTTGCCATCTTTCTCCACTTCCATGGTGAATTTGATGGATGGGTGTCTGGAATTTGTGGTCTTGGATATGGTTCAAAGCTTGTAGGCCATGTGGCCAAATGACGAAAGTGTCATCCACATATCTCTTCCACAGGGAAGGATGAAGGGTGGATGTCTGGATGGCGTCTGATTCAAATTTCTCCATGAAAACATTGGCTATCACTGGTGACAAGGGAGAACCCATAGGGGTACCCTCATTTTGTATGTAGAAGGTACCATTCCAGGTAAAGTAAGTGTTGGTGAGGCAGTGCCTAACCAGCGCAGGTACATCAGGGTTCAGTCCATGTTGGACCAAATCTTCAATTATTGTTATGGTGTCAGGCACTGGGACCTTGGTGAACAGCGAGACCACATCAAAGCTGACGAGGATATCGTCAGGAGATAGTATAGTGTCCTTGACCACAGAAACCAATTGGGTTGAGTTAAGTACCGCTGAGGTGGTCTTGCCAGTAAAGGGAAGCAGAGTATCCGATAAAAAGCGGGCTAGTTTGTAGGTAGGGGAGTTGATCGTGGACACGATGGGTCGTAGTGGGGTACCTTCTTTATGGATCTTGGGAAGACCATAGAATCTGGGAGGTATTGCAGCCGTGGGTTTTAGGGAGGGACGTTTAGTTAGTTCAATTAGGGAGGTCGAACTAGTGATGATCTTGTTGGTTTTTATCGTTAAGCTGTTAGTAGGATCACTTTTAATGTTTCTCTCTTTATCTAATCAGTTAATTATTTACTAGCGGGAAGTACCCGGCATTGCCCGGGCAAAAAATTACGTCAAAACTTTTCTTAAAAACCTTACATATACATACACAGATACTAAGCTATTGTGAAAGCCCGGTGGGCCGTTTGTCCATTTCTCCACCAACAAAATAATAAGAGGCTTGCAGAAGTCCAAAAAGTTATAGAAAGTTGGGGGTAAATAGTTGGTGTAAAAGGTTTGTGAAAATTGTCGCCCCCCCCCCCCCCCCTCAGAAAATATATTGACTCCCGCGTAGGTATATATACCTACACACCCTACATACAACAGAGTAAGTAGTATATATTGACTCTGCAGTTGTATCTACTGACAGTACAGTAGTATCTACTGAGCCAGTAATAGCTACTGACTGTTGGGTAGTATTTACTGACCGTAGTAACTACTGACCGTAGTAGTATCTACAGGCCCTACAGTAGTATCTACCGACTCTATAGTAGTAACAACTAACTCTATAGTAGTATCTGCTGACTCTATAGTAGTATCTACTGACTATAGTAGTAACTACTATCTGTATAGCAGTATCTACTGACTGTAGCAGTATTTACTGACCATAGTGGTATATACTGACTGTTTAGTATCTACTAACTCTATATAGCAGGATCTACCAACTCGATAGCAGTCTCTACTATCACTACAGCAGTGTATACTAACTGGTGGTACCTGCTTTTGCTACAGCAGTGCATACCGACTGGTTGTACCTGCTATGACTACAGCAGTGCATCCCGACTTTGGTGGTACCTGCTTTAACTACAGCATTGCATACCGACTGTGGTGGTACCTGCTATGATTACAGCAGTGTATACTGACTGTGGTGGTACCTGCTATCACTACAGCAGTGCATACCAACTGTGGTGGTACCTGCTTTTACTACAGCAGTGCATACCGACTGTGGTGGTACCTGCTATAACTACGGCAGTGCATACCGTCTATGGTGGTACCTGCTTTCACTACTCTCCCCCCGACCCCAATGTGTGCACTTACTACTATAGGGTCGGTAGATACTAATATTATAGCGCTTAGAGAGTATTATGGTAGTGCAAGCGGGGGGATGGTGGGCGGGGGTAGCGGCCCAGCCCCCAGCCTCGGCCGGCTGGGCAATCTAGGCGAGGCCGGGGGCTCTGCACGGGACTAACCTTCACCACGCCACTCTGTCAGGTGAGTACTCTGTGCTATAGAGTCGATATATACTGCTATGGAGTCAGCATGTACTGCTGTAGTGATAGCAGGTACCACCACAATCAGTCTGCACAGCTGCAATCATACAGGTACCACCACAGTCAGTATGCACTGCTGTAGTGAAAGCAGGTACCACCACAGTATGCACTGCTGTAATCATAGCAGGTACCACCATAGTATGCACTGCTGTAATCATAGCAGGTACCACCACAGTCAGTACGTACTGCTGTTAGATTTGTAAGAGTAGTTTTGAAATATGTTTAAGACCCGGGCAACACCAGGTACTTCCTGCTAGTCTAAACTCAAGAGAGGGTTTTAGTGTGACTGAAGTTATTACTTTTGTTTCAAATAATGGATGCTTACCTGAAACCGGATTTCCACCACGATCCATCCCAGAAGAATTCCCTCATCAAAACTATGCACCATAGAGCCCAATGCATATCCGACCAGGAACACATAGCCAGTGAACTCAAGCACGTACACCAAGCTCTTAAGGCGAATGGTTACTCCGACTACACAATCCGCAAAGCTATCACTCCAACCATGAAGAAGAACCCTCTTGAGGAGCCTTTAAAAACCATCACTTTACCTTACATTGCGGGGATCACAAAAAAGATCTCCAAAATCTTGAATAAACACAAGATCCAGGTCCGATTCAACACATTACATAAAATCCGTGATCTGGTTCCGTCTGTAAAAGATGTGATTCCGGACATACAGTACTCTGGCGTCTGCAAACTAAGTTGCCTCTGTGGTAGTAGTTACATTGGAGAAACCAAACGACATGTCTTGGACCGCATTTGTGAACACAAAGCAGACCAAAAACACGTTAGGACCAACACCTCGGCTGTGGCAGATCACTGTTATAATTTAGTAGGCTCACATGATATTCACTTCTCCAAGGCAGAGGTTCCTTGCAAGCCATCTGGCTACCATGAGACATTCGTTCATGAGGCTATCCACATATACAAACACAGAAACAATTTCAACCGAGAAGATGGATTCTGGCTTAGCAATCATTGGAAGGATTTGATAAACCATTTCGGGTCTTAATTGATTGTTCATGCTTACGGTGGCTTTCAGACCGCATCCATTATTTTCGTCTCCCCCCTCCTCTTTTCAGAACATAGATGGACTCGTCCACCTGAATAACTGCCAAATCGCTCTCTTTGGTTCTAACATTAAAAAAACCCGCCTCTTTTTTCAAATGTTCTTGCTGTGATTTTCACACCTGATGATGATTGCTTGTGTTGCAGTCGAAACGTCATGAGAATTTTATTGTTTTATATTTTTATTATTTTATTGTTTCCCTTCTACGTGACTTTACCGAAAGAACCAAGAATATATAATTTAATTGACTCGTTGACCGGAAGCCTCGTGAACAGAGAAGTCACATCAAAACTTACGAGAATATAATTAGGATTAAGCTTAATGTCTTTCATGAAATTTACGACATGTTCAGAGTTTTTGATGAACGAAGAGCTCACCATATCTACGCCTCTTTATAAGGAATTAACCTGGTGGTTTTCCTTACAAATATGCTGCCCGATGAAGCTAGTTGCAATTACTGGAGAAACGTCGTACTCAGATTGTAAATGTTGTGGCTTGGCTCTCCAACACACCGGTGTGCTGTACCATTGACGAATTGGCATGTTCTGTTTACGTGACAACCCTTACTAGTTGGCTGTGTCGGGTGGTGGCGAGTTTTAATGACACATTTATAGATTTACGCGATCTAACCCAAAAAAACTCTATTATGGATAGGCAGCCATGATGAGATTTGTTGAGAATTTCAGTATTTTTATTTACTATCCACATTTTTATTTTCTTGTGTTATTCCCCTATCATCTGTTCAGAGGGGTAGGTTATTTTGGTGAACCAAAATGCGTTGGGAAGCTTAGGCAGAAGAGTGACCAAGTTCAGTGGGGTGTATAATGCACCACATTCAACTAAGGAAATACCGGGGACTGATCATCCTCGATGTTCTCCTTTACTCATAAAGCGAGTAGCTACTAAGCTGTGATAAGGAGGCCAAGTCCTAGAGGTATACTTAGGTCCAGATGCTGGGTCGTCCCATTACATTGTTGTAGCGGAAAGGTCTAGTGGCCTCTTGTAAGAGATGCTGATGGAGTTACATTTTTTTTATAGGAATGCTGCCATTATAGTGTGGTTCTGGGGGGGGGGGGGGGGTGAATGTAGCCGTTATAGGCTTAATGTAATGAATCACACGTACAATTATGAATGGCGTTAATGATTACTATGGATTGGACCCATGGACTCAAGTGACTGCACTGTAGGCCATACCCACCAGTGGAGTAATCGATTCATGGTACAGGGCATCTATTCAGATTCGAATGTATGCTTCACAGGGATTGAGCAGTAAGGTATAATGTGGGGTGGATTGGTGTGCATCTGGTCATAATTACAGATGCACGCAGAGTATCCACTCATCGCCTCCAAACTCGTCTATTATTGTTTTGTTTATTAACCGGCCTCTCCCCAAAGTACGATCATGGGAGGAGAGGGATAGAGCAAGCCGGTTACATATCCCAGGGTTGGTATAAATGCTTGGCTATCCCCGCAGGTCATTTGAAGGAATGTACAACAACCAGTGTTGGAACGTAACTCAGGAATTTAAATAATTTACAAATGGTAACCATGACCCATTAATATTCCTCGGAAAACTACCCTTAATTAACATTTACCTCTTCAGGAAACTAATAAAGTACATGATTTGCACATATTGTTTGAAAGTTATTTATATCAGCCATGGAAAGGAAGATGTCCAAGAGCATGTCGGCCAAGCAGATGAAGCAATGAAAGCAGTTTGTGTTCAGGTGCTGGGTGGCTGTTACATCGCAGGATTGTGAGAGTTGGTGATAGCTTGGGGAGGCCGTCATCTAGCAGTTGATTGGTCACAGCTAATGAGGATATTGATTTCAGCATATGCCTCACTAATTCTAGAGCATTCTCCTTTCACCTCTGCAGGAAACACAGTGAGTGATTGATGGAGAAAGAAACAGTAGACCAGGAAAAAACAGACTGAGGGTGTGATAGTAGGAGATATGTAATCTAAATTGTATCAAACATAATTGATTGTGTTATAGGTCTGCAGTATTGTCGTTACTCGAGATATGCATTAAAATTGCAAAATAAAAACATCGCATGCATAGTTTTATTCTTGTGAAAAAAATCACTAACTTATTTGACATCCATATCGCCATCATTGCCATCATCAAATCGTTTAAATACGATGTTTTCAGATAAGCATTATCTTAGTGTATATATGTGTCTTTTATTTAGTTGATATTTAATTTAAAGTTACTTTTTCGTTTCCAGACCTCGTTGAATCCTAACAAAAAAAAGCACCTTACTGTTTTAATTTTCTACAAACAATACATCACCAAAATTCCCTCTAAAACAGGTTTTGCAAATTTAATCTCAATTATTTAATTCCATCCGTTCACGGTGGAGGTTGTCCATTCATTTTGAAGAATCATAACCAGAGGGAGAGGTAGGTTGGGGGCAGTCCAGGTTTCCAGGTTCCCAACTGGGTAAAATAGCTTTAGGCTGAAGCATCATACATGTACAAGGAAAGTTGCCCGAGTTCATTATTGAGAGCATGTCATGCTCTATCCAGGTGTACAGACTGATTGCACCTGGCTATGAAATTGAACGTTTTGAGGAAAGTGTTCTGACACCTCGAGATACTTGCTTTTCTCATACAGAACAATTATGTCATTTCTATAGAGGTGGACAGAGAAGTGAGATTGATGCTATAAAAGTGTTTCATTATTCATAAAATAAATTCCTGTATGTCTGGCCAGGACCAAAACGTGTGTTCGTAAGCCTGAGTTTTGCCGGGTGGGCACCTTCTGGGAAAATCCGGGAAGACGTTGCTGTTGTCAAATTCTGCCCTATTTATGTTTGTTTGGTATGCCCCGTGTAGGGATTGAAATGGAATGGATCAGAGCAGAGTGGAAGGTATCTCATTGTACATCAAGCCTCACGCCTGTTCCCATTATGTAGTAGATACGGCCACAGGGGAAATTCCCTCTCACAGAAGGGCCCGATTGGTGTGTTATATGCAAGGAGGATTCTGTATGCCTCTGATCATTTGTATATTGGATTATATATATTTTTATAACCAATTCAGTGATGGTGGAACCTGTGCTCTCAAATACTTCCATTCACTTTTATTGTATTACTATTTTGTAGGCATCTATGAAAGTGTGTGTTTGGAATATCAAACTATTGGACATCTGTGAAAAAGAACTTTATAGCTCATCGGATTCCTCCAGTATACATATTCTGAAACTTACCCCTTATGTTTTAAAAGGTGTGTATGCAACTCTTTCCGTGAGTAGGTCTCCCGCCTTTATAATGCCTGCGTTCCTCCAGGGGGCCAGCTAAGAAGGATGAGGTTGAGTATTCAGGGAGGCTTCAGATTCTGGGCAAGACTCTCACGCAGGATGTAAGATTAGGGGGTTTCTATTTAGGGTATGAGAAATGAGTCCCACCCCGGCTCCCCAGACTCCATGGCTCCACAGAAGCCTCCTCCCATGATTTTTACATGTTCCCTGGGTTGCTGGATTGATCCATATTTTTGGAGTAAATATGCCAGTTTCCAGGTAGCATTTAAAGTTACCCCACTTCCCATATCGATTTAAGTCAGTGTGTGGTTCCATGTGAATGTAGAGACATTAGAGGTGCAATTGGGAAAAGAAGATCTTAGGTACTCTGGTCAAGATGGTCCTGAAGCAGTATACTATTTTGGAGTGTATTATCATCTTCATAAAATGTATTCAGTTTTGGAGCATTATTATTAGACTATTCCAAATCATCAGGGAAGCGTTTACTTTCTGGAGCAGTGGAGGGAAATTTGGTTGGTATAGTTTTGCGTCGATCACCAAGTGTATGGGAAATTGTATTTTGTTCTGGGAGGTGAGGGGAGAGTTGCATGATCTCAGATTTGTGCATAATATTCGACCACCCCTTGTAGGGGTTAGCAGGATGCCATCCACGTAAGGCTAATCTTGTGTTCCTTTTGGGCATATTCAACTCAGTGGATTTCCTAGATATTCCCTATCTCCGTTTGATATGGATAATAAAAGTGGGGATAGTGGCAATCCATGATTTGTTCCCCTCCGTAATCTAAATCTTTCTGACAGTACCCAATTTGTGATGACTATGAAAAATGGGCTGTTGTATATGAGTCTGCACATGTCCATGAAATTAGGACAGAAACCAAAACTCTTCATGGTTTTGATAAGGAATCTCCACTCAAACCCATCCAAGTCCTTGTCTCCATCTAAGATTATGCCACTGACATCGTTGTGCGCATGGTGGGCAATGCCTGTTACATTAATCAATGTTCTCACATTGTGGCCGCTGGATGAAGTCCATTTGGTCTTCATTTATTTTGCTTGGTGAAGATTTTTTCAAATCCGATCACGAGCGCTTTGGTGAGAATTGTGTAGTAGCATTAATGAGAGAGTTTGTTCTTAGATTGGGGTCAGTTGTGCATTGGGGCGGGAGAAGGGGGCGAGTTGAATAAGGTGTTAGGCATCTTAATAATTACCTATCTATATTCTTGGTTCTTTTAGTAAAGTTACTTTACTGAAAGAATATGAATCCCTGCAGTCACGAAAGCTTTAAATCGAAATTTATTACCTATCTGTTCATCTCCCAAAAATATTTAAACAGTGATTATCAATTGCAGGTTTTTGTAATGTATACATGTCTTCAAATATATTTTAAGTTGGTTTACTGCTACATGCATAGCAGATTAGAGAACATATTTAAATATCCTGCGATTGAGCCAAAGTGACTAGAAGAATATTACATATTCCAATAAATAACTCTCATTGTTCTTCTATAATTACCATACCCTCAGTCTGGATATAAATACCCATGCTACCGTATGCAGATGCTGCAAAAATATAAATCAAGGAATGGAGAGTGCAATATGATTAGATTTTAGTGTTATGGCTCGAGGAAATAAAATGAGCTGGAAAGTGAAAATCATGATGAGAATTCACTTATTTGCAGAAGCAGGCAGGATTGCAGAAAATGCAGAGAACAATCAAAACATGACCGCTCATCAGTGGATGACATTAATGCAAAATATGACTGTGAGCGTGCATATATGTTTGCAATACGACTGGGTTAAATTTAAAGCATTTTCATAGTGATTTTGAACACCAGTGTTCTGTTAAATCAAGCTATTCATATTAAATTGTACTACAGGTAAATGCTTTTTAAAAATATTATTATTAGGTAAATCACACCTGAATTATGAGTGCAATAATATTCATATTTGAAAAATAAACGCATACAATTAAGGGAACTGTTGCCGAAGTGATAATGGCATTAGGATTAGCATTACTTTTAAATGTTTCATGACTTTAAAGCATTTTTGGATTACATGACAATAAGCACATTTCTTGGAAGCAGTGATTTGTTGGCTTCTTAACAAATAATATTTCTACATTGTTCACGTGAACAACAACTCGAATGATTTTTTTTCAAATAATATTCAACCCCATAATGTGTCCAAAGTGAGTACGTGCAGTAGAATATAAAACTTATATTGCTCAAGTATGCTTAATTTGTATGAATACAATTTACATTTACAGAAATATAACATTAAATACGTTTAAAATGCAAAAACCTTATGCAATGTATATTGTGTTGCATTCTAATGCCACATCAAATTATGTCCAAATATACAAAAGGGGAGAGCAAAAGTTGTGGATAATGGTGAACAGAATGTACGTGATAAACATTTGGAAGATAGGGGGGTGATTAGTTAGACATTGGATAGGCGGGCGATTAGTGAATCATTAACTGAAGTTCAAAGATTTGAACTGATTATTCAGGAATTCGGACAAGAAAAGGGAGCGAGTTCTATCCTATTAGAGAATCTGATGATAATAAATTGACATCAACTGGACAGAGGCTGACTGGTGATATTATAAAGGGGCCTAGGTTACTAAAATGGAGGACATGAAATGAGAAGAGAAATGAAGGAATAGGCAGTTACTATGTTACGTGAAAGGGAGCTCGTAAAGGGATCTTGGGAATGGATTGATGTGGTTACTTAGTGTGAAAAGTTTTCCAGCTGCATTTGTGAATTATTTGAAGTTCGGTGATGAAGGGCTTAGGCTCTGAAGGAGGGAAGTGGAATAGCAATTAAGAAATGTGACACACCCATGCATATGGGTCTCCACAGCAGAAGGTTAATGAGTGTTAGCTGTATAATTCTGAGATGTGTGGAATAAAACCAGATCTGAGAATCAGTGCCATTGTCAATCCTACAATCCTACAAGACCAGCAAAATAATCGAGGTATTTCGTGATGCTAGAGTAGTCACTAATGTCAAACACTCGTTCAGAGAGGGCACGTGACAAAGAGAGAGCCACAATCATAAATATTATGTCATCCCATGCAAGAGAGTAACATCCATGGAGTATTCTTCATGGAATACAGACTGAGAAGATTAAAAAAGACCATGGAGAGAGAGTAGCTTTTTCAAATGTGGAAACGGACACCGAATTTTTCAAAACAGTTTTCGGTGAAATTGAGGTTACAGTTTCAGTCGTTGTTTATAGATATATATGCGAGATAAAGGTGACAGATGTCATATCAAATGCTGGGTGAAATGTTCCAAATTTAATGGAATCTCTAAATTCTTGTGATGTAATGAACTAGGCTGGGTAAGCAAGAGGGATGAGAATGATAAAGGATGAAGACAATAAATTAATTTCTTTATGGTAGAGATGATCTCAGTGATACTCTTTTGAGAGACATCTGAGGGGTTGTTAATTGGAGCTTTTGGGGAAACAAAAGAGGAGAAGCGATAGAAAATGTGGTCTTAATTTTCTTAACCTTAGAGAAAAAATCTAACAACAGATGGATAATGGAATAATGCAGATTCCTTGTTTGTAACAGGAAATTAATCCTGCTAAAATGCTATCTTGATTCATCATCAACATCTACACGATGAAGACAGAAAAACCTGACTGGTAAGATTTGATGTAGGTCTTCCATATCTGAAAGTATATTTCAGGACCAGATATCTTCGACTTCCTCTCCAGTATATTCGGATGTATATTTAACTGATGGAGGGCTATCGTTAAACATGAGGCATTGGAGGAATGCGAGGACAATTCACAATTAAAATGCTTATTTATCCTGGAGAAATACAATGAGCTATGAAACTCTTTTTCACAGATGTCCAGTTGGGGTTGGTCAGTATGGGTCATGATTGGTGCAAAGTCATTCAAAGCATTAAAAGGACTGGACAATGTGGTATATTAATGCTCAGTAATATGATCCTAAGACTTTAAGGAAGACTGGAAATAAATTAATGTGCAGGATGCAGGAGCACATGAGTAAAGCTGACAAGTGCCTGATGTTGTAAACATTGCAAGTAACCAATATCGAATATAGAAACAGGTGGTATACAAAACGTAAGAGAGGTGGGATGATGATCATTGACTTTGCCACGCAATGAGGATATGTTAGAGACTGGCCTTATAATGGGGATACAGAGGTGAATTGTATGGCAATGATAATTATTCGTGAAAGAAATTAGATGGAAAATAGCAGGGAAGTAAAGGAAAGAAAGATATTAAAGCAGACATGAAGGATTTCAACAATGTTCAACATGAATATTAAAATAAGACATGATGAATAGGGATATGCAATTACCAACGAATGAAGAAATGTTGATAACGTCTGATCAAAAACGATATTAGGACTAGCAGAATGGTGACCAACAAGCCTGAGCTTAATTCATGATGTTAGGTAGAAGGAAGGAATGGCCATGTAAATAATATAGTGGGTGTTGGGTAATGGTAGGAAAGTAAAAAATAAGCTTGAACACAACACCGCCAATCTGACAAAAAATATAAACACTCAAAAATGTGTTACAGATCATAAAGGGCTTTATAGAGAGTGTACACATTGCAGGGTGGGAGAAGAATGAAATAGGATGTCACTGTTCAGCTGTAGTAACAAATCACAGAGGAATTAAACAGTGGGGCAAGTTTAATATTGGGAGATTGTGAGTAGGCAGGAGTGACACAAGATGATTAATTAATTTAAGTCATATTTTTTATGACACATCTAACAGCCTCAGTGAAAGTGAAGGTGGGAACATCTGGAGTGATTGTGTAAGAGGGGGGAGAGAGCCTAACAGCAAATTAGAGACATTATATCGACTGTCAAGAAAAGGAAGTGCGCTTGAACAGGACACGAAATGGAGTGACAATTAAGGGAGAATAAATGCACAAGAAACCAATCAATGTGGAGATGGAGCAATGGGATTAGCCCACGTGCAAAAGCTTGATGGATTACAATATTGCGAGGAATGGCGACGACTTGGGGAGACCATCATCCAGCAGCGGATCATGATGAATAGCAGCAGTGAGGCAACGGAATACCACATAAGTAACCCGATAAAACCAAGAAAATATATCGAGCAGGAAAACGGTGATGATAATACATGCAACACGTTTGAAGTGACATAAAATATCTGTTTGGATAAGGTTACAATACCTATTTGTGGCGATACAGAATTATTAAAACTTGTGACTGTCAGTGTGCAATATACAGTAGCACAAACATATTGCCAATGTGGTTCAGTGTGACGGTGAGCACACGCGGAGGAGTTAAGTGGTGAGATCACAAGTCTAAAGGACACCGGCCCAGCCACCTGCCCACCTCCTCAGGGAATGACGCAGGCCACGATAGATGACACGTCAAAAAGAATGACCAGGGAGTTTGTGGAAGAGCAATGGATAACTACAATAGTTAATCGTTAAATATGTTATTTTAATTTTCTAAAAGCAATACATATCTAAGTCATGCAAAAATCGTTGGCTACAGGAAATAAAAAGCCACATAAAAGGTCTGTTACGATACCTGAAAACACAAGTTCAATGAAATTTTACATACACTATATATGAATTCCTGCAGTCACGAAAGCTTTAAGTCAAGATTTAACTGCCTCTACGGGCAGGGTTTCCACACAACCATTAGATATTTTAACAGACTCTGAGACAGGAGGGCTCATCTGATCGAGTCGCTCACTTATCTGAAGAGATGCCGCGACACCAAGGTAATACCGATCGCCTTATTTTTGTTTGCATTCTGACCACAAGTATTGTGGTTAATACAGACATAATTAGCGAGGTATTCCTAGCCCTGCGATCTTGCATTTACTTGCAAATTCCATCTCTAGCCCCGCCTACTCCAAGCATATATAACCTTTGGTTGCAGTGGCTCTGCATTTGGCTCAAGCAGCTCTCTCGCTATATTTCTCTCAACGGTCCGCCAGCTGTATTTGTTCACCTGAGGACGATCGCTGGGGTTGCGATCGAAACGTCGTGGTTTTTTTCCTTTTCATTATTTTTTATCTACGTGACTTTACCAAAAGAACCAAAGAATATACACGATATACTTTCAATAGAAGTTGAATCAAATAACTTTACAAGTGTTATTGCTGCATTATTAAACGTGCTATTTCAATGGCTATGTATGCAACTAAAACTGTTATTTTATATTTAAAATATTTATAGTGAGGGATTATTTAGAAAAGGATCTGAGTGCATGCAGGAATTTATAGCAAACCAAATTCATGGTTTGGAATGTTAGCCAGGAACACAGCTGTTCTACCTGTGCCACAACATACCACCTGTATCATTGCCCCTGATAACCCCATCTGTCAGACTTTCCCCATCAACAGCAGACACAAATGATGCCATACGGTCACTGGGTCCGATATCTGCTCGCTAATTTGTAAAACATTCGAAATAATAGGTCAAGTTAATTGTCTAAATTATGTTAATTAAGCACACTTCATGGTGACACAGCTAAGTAAACTATTTAGAAAAAAATACTTTGTAAATGTAACACCTAAGCAATGGGTTTTTCTCATTATAGAACGTTACCTAAGCACACATCGTTTCCAATAATAATAGCTTCCCACCTCAAAGAGCTAAACCCTATCTCTACATTTTAACTAAACTTTAACTTTTAACGACTCATGAAAGAATGCAATCAATCAAGAATGATTCATCATTAAATAATGGGATGTTATTATGAATAATTTAATGAACTAGGATAACACCTTTAGGCGTATGCATTTTACGATTGGGAATATTTCTCAAATGTTCCTGATTATAATTTGTTTCTTCCTATACAGGAGTTGAAAGCAAAGTGATAGACCCCATCGGTACGGAGCAAAACACGTATCTGTGCGCTGATAAAAAAAATCCACAGACGGAGATAACACTGGTCTACAATTTTTTAGATGTCGTCTGCTTTAGGGATGAAATGTGCTGTTTATTATGGATTTTGATGTGCTGGATTAAAATATGACTTTAAAACAACTGATTGGCTACTGTTCCGAAGATATTTAAGTTTTAACATTGTACGTCAATGTATATTTTGTAGATGGAGTGTTACTCATAAATTCTAAACCTAGGCCTTTTCATGTGTTTATGGTTGCTTTACATGATAACGTGTCACCTGTTCTGTTCATGTAACGCTTTAAAAATCAGCAAAAGATTTATATAAATAAAATGTATTATGAAACAAAAGGCAAAAAACTATTATGTATATATAAGTACAGAATTTAGTCCTTTTTAACATGTAGGATTTCGAGACCAATATCGTCTGTAAGAGGTTTGTTTGAGTTAGATCGCATACATTTATAAATGTGTCGTTAAAACCCACCACCACCCAACACAGCCAACTAGTAAGGGCTGTCACGTAAACAGAACATGCCAATTTGTGACGAGTAGAGCACACCAATGTGTTGGAGAGCCAAGCCATAACATTTAAAACCTGAGTACGACGTTTCGCCAGTAATTACAACTAGCTTTATCAGGCGACAGACATTTGTAGAGAAGTCCACCAGGTTCGTTCCTTATATAGAGGCGTAGATGTGGTGACCACACTTCTGTTGCTCTTGCGCAAAGTGTGGGCGGGGGGGGGGGGATTAATGAGTCAACGTTCATTATGCAAGATCAAAGGGCTCGCATAATGCGCATGCATAATGTACGTTGACTCATTAATCCCCCCCCTCCCCCGCACCCACTTTGCCCAAGAGCGCAGAAGTGTGGTCACCACATATGCGCCTCTACATAAGGAACGAAACAGGTGGACTTCTCCACAAATCTGGCTGTCGCCTGATGAAGCTAGTTGTAATTACTGGCGAAACGTCCTACTCAGATTGTAAATTTGGATGTTCTCTTTACGTGACAACCCTTACTAGTTGACTGTGTCGGGTGGTGGCAGGTTTTAACGAAACATTTTATTTCTACACGATCTAACCCAAAAAAACCTATATTATAGTTGAGTCCTCATTCAGTGTCTACTTGGCGCTTCTTGGCTTGTCTCTTGTAATTATTAAATGGAGCATCTCTTATCACTGTCCAGCAATAGTCTGCAAGCATTGATGGGCCACATTTGCCGTGATAGCGTTTCTCCATTGTTGCAATGTCCTGGTGAAATCGCTCGCCATGTTCGTCGCTCACTGCTCCGCAGTTCAGTGGGAAAAATCTAGATGAGAGTGCAAAAAGCGTATCTTAAGTGACATGTTGCAGCCAAGGCTTTTGTATGCCTTGAGGAGGTTTTACACCAACTCCCTGTAGTTGTCTGCCTTTTTGTTTCCGAGAAAATTTGCCAGAAAAACGGGGGAAAACCTATTATCATATTTTGGTACTGGCAAAGGAGATCCCATGATGTAGATGCTCACCCGAGCTCTAATTACTCTGATAGTGCATTGTCTATGTGCTGTGCGCCTTTTGGTGCACAGCACATACAAAATGGACCTGACCGCGGACTATCCCCATGAGTCTTCCGAGAGGTGTGAACCTCAGTGGTTGAGAAGCCATTAAACAAGGCATTTGCTTCGGATGACAAAGTACGTACTGTGGAGACAGGCTGATGTCTGACTTGCTCGATACACCAGTGCATGCATGGGTCGGGGATTGTCTCAGCCTTTTTTGATTCGTAAAAATAATAGTCCCATTAAATGGGAAGTTGGCAGTGTACATCCTATGAATAGACTGGATCCAGTTTGGTGTTTTAACATCTTAACACCTGTTTTGTTGCGAGAAAAAAGGGGAAAAACCTATTATCATATTTTGGTACTGGCAAAGGAGATCCCATGATGTAGATGCTCACCCCGAGCTCTCTCATTACTCTGATAGTGCATTGTCTATGTGCTGTGCGCCTTTTGGCGCCCTCTTGTCTAACACCGTTTGAGACGAGGCTCAAAAGAAAGCTGTCTCTGGTGTGGACTAATCAGTTTCAAGGACAATGCATATATTATCAGAGTATGTTTTTTTTTGCATTCAGACCACAAGCTTTGTGGTTAATGCAGACATGATTCCTTGTAAAAGGTTTCAATTTGGTGTTTGAACATATTTACACCTGTTTTATTGCCAGAAAAAAGGGGAAAACCTATGATCATATTTTGGTACGGGCAAAGGAGATCCCATGATGTGATAGGCTTTCTTAACCATGAAAGTCACTTCACCACAAACATCTGCTTTGTTCACACAAGTATGAGGCATCCCTGCTCACTTTGGCTAAACAGAAATGTGTCCCTTTGCAAAATCAAACACTGACAAATAAGAGAGCACGACACTGTATGATTCCTTGAGCTGATATAGGGCAATTTGTTCAGCAGAGCGATGTAAGCCTAGTTATGATTGCATCATTCATGACTTCTAGGAATAACATGATGCCATTCATATCATGTATGACAATACCAGGTTCAGATTGCATCATTCATTGTTTTGTTAAAAAATCAAGTACTGTCCAAACCCTTAGATTTATTCATAGATCCAGTCAAATATGTATTTTATTCATTTCTGGTTTAAATTGAGACCCCTTTCCTGTATAACTAACTTATCATCCATAATAGAGGGTTTTTTTGGGGTTAGATCGGCGGGTTTTAACAACAAATATTTACATTTCGATTTAAAGCTTTCGTGACTGCAGGGATTCATCTTTTCGGTTCTTTCGGTAAAGTCACGTAGAATGGAAATAATAAAATAATAAAAATAAAACATAATAAAATAAAATTCTCAGGAAGTTTCGGCCACAACACAAGTAGCCGTCTTTCCGACAGTTCTGTTTCTTCACCTGAGGACGGCTACTTGTGTTGTGGCCAAAACGTCGTGAGAATTTTATTTCATTGTTTTATTTGTATTATTTTATTATTTCCCTTTTACGTGACTTTACCGAAAGAAGAACCAAGAAAACAAATATTTACGTGATATAACCCAAAAAAAACTCTATTATGAATGATATTGGTCACGAAAGCCTACGTGTTAAACTCACTTATCCTCCGCCATTTCCACGTCAAGGGTCGTATATACTGACCCAATAGCATATCTTCAAAACTAGAGCCAATTAAACATTTTAAGCATCATTTTCATTCTCAGTGACCCAGAATTAGTTTAGTTGGACTCCATTTATTTCAGAAGCATTTTGGCTGTAGACCAGTGTAATGGGCAGTCATGAACAACCTGGTCTTTCAGCTTGCCTTTAGATGATACAGCCTCTTTTCCAGGCTGTTCCGATTCCATACGTTAGCAAGGTTCCCATTAATATTTAGAACTGTGTTGTAAAACACATGGCATTTGAGTCACAAGCAACATTTTGCAGACATACTGACTCCTAGATATCCTGAGGGCATTTGCTGATGCATTCTGGTGCAGCCCGGTGCAGCCCAAAGGTACCGATTTGGTTCAATAGTGAAAACTACTTTGAGCATTTCCCATTGTCTGATTAAGCAGGGCACTTAGAACCATGCTTGCATTTTGCAAATACAAAAGACAAATGTAGAAAAATATCTTACGCAGCAAGTTTTTTAATTCCAATAGACCACATTAGATTTGTCATTTGTGAATACATCTATTGTACTTTCATACATCCTTTCATTTTTCCCACAATGAATAAAAAACAACCATTTTCATCCATACACCAAATTCTCCGTAATTTAAATTTCATTAATAGTATTCAGGCATCCTATTTTCTAGAAGACTATTAACATGATTCACAAGTCTTTAAAAAAGTAATTGCCATTTTAACTCACCATTAATTGTTGCCTTATCAGGGATTATGCCAAACGCCAGTAAAATTATACAAATGAGTCAACTTGGCATTTCCATGATGCTGCGTAAGATGCAGTCAGTAAATGAAATGCAAATTGCATGGACACTATCAAGAATGCACTCTAAGGGATATATTGGAAACCCAGAGGCAAAATATAGTTGCAATTTAAAGACATTTTTTGTTGTTGATAAAATGTCTACCACCGTAAAACTGTAGGAAATATTAGAAAAATATAACTTGTTCAAAAGGATAATCACACTCAAACCAAAAAATTAGATAGTATATTCTTGGTTCTTTCTGTAAAGTCACAATAAAATAATAAAATATATATAAAACAATAAAATTATCACGTTTCGACTGCAACACAAGCAATCATCATCAGGTGTGAAAACCACAGCAAGAAAATTTGAAAAAAGTGGCAGTTTTTATTACGTTAGCACCACGGAGAGCGATTTGGCAGTTATTCAGATGGACGAGTCCATCTATGTTCGGAAAAGAGAAGGGGGAAGACGAAAAATTATTGTTTCCCTTCTACGTGACTTTACCGAAAGAACCAAGAATATTAATCCCTGCAGTCACGAAAGCTTTAAATCAAAATTGGATAGTAATCATTGTTGATCAACAATTATGAAAATAAAATCACAAACAAATGCCAAACATCAACTATGTGAACCAATTTTTATGGGAAAAAACTGAAAAAGATAAACATTCTCATTTTGTTATTGTTTATTATTAGATGGCTGTGCCCACAAATTGTTCTTGCTATGTTGTTAAAATGAATGGTCCTCAAAAGTTGAAAATGCATCCCTACCTTTACTCTGCTTAGTCCTAACGCTATCCTGCTGTTCCAGAGCCACCAACCAAACGCCAAAACTCAACAATTCAAGATTACAGAATGGAGATTGGAGGTGGCTGGATGGTTCAGAGTTTAGAGCACATAGCTGCCACCACTGATAGTCCTGGGTTCAAATCTGATCAGGCACCAGTGATTAAAAGAAGGTTCTGAAGTGTAGCAAGTCGATGGTCTCAGCCCAGTCACAATACAACTCATTGGATTAAATTTCGTTTTGCACTTAATTTGGCCTATTTCCAGATCTGTGAAGTAAATATATTGGTTTTACTCATGGGATGTACATTACTCTCAATGACAAATAATTATTGTAGAGTTTGCCTGGATTATGTATTCACTGTGTTTCATGTGGCTAACCGTTCAGTACATCACTTTCTACATTAAAATTATTAACCCAATCTGCCTCCAACCAAACAAGCTTATTTAAACTAACTTGAGTTACACAAATACGTCATTGCCATTTGCACACACAATATATATTTAAAAAATGGCAACAATATGTAAAAGTCGCTTTCTACAAATAAATGTTCTACCAATATTTTAGGTTGAAAAATAACAGTAATAGACATTGTGGCCCTTCACTTGAGACTTCACTCTATTATAAAATACCAATGTAACAAGCCATTGCCTTCCAAAAATGAAATAATCCCCAACTGAATATTTTTGTCTTTCCTCCAATTGTATTCCAATTTTACTCTCGGTACCATCTCATGAGACAAAGTATCCTATCGCAAATATTGTAGATATGTGCATCACCCCATCTTAGAGAATGGCTATCAGAAGGAGATATCAAATATCTACTTCTGAACTCCCTTAAAGTTACCGATTTTATTCACATGAGTAACGCTGCACCTTGTATGCATGTATATTGAACTTCAATTGCATCGTATCTAGCCAACCATGCTAATCGTACAATGCACAGCGGTCAATACATTTTTCAGACCAAACTAATTAAATGTTTTTTTGAGCATTGGTGAGTAGGCTGAGACCATCAACTCACGACATTTGAGAACCCAAGTCAAATCATGACCTGTCTGCCCTCATTTGAACTTAGGATCTCAATGGTGCTAGAGTAAGGTCAGTCTTCAGATGTCTGAGCCACCTGGGTACCTCTCTTCTATTAATTGCATCAGTGTAAGTTGTGCCCTTCTTTTCTTGTTAAAAATCCATCACAGCCTATTACAAGAGCCTCTGTCAAATGTCATTGAGGAAATGTAAACACACATCACATGCAAAATATTCTGCATTTACTCTGTCTGCTATTGAAGGGTGTTTCAAATAAATCTGAAGTCTGCTAAACCATAAAAGAACGAGTGATCTATCCTCGTTCAGTTTATAAGAGGTTCAAGTGGGAATTTTAACCTGAGGTGGGACTGTAATGTTACAGACAGTATCTCATGATACTTAGTTACGAGTGATGCTAAGGATATTTTTACTCTTTTACTGATCAAATTGCACCTTTATTATAATAGTGTACCTATATCTCGATTTAAAGCTTTCGTGACTGCAGTCACGAAAGCTTTAAATCGAAATTTAACTGCCTCTACAGGGAGGGATTCCACACAACCTTAAGATCATTCAACAGACTCCGGGATAAGAAGGCTCAACTAATCGAGTCTCTCACCTTTTCTGAAGAGATGCCGCGACGCTAAGGTAATACCAACCGCATTTACACTAACCTCTGCTGTTGCAACTTTTCTCAATGCAAAACGAATTCTAGCTAGAACTAGCTTCGCTCTTATCTCGGAAAAAATCAGACTTACACACACCGAACTCGATCAGTTAGACAAGACACTCTACAAATCACACTTAACATTGACAGCAACAATGTCTACATTGGATTGGGAACATGTAGACAATATGACTACCTCTTTGGCTGCCACTATGTCGACCAAATGTAGGGACAATTTGATTTCCAAATTCAATCACCTCTCCAACAAAAAATCGGATCCACACACCGAAAAGATAGACGTCAACAAAGTCGTAATTAATCGCAGTAACAGTTCCATTTCTGATGGTCTGAAATCCGTTTTAGCTAAAGGTCTAAACTTTGCTGTCACACCGAGACACTTACCGGTTAATGATATCATTGCCCATGTCGACGTTGCACTCAAGGGCTTGAGTCACATCTCTGCAGACGTAGCAAGATCTGAAATCGCTGCAACCCTCAAAAACGCTAAGTTGCCACCCAGCAACATCAGCAAAGACGAACGTTTTGAATTATCTCAATTGAAAAAGAGAGATGATATTCTAGATTTAAAGCTTTCGTGACTGCTAGGATCCATACTCTTTGGTTCTATTGGGTAAAGTCACGTAGGTGAAAATAAAATAACAAAAAATCACGACGTTTCGGCCACAACACAAGCGGCCTTCATCAGGTGAAGGGACGAGACTATCTGGAGGACAGCGCTGTCCTCCAGACAGTCTCGTCCCTTCACCTGATGAAGGCCGCTTGTGTTGTGGCCAAAACGTCGTGATTTTTTGTTATTTTATTTTCACCTACGTGACTTTACCCAATAGAACCAAAGAGTAGAGATGATATTGTCGTCCTCTCAGCCGTCAAGGGCAATGCCACTGTCATCATGGACAAAACAGAATATAACAACAAAATTCAAGAACTACTCAACGATGGCAGCTATACAAAAATAAAAAGAGATCCCACCAACAGCCTGGTTACCAAAATGAACAAAATCATCTCTGATTCAACAGCATTAATTGATCAGACCAAACAGTTCTCGTTGAAACCCTCTGCTGCCAGACCACCAAGATTATATGGCCTTCCAAAGATACACAAAGAAGATACACCCCTTCATCCCATCGTCTCTACGATCAACTCCCTCACCTATAAACTGGCACGTTTTTTTGCTGATATACTGCGACGTTTCACTGGAAAAAAGACCTCTGCGGTACTAAATTCTACTCACCTGGTATCGACAATCAAAGGCATTTTCCTGTCCCCAGACGACCTGCTTGTCAGTTTTGATGTGGTGTCCTTGTTCACCAAAGTCCCGGTACCTGACACCATCGCTATCATTGAAGACCTGGTTCATCAAGGACTGCATACTGATGTACCCCCCCTGGTGAGACATTGCTTAACCAACACATACTTCACCTGGAATGGAACTTTCTACAAACAAACTGAGGGCACCCCAATGGGCTCCCCCCTATCTCCGGTTGTAGCCAACGTATTCATGGAAAAATTTGAAACTGACGCCATCCAGACTGCCACTCTACGCCCGACCTTATGGAAGAGGTACGTGGATGACACCTTTGTCGTCTGGCCACATGGCCAGCCTGCTCTAGACCAATTCCGTGACCACATCAATTTCATACACCCAGCCATCAGATTTACCATGGAGGTCGAAAAAGATGGCAAACTACCCTTTTTGGATGTCTTAATTAAAAGGAGACATGATGGTTAAATGAGCCACTCTGTCTACAGGAAATCTACCCATACAGATGCTTACTTGAAACCGGATTCCCACCACCATCCATCCCAGAAGAACTCCCTAATCAAGACTCTATACCATAGAGCCCAATGCATTTCCGACCAGGAACACATTACCAGTCAACTCAAGTACGTACACCAGGCTCTCAGGGCTAATGGTTACTCCGACTACACAATCCGCAAAGCCATCACTCCAGTCATGAAGAAGGATCCTCTTGTGGAGCCACTCAAAACCATCACCTTACCCTACATTGCAGGGGTCACTAAAAAGATCTCCAAAATCCTGAATAAACACAAGATCCAGGTCCGATTCAACACAGTACGTAAAATCCGTGATCTAGTTCCATCTTTAAAAGATGCTGTTCCAGACATAGAGTACCCAGGCATTTACAAACTAAAGTGCCTCTGTGGTAGTAGCTACATTGGAGAAACCAAACGACATATTTCGGACCGCATCCGCGAACATAAAGCAGACTTGAAACACGGTAGAACGAACTCCTCTGCCGTGGCAGATCACTGTTATGATTCAGTGGGCTCACATGACATTGACTTCTCCAAGATGGAGGTTCTTTGCAAACCAACCGGCTACCATGAGAGATTCGTTCATGAGGCCATTCACATATACAAGCACAGAGACAATTTCAACCGAGAAGATGGATTCTGGCTTAGTAACCATTGGAAAGATGTTTTAAACCATTTCCGTTCTTAATTAATTGTATATTACGATGACCTTCAGACCGCAGCTCTTTCGCTGGCATTGACTCTTAATACCTCTCACACCACGGTTAATGGTATGGTTTACAACATGGAGTATAACAGCGCCTCGCAGCTGTCTCTCTCCCCCTCCTCTGTTCCGACCATGGATTAACTCGTCCGTCTGAACGGGGCCTGTAGCTATCCGTGTTGCTAAAGTTGAGGGTAAGAATCCACCCATTTTTTCTCGATATAGCATTGTGATATATACCGACTTATTGTTGGTAGCTTAGCTGATTGGAGAATATAGAGTTTATTGATAACATTGAGGTAATTTATATTTTAGTATTTTTTTATTGGTTCACTATATAGTATTCATTATATATTGTATTGTATACCCAGTTACTGTGAATAGCTCAGATGTGCAGGCCTTAACTTCAACATAGCCATTTCTGTGACCAGTCACAAGCTAATCACTCAGTTATTTCAATGCTAAATTCGCCTAGTTATTTAAATGCTAAATTATCCTGTTTGATTTGTACTAGGTGCCTCTGTGAATGTGTATGCTCTGACTTTAACATAGCTATTTCTGTGACCAGTTACAAGCTAATCACTCAGCTATTTCAATGCTAAATTCTATGCTAATTCCTTTGTCAAGGGGTGCCTTTGCGGATGTGTATGCTTTAACTGTAACATAGCCATTTCTGTGACCAGTCACAAGCTAATCACTCACCCATTTCAATGCTAAATTCTATGCTAATTCTTTTGTCAAGGCACTTTGTTTCTTCTCACACAGCTTAAAGGTCGCGATCTGAGCGTGGCTTTTTCGCTCCAGCGCTGTCCTCCAGACAGTCTCGTCCCTTCACCTGATGAAGGCCGCTTGTGTTGTGGCCGAAACGTCGTGAGAATTTTATTGTGTTATTTTATTTTATCAATTTATTATTTTATTCTCATTCTACGTGACTTTACCGAAAGAACCAAAGAAGATGTACCTATATCGTACAGATGTATGAATGTATCAATATATCTTAACATCTTAAAATACTAATCAAAATATGTCACATCATCCCAGAATGTTTACTTCTTTTAGAACTTATAAAATGTATCTATCTATATTTTCAATCACATTTCCTAACATTGCATGAAAGAAGAAAACAATTATTTACAACCCATTGTTAATCCACTACTGGATGAAGCCTCCCACGCACCATGTTGGTGAGGAGTTGTTGACTGTGCATCACCTCGATGGTGAATGCAAGTGTGGTGCCCAGAAGTTCAGATGGTGTTTGCAGCCAGTATTCAAATTCAGATCCCTCGGTTGACAGCACAGTGTGCTAACCACTGTGCCACCGCTCCTCTTTGAATTGCATTACCTTCTCGGGCACCTACGATTAGCACGGTTGGATATGTATAGTGCAATAGAAGTTCAACATGTATAAATACATGCATAGAAACACCTTGATTGAATCAATCAATCAATCTTATATATAAAAGTCTCCACGTGCGCGCGCTTGCGGGGGGATTTGGCTCTCATACGGTGGGGTTCAAGTCCGAAAAAAATTGCCGGGTGGCACGGCCCGAGCCCCTTGCTTGGTATGGGCTATTCCGTTTTCCCAGCCGTCAACTTTAAATTAGTTTTATTAGCGATTTAGTGCCATTCTTATTTTAATTATTTACTTACTGCACGACCTCGACCGTACCAACTGATGCCAATTTCGTGGGGGGGGGGGGGGACCCTGCCAAGTGATCCCCATTCAGTCGAGCTCACGGCCACACCATGGCACTCTGTCACGTGAGTACTTTGTGCTATAGAGTCACTAAATATACTGATATACAGTCAGCATGTACTCCTGTAGAGTGAATAAATACTGCTATACACTCAGCATTAACTACTGTACCGTCGATTAATACTGCTATAGGGTCAGCATGTACTACTGTAGATCCATTAATACTGCAATGGAGTGAGCATGTACCACTGTAGAGTCGATAAATACTGCTATAGAGTCAGCATGTACTACTGTAGAGTCGATATCTACTGCTATAGAGTCACCATGTACTACTGTACAGTCCATAAATACTGCTATACAGTAAGCATGTACTACTGTACAGTCGATATATACTGCTATAGAGTCAGCATGTACTACTCTACTCATAGCAGATCCCACCACTGTCGCTTGCCTTGCTGTAATCATAGCTTACACCAGAGTATACATGCACTGCTGCAGGGAAAGCAGGTACCACCACTGTATGCACTGTTGTAATCATACCAGCTACCACAACAGTATGCATGCACTACTACAGAGAAAGCAGGTAGCACCATAATATGCACTGCTGTAATCATACCAGGTACCAGCACATTCAGTATGCACTGCTGTTGTTAAACCATGTATCACCACAGTATGCACTGCTGTTATCATAGCAGCTACCACCACAGTATGCACTGCTTTTGTAATAGCCGCTACCACCACTGTCAGTATGCACTGCCTTTGTGATAGCAGGTTCCACCACAGTCACTAGGCACTGCTGTAGTGATACCACAAACCACCACAGTCGGTTTGCACTGCTGTAGTTCAAGCAGGTACCACCACAGGCCGTGTGCACTGCTATAGTGAAAGCAGGTACCACCACAGTTGGTATGCACTGCTGTAGTCATAGTGCATTCCGTCGTCGTGTGTGTGCGTAAGTCCATGTATGTGTGTGCGTAAGTCAATGTATGTGCGTGGTGTGTGTGTGTAGAAAACTACTCTTTTTTTAATGAAGTTACTTCTTTCACAGTAATAATGCCTGTGTCTAAGTCCATGTGTGTGTGTGGGTCGATGTGCATGTCTGCGGCCATGTGTGTGTGTGTGAGTCAATGTGTGTGTGTGCGTCGCTCCATGTAAGTGTAAGTACATTTCTTTCTATGTGTGTGTTTTTTGGTCCATGTGTGCGTGTGAGTCCATGTGTGTGTGTCTGTACGTACATATGTGTGTATTTGTGTGTGCGTACGTCCATGTGTGTGCGTACGTCCATGTGTGTGTCTCAGTCCATGTTTGTGTGCCTCTATGTGCGTGTGTCAGTCCATGTATGTTTGTGTGGGATTCTATGTGTGTCAGTCGATGTGTGTATGGCAATGTGTCTATGTTTGACAGTCGATGTGTGTGTGTGTGTCGATGTATGTGTGAGTCGATGTGTGGCTGTCAGTCGATGTGTGTGCTTGGGTCCATGTGTGTGTGTAAGTCCCTGTGTGTGTGTCTGTAAGTCCATATGTGTGTGTGTAGGTCAATGTGTCTGTAAGTCTATGTATGTGTGTGTGTCACTCGATGTGTGTGTGTAAGTCAATGGGTGTGTGTGACTTGATATGTGTGTGTGTCAGTCCATGTGCATGTGTGTTCGTCGCTGTGTGTGCGTGGCTCTGTTAGTCAGTGTTCGTCCATTTCGTTGCATGCCTGTAGGTCCATGTGTGCGTGTTAGTCCATGTGTGTGCTTTATTCACTTGCTCAGGGCCTATGATACCATCATTAGGCCTGGGCTCTGGGTTGCTGCTCGTACTTTTCGAGTCCCTGACCCTCTGCTCACGATCCTTAAGGACCTTCATGATGGTGAGCGGCCCCACATCAAACTACGTGACCGTGAATCAGAGCCACTCCCTGTACATCTTGGGGTGCGACAGGGATGTCCACTGCCTCCCACATTCTTTTACATATATTTGGACCACGTACTTCGTTAAGCCTTCAATGCCTTTACCGGAAGAAGTCACATCTGGTACAGATACAATGGGAGGCTCATCGATGCCCGGGTGCGGTCAATCGATGGCTCCCTATTGGTCAACCACATTATGTATGCTGATGATCTGGTAATTAATGCTCACTCAGAAGAGGAGTTGGACGCGCTGCTGCTCAACCTGGAGCTTGCCACTAAGAGATGGGGCCTTACCATCAGCCCCACCAAAAGTAAGCACCTGCCTGGGTATTTTCTACCATCAGACAATCCACCCCCATAACTCACAATTGGTGATGGGCCAGTTGTGGAGAGTGCAGAGTTTCCCATACCTGCCCAGTGTACTCATGACCGGCTCCGGTTTAACACCAGAGGTCTCCCTGAATCAGTTGAGCGGCATTATCTTATCATCGGCTGTGTAACACTGTGTTGAAGCTACCTGGTCTCTCGCTCCGCACGAAGCTCCACGTCGTCTCGCCCACGGTCATTCCCTCCCTTCTCTACACTTGTGAAACTTGGACCCCCTAATGCAACATTTTCGCCGGTTACAAACATTTAGACTGGCCTGCCTACGATCCATCCTGGGTTTAACCAGGCTGGATTGTGTGATGAGCTCACAAATACTTGAAAGATCTGGACAAAGTCCCATTGGTCAGCTCCTACGCCAGGCAAGGCTGCGTTGGCTGGGCCATGTAGCCTGCATGCCCAGCCACCGCATGCTTAAACACCTTTTGTTCCGCCAGATCGAGGTCTCTAAACGGGCGTGGCACAGGCTAGAGAAGAGATGGAGTGATGTGCTGCAGGACGATGTGCAAATGAGTGGACTTGTCGATGACTGCTACCAGCGGTGTCAAGGTTGGTATCTGTGGAGGAGCCTCGTGAAGGACGCTACAGGCCAGTTGGAGGCAGTCGGCCTCCAACAACAACGGAGGGCGGAGGAGCGACGCTCACAAGAACGAGCGGTGCACCGTGTGGCTAAAGCACAGCAAGTTAGCAGGGCACAGGGCACAGGTGGTGCATCTGCCAGTCATCTCAGTCGACCTGTGCCATCTGGGTCTGCCCCGTGACCTCCTGCCAGCAGGTGTTCGACACTTCACGTGGCCTCAAGGTGCACATAGCCTGCCACAAGCCTTGTGGTGACGTCACTGCCACTTAGTGGTAAATGGCGGTTGTTGTTGTTCAGTCTATGTATGTATGTGTGAGTCGATATGTGTGTGTAACTCTGTGTGTTTGAGTCGATTTGTGTGTGTAACTACATGTGTCTCTCAAGTCGATATCTGTGTGTGTGAGTCCATATGTGTTTGCATGCGTGTAAGTCAGTGGGTTTCTATGTGTATGGGTCCATGTCTGTTTGTAAGTCCATGTGTGTGTCTGCTTTTTTCACCCGGGCAACGCCGGGTACTAACCGCTAGTGCTATATATATTTGTGTTAAGTATTAATACAATGCAAAAAAACTGAACAATCTTCTTTCGTACAAATTGATGACAACAATTAACTGGTGTGATTTTTTTGTAATTTCTAGTTTAATTTCCATGACTTTATACGCTTTTATAAAGTCATGGGAATTTTTTAGTGCTTTAATTGTATCCGTTGCTTCTCATTTGGGTAAAAGTAATAGTGTGGATCTTACGTGTTGGATTATTTATACATTGATTTGAAGAAAAAAAAAACTCTCCACAATTCTTTGAAAAAAATAAATCTCTATTTTCTCCATTACAGCACCCAATTTCTGATTCAATCATCACAAAATCAATATGTGAAATGCTGCAGCCACAATGACAAAAACAATTATGTTTTTGAAGGGACCCTTATCAGCTGAAAACGCCACATAAAACTACCCATTGCATGATAGTAGTCGACTGCAATTTCAAATTGCTATTTCCATCTATTTGTTGAAACCTAATTTTGCCAAAGTTGCCTGCCAATTTGCTAACTTTTATTGTGTCGCTGTTCATGCTACTCAGTCATCCATATGCAAACATCTATACAATTATCCTTAATAAATGACTTTCCGTACAATGTGTAGAAAATATGCATCATATAACTGCCCACATAGCCAAAGGTGTATCAAGTCAAGTACTTCCACTTTGAATGGCAAATAATATTCACTGCTTTTCTGTTTTAAATAATATGGATATGTATTTATGGGACGCTGCCATGGTGTAGCGGTTAGCACACTACGCTTGCAATCCAGGGGTCACTGGTTCATTCTCCCAGCACAACAGTTGAAACAATGGGCATGAAAGAGAAGGCCAAATGACCCATTCGAAGGCTCTCTCAATCTCTCTCTAGTGGAGGGCCTCCTACAGAAATGGCACCAGGGCTGAATCTTTAACTTTATATTTTCTATAGATATATAATCATAACCTAGATAGAAACTATTTGCAGAACTAACTTGACCAAAATAACATATTAAAACATTTATATATGTAAGGTCGTTCGTTCGTTTCTCAAACAGCTTATCCTGGTGAAGTTCGCAATGGCATCATGTTGAGTGTAGCGGTCCAGACCTCCATTTCCCTGGCGACAGACTCTAGCTCTTCCTGGGGAATTCCCAGGCGTTCCCAGACCAACTAAGCAACATAGTCCCACCAGCGTGTCCTGGGCCGGCCTGGGGTCTTCACCCAGTGGGACGTGCTTGGTAGAGTTCCAGGGGAAGTCTATCGGGGGGTATCATTACCAGGTGCCCAAACCACCTTAACTGGCTCCTGTCAGTTCAGGGAAGCAGCGGTTTGACTGTGAGGCTCTCCCGGATTACGCAACTCCTCACCCGATCACGGAGAGTGAACCTGGCAACCCTCTGGAGAAACCTGCTTTAGGCTCCTTGTACCCACGATCTCAAACTTTTGTTCATTTCTCAAAGCTCATGACCATCGGTGAGGGTGGAAATGTAGATTGACCTGTAAACCAAGAGCTTTTTTGTGAGAACTCAGCTCCTGCTTCACTATCACGGAACGGTACAGTGCCTGCAACACTATGGATGCCACACCGATCCGCCGGCTGTTCTCCTACTCCCACTTACCATCACTCGCGATAGAGACCCCAAAGTACTTAAACTCCTCTCCAAAGGGCAGCTGTTCTGCCTCACAACCGGAGAGAACAATCCACCATCTCTCGGAAGCGAACCATGACCTCAGATTTGGAGGTGCTGATCCTAATCCTTGTCGCTTCACACTCGGCATCAAACTGTTCAAGTACACGCTGGAGATCATAGACTGACGAGGCAAACAGGACAACGTCATCTACAAAAAGCAGCAATGCCACCTCCCAGCCCCCATACTGGATACTCTCCATACCTCAGCTGCACCTTGATATCCTGTCCATGAAAATCACAAACAGGAGTGGAAACAAGATGCACCCTAGGCGGAGTCCAACACCCACAATGAATGACTTTGATTTAACACCAAGAATACGGACACAGCTCTCACTCTGGAAATAGAAGGACTGGATAGCACACAAAAGCAGCACCGGTACATCATACTTCCACTGCACCTCCCAAAAGACATTGCGGTGGACACGGTCATATGCTTTCTCCAAGTCTTCAAAGCAGAGGTAGACCAGAGAAGCATACTCCCATGACCCTGCAGATATCTGTGAGAGGGAAAGAGCTGGTCCATTTTTCCACTACCATGACAGAATCTGCATTATTCCTCCTGAATCTGAGGCTCAAGCACCAAGTGAAGCCTCATCTCCAGCACTCTGACATAGTTTTAACCTGAGACGCTGAGGAGTGTGATTCTTCTGCAGTTGCAGTACACCCTCTGGTCCCCTTTCTTAAAAATGTGAACCACGACCCCAGTTTGCTAATCCAGAGGTAATGTATCCGCCTTCCATGCAACATTGAAGAGGCGTGTTAACCACAACACTCCTACACTGTCCAGCGCTTTCAACAACTCTGGGCGAATTTCGTCCACACCAGCAGCTTTGTCGCTACAAAGGCCCTCAACTGCCGCAGGGACTTCAGCAGTCGTAATGGATCCGACCCCCCTAGCTGTTTCCAGGGCTGCCTCCTGAGAGGAGGGCATGTCCACCGGGTTTAGGAGCACCTTAAAGTGTTCCTTCCACCTCTCAACTATCTCCTTAGTTGAGGCAAATGTTACGCCACCCTTAGTGAAAATAGCCGAGGCCACGTCCCGTCGACCCCTCCTTTTGAAGCTGCCTGCTAGTCCCTCTCCCTGGCCTCTCCAAGCTCCTCCCACACACTGGCTTTCGTTTCAGTAACTGCTACAGCTGCCACCCTCTTGGCAAGCCGGTACCTCTCAATCGAGTCGGGAAATATATTTTTATGAGCATAGCGCCGAAAGCCTGCTAATTCAACTTGACAGCTTTCCTCACCACTGGTGTCCACCACCGGGTCCTAGGGTTGTTGCCATAACAGGCACCAACTGCCTTCAGGCCACAGCTTTTGGCAGCTGCATACACAATGAAGGTCCTCAACATCGTCAACTTGGACTCAATGTCCACGACCTCCCGTAGAGTGCAGGAGAAGTTTTCCCAGGAGGGGAAGTTGAAATATTTTTGCACTGGATCTTCTGCCTGACGTTCCCAGAAAACCCGCACTATTTGTTTGGGCCTTCCACATCTATCTGGTCGGTGCCCCAAGCGTCGGATCCAATTTACCACAAGGTGGTGATCAGTGGAGAGCTCTGCCCCTCACTTATTGGCAGAAATCGAAGAACATCTTATCGCCTCTTCAGGTATCTCCATCGTTTCCCATGTGAGCACTGAAATTGCCCAGTAATATTATGGAGTCGGTAGGTGGCACTCTGTCGAACACTGCACCAAACGTCTCCAAGAGGGCCAAATACTCTGAACTGATATGCATAAGCACAAACAACAGTCAGATATTTTTTTTCTGAGACCTGAATTTTCATGGAGGCGACCCTCTCATCCACTGAAACAAACTCCAACTGAACAGCACCCAGCCGGGGGCTTGTGAGTATTCTCACACACGCCCGAGGCCTCTCACCAGGGGTTACTCTGGAAAAGGTTCCAGCGCCAATTCTGTGTGTGGAGGTGAGACCGACTATATCTTGTCAGTACCTCTCCACCTCCTCCACTAGCTCCCGCTCCCCCCCCCCGCCAGTGACGTAACATACCATGTCCCAATAGCTAGTGTCCATCGCCAAGGTCCAGTCCATCTCAAACCATCCGTCTCCCAGTCATACTAGCATCACACCTGCCCCTCACCCTTCATCCTGCGGATGGTGGGCCCACAGGATGGTGCCACTTAGCCATTTCGGGCTGGGCCCGACCGGATTACGTGGGTCACTCAGCCACCAGGCACTTGCTGGTGAACACCACCCCTCGGCCTGCTTCCAAGGGCGTCTCGGTACACCTTGCCTGGGCGAGGTTCTCTGATTTTGGTATTTTTAACCATTCATCAGGGGCTTTTATTTGTACCGTAAATAGGAAAACAAGTTAAGTAATATTTACCTTCCTCCACATCCAAGATTACTCACTTAGTTATTTTTTTATATTTCCAAAACCAGGCATCATTCCATATCTGGATGATCAACCAGAATGAAAATAAAATAACTAGTGGAACTCTATGATCAGATCTTTTTTTTACTGAAAATGGTTGAGAAACAGGGTGGGACCAAACCATAGCACGTGGTATTAGGAGTTTGGAAACCCACCGTGCACTGTGGTTAAAATAATGTAAACTTGTTGCGTTACTCATCATGCGGAAACTTAAGAGCTGGTGCATAACTGCATGCACGCATGCACACATGCGCACACAAATGCATAATCGGCTTCAATTAATTTGGTTTAAAAAATATTGGTCACCAAAATTATATTTCAAACGATCACTAGGCTTAAGTGTTTCTGTTGCACGAACTGCTAGTGAGAGGCTATGGTGGATTTATGTTCACAGGATGAACCTCTAACACATGCTGCATCCATCCACACAAATTATAACGATAATGATGCATACATACATGTGTAGTGACATCGTTGGATGTCACTCTATATGTCACTGTGTGAACCCGGTCTGGGAGAGGCACGGCGCGCGATGTATTGATATCGCAGACACCACTGAAGGTGGATGCAGTACTGGCCCTAGCGGGGCTTGGTGAACACTGACTGACAGTGACGGATGGCACCACGCTCTGCGTGAAGTGCCAGCCCGACAGGTAGAGGGCGAGAGTGCCGGCCACAGTACGAGGTTACAAGGGGGCTATGGCACTCTGGTTGAACCCGGAGGACACATGACCGGAGGTGTCTACCCGGGGGACCCCCAAAATGGGGCTGGGGGACCACGTGTCCAGGTGGAGATCCTCCTCGGGAGTTCGAGGGTGGGTGTGGCTAGGGGCGGGGCCAGTTCCACCACACAGGTTATAAGCCGAAGCCCTGAGAAGCACTGGCTGCTGTTGTCATCCTGAAGAATCGACGTTGCACGTTCTACATCCAAGAAGAGTCATCAACACGTGGACCTGGACCCAAGCTGGAGTCCCGTCCATTGTAGCTACTCAGAGTGTATCTAGCGTAGTTAGCCTGGTGGATCACCACCATAGGTTGTTATCTGATGAAGGGGCAGTTACCTTTTTGTGTTATCGTGTTGGTGTTAATAAATGTGTTGCTTCCAAGAGTGCGTCTGCGAGTCAGTTTGCACCTACTACACATGTAAGGTGACAAAAGTACATTTTCGCTCAAACAATTCACACAATGCAGATGTAACTTACTGCAGATGTGTCCTACTCTTGTTGTAACAAAACAAAACATAATGAAGCTCAAATAACAAATGTGCACTATCCACATGGAAATAGCATGCTTTGCAAAACTGTGCACCACTCGGTAATACGCCACTGGTAGGCCATGTTTTGCAGTAAAATATATGCAACAAATTTAGCTCGCAATCTTGCCAAATACATGCACATTAACTATATGTCATTAAAATATGCAAATGTACTAATGGTTAGACATTAACATGCAATTGATGCACACAAATAGCGGTTACTGAAGATGCTTTTTACGTTGTTATAGAAAAAACACCCAAATGCTTCTTCTGAAGCTGATTAGCATATGAAAATTAGTTAATCAGTATAAATTAACTTGATTACAGGAATATCACACTGACAGTTGTTTAATCAGCCCATTTAGCATATGCAAAACGAGCTGTTTTCTAATAATTACTTAAATATGAAAAAGTATGCGTACATAAATATTCTGCAAAATTATTATTTAGAACCAGAATTGGTTTCAGACATTACGATGATATATATATGAGTTAATACGTATATAGTGACATCGCGGTTGTCACTGTGTGGTGCTGGCCCTAGAGGGGCACGGCGTGTGATGTACTCACATCGCGGACATCACGTATGTAGCGACATCGTGAATGCCACTGAGTAATGCTGGCTCTAGCGAGGCACGGCATGTGATGCATTGTCATCGCGAACACCCCGTAGGTGAGTTTAGTACCAGCCCTAGCGGGGGCTCGGTGAGCGCTGGGATAGCGCTCAGTGGCACCACGCGTGGCGTGCAGCGCCGACTCCTATAGGAGGGAGTGTGAGAGTGTCAGCCATAGGTTGAGGTGACCCTAGGCCATGGCACTCTGGTTGACCCTGGAAGGCACGTGACCAGTAAGATCTACACAGGGGCCCCAGGTGGGGGCTATGGGGTGGTCACGTGTCAGGGTGAGATCCTACGGGAAGTGTGGAGAAACGACAAGAGGTTTCTCCAAGGTGGTCATAGCCAAGGGAAGGGCCAGCCACGACCCAGGAGCATATAAACCGGGTCCGCACAGGGACCGGGGTTCAGCGTTGCTGTTGTCATCTGAAGATCTACGATCTACGTTCTACATCCAAGAAGAAGTCACCAACACGTGGACAAGGACCTAAGCCAGAGTCCTGTCCGTTGTAGCTACTCCCAGTAACTAGCGTAGTTAGCCTGGTGGTCCACCACCATATGTTATGTTTTAAAGGGGCAGTAACCCCTTTGTGTTAATGTGTAGGTATTAATAAATGTGTTGCCTCCAAAGAGTACATCTGCGACTCAGTTGAATCTACTACACATTGAACTGTCTTAAAATAATAACCATATTAATAATTGCCAATATTTAAGTAAACATTAATATCATCATTAGACCTCCTTTGCCAGTACCAAAATATAATAGGGGTTTTCCCCTTTTTTTCTGGCAATAAAACTGAAACCTTTTTACAGGGATTCATGTCTGCATTAACCACAATACCTGCAGTCAAAATGCAAACAAAAAACATACTATGATAATATATGCATTGTCCTTGAAACTGATTGGTCCACACCAAGGGATGGCTTTCTTTTGAGCCTCGATCCAATTGGTGCTCGACCAGATGATGCCAAAAGGCGTACAGCTTAAAGACAATGCACTATCAAAGTAATGAGGGCTCGGGGTGAGCATCTACACCATTAGACCTCCTTTGACTGCAGGTATTGTGGTCAATGCAGACATTAATCCTCGTAAAAAGGTTTCAGTTTTGTTGCCAGAAAAAATGGGAAAAACAATATTATTATAAACATTAATATTTAAGCAATCATTTATTTACTTATTGTATTTGAAAGTGTTAAGACTGCAACTCAAATAATTTACAAGCCATAATTGAAATGTGAAATTTACATAACCTTTGCAGACTGAAAGACTCTTACGAGGAAGGTACACATTCCCAAAGAATATCACCATGGTAATGTAAATTCTAATTCCAAATGTACACGTGACAACCATTGAAAAGAAGAAAGGAGTAAAACAATGAACGATAACTCAATGAATGAACGAGAAATAATATAAAGCTGCATGTGGTCTCTAGTTTTTAGGCATAATTGTCTAATAATATCGATTTAAAGCTTTCGTGACTGCAGGGATTCATCTTCTTGGTTCTTTCGGTAAAGTCAGGGATTCATCTTCTTGGTTCTTTCGGTAAAGTCACGTAGAATGGAAATGAAATAATAATAATAAAAAAATCTTTTATTTCCATCCTAATAAAAAATATATTATTTTTTTTATTATTTTATTTACATTCTACCTGACTTTACCGAAAGAACCAAGAAGATGTCATAATAATTATCAGCCCAGTGTCAATCATCTGCTGGGTGAAGGCCTCCCCATGCTGTGTTGGTTGTAGGGGCTGTTTGACCATACTTCACCACACTGGTCAGTGCAGATTGGGAACATGGGGTGTCACGGATCAGTTCAGATATCAATTACTGTTGATCTAAGTCATAGCCGGAAATTGAACTTAGATCACCAAGCTCAGCACAGTTTTGCAAACCACTGCATCACAGTCTCCCCCATGATCATATTTTTTGTGTGAATGTATTAATGGGGTTGTTTCTCTCTACTGTACCTCCGATTAGCACGGTTGGCTGTGTACAGTTAGAAAAAAGTTCAACATACTTACAAACATATGTGAATATGAGAGACATTTTTGGACTGGTATGGAAATATACAAAAGGGGTTAAAAAAACGTAAAAGTATTAATGTTAATATGATCAGGAAAAGTGTACCTTTCCTATGGTCCTTTAAAAACCAGCTATGCATTAATTTTAAGCCTCATTTAAATTCGATATGCAATCAATTATGTCAGCATTATATGCATGGGAGAAAAAAAAATATATCACAAGATATGCATGGCTAAATATATATTTATTTGCCTATGAATAAGTACCACAAGAAGTTCTAGTTGCCTTCCACCAAAGTCAAAATGCAACGAAGCAGACTGACATTAAATTATTTCTCATTTCCAATTTTCTTCTGGGAATATACCCCATTAGTTAGAAAATTCAGTGAAAATGCCAAACCGAATATTAAATGAACCTAGTATAAACAATCATGAATGGTTCCCTCCAAATTGGGTAAAAAAATGTTTTGTTATTGTTGAGGAACCTCTAGGGTTTATCTGTAATACATTCCAATGATGTTTAAAGCACACCCAACTACCTACCCAGCCTAATAATGACTTAAAATATCTAGAAACATGTGGAAATGAACTCTGGAGATAACATGAGGAAGGAGTTTAATATAAAGCGATTCTAAGTACTGTGGTTTAACAGCTTTTGTAAAATATTCTTGGTATAAAGGATTTACAAGCATTTTTTCACGCAGAAAATATTGTACACATTAAGCAAATGCCAGTGTAAGGTGAACTGAAAAAAAAAACCTTAGCTATATTAGCAGCAAGACTTATTCCATGGTATAATGGTCAGCAAACTGAATTTACAATCTGGCAGTCGGAAGTTTGATTCCATCTAATGTGACTTCAATTGAAACATCAAATTCCCCTGCCTCCATCTACCCAGCACAGTCAGTTGACAGGCAGGTCATGTATGGTGGGGTGAAGTGTAGATGCTCCAACCTCTTTCAACATCATGGGACCTCCTTTGCCAGTACCAAAATATAATAAGTTTTTACCCTTTGCTCACCCCGAGCTCTTTTTATTCTGATAGTGCATTGTCTTTGTGCTGTACGCCTTTTGGCATCCTCTGCTCTAACACCGTTTGAGACGCGGCTCAAAATAAAGTCTCTGGTGTGGACCAATCAGTTTCAATGACAATGCATATATTTTCAGAGCATGTTTTTTGTTTGCATTTTGACCACAAGTATTGTGGTTAATGCAGACATTATTCCTTGCAAAAGGTTTCAGTTTTGTGTTTTAACAACTTAACACCTGTTTTGTTGCCAAATAAAAAGGGGAAAAACGTATTCTCATTCAAGATGTCTGGTCAGCATCGATGAGTTGGCTAAATACCCACGAGAGGAGATCAAGGGAGGCCCTTCCGCCAGCAGTGGCATGTACAACTGCAGACCTGGACCTTTCGTTGTTACTGATACTTGTTTAGCCAGGAAAGCCTGATGGCCGTTTCTCAGCAGGATCCTGCTAAGCTACGTATATCCTAATTGAGTAATTTGTGGGTAGAATTGCAGATTTGAATCATGACGCTGGCACACAATGGCCGACTCCTGCGAATAAGTTGACAGAATCGTTAGCATCCACTGTGAAACGGAGGCACGCAATATTAGGGTTAATACACGTGCAGTATTAACCAGAAAGGCCATTTGATTCGAACCGAGACAACTTTGCAACAAGGAGCAAACGCTGGGCCACGCCAATGCCCCTGTACTTTGACATGAGCAAGAACACTGCATGAAAGGCACACAGAAAGAGACATACACATCCGTGCTGCGCTGCAGTGCCTTCACGTGTGTTCACTGGCTGCCGTGGACATTGATGTCTTAATCTTTAGGTGAGGGTGGATGGGTGGAGGTGAATGGGGATGGATAGGAGTGGGGGTTGGAACAAGAGAAGCCGGGCTCGTGTAGCTCACCTGCAAATCGCATGTGCTGTGAGGGCTGCGCTAGATCACCTTGAGTGTTGTACAATAGGTGATGATAAATAGCTTCTCAACATGTTGTTTAATTACCTATGGAAGCAGCTGTTGCTAATTAACGAACTAGCCTGTGACGACATCATGCGGAATGTACCTGATCAGATGTCAGAAGTGAAGCAAGGTTCTGCCTGGATAGTGTTTGGATGAGCAAGCACCATGCATAACACAAGAGTGCAAGGCTGTTGCACAGCTATGTTGTGGGAGGCATAGGGCAATGCCACAACGTCTACTGTTATATTGTACTATGTATGTATGTATAACTTATTTTGCACGGTACATAGCCAACCGTGCTCATCGGAGGTGCTCCAAAGTCAATGCTCTCCACCATCACCACCAATCACTGATCATTGTGATGAAGTATGGTAATTGTGTAGGGTGGTGTGGAAAATAGGGAGTTTGTATAACATGAATTCGGGTAAGAGGGCATTTCTAAAAGTAGGAACCATGCACATTTGTGTTTAACCATCGTATGGTAAGCTTCATAGACGACACTGCAATTCTAACACAGGAGCGCGATTTTAGATTTGGATGCAGTTAATATTCCCCCACTCTGTTTGTGCCAGCTTTCCATAACTCAACAGAGTTTTTTTTTAATTCCCAGTGTGAACTCCCATCACAAAAAGCTTAATCACAAAGCACTCCTAATTTGCATTCAAATCTACTTTCACGGGAAACGAAAAGTGGGTGGGCACGTGGGTCGTTCATTCTCAATGGTCTTCACAAAATGTGTTTGCACACACAATTTTAGCCTTTGCTTGTTCACCCAACCCATTCGACATTTTTTCAAAACCTTACCTCAAGACTCCACAACATGAATATGTGTTTTTAACGCACCGCTGTTGAGCATGGTTGGCTACGTACGGTGCAAACAAATTTCAACATACTTACATAGTATCAAATCGCGTGTGGAGGCTCAATATAAGTTCACGATTTCCATGAATATGTCCAATACATATAAGAAAGTTAAAGGTGCATCCCAGAAATTGCTTGCTTATGCCATTGCTAACAGAAAGACCTCCACTGGAGGGAGATCTGAACAGCCCCCTCTGGATGGTGTATTGGCCTACTCTTCCATGAGGTAGCGGTACCCACACTTTACGCCACCATGCACGATCGACTGTGGTACACACACAATTATACTGCTGGGTGGACAAAGGCAGAGACTATGCACAAGTTTCCCCACTGTTTCAACTGCCATGCCGTGGTGTAATGGTCAACACGCTGGACGTACAAAGTAGCAACATTTTACATATTAATATTATCAGCATTGGCGGCTCAAAATTTGCGTGCATACATACTTCAAATGTCAATGGGATATCTACCGAATTTCTCATTAAATTAGAACATCTTCAGAGAAAATGAAAGGGGGAAACAGCAACTCTCAAACTACAGCGCACACTCTAGGTACACGATACACTATTGCCGAAGCATTTATGAGATTGATCCGCGCCAAAATAAAACAAAACAACACTGCGATGAACACCACTACTCACCACGGCACAGGCATGGATGGCAGCCAAGGTCATGTTTGTCAGGAAACCGGTAAAATAAGAAAA
The DNA here is from genome assembly GCF_048934315.1 of Petromyzon marinus. Lineage (NCBI taxonomy): Eukaryota > Metazoa > Chordata > Hyperoartia > Petromyzontiformes > Petromyzontidae > Petromyzon > Petromyzon marinus. Next base: position 11,484,932 of record NC_133671.1, read on the forward strand.
GTGGTGGAAGTAAAAGTACAGAAAAAAGTTTGTATAATATCAGTTGTTAACACGTGATAGCACTGAGATGAGATTCTGTCGTCCACCAAACACAATTGAATTGCTGTTTTCGTTTTGACGTCTCTAGTTCCATTTGGCCTGCTCCATGGTGCGATGTGAGTAGGAGCTAATGATGCTGAGCTTTGTATACAATCGTTGAGTGAATGGCAAGTCTGTAGTGCCCTTGGAGTTGTGGTGGTGATTTTTTCTTGAGAAAAATAAAATGCAGTACTCTAAAACGAAAATGAATAGACCACAACTATGTTTTGTTGCAAAGACAGGCTTTGTATAATATGCAAGGAGAAGATTTAATGTGAACTGGTATGATTAGCACAATAAATTGTGGTAAATGACCACTGCAAACGTAAAAATGTTCCCAAAGTGAAAATGAAAATCACATTGCACGTTAAGGCAATGCAAAAATTTGATTATTAAATTTACATTCAAATCATTTCAGTTTTAGAAATAATGCAATACATGTAAGATGTAATCCCTTGTGAAAACAAGTTCTTGATAAACGAAGAACTTGTGACAGACTGGAAATGAAAAGGGGAAAAAATGGTGTCAATATAAACTATAAACATTTCAGGGAAATAACACAAGTTGTATCATGAGGAAGCATTTAACGAATTGCCAGATCGTGAACTTGAAACCCTCAGGCAAATAGCAACGGCAATACTCATGGTGTTGAGAATAGGCACTTCCATTGCAAGCTGAAATGACATTGGTTAATTCACAGTGAGTTTTACATTAAAGGTATAATTTATTGATGATTGTTGGACACAATATTGAAAAAAATTATCATTTTATTATTAATTCATGCATGTGGCCAAATTCCTGGCCTTTGACTGTGCTCAGCGTGGTGGCGTGTTCAGGATATGGCCGCCTAACAGATTGTGGGGACTGCTCCACTTCGGCCAGGGGCAAGCGACTGATGATGATCAAGTCACGCAGAGTGCACCCAACTTTATCAGATCACAATTCATAACTTCGTGACAGCAAACACATTACAATGTCATTACTAAGTCAACAGTTACCATGGACACAAATTTCAAGATAAACCATTAGAATGGCAAATAGACGTCCCATTGCAGACTGAATTGTGTAAAATGTGAACTCAGTGAACCGTATTGATAGAATGTCAAACCCAAACAATTTAACCTTGGTGTTATTGCTAGCGGTCATAGTGAGATACAACAAGTCTTTGTTACATTGAGGATACATGCATCTGCACAATAAGGATTAATAACCAATACGCAGGCTCACAACCTACACTCAGGACTTCACAAAGGAAACATTTGAACGAGGCACGTATAATTGTATAACTTGTAACAGCTTCGAAAAATGCAAATCGTAGAGATGTCATTGTAGATTTACAGTAAACCGATTAAGAACAGTTATGTTCATTGAAAGCAGTCACACAGAGACAGGCATTATAATCTGATATAAAATCAATGGAGTTCTCCAGCATGGCATATTTTGAGTTGACTGCATGCTCCAGTGACATATCCCTCTGTGTTCAGGGGTCACTGGTTTGAGAACCATTTCTCGGCCCACTTGATAATGTGTTTGGGCTATGACTGAAAAAGAAACACACCAACATATAACTACATAAAATGTCCTGTTCGCTCTGCTTGTCTGCTGATGCTTACAATTTAGCACGTGTAAACATCTGCTCATTGTTTTACAGCCACATTTTAAACATTAACTATGTATGTACGCTGAACTTTTACAGCATATGTAGCCAACAGTGCTAATGTCTAGAGACTTTCGAAAACTAGCGTGTCTTAATGAATTACACACTTAGCCATGCATATCTTGAGTATACTTTTTTTTAAGATTGCTTATAAAATATTTATGACGATCATATTGGTATTATATTTGCTAAAATTGTAACAAAACGATTATCATTCAATAGTGTAATCCTGAAATCTGAATATTTAACGTAACATTTTTATTTATTTATTTATTTTACAATTCAAACATTAGCATTACCAACATTCAGATTGATGATTAAATTATAACTTATCTATCGGCCTGTGATCGAAGATTAGTATAAAAATCATTGGATTTTCAGACAAAAGTACGAAACCTCACAAAAAGTACTTCTGATGCTCCAAACATGGGGATCCACTGGTAAGGTACGCAATTATATGTTTAACAATCATTAAATATTGTACTGGATCATTACCTAAAGTACTGAAAATACTGTCAAACAATAAAATATGGACTGTGAAGAGGCATGGAGTGCTGAATTGGAAAACTATAGTAATTAGATACATAGGTGTAAACATCAGTTGTATTTCCAATTTAAAACAAGATACAAATCCATGCGTTGTTCACATCACGTGCGTATTGATTGTGTCATATGGATATCGACATGAACTTTGGCAGGACGTTAACACCTCCTATTAGCACGGTTGGCTACGTATGGTGTGGAATAAGTTCAACATACAGATATTTTACATGCTTCGGAATTTGTTCTTTTATATTCAAACGAGGTGGCAACTTGGTAATTGTGCATGTTGCCAAGGAATGTGATTTTGATTTAAAGCTTTCGTGACTGCAGTAATTCATATTCTTAGTTTTTTCGGTAAAGTCACGTTGAAGAGAAACAACAAAATAACAAAATATATATAAAACAATAAAAAATTCTCACGACGTTTCGACCATAACTCAAACGGTCATCATCAGGTGTGTCGGTTTGCAATTTGTGTCGGTTTGCAATTTATGCAAACCGACACACCTGATGATGACCGTTTGAGTTATGGTCGAAACGTCGTGAGAATTTTTTATTGTTTTATATATATTTTGTTATTATATATATTATATATATTTTGTTATTTATGCAAACCGACACACCTGATGATGACCGTTTGAGTTATGGTCGAAACGTCGTGAGAATTTTTTATTGTTTTATATATATTTTGTTATTTTGTTGTTTCTCTTCAACGTGACTTTACCGAAAAAACTAAGAATAAGGAATGTGATGTCTGTCAACATGGGTAGTAGTATCATTATTCAGCGATAGTTCATCATTTAAAACATGTACAGTATCTTACAATATGTTGTATTCTCACTGTAACGGGGGTTGAATAAAACAAAACACTAAGCAATATAATGTTTACAACATAAGCGCAGCCACTTGCATGTACAGTACAATCTTGCCATAGAGACAAAGGTGGAGCGAGGTGGCATACAACCCCAATTTTAAAAAAAATGGTACACAGATTTCCAAGTCCAGTTAAATTATAACATTACCCCGTGACAATGGGATTAGGCAGACAACACAGGGACAATTACACTATATGTAACAGTTACTGTATGTACTGAATTACCTAGAAACTACAGTCGTTAGGTCAACAAGTGCTGTTTGTTCGTAACATTTATAAAGCAAAAATCACGCTTCAGTTGTATCTAACACACGAAGAAAACATTATTACAGAGCAATATAAATAATAACACGTCCCGTTTGTTTATGACAAAACATTTGATGCAATAAATACTTGTCAGAAGGTGACTTACTATATATAAACATCTCCCTATTTTTTTGTAATGGCAAAAAAACCATCAAAATTATTTTTACTGTCTACTGGGAGAGAAAGCTGTCTTGAGACGATATGAAAGCAAAGGCTAAAACATAATTAAATAGATTAATTGTAAATGCCTAATTAGTACGGCCTTACTTTTATATTGACTAGCTAGTAAACACACCAGGTGTGCATGTGTTTATTCGTACTCACAAAACACAATTTGTGGAGTTTTTAAGAATCAACATTTCTGCTACGTGTTCTCAGTCACAGAAAACTGCCTTAAAAACTACCAAGGTTAAACAGCAAATGCATACCGTAAAACATTTATGCAGTAAAATAAGTATTGTATATTGCCACGAGAAAGTTTTCCGAATGTTGTATCAACAATGTATATGATGTCGCTAATATGATAAACGCATTCCTCTTTCAGCCTTTGAGGCAACATTCAATAATTGAGGTACATTAATTAATTAATGTGCCATCGTCACCATCATCGTCAGCCGTTATCTGTACACTGCTCCATCAAGGCTCCATCTCTCACAGACCAAGGGTGCTACTATTCATCTCACTCCTGTACAGGAACCAATCTCATCGCTCCATCTCCATGATATTGTTCTTTTTGATGCATTCTCCTCTTTGGCTTTCACCATTCAATCACCAATCTCGTCCATCGGGCACCATTTCATCTAGCCAATGTGATCTACTCGAAGCAATTTATTTTTCTTGACTTAAAGCTTTCGTGACTGCAGGAATTCATATTCTTTGGGTCTTTTGGTAAAGTTACGTAGATAGGTTCAAATTAATGAAAATAAAATAAACAACCACGACGTTTCGATCACAACACAAGCGATCGTTATCAGGAGGAAAAAAATACGAAGGTACTTTGTAAGCCCACTGGCTATCAACAAAGATTCGTTCATGAAGCCATCCACATATACAGACAGACACAATTTCAACCGAGAGGATGGGTACAAACCTGGCAATCATTGGAAGGACGTCATTAACCAGTTTAACTCATAACTGGCTGTGATGTTCCCATCCTGCCACCTTCCGATGTAAATTTGTATTTTCCCCATGGTTTCGGCTCTCCAATTTTATATTAACAGGTAAAATTATTTAACACCATCATTGCCACCTCCACGCGCCGACCTCGACGTGGTAGTGGCTCTGCGATCTCACATTAACATGCTAATCTCTCACATTAACATAGCCACCTCCATGCCATTGTCATGGAGGCCGCTCTCCGATCTTACATTAACATGCTAATTTCTCACATTAACATCACTAGCCCCGCCCACTTCGTTCATGACCCGTAGGCTACACCCATTTTAAACCTTTAAAACAGTCTGCCTCAGCAGCTTTACCCCTCTTTTTTTCTCCAGATGACGATCGCTTGTGTTGAGAGCAAAACGTCGTAGTTTTTTGTTGATTTTATATTCACGAATTTGAACCTATCTACGTGACTTTACCGAAAAACCCAGAGAATACAATAAATTGTTCTTGATTCTTTACATGATGTCTCCGATTTGCATTTGTTCTCTTATCCATGTGTCCTGTTCCCTACCTCTGAGTGTAATCCCAAGCATGAATCTTCCCATGCTTATTTCCATAGTTTTAAGCTTTTGCTCCATTTTATTTGTCACTTTGAACCTTTGAATGTGACTGTCTATATAGCCATCCCTCCCAGATAGCCAGCCAGCCAGGAAAACATTTAATATTATATAGTCCTGTTTCTCACCACCTATCTCTCACCTTCTTTGTATACAACAACAACCACCATTCGCCACTAAGCGTCGGTGACATCACCATGGCACTTGTGCAAGGCTATGTGCACATTAAGGCCACGTGAAGTGTCGAACGCCCACTGGCAGGAGGTCACGGGACAGACCTAGGTGCCATGGGTCGACTGACTGAGATGACTGGCACAGTAAGGGGCACCACCTGTGCCTCTTACTGTGCCAACTTGCTATGTTTTAGCCACCCGGCTCTCCGCTCATTGTGAGCATCGCTCTTCTACCCACCGTTGTTGGACAATTGCCTCCAACTGCCCAGTAGCGTCCTTCACGAGCCTCCTCCACAAAGGCCGATCTTGACATCACTGGTAATAGTCATTGGCAAGTCCACTCAGCTCCACATCCTCTTGTACCACATCACTCCATCTCTTTTCTAGCGTGTGCGTGCCCGTTTAGCCCGCTCTATTCGACCAAACAAGAGCTGTTTAGGCATCCGGTGGCTGGGCATGCGGGCTACATGATCCAGCCAATGCAGTCTTGCCTGCTGGAGGTGCTCACTGATGGGACTTTGTTCAGATCTATTTTCCAGAACATTCCAGATAGATGCAGTGCTGAGTAAACTTGGAGTAACTTCTACAAAATTCTAGAACTTTCCAGTAATATAAGTAGTAGTATATATACAGAGGCCATAAGCCCACCAGTTCAGTTTAATTCCAGCTGCATAAGGGGATACATATCTGCATTTTCATGAGATGGCATCCAGAGGCTGCAAGCATTCGGCAGATGTATTTTGCTATGTCTGCGGCCAAGTTATCAAGACGAGCGAAAAATTACTCTGTGGAAGCATCTGCTAAGATGTGTGAGGCCTACAAGGCATATTTCGGCATGCCTGTTGGGGATCAAGACAAACCCTGGGCACCTCATTTCATCTGCGAGCAATGCAAACAAACTCTTGAAGGTAAGATGGACAATTGTTGCTCTGAATTTTATTGTAAAAGTTTTATTTATTTAAAAACGTTTTACAATTTTCAATGGGATTGAAAAAATATATATCATGTATGAAAAATGTTGCGAGCATCTCTTACACATTAGTCATGGGTGAAATAAATGTATTTTTGTAGGATGGTACAGAGGGGAAAAGACAGCCATGAAGTTTGCTTTCCCAAGAATTTGGCGGGGACCCACTGACCACTCAAGCAACTGCTACTTCTGCATGATGGACCCTTCCAAACGTCGGACTGGCAAGAATGCACCTGCTATCATGTGTCCGGACGTTCCTTCATCCATCGCCCGGTGCCACACTGAAATGAGCACCCCGTACCCACTCCTCTGAAGAGAGAGCAGTCTTTAGAAGAGAGCAGCAAGTCTGAGAGCGAGGAAGACGTTGTAGACCCAGATGACAATTTCAGAGGTGGAGCTGAGGAGAGGAACCCCTACTACCCCAACCAAAAATACCTCAACGACTTGATCAGATATCTTGGTCTCACCAAGCTTTTGACGTCGAGGCTGAAGCAGTGGAACTTGTTGGATGAAAGTGTGCAAGTCGCAGATCAGAGGAAGTGTCATCAACCTTTTTGCAGCTTCTTCACCCGTCAAGATGGGCTCTGCTTCTGCCACAATGTGACCAGTCTGTTCGAGGAAATCGGAATCGCATGTAACCAGAATGAGTGGCGCCACTTCATTGACAGCTTATCCTGGAGCCTCAAAGCCGTGCTAACAAGTATCCGTCTCTTCCCCTGGCTCACTCGGTGCACCTCAAAGAGGATTACATCAGCATCAGGACCTTGCTGGACGCCTTAAAAAATGATTAGTATGGCTGGGAGGTCATCGGAGACTTCAAAATGGTGGCACTCCTGATGGGTCTACAAATGGTTTTACCAAGTTTATCTGCTATCTTTGCCTTTGGGACAACAGGGACACAAGGCGCACTACCACATGCAGGACTGGCCACAGCGGACCGAGTTCTCTTTGGGGAGGAACAACGTCAAGTGGGAGCCACTGGTGGACCCCCAGAAGGTGCTGATGCCACCACTGCACATCAAATTGGGCCTCATGAAACAATTTGTCAGACCTGTAGATAAGGAGTCGGCAGCCTTCAAGTACAATTCAAAACTTCTTCCCTAAGCTGTCTGAGGCAAAGGTCAAAGCCGGTGTCTTCGTCAGACCACAGATAAAGAAGATCCTGGAGTGCAATTCATTCCCCAAGAAGCTCACTAGTAAGGAGAAAGTGGCTTGGGACAGCTTTGCCACAGTGGTTCGTGGCTTCCTGGGCAATCACAAGGTCGAAAACTATGTGGAGCTGGTTGAGACTCTGATGAAGAACTACAACACAATGGGCTGTAGGATGTCCCTCAAAGTCCATATCCTTGATGCTCATCTTGATCAATTCAAGGAGAACATGGGAGCGTACTCTGAGGAGCAAGGCGAACGCTTCCAGCAGGATATACTGGACTTTTAATGCCGCTACCAAGGACAGTATAACGAGAACATGATGGGAGACTACATTTTGATGCTGATTCATGAAAGTGTTTTACAGTATAATCGTGAATCTCGAAAAACTACTCACTTCTAAATCTTTTGTAGTAATTTTCTATTGCTTTAGAATAAATACATGTTAATTTTGATTCATGTTATTTTTGTATGACTTTATGTGAACGAAAATACACAAATTCGCCCGTTTTCTCATTGAAAATAGGTACATTTCAAAATACTATTGTCCTGGTCACAAAAGCAAAGTTTGTGGGGAATAATAGCCATTTTCTATACGTTTTAGGCATAAGCAATTACGAAATAACACTTACTAGCCAGGAACAAAAATTGCGTTACATAGCAGGTCAATATATTGAGAAAAAAACAAAGCTGTAAGCTGCATTAAAATCGTTTTGAAGTGAATATTTAGTTAGCAGCAGGATAATATAGTTACAAGACAAATTTGCAGTGTGAGCTGTGTTGAATTTTTTTTTTACATTATAGACTTTGCGTCACGATTACTTTTCACATATAAGCTGCAGTTTACAAACTTCAGCATAAAAAATGGTATATAGCTGCCTAAAACACATCAACATGTGTATTAGCTGCACGTTTCAAAACACATTGCAGACTAGGTTCCATTATTTCAATATGGCAAACATTTTCTGTCCATTGTTTCCAGAAAATGTATGAAGCTTATATTTGTTTTAATCTAAATATGAAATGGTTCTTGTTTATTGCAATGAGCAGAATCAAATTACGTGACTTAATTAACAAATCCAAAAAAAATATCTCAAATTCCATAAAGGTAAACAAGTTAAAATGTTCTGATCGGCTTGTACATTTTTACCCTCGAGTGGGGAAATAGCACTATCTTGATTTGAAGCTTTCGTGACTACAGGAATCCATGCTCTTTGGTTCTTTCGGTAAAGTCACATAGGTATAAAATAAAATAGATCACATCGTTTCGGGCGCAAAACAAGCGTTTCCCACCTGATGATGGACGCTTGTGTTGCGCCCGAAACGTCGTGATTTATTTTATTTTATACCTACATGACTTTACCGAAAAAACCAAAGAGTATGAAATAGCACTACTTTCTATTAGCTTTTCAGAAAAATGTACTATTCATATATTCACAATATCCTTTTATTATTTACCAACTGTTTTGTTTACCGACTTAGTGGCAACATAAATAGATACTCTTTGGTCCTTTCGGTAAAGTCACGTAGGTATTTTATTTTTCTACCTACGTGAGTATGGATTCCTGCAGTCACGAAAGCTTCAAATCAAGATTGAACATAAATAGACTGTGGTAAACCAATTGACAGACCACGTGGTTAGAACTGCAATATGGGTTCCCATATGCAACTTGTCTGATGAGCATGGAAGTGAGGGATAAATATCCCTTGGAAAAAAATGGGAAGACCTCAATTTTCAGTGACATGAACTCAAATAAAACTAGTTTTTATTTTAGCATGTAAGGTCCACTGAGCTGTATAGCGCTATTTAGAAGTGACCTGGTTATCACAAATGATAGCTCAACGAAGTGGCTTATCATGTGGAAACATATAGCAGTCAAATACTCGAAACACATGTTTCTAAATATGGAGGGAAAAACCGGAGGACCCAGAGAAAAATCTACACGACCATGGGGAGAACATGCAAACTCCAAATATACAGGAGTCAGGGTCGGGATTTAACCCACGGCCTCCTGTATAACAGGCGAGGTAGTTAACATCTCACTACCTTGGCACCCTTGAATGTCTTCACGTTTCTGTTTTTTTAAGAGTGCAATGCTCATTCTCTACAATTATACAATTCTAAATAGCGTAGCTCAAGGATGAAAGACTATGATGTGTCTTCACCCTAATTTACACCCACTTCCACACCCAATATTTCCTACGCACTTTGGAAATGCGTATTTTTTCCAATAGCTCGTTACTCCAGATACCGCATTCACAATAGAAAGTTGTTGTTGTTTTACGTGTGAACACGGAATTTGTTTTCAATGCAATAACTTACGATGTGAGATGTAGAAACTGACCATAGAGATATAAAATTTGTGTACTTAAAGAAATAATGTATCATCGAATAGTGCCATACAAAGATTGTTTGTAATATGCATAAATACAATTTATTATTGTATACACACGGTCATCCCAAAAGGAACACTACTGTTGAAATACATTTCTAGCAAGAAGTATGAACACTGAAAACCACGTGCCAGATATACTCATGATTAAGGGGACTAAGACTGTTAAAGCGATGTACTTGGTGATGCTGCGTTGGCCGTAGTGCACAAGCACAAATATCAACAACAAAAATCTAAACATTCATCAATAACACTGGATGAAAAGGAAAATATATAATAGGTGACATTGCATAGCACATATGCCATGATGTCACATAACTACTTGTGAATTCAATTCTATAAGTCTCTTTATCCATTGGACCATTGCCAAATAATGTTACTTATTATGTATTATTGATTCATGTGTTTAGTTTTCTGTTCAAGCAATAGGCCAGCATCACTGATTTTATGGTTTCGAAGCTGGGCAGCCACCAATGATTCAACTGGATTTTTACATGCGTGAAAAGACAACTAACTACAAGTGTTATGAATGACAACCGAAATAATAAGTAAATTCAGCAGAAAGATTAGAAAAATGGAATAATGCAATGAACTTAGCATTCGTTTGAGCAAAATGCAGAGTTTGGGAATTAATACAACGGTATTACAGAGCATGGCATATAAATGGATACACACAAGGTTATTGTATAATATTTCAATATAACTCACTGGAGACAGAAATATGTAGAATGAAGTGCTGCAAAACATTGCTAAATTTATATAGTATTGTACAGTGCAGTAAATGCATTTCACAAAAGTTGTATTTTCCATCAGATGTTTCATGGTAGGGACTAGGATAACTTTTTTTGGGGGGGAGGGGGGAGGTGGGAAGTGAACCCAGAGATACAAATGAAGCTGCTCACATTTCTGTTTTGATGGGAAGACTTTTGCAGAAAAGAAACAGTTTGAACTGATCAACACAGAAGATCAGACATGCTGGGAAGATTGCCTTTCTGCCCTTGAAGGTTTATTTGTCAATCATAGCTGTGGCATCAGGCATGCTGTTTCCCATCAGCCAAACGTGATGCAGAAAAAAGAGCGGGATTTGGAAGTGGACTGTTGTCCTTCACACCAGGTTTGTGATATGTGATCGTTCATGAATATTTATGGTGACCTGCATAACATTATAAAATTAATTATTGTTTTGCATATTAACCTTTTTTCTGCTGCTATTCAAGCTGCATTTAGGGGTATTAACAGCTATGTTCAAGCAATCAAATTACATCAACGCATGTCTTAATTATAAAACTATCTAATGTTTATTTTTATCCTCGTGGAAATGTGGTATTCTCAAAATGTCCATGAGCGTACCACATAGTAGCAATGATGGAAGTGTGATTAAGAGACCAAATATGCCAGCATTTAAACGTCTTTGATCCTAACATTATTATTACTTGACACGAAGTTTGGGTCACGTTCTTATGTAGTGAGACATTTTTTTAGATACACCAGCACATTTTGTTTTGTGCCAAATACTAAAATAGAGTAATGGAAATGGACATAAATACCCGTAACATTGCCAAATTTCTTCATGAGGAAATACTGTAATTGTTCCGAAAATATATATATAAAATACTATTTTAATGAGCAGTTTATGGATATAGTTGAATCAACAATCACAAAGAGATGCAAATGATAATTCCACACTAAAAAAATGTGCTTATTTTCGTGAAAATATTATTCCCTGAAAACTGCAATGAGAAAAGTAGATGTCTTCTTTACAGCTTCCTACAGATGAAAATAAATTGCAATGAATTTAAATAATGTCTTCAAATGCTGAAAGTTAAAATCCAACACTACATGGGAGTGTGAATAACAGTATGAGACTGCTATGGAGTTAACAGTTAAATTCCTGCCACGTTATTTATATATAATCAAGAAGGCTACTGGTATCCTGGTAGCTTAGGGGTCAGAGGTCTGAGCTGGCACCTCTGATGCCTGAGTTCAAATTCAGGTCGCTGCCACAATTAAACCCAGTTCCAAAGTGGAGCAAGTTAATGATCTCAGCCCGGTTATTAATGGCAGTAAGCAAACAAATGTTTCACATTAGACTTGTTATTTTTAACAAAAGGTGGCTAGTTTTCAGATCAGTGAAAAAAGGTGTTTTTAATAACAAGCGAAGAGCAATCTTTGCAAGGCATTAAACAGTGTGCCCCAAGTGCTCATACATGTGGTCTGTTGATGTGATTTCAGAAGTAGTGCTATGATGGAAACTTCCAGGGGCTTTCTTTGACTGTGATGAGAATATTATCAGCATGTGATGGCAATGTGTCATTCATCTCATGACACAATACAAACATTGGAATATAATTTCGGAAATAATCTACACGAATGATTCATAATAATCATATCAGTTATAGATAATAAAGAGCCTGTGGCATTATTTGCAAGAGAAGGCAAATGTGTGTAAGATAATTGTAAAGAGACATTAATTATTTGCATACATTACTGTAGACCCCCTAGACAGATACATCGCTCAGTCAAAAAGGTTTAAGAAAATGTAATTGAAGTATACATCAACTCATACATTTTACATGATACTTACAGTGAGGGAAAAAAGTATTTGATCCCCTGCTGATTTTGTACGTTTGCCCACTGACAAAGAAATGATCAGTCTATAATTTTAATAGTAGGTTTATTTGAACAGTGAGAGACAGAATAACAACAAAAAAATCCAGAAAAACGCATATCAAAAATGTTATAAATTGATTTTCATTTTAATGAGGGAAATAAGTATTTGACCCCTCTGCAAAACATGACTTAGTACTTGGTCGAAAAACCCTTGTTGGCAATCACAGAGGTCAGACGTTTCTTGTAGTTGGCCACCAGGTTTGCACACATCTCAGGAGGGATTTTGTCCCACTCCTCTTTGCAGATCTTCTCCAAGTCTCGATTTAAAGCTTTCGTGACTGCAAGGATTCATCTTCTTTGGTTCTTTCGGTAAAGTCACGTAGAATGAGAATAAAATAATAAATTAATAAATAAAATAACTCAATAAAATTCTCACGACGTTTCGGCCACAACACAAGCGGCCTTCATCAGGTGAAGGGACGAGACTGTCTGGAGGACAGCGCTGGAGCTCCAGCACTGTCCTCCAGACAGTCTCATTCTACGTGACTTTACCGAAAGAACCTGAAGAAGACTTCTCCCAGTCATTAAGGTTTCGAGGCTGACGCTTGGCAACTCGAACCTTCAGCTCCCTCCACAGATTTTCTATGGGATTAAGGTCTGGAGACTGGCTAGGCCACTCCAGGACCTTAATGTGCTTCTTCTTGAGCTACTCCTTTGTTGCCTTGACCGTGTGTTTTGGGTAATTGTCATGCTGGAATACCCATCCACGACCCATTTTCAATGCCCTGGCTGAGGGAAGGAGGTTCTCACCCAAGATTTGACGGTACATGGCCCCGTCCATCGTCCCTTTGATGCGGTGAAGTTGTCCTGTCCCCTTAGCAGAAAAACACCCCCAAAGCATAATGTTTCCACCTCCATGTTTGACGGTGGGGATTGTGTTCTTGGGGTCATAGGCAGCATTCCTCCTCCTCCAAACACGGCGAGTTGAGTTGATGCCAAAGAGCTCCATTTTGGTCTCATCTGACCACGACACTTTCACCCAGTTGTCCTCTGAATCATTCAGATGTTCATTGGCAAACTTCAGACGGGCATGTATATGTGCTTTCTTGAGCAGGGGGACCTTGCGGGCGCTGCAGGATTTCAGTCCTTCACGGCGTAGTGTGTTACTAATTGTTTTCTTGGTGACTATCGTCCCAGCTGCCTTGAGATCATTGATAAGATCCTCCCGTGTAGTTCTGGGCTGATTCCTCACCGTTCTCATGATCATTGCAACTCCACGAGGTGAGATCTTGCATGGAGCCCCAGGCCGAGGGAAATTGACAGTTCTTTTGTGTTTCTTCCATTTGCGAATAATCACACCTAATCTTCTTTGGTTATTTCGGTAAAGTCACGTCGAATGAGAATAAAATAATAAAATAAAATAAGATAATAAAATTCTCACGACGTTTCGGCCACAACACAAGTAGCCTTCTTCAGGTGAAAGAACAGAACTGTCGGGACAACAGAGCTTGAATGAATGCTGTTAAGATTCGTAGCATCTTTTAAGCTCGGTGAGAGGCGTGGAGAGCCTTAACAAAGGAGTTTACCTATCAAAGCAGGATAATTTAGCATTGAAATAGCTGAGGGATTAGCTTGTGACAGAAATAGCTGTGCTAAAGTCAAAGTTTACATATCAATAGAGGCATTTAGTATATGGACGCTAAAGGCCTCCAACTACCAACTATCATAAAGTAAACCGATGTGAGAAAAAAAAACTCAATCTATATTACATCAATATAATAAATGTACTTAATATATTCTTCAATAAGCTGAGCTATTAATCACAAAGCAACTGGGTATACACTACACTATATAATGAATACCATATAGTAAACCAATAAAAAAACAAAATATAAGCTCCATCAATGTTATCAATAAACTCTATATACTCTCCAATCAGCTGAGCCATCAACAATAAGTCGTTGTATATTAATGCCATATGGCGAAAAATGGTGTTTTTTCCCTTCCCCTCAACGCCAGCACCACGGACAGCGACGTTCAGGCGAACGAGTCAATCCATGCTCGGAACGGAGGAGGGGGGAGAGGGAAACAACTACAATGCGCTGTTATACTCCATGTTATAAACCATACCATTAACCGTGGTGTGAGAGGTATTAAGAGGCAATGCCAGCGAAAGAGCTGCGGTCTGACGGTCACCGTGAAATACAATTAATTAAGAACCGAAATGGTTTAAAACATCTTTCCAATGGTTACTAAGCCAGAATCCATCTTCTCGGTTGAAATTGTCTCTGTGCTTGTATATGTGGATGGCCTGATGAACGAAACTCTCATGGTAGCCAGTTGGCTTGCAAAGAACCTCCGTCTTAGAGAAGTCAATGTCACATGAACCCACTGAATTATAACAGTGATCTGCCATGGCAGAAGAATTTGTCCTCCCGTGTTTCAAGTCTGCTTTATGTTCGTGGATGCGGTCCGAAATATGTCGTTTCTGTCACAAGCTAATCCCTCAGCTATTTCAATGCTAAATTATCCTGCTTTGATAGGTAAACTCTTTTGTCAAGGCTCTCCACGCCTCTCACCGAGCTTATAAGACGCTACGAATCTTAACAGCATTCATTCAAGCTCTGTCGTCCCGACAGTTCTGTTCTTTCACCTGAAGAAGGCTACTTGTGTTGTGGCCGAAACGTCGTGAGAATTTTATTGTCTTACTTTATTTTATTATTTTATTCTCATTCTATGTGACTTTACCGAAAGTACCAAGGAAGATGAATCCTTGCAGTCACGAAAGCTTTAAATCGAAATTTAATCGCACCAAATGTTATCACCTTCTCACCAAGCTACTTGGCAATGGTCTTGTAGCCCATTCCAGCCTTGTGTAGGTCTACAATCTTGTCCCTGACATCCTTGGAGAACTATTTGGTCTTGGCCATGGTGGAGAGTTTGGAATCTGATTAATTGATTGCTTCTGTGGACAGGTGTCTTTTATACAGGTAACAAGCTGAGCTCGTTACATGTGTTGAGGAGTAGAGGGGTGACGGAATGTCACACTCGCCTCGGGAGGAGTGACGTCATGTCCCCTCGGGGTATTTGAGGGAGGACCCGTGACGTGTTCTAGGTCTTCGCGAGGAGCCGGGGTCGTGAGCGGTAGGGAAGTGGGGACCCAGGGTAGGGGGGCTACTTGACCCGGCTGGCCGAGTTGGTCAGCGCTACGGGGAGAGCCCGTTAGCCTGGGGGGGCGTAGGGGTTCCCAGTACCTTTCCCCTGAGGAGATTTAGCTTAACCCCCAAGTCCCGTGTTAGCCCTTCCCCAAAAGCTAGGCGATAGCCCTTAATAAACTGTTGGCATCAGCCCCGACAACGTCTGTCTTCCGTGTCGTCATTTACACCACAACAACTGGTGTCAGAAGTGGCTTCCATGCTCGCGACCATGTCCAAATCTGGCGCGAGTCGGTAGACCGCGCCTGGTGTACCAGCGCACAAAGAGGAAGACAGTGACGTGGCCCTGGCGAAGATCATGGAGGTCGGGGCCCCGGATACGTGCCCCGGGGAGGTGGCCCGGCTGGAGCCGGGGGAGGCGGCGGCTGGGGAAGCTGCGGCGCCGCCAGCCGACGTGTGGCGCGGCGTAGCTGCCCAGCTAGAGCTGCTCCAGCAGTCGGTGGCACAGCTCACCGCCGCGCTGCTCGAGGTGGGGGTGCGCACACACGCGGGGGGCGATGTGGCGCACGGCCATCACGACGTTGCCGAGGCCGCGCTTCCCGTCGAACTCCCGGTTGGCGCCAATTCACCAACCGCCGCACCGGGACAGGGCGCCGCCATTTTTTCTGCGATGCTGCCGGCGGGCGCCATTTTGCCTGCGAGCCGGGGCGGCGGGGGAGGCGGCGGGGGAGGCGGCGGGGGAGGCGGCGGGGGAGGCGGCAGTCACGGGGCGGGAGGCGATATGCCTGCAGCCTGCCGGGGCCCCGGGTCCGGGCGAGGCAGCTGCGGCTGCGGCGACACCAGCGATCGCTGCTGTGGGTGAGTATAGGCCGGGGGATGGGTCGGCTCACCTTCGGCTGAGACCGCTGCCCCCTGTGGCGCCATTCGTGTCCACGAAGGGGGACTGGCTGGATTTTCAGGCCAGGTTTGATGCGGCCTGTCGGTCCGTGCGCTGGCCGGAAGAGGAGGCGCTGCTCGCACTGCCCACATGCTTGGATGCTAGGGCACTGCACACCTTTTTGAACATCCCACCAGCGGCGAAGGCGACGCTACAGTTGGCCTACCAGCAGATGGCCGAGGTGTTCGAGCCACCAGACGAAGCGCGCCTCAAGTTCACCGCCCGCCGCAGGGAGGAGGGGGAATCGCCTCTTGCGTTCCGCTGCTCCCTCCTCGCATTGGCTCGGGCTGCATATCCCGACGTGGAAGGGACTGCGCTGGACTCCCTGGTCCTGGAGAGGCTGCTGGTCCTCGCAGGGGAGCTGAGGATTGTGATGTCCATCGGGGCAGAGGCCAAGGCCACTTTGCTGACCGTCGCGCAAAATATTCAAGCCCATCTTGCGCTGCGTCGGCCTCCAGCGATGGTGGCGTGCGTGGGTGCCCCAGCGACGCCAGCGGTGGCGCCGCCCAGCGGGGAGGATGCCCTCGTGGCCGCGGGGGCCTATGACCACCGTGGGGACGCTAGGTATGCTCGCCGGCCAGGGGGGCCGTGGCGGGCAGGACCTCACCGTTCGCAGGCCCGGGGGCGAGCCACCTGCTTTTGTTGTGGCCAGGTGGGCCACTTTGAGAGGGGGTGCAACAATGAGCCCGGGGCTTCTCCAAGGCCTCTCCTCCTGCGGGCGTCCCTCCAGCAGCGGAGCCTCCCGGGCAACAGGCAAGTCGCGACGCATCCATCGCACGGCCGCTCTCTCCACCTCAGGCATCTCGTAGGGTTAGGGTCCATCTTCATGGGCCCATCTCTGGGGGGTCCAGTTCGGGGTACAGGGGGGTGCGCTCGACGATCGGGTGGCCCAGAGGGACTTGCCAGTGGCGGGCCCTCACGCATCGCGTGGTGGCCACCGCTGTCGGGTCCTCGACCGTGGTGGGGCACGTGCAGGGGGTCGACGTGAGGATCCTGGTGGACACGGGGGAGTCCACCACCATTGTGTCCGAGGCCGTTTTCCGGTCGCTGCCGCACAGTGTGGGGCCATTGCGGCCGGTTCGCGGGGCGTGCGTGGCTGCCAACGGGAGTAGCCTCGGTATTTTGGGTCATGTCGTCGCGTCTGTGGCGATCGGGGAGATCGTGTTTCGGGGACCTGTGTTGGTCTCTAGGACTCTGGCCGTACCGTGCCTATTAGGCACCGATTTTTTGACCAAAATGCCTGTTCGGATCCTGGTCGACCAGGGGTGTGTGGAGATGCCGTCGGGAGACTGGCTACATTTCCTGTAGTCCCCTTCTGTCGTAGCTCCCCTGGCCACCAGTGTACGGGCTATGACCACAAAATCCGTGATGGTTCCACCCGGGTCGCAGATCCTGCTTCCCCTCAGGCTGCGCAGGCCATTGACGTTGCAGTCCCCGGAGGCAGGCATCATCCTGTCTCCTTCCAATTATTTTGCGAGATTCGACAGGCTGGTGGGCGCTTTCACAGCCGTGGCTGCGGGCCAGGAACTTTTTTTGCAGGTCCTAAATTCGGGGCCCGCGCCGATCGCCGTCCCTGTTGGTGCTGTGTTGGCGCATGCCACCCCAGGCCCTCCTCCCGGCATCCTTGAGCCGCCGGGAGGGGTGGTGGCGGGAGTACTCCCCGTGGGGGGGGGGGGGGGGGGGGGGCGACGCATCATGGATTGATGCGTTGTGCATTGAGAACGCCTTGTTGTCCTCCCAGGAGCGCCAGCGGCTCCGCAATCTCATCGTCAGATTCGCCGATGTATTCAGCCAGAGCAAATTCGATCTGGGCCGTACCACTCTCCTGGAACATCATATCGACATGGGCGACTCGGCCCCTATTCGACTGAATTCACACCGTTTTAGCCCAGCGGAAAAGGATAATGTCCGCTCCGCAGTTAATGACATGTTGGCGGCGGACATTATCTCTCCTTCCACTAACCCTTGGGGAGCCCCCATCGTGCGAGTCAAGAAACGGGACGGGAAACTCCGCTTCTGCGTCGACTTCCGTAGATTGAACAAGATTTCAGTGGCCGATGCATATCCCTTGCCTCGCATGGACGATTCCCTCGACGCCCTCTCGGGTGCGTAGTTCTTTTTGACCCTCAATTTGCTTTTGGGCTTTTGGCAGTTACCATTGGATGAGGCCTCCAGGCCAAAGACCACGTTCCGCACACCCCAGGGGCTGTTCCAATTCAATCGGCTCCCTATGGGTCTTCATTCGGCCCCGGCCACCTTTCAGCACCCCATGGAATTGGTCTTGGCGGAGTCTTGTTTGATTTACTTGGACGACGTTATCGTTTTTGGATGTACGTTTGACGAACACTTGCAGCGTTTGGAGGTGGTGTTCGCCAAAGTGCGCACTGCGGGCTTAACATTCAAACCTCAGAAGTGCCACCTGCTGCAACCATCGGTGATGTATTTGGGCCACATTGTTAGCGCGTCAGGTGTGGCCACGGATCCGGAAAAGACTGCTTGTGTCCGGATGTGCCCGACTCCTACATCTGTCGCTGAGGTGCGTAGCTTTGTGGGCTTTGCATCATACTATCGCCAGTTCGTCCGCAATTTTGCGACTATTGCGAAGCCACTACATGCACTTTCTGCCAAGGGATAGAAATTTCGCTGGGGGAAGGAGGAGGAGGCCGCTTTTGCGGCGCTTCGCACGGCCTTAGCAGATGCGCCGCCCTTGGGGTACCTGGATTTCTCCCGGCCATTCCTCCTCGACACCAACGCCAGTGACACGGGTATTGGGGCTGTCCTGGCTCAGGTTGTCTATGGGGTAGAGCGGGTGATGGCCTACGGTAGCCGTGTTTTGTCCCCCACTGAGCAGCAGTACTGTGTGACCAGGAGGGAGCTGCTGGCCATTGTTTTCTTCGTCCAATTGTACAGGCCATATTTGTATGGTCGCCGGTTTACCGTCCGGACCGACCATGCAGCCCTGCAATATTCCCTCCGAATTGACCAGCCCTCGGGTCAGCTGTCTCGCTGGCTAGAGGTTCTCCAGGAGTACCCCTTCGATGTCATCCACAGGAAGGGGACTCTGCACGGGAATGCGGACGGCCTTTCCAGGCGGCCCCCGGTGGGCGAGTGCGCCTGCGCTCTGGGTTCCAGCCGCTGTAAGGCCCCAGTGGATACCGCGGCCCAGTTGGTTGCATCGGCCGACGCGGCGCCCTCTCCGGGTGGGGCGTTGCCTTGGGATTTTGGTCTGGGACTCTCCCGGGAGGTATGGTCCCAGATGCAGATGGAGGATTCCTCTCTGCTGCGGCTGCGACGCCGGGTTGGGTCTAAGACCCGGAGCTCGGCTCCGTCGGCTGGCCCAGTAGTCGCCATGCATGATGGACTCCTCGTGCGTTGGGATGCTAAATTGCAACGATATTGTGTGGTGATGCCCATTGGCTTACGAGGTAAATTGACCCGAGCCATTCACGAGAAGCTTATGCACCTCGGCTACCACAAGACCCTCTTGACCCTTAAACGGGACTACTATTGGCCGGGCGTGGAGGATGATGTGGCGCTGATTTTGAAGGGTTGCCATGACTGTGCGCGGAGGAAGGCCCCAGTGGGTCAGGATCGGGCCCCGCTGCAGTCCATCCGGGTTTCTCGTGTAAATGAGCTCGTGGCACTTGATATTTTGGGACCATTCCCTACATCCCAACGGGGACACAAATACCTCTTGGTGGGGGTGGAATACCTCACATGTTGGCCCATGGCATGGCCCCTGGTGGAGCAATCGGCCTCGTCCATCACGGAGGCATTCGTTCAGGGGTATGTTCTCGATAAGGGGGCACCAGAACAGCTCTTAACTGATCAGGGGCGGAATTTTTCTTCCCGTTTACTCAAGGAGGTCTGTGACCAAGGAGGTCTGTGACCTCCTTGGGATGAAGAAAGTCCGCACCTTGCCCTACCATCCCCAGTCCGACGGGATGGTAGAACGATTGAACCGCACGCTGACGTCCATGTGTCATCACGTGAGCTCGTCCCAATCTGACGCCGCGCGAGGGAGTGGACCGGCGGCGGGCACGCACTCGCGGGGCAGGAGTATATGCTTAAGGATGGCGATGCCGTCCTCTTCCATCCCGCCCTTATCGCCACTTGCCGTTCCGGGTGGCGTCTATGCCCGGACTTTGGCTTGTACCGGCGTGCCCTAATGTTCTGTTCTAGCAGCCGGTCAAGCGTCTACGTTCGGGGGGTTGCATTCGTTGCGTTACGTTCGTTGTGTATCGTCTGTTCCTGAAAAGGGGGGGACACCGCTCACGGAGTAGTTGCAGCCGGGTCGGCTGAGTTTTTTTACGGGGGGGGGGGGGGTGATGTTGAGGAGTAGAGGAGTGACGGAATGTTACACTCGCCTCGGGAGGAGTGACGTAATGTCCCCTCGGGGTATTTGAGGGAGGACCTGTGACGTGTTCGAGGTCTTCGCGAGGAGCTGGGGTCGTGAGCGGTAGGGAAGTGGGGACCCAGGGTAGGGGGGCTACTTAACCCGGCTGGCCGAGTTGGTCAGCGCTGTGGGAAGAGCCCATTAGCCTGGGGGGGCGTAGGGGTTCCCAGTACCTTTCCCCTGGGGAGATTTAGCTTAACCCCCAAGTCCCGTGTTAGCCCTTCCCTAAAAGCTAGGCGACAGCCCTAATAAACTGTTGGCGTCAGCCCCGACAACGTCTGCCTTCCGTGTCGTCATTTACACCACAACATATGTATAAAAGACACCTGGGAGCCAGAAATCTTTCTGATTGAGAGGGGGTCAAATACTTATTTCCCTCATTAAAATGCAAATCAATTTATAACATTTTTGACATACGTTTTTACGGATTTTGTAGTTGTTATTCTGTCCCTCACTGTACAAATAAACCTATCATTAAAATTATAGACTGAAATTTTTTTTTGTCAGTGGGCAAACGTACAAAATCAGCAGGGGATCAAATATTTTTTCCCTCTGTATATAGCTCAGTGGGCCTTACCTGTAATATAAAAGTATTTTATAGTTTGAATGGGTTTAAAATATAGTGATAGGGTGGCACAGAGATGTATGATACTGCTGAAGCTAGCTTGATTCCAAAAAAATATTTTATAAAAAATTGTTTTTAAAAATTTCTGGATAATTTTGTAGACATAAAAAGGCATCTTAAAGATATAGTCACTCGCCTTTAACCAGGCTTGTGAACCTTAAGCACACATGTACTAATTCAGAATTGAACAAAACCCATTTAAGATAAGGGTTGAAAATATGGGAACAATGTCATGAGAGAATTCAGCTGTCAACATTCCATTATGGTCCTAACCTTTGGCTGGCTGAGAGCCAAAATAATAAAATTGACTTCGCAACAAAAATAGAATAAAGCCCGAAATGAAAATAGAAGATGGAAGGAAGACATTTCGTCAACATGTAATATATTTGCATCATAGGAATGATACATCAAGTCAAAAGAGGTAAAAGACAAGAGTGCCATAAACAGTTAAAAAGAGATTTTGCTAATCGTGAAGTGGTGATTGAGATTTTATAATCCACACTTCAAGATGACCTCGATTTCAAAGAGCATTAACTTCACATGACACGGTTATTCACGAGACATTGGACAAAAACATTCCTGTCACAGTTGACCTTATGGAAACCAATAATCTGCATCCCCTAAACTCAAAGATCTCCAACTGTGAAAAAAATGATCGTTTAATGACAGTATTTAATCAAGTGGGTCTAGGAGACAGCCTAAATTGATTTAAATTTAAACTCAACAGTAGAGAGGGGTTCAAGCTTCAAATCAACGTTGACTAACTCAGTTAAAAAACTATGTGACCAATGAAAACAGATTCAATAATTAAAAACAAATGTTTTGTTAGATCATTCATGTAGTAAATGTATAGAGGAGCGAAGGTTGCAGATGAATAATTATCCAAAAAATAGCATGGCAATGTCCTGTATAAACAATTAGATAATACCGATACACCTGGGCAAGCATATTATATTGACGTTATTCATAATACTGAAAAATAAAAACAGTTTTCACGTAACTGAGAGTTGTTCAATGTCTTCACTCAAGTCTTTTCTTGCAAAACCTGGAGTATAAATGTATTGTAATATAATTATAGATGTATGCATTCATAAAAACTAAAATGTATGTTGGAAAAAAGGTTGCCACAAATACATATACGGCCAGAAGCTCTCGTATTGTGTTGTATTAAAAGTTATTAATGAGAATGAAAACTTGTAAACTAGGCTGGCCATTTGTACATAGATTTTTGCTGTTGTAAATTTCATACAGTCTGCATCAATATTTCCAGCGGAGTACAATATATGGGCAGTCCTGTTATTTTGAAAGTTAAAGATAAACAAGAAACAATTTAAAATAATCTTCTTTGGTTCTTTCGGTAAAGTCACGTAGAATGAGAATAAAATAATAAATTGATAAAATAAAATAACACAATAATATTCTCACGACGTTTCGGCCACAACACAAGCGGCCTTCATCAGGTGAAGGGACGAGACTGTCTGGTAGGACAGCGCTGGAGTGAAAAAGCCACGCTCAGATCACGACCTTTAAGCTGTGTGAGAAGAAACAAAGCGCCTTGACAAAGGAATTAGCATATAATTTTAGCATTGAAATGGCTGAGTGATTAGCTTGTGACTGGTCACAGAAATGGCTATGTTAAAGTTAAAGCATACACATCCGCAGAGGCACCCCTTGACAAAGGAATTAGCATAGAATTTAGCATTGAAATAGCTAAGTTAAAGCATACACATCCGCAGAGGCACCCCTTGACAAAGGAATTAGCATAGAATTTAGCATTGAAATAGCTGAGTGATTAGCTTGTAACTGGTCACAGAAATAGCTATGTTAAAGTCAGAGCATACACATTCACCGAGGCACCTAGTACAAATCAAACAGGAGAATTTAGCATTGAAATAACTAGGCGAATTTAGCATTGAAATAACTGAGTGATTAGCTAGTGACTGGTCACAGAAATGGCTATGTTGAAGTCAAGGCCTACACATCTGAGCTATTCACAGTAATTGGGTATACAATACAATATATAATTAATACTATATAGTGAACCAATAAAAAAAAACTAAAATATAAATTACCTTAATGTTATCAATAAACTCTATATTCTCCAATCAGCTAAGCTACCAACAATAAGTCGTTATATATCACAATGCTATATGGCGAAAAAATGGGTGGATTCTTACCCTCAACTTTAGCAACACGGATAGCTACGGGCCCCGTTCAGACAGATGAGTTCATCCATGGTCGGAACAGAGGAGGGGGAGAGAGACAGCTGCGAGGCGCTGTTATACTCCATGTTGTAAACCATACCATTAACCGTGGTGTGAGAGGTATTAAGAGTCAATGCTGGCGAAAGAGCTGCGGTCTGAAGGTCATCGTAAAATACAATTAATTAAGAACAGAAATGGTTTAAAACATCTTTCCAATGGTTACTAAGCCAGAATCCATCTTCTCGGTTGAAATTGTCTCTGTGCTTGTATATGTGAATGGCCTCATGAACGAATCTCTCACGGTAGCCGGTTGGTTTGCAAAGAACCTCCGTCTTGGAGAAGTCAATGTCATGTGAGCCCACTGAATTATAACAGTGATCTGCCACGGCAGAGGAGTTCGTTCTACCATGTTTCAAGTCTGCTTTATGTTCGCAGATGCGGTCCGAGATATGTCGTTTGGTTTCTCCAATGTAGCTACTACCACAGAGGCACTTTAGTTTGTAGACGCCCGGGTACTGTATGTCTGGAACGGCATCTTTTACAAATGGAACTAAATCACGGATTTTATGTACTGTGTTGAATCGGACCTGGATCTTGTGTTTATTCAGGATTTTGGAGATCTTTTTAGTGACCCCTGCAATGTAGGGTAAGGTGATGGTTTTGAGTGGCTCCACAAGAGGATCCTTCTTCATGACTGGAGTGATGGCTTTGCGGATTGTGTAGTCGGAGTAACCATTAGCCCTGAGAGCCTGGTGTACATGCTTGAGTTCACTGGTAATGTGTTCCTGGTCGGAAATGCATTGGGCTCTATGGTATAGAGTCTTGATGAGGGAGTTCTTCTGGGATGGATGGTGGTGGGAATCCGGTTTCAAGTAAGCATCTGTATGGGTAGCTTTCCTGTAGACAGAGTGGCTCATTGAACCATCATGTCTCCTTTTAATTAAGACATCCAAAAAGGGTAGTTTGCCATCTTTTTCGACCTCCATGGTAAATCTGATGGCTGGGTGTATGGAATTGATGTGGTCGCGGAATTGGTCTAGAGCAGGCCGGCCATGTGGCCAGATGACAAAGGTGTCATCCACGTACCTCTTCCATAAGGTCGGCCGTAGAATGGCAGTCTGGATGGCGTCAGTTTCAAATTTTTCCATGAATACGTTGGCTACAACCGGAGATAGGGGGGAGCCCATTGGGGTGCCCTCAGTTTGTTTGTAGAAAGTTCCATTCCAGGTGAAGTATGTGTTGGTTAAGCAATGTGTCACCAGGGGGGTACATCAGTATGCAGTCCTTGATGAACCAGGTCTTCAATGATAGCGATGGTGTCAGGTACCGGGACTTTGGTGAACAAGGACACCACATCAAAACTGACAAGCAGGTCGTCTGGGGACAGGGAAATGCCTTTGATTGTCGATACCAGGTGAGTAGAATTTAGTACCGCAGAGGTGGTTTTTCCAGTGAAAGGTCGCAGTATATCAGCAAGAAAACGTGCCAGTTTATAGGTGGGGGAGTTGATAGTAGAGACGATGGGACTAAGGGGTGTATCTTCTTTGTGTATCTTTGGAAGGCCATATAATCTTGGTGGTCTGGCAGCAGAGGGTTTCAACGAGAACTGTTTGATCTCATCAATTAATGCTGTTGAATCAGATATGATTTTGTTCGTTTTGGTAACCAGGCTGTTGGTGGGATCTCTTTTTATTTTTGTATAGCTGCCATCGTTGAGTAGTTCTTGAATTTTGTTGTTATATTCTGTTTTGTCCATGATGACAGTGGCATTGCCCTTGTCGGCTGAGAGGACGACAATATCATCCCTCTTTTTTAATTGAGATAATTCAAAACGTTCGTCTTTGCTGATGTTGCTGGGTGGCAACCTTCAGACCGCAGCTCTTTCGCCAGCATTGACTCTTAATACCTCTCACACCACGGTTAATGGTATGGTTTACAACATGGAGTATAACAGCGCCTCGCAGCTGTCTCTCTCCCCTTCCTCTGTTCCGCCCATGGATGAACTCGTCCGTCTGAACGGGGCCCGTAGCTATCCGACTTATTGTTGGTAGCTTAGCTGATTGGAGAATATAGAGTTTATTGAAAACATTAAGGTAATTCATATTTTAGTTTTTTATTGGTTCACTATATAGTATTCATTATATATTGCATTGTATACCCAGTTACTGTGAATAGCTCAGATGTGTAGGCCTTGACTTCAACATAGCCATTTCTGTGACCAGTCACTAGCTAATCACTCAGTTATTTCAATGCTAAATTCGCCTAGTTATTTCAATGCTAAATTCTCCTGTTTGATTTGTACTAGGTGCCTCGGTAAATGTGTATGCTCTGACTTTAACATAGCTATTTCTGTGACCAGTTACAAGCTAATCACTCAGCTATTTCAATGCTAAATTCTATGCTAATTCCTTTGTCAAGGGGTGCCTCTGCGGATGTGTATGCTTTAACTTTAACATAGCCATTTCTGTGACCAGTCACAAGCTAATCACTCAGCCATTTCAATGCTAAAATTATATGCTAATTCCTTTGTCAAGGCGCTTTGTTTCTTCTCACACAGCTTAAAGGTCATGATCTGAGCGTGGCTTTTTCACTCCAGCGCTGTCCTACCAGACAGTCTCGTCCCTTCACCTGATGAAGGCCGCTTGTGTTGTGGCCGAAACGTCGTGAGAATATTATTGTGTTATTTTATTTTATCAATTTATTATTTTATTCTCATTCTACGTGACTTTACCGAAAGAACCAAAGAAGATGAATCCTTGCAGTCACGAAAGCTTTAAATCGAAATTTAAAATAAGTTTTGATATTCTGTTTCATTGTCGCAATGGCATCAAGAACTGTGAAGTCTGTCCAATTCCACATGATAGTGCAGAATTCAAAGCACAATATTTTTTTTGCGATGAAAATAAATGAAATAATTACATGCATACATTTCCTTGATCTACACATATTTGCCGGCCTAAGTTAATTCAAGTACACTTTTATTCGCATGAAATACATATGTGAGCACTGTAAAACAAGGTCACCTTGAACAGAACAAGGGAATTGCTTTCATAACTGAAAAGGGACAAAAAATATATTGGCGAGAAATATACGGCCGTGTAACCTTTCCTGCACCTGAAAACGAGTCTCACATCTCAATCCGGATGTACTCCCTTCAACTTAAAATACCTGTCATCGCTCTCATTTATTCAACTCAAACCTCTACAAAAAGTTAACGTTGACTTTGCATAAAAAATTATTACGTGCGTTAATGTCACCCACTATTTAGATGTGTGAAAATAATGTACGTTTTGGCAATGCGTTTAATATTTAAGATTGCAAAAATGCACCACATAGGCCAGGAATTGCATGTAAAGTTGAAGAACTGTGATGCTCTGCGGCAGCATTTCTTGATTTTAATTGATCCCCATGGACTCATTAATTAGTAACATGCAAGGTGTTTTAAAGAATGATTCAACATAACTAAGCATGTAAACATAACACTCTGGCATCATTTGCCAGATGGTCAAAACTATTCGGGTAATTTTTCTACACCCTATGAACCGAACGCTGGAATGGGTTCCGTGCTCGTGGGATTTGAGGGATTACCTGTGTTAGTGTCCACAACCAGTTCTGTTCGGCACATTCTCGGGCGAGGAATGGAGATGCGTGTCTGTGTCTAACAAGGACCTCATCAGAGATCCGTCTGTCCAGATTCCTGTATTCGACCTCCCAAGGCGCCAGTGGGTTCAGTTGAACCGCTTCTGGTGTGACCAGGGGCTGTGTGCGTGCGCTTATGAACATCGATCGGGCGTGCTGCGTGACAGCCCCGCTGTGTGAATTCGGGGAACAGGATATCCATGGGCCCAAGCCAAAAAAATCACTTATTGGTACACCTGAGGTGGCAAAGTCTCTCGTAATGATTTTTGTAATCCTCCATGTGTGTGGGACATTCTGATATGATAACCTTTGTGGAGTGGCAGCCTAGTTGTAGTTACCATGACTTTTACACCCATACCCTATGACAGGCATCCGGAACAATGAAATGGGCATTATTACTGAAAAACTACTTCGACCAAAGCCAGTTAGGTCACAAACTTGTCTTTACTGATTTAAATACACAATGAAAACACGGGATAATAAGGAATACCATAGTGAGGTAAGAAACTACTTGAATATTATAAACATTGACATTCGCATATACTTAGTCAATGATACATGAAATCCCATATATATCGTTAGTGATGGGTATATGTGAAGAAGGTTACATTATTGTTATCAAGCTCTGTGTGTACTTAGATGGTGTTAGCAAGGGTAACCAAGTCCAGAATCACCGCACTGTGCATCAATGTATACTACTACCACAGTAATACCATCAGAATCACCACCCTGTGTCACTCATCAAACTGCTCGTCTATCTCGTCATCTGACTCCCACACTGGGCGTGCAGTGCCGGCCCCTACAGGATAGGGTGTAGGAGTGCCGGCCATAGAAATGGGGTGAAGATAGGCCATGGCACTCTGGTTGACCCGAGAGGACACGTGACCAGTTAAGTCTACAAGGGCCCCCAAGTGGGGGCTAGGGGTGGTCACGTGGTCGGGGGGGGGATAATTTCTAGTTATCAAGTTCAAGTTTTAAGTTTATTTTGTTTAACCAGGTGAGAACTCAAGAGTTCAAGATAGTCTAATTTTCAATAATGACCTTGGTCAACAAATTGATAATTCGTAAAACAAATTAAATAAACACAGCAAATAAGCATATATAAATCAGCACAAAACAACTGTGTCACACGATAAATCTAACAACTGCACTTTTTGCACTCAGGTTATCACTTTTCTCACTACAATCATGATTACCCTTAGGGATCTGATTAAAAGGTGAAATGGCATGAGAGTGTTGGGGAGGGAAGATGGTAACGAGATATTCATCGACAGTGTCTAACAAGCAGACCGCGCACTCCTTGTCAACACGGAGATGAGAATCTTAGCAGCGTAAAACTGCGGAGAGCCCAAACATCACCCCTGTGTTCCGGATAACAGACCTCATTCAGTGAATAGTGTATAGCCGAAACGTGCACTCGATACAACCTCATTTAGTGAGGTTTTCCAGGACAAAATTAGGTTACAAAAACATAAACACATTCAGTTTGTGGGAGATGTCCGACAGACTGAAAATTAAATAGTACATAATTTATACATTCAAATTACATTAAATTAACAAATAATTAACACACCATTAAATAATGTAATAACTTAATAACCACTGAATAATTACGGTATACTATTCACAATGAAATACCACTTGAGAAAAACTACTACTGTTCAAGTGTAATAAAAGTGCCTTAACCATCACAGTGTTACACAGGTGGAGGGCTGAGGTTCACTGTTGGAATGCTAAAGAGATTTTCTCATGGACTTGAAGCATTTTTTTTTAATTCATGACATTATTCATTTCGGTAGTCTTCTCAGTTTACCCTGAATTCTGGCTTACTCGAGTTTCACTATTGGAGGTTTTGCTATATGTTAAAATTGACAACTATGTAATGCAACAGACCTGGACCAGTTTCTATGATATGCTCAATAAAAATAAATAACTGGTCACTCGATTAAAAAATTGCAGGACACCTGAATGATGCCAGTACAATATAATAAATGTTGACGTATATGGCATCTTAGTGCAGGTGCATCTTAAGATGATGTACAGAAGCAGTGTATGCACATCAAGAAAAGCCATCAATTTTAGCGAGATATATAGATTGGGTAAACATTTGCGTTCATATATTCGAGTGGTTAGTCATAGGCAGAAAAAAACGTCTTGAGCCTACCCTTGAACATGGAAAGTATGGGTCCTCTTCTTAATATGGGTGAAAGAGCTTTCAATAGTAAGGCGCCCCGTTTAGGGCGCTCCGTCAGTCGAGGATTTTAACGCTCATCTGAAAACATTTATTTTCTCTTGCATATATCTGCGTAGGGTTTTTTTTTCCTCAGTTTTAAAGTCGAGGGATTTTACTTGAATAGAGGTGTAAAGCGCTGTGAGGCCTTTGTGAAAGGCGCTAGATTAAAGTGAGTTACAAAAAAATCCGGTTTTAGTATGGTCATAAATTATGTATGTTCACTATAATTACTATTCACAATTAAAACAATGCATTTGCTGAAAGGATTAAATAACTAATTTCCTGAAAGGTCTTCAAAATCTATACTTTCCAATGGCAAATGTGCAAGTCAATTTCCAATTTATATATTGCACATAAATGGGCACGTAGACAACTTCCAGTCATTACTCTATTTATTTTTCTTTCTACGTGACTTTACCGAAATAACCAAAGAGTAATTCTTGCAGTCATTAAATCTCCAAATCAAGTTTGAACCACCTCTATGGGGAAGTTTGTTTTCTCTCTCTCTCTCTCTGTGTATGTCTCTGTGTTTTGTCTCTCTCAAATTTAGCAATCCTTGGAAGAACGTAATCAACCAGGTAGTGTGTTGACTGTTATGTTAGCCGACTCTCTGTGTTGTATTGCATTATATTTCTAAGTTTACTAGGTTTGTTTTCTCATTCATTCGTACCTGATGATGATTGCTTGTGTTGAAATCGAAACATCGTATGCTATTATTTAATTTATTTTTCTTTCTACGTGACTTTACCGAAAGAACCAAATAATAATTCCAGCAGTTACGAATGCTCCAAATCAAGTTTTTTTCCAGTCATTATTTTATACAACTTTCAGAATAGCACAGTCGGCTACATACGGTGTGAAAGTAGTTCAACAGACATTTAGCATACGTATTATGTATCAATGTAATACAGTGAAGGTCTGATCTAAATTAGTTTTACTTAGCTGCAGTAGTTGCTTTCTGTAAACCCTCATCCTAACTACTCCATGCAGCCTGGCCAAGCATTGGTTCAGGTAAGAACGGTGCACAGATTGGCCACCAGCAAGCCAACCGGGCCTACGGGGAATCTGATTTTGCCTGAAGGCCATGTCAGAATTTCAGGGGAATGAAGACAATGCACACAGGAGTCAATGGCCATATAATTAAATGGTTATTCTGAGAGATATCCACTGGTATCACCATTGAAACATAAGGCCGACACCTCTGTAATATGTATTCTATTGTGTATTTTATTATTTATTTTATTTTCTTTCTACGTGACTTTGCCAAAAGAACCAAAGAGTAACCTCTGTAATGTTTCAATTGCGATTCTAGTGATACCAGCTGGCTGGTATTCAGGTCGATTCCAGCTGGCTGGTATCACCAGAATCACCACTGCAACAAAAGGGCAATGCCTCTGTAGTATGTTTCAAATTGTACTCTTGTGATCAATACCAGCCAGATGGTATCTGGTTTGATTCAAGCCAGCCCGTGCCAGGAATTGTTAATGTTGAAAGGTATAAATAAGATTCCTCTGGATGGTGGCACTGACGAAGAAACAACTACCAAAATCGCCATTTGATCAGATTTATATTTCAGGAACAATTGCATTATGCCAGCCAGGCCTCTCCAGTCTTCCCTTCTTGCCTGATTGCCACACTGGGCCCCTGAGAGCCATACCGGGCCCCTGAGATTCCAGAATTCTTCTCAATGCACAATACCATGAGGAATTATATTTGATTTCAGACATGGAATTGTTCTTCCCGGCTGTGATGCACAGCCCTACCGAGGTGAAGATTATTCCTACAAACATAAAAACAAACACGTATTTTGTAAAAAAAAAAAAGGCGGTTGAATTGTGATAAAATTTGTACCTGTATTTTTTTTATATATTTTGTGATGGTGTTATTGGTTGTTTTCATTTTTTCAGTTTTCAGTTTCATTTATTTAGAATAACCCTTTGAGCCATTCGGCTCTTGATCCGGGTGCAACCGCAACAAACAATACAATTACAAGATACATTTAAAATTTACTGGAATGATGATGTAGTGGTTTGTGCACTATGAGCTAAACCTGGTTCGACTCTCAGTGGCGAGTTACATCTGAACCAGTTCTGCACCTCCCCTTCATTAACCTCCACTGGTGAGGTATGGTTAACTACACCCACAACCGTCATGGAATGGGGAGGCCTGCATCTCGATAAAGGGCAGTACATGTTTTTTTTGCAAATGGTCACAACGGGTAATGACACACAAACTTCATCAGCAATAACGTTAACTCTCACAGGAAGAAAAAAAAAACCTTTCTCTAGCTCCTGCTTTTTAAAAAGAAACTTTCAATACAATGAAATAAAAAATAAGTACATGATGTACTTTTATCATTAGCTGCATTATTCATTTACGTGATATAATTGAGATACTGAAATCCTCTTTTCTGAATATCATTATTCATGTTATGCATAAACCATGTAATTTAGCATGTTTGTCACACCAATAGACCATATTAAAAAAGAAATCACCCTTCAACGAATAAATTAATGCAGCACTCTCGACATATTCTTGAGTGAACGCAGAACATGATGAAGCATAATTTTCTTCGGGAAAAAAAATCACATTTCAAAGCTGCTCATTAAAATATAATTTAAAGATACTCATTAAAACAAATACTTTCATTGCCAATGTAGAGTATGTGCAGTGCACATATTTATTAGATTGATAACCTATTGGCTGGTTAGAGGGTGGTCTTAGTGAATATGTTTTACACGAACAATTCCATGCATGCAAATAACTGTTTATAATGAAAATATGCCAATATGCAATTGGCACACGCCAAAACCTCATCTCATAAGCCTGGAAAACAATGCTTAGAAAGCCAATATTCACTGAAAAAAAAGTTCAAACCAAAACGATGTGAAATAACATTGTCTATTACATGTTAAATAATACAAATATTAATATACTTATGTTTATCATAGTCAATGCCATTTTACAAGCTTTCCAAGTTATTTTTTTTCATTTGGCCTTCATGTAGATCTGACACTGACAATATTAATCATGAGTTACTGCTCAGAGAGGAGTTGACATTTAATTATGTGTGCAAGCAGTGCGTGACAGAGAACACTGTGAACTTATGTTATCTCTTTTCTTTCCTAGCCTAAAGTTCACATATACATATATTACAGAGGGTTGAAGGGTGGCGGGGGATTTCAATAGACTTTCTCTGACCTCATATACGATTGCTTCCATACATATAGTAGAAACCAAATATGGAAGAAAAAACACATTTTAACACTTCACTTGAAGTTAATGAGCACTGCCAAATGTAATACATTCATTGCTATTACTAAGAATTAATAAATAAATTTAGGAAAAAATGTATAGTCGAATAAAATGTAAAGATGCAGAACTGTGATTGGCTAATCGTGTGGCTAATCAAGTGAGCTCTAGATTGCCCCTTTGGAGAGTATTTTGCCCACTCTGCAACACTGACAATATATCTGGCAAGAGGTAGGAGTACCCAGACTTCAACTCACCATGCACAACCTGCTGATCTACTAACTGGGGTGTACCCATTCATACTGATGCGAGAGCAGTGGCCCCGGGGGGGGGGGGGGGGGGGGTAAAAACGTACCAATTATTTAAACCAAACACAAGTTCACGTATGTTATAGAGCACGGACAATAGTGTTTTCATTGAAAAGCAACAAGAATGAATTTTCCCTTTAAACTTTACTATTGCTGACTTTCATATGACAGAATATGTAAATGTGCACAGACTACACAGGCAAGATCAGTAGACAGACTTCACCCTATCAGGGAGAATATTACCGTACTGGCAAATATAATAAATCAGGTCTAACATCACCAGAAGAAAATGCTCCAACCACATCACAGCTGAGAATTAACCAACAATAACATGTAACCTGTAAAACCATGAGTTTTATGAAAACTATCCTTTATTATATCTGTTAACAAATCAACGTGTAGTAAAGGTTTCACTCAATAGTTGATTCATAATACAGGTTTTTTTTTGCTTAGTGTAAATATATAATGTCATTAAACCCGCCACAACCCGACAGAGCCAATTAGTTTGTTACGTAAAGAGAACATGCCAATTCGTTACTAGCACAGCACACAGCCAGATTTGTCGAGAAATCCTTCTGTTTTGTTCCTTAAATAGAGGGGTAGATGTGATGACATCACTTGTGAGCACAAGTAATACATTGTTTAAATGCATGCCGATACAGGTCACCATACTTCTGTAGTGGGTTCAACTGAGACGTACTCTTCAACTCGGAGGCATCGTATTTTATTCTTGAACACAGCAGGACAACTTAACACAACGACCTAGGGTGGTGACCACCCTGGCTAACTACGTAACAAACTAACGTGGGCCGGGGCGAACAGCGTACTGCCCGGGCCACGTGCTTGAGGACTCGCGAACCGTAGAACGTAGACAAAGGGTTTCTTCCCTTGGATGGACAGCCAAGAGCCCTCCCAGGATTCAGCTTATATTCTCTCCAGCGTGGCCGGCTCCACCCCTGGCCACGACTCCCTTCCAGAACTTTTACGAAGAACCTGGGTTCCATCACGTGACCCTCACAGCCCCCCCCCCCCCCACGGGGGCCCCTCTGTTGCCTTAACTGGTCACGTGTCCACCCGGGTCAACTAGACTGTCATGGCCTTACCCGACCTTCCCTTCGGGTCGGCACACACCCTGCCCTCTCGGGCCAGTACTGTCCTTACAGCATGGTGACATCCATTGATGTGATTACCCGCACGCTGTGCCCCTCTATGGCCGGTACTGCACCCACACCATGGTGGCATTTAGGAATGCTACAAAACACGTACACCGTGCCCCTCTAGGGCCTGTACTGCACCCACAGCATGGTGACATGTAGCAATGCTACAACATCCAAACACCGTGCCCCTCTAGGGCCGGTACTGCACCCACAGCATGGTGGCATCTATTAAGTCACTACACTTCAATAGGGGTTACCTTTGAACACACAATCGACAGGAGGTACAAGAACAATGGGCTTGCATAATGCTCATGCACAATGCACTTTGATTACCATATAACTAACCTAATCGGCAATAGAAACCCATAGTCATTTATATGCATTCAATAATCCCCCCCCCCCTCACTTCGTGCAAGAAGTGCTCACAAGTGTTAACATTCGAGAACAAACTTTATGTGCTTGAGAACAATGAACGCACGTGTGATATTGTCCGTGCTACAGGCTTGCATGAATGTACACTGTTGACCATCTGATAGAATGCGGACACAATCGAAGCAAATTGCGCAAGTACCACTCCTCTACTTGAAAAAAGGTAATCTCATGCAAAAGTGTGAGAATTTGTTCAAATTGTAAGCATTCGCGTTGGTAAAATACATCCCTTCTGCACTTAACGGTTTCTATTCTTACCTTTTATCTTTGTAACTCCACCCACCACAGCTCGCATGCACAGACTACAGTATTCTTTTATTTAATAAAAAGTCACCAATAAAAAAGCATTAACCAAAGATATTGTCATAATAAATTAGTCATAATGATACATTTGTCGATCGAGTTGGGGGCTTGGAACGCAATCCCGCGCTATCACATTATTTATTATGAGAAATGAGTGTTCGCTTAACACCATTTCACCTTACACGAAGATTTTAAAAACGCATCTATTGTATTAATCTGGGATTACCTGTATAAATTAGAGGGTCAAAAAGGTTTGATATTTATATATTAAAATTACATACGTGCATGTTTTGTGAATACTCCCACTAAAATTAACACGTGTAGTGACTGTGCTTGTCACTGTATGGTGCCGGGGCTTGCGAAGCCATGGCCGGTAATGTGTTGTCATTACGGGCAACCCGGGTTACGGGATGTAGTACCTGCCCTAGCGGGGCTTGGGTGAGCGCTGGTTAGTGCGGAGGCACCGCGAGCAGTGTGCAGTGCGAGCTCCCGGTGAGGGAGCGAGAGGGAGCGTCAGCCAGCCAGGGTTACCTTGGGGTATGATACGCTGGTTGACCTGCTGTCACATGACCAGTGGACGGGGGCCGTGGGGCGGTCACGTGGTCCAAAGGAGCTCTCGGGAACCTTCGAGAAGGAGCTTGAGAGACCTGGAAGGTGGGCAGGGCGAAGGGCAGGACCAGCCCCAGCCCGGGGGCTTATAACGAGGGCCCTGTGAGGAGCTCGAGGTTCTTCGGGTGATGGTGTTACGAAGATCCACGTCGGGGAGAAGAAGCCTCTAGCCACGCGGTCCGGGACCCCGTTTGTGGTCCAGACCGGGATAGCAAACCGTGTCTAGTTCTGCCGTAGTGTGGTTAGATGGGCATTCGAGACCCGAGTGTAGATCGTGTTGCGTTGCGTGTTAATGTGTAATAAATAGTGTTGCTCCCAAGAAAACGTCTGTGACTCAGTTGGACTCACTAAACATACAACAAATCATATAAAATGTGCATTTTATTAAATAAGTTTAAACCTTAATACATGTTGGGTTCTGTTTATATAGGAAATGCAACTTCACCTTCCTATGCTTTAAAGTGAGCTATGGTGCCTTTACAAGCAGGAAATGTATCATTGTCTTGTTAGCATACAGATAAATTGATGCTCTCCACCATCGTGCCTCAACTGCATAATTTTAAGATTATCTGCATTGTTTTTGCTGCCTTTTGATGAATGAGAAACTATCGCATTGTTTAATGTTAATGTGTACGTTTTTCCAAAGGAATTTGCTTATAAATCTGCATTATGAACTGTCATCTCATGACCAATGCATGAGAACAAATTTTCCCACCATTTCCTAATTTGTTTGGAAAACATAGAAAGATGTATTTATAAAATCATGAACAGGGTTTACATTTTGAGCAACTTTACATTTAGACAAATAACTGTACACTTCCAAAGTCCACACCTGTGTTTAATCAACTGTTATCAATGTGGATGGACACATACACAGGAAGAGGGAAAAAACGAAATCCCACATCAAACACATTTTTTGCGACGCTGTATAACTAATCAGTTTGTGTCAATGTCCGGAGCTAAATAGGATGACATCAGTAATTACAGCAATGTGAGTGACCAGCAGACAAAGGGTTAGGAGGCTTTGTGCAAGCGTTATCCTGCTCTTCTTTTGCTCTGCATTGCAAGCACGTACGTTAGACGTGATGGCAGCGGATGGTGATAAGTAGCGCCTCTGGAAATAGCTACAGAAAGGGCGTGTTGTGCCACAAACTCGACATTCTACGCAGTGCTGCTCCGAGTGGTGCACTGTTTCAAAGCAGATTGCAGAAGGATCAGACATCGAGCTTTTTACCATTTGCACAGGTTTAAGCTGAAACGGAATTTACCATCACGGTTGTAATCTCGTGCCTGCGCACGGGATATGTTTTAGTGTGCAAATTTGACATCGTGTACATACTCTTGGTTCTTTCGGTAGTCAAGTAGAAGGGAAACAATAAAATAATAAAAATATAAA
This sequence comes from Petromyzon marinus, assembly GCF_048934315.1. Classification (NCBI taxonomy): domain Eukaryota; kingdom Metazoa; phylum Chordata; class Hyperoartia; order Petromyzontiformes; family Petromyzontidae; genus Petromyzon; species Petromyzon marinus. The sequence goes on from NC_133671.1 coordinate 11,522,052, forward strand.
ACAATAAAATTCTCACGACGTTTCGACTGCAACACAAGCAATCATCATCAGGTGTGAAAACCACAGCAAGAAAATTTGAAAAAAAGTGGCGGTTATTTTTAACGTTAGCACCACGGAGAGCGATTTGACAGTTTGTTCAGATGGACGAGTCCATCTATGTTCATAAAAGAGGAGGGGGGAGACGAAAATAATGGATGAGGTCTGAAAGCCACCGTAAGCGTGAACAATCAATTAAGACCCGAAATGGTTTATCAAATCCTTCCAATTATTGCTAAGCCAGAATCCATCTTCTCGGTTGAAATTGTCTCTGTGTTTGTATATGTGGATAGCCTCATGAACGAATCTCTCATGGTAGCCATATGGCTTGCAAAGAACCTCTGTCTTGAAGAAGTCAATGTCATGTGAGCCTACTGATTTATAACAGTGATCTGCCATGGCCGAGGTGTTGGTCCTACCGTGTTTTAGGTCTGCTTTGTGTTCACGAATGCGGTCCGAGACATGTCGTTTGGTTTCTCCAATGTAACTACTACCACAGACGCAACTTAGTTTGTATACACCAGGGTACTGTATGTCCGGAATCACATCTTTTACAGACGGAACCAGATCACGGATTTTATGTAATGTGTTGAATCGGACCTGGATCTTGTGTTTATTCAAGATTTTGGAGATCTTTTTGTGATCCCCGCGATGTAGGGTAAAGTGATGGTTTTGAAAGGCTCCTCAAGAGGGTCCTTCTTCATGGCTGGAGTGATAGCTTTGCGGATTGTGTAGTCGGAGTAACCATTAGCCTTAAGAGCTTGGTGTACGTGCTTGAGTTCACTGGCTATGTGTTCCTGGTCGGATATGCATTGAGCTCTATGGTGCAGAGTCTTGATGAGGGAATTCTTCTGGGATGGATGGTGGTGGGAATCCGGTTTCAGGTAAGCATCCGTATGGGTAGCTTTCCTGTAGACAGAGTGGCTCATTGAACCATCAGGTCTCTTTTTTATTAGGACATCCATAGAGCCCAATGCATATCCGACCAGGAACACATAGCCAGTGAACTCAAGCACGTACACCAAACTCTTAAGGCTAAAGGTTACTCCGACTACACAATCCGCAAAGCTATCACTCCAACCATGAAGAAGGACCCTCTTGAGGAGCCTTTCAAAACCATCACTTTACCCTACATTGCAGGGATGACAAAAAAACATCTCCAAAATTATGAATGAAAACAAGATCCAGGTCTGATTCGACACATTACATAAAATCCGTGATCTGGTTCCGTCTGTAAAATATGTGATTCCGGACATACAGTACCCTGGCATCTACAAACTAAGTTGCCTCTGTGGTAGTAGTTACATTGGAGAAACCAAACGACATGTCTCGGACCGCATTCGTGAACACAAAGCAGACCTAAAACACGGTAGGACCAACACCTCGGCCGTGGCAGATCACTGTTATAATTCAGTAGGCTCACATGACATTGACTTCTCCAAGACAGAGGTTCTTTGCAAGCCATCTGGCTGCCATGAGAGATTCGTTCATGAGGCTATCCACATATACAAACACAGAGACAATTTCAACCAAGAAGATGGATTCTGTCTTAGCAATCATTGGAAGGCTTTGATAAACCATTTCGGGTCTTAATTGATTGTTCACGCTTACGGTGGCTTTCAGACCGCATCCATTATTTTCGTCTCCCCCCCTCCTCTTTTCCGAACATAGATGGACTCGTCCATCTGAATAACTGCCAAATCGCTCTCCCTGGTGCAAATGTTAAGAAAAAAACGCCACTTTTTTCAAAATTTCTTGCTGTGGTTTCACACCTGATGATGATTGCTTGTGTTGCAGTCGAAACGTCGTGAGAATTGTATTGTTTTATATTTTTATTATTTTATTGTTTCCCTTCTACATGACTTTACCGAAAGAACCAAGAATATGAATCCCTGCAGTCACAAAAGCTTTAAATCAAAATTCGTGCTCATACTGTTTATTTTTTGTTGCTTATGGACTGCATTTGACATTTTCTCTTTTAAGTCCGTATTCCAACTTTCTGCATCACCTGGCATTTCCACTGGTAGCCAGGGTAACAGATTTGTGCCTCAGCAATGCCGACTGCGATGCAAAGGTGCTGGAGCATGGTACCCTGTTATAAGCACTTTTGGGAGTGCACTGTGCGATGTTGCCTAGAAGTAGACAAGCCCTACAGCACGCACCAACAACGCTCACTGTGAAATTGCAAACGTATGTAATGAGCAAAGCCAGCTAAAATGTGTATAATATAGTCCATTCGCCAATTGGCTTTCCAGTTCAATATTATCAAGCAGAAAATGTTTTAAGCAAATTTCTAGATTGGTTATCGACATTATGGGTCTCATCAGCAGTTAGATTTGTTAATTAAAGGCTGCTGGATTACCAAATGTTATTCGTAAGCGCACATGATGAAAACATGAAACCCATTCAATGCAAAAAAACAATACCATACATAAATGCTTAATACTTTTCTGTGGAACATCATCTGTAAAGTAAAATATGAGGTCAAACCGATGTAGAGTGTGCTTGCTTAAACACATACTGCTGAGTAATATTGGTCTGGAAAGCCAAGGGCTAATGGATTAAACAAATATATATTTATACCTAGGGAGACAGATTGGAGTTCTGCTTATTAGACTTATAATGCTTCATGGCAAGGCATAATAAGTTTGTGCGAGACAGTTTTCTATGGATGAGTAAATCGACGGCATTACCATCAGTAACTGCACACGAACATATTGGGGACCTGTGAAGAAACTGTGATAATTATAATGGAATTAGTTTCGTAAGCATTGCATTTGCTGGAATAAGTTTGAGCAAGTTGTGGAGGGGTTAACATAATGTTAACAACAGAAGCTCAATTCGTAGTGTACTACTTAAGAGCAGTGAAGCCAATTAAAAAACGTATTGTAGATTTGTTTTACATTACAATGGTAATTCGATCATGATGTATTTCCATCATGATGGCAGTTGACAATTATATGTTTAAAAATGTATCATATTATTTAATAAAGATAGGCAGTAATGTTTACCAACACAAACAAACGTAAGTAAAGCTTTAAGACACTGCACATTTTGAGGATATATTTTAGATTTGGAAATTACAATATGTATGCACTAAGGACACTCGTCCTGGCTGCGTGGTTCAATGAATTAATGAATGGGTGGCAGGTGAAGGTCACCCTTACACACAGTGCTCACAATGCTCACACCACTATAGGCAGATGGCTTTGCTCTCTTGAGGGGCATTTAGCCTTCCACGATGGCCGAATACAGTGAAAGCGATGAGCATACTCACAGTTTATCACATCTCAAGTGATTAACCTACTGTGTTACACCTATTTTAGTGCCCGTTGGACAGAGACAACCATATATAAAGAAATTTGCCTAATTTTAACCCTTGATCAGGAACCAAACCTCTGAAATGGTGAGTTGTGTGAGATAGACTACGTAGTAACATGGCAGCTCGTTCAAACCGTGCTATCACTTAATACGACCATATTGCTGTGAAAATTAAATTACTATGTACCGTGGATAAGTGGACATTGGGACCAATGAATGCAGTGTGGACCATGTAATGTTGACATGCCATCAGCTGTGTGTGCCCACTGAACATGCCTGGATGGTTCCAGATGATTGTTTTATTTTCATTGAAATTCCTAGGCCATTGTTCCTGTGTATGTATGCATTTAACCTGAATTTATATTCACAAAACATATGAAACTTGACCTTACAAATAACCTTAAAAAATTTAGACTTGAGCTATCAATATGAAATTATACATTCAATGTTTTTACACTATGTAACACAATTTTTCTTCCTGGGTAGGGAGTGTTATTTCTTAATTGCTTATGCCTAAAAAGTAGAGAAAATGGCTATTATTCCCCACAAACTTTGCTTTTGTGACCAGGACAGTGATATTTTGAAATGTACCTATTTTCAATGATAAAACGGGCGAATTTGTGTCTTTTCGTTCACATAAAGTCAGAAAAAAACAACATGAATAAAAATTTACATGTATTTATACTAAAGTAATACAAAAATTACTACAAAAGATTTTGAAGTGAGTAGTTTTGTTCGAGATTTATGATTATGCTGTAAATCACTTTCACGAATCAGCCCCCAAATGTAGTCTCCCATCATGTTCTCGTTATACTGTCCTTGGTAGCGGCGTTCAAAGTCCAGTATATCCTGCTGGAAGCGCTCGCCTTTCTCCTCCAAGGACGCTCCCATGTTATCCTTGAATTTATCAAGATGAGCATCAAGAATATGGACTTTGAGGGACATTCTTCACCAGAGTCTCAACCAGCTCCACGTAGTTTTCGACCTTGTGATTGCCCAGGAAGCCCCGAACCACTGCGACAAAGCTGTCCCAAGCCGCTTTCTCCTTACAAGTGGGGAATTCATTGCACTCCAGGATATTCTTTATCTGTGGTCCGACGAAAACACTGGCTTTGACCAAGGGAAGAAGTCTCGAAGGTACTTGAAGGCTGCCGACTCCTTATCTACAGCTCTGACAAAATTGTTTCATGAGGCCCAATTTGATGTGCAGTGGTGCATCAGCACCTTCCGGAGGACTCCTCAGCTCCATCTCTGAAATTGGTATCTGGATCTACAACGTCTTCCTCACTCTCTGACTTGCTGCTCTCTTCTAAAGACGGCTGCTCTCTCTGCGGAGGAGTGGGTACGGGGAGCTCCCCGCAGTGTGGCACCGGGGCGATGGATGAAGGAAGGTCCGAATACGTGATAGCAGGTGCATTATTGCCAGTAAGACGTTTGGAAGGGTCCACCATGCAGAAGTAGCAGTTGCTTGAGTGGTCAGTGGGTTCCTGCCAAATTCTTGGGATAGCGAACTTCATGGCTCTCTTTTCCCCTGTGTACCATCCTCCAAAAATACATATATAGCACCCATGACTAATGTGCAAGAGATTCTTGCAACATTTTTCATACCTGATATTTTTTCAATAACAATGAAAACTGCAAAACATTTAAAATTAAAAACTTTTACAATTATAATGTTTGATGCTTAGTTTTTTCGGTAAAGTCACGTTGAAGAGAAACAACAAAATAATAAAATATATATAAAACAATAAAACATTCTCACAACGTTTCGACCATAACTCAAACGGTCATCTTCAGGTGTGTTGGTTTGCATAAATGTATTTTGAAACGGCGCATTTATTTATTTATAAAAAAACGTTAGCGCCACGCGCAGCGATTTGGCAGTTTACCCAGGACTAGTCCATCTATATTCTGAAAAGAGGATAGACTAGTCCTGGGTAAACTGCCAAATCGCTGCGCGTGGCGCTAACGTTTTTTATAAATAAATAAATGCGCCGTTTAAAAATAAATTTATGCAAACCAACACACCTGAAGATGACCGTTTGAGTTATGGTCGAAACGTCGTGAGAATTTTTTTTTATTGTTTTATATATATTTTATTATTTTGTTGTTTCTCTTCAACGTGACTTTACCGAAAAAACTAAGAATATGAATTACTGCAGTCACGAAAGCTTTAAATCAAAATTTAATTATAATGTTTTTAACAAATTTTCTAACATTAAATTCCAAGCAACAATTGTCCATCTTACCTTCCAGAGTTTTTTTGCATTGTATGCAGGTGAAATGAGGTGCCCAGGCTTTGTTTTGATCCCCGACAGGTATGCCGAAATATTCCTTATAGGCCTCACACATCTTCTTTGGTTCTTTCGGTAAAGTCACGTAGAATGAGAATAAAATAATAAATTAATAAAATAACACAATCAAATTCTCACGACGTTTATTATTTTATTATTATTTTATTCTCATTCTACGTGACTTTACCGAAAGAACCAAAGAAGATGAATCCTTGCAGTCATGAAAGCTTTAAATCGAAATTTGGCCTCGCACATCTTAGCAGATGCTTCCACAGAGTACTTTATCGCTTTTGTCTTGATAAATTGGCCACAGACATAGCAAAATGCGTGTGCCGGATGCTTGGAGCCTCTTGTTGCCATCTCATAAAAATGCAGATATGTATCCACTTAATTCTAAATCTTTTGTCGTAATTTTTGTATTACTTTAGTATAAATACATGGTAATTTTTATTCATTTTTTCTGACTTTATGTGAACGAAAAGACACAAATTCTCCCATTTTCTCATTGAAATATGTAAATATCTACATATCACTGCCCTGGTCACGAAATAAAGTTTGTTGGGAATAATAGACATTTTCTGTACTTTTGAGGCATAAGTAATTAAGAAATAACAATTAATACCCAGGAACAAAAAAATGAAATTGTTACACAGTGTTATTATCATTTTGTTTAAGCATAGAGTATTTTGTGTGAAAAAACAAAAACAAATGTTTAAAATATGTCAGCTATTAAACTTGACTACTGATTGAAATCATGGAAGTTTTAATCAAATGCATAGACATTGGGAAAACATTCTAACAGTGCAATTGAATCACAATTAAATAATTATTTTCAAAGATACATAGCAATAGATGACATTTTGTAGAAATATGCTTCAATTGACCATTTTGTTTTTGTATCTCTTTAACATTTATTTATACAGATAGGCACTCAGAAGTGTAGGAATTACTTTGGAAAAAGGGCAATGTAGCACTAATAATGCACTAATGTAAGAATGCCACCACTACTACTCAACCATATTAACAGTAAGACATATCTGTGAATTTATCAATTGATTGTGAAAATTGTTTTCATTTCATAAAAAAAAAACATTGCAATATCTGTGCACAAAATGTATTCGGTAAAAATTAAAATGCATTATGTGGTACATGGCTTTGATGCAAAGCGTTGGTTGCAATATTTGCAGATCACACATTTTATCGATTGGCACACAGGATCGCTAACAGATAGCAGTGTATCAAGTGGGTTAATTGCGACTTTTTAGTGTAATGGTGAGCACGTTGCACTTGCAATCCAGAGATAGCCAGTTCAATCTCCCAGCACGTTTCTTAGCCCCCCTCACCCAAATCTGAAAACATCTAGCAGCATAAATGGGTACACCAAAGTTAGTCCATTGATAAGTGATGTGTGGTGGACTAGAGTGTGGGTACACCAACCTCTTATCTTATCTTATATAGATTTATTTAGCAACTTATTCCAAGGCAACAATTATAAACGTGTACATAAGATAATACTGGTTGAAATAAAGAGTGGGTCTTGATTTAAAACTTTCGTGACTGCAGGAATTCATATTCTTTGGGTCTTTCAGTAAAGCCACGTAGATAGAAAAATATTAAAATATCACGACGTTTCGATCACAACACAAGCAATCATCATCAGGTGAAACAAATATATAGCGGGAGAGCTGCTGAAGCAGGATGTTATATAGGTTTGAGATGGGTTAGCCCAAGGGTAAGTGGGCGGGGCTAGAGATGGAATTTGCATGTAAATGTAAGATCGGAGAGCTGATATACCTCCACGACGCCGCAGCTGTGGAGGTGGCCATTGTATTGTGAGAGATTAGCATGTCAATGTAAGCGAACCATCGCAACAATGGCTGTGCATGTAAGGGATCACATCCTGATCCCATCTGTGAAGGATGTGATCCCTGACATGCAATACCCCGGTGTCTACAAACTAAGCTGCATCTGCAGCAGTAGTTACATTGGGGAAACGAAGCGACATGTCTCGGACCCTGTTCGTGAACCTAAGGCAGAACTGAAACACGGTAGAACCACTGCCTCAGCCGATGGCTGATCATTGTTTTAACGCTGTGGGCTCTCATGATATTGTTTTTTCCGGGACCAAGGTGCTCTGCAAACCTTCAGGCTACTATCAAAGGTTGGTTCATGAAGCCATCCAGATATATAAACACAGACACAATTTCAACCGAGAAGATGGGTACAAACTGAGCAATCATTGGAAGGACGTTTTTAACCAGTTTAAGTCATAACTGGCTGTGATGTTTCCATCCTACCTGCCGATGTTAGCAGTTATTTGTCTCACTAACACAGCCACCGTTGCTCCTTGTCCTCGAGTTGGCAGTGTCTCTCGTTTTTTAACGAGCTGGATCCCGCACTAGCACAGCCACGCTTGCGGTGGTTCACTTACATTGACATGCTAATCTCTCACAATACAATGGCCACCTCCATAGCTGCGGCGTGTGGAGGTATATCAGCTCTCCGATCTTACATTTACATGCAAATTCCATCTCTAGCCCCACCCACTTATCCTTGGGCTAAACCCATCTCAAACCTATATAACATCCTGCTTCAGCAGCTCTCTCGCTATATATTTGTTTCACCTGATGACGATTGCTTGTGTTGCGATCGAAACGTCGTGATATTTGTATTATTTTTCTCTATACGTGGCTTTTCCGAAAGACCCAAAGAATATAAAGAGTGGGGTTATTAAAAGTGGTCGTCTAGTTATGGTCACAGGAGAACAGGTTGGAGTAGTTAAGGAGGGGTTGGGGTAGGGTTCGGGGTAGTTATAGGGATATGGGTGATGATAGGGGTTAGTGGTAGGTCTGGTCGTAGCTGGGGGCGGGGCATGGAGTAGCAGTAGGATGGGACAGGGAGAAAGGATGTCCAACATGGAAGAGGAGGCCAATAAAATAGTATACGCCCCTTCTGCCGACAGTGGTGTTAACAAGCACTTGTAGGACTGCACTTGTATATGTGTACCATTACCTATGCCCTCATTTGAAGAGTTTTCTATAGAGGATAATAGTTTCATCTTACATGCAAAAAATAATGGTCAAAGCAATGAAGGTGGAAGGGGAGAAATAATTACTTCTTGTCATGCAAAAGATTAATGGGAGGTGAAAACAAACTGTAAGACTTTACTGGAGTGGAATGAAACAGAAGCAGACAATGGGAAGGTAAGATCAGAGCATTGTATCAGAGGAAGGTCCCGAAATTTGAAGAAAAAATTATGATGTTGAAGTTAAGCAGGTGAGAAATCATTCATGGATGGATAGGAGGACTTGTGTAGACTGGTCTCTTTTTAAATTGCCTGAAATTCTTTTCCACAACGTTCAGGAAACCACAGTGCATGAGACCTGAAATAAAAGTCGTGATATCGTATGCAGTGGTGTTGGCAATCTGGTAAACAGGAACAACTCCACTTCTCTGCAACATTTCAAGCAATGCATCAGCATGGTGCTGCGTTAGAAGACGCTGTAATGGAGATGTGATTTCAAACTATTCCCCTTTTTTTACTCTGTAGCTTATGTCCCAATCCCCAAGTTTTTTACGTGGTAGTATTTACACAATGGGTATTCTGAAGAAAATGTAATAAAGAACGCACACCTTGACCAATTCGCGGTTCTATCCTGACCTTTTGTTAGCAGGTCATTATGAGCTGTGTCACAAATTCCACATTTCGTGACACGGCTGTAATTCACAATGTTGCATGCGTTCTGTGAAGGTGGTGTTAGATTCATATAGCAAACTAATTACACAAAATAATTAATCTTCCGTGCACTTAACTGATGGCTGTTAACAATTTATTTCATTTAAACACGTGATAGTTACAATTAGTCACGGATTACATAAACAATCATCAAATGCAAGTATTGAATTGCATTTCAGGGGCGACTTTGAAATGCTTGTAGATAAAAACAAATATACTGATTGTAACTTTGGCTTAAATTGGTGAAAGGCCACGGAGCAGGAGATTAAAGATAAAATGTAATATGGACATTCAATGAAATATGGACGTATGTTGAACTTCTTTTGGACCGTACATAGCCAATTGTGCAAATCGTAGATACGGGGTAAGGACGACAAACTAAACACAAAAAGCAGTTACATAGAATGAGTTTTCAATATATATTTAAAATTGTATAGCTCCAGTTGCTTCCTAATGACATAGCCACTTATTAGGAAGCCACTGGAGATGTCAGATTTAAATCAACGTTGAACCTAAGATTTTAGAAAATAGGCAGGTTAAATACATATGTTAAATAAAAAACAATTCAATAAATATTATGAGAGTTAAAGGAGATCAGATCTTGATTCTGTTCATATTCATTTGAGAAAGATGTGGGAAATACATTTGTTGAATGTGTTGATCACCGTTGCACATACGTCGGTAAACAGCACAATTTGCCACCCAGTCTAATACATTTTTCAATCGACTGTGCAAATTTAACTGTGAATAACTACATTGACCAAACCAGAAAGGCACGTTGAAAGAAATGGAGATGTTACCAATCATTCTCCATTAAGGCGAAGTGACATTCTGCAAGTCGCAGATAAGTTTGTTGGTTTTCCAATGCATAAAGAAGTCAATTAGATTTTGATTTAAAGCTTTCGTGACTGCAGTAATTCATATTCTTAGCTCTTTCGGTAAAGTCACGTTGAAGGGAAACAATAAATAAAATAAAAAAAATTCTCACGACGTTTCGACCATAACACAAACGGTCGTCATCAGGTGTGTCGTTTTGTGTTATGGTCGAAGCGTCGTGAGAATTTTTATTGTTTTATATTTTTTATTATTATTTAATTGTTTCCCTTCAACGTGACTTTACCGAAAGAGCTAAGAATAAGTCAATTAGAGGTAAAATCAAATCGATTAAATCAGCATAGGTTGGATTGTGTTGTTCCCAGGTAATTTAGCGTTCAATAAAAAAAGTTTTACAATAAGGAGCTTTGTTAAAATTCTACATTATAACACATTTTCTATAAATGAGAACGCTAAAGATTTTGATGTGGTTTCCACACTTTTGATAAATTGCGACTGTGCTAAAGCCCTACTCACATCTATGAGCAGTGAAGGGAACGTTTAACATAATTATCTGAAGCTCCCACTTATATCTAGTTGTCTCTTTCCTTATTAGCAGTGCATCTCTACTTGGCCATATTTTTGCAATGTGTCAATTGACACACCCATTTGTGGTTGCAAAAAATAATTTTCCACAAATATAAGTGGCTTTAAAAAAAACATGCATATGTGCACAAAATTACATGGCCTCCGCATGTTAAACATATTTCATGCATACCACCCATATTGGCTTGCACCAAGCATACCATTGTGCAAGGTCTTTATGTCGTGTTATTTTGCATTGCCAAAATAAATATGCTTACAAATGCTGCTCATTTGATGCTCAAATAAAATGTTGTGTATCAGTAAAATATTGATGACTGTAAAGTATTAGAGCTTTCGTGACTGCATAAAATTACTCATTGTTTTTTTCGGTAAAGTCACGTATGTAGAAATACAATAAAATTATATTAAAACAAAAAAACACTCACGATGTTTCGATCACAACGCAAGCGATCTTCATCAGGTGTCAAGAACAAATCACGGAGGTAAATACAACAAAAAGATCAGGTTTGTTGAATTCTCGTCTCTCATCTTTTTGTTGTATTTACCTCCGTGATTTGTTCTTGACACCTGATGAAGATCGCTTGCGTTGTGATCGAAACGTCGTGATTGTTTTTTTATTTTAATATAATTTCATTGTATTTCTACATACGTGACTTTACCGAAAAAAACAATGAGTATTGATGACTGGTTGAATTGTCTTGCTCCGCAGTGCTGGTCTTTACTGTGATATAGGATTCCAGCTTTAAGAATGTATATAGAAACATAGTAAATCCTTTAGGTATTATTTTTTTTATCTATGCCTTTTCCAATAATTCATATTAAATGTGATGTTGTCTATTTGAATGTTATGTTTCTCTTATATATCTGTGTGCATTTACAGCCATTCCATGGTGTCTGAAACAACAGGCTAGGCCATATGTCATTTACCACCATGGCGAGAACTTTAAAAACACAGGATATAGACTTTTATGGTTTGGTGTGATAAGAAGTGAAGAGGGCTTTTCAAGCTATCTATTGAGGTTATTGGATATTTACCTCTCCAGAAATTCATATTAATATGTGCTGGCTATTATATAATATAGTAAAAGTACATAATCCTTAAGAGCATAGGTTGAATTAAACATAAATTGCCATTCCAACTCATGTGGTGGGAAAGGGAGAGATGAGTCCAGTAGCAGACGCACCGTTTCCAGAGGCAATAAATACATAAATAACGTTTTGCTAAAACCACATAACATACATGTGTAATGGTAGTCGAGTCAACCTGCGGTGAGTGGACTAATGGCCATGGTAGGTAATGACAGGGGAGTCAGCCTGCAGTGCGAATGGACTAGTGGCCACGGGAGGTAATTACAGGACGAATGATCAGCACGAGACTAAAATAACATCAAAGCAATATAAAATTCTCCCAAATACAACTGTCAGCAGTAGCAGAACACGCTTACCAACAAGGGCACTCAATTTATTTTGATAATATTGAAGTTCTGTGCAAAACTATCTACTACTGGCCAAGACTAATTAGATAATCTATCGAAATTGAAAGAAAAATATTTGTAACCGTTCGGATAGCTACCGCCTTAGTGCGGTGTGGAAGCAAATCGTCAAATAATACATAATTTAAATGCATGCCTATAAAGGGCAGCACACCTTAATTTATATTACTGTTGGTATGGCTATTTTAATACACACAATAGACAGGAAGGACCAGATCAAAGAGCTCGCAAAATCCACATGCATAATGTATGTTGACTCAGTATCCCCCCCCCCCCACTTTGTGCAAGAGCGCAGAAGCGTGGTCACCACATCTACGCCTTTATATAAGGACAAAACAGTAAGACTTCTCCACAAATCTGGCTGTCGCCTGATGAAGCTAGTTGTAATTACTGGCGAAACGTCGTACTCAGATTGTAAATGTTGTGGCTTGGCTCTCCAACACACCGGTGTGCTGTACTAGTGACGAATTGGCATGTTCTGTTTACATGACAACCCTTACTAGTTGGCTGTGTCGTGTGGTGGCGGGTTTTCACGACATTTATATATTTACGCGATCTAACCCAAAAAAAACCTATATTACGGAGTCAGCCTGCAGTACGAATGGACTGATGGCTACGGAAATGATCGAGAAGAGGAGCGTGGCCAGGTGATGGAAGAGTCTGCTGGTAGAGCGAGCAGTCTAGAACCAGCGAGAAGGTTCGGAAATGGGGGCGTGGCCTCGGACCGTATATAAGGGAAATGCGTGGGAGACTCAGTGCTACTGCAGTGGGGTCTCCGCCTGTCCGAGTGTGAGCATGTGGCTCCTTAAATAAAGAAACCATCTCAAAACAAGTGGGTTGAAGTTGTCTTTACACATGGAATAATCACACCCCCCCCCCCCCACTTCCAATATGCAATTGCTGTATTCATTAGGCTCAATCTCGGCCCTGGAGGATCTGAGCTATAACCTCAAAGACAAGAAAGAAGAATACACACGAACATGTGGTCCGTTCCAAAACCTTAGACGAGTCTTAAACACCTCCCCCCACCTGCTCTGATGAATCCAGTGTGCCCGATACCATTGATGCCCCTGGAACTACCGACCAGAACGTCAGAATGTTCATACATACCCATCAATGTATGATGTGAGGATGTGGTATAAAACGAATATTTTATTTTAATAATATATAACGCCTTGCTTGGGTAGAAGAATGGAAGCCCGGCCACGTGTTCCTTGGATGATGTTGGGAAAGGTGTTTTTTATGATCCCTGGCATTCAGCTTTATTTTCGTGGCCTATCTTGGATTATTCAACTTTGCCTTGCCAGGCAAGCTGAGGAGAGGCTTGCAGAGCCCCAATGTGATTTTAGATTAGGGTGATCTTGCACAGAAGCCATTGTATATTTCCATCTGCTACAGCAGCAGTGTCCGGAATTTCAACAGGACCTACATCTCTGCTTTATTGACCTGGTCAAGGCCTATGATACCATCACTAGGCCAGGGCTCTGGGTTGTTCTTCATGCTTTTAGAGTCCCTGACTCTTTGCTCACAATCTTAAGGACCTTAATGATGGTGGGCAGGCCCAGGTAAAGCTAGGTAGCCAGTAGTCAGAGCCATTCCCTGTTATATTCGAAGCTTTCGTGACTGCAGGAATTCCTCTTTGGTTCTTACGGTAAAGTCACGTAGAAATAAATTACATAAAATAATAGAATACGACGTTTCTATTGCAACACAAGCAACCATCATCAGGTACAAATTAATGAGAAAACAAACATAGTAAACTTGGAAATATAATGCAATACAACACAGAGAGTCGGTCAACACAACAGTCAACACCCCACCTGGTTGATTACGTTCTTCCAAGGATTGCTAAATTTGAGAGAGACAAAACACAGAGACAAACAGAGAGAGAGAAAACAAACTTAAATCCTCTCCGTAGAGGTCGTTCAAACTTGATTTGGAACTTTGGTGACTGCAGGAATTACTCTTTGGCTCTTTCGGTAAAGTCACATAACAAGAAATTCAATTAAATAATAATAGAATACGACGTTTCGATTGCAACACAAGCAACCATCATCAGGTATAAATGAATGAGAAAACAAACATAGTAAATTTGGAAATATAATGCAATACAACACAGAGAGTCAGCCAACAAAACAGTCAACACCCCACCAGGTTGATTACGTTCTTCCAAAGATTGCTAAATTTGGGAGAGACAAAACATAGACATGGAGACACACAGACAGACACACAAGCAGAGACAGACTCACACAGAGACAAACAGAGAGAGAGACACACACATAGGCACACAGAAATAACCAAAGAGACATTCCCTGTTCACCTTTGGGTGCAAAAGGATGTCCTCTGGCTCCTACATGATTTTACATATTTTTAAACCACGGAGTTCGAGAAGTATTTCATAATTGTTCCGGAGGAATTTCCATCTGTTACAATGTGAGGCTGATCGATGCCCGGGTGTGGTCGAGGGATGGCTCCCTATTGGTCAACCATGTAACTATGCTGATGATATGGTGATTTCTGCTTACTCAGAGAATGAATTTGAGGTGCTGCTACTGAACCTGGCACGTGCTATTAAAAGGTGGGGCCTTACCATTAGCGCCATAAAAAAATAAGCACTGCCCATTGGTGATGGGGGAGTTATGAAGAGAGTGAAGAGGTTTCCATACCAAGGCAGTGTGCTCATGACCAGCTCTTTTTGACAGCAGAAGTCTCACTCAGAATCAGTCGAGCGACATTTTCATTGGCTGCGTAACGCTTGTGTAAGCGACCTGGTCTGTCGCTGCACACAAAGCTTCAGGTCTTCTCGGCCATAGTCATGCCCTCTCTTTTCTATGCTTGTGAAACATGGACCCCCCTAATCGTACATCTTCCCTGGTTATAAACATTCAGGCTGGCCTGGCGAAAATCCATCTTGGGGTTAACCAAGCTGGATTGAGCTCCTCGTGCTGGCAAGGTTGCGTTGGCTGCGGCATATAGCCAGCATGCCCAGCCACCGTATGCCCAAACAGCTTTTGTTTGGCCAGATAGAGGGGGATAAATGGGCACCACATGGGCAAGCGAAGAGATTATTTAATGTGATGCAAGAGAATATTGAGCTGAGTGGACTTGCTGGTGACTTGTACCAGCAGTGTCAAGATCGACCTCTGTGGAGAAGGTTCATGAAGGATGTTACTGGGCAGTTGGAGGAAATCGCCCAACAGAGGAACGATCCTCACAACAACAAGTGGAGTGCCGGGCAGCTAACACACAGCAAGTTGCCACAGTAGGAGGCACAGGTGGTGCATCTGCCAGTCATCTCAGTCAGTCAACCTATCGTGCCTGGGTCTGTCCTATGACCTCTTGTAAGCAAGCCTTCGACACTTCATGTGGCCTTAAAGTGCACATAGCCTGGCACAAGTGTCATGATGAAGTCCCCGCCACTTAGTGGCGAATGGCAGTTGTTGTTGTTCAAGTTACCCTGAGACGTGAGTTTTGTTTATTAATCGCATAGTCTTGGGATATGGCCATTCATCTCTTCATAACCAATTACTAGGAATTTGATTGGTAAGTATATTTGCATTTGGACTGTAGTATCAGTCTAACAAGTATAGTGTCATTGAGAGCTTGGTATTAATACAATGCTTAGATTAGGTAATGTCTGAGTGGTCCTTCCCTCTTAGTCCACAAATCATATTGCTCAATTCTGAGTCTGTATCCTGCAATGAGATATATTACTATCACTTTTTTATTTTACCAGGTAAAACCCACTGAGCAATATAACTTTTTTTCAGAAGCAACATGGCCAGAACGGATGGGCCAACGAAGTGGCTTATCATGTGCAAATGTATAGCAACCATACACTTGAAACACATGTTTCTACATGTGGAGGGAAAACCCAGAGGACCCGAACTAAAATCAACGCAATCATGGGGAGAACGTGCCTAAACTCCAAATAAACAGGTGTCAGGGTCGGGATCGAACCCATGTACTCTTGAATACCAGGAGAGGTAGTTAACACCTCGCCTGATATACAAGAGCACCCCTGAATCGAATGACCTGATATAATTTCCTATAATTGATGAATAGCAAGAATCAGTAAATGTTAAAGAACGAATCATTAATGTTATTATGAATAATTATGAATAACATACCCTTGACAACGAAAAAAAACTATTAAAAAACTGCCATTGATGTTGAGAACCCATTTATTATTTTAAAACAATCATTGATCTTGAACCATATCATATGCATAATTGTCCCTGATCACATGCATATTAATTGATTGTTAATAATAATAAATAATTGCGCCATAATTCAGTAAACACAATTGTATTAGCACGAAAATGTATCACTAAATTAAATGAATTGAGTAATAATTATAATAATGTATGACTAGAATACAAAATGACAGCTAATTAGTACATTAATATACAAAAAAATTGACGGCATCATCCCGGATATGTAAAATAAATAACTTAACCTCTCACTTTCACTATTACATCATTGCATCTTTTTTATTGTTATTTCACAGAATATGGTTATATTTTATGTATAATTATTCACACGCACCAATAAACACACCATTTAGATCAAATTAATCTAATTGTCATGTCAATTACAGTGGTATGGTATTACTTCTAATCCCATAACTTGTTTTGTTGAACAAGAAGGATTAAAAAAGTCTTCATGGGACATGTCCTGCAGAAAATGTGGTTGCGCGTCTCTTCGCGTCTCTTTCCCATTACTGACATTCGATTGCACAGGATAAACGAAGATTCATATATACTTACAATAGCAGATGCTTACTTCTTGGGACTCACTTATTTCCATCCATCAATGTTAGCACTGTTATGCAAGGTAAGATTTGCAATTGATCGAGACCATATTAATACATGTTAATAGTTACACTAACGTGCTTATATAACAGTGGGCTCTTGCTTCGTTGTGTAGTTAAAACATTAAATTAATACGAATAGTTATTAAAATGTGAGTGGATTTTATATATATGAAAAAAATATTTTGGAAAATTGTGTTCTCCAACACAGTCGTGTTTCGCATAATTTCACTCAATGTTATATTTACACACGCAAGTGGGCTTTGTACATGTTTGTGTTATTTTCGTTTCCTTGATACTACTACTATACACTATACATGCGATGGAAACCAAAAAAAAGTGATGCTTCATTGAAAAAATCCTCTTCGTTGATCAATTTCCCAGGAGAGAAGGCACGCTCCATTGTGTTGGAGCCAAGTACGTACACATCAAGGCAATCAATACGAGTGATTATTGCAGATATACGTGCGTCATCCTATGGATCTATGCTGTTTGTGTTAAAATAGGTAGCTAATATATGTACATCAGGGTTGTGTTTAGACCACTAAATCAAGACATGGTGTAATCGCGAGCATTACCAGAATACGTCTCTTGTAATTATGATATAATCATTCTCAAGGAAAATAATTACAATGAATAAGCAACAGGAAAGAGATACATTAACAACATGTGGAATTTTGTTGCAATGTATGTATGTTATGTATATATCTTCTGTACTTATGAGCATTTATAAAAAAAAGAGACTCTTATTCACTTGGAAATATTTTTTTTTCTATTGGAAAACATACACGTGGATACACACAGATCTAATCAAGGATGAGTGTGGAATGATGCTCTCCTTCCCTCATTCCACCCCTGCAATTTCATCATAGTATTATTTGTGTAAAATTTGTGCATGCTGTGTTAGCAGCAACGTTTAACACATTCAATTTGAGACAAAATCTACCAACGCCATCATAATTAAGTCGTTATAGGGGGTTCTTTATATATAAAGGTATATATTCGGAGCAATTGTGTTGCATTTTTAAGCCCCACGTGGATGCAATTTCGTGACGATGTTATATTGTGTGAAAGAAAATGGCAGTAATCAATTCAGCTGCAAAACATGTGCCGAAAATATTTACAATTTTCTTCATCTTGGCCGTGATATTTGTAATGACAGTCTTGGTCAGTAATTAGCTGTATAACAAGGATTAAAAGGATGCTTCTCCTTTTGAAAATAACTAGGGTAGCACATGCAATCCTTTGGCCATGTTTCATACCAAGCAGAGGTCAAACTTAATTGGGGGAAGAATCATAACCTTTGAAAATATGTCATTTCAAAAAACTTAACAGCATCTCAGCAAATATGAACTTAAAGTGCAAATGTGTGTTGCTACTTAAAAAAATATGGCCAAAATACAGTAGAATGGAAAACGTGTGGTACATCTAACAAGTGATAGCAGGAATCAACAAATTGTTTTTTACTGCTAAAGAATTAATTTAAAACCATGCAGTAAATATTATCCCCCTTGCTCAGTTTCAGACCTGTGCTATCAATAGCTAATCTATAACCTCAGTGCAAAACTCATTCCAAACTTTTCTTGGTTATGCTTTAGGTCGTGGAAATAAGCATGCCCACTAATGACATACACACCAACGACCTTACGAATTGTTTGAAGATGTGATCCCAGAAGCAGTGATTTGTTAGACTGTGTGTTCAGCCTTTTTAACATTTCATATGCTCGTGCTGCCAAGCGTCCACATTCCATTATTCACACACACAAAAAAGGTTTGTAAAAGAAAATCTACAGTTTCTTGAATCATGAACCGTATAGTCACCACCTATTTTTTTTAAGTCAAAGCTTTGTTAGCTTGCCTAATTTTAATATAAACTAAAAATAACACCTTGTACTACATTACTTAATTATTCTAACATTTTATGTTTTGTTTTAACTGTGCAGCAGATTAATTTTACATCCGTATCTGCCATGTCGTCACATGTAAATGTAACAGACTTCCAGTTTTCTGTTTCATTATTTCAACGACGGTACTACACTTTGGATCTGTGGTTATATGGCATCTGTTTATTAAAATGCATGCTTTTAGCCCATGGGAGGATATCCCCAATATGAGCATGTAATGATATAAACATGTTATAACTATTTGTGAATGCCACTTTAAAACATGTTCTTGTACACAAACAATCGAGTAAATGATAACATACATGAATCAATAAATAAGATCAATCACATTTGTTCCGCTGTTAAACAACAAAATAGAGACATCTTATCTACATAATTTACCACTTCCTACTGCTGAACACAAACCATGTTGTCTTCAGTTTTTTTTTATTTCCCATAGCAATATTTAATTAAACGTTCAAATGTACTGTATAGCACACTGAATGGCTCACCAATAGAAAGACGCGAAACAAACACGAAAACACTGTACATTCAAACAAATTATGCAGTCAAGTGTAAATGTAAGACAATAATAGAGGTAATAAAGAATTAAAGCGTTCGTGACTGCATAAATTACTCATTGGTTTTTTTCGGTAAAGTCACGTATGTAGAAATAACATAAAATGATATTAAAATAAATCAATCACGACGTTTCGACCGCAACACAAGCGATCTTCATCAGGTGTAAAAAACAAATAGCGAGGGAGCATATAGGGTGACATCAACGCAACACATAGAGAGCGTTAAACTGCACGGAGGTAAATACAACAAGAAGATGAGAGACGAGAATTCAACACACCTAAGAATTCGTGGTCCGCCAGGAAAGTGTCTAACTAGGTTTGTTGAATTCTCGTCTCTCATCTTTTTGTTGTATTTACCTCCGTGCAGTTTAACGCTCTCTATGTGTTGCGTTGATGTCACCCTATATGCTCCATCGCTATTTGTTTTTTACACCAGATGAAGATCGCTTGTGTTGCGGTCGAAACGTCGTGATTGATTGATTTTAATACATTTATGGTATTTCTACATACGTGACTTTACCGAAAAAAAACAATGAATAATAGAGGTTTTTATTTTATTTTATACCTACAGTGAGGGAAAAAAGTATTTGATCTCCTGCTGATTTTGTACGTTTGCCCACTGACAAAGAAATTATCAGTCTTTAAATTTAATGGTAGGTTTATTTGAACAGTGAGAGACAGAATGACAACAAAAAAATCCAGAAAAACGCATGTCAAAAATGTTATAAATTGATTTGCATTTTAATGAGGGAAATAAGTATTTGACCCCTCTGCAAAACATGACTTAGTACCTGGTGGCAAAACCATTGTTGGCAATCACAGAGGTCAGACGTTTCTTGTAGTTGGCCACCAGGTTTGCACACATCTCAGGAGGGATTTTGTCCCACTCCTCTTTGCAGATCTTCTCCAAGTCATTAAGGTTTCGAGGCTGACGTTTGGCAACTCGAACCTTCAGCTCCGTCCACAGATTGTCTATGGGATTAAGGTCTGGAGACTGGCTAGGCCACTCCAGGACCTTAATGTGCTTCTTCTTGAGCCACTCCTTTGTTGCCTTGGCCGTGTGTTTTTTGTCATTGTCATGCTGGAATATCCATCCACGACCCATTTTCAATGCCC
Source organism: Petromyzon marinus (assembly GCF_048934315.1). Lineage (NCBI taxonomy): Eukaryota > Metazoa > Chordata > Hyperoartia > Petromyzontiformes > Petromyzontidae > Petromyzon > Petromyzon marinus. Next base: position 11,542,744 of record NC_133671.1, read on the forward strand.
TGGCTGAGGGAAGGAGGTTCTCACCCAAGATTTGACGGTACATGGCCCCGTCTATGGTCCCTTTGATGCGGTGAAGTTGTCCTGTCCCCTTAGCAGAAAAACACCCCCAAAGCATAATGTTTCCACCTCCATGTTTGACGGTGGGGATTGTGTTCTTGGGGTCATAGGCAGAATTCCTCCTCCTCCAAACACGGCGAGTTGAGTTGATGCCAAAGAGCTCCATTTTGGTCTCATCTGACCACAACACTTTCACCCAGTTGTCCTCTGAATCATTCAGATGTACATTGGCAAACTTCAGACGGGCATGTATATGTGCTTTCTTGAGCAGGGGGACCTTGCGGGCGCTGCAGGATTTCAGTCCTTCACGGCGTAGTGTGTTACCAATTGTTTTCTTGGTGACTATGATCCCAGCTGCCTTGAGATCATTGACAAGATCCTCCCGTGTAGTTCTGGGCTGATTCCTCACCGTTCTCATGATCATTGCAACTCCACGAGGTGAGATCTTGCATGGAGCCCCAGGCCGATGGAGATAGACGGGTTTTTTTAATGTTTCTTCCATCTGCGAATAATCGCACCAACTGTTGTCACTTTCTCACCAAGCTGCTTGGCAATGGTCTTGTAGCCCATTCCAGCCTTGTGTAGGTCTACAATCTTGTCCCTGACATCCTTGGAGAGCTCTTTGGTCTTGGCCATAGTGGAGAGTTTGGAATCTGATTGATTAATTGCTTCTGTGGACAGGTGTCTTTTATACAGGTAACAAGCTGAGATTAGGAGCACTCCCTTTAAGAGTGTGCTCCTAATCTCAGCTCGTTACCTGTATTAAAAACAACTGGGAGCCAGAAATATTTCTGATTGAGTGGGAGTCAAATACTTATTTCCCTCATTAAAATGCAAATCAATTTATAACATTTTTGACATGCGTTTTTCTGGATTTTTTTGTTGTCATTCTGTCTCTCACTGTTCAAATAAACCTACCATTAAAATTATAGACTGATCACTTCTTTGTCAGTGGGCAAACGTACAAAATCAGCAGGGGATCAAATACTTGTTTTCCCTCACTGTACGTGACTTTACCCAAAGAACCAAAGAGTAATAATAGAGGTGGCGTGTACATGAGTGTGCGGTGTTTGTGTGGCAAGGGGAGTAGGTCCACTGTAAACGGTACAAAGAAAACGGTGCAAGTTGATAAAATGACATTATCCATTCAACCTATTTTTACATTTAACCTGTAATTACCTATCATTACCAATTTAACCTAGGGTGAAGGTGAGGATGAAGGTGCCTGAAAAACGATCCGGGTAAGTTGGCCTACGATCCTTACAGGAGGGGGCCCTTGGATAAGGCTCCCATAACCTTGTCAAAAATGTCCTCCTTCCAACTTTAGGTTAGTCTGGCATGAAGATGCTGTAAGGCGACCTGCTTGACCAACAGCTTGACTCATGACTGTGGGGGGAGGGGTCATACGTTCCTGCCGGTAAAAAAATACTATTGGAGTGTTTGGTTAGGTAAAAGGGGTTGAGTCCTAAGAAATAAATGGCAGAGGTTGAGAATCAGTTTTGAACCTTGTATTTGCAGTAGTTACAATAACAGGTCATATTTGGTAAAACAAAAAAAAGTTGAATGTCTAGATAATCCAAAAAAATATTGTTTGTAAGTTTGTGGTTCGTTTGGAGGGCATCTGGGACAGTTAGACATGTTCCGCCATCAGTTTTGGTTTCTGAAACATTTAACATTGCATTATACGTACGTTATTAATGTATCGCTGCCCGATACATTTTGTGTCAAAATCACTAAGAAAATATGTCCAATTGTGGAAAATCAATAACGTTTGTTAAACTCTTATTCCCATTGATAGTGGTAAAAGTACGGTAAGTTATCCCTTAGCACGTGTTCACACAAGGCGTTTTCGTTATAACGCGATTTCTGAGCGGTCGATGACGTACTACTTTCTTGAGCTGTGCGGCTGAGCGATGATATGGTACACGGACTAATACAATAACACTGCGGTATGCCCCTCAGTTATCTGTCCCACAATCTTATTGAGTTTGTGTACATTTATATTCTTAGTTTTTTCGGTAAAGTCACGTTGAAGAGAAACAACAAAATAACAAAATATATATAAAACAATAAAAAAATTTTCTCACGACGTTTCGACCATAACTCAAACGGTCATCATCAGGTGTGTCGGTTTGCATAAATTTATTTTGAAAACGGCATAGTTATTTATTTATATATATAAAAATAACGTTTGCGTCACGCGCAACGATTGGCTGTTTGCCAGGACTAGTCCATCTATTTTTTTGAAAAGAGGAGGGGGGAGACGAAATTTGTTTTTATGTATGCTGTCTGAAAGCCACTGTAAGCGTGAACAATCAATCAAGAACTGAAATGATTTATCAAATCTTTCCAATGATTGCTAAGATAAAATCCATCTTCTCGGTTGAAATTGTCTCTGTGTTTGTATATGTGGATAGCCTCATGAACGAATCTCTCATGGAAGCCAGATGGCTTACAAAGAACCTCCGTCTTGGAAAAGTCAATGGCATGTGAGCCTACTGAATTAGAACAATGATCTGCTACGGCCGAGGTGTTGGTCCTACCGTGTTTAAGGTCTGCTTTATGTTCACGAATGCGGTCCGAGATATGGCGTTTGGTTTCTCCAATGTAACTACTACCACAGAAGCAACTTAGTTTGTAGACACCAGGGTATTGTATGTCCGGAATCACATCTTTTACAGACGGAACCAGATCACGGATTTTATGTAATGTGTTGAAACGGACCTGGATCTTGTGTTTATTCAAGATTTTGGAGATCTTTTTTGTGATCCCAGCAATGTAGGGTAAAGTGATGGTTTTGAAAGGCTCCTCAAGAGGGTTCTTCTTCATGGTTTGAGTGATAGCTTTGCGGATTGTATAGTCGGAGTAACCATTAGCCCTAAGAGCTTGGTGTACGTGCTTGAGTTCACTGCTTATGTGTTCCTGGTCGGATATGCATTGGGCTCTATGATACAGAGTCTTGATGAGAGAATTCTTCTGTGATGGATGGTGGTGGGAATCCGGTTTCAGATAAGCATCCGTATGGGTAGCTTTCCTGTAGACAGAGTGGCTCATTGAACCATCAGGTCTCTTTTTAATTAGGACATCCAAAAAAGGTATCTTGCCATCTATTTCGACTTCCATGGTAAATCTGATGGCTGGGTGTATGGAATTGATGTGGTCGAAGAATTGGTCTAGAGCAGGCCGGCCATGTGGCCAGATGACAAAAGTGTCATCCACGTACCTCTTCCATAAGGTTGGGCGCAGAGTGGCAGTCTGGATGGCGTCAGTCTCAAATTTCTCCATGAAAATGTTAGCTATAACTGGAGAAAGGGGGGAGCCCATTGGGGTGCCCTCAGTTTGTTTGTAGAAAGTTCCATTCCAAGTGAAGTATGTATTGGTTAAACAGTGTCTCACCAGGGGGGGTACCTCAGTGTTTAGTTTCTACTATCAGCTCCCCCACCTACAAACTAGCTCGTTTTTTGTCTGAAATCCTGCGTCCTTTCACTGGAAATACCACCTCTGCGGTACAAAATTCTACTCACCTGGTATCAACAATCAAGGGTATTTCCCTGTCCCCAGACGACCTGCTTGTCAGTTTTGATGTAGTTTCCTTATTCACCAAGGTTCCTGTACCTGACACCATTGCAATCATTGAAGACTTGGTTCATCAAGGACTAAACACTGAGGTACCCCCCCTGGTGAGACACTGTTTAACCAATACATACTTCACTTGGAATGGAACTTTCTACAAACAAACTGAGGGCACCCCAATGGGCTCCCCCCTTTCTCCAGTTATAGCTAACATTTTCATGGAGAAATTTGAGACTGACGCCATCCAGACTGCCACTCTGCGCCCAACCTTATGGAAGAGGTACGTGGATGACACTTTTGTCATCTGGCCACATGGCCGGCCTGCTCTAGACCAATTCTTCGACCACATCAATTCCATACACCCAGCCATCAGATTTACCATGGAAGTCGAAATAGATGGCAAGATACCTTTTTTGGATGTCCTAATTAAAAAGAGACCTGATGGTTCAATGAGCCACTCTGTCTACAGGAAAGCTACCCATACGGATGCTTATCTGAAACCGGATTCCCACCACCATCCATCACAGAAGAATTCTCTCATCAAGACTCTGTATCATAGAGCCCAATGCATATCCGACCAGGAACACATAAGCAGTGAACTCAAGCACGTACACCAAGCTCTTAGGGCTAATGGTTACTCCGACTATACAATCCGCAAAGCTATCACTCAAACCATGAAGAAGAACCCTCTTGAGGAGCCTTTCAAAACCATCACTTTACCCTACATTGCTGGGATCACAAAAAAGATCTCCAAAATCTTGAATAAACACAAGATCCAGGTCCGTTTCAACACATTACATAAAATCCGTGATCTGGTTCCGTCTGTAAAAGATGTGATTCCGGACATACAATACCCTGGTGTCTACAAACTAAGTTGCCTCTGTGGTAGTAGTTACATTGGAGAAACCAAACGCCATATCTCGGACCGCATTCGTGAACATAAAGCAGACCTTAAACACGGTAGGACCAACACCTCGGCCGTAGCAGATCATTGTTCTAATTCAGTAGGCTCACATGCCATTGACTTTTCCAAGACGGAGGTTCTTTGTAAGCCATCTGGCTTCCATGAGAGATTCGTTCATGAGGCTATCCACATATACAAACACAGAGACAATTTCAACCGAGAAGATGGATTTTATCTTAGCAATCATTGGAAAGATTTGATAAATCATTTCAGTTCTTGATTGATTGTTCACGCTTACAGTGGCTTTCAGACAGCATACATAAAAACAAATTTCGTCTCCCCCCTCCTCTTTTCAAAAAAATAGATGGACTAGTCCTGGCAAACAGCCAATCGTTGCGCGTGACGCAAACGTTATTTTTATATATATAAATAAATAACTATGCCGTTTTCAAAATAAATTTATGCAAACCGACACACCTGATGATGACCGTTTGAGTTATGGTCGAAACGTCGTGAGAAAATTTTTTTATTGTTTTATATATATTTTGTTATTTTGTTGTTTCTCTTCAACGTGACTTTACCGAAAAAACTAAGAATATGAATTACTGCAGTCACGAAAGCTTTAAATCAAAATTTGTGTACATTGTTTTTCGTTATCGTTACATTATTATCTATGGGCAATTCGTTCTCATTTCACACATTTTTTTCGCTCAACTTGGATTTTTTCAGGAATGCATTTACTGTGTTAAATGTGGACTTACTGAAGTGTTTCTGGATTACTGCACAGTTTTTTAGTCTCTGCTGCAGAGAAAAGCCACTATTTCAGGGTGAAGATATCTAACAATTACAATCAGTTCCATCTCAATGTCAATCTCCTGCCCAATGAAGGCCTCTCCACAGATGTTGATCATGGAGGTTGTCACTTGCCACTGATGTTAGCCATAGCCAACAAATTCACGTTTCTGGGTTCCTCGTATAGTGTGCTAACTAGCCACTGCACAAATGCTCCACACCTCTAGTTTAAGATGTATACTATTTTACTCTATCTCAAACAGGCTATGGAACAAAAGCGCAAGAAAGCCTACCATGGTAATCTTGCAATATATAACTTTTTTAAAGTTTATGACGTCTTAGGCGGGTCTATTCATATCTGGTGAGGCTTAGAAAGTACAGCCTTGGGTGCAAACAAAAAATAATTATGCATGCTCAATGAGCACACAATTCCATTCACTTGCATTGTTAAGGAAGGGGCGGGAAGGCGGGGGTTGGTGTTGCCATGAGACAGAGGAACGTGCTAAACGAAAGCTGTCGGGCTCTGCCTGCAGTATGCATTAATATTCATGTGCGCATGCCTGCCACTCTGTGTAAGCTGATGTGGAAGAGCATTGCGAAAGAGCAGTGTCACGTGTGCACAACAGCGCCTCCCACGCTCATTAATATTTGTGACGTAACAGCACGTGTTCTGTCATGAACACAAATTAGATTTCTATAAAATAGTATGTAATAGAACTCCTCTGTTCATTAATCTCGGTATCCGCGACAACTGTCTCTCCTTGGTCAAAGCTGGTCAAGGGCAGTTTATATCATCCGCAGATCAATTCACCCTGTTATCCGTGTTCACTCCACAATTAAAAGTTGACCGGAAGGGGTCGCAGATAAGAGGAACCTCGTGGCAAATGACTCTTATTAATCTGTAGCAGAGACTCACCTCGACCTCCATCACTCACAGGTCCCTCCTTCATACACTGCTCTCTCCTCCTGCCACTCCTTTGACATCCCCTCTTATCCCCACAATCCTTCCCATTCCCGTCCCCCTCATCCCTGTCACATTATCTCCAGCCAACAATCACGTTTCGTCACACCGCGGAAAATGTCATCATCTCCCCACCACCAGTCAAATGAATCGTCATATGGCAGGGTTACTCCCGGTCAAGTAAGTGCAGGGATTAATGTCAGCACGTAGGAGATAAGGAAATACCGATGTTGTGGGAACCATTATGGATGACAGTTACAAATACGTAACAGGTGAACCTTGTTACTCCCCAAGAGTAGCAATGTACTAATCCAATAAAATTAAACATTTCTGTTGAATCCAACAAACGATTCATTCGCAATACAAAACGTGATTACAACTGAAAATACAGACCATACATTTCCTCCCTTCCTTAATATGGACAATTATGGCTTCAAGAATTCCAATGCCCTGTCGTCGATAAAGGAAGCAATTAATGACCTTAATGGAAGAGTATTATTTTTAGAGTGCCATTGAAATGCAATGCACGTGGTTTTTTGATGTTCCAAGGTAAAAAATCACGGCCAAAAGATCTCAATATCTTAGACCAGTTCGCAGCATAAATCAATTCAATTCCATTGCATATTGCTTTCCCCACACATTATTATTTAACTGTGCAGACATGTGAAGTCACTGGGAGCCATATCTGGTGAGTATGGTGTGGTGGTCAACACATTCATAAACATCTGACATTATGAACAACAGCCATGGAAACTCGAGGATTGTGAACTGGAATGTTGTCCTGGTGAAACAGCATTTCACATCTCAAATTTCATCACCTCTTTCACACGTAAATTTTCTCTTTCAGCATAAACTCGCTATATTACTTATTATTTGCGCACAAGCACAAATAAGCAAAAAAACTCAACACGTATCAATAACACTGCCTTAAAATGAAGATATATAATCACAGGGATGAAACCCAGATTCAAACCTAGGATCTTAGTCATGGTGGCAGAGTGCTCTGACTTCTGAGTCACCCGGCCACCTCACATATTTTATCGTATGATCTAATCTTGTGATTAATTCTACGTAGTAATGCACTTTCATTGTCCCTTCATTTTCCAAATAATCAGTGTGACTCCATCAGTAACCCAGAAACCTGAGGCCATTTGTCAGCAGAGGATTTAACTCAAAATTTTAATGGCACGGGTGATCCATAAAATTCCCAATGAAAACTCTACACATTGGTTTCTAGATCAAAACAGTGGACCCATTATTCATTTTTTATCACAAATCTGGCAAGATAAATTTCAGTGTATTATTGGTACTGGTCCAGGAACTCCTAATTTCTTGACTCTAGTTCATTTTTGGTCAACATACTAAGCACCCATCTTGCAGCTACTTTGTTTATCTCCAAACTGCCAGTCTATTTTGGTCATTGTGGCGAGATGTTAAATACATCGCCTGGTATGTAGGAGGTCGTGGGTTCGATCCCGACCCTGGCGCCTGCAAATTTGGAGTTTACATGTTCTCCCCGTGGTCTCGTGGATTTTCTCCGGGTCCTCCGGGTTTTCCCTCCACATGTAGAAACATGTGTTTCCAGTTTTTGGCTGCTATAAACTTCCACGTGATAAGCCACTTCGTTGAGCTACCATTTGTGGCCAGGTCGCTTCTGAAAAAGAGCTACATAGCTCAATGGGCCTTACCTGGTAAAACTAAATAGTGAAATATATATTTCAAAATTGTACTGTATGATTAGACAACGGTCTCAGGAATCTTTATCATGGTTCATCAACAGTCTTACATAATACAGTCATTTTATTGCCATTATTAGTATTACACTTGTTTACGTGGGAAGACCTCACCGAATCTCAAGACAGGTAATGTTTCAGCATTGGGATGTTTGTCATACACCGCTGACATTCTATGTCTTTTTTTTAGCTATGGGAAAAACTCAAGAACTAAAAAAAAAACCCATGCAGAGTGGGGAGAACATACAAATACCACACATACAGGCACCCAAGTCAGGAATCGATTCCAAACCCTTCTTGCTGTTAGGCATACATGTTTCCACTCCAGTGCCCTGCAACGACCTTGTTAAAGTTGGAGGGTGCACATAGCATGCATCATCTTCATACAACTCCCTCACACTTAAACTGTATGCACAACCTAATACATATGAAACATTATGAGGGAAACATATCTTTCTTTTGATGTTTAAAAACATATTTTTCATCTCATAAAATGTTTAATTCCAAACGCTGTGTTTGTATCATATCACAACACAAAGTATGCATTCAGAACTCTTTGACTTATTTCATATATTTTTATCACTGTTTTCAAGTATGCTTTCTATAATTTCAGTTAACACTTTAACAAGACTATTTAAAATACTTGTACAAAAACACAAGTTAATTGGTTGTTCAGTCGTTTGGTGAATCTTCTTCAAAGTAAGCACAATATGTTTTGAACCAATCACCATCTACTGATTGTTTATTAAACCCCTCCTGTGTGTGCGAGCGATCACATGATGCAGCACAAGAATTATATATGTCGTGTAAAATGAGGCAGGATGAGCATACAGAGGTAATACATAATGGTGGGCCAAACATTTGCACAACTTGTTGCAGTAGGGTGTATATGGACAGTCTGAAGTCTGTGCTCCGAGCTTTTCAGATATGTATGTGCATTAATTTTGCTATGCTACACTTGGAGAATGACATGCAGCAAACAACTGTTCTGTCCATGTTTTTACACAGGAACCTAGTGCCGACAGCAACCCAGAGTTGACTGCAAGGAAAACTTCACACCCGTATCTTTCAAAGGAAAACAATTGCATACCCTGCGGCTGTAAATAATGGCACACAAGGATGTATGCACATTTTGTCAGACAAAAGAGTACTTCCCGAATGTGAAGCATTTTTGGATATTGCCCAGTGACTCTCCTGAATGTCCTTTGCAGGCAGAAGCTCTTATATGTATTGCATTATAATCCGATTATAACACGTTTTTGTGGTACCTTAAGGACGTCTTCGTCTGCTGACTGGCAGTGTGCACGCTGCGACACATCCAATAGAATGCCACTCGTGTCAATAGCCACCACTTGTAAGGGCATTCTCACCAGCTGGCCTGTCAGCACTGCCGTATTCACCAGCTCTGGAAACTAACAGCATTAAAAATGGGATTAAAATAAACAATAAAAACAGTCAAGCACCGTATACCAACATGTAGTGGCCATGTTTGATTTCTAACATTCACTTGTTATATTTCCAGAGCACCTTAGCTCAAGGCAAATTTCGTACTTTAAAAAGCATTAACAAAACCAAGTGACTTAGATGGCCGAGGCGTGCAAGGGCTGAGGAATGAGTGACCGTAACAGAAGGCACATAGGGATTACGAAAGGACAAGGGAGGGACGGGATGGAGTGGAGGGGTGAAGGGGTGGAAGAGTAAGATAATGGGCAAAGGATAAGAAGTGAGCTTTGAGAGAGGAATGAAAGGAGGTTGAGGAGAACTGCTTAATGTAAAAGGGAAGTTTATTCCAGTGGAGAGGTGTAAGGAGGGAGAAATATCGAAAATGAGATCGGGTACAGAGAGAAGAAGGGACAAAGAGAGAGAGAGAAGAATGAGAATGAAGAGGAGGAGAGGGGACAGCATAGATATAAGAGAAGCAGGATAACGTGGGGCAAGGCCACAAAGAACTAGAGTTGAACTAGAGTTTTTAACCCCTGGGGTAAAAAAAAAACATGACGTATCATGGTAAAAATAATATCTCACAATACTTTTAGAGGGGAGAACTACCGTACCTATATATGCATTGTGTCGAATGGTGTATTCTTGTGCAACTGACAAAAACTGGGAATGTAATGTCCTGGGTAGACTTACAGACAATCCTGGGAAAACCAGGGCAGGTGGCAATCCTATTTAAAATGTGCACATAAAGTATTATTATAAAATTGTCAAGAATTATTTGTAGATTCCTGCTCAATTTAGAGCGTGAGAGTACTTATCTCTTCGTTAGAGGCCTCAGGAAGTAGTGGAAGTTCCACATTTTATGGTGAGGGTGAGATTTTCCATTGGACAACCACTGCTGATTTCCCCACAAAGTGGTACTCATCTTATTGACCATAGGCACGAACGTCTGAGTTGAGCCCTCACGTATATTTGAACTCGTAACATTCTGCTTGCAAGACACACGCTCTCTTAATTATCTCACCAATTTGGTACATTTATATATTCCACTGTGAAAACTTAGTTTTTGCTCATTCTGGTAGAAACTCATTAATCCAGAGACCAAACTTTTTTCTATGGGAAACAAAGCATTTTTGCAGCCAGGCTCTGTGATTGAGAAATTCCCTTCCTCGGTCTATTAAGGAAACTGAGTCTGTTACATTTTTAAAATCGCATCATAAAACTCACCTGTTTTACAGCATGTGCTCTCCGTAACTTGGGCTTCATGTAAAGCCCTTTTGGGCCTTGTGCCAAGTGTGCTATAGTTATTATTATTATTACTGTCATGCTGCACCACCTGATTGGATTAACATGCTATTTAGGTATATTTTAATTTGAAACATGAACAAATTCCAATAATAATGTGTGAATTTTGTCAAACAATATTACGGTCTCACGGTGAAGTTCATATCTACATGGGCACTGTGTATCAAAGAGTGCAGCCACAGGTTATTGCATGATCCAGTCTGTTCTTTTGTATGAATGTGTAATCACAGTAGAGTCTACATGCAGTGTGAGAGGTAATGACAGAGGAGTCAGACTACAGTGTGAATGCACTAGTGGCCACGGGAGATAAATACAGGGGTGTTAGCTGTGAGTTACCAAGGGACCGGTTGCTACGGGAATGATCGAGAAGGGAGCCCGGTCAGGTGACGGAAGAGGACTGTAGAATCTGCTGGTTGAGCGAGCGTCCAATGTGAGTTTATTCATATGCTTTCCATACATACAGTGAGTGAAAAAAGTATTTGATCAGTTTAACACGTAGGCTTTCGCGACCAATATTATTCATAATAAAGGTTTTTGGGTTAGATCGCGTTTATTTATAAATGTGTTGTAACCCTCCACCACCCGACACGGCCAATCAGCTAAAAAAGTGAATTATTTGTCTTTTGTCAACGTGACACTTTTTTTGCTGATTGGCCGTGTCGGGTGGTGGAGGGTTACGACATATTTATAAATAAACGCGATCTAACCCAAAAACCTTTATTATGAAGTATTTGATCCCCTGCTGATTTTGTACGTATGCCCACTGACAAAGAAATGATCAGTCAAAAATTTTAATGGTAGGTTTATTTGAAGAGTGAGAGACAGAATAACAACAAAAAAATCCAGAAAAAGGCATGTCAAAAATGTTATAAATTGATTTGCATTTTAATGAGGGAAATAAGTATTTAACCCCCTCTCAATCAGAATGATTTCTGGCTCCCAGGTGTCTTCTATACAGGTAACGAGCTGAGATTAGGAGCACACTCTAAACGGGAGTGCTCCTAATATCAGCTCATTACCTGTGTAAAAGACACCTGTCCACAGAAGCAATCAATCAGATTCCAAACTCTCCACCATGGCCAAGACCAAAGAGCTCTCCAAGAATGTCAGGGACAAGATTGTAGACCTACACAAGGCTGGAATGGGCTACAAGACCATTTCCAAGCAGCTTGGTGAGAAGGTGACAACAGTTGGTGCGATTATTCGCAAATGAAAGAAACACAAAAGAACTGTCAATAATTCTCGGCCTAGGGCTCCATGCAAGATCTCACCTCGTGGAGTTGCAATGATCATGAGAACGGTGAGGAATCAACCCAGAACTACACGGGAGGATCTTGTCAATGAGCTCAAGGCAGCTGGGAGCATAGTCACCAAGAAAACAATTAGTAACACACTACGCCGTGAAGGACTGAAATCCTGCAGCACCCGCAAGGTCCCCCTGCTCAAGAAAGCACATATACATGCCCGTCTGAAGTTTTCCAATGAACATCTGAATGATTCAGAGGACAACTGGGTGAAAGTGTTGTGGTCAGATGAGACCAAAATGGAGCTCTTTGGCATCAACTCAACTCGCCGTGTTTGGAGGAGGAGGAATGCTGCCTATGACCCCAAGAACACCATCCCCACCGTCAAACATGGAAGTGGAAACATGCTTTGGGGGTGTTTTTCTGCTAAGGGGACAGAACAACTTCACCGCATCAAAGGGACGATGGACAGGGCCATGTACCGTCAAATCTTGGGTGAGAACCTCCTTCCCTCAGCCAGTGCATTGAAAATGGGTCGTGGATGGGTATTCCAGCATGACAATGACCCAAAACACACGGCCAAGGCAACAAAGGAGTGGCTCAAGAAGAAGCACATTAAGGTCCTGGAGTGGCCTAGCCAGCCTCCAGACCGTAATCCCATAGAAAATCTGTGGAGGAAGCTGAAGGTTCGAGTTGCCAAACGTCAGCCTCGAAACCTTAATGATTTGGAGAAGATCTGCAAAGAGGAGTGGGACAAAATCCCTCCTGAGATGTGTGCAAACCTGGTGGCCAACTACAAGAAACGTCTGACCTCTGTGATTGCCAACAAGGGTTTTGCCACCAAGTACTAAGTTATGTTTTGCAGAGGAGTCAAATACGTATTTCCCTCATTAAAATGCAAATCAATTATAACATTTTGACATGCTTTTTTCTGGATTTTGTTGTTGTTATTCTGACTCTCACTGTTCAAATAAAACTACCATTACAATTATAGACTGATCATTTCTTTGTCAGTGGGCAAATGTACAAAATCAGCAGGGGATCAAATACTTTTTTCCCTCACTGTATAGCATTGTTATGTTAATATTTTAGCGCAGCTCATTTTAAAAAGTAAACGAATGTGCACAGAATCAGTTTACCTCGAATTTTACACAACAGCTAACATTTAAAGAAACACCGTGGCAACAATAAAGGGGTTGATTGCAATGAAACATAAACATTTGCACAAAATAAGTTGTTTTGGCATGAAACATGTGTGAAGTAGTTAGTGTGCTACACAATGAACCTGGTGACCAGAGTTCATTTCTGGGTCGAGGCTAACATCAGAGGCGAATAGGCAATATATTTAATAATCTTTAGTATGTCCAGCATGTGATTGTCATGAGTTAACGATCAATTTGGAGAGAAACAGTGGCAAGATGGAATGTACATGGTGACTCAAATTTTGTTCCTGGCCACGACTCACATTCGCGGAGAGTGATATCTGAATCAGTTTCGGCCCCTCCTTCACAGCCAGCACTAACTAGAGTAGTGAAGTATGGTTAAACAGCATTCATGACTGACATGGCACAAGAGGGCCTTCATTCAGCAGTGGTCTGAACAAAAGGCTTTGAGTCATGCATATTCGTTTCATAATTATTCAACGTAAATATTCAAACTCTCAATGGCACCGTGCGATCACTTAGAACCAGTGAGATCATTGTGGCATCAGGTAGGAGGCAAGAAGAAATTTGTGTAAAGTTACCACAAAGGGCACAGGCATAAAACGGAAAGGAAAATGTCTGATCCTCAAATATGCCTACTGGGGGAATTTCGACATTTGGATTTTTTTACATGTTATGCACACTGCTGAAAAAAATCTGTGCATCTTGCAATTAAATGAATACAAATCACGCGATGCCTTCAACGATTGGTGAATTGTGCTAGAATTTTATTTGTAAGTGAAATACTGTTTTTTTTTTAAATAAACACTGTCAGTCAGACACCACTGCTCTCGCAGATTGAGAGTTGAGCTACTGTAAATATTGCAGAATAAGTGGTTATACTTGACAAATATGGAATGGCAGACAAAGCAGTGAACAACCCTGGTGGGGTAGCCAAGGCGTGAGGAGGCCTTCTTCCAACAGTGGATACAACATGGCTGACGATGATGATGAGAGCTTTTAGTAATTAAGTATTTTCCATCATGTCTGACAGTCTGACCCACAATGACCGAATGTTTAAAATGCTCACGTATTATGTGCTAATATTTCTACAAAACAGTAGACAACTGCTTAAAAACCTCTCTGTAATAGGTTGGACTATAGATCTTAAGTACGCCTTGCTTGTAATAATGATTGTGAGTTTAGTGTCTGAGTTCGCCAGTTTTGAACAAAAATAATTGAGTGCACCAAAGTTTAACTGTATTTCAAATATGTAAAGCATTCCACCCAAATGTAATGCAAACACCTAATAGTTCAATAAGGGTGAGCAAGACTTTGCTCTGTACACTTCATCATGCTTCGTGATATGGCCTGCGCTTGAGCTGCATTGTGGCAGTGCTCTCACGAGCTACGGTGGTGCCACAACAAATTATGAATGGCATCTTACATCTGTGACTCTGTGTGACTGCTGGCCAAATGCCCTGGCTAACTTTGCTACAAATAAGTATCCAGAGTGTTGCAGGCCATGCGGGAGATGAAAGGCAACTGAGTGTGATACTGGTTGCGAAGCCACTACCCTGTGTAAAAAGGCCAAGACACTTTAATTATCCTGAAGCACTTCGCCCCAACAGCCAATCAAGTCATTCAACACCGGGTCCTTTTTGTGCTGCTGCATATTCCACTAAGGTGACATAAGCTTTGCATTTATATGGTTAAAACATGTTTCGAATTATATTGTTTAATTTATTAATACATGAGAATCGTGTACATTGCTTCAATAATCTACCATTGGATGAAGGCTTCTCCTGTACTGTCAGCTTGTTTGACCATGACTTAACCATGTTGTGAGGACCAACATATGAATTGCCACTTATGTTAGCCATGGCTATGGACTCAGTGGCTCGGAGGCGCAGTGGCTGAATTCATACTGCAGTACGATAACCACTGCACCGCAATTCTACCACACCCCCGTTACTTATAGAGGTAGTACAGTTATAATTCACATGTATTCGGTTATCTACGAAAGCTGGCATATGATGAGTGATTCGCGCTGGTGGTTGCTTAAAGTATTTGCAAAAATCAGTATACACATGCACCACTGACACAGAATATCCCTTCCACTGATGAAAAATGGTACTAATAGTGTATTAAAGGACTATTTATATACGTATTTGCTTATTAACCAACATGTGAAGACAAAGATCATATTCGGGCAGATGCTTTTAATTAAATCCTATTAAGGTCGACAAAGCATACAAGGGGTAGGTGAGGTAAACACCATTCCTAAATTACTGACTGTCAATTGCTGACGATTATACATTGCACCAGCTACTCATTTTAAAGTTGGTACCACTTACAAACAACGATATACATGGCTTGTAATGGGCCCAAATCACTTGCTTTGCAGCGCAGTGTGTTGACTATTCCACCACCGCTCCACCCAAAAAACATGTAGCTGAAATTTAAGTTACCTTGCTAAATATATTTCGTATATTAAGAATTCGAATCTGAAGCAATAATATTTCAGAGAATCTCTTTACCAGGAAAAAGTAATACTAATAATAGGCATGGTACTCGCTTATGCATTGTTTCCACAGCCGGTTTTAACTGTGCTGGCTCAGTTAACATTGTCCCCCTAGGCTATCTTCATGCTCTCATCTTGCCCTGGACCACATGCTCTGACTGATTCTAGTCATAAAGTCACGGAGTCAATGTAGAAGCAAATTGTGCGTGCTGCAGCATCACTTGCTATGTTTAAAGTCCCACCTTTATTAGTGTTGAAACTAAGTGATGGATGAAAACATAGTTTAAATCAGGGGAGAGGGAGGTGGTGGTGGAAGGGACTGAATCCCCTTGCTGAATTGTTGTATGCCCTGTCCTTTAAACTTAACACCTATCATCTTTTTCAGTAACACTGTCTTAACCGATAAAAATTACATATCTATATTTTTTCCTTGCTTAGGCAGTGTTATCGATGAATGTGTTGAGTTACGTGTTGTGCTTTTGCAACACTGCCAACGGAGTATTGCAAAATAGTCCCTTTAAACTAAGGTCAGACCACAGGGCTGCGAAGCACACCCACGAATCTCAGCCATGGGGAGTACAGAGAGAAATGGGTTTAAGAGTAAGAAGAGGCAGGGGCTGAGCCCACAGAGCCTAATTTTCTCACAAGCATAGAGGGCACCCCAAGCTTCTACTACTGGGCTACTCCTGGACTATTCCTGGGCCTTCCCGGGCCAGAGATGCCCATTGCTCGTGGAAACTATGCATGAGACTCATCATCTCGAGATCAACATTACCTTCGGGAAGGGGATGATAGTGGTGAGGTTAAGCTGCGTGATGGTGATCTCCGTCGTGACCTGGCCTGGCTGGGCCTCCAAGGGCAGCCCCGGCGCAGAGGAGCCGACGTGCCAGAGAATGCGGCGAGTTACCGTCTGACTGGTGATGTTCTCCATCTCGAACACCAGTTGCGCTATCTCACTCTTCTTTGCTATGCTGCTCACCACAGTAAAAAAAGCAAAGCATGAAAGGACACTCTCATTAGTAATGTGGCTCTGTGGTCCCATTTAGACGAAACAGTCTTTTCCAAAAAAGCCCGGTAATCAGAATTCAGAAAATACCTCCAAACCCAGCCTTGGTGTGACTAATGGACCCTTAAATGTGGAAATATATGTTTGGTATTATTACATGCACAGTATTTCATAGCCACTCGTCAATGTCCTCTCTTAGCTACACACCTGGATGGTCAATTTTACATAAATGTCAGAAACCACTAAGTTGTTCCGAAATGTAGTCGCAATGCCAGCCATTAAATTGCACTCCAGTCTGCAATTCCAAAAAAATAAACGGTGAAAATTACTCCTAAATGAGACGACCATGGTTGGTTTGCAAATTGTGTTTGGGAGGCACATTTGTTTCTCCTTCACTTCAAACTGGCAGAATGTCTAACTGGCATAGCATGGAAAATTAGCATACAAACATTGGTTCCATATATTATATTGTGTGAAGACTGTGTTTTTATTCTCACAGGAGCTATAACAAACTTTCAGAATGAAAGTTGAAGTTTAAGCCCAGTTGAATTAATCCTTAAAATAAGTTTTCTCCTCTCATTGAGTTAAATATATAAATAAGTGAAGTTAATCTAAAAGTACACTGTAACTTCACCATGGAATTCAAATGATGCAAATTTAAATGTTCAGAAACCTCAGGGACGTATAGTATTGAAATTAATATACTTACCATAAATGAGCCTTCAGGCAATGTATTGGTCAAATGGCCCAAACCACATATAGCATGGCTTGCATACTTATAATAAATTAATTGTTTAAAAAAATCTATATCAATGGAGGAACTAGATATATCAATATAAACACGAAGAACCCTAGTGATGTTAAACATTTGCTTTTCCCCTAAACAAAACAGTCAAACAAAGTGATTGTACACAAATGACGGAGACAAATCACCCAGATATTTTACTATCTTTCCCAACAATGCTGAATATTCATTCACGTAATGTTTTGTGAATTGTTTCAATTCAAATAATTAGTAAATTACTTAAATAAACAAGATATTCTACAAGGAATCATTGCAATGCATATATACATGAAAATATTTATTCAACAGAGACATGCAAAATAAAACGATCTATATATTTAACTCCTGATTGTTATATTTTAAATGAAAAGTGGTGTAAAACAAATAGCTAACATATTTGCTAACCCAACTGTTAACTACGTGACCAATTGCAAGCAAGGTAAAAGGAAATATAACAATATAACAACGTTTGTGATACTGTGATACTGTGTTGGTAGTGGTAGTGTGGGGAGCGGTAGTGCAATGGTTAGCTCAGTGCGATACGACCCGAGTTCGATTCCCACTCACGGCCAACAACAGTGACGATTATCTGAATCGGTTCTGTGCCTCCCGTAGGTCGACTCAGCCTCACATTATTGCCTGGTGCAGTGTGTATACGTCGCTACTAGGAAGACAAAGGTGGCCAGGCGTGGTGCTGGCCACCCACCACCTCATGTGCGGTGTCAGCCTTCATAGGTGCTTGCTAACAACACTTACCCCAACAGTCTGTTAAGGCTATCTGTGGGATCTTTGTCTTGTTTGTAGTGGTGCACAAGTACAAATGACAAAAACTCAACACATTTGTTCATGACACTTCACAAAAGATATTTGTAAATTACACTGAAGGAACATTGACAGATATCTCTGATATGTTTTAAAAAGTTAATTATAGTTATTCACATATGCATATCTTGGACCTGCAAAGATAACTAAGGTATGACTTGATGTCCAAAAAGACCACTCACTATTCATTACAAAAATACATTTTACAGAAAATACCAAATACGTCTTCCATTTAATTGGAAGCAACACAATCAAAATAATTTGTATAGTATTTAAACATACCAGTTTAAATATTTGTACATTTCTATAGTATTTACGAGACAAAAAACGCTAAACTCCATATTACAGAGTCACATTTACTATCAATGGGTCACAGTGAGCTGTAGAAGCATGCTGAGATAAATGCCATGGCAATGTCCTGACATAAGCTATGTAGATACCTAGGTTCCTTGTGCAAAACTGCCTGGATTAATAACCACTGTAAATTTAAGTGTAAAGATGCCTTGAGCAAATGAAATCTTTCACTGTTAGGATTTCTATATTTTACTACTTCTGGAGCTACTTCAATTCGTAAAATACTTTTGGACAGTAAAAAAAAGCGTTTAAATCAATATCTTTATTATTTAGTACGCAAACCTTTTCAGCCATTTCTGTCAGTCTACACTGCTCTACTGAGGAATAGCGTAATAAAATTACGGTGATTCTCATGGCCGGGCCCCCCGTGGAAGCGGGCACGCTCGCCCCAGAGGAGCTGGGAGGGACTGGCACGTGCGGCAGATCAGCCGGTTCTGCGGAGGGAGCATCCGGCAGGGCAGAGGAGCTCCCGGCGGCCGGGGCCAGGGAAGCAGAAGACGTCGGCGTCTGGAGCGGTGTTAGTAGTTGCGCGGCATCGGAGGGTGGAGGCACAGACTTCTGCTGAGGGTCCACCCCAGCAGGAGCACACCCCGGCTAGTCGGACACGTTACACACTCGGCCCCGGCATTGTGGAGGTGAGATGGGATAGCGAAGCGCAACAAAGGGCTTGAGGCGCGACGGGTGGACGAACCAGCACCAGCGGCCCCAGCTAATTTGTACACATTGCGGCTGGACGATGCGGACGATCATGACAGGCCCTCGCCAAGGCTTTAATTATTTCCGTGACGTTCCCACCGGAACGTAAGGGCAGTGGAGCCACACCTCGTCACCCGCACTCCAAACATGGCGAGAAGTACGCAGACCCTCTAGACGTTCATTAGCCAATTGGCGCGAATTAGAATGTACCCTGGAAGCTTCCCGTGCTTCGGACAGCTTCTGGATGTTAAAGCGAACCGAATCAGACATTTTGGATGCCGTTTTAGTCGGTGCTACACCTAGTTGAACGTCGATTGGAGGGTCGTGATCCCTGCCGTACATTAGGAAGAATGGTGAATAGCCGGTGGACGCATGAGGGGCCATACGGTATGCTGCCAACATGCCCGGAATGCGCAAGTCCCAGTCGAGCTGAGATTCACTGACCTGGTGGCTTAACATTGCAGTGAGCATTCTGTGCAGATGCTCAACCATACCATCCATTTGGGGGTGGTACGGTGACGTCCGAATTTTCTGTGTGCTCAGCCTGCATTTTTGTAAAGACGGCACGCAACCGGTTGAGATATCCGTCGAAGGTGCGGCTAAAGATGATGACGTTATCCAGGTAAATTAGACAAGAGTCCCACTGAAGTTCCGCCAGGACTAGTTCCATCAATCGTTGGAACGTCGTCGGCGCGAAGTGGAGTCCCATCGGAAGCCGATTGAATTCGAAAAGACCCTGCGGCGTGCGGAAATCCGTTTTGGGTCTAGAAGCATCGTCCAACGGCAACTGACAAAACCCTGGCAGAAGGTCGAGCATAGAAAAGTACTGGGCACCCGCTAGGGCATCCAGACAGTCGTCCATCTGTGGAAGAGGGTACGCATCGGCGACCAAAATTTTGTTGAGCTTTCGAAAATCAACACAGAAGCGCAAGCTTCCATCGTGTTTTTTTTAACGAGGACAATAGGTGCTCCCCATGGGCTAGTGGATGGTAAAATAATGTCTGCGGCCAACATCTCATCAACGGCCAGCCAATCATGTTCTTTCGCTGCAGGACTCAGCCTGTAAGGGTTTTGGTAGATGGGAGCGGCATCTCCCGTGTCAATATGATGACTTAGCAAGGTGGTGTAGCGAATATCAAATTTACCGGTGCTAAAGACATCCGTAAAATCTCGTAAAAGAGACTTTAATTCATGACGTTGGGACTCCGACAAATCTGCCGCTTCCGAGCATAGGGAGTCAATCCAGCGGACATCTGGTCCGGAACGCGGCATCGGCCGTGACCTGGCCTCAACGCTGCGCATGACACACGCGTCACCAAGCGAAGGCGACGCATGAGCAAGGAATCGTGCCCTGCGAGACAACAACTGTCGTCAACACGGCATTCAAAACCTGGATAAATGGTTCCCTGTCAGCGGACACTAGGGTCTGCGCACCCACGAGTTGCAATCCCCGTACAGCCGCATTAGAGGGGCCCAACAGGATCCCTCCAGCCATTGCCGCGGGATCCAGCGGCTTGCGCAAGCGCAGGGGAATTAACATTTGTGCGCCCGGGGGGGATCCGAACTGTCGTGGATGCAAGCGCCTGCACTGTGGCGTTGGCCGTACACAAATGGGTGAGATATGGCAGGAATGCCAAATTACGGCCAGATAGTAACTCGATGCACCCTTGATTAATTATAAGGATGGGTGGTGGTCACGGGTTGCTGAGGAGAAGGAGTCTGCCTCAGTGGCCCGTGATCACAAATGGCTCTTTAATTCCATCAAAGAAGTAACCTGCAGTGCCACGCCTATTACCATAATTAGGGGAAAGAACGGTGATCCAATCTCCGACCCCCAAGAACAAGTTTGCAGATTTGTTGAGCATTTATGTGAGGTCCTGGGGGAGGAGGAATCCCTCACCCAGGAAAAGAACATGGGATAAAGTGGGGATGACCCTGACGAGGCTGCGGTGCCTCAAATATTGGAGGAAGAAGTCACCCCCTGTAAGTGGCTGGCTGAGGTGCGATCTGTTGAGGAAGTACTGAAGGCGATCCAGATTCTGAGACCAGGAAAGGCACCGGGCAGAGATGATCTCCCAAGCAAAATGCTGAGGGATGGTGGCGTATGTGCACAGACTGCCCTACATGACATCATAACAACAATCTGGACCACTGGATGGGTTCTAGAGGATTGGGAGGATGCCCTGGCAGTCCCCCTCTTTAAGAAGGGGGACCGCACAGACTGTAACAACTACAGGGGCATCTCACTCCTCAGTGTGCCGGGAAAGGTTCTTACAAGGATTATTCAACATCACCTTGCTATGCACGCTGAGGAGAGGCTTGCGGAGCCCCAATGTGGTTTCAGGAAAGAGCGGTCCTGCACAGATGCCATATTTTCTGTCCATCTGCTACAGCAGAGGTGTAGGGAATTCCAACAAGACCTACATCTCTGCTTTATTGACCTGGTCAAGGCCTATGATACTATCAGTAGGCCTGGGCTCTGGGTTGATATTCGTGCATTCAGAGTCCCTGACCCTTTGCTCACAATCATTAAGGACCTTCATGATGGTGAGCGGTAAAACTACGTGGCAGTGAGTCAGAGCCATTCCCTGTACACCTTGGAGTGCGACAGGGAGCCCTTTGGCTCCCACATTATTTAACATATATTTAACCACGTCGTTGGTGAAGCCTTCAATGGCTGTACCAGAGGAATTTCCATCTGGTACAGATACAATGGGAGGCTGATCGACGCCCAGGTGTGGTCAAGGGATGGATCCCTGTTGCTCAACCATATTAAATATGCCAATTATCTGGTGATAGCTGCTCAATCAGAGGAGGAGTTGGAGGTGCTGCTGCTGAACCTGGAGCTTGCCACTAAGAGGTGGGGCCTTACCATCAACCCCACCAAAACTAAGCACCTGCCTGGGTATTTTGTACCTTCGGACAATCCACCCCCACAACTCGCAATTGGTGATGGGGCAGTTGTGGAGAGTTTTCCATACCTGGGCAGTGTTCTCATCACCAGCTCCAGTTTAACAGCAGAGGTCTCACTCCGAATCAGTCGAGCGGCATTATTTTTCATCGGTTGCGCAACTCTGTGTGGAAGCTAGCTGGTCTCTCGCTCCGCACAAAGCTCCAGGTCTTCTCGGCCACGGTCATTCCCTCCCTTCTCTACGCTTGCGAAATGTGGACCCCCTTAATGGAACATCTTCACCGGTTGGAAACATTTAGGCTGGCTGCCTACGATCCATCCTGGGTTTAACCAGGATCTGGACAAAGTCCCATCGGTGAGCTCCTACGGCAGGCAAGGCTGCGTTGTCTGGGCCATGTAGCCCGCATGCCCAGCCACCACATGCCTAAACAGCTTTAGTTCGGCCAGATAGAGGAGGCTAAACGGATGCGGCACGGGCTAGAGAAGAGATGGAGTGATGTGGTACAGGAGGATGTGGAGCTAAGTGGACTTGCCGATAACTGGTACCAGCGGTGTCAAGATCGGCTTCTGTGGAGGAGGCTCGTGAAGGACGCTACTGGGCAGTTGGAGGCAGTCGCCCTCCAACAACAACGGAGAGCGGAGGAGCGATGCTCACAACAACGAGCGGAGCGCCGGGTGGCTAAAGCACAGCAAGTTGACACAGTAGGGGGCACAGGTGGTGGATCAACCAGTCACCTCAGTCAGTCGACCTGTGGCATCTGGGTCTGCCCCGTGACCTCCTGCCAGCGGGCGTTCGACACTTCACGTGGCCTCAAGGTGCACATAGCCTGGCACAAGTGTCATGGTGACGTCACCGCCACTTTGTGGCAAATGATGGTTGTTGTGTGTGTTAGTCCATATGTGTGTAAGTCCATGTGTGTGTGTGTGTTTCCATGTGTGTGTGTGCGTCGATATGTGTGTGAGTCAATGCATGTGTGTGAGTTGATGCGTGTGTGTAAGTCGATGTGTGTGCATGGGCCCATGTGTGTGTATAAGTCCATGTACGTGTGTCGTAGTCGATATGTTTGTGTGTGTGTGTAAGTCCATATGTGTGTGTGTCAATGTGTGTGTGTGAGTCGATGTGTGTGTGTAACTCCATGTGTGTGTCTAAAGTCGATGTCTGTGTGAGTCCATATGTGCGTGTGTGTGTAAGTCGATGTGTTTGTATGTGTGGGTCGATGTCTGTGTGTGTGTGTGTGTAAGTCGATGTGTGTGTGTGTCTTTCTCGCCCGGCAACGCCGGGTACTTCCTGCTAGTTGTTGATCAAACCGAGACACTTGAGAATCACATATTTTCCAGAATTTGATTGATAGTGTGCACATGTGGTCGATTACAGATACACATTTCCTAACCCCTGCTTGATACAATAGTCTTTTTGAACAATATTAAATATGCACAGCTTGGTCAATCACCATCAAATCCCAGTTTTTAATGATATTCCATTTCAGTTTTCTCTATCATTACCCAACAGTTCAGATTGCCAGGCAGAAGACAACAAGAAAGGGTTGTACCTCATCTGTCATTAAATTATAAATAGGAATAAATGCTTTGTATATTATAATTATCCATTAAGACTGCCACTAATCATCTTACTGCAATCAGTGAGGCTGCCATTAATAACTACCTATTATTGTCTACTTAAAAATCAACTTTCAATCATTGTTGACATCTCATTCCTGAAAAAAGCTATTTTTACAAGGACCTGAATTTCTTGATGACTGCCAACTTGTTAGACATTCTTTGCCCATGTAAAACGCGTAAAGCACGTTCTCATTGAATGCTTATACCCAATAGTACATAATAAGAACGTGATCACAGAGCACATTTTAAACCTTACCTATGAAAGTTAATTTTGTCTGTCTGTGTCTGTCTGTCTGTGTGTGGACGAAACTTGTGAAGGATTTGACTCGCGATTAGCCCCTTGGTGAGCCAGCGCTATTCGAATTTTGCATTCGTCAATTTTAAAGTAGTTACATTAACAATTTAGTACTTTTTATTATTATATTACGCCGCTGAGGGTACGCCAAAGCACGCATCTGCGCATGATAGATTGCCAGTACACTCACCAAACTTAATAACAGGCTACATTATAGACTGCCAGTACACTCACTCCGATTTAGAACAGGCTACAGTCTACATTTATGGTTATTTGTTTTTTTTAAATTTGCATTTTATTTTCATGTTTTTTTATCACTTTATTTTTATATCTACGTGACTTAACCGAACGAACCAAATATTACTATCATAGAGTTAGTATAGCTACTACTACAGCCAGTACACACTGCTATAGAGTTAGTATAGCTACTACTACGGCCAGTACGCACTGCTATAGAGTTAGTATAGCTGCTACTACTACGGCAAGAACCCACCGCTATTGAGTTCGTATCGCTAATACTACGGCCAGTACAAAATGCTATACAGTTAGTATAGCTACTACTACACCTCAGTACACACTGCTATAGAGTTAGTATAACTACTACTACACCTCAGTACACACTGCTATAGAGTTAGTATAGCTACTACTACACCTCAGTACACACTGCTATACAGTTAGTATAGCTACTACTACAGCCAGTACACACTGCTTTATAGTTAATATAGCTTCTACTACACCTCAGTACACACTGCTATAGAATTAGTATAGCTACTACTAAAGCCAGTACACACTGCTCTAGAGTTAGTATAGCTACTACTACGGCCAATACATCCGACTGTAGTGATAGTAGATACTACTACAGCCAGTACATACGACTGTAGTGATAGTAGTTACTACTACAGCCAGTACATACTACTGTAGTAATAGTAGCTACTACTACTACAGCCAGTACATACTAATGTAGTGATAGTAGATACTGCTATCGAGTTGGTGGATACTACTATATAGTTAGTATATATTACTATAGTCAGTATATACTGCTGTAGAGTTGGTAGCTACTTCTATAGTTAAATCTTGACTTAAAGCTTTCATGACTGCAGGAATTTATTTTATTACGTCTTTCGGTAAAATCACGTAGATAGGTTAAAATAAAATAAAAACAAAAAAATTACGACGTTTTGATCGCAACACAAGCAATCGTCATCAGGTGAAAAAATAGCTCTTTTTTGTTATTTTTGTTATTTTCTTTGAACCTATCTACGTGACTTTACTGCAAAACCAAAGAATATATCTTATATAGTGTCGATATATACTATTATCGAGTCGGGAGATACTACTGTAGAGTCAGTAGATACTACTATAGAGTCGGTAGATAGTACCATAGAGTCGGTAGATACTACTATAGAGTCAGTAGATAATAGTACAATCAGTAGACCGCACTATAGTCTGTATATACTACTGCAGAGTCGGTAGATACGACTATGGAGTTAGTAGATACTGCTATGCATCAGCATATACTACTTTAGTGAGTGGATACTGCTATAGAGTCAATAGATACGACTATAAATTCAGTAGATGCTACTATAGTCATTGGATACTACTGTAGAGTCAGTATTCACATCTATAGAGTTGGTTGATACTACTATAAAGTCGAGCAGATACTGCTATAGTCAGCAGATACTACTATAGAGTTAGTAGTTACTACTATATAGTCAGTAGATACTACTGTAGAGTCAGTAGATACTACTATATAGTCAGTAGATACTACTGTAGAGTCAGTAGATACTACTGTCGGGTCAATGGATACTACGATACAGTCAGTAGATGCTACTGTAGAGCCAGATACTACTGTAGAGTCACTATATACAAATCATTCTATTGTATGTAGAGTGTGTAGGTATATATGCCTACGGGGGGGGCTAAATTTTTTTTTTTAGGGTGGGGCGGGGTCGACAATTTTTGGAAACCTTTTAGATCAACAATTTATCCACCACTTTCTATTACTTTTGATTCAGGACTTCTTCAAGCCTCTTATAATTTTGTTGATGGACAAATGGACAGACAAACGGAATGCCGGGCTTTCTCAATCGCTTAGTACTTGTGTATGTATATGTCATGTTTTTAAGACAAGTTTTTAAATATATTTTACTTCCCGCTAGTATCCAATGAAATGCAGATCACTATCATAAGCCAATATAATAAAAAAAAATGTAATTCCAAAGTTTACTTCATATTTTTGCAAGTCGCACACATGCGACCATTGATTCAACCTAAAAACAATTGAGAAAAAAATGTTCTATAATTTTTAGAACGTTCGCAATATATATACACTTAACATTGGCTAATATTCTAGGGGGTGAAGTAGTGGAGCAGTGGTTAGCACACTCACGATGTACCCAGTGTCCCGAGATTGATTCCTGGCCATGACCAACATCAATGCTGAGTGATATCTTAACTGGTCTTGGCCCTCCCCGAAAGTAACCCTCACTGATTAGAGTGTAGAGGTATTGTAAAAAAAAATAACCTTGACACAGTGTGGAGAGGCCTATATCTGGCAGTGGATTGACAAATTCCTGAAAATAATGTTATTACAGAGCTAATATTCAAATGGAGTTATCTAATAATATTCTTTCAAAGCACTTGGGTGCATCACCTGTTAAAATATACGGATTTATCAATTCACGATGCAAATTCATCTTGGTTACGACAAATTATATTCTATATGAATGTAATTCCACCCTTTACCAACATTAACAAACATGATTCTTACAGCTGATATATAAACTATTGCCATCTTTGTTTCCCTTTTGATGAAGTGTTTGAAATTACTTGAATTTATTTTTACAGTTCAGACACCAAAGTGCAGGTGAGAGTTTGGCTTCACAGCAACTATACTATCCCGATGCACCTGAAGAGATCAATGGGATTAGTGTACCCTTCCCTTGTGTTCTCATGCGTTCTAGCTGCAAGGAGGTGCTTGCTTGTGTCACACAAGCTTGTGCCCATGGTGGGGGTCAGTCCTAAGGAGGATCACGGTCCTGTGAGTCCAACATTGCTGTGGTCAGCACAGCATCACAGAGCGTGACATTCTTCAGTCGTGGCATTAAGATGGATGGTTTGTCCTTTTGCAAGCACCGGGGGCCATTCTATCATTTTGTAATGCCAACATAATGTATTTTATTCACCCAGAAAATGAGACTCAAAAATACTTTTCATGAGGATCCTGCTTGGGATGGGTGGAAATTCCGATGCATTAATTTACAGATCTAATTTACTAATTTATTGCTTATTTTCATACTGCATTCCAGCACTGTAAATGGGTGTCCACAGTCAGTCGATTGGCAAGTGGCGTGTGGTGGGGTAAAGTGTGGGTACTCCCACCTCTTTAGATAATTTTGGAAAGCATGGAAGAGGCTCACGAGAGTTCCCTCTTGTGGAGTCCCTTCCACCAGCAGTAGCATGAGCAACCAACAAGTAAGGCTGCACCTTTACCTTTTGTTATTTATTAGACTCACAACATGTACAGCACTTTGTACTTTTAATGACATGTTTTTAAAGTATTTTTTCTTCCGATTGTACTATCGGCATCGCGTCACCAGGTGAAACATCCTTTTGGAACTCTCATAGAGCAGTGCATCCCGTCGTGTTAGAGAATGGCCGATGGAAGCGGATATCACGGAACTACCTCAGAGATCCGCTGATGTAACCTCTGGTCCACACAGAGGAAAGAGCACGTCCCACTCACTGTGTATGACAGTGAGGTTCATCGCACGACAGCCAAACAAATACCCATAATCCTACTCGTAGTCTCCACGTGTGTTGGGCAATGAACCCAATTTCTGCCCCCATCTTTGGATGCAGGAGTGCTGAGTTGGTGCTTTTTTTGGACCCTCTCCCTTTCTTGTGGTGTATGCTTTGTACTGGGCTCTGGTTGTGTTGCAAGAAAACGTTTTAAAAAAAGGCAAGGGATTTAGTCAACTTAAGTGCAGAACAAAATCTATTTTGATGTTGTTTTTTGTACAATGAATGGTGACTAGGTTGAGATTAACTCACTGCACATTAGGACATGGTTTAAACACAGGCAGCTTCCTGGATTAAAACTCCGGATCTTTTAGCAGTGCCAGCCCAGTGCTATCAAGGCTGAGTCACCCAGCTACTGCACTGTTAAATACATTTTTATTTTCTGTGAATGAGGTGACCAGATGACTCAGAGGTCAGACCACTGAGTCAGTACTGTTGATGTTATGGGTTTAATTCCCGGTTTCACTCACCCATGATTAAACTGGATTCTCAGTTGTGGCAAATAAATGGTCTTAGCATAATCAGCAATAGGTGCACACACAAAAAATCCGATGACAGGAAATTTGTGTATTTAACTTAATTTGTCTAAATTCTGCTCTGTTAATTAATTTATTGGCTTAATTTTCATGCAAAAACAATCTCAGGGCAGAGTGCATGGAAATAATGAACCTGATAGTGTAAAGGATACAAATCCCATTAAGAATGTTTCTTAAGTCCTGTAAATAATCCCTAATGTAGCCATCCTCTGACACTTGTGCCCACTATTCTGGGATTTTTTTCATTGCTTGACTGATGCTGAGAGTGCAATTGGGATAAACTGGAGGTAATTTTTTTATATCTATTTTTTAATGTTTTGGTCATAATCACCTATCCAAAATGATCATGAAAATACAAATGTATCTTGAACCTGCATCGTTTAATGCCATTTTTTACTATGCATTTGGACCCGAGGGAAAACAGCATAACGATTGAACTCCGTACACAATGCAAAAAAATAATAATTGTACATCCAGCCCAGTGGCTGCAGACGGATCTAATTTAAGCTGATGTAAATCAAACTATTACAGTTGACCAACGATTCTGTGGAAATGTTTAATCAGTATTTTACTCCACTGTTTCGTCCCATTTTAATTTGAAATGAACTCAATTAATGGATTACACTGTGAAGATAAATTAATGCTCACTAAAAAAAATCTGCAAGCCCCCCAGTGTGTTTTTCTTCCATATAGGAGTATTTATCTGAAGTTACTTTCAACCTTTAAATAGCAAAGCAAGTCCAAATTCAAATAGAATTCCTAAAGATAATGTAGTGAGTGCTTAATAAAAATGTTGCCTTTTTTATACAAGTGGTGAGGTTGTTCTAATGTCTAATAGAGTCAGAGTTTACACGTTCTAATTCATTCTCAGCTTCATTATGGGAAACACGAAGTTAATGAACTTACACACAGCAGATAATTTGTGAAAAGGCACAACAGCATGCAATAGTATTATAAAACTATGCTATTGTGTGTTGCTGGCTATTGCTAAATAGCTATTTCTCATTACCAGATTGCCCCTTCTGCATAATTAATCGGTCGCAATGCCCCTTTGCTGAGATTACCTATATATAAAACATTGCATGCACAATGAACTGCACATGTACACAAGCATTTGCTCAGGCAGAGGAATTGCTCTTTCTCCTCCACTGCCCCCAAAGTAAGAAATTCCCTTCCCCCTACAATACGTGCGGTCAACTCCCTGCCTCGATTCAGGACGAATGCCTTCTTCTTTTTCTTTGCCTACGACTAACTGTCTCAATCTTTCTTTGAAAAAATATATATTCTTCCTTTTTTCCAGGATGCCTATATCTAGCATTTTTGAGAAGTGGTTGTTTTAGTAGCTAAAGTGAGGGAAAAAAGTATTTAATCGCTTGCTGATTTTATACGTTTGCCCACTGACAAAGAAATGATCAGTCTATAATTTTAATGGTAGGTTTATTTGAACAGTGAGAGACAGAATGACAACAAAAAATCCAGAAAAACGTATGTCAAAAATGTTATAAATTGATTTGCATTTTAATGAGAGAAATAAGTATTTGACCCCCTCACAATCAGAAAGATGTCTGGCTCCCAGGTGTCTTTTATACAGGTAACGAGCTGAGATTAGGAGCACACATTCCAGCCTTGTGTAGGTCTACAATCTTGTCCCTGACATCCTTGGAGAGCTCTTTGGTCTTGGCCATGGTGAAGAGTTTGGAATCTGATTGATTGAATGCTTCTGTGGACAGGTGTCTTTTATACAGGTAACGAGCTGAGATTAGGAGCACACTCGTAAAGGGAGTGCTCCTAATCTCAGCTTGTTACCTGTATAAAAGACACCTGTCCACAGAAGCAATCAATCAATCAGATTCCAAACTCTCCACCATGGCCGTAAGACCAAAGAGCTCTCCAAGGATGTCAGGGACAATATTGTAGACCTACACAAGGCTGGAATGGGCTACAAGACCATTGACAAGCAGCTTGGTGAGAAGGTGACAACAGTTGGTACGATTATTCGCAAATGGAAGAAACACAAAAGAACTGTCAATCTCCCTCGGCCTGGGGCTCCATGCAAGATCTCACCTCGTGGAGTTGCAATGATCATGAGAACGGTGAGGAATCAGCCTAGAACTACACGGGAGGATCTTGTCAATGATCTCAAGGCAGCTGGGACCATAGTCACCAAGAAAACAATTGGTAACACACTACACCGTGAAAGACTGAAACCCTGCAGCGCCCGCAAGGTCCCCCTGCTCAAGAAAGTACATATACATGCCGGTCTGAAGTTTGCCAATGAACATCTGAATGATTCAGAGGACAACTGGGTGAAAGTGTTGTGGTCAGATGAGACCAAAATGGAGCTCTTTGGCATCAAAATCAACTCGCCGTGTTTGGAGGAGGAGGAGGAGGAATGTTGCCTATGACCCCAAGAACACCATCCCCATCGTCAAACATGGAGGTGGAAACATTATGCTTTGGGGGTGTTTTTCTGCTAAGGGAACAGGACAACTTCACCGCTTCAAAGGGACGATGGACAGGGCCATGTACCGTGAAATCTTGGGTGAGAACATTCTTCCCTCAGCTAGGGCATTGAAAATGGGTCGTGGATGGGTATTCCAGCATGACAATGACCCAAAACACACGGCCAAGGCAACAAAAGAGTAGCTCAAGAAGAAGCACATTAAGGTCCTGGAGTGGCCTAGCCAGTCTCCAGACATTAATCCCATAGAAAATCTGTGGAGGGAGCTGAAGGTTCCAGTTGCCAAATGTCAGCCTCGAAACCTTAATGACTTGGAGAAGATCTGCAAAGAGGAGTGGGACAAAATCCCTCCTGAGATGTGTGCAGACCTGGTGGCCAACTACAAGAAACGTCTGACCTCTGTGATTGCCAACAAGGGTTTTGCCACCAAGTACTAAGTCATGTTTTGCAGAGGAGTCAAATACTTATTTCCCTCATTAAAATGCAAATCAATTATAACATTTTGACATACGTTTTTCTGGATTTTTTGTTGTCATTCTGTCTCTCTCTGTTCAAATAAACCTACCATTAAAATTATAGACTGATCATTTCTTTGTCAGTGGGCAAACGTACAAAATCAGCAGGGGATCAAAATACTTGTTTCCCTCACTGTATATAAATCCACATTTTTTGCAAATATATTGTAAATACGGAGATTGCCGAGATACGAGTTTGTGATTCCATTTGAGGGTGACTCAACATACCAATCCTCCAGGTTTGATCAAATATGCATCACTTTTTGGAAAGTCAACAGTGGTCAATCAAAGCAAAGACTGAATCTGTCATATGGATATGGAATTTAAACCAATGCAAAAAATCTACAAACTGCACTCTCTGAGTACTAAAATTAGCACTAAATTACATTTCCTTTCAACATATCAAAATCAAAAGTTTATTGTAAGTGTTCTGCAGTGCTTATGTGCAAATTTGTGAAAATTGCATAAGAAGCTTCGGAGTGCTGGTGGGTTGCGTACAACAATGTTTACACACCACAAACAGTACATTATCTTTCAAATGCCTACAAACAAATCACCCGGAATGCTGAGCAGATTAGAATAGTGGATAGTGCTTGGATGGGTGACTACCACTCTGTACAAAATCCATGTGTAGCAGGCGTTGTGGGCAGGAAAGGGCAGTGCATTAAATCCATTGCTGTTCTGTGCTCCTCCAACCATCAACCCACATTACGAACCGGAATGGTGAAGTATGGTCAAATATCTCTCACAGTCCTCAAGGCATGAGGAGGCCCTCATTCATCAGTGGATTAAAACAAGCAGGCAGTACACGTGCATGATCTTTAGCATTTGTAAGAAACTATATGAACGTAATTGCACTGTAAAAAACCTTCTCTGGGGGGCTCTAAAAATGGCCGTTGCAAAATAGTGAAACATCTTCATCAAAAACACTAATTCAGCACTACTGACTTTCCCCACGTGCATTTCCCCAATCTTACATTGGTTTTCGTCAATTACAAAAACTGCATACGTGGGTGTCCTTTGGGCTGCTGCCGCCGGTGACATTTCACAACTTTCATATATTGTTTCGTTGGTATAATATATACATCGGTCCTCATGCATCCTGAAGTCATTGACATTTGTATGTCTGCACATTTTTTCCGTTTATTATAGGTACATAACCAGTTCGTTTCAGAATCATGGTGAGATGTTGTCTGTCTCGCCCGGTATTCAAGAGGTCATGGGTTCAATCCCGACCCTGACGCTTGCAAAATTGGAGTTTTATGTTCTCCCTGTGGTGGCATGGATTTTTCTGAGTTCTCCGGTCTTTACCCTCCACATTTAGAAATGTGCGCTTAGAGTATTTGGTTGTTATAAATGTCCACATGATAATCCACTTCATTGGGGTCTTTTGTGGCCAAGTGGTTTCTGAAAAATAACTATATAACAAAGTTGGCTTTATCTGGAAAAATGTTTTAAGAATATCTGCATCTTTTTTTGGCGGTGCATGCCAAGAAACGTAAAGTGATCATGATCATGTTACATTGTAACCATTTTATTTGAACAGCTTCCGAACAGCCGCTTAGTAGAAGCCATTTGGCTGTATGCAGTAACCTGTTCAAGGAATAAAACAAAAACTGGGTCTTTTGGCTTAGAAGACACTGTGGCTGAGAAGGTAGGACACTACGGCGCCTTTGAAAATGTACAAAGACCCAGTTTGGGTTATTACCAATTCATAGTTTGCGTCAAATTTTTTAATGAAAGAGTGTTTTAAATAATGATCACTCCCACAAAGGAGTGAATCAGCATTATAAGTAATACACATTAAATGAGCCAATAATCTTACTTGTATTTTCACGCGTTAAGTGAAACTGCTACCCCCTTGGCTGTCGCACCTGTCAGCAATAGGGCACTTGTTCAAATGACGTTCACTGAAAGGTTAAATTATGTTACTTTGGCAATGGTAAAGTAGTATAAGCGTAGCTTTAAAGCAACACAGGATTGAATAAGAGATTGTTAATCAATGCATAATTCAGATCTGATTTCATAACACAGATCTGATTGGGTCAAAATTTTATTCAGGATTTGATTGGTCCCCATATTATTGACTCATTAGACCTAAATCATGCACCCTTGGTATCTATGTCCACGTGCACTCTTTGTCTGCATTTCTACCTTTTTGTGTGTGCATTACTTTCGTGTGCTTTATTTATTTTGTATTAGTTGTTTGTGGTTGTGTATTTAATCCACTATATGATAGCAATGGAGTATATTACTATTGAATGTTAGGTCAACGCTACGAATCACTATCGTTCATCGTCAACGTTAGTATATTTAATGTAAAGCATATTTTCCACTGAGTGTAAGGCAATGTCTCAACTGGCCACCCAGCAAAATAAACCCCATCTTTTAAATTCACTTGGCATGCTTTCTCCAGGGCATTGGCCAAATTATGCTTACGTGAGCCATGTGTCAATTGAATGTTTACCCCAGCAAACTGCCCTTTATTCACCTCACGCATGTCTAATATGAAATATAATTACTTGAATTAATAGCGAATCCTACCTGCCACCCACTGTCATAGAATATTGTTTTTCATCATCAAATTATGTGAATGTTGATATATTATCTCATTAACCGGTTGCTTAGTTTTCATTTTTTTCCCCTTTTTCTTGTTTTATAATTCATTGATTTGTACCCAATGTAATTAAATTCCCTTGCTATTTCTCAGAACCCACAGCCGTGTGCAGTGCACCCTACAACAAAACACAAAAATTATAGCATGGTGCTGCAAAATGCATCATAGAAATTACGGCGTGCAGCTAAACCTTTTCCACCAGGCCCACTTCAGCTGCCCAGTCTGCTCCCCAATGCCGATCGTTTGTCTTTGCGCTAATCATGTCCACTAAGCGATGGTGGAGATAAATCGTTAGCACCTTTAATTGCAGGTCCTGCTAGGAAATTTTAAATCACAGAAAGCAAAAAAATAATGCCGTAAACATTTCCTAAGCACTCCGCGACGACAACTCACCAGCTCTTGTGGTTCCTCACTTACAAGACACAGGCCATTTACTCCATTGTCGAACCAGTTTCAAAGCCAAAGCTCTTTCCCATGTTATTTATATATAATATATAAATATATATTAAATATAAATAACAAATTTTCCAAATCCTTGAAGTGAAAACAGTAAATGTATGCCCACCACATTGAGCTCTACCCCACTGCTCATGAAGGGTATACCCACATTCGTCGTGTTATTTAGCAGGAAAATACGAAAGAATCGGATACATACCCACACCTTGACAGCGACCCACAAATTACCAATTGTCTGTTGTACAATAGGGTAGGCCAAAGGCTTAATAAATAATATCGTTGGCTTAGCAGCTTTGAATTATTGAGGATTTAATCTGGTACCTATGGATTGTATGTTAAATCTGCGAGCCTCTATCCAATGTATGTGTCTGCAATGAACAGTATTTAAGGATAAATGTGTAAAAAAGAGAATTGTCATTGTTACAAATGCATCAACATCTACCATGATCAATCATATGCTGGTCTTCTCAAGCCAGCGGCCATGTCTCACGGTTCTACGATGTAACAATCCACCTAGCACCTCGACACAGGCTAATTTCATTGGTCCATCTCCACGGTGGATGTCCTCTCAGGTACGTTCCCTCCCTTGGCTTCCACTCTGTCATTATTCATGTTTCGGAAGTATATGTCACAGCAAGCAATATGCACTGCGGGAGGATGCTATTTTTTACGCACATTTATAGGTTTACTTTTCATTATACATTTCAAATTTCCAAAAGCACGTCAATATGCTCTCATTAACATCCCTATTTCCCCCTTTTGATCTTGGTCCACCTTAAATAGCTGGCTTAGGTGCACACACTGTTTTCCAGCTGCATCCCCTCAGACAGATATCCCTAATCGTTTTAACAAGCTTGTCAAGATGTTTATCTCGAGTTCAAACGTGCAGATATCTTCATTCAGTTGTTCTAAGATTTGTTGCAGCTCATTCCCATTGGACTTCATCATGGCTATGTCATCAGAAAAAACAAGAGATATTCAAGTGTTGAAATATATTCATATTAACCATGATACTTAATCGAGAACCAAGCATAAACGTAACATGCTGGAACACATTCTGTGATGAGCTGTTGAATTGTTATATATGCATAATAATGTTGACTTAAAACTTTCGTGACTGCAGGAATTCATATTCTATCGTTATTTCGGTAAAGTCACGTAGATAGATTTTTTATTTTTATTTAATTGTATTACATTTTCTATCTACGTGATTTGAGTTTGTAAGTCAAAACTTCTAAGCTCAACATTGTTTGAACATCACTGGCCATTTAATGGGTGGCATTGCACAATTTATATATATGTATCCCTTCAAAATATTCACAATTCTCACCAAATTATTTTCAGCCAATAAATGTGAAGAGTGGTCATTGTTTACATTTAACATTGCATTAATTATGACGACAACTACCATCTCGAATCAAAACTGAGTATTGCATTGTACAAGTGTTTGTTTCCCAAAGGGGTAAACATCCAGCTGAGGGGTGGACTATCTACTCCAAGCGTACAGTCATGAAGCGGCCATCTAACGATGTCTTAATTGAGGGTAATTACACACATTTTGATACAACACTGGAACATTGCCCAATACTTGTAAACAACACAAATTTGAATTGTATGTTTTTGACAAGCTCTATAAGCATATTATTATAAGGCAGAGATGAAATCCAGAAAAAAATAAACACCCTGATTAATATGGTGGGCGTATTAACCGCAATAAGATGCGCTGTATGCTTCAAAGTGGACATTAAATATCCCATGATGTAATTCGCAAAAGTAGGCTGCTGTGTGCTGGCATCATAGTCTAAATTTGCATATTTTAAAAAATGTACCGCAAATTACATTTGGAACCACCGTTGCAATCATCGGCACGCTACTGCAAAAGCAAATAATCAAAATTTCTAACCAAACCAAAAATATGCAACACGTGTTAGTGGGTCCCACGGAGGCAGACACTTCTAACTTGGAGGCAACAAGTTTATTAGACACCCCAACAGGGTAACTACATAAAACACTCGGGATAACTATGTGGTAACTACCACGGAGCGAGACCTTAACAAGGTCACTATATAAACGGCTCATGTCAGTAAAGTACTGCCTGACCCACGATATCGAATGTGACTACCGAAGCCTGAAGAGCGAAGACCGAAGAGTGTAGCGCGGCGGGTTTATTCCAGAAGGCAGCCAAGAACGCTCCCGAGACTGCCCCGTTATCCTCCTGAGCTTGGTCTCACTCCGCCCTCGGCCACGCCCTTTTCGGGATCTTCCCAGAAGGTTCTGGGACCTTACATCACCTATCCTTTTGATCCCCTTCTGGCCCCCGCCCTTATCCTCTGCAGGCCATGTGCCCCCTTGGGTTCATAGAAACTGTCAGGTATGCCATACATACTCTGGTGACAGAGAGAGGCTCTAAGACGTACAGCTACACTCTTCTCTCAGTAGCTGGCGCAACGCCATAGTGACTCAATATACGTCACTACATATGTATTAATTAACAACAACTAAGCTATGCATGTAATGCACATATAATGTGTATGCACATTTACATGGTCCACTTGTATTCCCTCATTAAAATGGTGATATTCAAGTCAACTGCATGGTTAAGCCCTTTTATTGATGTGTGCCAACACTTATGGGTCCAAAGGACTAAGAGACTAGAGGTGATCAATCCAAATCATAAGTATTTTCAGACCTGGAAAAGTGCTTGCTTAAATGATAGCATGGCATCTGAAAATACTGCACAGTATTAACACACCTAAATGGGAATTTAATAAGCGAAGCCCTCAAAAGCTGCATACTCACATTCAACCCACAATTTTCCACGAGCAGCACCCAGCATGTCACATCACGTGATACATTAAGCCTTTAAAGGTGAAGGTGTTTAAGGTTACCTTAGGGGTTACACAATTATTTTAAACAGCTAGACACTAAAGAACACATTATGATAATGACCATTAGTTAAATTATTAAAGGTAGGTACTTTAATATAATCTATAGTGCGTTTTTTAAAGAGTAAAACATCAATGTTTCCTATGGGATCAGGCCAGAGTTTTCCATGGTTCACTTGCACTCCCTCATTAAAATGGTAGCAGCCATCCATGTGTATATGAAGTAAAATAAAGTGTAGCCATTTTCAATCCACCAATGGATGAAGTCGGTCATGAGGGCTTTTTGACCATACTTCACCACGCTGATCAACGCAGGTTGGAGTGGGCAGCATAAGTTCTGATATCACTTTCGACTGATATTAGCGACAACACAGTGGGCTAGCCGTTATACCACTGCTCCTCTGATGAATATTGTCAACAAATTATGTTTAGGCTATATACAATGCAGAGGTAAAGGGCTTTGTGCTCAAAGATATTATATGACATGGGCTTATGTATATAGAGTACTATTGATAATAAATAGTACTGTACAGAGTATGCGTATACATAATAAGAGTTCAACCATGACTGTAGGCTTTAAAGATTTTTTTTTTCTTTTAAGAATGAAAACGTCAGTACCTGTCACAATATCATAAGAAATAAATATATAAGTAGGTAAAATAATAACTATAATGGTAATTTTCAGAGTAAAGCACGCTTTTGACCACCATTAATCAAAGCTATTAGACATACAGGCGAACACTTGGTAAGACATCTAAGTGGGGCTATGTATAACATAACAAGTCCATATTGAAAGGTCGAAAAATGAAATTATTGATTAACCCATCCCGTAGTGATTTGTTGAGAGCATGCCTGACTGCTGCTTTATGAGTGCAATGGCAATGCTAATATGCGATGTGCAATATGGACATGTTACTATCCCTGTGATTGTATACACCATAACAGGATATTACTTTACACGTATTTACTATTTTAAAGTAGTTATGCCTTGATTTGAAGCTTTCGTGACTGCAAGGATTCATACTCTTTGTTTTTTTCGGTAAAGTCACGTAGGTAAAAAATAAATAAAATAAAATAAATGAAATAACTAAATTAAATCACGACGTTTCGGAGGCAACACAAGCTTCCATCTTCAGATTGCTGTATCAACTTGATACAGCAATTTTGCTGTGACGGTTTCCACCTGAAGACGGAAGCTTGTGTTGCCTCTGAAACGTCGTGATTTAATTTAGTTGTTTTTATTTATTTTATTGTTTTTTTTACCTACGTGACTTTACCGAAAAAAACAAAGAGTACATTATGAGACCTCCATTGCCAGTAGCAAGATATAGTAATAGGTTTTTACCCTTTTATCTGGCACCAAAACTGACACCTTTATATAAGGGATCATGTTTGCAATAACCACAACACAAGCAGTCAAAATGCAAACAAAAAGAGACAACTCTGATAATGATATGCACTATCCTTGAAATTGATTGGTCCACACCCAATACGGCTTTTCTTAGAGTTAACCTTTAAAGGTTAGTTACGTCATTATATTCTAATTGTGGTTACATATGCCCCATAATTCAATTGTATTTACATTTTTGTTCATTAAAATGTTCACAAAAGCATGATGTAACACTTGATGATAGAAAATACTGCCGTTATGCCACTTAAACACATTACATTGGAAATGGTGTCCTACAGGTAAAGGGTTAAGTGACAGCCCTGCAATTACTTGTTGAAGCCACTGCTGACAGTACATGTCTCTAGAGAGCATAATTCGAAGGTGACATGGCTTTCTGTTCCATGCTTGCCAGATAACTTGTATGAGGTGGGAGTGCCCACTCTTTACCCCATAGCTCGTGACTTGCCGTTGTAACTATTTATACTGCGAGACGAAAATACGTGGGTGATATAAGAAACGTGCACCGTTGAATCAACTCCCACGCCGGGAAATGTAACCTCTGTAATTGCCATTCCAGTTCGCACCGCATGCAGCCAAAACCGTACTCATTGGAAGTGCAAATAGTACAGTAAATCAAAGAGTGTGGTATTTAAAAAAATAAAGGATGTTACAGAATAAAAACAAAATATGGGTTAAAGTTGTGGAACATTTTCTCTGTGGGGAATCTAAAACATTTCAGTGGTAACCAAAGAAAACTCCTTATCAAACAGCATTCGACCCTGCACGAGTTCTGTCTTGCTATCATTTCTAGCAGCTTTTAACAGTCACCAGCCAGCACTACACCAATTATGTGACATTCCATTGCTCACCTATGTTGAGTGTGAAATAAATTTTCTAAAACCAGCAAAAAAAATTGTAACTTACGTGAAAAAAGTATGAAATTGGTCACTATAAAGTGAAATTCTAGACATGCAGTTTAGCGTCTTGTATGCTGTTTATACACTGGACGCATTGAATGTTTTACTTCAAATCAATTAATAAAGCTGGCAGGACGATTCTTAAAATGTTTTTCTAACTTTCATCTCAGAATGGCATTAATAAAGTATAATGCTGTACATTATTAATATGTACACACACATATACCTCAAAGCCTTAAAAATACCTTGGACATAATTAATTTACTTTGTTAAATCAATGTTCAAGGTTGATGCTTGTGCGATTATACAGCCACACATAACTAACACGTAAAAAAGTCAACTTGATTTACAATTCTTATTTTTCACAATGTTGGTAAACTAATTAATTTACTAATAATGAATAAAAATTACTAAGTCAAACCCACGAAATTATTCATGCTTGTTTAATGAGATTGCAGTCCCTGTTTATTATTTAGAATTTAAAAATGCATGGAATATTCTATACATAACCCTATAATCGTGCCCGTGGACTGTGTTCAATCTATACTCACATTGTGTGTCTATGAATGTGTGGATGTTCACACATGTATCTTCTTGCGAGCGTTTGCTGATGTGGGGGTTAGTGTACTGTGCAACAATGTCATTGAACGGGCTTTGATTCCGAGTAATGGTAAAGTCTTTTCGGAATCTGTCCTGTGCCTTCTATAGTATTATTCAGCCTAAAATCAGTACTAAATGCAGCCTATGAAAAATGCAGCCAGAATGCTTAGCTACACCGCATAACTAATGTTCACCAACATATCACGTGCTGAGCAGTCTATAAGGCTAAAT
The DNA here is from genome assembly GCF_048934315.1 of Petromyzon marinus. Taxonomy (NCBI): domain Eukaryota; kingdom Metazoa; phylum Chordata; class Hyperoartia; order Petromyzontiformes; family Petromyzontidae; genus Petromyzon; species Petromyzon marinus. Next base: position 11,583,316 of record NC_133671.1, read on the forward strand.
GAGAGGTCTTTGTCTTTGTGTTTGCGTGTGCTTGTCAGAGGAGAGAGAGAAACAGACTCATAGGCAAAATTAATTATTGGACAATGCTTTCATACATTTTTAACGAGTCCTGAGCTCAAGAACACTGTCATGATGAAAGGCAAAACTTTTCCGGACAAAGCAAAATCAATGTTCCATTCTGTAGAAGCCTCATCACGTGCATATAAATGTAGAAATATAACTACAAAGACAAACAATTACAAAGAGAAAAAAACATAAATCTTCACCTCAAATAAAAGGTCTAAATAACACCCAGTGGCAGATGGAGGGTGGTGAATGGGGCCCTTTTTAAAACGCTTGCAATTTCCGGACAATCCCCCCTTGTGAAGTTTCTAGATCTACCTCAAATTGCACCATTTTATAATAATTTCACTTCCATTTTTTTACCGTAGGCCTGATTTATAAGCACTCCATTTAAGAATTTTGACAATTAGCAAGCACAATTGTATTGCCTGAAAGCCACAGGCTTTCACTACAAGCAGCTCCTAATTCAAATGACGACATTAATCCAGTCGAGCCGGTGGAGCAAAACATGTGAAGTAAATGCATGCAGATGGACTGCTCATGGAATAATAATGTTAGTCACAAAACAGATACGTCACTGTCTTATGCCGTGATTGACTCAGATGAAATTGTGTAATCGACGTCACTGTTACCGTTGCCATTTAAACTCAACTTTCTTCTTTCTAACATATCAGCCTTTAGACACACTTGATAAAACAATATTGTATGAACACAATATAAAACAATCATATTGCTGATACGTACGGTAAATAATTTACACACACACACATACTTATAAAGGGCAGACACCATAATGTACAATGAAGTGTGACCCAAACATACAGTAATTAAACGCAATTAAACGTTGCCCACAATAGTACTGCACTTAATTAATACAAAAGAACCATTTTATTCTCCAGTAAGATTAATGTAATTTACCTTAGTTTAAAAGTGTTATACTCGTACTTATCAGCAGGAAGTATGACTTTTAGGTTCACTCTATTGTAATGCATTAAGGGCAATTGGTCTTCTATGTAGAGCCCCACTAATTAGAGTACTGCAGTGCTTTCTAAAGGACCTGCTGCACTTTAATTTCATGACCTGATACCGAGTAGGCTGCCTATGGTATGTATGTTTCCATCACAAAGCACCCAAAAACCAATCGGCAGATGTATTTTTCCTGGTTTAACTTGAGTTGCTACACATTTTACTACTAGAGTGTCACATTATACACCACATCATTTTAATTTTCACAGGCACGATACTAACATAAGGCATTTATGTTTTAGAAACGGTACAGTATTATGCAACATTGATATACGTGTGAAAAAATACCAATTCACAAGCTGTTTTCATAGGCTTTTTTTGTTATATATTCCTGTGTGAAATAAATAGCAAAAAAATGTCCACGATTGCACAGCAATCACCTGTTACAGCTACAGTGAATGCAATTGCAGTCGGCCATATACATGAAAGTTATCATACGTTTGGTTGTTATATATTGGTAAACATTTCGAGTTTAAAACAAAAACAAAGCTTACCTGACTGTGCCTCTCTTCTTGACGACCTCTATCGTAGCAAACGTGTGTTTGGCACCTCGATTGATATCTGACATTACATCCCATACCATGGGATTACTGGGATGTATTGAGAGCACAGATATTCCTTTCTTTGCTTTAAACCTGAGGGCAACAATAAACATGGAATAAAGTGTTATATGTCGTTTATATACAGTGTAAAGGCATTTTGTGATACACAGCACACAGACACTAAACGGAGTTATAATTCACCTCGATATTCTTGAATTTAGATTTTAGCCATGCCATGCGTGTGCCTGCCTTTCACCGATTGCAATAAAGCAACACAACACCTATTTAAAAGAAGACAGGAAAATATGTAACCGTACAGTAGCCTCCATTTGGGTTATTTTTCTTCTTAAGGGTAATTTTCTTGTAGCAAGCTTCAAAAGCTAGTGGATTACAAATATTCACAATACCATTTCGCACTGTAACAATTTAAACACTGCAATATGAATGCCATTTGACAACTCATAGGTGACGTAAAATGTACTAACACAGACACTTCAAGGCACATATAAAGAACCATCGCTGTTAGAAACAAGCATATGTTTTATAGGATGTGAACTCAACATACATTATGCATATTCAAAAAGGGCTCATGAATTTCCATTTCTTTAGAGACAGAGTTCAAGCCTTCAGAGCTTTGCTGCAACCTACAAATATCTCTCAAATCCCACAACCTACCCATACGGTGGAGAAATATATATGTATGTTATATTCCAGCGAAGAAATGGTTAAATTGAGAAGTAATAACCTAAGATAGTGTGTGTTGGTGAAGGAGAAGAGGGTATGACTGGTTCCGATAGCACTTGCCACTGATGTTATCCGCAGCAAGGAATCAAACTCAGGTCGCTAGATTCAAAGGCATAGGCGCGCGAACCACTGCACAACCGCTCAACCCCAATCATACGTGTGTGGAATACTAATTGTAGACTGCACAATCTCTCATCAGCATGTCCAACGAGCTTTCGATCGCTCTTCTGATCCACCGCTGGATATGACATTTTCTTCATAAGACAAAACTAAATACTTGCAGGTCTCATCAGCTTCTCATGCGAACATGACCTCATATGAGTTACCCTTTGCATTACAATTCTGGGCTTTCTTCTCTGCAAAGCAAACATGGCCATATCTAGGGAATATGAAACAGATGGACAAGCAAGCAAAACCCCCACCATTCAGTGGAAGCATGCCGGGTCCACCAGGTTAGAGTCTGTCACCAACATTATGTTGCACCTGGTACGGAGGAGCAGGCAAATATATCTACGCACAGTACCATAAAAAAGAGTTTAATCACACTTCATGAAATATTAAAGTTATTTTTAAGCACCTTCAAAGTATTGGTCTGCTACTGAGGCAAAACTTAAACTTGGCAACATCTGAAATGTGCACAACACATTCAATACCAGGTGACTGTTCTCACCTAAGAAATGCTCTCTGAGCCTACCACTTATAATTTTGCAGCAATAATAATGCAAATATTGCAGTACGGTTTTCTTATTTTTTTCAGTACAGTGATTTCCTAAACTGCATAGAGTACACAAAAATACAAAGATGTCCTATTTAGCGGTATATTTTAACGGCACTAGTACCGTTTGAAAGGCGGCACAGCACGCAAAGAAGGTTGCGTGTTTTCACACAATGCAGCAGGTGCTAATCTGTAAATAAGTAGGCCTAGAATATGCACTGGACAAGGTTAAATACCATGTTTCTATTGATGGAAACAATGGGTTCATATTATTTTAGTTTTGCTGGTATTTTGGTATTCACCCACTGTGTCAGTGCTCACCACAACACTCGCAGATACAAAGACAAATATCCCCCATTTAATCGTACAGACGAGTGGGGTAAATGCCGTAATCACCTATTATGGCTGAAAAACACATACAATGTGCAGATACATATTCAACATGCCAGTGGCATTGCCTCCAGCGTTATGCTATTAAAAATACAGCTATTTTTCCTCCTGTGGCAGTTGTCATTCCCAATGAAAATTCATGGTATTCTGACAGCTACATAGGAATGTATAGAAAACATGTTTATTAATGAATAATATCTTATATTAAACAATTGGCACATATGTGGAATGTTAAAAAAATACGTTTTAGTGGCCTCTCACATGGTCATAGAGTTCACACAGAGGCATATTGTGGAGCATGCTTGATTATACACTTGTAAATAATCGTGAAAAAATTCCAACAAATATTTGAATGGATTTATTCTTAGCTAAACAGGTTTTTACAATGACATTAAAATAAGTCTTCTTCCTTTCATTTGCGAATGTAGATGCAGAGCAACAACTACAATTTCACATTCAGGTGGTCAAGTCAGACGACCGCGTCAGGAGCATTGTATCGTTTTATGTTGTAAAACGATATGGTCTGGTCTGGATGACCACAGTCGCACACTGGAGAGTGTTTAATTTTACATTTGTGCATCAGGTTTCTGCATCTACCATGGTTTGTGCGGATGCGGTTTAGGGTTGACCATGAGCTTTGTGGAAGATGAAACCCAGGGATATTCTGCATTGGGCCTTTCACCAGCTGTTTTAAGTTATTTTGAATTCCATTCAGCTTTTATAGCTTGATCGGGGTCTTACTTGCATTGTTGAAGTTTAAACGCATGAGTCAGAATTGGCTTGCATGAGAAGACTACTGTTTTCCTCGATTTACAGGACTTCCTGGAGGGTTGCAGCATTGCGGCAGATCGGCAGATGGTTGTGGGAAATATTTGTGACAAAACGGGCAGCCAGGTTGTTGGGGTCGACTTGAGGGTTCCAGTGACACACCGCATTGCAGTGCTCAGTTGTACATCAACAAGTCGACTGTGACTACTTATGGTCCATACTGGTGCACAGTACTTGGCTACAGAGTACACACGGACCATGGTTGATGTTCATAGCACTGATGCTGATGGTCCGCAGCTTGTACTTGCTAGTTTCACAACCAGGTCGTGGAAGGTTAGCGTACAGTCCACATTCACTCCGAGAAAGGTTGGAGTGGGGTCACTATATAATCAGAAAGTCATTGTTAGCATCTCAAAGCACAAAATGCATATCAATGATTTAATAAGACGCTGATGATCACAAGGATGGATTAGCGTCAAAATACATTTTTTTAAAATTGGTAAATAAAAATATACAAATACATGTATTCATTTATCTTCCTTTGCGATTAAAAATTACGTAAATCACCAACAGCTACAGGGCAGGTTTTAATACTGTTTTTAGACAGTAGGTGTATCCAGTATCTCTAAGAAAGCAAAAGGGAAGTCTATGAGTCGTACAGGAAATGTACTTGCGAAGAAAATATTAATTCCAGTAATGTGTCCTGTTTCTCAATAGTACTGTGGATTTGTAAATCGCATATGGTCTTGAATGGTCGTGTTCTGTAAATAATTGAGACGAGGTTTCAAACATCTCTCGACGAAGTGTTTTTTTTTTGTTCAGGTTGTATCCCTAAGCTCAAAGCACGTGAAAGCGAAATGTCATACATCGCACTGAAAGGAAAAACGCACGGTATGACCCAAAAACACATCGGAGAGCTCCACAGCACACGACCCGCAACAACCCACACAGCACGTGCTGGTCAACAAGACACTGAATCACATAATGGAGAAAAGGCAGTTTCCACTGAATTCAGGTAAAACAGCCAATTTTGTAGAAAATAGCGGCCAATTGCTTTTCTACCTACGTACGAATCAGGTCCGTGATTCGATGCCACTCACACGCACTTATTCAGCATGTGCACTGTACACACGGTAATAACACGAGCACATGAGCGCCAGTGCAGCACTCCTTTTGTGGCTGAAACGGAATAATACCTTCGCATCCCGTCTCTTTTTTTAAGAGCTGACAAAGCAGAATTAAATATATATTCATGATTTAATATCATTTATTGGAGACACAAAAGATTGAAATGGTGAAAGGCGGCCTCGCTGGATTAGGAGGGGAAAACGCTCAACGTTCAGTCCTTTCTCACTGACAATGTGGCTGCGCAACAACGTGAACGGGCTGTGGTGGGGGAGAAAGGGGAAAAAAAAATCTCAGCATGGAAGTTATTTGTGATCGTATGAAAATTTTATGGAAGAACGAGGATGGCCCATATGAGAAAACGGCCCGCTATGTAATATTAGTTTTCCGTTACAGCCCATTTTATTAGTTTAGAAACCCCATGTGTTGGCACACACTCATTTTATTGGCTGCCCAACCTTCCGAATAGCCCAACGGCCCCCTTGTTTTAAGTAACACGCACTGTAATTGTCAGCGTGTGCATGGCCACATAAGAGCTACTTGGGGGCATATAAATGTAAGTATTGATTGCTGAGTGTTGTAATTTTTGGTAGGAGTTTTATTGGTATTGGAAAAGACCTCTGGATTCGTCATTTATGTTGGCGAAGCATTTCCTGTGGGGTGGTGTGAGAATACAAAATCCACACTTGCTATATATGAATATGGGTCAATTGTGGTCTGGAAAATAATAAAAACGGTAAGTTCAAAATTAACAAGTGCATCGGCAGCCCAATACGCCCGGCTCTGGGAATCCAGTACCATATATCAAATGTCTTTCAATCAAGCCCCTTGGATAGATGATAAACCACGGACCCGATGCTTTTTTTACAGAACTGCAACGCACCAATGTCTCGTTACATCCCCAGTCAGCCGAGATGACTGAAACTCGAGCGTAGCTGTCCCCAATTGCCGAATGTCTCTTGCTGTCTATGACCTGCTCTTTCTGTCCAGAAGCTTAGTCAATTCTTTCCACAATATAGTTCTTTCACCCCCTCTGTAGAATCATTCGTCCATATAACAAATACAACCTTTCCCCTTGCCTTTTTCAAACCACAAGTTAAATGTCGTTTCTATACTTCAATGTTTTGTTGTACAGTTACATGCAGGTGTTTTAAAACCCAAATTATGACTATAAACAATAATACATGACACCTTTTTAAGGCCTGCTTACATGATAATATTAGGCTGGATGATGTGAGGTCCAAGTACAGGTAGTGTTTTCATTTAGATCGTATAACTGTATTCACAGACAAAATTATTTTTTTTTAAAAATCTTTAAAAAGCACGAACATTTGAAAAGTAGCAAAGTAGTAAGTGGCTCCATAATAATGCAAAAAAATAGTTGCATCAAATACATATGAATGTGTCGTTAAACCCGCCAACACCCACCACAGACAATTAGTAAGGTTTGTTACATAAACAAAAGTGGCAATGAGTTACTACTTTAGCACACTGGTGCGTTGGAGAATAAACCCACAACATTTACAATTTGATTATAACGTTTCGCTAGTGATTACAACCAGCTTCATCAGGGGATTAGCCAGAATTCTGTTTATGTGACAAACCTTACATAATTGGCTGTCGGGTCTTAATCAGCACATAACCATTCAATAGTTGTATACTGTATCACTGCTGTCTGTCAGTCATTCACATTTGCTTACATTTATTTTTACGGTCACTTAAATATGAGGACCACAATGCACTTCTTCAGGAAATGCTGATAGTTTTCTGCCCATGCACATACTGTAGGGTGTGTGCTTTCTGCACATTTGTGTGTTGTTTAAAAACTCAAAGTGGTGCTCATAAATATTGTTTAAAACAAGTGGAAATAATCATCCACTGTTGTTTACTCTCCGATGTTTGACATCTTGTGCCCAAGGCTAAACAACTGAGGGAGATTGCTTTCAAGTGTACAATGGTACAGGAAATAAAACAAAAACTGTAAACGTGCTTTTTCCTGACTTTCACGTGAAGACTTAAACTGACGTCACTGAGTAACAACAGAGTGCTTTCATTGCATATTAAAACGAGTTGCTATTTTTTTCTATTGTACCAGGTAAGGCCCAATTAGCTATATATATTTTTCCAAAGTGATCTGGCCACAAATTATAGATCAACGAAGTGGCTAATGAGGACATTTATAGCAGCCAAATACTCTCAATGCATGCTTAGAGAACATGCAAACTCCAAATATACAGGCATCATAAGGGTCGGGATCGAATACATGACCTCCAGGCGAGGTAGTTAACATCTTGCTACCATGGCCATTGAATCTGCAAGTAGAATCAGAACCTTCATTGGGTTTGAACGACCTACTCTTTGAAAAAAAAAATTTCGGTCAAGCCACGTAGGTAAAATAAAATAAATGAAAACAACTAAATTAAATGACGACGTTTCGGAGGTAACACAAGCTTCCGTCTTCAGGTGGAAGTCACAGCAAAATAGCTGTATCAAGTGAAGAGCTCTGAGACACCCGAGATTATATACAGGTTAAGGGGGGGGGAGGAGCCAGGAAGGGACGTGGGTGGGGGGGAGGGCTAAGTTAAGCCGCCTTAAGTTATGCTGCAGGGGGTTCTGGGGAAGCGATGGCGTGCTGCACGAGAGCGAGTACAACCACTGGCAGAAATGGAAATGGCTGTAAAATTATAAGGCGGCTAAAGTTTGACTTGGTTGATGACATCTTTCCAATGGTTGCTCAATTTAATTTAGTTGTTTTCATTTATTTTATTTTACCTACGTGACTTTACCGAAAAAAAACAAAGAGTATGTATCCTTGCAGTCACGAAAGCTTCAAATTTTGAACGACCTGTCACCTCTGTAGAATAAGGAAAGGTCAGGGAACAATAATGTTTTTAATCAATGAAAGTTAATGTACCAGACATACTTCTAGACTTAAACAAATCATGGCAATAAAATAAACATTTGTAAATACATTCGTTCGTTCTCACTCACAATTGTCATTGTGTACATTTATGAACTGTGAGTCGATAAATATAATTATCTTCATATTTTAACACGTATTTGAATTACCGAAAAAATGGGTACAAAGTGCAAACAGTACTTTATTTTGTAGTTAAACTATTTATGTAATTTGAGTCCATACCATTGGAAGTCTGTCACTTTAACAATTTATGAGGTAGATACATTATGTGTACAGCTCCCATATTTTTTTTACTATATACTACTATTAATTGTAGTTTTATTATGGCAATACAGCTATCCATACAGCCTGTTTGTGGTGTTTAGTTTTTTTCCACCAATGCCTAATCATAATATATGCATAATCCTGTTGAAACCCATTGTTTTATATTTGTATTATTTTATTGTTTCCCTTCTACGTGATTTTACCGAAAGAGGGTGTTAGCATTGCTCAATGTGACGTGACTCTGCTTATCCAAACCATTAGTTACTATCTTCAAATAGAGCAAGACACCGATATGTTTAGATAAAAAGTTATTTTCAACGATTTTTTTTAATCTCTTGCACACATTTTGAATGATTATATATATGAGGAAACAGATATTAACATTTTACCTTCCAGTGATTGAACTGTTTATGAGATGTGTGAGAAGTATTCAAGATCACATGAATGGCACTATCAGGAGAAAATAGCAATTCTGCAAACTTTGGGATTTATATGAATGAAATAAATGCTAATTTATCTAGGTATTAGCTCACATTTGTAGTATTATATTGACAGACTAAATTCCCCTTGGTCGAATTATCAATGAATATATTATTACAGAAAGACAACTATTAAAATAACTTAAATGTGAATCTTGATTTTAAGCTTTCGTGACTGCAGGAATCCATACTCTATGGTTCTTTCAGTAAAGTCACATAGGTAGAAAAATCTGGAATGGTACATTCTACAAACAAAATGAAGGTATCCCTAAGGGTTCTCCCTTATCACCAGTGGTAGCGAATGTTTTCATGGAGAAATTTGAAACAGATGCCATCCTGACATCCACCCTACATCCTTCCCTGTGGAAGAGATACATAGATGACACTTTCGTCATCTGGCCACATGGCCAGCCAGCACTGAACCAATTTTTCAACCACATCAATTCTATACACCCATCCATCAAATTCACCATGGAAATGGAAAATGATGGCAAGCTACCATTCCTGGATGTTTTGATCGAGAAGAGGCCTGATGTCTCGTTGGGACATTCCATCTACAGGAAAGCTACCCACACCGATTCCTATCTAAAGCCTGACTCCCACCACCATCCGGCCCAGAAGAACTCCCTCATCAAAACACTACACCATAGGGCCCGCTGCATCTCCGACCAGCGCCACCTAGTCAGTGAACTGGAGCACGTACACCAAGCCCTCAAGATGAATGGATACTCAGACCGCACAATCCGCAAAGCTGTATCCCCAACCATGGGGAGACAACCATCTGAGTATCCAATCAAAACCATCACCTTGCCATACATAGCAGGTGTTACCAAAAATATTTCCAAAATCTTAAACAAACACAAGATCCAGGTCCGATTCAATGCAGTACACAAAATCCATGATTTGATCCCATCTGTGAAGGATGTCATTCCTGACATGCAGTACCCTGGTGTCGACAAAGTAAGTTTTGTCTGCGGCAGCAGTTACATTGGGGAAACCAAATGACATGTCTCGGACCGTGTTCGTGAACACAAGGCACATTTGAAACATGGCAGAACCAATACCTCTGCCGTGGCTGATCATTGTTATAACGCAGTGGGCTCGCACAATATTGTTTTTTCCGAGACCAAGGTACTCTGCAAACCTTTGGGCTGCCATCAAAGATTTGTCCATGAAGCTATCCAGATATATAAACACAGAGACAATTTCAACCGAGAAGATGGGTATAAGCTGGGCAATCATTGGAAGGACGTTATTAACCAAGCAATGTCGTAACTTGCTGTGGTGCTTCCATTCTTCCCTGCTGTTTGGCTGTTATCTCCGACTCTCTGTGTTGCATAGCCCTGTTAGGTGCCTCTGCATTAACGGGCTGGGGTCTGACTAACATGGCCACCTCTGCTCCCTTAGCCTCGATTTATCGATAGTTCTGGCTGTGTGATGGGCTGTGTGTCTCACTGGCGCAACCACCATTGCGGTGGTCCTCTTGCGTGGATGCGCTTGCCTCTCACGGCGCAGTTGGCAGCGCCGTAGCTTGTGTTACACATAGACATGACATGAACTTGCTAATCCCCCTATTCTCTCTGCCTAATCTCTCCCATCAACATAGTGCTAATCTCCCATTAACACTGCTGTTGTGCGCATATGCGAGGGCGATACTCTTACGCGGCGACGGAAGCTCATTTCATGCTAATCTCTCTCCCTAATCTCTCTCTCCCTGACCTCCCCCATTAACACAACTGACGTGCTTGGTGGCGGGGATGTAATTCCTTTCCAGCTCAGACCCCACCTGCTTGCCCTTCACCACATATAAACGTCTTGTTGTAACAGCTCTCTCGCTGTGCATCTTCCTGGTTCAGCAGTTCCACTGCTGGATTATTTATTCCGCCTGAGGACGACCGCTTGTGTTGCGATCGAAACGTCGTGATAAATGATACTTATTTATTTATTCTACCTACGTGACTTTACCGAAAGAACCAAAGAGTAACTTCATTGTGACTTTATTCTGACTTCATTGTTTGACTTCTTTGTTTAATAAACATGCAAACATGAATGTAAATGTCATATTTGCCTATACAGTAAAACCTTGGATTGCGATCATAATTCGTTCCGGAAACGTGTTTGTAATCCAAAGCACTCGTATATCAAAGCACTCATATATCTGTTGTGATCACGTGATGCTCGGCAGACAAGGTGTATACGTACTACTCTTATTGCAAGACCTCGCTCGTTTTATGAAATTAATATTTATTTAAAAAAATGTGCTCGTCTTGCAAAACACTCGTAGACCAAGTTACTCGCAATCCAAGGTTTTACTGTACATATACACATTTGTGTGCATGTGTACACATGTGAATATAAAATTATTTTCCGCACAAAGAACATCACCAAAAAATTCAATAACTGAGACCTCCGATTGGAAGAAAGGGTGAAATCTCATAGTTAGCATGACATAAGCATCAACGTACCAGTGGTACAAGCCATGAGCCATTTCCTTTGGTCGCTGCCCCATTGCGGTAGGATAGTGGGCAATTTTGCACAAATATCAGACCAATTCCACCATTCGCTACTCGTGTGAAGGGGTGCAACGACTGCAGGTGTAATGGGGGTGCGGACACTTTAAAAATCAGCAAAAAGGTTATATAAATAAAACATTTCTTAAGAAACAAAAGTAAAAAAAAAACTATTATGTATATATAAATGCATCGTTTAGTCCTCATTCAATGTCTACTCGGCGCTTCTTGGCTTGTCTCTTGTATTCATTAAATGGAGCATCTCTTGTTAATGTCTGCAAGCATTGATGGGCTCCATTTGCCCTGATAGCATTTCTCCATTGTTGCGATGTCCTGGTGAAATCGCTCACCATGCTCGTCGCTCACTGCTCCGCAGTTTGGTAGGATAAAAAAATCTAAATGAGAGCGCAAAAAATGTATCTTTAGTGACTTGTTGCAACCAAGACTTTTGTATACCTTGAGATTTTCCACCAACTCACTGTAGTTGTCTGCCTTGTTGTTTCCGAGAAAATGTGTTGCCACTAACTGGAAGGCTTTCAATGCCGTCTTTTTCCCTGCCACGCAGTGCAATGTAAAATGCATCATCTCGAAGAAGTTCACGAATCTGAGGCTCAACATATACACCTTCCTTTACCTTAGCTTCACTTAACCTTGGAAATTTTCCACGGAGGTACTTGAAAGCTGCTTGTGTTTTGTCCATGGCTTCAACAAAGTTATTCATCAGACCCAGCTTGATGTGTAAGGGTGGTAACAACATCTTCCTTGATTCAACAAGTGGTGGATGCTAAATATGTTTCCTACCAGGCTCCAATGACTGTTGGAGTGGCCAATCTATCTTGATATAGTGGGAATCTCTCGCACGACTATCCCATTTGCAGAGAAAACAGTAGTACTTTGTGTATCCAGTCTGCAGACCAAGCAAGAGAGCTACAACCTTCAAATCACCACAAAGCTGCCACTGATGTTGGTCATAGTTTATGCACCTCAAAAGTTGTTTCATGTTGTCATAGGTTTCCTTCATATGGACTGCATGACCAACTGGAATTGATGGCAAAACATTGCTATTATGCAGTAAAACAGCTGTAAGACTCATCTTCGACGAATCAATTAACAGTCTCCACTCATCTGGATCATGAACGATGTTGAGGGCTGCCATCACACCATCGATTTTGTTGCAGGCTACAAGATCACCTTCCATGAAAAAGAATGGGACAAGATCTTTTTGATAGTCACGGAACACGGAAACCCTAATATCACCTGCCAGGAGATTCCACTGCTGCAGTCTGGAGCCCAACAGCTCTGCCTTACTCTTGGGAAGTTCGAGATCCCTGACAAGGTATTTTAGTTCACCTTGTGTTATGAGGTGTAGTTCGGAGGAGGATGAGAGAAAATCTGGGTCATGTGACCTTGATGGTTCAGGACCAGAAGTTTAATTCTCTTCCTCGTCTAACTCAAGTGAGAATAATTCTGGTGCATCAGGAACCGGAAGTCCTTCTCCCTGGGGTACTGGGCATATAGCTGATAGAATGTTTGGATAATGCACAGACCACTTTTCTTCTTTGACACACCTTTTCCAACTGGAGGCGCCATGCAGAAGTAACAATTGCTGATATGATCTGTTGGCTCTCTCCAAATCATTGGAACTGCAAAAGGCATAGATTTCCTTTTCCTGTTCAACCACTGGCGAAGATTTGTTGCACAAGTGTTCCAGCATATGTGTGGGGCCCACATCTTGTCCTGATCTCCAATTTTGCAGCCAAAATAAAGATGATAGGATTGCTTAACCACAGTGCACTTTTGTGATGCAAAAGTCACTTCACCACAAACATAGCAGAAGCTATCTGCTTTGTTCGCACACGAATGAGGCACCTCTGTTCACCTTGGCTAAACAGAAATGTGTCCCTTTGCAAGATCAAACGCTGACAAATAATAGAGCATGACACTGTATGATTTCTAGAGCGGATATAGGGCAATTTGTTCAGCGGAGGGATGTAAGCCTAGTTATGATTGCATCATCCATGACTTCTAGGAATAACATGATACAATTCATATCATGTATGATGCAATAACAGGTTCAGATTGCATCATGTATTGTTTTGCTCAAAAAGCAAGTACTGTGCAAACCCAGTCATAGATGTATTCATAGATCCAGGCAAATATGTATTTTAGTCATTTCTGGTTTAAATTGAGATCCCTTCCCATTAAAACTCACTTATCCTCCGCCATTCCACAGTCAAGGGTCATATACACTGAGGCAATAAAAAATATAAGCATCATTTTCATTATCAGTCACCCAGATTGAGTAAAGTTAGACTATATTTGTTTCAGAAGCATTTTGGCTGTAGACCAGTGTAATCGTCACTGGCAATGGCTGTACGCGGGAACCGAATTCGGGTCACCAGGTTTGTAGCGCAGCATGCTCACCACTACACCACTGTATGTGCATACACATACACACATAGGTGTGCAGCAGAGGTAGGAAGTATCGCTGTTACTTTTAAATTAATGCACAGCTACTTTGCACAGGTGTGTGTAAGATAAACTGGAGCCTGATTGGTCGACTGCAAGCAGAGTTTTCTCCATCATATGACGATGCCTTCGCGAAATCCGATTGCCCTGCCTGTGAATTATGATTAGTTGGCATATGTATGTTAAACCGGCTTGTTTCCCTCCCATTCTGTTGGCCTGAAAAGCACTCTAGCCCACTCAGGAATGGCAATATATTATATTGCAATAGTGGGTCATTTTCTATTCTGCCACTGAAACATTTGCCATGTTCATGAATTGTACCACAATTATTTAGAGCGTTAGGTTTGCATGGACAAATCAGCATGGTATAATTTTGGTCAATTCAGGACCTTAAAGATTAATCTCACGATCAGTAACAGTTACCAACTTGAGCAGTAAGATTCAGTCAAGAGAAAAGTCACAGTAAAGTGGAGGTGCAGCCCACTGAGCTTTTAGCCCATTGGTACAAGTTAAATTTCTGTCCATGGCTCACATCAGTGGTGAGTCATTTGTGAACTGGCCCTGCCTTCGACCCAACCTGCCACCCACCTCCCACCTCAGTGAAGTATGGTCAAACACCTCCATAACTGACATAGCGTGGATTGGTATTTTCTAAAAAAAATATGAAAATCATGGCTCAAATAAAATTTCAGCCATGTTTTTGATATAAGCTTCAGAGAGCACTTTTATGAATGACAGTGCAGTAATATCCAATGTGTGTTTACAAACAAACCATACAGCAGGGGTAGGAATTATGGCTGTTGCTTTTAAGTTAATGTGCAGGTACTTTGCATTTCATGTGTTCAGGACTGAAAGCCTTGTTCTGGTAACTATTTATTACCAGTGTCCATTAACGTGATGAATAAAAAGCATCCGAACATTGTGCTGTCTTTCAATAAGAGCTGGAAAAAAGCCATTAACCAATACACCAATCAGTCAGCATGTCACTGGTGGCTGAACAAAAGAGCTTATTTGGGAGAGTGCCATTGTGCCATTCACTCACAGAGTTAACAAATGAAGGAAATGTGAGATTAAATGTGTGTCAAAATGTGCAGTAAGTGCCATCTAACCAAGTTTGGAAATTGGTTTGTGAAAATATGTTGAAGCCTACTTTATTCCAGTATAACACCTGTGGTTTCCTTATAGTTACACTGTTTTCATTCATTGTATTGTACACATCTTATCCTCATAAAATTACGTTGTAGCATGTTACCTTATCATGTTTTAATATCATCACCATACCAGATATTCATCTTTTCAAATATAGCCTGCAATGGCCAAGTAAACAATCGATTATTAATTGCAAGGGTATGACAGAGTGTTGGCCACAAATAAACTGATCAAATTGTAACCCGCACACACCCTGTCAATGACGACACAAAATAATCATTAGCGTCCTTGTGGAGAATATAATATATTTCAGATTATTACTATTGTGCGGGTTTATTCAGGAAGGCAAGACTTAGTCTCGTGATTTATTTTCAGGAGAATCCTGAAAATTTTGTTTTTTTCCACAGTTGGGGCTCACGTTGCTGTGTGTAATCCCAATTGAGTTATTTCCAGGTTATTTGTCAGCAATGGGATCTTTGGTCAGTACCAGTAACGTTGTATGTTTTTTTTCAGCTATTGGAGAAACCTGAAAAAAAATAGAGAAAACTGATGCAGAGCAGGGGGAGAAAATACATAAAGGCACCTAAGTCAGGCACAGGTGATAGATACCACTGCATCACACTGCCACCCAATACGCAGGTAATACGCCAACTTCCCATATCTGCCCCACCACATTAAAAATATTAGCATTGTATTACACATTCCATCAGTCATACGGCCTCCTGGGAATGCGTAATCTTATCAGTAAGCTGGATTCTGCACACGAGACACTTAATGTCAAAACCGGTTCAGAGTGTGCTATTGAAGCAGTGACGTTTTCAATGAATGGCTTGGTTGTTGGTTTGGGAACTGAGAGACAGATCAGGCACTTGGAGAATGGTGGACAGCCCACACCTCACTTGAGTGCCCCAGGACACTACTAAAGCCACTGTTTGCAGCGAGCAATCCAGACGGAGCTGGGAGCAGTTTCAGCAATTTCTGTGCCAGGGACAGTGGCTGCTATCTGTGGCAGGGATGGTGGAAACAACTGGCAATCGCTGGATCTTCTGACACGTGCAGCATTCACCAAGAATTCCAATGCTATTTGTGTCGTTCTAATGTGTTGACTTAAGTGCTCATGTGATGCTATATCCGGTGCTATCAGTACAAAAATCGTCCTGTGGACCCAGCATCCGCAGGAGGAAGGGTGAGGGGTGTGTGCGATTCCGGTATGGCAGAGAGAGGGATGGAATGGACCTTGGCGATGGACTCTAGCTATTAGGACGTGGAATGTCACGTCACTTGGGGAGGGGGAAGAAGCCAGAGCTGGTGGAGGTGGAAAGGTACCGACTACATATAGTCGGTCTCACCTCCACACACAGCATTGGCACTGGAACCAAACTTCTCGATTTGGAGTGGTATCTCTCTTATTCTGAAGTAACCCCTGCTGAGAGACTCCGGGTGGGTGTGGGGATACTCACAAGCCTCTGGCTGGGTACTGTGCAGTTGGAGTTTGTTCCAGTGGATGACAGGGTCGCCTCAAGTGAGACTTCTCATCTCAGAAAGGAAAACTCTGACTGTTGTCTGTGCTCATGCACCAAACAGGAGTTGAGAGTATTCTACCTTCTTGGAGACAGTGGATGCAGTGCTTGACAGTCTTACTGGGCGACTTCAATGCTCACGTGGAAAATCATGGAGTTACCTGGAGTGACGTGATTGGGAGGGTTGTCCCCCCTGATCTGAACCCGAATGTGAGATATTATTGTAATTCTGCGCTAGTCACGGAATGTCAATAACAAACACCATGTTCGAACACAAGGATGCTAATAAGTGTAGTTGGTACCAGAGCACCTTGGGCCGAATATCAATGTAGTTGTATCATCGGACCTAAGGCATATGTTATGGGCACTTGGGTGAAGAGAGGGGCAGAGCTGTCAACTGATCACCACTTGGTGGTAAGTTGGATCCAACGCTTGGGACACTGATCAGATAGACGTGGAAGGCTCAAACAAATTGTATGGGTTTTCTGGGAATGTCTGGTGGAAGACCCAGTGCAGAAAGTTTTCAACTTCCTCCTCCAGGAACACTTTTCCTGCACTCCTAGGGAGGTTGTGGACATTGAGTCCGAGTGGACGATGTTGAGGACCTTGATTGTGGATGCAGCTGCGAAAGCTGTGGCCTGTAGGCAGTTGGTTCCTGTCATGGCAGCAACCCTAGGAGCTACTGGTGAACACCAGTGGTGAGGGAAGCTCTCAAGTTGAAGAAGGAGGCTTTCCGAGCTATGCTCGGAAAAAGGTCTCATGACTCGATTGAGAGGTACCGGCTTGCCAAGAGGGCGGCAGCTGCAGCAGTCACTGAAGCGAAATCCCGGGCATGGGCAGAGTTTGGAGATGCCTTGGAGAGGGACTACCAGGCAGCCTCAAAAGATCCATGAGTTTTTTTTGGGTTATATCGCATAAATATATAAAAGTGTCGTTAAAACCCATCACCACCTGACACAGCCAACTAGTAAGGGTTACACGTCAATAGAACATGCCAATTCATCACTTGTACAGCACACCGGTGTGTTGAAGAGCCAAGCCACAACATTTACAATCTGAGTACGACGTTTCGCCAGTAATTACAACTAGCTTCATCAGGCGACAGCCAGATTTGTGGAGAAGTCTTAATGTTTCGTTCCTTATATAGAGGCGTAGATGTGGTAACCACGCTTCTGAGCTCTTGTGCCAAGTGGGGGGGGGGAGATTACTGAACCAAAGTACATTATGCATTTGCATTATGCGAGTCCTTTGATCTGTCTAGTGTGTGTATTCAAATAGCCATACCAATGGTAATCCCTATTGAAGTATGCTGCCCATTATAGGCATACATTTAAATAATGTATTATTTGATTATTTGCTTCCACGCAGGACTAAGGCGGTAGCTATCCGAACAGTTACAATTATTTTTATTTCTTTGAATTTCGATAGATTCTCTAATTAGTCTTGGCCAGTAGTAGCTAGTTTTGCATAGAACTTCAACATTATCAAAATCAATTTAGTGTCCTTGTTGGCACGCTTGTTCTGCTACTGCTGACAGTTGTATTTGGGAGAATTTAATATTTCTATGATGTTCTTTTAGTCTCGTGCTGATCATTCGTCATGTTTGCCAAACACGCATGCCAACAAGGACGAATTGGCATGTTCTGTTTATGTGACAACCCTTACTAGTTAGCTGTGTCAGGTGGTGGTGGGTTTTAATGACACTTTTATATATTTACGCGATCTAACCCAAAAAACCTCTATTATGGATGATATTGGTCGCGAAAGCCTACGTGTTAAAGCCTCAAATATGTTCTGCCAAACCATCCAACACCTTAGGAGGGGTCGACAGAACATGGCCCAGGCTGTTTTCAGAAAAGGTAGCGTAACATTGACCTCAATTAAGGAGATAGTTGAAAAGTGGAAGGAACACTTTGAAGAGTTCGTCAATCCAGTGGGCATGTCGTCCTTTCAGGAGGCAGCCCTGGAAACAGCTGGGGGGGTTGGTTGAATAACGGCTGCTGAAGTCACTGCAATGGTCAAGGGCCTTCATAGGGTCAAACCTCCTGCGGTGGACAAGATTTGGCCAAAGTTGTTGAAAGCGCTGGACAGTGTAGAAGTGTGATGGTTAACACGCCTCTTCAATGTTGCATGGATGGCAGGAACAGTGTCTCTGGATTGGCAAACTGAGGATGTAGTTCTCATAAAAAAGGGACCAGAGGGTGTGCTCCAACTACAGGGGAATCACACTCCTCAGCATCCCAGGTAGTCCCAGGTAAAGCTTATGTCAGTGCTGGAGAGGAGGCTCCGCTCAGTGGTCGAGCCTCAGATTCAGGAGGAACAATGTGGATTATGTCATGACCAGCTTTTTTCCCTCTCACAGATATGTCAAGGGTCATAGGAGTATGATTCTCCAATCTACCTCTGCTTTGTAGACTTGGAGAAGCATATAACTGTGTTCCCTGCAATGTCTTGTGGAAGGTGTTCCAGGAGTATGATGTACCGGTGCCGCTTTTGTGGGATATCCAATCCCTCTATTTCCAGAGTGATAGCTGTGCCCGTATTCTTGGTGTTAAATCAAAGTCATTCATTGTTGATGTTGGACTCTGCGAAGGGTGTGTCTTGTCTCCACTCCTGTTTGTGATTTTCATGAACAGGATATCAAGGCACAGCCGAAGTATGGAGAGTATCCAGTATGGGGGCATGGAGGTGGCATCGCTGCTTTTTGCGCATGACGTTATCCTCTTTGCCTCATCAGTCTGTTATCTCCAGCATGGACTTGAACAGTTTGATGCCGAGTATGAAGTGACTGGGATGAGGATCAGCACCTCCAAATTTGAGGTTATGTTTCACTCCCGGGAGACGGTGGATTGTTCTCTCCAGGTGAGGGGGGAACAGCTGACCTTAGTGGAGGAGCTTAAGTACCTTGGGGTCTCTTTCACGAGTAATTGGGAGCGAGAGATCGGCCGGTGGATAGGTATGGCGTCCGGAGTGTTGCCGGCAGTGTACCATTCAGTGGTAGTGAAGTGGGAGCTGAGTTTTCGAAAAAAGCTCGTGGTTTACAGGTCGATCTACATTCCCATCCTCACCTATGGTCTTTGGGTAATCACCAAAAGGATTAGATCGCGGGTATGAGGGGCCGAAATGAGGTTTCTCCATAGAGTTGCTGGGCTCACTTTCCGTGGTTGGGTGAGGAGCTTAGTAATCTGGGAGAGCCTCAGAGTCAAGCCACTGCTCCTCCGGATCGAGAGGAGCCAGTTGAGCTGGTTACCTCCCAGTAGACTCTCCCTGAACGTCCCACTGGGCGAAGGCCCCGGGGCCGGCCCAGGACACGCTGGTGGGACTATGTCGCTCGGCTGACCTGGGAACGCCTGGGAATTGCCCAACATTCTGCCGCCGCAACCCTCACCAGGACAAGCGGACTGAAAAATGAACAAACGAATCAGTGCAAAATACATCTTCTTTGGTTCTTTCGGTAAAGTCACGTAGAATGAGAATAAAATAATAAATTGATAAAATAAAATAACACAATAATATTCTCACGACGTTTCGGCCACAACACAAGCGGCCTTCATCAGGTGAAGGGACGAGACTGTCTGGTAGGACAGTCCTACCAGGCAGTCTCGTCCCTTCCCTGTCTGGTAGGACAGTCCTACCAGACAGTCTCGTCCCTTCACCTGATGAAGGCCGCTTGTGTTGTGGCCGAAACGTCGTGAGAATATTATTATGTTATTTTATTTTATCAATTTATTATTTTATTCTCATTCTACGTGACTTTACCGAAAGAACCAAAGAAGATGAATCATTGCAGTCACGAAAGCTTTAAATCGAAATTTAGTGCAAAATAGTTTTCCGTGGTTATATGCCACACATCTGTCCCATGTGTTTCCGGGTTGTAATGCATGAAGATGGTATCAACATCTGGAGTAAAATGTCATTCTAGATGCCGAACAATATGGGGTGTAACTGAAAACACATCGGAGAGCTGTACAGACGAAAATAAAGACACCCAAACCGTTCTTGTGCCCAATGTCTTGAAAGATTTACAGCCTCTTATTTAGAAGGACATTATATATATGTGGGATTCCCATCTCTTCCAAGGTGTCTGTCCAGCGTGGGAGAGTATGCCATATGTCCTATGAAGGGGCTTTCTTGAGCTCCGTCTATTGTAGGCCCTTCTGCCAGCAGTGGCATGAGCAAGCAATTACAGGGCTGCACCTTTACCGGTAGAGTAAACAGCTCACAACTGGAAGGTGGTGAGTTCGTATCCTGGTTGGGGGTTTAATCAGACAATGATTCCTCTGGAGTTGATAAAAAACAGACTACTAGACATCTGTGAGAAAGCGCTTCTGAGCTCATCGGATTCCTCCAGTCTAAGTAAAAATTATGATTCTGAAAAATAAGTTTCATATTGTGGAGATGTCATAAATGTTTTTCTTTTGGATCGACTGAACCCTGCCAAAATAATTGGGAATTTGCACCACTTAGGGCTGTAAGAAAGAGATCAGCACCGCCTGGAAGGACATTTAAGCAGGAATTAACTTTGCCTATATCCTGTACACATATAGTAAGTGCTACAGTATATATATATACATATAATGCTGTAAAACTGCTTATATTGTATAACTACAGTATTAATAGCATAGTATTTGAAATGGTGTGATATATATATACCCCAGAAAATAGAGTCGAATTACTCTATATATTGTGTTTAATACATAACAAACATGGAAGATTTTACGCTGACATGTAAACAACAACTAATACATTAAATGAACAATGGAATGTACGTCAGTATGGTGCATGTGTTTACACGTGTTCATATCAGTGCTTTGTGTGCAACACTACTCGTGTTCCCTCTCAGCCGTTTAACCCTGGAAACAGGAATTTATGAAGCACTAGCTTATATACCCCGCGTTGCCCGGGCCAAAAAATATTTCAAAACTACTCCTAAAAATCTAACAGCAGTGCGCACTGACTGTGGTGGTACCTGCTATGTTTACAGCAGTGCATACTGTGGTGGTACCTGCTATAATTACAGCAGTGCATACTGTGGTGGTACCTGATATGATTACAGTAGTGCATACCGACTGTGGTGGCACCTGGTATGATTACAGCAGTGCATACCGACTGTGGTGGTACCTGCTATCACTACAGTAGTACATGCTGACTCTATAGCAGTATTTATCGACTCTAGCACAAGGTACTCATCTGACAGAGTGGCGTGGTGAGGCCTAGTCCCGTGCAGAGCCTCCGGCCTCGTCTAGATTGTCCAGCCGGCCGAAGTGGCACCTTGGCAGGCTGGGGCTGGGCTGCTACCTCTGATCTCCCCCCCCCCCAGCCACGATCTCCCCGGCCGCTCTGCAGTAATATCGACGGCCTATAGTGGTAGCATCTACCGACTGTATAGTAGTAACAGCACGCATCGGGGTGGGGGGACATGACACAGTGAAGAATTTACCTGAGCGTTTAGTGTATTATTATCGCATTTTTAACGTGAAAGAAAATGTACCCCTCACTCCCACCGAAGGCGTGCGACTTTGCATGGGCCGTCCACCCCACCAAAGGCGCATGAGTTGGTATGGTTGTGCATGCGTCATAAATAAATAAATTAAAAGTAAGCGCACAAAAATCGCAAAAAAGCGCACAAAATCGCTAATTAAACTAATTAAAAGTTGACGGATCTGAAAAAGGAATAGCGCTTGCTCACAGCAGGGCTTACGGCGTGGTATCTGGCTATTTTTATTTAACGTAACCCCCACGGTTGGAGAGCGAAATCCTTGGCAAGTGCGTGAACACACAAATAAACCCACACACAAACCCTGCCACAAACCCACAGACAGATTTTGACTTTTATATATATGGTATTTTCAAGCCCGAACCCTTCGGTTGTGGTACAAATAAAAAAAACTCAGAACATCGCATGAGAAGAATGATATCTCACAATACCAGCAAATGGAAGAAGTACACGTGAATGCATATTAGCGAGTTAATCCGGGAAGGCACCTAACAGACCTGAACTCCACATCACATCAGAGATTGCATGGATAAGGATGTCGCAAATACAATCCCATGCAGTCGAGTTGCCACACGCCTCGGCTGTTGCAACTCTCTGCTGTGCGGAGTAAACACGTTGGCATCAGTAAACATCTCCGGTGTCTTCAAAACACCCTCCCTAGCCAGAGCCGTTTGCCTCTTGGAGCCACCTCTCGCGAGCTCTGCAAACCTTGTGAAGGAGCTGCACTGGTTGCCAGTGCATTACAGAGTCCAGTTGAAGGTCGCACGACTCGCTTTAATAGTAAAGACAACTGGTCAAACCATCCTACATGAGCGATGCCATCCACCCATCTAAACCATCACGACACCCACGCTCAACTACTATTATAGACATGGACCTGCTACTGCTGCACTCTCATAACATCCGCTCGGCTGAGGAGGACAGAACGGAGTTGTTCATCTGCAGCCATTATGGCCTGTAACAGTCTCTGCCAACTGGCGTCTGGTCCAGCTGTGACAATCGGTGATTTAAGACCAGACTATTAAAAAAAAACATTTTATTTTCTTCCGCTCTTCACGTTTTATTTATTTATTTGTATGTGTTTTTATTATTTTCATAAGGTTTTTTTGTTAGATCGTGTAAATATAAATGTGTCGTTAATCCTGCGACCACCCGACACAGCCATTTAGTAAGATTTGTCACGTAAACAGAACATGGAAATTGGTTACTAGTTCAGCACACCAGTGTGTTGATGAGTAAACCCACAACATTTACAACTTGAGTACCACGTTTCGCCGGTAACTGCAACCAGCCTTATCAGGCAACACCGGTGTACTGAACGAGTAACTAATTGGCATGTTTTGTTTATGTGACAAACCTTATTAATTGGCTGTGTCAGTTTTAACGACACATTTAAGGATTGTTTGATCCAACTTAATCGTGCTAGTCGGTGCAGGTTAGTGAGGGATGAGGGAAATCTTGGACCAGTTAAGGCATCACCTCTCACTGATGTAAGCTGTGAAAGGAATTGAGATTGGGTTATCTAGGTTCATAGAGTTGTTTGCTAACTACTCTGCCATTGCGCCCCTGTTTTGTCTAAATAATTATCGTATTTTGACAAATACCACAAATATCACATAGCCTCAGAAAACACTTCAGGAATGGTAGGTGATCTGTGTAGCACATACTTGATGTTTCAATGACCATACAACAGATCCACCGATTCATAAAATTACCTCTGTAGATAAAAGTCAGGATGTACACTATAGTACTGCTTAACAGTGGCTTGATAAAAACGAATATGTTAAATTACCGAGTGATCATTATTTTCAGCATGTTTTATATGTACATAAAATTCCCATGTTTTTTCAGAAGATAATTTCGGCAGGATCAGATGGAAATATTTAATTATTTTAATAATTCCTCAGTTATTGAGCTAAAATATCAGGGTTACTCTTAAAATTTAAAATATGGATTATGTTTCCCAGATTGACATCAGACTGCACATTATAAAAAAATGCAACTGAAAGTCGACTAATCATGTTTCTCCATACCATCAATCAAAAATTATTTCCATGCTTTTCCAGAATGAAATGGCTGTAGGATACGATGGTCATATTTCATTATTTAAACAATTTGTCAGATCCGAGCCAAATTCATATTTGCTCTTTAAATGCAAATAACGTATTAAGTTTGCCCGATTTACATCAGATTGCAGACTATTTTAGAAATACAACTGTAAGTAGCGTAACATTTTTTGTAGTGCTTTTGGAATATTAAAAATCCCAGGGAATTACTTGTCCTCATGATTATATTAATTTCCATTTACTTTAATAACGAGGTGCCAGCTTATTTAAAGACAGACACCTAAACAATACAAAAGTACGGTAATATTTATACATCGCACAGTGTCATATGCTTGCTCATGCACTAAAACTGATCTACATACTAACTGTTGACGTGCATACTAACTTCTTTATACTTACTGTTTAACATAAGAACATAGACAGGCAAACAGTGGATTAAATATTCTGATCATCGCCACAGCAAAAGTGTAGATTAAACATATGCCCATGCTTGTCGATGATGGTGATCAACAAAGTTGGAGATTTTATTCAAGCTTGTCCTTAATAGGCTGCCCTGACTTCTACGAAAAATAAATGTTTTACATCTAACACATTTTATTAGAGGTCATTACCCCTTTATGCCTTGCTTACTTCAAAAACATCAATCAAAATGACCACTATATACATAACAATATAAATTAAAAGGCGATATCGACCATATTTAATATTTCTTTAATATATTTTCGTCGAAATTTTTAATTTCTAATATGGCCAATAGTTTAAAAGAAACTTCAACCACTATCATTACATTTCCACATGGCAAAATCATTAAATGCGTGTGACATTGAAGTCAACATCCATGACTGTTTATAACATATCTCTAACACGGTTTGTAAAACCTCAACATACTATCAAAGTGGTTAATGGTTGAAAAACCCCCATGATGAATGTTTTAGAAATGCACTTCAAAGCAAAATGTTGCCTTTGTATAAGAAATTAGTGAATGTGATGTATATCTGATGCAACTTTAAGCAGACACCAAAATTTGAAATGTAAATAAATAAATCATGATTATATCTGCTGTGCGAGTTACCTATGCACCTCTATTACTATTATGTTAAAACAAGTCTCTTATCTGGGGACAGTATGCAACTGAAAATGTGTTCTGTTGTAGTCACTGTTATTATCACCAATCATCATCACTACAACTTTTCAATTCACGACCAACAGGGGCATCTTCCAGTTCATTGCTATAAGAGAGTCTATACGACCATCATCCCTCACAATCATGCATGCCTGTAAATCATTCCACTCTCAAGTGTCCCCTGATCTCATCACTGCATCTTATAAACTGCCACAACTTCGTGCAGGATTTATTTTCTTAGCAACAGTTTCTCAACTAATATTTTCGAGCCTTCTCTTATCGTCTCTCTTTGTTTATTGTGACACGTTTTAGTCAATGGGTTTTCTTGACAGTCATGTGTCGTCTTATTATCCGTGTTTTCTCTAATCCACGCATTTCTCTTGTCCATTGGCATTTTGTATGCAACTTTTTGGTGCTGTCATCAGTATTGTGTGTCTTTGCTAGAGGACACGTTGCTAACCTTGGTGCAACTGAGAGCAATAGGTACAGGACAGTATAACCTATCATTGGCAGGAGCCATCCTCCCTCACCATTGTATAACATGCAAAGTTAACGTTTAGATATGAAGACAAATAATCTTGACTTAAAGCTTTCGTGACTGCAGGAAATTCATATTCTTTGGGTCTTTCGGTAAAGTCACGTAGATAGGTTTTCTTTGAACCTATCTACGTGACTTTACCGAAAGACCCTTTGAACCTATCCACGTGACTTTACCGAAAGACCCAAAGAATACTATCTTATGCAGTTAAAAACTATTGTGGTTTCTTAAACAATAGTTGGAATGCTCCCATGTTGCAATGGTTAGCTCAAGGTTCAGTACTTGTACCAATGCTCTTCAATGTACAAAGGCGAGCGACATACCACAAACCGGGTCACGCACATTTGTATACGCTGATGACCTTGCCGTGGAAATGCAAGCAGCCACTTTCAACAAGTTAAAATCCACACTGAATCAAGACATTTAAACCACGGTATATTTCCAAAAATGTAGGCTTAAGCCAAATCCCCACAAAACACCAGTCACTGCATTTTATCTGGATAATAGGAGCGCCAAGCATACTCTGAAAGTGGCCTTCTGTGGCAAGACTCTGCGACATTACCCCACTCCAACCTACGGTCCAGTGAAGCTGGACTATACGCTAACCTTCCACTACCACCTGAAATAGGGAGCTGCCAAGACCAAAACAAGGGTCAATCTGGTCCAGAAACTGGCAAACTCAATCTTGGGAGCATCAGCACCGAGTGCTACGGACATGAACGATGGCCCTTGTGCACTCTGTAGCCAAGTACTGTGCACCAGTGTAGTGACATATGACATCACTACTATGTCGAGTCTGTATACATATGACGTCACTGCCATGTTGGGTCTGTATGCGTAACATCACTGCCTGTTCGGTATGGATGCTGTTGATGGGTGCTACGGGGGTTGTGTCAGGCCATGGCACTCCGAGTGACCCCGGCTGGACACGTGACCGGATCCAAGAGGGGGCCGGGGAACCTGGGGGACCCTGGGGGACCCCGGGGGTCACGTGGTCAGGGAGTGGAGCCTTCTCGTGGGTTCGAGAAGGGGGGCGTGGTCAGGGTGTGGCCGGCCAAGCTGGAGAGGCTTATAAGCGTGCTTAGTGCTCATGAGCTGGGCAGTTGGTGTCTGGGATGAAGCCGTCGTATGAAGACTCTGAAGAGAGAAGCCTCCAGTCATCGTAGCCAAGCAGAAGCCCTCCTGGCTTGGCCACGCCAAGTAGTACCCGAGTGTTAGTGAGCGTAGGACGGTGGTCACCACTTTATGTGTAGGGTGTGTTGCAGTTGTGTTGCAGTTGTGTTAAATAAATAGTGTTGCCTCCACACGAGTGTAAGTGCCTCACTCGAACCATTACACCAGTATGGACCAGAAGTAGTCACTCGATTTGTTGATATCAAACTCAGCACTGCAATGCGGTATATCATTGGAATCCTCAAGTCAACCCCAACAACCTAGCTACCCGTGCTGTCAAAAATCTCTCCCCCAACCATCTGCTGCAACCCTCCAGGAAGACCTACGAATTGAGAGAAAACAGTCGCCGTCCCAGTCATCAGGACCTCAAAAACGTCCCTAAACATTGCTTGAAGTGATGCAAGCCCATTTGGACCCATGCGCTTAACTTATATCATTAAAAGTTCAACTTCGATGAAGCTTGGAGACCTGAATGGAGTTCAAAAGAACAAACAAACAAACACCTGGCGAAAACTCCGAATATCCCTGGGTTTGATCTTCCATGAAGATTATGGTCTACCCAAAACCGCATGAGGATACCGGATACACAAATAGAAAATTAAAAACTCTCCAGTGTGCTACTGTGATCATCTAGAACAGACCATACAACATATAACGACGTAATTCCCGATCCACACACACACACAAATGAAACATCTCAGCGATAAACTCCACTACGCCTGATGTGGTTATCTGGCTTGACCACCTGAATATGAAATTATAGTTGTGGCTCTGCATCTACATCAACCATAAACGAAAATATAATATGGTTAGCTCACTTCATTTGCAATCCAGAGTTACCAGTTTGATCTCTCAGCTCAAGAGTTGACATAATGGGAAAACATTTTTAACTACCCCCCCACCTCTGTCCACCTAGCAATATAAATGGGTTCACCACAGTTAGTCGATTAGCAGGTGGCGGTGTAAAATGTGAGCTGATGGTCTGGTTAATTATTTATGTAAATGTGAATAAGTTGTGCATGTTTGTAACCTATACATAAATGCACAGTAAGGTTTGTGGTAATATACCAATAAAGGTGCAGCCCTGAAATGGCTTGCTTCTGCCACTGCTGACAGAAAGGCCTCCACTAGGGAGCTCTACCCTTCCACACTAGCCACTTTACTCCATCACACGAGACCTGCCAATCGACCAACGTTGGTGTACCCTTGTATGATGCGAGGTGGACAGAGGCCCGGGGGATATAAGCAACGTGCCCATTTCTCAGCTGCCACGCTGAGATGAATAACTGGTGACTGTTGATCTGGAGTTCAAGTGCAGTGCGCTAACCATTGGACCGTGGACAAATTAAAATGCAGTGTACATTACTTGAAATGGCAACCCCTTTTAATATCCGACTCATATGTATTTATATTTCGTGACGTTTACCATTTTCTCTATTTGGCACTCCTATAGTTTTTTTTTAATTGTTTGCTGTTGTTTGCTGTTGTTACCTGCTGACCCGCTCACACTGAACATCTGTGAAAAACAGCATCATAATTGAAAACCATTGCGTAATTGTTTCCAATTACGATAACAATAACATGTTTCAATCATGTAACCTCTGCAACTCAAAATGTAAAAAAATGTTCTCAGAGTACATGTTTCCCTCACTTTATGCAGTAGATGCATTCCAGGGAAATGGTACAAAAAAGGAAATCGTGAAGCATAGACAAGTCACCCAACCCACAATTCACTGCACGCGACAGCTGCCTGCCGAGTCGCGTATACAGTACACACACACACAATGCTGTCCCACGTCTGACCGCATAGCCGCATGTAGAATAAATTCAATCCACGTAGTGTATAGCGAATTTTGGATAGAAATAGGTTAGACGCATACACGCGAAATCACACGAGGGAAACCTGTATGCTATTTTTGTATTACTAGTGTAGCATCCTTTGATACCGCAATACACCCATTTGAAATGTGATTTTGCTCACAATAATTAAATATTTTTTTAGGTTCAATGTAGAAAACCAAAACTGTGCAACACACTAAATAAATCGCAGCCTTCATTTACATTACTGTATAACTGTTCACTAAATATTCACGAGTTTATGCATTATAGCTAAATGTGTGCAGGCTGAATCTACTTTTAGAAAACATGAATGCATAAAAAGTAAAAAATATACTTCTGCAACACGATGCATGGAAGTTCTGGTGGATCTGTAGTGACTGGGAATGTCACTGTGTGGTGCCGTGCTTGCGAGGCCACAGCGGGGTGTATACTGTTGTGTGTACACCCCGGACACACGGGGTGTAGTACCAGCCCTAGTGGCTAGTGGGGGCTTGGGTGAGCGCTGGCTAAGCGCGCTGGCTAAGCGCGGTGGCACCACGCACAGTGTGCGGTGCGGACTCCCGTTGAGAAAGCGAGAGCGTATAAACCAGCTAAGGTTACGTTGGGGGCATGATACTCTGGCTGACCTGGGGACATGTGACCGGATGATACTGGAGGGAGCCACCGGTGGAGGGGGCTGATGGGTGGTCACATGGTCCAAGAAGAACACTCAAGAGCCTTCGGGCAAGGGCGAGAGGGATCGAGAAGGTGGGCAGGGTGAGAGGCAAAGCCAGCCCATGCCCGGCCCAATATAAGGGGGGCCCTGAGAGGGGCTCGGGGTTCTTAATGTTGGAGGCAGGAGATCCACGTCAAGCTTGAAGAAGCCTCCAGCCACGCAGTCCGGGACTCAGCTTGTGGTCCAGACCAAGATTGTGGAACCGTGTCTAGTTTTAACGTAGCGTGGTTAGTTGGGTGTGTTAATAGCTTGGAGTATGTTGTGCTAACAGTTTAATAAAACGTGTTGCTCCCAAGACAACGTCTGCGACTCAGTTGGACAGATCTATTTGTCAAAATCCAATGAATATATACGCTGATGCAGACGTATATAAAATTGTAATGAAAGAACTGCAGTTGAAGTGTTTAACAATAGAAAAAAGCAACTCTTAATAAACTCCAAACATCATTAGACCTCTTTTGCCAGTACCAAAATATAATAATAGGGTTTTTCCATTTTTTTCTGGCAACAATACTGAAACCTTTTTACGAGGATTCATGTCTGCATTAACCACAATACCTGCAGTCAAAATGCAAACAAAAACATACTATGATAATATATGCATTGTCCTTGAAACTGATTGGTCCACACCAAGGGACGGCTTTCTTTTGAGCCTCGACCTAATTGGTGCTCGACCAGATGCCGCCAAAAGGCGCCAAAAGATGTCATCTGGCCAAAAGGCGTCATCTGGTGTACGCCTTTTGGCGTGATCTGGTCGAGCACCAATTGGTGCTCGCATTTTGACTACAGGTATTGTGGTTAATGCAGACATGAATCCTTGTAAAAAGGTTTCAGTTTTGTTGCCAGAAAAAAAGGAGAAAAACCCTATTATTAATCTCCAAACAATTAAAAATTTCCAGTAAAAAAATGTCTAAAACTATCTTTAAATGATTATAAAATGCAATAAGAACGTCGTATGCAATACATTTTGTAAACAATTATGTGATTACAAGTGTGCATAGCAGAAACTTTTAATATCGGCGTTGTAAGTAGTAATTAGGGGCCCAGACCGTGAAGGCTATTGAGGGGACTACCCCAGCATATCACATGAACAACCCCAACATTCCTCCCCCTTGGCCAAAACTGAGAGAAAATTGCCCTCTCTACCACTTAGCACAACAATGGCATCATTTTGAATGACTGTCATTTGTCGACTCGTGGCCATTCTAAATTTACACTCGATAGCATAAAATAATGGAGGAAAATAGTTATTCTTGAACATTTTCATGTTTTATTAGGGAAAAAAAAGTTTTGCATGGCTGGATTCCTGGCTGGCTGGCGCATGGGCGGCCAAGTGTGCGTCCGCTGTGATGATGTCACTGTTCACATCTGCGTGATGACCTCAGCCGCATCCCACTGCTTTCAACCGGGTTCGTGACGTCACGCCCCCACCCTCAATACCCTCCATTTGCCACGAAGTGACGGTGACGTCACCACGGCGCCTGTGCCAGGCGCACTTCGAGGCCACGTGAACTGTGGAAGGATCGCTGATAGGTCTCGGGACAGACCCAAGTGCCATGGGTTGGCTGACTGAGGTTACTGGTAAATGCACCGGCTGTACTCCCTGCGGTGCCAACTTGCTGCACTTTATCCACCCTTCTCTCCGCTCGTTGTTGTGAGCGTCACTCCCCTGCCCTCCGTTGTTGCTGGAGGGCGACTGCCTCCAACTGCCCAGGAGCGTTATTCTCGAGCATTCCTCCATAGAGGCCGATCTTGACACCGCTGGTACCATTCGGCAAATCCACTCAGCTCCACATCCTCCCGTACCGCATCAGTCCATTTCTTCTCCAGCACATGTCGTGCCCGTTTAGTCCCCTCTATGCGGCCAAACAGAAACTGCTTTGGCATGCGGTGGCTGGGCATGCGTGCTACATGACCCTGCCAACGCAGCCTTGTCAGAGGAGCTCACTGATAGGAATATGTCCAGATCTATCAAGGATTTGTGAGCTCGTCACACAATCCAGCCTGGTTAAACCCAGGATGGTTCGTAGGCAGGCCACCACCAACCCCCCCCACACGCTCCCCGACCACCCTCCATAGACACCTACACCCCCCCCCCCCCTACACATCCACCACCTCACCCTCACACACACCACCCCACCTCCTCTCACCCCACCACCACAGGAGGTCTTGGGTCCGATCCCGGCCCTGATGCCTGGATATTTCGAGTGTGCGTGTTCTCTGCATGGTCGCGTGGATTTTCTCCGTTTTTTTCCTTCCACATTTAGAATCAACATGCGCTTTGAGTATTTGGCTGCTTTAAATGTCTACGTGATAAGCCACTTCCTTGTGGCCAGGTCACTTCTGAAATATAGCTATATAGCTTAGTAGGCCCTACCAGGTAAAATTAAAAAAAAGTTAGTGATAACAAAAAGTATAAATGGGTTAAGCACAGTTAGTTGATGAGCAGGTCACATCAATGAAGAGTAGGCCAAATACCCTCAAGAGGGGTTTTATATATTTCACTCAAGTTGAGGCCATTTTGCCAGCAATGGCCTGAGCAGGCAAATCGCAGGACGTCGTTGTGCCGGATGGCTTATTTGATGTTATCGATTGATGATGAATGTATTTTTGTTAAAACGTTCCGTAATCTAAAACTTTAAAAAGTTTGTCATCAAAGGTTATATTGTACGTGTTATATAATGTTCGCACACTGTCATTTACAAATATCCTCTGCCTGACATTTAAAAATTTACTTATCTAAGCACGCCCAGGAATTACTACACAAAGATAATTTAATATTCAATCAGGATGTGTTATTAATGATTTTCTTATATTTTATGCATGAGATAAGTGGTTTATGAATCAGAATAAATGATGACATTTGAATTTCAGCGATATATTCATAATCACATGTTTGTTTTGGTTGGAGGTTTCGCGGGGTCAGACCATTTTCCCTGGTAATTTAGTCAACAGCATCGTTTACGCAAACAAATTTGGAGAGATTGCAATCAGAAAAATTATTCTGACCGATTCCAGGTGGCCAATCACCCATCCAGACAGCCAAATGTATCTTTGAAATGCATTGCCAATGCCAAGGTAAAATATTTCAATGGTAATTCAAGAAAAATCCAGTCTGCCACAAAAAGCTATTGAAACGTTTGGGTGTTGATCTGACTATACATTATTCATATAAGTCTACCACTCCTACCACCGGAACTGCTATTCAAACCAATGGGAGTACATCACTTGGATCATCAGGACCACCAGAATTACCCCTGGAACCATCAGGGCTATGTACCATTGATGGCGAAGATGATGAAGTGGACAAAAAAGTTGACAGATGATGGCAGATGATAACAATGATGAAAACAGTAGAGATGAAAGGAACAAATTCAACACACATCACACATGACAGTACTGCCTATATAATGCATTTCAATAGCGATTCTGGTCAATACTGGCATCGGCCGTATAGTGAAATGGTGATTCCACGAGGCTAGCCATACACCTGATGAAAATAATAAAAAATGATGAAAATAACAAAGTCAACAAACGCACACCACACATCACAGTACTGCCCATGTAATGCATTTCAATGGCGATTCTGGTCAATACTGACATTGGCCATATATTTAAATGGTGATTCCACGTGGCTAGCCATACACCTGGGACCCTACCTTGTTGTCTGAATGCCACGCTGGGCTCCACGCAGTCTGCACCCCTCCCAACGATAACATGGTTCCAATCCTGTGAAAAATGTGTATTGTAATTTAATAATTAAATCACAATTCCAGGATAGGAGTACTATACGAAAAAATGATTATTATCCTATTCATATACATTACATAATCTGAAAAATAATGAGATGTGTGTAAATTAAACCTGTCACTTTTTTATAGCAAACATTTCACCTGTACCCACCACCAGCATGGACTGCATTAATCTGAAAAAAATGAAAGTGGGTTTCCATGTCCTTTTCTTGAATGGAGTCGTGAGCCCACAAAGATAGAATCACGTGAAATCCAGATCAAGAATAAAATTGGCTACACATGGTGTGTGGTGCCATATGAACTGTGCAGGGGTATCTGGCCAGCATCCAAGTTCTCACGATACATAGAAGTGGTACCTGGTGTAGATTCACACAAAACCTCACGCTGAAAATGACAAATGAGCCAGCGTGTTTTTTTTCATTCAGTTTGCCAACACGAGGCATGTCCACTCCAATTAATAAGAACAGTATGGCAATGCGTTAATCATTCCGTTAAGTGTATTGGCGATGACTGAGGCTGGCAAAGTGGAAAGATAAATCTGGCCTTTTTAGGTAATTTAAGAGGAGTTCACCTTACCCTGTAGGTAATGATAATATATGAACACATTATAAAGAAGTTAGAGGTCCAATGTATTATGCATGCTAGCTGATTAAGCCTATTATACATTTTATAACCATATTTGATTTGTGTACACTTAATCGTATGCATGTTGATTGCATGTGTACTTGGTGTGTAGACGGCTTGCTTGATTGGGCATGCCTACGCTTTCACATCGAGCATTTATGGCGTGATTGCTTTACAAAAAAATGCACACTCGTAACCTTGTGACTGACCCTCAATACACATACACACAAATAAAAATATATCCAGTTCAGGATCACAGGACATAGGTCCAATTATTGTTAGAGGGCACCTAATTACCAAGCTGGCACAGTACATAGGAGGGACAGATTGAGATGACACTTAGCTGGCCAATATATTAGCACCCCCCCTCTCACCACATCCTTAGTGCCTCCACACACATCACTCGTGTATTTAGTTTGCTATCCTTCCCCCACACCTCCGATTATTACAGTTGGCTACATATGGTGCAAAAGAAGTTCAACATGCATAAAGCATACCACATTTTACAGCTTAAATTACATCTGATTTCCATAGGCGGATGTCAACACGATCCATTCGGTAAATTCAAACTCTGTAAAGACCATAGGATTCTTCCAAACACTTACCCATGAGATTTCTGACCCCACTGGTAGTCGTTCCTCTGAGAAAATAAAATGATCTCAAAGGAAATTCATAATAAACGTTTTTTTTTTGGGTTAGATCGCATACGCATACATGTTGTTAAAAGCCAATAAATTCCGGATACAGGGAAACTTCTCTTGCCTGTGATCCTATTACCCGTGGCTCCTATTATTTGCAGGAACTTTAGGAGGATCAATAAGTCATAATACATAGTCCTATTCTTCAATTAATAATTACCTATTCGAATGTCTTACAGAGCAGTATATTCCATCGTGTTAGAGAACGGCCCACGCAAGAGGATATCACAGAGCGAGCTCTGAGATCTCTTCAATTACAGTTTCCTACCTTCTCTGCATTTGCAAACAACGTTTGTCACATGACAGTCAAACGGATATTTAATTCTCGAAGCTGGAATTTATCCAAATGAAGTTAAGAATCAAATGACTGTGATTTTTTTTTGCAATCCTTAGTGACTGACTACATTTGAGGACCCAGTTTAATATAAGACAACTACCTGAATTCGAACCCACCATCTCAGCAGTGCCTGCTTAGCACTCTGACCTCACAGCTACCCAGTCACCCCAAGAAGAATTGATTATTATTTAATGGAATCACCACCTTCAATCATGACAATCGAATCTCTGAGGAGGTGAATCATTCCACCCATACTGTTTACTATTTACACTACAATACAGACATTGCACTGAACCACAACTTGTTTACTTGTTATACCAAATGCCAGAATAAAAAGGTTTTCGTCAGCTATACTTTGTGACTTTGGATGACCTTGTGACATCAGAATAACTCTAATGAATAGATTAGAAATAAAATGCCATCTTTATAAAATGGCTTTACCAGGCATATATTTGTATAATGTATTTTTTTTCAGGAAATTATTTGAGATGGTTCTCTACTAAAGGCAATACATATAAGAATATTTATCTACATTAGCAGATCGGAGCCAGTTTTTCGTAATTCCACTTTGGAATGTTTTGGTTGGAGTATTCGTATGACAACCAGTGCTGCCTTCTCACAAATGGGTATTTACATTATATATAATTATCAACCCTGGACATAAGACGGGCTGAGTGGACTAACAATTACAATTTTAACATGCAACTTCCTGATTGTGAGTTGAGCAGTATAGCCACAATGCCACCCCAGCCATATATATAGACAGAACATATTATTTAAAGATTTGTATATTGTATTGTGTAACAAGGGCCTAATACCATGTCCATAAGTCAGAGGCTAAATGATTTATCTCTATTGTAGAAAGAAATTAGATCTCAAAAAGTAATGGACAGTTTTTCATCCAAGAGTTGTGCTGTTGCTTTCATATTCCATGCAAGTAATTACACGTCCATTGAAAACAAATAGTTAAAGGAGACTGATATATTGTGTCATATGGCCTCTAACAGCCTCATAATACTGGCATGTGTGCTTTATAATAGTCCTATCCTGTGACAGAGATTGTGAGAATCCATATGGATTTTGACCAGCATAGTGTCTAAGTGGAGGAGGACTTATCATGTTAATGCTACAGCACAGTGTTGCATCTATGCATGAGCACTAAATCAAGTAATTTAATACAGCCATACTCTCACGTGAAATAAACCGATGCAAATGAAGTTGCCTTGGTGGTGGATGTTTTCTTCTTTTAAAATGTGTTATATATTTATTTATATGTTGCCTTTATTAAAAACAAGCCACAAGCAATGTCTGGGACATATAAAGCCTAACGACATTTTATAACTCACCAGTGCACATTATGTGCTGCTGACATGGGCTGTTTAATTTGGCATTTTCAGACACTCATTTTACATAAGGATGAGATTGTTTTTTTACATTAATTTTCACAATTACTAGCTAGGAATCACAATTGAACTCTTAGAATCCAATGCAATTCTTCATGGGATCACAAGATCAGCATAATTGTGTGGAATATGGGGGCAGTCCAGTACAGATTTTCACCAAAAAATAGATGATGCATGGGACTTGGCCATTCTTGCAGAATCACCATTGAGATATATTGTATGGCCAATGCCCAT
The DNA here is from genome assembly GCF_048934315.1 of Petromyzon marinus. Lineage (NCBI taxonomy): Eukaryota > Metazoa > Chordata > Hyperoartia > Petromyzontiformes > Petromyzontidae > Petromyzon > Petromyzon marinus. The sequence continues at coordinate 11,619,999 of NC_133671.1, forward strand.
TAGGCAGAATTGCCCCAATTCTATCCCAATGCCACCATGTATGTACGCATGTTGAACTTCTTTCGCACCGTACATAGCCAACCCTGCTAATCAGGGGTGCAGGGGAAGGACAACAATTATAAATGTGGGGGAAAAATTGGAGGACCCGCAGAAAAATCCACGCAGCTATGGGGAGAGAGACAGGCAGACTTCAAATATAGACGTCGTCAGGGTTGAGATCGAACCCACGACCTCATGTATACCAGGTGAGGTAGTTAACACTTCACCGCCGTGGCATGACATTTGGGCAATACAGGAGGGCCCATTGCAGGCCAGATAGGGTGATCCCAGGCTGTTCTTGGAGTAATTAAGTGTGTAGCCTAGCGTATACACAGGGTAGCTATGTATACATATATACGTACAGTCAGGGAAAAAAAGTATTTGATCCCCTGCTGATTTTGTACGTTTGCCCACTGACAAAGAAATGATCAGTCTATAATTTTAATGGTAGGTTTATTTGAACAGTGAGAGACAGAATAACAACAAGAAAATCCAGAAAAAGGCATGTCAAAATGTTATAAATTGATTTGCATTTTAATGAGGGAAATACGTATTTGACAAACCTCTCAATCAGAAAGATTTCTGGCTCCCAGGTGTCTTTTATACACTCTTAAAAGGAGTGCTCCTAATCTCAACTTGTTACCTGTGTAGTGGAGTAGCAAGGTGCGTAGTGGAAACAGCATGATTACATGATAACACAGACAGTACGGGTTATGTTGAGTCAGCCTGTAGCAAAGGCAAATACAGTACAGGTTATGTTAGGGCAATTAAGCTGGGAGAGCCAAGGACGGCTGTGATTGGTTGGTGCTGTTGCCAAGGCGGGAGGGGCGTCTTGAAGTCTGGCGAGGAACAGGTGTACGGTCACGTGGAGTGCCGTTGGGACGCGGGTTAATTAATTGGGGAGTAATGAGAGCAGGGATAAATTGGGGGGTCGGCAATTGGAGCGAGGTGGTTGAAGTTGGAGAGCTTGGAGCGAACAGGGGGGAATTTAAGTTGGAGTCAACAGCGGGGAATTGAAGCATGGAGAGCTTGGAGACAGAGAGTTGGAGGGACAGAGTTTGGGAGACGGAGTTGGAGACGGAGTTTGGAAACAGCGTTGCGATAGCGAAGCTGAAGAAGAGAAGCAGCCAGCAGTGGAGAGAGCGTAGCGATAGCGGAGCTGAAGAAGAGAAGCAGCCAGCAGTGGAGAGAGCATAGCGATAGCGTAGCTCAAGAAGAGAAGCAGCGAGCGGTGGAGAGAGCGTAGCGATAGCGGAGCTGAAGAAGAGAAGCAGCCAGCAGTGGAGAGAGCGTAGCGATAGCGTAGCTGAAGAAGAGAAGCAGCGAGCGGTGGAGAGAGCGTAGCGATAGCGGAGCTGAAGAAGAGAAGCAGCCAGCGGTGGAGAGAGCGTCGCGATAGCGGAGCTGAAGAAGAGAAGCAGCCAGTAGTGGAGAGAGCGTAGCGATAGCGAAGCTAAACAGAGACAAAGCAGTTAGCAGTGGAGAGAGCATAGTGACGGTGATAGCGGAGAGCAGAGACGAAGTAGTTAGCAGTGGAGAGAGCATAGTGACGGTGATAGCGGAGAACGGAGACAAAGAAGTTAGCGGCGGAGTAAGCGAAGCAATTGTGGGGGAGTGGAGAGACAAAGGGGCGAGTGAGTCGAGTGAAGCACGGCGAGCGAGCCGTGGCGACATGGATACTGTAAAATATTGAGGACATGCTGAGGGTTGTAAATGAAGCGGTGTTCGAAGAAAGACAAAAGTTGTCCGAGTGAAATCGAACACTACACCTGTATAAAAGACACCTGTCCACAGAAGCAATCAATCAATCAGATTCCAAACTCTCCACCATGGCCAAGACCAAAGAGCTCTCCAAGGATGTCAGGGACAAGATTGTAGACCTACACAAGGCTGGAATGTGCTACAAGACAATTGCCAAGCATCTTGGTGAGAAGGTGACAACAGTTGGTGCGATTATTCGCAAATGGAAGAAACACAAGAACTGTCAATCTCCCTCGGCCTGGGGCTCCATGCAAGATCTCACCTCGTGGAGTTGCAATGATCATGAGAACGGTGAGGAATCAGCCCAGAACTACACGGGAGGATCTTGTCAATGATCTCAAGGCAGCTGGGACCTTAGTCACCAAGAAAACAATTGATAACACACTACACCGTGAAGGACTGAAATCCTGCAGCACCCGCAAGGTCCTCCTGCTGAAGAAAGCACATATACATGCCCGTCTGAAGTTTGCCAATGAACACCTGAATGATTCAGAGGACAACTGGGTGAAAGTGTTGTGGTCAGATGAGACCAAAATGGAGCTCTTTGGCATCAACTCAACTCGCCGTGTTTGGAGGAGGAGGAATGCTGCCTATGACCCCAAGAACACCATCCCCACCGTCAAACATGGAGGTGGAAACATGCTTTGGGGGTGTTTTTCTGCTAAGGGGACAGGACAACTTCACCACATCAAAGGGACGATGGACGGGGCCATGTACCATCAAATCTTGGGTGAGAACCTCCTTCCCTCAGCCAGGGCATTGAAAATGGGTCATGGATGGGTATTCCAGCATGACAATGACCCAAAACACACGGCCAAGGCAACAAAGGAGTGGCTCAAGAAGAAGCACATTAAGGTCCTGGAGTGGCCTAGCCAGTCTCCAGACCTTAATCCCATAGAAAATCTGTGGAGGAAGCTGAAGGTTCGAGTTGCCAAACGTCAGCCTCGAAACCTTAATGACTTGGAGAAGATCTGCCAAGAGGAGTGGGACAAAATCCCTCCTGAGATGTGTGCAAACCTGGTGGCCACCTACAAGAAGAGTCTGACCTCTGTGATTACCAACAAGGGTTTTGCCACCAAGTACTAAGTCATGTTTTGGAGAGGGGTCAAATACTTATTTTCCTCATTAAAATGCAAATCAATTTATAACATTTTTGACATGCGTTTTTCTGGATTTTTTTGTTGTTATTCTGTCTCTCACTGTTCAAATAAACCTACCATTAAAATTATAGACTGATCATTTCTTTGTCAGTGGGCAAACGTACAAAATCAGCAGGGGATCAAATACTTTTTCTCCTCACTGTATATAGCCTTGGCTATATACACATGCTCCATTCTTCCTGACTGTGCATGGGCAGGGGTAATGATCGTGCCCAGGCCGGCCTCACCTTGGCCATTCCGGCTCCATGCGTCTTCTCGTTTTATCTGAAAGCCATGGCAGAATCGGGTTGGAATAAAGCCAATTTAGTGTACTGGGCAGTGCAATTCAATGGTAATTGTGGCAAGCCAGAATTGGCAATGCTTATACACTTGGCTAAGTATAGCTAAGCAAAACTCTAAACACAGTCAAGCTTAGCTAAGCTATTTTTAAAATAGAATACCATTCTATTGCACAAAGCTTCTGTTGCAAAATTCCTGTGATGATCCCATTCAAATCAATTGTGATTTCAGCATGACAGTCCTGCCATCCCAAAAACTCTTGTGATGTCACAATCCATATCTCTCCTGCACATGAGCTGATCCTATGACTCCATCTCCATGACAGTCATTCTCTTGGGCATGTTCTCTGTTTTGATGCCATTCCATTACCAGTCTCATGCATTGGTCATAATCCCTTCGAGTGACGTGTCCTACCTAAGCCCAAATAGTTTTGTGAACAGTCAAACTTATGTTTTTGGCCTGCATATCATCTCCATTCTATCTGTTTTCCTTTCTGTCTCTCAATTTAATTTCACGCACGCACCTCTCCATGCTTTGTTGAGCACTTTTAAGCGTTTTGTTCCATTTTATTTTTCAGTTTCGACGTTTGATTGAAAATGTTTTTCAGGCACAATGGTATTTCGATTTTAGATTGCTTTTGTTCAGTTTCACAAAAGCACTCCAACATGTTATCGTTGCAGTTATATGAGCTCTCACAAATAAAGGCCTAAATAAGCATATGTTGAAATAATAAGTTGAAATTGCAAATAACACATCAGAACGAGAGTAGAGGAAGTAAGTAAACTGTCGCTGAATATATTCAAAGAAACAGATGTGCTCTAAACATTGGATTGGATAAATAAAGGGATACACGTTTATAGATAAAGTATTAACAATCTAAAAAGTTATGATGACACAGTCGTTCTTTCGACCGATGTAAATATATTACAGAATATTTGCAGAGCTAAATTAAGAAGGCTACAAAGGTGAACTCAAGATCAATGAGTTCAACGATTAAATAAAACTATGCAAGGTCCTAAAAATAATTAAAACAATACATGTATGAGAGCGTCCACATAGCTTTAGCACTTTACAATGTGACACATATAGATAGTGAATATCACATCATGAATACAGTACAGTACAAGGCCGTAGCCATGGAGTCAACATTGGGGGGGACCAAATCTTCCAGGGGGTCTGGGCGTCCCCCCCCAGAAAAAAAATATAAATTTGAAAACGAATTTCCTGCCATTTCCTGCCTAAAATATAACAAAAAATTTCACTAACACATAGGATGGACTTTTATGTTATTTTTTACAATCATGTCTAATAGTGTATCGTATTACATTGTTCTGCTTTATCTTCTTTTTACCTTTTCTTATTTCATTGTATGTAATGGCAGAGACTAGGGATTAATAAAGTACAACCATAACCACAATAATATAAACAGAAATCTATTTTATAGCAATATATTGGGGGGGGGGGGACATTTTGAGCATATTTGAATATTGGGGGGGGGATGTGCCCCCCCCCAATATATATTATAATTACAGCCTTGGTATAGTATAAGAACAAATGAAACTTAGTTGTTTCTTTGGCATTTTATTTTATGTCTGCACATTATCCAAAAATAAATATTTTCCAAAGGAACCCACTGCTACAAATGGTTGTTCACAGTTGCACATATCAAAGGTTGTGTGGTGCCACGGCCACGGAGCAACTCTGCCAGCACCTCGACTCCCCCCTGGCCCTACGCTTAGCACACACACTGAGCACCCACATGCAGCGCACACACGTAGTGTCCTGGTGGGGGATCGCCTGGCGCAACGGGTTTTCATCCAAAGGGTCCCTCGGAGGAAAGTCCCACGGTTTCCTGGTGCCAGGAGATTGGCCGACCCCCGCAGGACAGATCACATTGGGGTGCCCCTGAGTTGGCTTAAAATTGTATGGGTGCAAAAAGGTTCACTGGGCCAGCAATGAGTCATTCACGACATTTGTAAAGGCTGAGGGTGGGATATTAGGCAAGAAGGGCAGACCAGGAGGTCAGAATTAATGAGCACGGGAGAACAATGGCTGAGCGGAGCAGCAGCACTCTCCGTGGCACAAGGTCCAAGTGAGCGGTAATCAGAGGTAGGCGCACGATTGACCCGCGGAACTCCATGTAGAGGGTGCAAGTGGATATACGACCACAGGTAGGCACACTATTGGCCACGCGCAACAATGCCACCCCGGGCCTTTGAAGTTAGGATAATAGGCCATGCAAGAGAAGGTACAAGTGAGTGATGGCACAGGTAAGTGCACGATTGGCCATGCGGTACGACGTCACCCCCGGCCTTTGAAGTTAAGGGAATAAAAAGAGTAGCCCGGGACGATTTTGGCTCTCGTCTTCAACCTCTGGACCGTCAAGACCCACTCCCTGCTGTCCTGCCTCCTTGAGCCGATCGCAGCATCCATGTGATGCCAGCGAGTGCTGCTACGAGGCAGTGATAGGCAAAGTTTTCTCTCGTCCTCCTCCCTCTGACTCGCACCACGTCTTTGCGATGCCGTGAGTACAGCTTCGAGGTACGTGGTAGGATGTTTGAGTGACTGGGCTCTTAAGCAGCAGTAGGCTAGGCTCTTCTCACAAAATATTCCCCAAGGTAGTGTGTATTTGCGCCGTGAATAAAAGTTAGCACAGAGCATCGGTGTGGTGTCGGTGATTTGTGTGTGAAGCGACTGCGTGTGGATCGACGTGTTGCGAGAGGAGTGAACGCGGAGCCACAGTGTGTGCGGTTAAGAGGAAATCGCTCGCAGGTGTGGGTGCGGTCGTGCAGCTGTGCGCCGCGTTGGTGTGAGTGGTAGTGTACACGGGCGAGTGTGGGTTAACTCCGTGCAGCAATGAGCCAGCAGTTTAGCCATGTCCCTCAGAGAGGGCGCTAGCGCGGGGGGACCGATCATCCGGTTGGTGGAGGCCTGGCGGGAGCCAATTGATGCGGTGGAGGAGGGAGCAGAAGGGGCGGACGTTGTGCCACACCTGCCCAGCGAGGGCGGAAGGGTGGACGTTGGCCTCCACAGTTGCACAGTAAAAGCATTTGGTCATTCTGATCGAAGAGAAAATTTATCAAAATTGACTGGGAAATGTAAAAAATATCTGGGCACTTGCCAAATCATAAACCTTTAACGAATAGTTCAGCGTGACATAGTTACGCAAATAATTTAAGTACAGCATAACACATCTAACGGAAAAAATTCAGCATAAGAGATATATGTCAAACATCATTAATATAAGTGACGAAGATGCATTAAAAGCAATACAGTCCTCCATTTATGGAGAAACATCCCGATATCAAAGAAGGTACAGTAAATCGGAGTGGTAGCCCAATGAAACTGGTACCTGAGTTTGATTTCGTGTGTTAAATTCCTCACCAAGGCTAACAGTAGTGGAAATTAACAGCGAAATTAGTCCACCCTCGTCCCCAATTTATCAACTCACACTCGTTTAACAACTCCCTTCAATAACAGACATGGCATGAAGATGCCATCATCCCACAGTGGATTGACAGCGATATTATAAGCTATTATGAGTATTATTGTGAAATCTTGACTTAAAGCTTTCGTGACTGCAGGGATTCATATTCTTTGGGTCTATCGGTTAAGTCATGTAGATAGGTTCAATGAAAATTAATAACAAAAAACTACGACATTTCGATTGAAACACGAGCGGTCGTCATCAGGAAAAGGGGGGTTAGCTTCAAAAGGCAACTGTTTATAAAGGTTTGAAATGGGCGTAGCCCAAATGTCAGCAGCCAATGTTAATGTAAGTCGTGGGCAGAGACTGCAGCGGTGGTGGGTTTTCCACCAATGAAAGGGCTGCCAGGGAAAAATTTGCATGTTAATGGAAGATCACCGAGCAGCAACCTCGAGGATGGCGTGCGAGGTGGCTGTATTAGTTGCGACCGAAACGTCATAGTTTTTTGTTATTTTGTTATTTTCTTTGAACCTATCTACGTAACTTTATCGAAATACCCAAATAATACCGTAATAGTATTATTGTTTTTTTTTATAAATAACATGCACTTTGATGTAAAATGTACAAATACATACCAAAAAAGGAGACGCAATGCAGATTGCAACAACAGAAAGCCCACCATTATGCAAGAAGACAAATTCTGAGATATACGTTAATTGCTGGTGGGCTTTGATCTGGATGAAGTCATTATCCTTACAATCGGCCAAGTACCAAAAATAACTGAAGCAAAGCCCCTGAAATTATGTTCTCAGCAGCTGAAGGTTGGTGAACGGTTTATGTCTGCCAAGTTTTGGCGCAAAGTGAATAATCTCAATGCCACCAGCTAAATTTTAAAACACAGTTCACGCTGTGCAATCAGAAAGCATACATCCCCGAAGGCATCTGCAACCCATGTTCCCTATGACAATTCACATTAAAATGTCTTATGTTTAAAAAGGCAATATGCCTCTAATTGTGTGTTGGATATTATAAAATACTGTATTTTTAAGACAGACTGGCTTAATGCATATTTTTGGCAGTTAGAGTGTGGGATGGATGACATGATGGGCACAAAAATTGGTACGTTAATTGTATAGAGTCACAACTGTGAAACGTCTGCCTGTGACGGAAAAATGAAATGCATCCCAAATCCATGAATGTTCATGTAAATAAGAAAATACAAATGTGAAAAATGCGAAGTAAATAAATGTGGTGGAATCAATGACATTGGCCATGATGACATGTCAGTCTTTAAATAATATGAATGTAATAGGTATGACAAATAATAATAATGCTTTGTGCAATTAAACCCAAAGTTAAAGGGCACACCTTTACTGCAATTCACGTTGAGTTGCACATCACATTTTTATGTAAAATGTGACTTTGTTGCTTCTGTTTTGTAACAAAGTTGCACGCTACTGAAGCAATTAATTCCATCATTAATTGTTCAAAATCATTGTTCATAATTGTCTTGTTGCACACACGATAGTACTGCGATTAGATAGAAATGGTCACATGGGTAGCCATAGAAATAACATACAGAATAGAACAATTGTTTGAATGTGTGATGGCATGGATATGTTCATTTGCAAAACTAGACTAATGTACACGTCTTATATTCACGTTTTTACAGCTCTAAAATGTGTTTTTTGTAATATTATTCTAAAGCTAAACAGGCACTTTTGCTTGTATAAATCTACACTGGCTTCCAAAGGGCCTTGGGCTGTGTCATCCAGGTAGGAGGGGAGGGTATTTTTCACTTCAGCATTTCCAGCCTATACTTTGTCTATGGTTATTATAGGCCATTATGGTTTTGAATGGCTCAACAAATAACCAAGTTTGTAGCACAGCATTTAAAATATAAGTTTATACACAACACTCATTGATATTTTTTTTACACGCTGTCTACAAAATTTAGACCAATAACTTTTAACGCATATGAATATAGCACTCGTAGTACAGTATAGCGAAACCAATGAATTACATGCAGTGATTGCAGGGACACTTAGATATTATGGTGATGATCAGCTATTGGAGAGCGAGAAAGGCTTCATACCCCTTGTTGCAGTGTATTTCAGTAAATTGGGTCAATTTATTAATCATCAACAATTATTACAATTAAAAATATCAGGTATTTAAGTTATGTCATCAAGATGACAATCTGGGCCCCGGGTGCATACTGCATATCAGTGTGTGTACTATGCAGGAACAATACAGAGTAAAATATCGTGTCAAATAGCATTTTTGGTAAGCTCCCTGATGCGCTTCATACCTGAATATTCATTTCTTTAAAAAGCTCCCAGTCCACGAAGCAAAACATCAGACATCATGCTGAGCAATGCGTGGTACAAGCCCAAAACACGTTGGAGAGATTTGTGGCATAGCCACAAAAAAACGCGCTGGTGGTATTTCTGATCATACACCAACTCAAGTGTATGCATGTGCTTGCTAAGTGTTATCTCGAAAGTTTTTAAAATCAGTTTTGCTTGAGATCAATGGAGTAAAAATATTTTTATGTTCTATTTTTGCTGAGTGTAGCAATTGTAATAATGGAGAAGCATGCTTTACCTCTATGTAATAGGAACGTTATTCATATTCTTAGTTTTTTCGGTAAAGTCACGTTGAAGAGAAACGTCGTGAGAATTTTTTATTGTTTTATATATATTTTGTTATTTTGTTGTTTCTCTTCAACGTGACTTTACCGAAAAAACTAAGAATATGAATTACTGCAGTCACGAAAGCTTTAAATCAAAAAGGAACGTTATTATTACTATTTTTATAGACTACAAAATTAGACATAGGTCCTACCTTGATAAAATGTATAATTGGATTCTTACCTTCTGCTAGCATATAATTTAATATCTAAAAGCATTAAAATTTTTATTAACTTAGTTTTTCAATATGAGATTGTATTTTTCCCATTTAAATTTCATTAAAGTTTCTTGTAAATGCTTGAGCTTAGTTTCAGATGCTGGGGTTATTATTTTCCATTAGCATCTATTGCCATTAAATGTTCAGTTCATTTCAATACCACATTAGTTACACAAGAATTTTTAATGTACAAGTAAAAAAGTGATGAAAATAATATAATTATAACAAGAAGCATACAATAATAATAACCAATGATAGAAGAAAAACTTATTTTGATAATTCTATGATTTTTTTGTTGAAATTAGTTGTCTGCAGCCAAATAAATGATAAATAAGCAGACCCAAAGTGAAAGTGACAAGGGTTGAATGTGTTTGCTTGTGCCCTCTAGACCAGCCCCTAGCCTCGAGTCCAGTTCAAGAAGATGTTATCAGGTACCCTCAATCCAAAGACGTTGAGGACTTGGGTGTTTAAAAATAGTCGCGTGTAAATTCTGAAAATTATAACATTCATACGAAAATAAAAATGATTGCTAACGTTAATAAATACAAATATTGATTTCCAAAAATTATAGTGTGGTGAATTGGTGTTAACGTATAAGTGTTATTTCAAAGTGTTTGGTAGTTTCCGTACAGCAGCATTGTCTTGCTCGCTGTAACTCATCAGCCAGCCGAGAGGATCTGGCCTTGGCCTGAACAGCTCTTGGCTTTTGGTCTCAACTTGGCCACGTGGCTCCCAGCCTCGACCTCAACTTTATCCTCCTGGGTCCCAGCTACTTTTCATAAGTGTTTTGTCACTTAAATAGAAATGTGATGTTTTCACATACACTTAAGAATCTTTTCTTTTATGAATAAATATTATTTGTTGCTTTCATTAAAATCGAGTTCAATAATAAGATGTCAATCTACTCTATGCTGAAGGATAATATATGAAATATACTCAGTCGGGGGCTTTTATGACTGTAAATGTACCCAGTCTTGATGAAAGTTACCATTCTTTTTTACCATGAATAAATATTTCCACCTCAACTTAAAACTATTCTGACACAGCAGATATAGACACATTAAAAGGAATTAAACTAATCAGAGTGCATGCATGGATGTGATAAGTTACCTGACAATGTCCACATAATGATTATACATCTGTTTTACAGTAAATGTGTGCAACTGTTGCAATTATATGGGAACTTGTTAACCAGATGAATATTGGGTTCTGGTTTGGGTTGTTGACCCCTGGTTACCCATGTGAGCATAATGGGGTTCTCTTGAGAATTCAAAATTAATTGCTCTAATTCGAGTGCCTTTTTTATATAACAGGGATATTGTAAACCCCCTTTGAATAGTAAAAGTCAATTGAAGCAAACATTAATTTTGATAATACAGATCCTACTTGTCTGTGATTTCAGTAAAAAAATCAATTATTAATGCATCCCGAAATAGGCCAGCAGGAAGTAGTTTTCTGCTGTATAGGAGATGCAGTACTTAATGGTATTGTGGACATCAGTTATTTATTATTAAATATAATACGTGCTGTTTTTCCAATTGTTTATTCATATTAAAAAGCTACATCCAATCAAATAGATTACTGTCGTGAAATAAAATTGACATGTGGTACGGAATTATGCATAAAGCAACGTCGTAAAATTAGATGGATATTGAAAGCATAAGACTTCCATGTGTACAATATATACAGTATCTATGGGGTATAAGAAGCAGGAATTTGGGTGAACTTTCAACTATGAAAACAAATACATGAAAAACTTCACGGAATTCATTAAAGTGTAATTCGAATCATACTTTTAAGTGACCTGACGAAGGATGGAAAACAATCCATAAAAATAACAACAACATGAAGTATGAAATATACGCTTCACCTGACCAACAAAGTTAACTTGGGTTGCCGAGATAATGAGCAGTCTCAATATATTGTGCAACACAAGGGCAACGATACTTGAATAGCATTGTTCATTTAATTTTTTAAAATACCGTTTTCATGACAAAATATAAGTGAAACAAGCACAACAATTTAAGCTCCAAATAAATAACTATATTACCCTTTAAACATGTATATGTTCCTGTACCACAGTGGAAAGTAAGCCGATACTATAGTCATAGGTTATTCACTGAATTATGTCTCAGTGCTATTGGTTTTCCAGTTACAATCAATGCAATAATTATGACAGTGAATGTCAGTTGAAGAGCTTTTAAGTACATCAATCTTCATTCGGACTGGAAATATAGACCATCTTAATAACAATACAATAAAACAAACATGAGAAATTCAACTATAACGTTATGCGACACTGATATTGTGTTAATTGCCATATCGTGAGATGTGTTATTGTATCAAATCATAAAAAAAACATCCTATATTGTACAGGGCATTTGGTGGAGCACGACATCATCATACATCCCTTAAATACAGTGGCTGTGGAGGTGGTACTGATTAATCGAGCATGACATACTGAACATGATTATATTCACTTTGTGTTCCATCGTATTTTTTTCGTGTGCAATTTTGTGGTAGCCAGGTATGAGTGTGGGCTATGTGCAGTTGTGTCCAGGGGTTCATGCCCGTCTCATAATTAACTTGTTGCAATTTCGGTATCATTCCAGGCCAGTAAGATCCAGTTAAGCATGTTAAAAGCCTAATGCTACTCTGAATTATTTTAAGTAGGGTATGTAAAAATGCACCGATTTATTGAATACATTCGATGTTTACACTTGTGATACACGTATCAAATCTTGCACTGAAGAATACATTATTTCCCATCCATAAACCGTTGTCGTACGTGAAATGTTATCACGAACTCTATAGTGACTTGAGATACACTTTTCTCACCATGATGTTAAAAAAATAATCCTTGAACTGAATAGTGACCTCAAATAGTGACAATTTATCAAACTGTGAGAGTGTAAATTGTGCCATGGATACATTTAAGTCCCAGTTTAACCATCCCTCCGTTGGCCTATTACATTATGGTAAAGCATAAAGTAATTGATTATGGAGAAAATTTATAAATAAGTAACACAACTAGATTCCATACAATTTGTTAACATGCAATCAGATTTCACAGGGCTAAATTTTCTTGGCATGCTCATTCCACTGATCATTGAGGCGAAGCAATTGAGTTCCATAAAGTGATTTTGTTTCTGTTTGTGGTGTTTATGTATGTATGTTGAACGTCTTTCGCACCGTACCTAGTCGAATGTATACCTTTATCACAGTTCTGTATACTGTTATAGTACACACGAGCATATTTCCATAATACATTTTACACCAAAACCTCTTCTCTCTCTTTTCTGCTATGAAGAAGGGCCATGCCTAGTACATGTGTTTTTTTCCCTTTAAAGGCAGTATTATCGATGAATGTGTAGAGATTATTTGTGAGTCATATGAAAATGTACATCTTGCAGCAACACAAATTGAGGCTGAAAGCTTCACATATTCAAAATATATACATAGTAATGCAAGATCATGCATATGTATATATGGTCTACATGTGATGACACGGAGATATATTTGTTATAATACATTGATATAAAAATTAGTCCACTGTTCAAGCATTTTATTTAAAATGTTGTCCTCTCACCCAAATTCACAAGAGATATATGCATATTTAATTGTAAATAGAGACTTCTCTTAATTCAATGTTGTGGATGCAGACATCTACAATCCCCTATGCCCAATGTAAACAGTCAGGCAGAAACATTTTATTTGCCAAGGAAACTGGGTCCTGCGCAGATAAAAACCCAAATGCAATTAATCCACGAGGTATTTTCCCACGCACTTCTTCTGGAACATTACATACATAATCAAATATATTACTGTACCAATCATCACTGTGGATGGAGAAATAAATACTTCACAAAAAACTGCGAAATATTTAAAATGTGATATTATTTTTCATTTTTTGGCTTTTTGGGTTGGTTTACAGTGTCTAAAATATTACGACTGCATTGGATTGTTGGAGGGAAAAACAAAACTGTTATACAGGTCACCAGAGGACAGGATTCTGTTTTTAGGAGTATATTATATTCACAACTGTTCATAATATTTATCCCAGCATCTACAAAACTATTTTTATTATATGCTGGTTAATGGGTGTGGCCGAGAGTACCCATTTTTTTTAGAATCCTTCTTGCAAGGTTCAATTCTAATTCCTTTATCCACCTGCATTGCCTCATTCATCATTTGTAGCAGCATTACTGGAGTTACATAGTGAAAAAGGCAGGGCTGTGCATGCACAAAGCATACAAATGAACTACATGAGAGAGGTAGATATACAAGGTTAATTTCAGAGCACAAAGCCGAGCAGGAGAAATGATGCTGGGATATATGAGCAATGACTAGAACAATTAGGGTGCAGTATCTGAAAAATGCACAGGGATTTAAAGACAGCCACAATGAAACATTACAAAAATAGGGGCAGTGTGTCATATTCAGCCACGATTAACATAAACAAATAATTATGCATTGCATAAACATTTCTAGAAAAGATACAATTCTGATAATGTTTTACACAATAAAAAATAAATTAAGCTTTGTTATCCAAGTTGATGTTAGATTAAATAGGCAGACAGGGGACGTTTGGCTTTAAACAGTGAATGCAAGTGCAATACTCATAGAATTTTACCTGTAGAAATGCATGCCTTGCTCAATTAAATGCGAGAATGCAAAAACAATTTAAAGTGGCTCAAGCGTAAATACCACGTGAACAAAACATTAAGATGTTAAGCAACCTCTAAAGAAATATAGTTATTTCAACAATTCAAGATGCTTTTGATATGTTACCAATTAAATAATGGTGAACAAAAAAATCAACGACAGCAAATATTAAATAAATAACTGATTGTAACATGGAGTGGTTTTGTCAAATTTAATTTGATATTGAACAACATACATCGATCAGAAAACAAATGCAGATTACAGAAATTGTGTTGAGATATATAAGTGGCTTTTGGCCAGGGCGCATGAGTAGAAGGGATGATGTGTCGCTGGATGACACTGCTAACAGAATAGACGCTCAAGAGGATAATGCCCTAACATACAAACGCTGCAGATAGTGATCAATTAGACCAGCTCATGCATAGTAGTGCAATTAATTGTGGCATCACTGAACCCAACAGTGCATAGAACATGGCTGGCATTAAATAAACTAAACATCAAATGAATGTATATTCTTGGTTCTTTCGGTAAAGTCACGTTAGAAGGGAAACAGTCACGAAAGCTTTAAATCAAAAATCAAATGAATGCTTTAAAAAAAAGATAAAAGCATTTATTTAGAACCCACCCAAGTAACGCGATTACTAAGATTATAACCATCGTTTCAAATTCTAATAGTATCAGATAATGATTGGACTGCCTGAGTATAAATCATGTGACCTGATAAAGATTGGGTCAGATTCCGATTGGCTAATCAGATAACATCTAAACACACCATCACATATAAAGCTTTATTATTATTATTACAAAGCATGATATTCTTAAATAAAAAATGTACTGCAGTTCTGAGATTTTTTTATTTCTTTAAAATGTATACATGCAAAACAGTCTTTGACTGGACCAGCGGTGCTATCGAGACGCCCACCGTTGACACACAGTTTGAATCTGGCCTGGGGCATGTACTCTAATGCATTTTCTTCGGTAGCAAAAAAAATATTGCATGCTTTTCATTGATACACATCACTGTTTAGGGTTAATAGTTGTTAATTGCAACAGTTTTCCAAATGTTGTTTCTTACAGCTGGAAGGACAATCATGTTGGATCGTTGTGCTATGCCAGCAGGTGTCTAAGCCCCTGTTGCTTTAGCACCACTGACAATTAGGGATATTTCTTTTACAATTTTCGACCAATAAACAAATAAATTGTGAAAAGAAGCCAGTTAATGCGAATGTGTATATGCAAACATTTTATTTCTAACAATGGCCTGAACATGATTTATTTGTTGATTTTGTAATGCTTATGACGAGGCATTGTCTCCCAGCGAGGCAGTTAAACGATGGTGCAAGAGTCTAAAAATCATCCGCCATGCACCCAGAAGTATAAATGAGTGGACCAAAGTTAGACGGACAGCAGGTCGTGTGTGGTGGGGTAAAACATGGGTACTCCCACCTCTTCCGAGATGTGTGGCCTAAGTGGCATGCGCAAGCAACCTTTACAAAAACTAATTATGCAACCAGTGGATAATGTCGAAAAAAGTTGTGCGTTTGAACACGCAATTGTTATGAATGAAGGTAACAGTTTATATAATTGGAGGCACAATTGGTTAAGCTCAGAATCCAATCTAATCTAATGGTTGCATACATATATAAATAAATCAGTAATGACTTGACCATGTGAGCATTGGAATGTGACCCAAGCAGGAGGAGGTCATATTTGTTGATCAAACGAGGTTTCCATCAGTCGATCAGTTGGAACAAAATAACCACACTTTAACATAAATAGGAAATATTTATTCATTGATGCATACCTATACTGTATACTGTTCATATTGAGTGTAAAAGTTAGTGGGCTTGACAAAATGCATTGCTTGATTGCTGTTGAACGAGACTGGTGATGGAATGACAGCTAAAGGACAGAATATACTGGAGATTGAATTCCTTTTAGAGATGAAGAGACGAGATCAGTCCATGTGCAGGAGTGAAGTAGATTGTGGCGATCGCAAAGAGAGGTCTTCAACAGCAGTGGATAGATAATGGCTGATGATGAAACACAATTTATCACGTACAGTTGACCCTTGTTAAAGACAGTGCATCTTTCAATTGAAATACTTGTAATTAATACTCATTACACATTGATGAACTTTAATTACAAATGAAAATTAGTCTTTAACTGTTAAAATAAGCTAATTGTTTCCTGAGCTGGGGGAATCAAACCCATATAATTTGCATGCCAAGCAAGGCTGCCTTGTGCAAAATTACCGGGGCTGAAGGGGCTCTCGATTACAGGATGCTGCTTCAACAATTCACGTTTGTTACAACAAAAATATAATAATACATTTTCGTATATATACACGCCAAGTTCTATTGCTGGATCATGGGCTGACCATGTCGTGTAGGGTCATGGGGGTTTTATTGCCATACTTTACCAGGCTGGTGAGTGCGGGTTGGTTTGTACAGACAGCGTAGATGTGGCAGCATATAAGTAAAGCATAATCATGGATTTGCTGCAATGCCCTCTAACGAGTAAATATAACGTTGATGTAATGAAATAAATAAGATTTGTGGTTGATTGTAAAATTGTATCTCATTATGAATTAGTAATAATGAACATATTCAATTGATCTCTGATTTGTTCAATAAATGTGGATTACATCATACTGGCACAGAATTGTATTCAGGTCTGTTCAGATCTGAAAAGACCAGGTACCATCAGACATTAAGCATGCATTCCTCATGATTATGATTATTGATATGCGATGGCAATATTTTATATCATAATACAACATCACACAGTCCCATAGACCAAGCCTGTTGACGCCTTGTGTTTACATCCCACAGATGTCTATAAGGATAGCATTCATTTATAATTATATTAAATCTAATGCGTTGTATTACTTTCGTATTACTTTCAAGACTACATTTTGCATTGTGTAATGCATTAGACTGTTTTGTTATATATATAGATACAATTAATTGATTTAAAATGACTAGGTAATTAATGTATATAATAAAAGTATAATTTTACACTTGGTGAAACCAGGGTATCCAGAGGTTGACAACCAAGGGGAAGAAGCAAAGCCAGATGGTGAAGTACTCCAAGAGAACTTTGTCACTCAGTTATAGATGTAACAACTACAACATTGAGTGAAAGAAGTAAGGTGATGGCACAGTGTGGTTTCATCAACAGCATTGTTCATGATTATCATCTCTTGACCTTGGCACTATAAGGGTGATGGCCTCGTGGATGGTGTTTGGTTGAAAATTGCTGATTCTTTGTAATATTAGTGGCAGAGCACACTAGCCATTATGTCATCCAGCTACACATTCTAATAAGCTTAGCGAACGAATGAAAATTGTTTCAGGAGTCCAAAGTGAAAATAATTTAAACTGCAAGGATCAATGGAGATTAATAAGTGGAAGAAAATAAATGAAAACGGTTCGTTGTATTCAATCCCATATTGTATGAAAGCCCTCTTAAAGTAATAATGTACCAATAGTTGTGTTCATCAATTGGAATTTCTTCTAGAGGTGTATACTGTTATAATTCTGCTTAAGCCTAACAATGCAAAAAAACATGAAAGTGAGTGTGGTCTTGAACAAGGGCAGGGAGTCAACAGCACCGTTGGATAGGTGCAGCGAGTTCCAGACTATAGTGATCTCCCACTGCGGTATTAAACTGAACACCTTGTCTTCTGGAGAGAAGTGTGGAGTATAGTAGAGTAAGATGAAAGCGGAAAGGAAGGCTTGTAGCCCATGGAGGAAGATGATGAGTGCAATGTGGAAATTGAAGTGGACTACTGGGGTTAACGTGGTCTCATTTTTCAGGTGCGAGTGAGAAATCTGGAAACCTCATTTTGGTTTATTTAGTATTTGGAGGTGAGCGAGGTTGTAGAGGAGACCGTTGAGATAGTTTGACTGGGGATGTAATGAAGGCAAGGATGCGGATTCTCAGCAAACAACTGGGATGAGGAAATATCACAGGCGAGTAATGTTGTCCAAATATAGGTACAATGCGATAAAGAGTTAAGATATGTGAGAAGAGTTTGAGAGTTCGATACGATTTTACAGTGTAATATGAGAGTTTAGGCTCATCAGGAGGTGCACGTTCAAACTGAAGTTTTCATTGGGTGTGGACTTCAGTTTCGGTAAAATGTATCTCCAGGAATTAATAACAATTCCATGATGAAGAGCACACAAGATGTGAGAGCATTTGGGATCATGGATTCAATGGTGGCATAGTGCCGGGTGGAAGTGATGATTGGGAAGGCCTAAAATATATATTGAGAATAGCAGCGAGTCAAGGATGGAAACTTGTGGGACACACAATGCAGGGGTTTTCTGCGATAAAGATAACATTTGTATGCAAACTGAGAAGGAGTGGGTTTTAGAGGTTACAGAAGATAAGAATACTGTCATCTCAATTGTTATGGTGGTGCTCAAGCAGGATGGAGTGCGTTATGATGTCAAAAGCAACCAAAAAAAGGTTAAATGAAACCATGAGTGAGATTGATCAATGACAGGAAAGGAGAGGGTCGAATACCACACAAAGGACAGTAATTTAAATGGAATGGGCTTGGCAAAACTCGGATTGAAGATAGGACGTAAGTATACAAGGATATTAGGGTCAAGTGTGGGGTTTTCTTTTTTGGTTTAGGAATAATAGCAGCAGCCTAAAGAGCTCACGGCATTACACTGCATGCGACTGAGTCATTGGTGAGGCTAGCAGAGGAGCCAGCACACATTGAGGTGGTAGCCAGATAGGGTGGCTTTAGAAAGTGAGTTGAGCTTAGACGCTGTGTGCTACAGGACTCAGCGAGACAGAGGATGTCAATAGTGCCCTGCAGGAGGTCGGAGATGAGAAGTGACTTCGAATTCATTTCGCGAGCACTGACGATTGTATGGTTAAACGAGGGTGGCTGCTGTATCTGTGGATAGCGATGCACCACTAACCACTGACTATCATGCACTTGTTAAGTGCTTTGACATGCGGTTGTATTTACGCGGTGAATACATTCACATTGCAATCTATACGCTGATAAAAATATATATATACATTATTGCAGCAAAAGCGTATGCAGACTCTGAGTGTATTGGTGGAAGCAGTCACTCAGTAGTGCATCATATACATTTTAAGTGATCTATGTTATAAGTGTCTCCCTGTGTCCTACTTCAGACCCTTGTATTGCTTTGCCCTATCTCTATGCCTTCATGTTTCAGGCCCTTAGCATCTGCTGTCATCTTCTGCACGATAACAGTCCATTTTCTAGACTATACCCCAGAAATGCAATGGCATATTTTGGTGCCTGAAGCTACGGAGAGGATATGGTCTGTGCATGCAGAGCAAGGCAAAAAATGAATTTCTAGCACACACACAGAATGACATTACTATACACACAGAAACACATACAATTATACGTACTACACATAGATTAGTATGGTTGGCTAGGTACGGTGTGAAAAAAAGTTCAACATACATACATAGAATATATTGATAGCTTTAAATGTGTTCAGAGTTTGCAAATAATAAAAGTTGCCCTGGCCAGCATTAATTATTTTGTTATAAACTTGCATTTGATGTATTTTTCTATGTTTCGATTTAAAGCTTTCGTGACTGCAGGGATTCATCTTCTGGGTTCTTTCGGTACAGTCACGTAGAATGGAGATAAAATAATTAAAATAATAACAGAATAAAATTCTCACGACGTTTCGGCCACAACACAAGTAGCCTTACATATATTATAATATATTATAATATATGTAAACTCCTTTGTCAAGGCGCTCTGTTCCTCCCACACAGCTTAAAAGACGCTGTCCATGCTTGGCAGTGTTCACTCAAGCGCTGTCTTCCGGACAGTCCTGTTTCTTCACCTGAGGAAGGCTACTTATGTTGTGGCCAAAACGTCGTGATAATTTTAGTCTGTTATTATTATTTTTATTATTTTATCTCCATTCTACGTATTTTTCTATGCTTTAAAGGAAATAAGACAAATTATATATCAAGAGGACATGCCATTTTAGTTTAATATAGCAATATTATAGCTAGTAATGAATATATTGCAATGTCTTCTCTACCTAGTACGTGATGTAGATATATGATTAGCTATTTAGTGCACATATGCAGAGGTTATACATGAAAAGATGAGCAATTACAAGACTGAGTACTGAATGCCGAAAAGCAATATTGCACTTTTCTGTAACTAGTGTCAATTAATTCTACATCCATCTTTATGGAAAAAGCTGCAACTATTAAAATATTAAAAATATATAAATATATTTGAATCTTCATGAGCATTTCGATTTTTCAAATGCAATTAGAAATCTTGCTAAATAAAACAATGATTGATGTGCTATTATTTCTATACGTTTTCATATAAAAGGTCATACATGAGCAAAATATATTCATGGTAAAGGTCCACCTTATACACCTGTTATGGTATATGTATGCATTATATAATTCATGGCAACAGCATCGATGCGGTGATCAGCAAGCACACTTTGCTATGAACCTGTTGACCTGAGTTCAGTTCCTGGCCACAGCTGTCATCAGTGGTGAGAGAAGGCCACAAGGCAGAACGTGAAAGGAGGTGACATTATGGTTAGGTGCCAAACAAGATAGTTTATGTATATATGTATGTTGAACTTCTTTTGTACCGTACGTAGCCAACCCTGCTAATCGGAGGTGCGGGGAAAAGACAACAAACTGAACACCAAAAGCAGTTCTCAATAAATTAGTTTTCAATATAGATTTAAAAGTGCATAGCTCTAGTAGCTTCCTATTATCGGTTGGAAGAGTGTTCCAGACGGCCACAGAATCGCATCTGCAAGCATGCATTGCAGTGACCATCTTTGTTCGATGGTTTGCCAAAAAGCTGCTACGAGGATGGCCATAATTTGCGTGATGGTCTATAGATGGTAAAGTCATAGGCAGAGGAAAAAGATGAAAGTGGTGATCCTGGACTTATACAGTTATGAGGAGACAAATCCAGCAATGAGGCAGCAGCAAGGGGGCAGCCTCCCATATAGAGAAGGTCGACTAGAGGTTTGGACAAGAAGGCCTGAGTCAATGAAGCAGGATAGTTAGGGCAGGGTGAGAGGGGAGAGTTAGACAGAAGTGAAGATGGCAAGGTGACCTTGTAGTTGATCCGGGATTGGACTGGGAGCCAGTGGAGGGATTTGAGGATCGGGTTAATTTGGTCTCGTCTATGGTTGTGGATGAAAAGCCTAGTTGCAGCATTCTGGAGTTTAGAGGAAGGGGATTTAGAGAGACTGTAAAAGTGGAGAGTTACAATAGTTGAGCTAAGATGTGGTAATGGCATGGATAAGAGTCTCAGCATTCTATTTTTTTTTCAAATCACAGTTGGTGAGCAAAAGCAAAAAGTTGAGAAAATATACAACAAAGGAAGTTCCTAAGTAAAAGAATACAGGATAAAACAAAAACTGTTACATCCAACAAATATACGAGTTCAATAGAGTATGAATGAGAGGAACAAAGGTTCCAGTAGAATCAATCATTGACAATCGGAGTGGTATCAAGGCATGCGATTCTTGAGAATGGCAGTAGTAGCGATAGAAGAGTGACGAGGAAGCAAATAAGCGGCGGCGTGGGTGTGATTTCAGTAAATCTGTGAGCGTTGGAGCATCAAATGTGATTTGCTTTAGATATGTGTCAAGCAGAGAAAGTAAACATGAGGAATTCCACCCCAGCTTCAGAAAAAAAAACATGTGCTATGTACCGTAGTAAACATGACAAAAACATCAAAAATGCATGATATCCTGTGCAGGTAGAAGTAGGAATTTCTGCTGCATTGGAGGAGAATGATAGCTTAGCATAAATGATGCCAGCTTGATGTCATAATTAAGAAGCAATACCAAACTGAAATTATTATTGAATGTGGACTCTGCACCGTTGTGGGAATATCCAGCTGGAGAAAGTGCATGCCAATGGAAGATGAGACCCTATGGATATTGACAGCAAGTTGTGGTCCATGAAGTCAATGGGACACGTAGAGTGGGATGACATCGGCAAAGCAGTGGAGGTGGAACTTGTTCAAGCTGGAGATGATTAAACAAGAAGGAGGTAGGCTGAAATAAAAAAAAAGAAACCGAGGATGAGACTTTGTGGAGCACCATAGAAGACAAGTGTCTAAGCAGAACATAGCCACTGTGTGCCGATAGAGGGATTCCCGTTGCTGCGACGCTTACCGTTCATCTTTACGCACCATAGGTAGGTCTCCGCATGATTTGAGGTGCTGCTTTGTTTAAACGTAATAATTTGTTTGCTATTTTTGCTGTCATTGTTTAAACCCAGATTTACCTTGAAAAACTGGATTCCCACCGCAATGAGGTCGTCAGTCAATTTTAGATTTGAAGCGTTCGTGACTGCAAGGATCCATACTCTTTGGTTCTATTCGGTAAAGTCACGTAGGTAAACAAAGTCACGTAGGTAAATTTTTTTATTTATTTTTTACCTACGTGACTTTACCGAATAGAACCAAAGAGTAAGGTCGTCAGTCACCCATCTATTATACTCCAGGTGGTGCTTTTTCCCCATACCTAGTCAGTCACTCACTGGTTTTTGCAACAAGAGGGAGGAGATAACTCAGCTGATCTGACTAAATACGTATTTGTGAGAGTAACATCCTCTTTTCTAACACAGAAGTATGAATCTTTACTGGTCACCACTGGTGGCGTGCGGTGGTGTTTTATTTCCGTTTGTTTCCGGTTATAACTTAAATTTAATCAGACCCATAAAATTCAGCTTATTTTAAATGTAAACGTATGCACAACCTCAAATATACATTTATTGGACAAATATATAAAGGACGCTTACATTTTTGTCATGTTCATTGGGAAGATAAATTTTTCTGAAAGGATGCACACATTTCCTAAACAATGTTTATTTGAATAAACGACATGCATTTGAATAAAACGTGAATTGCAAACCTGGTAACTGATAAACGTGAAGGAGGCAGCCTCGATCTCACTTTACATTTCCCCGACTATAGCCTAGTGGCAATGTTGTTACACATTACAACAGGTACTCAATTTAGGCTGAGTCGACCTAGGGGAGGCCCAGGACCGGTACAGATAATCGTCACTGGTGTTGGTCGTGAGCGGGAATCAAACCCAGGTCGTTGGGTTCGCAGCGCAGCACGCTAACCACGACACTACCACTCCCCAACTAGATGTATACATAATCACCAATGTCAGTTAGAAAATGCAACCTGAGCAAGTAATTTGTGTTTATTTATCGTTCTCTGTTTCTTCACCAACGTTTGATGAGTGTGAAATTATAATCCACATATGGGGTCTTGTTTGGAAGCAAATATATACTGTAATATAAATTTTACCAGTCAAGGCAAGCTCAGAAATGTTTAATCGGCATATGATTCACCTGTTTCTTCATGAAACCTTTCCGAAATATAACATGGAATTAATAATATCACGCACTTGTACCAATAAATCACACTGTGTTATTGTATTCTGTTCACACACTTCCACATGTTATTCCCATCGCAAAGCAAATCTGTGCACTTGCACGTATCACCCGTCTGCCTTGAGAGTGACTGTCAATCGAGTGAATTTAAGTGGAACTGCAAAAGTTATATGAGGTCCATGAATGTCCCACAAAAATATTGAGGACAGTTGGCAGCAGTCAGTGCAGATTCTCTTCCTCTGCAGGTGTCTTGAGGGAAAACTCAATGCGCACGTAAACGCTACCAGAAAACTGACGTCAAGTTTCGTGTCATGTATCTTGTAACGGTAACTTAGCTTGACTCTTCTATGAGCCTTAGGCATTTTACACTCAATCCTGAGGATCCAAAAAGCCATGCAGGTAGAGACTTACTGGACTCAAGAGAAGGTATTATAACCTCGGGTCACAGAGAGCACTCTAACATGGCCGCAAGACACCCAAGACACTCATTTGCTCACGATAAACAGGCTTGCGAGCATCGCATTTTATTCACGCATGACAACAACCCTTTAAAGGATTGCCTGCTGCACTTTGGTAAGTGATATACAATCATCTCCTACAGGAAATAACATTCAGGATAACTTCTCACTAAAAAATAAAACGTGTATACCTTTGGAGTGCAACATTTTTGTGTTGTACGAAAAAGCATGGTATGATGTATGTACGATATTGTTTTAATTAGCCCCATTACACGTAGCTATTACTAGGGTCGTTGCCATAGGGTGATACTGTGATATATCGTAAAATATAAGATACACATTATTCGTATCGTCCATTATTCAACGCATCGTTATATATCCAGATGAACATTACATATTATTGAGTATCTTAATTCTTGACAACAGATCTGTGAAATAAAAAAAGCAATTGAAGTTCTTGATATAGAGCATTATCACCCATTAAACGTTAATTTTTCTGCATAACAACTTAAATAATAAGCCTAGACCACTGATGTAGTATATTGTTTAATGTTGTTGTGTAACTGACATCACGTGCATTGCACTCATCACAGTAAAGCTACAATGATTAAGATACTTATGGCAGGCTTATATTGAGTGAATTGCAGTTGAATAACCTTTAAGTAATGTTTATTCACATCATAAATACCATAAAGTAAACACACATTAAAAAATAAAAATGTGAAATACATTAAATGATGAAAAAGGTTTACCCTTTGTGGTGTACATAGAGGTGTTGACGGTGTTCAAACACCAAATGGACACCAATTACTAAGCATATTGGCTGCGTTAATCACGCGTACTTGCCGTGTTTGATCTCCTGAACACCTGTGTTGATACTGGTCAAAGGGCCCTACAGTGACGCAAAATACGATTACAAAGATAAGGATAAATTGTCATCGTGAAAAGTGTGAAAATGTATATCGTACCTTAAATATTTCAGAAAGCCTAATATGTATCCTCTATTGTAGACCTGATACCGACGTTGGCATATATGTATATAAGTATAGCTGGGACAGACTGCAATATGTAATTTACCAAACATCCAAGCCAAAGCCTCCCCACAGGACACCTCGAATGTAAGTGTTACTCAATTACGCATTATGGGCCCATCGCTCAAGTCCTGTGGATAAACATAACTTCGATAAGGATCATGTTGTGTTAAGTATCGTGACTATTGGACGTCAAGGAACATTGGGGAACAAACGCAAAAACATGTGCACATGCGATTAATGTGTTAGTAGACCGTGCAAAATGCATCAAATGTTCCCTGCTGTCCCTCAACAGGGTACTTTGCACTGGCCGTAAAATTGAGTGTGATATTTGCTACTGAATCTCAAACATATAGATTTTCGATTGGGGGGGGGGGGGGGGGGGTCAATCACTTATACTATTTGCAAGAGCATGTTTCAGTCTGCAGCCTGCCACCAAAAGTCAATTAACAAATCACTAACAGTCACCAATAAACCTGGCTCAAGACAGAATTGTTTAAGTACTTGATTGGCCCCTGGAGGAATGCAATTATTAATTAAATGGCTCTGGATTTAAGCGCAGTTGCATTCACCACAAAGCGGTGATTTTTTTTAAAAAGAACATTAAACCGAAGTGAAAACTTCAAGAAGGTGTATCGCCACGCAATATTTTTTAAAATGGTGCACGCTGCCGCTGATGGGGTGGTGGGTGCAAAAAATCTGGCCTCTGGGAGTTGATGAGCAGTCACAGCTGATCTTGCCCACATTCATAGCGATCTACCGAAATTGATTCTCGAGCCTCTGATACCTTTTCATTTCCTCCAAACCCTTACCATTTCCGATTTGGGCCGCATTCACAGCGATAAACTGAATTTGATTTTGTATTGCGAATACCTTTCAATTCGCTGGAATCCTCACCATTGTTTTTTACACCCCCGGATGATTCTCTCCCTGCATCCCATTTCACTCTATCCCATTATGGCCCCACCACATTTTTACGTCGATTTCCTATTTATTGGCATCTGGGGAGACCAGCTCTGTTTACTTCCTTCCATTATCATTATTACAAAAAGGCAATTATCCTGATTCACCATTTTGTTCCTACCACTCGTGATCAGTACACTTGACTCACAAATTGGATGGTTGGGTGTTTCATATCTCGGTCAAAGGGTCAACTCAGTCAATCATTCCTCTGGGGGAAAATAAAACAAGTACCACTTTATGAGAAGTGATAACTCCAAATTTTTACACTTCAAGAAAACATCAGCAGCAGCGCTTACATACACTATGATCATTCTCTGGATACCTGTGACAGTCAGACCAATAAGGCATGGTTCGATTCAATATGGGAACCACATTGCTTCGTTACTTATTGCAACAATTTGGCTACAAACAGTCCTGTGGATCCATTGTTGTTTACTAGACTCTCTCCCTATATACACACATACCTGTAACAAATTGTTTCATGCCTGTGCAAGCGAGATACAGTTAGGGGTAATTGCTTTGACCAACACGAAACAGCCTGAGCCAAAGGATGTTTATCACCAAACACTGAAACTGCCCTGGTCTCTCCAGCATTTCAGAAGCTGGTCTATATGGCACTGCAAAAAATAGATTGAGAATTTGAGCCATGCTGGTAATGTGAAGAATATCTTATTGCATCTTTTTTCCCCCCCCCACAGTTAAGAACACCGATTAAACACGGTAATAATTCTCAAGACACCTGCCTACCTACGGGGACGAAAAATATCGCACTTTTACCAGTGTTTGGCTCTTTAATAATCCTTGCAAAATCTACATATGAAATACGAAAAAGGTACAAAAATTATAATCTGGTAATAAATGCTGTTAGCATACCACACAGAGAGGTCAAAGTTATCTATTAGATTTAATTTAAAAAAAGATCCATCGTTATTTTACAAAGAATGGATACTTTTACAAAGTGTTGTAAAGTCACGTAGAATGAGAATAAAATAATAAATTGATCAAATAAAATAACACAATAAAAGACACTCTACAAATCACACTTAACATTGACAGCAACAATGTCTACATCGGATTGTGAACATGCAGACAATATGACTACCTCTTCGGCTGCCACTATGTCGACCAAATGTAGGGACAATTTGATTTCCAAATTCAATCACCTCTCCAACAAAAAATCGGATCCACACACCGAAAAGATAGACGTCAACAAAGTCGTAATTAATCGCAATTAGATTTGAAATCCGTTTTAGCTAAAGGTCTAAACTTTGCTGTCACACCGAGACACATACCGGTTAATGATATCATTGCCCATGTCGACGTTGCACTCAAGGGCTTGAGTCACATCTCTGCAGACGTAGCAAGATCTGAAATCGCTGCAACCCTCAAAAACGCTAAGTTGCCACCCAGCAACATCAGCAAAGATGAACGCTTTGAATTATCTCAATTAAAAAAGAGAGATGATATTGTCGTCCTCTCAGCCGACA
Organism: Petromyzon marinus; assembly: GCF_048934315.1. Taxonomy (NCBI): domain Eukaryota; kingdom Metazoa; phylum Chordata; class Hyperoartia; order Petromyzontiformes; family Petromyzontidae; genus Petromyzon; species Petromyzon marinus. The sequence goes on from NC_133671.1 coordinate 11,647,611, forward strand.
AGGGCAATGCCACTGTCATCATGGACAAAACAGAATATAACAACACAATTCAAGAACTACTCAACGATGGCAGCTATACAAAAATAAAAAGAGATCCCACCAACAGCCTGGTTACCAAAACGAACAAAATCATCTCTGATTCAACAGCATTAATTGATCAGACCAAACAGTTCTCGTTGAAACCCTCTGCTGCCAGACCACCAAGATTATATGGCCTTCCAAAGATACACAAAGAAGATACACCCCTTCGTCCCATCGTCTCTACTATCAACTCCCCCACCTATAAACTGACACGTTTTCTTGCTGATATACTGCGACCTTTTACTGGAAAAACCACCTCTGCAGTACTAAATTCTACTCACCTGGTATCGACAATCAAAGGCATTTCCCTGTCCCCAGATGACCTGCTTGTCAGTTTTGATGTGGTGTCCTTGTTCACCAAAGTCCCGGTACCTGACACCATCGCTATCATTGAAAACCTGGAGAATATATAGAGTTTATTGATAACATTGAGGTATTCTTAGTTTTTTCGGTAAAGTCACGTTGAAGGGAAACAACAAAATAATAAAATATATATAAAACAACAAAAAATTCTCACGACGTTTCGACCATAACTCAAACGGTCATCTTCAGGTGTGTTATGGTCGAAACGTCGTGAGAATTTCTTATTGTTTTATATATATTTTATTATTTTGTTGTTTCCCTTCAACGTGACTTTACCGAAAAAACTAACAATATGAATTACTGCAGTCACGAAAGCTTTAAATCAAAACATTGAGGTAATTTATATTTTAGTTTTTTATTGGTTTACTATATAGTATTCATTATATAGTGTAGTGTATACCCAGTTACTGTGAATAGCTCAGATGTGTAGGCTTTGACTTTAACATAGCCATTTCTGTGACCAGTCACAAGCTAATCACTCAGTTATTTCAATGCTAAATTCTCCCAGTTATTTCAATGCTAAATTCTCCTGTTTGATTTGTACTAGGTGCCTCTGTGAATGTGTATGCTTTGACTTTAACATAACCATTTCTGTGACCAGTCACAAGCTAATCACTCAGCTATTTCAATGCTAAATTCTATGCTAATTCCTTTGTCAAGGCGCTTTGTTTCTTCTCACACAGCTTAAATGTCGCGATCTCAGCGTGGCTTTGTTCGCTCCAGCGCTGTCCTCCAGACAGTCTCGTCCCTTCATCTGATGAAGGCCGCTTGTGTTGTGGCCGAAACGTCGTGAGAATTTTATTGTGTTATTTTATTTTATCAATTTATTATTTTATTCTCATTCTACGTGACTTTACCGAAAGAACCAAAGAAGATGAATCCTTGCAGTCACGAAAGCTTTAAATCGAAATTTAAAGTGTTGTAATTTGAGTGTTATTTATTTAAATTGTGTTTGATATCGAATAATGTCTCCGTGTCGTTAGTGGAATACATTAAAGATGTAACAATGCATCGAGTATTATAAATTCTCAAGCTCATAAACGACACACATCAATGTTGTATGGAAGAGTCCGTGTTTTTTGTTGTAAATGTATGTTGTGAGTTGACATAACCCTTAACCCCCTAGAGGCCGCTACATCCACCCCAATGTGAAAAAGGGAATGTGTTCTTTCATAGAATCACAACCTTAAATTTCAACAATTCATCATCATCTGGTCAGTTGGAGATGGTTAATCATTAATCATCGAGTTTAAATATATAAAACTTCTGCTTCAATAATCACTGAAGTGTTAAGTAAAAATTAATAATAATAAAACAATGTTTCATATTCTTTGGGTCTTTTGGTAAAGTCACGTAGATATAATCTAGATTTGAAGTCACGTAGGTATAAAATAAAATAAATCACGACGTTTCGATTGCAACACAAGCGATCATCATCAGGTGGGAAACCACAGCAAGAAAAATGTTTTGCTGAAGTGGGAGAGAGATGCCGTGGTAAGAGGTCATATAGGTAAGAAAGGGAGGAGGGGCAAGGGGGGAGAGAGAGGGGGGTATGGGGTAGGGGAGCGCTGCGTAAGCGCTAGGAGGAGAGGGGACGCGAGGCTGGGGGGGGGGAGGAAGTGGGCGGAGCTAGAAGTGGGAGGCCGAGAGAGCTGGGCATGCGGGGGAGACGTTAACTCGGAAAAATAGACTAGTATCTGGCAAATATGATAGACAACAACCATAAAGCAGTTAGGGTTTTACCTGGTTAATAACATCCTTCCAATGATTGCTCAGTTTGTATCCATCTTCTCGCTTGAAGTTATGTCTATGTTTATATATCTGGATGGCTTCATGAACAAACCTTTGATAGTAGCTCGAAGGTTTGCAGAGTACCTTGGTCTCGGACAACACAATATCATGTGAGCCCACAGCATTATAACAATGGTTAGCTACGGCAGAGGTATTGGTTCTGCCATGTTTCAGATCTGCCTTGTGTTCGCAGACACGGTCCGAGACGTCGTTTCGTTTCATCATGTTGATAGGTTCAAATAAAATAAAGGCCTTTAGAGGATAACCCCCTGTTCCTGATGACTACCACTTGTTGTGATCGAAACGTCGTAGATTTTTCTTTTGTTTTTGTTATTTTCTTGATAGGATGGATGGTTACTTTACTAATATGCTTGCTTCATCAACATACATTGCATCACATCCCACATCACAAGGAATGTTGTTGCCATGGTGTAATGCTTAGCACGCTGGACCTACAATCCAGAGGTCGTTGGTTTCATTCAATCTCCTGTCGTGGCAGCTAAATGAATAGGACAGGTTTCTTAAAGCCACCCCTCGGTGCCCCCCCCCCCCCCTGCCTCCGCCCCCCAACTCCCCACCTCTATCCATTCAGCAGTATAAATGGGTTCACCACAATTAGTCGATCAGCAGGTTGTGTGTGGTGGGGTAAAGAGTGGGTCCTCCACGCGACGGGGCCTTTCTAGAGCCCGTATTAGCAAAGGCCCTTCCACCAGCGGTGGCATGAGAAAGTAAGTTCAGGGTTGCACCTTTAAAATGTTTTATACATCATATGACCACTCAACTAATTAAGTCCTCACATTGACATTTATGCAGCAATGCATATTGTGCTTACTGCAGCACAATTGCATCAGGCATTGTTTTCAGTAACTGCATGTCTTTTCATATTCAGAAAATGCTATATTCAGTGGCTTATTCAACTAGACTTCACACTAAGCTGATGTCTGGCTCAAAGAGACAGAACAAGCAGTGCTCAGTGGTTCATTATTACTCTTTGGTTCCATTCGGTAAAGTTACGTAGGTAAGAATAAAACAACAAAAAATCACGACGTTTCGGCCACAACAATCTGAATTGCCTCGTGAACAAATCTCTGATTTACAAACACAGACAAATTTCAACCGAGAAGATGGTTTCAAATTAAGCAACCATTGGAAAGATGTTCTAAATCGAACCAAACATTAAACTAATTTTCAATGGTACAGTATATTTTTTCAAGTAGTGGTACCCCAAACTTTCGCAGCTTCTTAAAATTCCCTTTTCACACCATCAATATGTTAACTCCCCCTCCCCCCCTCGCTGGCCTGCACATGTTCACCCCCTCTACACCGTTCATCATGCTAAGTCCGCCAATTAAATGCTAATGTTTATGCTAATTCCTTTGTCAAGGCACCTTAATTCCTCTCACACAGCTTAAAGGTCGCGGTCTGAGCTTGGCTGTGTTCACTCCAGCGCTGTCCTCGAGACAGTCTGGTCCCTTCACCTGATGAAGGGCACTTGTGTTGTGGCTGAAACGTCGTGATTTTTTGTTGTTTTATTTTTTACCTACGTGACTTTACCGAATAGAACCAAAGAGTATGGATCCTTGCAGTCACGAAAGCTTCAAATCTAGAATTGGTTCATTATTATATGATGCACAAGCAAAAGAATATGCATCCCCCATGCTCATATAAGGATTATGCAGTACTCCACTCAATCAGTGTTTCTGAGCCATTGATGTAAATTCCACATTATCAGAGTTATGCATTATAACTGGTCTAAGTGAACAGCACAGGATGTTTTCATTATTTACCGTGCATCCAATATGCATCAAGTAATCGATAGACAGCTTCTCTTGTGCAAGTTGCACACATATCCTATTATAGTCCATGCATGTGGAGCTAAAAGCACAATCTGGCATTGGACATATTATAAAAAATGTGTAATGAGCTATGCAGATAGAAATGAACACGAACTCGTTTTTTTTAATTAACATTTACACATAATTCATTAGTAGCCTGTTTGGAGCACGACGATTCCTACACTATACTGGGCCAAATGATTTCTTGGCAGCTCTTTGACAATTGCTGGCCAAAACCGTGCCCAGCCAAATCCGAATTCTAAATTCAACAAACAAAGCAAAATTATGGTTTGTGAACTACCAATGAAAACCAAGTATTGATCACACAGTTGCAGTTCTGTTTATTAAATACCAATGGAGCACTTACATGAAGTGATGTTCAGTTCATAGAACAGGGAAATTAGCATTGGCAATATTATTTGTATGAATGTTTAACTTATTTCGCACCACACGGAGCCAACCGTGCTCATCCGAGGTAAATGTAAAAGCTAAATCCCACATTTATACTGATTCGAATTTTTTTAAAAGTTCTGGTAGATAGTACATAACTTAAGATGAATGCCTAAATTTCAATTTGTTTTGAGATAAACTTAATTTGTGACGCTAGTAGGACAATTTAAAACACTCTATTGACGTAAATGTTTTAAGGAAGATGCACTATGGATGAAATATAAGTTTCACTAACAGCTAAAACACATGATTAGCAGTCAGTGCACTGCATTATAAACTAAAAAAAATGGAATTTAATTCTCATCCACAGGTAAAATAAGGGGCAAGGGATACCTGAACCAACTGGTATTGATCAGTGTGGTGAAGTATAGCCAAACAGTGCCAATTACCAAAAGGCACGAGAAGGTCTTCATGCAACATTGAATCCACAGAGGGATGCAAATTCTGATCATAAAGTTTGTCATATGGCTATTAATAGAACATTTATATGCGCAGCTATTTGAAAACAAACAGGGTACCTACCAAACGAAACGTTAACCACGAAGCAGTCTACAATTGAACCATGAATTACACTTTCAAGACTAAATATACACGACAGCAAAGGATGGCATAAAGGGGGAACACTTTAGTTGTCCAAGCAAATAAATGGCCTGTGGGCAAGTAACAAGACTGGCCGTTTTCATTTTGCTCCGACCATCGGGAGCCACAATGGTAACTCACTCTGAAAGTCTACGTTTGCAAAAGGGAGACTCTTATTAAGCAAAGAGGCAGGAAATACACTGGATTACAGTGACAGATCGATGCAATGGTGTCAATGCACACCATTTCTCCCTCTTAGAATATAAATACAATTTATTATTAACATTTATTTCACTGGATTAAGTGACCAGCTTTATTTATGTAGCCTGATTGTTGATGACCTTGTTTAACCTCAGAAGGTAGGCTGGCTTCAATCGGAATGGCAGACATCCTTCCCGGACCTTTTTGGCCATCAGCAGTGCCATTTCATTTATTATTCAACAGTATCTGAAAGAGATATTTCTCCCGCGGCTCTAAAGCTATATCCATACCTTGTTGTTCCTTTCAATACGTGTTATATTAGCAGAATGGCTTGGCTGCTGACAATATAGGCTGTTGTGAAGAAGGACCTTGCTGTCCGCATATATATAGAAGACACATGCTGCATTTTATCCACTACAAGTAAAACTTTACCAATGTTTGGTTCACGATGTAATGTCACATTTTCAAAACGTTACTTATTACTAATCTAGTATGGATATGGCAATAAAAGATATGACACACTTATGTGAGCCTTATATGGGCATACACAGTAATTGAAATGGAAAATTAGAAGCCCCGATGTGAATGCATATTCATCCTGCAGTGGATGTTTCCCACTGTGGTATGGGAATAGAAACTATGTGCCGGTTAACAACCATTGTTGTTCTGAGAAGTGCCGACATGGCATAGTGTCAGATACCAGTGAATAAACATCGCCAAACCCACTGAATCTGTTGTTACACGGCATCGTTTGTATGTCACTGTCAAACTTGCCACATCCACTGCGTGAAGCGCAGTCTGTATACAGATGTATGGCAATGTCTGAAAACGCTTTAGAAATTACTGAAATTTCACAAGGTAACAGATATTTAATTTCAAAGAGGCTATTCTTGTGTATGGCAATATGTTCAAAGATAAACCAAGGTCACGCATATCTTACAGACATAAGCATCAGACCATATTGCGCCTCTGTAATTTAATTCATGAACAATTTCTGGCATATGGCATAGGGTGTCAATTTGATTGCAAAAAAATTAAGTGAAAAATATGCACACTACGTATGTGATGCATTGTATGAGCATGTACAGTGCAGTCGTTGTTTTTTAAGAAAACCTCCATAGGCATATCCTATTCAGGGATGCAAATGTGCAGAATTTTTACAAAAGTACAAAATGAAATTGACGCTTGAGTATAGTTACACTTTAGTCTTTTGGAAAGAATAAATGACAAGCATTATGACACACTGGGGGAGAAATAGCCTCATACACTCAACCTCATGTCCTGCGAGTTGTACAATGTTCTGCTTCTGACACCGGCTCTATCATTCGGTCCCTCCATTCACAATAAGAACGGTTCTACCTACCACATTATATGTCAGGCCAAATTCTGCCATGAAAACAATAAAAGGATAGAGGCAACAATTGTATTAGATTTAGTTGTCAGTCCCTGTTTAACTAGTCCTGCTTTCATGCCCATTTGATACACTTCATGCCATTAATATAACAAACAAAACTTATAAAATTCGTCATTTAAACCAGGGGGGGGGGTGCTATTATAGGAGATGTTTTGGGCAATGGTCCGTATTCATAGCAGAAAGATGGCCATCAATATAGGTCAATGTAGGTCATAATGCAATGAAGGCACAGACTTCATACATGCTAAAAGTCTGTCTTTAGACCATTCGTGAGCCATTTTCAGTTCAAAGGAGTTATTTTGATTTACGATGCAGCTAACACAACCTTGCACATTTGCCTCATAGGTTGTAAGAGTTAAAGGTGCGCATATAAACAGTGGGGTAATGCAAGGTACCCAGTGTGCCACTTGATGGAGAACAAGAAAAAAACACAGTAAAGGATCTGACCGTAAAGAATACATTTTACCAAGAATGTTAAAGTTACTTTTTAAAAGTCTATACCGTGCGCAAAGCATGAGTAAGCATCACTCTTTGTTCTTTCGGTAAAGTCACGTATAAATAAAAAATAATAAAATAACAATAGCGTACGACGTTTCGGTTGCAACACAAGCAGCCATCATCAGGTACAGAAGGGCTAAATTTACGAGAGAGAGGAAACACATAACCCCAGATGTATATACAGACACCCAAGTAGGGGGGAGCTAACACAGATACAACAGGGTACAACAGAGAGAGAAGCATACCAAACAAACAGGGTTTAGCAAAATTTGGAAACCATATAAAGCAACACAGACGGTCGGTCAAAACACAATTAACGCATAGTCTGGTTGATTACGCTATTTCAAAGATTGTTAAATTGCAAGTTAAGTATGAAATTTAAAATACAGACCGCGCACACACACATAGACATCCAAGTAGAGTGAACCAGCACAGACACGCACACAGTGAAGTCGCCTTAAATAGGCAGAGAAGGTGAGGCTAAGAGACAATGGGACAAATTAGCATGAGGTATGCATGGAGCAAAGGGGGCGCGGCAGCACACACTCGGAAACACCAAGGCCCACACACAGGCAGAGACAGCACAGAGACACAAATCCAAGCCAAGACACAAAGGCAGATGCACAAGCAGAGACAACACAAAGACACAGACCTCATACCTCCCCGTAGAGGTGGTTCAGACTTGATTGGAAGCTTTCGTGACTGCAATAATTACTCTTTGTTTTTTTCGGTAAAGTCACGTATAAATAAAAAAATAATAAAATAACAATAGCGTACGACGTTTCGGTTGCAACCAGACTATGCGTTAATTGTGTTTTGACCGACCGTCTGTGTTGCTTTATATGGTTTCCAAATTTTGCTAAACCCTGATTGTTTGGTATGCTTCTCTCTCTGTTGTACCCTGTTGTATCTGTGTTAGTTCTCCCCTACTTGGGTGTCTGTATATACATCTGGGGTTATGTGTTTCCTCTCTCTCGTAAATTTAGCTCTTCTGTACCTGATGATGGCTGCTTGTGTTGCAACCGAAACGTCGTACGCTATTGTTATTTTATTATTTTTTATTATTACGTGACTTTACCGAAAAAAACAAATAGTAATTCTTGAAGTCACGAAAGCTTCGAATCAAGTCTGAACCACCTCTATGGGGAGGTATAAGGTCTGTGTCTTTGTGTTTGTCTCTGCTTGTGTATCTGCCTTTGTGTCTTGCCTTGGATTTGTGTCTCTGTGCTGTCTCTGCCTGTGTGTGGGCCTTGGTGTTTCCGAGTGTGTGCTGCCGCGCCCCCTTTGCTCCATGCATACCTCATGCTAATTTGTCCCATTGTCTCTCAGCCTCACCTTCTCTGCCTATTTAAGGCGACTTCACTGTGTGCGTGTCTGTGCTGGTTCACTGTAATTGGATGTCTATGTGTGTGTGCGCGGTCTGTATTTTAAATTTCACACTTAACTTGCAATTTAACAATCTTTGAAATAGCGTAATCAACCAGACTATGCGTTAATTGTGTTTTGACCGACCGTCTGTGTTGCTTTATATGGTTTCCAAATTTTGCTAAACCCTGATTGTTTGGTATGCTTCTCTCTCTGTTGTACCCTGTTGTATCTGTGTTAGTTCCCCCCTACTTGGGTGTCTGTATATACATCTGGGGTTGTGTTTCCTCTCTCTCGTAAATTTAGCTCTTCTGTACCTGATGATGGCTGCTTGTGTTGCAACCGAAACGTCGTACGCTATTGTTATTTTATTATTGTTTATTTATACGTGACTTTACCGAACAAAAAAACAAAGAGTGATTCTTGCAGTCACGAAAGCTTCGAATGAAGTCATGAGTAAGCATGTTAATGTTATGCAGCGTACATCGACTGCAATAAATGCTTAAACAGAAACGAAAAACCACTGCACGAGCACAACCGTTTTGAAGTAGAATGGTAATAGAAAAAAACATTCGGAAGATTTAGGTACACATTCGAAATATATACGATCAACTAATATCCAGTGTATTTTGCACATTTGTTAATTGCCATCGTGAATGAAATAGGTGCTATCTATGTGTGCAGACATAAAAAAACAGCACGGCCAATATGTAACCAAATTCCCAACAAATACCAATTCAGATTTGCATACTAATTTTAAGTAATCCAATGCTTCGAACAAACATACTCTTGATATATAAATAACCCAAGGGTTATGAGAATCCTATTTGGATGTCCTCGTGTATAGAAGTTTCTGTGTACTGGACACAAACACATTCAGTCCATATGCAGAGATAAACGATCGTACGTGTGAAATGCTACATCCCAGAACTATGACCCAACATTTTGTTCAGGCTCAACAGCAGCTGTGTTTAATGCATGGCGTGCCTATTTTGTACAGCACTGCACAGGCTAAGTCAAATAATTTTGTGAGCTGAAGAGGCAGCAAAATAATTGTGTGCAGATCAGAAATACACGATAGTAATGTGTAAATATATTTAAAATGATTTTCTACAACAACATTTAAGAGGAGTATCAGTATACCTTGCATGTCAAGATGACATACCAAATATTGCAGACATTTTGCACCCATCACATGCATGTGTAGTGGAGTAGGAAGGTGCGTAGCACAAACAGCGTGATTACATGATCACACAGACAGTACGGGTTATCTTGGGTCAGTCTGTAGTGAAGGCGAATACAGTGCAGGTTATGTTGGGGCAATTAAGCTGGGGTAGCCGTGGACGGCTGTGATTGGTTGGTGCTGTTGCCGGGGCTGGAGAGGCGTCTGGAAGTCTGGCGAGAAACAGGTGACGGTCACGCGGAGAGCCGTTGGGACGCGGATTAATTAATTGGGGGTGTAATGAGAGCAGGTATAAGAGTGGGAGTCGGAGTCAACAGAGGAGACTTGAGTTGAAGGGAGTTGAGCTTGGAGATGGGTTGAAGTTGATGAGCTTGGGAGAGTTGGAGTGAAGCTTGGGAGAGTTGGAGTTGGAGTGCTGAGTGCAAAGACGCTGTGTGTGAAGTCGCTGTGTGCGAAGTCGCTGTGTGCGAAGACGCTGTGTGCGGAGTCGCTGAGTGCGAAGACGCTGTGTGCGGAGTCGCTGAGTGCGAAGACGCTGTGTGCGGAGTCGCTGTGTGCGAAGACGCTGTGTGCGGAGTCGCTGTGTGCGAAGACGCTGTGTGCGGAGTCGCTGAGTGCAGAGTCGCTGAGTGAGGAAGTTGAAGGTGGAGAGACCATAGTGACGGTGATAGCGGAGAACAGAGATGAAGCAGTTAGCAGTGGAGAGAGCATAGTGACGGTGATAGCGGTGAACAGAGATTAAGTAGTTAGCAGTGGAGAGAGCATAGCGACGGTGATAGCGGAGAGCGGAGACGAAGAAGTTAGCGGCGGAGTAAGCGAAGTAATCGTGGGGAGTGGAGAGACAAAGGTGGCGAGCGAGTCGAGTGAAGCACGGCGAGCGAGCCGTGGCGACCAGGATACTGTGGAATGTGGAGGCAATGCTGAGAGTTGTAAATAAAGCGGTGTTCGAAGAAAGACGCCGTGTGTGAAGACGCTGTGTGCAGAGTCGCTGAGTGCGGAGTCGCTGAGTGAGGAAGTTGAAGGTGGAGAGAGCATAGTGACAGTGATAACGGAGAATAGAGATGAAGCAGTTAGCAGTGGAGAGAGCATAGTGACGGTGATAGCGGTGAACACAAACATACGTAAATTATTTTTACATGTTCTTATAAATGCTCAGTCAAGTAATTAGGTACCTATACATTATGTCTACACAATTAAATGAAATAATTTCTAAAGGCAGCACAGCAGGGTCGCTATATGTTTCATTGCATTGACCCTTGAGTCAAATTTGACCAACACAATATTTGGGTATTGAAATGTATGTATTTCAAGCAAAAAGGGAAATCCTCAGAAAAGACAATGTGGTCAATTCCATTGGGCTAATGCCTTTAATGGTACGCTCAGAGGAAACCTCATTGACCCACTATGGTATGCAGCTGTTGCTGAGCAGATACACCTGCATTTCACATTTCTATAAATTCATTGGTAATCTCAGAGTAGCATAATACGGCAACTGTATGTAGTGCCTAACTTTGGTGACTGCATGATTAACACATTCCCCTGTAAGATGGGCAATTGCAAGGGTTCACCAATTTATTCCCACCGAAACCCAACAGATATTTCCATTTACTTTTCACGGTGCCATTTTGCTTCGAAGTACTGTAGATGTTGAACGTCCCGTTGCAATATTTCTATGAACAACAATTTAATGGATCTGAAAAGTTCGTATAATATATAAACAATACTGTCATAGCTTTTGAATAAGTTACACAGGATGCACCCACATATACAACAATGTGCCCGATTTGACCAGCTCTCCGAAGCTAAGCAGTGTGAGCCTGGATAGTGCCTTGATGGGTGACCAACCTAAAAAAGGTGTATTATAATTCTGCTGAACTGAGCAGCAGAAGACATGGCATAGCATCTACTGTTGTACTATAGTATATTACAATTCCTATGCTCCCCACCTTTATCATCCCATAATCACTAACGTGATGAAGTATGGGAAAATAACCCCCACAAGCCATATGGCATGGGAAGGCCTTCTTTCAGTAGTGGGTTGAGAAAAAATCCAAAGGCTGTGCCTGTACTGTACCTGCAAAGAAACATTAACATTTGCCAGTTGAAGAAATGCCCTGCGTGTAATTGTGTAGGTGATTTGTTGATAAGTTACCCTGCGGGAAAACAATTGATATAAGGTAGATTTTATAATAGGTAAAGCTGAACATGTAGGTGTGTTGGTATGGGTAGGGAGCACCAGTATAACTTTCACAATATCAAGATCTTTAAATAGTACTAACAAAGTGATGGAGTGCTATTTTAAACCATTTAAATATCTCAAATGGCCTACGAAAACATTTTCAAGGCAATAGTTGCATAGTAAGCACCAACCATTTTACAGATACTGTGTGCTCAAAACTCTCATTAATAGAACATTAATTAAAATGTTATATTTTACATACATAATGTATATTTAACAGGCAATATATATTTGCATAGCACTTGCAAACATTAGGGGCCAGGATAGGGCAGGACTAAACAACATGTCATTACGCCAGACAAATTAATAACATGTTTCTCAAAGTATACTGAATGTACTCCAGGGGATGTAATGCATGCAATGCAAGAAATGCAATGCATACCTCCAATAGCTGCAAAACACATACCTTCAAGATACATAAATATACATCTGACCATGGGGCCAATTGTTGATGAGGTCGGGCATACGAAAAGCAGTGCCTTTATGTGAGTAAAGATCAGATAATAGTGTTAAGATAACACAATTAGTTTATTTTAACATTAGTGCATTTGTGTTCTGAATAAGGTTTTTAGTATATATATTTCCACCTAGGCATTTTACAATATGAAAGTGAGGGTATTTTGACGACTCTATCACCATAGCCAGACATCTTAGAAGAGGAATCATAACACACGTTACCCCATCACACAAAAAAAACCTGCCAATGGTGTATGGTGTACCCTTTTACACTGCTGGGTGGACAGAGGCGCGGGGTTGTTCGGAAGCTGGCCCATTGTTTCAACTGCCGCACCGGGAGATGGAATTTAACTGGTGACCTCTGGATACCAAGTTCAGTGCACTAGCCATTGCACAATGGAAGCGGCCAATCCCCATTTACTATTAGTTTTTACATGATGAAATACTCAAGGATAAACAACATTGACAAGAATACCAGTTGCCGCTTGCAATTGGAGAATTGCAATAAAGAGTGCCACATTGGCTGTGAGAATAGGGCATCACAGTAAGTAATTATGTTTTCCCCCCATCCTTTAGTCTACCACAGCCTGCGGATTATATCGAGTAACTTGAATAAGTTTTCATTGGAATACAAAATATTGTCTTTGATGTCAAAGACAGAGTAGGAAAGTGAAAACAGCTGTATTTATTTGTGTTGATATTAGAGCTAGGTGATTCTCACGACACCTAGACTGGCACCACAATTCCACTCTTAGAATTAAACTTAATTTATAATGGAATCAGAATCGTCGGGTGGGGGTGCGGGTGGAGTGTGGAGCTCAGCATAACATTCAGACAAGAAGGCCTGTGGTGGCCTGGCCAGGAATCCCTATTGAAAGTATAAACAGTGGCGAGTGCAAGGAACTGGTGGAACTGGTATAATTCTACCCCTTTTCTGGCATTGTATTCAGATAACTAGGACGACCCAGGACCACCATTATCGCCAATCTGACCATCTGGACAACCACCAGGACCACTAAAACTACCCATTGGCCTACTGGGACCATCACTGGAACCACCATGCCACTGGGATTCTATTCACTCAAAGTTGATATATTAATTCATGTAAATATTTATAAATACATACACAAATGATCAATAATATATGTATGTGTTTATGTATTTTTTACGAGAATTACTAATATAAGAATCCCAATTCTTGTAGGAATTGTCCAGGGTAAGATCGTGTGAATTGCCAAGCTCTAATTAATGTGGTATATTACAAGTTAGACTTAATAAAGGGTTGTGGTTGTGGCTGTGGGAAGTAAAAATCTGTTATATGCTACGTTAGCAAACTCTCTTCCTCTATCTAATATGTCCAACAAAGTGAATTCATATTTGATGTAGGCTAATGTATTCATATATATTGCCTGACAAAAATATGAAGGGTGGCAAAATAATTGTGAGAGTGTGATACTAAATAAGTCACACCATCCCATGCTTCTTTTCAAGACTAATCCTTTGCTGATAATTATACGTAAAAAAACTGTTAGTGTGGGAGTTGCCATGGCGGGAAGATGAGTGGTACATTTGACGATGTGAAATTTTATCAATCACACTGAAAGAAAAAAAATAATTAATGCCCCGCATAGTGAAGCGTGCATAATTGTTAATATCTATTGTAAAAACTGCTTCAATTGCACTCTAAAAAAAAACTTGATTTTGCTGTTGCTTTTTGTGACTAAATCTGTCGTCTTCAATTGTAAAAATTTTCCGAGAGCTACTGTGCAGACATGAATATGGTCTTCTGTGGCTGTTTCTTTTACTAGAAATAGGTGTGGTGATTAATTTTCATAGCGGTAAAAGCATCTGTTCTGGTCTCAATATACAAGTTCTGAGAGCACCGAGACTGCTTCGCGTTTTAAAACAAAATATTTTCTCACTTTTGTTCACAAATATGCATGTCAAAGGTGAAAAAACGTAAAAGGTAAAATTGCAGCCCTGCATTTGCTCGCTCACGCTTCTTCTGGCAGAGAGTTCTACACTATGGGGAGCTCTTTAGAGCCCCTCTGTGTGGGTATTTGGCCTTCTCTTCCACACTGGCCAGGTCGCTTGGAAGAGATGTAAGTAACCTACACGTTAACCTAGCACCTGCCGATTCATGTGTACTGCTGGTGAACAGAGGCAGGGGCTTTTAAGAAACTTTCAGGATTGTTTCAACTTCCGCACTGGGATATCGAACCAATGACCTCTGGATTCAAAATCCAGTTTGCTAATCATTATGCCGCAGCAAAATAAGGTAGGTGCTCTGATCTTGATATTTTTTGATATAAATGCATGGAATGGGGAATATAGAAAACATTATTTTATCACTAATTTGAAAAAATAATCTTCATTCATACATACGTGAAATATATATTTAGATTTCACTTAGAAATGTATCTATATATTTCCCGGGTAAAATTTTAAAACATTAAAAAAGAGGTTTTTTTTTTATTCTCACAAAAATACCAAAGTAGTTGGTGAGAGTTTGTCATGGTCATACACTTCGACATTTGAGGATGTTGACATGATGGTCACTATCTGTGCCAGATATACACTTTCATTCTGTGCGTGATGCACACATCTGGGAGCATTGCTTTATTTCCTGCAAACAATGAACATGATGACAAATCGCATGGGATGAATGATGCCTTGTCCAAAAGTAGCAAAAGCTCCCACATATAAAATTGTGCAACTGTTGGAGCAAGTGCTATAAGCGAGCACCTATTGAAGCCAGCACAGAACATGATCAGGCTATGTGGTTTGCCTTTATCTCCCCAGTTGCGACGACACACCATACAACGTACTTAATTGTGGCTGAGTTGAGGCTCAGGACCAGTTCATATGTTACTTGCCTGTTATGTTAGTCGAAGCTGTGAATCCAACTCGGGTCGCTGAGAATCCACCACTGCACCACCACTCCCCTTCCACAAATGGTACCCGAAAAACACCTATTGCCATTATAAGAGTGATTAAAGAGTTCCTAGAGATGATCTTGGCAATATAGGTTGTTAGAAATAATCATGTCTTTACATTTATGAAGCCACATATGTATGCTAAGATTGATAACAGCAATAAGTGCAAGGCAAGGTTCCAATAGCTTTTTAATTCGTTATTTTAGAATAAAAAACTGTTAATAATGTTGCATACTTTGTCAATTCACTGGTAAATGAAGACCTCTCCATGCCATTACAGTCATGCGTATTGTTAAACCATACTTCACTATGCGGGTCAGCGCAGGTTGGTTTACTAATAATATACATTTACATTTGTAAGGTGCATTTTATCTGTAATTCCCATTGTGCCATGTATGGAAATCAGGATATATATACAGAACCTAGGTAAACGGCCAAAACTAAGGGGTAAAGGCCAATGTAAGGAGGTAAGTTTTCAAGACAAACTTAAATATATCGAACAACTCTGTCATATTAATGAAGGAAAAGGATTCCAAAGCTTGGGAGCTGCACTGGCAAAAGCACCGAACACCCCAGGAAATTAGCCTTGACTTCAAAGTACTTAGAAGTATATATCACTCACCACTGACTTAAACTATCTCCGGGGAATCAAACTCAGGTTTTCCATTTCCATAATGCGGTGTGCCAACTGCTCTCTCATATTACTACAAGTTTTCGAAAGACTCCATCATAAATATTGAAACGTGTTTTGTGTGTGTTGGTAATTTGTATGTTCTTGCATTAGTACGCGTGTGCAGAATTGATCAACTAAATAGAGAGGAAAAAAGAGCAACCAAAAAAATGCATATGACAGCATCTAATTTCCAATGGAATGGTATAGTCCTCTGGAAACTTAGATGCAAAATCGCATCGCCCTTTGGTGCGCAGACAGCATTTCAAAGTGCCCTTTCTTAGAGCAGGATGTTAATATGGATTCATGTCAGCTCAGGAGATCTGGAAGTAAAAGACAATATAGCCTTACCAGGCTTTTGGGGCAAGTGCTGTTAGCGAGCACCTATGAAGGCCGATACGGTACATGATGGGGATTGCCTTTGTCTCTCCAGTGAAAATGTTTACACACTGCACCAAGGTGTTAATTTGAGTCGACCTAGGGGAGGCCCAGGACCGGTTCAATTAATCATCGCTGGTGTATGCCATTAGCGGGAATTGAACTCGAGTGGGCAAGTTCGTAGCATCGTGTGCTAACCACTGCGCCACTGGGAATAAAAGCACACACATAAAGATTGGCCTTGCGCATTGTGATGAAGCCACTGCTCATTTTAGAGCAATAGTGATATTTATAAAGACACGCATAATATTTTCATTGTATTTTTCATTGTATTTTCCATCCATCAGTAAACAGCAGAATGGTTTGTGTTTTCTAATTTTAAAGTTACATTCCCACAATGAGCAATAAATCCCATAAGGTTGTGTTCCTCAAGATTTCCCCCTCTGATTAGTGCTTTGCTGCACAAGCATTCCTGTAAAGAGTGTGCAAAGTAATTTTTTTCCCATTCATTGTAAAATGCTGACGATATAAAAAAAGATTGCAAAGGTCTCTGAACAAAATTGCAAGAGGTTGGGAGGTTACCATTTGCTCAGTGACTGGTAAATATCCAATCGAGATGTGTGCGTGTTGCTCACAGTTCTTGTCTTAAGAATGAATTTTTGTTTGTTTAATAATTTTCAACCTAAATAAGCTTTCGATATACAATTACCTGTGTATTTTTTAAAATCATTAAACAATGAACAAATGCTCCAAAAATAACACTGCAATAAGCAGACCTTCACTTTTTTTAATATGACTCACGATGGTGATTACGGAATGATAGAGGACATCAATAATTTAAACTGCATCCTACTGAAGCTTGGTGGGTCACTGTTTTCCTCGAGGTCAAATGAAGGGCAATAATGGGTTTAAATGTTATTTACACTTCTATTTCATTTAAACAAACCTTAAGGATTAACATTTGTTTACCTTCACAATTCCGCCAGTAAGATTATATGACATGCATTGGTTATTTTAAAATGTGCAGAAGAGAGGAGTTCACTCCAAGGACGCTTTGGTTTTGATGTAGATGTCAGTGAGGAGTATTTGACGATTACATCTGTTAAAGCATTACAATCACCTCAATAGAGCAACGGAAGAGATATTTGGTTCAGGGGCAGTTCTATATGAGGCTTAGTGTTTTGAAGATGAACTTTCATGTTTTGTTTTCAATAAAAAATAAATCCGAGCAAAGCAGACCAAAGGAACCAATATTTTTAAAGGAGTATTTGCATATGTTTGACAATTCTGTAACGGTATGTACATAAATCTCACAGTTCATATGAAGTATGATGAAGGCCGCTTGTGTTGTGGCCGAAACGTCGTGAGAATATTATTGTGTTATTTTATTTTATCAATTTATTATTTTATTCTCATTCTACGTGACTTTACCGAAAGAACCAAAGAAGATGAATCATTGCAGTCACGAAAGCTTTAAATCGAAATCATATGAAGTATGTCAAATATATACTGTATACAAAATTTAAGTATTAAATGCTAAACTAATATATTATTTCCATGATTTATAATTGTTTTCATTTTAATTAGGTTAGGCCACGCAATGGTCTGACCAAATATGTGTTGTTAAGACCCTCCATCAGGCGACACAGCAAAATAAATTGTGTCACGTGGTGTATAATGTGCCAATTCTTATTGTTTCAGCTCACTAGTCAGGTGACGAACAATACTCACAATTAAGAATATTTTTTAAAAATAATTTAAAGTTATTCAAGCCTAAAATTAATAATTAAAATGTGCGAATATCGTCATAAGTTATCTATTATTCTTTGTCCAGCATTATAGATTAGGAAAGTTAAGAATTGTCACTCCGGGTATATTCGTGCTGCCCTGACATTTCTTTGCATCTCTTGACCAATCGATAAATTATGCTCAGGAATAGTTCAGGACATGTCTGTGTGTCAAACTCACACACATATTAAAGGTCAAAGGCATAAGCATTCCAAAATCTGTTGTGATTGTATACTAGTCTATTTAAGATATATCTCCTAAATAATTCGTTCAATGGATAAGGATTTATTTTCTTGTGTGGTTCGGTTTTTATTGCTTTTTATGTTAACCTTTCAGAGGTCAAATTACAATTCAATAAAGGGGCAAGAGTTACTTCAGTTTTGACTAAATATGTTTAAAGTAATACGTATACGGGACAGTTAAACCCTATACACCCTTACTGAGGACTGAAAATACATTCCATCGAATTCTGAAAGAATGTTCAAATGATGATGAACATTTTATCAACACCTTCAAATGTTAGGCCAATATGATTTAAGTGGTATGAAGTAATATGGAATATATATTTGAACTGTGTTATATATCCATATTGTCAGAATACAAAATAAAAAGTATTAATTTTTTTAATCGAACTGTTAATGTATATAATAATGACCATCCAATGAAACCGTATGATATAACCAGAAATGTTCCCGATCTCGTCAAATATCGGAAGCTAAGCAGGGCTGAGCCTGGACAGTGCACGGATCTGCGACCACCATCTATTACATAACAGGTGATATAGGCTGCTGTAGGGCTATATTGTCAGCAGAGGGCAGTGTGGTGAAATCTATGCTTGTGTTGTGGCGTAACGCGCGCAGGGTTGCAAACAGCGAATGCATTCACACGCGGGGTTTGCAAACAGCGGGTGAATTTCAGGGCGAGCAGGTGCAAGCGTTAGGACATGGAACAGCCGCCTGAGAGGCGGCCAGCGATTAAGGGGAGAAGGGTAATTAGGTGGGTACATTTGGGGACAGGCAGGTGTAAGCGTGCAACACGGAGTAGGCGCCGAAACGACGAGAGATGGAGACGATAAGGGAGAGAAAGCACGTGCTGGAGGCACCGGCTTAATAGGGGGCAACTGAGGACCCTTAATGAGGAGGGGGTATAAAGGGGTATACGGAGAACATGGGGTTGAGTTGGTTGGAGCTGAAGGAACGAAGATGACAAGAGCCAGAGACAAGAAGCCTGAGACCTCGCCCTCCACACCTCGCCCTCCCCAGCGGTGTTGGCTGATCTCCCGCTGGGGGCACGGACGAGGTTGGAGGTGTGAGAGAAGGCTGATAGGCTAGTGGAATATTCAGTAACAGGCTAGCAGAGTATTCAGTAACAGGCTAGCGGAATATTCAGTAAAAGGCTAGCGGAATATTCAGTAACAGGCTAGTGGAATATTCAGTAACAGGCTAGCGGAATATTCAGTAACAGGCTAGTGGAATATTCAGTAACAGGCTAGCGGAATATTCAGTAACAGGCTAGCGGAATATTCAGTAACAGGCTAGCGGAATATTCAGTAACAGGCTAGCAGAGTATTAAGTGACCGGCTAGCGGAGTATTAAGTGACCTGCTAGCGGAGTAAGAGAGAGAGTTTGGAGTAAGAGAGCATTGTGTAAAGAGCGAGGAGCATTCGTGCGGGATGCGAAGTAATAAAGTGACACAAGAGAAAAACTGACAGTGTCCGTGTGAATACACACTACACTTGTACTGTGTTACAAGGTCTATAGTCCACACCTTTGCCAACCTGCACTGATAAGTTTGGCGAAGTTTGGTCAAGTGACGCCCAAACTTTTTTTTTCAGATTCATATATCATACTGGATAACTGCAGAACTCCGCTTATGCATTGTGTTGTGGAGGACCAATTTTGTGGCCCTATCTTCGATAGGATTATCCACAAATGTACTCCAATTATTAATGGGGAATAATTGCAGTTAATTGTAATTCGCAGCAAAACTCAGCTTATCCACACAATATGTGCAGATTGGATACTATTCTGCAATTACTTATGGAAAAAAGCACAGATACAGCAGATAATTGGAAGAATGATGGTAAGAGGAGTTTTTTGTGGATCTTACAGCTCTAAATTTCGATTTAAAGCTTTCGTGACTGCAATGATTCATCTTCTTTGGTTCTTTCGGTAAAGTCACGTAGAATGAGAATAAAATAATAAATTGATCAAATAAAATAACACAATAATATTCTCACGACGTTTCGGCCACAACACAAGCGGCCTTCATCAGGTGAAGGGGCGAGACTGTCTGGTAGGACAGCGCCCCTTCACCTGATGAAGGTCGCTTGTGTTGTGGCCGAAACGTCGTGAGAATATTATTGTGTTATTTTATTTTATCAATTTATTATTTTATTCTCATTCTATGTGACTTTACCGAAAGAACCAATGAAGATCTTACAGCTCTGTTTATGAATGGATTTGCAACGTACGTTGCAAAACAAGTTCTAAATACATTCAATATTTTCAATAATAATTGTATATAGCATCATTCATGCCAAATCCCATGTGTGGTTGACTACATACGGTGCGAAAGACGCCCAACATACATGCATACATACCAAGCAAATACAAAAATATAGCATACATACTTAAAAGGCAATTTCCTGAACGGCATTCAGACAGTACACAGAACTGGTTTCCATGACCAGGTCCTCTCTAATTGTTCAACAAATATTTTCTGCTAATATCAAGACTCAATTTCTAGGCAATAGAATTAAGAATATGCATCGGTGATGGTCCAGCAAAGGGGCGTGGAGACAATATAAATATGCATCGAGCAATATAAACCTTACACATTCTACAAGGTGAACACGAAGACGGTGAAACATTTTCATTTTTTTTCTCCCTCCCTATTTCAGGACCATTCAACCTCATCAGATGAGTACAAGTCTTCATCCATGCATTAATGCGTAAATGATTGATAGCAAGTTCTAGTACACTAGTGTATATTTAGGTAGACAGATAAGATGTGTATGGTAAAAATGTAATAGATTAATATATCACTCTATATGTAGAATAAAATAATACATACGGTCATAGAATATTGTATGCTCTAGTAATATATATTTAATATACTGTCGTGAACATTTTGTGCAATGGTACATTTATAGGCGGAATTAATTAAAAACATTTTTATTTATGAACGGTTATTTTGGATGTAATGCTTCAAAATGTGAACTACTATTATTTAGACTGTGATGTTTCTTATAGCCCCAAGGGAGAAAACCGAGTCTTTAGGAGCCTGAATCCCATCACTGGGTTGAAGTTATTCATGAAAGCACAATGTATTTTAAATATTCATATTGTGATGCTGTTAAATGCATATCTCATTGTGTACGAATATGGCAGGCAAAAAATTTAGAATTTTAAGACTCTCCATATTCTAAATGACAGGAATACTGTAAATATTACAATGGTTGACTTGATCTGAGAAAGGATATTGAATACCAGCTGAGATTAGTAAGTCTGTACGATGACATTTCCCTATTTGCCGAATTGTAGGCAGCCTTTAATGCGTCGGCATGTATAACGGATATAAGTAAAGGTGCAGCCCTGAAATCGCTTGCTCATGTCACTGCTAACAGAAGGGTGTCACACTCGAGCGAGCCCCAGATAGTCTCTTCCATGCTGACCAGACGTCCAGGAAGAGGTGAGGGTACCCACAATTTACCCCACTACACTTGGCTTGCCAATGAAATAAATATGCTGTATATACGTTCTAGGTTTTAAATAATTTATGGGCAATGTCTAGCTTTATATCTGTATTATTTTTTTCTTTCACCACCACTTAAATTATTTGCAAGTAACAATTGTATTGTGGTTTATTAACACGCAATTTGACCTTTTTCAAATCGCTGTAAAACTTATTATGATAACTCAACAGGTAGAGAATGCAACATGCGTTTGCACTCTTTGAGAGGAAATTGTCAACGTTCTCAACTACCACAGCATACAAATGCCGGATTGTATTGTTTGAAATCCACTAAAAAGCATTCAAATAACTTGCACAAAAATGAAAGAGGATCTTTATCGACACTGTACATGTATTAATTATTATCGAGCCTAAGCACTGCGTGTGGTTCTGCAATTGCTTGAGATATGAGGTCAACATCTTTGGGCTACCAGGTCACATGACCCTAGCTGCTTGACTTTTATCTCTGAGGACATATCAAGACAAATGTGCGTGGAATAAAAAAAAAACCTATTCTGCAGGACAAGAAACAAAGTATAACAAATGAAATCAATCACATTCTGGTGGATCACATTACTGGAAAGTGCTCGCTGAATTTTAACACTGTGTTTAACATGCGTGGCTTATAATAGCTGCACAGCATACACAATGGTGTGCGTTTATGAGTGTACGTGTTGGCGAAGTGTTGAGCAAATTGCAATATGCACCTGGTGACGTCAGTTAGATTCCCAAACACAGCTCACATCAAACTGGTCCTGGGCCTCCATTCAGTCAATTTAGTTTCAACTTAGTATCTAGTGTGTTGTGTAAACATCGACACTGGAGAGACAAAGGTGTCTAGGCGTGCCATGGAGGTGGTGTGGTGCTAGTGTGCCGTTCTGGACTGAATCGGGTTTGCCTGGAGTCTCTTCACGGCTGTGTGGGGGATCATTGTTTTTGTATATGCAGAAGAAGTAGTCAACCTCTAAGAACAACGTCACTCACAACAGTGAATATTTGGCGGATGAAGCGCAGCAAATGGTGAGTTTAGCTGACGCAGCTGGTTCCGATTTTTACCATTCCCATATACCTACACAAACTACTGTACCTTGTCCGGTCCACTAACGCATTTTACACTCCACCAAAGTCTTACAGCGCATTATGGTTATGTTGCCATAATTTAATGATGAGAGACGGTGATTTGGTATTTGTAAAAGGTCAAGCTGCGGAAGGACCTCCAAAGGGAGTTCGAGAGAGCCTCTCTATCAAGGATTTTAAACAACTCGCTGGCAAAACGCCTTAGAAGTTATGAGAGTACCCACACTTTACCTTACCACACGTGACCTGAGGTGTACCTATTTATACTGCCGGGTAGACAGAGGTGGGGGGGGGGGATTTTAAGAAACTTGCTCGATTGTTTTAACTCGCCGCGCCGGGAGATGGAATCGAACCAGAGAAGTAATCGATACCGATGATTTCTGGAGTGCAAGGTCCAGTGCGCTGACCATTACACCACTGAAGCTCAAGGTCAAGCTGGGTTAAAGTGAAAACTGTACCTCGTACAGCAATAAATATGCCAACGAAAATTAAAAAGTAAGGTACACATATTCATTAAACAAACGTAGGATCACATACACAACAACCAAATGTAATTTAAATGCACAAGATTGAGACAATTTGGCTGTGTACATAATACAATAAAATAGAAATAAATTGATGCTACATGACATGCAAAAAAATTAAATTCAATAAGTGCATGCAATGGATACATGCTGAGTGAGATAATGAACTTAATTGTTTCACACAGTTTGGTGAAAAACAGTAATTACATTATTAAATGCAGAGTTAAATATTAATACAAAAGGGGATTTTGATCTTTTAGTGTTTATCATGTTTCTGGACCAGAATAGAGACAAACAGCTGCATGTTTACTGGATATACTTTAATATCAAACCTTAATATTCAGTGCACCTGTAAAAATAACAACCAGTCTTTGGTAATGTATGTATACGTGCTTTTAAAAAAACTTGTATTTAGAAAATGTCTTCTTTTTGAGAACAGAAATTAAGTATAAACCTTGACAATATTGGCAATCTGGTAAACTATCTTTGTTGACTTTCCAAGCTGTTACCCCCTTACTAATTAGGATCCAATTTAACATCATCATTATTGTGCTACAGAGAACACAAACTTCAATATCAAAGCCCACTACCAGAGTGGTACTGCATGTGAGCTTGGGGAACAACCTAGAAGTGATATTAATGGGCTTAGTCTAATACCTTCGGAGGATTTGACTCAAAAGTAGTCAACATCTCGCCCGATATACAGGAGGTTGTGGGTTCGATCCCGACCCAGACACTTGTATACTGTATTTAGAGTTTGCATGTCTCTCTCCCAGTGGTCGTGCGGATTTTTCTCCGGGTCCTCTGTTTTTTTCCTCCACATTTAGAAACATGCGTTTAGAGTATTTGGCTGCTATACATTTCCGCATGATAAGCCACATTATTGAGCTATCATTTGTGGCCAGGTCACTTCTGAAAAAGAGCTGTACAGCTCAGTGGGCATTACCTGGTAAAATAAAAATGAAATAGTTTAGTTTCAATACAGGGCACAGTATGACTATACAAACAAGTGAGCTTGCTTTGTTTTACATTGTTGCAGTCATCAGTGTCAAGATGAGGTGAAGGTGATAAAGGGGCAGCCCTGTAACTGTTTACTCAGGCCAATGCTGGCAGAAGCAGTTGCACTCGTGGAAGCTCAAGATAGCTCTTCTGGAGGAGATTTGGCCTACTCTTAAAGACTAGCTAGACATCTTTGTGGTATTATCCACACACGACCTGACGTTCAACTCACTGTGGTGTAGCCAATGATACTGCT
Source organism: Petromyzon marinus (assembly GCF_048934315.1). Classification (NCBI taxonomy): domain Eukaryota; kingdom Metazoa; phylum Chordata; class Hyperoartia; order Petromyzontiformes; family Petromyzontidae; genus Petromyzon; species Petromyzon marinus. The sequence goes on from NC_133671.1 coordinate 11,672,429, forward strand.
GGGTGGAGAGAAACAGGGGGTTATTGAAGAAACGTGCACCTTTGTTCTAACCATGCCTGTCCGGTGCTCACTGAGCTGCAATGGTTTCCAGTTGCTGAACTAATACATTATACAGTCGCACTCATTACACACTATTTCCACAAATGAACCACAATACCTTGCTGATCTCGTCAAGGAGCATAACCCATCACACAAACTCCGGTCCTCCTCTTAGTGGCTTTTGGCGAACCATCGAACAATGACGGTCACTGCATCGTGCGCTTTCAGATGCACTTCTGCGGTCATCTGGAATGCTCTTCCTTTCCGATATTAGGAGGCCACTGGAGCTATGAAATTTTGAATCTAGATTTGAAACTAATTTCTTAAGAACTGTTTTATGTGTTTAGTTTGTTGTCCTTCCCCTGCACCTCCGATTAGCATGATCAGCTATGCACGGTGCAAAATAAGTTCAACATGCATACATAACTACCACGTCGAGAGATGAAACAGGTGAACTTTGGATTTACAAGTCCAGCGTGATAACCATTACAGCATGGTAGCAGCATCCCAGTAAAACTAGTATAAAAAGCTCAGGATGAGGACTTGGGTAGTCCCATGAATATCAAACCCTGGATCGAAACAAAGCTAACTCAGCACTCTGATGCATACCTTGACCTCCTGAGTCACCTAACACCTATCATTTCAAGTTGTTGATAAAAAATGAGATATTTTACAGTATGAATGCATTATGCATGGTTCAAACCCAGTGTTGCTTTATGCGATAGTTTTATAGCAGCATGCAGGTTTGTGTTTTGATATAAAATTATCTGAAGTATACAACACATGCATGTAAACATGTTTTGCAATATTTCTCTACTCTCCATCTAGCAGCAGCAACAAACAAAAATAATAATGACTGGTGTGATTCATGTTAAGTCATACACCAGGGTTATAGATGCTAATGTCCTAAACATCTGTCTGTGGCAAGCTACATTACCCCTCTGCATACCATTTTTTATCTCACACTATTTATTAGCCATTCAACAATCCCAGAGCTCACTTAATATACAACATCCCGTATTAGAAAAAAAAATACCCGTTATGACTGAGAACATGTTAGAGAAACTGGCAGAATTGGTCTCCACTGTGATAGTTGTGTTCTATCCTTTACGTAGATTGACATCCTTGATGGGAGGTTTATGTCAGCAGTCAGGAATTTAAATGAGAATGCCGGTCTGAATTGTTGTAAATTACAACGAAATCTTGATATTAAGTATTGGGCACCTCGACATTACCATGTACTGGATAAAATGCATACAAAAAATTGTCCTACTACCAGAAAGGCAATACACCGAGGCAAAAGGAAATAAGTGCACAGATGTATGCAGCACCATGCACACAAGCATGTTTTTGAGCATATGCTGACAATCACACACATGCCCATAATTGTCACTCACATACAACGAGGGTTATGTGGAAACAGTGTTGATTGACTAGTAAAAAAAACGCAGGGTTCATCCAAATGTGAAAACAGATGGCATTCATTCTAGCCTAATTCATCAAAGCTGCACGCATTGGCACATAGGCGTGCTTGTAACCAGTGCTTGACGTGTGAACGAGATTATCACAGCACTAACAACGTTCCAAATTAAACACACAAGTAATACAGGCGACAGAGTAGAAACATACCACGGTGCATGGAAGATGAGTAAAATATGATTCCATACAATGTAAAGAAAAAAAACAGGTAAGCCTTGACACCAAATCCTTTTATTGTATTGTTCAACTGACAATGGAAAGGATGCAGCTTTATAGGTATCATGCTGCCAAGCATTATTCTTTCCCCTTATTAACATTATAGATTGTGAGATAATGACCATTGACACCTAGAATGTTGCATACAAACTGCATCATGTGTAGTTTATTCAAGAGGAGTGTTGAAAAATGTGAATCTTTCAACGCCTAACACTTTAACTCTCAACCCACGGTTATTTTTTTCATCCGGTTGCCTGACAACCTGGAATTTGTATTAGCCTGGGCCAAAAGAGGTAGACCTTGTGACTGCCTAGAAGCATCAGTTACTAGCCGACCATAAAACGTGTGGGGAATGTGCTCATTGTGTACGTCCTTGTGAGTAGACGCGGTAAGAAAAAAGCCTCTAAAAATGATGTATGGTATATTTGTCTAACCCATAGGCTGATGCACTGGCTGTGTAATATGGGGGAAAGCAATGCCAATGATAACAAAAACAATAATGGTCTTGCTACTTTTATATACAGCAAAAGCCCTGTCATAATGTTCCCATATCTAGCATATTTCCGCAACCATCATCTAATTTTTAAGGTCCAAAAATAAAATCACTCTTGACATCATGTTCAAATTTCCTGCTTCAAATGTCTCCCTAACATCTAGCTGTATGCATTTCAATACATTTTATATGCTTTCTTCCATTGCGATTTTGTTTTCAAACTACCGATGTGCACTCCGACATGGTGGAATATGAGCCCTGTGTCAGATATGTGCCATAGCTTTGGTGCTTCCCTCACTACATACATCTTCCACGTTGTGCCCATTTTCTATCTCTCACTCCCTACATCTCCTGTCTCTCACTCAACGCATCTTCTCTCCCACTCCACACATTTCCCACCTCTTGCTCCAAACGTTTCTCACTCCACAAGGCCCCACGGTCAACAATGACATTTAAATATTGACTGCAAAATAGCAGGAGATGTGGTGAGTGAGAGGCGAGATGCGTGAAGTGAGAAACGTGGAGACTTGCACAATCATGCCACGTAGAGTGGGAAAAGGGGACACGTGCTGACGCAGCACAAGGGGTGGTATGGAATGACACAGACGCTTTGAAGAGAGATGTACAGCATCTGAGAGGCAGTGAGATTGAGAGAGAAAGAAAATCAGAGTGGAAGAAATAGACAATATGCAATACGTGCTTTCTATGACAGGAAATAGCATTTTCTGTTCCAATTTTCCAGGGTATAACATTCACATTTTCCTGTTCCCTTGAACAATGCGATACTAACTTTCCACTCCAATGTAATGCAGACTGGTGAGCGATGGCAATGACTTGGGGGAGGAGGCTTTCATCCAGAAATGAATTGATAATGGCTTATCGTGTATTTCTTAATGTAAAAAAACACTTACAATTGCCACAATTGCTTTCTTTCTTCCTTGAATGAGTGTAAATCATACTTTTTGAGAACAACTTACTCACATTCTATACAGACTTAATATTTCACCATGAGTTATGATCCATCTCACAGTAATACAGTGAGGGAAAAAAGTATTTGATCCCCTGCTGATTTTGTACGTTTTCCCACTGACAAAGAAATGATCAGTCTATAATTTTAATGGTAGGTTTATTTGAACAGTGAGAGACAGAATAAAAACAAAAAAATCCGGAAAAACGCATGTCAAAAATGTTATAAATTGATTTGCATTTTAATGAGGGAAATACGTATTTGACCCCTCTGCAAAATATGACATAGTACTTGGTGGCAAAACCCTTGCTGGCAATCACAGAGGTCAGACATTTCTTGTAGTTGGTCACCAGGTTTGCACACATCTCAGGAGAGATTTTGTCCCACTCTTCTTTGCAGATCTTCTCCAAGTCATTAAGGTTTTGAGGCTGACGTTTGGCAACTCGAACCTTCAGCTCCCTCCACAGATTTTCTATGGGATTAAGGTCTGGAGACTGGCTAGGCCACTCCAGGACCTTAATGTGCTTCTTCTTGAGTCACTCCTTTGTTGCCTTGGTCGTGTGTTTTGGGTCATTGTCATGCTGGAATACCCATGCACGACCCATTTTCAATGCCCTGGCTGAGGGAAGGAGGTTCTTACCCAAGATTTGATGGTACATGGCCCCGTCCATCGTCCCTTTGATGCGGTGAAGTTGTCCTGTCCCCTTAGCAGAAAAACACCCCCAAAGCATAATGTTTCCACCTCCATGTTTGACGGTGGGGATGGTGTTCTTGGGGTCATAGGCAGCATTCCTCCTCCTCCAAACATGGCGAGTTGAGTTGATGCCAAAGAGCTCCATTTTGGTCTCATCTGACCACAACATTTTCACCCAGTTGTCCTCTGAATCATTTAGATGTTGATTGGCAAACTTCAGACGGGCATGTATATGTGCTTTCTTGAGCAGGGGGACCTTGCGGGTGCTGCAGAATTTCAGTCCTTCATGGCGTAGTGTGTTACCAACTGTTTTATTGGTGACTATGGTCCCAGCTGCCTTGAGATCATTGACAAGATCCTCCCGTGTAGTTCTGGGCTGATTCCTCACCATTCTCTTGATCATTGCAACTCCACGAGGTGAGATCTTGCATGGAGCCCTAGGCCAAGGGAGATTGACAGTTCTTTTGTGTTTCTTCCATTTGCGAATAATCAAGCTGCTTGGCAATGGTCTTGTAGCCCATTCCAGCCTTGTGTAGGTCTACAATCTTGTCTCTGACATCCTTGGAGAGCTCTTTGGTCTTGGCCATGGTGGACAGTTGGGAATCTGATTGATTGATTGCTTCTGTGGACAGGTGTCTTTTACACAGGTAATGAGCTGATATTAGGAGCACTCCCGTTTAGAGTGTGCTCCTAATCTCAGCTCGTTACCTGTATAAAAGACACCTGGAAGCCAGAAATCTTTCTGATTGAGAGGGGGTCAAATACTTATTTCCCTCATTAAAATGCAAATCAATTTATAACATTTTTGACATGAATTTTTCTGGATTGTCTTGTTGTTATTCTGTTTCTCACTGTTCAAATAAACGTATCATTAAAATTATAGACTGATCATTTCTTTGTCAGTGGGTAAACGTACAAAATCAGCAGGGGATCAAATATTTTTTTCCCTCACTGTATATTTGTTCTAGGGCTTCCACTTAAAGGAAATAGTGATTCAAGCAACTTCTCCATACACATGTTAACCACCATTCATTGAGATTAATAATACTAGTTTTTAATCGTATACATCATTGAAATCGAATCGTGACCCCCAAATCACTGAAATTAATCGAATTTCTAGGGCAGAAAATAATTAAACCGGCGTTATTATTATCGATACTTAGAAGTAAGTAGCAATGCCAAACAAGAAATGGTTAAGTATTGCATCCACTGTTTGTGATCTCATAAGAAGGGTGGGTTAGGTGCAGGCCACACAAATGCATCATCAGCTAAGTGCTCCTCGTTTATTTAACAGCCATACACACAATGTGTATTATGAACAAGTGCACAAATGCTCGTACAAATTGGATGTATTTACGCTTATAATTTACAGCCCTTTTTGCAATCCACTGTGGGGTGAAGGCCCTCCCCCACACGATATCAGTCAAGTGGGGCTGTTTGACAATTTTTCGGCATGGCTGGGAATTGAACTGAAAGTTGACAGGTTCATAGCAAAGTGCTCTAACTGCTGCCCCACCGCTCTGCCTTTATATGGTGAATAAATATGGTAATCAATAGTACAGCATATTTATATGCATGCTCTCTTAGCTTATTATGAATGCCCTGTAAACAGATGCATAAGTTATGTGTACCCACTAGGGAGAGAAAATTCACAAAAGGTATATCCATGTAGGTAATCTTAATTGACAGTCATGAAAATACATGCAATATGAAACGCACATCTGAGATACAGATCGCGACGCTTGATTAATTATTGTTTTGTAAACGTGTTTGGTATGTATTATTAAATTGCGACTGTAGTAATTGTTAAAACGAAGTTTTGAAAAGAAAAAAAACAGAAAAATACTCCCAACCCGTCTCATCTGCCAAGCCCTCAGACATTTACATAATTTTCAAGAACACTGCTGTTGTCCAAAATAACGCCTCGTGATACCAGAAAGTCTGCGGGGCAACCTTTCTAAGAATGATGCATTGAAAGTTTATAACTGGGTATAGATGCAAGGCATGAGCACCTGCTCACTGCCATTCATCCCGCAGCGGGGGGATATGTGCCAGGTGAACAGATCACTGTTCAGATCACTGTTCACTGGGCACAGAGTGAACAGATCACTGTTCAGATCACTGTTCACTGGGCACAGAGTGAACAGATCACTGTTCAGATCACTGTTCACTGGGCACAGAGTGAACAGATCACTGTTCAGATCACTGTTCACTGGGCACAGAGTGAACAGATCACTGTTCAGATCACTGTTCACTGGGCACAGAGTGAACAGATCACTGTTCAGATCACTGTTCACTGGGCACAGAGTGAACAGATCACTGTTCAGATCACTGTTCACTGGGCACAGAGTGAACAGATCACTGCATGCAGGGCCGGATTCAGGCATGGGCTTTAGGGGCTGCAGCCCAGGGGCCTCCGCCTGCTGGAGTGCCCTCCAGAGATTAAGTGAAAAGTTATTTCATTTGTGAATGCTGAATTGTATTTGTTGCTAGCCTTGTAAAAAAAATAAATTGTATTTTTATTTAACTTGTTTTCCTTTTGAAAATATTACTGGGGTCCTCACAGTACCTGTAGCCCAGGAGCCTACAAAATCTTAATCCGGCCCTGACGGCATGGGTTATCCATGTAAATAAGCATGTAAAATAGGTTGATAAAGTTACGTCTGAAATCAACTGCGATGCAAATCAAAGTCTTTTATGGAATTTTACTCTGCTTGTGGAACAATTTGTGTCATCCGAATGTGCACAGGTGGCACTATCTCAGTACAACTGAAAACTTCTTGTTACCATGAAAGATACCAGGTGATGAGGTTGTTTTAAGCGAGTGATCTATCACATGTGTAGTGGCATAATGCATGCAGGGTTTGCAAACAGCAGTTGGATTCATGTATGGGGTTGCAAACATTGAGGTCAAGTCAGGTTGAGCAGGTGCAGGCGTGTGGCCTGGGAGACAGCAGAGAGAGAGACGCCAGCAATTAGGGAAAGAGGCAGTGATTGGCTGGCTGCAAATGCAAACAAGGGGTAGGCGCCACGGAGGCGAGAGATAGCGGCGATAAGGGGGAGGAGAGACGCCGGAAGGACACTGGCTTAATGAGGGCCACTTGAGGGCACTTAATGAGGAGGGGGATATAAGGAGAACGTGTGAAGTAATGGGTGGAGTTGGTTGGAGATGAAGAAGTGAAGATAAATTCAAGACAAGTCCAGGACCTCGCCCTCTACATCTCATCCTCCCCAGCGGTGTTAGCTGATCCACCGCTGGGGGTGCAGGCGAGGTTGGAGGTGTGGGTGTAGACAGGCTAGCGGAGGAGAGGCTAGCGGAATCTTTAGTCTGAGTGTGATAGGCTAATGGGGTGAGAAGCTAGCGAAGTATACAGAGAGAGAGTCCGTGACAGGTTAGGAAAGTGGAGAGTAACAGGCTAGCGGAGCGAGAGAGAGCAAGGTCGAAGCAGCAGGCTAGCGGAGGAAGAGAGGAAGAGTTCGCAACAGGAGTGCGTGGTGTTGAACGTAAGGAGCATCCTTGTGGGATGCTGCGAATGAAGTGACACAGGAGAAAAAGACGAAGTTGTCTGCGTGAATAAACACCACACTACACATGCATGCCCAGAAGCGGCCATGGAAAAGTATGATGGTTAGGCCGAGGAAAAAGAAGTGGATTAAGATAAACTCTTTCGTTTGTAAAGCCACTTCCATATAACAGCCAAAACATGGACTATTTTACATATAACTTATCTAACTGCTTTTGTCCCGCACCGCCGATAAGTATGGTTGGCTATGTATGGTGTGAAATGAGTTATATATATACATACGTACATATTGTCAATTACAGATTTACATGTTGCATTATCAACAAGAATGGATAAACCAAAAGAATGCTCATCCAGTATGTCCCATTATGTGACGGAATTAAACCGCTGGCAGCCACCAGGCCAATAAATTTACAAATCAAATTTTGGAATGTATTACCACTTATTCTCCATATACCTTTGCAAAACTTAATAAAACACGTGCAGTGAAATCGTGTCTCATATACCTAATTTCTCAAATCTCTGTTCAAGAAAAATGTCTGCACGTACAGTGAGGGAAAAAAGTATTTGATCCCCTGCTGATTTTGTACGTTTGCCCACTGACAAAGACATGATCAGTCTTTAATTTTAATGATAGGATTATTTGAACAGTGAGAGACAGAATAACAACAAAAAAATCCAGAAAAACGCATTTCAAAAATGTTATAAATTGATTTGCATTTTAATGAGGGAAATAAGTATTTGACCCCCTCTCAATCAGAAAGATTTCTGGCTCCCAGGTATCTTTTATACAGGTAACGAGCTGAGATTAGGAGCACACTCTTAAAGGGAGTGCTCCTAATCTCAGCTTGTTACCTGTATAAAAGACACCTGTCCACAGAAGCAATCAATCAATCAGATTCCAAACTCTCCACCATGGCCGAGACCAAAGAGCTCTCCAAGGATGTCAGGGACAAGAGTGTAGACCTACACAAGGCTGGAATGGGCTACAAGACCATTGCCAAGCAGCTTGGTGAGGTGACAACAGTTGGTGCGATTATTCGCAAATGGAAGAAACACAAACTAACTGTCAATCTCTCTTGGCCTGGGGCTCCATGCAAGATTTCACCTCGCGGAGTTGCAATGATCATGAGAACTGTGAGGAATCAGCCCAGAACTACACGGGAGGATCTTGTCAATGATCTCAAGGCAGCTGGGACCATAGTCACCAAGAAAACAATTGGTAACACACTACGCCGTGAAGGACTGAAATCCTGCAGCCCCCACAAGGTCCCCCTGCTCAAGAAAGCACATATACATGCCCGTCTGAAGTTTGCCAATGAACATCTGAATGATTCAGAGGACAACTGGGTGAAAGTGTTGTGGTCAGATGAGACCAAAATGGAGCTCTTTGGCATCAACTCAACTCGCCGTGTTTGGAGGAGGCGGATTCCTGCCTATGACCCCAAGAACACCATCCCCACCGTCAAACATGGAGGTGGAAACAATATGCTTTGGGGGTGTTTTTTTCTGCTAAGGGGACAGGACAACTTCACCGCATCAAAGGGACGATGGACGGGGCCATGTAGCGTCAAATCTTGGGTGAGAACCTCCTTCCCTCAGCCAGGGCATTGAAAATGGGTCGTGGATGGGTATTCCAGCATGACAATGACCCAAAACACACGGCCAAGGCAACAAAGGAGTGGCTCAAGAAGAAGCACATTAAGGTCCTGGAGTGGCCTAGCCAGTCTCCAGACCTTAATCCCATAGAAAATCTGTGGAGGGAGTTGAAGGTTCGAGTTGCCAAACGTCAGCCTCGAAACCTTAATGACTTGGAGAAGATCTGCAAAGAGGAGTGGGACAAAATCCCTCCTGAGATGTGTGCAAACCTGGTGGCCAACTACAAGAAACGTCTGACCTCTGTGATTGCCAACAAGGGTTTTTCCACCAAGTACTAAGTCATGTTTTGCAGAGGGGTCAAATACTTATTTCCCTCATTAAAATGCAAATCAATTTATAAAATTTTTGACTTGCATTTTTCTGGATTTTTTTGTTGTTATTCTGTCTCTCACTGTTCAAATAAACTTACCATTAAAATTATAGACCGATCATTTTTTTGTCAGTGGGCAAACGTACAAAATCAGCAGAGGATCAAATACTTGTTTCCCTCACTGTATGCATAAAATATAATCGGATGCTAATTTAATCAAAACAACCATTGACTTAAAGCTTTCGTGACTGCAGGAATTCATATTCTTTCGGTCTTTCGGTAAAGCCACGTAAATAGAAAAAATTATAAAAATATCACGTTTTGATCGCAAAACAAGCAATCATCATCAGGTCAAAAAAATAGCGGGAGAGCTGCTGAGGCAGGATGTTATAAAGGTTTAAGATGGGTGTAGCTCAAGGGTCATAATCGAAGTAGGCCGGGCTAGTGATGAAATTTGCATGTAAATGTAAGATCGGGTAAATCGGAGAGCCACCTCCACGATGACGAAGCTGAGGAGGTGGCCATTGTGTTGTGAAAGATTAGCATGTCAATGTAAGATCGTAGAGCCACCGCCACATCGAGGAAAACGCGCAACGGTGGCTGTGTTAGGGAGACATTTAACCTATTAATCACTAGCCCCGCCAACTTCACTCATGACCCTTGGGCTACACCCATCTCAAACCTTTATAACATTCTGCTTCAGCAGCTCTCCCGCTATTTTTTCACCTGATGACGATTGCTTGTGTTGCGATCGAAACATCGTGATATTTTTTTTCTACGTGGCTTTACCCAAAGACCGAAAGAATATCAAAACAACCAGTTTCCCAAAACTCTGTAAAGTGAATGTGCCAGCTTAATTTGTGGATCCACGGAAATTATGCTCAGTTGCGTGGCATATTTAGTAGTTATTTGAATTTCATAGTTGTTATTATATCTGTAATAAATGAGAAAAGATACATTCCATGTCCACGTTTAGGTCCACGTGTTGGGAGATTCTTCAGGAACTGAGAATCATATTGGACAAAAAAAGGAAAATGTTTGTGCAAGCTGATACAAAATAAAATCTCCATGAACTCTACTGTATCTCTCCTCAAGGCACCAACATGGCGTTTGTGTATGCGCTACTGATGTGATTGATATGAAATCAATGACGAACGAATGAGTGTGGGTATAATAATTTACATTTATAACATACAAGGCCTTAAACGGCCTTGCACCATTTTACAATGAACAACTGATACACCTGCACGTACCGTCACATCTGCTCCATGTGCCGAGAACTAGGCTCAGTATATTTGGAGTGTGCATTTTCTCCCCGTGGTCGCGTCGATTTTTCCCCAGGTGCTCCTATTTAGAATATTTGGTTGCTATAAATGTTCACATGATAAGCCACTTCGTCGAGCTATGATATGTGGCCAGGTCACTTCTAAAAAAAGAGCTATATAGCTCAGTGGGCCTTACCTAGTAAAATAAAAAAAGTTTATAGTTTCAAAACCGTGACGGGGTTAAATGTTGTTGGAAGATGTTCACGAGCACTGAGATTGGCATCAGCAAAGCAAAGTGTAACACAAATCCAGCTATGTAAAAATAAGGAAACCTTCGCATATGGCATTGCCCAAATTATCCAATGACATCACACAACAATGATTGCCCAAACATAATTTGCTGTGCAGTACAGTATTTTGAAAAATATAATATTTAGAATGAAATTAATCACTCAAAATGTCTATTTTAAATTATATAGGGAGCATTTGTTTGCAAACATTAAATCTGCACGGAGATTACATTTAACAAAATATTTTCAAGAAAGGAAATATACCTCACAATTTACAGCAAAACTATATCACGAGCCATGATCAATCCACTGCTGGATGAAGGACTCCCCAAGCCACTGGCATTTTGCACGGTCCTGCGATGTTAAAATCCACATAGGCACCAGCACACGAGTTTATTCCATTACTCCATCTCAGTGTTGGTCGGCCACTCTCATGCGTTCCGTTCCTTGGCTGCCACTTCTGTTTTTGTCTCGACCTATAACCATCATCCACAAGTATGCATCTCTCAGCTTTGGTTCTATTTTATTAATGTTTCTCAGGTAATGTGCACCAATTAAAAATTATAGTATTTATTATGTGTTTAGCTACACCTTTGCCTGCATCTTAAACTCATCATTTTGATCTCGGTCCACCTTGAATAATTTACCCAGGTTTACATATTCCGGAAAAAAACTAAATAATGAATATCCAATGCCATTATTACTTGTCCTTGCAGACAATAAAAATGCATGATACTCATTGTACATTAATGCAGTCATAAAAGCACTCACAAACTAACGCTGATGTGAATTTTCTTTTTATACATATATGTTTAAAGGATAATTAAAACCATAAAAAAATTGGGACAGCTGCATTCCGATTACTCAAAGGAAAAAAATTGTATAAAGAGAGACATATAAGTTGACACATGCACATTTAGAAGATGTTTTGGGAAAACATCGATTGGAGAAATAATTGAACAAATATAACTGGAAAAAACATTATTAATCTTGGATTGCTGATGACAATAATTATAACATCCAGTCGGAATGAATGACAGTAAACATTACAATAACTTGACAAATATCTTTAATTTTGGACTCAAGGTGACAAAACAAAAGTCACAACAAGTTTGCTAAATAAGTAGAGGTGTCTGTCGGAGTGCCACAACTGGAAAACAGCAGATGGTGTGTACTTAAGACAGTTGTTGAAGTTGGTCCGGATAATTGAGAAATAGTAAGAGGCAACAAAAGCAAGAGTGAGATGATGGGATTTTTAAAAATACTATTTTCTAATAAAAACACGTATTCAATCAGTGCACGTTATCAGCATGACATTGATCCGAAACATGGACTGTAAACAAGAACGTGGATCAAAAGTTTAAAATTGCACAAATTAACAGAGAGAGATGCAAATAGGAATAACACTGAGAGACCTCATGGATGAAGAAACAAACACAAGCTGTAGACATTTTATTGATTGTGAAGAAAGGTAAGTGGGCTTGGGCAGCACACAGGGATGATAGGAGATGCACAAGACTGGTGATGGAACGACAGCCAATGGATGAGACACACTATTTTCTAACAAACTATATAGCAATATAGCTAAAACTATTTGACTTATATAGCTCTTTTTCAGGAGCAACCTGGCCACAAATGATAGCTCAACGAGGTGGCTTATCATGTGGAAATTTATAGCAGCCAAATACTCAAAACGCATGTTTCTAAATGTGGAAGGAAAAAATGGAGGACCCAGAGAAAAATCCACGTGACCACGGGGAGAACACGCAAACTCTACACATACGGGTGTCAGGGTCGGGATCGAACCCACGACCTCCTGTATACCAGGCGAGGCAGTTAAGATCTCACCACCGTGGCGCCCACACGAGGTGGATTGTGGCATGGTAGGGCCATGAGAAACAGGAACATCATGGGGGCAAGGCCTTCATCCAGCAGTGCATAGATAGAGCGTGGATGCTGAAAGATTTCACATAATTTAATGCAGAAAGATAATTCATGGACGAGACTAATGTTAGGGTGAATGTGCTCTTCAGCAGAGAGTAGAGCAATGCGGAGAGAATGAGCATTGATTCTTGCAGGCAGAGAAGTTAACAAATGCAAGCTGGTGGCGTATTGATTGCACCCTCCATGAGTGCAAGACTGCGTGTAACACGTAACAATTAAGACCCATCTGCTGTTTTTACTAGCACTTTTTACACATATATGTTCGCAGCACTCCCATATAAATGAGAAGTTCACAATTCCGGAATGCACCTTGTAGTCATTCACACTCAATTAATGCATCTCGTGGTTTATAACCAACTAGGTTATGGGGCATTTAATCTCCATTTCAAGGGAGACCTAGGAGGATTGCATCTTTCAGCTGAATATTAATTTACGTGTCATTTCATATGTTCAAAAATCTATATAGATACACCTGTATTTCGAGAACCTACAGATCATAATGGTATATGATCAAAGGGAAAACAAATATCTTGTACCACAAATGCTCATGGAAGTAATATTAGCATGTTAACTAAATAAATCCATATTTTGCAAAACGGGAGTAATTCGTGGAAGGATGTATTGAAACGCTCGCAAAAATCCTGCAATACCACAGGCAGCCATGTCCCCCACATCTCTCCCCATTTGGTTCCCTCTCCTCTCCTCTCCTCCACGAACATGGTTAATTCATGGAAAAAGCTCTTCCAGAAGATGTAGAGTGGATCAATGATATGTGTGGTAGTTACTTCCCCAAGTCCTGCATTGGGAAGAACTATTTTTCTTCCATCGTTTGATTCTCTTCTTGGTGACTTATCTTCCACTTCTGGAAGACACGTACCTGATGCGACCTGCTTCTTCCGTTGGCTGTGTATGTTCCTCGTGAATTATTTTCATATTTGTTCATTAAATTTGTTTGCAAACTGAACATTTTCGGAAAATCTACAGCTGTCGATTGACAAACAAATTGACAATCTGTTATTTATACCGAACAGATGATGTGCTACTGCAGAGGAAATATGCCATCACAATACTCATAAGAAGAAGTCCTTTAAATAGCAATAACCATGCCATGAAAACGCATATACTACGTAATGGCTTGGTGTGGGAAATAAGAGTAACATAATTAAAACACAAGATGGCTTATTCTTCAGCAATTTCTGCAATCATTACACCACATGTTGTTGGACCAGTGACTTTTTGTTGTCTAAAATGGCTGTCATGTCTGAGCGGTTCTTATCACTGAGTAGCCATTAGATCACTCGCAGAGCACATTTGTCCATGCCTTAATCCACCCAGTTGAATGAGCCATGGTGGCCATAGGATAGGGCAGGGCCTAGAGAATTGGGATGGATGTCCAATTCATGAGTAGAGAAGCAGCATTAATAAAAATTTGATTTAAAGCTTTCGTGACTGCAGGGATTCATATTCTTGGTTCTTTCGGTAAAGTCACGTAGAAGGGAAACAATAAAATAATACAAATATAAAACAATACAATTTTCACAACGTTTCGACTGCAACACAAGCAACCATCATCAAGTGTGAAAACCACAGCAAGAAGTGAAGATGCTGGCATAGCAACCTACTCCATGTCATTATTTAGGTGTGAATTTCACACAAATATGGCTGGAAAAAATCACCTATAAACTTCACGTCTAACCCCATCAGAACAGGACTCACTCAGGGTTGCTACCTCTGAAGTACAAAAAAACACCACATATCAAGGGAAGAAGAACGTCTCACAATACTGAAAGAGACAACTACATGTAAACACGTTGTCTTTTATCATGGATTACTGTCATTTTTTACACAACTGACAAACACTGGATTTATTTTATGTCACAGTAAGATTATATATGATAACTATTATATTTCCAAAGACAGCGACCTCAAAAAGAGGACGATCCTGGGACTACCAGGAAAGTCTACCATGGTGGATTAACCCGATTCCACCATTATCAAACTCATTCCGACAATGTCAGAATGCATTCAACAAAGGCAAATGCATTCGACTATTGCTGAGATCATTAAAACAATGCTGGAACGCAACCAAAACTGTTGAATACATTCTGACACTTTGTATCGAGGTAGGTACAACGTGGTCCTTCAAAAACAAAGTTCATGGCAGCGGTAAAGGATGGAGCACGAGCACCTTTATCAAAGTTGTCAGTTAGAAGACAAAATGTATAGGTAGTAAAGGTGTTGTGAAGGTTGGCTTTCATGTGCAAAATGCTGGTGGTGGTGAAAAGGTCAAGAGAATCTTGCATGGATGGAAGACAGCATAAACCACTTCTGGAGAGTATTCAACTTCAGTGTCTTTAAATCGCTGTCTCAGGCTGTGGCATTTGTGATATTATATCGGTCAAATAATTGTGTTTTAACAGTGCGGATGTTATTGAAACACGCTGGCCTTGGATGTGGCGGACGCAAGCCATTTCATGGCAGCATATGGTGAGTTACTTGGAAGTCTGTCATAAAACGTCAGTGGCAGCAGCCACGTTCTATCCCCTGCTGTATGAAAGCCTGCTCATGTTGTCACTATCCCTCATAGTCCTGCGATGCCACAATCCGTCTGCTGCACACGAGCTGATCTCACCGCTCCTTCTCCGTGGTGGTTACCCCCTCAGGTGGTGGTAACCCCCTCAGGTGGTGGTAACCCACTCAGGTATGTTCATAATATTGGCCGCCATTTCATCACCAGTTATTATTTATCAGCCATCACCCCTATTAGAAAGGTGTCTAACCCAAACTGACTTACTTTTCTGAAAGGCCAATTTTATGTCCCTAATTTGCATTTATTTTCCAATCCCGTTCCTCATCTTCTCTCACTGTGATTCCCAGAAAGCATTTTCCATGCTTCTTTTGTACATTTCAGTTTTGTTTATTTGTCAGTAACACACAGATACAATCGATGTTATATCAGGCATATTTCTGCACTCACTATGTTCCTCAGACACATTGTTATGCTAAATTTCATTATTATTTTAAACCTTACATCATCACTCCATCCTGCTCTTGTTCTTTGTTGTATTTCATAATGTTGAAACAGCTTCACCTTTAATAATTACCAAAGATTAAATACGTTCTTGCTTTTTCAAGACGTGTCCCTGCAAGAGGTACTTTACTTTTGTCTGTCATTACTATAATCTGATTGATATGGCAAAATAATTTCACACATTTCTCAAACATGAACCCTTAGGGAGTAAAATAGAACCACATTATATGATAGATAATGATAAAATAGGTGGAGGAATTACATGCATATTTAAATTTAATCATAACACAATACTCTGGGAAGTATAAACTTTTTTAGATAAGGAGAACAGAAAGACCCAAAGAGTAAGGAGGAGGGTGTTTCAGATGCCATGCTTGAAGAAGTAATTACTGCTCTTTGCAGTAAGAGAAAATTAAAAGCTCCCTGAGCAAATTGAATAATTGTATTTATCACCAAAGAAGCAGAACCAGCTGTGAAATCAAAATTAGCAGACCCACTTTTTTATTAAATGTTTACATTAAAATAAATGTTGATCATGAAAAGATGCCCTAAGTAGCTTTATGGAAACATAATAAAATGAGATTTGAAGAATTACAGACCCATTATCCTAAAATCGCACGCATACATACTGTTCACAAAGATCACCGATAACTGAATAATATACAATTCAGCCTAGCTCTTATCTCAGAAAAAATCAGACTGACACGCACCGAACTAGATCAGTTAGACAAGACACTCTACAATTCACACTTAACATTGACAGCAACAATGTCTACATCGGATTGGGAACATGTAGACAATATGACTACCTCTTCGGCTGCCACTATGTCGACCAAATGTAAGGACAATTTGATTTTCAAATTCAATCGCCTTTCCAACAAAAAATCGGATCCACACACTGAAAAGATAGACGTTAACAAAGTCGTAATTAATCACAGTGACAGTTCCATTTCTGATGGCCTGAAATCCGTTTTAGCTAAAGGGCTAAACTTTGCTGTCTCACCGAGACACATACCAGTTAATTATATCATTGCCCATGTCGACGTTGCACTCAAGGGCCTGGGTCACATCGCTGCAGACGTAGCAAGATCTGAAATCGCTGCAACCCTCAAAAATGCTAAGATGCCACCTAGTAACATCAGCAAAGATGAGCGCTTTGAATTATCTCAATTAGAAAAGAGAGATGACATTGTCATCCTCTCAGCCGACAAGGGCAATGCCACTGTTACCATGGACAAAATAGAATATAACAACAAAATTCAAGAACTACTCAATGATGGCAGCTATACAAAAATAAGAAGAGATCCCACCAACAGCCTGGTTACCAAAACAAACAAAATCATCTCTGATTCAACAGCATTAATTGATCAGATCAAACAGTTCTCGTTGAAACCCTCTGCTGCCAGACCACCAAGATTATATGGCCTTCCAAAGATACACAAAGAAGATACACCCCTTCGTCCCATCGTCTCCACTATCAACTCCCCCACCTACAAACTGGCGTGTTTTCTAGCTGATATACTGCGACCTTTCACTGGAAAAACCACCTCTGCGGTACTAAATTCCACTCACCTGGTATCGACAATCAAGGGCATTTCTCTGTCCCCAGACGACCTGCTTGTCAGTTTTGATGTGGTGTCCTTATTCACCAAAGTTCCGGTACCTGACACCATCGCAATCATTGAAAACCTGGTTCATCAAGGACTACATTGCTTAACCAACACATACTTTACCTGGAATGGAACTTTCTAAAAACAGACTGATGGCACCCCAATGGGCTCCCTCCTATCTCCAGTTGTAGCCAACGTGTTCATGAAAAATTTGAAACTGACGCCATCCAGACTGCCACTCTACGCCCGATCTTATGGAAGAGATATGTAGATGACACCTTCGTTATCTGGCCACACGGCTTAACTGCTCTAGACCAATTCCTTGACCACATCAACTCCATACACCCAGACATCAGATTTACCATGGAGGTCGAAAAAGAAGGCAAGCTACCCTTTTTGGATGTCTTCATTAAAAGAAGACCTGATGGTTCAATGAGCCACTCGGTCTACAGGAAAGCGACCCATATGGATGCTTACTTAAAACCGGATTCCCCCCACCATCCATCCCAGAAGAACTCCCTCATCAAGACTCTATACCATAGAGCCCAATGCATTTCCGACCAGGATCACATTGCCAGTGAACTCAAACATGTACACCAAGCTCTCAAGGCTAATGGTTACTCAGTCTACACAATCCGTAAAGGCATCACTCCAGTCATGAAGAAGGATCCCCTTGAGGAACCATTCAAAACCATCACCTTACCCTACATTGCGGGGGTCACAAAAAAGATCTCCAAAATCCTGAACAAACACAAGATCCAGGTCCGATTCAACACAGTACATAAAATCCGTATTCTGGTTCCATCTGTAAAAGATGCTGTTCCAGACATACAGTACCCGGGCGTTTACAAACTAAAATGCCTATGTGGTAGCAACTACATTGGAGAAACCAAACGACATATCTCAGACCGCATCCGCGAACATAAAGCAGACTTGAAACACGGTAGGACGAACTCCTCTGCCGTGGCAGATCACTGTTATAATTCAGTGGGCTCACATGACATTGACTTCTCCAAGACGGAGGTTCTTTGCAAGCCAACCGGCTACCATGAGAGATCCGTTCATGAGGCCATCCACATATACAAGCACAGAGACAATTTCAACCGAGAAGATGGATTCTGGCTTAGTAACCATTGGAAAGGTGTTTTAAACCATTTGGGTTCTTAATTAATTGTATTTTACGGTGACCTTCAGACCGCAGCCCTTTCGCTGACGTTGCCTCTTAATACCTCTCACACCACGGTTAATGGTATGGTTTATAACATGAGTATAACAATTAATGGTATAACATTGTAATGTTTAACATAACTCATAAGGCAATATATAGCATCGTAATTACATAGTGAATATACAGTAGTGTGGTATATAGTTGAATTCATAGAATAAGACACAGTATAATGTTACACGTCTAATATTTTATAGTCTAAAGTATAGGGTAGTGTAAAGTAACGCATTGTATAATTCAAAGGTGGAATTTGTCTATGTTATACCATGCAGATTAGATTGGAGGATATAATATTGTATTACATAGTAGTCCTGTTTATAGCATAGTCATAATGCAACTCAGTACACAGCAGCGCACCTTGGCTACGGCACTTGTTTACCTTTTGAAATTGTTGTTTGTTTCCTACCAGCACCCCTCCCTCCTCCGCCCCGGAGGTGGGGGCTGGAACATGCTAATCCAACTCTGCTAATCCAACTCCGCCCATACAGCTTTAAAAAGACTCAGTCCTGCGTGACAGCATCCATTCAAGCCCTGTCTCCTGGATATACCTGTTTCTTCACCTGAAGAAGGCCACTTGTGTTGTGACCGAACGTCGTGATAATTTTATTTTCTTATTTTGTTTTATTCTCATTCTATGTGACTTTACCGAAAGAACCAAGAAGAAAAAAACTGTAATTGAATGCAACTATAAATAGTGTTGTATATTTAGTCAGGAAATAGAGCTTGTGGTTTAGGTAGCATGTGTTTATGATGCAGGAGGGCAGGCTGCTGAGATAGGCATTTGAGTGAGCACCCAGAGTTTAGAACCCAAGGGAAAAGACATAGCTTGATACTGGGATACTTTAATCATAGACTGAGGTTGGCAAACATTGGTAGTAAGATCGTGACCGAGATCCTCTGTACCAACAGTTGTCGGATCTGGCACAAAACTGGGAGCGAGGATGAATTGTACTGCTGTCAGCAGCATTGGTGGCAAATAGCTCTTGAATTGTTTTTTATTATGCCACTGGTTTAGCCAAGAAAGCCTCGCTAAGTCTTTCAGATGTTTTCACGAAGGTGTGGCCAAATTATCACATGAGGGGGCGATGCTGCAATGTGTAATTAAATTGAGTAATATGGAGGTAATTTTTTCAGCATTGGGAAGTTTGGGGAATACCGGTTACATTGTATGGAAGGAAATGAGAAAACCCAAAGGAAAGCCATGTAGAACAGGAGGAAAATATAAAAACTCCACAGAAAGGTGCCCATGTCAGGAATTTAACCAAGGCCTTTCTTGCTGTGAGGCACAATTTTTACCATGCGAGTCTGTGTGTTTGTATATATGGAACTAGCAGAAAGTACCTGGCGTTACCCGGGCGAAAAAGACAGACACAAACATCGACTTACACACACTTACAGATATTGACCCACACACACACAAACACATCGACTTACACACACGTATGGACTCACACAGACATTGACTTTAGATACACACACATGGAGTTACACACATATCGACGTACACACATACAGTGACACACCCACACACATTGACTAACACACACATACATAGACTCGCACCCACATCGACCTACACACACATATGGACCTGCACACACACATATCGACTAAGACACACACATCAACTTACACACACAAACATCGACTCACACACACATACATAGACTCACACACACAACGCCCTACACACACACACATATGGACTCACACACACAGACATCGAATTTAGATACACGCACTTGAAGTTATACACACACATGGACTCACATACACACAGACTTACACACACACACACGTCGAGTCACACACACACATATGGACTTACACGCACATATGGACTAACACACAGACACATGGACGTACACACACACACACATCGACTGACACACAAACACACATCGACTCACACATGCGCATAGAGCCACACACACACATCGACTGACATGCAGACATAGAGTCACACACACACATAGACTGACACACACACATGGACTGACACAGATACTTGGACTTACACACACACACATTGACTTACACACACATGGACCCACACACACACATCGACTTACACACACATATGGACTCACACACACAAACACATGGACTTCCACACACACATATATGGACTTACACACACACAACAACAACCGCCATTCGCCACTAAGTGGCGGTGACGTCACCACGACGCTTGTGCCAAGCCATGTGCACCTTGAGGCCACATGAAGTGTCGAACGCCCGCTGGCAGGTCACGGGGCAGACCCAAGTGCCATGGGTCGACTGACTAAGATGACTGAAATGACTGGCTGATGCACCACCTGTGCCCCCTACTGTGCCAACCTGCTGTGCTTTAGCCACCCGGCGCTCCGCTCATTGTTGTGAGCGTCGCTCCCTCGCACTCCGTTGTTGTTGGAGGGCGACTGCCTCCAACTGCCCAGTAGCGTCCTTCACGAGCCTCCTCCACAGAGGCCGATCTTGACACCGCTGGTACCAGTCATCGGCAAGTCCACTCAGCTGCACGTCCTCCTGTACCACATCACTCCATCTCTTCTCTAACCCGTGCCGCGCCCATTTAGCCCCCTCGATCCGGCCAAACAAAAGCTGTTTAGGCATGCGGTGGCTGGACATGCGGGCTACATGACCCAGCCAACGCAGCCTTGCCTGTCGGAGGAGCTCACCGATGGGACCTTGTCCAGATCTTTCAAGGATTTGTGAGCTCCTCACACAATCCAGCCTGGTTAACCCAGGATGGATCGTAGGCAGGCTAGCCTAAATGTTTCTAACCGGCGAAGATGTTCCATTAGGGGGGGTCCACGTTTTGCAAGAGTAAAGAAGGGAGGGAATGACCGTGGCCGAGAAGACCTGAAGCTTAGTGCGGAGCGACAGACCAGGTAGCTTCCACACAGCGTTACGCAACCGATGAAAAGATATTGCCGCTCGACTGATTCGGAGTAAGACCTCTGCTGTTAAACTGGAGCCGGTCATAAGCACACTGCCTACGTATGGGAAACTCTCCACTATCTCCACAACTGCGCCATCACTGATTGGGAGTTCTGGGGGTGGAGTGTCCGATGGTACAAAATACCTAGGCTGGTGCTTAGTTTTGGTGGGGCTGATCGTAAGGCCCCATCTCTTAGTGGCACGCTCCAGTCTCAGCAGCAGCGTCTCCAACTCCTCCTCTGAATAAGCAGCTATTACCAAATAATCGGCATACATAACGTGGTTGAGCAATAGGAAGCCATCCCTTGACCGCACCCGGGCATCGATCAGCCTCCCATTATATCTGTACCAAATGGAAATTCCCCCAGTACAGCTATTGAAGGCTTCACGAACTACGTGGTAAAAATAGATGTTAAATAATGTGGGAGCCAGAGGACATCCCTGTCGCACCCCGAGGTGTACAGGGAATGGCTCTGACTCCCGGCCACGTAGTTTTACCCGGGCCCGCTCACCATCATGAAGGTCCTTAATAATCGTAAGCAGAGGGTCAGGGACTCCAAAAGCACCAAGAACAACCCAGAGCCCAGGCCTACTGATGGTATCATAGGCCTTGACCAGGTCAATAAAGCAGAGATGTAGGTCTTGTTGTAATTCCCTACACCTCTGCTGTAATAGACGGACAGAAAATATGGCATCTGTGCAGGACCGCCCTTTCCTGAAACCGCATTGGGGCTCCGCAAGCCTCTTCTCAGCGTGCCTGGCAAGGCGATGTTGAATAATCCTTGCCAGGACCTTTCCCGGCACACTGAGGAGTGAGATGCCCCTGTAGTTGTTACAGTCTGTGCGGTCCCCCTTCTTAAAGAGGGGGACCACCAGGGCATCCTTCCAATCCTGTGGAACCCGTCCAGTGGTCCAGACTGTTGTTATGATGTCATATAGGGCAGTCTGTGCACAAACGCCACCCTCCCTCAGCATTTTGCTTGGGAGATCATCTCTGCCTGGTGCCTTTCCTGGTCTCAGACTCCGGATCGCCTTCAGTACTTCCTCAACAGATGGCACCTCAGCCAGCCACTCCCAGGGGGTGACTTCTTCCAATATTTGAGGCACCACAGCCTCAGCAGGGTCATCCCCACTTTGTCTCACACGCACACAAGGACATACACACGCACATTAATATAGTAATATTTAGCAGCTACATTTTTTAATATTAGTTGTCTACACACTAACAATATTATTTAAATATTTCCAAACTTATTCTGTAAATATTCGTTTTCTATCTACATGAGTTTAGTGAAAGAAGCAAGAAAATAACACTTAACATTGCCATGGTGAGGCCTAGTCCCACGCAAAGCCCCCAGCCTCGCCTAGATTGCCCAGCCGGCCGAGGTGGCACCTTGACAGCCTGGGGGCTTGGCCGCTATACCCCCCCCCCCACCCATGTTCTACGGCCTATAGTAGCAGCATCTACCGACTCTATAGTAGTAACTGCACGCATCGAGGTGGGGGGGGGGGGCAGAGAAGAGGACATCACACTGTGAAGAATTTACCTCAGCGTTTTATGCATTTTTATAGCATGTTTAACGATGCTAAATAAAATCACCCCCTCACCCCCACCGAACATTTGTGACTTGGTAGGCGCCTTCCCCCCACCGAACGCGTGTGAGTTGGTATGGTCGATCGTGCGCAATTTAATTAATACATAACCAAACGAAAACAGCACTAAATCGCTAATTTAACTACTTTAAAGTTGACGAATGAGAAAAATGAATAGCGCTTGCTCACCACGCGGCTTATGGTGTAGTACCTGGCTATTTTTTTTTAAATGTAAACCCCACCGTTTTGAGAGCCAAATCCCAAGCAAGTGTGCGAACACACACACAGACAGACAAAAAATGTCATTTATACATAAGATAAAAATTCAACTCTAATTCTACTCTGTTGTAGCTCATAAAGCCCATTCTGCTATTTGCAGAGAGGGTTGGAAATGTGTGAAATGATTCCATAAAGTGCAAAGGATTTATATAATTTCTCAATGACTTCACTCTGCAGAATGGTTCCTCAAACATTAAATACATGGTTGGCCCTGCATGTGAGAGGAGATTATGCATGATGCTGTGGCAGTATTTCCCCTCTTCCTGCCCTGAAATTTGGATCGGTTGGTGATCATAGTAGCCCGGCCTTGAATATATATATACCTGCGATCTCATACTATTGGTCATTACCCAAGGCTCATGATCATAGATGAGGATGGGAACATAAATCGACCTGTAAACCGGGAGCTTTGTTTGAGAACTCAGCTCTCACTTCACTACCATGGAATGGTACACTGTCCACAACACTGTGGATGTTACAACCGATCTGCTGGCCACTCTCACCATCACTCACGAAAGAGACCGCGAGATACTTAAACTCCACCACTAAGGGCAGCTGTTCCCCGCTCACCTGGAGAGCACACTCCACCGTCTTCCGGGAGTGAACCATGACCTCAAATTTGGAGGTGCTGATCCTCATCCCAGCCGCTTCACACTCGGCATCAAACTGTTAAAGTACACGCTGGAGATCACAGATTGACGAGAAAAAGAGGATGTCATCTGAAAAAAGTAGCGATGCCACCTCCATGCGCCTTGATATCCTGTCCATGAAATTACAAACAGGAGTGGAGACAATCCTTGGTGGAGTCCAAGACCCAGTGAAATATTTTTTATTTAACAGAAATAATACAGACACAGCTCTCACTCCGGGGATAGAGGGACCACATAGCACACACAATCGGCACTGGTACATCAAACTCCCGCAGCACCTCCCACAAGACATTCCAGGGAACATGGTCGTATGCCTTCACCAAGTCTACAAAGCAAAGGTGGACTGGAGAAGCATCCTCCCATCACCCCTCAAATATCTGTGAGAGGAAAAAGAGCTGGTCCATTGTTTCACTACCCTGACGGAATCTGCAGTGTTCCTCCTGAATCTGAGGCTCGACCATCGGGTGCAGCCTCCTCTCCAGAACTCTGGCATAGGCTTTACCTGGATTGCTGAGGAGTGTGATTCCTCTGTAATTAGAGCACACCCTCTGGTCCCCTTTCTTAACCACAACACTCCTACCCTGTCCAGCACTTTCAACAACTCTGAGCGAATCTCATCTTTCCCGGCAGCTTTGCCACTACCAAGGCCCTCGACCACCACAGCAATTTAAGCAGCCATGATGGATCCGACCCCGTCCCCCCAGCTGTTTCCAGGGCTGCCTCCTGAGAGTAGGGCATGTCCACCAGGTTAAAGAGCTCCTCAAAGTGTTCATTGGTCTCTCAACTATCTCCTTAGTTGAGGTTAACGTTGCGCCACCCTTACTAAGAACAGCCTGGGTTATGTCCCATCGACCCCTCCAAAGGTATCGGATGGTTTGCCAGAACATCTTTGAGCCTACCGGGTAGTCCCTTTTCATGGCCTCTCCAAACTCCTCCCATGCATGGTATTGCGCTTCAGCGACTGCTACCGCTGCCGCCCTCATGGCAAACCAATAGCTCTCAATTGTGTCAGGAAACCTTTTTCCGAGCATAGCTCGGAAAGCCTCCTTCTTTAACTTGACAGCTTCGCTCACCACTGGTTGCCACATGATATGCACCAACTGCTCTCAGCCACAGCTTTTCACAGCTGCATCAACAATCGACGTCCTGAACATTGTCCACTCGGACTGAATGTCAATGACCACCTCTGGATTGTAGGATAAGTTTTTCCGGAGGTGGAAGTTGAAAATTTTCTGCACTGGGTCCTCTGCCAGGCATTTCCAGAAACCACATACAATTTGTTTGGGCCTTCCACATCTAACTGGTCAGTGCCCCAAGCGTCGAATTCAAGTTACCACCAGGTGGTGATCAGTTGACAGCTGTTTACCTGAGTGTCCAGAACATACAGCCTTAGGTTTGATGATACAACTATAAAATCAATAATTGACCTCTGGCCCAAGGTGCTCTGATACTAAGTACACTTATGAGCATCCTTATGTTCGAACATGGTGTTTGTTATTGACATTCCCTGGCTGGCACAGAATTCCAATAACATCTCACCATTTGGGTTCAGAACAGGGGCGGGGGGGGGGGTGGGGGGCATTCCTCCCAATCACACCTCTCTAGGTATCTCCATAGTTTCCCACGTGAGCATTGAAGTTACCCAGTAATACTATGGAGTCCATAGGCGGCACTATATTGAGCACTGCACCCACCGTCTCCAAGAAAACCAAATACTCTGAAATGCTGTTTGGTGCATAAGCACAGATAACAGTCAAGAGTTTTTCTTTCTGAGATCCGAAGTCTCATTGAGGCAACCCTCTCATCTACTGGGACAAACTCCAACTGAATAGCACCCAGGCGGGGGCTTGTGAGTATCCCCCCAATCGCCCAGGGCCTCTCATCAGGAGTTACTTCAGAATAGAAGAGAGATCACCCCCGATTGAGACGTTTGGTTCCAGTGCCAATGCTGTGTGTGGAGGTGAGACCGACTATATCTAGTCGATACCTTTCCACCTACTCCACCAGCTCTGGCGCCTTCACCCCAGTGACGTGACATTCCACATCCCAATAGCGAATGTCCATTGCCAAGGTCAAATCCATCCATGACCATCCGTCTCCCTACCATACTGGCATTGCACCAGCCCCTCACTCGTCATCCTGTGGATGGTGGACCCACAGGACGGCACCACCTAGCCATTTCAGGCTTGGTCTGACTGGGTTACGTGGGTCACCCAGCTACCAGGTGCTTGCCTGCGAACACCACCCCCTGGCCTGGCTCCAGGGGAGTGTCCCAGTATACTGTACCTTGCCTGGGCAAAGTTCTCTGATTAATATATTTAAGAGCCATTCATAAGGGGCTTTTGTCTGAACCAACATATAAAGTCAATTAACCAAACAAATATTAGTTTTCTACAAATGGAATGAAAAAGATCATGTAATCTGTGTGAAAATGTATAAAAAATTGATCAAAATATGGTTAGCCTCATGGATTGCGATTCATACCACAATTCCTGAAGATCTTATGAACTGAAATGTAGTTTGTAGTTCAATAACTTCCTATGTATTTTTTTCGCCCTATTTGTAATGCCAACAATGCTACTGGCATCAAGTCATGAGATGCCGTATCCAACCAGAACTCTGCCAAAGTAACACACCCCATGTGAGGGAATCGCTTGCAGAAGGATTCCATATCTTTTCACGTAATCGCTTCCACTTTTCCTTCAAGTGACATTTTTTTATTCAGTACCAGCCTGATAGAAATACATTTGTCATGTGGGAGTCAAAACATAACTTTTTAATGCATTATTTGATCAATAAATAAACTAGTCTTAAACAAAAAAAACTGTCAAGTTTAACTTCACAATGTGGAAAGGATAAACTGCAATATCACAACATTTAAAGACAAATTATAATTAATTGTGACATCATTTATACATTTCCAGAAAATCGTCTTCTTAATTCATCAACATCTTGAACCAATGTTTATCCACTACTCGATGAAGCTCTGCCCACTCCACTATTGTATCTTATGGTCATATGATACCATAAATTCCATCTCACTGTTGAATGTGAATCAAACCTCTTAACTTTATTTCTACAGTTGTGATCCTCTCAGGTGCGTTCCATCATTTGGCCGCCATTCTATCAGTAGCCTTGTCCACTGGTCATCATGTCATCCAGCAATATGTCCTGCCCAAGTCCATTAAACCTCCTTAAACACTCAATACCATGTCTAATTTGTGTTTGTTCCCTAATCCATGCGTTCGTCTTTTAGGGTCTCGGTGTAATTCTGAGCCAAGCAAGCATCTCTTCATGCTCCGTGGCACACTTTTTAGATTTTTCACCCACTCTCTGTCAATGTCCATGGTTCTGGCCTAAAAATTATAGCACGCAGTATGCACTGATTGAAAACGATTCGGGAACATAGGCTTACTGCTTTTCATTACCAAATTCAGTTTTCCAAAAGTGATGCATCCTGGTCTTCATTGTTTACCTATTTATTTAATCAAGGTCATCTAGATCAATTTAAGCATCCCGGGACACACACGTGTGTTTGTATTACTATAATTGTTTTATTTCATTTAATATATATTATTACATCACATAAACAGCAGTGCACCGTGGTGGTGAGATGTTAATCCCCTTGCCTTGTAAAGTTGTGGGTTTGATCCCGACCTTGACGATGGCTGTATAATTTGAGTTTGCATTTTCTCTCTCTTTCTGCGGTCACGTGGATTTTTTTTCCAGGTCCACTATTTATTGCCCCTCGACATTTAGAAACACGTGTATAGATAATTTGCCTGCTATAATTTCCCACATGTGATAAGCCACTTCGATGAGCGAAAATGTGTGGCTGTGGACTCTGAAAAAAGAGCTAATAGCTCAGTGGGCTTTACCTGATAAATAAAATAGCAGCAGTAGTAGTGAGATGCCAAATATGAATCTATATATATTGATCAAATATACGGTATATATTTTTAAACAAATATCCACATTTTATGAAAGTAGAAAGGACAATTATCTAAAGATGTATTCTGGCGTTTTTACCAATGAAAACCTTCACACCTTTTGGGAACGTCGCCCTATGAAGGTACATGGGAGAGAATTCTAGGCAACATATTAAATGTTTCACGGTTAACCCTTATATGACATTTCGTCGTTGACTTTTTCAGATAGATTGTGAGATTATTGCCAGTTGTCACACAATGTATTTCCTGTTTTGGTTGCAGTAAAAATAAAGTAATCGTCATTGCAAGGGAAGGCCACTGTGTGCTTTAACGTCCAAAGTAGATCGTTTGTCGTCCACTGTGAAGCAAACTTCACGTATTTATATCGTTAATACAACGAGCTACAGAATGTGGTCATAAATTAGCAGGTACACTGCTATATTATTACATTAATTAAAAAAACATAATAAATAATGCATCCTACCCCTATATTCGCATATTAATTATAAATCAAGGAAATAAACCTGAAGTTCTGAAAATTGTATGCAAATATATTTTATACGTATGAGTCATCTAGATCGCGATAATCCACACAAGTAATTCTGCAATAATTTTTTTTAAAGTATACAATATTTATATTGTTTTTTCCACTAAATCAACCATATAGAGAGAAAGGAGTGTCCCATTCCCTTACATATATTGCACCCATATTTTATTTCCTTAAGGAATGCATCGATCTGAGGTTGATCTGTAGCTTTTAATTACCTTTTACAGGTTAGAGTTATGCTTATATAACTGTGGTAAATCTCAGCACAGTTGGAGTGTAAAGATATTGCAAAGGCCACATCACCACCTACATCACTGCCTACTTTTGCAAAATTTCATTTTTTTGCATCTGCTTGTGTTTGTGATGAGATGCGATGTGGTTCTTATTGCACACTTTCATCTGTTCACAAACTTCAATGGGAATTGGTATTTCCTTTTGAGCTGTACTTACCGTAGACTGTATTGATGTGATCTAAAATGAATGCCCAATGTAATGTGGTCCACATCCACCCAAGGGCCGACAAAAGTTGGGTAAATGTTTTGCCAGCAACACCACGCCATCACATATTGTGTGGGCCTGCAGAGGTACTCTCGAATAGCACTTATGCACTTTTAAAAGGTAAACGGAGTATCTGCCTGTCTTGATATTCCAATCACAATGTGCCATATGCATTTGTATCCGTGATTGGTTCAATATAAGCCTTTTGTGTACTCTTCGCTGCCGTGCTGTTTCAAACGAGTTTTTCTCCTTCCCACCATAATTACGTTTAATAGCAAGTGCATTAGCTTGGATGTGCTTTTGGCAGGATGGAACATGCCATTGCATTACATTTGGTTGGGAACACAAGTCACATATGTACAAAATAAAAAAACCCTCACATTGGAAAAGTGAAGATGAAATTAATGTTACGTACAGAGGACAGTAATTAGCCCTCAAAAATTGCTTTTTTTTAATACAGTGAAGAGAATTAACAAATACTTATGCAGACGCACATTTGCACGCAGCTACATATTTCATATCAGTAAATGTTTTAACGTTGCCATTTTAAAAGAGATGACAATTTTTTTTATGAAACATTTTTTTAGATCTGAAGAACCCTTTTTGGATGTCTTAATTAAAAGGAGACATGATAGTTCAATGAGCCACTCTGTCTACAGGAAAGCTACCCATACAGATGCTTACTTGAAACCAAATTCCCACCACCATCCATCCCAGAAGAACTCCCTCATCAAGACTCTATACCATAGAGCCCAATGCATTTCCGACCAGGAACACATTACCAGTGAACTCAAGCACGTACACCAGGCTCTCAGGGCTAATGGTTACTCCGACTACACAATCCGCAAAGCCATCACTCCAGTCATGAAGAAGGATCCTCTTGTGGAGCCCCTCAAAACCATCACCTTACCCTACATTGCAGGGGTCACTAAAAAGATCTCCAACATCCTGAATAAACACAAGATCCAGGTCCGATTCAACACAGTACATAAAATCCGTGATCTGGTTCTATCTATAAAAGATGCTGTTCCAGACATACAGTACCCGGGCGTTTACAAACTAAAGTTCCTCTGTGGTAGTAGCTACATTGGAGAAACCAAACGACATATCTCGGACCGCATCCGCGAACATAAAGCAGACTTGAAACACGGTAGAACGAACTCCTCTGCCGTGGCAGATCACTGTTATAATTCAGTGGGCTCACATGACATTGACTTCTTCAAGACGGAGGTCCTTTGCAAACCAACCGGATACCATGAGAGATTCGTTCATGAGGCCATTCACATATACAAGCACAGAGACAATTTCAACCGAGAAGATGGATTCTGGCTTAGTAACCATTGGAAAGATGTTTTAAACCATTTCGGTTCTTAATTAATTGTATTTTACGATGACCTTCAGACCACAGCTCTTTCGCTGGCATTGACTCTTAATACCTCTCACACCACGGTTAATGGTATGGTTTACAACATGGAGTCTAACAGCGCCTCGCAGCTGTCTCTCTCTCCCTCCTCCGTTCCGACCACGGATGAACTCGTCCGTCTGAACGGGGCTCGTAGCTATCCGTGGTGCTAAAGTTGAGGGTAAGAATCCACCCATTTTTTCGCCATATAGCATTGTGATATATAACGACTTATTGTTGGTAGCTTAGCTGATTGGAGAATATATAGAGTTTATTGATAACATTGAGGTAGTTTATAGTTTAGTGTATTATTGGTTTACTATATGGTATTCATTATATAGTGTAGTGTATACCCAGTTACTGTTAATAGCTCAGCTTATTGAAGAATATATTGAGTACATTTATTATATTTATGTAATTTAAACTTAGGTTTTTTCACATCGGTTTACTATATGATAGTCGAGTGGTTGCAGCCCCTTTGGCGTCCATGTTCTAGGTGCCTCTGTAGATGTGTAGGCTTTGACTTTAACATAGCTATTTCTATGACCAGTCACAAGCTAATCCCTCAGTTATTTCAATGCTAAATTCTCCTGTTTGATTTATACTAGGTGCCTCTGTGGATATGTAGGCTTTGATTTTAACATAGCCATTTCTGTGACCAGTCACAAGCTAATCCCTCAGTTATTTCAATGCTAAATTCTCCTGTTTGATTTATACTAGGTGCCTCTGTGGATATGTAGGTTTGACTTTAACATAGCCATTTCTGTGACCAGTCACAAGCTAATCACTCAGCTATTTCAATGCTAAATTCTCCTGTTTGATTTGTACTAGGTGCCTCTGTGGATGTGTAGGCTTTGACTTTAACAATTAAATGCTAATTTTTATGCTAATTCCTTTGTCAAGGCGCTGTTTCTTCTCACACAGATAAAAGGTCACGGTCTGAGCTTGGCTGTGTTCGCTCCAGCGCTGTCCTCCAGACAGTCTCGTCCCTTCACCTGATGAAGGCCACTTGTGTTGTGGCCGAAACGTCGTGATAATTTTATTGTGTTATTTTATTTTATTAATTTATTACTTTATTCTCATTCTACGTGACTTTACCGAAAGAACCAAAGAAGATGAATCCTTGCAGTCACGAAAGCTTTAAATCGAAATAGTAGAAATCCCAGTCTTATGATGGGAAAACTCTGTCCGTAGCACAACCACTATTTGCCTTCCCACAAATGATATTCATTTAATCCACTGCAGAGCGATGAAGGGCCGCATCAACTCATGACCAGAAGCAAGCAACGGTCCGATTGCAAGCTTCATGCTCTAATCGTCTGCAACATGTGGCTAGGTGATGAAATGAAATATCATACATTTCCTCCTCCCTCAAAATTAATGTCATGCAAAACTATTTTCTCGCTGGATAAACAACACACACAACAGGAGTTCTAGTTTTCGTATTCTTTTCATTGGTATAAACTACACATCAATGACCCGTCTTCATAGCACGTAGATCCATTGCACTATTGTTAGAAAGATCAGAGGACTAAACACAAAATACACAGGCAGAGGCTTAATTCGTGTTGCACAAGGCTGCAATCCTGAGTGAGTTTGCCAAGCCAACATTGTTTTTGTATCCATTTCCCGGTGAACTGGATATGTTTCATTAAATAATTACTCAGTACAATGTGCACTTGCTGCATTGATTGTGTTGCATGAGGAACAAGTTTCAAATATCTAGCACTGAAGTTTCTGTGGATGTGCATGTTTTTGAAAGAGAAAAAAAAATCTAGCACACTGTGTATACCTAACGACCCATGTGCATTGCCAGTAGTGCACTTAGCAAAATTAATGATGGCAGCTAAATAGTCTAACATACAGCTGCAATCAAAGAGGATAACTGGAGCTAAAATGCTTCCACGTTCATTTTCCACCAATAAAATCACACAGTACTAGTTCCAAAACACCTGTGCGATATTTGCACAGCATCGTTCATACACAAAATTATACGTTTCCATGAGCATAATTTGTGTGATACGGAATTGCTCACGTGTTCCCATTCAACCATGCATTTATATCTTCGTTCTTACAAAAGTTACACAAATTACTTGCAAATTTAAATGCATTGCAAAAAAAACCATTCACCATTACTCCCAACTTACCTTTTCTTTTCATAGCTAAACCAATTCTCACGCTTTTGATCTCTTGTTGCCATCGATAAATTAACCCTTTCCACTCGTGAAACCCGTATTCATGCATTGAAAACCTCTCACATTGACTACTGTAATTCCCTCCTTTACTGCCTTCCATTTCCCCGACTTCCAAGCTCCAAATCCCACAATGCTAAAAGGAAAGTATTCATGCGCGTATATGCATTTCATAGCCGTAACGCAAACACTCAATTTGTATTAAAATGGCAGTGTATATTACTTCATTACCGCAGTATATTAAGTGGGTGCACAGAATTTAATCGATTTGGTCACGTTTGGTAGGGTAAAATGTGGGTACTCCCACAATTTACAAGACCTTTGACCATTGTGGAAAAGTAGGTCAATCATACCCTCTGGAGGGGCCATCTAGAGCTTCCTTTGTCCCCAACAGTCCAGTGAGTAAGCATTTGCAGGGCTGCACCTTTGCACTTCATCTCTTGTACTGCACTGTATATTGCTTTATTAAAACATGATCAAATATATAAACAAATGGCGAATGTTTAATCAGTTTTAGTTTTGTTCAACATATATTAAATATGTCCTCATCCAACCACCCACTGCTGGAAAAAAAATGCTGCATGAATCTTGCAGCATTCCCACCATGAATCGCGATTCTTCTATGGGCATTTACCTTGGTAAAATATGCATCCATTTCAATGGATGGGATTATAGCAAGGGATTCTGACATGTAATGGGATACTCTTGCAATTATATTGTGAATATAACTTAGCTAAGCTATGGCGGTGCTTTAGCTAAACATCACTCAATCTAACTCCCCAGATTGGCGATTCAGACAAAAATTCAACAGCTGGCGTCATCAATGACGATGCCTAGAGTATGGAAATGGCCGAAGTGAGGGCGTTGTGGGACCTGACCATCCTCAGTGCAGGCCAGTTCAGGCACAGTGGTTCCTACCCCACGTCCACGTACAACCAGAATGCATGGAGCAGCAATATGTATTGCCAAGGCTACATATACATGTAACTGCTCGGTGCATAGTTGCCCCATGCACTATGCATCGGCTCTACATTATAATGGAAATTTCACAAAGCCATTACAGTTATGCTGATATGATATAATATGATTCAATTAAGAATCGTACTTATGTATAACAACTTAATTACTTTTGATTTAAAGCTTTCGTGACTGCAGTAATTCATATTCTTAGTTTTTTCGGTAAAGTCACGTTGAAGAGAAACAACAAAATAATAAAATATATAAAACAATAAAAAATTCTCACGACGTTTCGACCATAACTCAAACGGTCATCTTCAGGTGTGTTGGTTTGCATAAATGTATTTTTAAACGGCGCATTTATTTATTTATAAAAAACGTTAGCGCCACGCGCAGCGATTTGGCAGTTTACCCAGGACTAGTCCATCTAAATTCTGAAAAGAGGAGGGGGGAGACAAAATTTTTTATAATGTATGCTGTCTGAAAGCCACTGTAAGCGTGAACAATCAATTAAGAACTGAAATGGTTTATCAAATCTTTCCAATGATTGCTAAGATAGAATCCATCTTCTCGGTTGAAATTGTCTCTGTGCTTGTATATGTGGATAGCCTCATGAACGAATCTCTCATGGAAGCCAGATGGCTTACAAAGAACCTCTGTCTTGGAAAAGTCAATGGCATGTGAGCCTACTGAATTAGAACAATGATCTGCTACGGCCGAGATGTTGGTCCTACCGTGTTTAAGGTCTGCTTTGTGTTCACGAATGCGGTCCGAGACATGGCGTTTGGTTTCTCCAATGTAACTACTACCACAGAGGCAACTTAGTTTGTAGAGACCAGGGTATTGTATGTCCGGAATCACATCTTTTACAGACGGAACCAGATCACGGATTTTATGTAATGTGTTGAAACGGACCTGGATCTTGTGTTTATTCAAGATTTTGGAGATCTTTTTTGTGATCCCAGCAATGTAGGGTAAAGTGATGGTTTTGAAAGGCTCCTCAAGAGGGTTCTTCTTCATGGTTTGAGTGATAGCTTTGCGGATTGTATAGTCGGAGTAACCATTTGAAAGGCTCCTCTTGAGGAGCCTTTCAAAACCATCACTTTACCCTACATTGCTGGGATCACAAAAAAGATCTCCAAAATCTTGAATAAACACAAGATCCAGGTCCGTTTCAACACATTACATAAAATCCGTGATCTGGTTCCGTCTGTAAAAGATGTGATTCCGGACATACAATACCCTGGTGTCTACAAACTAAGTTGCCTCTGTGGTAGTAGTTACATTGGAGAAACCAAACGCCATGTCTCGGACCGCATTCGTGAACACAAAGCAGACCTTAAACACGGTAGGACCAACACCTCGGCCGCAGCAGATCATTGTTCTAATTCAGTAGGCTCACATGCCATTGACTTTTCCAAGACAGAGGTTCTTTGTAAGCCATCTGGCTTCCATGAGAGATTCGTTCATGAGGCTATCCACATATACAAGCACAGAGACAATTTCAACCGAGAAGATGGATTCTATCTTAGCAATCATTGGAAAGATTTGATAAACCATTTCAGTTCTTAATTGATTGTTCACGCTTACAGTGGCTTTCAGACAGCATACATTATAACAAAAATTCGTCTCCCCCCTCCTCTTTTCAGAATTTAGATGGACTAGTCCTGGGTAAACTGCCAAATCGCTGCGCGTGGCGCTAACGTTTTTTATAAATAAATAAATGCGCCGTTTAAAAATACATTTATGCAAACCAACACACCTGAAGATGACCGTTTG
This sequence comes from Petromyzon marinus, assembly GCF_048934315.1. Lineage (NCBI taxonomy): Eukaryota > Metazoa > Chordata > Hyperoartia > Petromyzontiformes > Petromyzontidae > Petromyzon > Petromyzon marinus. Next base: position 11,707,941 of record NC_133671.1, read on the forward strand.
AGTTATGGTCGAAACGTCGTGAATTTTTTTTATTGTTTTATATATATTTTATTATTTTGTTGTTTCTCTTCAACGTAACTTAATTACTATTCCAGACTAGAACCGATACGAATTGTCCAACTCAATCAAGATAGTTTAATATGAATTATAACTGGTGTTGGCTGTTGCCTGGAATTAAACAGGTCACCGGATTCATAGTGGCACTGTGTGAACTAGTGAGCTACCACTTCCCCAAATCATGTATTAGGGAAAATTGTAATTAAAACTTGTTCCACATAGATTTAACACTGAAATACATCCCCCAAAAAATATCCCTAATAATATAAGATTAGACTCAAAAATGCAAAAGCTTCCCTGTACTAACAACAATAGCAATTAAAATATTAACTTTCACATGAAGGTCTTTCCCAAGTCTCCTTGTTTACTTTGTATAATATGTTATGGAAAACTTTCAATCATGACATGAGGCTCGTGACCTTTGGTTACTTTTCACATTGCAAACAGCAAATGAAGCATTATGCAATGTGATGCATGCCATTATGACATAGCGAACTTTGTAACTTTGCTTGAGACAGATGACCATGGATGTTTGGAAAGGTCAGCTAAAAAACAAGGCATATCAATTCAATAACTTCTAAATTTAACCTTGTTAGAAGATGGATTGTAGTCTTCTCAACATCTGAAATTTGCAGAAAAATGCAGGAGTTACAGAAAAAATATCTAAAAGTTAACTGCTTGAATACTTCAGCTGCATGATTTAGTGGTCATGGACAATGATCAGCTTTGATCGGATTGCTTCATTGCTTGCATAGGGCAAACTACGTTGGGAATGTTGCAATGATAATGTCATTCATCCAATGTTACGCTCATTGTAAATGTTTCACCAATACCTACAAATCCCTCTACAGAATTCACTTGGTGTTGTCATTTTAGGACGTTTGTATTTGGGAAATAAAAGAGGAAGTTTAGGTCAATGTATGATGTTTACATGTGTTCTAGCATACTGTACATTGTACACAAATACTGTTTCATGCAATATACAATACTGTAGTACGAATATCTGTTATCATGATTCGCGCAAATATTTCAGCTTAGAGGAATCTGGCACAGTTGCTGTCGGTTTGCCTTCAGTTATGCCTCCATTAACCTAACCAATACATAATATTATTGGCTAAAGTGGTTTTGTGGTCATTGCACATGAAATGTATCACATTTGTTGATCATTAAATGTGAAAGAAAACCAATAGCACCTTTTGGAGATAGTAAAGATTTGTATTCCCTTCCACTGATGGTACAGTATTGAATTCTGAGTTCAATTCCTCAGATCGAACCCACGAACGGACATCAATGATTTAAGCCAATCGTGATACCTGCTAAATATATATTTTTATATATTTTTGTCTGGATATCAAGACAGCTAATATTAAACTGTAATCCTGTATTTTTATTAATGTTTGAAAATAATTAGCATATATGTGTGTGGCACCTATTTTTGCTAAACACCCGAACAATGATAATCATTTATATGCAAATTTTTCGCTTGAATTTTAGATTCAAACTAATGTGTGCATACATGGCTGCCTTAAGTAACTGTTTTATTGCCAAATGGAGTAGGCTAAATGAGAAAAATGCTATTTCTCAATCATTCTTACTGCAATGATTTATATTGTGAAATCCTATAAAATTACAAAAAAATTCACTCTCATGCCACGTAATTTTTTTCACACTGACTTATTGGAAATGGAAAAAATATATAATCTGCCTTAGGCAGTGCCGAACAAATAATTTCACAATTGGTACATAAACGTAATTTTTTTACGTGTAAGTTCCGATCCACATGTAAAAACCCACGTTATATTTCTTCTATATATAAAAAAATATATCGTAATTATACATTTTCTTAGAAATTTGCAGATAGTATTTGAGTTCGTCTCAGGCATGCATGGCATTAAGTTCCAGGATAATTTAGGGAGTGTAACGTCTAATTTAAACACCCCATGTAATTTCTGCTGAAAAGGCCTCGCGCACTGAAAATGTAAAACCCACTGAACAGGCGACATAATTGAAGAGCAATTGGATTTTCGCTCCTTTTTGCAAAACCCGCCACAATGTATGATCCAAAACTGGATCCCATAACACAGCTTGCGTGTCAGTGTATATAGGGTATCCCAACGGTCGAAAAACAAGGAGATCAAGAAGAACGGGAAACGGGTGCACTAGATGAGCAAGAAGAAAGTAATAAAATCAAGACAATTATGTTGTTTTTGCTGTGGCGTGGTGTGATGGATAGCGCACTGGGGCTTGCAATCCAGAGGTTGACTAGTGGATTTAATTTCCTGGCATGGCAGTTGAAACAATAAAGTTCGTGTCTTTAATAGCCTACCCCTCATCTGTCCACTCAGCAGTATACACGGGTACGCTACCGTTACTTGATAAACAGGTCGAATGTGGCGGGACAACATGTTGTTACTCTACTCTCTTCAAAGATGGTTGGCCAGAATAGGAGAGTAGGCCAAATATCCATCTAGTCGAGGTCCTTCCACCAGCAGTGAAATTAACAATAAATTACAGGGCTGCGTCTCTTTACTTTTTTCTCTGCTTTGTATACAAATATTATGGAGAAGTAGAATGTAAGTATGAATGTAAGTAAAAGTACAGTGGCTTATATTATCATAACTATGACAATCTTAAGCCACCAGTGGCATTTTGGGAAAATAGTTATCATTGTGGGCAAATGACAAATATTTACATGCGATTAGTCTAATCATCAGTCCATAATAGAATACCTGAATCCATATACTTTCCATACTATCAATATGGAATGGTTGTTGGTTAAGCGTTTAGGTTTACTCATGCACAAATTAATGGAAAGAGTAATGGTCTTTAATTTTTAAATCAAAAGGTATCTAAAATATATGTATACATTTGCATCACTCATTTACATGTCAAACACTTTATTATAACACCGTGATATCACGAATCGTTCCTCTTGTTACCTGTTATAAATTGAAGGCACGATGGACCAGCTGGGTGATTTTGATTTAATTAATGCGATCACATATCCCAGTCCAGGTCAGACGTTATTTTTGAAAGGTTGTGATGCACATGCTTTAAGAAATGATATATCTAGCAAGCACAATATAAGGCATGGAATACACCCCCACAGCAACTTGCTGTGTGGTGAGGGTGGTTAGCCCAAATGTAATATTTAGAAATTGTAATTGGCATAATGCTTGCATAATTCATAAATAATACATTCTCAAGTGCATGATTAGGTGGATCAACAGCAGAGGAATGCTTATAATTTGGTGAATGGACGCATTTTTGCTTAATGAATGTAACATTTAAAGTTTAAATATGCTCCACTGCAGATTTAGAAATAAGCACGAAGCTAAATAACCGCATAATAAATTGTGTCAGTTGTCTGTTTAATTATATAATTATTAGTGAATGCATCTTCATTGTGACAATTTGGGCCACATTTGAATTACTTTTAACAGACAACTTTACATTAAAGTGATTAGTGGTCGGACATTCAAAGCTTTGGCAGAATCTATTTTGGCTTGAGTTGTTTGGCGAGATCGAGAAAATGGTAGAATGTGTAATTTACCAGTCATAACTGGTAACTCTGATGAACACACATTTTCCAAGTATTTATAGATAACCCCGAGTGTCATTAACAACAACAAAACACATTCACTCATGGACCCAGAAAAACACCTTGATGACATTAAAGAATTTTAGATTTTTGATAAAACATAGGTATGATTAATCACATAATACACAATGACTCTTCGGCTAGCAGATGCTCAAGCACTGCTGATGCTTTGGATAATGTTTGAATTAACATCTACAATGAAAAAAATGTAATTAGTTAAAGTAATTATTTGTTATAAAATATATGACAATCATGTAAACTCTAATCATAAATGCCATGTAAAAAAAATATTTAGTAAATAAATTAAGTGTTGCTGATGAATGCATTAATGTGCAATGACCAGTAGCATTGTCAACCAAGCAACATAACTGTCAACGCTCAACACATTTTTTAACAAAAACTCTCACAGTTAAGTGTTATAAGCAATAATAATTGTTATTGTGTTGTTCCGAGAACACCCATTCGTTAACTAAATAAAATGAAAACGAATGTCCAGTGGGTGGTGCTAGTAGTATGTTTAAACATTTTAGTCATGTAGACATTAAAATTAACCTTATGGCGGGACCCCGAGGTATCATAAGCCCCCGGCGCTCTCGCATGAACTGCGTTGCGACGTCATTGTATGTCTGTTGAAGACGAACGATACGGCAATCTATTCTTCTCGACGAGCTCTACACGATGCGCTAATCAAAGTTGTGTTTACGACTACGGAAATCTTGGCAACGACGGGTGCTTGGTGAAGAACGAGACGATTGATTTCTGGTGGATTGCGGCGTTTATGCGCGCGGTGGGACTGAGTCGCCAAAAATAAGTTTTAATTAATTGCGATTTTGACTTCCGTTTATTCGGGACCCCGGGGTCCCGCCATCAGGTTCAATTAGTTTTTTTTGTAAGCGGAGAGATTAAGTTGGGTACACGAATACAAAACATCACATACAACGACCCTATCATGAATAACGGGCCAGATGCCTCTAAAATGGTGCGACAGTGAATCTCTGTGAACACAACTGCATTGCAGCAGATATATCTATGAACGTAATTTTTTTGTCTGTCTGTGCGTCTGTCGACGGAACATTGCGAAGTATAAAAAAAGTACCCAGGTACCATGCGATAAGCCCCGTGGTGAGCCAGCGCTATTCCATTTTCGCATCCGTCAACTTTAAAGTAGTTAAATTAACAATTGAGTGCTGTTTCTTATTTTTGTATTTCCTTGCGCCACTCAGCACGCGCCAAAGCACGCATTTGCGCATGCACGAAACGCTGACCGGGGGTTGCCCTTGGAGACGCACACACGATCGGGAAAACATCTTATTCGCGTTAAAAATGCTAAATAGATACACAAATCAAGTTAGATGCACACAAGACTGAGGTAAATTCTTCACAGTGTGATGTCCCCCCTCCCCCCATCCCAATGTGTGCAATTACTACTATAGAGTTCCTAGATGCTACTACTATAGGCCGTATGTATTACTGTAGAGCGGCCGGAGGGATCGTGGGTGGGGGGGGGTAGCAGCCCAGCCCCAGACTGCCAAGGTGCCACCTCGGAGGGCTGGGCAATCTAGGCGAGGCCGGGGGCTCTGCACGGGACTAGGCCTCACCACTACACTGTCAAGTGAGCTCTATTATAGATTTTGACTTAAAACTTTCGTGACTGCAGGAATTCATATTCGTTGGTCCTTTCGGTAAAGTCACGTAGATAGAAAATTTTATAATACAAGTAAAGTGAATACAAATAAAAAATATATATTAAAAAAATTAATATAAAAAACATTAATGTAGACTGCAGCCTGTTTCTTAATCGGAGTGAGTGTACTGGCAGTCTATAATGTAGACTGTAGCCTGGTTCTTAACCTCGGTGAGCGTACTGGCAGTCTATAATGTAGACTGTTAGCCGGCTTCTTAACCTCGGTGAGCGTATTGCCAGTCTATAAAGCAGACTGCAGCAATGTGTATTAAACTGAGTGCGCGTACTGGCAGTCTATAATGTATACTTATTCTTGGTTCTTAATAACCATTGCTACAGTCTACATTATAGACTGCCAGAACACTCACTCCGATTAAAAACCAGGATACAGTCTACATTCCTGGTTATTTGTTTTTATTATTCTATTTTTCTTTATTACTTTTTTAATTATTATTTTTCCATGTGACTTTACCGAAAGACCCAAGCATTACTATTATAGAGTTGGTAATAGCTATTACTACGGCCAGTACACACTGCTATAGAGTTTGTATAGCCACTGCTACGGCTAGTACACACTGATACAGTTAGTATAGCAACTGCTACGGCCAGTGCACACTGCTATAGAGTTAGTATAGCTACCACTACAGCCAGTACATACTGCTATAGAGTTAGTATAGCGACTACAGCCAGTACAGACTACTATAGAGTTAGTATAGCGACTACTACAGCCAGTACACACTGCTATAAAGTTAGTATAGCTGCTACTACAGCCAGTACACACTGCTATAGAGTTAGTATAGCTGCTACTACAGCCAGTACACACTGCTATAGAGTTAGTATAGCTGCTACTACAGCCAGTACACACTGCTATAGAGTTAGTATAGCTGCTACTACTACGACCAGTAAACACTGCTATAGAGTTAGTATAGCTACTACTACGGCCAGTAAACACTTCTATAGAGTTAGTAGATACTACTACAGCCAGTACATACTACTGTAGTGATAGTAGATACTACTACAGTCAGTACATACTACTGCAGTGATAGTAGCTACTACTACAGCCAGTACATACTACTATAGTGATAGTAGATACTGCTATTGAGTTGGTAGATACTACTGTATAGTCGGTATATACTACTGTAGAGCTGGTAGATACCACTGTGATGTCAGGAGATACTACTGCAGAGTCGGTGGAGGCTACTGTAGAGTAAGTAGATACTGATATAAAGTAACTAGAAACTACTATAGAGTTAGTAGTTACTGCTATAGTCAGTGGATACTACTATAGAGTCAATAAATACGACTACAGTCAGTAGATACTATTATAGTCTGTATATACTACTGTAGAGTTAGTAGTTACTGCTATAGTCAGTCTATACTGCTATAGTCGGTAGTTGCTACTATAGAGTCGGTAGATAATACCTTAGAGTCGATAGATAGTAACATAGAGTCGATAGATACTACTATAGAGTCAGTCGTTAATAGTACAGTCAGTAGATACCACTATAGTCAGCAGATACTGCTATAGAGTCTGCAGATACTACCATAGAGTCAGTAGTTACTGATATAGAGTTAGTAGTTACTACTATAGTGAGTGGATACGACTATAGATTCATTAGATAGTACTAGTCATTAGATCCTACTATAGAGTCAGTATTTACTACTATAGAGTTGGTTTATATGACGATAAAGTCGGCAGATACTACTATAGAGCCAGCATATACTACTATAGAGTTAGTAGTTACTACGATAGAGTCGGTAGATACGACTATAGAGTTAGTAGATACTACTGTACTATCAACAGATACTACTATACAGTCAGTAGATATTACTGTAGAGCCAGATACTAATGTAGAGCCATATACTACTGTAGAGTCACTAGATACTACTCACTCTATTGTATGTAGGGTGTATTTTGAGGAGGGGGGGAGATCGAGAATTTTCGGAAACCTTTTAGATAAACTATTTACACGCCAATTTCTATTGCCTTTTCATTCAGGCTTTCGTCAAACCTCTTATTTGATTGATGGACAAATGGACAAACGGAATGCCTGGCTTTCACAATAGCTTAGTATTTGTGTATGTATATGTTATGTTTTTAAAATAAGTTTTGAATATTTTTTTTCCCCCGGGCAATGCCGGGTACTTCCCGCTAGTTATGAATATATGGATATTTTTCTAGGATGTTATATTTGTGGGATAAACAAATCTATCATGATTGTATTAATTGTAACTGACTTGAATGTCCATAATTTACATATTAACTTCGAGTTGTTTAGTTTTTTCATTTCGGCTGTGCAAAGTGTATATGACCAATTTTCGTAAAACAAACTGTGAGAATATAAAAATACCTTCTATTTTTCTTTTAATGGTACTTGTGCAGCAGATTTACCATCGTACTTAAAATCTGTAACACAATCCCAAACGGGACCCGAGTAGTATTCAAACACGTGGATGCCGCATAAATACTGACGTGTTTACGCTGTGCTTGTAAATTATTAATAACGACAAGCAGAGGCAAGGTTACACTCGTGGTTTGGGTGTTCAAGACATGTTCACAGAGTTGGAATGGCTACCATCCATGAGCTTGGTGGATGGTATGTAACATTGTAGTTTAACCCACAGCTTCAATGAACCCTTCTGGTACTCAGCTCATAATTCCAAAGAAGATTCAGCTTTCAACAGCGCAATGAACGCACACTGCATATTATTGTTATTGTAGAGTTATACTGTAATGCCTTTAGATTATATTCTATGGTTCTTTCGGTAAAGTCACGGATGAAAAAAAAATAATAAAATGTGAAAAAAAGAAAGTGAATAAAAAATATCACGATGTTTCGATCGCAACACAACCAGTCGTCATCAGGAACAGGGAGGTTAGTCTCCGAGGGCAAGCTGTTTATAGAGGTTTAGAGATGGGCGGGACAGCTAATGTTAATGAAGGAGAAAGCTCCGACACTGGCAGTAGGTCTACACCAATCAAATAGCTGTTTATAAAGGTTTAGAGATGGGCGGGGCAGCTCATGTTAATGTAGGAGAAAGCTCCCACACCGGCAGTAAGGCTACACCAATCAAAGCATTGCACCTCGCTCCAAACACCCACACTGCTGACGGCGGAGGTTGACAAGAAAACACAAATCAAGTCATGTCCCAAAGTGGTTGAAGACATCTTTCCAGCGATTGCTGAGTCTATAACCTTCCTCTCGGGTGAAATCGTCACTGTGTCTGTCTATATGGATGGCTTCATGAACGAATCTTTGTTGATAGCCAGTAGGCTTGCAAAGTACCATCATCTTCAAGAAATCAATTTCGTGTGAGCCAGCCGGTTTAAAATAATTATCAGCCACGGCATAAGTCCTACCATGTTTCAAATCTGCCTTATGTTCACGGACACGGTCCGAGACATGTCGCTTAGTTTCCCCAATGTAACTCCTGCCACAGATACAGCATAGTTTTGTAGACCCGGGGATATTGCATGTCAGGAATCTTGTCAGTGGGTTGTGTTGTGGTTTCATCCCATCCACAAATTGTCCATTTGACAAATAGATTTTGTTGATTTTTTGTCTAAATAACTGGAGTAAATCCTCACTCGTAAACTTTGCATGTGGTTTCGTGAGATTATCTCTTTCCTTGTTACAGATTTGCAACCTTCAACATGCGACATCAAAACATTTTCATCAAAATGCTGTGGCTCTACATGATCCCATCATCCCCCCCCTCCCCCCTTGAATTGTTCAGTTATGCAATACCCCTGGCACAGAATTTTACATATTCGGAAAATTGCATATTTTTGAAAAATTGCTCAAATAAATTGCGGAGGCAAAAGTGCACATCAAAGTAATTGTTTCTCTCTGCACATAAGTGTGGTTATGCTCATCTCCATTGGCAGCCCCTAGATAGCAATGCAAGTTCCATATTTTTGTGTCTATGCATAGAACAACTATTGAATTTGCTGAAAGCAAAAACTGTTTATGATCTCAGGAGGATGATGGACAGTGATTGTGTGAATGCATAAGCATATGCAATGAAATCATAAATAATGTATTCATTCACTAACTACACAGACCATTTTAAATAACACATTTGTGTATACCTAAAATAAATCTTGACTTAAAGCTTTCATAACTGCAGGAATTCATATTCTTTGGGTCTTTCGGAAAAGTCATGTAGATGGTTCAAAGAAAATAACGAAAAACTACGACGTTTCGATCACAACACAAAAGATCTTCATCCGGAGCAAAACTGCTGAATGCAGACTGTTTTATAGGGTGTCGTCCTACGGTCATAAACTAAGTGGGTGGAGCTAGTAATGTTAATGTAAGAAATTAGAATGTTAATTAATCATGAACAAACACAAGATCCAGTTTCGATTAACACAGTACGTAAAATTAATTAACTGATCCTATCTGTGAAGGATGTGATCCCTGACATGCAGTACTCTGGTGTTTACAAACTAAGCTGTGTCTGCAGCAGTAGTTACATTGGGGAAACTAAGCGACATGTCTTGGACCGTGCTCGTGAACATAAGACAGATCTGAAACACGGTAGGACCAATACTTCAGCTGTGGCTGATCATTGTTTTAATGCGGTGGGCCCACACGAAATTGATTTCTCCAAGACGAAGGTACTTTGCAAACCCACTGCCTATCAACATCCATAAATAGACACAGACACAATTTCAACCAAGAAGATGGGTACAAACTTAGCAATCATTGAAAGGACGTCATAAACCAGTAAACTGGCTGTGATGTTCCCTTCCTGCCACCTTCCAATGTTAATTATTATTTTTTTCGCCGTGGCTTCGGCTTTCTAATTTCACATTAACAGGTTGAATTTCACGCGCCAACGTGGCCACCTATGGACGCCCACTTCTATGTCGCAGTGGCTCTGCGATCTTACATTAACATGCTAATCTCTCACATTAACACAGCCATCCGCAAACTCGTCACGGACGCCGCTCTCCAATCTTACATTAACATGCTAATTTCTCACATTAACATCACTAGCCCCGCCCACTTCGTTTATGACCCTAGGACTACACCCTATAAAACAATCTGCATTCAGCAGCTTTCCTCCAGATGACGATCGCTTGTGTTGTGATCGAAACGTCGTAGTTTTTTGTTATTTCCTTTGAACCATCTACGTGACTTTACCGAAAGACCCAAAGAATATACAGGTAGTCCGACTTATGATACTTCGATCTTACGATGGCGATAGCGATATGACAAAATTGTAAAATATTTTTAATTTCGCGCGGCAGGCAAACGCTGCAGCGTTACGAGGTACGATACTGTAACTTTATCATCGCCATCCTCCTATTCTGACAACTAAGTTAATGTAGCCATCAACAACCTAACATCGTTTAAGTATGCAGACGACGGACAGAATCTTGGCGAGTACAGTAGAATATGATACGTTACGATACGTTCAATGCATGTATGATACATAGCTTTAGCGATTTCATTTTAGGTTTACCACGATACAATACATACGTTCAATGCATGTTAAAAGTTTTTATAGCTGATAGGATCGTTTCCTGAAAAAAACTTTCTATGAAATTGCAGTTCATATAGGTAGGCTAATAATTTTACCTTGTTTTTTTACTTTAAGTTTTACTGTGCAATACAGTATTGTAATTAATAAATACACACAATATATAGTTAATACAGTATGGTACTGTAAATTGCTCTGTTTTGCTAAATTATCACCATTCTTTAAGACTCCTGGGTAGGCTAGGCCATTTTCGACTTACAATATTTTCGACTTAGGATGGGTCGTCGTAACGCATCTCCATCGTAAGTCGGGGACTACCTGTATATTCCTAAAATACACCTTTACTAATGTGTTGCTACGAATTATAAATATGCCACTCGTTTTTGACAAGCCCCTGAAAACATAAATCACACAAACAACAAAAATCCCTTTTTTCGCCATTTCACCTGTTGGTACAAATACGGTTAATGAGTGACTATTAAGGCTGACAGAATAGCAGACATGCACACACACACAAGGTCCACAGCATTTCATATCTATAAAGGAGGAAGGGGGAGGTCCGCATTGCCTAAAGCTAACATCAAAAGGGCAAGGTGTGCAGGGATTTGATCCGTTTTTTTTCTTCCAGAAATGTATCCGACATTGCTAGAAGCATGAGTTAAGCTCAATCATAGCAGAGTGGTTGCCTGTTATCGTAGCAGCCCATGCACAAAAGGCATGAAGTGAAAGGTGCACGCGGCTTAACAGCGAAGCACACGCTGCCTTCAGGTCATAGTGCACCTAAGAGATGTCCTGCCGGGCAGCACAACCATTACGTTAATTCACATTTGTTTCACGTCATGGAAACACAAAGACTCCCGTGTGGCGATGTTTACACATCGCACCAATGAGTACCTGGTGCGATGTTTACACATCGCACCAGGTACTCATTTGATGCTGAGTCTACCTAGGGGAGGCCGAGGACCGGTTCAGATAATCGTCACTGATGTTGGCTGTGAGCGGGAATCGAACCCGGGTCGCCAGGTTTGTAGCGCCGCTACACGACCGCTCCCTATTACATCACACACGCACAGACACACACACACAAACTGTGTGGATAATGTATTGAAATGCTTCATACTGTTGTGTGCACTTAAATCAAGAGAGGTTCAGTAGGAGTAATTTTTAACGGTTTCATGGTTAAAAATGTAATTGCCTAACATACTAGTTTTCATAAATAAATTTCCCTAAACATGTGTTGGTCAATTTCACAATATTAAACTGAATAATATGAAATTGAACAACAAATGTACCATGTGCTTTTTTATGATGAACTTCTTACCTCCAATGTCGTACAATGTATTTTGTAAAGCATACGATTATTCAGTACTGTACTCCACGACTGCCATCTATATTATTGAAGACCGGGAGAGAAAAAAAACATTCCTAATGGGATTACATTTTGAAACATTTCCATTTTAGACCCTCATACCGAAATGACTTTGCTGATTACCGAACCAACAAAAAATACATGTCTTGTTTTTATAATTTTATTATATTAGAACATCGATGTTGTAGCTGTGTTTTATTGCAAATGTAAGATAATCCATCACACGAAAAGGGAACGTGAAGCCCCGGTGAGCGTAGGAGTGAAAGTGGGTGTCCTGCTAATAACGACGCAAGTAAAAAAAATACAATTTTAAATACTCCGTATTTTCTGTCCCATTCATTTCTCATGCACTGCAGCAAAATTCACAACATTGTAGGTGAATGAATGTGAACAGTATGCAAGGTTGCTGATACAAGTAAACGCATTTAGAGCAATCACATTAGCTGCACAGAAAGATGTGATGCTTCAGTATAGTGATGACAGCCTGTATATTAATGATGCAGGTAGATATGAAAAGTAATGCAATATATTGCCCACGTCATTTAAAAAAAGGCTGTTGGCCACTGTAAATGAATAATGACACAGCTGCAGTGATTTTTTTTTTTGCCACCATGAAGGACAATGAGATCACATAATTCTCCATTCACAAGCTCCATCCACAGAAATGGACCGAGGTTGAAACTCAATTGACCATTCACAGGCTTCCCCACCCCACTTCACTGTCCATTTTATTTAATTATTTTTCGATCAGGTTGCATTAAACCCTGCAAAAGGGAGTTTTAACCTTTTATTGGAAGACATTTAAAGCCAACTTGAACCGAGCTGACCCATGACCCTCACATTTAAGCGTGCCTATAAATTTTCAGAAATGGTGGCTCCACTCCCATACCAACAAAAAAGCAATGTTCTGACTGCGAGAGTCGTCGGCCACTTCCCTGAAGAAACACCCCCCTCCCTGGATAACCTTTGACACTCCTCACCCCTACCTCCAACCTTGCACACAAGGACAACCCACACACGAAGGGAAGCCGATTAGTGCTGGATACATTCGTGGCTCAGTTTTATACGTGCACGAAATTGTGTCCCTTACGGTGAGAATCTGACCTGTGAAGAGGGCTGTTTGGGGATTCATTGTCGTGAACCACGAAACGCACCTTCGTGAGAGCATGGCGCCAGTGTGATTCACAAAGTGGCCATGAGGCCGCTGACTAACACGGAAGCGCATTCGCCTCGTCAACACGAGGTTTGTGTGTTGATGAGGCGCGCCCCATCCGCTTCATGGTGGATGTTAAAGAATTTTAGCTTCATTTGCATCATTGGCAATAGCAAGGGCATTTTTGTGCCGGTGTCAGTCTAAATTTGCCAGATAACAGTTTCAGTTTCTTTATTTTGGTATAGCCCTGTGAGCCATTCGACTCTTGAATTGGGTGCAACCACAACAAAAAAAACACGAACAGGAAAACATCTTAAAGTGACTATGTGAGTGTGCAAACAGAAAATACATGAAAAAACAGCAAAAATATTCCTGGAAAAAAAAGCACCGTACACCATCGTTGTGTGCAAAAAATCTCAGTGGGATGCAAGTCAAACAACCAGAACAAAACTTAGATTAAGGGCATCAGTCTAACTCCGTACTACAATAAAACACACGTCCAAACCAAAAAACGTTTTCGAAATCACCAAACAATAAAGCCATAATTGCAACGTAACAGTAATCATAGGAATGACCGAATTTTTACAATAAACTACATAAATAACATGTAACACCAAATCCTAGAGCCATAGCTGGCTGCATGAGTTACAGTGAGGGAAAAAAGTATTTGATCCCCTGCTGATTTTGTACATTTACCCACTGACAAAGAAATAATCACTCTATAATTTTAATGGTAGGTTTATTTGAACAGTGAGACAGAATAACAACAAAAAAATCCAGAAAAACGCATGTCAAAAATGTTATAAATTGATTTGCATTTTAATGAGGGAAATAAGTATTTGACCCCCTCTCAGATTCCAAACTCTCCACCATGGCCAAGACAAAAGAGCTCTCCAAGGATGTCAGGGACAAGATTGTAGACATACACAAGGCTGGAATGGGCTACAAGACCATTGCCAAGCAGCTTGGTGAGAAGGTGACAACAGTTGGTGCGATTATTCGCAAATGGAAGAAACACAAAAGAACTGTCAATCTCCCTCGGCCTGGGGCTCCATGCAAAATCTCACCTCGTGGAGTTGCAATGATCATGAGAACGGTGAGGAATCAGCCCAGAAGGATCTTGTCAATGATCTCAAGGCAGCTGGGACCATAGTCGCCAAGAAAACAATTGGTAACACACTACGCCGTGAAGGACTGAAATCATGCAGCGCCCGCAAGGTCCCCCTGGTCAAGAAAGCACATATACATGTCCGTCTGAAGTTTTCCAATGAACATCTGAATGATTCAGAGGACAACTGGGTGAGAGTGTTGTGGTCAGATGAGACCAAAATGGAGCTCTTTGGCATCAACTCAACTCGCCATGTTTGGAGGAGAATGAATGCTGCCTGAGGTCAAATTTGTTTTGTGTCACCCTGTGCCCAGAGGAACAGCTGCCACTGGGGGTGCCCTTTTAAATGTTTGAGAATATGTTTAATGTAAAGCACTCCACGACGCCCGCAGTGTACTGTACACGCTATATCGAAAACAAACAATAGCCTTTATTACGACAGAAAAGTTTGAGTTACAAAGCACGAAGCACACGTGTACGGCACATGTCTGTACATTTTGTGTTTTCGAGCAATATAATGAATTATAATACCGTTACTGGCCAGGTGGCTCAGCGACAGAGTGAGCCGCTCATAACGGGAAGTCTGTGAGTTCAAATCCTGGTTCGGGGTTGAATTATCCCATACATCATCTGGGGTGTATCAAATTTCTACCACTTTATCAACAGTGGTTATCTTATGGGGAGACGTGTGCCACCCAAAAGATTGTGGAATTACCACCACTGTTTCAGGGCATTAAAATAGGAGTTGAGGACTGCCTCACTGCTCATTTGAGCAGGAATTCATTTTGACTTGGAATATGAGAAGACCCCATTAAGTGGCAGAACAAAAGATGTATTAGCTGAGATTCAACAACAGATTTGGAGCACATTACTTCAATCATTGTGTTTCACAAATAATCAGTGGTCTATGATAAAACTGGTTTCGTAAATTGGATTTGTTTTGTATACATGTTTGTGATTGTTGCTCTACCTTATTTAGTCACTCTGTCGTATACATTTCCTTCGTGTTCAATTTTCACCTCATTTGTTAAAATTTTCTAACATGTTAAGGGTTTGTCCCTAATATCTTGATCTTTATTTCCTTGTTTCCTCAATGTATGTTCAATCTCTTATGTGCCTTTATATCACAGGTCTCTCTTGGTAAGAAACGTGCAGTTTGAAAGGGCTCTCACCTCGTTTCAACATAATTCATTTGACTGACTCACTGACTGGTTAATGGTATAAGAAATAATATTGCAGACATATTTCAGGACTTCTAAGCACAAGCTTGGTGAAAATGTAATTGACATTACTTACCTACACTTTGTTCTACCGAAGCATCAGTGTTATTTGTACACATTGAAAATGTATGCAAACTCCATAATAACTGAGCACTGCATGCGTGACATTTTACGTCGAATACGAAAATTGCAGGTCAACCACCAAATAAAATACCAGTGGGCAGTTTGGAGAAAGAATCTCCCTTTGGGCTTCATTTGCGATTTAGCCCTCAATTTATGGTGTGCGAGGAAACGAAAGAAAATTTATTGAAAAAAACAATTAAGGTGCCATATTATACGATGTGCATGGAACATCCACAGACCCCCAGACCCTATTATTTTAAGGGCGGTATAGGAAAATGTACTTTTAGCCGTCACATTGTTACGCTAATGAAATAAATGCCAGATGTATAAATGATTCCACTTATAGTGCACTATAACTTGTGCCATTGGTTGATTTTAGTGGTCCAGATTATACCACTGTGGTGCCGGCAAAACACCGATCACAATCGTGAATCGAGCAGCAAGGGTGACGTCATCATTTATTTATGACGTCACCCTTAATCATGACGTCACCCTTGCTGCTCTATTTAAGACCGGGAGCAAGTGGAGGGCTTCACCATTCTGGCAAATTGCCCGATGCTGGATGTAATTACCAGCGAAACGTCGTACTCAAAAATTGTAAATGATGTTAAATCACTCTTCAACACACCGGTGGACTAAAGCAGTTAACTATTTGTCTTTTGTAAACGTGGCACATGTTTTACTGTTTGGCAGTGTTTGGGTGGTGGAGGGTTACGACACATTTATAAATAACGCGATCTAACCCAAAAACGTTTATTATGAATAATATTGATCGCGAAATCCTACGTGTTAAACTGATTCTAACTGATATTCTTAGTTTTTTCGGTAAAGTCACGTTGAAGAGAAACAACAAAATAACAAAATATATATAAAACAATAAAAAATTCTCACGACGTTTCGACCATAACTCAAACGGTCATCATCGAAACGTCGTGAGAATTTTTTATTGTTTTATATATATTTTGTTATTTTGTTGTTTCTCTTCAACGTGACTTTACCGAAAAAACTAAGAATATGAATTACTGCAGTCACGAAAGCTTTAAATCAAAATTTGATTCTAACTGGTTAAATAATTAACTTCGAATAATAAATAGCCAAAGTGCACCAACACCTTTAAATCTCAGGACTACCGTGCACAAACTGGTATCTGCTATTCAGTTACACTGCAGTTTGCGTTGGAAATTCACATCCAAGGAAAAATGCAATCTGCTAATGCACAAACGTTCCTCTGGGAACAACAGAGAGAGAGAGAGGAGTGGTGTGCTTTGTAAGCAAAGCTATAGCTCACTTTCTTTCAGCCATCACACTCCACTGACCTGCCAGCTCCCAGCTCCATCTCAATCACTGCCTTAGATGGCAAATCCGGCTTTCTAGCATATTTCATTAGCGAAAGTTGCATTCCTCACCCGTCACCACGGAACAACTTTCTCTCTGCAATCAAATGGACACAAACACTAAAACAATTATATCCGCAGTGTGCAATTTGGATAATGGCATTGACTACTTTAGCCCATTATCTAGTCAATTAATATAACGAATGATATTAAATTGACAGCAATTAACTGTCACCCGGAGACGTAGCTTGACTTTATCTCTTTAATGTTGGCGAAATATTTCGTAATTTTTGAGAACCAAAATTACGCTCCTTTTCAGGCAAAAATATAACGTGATACTAATAATCAACACCGTAGTGTTTTAGAAAATATTGTTGATTATACATATTCCAAATATAAAAACATTATTTAGTTTTTTCTCTAGATAAAACAAATGCTGTATATTACGTTTTAATTATATTTTGAACAGCTAATATTTTCATGCAGCTTGCAACCTCAACTTTTGTTCAAAAACAACCTAAAAATATATAATTTAGTGAAAGCCATAGACGTGATATTTTCTTATCCTGTGCATAAATCTCAGAGCAATGTCTTCTTTTACACAAGATTTTACTTTGCCAAGGTGAAAATCACCCCTCAACACGTGACAAACATTTTAAACAGAACAAGGAGGGGGGGGGGTATCATACAATAAAATCTAACATAAAGTTCCATGGTGAGATATAATCAATATTAATATCAAGCATTCACGCTGCAATCAAATACTAGTTTAATCTAATGAGGAGAGTCCAATCTGCAAAGCATTAAACTTTAGCAGCATTGCACTTCATATGGACAGCTTGAATACAAACATAATGTACAGTACTCTATTCCTTTATTTAAACGGGTCACAGAGACCTCGTGGTATGGATGTTGTGTGCATATAAACAACTGTCATTTATAAACCGTGAATACACATGTGATGAACACTGCATGGTTTATATCGCCACTCACTGCTGCAAACTATGGCTCCCCTTGCTCATAAGTATCCAAAAAACAGATGAAAGTTCATGGCAAGGAGCATTCGTCATGAAATTTAGACTTAAAACTTCCGTGACTGCAGGAATTAATATTCTTGGTTCTTTCGGTGAAGAAGACCGCTTGTGTTGCGATCGAAACGTCGTGGGTTGTTTGCTTTTAATTTTGCTTTCTATCTACGTGACTTCACCGAAAGAACCAAGAATATTAGTCATAAAAGATGCGTGACCCTTAACAGTTCTGATAATTAACTGCCTAATGCAATGTGATACTGTATGAATTAATGCATTTTCATATGGTGGTATATTTGTGTAACTTTATTTTAATAAAAAGCAACTATAAACACTGCCAAGCACCAGTGAAGGATACATGACATGAAATAATTAAAAAGCGTCCTTCTCAAGGAAGGCCGAAAAGTTGTAATCAATATAAGTTAGCAAAAACAGACAAGGTAACAAAATGCCTCGAACAAGTTTGCGAAACAAAATGATTGTCCGAGGCACGCAAATTTAAAGCAGTATAACTATAAACTGAGGGGTGTTATTCAAGGCATATCGAGATCAAAATGGTGAAAGAGGTGAACACAAGCCGGATGGAGTGTCTGTGGAAAACTTAACTTGATCATGAAAAACAGAAAACCAGTGTGCTGGCAGTGCATATTTCCTTCTATGACATATTGGTCTAATACAGGGACACTAACTATGACAATGGATCATGAGGCCTCCTTT
The DNA here is from genome assembly GCF_048934315.1 of Petromyzon marinus. Taxonomy (NCBI): domain Eukaryota; kingdom Metazoa; phylum Chordata; class Hyperoartia; order Petromyzontiformes; family Petromyzontidae; genus Petromyzon; species Petromyzon marinus. The sequence goes on from NC_133671.1 coordinate 11,726,828, forward strand.
GCCAGTACCAAAGTATACTTATAGGGTTTTTTCCCCTTTTTTCTGGCAACAAAACTGACACCTTTTGCAAGGAATCATGTTTACATTAACCATAATACTTGCAGTCAAAATGCAAACAAAACAAAAACCAATACTCTGATAATGTATGCATTGTCTTTGAAACTCATTGGTCTACACCACAGACAGCTTTTCTTAGAGCCTAGTCTCATATGGCGTCATCTGGTCGAACACTCTAATAAAAGCAGTTCCTGGTGTGGTCCAAGGAGTTTCAAATACAATGCATAAATTATCAGAGTTGTGTTTTTGTTTGCATTTTGACTGCGAGTATTGTGGTTAATGTAAACATGATTCCTTGCAAAAGGTGTCAGTTTTGTTGCTAGAAAAAAGGGGGGAAACCCTATTAGTATTAAAATGGAATCAAAGCTGAGAATAAACAAGGATGCATGCATAGATGCCTACAGGGAATTACACTTTGAGACGGAAAAAGTAACACATGGATCAGGGAACAAATGCAAATCAGAGACATTGTATTGATTGTTAAGAGAGATAGGTTGGTATGGGCAGGACACATTTTGAGAAGGGATGATAGCGGGCGGGTGAGACTAGTAATGGAACGATAACCAAAGGATAAATTATACTGGAGAGGATGAACACCATGGAGATGGCACAAAATAATTAGAGCATGCGCAGGATCAAGATAGATAATGTAATTGCAAGTCTCAGAGAGATTTGAAAAATGGATAGTGAAAATAAAATTGTACAAAAACTAAAATGTACACACAAAAAGCATTGGGATGTACACACTGAAAATTACAGAGATAGACAGAAGAACATGGAAATTGGAGAGCGATTCTAAATAAGATACTTCATATTGAATGTTAAGGAAATGAACACAATACAGTAGCAACCAATAATTCCCCTTCACATATCTGTCTCTCCACATGAATAAATATAGGTATTTCTTACCCGACCCATCAGCAGCACGGCCTTCTGGGAGTGGATTATTTCAGCATTGTTTCAAGACGAGAAAACACTGAACCCGTTTCGACACACAGCGTCTTATCGGCAGAATTGGGCTAGCTTGAAAAAATGCTGGTGATCTGCCAAACGTAAGTGCAAGTACTATTGCCCTTACGCTATGGGTTCGCAGTTTGATGAAACATTAGATAAAACATGACTCAAAATCATAATTTGCATCGTTGTGGGAGAACATAAATAACACAATTTTACAAGAAAAGGAAGTGGGCTTGGTCAGGATACACTGCTAATAGGGGTGGTGGCTGACGAACGGGACTCGCAATGGAATGGCAGCCAAATGAGATACCATGCACAGGAGGATGACCACCACCACCACGGAGATGGAGCAATGAGATATATTATTGTGCAGAGTAAAATAGATTGTGGCATCGCAGAAACTTGAGGCTTTGAAATGGAATTGGGGAGGCTTCATCCAGCAGTGGCTAGATAATAACCGATGATGAGAGCATGATTACAAATATGAAAGGCATTGTTTAGGCAACTGAGGGTAGCTTGTGAACTCATAATAGTAATCAAAACGATGTTCAATTTATACCAGGCACAACATTTGTGCAGTGAGTCACAACACATGTCAGAGGCATCAGAGGGTGTGGAAAATGTGTAAAAACCCATCGACCTTCAAAACAAGGCAATAACGCTCAGTGGTTAAATACCGTTGTTCATCCTTGTATTAACATTTAATGTTGAACTAACAATGGACATACAAAGAATAAACTCCAGGTATAGATCGAGCATTATATTTGCACAGTCAATTACTTTAACAGCCACTGCACACTACAAAGTATTGCTTCATTTGCCAAGCCTGGTGTGTAATTGGGTCCACTTAATTTGACCCCACATAGTTTACTCTGTTCAGTGTACCCTGACAACCCATAGTCCCTTGTGTAGTCATTATCATATACAGTGCACCTTGTAGCATTCACATCAAGCATATTTTTGTGACAATTAAGAAATTACATGTATTAATGTGAGTGCAATATTTATTTGAAATTGCACTATTTCATGTACACTCATAATTAAAACCTCCTGTTAAAGTAATACCTTGAGTGTGATTTCAAGTTTATATCGATGAATACAGCATACCATTGTTCATGCATGAAATGTTGAACATTAGATTTTTTTCACGAGATAATTCGCATTTATTGTATGATACAGAACTCCCCTTATCTGCACCAATGAGGGGTAGAAATCTCGCACATCTTGTCATTTGTGGACCATCCACATTTCTTTATACTCAACGGATCCGTAAAAATAAAAACGATTATACAGGATAACAGGATTAATTTGTTACCCAACTACTCTTATTCATGAAACAGTAACTGGAAATAAATTCTAGACGAAGAATAATGTCATGGTATATAAATAAAGAAAACATGGCACGAGAACATGCACAGAACATATCAAACTGAACATACATTTATATGCAATCGTGTAGCAAAGAGCAAGAGCAGAGAATTAGTATTTTATGGGTAATAAATGTATCAAAATGTTCCTGGCATGCATAAATAATAGCAAGGCCTCTCCGGATAATAGAGATAATCACTACCATCACTCCAATTGTCGGAAAATCTGATGGTTAATTGACAACGATGCAAATGAAGATCATGAAAATGGTCATCAATTGTTGCCATCACTCTTACCAGTTACTGTGACTGCTAGCGTGACAGCTTACTGGGACAGACATCAGACAGGCACCCAGAGACGTTGACATCCATATGTCCTGTACCCAATATAAGAAATATACAAGACGTTATCAGGCATCGGTGCCGATTGTGCAACGACTGTGGGATAATAATGATGAAGATCATTGCAATAAGATTTTGGACTCAATTACCTAACTCGAGAACCTTTTGGCACAAAGCATGCATCTTCTCATCCTGTTCTGCACAATATGTGTGAATAAGTGCATGTGTGGAGCAGTAGTGTAGCGCTTAAAGCGCTGTGCTATGACCCGAGTTCGATTCCCACTCACGGTCAACACCAGTGAAAATTATTTAAACCGGTTCTGGGCCTCTCCTAGGTTGACTCAGCCTCAAATGACTACCTGTGTAAACATCGCCACTAGGGAGACAAAGGTGGTCGGGCGTAGTGCTGGCCACCCACCCCCTGGTGTACCGTGCTGGCCTTCATAGGTGCTCGCTAGCTGCACTTTCCGGTCGGGGCGAATGGCGGCAATGGCGGTAAAAATCTGAACCCTGTCTGGGCCTCCTCGAGGTCGACTCAGCCTGAAGATGCCGACACGGGGCTTTGTGTGAGATCGGCCTCTGTGGAGGAGGCTCGTGAAGGACGCTGCTACTGGGCAGCTGGAGGCAGTCGCCCTCCAACAACAACGGAGGGCGGAGGAGCGACGCTCACAACAAAGAGCGGAGCGCCGGGTGGCTAAAGCACAGCAGGGAAATGTGAGCATGAGGAAGACGACGTTTTTGCCACCCAATGGTGTGCAAGGTGCTGCTTGTCCATTCAAAGACGCCGCCTTCGTTGGTCGTAATACGCATCTCATGATGCTATGGCTGCAAAGTTTGGTCGTACATGTCATGTATATCGTTTATTGTTAAATTGGAAATCACAGTTCCTGTGATCACTGTTACATTGTTTTTAGAGCTTTATTTTGGTGATTTCGAAAAGGTTCTGGTTTAGCCATATTTGTTTGTTGTAGTACACAGAGTTAGACTGGTAACTATAATCTAATGGTTGTTATTGTTTGACTTGCATCCCACTGGGATTTTTGCACACAGCGTTGATACGCGGTGCTTGTTCGGGAAGACTTTGCTGCTTTTTCCTGGATTTTTCTGTTGCGCGTAGTCACTTTAAGACGTTTCTTGTTCATGTTTTTGTTTGTTGCGGTTGCACCCGATTCAAGAGCCGAATGGCTCACAGGGCCATACCTAATAAATGAACTGAACTGAAGAGTCTGTTAAGGCTATACACGGGATCTTTGTTTTTGTGCGTGGGCAGCGATAGTGTAGCGGTTCGCGTGCTACGCTACAAACCCAACGACCGGAATTAAATTCCCACTCAATGCCAAAAATTCTGCTGAATATTTGAACCGTTCCTGGGCCTCCTTTAGGTCGACCGAGCCTTAAATCGGTACCTCGAGTAGTATGCAAACACCAACACTGGGGAGACAAAGGAAGGGTGGTGTTGGACACCCACCCCCCTCGTGTGTTGTTGGCCTTAATAGGTGCTCGCGAACAGACCCTCCCTCAACAGTCTATTATGACCTTACGGGGGTCTTTGTCTTGTTGTGGTTTTTGTAGAGTTTATACGATCTCCCCATATTCTGCATGGATTTCCTCCGGGTTCTCTAGTTTCCTTCCATGGCTAAAAACACAGAATGTGTTAGCCAAACATGCCAGTTCAGAAAATAGTCGTTGAACTCAGTGTAGCTTTCCTAGATAAATAAGTAATTATTAATAACTAGACATGGTGATGAGAATAATTACTGTTATTGTCTTCACTGCAATCTCTAGTAAGTTTATTAAAGTCCTCCCCCTCTGACCACCCATCAGTGTAGATGGTACACCTGAGTCGATCGGCAGGTGACGTGAGGTGAGGCAAAGAGTGGATAGTCCCAGTCTTCAAAAATATCTGGTCAATAGAGGGGCTCTTGAGAGCTCCGTCTAGTGGAGACCCTTCCACTTACAATGGTGTGAGCAAGCAAATTGCAGCGCCGCACCTTTACATTATTCTTAACTCTTAAATGCTGGGCAATTCCTGCAGGAATCGTACCCTAATAACGCAATTACACCGTAGATGACCCCTTTGGGAATTGGGAATCCTATATGTGCAATTTCCATATTATAATCTCCATTCTCTTGAATGTGATTTCTATGGGGATTCTTCTGTACAAATGATAATCCAGTCAAATCACATTTGTTGAAATACAGACGCAGGAATTAACAATGAAAATAATGGGATTCTCCGAGAGCTTAAGTATAGTCCTGTGCAATCTCCATTCATTAAATTGTGCATGTTTACATCAACATGCAAATGAAAGGCGATGGATCAGTTGAATTCCCATTAATTTCAATAGCAATTCCACAAGAACAGCCAGGCCCCACGGAGCCCTCCCGTCTTGCCTGAACATCATACCAAGTTTTGCACAGCTCGATTCCACCCATCCAAATTCCAAATGGGATCATATTTAACTCAAATTATCAAATTACTTTATAGGCTGATAACCATGAGATTCGACCGTACCATTTTCGTCTCGATTTTTTTTGTATATGTTTCAGAAAAAATGTCAGTCAAAAGTACATGCAAACAAAGACAAAGATCCCCCATACATAACCTTAATAGGCTGCTGGGCCAAGTGCTGTTGGCGAGCACCTATGAAGGCCGGTTCAAATAATCGTCACTGGTGTTGACCGTGAGCAGGAATCGAATTCGGGTTGCCAGGTTCATAGCGCAGCACGCTAACTACTACACTACCGCTCCACAGAAAAAATATGTTAATCAAAAGTACATGCATACTACATGTGTACATGCACACATGCAGTGCTGGATGAGGGCCTCCCCATGAGTCTTGCGGGGTTTTTGATCCTACTGGTCAATGAATGTTGGTGTTGAGACCATCAATGTTTGAGCATAGAAATACAGTATATGAGATCAGGTACAACCCAGATGTATTTGTCATAAGCCAACAAAAAGTAGAATATTATGATGGTGAACAGGATTACTTTTCATTTATTTTTTTCCTAAGTGCAGCTTATAAGCACATTGTTTTCATAGGTAAACTAAAATACACCACAGACTAAAACGTGTTGGCATCACTCGAGGCTTTTTTATGTAACATGACCCAAAAAAGTCATTGCAATAACAGGCTTAAAGCAGCAATAACATTAGCCATCCGCCCAAACAACAAAAGCATGACTTCATCACTATGCATGTATATGGAAAGGTGAGGTTACCAAGTGATATGTAAATAACGCTCTACTTTTGGGTTTTATACCTTATGCTGTAATGAAAGTTAAAATATCACAACTATTCATAAGGTACAGCAGAGTCTCGTTAAACTATTTAATCTTTAACTAATCCTAATTTTTATTGAATACTTGCCATCAACCCAAATAATAAATATATGGGGTCGAGTACATACTTTAGCCAAGAGGAAGATTTACTAAATATGGGAAAACTGCCAAAATGACTTACAATTTCTGGTACTTTAGTAATTTTCCCTCCACCATTTTTGTTAGGGCAGGGGGGAAAGTGTATTGTGCCAAAATGTAGCATTTCAATGTCAAGGCAAATTTAATATAGTCAAGCACTTCATAGTGGAGTATGCAACGTCAACTTTTTTCACACGGCACGTACTGTATTTGCAAAGAAAGCTCTACAAGTGAAGTATTTCAATGATTGTGCCCACTGATAATAATAATAATGTTCAGAATCTGGCAGCCAGTGTATCTCACTAAATAATGAGACGTACAAGTAGAAGCCATATAGAGTGGAAGATGACCACATACAGGTTGCAGCCCTGGTTATTCAAGATTGTGGCAATATGTTGGTCTTCTTCTTCCCCTCGTTGTTAAATTAATAAATAAATAAGCAGTACTTTGAGCAACTCTTAACATAAAGTATAACCACAGAAAAAAACACAAAAATCATGCACCTTACCTTACTGTAATAAATCATTATCGTCGTCCTCGTCATCAGCCTTGCTCTATCTACTGCTGGATGAAGGCCTTTCCAATCCATCACCATCTCTTATTTTGTCATTACTACACTTAATAACATACGTTTCCAACATATCCAAGCATATTGATGTCAATTTACTAGACTTTGAGCTTAGCTGTTATACATTGGCATGAACAATAAGGCCTCAAACAAACCATGCCCTACTTATTGTCTATAAGTACAGCTCGAGTCTTTGTAAATTCGCACTATTTTACTGACGGGTTTTTATTTTCCACTGAGCTATACAGCTATTTTTCAGAAGCGACCTGGCCACAAATGATAGCTCAGTGAAGTGACTTATCACATGGAAATGAAGCCACATGACCACAGGGAGAACACGCCAACTCCAAATATACAGGATTCAGGGTGGGGATCGAACCCACAACCTCCTACATACCAGGTGAGAGGGTTAACATCTCGCCACCGTGGCAATTCCGTTTTCCAACTAGAAAACAAAAAACGTGTCGACACTGTTTCGATGGCAGGGTACCAGGGCACAGAATGCCTTGATGATTTAGCGAATTATTATGAACTGTACAGGTCACATGAACAAGATGGGCATAGTCGGCAACCAGCTCGTTACAGTAGCTATCTTGAGTCTGACTCAGGTTGTACCATGCTGGCTTCCAATTATTGCCTTGAGACCACAGTGCTCACCTGTCATATTTCAGTACCAGTGATAGTTTTAAAAAATAGATGAAAGCTAACATTAATTTTCCTCACTTCCCTTAAATTTCTGTAGAAAATGATAATTGTTTTATTTAAAACAGCCATGCATGCTTTACACGCATTTGTTGTTAACACGGTCATAAATGTCCATCGCATCTAATTTATTTCTTAGTGAGTGGGCAGAAGAGTGTTCCAGTGGAAAGATGGTTTAACCATACTAGACAGACATGCGTTCAATTCCTGACTCGGATGCCTTTCCGTGGGGAGTTAGTTTGTTCTCCCCCTGTTCTGCATTGGTTTATTCCGTGTTCTTCGGTTTCCTCCCATAGCTAAATCATACAGTGTTATTGGTGTTGTTCAAATATCCAAATGCAAGTGCCCCCTGGAAAAAAAATAGTTATTGTACTCAATGTGGCTTTTCTTCATAAATAACTGACTAATACATTCTAACGATGTCCAGTATGGTATTGCACAAACACATCAACATAAAAACATGCTTTGACAATGGAAAAGGGTCTTCAATTTAGGTGATATGATGATCGTATACAAATGCCAGTGAAATCTTTGCTGCTAGAAAAATTCTTCAAATTTCAAGTCAGCACTTTGTCTTTTTTAATAAGTTATTTAACATATTCATACGGTATACATAATTCACCATTATAAACCACACTGACTATTATGTTACTGCATACTTTGCAATGTCGGTAACTTCTTTTGGATGTAATTATGCACATCCATGTGGTGCATTATACGACTTTACATTCCACGACAGGCGAAGAGCATACATAATGTGTCCTCTTATAATGCGATTGGAACTATAAAATTAGTTCAAGGACATTTTTTAAATAAAAATCTTTGAGCAATTTTTAGATAAAATTTTCGAGTGCTGTTTCCACAAAAAAAAACTCTTAAGAGAAGTCACAAGGACATCCATCAACGTGGAGTTTTTCAATACATGCACAATGTTGTACACAGCAAAAATAAATATAAAAAAATCAGACTTAACGGTTTTCTCCAAGCGTATGTACAGTATTTGGCAGCTCATATTATGCATATGTGTGGCCAATAATAGCAATGACAACCTCTTGACATTGACCATATGCATGTTTATGAACTTTGTCACGTTTCTAAAACACCTTATAAACGTATACATTGAAAATAATTTACCAACAATACTTACAATTAGAGGCCTGAATACAAGTCAACCCTTCTGTTTGGGTCATTCTCAAGGAATGTATGTCTCACCAGCCCAGCAACCTCTATTGCCCTTTGTGTCCAGACACGCTGATGGTTACCATAGGGTTATTGCGTTTGTATCATCAGTTGACAAATCCATACATGCAAAAAATCACGTATTGTTGAATGAGAAAAACATGTGACATTGATCTACTGTTTTAAAACTAATTTGTCAGGCATGTTATGTTTACAGCACATTTGTGACGAATTAGCTGAGGAAATGTAGAGCACGCTCCAGGTGGTGCACTTACCAGAACATTCTAAAATGTTTGTTTACCAAAGCAGCTTAATTGGTAGGAACAACAGCTGTTAATTGAAACCTAAACTGAATCTTTCGTCACGTTTTAAAGATTTCGCAGCGACGTGATAACACTTCATTGGCAGTCACAGCCATCAACACAATTGCTTAATCTTTCACTTAGTGGGCCTTACGATTATTGATACATACATGTTTTTTATATATATAACGCATGCTCTGCAATAGAGTGGTAACCATTGACATCTGCGATCATTAACTCAGCAGTGTAATCCTTCAGAGTTAGCAGGCCCACCATTGTACATACAGTATACGCAAACAAAGGGCCCTGCTTGCATTTTTCACTATCATCAGTAATTGGTGCTGCATTAGGCATTTACTGCATGCAATGCAACACCCATGCCAATATGCACACAGGCATGCCTCGTGTCGAAATGCGCATATTAATTTCCATTCTCATTCGAAAGTAAATTAATTTTGCACACATGCAAGGGGGGTGCATACAGAAGGGACCTGAATTGCATCGTTTCTAAACTTACAAATATTGTTTTGCATGTAAATGAGGCTTACATATATATTTAAGGGCTATTCTGTGTTATCGAGCACACACAAGCTCAAATTAATATGCATGTTTCGACAATATGAATGTATCCATGTACCGTGCATAAATAAATGCAAATTAATCCAGTCGGGATGTGTCAATCAAAAATGTCAGAATAAGTCTTGTTTTTAGACTGGAGGAATCCGATGAGCTATGAAGCTCTTTTTCACAGATGCCCAGTAGTTTCACAGAAGTCATGTGTTAAATACAAGGAGGCATTGCTTTGCACTATGACTTTACCCCGACCGTGCATTACTAAATTATGAATGCAGGATACATGTCACGATGCAGTATTATGAACCAAGTGACAGGAGTTTGATTCTTGGTCAAAGTTAACAACAGGGGCAATTTATATGTGAACCCGTTCATGGACTCCTTCACCTACATCAACCAGAATCATAAACTGTATTTATACTGGAGGAATCTGATGAGCTGTGAAGCTATTTTTCACAAATATCCAGTATAGCCTGCACTGACCAGCATGGTGAAGGAGAGTCAAACACCCCCCCCGCCCCCCAATTACACGGGGAAACTTTCATCCACCACAGGATTAACATGCGAATTTCCATCTGCATCCTAAATTAAATAGATAGTTGTCGATATAAGAATACCAAACAGTGAGCAATGTTCATATACATTAGTGGTTCTGAGTCAGGAGTGAAATTCCAAATTCTTATGACAAAAGCCACTTTCTCCATAATACAAGCATTATTAACTTCCCACTACGTGGTGCCCCATTTGATCAATCCCAGAGTTGGCGTGGGCTGAGCTGACCACCAGGCAGATTTTATTTCAATAACTTTTGTTCGCGAGTCATTGCAAACATGTTCGAATCGATTGTTTTTCACACATTGCTGATAAGCACATACAGTAGAAAATACATGTGATGTTCTGCATGTGCACCATCATCATCGTCCTCATCAGCCATGATCAATCCACTGCTGGATGAATACCTCCACAAGCCTTTACCATCTCTCATTAATCTCCAAAGTAATAGTCCACCTAGCACCTGTACATTTGCATTCGTTCAGTGAAGAATGGCTAAACGACTTTTAAAGTTGCTACAGTGAGGGAAAAAAGTATTTGATCCCCTGCTGATTTTGTACGTTTGCCCACTGCCGAAGAAATGATCAGTCTATAATTTTAATGGTAGGTTTATTTGAACAATGAGAGACAGAGTAACAACAAAAAAATCCAGAAAAAGGCATGTCAAAAATGTTATAACTTGATTTGCATTTTAGTGAGGTAAATACGTATTTGACCCCCTCTCAATCAGAAAGATTTCTGGCTCCCAGGTGTCTTTTATACAGGTAACGAGCTGAGATTAGCAGCACACTCTTAAAGGGAGTGCTCCTAATGTCAGCTCATTACCTGTATAAAAGACACCTGTCCACAGAAGCAATCAATCAATCAGATTCCAAACTCTCCACCATGGCCGTAAGACCAAATAGCTCTCCAAGGATGTCAGGGACAAGATTGTAGACCTACACAAGGCTGGAATGGGCTATAAGACCATTGCCAAGCAGCTTGGTGAGAAGGTGACAACAGTTGGTGCGATTATTCGCAAATGGAGGAAACACAAAAGAACTGTCAATCTCCCTCGGCCTGGGGCTCCATGCAAGATCTCACCTCGTGGAGTTGCAATGATCATGAGAACGGTGAGGAATCAGCCCAGAACTACACGGGAGGATCTTGTCAATGATCTCAAGGCAGCTGGGATCATAGTCACCAAGAAACAATTGGTAACACACTACACCGTGAAGGACTGAAATCCTGCAGCACCCGCAAGGTCCCCTTGCTCAAGAAAGCACATATACATGCCCGCCTGAAGTTTGCCAATGAACATCTGAATGATTCAGAGGACAACTGGGTGAAAGTGTTGTGGTCAGATGAGACCAAAATGGAGCTCGTTGGCATCAACTCAACTCGCCGTGTTTGGAGGAGGAGTAATGCTGCCTATGACCCCAAGAACACCATCCCCACCGTCAAACATGGAGGTGGAAACATTATGCTTTGGGGGTGTTTTTCTGCTAAGGGGACAGGACAACTTCACCGCATCAAAGGGACGATGGACGGGGCCATGTACCGTCAAATCTTGGGTGAGAACCTCCTTCCCTCAGCCAGGGCATTGAAAATGGGTCGTGGATGGGTATTCCAGCATGACAATGACAAAAACACACGGCCAAGGCAACAAAGGAGTAGCTCAAGAAGAAGCACATTAAGGTTCTGGAGTGGCCTAGCCAGTCTCCAGACCTTAATCTCATAGAAAATCTGTGGAGGGAACTGAAGGTTCGAGTTGCCAAACGTCAGCCTCAAAACCTTAATGACTTGAAGAAGATCTGCAAAGAGGAGTGGGACAAAATCCCTCCTGAGATGTGTGCAAACCTGGTGGCCAACTACAAGAAACGTCTGACCTCTGTCATTGCCAACAAGGGTTTTGCCACCAAGTACTAAGTCATGTTTTGCAGAGGGGTCAAATACTTATTTCCCTCATTAAAATGCAAATCAATTTATAATATTTTTGACATGCGTTTTTCTGGATGTTTGTTATTGTTATTCTGTCTCTCACTGTTCAAATAAACCTACCATTAAAATTATAGACTGATCATTTCTTTGTCAGTGGGCAAACGTACAAAATCAGCAGGGGATCAAATACTTTTTTCCCTCACTGTATCTCATAAATATGTTTATGCATCTACAGTTGTCATTTGTGTACAAAAGCATTGCATTTAAACTCAAAATGACTGGACATTTGTTTCCAGACATTTAGCAGCAATAATTTCAAGTGTCTCGCAAGATGTATGAAGCATGTTTACAGGATTCATGTATCACACATCTGATATGCAAATTATCTTACAAGCCAAAATCACTCATCCATTGTAACATCTAGAAACAAAAAATTAATGTTCAACGAATATGTAATATTAATTCCCAGATATCTGATTAAAGGTGTGCTCATCTAGATATATTTTAATAAAAAGTAGATTACACTTTAAAAGTGTAGAAGTAAAAAATGTTGATATATCTGTAAAAAAAATGTAAACGATGCTGCTATGATGTAACGGTTTAACACAATGGATTTGCAATCCAGAGGTCACCAGTTTGATCTCCTGGTGTGGCACTTGACAATGTGCAAGTTTGAACAACGCGCAAGTTAATTAAATCACCCCACCTCTATCCATCCAGGAGTATGCATGTACGTTGAGCTTCTGTCTCACCATCCATCGCCGACCGTGCCAATCAGCGTATAAATGGGTACACCACAGTTCGGCAGGTCGCTAGGGATGGAGTAAGGTTTGTTGTCCTTCCCCCGCACCTCTGATTAGCACGGTCGGCTACGTACGGTACGAAAGAAGTTCAACACATATGCACATAAGGTACTCCCACCTCTTCCAAGATATATAAGCCAGCACAGAAAAAGAGGCCAACATCTCTCTCTCTCTCCTGGGTCCTCTCTAGAGTTCCTGCTCATGGAGGCCATTCCTCCAACAGTAGCGTGAACAAGTAATTTCAGGGCAACATCTTTAACTTTGCCTCCTTTACACATTTATTTTTCATCAGATTTCATAACCCATTGCTACACTGAGTAAATATTAAACCTCGCAGCCTTGCCATTGTCCATCAGTCAGCCTTTGTTGCCGAGGGGCTCCACACTAAATTCTCACGTGGTTTATATTTGTTGCATTATAGCTCTCGAAAATTACACAACGGTTAGCTGATTATGTAAAGGAGTTATTAAATCATGCTTAAGGCAGTTACGTCAATTACAGATGGCAAAAGGCAAGGCAACTTAGTTTATGGATATAGGCCATCTGAGGATAGATAACGAGCGAAGAGCCTCGTGACAATTCCATCGTCTGAATTGCCCATTACGCCAGGTATGCCATTGTGTTGAACCCGGCTCTCCAAGGGGCACACTGTTTGATTCGCGTTGTCAATAGGCATCCCAAAATATAATGCTTTCTCAGCTCCAGTATACCAGACATTTACTCTCATCTTCTCCCTGGTTAGTCTGCTCAAACAGTCAAGTGTGTACTCACGAAAACATATATTTGATATTCCTTTTGCCACATAAAAGACAGCGTGTAAGACTGCTAGAACAAAAATCCACATAAATTTCAAACATTATTCATTTTAGGATAATTAAATGTTAAAAGCGAACACCTGTTAATCCAGCACTGTGGAGGCGAGGGTTAGTGGATCGGACAAATGGGCATGGAGGTGCAATACCATGGCTTGCCATGCCCAATGCAGTACAACAAAGTGAGGACTGATAGCATCTGCCCCTTCTGTTTGGGATAGTGTTTCCCCCTCGCTCCGGTTTCCTCCCACATGTTTAAACCCTCACTAATTGGCTAAAAACATCTTAACATATAGAAAACAAAGAATATATAGAAAACTGCAGAGCAATTGTTGATGTTGGCTCACCGCCTGGTATCCTTCCAGCTTGATCTGTGGTTCCTTGGTAATTGTGAGATGCAATTTGTATGAACGATGCCATATAAAACTAAACATTGCATTTTTATTCGGTAGGAATAATTAACATCAAAACACGAGTGGGAAGGCTGTTGCGATTCAATTGTAATACATCCCTTTAAAGGAATGTTTTGCTAAATTCTAGAGTTTCAACTTAACAAATATTGCAGCGGGTTTTGCAGGAGAGGCGTGGTCCCGCAGATATCTTGTCATTCTGGTCCATCCACATAACCTCAAAGCCATTGGTTCTTAACCTGGAGTGCACGCACCCCGCGGGGGTGCGAGATGACCTTTCTGGGGGTGCGAGACGTGGCCAGATTTTTTGTGAAGGTAAATCAAAACACAAATTTGGCACGGGCACATAAGTACAAATACTTTGTTTTATCAAACCAATGTATTTTATACATTTTTTCAACGACTGAGAACCAGAGGTGCAAGGCTGCTGTGAATGTTAAGAACCTGTGCTCTAAGCAGTTCCAGGGCCAATAACCACGTAAGTCCAATTATTAGGTAAATTGTAATTTATTCTTCATAATTTTCACCCCGTCCACATAAAATAAATGTATAAAGCTTGGATATGAGACGTAATTAATTTGAAATACATGGAGTGGTCTAAGTGCAGTTCTCCGGGCAAATATATACATGATACAGATAAACCACTTATTATGTACATATAAATGTATAGATATTGCCTCTATATAGTTGCTCAGTAATTACTTTTCAATAGTCAATGACAATTTGATAGTGCTTCAAGCGAGTATACACCTCAGATTGGTAATGCTTTCAAGTCTTAAAAGTCATTTAACCTTTTCTACTGATATTATTTGAGGATACCAAAACACAGACATTCAATCCATTAAATATTAAATAGCAATAATCTAAGGGATTCAACCAAATATTAACTTAGACAAACAGCTGCGCATATGCATCATGTTACTATTTGAGATAGTAATCAGGTGAATCACAGAATGGTTATTTTCAGAGTATTAAATAAAATTAAGGAAGCCTCATCTCTTTAATAACAAAAGCTGCTGTTGATCGTTTTAATTGCCCTAGATAAAGACCAATGTTCCAGTTATCTATACAAGCCCTATCTTATTTATGATGCAGTTATCATCACAATGCATGTATTGGTAGATATTTGAAGGCTTTCACAGTGGTATTACTGTTCTGTTTACGTGTACAGAATGTGGCAAAATGTGACAAAATACCTAGCCTTTATCTTTCCATTAAAATGTGCAATGTTTACCGATGATAGAAATGTTCCTCATGGTAATATCTGACATTTAAGATCACTGGATTTGTCCCCCCCCCCCCCCCTTTTAAATGCACTGCTCGCGAACTTTACCCCAACCGTGGTAGGGCAGCGAGACAAGACACCTCGTTCGATCGCTAATTTCGAGGGTGTATTATTACGAGCTTGTTGCACGTTATCCATTGTTATTCCCCCTCTTTTTTTTAAATGCACATTGTATTCGTGGTTCTTTGATGACAATACACATTTAAAAAAAAAATAAAGATTACCGGATTTGTATACAGTGTGTCCACTGTTGGATGAAGGCTTCAACAAGCCACTACCACCCCTCGCAATCCTGCAATGTGATAACCCACCTGGCACCTGCACATGAACCCGAGTTAATCGCTCCAGCTCCTCATTGAACTTCCTCATGAACGAGTTCCATTCCTTTGCTGCTTCTCCATTATTAGTTGTTCATAGTTCATTTATTTGGTATAGCCCCTGTGAGCTATTCGGCTCTTGAATCGGGTGCAACGGCAACAAACAAAAAACATGAACAAGAAAACATCTTAAAGTGATTATGTGACTGTGCAAACAGAAAATCCAGGAAAAAAAATATAAAAAATATTCCTGAAATAGCACCGTACACCAACGCTGTATGCAAAAATCCCAGTGGGATGCAAGTCAAATAACAACAACAACAACCACAAGACAACTAAGATTACGTCTTGACCATCGGCCAACATGCATTTTAAGAAAATAAAAAGAGATTATTAGGAATGTGTGCTCAATTGTAAACCAGACTCTGGAGGTGTAGCTAATAGCCATTAATAAATTGTCATCTTTGCAATTGCTTTGGGTTGATTTATTTACTAATGGGAATTTCTTTTTGACTGGTTTACATGTTAAACCCTTCAGTATAGTCACAATAATTAGAACATCGCTGTATGACAGACACTAATGAACCTGAAAAGCACACGGCTGACCCTAGGGTACTCTCATACATTACAGAAAAAGTGATTGCCAGAGAGGTGGCTCCACAACCCCAATTTACTTGTATGTTTTAATATTAATCCCAACGTCACTCCGCAGACGCCGCTATGCGCCAGCCAACCCTACACTATTCCCATTGAAGACTTAGTTACACTGAATAAAGATGAGTGACCTCGCTGACATATGGTGCCTTTCGCAGCAACATACAAATTGTGTTTCGCTGTAATCCCAAAACAACCAAACTTCTAACAAGCACAATAATTATAACCACTGTGCAAGCATTGTATGTGCACAACAGTGTACTCAGCTTGTCTGTATTGAACACACATGTCAGAAAGTCAGGATTGCCTAAAAATTACAGAAATATAATTATTCTATTAATGTGTATGCCAATATGTTCAGGGGCTAAATGCCGATGTCGAGGTCTGCAAGCCGCGACGAGAGGGCTTCAAGAGAGAGTAGGATGGGAGATGGTCGCCTTCTCACGGCCCACCTGTTAAGTGTTTTAACGTTAGCTTGAACACAACTAATACTGCCATGTAGGAATATGGTGGGCAGTATAATTATGTGTAATTAGGAAGTGGGAGCACAGTCGTTCGCACACTGAGCTGCACTATGAACCCACTGCACTTTGAACCCAGCAGCCTGGGTTCGATTAACGACAACGGCTAACGTCAGTGGTGTCATCCCAACTGGTCGTGGTTCCCCTCTTCATCAACCTGCACGAATCAGCATGGCGAAGTATGGTCAAACAACCACCATGATACATGGGGGCAAGGTTCTCATCCAGAAATGGATTGAGAAAGGGCTGAAAATTATTATTTGTATTAGTATTAATAATTGTCATATTCTTCGGTCTTTCGGTAAGCAGATGACGATTGCTTGTGTTGTGATCGAAACGTCGTAGTTTTTTGTTATTTTCTTTGAACCTATCTACTTGATTTTACCGAAAGACCCAAGAATATAAATATTCTGCAACCACGAAAGCTTTCAGTCAATATTTAATTGTAATGTAATTAATATATTATCTCGATTAAATTGCATGCAGTTATCATTATGGCAGTAGGCTTGTGGTGGGGCATGAACGGCTGATGCATATGTAGCTGTAAACACATTAGGCTGTGGATAATCATGAGGAAAGGCTAATGCATAAGATAGTATGATAACATGAGAAAGTCAGTGGACTATTCCTGTGACTCCTGTACACTCAGATGTGCCCTCTGTTTGAGCTCTCTCTATATTCAAAACTCATACTTGAATACTGTACAATGCAAATTTTCGTGGAAAATCCTGTAAAATGAAATGCTGAAGTGAGTGTTTTTTTAATGTTTAGCAGTTGCATTTACTGTAAAGAGCACTGTGATAATAAAATAATGACGATTTTACAAATACTTAAATTCATTTTCAATTATAAACGTTACAGATATTCGCATAAACAAATGTGCACGTGTGTTTAGTACACCACAGTGACTTACAGCAACAACACTAAACAATTGATTTAAAAGACAAACCCACGTGACTTAGTGGGCTACTTCCACGCCACATCAGAGCACTTGGTCAGCACTGCTGATGTACTGAGTTCCAACCCAGACAACCGTTCATAGGTTTTGATTTAAAGCTTTCGTGACTGATCTCTTGGTGTGGCAGGTAAAACTAGGCCAAGATTCTTCTTAGTGTAAATGGATTCACCGGTTAGTCAATCAACAAGTCGCATGTATTGGGGTAAAGTGTGGCTCCTCCCACTTCTCCCAGTGTGGAAGAGTAGGCCAAAATACTCTCTAGAGCTTCCTCCAATGGCAGCCCTTCCAACAGTAGTGGCATGAGCAAGGCATTGCACCTTTACCTTATTACAGTACACATGGAGAATAGATGTTTTCTATGAACACGGCCACAAGCGAGAGGTCCTCTCACTCAAATATTTGTTAAAGCAGTGCGGTATGTTATTATGCTCACTTTGTAAAATAAAATTGGCACAATCAAAACCATATTACAATTCAAAGGCCAAATTAAAAGTATATTGTATGTTTTGATCTTTGAGCTTCCTTTGAGAGAGGCCTTGGGTCTCCTCTTCTTTAATGCTAACAATTTTTCCAGGAACACCATGACAATAACAGCATCTATTGATTTCCTTTTGAAAATAATATCCTTTAATTGCATCATATTCATGACACTTCCTCCAAGGTAGAAATGGGCTGTTTTATAATATCCCCACAGCAGTATACTATGTGGGAAACCAATATTGGAGCCCCTTATTGGAGTCACAGATGAGTGAATTCTGGACTTGCATAAATCCATACAAAGTAACTAGGCCTTTCAGTCTGCATATACATGCGTGCAGCACATGGGGACAATTCACATTTACTCTACCCTTAGATACCTTAATCACGTGACTATCGATTGAGGAGTTAAACACACATTTGATAACTTTGCCTGGATAAAACCGTTTTGGACCTTTCTGGTGTATTTGCAATCAGGAAGGACCATTGCCCAAAACGTCACCTATTAAGATTTTTCCCTTTTAAATGCAGTAGAATTTGACAAATTTATTGAGTTTCTTTTTTTGTTATTTGTGCTAGTGCACCACTGCCAACGCAGTGTCACCAAAACAACGAATTTTTAGATGAATCATTGCACTGCAGGACTGTGAGAGATGGTGGTGGATTGGGGAGGCCTTCATCCAGCAGTTCATTGCCCATGGCTGATGATGACAGACACTATTTTAATCCAAAAAAAGCACACGTAAATGTTTTACTGCAGACGCGTGACAGTGTTTGTAATTCACTGCCATTTTGCTTTACAGTTTAGTAAGTTTCAAGATGTGGAAAGAGCAGAAGTGCAGTGGTTAGCATTCTTCCCTCAGCCACGGAAGTATAAATTCGATTCCCGTGCTAGGAGACACTCGTTATATGATGAATATTTTATCTAAATAATAATTTTATAAAACCTTCACAAGTCATTGTCACCATGACTAATATTTGATATATCTGAATAAAAAAATATTTCAAAAACCTAAAATAACTCCTGTGTGAGCCTTTACAATTTGGAATATTATGCTTTCGCCATTCAAAGATGCATCTGTGGCCCAAAACAAAATAAAATCATTTACATTCATTTCTTTCTCGTACCACAAAAATGAATGAAGGCCTCCCACACCATGTCAGTCATGGGGTGGGGGGGGGGTTGACCATACTTCACTACGTCCATGGTGGGGTGGCTAGGACCAGTTCATATATCAATGACCGATGTAATTGTGGTTTATTTGCAGAAAATGTGAATCTAATTATTGTATTGCATATGTTTTATGGTAGGTACTCGGTATTCCCCACGTGATTCCCCATACATTGTATTACTCTGTGTATCTGTTGTCCCTGAAAAAACAGCCTTATAATGCAAACATTTTATGATCTGAATTGAGATCTGCCATGTAAACGTGCTTGTTTGTTTAAAAAATCATAAATACATAGCCATTATATTACAAACGTGCAACACAATTTAATGGCAGAGGATGTTCAATGTATTTACAATACAATGGCCAATATATTGTTGCTCGACTCTATGATTTGTTGTTTGTAGTTACGTCTCCATTTGGAAATGCTGTTTCGGTTTTTTTTTCATATACAAAATGTAGGTGCTCTACCAACTTATGGTTAAAAGCCAAGTGGCTGTTATTTTCAACTAACATGCACTTTGAGACGATGATTACAGTCCAGAGCCAGTGGAGGCTATTCCACATTCTTAAAGTCGGGGCAAGTCTCACCACAGGACAACCACTGTTGGCTTCTCCACAGACTGGTACTCCATTTATTTACCGTGGAGGCACGATGGGGCTACGTAAACCTCCAATGAGGACTCACAACCTTCTGATTGCGAGCCACTCGCTCTGAGGCCACCTGGATTATTGCATGTACATTAGGCACCACAGCATTCATTAAACCCCTCTTAATGCCACCAATGTTTGAACTACTGTCCAGAGGGAAGAAGTTGCCCTTTTATAAACATTAATACAATTAAATGGCATCCAATAGTCCATATGTTACTGCAGCATAATAAATATACCTCGACTGAAATGCATTGCAAATTATTCAGCTCATGTCCCTTGCAAGGACACTATATTATTAGGTGTCACGAGAATCACTCTGACACTTGGCAGTATGTGATATTTTTTGGTGTACTTGAGAAAAAAAGAAGTTGAACCACACACCACCAATGTGCATATTTCATTTGCTACATCACCACGGTACGAAGAGAAAAACACTACGATTTAATGATAGGTTTCAAATAAAAGTGCCGCATGTGTTTTCATTTACAAGAGCTGCATTGCTCAACAATCAGCCAGAGGGGCACTCCATGGTCCAGCTTTCAAAGCTGACCAATCAAGAAAAGTGTTCTAAGTACAGTGACATTTTTACATATCAATTGGCCACCTACTTTGCATATGAATGCAGCTAACTAATAGACTCAGAAAACTCACATCCTATAAAATGTGCCAGACGTTAGCCAAATCAACAGAAATAGATCAAACGTAGAAGAGGCTGAAATACATTTTTAAAATGCTGATACCTCGTATTGTTTATTTTATTATTGTTATTATCATCTTACTTGTTATTATTACATATGTAGTGACATATATTGAGTCACTGTGGTGTTAGCACGAGCCACTGTGCGAAGACTGTAACTGTGCGTCTTAGAGCCTCTCTGTCACCAGAGTACATATGGCATACGGGACAGGCTAGGTGAACCCGAGAGGGCACGTGACCAGGACAGGATAAGGACGGGGGCCAGAAGGGGACCGAGGGGACATGTGACGTGAGGTCCCAGAACCTTCTGGGAAGACCCCGAAGGGGGCGTGGCCGAGGGCGGAGCAAGACCACACTCAGGAGAAAAGAAGGGTGTATAATAAACGTGTTGCCTCCAAGTTAGAAGTGTCTGCCTCCGTGGAACCCACTACACAAACATTATGTAAACGGTGGAGGGTTAAAAAAAACTGTCTGTATACCTGTGGTTGTGCAACGTAAAGTTTGTTTCGTGTTTTGAAGAATTGTATTCTCTGAACAGCAGTGGTGAAACTGAACATAACATTGGTGAGTGGCAATGAAGACTATAGTCTATTTTTAAAGGGAGGCATGTTTATTGAAGCCATAGAGTACACAATAAAAGGCCAAAAAGTCACAAAAAGAGATGGCTGATGCATTCGGCAAGTAGAGAACCGAATCCTAAATGATTCAAATGATAAAATTAATTTGCGAACATTTCTATCAAAATCTAAAACTTTGATGAAGTGCATTTTTAAATGAGGCATGGTTTATAAGCACCACCTGGTCTGAGCAGAATGGGAGGACATAGAGTGTTCTCTATACAAGGAATATTGATCAAGAGAGCGAGAGAGAGAAAAAAAAACGTTGAACACATTTATTATTTACCCTTGGGTCTTAATGTAAGAGTTTTGAGGCACATTTTTTTTCAATTGATCGTGACGTTTATCGCCAATCCCAGGCCGGTGTTAATTCAGTCAGCATTTTTCATTTGAGTCTCGGGGACGACAACCTCTGAAAGTTTCGACAAGCATCGCCGTCTGTGTATTACATCGAGCCCATCTCTCAGTCTACTTTGACTAAATTCATCAAACATTTATTCCAATACTCTTGGCATTAAATTTGTATGTGACGACGGGCGCATAATTCCCCATCCCTCCACCCGCCCCACTCCAAAATACGCCACCCAATTACCATGATGTTTGGTCTTCCTCAGCACACTGCAGTCTCTAATGACGTTACTTCATTCAGACTCATTAAGTTCGTCTCATCACAGTCGGACGAGCTTTGGTCTCTGGTGGTGGAGCGTTCAGAGTCATCGTCGTGCTCCAGGATTTTCGTCCACTCGTCATCATGAAGAATTAAATAAACACTGGTGGTGTATGTTTCCGTTGCTAATCTCGTTAACTAAATTAAAACGGGCACCAGGAAAAGTAATCGTTGCTTCCTACAAAAATCAACGTTGTTGTTTGTGCGAGAAAAAAAGTGAGTTTGATTAAGCTAGTTGTAATTACTGGCGAAATGTCGTACTCAAATTGTAAATGTTGTGGCTTGGCTCTCGAACACACAGGTGTACTGTACTAGTGACGAATTGGCATGTTCTGTTTACGTGATAACACTCACTAGTTGGCTGTGTCGTGTGGTGGCGGGTTTTAATGACATATTTACGCGATCTAAATAAAAAAAAACTCTATTATGGAAAATAAATGCAAATGTAGTGAGTCCAACTGAGTCGCAGATGTTATCTTGGGAACAACACTCTTTATTCCGCATTAACACATAACGCAACACGATCTACACTCGGGTCTCGAATACCCATCTAACCACACTATGGCAGAACTAGATACGGTTCGCTATCCCGGTCCAGACCACAAACGAGGTCCCGGACCACGTGGCTAGAGGTAGGCCTCGGCAAGGTAAGGTAATTTACCTTTTTTACCGGGTAAAAGGGTAAAGGGGTAATGTAAAGGGTAGGTTAAAGGTAGCTCGGAAGAATTACCCGGTAGGGTAAAGGTAGCGCAAAGTATTACCCGGTAAATACGGTACCTTGTTTACTGCTAAAAGCTCCGTGGCGCAGTCCGTGGCCTCCATTTAATAAGTAATATTTTAAAGAAAGCGTGTAAAATTGGAATAATCGAGAGTATTCTATAGATGAATAAAGCACTCTACCTAGCATTTACCTGTTATAAACCTTTTTCATGTGTGGTACCCCAGTAATTACCCTGTAATCAGGTAATTTGTATGGGGTAAGGGTAAAAGGTAGGGTAAAGGGAGGCTCGTTGCTTTTAACCTTTTACCTTACCTGCTGAAGGGTAAAAGGTAGGGTAGAGTGATTGTATTGTGGTAAGGTAAAAGGTAGGGTAAAGGTTGGCTCGTTTTTATCTTTTACCTTACCTTGCCGAGGCCTAGCTATAGGCTTCTTCTCCCCGCCGTGGATCTTCGTAACACCAGCACACGAAGAACCCCGAGCTCATTACCAGAGCCCTCGTTATATACCCCCGGGCTGGGGCAGGCTCCGCCCTTCGCCGCGCCCACCTTCCAGGCCTCTCGAGCTCCTTCTCGAAGATTCCCGAGAGCTCCTTTGGACCATGTGACCGCCCCACGACCCCAGTCCATCAGTGGGCCCCCTCCAATATCGTCTGGTCACGTGACGGTCAACCAGCATATCATGCCCCAAGGTAACCCTGGCTGGCTGACGCTCCCTCTCACTCCCTCACCGGGAGCCCGCACCGCACACTACTCGTGGTGCCTCCGCGCTAACCAGCTCTCACCCAAGCCCCGCTAGGGCAGGTACTACATCCCGTAACCCGGGCTGCCCATAATGACAACACATTACCGGCCGTGGCTTCACAAGCCCCGGCACCATACAGTGACAAGCACAGTCACTACACAAACATAAACTTTAGGTCAGCACATATACAGTACCTCTTTATTGACAAAGGAAAATATCTCTAATAGTCCTATTATAGAGATCACAATAATGACCCATGCATTTCTCATTCATAACAAAGTGTAAATGTCAATGAAAACCCGGTCTAGGGCATTTAAGGCTCCTATTGAGCCTATGTTTATAGTAAATGTGATACATACTCCTTGGTTCTTTCGGTAAAGTCACAGCAGCAGATCATGTTTTCTTACCTGATGATGGACGCTTGTGTAGCGCCCGAAACGTCGTGATTTATTTTATTTTATACCTACGTGACTTTACCGAAAGAACCAAAGAGTATGGATTCCTGCAGTCACGAAAGCTTCAAATCAATGTGATACATGTAAAGGATAGTGGTGCAGCTCTGCCAATTACTTGCTTCTGCCACTACTGGCAGCTCTTGAGAGCGCTTCCATTTGGTATTTGGGCTACTTTTTCCATGATGACCAAATATCTTGTAAGAGGTGGGAGTACCCACATTTTAACACACCACGTGCGACCTGCCGATCAACGAATTAAGGTGTACCCATTTTACTGCTGGATGGATAAAAATTGGGATATTTAAGTAAATGTGCCCACATTTTCTAAGTGGGTGTTTCACAAAGTAAAGAGGCAAAACATTTTTAATGACATTTGTTAGCATCAACATGACAGAGTTTTGATCCATGTAGTTGTCACCCTTTACCTAATCCACGTATCCCAGCGGCTCACATGATACTACCTAATGTTCACATTCGAGTAGTTATTCGGTTGTTCCTCAAGCCACGACTGCACCACTGCTTTCACAACCTCGTTTGATTGCAACCATTTTGATTGCACAGCTTTCTTCAGAGATCCAAACAGATAGAAGTTCGGAGAAGGAATATATTTCGGCTCTATGTCGAATGTTGCAGCACTTCTGATACAAGCTTTTCAAACAATTCCAGAAATTAATAAATTCAGAGTTGAGACTATATTCCTGCTTAATATATCCAATGAATTCCACTTGTCTTATACTCTAACTAGCTTTACTACCCGGCTTTGCCCGGGACTTGGATTCACCATGCCCGGCCGCCTTTGTCTCCCCAGTGGCGATGTTCACACACCACACCAGTTACTCGTTTGAGGCTGAGTCGACCTAGGGGAGGCCCAGGACCGGTTCAAATAATCGTCACCAGTGGTAGCAGTGAGCAGCAATCCAACTCGGGTCGCCGGGTTCGTAGCGCAGCGCGCTAACCATTACACTACTGTTCCCCCCACACGCGCATGCGTGTGTACGTCCATAGGTACACATACACGCGCTTGCAGCAGACACACACAAGTTTCAGGGTGCGTACGGCAGGAAACGACTCAAATAATTAACGAATGCTGCGCGAAGAACGCCTTAGACCTGCAACACATTTGTATGGTACTTTACTCGCGGAGGGTTGGGGGGGGGGATGCGTGACATCAGCAGACACACTGCGTGACGCTTCCGCATGTGGGTGATATGACAGAGATGTGACGTCACAGCTCACTTGCCGTGCAAAATATATCCATTATTGGGACCCCCCCCCCAAAAAAAAATATATATACAAAAGTCTACTTTTATCATTTTTGCATGGTGTACAGTCTGGAAAGTACCCACATGCCAAATATGCAAGTTTGTTGCATGTTGGGAAGTATGCTAAACATTTTGAAACATATAGACAAGGCACAAAACAATTATAGGGACGAACTTAAAAGGTCAGCTTTGAGCATAAACCTCTCATGGATCACATAGATTTGATCATAACATTAGATTGGCCAAACCCGAAAAACAAATATGGTTAAGAATAACAGCGTTTTGCTCTGTTATTGTGTAGTAAAGCAAAGGTACCACCAAATATGGTCACTGAATACGATTTTCACATAGAGGCAAAACAAGGAGAACGTTTTACCAAAATGTTTTACCAAAATCCCACTGACATGGGTTAAAACGACGGATTAAAACACTCTTCACTTAAGGAAATGCCCCCATACCATTTTACCATCTAGATATATATCTCACAAATACTTATTCTGTCTGATGTCTCCTTGGAAACTGTTCAATCCACATAATATTCTGGCTATCTGGCAGAGTATTCCCCATTTGAACTCATTTACGTTTGAGCACTTTATCCATAACCCCCCCCCCCCCCCCATGAAAAACAATCCTGCGGAATTTCTGTTGCCACATCAATATGACAATACGTGTGTATATATAAGTCGGTTGACTCGGCCTCAAATCAGTACCTGGTGCGATGTGTAAACATCACTAAGAGTGGAGATGAAGGCGACCAGATGTAGTGCTGACCAACCACTAGCTTGTGTGCTGTGCCAACCTGAAAAGGTGCTTGCTCACAGCAATTGCCCCAACAGTCGGTTAAGACTATCCAGGGGATATTTGTCTTTTGTATACCAGTCCGTGTTTGTATATGTACAATTAAATGTTTTTGTGCAAGATTTTAGAGTATGCTGTAGAGGTTTATGAAGAAAAGAACACGTAATTAATTCAATGAATGTTACATTCCAGACCACCTTTTTCACATTAATTCGAGACAATACTGGAAACAGTAAAGCGCAAGATCACAACCATCAGGGCACATGGCGAGATTGATGCAATGGGTAAACCCGTGTTCTTGTGGACTCTGCGAGTGGCAACCTCGCTCTAGCACGTTTTTGGAGAGTAATAAAACAATTAAATACGTGAATATTACATCGAGCTTGTTCAGAAATACTTCAAATGCATTAAAAATGAAGCTCGTTTCACAAAAATGAGTAAATCGTCAGCCTTTTACACTTGAAGAGTTGGTGATGGCTCAGATTTAACGTACGTACAGAGTGATGTATGGGAAGTGCTTAACTATAAATTGTAAATATTTATTTAATAGTTAGAGTAAAACATTATTGAAGCCAAACTCAAGCAAGCCAAAATTCGGGGCGAAATGGAAACAGTACCATAAATAGCAATAAAACCTCCCACTGGCACACTTTTTGCATGTAAGTGACGCTGTGTGCACACGTGGTATGATACGGAATTCTGCCATCAATCTTCATGTGATAATGCTCTTTGCCAATCAGGTATAGCAAGTTGAAGATGTGCTCGTCAACACCTCATATTTGTGGAAAACTGAACTCAATAATATGGAACACAAGAAATGATACATCAATTGTATTGATGTGCGTTTGTGCATTTGCAATTATAAAGACATACTAGCGGAAGTACCCGGCGTCGCCCGGGCGAATAATATATTTCAAAACTTCTCTTAAAAACATTACATATAAATACACAGATACTAAGCTATTGTGAAAGCCCGGTGGGCCGTTTGTCCATTTCTCCACCAACAGAATTACAAGAGGCTCGCAGAAGTCCAAAAAGTTATAGAAAGTGGGGGGTAAATAGTTAATATGAAAGGTTTCCGAAAATTGTCGACCACCCCCACCCCCCCGGAAAAAAAACATTTTTGCCCCCGCGTAGGTATATCTACCTACACACCCTACATACAACAGAGTAAGTAGTATCTATTGACTCTGTAGTTGTATCTACTGACTGTACAGTAGTATCTACTGAGCCAGTAGTAGCTACTGACTGTATAGTAGTATTTACTGACTGTAGTAATGACTGACCGTAGTAGTATCTACTGACCCTACAGTACTATATACTGACTGTAGTAGTAACTACTGACCACAGTAGTATCTACTGGCCCTACAGTAGTATCAACCGACTCTACAGTAGTAGTAAATACTAACTCTATAATGGTATCTGATGACTCTATAGTAGTATCTACAGACTCTATAGCAGTAGCTACTGACCGTAGTAGTATCAACTGACTGTAGCAGTATTTTCTGACCGTAGTGGTATATACTGACTGTTTTAGTATCTACTAACTCTATAGTAGTATTTACCAACTCGATAGCAGTATCTACTATCACTACAGCAGTGCATACTGAGGGTGGTGGTACCTGCATTCACCACAGCAGTGTATACTGACTGTGGTGGTACCAGCTATCACAACAGCAGTGCATACTCACTGTGGTGGTACCTGCTATCACAACAGCAGTGCATACTCACTGTGGTGGTACCTGCTATGATAACAGCAGTGCATACTGACTGTGGTAGTGCCTGCTATGACTACAAGCAGTGCATACCGACTTTGGTGGTACCTGCTTTCACTACAGCAGTGCATACTGACTGTGGTGGTACCTGCTATCACTACAGCAGTGCATACCGACTGGGGTGGATACCTGCTATCACCACAGCAGTGCATACCGACTGTGGTGGTACCTGCTTTCACTACAGCAGTGCATACTGACTGTGGTGGTACCTGCTATTGCTACAGCAGTGCATACTAACTGTGGTGGTACCTGCTATCACTACAGCAGTACGTACTGACAGTGGTGGAACCTGCATTCACTACAGCAGTGCATACTGACTGTGGTGGTACCTGCTATGATTACAGCAGTGCATACTGACTGTGGTGGAACCTGCTATGATTACAGCAGTGCATACTGACTGCGGTGGAACCTGCTATGATTACAGCAGTGCATACTGTGGTGGTACATGCTTTCACTACAGCAGTGCATACTACGTTGGTGGTACCTATTATTACAGCAGTGCATATTGACTGTGGTGGTAACTGCTATGATTATAGCAGTGCATACTGGTGTGTTACCTGCTATGATTACAGCAGTGCATACTGACTGTGGTGGTACCTACCATGATTACAGCAGTGCATACTGACTGGTGGTTCCTGTTATGATTACAGCAGTGCATACTGACTGTGGTGGTATCTGCTATGATTACAGCAGTGCATTCTGACTGTGGTGGTACATGCTATGATTACAGCAGTGCATACTGACTGTGGTGGTACCTACTATGATTACAGCAGTGCATTCTGACTGTGGTGGTACATGCTATGATTACAGCAGTGCATACTGACTGTGGTGGTACCTGCTATGATTACAGCAGTGTTGATGGTCCATGCCTTCAACCTGGTGATCCAAGTTGGATTCCCGGCCATGGCTGATATCATTGGCGATTGATATCTGAACTGACCCTGGACTTTCCCTAGATTGACTCAGCTTTAAATGAGTTCCTGACACGGTGTGCAAGCATCAACACGAGGGAGACAAAGATGGACGAGCATGGTGCGAGCCACGGAACCCTCTTTTGTGCCATACCAGTCGATATAGGTACTCGCTAACAGCACTTTCCCCAACAGTTTATTTTGTTTAGATGGGGAATCTTTGCCTTTATGTGCACATTTGAGTAAGTACAGGTGACAAATCGAGCCTTGGGGGGGGGGATTAAACCGTTACATTTCAAGGGCATTTTCTAGTCATCAATAACAGGCAAGAATGTGAAAGTAAAAACTTGGTAGTGGGCAATTAATGAGTATCAGGATTCATTTCTGGAAAAGAAACCGAACTTGGGTTTTAATTTCGTGAGGACAGTTTGAATTTGCGTGTGTGTCAAATTATTAATGCGAATTAAGAAAAATACGCAGAGGTTTTTAGGATTTGACATTTTAGATAATGAAGCTGCAAACCGAAATTAAACAACAAACTAAAATTAATCAATCATATTAATGTCTTCACTGGATGAAATAATTTTCAGCTGACACTATGATTTTGGTGCAGCTGAAAATAATATTTGAATATATATCATCACGGTTATGTGTATGAACATTTATAATTAGTCGATGCGCCACGACTATTTGACAGGGTGCTAAAGTTTCAAATATTCCACTGAGATATTTTCAGGGTTTTTTTGTTGTTACACTTTTAAAACACAGCCAGCCAGCCAGGGATTTGATATAAAAAAAAACTGGAGCAAGAATTCCAACCTAACAGCAGAAATTGTCATTCTTCTCTCCTCCTAACAGTTTACAACCACACATAAAACCCACAAAACAAGATATAAAATGTTAAATGAAAAGAGATTCATACTGACAAACACCCCTGGGAACGCATGTGATGTGCACAGAACAAAGTGTTCTCCCTCAGAAGCATTTGAGGGAGGTGGAGTGCTAAACCGCCCATGTGCTGAACCATGCCATGAAAATCTGTGCCCTGCTGTCACACGTAGAGGCTTCACCAGCTGCTGCCGTTGGACTGCACAAGTAATTAAGAAGCAAGTGCCATATAATGCAGACTGAAAATTAAGTATCCGTGTACGGAAATCTATTAATATGACAATGTGAAATTCATATTTGCATTAAAAAAATGCTGGTAAGTATAATAAAAGTTTTCTGGAAAAGAACACTCAAGTGTAAATGTGCTATAATATTTTCTCGTTCCCATGTACAATTATAGAATGGATTTTCCCGTAGATTTAGCCTCTCTTAAACAAAAAAAACGTATTGGGCCAATGTGCACGAAGGAAGGTGTTCCTGTTTTGCACTCATGCTTAGAAATGCCAGTGCAACAAATGTACATTTATTTCATTAGACCTCCTTTGCCAGTACCAAAATATAATAATAGGGTTTTTCCCCTTTTTTCTGGCAACAAAACTAAAACCATTTACGAGTAATCATGTGTGCATTAACCACAATACTTGTGGTCAAAATGTAAAAAAACACTGATAATATATGTATTGTCCTTGAAACTGATTGGTCCATACTTTGATAGTGCATTGTCTTTGAGCTGTACGCCTTTTGGCGTCCTCTGGTCTAACACCAATTGAGACGAGGCTCAAAAGAAAGTCGTTTGTGGACAAATCAGTTTTAAGGACAATGCATATATTATCAGTGTGTTTTTTGTTTGCAATTTGGCCACAAGTATTGTGGTTAATTCACACATGAATCCTTGTAAAAAGGTTTCAGTTTTGTTTCCAGAAAAAAAGGGGAAAACCCCTATCATTATTGTACATTCATTGAACGAAATAATGCAATAACATTTTTTATTTAAAGCTTTCGTGACTGCAGTGATTAATATTCTTGGTTCTTTCGGTAAAGTCACGTTGGAGGTAAACAATGAAATATATATAAAACAATACAATTCTCACGACGTTTCACATCTTTCAAATGTTCTTGCCGTTGGTTTTCACACCTGATGATGGCTGCTTGTGTTGCAGTCGAAACGTGGTGAGAATTTTATTGTTTTATATATATTATTATTTTATTGTTTCCCTTCAACGTGACTTTACCGAAAGAACCAAGAATATGCAATTACATGTTGTATGGTTGTGCATCTGCCAGAAATGCAGATATACTAACATTGTGTTCAATTGTCTGTATTTCTGCATGCATGCTATTGATTTTGCTAACCACAATAAGTAACAAAAATGCACAATAAAGTCAATGGAAATATAACTACAGTGAAGAAGCTAGGGATGAAAACTGAAGCTACAATAAAGGGCTACATACTGTATGATGTTTAAACAATGTGATTACACAGAAAGGGATGAAACATGAATATATTTGGAAATGATAAAGTTTCACATATAATGGGTGCCTAATAGAGAGAAATGGTCTAATTCGAGTAAGTCAGATCAATTCAAATCTGGAAATGAAGAGCAAATAAATGCCTAATTGTGGCTACATTGGGTGAGAAAACAATTAGAGCTTATGCCACCAATATCAAGTTACTGGCCTCAAGCAGTAGTGCAATCGTTGGGGCGATGCACTATGAACCCGGTGAACTGAGTTTGATTCCCCATCACGGGAAACATGAATGGTGAGTAATATATTAATTGGTTCTTTATCAACCGACACTAACGAGCATGGTAAAGTATCTTGACAGCATGATGAGGCATGCAGCCAGCAGTTGATTGACAAAGGGGTGTAAATCATTATTACCATCAAATGTAAATCAACTGCTATTATGTAAGTTAATGTGTGGGTAAAGTAGACCAATGCCAATAAGAAACACCTTAAAGCAATGACAATAACAGCTTGAATTGATTCACAATCTTAGAGCAGATTGGAGTCTGAAGAACCCACTATGACATGAATCATTAACACGGACACCAACAAAAAATAATGGAACAATAGCGTGGAGATAACCATGCTTTTGAATTTACACTGAAAGACAGAAAGAGGGACACATGAATCACTGAACAAGCTCAAATCAGATACATTTATGGAAAGTAAGTGGGCTTGGGCAGAAACACAAGAGACTCGATGTAATCATGACCAATGGACAAGACTGGTGATGGAACGGTAGCCAAAGGATCGAATGCACCTGAGAGGAAGAGTTCCGTGCATGTGCACGAGCGATTATGGAATCACAGGCCTATGAGGCGTGGCAATCAGAATCAGAATCTTTAGACTGGAGGAATCCGATGAGCTATGCAGCTCTTTTTCACAGACGTCCAGTGTCGGCGGGTCAGCAAGTCACAACAACAAAGAAGACAAAAAGTATGATGCATGTTGAACTTCTTTCGCACTGTACGTAGCTGACCGTGCCAGAGGTGCGGGGAAGGACAACAAACTAAACACAAAAGCAGTTCTAAAGAAATAATGGTGAAGGGAGAAGAGGTGGGGTATTTGTTTCCATATGTTTGAGGAAATTAACGTGTGAATGGCAGAGGGAAAATGGAAGGTTTTATGTCTGGACTTAAAGGCAGTGAGGGAATCAGTATTGCGGATATCAAATGGCAAGGAATTTCAGACATCAGAGGCAGGAGATTGAGCACCATCTTACAGTTTTGAGAATGACTTTAGATTCGACCAAAAGGCTGAGGCTGCTAGAGTGGAGTATGTGAAAAAAATGTGTAAAGTGAGATGGGGGGCGGGAGATAGGCCATACCAAGACAATTTACGATCTTAAAAAAAGAGTGAGGTTAATCTTGCAACTGATTCTATATCAAATTAGGACATAGATGTCAGAATTGCTAATGTCATCTTGCTTGCGAGTGCAAGTCAAGATTCTGGTGGCAGCATTCTGGATCATCTGAAGTTCGTGGCAAATCTATTTGGGGAGCCCAATGTGAGAAGGATAAAGAGTTGCATTAACTGTACTATAGAATTAAATTATTTAACATGTGTTCCATTTTTAAAATATGGCACAATACCAGCAACCACTCTACATTTTTAGGAATATCTTGCAATTATCTTAGATATATCCATACTGGACATCATGAAAAAAATCTTCATAGCTCATTTGGATTCCTCCAGTCTCATTAAAGATTCTGATTCTAATCTTTCGTGCTTGTTGACTTTGTAACCTTATAGAAGACAACGTTTTTAACGGAATAAAGATCCAAAGAACAAACCTACTTGGAGTCTGCCTACACTTGTTAATTCCTAAAATTGCATCCTTGACACAGCATTGTAGTTATTAATTATTTGCCTTACAGTGGGAAGGCTAAAATTCACACCGTGTTACAGTGCATGTTAAATAGTTGTCCGCATGCATGCATGCACATCTCAAGCTCATTGCATAAAATCCCGACATTAAAATATAAACAGAGGAATGAGCATTAGGATTTTAAACCATGACGGAAGAGTGACTTTTTACATGGAAGCTGCAGTGCCTAATCTTGGCAGTTTGTCACTATGGGCATAGCACTCTGGACTGCCATTGACTACTACTCATGTGTATAAATTGTGTCCACTGTGGGGCACATGATAACAGTAATAGCGTCTTACTGAAGTGTGATAACCTACAACCCCATAAATTCTGCAGTCTCAAACATGTGCCACACATAAACTTTTTATGTATTTTTTGCTATCACCAACATAGATGCTGCTGTGTGGTTAAGAAATACACGCTGGACTTGCAATCCAAAGGTTACCCAATTCCATTATATTTCCCGGTGCGGCAGTTGAAAGAACGCTTTTTGTTTCTTAACTCTCCCCACCTCAGTGCACCTAGTAGAGCAGTAAATGGGTACAACCACAGTAAGTGTGTCCCACAGGTCATGTGCGGTTAGGTAAAGTGTGGGTAATCACAACTCTTGCAAGACACCAGAGTTGGAGCAGTGCACTACTTTTCTCAACATAGTATTAATGTCATTATAATCTGCTGGTGTAAAACATGACATTTTCTTTGATAGAGTAATTTTATACTGTATTAGGTGCATGAATACTAATTTACAAGGAGTCATGTTTACATTGACCACAATACCTGCGGTCAGAACGCAAACAAAAAACAACAACTCTGATAATGTATGCACTGTCCTTGAAATTGATTGGTCCACACCCGAGACAGCTTTCTTTAGAGCCTCGTCTCACATGGTGTTGGACCAGAAGACGCCAAAAGGCGCACAACTCAAAGACAATGCACAATCAGAGTATGAGAGCTCGGGGTAAGCATTTACACCATTGGAAACCTCATTTGCCAGTAACAAAATATAATTGGTTTTTTTACCCTTTTATCTGGCAACAAAACTGACACCTTTTTTACAAGGAGTCATGTTTACATTGACCACAATACCTGCGGTCGGAACGCAAACAAGACGAGGCTCTAAAGAAAGCTGTCTCGGGTGTGGACCAATCAATTTCAAGGACAGTGCATACATTATCAGAGTTGTTTTTTGTTTGCGTTCCGACCGCAGGTATTGTGGTCAATGTAAACGTGACTCCTTGTAAAAAAGGTGTCAGTTTTGTTGCCAGATAAAAGGGTAAAAAAAACAATTATCATATTTTGTTACTGGCAAATGAGGTTTCCAATGGTGTAAATGCTTACCCCGAGCTCTCATACTCTGATTGTGCATTGTCTTTGAGTTGTGCGCCATTTGGCGTCTTCTGGTCCAACACCATGTGAGACGAGGCTCTAAAGAAAGCTGTCTTGGGTGTGGACCAATCAATTTCAAGGACAGTGCATACATTATCAGAGTTGTTTTTTGTTTGCGTTCCGACCGCAGGTATTGTGGTCAATGTAAACATGACTCCTTGTAAAAAAGGTGTCAGTTTTGTTGCCAGATAAAAGGGCAAAAAAAACAATTACCACTTACAAAGATCCCCCTTATAGCCTTAACATGTTGGAGCAAGTGCTGTTAGCGAGCACCTATGAAGGCCAGCATTGCACATGAGGGTGTGGGTGGCCAGCACCACTCTCGGCCGTGGTAATGGTTACACATCTCACCAGGTACGCATTTCAGTCGATCTAGGGGAGGCCCAGGACTGCTTCAGATAATTATCACTGGTATTGGCCGTGAGCAAGAAACAAACTCGAGTCACAGCGTAGCAGACCAACCGTTACTCACACACACACAGTCACAAACTTGTCTGGCCACAAAGCACACACAAATACACGTTCACACTAGCCAATTATAGCTTTAAACTCTACTTTATAGAGAGCTTCGCTTCAACAATTGACTTTACACAAGTGTGCCGGAGCTTTATAATCATAAATGTTTATGTTAGTGTACCCCAGTGATGATTATAATCCATATCACCTTGACTTTAAAAGCAAAAAAGCTAGTGAATGTTCCAGTTGTAAACCTGTTTTACACTTTGCATGGCAGAAATCGCTCCCGAGGGGGTTGTGTGCTAATTACTCATTCCATCCAAGCTGAATGTAACTAATGGCACCAGTCAAACTGATAATGAAAGCTACAAAGCCATTTACATTCATGACATTTAGTTAAGACTGTTACCCCTGAGCAAACAGGGGTATCATGAGGTTGAAGTAAAATGGCAGATCTGTAAGATAGATTCCCACAAAATATGCATCTGCTTTCAGATTATCCAGATATAGTGATTATGCATTTGCCAAAAATATAGATCCTAAGATCGCTTGTCAATACCGCAGTGTCTAAATTAACGTTGCAATAAATGTTCTTGCAAAAATTGTATACCTGCTCCATACAAATAAAAACAGGAATGTAAAGACATTAAAAGTACTCCCTGTCTGCCCCTAATAAAATCATACAGAATGTACCTGATCTCATCGCAGCTCCGAAGGTAAGCAGATTGAATGCACACCTGTAATCCAGCACTTTGGAGGCAGCGAGGGTTGTTGGATTGTATAAATGTTGCAAAACTCCCTTCCTTTGGGCGTCGAGATGTCATACCCAGGCTCACCAGATGAATGCAGTGCAGCAAAAAATGTCGACTCCACTTGTTCCATTTGTATGGGATAGAGTGTTTCCCCTTGCACACTTGGGTTTGTTTCTGGATGCCCCCCTTTCATCTCGCATATAGAATCTCATTAATTGCCTTATAACAACTTGATATTATCACGTGGCTGCCTTCCTGCTTGTCTTCACCTCCCAGTCGTTCTCTCTCTATGAGAGGAGAGTGAATATTATACTCGTTATAATTTTAAATCAGATGCTATTGTCTGTAGTTGGGCTGCGTTGTGGGCAACATGTGGCAGTGCAGCAAAACACAATGTGGTCTTCTACCATGCTCCCCAATGTGTGCTCCCTGCATTCACCAACCTTCAATGACCAACATGGTGACTTAAATAACCACCACAACTCCCGGTCTGCAGTGTGAGGAGCCTCTCATCCGGCAGTGGTTTGACAAATCATCATGTACAACCTCTCTGCTGGCCATTACGGTAAAGTTAAATTGTCCATTAATAGGAATATATTTTGTTCCTCCAATGCAATTGATTGCACTTCGAATGTCACAGTTAATAACTTTGACTCTCATTTTAATGTTTGGTATTTTCTTCATGTCATCTCATTATGGATGTTCCATTTTTGTACTTTATTTTTTTCATCATTATCAAGTCTTTTTAACCAATGAGGAGGCTGCCAATTTGGGTTCAGGTTAAATATTAACAACACAAGCAAGGAACATCAGAGAGGATGTCCGCCGTGGAGATGGAGGAATTAAATCAGCTCGTGGACAGGTGCTGAATGGATTGTTACATCTCAGGACCATGAGCGATGACGGCAGCTTGGGGGAGGGCCTTCATCCAGCAGTAGATCGACCATGGCTGATGATTATGAGCTTGCAAAATCCTGCCTGAGCTGTCTGTAGACTCTTATAAAGAGGAAAATAACCTGATAGTTTAACTGCTGAGGATTATTCTCCAAATGCTGATATAACTTGTTTGATAATGCTGCTTCAGAAGGCTAAGGTCAGGTGAGTATCTACAAATCCTCAACCTGAAGGCAAACATGCAGAACAACACAAGCGGTAGGATTAAAGAGAATAAAATAAACTGGGGCTCACCAATGTGAAAATAACTGCAGAGGATATGAGAAAAGAGAGATACTTCATTCAAAAAGGTGTTGGGTTATGTGGAAAAGATTACAAAATGAATTGGGGCTTATAGCACTCCAGCGCTGTCCTACCAGACAGTCTCGTCCCTTCACCTGATGAAGGCCGCTTGTGTTGTGGCCGAAACGTCGTGAGAATATTATTGTGTTATTTTATTTTATCAATTTATTATTTTATTCTCATTCTACGTGACTTTACCGAAAGAACCAAAGAAGATGGCTTATAGCAGTTTAGGAGAGTTGGATGTCTTGAAAAATATGACAATCTATGATTGTGCGAAAAGCATGACAAACTCTGCTAGATGGTGCAGTGATTCGTGTACTGCGCTACAAACCTGGCCTTGCCTACATTCAATTCAACATCAGTGGTGAATGGTTTCTGAACTGATCTGGGGTTGCTCTTCACCAACCCATACTGACAAGCATGGTGAAGTATGGTCAAACAACCTCCAAGAGCAACAAGGCATGGAGAGGCCTTCATCTATGAGTTTATTGACAAAGGGGTGTAAATATTTTTTAATCAACTTTATATTATGAAGCTGGAATTATTTAAATTAAGTTGGCCATAAAAAAAACTCGACTAATTAACGTTATAATTATTGGAGAGTATCGTTAAAATTATCCGACTTTCAAGACTGTGAAGAGGTGAAGAGAGGAGGGATGTTCATCACACCCGTGCTGGTGAGAGGGGCCTGCTGTTCATCACACCCGTGCTGGTGAGAGAGGCCTGCTGTTCAACACACCCGTGCTGGTGAGAGGGGCCTGCTGTTCAGCACACCCGTGTTGGTGAGAGAGGCCTGCTGTTCAGCACACCCGTGCTGGTGAGAGGGGCCTGCTGTTCAACACACCCATGCTGGTGAGAGAGGCCTACTGTTCATAACACCCGTGCTGGTGAGAGGGGCCTGCTGTTCATCACACCCGTGCTGGTGAGAGAGGCCTACTGTTCATCACACCAGTGCTGGTGAGAGAGTCCTACTGTTCAGCACACCCGTGCTGGTGAGAAGATGGCGCCGATGATGGTAGCCTCAGCCGGTCGGTGCGCCCTGTTTTGTCTTGTCTGTTAATTCAGTGTTTTGCCAAGATTTTCGAAGTTCTCTAACAAGAGACGAACTTTTAAATATCAGGGAAACAACTCCTGTGGATTTAATTCTTACTTTTCTGCTTCCAGCGGCAGAATAAGTAGGCATTCTAGTCAATGCCACGCTAGGCTTTGCTCAAGCAGCGAAACGCCACCCAAGGGGTAAACGGTCGGGGGCTCTTGTACGGCTACACAGACGCAGGATCCGAACAGTGCTTCCGAGCTTTTTCCTCTCCAACGTACGTTCACTGTACAACAAAATAG
Source organism: Petromyzon marinus (assembly GCF_048934315.1). NCBI lineage: Eukaryota > Metazoa > Chordata > Hyperoartia > Petromyzontiformes > Petromyzontidae > Petromyzon > Petromyzon marinus. Next base: position 11,764,912 of record NC_133671.1, read on the forward strand.
ATGAACTTCAGCTACTGATGGTAAAAAAACAAAGACTTTCTTTCATCTTCTGTTTTGTGCTTCACGGAGACATTGCTGTGTGATTTGATTCCGGACACTTCGCTACAACTAGCAGGATTCCATCTTGTAAGATCGGATCGTGACATAGCACTCTCCGGAAAGACGAAAGGCGGTGGTATTTGTTTTTACATTAACAGTGGCTGGTGTGTTGATGTCACAGTGATTCTGCAACATTGTTCGCCACTCCTTGAATAATTTTTTATAACCTGTAAACCGTTTTACTCGCCTCGCGAGTTCGCGTCGCTCATTTTGGTCGAAGTTTATTTGCCGCCATGTCCTCAGGTTAAAGAGACCCAACGCATGCTCGCCGATCAGATTCTGAGTGTGGAGCGAGCAAATCCAGATTCGTTGGTTATCGTACTTGGCGACTTTAACAAAGGTAATCTCAGCCACGAACTCCCCAAATACACAACAATTCATTAAATGCCCAACCAGAGAAGGGAACACTCTGGATCACTGCTACACTACAGTCAGTAGAGCCTACCACGCCGTCCCCCGAGCAGCACTAGGACACTCTGACCATGCCATGGTCCACCTGATTCCTGCATACAGGCAGAAACTAAAACTCTGTGAACCTGCTGTGAGGACATCTAAACAGTGGACCAGTGAGGCTGTGGAAGATTTGCGGGCGTGCTTAGACTGTACTGACTGGGATATGTTCACGACTGCTACCAATAGTCTGGATGAACTCACAGAGGCTGTGATGTCCTACATCAGCTTCTGTGAGGACTGCTGTATCCCAACACGTACCAGGGTGAACTTTAACAACAAGCCCTTGTTCTCAGTAAAGCTCAGAAGTTTGAGGTTGGAGAAGGAGGAAGCGTTTAGGAGTGGGGATAGAGACAGATTCAAGGAGTCGAAGAACAGGTTTAGCAAAGCAGTGAGAGAGGCTAAACGACTGTACTCAGAGAGACTAAAACACCAGTTCTCTACTAACGACTCTGCTTCTGTCTGGAGAGGGCTCAGGCAGATCACCAACTACAAACCCAGAGCCCCCCACACCACTAACGACTCCTGCCTAGCCAACGACCTGAACGAGTTCTACTGCAGATTTGAAAGACAATTGGACTGTCCTGAACTACCCCTTCCCACCCAAGAGGCCCCATCCCCCACCCATACTACAGAGACGACTCTCTCCTTTCAGGAGGGAGAAGTTAATAGACTTTTCAAGAGACAGAATCCACGCAAAGCAGCCGGGCCGGACTCTGTTTCTCCAGCCACCCTCAGGCACTGCGCTGACCAGCTGTCTCCGGTGTTCACCAACATCTTTAACACCTCCCTGGAGACATGCCATGTACCAGCCTGTCTCAAGTCCTCCACCATCATCCCTGTGCCCAAAAAGCTAAGGCCAACAGGACTAAATGATTATAGACCGGTCGCCCTTACATCTGTGGTAATGAAGTCTTTTGAGCGCCTGGTCCTGGCACACCTCAAAGCCATCACAGACCCTCTCCTGGACCCCCTTCAGTTTGCCTACAGAGCCAACAGGTCTGTGGACGCCGCAGTTTACATGGCCCTCCACTTCACCCTACAGCATCTGGACGCCCCAGCATCCTACGCTAGGATCCTGTTTGTGGACTTCAGCTCTGCCTTCAACACCATCATCCCTGCCCTGCTTCAGGACAAGCTCTTCCAGCTGAACGTGCCCTACTCCACCTGCAGGTGGATCACAGACTTCCTGTCTGACAGGAAGCAGTGCGTTAAGCTGGAAACACAAGTCTCTGACTCCAGGTCCATCAGCACCGGAACTCCTCAGGGCTGCGTTCTTTCCTCACTGCTCTTCTCCCTGTATACCAACAGCTGCACCTCCAATCATCTGTCCGTCAAACTCTTGAAGTTTACGGACGACACCACCCTCATTGGGCTGATCTCTGGTGGGGATGAGTCTGACTATAGGTGGGAAGCTGACAACCTGGTGACCTGGTGTAGCCAGAACAACTTAGAGCTAAATGCTCTAAAGACAGTTGAGATGGTTGTGGACTTCAGGAAGAATACAGCCCCACTCACCCCCATCACCCTGTTAGACTACCCAGTCAAAATTGTAGAGTCCTTCCGCTTCCTGGGCACTATTCTCTCCCGGGACCTCAACTGGGAACTGAACATCAGCTCCCTCACCAAGAGAGCTCAACAGAGGATGTACTTTCTATGGCAGATGAAGAAATTCAACCTGCCAAAGACAATGATGGTGTAATTCTATACAGCAATCATTGAATCCATCCTCACCTCCTCCATAACCGTCTGGTACGCTGCTGCCACTGTCAAGGACAAGAGCAGACTGCAGCGTATCATCCACACTGCTGAGAAGGAAATTGCCTGCAATCTACCTACCCTCGAGGACCTACACATGACAAGGACCATGAGGCGAGCGAGGAAGATTATGGCCGATTCCTCCCACCCTGGACACTCTCTGTTTCAGCTACTCCCCTCCGGCAGAAGGCTTTGGTCCATCAGGACCAAAACCTCACGCCATAAAAACAATTTCTTCCCATCTGCTGCTGGCCTGTTAAACAAGGCCAAGGGCTTACACTGATTTTCACTTTTTATCTACATAATGACACCTTGCCGATATTACTGCAGTCACGAAAGCTTTAAATCGATATTAGCTATGTTAACCTATTTGTATTTTTTATTTTTAAATTATATCTTAAAGCTATTTTATATTCGATATTTATTCAATTTTATATACTTCAGCCCCTTGGTGTTAGTTAGACTTTTAACCTTTATTATAGTAAGACTTGTTTAAAACTTATTTAAGATTTTAGATTCCTATATGTTGAATGTATGCACCATCCTGCCAAAGTAAATTCCGTGTCCGTGTGAACTTTCATGGCGAATAAAACCCTTTCTTTTTTCTGATGAGTTTTTTTTAAAAAAAGACTGCCACTGCACCCAGGCCTAAACCAAACATATAGGTTCAAGCTGGCCCATCCAATATAGAGCAAAGGAGATTCTTCATAGGGTGAGGTGAGTGACCAGGCACAGTGGGAAAGGCCATGGCACAGCAGGATCAAAACTGCCTCAATCAACCAGAGTGCAGTGAGGCACTGGCACTGCCAAATGAATCTTGTTTGAAGGTCTGCCTCCGCTCACACAGGCCAAAGCATGTTGAGGGGCCTCATAGTGAAAAAAATACATTCCAAATACACATGACAAAAATGAGGAGGATGGCGTTCCAGGCGTTAAATGTTGTGGAAATAACCACTGCCCTTCGCAGTTTAAAAAAAATGAAAAGCTCCAAGACCAGATGGAATAACTGGTTAGCACAGCTGCTGAAACACGAGTCAATATATTTTCTAAATGCTTATACATAAATTACTTATCTCAATCATGGAATGATGGAGAAATCATTCCTCTTTTATAAAGAGAGATAGAACTGATTTGAATAATTACCATCAACCTCGTTTTGCACGTTTATATATTGTTGACAAAAATCTTAAGGAACTGAATTATTCAAGCTACAGATGCCAACCAACCATGTGAGCAAACTGCATTTCTAACTTTTTTCCACCACTTACACACTATCAATCAAATCCTGGAAGTGATAAATTAATATAAAAAGTTTATTGTATCTGGCTTTTATCGATTATGAACAGGCATTTGATTCAATGGAAAACTAAGTAGTCACCTAAGCTCTGACAAACCAAGGCAGTAATATTTTATTTTATATAAACATCATCAGAAGCATTTACAAAGATTGGATTTCTACTTAGACATTGCATGAATAGAGAGGTAAAATACAAATGAGAAGAGTCGGGTAAAAAGATACACCACTATCAAGGTTATTTTTTGAAATATTAGAATAAATATTAATAAATTGGCCATGAGAAATGAAAACTTAAACATAAATGGAGATGGTTTTATCTATCTCAGATATACTCATGATAATCATTTAATAAACAGTGAAAATTAATTACAAGAAACGATGAATGAACTTCACGAAAAAAAACTGTTTTCAAAAAAGGGACAACGTCAATAACTGCACCAGGTACACGTGTGTACCAAAGGCAGTTAGAATAACTACATTCATGCAAAGGATGGAGTGCCTTTGGAAAGTTGAACATAATGATGAAAATGCAATAACATGAATGTGTCTGAAGATCACAACATATTGTGAGTTATGACATATGGATCAGAATCATATAAATTTACAATTCAAGTGTAAATTGGCTTGGGTAGGACACATCACAAGGAGGGATAATGGCCAATGGACAAGCTCAGTCAAACAATAGCAGCCAAAAAAATGAAAAAATGTAGAATAATGTGTCCACCACAGGGATTGAGCCATGAGACTAGTTCACAGTTCATGTCCAGTATTGAAATGGAAGGACTATGAGTGGTGGTGATGGCATGGGGAGGCCTTCATCCACCAGTGGCTACACAATGGCTGGAGATGATATGTTTACCCCAACATCAATGTGACAAGTCTGCACGTTGTGTTTTTTATTAATTTCCTTCCATTTATTTACCAACAAGCTTGTGTCTTTCTCAATGTGTATTATTTCTCAAATATAGTGCCTCTATGCAAGTGCTAAGAATACAATGCGATTAATTACATGCGATAATAAGGTTTCACATAAACTAGTAGAGAACCTGTTGCTCTGCAATTTAAAATAAGAGCGCTATCATTTTAACTCTTCCCACAATCCTCCTGTACTCGGAGCACTAAAAGTAATGCCAATATAATACGAATTGTGAGATTTGTTTTATTCCCCAGGACTTAAAGAATATTCTGGCAAAAAATAATTCCATTAATAGGAGCAGCAATTAAAAAGTTACAGCGATTTTAAATGAACCGTGTCAGTCTTCTGTATATTCCCACCCCCTTTGGTGTCCTTGTATATTGTTTTCCAAACGACTTCCGCCGTTTCAAATGAATGTTTATTTGTTACATTGAAATCCCGTTCAGCCAGTTACCCACCTAGTTTCAAAGGGGACCGTAGCCACAAACATTTATTGTTGGGGTGAGGAGGAGGCCAGCCAGGAGCCAGCTGGGAAATTCGAGGCATAGATTATTTAAATATTGCATAAATAATCCGATATAACTCACGCAAATATAACACAATGTCTATATCACTAAATGATTAATCATTGCTAAAACGTTGATCAAAAAAAATAATTAAGCAGTATAGTATTTATAAGCATTCAACGTATGTGTGAATAATACTCTGGAGACAGAAAATCTGATTCAATGAATCTAGTACGCCGTTGAAATTACGCAGTTAAAAGTGGTTTCACATTCAAAAGCAGTTTTGCATTTGTTTATGCACACAAATCAATGGATTTTTTGTTGGATAAAAATAGTGGGAATAATTGCGGATCCCTTGCTGCTCAGCTACAATAATGTGTTAGCCTGCTGTTCCCTGCCTCGAGACCTCCTTTCAAGGTATCATTGTGGTTTGTGTATTCCACTGTGCCAGCCCCAACCATCACCTTGCTGGAGCATTCAAGCTCTCACCACATTTTCCACTCTCACAAATTACACTTGTTGCTGAAATTAATTTTCTATAAGTGGAATTTCGATGCATGCTGGTTAAAAAAAAACATTACAGAATATGCCACTCCAATGTCATTACTACATTTCAATTATAAAAGGAGTGTGTTATATAATAATTTGGAGCCCTTGGTAATTTGACCATATGTCACCATAATGGTTAGTGATGGTCGATTGATAAATGTGGGGGAAGGGGGGGGCAGAGGGATGGGATATGTTCTAGATTTGAAGTTTTCGTGACTGCAGGGTTCCATACTCTTTGGTTATTTGGGTAAAGTCACGTAGGTATAAAATATAAAAAAATGAAAACATAAAATAAATTGAATCACGACGTTTCGATTGCAACACAAGCAATCATCATCAGGTGTGAGAACTACACCAAGAAAATTTTGTATGGGATATGGCGAGGAGAGCAAGGCAGTGACTTGGTAGAGTACTGGTACAGATACTACTCACCGCAGACAATGGCTGTGGGCAGCAGACACTCAGGTCTCTGGGTACATGATGCAGGGCGAAATAATAATGACGATGATAATAATAAAGTGAGTCTTATGAAGTGCCATTCAAATGGTAGCATGCACAAATAATTGGTACATTTCACAGGATAATTTGTTAGCAATGTATTTTACTTATAGTTGTACGAGAAATTGGATAGCTGGTTACAATTATCAAAAAGGAAACAAAATGTGAAATTTCTAAAACTACCATTTCAATTTTATTATGCTAATATAATTAGGTTGCTAATTATCATAATAAAAATCAAGCCACTGTTGGACGAAGGCATCCCCAGCCATCACTCTCTCACAATCCAGCAATATAAAAATCCACATTGCACCTCCACGCAAGCTGAAAGTAAAAATAGTCTGAATATACGGCCGATGTTCAGTATGTGTTGGAATGCTTTTTAATCCAAGTGAAGCCATATTTGATCATGTATGACAGCTCAACACTCATACATACGTAGAAACATTCCAATTGATGTCAACCTATTAAAAAATACCACCAGCATATATTGTATGGTCATTATGGATCATGTGGATTGCAGCGTAGGCAGAGAAGCAAAAATCATTGTTATGCATACGCCACAGCTTTAGGGTACGCTAATGAGAAAGCAGAGCGAGGCCGTTCCACAAAGATCAAGAGAAGCAGGCACACAAATATGCACATCAGAGGAGATAGGGCTGTTTTTAAATATATATGAAAAGTCTTGCCCAAAAAGAGCCTTCAATAGAATTTGGCTTAATATTCCCCAATGATTTCATGGAGGCCCCTGGGCAAAAAAAGGTCACTAAAATGTCTTCAATCAACCGGGCTCGGTTCCAACCATTTAGATAAAAAGTTGAGACATTGCAGAATTGAAACTGGGTCCTTCATGCAAAAAGGCAGTCAGCATGCAAAGCTTCACATCCACTCATGATTTCCGGCTGTCTATATGCGCTTTACATTCCTCCGAACTCCCCAAATTTTCGTGGCAGGCGAATATACAAAGATATATAGGGCCAGGCCATTTCTGTATATAATCATGTCAGTTTGGTCATGTTAAGAAAAGGTTGAGATCATAATGGCAAATGCCATTGATGCCACCATACCATACCTTCTTCTGTAAGCATCTGAATATCTTACGAAGTCAATAATCTGACTTCCAATAAAAGTTTTAATTCTAAGTCAGATATTTTTAAAAACCTGGTTGATTAAAAAAAAATATTCAAGAGAGGTGGACTTTTACAACATTTAAATACTTAAATGTTTATACATAGTACTTATAATCCTTTCTGAAAACTTTTGAAATTTTCCTAATTTAAATGAAAAAACTAAGCATTGGCACTATTTATTTTATAGGGAACGATAAATAGGCATACTTTGTAATAGCACAGTAGAACATTTAGTCTCTGTAAAATATTAATGGATGGCATATGACAAATATAAAATAATATCCATTATTTCTATTTTTACTGTACATAATCAATTTGATAGTATTACGTAATTCGTGTACATGTTAGTAATATAAATAACTGCCGACGTAATGTAACTATTGCATGTATTTTTTTATACTGTATTAAAAAATTTACTCATACATCAAGCGATTTATTCTGTAATTAATGTGATTAAAACATAAAACTAATTGTACCACGTGTGGACTCGGGTTGCTTGTATTCTGCCAGTCGCGTTGCATTGTTCATTGCATTCAAATGAAGCTTGTATTTAATTGTGCCCCACTTCATTTATCAAGACTGTAATTTGGCAGCACCTAAATATATCACAGTAATAATTTTCAAATCAGTTATATCTGAACGAGGAAGAGAAGAAATAATTTCACAAACTGAAGGCTTGTTAAAATTCGTGCAATGGAACTATACTGTACAGGATATTGTCTGAATGTTTAACATTTCCCTTTCATCAAATTCTCTGTCATGGAAAAAAAAGTTCTGCTACAAGAGCATGCCATCAAGCAGGAGTAGTTAACCACATCACCCGATATATTTTCTGCAGTGGCATTGTGGCTGGAGCAGCTGTGAAGACTGAAGTCCTGCACTCCGTTGCCTCAGTACTAGGTCAGCTAGATTATATGACAGTTATCAGGTATCCCTGTATAATAATGCACTGTACTCACATGGGAAACATGTAAGGAGGATGTGCGAGCAACCGTGCTGCCGTTGTGCTCCATATGGGTGGCGCAAACTTGTATAGGTAAAAGGCAATTACTTGCTCACACCGCTGGTGGCAGAAGGGCCCACCCTCGAGGCAGCTTTACAGAGCACCTCTCGCGAGTTACTATTTTACCTTCTCTTCCACACTGGCCAGACGTCTTGAAAGAGGTGGTAGTAACGACAATTTACCCCGCGCTACGTGTGACCTGCCGGTAGACTAAACTATGGGGACCGCCATGTGTAACTGCTGGGTGGACAGAGAGATTGAGGGTTTTAAGTGCTCCATTGTTTCAACTGCTGCACGAGGAGGTCTAACTGGTGACGTCTAGGTGGCAAAATCCAGCCTGCTCACCATTACACAAGAGCAGTATCCCCAAAGGGTGTTGAATCGGAAAAATACCACAACACGTGCATGTCGCTGGCTCGTTCTCACAAGATGATTTCCATGGTGAAACGTGACTTCCAAACTGTACGATTTTTTTGTCTATCCATAATCTTCAGTGCACCCCCTCTTCAATCCGCCTCTGATGAAATAGTGCATTAAGTTAAGATAAATTGTGCAATACAACGGTGATAGACATCTCTAAAAATCTCAGATGAAATAATTTTTTAACATAAATGTATGCTTTTCTGTCTGCAGCATAATATTATGTTGCTTAAAATCCAAAATGAACAAAATGTAACTCATTCTGTATGAAACCAACGGATTTTTTTTCCTGATTCTGCATTCAGACAGACGTGGTTTTTCTGAACTGACATGCTTTTACTTCCTTATTTCGCTGATTAATGAAAAAACAAATGCATTTGGATGGAGGTTAAAATTATGTGCTTCGAACAATATCCACTAAACCAAATCCTCAGAGGGAATACACCACTTAGCATTTATAATTAACATTTTCTGAGCAATACCTTCGTGTTAGAAATTTTTACTTAACTTTCGTGACCGCTGGAACTCATATTATTGGTTCTTTCGGTAAGTCACGTAGAGATAAAAAAAAAATTTGATTCAAAATAACAGCTTGAAAAAAATAAAAGCAAAAACCCACGACTTTTCGATCGCAACACAACCGGTCTCCATCAGGCGGAGAGAAAAGAGGGGGCAAGCCTCCAATTGCAACTGCTTATAAGTGTTTCCAAAGTGAGTGGGCGGGGGACGAGAGCTGGGAGGAGGAGAGCTGCACGGAGCAAGCAGCATGGGCGGGGCAGCCAGTGACACAGTGCCAATGTCGGAGTAGACAATGGGGGAGTTTGCAGGAGGAGAGCTGCGTGGCTTAAGTCAGCCAGTGGCAATGTAGGAGTATACTCTTTGGTTCTATTGGGTAAAGTCACGTAGGTGAAAGTAAAATAACAAAAAATCACGACGTTTCGGCCACAACACAAGCGGCCTTCATCAGGTGAAGGGACGAGACTGTCTGGAGGACAGCGCTGGAATGAGAAAAGCCACGCTTAGATCACGACCTTTAAGCTGTGTGAGAAGAAAACAAAGCGCCTTGACAAAGGAATTAGCATATAATTTAGCATTGAAATGGCTCATTGAAATAGCTAAGTTAAAGTATACACAATTCACAGGGCCACCCCTTGACAAAGGAATTAGCATAGAATTTAGCATTGAAATAGCTGAGTGATTAGCTTGTAACTGGTCACAGAAATAGCTATGTTGAAGTCAGAGCATATACATTCACTGAGGCACCTAGTACAAATCAAACAGGAGAATTTAGCTAAACACAACCACGCTCAGACCGTGGACCTTTAAACTGTGTGCGAGCAAACAAGGTGTTCTGACAAAGAAATTAGCATAAAAATTAGCATTTGATTGGCCGATTTTAGATTTTTTTGTTATTTTTGTTATTTTATTTTCACCTACGTGACTTTCCCCAATAGAACCAAAGAGTATGGATCCTAGCAGTCACAAAAGCTTTAAATCTAGAAATGTAGGAGTAGACAAGGGGGGAGTTGGGAGGAAGATAGATGTGTGGCGTCGGTCAGCCAGTGCTAATGTAGGACTAAACAATGGGGGGAGAAAGGGGTTAGAGATAGGGGGAGAGAGAGGGGAGGTTAGAGATAGGGGGAGAGACGGGGGGGTAGAGATGGGGGGGTTGAGATGGGGGGAGGGGGGGCATTGCACCTCGCTACACACATCCACACTGCTGACGGTAGAGGTTGACAAGAAAACACAAATCAAGTCATTACCCTAAGTGGTTTGATTGCCGAGTTGAAAACCATCGTCTCCGTTGAAATTTTGTCTGTGTCTGTATATATGGATGGCTTCGTGAACGAATCTTTGTTGATAGCCAGTCGGCTTGCAAAGTGCCATCGTCTTAGACAAATCAATTTCAAGTGAGCCAGCCGCATTAAAGTAATAATCAGCCACGGCAGAAGTATTGGTCTTGCCGTTTTTCAGATCTGCCTTATGTTCACGAAAAGGATGGCATGCTACCTTTAGTGTATGCTTTAATCAAAGAGGCCAGATGGCTTACTGAGCCACTCTGTCTACAGGAAAGTAACCCATACTGACGCCTACCTAAAACCTGATTCCCACCACCATCCATCCCAGAAGAATTCCCTCATCAAAACGCTACACCATAGAGCTCAATGTATCTCCGACCATGAACACCTAACCAGTGAACTCAAACACATATACCAGGCTCTCGAGGCGAATGGATATTCTGACTACACAATCCGCAAAGTGATCACCCCAACCGTGAGGAAGGAGCCATCTGAAGATCCAATCAAAACCATCACCTTGCCTTACATAGCAGGGATAACCATTTTTTTTTCCAAAATCTTGAACACAAGATCCAGGTCCGATTTAACACAGTACATGAAATTCGTGATCTGATCTCGTCTGTGAAGGACAAGATTCCTGACATGCAATATGCCGGCATCTACAAACTAAGCTGTATCTGCGGCAGCAGTAACATTGGGGAAACTAACAACATGTCTCGGACCGTGTTTGTGAACATAAGGCAGATCTGAAACACAGCAGGACCAATACTTCTGCTGTGGCTGATCATTACTTTAATGCGGCTGGCTCACATGAAATTGATTTCTCTAAGACGATGGTACTTTGCAAGCCGACTGGCGATCAACAAAGATTTGTTCACGAAGCCATCCATATGTACAGACACAATTTCAACCGAGACGACGGTTTTCAACTCAGCAAGCATTGGAAAGATGTAATCAACCACTTTGGGTCATGACTTGATTTGTGTTTTCTTGTCAACCTCTCCCCCTATCTCTACCTTCCCCCAAATCCCCCATTGTCTACTCCTACATTGGCACTGGCTGACTTACGCCGCGCAGCTCTCCTCCTCTCAGCTCTAGTGCCCCGCCTACTCACTTTTGGAAACCCTTATAAGCAGTTGCATTTGCAGGCTTGTCCCCTCTTGTATCTCCTTCTGAGGAAGACGGCTTGTGTTGCGATGAAAACGTTGTGAGTTTTTGCTTTTATTATTTTCAATTCATTATTTTTTATTTTTATTTTATTCTTTTTATTTTATTTTTATTTTATTTTCTATCTACGTGACTTTACCGAAAGAACGAAGAATACACCTTCGTGTGGGTTAATGTGTATTAGTTCACAATTTTTGGTGGGATTGAGTGTTTTCTGTGTCAAAATCTACCTTTTTTAGTGAAATTGTATTTGGAGTGGAACAAAGCACAAATAACAAAAACTACATTTTTTGTCAAAATAAAAAGACAATATAGGTGGCGTGTTAGTTGACAGAAACACATGCGCAAGTCTCACATACATTGCAATGCACTATATCTCATATACACAGGATATGTTAAAACATTTAATATAAATGTATAATATAAAGCAATTAACCTAAAGGGGAAACAAATCTGAGTCAATAGCCATCATCTTTGCTCTGGCAGAAAGAATGAACAGCTGAATAACTTCAAAGGCCTCTCAAGGTGAGTTATTAATTCAGATATGCGTGGGAAGCAACCAGGAGCACCACGTCACACACTGCTTATTGTGACTTACCATGGATAGAATTAGATATACATAAGGTTATTGCATTTATATTCACGGCAGACAAGTAGCTTCATAAGTAGGCTCTGAAATTAAATGACTTTCACATGAACTTGTCTCGGTGCAGAAAATCGTAACATTATTAACTAAATATAGTAAATACTGTGTTACATAGGCTTTCACGACCAACATTATCTACTTGCCTTTTGCCCGTCCAAGGACGGGTGTATTGCAGTAAATCTGAAACTTGCAAGTGAAAATCAGACCGCGACGTGATATTCATTGTAATAATGTGTGTGCAATTTGTAAGGGCACAGTGACAATTTAATTTAAAGGTTATAATCCCTTGTTCATCATGACGTCCTTTTTACTTTGATGTCTCAACAGCGTTACGGAGATCACGTGACGTGAGGGTTCTGCCTTTGTAGTGAGGGTTGTAAGTTGATGCTGAGGAGGGGGGAGGAGGCGCCTCGGCCCCCCATGTGGAGTGACGTCAGCCGCTAATTATTATGAATGGGGGGGGGGGGGTGTCCATTGGGAGGATATCACCTTGTTCAATGTGGAGTGACATCACCTGCTCATGACTATTAATGAGGGGGGCTGGTCGACGTGAAGTGACGTCATGAGCTTTGCACACAGACATTCTTGGCTCATTATAGTCGGTAATAATAATGGGGGGGGGGGTCCATTTGGAGGATGTCACTTGCTCATGCTTATTAGTGAGGGGGGAGGGAGTACTCCATATTGAGTGATGTCACCCACTGATGATTATTAATGAGGGGTGGGGGGGGGGTGTCTATTTAGAGGACGTCACCTGCTCATGAATATAAATGAGGGGGGCTGGTCGATGTGGTGTGACGTCACGAGCGTTAAGGACAGATATTCCTGGGTGATTATAGTCGGTATAAGAGGTTTTTGGGTTACATTAACCCCCCTCCCTTCCCTCTGGCTTTCGCACCTGATTGGCTCACAAGTAACGAAATCAAATGTATCACTCTATTTCAGACCAGAACAGGATTTCTCCACAAATCTCGCTATTGCCTGATGATGCTAGTTGTTATTATTGGCAAACCTCGTACTCGAATTGTAAATGTTTGTGGGTTTACACAATGGTGTGTTTTACTAGTAACGAATTGGCATGTTTTGTTTACATGACAAACCTTACTAATTAGCTGTGGGTTTAACGACACATTTACACTTACGTTATCTAATCAAAAAAAACTCTTAAGGATAATAAATACTGCTAACATCATTATTTGGCTCTCATAAAAAGGGCAATTCATTTTAATTATATATATTCTTGTTTCTTTCGGTAAAGTCACGTAGAAAAGAAACAATTAAATAATAAAAATATAAAACAATAAAATAATCACGATACTTCGACTGCAACACAAGCAGTCATCATGAGGTGTGAAAACCACAGCAAGAAAATTTTAAAAAAGTGGCGGTTTTTCTTTCTTAACCGCCACTTTTTGAAAACATTTATTGCTGTGGGTTTCACACATGATGATGATTGCTTGTGTTGCAGTCGAAACGTCGTGAGAATTTTAATGTTTTATATTTTTATTATTGTATTGTTTCCCTTCTACGTGACCTTACCGAAAGAACCAAGAATATGAATCCCTGCAGTCGCGAAAGCTTTAAATCGTTATATATGTTTTATATAACCACTTTTTACGTATAAATTGTTACCTACAAAATATGCAGACATTTGTGAAACAGTTTATTTTAAGAATTAGAAAATTATTTTCATCGTTTATGGCAGTCACCCGTGCTATTACCATTAAGTCAGTCCATTTTTTTATATTCAGGTTATACAGCAAAAGCAATATCAATATTGCTTTAAAGGGCAGGCCATTTTCAACAAGTCTAAACAGCTTTGTAGTGAAGCTAGTTAATCAAGACCATAGGTCACTCATATTCATACACCCTGTATTTCTGCTCCCAACCTTTCTGCAGCTTACGAAGACGAGGCAGACAAGGTGAATAGGTCACTAATACAGGTAGCTTCTAAGCTTGTATAACTAAACAGAATCAGTATATTATCCCCAAAGTAAGTGGTAGGAAGTCCCTCGTGCATTTATAAATTAACTGTTTCATAGGACTGTATTCACATTGGAAGATCTTTAGTCAGATTAATTATTATTTTGGCAAGTGTGTCCTTCCCACCAGGGAAATAGATCACGTGACTTGCGTTTTGAGAATTAATCTTAGCAAGAACACTCAGGTTAAAGTCCTTGCTCTCTGGCTAAAAGTGTCATCATATATCACAGATGTGACCATGGTGTATGGTATTTGTAACATAAACAAAAACGGTGCAAAGGTGGTACTACACTGCAGTACCCCTATTCACTGTGCAAGGGCATCAATCTCCACATGTACAAAAGGCAAAGTTGTGAATATGTGTGTCTGTTCAAAATGTTTAGCCTACTTCCCGACATGCAACAAACTGGAAATTTGCCATGTGGGTACTTTCCAGACTGTACACCATGCAAAAATTATTAAAATACACTTGTGGTATTTTTGGTGGGGGGGGGGGCTCAATAATGCATTTTTTTGCACGGCAAGTGAGCTGTGACGTCAAATCTGTGACATGACCCGCGCATGTGGAAGCGTGACGCATTGTAGTGTAGTGGTGAGAGCGCCGTGCTACGAACCCGGCGACCCGAGCTCGATTCCCGCTCACGGCCACCACCGGTGACGATTATTTTAACCGGTCCTGGGCCTCCCCTAGGTCGACTCAGCATCAAACGAGTAACTGCTCTGCTGTGTGAACATCGCCACTGGGGACCCAAAGGCGGCGGGTGTGGTGAATCCAAGTCCCGGGCGAAGCCGGGTAGTACAGCTAGTAAATTTATATAAGATATTTAAATCCCAAAGGACAGCAGCCACTATAAAACAATCAACATTATATCCTAAAAACATGTAATATGCTAGCCCCCCAAGTTACAGACAACATACAATTTGCTTTACTTCCAGCACCAGATGAATCCAGGCTCTGGAAAGCTGATGTTTAAAAACGCATGGGATTTGTTTTCTGTGGCATATAGAGGCAACATTAATTGTATGAATGTGTTGAATGTATTTGAGCATGATGTAAATATCATTGATAATGGTACAAATGGTGTATTTTCTATGTAAATGTTATTTGCATTCTGCATATCAATGTTAATATACTTTATGTTTTACAGTGATGAATATGGCGCTCATTAGCATGTGAACATTTGACATACATACAGATATGTAATCCATCAAAAGGCATTGTGTCAATATTAAATGTGAGCTAAAGTAATGAAATATGTATAGCAAGGGAAACACATACCCAGACCCATGTTTTAAGTATGATTGATAGTGTTGGAGAATTCGTTTTAAGAAACGTTAGCAATACAAAAAAATATAAAGATTTTGTTTACTCACAACTGACTGGTAGCAGCAGACAACAAAAGCTACAGAAGGTAAAATTAAATACAACATGCAATAATTTCAATTCCCAAATAAATTTATAAAATGAACAAGATTGGGTTTCAGAAAGGCTCCACCTTTGATATACACTGTCAAATTTTTGGATAACGTTTTTAAACTAACTCGTGCCAGAAGGAGTAACTCTCAAACACTTGCACATGTAGGTCAGGAACCTTCATGCTGATGAGCGCATCATCGTCTTTTAGGCGGGTCTCACACAAAATGGGTCGTCCATAGCTGCATGATCCACCAACATCACCGTCCATTTTCTGGGCTGCATATTTGTGCCATCAAACTCAACAATGTTGTGGTAAAACACAAAAAACGTATTTAAACGTAGTTTTCTCAATGCATTGGTCATATTTAGCATCTCCAATTGCACACTATATTAGTGAGAATGCAGTACTGCATGTGGTTAACATTTAAATAATGCACTTATTTTTGTTATAAGTATATAAATCCTCTAAAATACAAAAAAGCCAAATTCATAGGTTAAAGCAAAGTTATTTCTACTTGAAAAATGTCAAGGTAACTCCGAAAGTGACCTGGTAAACTGCTTTACACATCGCGGATTTTATTGTGACAACCTAATTAGGTTCCTTGGCATTACTTTGTTTTCCCATGACCTGTCGTCCTTGGCCAAACGCCAGCACTGTGAAATTTGAGATGTCACAAACTATATTACACTAAAGTGCCCTCAAAATCCAATACAAAGTCGAGTACTCAAAAGTCATCTGCATCGGTTAAAAATATTATTTTCACCACTTGTAACAGGTTAATAATCCCGCAACTCCGATTACAATTGTTCGTTACGCACGGTGCGAAATAAGTCCAACATACATGTTGTGCATACAATATGTAATACCTGATAACTGAAAAACACATCAACGGAGTTACATTTTCACAACACTCATCACATTCAGTCTTATCTGGAGCAGCATCACATTTTAATCATCCGTTCAGCACATAGTAATTTGGCACTGTACCGGTTTTGCATGTGTTTTGAGCCCATACATCTAAATGTCAGAATTGCAAAAGATAAAAGTTTGACAAGACACTTTTCTATATTTTCTTTAATGCATTATAACTGCTTATATAAATGTAAAATTTCTGGCACAATTTTTCAACCCAAATCCTAACCACACCATAATTGTATGTGTTGTTTATTTATTTTGACATTATATTGTGAATAACAATAGTGAGCACGTGACTGTGTAGAACTGTGAACAAGATGCATAAATGATTCTCCAAAAGTAAATGAAAAATACACTTTCAATGTGAACAAAGCGGCTTACATTTTTCTTTAACTTAACTCCTACTTTTTAAGTTGTCATATGTGCATACGGGGACTATTCAGTATACCTCTCAATTGTACTCTTATTGATGTTTATCAAACACATTATCCTGATAAATTAGTGCACTCCATCTTAATAATGCCAAAGCAATTATCCGTCAATTATTTCACCAAACAAGAGAATACATGTAGTTACTAACCTCAGTGTAAAATGCTGCACCGCTGAATTCTCCATGAGCTTGACAGGCACGTCAATGACTTCTTCAGGCCTCAGAGGCTTCGTAGGAAGGTATATTACCACGTTTTCATCGAGATTAATTTCGTGGAGTTTTGGCGCTTCAGGTGCATGCTGAAGGTAAACTGTTCCAACTGGGCTCAGATTTTTCTTTGAGACGGTCTTGAAGGGCCTGATGATGGTCATCTTCTGATGCACGTTAGGACTGCAATCTCCACCCCCAACAGGCTGTAAATTGTAATACAATTCCACGGTGGTGCTGTTACTTAAACGATCTTCTTGCTTCAAGTCGTCAGCGTACAACAGTGGCTCAAACCAAATTGAAGGCAGCACAACTTCAGCCAGGCACATTCCAAGATCCCCCTTGAGCTGACATGAAGTTCTGACCTCTTGAGTTTCGTGAAAAGCATAAAGTCTCACGCAGGGTAATGTATCTGTCTCTGCTTGATTATCCCACTCCTTCCTTGATATGTAAAACAGGACTTGGACCTTGGCATTATTGGAATAAATGTACTCCTCTGCGACCAAAGCCTGAACGTGCCAGTTAACTCTCTTGGTGGCTGATGTCGATGGAAACACAGTTTTGGGTCCCAACTGGTCTTCGTGCAATGTCTTCCAAGCACTGAAAGGGCCATAGCTGACATTTACAATTGGTTCCGCTTTGGTGTCACCAAATATCAGAAGGTGCTGCGATTGTGTCTGCATGCTAGAGTTATATTTTACAACATCTTTCTTCAAGTTCTTTAAGAAAAAGAATGTCTCCGTGTTTAACACATTGTACTGAAGTGGCAACCAAAGCGGCGTTCTTAAGGAATTGTCCACGCTTGACGTCACAGTCCCTATGGCCATTTCACCTTGTTAATAAAAAAAAGACAGAAGAATGCATCAGATAACAAAACAATGCAAAGCAATGGCCAGACCACGTGCAACTAAAGCCCACGTATCCCATCAGCAGTCCAATCAATGTATTACAATTTCTGATGCAAATCTGAGGAAGGAGGAACATATGTTAACGAGTACACAACATCTTTTCGTGTGTTAATGCAAAGCATAATTTTTCATATGCTTAATTTGCAACATTGACCGTGCACAATTTGCATGCAACTCAAATAGCTTCATACAAAGCAACATCAAAGCACATTGAATACTCGGCACCGATACATTGCTAAGAACACATTAACAGTAATTGCTCATTTTAATCACGAACTTAACTGTGCACTTCTACAACTGGCAACACCGAATGCTGCGTCTCATTTCACAGTCACACTATTAATGTGCAACAAGGCCGTAGCCATGGAGTCAACATTGGGGGGGACCAAATCTTCCAGGGTGTCTGGGGGTCCCAACCCAGAAAAATATCTACATTTTAAAACTAATATCCTGCCTAAAATATTTTTAAAAATCACTAATACAGGGGATGGACTTTTTATTTATTTTTTACAATGTCTAATAGTGTATTGTATTACATTGCTCTGTATTAACTTTTTCACCATTTCTTTTTTCATCGTATGTAATGGCAGAGATTAGGGATTAATAAAGTGCAACCATAACCACAATCATATAAACATAAATCTATGGCTTGATTTATATGAAGACAAGTCCAGATATTGTGGCCAAGGTTGAGCAAATAGTTGTATTTTATTTACATAGCATAACAATTTTTTTAATAGCAATATATTGGGGGGGGGCATTTTTAGCATATTTGAATATAGCAATATATGGGGGGGGACACATTCCCCCTCCCCCAATATATATTATAATTACGGCCTTGATGTGCAATGCAGTGTCAGATAGTCCGGAAAGCTGCCTCTGCAGGGAGGCATACTAGCCACGTCCTCTACAACAATGCACTTTATTCGTCAGTTCAACGGTACTATATTGCACATGTCATTCAGAATTCCTTGCCATTCTGTTTATCGAGGGGCTACATCGACACAATGAAAAATGGCTAAATGACAAGTCATATACAGCCTTGAAGAGTGTCTTGGCGTTTTCCATAACACCATCACAACGCCACGTACAAACTAACTCGGCAAACTAAATAAGTGAGACCTCTGACCAACCACTTAATCCTGGGTAGCGTGGCTGCTTTTTAAATCTAAGTCAATGATATTCATTTGGCGCCCATTTAAATTCAGCTGACAGATGTCGATAATCAATAGCACTGCTGAGCTCTGCTGCAGTTAGGCATGTGATAAAAGGCAGAAATGAAAAACATGCGACCTAACATTTTAATCCAATTCATGTGAATTCAGACTGTTTCTATGGGGGAGATTAAGTTATTATATGCGTATGTGAAGTCCAATCATGCCCATGATGTGTTGAGTGTCGGGTGGTGCCCATCTCCACCGGCGGTCCGGAATCGGCAATAACAATAACCTGTTTCATATTCTTGGTTCTTTCGGTAAAGTCACGTGACTTTACCGAAAGAACCAAGAATATGAAACACTGCAGTCACGAAAGCTTTAAATCAAAATAACCTGTTTGTCTGGGTGGAACCAATCTCTTCAACCGAGAACCAAGTTGTCGTGTTGACTCACTCGTAAACAGTACTAACCGCAGCTCGGTTGAATTTAAAATATCACTTAATTGGGTGTCTCTTCTGTTCTGGCTCTATTATTGTTTGGACATCACATTAGCACATTAACATCAACAGTGACAGCTAAAGCACTTGGACAACATCCATCGGGCACACAAGTTAGGTGGCATGTGACGCGTCGAACATTGAGCAGCAGCTTTCACTTAGATGAATCTCTTCCCCCGTGCCGTGGCGTAAAAACGCATGGCAATGCCTCGGATAAAGGCGATGGCAATGGGAAGTAACGATCACTGCCGTAATGACTGATGGATGATGGTTCTTTACATCTCGCTGATGGCGAGGGCGGTGCTCTGTAGTCAATGTAGAACATGGATAGGAATTGGATATTG
The DNA here is from genome assembly GCF_048934315.1 of Petromyzon marinus. Taxonomy (NCBI): domain Eukaryota; kingdom Metazoa; phylum Chordata; class Hyperoartia; order Petromyzontiformes; family Petromyzontidae; genus Petromyzon; species Petromyzon marinus. Next base: position 11,785,009 of record NC_133671.1, read on the forward strand.
TGATTAGCGATTTTTAATCTCGCGCCTGAGTTTGAAATGTACTATCATAATATTGATTTTTTTAAACGTCTAGACGTATTGAATACATCAATAAGCAGGGGGCGATAATTAATAGCATTGGATTACTTGACAATAACTTAAATTGTGTGATCTCCGTATAGGCTGCAGAGTATAATTATTAGTCCGGTGGCCAGGATAACGAGAAAAAATATATACAAGTCCGAATTCATATGTAGCTGTTAATATCAACCATGCAAATTATGGCGAAGCGTGACAAATGAGGTGGAGTCCATTCATCGGCAGGCTAAAGTGACCGCTTCAATAATGAAGATGTGGCCACCCATCACACCGCAGTCGCAAACTTGCGCATAATGGTGCATTGTATATCCCATATCCTTTCTTCTTCTGAAGGCGATTGTGCATTCTATGATGCGACACTATAATTATAAATGTGTTTTTTTTATATCAATTTAGTTGAGCGATTAAATGTTTGGGGGAATCTCTGCAATAATTAATGAGAGTTGCACTTATTTTGTTAAACCAGCGAACAAAGTAATGATTAAATAGTCTGCAAATTTTCCATACAGTTGCTCGTGTTATATATTCCCCCGTGATATGAATTCTAAATCTTGTGATGCTCCCTGGTATACATTTACAAAAGCGCACTGAATCATCTGTGCAGCTAAGCCCAATCCACTGTGTGCTTGAATTGAATGTACAGCACTTATACGCGGAATGCATATGCATACATATAAACCTGCATGTAATGAATCCGACACACTTGCACGTTTAACACACGAGGTGCACACAAATGTTAAACACAAACGAAAACTAATTAATATTCACAGGAAACACGCTCCGTTTCTAGTCAACGGAGCGCGCACTGCCATCGTAAGCGTTTAACATTCAACGTGGGACGCTTACAAAACGTGACTCTTCCCCAAAATCAAAACTGTCTATCGGCACACACAAACAACCGAGAATAACATATCTGCGAATGAATCAGCAAGGGAACAAAACAACACACGAGTACACTCATCCAGGAGAGGGAACAGCAAACCAAATCGCATAAGCGCAACCGAACGCGACATATCCGCCCCGCCAGGAGCCCGCTCCACTATCAGCGGGCCATCAGCGCAGGCGACGCCAAAACATCCCGAAAGCTCGCATCACCATCATCCAAATCATCATCCTCATCATCGTGATCGTGCTCTTCTTACCTTTCAGCGTAGCCAGCAGCAGCAACAGCCCAACGATTCCGCTGTTATCCCACGCAGCCACTGTTTTAGACGAACGGAGCATGTTATAAGCCAGGCACTGCTTAAGTCATAAATAAATAAATTCTATCACTCTTATTTACTCCGGATATATTTTTTCCTTCCCCCCCCCCCCTGTCCACTCTTATTCTCCCGTCTTCTTCCTCCTCCTCCTCCTCCTAACCCACCCGCACAAATTGATTCCGGACACTCGAGGCTGAGAGATGGTATTCCCTCTATCGGAAGGCGCTCGACGTCGCACGAACGAGAGTTGAGTCCTCTTGCCCTGCTCGCGTGGTCGGCGGGAGGCCGGCTTGTGTGCACATTGCGCGATGGTACGGGACGGTGCTGCGTGCGTCCGTGCGGCGCGCGTCTCTGCAACTCTCAAGCATCCGCGACCGCTCGCGTTGCACTGCCCTGACAATAGCGGGCGCGCTGCGCTCGACGAAACTCGTGAACGCACAGCGGACCCCGCTCCTCCTCCTCCGCGTGCTGCTCTTCCCGCAGCAGTAGTAGCAGCAGCAGCAGCATCAGCAGCGGCAGCCACACAATCAGAAGCAGCAGCAGCAGAGACCGGGGTTGACAGCCCCGCAACGTGAATTTTCACGAAAGGTTCGCGAATTGCAGCGACTGAGACGACGTGTGTGAACCGAGACCGTTGGATACCCAGAGCTTGGCTCACCTTGGTTACCAGCGAGGAGGCTTACGCATGAGTGCAACTGAACTGCAGGCCAATGACCACACCCACCAACCCCCTACCCCCAAGCATGAGAAAGTCACAAACACACTCACACACCACCCAGGCCCCGAGAGAAGTGTTGACAAATGACAGGTTTGTGTGGTACTGCGTTATCAGTACTGCAGCGCAAATCATACATAATAAACTCAATACATTCGTCAATGACACTGCTCTTTTCTGTAGTATGTGACGTTCCAACTATTGGCCCTTCTTCATTGTAGATAGGCGATACATAATTGCCTTAAATCAAACACCCTGAATGTGGCCAATCTCATCAGAGCTTTGAAACAAAGCGGGGTTGATGAGCCAGATTGGTGTCTGGATGTGTGGCTACCAGCGCTTTCCAGGTGTTAGAGGCATGGGGCTGTGAGGAACATGACTGGAATGACGTTTTGCCTCTATTATGTTTACATGTGTTCTGGATTTCAATTAAGGAACATATACATAAATGGTTAGCTTTTGAGTAATACAGTAACTCATTTTCAGTTCGTAATTTCAAATTTGAAAATAGGCATTTTACTCGTGGATCGTAACATGCCTTAAAATGGCATGAACCAATCTGACGTGTCTAATAACGCATGCATATATAATTGATAAACATGAAAATGAATACATGCATGTATAAAAACATCATGCATAGATCAGGTCTGCCTTTATACGTGTTAATATGCAGCAAAGACTAAACATGGTTGTGAAAGCTCATTTTTATTTTTAAATCCTGTTTATCCAGTCAAGCAGTCGAAAACACATTTTGCTTGGAATTGCGAGGTTTTTTTCCCCCCATTGGTTTATAATTTGTAGGTTTCTCAAACCTGCCAACAACGGTCTCAGTCTGTATCCAGACATGCCAGATACACACTGACAATCGGTCAATGTTGGCCAATGCTGGCCCAATAGGCCCGATCTTGATACAACAAAGCATGGTAATTGGGATGTTCATCAAGGTCACATCCTTCCCCAGTCAATGAGTATCCTCAGCAATCGAATATCTGTACAGATTGTCTATTCAAAATTGTTAGACCAACATCATTATTTTTTCTAAAGACACATTTACTGTTATCATGGATATTTCTCGTCATTTACACATTTTATTAACCACATGAAGACATTCCAGTTTAGAGGAATCTTATGTTTACAAAAGAACAAGCATTCAAATGCATTATTTGTTTACTTTTTATTGTGCTTGTTTATCCACGAAAGCCTCACTGATTCTCAAGACTCTTTTTCAAGAGGATCATGACAAGTTTTCTCAGCGCGGGGAAATGTTGCAATGTAATGTATATCCCAATTAAGTAACTTGTAGGTATTTTTTTGAATTACGATGTGACATTTTTGTTCCAGATTATTTCCAGTAATAAGCAGATATGTGGTCAAATAAAATAAGTGCCCTTGCACAAACTGTATATTGGAAGAACAGGGATCTGTAATTGTGTTTTGTCCTCTCACGGTGTAAACATAAGAAACATTTATTCTAGAATGAAGCTGATATGGTGACAACTGTATCGACTGGGGTAACATTTACAAATTGGTGGAATGACTGAAATGAGAACATACGCATGTTTATGATTATCACATCACTATTTAGGTCAGCTCATTATTCAACTCCAGCCAACGTCACTAATGTTAGTTTGATTTTGTATGATAGATAAGTAAAAATTAAGCACATGTTGGTGGTCATAGGGATACGCGTGAGGACATTTTATACAATCATCCAGGATACGTTTATTTCAGAAAGTGTATCTATCGGGTGCCAACAATATTTAATGGAAGACCATAGAGCTAAAAGGATGCACATTTGTTTTGCTTTATTTTCAAGATTGCTATTTTAAGGCAAGACACGTTTCCGTCTCTAATGAACCCATATCATTTACTATATTTGTAAACATTCCCATATTCCATGCAGTCGTCACCATACTACAATCATATTGGTAATGGTGGCAGCCGTATTCCGTCATTGATAACAGCTTCAATGATGTATTTAAATGTCATCATATTTGTTTTCATTATCACCAATGGCCTCATCATAATTGTTATTATCATCCACAATAGACAATGACAGTGACATCATCCATCAGTATCATCCGACAATCTTACTCATGGCATCTGGCCAGGGGCGGAGCCAGGATTTTGACTTTGTGGGGGGTTGACTTCAATATTCTGAGATATCCAGTGTATGTTTTCCAATGGGCGCCACGAATGTATAAAACAAATTTTATTGGATTTGAACGCGAAGTTTATTAATAGGTCGGGGCCGCTGATGTGGCTAATAAGTTCGATAAGTTCGAAAGGCTGCCGCTCAAGCAGCTGCAGGGCAGCACACAAGGTGGAAGCCGGCATTTTGCAGCAGCCGGATTTCCGGTTATCCCGATTACCGACTTTCCCAAAATTTCAGGGGGGGCTAAGCCCCCCCTCAGCCGCCCCCCCTGTGGCTCCGCCTCTGCATCTGGCTAAAGTGACAGTGGTTGCAACAACAACCGTTATCTTTATTATCATCCGTCATTAGCGATAGCAGGAGCGATGGCAATAATCGATGGAGGTGGCAGTGGTTGCACAAACCATCGTGTCATCACCCACAATAATAATTATCATCACCCACAATCATATCAGCGATGGTGACAGAGGCCACATAATTGATATCTATGATCATGGTTATCTTTATAATTATGTCAACTCGTTATTCATCATCATAATCACCATCAAGAACAACTACAGTGATTTGTGATGGCAGCAACATTAATGATAATTTCGATCATTGTCACCATCATTCATTGTCAATATGGTCATTATTGATGATAATCCATCATTAATGGCAGAGACAATGGCTGACATCATTGTCATAATCATAGTGGTGATGATGACAATGAAAATAATTATCATTCCAGTATTATCCTCATCGATAAAAAAACAACTTCATGAGGCATATATCAGATGCATCAGACATGTGCTTAATAAAAAAAAAATTGCAAAGCAGAACTATTTTCTGCTTGCCGTAATTGTTTAATCCCCAGGTATCGACTGATATGATTATCTTAGTGCTTGAATCTAACTCACGAAGTTCCACAAGCGATATCAAAGCTGTACTCCCTGGCCTGCTCTTTACGTTTCAGCCATCGAAGATAAGATACAGACTACTGCTGGGACTATTTCGTCTGTGCTTGCCTAATACTTTATTTTATCCGTAGACATGGCAGATAACAGGTAAGATTTTAGCAGCCACTTTGATCTTAGCTGCAAGCCACCGCATCTGAATTCTAAAAGAGCAGCAAAGGGATTTTAAATTCACGTAGGGAATTCTAATTCTAATCTTAATCCTGTAAAACCAGTTAAATCCACATTTGCTGTCGGCTCGAGCTGTGAAATGGCTATAGAATGACGATCCAGCAATAGATTCTGGAGTACAGTATGTGTGTAAAGAATAACAAATACCGAGATAGTCTGGAAGACTAATAAACTGATGGAAGAAAATTATATATCTCAATCGTAAAGACAATCGAAAGCTATGTATTGTATTGCTCATAATAAGGTACCAGAGCGCTTTAGCGTTTCTGTTGCACGCCTGGATTTTCTCTGGGTACTCCGGTTTCCATCTACGGGAGAAGCTAAACACTGAGAGAACTGACCAAATATGACAATACACAACCCTTTTGAAAATCGCCTTGATACTCAACGAGGCCTTCCTGAATAAATCAAGATCATTAGTTATCCCTGAAGCTAAGGTGGTATGGCTCTGGACAGTGCTGGGAAGGGTGATTACCATCAACAATGTCACGCAAACCTAGGCTGCGTTGTGGGCCACAGAGAGCAGTGCAAAAAACAAATCTGCCGTCAGTCCAGAAATCACAGATTTTTATAAATTACTGGCAATTGCCTGATCATGCTGGTCGTAACTACCAGCGAAACGTCCTACCTAATTGTTACATGTTTTGGATTGCTCTGCAATATCAGTGTGCTGAAGTAGTAAGAAATTGGCACGTGCTATCACGTGGTAACTTTATAAATTGACTGTGTCTGGTGGAGGAGGGTTTACGATACACATTTTACCTATGTAATCCGACCCAAAAATCTACAATAAATCGTAATATGCCTGAATGTAAAAAAAATCCGTTGTATTTTACTTCTATGCTCCTGGACTGACAAAAGGGCAGCTATGTATGTTTGACATTACCACTCCAAACAGTGGAACCCGGACGTTCGGAATAAACACCGAATTCGAGATGCAAACATAACACTCCTCCTCGCTTTGACAGTCCTCCCCGAAGACACTGGTAGAACCATCAAACGCATGCGGACATCAACAGGCCGATGAGCAGATTAAAGACACAAGCCACTGCAGTGGTCATGCAACCAAAACGATGGACCATACAGGCGTATTCCCAGAGATACATTAATGACGATGCAAAGTTTGTGCGATTGTGGTCGTGCAAACCAAACTATGGACCATATACAGTAGTCATGAACGACTGTAGTTTGCACTCCTTTTAACGAAGGAATAATAAACTACTCCAACTCTTGCTCTCTCCTGAAGCCCTCTCGTGCGGCGAGAAGATCTTGACATTGGTCTGCATGAGGCTGAACATATTGCTGCCGTATGCGAGAATGGGATAACATGGAGCGCCGCTGACGAGCTGTTACCTTCCTCGCCTGGTACACATGAAAGAGGTTGTGGGTTCAATCCTGGCCCTGGCGACGCCTGTTGTATATTTGTAGTTTGCGTGTGCTCTCTCACCGTGGTCGAGTGGATTATTCTCGAGGTCCCTCCGATATTGCTCTCTACATTAAAACAAGTGCGTATCGATCATTTGTCTGCGACTATGCATTTCCGCATATGCTGATATTAACCAATTCGGTGGGCTATCACGTGTGGCCACGTCTCCTCTGAAAGACAAGAGCCAACGGCTCGGTGGCTTTTACCTGCCAAAATCAGGGGCCATTCATTTAGTGCGTACGCATGGAGGGAGGAGGGGGGTTAACCCAAATGTGTACGCTTGTGTATGGGGGTCTTCTCACAATGTGCGTACGCATAGGAAACGGGGGGGGGGGGGGGGGGTGAAGCCTCAATAATAATTTGTCTACATTGACCTTCAAATCAGTTAGTCCGGCGGTGGACTATCTGTTTGCTTAAACACGTTCATATTATTATTAATCCTTGATCGTTTCTGCGTGGATTAAATATCGGCCGTTCTATATGATTCGGGGTGTGTGCGTTAACCGTACGTACGCAGGTGGTGTAAAAAGTACGCGTCCGTACAGGGAGGGGGGGGAAGGGGTCAAGTTTTCACAGGTTTTTGCGTACGTACTAAATGGATGGCCCCTTAAGATAGTAGTCGTAGTAAATAACGACGCAGTTGGTGAACCAAATCACCAACTACGTCACAGGGGGATGCGTGGCCGAGGCTCACAGTGAACCGGTCACCCCCACATCTCGACGCCGCAGCGAATCACGTGCGAGGGCGGCGCGAGCTGCATGCGAATCTCGGGGCGGCGGCGGCGCCACGTGGCAGCTGCTGCCGTCTCTCTCCCGGCGAGCGCCGATTCCATGATAAATCCTCACGCATTGTCTCCTCATTGCACGCCCGGAGAGAGAGAGAGAGTTTGTTTTTTTGTGTGGGCGTGCTTGTGGGCGTTCGCGCGCGCATAACTACTTTTTTTCATTGTAGATAATTGCTTGCTAATGCCCCTTCACAAACTCGGCGGATTATGCCGGTGACGTAATAAGCGTTAGCATTGCCACTAACACGTGGTTCACATGTGTTGCAAAGAGTCAACATTCGTTCGTATGTTTAACTTATTTCGCACCGTACGTGGCCAACCGTACTAATCACCAGTTATCATTTGTGTCCGCTTTGGCCTATCTACTGCTTATCGGAGGTCTCCAGAAAGCCAGCACCTCTTTAATCGTGGTCTTTGGATGCAAAAATACCGTCGTGTTGATTCATAACTGATTTTGTTTGGGTCAGATTGCCAAAGTGAAGTGCTAATTACTGCTTCAACAGACTGGTGTGTTTGAGATCAATCCGCATTTTTATCAATTGCTAAATTGTGGATTAAATATTGCGAAAGCATACGTGTTGAAATATACAGCGTGTTTCAAAAAGATGGACCCAATTTCAAAGTATATTTCACGATGGCAACGTGTTACAATTACTAAACAAAGCTACAAACGGTTTAATGAGTTATCAAGTTTTACTAACCATTTTATAAATGCTCTATGTGCCCTCCACCTGCTGTAGGGACAACATCGAGACAATAGTTGAATTCATCCAAAACGCCTCTCAAAACTGTCTTCTTCGTCCCTAATGGTGGTACAAAAACACGGTTTTTGACGTATCCTCACAATACCCGGCTTTGCCCGGGTTTTGGATTCTTGTCTTGGTTTAATGCACGGCCTACGCAGAGGGTTGCGGACAGTATGGAAGCTAGCCACATGCAAAATTTAAAGTTTGTAGCCTAGTGTATTATATCTATTATTTCCCCCTCCCCACCCCAACCGCGCATTTGTGTGGGATACACGGCCTACGCGGAGGGTTTGGGGGGGGGGAGGAATGCGTGACGTCGGCAGGCACACTGCGTAACGCTTCCGCATGCGGGTGACATCACGCATGTGACGTCACCGCACACTTGCGTGCAAAATATATCCATTATTGCGCCTCCCCCCCCCCCCCAAATACAAACGTCTATTTTTATAATTTTTGCATTGTGTATAGTCTGGAAGCTACCCATATGCCAAATTTAAAGTTTGTTGCCTGTCGGGAAGTATGATAAACATTTTGAACAGTCACACATTCACAAATTTCCCTTGTATATACTATATTACTGGAAAGTTATAGAATGTTCTAGAAGTTACTCCAAGTTTACTCAGCACTGAATATATTTGGAATGTTCTGGAAAATAGGTAAATTTAAAAAAATATCACTGTCCTGGTCACAAAAGCTAAGTTTGTGGGGAATAATAGCCATTTTCTGTACTTTTGAGGCATAAGCAATTCGGAAATAACACTACCCAGGAACAAAAAAATATACAAAAATTTATTACACTGTATTATGGTGATTTAAGCACTATGGGAATTCACTCCAGCACAATAGCTGCGTCAAGCGTCACCAAGCATTTAGGAACACTGAACTTCTCTGTATGCTATACAATATATGTTTGCAATTTATAACATTTTGAAGAGCATTGAAAATAGCTAAGATTGCAATTCCGGTTTGCAAGCGCCTTTACTTCTTAAAATAGTAAGTTTATTCATGTCGCCGTATTAATGTAAAATTGCGACACGAAACCCATATCAATGTCCACCCATGTATAGTTTATACATTTGTTTGTTCGCTGGTGCAGCATTTTGTGTTTCTCAAATTCAACGGTTGCATTGATAGGGTTGTGAATAAAATGTAAACTCGCAAATGAAAAATGTAAAGGTTACGTGCTGAGCAATACCCAAGGAATAGCTTCATACACGCGACTCAATCGCAGTCTCTCATTTGCCGTATTATAAATCACCACTAACAGAATAGCAATCGCTCTTAATGTGTGCTCGGCATGGTTATCACACGTCTGCTTCTTACATAGGCGTTTTCCACATAAATCAGCCAACGTATTTCCTCTAATAATAAACCTACCATTATGAACGTAATTGCCAAAAACACGTGAGCGCAAACAGCGTGCCAACCATTATCACCTCCGATTAACACATTTGGCTGCGTACCGTGCGAAAGAAGTCCAACATACATTGGGCAAGTCCAAGCAAACGTATATGTTAGATCGTAATGGATACAGGAGTCGTCACTAAGTATGTTAAACGGTCAAGCGATTTCATTTACAGTTGTGTCGAATTAAATCGCACGTGTAAATTAAGTCCCCGTCTTGAAGGTGTGACCAATCACCTATCACCCCGCAGGCGTGGAACAGCACCACCGCCCGGACAGCTCACACGCCTGCAGCCAATCCCTGGGCTCCTCCAGCACGCGCACTCATCGCATGTTTGAATAGACACAGGGGGTGGATTATGATGATAGTGTTTGGAGTCGTCGTGTGTTTGATTGAGTATTTCTCAAAAGCGCGCTCATTTTAGTGGAAGCGCGTGCCTGTAATGTGGTCGTGCACGCCTCCAATCCTGCACTGTTGGAGGAGGCGAGGTTTGGTGGATCGCATAAAATGTTGTGAAATTCCCTTCGCGTGGGCATCGAAGTGCTTATACCCTGGCTTGCCAAAAGGCAGTACAGCAAATGTGGACCTCACCTTTTCCGTTTGTATGGGATAGAGTGTTGCCCCCTCACTTACGTGGATTTTATCTGGCTGCTCAGGGTATATACACTCATTTATTGGCTAAATTGCCCAAGCAGAGCTTGGGCAATTTTTACCACCGGCTGATCACGTGGCTACCTTCCCACCTGTCTGCGGCTGCTCATTCTTCTGAGATATTCTCTGTGTTCGAGAGTGAGTGAATATTTAGCGCGTTACAAATCATAATTATTGTATTTCGAGGACTATTTGGCCACATATGGTGTGCTGTGTCGTAAATTCTGCTCACGTTAAGTCGCCATCGTTCAGAAGATGATAGCCTATAATGCTGCTTGCTCCTCTGCTGTTGCTTATGGTGGTGAATATTATCTAGACCTCCCCTGCTTTCCCACGAATTTCCAATTCATCTCACCACCTTTATACGTGACAGCCTTTTAATTCTCTTAATTTAGCAATATAGACAATGAAGGATGGGTGGAATCAATAGCGATGATTGATTGTTAAAACGGATTTCATAGAAAATTACTGAAATCTAAGAATGCAAATAGTAATTACTATTTCATGACTTCATTTAGTGTCTTCAATACAAAAAGCAATATTCTGTATGCACACATCTCAAGGGCACACATCATGCACGCAATTAGTCACTTAATGACATTTTCTGACAAACATCCATGCAAGTTTCTCGTTGAGAAAAAAAACATCCATTACTATATATTCGTTTTACTTTTTTCTCGTCTTGTAAGAAGGTCTTACGTGTGAAATATTGTTCTTTTTAATTTTCTTAATAACATCCCCTTTTTGCACTATTAGGTCATCAGATGAAAGGTACAGCCTACTTGGCTAAATTAAATGTCAGCAACATGATTCCAAGATGCCATCTGGAGTCCCTTGCTGCCCAACTACTCTCTTGGTAGTGTTTGGCACAAGGGTGGGTTCATCTGACCCCACCTCAGCCGCATTTACTATTACACCTCACTGCCCCTGGCTACATTATGTTATGTTTTTCAAATAGCTAGGTCCAAGCAAGTGAAACACTGGTCCACATTGTGTGTGTTATCGTTGCACATTGTTTTCAGATAAATAAAACTGCTCTCTGGATTGTCATACACTGGAGTTATGCACTTTTAAATCGAGATTGAAAACATTTTATTTTCGAACTGATTTTTGTGTTTAGTTTGTTGTCCTTCCCCCGCACCCCCGATTAGCATGGTTGGCTACATATGGTGTAAAAGAAGTTCAACATGCGTACATTTACTGCAGATATAGGTATATATATAGAATTATGTGACAACATATTTAGAATACATGTAAAAATGGATGTATATTGAATACTCTAATATGGAAATGTCCGAGTTCACACGAGCTGTGTAATAATATATTTTACCAATCCCCTACCACCCTTCTAATAAAAATCCCATCATTTCCAGAAGCTACCCTTATACCACTGAAATGAATGGATTTTAATTCATTTATATTGTCAATTTAAAGCAAGGAAGCGAATTAACATAACACCATTTTTTGCGAGCTAGATCGTCGAGAACAAAGATTTTTGAAATACTCTGGCATAAAACCATTCCGTGCATCTAACTTCAGCTCGCGACTCGCTATGCAAAGTGTGTGCACGTTAAAAATATGACATTATTAATTATATTTCTGCTGGTTACTATTTATGTTCAAAGTATTTTTTCTTCCAGTTTTTGCAAAATATTAATTAGGCACTTTCGCCTGAGTTCAAAGTGACAGGGCGAATTTCATGAAGCATTTCTGGCTATCTTCCCCCTATTTTTTGTGGAATGATGGCCGTTTTTTGCATAAAATCAAAACCCATTCCACAACTTGAAATTCATAAGGGACTGGTTTCACCCTTGGAGGAGGACGTTACACCCCTCCTCATTCTGCACTCACGGAATGGGTCCAATTGGATGGGGTTAGGACAGAGGCAGAGACAGATTTACAGCAGAGATACAAAAAAATCACAATGCTGTCACAATTGTTTGTCGAAGAAAATTGGAGGGCATGACCAATTAAAGAAGCATGGAGTGAGCCTTGGCAGAAAAGGAGCACCTTAGCTACAAGCTGAAGAGAAAAAAGGAGACTACGAGGCGACGTGGACCTTGTCACATGAAGAACCCCGCGTAACACGAAACACCTGAGCTGAAGGAGGAAAGGCAATGATGAGTGAGAGGGAGCTGAAGAGGAGGACGGATCCGAAGACAGCACGCTACTTTGTCACATTCTGAGAGAATGTTGTGCTCATGTTATTTGTATTTCCTTTGTTTTTCGGTTATTCACCCTACCCGCATCTCCACCCGTCCTGCCCTCTACCTCCCCCCTCTATTCCCCTCTCCCAATCTTTGGCTCTACTGTTTGTAGGGGAGAGAACCCGATGAACCCGAACCGCCCCCATTATGGGGAGAATTACCCAGAGGACGTGGCTTTTGTCTACATCTTCCCCGCGCGCGAGTTTGTTCACCCTCCGTTGTGATTGTGTTGCGCGAGTTAAATAAAATATGTATTAAAAAAATAAACATGGAGTGGGTATAGTGACCCCATCAACACTATTCATATATACTTTTTACACCTCCATTCACAGAATTACGGTTGACAATCCACCATAAATGTTGAGTACTTAAAAGCCCCCAAAATGGGATTGGATGAAGTGGAAAATATTCTTGCACAAGATATGAGATGATGGTGCTAAGGATGATTAAACTATTGAGAATGTGATAATAATGATCGTGATAATAATACTTTTCAATTCGTGTTATGAATATGGATGGTAACCAGAGTACCCAGACAAATGCACACATGAGGAGGTATGGAGGTATCTGAGGCCCACATTAACAATTTGAAGAACTAGATTCTTCCTGACCATCTCCTTACCACCTCTCAGGCCAGCAGGTTTAGATATTTACCAATATCCATGTGATCCTCCAAACCAGAACTCTAAAGTGATAGATTGTAAGCATATACTGGTGCTGATGTTTACATGCAGCACCAAGTTGTGATGTAAGGCTAACTTAGAGAACAAGCAGGACAGGTTCAGATACAACATGTCCTGATGTTAACCATGTCGGGATTTTAAATTGGGTACCAAACCATTATGCCACCACTCCTCAATTATACATTCAAAGATTAAGGGCTTCAAACCAAATTAAAATATTATAAGGAAGTGGTAAAGGTTGGTAAGATAGCACACTTGGGTAACAACAATAACTAGTTTGCTAGTTAAAGCGCAGGTGAAACGCTGCCTACCCATTTGGTAATAATACAAACATAATAATTAACAGTTTTTTTTGTTATCAACCACTAACCTTGCCAATACATTTAATTACTGGCCACAGCACACATCAGTGATGAGAGGTTTTAAGTTGCTCGGAGCCTCACATAGTCCTTGAAGTGGATTTCATGACAAAAAATACTGTTAATCTAATATTTGCTTTTTATCTATAAAATTTAACCATACATTATACATGTAAAAGTATTACCATGCAGGTGCATTTATTGTTAGGGTCTATTTAATCTGATACTTTATATGCTTTTCATAATAAGAGCATGATTTGTAAGATTAATGTATGTACAATGATAATTTCCATCAGTCCTAAATATTTTATTCAATCACTGTTGTATGAAGAGTTAATTCAGTATGTTCCACTTTGTGAAAGAGATTAATACTTGATTGGAACAGAATAATATTCAAGTATGGGTTTCCGGGTCGGGCTGCATGATGAGAATTTCTTTTCTCAAGATTTTACCCAGCACTCCTGCAGGAATCTTAAATCTTGAGGAGTTGAATAAGCTACGTAAAACGTATGTGTTAAAGAGTGTAAGATTGTTGGGTTTATATATGTACTGTATATAGTTAATCAGGCAATACTGATGAATATGTAATCATTACATGTATACATTCTCGACAGCAATTCATGAAGTATATTTTTTATTTCGATTTAAAGCTTTCGTGACTGCAGGGATTCATCTTCTTGGTTCTTTCGGTAAAGTCACGTAGAACGGGACGACAGTTCTGTTCCTTCACCTGAAGATGGCTACTTGTGTTGTGGCCGAAACGTCGTGAGAATTTTATTTTTAATTATGTTTTATTTTTATTATTTTATTTCCATTCTACGTGATTTACCGAAAGAACCAAGAAGATATATTTTATATGATAGGAATGTAGCTACGATTTAGCAAACGCGCACATCTTGCAGACAAGCCAATATTTTTCTGATGAATACGAATTTTCATTTGTCTGAAAATGGTATCTTAAAGTTTAGCTTCAAAGTGAAGGGGATGTTTTTCAAAGTTAAGAATTCTATTAAAGCTTTCGTGACTGCAAGGATTCATCTTCTTGGTTCTTTCGGTAAAGTCACGTAGAATGAGAATAAAACAATAAAACAAAATAAGACAATAAAATTCTCAAGACGTTTCGGCCACAACACAAGTAGCCTTCTTCAGGTGAAGGAACAGAACTGTCGGGACGACAGCGCTTCATTGAAGCGCTGTCGTCCCGACAGTTCTGCTTGACAGTTCTACTTGTGTTGTGGCCGAAACGTCGTGAGAATTTTATTGTCTTATTTTGTTTTATTGTTTTATTCTCATTCTACGTGACTTTACCGAAAGAACCAAGAAGATTAAGAATTCTAATTAAGAAATAGCAATTCTATTGCTATACATGTGCAAAGCATGCCTGAATGATCAGAGCACGAACTTTTAAGCATGACAATGCAGAGCATATGTGTAATCTTTTATTTTATTGCGAATGCATATACAGCCTATGAAATGGATTGCCATACTGTATATAACATTCTGTGACGTGAAACGATCGCTTGTTATCTAAACAGAATGCGTTCACCCTCGTCGGAAGACAGAACTCGATGGGCCCAATTCATGAACAATTTGGTCTCAATTCATGTGGATAAAATGTAAAGGTACAGCCCTGCAATTGCTTGCTCATGCCACTACTTACTCAATGCAGCCTTGCACCCTTTTGGTTTTCAATGGTTAAAGATATATAATGTTATTAAATAAATACATACGTTTTGTGAAACAAAGTAGTTGTACTTACGTGCCCGTGCTTAATTTCTGTTTAGATCATTTACCTTAAAAAAATCTGGCCATGTCTCGCACCCACAGAGGGCATCTCGCACCCACAGAGGGCATCTTGCACCCCCAGGGGTGCATGCGCCCCAGCTTAAGAACCACTGCTCTCGAGGAAGATCTAGAGAGTCTTCCTGGAGAGTCCCTCTAGATGGGAGAGTCCAGCTCGAGGTGATATTTGGCCTACTCTTCCATGCTGGCCATACAGTACGTATTGTAAAATGTGGGCGTACACACACTTTATCCCACCACAAGATGCATACTAATCAAATGCGGTTTCCCCATTTATACTGCTGGGTGAACAGATGTGGGGGCATTTAGGAAACATGTCGTTTGTTTCAAATGTTGCCATGGCATAAGTCATTACACTAGGCCAGCATCTATTCTTAAATTAATAGCTTCTTTTGCATTCGATCGAATAGGTATGTATATATGGTTTACTCCAAAGCAAACAACGTTTTTACAATTTTGTACGACATGTCGCTGGAGATGACATCCAGCATCATTAGGTGTTACAAGAGCTCAGCTCTCAAAGCCTGTTGCATTGTATGTTACGTGTCGTTATCAAGTACCGTATGGAAGAAGAAGATGGTGGCGCGAGTTGCACTGGAGAAGGGGGCAATGAGAGAAAGAAGTTTCATTCAGAAAATAAAAAAAACAAGAAGTAGATAGAGCTTAAAAAGCTAAGGGTGGAAAGAGAGAAGTTTAAACGAGAGAAGGTTCGGGAGCTGAAGGAAACCACTGATAGCGATGGTCGCCCTGAAAAGGTAGAAGGCTGAATGGGAGATTAACATGAGATTGGGGCGGATGAACTTTGAGCTATAAATCAAGAAACTGAATGTGGGTGCGACCACTGCAGTCGTGACTGTTCCAGTAATAAGTACGGTTCCAAAGCTTCCAAACATCGCTGTTTCATAATAATTATTGGGAAACAAAAGTGGAATTATTAGATTTACCCATATCGCATTTCCTGTACGTCTGACGGTGTGTAGCTTGAAAAGAACAATAACCACTGTGTGAAGTTGTACAATTGCGAAGGTAGCTGAAACCAATTACACATGATGGTGTCGTCATGTTCTTAGAGTTTTGGAAGGGGATATAAAATAAGTGTCAGGCTTGTAAACATTACAACCTCCGTGGGAAATATTATTTCATATCAAATAAAATTACATCAATTAAATTACTGTAATGCTACCATAGACATATGATTGGCTAGTAGTTGCATTCCCATGCCCAAACTCCTGAATTGGCCATTATTTTATATGGATCTATTCGGGAAGTGCAATGCAATGGTTCCCAGCAATGACTTGACTTTAGTGTGGTGTTATATTTTTTTATTTATTCGAGTTCGCTCACCAGTTTTGTAACATCATGTTTGAGCTATCTAAATATATTACATTGATATTATTAAATGGAACCTTTATACATTTGTGAGTGCTAAAATTTCATATCTAAATAGAAGCATCATTTTAGAAATTGAAAACTATTTTGAAATGGAAAACTCATTTCTTTCGAACTGCTTTTTTGTGTTCAGTTCGTTGTCCTCCCCCTGCACCTCCGATTAGCACAGTTGGCTACGTACGGTGCGAACGAAGTTCTACATACTTACGTATAGCTCAGTGGTCGGCAACCTTTCAAAGAAGAAGAGCCATTTTTTTTGTCTTTGACCAAAATAGTTCAAGAGCCACGTCACACACACATAGCTACTTATACGTATATAGTGTTCAATTTCACTCGGACAACTTCTGTCTTTCTCCGAACACTGCTTTATTTACAACTCTCAGCATGTCCTCCACATTCCACAGTATCCTGGTCGCCACGGCTCGCTCGCCGTGCTTCACTCGACTCGCTCGCCACCTTTGTCTCTCCACTCCCCACGATTACTTCGCTTACTCCACCGCTAACTACTTAATCTCCGCTCTCCGCTATCACCGTTGCTATGTTCTCTCCACTGCTAACTTCTTCGTCTCCGCTCTCCGCTATCACCGTTGCTATGTTCTCTCCACTGCTAACGTCTTTGTCTCCGCTCTCCGCTATCACCGTCGCTGTGTTCTCTCCACTGCTAACTACTTCGTCTTTGTTCACCGCTATCACCATCACTATGCTCACTCCACTGCTGGCTGTTCTCGTCTTCAGCTCCGCTACCGCTACGCTCTCTCCACTGCTGGCTATTCTCGTCTTCAGCTCCGCTATCTCTACGCTCTCTCCAAGCTCTCCACTCTTCAATTCCCCGCTGTTGACTCCAACTTCAATTCCCCCGCTGTTCACTCCAAGCTCCCCAACTTCAACCACTTCCGTCTCCAAACTCTCCAAACTCCAACTCTCCCGCTCCAATTGCCAACCCCCCAATTTATCCCCGCTCTCATTACGCCCCAATTAATTAGTCCGCGTCCCAACGGCACTCCCTGTGACCGTACGCCTGTTTCTCCTCCAGACCTTTAGGCGCCACTCTAGCTTTGGCAACAGCTCCAACCAATCACAGCTGTCCACGGCTCTCCCAGCTTAATTTCCCTAACATAACCTGCACTGTATTCGCCTTCACTACAGGCTGACCCAAGATAACCCGTACTGTCTGTGTGATCATGTAATCACGCCGTTTATACTACGCACCTTCCTACTCCACTACACGTATACACACATCAGGCATACAGCAGATGGCAAATAAATTCTGACTTAAATAAACAAAGTAGGTGATGCAATAAACAAAAATTTCTCCCCCCCTTAGTTATTCTTTAACAATGCAGTTTGACTGCACATTAAATTTCATAATATCACTGTCCTGGTCACAAAAGCAAAGTTTGTGGAAAATAATATCCATTTTCTATACTTTTTAGGCTTAAGCAATTAGAAATATCACTTACGACCCAGGAACAAAAATTGTGTTACATAGTGTTACCATCTTACGTACTATTTTATAATTGCTGCGAAGCGCCTTGTCAAAGGCGCAATATGAATCTAGATAAGATAAAAATAAGGGAATAAATTAAGTGGATGTTCATACGACATGGTAAGAAAGCACTTTATCATTTCAAATCCAACTTCATCTGGGTCAGCCAGGCATCATGTTCCATGATTGTCATTCAAAGGTTTACTGGTAAGGTCAGCAGCTACCCAGCAGTATGCAATATACAAATAGCATAACAGATGCATCACATATGTTACATGGACGTGTAATGATTTTAATTCCTTACTTGGTATTTGTTGCAGTCTGTTTGCTGTATTCCAAGTGTACATAAACAGCTCCGTTAGGTGTGCTTTAATTAAATATATATTTCTTACAGTGCAAATATTCAACTTCATAATATCGCATCCCTATTTGATTACTTAACATTGCGTGCATTATACTGAATGTTAAGATTCATTTTGACACTTTCTCAAATAAATTGCATTCTAATTCTAATCTCTCCTGAAATATCAAAACAACACAGGACTTATTTCATCATAATTCTAACAATTTGGATGTGTATGGCTTTAAAATCGATCCACATCTATAGTTCCTGTGCAAAACAGTGGGGCGTGCATCATGTATTAAACACATTTGGGGAGAAAGCATTGGTCATAGGCAGAGGAGAATAGGAAGGCCTTGAACCTGGACTTGCACAGGGGCAGGGAGTTGATAGTATTGATGGTCGGGGATAACAGAGAAAGAACAACCTCCCACAGAGCAAAGGTTGACTCGGGGCTTCGACACAAGGATTTCGTTGCTGGATCAGTGAGCATTACTCTAAACTGTATGACTACTTTTTTCATAGTTTCGCATATGGAGTGTTAGTGGATACGAATAATGGAGAAGAATTAATCTTCGTTATATATGTTGCGTCTTGTCATTGTGGGTTCTGCTCGAGAGTGCATATATATGTCCATTACAATGTGTGAGATGAGAGATTACTTTATTCTCTTATTGGGTTGCAATTGATTTTCTATAGAAGCCTTCAAATGCACAAGCATTACAATGCTATGTCACTGAAGAATGTAATGTTAATGTTAACCTAAGTACTGTAGCTATATGCTTTCATAAATATCTTACTTTCAAATAATTGACGACGAAAAATGTGTAGGCTTGAAGATATACAATTTTTTTTACCGACACATGAGTCTAAAGAGTTTTTATTTTTCTCAAAACAGTCTTCAGGTTCAGTGACGATCACTATGATATTCATAAAAAAAATACTCACGAATCAGTTCTTTATATACCACCAACGGTGTCAAGAGAGAAGAGCTTTGAAGAGGCAGACACTTTTGACTAACATTTCACTATTAATGTTATTATTATCTATTGCATTTTATCCAAAGCCGTTATGGTGTGGGCAGTTGGAACAACTTCAATTTGTCATTTAGGCCCGCGCACAGCTGCACGCCATGGTCATCTCTGATAAAGTGCCTCAACAAGGTAGTCAGTGAAGCCAGCCTTCATTAATTGAGTCATGACGTCAAAACTGGCATTATGTATGCATAACTTATACATCTGGCCAGGCAAAAAAAATAGTACGCCAACCGCTCTAAACCCTACATCATTGTCCACATTTGGTCGTAAAATCCTCATGCATGTTGTCATGCTGGGAAACAACTGATAATCATTGGAGGTGATTGATGTGTTTTTTTAGAAAAATTTGAAAACAATTTTACCATGATGAACAATTTTGTGGCATTGTTTTTGTATTGTAGAAAATGTCATTTATATAAAAAATGTCTTTATCTCTGTACAGATGTGATTTTTGCAGTAAAGTCATATTTAAAAGGCAAATTAGCTTTTCCGTTTTTTGTCTTTTTTACCAAATAATGTTCCAATTGTGCTATTAACATTAGATGACGTGTCCATTCAGAACTCCCACAAAGCAGTCCAGCACCTCGTCTTAGGGAATGGCCCACAGAGGGTTATACAGGGTGGCCCAAAACTCAGGATACATAGGGTTATTATATTTATTTAAAAAAAAATCACATTCGGTTATTTCATTTATTTAACAAATATTCAAACTGACTTACATGTATGCACACATTAATTCTCGTTTCTAATGAATTTAGGACTTTTTTGGTAAGATGACTGGTGTAATCTTTGAATATTCTTCAATTATATTTTGTCGCAATGTATTCAGGGTTTTTGGTCGAGTTTCTCAACGATGGGTTTGAGGTGACTCCAGAGGAAGAAGAAACATAAATAATACGGTTATGATAATTGATTAAATATTTACTCAAAGAATAAACATTCAAAATGTATTAATGCCAGTGTAAACATAAATAGAATACTGCTATATGTCTTGACTTTGGGGCCACTGAATAACATAACTATTGTTGAGATCCATTAAAAAAAAATATGGTATGTACATTACCATGCACCTGTTACAAAGATGTCTATCGCAGGGCAGTAAAACTCCGATTCATTTTCTCAACTCTCATAGCTAGGCTTTTTTTTGCCAAATTAAAAAAACCCTAATATAATTAGTTATAATTGGCAGACAGTGGTGACCACACTAAGATAATCACATTGACAAACTGGTTCAATCATGCCCAAATACAAACCCAGGATTTCAAAATATGCTGAGCAAGATTTTTTATAATTACCTGAGCCATGGTGCCATTAATAATAAAACATGCATTGTTCTCTTGGGAAAAAATGGCTAAATAACCTAGCAAAGTAAAAATTTCAGCGAACTTTATGACAATAAAATATCATGAGCAGTATATTCCAAATATCTCCAATGCACGCGTACGACTTTGTTTACATTAATGGAAATATAATATGCCTATGACAAAACAAAATACATCACACAAAAAAACCTATGATAATGCATTTACAATTCTTTTTAATAATTGAGGCAACTACCAGATACTTGGGGAGACTTTAATCCACCAGGATTTGAATTACAACATTAAAAGGAAAGCTCTTTACTGCATTATCCCCCAATTAGATTAATAGTATATTTTTGGTTTGCATTTTGACCACAAGTATTGTGGTTAATGCAGACATGATTCCTTGTAAAAGGTTTCAGTTTGGTGTTCTAATATCTTAACACCTGTTTGTTGCCATGAAAAAGGGGAAGACCTATTGTCATATTATACAAATTATCCATAATTGTAAAACAGAGTGTGTTCCATCTCTGTGCAGCTTAATTGTTGTAAATAAAATGGGAAAAAAATACAATTGTTGTGAATCATGATGGGTAAATTACATGACTGGACCGAAAGTGCTTAAGTGTGCAGAGCAACAGGCAATGGCTAGTGAAATGTAAATACAGCATAAAAGGAAAATCATAAAGGAAGGTTAACAGACTTCTCAAGTTTCCATGATATATTAATTATATATGAATCCACGATGTTCAAAGCTTTAGCCATTAAATGGCATCTTGGGCAGAATAGTAACGAATGGTCAGATGGTGGGCAGGTTCTAGATTTGAAGCTTTCGTGACTGCAAGGATTCATACTCTTTGTTTTTTTCGGTAAAGTCACGTAGGTAAAATAAATGAAAAGAACTAAATTAAATCACGACGTTTCGGAGGCAACACAAGCTCCGTCTTCAGGTGGAAACCGTCACAACAAAAATTGCTGTATCAAGTGAAGAGAGCTCTAAGATACCCGAGATTACATACGGGTTAAGGGGGGGGGGGAGGAGGCAGGAAGGGCCATGGAGGGGAGGGGGGTGCTAAGTTAAGCCGCCTTTTGTTATGCTGCAGGGGGTGAGGGGGACGGAGAGGCGATGGCGAGCGGTGATCGAAAGCAAGCGCAGCCAACTGGAAGAAATGGAAATGGCTGTACAATTATAAGCCAGCTAAAGTTTGACTTGATTGATAACATCTTCCCAATGATTGCTCAATTTAAAACCATCCTCTCGGTTGAAGTTGTGTCTATGTTTGTATATCTGGATGGCTTCATGGACAAATCTTTGGTAGTATCCGGGAGGTTTGCAGAGTACTTTGGTATCAGAGAAAACAATATCATGAGAACCCGCTGTGTTGAAACAGTGATCAGCTACGGCCGAAGAATTTGTTCTGCCGTGTTTCAAATCTGATTTGTGCTCGCGAATTCGATCAGAAATGTCGTTTCGTCTCCCTGATATAGCAGTCACTGCAGGTACAACTCAATTTGTAAACACCGGCGTACTGTAAGTCAGGAATGACATCCTTTACTGATGGGATCAGATATTTTTGGTAATGCCTGCTATGTATGTCAATGTGATGATTTTGATCGGAGTATCAGGTGGTTGTTTCTGTATGGTGGGAGAAACAGCTTGGCGGATAATACGGTCAGAGTATCCGTTCAAGATGAACGGATACTCTGACCGTATTATCATGAGAACCCGCTGTTCAAGATGAACGGATACAGAAACAACCACCTGATACTCCAATCAAAATCATCACGTTGCTATACCTAGCAGGCGTTACCAAAAAGGTTTCCAAAATTCTAAACAAACACAAGATCCAGGTCCGGTTCAACACAATACACAAAATCCGTGATCTGATCCCATCCGTAAAAGATATCATTCCTGACTTACAGTACCCCGGTGTTTACAAATTGAGTTGTACCTGCGGCGCAAATCAGATTTGAAATACGGCAGGACGAATTCTTCGGCCGTAGCTGATCACTGTTTAAACACAGCGGGTTCTCATGATATTGTTTTCTCCGATACCAAAGTACTCTGCAAACCTCCCGGATACTACCAAATATGCGTCCATTAAGCCATCCAGTTATACAAACATAGACACAACTTCAACCCAGAGGATATGTTTTAAATTGAGCAATCATTGGAAAGACGTTATCAACCAAGTCAAACTTTACCTGGCTTATAATTGTACAGCCTTTTCTATTTCATCCAGTTGGCTGTGCTTGCTTTCGATCACCGCTCGCCATCGCCTCTCCGTCCCCCTCACCCCCCTGCAGCATAACAAAAGGCGGCTTAACTTAGCACCCCCCTCCCCTCCACGGCCCTTCCTGGCTCCTCCCCCCCCCCTTAACCTATATATAATATCGGGTATCTTAGAACTCTCTTCACTTGATACAGCAATTTTGCTGTGACGGTTTCCACCTGAAGACGGAAGCTTGTGTTGCCTCTGAAACGTCGTGCTTTAATTTAGTTGTTTTCATTTATTTTACCTACGTGACTTTACCGGAAAAAAAAACAAAGAGTAGATTCATATTTATTTACGTATGTCCAAATGTAGTGAATTGCTATACTGCACTCAAAATAATAATTCGCATAATTGTGGAGAATATAGATAATAATATAAATAAGTAATGCATCATTTATATATCTGTCTCACCACATGACCAAATAAAAGTATTTATAACACAACCCATCAGCTGCCCAGCTTTCTGGGAGTGCATCATTTCAGCAGCAATGATTCAAGACAAGCAAACTCTGGACCGGTTTGCATGCTTGCATATGTTTGCAAGTATTTTAGTTTGGTGCTGCGTTTCAGATAAATGGCAAAATAGTTTATGAATCGAAGGCATTAATGCCTGACCATAGCACTTGATTTTCTCCGCTAGGCTTAAGTACTTTGAAGCTGACGCTGCAATGTTTGTATCAATCCACCTACAACTGACTTGACGTTTAACTTGACCCACCCTAGGTGCCATTATTTCCAAAGGAAGCTAATCAGCGCTATGGATGTCGAAGATCACAGGACCATTAACACCATATTGCTGACTCTGCCACCTACTTGTAACCTCTATTGACAAGATCTGAAGGAGCATTGCATCTGAATTGTTAAAAGTGTCTTGGATGTAAAGCACTAGAATAGTTACTCAGAGTGCTGTTTAAAAAAGTGGGTGGAGCGATGCAATCAGGGCCAGACCAAAGCAGAGACTTTAGAGCAAAAAAATATATATGAAATAACTAAGTAGCGTGTGGCCATCTAGAACCCTCTTCCTTCCAATATTAGGAAGGTACTGGAGCTACTGTATTTCCTTTTAAATCTCGATTGAAACCGTGTTTCTTTAGAAATGTTTATTGTGTTCAGTTTCTTGTCTTTTCCCCGCACCTCCCATTGGCATGGTTGGCTATGTATGGTGCAAAAGAAGTTCAACATACATACAACCACAACGTATTCATCTGGAGCAGACCGCCTGATCATATCACTTCACGAGCGATGGCGTGAAGATTGAGCCAGTATCACCAATTGTACCGTGACCCGAATGTAACTAAGTTTATCACCTGTAATGTATGTATGGTGAACTTCTTTCACACCGTACGTAGCCAACCATGCTAATCGGAGGTGCGGTAATAATAGCTGAGACTAAACAAAAGAAGGAGTAACAAGTAAATTGTCTTCAAGCTGACAAGTATTTTTTTAATGATAAAGGTTTTTGGGTTAGATCGCATAAGTATAAATGTGTCGTAATGCTCCACCACCCGACACTATTCTGGCAAATTGCCCGATGATTCTGGATGTAATTGCAAGTGAAACGTCGTACTCAAGTTGTAAATGTTGTGGATTTACTCTCCAATACACCAGTGGGCTGAAGTAGTAACTAATTGGCACGTTTTGTTTACGTGACAAACCTTACTTGCTGTATCTGGTGGTGGAGGGTTACGACACATTTATACTTATGCGATTTAACCCCAAAAACATTATTATGAACAATACATAATATATTATATTCTTAGCTCTTTCGGCAAAGTCACGTTGAAGGGAAACAATAAAATAATAACGTCGTGAGAATGTTTATTGTTTTATATATTTTATTATTTTATTGTTTCCCTTCAACGTGACTTTGCCGAAAGAGCTAAGAATATGAATTACTGCAGTCACGAAAGCTTTAAATCAAAATACATAATATACCATATTCTGCTGATCATTTAAAAGGCACACTTTTCCCCCTGTATTTCAAACCAAAATCTGGGAGTGCGCCTTATAATCTGAAAAGTATATGCATGTGACCATATTTGCATAACTTTATTGACACCGGGGACAAGTTTGAGATGCATCTTGCTTTCCAGAACGTTTTAATATCGGGACAAGAAAGTCGGTAATTTGGTACTTAAATACAAATATTACTACGTGCATCACTACCACATGTATTAAAATTACAATTGTTTTACGCATATTTTAACTTTGATTTAGCTTTACAATCTGTAAATCACATGTAAAATACAGAACTGCAAAAACCAAAGTAATCGAGTACTTCGCATCGGGCATTGATGATGAAAAATTAGGAAAAAGAAGGGATTCAATATGCATAGGGAGGGGCACCCCAAGCACAATAACAGCTCTGGGGTTCCCCTCAAAATGTAATCCGCACCCTGGCTGCAATGCCAAATTCGCTTTCAAAATAAATGTGAAAAAATGCGTCATTAAACGTTCATAAACCGTCACGTGCTATTAACCAATTCCCTTATCGTACAGTGTCAGGCTCAGATTTATGAAAATACATTTTTTTTGGATCCGATCATCACAAACGTATGGCCCAACGATCATCTAATTACGTCGTGGAAATGCAGCAAAACTATCCCACATATCCGGGCCCCGATTCTTCCTTCTTTTTCATTGAATGAATTATTGAAGAAGCAATGCATTTGCCTGTGATTTTAATTAATAAAGCAGAAAATAATCCATTTTATGTCAACTCTGTGTTAATGTGTGCCAAAAAAAATTGAATTAAACTTTAAAGCTCAAAGTTCAGCCTATTTATAATCTTTCAGGCGTGAAATTCCATCTACCAAATCCCATAAAACTTGTAAATGTGAAGTGCAAAAGCCTGGTCATCATATAATGTTTAGAGGTATGGCCTCCTTATTTTTTATTTGTGTGTTTCAGTGGGTCTAACATGACATTCAGAGGACATCAGAACTCTGCATCTTTGAAAATGTTCAATAATTTGGTTCTACAGTCAGTAGGAAACTTAAAATCTAAATAGGATGGTTACAATTTTTACGTAAAATTTAAATTAAATCGCATCACCTTCACACTCCCATATAACATGAATGTCTTACGCAATACCTTTAAAACGCGTTTGTCATATTGCATATGACAAGCGTCTAGTGATATGTTAATGTGAACAACGTGTTTGAATTATTCCAATGTGTTATCTTCAATAAAATCATTATTGGCACTTGTCAACTGCTAGGACAAAATGGCGAGCACAAAGTTGCAGTTTAGTCTGATGTGACCGCCTAAGTGATAATATCGTTTGTTTGTCCACACCTGAAATGATCATACCCAAACACAACGCAACAGAAAATCTGCCAAGAACCCGGTCACAGAGAGGACTTGGAATACGTTTTATTGTGCTATGCTGCCTATTGTATGGGGAAGCTAAAAACTGGGGGGTTTCAGTGTACAAGGGGATCCAGATATCTTGTAACCCCCAATTTATTGACCCCGAACATTTTATTTCCTTTGCATATTCAGGTGGCTGATACGATGATATTTGATCCAGTTTTTACATGCAATTTTAATATTGCTTACATTACATTTCTCACCCATTGGTATGCACAATATTACGTTATCGAGAATGAAATGCACTCCACTTCGGCCCATCGTTTCCACTATCAACTCACCTACCTACAAACTGGCCCGTTTTCTGTCTGATACCTTGCTTCCATTCACTGGCAAGACTACCTCAGCAGTACGTAACTTGGTCTCTCTAATCAAGGGCATTTCACTGTCCCCAGATTATTTTCTCGTCAGCTTTGGTGTAGTTTCTCTGTTCTCCAAGGTTCCTGTGCCTGACACTTTAGCAATAATTGAAGATTTAGTCCAACAGGGACTGAACCCTGACGTTTATACTCTGGTCAGGCATTGCCTTACCAACACTTACTTTGCCTGGAATGGTACTTTCTACAAACAAAATGAAGTTACCCCCATGGGTTCCTCCTTATCACCAGTGATAGCGAATGTTTTCATGGAGAAATTTTAAACAGATACCATCCATACATCCACCCTACGTCCTTCCTTGTAGAATAGATATGTAGATTACACTTTCGTCATTAAGCTACATGGCCTGCCAACATTGAACCAATTTCTCAACCACATTAATTCCATACACTCATCCATCAAATTCACCATGGAAGTTGAGAAGGATGGTAAGCTACCATTCCTGGATGTTTTGTTTGAGAAGAGACCTGATGGCTCGTTGGGACACTCTGTCTTCAGGAAAGCCACCCACACAGATTCCTATCTGAAACCTGATTCCCACCACCATCCGGCACAGAAGAACTCCCTCATCAAAACACTACACCATAGGGCCCACTGAAATTCTGACCAACACCACCTAGCCAGTGAACTGGAACACGTACACCAGGCCCGCAAGATGAATGGGTACTCGGACCGCATTATTCGCAAAGCTGTTTCTCCAACCATGGAGAAAGAACCCCCTGAAACGCCGATCAAAACCATTACGTTACCATACATAGCAGGCATTACCAAAAGATTTCCAAAATCTTAAACAAACACAAGATCCAGGTCCGATTCAGTACAGTACACAAAATCCGTGATCTAATCCCATCTGTGAAGAATGTAATTTCTGACATGCAATGTCCTGGAGCCTACAAACTAAGTTGCACCTGTGGTGGTGTTACATTGGGGAAACGAAACGACATATCTCGGACCGTGTTCGTGAGCACAAGTCAGATCTGAAACAGAGCAGAACCAATACCTACGCCGCGGCTGACCATTGCTATAATGCTGTGGGCTCTCATGGTATTGTTTTTTCCGAGACCAAGGTACTCTGCAAACCTTCGGGCTACTATCAAAGGTTTTGTTCATGAAGCCATCCAGATATATAAGCATAGACATAACTTCAACCGAGAAGATGGATACAAATTGAGCAATCATTGAAAGGATGTTATTAACCAGGTAAAACCTTAACTGCTTCATGGTGTTGCCTTCATTTCTGCATCTCCAGCTTCTTCAGCCTTTCACTTCCCCCTACCCCCCCCCCCCCCGGAATTTTGCCGTGCTCGCCTTTAATCCCTCTTTTTTCTGCTCTCCTCTAAATGTTTTCGCAGCAGTCCCCTCCCCCTACCCCCCCCCCCTCTCTATCTCTCCCCCCTTGCTCCTCCCCCCTCTCTTACCTATATAGCCTCTTGTTACAGCAGTCCTTTTGCCCACTTCAGCAATTGTTTCTTGCTGTGGTTGTCCCACCTGATGACGAACGCTTGTGTTGCGCCCGAAACGTCGTGATTTAATTTATTTTATTTTATACTTACGTGACTTTACCGAAAGAACCAAAGAGTATGAATTAAATGAGGGTCACATGACATCCGGACCACCCTGCTCAGCAGGTTTGAGAGGGGAGATTGTTTCTGCAATCCACAGTGTTCCTGTACTTTTTAGCTTGTGTTCGATTTAAGATTCTGGATCCAACCAATGTATCTCTGTAATCCCTATTACAGCACTAAAACATGCTGGGCCATGTTTATTCAAATTTGGTTGATCCAAGCATATATTTGTTATGCCAATTTAACCTTAGCTCAATTCCATATCTACAGCTATAACTGTATGTATTTTTGCTTTTGATATAAATACAATTACTGATGTAGGAATCATTCAACGTTTGCAGCAAATGAAAATGTGTTACCATTTGAACAGATATTTCACGGAGTTGCTTTTGAGTATGTATTTATTTAATTAAGTCTCGTGGATTTATTCCAACATGCAACCACGATCATTATTAATGTCCTGTAGCTCCTATATATGCTTGGACATTTCCTTCATCCTAGCAGTCAATACATAAGTAAGCAGCAACTGTAAAGCTAAAGCACCTTTTGCTCAGCGAGTCAATTACTTGGTCATATGCCATAGCCACTCGTGCCTAATGAATCAATGGATTGGCCATGCCATAAGACACAGTGGCCAATGAACCAGGGGGTGTTATATCATTGTCCATTATCATTTGCTCTCAATGCTCTCTGATGTTACCAAAGAAATTGGAATGCACTTTGAAGTTACTGTAGAACAGTCTCAGCTGGCCGTAAACTCAATTTACTGCAAGCCAAGTAACATATTACAGGTATTTCAAATTCTCATGCTGAACGCAGCCAGTGGAAGTCATTTGATTCATTGTTATACAGCTGCCCTTCAATTACCTTTATTGGTCACACCGAGCATGAAAAATTCGACAGACCTCCAACTAATCACTGTCTGCCCTAAGTAGAATCTAGAGCCAGCCACGATTTCATTCCACATTGACTTCAAAGTGTAATCCTATTTCCTTGCCCACTCCATAGAACACAGAGACCATGCAACGATTTGAACCGATATAGATTTTGCTTTGTGTAGAGCAGAGCTTTAGGAACGCAAACTGATTGATATAAGGAAAGTAAAGCACAAACAAGGATTATTGGCCTTGTTTCTCTCTGCAAGGTAACACCAATCCCATTAAATAATTATAAAAATGCAAGTGGGTATCATATAAATGCTGCTATATTTCACAAAACGACTGTTCCTATAGGTAAGAGTTAATACAATTCCATTTATATTTTAAAATGTGTTCAAAGCCATGGATTTGACCACAAAATACACCAATTGCAGTAAATAACATCTGGTTTTGCCACAAATGACAAAGATCTTGGTCCTAAATAGTGATATAACTTTTTCAAGAACATTGAAATATAGGGGAAAACCCATACAACACAATGTCGCTGTTTCCGAATGTACTTTGATATTAGTGGATGCAGTGCACACCTTATATTTTAGCACTCCAGAAGTGCATTCTAATGATAGTGTGCATTGACATTTCAACATCAGCATCCTTACAAAGATGTGGATAGTAATTCTGCGTGGACTGTGAGATTGTCTGATGGTACGTTATGAAGTAAGACCTTTGACAGTGAAGCAGAAGGAAAACATGATCACTACAAATGAATAACTTGCACTTATAAATTGATCATTTGACCACTCCATATTATGGTTTACAGTGCATGGTAAGTCTGCTCTATATTTCACGTGACTAATTTTATTAAACCTCCATTTCATCACAACAAATATCACTGGAGAATAGTGGTATATGATTGAGACTTTGAATGTTCTATAAATATGCACAACATGTATATGAATACTATTTTAGTAGTCTTTTCCGGAATAAGTTGAAATACAAATTTCAGCTCTACATTAGTATATGGTAAAGTCAGCTTCCAACATTATGAATCTGAAGAGATATATACACAAGAATTCAAAAGCAGAAAGGTTAAGCAATGTAGATGAAATGCATTTACTTTTTTAAAAACTGTCAAATTCTGGAAATTTTCTGATAGAGTTAGGGACAGCTGTCTCTGAACAGCTGTCTCTGACCTTTAGAAGACAGATTAAAGGCTACCACTTAAAATGAAGATATACTATTCTTTTTTAATCCGTATTTCAGATGGAAGTTGACTCTTAATGTAATTTAAAGAAGAAATAATGTAAATCTTATTCTTATATAGTTAAATATAGCAGTCTTGAATAAATGATAAAAAAGCAATATGTGGTCAGCAAGATGTTACTTTTCTATTGATATACATTTTTTGTATAATACAAATGAAAGTTTATCTAGATATGGACTTGATTCGAAGCTTTCGTGACTGCAGGAATTAATCTTTGTTTTTTCGGTAAAGTCACGTATAAATAAGAGATAATAAAATAACGTAATAGCGTATGCCGTTTCGGTTGCAACACAAGCAGTTATCATCAGGTACAGAAGAGCTAAATTTACGAGAGAGAGGAAACACATAACCCCAGATGTATATACAGACACCCAAGTAGGGGGGATCTAACACAGATACAACAGGGGACACAGAGAGAAAAGTATACCAAACAAACAGGGTTTAGCAAAATTTGGAAACCATATAAAACAACACAGACGGTCGGTCAAAACACAATTAACGCATAGTCTGGTTGATTACGCTATTTCAACGATTGCTAAATTGTAAGTTAAGTGTGAAATTTTAAATACAGACCGCGCACACACACATAGACATCCAAGTAAAGCGAACCAGCACAGACATGTACACAGTGAAGTCGCCTTAAATACCTTACCTTCTCTTCCTATTTAAGGCGACTTCACTGTGTGCGTGTCTATGCTGGTTCGCTCTACTTGGATGTCTATGTGTGTGTGCGCGGTCTGTATTTTAAATTTCATACTTAACTTACAATTTAGCAATCTTTGAAATAGCGTAATCAACCAGACTATGCGTTAATTGTGTTTTGACCGACCGTCTGTGTTGCTTTATATGGTTTCCAAATTTTGCTAAACCCTGTTTGTTTGGTATGCTTCTCTCTCTCTGTCCCCTGTTGTATCTGTGTTAGTTACACCCTACTTGGGTGTCTGTATATACATCTGGGGTTATGTGTTTCCTCTCTCTCGTAAATTTAGCTCTTCTGTACCTGATGATGGCTGCTTGTGTTGCAACCGAAACGTCGTACGCTATTATGTTATTTCATTATCTCTTATTTATATGTATCTAGATATGCATAATACCTCCTTAAGTAAGTTTTCATATATATAATATTACCAACAACAAAACAACAGTTTATAGAATATATAATTGGATTTTAACATGGTTTGTATGGATAAGATTATTGATTGGGTTATACTGTATAAGATTAATATGGAACAAGTCAAATGAATTGTCACAGATGCAGCTTGATTTGAAGCTTTCGTGATTGCATTTGGCAATACAATGTTCACCTTTAAAAGGGTACCTGGTTATCATTTGTACATTTGCTTTTGTAAACAAGTAGAACATTACAAGAAAGCAGGGCATAAACAATTATGTATTATCAAATGGAATGTATTTAAATACCGCACTTTACAAGGTAAAAGGTATAGGTGCAGCCTTCAAATTAGATGTCCATGCTACTGCTGGTGGAAAGGGCCTCCAATAGGGAATGTTCCAAAGGAACCCTTCTTGAGGGTGTTTTGGTCTACTCTTCCATGCTGGCCAGACTGTCTTGCTGATGCTCAGCTGGAGGCGCCATGTCTCGCAGCGGTCAGCCAGCTCTGCGATATCACTGTTCAGAGTGTGCACTAGCTCTCAAAAAGTCCTAGCCTGGAATCCACAGCAGATATCGTCAGCGTATATTAATTTTCATGACTGGGTTTGTGGCAAGGTCATTGGTGTTGACGTTTTACAAGGCTGGAGCAAGCACGGATCTCTGAGGAATTCCTTGATCTTTCTCCTCCAGGCGCTTTGTCTTCTCACCACGTGCACCCGGAACTGCCTGTTAAGGAGGACGAGTTCAACGTCAGTCACCCATGCTGGGAGCAATCTTGCTACCTTCACAAGCAGACCGGTACACCAAATGGCTGAGGTCGAGGAAAACAGTGCATGTCTTGAGATTTCTTTGGAAGCCGATAGCGCCTCGGAAAGGTCTGTAGGCCTTCTCAACCACAATGTGTTGGGTCGGTATGGTCACAATGCTGCGTTGCAGTGCCTCACTATACTGCTCCCAGGTGGCCTTGAAAAAGATTCACTGATTCGTTTCGGAGCTTTTGATAATTGGGAGCTGGAGTCCAATGTGAAGCAGTGACGGCCTGCAGTGGCTGTGCAGGAAGTCATCCAAGACCTGGCACGATGCTGGCTCAGGGTGACTGTGTACTGATCTGAGCAGGAGAGTCATCGACTTTCCATCTGAAGGAGTGGAACGTGTCATCTTGCTTGGGGTTATGAATGAGAGCAAGATCGTTTTGCGAGGCCCAGTTTGCAATTTGTACACTGTTGGCATCTAATTTTGTGTAAACCCAGTCCGTGTGATCACTATTAAAATCTCAGACATGACATGGCTGGATGAATCACTCAGTAGAACTTGTTGGTCCCAGTTGACCCTGAGAGGCTCGTAGATATTGTATTTCCTACCTGAAATTGACCACCTGAATTACATCAATGGATGTCAGCTGGACAGCATCCGCAATGTCAGACTAAATGTATGTGGCTCAGCAATGCATTGGGTGTACGGCATATGACAGCAGGTTGATTCCACTAAACTTGAAGCATCCAGCTTCAATTGATGGGAGGTGCATCTATTGTAGACAAATAATGGCAAAAGCATTTTCATGAGCGATACCACTGATTAGGCTTCACTTGGCAGCTGACGGAATCTAACTGTTGAGTTGTAAGACTCGGAGTGCTGACCCAATAGCATGAAATCTGCAGGATTTTACATTGTCTGGGTGATTGGTTCTGATGATACCAGGATTCCTCGAATAGAAATTCTAAGAATTTGGTCACAGGGAATATAATTTGTTTCCCCGGTCTGAACTGGGTACGGATAGGTGGTGCGACGTGAATGCTGACCCATTGCCACCCAGTAGAAACTGGCCATGAGCCCACCCCTTGGGAGGAAGGCCATTTGTGCTTTTATCTAAAATGTGATTGTATTAAAAGTTGCCCTTTTGTTCCACCATTGTCACGTGAAGATCCGTTTTCTTAACACGAGGTATAGTAATATACAACTCATACTGTATCAGTGTATATACAGTAAAATAAAAAAGATATATGTTTTTGAGATTTGACGACTGCCATTTAGTATGGTATGAATAGATTATGCCAAAAATTGCAATGTTCATCCTTGTCACATCTAATAAAAGAAAGCCTCTCGCTTGAACCTATTGACAATGCTTTTTTTTTACTTAGTGACCTACAAGAACTTCTATACCTTTCTTCTCTGTTTTTGTCTGGAGTGAATTTCCACAAGATAAACGCATAATATTGTCATGGTAAATGTACATAATTTCATGAGAATTGGCTGGTAACGGGCCATCCAGGAAGAGCACAAACAGTGGGGAAAAGAGCTTAGGCTTTACTCCAAAACTAAAAACTCACGACTTTTCGATCGCAACACAAGAGGTCGTCATCAGGTGGTCAAAACGTCGTGAGTTTTGGGGTTTTTTTTACATTTATTTTATTTTTTATTACTTTGATTTTATTATTGTCCATCTACGTGACTTTACCGAAAGAACCAAACAATATGTGTATACTTAACATTTATCAAGCATGAGGTTTAATCAGAGATTACAATATTGAATTTGTGAAGCAAGTATCCAGTAAGACTTACACGTAATAATTCAGTATCCTGGTTGATTTGCCAGTATACTGAATCTCTGTATTTGCAATATGATACAAACTAATACAAATATTGCATTGATAATACAAATCTGTTATGCTGAGGCATTTGTATTCATAAAATCTTGCACAGCTAATATAAAGTCAGCGTAAAAAGAATTGTACAATTATCATGGCAACAATATGTGAAATGCATGTAATCTGCAGACGCTAATATAAGTTTAAAAAAAAAACCTAATTCGTCAGGAACTCTCTGCCTTCCACACTGGCCAGCCATCTAGAAGTGGCTGTACCCACACTGCTGATGGCTGTGACTCGGCCTACAGTGAGGGAAAAAAGTATTTGATCCCCTGCTGATTTTGTACGTTTGCCCACTGACAAAGAAATGATCAGTCTATAATTTTAATGGTAGGTTTATTTGAACAGTGAGAGACAGAATAACAACAAAATCCAGAAAAACGCATGTTAAAAATGTTATTAATTGATTTGCATTTTCATGAGGGAAACAAGTATTTGACCCCTCTGCAAAACATGTCTTAGTACTTGGTGGCAAAACCCTTGTTGGCAATCACAGAGGTCAGACGTTTTTTGTAGTTGGCCACCAGGTTTGCACACATCTCAGGAGGGATTTTGTCCCACTCCTCTTTGCAGATCTTCTCCAAGTCATTAAGGTTTCGAGGCTGACGTTTGGCAACTCGAACCTTCAGCAAAGGAGTTCTAATGATGTAGATGCTCACCCCGAGCCCTCATTACTTTGATTGTGCATTGTCTTTGAGCTGCACGCCTTCTGGCGTCATCTGGACGAGCACCAATTGGGTCGAGGCTCAAAAGAAAGCCGTCCCTTGGTGTGGACCTATCAGTTTCAAGGACAATGCATATATTATCATAGTATGTTTTTTGTTTGCATTTTGACTGCAGGTATTGTGGTTAATGCAGACATGAATCCTCGTAAAAAGGTTTCAGTTTTGTTGCCAGAAAAAAGGGGAAAAACCCTATTATTACATTTTGGTACTGGCAAAGGAGGTCTAATGACAAGTAGCCTTCTTCAGGTGAAGAAACAGGCCTGTCCAGAAGATAGCGCTTGTGTGAACACTGCCAAGCATGGACCGCGTCTTTTAAGCTGTGTGGGTGGAATTAACATATTAATTAGCATGTTATCCAGCCCCACCTCCGGAGCGGAGGAGGGTGGCGGCTGGGAATACGGAAAAATACCAAAGCAGAACAGCTAAGGTGCGCTGCTCTGTCCTGTGTTGCATTATAACTATGCTAAAAACTGGACTACTATACAATATTATACCTTCCAATCTAAACTACATGGTATAATATCATATCCATAGACAAATTCCACCTTTGAATTTTACAATGCGTTACTTTACACTACCCTATACATTAGACTATAAAATATTAGACTTGTAACATTACACTATGTCTTATTCTATGAACCCAACTATATACCACACTGCTGTATATTCACTATGCAATTACGATACTATATATTGCCTTATGAATTATGCTAAACATTACAATGTTATACTATTTATTATTATACCACATGCTATAAACCATACCATTAACCGTGGTGTGTGAGGTATTAAGAGGCAGTGCCAGCGAATGGAGGTCTGAAGGTCACCGTAAAATACAATCAATTAAGAACCGAAATGGTTTATAACATCTTTCCAATGGTTACTAAGCCAGAATCCATCTTCTCGGTTGAAATTGTCTCTGTGTTTGTATATGTGGATGGCCTCATGAACGAATCTCTCATGGTAGCCGGATGGCTTGCAGAGATCCTCCGTCTTGGAGAAGTCAATGTCATGTGAGCCCACTGAATTATAACAGTGATCTGCCACGGCAGAGGAGTTCGTCCTACCGTGTTTCAAGTCTGCTTTATGTTCACGGATGCGGTCCGAGATATGTTGTTTGGTTTCTCCAATGTAGCTGCTACCACAGAGGCAACTTAGTTTGTAAACGCCCAGGTACTGTATGTCTGGAACCACATCGTTGACAGACGGAACCAGATCACGGATTTTATGTACTGTGTTGAATCGGACCTGGATCTTGTGTTTATTCAGGATTTTGGAGCTATTTTTGTGACCCCCACAATGTAGGGTAAGGTGAGAGTTTTGAATGGCTCCTCAAGAGGATCCTTCTTCATGACTGGAGTGATGGCTTTGCGGATTGTGTAGTCGGAGTAACCATTAGCCTTGAGAGCTTGGTGTACGTGCTTGAGTTCACTGGCAATGTGTTCCTGGTCAGAAATGCATTGGGCTCTATGGTATAGAGTCTTGATGAAGGAGTTCTTCTGGGATGGATGGTGATGGGAATCCGGTTTTAAGTAGGCATCCGTATGGGTAGTTTTCCTGTAGACAGAGTGGCTCATTGAACCATCAGGTCTCCTTTTAATTAAGACATCCAAAAAGGGTAGCTTACCATCTTTTTCGACCTCCATGGTAAATCTGATGGCTGGCTGTATGGAATTGATGTGGTCGAGGAATTGGTCTAGAGCAGGCCGGCCATGTGGCCAAATGACAAAAGTGTCATCCACGTACCTCTTCCATGAGGTCGGGCGTAGAGTGGCAGTCTGGATGGCGTCAGTTTCAATTTTTTCCATGAACACGTTGGATACAACCGGAGATAGGGGTGAGCCCATTGGGATGCCCTCATTCTGTTTGTAGAAAGTTCCATTCCAGGTGAAGTATGTGTTGGTTAAGCAATGTCTCACCAGAGGGGGTACATCAGTATGCAGTCCTTTATGAGCCAAGTCTTCAATGGTTGCGATGGTGTCAGGTATCGGAACTTTGATGAATAAGGAAACCACATCAAAACTGACAAGCAGGTCGTCTGGGGACAGGGATATACTCTTGATTGTCGATACCAGGTGAATAGAGTTTAGTACCGCAGAGGTGGTTTTTCCAGTGAAAGGTCGCAGGATATCAGACAGAAAACGAGCCAGTGTGCAGGTGGGGGAGTTGATAGTGAAGACGATGGGACGAAGGGGTGTATCTTCTTTGTGTATCTTTGGAAGGCCATATACTCTTGGTGGTCTGGCCGCAGAAGGTTTCAACGAGAACTGTTTGGTTTGATCAATTAATGCTGTTGACTCAGAAATGATTTTGTTGGTTTTAGTAACTAGGCTGTTGGTGGGGTCTCGCTTGAACCTATTGATAATGCTTTTTTTTTTACTTAGTGACATATAAGAACTTCGATACCTTTCTTCTCTGTTTTTGTCTGGAGTGAATTTCCACAAGATAAACGCATAATATTGTCATGGTAAATGTACATAATTTCATGAGAATTGGCTGGTAGCGGGCCATCCAGGAAGAGCACAAACAGTGGGTGAAGAGCTTAGGCTTTACTCCAAAACCAAAAACTCACGACGTTTCGATCGCAACACAAGAGGTCGTCATCAGGTGGTCAAAACGTCGTGAGTTTTGGGGCTTTTTACATTTATTTTTATTTTTTATAACTTTTATTTTATTATTGTCCATCTACGTGACTTTACCGAAAGAACCAAACAATATGTGTATACTTAACATTTATCAAGCATGAGGTTTAATCAGAGATTACAATATTGAATTTGTGAAGCAAGTATCCAGTAAGACTTACACGTAATAATTCAGTATCCTGGTTGATTTGCCAGTATACTGAATCTTTGTATTTGCAATGTGATACAAACTAATACAAATATTGCATTATCATGGCAACAATATGTGAAATGCATGTAATCTGCAGACGCTAATGTAAGTTTTGAAAAAAAACCTAATTCGTCAGTAACTCTCTGCCTTCCACATTGGCCAGCCATCTAGAGGTGGCTGTACCCACACTCCTGATGGCTGTGACTCGGCCTACAGTGAGGGAAAAAAGTATTTGATTCCCTGCTGATTTTGTACGTTTGCCCACTGTACGTTTGCCCACTGGTAGGTTTATTTGAACAGTGAGGGACAGAATAACAACAGAATAATCCAGAAAAACGCATGTCAAAAATGTTATAAATTGATTTGCATTTTAATGAGGGAAATAAATATTTGATCCCCTCTCAATCAGAAAGATTTCTGGCTCCTAGGTGTCTTTTATACAGGTAACGAGCTGAGATTAGGAGCACACTCTTAAAGGGAGTGCTCCTAATCTCAGCTTGTTACCTGTATAAAAGACACCTGTCCACAGAAGCAATCAATCAATCAGATTGCAAACTTTCCACCATGGCCAAGACCAAAGAGCTCTCCAAGGATGTCAGGGACAAGATTGTAGACCTACACAAGGCTGGAATGGGCTACAAGACCATTGCCAAGCAGCTTGGTGAGAAGGTGACAACAGTTGGTGCGATTATTCGCAAATGGAAGAAACGCAAAAGAACTGTCAATCTCCCTCGGCCTGGGGCTCCATGCAAGATCTCACCTCGTGGAGTTGCAATGATCATGAGAACGGTGAGGAATCAGCCCAGAACTACACGGGAGGATCTTGTCAATGATCTCAAGGCAGCTGGGACCATAGTCACCAGGAAAACAATTGGTAACACACTACGTCGTGAAGGACTTAAATCCTGCAGCCCCCACAAGGTCCCCCTGCTCAAAAAAGCACATATACATGCCCGTCTGAAGTTTGCCAATTAACATCTGAATGATTTTGAGGACAACTGGGTGAAAGTGTTGTGGTCAGATGAGACCAAAATGGAGCTCTTTGGCATCAACTCAACTCGCCGTGTTTGGAGGAGGAGGAATGCTGCCTATGACCCCAAGAACACCATCCCCACCGTCAAACATGGAGGTGGAAACATTATGCTTTGGGGGTGTTTTTCTGCTAAGGGGACAGAACAACTTCACCGCATCAAAGGGACGATGGACGATGCCATGTACCGTCAAATCTTGGGTGAGAACCTCCTTCCCTCAGCCAGGGCATTGAAAATGGGTCGTGGATGGGTATTCCAGCATGAAAATGACTCAAAACACACGGCCAAGGCAACAAAGGAGTGGCTCAAGAAGAAGCACATTAAGGTCCTGAAGTGGCCTAGCCAGTCTCCAGACCTTAATCCCATAGAAAATCTGTGGAGGGAGCTGAAGGTTCGAGTTGCCAAACGTCAGTCTCGAAACCTTAATGACTTGGAGAAGATCTGCAAAGAGGAGTGGGACAAAATCCCTCTTGAGATGTGTGCAAACCTAGTGGCCAACTACAAGAAACGTCTGACCTCTGTGATTGCCAACAAGGGTTTTGCCACCAAGTACTAAGTCATGTTTTGCAGAGGGGTTAAATACTTATTTCCCTCATTAAAATGCAAATCGATTTATAAAATTTTTGACATGCGTTTTTCTGGATTTTTTTGTTGTTATTCTGTCCCTCACTGTTCAAATAAACCTACCATTAAAATTATAGACTGATCATTTCTTTGTCAGTGGGCAAACGTACAAAATCAGCAGGGGATCAAATACTTTTTTCTCTCACTGTATTTCAGGAATATTTTGATGTGTTTTTCCTGGATTTTGTTTGCACAGTCACATAATCAATTTAATGTTTTCTTGTTCATGTTTTAATTTTTTGTTTGTTGCGGTTGCACCCGATTCAAGAGCCGAATGGCTCACAGGGCTATACCAAATAAATGGAACTAAATGGAACACTCAAGCGCTGTCTTCTGGACAGATCTGTTTCTTCACCTGAAGAAGGCTACTTGTGCTGTGGCCGAAACGTCGTGAGATTTTTATTTTATGTTTTATTTTTATTATTTTAATTCCATTCTACGTGACTTTACCGAAAGAACCAAGAAGATCAATCCCTGCAGTCACGAAAGCTTTAAATCGAAAAATAGGCAATCTTTACTATTTTCAGTTTATATCCGCTGGCTGAGATTGTGACGCCGAGATCTTGACCCTCTAAATATGACTCTTCAAGTATCAGTATTATCTTCAAATTTAAATGTTACATTCTGTGCTCCACAAGCATTTTTCTGAAATTAGTAGAGTTTGTTCCTTTAAATGTGGACATTTGAGTCGAGCAAGCATATTGACCTTCCTGTACTCCTTGTTTCAGACATAGTGTGCAATTCAAATGTTAAATTGGCTGGAAGCTAAAGTGGCACGTCCTGTACACAGTGGACGTCTTGCAACACTCTGAGAGCTGACTGGTGCTCGCCGAAACTTCATCTTCACCCACTCGGGAAAACCGCCTGCCTAAATAGATTTTTATTGACAAACCTAACAGAGGACCCGTGGGGTTCTCCGACGTGTTTACAGGTTGTACCATGTGCTGTACGGTAAGATGTCTGCAAGCTTCTTCAGAAAACTAAATTCTGAATGCCTAGAAATCTGAAAATGATTCTCTCAGCGTGAGCAGTGAAATGTGAGACCATGCCGAAAAAACACGTTTCAACCAGATAACAGATCGGAGAGATATACAGCACAACTGTGAAAATCTAAACAGTAGCTGTCCCGTTCTTTATTTTATCTGCACCCATGATGCATGCAGCAATCTCACGCAGTGCATCTGTTCTAGTGAGGCCATCTGAGCCTGTGGTAGTGCTAGTCCCTTGGCTCCCCTGAGCAGATTTATTTTTGGTTGCAGCAAGTGTCCAAAAAACATTAGATGATGAACAAGCTACATAACTCAACGTACTGTATCACACTGCTCAGCTGCACAGCTTAAGCAAGTAGTCCGGTATTGGGGAGCATCCATTGTTATAATGGGCATGTTCCATATTGTATGAAAAGTGTCCCCTAATGGAAGAACCGCGTTATAGCGAAAATCCATTGTGTGAACATATGTTTAGCGAGAACGTACTGTACAGTCAAATTCCGGAATACACCGGAGGGAAGGGGGGTGCTCCAGTTCCATCTATCCGGGGTCCCAACCAGGGATTCCCTCGTTTATCCTGGGGGAGTGACCACGGACAATACCAGATAACGGGAAGAATTTGCTGAATAACTCTATGAATCTGTGCTCTCTTGCCGAGATATTTAGAAGTGCCCCGCCTACCCGTGAGACATGTGACAAAAGGCAGGGGTGTGGGACCCTCGAGGGCGTTTTATGACTAAGTTTATGTCATAGAAAGAGATCATAATCAATAGGCGCCTGTCCCGTAGGCACGAGTCCTATGCGGTTTCTCCTAACATTAGATTAATAGAAAACACGAACGAGTACCAAAACAATGCAGTGCAGGAAGCACTGAATCGGCATTTGCACCTATAATTGATTTGGTGGCACGAGGCAGTCCTAGGATCAGTTCATCCACTTTACGCCTGATAACTCCAGATATTTGGAAGAGTTTTTTTAAATACAGTATCTCGATTTATTCGTGGTCTCAACTCCGCATAATTGGAAGGATTTGTCAAGTAACTTAATTTAATTGTGGTCTGGACTCCGGATATTTGGATGGCCATGAACCCAGTTATTTGAAAGAGAGAACCTGATTTTTTCAACCCCTGGATGAACAAATTCATTCATAATTGGGTCACGAATAAACGGAATTTGTACGTGTGTCATTCTAATTTTCTATTAAGGAGCATTAACCTCTGATTTGGGATGCCCCATAATGTTTTGGTTTGGTCTTCGAAAAAGACCCATTCCTTTCTCATTGTACATTTTAAATGGTCGAAAGCGATGGTGTCGTGGCATCTCTTCAGAGAAGTGAGCGACTCGATCAGATGAACGTTCTTGTATCGAAGTCTGTTAAAAGATCTAATGGTTGTGTTAAAAGCCTCCCCGTAGAGGCGGTAAAATCTTGACTTAAAGCTTTCGTGACTGCAGGAATTCATACTCTTTGGGTCTTTCGGTAAAGTCACGAAGATAGAAAAAAATCAAGAAGTTTCGATTGCAACACAAGCAATCGTTATCAGGTGAAAAAATACAGCAGGCGGACTGCTGATCGAACCGTCATGATTTACATGTATTATTTTTATATCTACATGACTTTACCGAAAGACCAAAAGAGTATTAATTCCTGCAGTCACGAAAGCTTTTAGTCAAGATTCATCAACATATAATTGAGAAACTGTGACACACTGATAGCAGCATTGATGCAGTGACAGACAACTGTAGACAAAATGTTTTCTTAGCATTAGCCAAACAAATGGATTCCTCAGTAATATATGTGGAGAGTCCACATAGATAGTTCCCAGAGACAACCTTTGCAGCAGTGAGCATTGGTAACTATACTATGCCGACAAGTGCTAATTATGATTGAACTGGTCCATGAATTTTGATTTAAAGCTTTCGTGACTGCAGTAATTCATATTCTTAGTTTTTTCGGTAAAGTCACGTTTTATATATATTTTGTTATTTTGTTGTTTCTCTTCAACGTGACTTTACCGAAAAAACTAAGAATATGGTCCATGAATGTCAATCACTGCTGCTGTCAGTTGGTCACATTTTCTCAAACATATTTGATGGTGATCTAAGACAAGAGGATTGCAATGCACTTATTTAGGAAATGTTGATATATATGTTTTCATATGCACAAATTAGTGTGTGCTTTTAACACTGCTATTGGATGTAGAAACAAAAAATATAATGTATTTAAAATAAAACCTCACGAAATAAAACAATAATCGAAGCAAAGAAAAGCATTCATTTCAAATATAAATCCTTAGAATAGCAGTATCTACTCTAAACCTCTGGGGCGCTCAGACCTTACTGCATGTGGCTCAGCTGAAAACTCAAGGGTGACCATGTGCCCTGGCACGTGCCTAATCTCATCACATGCATTACAAATGATATGTTTCCACTGCGTCAAGCAATGTGGTTAATTCAATGGATGGCATTCATGGTACTCATTTTCTACTAAGAGATGCAGTTGAAAGTACTGTTGCTGTACTGATACAAGTAGATACATCATAGATCTCTCCTGTGTATCCACGTATAAAACAAATATGTTTAGTAACATCAGCTTATTGACTTTCCAGACCGGTATGATCCAGCGGCATTTGGTCAAGCAAGCATTCTCTTGACTGGTTTTGACCCATCCGTTTTTTAGAACAAATGTTGCAACAAATTCATAGAAATAAATGTTCATGCCTGTAAGTTAAAATTTTAATATGTTATGTTTACTAATGTAATACATTCGGGACAGATGCGCCTTAATAAAACTGATAGATTAAAAAAATAAGTAAATGTGTTCATCTCAAGTTATTTTTCATTATCCAGCTCAAAAGTAGCAAATTTCATCTACTTTATGAGAAAATAATATGAATCCAATTGGCTGTGAAGGTGCGTTCATTATCGACTACAATTTCCACATTTGTGTTTTTTTTTCTATTGTAGCGGCTGGCAT
The DNA here is from genome assembly GCF_048934315.1 of Petromyzon marinus. Taxonomy (NCBI): domain Eukaryota; kingdom Metazoa; phylum Chordata; class Hyperoartia; order Petromyzontiformes; family Petromyzontidae; genus Petromyzon; species Petromyzon marinus. Next base: position 11,828,565 of record NC_133671.1, read on the forward strand.
GAAGATTGGTGTAATTTCGATTTAAAGCTTTCGTGACTGCAATGATTCATCTTCTTTGGTTCTTTCGGTAAAGTCACGTAGAATGAGAATAAAATAATAAATTGATAAAATAAAATATTGTGTGTTATTTTATTTTATCAATTTATTATTTTATTCTCATTCTACGTGACTTTACCGAAAGAACCAAAGAAGATTGGTGTAATTGTTTGTGAAACAACAGCTTTAAAACAAACATGCGGGACACAGACGACTGCATGACCCTTGTAGACAGGAGGCAGTCTTTGAGGCAGATTAATTATATATACCATTCCTGGCTATATAAATAAGGCAAGTCAGCTTCCAGACAATTGTAGCACATGAAAGCGATTCATGCAGAGTGATGCTTAACAAATATGTCGTTTAAAAATCGGAGGCAAACATTTGCAGAACAGAGATGCCGCGACACCAAGGTAATACCGATCGCCTTTACACTCACTTCTCCTAATGCTAAACTGATCTTGTTCAGGGCCGGCCTAGCCCTGCCATCTCTAGCCCCGCCCACTTACCCTTGGGTTGTACTCATCTAAAACCTATATAACCTCTGGCTGCAGTAGCTCTATCGCTATATTTCTTCCTGCCTAAGCAGTCCGCCTGCTGTATTTTTTCACCTGAAGACGATTGCTTGTGTTGCGATCGACACGTCGTGATGTTTTTAAAATTATTTTTCTATCTACAGTACGTGACTTTACCGAATGACCCAAATAATATTTGCAGAACAGTTTATTCTGGAGATGGCTCATACTGGAAGAATATTTATTTTTTCGAAACATCAGCAAGGAGTGCCACTATCTTTAATAGGGGCAAAATGAAAATAGTTTTGTAACTGGATATGAGAGATTAGGAAAGTGGGCTTCATTCCAGTAATTATCCAACTCCATGCAATGAGCGTGCTGTAATTCCTACTTTAGTCATGTAATGAGCAATGTGTGAATGGAGAAAAGGGTCATGCGTAGAATCGGAGAAGGCAGCAGAAGAAGGAACAGACCGCAGTTGATGAGGTTGCTGGACGAGGTGATGAGCGCGACAGGTTTGACTCTTCAAGCTCTGAGCGAGAGATACTGTATGAGAAAGGCGCTGATGTCTCCAAAGGACATTTTCGATGTGATGGTACAAGGTGACATGGTGATGCTTTGGTTATAGTATTTCCCAAGTTATGCTTGGTATCCAGTATTTTGTTACCGAAGCATACTCATAACAGTATGGCAATCATAGATACAATCCTGTATGTATTCGTAAAAGCAATACAAAAAGGTGACGCCGGTTCATGTTCAGTCGACTGGCTCGCAAATTCAACCTTGCGATTGGCTGATATTCGAAACGTCAAACCTGATTGGCTAGGCTGAGCGTCCGCTGGAGCAATTCCAAAGTAAATTGTGGCTGAATAATCTGAACATATATTTTATTTTATTTTTCTCTCATCTGCATAGCACAGGTGCAGCCTTGCAATGATGCCACTGCAGGTGGGGTGACCACAATGGGAGGAGGTCAACAGAGTCCCCCCTCGAGGGTAGTTTAGCCTGCTCTTCCACACTGGCCAGATGCCTTGGAGAAGGTAGGTGGGTGTACCCACACTTCACCCCACTGCACGTTCGCTGCCCACTAAATGGTGTTACCCATTTATACTGCTGGATGAACAGAGGAGGGAAGGATTTTAGAAACTATCAACGGTCACGTAAGGAGATCGAACCCAGCTACTGCTGGATTGCAAGTCCAATGCGCTATTACACCAATAGCAGCACCCCATGTGCATACGGTAGTGCAATTGCTTAATGCATTGCGTTAATTTGCATATCCTGGTGTATAATGCAAGAACTTATCTGGATAAAACTGTTATTGATCTGGGGTAGTCCCTTTAGTGAATTTGATGCTCAAAGATGAAATCCCCATCTCGAAGAGTTATTTGCATTTTTTTCTCAAAGCACTCATTCACAAGACACTTAACCTCATTATCAATGGAAAAATTGTATTCCGACAAATGAATGTATAGCTGTGAAAACATGTCACTCACTGGGAGTTGTGTCTGAATACAGTTTACTTCAAAATGTTTGCTATTTTCTATGATATATTTTTCTGATTATATATTTGTTTTATTTTCAACTTTGTTGTCAGTACACATGCAAAATAATAACATCACAATCAAGATTATGCTTTTTTATGTGAATTCATCTGTTCCTAGGGAATGTGGTCCTTGTTCTTCAAATTGTGGACCTCAAACTAAATGTTCACGCTTAGTTATAACACCACTTCTCCGATATTAACGTACAGATTTTTTTCATCACCAACATATACCCAAGATGAGTTTATCATGTATCCCATGAATTCCAAACAGGTAGTACGCATTTGTGTTGTTGTTGCTTTTAGAAGAGTAATTTTTTTTTATATATATATTTCAACATTGGTCCTTCTCAATGGTGATTTTTTTTTCGTGATACTGTGTTGGCCGTGGTGCACAAACACACGTGACAAAAACAACACAATAAATGGCAATGGCACCTCTTCATTGCAGAGATATCCCTCTCTTATGATCTCTTTTGTGAAGTACTATAGGAATTTTGCCTCAAACGTTTTCTATTATTTTAAATATTCTTATTATTAATGGGTCCTTTTCAACAACATTAATTAATGGTATCTTGATATAACCCAATACATACTTCTGACTGTGTACCATTAGTGTTTTCAAAGCTTTTGTTACTTGTGTATGGTTTCATACTGAAGTGTAATCAACCGGCGATGCATATAATCAACATTTAAAGATAATTCATCATAGTCTTGGAATCATTTACTTTTATATTTACTCAATCCCTCTGACACTATTGGGTTTTTGAATTTTATATATTTTCCTTTTAGCGAATTCACTGGCTTTATAAATGCCTCACTTGATCCATGCCATGCTCACTGCTCTGGTGTTCACCCTGCACTGGTTTACTCAACTGTTAAGAATACTGCACAGCTTTGCTTGATAAATTCAGTAACATGACAGTTTCATTTCTCCTGGGCGCTTTATTAAACATTTGTCCTCACAAGCCTGATAGAAGAAAGCAATGCTAAATAAGGTTCGAAAGCGAACAGTGGTTGACAAATGACTGGGTTAAAACTCTTATTAATAATTTTCCACAAAGTGACAGCCACATTCACACAACAAATCAAAATCCTTGCATTTAGGCACATGCAATTCTTTATGTTTTGCCGCATATTCTAAATATCCTTAATTGGCTTAAATACATTATAGGAGTGTGGTTTAACATTAACGTACGTACATGTTAGAGTGCATATTAATGTACTCTGTATGGGAATAATGTTATCAGAAATTGGTATGACGAATGCAATGTAGTTACTTATGAAAGCACATACTTTTGCCCTTTGATTACAGCATGAAGGTGTTCACTTTTATTTTAATTCGTATTTTAATGTATCGTTTCCAAAATAGCGAGCTCGCTCTTTGTAAATGGAGAGTGAGAACGCTCGTTTGGGGGCACCACGGTAGTGATATATCAACTACCTCGCCAGATATACAGGAGGTCGTGGGTTCGATATTGACCCTGACGCGTTTATATTTGGAGTTTGGATGCTCTCCCCTAAGTTGCGTGCATTTTTCTAAATTTTTTCCCATCCATATTTAAAAACATGCATTTAGAGTATTTGGCTGCCATAAGTTTCCACATGATGAGTCACTTCGTTGAGCTATAATTTGTGACCAGGTGGCTTCTGAAAAAAAGATATATATCTGAGTGGTCCTAACCTGGTAAAAAAATGTTAGTTGAATCGCTAATATAAGATTTGTATTCACACAAATTGTAAGGTTACTTCTTAGGTACCATAGCGTCTTCTGGTGCTTGGCTGCGCTTGTTTCATAAACTGTAGCACATGAGAGGAACGGTGGCCAGTAAAATACACATATGCATGTTTCCCTTCCTCATTTGAGCTGCCAGCAGCAATGTGTCCATTTTAAGCTGTATCTATCTTCGAATGTTCTGACTGGGCATAGAGGCTCTATTCAAGTGTGACACGGTCCACTTTCCGCTGTGGCTATTTTATTTTATTTAAGGCTCAAAGTAGGACACATTGTTTCCCTCCTCCACGTTATCTACAATTACCAATACAGTAATTTATTCTGATAGTTGTGGTACAGTTGTGGGGGTAACGTGAAGTAGCTGTATTTAATACATACACAATAAAAAATGTTAGTACATGTTTCCCGATATTATATTTTGCAATATGTCATTTACAGGTTATATATTGGGCAATTTATAATGCATATATTTTCAGAGCATATTTGTTTGCACGTTCATCACAAGTACTTGTGGTTAATGCAGACTTGATTCCTTGCAAATATTATCTATTTGTTATTTGAACATCTTAACACCTGTTTTATTGGCAGAAAGGATAAAACATTTTCTTATTTTTTCGTACTTTTGATCCTGCCAAAAAAGTCAGATGATATAGCTGCACACCCCGAGCTATAAATGCTCTCATACGTATGTAGTGGATTCAACTGAGATACTCTTCAACTCGGAGGCAGTGTATTCTATTCTTGAACACAGCAGGACAACTTAACACGACGACCTAGGGTGGTGACCACCCTCGCTAACGACGTAACAACTGCTAACGCGGTCCGGGGCTAACAGCATACTGCCCGGACCACGTGCTTGAAGACTCATGAACCGTAGAACGTAGACGAAGGGTTTCTTCCCTGGTATGGACAGCCAAGAGCCCTCTCAGGATTTGGCTTATATTCTCTCCAGCGTGGCCAGCTCCACCCATGGCCACGCCTCCCTTCCAGAACCTTCACGAAGAACATCGGTTGAATTACGTGACCCTCACAGCCCCCTCCTCGGGGGCCCCTCTGTTGCCTTAATTGTTCACGTGTCCACCCGGGTCACATAGACTGTCATGGCCTTACCCGACCTTCCCTTCGGGTTGGCACACACCCTGCCCGCTAGGGCTGGTACTGTCCTTACAGCCTGGTAACATCCATTGATGTCATTACCCGCACGCCGTGCCCCTCTAGGACCGGTACTGCACCCACAGCATGGTGACATCTATAAAGTCACTACACGTGCATTGTTTTTGTACTGTTCACCTTTTGGCCTTCTCCGTTATGACACTGGTGAGACTGGGCCATAAAGAAGGCTGTCTCTGGTGTAGGCCAATCAGTTTGAAAGACAATGCACATATTATCAGAGCATGTTTGTATGTTCACCACAAGCACGTGCGGTTAATGCAGACGTGATTCCTTACAAAATGTATCCATTTGGTGTTTTAATATTTTAACACCTGTACTATTGCCAGAAAGGTTAAAACATATTTTCATATTGAAATATTAGTAACTTTAACATGCACGATATAGGGTAAGGTGGTATTATTGCATATACATATGTATGTTTTAGAGGTAATTTTCTCATTCAGAAAATATTGTTCATGTTATTTTAATATTTTATATATTTTACAATATGTGAAGAGTGCTAACATCTCCAATGGTGTTATACTACCGTGTAATGCGCAGTATTAAAATATAATGTAATTCAATGGTGGCATGCGGATCTTATGGAAGCAAACTTTCTTCACGGGAATTAAATATTGGCTCACACTATAGCTCTATCACAACACATCCTGCACCCACTGACTACATTTTATGAAATGAAACTGAGTGATTTATATTTAACTGGAAAACGTGTCTAACAAAGATTTGGCTTCAGAATAAACTCTGGTCGTTTGCTGTAGGCCTTTCTTGCACCCTATTGCCATTCTCAAAACTGCCTAAATAAGTATTGACTTAAATCTTTCGTGACGGCAGGAATTCATATTATTTGGGTCTTTCGGTAAAGTCACGTAGATAGAACAACACGACGTTTCAATCGCAACACAAGCAATCGTCATCTGGTGAACATCACAGCCAGTTATGACCTAAACTGAGGAGAAGTGACACCAGCACACAATGGCCTACACTTTCAAAGAAAGTCACGGGATCTCTAAGGGTGCACTTTGAAGCAGACGGTGCATATTTAGGGATACAAATGCGCCCTCAATATTCACGAGCGTGGCCGCTGAGCCCAACCTGGGAATCTTTGGAACAAGTGGAAAAAATGTGGCACTGCCCCAAGGAATAAGGAAACATCTGTAGTACCCTGTTATCTAGCTATTAAGCCATTATTAACACGAATCTGAGTATCAAATGTCAACTGAGACTGCACGCTAACCTCCCTTGTACGTAGCATGCGTGCATTCCCAGCAGAAGACGCAGGCTCATTTGCATATACTCCCATGTTAAGTTAATTACCCGAGGTTATACAATCAAGTGTTTAATTTAAAGCAATGTGAGATCCCACTGAGATATAATACTGCATTAAATGTGCTTGCACGATACAACACTGGCATTAAATCATATAACTGAAATAGAGGGAAATGTCCTACTAATGTAATACAGCCGAACTCCAAAAATCTGTCCTCCAATAATCCCAGGATCATAACATTCACGGTGCCCCCACAATGTGGCAACTCCTGTAATGTAGCGGCAAAAAAAATCCTAAACTCCTGGATTTGGGTCTTTTTTTTGGAAGGTGTTTACAAAAAAACTCCTGTAATCTGTAAAAACTGAGGATCATAGTGTTTAATTCCTTCCAAAAAATGTCTGAGGCGTCTTGATGGGAATTATGTTTTGCTTAATGCAATGGGTTACAAAAAAACTGGCGGCTTCATTGAAGACGCCTGCTGAGCTTAAAATATGTATATAATTCCCCACATGGTTGCCATGACGATACAGAGAGAGAAACACATGTTTGCAGCGCTATAAACACGTGTTTTCTCTCTCCGTGTCACTGAGATACACAGAGAGAGAGAAATGGAGATACATAGACACAGACGGCGATGCAGTGGTAATATTGGAGAATGATTTACATGCTCCATGACTTCTAATATATGCTAATTTTTTGCAGGATATTGGAGTCACGCAGCTACAAACATCTATATATTCTGTTATTTTGCAACGTGATTTTTTTTGTGATATTGCGGTGTGCCACTGATTACAGGCCCCATGACACCCTCCTCCCATCACGTGGATCACTGAAGTTCTCATATAGTGTAAGGCCCTCTCAATAACGCTTGTATAAAATAATGAGTAATTAATGTTTGCACTGTAACTATTAGATAATTTACGTCAAAAAACACTATGCTTACCCATAATATGATGATTTGTATGATGTAATCAATTAACTATAATATAGTTGTGTTGATTAAATACTATTTAAAAACTACTGTATTTTACTAATTGTAAGTATGTTAGCAGACTTTCTATCTCATTAGACCTCCTTTGCCAGTACCAAAATGTAATAATAGGATGTAAAGAAAGCCGTCCCTTGGTGTGGACCAATCAGTTTCAAGGACAATGCATATATTATCATAGCATATTTTTTCGTTTGCATTTTGACTACAGGTATTGTGGTTAATGCGGACATGAATCCGAGTAAAAAGGTTTCAGTTTTGTTGCCAGAAAAAAGGGGAAAACCCCTATTATTAAACTTGCTATCTGGTTTTGAATATGGAATTAACACAATGACAGCCATTTAGAATTATCAGCACATGATGATAATGTCATGTGAGTAATCTGTAATGGAGTTGTTATGGATGGTGGGTGATGGTGGATGGCTGAGAGGAATGGGCTATTCGCATAGGAAATATTTTTCGTTTCCTAGAACAGAATCATTATTTGCTGACAACAGCTTAATCACTTTCACTTATGAAAATGCACTTTAAAATAAGTGCAGAGAGCCACCAAACTGAGCAGATAACTTATGCAAAGGATAAAACATTGCAGTGTGTATTAAAAGTAATTTTATTAACTTCAAAGAACACACAAACGCATTATACAAATCATTTTTAGATACCAGGAGAAATTAAATTTCTAAAGCGTTCACGCAGCGCTCCCTTCCCCCTACCTCCACCCCCCTCTCTCCGAGTTTACTTCTCCGCCGCATTCCCAGCTATCTCGGCCTCCCATTTTCAGCCCTGCCCAATTCCCCCCGTCCAGCTTCACGTTCCCTCTCATAGCGTCCACGCAACGCTCCCATAACCCTACCCCCCTCTCTCTCCCCCTTGCCCCTCCCCCCCTTTCTTACCTATAAAACCTCTTACCACAAGATCTCTCTCCCACTTCAGCAAAAACAATTCTTGCTGTGGGTATCCCACCTGATGATGACTGCTTGTGTTGCAATCGAAACGTCGTGATTTATTTTATTTTGTTCCTACGTAACTTTACCGAAAGAACCAATGAGTATGGATTCCTGCAGTAATGAAAGCTTCAAATCTAGATTGAACCGCCTCTACGGGGAGGGTTTTCACACATCTGTTAGAGCTTTTAACAGACTGCGAGACAAGAAGGCTCACCTGATCGAGTCGCTAACCTTTCTCAGGTAATACCGATCGCATTTACACTCACATCTGCTGCTGTCACTTCTCCTAACGCTAAACGGATCTTGTTTAAAGCCAGCCTATCGCTAATCTCAGGGAGAATAAGATTGCTCCGATTTGAACTTGATTATTTAGACAAGACTCTCTTACAATCACACTTAAAATTAACAGATAAAATGTCCACTTCTGATTGGGACCATGTAGATAACATGACAGTCTCCTCTGCTAATTCAATTTCAACCAAATGTAAAGTTAACTTGATCGCTAAATTCAACCTCCTGTCAAAAAAGAAGCCAGAGCCACACGTAAAAAAGTTAGATGTTAACAACATTGTCATCAATTAGAGTAACATCCCAATTTCTGACAGCCTAAACTCGGTACTAGCTAAAGGGTTGAATTTCGCAGTCACCCCTAAACATATCCCAGTGGATGATATAATTTCCCAGGTCGACGTAGCCCTCAAAGGCTTGAGACGCATCGCGACAGACGTTGCTAGATCTGATATTACCACCATCCTTAAACATGTTAAGAAACCCATTAGTAACATTTGCAAAAACGAGCGCTCTGAACTCGCAAAATTGAAAAAGAGAGATGACAGCCATCCTCTTGGCTGACAAGGGCAATGCTACTGTCATCATCAATAAAACCACATACAACAACAATATCCAGGACCTTTTTAATGATGGCAGTTACACCAAAATCAACAAAGATCCTACTAACCGCCTGGCTACAAAAACCAACAATATCATTACTAGTTCGACTTCTCTAATCGAACCATTCAAACGGATCTCCCTAAAACCTTCTGCTACTAGACAACCCAGATTCTATGGTCTTCCTAAAATCCATAAAGAAGGTACTCCACTTCGGCCTATCGTTTCCACTATCAACTCACCTACCAATAAACTGGCCTGTTTTCTGTCTGACACCTTGCTTCCATTCACAGGCAAGACTATCTCAGCAGTATGAAACTCAGCTCACTTGGTCTCTCTAATCAAGGGCGTTTCACTGTCCCCAGATAATTTGCTCGTCAACTTTGATGTAGTTTCTCTGTTCACCAAGGTTCCTGTACGTGACACCTTAGCAATAATTGAAGACTTAGTCCAACATGGACTGAATCCTGATGTACCTACTCTGGTAAGGCACTGCCTTACCAACACTTACTTCACCTGGAATGGTACTTTCTACAAACAAAATGAAGGTACCCCCATGGGTTCCCCCTTATCACTAGTGATAGTGAATGTTTTCATGGAGAAATTTGAAACAGATGCCATCCAGACATCCACCCTACGTCCTTCCTTGTGGAAGAGATATGTAGATGACACTTTCATCATTGGCTACATGGCCTGCCAACATTGAACCAATTTCTCAACCACATTAATTTCATACACCCATCCATCAAATTCACCATGGAAGTGGAGAAGGATGGTAAGCTACCATTCCTGTATGTTTTATTTGAGAAGATACCTGATGGCTCGTTGGAACAATCTGTCTACAGGAAAGCCACCTACACAGATTCCTATCTGAAACCTGATTCCCACCACCATCCAGCACAGAAGAACTCCCTCATCAAAACACTGCACCATAGGGCCCACTGCATTTTATTACCAACACCACCTAGTCAGTGAATTGGCACACGTACACCAGGCCCGCAAGATGAATGGGTACTCGGACCGCATTATTCGCAAAGCTGTTTCTCCAACCATACATAGCAGGCATTACCAAAAATATTTCCAAAATCTTAAACAAACACAAGATCCAGGTCCGATTCAGTACAGTACACATAATCCGTGATCTATTCCCATTTGTGAAGAATGTCATTCCTGACATGCAATATCCTGGAGTCTACAAACTAAGTTGTACCTGCGGCAGCAGTTACATTGGGGAAATGAAACGACATGTCTCGGACCGTGTCCGCGAACACAAGGCAGATCTGAAACACGGCAGAACAAATACCTCTGCCGTAGCTGTCCATTGTTATAACGCTGTGGGCTCACATGATATTGTGTTTTCAGAGGCCAAGGTACTCTGCAATCCTTCGAGCTACTATCAAAGGTTTGTTCATGAAGCAATCCAGATATATAAACATAGACATTACTTCAACCGAGAAGATGGATACAAATTGAGCAATCATTGGAAGGATGTTATTAACCAGGTAAAACCCTGCTTTCTATCATATCTGCTGGGTCCGGGTACTAGCCTATTTTTCCGAGTGAACTTCCCCCCCGAATCCCCAGCTCTCTCGGCCTCCCACTTCCAGCCACGCCCAATTCCCCGCGTCCAGCTGCACGTCCCTCTCCTAGCGTCCACGCAGTGCTCCCCACCCCCTACTCCCCCTCTATCTCCGAGTTAACTTCCACCCCGCATCCCCAGCTCTCTCGGCCTCCCATTTCCTGCCCTGCCCAATTCCCCCCGTCCAGCTTTATGTTTCCTCTCCTATCGTCCACGCAACGCCCCCCCCCCTCTCTCTCCCCCCTTGCCCCTCCCCCCTTTCTTACTTATATAGCCTCTTACCACGGCATTTCTCTCCCACTTCAGCAAAAAAAATGTTTCTTGCTGTTGTTTTCCCACCTGATGATGATTGCTTGTGTTGCAATCGAAACGTCGTGATTTATTTTATTTTATTCCTACGTGACTTTACCGAAATATTAATTCCTGCAGTCAAGAAAGTTTTAAGTCAAAATTGTTTGTTTTGTTCTTGAAGTTGAATACTAGTTTACTCTAACCATGTGTAATTCCAGCCTAACTTTAGTAGTCTCGGGGTTTAAAAACCTTGTGCAATGAGAGTTAGATTTGTACACTATGAAGTAAACCATACCACAAAATAATAAAATATATATCCATACAACCATGCCATATCCATCTGAGCAGTCTGCTCCAGAAGAATACGACGTGGTTGTATGTATGTTTAACTTATTTCGCACTGTACATAGCCAACCGTGTTAATTTGAGGTGTGGGGGGAGGACAACAAACTAAGAACAAAAGCATTTCTAAAGAAATTAGTTTTCAATCTAGATTTCAAAGTGCATAGCTCCATTGGTTCATTTGTGGCTATCACTTTGAGTGCAATGAATGCGACCTTTTAAAGTAATGAGTGCAACCTTATAAACAAAAAAACAACAAGAACATTAAAAGAACAATACTTAGCAGCCCCTTGCCAATCCACTGCTGGATAAAGGGTTCCCAACAACATGTCAGCCATGAGGGTTGTTTTAACATACTTCACCATGTCTGGTCAATATTAGTTGTACAGAAAACAACCACAATAGTCCACCATGCGTGGTCCCTTGAACCTCTTAAGTTTCATGGAATCCTCAGAGTCATTTGAATTATTTTGCTGTTTTGCTGCATACAGAAAAGTAATGTTCGCAACTCATGTTCAAATACCGATCAATGTGGACAGTAAACTGTCACAGATAATGTGCACATGATGCATAATTTATGACATTAAGCAAATTCTACTTTAATTAGTTGTTACACAAAGTTAAAAGAACAGCAGGTGTACAATATTATGCTGGTCTGAGTAACTAAAAAAAACGAGTTCCCTCTATTTTTATAAGCATATTTGAAGAAAACTCAATCTCTATGAGATCCACTTCCCATATTCAACACAGCAGCTATGTAACATCCAATCAATGAAAGAGAATCTTGCCTGGCATTAGCCAGGATGTGGCCTCCATTTATTTTAATGTTTATTATGCTGGGCTTTATATACATATACATTACCGTACAGGTCACATCTGAATCTTAACAGGTCAATATCACAACAGACTGTGAACAATTTTATGCTATTTAAAGTTTAACAAAGTGAATGGCTTCCGATCAAGTAAATTACAAATAAATACTTGATATTTAAAATATTCTATGGGTTTTTAAATGTATTACGAGAGCATAAACTGTAATGAAAGAATCTTGACTTAAAGCTTTCGTGACTGCAGGAAGTCATATTCTTTGGCTCTTCTGGTAAAGCCACGTAGATAGAAAAATACAGTAATAAACAAATAAAAATATTACGAAATTTCGATCGCAACACAAGCAGTTCTCCCGCTATATTTTTTCACCTGATAACGATTGCTTGTGTTGCGATCGAAACTTCGTGATATATATAAAAAAAATATATCTACGTGGCTTTACCAAAATACCCAAAGAATATGTCATGAAAGAATTGATATATTTTAAATGATCTCTATTATACTACATAAAATAAACTTAACCGATTATTAAGGAAAATAAAGCAAACATTTTGCACAATAACCCAGGATGATGGGAGAAGATAATAGTAATAATATATTCTTTAACAAAACTCAAACTAAACTATAATCTAGGGAATGGAGCACCTTAGCTATGAACTAGAAGGGAAGGAACTGGAGTATGAGGCTATGTGGTCCCCGTTTCTGTTGAATGCAGAATAAATAGCAGAAAAAGTGGGGGCTAAGGAGAGGAGATGGACTCTTGATACTACAGCATTTCCGCAAACACAGGATGGCTGTTGCTCCAAGGGGAAAACAAGATTGATAAACTCGGGCATCGCGTTTGTGTTATTTTATTTTCAGTTTTGTTTGGTTACATTATCCCTCCCCTCTCTTTTCCCACTCCGCTGCAAATATTTTGCTCCTGATCGTTGCTCCTACGATGATAGGGCAGTGAGCTCAAGTGCTTCCAGTAGGTCTCAAATTTGAGGGCGTATTGCTCTAGAATGGTACGCGATCGTGACCTATATTTCCCTCTGATATGTCTGCGTTATGTTATCGGTTCTTGAATAATAATAAAAAATCAATATAACAAAAAGTACGCAAAATGTTTCAGATATATAAAACACTCAACTCCCATGCTATTCTTTGGGTCTTCCGGTAAAGTCACGTAGATAGGCTCAAAGAAAATAACAAAATAACAAAAAACTACGAAGTTTCGATCGCAACATCAGGAAAAGCTATGCTATTGTCACACACTCTTCCTCATTTCCCATAATGAGACCCTGTCTGTAACCTAAACAATTATACATGAACAAAAAAATCACATGTACCCACTCATCATTGCAAACCAATCCAAACCCACGCACCACAAACACAGATTCCAAATGTCGCCCTGCATTTCACATGCAAACACAATCACACATAACCGATTGAAAACACCTTCTGTGCACACGGTTTCCATTCCCACCCCTGTTATTCCTAACTGAAACCCCCATTATGGCACATTATGTAAGCACGGTCAACAACAACAAAACAAGTTACAGATTAATAGATAGTGTATATTGTAAATAATTGAATTTTTAGTTGATAAAAAAGGCATGGGAAGTTTGGGATTAATTAAAATTGTGAACATGATGGATCAAACAATTGCTTTTCAAAATCAGTCCCCTAGCAACTATCAGAAACAAAACCCAGCGTCTATTTGATTTTCAGACTTTGTAGAGCAGATTGGCATTTTTATATTAAATGTTTTTTAATTATCTATCTCAGCCAGCAATACAAGGTCTTTATAGATCATCATCATCAGCAGCAGTCATGGTCAATCCTTTGCGAGATGAAGCTGCCACCCCCTCCCATTGTCCTGAAATGTAATAATCCACCCAGCACTTGCACACAAACTGATTTATTCGTTCCATCTCATCGGCTGACGTCCTCTCAGATGTGTTCCATTCCCTTGCTGTTATTAGACAACTGTACCAAGCTGTATCAAACACCAGGGGTTTAAATTTCGATTTAAAGCTTTCGTGACTGCAATGATTCATCTTCTTTGGTTCTTTCGGTAAAGTCACGTAGAATGAGATAAAATAATAAATTGATAAAATAAAATAACACAATAATATTCTCACGACGTTTCGGCCACAACACAAGCGGCCTTCATCAGGTGAAGGGGGCGAGACTGTCTGGTAGGACAGCGCTGGAGTGAGAGAGCCACAGTCTCGCCCCCTTCACCTGATGAAGGCCGCTTGTGTTGTGGCCGAAACGTCGTGAGAATATTATTGTGTTATTTTATTTTATCAATTTATTATTTTATTCTCATTCTACGTGACTTTACCAGGGGTTTAACACCACCCATATTGTTTGTCGATATGTTGAAGCCTTTGTTTTGAAGCATTATGGGAATTAAGTAATATATTTCAAATGCCACTTTAGCATATATTCTTTATACATGATCTCAAACAACATTTTTTCACTATTTCCCAATCTTCTTTTTAAATTTTTTAAAAAGAAGATTGGCTGTTACTTAAAAGATTTAAAAAAAAAAACCTAAGAGAAGTATACCAGATTGAAAAGCTCAACATTGCAGCAGTAATCACTAACAGGAACCGATAAATTGGGCTTAATGGAGGGAAGGCATTCTAAGCAACCTAATATTCCGCTTTGCCTCTGAGTCATTGCTCAGGGATGGTGACATTCTTAATGCAGAGGAGGCAACTAGCATGAGCTCAACTTTTCATTTTCATCCATCTCATGCAGAATGACTTATGTGAACAAAATTCATATTTCGATATTTAATTTCCTCCAGTTGACATCACAGGGATGGTGACGATTGTTTACAATCTATTAGCGTAACATTGTGTGCGGCTTAAACAATTGAAAAATTACATCAGAAATAAAGGTGGCCGAGGCTCCCGTGTCCACCAAGACACGAACCTCAATTCCCTGAATAGAGCCAGATACCGTCGAGGAACCTGCAGCCGCCGCGATTACTCAACGTGCCCATTTCCTCCACTGCGTCCCCGAACTAGGCCACCCATACGTATCAAAATTCCACTGCCCGGTGCCAATGTGTGTGCCATGCTGGGTGTAGATGACCCTCAAACCCATAGATGCCCGAGATTGCAATATGGGCCGGTTGTCGGATGTGTCTCGACTCGCCTGTTGAGGTAGAGATGTAGCCGTCGGTGGGGCTGTAGGCGCCATAGTCGTGGTCGCAGTCCGAGGACAGTTCTGACATCCTCGCGCAAAGTGCTCCGGCTGGCCGCAGCGAAAGCAGGTAAGTGAGGGCCTTCGCGTCTGATTTTCTTGCTTGTGCAGTCTCCTGCTCTTCTGACGCAGCGCAGCATCCCCTCTTCCGACTCCACACCGGGAGCGCAGCAGCGATTTCCTCCTCTGATGATGTCTCCTCAGCCGGCTGCACCACGACGTTCCATAGCGACCACCCCTTCGGCTCCCCGTCTCGGCTGGGGTCCCCTGTCCACGCCACCATTTGAGCCCATTGGTGCAAGTTCTCATGGGCCTGACGACACCTGGCGGCCCATCGGGACGTCTATTCATCTTCATCACACACAGGTAAAACGACTCCCATCTCTCGTGCCAGTCCAAACATCCTTTCCATGGCAAGTGAGTCGAGGGCCTTCGGATCCACCCCAGGGTAAGCTGCTCCCGCCAACGCCAACAGCGTGCTGTGGTAGGCGAGAGGAGTATCGGCATTTCCTCGCCTATGCTAAAGAAACTTCCTGCACGTGTCAGAAGGTGGCTCGTACATGTCTGCCATCTCAGCATAAGCACCTTGAAGTGTAGCCTTCTTAGCAACCGGAATAGCCCTGAAAACAGCAAGAGCGTTGTCGTCCAAAACAGTCGGCAGAGCCATCAGCGCCTAATCTTCTGTCCAATGGACTGATGGGAAAGCCGCTTCAAATCGCCAAGTGAAGGCGCTCCAATCACCTCCTGCCGCGATGAACTCTTTAACCTGACGTAATCTGCGAGCACGTTCTGTAGCGGCGAGCGCCGCGTCTTGCATATCACGCTTGTTTCGTAAAATGGCGGAATCCGTCCGTGCCTCCCACATGCCACCCGTAATGGCGGCCTCCAGCTGAGCGTCCTCCCTGCCACATGTAATGGCGGCCGTCGTGCTTGAGGACGTTCTGGCAAGAACGTCAACCCCCGGCTCCTGGTCGGTTCTTCCCGGTGATGTCAGTGCAGTGCGACCCGCTATCGTTATCTCTGTCACGAGCGTCACCAACTGCACGACAACCGCCCGCAACAGGTCCAGCTGCACTGACACCATCCGCTAGCTGTCTTTGGGCTGCTGGTGCGGAGTGGCTGCTCCCGGTTCCTCCATCTCTGGTGCAGCCAACTCACTCGCCGCAGCTTCAATAACCGGGACCGCGGTTCCCGCGGGGCTGGTAGGAGGTTTTCATCATTGTCGGAAGACGCCATAGGTAGGTTCCATTTCTTCTGATGCTTAGACACACTTCCTTCTTCGCTGTCTAGCACTAAACTATGTTTTCAACCACTTCTGACTCCAATGTAATGAGCAACTTCCACGACACGTTGTATCGAGGGTACTTCTTTATTACTCACACTGGGCACAACACAGGCCAACACTGGTTCTTCCTCACACTGAATATACTCTAAGGAATAACACCTCTACTGGCTACATGCACAGCCCATCACTCGGCGTGGTCTCCTCGCCCTCACTCATCTCTGCCTCTGGCTGGCGACGTGACGATTACGGCAATGGAACCCATGCAGGATATCTTCCACGTGGCCGGATGACGGAGAGAGATGTCGGTGAACAGCGACACGCCAGAACCCAGGACCCCACACACGAGCCCTGAGCTCCGGGTCCACTCCCCCTTATATCCTTCCAGGCGTGGCTAGGCGCTGCCTCCAACCACGCCCTTTTGTGGAAGCTTAAAGTAGGTTCCCAGAGTGTCTCGGCTAGCCCCACCTGTTACCTTTTCCCCAGATACACCTCCTTCCCTGATTGGTTGTTACCTCTGTGGCCGTACCCGTGAATCCCTTCCCAGGCCAGCAGGTGTCACCCTGTTATGTCAGCAGGTATCAACCTGTCATTACACATTCATGCAAAATCAGTTATGTGCATTTTAACACGTTTTTCGCGACCAATATCATCCATAAGTAAGGTTTGTTTGGGGGTTACGCGATCTAACCCAAAAAAAAACCCTCTTTATATTTGTGCATGTGTAGTGTACAAATTCACCTACACTAGTAGGAGGAAGTACTCTCTCTCTTTTATTTTGGCCTTCACAGCCTTAGGATATAACTAAGGCTGTGACAGCCAACATGCTGCCAGACCCACAGCTTGAAGAGGGTGAAGATCATAACAAAGACGGCACGACGAGTTCCATTCCAGATTGCAGCAGCCCCGACAGTGTCAGAGCTCACCTTTTTTCCTGCCCAGCGTGGCCAGGCTCCGCCCTCGACTCCGCACCCTTTTGGATTCCCCGGAAGGCTCCGTGCCTTGACCACAGGCCTAACTGTTAGAACGAGTTGCTACCCCCAATCCCATTGTCTATCAATCTCCCAGCGGCACGCGCTACAGTGACTCAATGTCACTACATCACCCCCACCCCCGTAAAAAAAAAAGCCGTCCCGGCTGACCTCCATACATCACGTAGCGGGACGACGATTACCACAATATCCATGCAACATTCACAATGCATGGCAATAATCCAGCCCCCAAAATAACAACCTAACGATGAACAGGGGTGGTCATCTTAACTGAACCGTCTTGAATGTGTCCTTGTCGCCGATCCCTCGTATGGGCCCGGCACGGGTCCAAGGAACCACAGGGGTGACTCGCAGCTGGCCCAATGGGCACGGTCTCCCCCGGGACGAAGATGGAGGAGAGGAAGAAGCGGGTGTCGGTTGTACTATCCACCCCAGTCCGCCTGTGGGCGGCACCGCTGGCGGTTCCATGGGCATCAAGCCCTGGGCTCCTGCGGATTGAGGAACAGAGTCTTGCAGAGGCGCAACCTCCATAATCGTACGTCAGTCCCCATTGGCCACATCACACACCCGGTCATCAGATGGTGGAGATGAAATTCCCTAATAAGGTGGAAAATATGGTTTCAGTCATGACGGGTGCACATACCAACGCCTGTGACTAACCTGGATCCGTACACACTGTGGTCTCCTAACCTCAATTACCTCCACCGAGCACTGCCACGGCCTATGTAATTTAGGAGATATGCCCACAGGCACCTGGGTGCAATGAAGCCATGCCCTCTCCCCAGGTTTCCACGATTTCCTGATTCCTTAAGCCCAGCCAGTTTTAATTTGCAGCCTGTCGTTTGGCCGAATTTCCCTGGGATGCCTCCCGTGCTTTGGGGCGAGGCTCAGTCCCTGCACAGCGATTTTCTTTTTGCTTGGCTCAATATTTAACTGGGCTTCCATGGGGGGGGGGGGGGGGGGGGGGGGGGGGGGGGGGGGGCGTCGCATTCTCTCCCGTACATCAAAAAAACGGCTAGAATCCGGTAGAGGCAAGAGGGGCCATCTTATAGGCCGCAAGAACTCCCGGAACGCGTAGGTCCCAGTCGGACTGTGCCTCATTGACTTGTTGGGACAACATGGACAAGACATTTTTTTATGAACGTGAGTTTTCGTTAATTGTGCTCGTGCACAACTGTCATTGCAGAATCGCCTAATAATATATAGGGAATCAAAGTTCGCCCATGTAACCTCATCTCCCAGCATGGTATTTTAAACAATGGGGTAAGTTATGAGTACACCAGAGTCATTTGGCAGGTCAGGAGTAGTGGGATAAAGTGTGGGTAGCCTTTTCTATTCCACAATATCTGGCCAGCATGAATGAGTATAAGCCAGCAGTTGCTTGAGCAAGCAATTTCAGGGATGCACCTTTACCTTGCATACGTAATCACGGTAGTGCGCTTCTATGTGTTAATGCTTATTGTCTTGCTTTTGCCAATGCACATCTGATGCTTTTACAGGCTGTAGTATAACTTCACAGAATTGGGGAGAGTAAATAAACAACTTAACATCATGCATAAAACAAATAATTTATCAAAAGCATTATATAATACTGTCCACAATTAGATTTTTTAAGTTACTTTCTTCCACCTCTTAAAATATTTTCACATTGCGTGCATTAAATGTTAATATATTCAATTGATAAGCAATACATTATGTCTGTTTTAATTTTATTTAATAATTATCATACTCTTCTACCATTTAAGGTTTCGACCGTGTACCGTATATTATAGTGTCAAATTTACATTCGATCATCTAGGCCAGGGCCCCGAATGAAGTAGAGGATCTGGCTGTCACTGCCTCATTATGGAGAAATGATGGCCATTTTTTTCCAAAAACTTAGCCCCATTTTACGAAATGGAATTAACAAGGGGCCAATTTCGCCTCTAAAGGAACAAATTTCGCTGCTCGTTATTTTACAAATCTCTAAATTGCAGTCTTTGTTGTTCTACATTTAAATTCAGCTTTAAAATAAATTCCTTTTAGTTAATTTTGATTTGTGTGTGGGGGGGGGGGGAATTTCCTCTTAATTTTAATGACATTTTCTTGATTATATATCCACACTTGTTTGATCCAAATCTACTCTGACCGTTAGACGTTTAGTTTCAATGTGCTCTTAACTGGTACAAAAATTATATTATTATCATTATTATTATTCCTATTATCTACGTTAGACGTGAGCAGCAAGTGTTAATCATTCAATGTATCAAATACAACAGTCATATGTGTATAAAACTAAGTAATTAACGAACCACAATTGTTTTACCAATTGATGCAAGATTAAACTAAATGATCTGCATGCATTCTCAGGTGTCGCCCCCTCCCCGCCCACAAACGCACAATTGTATAATACTAATTTAACAGTCGTGATTTTAATTGCAAAATTGCATAGATTAGTCAGTGTGTTTACATAACGTAATAAATATAACCACCATTTTTTTGTTGCGATGAATGATTATTCAAAGTACATTAGCCATTCGAACAATTTGATGCAACGAGCAGTTTCGAATGTGCAGTTCTTGAACAATATCGTGTAAAGAGCTATTTGGAAGGCCATGATCGCCAACGTCTTTCAGAAAGGACACAGAAAGAGTAAAATGTAAACCAATTTTGAATTTGAAAGCAAATAATCCTGGGTATGTTTTACAAAGACAATGCAATCCCAGAAATATCAACCTACTGATTAAAATTCGAGATTTAATGCAAACAAATTAACAACACATCACCATTTGAATACCCCAGCATTTTATACATTTGTAGTGACATCGCGGATGTCACTGTGTAATGCCGCCTCTCGAGAGGCACGGCATGCGATGTATTGACATCGCGGGCACCACGTATATGTGGGTGCAGTACCGGCCCTAGAGGGGCTCGATGAGCACTGTCCGGCAGTGCTGAGTGGCACCACGCTCTGCGTGCAGTGCGGACCCCTACAGGATAGGGTGTGAGAGTGCCAGTCATGGGAATTGGGTTAATAAGGGCCATGGCACTCTGGTTAACCCCGAAGGACACATGACCAGTAAAGTCTACACAGGGGCCCCAGATGGGGGCTAGGGGTGGTCACGTGTCAAGGTCGAGAACCTGCTCGAAGATTCTAGAAGGTGGTCGTGGCAAAGGGCGGAGCCAGGCCCGCCATAGAGAATAAAAGCCGGGTCTCCGAGAGGGACCGGCTGCTGTTGTTCATCCTGAAGAATCTACATTATATGTTCTATGTCTTACAAGAGTCACCAACACCTGGACTGGGACCCAGGCCAGTGTAATTAAGGTAGTGAGCCTGGTGGTCCACCACCATAGATTGTTAATGTGTTAAGGTGTAGTACTCTGTGTGTTGGTTTTAATACGTGTTGCTTCCACGAAGTGCGTCTGCGACTCAGTTGAACTCACTACACATTCACTCGATATACTCAACTATATATACATCTTCTTATATATAAAAGTCTCCGCGCGCGCTTGCGGGGGATTTGGCTCTCGGACGAAGGGGTTTTCGTGCAAAAAAATGTGCCGGGTGGCACTCCCCAAGCCCCGCGGTGAGAATATGCTATTCCATTTTCCCATCCGTCAACATTAAATTAGTTTAATTAGCGATTTAGTGCCAATCTTATTTCAGTTATGAACTTATTGCGCTAGCTCGACCGTACCAACTGACGACAATTGTGTGGGGGGGCGGACCCTGCCAAGTCATTCACGTTCGGTCGACCTCACGGCCACACCACAGCACTCTGTCACGCGAGTACTTTGTGCTATAGACTCACTATATACTGCTATAGAGTCACCATGCACTACTCTAGAGTCCATATATATTGCTATTGAGTCAGCATGTTCTACTGTAGAGGCCATAAATACTGCTATACAGTCAGCATGTACTACTGTACAGTCGATATATGCTGCTATAGAGTCAGCATGTACTACTCTACTCATAGCAGGTATCACCACTGTCGCTTGCCCTGCTGTAATCATAGCAGCTTACACCAGAGTATATATGCACTGATGCAGGGATAGCAGGTACCACCACACAATGCACTGCTGTAATAATAGCACGGACCACCACAGTCACTATGCACTGCTGTAGTGAAAGCAGGTACCAAAGTCCGTATGCACTGCAGTAGCTAAAGCAGGTACCACCACAATATGCACTGCTGTAATCATACCAGGTACCAGCACATTCTGTATGCACTGCTGTTGTTAAACCATGTACGACCACAGTATGCACTGCTGTTATCATAGCAGTTACCACCACAGTCAGTATGCACTGCTCTTGTGATACCAGCTACCACCACTGTCAGTATGCACTGCCTTTGTGATAGCAGGTTACACCACAGTCACGACGCACTGCTGTAGTGATACCACAAACCACCACAGTCAGTTTGCACTGCTGTACTTCAAGCAGATACCACCACAGTCCGTGTGCACTGCTGTAGTGAAAGCAGGTACCACCACAGTCGGTATCCACTGCTGTAGTGATAGTGCATACCGTCGATGTGTGTGTGCGTAAGTCCATGTGTGTGTGTGCAAGTCCATGTGTGTGCGTGGTGTGCGTGTCTAGAAAACTACTCTTTTTTAATTAAGTTACTTCTTTTCACAATAATAATGCCTGCGTCTAAGTCCATGTGTGTGTGGGTCGATGTGCATGTCTTCGGCCATGTGTGTGTGTGTAAGTCCATGTGTCTGTGTGTGTGAGTCAATGTGTGTGTGTGAGTCTGTGTGTCACAGTCGATGTGTTTGTGTGTGTCAGTCGATATGTCTGTGTGTTTGTATCAGTCGGTGTGCATGTGTGTTAGTCGCTGTGTGTGCGTCGCTCCATGTCAGTCAGTGTAAGTACATTTCTTTATGTGTCTCTTTTTTGGTCCATGTGTGCGTGTGAGTCCGTGTGTGTGTGTGTGCGTACGTCCATGTGTGTGTGTCAGTCCATGTATGTGTGCCTATATGTGCGTGTGTGAGTCCATGTATGTTTGTGTGGGAGTCTATGTGTGTCAGTCGATGTGTGTATGGCAATGTGTCTATGTGTGACAGTCCATGTGTGTGTGTGCGTCGATATGTGTGTGTGTAAGTTCATATGTCTTTGTGTGTGAGTCTATGTATGTGTGAGTCGATGTGTGTCTGTAAGTCGATGTGTGTGCGTGGGTCCATGTGTGTGTGTAAGTCCCTGTGTGTGTGCCTGTAAGTCCATGTGTGTGTGTAGGTCAATGTGTCTGTCAGTCTATGTATGTGTGTGTAAGTCTATACATGTGTGCGTGTCACTCGATGTGTGTGTGTAAGTCAATGTGTGTGTGCGAGTTGATGTGTGTGTCTCAGTCCATGTGCATGTGTGTTAGTCGCTGTGTGTGCGTGGCTCCATGTTAGTGTAAGTCCATTTCTTTGGGTGCCTGTAGGTCCATGTGTGCGTGTTAGTCCATGTGTGTGCTTTATTGACCTGCTCAAGGCCTATGATGCCATCCATCAGTAAGCCTGGGCTCACGGTTGCTCTTCGTGCTTTCGGAGTCCCTGACCCTCTGCTCACGATCCTTAAGGACCTTCATGATGGTGAGCGGCCCAACGCCAAACTACGTGGCTGTGAGTCAGAGCCATTCCCTCTACACCTTCGGGTGCGACAGGGATGTCCTCTGCCTCCCACATTCTTTTACATATATTTGGACCACGTAGTTCGCTAAGCCTTCAATGCCTCTACCGGAAGAATTCACATCTGGTACAGATACAATGGGAGGCTGATCGATGCCCGGGTGCGGTCAAGGGATGGCTCCCTAATGGTCAACCACGTTATGTATGCCGATGATCTGGTAATTAATGCTCACTCAGAAGAGGAGTTGGACGCGCTGCTGCTGAACCTAGAGCTTGCCACTAAGAGGTGGGGCCTTACCATCAGCCCCACCAAAACTAAGCACCTGCCTGGGTTTTTTGTATCATCGGACACTCCACCCCCACAACTCCCAATCGGTGATGGGGCAGTTGTGGAGAGAGTGGAGAGTTTCCCATACCTGGGCAGTGTGCTTATGACCGGCTCCAGTTTAACAGCAGAGGTCTCACTCCGAATCAGTCGAGCGGCAATATCTTTTCATCGGTTGCGTAACGCTGTGTGGAAGCTACCTGGTCTGTCGCTCCGCACTAAGCTTCAGGTCTTCTCGGCCACGGTCATTCCCTCCCTTCTCTACGCTTGCGAAACGTGGACCCCCCGAATGGAACATCTTCGCCAGTTAGAAACATTTAGGCTGGCCTGCCTACGATCCATCCTGGGTTTAACCAGACTGGATTGTGTGAGGAGCTCACAAATCCTTGAAAGATCTGGGCAAGGTCCCATCGGTGAGCTCCTCCGGCGGGCAAGGCTGCGATGGCTGGGTCATGTAGCCCGCATGCCCAGCCACCGCATGCCGAAACAGCTTTTGTTCGGCCGGATCGAGGGGGCTAAACGGGCGCGGCACGGGCTAGAGAAGAGATGGAGTGATGTGGTACAGAAGGACGTGGAGCTGAGTGGACTTGCCGATGACTGGTACCAGCGGTGTCAAGATCGGCCTCTGTGGAGGAGGCTCGTGAAGGACGCTACTGGGCAGTTGGAGGTAGTCGCCCTCCAACAACAACGGAGGGCGGAGGAGCGACGCTCACAACAACGAGCGGAGCGCCGGGTGGCTAAAGCACAGCAGGTTGGCACAGTAGGGGGCACAGGTGATGCATCAGCCAGTCATCTCAGTCAGTCGACCCGTGGCACCTGGGTCTGCCCCGTGATCTCCTGCCAGCGGGCGTTCGACACTCCACGTGGCCTCAAGGTGCACATGTCCTGGCACAAGCGTCGTGGTGACGTCACCGCCACTTAGTGGCGAATGGCGGTTGTTGTTGTTGTCCCTAAAGTCCATGTCTGTGTGTGTGAGTCCATATGTGTTTGCGTGCGTGTAAGCCGATGGATTTCTATGTGTGTGGATCGATGTCTGCGTGTAAGTCCATGTGTGTGTCTGCCTTTTTTGCCCGGGCAACGCCGGGTGCTTACCGCTAGTTGGAATATAAAACAGTTTATGCAACCACAACTGTCTGATTGAGTGCTGCAGAGACTTCACTGAACTGCAATGATGAATGTACTTTCGAATGTATGTTTCTGATAAACAGCACAGCTGAAATAATGAAATGCATGTTTTTTTTATATGCATAATGTTCATTTGCATGCATGGTCTGTTTATGTTTTAATGGGTGTTTGGAAGGCCAAAGTGACTCATTATATTCTGTTTATATTACCCAGAGGGCAGAAAACAAAACCAGTTGAACCCTTGCCGGTGGTAACTTCCACCTCTCTCTGACAGAGTGGTGACTTAATATTGTCCATACAGTATGTATGCCACCCTTAGGGGAATGTTAAACTCTATGCCCCCATCTTTATCTATGCAGATGTAAAAGGTTCTTTTGAAACATGTCACATGACAAAAATCTTAAAATGGTAATTTGTCAACTGTATTAGACTGAAGGAAGTATGTGTCTGTATGTTTTGTCGCATCTTGGACGGTATTGTCTGGATCCAATACGATGATCTGCCGCCTGTCTTCCTTACTTGACTTTCAGACCACAGAATGCATTATAACAGTAAAACAAAACAGGCGTCGCACTATTTCACCTGTTATAGATATGTAAATTGCATTCATGAGTGAACGAGATTGCAAATAAAGTATTAGAGCTTTCGTGACTGCATAAAATTACTCATTGTTTTTTTCGGTAAAGTCACGTATGTAGAAATACAATAAAATTATATTAAAACAAAAAACAATCACGACGTTTCGATCACAACGCAAGCGATCTTCATCAGGTGTCAAGAACAAATCACGGAGGTAAATACAACAAAGAGATGAGAGACGAGAATTCAACAAACCTGAAAAAACATTATGTGAAGCACATCCAGTCAGGCCAACAACACAGTTAGACACTTTCTGGCGGACCACGAATTTCAGAAGAGTGTTAAATTTCGTGTTCAACCTTTGGATTACACATACCAGCATAGATAGAATGAAAAATACGAGGTACACGGTCAGTAGAAATACATATACAAGTCCAGTCACGAAAGCTTTAATACTTTATTATCACACTTCTACGGGGAAGTTTCCATTGTAATTACGTGTAAGATGTGCCCTTTTTTGAGCTGCCGTTTTGTATTTACAAGAGGTGCTCATTTTTTGAGCTGCCGTTTTGTATTTACAAGAGGTGGTCCTTTTTTGAGCTGCCGTTTTGTATGTGTAAGATGTGTGTGTTTGAGCTGCCGCTCTCGCTCTGGCCCCTCCCCCCCTCCAATCGTATTTCCTATTTAAGCTTCTGTTCATCCCTCCGGCCCCCCCTCTCTCTCTGCCTCCCTGTCCGTATTTCCTCCCTCCTTACCTCTTGCCCGTGAGTCTCAACCTGGTCACCAATGGTTATACAACAACAAAATTATTAAGCTACATTTTGTGATGCTAAATTTCAGCTCTGTTAATTAAAATATCAGTATGACTGTCTTGCATCGATCAATCAAATGCAGAGTGAGTGAGAAAGTGCTGCCCTGTCGAAGAGAAGTAACTTGCGAAGGGATCGTAGACATAGCTCTGTGATATCCACTTCCGGGGGCCGTTCTCTAACACGAAGGTTTGCATTGCTCTGTGAGAGTGCTGAATTGATTCTGGTGTCATAACGTGACAATGATAGCACAATCGAGATACAATTGAGGAAAAAGTCAATGGTTTTGAAATTACGGATGGGGGATGATTGACAAGAAATATTTTATTCCATTCTCATTACATGCAAACATATTCAGTTCCATTCCTTCCTGTTGTATTTTTGAATATAAATCCATTGGACTGTCAAAACGAGTGTTCCAGAATGTTCTGTGAATTTCATCTGAAACAATTGGAAGAGAACATAAAGGAACCATTTGTTAAAGTTCCAGCATTAATCATGATTTATGACGTGGGCTTTGAGAATATGCCGAAGTTTGTTACATTACTGAATATTTTCTCCGCACTGTAAAAATGTGAGCGTTAAAAGACAATGAACTCAATCAAAATGTTTTTAAAATACAACTTGTGTATCACCGTGGTTACAAAAGCAATGTGCTATATTGTAACATGTACAGTATGAAACAAATATTACGACACCTTCATGACCAATGCTTATAGAAGCGGGGTAAGGCTTATTTATGATTCTTAAGTTTGAGTAGTAATAATAATTAAGAAGTGTTTTCCTGCTGAAATGTTAATTCAGGGAAATTCTGCATTCTTATAATGGGGGTAAGTCCATACGACAACCTTTTATTAAATTACTGGCATAGTGGTGATGGGCTGAGTCAACCTCCAACTAGGATTTGAGCTCACAACCTCTGATTTTGAGCCGCTCGCTCCACCACTGAGCCACCTGGCTGGATGATAATACCTCAGCCTTATGATTTATAACATTCAGTGTTAATGACTGAAGCCCTAACATTCCACAAAAGCGTGCAAGATTCGTAAGGTTCAGTGTTAATGTCCAAGTCTCATGGAGCCAGAATAAGGTTTTGCTCGGATTAAGGTTAATAGTTCATTCCAGATGCTCTTAGAGCTAAACTAAAACATGTGTTATCCACGTGCTTCATTGTAAACGCCTGATAATCCCAAGCCACATTACGATCATGTAGGATTCTTAAGATTGAGCAAATGAGTAATTTTAAAACTGAGATAGCCTTATGATTCTTAAGGCTTTGCAAATGCCCGGGTCTCATAGAGTTAGTTTGACGTAAGTTTTTAATTCTGAAATGTTATTGTTGATGTCGAGTCTTATAGAGCCACACGAAATCAAATATATTATTCATGAGGTTGAGTTTAAGATCTGAGGCTTAGAGAGCTATCTTAAGAACCCTCGTCATTATTTATTTATAACTACAGCATTAAATGTTATTTATATTATTACTGAAAGTAGTGCTTTTCATTGCTGTATATAAACCGTAGAGAGGATAACTTTAAACCTGTATTTTTATTTCGACTGTATGGGGATGGATGGATGGGTGGTGCATTGCACTCTTCTCTATATGCAGTGCCTGAGTTTGAATCCAGGCCATGGAAAGCGTCAGTGGCAGGTGACATCTGAACCGGTCCTGACTCCACTCCCCCATCTCTACACCAATATTTCACCGATCTGCACTGACCAGCGTGTTAAAGAATGGTTTAACAAACAATAAGTAATATTTTAAACACTTAAAAAACACGATTTTATGAAATGTACTAGTAAAGGCAGAACTCCACGACTCCAGGAAGTGGCCCCGAAGCTTGTCATAACGTAAGGGACCGTGGCCAATTACAGCCAACGTCAGTTGACCGTGGACAATTAGACCCATGCAGAAACATAACATATAAAAAAGTAATGTTTAAAAATATTTTTATGATAGAATATCGTATTGTCATCAGTATGACATAAGTATACCAAGTTTGCAGTCGATACCACATTAGGAAGTTGGTTAAAATTAAGTTACAAGATTTGAGGATACAACAACTACAACGACAACAACGACAACAACAACAGAGTGAGTTAAAAGAAAGCGTGTAAAAAAGACAATCGTCAACAAGGAGGGTTACCACCGGTCTGGGTTTGAACTAGACAGTCCGGGAATTAGCATCTTTATTTGAGTGGCAGGAATTTACTTGTTCTGCAATCTCGTACCGATATAGCTCTGTTGAACTTTACTACAGTTTACTGCAAAGTTTTTATAAGACTAGGCTGATTGAGAAACATGTGTGTTTTGGTCTACAGTGGAAAGAGGTGGCACTCCGATTGACAGGGCATAGAGATAACTTAACTTCGCAGTGAATTGACAAATGGCTGCAAATTATTACATTATCATCATTATTATGTCCGAAACAGAAATGTAAACAGTTCTCACTGTCACATCCACCTGATCTCATGCAGCCAATCATCGCACATTCCGGGCAACACATGAAGAGCACCACCTCCACACTGGAGCTTTCCACGTGCACGCTTCATGTCGAAGTGACTCTCGTTGACACTGCTATGTCGACACAAAAAGCAACCCCGATGCATTAGATATGCATATCCTTGTACAACGCTTCAACATAAATTACATTATTGTCATCATGGTCAGCGTCTTCTTAGGAGCATTCCTTTTTTTGGCTGCCACTCAGTAATTCAGTAATTAGCGACGTGTCCTGCCCAAGCCCACTTATTTTTTTTAACGGTCAATATAAAATTACAGATTTCTCTCTGATCCTTGAGTTGCTCTGTCTGTTGCTCAGTGTCATTCAAAGCATGCACCTCTCCATACTTCTTTGCACACTTTTCAGGTTTATCTTTGTCAATGATTATGTTTCTGATCCATAACAGATAATATTTAATCATTAAAACGTGGCTTTTTTGGCACATTTACGTTGCTTTCCAAAAGTACTCTAACCCCCTCTCGTCCGCCTTTGTATTGCTCATTTTAATCATAGTGCGCCTTGACTAACTGCTCTTAGTGTGCATACTCTGCTGTGTTTTCCAATTGGGTCCTTCCAAGAGATATGTCCATTTATTTAGCGAACGAGTTGTAATTTATCTTCTTGGTTCTTTCGGTAAAGTCACGTAGAATGGAAATAAAATAATAAAATAAAAAAATAATAAAATAAAATTCTCACGACGTTTCGGCCACAACACAAGTAGCCTTCTTCAGGTGAAGGAACAGAACCATCGGGACGATAGCGCTTCAATGAACACTGCTAAGCTTCGCAGCGTCTTTTAAGCTGGGTGACGCTGCGAAGCTTAGCAGTGTCCATTGAAGAGCTGTCGTCCCGACGGTTCTGTTCCTTCACCTGAAGAAGGCTACTTGTGTTGTGGCCGAAACGTCGTGAGAATTTAATTTTATTATGTTTTATTTTTATTATTTTATTTCCATTCTACGTGACTTTACCGAAAGAACCAAGAAGATGAATCCCTGCAGTCGCGAAGTTTTAAATCGAAATTTAGTTGTAATTTACTTTTGTTTTGTATATCCTTTTGCTTGAGCCCCACTTTGCAGCCTTCTTTATCCCATACTGCTATTACATTTATACAATTATACGTAGAGTATATATATCTTTCTCCAATATATGTTCTAGTTATAGGTATATGTATATGCAGTCCGGAGCACTGTACATCTTACAAGACTTCGGCTGCGAGATCAGTGTGGGTGCTCATATTTAGTGCTGGTGTTACAGACGTGTCCTACGCTGGCGTCAGCTTTGGCAATTATGTTTTCGTCACCTCTCTAAGACAGAATCTCAAATTTGCTAATTATGCTGACAAAGGCTTTTCACGTGGCAGTTACAGCAACGTAAATTGTGCCCACTCATATCAATGCAAAGCCCCTGCACGTCAATTGCCCCACTGTATTGCCAGGTTTGGGGAATTAAATCCTATATATCAATTAGCATAGTCTTTACTGCAGGGATCACTGGCATTAAGAGTCTGCAGTGTTTCTGGCCCCTGCTGAGAACCAAGCACCCTAGAGTGATATATCTGTTTTGTGTGTGTGTGCGAATTATCATGTTTCATGGATTTGCCAGACACAGAAGCAGTTGGATTTGACCGGTTGTGGTGTCCCTGCCGAAGAGGTGGTAAATGGGAAGAATTAAAAAGAAAACCCTCTGGGAAATGTAATTTATTTTTTAATATATATCATTTTGAGGGAAAAAATAATATTTTCTAATTGTCACTGAAATGTTCATTTGAAATGTCCTGCAAAAAGGGCCAATTGAAATGTATACTGTGTTATCTTCCTTAAACATTTTCAATTTACACATGGTGCATTACACTACTGGGTTAATTGTTTAATTGTTGTTTGTAAAAAAATATTCAGACTGTACTTGAACGTTCTCATAGTTGATCAAATATGGTGTTGATGTTTTCCATGCTATGAGTGAATACATCGCTTTCATACCCATAATACACATGTCCCACTCATTTAGATGCAGTTGCATTTAGACCATATACATCAAAATTGTATTGCATTGAAGGCCTTGCAGTCCAGCTTCGTAATGGTTATGCATCCAGCCATAGTCACTGCCCTTTAAGAGCCACAGAAATATGGATGGTTCACCTTTAGCTCATGGCAGCCATTGGAAATGATCACTGCTCAAAGCCGCTTGATCAGTTATGCAGGAACTTTTTAACTTTAACTTGAAGGATCTTATTTTCTTCAATTGCAAGACTGTATTGCACACGTTGGTGTAGTTGCTTATATTCATAGCACGATTGCGTACATTTTTGGAACGATGGAATCAGCTTCAGCACTGGAGCCAAGTTGAATTACATTGCAGGACTGTAGGTGATGGTGGCGGCTTGGGGAGGCCTTCATCCAGTGGTCTATTGATCATGGCCAATGCTGA
The DNA here is from genome assembly GCF_048934315.1 of Petromyzon marinus. Classification (NCBI taxonomy): domain Eukaryota; kingdom Metazoa; phylum Chordata; class Hyperoartia; order Petromyzontiformes; family Petromyzontidae; genus Petromyzon; species Petromyzon marinus. The sequence continues at coordinate 11,859,536 of NC_133671.1, forward strand.
TGATCTCGCATGTTTGTTCTACTTTGCATTCAATGACATAAAAGCTGCTTCAGTGAGGATTATAAGCTAAGTAAAAATTATATATAGCCTCGGGTATTTGCTGATAAATACATTATGGCTAAATTTTAAACAGAACGCATGCTACCGTGATATACTGTTTACAAGACTGGACTTGTAAATAAGATGTCACTGGTTCAAGCATCCACTGCGGTTGTTAATGAATGGGAAAGTTATTTAAATTCCCTCAGCTTCTGTCCACCCAGCAGTACACAGAGATACACCACACAGTAAGTCAATCGGCAAGTTGTGTTTGGTGGGGTAAAGTGCGCATACTCCCACCTCTTCGAAAGCATCTGGCCAGCATGGAAAAGTAGGCCAAAACACCATCTCGAGGGGCACCCTGGTTGAGGCTCTTCTGTCAGCAGTGGTATGATCAATATATTTCAGGGATGCACCTTTACCACCTTTGCTATTTGAATAGACGGGCCTTGCAAACGACATCACAGTATAGGAACCACAGAAGCTGTTCGCCCTTTGTGGGCTCATCAGAATTTCGGATCTAGCTAATATGTATTGCCGTGGAATAGCCAGTATTTTTGGACAAAAAAATATCTAAGTTAAACTTAGGAGCTTGTACAAGTTTTATACTTTTATTTTGGGCTGTGCTTGAAATATAGTAGATGTGCTGGGTTGGATAAAAACAATATATATTCAATTTTTATAACCTTTTCAGGTCTAGGAGGTAACATTTGTTGAAAAGAAAATAAATGGAATAACAAATCAAGGCATTTTATAATAGCCATCGATCTTTTCACAGGTCACACAATGACAAATATGATGGAGTCTTGGAAAAGAAGTCACTAAAACCAGCCTGAAGATTTATCCAGTAAGCATGCTATATTTTACAGAGGCCTATACACAGGTCTTTGCTTCCCATGTCACCCTGTGCAATATGGCTTAATCCAATTTAAACACCTCTCCCTTACAAATGTAACAGCTAGGTCTTGCTGCTTAGTTTTGATCATGTAATGTATTTTGGCATGTTTCATTTTGGACAGAGTACGTGTCCACATCACATTCATTGCCACCGCACAGTACATAAAAAAAAAATGTTGCGACATCCAAGAGGTGGAACGGAATGGTGGCGCACTTGTTATGATACTGCGCTGTGAACCTGGTGACCCGAGTTTTGATTTTCAGCTACAGATATCATCAGAAGTGAGTGATATTTAAACCTGTCCTAGTCACCCCATACTTCACCAACATAACCCTCATGACCGACATGGCATGGGGAGACCTTCATCCAGCAGGAGACTGACAAAACAATAGAACAGGAGTTGAAAAATGCATACAAAAAGCATGGAGAAATGCATGCTGAAAATGTCACTGTGAGAAAGAATACAGGGATTACGTAACAAATGCAAAACATAGATATCGTAATGACTGTTGAGAAAAATAAGTGGTGGCCACGGTGGCGAGATGTTAACGACCTTGTCTGGTATGCAGGAGGTCATGGGTTCGATCCCTACCCTGACATCTATATATTTAGAGTTTGCACGTTCTCCCTGTCGTCGCGTGGATTTTTCTCTGGATGCTTCGGTTTTTCCCTCCACAGTTAGAAGCATGCGTTTAGAGTATTTGACTGCTATAGATTTACACATGCTAAGCCAGTTCATTGAGTTATCATCTGCAGCCAGGTCGCTTACTGAAAAAGAACTACAGCAATTCCTCACCAACCACGTTTTTGACATGCGCGATATTTATGTATCCATTTTTCCTTTGGCATACCAATTTGCTAACCACAGTATGGAGTTTTGTGTATGCGCGGTTTAACATGGTGACCAGCACTTGTCATTTCAAATAATCTGCATCGTCTCATCTCTCAGCTCCCACGACCGCTCTCTTCCCACCACCACGTGAAGGTAAGCAAAGTCCCTCTTTATTCTAACAATCACCTCCCCCCATTACCTCATCAACATCGTCATGACCATGGACTTCAAACCTCAGTAGTTAAGGAAAATAACATTATTTTATTGCTTTTAATTATGTTACTTGAACATGTAATGTTTATGTTATTGTGCATTTTATTTGCGTTTGAGTGAAGGAACAGGCAACTTAGTTCGGCTTCGACGAGTATGACCATGGCCGCGTTTGCCCTAACCGCATATTTCCCATAAGGCCTTAGTATTGCCAACCACGATTTTGCCAACCACGGCGGTTTTCAGGAACGTAACCCACGTGGTTGGCGAGGGATTGTTATATATAGCTTAGTGGGCCTTAACGTTGATGGTCGGCGTGCTGGGCTGGCACAAGATAGGACGACCACCATGGAGACGACGCGATAAGGTCAGCTCGTATGCGGGAGCGATATGGATTGCGGCATCCCGGGGTTGTGGTGAGCCACAACGATGTGAAGAGGCCTCCATTCAACAGTGGGTTGAACATAGCTGAAGATGCTGGCAATGCAACAAATGTTTCCCCAAATGTTTATTGATTGTTAATGTGTACAGTAATACGGTAACGGGCAGTCGGGTGGCACAGCGGTAACACTATTGCCTCACAACATGAAGCGCCTGGGTGGGATTCCTTACTTGGGGCAGCTTTCTATGTGGAGTTTCTATGTTCTGCTGTTGTGCTAGGGCTTCTACCGGGTTCTCTGGTTTCATGAAGCTAAAAAAACTTACAATGTAACTGGTATTGGCCAAAGCAACATCCCAATGCTGAAATTTTACTTGCAAATAACTCCATTCGGATTATTCATAGCAACAACTCGGCAGGATCCTCCTGATAAAAGTGTCTTGAGACTCAGTGAGGGTAAACAAGTGGAATCATTATTCAACAGAATTGCAAATTGTAAATTTAAGGTTCAACATAAGGTTTTGCATTGGTATTATAGAATGCCAACAAGTATATTTATTGCTATGTACAAGCAGGGCTATGCTATTTAACTATTTGAGAATAATTAAAAACTGATTGTCAAATGTTATTCAGAAAATTTACTTTTCATCTTGGCACATGTGGCACTTGTGGGCGCTTCTGTCCAGAGGTTGGGTTGCTCTTTAACTTTAAACAAAAATGTGGCAGCCCTGTTCACCACTTGTGCATGAATTCCAGGTGTACACCTGTAATAAACGACTTCTACTACTTCTTGTGACTTGCGTCTAACTGTATTAGTTGCGACTGCTCGGCTTCACACTCTCTTTCCAGATGGTCCCTCTCTCTCTCTTCCACGCCGTGGCACGCGCTCACTGCCTCTCCGCTCCACGTGTGGCTTCCCTCGCTCTCGCGTCCCCCACACCCCGCTGGTTGACGGCGTTGGAGATCGCGAGAGCACTGCCCTCCAGGCTGCCACGTGGTCGGTGGCTGACGAGGTGGAGGAGATGCAGTCCGGACCCAGGATTCCACACCGACTCCCGAGTCCCTCGCCTGTCTCCCCTTATATCCGCCTCGGTGGAGCAAAGCCCCGCCTCTAACCACGCCCCCCTCAGAACCTTCCCGATGATTCCCGCATACACCCTTGAGCTCCGCCCGCCCAGATGGGACCCATAGCCCTGATTGGCTATCACCGATGAGGCAATGCCTATGTAGCACTCCGTCAATCGTCGGTGTGCTCTCTCATTACATACCCAACTAACCGTGCTGCGTTTCACCGTTGAAACGAAGTGTAACTTGATCTAACGGGACTGATTGCAATTCACTTCCTAAAACCCCATATGGCTGGTGAACTGGTGATACGTCCAATCTGCAGGTGCTCTGTTAGTTGCCCATTCTAACGCTTAGTTCTGTTATAATATTCTGAAAGATGCATTGAACATTACAGTTTAATGAATGTGTGATTAAATGGAAACATGTGGCTTTTGTTGATGTTAATGTGCTATACATAAAAAAGTAAGGCTTGCTTATGTATTTTAGAGTTCAAAGCTGTGAAATATGAAGATGTCATAGACGTGCTTTTTTCACGTGTTTTTGTGCTCTCAAACAGGAAGGAACGGTGATACATTTTGGCTGTCTCTCTGCTTGGGTTTCATCCGGTTACTCTAATTTCTTCTCACGTGCAAAAACACCATGAAAATTAGGCAAACAGTCGTAATTTTATGCATTTAATTTCACTTTACTTTGCAAATTATTTTCAGTTTAACAAGTTGTGATGGGTGAAGGTAACATTTTGCGTATTTTTATATATATCATGTAGAAACGTTCTCTCTCAGTCGACATGGCACGTAAGGTTAAAGTGACTGCAGTGTAGTACGTTTTAGATACATTTCAGGTTTGAAACCTGATTGTTGAATGTTCTTTGGATTATTATTTTCTCAATACACTGTTGGATGAAGGCCTCCCCTATACTGTCTCAGCCATCGGGAGTTGTTACTTCACCATGGCTCTGAGTGGGGGTTAATCAAGAAGCCTCGGACAATTTAAAATATCACACACCCGTTGCGGTTGGCCATGACCGGGATAAAAACTGAGGTCGCTGGGTTTGTGGAACAGCACCCGAGCTACTATGCCACGACTCCATCCCCTTGCATATACACTATGTATAAATAAAGCAGTATATAGTTTATGCACAGTATTAAATATCAGCAGAGTTCATCAATATCATTTACAAATTAACATGTATTAATTGCAAATTAAAGACGATACTTCAACAGGAAGCTTTGACCCTAACCTATATTTAGCACCTCTTCGAGTATAAAGCATTTAAACATATGCTTTCTAACAATTGAAACGATAGCACACTATCTTTTTTGTTGATTACAAATTAATATTCAGCCATAAATGTGCTTGCAATACTTATGTGTTTAATGTTATACATTAACAAATGTGTTTTTTTCATTAAATAAATTCCCCGGTGAGATATGGTCACATCAGGTTGATTAGGAGGTGACCTAAACTTGATTGGGTCAAATTGTATCCAGGCTCGGTGGCACACGATTATAATCCAGCACTTTGGGAAGCAAGATGTGGGGAGTCACAGGGATTGGTCAAATTGCCAAACCCACTGGGCTGTATGATTTTCCAAAATATTCTCGTATCACGATTAGGTTCACAATCTCCTCCCACGAGAATGGGTTTTCTCTGGGTACTCAAATGTCCCTCTACTGACAAAACAGTCGTTTAAAAGAGGAATTAACATAATACAGGATTCTTAAGCAAATGAGTATTGAAACCCAGCGAGGCTTTCCTGGATTAATCCATTACAATTACAGTAGTATATTACAAAGCAATGATGTGCACACCAGTCCGTCCAATCTAGGTTTTGTTGAATTAATTATTAAAAACATCAAATTCTGAACGAAGCAGTTCTGCACCCCCATTCACTATATATGGTGTTTAACAATATTTTTTCAAGGCTTTAACATGGAGAAGATAACATTGGCATGAGACTTATTATTTTTTGTTATATTGTGCTGTTCAAACCTATTGTTGTTGCATGCAATGAAACGCAGGGATATGCAAAACTGTTGACTTGAAGCATATTAAAACAGAAATAAATGACATGTAGGATACCCACCTTTTATATGATCACGTTATGTAGTTATGAGATTCCACCCCTGACCCGCCCCATGCCGTCCCCTGTGAGCGCACGAACGATCGTCGCGACGTCTCACGGCACCCCCTAGTTCGGTGTCGTTCTTCATTGCAAGGCCCACCGGCCGCTGGCGGTCCCTAGGGGCCTTTATTGCAGCCCCTGACGTGCGGTACCCGACACTACACAACATCGTTTCATAGTTTCATTTATTTGGTATAGCCCTGTGAGCCATTCGGCTCTTGAATCGGGTGCAACCGCAACAAAAAAAACATGAACAAGAAAACATCTTAAAGTGACTTTGTGCATGTGCAAACAGAAAATCCAGGAAAAAACATCAAAATATTCCTGAAATAGCACCGTACACCAACGCTGTGTGCAAAAATCCCAGTGGGATGCAAGTCAAACAACAACAAGAAAACTTAGATTAAGGCCATCAGTCTAACTCCGTACTACAATAAACAAAAACATGGCCAAAACAAAAAACTTTTAGAAATCACCAAAATAAAGCCATAAATGCAATGTAACAGTGATCATAGGAACTGTGACCGAATTTTTAACAATAAACTACATAAATAAAATGTAACACCAAACCCTAGAGCCACAGCTGGCTGCATTAGTCACTTCACAAATAACAGGAGCATCAGTCGGAGTATCACATTTTTCAATGCACCTTTAAGATCAGCACACTAAATCAAAATACAGATAATACTTTGCAGCAGTCATCCGGAGCGAAACATTTTATTTTATTTTAGGCCACTGAATAGCAGTGGCAGCTAGGGGTGTACAACTCCTCTAGAGCAGTTTTGAGTGAAGATCTCATAGGTAGTGATTCAAGTTGCAGTTTATTGGCAATAGCATTCCAGACCCTGGGGGCATCAATAGCAAAGGCCCTTCCTCCGGTTTTTGTACGGCAATATGGAATGTGAAGCTGGTAGATGAGCGAAGACCTGAGGTCAAATTTGTTCTTTGAAACAGAGAGGAGATCCAGCATGTAAAAACACCCCATCGTGCTGTCAAACCAATCGTTTCAAATGTGTGGCAGCCCTCACACCGATGTCTTATCGGCGAAAGTGTCCTCCCCCCCCCAACCCCCCTTTGAAAATTAGTGAAAAACACTGCCCTAGTTCGACATGCATAGATACATGTAGTTTGAGATACATACATGAACTCATTTCTTTAGAAATATATTTTTTTGAGTTTGTTATCCTTCCCCGCACCTCCAATTAGCATGGTTGGCTACGTAAAGTACGAAAAAAGTTCGAGTGGCAGAGGGTGGGTTTTTGGCTACCGATTGTTTTTGAGGATTTCAATCATTTAAACATTTCCTGCAATGAATGAAAAGTCCGATTGCAGAATGACAGAATCGGAATCAAAACCTTTATTTGTACTGGAGAAATCCGGAGAAATATAAAGCTCTTTTTCACAGATGTCCAATAGGGGTGGGTCAGAAAGTTCCAATCACAAACAAGAGTAATTAATAATAATTGTCAATCCACTCCTGGAAGAAGTCATCCCCACACCAGGTTAGTTATCGTGGTTCATTGATCATGCTTCATCTCGCTCGCCAGTGAGAGTTGGTGAAGGGGGAAAGATCGGTTCAGATATCATTCGCCACTCATGTTAGCCATCGCTGGGAATCAAACTCAGGTCCCTTTGTTGATATTGCACTGCTCCATTGCTCCATGTGCCCACAGTATAAATTAGTCCTTGTGTAATACACATGCCATGATTCCATGCTGATGAAATTATTGCTATCTCGGATGGTGGCAGGGGATGCTAAGATGTTCCCATCACACTATTTGTCAACTTAGTAAGCAATCCATGATCTGGTTCTGTCTGTAAAAGATGTGATTCCGGACATACAGTACCCTGGTGTCTACAAACTAAGTTGCCTCTGTGGTAGTAGTTACATTGGAGAAACCAAACGCCATGTCTCGGACCGCATTCTTGAACACAAAGCAGACCTTAAACACGGTAGGACCAACACCTCGGCCGTGGCAGATCATTGTTATAATTCAGTAGGCTCACATGACATTGACTTTTCCAAGAGAGGTTCTTTGTAAGCCATCTGGCTACCATGAGAGATTCGTTCATGAGGCTATCCACATATACAAGCACAGAGACAATTTCAACCGAGAAGATGGATTCTGGCTTAGCAATCATTGGAAAGATTTGATTAACCATTTCAGGTCTTAATTGATTGTTCACGCTTACAGTGGCTTTCAGACAGCATACATTAATTTTTCGTCTCCCCCCTCCTCTTATCAGAACATAGATGGACTAGTCCTTCTAAATAAACTGCCAAATCGCTGTGCGTGGCGCTGACGTTTTTTGAAATAAATAAATACACCGTTTTAAAATAAATAAATTCATGCGAACCGACACACCTGATGACGACTGTTTGTGTTATGGTCGAAACGTCGTGAGAATTTTTATTGTTTTATATATATATTATTATTTTATTGTTTCCCTTCAACGTGACTTTACCGAAAGAGCTAAGCATATAATCTAGACGTTCTACCATATGAATAAAAGTGCTACCTCTTGGTCTTATACACTTGTATTTTAGCCTTTGTGTAAAGAATTAGTATTTATGGCAATTAAACCTGAAGGGTACTTGACTTGTGGACCTAAGACATGTCATTGTAATAATAAGTTAAAGGTTTTGCAATTATTCACTTATTGCATCTCTTTTCACTGAGAACAATAGTGAATCGTGCGCAAATTTGACATGATATAATGCATAAAATCATGAGAAAATGTGATCACTTGTTCAGAGTCACCTGGCTTTGAAGTCCATTCTGCCTGCAGTAAAGTATACCTTTTAGGAATTTAATTCGTGATTTACATCCGTGTAAGTATGTTGAGATGCTACACTGCTTCTTAAAAGTATACCTTGGTTTGCAAGATCCTATATATACAGTTGTGTTTTAGCAAGCACAAGGTAAAAGTGCATGTCGAAAACAAAACATGTAAGTATAATATGCGTAGAGGAAATGTGATGTAAGAGCAAAATGGGACCGAATCAAACAACTCATCTTACAATGTGTGGGCCAGAAAATTGTGTTCTAACCAGTTGTCGACTACTTATCTCCATCTTCCTCCTCTCTAGCAGATGACAGCCCGACTGTAATACTGCATCACAAGTGTCAAAATCTCAGCAGTCACTGCAAAATGATGTATTGTGTTCCCAATTTAAAGCAGCAAGAAGGTGCAGTCGGTTGCCAGCATAAGAAACTGTAGTCGTCAGCATGATGCCACAAAATCTCAGAGGAATGAAACTGACAAGGTCAACATTGCTGCATAGAGAGATTGTGCTGATGTCATTGGGATCAATAAGACCTGAAATTTTAGTCCTTGTGGGAGGCAAAATTCATTGCAAGATGCTGTGGGACCACATTGGGAGTTACGTTGCCACTTAGAGTGGTGCACCACATTCCCCCATGTGCTTTACCCTATCTGGGTGCCTGACAACCCAGATGATATGTGAGCCTGAGATTTCTCAGCTGGCTCGCTGAAAAGTAACAATAGGGCTTCATATACATGTCATCTGTCACCCACAAAAACCCCAGGTGCATAGTAACTAACAAGTATACACTCAGGGATATTATTTATAACTGGAGCCACGTAAGGATACTTCAATCTCTAAAAGTTTCAAAAAATTCCAAGACTGAAGAAACCTATGGCTAAAGTGATAACACAATATTCTTTGGGTCTTTCGGTAAAGTCACGTAGATAGGTTCAAAGAAAATAACAAAAAACTACGCTGTTTCGATCACAACACAAGCACTCGTCATCAGGAAAAGGGGGTTAGCTTCTAAAGGCAAACTATTTATAAAGGTTTAAAATGGGCGTAGCCCAAATGCCGGCAGCATGGGTGGGGCAGCTAATGTTAATGTAAGTGTTGGGCAGTGACCGCGATGGAAGTGGGTTTCCACCAATTAAAGGGCTGCTTTAATGCGGTGGGTTTACATTATATTGATTTCTCTAAGACGAAGGTACTTTGCAAACCCCTGGCTATCAACAAAGATTCGTTCATGAAGTCATCCAAATGTATAGACACAGACACAATTTCAATTGAGAAGATGGGTAGCAACTTAGCAATTATTGGAAGGACGTTATCAACTAGTTTAAGTCATAACTGGCTGTGATGTTCCCATATTGCCACCTTCCAATGTTAGTTGTTATTTTTGGCTCTCCAATTTTACATTAATAGGTTAAATTTCTCACACCAACACAGCCACCTTCGCACACCATACCTCGATGTGGTGGTGGCTTTACGATCTTACATTACCATGCTAATTTTTACCTGGCAGCCTTTTTATTGGTGGAAACCCACAGCCATCGCGGTCGCTGCCCATCACTTACATTAGCATTAGCTGCCCCACCCATGCTGCTGATATTTGGGCTACGCCCATTTTAAACCTTTATAAACAGTTTGCCTTCATAAGTTAACCCCCTTTTCCTGAAGACAACCGCTTATGTGATTGAAACGTCGTAGTTATTTGTTATTTTCTTTGAACTTATCTACGTGACGTTACCGAAAGACCCAAAGAATATTAATTCCTGCAGTCATGAAAGCTTTAAGTCATGATAACACAATGTCAGGGGTTCTAATTATAATATATTTTTTTAAGTTGATCGTTTTCAACTTACTCAAAGTCATAATTGCTAAATACGTATGTGCACAGTAAATCTTTATATATGTTCTGAAAAAGGATTAGCGATGCACAATGATGTGTTGTCAGGTGACCTTTTGTTTGTTGACGTTGGCAATAGACAATCTGGCTCGCATATGGTCGTTCCTGTTCTTTACCTTCCGATTTGCTGTTGCGAAATGGAGGTGGATGTAAAAGGGACGGGTGGGTTTTTTTTCCAGAAGCCTGGGTTGGGACATTGTATAGCGGCAGAACCACGAACAGTGCGGAGTTTCAATGCACTTGGTGACGCTTGTGCACAGACAAACCGTCTCTATTTTGAGCACGGAGACAACACGGTAAATGGAGAACAGTACAGATGTGCAGGCTTTCATCGTCGATTCGACGTAACAGATATGATAGCTGTCAACACTAAGCGTTATGCTTAGGTGATGAACAGTGACAGAACGGCAAATATATGGACAGGGTGCTGTGAAAAAAGGAACACGGTTATGAAAAAAAGAACAGGGAGGTTACAAAAGTAGCAAGATAAAAAATAGTAAAAGGTGCTGTCGTACATTGTGTGAGTAAGAGAACAACATCGATTGATTTTCTTTATTTAATTCCGTCATAGTTGTATATATTAATGTGTACCGTGGCACACTGCAAATAGAAGGTTTTTCATTCCAGTCTTGATGTCAAACGAAAGGGGCTGCGCTTTTTCTCGGAAATGGCAAAATTGCAGATGATTAACTTTTGAAGTGACAATTCATTTTAAGAGTACTATTCATGTGCCATGGCCTCAATAAGGACAGTATCAGCACGTTGCCTGATTAAATGCGTGCGATCAATGAGCGGTGGCTGTCATTCATTTGTACTCTATAAGCTGGAGTGGGCAGGGGTGTGCATGCATACAGTAAGGGAAAAAAAGTATTTGATCCCCTGCTGATTTTGTACGTTTGCCCACTGACAAAGAAATGATCAGTCTATAATTTTAATGGTAGGTTTATTTGAACAGTGAGAGACAGAATAACAACAACAAAATCCAGAAAAACGTATGTCAAAAATGTTATAAATTGATTTGCATTTTAATGAGGGAAATAAGTATTTGACCCCTCTGCAAAACATGACTCAGTACTTGGTGGCAAAACCCTTGTTGGCAATCACAGTGGTCAGACGTTTCTTGTAGTTGGCCACCAGGTTTGCACACATCTCAGGAGGGATTTTGTCCCACTCCTCTTTGCAGATCTTCTCCAAGTCATTAAGTTTTCGAGGCTGATATATACAAAATCAGCAGGGGATCAAATACTTTCTTCCCTCGCTGTACCTGGCAGTCTGAAATAGTTGGACTCCACCTGTGCGCGTATTCCTTCCATAAGCCGAGAAAACAGAGGAAATTAGGTTTTTAGTGGCAGATCCAGGAGGGGGGTGAGGTGGGTGGGGGTTGGGGGCGATGTGGACAATCACCCCACTTGAGAGCTCAAAACGGTATTTTACTTATATTTACCAGACAAAATACATTGAACGTTTTAATTATTCGACCTTCGATTAGCACGGATGACTACATACAGTGCGAAAGAAGTTCAGCATACATACATTCGGAGCACTATTTCAAAAGCTTGACATGTTTTGCGAATTGAGGCTCCACTCAGTCTGCACACTTAATTGGGATGGAAACTACAAACGTGTATTTGATGGAGTCGCTTTTGTGCAATGTTTGGCGAATGCCAAAACTTCGCAAAAGTAGGAAAATTAAATGAACATCAATTGGGCCCTTTTCCTCATGGCATGATGCAGAATAGCACATTTGGAAACAAAGACTGGGGAAGAGGTGAAAATACGTATAAAGTTAATTAAATACAGATAACAGAGGCACTAAGTAGTTTCATGACGATAACACCCACATGTATTAATATTTATGTGTTGAGCACAGCTAAACATCATGATTATTACTGAGTTTGTAAAATATACATTGGTGGCTTTGTTATTTAGTTTCTATGTAGCATCCAACATCCCAGGGACCTAAATAAAGCACATTTTGTGGAAGATACATTCCATGCGAGCTAGATTGTTTTTGTATTAACAGCTATGTTATTTTCATGAAACATTCTGATTTTTTCCAACATGACCACATCCATATTGCACACATATATCTGCCGCACAATATTTTGTTTATACTCTATTTAGGAAAAAGGATAACATTAATCAACATGCATCATATTTTATTGAAAATAAACTGTTGCATGAAATCCAAGACCAGCATCAAATATTTGAAAACTGACTTTGTTCTTATTTTAGCTAGATAAATAATCAAATTAACACAATTTTAGAAGGAACTTTAATATTCGAAAAATAAATAGGCAGAAACGACGCTTCAGCTAACATGATTTTGGGCAAAAATATTGACTTGACGTTAGATGGAGAGCATTTTTTGTTGACACTGATGAACTGATAAACATTTCATATGGTCTATAACACCACTCGGAATACTCAGAAGACATTAGATTAGTATTTTAATTTTAGTATTATTGACGAAATAGCATGAATGCGAGAACAGGTACAGCACCAATATTCATTGTATGTATTGCTTTGATCGTGCATTTTTTAATTAATTAAACATATTTGTATCATATTCTTTGTACCGTATAGTCATGCAGCACAAATATTCATACAGGATTTTCAGCCTTTCGCAGTGGTGGCTGGTTGGTGGCTACATTGAGACGCTATGAAGAAGGGCAAATATTGTATCTATTTGTTATTTAAAAACCAGTGTTATCAACGAATGGTTTTTTTTTTGGGGGGGGGGGGGGAGGTTGGCAGGGCGGTGCCGCAGCATACATGGGAAGGGAGGGGTACACACGGTGGTTGATATCTGATTTGTGCAAACTATTAATTATTAATTCTACTTTTCTTATTTCTGGGTGGTATTGAGCTTCATCCTGGCCCAAATGAAAAGAACTCGTATAATTCCGTAGATTTTTCTGGCAGGAAAGGTGTTGGTGTTCTACATGTCAACATCAGAGGGCTTGTGATTAAATTAAGTCAACTAAAACTAGAAGTGGCAAATCTTGACCCGGACATTTTTTGCCTAACAGAAACATTTCTCACTCCTGCCATCAATGACTTGCAGATTGTGATTGACAACTACAACCTTTTTCGGCTTGACCGAGGATCTAAAGGAGGTGGAATTGCCATCTATGTTCATAATATTATTGCATGTTCACTAGCTCACTCCTTGTTTAAAAAAATGTTGCTTTGAAGGTCTGGCTCTCAGAATAACTCTCCCAAATAATCAACAGATATTGGTAGTGTGCTGCTATCGTCCGCCTAGTGGGAAGGATGTTGAAGCTGCATCTGCACTGAGAGAGCTTTTTGGGGGCCTCCCTAAAGGTAAAATAGTTTTAGTGGGTAATCTAAATTGGAATTGGCTAAACCCGCCGGCCGTGGCCACAAATTTTGCAGATGAATTTAATCTGTTTCAATTAATAAATGTCCCCACAAGACCCAACCTAAAAAATCCGGGACAGTCATCTCTGCTTGACGTCCTATTGACAAATGCCCCTCACAATTTCACACTGACTGGTGTTCTGGGTAATAACCTTAGTGATCACTCCTTCATTTTTGGGGTGAGATCTCAGCCAGACCCAAAGCCCCCCCCTAAATTGGTTGAGAAGCACTCTACGAGACACTTCAGCACTCAGGCATTTACCAATGATGTGCTTCACTCGGGTATTGACAAGGTCTGTGATATCCCCAACCTGACTACGGCTTGGGAGACCTTCAGGTACACATTTCACCAAATTCTTAACAAACATGCTCCTTTGGTTAGATTTAAAACTAAAGGCAACTGCCCACCATGGTTTGATCATTTGATTACAAAGCTCAAGAAAACTAGGGACAAGGCTTGGGGATGTGCTCAGAAAAGTAATTTGGTCAATGACTGGCTGGAATACAGGATTTTAAGGAATAGATGCATAAAAAAAAATTCGGCATGCAAAAAATGCCTACTTTTCCTCCACTCTCCTGGAATCACATGGAAATGCCAGGATTTTCTGGAAAACAATCAAATGCATCGAAAAGGCATCCAAAACAGACAATCTGCCCATTGAGCTTAACGGAAATGGAGAATATTTTTCAGATCCCAAAAAAATAGTTGACAATTTTAACCTTCATTTTTCTGAAGCTGGTAATCTTTTTTGATAATGTATTGGGAGTCACCCCTGCTCATGCAAATTCCTACACCCCTGTCCAAACATTAAACGAATTTAGTTTCCAGCCAATCCACTAAAGTAATGTTCTGAAACAACTGTCCTACCTCTAAGGGTCCTCCTCTACCGGAGCAGATAGTATTTCCGTCTTTGCTCTACTAACTGTTGGTCACCTAATATACAAACCTATTGCCCATATTTTCAACCTGTCCATCAAAGAAGCATCAGTTCCTCTAGAATGGAAACATTCCTATGTCCGTCCACTTCACAAAGGGGGCCCTAAAGATGATCCAAATAACTACCGGCCTATCTCAATTTTGTCCCCGTTGATGAAATTTTTTGAAAAATTATTGACCTACCAAATTAGCAGTTTCCTGTCCACCAACAATCTACTACATCTAAAACAATCTTGGTTCCGAAAAAAATACAGCACCACATCTGCTGCATTAGACTCTCTGAATCACATTTACAGTAGCCTTGAAACTAAGCAGTACTGTGCCTGTCTTTTTCTAGACCTGTCCAAAGCTTTTGATACAGTAGACCACAACACCCTGCTTAGTAAACTAAGTTGCCTCGGTTTTTCCAAAAACGCAGTAAAATGGTTACAAAATTACCTCTTTTCTCGCACCCAAACTGTATTCACAGATGGTTGGAGGTCAAACAGTGTTAAGATAACAAAAGGGGTTCCACAGGGTTCCATCCTTGGCCCCCTTTTGTTCTCTCTTTATGTCAATGACTTGGGCACTGACCTGGATCATTCCAAGGTAAATCTTTTTGCAGATGACAATACTGATTACTGCTGGCCGCTCTCCGGATGACGTGATTGTTAAGCTACAGGGTGATTTCAACAAACTACAACATCAGCTAGTTGCTCTTAAACTAGTCCTGAATACCTCCAAAACCAAGGTGCTATGCTTCTCACCAGGACTAAAGCAGGAAGTTATTTCCCCAATTACATTCCTTAAATAATTATCAAATAGAGCAAGTCAAGATCTATAAGTATCTTGGGGTCATCCTGGATTCAAAACTGAATTTTGAAGATCACATTGATTATATTGGTAAAAAGCCAAAAAAAATTCTGTATCGACACAAGCACTGCTCCCCCCAATGTTCCGTTTGGAATTGATAAAAGTTACCATACTGCCTCTACTTGACTATTGTGACATCGTGTATAAATCAGCCCCAAGTACTGTACTGAAGAAGCTTGATTCTATCTATCACTCGGCCTTAAGATTTACATTGAACTGCCCATATAGGACTCACCACTGTGATCTCTACATTGGGTCAAATTTAACATCTCTTAATGTTCGACGGCTTGTGCACCAGATCTTATTTATTCACGATGTACTTACAAAAAAATCCACAGACTACCTGCTGGATCTCCTCTCTGTTTCAAAAAACAAATTTGACATACAAAAACTGGAGGAAGGGCCTTTGCTATTGATGCCCCCAGGGTCTGGAATGATATTGCCAATAAACTGCAACTTGAATCGCTACCAATGAGATCTTCTCTCAAAACTGCTCTAGAAGAGTTGTACACCCCTAGCTGCCACTGCTATTCATTGGCGTAAAATAAAATAAAATGTTTCGCTTCAGATGACGCTGCAAAGTATTATCTGTATTTTGATTTAGCGTGCTGATCTTAAAGGTGCATTGAAAAATTTGATACGCTGACTGATGCTTCTGTTGTTGTGGAGTAACTCATGCAGCCAGCTATGGCTCTAGGATTTGGTGTTACATGTTATTTATGTAGTTTATTGTAAAAGTTCGGTCACAGCCCCTGTGATCACTGTTACGTTGCAATTATGGCTTTATTTTTTGGTGATTTTGAAAGGTTTTTTGGTTTGGGCATGTTTTTTGTTGTAGTACGGAGTTAGACTGATGGCCTTAATCTAAGTTTTATTGTGGTTGTTGTTGTTGTTTGACTTGCATCCCACTGGGATTTTTTGCACACAGCGTTGGTGTACGGTGCTTTTTTCAGGAATATTTTGCTGGGTTTTTTTCATGGATTTTCTGTTTGCACAGTCACATATTCACTTTAAGATGTTTTCTTGTTCGTGTTTTTGTTTTTTTGTTTGTTGTGGTTGCACCCGATTCAAGAGCCGAATGGCTCACAGGGTTATACCAAAATAAATAAACTGAGACTGGTCCCCAGTAGGTTACACCATGGAGTCAAGCATGGGTTAAGAGGTGTTGTGTGTTTTAGAGTGGTTTTGAGCGTGGGATCTAGCATGGGGTCAAGCATATGCCCAGGGCAACCTTATATGGTCATGCCACACCTACTTTGCATTGTAATAATTTAGGCCTCCGTATTTTAATGGACTCCTATCCCTTTACAGTGCCAGTGCAGTTTTAATATGTCTGTGCACGACTCGGTACATTCCTCGATCATCCACTCGATGACTTTGAATGGCGAAAGTGATGATCAATACACGAATCATCACTCGCCCGAGTGGAAGAGAGTTGGTGAGGACTCATTTGCATAGGGCTCGCCATTTGTAAATCCTCTCAAAATAGTGGCTTGTGATTGGTTGGACGTCCGTGAGAGTGGCCCTTCAGCCACGCCTTTTCTCCCATGCCTGGTTGAAGGAAGGGTTTGAATTAGCCAATGAGAAAGCGACAATGTCCTTATGGGCATCTCACCCCTCGTGCATTGGACTCTAGGCGTCGATTCAATATTTCAATCGATCCTTGCAGAATATATTTGAAATGGCAACAACTGACATGAATAAATTAAATTGCCCACTTATTAATGTATCCCTTAACTTTAAACAGTGTTTGTACATTAATTTTCTATTATCAAACACTTTTTTGTGTATTTATTTGTACACATTTTAAAAATACAATTATTAGGTGGGGTACCATTGCTCTCCACAGAGACCAGCCACCACTGGTTATTTGGGATCTTTTAATATTTCTGAGAACAGTAGGGCAGAAATTCAAAACAAGCAATGGTATATGATTTATAATGCTGTAATATAAACATTTTGATTTTGCACACGAGTGTGTACATATGAAATACGCCCCTAATATGTTACCCCTTCAGAAAGCCTCCACACACTGCATTACCTAAAAGTTAACCAAAGTTTGTAAATATATCATGGTGATGTCACCACCATTTCGTAGTGAATACTATATTTTGTTGTTGTTGATGATGTCAATTATATTTAAGACAAACACAATCTAACAACGGCTAAAAAAACATTTTAGCAGGAATTATTGACAACGGAGCTAACGGAATTACACAATTATCAATCGATACATAATTATATAAATAAGGATTTATTTATTTTTTCGTAAATGAATGTTTTCATGGGTGTTTAGAATACATTCTCACACCACTCTATGGATGATATGCAGGCTAGGTCAAGGGAAACGAGTGCGCTCGCAATCCCCACTCCTATAAGCTTAGCAATCTGTTTAAAAAGAGTACATATCACTGCCACAATACCGATTTTATTTTGGGTTAGATCGCGTACATATACAATGTGTCGTTAAACCCGCTACCACCTGAAGTAGCGAATTAGTAAGGGTTGTCACGTAAACAGAACATGCCAATTCGTTACTAATACAGCACACTGGTGTGTTGGAGAGCCAAGCCACAACATTTATATGTGGGGCAGTGGCGGGTTTAACGACACATCTATATATTTACGCAATCTAACCCAAAAAAACCTGTATAATGGATTATATTGGTAGCGAAAGCCTACGTTATATCGCTGCCAGTTGAATTGTGCACGACTGTGCAGCTCGGAAAGTTATTCACTTTCTTGATTCCATGTTATATAGTGAACCTAGTTGTGCCTAGTTTGCACAACTAGGTTCAATGACAAAAGCTTTCTTCCCTGGAAAAATAATAATAATCGATTTGGAATAGGTGACAGAGATATAATGGGACATGGATCAGAGAGCATATACATCGATATGGGCAGGACACATCGCGAGAAAGGATGATGGCTGATGGTCAAGACTATTAATTGAGTGGCAGCCAAAGGAGGGAACTCAACTGCGCAGATGACGATGATGTCAGATAACGTGCAGGAGCTAAATGGATTGTTGCATACTGAGAAAGTGAGAGATGGTAACAACTTGGGGAACCTTCATCCAACAGTGGATATTTCACAGCTGAAATATTATGACGAATGACATAACTGCTAAGTGACAACTGTTGTCACACATGTGTAGTGAGTTCAACTGAGTCGCAGACGTACTCTTGGAGGCAACACATTTATTTAACACCAACACACGGGGTAACTGCCCCTTCACAGAATAACAACCTATGGTAGTGACCACCAGGCTAACTACACTAATTACAACGTAATTAGCTACAACGGACCGGACCACAGCTTGGGTTCTGGTCCGCGTGTTGGAGACTCGGTAGAACGTAGGACGTAGACGAAGGCTTCTTCAAGATGAACAACGCCGGTCCCTCTGGGGGACCTGGCATATATTCTCTGCGGCATGGCTGGCTCTGCCTTTGGCCACGATCACCTTCGTGAAGCCTTGAGCAGGATCTGGACCCGGACCACGTGACCACCTCTAGCCCCCACTTGGGGCCTCTTTGTAGACTTAACCGGTCACGTGTCCTTTTGGGTCAACCAGAGTGCCATGGCCTTTAGTAACGCTGGCACACCCACACCCTATCCTGTAGGGCTGACACTGCACGCCAAGTGTGGTGCTACCTAGCGCTATCAACCAGCGCTCACCGAGCCCTTCTTGGGCCGGTGCTACATCCATATCATAGTGGTGTCTGCGATTTAATTACATCGCACGCCATGCCTCTCTAGGGCTAGCACAGCACAGTGACATCCTGCGATGTCACTACACATGTAATGGTTGGTACTTTCTCAGTTAATCGAATATTTTACTCAGAGTAAAATATATATAGGGATCAGATGTAGTCTGAGGAATAGGAGTGAGCGATGGGGTGCAGTTAACTGTCTCTAACAGATACCATCATAATACATGTCCATCGGGGGCAATCTGACAGCTGTCATGCTGACAGATGAAACAAATATCTCGGCAAACATTGTGCCTGCAACAATGGATTCACTCACATTAAGCAACCACCGGGAGAGTAAGTTGAATGCAAATCCATTCGTTCTAATGTCTCTAAATCATAATTTGTTTGGCTGTTCCAAAAATCAGTTGCGCGAAGCTACGGGTGTTTCGAATTAATTCACCAAGGCTACCTGGCATTTGAACGTGAGGTGGTGAGTATAAATGAACTCATCATGCGACTGACACGTAACCATTAGAAACATAGCTACTGCATATTTAAGACTTTCCGAGAGACTTTTCCAACTTGGTCATGATATAATAAAGTATTAAAGCTTTCGTGACTGCATACAATTACTCATTGTTTTTTTCGGTAAAGTCACGTATGTAGAAATACAATAAAATGATATTCAAACAAAAAACAATCACGACGTTTCGATCACAACGCAAGTGATCTTCATCATTTTTTGAGCTGCCGTTTTGTATTTACAAGAGGTGGTCATTTTTTCAGCTGCCGTTTTGTATTTAAAAGAGGTGGTCCTTTTTTGAGCTGCCGTTTTGTATGTGTAAGATGTGCGTGTTTGAGTTGCCGCTCTCGCTCTGGCCCCTCCCCCCCTCCAACCGTATTTCCTATTTAAGCTTCTGTTCATCCCTCCGCCCCCCCCCCCCTCTCTCTCTGCCTCCCTGTCCATCTTTCCTCCCTCCTTACCTCTTGGTGGACTTGTATATGTATTTCTACTGACCGTGTACCTCGTATTTTTCATTCTATCTATGCTGGTATGTTCAATCCAAAGGTTGAACACGAAATTTAACACTCTTCTGAAATTCGTGGTCTGCCAGGAAGTGTCTAACTGTGTTGTTGGCCTGACTGGATGTGCTTAACATAATGTTTTTTTCAGGTTTGTTGAATTCTCGTCTCTCATCTTTTTGTTGTATTTACCTCCGTGATTTGTTCTTGACACCTGATGAAGATCGCTTGCATTGTGATCGAAACGTCGTGATTGTTTTTTGTTTTAATATCATTTTATTGTATTTCTACATACGTGACTTTACCGAAAAAAACAATGAGTTGGTCATGATATGATAAATGAAATTATACTTATCAAAAGTATGTGCAGCATTTGCAAACGTGCAATGAACATGAAATGGTGCATTGGGAAGTTGGCTAACATATCTTATGAAGTTTGAGTTTAAAGTGTACTTAATGCCAAAAGTCTGAACACATCTACAAGTGAAATTAGGCATATCAGTGCTCGAAATAGCATTTGTTTTACTAACGCAGGATAAAGTTTGTCTCATGCTGTTACTGAAAATATTATACTTTGTTATTATGGTCAATTACTTTCACTGAGCTGCTGCGGTGTTGTGATTAGCACACAACCTTCCACATAGAGGTCGCCAGTTCAAATCTACAACCCTGCACGGCAGTTGAAGCAATAAGGATGCTTTTTAAATCCCCCAACCTCTGTCCACTGAGCAGTGTATGTACAGTAAATAGGTAAACTACTGTCAATATCCATGCCTCATGTAGTGGGGTAAAGTGTGGGCACTCCTGCCTATATTCATCGATACATTGAAGCGTTGTTTTATCCCTACAAATTGTCTAAATGTAGATTATGTGCATTAGATATGCGTCCATCAATCAATATCATGGGGCACCATGGTGGCGAGATGTTCAAGACTTCACTTGGTATGCAGGCAGTCGTGGGCTCGACCCCGACCCTGTCGCCTGTATATTCGGAGTTTGCATGTTTTCCCCCATCGCGCCCGAGGATTTTTCTCCAGGTCCTCCAGTTTTTCCCTCACAATTATAACATGCGTTTAGAGCAGTGGTTCTTAACCTTGTTGGAGGTACCGAACCCCACCAGTTTCATATGCGCATTCACCGAACCCCTCTTTAGTGAAAAATAAAATGTGATTTTTTTCAAATTCAAGACGTAGATATGTTTTTTACTGGTACACAAAATGAGCCGTGCATGAACATTACCTTGTTCAAAGAATAAAACCAACACAATGCATAAACTCACAACAAATTACATACCTGGAAATCAATGTGACTTCTGCTGTTGCCTTTGAGAGATCAGTTCAGATATGCGTGGCTTCACCTTGGCAAGTGCCACTCTGATGTCATTTTCACAGCAAAGTCTGTTCCTTTTCTTCGTTTTTATGTCCAGCATCCTCGAAAAGGATTGCTCACAAAGATATGTTGTAACAAATGGTATAAAAACATCCAGGGCTTTCTTAGCAATAACTGGATACTTGTTCATTTGTCGACACCAAAACGTTGAGAGCGTTGTTGTTCTGAAGAGTTGCTGTTGAACCTGGCTCTGCTGAATTTCAATGATTTCGTCGAGGAATTCATCATTGACATCTGCTGTTTCAACAGCAAACGTGAACGGCTGTCTCACCCATGCTGGATATGACTCTCTTGTAGGGAAATATCCGTCGAGAGACTTTGCAAGCTCATCTAAGTGCGTGGCTTTTGTTTGCTTCAGTTCCGTGGATACAGAAATATCTCCGATTCCAGACACATCTTCGATCTTACTTGCACAGTCGTCCAGAAGCGGGAAGTTTGCGAAGTTATTGTTCTCTGTTCGTCGTTTCCATAACGGTAGCTTTTTTTGAAAAGCCTTCAGGTGTTCTTCCGCTTCCATGATATTGACTCCACCACCCTGCATCTGCTGATTGAGATGATTGAGAGCTGCGAATATATCAGCCATGTACGCTAAAATGAGAATGAACTCAGGATTTTTGAAGCAATCTGCATGGCAGTGTTGGTGCTCTTGCAAAAACAGGGCTAATTCCACACGCATGGCAAAAACACGATTCAGCACCTGTCCCCGGGATAACCACCGAATATTAGAATGGAGCAGAAGTACCTCAAATTCAGAGCCCATTTCTTTACACAGCTCACTGAAGATGCGGTGCCTCAGAACACTTTTTCGCACATAGTTCACACATTCCACCACAGTTTTTAATACTTCTGTCATTTTTGGAGGTAAGGTTTTTGTTGCCAACGCATGCCTGTGCAGAATACAATGCGTCACAATGATGTGTGGTGCATCGGCCTTTACTAGCGCACCAAAACCAGACTTTCTTCCCAGCATGACTGGAGCTCCGTCCGTACAAACTGCAGAAACCATATCCCATGAAAGATTGTTGTCTCTGAAGAAGTCATCCACAAGCTTCTTCACATCGGCTGCCTTCGTTGTTGTTGTAAGAGGCTTACAAAATAAAAACTCTTCTTTTATCATGTCGTCTTTCACATAGCGTACAAAAACAGCAAGCTGGCTTAGATCAGAAACGTCTGTGGTTTCGTCGAGTTAAAGGCTGAATTTTGCCGGGCTTGAAATCAGATCCGCGACTACTTGAGCCAAGATGTCTTTACTCATGTCTTCTATTCTGTCACTGACGGTGTCATTTGAAAGGGGAATTTGGGATAATTTACCTTCGGCCGCTGTTCCGAGTATCAGATTCGCCATCTTTAATGCAGCTGGTTTCACAAGTGTTTCACCAATGGTGTGTGGCTTGCCCTGCTTTGCGATCAGGTAAGCAACTTCGTACGATGCTGTCAGGATCGGTTTGTTAACAGGTACAAATCCAAGAGCAGGCAGAGTGGCCCTTTCATCGAATCTGGCTCTCTTCACCCTGAATTCAGCAAGTGTTGTGTTCTTGTATTCCCCGTCTCCATGCAGCTTCAAGAAGTGTTCCTTTAGTTTTGCCGGTGCAAGACTAGAGTTGCTCAACTTGGCGTTGCAAATCATGCAGATAGGACGCTCACTCCCATCACGTTCCGTGATACATGAGAATCCATGTTGTACATATTCGTCCGACCACTTTCTTCTTTTGCCCGACATAGTTAGTATGGATAAAATATTAAAGAAATCACACGACGTACGACAACAACAGTCACACGTTGACTACTGAGTACGCACTAAATTCCCCGCAGCGCTGATTGGCCAAACAGTGTAGCATGATCATCTGCAGCCAGTGATGGCCAAGCGGGCCGTGTGTGTCATCACAAATTTACACAATAATTCAAGTGTGTCCGGACCTCCGTGGCGGGGGCTCTGCCGAACCCCTGAGATCGACTCACCGAACCCCTGGGGTTCGATCGAACCCAGGTTAAGAACCACTGGTTTAGAGTAATGGCTGCAATAAATGTCCATACGATAAGCCACTTCGTTGAGCTATCATTTATGGCCAGGTCTCTTCTGAAAAAAATAACTATATACAGTGAGGGAAAAAAGTATTTGATCCCCTGCTGATTTTGTACGTTTGCCCACTGACAAAGAAATGATCAGTCTATAATTTTAATGGTAGGTTTATTTGAACAGTGAGAGACAGAATGACAACAAAAAATTCCAGACAAAACTCATGTCAAAATGTTATAAATTGATTTGCATTTTAATGAGGGAAATAGGTATTTGACCCCTCTGCAAAACATGAATCAGTACTTGGTGGCAAAACCCTTGTTGGCAATCACAGAGGTCAGACGTTTCCTGTAGTTGGCCACCAGGTTTGCACACATCTCAGGAGGGATTTTGTCCCATTCCTCTTTGCAGATCTTCTCCAAGTCATTAAGGTTTCGAGGCTGACATTTGGGAACTCGAACCTTCAGCTCCCTCCACAGATTTTCTATGGGATTAAGGTCTGGAGACTGGCTAGGCCACGCCAGGACCTTAATGTGCTTCTTCTTGAGCCACTCCTTTGTTGCCTTGGCCGTGTGTTTTGGGTCATTGTCATGCTGGAATACCCATCCACGACCCATTTTCAATGCCCTGGCTGAGGGAAGGAGGTTCTCGCCCAAGATTTTATGGTACATGGCCCTGTCCATCGTCCCTTTGATGCGGTGAAGTTGTCCTGTCCCCTTAGCAGAATAACACCCCCAAAGCATGTTTCCATCTCCATGTTTGACGGTGGGGATGGTGTTCTTGGGGTCATAGGCAGCATTCCTCCTCCTCCAAACACGGCGAGTTGAGTTGATGCCAAAGAGCTCCATTTTGGTCTCATCTGACCACAACACTTTCACCCAGTTGTCCTCTGAATCATTCAGATGTTCATTGGCAAACTTCAGACAGGCATGCATATGTGCTTTCTTGAGCAGGGGGACCTTGCGGGCGCTGCAGGATTTCAGTCCTTCACGGCGTGGTGTGTTACCAATTGTTTTCTTGGTAACTATGGTCCCAGCTACCTTGAGATCATCAACGTTAAAAAAAACTCGCCACTTTTTTCAAATTTTCTTGCTGTGGTTTTCATACCTGATGATGATTGCTTGTGTTGCAGTCGAAACTTCGTGAGAATTTTATTGTTTTGTATTTTTATTATTTTATTGTTTCCCTTCTACGTGACTTTACCGAACGAACCAATAATATGAATCCCTGCAGTCAGGGATTCATATATATTTTACATTGGTTTATTGTATGGTAGTAAGGTATTTGCAGTTCTTTAGAAACTCCTTCTTTTATGTTTTCCACATAATGCGCTAGATTGATATAAAATTCTTTATTATTAAAATTTCCCTCCCTTTATTACAGATAATCCTACATAATACACTAGCATAATGTGACTTTGAGACCCCCCACCGCCTACACATTCCACAAGGAGTGACTAACCCCATATCTGCATTTGTAATCAATATGCTAAATTCTTCTGCTGATATGTAAACTCCTTTGTCAAGGCGCTCTCCTCTTTCCACCCAGCTTAAAATACGCTGCCAAGCTTATCAGTGTTCATTAGGACGCTGTCTTTCTGACAGCTCTGTTCTTCACCTGAGGATGGCTGCTTGCGTTGTTGCCGAAACGTCGTGATAATTTTATTTCATTATGTTTAATTTTTATTATTTTATTATTTCCCTTCTACGTGGCTTTATCGAACCATCCAAGGCATCAAGTGACTCGTCCATATGCGGACCTTTTGTCAGGGTTCTGGCAATTACCCCTTGACGGGGCGTCAAAACCTAAGACGGCCTTCCGAACACCGCAAGGCCTCTTTGAGTTTAACCCGCTGCCCATGGGCCTCCATTCGGCCCCAGCGACGTTCCAGCACCTGATGGAGCTGGTCCTCGCTGGGCTCCAGTGGGACTCATGCCTTATCTAATTAGACGATGTTATCGTCTTCAGCAGGACGTTCGACGAACATCTGGACCGGCTGAAAGCCGTTTTCATTAAAATGCGGGCTGCGAATTTGAAATTCAAACCCCAGAAATGCCATCTCCTGCGGGACTCTGTCCGTTACCTTGGCCACATCGTTAGTCAGTCCGGCATTGCCTCGGACCCGGGAAAACGAGTTGCGTCCGCTCATGGCCAACCCTCACTTCGGTCGGGGATGTACGGAGATTCATTGGCTTTGCCTCTTATTATCGGCGCTTGGTGGCAGGATTTGCATCCATTGCAAAGCCCCTCCATGCACTGACGGCTAATGGCGCGAAACTTCAGAAAGGAGAGGGGGAGCAGGCCGCATTTGACTTCCTCCGTGACGACCTCGTCAATGCCCCTCCTTTGCGATACCAAGACATGGACGCCAGTAACACCGGAATCGGGGGGGGGGGGGGGTGTTGTCTCAGGTCGTCGATGGTGTCGAGCGTGTTGTTGCCTATGGCAGCAGAGTGTTGTCCCCCGCAGAACAATGCTATTGCATCACCCATCGAGAACTGTTGGCCATTGTTTTCTTCATCCAACAGTACAGGCCATACCTCTATGGGAGGCAGTTTACCATGCGTTCGGACCACGCGACACTTTAATACGCGTTACGTGTCGACCAGCCATCTGGCCAACTATCCTGCTGGCTCCGACAATCTAACACTGAAGCGCTATCACGGTTGCCGCCTGCCGGGAGTTGTGCATGTTTCCCGGGTTCGGGGCATGTAAACTGCCAACTGATGGCTTGCCTCCAACCCTTGCTGCTGTGGCCGATGCTGCGATCGATTCCCCTATTGTGCCCGAGGCGTCGGTCACACGTGATGCTTTATTGAGCCTGAGATTGGCTGAGTGGGGCCGTCTTCAGTTGGAGGGACGGGTCCCTCCTTAAATTGCGCCATCGCACCAGTGAGTCTCACGGGGATAGAGGTCGTGGGGGCCCTGTCGCCTTCACCATGCGGGACGGTCTTCTCATGAGGTGGGATGGCTGCTCGCAGACTTACAAATTAGTGGTGCCAACTTCTCAGCGGGGGAAGACGGTATGGGATGCCCACGAGCACCTTCTGCATCTAGGAGTACACAAGACACTTGCCATGCTCCAGCTGGATTTCTTCTGTTGCCGATTTACTCCAGGGCTGCGTCCAGTGCGCATGCCGGAAACCTCCCGCCAGACTATCCCGCCTGCCATTGCAATCCATTCAGGTGTCCCGCGTGCATGAACTTGTAGCGCTGGACATTCTGGGGCCATTTCCCACCACTCCCAGGGCTAATAAGTACCTGTTGGTTGGGGTCGAATACTTAACTCAATGGCCTATGGCCTGGCCAATCCCCAACCAATCGGTAGCAGCCATCAAGGAGTCCTTTCTCCTGGGCTATGTCCTGGACAAGGGTGCTCCCGAACGGCTGCTGACCGACCAAGGGAAGAACTTCTCGTCTACCTTGTTGCGGGATGTGTGCAACCTGCTGGGCATGCATAAAGTTCGTACTTTGCGATATCATCCGCAAACGGACGGTATGGCCGAGCGCCTCCACAGAACACTCACCTCCATGCTAAGCCATCAGGTGTGTGAATCACAAGTCGATTGGGACCTGCATATTCCCAGAGTCCTGGCGGCGTATCGAATGGCGCCTCATGCGGCAACTGGGTTTTCACCGTTCTACCTAATGTATGGGAGGGAAGTCAACCCCACAGTAGACAGCCAATTGCGCGTCAGGCCGCCCGGACCTAAATCTAAGATCGTCGACCACGTTCGGGTTAATGTAGAGGTTGGTTGATGTGAGAGAGGCCGCTAAACACAACTCAGTGTCGTGTCAGCTGGCCAACGAATGCCTGCGAGGCCTTTGTACATCCAGTCATGACTGGGTTTAAGGGGACAAAGCTTGGCTCCACTGCCCCCAGGTTCCTCTGGCGACTTCACCAAAATTGCTGAAACCTTGGAGGGGCCCCATTGAGATCATCCGAGTTGTCAGGCCACAATGTGTTCAGATCCAGTATCGTAGGCACCACTGGTACATCTACCTGTCGCGCCTTAAACCTTTTGTCACGCCACACACTCCACCTACTTTACACGGGGGTCGAGAGCGTGATGTGTCCGACGGGCCAAGCCATGCGCCGGGTGTGCCTAACCCTCAACCCCGCCGTGTCGTTGCGCCCTCTGATGTCGCAGGAGTGACACCGTCGCAGCCGTCCACACCAGCTGCTCCTGCTGCAGCTCACCCGCTCGCACAGCTGCCGGCCCCGCAAGTGGGCCCTGTCCCTGGGGACCCGCCACCCCAAACCCCTGCTCTTCCTGATGGACCAGCAATGCGGACTCGCTCAAAAACTCTGAAAATCTCATAAAACATACCCCCACTCTCACAGACTCCGCACCGCACACTTACCCTCACGTCCGACTGGCAGTTTTCTTCAGCAGTTGTTCTTACCTTCGTCTTGCTGTTGGCCAGCTGTATCATCGATTGATTGGTTGCGTGGGTGCGGTCGTACGTGCGTCCGCTTGTAAATATGTATTTAGTGTATATTTGTACAGATGGGCTAGGGTATTTATGTGGGGCCACTTGTGTTGTTGTTGTTGTTCTCGATTTATTGAGGCACACGTACTCGTTTTTGGTTTGTTCACGGGTTTTATTGTTATTTTGACAGCCGGAACAGCTGGATGCTACAAAGGGGGGGGGGGGGGGGGAGATGTAGCACCATGAACAGACTATGGTAACTTACCTGCAGTAACAGACATACGTCAGCAGGTGGTGGTATGTAGGCCGCGAGGGTTCCCGAGACCCCAAGAGGGAGGCTGGGGGAATATTCCAGAATCCCCTAGAACATTCTGGGAGGCGTGGCCAGGGGCGGAGAGACCCTGGAGGGTGTATAAAAGCCGGACCCCTGAACGGATTCGGCAGTCGTCCCAAAGCCGAAGACTGAAGACTGGGCTTAGAGTAGGACCCTGGGATCCCCAGATCCGCTGTCCTTCTGAGGGCCGGGACTGAGTGGGCCAGTGGTCAAACCCTGGGCACCCCCAGACCCGACGTCCTTGTAAGGGCCGGGACTGAATGGGCCAGTGGCCAGGACCCGAGGACCTTGGCTGGGTCGGGTCAGGGTAGCCTCCCTTAGGGCCCCTAGCCAGAGGGCTGAGAGTTAGAATGGTCCCAGTGTCAGGAGGCACGATAGCCCGGAGGCCATACCTCCCCAGGTAGCGGGTGTAAGGGACTGTTATTCTTTTGTGTTAAGGACCCTGTATTGAGCTTTATTTGCTAAATACAAGTGTTGACTCAAGTACCGGCTCTCCCTCGTCTTTGGGCTCACTACATCTGCATTAACCACAAGTATATGTGGTTAATGCAGACATGATTCCTTGCAAAGGTTTAAGTTTGGTGTTTTAACACCTGTTTTATTGCTGTAATTTAATACTGGCAAAGGAGGTCTCATCTCCATATATATACAAGGCAAAGTTGTGAATGTGTGTCTGTTCAAAATGTTTAGCGTACTTTCCGACATGCAACAAACTTTTAATTTGCCATGTGGGTACATTCCAGACTGTACACCATGCAAAAATGATAAAAAAAATATACTTTTTGGGGGGGGGGGGAGGGGGGAGCTCAATAATGCATGTATTTTTTGCACGGCAAGTGAGCTGTGACGTCAAATCTGTCATGTGACCCGCACATGTGGAAGCGTAACGCAGTGTAGTGTAGTGGTTAGCATGCCGCGCTAAGAACCCGGCGACCCAAGTTCGATTCACGGCCACCACCGGTGACGATTATTTCTACCGGTCCTGGGCCTCCCCTAGGTCGACTCAGCATCAAACGAGTAACTGCTCTGCTGTGTGAACATCGCCACTGGGGAGACAAAGGCGGGGGGCATGGTGAATCCAAGTCCCGGGCGAAGCCGGGTAGTACAGCTAGTCTATATATATTACAGGTAAATTTGTGAATGTGTCTGTTCGACATGTTTAACATACTTCCCGACATGCAACAAACTTGAAATTTGGTATGTGGGTAGCTTCCAGACGCTACACAATGCAAAAAGTATAAATATAGACATTTGTATTTTGGGAGGGGGGGGGGGTGCAATAATGTATATATTTTGCACGCAAGTGAGTGGTGACGTCAGTTTATTATTATGGTCATCAGCCACGATCTATCTGCTGCTGAGTGAAAAGCTCCCCGAGCCATCTCCATCTCTCATGTTCTTGCGATGCAAATAATTCAGCTGTCTTCTGCACATGAGCGGATTTCGTTGCTCCCTCTTTATGGTGGACATCCTCTTGGGCGTATTCTCATCTCTAGCTATCACTCCTTCATTAGTATTAATTACCAGCCATCATCCCTTCTAGTGACATGTCCTGCCCAAAACCACTTACTTTCCTTAAAAGTCAATATGATGTCTTTAGCCTGCATGTAATCTCTTGATCTATGTGTTCCTCTCTCTATCCCTCAGTATAATTTCAGCAAGCATCTCTTCTTGCTTCTTCGCATACTTTTCAGCATTTGTCCATTTTCTGTGTCAGTGGTTTAGTTTTAATCCATGTCATATCAGGTAATACTGCACTAATAAAAAAAAATCTTCCGTATGCGCATTGGTACATTGCAAATTCATGACCAATTGCAGCTTTCCAAAAGCACTGCAACCTATTCTCTTCCTTTATTTTATCATGTTGATGTCAGTCCACCTTAAATAACTGGTCTAGGTATACATATAAAGCTGTGTTTTCTATTTGTGTCTCTCTGACAAATATCTACAATTGTGTAGCGAACTTAACGTGCATGGATTTTATATTGGTCAAATTTGTCTTGAGCCCAACTATGCAGCCTTATTTAAGTTCTGGACGTTCCATGCCATGCATTCCCATTTTGTGTAAAAACATCAGAGTCGTTAGCAAATCTGGGATGGTTAATCTTTTCTGTGGTTATAGTTAAGTCTTTATTTCTTGAGTATATTTTTGGAAAACATCTTCATTTTACAATTGTTTAAACGTACATTCGAAAATATTTTCAGAAAATTGGAATGGAGAAAGAAAAGCATGAACGTTAACGGCGACATTTTTATCCATATTATATTTGCTGAGCCAGTAAGTATGTGTTTATGCATTTGTATGTGTATACGTGTGTATATGCATATGTCTGGCAAAACAACCCCCTACCTCCTCGCGGTGCCGGACGGGCAACTCTGTCGTGGACAGTGCTGTGGGGGGAGTTCCAATTTTGATTGGCTCCTCCCCTCAAGGCATATGTGTCCACCACAGGGGCTAAACGGGGGCTCTGGACGGGTGCGAGGGGCTGGTAACCCCTCCACCTTCAATTAATTACCACAAAACCACGAATTAAAGTGAAATATGTAACAACTAAGCTTGTGCCGGAGGCCCCGGGGGGCCAGGCGTCTATGACGTCTCCTGGCCAAACCCCAATTGGCGGAGCCAGGAGATTGAATACCTACCCTCGGGGCTACTCCAGAAACAACGAAAAGCCACTACGGGTGGCCACGTGGAATGTTCGAACGCTCACTGCAGAGGAGAGGCTGCCACTCCTCTGTCGGGAGCTGGACCGGTACCGCCTGGATCTATGCGGCATTCAGGAGGTCCGGTGGACCGGCTCTGGCTCCTGCCACCATGAGGGGTGGACAGTCCTCTACTCGGGGCAGCAGACTGCCAAACAACAGGGTGTGGGTCTTCTTTTGAACAAAAGAATGAAGGGGGCGTGGGAGCGTGGCGGTGAGGTGTGGGAAGCTGTAAGCCCCAGGCTACTTTGGGCTCGCCTTCCCATCAACCGGAGGCGAGGAATGGTGGTCGTGGTTACTTATGCCCCCACCGAAGATGAACATCCGTGGAGGGATGCAGGCAAAGCCGATGAGTCAGATGCCTTCTATGACCTCCTGTCACAGGTGCTGGCTAAAGTGGCCCCTCGGGATAGAGTCATCATGTTGGGTGACTTCAATGCCCGAGTTGGTCATGATACTGGCACCTGGTCTGGAGTGATTGGAGGGCATGGGCCAGATCAGCTCAATAACAACGGTAGGAGGCT
This sequence comes from Petromyzon marinus, assembly GCF_048934315.1. Classification (NCBI taxonomy): domain Eukaryota; kingdom Metazoa; phylum Chordata; class Hyperoartia; order Petromyzontiformes; family Petromyzontidae; genus Petromyzon; species Petromyzon marinus. The sequence goes on from NC_133671.1 coordinate 11,891,058, forward strand.
GCTAGATTTTTGTGCAGCCCATGGGCTTGTAATTACCAACACGCTGTTCCGGCATCGGCGCATCCACACAACATCATGGATGCATGCCGGGTCCAAGCAAGAACATCTGCTGGACTACATAGTGACGGACCAGTGAATGCGAGCCCATGTCCTTGACACCAGGACCTACCGTGGAGCTGATCTGCCCTCTGACCATCGACTAGTCATCTGTAAGATGCGCCTGCCATTCTTCCACTCCGGTGGTGGGCGTACACCCAGGACCCCATTCCAACCTAAAGTGGCCTGGTCTCAGTTATCTGATGAAAGTTGCAAGCGAGAATTTCATCATCGCTTGCGGCTGGGATTGGCATCGTCCCCGACTCCTCCTGATGTCGAGGGTAAATGGGCGAGGTTTAGGACTGTGACTCATGCAGCTGCAATGGCTGCTTTGGGTACGCGGTCCAGACCTCCCCAGACATCCTGGATGACAGAGGAGTTGTTCAGGATGGTTGAGAAAAAGCGACAGGCCCACTGTCATCGGCTACAGAATCCCACGTCAGAGAATGAGGAGGCTTACCGCAGCCTTCGCTCGGAGGTTCGGAGAGCCGTGAGGCGCTGCAAGGATGGGTGGTGGTCGCGGGTTGCTGAGGAGATGGAGTCTGCCTCAGTGGCCCGTGATCACAAATCGCTATTTAACTCCATCAAAAAAGTAACCTGCAGCGCCACACCTATTACCATCATTAGGGGAAAAAACGGTGATCCTATTTCCGACCCCCAGGAACAGGTTCGCAGATTTGCTGAGCATTTCTGTGAGGTCCTGGGGGAGGGAAAATCCCACAGCCAGGAAAACATCGTGGCACAAAGTGAGGATGACCCTGCTGAGGCTGCGGTGCCTCAAATATTGGATGAAGTCACCCCCTGTGAGTGGCTGGCTGAGGTGCCATCTGCTGAGGAAGTATTGAAGGCGATCCGGAGTCTGAGACCAGGAAAGGCAGCGGGCAGAGATGATCTCCCAAGCGAAATGCTGAGGGAGGGTGGCGTTTGTGCACAGACTGCCCTATATGACATCATAACAACAGTCTGGACCACTGGACGGGTTCCGCAGGATTGGAAGGATGCCCTGGTGGTCCCCCTTTTTAAGAAGGGGGACCGCACAGACTGTAACAACTACAGGGGCATCTCACTCCTCAGTGTGCCGGGAAAGGTCCTGGCAAGGATTATTCAGCATCGCCTTGCCAGGCACGCTGAGGAGAGGCTTGCGGAGCCCCAATGCGGTTTCAGGAAAGGGCGGTCCTGCACAGATGCCATATTTTCTGTCCGTCTGCTACAGCAGAGGTGTAGGGAATTCCAACAAGACCTACATCTCTGCTTTATTGACCTGGTCAAGGCCTATGATACCATCAGTAGGCCTGGGCTCTGGGTCGTTCTTCGTGCTTTTGGAGTACCTGACCCTCTGCTCACGATCATTAAGGACCTTCATGATGGTGAGCGGGCCCGGGTAAAACTACGTGGCCGGGAGTCAGAGCCATTCCCTGTACACCTTGGGGTGCGACAGGGATGTCCTCTGGCTCCCACATTATTTAACATCTATTTTGACCACGTAGTTCGTGAAGCCTTCAATAGCTGTACCGGGGGAATCTCCATATGGTACAGATATAATGGGAGGCTAATCGATGCCCGGGTGCGGTCAAGGGATGGCTCCCTATTGCTCAACCACGTTATGTATGCTGATGACTTGGTAATAGCTGCTCAGTCAGAGGAGGAGTTGGAGACGCTGCTGCTGAGACTGGAGCGTGCCACTAAGAGGTGGGGCCTTACCATCAGCCCCACCAAAACTAAGCACCTGCCTGGGTATTTTGTACCATCGGACACTCCACCCCCACAACTCCCAATCGGTGATGGGGCAGTTGTGGAGAGAGTGGAGGGTTTCCCATACCTGGGCAGTGTGCTTATGACTGGCTCCAGTTTAACAGCAGAGGTCTCACTCCGAATCAGTCGAGCGGCAATATCTTTTCATCGGTTGCGTAACGCTGTGTGGAAGCTACCTGGTCTGTCGCTCCGCACTAAGCTTCAGGTCTTCTCGGCCACGGTCATTCCCTCCCTTCTCTACGCTTGCGAAACGTGGACCCCCCTAATGGAACATCTTCGCCGGTTAGAAACATTTAGGCTGACCTGCCTACGATCCATCCTGGGTTTAACCAGACTGGATTGTGTGAGGAGCTCACAAATCCTTGAAAGATCTGGGCAGGGTCCCATCGGTGAGCTCCTCCGGCAGGCAAGGCTGCGATGGCTGGGTCATGTAGCCCGCATGCCCAGCCACCGCATGCCGAAACAGCTTTTGTTTGGCCGGATTGAGGGGGCTAAGCGGGCGCGGCACGGGCTAGAGAAGAGATGGAGTGATGTGGTACAGGAGGACGTGGAGCTGAGTGGACTTGCCGATGACTGGTACCAGCGGTGTCAAGATCGGCCTCTGTGGAGGAGGCTCGTGAAGGATGCTACTGGGCAGTTGGAGGCAGTCGCCCTCCAACAACAACGGAGGGCGGAGGAGCGACGCTCACAACAGCGAGCGGAGCGCCGGGTGGCTAAAGCACAGCAGGTTGGCACAGTAGGGGGCACAGGTGGTGCATCAGCCAGTCATCTCAGTCAGTCGACCCGTGGCACCTGGGTCTGCCCCGTGACCTCCTGCCAGCGGGCGTTCGACACTTCACGTGGCCTCAGGGTGCACATAGCCTGGCACAAGCGTCGTGGTGACGTCACCGCCACTTAGTGGCGAATGGCGGTTGTTGTGTTGTGTATATGCATATGGGGAGTAGTAGTGTAGCGGTTAGTGCGCTGCACTATGAACCCTGCGACCTGGGTTCAATTCCGACTCATGGCCAAAAACAGTGACGATTATCTGAACCAGTCCTGGGCCTCCCCCAGGTCGACTCAGCCTCTAATGAACACCTAGAAGTGTGGTGTGTAAACATCGCCACTAGGGAGACAAAGGCAGCCGGATGTGTTGTTGGCCACCCACCCCTTCATGTTGTGGTGCCATGGCCTGAAAGCCACTCTGCAGGCACCGCAACCCAACCCTGACCTCGACACTGAATACACACACATCGCACACACGTAGTGTCGTGACGTTGGGTCGCCTGGCAGTTGGGTTTTATGCTAAGGATTCCGGTGGGGAATGTCCAACGGTTTCCCGACGCCAGGAGATTGGCTCGACCCAGCAGAACAGTTTGCATCGCAACGCCCATTGAATCAGCTTAATAGTGTATGGGCGCAAAAAATACTACTGAATCGGCGCAATGAGTTATGCATTCCAGAATACAGCTTCAGGGTGGGCAAGAGTGAAAAGTGCGGGCAAAGAAAATAATAGGTCTCGGGGCACTACACTGCTGCTGCAAGTAAACAAGCACGATTGGAGGCACGGTATCGCATGACCCAGGTCCTTTGAAGTTGGATATAAAAAGGTGGCACCGGGGAACGAAGGGGGATCTCGTCTCCTACATCTGGGCCATGAAGATCACGGTCAGAACTTCTTCGTTTTACCACTCACAGCATCCGTGTGACACCAGTGACTGCAGCGACGAGGTACGAGGTAAGGGGCCGTCCATAATTACGTCACGCACCTGGGGGGGAGTCAGACATTTGTGACGATGTGTGACGAGGAGGGGGGTTTGAGAAATGTAACGTCACATCAAAATGTGCAACTTTAAATAAATATAGACAACACATTCTACTTAATTAAATAGACTTTTTGATAAATGTTTTCTCCTACAACATCAGAGTACAGCGGCACATTAAATACGCGCTACAATGACAATAGTTTAAAGCGATTTGAAGCATGTTTTATTTGGGGGGAGGGGGGCAGAGCTTTGTGACGTCATATTTGAGGGGGGTCTGATTTTTTTGTCACGCAGTGTGACGAAGGGGGGGGGGGGGTAAAAAATCGTCCAAAATCGCGTGACGTCATTTATGGACGGCCCCTAAGACGCTTGGTTGACTGGGTTGGTAGGCAGCAGTAGACAAGGTTTTTTCTCGCAATTAACTCCTCTCGGGTCATACCGACTAGACAGCTTACTTTCGAGGGTGTGTTTGCGCCAAAAATATAACTATCAGCACCAATAGTGTGCGGAGTGGTGGTTGCTATTTCCGTGCGGAGTAACCGCGTGCACGTGCTGAGTCCTTTGTGGCGGTGGGTGACCACACAGTGAGGGTGAACGCAGGGTAGCGATCACGAGGTAGCTACCACGGATACGCGAGTGAGTCAATTATGTGGGTGGCTGGGCGCGTAGCGGGAATCGTGTGTTGGCCACCATGCACACGTACTCATTCATTGCGCAGGTGGTAGAGCGTTTCGCGGCGTCTTGCCAGCGGCAGCTGCTGCATGCATGGGCATGTGTTTTAACTCCGGGCGGCCCCGGCCAGCAATACAGCATGGTACCTTAGGGATGGCGCTAACCAAGGGGGGGACAGTTATTCGGTCGGCTGGTGCCAGGCAAGGGGCAGCCTGATGCGGTGGAGGAGAGAGAAAAACGAGTGGATGTTGCGCTCCACCTTCCCCGTGAGGGCGGCGGGCTGGACGTCGGGCTCCACAATGTGTCGTTCCGGCCTTCATAGGTACTCGCTAGCACTTGCCCCAACAGTCTATTAAGGCTATACAGGGGATCTTTGTCATTGTCTTTTTTATATACATATATATGTGGGGAGTGGTAGTGTCATGGTTTGCACACTGCACGACGAACCCAACGACCTTTACATGAAGCTCCGTTTGTCTCACAATGTCATTATAAAATAATCTTCATCCTTAAATTTGACTTTCTTTGGATATGAGGATATAGCCAGTGAATTTGCTACTAGATGTACTCTCCGTTAATAGATTGTCTGGGCTGTTTGTTTCAAAGGCTTCTCAGTAAAGCAGCTCATTATTTTAGTTTATTAGTTCAGTACGCAAGGGTTTACCAATGTGCTGTAGAAAATACATTGATTCCAATCAAAACAAGTAAAATTGCCCATGATGTAATGTCTGTTATTAAAATGTTATTTCGGTAGATGGTCCACTTAAGCTTTTGGCTACACCACGGATAGTGGCAGTGTGAATGTGTTCTGGGTGTATATGGGTTATCTGGAACCACATTCGCTGTCACCCCATGTAATGATCTTCATGCGGAAACAGATAGCAATTCACACCAAGATATTGACAAATCTCTCTCCCTTTCTGTAGATGAACAAATACCTTTTCACGAAAACCTATCTGCCTAAAGAGTGAATTGTCATTTTGATGCAAATTCAGCTTTTTCCTCATTATTGAGTCTTGGCTTAGGCCACATAATGATCTAACCAAATTAACATAGAAAGGTAATAGTGCAACGCTGCAATTGCTTGCTCACACCAGTGCTGGCAGAAAGGCCTCCACCAAGCTCTCGAGTGCCCCTATAGACAGTATATTGGCCTCCTCTTCCACGCTGGCCAGACATTTTGGCAGATGTACCCATACCCAAACTTTACCCCATGACACGCGACCTGCCGATCGATTAGCTGTGGTGTATCTATTTTATGCTGCTCGGTGGAGAGAGGCTGAGGGGATTTAAGAAATGTACCAATTGTTTCAACTGCCTCACCCATGAGATTGAATCGAACTGGCCACCGCTGGATTGGAATTATGGTATGCTGACTATGACACAATGGCAGCAACTCTAAATACATATCCCACTTCATTTTTTTTCAATCACGGACAATGGGGCTCTGACGTATTTGTGGCTGTTCACAGTGTACGGTTATCGCAATATCAAACCGAAATACTGTACTGATTTTTTGGTAACGATGCAAACCCACAACATTTTTTACATATTCTTCTCAATTCATTTTTCATTAAATACACTAAGAGAGACTCCCTTACTTGTGCAGCGATGCGTTTGATGAGACAGAATGCGCAGCTTCGGACACATGAGTGCAAAAGCTGACATGCATAGATCGTTTTCCTATAACCGCAACATGAAAATTAAAGACCCAAATTACATTTGTAAAGTGGCTCTTGTGTTTAAATGAAATGAAAAACAGATGGAAGTTTACGAACATTTATCACAGAGACGGAAGTTAAATCATAGCACGGTTGGTTATGAAACTCCTTCAGATTTAGCATTACAAGGTGTGAAAGAGCAGCAGCACCTTTTTGTCGCTGCAGGGAAAGGGTGTTTGTATTGAGTTTTGTTAGCCAATGCTCTGCTTCATCGTAAACAGTGATTGTACTGATGAGTACATTACAATTTGACAAATGGGATTGCATTAATCATTTTATTTTGTGTTTGCTGTTACATATTTTGTATTTCCCCCCATGAAAAAAAATCTACTTTTTAAAATTGAGTCTCATTATCTTCTTTTATTATAGCAGACAATATCTAAATAACCTTTTATTTAATTCATAGTATACAAAATTATAATGGCTTTAGCGGTATTTTCTCAATGCTCAATAGGATTGTGCATGTAAAGTAATGCTTTACATTAGGATATTTGCATTATTATATTTCTACTATGAAGTATGCTGTACGGAGGATACAAATATAAGCCGAGAGGACATTCAGAGAGAAAACCAAACAAGAATACACGTTCTCTGCAAGCACTAATAATTTGAAACAATGAATTTTACAAAGCCAAAGCAAGCCTCATTACTTGAGATATATAATAGCTAGGTGCTTAAGGTAGCTTATAGATCAGTACTTTAATTATTGTCTGGCAACACACTTTCGTTCGCTTTGTCTTAATGTGTACTTTTCAGCTTGCTGTGTTGCAGACTATTTAGAAGCAATGACCTCTTCCCATTGAACATTAAGCAATTATTCATTGGCCCCTGTTCATCTATGTACCGTGCCTTTGACTTGCCACCCCAGAAAGACCAGCGTGAAATTGCCTCTAAGGTCATGTGGCCCGTCTTGAAAAATGTGTCTTTTAATAAGAGTGCCGTAAATTTTTCTTAATGTTTCGACAAGTACTTTAGAGTGAAGAAATTTAGATGCTTAGAACCACATTTGAAGGATCCCGGTGGTCCTAACTACACGGCCAAAGTGCTGTTGCATGCACGTGTGCAGAAATCTATTGTCATTATAAAAGGTGAGAATAGGTTTTCCCCTTTTTTCTGGCAAGAGGTCCCATAATGGAAATTATAAAAGGTGTAAAGGGCAAACAGTTGGCTTGTTATTAATGAGTGCAAGTTCCTCCAAAACTAATGGGGTGCAATTTACTATTTTAGCATACATTTCTTTGGAAATGTAGAGGTATTAATCGGCACTCCACATGCTATTAGCGGGTAGCTCCCTCTTCTCGTCAACAGGAGGCGGAAGCGTGGTCACGCCAGTGTAAAGGATCATGGCCCAAGGGGCCAACGCCAATCCCTGGGAAAACAGATCCTGGGACACAAATCCCCAAACCCCGGGAGAGGGGATTGGAGGATGATGTCACCTTCCAAAAGGTTCTGGAAGGGAGGCGTGGCTAGGGCGGAGGAAGCCACGGACTTGTATATAAGCCGAACCTTTGAATGGTCCGGCTCAGTCATCTCCAAGCTGAAGACCGAAGACGGAGCTGAAGATAGGACCCTGGACCCCAAGCTCCACTGTCCTTCTAAACGCCAGAGCTCAGTGAAGCCAGTGGTCAGGGGAGGATAGGACGCTGGACCCCAAGCTCCGCTGTCCTTCTAAGGGCCGAAGCTCAGTGAGGCCAGCGGTCAAGACCCGGAGACCTTGGGACGGTCAAGTCAGCGTAGCCTCCCCTAGGACTCCTAGCTGGAGGGCTCAGAGTTAGAGTGGTCCCAGTTTTAGGAGGCAGTGTAGCCCGGAGGCCATACCTCCTCAGGTATCGGGTGAAAGGGGCCGTTACCCCTTTGTGTTAGGGACCTTGTATTCAGTACAGTTAAATAAAGAGTGTTGCCTCACATATGTTCTCCTCTGGTTCCTGACCCACTACAGAAGCATTACTCTATGGGCTGAACATGATGGTTGCACAAGGTTGTGCTGCTCGGTCAGCTGGTTGAATATCAGCTTGTCACCATCAAAGTCATCAACCGTGATCTATTCACTGTTGAATGTAAGTTGTCAAAGTCTACACATGAGTTGATATATTTGCTCCACCTCCAGGGTGGTCACATACAAGAGCATATCTTCTCCTTTTGCTGCCATTGTGTCGCCCATTTCCTTGATCAGCCATCGTTCTTTTTAGTGGTTCGTGCCGCAACATCACTAACTTTCCTTAACAGTCAATACGGTGCGACTAAGATTGTTCCCTGATCCATATGTGTCCCATTCTGTATCTCCATGTAATGCGAAGCATGCCTCTCTTCACATTTATTTGAGGACCTTTCGGCAGCTCATATGTGAACCATTTATTTCTAGCCAAATAGCAAAATGGTATTATACTGTATTGAGTCGAGACATAGATCACTTGCCGCAGGGGAATATCACTTGGAAATATATTTCATCAGCCATTATTGCTGTTATGGATTTATAATATATTTTTTTACTTTCAAAGTGTTAATAAACTGCGTAGTTAAAATCAATGTGGTAAGATTCATGGTTGGCAGCCATTTGTATAAGTTGCACACATTGGCTAGTGCCACAGCAACATATATACATATATAACAAAAAAATATTATTGGAATGCAAATTTATTCCACATTTTGGGTTGATAAATAATGTTTAATGTATTGAGTTACCTGCTAATTAGCATATCGGCTAATTATTCGTTGAGCAGTAACACCAAGCACCACAGACCATTTCATCTGACATGAAGCTGATATGCGAGATAAGGCCAGGTTATGTAACTATGTAGTCTTGTTATAAATATCTTATGTAGTTCTTTACATAATACACATTTTTGAATTGCATTCCCCAATCTTTCTTACTGTACAGTACAACTAAAGGTTAATCATAACAAGACAAGTTTGAGGCATACATGGCTTTTTACTTGAATACATACCTCTCAACACAACCTAATAGCGTTATTATAATAGTAATATTATTTATCAATTAAAATGTATAGCAAGCATTGAAAAGGTATGTCAGTAACAGACACTGATATTACCGCATGCCTATCCATGCCTGTTGGACAAAGTATAAGTGTGAACATTAACATTGTGCCTTGAAACATTTTTTTTCTTAAAATTCACAGTGCAGGAGGTGGCTGAGTGGCCAAGTGGCTCACATGGCAGACTACTGAGCTGACATCGCTGAGATCCTGAATTGAATTACAGGCAATTGCTTGTGATTAAACTAGGTGCTCAAGGGTAATTAATTGGATGGCATCAGCATGGCCATCAGTGCCTGCATAGTAAAATCAACATTTCATTTTTGTATTTTATTTGGCTAAATTAAAGGTCTGATAATAGCATTAAATATTGGTTTGACTGTTATGTGATGACCTTACTCTGAAATGTAGACTGGATGGGAAAGTGTTTCCGTCTACTGTGTAGACTAGAGGACATTTTCAGTAATCTCAGAGGTAACACTGTGATATACTCTTCTGTAGGCTATGCGTTTACACAAAGGCATGCACTGTATCGCTCTGCTAGAGATATGAATGAATACGTCATCTCACGACATAACGCCAATAGCACAATTGGGATATATTTTTAGATATATTTTTAAAAATAGTATTTATAAAAAAAAGTTCACAGTGGAATGACTGCGATCTAAGTGCAGCAAATAAAAAATGCTAATTCATCCCAAATGCTAGGGCGTATTTGCAAAATTTAATGAACATGCTATTACTTCCCTTTAGTGTAAAGGAATACTTTACATAACCGAATTCAAGTAATATACTATATGTGTATAAGTAATAAAAGTATATTTTCGTGTAATATTTCCCATTTAAATGGACAGCTATTCTCATGAGAAACGTAAAAAATAGTGAAGCATTTTACTCTTTACTCAAATAAACGCAATTTTTTCTTCAGATGCTGAACACAAGTGGCAACAGTATTCATGCAAGCGTGCATTTTAAACTGCTATTCAGTCTATGTAAATGTGTCATTGTGGCACAAGCCGATAGTCTTAACGAGACATTTCCTGCATGCACCGGTGGTTCTAATATCATATTGACTGACCTCGATATATCAAAGCAAAGGTGCAGCATTGCAATTGCTCGCACATGCCTTTTTTGGTGGAAGCGCCTCCGCTATAGGGAGCTCTAGAAGAACCCCTCTAGAGGGTACTTGGCCTACTTCTCCGTGCTGGCCAAACATCACTGAAAAGATGGGGAGGGTGGTGTAGCCACACTTTACTCTGCCACACGTGACCTGCTGATGGCAAGTCCAGTGTGCTACCAATTACACCAAGGCAGTATCTCTATGACTGAGAAATGAACCATGTACTATTCAGTCCATTCACATTATAATACCATGATTTTAACATTATAATACACTACCAATTTGTCTGTCACCATATTAATGTAGTGGCATAGCGCTGGCTGCTGGCAAAAAATGGGATCTGTTGTATACGGCAGTACTGTCGTTAGCAGGCTATGATATACACGAGAGGGGGATCTAGGGGAAAGGTCACAGAAGGAGCCCATTGGGAAGTCTCGGGATCCCGCTAGTAGGTTCCAGAAAGGAGGCGTGGCCGGGGCGGAGCGAGGCCACGCTGAGAGTATAAGAGGGGCCCCTGTGGGGGACCTCGGGGCTGTTGCTGGAAGTGGGATCCCCTTCGTGCTGCTCAAGTCCACCGTCACCATCTCGTCGTCGTCACCATTCTTCTCGTTGTCGTCGTCACCATTCTTCTCATCTTGTCTCCGTCTTTACCATCCCAGTGTGCTGCTAGTCAGTCTGCCTACCAACTGTTCTAACTAAGTAGTGCCGCCGACAATAGATGGTCTTAATAAAGTGTGTTATCCCGATGGTGCTTGCTAAATAAAGAAGTGCCTCCAAGTCTTACTGTGTCCGAGTTAGTCACTAAATTAACATAGTATACAATCATAACATAATTACGTACAATTATACAATTACATTATAATTAGAAAGTTGGGCATCGTAGCTACATGAGAATGTGCTGGGTGACCTCTTGAGAGGTTAGGGGTCTCCTGAGTGTGGGAGTGCACACCAGTAGTGTGGAGCGGCGGCGCATCGTTTATCGCACTGCCCTAAGAACCCGGCGACTGGTGTTCAATTCCCACTGACGATTATCTGAATCAGTCCTGGGCCTCCCCTAGATTGACTCAGCATGAAATTAGTATTTGAGGCTGTCTATAAACATCGCCGCTTGGGAGACAAAGGCGGCCAGGTGTGGTGCGGGCCACCCATCCCCTCATGGGCTGCGTCAGCCTAAATAGGTGCTTGCTAACAGCAGTTGCCTATAGAGTCTTTTTTTTAGGCTATACGGGGGATCTTTGTCTCGTGGTGCACTCCTCCATGCCAGGTGACTATCTCAACCAACCCTTGAAGTAAAGTCACATATCTTTCCCCCAATGGGAGTGCAGACTAGTCTTCAGTCACCGTAAACTAAAAAAAATGAAACATCACATTGGCAGGGTATGTGTAGGAGTAACAGTCACGATTGTATTTCGTTGCTATATTGTGTAATTCATGCAAATACAATGTTGCAAACACGGTGGTGCATATGCATTTAACTGCATTGGTGGTACACTGATGCGCGATATAAAAGAAGCAAATGTTTTCATAATAATGTTTTATTTTCCCGCGATTCGCAATCCCAATCAAAAAATCTTTCGGGGTGCATCAAAATCAGTTATCGTGATGTCGAAGCAGTAAAAAGACGAATGTCAGTTCACATTTTTTATTATAGACTGTTTTATGAGGACCGGTGTGTTATGCTCCACTGGCGTACAGCTAATATGTCCAAATATATCAATATGTTTTCGGCCAACTGAGTGATTTTATATGTGAGAGGAACTGGATCACTTGATGAAAACCCAGGCTTGTGAGGGGGCATCTACATCTACCCCATACACATGGGATAGATGAAGCTTAGTCCACACTAACTGTACGGCCCTTTACTGGTAAGCGAGGGTATGGCACCTCGTTGCACACTAATCCATTGAACCTCGCTGCCTCCACAGTGCCGGATTGTAGGGGTGCGCCACCACCGCCCAAGTAGCAGATTTAAGAATCACTGGGTGAAAAACAGAACTTCTTGAACACAAAATTGAGAGACGTATATTGGGACATAGCCTCAATGAGGTGATAAACATAAGGGTATTAGGTTTAAAGAGTACAATGGTAAGTTATCCAGCTAAGATTAAGAGTATCAAACCACAATCAAAAGTAATTCAACTAAACGCTCCAGTAACAAGCCATGGAGATGAAGTAGTAGACCAAATGTAGGAATAATGTAAACTTACTTTTTAAGTGAGCATAAAATGTGCAACTATTTGTAATGCGTGACTTTTACATATAGGTAGGTTAACGGTGCAGAGACGGGATGATGATTGGTAAGTTTGGTATTGGAGTGAGGAATGAGAGGTGAGCATATTTTAGAATCTGCTGCCAGACAGTACCTACATAAACATAAATAAATGCCTATTTAAAAAAAAAACAAGAAAACTAGGATATGAACATGAAGGAACCCAAATGAAACAAGACTGATTTGATTATAACAGACAAGCAAAAGATTGTCAGAGACACCTCTGTCCTTGATAAATTAAACTGCTAATGATGACATAGCATTGTGCACTGCTTTGAAAGTGCAGCGAATTGAACAAATTTTGTTGGAACATGTCGATAAGAAAATGTTGCACACTCGAAATGAAGGACGTGGGCAGGTGCTCCAAATCGAGGGCAAACACATTTATTGTGATAATCTGTAAAATGCAACAGCATCTGTCCAGCAATTATCAACCGAGTCGCCATTAACCACGTGACTGGTGTACATGTCGGGTTACTCAATATCAGTTTCCCTTAAATGCAATTCCACTCCTGATAAACCATCACTTTCTTTAATCATAACATTTACACTTCACTATTCGAATATTACTTTAATCCTAAGCTGTATGTCTATCTATACCATCCATGTATATTGATATATTACACCCATTATCCGTACTGTCTATGTACTGTACTTGTCACCATCGTACAACTTACTACTGTACATGTATTATATTCTTAATAGCATTGCAATTAGTCATACTCTGGGTGCATGGGCATGGTTATAGAATGAACAGTATTAGGGTTACAGAATTACCAGTATTAACTACAGTATGTCATCCTTTACAGTCTACAGTGCTAAACCCCTCCTATTGAATATATAAAAAACTACCAATTCAAAGCCAAGCTTAAAGACTAGAAAATGTATATAACTATCAAAAACAACATTTGGGTCCTTTACCTGTAAAATGCAGCAGCACGTGTGTCACACACAGCAATTCTCAACCGAGTCGTCATTATCCACGTGACTGGTGCACAGGCCAGGTTAATCAATAACCCTGCCAGCTAACCAACAGGCCCGACTCAGTATTGCATGCTGGTGTACACACGTGCATTTATGTACTGCACAGCACATAAGGACCTTCACAAAACCAAACTTTATTCCATTGCTGCATCAGGAAATAATTAAAAGAGTGGTCCATTCCTAATGTGCCACATAAAACTTGTACCATGTTTCCCATTCATATATTCTGAAGTTTCGGTGTCATTCATTCAGAGAATTAGCAAAGGTGACATTGGATGGCAACTATAATATCTTGGGGATTTTTTAATGTAGATATACACGTGGCATAGAACGACCTGACATGCAATACGCCGGCGTCTACAAACTAAGCTGTGTCTGCGAAAGTAATTACATTGGAAACACTAAGAGACATGTCTTGGACTGTGTTCATGAACATAAGTCAGATCTGAAACACGGTAGGACTAATACCTTGGCCGTGGCTGTTCATTGTTTTAATGCAGTGGGCTCACACGAAATTGATTTCTCCAAGATGAAGGTACTTTGTAAGCCCACTGGCCATCAACAAAGATTCGTTCATGAAACCATCCATATATAGAGACACATACACAATTTCTACCGAGAAGATGGGTTAAAACTGAACAATCATTGGAAGGACATTATCAACCAGCTTAAGTCATAAGTAGCTGTGATGTTCCCATCCTGCCACCTTTCGATGTTAGTTGTTATTTTCGGCTCTCTGATTTTTCATTAACAGGTTAAATTTCTCACCGTAACACATCCAGCTCACTCACTGAGCTCGAGGTTTTTGCTTTGCAATCTACCATTAACATGCTAATCTCATACATTAACATAGCCACCTCAGGGCGCCCGCCGTGGAGGCCTCTCAACGATCTTACATTATTATGCTTAATTGTTACTGGGCAGCCCTTTGATTGGTGGGAAAACCCACGACCGGCACGGTCGCTGCCCACCACTTACATTTACATTGGCTGCTGACATTTGGGCTATGCCCATTTCAAACCTTTATAAACAGTTTTTCTTTAGAAACTAACCCCCTCTTCTTGATGAGGAACGCTTGTGTTGCGATCGAAACGTCGTAGTTTTTTGTTATTTTTCTTTGAACCTATCTACGTGACTTCACCGAAAGACCCAAATAATATGGATTCCTGTAGTCACGTAAGCTTTATGTCAATATTTAACCAGTACTATATATAATTCCTGAAATATACAGACGTACATAGAATCCCCACAGTCATTTTCAAATGATATGAAGTGTGAATGGCAGTGGCTGAAAATTAACTCGACATAATTTATTTTAAATTGGAAGGGGACAAATGGTGCATTATATAGTGCACTGTATTATGAACTGGGTAACCTGGATTATATTTATGACCATGGCTGATATCAGTGATGAGTGGTATCTGAACCGGTCTTGACCCCCCACCCTGGCACCACATTGTTCTGACCAGCACAGTCAGGTATGCTCAAACTACCTCATGACTGATATAGCATGGGGAAGCCTTCAGCCAGCAGTACATTTACAAAGAAATGTAAATAACTAACAAAGGATATTCATCTTATATTATGTACTCTAAGGTCAAGCTAACAATCGACTTCCTGTGATGCAGATTTATTATTCTGTAGTTTTAAAATTCTTATCTTTTATTCACAAAATGAAAACCAAATTATTACATTTCCTACTGTAAAAAATAGCTCTATGGTGATCAATATTTAAACTTTGTTTATGCGTCGAAGAAGAGCCAATGCCTGGAATGCTAAGTCGAATGCCATGTGTGTATATTTACATTGTAATAATGCTCTTTTAACGTATTTCGTTTGTTATCCCTCCCCATATCACTGATTAGCATGGTTGTCTACGTATCGTGTGAAAGAAGTTCAACATACAACAATGATGGTGGTGGCGATATATGTGTAGAGTAGTGAAATACGTGGTGTGCACAGTTAACCGAGGGCAACTGAGGGCAAACAGGTGCGCGTGAGGTTTGCACGGACAAACCGTGAAGCAGGTGCAAACGGGGTCGACCAGTTGTGCACGTTAAAACCGGAGGTGTTGCCATGGAGACAGGAGATAAGGGTTGATTGATGGGCCAACAGGCGCCAGCCTGGCGAGAGCCTAAAGAGACACACGAGAGGTCTCGGATAATTAGCAGAGGAATATAAGGGCGTGTGTGTGAGCAGAGTGGGGAGTTGTTGTCGGGGACCAAGTGTGAAGACATCTCGCTGCTGCCGCTCCAGCCGTCAATGGGACTTCAACCCTGACGCCGTCGCCGGGTGGGTGTTGGCTGATCCCCCGCTCGGGACAGATAGGTGAGCGGGTCTGAGGGAGCGTAGGTAAGGGCAGTGGTGGAGGTGTCGAGTTGCTGTGTGCAAGGGCGCTGTGTGTAGAGTCGCTGTCTGAAGACGCTGTGTGCGGAGTCGCTGTGTGCGAGGATGCTGTGTGCAGAGTCGCTGAGAGCAGAGCTGCTGAGTGCAGAATAAGGGAGGTGAAAGGTAGATGAGAGTGGGGAGAGGTTTAACATAAGTGACTGGAAATATAGTTATAGGAGTGCCTACAACTGGTGCAATAATATGTGAATAAATTGTAAGCAGGTGACTTGTTACGTGTCGGTATGAGTAATTTTTGAAGACACTACATATGTTTGCGTGACAGTTTGGTTCTAGTCTCTGCTGCGATTTGTGGAAAAATACATTAATTGAAAATCGCTACAAATTAATTTTGGGTTCATTCAGTAATTTTCAGCATATTCCAGCATTGACGCACATCTGGTTTATGTATTTGTTGATCGCAGATGCTAAGCACAGGGCCAAAGGCATATTTTGCAAAGAGACCAACAACTAAAATCACTTATGATAGTATACATTGTAAATTACGTACTACTATAACGATGTTATAATCATAAAAACAACAAATATTTTTGTCTGAATTTGTGTGTTACACTCCAGCTACATGAATGAAGTCTTCATCATTTATGTGTTATAAGAACATATATGAGAAGGCAACACATTGTAAATTCATCACAACCAGCAAAATATTTAGGAATATTTACAGTCACAGGCCAATCAAACTTTGCCCAGGAGGCGTACATACTGATGGAATGACATGTTGTGTTATTTTACGTGGCGAAGCAGACGCTTGTAAATGTGTTATTTTAGCATCCAAAATACAATGCAACAGAACATAATACATTTAATACAATATTATCCTTTTCTGAACAGGTCACATGTTATTCATGGAGTCAAAATCAAGACGTCATCTGGGCCAAAGGCGTTGATCTCACCACACCATGGCTTGTCTGTTAATTTTTTGGGACCTCCTATGCCAGTACCAAAATATGAGAATAGGTTTTCCCCTTTTGTCTGGCAACAAAACAGGTGTTAAGATGTTAAAACACCAAACTGAAACCTTTTACAACGAATCATGCCTGCATTAACCACAATACTTGTGGTCAGAATGCAAACAAAAAAACACTCTGATAATATATGTATTGTCTTTGAAACTGATTGGTCCAGACCAGAGACAACTTTCTTTTGAGGCTAGTCTCAAAACGGTGTGAGACCAGAGTACGCCTTTTGGCGTCATGTATATTTTTTTGTTTATTTATTCGCAATCCCACTATGACAGAACATAATAAATTACTGCACACCTCTATCTTAATGGTAATTACGTCTAGAAATATTTGCTTTTATGGAGTACGAATAGTGTGTTGTTTTATGCTTGTGTAGTGACATAAATGGGGTCACTATGGCGTTTAGCACCAGCTACTCTCACAAGAGTGGAGCTGTGTGTCTTGGGCCTCTCTTTGGCACCAGAGTGCCATGGAAGCGGGCCCAAGGGGATATGCCATGGAAGCGGGCCCTAGGGGGCATAGTCCTGGTAGCAGTGAGAGAGAGGTCCAGTGAGGACATGGCAGTCTTGGTGACCCCGCGAGGGCACGTGCCAGGATGAAGTGGCAAGGAGGGCCCAAAAGGGGGAGAAAGGGACACGTGAGGTAGGAGCCAGAGCGTTCGGGAAGGATCTAGAAGGGGGGTGTGGCCAAGGGCAGAGCCTGGCCACGCCACGGCTGATAAAGGCCGAGTCCCGTGCCCTGATCGGGGCTGTTCTCTGGAATCAACCCTCGGCGCTACACATCTCCAATCTTCTGTCTCCGCTCGGCATTGTGGGTCAGTCAGGACGTTACTGGCTGACCCTGTTATGTAGTCATCCTGTTGGGGTCTAGTGTGTGTACGTTGATGTAGTTGGCCCTGTTGGGGCTGTGTAACAAACATGTTGCCTCCAAGTCAAGTCTGTGTCTCCAATGAAGAACACTACACTTGTGTAGTCACATAGAATCAGTAATGTAGCAGCATAGCGCTGGCTGCTGGCGGGGAAGGGGATCTGCGGTTTACAGCAGCTCCAACGTCAGCAGGCCAGGTTACACACAAGAGGGGGATCTAGTGGAAAGTTCACAGAGGGGGCACACCAAGAACCCGCTGGTAGGTTCTAGAAAGGGGGCGTGGCCGGGGTCGGAGCCAGGTCACACAGACAGTATAAGAAGGGCCCCTGTGAGGGACCTCGGGGCTGTCGTATCGAGTGGGATCCCCATCGTGCTGTTGAAGTCTTCACCATTCTTCTCATCATTCTTCACATCGGCTTCACCATCCTTTTTCTTGTTGTCTCCATCTTCACTATCTCGGGGCGTCACAAGTCAGGCAATTTACCAATTGTCCTGAGTAACATCTTTGATCACAGACAGACTTATTATAACGTGTTAACCTCCATGGTGCTGGTTAATAAAGAAAGTGCCTCCAACTCTTATTGGTCTCCGAGTTAGTCACTACATTTGGCGTCAGAAGCGTTAAAGGAAAGCAAGAAATTCGTCATGTCAAAGTCAGCCAAGAGAAAGAACCCACCAATTGTGTCTTCTGGAGATGACGACGACGGGGATGTGATCCTCTTGACAGCCCCGGAATCCGGGACTCCGGTGATGTGTCCCAAGGTGGAGATTCCTGCAGAACAGCAGGAGAGGGACATCGGCCCCTTGCAGCCGCGGGTCAGAGAGAGGTGGCGCGACCTCACCAGGCATCTCGCAGGTTTGCTCTCCATCGCAGCGGAGCTGGTCGGACAGCTCGGGTCCTCAGCGCCTTCCGGAGATGCTGCGGCACGGGGGCAGGAGGCGGGCAAATCGACCTTCGCCGCCTTCCTGCGCGGGACTCCTGGAGGATGCAGAGGTGCTGGTGCTGGAGGAGCCGGAGCGGGCCTGTGCATCATTTGTCCGAGGTCCACGTGGGAGGAAAATCGAGTGGCGATGACTGAAGTGGGAACAGCGAGATGGGCCCCCTCTTCCAGCGTGGAGGTCCACGATCACCTGCTTTAAATGCGGCCAGCCGGACCACATCGCCAGGGGGTGCGCACTGGCACTGGATCGCTCTCCTCGCCTTCGACATCCTCCGCCCCGCCAATATCCGCTTCCTCTGGCCTGCAGGCAAGTCGCGATGCATCAGACACCTGGCCGCAAATTTCACCTCATTCATCCCCCTTGTTGAGCACGTTGGGTTTGCACACCTTCATCCCTCATCTTGTTACGGCGCGCGGACTTCGGCGTTGAACGGGTGGCCACGGGGCGTGGGGCAGTGGAATGCCTTGGCGCACTGTGTCGTGGCAGTGGCAGCGGGGTCATTCATGGTAGTTGGGTACGTTCAGGGGATTGAGTTGAGGGTGTTGATCGACACAGGAGCGTCGGCTAGTATGATTTCTGAGCTTATTTTTAAGTATTTGCCACCTAGGTCCTCTTGTCTAAACCCCCTCAATAGTGTGTGTGTCGCCACAAATGGTGGGGGATTGGGCATTATAGGCCAAATATTGTATTACTGAAAGTCCGCATTGGGGACATTGAGTTGACAGGGCCAGTATTGGTTTATAGGACATTGGCTGTGCCCTGTCTTTTAGGCACCAATTTTCTCGGGAGGATACCCCTCAAGATCATGGTTGATCAGGGATCTTGACAAAACTGTGTGCGTGCGCACATCGCCAAGCCCCACGTCGGTGAGTGAAGTCCGCAGCTTTGTCGGAATCACTTCGTATTATCGCCAGTTCATCCCCAAGTTTGCGATGATTGCTAAGCCGCTCCACACGCTCACTGCCAAGGGCCAGAGATTTATGTGGGGGAGGAGGAGGAGGCCGCGTTTATCGCGCTACGCGATGGCCTCGCCAATGCGCCTCCCCTTGGATACCCTGTTTTCTCTCTGCCCTTTGTGGTGGATACGGATGCGAGCGACACCGGAATCCGCGCTGTACTGTCCCAGGTCGTGAACGATGTGGAGAGGGTTGTGGCCTACGGGAGCCGTGTGCTGACCCTCGCAGAGCAGCGTTATTGCGTGATGTGCAGAGAATTGCTGGCCATAGCGCACTTTGTGCAGCAGCATAGGCCGTACCTGTATGGACGCAAACTCTGTCATGCGAACGAACCACGTGGCTCTTCAATATGCCTTACGGGTTGATCAGCCTTCTGGCCAACTTTCCCGCTGGTTAGAAATTACTACTCCATGGTCACCTACAGGAAGGGTGTACGTCACTGTAACGCGGATGTGCTGTCCCGGTAACCACAGAGGGACCGGTGTGCACGTCTAATGGTAATTCCACAGCTGATGTAAACCAGCGGCTGTGGAATTACCGTGCTCCTTGTGACAACACAATTGGTCTGAGGCATGCTGAATGGGGACGCCTCCAGGTGGAGGACGCCTTATTGTTAAATTTGCAGCGTCATGTTGGGTCGAGGGGCAGTAAAAATGTGCCAGCGGGTATGTCCCTAATAGCCCTCCATGACGGGCTGCTGATGAGGTGGGATGAGGAGCGTCATTGCATTGTAGTGCCGACTGCTCTGCACGTGAAATTAATGCACCTTGGGGTGCGTAAAACTTTGCTAACACTGAAGTGTGACTTCTTTTGGCCCGGGATGACAGATGACGTGTACCACATGGTCAGGGGATGCACTGATTGCGCACGCCGCAAGCCGCCGCCGAGGCAGGCCCAGCCGCCATTACAATCCTCTTCTCGTCGTCTTCGCCATTCTTATTGTCGTCGTCTCGATCTTCACCATCTTGGGGCGTCACCAGTTGGGCAGCCTACCAACTGTCGTGATTGAGTAATGTCATTGATCACAGACGGACTTATTATAAAGTGTTAACCCCGATGGTGCTGGTTAATAAAGAAAGTGCCTCCAACTTTCATTCGTCTCCGAGTTAGTCACTACACTTGTATTACAAAGATACTGCAATTAACGTACTTCCATAAATGTGGATCAAATCACGAAAAATGTATAGGGATAATAAATGTCAAAATTATATTATTAATGCATTTTTGTTGCCACTTTTGGGATTTTTTAGCAGACAAGAAGTAAAAAAGTGGTGAAAAGCTGATTTTTTAAACGAAAAATTACTCACGTGTTATATGCAGCACTATCTGTATGTTTGACAGAATGTTTCATATAATTGCAGGCATGTATTCGTCATAAAATATACTGCAGTGTTGAAGTGTAAAATCTTGTTCAAGTACAATGTTGCATATCACAAAATGTCAGCCAATAAATACAGCTCAATGCAAATAAAATACCACACTGATACACACTATACGTGTAGTTCTATGTTACAGTGAGGGAAAACATTATTTGATCCCCTGCTGATTTTGTACGTTTGCCCACTGACAAAGAAATGATCAGTCTATAATTTTAATGGTAGGTTTATTTAAACAGTGAGAGACAGAATAACAACAAAAATTTTCAGAAAAACACATGTCAAAAATTTTATAAATTGATTTGCATTTTAGTGAGGGAAATAAGTATTTGACCCCTTCTCAATCAGAAAGATTTATGGCTCCCAGGTGTAATTTATACAGGTAACGAGCTGAGATTAGGAGCACACTCTTAAAGGGAGTGCTCCTAATATCAGCTTGTTACCTGTATAAAAGACACCTGTCCACAGAAGCAATCAATCAATCAGATTCCAAACTCTCCACCATGGCCAAGACCAAAGAGCTCTCCAAGGATGTCAGGGACAAGATTGTAGACCTACACAAGGCTGGAATGGGCTATAAGACCATTGCCAAGTAGCTTGGTGAGAAGGTGATAACAGTTGGTGCGATTATTTGCAAATGGAAGAAACACAAAATAATTTTCAATCTCCCTCGGCCTGGGGCTCCATGCAAGATCTCACCTCGTGGAGTTGCAATGATCATGAGAACGGTGAGGAATCAGCCCAGAACTACACGGGAGGATCTTGTCAATAATCTCAAGGCAGATGAGATCATAGTCAATAAGAAAACAATTGGTAACACACTACGCCGTGAAGGACTGAAATCCTGCAGCGCCCACAAGGTACCCCTGCTCAAGAAAGCACATATACATGCCCAGTCTGAAGATTGCCAATGAACATCTGAATGATTTAGAGGACAACTGGGTGAAAGTGTTGTGGTCAGATGAGACCAAAATGGAGCTCTTTGGCATCAACTCAACTCGCCGTGTTTGGAGGAGGAATGTTGCCTATGACCCCAAGAACACCATCCCCACCTTCTTTGGTTCTTTCGGTAAAGTCACGTAGAATGAGATTAAATAATAAATTGATAAAATAAAATAACACAATAATATTCTCACGACGTTTCGGTCACAACACAAGCGGCCTTCATCCCCACCGTCAAACATGGAGGTGGATACATTATGCTTTGGGGGTGTTTTTCAGCTAAGGGGACAGGACAACTTCCATCAAAGGGACGATGGACGGGGCCATGTACCGTCCAATCTTGGGTGAGAACCTCCTTCCCTCAGCCAGGGCATTGAATATGGGTCGTGGATGGGTATTCCAGCATGACAATGACCAAAAACACACGGCCAAGGCAACAAAGGAGTGGCTCAAGAAGGAGCACATTACGGTCCTGGAGTGGCCTAGCCAGTCTCCAGACCTTAATCACATAGAAAATATGTGGAGGGAGCTGAAGGTTCGAGTTGCCAAACGTCAGCCTCAAAATCTTAATGACTTGGAGAAGAACTGCAAAGAGGAGTGCGACAAAATATCTCCTGAGATGTGTGCAAACCTGGTGGCCAACTACAAGAAACGTCTGACCTCTGTGATTGCCATCAAGGGTTTTGCCAACAAGGGTTTTGCCAACAAGGGTTTTGCTACCAAGTACTAAGTCATGTTTTTCAGAGGGGTCATATACTTATTTCCCTCATTAAAATGCAAATCATTTTATAACATTTTTGGCATGCCTTTTTCTGGATTTTATTGTTGTTATTCTGTCTCTCACTGTTCAAATAAACCTACCATTAAAATTATAGACCAATAATTTGTTTGCCAGTGGGCAAGCGTACTAAATCAGCAGAGGATCACATGCTTTTTTCCCTCACTGTATGTTTAGCATGTTACGTATTGAAACACCAATTATTTTCGAATCGACTATTTTTCTGTGGACTTAGCATGTTCTCCCCCTGCTCTGCCTCGGAAATTATCTGGCTTTTCTGGTTTCCTCCAAGTTCAGGATGATGGTGCATCTATAAACTGTGTGATTTTGTAGCGGGGGAAAGTAGTTTTCAGAACAACAGTTCTCAATGAAGATGGTTGTACCCTGAGGATCGAGTAAAAGCACACATTTTGAATTGAAAAGTACGGGCTGTATTTATCACAGTGCATACAATTCGTGACCTGATCCCATCTGTGAAGGACAAGATTCCTGACTTGCAATATCCCGGCGTCTACAAACTAAGCTGTATCTGCGGTAGCAGTTACATTGAGGAAACCAAACGACATGTCTCGGACCGTGTTGGTGAACATAAGGCAGATCTGAAACACTGCAGGAACAATACTTCTGCCATGTCTGATCATTACTTTAATTCGGTTGGCTCACATGAAGTAGATTTCTCTAAGACGATGGTACTTTGCAAGCCGACTGGCTATCAACAAAGATTCGTTCACGAAGCCATCCATATATACAGACACAGACACAATTTCAACCGGGACGATGGTCTTAAACTCAGCAATCATTGGAAAGATGTCATCAACCACTTTGGGTCATGACTTGATTTGTATTTTCTTGTCCACCTCCACCATCAGCAGTGTGGGTGTGTGGAGCGAGGTGCAATGCTTTGATTGGTGTAGACCTACTGCCGATGTCGGAGCCCTCTTCTACATTAACATTAGCTGCCCCGCCCATCTCTAAACCTTTATAAACAGCTCTTTGATTAGTGTAAACCTACTGCCGGTGTCGGAGACATATCCTACATTAACATTAGCTGCCCTGCCCATCTCTAAACTTTTATAAACAGGCTGCCTCAGCAGCTTTCCCCCTCTTTTTCTCCTGATGACGATTGCTGTTGTTGCGATCGAAACATTGTGATATTTTTTTGTTATTTTTTAAATCACTTTATTTTAATTTCTATTTTTATTATTTTATTGTTATTCTTTTTTTCTAGCTACGTGACTTTACCGAAAGAAACATTTGAAATATGTTTGTCATGCTCTCTTTGTCTCAGCATGTAGGCTACCCATTGAGAGACCCAATGCTTTTTAAGTCATTGATATGTTTTATCAGATCACTGGAGTCAATCAAATTACTCTCACTTTGACAGTAACCATTATTTTCACCATGCAACATGTCACTCAAAACAACTTATCAGCGATGGTGCAATGGATTTTGAACATCTGATCCTCATGGCGGTACCCCGGGGTACCAAATAATACAAAATGGCCGAGGCCATTAAATATTTTATTTCTGGGACACTATTTTTGCAGGGGTGTACTTAACTCTGCGACTGGGGTACCAATCAATCCGAAATCAGTGCTACTCTGTGATGTCGAAACGCCAAACATTAGCATAAAAAATCCGTTATCGAAAAATTAAACTTTAAATAGTGCATCGTGTACAGCTCGTCGAGATGAGTCGATTGCCGCATTGCCGACCATCAATAGACGATAAATTACTGCTTCACGGACAGTATGCGAGAGCCGGGGTACTATAGTACCCCGGAGTACCACCATAAGGTTCATTTGTACTTTTTCAATCACTAAATTTGCGCTATTAGGAGTAAGAAACATATTTGAACGTGCATGCTTTGAGGGGAGGAAGAGTTAAAATATTCAGAAATGTTTTTCAAACAAATTTTGAGATTTTTTGTAAGTATAAACACATGAAAAAAACTGTTTTTTGGGAATCAACGGTGCAACTTGAAAGCTATGAGCTCCCCATTTGTAGGTACATGCCTGTGTCCCAGGCTGTCTGACAGAGACTTGAAGCTTCAGTAATGAGAACAAAGAATTGAAAGTCACAGTGACATAACCTTCGTCAGTGTCATCAAACAGGCATCCAGTGACGCCAATGGAGTATGACTGCCTGTGCCTTTTAATATGATTGGGATGACTCGGCGCGTTAATATACAGTGTTGTAAGCTTTGGCAAAACACATTAAATAATATCCATCACAATGGAGACACTTTAAAAATTATAGATGTTTGTCTCTTTATCGTGTCGATCTTGTAGGCTGGTTGACCACACTTCAGCATGCTAGTTAGTGCGCATTGCTGTCGCGGTGGGAAGCCCACGACCTGTTCAGATGTCTCGCACCAATAATGTCAGCCACTGTCAGGAATATAACTCAGATAGCCAGGTTAATAGAAGAGTGGACAAGAAACTGCACCACTGCTCCCCCAAAGCAACGTTACATTTATTTTATTAACACTGACAATTAATGTCATGTAATTTTGTGAGGCTCTTGGCTTGACTCTCATCACAGTCTCTGCCCAGTGGTGTCCCGATGCACCCTCCCAGTCAATCTACAGGATATTTCCACAAAAGCCACCTCTCCGCATGTTATAACCCAGGAGCTCTCTACCTCATACAGAGCTTGCCAGGCCTTTAAAGATCTCCTCAGATGTATTCTCTTTAGATTCCTTACCTCCTGACTTTATGCTTAACCCCTGCACACACTCCTCCTATCCATTCCTTCTAAATCAACATTCCTTCTCAAAAGCTTATCCACAAATTCAAAAAGGCAACACTGCCAAGTATGCAGCCATTGCTTAAATAATTAAACACAATCAACCTACATCCGGGGTTGGCAAGAAACACCAGTCTGCCAACTGAAGTCCGGTCAGCCATGACAAATCGGTGCTTTCGAGACCAGACGAAAAACATTTATTTTCTCTTCTGTTCAGTTTTATTTTCTCTGTGCCATCCATGCTTCTATCCCGGCTTTTTGCTGAAAATGGAATAGAAATCTCGGATTGATTGATTCTCTTACCATATAAAACCCACTCCTATTCTTTGGTTCCTGCAGTCACGAAAGTTTTGAGTCCAAAACCTACTCCTTCCATGGATATTGATACCTTCGTGAAACATTGCAATATTCCTAAAATACACTGCATTATTGACATTTTTCTTCTAGTTTTTCTGTTGCTGTGCTCACACACCATGGATTTCCCTTGCAGAATAGCCGAGAAAATGGCTAATTGGGATGAAATAAAGGCAATCTTCGAACTTAAACGTAATCCGTCAAACTCTGTCTCCACGCTCAGACTCGTTTCCAACACCTGGTCAAACACACCCAGATGTCAGAATATTTTACCTCAATCCTTTTTAACACCAAAGCCACATTGTCAATGTTTGCTTTTCCCATGACTTGAATCCAGAATTTAGACAACCTTTATGATACTCATGACAACACTTTGGGAACACCAGGTTAAAAAAGGCTGTGCCTTAACACTCATGACAACAGCTTGTTGTCATCTGTATTTAAATTCCCAGCCAGCAAAAGTGTATTTTACTAATTGAATTCACCAGTGTAATGTACGGATAATTTAGAAATTAAGAAAATTTGCATTTAGGTTTGTCTGTGTGAATGTGTATCTCTTTCTCTGATTATGGGGAGTCGTTGTGTAGTGGTTTGTGCGCTGTGCAAAGACACCAGTGACCTGAGTTTGATTTCTACTCACGGCCAACGACATCAGTGACAAATATTTGAACCGATCCTGGGCCTCCCCTAGGCCGACTAAACCTTAAATAAGTACATGGTCCAATGTGTAAACATCGCCACTGAGGAGACAAAGGTGGCCGGGCATGGTGCTGGCAACCTACCCCTTTGTGTGCCGTTTTGGCTTTCATAGGTGCTTGCTAACAGCACTCGACCCGAAAGTCTGTTAAAGGCTGTATAGGGGATCTTTTTCCTTATCTTTATCTCTCTGAAAATACATGTCCTGCAGCCAAATTAACCCACCGTGGTGAGTTCACTACATAGCTACAGTACCCTATGAACAATACGATGCACAGCACAGCATAGGAGCCAGCCACATAGAGCCAAAGGGAAGTCAAGGCGTGCCCAGACTTAAAGCCCATGTGTATGACTGCTCTTGTTCATTGAGCCGGTTAGACAGGGTTTCAGAGGTGAATTGGCAATTTTCTATTTACAAGGGGCAGGTTAAAGCTGTTGAATTGCCATGGATTAATGTTATTTTGGTTGTGAAATAAAATAACACCCAGTTGTTGTTTTAGCTGTTTTTCATTTAAGCCTCATTGGTCATCATATCATTTTGCCAAAGGGAGCAACAGATGCTTAAATATGAACAAATATCACAACAAATTCGTTGGGATTCATATTTACGTATCAATGCCATTCAATCATGGTTTGATATGTAAAAAAGGGTTACAAGCAGTCATCCATTAAGTAGCCACATTGATTTATAGCGGTTGTGACAGAGTTTGCTGTTTAACTTTGTGTCCAAATGCATCAAATTAAATTACACAAAATTAACCAACATTTTACGTATTATATTGTGAGTATTTCAATGTAGGTCTAGCCATGTTTTCAAGGTTTCACCATTGTTGAAGTTTTCTTTCCATCAGCCCCAGACCTTACTAGCCTGCTGGCCCATCACCTTTCATTCACCGGACTGGTTAATCTTGACCTGTCACCTCCCTGGCCTCGTGTGACTTACTAGTTCACGGACTTGTGGTCGCACCCCACCATACAGGACTCCCATTTTTTTTATTGAGTCCACCGTTGCCTCCTCAGACTCCTCTAGCCGCTTCAGCTCATCACCGTTGCTTTACCAGCCTCTCACCATAACCCTTAAAAGCCCACATATTTACTAGGCATGTAAATATCCATCGATTAATCGATTGCATTAACAACAGTAAAATGGCAGAAAATATCCCTCCTTCATTCATCTGTCCCTCTGCATCAAAATTTGAACTATTTTTACACATCCCATTAAAGGAGCAAGGCCTTTTTAGAGTGCATCATTTCAGCAGCATCAATTCAACACAAGCTAACTCTGGACCGGTTTGACATACTGTGTCCCATCAAAAGAGTCAGACTGAGGAAGCTGTTGAGCAGCAATATATTTACATGCAAGAACCCTCTCTGATTACATTAGATACATTTTCCTATAGATACTGTATATGCATTGAATCGCATATGCAAATTATATAATATAATTTTGCATGTATGATTTGGATTGCACTCTCATGCTCACATGTCCTTTGGATTGCACTCTCATGCTCACTTTTCCTCTCTGCCTTTGTATTGCACCAACTCTTCGTTCTTACATTAACATGCTAATCTCTCACATTAACAGAGCCACTTCTGTGCCCTCGTCTAGGAGGCCGCTTTCCGTTAAATGCTAATTTCTCACATTAACATCACTAGCCCCGCCAACTTCTTTATGACCCTTGGGCTACACCCATTTCAAACCTTTTAAAACAGTCTGTCTCAGCAGCAGATCATGCCTTCCCACCTGATGACGGACACTTGTGTTGCGCCCAAAACGTCGTGATTTATTTAATTTTATACCTACGTGACTATACCGAAAGAACCAAAGAGTTTGCATGTGTAGTGGCCTTATTGACGTCGGAGACTATTCACTTGAGGCAACACGTATTTATTATAGACACTTCAATTACAGTGGCGAATCTGATACTTGAAGAGGTAACGGCCTCTTCACCCGTACTCTATGTAGGAAGCGTTCCCCGAGTTTTAGCCAACGCTAGCTCCCTAGCTCCCTCTATCCTGGTCCTCTCTCAGGAGGCTATCTGACCTGGCCCAGCTACGGCGCAGGTCCCGATCACCAGCCACACGAGTCCGGCCCTCAGAAGGACATCGGGCCTCGCGGCTCTGGTGTCGCACCCGTCTTGCTTTGCCCGGCCCTCAAAAGAACAGCGGGCCAAAGGAGTTCCAGGGTCTGGCTAGTCGATCTTCTTTCTTCACTGGCTCTTCATCTTGCTTGATTCGAACTCCCTCTCAGCTCCCTGGGTCCCACCTTTTATACTGTCCCTCTCTGAGGGGTGGGGCTGGGAGGGATCACAGCATCCCCCACAGCCCCCCAGGGTGGTGGCCGGCATGATTTAGCACGAGTCCGACTGGCTGGTCCGTCGTACGGGGCAGGGAATGGTTGTCTGGGGGTTTAGGCAGGCAGCCCCTGAGGGCACAGTGTGGGCTGCATGGTTCCACATTCATTGTCCGGCTCCGGTGGTCGATGCACTTTGTCAGCCGTCAATTCCAGTGTGCCTGGAAGTGGAACAGTCAGTGGCGTGTGAGGATCAGGCGATGGTACCATATTCCCTGAGTCGACGGACACATCACATGCTCGACCCCTGGGACATCTATGGTAGGTATGCGGTGAAATGAATGGTTTCAGTCATGAGGGGTGAACATACCATAGCCGTTTCCCCCACTTAATCCGAACACATTGTGGCCGTGTGACCTGCACAACCTCAACCGGCCTTCTCCATGGCTTCAGAAGTTTAGGGGATGTTGCCAGCGGTACCTGCAGACAGTGTAGCCAGGCCTTATTGCCAGGCTTCCACTCGTGGGTGTGTGTGCGGTGTGCACGCAACCGCTCGTTCGCCACTTGGCGAGAGCTTGAATGCTGTGCCGCAGTCTCCCGTGCCTCGGCCAATTTCAAAAGGTTGAAATTGACATGATCAGCCAACTTGGATTTAGGGTGGGGCACTGAAACCCCAACTGGGCATCCACGGGCGGATCAGCATCCCTGCCGTACATCAGGAAGAAGGGGAAATACCCAGTTGCCGCGTGGGGAGCCATCCTATAGGCGGCAAGAACACCCAGGATTTGGAGGTTCCAATCCACCTGAGACTCGCACACCTGATGGCACAGCATGGACGTGAGGGTCCTGTGGAGCCGCTCCACCATCCCGTCCATCTGTGGGTGGTATGGGGAGGTACGCACTTTCTTTGTACCCAACAGGTACACCTCACGCAATAGGGAGCTCGAGAAATTTTTTTACTGATCGGTCAGCAGCCGCTCCTGTGCGCCTTTGTCCAGGACATAGCCCTGGATAAAGGCCTCGGCGACGGCTGCTGCCGACTGGTTAGCGAGTGGCCAGGCCATGGGCCATCGAGTGAAATATTCGACACCAACCAGCAGGTACTTATTACCCCTAGGCGTTGCCGGGAATGGCTCCAAAATGTCGAGCACGACGAGCTCATTGACACGGGAGACTCGAATGGATTGTAACGGTGGACAGGCCGCTTTGGCTGGCGGTTTTCGCTGGG
Source organism: Petromyzon marinus (assembly GCF_048934315.1). Classification (NCBI taxonomy): domain Eukaryota; kingdom Metazoa; phylum Chordata; class Hyperoartia; order Petromyzontiformes; family Petromyzontidae; genus Petromyzon; species Petromyzon marinus. The sequence continues at coordinate 11,920,958 of NC_133671.1, forward strand.
CGCACTGCACACATCCTTTGAGAACAATCGACACATCCTTATCCATGTCCGGCCAGAAGAAGTCAAGGCGGAGCATGGCTAGGGTCTTGTGAAACCCTAAATGCAACAGCCGCTCGTGAGCGGCCAGAATGATCCTACCCTGTAAGGCAGACGGCACGACGATCCTGTAATGGAGGGCTTTTCCGTCCCAATTCATAAGGAGACCCTCCCGCATTATCCAAGAATCGACCCCTCTCCGACCGTCCGTGGAGCCGCCAGCCTTACAACGTAGCGTGAGCAGGGACGCGTCCCCCATTTGGAGCTGGCCCCAGTCAGCGAGGGTCAAATTAAGTAACTAATCCCCACCCGTTTGAGAGAAAGAGCTACCCAGAGCCGGTGCGTCAGCGTCAGCGGCCAAAACAGTGGACAGGACAACACATTTTGGTTTTCAACGTCCCGATCCAAGGAAATATGCACATTCCCAGCCGACGGGCAGTCGTGACAGGGCATCAGCGTTTGTATGGCGAACACCCTTCTGGTAAGTGGTCGTGAATTGGTAGTCCTGCAGGACTTCCAACCATCGAGACAGTTGTCCCGATGGCTGGTCAACACGGAGTGCATATTGTAATTCCGCGTGGTCCGTACGGACAGTGAAGTGCCGCCCGTAGAGATACGGCCGATACTGTTGGATAAAAAAAACGATAGCCAATAGTTTGCGACGGGTAACGCAATACCTCTGTTCTGCCGGCGATAAAACTCTGCTACCATAGGCGACGACGAGTTCGACTCCTCCAACGACCTGCGAGAGCACTCCGCCAATGCCGGTGTTACTGGCATCCGTGTCGAGCAGAAAGGGTGCAGTGAAATCAGGGTAACACAGGGGCGGAGCACTCACGTGGGCGTCCCTGAGAGAGTGGAAGGCGGCCTCCTCCTCAGGACCCCAGCAAAATTTTACGCCCTTTGCCATCAGAGCGTGGAGGGGCTTGGATATGGCGGCAAAGTGTACGGCGAACCGCCGATAATATGAGGCAAACCCTATAAAGCTACGGACCTCACTGACCGAAGTGGGCGTAGGCCAGGAGCTGACGCACTGAGTTTTAGCGGGATCAGTGGAGATACCTGAACGACTCACTATGTGCCCCAAATACCGCACAGATTTCCGGCTTAAACTTTAATTTAGCGCACCGCATTTTCAGGAATACTCCCCGTAGACGTTTGAGGTGTTCCTCGAACGTCCGACTAAACACAATGACATCGTCCAGGTAAATTAAAGGTATCCCATTGGAGACCGGTCAAAACCAATTCCATTAAGCGTTGGAATGTCGCGGCAGCTGAGTGGAGTCCCATGGGCAACCGATTAAACTGGAATAGGCCCACGGGTGTTCTAAAAGCGTTTTAGGGTTTTGACTCCTCGTCCAGGGGAAGTTGCCAAAATCCCGATAGCAGGTCTAACGTGGAGAAATATTGTACCCCCGCCAAGGCGTCCAATGATTCGTACATTCTGAGGAGTGGATATGCGTCGGCCACAGAGATCTTATTCAGGCGACGAAAATCTACGCAAAACCTCAGAGATTTTAGTCCTTTACGGCGTAGTATGTTACCAATTGTTTTCTTGGTGACTATGGTCCCAGCTGCCTTGAGATCATTGACAAGATCCTTCCGTGTAGTTCTGGGCTGATTCCTCACCGTTCTCATGATCATTGCAACTCCATGAGGTGAGATCTTGCATGGAGCCCCAGGCCGAGGGAGATTGACAGTTCTTTTGTGTTTCTTCCATTTGCGAATAATCGCACCAACTGTTGTCACCTTCTCACCAAGCTGCTTGGCAATGGTCTTAGCCCATTCCAGCCTTGTGTAGGTCTACAATCTTGTCCCTGACATCTTTGGAGAGCTCTTTGGTCTTGGCCATGGTGGAGAGTTTGGAATCTGATTGATTGATTGTTTCTGTGGACAGGTGTCTTTTATACAGGTAACAAGCTGAAATTAGGAGCACTCCCGTTAAGATTGTGCTCCTAATCTCAGCTCGTTACCTGTATAAAAGACACCTTGGAGCCAGACATCTTTCTGATTGAGAGGGGGTCAAATACTTATTTCCCTCATTATAATGCAAATCAATTTCTAAATTTTTTGACATGCGTTTTTCTGGATTTTCTTGTTGTTATTCTGTCTCTCACTGTTCAAATAAACCTACCATTAAAATTATAGACTGATCATTTCTTTGTCAGTGGGCAAACGTACAAAATCAGCAGGGGATCAAATACTTTTTTCCCTCACTGTATAGACACCCAACAACAACAGCAACCATTCGCCACTAAGTGGCTGTGACATCACCACAGCACTTGTGCCAGGCTATGTGTAATTTGAGGCAATGAGACATGTCGACGAATCACTGGTAAGAGGTCACGGAACATACCTGGGTGTTATGGGTTTACTGACTGAGATGACTGACAAGTGGCACGACACGCATCCATACACACAAATTCACCCACACTGACCTTCTGTCACTTCTATCATTTATTTTCACCTCTTACAGCCCTTTGTGTATAATTTCCTCCTGAGATATGGTTGGGTACAAATGCCGAATCTATTCGCGTTCCAATACATTCTTAGTCATATTCGTGAAAATGTGCTACCACCCTTTCTTAATCCATATTTATAAAGTATATTTTCACAATTCATTAAATGCAGACAAAAAATTTGTTACAAAACTTATTTAGGTTGCTGTTTCGTTGATTTCTATTTTTATTTTATAAATAATAATTATATGCCCTCAATGACGTTGAAAGTTTAGTTTGCAATGTTCGACTCTTTGAGCTGTCAAAGTTTCTGCTGAATCCTGGAAATGGTAAATTCCAAATGCCATGCACATAATAAGTTATGAAGTTGTTTAAACAGCACTTCTAGTTAAAAATTCAGCAGTAAAACATAAAACACGATAAATAAAAAAGCTAAGTTTTACAAATTACGTGTAGAATTAGCACAAGGGTGATGAATGGGCATGTCAGCCAAGTCTCTGGTGTATATTTACATCATGGGAGGCACATTTCTTTCCAGTTTGGGGCTCAGGCAAAGTAACTGTGACTTTCTAGATACCTTTTAGTCCGGTTTCAGGCCTAGATACAGTAATAAAACAGCCCTGGTGAGGCTTGTGAATTATTTTCTTGGTTTCTGCACATGAAGGCCTGTCTAGCATTCTCATCATTTTGGACTTTGAGTGCTGCCTGTGACACTATCGATCATTCCATCCTGCTCAAGCGATTGGAAGGCTGCATGGGGGTTTCTGGCATTGCCTTGCGCTGGTTCACTTCCTACCTCTCCAATCGAAATCAGTTTGCCAGCCTTAGGAGGGCAAATTTTGGTGTGCCTCAGGGTTCAGCCCTCAGCCCACTTTTGTTTTGTGTATATATTTATATGACCCCACATGGACATTTTATGCCAACTCAGTCTCAGCTTCCATTGTTAGGCTGATAACACTCAAATTCAATATGCCTAATCTTCCCTTTAAGCATCTGCTTCTAGTCTGTCAGGTTTTCTCATGACTATCAAGGCTTGGATGGATTTTTTTACCTAAAACTTTCGCGACTGCAGGAATTCATATTCTATGGTTCTTTCGGTAAAGTCACGTCGATAGACAAAATAACAATATAATAAAAAATAAAGTGAATAAAAATATCACGACGTTTCGATCGCAACACAAGCGGTTGTCATCAGGAACAGGGAGTTTAGCCTCTGAGGGCAAGCTGTTTATAAAGGTTTACAGATGGGCAGGGGAGCTAATGTTAATGTAGGAGAAAGCTCCGACACCGACAGTAGGTTTACACCAATCAAAGCATTGCACCTCGCTCCACACACCCACACTGCTGACGGTGGAGGTTGACAAGAAAACACAAATCTTGTCATGACCCAAAGTGGTTGATGACATCTTTCCAATGATTGCTGAGTCTATAACCTTCCTCTTGGTTGAAATTGTCTCTGTGTCTGTATATTGTGTATATATGGAATAAGACATCCATATATACAGACACAGAGACAATTTCAACCGAGAGGAAGGCGCACACCTTTTTCTAAACATACATGATGGCATCTCTCCATTGGCTGCCAGTTCAGCTTCGAGTAGAGTTTAAGATTATTCTCCTTGCATGTATGTATATTGCACTTCTTTCACACCATATATAGCCAACCGTGCTAATTGGAGGTAAACGAAAATGTAACAAGGGTCTCAATGTTGCTGATCCGTCATATATACAGAACCTCCTCCACCCATTTATTCCAACAAGAGTGCTTTGATCTTCTGAGTCTGGTCTGTTGTGTGTGCCGAGGTCACGCCTCTGTACAATGGATGACCAGGCCTTTTGCAGTGTGTTCCCCATGCTGTGGAATTCACTTGCACTGTACATTGACTCTGCTGACTCTCCCATCGCTTTATTCGAATTGCACCTTAAGACGCACTGATTTTAAGGGCTTTTAATGATTTATTATTTGTTTTGGGGTTTTACAACACCTTGTGACCTCCGGGTGAAAGGTGCTTTAGAAGTTTAAACATATTATTAAAAGCACTCTCAGTTATTTTTTAAAACGGTACGTTGTGGCAATGTGCAGTTTTCTTCACTGCTTGCACCGATTCACTGGTAATAGTCGTATACATGAATACCCATTATTTTCGTAAATTTAAATTGTCTACGGTCTTTTCACAGAAGCAATAGAGTAATATCTTGGCAATCAACACCACCATTATTTTTAGACCAAGACTTCTAGAGCTCCAGTGAAATAATAATATTCCTGTAATCTGCTAATTGTAATTGTTTGTTGATCTTGCCTCTACACTGCAGAAAGCTCCCTTCAGTGCACTGTTGCTTAACGAATCTCTAAAAAAATATAGTGCTGGTGGCTCGACACGCCTGCTATTCACGACGTTGGTGGACCAAATACATTTTTTGATACTCCCTACACGTGGGTGTTGCAGTTCCTATCACCTAAAGAATCAAAGATTAATTCCTGCAGTCACGAAAGCTTCGAACCAAGTTTAAACCGCCTCTACGGGGAGGTATAAGGCTTGTATCTTTGTCTCTGTCTTTGTGTTGTCTTGTGTTGTCTTTGTGTTGTCTCTGCTTGTGTATCTGCATTTGTGTCTGTGCTTGAATTTGTTTCTCTGTGTTGTTTCTGCCTGTGTGTGGGTCTTGGTGCTTCCGAGTGTTTGCTGCCGTGCTCCACTTTGCTCTATGCATACCTCATGCTAATATGTCCCAGTGTCTCTCAGCCTTGCCTTCTCTGCCTATTTAAGGCGACTTCACTGTGTGCTTGTACCTGTGCTGGTCCGCTCTACTTGAAGGTCTATGTGTGTGTGTGCCGTCTATTTCATACTTAACTTGCAATTTAGCAATCTTTGAAATAGCGTAATCAACCAGGCTGTGCGTTAAATGTGTTTTGACCGACCGTCTGTGTTGCTTTATATGGTTTCCAAATTCTGCTAAACCCTGTCTGTTTGGTATGCTTCTCTCTCTGTGTCCCCTGTTGTGTCTGTGTTAGTTCCCCCTACTTGGGTGTCTGTGCATACATCTGGGGTTATGTGTTTCCCCTCTCGTAAATTTAGCTCTTCTGTACCTGATGATGGCTGCTTGTGTTGCAACCGAAACGTCGTACGCTATTATGTTATTTTATTATTTCTTATTTATACGTGACTTTACCGAAAGAACCAAAGATAAGTATGGCAGTAACCCAAGCGGATTAATTTCCATCTGTATGGTAATTGAGCGATACCTCCCCCCCATGCATGCATTCGTTTTCTCGTGGTGCTCTGGTATCCTCCCACAAGTATTAACACTCATTGAGTTTTCCCAGATTGTGTGTGGTTTCAGTGCCCATGTGCTCGTTACAAATTCCACAACACTTTGAGATGCAATTTGCATGAAAGATGATACGTTATTTACTGTATTATTATTATCATCATCATCATCAACAACATTTTGGAAGTGCAAATTAAGCAACAATATTGAACAGAAAATAATACTAATGTAGTGTCTTCAAATAACTCACACTAACACGGAGTGACAGGTCCCTTGCTTACACTTTATTAATCCTACTCTCGCACCCATTGTAGGCACTCCTATGACTGCCTTCCACTGTCACCACACACTCGGCTTCTGCTACTACCCGCTCTCACCTACTCCGCACCTCACCTACTCCGCACCTCACCTACTCCGCACCTCACCTACTCCGCACCTCACCTACTCCGCACCTCACCTACTCCGCATCGCACCTACTCTGCACCACACCTACTCTGCATCTCACCTAACTCTGCATCCCACCTACTCTGCATCTCAGCTACTCTGCACCTCACCTACTCTGCATCTCAGCTACTCTGCACCTCACCGTTGACGGCTCGAGTGGCGGCGGCGAGATGCCTTCTCTCTTGGTCCCCCGAACAACTCCCCGTACTCACGCACACTCCCGCTTATATACGCCTCCTCATTCCGAGTCCTTGCGTGCTCCCCACTTAAATTGTCACCTCCATGGCGCCTCTCGCACTCATTAATCCCTTATCATCACCCCCATCTCCCGTCAACCTCCTGCCCCAGCTCGCACACCTGCTCGTCCTCAATTGCACCTGCTCAACTGCGCGCACTGCGTACATCTCTACTCTACATCATCCACCACCCCCCCCCCCCCCCCCCCCGTGAATAAAAACACAGCCATCATGGCTGTCAATTCTATGTGAGCGTGCATGCATGTGTGTGACAGAACCGTGAATTAATAAAGTAATCATAAGCGGTGACCGCAGAAGGGGCAACCGGTGCTCCGGTCCTGTAGGCGGAACAGAACAATCCCCCTCAGTCCCGTTTCCCAAGGTGTGGCAATCGGCTCACCAGACACATCAGACATTAGCCATAGGATATGGGGATGAATTGACAGGACTCGGCAAGACATATTTTTAGCCACGACGGATGCACGAACCAGCCGCTACAAAATAACGTCGACCAGCCCTTACCAGGGACGGCACAGTTTAGGAACGTGCCTAGGGGCACCTGAGGGTAGTGTAACCACGCCCTATCACTTTTTTGCCAAGGAACCCCCGGCCCTCTCTGTCCCCACGACTGCTCGTTTCTGGCCTGCCTCTGGGTCGAGTTGCTCCTGGCAGCTTCGCGGGCCAACTACAGCTGCTCAAGCGTTTGCGACATGGGGTTTGGCACCACTGATCCCTTCTTGAAAGGGCATAAGCCCAACTGGACCTGTACCGGGGGTTCGGGCTCTCTCTCATACATTAAGTGAAGGCGTATAGGCAGCGAGAACACCTAGAATGTGAAGATCCCAGTCCGATTGGCCCGTGGTCACCTGCTGGCATAGCATGGCCGTGAAGGTCCTGTGCAACCATTCGACCATTCCATTTGTTTGTGGGTGATAAGGTGAGGTACGTATTTCCCACATGCCCAGAGAGTCACACACCTCCTGAAGCAACGTAGATGATAAATTCCTGCCCTGATCCGTGAGGAGCTGCTCAGGGGCCCCCTTATCAAGAACATAGCCATATAAAAAGGCATCGGCTATGGACGCAGCTGATTGGTGAACCAGAGGCCAGTCTATAGGCCAACAGGTCAAGTATTTGACCCCCACGAGGAGGTATTTGTGTCCTCTCTGGGAGACCGGAAAGGGCCCCAAAATGTCAAGGGCCACCAATTCATTCACCCGTGACATAACAATGGACTGTAGCGGGATCTGCAGTCGCTGGGCAGGAGATTTATGATGTGCACAATTGGTACAGCCTTTTATCAGGAAGGACATATCGTTTTCCATGCTAGGTCAGTAAAAGTCCTTTTTAACATCATAAACGTTTTGTGAATGCCCAGGTGCATAATTTTTTTGTGTATGGCTTTGGTAAGTTTTCCCCTAAGGACCGTGGGTACAACCAAGGAATAACACTGGAAATCCCTTTCCCACCACATGAGGAGTTCCTCGCGGAGCACAATAGCTGGCCGACCCGCGGGGCCCATCCCACGAGAGCACGATGGTGCAGTTTCAGGAGTGAGGCGTCATCAATCTGTAGCTTGGCCCACGCATCATGGTCAAGATTCAAGACAGAATTGCGTGGCGTCTGAGCGCCCTCAATCTGCATTGTCCCAGCCGCCGCAAGCACCATGGGCATACCCTCTTGCGACGGTTTACATCACGATGCACCCGAGGCACACATGCATGTGATATGGGGCGGCAAGCAGGACAGTGCATCAGCGTTGACGTGCCGGGTGCTTTTCCTGTACACAACAGTAAATGAGAATCTTTGGAGGTTTTCAAGCCATCGGGACAGCTACCTGGACGGCTGGTCGATGCGCAGGGAGTATTGGAGGGCTGCATGATCCATGCCGACGACAAAGTTCTACCCGTACAAGTATGGATGATAGAGCTGGATAAAATGGTCCATGGCCTGTAACTCTCTGCGTGTGCCATAATAGCGCTGTTTAGGAGGAGACAAGACTTGACTACCATAAGCCACGACCCTCTCTGTGCCCTCGACAAGCTGAGAAAGGACCATGACAATGCCTGTATTGCTGGCGTCCATATCCAATATGAAGGGCCTGGTGAAATCGGGATATACGAGCGGAGGGGCATCAGCAAGTGCAGCCCGGAGAGTGAGGAAGGAATCCTCCTCAGCCTTTTCCCAGCGGAATTTCTGGCCCTTGGCCGTGAGGGCGTGGAGCGGTTCAGCAATAGTGTCAAAATCCCTGACAAAACGCCGGTAATATGACGCAAATCCGACGAAACTGCGGATGTCCGCCACCACTTAGGCACCTGCCATGTGCGCACGCACGTGTTTTTTTCGGGATCCGTGGCAACTCCGGCTGCGCCGACTATATGGCCCAAATATTTCACCAATATCTGAAGTAAATGGGCATTTCTGAGGTTTAAACTTCAAGGTACGGCTAAAAGCGATGACGTCGTCCTAATAAATTAGGCAAGAATCCTATTGCAATCCTGCTAGGACCAATTCCATTAACCGTTGAAAGGTGGCTAGCGCAGAATTAAGTCCCATCGGAAGGCAATTGAATTGGTAGAGCCCTTGGGGCATGCGAAAACGTTTTTTTTAGTATAGATTAATCATCGTGTGGCAATTGCCAAAATCCGGACACCAAATCGAGGGTGCCCGATAACGCATCTAGCGAGTCCTCCAAACAAGGCAGGGGATATGCATCTGCCACCGATATCTTATTTAATTTGCGGAAATCAACGCAAAAATCGCAAATTACCATAGCATTTTTTCACGAGAACTATGGACGCCCCCCACGGGCTCTTGGACAGGGAAATAATATCAGCTGCCAGTATCTCTTCCACAGCCTGGCGTACCTGTTCCTTCTCCACGGGGCTTAGTCTGTGCGAATTTAACTGAATGGGGGGCAAGTCGCCCGTGTTGATATGATGCTGCAGGAGAGGAGTGCGACCGATATCAAATTTGCTGGCCCTAAAGACATCGGAAAAAATCGCATAAGAACCGGCGCAGCCGAGCTCGCTGAACCTCCGTCAATCTGGGTTTCTTGGAGCACAGAGTTTTCAACCATGCGGAGTCCGGCTTGTTAAAATTTTCAATGCTAACAGGAGCTGACTCCGTATTGTCAAAATACTGGGCGGCCATGGCATGCGCCAGGACAGTGCCCGCCTGAATCACAACCGGAACAAGCCCGTATTAAGTACTTGTAGGAACGGCATCCACTCGGTGATTACAAGTCATAGCTCCCACCAGGGAAGGAGATCGCACCACGGCGTATGAAGGGGTTAACAGGACACCCTCCACAGGGCCCATCAATGCATATTCCTTGCTCAACTGCAGTGGAACGAGCCTCTGAGCACCCGGAGGAACTTTAACAGTTTGGCTAGTCATTGTTTGAATGACAGCATTCTGCGATGGCTCCTGGCTAGGGGAGTTCAGAAAAAGCAATCGCTGTCCTGATGGCATTTCAATGCACCCCTGGTCGACGAGAATTTTCAAAGGCATCCTGCATAAAAAAATTTGGTGCCCAGCAAACAGGGCACGGCCAATGTCCGAGAAATCAACACCAGACCTTCCAAAGTGATTTCCCAATTTGCACGGAGGCCAACATCTGACCCATTATGCCCAGACTCCCCCATTAGCCACTACACAAGCATGTTGTATCTATAGGCCTTTTCCAAAATTGATATTAATAATACTTGCCAGTATTTTTTTTTTAGCAACCGAAATAATGAATGAAAACACACAAACCCAGTCCCACAGCAAACAGCATATGGAGATCGTAAAAAGGCCAAAAAAATAATAATAAACTTCGGGGAAAAAAAGAGAGGTTACTTTATCTACGAATCTCCAGATCACCAAAGAACGGTTCGCAAATAAATACCCAGAATCACAGACACAGAGCACAGGGCAATCAAACATTATAACTGATATTTTTTTTTCTCTTCACGGAAAAAGTTAAAACTTGGCTATAAGAATAAGTCTATATTAGTGGCTTTATTAGTGCTTATTTTATTTCACCCATATTCAACTCACGTATTGTTTCTTATTGCATCTTCTATCTACGTGACTTTACCAAGAGAACCAAAGTACATGAGTTCCTGCAATCACGAAAGCTTAAGTCCAAACTAAGCTATATATCCAACCTCCGGATATCGGAAATAACTACAAATCTTGGTTAAACATAAAACCAAATGATATTTGAGCGACGTTAAACCGAGGGCTAGCCAGAAAGAGAACCTCCCGGCCGCCTTTGTCTTCCCACAGCGCGGCGAAGCAGGAATTTACCACCAGAGCGAGGGAATTTATTATCATGCAGGCCATCTGCACACACGATGTGCTGGACTTAATAATGGCACCCCACCCCACTACCGCGGGCGGACAAGTAATTAAAACAACCACACACAATACAAAAGTGTCATACATAACATTAATGTTAACGTTATAAACTATATTCCGTTTATATAACCTTGCAAACACCAAAGAATACGAATTCCCAGGATCAAGAAACTTATCTCTTAACCCAGGATATCGGAAATAAAATGATATAAATGATAAAGCATACACACGGAATGACGAAAATTGATAAAAACTGAGGAAGGGCCAGGATAAAGGGGTGAATCACAACCTTGTTGAACATAAAACCAAATGATATTTGAGCGATGTTAAACCGAGGGCCAGGGAAAGAGAAAGCCTCCCGACCGTCTTTGTCTTCCCGCAGCAAGTGATAATAGGCATACGCTCAAGAGAGCACCTTCCCTCGTGCAAAATAATCAAATACCTTGAGTCACAGACAGAATCATAACTGCAAGTGGTATGATACCAAACCGTGATCGAATAAATGTTAACTTTAAAAGCCTTAACCGCCCTTTGTGCGTAGAGAAAAGGTCACACTGGGAGGGCCGACCGGAAGAGGAGGGTCGCCCCCTCTCCCCCCAGGATTGTATAACGCAGATGGCTTGATGGGATGACACACACACGGACACACACACACAGGCCACGCCCCCCCCACCGCGCAGCGCGGAGATTTTTTTTCGAATATAACAGTTCAACCATCATCTCGACAAACGAGTTCAACAAGGCACGACTAGTCGCAGGAGATGGCAACCAGCGGTTCGGAAGAAGACATCAAGCCAGCTTTGAGGCATGTGTGGCACATTAGGAAGGGGCCACTCTTTTAATTATATCCTTGTGCAGCAAGGGAGTAAAAGTGTGGTTCTATGAACGTCCCGATGTGCTGTGCGGTGCAATTAGTGCGTGTGTACAGCAGCATGTGATGACTGAGTTGGGCCTGTAGGTGGCTGGCAGGGTTAATGATTAACCGCGCTTGTAAACCCGCCACGTGGTTAATGGCGACTCGGAAGAAATGCTGTGTGTGACACACGTGTTGGTGCATTTTACAGGTAAAGGACCCAATGGTTGTTTTTGATCGTTATATAAATGTTCTAGACTTGTTCTAGACGTTAAGCTTGGCTTTGAATTGTTCGTTTGTGATATATGCAATTAGAGGGGTTTTAGCACTGCATTGTAAAGGGATGATGCACTGTAATTACCTACTGTCATTGTAATTCTTTAACTCTAATACTGTTTAGTCTATAACCATGTACCCAGAGTATGACTACGTGCAATGCTATTGAGAATAGAACACATGTAAATAGTAAGCTGTACAATGGTGATATACAGTACGTATACTGTACACATACAGTACATATAATGGGTGTAAGACACCGAGATAAGTGGATGGTATAGATAGACATACAGCTTAGGATTAAAGTAATATTCGAATAGTGATGTGCAAATGTGATTGTCAAAGACAAAGATGGTTTATCAGTAGTAGAATTGGGTGTAAGAGAAAACTGTGAATGATTAACCGCGCTTGTAAACCCGCCACATGGTTAATGGCGACTCGGAAGAAATTCTGTGTGTGACACACGTGTGGGTGCATTTTACAGAGTGACGGTGCTGTTCTTCACAAGATTACAGATTAACCACAATAAATGTGCTTGCCCTCGATTTGGAGCACTTGCCCATGTCCTTCATTTCGAGTGTGCAACACATGGCCTCGAGACATTAGCAATGGGTGCTGTGCCTCGCAGAGAAGGGGGCCGAGGGGATGCTCTGTGCTGAGTTCGGCATGTGCAGACAGAGTATCGCTGAAAGTTTATTCTACATCGAGTGCCGGCTCCCAGCTGCAGCGCAACCAGCGCCGCCAAGCAAGAGTGTCTGCTGTCAGCGGCCAAGCGTGTGCCGACTTGACTCATCCAGCAGTGGAAAAGCCTGACCAGCTGCCCGTGAGCAAAAGAGTCGGCGAACCAGCTGAGCGTGATCGCGCATCTTCAAGGAGAGGGAGCTGCTGCGGTGCCCCACAGCAGTGAAAGGAGCCTGTGGCTCTCAGCACGTTCGAGCAGCACCAGGAGAGGGCAGCGTGCCGGCGAGCTCATCACCCAGCGGCATGAGACACGCCGAGCGAGAGGGAACCTGCCGTTGTTCGTATGCCCATCCCCCACCTTCACAAACCCGCTACGCTTACGTCGTCTGCTCACACAATAATTTACCAAAAGAACAATCCAACGAACCTACACACTAAGACTAATTAACCATCAGCTGGCCATGAAGGCATCACAGCTTCTCAAGTGATAACAATCCGTCGGTTATAAGTACATTAATTAAGTTTTTTTTAAATTAAAAATGTTGTTCTTCGTTTTGTGATTGTACTTCTAATCGCATAAATTACTCATCGATTCATCAATATGACTTAATTCTTGACACCTTCGCCACGGAGCTACGCTCACGGGGAGAAATCGTGTTAAACCAGTTTCCTTATCATACAATCTTGTACACGAATTAGTTAATCTCCCAAGAGATAGCACGTCCCGCCTCACACCTTACTCCAAGCCATCTCTTTAATTATACAATCTTGATGATGAATCTATGAACGCATATTTGTGCCTTTAGGAATAATTGTTTGATTGCTTTTCGTATGAATACCGGCGCATAATTTTAAGGACGTTAGTCATATTTTCCATATGCTCATGTTACACTGCATAATAACCAACTGCTCCGTGACCCAAAGTGAAACAACGTTATAAGAATTGCCTTGAGGGTTGCTTACGGATCTATGAATGAATGCAGTACTGTGTGGGCAATTTCAAGTATAATCATTCATAATAGAGTATCAAGGTTTTTGTTAGAATAGTGTGCCTGTATGTTTGACTCTCTTTCTCACCAACTGAGCTCGCGATACTCAGTGGAATGAATCACATGTGCCGTTGTCTAAGTGGAACAACGCAATCGTTGATGGTTACTGTATCGATACTGTGTTGAAAATTCCAAGATTGAGAGTTTGCATATTATATTAGAGTTAAGGTTTAGTTAGAAAATAAAATTGATTAACGCAGAAGTGGTTGCGTGTTCCTTCCGAAATTTCATGCATAAGAGCTGTATCCTGCGTTGAAATCTGAATCTGGAGACCTAACAAACACACCAATACACTCAGTAAATGTTAAAGCGAGAATAATTGTATTTTACCGATCGTTAATACGAAGTTAAACAACGAAGCCGAGTTTAATCTGACATACTTACAGCACACCTGCATAACTTAATACGATCAATTGTATGATCCCGATTGATAACCCGACCCTCGTCAGCGAGGCGGGACCTAATTATCATAACGACTCGAATTAGCATAATCACACCCACTCACATAAATCACACTTATCCCTAGAATTAGCATAATTTATATGCATAATTTACATCAATTAACATAGTTTCAGATAATTACGCATTTTACAAAAATCATTAAATTTTTATTTTTTTCATCAAATTTACATAACCGACATATACAACAGGAAAGACGACCGGACGACGAAGGTAACGTGCGAAACACAGCCTCGGAAACCATGGTCGCCGAGGCTCCTGTGTCTACCAGCCGAGGAACCTGGATCCCTTGAATGAACCCCATGATGATGAGCCAGTGTATTCCACTGCTTGGTGCTGCGCGGCCAACATGCTACCGACCCCGCACTCTGTGTGTGAGACGCGACGGGATGAGTTTTACAGGATGAATCCGCATCTGATGAAAGCTAGATGGGTGATGGGACAAAAGCGGCCATGTGTCTGATGCATCCAAACTCGCCTGTATACTGCGGAAAGAGGAGATGTTATAGCCGGAGGATGATGGAGACGACGAGAAACTGCCGGTCCTATGCAGCAGTTGACGGTGATGTGGCCCGGGTGGCCGTACCTGTAGCAGGTCCGGGGTAAATGCCCAGACGGCTGGCCCAGCTTGGAGTGTCACTCCAGTGACGGCGGACGCAGCCCAGCGCTCCTTCCCTCTTGCCCCCGGCTCATCCGCGGCCGGCTCCATTGCGCAGGCCGCCACCGCCGACCAGTCCTTGAGGTTAAGGTGTGCTTGGATGCTGCGGGTCACCCTCAGAGAGGTCAGGTCATCTTCCGCCACTGAGAGGGTGACCCCCAATTCACAAGCCAAGGAGAGAAGCCGCTCCATGGCGAGGGAGTCCAGAGCGACTGTCCACGCGAGGGTAGGCCTCGTGTCCCAAGACAAGGAGTGCACTACGATAAGCCAGCGGCATCTTATTCTCTCCCCGTCGCCTCAGCCTGAATTTTCTTTGAACATTAGACGGTTGATCAAAAACAGCGGCCGTCTCAGTGCAGGCGTGCTCAAGGGTCGCTCGATCCGACTCAGGGATGGCAAAAAAAGTGGCCAATGAGTCGTCATCGAGGGCCGTGGGAAGAGCTTGGAGTGCCTCATGGGATGTCCATCCCACAGAGGTGTACGTGGCCTCGTATCGATGACGAAAAACCGTCCAATCTCCTGCAGTGAACTGGTAAACCGGCGGCAGCCGCCGGGACTTTGAAGCGCCTAGCAAGGGCGATGGGGTGGCTTCCACCTTAGCTGTCAACGGCTACTGCTGCGGGGAGCAGATGGCAGCTGGTTGCTGTGGTGCAGGCGGATCACTCGAAACGGCGGACGAGCAGAGCGCGGCTGCAACCACAGGAATGGCGGGAAGGTCTAGCGCTCCTGTGACCTCGGCCGCAACGGTAGCGGAAATCGCGTCTTGGAGTCCTGTGGAAGTTGCAGCTGTAATTCGCTCGAAGAGATGAGCGGCGGCTGTCAGCAATCTTCCAAGGTGACTGGCGATGTCCAGCCAGCTTTGCAGAGGAGGCGGCTGGGCTGGGCTCGTCACGCACTCTTGGGCAGACTGGAGCACGTTGTCGGAACAGGTGATTGGGGCTCCGGCACCCGGAGCTGTCGGGAGAACGACGTCTTGCTCAGCGTTGTCGTTGGACGACGCAACAGGTGGATTTCTGCGCTTTACCGCTGACTTGGACATGACAGCATAGGATCTTCAACACTTCCAAAACCAAATGTAGTATCTTGAAATTACTCACACTGACACGGAGTGACAGGTCACCTCGCACCCACTGTAGGCACTCCTATGACTGCCTTCCACTGTCACCACACACTCTGCTTCTACTACCCGCTCTCATCTACTCCGCACCTCACCTACTCCGCATCTCACCTAGTCCGCACCTCACCTACTCCGCACCTCACCTACTCCGCATCTCACCTACTCCGCACCTCACCTACTCTGCACCTCACCTACTCCGCATCTCACCTACTCCGCATCTCACCTACTCTGCATCTCACCTACTCTGCGCCTCACCTACTCTGCACCTCACCTACTCTGCATCTCACCTACTCTGCACCTCACCTACTCTGCATCTCACCTACTCTGCACCTCACCTACTCTGCATCTCACCGTTGACGGTTCACGCAGCAGTGGCGAGATACCTTCTCTCTTGGTCCCCCGAACAACTCCCTACACTAACGCGCACTCCCGCTTATATACTCCTCCTCATTCCGAGTCCTCACGTGCTCCCCACTTAAGCTGTCGCCTCCACGGCGCCTGTCGCACTCATTAATCCCTTATCGCCTCCATCTCCCGTCAACCTCCTTCCCCAGCTCGCACACCTGCTCGTCCTCAATTACACCCGCTCAACTGTGTCCACTGCGTACATCTCTACTCTACACTAATGTTTTGGCAAATGACACTAATACACAAACACGTGCCAGTTGAGCCCCACGTTTGCACATATCTACATCCATAAACAAAGAGTTTATTATAAAATACACTTTTAAAAACGTAATTCCATAGCCCAAGCACATTTAGCAGAGACTGCAACAATATGCCCAAATCAATTAAGATTGTCAATCACTTAGTGGCCTTCAGCATTGCATGCTGTTTTAAACCAGTGATCTGATTGAAATAAAACTGCAAACCCAGAGCATGGTAAAGTTGATTAAAGTGACTTTCAGACCTATGTGTTTGCCTGATGTGTTTATTGAACGGTGGTGTTTAACCTCATTGGGCTTATGATAATTATACCTACTCTCAGTGGGAAACACTTTCTCATGAAAAATTAAATGGCGTTAAAGCAAAATAAAGTTTGCGCTCTGGCTATGCAATATGAATGCCGTGCCACAATGTGCGCGTAACAGTATTGTCCGTAAATTGTCAAGTTATAACTTATGACATGGCGTTCTTCCTACTCCTTGACTTTCATCTTGAAACTGGCTCATTTTGTAATTTCACATTTAACCAATTTCTCTTTTCACACTTAAGGCGTGTTGCCATTGTTGTTGATTGCTTGCCTACTTAAAAATAATGATTTTTTACTGTCGACTTGCTGAATTTAGTTTCCTTCGTACACTGCCTCTTATTTTTATTTGTTGAAGAAATAATAATGACCGTTTCTAATTAATACTTGGAATTAATATTAACAATTCTACGGTGTACCGCTTACTGCTATGGTGGTTTTACATGGCCTTTTGCTTTACTTTGCTTGCATTACAGCATTACGTGTTCATCGGCATTCAATTGCTGATTGGCAGAATGTTTACAATACATGGATACAGTCGGTAAATTTTAGTGAGATAAATTCAAAAACCCAATAATGCTATTCTGGCCAAAAAGATATATATATTCAGTTTTATGATTCATGGCCTGAGCTTATACACCACTGTCTGTTCATCTTTGTGTATGAAATGTATTTGATAGAAGTAAAGAGAGAGGTCGGTAATTTTCTGGTGTTTAAGAGGTAAATGTATGTATGGTATCGAAAGTACACACACTCAGCAAGTATCGAAGTATATTTGTAATAACTTAAAATATAAGGTATGCTCTTTACGTTGCAGCTTGTGCTCTGTAACAGGCTCCTACTGAAATACAATAAAAACGTTGTTTTAAAGTATAAAGGATGCTGCCATGGTGTAAATATTAGCTGGGTTAATTTGATATTCTGGTATGGGAGTTGAGACAATGGCCATGTTTCTGAAATCCTCACACATCTGTTCACCCAGCAGTATAAATGGTGAATCGATTGGCAGGTTGCATGTGGTAGGTTAAATTATGGTTACTCTCGCATATTGGCCAGATGCCTGGCCAATATGGAAGAGTAGGCCAAAATACCCTCTAGAGGATCTCATTAGAGCCCCCTCTCGTGGAGGTCCGCTCCACCAGCAGTGGCATGAACAAGCAATTGCCGGGCTTTCTTGACCTACTAAAGAAACATTATTTTAAACAGGTTTATTCAATCTTTTTTTGAACTTAAGTACTGCATTTGTAATGAGTTCTGCTCTCAGGTGTACAATCTTTGGACATTTTCCAGATTATCTGAAAAAAGACTAGCTTGAAAAAAAAATGAATCCCTTTTTCTTTGAATAGCTGATTAATAGCATAGACCACAAGTGAGCATTCAATAATTAAAGGATTCTAGGAATGTTCAGCTCAGCCTAATGAGAATACTGAAATTCAAATAATGAATTATGACCTATATAACTCATCTTTACACATCTTTCACACACAAATCTATCCAGAGTGTAGAAGTAAGGTCAAATAAATATGTGTTTAGCTGAATTCAGTGTGCAGTTATGAGTTACACAATTCGTCAATGGGAGGAGGATAATGTATGTCCGACTGTGATATTGAACAAGTCAAGTAACAACGATCTTTCAAGGACTACCAACGTATGAAATAAATGTTGAAACCACTCTGTTGAATATTTTACCGATTTTAAATTATGTTATTATGGTATAATATATTCTTATCATTTCTGTATTAATTATAACCAAATTTACATGCGTCATCTATATTTTCTAGTGTAAAGTTACGTACATTATCTCTTGTAATATACGACAGTATGCATTTCGCCGACAGTATTGCATAATACACCTATAATATTGTAAAATGTTGAAAATGCAATTACATGGTTAATTTCCTGACTTCGCTTTTCTGCAGTGCATATACGCGCACCCTGAAACAAAGTTGAAATGCCAGCACAGAGGCAGCATTGCTCAGATACATAGGGTCTGTCAATCCATCCAAGATCTAAAATGTGCCATATTCAGCAATGAAATGAGATGGAAACGTGGATGCCACTCAAAAAGTTAAACTAAATGCGAGGAGCGGAAGAAACCCCACTCTTTCTTTGAATCACTATCATCTTATGTACAATTTTAAAAGTATTGTAAAGTGCCTTGGACTTAGCTGCTATGTAAATCCACATACTATAAGATAAGAAAAATATGCCTAGTCTGCTCTTAAAAGCACTGATTGTCATGGCTGACTGGACTCCAGTGGGCAGACTGTTCCAAACTACCAGGGCTGCAGATGAAAAGTTAAAATCTGCTGTCCTAAGCTGAGTGGATTTCATACACAGCAGATCCATACCAGATGATCGTGAATTTCATGACATTAAGCATAGGTGGATTGCATTGCTAAAGTAAGATGATTGCAATAAAAGCGAGTAGTGTGACCTTGAACTGGAATCTCTAATGCACTGGTAACGAGTGCAGATCCATCACAAGGTTTGAAGGGCATGCAAGAGGTGGGGCCAGACAAACGACTCCGGTTAGGAGGGTGTTTTGAAGATGCTGGACACGGTTAATGAGGCCATCATTGACTCCATAGGGTAGAGAGTTGCAACAATCAAGGCATGTGACAACGTGACTACAAGCGATCACATTTGCGACATTATCTGTGCAATTTCTGATATGACGTCGAGCTCTGGTGTTGTTAAGTAAATGACCGGATTAACTCGCTGATACGTGATTCGAGTGTAATACCCAGTTACTTTAAATTGGTCAATGATTTTATGGAACTGCCCGCCACACCGAAGGAAACTGGCACGTTCAGATGTCGTAACTTTTGATGAGTTGCAAGGATTATGGCCTTGGACTTTGAAAGGTTGGGTGTTGTCGATTGTTGAGTATCAGCCATGTTGTAGAGCTGATGTATATTCTGACAGCAAGTTTATTGTAACAGGAACAGAATTTATAACAATTGGTTTGACCTTTTCTGGCAATAAAAACAGTTGTTCAGATGTTAGAACACCAAACAGAAACCTTTCCCAAGGAATAATGTCTGCATTAACCACGCATGAATGTGGTGAACATGCAAACAAAAACATGCTCTGGTAATACAGTGAGGGAAAAAAGTATTGGATCCCCTGATGATTTTGTACGTTTGCCCACTGACAAAGAAATGATCAGTCTATAATTTTAATGGTAGGTTTATTTGAACATTGAGAGACAGAATAACAACAACAAAAATCCAGAAAAACGCATGTCAAAAATGTTGTAAATTGATTTGCATTTTAATGAGGGAAATAAGTATTTGACCCTTCTGCAAAACATGACTCAGTACTTGGTGGCAAAACCCTTGTTGGCAATCACAGAGGTCAGACGTTTCTTGGAGTTGGCCACCAGGTTTGCACACATCTCAGGAGGGATTTTGTCCCACTCTTCTTTGCAGATCTTCTCCAAGTCATTCAGGTTTCGAGGCTGACGTTTGGCAACTCGAACCTTCAGCTCCCTCCACAGATTTTCTATGGGATTAAGGTCTGGAGACTGGCTAGGCCACTCCAGGACCTTAATGTGCTTCTTCTTCAGCCACTCCTGTGTTGCCTTGGCGGTGTGTTTTGGGTCATTGTCATGCTGGAATACCCATCATCGACCCTTTGTCAATGCCCTGGCTGAGGGAAGGAGGTTCTCACCCAAGATTTGACGGTACATGGCCCCGTCCATTGTCCCTTTGATGCGGTGAAGTTGTCCTGTCCCCTTAGCAGAAAAACACCCCCAAAGCATAATGTTTACACTTCCATATTTGACGGTGGGGATGGTGTTCTTGGGGTCATAGGCAGCATTCCTCCTCCAAACACGGCGAGTTGAGTTGATGCCAAAGAGCTCCATTTTGGTCTCATCTGACCACAACACTTTCACTCAGTTACTCTGAATCATTCTGATGTTCATTGGCAAACTTCAGACTGGCATGTGTATGTGCTTTCTTGAGCAGGGGGACCTTGTGGGCACTGCAGGATTTCAGTCCTTCACGGCGTAGTGTGTTACCAATTGTTTTCTTGGTGACTATGATCCCAGCTGCCTTGAGATCATTGACAAGATCCTCCCGTGTAGTTCTGGGCTGATTCCTCACCGTTCTCATGATCATTGCAACTCCACGAGGTGAGATCTTGTATGGAGCCCCAGGCCAAGGGAGATTGACAGTTATTTTGTGATTCTTCCATTTGCAAATAATCGCACCAACTGTTGTCACCTTCTCACCAAGCTGCTTGGCAATGGTCTTGTAGCCCATTCCAGCCTTTGTAGGTCTACAATCTTGTCCCTGACATCCTTGAAGAGCTCTTTGGTCTTGGGCATGGTGGAGAGTTTGGAATCTGATTGATTGCTTCTGTGGACAGGTGTCTTTTATACAGGTAACAAGCTGAGATTAGGAGCACTCCCTTTAAGAGTTTGTACCTAATCTCAGCGAGTTACCTGTATAAAAGACACCTGGGAGCCAGAAATCTTTCTGATTGAGAGGGGGTCAAATACTTATTTCCCTCATTAAAATGCAAATCAATTTATAACATTTTTGACATGCGTTTTTCTGGATTTTATTGTTGTTATTATGTCTCTCACTGTTCTATTAAACATACCATTAAAATTATAGACTGATCATTTCTTTGTCAGTGGGCAACCGTACAAAATCAGCAGGGGATCAAATACTTTTCCCTCACTGTATATGCATTGTCTTTGAAACTGATTAGTCCACACCAGAGACAGCTTTTTTTAGAGCCTAGTCTCAAACAGTGTTAGACCAGACGGTAAAACCAATGCTTATATTTGGAAACTGGCAAAAAAGGTCATATGAAGCAGCAGGATTGTTCAAAGAGATGTAGAGTTGGATATCATCAGCGTATAGATGTTGGGATACACCGAGACTGAATATGAGCCTGGCTACTGGAGAATGGGGCTGAGAACAGATCCCTTTGGGATGCCACACTGAGATGAGATGGTGTTTGATATCTCGTCCATTTTTTATTACGCTAGAATGGTCAGTCAGGTAAGATCCCATACAAATAATGGTGTCGTGAATTATCCAGAAGTCTGTCTCCAGGCGGTGCAGGAGGACACTTATCAATGGTGTCAAAAGTGGCTGAAATGTCCAGTTTGACCAACGCTACAACCAGCCTGCCATAGAAAGCCACCAGGAGATAATTGAAATAGCCACGACTGCAGTCTCGGTGGAGTGGAGGGCTCAGTATGCAGACTGGACAGGGCTGAATTTTAACGAGAGAGTGATCTGTGGTCGCAGCCACGCCAGTACGAGCTGCTCAACTATTTTTGTGACTTCGCACCTGTCATTATTGTCTTTCTTAATGATAAGAGCGATCTGACACTTCTTTCAAATGGAAGGGATAATGCAGGAACTGAAAGATAAGTTCGACAGGTGTGTGAACGATCGGAAAGATATCAAGAGCAAAGGTCTTCCATTGGCAATCTTCCAGATCTCTGCCACAAACACGGGTGTCCCTTACGGTTAGGGAGAGGCTCTGCTGGTTGTTGAGCCAGTAGCGGTCAGGAAGCTTGAATGATAACCACAATGCATTTCTCTTCTGTGGCAAAGATGTCGCAAAATAACTCAGTGGTGAAGTTGTGCTGATCTGGAGCAGACTCATTTGAGTCTAGCAGCTGGTTAATAAACACCATTAGTTCTGTGGTTGTGCTGCTGCTGCCAATGGGGCCATTTTTAGGAAACTCACCCTATTCTGCATCGTGCTCTCCGTGAGGGGCCAGGATTATGGCAAATAATCGAATCAACTCGTGAGAAAATTCGTCATTCAAGCCATTCTTATTGCACAAGGTGCTATGTTTCACAGAGATAGCAGTAGCACCGTATCGTAGGGGGTGATGTTTGAAATTTGTTTCCCAATTAATTGATGTGCAAAGTAAAAAAATGGAAAATTTTAACCATGAAGCCTGTAGACATCGCCTTCTCTTTTCTGAAAAATAGCATGTGATCCTCTGTGAAGCACACTGCAGATATGTATGAGTAATACACCCACATTGGAATATTAATTTTGAGGGGGCCGCAGGGCTCACACCACGAACTTTTGCAACAAGCGGCGATGCGCTACCACTTAGCCATGCCAAAACAAGATTGTAAACGAATCAGGACCACACAGTGATGCGCAGAAAGACATACATTCTCATGTTTAGTGGGGTGAACTTACACTTTGGATAACACAATGATGATGTCAAAACTTAAGAAACAACATGCTGGTGCATTGTGGCCATATTTCAATAGTGTTGTCACAGTTCCTTGCCACAGAAACGTGCGTGAATGACCTGGGGCGCCTCAGCTGATGTGCTGCGAGCTACTACTCTATCAATGATCTACTCAGTGGCAGAGTATTGTGCTCCAGCCCGGCCCAGGAGCTTGTACACAAAATCCATTGATGCACAATGAAATAACGTAATGTACATCATAACCAGAACACTGAAACTAACGCCAATCCTTGGGTTCCTTATTCTAGTGAACTTTCTGCCACCACATATCCACAGAGACATACAAACTGCGAGGGAATTTTAATGTTTTCATGTTAAAGATAACCTACCTATCGACCAAGACCTCAAAACGTACCTCGCTGTCAACTAAAGCCCCGATTTCCCCTTCTGGGATCGTGCTGTCACCATCCTGGAATCTCAGTATGTGCCCCAGGTTGGGCAGCTGGGTTCTGAATGTGCGATGCTGTTTGCTGGATCTACCATTATCATCTAAAGCTCAATCCCTATGACCTTAAATTTTGATTTCACCTGAAGATGACCGTTTGAGTTATGGTCGAAACGTCGTGAGAATTTTTTATTGTTTTATATATATTTTATTATTTTGTTGTTTCTCTTCAACGTGACTTTACCGAAAAAACTAAGAATACCCTATGACCTTCTTAGACTTTTTGACGCAAGTGCTGCGAGCATGCACCTATGAAAGCCGGCACAGCCTATGAGGGGGTGGGTGGCCAACACCATGCCCGGCCGCCTTTGTCTCCCCAGTGACGATGTTTATATACTGCACAGGGTGATAATTTTGAGGCTAAGTCGGCCTAGGGGAGGCCAAGGACCGGTTCAGACAATCGTCACTGGTGTTGGCCATGAGTGGGATTTCAACCAAGGTCGCCTGGTTTGTAGCACAGCGCGCTAACCACTACACAAGTTTGGTCACTCATACACACACACGATGCAGGCCCCTTGTACCATACAGACTGTTTGAGAAAGTGCAACATAGACTGGAAATTTTCACGAGCAGGTGGGGTAGCCAGTCCCATATCCGGGCTCGTTTCTCTCCCCTGATGCTTACACACCACACTATTTTTTTTATATCACAGTTGCTAAGAGCAGCCCCAAAATACCTATCAGTCAACAACAAACACCATTATTGATGTTGTAATTGATATGGTTATAATTAATTAATTTGAGTCTGAGGCAACCTAGGGGAGGCCAAGGAATGATTCAGATAATTGCCATGATTTGTTGGTCTTGACCAGGAATCAAACACTAGGTTCATAGTTCAGTGTACGAAGCACGACACTACCACTCCCCACTTTGGCGAGCACCTATGAAAGCCGGAACAATGCACCATGCCTGGCCGCACACAGACAAAACGACTCTGACTCTCATTCACAATCCTGGTGTTACCTTCCCCAACCAGCGCTTTATAAATGCTAATTTGCATGTATGCCTGCAGACAGGTGTCTATAACGCAATGGTCCTTGGGTAAGATTGACTATTCAGCTGGATTCTTCACTGTCCACCGAATCTCATCTTGCTTTGATGGGTTAGTGCGTACTTAGTTCCACTCTGATTTTGCATATGTTCAGACTGATTAGGACGATGATCTCCTTGTTGCAGTAAAACATTTTAGTTGCCAAATAAATGCCTGGAGTCTCTCAACTATTTGTCTTGAATACTTAATCTTTTTTTAATCTAAAATTGAAAAATTTTCCACTCAAAATTACAATTAACACTCAAATGGTATACTTGCATTATTTAATTTACACACTTAACATTGGTATTTTGTTTTATTTTATTTAAAACCGGGTCTTCCTTGAAAAAGAAACGTGTCTCCTCAGGCGTTTACCTGATTACAAATAAAGGTCATTCATCTAACAATAAAACCCTAAACTTTTATCGCGTATCATTTTGTACACCAACATAAATTAACATAATTTTTTTCCGTCCAATACATGGACAAAAATGTAAGACATTTAAAACACAAAGATAGAAATACTTCTGAAAGACTACAACATAATATTAAATTCATGAAAGTCAAATTGCATGAGATAATTGGCTGTTTGAATTATACATTACACTAATGCAACAGCCAGGCCCCATTACGACAATTAGAAATGTTCAGTGATTGACGATAATTACTTCAATTTGAGACAAGTACAAACAAGGTGTGAAAGTAGGAGAATGTCTCTTTTATAGAGAAATCTTAAAACGACAAACACATTTTAGTGATGAACAGGCAGCTGTCAGACAATGCTTACGGATTGACAGACATTTTCTGTGTATGTCATTGGGTTGTTCTGGCTTGCAGATAAACTTTTCATTGAGGAGCATAATTTATGTGCCACTGAGAATATTGAGCAAGTGAAGCGACAACGAGCCTTACAATTTGTTTCAAATGGCATTGCAGCTGTATTGGTAACTCTTGTCTCAGGGGCATTACATAATATGCCATTTAAATATTCAAGTGTTTGCCATTTTTTCCCCTTGCATTGAATTGCAATGGTCTACTTTTAATGTAAATAGACAGTTGTAATGGATGTATTAATATAAGTTATGAAAATCTTGCGTTTAACCCCTTAAGACCCTAATTGCTCCTTCCCAGCAAAATGTATGCACTTGATTTGCTTTCATTCACCACCAACGTGCATGTTCCATTTATCCCACTGCTAGCCACAGTCCCCATGGTTGACAGCGAGGGGAGGCCTTAATCCAGCAGTATGTTCATGAAGGGCTGTACATTATTTATTGAATAACTAGTAATATTTTACACATTAAGTGTTTAAGTAATACATGTAGTAAGATTACAATTTACTTCTCAATCTCACTGTAATGTAATACTTTATAATAACTACTGATGATATGGATGGTTACACAATACTACAATGGTTTTACTTGTTTATAACTGCAAAGCAATTAGAATTATTCGTATTATAGGAACCTTTACACATGAAATGATTTTCTTTTGCATGGATTATAACTTCAGAAGATTCTGAAAATTATCCTACATTACGTGAACTGATATAGTTATGTTATGCGACATTATTTGGCAATATTATGGAAATTTCCTTTCAGTAACACTACTGTACTTAATGGTAATTTTATTTATAAATGTGAATATAAAACGAAACATTAAACAGTACTGTGTAAAACATAAATATTAATCGCAAATACTCTAAAACTATATAATGACCTTTTAACTTTGGCTTTATTTGCGCAGCAATGCATCATGTCCACTCTGCTCTTAGTTATTCCGAAACCATGACACACATCTCTTCAGGACATGTATTTTTTTAGTTCAAACACTGTAAAAATACAGTGAAAATAAATAAAATAGAACAACATCACAACAATACATCGAACAAAGTTTGATTGACGATAAAGTTAAGAATGTTTGCTAAATTACAGGCACGCAACACCATCACCACCAGGCACTAGCCCGATCACAACTGTTACCAAGGACTATCGTGAAGGGCAAATACGATTATATTACAGTCTCTTGCTACCATATCTTATCTCATGCTCACGATGGTGGCATTTGTATATATGGTGTAAGTTTAATTCCCTGGGAAACCTTTGATTCAGTGTAATATAGAATGCAGTCCTGCACTCCATCTAAATTGGTAAAAGCCAAGGGAAGTGATTTTAAAAAAATCAAACAAGTCTGTGAATATTTATGGTAAAAAAAAACTATTCGATGCTTTATAGGTCTTTGAAAAATGTTATAAATTCGCTACAGCTGAAGAACAGCACATGGCCTGCAGTTACTTTATTATGGAGCACACCTTCCGGTTTCATTGTTTACATCAGAGTTGTATTTTATGGTTTGAGAGGCCAGGTGCGAAATCAAAGTTTAGCAAAAGGCTATCTGAGATTAAACTACCAGGGCTTTTGTTGTAATTTAACGTTGGATACGCTATGGCACATAATGTTTCATGATACACTCTTTGTTATACAATAGTCTTTTTTTTACTAAAAACTATGGTGACTGCATTAATTCATATTCTTTGTTTCTTTTGGTAAAGTCATGTAGATATAAAATAAAAATGCAAATAATAATAAATTAATAATATCAAAACAATAACTCACGACTTTTCGATTGCAACACAAGCGGTCGCCATCAGGCGGAGAGAAAAGGGGGCGGGGGGGTAAGCCTCCAACTGCAGCTGTTTATAAAGGCTTGAAATGGGCGCAGACGAGCCAAATGCTGTGAGTGGGCGGGGCACAAGAGCCATGGAGCCAGCGCTGAGCGGCGAACGGCGCAGTCCAAATGCGTCAACATCATGGGCGGGGGAGCCAATGCTAATGCAGGAGAATACAAAGGGGGAGAGAGAGGGGGGCAGAGCTAGGGGGAGAGAGAGGGGCCAGATATAGGAGAAGAGAGAGCGGGTAGAGACAGGGAGAGAGAAGGAGCAGAGATAGGTGGAGAGAGAGGGGGAGGTCAAATTCGAGCGAGGAGTGAGACAGGGATGCCCATTGTCGGGCCAAATTTATGCCCTGGCATTAGAGCCTTTCCTGAATCTCATAAGGCGGAGACTCAGCGGCCTGGTGCTGAGGGAACCAAGCGTCAAGTTGGTCCTGACGGCATACGCCGACGACGTCCTCCTCATCCTGCGCTCCCTGGCTGATGTCGCCCTGCTGCATGAGTGCCAGGAGGTCTTTTCGAAAGCCTCCTCATCAAAAATGAACTCGCAAAAGTGCAGCGGCCTGCTGGTTGGAGCGTGGGACATGACCGAGTGTCCCGAGAAGGCAAAAGCTATCAATTGGAGCACAACATCGCTGCACCACCTGGGAGTGTTCCTCGGACCAGAGGAGGAACCACCGCAGAGGAACTGGGTCGAGCTGGAGGAGAAAGTGAAGGAGTGGCTGGCCACCTGGAGTCACCTGTGCAAGTTCCTCACCTTCAGGACAAAGACGTTGGTGGTGAACCAGCTGGTGACGTCCATGCTGTGGCACCGACTCTTCTCCCTGCACCCCCCATGAGCTTCGTCAACACACTTTAGAAGCGAGTCCTCGACTTCTTCTGGTCGGGTGGAGGATACCGGGTCGCGGCTGGGGTCCTGGCCCTGCCACTGGACGAGGGCGGTCACGGGCTGGTGTGCGTGCGGAGTCAGCTGGCCACCTTCCGACTGCAGGCAGCGCAAAAGTTCCTGCACGCCGCCCCTGCACTGGCCTGGAGCGTCACGGCCTCCTTCCTCCTGAAACAGCTGGGGGGTCTGCAGTGCTCCAAGCAACTATTCTACATGGACCTGCAGGGCCTCCCACTGGGACAGCTGCCACCCTTCTACAGAAGCGTCCTGCAGACATGGAGCTCCCTCACCGTCAGGAGGCTGAACCAACCGCGATCGGCCGAGGATCTGGTCTTCGAACCGATTCTCAGGAACCCACAGACAAAGCTGCCATCCACCACCACCACCCCTGGCATGGAGAGGCGCCTCGCCAACGCGCGGCTCACCAGGATGGGAGATCTGGTGGAGCCTGAAACACGGGGCCGGTGGCTCGGACCAGCAGACGTGGCCGCAAAGACAGGGCTGCAGTCGCTCCGGGTGGCTGCCCGGATCCTGGCCGAAGCCAAGGGGGCCTTCTCAGCGGCAGCGGGGAGAACGCCCCCCATCGGCGTTGGGGATGACGAGGCCCCTCTCGATCCCCCTCCACCGGAGCTCTCAGTCGTGCCACTGCATCGCCAATGCCGACGAACGAAGGCGGATCACAACTTGTGCCGGCTAGAAGACCTACCGGAGGTGGCCTTCGCAAATGTAAAGAGGAAGGTGCTCTACTCCTACATGATCCGGTTCCACCAACAGGACACCCTGAGGAGCCACAAGCACCATGCCTGGAGGAAAGCCCTGCCCTGCGTCTCTCCGGAGAGGCCTCGCTGGAGGCAACTCTACTGCAGACCAACGTACAATCGCATCGGCGACCTCAGCTGGAGCATCGCCCACGGCACCGTCACCACCAACGTCTTCCTGGCGCGCTTCACCGACACGTCCCCAGAGTGCCGGTTCTGCGGTAAAGTGGAGACGGTGGCGCACCAATACGTGGAGTGCAAGAGCCTGGACTCGTTGTTCAAGGTCCTGAGAAACATCCTCCTAAGGTTCAGCCTCCACTTCTCCCCGACAGTCCTCATCTTTGGATACCCGAAGGGCGACGGACCCCAACATCTTCAGGGGCTGGTCAACGTGCTCTTCGGCTACGCCAAGCTCGCCATATACAGGGCGAGGAAGGTGGCCCTGGAGGGGCAACGTCCAGCCAGCAGCCTGGGCATCTTCCGCGCTCTGGTCGGAACCAGGGTGTGGCTGGAGTTCCGCCACGTGCGGCTGACTCACGCCGTGCCAGCCTTCAAGGAGCAGTGGGCGCTGGAGGAGGCCGTGTGCTCGGTGGCAGATGACGGAGAGCTCTGCATGCAGATCTAAGCTACCCGTCGGAGGCCGTTTGACTGTGGGAAGGGCTGCGTGCAGATGCAGCACTTGTCGTAGTTATAAAGAAAAAAGAGAGAGCGAGAGAGCCAAATGGAGTAGGAAGAGAGGGGGCAGAGAGAGAGGGGGGGCGGAGAGGGGGTAGAGAGAGAGGAGAGGCAGAGAGGGGGGTAGAGAGAGAGGGGGGGGCAGAGAGGGGGGTAGAGAGAGAGGGAAGGGGAAAAAATATTTTGGGTCTTTCATTTAAAAGGGGGGGGGGGGGGTTACATAAAGCACAGCATTAAAAAAAACAAAAAAAACCGAAATGATGAACGGAGCAAAGTGCTGACTACACCGAGCATCTTCTTGTTTCTTCTGATCGTAAAAAAAAGAGAGAGGGGGAGAGACAGG
Source organism: Petromyzon marinus (assembly GCF_048934315.1). NCBI lineage: Eukaryota > Metazoa > Chordata > Hyperoartia > Petromyzontiformes > Petromyzontidae > Petromyzon > Petromyzon marinus. The sequence goes on from NC_133671.1 coordinate 11,950,863, forward strand.
GGGGAAATATAGGGGTCAGAGATAGGGGGAGAGAAGGGAGGCAAAGATAGGGGGAGAGAGAGGGGGAGAGAGGGGGTAGTGATAGGGGGAGAGAGAGGGGGTAGAGATAGGGGAGGGGGTAGAGGTGGAGGGAGAGAACAGGGGTAGAGATAGGGAGAGAGGGGGGGGAGATATAGGGGGAGAGAGGGGGTAGAGATAGGGGGATAGAGAGGGGGTAGAGATGGGGGGCATTGCACGTCACTCCACACATCCTCACTGCCGAGGGTGGAGGTTGACAAGATATTACAAATCAAGTCATGACCCAAAGTGGTTGATGACATATTTCCAATGATTGCTGAGTTTATAACTATCTTCTCGGTTGAAATCGTGTCTGATAGCTAGTAGGCTTTGCAAAGTACCATCGTTTTAGAGAAATACATTTTGTGTGGGCCAGCCGCATTAAAATCATGATCAGCTACGGCAGAAGTATTGGTCTTCCCGTGTTTCAAATCTGCCTTATGATCACGAACACAGTCCGAGACATGTCGCTTAGTTTCCGCAAAGTAATTGCTGCTGCAGATACAGCTTAGTTTGTAGACACCGGGATATTGCATGTTAGGAATCTTGTCCTTCACAGATGGGATCAAATCACGAATTTTATGTACTGTGTTAAATCGGACCTGGATCTTGTGTTCGTTCATGATTTTGGAAATATTTTTGGTTACCCCTGCTATGTATGGCAAGGTGATGGTTTTGATTGGATATTCAGATGGCTCCTTCCTCACGGTTGAGGTGATGGCTTTGTGGATTGTGTAGTCATAATATCCTTTCACCTTGAAAGCTTGGTGTACGTGTTTGAGTTAACTGTATAGGTGTTCATGGTCGGAGATACTTTGAGCTCCATGGTGTAGCGTTTTTATGAGGGGATTCTTCTGGGATGGATGGTGGTCGGAATCAGGTTTTAGATTGTTTGGTAATTTGTTGTGAATTGGATTTCTTTGGGTCTAAAGATTGGACAACCAAAGACTGTTCTAATGGAGTAGAAGCCACCCTAATGGGAAGGGACAAATTGGAGATATTGCCAAGATGAGATGGAATTGATTCAGTTGTGGCCCCAACAATGTTTTTCTTACATCTGGTCTATTTTTGATTAAGACATTCAAGAAAGGTATAATGCCATCCTTTTCTACCTCTGTGGTGAATTTCATGGCTGGGTGTATGGATTTGATGTGTGACCAGATGACAAACGTGTCGTCCACGTACCTCTTCCACAAGGACGGGTGTAGAGTGGAGGCCTGAATGGCGTCCATATCTAATTTTTCCATTAAAATGTTTTCTACAACCGGAGATAAGGGAGAACCCATTCAGGTGCCTTCAGTTTGTAGAATGTCCATTCCTGGTGAAGTATGTATTGGTGAGGCAGTGTCTCGCCAGGGCCAGTACATCAGCATTCAATCCTTGTTGGACCAATCTTCAATGATTGCAATGGTTTCGGGCACAGGAACTTTGGTGAACAAATAAACTACATCAAAACTAACGAGCAATACACCTGGAGAGAGTGAGATGTATTTGATTGACGATACCAGGTGAGCTGAGTTAAGTACAGAAGAGGTGGTCTTAACAGTGAATGGTTGCAAGGTCTCAGACAGATATCGGGCCAGTTTGTAGGTGGGTGAGCCAATGGTGGAGACGATGAGACGAAGGGGTGTCCCTTGAGAATAGTTTTTGTCTGGCAACAAAACAGGTGTTAAGATGTTAAAACACCAAACTGAAACCTTTTGCAGAGAATCATGTCTGCATTAACCACATATACTTGTGGTGAAAATACAAAAGAAACCATGCTCTGACAGTATATGCATTGTATTTTAAACTGATGGTCCACACCAGAGACTGCTTTCTTTAGTGCCTACTCTCAAACGGTGTTAGACCAGAGGACGCCAAAAGACAAACAGCACAAAGACAATGCACTATCTTTACATTTAGCCGACATTTTAGCGGCTGATGAAGCGGTTATGTTATCTACACGTTCCCAATCAGATGCAGAATGTTTTCCGTCAATGTTAAGTGTGATTTAAAGTGTCTTGTATACGTGGTTTGTTCAGTACGGAGCAGTCTAATTCTCTCTGAGATCAGGGCCAAGCTAGCTCTGAACAAAATTCATTTGGCATTGGAAGATGTGATGGCAGCAGAAGTCAGTGTAAATGAGATCGGTATTACCTTAGAGTCGCGGCATCTCTTCAGAAATGTGAGTGACTCAATCAGATGAGCTTTCTTGTTGACAACTTTCATTGGAAAGATGTCATCAACCACTTTGGGTCATGACTTGATTTATAATTTCTTGTCAACCTTCACCATCAGCAGTGTGGATGTGTGGAGCGAGGTGCAATGCCCCCCATCTCTACACCCTCTTTCCCCCCCCTATCTTTTCCCCCTCTCCCCCAATATATCTCCCCCCCTCTCTCTCACCCTATCTCTTCCCCCCTCTCTCCCCCTATCTCTGCCCCCTCTCTCTCCCTCCTGTCTCTCCCCCCTGTCTCTGCCCTCTCACTCCGCCTATCTCTGCTCCTTCTCTCTCTCTGTCTCTGCCCCCTCTCTCCCCCTAACTCTGCCCCCTCTCTTATCCCCGCCCATGCTGCTGACACACAAGGACTGCGCTGCTCGCCACTCTGCGCTGGCTCCACGGCTCTTGTGCCCCGCCCACTCACAGCTTTGGCTCGTCTGCGCCCATTTCAAGGCTTTATAAACAGTTGCAGTTGGAGGCTTGCCCCCCCCCCCCCCCCCCCTTTTCTCTCCGCCTGATGGTGACCGCTTGTGTTGCAATCGAAACGTCGTGAATTTTTTTTCATATATTTTTTTCATTACATTATTTTAAATCTACGTGACTTTACCGAAAGAACCAAAAAATATGAATACAGTCTTTGTTATTCATATTCTTGGTTCTTTTAGTAAAGTCACGTAGAAGGGAAACAATAAAATAAATCAACAGTTTTTGTTATTTGAATTTTTTAAGTCTCAATATGAATATACGTTCCAGAAAAACTTTCACAAGCAAAAGCACCATTGATGGTGAAAACATTTTGAGCCACGTTTTCTGACCACTGTGTAATACTGGCTACTCAAACGATGATGACGGTGAGGCATTTAACAAGACATCTATTCATCAATTAAAATCGATTCTCAGGCTCGGGATGGATTCATGAGAATCAAGTGTGGGATAAAATATTAGATTCGATTTGTATGAATTGAAGTGGGTTCATAGGCCATCTGCAATCACAAGAGGTGCTATATTCATCACAGTGTGAAATACATATATACAGCAGTATGTCATTGATCCTTGAATAAAATCTCCAAAGTGTGACTATTCATAGAGTCTGGGGTGGGGGGTTGGTGCACAGACTTAGACTACAACTTCTGCAGTATAAGTATGTGCAACACAATGCCTCTGTGATAGCCTTCTGCTATAAAAATGGCCTGAATACCAAATGTACTAATGATTAGTTTTGATTTATGGAGGAAGTCAGCGGTTGGAGAGGTCAGGGCACAAAAGGATCCTGATGTCATTGGTGATGTATTAAGCCAATCAGCAAAATAAGTTTATACCAAAGTTATATGGTAAGACCACGTAGGTTTAATGTGTTTACAGAAAAAAAGGTGACATTATTTCACAATGACAATTATTATAGTAGCAGTGAATTGGCCGAGTGGTATTGCATTGTAAGGCTTGTATTTCCAGCCCAGGAGCTGCCCCGGTTAATACTATGGGTATTTTTTTTATTATAAAATAGACACTCTCTGCTTCACAGTGGATGTCAAATATCCTATAATCTTATTTGAAAAATAGTAAGTCTTGAGTACCAGCATCACAGCCCAAATTTGAAATATGACTTGCAACCTACTTAATTGGGTCTAACCACATAGAAATATTGCCTCCTACAGGCAGACTATACCTTTCTGTGAAACATAATATCCCTTAAATCTTGACTTAAAGCTTTCGTGACTGTAGGAATTCATATTCTTTGGGTCTTTCGGAAAAGCCACGTAGATAGAAAAAAAAATCCCCTCAGAAGCTCTCCCGCTATATTTTTTCACCTGATGGTGATTGCTTGTGTTGCAATCGAAACGTCGTGATATTTTTTTATCTATTTTATATTTTTCTATCTACGTGGCTTTACCGAAAGACCCAAAGAATATAATATTTCTTACACGATAATATTGGTGGCAATATCAAAACATACTAAATAATTTTCATTAGTATTATTTAAGCACTGGATGGAAATGTGGTCCATGCCAATGAATGTACATGCCAAAATAGTTGTTTTGATGTTGTGACATTCTACAGCTTTCCTGAAACAATCCATCGACTCAGCTATGCATATTCTATCCACCTACACATGATTTAATCTACAAGGGAACCCTAGCAGTGGTAAGGGTTCACCAGCCAGTGTTACACCCAGCTCGTCACTATCAGGTAACCCTTGACCTCAAAGATAATGGTCTTGGTGGCTATCAAACATAGCTTCAAATTTACACCGGTCAAAGAACATTTTACATCATAGCTGTCCATTTATATTTTTAACCGTTGAAAGAGGCTATTTAAATAGAGGAAGAAAACGATTATGACATACCTACATTATTTTAAAGAGGACGGGCTGCTGCCTCATAAACAGGAATGAAATATATTATTTTGTAAATTATCCAAGGCCGATATGTATGCTTTGCTGATATATAATTGGCATGTAGAAGACATTTGATACACAAGGAAAAATGGACTTCCTGTACAAATTTTGGGAGATGCCTATCTGGCCTTGTAAATATGAATTCATACTAGGCTTCTCACAAGTGTATATGGTTAGCTAATTAAAAATATCCTTACCAAAACAAAGCTTTGTATATTGATATTTTGAACTTAGCAAAATGAGCTACTGGATACTTAAATATATATTTTTTTATTATATGATGCTGTTCATGTACATTTGAGATTCAATAGTAAGAGGTGATTAATATGTATAACTTTGATGCAGAATAGACAGCCCAATATATTTCATTCAAAACATTGGGGATTTCAGAGTTTTTTTGCTTTCAGGTCAGTTTTCTGGGATGAGAATGTGCTTGCTAGGATGTGCATTAAAACATTTAAATGCAATGATCCAATACGTTACAGATGATAGCTGAATACGAGATTGTTTGGTAATTTGTTGTGAATTGGATTTCTTTGGGTCTAAAGATTGGACAACCAAAGACTGTTCTAATGGAGTAGAAGCCACCCTAATGGGAAGGGACAAATTGGAGATATTGCCAAGATGAGATGGAATTGATTCAGTTGTGGCCCCAACCATGTTTTCTTTACATGGGGATCTGAGAGAGAGAGGGAAAATAGGTTCTGAGGCAGCGCTCTACAAAGAGTGCATTATAATACCATAGATTTGACGAACATACTTTTTCATCAAAGCAGATGGACTAAAAAAACCCAAAAGTATATATCAGCCCCTTCTAAAGCGTATGTAATACTCTTAACATGCTTTAGTCATTCGAACAAGATATGCCTTTTATTAAATATATTGGTGTGTCTCAGTTGAAAGAGAGCATTTATTTTAAACCTTTGTTGTTGGTATGACTCATTCAATATTTGTCAAGATTTGGACAATCATGGGGAAAATATGCTCAGATTTCTGTGCATAATAAACTAATGGTTGTCTTTAAACATTGCTTCTCCAAATACATATCGGTTTGGAGATATACTGCATTGAAACGTGCATCAGGAATAACGTGAAACAAGTAACCATGGCTGTACTGAATTTTACTGACATTAATTCTAGATTTGAAGCTTTCGTGACTGCAAGGATTCATACTCTTTGGTTTTTCAACAACATTGCTGTGATGGCTTCCACCTAAAGACGGAAGCTTGTGTTGCCTCCGAAACGTCGTGATTTAATTTAGTTGTTTTCATTTATTTTATTTTATTGATTTTTTTACCTATGTGACTTTACCGAAAAAAACAGAGTATTTACTGACATTGTTATTGTTCCATCATGAATCAGTATTACAAATATTCACAATACATACAGTATGACACAATATATCTATCAGATTGAAACTATTTCAAGCGAATGTACTTATGCACTGAAATGTTTCCCATTGACCCTCAAATGGCCAGAGTCTGCACTTATCCCCAGCAAGCGACTGGTTTTAGCTATGCACCCCGCCCCATGCAAGCATTGAGAACATAATCACCGGCATTGCGCAGCACACCCTTGTTGAGAATCTCACAAGAAGACTGGGAGCTTAGTAGTCTTCAGCGTGAAGAGCATGGGGAACTGACGTGAAATCACCACGTGGGTAACTGTGATCAGGCGGCAAACAGGCAGAAGTGTTGATAAGGTGTGTAGAGCGAGTAAGGACGCGTTCCTCGCCCCCCACACACCAACACCTATCCACTAAAATGATTTTGTTTCACTGCCTTTGCATTGATTTGATAAGTGTAACAGGTCAGCATTCAATCACGCAATTGATTAATCCACTTGTCATTCGACATATGCCACTTTGTCTGAGCATTATGCATGGAGCAGAGCTTTCACGGTGTGGTGCAGGGACACGCGTGCAGCGTGAAGTGTTGTCTCCATGCAAGCAAGTCTCTCGTGGGTGACTGTCATGGCAAGCTTTTGAGGTCATCAGTAAAATAGGGAAAACGTCACAGCAGACGTGGAGGCAATTCTAATGCTATGGCCATTGTCGTAAGACTACCTGAGACATGATAACACACAATTTTGGAAAACCTTAGATAGAGGCTTGCAGCAAAGAGCAAAGCATCATTTGTGCCCTTAACTTAACTGAAGCGGATTATGGTTTACTATCTTGCAAGGGGATATGTGGTTTTCCATAGTATAAGTGGAGAGGGTGTCTCGGCAATGCTATGCGCTGCGTTGCACCGCTATCCAAGTAGATAACCTCGCATTCAATAAATCTTCAGAGCCAGGGTGAACATCCGACTCCAAACGTATTTTATTAATTGAACGAGGTAAAATTGATGGAAAAACAGCACAAATACAGCATCTGTTAATACTTGGAAATATTAATGCAATTAATGAACACTACAGCATCATAACATTGTTTTAGATAACATGAAACTCAACAATAGATCCTGGATGGACCAGGCACCCACATTAGTACTGAACAGCTATACAAGAGAGTAAGCCACTGTGTTAAATGAGGGCACATCGTGTAATCACCATACTGCTGCCCAAATGTACAGCACCAAACATAACACTGAACTGTGGATGATATATTTCGTCATCCTTGCTCTCAAGATCGCAATAAGGTTACATGGGTACGAGTCTGACTTGATTTATTCAATTACAAGTAACATTCACAATAAAGCAAGTGGCAGGCTTCGTTGTTAACTAGGCCAATTTAACAGCATTATAATGGCATTTACAGCATTATAACCGCCATTCTAAGATTATAACAGGAAACTTGATTTGGAGCTTTCGTGACTGCAGGAATCACTCTTTGGTTATTTCGGTAAAGTCACGTAGAAAGAGAACATAATAAATGAAATAATAGCATACGACGTTTCGATTGCAACACAAGCAATCATCATCAAGTACAAATAGAAGAGAAAACAAACCTAGTAAACTTAGAAGTATAATGCAATACAACACAGATAGTCGGCTAACATAACAGTCAACACCCTACTTGGTTGATTACGTTCTTCCAAAGATTGCTAAATTTGAGAGAGAGACGAAACAACGGAACCAGAGACACATCGACACATAAGCGGAGGGAGATAACAAAGAGACACAGAGAGAGAGAGACACACACACACATAGGCACACAGAGAAACAACGCCTCTGTGTCGAGGCCTTAAATAGAAAGAGAGGGGGGCAGAGAGATAGAGGGCAGGGGGTAGAAAAATTAGCATGTCAATGAGAGACTTGGAGCCTTCGTAGCTGCAGGAAAAAAACAGGAACAAAACGAGGGGAAACAGAGAGAGAGAAAACACACTAAATCAAAAACTTAGTAAAATTTGGAAATGTAATGCAATGCAACACAGAGAGTCGGTCAACACACAATTAACGCATAGCCTGGTTGATTACGTTCTTCCAAAGATTGCTAAATTAGAAGTTAAGTGTAAAATTTGAGAGAGAGACAAGACACAGACACGGAGACACAAAGACAGACACACAAGCAGAGAGAGAGACAACACAGAGACAGAGAGAGAGAAAAAACAAACTTAAAACCTCCCCGTAGAGGTGGTTCAAACTTGATTTTGAGCTTTCATGACTGCAGGAATCACTCTTTGGTTCTTTCGGTAAAGTCACGTAGAAAGAGAACATAATAATTAAATAATAGAATACGACGTTTCGATTGCAACACAAGCAACCATCATCAGGTACAAATGGAAGACAAAACAAACCTAGTAAACTTAGAAATATAATGCAATACAACACAGATAGTCGGCTAACATAACAGTCAACATCCTACCTGGTTGATTACGTTCTTCCAATGAAGAACGTAATCAACCAGCAAAACGTCGTACTCAAAAATTGAAAATGTTGTGGCTTCACTCTTCAGCACACCAGTGGGCGAAAGTAGTGAACTATTTGTCTTTTTTCAACGTGACACTTTTTTACTGATTGGCCGTGTTGGATGGTGGAGGGTTATGACACATATAAATAACGCGATCTAACCCAAAAAACGTAGTTGTATGCCTCTGACAGATGAAGAACTAGTACAATATTTGGAAATGATCATTCCTGGCCTTGTAAATTCCTTTATTTTTATAGAAATTTAAGTTTTCATCATTTCCCCCTTAATATTTCCATAAATAATATCCATGCTAAAACAAAAAAAAATGTCGGCAAAAATGGAATGTTTTGAGAAAATGTGAGTTTTCAGGAATTTGAGTGATTTGCAAAAACATCCATGAAAGTGGAAGCGAGAATACTTTGTCAGGCAATATGCATGCGCATTATTTCACTTAAGCGAATTACAGATTGTGGTATTGTTCTCAAATTCCCCCTTGTTGAGGGTCTTAAGTATCCAATTTATTATTTGAGAGTCGGGAATATGTGTGCTGCATAATAAGCTCCAGGAATGTGCAAATGATACGAAAATGTGCAAGCAATGTTTTACAATTATGTTTTGCATGAAAAAAAACCTGTTTGCACATATTGTGTCTTCTTAAATCGGAGTGTTTAATCTAGATTATGGTTTTGATGTTTATCGTGTCAAATGGATATTTAAAACCCTTTTTCATACGTGTCCATTTGCAATTAAAGTCATACTCATTGGTTCTTTTGGTAAAGTCACTTCTGTAGAAATAAAATAAAATAAAAATTAAAATAGATCACGACGTTTCTAATGCAACACAAGCGATCGTCCTCAGGTGAAAATGGCGTAAACCACACAGCGAGGGAACACACAGAGGGACATCACACACAGAGCACAGAGGACGGCAAACTGCACGGAGGCAAATACAGCAAGAAGATGGGAGACGCGAACTCAGCAAACCTTAGAAATACAATGCGATGCAACGCAGTCGGCCAACAAGACAGTTAGACACTAAACCTGGTTGACCACGTATTTCAAACGACTGCTAAATCTTGTGTTCATCTTCTAGGTTGAACACACCAACGTAAACAGAGGATATGGACTCGGGAACAGACACGAGGTACAAGGTAGCAGAGATACATACCCAGAGAAGACACAGGGAAAGGTGTTTTGTGCAGTACAGAGGGACACAACGAGCAACACCACACCAAGAGACATACACACATGGAGAAACACACACAGAGAGACGACCAGAGGGATAACGTACAAGGATTTATATCGGCTGTAGAAGTGGGTGACGGGAAGGGTAACCGTGCATGGACATGCAAATACCAATGCAGGCAACAAATCTGAGGAAACACATGGGAAACAAACGAGAACGGAGACACCAACCACGGTAAACGAAAACGAAGCAAACTTACAACAAGTTTGTTTCCCATGTGCTTTCTCCATTTTCGTTTTCCCAAGTGTCTAACTGTCTTGTTGGCCGACTGGGTTGCATCGCATTATATTTCTAAGGTTTGCCGAGTTCGCGTCTCCCATCTTCTTGCTGTATTTGCCTCCGTGCAGTTTGCCGTTCTCTGTGTGCTCTGTGTGTCATGTCCCTCTGAGTGTTCCCTCGCTGTGTGGTTTACGCCATTTTCACCTGAGGACCAGTGCTTGTGTTGCGTTAGAAACGTCGTGATCTATTTTAATTTTATTGTATTTCTTTATCGAAAGAACCAATGGGTATAGTAATTCCTGCAGTCACAAAATCTTCAATCCTAGATTAATTAAAGTAATTTTAAACGTAACATCTATTTGGAACGTAAACTGTGATAAATCATGGCACGTGCTACCGAACTGCATTATGGTTTAATTATTCAATATGTCATTGGTGAGTTTTGAAAGGAAACAGCTAAGAGATCGATTTGCCACTGTAAGTTGTTCTTTACCCAAAAACATCTGTCTACGGATATTTACAGTTTGATCATTTCCTACCGCGCTCATGGTTTTTTAAGCCTATAGGTCTTTACCTAGAATTTGAATTAATAAAAAAATATGCTGTAATATCGATATCAATTAAGAATGTAAATGTTATTGGAATAATGTATCGATCACTTTTTGCACTATTTGTGTTGTATTTACGTATTACAAAACAGCACAAATATTCACATTGCCAACCTCAAACTGTATCCAGATAACTTGTAATGATATGTTAACATTCTTATTATCTCATCTATTGTGTGGCAAAACTTAATTTTGTATTTAGTTCTGTAATACATTTCTGTAATACATTCCATTTTATGTTATAATCACCAAGTAAACAGCAAATTTAGATGGCTAATGTTTGATCCATTGCTATTTATCTCTTCATAACTCCATCCGATTTTCAGAATACGTCTTCTAATATCGCTGTGAATAACTTTCTATCTTCTTGCCCAACTCCCCTTCGCGTTACTTTCTTCATGCAATTTAAGCATAGCTTGTCCATCCACATCAATGGTTTTCATCATTTCTAAATGTTTTTTTTTTCATTTGGGCCTTGGTTTGTGACATCTTGAATGACTGCCTCAATGTCCACTCAGTGAAATGTCTTTTCATCGTCCACAAAGGCACAACGGTATTTATATCGTGTGTGGTTGATGGTGTTTAAAAAAAAATGCTAAATATAGCTTCGTTGTGGTTTATTGGCCTCGAAATTGTCCATTATTCCATTCCTTTGTGATTAATTTGTATATGTGGAACTCGAGACTAATGGGTTTTTGTAAAACAAAAGTAAAGTACAATTATTGCACAGCATGTTTAACACAGCATGTATAATAATGAGTTTGCTAAATAAAGATATTTGGTTGAGGGACACAGCTGGAAAATACATCAGTGTGCATACCTAGGGTTAATTATCAAAGGTAAACCAGGATAAAAATGATTAAATACACATGGCATGCGATTTCAGGTTGAGTACTTTTGGAAAAACAAACATCATAATGAAAAAGAACATACCAATGTTCCTCATAAGGAAAATTTTCAATCAAACTTGAAAATTGCACAAAGAAGAATTGAACGATGCATGCCAGAGTTGCTCTCCTCTGAAAAAGAAAGAACACATGGGTTAGACAGGAAGCAAAGATGAGAGATAGTGTTTTGCCTGTTGAGAAAAGTATGTGGACTTGGTGAGGATACGTGACTGGTTGAGACTGACAATGGAGTGGTAAGCTGAAGGGGGACCATGCCAGAAAAGACGACCACAGAGATGGACTCATGAGATCCGCTTATGTGCAGCAGCAAGAGAGATAGTGATGACATGGGGAGGCTTCCGTCCAGAAGCAGATGGCTGCTGATGATGAACAAAGGTGACAACCCTTCAACTTAAAGAATAACCTCTTTAAATTCATAATTGTAGCATGAATTTCAGTATTATGCAATGCAAATATGTCCACAGAGGAATGGCAAATGCACAACAGACGTTCAATTTACCTGCACAGATGACCCACTGCTATTATAAAGGATTCTAAGCCGCAAAGGGAAATTATTTGTATCCCAGTATCTTTATTGCGTAAGTGCTCGGTCAATCAGACGAGCACTCAAATCTCATTTGAAATTATTCACCCATATGCACGATTGTTGAAAGTCTGGAAATTTATACCGAAATATAGTTTTAAAGCAATGCATATTCGAACCATTCCTACTTTTCTAGTGACTTTTCAATTAGCGAAACTCCCACTAAGCACTGCAATTAAAAAGCAAGCACAAGGCAACTTAGCTTTACGATAATAATTGACACCTGTTTGAAAGGTAGCTTTGTAGATAATGCTGATTTCGGTTTCCAATTTTACATTAAAAGCCAGGAAGGATTAACTAAATTGAGTGAAGACTGCGAGTAGCTTATTGGGACCTCAGCACTGGGACAGAGGCAAGTGTCTTTGGAGGAGTGATTGACTCAGTCATCTGGGGATATAGAGAACGAGTGATAGGGTTTTTGTGGTAGGAGGAGAGGAGCGGGAACTATGAAACTTCACAGGCAATGCTTGGATTTCAGAAAGGAAAATCAAGTACAGTATTACAAAGCCATGCTGCTGGTTGTATTATTTGTAGTTATTTGCTCAAATTAATGGGGGGCAGTAGTGCTCATTGTGATGTGGTGGGAAATCCATGTTCCCGTGTATGGGGTGGAATCCCTATGTAATACAAAGACAAAAATCCCCCGTCTAGCCTTAACAGACTGTTCGGGAAATTGTTGTTAGCGAGTACCTATGAAAGCCAATATGGCACACGAGAGGGTCAGTGGCCAGCACCATGCCCGGCCGCCTTTGTATCCCTCGCGGCGATGTTTACACACCACACCAGGTACTAATTTTAGGCTGAGTCGACCGAATATGCAACCACAAGGTTACATGCATTCTTAAACTGCAAAGTATTTCAGGCTACGCATACATTAACAGATTACGCACATAGTCAAAACAAGCAATTATATTCCTATACAGGCTGTTATGGCTTCAAAAGACAGAACACATAAATCTGATAACTGCAGTCTCGTGTACAGTAGAATGTGAGTAAAAGGAAAAGGAGCATGTTTTACAGCAATGTAGTTGCAGAAATGTACGTACTGTTGTTTTTGTATCTCCGAAGACAGAGGTGAGGAACCTCATGTTTACAGAAGATCGCATTGAACTTTAAAATCCCTTGGCAGGTCATGCATTAACTAACTGTGTGCTAACCGACTCTCTGTGTTGCATTGCATTACGCTTCCTAATTTTACTAAATTTGCTTTCTACCGTGTTTGTTTTAAGTCCATTCTCTCCTCCGGCCGCTATGAGCAGTAATTCCACATAACGCTCCGTGCTTGTTTGTTTAGAAGTCCAGTGTCCAGCTCGTCCGTCCCCCATGGGCAGGAATTCCACACAACTCCCCCTCTGCCCCAACACCCCCCCCCCCCTTCTCTCTATTTAAGGCCTCGACACAGAGACGTTGTCTTTCTGTGTGCCTATGTGTGTGTCTCTCTCTGTCTCTGTGTGAGTCTGTCTCTGCTTGTGTGTCTGTCTGTATGTCTCCATGTCTCTGTTTTGTCTCTCTCCCAAATTTAGCATCTTTGAAAGAACGTAATCAACCAGGTGGGGTGTTGACTGTTTTATTGGCCGACTCTCTGTGTTGTATTGCATTATATTTCCAAGTTTACTATGTTTGTTTTCTCATTCATTTGTACCTGATGATGGTTGCTTGTGTTGCAATCGAAACGTCGTTTTCGATTATTATTTAATTTATTTCTACGTGACTTCACCGAAAGAACCAAAGAGTAATTCCTGCAGTCACGAAAGCTTCGAATCTATTTAGTAAATAGCTCTATTACTTTTGTTCTGACAACTTGTCCCCCTTAGTTGATGATTTGCATCGTTATACCATCTGGTCCAGCAGCTTAAAGTGCGGTGCAAGACAAACATGAGCAAAAAAAGGTACTGTAATTTACAACAAGTTCGCTAAACAATTGATGATACCGGTCGGAGGGAGATAACTAGAATACGCATCACAGTAACTATGTTTTAAAACTGTGCTTCATTTTACCAGGTAAAGCCCACTGAGCTATAAAGATTTTTTCAGAAGCAACCTGGCCACAAATTATAGCTGAACGAAGCAGCTTATCATGTTGAAATGTATAGCAACCAAATAACACATTTTTCTAAATGTGGAGGGGAAAACCGGAGGGCCCGGAGAAAATCCACGTGACCACGGAGAGAACCTGCAAACTCCAAATATACAGGCATCAGGGTCAGGATCAAACCCACGTCCTCCTGCATACCAGGCGAGGGAGTTAACATCTCACCACCTAAGGCAGTTAGTTATTTAAGGTGGACCGGAATCAAATGTATTAAATAAAGAGGTGGATGAGAGCATGTTGCAATACATTTAGAAAATGTAACCTTCTTTGGTTCTTTCGGTAAAGTCACATAGAATGAGAATAAAATAATAAATTGATAAAATAAAATAACACAATAAAATTCTCACGACGTTTCGGCCACAACACAAGCGGCCTTCATCAGGTGAAGGGACGAAACTGTCTGGAGGACAGCGCTGGAGCGAACACAGCCAAGCTCAGACCGCGACCTTTAAGCTCACACAGCTTGTGTGAGCCTAAAGGTCCTCCAGACAGTCTCGTCCCTTCACCTGACGAAGGCCGCTTGTGTTGTGGCCGAAACGTCGTGAGAATTTTATTGTGTTATTTTATTTTATCAATTCATTATTTTATTCTCATTCTACGTGACTTTACCGAAAGAACCAAAGAAGATGAATCCTTGCAGTCACAAAAGCTTTAAATCGAAAAATAATAACCTAATAATAAAATGCAACTTGCAAATGTCCTTCCATGAAGAAAATATTCAATCATTGAACATTACCTGCTACGTGACATATGGGTTGGACACGTGGACAATGACAAATAAAATGGATTAAACGTTGACATGTGCACAAAGAAGCTAGGGGTGGTGCATGCATGCAATTATACTGAGAGATGGAAAGAGGAGCACACATTAGATAACAAATGCATTTTAGAGGCATAATATTAACTGTTAAGAAGGATACGTCACGAGAAGGGATGATTGGGTGGTGGTCAATAAAAATGATGGAATGGCAGCCAAAGCAACAAACACACCTCAGAGGACATCCACCGTTGAGATAGAGCAAATAAATCAGCTCAGGTGCAGGTGCTACATGGATGGTGGACGCTTGGGGAGCCATTCATCCAGGTGTGAATTTATCATGATTGATGACGATAATGGTGATGAACAGTCTACGTTCTGTGAATTTTGGTTCACTAATTATGTATAGGCATCTCATTTTTTAAAATGTAAATGACCCCAATTCATACATTGTTTCTTTTATGTTACGTATGTGGGGAAGTTCCATATAAAGGGATTAGACAAATATAGGAGTAAGCTTACAAGAACAATTGAATTGAGTTTGCATTCTACTAAAGAGGTACAATCCAGTAAGAGGTAAAGTAGATTATGACATATGCATGGGTGGTGAGTGATGGTGATTACACAAGACTATGGTTTGTTTAAGTTTGGTGTTCATAGCTGCTTGGACTATCATACATTAATAATGTATGAGGATAACACATATGCATGGTTAAGGCACCAATGGGGGTTTACAGCACTAAGGAGTGTAGACCTTGATATTTGATTTATTGGATGTCCAACTTGCATTGAAGATATGGATAGCCGTGTAATACTTGTTTTGTCAGTCATTGCCAACTGGAGGTTGTCAATAGGGTTACGATCCGATGTGGGTCGGATTCTGTATGGGTTTTGACTGAATTGTTTATACCGACGTGCTGAATATTGTCCTTGATGTGCACTTTGGTGGATACATGTTTTAAATCGATGAGTAAAGAGGGGTATAGCTTGCAAATGTGTAGTGAGATGTGAGAAATGGGGGCAATATTTATAGAATTGAATGTGGAAGTCGTAGGTAACATATGCATTGTACTTCCGGAGACGTTGTGAGTAGAAAGCAGAATGGGGGAATAATTAAGCACGGGGGGTGGGGGGGGGGATAGCCTCAGGGCAAGAAGACAGCGCAGACCTATATGTGGCGATGGCCAGGAGGTTAAGCGCTAGCTTTGGTTAAAAACAGAGCTCAACGTGGGTGGCTTAGCCAAGGAACGTGTAGAACGTGTAGTGCCAGAGCCCCAGATTGGGATTCGATTTATGAGGCATGTCTGTAGGCTACTGTGAAGTTTTAACTGGACGAATTTTGCATCCCTTTGATGTTTATTGGTAGAAGTTATCCCTTGTGCCCCAGTCTACATGTCAGTGTTCTCGAATGGGCAGGGTGAGAGTGCAACTGGGGGCATGGCCCCAATAGTGGGTGTGGTGGTGCACTCCCGACTAGTCACAAGGAATTATTATTCTGGGATGGGATCCTGCCACAAAATAAGCCTGCTTAAACCTGCCATGAAGGGACCACTGGAGTTCTGTCCCTGATGGATTTTTCCCGTCTCTGGCAGATATGGCCAACCCCTAATGGATCTACTGTATAGCATCCCTAGTTGATCCATCCCATCCCTGGTGGATGCATCCCTAGTTGATCCATCCCATCCCTAGTTGATCCATCCCATCCCTCGTGGATGCATCTCTGGTGGATCCATACCATCCCTGCTGGATGCATCCCATCCCCAGTTAATCCACCCATTCCTGGAGGATCCACCCCAATTTCATCCATTCCATCCCTGATGGATGCATTCCATTCCTGGTGGATCCATCCAGTTAGGGACGAATTCTGCTTTTACAACCCATAAATACATGAGCATTCATAAATACATAAATTAACTCATACATGATCTGCCATGCTCATGAATAATAATAATAACAGCAATGTCTCGTTTGAGGGTCATTGTCCAACACTCTGAGTTCTGAGTGAAATTCTGGCTATGGATAACATCCGTGATGAGTCATGTGTAAACCAGTACAGTCTTCCAGGTTCACCAACCCACAAGGACCAACTTAGTGAAACAACGCACGTGAATGGTACGGTGTGAGGAATGCTTAATTTATTAGTGAATTGTGAAAGGGTGGTAAATTATTATTAATATGAATGTATATGTAGTGGGTGAAAATTATAGGGAGACTTCTCTCTGGAGGCAACACGTTTATTTAACAATAAACGATACAGAACACGAAGGGGTTACGGCCCCTTCCACCCACTACCCTGGGGAGGTACGTCCTCCCTCCTCACTGGTGTGCTCTATACACTGGGGACTTGCCACTATAGAGTCCTCTGGCTATCGGGGTCTAGGGAGGCTACACTGACCCGACCCAGCCAAGGTCCTCGGGTCCTATCCACCGGGCTGTTCGGACCCGACCCAGTCAAGGTCCTTGGGTCCGGCTCCGGCTCCTAGGTCTTCAGGGTAGCTCTTCAATCTTCAAGTGGACGACAACTGCCGGTCTCGTTCATGGGTCCGGCTTTTATACCCAGTCCCGCTCACTGCGTCCCTAGCCACTCCTCCCTTCTAGAACCTTCTAGAGGGGCCTGGAGTGTAACGTCTGGTCACGATCGTCCCTGGGGGTTACCTTGGCCCAACGGCCAGACTCATCTGAATCAGCCTCTCTTCCGCCCCCTGTTGACACGGGGCCGTTACTACATGCTACGAGTAGTAGCGATCGCACACATCGCTCAACAATGCTGCTACATATACAACACATTCCTGCGGAGGGAGCTGCTTGGAACGTTGGGTTGCTCGGTCAATGGCCAGGGTCAACGGCGTCGGTGTATTCCGCAAATATGCCCGACTATGAGGACGGGCACAAGCCGACGTGAGTAGGTTAAACGTTGAGTTTTATAAGGGCACCACGGGGTGACCAGCCCCTCCCCACCCAGCCCCACCCCTCCCACCACCCAGCCCCTCCCCGCCCTCCCCACCCAGCCCCTCCGCACCCTCCCCACCTAGCCCCTCCCCACCCTCCCCACCCAGCCCCTCCCCACCCTCCCCACCCAGCCCCTCCCCACCCTCCCCTCCCCACCCAGCCCCTCCCCACCCTCCCCTCTCCACCCAGCCCCACCCCCCACTTTTTGGATGCACGACGGACAGACACAATAATCCCCTGTGGGCTGGTGTAACCAGGAGGTTTCTACCAGTATTAATGTTTCTGGCTGCGGTGTTATGCTATTAAGAAAATATTCATTTGTTTTATATTGTACGTGCATGAAATGCATAAATAAATACCGTATTTAACATGCTTATGTAAGTGTATACATTTTAGATGCAGTATATCATCATGTTTTACCTAAAAATAAAATGCGATGATAAATAATAATCTGAACAATGATTTTCTTGACATCATAGTGGTCAATGGAATGTTTTAGCAAGTGGATAAATAGTAAGAATAATTATATTCAAAATCCATGTTGAATGGCCACCACAAATACACAGTATTATAATTCCATGTCAAACTTTTTGCCACGTATATGCATTTTATTTGTTTCATTCAAACTCTGACTATCTGGATGCTGTCATGGTGTAGTGATGAACCCAGCCGGCTTGCAATCCAAAAGTCACCGGTTCGATCTCTTGATGTGGTAGCTGAAACAAGGGGGCAAGTTTCTTAAATCTACCTTCCTCTGCACCACCCAGCAGTATAAATATATTCATCACAGTCAGTCGAACGGCAGGTCGCATGTGGTGGGATATGCGAGGGTACTCCTACATAGTTTACATCTGGCCAGCGTGAAAGAGTAGGCCAAAATACCCTCTACAAAAGACCCTCCGGTGGAGG
Source organism: Petromyzon marinus (assembly GCF_048934315.1). Classification (NCBI taxonomy): domain Eukaryota; kingdom Metazoa; phylum Chordata; class Hyperoartia; order Petromyzontiformes; family Petromyzontidae; genus Petromyzon; species Petromyzon marinus. The sequence continues at coordinate 11,969,639 of NC_133671.1, forward strand.
CCCTTCCACTAGCAGTTGCATGAACAAGCAAATTGCAGTACGGCATATTTACTTCTTGAGGTTACTAGGTCGTTCTATTGAAGTTGCTTACAAGCAGGAATATAAATATGGCCAATGTAGGCCTGGTGCATCACTTTGTTTACGCATTTTACAACAGCTACATTAATAAAGCAGGCTGCAAGCCTTAAACATCCCTTAATGAACATGTAAGTGGTACCCTGTGTATGTATCTTCTGTCCTATGTACTCTAGATAAAAGGTAAAAATAAGTTGCAGAGGAAAGGCTAACCTTTTGTAAGAATGTGTTCATCATGAATAGAATTGCATCGGTATGTAGATACACTTGGGAAAAACACATCACAATAAGTTATATTTAACGTACTTAACATTCCAACGGCTTATTCAATTCCATCTCCGAGCTGAATGAAGGTCAGCTTGAAGTCTAATTTATCAGCGGTCTTTAAAGCATGCATCCTGATTGATTTATGCACACAACTATTACACAGTGTTACGTCTATATATGCAGTGACAGTGAGTTGATGTAAGCACAAAATTGTCACCTCTTCAATCAGGGCCTGTGCTAATTCATTTGCCGACCAGAGTTTCAAATGTAGATATTAAAATATATATAATAATCTACTGCCATTTATCAATCCATTGAGGAATAATGTTCTGTCAGTCATGGGGTTTGCTTGACCATGCTTGACCGTGCTGGTCAAGGGGGGTTGGTGAAGGGGGAACCCAAGACCGGTTCATATATCATTCACCACCGATGTAAGCTGCGGTTTAGAATAAAAGTCAGGTTTCCAGCTACCGCCCTTCTATGTTTTTACGCATCATACACCCAAACTACTGTCGATTTTAATATCTTCTCATCTCAGGCGAGGAATGATGTTGACATTTATTGGACTTAACATCAATTCTATATGTATTTATTGATTTGTACACGATGTGTGTTGCATTATTTGAAGTTGCTGCAGGCACCAGCAAGTATTTGTTATGAAAGCACATGCTATTGACAATTTAATTCAGGAAAACTATAGCAATCATCATTATGATATATAGCAATGGCAATCATCATCATCATAGCAATCATCATTATGATTGATATCGTTCTATTTTTCTGAATTAAATCGTAATGATCATGTGCTTTCATAACAATAATGATTAACAAATAACTGCATATGCCGACAAAAAATGTTATGATTGCAATTGTTATAGTTTTCCTGAGGTTAATTGACACAATCATGGGTTTCAGCTTTAAATGTTTTTGTTATTTATAATGGGACATTAGAAAAATAGCAAATTGAGTGGGGTATTAGAGGTGGTGATGTTCCACAGAGACACCATTTATTACAGGGATATAGATATATCTTTTTGATTGCACTTTTGCCCATTGTCTGGTATTTAAGGGCTGTCCTGTTGGTACCAATTAATAATGGAGTAACGTTCTTTATTTATCGTACAGATACTCTTATGGGTTGTGTTGTTTTGTCAATTGGCGTCGGTGTCATTTATTACACTGATGCAAGGCCAACATGACATCCAATCCCAAAATGGGTGCAAAATGGCAGAGGAATGGCTCCTGTTGTTCTGGTTGAGTGAAGACATTCTATCGCCAGCATTAAAGTCTTGATCCGACGTTATAAATAACAAATACACATCCTTTCATTACGAGATTCAAATATTAATGGCAGTTCTATGAGAAAAGAATAATAAAACATTATTACTTTCGTGAGTAAAGAAAAGGCCAATTTTATTTCAGAATTTCTATACCCTTAAAGATTAATATCCTGTTGCAGCCATAGTTACAAACGCAGGTTGGTGTAAGTGTTGAGAGGTGGCATAAATGTGGGAAGTGTGGTGGTAAGGAGCTGGAGTTTTAAGCCATGACAGACTCACATTGGAGTATTCAGAGATAAACATTTATCGTAGCATGTCTTGTGATAAGAACATGGCGTAACTTTTTTCCCCATAAAGTTTTAGAAATTATACGTCTTGAATTGTTATGCTCCGTGTGGTTTTTACGAGCGGTTAAATTATTCATTTCAAATTAGATAAAATCAGGATGTTAATTGAGCAAATGGGACAACTGAATCAGTTTGTTAGCAAATCGACATGTAAAAAAATCCAGCAAAATCTGGCACAAAATTGCCAAAATTTTGTACATATGTAGGGTACTAATTCACAGACTCTAGTAGCTGGTACTCTCCCTCTCTTTTTTTATTCCGGCCTTCACAGTCATAGGGGATAACTACAAACCGGGTCGGGACAGTCAACATGCTACCAGACCCACAGCTTCAAGAGGGTGCGGATCACAACGACGACGGCACGACGAGTTCCATTCCATATCGCAGCAGCCCCGACTGTGAGTCAGAGCTCACCTTTTATCCTGCCCAGCGTGGCCAGGCTCCGCCCTCGGCACTGCACCCCTCTTGATCTCACAGAAGGCTCTGTTGTGCCTTGCCCACAGGTCCAACTGGTAGAACGCGCTGCTTCCCCTAAGTCCATTGTCTACCAATCTCCCAGCGGCACGCGCTACAGTGACGCATTCAATGTCACTACACATACAAGACATGACAAAGATCCCCGTATAGCCTTAATAGATTTTTTTGTGGCGAGTGCTGTTAGCGAGCACCTATGAAGGCCGGCAAAGCACACGAGGGGATGAGGGGCCAGCACCACGCCGGGCCGCAATCATCACAGTGGACAGAGTTCATGTTGTGCATCAATGAACGAAAATTGAGACATTGTCAGTGCCAGCAATTGCACTGAAAATGATGGTCACGAGTTAAAATGCAACAATTGCAGTACTTAAATACTGTAAGAGAAGCAAACCACAGATGGTTTCAGTAGCTTTGATGTGCAATTATATCGGCAGCAAAATCTTTCATCACCAATACCGGTGTTTTGGAGAAGTGAAAAGATAAACAGGAGCAATGTCTGATTACTGCCACTCAGCTGTCGGATTTTTTTTCAATTGGGGCCTCTAAAGTTTTTATGCTTTTTTGCTTCAAGTAATGGGTGATTAAACATGTCACGCAAAGATATTCACTTTTGATATTTAAAAAAAAAGATTTTCTTTGTTGTATTTCTCGATGTTTTCATTGATTGTTTATTGCTATAGGTGCACATAGGGCAGTGTGACTCTTCAGAAATGATTCGTATCATATGGACAAATAGTGATGGAATAGCTTTCAAAAGAGAGAACTTGTATGAGAGGCTCTTCAAAGGGAAACTTTGGAGGAATAAAAAAATGTGTGATGGATGAAAAATTCACAAGATCAGACACTTGCATAAGGAGGGCTCTTATCCAGTGGTGGATTTACAATGGGTGGCATTGCATGATCGTCACGACAGTAATGATAATGATGTGAACTTAGAGTTTAGCGTAAAATAGACTGGCTTTTTAAAATCGCATGCAATTTGCAATGTTTATCTTCACTAAAACAAGTAAAATGTATTTTTTTTACTAAAAGAAAACTAAAATTAACCCTCACTTTTAAAATTCTACATAGAGTATGTATTTTTTACAGTGAATGTTTTAAAATATTCACATCCTTTTACGCCACATTCTGCTGACATTTCTATTTTAAAAAGTAAAGATCATAAAATGACAAACCTGGGTGTATTATTTAGAGCTATAGTCTTGTCGATGTTGCTGACTTTTATAATAACTTTGATTTTTTTTATTATTATTTAAAGATGTTGCATTGTGTCAGACATGTTGTGCTCATGATGATGAAGTATAGAATGATACAAAACATTGCATGTTTTCTTGATTTTAATTTTTACTAGCAGCCCACACCATTCATCTGTACTTCCCTCCCATCAGCCAGGCAGACAACCAGCAAAACCGTTATTTCTTCTATAGTATGAACTAATGTATATTAATGAGGTAATTTAATTTTAAACACGAAAAATAGCTCCCTGTTCCATCGAAATAATTGAAAGTATCTGTCAGATGGACACTACTAGAAAACACACCAAAGTATTGTATGCACACCTAAGCAGTTATTGGAAGGTGAACCAGGATCAAAACTACTAAATAAAGTTGCAGACCTGAGCAGGTCTGATTTTGGAAAACCCTTCTCAAAAGGAAAATATAAATGTGCATATTAAATCAGTGTTTATTGCTTGCTATGAGATATTGATTAACAACGCAATACCTGCAATAAATCATATTTTTATTTTAACTATACTGAGAGATAGACTGAGAGATAGATATTGTTCTTTATAAATGCAAGTGGCTTGGGTAGAAAACATCACTTTAATGGATGATGGCCAGGGACTGAGACTAATGATGGAATGGTAGCCGAAGGAGCGAACATTCCAAAGAGTACTTACTCTACAAAGTTGAATGGACCATTGATGATGATGGTGTTTCTCTGAGCGATACATTGTTGTTACTTTTTTTCAGATGCTATATACCTGGAAAAATTGACATTTATTCACTCGGTCTGATCAACTATTTCTGATCAGTTGGTCAGGATATCCTAACCTGACAATTGTACGGTCAGTGTGATCATCTGATCCGTTTCTGAACTGAAACGATTGTGCACCCCCGAGTAAATTTACATTGGCAGTAAGAGCATTTTGATCAACCATTATCCACAGGAAATCGATATTCGTTGTTGCTGTTGATATTTCGAATATGCTGGCTTGTTTCAACCGCCTGTTTTGCTACATTACATTGTTCGGAAGTAAAGTGAAAGATTGGTATCACTGACATTATTGATCACTTTATGAAAATATCTGCATGATTTTTTACATGAACATTTACATATATACCCTATTTCCTATGAAATTACCAATTTATCCATTGAAACCTCTTCAATTTAGTTTGTGAAACTCAAAATACCTCCATTTTGTGCATCATGGTCACAATTATTTGAAATACAATGCCTAGGCCGTGCATACTGTAAACATCCCACCGTCATGTATTTTGTGATCACTACTCATGTTTGAGCATACATGCTTATGTAAATAGCGTTGGGAACTATCAGTGCATCAACAGTAGTACAGGGTATAATTGGATTTCTCATTTCAGATGGGTGTTCGCATTGAGCTCAATTTACATATGATCCTGATTCCAACGTTTAGTTTCACCTTAAAGAGAACGATAGTTTCACCTTCTAAGAGAACAGTAACATGATATGAATATGCACATTTATAGTCAGTATCTTTTATTGTATCAGGTGTGACAAGCCTTTTTGCAAGGGACGTCTGGAATAATCTACTCTAATATCGATTTGTGTATTATGATATACAAAAGTGCACGTGGTAATAATAAAATTATTGCATCTATTCTATGTTTACTCGTGTAATTTATTTGATCGAAGGATTTCGTTAATTACGTACAGTATAGCCAGTATATATGACAAGAGGATCACGAACAAAATCTAGATTTAAGCAAATTTGAAAATAACAATGTGATTGAAAATCAAAATCCGAAGCTACATGCAAGCCTTAATTTAAAGTGTGAAGGTCATGCTAATCTCTACCAATGTAATCGCCAGAAAATTCCATTACAATTGTGGAATGCGTATAATAGCAAGCTGGTACCAGCCAATCCAATGGACAGGATGATTATATTTTTCGAAATTATAATGCTTAAGAAAAGCAAAACTGTATTGCATAAATGAATTTGACTAGGTCACTTGTGTCACTTGTGACCTAGTCAAATTTACTCAATGAACAAGAGGTGAAAAATTTCGAGTTGCAGTTTTTTACCAACCTATGCGTAGCTCATGATCAATATCATAGGTTCTTAGTTCCGTCGGCCCAAAATGAACCTTTACTTGACTCTGTAATATGAAAATTGCTTAAGTCCTGTGACTATCAGACTGACACAAAGACTGATGCATGACATTTATTATAATACAGATATTAATATTTGAAAAATTTTGACGCACTTTTTAGCATTTACATTGCTAAATCATAAAATATATAACTTTTTAAATCCTGATGAAGCCACTTTATGTTAGCAAATGCGTCTATTAAATATATTAATTTGTATGGATTGCAGTATGACGAATCATAAAAACTCAATAAAGCGAATTATGATATACACTGCACATATGTTAAAGAAAACATAATTATACATGTATCTAGTGATTTGTAATTACATTAATTACATTATTCAAACATGCATTAGACCCTCGGATGCAGTGAACTTACATGAACTGCTTTCATTAGCATTTGGTTGTACTGAGGAGAGAATCAGTTTCACAGAGATATCAATGATACAATCAGAGGCCGGAAATATCAACTACTTGTAACTATCATCTTTGGTGTAAAGCAGACTTCAGTGGTTTGGCCGTATCATATGGATGGAAAGAGATCAAGCATTTCCTAGGATAATGTCCCTGTGGAAACTACACTGCAGTACCAGAAAGCAAATGAGGCATAAGACCACTTGGGAGAAGGTGATCAAACCTAAAAAAATGTTTTATTTTACCAGGTAAGGCTCACTGAGCTATATAGCTCTTTTTCAGAAGTGATCTGGCCGCAAATCATAGCTCAACGGAGTGGCTTATCATGGTCTAAACGCATGTTTCTAAATGTGTTAGTAAAAAGCAGAGGACCTTGAGAAAGTCCACTCGACCATGTAAACTCTAAATATACAGACATCAGGGTCAGGATCGAACCCACGGACCCTTGCATACCAGGTGAGGGAGTTAACATCTCCCCACTGCGGTGCCCCAGTTGGGACCCTGAAAAGCAATAGCTTAGCCTTGAAAGAGCAATAGTTGAAGCTGGAGATATAAAATGTTGAAAGTGTCAGGCCCAGCCAGGTAAAGGCATCAGCAAATGGTTGCCACGATATGGAGATAATTGTGATATATCGTATGATATAAGGTCCACAATGATCGTATAGTGGTTATCGTGGCTCATTTGATTTCCATTCAATACTTAACTTCATCACATAATATTTGTTGTTTTAATGCGGTGGGCTCACACGAAATTGATTTCTCTAAGACGAAGGTACTTTGCAAGTCCACTGGCTATCAACAAAGATTCGTTAATGAAGCCATCCATATATATAGACACAGACACAATTTCAACCTAGAAGATGGGTACAAACCGAACAATCATTGGAAGGACGTTATTGACCAGTTTTAGTCATAACTGGCTATGATATTTCCATCCTACCTTCCGATGTTAGTAGTTATTTTCGATCTTGATTTCAAGCTTTCGTGACTGCAGGAATCCATACTATTTGGTTCGTTCAGTAAAGTCACGTAGTTAGAAATAAAATAAAATAAAACAAATGACGTTTCGATTGCAACGCAAGCAATCATCATCAGGTGGGAAACCCACAGCAATAAATGTTTTTTGCTGAAGTGGGATAGAGAGCTGCCGTGGCAAGAGGTTACATATATAGGTAAGAGAGGGGGGAGGAGCAAGGTGGGGGGGGGGGGGGGGGTAGGGGAGCGCTGCGTGAGCGCTAGGGGAGAGAGGACGTGAGGCTAGGGGGGAAGTGGGAAGGGCTGGAAGTGAGAGACCGAGAGAGCTGGGGATGCGGGGGGAAATTAACTCGGAAAAATAGACTAGTGCCCGGCAGATATGATAGACAACGACCATAAAGCAGTTAAGGTTTTATCTGGTTAATAACATCCTTCAATGATTGCTCAATTCGTATCCATCTTCTCGGTTGAAGTTATGTCTATGTTTATATATCTGGATGGCTTCATGAACAAATCTTTGATAGTAGCCCCGCCCACTTCCCCCCCCCCCCCCCCCCAGCCTCACGTCCTTTCTCCCCCTAGCGCTCACGCAGCGCTCCCCTCCCCTGGCTGGCCTAGCCCTGATCTCAGGGAGAATAAGATTGCTCCGATTTGAACTAGACAATTTAGACAAGACTCTCCTGAAATAACACTTAACATTGACGGAAAAAAATGTTTACATCTGATTGGGAACATGTAGATAACATAACAGCCTCTTCAGTCGCCTCAATGTCAGCTAAATGCAAGTTCAACCACCTTTCCAAAAAGAAGCCAGATCCACACATCAAAAAGTTAGACGTTGACAAGATTGTTATCAATCAGAGTAACAGTCCAATTTCAGACAGCCTAAAATCGGTTCTAGCCAAAGGTTTGAATTTCGCAGTCACCGCTAAATACATCCCAGTTGATTATATAATTGCCCAGGTCGATGTAGCCCTTAAGGGTTTGGGACACATTACTGCAGACGTGGCAATATCGGAAATCGCTGCAATCCTCAAAAAACGCGAAGACATCTATTAGCAACATCAGTAAAGATGAGCACTTTGAGCTTTCTCAATTCAAAAAGAGAGATGACATTGTTATCCTCTCAGCCGACAAGGGCAATACCACAGTCATTATGGACAAAACCACATAAATAACAAAATTCAGGACCTACTTAATGATGGTAGCTATACCAAAATTAAAAGAGATCCCACCAACCGCCTCGTTACGAATACCAACAATATCATCACTGATTCGACATCTTTGATCGTACCAACCAAGCGGTTTTCCTTAAAACCTTCTGCTGCTAGACCACCCAGATTGTATGGCTTACCAACAATCCATAAAGAAGGGACACCCCTTCGTCCTATCGTCTCCACCATTGACTCACCCACCTACAAACTGGCCAAATTTCTGTCCGAGACCTTACAACCATTCACTGGTAAGACCACCTCAGCTGTACTCAACTCAGCTCAATTGGTATCGTTAATTAAGGACATCTCACTATCTCCAGGTGATTTGCTCGTTATCTTCTTTGGTTCTTTCGGTAAAGTCATGTAGAATGAGAATAAAATAATAAATTGATAAAATAAAATAACACAATAAAATTCTCACGACGTTTCGGCCACAACACAAGCGGCCTTCATCAGGTGAAGGGACGAGACTGTCTGGAGGACAGCGCTGGAGCTAAAAAGCCACGCTCAGATCGCGACCTTTAAGCTGTGTGAGAAGAAACAAAGCGCCTTGACAAAGGAATTAGCATAGAATTTAGCATTGAAATAGCTGAGTGATTAGCTTGTGACCGGTCACAGAAATGGCTATGTTAAAGTTAAAGCATACACATCCACAGAGGCACCCCTTGACAAAGGAATTAGCATAGAATTTAGCATTGAAATAGCTGAGTGATTAGCTTGTGACTGGTCACAGAAATAGCTATGTTAAAGTCAGAGCAAACCAACCGGCTACCATGAGAGATTCGTTCATGAGGCCATTCACATATACAAGCACAGAGACAATTTCAACTGAGGAGATGGATTCTGGCTTAGTAACCATTGGAAAGATGTTTTAAACCATTTCCGTTCTTAATTAATTGTATTTTACGATGACCTTCAGACCGCAGCTCTTTCGCTGGCAATGACTCTTAATACCTCTCACACCACGGTTGATGGTATGGTTTACAACATGGAGCATAGCAGCGCCTCGCAGCTGTCTCTCTCCCCCTCCTCTGTTCCGAGTTATTTCAATGCTAAATTCTCCTAGTTATTTCAATGCTAAATTCTCATGTTTGATTTGTACTAGGTGCCTCTGTGAATGTGTATGCTCTGACTTTAACATAGCCATTTCTGTGACCAGTCACAAGCTAATCACTCAGCTATTTCAATGCTAAATTCTATGCTAATTCCTTTGTCAAGGGGTGCCTCTGTGGATGTGTATGATTTAACTTTAACATAGCCATTTCGGTGACCAGTCACAAGCTAATCACTCAGCTATTTCAATGCTAAATTCTATGCTAATTCCTTTGTCAAGGCGCTTTGTTTCTTCTCACACAGCTTAAAGGTCACGATCTGAGCGTGGCTTTTTCGCTCCAGCGCTGTCCTCCAGACAGTCTCGTCCCTTCACCTGATGAAGGCCGCTTGCGTTGTGGCCGAAACGTCGTGAGAATTTTATTGTGTTATTTTATTTTATCAATGTATTATTTTATTCTCATTCTACGTGACTTTACCGAAAGAACCAAAGAAGATGAATCATTGCAGTCACGAAAGCTTTAAATCGAAATTTGCTCATTAGTTTCGATGTGGTCTCTTTGTTTACCAAGGTTCCTGTGATTGACACCATTGCAATCATTGAAGATTTGCTCCAACAAGGACTGAATGCTGATGTACCTGCCCTGGTTAGACACTGCCTCACCAACACTTACTTCACCTGGAAAGGAACATTCTACAAACAAGTTGACGATACCCTAATGGGTTTTCCCCTATCTCCAGTTGTAGCCAATGTTTTCATGGAAAAATTTGAGACAGATGCCATCCAGCCATCCACTCTACGTCCGTCTTTGTGGAAGAGGTACGTAGATGACACGTTCGTCATCTGGCCACATGGCCGACCAGCTCTGAACCAATTCCTCAACCACATCAATTCCATATACCCAGCCATCAAATTCACCATGGAGGTGGAAAAGGATGGCAAGTTATGATTCTTGGATGTTTTAATTGAAATCAGACCAGATGGCTCAATGGGACACCCTGACTGCAGGAAAGCCACCCATATGCATGCATACCTAATACCCCACTCCCACCACCATCCATACCAGAATAATTCCCTCATCAAAACTCTACACCATAGAGCTCGATGTATTTTCGACCATCATCACCTAGCCAGTGAACTGCAACACGTACACCAACCTCTCAAGATGAATGGATATTCAGACCACACAATCCGTAAAGCTATCACCCCAACCGTTGGGGTGATAGCTTTATCACGAGTCCATCCATGGTCGGAGTGGATGGACTCGTCCGTCTGAACGGGGCTCGTAGCTGTCCGTGGTGCTGAAGTGGAAGGTAAGAATCCACACGTTTTTTTTCACCATACAACATTGTGATATAACATTGATGTAGTTTATATTTTAGTTTTTATTGGTTTACTGTATGGTATTCGTTATATAGTGTAGTGTATACCCAGTTAATGTTGATAGCTCAGCTTATTGAATAATATATTGAGTACATTTATTATATTGATGTAATTTAGAATTAGGTTTTTCACATCGGTTTACTATATGACAGTTGAGTTGTTGCAGCCCCCTTTGGGGTCCATGTACGAGGTGCCTCTGTGCATGTGTAGGCTTTGACTTTAACATCTATTTCTGTGACCAGTCACAAGCTAATACCTTAGCTATTTCAATGCTAAATTACTAGTTGCCTCTGTGGATGTGTAGATTTTGACTTTAAAATGGGCATTTCTGTGACCAGTCACAAGCTAATCCCTCAGCTATTTGCACAAGCTAATCCCTTAGCTATTTCAATAATAAATTACTAGTTGCCTCTGTGGATGTATAGGTTTTGACTTTAACATGGCCATTTCCGTGACCAGTCACAAGCTAATCCCTCAGCTATTTGATATGTAAACACCCTTTGTCAAGGTACCTCACTTCTCCCAACCAGCTTAAAGTCGCTATGAATCTTAACAGCGTTCATTGAAGCTCTTTCGTCCCGACAGGTCTGTTCCTTTCACCTGAAGATGGCTGCTTGCGTTGTGGCCGAAACGTCGTGAGAATTTTATTGTGTTATTTTATTATTTTATTCTCATTCTACGTGACTTTACCGAAAGAACCAAAGAAGATTAATCCTTGCAGTCACGAAAGCTTTAAATCGAGGTTTAATTTAGTTAAGTCGTTTACATATCTGGCAGCAATGTTTCTTTATGAGCATTATAGACTGCAGCGTTGATGTTTTCAAAATACTTTTGGCAGGCTTATGTCCAATAAACTGACATTTCAAGAACATTCAAGTAACCTATATTCTGTTCCCTCTTCATTATCCTTACTCTTCTCGAAAAACTTCACTTCAGGAAGCCACTACCTCGCTAACTGCCTGGGCCGATGTCCCCCTCTCCCTTCAGGGCACACTTAAACAGGGCAGACATAATCTAAATGATTCTCCCCAAAATTCTGTACCTCCTGAGGATGGTGCCTCCACAAATCCCGAGGGCCTTCTTCAGGACACGGTATTTCTGAATTTCCTCCTTTAATATGGAATAATAAGCTCATGCGCATACACTATCCCTCCTTTACATTACCAGTGGATCAAGGCGGGTTGGCTTTCCCAGATTTCTGGAAATACCAAAGGGCAGTGAGCCTATAGAATGTGAAGTGCTGGCTTGACCCAACGAAACAGGGAATCGCCAAGAACTGGGAGGGAGGAATCGGTAAAACCGTGCTGACTGGAGGGGTTCACCCCTTGCTATACATATGGGGCCAACCTGTCTCTTAAAGTAAGATGGAAGAGTTTGGCCTGGAAAGGGTTGATCCGCAGACAGGAGGGTGCTGTCTATTCATGGGGTGCCAACCACCTATAATAAATATCCCTCACTCCCAATTTTTCAGATACCCCCCAGATCAGAGATGCGATTACGAAATCCCTCAACAAGAATCTGGACATGTTGGTCCATCTAACAATTAGCTGGTTGGAAACACCAAGGGTCAATTAGAGGCTGTCCAATGCCTATCGACTCCAGGGAGGAGAGGGGATTGGTCATCAGACCAGCAACCAAGAAACCGCAGGACAGGTTTGTGCCCAATGACATAACACTGCAGATATGGACACAGATCCGGCGAGCCGCAAAAGCCGGCCCAAGAGCCCTCCCACTTAGACTCATCCAGTTCAAATTCACACACAAAGCATATTTGCCGAATGAGAAAATAGCTAAATTTAATGAGGTCTCACCAGACTGCCCAATATGCTCTCTGGGCACGGTACAAACATATATCCATGCCTGTTGTCTCTGCCAAGATGTTGTGATACTCTACCATGAGATCACATGCTTTTTTAATGATGTGTGTGACACAAACCTCTCCCAGTCGGTAGAAGAGACCCCATGGGGTCTAAAACCTGGCATAGTAACGAGACATCAACATGCCCTGATCTAGGCCTTTTACATTATAGCCAGAAATACTATACTGGTCAAGTGCAAGGACCATGAGCCCCCTTCATGGAAACAGTGGAATAGTACACTCCTCGCACATGCAGCCATGGAACATGTACATAAGTCATAAGTTCAAGGGACAGGAGTTCGAGGCCAGGTGGTCCCCTCTTACTCATAGCTTGAAATGAGCTGTCCAGATTAAAGTGCCGGGAAATAGGGACTGAAAAAGAGGGATACAGCCCCTCAGCAGTTAAATGGGAGTGAAACTCGGAATGGTGGAAGGATAGTATGAAGGCCCATCTTTGATTTTAGGGGACTTCTTTGTCCGTCCCCCCCCCCCCACCCTAGGTCTCTACCATTATGTTTGTTATACTTCCCCTACCCTGTCGTCCCCTCCCCATTGAAATTTCCATCTCCCCCACCCCTCCCCCGACGTGGTGTCCTCACTTGGTTGGGGCAGCGGGGGGCCCCTCTCTTCAAATTTACCTCCCCTCCTTCATATGGTCGCGACTGTCCCCAGGAACGTGTGACGCCCAGCCCTGCGAGCTGCGAGGTGTGCTGTATCGGGCTCTCGCTTTGTTATTATTCCAATAAAAAAAAACCTAACCTCTATTTCGTACTAGCACAGAAATTCACAACAAAATCATGAAATTGTGAAGGAATTACAAAATCACGGGATAATTTATACTGCAATAGGTAATATTGCATCGTAAAAAAAGTTATCGAGTTGATTATTGTTAAATACACCATTTGGACTCTGTATAGCGATTCATACCTCATTGAACAGAATTAAGAGAAATGCATTGGGGCGTATTTGGACATGAGGAGAAAAACTGAGAATAAATAAAAATGTCTGAATTTATCTGTTTGTGTAATCATTATACTTCAATACTTTAGAAATGCTATATAATAATAAAGGTAATTCCTGTGATGAAACTATCTCTGCACTTAAGTAGCGAAACAAGACCATATGTATTCTTGGTTCTTTCGGTAACGTGACTTTACTGAAAGAACCAAGAATATGAATCACTTCAGTCACGAAAGCTTTAAATCAAAATTTAAGACCATATGTAGTGAAACATGACCATAATCAATCATCTCTGCTGTAATTTCCATATTTGTATGTTGATCAATGAGTGCAATTAAATGCGACTTTATCCACTGACAAGCCACTCAAACAATGATAACATGGGATGTCAAAAAGTCAAGTGTTTCTCAAACCTTCAGCAACTAGGCTGATTGCACACAGTTTCAGCTGTTTGTCATAATTAAACTATCTAAACGAGAGCACTGTCGCTGGACATAAGGTACATTACCTATTGCCTAGTTTCCCATATGTGTGGTAACATACCATGTGCACGTAACAAAATATGAAACATTGATTACCATTTATAAACATGAGACCCTTAAATTATGTATCTATGCAACTCTAAAAGACAGTGATTTCCTGCTCAAATGAGTATTCAGGTGATGCTCATCTTCTTCTAAAGAGCCCTAAACCAGTGGTGGAAATTCCTGATTCTAATGGCCAGGGGCAAAGTCTCTCCATAAAACAAACATTGTTGACGTCCCCACAAAGTGGTATAAAATTTTTTTCGACCCATATGAATGATGGGCTAAATGAACTGGACATCTGCGAAAAGGAGCTTTATAGCTCATCGGATTCCTCCAGTATATTTTTATTCTGAACCCCCTAACCAATATTTTAACTCGCAACCTTTCTATTGTGAGCCACTCGCTCCACCAATGAGCGATCTGGCCACTTTTTTATATTTGCAGCTGCTATAGATATCCGTAGGTAATAGACGTGACTAAACTTTGGACTTGTTTTGTTGGAATGCTGGTGAGCTATTCCGCCTCAGTTGAGTGTTTGTATAAGTGAGATGTATGGGAATTAAATTGTTTAGAACGCCAGATAACCTATATGTGCAGAAGAGAGATGTGTTTTTTTGGAAGGTAAGCTGGAAAAATGAACTGCCACACATTTAAAATAATAATTGGCAAAAAATATGGATCACTCTGAATTCAAGCAAAAATATGTACAGCATAGGCTATCATCCTCTCTGCTACAGCAGAAAATAACTTCTTCCTTATATGTTGCCACGCACCTCTTGCAGATAAGCACATTTTCCTGCTGCCTGTCACACGGCAGCCAAGGCACATTATAAGATAGCCTCTGTGCCAATTTCTTTCGTTCTCTGTCAGGATCAGAGGGAAGAACGGCTTTCTCTGTCACGTACGCTGAATCCTTGCTGTCGTGTTCTATGCGTGTCAGTGCGGTACCTTCGTAACTAAATAACCAAATTAAGCTAATCCGTAGTTGTTTTGGGTTAGGCACAGTTATAATGCAAACTTATTGTCATTAACCCTCCCACCGTTGTACTGTATAGCATTGTCACGTTTACAAATATATGATTCATACATACCGAAGCACTGATCCGATTCTGTCCAATAAAGCGCACTGGTGGCTTAAGAATAGGCATTTTATTGTTCCCGTTTCCTTAAGTATATACTAAGAGTAACATAAACTCCACCGAACAATTTTCAAAAATAAAACTTCTGTTATTATTTTTTTTCGTCAAGCAATGCATATTCATGCCCACATGTTCCTCATGGTCATTTTGGAAGAGAAGATACACTTTCACCGGAAAAGCTTAGTTTATGTTGATTCAGTTATAAAGCCAAATAACTGACAATGTATGGTATGTTTTACTGGTATGAAAAAATATACCTCATAAAATTTGGTAGCATATTTATTTTATTATATAAACAGTTATTGCTTCAATAAACATATACAATCAATAGCAGGTAAATGACATACAAACAAGTCTCACAACGTTTTGGCTGATTGACTTCAGTTTGATTAACATTGTTTACGCATTTTTTTACACTCTTTACACTTCATACTGTTCTTCTTGTTTTCTTAATATGCTTTTCTCATAATTAAAGGTCATACAGAAGCGACAGACGGCTGTTATCTTGTAGATACATATATTGGCTATGTCCTGAGCTGTCTGGCATATGTTTGAAGGATTTTTAATGAGGAAAACGGATTTTAGAGTAGTTTTCAGGAGCATTGCCACAGAGCTCTAGTGATGCCAGTGCACGGATATTGTAATAAAACATATGGGAGCGACATGATTAGAATGCATTTATGGAACACTTGGACCAGAACACAAATGTGTTTATTTCTTAGAAACTAAGTTTCAAACTCGTAACGCCTATTTGTATATCCACTGCAAGCAAAATATGCTTGTATTTTTGTTGGGTATGATTTCCTCTTGTAAGTATATTACAACTAGCCTTTTGCCCGTCCAAGGACAGGTGTATTGCAGTAAAAAGGATATCGCGACGTGATTTTCATTGCATTAATGCGTGCGCAATTTGTGAGGGCAGACCTATTTCATTTTAAGGTTACAATCCCTTGTTCATCATGACGTCCTTTTTACGTTGATTTCTCAATAGCGTTACATAGTTCGCGTCACATGAGGGTTCTGCCTTTGTAGTGAGGGGTGTAAGTTGACACCGAGGAGGGGAGCGACATGATTAGAATGCAAGTTGCGGCTGACGTCAGCCGCAAACTATAATGAATGGTTGGGGGTGGGGGTGTCCATTTGGAGGACGTCACCTTATGATTATTAATGAGGGGAGCTGTTCGATGTAAAGTTACGTCACCTGCTCATGATTATTTATTAATGAGGGCGGAGGGTGCTTCATGTGGAGTGACATCACCTGCTCGTGATTATTGAGGGGGGTTGGTCGACGTGGAGTAACATCACGAGCGCTGCACACAGACATTCTTGGCTCATTATAGTAGGTAATAATAATGGAGGGAGGGGGTGGCTATTTAGAGGACGTCACCTGCTCATGAATATTAATGAGGGGGGCTGTTCGATGTGGAGTGACATCACGAGCGTTAAGGACAGACATTCCTGGGTGATCATAGTAGGTCTTATATGTTAGATTCTCAAGGTATAATCTTAAATTTGATTGATAGCTCGAAACTGCTTTTTGTGTTTAGCTTGAACTGCTTTTTATGTTTAGATTGTTGTCCTTCCCCCACACCTCCAATAAGCATGGTTGGCTACGTACGGTGCAAAATAAGTTCAACATACATACAAATATGATAATTCTCAGCATTTGTCAATTCATTGATGGCTGAAGGTCTCCTCCACGTTACATCAGTTGTATGATATTTCACCACGCCAGACAATGATGGTTGGTGAAGGGGCTGCACAGGAGCGGTTGAGATATCATTAGCCACTGTTGTTAGCTCTGGTTGGGAATTTAGACTTAGGTCACCAGGTTCATAATGCAGTGCACTAACTACTGTATCACTGCTTTCCCGTTTTACTGTGTGATATAAAGACAATACCTTATTTCAAGATAAAAAGGAAAATAACTTTTTTCAAGATTTAATCACCCACATATTAAAAATCAGATTCCAGTCCCAAATGTGTTCATTCTCCCAGTACTACACAGTCCTAATTATACAAAGTTCACCTCTGGGTTTCATACATTACCTCTTGTTTACAAAATGAAAATGTGGCTTTTTTATTTTGGTCGTTGGTGTCAGCGTCCAGTTTGGTTCCTCGTGACGTCACCTGTGGATGCTTGCAACTGCTTCCAAAAAGCACTTTTTACCAAGGTATAAAGCCCCAATTTAAAACACCAATGTGCAGGGCAGCACAGGATTAATGTGGGCAAAACATATCAAATTGTTACCGATTTCATCCACAGATGCATTTCCAATGAAATTACTGTATTGAACAAAAAGAGCAAGCAATTTTAAATTACAGTTTTGCAATTAAAATCGTTCACATAGTCATGAATCATGTATCGGAACATGAATTAACTAACTATATGCAATGCTGAAAAATAAGGTACTTCAAAACGGTAAAGTACTCTCACATAGGAGGTTTGTTTTTACAGAATGATTGGCTTTCAAAATGTATTTTTTTTTACCAAGGTACAGAGTAATGGGATTGTTGTTCCATTATAATAAGTGTATGGGATGTTTGGTCAATTAATTCCACGAATCGACTGAAACTCATAATCGACTAATTTATGTGGTTGACGACCCAGGCCCCTTTAAATAGCGACCACCCCTACATCTTGTATCCTGAAGCTAGAAACCCACCGGCAAGCCACACACAACGTGATGTCGATCACATCACCTGGCCCCTTATGGCAATTCCCATCCAGCAACACACATTGGAACAGCAGTGATACTTTTTTTCTCTCCAAACTATTTTGATGTTATTTTCATGTTGAGCAATCGAACCGATAACCGCCATGGTTATTACTTTTTTATTAATTGGATAGCCCAGCCCTGATAAATAATCAAAAGGCAAAGAATTAGCTATAATTTTTCAGAACTCCTGCATTATGCTGTGCCGCCACAGCCAGATGCTACACTAAATGATAACTTTGCACCAGGTTATGAAATGCGCCAGAAAGTAAGACACACCCCATATTAAACTAAACTACATTTATTTTAATTTTACCAGGTATGGCTCACTGAGCTATCTCACTCTTTTTCAGAAGCAACATAGGTCACAAAATGATAGCTCAACGAAGTGTCTTGCCACGTGGAAATTTATAGCAGCCAAATACTCTCAAAGCATGTTTATAAATGTGGAGGGAAAAACCGGAGGACTGAGAATAATGCAGGCCACCATGGCGAGAACATGTAAACTCCAAATATACAGTTGTCAGGGTCGGGATAGAACCCACAACCTCCTGCATACCAGGCAAGGCAGTTAACATCTCGCCATCACAGTGCCCAGTGTCAATAAAGTTATACAAATCTGGTCACACTCACTCCTGCTAGATTATAAGACGCGGAATATGAAATACGAGTCTGCTGTGATTTTGCGTTTATATAAGAGAGAAACAAAACAGAGGTCAATTGAATTCAAGCAGATGGAGAGACTTGGGTCCTGTCATCAAAATAGTCACTGCCAAATTCTTGTTTGAGCTTTGACTTGACTCGAATAAGAAGTAATGCAATTACAATTACTGTAATGTCATACAATGCTCATTGGGGAAAACTGCAACTTTCACTTAGCAGCTTAGGGGTGAAGCTTTGATTCAATTAGGGGTACAGATAACATATTCTTGGTCTCAGAGGTCAAGATATATTTATTTACATTGATGCCATCAGCTTAAATGAAAAAAGAGAGACAGATACATCACATCATATTAGCATCATATTTTGGCAGAAACCAAAGCTGACACAATTATACGTGTAATTTAAGTTATAAAAAACATGCCGTGTATTAAATAATGTAACTATTGGGATTTCATGTAAACTTCACAATCACTATCACTTCCACAGGACTCGTACACATTGCACTCTGATTTACTTTGCATAGTGTCAAGTTTTACATGGAGTATATGATACTTTGCATTTCTGAATCCGGTGCATCATTATCATCAGCAGCCATGGTCAATCCACTGCTGGATGAACGCTTCCTCAAGTCTCTCCTATCTCTCATGATCCAAAGATGTAATAATCCTCCTCGCCTCTGCAAGTGCTGATTTCACTGCTCCGTCTACCCAGTGGACGTTTTCATGGATGTGTTGCGTTCCCTGGCCGCCAATAAGTAATTATTCTTCACGATACAGTGAGGGAAAAAAATATTTGATCCCCTGCTGATTTTGTACGTTTGCCCACTGACAAAGAAATGATCAGTCTATAATTGTAATGGTAGGCTTATTTGAACAGTGAGAGACAGAATAACAACAAAATCCAGAAAAACGCATGTCAAAAATGTTATAAATTGATTTGCATTTTTATGAGGGAAATACATATTTGACCCCTCTGCAAAATTTCGTTTCAAGACGTTTCTTGTAGTTGGCCACCAGGTTTGCACACATCTAAGGAGGGATTTTGTCCCACTCCTCTTTGCAGATCTTCTCCAAGTCATTAAGGTTTCGAGGCTGACGTTTGGCAAATCGAACCTTTAGCTCCCTCCACAGGTTTTCTATGGGATTAAGGTCTGGAGACTGGCTAGGCCACTCCAGGACCTTAATGTGCTTCTTCTTAAGCCACTCCATTGTTGCCTTGGCAGTGTGTTTTGGGTCATTGTCATGCTGGAATACCCATCCACAACCCATTTTCAATGCCCTGGCTGAGAGAAGGAGGTTCTCACCCAAGATTTGACGGTACATGGCCCCGTCCATCGTCCCTTTGATGCGGTGAAGTTGTCCTGTCCCCTTAGCAGAAAAACACCCCCAAAACATAATGTTTCCACCTCCATGTTTGACGGTGGGGATGGTGTTCTTGGGGTCATAGGCAGCATTCCTCCTCCTCCAAACACGGCGAGTTGAGTTGATGCCAAAGAACTCCATTTTGGTCTCATCTGGCCACAACATTTTCAAACAGTTGTCCTCTGAATCATTCAGATGTTCATTGGCAAACTTCAGACTGGCATGTGTATGTGCTTTCTTGAGCAGGGGGACCTTGCGGGCGCTGCAGGATTTCAGTCCTTTATGGCGTAGTGTGTTACCAATTGTTTTATTGGTGACTATGGTCCCAGCTGCCTTAAGATCATTGACAAGATCCTCCCGTGTAGTTCTGGGCTGATTCCTCACCGTTCTCATGATCATTGCAACTCCACGAGGTGAGATCTTGCACGGAGCCCCAGGCCGAGGGAGATTGACAGTTCTTTTGTGTTTCTTCTATTTGCGAATAGTCGCACCAACTGTTGTCACCTTCCCACCAAGCTGCTTGGCAATGGTCTTGTAGCCCATTCCAGCCTTGTGATTGATTGCTTCTGTGGACAGGTGTCTTTAATACAGGTAACAAGCTGAGATTAGGAGCACTCCCTTTAAGAGTGTGCTCCTAATCTCAGCTCGTTACCTGTATAAAAGACACCTGGGAGCCAGAAATCTTTCTGATTGAGAGGGGGTCAAATACTTATTTCCCTCATAAAAATGCAAATCAATTTATAACATTTTTGACATGCGTTTTTCTGGATTTTCTTGTTGTTATTGTCTCTCACTGTTCAAATAAACCTACCATTAAAATTATAGACTGATCATTTCTTTGTCAGTGGGCAAACGAACAAAATCAGCAGGGGATCAAATACTTTTTTCCCTCACTGTATACAGTGTACATTTTGATTTGTATGTGTAGTGGACACCTACGTGCTATCTTCCAATGGATCGTGATGATGGTGATGATGAAATGTGCAAATATTACAAAACTTGGCTTTTTGCTGTTAGGAATATATGGTCAATCAATCAATCTGTATTTAATGTGCCAATATCGCCCTCAATAAAGTAGGCATCGGTGCACATTAAGTGACATAGTGCTGACTGTTGTACAGCAGCTGCAACTGCAGGTGGGCACTTAGCGCACACGTCATTGAGCATATACACGGGTGTGCCGGCAGGGCGGAGGAACTGGGGCAAGGTGACGGTAGACCTCGTGTGGAAGCCCCTGGAACCCTCTGGGATTCGAGAAGGGAGACGCGGCTAGGGCGGAGCCAATCTGCGCCGAAGGGAATATAAACAGCGGAGAGCGAGAACTCCGGGTTTCCGGTTCTGGGATTGGACTCATCTCATCGTCGCTGTCGTCTTCACGGCCCTCGTCACTGCCCTCGTTGCTGCCGGCTTCGCCCGATCATTGCACGGCCGGACAGTAGTTTGCTGTCCCGGTCGAAGCCATCGGTACAACGTGGCAGGGTCTTGTCTGGGACGGGTAATGCGGCAGTGTGGTCGTGAGAGAGAGGGGACCCTAGTGGTGGCATGAACTCAGCAACAATAAAAGGGGAGGACGGTGCCTCCTGCGACTACCTCGTCTCCAACTGTGTGTGTGTGTGCGAAGCACGACACCCGCATGCACAAACAAGCCTCGAGCGAGAAGGAAGAAGAGACACGACACTACACACATTACAATGGAACAGGGACGGGACAGAGGGCATACAAGCAACAAGGAGCTGGGCGACTTTGGCCGTATGCACTGAAATAACCAATGAATGTATTCCATATGCACTGTTTACAGTGGTGTGCACATAAGTGTCCTTGATACCAAGTTTTAAATTTAACCGAGGTCTCTGTTCCTCTTTTAATTTCGAGTGCTCTGTGCTCAATTTCCTTTGACAGCTAATATTTTTTTCATGCCAGAATCTTGCATCAAGAAAATATTGCACAAACCTACAGTAAATCATGAGTAGAAATGTTATCTTCAGTATGGTTCGCTGAAATTCACAATTGAAATGTATCTGCATTTTATTTGGAGATTAAATTACATTTACACCAATAAATGTTTCCGGGATAATATCAAAATGACATTCGCTGGCATTTCCAGCATTCCTACAACTCAAATTCTTTGATATTTGCCAAATGACAATGTGAATAATGTTTTGCATTCTAAAAAATATAAAATCGTGACTGCTGTCATATGCGATACACGTTATACTTTTTTTACATATGCATTAATAATGCTTAAACGAGAAAGTATTTAATTGGTTGTATAGCATATGGCTTTTTGGAGATAATTAGCATAGTTTCATATTTAACGTAAAACTTTGTATGAAGGATACAAACACATTTTTGGAAGTAAAAAAATGCTATAACATCACACGTAATTTTATATACGTATATACTTTTAAGTGCTTTTATGTAAATAGCATGAATTAATTGGGATTGGAATGTATAGTTTGGATTTTATGGCCACAATCTCAACATGAATCCTATTCTGAGCTGATTGAATTCAATCTGTGTTTTCTCAGATCAATTCACTTCAAGGTAAAATGCAATCCCCATAATATTATTGTGATAAGATTTTAACAACTGTGTAAAGGGGCTCCGGTCGCATGAGTCTTGGACTTCGTCCCTGTTAAATCTTCCACGCAGCACGTCACACATTAGGGAATTACTCCATTCAGGCGCCACAAACAACCTTCTATCTCTCCTTTTATTCCCTTCCTCAACCTTTCTGGAACTTTCCATAACTTTCCACATATCTCGTTAATTTATCGTAATGATCTCCCGACCGACCCCTCATTTCCATCAAGTAGTTTTCCCTGACGACAAATCCGATTTGAATGTTGTCCACCTTCAAATCCGATTGGGCGTGCCCAACGTCGGCTCCCCGTCACGGCTCCTCGCCAATCATAGGTGGGCGTGCTTTTCGAACTCAAGAGCGGTTAGACACTGTGAGTATATTTTCTTTTATTTCCAAATAGGGATTGCCTCTCGGCATGCCTTACAACTACGTAAGAACGTGTAATGGAGTACCGTATAATATAACATCAATTTTATTGTGAACATCTGTAGTGTGATGAAAACAAAAATAGTGTTCTACAGAACCTTAAATATGTTAAAAGTCATCCCAAATGGCAAGTGCTACTCTCATGTCAGGAAAGATGCCCTGGTCTGTTGAGATATTAGGACCTGTGTCTGAATACCAGATACAGAATGCTTTATAATACAATTTCCTTGCATAAAAACTATAAAACATTTAACGTAAAATGAACAATACAATGCATTATTTTACAGCCCTTTGTCAATCCACTGCTAGATGAATGCCTCTTCATATCATGTTGGTTAAGTGAGCTGTTTGACCATACTTCACTGTGCTGGTTAGTGGAGGTTGGTGAAGGGGTGGTCCAGGACCAGGTCAGATATCACTTTCCACTGATGTTGGCCATGGCTGGGAATCAAACTCAGGTGACTGGGTTCTTAGTACAGTGCGCTAACTTATGCACCACTGCCCCACCCCAATATTGTTTTACTGTTGAAAACATTACTAAATTAAACCATATTCCATGAGCAGGATTTGACCACTGGAATTTCTAAGTAAAAAAATATGCTCTCGCTGATGGGGACAATGTTTTGCCAGCTTAAGGATTTGTAGATTTGTAGAACACTTTTTTGTGCTATCGATTTGTGTGAATGGGTTACATTCTTATCCACAGTAAGCCAGATAATCCTACCCAAACTGATCATTAGCTCTGCAGCATTAAACTATAGCGTACTGATAATTAATATAATGCAGCAGAATGGAAGGTGGTGTACATTGGCATGTTTTATACTCAAGAGTAAACTGAATAATAGTTGAATTAATAATCTTTCCAGTTAATTATATAATTTGTGAATAATGGTGCATATTAAAATCTCAATAGAAACCCTGAAATTGTATTACTAAAATGAAAACTTTTTTGTAATATATAAATTTGCTCATTGTTATAAATGCCTACATATAGCAGAAGGAAAATGCAGGGATGCATCAGTAACGAGATGTTATCTTTCTCACCTGCTATGCAGGAGGTTTTCGGTTCGAACCTGATGAAGCCTGTATATTTGGAGGTTGCATATTCTCTCTCCCTGTGGTCATGTGCATTTTTATTCTGGTCCTCCCGTTTTACTCTTCACATATATGTCGCTTCGATGAACTTTCATATATGACCAGGTCACCTCTGAAAAAAGAGCTCATAGCTCAGTCGGCTTTGACAACGATAGCTATAATGGTGACATGTTTTAAAAAAATCTCACCCCTTTTTCATAGTTTATGGAAATACATCCAATAAGAATAATGTCAATCCATTGCCTCTATTGTAATCTACAGCCAAATCAGCTGAGTCAAAGGCAGAGCTGGACAGCTTCTCAATTGCAAGAGGCTCCCCCTTTGTCTACGGCATGGTTCAATAGTTTATTGGCATATTTTTATCAGGATACGATCTGTCCCAACATCTGTTACATACGTGTTTGATGGAATTCGAAGACATTTTCAAAGGAAAAACGGTGAATATTATCATCTGTTAAAAATTGTTATCATAACATAAGCATACACAAAAAAAGTAAACTGGTGATTTGAAGTTTGATAATCCCCAAATGTCTGCTAATGCTCAAGGGCTATTAACCAAAATAAACAAAGCTTCAATATGTGCTGACATGTCTTACATGTTTTAAATAATATACCTATCCAATTAATAATATGCAGACACATGTAATGTACGCTTGTTGTTTTCACTACATTGGTGTGTATTACCAAAAGTGAAATGCTAATTGCAAATTAGATTCAAAAGAATAATCATTTTCTCAATTAAAACTGGGATTGACAAGGTGTTGCTTGTAAATTAAATACAAATACACTTATTTAAAACGAATATTAGGATACCTGAAGCCATGCGTATCATTGCAATAAGTCTTAGTATGCTATATGTCACGTCTACTTACTGAAGTGACACAAATCCCCGTGTCAAAACTGATGTGATGCAATTCTGGGAATATGGCCATTATGATTGGTGTATGTATATGCAATATACACCATGAGATACATTTACAAGGATATTGATTCAGCTGTGATATGAAACAGCCCCTTTGCAAAAAGTGACAATGAGTAGAAATGTTAGGAAATTGCATATGTTAGGAAAACGGTAAAAGGATTCTTAGTGGAAATACACAGGATGGAAGTTTGGAGAATCCAATAAGAATTCTAAAAATTGATTTTCATTTCACGTGCAACGAGTGTGTGTCCTCGTAACAATAATAATAGCTGCCGCACGTGCAGTTGTTAGCATTCTGGATTGTTGCTCTTAATAGTTTTAAACGATTTGATAGTAGTCATAATGAACACGTAATTTGCTTTCCACTTTACAAAATACAACACCAATTAGCAATTCTACATACACCACTGCAATTAAACACTAACTATTACTCGTAAAAGATCGTTTAACCTAACAATAAGTGTGCAATTTCCTAACAATATTTTACATGGATGTGGTTTTCTATAGCCTTGAACAAAGGGAGAATATGTCAGGATGACATTTCTCTAGCCAGTCACAGAATCATTCAGAATAAAGTTTTTTTTTGGGTTAGATCGCATAAATATAAATGCGCCGTTAACCCACCACCACCCTACACAGCCAATTAGTAAGGTTTATTACATAAACAAAATATCCCAATTATTTACTACTTCAGCACACTGGTGTGTGGGAGAGTAAACCCACAACATTTACAATTTGAGCACGATGTTTTTCTGGAATCAAATGATTTGCAGGAATTCTCTTCCTGCTTCCTGTCTTAAAGAGAGCAAGATCCCGTCATCACCGTGAGCGTATCACTTGTGGGTTAACGACACATTTATAATTACGTGATCTAACCCCCCAAAAAAAACATTTTTCATGAACAATATTTGTCGCAAAAGCCTACGTGTTAAAGTACATACTCATTTTACACAATTTCACCAATGGATATGAGTTTATTTTTTTGTTGCTTCATCCCATGACAAGTCAAGAGGCCACAATGGCGATTGCTATTGATGCCACCACCACACCTCGTTGTGTCCAGGTACTACATGCCATAGCTATTAAAAAGTGAACACCCAACTATCAAGGTCCAATTTGTACATGCTCGCAATGACATGAAGTATTTCCCTCTTAATTGCCACGTTAATGCCTGTATCTGTACCCAGCCACACTCAAGTGTGAGGAGGACTGATGTGTGAAATTGATGAGTAGGGGCGTCAGACTGGCCGTTCTCTGTATGAGTTGTATAGTTGAATCGATTGGCGGTAGCCCGGGTCACCGCAAAATATTGGTGGGCCGGGCATAGTTTGAGGTTTTTTTCTGGGAGCATCGCTGGTACTACCCTGTCCTGCCGCAGGGCGACGCTGGGAGCGATGATGACGACGATGTCGATCCCGCCAGCACGACCGTGAACGCCGGCCGTACCAAGAGAGCGCCTGGTGCGCCATTGCCTCCAAGTGGTCTCGCTCCCAAAGACAAGAGGGTGGCCGCCCCCGTAAGAAGCAGAACGTGATGGGGAATGACCAGACCAGCATCCTGATGTACTTTCAAAACAAGCAACGCACAAATCCCCAGCAGCCCCCCTTTTTTCTAGGTGTTTTGCGTGTGTTTTTTATTTCCATATTTGGCGTGTGTATCGGGCTCAGTAACATCTCCCGTCTTCATAGGTCTTCTGGTTTCGGAGTTATGAAGGTTTTGGCACCCCAGGGTCATGATGGTGACCCGGGTCACCGCCAATTGATTCAGTTGCGGGCAGATGGAAGTGCCTGATGTGGAATGTCTGGTGGATTTCTTACCTGGAGGAACGCAAATTAGTACATTTGATATTTTCTAATTTTCATGCCCAAAAGATCCGTGGATTATTGCAGTGTCATGTTGCACACTCGAAATGAAGGACGTGGGCAGGTGCTCCAAATCGAGGGCAAACACATTTATTGTGGTTAATCTGTAAAATGCAACAACACGTGTGTCACACGCAGAAATCTTCACCGAGTCGCCATTAACCACGTAACTGGTGTACACGTCCGGTTTCATCAATAACGGTTTTCTCTTAAACCCAATTCTACTACTGATAAACCATCTTTGTCTTTGACAATAGCATTTGCACATCACTATTCTAATATTACTTTAATACTAAGCTGTATGTCTATCTATACCATCTACTTATAATATTGTGATAAAATTGTGTACATTATACGTACTAAATTATTATTTAAAGCTTTCGTGACTGCAGTGATTCATATTCTTGGTTCTTTCGGTAAAGTTACGTTGAAGGGAAACAATAAAATACTAAAATATATATAAAACAATAAAATTCTCACGATGTTTCGACTGCAACACAAGCAGTCATCATCAGGTGTGAAAACCAACGGCAAGAACATTTGACTGGTGTACACGTCCGGTTAATCATTAACCCTGCCAGCCCCCCACAGGCCCAAATCAGTCATCACATGCTGGTGTACACACGTGTATTGATGTACTGTACAGCACATAAGGACTTATTAAAAGAGTGGTCCATTCCTAATGTGCTACAGTCACTATCAGAACACGATACACGTGCAGAATATGTGACTTTCACACGAAATGCACGGAACTTGTGATTTCTGCGCACTATTCAATATCCCACCCATCTCACCTCAACCTCCTCCCATTTATTTTGAGGATATTTCTTTGCCACGTTCTCTTACAAAGTCTCAAGTGCCTTGCCCTATCTTTCCCAAAATTCTTAGCAACCTCATCATGCACCTGCATACAAATATTAGAATAATATTTTCTAGCTGTTAACATCCTGGAGCTTGGTCCATTATGTTTGTGTTTAGTTTATTTTCCTTCCCCCACACCTCCGAATAGTGCAATTGGCTGCATAGCCGATTCGCTGCCTATATTGACCAATTCGTCCAATTGCAATTCATGAGTGGCTTTTCCCATTTCCATCACTTGGCGGGCCAATGTAGCATGTTCCAGAGGGCTCGGCTAGACAAGGGCACAGCTGAGAGCACGGTCAACATAGTGGCAGCACATCTGGCGCATTTCATGATCGTTTCACCTCATTTTCTCTGCCATTATGTGGCAGGATAATTCTACAAAAATAATGGCAGCCTGACTCTGCCAAAAAGGAAATGGCTGCGACATAAATAAGCAGATTCTGCCAGAAATGGGGTCTGCCACGTCTCTGGTGTATCTGTCCCATACAGCCCATGAAAATACACACGTTCAGTACATACATACACCACCTCCCCATCAGCAGGCAGTGAGGAATTGTAGCGGCAGTTGCCTATGCCTCCACCAAACATGAAAATCGGAGGAGGGATGCGTACAGGGCTGATGAGCCCTTTGAGATAGGGTTATCTTATTCGGTGACTAATGCCTGAGTGGATCATCACTCTAGTACTCGAGAGGGGAGAAATGGAAGACATTGACCATATCAGCTCAATAATAACAGTTTGAGGTAATTCAATGTATCTGCATTCCATGGACTAGTAATCACCAACATGCATCATAAGTGCATCCACACAACGTGTTTGGTGCATGCCAGATCTAATTAGCATGGTTGGCTACATACGGTGCGAAAGAAGTTCAACATGCATGTCGTGGAGCAACATCAAATCCAAGCCAATGTGCTTGATGCGAGGGGTTATTGGAAAACTGCACACACACTAGATACATACAATTGTAGAGCTGATCTGTCCACTGAGACCTCGGCTTGTCATCAATAACATGTGCCAACCATTCTTCAACTGTGCTGGTGAGCCTCCACCTAGGACCCCATTCAAATCCACAATAGCCCGGTCTGGTTTAGCTGTTGGAATTTGTAAGCCAGAAGGCTTGTGAAGGACACCACTGGGCTGTTGGAGTCAGCCACCCTCCAGAAGCAGCAGTGGACAAAAGAGAGATGCTTACAATGATGAGCAGACCACTGGGGAGCTAAGACACAGCAAAGTGGCAGAGTGGGGAGTTAAGTTAATGCATCTGCCAGTCACCTTAGTCAGTTATCCCTTAACACCTGGGTCCTTTGACCTCCAGTCAGTGAGTGTTTAACACTTGACCTCCAGTCAGTGAGTGTTTAACACTTCACGTGACCTTGAAGTACACCTAACCTGGTACAGAGACAAGAGCTGTGGTTATGCGACTGTCACTTCGTGGTGAATGGAAATAATTGTATCACCGTCATTAGTAGCGTTGGGCACACACATTATTAGTAGCGTGATGCACACACACATTGAACAAATTTTACTCAATATTGCAGTTCGTAAAAATGAATGAAGCAATATATACAAAACAGTGTTGTTAGCTACAATATTACAGAGAAGGTGCACCATTTAATTTAGTTTTCAGTGGTTATTATTAACAACGTGCTTGTTTACCCACGAAAGCCTCACTGAGTCTCACGACTTTTTCAGGAAGGTCCTCCAAATGTTGTTTCTGTTGTGAGTGATATTGCTGCTGGTTGTAAACCCAGAGTATTTGCAGGTAATGTTTCAGCATTGGGATGTTTGGTTAATACCAGTTGCATGGTATTTTTTTCGCTTTGGAAGTAAAATATAAAACCCCATACATCTCTGAAAAAGAGATTTGTAGCTCATCGGATACCTGCAGTATAAATAAATATTCTGATTCTGAAACCCAGTCCCTTCTTCCTGTGAGGTACTTGTGCTACCACTGCATCACCCTGTCACCCAGTGTTGCATTTGCAGAGGGAAGCGATTGTGAGTTGTCATGGCACGACCAACGTCAAGAGCATTGGCCATGATGGTGTGTGACCTGAAAGCCTGAGATGGGGGCAGAAGAGGTAATATAATTTATATTTATAGAGCACCTTCACTCAAGGCGCTTGACATAGCTTACAAAACGATGACAGAATGCAATGATGTAGTTGTCAGGGGTGTAGAAGGATTGAGGAATGAGTAATACGATAGAGGGTGCTTAGGGATCACAAAAGAGGTGAAGCTTTAAGACAGGAAAGGAAGGAGGTTGTGGAGGGGGGCTGCTTGATCTACAAGGGACGTTTATTCAAGCGGAGGATCGAACACAGGATTAGGCACAAGGAGAAGGAAGGACAGATAGAAGTATGTTGAGTGTTACCTCACATATACATGGGTTTTCTCTGGGTACTCTGGATTCCTCCCACCTGCAAAGCAGTCATTCATGGTATTGGTCAAACAACAATATAAGACCTTTCTGAAAAAAAGTTGAGACTCAGTGATGCATTCATGGGTAACCATTGGCATCATAATTGGCATTAACTCTTGAACTTGACCATGAGGCAATTGCAGCTACATAACTAAAACAGCCTAGTTCATTATAATGCTATTGTCATGTTCCATGCTTGTCCAGGAAATGTCCCCACTCATTGCACAATACATAGTGCCTGCTTATCCAGTAAAAAGCAAGGGAACATTATGTGTTGGTATCATATCTAACATGCTAATATAATGTAACCTGATTCTTTAACATCATCGTATGCAGCCTCGATGCAGACGAAAACTACAGTCCACCAGAGTGCTTAAACTTCATTCTAATTTAAAATTAACACACTTGGAAATCTCATTACTACTGCAATAATAATCCTTACTTGTGTAGTGTTTAAAAAGACTAATAAGCTTCTTAAGAGGCACACTCTATTTATTGTAATTATTTCCTTATACAGTCTTTAACACACACAAAGGAGTATCCGGTCCCCTCACCCGATACCCTAAGGAGGTACAGCCTCCGGACTCAGCGTAACCTACCAACAGGTCTCCTTGATACCTAAGGAGGTAACAGCCTCTTATCTTGGCGGGACTTACACGTCTACCGCTATCCTAGCCAAAGGAGGTACAGCCTCCTAGCTTGGCGGGACTTACACGTCTACCGCTATTCTAGAGTCCTCCGGCTGGGACCTAGGGGAGGCTATCTGACCCACCGCTGGCACAGTGGGTCCTGACCACTGGGTACCCGAGCCTTAGCCCTCAGAAGGGCTGGAAGGCTGGTCCAGGGTCCTAGCTAGTTTGCAGCCCGGGCTTCGGTCTTCGTGTAGGGAGAGAACTCCCCGAGCTCTGTTGGGTCACCCTTCTTATACTCGTTCGTGGCCAGGTAGAACCAATCACACATTCTCACGTGGAACAGTCTGATTGGTTCTTACCAAACCGTGGCTACGATCCACTTCACCTCGTCTGACCCCAACCGTTGTACCCAGAGGTAACGCTGCACTGCCCCTTTGATACCTGGTGGCAATGCAGGTTACCGAACAGTGCGTAGTTAACACCTCTACATCACCCCCTCCTTCGGAAGCTCCAGCTGTCCGGGCTGCAACAATGTGAAACTCCGAAATTATCAACGATGGAAGAATTGTGAGTGTGCCTGACAAACAACAAGAACAATGAAAAAAACCCATATAAATACCCCCCTAAACAACATAACGTATATACAAGGCAATAGAGCAGGCAAGAGAACATCATAGCAAACGGCGAGATTTCGCGCGTGTGTGTTTCGCGGGGCCATCGTAGGGAATGGTAGGCTTCGTCGGCGGCACAAGAGGAGCAGGAGGATGAACAAGAGCGTCAGGTGGGTCTTGAGGCATCTCCACGGGGACACCTGACGCTCCATGTTCCTTTGAGGCCGAACGTGGCTGCCCGGAGCTGTCACTCCCATGTCATCTGAGGGAAGATTGACACGCCTGCGCTGTGGGTTAGGCACCAATGGGGCAACATCTGGCTCATCGGACACGTCACACACTCAGCCTCCGTGTTGTGTGTGCTGTGGAGGGACGCGCGGCGTGACGAAGGGTTTCAACCGAGAGGGGTGAAGGAACCAGCGACACCGTCCCCAGCGAATTTTAATACATTGGGGACGCAGGACCTCAACAACCTCTACCGGACCCCGCCATGGCCTGAGGAGTTTTGCTGACGTGGACACAGGCACCTGGGGGCAGTGAAGCCACGCCCTGTCTCCCGGTGCCCACCGATGCGTGGACGTCCGAGGGTCATGCAGTTTCAAATTCGCTCATTGGCGGGAAGCCGAATTCTCAATGGCAGCCTCCCGTGCCTCGGCCAACTTACGGAGGTTGAATCGCAAGTGGTCAACGAGCTTGGACTTCTGCGGTGGCTGTTTGATCTCCAGCCAAACATCGGTGGGAGGAAAAGCATCCCTGCTGTACATAAAAAAGAACGGGGAAAATCCCGTCGCCGCGTGAGGTGCCATGCGGTACGCGGCGAGGACCCCCGGAACCTGCAAGTCACAATTGAGGTGGGATTCATCGACCTAATGGCATAACATAGCGGTGAGAGTTCTATGCAGGCGCTCCACCATGCCGTCGGTTTGGGGATGGTAGGGCGAAGTGCGCACTTTCTTTGTGCCCAACAGGTGGCACACATCATTCAGCAGGACTCCTGAAAAATGTCTTCCCTGATCGGTCAGCAACCGTTCTGGTGCACCCTTGTCCAGGACGTAGCCCTGAACAAAGGCGTCCACGACGGCTGCTGCCGACTGGTTGGGGAGGGCCCAGGCCATAGGCCACCGTGTAAAATACTCCACCCCAACCAGAAGGTACTTATTACCACGTGGCGTAGTAGGAAAAGGGCCCAAAATGTCGAGAGCCACCAACTCTTTTGTACGAGACACCGAAATGGGTTGCAGGGGTGGACATGCCGGTTTAGCCGGCGGTTTACATTGCGCGCAGTGGGTGCACCCCAGCAGAATGTCAGTTACGTCGCGCAGCATGCCTGGCCAGAAAAATTGCAAACGCAACAACCCAATGGTTTTATGCACACCCAGGTGTAATAAACGCTCGTGCGCTGCCCATACGGCTTTACATCGCAAGGCGGAGGGCACGACGATTTTATGTTGACATAAGTCAGCATCCCAATGCATCAGCAAACCGCATTTCATGACAAATGAATTAAATTTCCCCTGACGCGGAGCCGCATTATTCGCGTGACGACGCAACCGCAACAACAACATGTCGTCGCTCTGGCGCCGACCCCATTCGGCCAAAGTCAGCCCCAGCAAGTCGTCACTGGCCGTTGGATCCGCGTGATCCGACGTCGGCGCTGAGGCGACGGGAAGCGCGGCGGACATCGTTTCGAGGGGCGCGACCTGCGCAGACAGTGGCGGCTTACAACGGCCCGAGCCCAAAAAGCACGCACATTTTTGGGCCGGCGGGAGGCGAGACAACGCATCAGCATTTGTGTGTTGTGCACCCTTATGGTAAGTAACATTGAAATCGTAGTCCTGAAGGACTTCGAGCCGCCGAGAAAGCTGGCCGGACGGTTGGTCAACCCGTAGAGCGTAATGCAATGCCGAATGATCAGAACGCACGGTGAAATGCTGACCATACAGGTATGGCCTGTATTGCTGAAGGAAAAAGACAATGGCCAGCAGCTCGCGTCGGGTAACACAGTACCTCTGTTCAGCAGGGGACAAGACTCTGCTACCATAGGCAACGACCCTTTCAATGCCATTGATCTTTTGAGACAGAACACCCCCAATCCCCATGTTGCTAGCATCGGTGTCCAACGGAAATGGGACAGAAAAATCTGGGTATGCAAGGGACAGTGCCATTACAAGTGCATTCCGCAAGGAGTCGAATGCGGCCTGTTCCGCGTCCCCCTAATGAAACACCATGAAGCAGTTTGGCAATCGTCGCGGAACCAGCAAAAGAAAGGCGGTAGTACGACGCAAACCCAATAAAACTGCAAACATCGCTCGCAGATGTAGGGGTCGGCCATTGGTGAACGCATTTGGTTTTTTCATGGTCGGTAGAGATTCCTGAGCGGCTGATTATGTGGCCCAGATAGCGCACAGACTCCCGCAGAAGGTGACACTTCTGTGGCTTGAATTTTAAGTTAGCGGTCCGCATTTTAAAGAAGACAGCACGCAATCGTTCGATGTGTTCACCGAACGTGCGGCTAAAAACGATGACGTCATTAAGATAAATGAGACATGAATCCTACTGGAGCCCAGCGAGGACCAGCTCAATGAGCCTCTGGAACGTCGCTGGGGCCGAGTGGAGACCCATGGGCAATCTATTAAACTTTAAAAGGCCCTGTAGTGTCCGAAAAGCAGTCTTAGGTTTTGACGCTTCGTCGAGGGAGAGTTGCCAAAACCCCGACAGAAGGTCCAAAGTGGAGAAATAATGCGCTCCTGCCAGGGCATCCAATGACTCGTCCATACGAGGGAGAGGGTAGGCGTCAGCTACCGAAATTTTATTGAGGCGCCGAAAATCAACGCAAAAATGAAGACTGCCATCGTGCTTTTTGACCAGCACTATCGGAGCACCCCAGGGGCTAGTGGAGGGAGAAATGATATCGGCCTCCAGCATGTCATCCACGGCTGATTTAACATGCTGTTTCTCCACTGGGCTAAGCCGAAATGGGTTTTATCTAATTGGGGCAGTGTCACCAGTATCAATGTGGTGACGCAGTAGCTTGGTGCAGCCAATATCAAATTTAGATTTACTGAATTCATCACAAAATTATCGCAGAAGGGTGCGCAATTAATTTGCTGCGAACGAGACAGATCACCTGTGTCTGCGCAGAGCGCGTCCAACCATTCCTCATATGATTTGGAAGGAGGTGGAACCTGTGGCATGTCACGCGCATGTCCCATGACTCCGGTCCCCAATGGCACCGGGGTCGCGTGAGCGAACACAGTTCCTTGCGGAATGACGGTTGTGGACAATCCGACATTCAAAACCTGCAAGAACGGCTCCCTGTCAGCTGCTACGAGGGTCTGTGCAGCCACCAAATCTAACCCCTTAGCAGCTGTGTTTGAAGGTCCCAGCAAAATGCCATGTACCGAGGCATCCGAGTATTTGTGTCCGTGGCGGAATGCGGACTGTGCTAGCGACGAACGCCTGCACCGAGACATTTGGCGTGCGCGGATGTGAGGGTATGGGCAAGAACGCCATCCGTCGACCCGATGGGAGTTCGATGCAGCCTTGATCTACAAGGATCTTAATAGGCATTTTCGCGAGAAAGTCAGTGCCTAACAGAAACGGCACGGCGAGGGAAGAAAAGACCAAAATAGGCCCTGCCAATTTAATGTCACCAATCGAAATTTGTGCATGAATTTGCCCAATAATGCCCAGCGAACTTCCATTAGCGGCGAAACATGGGATAGAAACCCGTTCCAAGGGGCGGCATCACACGGGCAGTATATTATAAATTAAATCAGAAATGATCATAGCCGACGCACCAGTATCGACCAACACATGAAATTCCACACCCTTGATTTATCCGACAACCACGGATGAACCTGCCGTCGCCGTGACTACCCTATGGGCCAACTCAGACCACTGCCCAGGTCCAAGTGGCCATGAAGAACCCCCGGAACACCCCCCATCACACGCCGAATTGCGAGCCTTGCTTATGGTGCGTTGCGGTGTGTATGGTGTGAATGGGGGCCGAACATAAGAAGTATCGCGACTTGCCTGACTGTGCCGCGATGTCGTGGGCGCCCTGTAGTCCTGGCCTCGGGATCCGGAGGAGCGTCGTCGAGGCACACGGCACTCGGAGATGTGGCCTCGTTGGCCACAGTTGAAACACGTGATGTCGCTGCGTGGAGGAGGCCGTCCCCGCTGCTGGTCGTTGCGGCGACCAGCGTGGTCGGATGATCGCCGGCCCGTTGACCTGGTCGCCATGAAGGCCCGGTCGGGGGAGAACTCGGCGTCCCTGCTGGTAGGCTCCGACGTCGAAGCCGAGGTGGCGATGGTCGATTCCGTGTGGAGCAGCAGATGTGCATGGATGCTCCGAGCGGCTCGTAGCGAGCACATACTGTCATCGTCCTCCGCTTGGATGATGATGTGCAGCTCGCGCGCCAGCTCCAGCATTTTCTGGAGAACGATAGCGTCGATGGCCTCGTCGTCCATGCGGGGGTAACCCGCTCTTGCCATCACCAGTAGGGCGGTCTGGAATGCCAATGGAGACTCCTTAGGGCGGCGTCGCCTGTCGTAAAATCGGCTGCGGATGTTGGACGGAGGCCCGTAGACGACGGACATCCGTCGGAGGGCCGATTGAAGAGTCGCCCTTTGTTGCCTGGGGATGGTGAGGAGCGAGGCGAGAGCATTGTCGTGCAGAGTGGCCAGCCCACCATTTTTTGGTGGCTCAGGAGCGACGCTGAACGCCGCCCAGTCGCCCCCTTCAGACGCGAATTCCCAGAAGATGGGCAGGTGCTGTTGGAGGGCGGACGTCATCTCCTCCTCAGCCTGCACCATCTCGAGCCGGAGATCGGTGATTGCCTGGTCGATAGTGTCTACTGTACCCAGTCGGTACAGTGATGACGTGGCGTCCGCTGAGTAACTTGAATTTGCAGCATCGCGCGCTGATGACGCTGCGGGTCGTGATTGGCCCCCAGCGTTCCCAGGATGCCCCTGGCTTCTGCTTCCGGCGGGATCACGTGGTTCCTCGGCGGGAAAGTCAAAATGTCCGACTTGGCCGATGGCGGGAACATCCGCCGGCGGCGGACTCGATCCGCCCACGACCTCCGAGCTGATCTCGTCAAGGATGGAGGCCGAGGCATGCAGAAGTTGGGCAAGATGGCTGTGTGCGGCCCGGAGTCCATCCCCCATGGCAGGAGGAGCGACCGGCTGCTGAACTGGTGGCTGGATGGTTGACGACGCGCCGGCATTTTCAGCGGAGTTGGCGGTTCCCGCAGGTGAGTCAGAGTTTTCTTCGTTCTGACTTCGCACGTGGGCTGAACTTCTTGTTCACATTTTTAACCACTTCTGACTCCAGCTGTAGTGTTTATGAAGACGAATAAACTTCTTAGGAGGCACACTCTGTTTATTGTAATTATTTCCTTATACAGTTCTTAACACACACAGAGGGGTATCCGGTCCCCTCACCCGATACCCTAAGGAGGTACAGCCTCCGGACTCAGCGTAACCTACACACAGGTCTCCTTGATACCTAAGGAGGTACAGCCTCCTATCTTGGCGGGACTTACACGTCTACCGCTATCCTAGCCTAAGGAGGTACAGCCTCCTAGCTTGGCGGGACTTACACGTCTACCGCTATTCTAGAGTCCTCCGGCTGGGACCTAGGGGAGGCTATCTGACCCACCGCTGGCACAGTGGGTCCTGACCACTGGGTACCCGAGCCTTAGCCCTCAGAAGGGCTGGAAGGCTGGTCCAGGGTCCTAGCTAGTCTTCAGCCCGGGCTTCGGTCTTCGTGTAGGGAGAGAACTCCCCAAGCTCTGTTGGGTCACCCTTCTTATACTCGTTCGTGGCCAAATAGAACCAATAACACATTCCGGAATTCACCACAGTCTGATTGGTTCTTACCAAACCGTGGCTACAATCCACTTCACCTCGTCTGACCCCAACCGTTGTACCGAGGTAACGCTGCACTGCCCCTTTGATACCTGGTGGCAATGCAGGTTACCGAACAGTGCGTAGTTAACACCTCTACACTTGTATTCATGCTAACTGTGATTTTTTTCCTGCTTCACCAAATAGTGTAAAAGTATATTTATCTTGCTTCAATGATCCCACAAATCATTACCCTATACATGTATGCACACCCGCATGTTCCAAAAGGGCCCCACAAAGTAAAGTGTTGGTACACGGTGTTACAAAACTTTGTGAAATGACCTTGCGGTATAAAACATTTTCATTACGTAGTGCATATTTTAAAGTGGCCTATCTTTTTACTCACTATTTGTATGCACACAATATCCAACGTGCACTGGTGATCTTTTTGTGTTTGATTTTTTTTCCATAAAGCACGTTTTTTATTATGTTACATTTGCACAACGCCTATCATGCAAGGTGTTGATATGTGCAAATTGTTAAATGTGCATGATATGTTAATGCAAGGTATTATTATACAGTCCATGATAGTATGCGTGTAAGCCATACAATTGAAACAACAAAGCATCACATCATCTCTAAATAAGTTAAGATGTGAAAGCCTAATCAAAGATTCGCGCCCTCTGCAATTCAATGATTTTGCATGATTTGGCATCATTATTCGATCCACGAATTGAATTGGTCCAAACACCGTCATGCATGGGTTTTACCAGCCCATTGAATACAACATATAGGATTTAGAAAATAATCTGTTATTAAACAGATAATTCAATGCACACTGTGCAAGAATATATGTCAATGGATGAATTTATGTATTGTTACATGACTGCTCTTTTATATAATACTGGAAATGCCCGATGCTCTTTGGCATGTGCACTCAAGCAGCTGTTCGCAAGGGCATTGTTTACACATGAGAAGAGCACGTGTGTGCCATTCAAAGCTGTGGCATCCCTCAAGTACAAGCACATCTGTTAAAGTATGGGGTGGCTTTTCATTGCTTTAAATTTATGGTGCATGCTAAAATTCCAGTATACCAAGATGTGACAGCTGCATGTAATGAGTATGCTTTGAGTTTATTAGGTCATCGACTGCAGTCTGCCTATTCATTTCAATTGCTGCTGGGTCATCAATCTCCTCTTACAAGAAATGTACTGTATTGGTTTATGCAACAAAATTGTTATACATTTGTTCATTAAGCAACACTAAATGCCGTTTGCAGTGTGACAGGCATACTGAAAACACAATGAGGTCGAAAAGGCGAGGAATAAAACTTTACCACCTGATTTCCGGAATTCACCAGACAAAGCAATCCACAGCAATAACAGTCTTTTCTGGATTCACAAAAGATGGTTAGAAACAAGTAGGTATCTTGAAAATACATGTATTTCTATATACAACCTCCATTTCCCAAATGTACAATCGGAAACATTCTCAGAGCATTGCACGACAATGCAGCTGCACGTTCAGCAAATGCTACTGCACTGTTGGTGGTTATTTTCATCTGGGGGGAAAAATTATGGGAAATATTTGTTCTGGGATGTTTTATTTATTTTTTAATTACGATGTCAGCAGTAATGATCTTTTCTTTGAATCTGGACGATACATTGGGCTCTTGAAAGGTAAATGTAAATGCATTTGTGTCCGGCATATTTTAATGTGGAAGGTGAATAAACTACTTCCTGATATTGTAACGCTATATTATTTGGCGAGTTCAGCCACAATATGCAGAAACGAACAAAGTAAAACGACATTATTATTTTTTTTCTGAGTCAATGCACACCCGCTGTCCATACCTGCTGCCATTGCTCTATGTCCCGTGTTAAGCCACCAGCTTGTAAACACTGCCAGTAAAGAATTCAATTTAGTGTCAGTGCAATTGATCTTGAAGATTAATAGTCTATAAAACAGGCAATAACAAAGATGACAACAAAGTCATATTGCTAAATACACTTACTTTTTACACTTCCATTTAAATAAATATGTGCGGTTATAAATATGAAAGCCAATGAGTAAATAAGTTGTATTTTAAAAAAATGTTGAGGGATATAATTTGAGAGACATTGATGAAGTAATAAATAATTTTCAGCCCATTTTTAAAACCACCATTGGATTAAGGCTTCCCTATGGCATGACCCTCATGGGGAATGCTAGACCATACTTAACTATAATATCCAGTGTGGGGTAGTAGAATGGGGGGCACAGTACCAGTTCAGATATCACTCACCAATGATGCTAGCCGTGATCGAGAATCAAACTCAGGTCGCCAGGTTCAGAGCACAGAGCACAAATCACTGTGCAACTACTCCCACGAAAGATTATACAGTTTATAAAACATGGACACACAACACATGATCGTTCTTTAAATTATGAATGTAACTTAAATGGCAAGACTGCATTAACAGGCTTAACATTTGGTTTATGCTGTATAAATATAGGTTAATTCAGTACAACTGTTAATGGGTGAATCCATTACAAAATATAATATAAGTAAATCAGTGACAGGTAGAGTTGCCAACTTTAACAATTTTGTTCCGGATCTAGCTAATTTAGTTGTTTCCCGAGCATTTTTTTTTGGTCAAAGTAGCGAGTGACACATTTATAATCTTTCTGGAATTAAGACATTACGTATTTGTACGAGCGATTCATGATAGATATATCGGGTTGCATTGGGTAATACTCAGAAAATTGTCTCGTGACATTTTTTACAACGTTTAAAAGGTTTTATCTGGTGACCCTTTGTGGTTCTTTTGGCAATATTGGTGATACTTTCTTAGTTTCCTTTAAGATGTTTTTCAAATGACTCAGTTTATATGAACTAATCTAAAAATAAATTGCTTCTCTTTAGCATCCAATACTCAATTGGATAGAATCGTTCACAGTTGGTGTATTTAGACTTAAAACGAATTGAAACTATTTAAACGTAAATTTGCATCACAGGTTTCGTTTTTATCGCAGTACTGACACAGTCGTGTCACACAAACAGCAGTATAGCATATACTGCATATACAGTATACTGTCTTCAGACAACCAAAAAGACTGAGAAATGTCTTCTATCTTACATATGCAGTAGAGTATTTAAATACTGTAAACCACTATCTTAGGCGCGCAGAGACAGGAATGATGCAGCTGTTTAAGGGTGGCCGTGGAAGTAGCGATTATTGTAAATGTACCCCTCAATTCATTATTCCTGCCTATGTCCACACCTGACAGAAACGCACTACATAATATACTGAATATGTTGTTCATGAATCAATTGAATCATAATTTGAGTAATTTTATAATAAATATGTCATAAATTTTAAAATAAATTCATGTCATCTCATATGATCCACATTTGTGTCCATCTTGCTATTATTCAAAAACGGACACATGTCAGTAGAGTGACATGGTTACGATTGTCATGATGACCATCTTTTCTCAATCTACTAATAGCAGACGTCTTTTACATATTAATGGATGTCTTCAGCCATGCATGCATGATGTCAAATGTTTGCAGCTTGCACATTCCACTTTGTGAATAATAATGTATGGTGATTGAGAGTAGGTTAAAGACAAAATTAGTGTTCCTAAAAACATGGATTATGTCACTAAATAAGTTCGCCATTCATTGTAGATGTATGTTTTCGAGAGTGAATGCTGTTTTTTTCATCTTCCTTGTGCATTCAACACAATCTGCGGCATTACTGTTGGTAAGTACTTTTTTTAAAGAATTAATGGAATGATAATATTAATACAGTGGACAACAATAGCGGTGACGATTACACTTCATGACCCATTCATGAACCCATTGCCATCCATCCCAAACCCAGTGCAATCCATCCCAAGGATGCCCATCCATATTGTAGATGATTGCATTGTCCAGTGCTAGTGGCAAGTGCTTCATTCTCAAATGATGCCTTTCTATGGGTAAGGGTATACTACAACATTCATACATTAATTTTC
Source organism: Petromyzon marinus (assembly GCF_048934315.1). Lineage (NCBI taxonomy): Eukaryota > Metazoa > Chordata > Hyperoartia > Petromyzontiformes > Petromyzontidae > Petromyzon > Petromyzon marinus. The sequence continues at coordinate 12,010,977 of NC_133671.1, forward strand.
TTCACCCTAAGGGAGGCAATGAGTGAGGTTAATTTATTCAAATCACTCTCTACATATTTTGAAATTAACAATTGAACTGTGTTATAACACCCAGAAATACAACATAATCCCTTATATTCTGCAACAATGATATATCATGTATTCCAATACTGTAATCTAATTTAGAATTTGGTAATTACATTTACGATTGCAAGCAAGATCATGATGTTATTGCCCAACTATTTCAGCAATTACAAGTGATTTTGGAATTTCATATATAATTTATGTAAAGTATTTGCATATGGGGAATGTTTGAAAATAGTTTGGTTCAATTTTGTGGATAATTAATTCATTAATCGCATGATGCATATGTAAAATCTACAATATTTGCATTATTGTAAAGAAGAACTAGGCTTTATCAATCCCGTTAAGCCTGGCTTCCTTCAGTAGTTGTCAGCATGTTCCTCAACTCAGTGCAGCTGACCTGAAGGAGTTACCCGCACGTGTAGTAACCTCCTTGCATCATGTCCTACACTGATTTTACAATGTAAAAAATGACAATGCTGCATGTGAAATAGGCATGGCAGGCACAAACATTGTGTTTCAACGCTTCTCAACGACGAGTACGTCTTGTTTTCTCTATGCTCGTGAAACATAGACTGCCTTACATGAACACCACGCTTGAAACATTCGTACTGGGCTGCTTATGATCCTGGTATTAACCAGGTTACATTATTTGAGGAGTCCACAGATACTTGAGAGATCTGGACAGTTCCAACATCTAGAGAGTTCCAATGAATCAGCACGTGTAAGAGATAGGTGGTCATTATTTCCCTAGGCCTAGTAGCCTGCATGCCTGACTAGCAAATGCCCAAGCTGCTGTTTATTGAAGAGATGCGGTATAGGAAAACAATTAAACGAGTGAAGTTGTCAATTATTAGCACCAGGGGTCTCAAGGTCGACTTCTGCGGAGAGGATGCATGAAGGATGCTACTGGGGCCTCGGGATAGCTGCCATCCAGCAGACACTCAACGGTGAGCATCGGGCAACTACGGTATCTAACAGCATGCTGGCGCAGGGAGAACATGACGTAGTCACGTAAACCATTGTGCATGCCCCACGACCTTCTGCCAACAAGGGTGTGCCACATAATATTCCCTATATTTTCACTCGGAATTGAACAATAACACTATGGTGATGTGAATGACACTTGGTTTGAATTCCAGCTGTTGCGTCCATGTTTTTTCTTGACTATATATGTTTATTAATTAAATATCAATATAGCTTATACCAGAGCAATGTTGACCATGTATCTACAGTAATGTTTTAAAATCTGATATACAGAATATCTAGCTTTCAAACAAAATGTATTTGTATTGATGTATTTACGTAGTAATGCAGTTTAAGCTTGTCAGGATTTTTCTTTATGCAAATTCACAAGTAGTCTTGTGACCAGTTTCGGAGAGTGTGCCTTTAATTATCGCATTGTTTGTTGGCTTAAAAAAAAACAGTTTCTCAAGATAAAGTCTGAGCTTTTAATTCTGTAAAATGTTAAGTTGACATAATTAGCGGCAATATGCAGGTAATTGCATACTATTAATGTTATTTCTGTTCTATTGTATAAAATGAGCATAATTTCGAAGCAGATAATGACATTAAACAGCCTCTGATGCTATTTTAACCTTTCACAGGTTCAAACATTACAATACCTGCAAATCAGACAGGTACACTGACCTGTTATGGTTGTGCTAACATCAATAGACCCTTCACCCCAGCACCCATTGTAACCAATAAGGTCAAACTTGTCATTAAAGGCCCTTCAATTCAAAACAACTGAAGACCACATGCACTGTCTACAGGTTGCGTTTTAAAGATATATACTGTACAAATAAGCAATGCCATTCACAATTTTCCGACTGTCTTGACATGAACCTATAGAAATCGATAGGGCTAAAGGGTATATTTAAATACAACATTAAACTGATACCGTAATGCAACTTAACCCGACACATAAATCAGTGCAGTGAAGGTAGGATGAATTACTTCTTATCGAAGAGCAGATGTGGTGCATGCTCTATTTTTCCTATTGTGAAGTATACATATATCTCAGCTTCATATCTGAAAGTTTTATGTAAATACATAAAACCGATGTATAATTTCATAAACCATCTGAATACCAACGAGGCCACTTTGCCACTGCATAGTTATTACCAAAGATCCGTTGCACATTAATGTGCACTTGTGGTATATATAGGCCACCCATAATTGTCCCTGTGTTTCCTGTAGAAATATAGGACAGGTTTTAAAATTATTAATAACGAGTATAATGTTTCACAGTGATGTTCTGGAGCAACTGATTGATACTTTTTCCCTCACTGTTTAGGAAAGACAAAGGTGCAGCCTTGATAATTATTTCTCATGCCACTACTGGTGCAAGAGCCCCCACTTAGAGGGAGCTCTAGAGAGACCCCTCTAGAGGGTATATTGACCTACTCTTTCACACTGGCCAGACTCACACTTTACCCCACCACACAAGACCTGCTGATCGACTGACTGTGGTATACCTATTCATACGGCTGGGTAAGATTGAAACCAATCGATGCCGATCGATCGACTCTGCAACGTCTGCATTGCAAATCCAGTATGCTAACCGATGCCCAAAGGCAGCAACCCCCTTAGTGTTTAAATTAGATTAATGGAATACACATCACAGGACTAATCTTGGGCAAGTGGTCTAGACATTTAAATGCCACTGAGAAATATATTTCATATTGTGTAATACGGAAGTCTCCTGTGGTAAACAGATTCCTAAAATCATTGGCCTTGCTACAATTGAGAAACGTATATTCCCATGCTGTCGGGCCGAAATGCTCATACTACCTTAGTGGAAAGGTCATTTTCACTGCTCTGAATGAATGAGTTCTTAAAGTGATCTGAACAGAACACGTGGGGTGGGTTGGTCGATGCACTGTCGCTACACGATATGACATGGCTTAAATTTTTAAAAGCATTTCATGACTTCTCCTCATACAGGATAAGCCTAGATTGACCTCCATCGTACAAGGAATTGTTGTTTAAATCATCTGATGATTTGATGTCTCCTCACTGTCTCCCTGTATAAATTTACGCTGTGCAATTTACAACCATACTTTCCAGTGTAGACGCTATGACTTGTGCAACTCATTTGGCATGTCCTCTGCTAGCGACAGTGCTTGAAATATATGACACCTTTCTCTGTTCTCTTTGGTGCGTATAATGCCTATTCATAATATACAAAATTATCTTCTTGGTTCTTTCAGTAAAGTCACATAGAATGGAAATAAAATAATAAAAAATAAAACATAATAAAAAATACAAAATTATTTCAGCAAGACTGAAAATAATAAATATCCCATTGCAAGACTTGTGCAGATGAAGACCTATTAAAGTCACGTGTTTCAGCATTGACCAGACATATTACAAAATAAAATGAAGGTTGTGTTGTCCTTGGTGGCTGTAGTTTAAAATAGGAACGATTAAAATGAAACCTTGTTCAGGTTGAGCTTCTCAGTCATCCTATGTCGATATGTCCTGCAGCATCTTCAGCTATCACTGTCCTCATCCAACTGGCTCAAATGTCGCTAATTCCAACTAGAGTAGTAGTTCAAACACTTTAAAGCCCAGTCTTCAGAAAATAACATTTTCTCTGAGCCAATCAGAAATAAGTATGGAGTGACAGATACTATAAGCAATTTGTTGACATTAGCAGCCATCTGACATTGTATGTATATTTAAAATGCTCAAGATTGTTTTGATATAGTTCCCTATATGCCAGGGTGTTTAGAGTGCTTCACATCACATCTGATGTCCAAAATTGTAAAGAACACTCCCAGTGGCAGCTATCCCTGTGATAACAAGGTGACTAAAAACCGAGCCTGCAAACGGGCACTCGTGTACCAGTAGGGGGAGATTATCGCTACGTATAATCTCAATTGAGAAATTTGCAAGAATTTGGCAAATTTGGACGCTGACTCCTTCATGCACACAGTGGCGTACTTTTGAAAATGACGTCAGGGGATCTTTAATGTCCACTGGAAAGCAGACGGCACGTAGTAATGTCATGGTTAATACACCCACGGTGATGACCAGGTAGGCCGATGGATTCGAACTGTGACTTGAACCTCTGGAACAAGTGGCGATCATGCTACTGTGTGTCCATGTCAACACCCAACAAATACTATTTATATTAAGAGCACATGGAGTGACATTTTCACATGTCTTCCAGTGAACTACATACCAGATTATAGTCAACATTAAAATATACGTTTAAATCTTGACTTTAAGCTTTCGTGACTGCAGGAATTCATATTCTTGGGTCTTTCGGTAAAGTCACGTAGATAGGTTCAAAGAAAATAACAAAATAACCTATCTACGTGACTTTACCGAAAGACCCAAGAATATATACGTTGTTCATGAATTGTTTCCATCGATGATATTAAATGTGAAAATAACCAACCAAATAGGACCAGGATTGCATCAAAGTTGTTGAATTGATCTGATATAAAGTGTGATATTGTGTAGCAACTGGGGCTATTGTGTTTGAAATCTGATTACACGTGAAATAAATTATTAGCCAATATCAGCCCAGCTCACTAATTCATTTACTCGACAGTGAAGAGAAAGAACAGCTTTTACACATGGGTGTTCTGCACTGGTAAAGGTGATAGTTCTGGATGTTCCATCTCATTATTGGCATTTTCATTCCCTTTCCTTTCTGTCTTTTTCTCGATCTTGAGTTTTTGGATTTTTTGTGCAGTCTTCTGTTCAGTTTGCCGATTCTCTTGTCGTGTGACATTTTACCTTGCCCCTCACTTTCATGGAGATGCAAATACAGTGCTAGATATTTTTATTCATTATAATGGCTTGACAAAGAGTAGTTGTAAATAGTATTCTTAAAGGATGTTCTGAGTGCTCAATAAATTATACAATGTGTACATACATTTTGATTTATTTGGCCTTATTGTATATGAGAATGGTAACAAAGTCACGTAGAATGTGGATAAAATAATAATAATAACAGAATAAAATTATCACGACGTTTCGGCCACAACACAAGTAGCCTTCCTCAGGTGAAGAAACAGGACTGTCCAGAAGACAGTGCTTGAGTGAATTAACAGAGGCATTAACAGAGGCATTTTTTTTCTAAATGCAGTTATTCTATTGGTAACAAAGAAAATCAAGTATGTATTCGACTGCATATTCAGTTTGAAGTGCATTTTTCAAAGTGGGTTTGAGTGCGACCAGAATGTTTATTTTTGTTTATTATGCCCTGAGTGGAGTTTATACAGACGTTTCTACGGTTAACATGTCGAATGCAGTACGCCCTTTCTGCTAGTCACGTGTTTGACATTTATACATTAATTCAACGACAGTAATTTAAATCAAAACATGTTGATAATTATTTTCATTGCAGTGTCTTAACGAATATAGCATCTTGCACGTATTATTTTATTTGCCTTGTTTTACATGAGGATTTAGTTGAAATATACACCTGCCAAAATACTCGTCGACGGTCATTTATTTCACCAGATCTTGCTGCAAGCCAGGATGAACTGTCTGCAAGTGTTTGAATCAGTTTATGTGGCAGAATATTTTGTTTAAGGTCACAGGTTATAAGTGGGAGTGGATTGCTGGGGAGTTCAGAGGTGTAAGAGCTAAGTGAGGGCAAATGAATAATGGGCACTTGGTTAATTCTAAATGCAGGCAATGTGTTGCATTGTCTATGGTATAAATCTAATTGGCCGCTTTGTGTATGAATGAAATCGGAATTATGATGATGTAAAATGAACATCAGATTACCTGCAGTAACCTAAAACAATACAATACTCATAAGAGGCAATACATTACTATAAAACATGTGTAATTATCCATAATACAGGTTGTTTGGGGGTTAGATCGCGTAAATATGTGTCGTTAAATCCGGCGCCACCCAACACAGCCAATTAGTTAGGTCACGTGTAATTATTTTTATACATCTTAATGTTCGTTAACTTTCATATGCCAACAGTCATGATGATCACTGTTGAGATTAATCATTAAAACTATTATTGATACTACCAAAATAATGAAAGAATAGTACTGATTTAAGTTGGATTCCCTTCATTCTAAATGTGTCTAGTTTCAAGAAATTGTAAAACGACAAAATAAAAATCATTTGCTCGTTCATTAACTGCACGGTGAAAAATGCAGCATAACTTCACACAAAAGCTCTTTCTATACACACGACTCGTGACCATCCATTTGTAATAAGAGAGTACACCAACGATGGATAGGCTCCGCTGTATCAGCCATAAGCCAATCAAGTTAAGTGGGATCATCTGTCCAGAAATTCAGGGGCGGAGCTCAAGGGTGCTCGTGGGGAACCATCGGGAAGGTTCTAGAAGGGGCGTGGCTAGAGGCGGGGCTTGGCTTCACGTAAGAGGGATATAAGAGGAAGCAGGAAGAGGCTCGAGGTCAGTGTGGAAAGTCTGGAAGCGGGACCATGTCTCACGCCTTCGAAACGCCAGCTGGCTGGCGGCGCGCAGGAGCGGGGAGCTTGAGCGAGCCGTGCGCGGGACGGAGTCAACACATGCCACGCAGAGAAGAACAGAACGGTTAATATCCAAATGGAGGAGCGTGGAGCTGTTCAGCCGACACAGATATAAATAAAGAAAGACACAAGTCAACGTTCGTCGTCGAAGTGTTTTATTACACATTTATCCAAACTGCAATGGAATACATTCCAGTAAAGCAGGTTTTCTTACGATTGTGTAATGAGCAACTTCCACGACATGCCGTGTAGAAGGTACTTCTTCTTTATTCTTATACGGGCACAACACAGGCCAACCTCACTCTGAGTACAACACTTAGATGTTAGCGTCTCTAATGGCTACACACACGCGGCCTGATCACTCGGCACGGTTCCACAGTCCACACTCCGCTATGCCGTTGGCTGGCGGCATGCCGAGGAGGATGATGGAAGCCCGCAGGAGATCTTCCACATGGCCGGACGACAGAGAGAGATGACGCCGAGCAGCGACGCAGTCCGGACCCAATACTCCACACACGAACCCCGAGCCCCGGTCCGCCCCTGCTCATATCTCCTCAGGCGTGGTTAGGCTCTGCCTCTGGCTACGTCCTATCGTGGAACCTTCAAGCAGGTTCCTGGAGCATATCGGCCAAACCTGCCTATTACCTTTGCCCCAGATACCTCTCCCTTTCAGATTGGATGTTGTTTTACTGGTGCCCGTATCCGTGCTTCCCTTTTCCAGCCAGCAGGTGTCATCATGTCATTACAATTGTATGAAAATCCACCTGTCATTTGGCTGCACTAAGATATAAGATATACCCATTGACCCTTTTGACATACGAGCAATGCAAACAATGAATGTGATGTTTTGTAATACATATGGGTGTTTTCACTGCAACGAGCTGATACTGCAACAGCATAGTGATAGCAAAGTTCTGACACCGGCAGTCATGCACGTTATTAAATAACGTTTCTTATCGTGACAGACGATTATAAACCATAAATACATTTGGACATACAAGTTGGATTTTGTGTAATGATATGTGTCGATGGTGTGGATTATGTTGATATCCTGCAGATGTCAACTAACCAAAGGGTGCCACTGAACTCACAGCCGACCGTGCAGCGTCTGTGCATGCTGTTTGTATCACACTGGCGCTGTGATATAAATTCACCACACGCACGCCTGCCGCTGCCAAGAGATGACACGTTTAAAGCCCACTCGCGCTTATAGCCCACCACACACAATTGCTTGCAACTGCATAGCCAAAAGCTAACATTTGAAACAATTGGGTAAATGCCATTAACAGTTGAGAATTTCCATTTTTTCAGCCGAGTGAGGCAGTGACACGGAAAATTCAGTAAGGTACACACTGGCCAATGGGAATAGTGTTTGTTTGCATGCACATCTGAAATATACAGCTCAACCGATGGGGTGAAGGTTTACTGCTCCTCATTACCATATATATAGACAATTTCAGGTCTTGTACTATTTATTTCAAAATTTGTATACCGATTTAATTTGGGCTATGTTGACTTCTGTTAAATAATTATACATTTAAATTGTTCTTAGCATTGTTACGTAAATAATTAGAGCTTTGAATGCGAGGTCATTATTTCATACAGAACATCTATATAATGCATTGCAAAAGCTTCTCATGTTACATATTGCAGTATAATTGAGCATTTTTAGCCTGGTGAAAGATGCATGTTGAACATTTTTATATAGCAACGAATGTTATTGCTTTTAAGAGAAAATATAATTTTTCATTGTTGCATTGCCATGACAATATTTGAAATGTAAATACAACAATCATCTTAGCTCTCCAAAGAGACTGCTATTATGAATACATTCAAATAAAAGCGACTACATACAAAGTAATATTGTTATTATTCTTGTCGAAATTCAAAAAATGTGTTTGTAGAAGATATACGTTTAAATGCATAACGATGCAAATAAGCGTTGTTTTTAATATATATTACTGCATGCATGCTCAATTTTTGAATTATTCTCTACCCATCAACCGTCTATTCAAATCCTAATGTGCAATGCAATGACACGTGTGCAATACTTTGCAGCTGCTCTAAATTAAGAGGTGAAAAACAATCGTTGAAACCAACTAAAATTTTCGCTGTTTTTTTACATGCCATATTTAGGTCGAAAACATAAATAAGTGCATTGACATTCATGTTTTCGTTATTCAAATCCTGTCACGTAATATGTAACAATGGAGAGTGGGTGACATACAGTGAGGGAAAAAAGTATTTGATCCCCTGCTGATTTTGTACGTTTGCCCACTGACAAAGAAATGGTCAGTCTATCATTTTAATGGTAGGTTTATTTGAACAGTGAGAGACAGAATAACAACAACAAAATCCAGAAAAACGCATGTCAAAAATGTTATAAATTGATTTGCATTTTAATGAGGGAAATAAGTATTTGACCCCTCTGCAAAACATGACTTAGTACTTGGTGGCAAAACCCTTGTTGGCAATCACAGAGGTCAGACGTTTCTTGTAGTTGGCCACCAGGTTTGTTAAGCAACCTATGTTGCTTAACACCCTCTTTCGAGTTAACATCTCGCCACAGTGGCAAGATGTTAAATGCCTCGCCTGTGAGTTCGATCCCGACCCTGACACATGTATTTTTGGGGTTTGCATGTCTCTCTCTCTCTCTCTGTGGTCGTCTGGCTTGCTCTCCGGTTCCTCCGAGTTTTTCCTTCACATTTAGGAATACGTGTTTAGAGTATTTGGCTGCTATAAAGTTCCAAATGATGATCCACTTATTTGAGTTATCATTTGTGGCCAGGTCGCTTCAGAAAAAGCGGGATAGCTCAGTAATAAAATAAAATAGTTAAGTTTAGTTTAATAGCTTTTTAAGTGAATAAGCGCATTTATAAACGCTCAACTGGTATAACCTTGGTTATCACGAGTGTGCAGTAATCATACATTGTAAGCTCTATCTACCACTGGCCAGCTGTGTATTTGGTAACACATGCTTGCTATCAAACGATTCAATTGGAAGGGTGTGATGGAGCAGTAGTCTGTGCATTGTGCTATGAACCAAGATACCCGAGTTCAATTCCCTGCCACGGCTAACACCAGCCGTGAGCGATATCCGAACCAGTCCCCGGGACACTCGCTCACCGACCTGCACGAACCAGTGTGGTGACATATGCTCAAGCAACAATAATGACTGAACATCAGAGGAGAGACCTTAATCCAGCAGTGGGATAACAAAGGATTGTGAGTTGTATATATTAATATATTACAATTACCACATGATGAATGATTGAATGTTTTATTTGTATTGAAGTTAGGTATGGATACCTCTACAGACCATTTTCAGACAAGGTCATTCAATAACAATACTGGACCAGTAATTCAACTTTAGTCATATGTAATCAGTGGCTTCAGCAACATGTTTGAATGTATGTGAGTGACAAAAAGTCAGCCACAAAGAGAATTAAATCTGGAAATGGCAAGTCATAGCCTTCATATAAAAAGTCCAACACATTACTTGGACTAACTCTGAAACAAATTCTCAAACAACAATAATGACTGAACATCAGAGGAGAGACCTAATCCAGCAGTGGGATAACAAAGGATTGTGAGTTGTACATATGTCGTGACATCGTTGGATGTCACTGTGTGAAGCCAGCCTGGGAGAGGCACGGCGTGCGATGTATTGACATCGCGGACACCACTTGTATATATACTCTTTGGTTCTTTCGGTAAAGTCACGTAGGTAGAAAAATAATATATATCACTACTTGCATGTGGATGCAGTACTGGTCCTAGCGCGGCTTGGTGAGCACTGACTGACAGTGATGGATGTGCAGTGCCAGCCCTGACAGGAAAGGGTGCAAGAGTGCTGGCCACGGAATGGGGTTAAAAGGAGCCATGGCACTCTCGTTGACCCCAGAGGACACATGATCGGTTGTGACTACACGGGGACCCCAAAAAGGGGGGCTAGCGGTGATCACGTGTCCAGGTCGAGATCCTCCTTGAGGATTCGAGAAGGTGGTCGTGGCTAGGGGCGGAGCGAGCCCCGCCACAGAGGATATAAGCCGAGTCCCTCAGCTGCTGTTGCTATCCTGAAGAAACCTGCGTTTTACGTTCTACGTCCAGAAGAGTCTCCAACACGTGGAACTGGACTGGAGTTGTGGTTTGGCCCGTTGTAGCCAGACAACTGAGGCATTAGTATAGCTAGCCTGGTGGTCACCATCATAGGTTGCATAGTGTTAACCAGTGTTGGTGTTAAATAAATGTGTTGCCTCCAAAAAGTACGTCTGAGTCTCCGTTTGAGCCCACTAAAACTGGTGTCGGAAGTGGCCAAACGTTATTTAGTTAAATAACTAGCGTAGATAATGTATACTAGGAGCAGAGTACGTACTAGGACGTCGGACGACGAAGACGAAAATTTTACAGCCCCGGGGATCGCGATTCCGGAGAAGGGAGGAGAGACGCCACTGGCGGAGCAGCGCATCGACCGGCCGCGCGACTACTCACTTCCGTCGGAGAGAGAGCACCGCTCAGCGCATTCCTGGCTTGCTGAGCTTCTCCAGGCAGCAGCGTCGATTGTCGCTGAGCTCTACCATGAGGAGTCCACGGGAGAGTAGAGAGCTGCGAAGGCGCGCGGGATGGATCAGCCCACGGCCGCCATTTCCCACCAAATTGGAAAGCTGGTGGCGCAGCCCACGCTTGCAGGCACCATTTTTAATGTGGAGCGGGGTGAGGAGCCCGCCAATTTCAGCGCTGCGCCGAGCCCGCCCATCGATCTTCCATGCCTGCGGCGACGACTGCCTTTTATTAAAGAATGCGACTCCACTGAAGGCGACTGGCTGACCTTTCCAAGAAGATTTATCACCAACTAAGACTTGGCGGGATGGACAGAGGCGGAGGCGCAGAGAGCGCTGCCCGCCGCCCTGGATGACGACGTCTTGGCGGCATTTTTGACCATCCCGCCGGCGGATAGGACCATGCTGCAGCAGGCACTCACGCACATGGCGGCGATCTATGGACCGCCGTCCAACGTGCGCCCTCAGTTCGTTGCATGGAGGCGGGGAGAGCCCGAGACGCCCCTCGCCTTCCACAGCGCGCTGCTGGTGTTAGCGAAGGCTGCCTTCCCCAAGATGGACCATGACGGACTCGATTTGCTGGTCCTCGAGAAGCTGCTGGCATTGGCAATAAATCTCCACATCGTCATCCAAGCCATCGACGACGACGACTTGCGCTCTATCAAAGTCACAAGATGCATCCAGGCACACCTGCTCTTGCAACGAGAGAAGGGATTGGCGGTGTGTACCTCGCCTTGTGAGGCACGAAATACACCTGAAGACAAGGAGCCCACCCAGGCCTGCGCATCAACCCAAGTCGGAGGTTGGCAAAGGGACGGCATGGCATGACGGGACGACCTACAACGCCGGGGGAAAACATCACCTTGTTTTGGGAGTGGCCTCGCCGTGTGTTATAACTGCGGCCTGTCGGGACACGTCTCATCCGGTTGCCGAGTGCCACGACTACGCCTCTCTGGACCATCGCTGTCGCCCGCCCAGCCGTCCTCCTTTACACTGTACCTTAATGTGAGTTGCGACACATCACACACTTGGCCCCTGATTCCACCTCACAAAACAGCACGGATTCCCCCTGGCGCGCAAATGTTGGTCCCCTTATGCTTGCGAAAGCCACTAGATCAGGCGGCAACTGTGGGAGGGATCCTCTTGGGACCTACCAATAAGGTTGTTCGGGGATTGACGTAAGTAGGAGCCCAGACTCTAGTGTCCAACGACCAGGAACCTTTTATCCAGGTTCTCAATGCTGGGTTAGACACGTCCGCTATTCAGAAGGGCACCGTGCGAGCCCATGCATCACCTGCACTTCACGAGGGATGTATTGTTGGAAGTGTAGGGGTCGAGTCAAATACACCGCCGTGTAAGGGTTTGGATGAGAATTGGCTAAATTTGCTCTGTTCAGAGAGTGCGGATTTGTCCGAGTCCCAGAGCGATGAGTTGAGGGTGCTCTTGCTTGAGTTTGCTGATGTTTTCAGTACGGGGAAATTTGACATCGGACACACTATGCTTTTAAACCTCCATATTGATACGCGTGACGCCGCTCCCATCCGGCAGAATCCCTACCGGCTGAGCCCTTCGAAGAAGGAACATGTTCGGCTAGTGGTTGACAAAATGTTAGCCAGCCACAGACATAATTTCACCGTCCATAAGTCCGTGGGGAGCCCTTATCGTTCTTGTTAAAAAGCAGGATGGTAGCTTGCCCTTCTGTGTTGACTTCTGCAAGCTTAACAAGATATCTGTGGCTGACGCGTATCTTCTCCCTCGGATGGACGATTCCCTAGATGCTCTAGCAGGAGCACATTACTTTTCTACCCTTGATCTCCGATTCAGATTTGGCAGTTACCACTAGATAAAGCCTCTAAGCCCACAACAGCCTTCCGTACACCCCAAGGCCTATTCGAATTCAATCGGCTTCTGATGGGGCTCCACTCTGCGCCAGCTACATTCCAACGATTGATGGAACTGGCACTAGCTGGCCTTCAGTGGGTCTCATGCTTGATTTCCCTTGATGATGTTCTCGTTTCAGCCATATGTTAAAAGAATATATTGACCGGTTACATGCTGTCTTTTTCAAAATGAGGACGGCCAACCTCAAATTTAAGCCGTAAAAGTGTCACCTTCTTCAAAGATCTGTTCGGTATCTTGGTCATATCGTTCTGGAATTCCGATGGACCCAGATAAAACTGCATTTGTTCGAACTTGGCCAACCCCCACGTCGGTGGAGGAAATGCACAGTTTTATAGGCTTTGCATCTTATTACCGCCGTTTTGTTGCTGGATTTGCTACCATCGCCAAACTTCTCCATGCCTTGACAACTTTGCCTTGCCATTCGTCATTGGCACAGACGCGAGTAACACCAGAATTGGCACTGTTCTGTCTCAAGTTGTCAATGGCATTGAGAGCGTTGTCGTATATGGAAGCAGAGTGCTGTCACCGGCCGAACAACAATACTGTGTCACATGTTAGGAACTCCTAGCAATTGTTTTCTTCGTACAGCAATATCGCCCCTATTTGTATGGCAGACGTTTTATGGTGCGCTCTGACCATGCAGCGCTACAGTACGCGTTGCTTATTGAACAGCCGTCAGGCCAACTTTCGCGTTGGTTGGAAGTCCTCCAGGACTACTCCTTTACTGTTTTCTATCGTAAAGGCACCCATCATACAAACGCGAATGCCCTGCCGCGATTGCCATTGAGCGACGGGTGCGCGTGTTTTCGGGCCCGGGGCACTGTAAAGCGCCGACCGAGGACTTGCCCCTGCCCCTTGAGGCGTCGGCCGAGGTGGACACCTTTGATGGAGCCGATGGTCCTGTGGCGCGTGACGCCGTTCTGGCTTAAAACTTACAGAGTGGGGGTGCCTCCAGGTGGAGGACGCCTTGTTGGTTAAGTTGCGCTGCCACGTCAAGGAAACGGATGGGGGTGGGGATAGTAGAGGTGTAGCCTCTGTCGTCCATAAGGATGGGCTGTTGATGTATTGGGACGGAGGATTGCACCGTTACAAATATTGTCGTGTCCACTGCCCTATGGGGTAAGGTTGTTTGTGCAGTACACGAGCCACGCTCCAGCTTGACTTCTTCTGGCCAGGCATGGCAGAGGATGTCGCTGATTTGTTGAAGGGGTGTGTACAGTATGCATGGCGGAAAAACCCAGCCAGGCCCTGTTATCCACCGTTGAAATTAATTCAGGTCTCCCGTATTAATGAATTGGTCGCTCTAGATATCCTTGGTCTGTTTCCCACCACCCCTCATGGGAATAAGTATTTGTTAGTCGGCGTTTAATATTTGTCACGCTGGCCGATAGCCTGGCTGATCCCCAACCAGTCGGCGGCAGCCATCACCGAAGCGTTCCTCCATGGTTACGTGATGGACAAGGGTTGCCCTGAGCATCTTCTGACCGATCAGGGCCATAATTTTTCTTCCAAATTACTGCGGGAGATGTGCGACTTATTGGGAGCTAAGAAAATGCATACGTCGCCATACCACCCCCAAATGGATGGAATGGTGGAAGGCTGCACAGGACTCTGACTTCGATGCTGAGCCATCAGGTCAGCGAGTCCCAACTTGATTGGGACTGGCTGCCTACAGAATGGCTCCTCATGCATTCACTGGCTTCTCACTATTCTTTTTAATGTACGGCAGAGACCATGACCCCCCAATTGATGTCCAACTACATGTCGTGCAAAACAAGGCTAAATACTTATTTTCGGAATCCATGCACTTTACCCTTCTAAAGCTTTCACGAGCGCATGAGGCTTCTAGAGAAAATTATAATTCGCACCAATTGGCAAATGAGTGGCTAAGGGGCCTCTGTACGTCTGCCCACGAGTGGGTTGCAGGTGACAGAGCCTCGCTGCACTGTCCACAGGTGCCGGTGGATACGTCACCCATATTGTTTAAACGCAGGAGGGGACCGGTCGATGTAATTCGGGTCATCCGACCACAGTGTGTTCAGATTCGGTTGGGCCGGCGGAGCTGGTTTGCACATCCATAGCGCCTCAAGCCTTTCATCACTCCGCGCGTATTCATCCCATCTCCACAACGCAGGGGCCGAGTGTCAGATGTATCAGACGAGCTGAGGTTTGTGCCCGCTGAGGTTAGTCCTCAGCGAAATCGTGTGATCCCGTCCAAAGGTGCCGAGCGGCTGATGACCCCCAAGTCGCCATCTGCACCAACCCCACTGGCTTCGGAAAAAGAGAGCCCGGCTGACTGCTCCCTGTGAGAAGCCGGGTTCGTGGGGACAGTTGCATATTCCCCCCGGGACCACCAGGGAGAGCGAGCCCACCTACCCTGGGGGCCCGGCCACGAAGACTCGATCAAAAACTTTGCGGTTTTCGTCACCCCCATACACACACGCTCCCACATCGTCAGTTGGTTGTCGCACTCGGCAGGCCATATCAGCTATTGGCTGAACCTAACCCTTATTGTGCTTGCGGATGTGGTTACACGGTGAGAGTGGGAGATGGTTGTGATCGAGGGGGTTCTGAGTGTTCACGTTTTACTGTATTTTCTTTTTTCCCCTCTCTCTTTCTCTTCTTGTTTGTTGTTCTGTACCTCCACCCCCATACCTCACCCATGGATGTGTAGTAGTTGATTTCACTCGGACAACTTTTGTCTTTCTTCCATCACCACTTTATTTACAGTTCTCCACATGTCCTCAATGCACCACAGTTCCCTTGTTGCCAAAGCTCGCTCGCCGTGCTTCACTCGACTCGCTCGCCACCTTTGTCTCTCCAATCTCCACTTCTCCGTCAGCTCCGATGTCTCTGTGCTTCCCCCACTGCTGGCTGCTTCGTCTCTGCTCCCTGCTCTCCGCAATCACCGTGCTCTCTCTACTGCTGGCTGCTTCGCCTCTGCTCTTCGCTCTCCGTTATCACTGTGCTCTCTCCACTGCTAACTGCTTCATCTCTGCTCTCCGCTCCCCGCTATCACTGTGCTCTCTCCACTGCTAACTGCTTCGTCTCTGCTCTCCGCTCTCCGCTATCACTGTGCTCTCTCCACTGCTAACTGCTTCGTCTCTGCTCTCCGCTTTCACTGTGCTCTCTCCACTGCTAACTGCTTCGTCTCTGTTCTCCACTCTTCGCTATCACTGTGCTCTCTCCACTGCTGACTACTTCTCTCTTCAGCTGCTCCACGTCTTGCCTCGCCCAGCCCCCGACTCCAACTCTCCGTTTCTCCTCACGTCTCCCCAATTTATCCCCGCTCTCATTACACCCCAATTAATTATCCTACGTCCCAACGACGCTCCGCGTGCCCGTGTACCTGTTACCTCGCCAGACTTCAAGACGCCACCCCAGCCCTGACAACAACACCAGCCAATCACAGCCGTGCTTGGCTCCCCCAGCTTAATTGGCCCAATCGTTACCTCATCGTCCCAATATGACCCCTACTGTCCTGCTCACGTGCAAACTCACCAATTACCCCCATGTGCCTATTTATTCCACTACAGATGTATATCGGTAGATAGTGTGTATATTGTATAGGTGGGCTGGGGTATTTATTTATTTATTTGCTATTGTTACTGTTGAGGCATTGTTGTTAATTGTTACACTTGTAAGTTGATTGTTAAGGGGGAGTTGACAGCCGGAATGGCTGAGTGATACGAAGGGGGAGGGGGGGGTGATGTA
The DNA here is from genome assembly GCF_048934315.1 of Petromyzon marinus. Classification (NCBI taxonomy): domain Eukaryota; kingdom Metazoa; phylum Chordata; class Hyperoartia; order Petromyzontiformes; family Petromyzontidae; genus Petromyzon; species Petromyzon marinus. Next base: position 12,027,699 of record NC_133671.1, read on the forward strand.
GTGACATCGTTGGATGTCACTGTGTGAAGCCAGCCTGGGAGAGGCACGGCGTGTGATGTATTGACATCACGGACACCACTTGAATGTGCCTGCAGTACCGGCCCTAGTGGAGCTTGGTGAGCACTGACACATTGATGGATGTGCAGTGCCAGCCCCTACAGGAAAGGGTGCGAGAGTGCTGGCAACGGAATGAGGTTAAAAGGGGCCATGGCACTCTCGTTGACCCAAGAGGACACGTGACCGGTTGTGGCTACAAGGGGACCCCAAAAGGGGGGCTAGGGGTGATTACGTGTCCAGGTCGAGATCCTCCTCGAGGATTCGAGAAGGTGGTCGTGGTGCGTCTTCGCCCAATTACACCATTAAATATACAGTGAGGGAAACAAGTATTTGATCCCCTGCTGATTTTGTACGTTTTCCCACTGACAAAAAATGATCAGTCTATAATTTTAATGGTAGGTTTATTTGAACAGTGAGAGACAGAATAACAACAAAAAATCCAGAAAAACGCATGTAAAAATGTTATAAATGGATTTGCATTTTAATGAGGGAAATAAGAATTTGACCATTCTGCAAAACATGACTTAGTGCTTGGTGGCAAAACCCTTGTTGGCAATCACAGAGGTCAGACGTTTCTTGTATTTGGCCACCAGGTTTGCACACATCTCAGGAGGGATTGTGTCCTACTCCTCTTTGCAGATCTTTTCCAAGTCATTAAGGTTTCGAGGCTGACGTTTGGCAACTCGAACCTTCAGCTCGCTCCACTATGGTATTAAGGTCTGCAGACTTGCTAGGCCACTCCAGGACCTTAATGTGCTTCTTCTTGAGCCACTCCTTTGTTGCCTTGGCCGTGTGTTTGGGTCATTGTCATGCTGGAATACCCATCCACGACCCATTTTCAATGTCCTGGCTGAGAGAAGGAGGTTCTCACCAAAGATTTGACGGTACATGGCCCCGTCCATCGTCCATTTTATGCAGTGAAGTTGTCCTGTCCCCTTAGCAGAAAAAACACCCCAAAGCATAATGTTTCCACCTCTATGTTTGACGGTGGGGATGGTGTTCTTGGGGTCATAGGCAGCATTCCTCCTCCTCCAAACACGGCGAGTTGAGTTGATGCCAAAGAACTCCATTTTGGTCTCATCTGGCCACAACATTTTCACCCAGTTGTCCGCTGAATCATTCAGATGTTCATTGGCAAACTTCAGACTGGCATGTGTATGTGCTTTCTTGAGCAGGGGGACCTTGCGGGCGCTGCAGGATTTCAGTCCTTTACGGTGTAGTGTGTTACCAATTGTTTTCTTGGTGACTATGGTCCCAGCTGCCTTAAGATCATTGACAAGATCCTCCCGTGTAGTTCTGGGCTGATTCCTCACCGTTCTCATGATCATTGCAACTCCACGAGGTGAGATGTTGCATGGAGCCCCAGGCTGAGGGAGATTGACAGTTCTTTTGTGTTTCTTCCATTTGCGAATAATCGCACCAACTGTTGTCACCTTCTCACCAAGCTGCTTGGCAATGGTCTTGTAACCCATTCCAGCCTTTTGTAGGTCTACAATCTTGTCTCTGACATCCTTGGAGAGCTCTTTGGTCTTGGCCATGGTGGAGAGTTGGGAATCTGATTGATTGATTGATTGCTTCTGTGGACAGGTGTCTTTAATACAGGTAACATGCTGAGATTAGGAGCACTCCCTTTAAGAGTGTGCTCCTAATCTCAGCTCGTTACCTGTATAAAAGACACCTGGGAGCCAGAAATCTCTCTGATTGAGAGGGAGTCAAATACATATTTCCCTCATTAAAATGCAAATCAATTTATAACATTTTTGACATGCGTTTTTCTGGATTTTCTTGTTGTTATTCTGTCTCTCACTGTTCAAATTAACCTATCATTAAAATTATAGACTGATCATTTATTTGTCAGTGGGCAAACGTACAAAATCAGCAGGGGATCAAATACTTTTTTCCCTTACTGTATATGAATATTTTACAATGACCACATGATGAATGATTGAATGTTTTATTTGTATTCTAGTTAGGTATGGATACCTCTGCAGACCATTTTCAGACAAGGTCAATGAATAACAATACTGGACAAGTAATGAAACTTTAGTCATATTTAATCAGTAGCTTCCGGCAACATGTTTAAATTATGCTAAGTAATTCGTGTGAGACAAAAGTCAGCCACAAAGAGAATGAAATTTGGAAATGGCTTGTCATAGCCTTCATATAAAAAGTCCAACACATTATTTGGACTAACTGTGAAACAAATTCTCATTAAAATGCGAGGGTAATGCAATGTTCAGTTTTCTTTAAATTGACATTTTCTAATTGTGTTACATTGCGAAAATTATCTGTTCTTTAGTAAAGTACATGAGACAGTACAGTAATGAGTAAATGCATTTAAATCTGGTAGACTACATTGCAAATAATTACCTTATAAGCTTGTCTTAATTCTGGTCAGATAGTATATATAATGGTAGTTTAGATGATGGTGTCTTAAGTTCAAAAGAGGTTTAGATGAAGGAATAGAAGCTATGTAATGGAACAATTTACAACAGTGGGAATTTTGATTTAAAGCTTTCGTGACTGTTATTATTTTATTGTTTCCCTTCAACGTGACTTTACCGAAAGAGCTAAGAACAGTGTGAATATATTTTATGCTGGTTTGCAAGCTTAGTTTCTAAAGCACAGTATTGCTGATTATACTATTTTGCAAAGTTTTAGTGAAGACTGCAAAACATGCCACTGGGAGTTTTACTTAATAAATTATATTAAAATGGTTGATGAACCACATGTTATTGGCAGTTAAAAAGCCACAGGACAATATAACCAGCTGCAACTTAATTAAGAATTCGTGTACATGTTGTACTCAGACCAAGTCAACGTTTAACTCATGTCCACCAAAAAGTAGATGCCTTGGAAGCAAAACAGCCTTCATTTTGAGGCTTTAAACTTACTTCACGTGTTAAAATGTTCTTGGCAAACGCTTTTGAACGAAATGTAACGACTGTATTGTACCTCTCAAAGGAAACATTCTTACTTGGCAATTCTACAATTAAATTTAAATTCTAACGTTCACGATAAACGCATATATCCATGCATGTGGTCATTAGATACTTATATGAGTTATGATGAATGTATGGTAATATTTATGAGTTGTGTAAATTATGTGTTCATGATAATCATCTTCAGCCTTGGTCAATCTGCTGCGGGATTAAGGCCTCACCAAGCTGCAAGGGTGGCTACGTAATGGTGCAAAAGAAGTTCAACACGCATGCACCCCCCCCCCCCCCCACGAGCCCACGATGCAACAATATACACCTGCACATTGCTCCATCTCCTCGGCGGACGTACTATTGAAAGCGTTCTATTCCTTGGCTGCCATTGCGTCATTATTCTTGACCATCTGGTATTATCGTTTAGATTTCTTAACAGTTTTCTTATCGTAATGGCCGACTTTCCTTAATAATTTGAATGTCTTTAACCTGTTTATGTTCTCTAATCCATGCATTCCTCTTTCCACCTCTAAATCTAATTTCAAGTATGACTCTCTCCATGTTCATGTGTGCACTTTTCAGTTTTTAATCCATATTTTTGTTTAGCCACTGCGGTGCAGGTCAGAATCAGAATCTTAATTTATACTAGAAGAATCTAATGAGCTATAACGCTCTTTTTTTACAGATGTCCAGGAGAGGCTTGTAAGAGCGTGACAGGTAGTACGCACTCAATAAAACGTTAATCTCTAATTACACAAGTATCTTCATTTTGTATATGAAGTTCATACTCCAAAAAACACTCCAACCTGCTCTCACCCAGCTCTTATTTCCATCAATTTCATTTTGGTCCACTTTCAGTAGCTATTCTAGGTATACATATTCTTCTATGTGTTCCAGTTGTGTCCCTCTGATGGATATCTCCAGTTGTGTAGCAAACTTTTTGTACATTTGTACTTATCCTGAGCCATACTTTGCAGACCTGTTCACCAAATTCATCTCACATTCACTGCAGTTCCTTCCTTCTGGGTATCATAATGATTTTCACGTCAGCAAACCTACCATGGTAAATGTTTTCTTCGTTAATATTTAGGCATTTGTGGCTCCAGTCTAATTTTTTGAATACATATTGTGTCTCCTTGTCCAACTCTAGTTTTAATATGTATTTTGATACAAAATGTAATTTCAGTAAAAATTTCTAAAAATTAATTCCAATGCATCTAGGCACCCCCACGCCATATTGGTCCTAGGTTTTTTCTTACCACACTTCACCATGCTAGCCAATACGCTTTGGTGAAAGGGGGGAGCAGGCAGGACCAGTTCTGATGTCACTTGCCATTGAAGTTATGTATATGTAGTGACATCACTGGATGTCACCATGCTGTGGGTGCAGTACCGGCCCGAGAAGGGGCACGGTGTGCGATGTAACGACATCGCTGGATACCACCATATTGTGGGTGTAGTACCGACCCTAGAGGGGCACGGTGAGCGCTGGATAATAGCGCTGGATGGCACCATGCTGTAAGTGCAGTGCCGGCCCTACAGGACAGGGTATGTGGGTGCCGACCGAAGGATAAGGTTGTGTGAGACCATGGAACTCTGGTTGACCCGGGAGGACACGTGACCAGTTAAGTTGACAGAGGGGCCCCATGAGGGGGCTTGGGGGGTCACGTGATTGGGACCCAGATCCTTCCCGAGGATTCTGGAAGGTGGACATGGCAAAGGGTGGAGCCGGGAAAGAAACCCTTCGTCTACAATCTACGTTCAACAAGTCTTCCAGCACGTGGACCCGGGCAGATGTTGTAGTCCCAGCTCCATAGTAACAGTTACGTCGTAACTAGTGTAGTTAGCCAGGTGGTCACCACCTTAGGTTGTTATTCTGTTAAGGGGAAGTTACCCCGTGTGTTGGAACTGAATAAATGTGTTGCCTCCATAGTCTACGTCTGCGACTCAGTTGAACTCATTACATATATACAGAGACTCCTCAAGTTACAAACGCGTTTGGTTCCAGAGGTCTGTTAGTAAGTCCATAAGTCAAAGTTTACCGTCGATTCCAAACATGTTGCACGGCATGTATACTAAACACGGGGAATGCCTTTAAAAGTTGTATAATCGTATGTAGATGCCACTGGTTCTTCACGTTCTACAGATATAAATACCACTGGTTCTTCATATTCTGCAGATGTAGATGCCACTGGTTCTTCACGTTCTGCAGATGTATATGCTAATTTTCTTTGGTGCTCGTATTTCCTCTCTACTCTTCTGAAAACTTACCAAGATATATCTACACAGTTGTTTTCTTCGTCTCTTCATAAATCAACTTGTAACAGGCAAAAACATCAGTTATAATTGGTCATATGGACAGGTTTGTTCGTATCTCTGGCAGTTCGTGTTAATCGGAGGTGCGAAGGAAGGACAACAAACTAAACACAAAAAGCAGTTCTTAAGTAGTGGTACAACTACTACGAGGTGTGATGGTACTACTGTACCACTACTTTACTCTTTATGTACCATTCTTTAAACGTCTTGAACATTGTTTGTGTGCAATGTTTGCTTTTGTACAGCACAGTATAGTGCAGATAAATAGCGTGGAGGATGGTTCATGTCAATGCTTTCTGCTAGGGATTGTTTGCAATCGCAAAAGAACTTCCGCCAAAATAATTGACTTTGCGCCAAGCACGCCACTGGTGCCATTTTTCAGCGTGAAAGCACAGCACGTGCGTATGAATTCACATAAGTGGATTAAAATGACCAAAGGAACTTCTTAAACTTGCGGCAATCAAGATCGTATCGAGACGGTTAGCTTCTCTCTCTCTCTATATATTGATATTCTGGCTGCCCCCTGCTGCCCAGCAGTAGATATGACATTCAGTGCATTATGGCTCCTTGTATATTGATGAGTTGCATACATGCATTTACGGAACACTTACATGACTCCACTGCTGTGTGAAGGCCTCTTTATAGTCTGTCTATAGCTCTCATGGGGGATGTTTGATAAAAGTCCACCGTTTCCGGCCAGAGGTTACGATATGGTAATGTAAAAAAAGAATTATAAACACATAGCTAATATTAAACATATCTTTCTTATGACTAAATACATTGTATATATCACAAAACACTATTATATTCCTATGCAAAAACATTCTTGGAAATTTGGATCCAAAACATGTGGAAATACTAAAGTTCGGAAAAAAGGAAAGATTAATTGTGATAAAATATATTAAATTATAACTATTGTATTTAATAATCAAATTCATTTTTAATGGCACTTTGTTCATTCAGTCTTAGATGAAGTTATATACATGCTTTTCAGTCGTGGGATTTGTTCTTCCATACTAGGAATGATTCAGACATCACTCGCCACTAATATTCGCCATGGTCCGGAATCGAATTTAGGTTTTCCAGGTTCTTAGTGCAGTGTGCTAATAACTGACACCTCTATAATCAATTCAGAGCCTATTGCAAGGGAGACATGAGTTACAAAGGCATATATTAAAGCATGCCGGGGGAAAAAAAATAAACACTTAATTTAAAAGAGATATCAGTCAATGCATTTAGACTGCCTTGACTAACGTATTGTAAATTCATGGGCCAATGAACTGTATCACCAACTGACTACTAACACATTCCTTCGGAGGGAGCTGGTAGGAACGTTGGGTTGCTCGGTCAATGGCCAGGGTCAACGGCGGCGTGGTGTATTCCGCAAATATTCCCGACTGTGAGGGTGGGCACAAGCCGGCGTTGAGTAGGTTAAACGTTGAGTTTTATAAGGGCACCACGGGGTGACCAGCCCCTCCCCACCCAACCCCACCCCTCCCACCCCCACTCAGCCCCACACTCTCCACCCAGCCAGCCCCACACTCTACACCCAGCCCCTCCCTCCCCACCCAGCCCCTCCCCTCTCCACCCAGCCCCTCCCATTTTTGGATGCACGACGGACGGACACAATAATCCCCTGTGGGCTGGTGTAACCAGGAGGTTCCTACCAGTAAAACATATTCTGTATGCATAATTTTAAGTCTGATTCTCCAAATAAGGCAATTTTTTCTGAGATTAAAAGTTTATCTTGCCTGCGCATTTTCACAAAACCCATACAGCACTGACATACATTCGCACGTACAACATAAACCATTTGAGTGCTTTGGATTAACTAGCTGAAAAAATGGGGTCTATCTGATTGACACAAAGAGTGGTGTGGCTACCACTTATACATACTAGGAAATATACATTGCTCTCGGATATGTACTGGGAAATTGTGTGTCCATATGTGCGCGCCTCACACGTGCCATTAAAGTGGAAAAGCCACACTTTCGTACCCAAATTATAAAATCAATACGGTACACAGCATATATATTTCAACCCTTTGTTAATCACACTGCTGTAAGAAAACCTCTCCCATTCAGTATCCGTCATGAGGTTGTTTGACCATACATCACCATGCTGCTCAGTAAAGGTGGCGGGGTGGGGGGGATGGAGGCTGGTGGGCGGGGTGGTGGTTTGGGTATTGGCGGTGGGTGGCACATAACAAGAGGGCGGGGGCAGCACTGGAAAAAAAGTGCGTGCCGCTTATGTTCGTGTCGCCGGTGTAGGCTACCTGCAATGAATCGCGTGCATAATTGTGCACTCTGTAGCATATGGAAACCTAATAAATAATTCTGCACAGCTACGTTGAGCCAGGTGCGGTTTTTTTTGTATTCTTGTAAGAAAAGGCAAATAATGATCAGGGATTAGACCCCGAGCCGCCAATTGAGATTTGGGCTGACCTCTGGACCGAGGAATTCAGCTGCGGTGTTGTGACGTTGGAGGGTGTCTCTGATCGCTATTGCAGATACGCCATTGCCCTTCTGAAGAGGACTTTTGAAAATAAAGTTTTGCCGTTTCACACACCTCCTGGTGCTCAGCTGTTGTGGAGTCGCCCACTTCTCCGGAATACAGAAGACAATGCCGAGTCACCACTACTCGTTGTTGTTGCTGTCTATTTAGCTGACCTCTCCCCAACCTCTCACAATGATTCACGACAGGAAGAGATGGAACCAATGTGGAGGGCATCAAAATCAGGCCACTGGGTTCATAGCAGAGTGTGTTAACCGCTGTGCTAACTGCTGCACCACCACACCGACATCTGACGTTTTACATTTTAGATGGCGTCAGAGGTAACATCAGAAAATCTGAAAGCACGTGGAATTGCTTTAAAAGTTCCCTACTTTTCAATTACACAAACACCAGTGGATTCAGGGGAAAGAGGGGAAAGATTATTACTGTATCGCACAATGCAGCTGTTCACAAGGGCTGCGCGAGATGTGTAAAATCTGTATGCATCCGTTGGAAGGGCAAGTGGCTTTAGGATTTCAGGAGAAAAAATGTTGACAACTGCTTTTAAACATTCCATGAAAAAAAAATCCTGCTGTATCTCAGAGAAGCACACATTTAATAAACATGCTTTAATATACTATATTCTTTAGAGATGTGTACGCACACACAAAGTTCAGGATTAAGTACGTTTTGCAATATTGTACATGTATATTATTAATTTATATACAGTAGTTCTACCTTTTTTCATTATTTTACATCATTTATATACCTAGGAAGGCCTCGGCAGTCTCAAGACGTATTCCTTTTAGTAAAGGATCCAAATTGAGATATTTTACCCATTCCTTACATGTTTCTTTTTTGTGTGGGAGAAAACTACAAATCCTCACATATACTAGGAGATAGCAAATCATAATTACACAGATATGGTCAGCAATGTACTTGTAGAAACTGCAAAACAATACTTGCTGTACTGTCTGCGTCATGTTCATCAGTAGTTCAGCAAGTGGATTGGATAATGTACACATTTTAAATGTATATTTCAATCAACCTCATGGTTTTACAGAAATAATATATCCCATGGCTAATGAAGTATGACAGGGAATAAAGTCACGGTATGATTGAATATGACTTATACCAGGCTTAAATGTGTTGTTACTGGTTACATTTTACTCAGCATAAACTCTTTCCCCTTTGGCCACAATTGTGTCAAAATGAAGCTGAATGAGTTTAACAGCATATTACTGCTCTGGGCATGTCTCATTTAAATCCATCAATAGCATATCAGAATTAATCCATTGATATTTAAACAATTAATGTTTCATGTAACTTTGTTTAATTTCAGTGTTATGTACTGCTTGCCAGCACACAAATCTCAACATTGTTCCCAAAATTGGACAATTTGATCCAAGTGCTGATATATATTTACTCCAACATGTATCACTTGACAGAGCCCTGCATTCTTCACGCGACCCATAAAACCACATTACATTACGTCATTAGCAAGGATGTGGGAAAGAGGTGTGAATCGTGAGTGGTCGACAATATACTCAAACATCGTGTTCAAAGGCACACAAGGGTCTCGGCACCAATATCTTTGCATGCTGTTTCTAATCTCAATAACCTTAAAATCATTGCATGTGTAAATAGAGTGCCTATCTTAAATACAGTAAATAATAAAAACAAAAATAATACACTCCCATCGAACAAAGATGGTCACTGCATCGTGCGCATTTGGATGCACTTTTGCGGTGGTCTGGAACGCTGTTCCGGTATTAGGAAGCCACTGGAGCTATGGCACTTTTCCATCGAGATGGAAAACTGATTTCTCTAAAACTGCTTTTTGTGTTTAGTTTATCGTCCTTCCACCGCACCTCCGATTGGTTACATACGGTGAAAAAGAAGTTCAACATACATAAATATGCATACAACACCTAATCCACCACTTCGTCTTCTTCTTTATCTTCTTTTTTTTATATATAAAAGTCTCTGCACGCACGCTTGCAAGGGATTTGGCTCTCGAATAGTGGGGTAAACGTAGAAAAAAATGTGCCAGGCAGCACGCCCTAAGAGGCTATTCCTTTTTCATGTCCGTCACCTTTAAATTAGTTAAAATAGCGATTTTGTGGGATTTTGATGTATTTATTTATTGCGCGACATCGGCCATAGCTACTCACGCCAATTGGGTGGGGGGGGGGCAGACACTGCCAAGTGATGCGCTCTTGGTACACTTATTTAGGACAATTAACCAAAGCTCATGCATGCACAAATTGAAGCCTACACGGACATCTTGCAACACATTGAGACTACAAATGGAGTATTTTTTTCCCTTGATGCACCTGCCAGTACTGGGAAGACCTTTTGTTTTCAAACTGCTCCTCGCTAAGGCTCGCCAGAGAGAGAAAATTGCTCTAGCTGTGGCATCATCGGGGATTGCTGTGTCAGTCGATGTTTGTGTGTCAGTCGATGTGTGTGCGTTTAGGTACATGTGTGTGTGTAAGTCCATGTATGTGTTTGTATTTTTTGCCCGGGCAACGCCAGATGTGTGTGTGTGTACAGTACGTCGATGTGTGTGTGTGTAAGTCCAAGTGTGCGTGTCAATCCATGTGTGTGTGTGTCAGTCGCTGTGTGTGTGTTAGTCGATGTGTGCGCATGGCTCCATGTGTGTAAGTCACTGTGTGTGTGTCTATGTGTGTCAGTCGATGTCTGTGTGTGTGAGTCCATGTGTGTGTGTAAGTCAATGTGTGTGTGAGAGTCAATATTTGTGTGTGTAACTTCATGTGTGTATCTAAAGTTCATGTCTGTGTGTTTGAGTCGATGTGTGTGTGTAGGACAATGTGTGTGAGTCTATGTATGTGCGTGAGTCCATGTTTGTGTGTGTGTAAGTCGATGTGTGTGCGTGGGTCCATGTGTGTATCTCTTAGTCGATATGTGTGTAAGTCGATGTGTGTGTGTGAGTCCATATTTGTGTCTGTGTAAGTCCATGTCTTTGTGTGTGTGGGTCAATGTCTGTGTGTAGGTCGATGTGTGTGTCTGTCTTTTTCGCCCGGGAAATGCCGGGTACTTACCGCTAGTAAACAATAATGCTACATTCACTTAGAAAGCTACTTTAAAACAAGAAGCCAATATTTAAGCGAATAGCATGTGTTGCAGAGATGTTGTGTACACCAAATCCATTAGTCCAATTCAAGTGTTGGCAGAAAGGAAGTGTTCACAAATATTTGGCAGACATGCGTGCAATTAAAATGCAACTATATTCCGTCAATTTGGCCATTTGAAAAATCTGGCAGAAGGAACGTTTCCACCGGTACAAATAATTAGGCTCGCACTGTTAATGTTCTCAAATCAGCACAGGACATCATTGTTTTACTGAAACCAGGGCTTCAGTACAAAATCTATTTGTATTAACAGAGATTGAGTGAGTAAACAAACAGTAACATGATGATGAATATTGTATAACTATAGTGCAGCATAACCTTGCTTTTGTTCAACTCACATTTAACTACCGAAGTAAATGAGTAAAAACAGTCCACATGTTTGATAATACTATTCAACCTGTCTTCATTAATTGTACTTGTTCTAGAATGTGCGCCTTTTACCTTGTTTAATTTGAAAATTTCATTATTGCTGGCATGAGCCAAGATAATGGGCCACATACTGTGGAAGGCAGACTTTGCAACCTGGAGCATTGATGACTATACTGTGTTGATGGTCTTGATGAGGACGAAACTAGTCCACACATGGATATTGCTGTACCACTCCTGCCTGTCAGTTGGTTACATTTACTTGAATTTATTTTGATGGTCACCAAAAGACAAAAGAACCATAATGCACTTATATTCTTCGTTTTTTCGGTAAAGTCACGTTGAAGAGAAACAACAAAATAATAAAATATATATAAAACAATAAAAAAATTCTCACGACGTTTCGACCATAACTCAAACGGTCGTCTTCAGGTGTGTTGGTTCGCGTAAATTTATTTTTAAACGGCGCATTTATTTATTTATAAAAAAACGTTAGCGCCACGCGCAGCGATTTGGCAGTTTACCCAGGACTAGTCCATCTATATTCTGAAAAGAGGAGGGGGGAGACGAAATTTTTTATAATGTATGCTGTCTGAAAGCCACTGTAAGCGTGAACAATCAATTAAGAACTGAAATGGTTTATCAAATCTTTCCAATGATTGCTAAGATAGAATCCATCTTCTCGGTTGAAATTGTCTCTGTGCTTGTATATGTGTATAGCCTCATGAACGAATCTCTCATGGAAGCCAGATGGCTTACAAAGAACCTCTGTCTTGGAAAAGTCAATGGCATGTGAGCCTACTGAATTAGAACAATGATCTGCTACGGCCGAGGTGTTGGTCCTACCGTGTTTAAGGTCTGCTTTGTGTTCACGAATGCGGTCCGAGACATGGCGTTTGGTTTCTCCAATGTAACTACTACCACAGAGGCAACTTAGTTTGTAGACACCAGGGTATTGTATGTCCGGAATCACATCTTTTACAGACGGAACCAGATCACGGATTTTATGTAATGTGTTGAAACGGACCTGGATCTTGTGTTTATTCAAGATTTTGGAGATCTTTTTTGTGATCCCAGCAATGTAGGGTAAAGTGATGGTTTTGAAAGGCTCCTCAAGAGGGTTCTTCTTCATGGTTTGAGTGATAGCTTTGCGGATTGTATAGTCGGAGTAACCATTAGCCCTAAGCGCTTGGTGTACGTGCTTGAGTTCACTGCTTATGTGTTCCTGGTCGGATATGCATTGGGCTCTATGATACAGAGTCTTGATGAGAGAATTCTTCTGTGATGGATGGTGGTGGGAATCCGGTTTCAGATAAGCATCCGTATGGGTAGCTTTCCTGTAGACAGAGTGGCTCATTGAACCATCAGGTCTCTTTTTAATTAGGACATCCAAAAAAGGTATCTTGCCATCTATTTCGACTTCCATGGTAAATCTGATGGCTGGGTGTATGGAATTGATGTGGTCGAAGAATTGGTCTAGAGCAGGCCGGCCATGTGGCCAGATGACAAAAGTGTCATCCACGTACCTCTTCCATAAGGTTGGGCGCAGAGTGGCAGTCTGGATGGCGTCAATCTCAAATTTCTCCATGAAAATGTTAGCTATAACTGGAGAAAGGGGGGAGCCCATTGGGGTGCCCTCAGTTTGTTTGTAGAAAGTTCCATTCCAAGTGAAGTATGTATTGGTTAAACAGTGTCTCACCAGGGGGGGTACCTCAGTGTTTAGTCCTTGATGAACCAAGTCTTCAATGATTGCAATGGTGTCAGGTACAGGAACCTTGGTGAATAAGGAAACTACATCAAAACTGACAAGCAGGTCGTCTGGGGACAGGGAAATACCCTTGATTGTCGATACCAGGTGAGTAGAATTTTGTACCGCAGAGGTGGTCTTTCCAGTGAAAGGACGCAGGATTTCAGACAAAAAACGAGCTAGTTTGTAGGTGGGGGAGCTGATAGTAGAGACTATGGGACGAAGAGGTGTATCTACTTTATGTATTTTTGGTAAGCCGTGTAATCTTGGTGGCCTGGCAGCAGAAGGTTTCAACGAAAACTGTTTAGATTGATCAATTAATGCGGTTGAATCAGAAATTATTTTGTTGGTTTGTGTGGCGAGGCTGTTGGTGGGATCTCTTTTTATTTTTGTATAACTACCATCGTCGAGTAATTCTTTAATTTTGTTGTTGTATTCTATTTTATCCATGATGACAGTAGCATTGCCTTTGTCAGCTGAGAGGACTACAATATCATTCCTCTTTTTTAATTTATATAATTCAAAACGCTCATCTTTGCTGAGGTTGCTAGCTGGCATCTTAGCGTTTTTGAGGGTTGCAGCGATTTCAGATCTTGCTACGTCTGCAGCGATGTGACCCAGGCCCCTGAGAGCAACGTCTACTTGGGCAATTATATCATTAACTGGTATGTGTTTAGGTGTGACTGCAAAGTTTAGACCTTTAGCTAAAACGGATTTCAGACCATCGGAAATAGAACTGTTACTGCGATTAATTACGACTTTATTAACGTCTAACTTTTTGGTGTGTGGGTCCGGTCTTTTGTTGAAGAGGAGGTTAAATTTGGAAATCAGGTTTTCCTTACATTTGGTCGACATAGTAGCAGCTGAAGATGCAGTCATATTGTCTACATGTTCCCAATCCGATGTGGACATTATTGCCGTCAATGATAAGTGTGATCTGTAGAGTGTCTTGTCTAACTGATCTAGTTCTGTGCGTATAAGTCTGATTTTTTCTGAGATAAGAGCTAAGCTAGTTTTGAAAAGAATTCGTTTCGCATTAGAAGAAGTTACAGCAGCAGAGGTCAGTGTAAATGCGATTGGTATTACCCCAGAGTAGCGGCATCTCTTCAGGAAGGTGAGAGACTCGATCAGCTGAGCTTTCTTATCCCGGAGTTTGTTGAAGGATCTTAAAGTTATGTGAAAACCCTCCCCGTAGAGGCGATTAAATTTTGATTTAAAGCTTTCGTGACTGCAGTAATTCATATTCTTAGTTTTTTCGGAAAAGTCACGTTGAAGTCTGCGCGCATCGCTGCAGACGTAGCAAGATCTGAAATCGCTGCAACCCTCAAAAACGCTAAGATGCCAGCTAGCAACCTCAGCAAAGATGAGCGTTTTGAATTATATAAATTAAAAAAGAGGAATGATATTGTAGTCCTCTCAGCTGACAAAGGCAATGCTACTGTCATCATGGATAAAATAGAATACAACAACAAAATTAAAGAATTACTCGACGATGGTAGTTATACAAAAATAAAAAGAGATCCCACCAACAGCCTCGTCACACAAACCAACAAAATAATTTCTGATTCAACCGCATTAATTGATCAATCTAAACAGTTTTCGTTGAAACCTTCTGCTGCCAGGCCACCAAGATTATACGGCTTACCAAAAATACATAAAGTAGATACACCTCTTCGTCCCATAGTCTCTACTATCAGCTCCCCCACCTACAAACTAGCTCGTTTTTTGTCTGAAATCCTGCGTCCTTTCACTGGAAAGACCACCTCTGCGGTACAAAATTCTACTCACCTGGTATCGACAATCAAGGGTATTTCCTTGTCCCCAGACGACCTGCTTGTCAGTTTTGATGTAGTTTCCTTATTCACCAAGGTTCCTGTACCTGACACCATTGCAATCATTGAAGACTTGGTTCATCAAGGACTAAACACTGAGGTACCCCCCCTGGTGAGACACTGTTTAACCAATACATACTTCACTTGGAATGGAACTTTCTACAAACTGAGGGCACCCCAATGGGCTCCCCCCTTTCTCCAGTTATAGCTAACATTTTCATGGAGAAATTTGAGACTGACGCCATCCAGACTGCCACTCTGCGCCCAACCTTATGGAAGAGGTACGTGGATGACACTTTTGTCATCTGGCCACATGGCCGGCCTGCTCTAGACCAATTCTTCGACCACATCAATTCCATACACCCAGCCATCAGATTTACCATGGAAGTCGAAATAGATGGCAAGATACCTTTTTTGGATGTCCTAATTAAAAAGAGACCTGATGGTTCAATGAGCCACTCTGTCTACAGGAAAGCTACCCATACGGATGCTTATCTGAAACCGGATTCCCACCACCATCCATCACAGAAGAATTCTCTCATCAAGACTCTGTATCATAGAGCCCAATGCATATCCGACCAGGAACACATAAGCAGTGAACTCAAGCACGTACACCAAGCTCTTAGGGCTAATGGTTACTCCGACTATACAATCCGCAAAGCTATCACTCAAACCATGAAGAAGAACCCTCTTGAGGAGCCTTTCAAAACCATCACTTTACCCTACATTGCTGGGATCACAAAAAAGATCTCCAAAATCTTGAATAAACACAAGATCCAGGTCCGTTTCAACACATTACATAAAATCCGTGATCTGGTTCTGTCTGTAAAAGATGTGATTCCGGACATACAATACCCTGGTGTCTACAAACTAAGTTGCCTCTGTGGTAGTAGTTACATTGGAGAAACCAAACGCCATGTCTCGGACCGCATTCGTGAACACAAAGCAGACCTTAAACACGGTAGGACCAACACCTCGGCCGTAGCAGATCATTGTTCTAATTCAGCAGGCTCACATGCCATTGACTTTTCCAAGACAGAGGTTCTTTGTAAGCCATCTGGCTTCCATGAGAGATTCGTTCATGAGGCTATCCACTTATACAAGCACAGAGACAATTTTAACCGAGAAGATGGATTCTATCTTAGCAATCATTGGAGAGATTTGATAAACCATTTCAGTTCTTAATTGATTGTTCATGCTTACAGTGGCTTTCAGACAGCATACATTATAAAAAATTTCGTCTCCCCCCTCCTCTTTTCAGAATATAGATGGACTAGTCCTGGGTAAACTGCCAAATCGCTGCGCGTGGCGCTAACGTTTTTTATAAATAAATAAATGTGCCGTTTAAAAATAAATTTATGCGAACCAACACACCTGAAGACGACCGTTTGAGTTATGGTCGAAACGTCGTGAGAATTTTTTATTGTTTTATATATATATTATTATTTTGTTGTTTCTCTTCAACGTGACTTTACCGAAAAAACTAAGAATATGAATTACTGCAGTCACGAAAGCTTTAAATCAAAACATAATGCACTTCTTCAGGAACTGCTTATGTTTTTGCATATACAAAAAGGTTGTACGCGTTTCTTTTAAGTTGTTTTAAACTTGACTCATTGGCCGGTTAACTCTGCTGACTTCATGCTGGTTTTGGTGTTTGCGATGGATACGTTAAGTAGTTAGTTCATCCTTTTCATCCCCTATGGGACATAAGGCTGCAATGAGTTCCCTCCACTTCTTCCTCTCCTTGGAAACATATTGAGCCTTGCCCCAAGAGAGGTTGATCGCTGCCAGCTCGTTCTTCGCGGTCTTGTGCCTTCTGGTCTTGGGTCTCCCAGATTTCCTTTTGCCGGGTGGTATCCATCTTTGGGCAATTTTTGGTATTCCAATGGCAAGCCCTGCCCAGTCAAAACGATTCTAGACCTGGCCCCCTCAGGTTCAATTCTCAATCGGGAAACACATTAAGAGCCAAGTTGACCATTGGGGTGGGGGTATGGGGGCAATGCCACTGTGCCTCATGGCTCATGGAGCATGGGAAGGCACGGCCTGTTGCTATTCTTTGGCCCCGTTGATATTTATGGGCAGTTCCTTTGTCATTCCTGAGCTGGTAGAGTCTGGTTTCCAATGGTTGTGGAAATGATGGCACTTGCCATTGTTGAGTTGGTCAAAGACCAGCAGAAAGTTATTGTTTTGCCCGATATAGTGGGACATTTACTGAAGTTCAATAAAGCGCAAAGGTGTTTCCATTTTCAGTCACTAAAAGCAGTTATCCATCGATTAGCAATTTCAGTTTAGACTTTTAAAGTGTTCACAAAACACTGGAGTAAGATATTTGCTGGTATTGACTTATAGTGCTTCACATGAAGAAATACACAAGTCACCAATATTTTTTTGGAATTATATTTATAAATTATATGTGGGTTTTATATTGTGTTGTGTTTACAAAGGCCAATACAGTATCAACGTGATAAATCTGTGAAAAAAGCAAATACACTTCTTCCATGTTTTTAAAATATATAGGCGTCTCATCCTGTTGTCTAAAAGCTTTATGCACAGCTTCATTAGTTAAGTGCAGTCTCCTAGAGTCAAAATCATTTCCATAGCATTCCCTATAATAGATGTTTTCAATTGTGTGTCAGAACTCAACCAGCAGCCGCTTTCAGGAAAAGCTTTTCAAGACTAAGTGCTCCAGAAATGCCTGGCTGATGAAACCCTTTTATAAATGTCATCAATGATTATATCTGAAAACAGCTTTCAAAATGCAATTGCATGCATTTAGCATGGATCCGTGTGTGCAGTTGAAGCTAGCATCACCAAGGATTTTTTTTTCAGTTTGCTCAGCAATGATTGCGGAAATAGAGCAACAGTTTCTGTAAGATTATTATATATCACAATGTCGCACTGTCAACAAAATAAACTTGTGTTACTAAACTACCTAAAACATCGCGTGGAAATGGATTTAAACAATTTCGGTGAAACCATCTCAGGATTTTTAAAACACCTCCATCATTTTAGGTGGTACAGTATGAGCGTTACTTTCAAGTAAAACCCTTAAATACCCAATGGTAAAATAGTACAAGTGTATGAATGTAGAACGCATGCTTAAATGATGCATTATTTGCTGCCAAGTAATCCAATGCAATATTCTAGTACAAAATGTCAACTTCTGTAAGTGAAAGGTCAAGAAATAGCATTGTCTCCTACGTAGATGCATGAACATATGGTATGGTGCAAGTAACTGTTCATGTAATACTGTTATATATGTAGTGGTCGTATTTCACGCAGACAACTTCTTTTTCTCCTGTGTCACTTTTATTAGAACAGAACTCCTCGGGTTCAACACCATGTAACACCATCGCAACTCTCCCGCTTGTGCTGCTCGCCCGCTCCGCTTCGCTCCGCTCGCTTTGCTCCCTTCGCTCTCTCCGCTCTGCGCTGCTCGCCTGCTTCGCTGTCCGCTTCACTCACTCCACTCTCTCAGCCTCTCCACTGCTAGCCTGCTCTTTCTCTCACGTCTCCTAGCCCCTTTACTGCTAGCCTGCTCTCTCTCTCTCCCTCTCACTCACTCTGCTAGCCTCTCCACTGCTAGCCTCTCACTATATATTCTGCTAGATTCCCCACTGCTAGCCTCTCACTATATAATCTGCTAGCTTCTGCCACTGCTAGTCTGCGCGCACTCACACTTATGATTCCGCTAGCTTCTCTACTGCTAGCCTTTCTACCCGTGCCTCTCCAACCTCGCATTTGCTTCCAGTGGGGGATCAGCCATCACCACTGGAGAGTACCATGTGTGAGAGTACGATGCGTGGAGAGCGGGGCCCGGGACTTCTCTTGTGTTCACTCTTTTCTTCACTCCGACCCACCAACTCCCCTCCTGTTTCACACGTTCTCGTATTTACTCTCATTCTCATTAAACACCCTAAATAAGCTGTCGGTCCTCCCGTCGCTTCCCGCACGTGGTGTCCGCTGCTATCGTCTCAATCTGCCGATTCCGAGGCGCCTACTCCGTGCCTGCATTTGCAGCCAACCAATTATGGCTATCCATCTTAAGTGTTCGTCTCTCTCGCGTTGCTTTCTCTCGCCGCACCTGTTCGCCCTGATGTGACCTCACTGTCCGTGGCTCACACGTGCCTGCACACTGTTTGTAAAACCCCACGCGTGTTACTCTACTACACCCCCCTCCCCGTGATGGAAAGTCTAGCCGTCCCGGCTAACCTTATATACAACTAAGTAACGTGTGAATCTGTGACACAGGTTATAACAACAAAACACAACAGCAACAGCAATAATACCACAAGAACAACAGTAAATGTGTGTATATACAGGTGTGTGCATTGCAGTCTGTCTCTATGAACACTCTCGCATTTCTCAATGAAAAACAGTCCTCGGTGAGTGGGTTCCCGCTGCCGGTCCGTCACCATGAACTAGGTCCCGCACAGCCGGAAGAAGAGACTGCTCAGAGCTCGACAAGGAGCCGTGTTTCTTCCCCAATGAACTGTGAACCTCCCGTGGATCCCGTTCAAACGTGCGAACAGTAATCGTCGGTTTGAAGGAAACCTTTTGGTTCCCGCTGCTGGACGGTCCGTGTGCACTCGTTCGCGCCAAGACGAGCAACATGGATGCGGCTGGTCCTCCGACTCTGACTCCGATGGCTGGCCGGTCGGCTCGCCTTGCCTTAGTTATCGCGAACCTGTGGGTGTAAGGGGACAAGAATTCTGAGGTGTGTCTGCTTAGGGCGGCGTGACAGGCTCGTCGGACGCATCTGACACAGCCCGTTTTGGGATGGGAGATGACGCATCGTAATCCGGCGGCTCAAACTTAATCAGCTGTGACGGGTGCACATATCACCGGCGTTGCCCGAATTGAATACGAACGCACTGGGGTTTACGAACATCAACGATCTCCACCAGCCCTTGCCACAGGCGATGTAGTTTGGGTGACATGCCCACCGGCACCATGGGGCAATGGAGCCATGCCTCGTCACCTTCTCGCCACGGTTCGCGTAGGGGTTGTGTACCCCGCAAGTGCTCGTTGGCCGCCTGATGCCGTGCCGAATTACTTATGGAGGCCTCACGAGCCTCCCTCAGTCTATCAAGGGTCACCTGCATGGGAACCGGTACAGCCGACACCTTACCCGGCAGACGCACGCCAAATTTCACTAACGCAGGAGCCTCAGGCTAGAAGGGTGAATACCCTGTCGAGGTGTGTGGGGCCAATCTGTAGGCGGCCAGAACGATCGGGATGTGCAAATCCCAGTCGGTTTGTGCCGCATTAACTTGTTGACACAACATGGATGTCAAGGTTCGACGTAAGCGCTCAACCATCCCGTCTGTTTGTGGGTGGTACGGGGAAGTCTGAATCTTTAAAGTGCCGAGGGAATCGCACAACTCCTTTAACAGCTTCAATGAAAAATTTTACCCTGGTCAGTGAGCAGCTGCTCTGGTGCACCCTTGTCCAGCACGTACCCCTGCAGAAAGGCTTCGGTTATGGACGCCACCGATTGGTCGACCAACGGCCACGCCATCGGCCACCGGGTGAGATACTCAACCCCTGCTAGCAAATATTTGTGCCCCCTCTGGGCAACAGGAAATGGACCCAAAATGTCCAATGCCACCAATTCGTTGACCCGAGAAACTTTTATGGACTGCAGCGGCACCTTGTACAGTTGCGCAGGCGCCTTCCGAAATGCACATTAAGGGAAAGCTTTAACGAACAAGTGCACATCATTGTTCATACCCGGCCAATAGACATCTCTTTAAAGTCAAGGATGTTTTGTTTACTCCCAAATGCATCAATTATTGTGCACTATGTGCACAAGTCTGCCTCGTAGGCTCGTAGGTACAACAATAAACACATTTGATGCTCAACGTCCCATCGCAAGAGGAGTCCATCCATGAGCCATAAAACATGGAGGAATCCTCCACCTATAGGCATCCCCACTCATTGAGGTCGAGCCCCAAAATGCCATCGTCCGGCGTGTGCATCTCACCTGTCAGGTCAACGGCTGCGGCGACCATATCAGGGGCCATCTGCAATGGCGGAACGCACCGCGACGAGCCCGCCACGCACCTGCATGAGTCTGGCGGCGGCGGCAGGTGCGACAGTGCATCCGCGTTAACGTGGCGGGTCCCATTTCTATACAGTAAAATAAAGGAGTACCATTATGAGACCTCCTTTGCCAGAAACAAGATATAGGAATAGGTTTTACCCTTTTAACTGGCACAAAAACTGACACCTTTATTCAAGGCATCATGTTTGCAATGACCACAACACAAGCAGTGAAAATGCAAACAAAAAAGAAAGACAACTCTGATAATAATATGCACTGTCCTTAAATTTGATTGGTCCACACCCGAGACAGCTTTTCTTAGAGCCTAGTCTCCTTTGGTGTTGGACCAAAAGACGCCAAAAGGCGTACAACTCAAAAACAGCGCACTATCAGAGTATTGAGGGCTCGGGGTGTGGACCAATCAAATTTAAGGACAGTGCATATTATTATCAGAGTTGTCTTTCTTTTTTGTTTGCATTTTGACTGCTTGTGTTGTGGTCATTGCAAACATGATGCCTTGAATAATGGTGTCAGTTTTTGTGGCAGTTAAAAGGGTAAAACCTATTCCTAAAGGAGTACCCTTGCAAAACTACCATTCCAACGGCCCATTTGGCCGGAGGGTTGGTCTACACGGAGAGAGTACTGAAGCGCAGCATAGTCAGATTGGACAACGAAGTCCCTGCCGTACAGATACGGAAGATACAAGTGCATAAAGTGGACCATGGCAAGCAGCTCCCTGCGTGTAACACAATATCTCTGCTCAGCAGGGGACAAAACACGGCTGCCATACGCCACCACTCTCTCCACTCCATTGACCACCTGGGACAAGACGGCACCTATACCCGTATCACTAGTGTCAGTGTCGAGGATGAATGTCTTAGAGAAATCATGGTAATCAAGCGGCGGTGCATTGGCCAGCGCGTCCCGAAGCGCTTAAAATTAATCCTGCTGCTCTTTGTTCCAATGGAATTTATGTCTTTTAGCTGTTAAAGTATGGAGCGGTTTCGCGATCATTGCGAAATTTTTTACAAATCTGTGGTAGTATGAGGCAAATCCCACAAAGCTGCGGACCTCCTTCCGTGACCAGTAACAAGCTAATCCCTCAGCTATTTGATATGTAAACCCCCTTTGTCAAGGTGCCTCACTTGTGGATGTGTAGGCCTGTACTTTAACATCTATTTGTGTGACCAGTCACAAGCTAATCCCTTAGCTATTTCAATGCTAAATTACTAGTTGCCTCTGTGGATGTGCAGGTTTTGACTTTAACATAGCCATTTCTATTCTTAGTTTTTTCGGTAAAGTCACGTTGAAGAGAAACAACAAAATAATAAAATATATAAAACAATAAAAAAATTCTCACGACGTTTCGACCATAACTCAAACGGTCATCTTCCGGTGTGTTGGTTTGCATAAATGTATTTTTAAACGGCGCATTTATTTATTTATAAAAAACGTTAGCGTCACGCGCAGCGATTACCCAGGACTAGTCCATCTATATTTTGAAAAGAGGAGGGGGGAGACGAAATTTTTTATAATGTATGCTGTCTGAAAGCCACTGTAAGCGTGAACAATCAATTAAGAACTGAAATGGTTTATCAAATCTTTCCAATGATTTCTAAGATAGAATCCATCTTCTCGGTTGAAATTGTCTCTGTGCTTGTATATGTGGATAGCCTCATGAACGAATCTCTCATGGAAGCCAGATGGCTTACAAAGAAAAAAAATAGCCATTTCTGTGACCAGTCACAAGCTAATCCCTCAGCTATTTGCACAAGCTAATCCCTTAGCTATTTCAATGCTAAATTACTAGTTGCCTCTGTGGATGTGTAGGCTTTGACTTTAACATCTATTCCTGTGACCAGTCACAAGCTAATCCCTCAGCTATTTGCTATGTAAACCCCTTTTGTCAAGGTGCCTCACTTCTCCCAACCAGCTTAAAAGTCGCTACGAATCTTAACATCGTTCATTGAAGCTGTCGTCCCGACAGGTCTGTACCTTTCACCTGAAGACGGCCGTTTGCGTTGTGGCCGAAACGTCGTGATAATTTTACTGTGTTATTTTATTATTTTATTCTCATTCTACGTGACTTTACCGAAAGGATCAAAGAAGATGAATCCTTGCAGTCACGAAAGCTTAAATCGAAACAGGGCCATCTATGCGTATATCCCCTATTTGTATCGTAGTGGTCATGCGACCCACAATCCCGAGACTACCACCATTTTCATACATGGCCCGTCCACCTGCTCTAGCGGCCGGGGTGAGGTCGGCAACGATCGAAAAGTCGACAGGGAAATAGGGATAGCCGAAGCCCCAGTGTCGATTACCACTCGGACCTCCAGCCCTTGAATAAGCGCCATAATATCCGAAGAACCCGGCGCGGCACCGAACGCCCGATACGCCAATGCACACCATTTACCGTCGTCATATAACCCGTTGGGATGAGCGGTTACAGGGCAACGCGATGCGCATGAGTGATGGAAATGAAATGGCCATGTGCATGATGCGTCACGACTCGCCTGTGGTCCTCGGAACGAGGATAAGTTGACGTCGTAGGTCGCAAGAGTTCCTGGTGGACCACCAACGTGCAGCCGGCAGTCCCTGGCGATGTGGCCCATCCGCCTGCAGTTGTAGCACCCGCGCGAAGTGTATCCCCTTGGCGGTCCACTACGTAGTGGTCACCCAACCTCCTCGCATATCTCCTCATCGCTGACTTGAAGAGCGGTTGCGTAGTCCGTGCTGCTGTCGCTGGCTGTTGAGTCCCCTTCCACCGCCGTGCATGCGATTGCAGCTGGCTCTTCCCCGAGGCCCAGATGCGCCTGAATGTTCTTCGCTAATTGAAGGAACGATAGGTCGTTGTCGGCGGTGACAGAGAGGACGACCCCCAATTCTTTAGCCACCGTCAAGAGTCGCCCCAGGGCGAGTGAGTCGAGGGCTGCCCGATCCATGGAGGGAAAGGCCGCCTATCCGATGGCTAATAGAGTGCTGCAGAACGCCAAGGGTGACTCCGTGGCACCCTGTTTTCTAAGCTGGAACTTCCTCTGGATGTTCGACGGTGGTTCAAAAATAGCCGCCATCGCGGCGCACGCATCGGCGAGTGATGATCAATCGGTCTCAGGGATGGAGTAGAAGGTGGCCAGCAAGTCGTCGTCAAGGGCCGTCGGCAGGGCCCGCAGCGCCTCACGATCCGACCAGTCGACGGAGCGATTCGAAGCATCGATGAAATGCCGTCCAGTCGCCCTCGGCCGCGGAAAATGCGTGGACCTGCGGCAGCCGACGCAATGTGTGCCCCCTTGGTGAAGTCGATGTCGAGCCCGACGTGACTGCTGTAACGGCAGGTCCCATGCCCACTCGGTCGGACACGATCGGCGTTGCTGAAGCGACGCGGAGGGCAGTCGTGTCCATCGCCACCTTCGTAGATGTCATCTGGCCCGCTGCCATCAGCATGTTGAACATGTACGTAACTGCTGCCAGCGTAGTCTCCAAGTGTGCAGCAACATCCCGCCAACTCCGTCTTGTTGCTGGCCGGAGTTTCCTCAAGCTCACTCGCTTGCGCCAAGGGCAGCTGGTCCTCCGGTTTTGCCGGCTGAGCAACAGTCTCGGGAGCCGTGGCGGGAATAACCTCCTTGTCGTTCTCATCGTCGGAAGAGTCGACAGGTAAGTTATTTCGTTTAGCTGCTTTCTTTGACATGGCTGCGTAGTTATTTTACCACTTTGACACTAAATGTAGTGTTTTTATTTCACGCGGACAACTTCTTCTTTTTCTCCTGTCACTTTTTATTGAACAGAACTCCTCACATTTAGCACCCCGTAACTCCGTCGCAACTCTCCTGCTTGCGCTGCTTGCCTGCTTTGCTCCGCTCGCGTCGCTCACTCCGCTCACTCCGCTCTCTCTCAGCCTCTCCACTGCTAGCCTGCCCTCTCTCTCTCACACTCTCCTAGCCTCTCCACTGCTTGTCTGCTCTCTCTCTCACCACTGTGATCTCTACATTGGGTCAAACTACATTGAGTCAAACTTAACATCTCTTAATGTTCGACGGCTTGTGCACCAGATCTTATTTATTCACGATGTACTCACAGAAAAATCCGCAGACTACCTGCTGGATCTCCTCTCTGTTTCAAGGAACAAATTTGACCTCAGGTCTTGGCTCATTTACCAGCTTCACATTCCCTATTGCCGTACAAAAACTGGAGGAAGGGCCTTTGCTATTGATGCCCCCAGGGTCTGGAATGCTATTGCCAATAAACTGCAACTTGAATCACTACCTATGAGATCTTCACTCAAAACTGCTCTAGAGGAGTTGTACACCCTTAGCTGCCACTGCTATTCAGTGGCCTAAAATAAAATAAGATGTTTCGCTCCGGATGACCGCTGCAAAGTATGATCTGTATTTTAATTTAGTGTGCTGATCTTAAAGGTGCATTGAAAAATGTGATACTCCAACTGATGCTCCTGTTGTTGTGGAGTGACTCATGCAGCCAGCTATGGTTCTAGGGTTTGGTGTTAGATGTTGTTTATGTCGTTTATTGTGAAAATTCGGTCACAGTTCCTATGATCACTGTTACATTGCTTTTATGGCTTTATTTTGGTGATGTCGAAAACGTTTTTTGGTTTGGCCATGTTTTTTTGTTGTAGTACGGAGTTAGACTGATGGCCTTAATCTAAGTTGACTTGTGGTTGTTGTTGTTTGACTTGCATCCCACTGGGATTTTTGCACACAGCGTTGGTGTATGGTGCTTTTTCAGGAATATTTAGCTTTATTTTCCTGGATTTTCTGTTTGCACAGTCACATAGTCACTTTAAGATGTTTTCTTGTTCATGCTTTTGTTTGTTGCGGTTGCACCCGATTCAAAAGCCTAATGGCTCACAGGGCTATACCAAGGAAATAAAACTGAAACTGGAGAAAAACTCCCTCTCTCTCCTAGCCTGCCTGCCACGCTCCGCTCGCGTCGCTCTCTCCGCTGCTGGCCTATCACTACACCCTCTGGTAGCTTCCCACTGTACACTCTGCTAGCCTCTCCGCTGTGAGCCTGTTACTGTACACTCTGCTGGCTTCTCTACTACTAGCCTTCCGCTATGTACTCTGCTTGCCTCTCTACTGCTAGTCTTTGCGCACTCGCACTTAGGATTCCGCTAGCCTCTCACTTCTCCAACCTCGCCCTTGCCTCCAGTGGGGGATCAGCCATCACCGCCGGAGAGGGCGCGGTGTGGCGAGCAGGGCCTGGGTCTTCTCTTGTCTCCCCTCTTGTCTTCACTCCGACCAACTCAACTCCCTCTCCCGCTCCCGTGTTTTTCCCCCTCCGCAGGTGTGGAACAACCTGGCGCTTGTTCTGCGCCTGCATTTGCAGCCAACCAATCACTGCTATGCATCTTAATTGGTCGTCTCTCTCGCGTTGCTTTCTCTCGCAGCACCTGTTCGCCCTGATGTGATCTCACTGTCCGCGGCTCACACGTGCATGCACACTGTTTGCAAAACCCCACTCGCATTACTCCACTACACTTGTACGTTATCCGCATTTTGTCGCACGTTTCTATTAAAGTGTGCATGTCACAATTGTAAATATATACGGTGAGCATATGCATTGTGTTAATTTGTGTTTATTATTATCAAGTTAATTTTGTTTTCAGTCATCTTTTTTTTTTTTTAGAGCGGCACGATTCCCGCTCCTGGCCAACACTGGCGACGATTATCTTAACCGGTCCTGGGCCTCCCCTAGGTCGACTCAGCCTCAAATTAGTATCTGGTGCGGTGTGTAAATATTGCCACTGGTGGAGACAAAGGCGGCCGGGTGTGGTGCTTGCCACCCATCCCCTCGTGTGCCGTGTCAGCCTTCATAGGTGCTCAGCTAACAACATTTTACCTAACAGTCTGTTCAGGCTATACGGAGTATATTTGTATCTAACGTATAAATATATACACTTAGCAAGAGCAGTGTGATACTTTGTGTTTTATTATTAACAAGGGTATTCGTTCACTCTTTCTTGTGGACTGTTGTGGAAATTATTGTCATTTCATTTCAGTTTAAACTAAACGCTTTTTGTGAAGCTATTTAAAAAAAAAGAGTAAAACTATTTATTTTGAGAGAGTGCATATATCCCCCCCCCCCCCATCATAACTGTGATCAGATTTTTCACAGGCGTGATAAAACTTGCTGCTTTTTAGTGCCAAATTTTACAACGAATATATAAATGTGTTTAGGCCTCTGTACTTGACACCTTAACGCATTAAAATGGCACTAAAACCCGGCCACTTAATACATTTTTAAATATTTGCTCATTGTAATTTGACACAACTAAATTGGATTTTAATATCTTATTTTAGACCGATAGACTGGCAATGCTTAAAATAATATTTTTTAAAAAAGTTAAACAAATTTTAGCTCACACTTTGTTCTAAATATAGTCCATTCATCTCTCAAAGGAAATCAGTTATATCACACGAAAATTACCATTATAGAGAATATGCATACAGATGTATGCGCTGCAATGGATATTGTAAGCAAAATACTTTTAAAACGTCAGTAAAAAAAATATTTTTGACCGATCCAGTGATTTATAAATCAACAAAGCACCTTTATTTGCACCGAAATAAGTAAAAGTACCTCGTATATTAGTCACTTGGCTCACGATAATGGCCATTGGAAGAATTTAGATGTTTGACCTGGACAGCATCTTCGGTGTAATTTTCATTGTCTCATATTACAACGTTGTTAAAAAAAAGCAAAGATCTCCAAAGGTTTTTTTTAAACCTTTCAACAAACTCACCAAAACCCATTAAAGTGCAAATATGTCTCTCATGGGTTTCAGTTAATATATATAGAGCCCTTACAGCACATATGCATGCATTATAGCTCACGAATTTATAGTTATGGAGACAGGGTGTTGGCATTTTCTTTAATAGTAAGATGGAGTATAGGCATTTCTTTAAAAGCTGTCACTGTGATACTCCCTTTTCAGCTCAGAGTGATAGCCCAGTGTGTGATCATTTGAGAGGCAGCCATCTCTTCCTTGAACCTACTCTCTCATTTCAACCAACCCCTCTCATTTCAACCAACCCCAACCCTCCTCCCATCTTTGGGGGGGGGGGGTTGGGATGGTCTTGATCCAACTTCAATACGCTGTTATCTGCAACATTATGCATATCTCTCCTTCCTTCAAATGAATCAAATTAGTATAGTATTACACTCATACAAAACTAAGTAACTAAATTCCTTATACATTTCTACCAGGTTTTTTTCCTCTCTTACCATTATTTAGTCACATACTGCCGACTAATTCAGGCCGACTTATTTTGTAAATTCACTCTGTGTTTATTCGTTTGATGTGTTCAAAGTCATTTTGGTGTCTCATGAAGAGACTCGCTGCCTTGATGAGGGCTTTAAAATGATTGAGTCACTTATTTAGCATATCACTGCCATGTATCTGCATTGGTGGGATGGGTTTATCACGGAAAGTGTGTTTTTTTAATTTACATAGCTGTCCAATTAATCCTTCAGAATACGACAAAGAGAAAACAACTAAAAAATCCCATTAATCCAATTCTGAAACAATTCCGCATATGCAGATGAAACCCAATCTAAATGTGCCCTTACCTAAATGAAGTATAATGACTGATAAAAGTATTTTGACAACGTGATAGTCCATATCATGGTATACTAACAAATGAAAATTAACAGCTTGGAATGAAAGCATTAATAGTAAATGTTGATTGGTTACATACAATAACAAACAATATTTCACGTGAATAAAATACCTGATTCTTTTAAGCAATTATACATACACAAATACAGCTGTGCACAAAATGTATCAAATATGATTCTAAATATCAAACTGTATAGGTTTTATACATATTAAATTAGAAATATATAACACTAGCGGGAAGTACCCAGCATTGACTGGGCGAAAAATATATTTAAAAACTTCTCAAAAAAATACACTTTGGTTCTTTCGGTAAAGTCACGTAAATATAAAATATGATGACGGATGCTTGTGTTGCGCCCGAAACGTCGTGATTTATTTGATTTAATACCTACGTGACTTTACCAAAAGAACCAAAGAGTATGGATTCCTGCAGTCATAAAAGCTTCAAATCAAGATTATCTTAAAAATCTTACATATACATACACAGAAATGAAGCTATTGTGAAAGCCCGGTGGGCCGTTTGTCCATTTTTCCACCAACAAAATTATAAGAGGCTTGCAGAAGTCCAAAAAGTAATAGAAAGTGGGGGGTAAATAATTGATCTAAAAGGTTTCCGAAAATTGCCGACCCCCCCAAAAATATATTTTTACCCCAGTGTAGGTATATATACCTTCACACCATACATACAACAAAGTTAGTAGTATCTATTGTCTCTGTAGTTGTATCTACTGACTGTACAGTAGTATCTACAGAGTCAGTCGTAGCTAATGACTGTATAGTAGTATTTGCTGACTGTAGTAATTACTGACCGTAGTAGTGTCTACTGGCCCTACAGAACTATCTACTGACTGTAGTAGTAACTACTGACCACAGTAGTTGTAGGCGCAGCTTTTTTGTACCAAAAAAATAAGCTATGCCTTAACTTGTGGGAGCAAAAAAGTCTGACGCGTGTTTGAGGTGTCTTAAATCAAACTGTTACTTTATTTCTTAGTTGCACAAAAACGAGCGTTTTCTAAAGTTATATCATCGCCTGTTCACGTACTGTGTCATCCCATCGCACGGTCAAAAGACTGTATCCACTCGCTCCCAATCGGCTCTTCTCGTAGCCCCCCGTTTATACTGTAAAAACCGGAAGTGATGTCATGTGTTCAACCAACGGAGCGTCTAACCACAGGGGGGTTTCTACACAGTTGGGATATTCCAAATCAAATATAACCAGTCTGTCAACAAATGTATGACGGATGTACATCAAATCTATATACAGAAATAATACTCACTTTCTGTCTTATGGCTCTTACATTACCAGCCCCTAATTGGCTAGGCAGGGAGCATACCAATTACTCTTAACTTTAACCTTAAGCGCCACAAGCTCTAAATAATAATCTTTACTTATAACAATAATAATTTCTTTTATTTCTCCCACTTGTTGGCTTTCTTGAGCCTTCTCTTTATCTTATCCATATACTTTCATGCTGCTTCTTGTAACAGACTAAGCTTTTTAAAAGGTCGCTCTAGTGTGCTGAACTTCGTTTTAACACACACACACGACAGACTGAACTGTTCGAGTCTGGCATGGTCTTGATAATTCTTCTGGCTGAAGCGGATTAGGTCGATCTCAACCTGGGTTCAATGTTCCACTGTAGGCAGTTCCTTTTCCAGTGTTGCTTTAAGTTTCTGCATGCACCGATTGAGAAGTATCTTCTGCCTCTCGAGGTTACTTTCAGCCTGACTGATTGTAGCTCGATACTCTTTTATTTGATTCCTCAAATGCAGCAGAATCACTTTCAGTTGGAAAAACCATGCCATTGTTCTCTTCAGATGATACCAACTTGAGTAGTGATTGACAAGTCTGTTCACTGGATTAAGAGTTATCTTTGATACTGAGGAGATTGACCGTTGCCGACTTCTTAATCTCATCAACATCTGAGTTTTGACTCATTTGAATTGGTCGTTCTGGCCATTCACTTGGAGTCGACCACAGGAAATTGGGTTCCTGAATCAATTTTTCACTTTTTATGAAGTTATCAGCTTTCAAACCTCTTGAAGCATGATCTGCTGGGTTTACAAAGGTACTGATATACTTCCAATGGGTCGGTTTCGTGGTCTCACGGATTGTAGCAATCCTGTTTGCCACAAAGGTCTTGAAATGACTGGTGTCATTCTCTATGTACTTCAGCACTGTAGTGCTATCCGTCCAAAAGGTAGACTCTTCGAGCAAGACTTGATGTTCTTGCCCGAGCATCTTATCCACCTTTATGGCTCTGTCTTCTTCTGTGATAGACGGTATGACAACTCTGCTGTTGCTTACCCACTTTGTCAAGTTGAATCCCTCAATAGAACACAAAATTCGGAGATCTCTTGACAGGGTGACAGCATGGTCTTCAGATGACACAGACTTCAAGCAGTCATCGTTGTAGAAGTTTCTGCGTACTGTGTCAACCGCCTCTGGTGTTGACTCAGCTCTTCCATCTTCGGCTGTTCTTCTTAGTGCATAGGATGTACAGCTTGGTGATGACGTGGCTCCAAACAGGTACACAGTCATTCTGTACTCCTCTGTGGCTTGACTCAGGTCGCCATCGGACCACCACTCGATGCCCGCCATGATAACCCAAAGTTCATTTCCAAATCTGGTCAACGCACCATTGAGAGTGTTGGCGAGATGGGGTCTTTGGAGAAACTGCTCATTCAATGAGGTTCCTTGGTATGTTGCAGTGCAGTCGAAGACTACACGTATCTTCTTTTTCTTCGGGTGGTACACCGCATGATGAGGAATACACCACACTCTTTCATCTTCTCGTTCCAGCTGCCTTTTAGGCACCTTCACAGCAAAGCCCTTTGCAATGTCTATCGTGAAGCCTTTGTGGTCCTCTTGGAAATCTGGGTTCTTGCTTGGCCTTCTCTTGAGACTGCTGATGCGCTGCCTTGCAACGCAGCGGTTGTTCAGCATTTCCATCTTCTCACTTCTCAATGGCAAACCAGTGCTATAGTGTCCATCGACCAGCTCAGCTGACCTTGAACAGATTGCATGAACCGATGGTCGTCTTGTGACATCTCTGGTTTGTCCTCGCAACAGCGTTCTGAGAAGTCTGTGTTGTATTATCATCTTAGTTCTTTCGGTAAAGTCACGTTGAAGGGAAACAACAAAATAATAAAATATATATAAAACAACGTGACTTTACCGAAAGAACTAAGAATATGAATTACTGCAGTCACGAAAGCTTTAAATCAAAATCTGTGTTGTATTGTTGGACTAACAGTCCTTCAATGTTTGAGATGGAGATACGGTTTGCTGTGAAATGATGTCATTTTCCATTGGCATCTTCTGTTCTCATAGATCCGTTCACTACCCAGCCAAGAGTGGTCTTGATTGCGTAGGGTCTATCACCTTCACTATTTATCACCTTCCATGGTTCCATTGCTTTGTGTGCATTAGTTCCAATCAGCAGGCCTATCTCTGCCTCAATGCATGGGAGGTGCACTTCTCTCAGATAGGGCCATCTCTCAACATCATGCTGTAATGGTATGTTTTCTTTCTTCACTGGAATGTCACTGTGGGTGAAGACCTTTGGCAGGTCAATATAATCTCCCTCCTCAAGTCCACTCACTTCCAGGTCTGACAGGATATAACTGTGTACCGACTTCTCCTGACCCATGGTTCGCAGAAATATTTCAGTCTTCCTGCCTCTGACGTTTAGTTGTTTCCTTAGGGTTTCAGTACAAAACGTCACTGAACTCCCTGGATCCATGAATGTGTATGTCTCCACACTCTTCGCACTTTGTTTGGATTTGATTTTCACTGGAACGATGGCGAGAATACAATGTCCGTCTCCAACCCCAGTGTAGCCACAAGTTTCATGCTTTAGGGACGCAATAGCACTTGAGGCTATCTTCTGTTCAGTGGTGCCATCTTCATTCGTTTTAGAGGGGACACTGTTTTCTTTAATGACATTCAGCATGCTTGGATGCTTCAAGTTACACTCTTGACATGTCATTCTTTTCTTACACTCCTTGCTGAGGTGCCCTTGTATAAGACATCCAAAGCAAAGTCCTTTTTTCTTCATAAACTCAATTCTGTCTTTCTGTGGCTGTTCTCTGATCTTAATGCAAGAGTCCAGTGTGTGATTCTTCTCACAGAACAAGCAGGGTTTCTGGAAGGCAATAGCAGGCTTGTCTCGACTACTTTTCTGAGGCGAGTCTTGTGCTTTCCTCTCTTCAGAAGACATGACGCTTATTGCAAAACTGCTTCCTTTAAGGCCACTCTTCCGATGGGTCTTTATGTCTGCATTCTTGTCTTTTCCCTTTCCTGCAATACCTCTGTTGGTGTCCTGCATGTCTCAAAACAGCGGATCTATTACAACTTTGGCTTGCTTGTCGACAAAGTCCACCCAGTCTGTGAACCTGGCTCTTCTTCCTCATCTTTCTTGAACATTGAAGGCCTTCTCTCTCCACTTCTCTTTCATCTTATATGGAAGCTTTGAGATGACCACTCGCATGTTCGTGGGATTATCCATTTCATCCATGTACTCAATATCTTCCATGGTGTTCCGACATCCAATCAAGAACAATGCATACGTGTGCAACGCTTTTCCATCTTCATTTTTGATCTGAGACCACTGCCAAGCTTTCTCCATATAGGCACTGGCTATCTTCAGCTCATCACCATAGTGCTTCTGAAGTAGCTTCCTGGCTTCCTGGTAGCCTCTGGTTGGACTCATATGTTCACAACTGCGCACGAGATTTTGTGGTTCTCCACTGGTGAATTGTTACAGGTAATAAAACTTGTCTTGGCTACTCTCTGTCTTACGGTGAATGGTGTGCTAGAAAGCTCTGATGAAGGATTTGTAGACAATGGATCACCCTTGAACACAGGATTGTCTCTCTGAGGAAGGTGAGACAAATTTTGCTGTTTTACAAGCATCTCTGTAATCTCGTTCTGACGCTGCATCACTTGATAAAGATCTATTTCATTCCTTTCAGGCATCTGGTGGTGTTGACTTGGGTCTGGTCTGTAGTATGCTGTACTTGTACCAGCCTCTCTACCTCTTGAAGGAGTTGATTTAGAGTCCTCATATGCTCCTATAGCATGAGCCGGCTGGGCTTTCTCAAATGCTCTGTCTCTATACTCTTTGTCCAGTCCTGAGGTTCTGCTGGATCTTGTCTTGGTCTTGAAATACTCATGCTTGCCATCCAAAGTGTCCACATATTCACCAAACACCTTTAGCTTAGCACTGGATACTGCAATAGCAGTCTCTGATTCCAACTATTCCTTTTGAGCATTCAGCTGTACTTCTTCAAGCTCGATTTCTTGTTTCTTCTTTAAAGATGCTGCCTTGGCTAACAGAGCTGCGTGTTCTGCTTCCTCTATCATGCGTGCCGAAGTTGTGGAGCTTTTAGAGGAAACTATTGAGTCATTTCCAGTTACGGAGCGATGTTCACTTGTATTTTTGCTCCGTGGAACTGATAGTAATGATATGCTGTCTCCTGGATCAACATCATCTTCCTCTTTATTATCTTCACTTGTATCTTCAGATACTTCTGTGATCCGCTTTTCCATGGGCTTTTCTGACTCTATATGACCATAGGCGCCCTGGCTAGGTGCCTGCACCGCCGCTCTCCCGCCAACACTTCACTTTCCTGCTTGACGGGTTCTCACGCAGCTTCGCGTCTTTGTGCCGCCTTGTACTGTAGCCGACTTTACCATGCCGTCCGCCATCTTGTTTCCTCAGTGCACAACGAGTTGCAAAAGGCTTCAAAACTCTCAGAGTTATTCAATTAAATAACCTTTGCAGATCCGTTCCTAAAATATGCACTTGGCAAAGCGAATACAGCTCACAGTTATGTTTACGTAACTAGCAGGGTTCAGTAACTCATTAACATTTGCTTGTCTTTCACTCTTGGTAACAATTTTCTCTCGTACAAACTTAATGGTACCTTCTTCTTAGACACGAACTTGTTGCCTCCTTGTTGGTGAGACGTGAAGAGCGTTCTCTCTCTCTCTCTCTTGCACGGCTTTCTTCCACGTGAGTAGAAGTCTTTTACTTGAGTAGGTTTCTTCCACGTGAGTAGAAGTCTTTTTCTTGAGTAGGTTTCTTCCACGTGAGTAGAAGTCTTTTACTTGAGTAGGTTTCTTCCACGTGACTAGAAGTCTTTTACTTGAGTAGGTTTCTTCCACGTGAGTAGGAGTCTTTTACTTGAGTGGGTTTCTTCCACGTGAGTAGAAGTCTTTTACTTGAGTAGGTTTCTTCCACATGAGTAGAAGTCTTTTACTTGAGTAGGTTTCTTCCACGTGAGTAGGAGTCTTTTACTTGAGTAGGTTTCTTCCACGTGAGTAGAAGCCTTTTACTTGAGTAGGTTTCTTCCACGTGAGTAGAAGTCTTTTACTTGAGTAGGTTTCTTCCACGTGAGTAGAAGTCTTTTACTTGAGTAGGTTTCTTCCACGTGAGTAGAAGTCTTTTACTTGAGTAGGTTTCTTCCACGTGAGTAGAAGTCTTTTACTTGAGTAGGTTTCTTCCACGTGACTAAAAGTCTTTTACTTGAGTAGGTTTCTTCCACGTGAGTAGAGGTCTTTTACTTGAGTAGGTTTCTTCCACGTGAGTAGAAGTCTTTTACTTGAGTAGGTTTCTTCCACGTGACTAGAAGTCTTTTACTTGAGTAGGTTTCTTCCACGTCAGTAGGAGTCTTTTACTTGAGTGGGTTTCTTCCACGTGAGTAGGAGTCTTTTACTTGAGTAGGTTTCTTCCACGTGAGTAGAAGTCTTTACTTGAGTAGGTTTCTTCCACGTGAGTAGAAGTCTTTTACTTGAGTAGGTTTCTTCCACGTGAGTAGAAGTCTTTTACTTGAGTAGGTTTCTTCCACGTGAGTAGAAGTCTTTTACTTGAGTAGGTTTCTTCCACGTGAGTAGAAGTCTTTACTTGAGTAGGTTTCTTCCACGTGAGTAGAAGTATTTTACTTGAGTAGGTTTCTTCCACGTGAGTAGAAGTCTTTTACTTGAGTAGGTTTCTTCCACGTGACTAGAAGTTTTTTACTTGAGTAGGTTTCTTCCACGTGAGTAGGAGTCTTTTACTTGAGTGGGTTTCTTCCACGTGAGTAGGAGTCTTTTACTTGAGTAGGTTTCTTCCACGTGAGTAGAAGTCTTTACTTGAGTAGGTTTCTTCCACGTGAGTAGAAGTATTTTACTTGAGTAGGTTTCTTCCACGTGAGTAGAAGTCTTTTACTTGAGTAGGTTTCTTCCACGTGAGTAGAAGTCTTTTACTTGAGTAGGTTTCTTCCACGTGAGTAGAAGTCTTTACTTGAGTAGGTTTCTTCCACGTGAGTAGAAGTATTTTACTTGAGTAGGTTTCTTCCACGTGAGTAGAAGTCTTTTACTTGAGTAGGTTTCTTCCACGTGAGTAGAAGTCTTTTACTTGAGTAGGTTTCTTCCACATGAGTAGAAGTCTTTTACTTGAGTAGGTTTCTTCCACGTGAGTAGGAGTCTTTTACTTGACTAGGTTTCTTCCACGTGAGTAGAAGTCTTTTACTTGAGTAGGTTTCTTCCACGTGAGTAGAAGTCTTTTACTTGAGTAGGTTTCTTCCACGTGAGTAGAAGTCTTTTACTTGAGTAGGTTTCTTCCACGTGAGTAGAAGTCTTTTACTTGAGTAGGTTTCTTCCACGTGAGTAGAAGTCTTTTACTTGAGTAGGTTTATTCCACGTGACTAGAAGTCTTTTACTTGAGTAGGTTTCTTCCACGTGAGTAGGAGTCTTTTACTTGAGTGGGTTTCTTCCACGTGAGTAGGAGTCTTTTACTTGAGTAGGTTTCTTCCACGTGAGTAGGAGTCTTTTACTTGAGTAGGTTTCTTCCACGTGAGTAGAAGTCTTTTACCTGAGTAGGTTTCTTCCACGTGAGTAGGAGTCTTTTACGTGAGTAGGTTTCTTCCACGTGAGTAGAAGTCTTTTACTTGAGTAGGTTTCTTCCACGTGAGTAGAAGTCTTTTACTTGAGTAGGTTTCTTCCACGTGAGTAGAAGTCTTTTACTTGAGTAGGTTACTTCCACGTGAGTAGAAGTCTTTTACTTGAGTAGGTTTATTCCACGTGAGTAGAAGTCTTTTACTTGAGTAGGTTTCTTCCACGTGAGTAGCAGTCTTTTACTTGAGTAGGTTTCTTCCACGTGAGTAGAAGTCTTTAATTGAGTAGGTTTCTTCCACGTGAGTAGAAGTCTTTTACTTGAGTAGGTTTCTTCCACGTGAGTAGAAGTCTTTACTTGAGTAGGTTTCTTCCACGTGAGTAGAAGTCTTTTACTTGAGTAGGTTTCTTCCACGTGAGTAGAAGTCTTTTGCTTGAGTAGGTTTCTTCCACGTGAGTAGAAGTCTTTTACTTGAGTAGGTTTCTTCCACGTGAGTAGAAGTCTTTTGCTTGAGTAGGTTTCTTCCACGTGAGTAGAAGTCTTTTACTTGAGTGGGTTTCTTCCACGTGAGTAGGAGTCTTTACTTGACTAGGTTTCTTCCACCTTGAATAGAAGTCTTTTACTTGAGTAGGTTTCTTCCACGTGAGTAGAAGTCTTTTACTTGAGTAGGTTTCTTCCACGTGAGTAGAAGTCTTTTACTTGAGTAGGTTTCTTCCACGTGAGTAGAAGTCTTTTACTTGAGTAGGTTTCTTCCACGTGAGTAGAAGTCTTTTACTTGAGTAGGTTTCTTCCACGTGAGTAGAAGTCTTTTACTTGAGTAGGTTTCTTCCACGTGAGTAGAAGTCTTTTACTTGAGTAGGTTTCTTCCACGTGAGTAGAAGTCTTTTACTTGAGTAGGTTTCTTCCACGTGAGTAGAAGTCTTTTACTTGAGTAGGTTTCTTCCACGTGAGTAGAAGTCTTTTACTTGAGTAGGTTTCTTCCACGTGAGTAGAAGTCTTTTACTTGAGTAGGTTTCTTCCACGTTAGTAGGAGTCTTTTACTTGAGTAGGTTTCTTCCACGTGAGTAGAAGTCTTTTACTTGAGTAGGTTTCTTCCACGTGAGTAGAAGTCTTTTACTTGAGTAGGTTTCTTCCACGTGGGTAGAAGTCTTTGACTTGAGTAGGTTTCTTCCACGTGAGTAGAAGTCTTTTACTTGAGTAGGTTTCTTCCACGTGAGTAGAAGTCTTTTACTTGAGTAGGTTTCTTCCACGTGAGTAGAAGTCTTTTATTTGAGTAGGTTTCTTCCACGTGAGTAGAAGTCTTTTACTTGAGTAGGTTTCTTCCACGTGAGTAGAAGTCTTTTACTTGAGTAGGTTTCTTCCACGTGAGTAGAAGTCTTTTACTTGAGTAGGTTTCTTCCACGTGAGTAGAAGTCTTTTACTTGAGTAGGTTTCTTCCACGTGAGTAGAAGTCTTTTACTTGAGTAGGTTTCTTCCACGTGAGTAGAAGTCTTTTACTTGAGTAGGTTTCTTCCACGTGACTAAAAGTCTTTTACTTGAGTAGGTTTCTTCCACGTGAGTAGAGGTCTTTTACTTGAGTAGGTTTCTTCCACGTGAGTAGAAGTCTTTTACTTGAGTAGGTTTCTTCCACGTGACTAGAAGTCTTTTACTTGAGTAGGTTTCTTCCACGTCAGTAGGAGTCTTTTACTTGAGTGGGTTTCTTCCACGTGAGTAGGAGTCTTTTACTTGAGTAGGTTTCTTCCACGTGAGTAGAAGTCTTTACTTGAGTAGGTTTCTTCCACGTGAGTAGAAGTATTTTACTTGAGTAGGTTTCTTCCACGTGAGTAGAAGTCTTTTACTTGAGTAGGTTTCTTCCACGTGAGTAGAAGTCTTTTACTTGAGTAGGTTTCTTCCACGTGAGTAGAAGTCTTTACTTGAGTAGGTTTCTTCCACGTGAGTAGAAGTATTTTACTTGAGTAGGTTTCTTCCACGTGAGTAGAAGTCTTTTACTTGAGTAGGTTTCTTCCACGTGACTAGAAGTTTTTTACTTGAGTAGGTTTCTTCCACGTGAGTAGGAGTCTTTTACTTGAGTGGGTTTCTTCCACGTGAGTAGGAGTCTTTTACTTGAGTAGGTTTCTTCCACGTGAGTAGAAGTCTTTACTTGAGTAGGTTTCTTCCACGTGAGTAGAAGTATTTTACTTGAGTAGGTTTCTTCCACGTGAGTAGAAGTCTTTACTTGAGTAGGTTTCTTCCACGTGAGTAGAAGTATTTTACTTGAGTAGGTTTCTTCCACGTGAGTAGAAGTCTTTTACTTGAGTAGGTTTCTTCCACGTGAGTAGAAGTCTTTTACTTGAGTAGGTTTCTTCCACGTGAGTAGAAGTCTTTACTTGAGTAGGTTTCTTCCACGTGAGTAGAAGTATTTTACTTGAGTAGGTTTCTTCCACGTGAGTAGAAGTCTTTTACTTGAGTAGGTTTCTTCCACGTGAGTAGAAGTCTTTTACTTGAGTAGGTTTCTTCCACATGAGTAGAAGTCTTTTACTTGAGTAGGTTTCTTCCACGTGAGTAGGAGTCTTTTACTTGACTAGGTTTCTTCCACGTGAGTAGAAGTCTTTTACTTGAGTAGGTTTCTTCCACGTGAGTAGAAGTCTTTTACTTGAGTAGGTTTCTTCCACGTGAGTAGAAGTCTTTTACTTGAGTAGGTTTCTTCCACGTGAGTAGAAGTCTTTTACTTGAGTAGGTTTCTTCCACGTGAGTAGAAGTCTTTTACTTGAGTAGGTTTATTCCACGTGACTAGAAGTCTTTTACTTGAGTAGGTTTCTTCCACGTGAGTAGGAGTCTTTTACTTGAGTGGGTTTCTTCCACGTGAGTAGGAGTCTTTTACTTGAGTAGGTTTCTTCCACGTGAGTAGGAGTCTTTTACTTGAGTAGGTTTCTTCCACGTGAGTAGAAGTCTTTTACCTGAGTAGGTTTCTTCCACGTGAGTAGGAGTCTTTTACGTGAGTAGGTTTCTTCCACGTGAGTAGAAGTCTTTTACTTGAGTAGGTTTCTTCCACGTGAGTAGAAGTCTTTTACTTGAGTAGGTTTCTTCCACGTGAGTAGAAGTCTTTTACTTGAGTAGGTTACTTCCACGTGAGTAGAAGTCTTTTACTTGAGTAGGTTTATTCCACGTGAGTAGAAGTCTTTTACTTGAGTAGGTTTCTTCCACGTGAGTAGCAGTCTTTTACTTGAGTAGGTTTCTTCCACGTGAGTAGAAGTCTTTAATTGAGTAGGTTTCTTCCACGTGAGTAGAAGTCTTTTACTTGAGTAGGTTTCTTCCACGTGAGTAGAAGTCTTTACTTGAGTAGGTTTCTTCCACGTGAGTAGAAGTCTTTTACTTGAGTAGGTTTCTTCCACGTGAGTAGAAGTCTTTTGCTTGAGTAGGTTTCTTCCACGTGAGTAGAAGTCTTTTACTTGAGTAGGTTTCTTCCACGTGAGTAGAAGTCTTTTGCTTGAGTAGGTTTCTTCCACGTGAGTAGAAGTCTTTTACTTGAGTGGGTTTCTTCCACGTGAGTAGGAGTCTTTACTTGACTAGGTTTCTTCCACCTTGAATAGAAGTCTTTTACTTGAGTAGGTTTCTTCCACGTGAGTAGAAGTCTTTTACTTGAGTAGGTTTCTTCCACGTGAGTAGAAGTCTTTTACTTGAGTAGGTTTCTTCCACGTGAGTAGAAGTCTTTTACTTGAGTAGGTTTCTTCCACGTGAGTAGAAGTCTTTTACTTGAGTAGGTTTCTTCCACGTGAGTAGAAGTCTTTTACTTGAGTAGGTTTCTTCCACGTGAGTAGAAGTCTTTTACTTGAGTAGGTTTCTTCCACGTGAGTAGAAGTCTTTTACTTGAGTAGGTTTCTTCCACGTGAGTAGAAGTCTTTTACTTGAGTAGGTTTCTTCCACGTGAGTAGAAGTCTTTTACTTGAGTAGGTTTCTTCCACGTGAGTAGAAGTCTTTTACTTGAGTAGGTTTCTTCCACGTTAGTAGGAGTCTTTTACTTGAGTAGGTTTCTTCCACGTGAGTAGAAGTCTTTTACTTGAGTAGGTTTCTTCCACGTGAGTAGAAGTCTTTTACTTGAGTAGGTTTCTTCCACGTGGGTAGAAGTCTTTGACTTGAGTAGGTTTCTTCCACGTGAGTAGAAGTCTTTTACTTGAGTAGGTTTCTTCCACGTGAGTAGAAGTCTTTTACTTGAGTAGGTTTCTTCCACGTGAGTAGAAGTCTTTTATTTGAGTAGGTTTCTTCCACGTGAGTAGAAGTCTTTTACTTGAGTAGGTTTCTTCCACGTGAGTAGAAGTCTTTTACTTGAGTAGGTTTCTTCCACGTGAGTAGAAGTCTTTTACTTGAGTAGGTTTCTTCCACGTGAGTAGAAGTCTTTTACTTGAGTAGGTTTCTTCCACGTGAGTAGGAGTCTTTTACTTGAGTAGGTTTCTTCCACGTGAGTAGAAGTCTTTTACTTGAGTAGGTTTCTTCCACGTGAGTAGGAGTCTTTTACTTGAGTAGGTTTCTTCCACGTGAGTAGAAGTCTTTTACTTGAGTAGGTTTCTTCCACGTGAGTAGAAGTCTTTGACTTGAGTAGGTTTCTTCCACGTGAGTAGAAGTCTTTTACTTGAGTAGGTTTCTTCCACGTGAGTAGAAGTCTTTTACTTGAGTAGGTTTCTTTCCACGTTAGTAGGAGTCTTTTACTTGAGTAGGTTTCTTCCACGTGAGTAGAAGTCTTTTACTTGAGTAGGTTTCTTCCACGTGAGTAGAAGTCTTTTACTTGAGTAGGTTTCTTCCACGTGGGTAGAAGTCTTTGACTTGAGTAGGTTTCTTCCACGTGAGTAGAAGTCTTTTACTTGAGTAGGTTTCTTCCACGTGAGTAGAAGTCTTTTACTTGAGTAGGTTTCTTCCACGTGAGTAGAAGTCTTTTACTTGAGTAGGTTTCTTCCACGTGAGTAGAAGTCTTTTACTTGAGTAGGTTTCTTCCACGTGAGTAGAAGTCTTTTACTTGAGTAGGTTTCTTCCACGTGAGTAGAAGTATTTTCACTTTTGTAAGCTACACCAAATGTGTGCACTTACTATTATAGGGTCAGTAGATGCTAATATCATAGCGCTTATATAGTATTATTGTAGCGTGGGCAGGGGGATGGTGGGGGAGGGGGATAGCAGCCCAGCCCCTGCCTGCCAATGCGTCACCTCGGCCGGCTGGGCAATTTCGGAGAGGCCGGGGGCTCTGCACAGGACTAGGCCTCACCACGCCACTCTGTCAGGTGAATACTTTGTTCTATAGAGTCGATATATACTGCTAAAGAGTCAGCATGTACTACTGTAGTGATATCAGGTACCACCAAATTCAGTATGCACTGTTGTAGTGAAGGCAGGTACCAGCACAGTATGCACTGCTGTAATAATTGCAGGTACCACCACAGTCAGTATACACTTTTGTAATCATAGCAGGTACCACCACTGTCAGTATGCACTACTGTAATCATAGCAGGGACCACTACCACGGTCAGTATGCAATGCTGTAATAATTGCAGCTACCACCACAGTCACTATGCACTGTTGTAATCATAGCAGGTACCACCACAGTATGCACTGCTGCAGTGAAAGCTGGTACCACCACAGTATGCACTGCTGTAATCATAGCAGGTACTACCATAGTATGCACTGCTGTTAGATTTTTCAGAGTAGTAGGCCAACACAATAGTTACCACTTTACCTGTAGGCTGACTCTCTAAGTTGCAATACATTTCTAAATTTGCTAAGTTTTATCTTTTTCTTTTTCTCTCTATCACCTTTTTCCCTCTGTGAATTTCACCCCCACCCTCTCGCCCATTACGGCAGCCCCTCCCCTCCCTCCCCCCTCGGATTAGCCGAGGTATGCCTAGCTCTACGATCTTACATTTACTTTCAAATTCCATCTCTAGCCCTGCCCACTTACCCTTGGGTTGTATCCACCTCAAAACGTATATAACCTTTGGTTGCAGTAGTTCTCTCGCTACATTCCTTCCTGCCTCAGCAGTCTGCCTGCTGTATTGTTTCACCTGAAGACGATTGCTTGTATTGCGATCGAAACGTTGTAATCTATTAGTTATTTTTCTATCTACATGACTTTACTGAAAGAACCAAAGAGTATGAATTCCTGCAGTCACGAAACCTTCAAATCAAAATTGTTCACTATCCAGTTGAATGATTTAATTCTCTGCAGCTCCCGTGTGTTCTACCACACAACTGGCTACAAAAAATTGGGACGCCTGTCTTGCTTTTGAGAAACTTGGACCCACCTAATCTATGCAATGGCACAAGGTTAATTGTGAAAGAATTACATTCAAATGGTATCAAAGCTACAATCATTACAGGCAATTTTAAAGGTGAAGACGTCTTTCTCCCTCGCATACTTATAATCCCAAATGACACAGTCTTTGAATTTAAGAGTCTTCAATTCCCCACCCAGTGAAGCTTTGCGATGTCCATTAACAAAGCGCAAGGACAATCTTTAAAAGTGGTGGGACTGAATTTGGCAACTCCGTGCTTTTCTCATGGCCAGCATTATGTTGGATGCTCTCGTGTAGGAAATGAAAAACACTTACATTATTTTGCGCCAAAAGGCAAGACCAGAAACTCTTTGATAGGGAAAAGTGGCAGTTTCATTGTTTTGGGCACCATTTCGGCAGCCTGGCTGCTAGCGGCTGTTCGTGATTGCGCTCATGCAGCACCGTCCCACATCTCATCGCTCCATCCCCAAGTCTCCTGCCTGCCTCCGTGCCTGCCAAGTGTCCTGTCGGCGATCTGGCTGCCAGCGGTTGTCTGTGTTTTGTGAAGTGCCTTACTACAGTACAAATAAATACTACAGTAATAAATATGTCAGTACAAATAAATACGTGTTTTCTACCATTAACCGTATACTTACGACACATTGGATTCAATACAAGACAAAGGCATATCATACAAGTAAAGTATGACCTTGAGTTTTGATTATCATTAAAGGTGCATTTACAATTTTTTATACTCCTGCTTATACTCTTGCTGTTAAGGAGTGACTCATGCTGCCAGCTATGGCTGCAAAGTTTGGTTGTACATGTTATGTTTTTCGTTTCTTGTTAAATTTAAATCACAGTTCCTATGATCAATCTTCCATTGTTTTATAGCTTTATTTTGGTGATTTGAAAACGTTTTGGTTTAGCCATGTTTGTTTGTTGGAGTACAGAGTTAGCCTGATAACTTTAATCTAAATTGTCTCATGGTTGTTATTGTTTTACTTGCATCCCACTGGGATTTTTGCACAGCGTTGCTATACGGTGTTTTTTCTGAAATATTTTGCTGCTTTTTCCTGGATATTTCTGTTGTGCATCGTCCCTTTAAGATGTTCTTTGTTCATGTTTTTGTTTGTTGCAGTTTCACCCGATTTAACAGTCGCATGGCTCACAGTGCTATAACTAATACATTTAACTGAAAACTGGAAAAAAGGAACTAAATAAATGTTTACTACAATTAAATACATTTTTCAGTTTGTCTTCTTGCGTATGTCACTTTTGGGGAGCTAAATGTCAATGTTGAGGTCTACTGGCAACGAAAGGACTTCAGCAGGAGAGAGCTCTTGCAGTCCTGTTATTCCTCCATTGAAGAAACGGACACCACACAGCTTTATTTGTTCCATCATTTGGGTTCACAGTACCATTGTGTATTTAGTATTATTCAGCTAAACACGTACAATTCATAAACAAATACTTTTTACATACATAACACTTGTGTATCTGTGTATGTATATGTAAGATTTTAAGTATATTTTTCACCCGGGCAACGCTGGGTACTTCCCGCGAGTACCTAATAAATGAAATGAAACTGAAACCGACTGTGGTGGTACTTGATATGACTACAGTATTGCATCCCGAATATGGTGGTTCCTGCTATCACTACAGCAGTGCATCCCGACTTTGGTACCTGCCATCACTACATCAGTGCATACGGACTGTGGTGGTACTTGTTATGAATACAGCAGTGCAAACTGACCGTGGTGGTACCTGGTTTTACTACAGCAGTGCATACCGACTGTGGTACCTGGTTTCACTAAAGCAGTGCATACCGACTGTGGTGGTATCTGCTCTCACTACAGCAGTGCATACTGACTGTGGTGATACCTGCTATGACTACAGCAGTGCATACTGACTGTGGTGATACCTGCTATGACTACAACCAGGGGCGGAGCCAGGGGGGGTGACAGGGGTGACATTCTGCGTATAAGTGTACGACACTCGGTCTGGCGGACTCCGTGCA
This sequence comes from Petromyzon marinus, assembly GCF_048934315.1. Classification (NCBI taxonomy): domain Eukaryota; kingdom Metazoa; phylum Chordata; class Hyperoartia; order Petromyzontiformes; family Petromyzontidae; genus Petromyzon; species Petromyzon marinus. The sequence continues at coordinate 12,072,422 of NC_133671.1, forward strand.
ACTGCATTGTCAGAGTGTGTCGCCAACCGATGGCGTCTAGTTCAACAGCCTGACTCTTTATCATTCTTGAAATTAAAATTTGTTGAATGCCAACCCGGCCTGAAATCCTGGCTCCGCCCCTAACTACAGCAGTGCAATACCGAATTTGGTGGTACTTGCTTTCACTGAGCAGTACATACTGACTATGGTGGTACATGCTTTCACTACAGAAGTGCATACCTAATGTGGTGGTACGTGCTATGATCAGAGCAGTGCATACTGACTGTGGTGGTACCCGCTATCACTACAGTAGTGTATACTGACAGTGGTTGGACCTGCTTTAACTACAGCAGTGCATACCGACTGTGGTGGTACCTGCTATGACTACAGCAGTGCATATTGACTGTGGTGGTACCTGCTATGACTACAGCAGTGCATACCGACTGTGGTGGTTACCTGCTTTCACTACAGCAGTGCATACTGAATGTGGTGGTACCTTCTATGATTACAGCAGTGCATACTGACTATGGTGGTACCTGCTATCATTACAGAAGTACAGGCTGACTCGAAAGCAGTATTTATCAACTCTATAGCACAAACCACTAACCTGACAGAGTGCCATCATGAGACCTAATCCCATACAGATCCCCCGTCCTCACCTAGATTGCCCAGCCGGCCGAGGTGGCACCTTGGCAGCCTGTGGCTGGGCCACTACTCTTGCCCACCCCCACCATCCCCCTGGCCACACTACAATAATAGTGTAAAAACAGTACAGAGCGATAGTGGGACAGTATGGTTCCCCGGGAAAATGGGTACTAATGGACGACCTAATGATGATTGATGAGATAAACGTTGACAGGGTCATGTGAGGGGGAGCAGGAGATCCAAGGGAAGCAGAGCGAGAAGCCGTCAAGCAACCAGGAAGGTTGCTATTGATCAAGGAATTTATGGCGGCGGATGGGGGGGGGGGACTGGAGTTGCCTTCACCCACCGGTTTGGAGCAGCGTACTGGTCTGTCAGCTGGATGGAGGAAGAGGCACTGACTGCTTTGCCTACGGCTCTTGGTGATGATGGCTTCGCGGTTTTCTGGGCCATCTCTGAAGAGAAGAGGGCTATGCTTCAGGATGCCTACAAGCAGATGTCTGCTGTATACGACCTACCGTCGGGGCAAGGGGTGCTTGCAAGCATGCGAAACCTTGCGAGGATAGCCTTGGGGGGCTGCATGGAGCAGAAAATCTTGGCTTGGAGACGAAGAGCCGGCCAACCATCCAAGATTGTCGTGGAACCGTCACAAGAAGAAACGGAGTCTTTGGGGGGAGTGGCAGCAGCAGATTGTGGAGGGGACCGGCGGCGACGGGGAGACACCAGGACGGCTCCGGGAGTGGCGATCCCGGTCCGTTTCGGCGCCTTCGCCGTGGGCACCTTGGCTCGCCTGCTCTGCTGCGGCCATCTTCGACCCTTCGTGCGGGGATGCCAAACATCGTGGGGAGATCATGGAGCCCCTTGCGTCCACCGCCTCGTTGACAGCTATGGCACGGCCCAGGCGTGTCGCGATGCACCAGACACCCGACCGCTAAAAATCACCTCATGCATCAAGGTCATCGGGGATTCGTAGAGGCTGAACAGTAGCAACAGCTGGCGGCCGAGTAGTAGTGGTGGTGGCTGGTTCATCTGGTATAGTATATGTTGTGCATGATGTGAAATTACGTGTGTTGTGAGATGAGTGCCTTGGTTCTGGAGTCGTTTTGTCACGAAGCCCTTTGAATTAAGGGATCATTGGGGTTTGCTGTGGTGTGTGTGAGTAGCGGCAAACAGAGGAATGGGGGGGCATAGTAGTCTGTATCAGAGTAGGGGGAGGTTGAGATATGGTACCAGTATTGGAATTGGGACGCTGGCTGTGGCCTATCTCTGGGGCACAGATCCTGACCAGGATGCCCCTGCAATTATTGAATGTCCAGAGTGTGTTCAAATGCCATGGGGGCACGAAGGTTTCAGGGATTCCCCCCCATCGGTGAGCATTAGTGCGTTCAGGTAAAATTCAAGGTATCTCTAGAGATCCACCTGACAAGAGAGTAATGGTCCCGTCATGCTGTTGCGGACAGCTTGACCCGACAGCCCGGAGGGCGAGACCCTCCGTGGCATGTCTCGCGCAGTGGGTTATGTGCTCACATTGCTCGGGGAGTCGTGATCCCCTCGTGCTGTGGCAGACGGCTTGACCTGATGGCCCGGAGGTCGAGACCCTCCGTGCACATCTAGCACAGTGAGATGTGGGCATAGTGCCCGGGAGTAGTGGTCCCGTCAGGTTGTGAAAAACTGCTTGACCTGACGGCCCAGAGGTCGAGACCCTCTGTGGCACGTCTGGAATGGTGGGATGGGGGCTCACATTGCTAAGGAGTGGGGGTCCCATTACGTTGTGGCAAACGGTGAGACCTGGCTGGCAGGAGATGGTGGTTCTCCTTTGGCTGTCTTGAGTGGACGGGCCACGGACTCATACCGCTCTGGTTGCTAACGCTGTTGTGTGGAAATGGGGAACCGTTCCCGCAGATCCTAGTCGGGGATATGTATGTTGGATGAGATCCGGCCTCAGGAAGGGACAAACCTTAATTGTCAGTAAGACCTGTGGGTCAGGCTGGAGGATATTTCGAATGTATGTGAGTCAAAGGAGGTGTAGTACGGGATAGGGCATGGCTGAGTGTCTGCAAAGTGCCATCGCTATCGTCCTCGAAATCGCACTGGCCAGGTAAATGGCCGGCGGCGGTTGCTGAAATTGAACAGCCGCAGTGTGGGCAAGGACGAGGGAGATGTTGCCGCCGAGTTTCCATAAGTTGCGTTTTGGGGCCATATGTTCATCTTAGCCTTGCATCATTCAACCCCAGTGTTGTGCGGTCGGGGTCTGGGGTGTCGGACGGGCCGGGCTGGTGGGCCGGAGTAATCGGATGCCGAGGGATGTGTCGTTCCGTCCGAAGTGCCCAAAGACCTCAACCCCCCCCCCCCCTCGCCCGAGCTTGAGTGCAAACCCTCTTGGCCATTGACGGCCACAAATCCGCTTGGGGAGAAGGATCGATGTCAAGAACTGGACATTTCACTGACAGATCGCCTGTGAAGTCGTGGTTTTGAAATGTGTATGGATGGGGTGACCACATGTTCGAAATGTCCGTTGCTTGTTGTGACGATTGCAGGGATTGTGATGCGTGCGTTGTTCGGAATTTGGGCATTGTTGTTGTTGGGCTCGTTTTGGTTGTCTGCATTGTTCTTCCGAGGTATTCGTTGTTCCTTTAGTCCTCCAACAATTTTTATGCGTTGTGTTAAATGGTTGATTTAGCCTGAAAAGAAATTGGTTGAAATTGTGTTAGTCGAGGACGGCAATTTTTTTAAGAGAGGGGGGGTGATGTGAAGACAGTACGGAGTGATAGTGGGACAGTATGGTTCCCCGGGACCATGGTTACTAATGGACGTGCTAATGATGATTGATGAGACAAACATTGACAGGGTCACATGAGGGGGAGCACGGGATCCAATGGTGGGGGACGTGCAATTAGGGCGGTGAGTGACAGAGCAGGTGCGGCGAGGAGAATTCGAGAATTGGGGCGTGGCCAGACCGGGCGAGGCTTAAGAGTCGCCGTTGTCGTCGTCACCTTGGAACTGGTCGACTCCATCGTCTTCGAGTTGTCTTGAGACTAGAAGCTATGTTGTCTTTGAATAGAGTTGTCTAACTACCCCAGTGTATAAAGTCACTCGTGGTTACTCGTTGAGTTGTCAGTGAACTTTATTCATAATAAATATACGGAAGGCAAGATGGTGTCTCTGAGACCCCTTCCCAACGAAGGCGTGTGCCCTGCTCGGGGCAACCCCTGGTCAGCTTTGACAGCGTGTGCGCAAGTGGGATCAGCGGAGCAAGGAAATCATTAAATAATAAATACCACAAAATTGTTCATTTAACTACTTTAAAGATGACGGATTGGAAAAAGGAATAGTGCTCCCTCACCACGGGGCTTATGGCGTGGTACCTGGCTATTTAAAAAAAAATGTAAATCCCATGCTTTGCAAGCCAAATCCTTCACAAATTTTGTTCACACACAGACAGACACACAGACAGATGGACAGACAAAAAATGCCTTTTATCAGTAAAATAGCATACTGCACATTTCACTAGATATAGATTTATATGCATTTTGGAAGATTAAAATAATAATCAGCTATTATCTTTCCACTGCTATATGAAGGCCTCCTCATGCTGTCACTAGTTTTGTCCATCATTCCTTCCCATGATATGAACCTTATGGCGAGACCCCGGGGTCCCATAAGCCCATTTATTTTTCTTAATAGTCAATGTCTATGGTTTGCATATGTTCCTTGATATATGTTTTGCATCCACGTCATAAGAGGTAATTTGCACTAATTGAAAACTTTCTTCGGCAGGCACATTGGCATGTTGCTTTTTTTTTATCTTTTTAAAAAATCACTCAATCCTGCTCTTGTTCAACCTTTTTTTATAATTTTGAACTCGACATACCTTCAATAAATTTTGATTTTGAAGCTTTCGTGACTGCAGTAATTCATATTCTTAGCTCTTTCGGTAAAGTCACGTTGAAGGGAAACAATAAAATAATAAAATATATATAAAACAATAAAAATTCTCACGACGTTTCGACCATAACACAAACGGTCGTCATCAGGTGTGTCGGTTTGCATTAATTTATTTATTTTAAAACGGTGTATTTATTTATTTTTAAAAAACATCAGCGCCACGCGCAGCGATTTGGCAGTTTATTTAGAAGGACTAGTCCATCTATGTTCTGAAAAGAGGAGGGGGGAGACGAAAAATTAATGTATGCTGTCTGAAAGCCACTGTAAGCGTGAACAATCAATTAAGACCTGAAATGGTTAATCAAATCTTTCCAATGATTGCTAAGCCAGAATCCATCTTTTCGGTTGAAATTGTCTCTGTGCTTGTATATGTGGAGATATTCGTTCATGAGGCTATCCACATATACAAGCACAGAGACAATTTCAACCGAGAAGATGGATTATGGCTTAGCAATCATTGGAAAGATTTGATTAACCATTTCAGGTCTTGATTGTTCACGCTTACAGTGGCTTTCAGACAGCATACATTAATTTTTCGTCTCCCCCCTCCTCTTTTCAGAACATAGATGGACTAGTCCTTCTAAATAAACTGCCAAATCGCTGCGCGTGGCGCTGACGTTTTTTATAAATAAATACACCGTTATAAAATAAATAAATTAATGCAAACCGACACACCTGATGACGACCGTTTGTGTTATGGTCGAAACGTCGTGAGAATTTTTATTGTTTTATATATTTATTATTATTTTATTTTTTCCCTTCAACGTGACTTTACCGAAAGAGCTAAGAATATGAATTACTGCAGTCACGAAAGCTTCAATAATTGCTCTAGATACACATAATGTGCTATGCTTTGCAGTTGTTGTGCTGTTTTTTGCAGTTGTGTTGCAAAACTTGTTTTATGATGGCTTAAGTGTTATTCATATGAATGTATCGCATGTCATATCTTTATTCCAAAATCATAAAGTATCCTGCATCAAAATGTGTATAAAGTGTATACGTTTTGTCAATAACAAAAAACATAGATCTCTAATTGTTTAAAACAATAACATATGAAAAGGAAATAATGACAATCAAGGAAATTCATGGCGTAATTTTCTCGAGTCTATAAAAATAACTGCATTCATCATCTAATTTGACATTGCTGTCAACTTCAATCGTCTTGGTCCCTTACCAGCAACAATCCATGGAAATGTCTCACCATCACTGATTCCAGTTATCCTTGAAATCATCTTACGTTCCTGGCCATTTAGTTTGATCACGTCTTGTCTGTTCCTTTTTATGCCACAATAACAACCCCTGTACGCTACTCTCTGAAGGATCCTCTAAATCATCCATTAATTTGAAGTGTTTTCATTTCATGTTTAATTGGTATTATGACACTGATTGTTTAGCCACAAACTCTCTGGGCAGATAAAATGACCAGGATTTTATCTTGTCTTGTTCATCGTTTTTTGAGAAACAATGCTCCCCCTTCCCCAGAGGTCAAACTGCACATTATAGTCTTATGACCGGCCACAGAATTATTTTCTTTCTTCAATTTACACATGCGTCATTTATCATCCTTTGAAAATGTAGATAGGAGAATAGTGGCACCCTGGCTTTCGTGGAAACAGACTGTGCTACAACTGAAGCGATATACGGCTCACACCATAATCATTGCCTAAATCAGCATGGGCTTAAATCAGCATGCTCAGTATAATATGTACACGAGTAATTAACTGTGTAGAATTGCATATACGCATGCACACAGACACACGGATTGATACATTAATATTCTATGTAGCACAACATAACTAAGAGGCACCAACTAACAAGAAAAACAACCACATTTTGTAAATAAGTGACTAAGACACCGCCATTGTCTTTGTGCCACGCTAAGTGAAGTGTCAAATACTCGCTGGCAGAAAGTCAAGGGACAGGCCCAAGTGCTATAGGTTAACTGAATGAGGTGACTGGGATAAGCACCATCTGCGCTCCCTTGTCTTGCTCTGTTTTAGCCGCCTAGCGCACGGCTCATTCACATCAGTTTTGCTCCGCTCACATACTTTTTGCTGGAGGGTGACTGCCTCCAACTGCCCAGTAGTGCATTTTATGAGTCTCCCCTACAGAGGTTGATCTTGACACCACTGGTTCCAGTCATTGACAAGTCCATTTATCTGCACGTCCTCCTGAATCACAACAGACAATTTATTCTCTAGTCCATACTGTGTCCATTTAGCTTCCTCTATCTAGCCAAACTGGAACCACTTGGGTATGCAGTAGCTGGGCATGTGGACTATATGACCCAGCAAAAACATATTTGACTGCCATAGACATTCACTAATAGGACTAAGTCCAGATCATTCAAGGATGTGTGAGCTCCTTACCACAATCAAATATGAATAAACCTAGGATAAATTGTAAGCCAGCCAGCATGTTTAAAGCCAGCACAGGTGTTCCTCTAAAGAAGTCCACAATATCCAATCATAGAGATAAGGACATTATTTTTTTCCAAAAAATAGACCCAAAGCTTCATGTGGAGTGACAGGCCAAACAACTTCCACAAAATGTTGCATCGCCAGCGGGTTTTAGCCAAGGTCATCATTGACGCCTGTCCCCTCAGGGCCTCCAGTGCTTATTAGGATGAGCTGGCCATGATTCTTTTGTGAGTAATTTAAGGTGGAGGGGTTACCAGCCACTCGCACTGGGCCAGATGACCTCACATTCCACTGTGGTATTATGTGAGTGCTGCATGGATAATAAAACAAACTAAAATGAGCCTTTCCCCCAGTTGCATGTTCGAAACACACTGCAGTATTATCTTCAGGCCCGACAAGGTGGAGGTAGTTTTTTTTTCAAGACCAGCACTTTCTAAGGCCCTACAAATACACAGATCTCCCATATAGACTTGAACAGTACAAGTGCTCTTAGTGAGGGCTTATTAAGGTCTATGTGGCACACGAGAAGCTGGATGGCTGGCACACCTGGCCGCCTTTGTCTCCTCAGTAGCGATATTTATACACTGCACCAGGTAATCATTTGACGCTCAGCCACACTAGAATAAGACGAAAAAAATCCCCCCACATAGCATCAGCAGGCTCTTGGAGTAAGTACTGTTAGTGACCACCGTTGAAGGCCGGCATGACACACGAGGGGGTGGTGGCCAACACCACACCCAGTCGCCTTTGTCTCCCCAATGGCTGTTTTTATACATCACACCAGTCCCAAGACCGGTTCAGATATTCATAACTGTTATTGGTCATCAACGGGATTCGAACTCAGGTAACGAGGTTCATAGTGCAATGCGCTAATCACTGCCTTTCCCACACACATGTACACACACAAAGCTGAACTTATAATTTCTTGAACAATATCCCATATTAATATTTGATTTTATGCTACAGGTAATTCATCACTTTGATTCTACCTGTCCTAAAATATTAGAATTATTCACTATTTTACCAATTAAAATATATTTAGAACAAATGCATTTAGGGGTATTTATTTTTCAAAAGAGTTATACAATGTCTTGTTATACAGTGTCATGTAATTTCTGTAAAGTGTTTTTTCATATTTTACATGAAAATAACAACATGAAATGTATACAAGGAGTGCTCATGTAATTTATATTAATATGCACTTGGGGAATTTATTTTTTATGATACAATATAATTTTCAGCTATTTTATGATTTAAGATGTTATTAAGACTCTAGATGATCATGCAAATAAATTATCAGACGTTACATTAACGGTGATGGCTAAATTAAACAATTCCGGTACATGAGGACATGTTTTTTAATATTTTCTGTATGACTCAGTTAATTCTGTTATTTTGAAAATTTAGACATTCCATATTTGAATAATATTCAGGCTGAGTATTTTCACTTAGGGACTGGAATTGTACTCTACATGACAATCGTGTTTTGATATTGGTTAAGAAATGGCACAAGAATACTAATGAGCACTACAAAAGCTTCTTATTAGACATTTCAATACTTTGTTTTCTTTGTGCCAACAAATAGTTATTAATCATCAGGACTGAAATGAAATATTAGATTTAATGAATATTCTTAATTTCTATATAGCAACCAATAAGTGTTTGAATTGTATTTAAATATTACATTATTTTTCAAAGGAAAAATGTTGCAACCATGCAGGTATTATAAGTACTATACTTTGATTTAAAGCTTTCGTGACTATACTGTTTGCATTTTAGCTTAATAATAATTGACAGCCCATTTCTAATTCACTGCAAATGGCTGGCCATGCTGCATCGGTCATAAGATTTGTTTGACCATACTTCACCGTGTTTGTCAGTGCAGGACGGTGAAGGGGATGCAGAGGACCAGTTCAGATATCACTCGCTGCTGATGTTAGCCATGGCTTGGAATTGAGCTGGTCGCTGGATGCAAGGCCGTAGCATTGGAGTCAACATTGGGGGGGGGACCCAAATTTCCTGCCATTTCCTGCCAAAATTATTAAACAAATTCACTAACACATAGGATTGATTTTTTTTTTTACAATAATGTCTAATAGTGTATCATATCACACTGCTTGTTTTTTTCTTTACCTTTTCTTGTTTCATTGTATGTGTAGTGTTCGATTTTACTCGGACAACTTCTGTCTTTCTTTGAACACCGCTTTATTTACAACTTTCAGCATGTCCTCCACATTCCACAATATCCAGGTCGCCACGGCTCGCTCGCCGTGCTTCACTCGACTCGCTCGCCACCTTTGTCTCTCCACTCCCCACGACTATTTCGCTTACTCCGCACTCAGCGACTCCGCACTCAGCAACTCCGCACTCGCAACTCTGCACACAGCGACTTCGCACACAGCGTCTTCAGCTCCACTATTGCTACGCTCTCTCCACTACTGGCTATTCTCGTCTCCTGCTCCGCTATCGCGACGCTCTCTCCACTGCTAACTACTTCTCTTCTTCAGCTCCGCTATCGTTACGCTCTCCCTACTGCTAGCTGCTCTCTTCTTCAGCTCCGCTATTGTTACGCTGTCTCTACTGCTAGCTGCTCTCTTCTTCAGCTCCGCTATTGTTACGCTCTCTCTACTGCTAGCTGCTTCTTCCGCCCCTGTGCCACCAGCAGTCGCGGGTGAGATGTCCTCTCCGTCCGCACTCGTAGCACGTCCGCTGCGTGCCACCTTCATACATCGCGGGACTACGCAGCATGCCCGCGGGTGGTACCCCGGCCACCGCTGCAATCGGCGGCACCTCGCCCACCGCCACCGCGCTCTCGGACGCGGCAGCGCTCATCAGTAGCGGCTGCACACCCACCGCTGGCTCATCGCGGAGGTCCAGGTTGACTTGGATGTTCCTGGTGATCTGTAGAGACGACATGTCATCGTCGTTGTTGCTGTCAGGAAGCGAAAGGACGACTCGTAGCTCCTTCGCCAACTGCAAAAGCTTCTCCTGCAGCCAGGAATCTAAGGCCTCCTGGTCTATCGCCGGGTATGCTACTTGAGCGAGGGCCTACAGCACGCTGCGGAACACAAGAGGGGATTCCGTGCCCTCCCGCTTCCTTTACTGAAATCTACGTTTGGCAACCGACCGCGGCTCGTACACCTTTCTCATTGTCATGAATGCCCCGTCCAGTGTTGACCTGATGGCGGCAGGGAAACCATTAAATGTCGCCAAAGAATCATCATCGAGGGCCGTCGGCAGTGCCCGCAGCCCGGCACCCTCAGTCCACTCCAGAGATTGATAAGCCACTCGGAACCATCTTGTAAATTCCATCCAATCACCAACTTTGGCCTCGAACCGCTGCACATGAAGTCGCCGTGCTGTTCCCGACAGCTGCGCTTCATCGTCGTCGGATTTCTCCAATCGCTCCGACCCCGCGGCAACATCTGCTGGTCGACTTGACACCGTCAGGTGTACATGGTCCGATGTCATAAAGCGGTTGGACACCTCCGTCAATGTCGCCATCCTGGCCTCCCACTGGGCCATGAGGACTCTCCAATCATTCGACGGTCCCGGGGTCTCGGCCCCGCTCGAACCGCCGTCTCGTTCTGTAATTTCCCGTTCGAACAGGCCCTCCGGAGGAGTATCGGCCACTTGGCCGGACATGGACAGCACGTCCTCGTCGTTGCTGTCGTCGGACGAGTCCACCGGCACGTTCTTCTTCTTGGCCGCCTTCTTCGACATCTCGGCATGGTTCGTAGTCACTCTGACACCAAATGTAGTGTTCAATTTCACTCGGACAACTTCTGTCTTTCTTCGAACACCGCTTTATTTACAACTTTCAGCATGTCCTCAACATTCCACAATATCCAGGTCGCTCGCCGTGCTTCACTCGACTCGCCACCTTTGTCTCTCCACTCCCCACGATTATTTCGCTTGCTCCACACTCAGCGACTCCGCACTCAGCAACTCCGCACTCGCAACTTCGCACACAGCGTCGTCGCACACAGCGACTTCGCACACAGCGTCTTCAGCTCCACTCTCCACTCTCTCCACTACTGGCTATTCTTGTCTCCAGCTCCACTATCGCTACGCTCTCTCCACTGCTAACTACTTCTCTTCTTCAACTCCGCTATAATTATGCTCTCCCTACTGCTAGCTGCTCTCTTCTTCAGCTCCGCTATCGTTATGCTGTCTCTACTGCTAGCTGCTCTCTTCTTCAGCTCCGCTATTGTTACACTCTCTCTACTGCTAGCTGCTTCTCTTCTTCAGCTCCGCTATCATTACGCTCTCTCTACTGCTAGCCGCTTCTCTTCTTCAGCTTTGCTCCAGAGTGTTTCCTGCACTGTATTTGCCTCCGTCTCCAACTCTGTCTCCAAACTCTGTTTCCAATTCTGTCTCCAAACTCTGTCCCCCACTCTGTCTCTAAACTCTTCTCCAAACTCGACGTCTTGCCTCGTCCAGCTCCCAACTCCAACTCCCGCTCCAATTGCCGACCCCCCAATTTATCCCCGCTCTCATTACGCCCCAATTAATTAGTCCGCGTCCCAATGGCACCCCGCGTGATCCATACACCTGTTTCTCGCCAGACTTCAAGACGCCTCTCCAGCCCCGGCAACAGCCCCAACCAATCACAGCCGTCCTTGGCTCTCCCAGCTTAATTGCCCCAACGTGACCTGCACTGTATTTGCCTTCGTTACAGGCTGACCCAACATAACCCCAATGACTTTGCCTTCACAACAGGCTGACCCAACATAACCCGCACTGTCTCTGTTTCCATGCAATACGCACCTTTCTACTCCACTACATATGTAATGTCAGAGATTAGGAATTTATACATTGGGGGGGGGGGATATTTTGAGCATACAGTATGTATCCCCCCCCCCCAAATATATATTATAACTATCTTTACTACCCGGCTTCGCCTGGGACTTGGATTCACCACGCCCGGCTGCCTTTGTCCCCCCAGTGGCAATGTTCACACACCAAATGAATTACTTGTTTGAGGCTGAGTCGACCTAGAGGAGGCCCAGGACCGGTTCAATTAATCGTCACCGGTGCTGGCCGTGAGCGGGAATCGAACTCGGGTCGCCGGGTTCATAGCGCAGCGCGCTAACCACTACACTACCGCTCCCCCCACACACAGACGCGTGCATCCATAGGTACACATACACGCGCTTGCTGCAGACACACACAACTTTCAGGGTCCGTACGGCAGTAAACGACTGAAATAATAAAGCAATGCTGCGCGAAGAACGCCTTACACCTGCAACACATTTGTATGGCACTTTACTCGCGGAGGGTTGGGGATGCATGACGTCAGCGTGCACACTGCGTGACGCTTCCGCATGCGGGTGACATGACAGAGATGTGACGTCACAGCTCACTTGCCATGCAAAATATATGCATTATTGCGCCCCCCCCCTAAAAAAAATACAAAAGTCTATTTTTATAATTTTTGCATTATGTACAATCTGGAAAGTACCCACATGGCAAATTTCAAATTTGTTGCATGTCGGGAAGTACGCTAAACATTTTGACCAGACAAACATTCACATATTTCCATTTTATATATATAGATTACAGCCTTGGCTGGATGTATAAAGCAGAACACTAACAACATTCCCAACACTACCCCTCAGCTTGTATCAATATTTCTATCAATACGAAAGTTATAGTTTGTGTTGCACACTCGAAATGAAGGATGTGGGCAGATGCTCCAAATCGAGGGCAAACACATTTATTGTTATAATCTGCAAAATGGAACAGCATGTGTCACAGTAATTTTCAACCAAATTGCTATTAACCACGTGACTGGTGTCCAGGTCCGGTTACTCAATAACATTTCCCTTAAACCCAATTCCACTACTGATAAACCATATTTGTCTTTAATCATAACCTTTACACTTCACCTTTTGAATATTACTTTAATCCTAAGCTGTATGTCTATCTATAACATCCACTTATATTGATATCTTACACCCATTATCTGTATTGTATATGTACTGTATACGTACTGTACTTGTCACCATTGTACAACTTACTACTGTAAATGTTCTATTCTTAATAGCATTGCAAGTAGTCATACTCTGGGTGCATGGGCAAGGTTATAGAATAAACAGTATTAGGGTTAGATAATTACCAGTATTAACTACAGTAGGTCATCCTTTACAGTGTGTAGTGCTAAAGCCCCTCCTGTTGAACATGTCACAAACTACCAATTCAAAGCCAAGCTTGAAGACTATAACATTTCTATAACTATAAAAAAAACAACCTTTGGGTCCTTTACCTGTAAAATGCAACAGCACGCGTGTCACACACAGCAATCCTCAACCGAATCGCCATTAACCACGTGACTGGAGTACAGGTCGGGTTACTCAATAACCCTGTCAGCCACCTACAGGCCCGACTCAGTATCGCATGCTGGTGTACAACACGTGCATTGATGTACTGCACAGCACATAAGAACCTTCACAAAACCACACTTTACTCCATTGCCGCACGAGGAAATAATTAAAAGAGTGATCCATTCCTAATTTGCCACATTTGTTACACTGTATGTGTTATATTGAACTTCAACAAAACATATCAATAAAAGCACATTATTTTGTAATTTCCATGAAGGTTAATTTGCAATGATAAGCAGTTATTGATATCCTGCAGCAATGCATCGTGGTTCCAGAGAAAAAAGATTCGTGTTAAATGTTGCATATATTCACACAAAAAACATCCTAAATGATCGCAACCAAAAATAATCACAATACGCCTGATTGCTGAGGACTTGCACCATCAATTATTTTGCATACACTTCCTGAGTGCAACAAATTGCAGACCAGTCATGGCATTCTTTCACGTGACGTCATAAAACGTGAAATGGGCTCCCCCTTTTTACCTTGACCATGGCAAAGACAGCAATGGCTCAATTTTCTTAACATATAAAAATTAATCCACAGCTGGATGCATTTTTAGGAGTGGGGGAGGGGGGCGAATGTCAGTGGAGGGCTGGCCAGGACTGAATCAGCTACTACTCTCGACTGATGTAAGCCGCGTTCAGTAATCAAACTCAGATTGGCCTGTTCATATGAATCATGCGAACCACTGTCTCACCACTCCCGCCCAAAAAATATAAATGCCTCTTACATAAAGTGTCATCTACCACCGAAAGACTGCACAAAGGAAATTTCCTTCTGGAGCTTCTGGCGTTTCAAAGTTATTAACCCATTATAAACCATTTATTTATTCAAAGACTGACCACTCTCCCATGAATACCCCCTACCCCTGAAGGTCGAAACATCGCGGGCTTGAGATTTAGGGACTCGACAGGCAAGGCACCCACTTGCACATACTATTCATATGTATTGTTAACGCTGAAAAGTCCAGAAATAAGCATGGAGAGATGCATGTTTGGAATTACATCGAGAGACAGAAAGAGGAACACAAGATTTAGAGAACATATGCAGGGTTATGACATGGTTCAAACTGTAAAGAAAAGTACATTTCACCTATTGAAGCCTGCGTGAGTGTGCAGGCAGCCGGTGGCCGGGGAGAGGGGATGGGCTCCTGGCATACCACTCTATGAATGGGCACGAGGTAGCCACTGCCATGGAGGATTCAAAATTATGGGAGAAATTAATTCACTTGTATTAATTTTAGTTGACTTTTTTTATTAGCATCTAAATTAGACATTATACTTGGTGCGTTCCTATTTTGTCATTAATCTGGGGTCCCTTGAGCTACATGGGGACCCAACGCTTTAACTTAAGTTTCCAGTGCCGAGTGCCACCCCACTGCACCAGCACCTTAGGCAACATCGTTTGAATTTCGATTTAAAGCTTTCGTGACTGCAATGATTCATCTTCTTTGGTTCTTTCGGTAAAGTCACGTAGAATGAGAATAAAATAATAAATTGATAAAATAAAATAACACAATAATATTCTCACGACGTTTCGGCCACAACACAAGCGGCCTTCATCAGGTGAAGGGAGCGAGACTGTCTGCTGGACAGCGCTGGAGTGAGAGAGCCACGTTCAGATCACGGCTTTTAAGCTGTGTGAGAGGAACAAAGAGCCTTGACGAAGGAATTAGCATAAAATTTAGCATTGAAAAGGCTGAATGATTAGCTTGTGACTGGTCACAGAAATAGCTATGTTAAAAGTTAAAGCATACACATCCGCAGAGGCACCCATTGTTAAAAGGAATTAGCATAGAATTTAGCATTGAAATAGCTAAATTAAGGCATTCGCTTGTAACTGCTACAGAAATAGTTACGTTGAAGTCAGAGCATACACATTCACCGAGGCACTTAGTACAAATCAAAACAGGAGAATTTAGCATTGAAATAACTAGGCGAATTTAGCATTGAAATAACTGGGTGATTTGCTAGTAACTGGTCACAGAAATGACTACAAATCTGAGCTATTCACAGTACTATATAGTGAACCAATAAAAACTAAAATATAAATTACCTTCATGTTATCAATAAACTCTATATTCTCCAATCAGCTAAGCTACCAACCATAAGTCGTTATATATCACAATGCTATATGGCGAAAAAATGGGTGGATTCTTACCCTCAAATTTCCGTACCACGGATAGCTACGGGCCCCATTCAGACGGACGAGTTCGTCCATGGTCGGAACAGAGGAGGGGGAGAGAGACAGCTGCGAAGCCCTAGTATACTCCATGTTGTAAACCATACCATTAACCGTGGTGTGAGAGGTATTAAGAGGCAATGCTGGCGAGAGAGCTGCGGTCTGAAGGTCATCGTAAAATTACAATTAATTAAGAACAGAAATGATTTAACACATCTTTCCAGTGGTTACTGAGCCTGAATCCATCTTCTCGGTTGAAATTGTCTCTGTGCTTGTATATGTGAATGGCCTCATGAACGAATCTCTCATGGTAGCCAGTTGGTTTGCAAAGAACCTCCGTCTTGGAGAAGTCAATGTCATGTGAGCCCACTGAATTGTAACAGTGATCTTCCACGGCAGAGGAGTTCGTCTTACCGTGTTTCAAGTCTGCTTTATGTTCGCGGATGCGATCCGAGATATGTCTTTTGGTTTCTCCAATGTAGCTACTACCACAGAGGCACTTTAGTTTGTAAACGCCCGGGTACTGTATGTCTGGAAGAGCATCTTTTACAGATGGAACTAAATCACGGATTTTGTGTACTGTGTTGAATCGGACCTGGATCTTGTGTTTATTCAGGATTTTGGAGATCTTTTTAGTGACCCCTGCAATGTAGGGTAAGGTGATGGTTTTGAGTGGCTCCACAAGAGGATCCTTCTTCATGACTGGAGTGATGGCTTTGCGGATTGTGTAGTCGGAGTAGCCATTAGCCCTGAGAGCCTGGTGTACGTGTTTGAGTTCACTGGTAATGTGTTCCTGGTCGGAAATGCATTGGGCTCTATGGTATAGAGTCTTGATGAGGCAGTTCTTCTGGGATGGATGGTGGTGGGAATCCGGTTTCAAGTAAGCATCTGTATGGGTAGCTTTCCTGTAGACAGAGTGGCTCATTGAACCATCATGTCTCCTTTTAATTAAGACATCCAGAAAGGATAGTTTGCCATCTTTTTCGACCTCCATGGTAAATCTGATGGCTGGGTGTATGGAATTGATGTGGTCGCGGAATTGGTCTAGAGCAGGCTGGCCATGTGGCCAGATGACAAAGGTGTCATCAACGTACCTCTTCCATAAGGTCGGGCGTAGAGTGGCAGTCTGGATGGCGTCAGTTTCAAATTTTTCCATGAATACGTTGGCTACAACCGGAGATAGGGGGGAGCCCATTGGGGTGCCCTCAGTTTGTTTGTAGAAAGTTCCATTCCAGGTGAAGTATGTGTTGGTTAAGCAATGTCTCACCAGGGGGGGTACATCAGTATTCAGTCCTTTATGAACCAGGTCTTCAATGATAGCGATGGTGTCAGGTACCGGGACTTTGGTGAACAAGGACACCACATCAAAACTGACAAGCAGGTCGTTTGGGGACAGGGAAATGTCTTTGATTGTCGATACCAGGTGAGTAGAATTTAGTACCGCAGAGGTGGTTTTTCCAGTGAAAGGTCGCAGTATATCAGCCAGAAAACGTGCCAGTTTGTAGGTGGGGGAGCTGATAGTAGAGACGATGGGACGAAGGGGTGTATCTTCTTTGTGTATCTTTGGAAGGCCATATAATCTTGGTGGTCTGGCAGCAGAGGGTTTCAACAAGAACTGTTTGTTCTCATCAATTAATGCTGTTGAATCAGAGATAATTTTGTTCGTTTTGGTGACCAGGCTGTTGGTGGGATCTCTTTTTATTTTTGTATAGCTGCCATCGTTGAGTAGTTCTTGAATTTTGTTGTTATATTCTGTTTTGTCCATGATGACAGTGGCATTGCCTTTGTCGGCTGAGAGAACGACAATATCATCCCTCTTTTTTAATTGAGATAATTCAAAACGTTCGTCTTTGCTGATGTTGCTAGGTGGCAACTTAGCGTTTTTGAGGGTTGCAGCGATTTCAGATCTTGCTACGTCTGCAGAGATGTGACTCAAGCCCTTGAGTGCAACGTCGACATGGGCAATGATATCATTAACCGGTAAGTGTCTCGGTGTGACAGCAAAGTTTAGACCTTTAGCTAAAACGGATTTCAGACCATCAGAAATGGAACTGTTACTGCGATTAATTACGACTTTGTTGACGTCTATCTTTTCGGTGTGTGGATCCGATTTTTTGCTGGAGAGGTGATTGAATTTGGAAATCAAATTGTCCCTACATTTGTTCGACATAGTGGCAGCCGAAGAGGTAGTCATATTCTGATTTTTTCCGAGATAAGAGCGAAGCTAGTTCTAGCTAGAATTCGTTTAACCGCCTCTACGGGGAGGGATTCCACACATCCTTAAGATCATTCAACAGACTTCGGGATAAGAAGGCTCAACTAATCGAGTCTCTCACCTTTCTGAAGAGATGCCGCGACTCTAAGGTAATACCAACCGCATTTACACTAACCTCTGCTGTTGCAACTTCTCTCAATGCAAAACGAATTCTAGCTAGAACTAGCTTCGCTCTTATCTCGGAAAAAATCAGACTTACACGCACCGAACTCGATCAGTTAGACAAGACACTCTACAAATCACACTTAAAATTGACAGCAACAATGTCTACATCGGATTGGGAACATGTAGACAATATGACTACCTCTTCGGCTGCCACTATGTCGAACAAATGTAGGGACAATTTGATTTCCAAATTCAATCACCTCTCCAGCAAAAAATCGGATCCACACACCGAAAAGATAGACGTCAACAAAGTCGTAATTAATCGCAGTAACAGTTCCATTTCTGATGGTCTGAAATCCGTTTTAGCTAAAGGTCTAAACTTTGCTGTCACACCGAGACACTTACCGGTTAATGATATCATTGCCCATGTCGACGTTGCACTCAAGGGCTTGAGTCACATCTCTGCAGACGTAGCAAGATCTGAAATCGCTGCAACCCTCAAAAACGCTAAGTTGCCACCTAGCAACATCAGCAAAGACGAACGTTTTGAATTATCTCAATTAAAAAAGAGGGATGATATTGTCGTTCTCTCAGCCGACAAAGGCAATGCCACTGTCATCATGGACAAAACAGAATATAACAACAAAATTCAAGAACTACTCAACGATGGCAGCTATACAAAAATAAAAAGAGATCCCACCAACAGCCTGGTCACCAAAACGAACAAAATTATCTCTGATTCAACAGCATTAATTGATGAGAACAAACAGTTCTTGTTGAAACCCTCTGCTGCCAGACCACCAAGATTATATGGCCTTCCAAAGATACACAAAGAAGATACACCCCTTCGTCCCATCGTCTCTACTATCAGCTCCCCCACCTACAAACTGGCACGTTTTCTGGCTGATATACTGCGACCTTTCACTGGAAAAACCACCTCTGCGGTACTAAATTCTACTCACCTGGTATCGACAATCAAAGACATTTCCCTGTCCCCAAACGACCTGCTTGTCAGTTTTGATGTGGTGTCCTTGTTCACCAAAGTCCCGGTACCTGACACCATCGCTATCATTGAAGACCTGGTTCATCAAGGACTGAATACTGATGTACCCCCCCTGGTGAGACATTGCTTAACCAACACATACTTCACCTGGAATGGAACTTTCTACAAACAAACTGAGGGCACCCCAATGGGCTCCCCCCTATCTCCGGTTGTAGCCAACGTATTCATGGAAAAATTTGAAACTGACGCCATCCAGACTGCCACTCTACGCCCGACCTTATGGAAGAGGTACGTTGATGACACCTTTGTCATCTGGCCACATGGCCAGCCTGCTCTAGACCAATTCCGCGACCACATCAATTCCATACACCCAGCCATCAGATTTACCATGGAGGTCGAAAAAGATGGCAAACTACCCTTTCTGGATGTCTTAATTAAAAGGAGACATGATGGTTCAATGAGCCAATCTGTCTACAGGAAAGCTACCCATACAGATGCTTACTTGAAACCGGATTCCCACCACCATCCATCCCAGAAGAACTGCCTCATCAAGACTCTATACCATAGAGCCCAATGCATTTCCGACCAGGAACACATTACCAGTGAACTCAAACACGTACACCAGGCTCTCAGGGCTAATGGCTACTCCGACTACACAATCCGCAAAGCCATCACTCCAGTCATGAAGAAGGATCCTCTTGTGGAGCCACTCAAAACCATCACCTTACCCTACATTGCAGGGGTCACTAAAAAGATCTCCAAAATCCTGAATAAACACAAGATCCAGGTCCGATTCAACACAGTACACAAAATCCGTGATTTAGTTCCATCTGTAAAAGATGCTCTTCCAGACATACAGTACCCGGGCGTTTACAAACTAAAGTGCCTCTGTGGTAGTAGCTACATTGGAGAAACCAAAAGACATATCTCGGATCGCATCCGCGAACATAAAGCAGACTTGAAACACGGTAAGACGAACTCCTCTGCCGTGGCAGATCACTGTTACAATTCAGTGGGCTCACATGACATTGACTTCTCCAAGACGGAGGTTCTTTGCAAACCAACTGGCTACCATGAGAGATTCGTTCATGAGGCCATTCACATATACAAGCACAGAGACAATTTCAACCGAGAAGATGGATTCAGGCTCAGTAACCACTGGAAAGATGTGTTAAATCATTTCTGTTCTTAATTAATTGTAATTTTACGATGACCTTCAGACCGCAGCTCTCTCGCCAGCATTGCCTCTTAATACCTCTCACACCACGGTTAATGGTATGGTTTACAACATGGAGTATACTAGGGCTTCGCAGCTGTCTCTCTCCCCCTCCTCTGTTCCGACCATGGACGAACTCGTCCGTCTGAACGGGGCCCGTAGCTATCCGTGGTACGGAAATTTGAGGGTAAGAATCCACCCATTTTTTCGCCATATAGCATTGTGATATATACCGACTTATGGTTGGTAGCTTAGCTGATTGGAGAATATAGAGTTTATTGATAACATGAAGGTAATTTATATTTTAGTTTTTATTGGTTCACTATATAGTACTGTGAATAGCTCAGATTTGTAGTCATTTCTGTGACCAGTTACTAGCAAATCACCCAGTTATTTCAATGCTAAATTCGCCTAGTTATTTCAATGCTAAATTCTCCTGTTTTGATTTATACTAAGTGCCTCGGTGAATGTGTATGCTCTGACTTCAACGTAACTATTTCTGTAGCAGTTACAAGCGAATGCCTTAATTTAGCTATTTCAATGCTAAATTCTATGCTAATTCCTTTTAACAATGGGTGCCTCTGCGGATGTGTATGCTTTAACTTTTAACATAGCTATTTCTGTGACCAGTCACAAGCTAATCATTCAGCCTTTTCAATGCTAAATTTTATGCTAATTCCTTCGTCAAGGCTCTTTGTTCCTCTCACACAGCTTAAAAGCCGTGATCTGAACGTGGCTCTCTCACTCCAGCGCTGTCCAGCAGACAGTCTCGCTCCCTTCACCTGATGAAGGCCGCTTGTGTTGTGGCCGAAACGTCGTGAGAATATTATTGTGTTATTTTATTTTATCAATTTATTATTTTATTCTCATTCTACGTGACTTTACCGAAAGAACCAAAGAAGAACATCGTTTGATTTGCATCTGAATCACTTTAATCGGTCGAAGGTTGGCGTTTTTTTATAACAGGAGTAACCACGGCACGTTTAACGGAGCAGAAACAAACCCAATAATTAATCAGCGTGGAGGAGCTAATTTGATATGAACACTTCCTGGCACACATTACTTGAGGAACTATTTTTGAGGAAAGGATATAGAGGACAGTGGTTGACATTACAACAACTGCAGAGCAATTGCAGGCTCAGCCTGTCACAGGAAGTACGTGGAAGTTGACACTTGGCTCTGATACTGGCAATTGTTCCAAATAATATCTTGTTTTAATTCATTACAGTTTGCACCACAATGTGAAAACCAAAATTCGTCATTGTTGAAAGGAATGTTCTCTGCACAGTAGCAAAAATAAAGACAAGGATATTGACATCATCATCATCATTTCGCACAGTCCTTCGGTGTAGCCACTGCCTAGCACGTGCGCACAAAATTACTTCACCACTCCATCTACGTGTAGTGTTGTGGATTCAGGAGACGTCAGAGACGGTTCTTGGAGGCAATACTATTTATTAAAACACCTCGCTCGGCAGTACAGTCCTAGTACACTCCGGGTGACTGTCCTCCTACACCTACTGTCTGGGGAGGTACTGCCTCCGGGCTAACGTGCCCTAACACAGGACTACACTCGGTGTCCTCCGGCTATGGGTGCCTAGGGGGAGTCTTTTCTAACTTGCCCTAGCCAGGGTGCGAGTTCTGACCACTAACCCACTGGACCCGGCCCTTACAAGGACGTCGGGCCAGGGGTTCCCAGGGTCTCACCACTGAGCCGCACAGAGTCCCGGCCCTGATAAGGACAGCAGGGCTAGGGGTCTCAGGGTCTTATCTAGCTGGTCTTTGGCTTCGGTCTTCAACTGGTCCAGATCGGCTGGAGAGGTCCCCTTTTATGCCCCTTGCCCATTGAGGGGTGGGGCTGCATGGGATCCCAGAACCCCCGCAGCCCTCCCCCCCCCCATTGGGCGCGCCGAGGGGCTTAGCTGTCTAGGGATCCTCTTGGGCTGGCACTGCAGCCCCTCCCCTGACGGTACGAGGTACCGTTCCATCTATGGCGCTACATATGCGTTTATGTTCTCTGGGCTGTACTGTCTCCTTTGGCTGCCACTTGATATAGCCTTGGCCAAAGGCCATCATCCCTTCTCACAAACGCATCCCAAAAATTTACTTTCGTGAGTTCAAGTGGAGCTAGTGGCTATGATAACACCCAACTATAATACAATTAAACAGACAATATAGAGTGGTACAAATGACCAGAATTTAAGACAACCCACATGAGGCGCACTGAATAGACGTACAAAACATCAAATGTAAGTCATGAATATGTAAAAAAAAATATTTGGCCAATTTACGATGCTGCCATGGGATTGTGTATAATTTTGTGGCACTATAATTCCACAACATTACCTGTTCAAATATAACTTGTTGACAGTGGAAATAGCAATATTATTCATAATAAAGGTTTTTGGGTTAGATCGCGTTATTTATAAATTTGTCGTAACCCTCCACCATCCGACACGGCCAAACAGTAAAAAATGTGTCACGTTTACAAAGGACAAATAGTTCACTACTTCAGCCCACCGGTGTAATTACCAGCGAAACGTCGTACTTACATTTTAAATGATGTTGATTCACTCTTCAACACACCGGTGGGCTAAAGTAGTGCACTATTTGTCCTTTGTAAACGTGACACATTTTTTACTGTTTGACCGTGTCGGGTGGTGGAGGGTTACGACACATTTAAAGATAACGCGATCTAACACAAAAACCTTTTATGTGAACACTGCCTGCAAAAAGTTTCATGTCTTGTTGCCACACCATTCCTTCGTGAACGATCGTTAGAAGTAGGATGCCTCCGAATTTACATTAAATTCCTGCTTATAACATTTAGACTGACCTTATTTTCCACCCTTTGTTTATTCAGAATGGACTGTGTATGGAGCTCGTGGAAACTGAAAATGTCCCATTAGTATCCTATTAGTGCCTTGCATAAGTATAGCCAGTTTGCCTTTCAGACGTATGCTCTGCACAGTGGTTATCGTCTTTGGTAAGCACATGATGAAGGCCATTAATGTTAATAATTTTGTTGTGGCATATATTAATAAATCACAAGGAACAACATAACAAAAACATCGTAAAATATACTAACGAAATGGGCGGAGAGTAAAGATTTGAGAAATCAGAATACGTTGATGAATTAATTGTTGACAAATATTTCTCACGAGTAATCTAAACTGCATGGAATATCTTAAGGTAGCCTGTACCAGCTGGCAGGTGCAAAATAATGTCTTACTGCACAGTCATTTTTTTTTATTTTGACTTGAGGCTTTTCCGCATAACAACAAGCAAAGATTTTGATTTAAAGCTTTCGTGACTGCAGTACTTTACCGAAAAAACTAAGAATATAATAACAAGCAAAGAGTCAAGTGTAATATGCCTACCACACATAAAGCAACGTGAAGCAACCAAAAAATGAAACGGCACAATACAACACATCACGTACAGTACTTTAAAAAGTGTCGGTATATTAGCAAATATCCAAAATCTAGACAAATAACATACAAGGCACAGAGTTTATTAATCATTATCTAATACATGATATTTTTACTCTTCAATTTTATTTTTATCCCAGATAGAATAACTCTCAGAATTTGTCCTCTCTTCCTCGTCCCTTCGATTTAGGCCCTACTGAATTTCATGAGAAAGTCTCTCTGGTCTCCGAGTGAAATGGCCACACCTTTGCACCTTCCTCATCTTTGCTATTGCCATCAGTGGTTTGTGTACTTGTTGATATGGCCTCGTGATAGCACGTTCGCCACTTGCTAGACATTCATGGTTCGAATCCAGCGCTCATCTTGAGAAATACTGTGGGTGCATTAATCGTTAAAATACGCTCCGTGTGCTTCAGATTGGACGTTTAAGTTCCCTTAACAAGTTTTGCAAAAGTAGGCCATTGTGTGCTGGCGTCATGGTCTTCTAAATTTGCAACAACAAAAAAATACCCGCGAACGAACCTATTGGGAATACACGAAACAACCACAGCCCCTGACTGGCAAATTAATGCCCGTTTGCAGGTCAGGTGGATTGGTGTGTCCTTTCAAATGTATGAGATGACATGTGATGTAAAGTGCTGTGAGATGCCGTGGCATATTGGGCGCTTTATCTAAACACATCGTTATCATTATTATTTGCCCAATCTTTTAGTAACCACAGAGACATGTACAGTGGGGAATATATTTAATTTTAAATAGTCTTTGTAAGAAAATGCATCTCAGGTCTGGATTTCACACTCTTGTGGTAATGGTTGATTGTTCAGGATTCACAGCAATATAATACTTTAGATATTCTTGGTTCTTTCGGTAAAGTCACGTTGAAGGAAACAATAAAATAATAAAATATATAAAACAATAAAATTCTCACGACGTTTCAACTGTAACCAAACAGTCATCATCAGGTGTGAAAAACCAACGGCAAGAAGCATTTGAAAGAAGTGGCGGTTTGTATTTATTAATTTATTTTCAAACGTTTGTATTTATTTATTTTTGATCTGTGTTTGTATTTTTTTTATAAAAAAAACGTTAGCGCCACGGATAGCGATTTGACAGTTTGTTTAGAAGGACGAGTCCATCTATGTTCGGAAAAGAGGAGGGGGGAGACGAAAATGTAATGTATGCTGTCTGAAAGCCACCGTAAGCGTGAACAATCAATTAAGACCCGAAATGGTTTATCAAATCCTTCCAATGATTGCTAAGCCAGAATTCATCTTCTCGGTTTAAATTGTTTCTGTGTTTGTATATGTGGATAGCCTCATGAACGAATCTCTCATGGTTAGCCCAATGGCTTGCAAAGAACCTCTGTCTTGGAGAAGTCAATGTCATGTGAGCCTACTGAATAATAAGAGTGATCTGCCACGGCCGAGATGTTGGTCCTACCGTGTTTAAGGTCTGCTTTGTGTTCACGAATGTGGTCCGAGACATGTCGTTTGGTTTCTCCAATGTAACTACTACCACAGAGGCAAATTAGTTTGTAGACACCAGGGTACTGTATGTCCGGAATCACATCTTTTAAAGACGGAACCAGATCACGGATTTTAAATAAATAAATAAATGCTAACACCGTTCGGAAATAAATAAATACAAACAACGTTTGAAAATAAATTTATAAATACAAACCGCCACTTCTTTCAAATACTTCTTGCCGTTGGTTTTTCACACCTGATGATGACTGTTTGTGTTACAGTCGAAACGTCGTGAGCATTTTATTGTTTTATATATATTATTATTTTATTGTTTCCCTTCAACATGACTTTACCGAAAGAACCAATAATATGAATCACTGCAGTCACGAAAGCTTTAAATAAAAAAAATACTTTAGATGTTCCTATTTTTCATAGCAGATAAATATTGGACTCATGTGATTTTTCATCACCTTCCAATATGTTTCTTCGTTTTGTAAGCATTCCTATCATAATGGCCAATCTGGTGTTAACTTCATGGAATTAACCTCATTATTTGATCTGCGATATTCTGTGATATTTGTCAATAATTTAAATGAGCTTATTCTTTCCAGGTTTTCATCTTACTTATATGTTTGATACTACCTTGTAATTACTGTTCCCAGTAATAATCTAATCTGTTATAATCACAACTAATTTCCCTTTTAAATTACATTGTCACTGTCGAGTCTATATGTTAGGAATGTCAGTCCTTCTGACTGCAATCAGTTAGTTGTCATTTGCATATATATAACATTGCAATCTGTTTTTTTTCTCCCTGTAAATGACATGGACATGTCAAATGCCCCAATGCCATCTGATATTATTTGTCCTAAGTGCGAGTTAAATGGGCATTGTATGAAGACACAACTGTTATATACCAGCTGATGTGCATAACCACGATATAATTGTCCATTAGACAACCCTCCCGTACACCTGCAAGTCAGTCGTAAGAAAGACCATCAAGATAGTCATCTATCTGCTGGACTGGTGTGAGCAATTGACATCTAAATCATCACTGTTGGTTCAAGATGTATATATCTACTAGCAATGCGCAACCCATTTTGATGTGAACGTCTGTCTTTCTCTCTCTCCAGCCAGCTAAACTTTTTTTTATAATATAGCATGATATGACAAAAAGGTACCCGTTGGTGAACGAGGGTCCTCCCCTACCACAAACTAAGCTGTGTCTGCGGCAGCAGTTACATTGGGGAAACTAAGCGACATGCCTCTGACCGGGTCTGTGAACAAAAGGCAGATCTGAAACACGGTAGGACCAATACCTCAGCTGTGGCTGATCATTATTTTAACGCTGTAGGCACACACGAAATTTATTTTGCCAAGATGAAGGTGCTCTTCAAACCCACTGGCGATCAACAATGATTCGTTCATGAAGCTATTCAGATATATAGACAGACACAATTTCAACTGAGAAGATGGGTACAAACTGATAAATCATTGGAAGGACGTTATTAACAAGTTTAGGTCATAACTGTCTGTGATGTTCCTATCCTACCTAGCAGTTATTTTCGACTCTCTGGGTTACATTCACTAACACAGCCACCGTTAGCTGTATTAGTAAATGGCGGTTTGCCATTCTTTTCCACCTCCATGTGACCACTGCACTGTCTTAAATTGACATGCTAATCTCTCACAATACAATTGCCACCCCCCACAACCACATTCACTAACACAGCCACTGTTAGCTGTGTTAGTAAATGGCGGCTTGCCATTCTTTTCCACCTTCATGTGGCCATTGCACTGTTCGAGCTCTCGCCGAGCTTCAAATTTCTTACATTGACATGCTAATCTCTCACAATACAATGGCCACCCCCCACATCTCCGTAGTACCTCCCCACATTGTCATTAGTTGCCCCGCCCATCGCTAAACCATTTGTAAACTGCTCTTTGATTGGTGTCGACCTACTGCAGGTTACGGGGACCTCTCCTACATTAACCTTAGCTGCCCGCCCATCTCTAAACCTTTATAAACAGCCTGCCTCAGCAGATTTCCCCCTCTTTTTTCACCTGAAGACGATTGCTTGTGTTGCGATCGAGACGTCGTTATATTGTGATTATTTTTTCTATCTACGTGGCTTTACTGAAAGACCCATAGAATATGAGAAGAACTGGGCTGAATGAAAGTCCATTGAATATACAATACAGGAGTAGCAAGTATCACTGTCCACATTTGTATACTGTATATTAAAATCGAAAATTAAAATCCGCAGTCATATGATTGGAAAATATATATACTATTGTATTGAAGGTATCTAAGCTTAATACCGGCGAAGCATCATCCCCAGTGAGGAGCTCACATTTATCCACAATTCCAAATGGCTCATGTGGCGGAGCCTAACACAGACTGCGAGTGGGTTTCGGCAGACACAACTCTCTCAAGAAGTCATGGGAGGGCGTCTACACAACCGACCAATGTGCTTGGTCAGGATAAGCAAACTATGGATCATCTCATGAGATGCTCTGTAGCAACCACAATGCACTCCTGACGATTTGGCAATGCCAATGCCAGAAGCGGTGGCCTGTGCTGAATATTTTGGGAAAAGACCATACAGGATGGACAGGAGACACGATGACAAAGATTGCCGTAATGACATGAATTTCATTATTTTGTATGTTCGGTAACCATGCTTCATACTTATTTACCTATGTTGTTATGGCATGAATGAATTATACACTGCGTTATTAGTGTAACACTCCTTTGTCAAGGCGTTCTGCTCCTCCCACCCAGCTTAAAATATGCTGCCAAGCTTAGCAGTGTTCATTGGAGCTCTGTATTTCCGACAGTTATGTTTCTTCACCTGAGGACGGCTACTTGTGTTGTGGCCAAAACGTCGTGAGCATTTATTTTATTACGTTTTATTTTTATTATTTTATTATTTCCCTTCTACGTGACTTTACCGAAAGAACCAAGAAGAGAAGTCATCTGCTTTGTTCACACAAGTACGAGGCATCTCTACTCACTTTGGTGAAACAGAAATGTATCCCTTTGCAAAATCAAACACTGACAAATAAGAGAGCACGACACTGTCTAGAGCTGATATCGTGACATTTGTTCAGCAGAGGGATGTACTGTAAGCCTAGTTATGATTACATCATCCATGACTTCTAGGAATAACATGATGCAATTCATATCATATATGACATAATACCCGATTCAGATTGCATCATTCATTGTTTTGCTCAAAAAGCAAGTACTGTCCAAACCGAGTCATAGATTTATTCATAGATCCAGTCAAAGATGTATTTTAGTCATTTCTGGTTTAAATTGAGACCCTTATCCTTTCTTACTCACTCCTACGCCGCCATTCCCAAGTCAAGGGTCGTATATACTGACCCAGTAGCATATTTTGGAAACTAGAGCCAATCAACAATTTTAAGCATCATTTTAATTCTCATTGACCTAGAATTAGTAAAGTTGGACTACATTCATTTAGGAAGCATTTTGGCTGTAGACCAGTGTTATATAACATGGATTTATTTACACTGTACAATGTATCTTTTTTCTAAACCCAGGTTTCAGCACTCACCTAAAGCCAGGTTTCATTAAGCAGCTTTTGACTTGTTCTTCACCATCTGAATCCGACTCTCGGTGCTGCCGACCACCTACAGCGATAGGGAGAAATAAACACGTGACCTTACAATACATCGACATTATTCAATCCCCTTTATGCACTGCCCACACAGTGGAACCAAAGCACTCCATCGTAGAGCCTTGGCGTTT
Source organism: Petromyzon marinus (assembly GCF_048934315.1). Lineage (NCBI taxonomy): Eukaryota > Metazoa > Chordata > Hyperoartia > Petromyzontiformes > Petromyzontidae > Petromyzon > Petromyzon marinus. The sequence continues at coordinate 12,101,252 of NC_133671.1, forward strand.
GAAGCTCATTTGAACCTCATTTGTTAATATACACTTCCAAATGCTAAGCCACTTTGTTGAGCTGCCATTTGTGGCCAGGTTGCTTCTGAAACATAACTATATAGCTCAGTGGGCTTCACCTAGAAAAATAAGGAGTGGTAGTAGTATTCAGGAATCCCTCAGTCTCTACACTCCTTCGTCTGTGTAAATGAGAGATGCATAATGGATCTCACCACCTGGGCACCCACATGTCCGAGGTGGTCTTCTAACGGGTCCTGATATACACCATAGTGGCCAGGTCCACACAGGAACTGTCACTGTTAATCTCAGAGGAACCTCCTCTATCTGGGGCTCTCTTCTAAGTCATCCCACAAGGTCTAGCCTTTTTTGTGCTGGACAGATCCTCTGACTGACATAAAGGATGTCTTATTTTTCCCTGGAGCAATGGCTTCTGTTGGAATGAAGTATTGCCCACCCATAAAATGTTAATCCAGTACGTTCTGAATTTTACTGCTATATATAAACTGAAGTGAAAGTATCCTTGAGTTATTTGCGTTGTTGAAATTCAATACTGTAATACCAGGGAATAAAACAACCAGCTTTAATGAAGGCAGGGTAATTTCATTTACTGTATAAGTCACTATAATCTAGCCAAGTAAAACACTACTATGCAGTCATGACATTTAATTTCCAAGATAATTTTCCAGGGGCTATTTGTAGAATCCCTGCTTGTTTTGGTTTAGGACTGTCATATCGAGTTAGTCATAGCACACAACAGAATACAAATGATGTTAGTTTGTGTTTGTGTCAGTATTCAATGAAAGAAAATAATACAAAATTGAGGTATGCTTTTATTGTTTAACCTATATATTCTCTTGCTAAAACTTACTTTGTCGGGAGTTTCAAGCCTTCAACTTCTGTGCTTATTGAAATAAAAAATTATGATGCAATTCATCAGCCTCTCCTACACGGTTTCCCTTCCACATGCCATTCTAAACACAACAATGGACAAAAACACAGTAATAACTTTTTACAATTAATATGCAATAACAATTAATATTTAGGTATTATAGCTGCATTTAACATAATGCAAGATTACTTTAACATGCTCGAAACCGTATCATTAATTCAACATGTGTTACATGTGCAGTATAGGTATGAGAGGTGGACGTCATCAAAATAACTATTGAACAGCACCCTGGCTCCACTATTTCAATATATTAAGGTTTGTATTGGCAAATTCATCTGGAAAGAAATAACTCGCTGAAATAGTAAGCATCCGATGCCGAGCGGTGAATGTGCACGTGACAATATTGCATTTTGAAAACTCACCTTTCTTTGGTGTTTTCATTTGCTACTCTGACTTCTGAAGGCCTTTTAATTTTCAAATAAAAAGGTGTGTTTTCCACAGCAGGCTAATTTTATGGTTAGTATATCTTACTTCCATCCCCCACTTATAGGTTAAAGATCACACACTGGAGTCACGGAAGGTCATTGGAGGGAGAGGAAGGGAATGGGCAATGGAGGAGAGGTTAGAATAGGAAAGCTTAAAGAGAGGAACAAAAGTAACGTTAAGGAGGGTAGGTAAATGGGTAGGGGAGGAAGAGTGGGGGAGAATGTGGAGCCAATGGTGTTAGCTACATCCAGAAATCAAACTCAAGTTGTCTCGTGGGCAGTACTTATTGCATTTTGCCATAAAACACATGTTGTGAAATATAATTGCATAAAAAAAATAACTAAATTCTAAACTTTATCCATTTAACTCTGTATTCTTTGGGTCTTTCGGTAAAGTCACGTAGATAGAAAAATTAAATAATACAGATAAAAAATAAAGTGAATACAAAATAGCAATAAATAATTAAAAAACATCACGACGTTTCGATCGCAACACAAGCAATCGTCATCAGGCCCCTCTCTTTTTTCACCTGATGACGATTGCTTGTGTTGCGATCGAAATGTGGTGATATTTTTATTATTATTTTATTCAATTTATTTTCAATTTTTATTTTTTTATTGTTCTATATATACGACTTTACCGAAAGACCCAAAGAATATGAATTTCTGCAGTCAAGAAAGCTTTAAGTCAACATTTAACTCTGCTTTATGATAAACAAAGCATTGTGTATTGTTATTATTTTAATTACCCGATTGTTAAGAGCATAAATATGCACAACACCTTTCACCTCATTTAAATTATTTTTACACACACATTTGCTATTGGTTTAATAAAGCATTTGTTGTTTATGACCACTGCCACGTGACTTATACACACATTGCAAAAGCCATAAGTCAATGTGAATGTGATAGTCTAATAATAATCCCATGAAAAAAACATTCAGCATTTCATCAATGAGGCTAGCTGACAAACTCTGTGTTGGTAATTTTCGATAGCCTCACAATCTTGACTTAAAACTTTCGTGACTGCAGGAATTCATATTCTTGGGTCTTTTGGTAAAGTCACGTAGATAGTCTTTGGTTTTTTCGGTAAAGTCATGTAGGTAAAAAATAAATAAAATAAATGAAAGCTAAATTAAATCACGACGTTTCGGGCGCAACACAAGCATCCTTCTTCAGGTGGGGACAACGTAGCGAAAGCACAAACAATGAAGTGTGTCTCAGAGATGGCTGTGACGAGGGATTATATAGTTGCGAGGCATGGAGAGGGGGGGGGGGCATGATGAGTGTGAGGGCGGGGTGTGGGCTGGATAGGTAAAGTTGGAAAGCCGAGGGAGCGCTGGGAGGCAACGACTTGGGCCGAAACTGGGGCTTTGTGAAGTAGATAAGCAAGCTAGGATTAAGCCGCATTTTGTTTTGGGTAAATTCGCAATGCGCAGGCTAACAATGTATGGAGTTCAAACTGAAATGTGCACGCTAAAAAACAACTTATGGTACACACTACCATGGCGATGGTAGTGTATGAAACGGTGGGTGCAGACTGGGAATATGGGTATGTTTATGAAAATAAATCTAAACCGGCTGTCTAGCAGTAAACTGAGCTGTCGCTAAAGTTTAACTAGGTTAATCACATGTTTCCAGTGATTGCTCAATTTGAGATGGCTGTGACGAAGGATTATATAGTCGTGGGGCATGGAGGGAGGGGGGCAGCCATGGTGAGTGTGGGGGCGGGGTGTGAGCTGGGAGGCAAAGTTGCGAAACCGAGGGTGCGCTGGGAGGCAACGACTGGAGCCGAAACTGAGGCTTTGTGATGTAGATGGCGGAAGTAGATAAGCAAGCTAGGATTAAGCCACATTTTGTTATACTTCCGGGTGGGTAAGTTAGAAATGCATAGGCTAACAACATATGGAGTTCAAACTGAAATGTGCAAGCTAAAAAACAACTTATGAAACTGGGGGTAACATGGGAATATGGGTATGTTTATGAAAATACATCTAAACTGGCTGTCTAAACTGCTACCGTCCCGCTCGTCTGTGGTTCATCATACCACTGAGTCGTTCTATATGTATGTTAAACAACTTTTGCATCGTAAACACTCTGCAACTGCTGCCTTCACTCCTTTAAAGGAAGATTGGACGAGATCGACTCTGCTTCTGAAAAAACATGTGAGTGGATAACAAATAAAATTTGCATAATTTGATGTTATTAATGCATACGAAAGAAGACTTTTTAGCACTGTACGTAGCCAACTGTGCTAATTGGAGGTGCAAGGGAAGGACAACAAACTAAACATAAAAAGCAGTTCCAAATAAATTATAATTAATTCAACATTTTTTGGGGTTTCTGGGTAGTAAGTGTTATTTCCTAATTGCCTATGCCTCAAAAGTACAGAAAATTGCTATTATTCCCCACAAACTTTGCTTTTGTGGCCAGGACAGTGATATTATGAAATGTACCTATTTTCCAGAACATTCCAGATAGTTTCAGTGCTGAGTAAACTTGGAGTAACTTCTAGAGCATTCTAGAACCTTCCAGTAATAAAAATAGTAGTATAAATACAGGGACATTAAGCCCACCAGTTCAGTTTAGTTCCAGCTGCCTAAGTGGATACATCTGCATTTTTCTGAGATGGCATCAAGAGGCTGCAAGCGTCCAGCAGACGCATTTTGCTATGTCTGCGGCCAATTAATCAAGACAAGAGCGAAAAAGTACTCTGTGGAAGCATCTACTAAGATTTGTGAGACCTACAAGCCATATTTTGGCATGCCTGTCAGGGATCAAGACAAACACTGGGCACCTCATTCACCTGCGAGCAATTCACCCGCTCGGAATTTTATGTTTGTAAAAGTTTTTAATTTAAAAATGTTTTACAATTTTCAATGTTATTGAAAATATATATCATATATGAAAAATGTTGTGAGAATCTCTTACATATTAGTCATGGGTTAAATAAATGTATTTGTGTAGGATGGTACACAGGGGAAAAGAGAGCTATGAAGTTCGCTATCCCAAGAATTTGGCGGGAAACCACTGACCACTCAAGCAACTGCTACTTCTGCATGGTGGACCCTTCCAAACGTCGGACTACCAAGAATGCACCTGCTATCACGTATCCAGACCTTCCTTCATCCATCACCCTAGTGCCACACTGCCATGAGCTCCCCATACCCACTCCTCTGGAGAGAGAGCAGCCGTCTTTCGAAGAGAGCAGCAAGTCCAGATGACAATTTCATAGGTGGAGCTGAAGAGAGAAACCCATACTACCTGAAACAAAAATACTTCAACGACTTGATCAAAGATCTTGGGCTCATCAAATCCAATGCTGAGCTTTTGAAGTCTAGGCTCAAGCAGTCGAACTTGTTGGATAAAATGTGCAAGTTGCAGATCACAGGAAGCGTCACCAACCTTTTTGCATCTTCTTCACCCGTCAAGATGGGCTCTGCTGCTGCCATAATGTGACCAGTCTGTTCGAGGCAATCGGAATCACCTGTAACCAGAATAAGTGGCGCCTCTTCATTGACAGCTCATTTAGGAGCCTCAAAGCCATGCTGCTCGATAATGGTAACAAGTACCCGTCTCTTCCCCTGGCTCACTCGGTGCACCTCAAAGAGAAATACAACAGCATCAAGACCTTGCTGGACGCCTTGAAGTATGATGAGTACGGCTGGGAGGTCATCGGAGATTTCAAAATGGTGGCATTCTTGATGGATCTCCAAGGCGGTTTTACCAAGTTTCTCTGCTATCTCTGCCTTTGGGACAGCAGGGACACGAAGGTGCACTACCACAAGCGTGACTGGCCACAGCGGACTGAGTTCTCTGTGGGGAGGAACAACGTCAGGTGGGAGCCACTGGTGGAACCCCGGAAGATGCTGATACCACCACTGCACATCAAATTGGGCCTTATAAAACAATTTGTCAGAGCTGTAGATAAGGAGTCGGCAGCCTTCAAGTACATTCAAGACTTCTTCCCTAAGCTGTCTGAGGCAAAGGTCAAAGCCGGTATCTTCATCGGACCACAGATAAAGAAGATCCTGGAGTGCAATGAATTCCCCAAGAAGCTAACTAGTATAGAGAATGCGGCATGGAACAGCTTTGTTGCAGTGGTTCGTGGCTTCCTGGGCAATCACAAGGTCGAAAACTATGTGGAGCTGGTTGAGACTCTGGTAAAGAACTATGGCACAATGGGCTGTGGGATGTTCCTCAAAGTCCATATCCTTGATGCTCATCTTGATAAATTCAAGGAGAACATGCGAGCGTACCCGGGGGAGCAAGGTGAGCACTTCCACCAGGATATACTGGACTTTGAACGCCGCTACCAAAGATGGAATAACGAGAACATGATGGGAGACTACGTTTGGGGGCTGATTCGTGAAAGTGATTTACAGTATAATCGCAAATCTCAAAAAGCGCCTCACTTCTAACTCTTTTGAAGTACATTTTATATTACTTTGGTATAAATATACGTTATTTTTTTTCCATATACTCTTTGGGTCTTACAGTAAAGTCATGTAGAGAGAAGAAAATAATAAAGTCACAAAAAATCACGACGTTTCGATCGCAACACAAGCAATCATCTTCAGGTGAAAAAATATAGTAGGCGGACTGCTGAGGCAAGAAGAAATATAGTGAGAGCTACTGCAGCCATAGGATATAAAGGTTTGAGATGCGTACAACCCAAGGGTAAGTGGGCATGGCTAGAGATGGAATTTGCAAGTAAATGTAAGATCGCAGAGCTAGGTATACTTTGCCATTGTACTGCTAGAGATTAAGATCGCAGAGCTAGGTATACCTCGGCCATTGTATTGCTAGAGATGCACATGTCAATCTGTTAATGTAACCCCATGGTTATAGTGCTAAAGAAGCCATTGTATTGCTCGAGATTAGAGATTAGCATGTCAATGTGAGACGGTTCCCGAAGCAGCAGCTGTGTTAATGAGAGACATTCAGCCTATTAAACAACGAGCGCCACCGCCACATCGAGGAAAAGGGAGCAGCAGCTATGTTAGTGAGACAATTAGCCTGTTAATGTAAAGAGATTTAACAAGGTAATATAACTAAGAGTCGGAAATAATTGCTAACATGGGCAGGTAGGATGGAAGCATCGCAGCCAGAAATGACTTTACCTGGTTAGTAACGTCCTTCCAATGATCACTCAGTCTGTACCCATCTTCTCGGTTGAAATTGTGTCTGTGTTTATATATCTGGATGGATTAATGAACAAATCTTTGTTGATAGCCAGTGGGTTTGCAGAGTACTTGCGTCTTGGAGAAATCAATTTCACGTGTGCCCACATCGCTAAAACAATGATCAGCCACGGCAGAGGTGTTGGTTCCACCGTGTTTCAGTTCTGTCTTGTGTTCGCGAACACAGACATGTCGCTTAGTTTCCCCAATGTAACTACTGCCGCAGGCACAGCTTAGTTTGTAGACACCAGGGTATTAAATGTAAGGGATCACATCCTTCACAGATGGGATCAGATCACGAACTTTATGTGAACGAAAAAACACAAATTTGCTTGTTTTCTCATTGAAAATAGGCTAATTTCAAACATCACTGTCCTGGTCACAAAAGCAAAATTTGTGGGGAATAATAGCTATTTTCTATTCTTTTTAGGCATAAGCAATTACGAAATAACACTGACTACCAAGGAACAAAAATTGTGTTACTGTGTTATAACCCACTTCAATGAGCTATAATTTATGGCCAGGTTGTTTATGAAAAAGAGCTGTATTGCTCAGTGGGCCTCACCTGGTAAAAAAAAATAGTTTATAGTTTAAAAACAGTTGACAGTTTACAGCCCGAGCCCAATGGTGAGCACTCCACATTCCTAGGGTGAAAGAAAATCTATCCATAGACCAACTGCAGTTAACCTCCCACAATGTGTTCCTCACTATATTGAACCTCGAGGGGTGAAAGCCTGAGTCAAACCTTGACCGGGATTTAAATTTACAACCTGCCAAATTCACGGCACACAGTACTTTAACCACTTGCACCACCGAGCCAGTTAATTGCTTTAACATAATGTAACAGTAGCCATTAAAGAGCTCCATAATGGATACACTTAGTGTATCCTACAAATAGAATCATTATTGCTGGATGTGTGAAAGATTGTAAGGTTTAATTTTAAATTGTAGTGGTTTTTCCACTAAATTTTAAGACATTAAGACTACCGAATATTACGACTAAAAGTGCCGTTGGCAGAAAAATGTGGATTGAACATTTCATAAAAAGCAAGTCTGAAATTATTACTCTTTGGTTCTGTCGGTAAAGTCACGTAGGTAGAAAAAGAATAGATCATGACATTTTGATCGCAACACAAGCAATCGTCATCAGGTGGGACAACCACAGCAAGAAAAAAAACTGCTGAAGTAGGCGAGAGATATGCCGTGGCACGAGGTTATATAGGCCTCGGCAGTGGGGGGGGGGGGGGGGGAGGAAGAGAGGAGGTGGGGGGAGAGAGGGGGTGGGGCAAAAAGTGGACCCCGCGGCAGCACCCGGGTCACTGGAGTACTAGAGTAGAGATCGAAGAGAGATGCACAAAGAGAGAAAGACACACAGAGAGTTGGATATAACAGCTGACATAGGCAGGTAGGATGGAAACATCACAGTCAGTTAAGACTTTACCTGGTTAATAACGGCCTTCCAATGATTACTCAGTTTGTACCCATCTTCTCGGTTGAAGTTGTGTTTGTGTTTATATATCTGAATGGCTTCATGAACAAATCTGATAATAGCCGGTAAGATAATAGACAGTAAGATTTGGTACAGTACACAAAATTCAAAAACTAGTATCTTGCACTAAAGACGCATGACCTAAATTATCAACAGAAGGTGTATATCGGATTAATTGTTTATGTGGCAGCTGCTACATTGGACAGACGGGACGTAACATCAGCCTAAGACTAAAAGAACATCAGAGAAATATTAAATTATCTCAAACACAACTGTCGGCAGTGGCAGAACATGCTTGTCAACAAGGACACTCAATTGATTTTGACAATGTTGCAGTGTTGTGTAAATCTAATTATTATTGGCAAAGACTAATTAGAGAATCCATTGAAATTGAGAGGAATAAGAATAACTTTAATCGCTCTGACAGCTACAGGCTTAGTGCGGCCTGGAAGCGTATTATTAAATAATACACATTACATTTTGATTTAAAGAATTACTAATCTACAACTCATTACTAATCATAACCAATGACTGATTACTAATCGATTATATAATTACAATACCCCCCCTCCGCCTCTAATCACTGCACCTGATATGAGTTAAGTGATGACGTCACCCTGCTGCTCTATAAAAAACCGGGAGCAAGCGAGGGCTTTACCATTCTGGCGAATTGCCCGATGATGCTGGATGTATTTACCAGTGAAACGTTGTACTCAAACTGTAAATGTGGATTCACTCTTCAACACACCGGTGGGCTAAAGTAGTGAATTATTTGTCTTTTGTCAACGTGACACTTTTTTTGCTGATTGGCCGTGTCGGGTGGTGGAGGGTTACGACACATTTATAAATAAACGCGATCTAACCCAAAAACCTTTATTATGAATAATATTGGTCGCGAAAGCCTATGTGTTAAATTGAATAGCCGATGGGTTTGCAGAGTACAGTGACCCGGGTGCGCTTTGGGGTCCACTTCTGCCCCGCTTCCTCCCCCCCCCCCCTCTCTCTCCTCCCCTGCAGCCGATCTCTCTAGTGCTGCCGAAGTGGTCCACTGTCTGCCCCGCCCCCTCTCTCCCACCCGTCCCCTACTGCCGAGGTCCATATAACCTCGTGCCACGGCAGATCTCTCGCCTACTTCAGCAGTTTTTTTCTTTCTGTGGTTGTCCCACCTGATGACGATTGCTTGTGTTGCGATCGAAACGTCATGATCTATTATTTCTCTACCTATGCGACTTTACCGAAAGAACCAAAGAGTATGGATTCCTGCAGTCACGAAAGGTTCAAATAAAGATTGAGAAATTATTATTTATAGTTTAGTGAAGATTGTTGTTTTCGTTATTCAGGTTAAAAGGAAAACAACCCCTTGTCTTTGATTTCAAGCAAATTACATTTTTTTTAAGATTATAAAGATCTCATTGGGCCATGACTACATTTTGTCAAAATTTATTGATTGCATGAAAGCTCCTATTTTCATTTTTGCAATTTACAAATATTATACCTCTTTGCTGATTTGCAGAATATAAATTACAAAAATGTCAATGTGATCACAATTTGGATTATTCTCGAACGTTATTCCTTCTTTTGTATCCAATTATTATATTGAAAAATGTTTGATACAAACACTTATCACATCAATCATGATGTTTAGGGTGTTTTGCAGTACCATTAAGTACATTATTCAATTTAAATAAACCACACCACATTGAGTAAGTATTTAATGATGTCCCCCCTTTGTGAGTCCATTAATTTTCACGACTTTAGGTCTCAAATCGATTCAAGAATCAATTGTTTTTGATAATGGTAAATGCAGCACCTCCAGTAGCTATCAGGGTCACATGACACATGTACGTACAGGATATATGGATAAAAAGCTCCTGCATTAATTATTTGCTGCATAAAGTGTGAACTTACGGATCAAATTTAATTAATTTAAATTCATTTCCTCGATCTGGATTTTGGCAATTGCCTTTGGATGAGGAGTCGAAACCAAAGATGACTTTTCGTATGCCACAGTGTTTCAATTTTCTGCCTTTTACATTTTGTGACACCTAGGGCCTTATATATTTTGGGGGAAATTCCTCATTTACCAATTGTTGGCATAAAATGTCAAAATATTGCAAAAAATTGTGGCAATTTTTGCCATTATTTTTCCAAGAAAAAATATTGGTGGAAACTGCCTTTCTGTCCACACATGCATTGGGCCTACAATCTTTTAGATTTAATCTTTCTGAATGTAATCTCCGAGGAAGTGCTGGTGACAATGCTTACCCCTGGATCGTAAACTAAAAAAATATGAATGTCGCTTACCCAAATAGGATATTCTAGTATTGTTTTTAATGAACTTGAAAACTATTCTAAACAGCAAAAAAACATTTTAAATGATCAAATATGATTAACAACACGTATAAATATACATTGGCTTACATGTCACATCAAGTACAGTACCTCACGGAGTTTACATTGTTAAAACGCGTATTAACCAAAGGCAGCCCGATCGTTGAGCGATATACCCGCCACACAATTTGAAAGTTATTGCTGTATCATGGCTTTGCAGTCGGTGAACAGGAGCCAACTAATTTAAAAAAAATAGGTGCCTAGGGTAAAATAAGCCATGAGAGCTCATGATTTATGACCCCAAGGCCATTTTACTGTTTTGTGCGGGAGGGGGGTGGGGATGGTAGTATCGAGTCAGTTTACATATTTTTTCCAACAATGTTCCTTTAGTCTATTGGCATATTTTATCCATTGTGTCAGGTTTTTTTTAATTTCTACGGAGATAAAGATTTATAGCTCCAATGTTATTTTTATAGTTTTTTTGTCGCCGAAGTGCATAGGCGGGGGGGTAGTATTTTTTTTAGTCCATGCATCCAGTTCACGTATTTCCAGCAAACATTGTTCATATAATGCATTGACTTTTTTTACCTCTATCAGTAATGCAGTGCGCTTGGAAGTGCAAAAACCTTGAAACACATACTTATGATGCAGCACAGCGAGGACAAATGTTTGCTACAGCTCATCTCTGTCACTCTCACACCACTGAGGTACCTCGTCAATAGTATGATCCAATTCCAAGGTGACAAGCATTGTCAGAAGTCCATCCTAATCCAACATCTTCTAAGCCCATCAGCATGCAGCCCAAGGGTTGTTGAGCATTAGCAGAAAGAAAAAAATTGGCCCAGGAAGTTTTCCTGAAAGCAAGCTTTGAGCGGACTTATAGCAATTCTGGAGGCGTTGTTGTTCATTTTGATTTGAGCCACTAGAGAATTACAATACTGAGTAAATAATGGCCTCCGGACACGGTTGGTATAATTCTTCTTTCATTTCTACACCCATATCGCCAGGCATACAGTGTCTTGCAATAGCTGACTTGTTGTGTATTTTCCCCCCAAAGTATACTATATTTACCAGTGATGAAATAAATGCCACGTCATACAACAAACCTTTTTGTCCATTATTTTACGTTTAACCACATGAAGCCGAGCGTGAAGCCATTCAAAGCAGTCTGCAGTTTTGAAAGCCGTGTACATTTCGCCCCCCCCCCCCCCCATCAAATTATAAGTCAGGTGGGGTCATTTGGTTACCGCAAGGTCTCCGACCAGGTCAGTGAGGGGGCTCTCAGACGTTCCAATGTGGGTTGGGTTTTGTCCAAGCTACAGCGTATCCGAAGAGTTTGATTCGTCAATGTCTGAGCGACACGTCGGTGACCTCAAGCCTCATAGTGCCATGCTTGACATATGTGTTGCATAGAAACCCACGCCACTTTATTCCGAGAAAATATCGATAATAACTCATATGGAACACCTCCAAATCACTGATCCATATTGTAGCACAGGTAGGGTAAAGGTAAAATATATCGTGATTTGTGTGCCAGGTCCAAGCTCCTATTGTCTCCATACTCTCCACAGTGTTACAATCATAAATACAGTTAAACTATTAACTGAAATACGTTTGCTTTGATCAGGTAAGGCCCACGAAGCTATAAAGCCCTTTTTCAGAAGCGACATGGCCACAAAATTATAACTTATCACGTGGAAATTTATAGCAGCCATATACTCTCAACGACCACGTGGAAAACACGCAAACTCCAAATTTACAGCAGGCGTCAGGGTCGGAATCGAACCCACAACCTCCTGAATACCAGGTGAGCTAGTTAACATCTGGCCACTGCGATGAGATGTTAAATGTAACTGCAGATCGAGTCACAGGTGTCTACCAACATGTCTGGCAGGCACCTGTGCAAGGAAAACTGTCTGGAGATGAAACGCATTATTTAATTATTTAATTTCCTTCAAATATGTGACCATTAATTTTGATGTTTTGGATGACTTATCCAGCTGCCAGATTCTGAATCTTGTATGGCAGCTTTTGTGAAAGCATTCAAGTGCATTGTTCCAGGTGTTTTACTGACTCGGCTGTTTTCACAACTCATTATCTACATGGCCATGTTTATAAAGGCCATATTCCAATGACAATTCCTTAGCTACGTGCCAAACGTTCTAAGATCCAGTCTATGGTGTATGTATATGCTGAACTTCTTTCGCACTGCACGTAGCCAACCGTGCTAATCGGAGATGTGGTGTGACAGAATAATGCATTGGCAAGGATGCAAACTTGTTGGGCACCAATTTCGGTATTGAACTACTGTGGCAGACCTCTGCCCACTCTGACCCAGGCTCCTGTTCTCACGTGAAGGTCGCAAATGAAGTTTCCAGTGTATCCTATGCTTGTAGCCACAGAGCAATAACATGTGCCCATGGTTGATCGACCAGTAGTGAAACTGGATCGTTCTTGGGCGATGTTTACCAGTCAAAGGCAACTAAATTCTCACAAGAAGAAAGTGGGGACACAATTTTCCAGGCACTGAAAATGCAATTGCATGATAGCTGCTGCTGCTACTGCAGTTCGAGTATGGATCTTTACCTTTTTACAGTGAAATAATGATGCCCTCTTTACACCCAGCTGAAACTTTGGCAGATGTCCACACTTTCTGAAACAGCTCGTGGAGCGTGACAGCGGTCGGTTCAATTGTGCATTTTTTAACAGCTCTGGTGATATGGAGTTAGTCGGCTGCAGAATAAAATGTGAGCTCTACATAGCTGCCCGCGCGTCGTCTAGTGTGGGGAAATCAGCGGGTGCGTCCAAGTTATCCATTGCAGTTGTATGTATCTTGTATGTATGTGGAGCCAACCGTGAGAATCGAAGGTGCAGTTGACGCTTCGATGTGCATCAAGGGCTATAGTGTCGAGTTATAGTAATGAGACTATCGTGCCGCAATGCTTTTTCTTGAGCTGGCACTTGAAGACTGATGATGGGGTGCGTTGCTTCTTTTTGGGCGAGTACGGACTAGTACTTGAGTCTCATTCTGCCAGGGTCCATCTATAAGAAGTGCTTCCACTAACTCACCCACTCACCTACTCGGGTGACGGATATAGAATTGGCACCCCCCCCCCGTCCCTTCCACCGAGTGGTGAAGAAAACTAACCATACCATGATGGAATGTAAATGTGCAAATATATATTTCCCACACTTCTGATTAACATGGTTGGCTATGTACAGTGTGAAAAGTTCAACATATATACATAAACAGTAGAGGTGGAAAGAAGATGCATAATGTCAATTAATATTGATTATCAAGCTCACAATAGGTATCAAGTTGTGAGTAATAAATGAGGGATTTCAGATTTGTAAAGGTGCATAACAGGTTCATGCAGCCACGAGAAGCAGTACTGTTCATTGCAGTGTATACAAAAAAAAATCCTTTAATTTTTTGTATGTAGAATTTCTTTCGCACCGTACATAGCCAACCGTAGGACAATAAACCCAACACACAAAAAAACTGTTCTAAAAAAATGGGGTTTCAATCTAGATTGAAAAGAGCATAGCTCGAGTGGCTTCCAAATATATTTTGAATCGTAATAATAAATCTCAACAATTCAAATAACTAGAGGTAGCGGATAAGGGAGTACATTATTCCACCCCTAATATATGGTGTAAGTGGACTGACATTTAGGCAGATGACAGGAAGTCAGCAAGTGGGAGAAACAAATCTTAGAATGGGGATATTTTACTTTTCATCCAACATGTATATAGGCTGCAGATCACGTGGCGAAGCGTATCCGTCTGTTCAGGACCCAGGTGCAGGGGTGGGGAGTGACGTGAAAAGAGCTGATGTAGAGAAGGGGCTCGAGAAAGCAGAGTGTGTGCTGGGAATGAGATTGTTTCACAACAACGTGAGAAACCCTTGGATCCATAAATAAATAAATTACTTCCACATGAGCACAGTTGATTGTGCATGCAGTTAACCGCAGTGTGCTCGTTATCCAGAAAATCCTGCATAGATATATTATCAGTGATTATTTTTTTCTATTTACCATTTATGTGAATGTACATATACTGGAAATCAATGCGTCATAAAATCCAGTTCATAAGCAATGGCATAAATGCTCTCTTTTTCTGATTTATGCGATTAAAGTTGTCAATTATAATAACAATTCAGCATATTTCCTGTTGTATTTATGGGATGATGTAAAGTACGACGTTTTATTTTTCGCAGTCTCAATACTGCATTTTAGAAAGGAAATTCATAAGACATTCATTTTCAGGAACAAAGCAGGTGCATGAAGAAAGCAACAAAACATATATCAGAAGGGAAGATAAGCAAAAAGACAAACTTGTATTTAAAATTATTAATAGCAACATTAGATAGTGTTTTCTGAAAAATAGATTACCTAAGCAAACCTCATTGAATATCAGGCATGTACCGCACCGGGCTATTTGGAAAAAAAACCTATAAAGGAGTGTTTGGCATTTGGGAGGAAATCGGTGTGCATAGAGAAGACCCACACACATGAATGAATAACATGTAACGATCTTCTCACCGTGAATTATATACCTGGTATTCCTGCATTGGTAAAACCTGCCAAGGCTGTATACACTCAAGAGGAGCGTGTGATGGCGAGGGCTTTGGTGATTTATCATGACGACATTCTATGACACCGCTGCATACTTACTTTAGAACAGTTTTTGTGTTTAGTTTGTTGCCCTTCCTCCACACCTCCGATTAGCATGGTTGACTATGTATAGTGCGAAAGAAGTTCAACATACATAATGCCTCTGGTTTGTTTTGCATCAGATTATATTGTTACCCCTTGTACAAAATGACCAAAAGGAATCTCCTTGGCTGAAAGATACTCGTGTAACCACCACAATAGATCTCTCCTTGCATATTTGGAAAGTGTGATGAGGTTGGACATGTGGCCTCACAAGAGGTCCAACTGATACAAAAGAAACCACTTGGGGCTTGCACGCACAGCCTGTCTTGTATCCGGTTGCTGCCAGAAAGTCCTTGCAGAGGCTTAAAAATCTCGGAATCAAATTTGTTATGTCACGTCTAACTTTCTCCTTCTTTCCTGAGGGGGAGGACACTTTCCCTACCACAGTATCAAACAAATAGACCATGCCCTCAAAAGGAGTTTGGTGACATTTGGTCAGATTCAAAACGAATCCTTTAACTTTTTATGAATCCTAAAGGTACACATTGTTTTTTTTCCAGCACTAGCTTGGAGAAGTCTGACCTGATCAGCACTTTAAAGAAAGATTGTGCTAAGAAGAAGGGACGGTGTTCGGGAATGTTGTCCGTTACATTTTGTTCCTTTTAAGGTAGGGTTAATGACGATTTTTTTTGTCATTTGTGCTTGTGCACCACTTGCCAACGTAATATCACCAAATAATTTGTTAAGATGGCTTGAATGTAAAAAGACCTGGAGGCATGCTGAACCCTTCCGAATTGCAATTTCTTTGCTTGTTATAACTTCTCCAATATTGTGATAGCGCGAAGAAACCCGATAGCAACATCAGCAAGGACGAGCGTTTTGAACTCGCTCAATTAAAAAAGAGAGATTATATTGTCATCCTCTCAGCCGACAAGGCCAATGCTACTGTCATCATGGATAAAACCACATACAACAACAAAATGCAGCACTTTCTTAAGGATGGTAGCTATACCAATGTCAATAGAGATCCGACCAACTGCCTGGTTACGAAAACCAACAATATCATCACTAACTCGACTTCTCTAATCGAATAAACCAAGCTGCCCTCTATAAAACCTTCTGCTGCTAGACCACCCATATATTATGGCCTTCCAAAAATCCATAAAGAAAGTACACTGCTCCGTCCTATCATCTCCACCATTAACTCACCCACCTACAAACTGGCACGACCCTGCTTTCATTCACTGGCAAGACCACCTCAGCTGTATTTAACTCAGCTCACTTGGTTTCTCTAATCAAAGACATCTCACTGTCTCCAGATAATTTGCTTGTCAGTGTCGATGTAGTCTCTCTGTTCACCAAGGTACTTGTGCCTCACACCATTGCAATCATTTAAGACTTGGTCCAACAGGGACTGAATTCTGATGTGCCAACTTTGGTGAGGCACTGCCTTACCAACACCTACTCCACCTGGAATGGTACATTCTACAAACAAGAGAAAGGTACCCAATAGGTTCTCCCTTATCGCCAGTGGTCGCGAATGTTTTCATAGAGAAATGAGACAGATGCCAACCAGACATCCACCCTACGTCCTTCCTTGTGGAAGAGATACGTAGACGACACGTTCGTCATCTGGCCACATGGTCAGCCGGCACTAAACAATTCTTCAACCACATCAATTCCATATACCCAGCCATCAAATTCATCATGAAAGTGATAAAGGATGGCAAGTAACAATTCCTAGATGTTTTGATCGAGAAGAGACCTGATGGCTCATTGGGACATTCTGTCTATAGGAAAGCGACCTACACGGATGCCTATCTAAAGCCTGACTCCCACCACCATCCATCCCAGAAGAATTCCCTCATCAAAACACTATACCATAGGGCCTATTATATCTCCGATCAGCACCACCGAAGCCAGTGAGCTGGAGCACGCACACCAAGCCCTCAGGATGAATGGATATTCTGACCATACAATTCGCCATGGGGAGACATCCATTGGGAGACAGCCATCTGAGGATCCAATCAAAACCATCACCTTGCCATACATAGCAGGGGTTACCAAAAATATTTCCAAAATCTCAAACAAACACAAGATCAACGTTCGTTTCAACACAGTATACAAAATCCGTGAATTGATCCCATCTGTAAAGGATGTGATTCCTGACATGCAATACCCTGGTGTCTACAAACTAAGCTGTGGCTGCGGCAGCAGTTACATTGGGGAAACGAAACGACATGTCTCGGACCGTATTCGCGAACACAAGGCAGATCTGAAACACGGTAGGACTAATTCTTCTGCCGTTGCTGATCATTACTTTAACGCTGTGGGCTCACACTAAATAGATTTTTCCAAGACGAAGATACTCTGCAAACCCACCAGCTATAATCAGAGATTTGTTCATGAAGCCATCCAGATATATAAACACAGACACAACTTCAACCGAGAAGATGGGTACAAACTGAGCAATCATTGGAATTACGTCATTAACCAAGTAAAGTCTTAACTGACTGTGATGTTTCCATCCTACCTGCTGATGTCAGCTGTTATTTCCGATTATCTGAGCACATCACCAGGCTAAATGTCTTTACAGTAACGGGCTAAGTGTCTCACTAACAGAGCTACCGTTGCCCCTTTCCCTCGATGTGGTGGGACCTCTCGTTTTTTAACAGACTATAACTGGCTGTGATGTTTCTGTGTATGTGTCTTTGTTTGTTTGTTTGTCTCTCTCTGTGTGTATCCCTCTCTGTATGTGTCTCTATGTGTGTATCTCTCTCTTTGTGTCTCTCTGTGTCTCTCTGTGTGTGTCTCTCTCTGTGTCTCTGTGTGTGTGTCTCTCTCTTTGTGTCTCTATATGTGTGCGTCTCTCTCTATGTGGGGGTTGTCTCCCTATGTTTCTCTCTCTCTGTGTTTCTCTCCGTGTTGTGCCTCTGTGTGTGTCTCTGTGTGTATCCCTCTCTCTATGTGTGTCTTTCTCTCTCTGTGTCTGTCTCTGTCTCTCTCTGTGTCTCTCTGTGTCTTTCTGTATGTCTCTCTCTCTCTCTCTGTCGGTTTGTGCTGCATTAACTTGTTGACACAACATGGATGTCAATGGTTTGATGTAAGCGCTCAACCATCCTGTCTGTTTGTGGGTGGTACGGGGAAGTCCGAATCTTTTTAGTGCAGAGGGAATCACACCTCCTTTAACAGCTTCAAATATTTTTTTTTTACCCTGGTCAGTGAGCAACTGCTCTGGTTCACCCTTGTCCAGCACGTACCCCTGCAGAAAGGCTTAGGTTATGGACGCCGCTGATTGGTCAACCAACGCCCATGCCATTGGCCACTGGGTGAGATACTCAACCCCTACTAGCAAATATGTGTGCCCCTTCTGGGTAATGGGAAATGGACCGAAAATGTCTAATGCCACCAATTAATTGACCTGAGAAACTTTTATGGACTGCAGCGTCACCTTGTATGGTTGCGTGGGCGCCTTCCGACGTGCACATACCCAGTCAATAGAAATGTCTCTTTAAAGTCAACGACGTTTTCTTTACTCCCAAATGCCTCATAGGCTCGTGGGCAAACAATACAAAACCTTTGAAGCTCGACGTCCCATCGCAAGAGGAGTCCATCCATGAGCGGTAAAAAGGGGCGCTCAACTGACCTCAGTGTTCGGGAAACCCGGCGACACAATCCCAATAGGGAGGAATTCTCCACCTGTAGGCATCCCCACTCACTGAGGTCGAGCCCCAAAATTCGATCATCTGGCGCATGCATCTCGCCTGTCGGGCCCATAACGGCTGCGGTGACCGTATCAGGGGCCGTCTGCAATGGCGGCCTGCACCCCGATGAGCCCGCCACGCACCTGCATGAGTCGGGTGGTGGCGGCAGGTGCAACAGCACATCCGCATTAACGTGGCCGGTCCCCTTCCTATACTGCATAGTAAAGGAGTACCCTTGCAAAATTTCCATCCAATGGGCCATTTGGCCGGAGGGTTGGTCTACATGCAGAGAGTACTGAAGCGCAGCATGGTCGGATTGGACAATGAAGTCCCTGTCATACAAATACGGACGATACAACTGCATAAAGTGGACTATGGCAAGCAGCTCCCTGCATGTATCACTAGCGTCAGTGTCGACGATGAACTTCTTAGAGAAATCTGGGTAAACAAGCAGCGGTGCATCGGCCTGCGCGTCACGAAGCGCTTCAAAAGAATCCTGCTGCGCTTTGCTCCAATGGAACTTATGTCCTTTAGCTATTAACTCATGGAGCAGCTTCATGATCATTGCAAAATTCTTAACAAACCTGCGGTAGTACGAGGCAAATCCCACACCGCTGCGGACCTCCGACACTGATTTTGGGGTTGGCCACGTGCTCACGCAGCTCGTCTTCCTTGGATCAGTAGTGACTCCCGACGCACTAACAACCTGACCCAAATACTTAACAGACATCTGTAGCAAATTACATTTTTGTGGTTCGAATTTAAATTTAGCGTCCCACACCCGGGAAAAACAGAGCGCAGCCGCTGCAAGTGCTCGTCGAAATTTCTCCCGAAAACAATGGCATCATCCAAATAAATAAGGCACGATTCCCATTGCAACCCCGACAAAACAAATTCCATAAGGCGCTGAAAGGTGGCCGGCACAGAGTGGAGTCCCATCGGAAGATCATTGAAGTGATACAACCCCTGTGGCATATGAAAAGCCATCTTTGGTTTAGACTCCTCATCCAAAGGCACTTGCCAAAATCCAGACAAAAGATTGAGGATCAAGAAGAAACACGCACTGGACAAGGCGTCCAAAGAATCGTCCATGCATGGAAGCGGGTATGCATCCGCAACAGAAACCTTATTAAGTTTCCTTAAATCCACACAAAATCACAACGAGCTGTCACGATTTTTGACTAATACAATGGGTGCCCCCCAAGGGCTGTTGGAGGGAGAGACAACGTCTTGTGCCAACATCTCGTCCACCGTCTGCCGAATGCAATCTTTTTCATGTGGGCTCATCCTGTGGGAGTTCAATCGAATTGGAGGCGCATTCCCCGTATTAATATGATGCTGTAATAGGGTTGTCCTGCCTATATCATATTTGCCATCACTGAAAACGTCTTTAAACTCATGCAAAAGCCGACGAAGTCATGCTCGCTGCTCGGATGTCAATTCCCGATTTTCCTCACAGAATCACCGCAGCCACTCGGGTTCAGCATCGCATACTGGCAAACCCTGTGCCAACTCTCCTGAAAATCGACAGCGAAATGAGGGTAGCCGAAGCACTCGTGTCGATTACCAATCGGACCTCTACCCGCCGAATAAG
Source organism: Petromyzon marinus (assembly GCF_048934315.1). NCBI lineage: Eukaryota > Metazoa > Chordata > Hyperoartia > Petromyzontiformes > Petromyzontidae > Petromyzon > Petromyzon marinus. Next base: position 12,121,585 of record NC_133671.1, read on the forward strand.
CGCCATAATGTCCGACGAACCCGGCGCAGCACCGAACGCCCGATACGCCAACGCACACCATTTACCATCGTCATATAGCCCGTTGGGATGAGCGGTTACAGGACAATGCAGCACGGATTAGTGATGGGAATGAAACGGCCATGTGCATGATGTGTCGCGACTCGCCTGTGGTCCTTGGAATGAGGAGAAGTTGACATCGTAGGTCACAGGAGCTCCCAGCGGACCGCCAACGTGCAGCCGGCAGTTCCTGGCGATGTGGCCCATCTGCCCGCAGTTGTAGCACCTGCGCGAAGCTTATCCTCTCGGCGGGCCATGCTGTGGTGGCCACCCAACAGGCGACCAACCTCCTCGCATCTCTGAATGTTGTGGACTTGAAGACCGGGCTGCATATCCAGTGCTGCTGTCACTGACCCTTGAGTTCCCTGTCACCATCGCACACTCCATTGCAGCTGGCTCTTCCCTGAGGCCCAGATGCGCCTGAATGTTCTTCGCTACTTGGAGGGATGATAGATTGTCATCGTCGGTGACGGAGAGGACGACCCCCAATTATTTTACCACCTTCAAGAGCCACTCCAGGGCGAGCGAGTCGAGAGCTGCCCGATCCATGGAGGGATAGGCCGCCCGTCCGAGGGCTAATAGAGCGCTATGGAACGCCAAGGGTGACTCCGTGGCCCGTCGAGGGCTGTCGGCAGGGCCCACAACACCTCTCGGTCTGACCAGTCGACGGAGTGATATGCCGATTCAAAGCAGCGATGAAATGCCGTCCAGTCGCCCTCGGTCATGGAGAATGCGCGGACCTGCGGCAGCCGGCACAACGGAGCTGTGTGCACCGTCAGCGAAGTCGATGTCGAGTCCGATGCGGCTGCTGCAACGGCGGGTCTTGTGCCTGCTCGCTCGGACACGAAGAGCAGTCACGTCCGTCGCAACCCCCGTAGACGTCGTCTGGCCCGCCGCCATCAACATATTGAACGTACGTAACTGCTGCCAGCGTGGTCTCCAAGTGTGCAGCAACATCCCGCCAACTCCATGTCGTTGTGCTGGCCGGATTTTCTTCGCGCTCACTCACTTGCGCCAAGGGCAGCCGGTCCTCGGGTTCCGCCGGCTGAGCAACAATCTCGGGAGCCGTGGCGGGAACAACCTCCTCGTCGTTCTCATCATCGGAAGAGTAAGTTCTTTCTTTTAGCTGCTTTCTTTGACATGGCTGTGTAGTTCTTTACCACTTCGACACCAAATGTAGTGCAGTTATTTCACGCGGACAACGTCTTCTTTCTCTCCTGTGTCACTTTTATTTGAACAGAACTCCTCGCGTTCAACACCACATAACTCCGTCCCAACTCTCCCCGCTTGCGCTGCTCGCCTCCTCCGCTCCGCTCTCTCCGCTCACTCCGTTCTCTCCGCTCTCTCCGCTCTCAGCCTCTCCACTGCGAGCCTGCTCTCACTCTCCTAGCCTGTCCGCTGCTAGCCTATCACTACACACTCTGGTAGCTTCCCACCGTACACTCTGCTAGCCTCTCTACTGCTAGCCTATTACTACCTGTACCTGCACTGGTTAGGCACTGCCTCAACAATACCTATTTTACTTGGAATGGCTCCTTCTACAAACAAAATGAGGGTACCCCCATGGGATCCCCCTTGCCACCAGTGATAGCCAATATTTTCATGGAGAAATTTGAATCAGACGCCATCCAGACTTCCACCCTCAGACCTTCCCTGTGGAAGATATATGTAGACGACACTTTCGTCATTTGGCCACATGGCCTCCCGGCTTTGAACCTTTTCCTAGACCACATTAATTCCAGACACCCCGCCATCAAATTCACCATGGAAGTGGAGAAATATGGCAAGCTGCCATTCTTGGATGTTCTGTTTGAGAGGAGACCTGATGGCTCATTGGGACATTCTGTCTACAGGAAACCCACCCACACAAATCCCTACTTGAAACCTGATTCCCACCACCACCCGACGCAAAATAATTATCTCATCAAAACGTTATACCACAGGGCTCATTGCATTTCGGACCAACACCACCTGACCAGTGAATTAAAACATGTACATCTGGCCCTAAAAAGGAATGGATACTCTGACCGTACCATCTGCCAAGCTGTTTCTCCCTCCATACAGAAACAACCACTTGATACTCCGATCAAAACCATCACACTACCATATATAGCAGGCGTTACTAAAAAGATCTCCAAAATTCTAAACAAACACAAGATCCAGGTCCGGTTCAATACAGTACACAAAATCCGTGACCTGATCCCTTCCGTGAAGGATGTCATTCCTGACTTACAGTACCCCGGAGTTTACAAATTGATCTGCACCTGTGGTGACTGCTATATCGGGGAGACAAAACGACATGTCTGACTGAATTCGCGAGTACAAATCAGATTTGAAACACGGCAGAACGAATTATTCTGCTGTAGCTGATCACTGCTTACAACACTGTGGGTGATCATGATATAATTTTCTCCGATACCAAGGTTCTTTGCAAACCCACGGGTTTTTATCAGAGATTTGTTCACGAGGCAATTCAGATTTACAGACACAATTTCAACCGAAAGGATGGTATCAAATTAAGCAACCATTGGAAAGATGTTCTGAATCAAACCAAACATTAAACTAATTTTCAATGGTACAGTACATTTTTTCAAGTAGTGGTATCCTAAACTTTCGCAGCTGCTTAAATTCCCTTTTCACACCATCAATATGTAAACTCCCCCCTCCCCCCCTCGCCGACCTGCACATGTTCACCCCTTCTACACCGTTCATCATGCTAAGTCGGTCAATTAAATGCAAATTTTTATGCTAATTCCTTTGTCAAGGCGCTCTGTTTCCTCTCACACAGCTTAAAGGTCGCGGTCTGAGCTTGGCTGTGTTCACTCCAGCGCTGTCCTTGAGACAGTCTGGTCCCTTCACCTGATGAAGGCTGCTTGTGTTGTGGCCGAAACGTCGTGATTTTTGTTGTTTTATTTTTTACCTACGTGACTACCGAATAGAACCAAAGACTCTGCTAGCTTCTCCACTACTAGCCTCTCGCTATACATTCTGCTAGCTTCTCTACTCCTAGCCTCTCGCTGTATACTCTGCTAGCTTCTCTACTGCTAGCCTCTCGCTATATACTCTAATAGCTTCTCTGCTGATAACTTCTTGCTATGTACTCTGCTAACTTCTCTACCGCTAGCCTCTCGCTATATACTCTGCTAGCTTCTCTACTGCTAGCCTCTCGCTATATACTCTGCTAGCTTATCTTGTATTCACTCCTCTCTTCACTCCAACCAACTCAAATCACAACTCTCCCGCGTGTCTCGGCACATCGCCTTATAATTCTTCACTCATTAAGAGACCCCCAGGTGGTCCTCATTAAGCCGCCGCTAACGCGGCGTCTCTGCCACGCTTATTGCCTCCATCTGCAGACTCCCAGGCACCTACACCGTGCCTGCATTTGCAGCCAGCAAATCACTGCTATGCTTCTCAATTGGTCGCCTTTCTTTGGTTGCTCTCTCTCGGCACCTGTTTGCCCTGATGTGACTAAACTGTCCGCCGCTCACACAAGCATGCACACTGTTTGCAAAACCCCACGCGTGTTACTCCATTACAAATTTATAGCATCGGTCTCTTCAGAGCAGCAAAATGCTGTGAATTTGTCTCCAACCCAATTAAGCGGCTGACAGCCCCGTGCTTCTGTCAATGTTAGTCTCTGTCTTGGGCCGCCACTTTGTCCCACCAAATATTGAGGTGCTTTGCCCCATTGTCTTGCCTCGATGCAGGTAGCACGCTGTGTAGGATTGCACTCCTCCATGGCGTGCCCAGTCCATAAACAGCAACAGGACATAGTGGTGGATACAAGTGAGGTGTGGGAGTGATGGAGGCGATTTCTTCCCCCTTGAGGACCCAAAGAATAGTACATTTTCATTCATCCACTGGAGAAAATATATTGAATGCCTTTTTTAGACATAGGGCCCGATTTAAAAGGTTTTAAATTTCATAATTGCCCCCACCCCCTCCATTCTATGTCGGCCTCTGATATCACAAGGAGTGGACATTGCTTGTTTTTACAGCGACCCTTTGCATCCCCCACAAGTGGGACCATGCTTGACAGGTCGGCGTGGCTCTCCATGGCTTGTGTGATGTCAGCTCACAGCACTGATGCACATGTCATGGCAACCACTACAACTCTCGTGGAGTGAAAAATCCCATTTCAAGTTTAGGTAACATGGTCCATGGACTGGATAACTATCTGTCTCTCACAGGCAAATGTTGAAATGGCTAGCAATTTTTTTTAAAATCCATATTTCCCTTTAGAGTATTCAGTGTTCTTCACTTTTACACACGTCAACTAATGCTGCCTATTTTCTTTGTCGTCATTAAATTAAATGTATGCAAATTACCAAAACTGCTTTGTAAATCCTGGAAGATGGGACTGCTTGACACGCGGAAATAAATCATGGAACACTAAATGGCTTCAGCGCTACATACTTTAGTTTTGATTATGTTTTATGCATGCAGCCCAGAATGCGTATTTATTAAGGATAGCACAATAAAGTATTATTATTTCTATTATTATTGTGATGTTCTGGAAAAATATTTCCAAATGTACTCTGTTCATTGATGACATGTTAAACGGTCTAGTTGGTGGTCAAATGTCAGAAACTAAGCGAGAAATTAAATAAGTTTTGCTTTTGATATGGTCTACATCTAAAAAAAAACATTAACTGCCTTGTTCTGTTGGTGGCTGGCAATAACAGGATTATAGATATCCACACTTATAATAATATTTTTAAAATCCAAGGTTTATTATTTTCACTACCTGAACATTTGTTTATCTATCCTCTTTTAACAAAAGTTGCTGGGCCACAACATATTAATCTCTGTTTTTTTGCATTTTTTTTTTACATACGCTTCGTTCTTACTAAGATGTACTACTGTGGTAGGTGAAAACTGCATTGAATTATATTTTTGTGACAGAACAGCATTTAGCAGAAATGTATTCACTAACATTATGATTTAATGGTTGATGTTGTGTAACTAGTAAGCTATGAATCTATCTGTGCAATCTCGACAGAACAATCTGTGTGCCTTTACTCGTTTTCTTTGCGTGTTTAGGATAGTTGAATAAAACTCTGTGCTATGAACCCAATGACCTTGGCTCGATTCCCACCCGTGCCGAATATCAATGGCAAAAGGTCAGTGATATACTTCCACGCACGGGAGATCGCATTGCAATGCATGCCATTAGATTCACACAAGGTATTACACTACCTATAACTACTCTCTATTCGCCCTAGCAGCTTTAGAACACCACCTGAGTCTGAAACCGAGGAATAGGGAAGGGAAGTTCACTCGAATGCTGGGCCCCCTCGTGAATGCCACTCTAGAAATCCTGAGTTTACATTACTGACCTTGAAACGAGACCGACTCCCCCCTCTTCCCCCCTTCCACCCCCCTCTTTCCCCCTTCCTTCCCCGAAGAAAAGGGATCTGACGCATGTTCCACATAGCACTACAGCCCTACACGTTATCTGTCAGAGCAGCCTATCCTGCTATGCACCACTCACCTGTCGCCGAAGTTGTACACATCAACCCCCCTCCCCCACTGCGGTTGTATCAATAAAAATAATGAATAAAATAATATATGAATATTGTTATCATCATCGCCTCACAAATGCTAAATTATTTACTGGATGAATTCTTAATATTCTTTCTATTTTTGATTGTTCACTGCATGGAGGCCTCTCCTATCTGATCATATTGTTGACAGTGCTATGCTGTTGCAATCCATTCGACTCCCATAAGTGTCCTGAATTTGTCATTCCATTTCTCCATTGGTCATCTCCTTATTTCCGCATCCCATCTATTTGCTGCTTAGTTGACATCATTTTAATTGCTAGTTTTCATCGAAAGCAATGCAGGATAGTTTGTTATCGTATGTTTTCCAAAAATGGGTGGAACGATGGCCAAAACAGCTGCATTAATCGGGCTCTGTTATATTTCACTTAACCCCAACATTCGACTACACAGTTCAAACTGCCATCTAATTATAATTCTTGACGATTCGATGATACATTTATGGAAACCCTGTATATATGTGGTACATGTGTTGGGATATATAATTATCTATTAGTTCTTATCGGGACTTAGGCTTTTACTGGTTATCCTATTAGAATCCAATGATATTTATAGAATGCACAGATTCCTGGCATATCATGTTGTGTATTCATAACATGCACCTTCACTGCTATACTCTGCTCTAAAACCAAATATAATTTAGGTTTATTTCTCTGAACAAATGTAGAGTATGTAAATCAAAATGTACAGATGAGCCAGAAAGACAAGATTTTTAAAAATATAAATAAGCAGGTGTATAGGTGTTGGCTGGGCTTATTCCTGTACCTGACCATTCGCGATGTTGGGTTCAAATACAAATCTATGAAATTCAGCCCAGATACCAATAACTACACACACAAACGAAAAACCCAAGCAAACCATTAATATTTGTCCGTGAATTGGTAAGGCCCAGCTATTAGGACGTGTCTTGTATGTACAGAATAAGCTGGATATTTTTCTACATAGTTAAATAATTTTCAGGCTGGTGGATGACAAAGATGGATCCTTGGAGAATAGAGTCACAGCAGCATTGTCGTCAATCCCCAAGAAATTCAAAACTTTGTGGTCCGATGCCTGTGCATATTCCATTGTGTGACTTTGAAATGAATGTATTTTATGGAGATTTATTTTAAAGTATCTTTTCCAACACGTTTTGTTTATTATTGCACATTTATATAACTGTAGGGCTTGTCTAGGAGGCAATTTGCAGCCACTTTGCATAATTTCACGTATGCTACAACATCTTATGCATACCACCTGTCCTAACTATATAAATACACGTTAAAAATGAAGGAAACAAACAAAACAAATGTAAGTATGGCAAGCATAAAGAAAGACTTACAATAATGCTATGATACTATAAATATTCATCTTCTTGGTTCTTTCGGTAAAGTCACGTAGAATGAGAATAAAACAATAAAACAAAATAAGACGATAAAATTATCACGACGTTTCGGCCACAACACAAGTAGCCTTCAGGTGAAGGAACAGAACTGTCGGGACGACAGCGCTTCAATGAACGCTGCTAAGATTCGCAGCGTCTTTTAAGCTAGGTGGGAGAAGTAAAGCGCCTTGACAAAGGAGTTTACATATCAAACAGGAGAATTTAGCATTGAAATAGCTGTGATAAAGTGTTGGATCAGCAGGGTGCTAAAGTCAGAAATTTACATGTAACTGGGAGATTAGCATGATGTTAATGTAAGGGATTAGCATGTGACTGGTCACGGAAATAGCTATGTTAAAGTCAAAGTTTACATATCAACAGAGGCATTTATTATATGGACGCTAAAGGACTGCAACTACCCAACTATCATACAATAAACTGATGTGAAAAAACTAAGTATAAACTACATAAATATAATAAATACTCAATATATTCTTCAATAAGTTGAGCTATAAACATAAAGTAACTGGGTATACACTACACTATATAATGAATACCATATAGTAAACTAATAAAAAATAAAATATAAACTACATCAATGTTATCAATAAACTCTATATACTCTCCAATCAGCTGAGCGCTGCAATGAACGCTGCTAAGATTCGCATCGTCTTTTAGGCTAGGTGGGAGAGGTAAAGCTCCTTGACAAAGGAGTTTACATATCAAACAGGATAATTTAGCATTGAAATAGCTGTGTTAAAGTGTTGGATCAGCAGGGTGTTAAAGTCAGAAATTAGCATGTAACTGGGAGATTAGCATGATGTTAATGTGAGGGATTAGCATGTGACTGGTCACGGAAATAGCTATGTTAAATCGAAACTATATATATTATTAATGCATTTCTATTATTGGTGGAGTGGTGGTGCAGTGTTCAGCACACTGTGCTCTGAACCTGGCCAACCAGAGTTGAATTCCCCACCGTGGCTAAAATAAGTGGTGATATCTGAACATGTCCTGAGCCCCCTTTGTACCAACCCACACTGAACAGTGTAGTGAAGTGTGGTCAGACAACTCCCTTGACCAACGATTTGTGAGAAAACCTTAAAATGATCACTTTATTTCATGATATACGATGCGTTGTAACTTATAATCCACCAAGTAAGCAGTTGTATTTCGGCATTTACAAAATCAATATTCAGTTACTATGTGTTTCCAGTGCAACATGTGGAGTGGATACATTAGGTTGAAAAATGTTTCCAAAATCGTCAAGCTTTTAGTAGTTATAGTTATTGGAATTGATGAGCACAGTTTAACCTGTGGATGGGAGTTGCAGCGGACACACAGAAAGCCCGAGTGAAGGACAGATACAATGGAAGGTTAAACCTATTACCCCGCTATTTTTAAAGCCACTGCCAAACCACTTTCATAGCCATTAACCACAACTGCCAATTAAGAAATAGCCAATGTTAATTATACAACAGAGGACACATTATGTATGTAAACAAAGGTAGCCAATTAGGACATTCATGTAACATTGGTATTCTTTTTCTAGATACGTTGTTTTTTTTTTTACAAGCTGAGCTGTGAATTATTATTTTTTAACAAGGCTGTGATTGAATTTGTATTGAGGCCTTAATTTATTGTAATATAAAAATGTATACGTGGCGCAATGCACTATCAATGTAATACAGAGGCTGTTCAAATCACGCAGAAAATTGCAATCATAAACCTCTGCACATGATTATAAAATGTCAAAATGTTATACTGTAGAGTAGGTTTGGATTGTTTATTTATTCGTGCATTAACAGCATATTTATTTTAGTTCCCATGATAAATTGCCCAAGATTTGTTTTTAAATGAACGTATCCATTCACGCAAATTCCTTATACCCCCAAAGCCAGGTTAAGATGTATCAGGGGGCTAGGGACGATTATAGTTTTGGGAGACCCTTATTGCACATGCATTAAATTGTTTTCCGTCACTCTTATACTACCACCCATGCCCGAGGCCAAACACTCCATTTGTATTACTTTGGATATTTCGTTAAACGTGATGTACACAATAGCCAAGCTAAATACATATTTAAACGAATAAAACTATTTAATTTTGGCGAATGGATCGCAGTTATAAATGTCTATAGGACGCATTATTGTGCTGCAGTACTGTATTGTGTTTCAACCAAAATTCAAAACCCATGTCTGCAGCCCCTAAAACCCTTGTGTTAAACCAGCCCTACATAACCAGTAGCCAAAATAAATTGCCACCAGTTGTTTCTCTACAAAGCATTTCTGTGCCTTGTGCAGTGAAGATTTTGGGCGGAAAATATGTATTCAAAATGTGTTAGTTCACCTGGAGGCAAGAGAGACAATTAAGTATAAGAATGCTGTGCATCATCTTTAAAGGATTTGGAAACCATCCCTTGGGCATGGATCAACACAATGTCACCTCAGTAAGACATGTCTTGTGTTGATGGATAACTTGATTTTTCTATAATACAGTACTTGGGCATGAAATTGCAAATTAGGTCTCACTTGCACAATTGTAAAAAATAATATAACAGGACCTTCTGATGCGGCTGCCTTCAGTGTAAAAGTTATAGCATTTTACTTTTCAAAAGCTATTGAGTTGTGAGAATTATGAATTCATAGGTCTGGTTGAAGGGACTGCAAGTTAAGGTGTTTGTACCACCGAAAGAAATGAAGTGAAGATCATCCTTCTACTGCAGATAAGATTATTATTCAAAATCCTGCAATGTATTATTTTTCAACAGCACAGTTGATCATTTGTATGCAAGTTGTATTCATGGCCATGTCTAAAATCGGTCGGGAATGATATCTGCACCAGTCATGAGAACGCCCCACCCCCCCCCCCCCACCTTCATAAATCTACACTAACCAGCATGCCAATGTGTAGAAAAACAAAGCCCCTGATCGATACGGTGTGGGAAGGATATAATCCAGTTGTTGATTGACAGAGGGCTGTTCATTATTATTATATTCAATCCTTATAGTATGAATATTTCCTTAAATCTGGCTGAGCCATCTCAGAACAAATCCATTTTGTGGCGATCATCTGTAAGTAGGTTTAACCAATTTCCTATGAACAGTATCACCTCACAGCGGTGGTTGCATAAAAATGCATTATCTAACAACTGCTCAGCATGAAATAGCATCAAGACGAAGAACAAGGACTGCAGGAAATGCAGTTGGATCCCAGGGCACTTTGATAATAAAAAAAACACATCAGCATTCCGTATTTCATACTTTATTTTACATGCTCCTTTTATGGAGCCTTTGTTCTACTTTACAAAAATGTAAAAATGTTATATTCAATGGAGGTGGAATTTTTTTACTTTTACGCGACTCTGAAATATACAATTACACTATGTAACACAATTTTTGTTCCTGGATAGTACATGTAAGTGTTATTTCCTAATTGCTTATGCCTAAAAATGATAGAAATGGCTATTATTCCCCACAAACTTTGCTATTGAAGAGGCGCCACTCATTCTGGTTACACTCGATTCCGATTGCATCGAGCAGACTGGTCACATTGTGGCAGAAGCAGAGCCCATCTTGACGGGTGAAGAAGCTGCAAAAAGGTTGGTGACGCTCCCTCTGATCTGCGACTTGCACACTTTCATCCAAAAAGTTCCACCGCTTGAGCCTGGATGTCAAAAGCTCGGCATTGGACTTGGTGAGACCAAGATCTTTTTGGTTGTGGTAGTATAGGTTTCTCTCCTCAGCTCCACCTCTGAAATTGTCATCTGGATCTGCAACGTCTCCCTCGATCTCTGACTTTCTGCTCTCTTCTAAAGACAGCTGCTCTCTCTCCGGAGGAGTGGGTACGGGGAGCTCATGGCAGTGTGGCACCGGGGCAATGGATGAAGGAAGGTCCGGATACGTGATAGCAGGTGCATTCTTGCCAGTCCGACGTTTGTAAGGGTCCATCATGCAGAAATCGCAGTTTCTTGAGTGGTCAGTGGGTTCCAGCCAAATTTTTCATGGCTCTCTTTTCCCCTCTGTACCATCCTTCAAAAATAAGTGTATTTCACCTATGGCTAACGTGTAAGAGATTCTTGCAAAAATGTTCATATAGGATATATTTTTTCAATAACATTGAAAATTGTACAACATTTTTAAATTTATAACTTTTACAATTTGAATTTTTTTTACAAATTTTATAACATAAAATTCCAAGCAACAATTGTCCATCTTACCTTCCAGAGTTTTTTTTGCATTGCTCGCAGATGAAATGAGGTACCCAGGGGTTGTCTCTATCTCCGACAGCCATGCCAAAATATGCCTTGTAGGCCTAACACATCTTAGCAGATGCTTCCACATTACTTTTTTGCTCTTGTCTTGATGAATTCGCTTAGAAATAGCAAAATGCGTCTGCCAGATGCTTGCAGCCTCTTGATGCCATCTCAGAAAAATGCAGATATGTATCCACTTAGGCAGCTGGAACTAAACTGAACTGGTGGGCTTAAGGCCCCTGTATTCATACTACTGTTGTGGCGCAATCCACGACTCCGAAGCAGTTTGGAATTGGGGGCTCACGCCACGTTTATTAAGGGCTTACGCCAAGTTTGTTAAGGGCTTACACCGAACCAAAACCCCCCTCGCCGATAATTCCCCAGGGGACAGGGTACTAGTGATCCCTACCACCCCGGCTAACTCGGCTCTCCTCCCTGCCCCGGGCCGGGACTACCCTAACCTCGGCCGGTCGGGTGGAGTAGCCTCCCCTAGCCTCAGGTGAGGATCAACTACCCTGAGTCCCCACTCCTACCCCCGACGAACCCCGGTTACATCCCGGGTCCCCCTTTAAATACCCCCCTGGGGCATGACGTCACCACGCATCAATCGGCGGCCACTCCAGAAGTGGGGATGAATCCGGGAGGCCCAGCGGTACAACCCGCTTGAGCCTAGACGGGTGAACGATCCACTGGCGGCGACCCAACCTAATACGCACACACTGTGGATGACGAACCTCCACCACCTCGACGGGACCCTGCCAAGGGCGATGCAACTTTGGGGACGTGCCAATAGGCACTTGGGGGCAGTGCAGCCATGCAAACTGGCCCCTTTCCCACGGAAGGCCAGCAGCCTGGTGTTTGGGCAGGCGCTCAGTAGCTGCCTGCCGGCTGGTCGAATTCTCCACCGCCGCTTGCCGCGCCTCGCGCAGCCGATCAAGCGCAACCCTCATGGGTGCAGGGACAGGCGAGCCCTTCCTGGAAACCCCCAGGTCCAACTGGATATGCATCGGGGGCTCGGGTTCCCTCCCGTACATGAGATAAAATTGAGAGAACCCCGTCGAGGCATGAGGAGCCAACCTGTACACGGCCAGCACCCCGGGATGAACAGGTCCCAGTCCGATTGGGACACGCTCACGTGATGGCACAGCATAGAAGTGAGCGTACGGTTCAGTCACTCTACCATCCCGTCGAACTGGGGGTGGTGGGGCGAGGTGCGGACCTTCTTCGTCCCAAGTTGGTCACAGACCTCCTTGAGCAAATGAGAAGAAAAATTCTGCCCCTAATCAGTCAAGAGCTGTTCTGGTGCCACCTTATCGAGAACATACCCCTGAACGAACGCCTCAGTGATGGACGAGACCGATTGGTCCACCAGAGGCCACGCCATAGGCCAACGCATGAGGTACTCCACCCCCACCAAGAGGTACCTGTGGCCCCGTTGGGATACAGGGAATGGCCCCAAAATGTCGAGTGCCACAAGCTCATTCACACGAGAAACCCGGATGGACTGCAGCAGGGCCCGATCTTGACCCACTGGGGCCTTACTCCGCGCAATGTCGTGACAACCTTTCAAAATAAGGGCCACATCATCCTCCACACCCGGCCAATAGTAGTCCCATTTAAAGGTTAACAAGGTCTTATGGTAGCCGAGGTGCATAAGTTTCTCGTGAATGGCCGTGGTCAACTTACCTCGCAAGCCAATGGGCACAACCACACAATAGCATTCCAACTGGGCATCCCAATGCATGAGGAGGCCGTCATGTATGGCAATCACCGGGGCAGCCAACAGAGCAGAGCTCCAGGCCTTCGAGTCCACACGGCGTCGCAGCCTCAGCAGAGGAATCCTCCATCTGCAACTTGGACCATACCTCCCAGGGGAGCCCCTGGCCGAAATCAACAGGCAATGCCACACCTGGAGGGGGCGCTGCTTCGGCCAATGCGACCAACTGGGCCGTGGTGTCCACTGGGGCCTTACAGCGGCTGGAACCTAGGGAACAAGCGCACCCGCCATCTGGGGGCCGCCTGGAAAGGCCATCCGCATTCCCATGCCGAGTCCCCTTCCTGTGGATGACATCGAAGGAGTACTCCTGGAGCACCTCGAACCAGCAAGACATCTGGCCCGAGGGTTGGTCAATCCACAGGGAATACTGGAGGGCCGCATGGTCGGTCCGGACGGTGAACCGGCGACCATACAAATACGGCCGGTAGAGCTGGACAAAAAAACAATAGCCAGCAGCTCCCTCCTGGTCACGCAATACCGCTGCTCAGTGGGAGATAGTGCGCGGCTGCCGTAGGCCACCACCCTTTCAACGCCATCGATCACTTGGGCGAGAACAGCCCCAATGCCCGTGTCACTGGCATCGGTGTCGAGGAGGAACGGCCTAGTGAAATCTGGGTACCCCAAAGGCGGCGCACCCACCAAGGCCCTCCGAAGTGTCCCGAAAGCAGCCTCCTCCTCCATCCCCCAGCGAAATTTCTAACCTTTGGTGGAGAGAGCGTGCAGTGGCTTTGCAATAGTCACAAAATCGTGGAGGAACCGGCGATAATACGATGCAAAGCCAACAAAACTACGCACCTCAGCGACAGATATGGGAGTCGGCCACGTCGGAACACAAGCAGTCTTTTCCGGATCCGTGGCCACACCTGATGCACTCACAATGTGCCCAAATATGTCACCAATGGCTGCAACAAATGACACTTCTGGGGTTTGAGCTTCAAGCCCACGGCGCGCACCTTGGTGAACACTGCCTCCAGATGAAGCAAGTGCTCATCAAATGTGCGACCGAAAACAATCACGTCGTCCAAGATTAGACAAGAGTCCCACTGCAGCCCCGCCAAGACCATCTCCATGAGACGCTGGAATGAAGACCCATAGGAAGCCGATTGAATTGGAACAACCCCTGGGGTGTGGGGAACGCGGTCTTAGGTCTGGAGGCCTCGTCAAGTGGCAACTGCCAGAAGCCCGAGAGCAAATCTAGGGTCGAAAAGAACCACGCACCCGAGAGAGCGTCGAGAGAATCATCCATGCGAGGCAATGGATATGCATCGGACACCGAGATCTTGTTCAATTTACGGAAGTTGACGCAGAAACGGAGACTCCCGTCCCGTTTCTTGACCTGGCACAATGGGGGCACCCCATGGGCTGGTGGATGGAGAGATGGATGACGTCCACCGCCAACATCTCAACAACCACCGAGTGGACATGATCCTTTTCCACCGGGCTACAGCGGTGTGAATATAGCCGAATAGGGGCCGAATCGCCCATATCAATGTGATGTTCCAGGAGAGTGGTACGTCCTAGATCGGATTTACTCTGGCTAAACACATCAGTGAACCTGATGATGAGATCGCGGAGCCGGTGGCACTCCTTGGAGGACAACGAGACATTCTCGTTGCACATTGCATCGCTCCATGATGCGTCGGTCCTCCCTATGGGCAGCGCGCCCGCCACAACCCCTCCTGGCGGCCTAGCGCTGTCGGCCGGAGGACCCGGGATGGCGTGCGCCAACACCGCACCCACCGGAACAACGACCGGTAAGGGCCCCAAATTCAGGACCTGCAAAAAGGGGTCCCGGCCCGCCGACACGGCCATCAAGGCGCCCAACAACCCGTCGGACCTCGAGAAATAATTGGAGGGAGACAGGAGGACACCTGTCCCCGGGGACTCCAATTTCAATGGATTGCGCAGCCTGAAGTGAAGCAAGACCTGAGACCCGGGTGGAACGGTGACGGACATCGTGGTCAGGGCCCGCACACTCGCGGCCAAGGGTGGCAGCCCAGAGGGGGTTGCAGAAAATGCAACCGCCTTCCCGACGGCATCTCCACACATCCCTGGTCAACCAGGATCCGCACGGGCATCCTGGCCACAAAATCTGTCCCCAGAAGGCACAGCACCGCCAAGGTCTTTGAGACCAGAATGGGCCCCACCAATTCAATTTTGCCGAGTGTGATGGAAGCGACCACACAAACCCCGAAAACCGGACACAGCGGGCTGATGCTGCGTGACAGCAGCTGATAAATGGTCTTCCAAACCATGGTGGCAGACGCACCTGTATCCACGAGGATCCGCACGTCCACCCCCTGCACTCGTCCCTCAATGGCCGAGGACCCCGCAGCGGCAGCCACAACGCAATACGCGAGGGCCCTCCACTGGTGCGTCCATCTGGGCCACCCAACTGACATGCCTGACCGCGCAGCCCACGAGCCCGACCCCCTCGAGATGACCCCCTGAGGATGGGTCCTAACTCCGCTAGGTGCATGAGGTGAAGGGAGCGGCCACACGATTGATGCGTCGCGACTCGCCTGTGGGCGCGATGGCCCTGCCGTCGGAAACCCGGTGGCAGAAGGGGAGACCCGTACGAAGGTCCCGGGGGCGTTATTACAGCCCTGCTCGAAGTAGCCCTGCTGGCCACACCGGAAGCAGGTGAGCTGCCCCGTGCCTTGCAGACGAAGAGGTCCTGCCCGCCACCGCCTCTCCGGCCGGCGAGCAGCGGCGCCCCCCCCGCGGTGGTCAAAGGTGGCCACAGCCGTGAGGGTGCCCTCACCCTGGGGCGCGACTCCCACCGCCGGCGCCGCCGGTAGCGGGACGCTCGCGCATGCCGCCACCACGACCAGGCATCGCAGAGCGAGGTGAGCCTGCATGTTGTGCGCCACAGCCAGTGAAGTTATCTGGGCTTCCTCCGGGATGGACAACACTATGCCCAGCTCAGCCGCGAGGGCCAACAACCTGTCGAGGGCTAGGGAGTCCAAGCCCTTCCCCTCCAGGTCGGGGTAGGCAGCCCGAGTCAGCGCTAGGAGCGCACACCGAAAGGTCAAGGGCAACTCCCCCTCCTCCCGCAGGCACGTGGAATTTGTTACGTGCCCTCGACGGCGGCTCAAATACCGCAACCATCTGTTGACAAGCTGCCTAGAGCATCGCCCTGTCAGCTAGCGGGATGCTCCGATACGCCTGCAACACACACGCGTCTAGGCAGGTTGGCAGAGCCCCCAGCGCCTCCTCCATGGGCCACCCCACTGACTCGTAGGCGACCTCAAACCAGGCCTGGAAGTCGAGCCAGTCACCCCCCTTAGTGGTGAACGGCGCAACAGGGAGAAACCGGCGCAGCTGTGGTCCCCACGGCAACCCACCCACCTCCAGCCCCGCCCAATGCCATCCCCACGGCAACAGCAGTGATGTCAGACCGCCGGGTCGCGTACGCGGCGCGATCCGCAGTTGCGGTGCGCCGCGCAGCTGTGCTCCCACCGCAGTCGCGGTGTGCCACGCAGCTGTGCTCGCACCGGCGGCGCCAGGTGGCGCCGCGGCGCCCATTGGCACGGCCATGACAGCGGACATGGCGGCCGACTTTGGCATCGCACGGAACATGGCGCCAAATTCCAGTGTTGCGCCTGCCGATGAGCTGGCGCGAACCCCGGATTGGCCGGGGGACGAACCGGTGGGAACCCCGTGCAGCCCGTGAAACCCCGTGGCCGGTGCGGGTACGCGACTCCCCACCTCGGCCACGGTGTTGACGAGCTGGCCCAGCGTGTGCTGGAGCTGCTCCAGCTGCCCCGCAATGGCCCGCCACGCGTCCGGCGGTGGCACGGCAGCTCCTGCAGCCGCCGTTCCCTCAAGCTCCAGCCGAGCCGGCTCTACGGGGCGATGTTCTGAGGGCGAGCGTGACGTGACATCACCCACTACTCCACTACACTACTATTTATATTACTGGAAAGTTCTCGAATGTTCTAGAAGTTACTCCAAGTTTACTCAGCACTGAATCTCTCTGGAATGTTCTGGAAAATAGGTATATTTCAAAAATATTACTATCCAGGTCACAAAATTAAATATTGTCGGGAATAATAGCCATTGTCTGTACTTTTGAGGCATAAGCAATTAGGAAATAACACTTACTACCCAGGAACAAAAAAAAATGTTACAGTGTTATAAAGTGTGTGTTTATTTTTTACACGTGTTTTCGATGTATGTAAGATATCACTGTAAATGACTTGAGTTTCCTCAACAATTGTTGTGAATAAAAATATATTTGTGTGCAGTTCAGAAGTAAAAACCATCAAGAAAATTGTTATACTGGTAAGATAAGAGTGTACAAGCACTACAATACTCCCAAAAAAAGTGCCGTATATGAAACAGATATAGCCTTTGGGCAATATATCAGTCGTGCTCAGATGCACACATTGTAGTTTCTTTCACAATAACCCAGGCATGGAATGGGATTGTGTTCACCTGTCCATTGCTTGGTCGACAGTAAAAGCATTCCGAATTCGCCCAAGCTCCAAGCGGCATGCTACCGCCGCTACCCGTAACGACAGAATGCTTGTTGCTGTGCACAAGTTTACTTTCACACATGGAAGTTGCTTGCACAGCACACAGATTGGTTGAAAAAAAGTCACTTCAGCATTGTGGGTCATTCATTTACGTGCAGAAAAAAACACACGAGCGTGATGCAAGTCAATTTGAGTGTGGAAAAGGTTGCACTAATAATTCAACACCGGACGCTCCATCCAGACCCGATTGAGGAGAGCACACTTGGAATGTTTAGTTGCAATAATACTTTGGGTATTCATTTTTTTTTTTGTAAATAGACACCAAAGAGCAGAGAAAGCCTATGAATATGAAGAATATACCCTCAAAAGCCACACAGTTCAGCAAACCACTTCTTACTGAGATCTACTTGTACCTACAGGTGAATGTCTCGTGCATGATATTCATGAAGGTCCTTCAATCCTGCCTCCATATTGATGAATTACATCAAACAACATGATATTAATTAGAAATGTCTGTTGTTTTATTTTGGACAAGCAGTGCATAGCAATATCTAACATGAAGGAACACGTTAAATGTCATGATTATATCAGCATTGTGCCTCAAAAGAAGAAAATTGTAAGGTTAAGACTATTTGATTTATCACAGTTTTTAGATTGTTTCTATTATTTAATTATTTTGGGGGGAAATATATATATCGCAGACGCAAAAGCAACTATATGACTCATAGCCAATGTATTTATGGTGAGAGCATCGTCCCAACTTCGTTCCCGGTGATTAATTATATGGACAGAGTTGGTATGCAGTAGAGGTGTTCCTTGGTTTAGAGAAGATAGTGCATTCTACAAAAAAGCGTACAATTCAAAGCTTGTCCAAGATGTGCAACAAAACACACAGTATGGGTGTAGTCGTGTGTTTTATTATACATTCCACAGCATTATATCACACATACATTGCATTCTTTGAATTCTTCAGTCATTCATGTATTAAAGTGCAATATTGTGTTCTATGGCAATATGAAAATAATACCATTGCGTATAAAGCATGTACACAATGGTGAAGAAATCTGTTCCTCTCGAGAGCTAAATGAACGGAAAGTTGTTATAATTGGCGTTTAGCAGTAGAGCATTAAAATTAATAATAAGTCACGAGTATTATTTTGTAGAAATTAAGTATTAGCATTTGTTTCAATTAATAATTGAACTTTTACGAGGAATGTTATCATTTCGATTGAATTTTTGAAATGTATTCGATTCCGTGATAATTTTCCCGATATGCCAAATTATAGATTACATATTATAGATTACATATTATAGATTACATATATAAAAAGGCAGTATTTTTTAGGACGTTTCTGCAATATAAAAGGTAGTGTGCAAATTGTTTTATGTGATTAAACATAGCCCATAGATATTGTCAGTTCTACAGAAAGATGATACTTTTTTTTCCAGTAACATACAGTTATTTAATGTTTCACCTAAATGTTATTGCAAAACCAATGCAATGTTTAATAGAAAAAAGCTATAACATCTGGACATCATAATGTATACCCAATTTACTTACTCATTTCGGATTAAGATTTGCACGTAATTATCCAGCATTGCCTTTAAGGGTTTCTCGTGAAAAAAAGACAATAGCACAAATAAGCATTTTAATTAATACAGTTGTGTACTGAAGGAAAGTTCTTCCAATAAAATTGTATATTAGATATTCCTAAGGCTGGCAATGGCTTAAAAAATATATATTAATAATGGGAAGGAAATCCAAAGTAATATAGATACCACAATAGTATCCATAAAAATAGATTGTTTTAATTATGAATTCAGCCCAAACATATTTCACGAATGTAAAAATATAAAACAGTATCTAAGAATTATATAGAAATTCAGTTATGACTCCAGTGTAAAATTTTGCTTTGAATAAAATTCCTTATCATAATCTACAAAAGCTGGGTATATTGTAATTTAATTTGCATTGTCTTTTCTAAAATATAATTGCGAATAAGTGGTAAAAAAACGTTTCGACAACCGGTTTGTTCGTGCAGTATATGGACCTCTAAACTAACCATTATTTGGTTCTCTAGGATCTTCATGGACTATTTCTATTTGCACTAACAGAATAATGGGTCTAATTATCAAACCAGTTTTTTGTCAGGAGATACACCCTCACCAAGGCTATTCACAGTGAAATATCTTCTAAAACGTAAGGAGAGAAATAAATGCATGAAGATATATTCTGAAAGGGTTTAACCACCTCGGATTATCCGATGGCCATTGTTCTAAATCACAACAATAGCAGTCACTTCTTGTAGACTATGAAACTGTATAAAGAACGCTGGCAATTGGGGCTAAAGGTAAATATAAGCAAAACAAAGCCAACACAAAAATCATTGTTGGAGTGGTGCACAGCTTAAACACACAAGTCGGTATACAATCCATAGAATGTATTGAAGGTATAACTGGAATAAAAATTATAAGTGAGAGGTGTGTGTGTGTCAGAGCATGATGCAGTGCTTTCGAGATAAAAATAAATAAAAGTAATATAGCACTGTGCCTAGCAGTGGATAAAACATGGCTGTTGACGTTGATGCACGTGCTGGCTATGTTTTAGTTGACGTGTAATATGTAACATGAATCTAATTCGACATTTTTTAGGGAGATTTTTTTTTTAATGAATAACAACTTGTACATTTAAAATCATTAAATAACATTAAAGTGTGCATATGTTTAAAATTGCAAGGTATATATTACCAAACAAATACACATTTGATTTCTATCCATGTCAATGATAAGTGCATTTTCTCCCAAATGCTTGTCACAGGCTGCGCTGGGTAATATTTTAATTCTAATGTTAATGAAATGTGAATGTACAACCTTAAGATTGCATTTTTTCCATGAAATACAATCACAAAGAATGTAGGGTTAAGTGTGGTCATGCATTATGGAGCTTTTAAAATTAATCGCTTGGTGGATTCGTGTAAGATGAAAGCATAACGCTTCAGTGCTCTATATTGGGTGCTGACGGATATTCAAACATACTATATCATACCACATGTGCAGTGTAACTGGGACAGAGAGACATCCGATATCGCCCCAAAATCTGGAGATACATTTCTCATTCGATTGTAATTATCAATGTTATGCAGTGCTAGATTAAGAACTCATTCTTGATTAAAAACTAATTATTTTAAACTGATTTTTGTGTTTAGTCTGTTGTCCTTCACCCAAAACCTCCGTTTAGCATGGTTAGCTATGTACGGTGTGAATTTTTTTTCAACATACATACATAATCGGATGCATGCATGTGCAGTCCCCTTTGTCAATCCACTGCTGGATGAGGTCCTCTCCATGCCTGTGTAGTTCATGGGTTTGCGAAGGCAGGAAGCATAGATGTGGAAGCATAGAAGTGAAGTTCAATGACTATGGCCCACCACAAGCCCTACGACAACATATCTGCAAATGGTGGTCCACCCATACAAGCTCTATCTCGGCTCAACCCTGCTTAACTTCCAAGATCTGCATTATTCTTGCAAAAAATTAACTTACGAAAATGTCAGTGGCACATACGACGAAGCTCTCAATAATATTGTATTTGATGAGTCACGATGTTAACAGAGTGAGTTGCTTAGTGCAATCAATATACATACTGGATTATTAGTTGTTCCTGTGCAAATGCACTTGTGGTATCGGAAGCGTAGACAAGAAGTGCCTGAGGGTCTGTTGAGTGAGAAATGCAAGGGGAATAGACGCGGCTAAGTGACTGCTGGCTTGTGGCCTGTGGTTGATGTGACACGCTTGTGGGGTAAGTTGGCAGGTACTCAGAAAATAAAATAGACTCAAGAAAGTATGCTGTTTTGTACGTGATAATAATCATATTTTGAAAGCGGTGCTGTTCCAGTCCTTAACTAATTGATATAGAATAGCCTGATTGAGCAATATATAACATGACATATGGCCCTCTGCCATTCTAATGCTGGATAAAAGCCTGCCCTCATTGGGGTTTTTGTTAATACTTCACTAACCTCGTCACTGGAGGCTGGTGAAAGGGCCAGGACCAGTTTAAATATTACTCGCCACTGATACTGGTCATGGCCAGAAGTAAAAAAAAATAATTTACCTTATACAAGTGCACTAACCACTGCACCACCGCTTCCCATAAATATAATGTTCAATACTATGCATTCACCATCAGTGAGCTGCAAGTATGATTTGAGTAGCAATTATATGCGGCTCCTATCCTCCAGTACACAGAGTTGTGAATTTCTTACCTCGTAAGCCAAATAAAATTGTAAATACTGAATAGTAAGATTAGATTGGAAAATAGTCAATCACAGTGCTGATAGTCCAAAAACCATTTGGTGGCCCTTATAGCTAATCGTGGAAACATTTCACAATCATATGTCAGAGATTGAAATAAACTAGCAAAACAGCATAGTCATTCTTATTGAATGTAATGGAGCATTTAATATGCAGCAGCACAATGACGTACAATGCTAGAAATAATACTATAACCACACTATTATCATTTGGGAGATTGAAAAATGCACTGCTTGGATAGTAATTTGCATAAATGACTAGGATTTATCTGGGATTTTCAAAAAGGCTGTGCAGCCTTAGGGGTGTATGGGGGGAAAATATATACGTAGTGATTTGCAGGTGAAATGCCACCACATGCTTTGGTGTGCTCTACATTAAAACCACTTTGTTTATCAGGGCTTATTTGGGTTCATGTACAAGCAACCTCCCAACAGTGTCTCCTCTGTTCAGAGCTATTCACAATTCAAAAGTGTGCTGTGTACGTGGGTCTGAGGAAACATACCCAAGAAATCCCCACTCCCAATTTTATCATTCTGCTATGCCTCCAACAGACAGAGAGAGAGAGATGTGTACTTAAACCAGATTGCAAAGCACGTGCAAGTATTCTTACAAGCAGGTTTTATATTAGATGTATGCCAACATTCCCCACTCATGTGTGATCCACAGCCTTGTCGTGAGAAATATTTTTTTGATCGGATTCATCGTGGTTGGCTGGTCACAGTACACCATGTGCCCACCACATTTACCTCTGCACTCTTCTTACTGTACGAGGAATAATGATAAAATGACACTTCACTGGCAGCTAAAGGACAAAGTATAAAAGTGTTTTTTTCCCCAACTCAATCGATCAAATAATAAAAACTAAGAGAAGCTTATCGTCGGAGCATAAACACTCCCATGAAATATACGTCGCCAAAACAGTGCGTCCAATTTTTATGTTTGAGATTCATAATTTATACGTTTTAGTCTGACATCTTTCTGTAAATTATTTTTCGACCATATATTTCTGACGCCAATGCTTTCAAGTCTGTTAGCTGTGCATGCACATATTTCAATTCCTGCCCATTATTTTGTTACAGGAATACCAAGTGTAAAGGAATAAAACAATGCAAAGCTCTATAAAAAGAAGAGAAATGGGCATGAAAGATAATTTATATATGCAGTATATATACATTTTCACTTACAGCAGTTTCTCATCCAATCTTGTATGTGGGAGACGAAAATTGTAGATTTTCACGGTATCACAAGGAGTACTTCGCAATCATTTATTATTGGTTTCACATGAACTTCAGTAGAACATTAATTATTTATGGTCCAGTGATATTGACGTTTAATTAATACGTATGCATTTGAAGTTGATTTAACATGGTTGAACTTAACACCTTAATTCAAGTCCCACGTTTTATTCTGGATATAACCCAACTTATACAAGTGTAAATTCAAAGAGTAATATTTTAATACCTTAAATTAACTGTTCATAAGTCCATGTTTTTTTGTTGTTGAAGTCCATGTGTGTCCAAGCATGGTTAAATCAAGTGGAAATGCATGTGAATGTTTAAGTGGAAATTGCAGAAAAATTTGGTAATTGCAATGGTATATTTACACGTTTTAAAGTCTATAGACAACATGTGATAAGTGGAGAGGATGTGAACTAATCTCCAAAGGGAAATGCAAATACTGTCGAGCAAAAACAATTGTTATGAACAATATTTTGACTATTACTACTGTTATCAATCAGTTATCTTCATTCAAGACAAGCGGTGCCAATCAGAATAAAGCCGTCATGTCTCTTGATTTGAATGGTGTCACAAAGCAGCCTCAACTCATGAGGAAGTGCCACCTTTCGCCTCTTCACCATATCAGAATAACAGAAAACACTACTAATCTCGAAGTGCCAGATCATTTTGATAGATTGCAGCAAGAGGTAAATGAGTTGCTCGACTCTATCTTACGGGTGTCCATTTAATGTTGCCAATTCACCTGAGAGTCATAAAGGCAGGACAAAATACAAGGATGGTCCTCTGTTTAGGAGGCCAGTAACAGTGATTGGAATACGGTTTAACTGTGTACATAAAAATAGGAGGGTGATAGAGGAGTGCAAAATTAGCAAAGAAAATAATAATAATTCGCGTTTCTTTTTTTACCAAAACAAATTATGGCTCTCATTTAAATGAATACAATGCATTAATTTACTAGTCTCATGAATAGTTTATGTCTGCATTCCATATATGTTCATGATAGTCATGTTTATAATAACTGTATGTAAGACAGCATGGCCAGGAATGGTATTAAGGATTGACCAAATTATTAAAAGGTAAACAAAGCTTGGTCACCTAAATGTCCAACATGGATAAGATGTAACCACATCTAAAAGTTAGCTAACA
The DNA here is from genome assembly GCF_048934315.1 of Petromyzon marinus. Classification (NCBI taxonomy): domain Eukaryota; kingdom Metazoa; phylum Chordata; class Hyperoartia; order Petromyzontiformes; family Petromyzontidae; genus Petromyzon; species Petromyzon marinus. The sequence continues at coordinate 12,145,783 of NC_133671.1, forward strand.
GTTGTAAAGATCCGATGCACAGTGTGGACATTTTTCAAAGATAACTATTATTTAGGAAGGGAATTGTGAAATGAATTGACGAAAAAGTGACAAGCTGCTATGAACTTTTAGCAAGAGTATACTTTTCCTTAGCAGCCAAGGGCTACCGTGACGAACATGTGCACCAGTTGACAATTTAGGTGACATGACATGGCTTAATTGGGACTGTAAAGAGGGATGTCATGATGTGAGCACATTCTGGTGCCAAGAGTCTATGTTGTTGAATTTCTTTCACACTGTATGTACAGTGAGGGAAAAAAAGTTTTGATGCCCTGCTGATTTTGTACGTTTGCCCACTGACAAAGAAATGATCAGTCTATAATTTTAATGGTAGGTTTATTTGAACAGTGAGAGACAAAATAACAACAACAAAAAATCCAGAAAAACGCATGTCAAAAATGTTCTAATTCTAGATTTAAAGCTTTCGTGACTGCAAGGATCCATACTCTTTGGTTCTATTGGGTGAAGTCACGTAGGTAAAAAATAAAATGACAAAAATCACGACGTTTCGGCCACAACACAAGCAGCCTTCATCAGGTGAAGGGACGAGACTGTCTGGAGGACAGCGCTGGAGTGAAAAAAGCCACGCTCAGATCACGACCTTTAAGCGGTGTGAGAAGAAACAAAGCGCCTTGACAAAGGAATTAGCATATAATTTAGCATTGAAATGGCTGAGTGATTAGCTTGTGACTGGTCACAGAAATGGCTATGTAAAAGTTAAAGCATACACATCCGCAAAGGCACCCCTTGACAAAGGAATTAGCATAGAATTTAGCATTGAAATAGCCAAATTAAAGTATACACATCCGCAGAGGCACCCATTGACAAAGGAATTAGCATAGAATTTAGCATTGAAATAGGTGATTGATTAGCTTGTAACTGGTCACAGAAATTGCTATGTTAAAGTCAGAGCATATACATTCACCGAGGCACCTAGTACAAATCAAACAGGAGAATTTAACGAAACACAACCACGCTCAGACCGCGGACCTTTAAGCTGTGTGCAAGCAAACAAGGTGTCCTGACAAAGAAATTAGTATAAAAATTAGCATTTGATTGGCCGATTTTAGAAAAGAGGTGGTGTACGTGCCGGTGGACTTGCCGTTTGGCGTGGGGGGGGGGGGGGAAGTTTACCTATTGATGGCGTGAAAAGAGAATTTCTAAGAGCTGCGAAAGTTTGGGGTACCACTACTTGAAAAATATACTGTACCATTGAAATTAGTTTAATGTTTAGTTCGATTTAGAACATCTTTCCAATGAAATTTTGATTTAAAGCTTTCGTGACTGCAGTAATTCATATTCTTAGTTTTTTCGGTAAAGTCACGTTGAAGGGAAACAACAAAATAATATAATATATATAAAACAATTATTTTATTGTTTCCCTTCAACGTGACTTTACCGAAAAAAACTAAGAATATCTTTCCAATGGTTGCTTAATTTGAAACCATCTTCTCGGTTGAAATTGTGTCTGTGTTTGTAGATCTGAATTGCCTCGTGAACAAATCTCTGATAAAAACCCGTGGGTTTGCAAAGAACCTTGGTATCGGAGGAAATTATATCGTGATCACCCACAGCGTTGTAACAGTGATCAGTGTCATCCACATATCTCTTCCACAGGGAAGGTCTGAGGGTGGAAGTCTGGATGGCGTCTGATTCCAATTTCTCCATGAAAATATTGGCTATCACTGGTGACAAGGGGGATCCCATGGGGGTACCCTCATTTTGTTTGTAGAAGGAGCCATTCCAAGTAAAGTAGGTATTGTTGAGGCAGTGCCTAACCAGTGCAGGTGTGTCGGAGTCTAGTCCATGTTGGACCAAATTTTCAATTATTTCAATGGTATCAGGTACTGGGACCTTGGTGAACAAAGAGACCACATCGAAGCTGACAAGGATATCGTCAGGGGACAGTACAACGTCTTTGACCATAGAGACCAATTGGGCTGAGTTAAGTACTGCTGAGGCGGTCTTGCCAGTGAAAGGCAGCAAGGTATCTGACAGAAAACGGGGTAGCCTATAGGTAGGGGAGTTGATCGTGGATACGATGGGTCGTAGTGGGGTGCCCTTCTTTATGAATCTTGGGAAGACCATATAATCTAGGGGGTCTTGCAGCAGAAGGTTTTAGGGAGGGACGTTTAGTTGGATCGAATAGGGAGGTCGAACTTGTGATGATCTTGTTGGTTTTTATCGCTAGGCTATTGGTAGGGTCATTTTTTATTTTTGAGTAACTTCCATCGTTGAGCAGATTCTGGATTTTGTTGTTGTATGAATCTTTATCCATAATAACAGTAGCGTTGCCTTTATCGGCTGAGAGGATTACTATATCACTTCTGTTTTTTAAATTCGCGAGTTCAGAGCGTTCATTTTTGCTGATGTTACTAATGGGTTTCTTAGCATTCTTAAGAATAGTGGCTATTTCAGCTCTTGCAACGTCTGCTTGGATGTGTCCTACGCCTTTGAGGGCTACATCGACCTGAGAGATGATATCATCTGCTGGTATGTGTTTTGGGGTGACAGCAAAATTTAGTCCCCTAGCCAGTACTGTTTTCAGATTGTCCGAAATCGGCGTGCTACTCTGATTAATGACGATTTTGTTAACATCTAGTTTTGTTATATGTGGAACTGGGTTCTTCTTTGATAGGTGGTTGAATTTAGAAATCAGGTTAGCTTTACATTTGACTGACAGTGACTCAGCAGAAGAAGCAGTCATGTTGTCTACGTGATTCCAATCAGAAGGTGACATTTTTTGTGTTAACATTAAATGAGCTTGTAGGAGAGTCCTGTCTAAAGTATCGAGTTCAAATCGGAGTAGCCTTATCCTCTCTGAGATTAAAGATAGGCTGGCCTTAAGCAGACTCTGTTTAGAATTCGGAGAAGATACAGCAGCAGAAGTGAGTGTGAAAGCGATGGGTATTACCTTGTGATCGCGGCATCTTTTGAGGAAGGTCAGCGTCTCGATGAGCTGTGACATCTTGTCCCGTTGTCTGTTAAAAGTTCTAACAGATTGGTGAAAGCCCTCCCCATAGAAGTTATCAATTCTAGATTTAAAGCTTTCGTGACTGCAAGGATCCATACTCTTTGGTTCTATTGGGTAAAGTTACGTAGGTAAAAAATAAAATAGCAAAAATCACGACGTTTCGGCCACAACACAAGCGGCCTTCATCAGGTGAAGGGACGAGACTGTCTGGAGGACAGCGCTGGCGTGAAAAAAGCCACGCTCAAATCACGACCTTTAAGCTGTGTGAGGAGAAATAAAGCGCCTTGACAAAGGAATTAGCATATAATTTAGCATTGAAATGGCTGAGTGATTAGCTTGTGACTGGTCACAGAAATGGCTATGTTAAAGTTAAAGCATACACATCCACAACGGCACCCCTTGACAAAGGAATTAGCATAGAATTTAGCATTGAAATAGCTAAGTTAAAGTATACACATCCGCAGAGGCACCCCTTGACAAAGGAATTAGCATAGAATTTAGCATTGAAATAGCTGAGTGATTAGCTTGTAACTGGTCAAAGAAATAGCTATGTTAAAGTCAGAGCATATACATTCACCGAGGCACCTAGTACAAATCAAACAGGAGAGTTTAGTGAAACACAACCACGCTCAGACCGCGGACCTTAAAGCTGTGTGCGAGCAAACAAGGTGCCCTGACAAAGAAATTAGTATAAAAATTAGGATTTGATTGGCCGATTTTAGAAAAGAGGTGGTGTACGTGCCGGTGGACTTGCCGTTTGGCGCGGGGGGGGGGGGGGGGGAGTTTACCTATTGATGGTGTGAAAAGGGAATTTATAAGAGCTGCGAAAGTTTGGGGTACCACTACTTGAAAAATATACTGTACCAATGAAATTAGTTTAATGTTTAGTTCGATTTAGAACATCTTTCCAATGGTTGCTTAATTTGAAACCATCTTCTCGGTTGAAATTGTGTCTGTGTTTGTAGATCTGAATTGCCTCGTGAACAAATCTCTGATAAAAACCCGTGGGTTTACAAAGAACCTTGGTATCGGAGAAAATTATATCGTGATCACCCACAGCGCTGTAACAGTGATCAGCCACGTCAGAAGAATTCGTTTTGCCGTGTTTCAAATATGATTTGTGCTCGCGAATTCGGTCAGAGACATGTCGCTTTGTCTCCCCGATATAGCAATCACCGCAGGTACAACTCAATTTGTAAACCGCGGGATACTTTAAGTCAGGAATGACATCCTTCACGGATTGGATCAGATCACGAATTTTGTGTACTGTATTGAACCGGACCTGGAGCTTGTGTTTCTTTAGAATTTTGGAAATCTTTTTAGTAACGCCTGATATATATGGTAGTGTGATGGTTTTGACCGGAGTATCAAGTGGTTGTTTCTGTATGGAGGGAGAAACAGCTTGGCGGATGGTGCAGTCAGAGTAACCATTGCTTTTGAGGGCCAGGTGTACATGTTTTAATTCACTGGTCAGGTAGTGTTGGTCCGAAATGCAATGAGCCCTATGGTATAAAGTTTTGATGAGATAATTATTTTGGGCTGGGTGGTGGTGGGAATCAGGTTTCAAGTAGGAATCTGTGTGGGTGGGTTTCCTGTAGACAGAATGCCCCAATGAGCCATCAGGTCTCCTCTCAAACAGAACATCTAAGAATGGTAGCTTGCCATCTTTCTCCACTTCCATGCTGAATTTGATGGCGGGATGTCTGGAATTTATGTGGTGTAGGAAAAGGTTCAGAGCTGGGCGGCCATGTGGCCAAATGACGAAAGTGTCATCCACATATCTCTTCCACAGGGAAGGTCTGAGGGTGGAAGTCTCGATGGCGTCTGAAATTTTGGTCTAACATGGACTAGACCCCGACACACCTGTACTGGTTAGGCACTGCCTCAACAATACCTACTTTACTTGGAATGGCTCCTTCTACAAACAAAATGAGGGTACCCCCATGGGATCCCCCTTGTCACCAGTGATAGCCAATATTTTCGTGGAGAAATTTGAATCAGACGCCATCCAGACTTCCACCCTCAGACCTTCCCTGTGGAAGAGATATGTGGATGACACTTTCGTCATTTGGCCACATGGCCTCCCAGCTCTGAACCTTTTCCTACACCACACCAATTCCAGACATCCCGCCATCAAATTCACCATGGAAGTGGAGAAAGATGGCAAGCTACCATTCTTAGATGTTCTGTTTGAGAGGAGACCTGATGGCTCATTGGGGCATTCTGTCTACAGGAAACCCACCCACACAGATTCCTACTTGAAACCTGATTGCCACCACCACCCAGCCCAAAAGAATTATCTCATCAAAACTTTATACCATAGGGCTCATTGCATTTTGGACCAACACCACCTGACCAGTGAATTAAAACATGTACACCTGGCCCTCAAAAGGAATGGTTACTCTGACCGTACCATCCGCCAAGGTGTTTCTCCCTCCATATAGAAACAACCACTTGATACTCCGGTCAAAACCATCACACCACCATATATAGCAGGTGTTACTAAAAAGATTTCCAAAATTCTAAACAAACACAAGATCCAGGTCCGGTTCAAAACAGTACACAAAATTCGTGATCTGATCCCATCCGTGAAGGATGTCATTCATGACTTACAGTACCCCAGGGTTTACAAATTGAGTTATACCTGCGGTGATTGCGATATCAGGGAGACAAAGCGACATGTCTCTGACCGAATTCGCGAGCACAAATCAGATTTGAAACACGGCAAAACGAATTCTTCTGCCGTGGCTGATCACTGTTACAACGCTGTGGGTGATCACGATATAATTTTCTCGGATACCAAGGTTCTTTACAAACCCACGGGTTTTTATCAGAGATTTGTTCACGAGGCAATTCAGATCTACAAACACAGACACAATTTCAACCGAGAAGATGGTTTCAAATTAAGCAACCATTGGAAAGATGTTCTAAATCTAACTAAACATTAAACTAATTTCAATGGTACAGTATATTTTTCAAGTAGTGGTACCCCAAACTTTCACAGCTCTTATAAATTCCCTTTTCACACCATCAATAGGTAAACTTCCCCCCCCCCCCGCTCCAAACGGCAAGTACACCGGCACGTACACCACCTCTTTTCTAAAATCGGCCAATCAAATGCTAATTTTTATACTAATTTCTTTGTCAGGACACCTTGTTTGCTCGCACACAGCTTTAAGGTCCGCGGTCTGAGCGTGGTTGTGTTTTGCTAAATTCTCCTGTTTGATTTGTACTAGGTGCCTCGGTGAATGTATATGCTCTGACTTTAACATAGCTATTTCTGTGACCAGTTACAAGCTAATCACTCAGCTATTTCAATGCTAAATTCTATGCTAATTCCTTTGTCAAGGGGTGCCTCTGCGGATGTGTATACTTTAACTTAGCTATTTCAATACTAAATTCTATGCTAATTCCTTTGTCAAGGGATGCCTTTGCGGATGTGTATGCTTTAACTTTAACATAGCCATTTCTGTGACCAGTCACAAGCTAATCACTCAGCCATTTCAATGCTAAATTATATGCTAATTCCTTTGTCAAGGTACTTTGTTTCTTCTCACACAGCTTAAAGGTTGTGATCTGAGCGTGGCTTTTTTCACTCCAGCGCTGTCCTCCAGACAGTCTCGTCCCTTCACCTGATGAAGGCCGCTTGTGTTGTGGCCGAAACGTCGTGATTTTTGTTATTTTATTTTTTACCTACGTGACTTTACCGAATAGAACCAAAGAGTAAAAATGTTCTAAATTGATTTGCATTTTAATGAGGGAAATAAGTATTTGATCCCCTCTCAATCGGAAAGATTTCTGGCTCCCAGGTGTCTTTTATACAGGCAACGAGCTGAGATTAGGAGCACACTCTTAAAGGGAGTGCTCCTAATCTCAGCTTGTTACCTGTATAAAAGACACCTGTCCACAGAAGCAATCAATCAATCAGATTCCAAACTCTCCACCATGGCCAAGACCAAAGAGCTCTCCAAGGATGTCAGGGACAGGATTGTAGACCTACACAAGCCTGGAATGGGCTACAAGACCATTGCCAAGCAGCTTGGTGAGAAGGTGACAACAGTTATTGCGATTATTCGCAAATGGAAGAAACACAAAAGAACTGTCAATCTTCCTCAGCCTGGAGCTCCATGCAAGATCTCACCTCGTGGAGTTGCAATGATCATGAGAATGGTGAGGAATCAGCCCAGAACTACACGGGAGTTTCCTGTCAATGATCTCAAGGCAGCTGGGACCATGGTCACCAAGAAAACAATTGGTAACACACTACGCCGTGAAAGACTGAAATCCTGCAGCGCCCGCAAGGTCCCCCTGCTCAAGAAAGCACATATACATGCCCGTCTGAAGTTTGCCAATGAAAATATGAATGATTCAGAGGATAACTGGGTGAAAGTGTTGTGGTCAGATGAGACAAAAATGGAGCTCTTTGGCATCAATTCAACTCGCCGTGTTTGGAGGAGGAGGAATGCTGCCTATGACCCCACCGTCAAACGTGGAGCTGGAAACATTATGCTTTGGGGGTGTTTTTCTGCTAAGGGAACACGACAACTTCACCGCATCAAAGGGACGATGGACGGGGCCATGTACTGTCACATCTTGGGTGAGAACCTCCTTCCCTCAGCCAGGGCATTGAAAATGGGTCGTGGATGGGTATTCCAGCATGAAAATGACCCAAAACACACGGCCAAGGCAACAAAGGAGTGGCTCAAGAAGAAGCACATTAAGGTCCTGGAGTGGCCTAGCCAGTCTCCAGACCTTAATCCCATAGGAAATCTGTGGAGGGAGCTGAAGGTTCGAGTTGCCAAACGTCAGCCTCGAAACCTTAATGACTTGGAGAAGATCTGCAAAGAGGAGTGGGACAAAATCCCTCCTGAGATATGTGCAAACCTGGCGGCCATCTACAAGAAACGTCTGACCTCTGTGATTGCAAACAAGGGTTTTGCCACCAAGTACTAAGTCATGTTTTGCAGAGGAGTCAAATACTTATTTCCCTCATTAAAATGAAAATCAATTTATAACATTTTTTACATTAGTTTTTCTGGATTGTTTTTGTTGTCATTCTGTCTCTCACTGTTCACATAAACCTACCATTAAAATTATAACTGATCATTTCTTTGTCAGTGGGCAAACGTACAAAATCAGCAGGGGATCAAATCCTTGTTTCCCTCACTGTAGCAAACAGTGCTAAAGCGGAAATGAGGGGAAGGACAAACTAAACACAAAAAGCAGTTTTAAAGAAAATAGTTTTCATGCAAGTGCCTATTAAGGCATGTCAATGTCCCAACATGAATCTTAATGGATGCTTAATTTGGCCAAGTCAAATGCATAAACGTATAACAAATATTGGTATTGCTGTTGATATTATTATGGGTCTGCACACTTAACTAAAAGAAAACCAAACAAATTAATTAAAGGCTTGCCCAAAAACCCATGCTAGAAGTATTTGCCTTGCTGGCAAATACCAAGGTGATAACGCCATTTTGTGTGGTGCCAGTGCAGTACGTGTGACGTCATCTGGTTGTATGACTTGGAACGGAATTTAATTATTGTTCATTAACTAATTGAGGAAAAAAACGCGTGTTTGACTTACAGAAGCCATGCATTTGCATTATTTTTCTTGGTTGCTATTTGCTTTACAGTACTTTCTAGTCTCCCAAGAGGGAGCAAGGGTGTTTATGTCGTTAAATCCACTTTTTCAGTCTCAGTACAATAAAACAATAGCATGGAAACGTCATGGCAGGAGGCTACGACATGGTGTGCGAATTAGCGTTTGGTCAAGTTTTTCAATTGTTTTTTAAACCAACTATACTAACTTACCCCCCTCCAGAGAGTCTTACAGCCAAAAGATGTGCTTACCAGTTAATCCTTACAAGCTAGAGTTCCTAAATATTGACCGATTGAAATAAATACATCTCAAAAAGTATCCTACGCAAATATTATATATATCACGCACCAATAATAACCTTAACATAACTACATCCGACCATGCCAGTACGGCACATATAATTAACAAATGAATTAACCAACTGACGGAATGTACTAAACAATGTTAATAAATAATTACAGAAATAGCACCTAAAGGATGTATATGCGTACAAAAGTTTAGAAAAAAACTAATTGATAAATATTCAACAACAATTGTCGTCCAATAATTAATGTCATTCAATTCAAGCCGATTCACATAATTTGATTCAGATCCCTGATATCCGCCAGCACTGCTAGCAGGTCCGAGAGCTCAGTCACAACAGCAAAGCATAGCTCGCCGGTTAGTAGCAGAGTGGTGATTGTACACTCCTGTGAGAGTTAAAAAGAGAAAGGAGGGACATTGAGAGAGAACCCAGCGAAAGAAAACAGAAAAAAAATTTCGGAGAGACAATAATAATATCAACAATAATATTAAGAACAATAGTACTGTAATATTAAGAATTCCAACAGCAATAATACTATTTGACTTCAATTTATCAGTCACATAGAACAAGATTAAGGCAGCATTATGATTTGTGGAAAGTTGAGTCAAATTTCTCAATTTCATATAAGACTGATATTCTGGGACATTAAAATCCCTGACTCGGCACATGCTCCACCCGACTGCATGGCCTGTTCTGAACAACCTTTACAGGCTTTTGGCATCTTGATGTGCTAACATGACCAAATTGTTGCCCAGCCCATGGCTTTTGATTGGATTGAGCCACTTTGGCAGAGCAGACTTGGCATAAATCAGCCAATTTAGTAATCCATCAGAGGTCCGCCAAAGGATGTAAATTGTGCCCTACGTTTTTATTTCCAAAGCATCGTCATCATCATACATGATCAATCCACTGCTGAATGTCCTCCCCAAGGTGCTGCCATCCCTCACGGTCTTACAAGTCAAGAATCCACCCAGCACCTGCTATATTATCTGATCTCATATCGTCATTCCATCCCCGGGGTCGACATGCCCTTGGGTACTTTATTTTCTTTGGCTGCCACTCAGTTCTTATTCTAGCCCACCGGCCATCATTACTTCTCATGACATGTTCTGCCCAAGCGGAATTACCTTTTTCAAGAGTAACAATTATGTCTTTAGCTTGCATATAGTCTCTAATCCATATGTTCTTAGATCTGCATCTCAGTGGAATCGCAATCATAAATATTTCCATGCTTATTTGCATACATTTGAACATTAGTTCCATCCTCTTCATCAGTATCCATGGCATAGCAAACTTTCATGTTCAGCCACATTGGTATTTTGCTTTTCGTTATCAAGCTCGGTTTTCAAAAAGCACTCAAACTCCTCTAATTCCACCTTCCGATTGCATCGATTTATAAATCGTTCCGCATTCAGAAACTGCCCTAGGTACACATTCTGCTGTGTTTTCCAGTTGTGTCCCTCAGACATATCTCCAATTGTTTATCGAACTTGTTTTACGTCATTTTTGTATTGTTCATCTTTATCTTCAGTTTGACTTGTCAGTATTGCTTATTAAATTGTTCTCAAAAGGTCCTGTTGACCATGGATGTAATAATGACTGTCACCAGCAAATATCAGGTGATTTTCTTCATGGATGGTTCTGCATTTATTTAGCACGACTATCCACACATTTTTCAGCACAGCACAAATCAGTACTGGAACATTCAATACGTTCAGAGTAATTTGCTTTGTCAGAAGCAGCATCTGTAGTTGTGTTGTGGAATAGAAATATAAAAGCACAAGTCATTAACAAGAACAATAAATCATACAGCACCGATACACTGACATTATATAAAAACATGATAGCAGTAGTAAAATTAAAATAATCGTTTAAAATATATAATCAAGATACATATTTTCGTAACCTATTCCTACAGACGTTAAAGTGCTTTTCGTGTAAATGACTGCTCATGTAGAGGATGGTCCAGATGTCTTGCGACCCCCCCCCCCCAATGAATTTACCCCGAACAAGTTTTTTTTCCATTGCATATTCATTTCTGTAATAAAAAAAAATCTTACTTTAAAAATATTATGTTATAGAGAATGAAATCGGAGTCACAAAACTTCTTGACCACCCTGTACAAGGAAATGCGAATTACGTCGGTTGTGCCTGTGTATGTGTTGTATTTCTGTTAGCAAAGTATTTATTTGTACATTAAACTTTTTTAATCTGTAGCAATTTAATGGAAGTAAATGTAAATAAACTGCCAATGCACGTACTTATGAAACGATTAAATTTGGATTCAGGAGGTCTAAAAAGGGAAGTGCATGTGAGAATGCTGTACATAATGGCGATAATTTGTATTTTCCTTTACATACACATTCTTGGGTCTTTCGGTAAAGTCATGTAGATAGGTTCAAAGAAAATAATAAAAAAATAACAGAAAACTAGGACGTTTCGATCGCAATGCAAACGGTCGCCTTTTTTCCTGAAGACGACCGCTTGCGTTGCGATCGAAACGTCGTAGTTTTCTGATATTTTTTTTTCTTTGAACCTATCTACGTGACTTTACCAAAAGACCCAAGAATAATTCATTCCTGCGGTCGCGAAAGCTTTAAGTCAGGACTTTACACACAAGTTACAACCTGCCAAAAGTGGTCCGTAGTTCCTGGTTGAAGGAGTCCACCTTGGGGTTTTTTCAGTAGCTTTAGGTGAAACGTCCATGTGAATTAATTCAAAAACCGTATTGCGTTGGCAGTGGCTTCGGCTTTTTCTACCAGACAGAAGCACGCAGCCCCAACATAGCAGCTTGCCAGGAGCGGTGGTCTGGTGGGAGCCCAGCACTGGTGCATTCATCACCATCACATGTGGCCTTTGTTTTCCAATGATCAATTAGTCCACCTGCGTGTGTCACCTGAGACTGGGAAACTCAATTTGTGTTGTCTCATCAATTTAAAGCCACGAACCACCACTTTAACTTCCTGATTGTGAAAGAAAAAACAATTTGGAAAAGTTGTGCACGGATAGTTTTGTGTTTTGTATTTCCAGCCATTCGTTATGATGTGTGTTTCTTCTTGAAAAAAAAGGGTCATCATATCTCACTGAGAGAATGCAGTGTTAGAAAGTATTTTAACATCTTAGCTGTATTCTTTTTTAAAAAAATGTCACGACGTAGTTGTACCTGTATATGTCTTATCGTACTCGACAATGTATGGTTTTGCTATTGTATTTTATCAAAGAGGGAAATAGTTTGAGAAAAATGTCAGACTGGAACAATGTTCAGTGTTTTATCAATCCTGCTGCTGAATGAAATAAACAACTTACTTCAAAGGAATAATTTTGTTTTATCAGGTTTCTTTCAATGTTTATAATTCTGTGAGCTTAACAAAAACTGCTTTTATAAATGACTGCTGAATTATTTAAATTGAAATGTTGGTTGATGGCTGGGGCCACCGTCTGTTCTATGTTTCACCAAAAAAACTTTTTTGAATGGTTATTTGTTTTTATACTACTCATGATAGGTGCAATAGGTTTCACCATTAATAATGCATTATGAAAGCATTGGGGGCCTTAACAATCACCGCAAAGTACCACAAACGGACCCCTCAACCAACCAGTGCCTCTCCCGTACCCCCTCCCCCCCCCCATTATCCGTGCGGCTCTCGTGCCCCCTGCCCACCTAAACGCGGAGGGATAGGGGCAGGCAGGAGGCATGGGGGGGGGGGCTACAGGTGGGGGAGAGCCTATTTGTGATACTGTGTGGTAAATTTGCAGTACTTTATAGACGTTTGTTGTAATTGGTAGGACTATAAAAACACATAAGTGGCTGAAATTTATCTCAATGGTCCTTCTTAAGAGTAGGGAGAGATAAGAGAGATTGGAAAACTAACGTGGCACATCTCCCTTAACAGACAAATGGATGGACAGTGCTCATGCATACATGCAATAAAATAATGTATTGTATGAATTATGTGTATATTATTAGGTCCCTTTTAAATCTTGACTTAAAGCTTTCGTGACTACAGGAATTCATACTCTTTGGGTCTTTCAGTAAAGTCACGTAGATATAAAAATAATAAAATAAAATCACGACGTTTCGATCGCAAGACAAGCAATCATGTGCAGGTGAAAAAATACAGCAGACGGACTGTTGAGGCAGGAAGAAATATATCGAGAGAGCTACTACAGCCATAGGTTATAAAGGTTTGAGATGGGTACAACCCAAGGTTAAGTGGTCGGGGCTAGAGATGAAATTTGCAAGTAAATGTAAGATCACAGAGCTAAGTATATATCGGCCATTGCATTGCTAGAGATTAGCATGTCAATCTGAAGAAGCCATTGTATTGCACAGCAACGGCTGTGTTAATCAGAGACAGTCAGCCAATTAAACAACACGCGCCACTGCCGCATCGAGGAAAAGGGAGCAGCAGCTATGTTAGTGAGACATTTAGCCTGTTAATGTAAAGAGATTTAACAAGGTAATGTAACTCAGAGAGTCGGAAATAACTACTAACAATGGCAGGTAGGATGGAAGCATCACATCCAGTTATGACTTAACCTGGTTAATAACGTCCTTCCAATGATCGCTCAGTGTGTACCCATCTTCTCGGTTGAAATTGTGTCTGTATTTATATATCTGGATGGATTCATGAATAAATCTTTGTTGATAGCCAGTGGGTTTGCATAGTACCTTCGTCTTGGAGAAATCAATTGCATGTGTGCCCACAGCGTTAAAACAATGATCAGCCACGGCAGAGGTGTTTGTCCTACCTTGTTTCATGTCTCAGACCGTGTTCGTGAACACAAAGCAGATATTTTCTATCTACGTGACTTTACCGAAAGACCCAAAGAGTATATGTCCCTTTTACTTGAAAAAAATGATCCAAATACAGAAGTACTTTCAAATAAAATATATATATCTTGATATTATTTAAACTAATCTCGAGTGGAACCATGTGTCGTGTCGAGACTGACTGCCCAGGGGCTCATCGGGTTCCACGTTGGCTGCCTAGGCTGTCGCTGTGGTTCATTGTTGGTGCTGGGCCCTGGTTGATCTCGTCCTGGGCTGTGCCATTCTCTCCTGTTTCCTATGTTTGCCTGTCCTGACCATTCCCCACCCAATTCCTCACTTCTTGTATTTAGACCATTACTTTCATAAAGTGTTGAGATTGAAATGTTTGCTGTGTAGGTGAAATAAAAAAAGTGGTATCGCTTGGTCAAGAGATGCTGCACTCAAATGCATAGTACACAGCTACGTTAGCATTTGTCTTACTTAACGTTACCATAAATGTGTGGAATCTCCTCTGTCTCTGCCCCATGTCTCCAATCTCACTCACAGTGATTTGGCTAACATTCCACTTGTGAAATTGGGTCATCATCAACGCTAAGGCATCTCTTTTTAGACTTAATAATTAAATAATATGTTTTGCAGCTTTCTGTGCCACTTTGACAAGAATGAATGTTTCTTATTGTTTTACCTTACATTTTTTCCAAATCAAACCTACCACCTTCCGATGTTAGTAGTCATTTTCGACTCTGTGATATTACATGAACAGGTTAAATGTCTCACACTAACACAGCCACCATCGCTCGTGTCCTCGATGTGGCAGCGGCTCTGCAATCTTACATTGACATGCTAATCTCTCACTTGTACATCACTAGCCCCGCCCACTTCGTTTATGACCGTTGGGCTACACCCATTTCAAACCTTTAAGACAGCCTGCTTCAGCAGCTTTCCCTCTCTTTTTTCCTGATGACGATTGCTTGTGTTTTTTGTGAAAAAAAATGTTCTACGTGACTTTACCGAAAGATCCAAAGAATATTAATTCCTGCAGTCACGAAAGCTTTAAGTCAATATTTAATTGACTCTACGCGGAGGGTTTCCACACAACTATTAGATCTTTGAACAAACTTACAGACAAGAAGGCTCATCTGATCGAGTCGCTCACATTTCTGAAGAGATGCCGCGACACTAAGGTAATACCGATCGCCTTTACACTGACATCTGCTGCTGTCACTTCTCCTAATGTTAAACGGGTCTTGTTCAGGGCCAGCCAAGCCCTGATCTCAGAGAGAATAAGATTGATCCGATTTGAACTTGAAAATGTAGACGAGACTCTCTTGAAATCACAATCAACATTGAATGAACAAAAATGTCTACATCTGATTGGGAACATGTAGATAACATGACAGCTTCTTCAGCCCGCTCAATGTCTGCTAAATGCAAAGATAACCTTATTTCCTACTTCAACCTCCTTTCCAAGAAGAAGCCAGATCCACACGTTAAAAAGTTAGACGTTGACAAGATTGTTATCAATCAGAGTAACAGTCCAATTTCCGACAGCCTAAAATTGGTTCTGGCTAAAGGGTTGAACTTCACAGTCACCCCTAAACACATCACTGATTCGACATCTATAATCTAACCAACCAAGCGGATTTCCTTAAAACCCTCTGCTGCTAGACCACCCAGATTGAATGGCTTACCAAAAATCCATGAAGAAGGTGCACCACTTCATCCTATCGTCTCCACCATTGACTCACCCATCTACAAACTGGCCTGATATATGTCTGAAACCTTACAACCATTCACTGGTAAGACCACCTCAGCTGTACTTAGCTCACTTGGTATCGTTAATTAAGGGCATCTCACTATCAACAGGTGATTTGCTCGTTAGTTTTGATGTAGTCTTTTTGTTTACCAAAGTTCCTGTGCCTGACACCATTGCAATCATTGACGATTTGGTCCAACAAGGACTGAATGCTAATGTACTGGCCCTGGTTAGACACTGCCTCACCAACACTTCCTTCACCTGGAATGGAACATTCTACATACAAGTTGAAGGTACCCCAATGGGTTCTCCTTTATCTCCAGTTGTAGCCAATGTTTTATTGCAAAAAATTTGAGACAGATGCCATCCAGGCATCCTTGTGGAAGAGGTACATAGATGACATGTTCGTCATCTGGCCACATGGCCTACCAGCTCTGGACCAAATCTTCTACCACATCAATTCCATAGACCCAGCTATCAAAATCAAATTCACCATGAGGTTGAAAAGAATGGCACATTACCATTTTCGGATGTTTTAATCAAAAATAGACCTAATGGCTCAATGGGACACTGTCTACAGGAAAGCCACCCATACCGATACTTATCTACAACCTGACTCCCACCACCATCCATCCCAGGAGAATTCCCTCATCATAACTCTACACCATAGAGCTCAATGTATTTCCGACCATCACCACCTAGCCAGTGAATTGGTGCATGTACACCAAGCCCTCAAGAGAAATGGATATTCGTACCAAACAATCGATAAAACTATCAACCCAACCGTGGGGAGAGAACCATCTTAGGACCCAATCAAAACTATCACCTTGCCATACATGGCAGGAGTCACCAACAAGATTTCCAAAATCATGAGCAAACACAAGATCCAGGTACAATTCAACACAGCACATACAATTCATGATTTGATCCCACATCAATCCCATACACCCAGCCATCAAATTCACCATGGAGGTGGAAAAGGATGGCAAGTTACCATTCTTGGATGGTTTAATCGAAAAGAGACCAGATGGCTCAATGGGACACTGTGTCTACAGGAAAGCCACCCATACGGATGCCGACCTAAAACCTGACTCCCAGCACCATCCATCCCAAAATAATTCCCTCGTCAAAATCTACACCATAGAGCTCGATGTATTTCTGACCATCACCACCTAGCCAGTGAACTGGAACACGTACACCAAGCTCTCAAGATTAATGGATATTCAGACTACACAATCCTTAAAGCCATCACCCCAACCGTTGGGAAAGAACCATCTGAGGACCCAATCAAAACCATCACCTTGCCATACATAGCAGGGGTCATCAAAAATATTTCCAAAATAATGAGCAAGCACAAGACCCACGTTCGATTCAACACGCTTACATTTACATGCAAATTTGTCACTGTAACATCACTAGCCCCGCCCACTTCGTTTATGACCCTTGGGCTACACCCATTTCAAACCTTTTAAACAGCCTGCCACAGCAGCTTTGTTGTTGCGATCGAAACGTCGTAGTTTTTCTATTTCTTTTTTGTTCTACGTGACTTTATCGAAAGACCCAAAGAATAAGAAAGGAATGTTCACTCGAGGCAGTGAATTACGTGCTTTTCCAGTTCATTGTCAAAATTACCAATATTTGCTTATTACAATGCAGCCAATGTGTATATTGTCCATCTCCTTAGCTACAATTTTCTTTGACTCAAATAGATTTGCAACGTTAGTAGATGCACCTTAACATAATTACATTGCTGGATTTTGGAAAACAGAATCACGCATTGGGTTCCCGTTAAAACGTTAGAAAATGTGCGGTGGCTGGGTGGTTCACAAGTCAGAGTGCTGAGCTGGCACCACTCAGAATCTGTGATGAAACCAGGAATTCAAGTGAGTGAGTTGATGATATTCTCATCTACTAAATAATGACTGTAAAGACGAAAAAATATGTACCACATTGAATTTGGTTGTGCACGTCATTTGGATGAATTCCGTCTCGACAACCATTATTCCCATATACCCAGTTTGTGGGAAAGTGGTTCCCACTACTCTGTGGAGCATAGATAATTTAAAGGATCTCACAGGTAGATCCGTGATATTAGCTTCCGTGGCCTGTACTTTAACATGAAAGGTTTAACTGCGAGAGATCCAGATGAATACGTTGTTTTATGACATGACATCGACAGCACAATTTTCATAAAACTGGGGGCAAATTACCAAAAATTAGGAGGAGGAACTTACGTCAAACATAATTATCCTCTTTTTTAATAAGTTGAATAAATTACCGATTTCCTTAATAAATGATTTTGCTTTCACAGCTACTACTAGTGTGATTCACTGTTCGTACAGTAGCCTCCTGATTAGACTCATATATAATTTTATAGTATCTGTCACTTGTAGCTTATTTCTCTGTATCATAAATGCATTATATTGTCAAAATATAATTGGACCGATACATTTCTATCCTCTCCGTGAGCAGAATACAATTTTAGTAGTAATTAATTTGCATGCATCCTCTCAGTTTTCCAAATGACTTAAAATAAATGGTGCTTATTCGTGTAAAAACGTTAATTGGAAACTTGGTAATATATTGTCTACATTATTTTAATGAGCATGTCAATTCTTAAACCAATTTTGTGAATATGGAAACCTCATATTAATTGTAACTAAAATCAATAATATAAGTGAATAATATGGCAGCACACCTGAGTTTAAGGGTTCAACTCCCGGGCATCCACTTGAGATCAGACAGATTCTCATGTGTCATGAGGTGACAGTTTAAGCGCATCGCTTATGAATTCCACAAAGGCACCAGCATATGAAATTGTGGTCACTTAATGCAGCCTAGCCATTCTCTGAGGACTTTAAATATTTATTCACAAGATGATGGACATGTGGCAAACTACTCTCCAAAATACCATGAAAAGGAGTGCCATCTGGTGGCTGGGAAAAAGATCCATTGGGGAGATATCAAAAGTAGTTCTGTTGTGTCATCCTCTGGGACTTTTCCCAGGTGAAATTTCACTCTGCTGTCAGTTGGGAGTTATGGAATGGAAGCCCTCTCTGCCACGTGACTTACTCCAGTAGCACAGCTGGGACATATGGTACTGAAATTTATGGCATAGGAATAGGACAAGCCTGGAATTAGACAATATAATGTTTTGTAGTGTTTGTTTTCAGAACATTTTAACTACACCTCGCATATACATTTACAAAGACAAACATAACCTGCTTAGGCTGTTGGGGAAAGTGCTGTTTGTGAGAACCTATAAGGGCCAACATATATGTATATACGAATACACATGTATGAAATACATGCATATTGCATAATTTGCTGAAGAAATCCATATGAATTATATATACGAAACTTGTTGCTGAATTGGTAAATGATGAATATATTTTTAGCATGTACATTTTTCTTTATATTTTCTTTTGATATCGAAAAGTCAAGCAATATTTGCAGGGTAAATGAGACATCTACATGCCAATCACTTACCAATCACACACTGTGCTTGCATTGAAATGAGAGGTTTCATATAGACAAATTATTGCTGCACTACAGGTACTTGCACAGCGTAATCAAGTATTCATGCGTGTGACTAACCTTGACAAGTGCCCTTATCTGTCTCCTATCTGTAGCAAGCAAAGCTCATGCATCTGCTCAAAACGGACATAAATTATTCTCAAAAGCCAAACCAGAAAACATATTCCTTCACTCTTATCAGTGGCCTTCCTCCGATTATAAGGCACCTAAAAGGGCAAATGGGCATATGGATCCTCCTGTTCCGACAGCACATCAACGTTCCCTGATGTGCCTGCACCTCCGAAAGTACAGCCTGAGCTAGGGCTTTGAGCTTACGAGCTGTAAGAACGACTGAATTAATAATGAGGTGCTGCCAATCTGGCTCCGGTTAATGATCAAAGGTAGCACTTGTTATTCCAGCTATTGCACCGCAAGTGTGAGAAATTAATATAGATTTGCACGTGGTCCATATAGCTTGACTTATCTTGATTTGCTTGCATGTGGAAATTAACAAACGGGAATATGACGTATGTGTTTTGTTCAATAATATAATCTCTTTACTCTTTATATTTATTTCACGTCAGTGTGGTCATTTGGTAAATTCTTTTAAGATGAAAGCATTTTCTTAAATTGTTTGAAGTTACTACTGTTGTTGTCATTTTAATCCTGGCATAGAACAATCATCTGATCGAGTCGCTCATTTTTCTGAAGAGATGCCGCGATACTAAGGTAATACCGATCGCCTTTACACTCACATCTGCTGCTGTCGCTTCTCCTAATGCTAAACGGATCTTGTTCAGGGCCAGCCTAGCCCTGATCTCAGAAAGAATAAGACTGCTCCGATTTTAACTAGACAATTTAAACAAGACCCTCTTGCAATCACACTTAACATTGACAGAAAAAAATGTCTACATCTGATTGGAACCATGTAGATAACATGACAGCCACTTCAGCCGCCTCAATGTCAGCTAAATGCAAAGATAACTTAATTTCCAAGTACAACCTCCTCTCTAAGAAGAAGCCAGGTCCAGACAATAAAAAGTTATATGGTGACACGATTGTTGTCAATCAGAGCAATAGCCAATTTCCAACAGTCTAAAATCTTTCTAGCTAAAGGGTTTAATTTTGCAGTCACCCCTAAACACATCCCAGTTGATGATATCATTGCCCAGGTCGACGTAGCCCTTAAGTGTTTTGGACACATTCCTGCAGACGTAGCAAGATCGGAAATCGCTGAAATCCTCAAAAACACTAAGACAACTATTAGCAACATCAAGAAGGATGAGCGCCTTGAGCTTACTCAACTAAAAAATAGAGATGACATAGTCATCCTCTCAGCCGACAAGAGCAATGCCATTGTCATCTTTGACAAACCCACAAACAACAACAAAATTCAGGACATACTTAACGATGGCAGTTATACCAAAATCAATAGAGATCCTACCAACCGCCTGGTTATGAAAACCAACAACATCATCACTGATTCGACATCATTAATCGAACCAACCAAGCGGCTTGACTTATAACCCTCTGCTGCTAGACCACCCAGATTTTATGGCTTACCAAAAATCCGTAAAGAAGGCATACCACTCTGCCCTATCGTCTCCACCATTGGATCACCCATCTACAAACTGGCCCGATTTCTGTCTGAGGCCTTGCAACCATTCACTGGTAAGACCACCTCAGCTATACTTAACTCAGCTCACTTGATATCTTCCATTAAGGACATCTCACTATCTCCAGGTGATTGGCTTGTCAGTTTCGATGTGGTATCTTTGTTTACCAAAGTTCCTTTGCCTGACACCATTGCAATCATTGAAGATTTAGTCCAACAAGGATTGAATGCTGGTTCGACACTGCCTCACCAACACTTACTTCACCTGGAATGGATCCTTCTACAGGCAAGTCGAATGTACCCCTATGGGTTCTTCCTTATCTCCAGCTGAGGCCAATGTTTTAATTGAGAAATTTGAGACATGCTATCCAGGCATCCACCCTAGGTTCTTCCTTGTGGAAGAGATACGTTGATGATACATTCGTCATCTGGCCACATGGCCTACCAGCTCTGGACCAAATCTTCTACCACATCAATTCCATAGACCCAGCTATCAAAATCAAATTCACCATGAGGTTGAAAAGAATGGCACATTACCATTTTCGGATGTTTTAATCGAAAAGAGACCTGATGGCTCAATGGGACACTGTCTACAGGAAAGCCACCCATACCGATACTTACCTAAAACCTGACTCCCACCACCATCCATCCCAGGAGAATTCCCTCATCATAACTCTACACCATAGAGCTCAATATATTTCCAACCATCACCACCTAGCCATTGAATTGGTGCACGTACACCAAGCCCTCAAGAGAAATGGATATTCGGACCAAACAATCCATAAAACTATCAACCCAACCGTGGGGAGAGAACCATCTTAGGACCCAATCAAAACTATCACCTTGCCATACATAGCAGGAGTCACCAACAAGATTTCCAAAATCATGAGCAAACACAAGATCCAGGTACAATTCAACACAGCACATACAATTCATGATTTGATCCCTTCTGTGAAGGATGCGATCCCCAACATGCAATACCCCGGTGTCTACAAACGAAGCTGAGTCTGTGGCAGCAGTTACATTGGGGAAATTAAGCGACATGTCTCGGACCAGGTCCCGTGAACATAAGGCAGATCTGAAACGCGGTAGGACCAATACCTCAGCCATAGCTGATCATTATTTTAACACTGAGGGCACACACGAAATTGATTTTAGCCAAGACGAAGGTACTCTATAAACCCACTGGCTATCAACAAAGATTCGTTCATGAAGCCATCCAGATATATAGACACAGAGACAATTTCAACCGAGAAGATGGGTACAAACTGAGCAATCATTGGAAGGACATTATTAACCAGATTAAGTCATAACTGGCTGTGATTTTCCTATCCTACCTAGCAGTTATTTTCGACTCTCTGAGTTACATTCAATAACACAGCCACCGTTATCTATGTTAGTAAATTGTGGCTTGCCATTATTTTCCACCTCTATGTGGCCACTGCACTGTCTTGCATTGACATGCTAATCTCTCACAATACAATGGCCACCCCCCACAGCCACATTCACTAACACAGCCACTGTTAGCTGTGTTAGTAAATGGCGGCTTGCCATTCTTTTCCACCTCCATGTGGCCATTGTACTGTTCGAGCTCTCGCCGAGCTTCAAATTTCTTACATTGACATGCTAATCTCTCACAATACAATGGCCACCCCCCACATCTCTGTAGTACCTCCCCACATTGGCATTCGCTGCCCCGCCCATCTCTAAAACATTTGTAAACAGCTCTTTAATTGGTGTAGACCAACTTCAGGTTACGGAGACCTCTCCTACATTAACATTAGCTGCCCCGCCCATCTCTAAACCTTTATAAACGGCCTGCCTCAGCAGATTTCCCCCTCTTTTTTCACCTGAAGACGATTGCTTGTGTTGCGATCGAAACGTCGTGATATTGTTATTATTTTGATTATTTTTTTATCTACGTGGCTTTACCGAAAGACCCAAAGAATATTAATTCCTGCAGTCACAAAAGCTTTAAGTCAATATTTAATCAATAAGTTGTTTCTACAAGGAAACAAATGTGCCACCTGCTGAGTACAAACATCCGCTCCTTACGATACAACTGTGATGTATACAAATATACCTCCCGTGCAAGGAAAATGTTCTGTTAGGTCTCACTGTGATACGATTCACTTTAGTTGGATCTGGTTTAAACACACACGACTGTGTAAAACAACCGTTTGTGTCAATTAATAAAACATACATACACACACCAACAACATTCTCACTGTTGATCTAAATCAGTTTGGTACAGTGAATTTTGATGCATAAAAGAAAGGTATTCATTCCTGAACATCATGCCTCATCGTCACAATCATTCTAATCCATACCTCCTCCAACTGTTACCATGCCTGACACAGTCCTGCGATGCCAACATTGATCTCACATGAACTCATCTCGTCGCTCCATCTCCACAGTTGTTATTTTTTCAGGTGAGTTCCTCTCTATTGGCTGTCATTCCATCGCCAGCCTTGTACATTGGCAATTATCTCTGCTAGTGTGGTGTCCTGGCTCAATATGTTCCTTTCTAGTCAATGATGATGTCTCTGATTTGCATTTGTTCCTTGATCCTTGTGGGAGTTTATTTTCCTTTGAGTTGGTATCGAGAAGTAATAGGCATGTATCGTGTAAATGTAGCAGCCACCTATCCTTATATCATATTTTTTTTTATCAGATTCCAATCTTACAGAATAATAATATGCATGTCCATTATGATCAATTGTATTCCCGATACTCTTTGGTTCTATTCGATAAAGTCACGTAGGCAAAAAATAAAACAACAAAAATTAGGGTGCCTTGACAAAGGAATTAGCATAGAAATTAGCATTTAATTGGCCGACTTAGCATGATGAACTGTGTAGAGGTGGTGTACATGCGGGTGAACATGCCGGTTGGCGAGGGGGGGAGGGGGAGTTTACCTATTGATGGTGTGAAAAGGGAATTTTAAGAGCTGCGAATGTTTGGGGTACCACTACTTGAAAAAATATACTGTACCATTGAAAATTAGTTTAATGTTTGGTTCGATTTAGAACATCTTTCCAATGGTTGCTTAATTTGAAACCATCTTCTCGGTTGAAATTGTGTCTGTGTTTGTAGATCTGAATTGCCTCGTGAACAAATCTCTGATAAAAGCCCGTGGGTTTGCAAAGAACCTTGGTATCGGAGAAAATTATATCGTGATCACCCACAGCATTGTAACAGTGATCAGCTACGGCAGAAGAATTCGTTCTGCCGTGTTTCAAATCTGATTTGTGCTCGCGAATTCGGTCAGAGACATGTCGCTTCATCTCCACGATATAGCAATCACCGCAGGTACAACTCAATTTGTAAACCCCGGGGTACTGTAAGTCAGGAATGACATCCTTCACGGATGGGATCAGATCACGAATTTTGTGTACTGTATTGAACCGGACTTGGATCTTGTGTTTGTTTAGAATTTTGGAAATCTTTTTAGTAACGCCTGTTATATTTGGTGGTGTGATTGTTTGACCAGAGTATCAAGTGGTTGTTTCTGTATGGAGGGAGAAACAGCTTGGCGGATGGTACGGTCAGAGTATCCATTCCTTTTGAGGGCCAGGTTTTAATTCAGGGCCATGTTTTAATTCACTGGTCAGGTGGTGTTGGTCCGAAATGCAATGAGCCCTATGGTATAAAGTTTTGATGAGCTAATTATTTTGGGCTGGGTGGTGGTGGGAATCAGGTTTAAAGTAGGAATCTGTGTGGATGGGTTTCCTGTAGACAGAATGCCCCAATGAGCCATCAGGTCTCCTCTCAAACAGAACATCTAAAAATGGTAGCTTGCCATCTTTCTCCACTTCCATGGTGAATTTGATGGCGGGATGTCTGGAATTGATGTGGTGTGGGAAAAGGTTCAGAGCTGGGAGGCCATGTGGCCAAATGACGAAAATGTTATCTACATATCTCTTCCACAGGGAAGGTCTGAGGGTGGAAGTCTGGATGGCGTCCGATTCAAATTTCGCCATGAAAACATTGGCTATCACTGGTGACAAGGGGGAACCCATGGGAGTACCCTAATTTTGCTTGTGGAAGGAACAATTCCAAGTAAAGTAGGTGTTGATGAGGCAGTGCCTGACCAGCGTAGGTACCTCGGGGTTTAGTCCAATGGTATCAGGTACCGGGACCATGGTGAACAAGGAGACCACATCAAAGCTGACAAGGATATCGTCAGGGGACAGTACAACGTCTTTGACCATAGAAACCAATTGGGCTGAGTTAAGTACTGCGGAGGAGGTCTTGCCAGTGAGAGGTAGCAAGGTATCCGACAGGAAATGTGCTAGCTTATAGGTAGGGGAGTTGATCGTGGATATGATGGGTCGTAGTGGAGTGCCTTCTTTATGAATCTTTGGAAGACCATAGAATCTAGGGGGTCTTGCAGTAGGTTTTAGGGAGGGACGTTTAGTTGGTTCGATTAGGGAGGTCGAACTTGTGATGATCTTATATTCTTAGCTCTTTCGGTAAAGTCACGCTGAAGGGAAACAATAAAATAATAAAATATATATAAAACAATAAAAATTCTCACGACGTTTCGACCATAACACAAACGGTCGGCATATACAAGCACAGAGACAATTTCAACCGAGAAGATGGATTCTGGCTTAGCAACCATTGGAAAGATTTGATTAACCATTTCAGGTCTTAATTGATTGTTCACGCTTACAGTGGCTTTCAGACAGCATACATTAAATTTTCGTCTCCCCCCTCCTCTTTTCAGAACATAGATGGACTCGTCCTTCTAAACAAACTGCCAAATCGCTGCGCGTGGCGCTGACTTTTTTTTAAATAAATAAATACACCGTTTAAAAATAAATAAATTAATGCAAACCGACACACCTGATAACGACCGTTTGTGTTATGGTCGAAACGTCGTGAGAATTTTTATTGTTTTATATATATATTATTATTTTATTGTTTCCCTTCAACGTGACTTTACCGAAAGAGCTAAGAATATGAATTACTGCAGTCACGAAAGCTTTAAATCAAAATTTGCGATGATCTTGTTGGTTTTTATAGTTAGGCTATTAGTAGGGTCATTTTTAATTTTTGAGTAACTACCATCATTGAGTAGGTCCTAAATTTTATTGTATGAGTTTTTATCCATAATTACAGTGGCATTGCCCTTGTCGGCTAAGAGGATGACTATATCATGTCTCTCTTTTAATTTTGCGAGTTCAGAGCGTTCATCTTTGCTGATGTTGCTAACGGGTTTCTTAGCATTCTTAAGAATAGTTGCTATTTCAGCTCTCGCGACGTCTGCTTGGATGTGTCCTATACCTTTGAGGGCTACATCGACCTGAGAAATGATATCATCTTTCGGTATATGTTTTGGGGTGACAGCGAAATTTAGTCCTTTGGCCAATACTGTTTTCAGATTGTCCGAAATCGGGGTGCTACTCTGATTGATAACAATTTGTTAGCGTCTAGTTTTGTGATCTGTGGAACCGGGTTTTTATTTGATAGGTGGTTGAATTTAGCAAATAGGTTAGCTTTGCAATTGATTGAAAGTGAATCGGCAGAAGAAGCAGTCATGTTGTCTACGTGGTTCCAATCAGAAGGTGACATTTTTTGTGTTAACGTTAAATGAGCTTGTAGGAGAGTCCTGTCTAAAGTATCGAGTTCCAAACGGAGTAGTCTGGTCCTCTCTGAGATTAAAGAGAGGCTGGCCTTAAACAGAATCTGTTTAGAATTCGGTGAGGACACAACAGCAGAAGTAAGTGTGAAGGCGATGGGTATTACCTTGTGGTCGCGGCATCTTTTGAGGAAGGTTAGCGTCTCGATGAGCTGTGACTTCTTGTCCCGTTGTCTGTTAAAAGCTCTAACAGATAGGTGAAAACCCTCCCGTAGAGGCTATCAATTCTAGATTTGAAGCTTTCGTGACTGCAAGGATCCATACTTTTTGGTTATATTCGGTAAAGTCACGTAGGTAAAAAATAAAACAACAAAAGCACGACGTTTTGGCCACAACACAAGCGGCCTTCATCAGGTGAAGGGACCAGACTGTCTCGAGGACAGCGCTGGAGTGAAACAGAGCCAAGTTACGTGACTTTACCGAATAGAACCAAAGAGAATGGATCCTTGCAGTCACGAAAGCTTCAAATCTAGAATTGTATTCCCGATATTGGTTAAATTTTGAAGAGCAGTGAATACATGTTTTTTTTTCTGATTGTAACTACATCATTGTGTATATTTATTGTACAAAAGTTAAGTTTTGGTAAACGTAGATGGCTTAAAAATACTTTTCAAAGATAATTCCTCGGTAAAGAAATGGAAAGTGCAATTTAATCAAGGGCATATGCAATAGCTGTACCATGAATTAAGTTTATTTCCACAAAGGGTAAATTTGACATTTATTAGGAATATATATCTCTGAACACGCTAAAAATGTATATATATATAAAATGTCATGCAATCAAAACATGTATTGTATGTAATGTACTTTCACAACCTTACCTCTTGAACACATCTTCAAAAATCATGTATTTGCTGTATTTATTCATGCAGCGCTGCTTTTATCAAAGCACCAATCCATTTAATTGGCTTTACAAGACTATTAACATCAGGACTGTGATAAACTTTAAAAAGGAAATGATTCTGACATTACATATTTAACTTGAAGGAGTGCGGTTGCACAGAAATATGACAAGCCTGTAACCTGATTCTTCTGACCTCTAGGATGACGTGAAGAATGACCACAACTCCATGGATTTTAAGTGTTTTCACGTGTGGTTCATGGATTGGCTTCATCGTTTTCCTCATTTATTTATAGGAAAAGCAAAAACAATTATGCATAGCGAATTCAACAAAACTCAGTTCAAATGAGAGAGAAAGGATGTAAAGA
Organism: Petromyzon marinus; assembly: GCF_048934315.1. Classification (NCBI taxonomy): domain Eukaryota; kingdom Metazoa; phylum Chordata; class Hyperoartia; order Petromyzontiformes; family Petromyzontidae; genus Petromyzon; species Petromyzon marinus. Next base: position 12,173,219 of record NC_133671.1, read on the forward strand.
ACTTGTTGCTTTATCAAATGTTTTTTATATGTACGTATGTTGAACTTCTTTCGCACCATACGAAGCCAGACTTGCTCATCGGAGGTTTTGAGTTGCTTATTAGTCGATTGTTGAGAACATAACTAATACATGTCTTAATTTGTTCTAAAACAAATTCAACAAAGATAGAGTTCATAAATATATGAATTCTACCTATGTTGTAGAATTAATATATTAACTCAGCCCCCATAAATATGGGCAGCTGTCCTGTTGAACAGAGCCAGCTGGATATCTATCCCACTTCGTAACATCATGGTCCCACCTACATTTTTATGGAAATGCCTTAGCAGATACATAGCTCAGCTCCGGACAGGTTGTATATCACTACTACATATTGGCCATAGGTACAAGGCTTTAGAGAAAATAATCCAAAGTGCAGGGTGGTCCAGATGTCTTGTGACCCCAATTGCCCCCAAACATATTTTCCTTTGCTTATTCATGTCTGTTTTCACACCCATGTGTATGCAAACATATTAGGTTTTAGAGAATGAAATGTGAGTCATAAGACATCTGAACCACCTTGTACATTTTATATTGATCTAGAGTGCAAATAGATATTATTAAATAAACGAATAGGTTATTTTTCGATTTAAACCTTTCGTGACTGCAGGGATTCATCTTCTTGGTTCTTTCGGTAAAGTCACGTAGAATGGAAATAAAAGAATAAAAATAAAACACAATAAAATAAAATGCTCACGACGTTTCGGCCACAACACAAGTAGCCTTCTTCAGGTGAAGGAACAGAAATGTCGGGACGATAGCGCTTCAATGAACACTGCTAAGCTTAGCAGTGTTCATTGAAGTGCTGCTAAGCTTAGCAGTGCTGCTAAGCTTAGCAGTGTTCGTTGAAGTGCTGTCGTCCCGACAGTTCTCTTCCTTCACCTGAAGAAGGCTACTTGTGCTGTGGCCGAAACGTCGTGAGAATTTTATTTTATTACGTTTTATTTTTATTATTTTATTTCCATTCTATGTGACTTTACCGAAAGAACCAAGAAGATTGTAAGTTAATCATGAAATCAATTCACCATTGCAGCTTTTATATTCCAGTATACACCAAAGTCATCACAAATACCTGGGAGGACATTTAAAACTGTGATGACCCAAATCAGCAGCTGTCCTAAAGACACTGGTGTTTTTTAGGTTCGAAGGAATAATTTAGTTTTGCCTCTGACATGTCCATAATTATAAGTAATTATGCGTATGCGATTGGTAGCAATTCCAGCAATGCAGGTTGGGTTAATGCCAGTGCACCAGGATAATTTGGCATCTCAACTCAGTATGGGACTCCCTTAGGTAAATTCAGCCTAAATGAGTAGAACATAGTCACATTATCGGCATAGGAGAAACAAAAGCAGCCTGCTGTAATGGTAGCCAAGCTCGCTTAAGTTGCATTCCAACATCAAAACGTATTTAACAAGAGCACTTACACCACCAAGCTGTAATGCGAATACAAGTTAAGTCATTTCTTATGATTCATAATGTAAAGCCAGTAACAAACATAGGTATCATGTGTGCCTATGCCTATATTCTGGTGAAGGTCGAGATGTACGTAGTTATGCTCAATATCGTTAATGTCATCACACATTGCAATCACATTCTCACTGTGCAGCATCAGTACCCAACTAACCCAGTTTACTCATAGACTATTCCAAGATTTGGCTTTTGGTCTTCTTAATGATCACCGACCGTTCCGGTGTATGACTGTAGTGACGCAGAACAGACCAAGGAACTCGTATCGACTCAATGCCCAATTCACAAATACGAAGGATGCATCATAGGCGATACACTCCGCTATTCCCGACGCAATTTATGTGGCTCTACCACCTCATTGCAAAGTTATAGTTGTTGCTTTACATCAACATCAGTCATATACAGATGATGAAGACGACTGACCTGTGGTCGTTCACTTCAATGCTTGTTTCAGTGACCTAGTCTTCATCATGCAAACATTCCTCGATCGTGGGCGCAAATTGCGCAGGTAAAAATGGCACAATTGAAAACTAATAAAAATGGCACGATTAAATGGGACTGTATTAACATTTCTAGGTCCTCTACGTACTACACTTAATGTGCTAACAGTGAAAAGTAAAGTACTGTAATAACAGTAATATACATATCTGAATGAAAGAGATGATTAACCCTATCCCTAAATGATTATTTATTCTTCCTGGTTTTCACTTGTGACATTTTTAGTGTGCAATTTTTACCAGCCACCCACATTCCTTACCTCCTGTTGATATCCTACAAAGTGGAATGCTTTTTGTCAACCCCACAAGGAAGAAGGGCTGAGCCACCATGAACAATATGGACTGTGTAACATCATTATACAGCTCTTTGGTGATTTCGGTAAAGTCACGTAGAAAGAAAATAAATTAATTAATAGAATACGACGTTTCGATTGGAACACAAGCAGTCGTCCTCAGGTAGAACTAAATTTGAGAGAGATAAAACACAGACACGGAGACACACAGACAGACACACAAGCAGAGAGAGACAGCACAGAGACACAGAGAGAGACACACAACACAGACATTATACAGTCCATGCAGAATATACCAAAAGAATTGACCACCACTGTGCTGACCACATACACGCTTCCTCAGAAGTTATATGCAGTCATATTTAACCAACTGGCCTTCACCGGGAGAAAATAACTCGAGACAATAAATACTTTATACCAGCTCAAATAATAGTTTAACAAGTGAAAAACGCATATTACTACTATTATTATCAAGATACAGGAAAAATAAATGTATGTATGAAAGCAGAGCAGTCAAACTGAAAGGCGTGTGACCCAGATGAGCAAAGGAAAAGTCAATATTTCATCCAATGGTACTTACTTATTTACTCTTGTACTTTAATCAATAGCTGTTTGTGTTGTTTTAACTATATTTGGTTCAGAAGCAGTTGCTTGCTTCAGCTTAACCTTGAATGTAATTATATCTACAGTGATTCAATGTCCTGTTTTTAAACAGGTCAGATCCCATTGAGATTCTCTGCATTATTTGGAAGAGGCCTGGGTGCCAGTGGTTTACTAGACATTTGCTATACTTTCTGCATGTTGAGCAGCAGTATTTTTCATTGGCTTGTGAGTCATCACATCTTCTCTATTAACTGTACAGCAACTGGTCATATTTTGCTGTGGTTCTCCAGAGTAAATACCAGCCTGTGAAAATATTTTAACTATTAACCCAGAACTTTGTCATCATGTAAATCACAGACCTGTTCCAGGAGGTCCGAGAAGGTATACAATTATGATGTTTTCAGGACATTTTTGCTGAATGCATGTTCCATAAAGCCAGATAAATAGTCGCAAATGGGTCATCACTTGCACACAATGCTCCACTTGAATGAAAATGCTCCCAGGTTCAGAATTCAGTGAAAAAACATTTCTGGTGGAATCGTGGCTCGTGAAATGTGGAGAACTTTACATTCTGTGCGTCTGTCATAACTCTGCCCGAGCCCACAACTTTGACCTATATCATAGCTCAACTACTTGGACCCATTCTGCTGTGCAAACTGAGGCACAACAATTGAACAGCAAATGGAAGAAAAGGGCCCTCATTGAATAGTGATCTGTGAAATCTGCCCATAATGTTTAAATAAATCATTATTGTGAGTTTTAATGGCATTGCTCATGAGCAATTTAGCATAAATTGGTAGAAATCTTAAGCATTCAAATAAGGTGATCAGCATGACGCTTGGTACTTTTGATAATATTTTACATCAACTAAGTTTTTTACTTAAAGTATAATACCCTTTCAGGCCGTATTAGCATTCAGTGAATTCTGAAGATTTAGCTGATCCAGCACAGAGAAGAACAAGGACTGAGCTTTGACCATTTCAACCAGTAAACAATTTCAGAGCTGCTTATGAGCCTGGTTTTCTCCTATGAAACTGGCAAAAGTCATATGGCTCATCCCTTGGGCAAGCGATTTCAAGGAGTTATCGAGAGTGTTATAGCGCCACCACTCCAATGACTCTTTAATAAACTCCATATCCATCATTTTAACTGGGCAAAAGAAAGCTGTTGAACAAATGTATGCATTTATTACACCTGAATGATGCTTTCTTTCAGATTATGTCAGCGAGATCAGTAGTACATAACGCTCCATATGCAATTTACTTGATTGGCATGCCCCCCAGGTATAATTTTGACAGATATCACTGATTTGTATTGCATTGATGAAACTGCTTATCATTCACATCTATAAATACTGGAGCAGCATTCAGGGTGGGCCAGGTACCTCGCACAAGTTTCTTCACAGTAGAACGATGCGTAACCGACTGACTGGGATCTGAGATATAGGAAGATGTCAAAAGTTTGTATATGTGAACATCCGTGAAAAAATGTACAACTACACCATGCACAAATACTGCACTGGATGTGTGCGGGCAGATAATTTGTCAGGGTGGATATGTTACAGTTGGATTTGTGACATACTGTATGTATATTTAGTCATATTTGGGTGTATATAAAGATTGCTTGTGCATTGAAAATGTAGTATGGAAAGAAAATGTGATTCATGTTGTATAACAATTGTTATTTTGAGATTATTCTTTTGTTTAATTTCCAATTGATATTGTTTATGGTACACCGAACAAGAACAAGAACATACATGTGCACAGATGGTCTCAATAGCTCCTTTGAAAACAGGATGCAAAAAAAAGAATGTGGCAGCTTAGATAGTGCATGCAATGTAATTGCATAAAACTTGGCATACAATTAAATACAAACGGGTATGACAATGAAAAATAACTTCATATATGTGTGGGATTGATGATCACCTCAACGTTTATGTATGTAAAAGAAACAACAAATATATTCAGGTTTAAATGTTCTGGCATACAATTACTGCTCGGTCTGCAGAGGGCTATATTGCTCCATGCAGATCGCACTATCGAATCCAGGAGTACTTTTAGAGTAAATTAAAAGTTAATTCCCAGCACAACCTATTACTACCCTCTTCCAATGTTTTGTATTATTTGCTTGAGCAAAATGAAGAATCAAGCTGGTATCTCTCCAGCGTATTTATTTGTGTGTGGCACCGCGCGTTGTTCGGCAAGATGCCCCATTGTTTACGCTCCGTGTGTTTGGGAGGCCCTTTCAAGTGGAGCTCCGAGAAGCTGCCGACACGTCCAGTGAAAAAAATTCGAAAGTCACACCAAACAACACGCGGTGAAAATCCGCAAACACACAGGGAGAGCCATACAACAACAACCGTAAAAAACCTATACAGTTAGTGATAATTACCTCGATTTTATTAAGCGCATTTCATATTGAAGTATCGCAAAGTGCTGCACGTAAAAATAAAACTACACTCACAAATACCGACACTGTAAGTGAAATAGAACGCTGAAAATAACAGTAGCAATGATGACAGCGAATAATAATTGCAGAGTAATTCAATAAGACAACAAGATTATTATTATTATTATTTTGATTTAAAGCTTTCGTGACTGCAGTAATTCATATTCTTAGCATTTTCGGTAAAGTAACGTTGAAGGGAAACAATAAAATAATAAAATATTCAAAACAATAAAAATTCTCACGACGTTTCGACCATAAGGTGTGTCGGTTTGCATTAATTTATTTATTTTTAAACTGTTTATTTATTTATAAAAATACGTCAGCGCCACGCGCAGCGATTTGGCAGTTTATTTAGAAGGACTAGTCCATCTATGTTCTGAAAAGAGGAGGGAGGAGACGAAAAATTAATGTATGCTGTCTGAAAGCCACTGTAAGCGTGAACAATCAATTAAGACCTGAAATGGTTAATCAAATCTTTCCAATGATTGCTAAGCCAGACTCCATCTTCTCGGTTGAAATTGTCTCTGTGCTTGTATATGTGGATAGCCTCATGAACGAATCTCTCATGGTAGCCAGATGGCTTACAAAGAACCTCTGTCTTGGAAAAGTCAATGTCATGTGAGCCTACTGAATTATAACAATGATCTGCCACGGCCGAGGTGTTGGTCCTACCGTGCTACTATGTCGACCAAATGTAAGGACAACCTGATTTCCAAATTTAACCTCCTCTTCAACAAAAGACCGAACCCACACACCAAAAAGTTAGACGTTAACAAAGTCGTAATTAATCGCAGTAACAGTTTTATTTCCGATGGTCTGAAATCCGTTTTAGCTAAAGGTCTAAACTTTGCAGTCACACCTAAACACATACCAGTTAATGATATAATTGCCCAAGTAGACGTTGCTCTCAGGGGCCTGGGTCACATCGCTGCAGACGTAGCAAGATCTGAAATTGCTGCAACCCTCAAAAACACTAAGATGCCAGCTAGCAACCTCAGCAAAGATGAGCGTTTTGAACTATATAAATTAAAAAAGAGGAATGACATTGTAGTCCTTTCAGCTGACAAGGGCAATGCTACTGTCATCATGGATAAAATAGAATACAACAACAAAATTAAATAATTACTCGACAATGGTAGTTATACAAAAATAAAAAGAGATCCCACCAACAGCCTCGTCATGCAAACCAACAAAATAATTTCTGATTCAACCGCATTAATTGATCAATATAAACAGTTTTCGTTGAAACCTTCTGCTGCCAGGCCACCAAGATTATATGGCTTACCAAAAATACATAAAGTAGATACACCCCTTCGTCCCATCGTCTCTACTATCAACTCCCCCACCTACAAACTGGCTCGTTTTTTGTCTGAAATCCTGCGTCCTTTCACTGGAAAAAACACCTCTGAGGTACAAAATTCTACTCACCTGGTATCGACAATCAAGGGTATTTCCCTGTCCCCAGACGACCTGCTTGTCAGTTTTTATGTAGTTTCCTTATTCACCAAAGGTTCCTGTACTTGACACCATCGCAATCATTGAGGACTTGGTTCATCAAGGACTAAACACTGAAGTACCCCCCTTGGTGAGACACTGTTTAACCAATACATACTTCACTTGGAATGGAACTTTCTATGGGCTCCCCCCTATCTCCGGTTATAGCTAACATTTTCATGGAGAAATTTGAGACTGACGCCATCCAGACTGCCACTCTGCGCCCAACCTCATGGAAGAGGTACGTGGACGACACTTTTGTCATCTGGCCACATGGCCGGCCTGCTCTAGACTAATTCTTCGACCACATCAATTCCATACACCCAGCCATCAGATTTACCATGGAAGTCGAAAAAGATGGCAAGCTACCTTTTTTGGATGTCCTAATAAAAAAGAGACCTGATGGTTCAATGAGCCACTCTGTCTACAGGAAAGCTACCCATACGGATGCTTATCTGAAATCGGATTCCCACCACCATCCATCACTGAAGAATTCTCTCATCAATACTCTGTACCATAGAGCCCAATGCATATCCGACCAGGAACACATAGGCAGTTAACTCAAGCACATACACCAAGCTCTTAAGGCTAATGGTTATTCCGACTATACAATCCGCAAAGCTATCACTCAAACCATGAAGAAGGACCCTCTTGAGGTGCCTTTCAAAACCATCACTTTACCCTACATTGTGGGGATCACAAAAAAGATCTCCAAAATCTTGAATAAACACAAGATCCAGGTCCGTTTCAACACATTACATAAAATCCCTGATCTGGTTCCGTCTGTAAAAGATGTGATTCCGGACATAGAGTACCCTGGTGTCTACAAACTAAGTTGCCTCTGTGGTAGTAGTTACATTGGAGAAACCAAACGCCATGTCTCGGACCGCATTCGTGAACACAAAGCAGACCTTAAACACGGTAGGACCAACACCTCAGCCGTGGCAGATCATTGTTATAATTCAGTAGGCTCACATGACATTGACTTTCCAAGACGGAGGTTCTTTGTAAGCCATCTGGCTATCATGAGAGATTCGTTCATGAGGCTATCCACACTTACAAGCACAGAGACAATTTCAACCGAGAATATGGATTCTGGCTTAGCAATCATTCGAAATATTTGATTAACCATTTCAGGTCTTAATTGATTGGTCACGCTTACAGTGGCTTTCAGACAGCATACATTAATTTTTCGTCTCCCCCCTCCTCTTTTCTGAACATAGATGGACTAGTCCTTCTAAATAAACTGCCAAATTGCTGCGCGTGGCGCTGACGTTTTTTATAAATAAATACACCGTTTAAAAATAAATTAATGCAAACCGACACACCTTATGACGACCGTTTGTGTTATGGTCGAAACGTCGTGAGCATTTTTATTGTTTTATATATATTTTATTATTGTATTGTTTCCCTTTAACGTGACTTTACCGAAAAAGCTAAGAATATTATTTTTAAGTTACAGAGAAAGCCTGCAGTACAAATAGGTGAGTTTTAAACGTGATTTTAAAGGTGACACCGACTTGGATTCCCTAACGGACCGACGAAGGGAATTCCACAATTGCATTCTGCAAATCTTATCTTCTTATCTTATATAGATTAATTTAGCACCTTCTACCAGGGCGTTTTAGAACAATTATCCAATTGTACGTTAGATTATTATGGTTCAAATAAAGAGTGGGGTTATTATAAGTGATAGTGTACTGTTCGTGACAGCTTGGAGAACAGGTGGGAGTGGGTAAGGAGGGTTTGGGTTAAGGTTGCGTTAGGGGTTGGGGTAGTGATAGGTATAGGGGTGATGATAGGGATTGGGGTAGGGTTATAGGGGTTGGGGTAGGCTTAGTGAAAGGGGTGATGATAGGATTTGGGGTATGGTTAGGGCTAGTGATAGGGTTATGGGTAGTGATAGGGGTGATGCTAGGGTTTGGGCTAGTGATAGGGTTATGGGTAGTGATAGGGGTGATGATAGGGTTTGGGGTAGGGGTTTGGGTAGTGATAGGGGTTTTGGTATTGATAGGGGTGATGATAGGGGTTGGGGTAGGCCTGGTCATTGCTGGGGGTGGGGGCAGAGAGTAGCAGTAGGGTGGGCTAGGGAGAAGAGTTTTAAGGGAGGAACAGAATTTTGTTAGTGAAGATTATTGTTTCATGGTAAGTTATATGTTTTTAATAAAAAGTAATGGGATAAAAATATGAATTTTTGTAAACATTGGACAGTAACTGTAAAAGAGACATTACCTACGAATTCAGGTGGCTAGATCATATTTTTCAGTAAAAGTTTAGTAATTATCATATGTTAGTAACCTATATTAGTTTTTGTTAGCTTGCTTAGTTTCCTTGTACAGCTGTATCTGGAAATGAATGAGAGCAATACAATTTAGACTTATTAAATTTGGATTAAAATATCCTAATTTGGATCGACAATTAATTTGTTTAGATGCAGTGTTTCTTTGTCTCTTCCCTAGCACGGTTGGCTACGTACAGTGCGAAAGAAGTTCAACAAACTAATTTCTACCAACCAGAAGTGCACTACGCAATTATGTTTATATGCTATAAATGGGATAAATTGTTGTTAATCCAGAAAAAAGGGAAATTGACACGTATGAAAATAATATAACTAGCTCAACATTGTGACAATACAAATATATTCTATAATCAGGAGGTATTTTGTAATTACAGTAACCTTCACTATCATCAGCTGTCATAATCTATCTATTGCGGAAATAAGGGTTTTTTCCAAGCCATCGCCGTCTTTCACAGTCTCTTAATATAACAATCCTGATACCACATTCCTGCTTGATACAACAATATCTTGATACGACAATCTCTTGATACAACAATCCTGATACAACAATCCTGCTTGATACAACAACCCATCCATCTAGTTCCTGCACAATTAATATTTTCATCGCTCCATCTCTGCAATTCGTATATTCTCAGGCGTGTTCCTTATTTTGGCTTACATCCTGTCGTTAGTCTTGACCAATGATAAGTCCCACCCCCAGCCCGCCTAATTGTCTTTATCGTCAATTTGATCTCTCGAACTTGCTAATGTTCTGTCATCATAATATTGACCAAATACACAGCATCATAACATTCATGCAATCGCAGTGGCACTGAGATGTCATAAAGAAAGTAGCATTACACATACTATTTCCTGAAAGGAAACAACTATTGGATAGATAAAGGTGCAAATACCAACCAAGAAAAATATGGACAACAGATTTGTTGACGATATACTGTAGTCATTATATCAACCATTGAACCTTAATAACAGGAGACAAGAAAGAGTGAGACAAGAAAGAAGGCAGCAATGCAGGGATATACATAAATATGAACAAAATAAAAAAAACACAATTAAAGAAATCGGTCAGAGACACATATGGGGAAAAACAGCAGAGTATGTATACATGAGGCAGTTATTGAAGGCAAACTAGGATACATAAGTAAAATTATGGATTTTATCTTACAATTATAGATTTTTTCCAGAAATCTGGAAAAATCACTGTGACACCATCAATCAAAAGGTGGTTTGTTTCTTGCCAACTTTTCAATATAAATAGAGCACATGGGCAATCTTAAGGTGAGACCATTTTGTCTTCTCACATTATTGCTTATATTCTTTGGGTCTTTCGGTAAAGCCATGTAGATAGAAAAAATAATAAAATATAATGACGTTTCGATCGCAACACAAGCAATCATCATCAGTTGAAAAAATAGCAGGAGAGCTACTGAGGCAGGAAAAAAATGATAGCGGGTGCTCTGCTGAGGCAGGGTGTTATAAAGGTTTAAGATGGGTGTAGCCCAAGGGTCATAAGCGAAGTGGGCGGGGCTAGAGATGAAATTTGCATGTCAATGTAAGATCAGAGAGCTGAGCTCCTCCACGACGACGAAGCTGTGGAGATGGCCATTGTATTGTGAGAGATTAGCATGTCAATGTAAGAAAAACGAAGGAGAGGTGGCCATTGTATCATGAGATTAGCATGTCAATGTAGGAAAACCAAAAACCAACAGCACATCGAGGCCATTGAGCAACGGTGGCTGTGTTAGTGAGACATTTAGCCTGTTAATGTAACGACATTTAACCTATTAATGTAACTCAGAGTCGAAAATAACTGCTCACATCGGCAGGTAGGATGGAAACATCACAGCCAGTTTACTTTAACTGGTTATTAACGCACTTCCAATTATTGCTCAGTTCACACCCATATTCTCGGTTGAAATTGTTTCTGTGTTTATATATGTCTGGATGGCTTCATGAACGAATCTTTGCTGATAGCCAGTGGGTTTGCAGAGTACCTTCGTCTTGGAAAAATCAATTTCGTGTGTGCCCACAGCATTAACGCAATGATCAGCCACAGCTGAGGTATTGGTCCTACCGAGTGGGCGCTGCGACAGCCTCCGCAGCCCCCTGTGTGACAACTCCTGCCCTCTACCCGCACCGTCCTTTGATATGTGCTCTCTTCATGCTAATTTTTTGTCCGATTGTCTCTGAGCCCCAGCCCCACCGTCTCTGTCTATTTAAGGCGTCGTCACAGAGATGCAGCTTTACTTCTTCATTGTGTGCCTGTCTCTCCCCATATGTCTCTTTATGGTCTGTGTTCCATCACTCTCTTAAATTTCACACTTAACTTACAATTTAGCAATCTTTGAAATAGCGTAATCTATTAGACCATGCGTTAATTGTGTTTTAACCGACCGTCTGTGTTGCTTTATATAGTTTCCAAATTTTGCTAAACTCTGTTTGATTTAGTGTGCTCCGTCTCTCTCTGTGTCCCCTGGTGTGTCTATGTTAACTCCCTTTACTTAAGGTCTGTATATATATCTGCGGTTATGTGTTTCCTCTCTCTCTTAAATTTAGCTCTTCTGTACCTGATGATGATTGCTTGTGTTGCAATCGAAACGTCGTATGCTATTATATAATTTTTTTTATTATTTCTACGTGACTTTACCGAAAAAACCAAAGAGTGGTCCTACCGTGTTTCAGATCTGTCTTGTGTTCACGAACATGGTCCGAGACATGTCGCTTAGTTTCCCCAATGTAACTACTGCCAAAGACACAGCTTAGTTTGTAGACACCGGGGTATTGCATGTCAGGGATCACATCCTTCCCAGATGGGATCAGATCACGAATTTTATGTCCTGTGTTGAATCGAACCTGGATCTTGTGGTCGCTCATGATTTTGGAAATATTTTTGGTGACCCCTACTATGTATGGCAAGGCGATGGTTTTGATTGGGTCCTCAGATGGTTCTAGATTTGAAGCTTTCGTGACTGCAAGGATCCATACTCTTTGGTTCTATTTGGTAAAGTCACGTAAAAGTATTAAACAACAAAAAATGAAAATAAAAAATTAACGACGTTTCGGCCACAACACAAGTGGCCTTCATCAGGTGAAGGGACCAGACTGTCTCGAGGACAGCGCTGGAGTGAACACAGCCAACTCAGAACGCGACCTTTAAAATGGTTCTTTCCCAACGGTGGGGGTGATAGTGGGGGTGATAGTTTTACGAATTGTGTAGTCTGAATATCCATTCATCTTGACGGCTTGGTGTACGTGCTCCAGGTCACTGGCGAGGTGGTGATGGTCGGAAATGCAACGAGCTCTATGGTGTAGAGTTTTGATGAGGGAATTCTTCTGGGCTGGATGGTGGTGGGAGTCAGGTTTTAGGTAGGCATCCGTATGGGTGGCTTCCTGTAGACAGAGTGTCCAATTGAGCCATCTGGTCTCTTTTCAATTAAAACATTCAAGAATGGTAACTTGCCATCCTTTTCCACCTCCATGGTGAATTTGATTATTGCTCATAGTGCGAGTAAAATATGGACTTGAATTGTATCACACGTGAAAACAACATCATTTATAGTTCTCAAATGTAGAATATAATGTGAAATATACGATATAATTGTATAAGTGGAATTGAAGCTCTACATTTATCGTGTTTCTTTTCGCTGGTAAAATATTTGTCTAAAGGTCCTCAAGTTGAACGTTTTTAACAGAGAATAATCCTCTGGGTGCATACTTCATATGGCTAAATATTATTTGTTTTCTTTATGTTTACAACATCAGAGTGAAGCAATCAAAAGGTTGTATTCTTCTTGTGAATGCCTAACATTTTTACCTTTAGAAATGCATTTAAGCCAATTATAAAAGTGTATTGTGAGAGATGCACAAAAGTGCTACTTTTTATTATGAAGTGGTTCACAGATGCCGCACAATGCAATCACACTCGCCGGAGTATGGATCCACGAAATAATTAAAAAGTTCCGTTTTGCAAGAGAATTCCATAGGTAGGCACTGCATGAGTTACTGTTGAGTGGGGGTAATGCAGCTGGGGAGGGAAGAGGGAGTGGAGATAAAGGCACGAATGGACCAGAGCAGCACGGGCAGACATTAATTCAGCTGTCAAAGCCAGCTTTTATGGGCTCAGCATCCCAGTAACCCCTCCTCCCACATACAATTGGGAGAGGGATGGGTCCCCTTCAAGGATCACGAGCTCCTGCCCCCTGCTAGCCAGAGTGATGGTTATCCAATTCGGAATGCCATCAATGAGATCCGCTTAATGTCATACTGTTGGGATTTCAAAACTCCATCACAGTAATCATGCATGGCATTAACGGTCGTGAAATCGGCAGGGTGGCGTTTCAGTGTGCAGCTCGCTGGGGAGCAATACGAAGCAGAGTTATATTGAAAAGCACAGATGTGATTGTGCTTACAACTTGCGACTTCCTAAATCAACAAAAAGATTAAAACCCATTATAGTTCAACTTAACTTATAATAGTGCCAAAGAGCAAAATGCAATATATACGTACGAAGATTTTACAGCTTAAACAAGCGACATACAGCTGTAAAGTGAATTCATGTCAAATTCAATAAAAAAATATATTTATCATTTTAGTTTGCCAATGTGTTTAATGCAACCATTGCTCAATTATATTCAGAAATGCACTCAAACAGTCTGAGGATGCCATGCCACTAATGTCATGTTGATATTACACATTTGTTTTATTCATTTACAAGTTTACACAGTATTTATACGAATTCAACATGGATACAGCACTGATTGCAGTTTATCCAAGAACAATACTGAACTCAAAATAAATGGTGAAATAAAATATGAAATGGTTTGTCTTAGCACAACACACATGCATCATCTGCAGCATATACAATTTATTATGATGACCTCATATTTTGCTTCTTGAAAACAAAATAAATCTGAGTTATATTTTCCCTTTTTAAACTGAAAATCTGAAATCGGCTAAGAAAATGAACAATGACATCTGGGACTCAAGTTTTCTTAAAATATATATGGCCAGATTCTCACCTTAAAGCACAAATGTGGCCAAAGTTGTAATCCTGTTGTCATATCAGGAGTAGAGCACCCAGTTCCTACATTCCTGTACTTGGTAGAATTCAACGTAAACCAGTCATGTCGATTGATGATCCACCACTCACTAATTCATTCCAATCGCTCAGAGTCTCCTCCTTACCAGTATCCTATAGTTATTACGATGGTTACTTTTCCCACAAACTTTACTCATCGACCCCGCCACTCATGTTAAGGACTCTGTATACCATACTGAGCATTTGGACTCATCCCTACTGTGTTCAACCACCATACTTGTAGGTCAAACACTACTCTTTCTGATTGGTTCCTGCACAACCCAACTTTGGAATAAATCCCATCTTCTCCTTTCTCACATTTCGTATAATTACAAATGAAACAGCATTGGGGGCAGATTTCAAATCTCCCATGGATATGGCCTATTCCAAATCAGTCAGATAAGATCTGAACAAATGGAAACAGTTCCTGAGACACCCATGATGATATCTAACTGATCATTTAAGGTGTAATTTAAAGTATTTATGGTGTCAAAGGCTGAACTTAGATCCAGCAAAACAAGAATACTGGGTGAGCCAGTCAGCAGCGACGAAAAGGTCATTTGGCCACAGCTGTCTTTGAACCCAAACTGTAATGAATTCAGCAAGTCATGAGTGAACAGATGGTAGTTCAATTGCAAGGCAACGAGTTGTTTGAGGACCTTGGATAGGAAAGGTAGTTTCGCGATTTGGCGATAGATATTTGGAACCTCAGAGTCAAGGCCAGTTTTTTTTAGTAGGGAAGTGACAGCTTTAAGTTTGAATGTGGAAGGGACAATACCAGAGCCAAGAAATTGATTCAAAATGTTGGTGAAAAATGGGCAGAGTAAATGGATGTTTTGTTTATGAATTTTGTAGGGAAGGGATCGAACAAAAAGGGGATCAAGACTGAGCAACCAAATCAGAAATGGTGGTTTGGGACAACCTCGGACAATTCCGATAAAGGAATGTCCAGGAACAGTGGAGAAAATTCAGCATGGAGGCTGGGGGAGGCGATGAGACGAGCCAAAGTCAGATGTCGTAAATTTTAGTCTGAAAATAATTTTCGAAATGTCTTGTATTCATCTTTGGATTGGGAAGAGGATGGCTATGATTGTGTCTTTTACATTAGATCAATCGTAGCAACAAAAATGTGCCTTACATTGTGCTCAGTGAGATTCGAGAGCAAACCAGATATAGCCTACTGTAAAACATTTCTAAATGTGTAAACGGATGATAAGACCGGATTTCATCCAAGTCCTTCACCATGCCATCTAGAGGTAAGTACCCAAACTTACTGAGAGGAGTTTGTGTTCTTGCATTTGAAAATAGAGCTGGGGTGATAGTCTTGATTGCATGAAAATTGATTCGACGTCTTCTGATGAGATTAGGTGGAGGCAATTCGGCAGTGAAAAGCACAGCCAAAATGCTCAGAGAGGCTTCGGTCAACAGATTGCAGATCTAAATGCTATTCCCACAGGAAATGATGAGGCCAAATGTGTGGCCTCGGGTGTGAGTAGGGGTTTTTCACATGTTGAGTGAGAACCAAAGCAGTCTGACCGAGCCAAGAAGTCCCCAGACAAAGAACAATTCTGGGAATCAACATGGATATGAAAGTCACTCAGAATGAGCATCCTATAATCGGTTGGGCACAGCACTCTTGAGCACCTCAGCAGACTCCTGAAGGAACTGAGCGGTTGGCTTTGGGAAAAAATATACAGTAATACCCCAATTTACGTTTCTCCCTTTTTCATCGTTTTGTAAATGCGTCGTTACTTTATTAAAACCACTACCTGATTTGCATCGCCTCAACCCATACTTACATCGCTGACAGCATCATCCGTCCTTTCTCATATCCATCACCTCACAGCCTTTGCCTCCACTTACTCTGTATGTGGACTAATTTGCATTGTGAATAAAGAAATGCATTGTACTGTAGAGTACAATATAGTATTTACGTACAGCATTTTGGTGATTTTTTTATAATGTACAATACTGTACTTATCTTATTTACCCTGTATAATTTGCTTTAAGGTTGACTGCTGCATACTAGTGTTGAGTACAGTATTTTAGTATTTGTTTGTAATTCCATGTAACGTTGTGGGTACATCTAGGTTGAAGATCTAAACAAAGACAATTGAGGTAATTTCCCTCCACTGTCTTTGTTTAGCTCGCGTGGAGTGCAGACTGCAGATGATTTGATCTACGTCGTTTCGATATTCATCGCCTCTTTCAGGAATGCATCCCCGACGTAAACCGGAATATTACTTGTACCCGAAACAGAAGTCAGGGACGGATACTTCTCCATTCCAAAGCAAAGCGACTCAAATGCTTGGAAGGCAGGGATGGTCACTGATGGCAGACTGGCAGACTTAGGATAATTGCCTGTCAGTGGTGCGTGGTTTATTTAAAAAAAAGTATTTCTTTCAAAGCGAATGGTCTGGTTCAACAAGAAAAAGTCAGACTGATGAAGCCAGGTCTCAGTCAGGAACATGAAACTGAGGTACCAATCGACCATGAAATCGCTCAACAAATGAAGGATTATTGTTCAAAGAAAAGCAAGTTGAAAAGAGGGAACTTGACTAAGTCATTTCCCTTGTCGCTCAGAAAATCGGATGGTAATGGGATAATGACCTACGGTATACCAATGGGTGCAGCAGGGTGGTTCAAGTTAACTCCAGATTATCTGACAGGTGGACAATGAGTGTGTTATAGAATCATGGGGATAAGATTGTCGAATCTGGTAACGGGGAGAGAATGGCCTGAGCCACGGTGAATGGAAGGTGGGTGAGGAATAATTATCAGGGGCTCATAGGGATTGGTTTGGATGGAAGTGATGATATGTTGGAGATTGATGAAGACCTCAATCAATGATAAGAGATATTTAACGTCCACTGTTAAGCAGACTATGGATTTTTTATTGGTTAACATATCGAGTAATAATTCTAGCTGCCACTGAATTCAAACCACTAAGCTCTGCAAAAAGCGTCGATTGCCCTACTGCACGAGATTACAAATTTTGCTAAACCCTGTTTGATTTAGTGTGCTCCCACGTTTCTCTCTCTCTGCATCCCCTGTTGTATCTGTGTCTGTATATATATCTGCGGTTATGTGTCTCCTCTCTCTCGTAAATTTAGCTCTTCTGTACCTGATGATGATTGCTTGTGCTGCAATCGAAACGTCGTACACTATTATGTAATTTTATTATTTCTTATTTCTACGTGACTTTACCGATAAAAAAACAAAGAATAATTACAGGGTTAGTACACTGTGCTCTGAACCTGGTGACCCGAGTTTGAATCCCGGTCAGGGTTAATATCAGTATCGAGTGATGTTTGAACGATTTTTGGGTCCTTACTTTACCGTGTCGAGACCAGCAAGGGAAAATGTGGGAAAACATTCCCTATAACTCATGTGGCATGAGACCTTCATCTAGCAATGGATTAACAATGGGTTGAAATCATCAGAAGTCATCAGATCGTGTGTTATTAGTGTGACAATACAATTTTGATATTAAGACATAACTCCAACTTTCTCTCATCATAGGTTAATCTCATCGTTGTGATCTCTGTCTGCCTTCAATAATTGTCTTGGCCATACATACTTGTATGTGTTTTCCGGTTGTGTCCTAACATATATTTCAATTTGTAAAGCGAACATGTTGCTGAAATTGCATAGTTTATATGAGCGGCTAAATAAGTTAAATGTTTCGTTGGATAAAGCTGAAATAATCTTTGCAGTTTTCAATAAAGTTGTTACCTATAGCAAATGTAGGGCCAATCCCAAGGGAATGTTTACAAGAAATAAAATAAATTATACGGAAATTATGCAATATGAATTCTGGAGGCCAATACGAGTTTAATCATAAGAGTTATTTATATGCATGCATGGGATGATAATGAGAAACATTATTTGGGTGTTTCGATAAGTTCAAAGAAAATAACAAAAAAACTACGACGTTTCGATCGCAACACAAGCGGTCGTCATCAGGTCGTCACCAGGACGACTGCTTGTGTTTCGACCGAAACGGCGTAGTTTTTTGTTATTTTCTTTGAACCTATCTACGTGAATTTACCGAAAGACCCAAATAATATGAATTCCTGCAGTCACGAAAGCTTTGAGTGAATGAGAAATATATTTTAAATACCCAGTCAAATAAAAAAAAATCAGTTAAAGAGATGGAAATGCTTCCGTTGTTTTATACAGCATTGTCTTGAAAAGATTCCCTCTCGAAAGACACATCTATGCATTCAAATTCTACAGTTAAATTAAACTGCTCATTACAAATATACTACTAAAAAAGATGTTTCATTGATCGAGTTAAAAACACATGAAACACTTGAAATGTGAATTGGTTAATACTTGCACTACCTTCAAAGAATTAAAATCATTTAGAATTACCAACATGCTTTGAAAAAATGTAGCTCATGTCCTTATGGCCCTACCAGCACCTGGAAGCATTTAATCGCAAAAAAAATAATGATACTGCATTGTATAAATACCCAATAGGACATCATCAGCAGGCTAGGAAAGGTATTTCAATGCTCAGTTCTATACATAATAACATTCATTCATATTGTTTTAAGTCCACATATTCTGAAAAAAAATCAGTGATTTGGTAAGTGAGCATTACATGCACACGAATGAAAATAACAATAATTTGTCAAGCTAACATGTTGCTGAAATTGCATATGAGTTGGATAAAGCTGAAAGATAAAAACAACGTTTAAAGTGACTAAAGTTATAAAACTCACCAAATAAATTACACTTCAACTTTAAAACACAATACAAGAAAGACAAAGCTAAACCAAAAACTAAAGTAGCAAACTAAAAGCCTGATTTTCTGCATAACATAGATTAAACAAACACATCAACAGCAAGAAAATGTTATCATTCCAGGCCACACATATTGCTATAAAATGTAATTTCCAGAAGTTATTGTGCAGCATAGAAGGAAATCCCTGTTGAAACTTGAATGAGACAGCACTATAATTTCAGGCACAATCTACGTCTCGATTTGACACTTGTCACTGCTCCCAATTTCCTCAGTAATAGATGACGTGTGCTCAGTATTGTGTCCCATAACAAGCATGTTCTTATCAGTATGCTCTGAGTTACACATTTATTACTTCCACAACGTGGCCTTCCTATTTTTATCAAATATTTGTAAGTCTGATTTTATTTGGTGTTGTCCTAATCAAAATAACAAGCTATTCCATTTGTAAAAAAAAAAAAACTAATTCCAGGATGAAATTGTATCTGCAGCATCACTCTGTTGTTAAAAGAGTCCGCGTCTGTTTTTTGACAATTTAAACAGTTTTTCCTCATACCGTAGCAGTTTTTATCTAGCACCGGGGGTACGCTACGTGAATAATATGTTACTCACATTGCCACTCAACTTGTAACGTTTTTGCAATTACAAGTCAATCCTAATGTTTCTAAAGTGTGCCCAACAGGGTAAGCTATTCAGAATATGCAGGGCACAGTAAGCCTTAATGCATTATATCCAATTCCCATTCATCTGAGAATATGCATAATTTGGTTTGCATAACAGCAGGCTTTCATATCTAGATTTTCTGGAATTTTTTAAAACTTATAAATAGATTTATTCATGGCTGCATATAGCTTCAAACTGTGTTATGTATATATGGTGAAATGTTGCATTCTTTGTTTTGAATTACTGAACAGTTAGATGAACCATAATACATCTGGAAAGTCATTTTAACGGCCTTGTATTGTGAATTGGATTCTGTCCATCAGGGGTCTATTTTTTTAAATAGGAATGGGATATTAAATGTGATATTTAAAAATATATGCACTACCACACTTTCTCCTTATTTTTTCAATTTAGCTAGTGCGCCATTCAGAAGGGGCTTTCAGGATACATTGGAGTCACCGACCCAGACTTAGCAGCATGATGATGTATTGCAAAGAATACCTATAACTGAAAGTTAAAATTAAAGCTAGTATACAGCAGTGGATTGACAAAGGGCTGTAAATTACTTGTATTATTAATATGATGATTTTTTTTTACCATCTTTGCTATCATTGGCTTTGGGTAAGCAAATGGAGTTCATGCTCTTCCCAATCAAGCAAGCAATTATACGATGTGTTGTGATTCAGGATTGCCATTCAATTTCAAGAATATTACTATTTTCTTAAGATAGTGTGGTGAACAGCGGCCTACTGGCTGCAGGAATCACATGATTCTATTGCATACAACATATATGCCTATGTCGGCTGTTATTTCAGACTCTCTGTTTCTCTCTCTCTCTCTATGCATCTCTCTAAGATTTCTCATGCTCACATGTCCTTTGCATTGCACTCTCATGCCTTTGGATTGCACTCTCATGCTCACATGTCCTTTGGATTGAACTCTCATGCTCACATGTCCTTTGGGTTGCACTCTCTCTTGCCTCGTGGAGGCCATTCTTCGATCTTACATTAACATGCTAATATCTCACATTAACATAGCCACTTCCGTGCCCTCGTCAAGGAGGGCACTCTCCGTTTTTACAGTTAAATGCTAATTTCTCACATTAACATCACTGCCCCACCCACTTCTTTATGACCCTTGGGCTACAACCATTTCAAACCTTTTAAAACAGTCTGCCTCAGCAGCAGATCATGCTTTCACAACTGATGACGGACGCTTGTGTTGCGCCCGAAACGTCGTGATTTATTTTGTTTGATGCCTACGTGACTTTACCGAATGAACCAAAGAGTAGAGAAGGTTATTCATTGCAAATCTATTCCGTGGCTCAAGTAGGCACGACAAATTTAAATATCTCAGATATGCCCAAATCTACTCTGCACTTTTCCAAAGCTGGCATTGAGAAAAATCGCATCCCAACCATTTGTGATATACGTTCTCATAGTTTCTTACCCATTAAAACAAATGCGTATCATGGAAAAAAAATATTAGAACATATATTGTCTATTACCCAACAATCTTGTCAGCAACGCAAAGGGATCAATCAATGGGAAATTTAACATCCTCCCTATCTCCTTGAATACTTTAGGGTGACCGATCAAGAAGAAGCAATCTTTTGATTTAAAGCTTTCATGACTGCAGTGATTCATATTCTTGGTTCTTTCGGTAAAGTCACGTTGAAGGGAAACAATAAAATAATAAAATATATATAAAACAATAAAATTCTCACGACGTTTCGACTGTAACACAAACAGTCATCATCAGGTGTGAAAACCAACGGCAAGTACATTTGAACGAAGTGGCGGTTTGTATTTATTTATTTTTAAACGTTTGCACCACAGATAGCGATTTGACAGTTTGTTTAGAAGGACGAGTCTATCTATGTTCGGAAAAGAGGAAGGGGGGAGACGAAAAATGTATGTATGCTGTCTGAAAGCCACTGTAAGCATGAACAATCAATTAAGACCCAGAATGGTTTATCAAATCCTTCCAATGATTGCTAAGCCAGAATCCATCTTCTCAGTTGAAATTGTTTCTGTGTTTGTATATGTGGATAGCCTCATGAACGAATCTCTCATGGTAGCCAGATGGCTTGCAAAAAACCTCTGTCTTGGAGAAGTCAATGTCATGTGAGCCTACTGAATTATAACAGTGATCTGCCACGGCCGAGGTGTTGGTCCTACTGTGTTTAAGGTCTGCTTTGTGTTCACGAATGAGGTCCGAGACATGTCGTTTGGTTTCTCCAATGTAACTACTACCACAGAGGCAACTTAGTTTGTAGACACCAGGGTACTGTATGTCTGGAATGACATCTTTTACAGACGGAAACAGATCACGGATTTTATGTAATGTGTTGAAACGGACCTAGTTCTTGTGTTTATTCAAGATTTTGGAGATCTTTTTTTGTGATCCCCGCAATGTAGAGTAAAGTGATGGTTTTGAAAGGCTCCTCAAGAGGGTCCTTCTTCATGGTTTGAGTGATAGCTTTGCGGATTGTATAGTCGGAGTAACCATTAGCCTTAAGAGCTTGGTGTACGTGCTTGAGTTCACTGCCTATGTGTCCCTGGTCGGATATGCATTGGGCTCTATGGTGCAGAGTCTTGATGAGAGAATTCTTCTGTGATGGATGGTGGTGGGAATCCGGTTTCAGATAAGCATCCGTATGGGTAGCTTTCCTATAGACAGAGTGGCTCATTGAACCATCAGGTCTTTTTTATTAGGACATCCAAAAAAGGTAGCTTGCCATCTTTTTCGACTTCCATGGTAAATCTGATGGCTGGGTGTATGGAATTGATGTGGTCGAAGAATTGGACTAGAGCAGGCAGGACATGTGGCCAGATGACAAAAGTGTCATCCATGTACCTCTTCCATAAGGTTGGGCGCAGAGTGGCAATCCGGATGGCGTCAGTCTCAAATTTCTCCATGAAAATATTGGCTATAACCGGATAAGGGAGGAGCCCATTGGGGTGCCCTCAGTTTGTTTGGAGAAAGTTCCATTCCAAGTGAAGTATGTATTGGTTAAGCAGTGTCTCACCAGGGGGGGGGGGGGGTACCTCAGTGTTTAATCCTTGATGAACCAAGTCTTCAATGATTGCGATAGTGTCAGGTACAGGAACTTTGGTGAAAAAGGAAACTACATAAAAACTGACAAGCAGGTCGTCTGGGGACAGGGAAATACCCTTGATTGTCGATACCAGGTGAGTAGAATTTTGTACCGCAGAGGTGTTTTTTCCAGTGAAAGGCCGCAGGATTTCAGACAGAAAACGAGCCAGTTTGTAGGTGGGGGAGTTGATAGTAGAGACTATGGGACGAAGGGGTGTATCTACTTTATGTATTTTTGGTAAGCCATATAATCTTGGTGGCCTGGCTGCAGAAGGTTTCAACGAAAACTGTTTAGATTGATCAATTAATGCGGTTGAATCAGAAATTATTTTGTTGGTTTGTGTGACGAGGCTGTTGGTGGGATCTCTTTTTATTTTTGTATAGCTGCCATCGTCAAGTAATTATTTAATTTTGCTGTTATATTCTATTTTATCCATGATGACAGTAGCATTCGCCTTGTCGGCTGAGAGGATTAAAATGTCATCCCTCTTTTTTAATTTATGCACTCTCTCTTGCCTTATACACGGTAGGACCAACACCTCGGCCGTGGCAGATCACTGTTATAATTTAGTAGGCTCACATGACATTGACTTCTCCAATACAGAGGTTCTTTGCAAGCCATCTGGCTACCATGAAAGATTCTTGGATAAGACAGAGGTTCTTTGCAAGCCATCTGGCTACCATGAAAGATTCGTTCATGAGGCTATCCACATATACAAACACAGAGACAATTTCAACCGAGAAGATGGATTCTGGCTTAGCAATCATTCGAAGGATTTGATAAACCATTTCGGGTCTTAATTGATTGTTCACGCTTACGATGGCTTTCAGACACCATCCATGAATTTTTCGTCTCCCCCCTCCTCTTTTCCGAACATAGATAGACTCGTCCTTCTAAACAAACTGTCAAATCACTATCCGTGGTGCTAACGTTTAAAAATAAATAAATACAAACCGCCACTTCTTTCAAATGTTCTTGCCGTTGGTTTTCACACCTGATGATGACTGTTTGTGTTACAGTCGAAACGTCGTGATAATTTTTTTGGTTTATATATATTTTATTATTTTATTGTTTCCCTTCAACGTGACTTTACCGAAAGAACCAATAATAAGAAGCAATCTGTCAACTAAGCTCATTCGCTTTGCAGTTCATAACCCTGGTGTGGATGACTGGTGGACAGGTGAAGCCCCATCCATGACAGCAAACAGATAGGCCTCTGCCGTCAGATGGTCCCACCTTGGGAACTCTAGTGGGTGTAAGCCACCAACACCGACACATTATCCAACGCCAGGTGAAACTTAGCTCCCCTCAGAAACACCTGAAGAGCTTGAAGAACTAGCTGAATCGTCGACAGCTCCAATAATACCAGAACTCACTCCCTTCCCCACCACCCCCCCCCCCCCCCCCCCCATTTAACGAGGCATTGGTAGATACGATGAGGAATAGCAGAGACGATGTATACTATGAGAAAATATAATAGTTAAACTATATAGAGTGCATGAGATAGATATTACTGATTTATACATTTACTTTAAAAAAAGATGCTTTTGAAATGGGGTTTGGTCTGCTAGAATGTGTCCTGAATAAAAAGGAACACTTTTGGTGTGCTTTACACAATCATTTTAAACCAAGATATATCAATCAGAATCTAATCAGAGGGTTTGGCAGCTGTTCTTGACCTATTTGAGGAAGAGCACTGCACTTGATTGAGCGCATCTGACGTTTGCAACACAGCGTGCTTGCCCAAGTGCCTTTAACAACCACAACTGCACGTGCTTCATGTTGTTTTTGAACCTACTGAGCATGACCTCACCGTTTTTTTCAAGATATGAAGAATATTTTGATGTTTTTAACAGACTGACTACTGCTTACTTTTGCAACAGTTGCCCAAAGTGATGTTGGGTATTTGCACACAAATCCATATTTCATAATTCCTCAACGCTTTTAACACTATTGTAATGTGTTGAAAAAGATGTACAACATCCTCGTTGATTTAAATTCAAAATAATGCACCGAAACAAATCGAAATAATTTAGGTTAATAAATTTCACACCTTTGAAGAACTATGGTTTATGAGAGGCAGGTTTATGATGATGATTCATTAGCTGCCTCAACGACGGGTGGTAACTGCTCATTTTGGCTACAGTAGTTACGACCATAAGATTAGAAACATGACAACTTAATTTTCCAGTTTTTAATCTAATTCTCAGCCGATAACTTGTATAGCAAATTACGCAATATATTTCAACACAAAATAAGTGATTAATGATGCATGGCAAGATGTGTTTATGAACTATCCTGCATTTAGATCATTAAATATTGTTACATTTGTAGTGAGTTCAACTGAGTTGCAGACGTAGACTTGGAGGCAACACATTTATTTAACTCCAACACACGGGGTAACATCCCCTTAACAGAATAGCAACCTATGGTGGTGAAGACCAGGCTAACTACACTAGTTACAACGTAACTAGCTACTACGGACCAGGACCAACAACTCGGGTCCAGTTCCAAGTGTTGGAGACTCGTTGAACGGAGAACATAGAACATAGAACGTAGACGAAGTTTTCTTCCAGGATGAACAATAACGCCGGTCCCTCTGGGGACCTCGCTTATATTCTCTGCAGCATGTGTGGCTCCACGCTTGGCCACGACCACCTTCCAGAATCCTCGGGCAGGATCTGGATCCTAACCAAGTGACCCCCCTTCGCCCACTTGGGGTTCCTTTGTAGACTAAACTGGTCACGTGTCCTCTCGGGTCAACCAGAGTAAGCTCATCCTACGGCCGGCACTCCCACACCCTGTCCTGTAGGGTTGGCACTGCACGCCAAGCGTGGTACCATCTAGTGCTATCAATCAGTCCTCACCGGGCCCCTCTAGGGCCAGTACTTCACCCACACCATAGTGGCATCCGCAATGTCGTGACACCGAACGCCGTGCCTCTCTAGGGCCGGCACTGCACAGTGACATCGCGCGATGTCACTACACATTTACAACATTAAATTAAGAAAGGACCTGCTGACTTTGCTGTCGAAAGGTATTAATTTGGCTAAGCACCGGTCTTCCAGAAAGTAATATACAATATTACATTGACCTACAGATATTCAGCAGTCTATGCCAGAATATCAATGAACCACAATATTTCACATTTAGAAATCAAATGCATAAACCATTACATTCCACTTTTTGAGTATGGTTACATATCCACCATAAACTAAATGGGCTTACCAAGATGAACGTATAAAGGGGATAAGCAGCAGGACTAAAAGGAAAGTTTCCCTTTCTATTTACTTCCTAAACTCAATATTTTAAGCTCAGCAATTACCATTCAGCGTGAGCTTCATGCACGAACATTATAATGTGTTTATGGCAGTTATATTTAATGAGTTAAAAGGAAAGTTAAGGTGAGCATACTTGGCATCGTCCTAGCTGTGCATGAGAACAACATAAATAAAACATTCGCAATGTGTGTATACCAGGTGACTGCATCTTGAGATGCCTCGAGAGAGGCTTAAAGGTCGCGATCTGAGCGTGGCTTTGTTCGCTCCAGCGCTGTCCTCCAGACAGTCTCGTCCCTTCACCTGATGAAGGCCGCTTGTGTTGTGGCCGAAACGTCGTGAGAATTTTATTGTGTTATTTTATTTTATCAATTTATTATTTTATTCTCATTCTACATGACTTAACCGAAATAACCAAAGAAGAATTACCCCATGCTTTTAATCGCAATACCCAGGTGACCTCATGCTGAAAGCTGATCCTTTCACAGGAGGTGTCCCCCATTCAAATGAAACATACTGAAGTGGCCAGGTGGCTCTGAGGTCAGAGCGTTGAGGCTACGCTGCTTAAGTCCTGGGTTTGAATCGGATGTGGTCACCCACCCATTATTTGACGCGGTTGTCAAGTCTAGAAGCAATTTGATGGTCTCCGCCTGGTCACCAATGTCTCTACAAAACAAAATCATGTAGTTATATCTTGCACTTAATTTGGCTAAAATTGCACCTCTTAGAATTAAATTAATTCCTTTAAATGTCACCTGAAAATCTAATAGAATGTATTGTTTAAGCATAAAAAGGTAATTTGAACAGTTTTTGGGGGGGAAAGTTCCATTCAATATATTTTGCGCAGCCATTTTCCAACACCTGGGGTGCACTACTCTATCATTTAGACATATATTTGTCTTATGACATGACGCTGATATCTGAATTGGAACACATTTGGGAAAGAAATAAACAATAAAAGCTTAATAGGCTCAGTCTTGAAATACAAAAACATTAAATAGATTCTAGAGGCTCTCAAGCTGAAATAAGACATCATTGTCACGTTTATACATATATTCCAAATTGGTATAATTTCTGAAAGGAATTAGCATGACTGTCAAAAATAAATTATTACGTTGAAAAGTTGACATGCTTTTACGCTGCTATCCATTTACAGAAAACTCCAATAAGGAGATATAAACGTTAATTCGTTCAATTAGTTGATAAATAAATAATTCCTCCCTGGCTGATAGTCATGATTAATCCAAATATTTTCCATTTTAACTATCTAAATTGCCATGTGCGTGCTTAGGTCAAGGAATAATAATGTTTTCACATTATTTTTTCTTAATAATGGTTTCATTACAAAATTGTAATTTCACAAAAGCTCATGAAATTGTCATGAAACACAATGGTGTCCTTAATATGCTACGAGAATTAAAAAAAACTAATTTGAAAATTTTGGTGAAATAAACACAATATTACTTGGTGGCTTAAAAAAACACATTTAATAGCTCGGGAAATTTGAATTAAAATTATTAAAAAATTTACTCTGACCTCTATCAAACTAGGTACCATCTGTGCATTCTTTGACAGAACGTCGTGTTTCACAATATTGTACATGGTAAAATAATTGTCTCAGCTACTCTTTAATATATTGAGCTGCCTTTACGAGCAATTCTGGAAAGACATTATATAATGTTATCAATCTAGATTCGAAGCTTTCGTGACTGCAGGAATTACTCTTTGGTTCTTTCGGTAAAGTCACGTAGAAAGAAAATAAATTAAATAATAATAGAATACGACGTTTCGATTGCAACACAAGCAACCATCATCAGGTGAGAATGAATGAGAAAACAAACATCGTAAACTTAGAAATATAATGCAATACAACGCATAGAGTCAGCTAACACAAGTCAACACCCTACCTGGTTTATTACATTCTTCCAAAAATTGCTAAAATTGAGAGAGACAAAACAGACACGGAGACACAGATACACAAGCAGAGACAGACACACACATAGCAAACAGAAAGACAACACCTCTGTGTCGAGGCCTTAAATGGAGAGAGAGAGGAGGGGGGGGGGCAGAGAGAGAGGGGGGGAGGATTGGGGTAGAGGACAATGAGATAAATTTTGATGTAAAGCTTTCGGACTGCAGGGATTCATACCCTTGGTTCTTTCGGTAAAGTCACGTAGAAGGGAAACAATAAAATAATAAAAATATAAAACAATACAATTATCACGACGTTTCGACTGCAACATAAGCAATCATCATCAGGTGTGAAAACCACAGCAAGAAAATTTCAAATTTTCTTGTTGCAGTCGAAACGTTGTGAGAATTTAATTGTTTTATATTTTTATTATATAATTGTTTCCGTTCTACGTGACTTTACCGAAAGAACCAAGAATAACAATGAGAGAGTTTTGTGGAATTCCTGCCCATAGCGACCGGAGGAGAGACAATGGACTTGTAAACAAACAAGCACGGCAAAATTTAGAGAGAGAAATGGGAAGTTTGAGAAGACAAATTTAGTAAAATTAGGAAGTGTAATGCAATGCAACACAGAGAGTCGGTTAACACGCATTTAACACAGAGAACCACGGCAAAATTTAGAGAGAGAAATAGGAAGTTTGAGAACACAAACTTAGTAAAATTAGTAAATGTAATGCAATGCAACACAGCGTCGGTTAACACACAGTTAACGCATAACCTGGTTGATTACATTCTCCCAAAGATTGCTAAATTAGAAGTTAAGTGTGAGTTGTGAGGAAAGCCTCCCCGTAGAGGTGGTTCAAACTAGATTTGAAGCTTTTGTGACTGCAGTAATTACTCTTTGGTTCTTTCAGTAAAGTCACATAGAAATAAAATAAATTAAATAAGAATAGAATACGACGCTTCGATTGCAACACAAGCAACCATCATCAGGTAGGAATGAATGAAAAAACAAACATAGTAAACTTTTGAATATAATGCAGTAGAACGCAGAGAGTCAGCTAACACAACAGTCAACACCCTACCAGGTTGATTACGTTCATCCAAATATTTATAAATATGAGAGAGACAAAACACAGACAAAGAGACACATAGACAGACACATAAGCAGAGAGAGACACACACAAAGACAGAGAAAGACACACATAGACAAACAGAAAGACAACACCTCTGTGTCGAGGCCTTAAATAAAGAGGGGGGGGGGGTGGAGCAGACAGAGAGGATGGGAATTGGGGTAGAGAACAATGAGAGAGTTGTGTGGAATTCCTGCCCATAGCAGCCAGAGGAGAGACAATGGACTTGTAAACAAACAAGCACGGCAAAATTTATAGAGAGAAATGGCCAGAACCACACATCACAAAACTGGTCGTTAACAAAATCGTTATTAATCAGAGTAACATCCCGATCTCGGACAATCTAAAAACGGTACTGATTAAAGGGCTAAATTTCGCTGTCACCCCTAAACATATAACAGTAGAGGATATCATCTCTCAGGTCGATGTAGCCCTCAAAGGCATAGGACACATCCAAGCAGACGTTGCGAGAGCTGAAATAGCCACTATTCTTAAGAATTCTAAGAAACCCATTAGCAACATTAGCAAAAACGAACGCTCTGAACTCGCGAATTTAAAAAAGAGGGATGATATAGTCATCCTCTCGGTCGACATGGACAATGCCACTGTCATTATGGATAAAAACTCATACAACAACAAAATCCAGGACCTACTCAATGACGGGAGTTACTCAAAAATTAAAAGTGATCCTACTAACAGCCTAACGATACAAACCAACAAGATCATCACTAGTTCGACTTCCCTAATCGAACCAACCAAACGTCCCTCCCAAAAACCCACGGCTGCAAGACCTCCCAGATTCTATGGTCTTCCCAAGATCCATAAAGAAGATACCCCACTACTACCCATTGTGTTCACGATCAACTCCCCTACCTACAAGCTCGCCCGTTTTTTTTTTATCGGATACTCTGCTTCCCTTCACTGGCAAGACCACCTCAGTAGTACTTAACTTAACCCAATTGGTTTCTATGGGCAAGGACACTGTACTATCTCCTGACGATATCCTCATCAGCTTTGATGTGGTGTCTCTGTTCACCAAGGTCCCAGTGCCTGCCACCATAACAATAATTGAAGATTTGGTCCAACATGGACTGAACCCTGATGTGCCTGCGCTGGTTAGGCACTGCCTCCCCAACACTTACTTTACCTGGAATGGTACCTTCTACAAACAAAATGAGGGTACCCCTATGGGTTCCATCTTGTCAACAGTGATAGCCAATGTTTTCATGGAGAAATTTTGAATCAGACGCCATCCAGACATCCACCCTTCGTCCTTCCCTGTAGAAGAGATATGTGGATGACACTTTCGTCATTTGGTCACATGGCCTCCCAGCTTTGAACCATTTCCTAGACCACATAAATTCCAGACACCCGTCCATCAAATTCACCATGGAAGTGGAGAAAGATGGCAAGCTGCCATTATTAGATGTTTTGTTTGAGAGGACTGATGGCTCTTTGGGACATTCTGTTTACAGGAAGTCCACCCACACAGATTCATACTTGAAGCCTGATTCCCACCACCACCCGGCTCAAAAGAATTCTCTCATCAAAACATTGTACCATATGGCTCATTGCATTTCTGACCTACACCACCTGGCCAGTGAATTAAAACATGTACATCTGGCCCTCAAGATGAACGGATACTCTGACCGTACTATCCGCCAAGCTGTTTCTCCCACCATACAGAAACAACCACCTGATACTCTGATCAAAACCATCACACTGCCATACATAGCAGGCATTACCAAAAAGATTTCCAAAATTCTAAACAAACACAAGATCCAGGTCCGGTTCAATACAGTACACAAAATCCGTGATCTGATCCCATCTGTAAAGGATGTCATTCCTGACTTACAGTACCCCGGTGTTTACAAATTGAGTTGTACCTGTGGTGACTGCTATATCGGGGAGACGAAACGATATATTTCTGACCAAATTCGCGAGCAAAAATCTGATTTGAAACACGGCAGAACGAATTCTTCGGCCGTGGCTGATCATTGTTTCAACACAGCGGGTTCTCATGACATTATTTTCTCCGATACCAAAGTACTATGCAAACCTCCCGATTATTACCAAAGATTTGTCCATGAAGCCATCCAGATATACAAACATAGACACAACTTCAACCAAGAGGATGGTTTTAAATTGAGCAACTTTTGGAAAGATGTCATCAACCAAGTCAAACTTTAGCTGGCTTATAATTATACAGCCATTTCCATTTTTACCAGGATTGTACTCGCTCTCGTGCAGCACGCCATCACCCTCCCCGAACCCCCTGCAGCATAACAAAAGGTGGTTTTACGTGCAAGTACACCACCGCCTCCCCCAGAACCCCCTGCAGAATAACAAAAGGCGGCTTAACTTAGACCCCCCTCCCCACCCACGTCCCTTCCTGGCTCCTCCACCCCCTTAACCTGTATATAATATCGTGTGTCCCAGAGCTGTTCACTTGATACAGCTAATTTTGCTGTGTCTGTTCCACCTGAAGACGGAAGCTTGTGTTGCCTCCAAAACGTCGTGATTTAATTTAGTTGTTTTCATTTATTTTATTTTACCTACGTGACTTTACTGAAAAAAACAAAAAGTATGAATCTTTGCAGTCACGAAAGCTTCAAATCTAGAAGAGAAATAGGAAGTATGAGAAAACAAATTTAGTAAAATTTGGAAGTGTAATGCAAAGCAACACAGAGAGTCGGTTAACACACAGTTAACACGTAGCCTGGTTGATTACGTTCTCCCAAAGACTGCTAAATTAGAAGGTAAGTGTGAGTTGTGAGGAAATCCTCCACTTAGAAGTGGTTCAAACTAGATTCGAAGCTTTTGTGACTGCAGGAATTACTCTTTGGTTATTTTGGTAAAGTCACGTAGAAAGAAAATAAATGTAATAATAATAGAATACGACGTTTCGATTGCAACACAAGCAACCATCATCAGGTAAGAATGAATGAGAAAACAAACATAGTAAACTTAGAAATATAATGCAATACAACACAGAGAGTCAGCTAACACAACAGTCAATACCCTACCTGGTTGATTACGTTCCTTCAAATATTGCTACATTTGAGAGAGAAACAAAACACAGACACGGAGACACATAGAGAGACACACAAGCAAAGAGAGACACACACAGGGACACACAGAGAGAGACACACATATAGACAAACAGAAAGACAATGCCTCTGTGTCGAGGCCTTAAATAAAGTGGTACCCCAGAGATTGAACCTAATTCGTTCCAGAAGGCCATTCGAACACCGATTTGTTCGAACACCAAATTAATTTTCCCCATAAGAATTAATGTAAATGACATTCATTGGTTCCAGACACAAGAAATATCTCATTATAAAGCATTTTTACACGATGTTTACAGTAATGACATGCATAAAATCATACGATTAAACAAGAAACACAATAAATAAATGGAATAAATATATGGAATAAATGAAATAAATTAACATTGAACTTCACTTGACCTGTAGTAAGGAGAGTTGATGGCTTGAGTGGAAGATGGTGAGGAGGTGGTGGTATTATTGTTTGGAAGGGGAGTCCCCTTGGTCTGGGCCAGCGTCATGCATGCTGGCCATACGCGTCTCAACCGTACAGGCTCTTTCAAGTCGCAATTGCCCATTCGACCTCCGAATTTCGTTCGGTTTCCGGGGCAAAAAATGTTCGGAAATATCGTTCGAACACCGATTTGTTTGAGTTCTGGTGCGTTCGATCTCCGAGGTTCTACTGTACAGAGAGAGGGGGAGGGTGGAGCAGAGAGAGGGGGGGATTGGGGTAGAGAACAATGAGAGAGTTGTATGGAATTCCTGCCCATAGCGGCCGGAGGAGAGACAATGAATTTATAAATAAACTAGCATGGCAAAATTTAGAGAGAGAAATAGGAAGTTCGAGAAAACAAATTTAGTCAAATACGTTATTAACCAGAATGGCTTCCACATTAATACGTTATTAACCAGGTAAAGTATTAACTGACTGTGATGTTTCCATCCTACCTACCTATGTTGGCTGTTATTCCCGACTCTCTCTGTCTCTCTATCTCCCTCGCTCTATGCCTCTCTCTTAGATTTCTCATGCTCATATGTCTTTTGCATTGTACTCTCATGCCTTTGGATTGCAAACTCATGCTCACATGTCCTTTGGAATGTACTCTCTCTTGCCTCGTGGAGGCCATTTTTCGATCTCACATAAAATAGCCACTTCCGTGCCGTCGTCGAGGAGGCCGTTCTACGAACTTCCAGTTACATGCTAATTTCTCACATTAACATCACTAGCCCCGCCCACTTCTGTATGACCCTTGGGCTACAACCATTTCAAACCTTTTAAAACAGTCTGCCTCAGCAGCAGATCATGCTTTCACACCTGATGACGGACGCTTGTGTTGCGCCCGAAACGTCATGATTTATTTGATTTATAGCTACATGACTTTACCGAAAGAACCGAAGAGTATGGATTCCTGCAGTCACGAAAGCTTAAAATCAAGACTGATGTGTAAATGCAGTATAAATTAAACAATGTGCACATATATAATCACAACATGTAAACAGGAAAGCAAAATATTAAATTACATTAATATTCCAAAATATATATTCCAATAAGTCCATTGCAATTTTTTATGGTGGAAAAAGGTACACTTAATTTTCTGTTTGTCTCTTTTTAGAGATGTTCATACACCAGTATACTCTGTGATGGTAAAATACCTGGAACTTACTCTTTGGTTCTTTCGGTAAAGTCACGTAGAAAGAAAATAAATTAAATAATAGAACTAAATTTGAGAGATAAACAAAACACAGAGATGGAGACACACATGCAGACACACAAGCAGCGAGAGACAACACAGACACACAGAGAGAGACCCAATGCCTCTCTGTCTGTGTCAAGGCGACACAGAGGCAATCTAGGGCCGGTACTGCACCCACATCCAAGTGGTGTCCTTGATGTCAATACATCGCATGCCGTGCCTCTCTAGGTCTGGCATTACACAGTGACATCCCGCGATGTCACTACACATATAGCTTGCTTATATGGTTGATTAGCCGAGACATTGTTCATCATTCCGTTGTCTGTGATCTACGAGGACAATTAATATACATGTGTGTCCGTAATTCTTCAATCAGTATTGCCTCACTTTTCATATACAAGGACAATCACCACATCGACCCACACTCGAGGTATTTTATGTATTTAGAAAGATTTTGTAAATAGGTCTGCAAGTTGTTTTTGAACATCTTGCTCCACTGCTTGAATTGTATCCACAGTTATCCATCTTGTCTGGAAGCTGTCCCTTTTTTATATTGCAAAAGGGACATGGATTGCTTATTCAGATGTGACATCTAAAACCTCCACTTCTTCCTTTGACAAATTATTAGTTTCCTGGGGTATAATACGGGGTGTTTAAAAAATATGGAACCAAATTCAAAGCAGTATATTTCACGATGGCGTGTTACAATTACACAAAAAGTTACAAACGGTTTAATGATTTATCTTGTTTAACTAACCATTTTATAAATGCTCTATGTGCTTTCCACCTGCTGTACGGACAACGTCGAGACGATAGTTGAATTCGTCCCAAACGCCTCTCAAAGTGTCTTCTTCCACTGAAGTCACCGCGCAGTGATTCGGTTTTTGAGGTCATCCAGATTAGTCGCTAATGGTGGCACAAAACACAGTCTTTGACGTATCCCCACCAGAAAAAAATCGCAGGGTGTGATGTCTGGGGAACTTGGGGGCCAACAGTGTAGCGCCAATTCTTGGGGTCCCGTGCAAACTATCCAACGTTGAGGCAGTGTGTCTTACTAATGACTGAGGCTAGAGGCTGTTTGTGCGCTGGGAGAGGCATCTAGCGGTAATCATTTGAAACTGTATGCCCTGCCCTTTCAAGTGGTAAGAGTTTCATTCATGGGCGGTTCGTGGTTGCAGATATAGCGATTTCAAATCGGGTGCATTATTTTAAAACACCCTGTATATTTTGTGATGTATATTTTGCGTGCAATTTCTCCACAAGTTTTCGGAATCTGAGCCAAATAAAATGAAATTGGTTTTCACGCTTTCGTGGAATGATGGCGTTATCTGAAAAATCTGTACAACAATTGTGGCTTGTTTGCTGATGTTGGCATGCATAGCCTGCTGATGGGCAAAGCTGACCAACCATGCTCCGTACATTCTCATTCTAAGCCTTCCCCAGCCCCTTTTCCCTCTTTGTTCTATTTTATCTGCTCTCTTCTTGCTGTCACTAACATTAGTACCATTTCACACCTCCGATTAGCACGGTTAGCTACATACAGTGCAAAAAAAATAGCTGCTTTGCTTTGCTTGATAGGCCTGGGACCTGTGACCAGCAACTGTGTTTTAAAATATGTTTATCCCCACGACTGTGGCACATCTAGAATGGACCACTCTTTTAATTATTTCCGTGTGCAGCAAAGGAGTAAAGTGTGGTTTTGTAAAAGTCCGTATGTGCTGTGCAGTACATCAATGCACGTGTGTACACCAGCATGCGATAACTGAGATGGGCGTGTGGGTGGCTGGCAGGGTTATTGATTAACCGGACTTGTACACAAGTCACGTGGTTAATGGCGAATCGGTTGAGGATTGCTGTGTGTGACACATGTGCTGTTGCATTTTACAGGTAATGGACCCAAATGTTTTTGATCGCTAAAGAAATGTTCTACACTTGTTCTAGACTTCGAGCTTGGCTATGAAAATTTTGTTTGTTATATATTAAATAGGAGGAATTTTAGCACTGTGCACTGTAAAGGCTGACGTACTGTAGTTAATACTTGTGTAGTGACATCGCTGAATGCCGGCCCTAGAGGGGCATGGCGTGCGGTGTAGCGACATCGCGGATACCACAATGGTGTGGGTGTAGTACTGGCCCTAGAGGGGATCGGTGAGCGCTGAATAATAGCGCTAGATGGGACCACGCTACAGGAGAGGGTGTGTGGGTGCCGGCCAAAGGATGAGGTTATGTGAGGTCATGGCACTCTGGTTGACCCGGGAGGACACGTGACTAGTTAAGTTGACAAAGGGGTCCCACGAGAGGGCTGGGGGTGGTCACGTGATTGAGACCCAGTTCCTTACTCTTTGTTTTTTTCGGTGAAGTCACGTATGAATAAGAAATAATAAAATAACATAATAGCGTACGACGTTTCGGTTGCAACACAAGCAGCCATCATCAGGTACAGAAGAGCTAAATTTACGAGAGAGAGGAAACACATAACCCCAGATGTATATACAGACACCCAAGTAGGGGGGAACTAACACAGATACAACAGGGGACACAGAGAGAGAAGCATACCAAACAAACAGGGTTTAGCAAAAATTTGGAAACCATATAAAGCAACACAGACGGTCGGTCAAAACACAATTAACGCATAGTCTGGTTGATTACGCTATTTCAAAGATTGCTAAATTGCAAGTTAAGTATGCAATTTAAAATAAAGACCGCGCACACACATAGACATCCAAGTAGAGCGAACCAGCACAGACACGCACACAGTGAAGTCGCCTTAAATTATTATGTTATTTTATTATTTCTTATTTATACGTGACTTTACTGAAAAAAACAAAGAGTAATTCCTGCAGTCACGAAAGCTTCGAATCAAGTCTGAACCACCTCTATGGGGAGGTATGAGGTCTGTGTCTTTGTGTTTGTCTCTGCTTGTGTATCTGCCTTTGTGTCTTGGCTTGGATTTGTGTCTCTGTGCTGTCTCTGCCTGTGTGTGGGCCTTGGTGTTTCCGAGTGTTTGCTGCTGCGCCCCACTTTGCTCCATGCATACCTCATGCTAATTTTGTCCCATTGTCTCTCAGCCTTACCTTCTCTGCCTATTTAAGGCGACTTCACTGTGTGCGTGTCTGTGCTGGTTCACTCTACTTGGATGTCTATGTGTGTGTGCGCGGTCTGTATTTTAAATTTCATACTTAACTTGCAATTTAGCAATCTTTGAAATAGCGTAATCAACCAGACTATATGTTAATTGTGTTTTGACCGACAGTCTGTGTTGCTTTATATGGTTTCCAAATTTTGCTAAACCCTGATTGTTTGGTATGCTTCTCTCTCTGTGTCCCCTGTTGTATCTGTGTTAGTTCCCCCCTACTTGGGTGTCTGTATATACATCTGGGGTTATGTGTTTCCTCTCTCTCATAAATTTATCTCTTCTGTACCTGATGATGGCTGCTTGTGTTGCAACCAAAACGTCATACGCTATTATGTTATTTTATTATTTCTTATTTATACGTGACTTTACCGAAAAAAAAGAGTAATTCCTGCTGTCACGAAAGCTTCGAACCCAGATCCTTCCCGAGGATTCTGGAAGGTGGACGTGGCCAAGGGCTGATTCGGCCACACCACAGAGAATATAAGCCAGGTCCCGAGAGGGCCCAGGGTTGTTGTTCATCCTGGAAGAAACCCTTCATCTACGTTCTCCGTTCAACGAGTCTCCAACACGTGGACCCGGGCCGAAACTGTTGGTCCCGGTCAGTAGTAGCAGTTACGTTGTAACTAGTGTAGTTAGCCTGATGGTCCCCACCATAGGTTGTTATTCTGTTAAGGGAAAAGTTATCTTCATCTGTGACTCAGTTGAACCCATTACACTTGTAATTCTCTAACCATAATACTGTTTATTTTATAACCATGCCAATGCACCCAGAGTATGACTACTTGCAATGCTATTGAGAATAGAACACAATGGTGACAAGTACAGTACGTATATTGTACACATACAGTACAGGTAATCGGTGTAAGATACCGATATAAGTGGATGGTATAGATAGACACCCAGCTTAGGATTAAAGTAATATTCGAATAGTGAAGTTGCAAAAGTTACTGTCAAAGACAAAGATGGTTTATCAGTAGTATAATTGGGTTTAAGAGAAACTGTTATTGATTAACCTGCCTTGTACACCAGTCACGTGGTTAATGGCGACTCGGTTGAGGATTGCTGTGTGTGACACACGTGCTGTTGCATTTTACAGATTGACCACAATAAATGTTTTGCCCTCAATTTGGACCACCTGCCCACGTCCTTCATTCGAGTGTGCAACACTACTTTACTACTGAATAGCAGGTCACACCTTGCTATTTAAGCCACAACATATACCTGTATCCATCTGCTGATATCTGTCACCAGGATCCACCAGGAGAACTATTGCGACAACATTTAAGCTGCATTGCTTCGCCCAGTGAACACCCTCTTTGGCATCGTGATGCTTAAAAACACATTTGTGAGCCTTAATTCGGGATACGTAAAAATTTAGCTCATTTCAGACACACCCCTCGCTATGTTCCCCGCTGCTGGTGGATCAGAAACAATACATGTGCTAGCAGAGGGTGGCAGATCTGATTAATATACGAGTTGGACTTTTTCTGCAAAGTGTGTATAATGTATTTACACAATTCATGTATTTATACTTTTGTTTTGGCTTATTCCAAAAGAGAATAAGCCAACTGGCCCTCTGCCAACATGTGAATAGCACCCCATGTGTTATCAGGATTACAAATTGTGTGCTGCGGGCTTTTTTCTATCATCAGCCACTGTCTATCCACAGCTGGATGACATCTTCCCCACACGACTGTCGCTATCCCTCAGGGCCCAATGCTGCTGCCCTACATCTCCCTCCTGAAGAACATCTAACCTCATCACTCCATCTCTGTTGTGGTCTTCCTGTTGGCCACGTTCTTCCTTTGGCTGCCATACCTTTACCAGTTTCATCCATTGGCTATCATTTTGTCTCGCGATGTATCCAACCCAGGGCTGTTTAGTTTTCTTTAATTGAACCTTATGGCAGTACCCCGGCTCTCGCATAATTCCTGTGATGCAGTACTTTTTAGTCTGTTGATAGTCGGTCGATGCGGCAATCGACTCATCTCGGCGGGCTGTACACGATGTACTATGGTGCATACGAGGGTTCAGGGTTTCAGCGCAATCATCCTCACTGCGTTTCGACATCACGGAGTAGCTCTGATTTCAGATTGATTTGTACCCCAGTTGTGGAGTTAAGTACACCCCTGGTAAAAATAGTGTCCCAGGAATAAAATATTTAATTGCCTCGGCCATTTTGTATTATTTGGTACCCAGGGGTACCGCAATAAGGATCATTTGGCAATATGATGTCTCTTATATGCGTTTGTTTCCTGATCAACATGTTCTTTTTGTTTGTCTTTCAGTGTAATTCTGAGTTCGCATCTCTCCATGCTTTTCAGATTTTTTTCCATCTTCAATCCTGTGTGCATGCCTTGTTAGGCACTCCCTTTCCATCTACTCACCTTATTACAAAACCACACAAACACAATATGTGTAATAGGTAGGTGCTGCATAAAATACAATGTTGAGTTTATGAGTTTGAAAATAAAATGAATTCTTGCCATCAATGCAGTGTCAATGATAATTATTTTAGAATTTTTTTTAATTTTTAATGGCACATCTTCTTTTGTTATATGGAAATAGCAACATTTAGCAGGGTAGATAGTGTTTCCATATCACTAAAGCATCATGACACTAAATTATCCCTGAAGCGGATAGTGGTTTGACAATCTTCAGCCAATACCTCAAAATCAACACTTTACGATACCCATACTCTTTGGTTATTTCGGTAAAGTCATGTAGATAGAAAAATAATAGATCACGTGACGTTTCGATCGCAACACAAGCAATCGTCATCAGGTGGGACAACCACAGCAAGAAAATAACTGAAGTAGGCGAGAGATCTGCCGTGGCACGAGGTTATATATGACTCGGCAGTAAGGGGGAGAGAGAAGTGGGGGGAAGGAGGCGGGGCAGAAAGTGAACGAAGTTACAAAGCAGGATAACTTATTTCATAACAGCAGCCTTTTACATTCAAAGATGGTCATATATTATGGTAATTTTCTCGTAAGGGTGAAAGTATGCATCTCAATACATCGAGTAATATGGATTTTTTTTTCAGCTCACAATCGAAGCATTTTCCCATGTTGTCAAGACTGGCTGGTGGCTATCTGCTTTGGGGTGAGTTCGAGTCAGTAAGATGTGGCTTAGCAGAGGGCACTCATAATTCCCTTTTTACTAAAGTTCATGCAAATACCTTAACATGGGGCTTTTGGACAGGTTGCTGTAGTTGCTACGTACCACCCTTCTGATAATGGCTCTCATTATTTACTTTTTGTAAGCCTGCAACACATTAAAATATAAGTCGGGAGCAGTGAGGCATATTATATCAACACAGTATATGCCTGCTTAATGGTACCCAGTAGCACGGCTGAGAATTCCTGGACCTGAGTATTGACATGTTTTGGTAGAAAATGAAAAGTATATTACTGTGGTCCGTGACATGAAATGTATAATGTTACCGACAATAAATAAACGTGCTAGCTTTCAACAAAATGCCTATCCGATAAAGATGTACTATTCACAGAATGAGAGTTCCACATTGCAGCCATGCAAAATCCCAATATGCTAAAATAATATTAACTGAAATACAAAATGCACAACCAAGTAAATATCCAGCTCACTCATGTGGTTGGCTGGCCTCTAAATTATTTATTATTCAGCTTGCTATGATCTGCATGAACAATTTATATGTGTGTGATAAGAGGCTGATGGATCCATAAATGTTCAAATAATTTATCTCTTTTGAGGCATCATTCCATTATTGAGGTGTTTCATTTATGTGTGTACGTTTAGTTAATGTCTGCTCAGTTTTGTCCAAAAGCTAATGATTTCGACAGTTATTCCATCTAGTCGGGAAGCTTTCCCTTTTTCAATTCTGCGAAGGGCAACGGTTACTTCTTCAAGTGTAACGTCTGTAACGTCATCCTTTTTTGAAAAAAAAAATCCGAGTCTATCTATAGTTTTTGTTTCAGAGATATAGATATAATGGAAGTACATTTTTTTAGAAGTGCTTTTTGTATTTAGTTTGCTGTCCTTTCCCACACCTTCGATTAGCATGGTTGGCTACCTACGGTGCAAAATAAAGAAGTAATAGAGAGCAGGTTAGGGTGCTTTTTGAATAAAAATGTGTTAAGGAAATGGAGCATATCACTGTACCTGAAATAGAAACGTTCTCAATCAGCTATATGAATCGAAAACGTGGGCAGTGATAAAAAATATATATGTATTGAACAAAAATTGAAAATGTCACACAGATGCACGTAGAGATGGACGTTGGGAAATACACTAAGAGACAGAAAGAAAACCACTTTAATCAGCAAACAAGTGTAAATTTAAAACATGCCTTTGTGAAGAAGAGTGAGTAGGGTTTCTGTTGGAAGCAGAAGATGGCCAATGGAAAAGATTGGTGACAGAATGGAAGCCAAACATGGTAACATGCACGAGAGTGTGACCACCACTGTGATACAGGGATGAGATTGGCTCATGTGCAGAAAAGCGAGATGGATTATGGCATCATAAGACCATAATGAATGGCAACGACGTGAGGGGTGGTGGGGGGGGGGCGTGCCTTCATATTAAAGCAGTGGATTGATCATGTAAAAATATATGAATTTCAACTGAACACAACATCCCTATGTGCTTTCAGTTCCAGGCAGAGTACAAGTTAAATGTAATCTACCTCTGTGGAATTGCGGCATACAAGGGGTACAGATCAAATTGGTACGAAGCGACTTAAATGTTGCCCACATGGAACCACAGTCGTCCACCAGCAATGAATGAGAGGAGCGGGGAGGTGGAGCAATAAGTCCCATGTGGAACCGTTCTTTGTCGTCACATTCAAAATGGAGTGCGACATACTCCTAATCGCACAGCAAGCTCGATGTTCAGG
The DNA here is from genome assembly GCF_048934315.1 of Petromyzon marinus. NCBI lineage: Eukaryota > Metazoa > Chordata > Hyperoartia > Petromyzontiformes > Petromyzontidae > Petromyzon > Petromyzon marinus. The sequence continues at coordinate 12,215,030 of NC_133671.1, forward strand.
ACATGCACAGTATGGCACGTTGTTTTATTACGAAAGGTACAATTTAAAACGAGCCAAAATAGAAGCGGAAATCAAATTCGCCTGACATGTTAGATTCACAGATGCCAATTACTGTTAGCACGGTTGGCCACGCACCTGAAACAAATAACCTCAGGAAGTAAAATATTGCATAAAATGACTTTAATTTTCTTTTTTAATCCGTCATTGATTCTATAATAAATAAATACAGTAATATTTTGGAGTCCTCAGTCAAATTACTAATGGATAATGAATCCGCATGCTATGTCAGTCATGGAGTTTGTTTGACCATACTTCACCATCATGGTCCGTGCGAGTTGGTGAAGGGTGATGTTAGGGTGGCACAGGACCGATACGGGTTCATAGCAGAAAGCACTAATCAATACCCCACTGCTCCCCTATATACGTGATTAATATGCAGTTTAAATTAAAAGTCATTTTATGCAGTTAAAGTCATTTTATGCAGTTTATGATCAAGGTATATGGAAAGTGTTTTGTGTTACTGATAAAATATATATAATTCCACGGAAAGCATCTAACCCACTCTACTATAGCGTTGCAGTTCGTATGGGGTAAGTTTTAATCTACGATTCTTTGAGTATTGTTAATATTTTTATTGTCAAATATGACTTGATCATAATAAGTATGGATATGATCAGCCAATCAGAGTGTGACCCAAATTTGATCGTGTCACATTCCATTCCATGCAGCCACTCCAATCATGATTCTACTCAGATATACTAGAAATGGTGAATTGAATAATAGTTGTGTTATTGTGGTGAATCGTTTTTCCCCATGCTATTTTGATCTCAATATTTCTATTTACCACAGGCTAGTTCATAATTCTACCAGTAAAAAGTGAAATATTAAATAATTATGGCATACTATTATGTTTTTACATCATGATCAGGTGGTGTTATGGTGTGCACATTGGCAGGTAAGATCACGGAGTAAATGTTACTGAAACGTGTTCGACAGGGTCACCTAACACCACTGTGGGACATGCCTGCCCCTACCATGACAAACGGGCATCACTGTAATACCATGATTTTTCAAACAACTTTGACATATTTTGTTATAGCTAGGCAGCAGAAAAGTATTGATGCATCCATGCATGGAGCTCTCTGCCAGAACAATGTCTGTGTGCTATTTTTACTAAAATAATGTTATACACGAAGGATCCACAATCCTCCAATTATTAGTTTTATTATTATTGATCCTCTGCAGTGCTTAATGGTTCTTTGCACTACAGCCTTATCCATTTGCCTGATTAGTTTACTTTGAACAGCAGGTAATTTCTCTAAGCATGGACAGTTCTTAGCCTCCTGTCTAAGCCTGGCCAGGAAGCCTGACAGGCAACTATCCAGCTTTCACTCCCATTCGCATAAATATCCACTTAATCATTTTCTCTGATACCTTAAATTCAGCTGAGGCAGCATTTGATGTTCGGTCATTGTAGTCCCTCACCGTAAAGGCAGCTTGGTCATGAATCCATCAAGGACCAAATGCTACTGACAGACAGAAACGACTCAGGTAGATTTTATCGACGCAAATAATTTTTGCTTTGACAAAAGAGATATTGAATAAAACATTTATTTCCTCATTCAAATACGATTACAAACCTCGCCAAAATCATTGATTAGTTATATAAACATTTGCAAATTTGTCATGTTTACAATGTTTATTTTTTTGTAAAAAGATATATGCAACCTTGCATGTATTTATTTTTTGCTGGCAGAATGCTGAGTTTGTGTGCAGGTTATGCCACCTGCTGACATTTGATGGAATTATCTTGAAACGTTAAAGAGTGTTACGTTATGAAAGGTGTTGTATATATAGGCCTTTTTCCAAAAATGATATTAATAATGATTTTGTCGATTATTTTTATCAATCGTGGTGTTACTTGGGGCAAAGGGGGGTGATACAGCCCCCCTCCCCTTACACACAACAGGCCGCAGGAGATAAGCAATAAAAAGTAATAAACCCAAACCAAAGAGAAAGGGGGAGGGGCAATTCCTAATGAGAAACTAAAAAAAAATCCCGACACGGCTTCAAGCCTCGCCAGCTTCCAGGGCGGCGAAAACCGGACAGACAAGTTTTGGTTATTTTAATTAACAGAAAGTCATATAAAAACTCAGCAACAAGAATAAGCTGACATTATAGGCATCTACACACTCACTACGATTAAAAAAAACATACTACAATCTATATAGCGGGTTATCGCTTCTCATACATGTCATATTAATACTAATGTTATTCACCTTAAATTACACTACAACTTGCCGTTTACGTGACTTTACAAAAACCAAAGAAATGAATTCCAGCAGTCAAGAAGCTTAACCGAAGCTTAGGTATACCTCTGGAACTCAGGACACCAAAAAATTGACTCTAGTATAACAGCACGGATCCCCGGATACAGACGGGGGGACGAAATTAATAAACCCTAGGAAATTCGTGGTGATGACAATGTTAAATCACAAATCTTGGGAAACATAAACCAAATAATTATGCAGTGTTAAACCGAGTGTTGTCCACAAGAGATGAGGCGAAATAGGTCAAACTTACACAACCAAGATAGGCTGTATCCCATAGGGAAGGAGCCTCCCAACCGTCTTTGTCTTCCCGCAGCACGGGATAGCAAGGAATGTAACACCCAGAGCGAGGGAAATGACTCTTTTTATTGCAGGGGGGCATCTGTGTTCGACGGATGAAAAGATGGCTTAATAAATGACACACACACACACGGACACACGTACAACCCCCCCCCCCAAACAACACAGAGCGAGGGAAATTACTCTTTTATTGCAAGGGGGCATCTGTGTTCCACGGATGACGGGATGGCTTGAGGAGGGCGACGGTGATCGGGCCAGGGAGAGACACAGATGGCTTAATAAATGACACACACACGGACACACATACAGCCCCCCCCCCCACAACGCAGAGTGAGATCAAAGGAAGTTCCGGTCCCTTGTGAGAGGGCGAGCGGAGTAAGGAATTTTGGCATAAAAAGAGACACAAGCCAGCATTGAAGCAGCAGCTATCAGCGTCAGAAGACGGCGACCATCAGCTCGACAAGAAGACACACAGCAGCTCAGAAGAGGACAGCAAGCCAGCTCCGGGGCATTGCCTCGAGATCAACAATGCGTGTGGTGCATCGCAGAGAAGAGGGGCGAGGTGATGCTCTGTGCTGAGTTCGGCATGGACCGACAGAGTATCGCTGAAAGTATTCTCAGCGTCAAGCAATCAACCTCGAGAAAGGGCGGAGAGGGCCAAGCATGGACCAAGAGAGAGCGCGCAGCAGCGCCACCAGTGCCACCAAGTAAGGGTGCCAGCTGCCAGCAGACAAGCGTTGTGCCGACTCGGCTCATCCAGCAGGGGAAAGTGCCTGACCAGCCGCCCGTGAGCAAGAGTGTCAGCGCCAGCGAGCACGCCGTGGGTTCGACCCACACTCACACCGACCAGCACCAGCTGGGAACCAAGACAAGAGTGAGGAACTGCAGCCAGCGGACGGGCTGCGGGCACTATCTACGGATCATCGCGCACCGACGGCGAGCGTCGTGCCGACTCTTCCACCCCGCTGTGGACCGAAACTGTGGCCGCCCCCGAGCAAGAGAGAGAACGAAGCCGTTTGTACGACCCTCCCCCACACTCACACCCTCACGACGCATCGCCGGCGTCTGCTTTACGCAAATAATTGAACAAGTGGCAAAGAAGACACACAACACGCATATCGGGACAAATAAGATTGTTCCAAAAAGTTATCTTTGTGTTTCAAGAAGGGTTGCCATTCCAAGGTGGTGCATTAAATATCAACTGATCATGAATAACATTGCTGCCCATTGGATTACGTATTTTAGTAGTTATGTTCTTTTTGATTTGCATAAATATTATCAACGAATTCATTGATGAAAACTAAACGTTTAAAAACCTAAGTTACGAGTCCAAACACTCACAGGGAGAATGTTGTGTTGAAATCCATCTTTGATCACAGAATCTGCCCATCAATTTATTGAAACCTCAGCCAATTAATGCGTATTTGCTGAAGCAGGCATACTGCTGCACACCATGGTTTCAACATTTCGTTGAATTACGTAATCTTGCCCGTGGATTCATTGCCATATACGTCTTGCCTTCGGGACATGTTTCTTTATTGCCTTCCTATGAATGTCGTGGCATGATTTTTTAAGGACTTTTTATTACTATTTGCCGTATATGCTCGTGTTACTCTGACGAAGTAATCGTTTGTTCTGTTACCCAATTAACAAACGTGATCATTGAGGGTTAAATGTATGAATCCATGAAGCCTTAGCCAATTGATGAGTATTTGCTGAATCAGGCGTATTGCTGCACACCCTTATTCCAAGACATTTCGTTAATTATATAATCTTGCCGATGAATCTATTGACGTATACTTTTGCCTTTGGGGTATAATAATTGCTTTTATTGCCTTTCATATGAATATCGTTGCATTAATTTTTAAGGATTTTTTCCTCTCGCCGTGTATGCTCGCGTACTCTGAGGAAGTAATCAATTGTTCTGTTACCCAGTTAGCAAACGTGATCATTGGGGGTTAAATGTATGGATCAATGCGGGGAACATCTCCTGGAGTACTGTGTTGACAATTTAAAGCATAAGAATTCGCATATTAGAGTGTTAAGGTTTTGTTTAGAAATTGTAATTGCTTAGCACATAAGTGTTTGAGTGTTCCTTTCCTAAGTTCATGCATAATAATCTTAATTATATGAACTGTATCCTACGGTGAGATTTGAATTTGGAGACCTGACATAACACACTAATACATAATCAGTAAATGTTAAAGCGAGAATAATTGTATTATACCGATCGATAATACGAACCTAGACAACAAAGCCGAGCTTAATCTGGCATACTTACAGCACTCCTGCATAACTTCATACAATTCATTGTCTTATCCCGATTGATGACACTACCCTCGTCAGCGAGGCAGGGCCTAATTATCATAACATTTGCATACACTAATACAACTATCTCTCGAATTAGCATAATTTATGTGCATAATTGTACCAAATACCATAATTTCGGATAATTACGCCTTTGTTCAAATTCCAATTCATTGTATTATTTTCATAAAATTTTAAATACCCGCTTTATACAACAAAGGGAACAAACTGAATACACACATTTAATTTATAACGAATGCCAGTGCAAACCATTAAGTGCAACTCTAATGCAGCTGTTAGCTTATCTGGCTGGGTGACGCCCTGTTGGGGTGTGCAGTTTGTAACCTCACGCTTACGAGTTCAAATCCAGTCGGATCGACTCAGTCTTGTGATAGGGTGAGGAATTATGGACAATGCACAGGAGTGAATTACCCAATTATATTATTTATTTATCTATACATATAAAAGGGAAATTTGTGAATTTGTGTCTGTTCGAAATGTTTAGCATACTTCCTGACATTCAACAAACTTGAAATTTAGCATGTGGGTAGCTTCCAGACTGTACACAATGCAAAAAGTAAAAAATAGACTTTTGTATTTTGGGGGGGGGGGCGCAATAATGGATATATTTTGCACACCCACATGCGGAAGCGTTGTGCAGTGTGCCTGCTGACGTCACGCATCCCCCCCCACCCTCCGCGGAGGCCGTGTATTAGTCCAAGACAAGAATCCAAATCTCGGGCGAAGCCGGGTAGTGAAGCTAGTATATATATAGCGTAAAGAAGTTACCTTACCCCTTAATGAATTGGGCTTATTTGTAACAATGAATGATGTTGGTGGGGCATAGCATTGTTAAAAGGTAAAATAAATCAATATTTATACTTGATTTGAAGCTTTTGTGACTGCAGGAATCCATACTCTCTGGTTCTTTCGGTAAAGTAACATAGATAGGTGTGAGAAAATGATCTGCTGTTGCCTATATAAAGCCACAACGCCGTCATCACATTTCACCTGATGACGGACGCTTGTGTTGCGCTTGAAACATCGTGATTTATTTTATTTTATACCTACATGACTTTATCGAAAGAACCAAAGAATATGATGGATTCCTGCAGTAACCATATCCTGTTTATTTGCCTCATGGATGTTTTTACTTTTAAACTTCCCTGCCTTTCCTTGACAGAGAAAACATAGGTTACTTATAAGAGCTAAACCAAATTGTTCAAAACTTTATCTCTGCATGTCAGTTACACCTACAAAAACACACGTTCGTAGCATGCAATTATCCACACCAAAACCACCCATGTCATCAAAGTAGTTACATTGGTCACTGCCCACTTATATTAACTCTTGTATATATTATGCAATTACTTAAGCATATCACGATTTACCTTCCCAGCATTGTGATGAATTCTTATAATTTTGAGTCGAGAGTCCATTCAAGAATTGATTTTTATCATGTTTTGTCTCATTTGTAGGGGGAGTGGCAGTGTAGCAGTTCATGCGCTGCACTACGAACCCGACGATCCGAATTCGATTCCCGCTCATGGCCAACACCAGTGACGAATATCTCAACTGGTCCTGGGCCTCCCCTAGGTCGACTCAGCCTCAAATTAGTACCTGGTGTAGTGTGTAAACATCGCCACTGGGGAGACAAAGGCGATAGGGCGTGGTGCTGGCCACCCACCCCCTCCTGTACCGTGCCTTCCTTCATAGGTGCTCGCTAAAAGCACTTGCCCCAAAAGTCTGTTAAGGCTACACAGGAGATCTTTGACTCTCATTTGTATGTTGGCTAATTTTTGTTGTTTTCTCCATGAACGTAATTGTAGTATTAGTAAGCAATTTCCATACATTGCATTGCTAATAAACTATTTAATCTCACACACGACTCAATGAATGTATTTTGAATAAATGTATCGTTATTAGATAAATAATGACTCTATGCTTTGTTGATCACTGAGGCGGTGCTCATCTGCTTTCAGGACTGAGCCAATGGTGGAAAGTCTGCATTCCTATGGAAAGGCCAAGTCTCTCCATAGGACATCCAGTTGATTTCCCTACAATTGGGTACTCATTGTATCAATCCCAGAGGAATGATGAGTTGAGTCAACCCCCAACGAGTATTTGACCTCACAACCTCCCGATTGCAAGCCACTCACTCTACCAGTGAGTTTAGTTTGCATAGTTTAGCAACAGCAGCTGCAATAATTGGAAGCTTATATATTACTTCATTTTAACTGTAGATAAATGTTGTACCTGTCGGTGTTGTATGAAACGGAATTCTGCTCGCAGTATTTGGGCATCACCACAGCTTCAGTCATGAGTTATTCCTGAACGCACATTATTGCTTTTTTACATTCTTCCCATGGGGGAGGAATTAACTACCATGTTTTGGAAACAGTTGTGACACATGGCTCTAAATGGGAAATCACAGCTATACTTTTACAGTACATTACGTTATTACTCAATATCACTTGCCATTTTTGCTGTGCCTTTGGTCACCGAAGATCTTGGCCCCTAGCGTTTCCAGCAAGCTATCATAGCAGATATTGCTTTTTATTTAAAAGCATCAATACACATACACAATGATACATGAATACTTTACTCTGCATGCACAACGAGCACTGCCATGGTGTAATGATTAACACACTAGACTTACAATCCAGAAGTTTGATCTCCTGGTGCAGCAGTTTAGACTATGGAATCGTTTCTTAATTTCCTTCGGCCTCTGTCCACCCAGCAGGAAAATTGTGTGCACCAATTAGACAATCGACAGCTTGTGTGTGGTGGGTTTAACTGTGGGTACTCCCAGCTCTTCCAATGTCTGACCGGCATGTAAGAAGAGGCCAAAATATCCTCAATAGGGGATCTCTAGAGCTGCCACTATTGGAGGCCCTTCAGCCAGCAGTGATGTGAGCAAAAAATTGCAGGGCTGCATCTTTACCTTACCGAGATCACTGAAGTTCTTGGTTTGGGCATTCCTCATAAGGTAGGCCGCGTTGGTCTCATTACAACACCATCAGTATATGTACACTTGAGACAATAAAACAACATGATGCAATAGTAATCACGTGCATCTCGTTTTTTGTAAAATTCATCGAAAATGTTTGAGGTTCAGACTGTCAAACTATGGACTATTACCAAAATAAAATCACAGCACGTGCTACAATTAATTTGATAGCATGCAACACAATGTTATGAAACAAACTCCTATTCCGTTTTTGAGAGAAGCTCAAGGGAAAAGAGGAATATTGGCAGATGTTAAATTGTTTATATTGGCCATGGTCTTGTGCGGGATACATGAGAATCCTTGATTTGCATGTGCATTTGTGTATGTATTTCATATATTTTACAGCGATGGATCTAAATTCATTTCATGATCCACTGTAATTAACACAAATTAAGCATTAGCATACAGAATATGCTGGACTGCATTTTACTGTCAAGACAAAATGCAATAATAGTATAGACTTAGATTATATATTTAAAAAAATACAGCCATTGTGAAAAATTACATATTCTTTGTTTAGGAAATTATAATTAAATATATACATTTCAAAACGCCATATTATCTATGCTAAACATATCTATACTTAATTGATACATGTGCAATAGTTTTATCCATGACTGCTTTTTTAGGTTTGGGGTATGCTACAGATTTCTGGAAGCGATCAGATATCAACATCAATATTACTGGCCGGATAACGGAGTGGGCATTTACACTGATGTTGATATAAAGCAGAGCTATTAAATATATTACTCGTCATTAGCATAACACCTCATCCGAGAGACATCGGTGTTGCTTATCAGCATCTGCACACCTTTCGTATGACTACTACATGTATAACAAGTGCTTTTTGTCAGATCTTATCTTGTCTATGTATGATTTCTCCCCATCACGTTTAGCACAGTTTCGTGAGCCCCTTTAGCATGGTTAAATGTAAGCACCGTGTAAAATGTGTATAATTTTAAATAAGACTTGAATAAATTCTCACACCTACAATTCGATGCAAATATTGGGAGCCTTAGAATCGATAATCGATAAATTAATGCATGTTTCACTGATAATATAACTGTGCCATAAATAGTTATCTTTGGAATTAGAGAACCAAAGTGTTTCTGTTTTCAGTAATAAATAAAAGGTAAAAGCAAGATGCAGGTAGGGGCAGAATAAGGGTTTTCGTATTCCTAGCAAGACCCCACCAATTGAGCTTTAAAATCAAATGTTCCTAAAATATACTGTAATGCATTGCCACTTCAGAGCAACACATATGTAGTGTTTTTATTTCACACGACAACTTATTTTTCCCGTCACTTTTTATTGAACAAAACTCCTCGCGTTCAACACCCCGTAACTTATCCTAGCTTCTCTACTACTAACCTTCCGCTATACACTCTGCTAGCTTCTCTACTGCTAGCTTCGCACGCTCTTACTTAGGATTCCGCGAAGTTCTCTACTGCTAGCCTTTCTCCCCTCGCGAGGTGTGGCAAGCGGGGCCTGGGACTTCTCTTGTCTTTCCTCTTGTCTTCACTCCGACCAACTCAACTCCCGCTCCCGTATATATCCCCCTCCTTATTAACTCCTCATTAATTAAGCTGGCGACCTCCCGTCGCCTCACGCCCGTTGCTTCCGCCGCTATCGCCTCAATCTCCCGTCAACCTGGCGCCTGTTCCGCGCCTGCATTTGCAGCCAGCCAATCACTGCTATGCATCTTAATTATCCGCCTGCATTTGCAGCCAGCCAATCACCGCTATGCATCTTAATTGGCCGTCTCCTTTCCGTTGCTTTCTCTCGCCCCACCTTTTTGTCCCGATGCGACCTCACTGTCCGTAAATCGCACATGCATGCACACCGCTTGCACCCCCCCCCCTCCCGCGCGCGTTACTCCACTACACATACATTAAAATTCACAAAGAGAACTGCCCGCTGGTTAACTCATGTCCGAACATTGCTCTGGGGACCCCAACAGCTAAATTATCCCCTTGAGGCTGCAGGTTTTTCAGATTTTTAAGACCACCCTTGGGTTTGGGATTCAGTTGTACAAATTGCATTTCGTTTTTTTTTACATATAAAAATAAATCCCTTGAGCTCTAGTCATTATCTGTTATCACACTGCTTCTGCGTTAAACATGAATGAAAAATATTTTACATGATCCGAGGCTTACATTGTGAGCAGATGGAACAAATACCAAACAGAAAAGATTATAACAGTTATGAAATAGCAACACATCTAAATAAGCACCAAATCTAAATAAAGCACCAATTGGAATGTATGCTACAACGCCTTGATAGGACGTTGCAATGTCTGCTTTCAGGTATGTTTTTATCAAAAGAAGTTGGTGTAATTTATTTATTTATTCATTTAGTACGATAACCATTATTTGTTTTTCGGAAAAATTGATGTCTTCTCATTAACAATACATTCTCCTTGTGTAAGTATTTACACGTCTATTTGAAGATGTGTTGACAGTAAATTGAAGAATGTTCTATTTTAATAAGCCAATTTTTTTACTCCATCAAAACATCCATTGGATCTATTTTTAATATCTCTTTTTATCACTTGCCATTTCAAAACAAAAACTCAAAAGGGAAAGCAAGAACCTTCTTAAAATGTTATTCAGGAATTGGCATATTTCACATTGCCTCACAACATTGCGTTGTGGGCAGAGGAAATGTGGCCACAAGGGGCTAGATCGTGTGTCTCCTCAGTGAATACTTAGTTTTGCAATCTTATTTTTTAATCGTAAGAACAAGGAATTTTTCAAAGATAAATCATTTTTACTTTTCAATTTGCATAGATATGTTTACAACCATCTCAAGGACAGTTACTTAAATTTTTAATCCGAATAAACAGTAGAAATATTCAAGTTTTTGGTAAAAAAAAATATATATACTAAAGTCATATATCTTCTTTGGTTCTTTCGGTGAAGTCACGTAGAATGAGAATAAAATAATAAATTGATGAAATAAAATAACAATAATATTCTCATGACGTTTCGGCCACAACACAAGCGGCCTTCATCAGGTGAAGGGGACGAGACTGTCTGGAGGACAGCGCTGGAGTGAGAAAGCCACGCTGAGATCACGACCTTTAAGCTGTGTGAGAAGAAACAAAGCGCCTTGACAAAGGAATTAGCATATAATTTAGCATTGAAATGGCTGAGTGATTAGCTTGTGACTGGTCACAGAAAAGGCTATGTTAAAGTTAAAGCATACACATCTGCAAAGGCACCCCTTGACCAAGGAATTAGCATAGAATTTAGCATTGAAATAGCTAAGTTAAAGTATACACATCCGCAGAGGCATCCCTTGACAAAGGAATTAGCATAGAATTTAGCATTGAAGTAGCTGAGTGATTAGCTTGTAACTGGTCACAGAAATAGCTATGTTAAAGTCAGAGCATATACATTCACCGAGGCACCTAGTACAAATCCAACAGGAGAATTTAGCATTGAAATAACTAGGCGAATTTAGCATTGAAATAACTGAGTGATTAGTCTGTGACTGGTCACAGAAATGGCTATGTTGAAGTCAAGGCCTACACATCTGAGCTATTCACAGTAACTGGGTATACAATACAATATATAATGAATACTATATAGTGAACCAATAAAAAATATATATAAATTACCTCAATGTTATCAATAAACTCTATATTCTCCAATCAGCTAAGCTACCAACAATAAGTCGTTATATATCGCAATGCTATATGGCGAAAAATGGGTGGATTCTTACCCTCAACTTTAGCAACACGGATAGCTATGGGTCCCGTTCAGACGGACGAGTTCATCCATGGTCGGAACAGAGGAGGGGGAGAGAGACAGCTGCGAGGCGCTGTTATACTCCATGTTGTAAACCATACTATTAACCGTGGTGTGAGAGGTATTAAGAGTCAATGCCAGCGAAAGAGCTGTGGTCTGAAGGTCATCGTAAAATACAATTAATAGAGAACGGAAATGGTTTAAAACATCTTTCCAATGGTTACTAAGCCAGAATCCATCTTCTCGGTTGAAATTGTCTCTGTACTTGTATATGTGAATGGCCTCATGAACGAATCTCTCATGGTAGCCAGTTGGTTTGCAAAGAACCTCCATCTTGGAGAAGTCAATGTCATGTGAGCCCACTGAATTATAACAGTGATCTGGCACGGCTGAGGAGTTCGTTCTACCGTGTTTCAAGTCTGCTTTATGTTCGCGGATGCGGTCCGAGATATGTCGTTTGGTTTCTCCAATGTAGCTACTACCACAGAAGCACTTTAGTTTGTAAACGCCCGGGTACTGTATGTCTGGAACAGTATCTTTTACAGATGGAACTAGATCACGGATTTTATGTACTGTGTTGAATCGGACCTGGATCTTGTGTTTATTCAGGATTTTGGAGATCGTTTTAGTGACCCCTGCAATGTAGGGTAAGGTGATGGTTTTGAGTGGCTCCACAAGAGGATCCTTCTTCATGACTGGAGTGATGGCTTTGCGGATTGTGTAGTCGGAGTAACCATTAGCCCTGAGAGCCTGGTGTACGTGCTTGAGTTCACTGGTAATGTGTTCCTGGTCGGAAATGCATTGGGCTCTATGGTATAGAGTATTGATGAGGGAGTTCTTCTGGGATGGATGGTGGTGAAAATCCGCTTTCAAGTAAGCATCTGTATGGGTAGCTTTCCTGTAGACAGAGTGGCTCATTGAACCATCATGTCTCCTTTTAATTAAGACATAAAAAGGGTAGTTTGCCATCTTTTTCGACCTCCATGGTATTCTATTCTCATTCTACGTGACTTTACTGAAAGAACCAAAGAAGATGAAATCGAAAGTCATATATATTTAATCTCTTTGCATATTCATCCAGTGCTCTATTGTCCCTGGAAATCAATTACAAATTCATGAAAATTTTCATTTTACAAGTTCTATTGATTTAAATGACAGGCTCAAATGAGTAAATGGTATATTTGCCATATCATCATTCGTATTATGTTTTCGACAATAGTCCTGGAATTGAGAGGCATTTCCTTTATTCCATTATAAGAGAAATGCACATTGAACCTGTGATTACAGAAGACATGTTCTCTTTTTATACACAATCAAAGGTGTCCTGGCATATATATAGAACAATATAAAAACTGTATAATACAATATTAAAACCACCCCAAATAAAATATGACTGTGTGCAATCAGTGTCTAAGGATTGAAAGTGTCGAAGTGGTTCATGCACTGCATTACGGACCCGACAACCAGAGTTTCATTCCAACCACGGCTAACATCAGTGTCATGTGAACATTAAACCGGTCCTATCCCCACTTCCACTTTGACTGACCAGTGTGGTGAAGGATGGTAACACAATTCCCCATAACTGCCACAGTGTGGGGAGGCCTTCACGCAGCAGAGGATCGTTGTTCAAATAACTAGATGGCACTGTTGTTAAAGCTCCTCGCTTACAAACTTCTGGTTATGATTCGAGTCAATAAAATAAAAAGTATTTCATGGGAAGGCAACATTGTCCCCACCATAGGAATGTGGTACGGTATTTTTTCTTCTTTGGTTCTTTCGGTAAGGTCACGTAGAATGAGAATAAAATAATAAAATAACACAATAAAATTCTCACGACGTTTCGGCCACAACGCAAGCGGCCGTCTTCAGGTGAAAGGTACAGACCTGTCAGGACGAAAGAAGACGGCCGCTTGCGTTGTGGCCGAAACGTCGTGATAATTTTATTGTGCTATTTTATTATTTTATTCTCATTCTACGTGACCTTACCGAAAGAACCAAAGAAGATGAATCCTTGCTGACACGAAAGCTTTAAAGCGAAATTGGTACGGAATTATTAAGAATGCACTCATGACTCATTTGTGCTGGGAGACAATTTGACTTGATTTAACGATGAAGCGTCCAATATTCTGGTTTCTAAAATTATGGTTGTGAAAATTGTTTATTATCACGTTTTCAAAACGGTTGCACGAATAATACGGTATTCACTTAAATTCTGCCTTTCCTGCATTTAATTTACAGCTTTTGTAATGTTGACTTTAAATTGCACAGACACACAAGAAGACCCTTCTCAGCCTCACGAATACGATATTCTTAATGGCTGCAAGATATTAAACCTGCATAGTGCTATAGATGGGAGATTATGATACAGGCCTCATGGGCTGCATTATCAGAAGGGAGTGCAGAAAAATTCATTGTTGTACTGCCCTATACGCCTCAATCTATGCTTTGCACCTTCAACTTATATTGACCAGGGTGTCGAATACTTAACCCCAATTATCTGCACAAAAGGGGGCCGTCATGCAGCAAAGGATTAGCAACAGGATTGTACACATGCACAAATGAAAAAATTGTTAGGTCACTCTGAAACGAATTACAATACATGTAAACCATGCTTTTAAAACAGAGAGCACAAAGTGTTGGCATTACAAGCAATTAAAAAGTCCAAATGGCAAATGTTCATAAAGTACCTAGAGGCTTAACACAGACCAAAATAAGTGTATAGAAGTTCATTAACATTATCCACTTCTATACACAGCATGAGCCACTGGGTAGGGTACATGTATGGGGTGTCGCGATGGCGAGATGTTAATTCCCTCGCCTCGGTATACAGGAGGTCGTGGGTTTAATCCCGACCTTGACGCCTGCTGTGTACTTGGAGTTTGCGTGTCTCTCTCCCTGTGGTCGCGTGGATTCTTCTCTGGGGCCTCCGTTTTTTTCCCACCACGTTGCGAAACATGCGTTTTGAGTATATGGGTGTTATCAATTTCTACGTGACAAGACACTTCGTTGAGCTATCATTTGTGGCCACGTTGCTTCTCAAAAAGAGCTATATAGCTCAGGGGGCCTTATTTGGTTACATAAAAATTTTGTTTCGTTTTAGTTCATCATCATCAACCCACCCATTGTCTGACCAGAGAAAGGTGGCGGCAACGCCACACAAGCTGGCAGCAGCCATCTAGATGCTCAATCCTTCCTTTCCCTCTGCCATCCCTTACACCCCCTAACCTATCTCTCCATCTCTCTCCCCGTACTCCACCGCTGGCATTTGTTTTATTAATTATTTTGGCGACGCCGTTCTTTTTTTAGAGGCGCCACTCCTCGACCACGTCTCCTGCCTCCTCCCGCGCCAATGGAGCATCCTCTCTCGGGCAGCCTGGCTGCCATCGGTTTCCTCGCTGGGGCCCACACCGTCACCCGAACCGCGCTGCTTTTCCTTGCTGCGCCCTTAGGGGCCATCCATTTAGGGGCCATCCATTTAGTACGTACACAAAAATCTGTCAAAACTTGACCCTTCCCTGTACGCACGTGTACTTCCCCCCCCCCCCCACCTGCGTACGTACGATTGACACCCCCCCCCCCGCTCCGAATCCTATAGAACGGCCGATATTTAATCCATGCAGAAATAATCAAGGATTAAACATATTAACGTGTTTAAGCAAACAGATAGTCCACCGCCGGACTATCTAACTCATTTGAAGGCCAATGGAGACAAATTATTTTCGAGGCTTCATCCCCCCCCCCCCTCTCCATTTCCTATGCATACGTACATTAAATTTTGATTTAAAGCTTTCGTGACTGCAGTAATTCATATTCTTAGTTTTTTCGATAAAGTCACGTTGAAGGGAAACAATAAAATAATAAAATATATATAAAACAATAAAAAAATTCTCACGACGTTTCGACCATAACTCAAATGGTCGTCTTCAGGTGTGTTGGTTTGCATACATTTATTTTTAAACGGCGCATTTATTTATTTATTTATAAAAAAAAAAAAACGTTACCGCCACGCGCAACAATTTGGCAGTTTATTTAGGACTAGTCCATCTATATTCTGAAAAGAGGAGGGGGGAGACGAAATTTTTTATAATGTATGCTGTCTGAAAGCCACTGTAAGCGTGAACAATCAATTAAGACCTGAAATGGTTTATCAAATCTTTCCAATGATTGCTAAGATAGAATCCATCTTCTCGGTTGAAATTGTCTCTGTGCTTGTATATGTGGATAGCCTCATGAACGAATCTCTCATGGAAGCCAGATGGCTTACAAAGAACCTCTGTCTTGGAAAAGTCAATGGCATGTGAGCCTACTGAATTAGAACAATGATCTGCCACGGCCGAGGTGTTGGTCCTACCGTGTTTAAGGTCTGCTTTGTGTTCACGAATGCGGTCCGAGACATGGCGTTTGGTTTCTCCAATGTAACTACTACCACAGAGGCAACTTAGTTTGTAGACACCAGGGTATTGTATGTCCGGAATCACATCTTTTACAGACGGAACCAGATCACGGATTTTATGTAATGTGTTGAAACGGACCTGGATCTTGTGTTTATTCAAGATTTTGGAGATCTTTTTTGTGATCCCCGCAATGTAGGGTAAAGTGATGCTTTTGAAAGGCTGCTCAAGAGGGTTCTTCTTCATGGTTTGAGTGATAGCTTTGCGGATTGTATAGTCGGAGTAACCATTATCCCTAAGAGCTTGGTGTACGTGCTTGAGTTCACTGCTTATGTGTTCCTGGTCGGATATGCATTGGGCTCTATGATACAGAGTCTTGATGAGAGAATTCTTCTGTGATGGATGGTGGTGGGAATCCGGTTTCAGATAAGCATCCGTATGGGTAGCTTTCCTGTAGACAGAGTGGCTCATTGAACCATCAGGTCTCTGTTTAATTAGGACATCTAAAAAAGATATCTTGTCATCTATTTCGACTTCCATGGTAAATCTGATGGCTGGGTGTATGGAATTGATGTGGTCGAAGAATTGGTCTAGAGCAGGCCGGCCATGTGGCCAGATGACAAAAGTGTCATCCACGTACCTCTTCCATAAGGTTGGGCGCAGAGTGGCAGTCTGGATGGCGTCAGTCTCAAATTTCTCCATGAAAATGTTAGCTATAACTGGAGAAAGGGGGGAGCCCATTGGGGTGCCCTCAGTTTGTTTGTAGAAAGTTCCATTCCAAGTGAAGTATGTATTGGTTAAACAGTGTCTCACCAGGGGGGGTACCTCAGTGTTTAGTCCTTGATGAACCAAGTCTTCAATGATTGCAATGGTGTCAGGTACAGGAACCTTGGTGAATAAGGAAACTACATCAAAACTGACAAGCAGGTCGTTTGGGGACAGGGAAATACCCTTGATTGTCGATACCAGGTGAGTAGAATTTTGTACCGCAGAGGTAGTCTTTCCAGTGAAAGGACGCAGGATTTCAGACAAAAAACGAGCTAGTTTGTAGGTGGGGAAGCCGATAGTAGAGACTATGGGACGAAGGGGTGTATCTACTTTATGTATTTTTGGTATGCCGTATAATCTTGGTGGCCTGGCAGCAGAAGGTTTCAACGAAAACTGTTTAGATTGATCAATTAATGCGGTTGAATCAGAAATTATTTTGTTGGTTTGTGTGACGAGGCTGTTGGTGGGATCTCTTTTTATTTTTGTTTAACTACCATCGTCGAGTAATTCTTTAATTTTGTTGTATTCTATTTTATCCATGATGACAGTAGCATTGCCCTCCCCCCTCCATGCATACGTACTAAATAGATGGCTCCTTACGATCGGCGCTGCTCTCCTCCCCCATCTGCTGCCTGCCTCCTCGCCCACCGGGCCCGGCTGTCGGCCGTTGACGACTGGTGGCGCCGCTCCTTCACTGGCGTCAGGTGGCTCATCAATGTCTTGGCCTTGCTGTGCACTGCATTGCACCACTATCCAAGAAGTCAACCTCGTATTCAATAAACCTTCAGAACCAGGGTGAACATCCGACTCCAAACGTATCTTATATATACAAGTCTCCGCGCGCGCTTGCAGGGGATTTGGCTCTTGGACGATGGGGTTTTTGTACAAAAAAATTTGCCGGGTGGCACGCCCCAAGCCCCCGTGGTGGGATTAGGCTATTCCGTTTTCCCATCCGTAAACTTTAATTTAGTTTAATTAGCGATTTAGTGCCAATCTTATTTAAATTATTTCTTATTGCGCGAGCTCGACCGTACCAACTGACGACAATTGCGTGGGGGGGGGGGGGGGGCGGACCCTGCCAAGTCATTCGTGTTCGGTCGACCTCACGGCCACACCACGGCACTCTGTCACGCGAGTACTTTGTGCTATAGACTCACTATATATACTGCTATAGAGTCACCATGTACTACTGTAGAGTCCATATGTACTGCTATAGAATCACCATGTACTACTGTAGAGTCCATATATACTGCTATCGAGTCAGCATGTACTACTGTACAGTTGATATATACTGCTATCGAGTCACCATGTCCTACTGTAGAGTCCATATATACTGCTATAGAGTCACCATGTACTACTGTAGAGTCCATATATACTGCTATCGAGTCAGCATGTACTACTGTACAGTCGATATATACTGCTATCGAGTCACCATGTACTACTCTACTCATAGCAGGTACCACCACTGTCGCTTGCCCTGCTGTAATCATAGCAGCTTACACCCGAGTATGCATGCACTGCTGCCAGGAAAGCAGGTACCACCACACTATGCACTGCTGTAATAATAACACGGACCACCACAGTCACTATGCACTGCTGTAGTCAAAGCAGCTACCAAAGTCCGTATGCACTGCAGTAGCTAAAACAGCTACCACCACTGTATGTACTGCTGTAATCATACCAGCTACCACGATGGTATGCATGTGTAGTGGCCTTATTGACGTCGGAGACTGTTCACTTGAGGCATAACGTATTTATTACAGATACTTCAATTACAGTAGCGACCCTGATACTCGAAGCGGTAACGGCCTCTTCACCCGTGCTCTGTAGAGGGAAGTGTTCCCCGAGCTTAAGCCCACGCTAGCTCCCTAGTTCCCTCTATCCTAGTCCTCTCTCGGGAGGCTATCTGACCTGGCCCAGCTTCGGCGCAGGTCCCGATCACCAGCTACATGAGTCCGGCCCTCAGAAGGACATCAGGCCTCGCGGCTCTGGTGTCGCACCCTGGCTTGCTTTGCCCGGCCCTCAAAAGGGCAGCGAGTCAAATGAGTTCCAGGGTCTGGCTAGTTGATCTTCATTCTTCACTGGCTCTGCATCATGACTGGCTCGAACTCCCCCTCAGCTCTCCGGGTCCCACCTTTTATACTGTCTCTCACTGAGGGGCGGGGCTGGGAGGGATCACAGTATCCCCCACAACCCCCCAGGGTGGTGGCCGTAGCGGACGTGTTTGTGGCCACCGTTATACAACCGCATCTCACCCTCCCATAACACCTCTACATCACCCCCCCTCCCCCTGTACAGCCCGCAGCCGTCCCGGCTGCAACAACACTCAACAATAAAACGCTTAACAAGAACCAGAATCGTGTGTGCCTCAATAAGAATAACAACACAACAATAACAACAATAATCGCAATAAATTACCCCAACCCACCTGTACAAATAGACACTATGAACAACATAGACACAAAAAAAACTCCTTCCCCCCTGGTACCAGAGCCCGTGACGCAACTCGACTGACCCAACGCATAGTTCGTGAGGAAAAGAAGGACGCCCGGACAGTGAGCAACCATCCGTCACGAAAACCGGTGTGATTTAGCATGAGTCCGAATGGCTGGTCCTTCGTACGGGGCAGGGAATGATTTTCTGGGGGTTGAGGCAGGCAGCCCCTGAGGGCACGGTGTGGGCTGCCTGGTTCTACGTTCATCGTCCGGCTCCGGTGGCCGATGCGCTTTTTCAGCCGTCAATTCCAGTGTGCCTGGAAGTGGAACAGGCGAGGATCAGGCGACGGTACAACATTTCCCGAGTCGACAGACACATCACATGCTCAGCCCTTAGGACATGTAGGGTAGGAATGAGGTTAAATTAACGGTTTCAGCCATGAGGGGTGAACATACCATAGCCGTTTCCCCCACTTAATCCGAACACATTGTGGCCGTGCGACCTGCATAACCTCAACCGGCCCTCTGCATGGCTTCAGCAATTTTGGGAATGTTGCCCGCGGTACCTGCGGACAGTGTAGCCAGGCCTTATCGCCAGGCTTCCACTTGTGGGTGTGTGTGTGTGCGGTGTGCACGCAACCGCTCGTTCGCCACTTGGCGAGAGCTCGAATGCTGTGCCGCAGCCTCCCGTGCCTCGGCCAATTTCAAAAGGTTGAATTTGACATGATCGGCCAACTTAGATTTAGGGTGGGGCGCCAGAATCCCCAACTGGGCATCCACGGGCGGATCAGCATCCCTGCCGTACATCAGGTATAAGGGGAAATACCCAGTTGCCGCGTGGCGAGCCATCCTATAAGCGGTAAGAACACCGGGGATTTGGAGGTCCCAATCCACCTGAGATTCGCACACCTGATGGCATAGCATGGACGTGAGCGTCCTGTGGAGCCGCTCCACCATCCCGTCTGTCTGCGGGTGGTACGGGGAGATACGCACTTTTTTTGTACCCAAAAAGTCGCACACCTTACGCAGTGGGGAGCTCGAGAAATGTTTTCCCTGATCGGTCAGCAGCTGCTCCGGTGCGCCATTGTCCAGGACATAGCCCTAGACAAAGGCCTCGGCAACGGCCGCTGCAGACTGGATAGCGAGTGGTCAGGCCATGGGCCATCGAGTGAAATATTCGACGCCAACCAGCAGGTACTTATTGCCCCTAGGCATTGCCAGGAACGGCCCCAAAATGTCGAGCGTGACAGACAGGCCGCCTTGGCTGGCGGTTTCCGCTGGGCGCACTGTACACATCCTTTGAGAACGATCGACACATGCTTATCCATGCCCGGCCAGAAGAAGTCAAGGCGAAGCATGGCTAGGGTCTTGTGAAACCCTAAATGCAACAGCCGCTCGTGAGTGGCCAGAATGACCCTACCCCGTAAGGTGGACGGCACGACGATTCTATAATGAAGGAATTTTCCGTCCCAATTCATAAGGAGACCCTCCCGCAATATCCAAGAATCGACCCCTACCCGACCGTCCGTGGAGCCGCCAGCCTTACGATGCAGTGTGAGCAGGGATACGTCCCCCATTTGGAGCCGGCCCCAGTCAGCGAGGGTCAAATTAAGTAATGAATCCCCACCCGTTTGAGAGAGAGAGATACCCGGAGCCAGTGCGTCAGCGGCGGCGGCCAAAACCGTGGACAGGACAACACAATTCGGTTTGCAACATCCCGATCCAAGGAAACATGCACATTCCCCGCCGATGGGCAGTCGCGAGAGGACATCAGCGTTTGTATGGTGAACACCCTTTCGGTAAGTGGTCGTGAATTGGTAGTCCTGCAGAACTTCCAACCATCGAGACAGTTGTCCCGATGGCTGGTCAACACGGAGTGCATTTTTTTACGCCGAGTGGTCTGTACGGACAGTGAAGTGCCGCCCGTAAGAGATACGGCCGATACTGTTGGATAAAAAAAACAATAGCCAATAGTTCGCGATGGGTGATGCAATACTGCTGTTCTGCTGGCGATAAAACCCTGCTACCATAGGCGACAACGCGCTCGACTCCTCCAATGACCTGCGAGAGCACTCCGCCAATGCCGGTGTTACTGGCATCTGTGTCGAGCAGAAAGGGTGCAGTGAAATCAGGGTAACAGGGGCGGAGCACTCACGAGGGCGTCCTGGAGGGAGTGGAAGGTGGCCTCCTCCTCAGGACCCCAGCAAAATTTCACGCCCTTTGCCATCAGAGCGTGGAGGGGTTTGGCGATGGTGGCAAAGTGTGCGACGAACCGCCGATAGTAAGAGTGTTGTATATGAGCCTTTTCCAAAATTGATATTAACAATAATATCTGCCTATATATATCTTAATAATAAAGGAAATAATGCATAAAAACACACAAACCCAAAAACACGAAAAACCAGATGTCGATCATAAACAGGCCATAAATAAATAAAGAAGTAATACAACTCTTGAGGCGAGGATGTTAGCAGCTATCTGCGAAGATCTCCAGATGAACAAGAGTTTGATGTGCCCTAAGGAAGGTCACGCAGAGGGAAGCCCTCCGCAAGCCAGACACAAGGACGCCCACGGGTTAAACCATATTTTTTTTTCCTTTGTCATTAAAACAACGGTTAAAATTTTAAATGCAATAACAAGAATAAGCTAAAGTTAGTGGTCCTCGCGATCACTCCAATTAAAACCAGGCCACCAGATGCATCAGTGAATCCTTATCCAATTATTAATTCGATATCAAATGATTTTCACCTTTAATACTTTTTACTGTTAAAACAAAGCTTGGAGAGAGAAATACCGAGTCACATCAAAGGTTATCGAGAAGGAATGAGGTGAATGGGCAAACTTACGAAAGAGTTTAAACAATATCCCAAGCAACCCCGACCACCTTTGTATCTTCCGCAGAGCACGAGGAAGGAATTTCACACCCTAGTGAGGAAAGCTGATGTTACGAAGAGGGTCGCCCCCTCCCTCTCCAGGGGTGTGGCAGATGGCACACAAACACACACACGAACGCACACACACACACAGACCACGCGCCCCCCCCCCCCCCCCCTTTTCTACTGCCCGGAGAGAATTATTACGGCTTTCAAAAGTTCAAAAAGACAGTCAAGACAGATCAGCGATTCAAGACGTCCACAAGACGAGCAGTCGCATGGAGCGGCTGGCTCCGAGCCTCACTGAGTAGCGAGGATCGCTGAATCGTGATGTATCAATGAAAGTGAGTCATACAGCAGTGGAGGAAACCTGCTGTCAGCGAACCTGCATGGGCGCGTTCGCGCATCTTCAAGGAGAAAGAGCGCAGCCAGCAACGCCAAGCAAGAGCATGCAGCAGCTCAGCCAGCAGTGGAGAGAAACTGCTGTCAGCGAACCAGCACGGGCGCGTTCGCGCATCTTCAAGGAGAGGGAGCGTGCGCCACCAGCGTGCCATCAGCACCAGCATCAGCACCAGCGCATGCCAACAGCGTGCCACCAGCGTGCTACAGCGCGCAACTTCGCGTCACCAACGCTGAGAGGGCAGCGACCCCGCACTCGACACCCATCATCGTGCGACGACGGCGAGCGTCGTGCTGACTCTTCCAGCCAGCGGTGGACAGAAACTGTCGCAGCCGTTCGTATGCCCCCCCTCCCCCACACTCTCCCCCTCACTCCCCCACCGCGCCGCAACACACAGGAAACACATTTTGGACACAAGAGATGCTAACCTCGGCGTCTGCTTTACGCAAAGAATTGAACCAGTGATAAAGAAGACACACGATACGCATATCGGGATAATCAAGAAGGGTTGCCACTCCAAGGTGGTGCATTAAAAATCAATTCATAAAGGAAAATACTGCTGTCATTGAGTTGCATAATAACCAATCGTCCTACTGTTAACGTGATAAGAATTGACTTGAAGGTCCATGAATGGATGTGGTACTGTGTGGGCAATGTTTAAATACGAATTTGCATAAGGTTAAGGCTTTGATAGAATAGTTTGCATGTATTAATCTCTCTCTCAACAACCAATCGATTGCGTTACGCGTCGGGAATTAACCACAGGTGCCGTTATCAAAGTGAAACAACGCAATCGTGATGGTATCATGTTAACGCTGTGTTGAAATTGCAAGATCGAGAG
Organism: Petromyzon marinus; assembly: GCF_048934315.1. Lineage (NCBI taxonomy): Eukaryota > Metazoa > Chordata > Hyperoartia > Petromyzontiformes > Petromyzontidae > Petromyzon > Petromyzon marinus. Next base: position 12,238,437 of record NC_133671.1, read on the forward strand.
ATTTCATATTATTAAAAAATTTAAGTTTAGCTAGAAATAAAATTGATTAAAGCATAAAGGTTGTGTGTGATTCTTCCTGAAATTCTGCATAATATTGTTCTGCGAATGAGATCTGAATCTTGGGGACCTATCATAAGCACTATCACCACACATAATCCATAACACACATAATCAATAAACGTTAAATCGAAGATAATCGTATCCTTATCGATAATACGGAATTCAAGAGCAGAGTCGAATCGCCTCTCTCTCATTTATGCTCACAACACCTACAGAACTGCATACGATTAATTGCGTGATTCCAATTCATAACCCAATCCTCGTTACCGCGGCTGGACCACATAATCCATAACGACCTGCATTATCATAACCACGCCCGCTCGCATAAATTAATACGATTATCTCTCGAAGCGGCATAATTTATGCAAATAATTAACATAATTTCGGATAAATTATGAAAATTTCACATTTCACATTTCATTAAATTTTCATTATTTTCATAACACCTACATATACAACATATTGGGGGCTCGTTTGGGATCTCTCGCAGACAGTTTATGCTTGAATTAAGGAACAAATCACTGTTGTATTAAACAAGGTATTATGATCTAACATTGCCCTGTGACTGTAACAGGTGTAAAACAAAAAAAAACGCACTCTGAAGGAAATTCCAGAGCAAGCCGTATAACAAAGACAGTTGAAGTAAGATTATTTGCTCGAGTCAAACTGACCATATCCTGTGATACAAGTGTCTTTATACGTGCTCTGAAGGGAATACCAGAGTCACACGAGTCGAACTGATGCATTCTGGATACAATGGGTTTGATATGCACACTGAAGTGAAATTCCAGAGATGCTCGTATTAAGAGGAATTTTTGAGTGGATTGCGGGATATTGGGAACTTGTACCAAAACGGTCAGGCCAATCTGCTACAGAGCAAACAAATCAGGGAGACACATGGAAGGGGAGCTGTATTGATGACATTGGGACACTGCTTAAGAACTGGATAAAATGGGACAAAAGCGAACACGATGTAAAAACTTCAGAAATAGCTACGCTGAACTCAGACCCTCTCGCACAGACAGACAAACAGAGATTATGGAATGAGGAAAAATTCGGAAAATAAACGGGTGGGGCTGATAACCCCGAAGTCAGAGTGAGACAGAATATTAAAACCAAGTCACCAGGAGATTCTGTACTGATAACGCGAGAAAGGGCGGAGCCGAAGCTCCGAGGCGAACACAACAGAGGCAGCTCTCCAGGAAAACGCACACCACTCACAGACGGCCAACACAAACATCGCGACAGGCACAACACACCAGACAAATAAAAATCAGACACCCCACAAAAACCACATAAGTATGGGACATGGGACAAACATGAGTCACCGAGCAAAGTTGACCCACGTTACAGGCGCAAAATACACTACAAAAATCATGTTAAGCAACGCCACCGTGATGTTAATAACTCATCCGAATCTGACTCGGATGACGATGATCAACTTTCCGAATACTCGTTCAGTAGTAACACTCTGAAATTGATGGACAAAGCTCTCGTCAGAATTCCCTATTTTGATCCACACAATAAGAACAGGGACATTCACACTCACATCGCAATGGTAGAAGCAGAAGCAATGATTAGGGGTCTGAGGAAAACGGATGAAACAGCGAGTTTGCTGAAACGCAGCTTGCATGGACAGTCCACATGGCTGAAGAAGACAGACACGCTCTCTCTACTGCTGCCCTGAGGCAGAGCCGTGCTCGGTCCGCTGCTGCCCTGAGGAAGAGCCGCAGTCTCTCCACTGCTGCCCTGAGGGAGAGCCGTGCTCTGTCCATTACATTAGTACTCGAGTTTTTTTGGTGCTTAAATCCACTGCTGGATGAAGGCCCACCGCACGCTGTGCCAGTGGATCGTAAGGATTTACTTGACCAGTGTGTTGGGGGCCGCCGCACGCTGTGGTTGTTGGGGGGTGCCGCAGGCTGTGGTCGTTCAGGGCCGCCTATGGCGCCCCCCAACAACCTAGTTTAATGAATAGAACGAGGTATAACGTATTTATTACAGATACTTCAATTACAGTAGCGACCCTGATACTCGAAGCGGTAACGGCCTCTTCACCCGTGCTCTGTAGAGGGAAGTGTTCCCCGAGCTTAAGCCCACGCTAGCTCCCTAGTTCCCTCTATCCTAGTCCTCTCTCGGGAGGCTATCTGACCTGGCCCAGCTTCGGCGCAGGTCCCGATCACCAGCTACATGAGTCCGGCCCTCAGAAGGACATCAGGCCTCGCGGCTCTGGTGTCGCACCCTGGCTTGCTTTGCCCGGCCCTCAAAAGGGCAGCGAGTCAAATGAGTTCCAGGGTCTGGCTAGTTGATCTTCATTCTTCACTGGCTCTTCATCATGACTGGCTCGAACTCCCCCTCAGCTCTCCGGGTCCCACCTTTTATACTGTCTCTCACTGAGGGGCGGGGCTGGGAGGGATCACAGTATCCCCCACAACCCCCCAGGGTGGTGGCCGTAGCGGACGTGTTTGTGGCCACCGTTATACAACCGCGTCTCACCCTCCCATAACACCTCTACATCACCCCCCCTCCCCCTGTACAGCCCGCAGCCGTCCCGGCTGCAACAACACTCAACAATAAAACGCTTAACAAGAACCAGAATCGTGTGTGCCTCAATAAGAATAACAACACAACAATAACAACAATAATCGCAATAAATTACCCCAACCCACCTGTACAAATAGACACTATGAACAACATAGACACAAAAAAAACTCCTTCCCCCCTGGTACCAGAGCCCGTGATGCAACTCGACTGACCCAACGCATAGTTCGTGAGGAAAAGAAGGACGCCCGGACAGTGAGCAACCATCCGTCACGAAAACCGGTGTGATTTAGCATGAGTCCGAATGGCTGGTCCTTCGTATGGGGCAGGGAATGATTTTCTGGGGGTTGAGGCAGGCAGCCCCTGAGGGCACGGTGTGGGCTGCCTGGTTCTACGTTCATCGTCCGGCTCCGGTGGCCGATGCGCTTTTTCAGCCGTCAATTCCGGTGTGCCTGGAAGTGGAACAGGCGAGGATCAGGCGACGGTACAACATTTCCCGAGTCGACAGACACATCACATGCTCAGCCCTTAGGACATGTATGGTAGGAATGAGGTTAAATTAACGGTTTCAGCCATGAGGGGTGAACATACCATAGCCGTTTCCCCCACTTAATCCGAACACATTGTGGCCGTGCGACCTGCATAACCTCAACCGGCCCTCTGCATGGCTTCAGCAATTTTGGGAATGTTGCCCGCGGTACCTGCGGACAGTGTAGCCAGGCCTTATCGCCAGGCTTCCACTTGTGGGTGTGTGTGTGTGCGGTGTGCACGCAACCGCTCGTTCGCCACTTGGCGAGAGCTCGAATACTGTGCCGCAGCCTCCCGTGCCTCGGCCAATTTCAAAAGGTTGAATTTGACATGATCGGCCAACTTAGATTTAGGGTGGGGCGCCAGAATCCCCAACTGGGCATCCACGGGCGGATCAGCATCCCTGCCGTACATCAGGTATAAGGGGAAATACCCAGTTGCCGCGTGGCGAGCCATCCTAAAAGCGGTAAGAACACCCGGGATTTGGAGGTCCCAATCCACCTGAGATTCGCACACCTGATGGCATAGCATGGACGTGAGCGTCCTGTGGAGCCGCTCCACCATCCCGTCTGTCTGCGGGTGGTACGGGGAGATACGCACTTTTTTTGTACCCAAAAAGTCGCACACCTTACGCAGTGGGGAGCTCGAGAAATGTTTTCCCTGATCGGTCAGCAGCTGCTCCGGTGCGCCATTGTCCAGGACATAGCCCTAGACAAAGGCCTCGGCAACGGCCGCTGCAGACTGGATAGCGAGTGGTCAGGCCATGGGCCATCGAGTGAAATATTCGACGCCAACCAGCAGGTACTTATTGCCCCTAGGCATTGCCTGGAACGGCCCCAAAACGTCGAGCGTGACAGACAGGCCGCCTTGGCTGGCGGTTTCCGCTGGGCGCACTGTACACATCCTTTGAGAACGATCGACACATGCTTATCCATGCCCGGCCAGAAGAAGTCAAGGCGAAGCATGGCTAGGGTCTTGTGAAACCCTAAATGCAACAGCCGCTCGTGAGTGGCCAGAATGACCCTACCCCGTAAGGTGGACGGCACGACGATTCTATAATGAAGGAATTTTCCGTCCCAATTCATAAGGAGACCCTCCCGCAATATCCAAGAATCGACCCCTCCCCGACCGTCCGTGGAGCCGCCAGCCTTACGATGCAGTGTGAGCAGGGATACGTCCCCCATTTGGAGCCGGCCCCAGTCAGCGAGGGTCAAATTAAGTAATGAATCCCCACCCGTTTGTGAGAGAGAGATACCCGGAGCCAGTGCGTCAGCGGCGGCGGCCAAAACCGTGGACAGGACAACACAATTCGGTTTGCAACATCCCGATCCAAGGAAACATGCACATTCCCCGCCGACGGGCAGTCGCGAGAGGGCATCAGCGTTTGTATGGTGAACACCCTTTCGGTAAGTGGTCGTGAATTGGTAGTCCTGCAGAACTTCCAACCATCGAGACAGTTGTCCCGATGGCTGGTCAACACGGAGTGCATTTTTTAACGCCGAGTGGTCTGTACGGACAGTGAAGTGCCGCCCGTAAGAGATACGGCCGATACTGTTGGATAAAAAAAACAATAGCCAATAGTTCGCGACGGGTGATGCAATACTGCTGTTCTGCTGGCGATAAAACCCTGCTACCATAGGCGACAACGCGCTCGACTCCTCCAATGACCTGCGAGAGCACTCCGCCAATGCCGGTGTTACTGGCATCTGTGTCGAGCAGAAAGGGTGCAGTGAAATCAGGGTAACAGGGGCGGAGCACTCACGAGGGCGTCCTGGAGGGAGTGGAAGGTGGCCTCCTCCTCAGGACCCCAGCAAAATTTCACGCCCTTTGCCATCAGAGCGTGGAGGGGTTTGGCGATGGTGGCAAAGTGTGCGACGAACCGCCGATAGTAAGAGTGTTGTATATGAGCCTTTTCCAAAATTGATATTAACAATAATATCTGCCTATATATATCTTAATAATAAAGGAAATAATGCATAAAAACACACAAACCCAAAAACACGAAAAACCAGATGTCGATCATAAACAGGCCATAAATAAATAAAGAAGTAATAAAACTCTTGAGGCGAGGATGTTAGCAGCTATCTGCGAAGATCTCCAGATGAACAAGAGTTTGATGTGCCCTAAGGAAGGTCACGCAGAGGGAAGCCCTCCACAAGCCAGACACGAGGACGCCCACGGGTTAAACCATATTTTTTTTTCCTTTGTCATTAAAACGGTTAAAATTTTAGATGCAATAACAAGAATAAGCTAAAGTTAGCGGTCCTCGCGATCACTCCAATTAAAACCAGGCCACCAGATGCATCAGTGAATCCTTATCCAATTATTAATTCGATATCAAATGATTTTCACCTTTAATACTTTTTACTGTTAAAACAAAGCTTGGAGAGAGAAATACCGAGTCACATCAAAGGTTATCGAGAAGGAATGAGGTGAATGGGCAAACTTACGAAAGAGTTTAAACAATATCCCAAGCAACCCCGACCACCTTTGTATCTTCCGCAGAGCACGAGGAAGGAATTTCACACCCTAGTGAGGAAAGCTGATGTTATGAAGAGGGTCGCCCCCTCCCCCTCCAGGGGTGTGGCAGATGGCACACAAACACACACGAACGCACACACACACAGACCATGCGGCCCCCCCCCCCCCTTTTCCACTGCCCGGAGAGAATTATTACGGCTTTCAAAAGTTCAAAAAGACAGTCAAGACAGATCAGCGATTCAAGACGTCCACAAGACGAGCAGTCGCATGGAGCGGCTGGCTCCGAGCCTCACTGAGTAGCGAGGATCGCTGAGTCGTGATGTATCAATGAAAGTGAGTCATACAGCAGTGGAGGAAACCTGCTGTCAGCGAACCAGCAAGGGCGCGTTCGCGCATCTTCAAGGAGAAAGAGCGCAGCCAGCAACGCCAAGCAAGAGCATGCAGCAGCTCAGCCAGCAGTGGAGAGAAACTGCTGTCAGCGACCCAGCACGGGCGCGTTCGCGCATCTTCAAGGAGAGGGAGCGTGCGCCACCAGCGTGCCATCAGCACCAGCATCAGCACCAGCGCATGCCAACAGCGTGCCACCAGCGTGCTACAGCGCGCAACTTCGCGTCACCAACGCTGAGAGGGCAGCGACCCCGCACTCGACACCCATCATCGTGCGACGACGGCGAGCGTCGTGCTGACTCTTCCAGCCAGCGGTGGACAGAAACTGTCGCAGCCGTTCGTATGCCCCCCCTCCCCCACACTCTCCCCCTCACTCCCCCACCGCGCCGCAACACACAGGAAACACATTTTGGACACAAGAGATGCTAACCTCGGCGTCTGCTTTACGCAAAGAATTGAACCAGTGATAAAGAAGACACACGATACGCATATCGGGATAATCAAGAAGGGTTGCCACTCCAAGGTGGTGCATTAAAAATCAATTCATAAAGGAAAATACTGCTGTCATTGAGTTGCATAATAACCAATCGTCCTACTGTTAACGTGATAAGAATTGACTTGAAGGTCTATGAATGGATGTGGTACTGTGTGGGCAATGTTTAAATACGAATTTGCATAAGGTTAAGGCTTTGATAGAATAGTTTGCATGTATTAATCTCTCTCTCAACAACCAATCGATTGCGTTACGCGTCGGGAATTAACCACAGGTGCCGTTATCAAAGTGAAACAACGCAATCGTGATGGTATCATGTTAACGCTGTGTTGAAATTGCAAGATCGAGAGATTTTATATTATTAAAAAATTTAAGTTTAGCTAGAAATAAAATTGATTAAAGCATAAAGGTTGTGTGTGATTCTTCCTGAAATTCTGCATAATATTGTTCTGCGAATGAGATCTGAATCTTGGGGACCTATCATAAGCACTATCACCACACATAATCCATAACACACATAATCAATAAACGTTAAATCGAAGATAATCGTATCCTTATCGATAATACGGAATTCAAGAGCAGAGTCGAATCGCCTCTCTCTCATTTATGCTCACAACACCTACAGAACTGCATACGATTAATTGCGTTATTCCAATTCATAACCCAATCCTCGTTACCGCGGCTGGACCACATAATCCATAACGACCTGCATTATCATAACCACGCCCGCTCGCATAAATTAATACGATTATCTCTCGAAGCGGCATAATTTATGCAAATAATTAACATAATTTCGGATAAATTATGAAAATTTCACATTTCACATTTCATTAAATTTTCATTATTTTCATAACACCTACATATACAACATATTGGGGGCTCGTTTGGGATCTCTCGCAGACAGTTTATGCTTGAATTAAGGAACAAATCACTGTTGTATTAAACAAGGTATTATGATCTAACATTGCCCTGTGACTGTAACAGGTGTAAAACAAAAAAAAACGCACTCTGAAGGAAATTCCAGAGCAAGCCGTATAACAAAGACAGTTGAAGTAAGATTATTTGCTCGAGTCAAACTGACCATATCCTGTGATACAAGTGTCTTTATACGTGCTCTGAAGGGAATACCAGAGTCACACGAGTCGAACTGATGCATTCTGGATACAATGGGTTTGATATGCACTCTGAAGTGAAATTCCAGAGATGCTCGTATTAAGAGGAATTTTTGAGTGGATTGCGGGATATTGGGAACTTGTACCAAAACGGTCAGGCCAATCTGCTACAGAGCAAACAAATCAGGGAGACACATGGAAGGGGAGCTGTATTGATGACATTGGGACACTGCTTAAGAACTGGATAAAATGGGACAAAAGCGAACACGATGTAAAAACTTCAGAAATAGCTACGCTGAACTCAGACCCTCTCGCACAGACAGACAAACAGAGATTATGGAATGAGGAAAAATTCGGAAAAGAAACGGGTGGGGCTGATAACCCCGAAGTTAGAGTGAGACAGAATATTAAAACCAAGTCACCAGGAGATTCTGTACTGATAACGCGAGAAAGGGCGGAGCCGAAGCTCCGAGGCGAACACAACAGAGGCAGCTCTCCAGGAAAACGCACACCACTCACAGACGGCCAACACAAACATCGCGACAGGCACAACGCACCAGACAAATAAAAATCAGACACCCCACAAAAACCACATAAGTACGGGACATGGGACAAACATGAGTCACCGAGCAAAGTTGACCCACGTTACAGGCGCAAAATACACTACAAAAATCATGTTAAGCAACGCCACCGTGATGTTAATAACTCATCCGAATCTGACTCGGATGACGATGATCAACTTTCCGAATACTCGTTCAGTAGTAACACTCTGAAATTGATGGACAAAGCTCTCGTCAGAATTCCCTATTTTGATCCACACAATAAGAACAGGGACATTCACACTCACATCGCAATGGTAGAAGCAGAAGCAATGATTAGGGGTCTGAGGAAAACGGATGAAACAGCGAGTTTGCTGAAACGCAGCTTGCATGGACAGTCCACATGGCTGAAGAAGACAGACACGCTCTCTCCACTGCTGCCCTGAGGCAGAGCCGTGCTCGGTCCGCTGCTGCCCTGAGGAAGAGCCGCAGTCTCTCCGCTGCTGCCCTGAGGGAGAGCCGTGCTCTGTCCATTACATTAGTACTCGAGTTTTTTTGGTGCTTAAATCCACTGCTGGATGAAGGCCCACCGCACGCTGTGCCAGTGGATCGTAAGGATTTACTTGACCAGTGTGTTGGGGGCCGCCGCACGCTGTGGTTGTTGGGGGGTGCCGCAGGCTGTGGTCGTTCAGGGCCGCCTATGGCGCCCCCCAACAACCTAGTTTAATGAATAGAACGAGGTAAAACTGATGGAAAGACACAGCACAAAATACAGCATCTGTTAATACTTGGAATATCAATACAATGAACACTGCAGCATCATAACATTGCCTTATGTGGCACATTAGGAATGGACTACTCTTTTCATTATTTCCTCGTGCAGCAAGGGAGTAAAGTGTGGTTTTGTGAAAGTCGTTATGTGCTGTGCAGTATATCAATGCACGTGTGTACACCAGCATGCGATAACGGAGGTGGGCCTGTAGGCGGCTGGCAGGCTTATTGATTAACCGGACGTGTACACCAGTCACATGGTTAATGACGACTCGGTTGAAGATTGCTGTGTGTGACACACGTGCTGTTGCATTTTACAGGTAAAGGACCCACACCTGATGATGACCGTTTGAGTTATGGTCGAAACGTCGTGAGGACCCACAGGTTGTTTTTGATCGTTATAGAAATGTTCTAGACTTGATCGAGACTTCAAGCTTTGCTTTGAATTGTTTGTGAAAAATTCAATATGAGGGGTTTGAGCACTGTGCACTGTAGAGGATGATGTACTGTAGTTAATATTTGTAATTCTCTAACCCTAATACTGTTTATTCTATAACCATGCCCATTCACCCAGAGTATGACTACTTGCAATGCTATTGAGAATAGAACACAATGGTGACAAGTACAGTACATATATTGTTCACGTACAGTACAGGTAATAGGTGTAAGATACCGATATAAGGATGGTATAAATAGACATACAGCTTAGGATTTAAGTAATATGCGAATAGTGAAGTGCAAAGGTTACTGTCAAGGACAAATATGGTTTATCAGTAGTAGAATTGGGTTTAAGAGAAACTGTGATTGATTAACCGCACTTGTACACCAGTCACATGGTTAATGGTGACTCGGTTGAAAATTGCTGTGTGACACACATGCTGTTGCATTTTACAGATTAACAACAATAAATATTCATAATAAAGGTTTTTGGGTTAGATCGCGTTATTTATAAATGTGTCGTAACCCTCCACCACCCGACACGGCCAATCAGCAAAAAAAAAAGTATAACGTTGACAAAAGACAAATAATTCACTTTAGCCCACCGGTGTGTTGAAGAGTGAATCCACAACATTTACAGTTTGAGTACGACGTTTCGCTGGTAAATACATCCAGCATCATCGGGCAATTCGCCAGAAATGTTTGCCCTCGATTTGGAGCACCTGCCCACATCCTTCATTTCGAGTGTGCAACACTTAGATAACATGAAACTCAACAATAGGTCCTGGATGGACCAGGCACCTACATTACCACTGAATAGCTACACAAGTGAATAACCTACTGTGTTAAATAAGGTCAGATCATGTAATCACCATACTGCAGCATAAATGTACAGCGCTGCACATAACATTGAACTGTGGAGATACTTCTTCATCCTTGCTCTCAAGATCGCATTAAAGTTACATGGGTACAAGTCTGACTTGACTTATTTAATTACAAGTAACATTCACAATAACGCAAGTGGGAGGCTTCGTTGTTAACTAGGCCTCATATTTATAATAACAATTTAACAGCATTATGAAGGCATTTACAGCATTATAACGGCATTCCCAGTATTATAAGAACATAAACAAACTTACAGACAATGCGTCTTAAAGTCCCACAATGAACAGATGCACCTGTTTTCACTGAGACGCTATTTGTGCCTCCATTTTGTACTCTGTGTAATGGCGACACCCTGCCTCATGGCTTAGAGAATGTTAAATTGTAACTTCCTGGTCACGTGACCAAACTCAACACCATATCAGGAAGTTCCTGTGTAATCAACACCCCCATACCTGCCATGGGGCAGAACACACCCCCTGCCCCGAATCTTATAGAATGGCCGATATTTAATCCACACAGAAACGATCAAGGATTAATAATATTAACGTGTTTAAGCAAACAGATAGTCCACCGCCGGACTATCTACCTCATTTGAAGGCCAATGTAAACAAATTATTATCGAGGCTTCACCCCCCCCCCCCCCCCGTTTCCTATGCATACGTACATTGTCAGTATACCCCCCATATGCAAGCATACCCATTTGGGTTAACCCCTCCCCACTCCATGCGTACGTACTACATGGATGGCCCCTACGATCGGCGCTGCTCCCCTTCCCCGTCTCCTGCCTGCCTCCACGCCCACCGGGCGTCCTCTTGGTGGCCCGGCTGCCGGCGGGCGACGACCGGTGGGGCTGCTCCGTCACCCACGTCGGGCGGCTCCTTTTCCCGTGGTTCACGTGGCCGCCGAGGCATCGGCAGCCGCGGGACATCCTCGGGGCTTTGTGCGGTCCCAAGGATGGGCAGGTCGAGCTCTTGCCAGTGAAAGTCTTCACCATGTCAGCATGCCCGGGCACAGAGGGAAAGTTCACGTTCGTGGTAAGCGAGCCGGGCCGAGGCTGCGCATTCTTTATCGCCGCGGGCCCAACCGGGACTCTGCTGCTGCCTGCATGGACATTGCGGACGTCGTCGGTGGAGTCGTGGACTCGATCACGGTGGCCCCCTTCTCCCTCCTGGCTGCAGCCCCTCCCCGCCGCCTTTTGTCTTTCCAATGCAATGTTGGCTGATTACCTTTCAGCCCCCCAGATTTCCATCATTCCCCAACTACGACCAGGCCTATCCCAACCCCTCTTTATCAATCCATCTTGCTTTGCTGCATCAAAACTACACCACGTACAATAACAATTCTTTATTCAAAATTATTGTCATGCTATGTACAATTTAATAATTGCTGGAAAGCGCTTTGGTAAAGGTGCTATATAAAGCTCATTAAGATCAGAAACAGTTTTAGTTTTTCCCATCCCATTGGTGTGCAAACACATGCACTAATTTACATGCAGGCGCATCTCATTATACTGTAAAAAAAAAGCAGCGAGACAGACCTTCTGAGAGAAATGAGGTCTATGTGTTTATGTAACTTTATATATTTAATTTTGAAACCGTAAGAGACGGTCAAAACTAGAAATTGGTATGGTCTTTAGCCTGGATTTGAACAATGGCTGGGAGTCAAACAGGAGGGAGGGCTGGAGAAAGGGAGTTGCAGACTACATGGGCAGCAGACAAGAAAGTGTGACCTCCCACAGAGTTAAGGTTGACTGTGTCCTTTGACAGAAGGCCTTGTGTGCTGAAGGGGACAGTGTCTCGGAGGAGAGTAGAGACGGATGTGAGGAAAGAGGTAGGCAGGGGTAAGCCCACAGAGGGTATTGAAGAAGGGGAGTGCGATTTTTTTTAAGTTGATTCAGGATTGGAGTGAGAGTTATTGGAGGAATCAGAGTAATGAGGTGATGTGCTATCAATTTCAAGTGTGGGTGAGAAGTCTTGAGGCAGGATTTTGGATAACCTGGAGTCTGGAAGTGAGGGTTTGTGGAGGCTGTAGAGGAGAGTATTAGGGCCACTAATTCTTACAGAAGGCACATGTACTTTATTCATATTTTATTAGTTAAATGCATTTTAAAAGGTAGCCAGAGCACTTGTAAACCTTTACACTCAATGCCCTACCAGGAAATACAAATACCTTCACATGTCACATCACATTCTTTTGTGACATTAACCAGAGGGTGACATTGATCAAAAGTAACTTTTTGCAGGTTTATTGTTTTTTAGTACAGCCTGCCATGTTATAACACGTAACGTTTAGTTCAGTATCTAATCTAGAGGCATGTTCAAGGATAAAGCATCCGATGTCAGAAGAGAACACAATTCAGATTCCATGAGTGTGTGGTATAGGTATTTCAGGAAATGCACACAAGGATGAACATAAATGAGACCAAACAGAATTATGGGAAATATAATACAGTAGTCTAATAGATTAAATATATTCGTACTCAATTTGTAGCCATTTTATCACAAAAATATAGAATTTTAAAATATATTGTATCCAATGTTCGTTCATTAAGGCAAATACAATTCCACGGTAATTTACTGCAAATGTGTACTTATAATAACTTCTAAGGAAAAAAATAACAAGGAAATATAACATCTACCTATGTATGATTACTGGTCATTACCTTCATAATTGAAAGTGGGTAAACTGCAGGAAGATGGTTTCATGATTACTTGTAGTGATTTCCCACAAGTGGTCTCTCCATTCCAATCCGTATTGTCAGAGGGAGGCCATTACTTAACGTGCTGTGGTTAATCTTACCCTTCTTTGCGCAGTTTTACATTTCGATTGCCTAAATTTGTTAAATAAATAAAAACATTAAAAAGCGATGGAAAGCCAAACGAATTGACAATGTGCACGCCTTAACCTCTCAGCATGCCAGGGAGCACACTCATCATTTACTATTTTCTGCCCTGATACCTTATTGAAGATCCCCAGAAATGTAAGATTTGTATCACAACATGGATGAAACGAGATGTTTGGTACTAGCTCAGCAAAAACATTTTTCTAAGAACTAACATAACGGTCGGTATCACATCCTGTAATGTGATTGTTGTGTTCCGATATACTTTTATTTTCCTTTGCTGTATTTTATTTTTCTTTCATTCCTTTGTGTCGTTTAATATCTCGAGTCACTCTTGAAAATTACTCTACCTCAGTCCTGGAGTTTTTACCTGGTAAAAAAAAAAACTAAACCAGGGTGGTGTGCAACCAAATAGTTGTGACCATACCCAAATGTAGAGGTGGTCAAGCGCCCCCCCCCCCCCCCACCGATTTTTTTTTTAGCCCAGCAGTGCTATACCCCACTCCATTTCTACAATCACATCTCGCATAGACACTAGCTCGACACAAAACAATTTTCCTTCAGGGTCTCTCCTCGATAGGAAAGGCCAGCGGCGAGGAACCCTTGGACTTCTTGCCTGGGGCCCTGTCCGCCATTAAACACGAGGTGGCTGGGGTAGGCTAGCTTAGACTAGCTTCAAGTGTAGGCTTAGGTTGAGCAGGGCATGGCAGGTCCAAGGCCTCGGGAACGAAGTTAATTGGGACAGGAGGAAAAGGACGATAATAAACAAAGTCCTCCCATAGGTCTCTGGGCATTAGAAAAAAAAGTGATTTAGAGGGGGAAAATAATGGAAATATTTGTGGTCTGGGTTGAAGTTTAACATCGGGTTTGGAGGGGTCCATTCCAGCACTGCTCACTTGGCCATAACATCACCAGAAATCCCCAAAACAATTATCTTAACGCCAACTCTGTCCATATCAATAAGCTGCATCAACACGCTTGTTGTGGTCACTATTGCGCCAGACCACCAACCACAATGACCACTTACAAGTTACTCTTCTCTTATCCCCAGGAGGTGAGCATGGATATTGGGGGAGTGGTTGCGCAGCGGTTGCACAGAGGCGTATGAACCGGCAATGACTGGCATGGAGTGGATAGAAAAAGAGCTGTAAATTATTATTATCTGCCTATATATAATGGAAGGCAAGGTCTTGGAGTATAGGGCAGCACATCCAATCAGTTTTAAAATATATTGAACCATAATATATAGGCTTTCACGGTCCCATTGCTTTTTATGACATATTCAATCATTTTTGTGTTGTGTTTTCTAATTTCTTTCCTGGTTCTCTTCCTAATGGTTTTACTGAGTTTTGTATATGCTAAGTTTTGTTTTGTATTTTAATCTCTCCTTTTCATCAACATGCATTATGGTTTCAGATAAATTGGCTTATTTTTTATATCCCACTTTTGAGTGCATTGGCCATGACAATGTTCGTTATCTCATTACTTAAAGTGATGGTATCCAATTAATCGTTCTAATGCTCTTAGGATTAGAATACATTGCTTAGAATCGATCTAACCTCATATATACGTCAGAGAAAAAAACCCAAATTCGAGACACCATATTAATCTTTAAGTAAGGCAAATGTGCTTGAATGCAACATGTCGCTAAGAGGGATGAGGCCAGTAACAATGGCAGCCAAAGGTGAGAATACCAGCGTGGAAATAAGTGCGATGAGATGAGCTCGTGCACAGGAGCAAGATAGACCGTGGCGTTGCAATACTGAGGGAAGGGTGACGACGTGGGGACGCCTTCATCCAGCAGTGGATAGAACATGGCTGAAGAAGATGAATAAGTAGTTATGAGGCGATAATCAATTATTACTGTCACTCGCTCATGTGTTGTTTAAAATACGTATGAACATAAATTAACTTTTTTTCTATTTTGTTCTATACAACGTACTATGTCAAAGTCATAAATGTGCAAATAATAAACAAACTGGTGATGCTTTGGGGTTTATTTATGTTGGCGTGCATTAGCAATCTGGGACTACTCCTCTGATTAATCAAGTTAAAACCCACAGTGAGAATATCCCGCAGAGACCCATAAAAGCACTGCCTTTAATTCATTTCATACTAATTTTATGTATTTATTCAGTTTATCGTTCATAGAAGCATCCAGCTGTTGCCATCATCTAAAGTCTTGAAAATATACAACACAGCAAGACATTGTGATCCACATGATTAATTATTTCTTGTTCATGTTTTAATTGCAGTATTTTATTTATTGAATCATATGCTTTTACTTCATTAGTGTTCATTTATTTTGCGAGGTGATGGTGCAGAGTAATACAAAATGTGCGGGGAAACACATTTGAAGCACATCCTTTGGGCTTCAGATAATTAATAGCACTAAGCAATTGTCTACTTTGCCAATGTGGTTTTGGAGTTATTCATTAAATGTTGACAGGTGGCTAGATACATGTACCTCCCATAACTAAAAACCCATAACTAAAAATATGACAGTAATAGACTGGGCATGGTATTAATGTGAACTTTGCGCGTGAAGAGTCACCGCACTGCTTAGGTGTGAGGCTCTTGTATTATCATCACAGGTGCCAGTAAGATCTAATCACGTAGAGGTAGCAGGAGAAGTACAATTTTGAATTGTCAAGCAGGTTTTTTGGCGAGTTACGCAAGCCATTTCAGAAGCGTACTGATGACCACTTTACTGTTAAGGGATGTGTTTAGGACAATGTGTTATTAGTGCACGGCCACTAACAACAGAAAACAGGATCGATCAGCGCGGTTAGCAATGTGGAAGTGATGGTGAAGAAGACACTGTGCTGTGAGGGGTGAGCTACTTTGTGTAGGGTGGTGGAAGAATTTTAGCAAAATGTTAAATGTAGCAAACACTTCGAACTCGGCGATCAAGGGACGCGCCTTGGAGAGTGGGTATCAACATCACTATGGCTGCGTGTTCTTGTGGAGGGAACAGCGTAGTGACAATTGGATATTGTGGGATCAGCAGAAATGGTCATGTTCATTTCTTTACTTTGGCTATGATCTGGCACGTGTCTGTATAAATTGGTGCTCCTCCATGTGTGGCTCATTGATCTCCCTCCACTAGTTTAAGAGGAGGCGTGAATATATGTATGTTGAACTTACGTGGATGTATGTTGAAGCCTACGTGTTCAACTGATGTTGAACTTCTTTCAAACTACACGTAGCCAGCCATGCCCAATTGGAGGTGCCGGGGAAGGACAACAAACTAAACAAAAAATAGTTATAAAGAGATTATTTTCAATCTAGATTAAAAAATTAACAGCTTCAGTGAATTCCTAATATCGGAAGGGTGTACCAGACGAACGCAGAAGTGCATCTGAAAGCACGCAATGCAGTGGGTGTCTTTGTTCATTGACTAGCCAAAAGCCAATGTGAGGATCACTGGTAGAGATGAATGGTTCTCATCTATTGGGACCTGATGACATGGTTTGGGTCATATCCGAAATCAAACTGATATTAACCATGTTTTCATGGATCCGATCCAGGTCAATCATCTATCAGATCTGGGTAAATTGCGATGGTATTTAAATTATTGGATTATTCAGGTATTACGCAGCATTGTATTAAACGTACTATAGATTATTTATCCAGGAAGGCCTCTCCTTTTTAAATAGGGAATGTTTTACATGCAAAATGAGACTAGAGAATAAAAAAGCACACTCTTTGTGATACCACACAAAGGTCCACAGAGAAGGGGTTGCCAAATCAACTTACTCTACTGCCACCTCCTGGTAATCTCTCAGCCAAGCGCATTTTGGAGTTTCAAATGTATCTATATGATCCGACCAACAATTGCCTTGGTGACACTGCTGCGCATAGGGCAGCCACCAGTTGTCAGTCTCAGCTAGTCAGATCCAGCAATTGTAGGAAAGAGAGTTGGGCAATTTTTCTTAATATCACCAAACACTATCTAACATCGGTGCAGAAGCAATGATGAGCGAACCTTAGATCTTGATGAAACAGTTGAAGTGGGGGGGGGGGGGGGCAAAGAGTAAAATTAGTTTGTTGATAAATAGAAGTGTATGTACAGTGAGGGAAAAAAAGTATTTGATCCCCTGCTGATTTAGTACGTTTGCTCACTGACAAAGAAATGATCAGTCTATAATTTTAATGGTAGGTTTATTTGAACAGTGAGAGACAGAATAACAACAAAAAATCCAGAAAAACGCATGTCAAAAATGTTATAAATTGATTGGCATTATGAGGGAATTAAGTATTTGACCCCCTCTCAATCAGAAAGATTTCTGGCTCCCAGGTGTCTTTTATACAGGTAACGAGCTGAGATTAGGAGCACACTCTTAAAGGGAGTGCTCCTAATCTCAGCTTGTTACCTGTATAAGACACCTGTCCACAGAAGCAATCAATCAATCAATCAGATTCCAAACTCTCCACCATTGCCAAGACCAAAGAGCTCTCCAAGGATGTCAGGGACAAGATAGTAGACCTACACAAGGCTGGAATGGGCTACAAGACCATTGCCAACCAGCTTGGTGAGAAGGTGACAACAGTTGGTGCGATTATTCGCAAATGGAAAAACACAAAAGAACTGTCAATCTCCCTCGGCCTGGAGCTCCATGCAAGATCTCACCTCGTGGAGTTGCAATGATCATGAGAACGGTGAGGAATCAGCCCAGAACTACACGGGAGGATCTTGTCAATGATCTCAAGGCAGCTGGGACCATAGTCACCAAGAAAACAATTGGTAACACACTACGCGGTGAAGGACTGAAATCCTGCAGCGCCCGCCCGCAAGGTCCCCCTGCTCAAGAAAGCACATATACATGCCCGTCTGAAGTTTGCCAATTAACATCTGAATGATTCAGAGGACAACTGGGTGAAAGTGTTGTGGTCAGATGAGACCAAAATGGAGCTCTTTGGCATCAACTCAACTCGCCGTGTTTGGAGGAGGAGGAATGCTGCCTATGACCCCAAGAACACCATCCCCACCGTCAAACATGGAGGTGGAAACATTATGCTTTGGGGGTGTTTTTCTGCTAAGGGGACAGGACAACTTCACCGCATCAAAGGGACGATGGACGGGGCCATGTACCGTCAAATCTTGGGTGAGAACCTCCTTCCCTCAGCCAGGGCATTGAAAATGGGTCGGGGATGGGTATTCCAGCATGACAATGACCCAAAACACACGGCCAAGGCAACAAAGGAGTGGCTCAAGAAGAAGCACATTAAGGTCCTGGAGTGGCCTAGCCAGTCTCCAGACCTTAATCCCATAGAAAATCTGTGGAGGGAGCTGAAGGTTCGAGTTTCCATCGTCAGCCTCGAAACCTTAATGACTTGGAGAAGATCTGCAAAGAGGAGTGGGACAAAATCCTCCTGAGATGTGTGCAAACCTGGTGGCCAACTACAAGAAACGTCTGACCTCTGTGATTGCCAACAAGGGTTTTGCCACCAAGTACTAAGTCATGTTTGCAGAGGGGTCAAATACTTATTTCCCTCATTAAAATGCAAATCAATTTATAACATTTTTTGACATGCGTTTTTCTGGATTTATTTGTTGTTATTCTGCCTCTCACTGTTCAAATAAACCTACCATTAAAATTATAGACTGATCAATTCTTTGTCAGTGGGCAAACGTACAAAATCAGCAGGGGATCAAATACTTTTTTCCCTCACTGTATTATGTGTTTGATTGAGTGTGATATTCACTGTATAAATGCATACTGTGTAAGCTAAAGATTTAAAAAGTCGGTTTACGTGTTTGCTACAGTATGTGTGTGTCAATCGGCACACTGGACACGCTTGCAAACGAGATGGTCCATCTCCAGTGATTTTCCAGCTTAACTTTTTTTTCACTGAGAAGGAACTATAGCAGCATTCACGTGGTTTGATTGCTGAAGGCAAAATTTGTTATATTAAAAGTCATGTTGTGAAAACAAAAGTCATGAAAATATCACAAGATTGGATGCAAGTTCAACATTACAATGAAAGAAACACATCTGAATCAAAACAACTAGTGTAATTTTCTCGGAAGCATAAGAGCAAAAGATTCCAAGAGCCAGGATTGCTTGTGGTAAGGCAGCAGTCAGACAAAAATATGAGTGAACTAAAGGATTTATAGATATTGCCAGCAGCATATTAATGTCAAGACATAGTATCTACTGGGCTGTTCGGTATTTACATATACTTGGATGTCAAGGAGAGTTTTTAAATATGGGCATGGCATTGAAAATAAAACCATTAGCTATACAGAAAGGAAAACTAATGATGCAGGCTTAGGATGGAAGCAATCTTATGAGGATCATTAAAAAGCAGGATAAATGAAAGCGTCTATTGTCAGAAGTGAAGGTTTTCTGAAAAATGTTAAAGGCATCAGGATGCTGGAGAAAATAATTAGAGGGAGGAGAAAGGGGCTACTTGGTTACTGTAAAAATGGAGTGAAGTATTGGGAAATGCAAAGACGGTGCAAGATCATACTGGATAGAAGGCTTGAGTTACGAATTTGCCTTTTTATACAGAGAAATCAAGAGGAAGAATTTGAATTTGCTATATCTGAGCTCAGAGGCACAGTGTGACATGTTTAACTATTTGTAGTCTTGTAATAAGGAATGGTGCTTACACTGGGTGTAACAATACATCAATTCATAAATTAATAGTTATTCTTGAACTCACAATAATGCTTTGAATCCTGCAACAGACAATATTTTATGTTCGTATTTGTCAAAATGGGTTCACCCAACTCTATCAAACGCACAGAGGCAGCTACATTAATGTCAGTATAAACAATATGATGACACAACAGTGCAACTACACGTTGATTCGCAACGGGGTGAATCAAAAATGAATAGTATTTACAAATTAAATGACACTTTTATTTTCTTCTGGAGGGGATAACATTATACATACCATGATCTCCTTCATCAACACACAATCTGCAAATTAAAAGTTAACTTTTAATGGAAGCTCTTGACCTCTATTTATGGCTTCTGTAAATAGCAATTAAGAGGAAATGTAGTTTCTACTAATTTGTGTGTGCATTTTTTTATTTTATTTTACGCAGCATAAAATAGGAGATTTTAACATGCGACAGCGCCACGTAGTGATTGCACTTGGGAAGTGATTAGGAAAATCTGCATTAGGCCGAAAGCCACAAGCAGGAGAATTAGACTACTGCTACAAATAGAAAAAAAAACCTCTTTAAGGAATACTGTTAAAATGCATATCCTTAGAACCATTAATGAAAAAAATGTTAATCACTAGAAGTTTCCAAAGTCACAGCAAACCATGTCTATGATTCCCTTGATCGTCAATCAAAATGCCAAAGGCTTCAACAGCAACATTAAAGGAACTTATTGAAGATCATGAGAGTCGTGGGACAAAAAAACACCTCAAGCCGGTCTGCACGGTGACCTTGTTGAGCACATGAATATTACCACGTACGTGAATTTTGTTTTTGTCTGTAAATTTCCACATGATAAGCCACTTCGTCGAGCTATCGTTTGTGGCCAGGTCGCTGGCTACCTGCTAAAATAAAAAAAAAGTTTATATTAGTCTCCCATGTTGTATAGTCACAGATTCCCTACAGAGTGTTGACCAGACATTGGTTAAAATGAACAATAACGAGATGCACCGTACCCTTGTTATAAATCACTCTAAAACTCTGGGTACATATACAATCATTTATACCATCATTTATTAGCATTTATTAGCAATTAAGTTTCAGATCAAGTCGTTCCAGATCAAGATGCACCATAACATTGGTAACATTAAATTAGCACTCCAAAAGAGCTGAAGCTGGGGGAGAAGGGTGGCATGGTAACCTGAAAAGTTTTTTTTTCCCTGAAAAAATTTGCATGCGCAACACACATTCTACTTTGTCCCGAATGTCCTTGTAACTATAAATGAACCTCACCAAACATACAGCCTGATTGCTGCATTGAGTTTGTGCCTGTCTATATGCATTGCACTGAAGCTAGGGCATGCATTAATGTATTTTTTTGCTTTGATGCCCACCACCACTTAAACAAGTATCAAGTCGAATTTTGGTAGGTGTTTTTTTTTGTTATTGCTTTGAGTGTAAATGGTATGGATATTATTAATTCTAAACAATCATGGTGATGGCAGTGATATGATGTTAAGCTATTTGCAATGTTTTTAAAATGTTTGTATTCTGTATGTATGTTGAACTTCTGTTGCACCGTGCATAGCCAACCATGCTAATCGGAGGTGTGCGATTATCCCTTGCAGGAGGGAGAAATGCATATATATATTTTAAAGTCAATTAATGCAATAGTGTACTTCCTGAGGTTATTTGTTTCAGTTTCCCTTAAAATCGTATTATTGGCCTTATTAAGTTCTGTTGAGTTAAGCATCAATAGAGTACGCCTTTCTGTTTACATACAAACTCGCAGAAGGATGCGATATAACATTTAAATATATTATTTCGAGATTGATTTTTCTTTCCTACTGAACGGTCTTAGGCACCTAAAATTTTGGCAAGAAAGTTATTTGCTAAATAAAACGTCTGTGCTGCTTTTATCCAAAGTCGAGTGAAAAGGGCATTGCACTAAAATTATCTCAGTAATCTTTAAATAATTGCGGTCGAATTTATTTGTGAGGAAACACAGCTGGATCTTTTAAATCCTTGCTCAATTTAACGGCTTGCATGATGCTGGCATGGGTGCACTGGGGAGGGCTATAAATGATACGTTTTGTGGTCTCATGCCTCAAACATGGCGTGTGCTCAAGGGTGTAATTTTTTGATATGCCTGCATCTGTGAGAACTGCAGGCACTATCTGCTTTGGCGTTGGCAGCAGATACTTGGCACTGCCATACAAAGTAGTAGCTTCCAAGATTCTGTTTTGGGGATTTTGTTGGCCCCTAGAGCAGATGGTAGTTAATGTTCTTAGGGCAGTACTACCTATTTAACAAGCCAAAAATATAAGCAAATATATTTTACAAAAATATACAATTTCCAAAAAATGTTGGTTGCTTCACTGGCCAATCTATCAAGCTGAATCATTGTATATTAAGGCTCACTAATATTTTCTTTCGTTTGTATAAATGTATATAACATGCATTTTTCTGAGAATAACCTAAAAAGAGAGTTCATGCCAAACGAGGTAACTGTGATCGTCCCTATACTACCTTTAAAGGTACTTTAAACGCAAGTGTATATACAGTGTGTGCTGCATTCCTACTGATTCCTGTGATAGGCAGATTATAAAACCATTTCAAAAAAAATGTGGAATATGTACATGCACAGCCATTTTGTTGTGCATCCGCTGCTTGATGAGGGCATCCTTACTCCCGCAAGCAGTGGGGATTATGTGGCCATACTTCACCGTGCTGATCATTGCGGTTTGGTGGAGGTGCGGGTTAGTGCAGAACAATGGAATTTGCTGCACTACCCCGACTGCCCACAATGCACCTGTCTTTTGCACATGGTGGTCACCCATCCACCAAGCACTATCCAGGCTCAATTAAGCTTCCCTGCATAGCTCTGACAAGATCAGGTGTATTCCAGGAGGAATTAAATACGAACATATCATTATATTGCTCTAGGTGTTACATATAGATTGTGGGGTTCTCAATGTTGTTTGATATAAAAGTGATTTAAAAAAAAAGCAATGGAGGACACCTGCGTAAACAGTGGGTCTTAGCCAAAGAAGCTGAGTGTAATTGTAATATTTCTTTCATCAATGCCATTAGCACTTGTCTGATAGACAAAGATCTCTCCACAATATCGTCATACATTACAGTTCCTTCATGTCACAATTTGCATATCTCTCCTGCACATGAACTGATCTTGTCACTCCATAACCACGGTGGTCATCCTCTCAGGCGTTTTCTCTCATCCGGCTGCATATTCCATCACCAGTCTCAACCACCAGCCATCCATTCTAACCACAGTCACAATGGTGTATCTTACTTACATTTGTTCCATAATCCATGCATTCCTCTTTCTGCCACCGTGTGTATACATCACTCCTATGCTTATTGGGACCCTTTTGAGCTGCTGCACGTATTGTGTCAGTGTCCTTCTTTGGGCATTATCTGTTATCAAATGCAATTTTAAAAAAAAACCTCCACCTTGCTCAATTTGAAATGTAACTTTTCAGAAAAAATACATGTACTATTCATAGTATATATTATCACTAACTAGTACACATTTCTAAGCAGCTCCACGCGTTTGATCATTGACACCATCAATAATTTCCAGGTACACCCTTGCATCAGTGTTTCTATGCATTTTCACATTTAGCGTCACAGAATACGTTTTTCAAAACTACACTTCACCACCACGCTGACCACTTGCAAATGTGAAGTAAATGTGGCTAATTATGTGTTCTCGTGTTAATGGAGCAAAGCAGACAATGTGGGGAGTTGGGAGGGGTGGAAGTTACAGGAGTCGGTGATATGACAAATGCTAGAACTGGTAAAAAAAAAACAATAATGAACCACTTTAATTGCTCGTCCCTTAATAGAGGAACTGGCACGGAGGGTGGGACCGTCATGGCAGTTGGTCGTGACAGTTGTCTGAAAGTCCAGAGGGACCTTTCTGCTGGCTGCAGATCACTCGCCTACTAGAAAGGGGTATTTGTGGATTTGGACCCTGAACTAGTCTCTGTTCCCTACAGCCATCCGTTAAAGGAATCTCGGGCTTTGTACAACCTAAACCGAATGTAATAAATATAGCACTCATTAATTATAGTATAGAGAACATATGGAAAAATTGTTTAACATGTGTTGTTACTGCCATACGTTGATCACACGCATGATACGATGTTCATTTAATATACATATACAGTACCGTAATTATTTTAGTTATTTTAATTGCATTGTGGTGCATTGTACCATCCTATGCTTGGGGTTAGTTTTCCCTATGTCATACTGAGATGCAACAATTGGCATTCAACATAGGGATATACAGTTACTTACTGGTTATCTCTGATGATGAACTGGATTTTATTTTTTTAATCAGAGTAAATAGTTTAAATAACAAAAAATTAGGTCCCAAATTATATTGCCAATAATACTTTCAAACATTATTGTAAATTGCAATCTGCATAGCTAAGTATTTACACATATATTTACTTACCCACAGGCACACTTTGCACTCTGTCCATCGTGCACAATACCTTGCTCATTTTCCCATACATATATTCACTTGCTGGCATGCGCACCCGCTCACTCCTCTTCATGTCAGCTCAACCTGCACACTTACTCACCCACCTGCATACGCACGCACGCACTCTCTGTATACATGTGTAGTGTCGTCTATGCGTGCGCGCGGCGTGCGTCACACACACAGTCAGCCAGAGACAAGGTAGTCGCAGGAGGCACCGCTGTGCCCTTTTAGTGTTGTTGCCGAGCTCACGCCACGTCTCGGGCCCCTTCTCTCTCTCTCTCACACACGACCCCGCTGCCGCACGACCCATCCCAGACATGACCCTATCCACGTTGCACCGACGGCGTCGACCGGGACAGCCAACTACTGTCTGGCCACGCAATGATCGGGGAAGGCGGCGACGAGGGTGGTGATGACGACAGCAACGACGAGACTCGTCCAATCCCAGAACCGGCAGCCCGGACCTCTCGCTCTCCGCTGCTTATATTCCCATCAGCGCGGCTTAGCTCCGCCCTAGCCGCGCCTCCCTTCTTAAACCCTCTTGGAGGGTTGCATGGGCTTCCACACGAGGTTTACCATGACCCTTGCCCCAGTTCCTCTGCCCTGCCGGCACACCCGCGTATATGCTCAGCGGCGTATGCGCTAAGTGCCCACCTGCAGTTGCTACTGCTGCTGTCCAAGAGTCGTGCTATGTCACTTCACATGCAAAAAGACAAAGATCCCCCATATAGCCTTCAATCGACTGTTGGGGCAAATGCTGTTAGCGAGCACCTATGAAGGCCAGCACAGCACAAAGACTTACATACACATTGGGTGCTATGTGCCTCTAGCAGTATCCCTGTGCATACACACATGCAGATGTGTGCGAACATTTCTTGGGTGATGACAAAGATTATGAGATTGAGAGAACGAATTCTGTGCAGTGCTGGATCATAGGCTGCTGCCAAGATGCTGCTGCTGCTATTGCTGATTATGCATAATGGTGATGGTAAATTATTAAACTACGATGGTGATGGTAACAATTTTATTAATTCTGACCATGGATAACAAAAATGGATAAAATGAAGACCTTCCTGTTATCTGTTATTCTTCACAGATAAATGGAATAGCATTGAAAATGTCCATCTCTCATCTGGGATTATGCTTATATGCAAACAGTACTCCCTACGTCAGTGCAGATTAGAAGGATTTCAGTGTACTCTACGTGACTATTTCCTCGAGCATTTGCATTATAGTTGTAGTGATCTGTATAGGAAAAATTCAGTTGAATGTCTATATTTTACAGAGTGGGCCTCTTAAACGGCTAAACTGGATGGGGTAACCACGTGGCTCAGGGGTCAAGCAATGAGCTGGTGCTGCTAATATACTGCATGTGAATTTGGGTTCCAGCGATCCGGTAATAAACTCGGTTCTCACGTATAAGTAGTTGTAGGTCTCAGCCCCACCACCAGTGAATGCACGCAGATAAATGTCCATCACATTAACTTTAGTTTTTACACTTAATTTGGTTCATTTCAGCTCTAAGACATAACGCTTTTGGCTGTGATTTACACGGGACCAACAACCTTTGCACACCGATTAAATGGTGTTCCCCCTTGTTTGGTTGAAGAGGTCAACCAAAGTTAATTCAGAAGTAGTTCTATTACCTTATTTTCCAAGGCTGCAGAGTTGTGAATATGAATATTATTCGTCTCGTGACATCATGACGAAAATAAACTTGCAATATAATTTAGATGGAGAAAAAACTATAAATTATTTCGCTTAAGAGTATTGAATTGCCTCAGTGCACGTTTAACGTCACATATTTGTTGTGGTTTTTAAAGTGAATTCTCCTTAAGCCCACAGTAATGGGATTTCCTCCTACTTGATAATTCCAGTAATTAAATAATTACCTTCTTCCAAGTTAAACTGCCAGCACTGTAATTTGAACAGCTGGTATGAATACAGAGAAAGTTAAGCCACGATTAATGTCTGTGCACCAAATGGCTTCATTTAATATTTCATGTAATTTTCTAAGACACTTTGAAAACTAATGAAACTGCATAATTGCCAACATTTATAATTAGATGCCTGTCATTCACAAGTATGCATATTAGTGGAGATAACTCTCTCATCATCATTATCCATGTGTTTGTTGATCAGAAAATGTTAACGCATTGGATGCAAGGAGCACATTAACATATCTGACAAGATAAATAATTTTAAGAATCAACTATCTAATTTGTGCAGATGACTTTGTGAGTGTTTGAGGGATATCTGTTACCACAGCTAGCAAAATTGAGGTTTTTAAAATATTCTTGGAAAGGCAACGGATTATGTCACTAGCTTCTTTGCTCGTCCTAATGGCAGTGAATCTTGCACAAAAGTATGTTTTAAAACACTTCACCGCAGTTCACTGTAGCACCGTATTAATGGCAGTAATTCTTGCACAAAACTACGTTATTAATCACCTAATTTCATGTCACTGTAGCACTGTATATAACTCACCTTCAACTTTGTCAAATTCACTGCTCGTATACTTTATTATCTTCTGCTTTCAGTCGCTGGGGTTGAAATAAATTGGAAATCGATACAATATCTGGAAAAACACCGATAAATGCCTATTTTACCATAATGTAGAAGCATAAATTAGACTTCCCTTTTGTCTCGTGCTGAAGAAATAAAAAAGACACCAAATCCACTTTCTTGCTGTGTACAGGGTGTTTGAAAACGATTAACCCAATTTCAAAGCAGTATATTTCACGAAGGCAACATGTTACAATTACACAAAAAGTTACAAACGGTTTAATGAGTTATCAAGTTTTACAAACCATTTTATAAATGCTCTATGTACCCTCCACCAGCTTTACGGACAACATCGAGACGATAGTTGAATTCGTCCCAAACGCCTCTGTTCTCACGTTTTCCTCTGAAGTGCGTGGTCACCCTGTGCTCTTCCCCTTACATAAACAGCTCGTTTCCTCAAATTGTCGGTACCAACAACGAATGCTCTTTGACATTGGCGGATCAATGCCAAAACGCCGTTGAAACGCACGCTGCACAGCAATTACGGATTCAGTCTTGCTGAACTGCAGAACGTAAAACGCCTTGTGTTGCGGGGTCACCATCTTACGAATGACTGAGGCTAGGGGCTGTTTGTGCGCTGGGAGAGGCATCTAGAAGTAATCATTTGAAACTATATGCCCCACCCTTTCAAGCGCTAAGAATTTCATTCATGGGCGGTTCGTGGTTGCAGAGTTATAGCGATTTCAAATCGGGTCCATGCATTTTAAACACCCTGTATAATTATATATTAGATTCACTTTTAAAAAAGAAACGTCAAACTTAAAGTGAATTAGCGAAAAAAAATCATTCCGCTCGAACTTCTTCTGCGTGAGTGTAAAAATCCACCCGCTCATGAATATTAATGGCGCGGGGGGGGGGGGTGCGGCATGTGGAGTGACGTCACGCGTGGGACACACAGACATTCTTGGCTCATAGTAGTAGCACCCCCGAACAACCACAGCCTGCGCCCCCCCCCCCAACAACACAAATGGCTTTGCTGTACTTGAGGACTTTCAACAAGTCCAATAAGAGTGGCTTTACTCGGCTTTCACTTAAAACTTTCACTCTACATACCTTTTTTGACGATCCCGCAATGCAACTTTAATTCAAATGAATGAAAATGTATTTAAACTTTAGTTGTGAGATTTACATTCACTTCTAAGAGCTATGACTTATTAATCACTAAGATAACTGTTAGGATTATTTGGAAGGTCTTATCTTAATGGGTCTTAGGAAGTGGTGGGGGGGGGGGGGGGTCCACCTCCCCCTCAGCCCCCACCCCTGGGGGCTCTGGGGTGTCAACCTCCGGTCACGGGGGGGTGGGGGGTGGAAGGCAGATCAGCTGCCCACAGCGCCTTCTTACGGCGCAACATCACCTCGGGGGCGTACATGTTCGTGAGGGGCGCACCTCTGGTTGGCTGTTTGCTCGCGGTCACGTGACGCAATTCAACTAATCACACAATGACAGAATGACAGAATGACAGACCTGGGTGTTTATATATATTTATTGGCCCTGGAAGACACCAACAATAATTGATGTTTCTTGTCAGCTTAAATAAACGCATTCACATATTTGGGATCATGCCCAATAGGAATTTTTTAATTATGTAAGAGCAGGCGAGTGTTCTGAAAATAATTATGTTAAGGCTATGCATGTTGATCTCACTCCCTCAGCAACAGTGGATGATGGTCCCACTCCCTCGGTGACGGTGTATGATGGTGCTACTCCATCGGTTACGGTAGATGATGGTCGCACTCCCTTGGTGAAGGTAGATGATGGTTCCACACCCTCTGCAACAGTGGATGATGGTGCCACTCCCTTGGCGACAGTGGATGATGGTCCCACTGCCTCAGCAACAGTTGATGATGGTCACACTCCCTCAGCAACAGTGGATGATGGTCACACTCCCTCAGCAACAGTTGTTGATGGTGCCACTCCCTCGGTGACGGTGAATGATGATCGCACTCCCTCAGTGACGGAGGATGATGGTGCCACTCCCTCAGAAACAGTGGATGATGGTGCCACTCCCTTGGCGATGATGGATGATGGTCCCACTCCCTCAGCAACAGTGGCTGATGGTGCCAGTCCCTTGGCGACATTGGATGATGGTCCCACTCCCTCAGCAAAAGTGGATGATGGTGCCGTTCCTTTGGCGAAGGTGGATGATGGTCACACTCCCTCAGCAACAGTGGATGATGGTGCCACTCCCTTGGTGAAGGTGGATAATGGTCACACTCCCTCAGCAACAGTGGAAGATGATGCCACTCCCGTGGCGACAGTGGATGATGGTGCCACTCCCTTGGCGATGATGGATGATGGACACACTCCCTCAGCAACAGTGGAAGATGGTGCCACTCCCTTGGCGAGGATGGATGATGGTCGCCCTGCCTCAGCAACAGTGGATGATGGTGCCACTCCCTCGGTGACGGTGGATGATGGTTACACTCTCTCGGTGACGGAGGATGATGGTCTCACTCCCTCAGCAACAGTGTATGATGGTGCCATTCCCTTTGCGAAGGTGGATGATGGTCACACTCCCTCAGCAACAGTGGATGATGGTGCAACTCCCTTGGCAATGGTGGATGATAGTCGCACTCCCTCAGCAACAGTGGATGATGGTGCCGCTCCCTTGGCGAAGGTGGATGATGGTCACACTCCCTCAGCAACAGTGGATGATGGTGCCACTCCCTTGATGATGATGGATGATGGTCGCACTCCTTCAGTAACAGTGGATGATGGTGCCACTCCCTCAGCAACAGTGGATGATGGTGCCACTCTCTTGGCGACAGTGGATGATAGTCGCACTCCCTCAGTAACAGTGGATGATGGTGCCACTCTCTTGGCGAAGGTGGATGATAGTCGCACTCCCTTGGCAACAATGGATGATGGTGCCACTCCGTTGGTGACAGTGGATGATGGTCGTACTCACTCAGCAACAGTGGCCAAGACCAACGAGCTCTCCAAGGATGTCAGGGGCAAGATTGTAGACCTACACAAGGCTGGAATGGGCTACAAGACCATTGCTAAGCAGCTTGGTGAGAAGGTGACAACAGTTGGTGCGATTATTCGCAAATGGAAGAAACAGAAAAGAACTGTCAATCTTCCACGGCCTGGGGCTCCATGCAAGACCTCACCTCGTGAAGTTGCAATGATTTTGTCAATGATCTCAAGGCAGCTGGGACCATAGTCACCAAAAAAACAATTGATAACACACTACGCCGTAATAGACTGAAATCCTCCAGCGCCCGCAAGGTCCCCCTGCTCAAGAAAGCACATATACATGCCCGTCTGAAGTTTGCCATTGAACATCTGAATGATTCAGAGGACAACTGGGTGAAATTGTTGTGGTCAGATGAGACCAAAATGGAGCTCTTTGGCATCAACTCAACTCGCCGTGTTTGGAGGAGGAGGAATGCTGCCTATGACCCCAAGAACACCATCCCCACCGTAAAACATGGAGGTGGAAACATTATGCTTTGGGGGTGTTTTTCTGCTAAGGTGACAGGACAACTTCACCGCATCAAAGGGACGATGGACGGGGCCATGTACCGTCAAATCTTGGGTGAGAACCTCCTTTCCTCAGGCAGGGCATTGAAAATGGGTCGTAGATGGGTATTCCAGCATGACAATGACCCAAAAAAACACGGCCAAGGCAACAAAGGAGTGGCTCAAGAAGAAGCACATTAAGGTCCTGGAGTGGCCTAGCCAGTCTCCAGACCTTACTCCCATAGAATATCTGTGGAGGTAGCTGAAGGTTCGATTTGCCAAACGTCAGCCTCGAAACTTGAA
Organism: Petromyzon marinus; assembly: GCF_048934315.1. Taxonomy (NCBI): domain Eukaryota; kingdom Metazoa; phylum Chordata; class Hyperoartia; order Petromyzontiformes; family Petromyzontidae; genus Petromyzon; species Petromyzon marinus. The sequence goes on from NC_133671.1 coordinate 12,268,977, forward strand.
TTACTTGGAGAAGATCTGCAAAGAGGAGTGGGACAAAATCCCTCCTGCGATGTTTGCAAAGATTGTGGCCAACTACAAGAAACGTCTGGCCTCTGTGATTGCCAACAAGGGTTTTGCCACCAAGTACTAAGTCATGTTTTGCAGAGGGGTCAAATACTTATTTCCCTCATTAAAATGCAAATCAATTTATAACATTTTTGACATGCGTTTTTCTGGATTTTGTTGATGTCATTCTGTCTCTCAATGTTCAAATAAACCTACCATTAAAATTATAGACTGATCATTTCTTTGTCAGTGGGCAAACGTACAAAATAAGCAGGGGATCAAATACTTTTTTCCCTCACTGTAAAGCTTTCGTGACAGCAGGGATTCATCTTCTTGGTTCTTTCGCTAAAGTAACGTAGAAGGGAAATAATGAAATAATAAAAATAAAACATACTCAAATAAAATTCTCACGACGTTTCGGCCACAACGTGGCAAAGGTGGATGAATGTCACACTCCCTCAGAAACAGTGCGTGATGGTGCCACTCCCTTAGCGACAATGGATGATGGTCGCACTCCCTCAGCAACAGTGGATGATTGTGCTATTCCCTTGGCGACAGTGGATGATGGTCATACTCACTCAGCATCAGTGGATGATGGTCACACTTCCTCAGCAACAGTGGATGATGGTGCCACTCCCTTGACGATGGTGGATGAATGTCACACTCCTTCATCAACAGTGGATGATGGTGCCACTCCCTTGGCGATGGTGGATGATGGTCACACTCCCTTGGTGATGGTGGATGATGGTCACACTCCCTCAGCAACAGTGGATGATGGTGCCACTCCCTTGACGATGGTGGATGATGGTCACACTCCCTCAGCAACAGTGAATGATGATCCCACTCCCTCGGTGACAGTGGATGATGGTGCCACTCCCTCATTGACGGTGGATGACGGTCTTGAACAACCGCGTGAGGACATCCCCAAGAAGCGGCAGATAGCTTACACACACTCATGAGTTCTGCACGGTGTGATTGTGAACACCTTTAAAAAATGGAACATCGAGTGAACGTTTATCCCACCTTACTCATTCATTGTAAAAGCTCTGAAACTCACTCAGCATCTTTTGTACCTCTTAACCTGCAAATCAAAACATTACATGATACTGCAAAAAAGTGTTATTCCTCCATACTACACCACCATCACTAATTTATATTGAGTGGGAGCTTGGGTGATTGGGCGAAATGCTATGTTTTTATCACAGTGGAAGATAGTATATTTAGAGTGGTTGCAGATGGCAGACGTGGTTTCAGGTTTTGATTCTTGTTTATTTACCTATTACAGTGATCCAATACTGGAGAGGCCATTGTTGATGAATGACACAATTCCTCAACCTGTTGAGGTGCCCATGAGATGGCATTCCAGCTCGTGGGTCTTTTTATAATTTAGGTTCATACGAGTGCTATCCTTTTTTTGCACGCATGAGTTGTCGTTGCATTGCAGAGCAAGCAGTGCAGCCCCCTCTCCTATAGATCCCCAAATGTAACAAACAACGGCTGTGAACAAAAAAATATATCACAATTTCTGCATGTCACGAGAGGTGAAGAGCTCCCGTTTGATTTAAAAAAAATAGTTTTCCTTCCACTTCTGTTGTAAAATCTAAGTTGCCAGACCTTGTGTCAGAGCTGCTCTTGCCAAGTGCATAATAAATCTCTTCCTCAGTTGCGCTACCTGCCAGATCTCAGCAAATTATGTATTACTTTAATTGCACATACAAATGGCCTTAGCAGACACTGTAGTGGTAGTGTTACCCTCTCGTCAACACTGGTCGACGTAAAATTACTCTGTATGTATGTTGTTGAACTTATTTCGCACCGTATGTAGCCAACCGTGTTTAATCTAGATTTAAAAGTGCGTAGCTCCAGTGGATTTCTAATATCAGAAAGAGCATCCTAGATGGCCACAAAAACGCAAAACTCTAACCAGTGCCACTGTTATAAGCACAGTTGGCTACGTACGGTGCAAAAAAGTTCAACATACATGCATACAACATAGCTAGGATATACGTGCAGTTGTTTCAATCTCCTGCCTTCTGAACCCTCCACCCCTCCCACCGGAACAGAGATATGCCTTCCCTTGTCAGATCCGCGTCAGTCACCCATCCGGATTGATTCCAACCAGGGACTCTCGCGGTTTCCGAATCCTACGGGGTGATCCTTAAGAGGTAACATGATCCCAAGCTTACAGACAAATCTCTTTAGGGAGCTTGGGGTTCGTGAACGTTGGAAATGACACACGTAGAAAATAAGTTCATCGATGTAAGTGCGAGAAGATTTACTTTTCTTTACTGTGTTATGGTTATCCTGGCAAACGTAAGAATAATAAATCGTGCTCAAACCTCTCACAAACCCCAATGCTGTCCTCAACTCTACCCCCAGGTGAATCAGTCCGATAAACAGAGCTATTTTAAACTTGGTTACATTGAGGATCTCACCCTGCTGCAACAGCAGCTCATGAGACTCATGTGTTGGAATGTCCTAGCTGCCTTTGCAAAGGAGGCCATGAGGAGTATATAGCCTCGCTTTGGGAAGGAATAAATATAATTCTCTCTCAACGCAACCACTAGGGCCACAAATACTTGGGTGAATACCCTCAGAGCTGTCTGAATGACAATGCCCAATATTGGCAACGTTGTCTTCCCACAGCCAACTGAAGGATCTTCCTTTGAGACAGCACTGTTCACATGTGCAGGTCTTTCAAGACTACTGACACAAACCAGGCATCTGGTCTGACAGCCTTTTTGTATGGAACACAGCATCTCTATCTTGAAATTTCTGGTGTTAACATGAAAGTTCAAATGCCTGACCGCGGAGCAACTCCGCCAGTGCCGCAACTCCCCCCCCCCCACCCCCGCACTAAACACACACCCGCACGCAGTGCACCCACGTAGTGTCCTGGTGGGGGGTTGCCTGGCACATCGGTTTTTAATCCGAAGGGCCCCTAGGGGGAGAGTCCCATGGTTTTCCGGTGCCAGGAGGTTTGCTGACCCCCACAGGACAGGTTACATTGCGGTGCCCCTAAATTGGCTTCAAATTGTATGGGCGCAAAAATAAAAGGTTCTCTGGGCCAACCGCAATGAGTTACACACAACATTGGGGGGGGGAGGATGGAGGGTAGAATATTAGGCACCCTGAGCAAGGCACCCTGAGCAAGGCACCCTGGGCAAGGAACAATGGGTAAGTAGCGAAAAGTGTAAAAAAACACAAAGGCTCGAATAACTGGGCACAGGAAAAGAATGGGTGAGAGCATAGAGAGTGGACCCGAAGACTAGAAATAAAGAGCAAGACCGAAAACTAGAACGACTGGGCACGAGAGAACAATGGGTGGGCGGAGCGGCAGCAAGAGCATAAAGGGGGGAGCCCCGGGACGATTGGGTCAGTTGTCTATAACCTCCGGGCCGTTACGACCCACTCCCTGCCTGCTGTCCTGCCTCTTCAAGCCGCTCACAGCATCCGTGTGATGCCAGCGAGTGCTGCTGCGAGACAGTGATTGGGCAAGTATTCTCTCATCCTTCTCCCTCCGACTCTCTCAGTGTCCGTGGGACGCCGCGAGTCCAGTTTCAAGGTACATGGTAGGACGTTTGAGTAGCTGGGTTCATAGGCAGAGTTACGCTAGGCTCTCCTCATGAAATATTCCTGCTCCGGGTAATGCGTATTGGCGCCATTAATAAACTCTCGTACAGAATATCGGTGTAGTGTGATTTCTCTGTGTGTGGGCAGAACCTCGGCGTAGTGTATGTGATCTGTGTGTGGCGCGTCTGCATGGAGAGACGGTGTGCCCAGCGTGAGCGCGAGCACAGGGCTGCAGCGTGGTGGTGTGAGTGATTTGAGCGTGCATGTGAGGTGCGTGTGCTGCAGCACAAACGGCTGCCGTCGATGTTTACACAGCGCTTTACGCAGCGCGTTTACACTGTAGAAATAGCGTTAACGGTGAGGCGTGCCCCATAGTCCTATCCCTGCTGTTCCTTTTCCGCTAGCATTAGCCTCTGTTTGCACAGCGGATTAAGGCTAATCCTCGGGGGGGTGGGGGGTAAGTGTGCATATTCATACTGCCGCCGTTTCTGTTGATTAGTGCTCAGCGTGTGCAGGATAACCACGACGGTGGTAAGCCAGCCGTTCAGATATGGGCACTGGCGCGGGGGGGGGGGGGTGCGATCACCCGATCAGCGGGGGCCTGACGAGAGGCGGCCGAAAAGGAGGGGGGACTGGAGGGGGTGAATGTCGCGCCCTGCCCGTTCACGGGCTCAAGAGGACTTTGGATGCAGGAAATTCTGGGAATAGAAATCCTGGTCCTCCTGACCCACAGACATGCTTTCTAAGATCTTATAGGTGATAAAGTCCACTGCCCACAAAATTATTTGGTCTCCACCCACCTCCCCCCACCACTCCACCTGCCCACATTGCTAATGCTGTAGATGACTAATTCAATCTTACTATTTTTCCAATTGTTTTATATGGGTATCTTTTTTGTAGGAGAATTTAAGTAATTATTTGCCTAACTCTATCCTGATCTTGTTTCAGGAGGCAGATCAAGAGACTAGCTACATGACTGAGACCTGATGATATCGGTTCTAGATATGACTGGTGGAGGGATTCGTAAAATTCTGGGCCCCACAACTGCCTGCAGAGCACAGTGAGAGGTTCTGTGGACAGTTGACGACACTAATTGTAATTAGCCTTGTTCACATGCTGTGCTCACATCAGTTGGTGGAGTTTGAGGCAGTGACGTTGAACGGAGACCAACAATAAAACATTTACATTTGCTTATACCCGTGTAGTGGATTCACGTGAGAGATACCCTTGACTTTGGAGGCTACACGTTTATTCTATGACCACAATGGGGTAACTACATAAACGTAACAACGGGATAACTATATAGCGGTAACCACCACAAGGTAACTACATAACCGGGTGAGGTCAGTTAACACACTGCCTGACCCACGATGCCGAGCGTGATTACCGAAGAGCGAAAACCGAAGAGACGTAGCATGGCGGGTTCCATTTCAGTAGATCAGACCTCGGGACCTCCCTTTTATGCCCCTCAACGTGGCCGGGCTTCACCTCGGCCAAGCCCCCTTCTGGAACTCCCTAGAAGAATCTGGGCCTTACATCACATGTCCCTTCTGTCACCTTTGGCCCACATCCTCACCCTGTCCTGTCACGTGTTCTTGCCAGCCAATCAGGCTGCTACGTCCTTACATGCTCTCTTTCTCTCTGCCCGCCGCGAGAACCATGCTCCTTAGGACCATTTACCAAGGCATAGCATACCCTGCTGGCAGAGAGGACTACTTACACTCCATACTCTTTGGTTCTATTGGGTAAAGTCACGTAGGTATGTTTTACCTACGTGACTTTACCCAATAGAACCAAAGAGTATGGATCCTAGCAGTCACGAAAGCTTTAAATCTAGAATTACTTACACTCAAGTTTTCCTCTCAATAAGTAACTGGCGCTGTGCGCCGTAGTGACCCAATATACGTCACTACACCCGTACAGAATACAATTTGAACTGCAGTAAACTGCTTTGAAAAATGTCATGACAATGCACTGTCACCTGTTAAACAAGCAACCAATATGTAATAAAAAAGCACGTTTCAGAAATGTAACGCTAGTTATTTGCTCTTCCACAAAATGTCAAGAAAGGGCAATTAAATTTGCTTTCATGAGATTGAAAATGTTTAATTTCGGGTATCTTATGGCTTAAAATTCATCGCCTTTAACTCCAACTAAATTCTCAACGATATTTACATACGGTATGCCATGTTTTTATTTGAGTAAAAATAAGTCATACGTGTAGCGGTTTAAAACTATGCTAGATCAATGGGGTTTTTTTTGCAAATTATTTTTAACTGGGAAATATTGGATACGATCGTGATGACAACTGTATATGGTACCAGCAGCTATAATGTATTTTACCATCAATCTAATTTAAGGTCATAGCGCTTATGGTCATATATAAATAATGGCTTTTTGCGTATGTTATTTTGCAGAAACACCTATACATAACAGTAAACCCCATCGGCTGCTGATTGCTGACCTTTACAAAGCAATGAAATTTGAAAGGTACTGTGTATTAAAAGAAGGAAAAGATTAAGTTGCACTCTATCATGCATTATTATGTAAATAACGTTTCACTAACCTTTGTCCTTTTGGTTGTATCGATGATCCAACAAGATATAGGTAGCTGGTTTCTTGAGGACATAAAGAGGACATGGATTATGTATCTAGTCAATATGCCTTACATAGATGATAATAATAATTTCAGATCTATATAACGTGATTAATGCTATTGCATCTCACAACACTTTACAGTAGTTATAATCACATTTCGGGGAAATTCCTATTTATAGCAATTATCAAGTAAATGAAAGCCTCAGAAAATAAAAATGAATAAACCAATCAAGAAATTGTATAAAAACAAGAAGTATAAACAACAAAACAATTATCAGACCAGATAAAGAATTGCGCTCCAGTATATCTGGCCAGCATGAAAGAGTAGGGCAAAATACCTTTGAGACGAGCTCTCTAGTGACCTCGCTCGTGGAGGCCCTTCTGCCAGCAGTGGCATGAGAAAGCGGTGGAAAGCCAGCACCTTTAGCTTATTAATCTATTTTTAGTTTAACACATAGGCTTTCGCAACCAATATCCATAACAGAGGTTTTTAGGGTTAGATCGCATAAATGCATTGAATACCAAAACCAAATCAAATAACAAGAGCATTGAAACTGCCCAAGTAATCAAAACGATCAAAATACCATACATTGCGGGAGTAACTGATAAACTAGCCAGATTTTTGGAAAAACAAAGCATCCGAATCAGATTTGGCACGGTACATAAAATACAGAAATTAATATCTGGTACAAAAAATGTATTACCAAAGCTATCAACAGAAGGTGTGTACATGATTAACTGCATATGTGGTAAATGTGATGTTGGGCAAACAGGATGAATGATCAGCACGAGACTAAAAGAACATCAGAGAAATATTACATTCTCGCAAATACAACTGTCAGCAGTATCAGAACACGCATGCCAACAAAGACACTCAATTTATTTTTATAATGTTGAAGTTTTGTGCAAAACTAGCTACTACTGGCCAATACTAATTAGATAATCTATCGAAATTGAAAGAAATCAAAATAACTTTAACCGTTTGGATAGCTACCGCCTTAGCGCTGCGTGGAAGCGAATAATCAAATAATACATTATTTAAATGCATGCCTTCAAAGGGTAGCGTACTTCAATAGGGATGACCGTTGGTAGGGCTATTTTAATACACACAATAGACAGGAAGGACAAGTTCAAAGGGCTCGCATAATGCACATGCATAATGTAGGTTGCTTCAGTACCCCCCCCCCCCCACACACATTGTGCAAGAGCGCAGAAGCGTTGTCAACACAACTACGCCTCTATATAGGTAACGAAACAGTAAGACTTCACAAATCTGGCTGTCGCCTGATGAAGCTAGTTGTAATTACTGGAGGAACGTCCTACTCAGATTGTAAATGTTGTGGCTTGGCTATCTAACACACCCGTGTGCTGTACTAGTGACAAATTGGCATGTTGTTTTTACGTGACAACCCTTACTAGTTGGGTGGAGGCGGGTTTTAACGACACATTTATATATTTACGCGATCTAACCCAAAAAACGTCGATTAAGAAGGTATTTTTAGAAAGGGTGATTTTCATCGCTTTAAACAGTTGTCACAAATGCAGTTTTGAGTTCAAAGTGCAAATATATTCACATAGAGTAGAACCCCCCCCACCACCACAATCTCCACTCCAATAATCTGAACATTTTCGGCACATCCACGGTTTCAACAACTCCCACAATCAGCGGGGGCTAAACCATAAAAAAATATTCCTTTGGTGGATGATTCCACCTAAAATTCGTGAGACATCGCAATGGGAATGATTTGTGTTTTTAAAGTACAGGAGAATTCAAAGGCGACTCCGGGCTACAAAGACAAACATTCCCTTTGTGGATTAATGGAGACATGTGGCTAATGCCTCCTAAAATTATCGGTACACTGCCAATTTTAGTCATGGACCTTTTGTTGGTTTTTAACCTTGTGCCGTAAATTGAAAACAATTGTCTCAGAGTACGCAGAAATGTGCTATAATATTATACTAAGTTTTGAATATTGGAATGGCGATGGTTTTGCTAAGCTATGAGAAAATATACGGCATTCATACGATCCCGTCTCAATTTTTTAAATAAGTGTACTTCTCTTAATGTTTCTTTTTTACTGAACATATTGCATACGCAAGAACATAATTTACTAACAGTACTCGCTACAAATTGAAACTCGTCATTTTTAAATATCCAATGACATCCGTGATGGTAGATCAGTGTTCTTCATTGCAAGGCCCGTGGGCTACTAGCCGCCCCTGGTGGCCTTTTCTGCAGCCCCTGACATGCGGGCCCCAACAATACACAAATGTGAAAACATCCCATCATGCGGTCAAACCCAACGGTTTAAAATGTGTGGCGGCTCTCACACGGATTTCTTATCGGCGAAAGTGGCCCCCTTTAAAAATTACTGAAGAACACTGAAGTAGATGTTTGTTTAAACTAAAGGGTAGTTGCTGACATGTACACATCATAATGTAGGAAAATGGCTTTGGATAACTGTATAGGCCGGCCATTCCTCCAACCCCACTGTGCAGAATTGGATAGAAAATTTACCTAAAAATGTCAAAAATATATATACAGTCGTATCGATCTGTCACACATATAAAATAACGAACATTATGGATCTTTATAGAACTGGGGTATTCGTCGGATTTTTTATATTAGAAACTGTTAAGGTACATATCAATTCGATTATTTGCCTGCTATAAATTTCCACAAGATAATCCACTTCGTTGAGCTATTATTTGTGGCCAAGTCGCCTCTGAAAAATAACGAATAGCTCAGTGGGCTTTACCTGGTAAAATAACACTCGTTTAAATTTCGATTTAAAGCTTTCGTGACTGCAATGATTCATCTTCTTTGGTTCTTTCGGTAAAGTCACGTAGAATGAGAATAAAATAATAAATTGATAAAATAAAATAACACAATAATATTCTCACGACGTTTCGGCCACAACACAAGCGGTCTTCATCAGGTGATGTGACTTTACCGAAAGAACCAAAGAAGAACACTTGTTTAGTTTACTTTCTTTTGTGATTTGCTAACCTTTCCTATTCTTTGCTCCTACTGGACATCTGTGAAAAAGAGCTTTGAAGCTCATTGGATTCCTCCGGCATACATATTTCTGATTCTGACATATGTGCAGTATGTATTGAACTGAGTTATCTATTCTGCACACGTATTTATTCATACCGCCTCACCGTGATGTATATGTTAAACGTACACATGCCGTGTACACAGATTTCAAAACAAAATCTGTGCAGTAATGCCAAGGTTGAAGCAAAAATATTTATTTCACAAAAAGCACCGCATGTTGTGCAGTCTTGATCCACAAGATGGCTCTCTAATGCCTCAAATTAACCATGTTTGCCACTTTAGAGATTAGTGCCGTTTGTTCGGATTAGGTCCCTCGGGCCTATGCTCAGCAATTCCTGTTATTTCTGAGCATCAGACGTGATTGGGCTGAAAGGATTGATTAATTTTGAAAGTGGTGACCTAATGTACTGAGTATGCAGGGTATTCAAGACAGAAAAGCATTGTCCTTCTCGATGAGGAGAGAAAACTTCACCCCGTTTTTGAAATACTTAACATTATAAACTCTAAAATCTGTCATTTTCCAAGAATGGTGCTATCATTTTTCTGGCAATCACTTTATAAAATAAACATGATTTAAGATATGATGCTAAAGACCTAACATTAAATATTATTTACATATGGTTGACAGGACTTCACTGCACAGTAAAAAAGAAATTAAACATGAATATTTAACAATAGCATTTTAAAGTGTATCTACTATAATGTTCTGATGCACTACTCATGCTTGAATTGAAAACCCCACGTACACAATTCCAATGCATGGACCCCACTGTTTGTTTTACAACTGGCCTTAAGTGATAACTCATGGTGCGCACTGCCTTAAACATAAGCCTGTAAATGTGCCTTCCCCCACTGGTTTATTTCACAGCCTCAGAAGAGCTGGATACGCCTTCTGAAATAAGGATGGTGACGATTGGTGATGAAGTCTAAATATGTTGCTTTAGATTCCCTGAAGGGCCAGACTCTGTGTCATTATGAAGGTGATCACTAATAAGGCATTAAAACTGAAATTCAAATTAGTAGTCAGTGAGGGGATGCTGTCGTGTTATCGTGGTTAGCACACTGGACTTGCAATCCAGAGATCGCTGGTTCATTCTCTTGGTGAAGCAGTTATAACAGTTTTTCAGTTTCTTTATTTTGGTATAGCCCTGTGAGCCATTCGGCTCTTGAATCGGGTGCAATCACAACAAACAAACAAAAACAAAAACACGAACAAGAAAACATCTTAAAGTGACTATGTGACTGTGCAAACAGAAAATCCATGGTAAAAAACAGCAAAATATTCTTGATAAAAGCACCGTACACCAACGCTGTGTACAAAAAATCCCAGTGGGATGCAAGTCAAACAACAACAACAACCACAAGAAAACTTAGATTAAGGTCATCAGTCTAACTCCGTACTACAACAAAACAAACATGTCCAAACCAAAAAACGTTTTCGAAATCACCAAAAAATAAAGCCATAATTGCAACGTAACAGTGATCATAGGGACTGTGACCGAATATTTACAATAAACTACATAAATAACATGTAACACCAAATCCTAGAACCATAGCTGGCTGCATGAGTTACTCCACAACAACAGAAGCATCAGTCGGAGTATCAAATTTTTCAATGCACCTTTAAGATCAGCACCCTAAATCAAAATACAGGTAATACTTTGCAGCGTCATCCGGAGCAAAAACATTTTATTTTATTTTATGCCAATGAATAGCAGTGGCAGCTAGGGGTGTACAACTCCTCTAGAGCAGTTTTGAGAGAAGATCTCATTGGTAACGATTCAAGTTGCAGTTTATTGGCAATAGCATTCCAGACCCTGGGGGCATCAATAGCAAAGGCCCTTCCTCCAGTTTTGTACGGCAATAGGGAATGTGAAGCTGGTAAATGAGCGAAGATCTGAGGTCAAATTTGTTCTTTGAAAAAGAGAGGAGATCCAGTAGGTAGTCTGCGGAATTTTTTGTAAGTACATCGTGAATAAATAAGATCTGGTGCACAAGCGGTCGAACATTAAGAGATGTTAAGTTTGACCCAATGTAGAGATCACAGTGGTGAGTCCTATATGGGCAGTTCAATGTAAATCTTAAGGCCGAGTGATATATGGAATCAAGCTTCTTCAGTTCAGTACTTTGGGCTGATTTATACACGATGTCACAGTAGTCAATTAGAGGCAGTATGGTAGCTTTTATCAATTCCAAACGAAACATTGGGGGGAAGCAGTGCTTGCGTCGATACAGAAAACCCATTTTTATTTTTGTCTGTTTACCAATATAATCAATGTGATCTTCAAAATTCAGTTTTGAATCCAGGATGACCCCAAGATACTTATAGATCTTGACTTGCTCTATTTGATAATTATTTAAGGAATGTAATTGGGGAAAAATAACTTCCTGCTTTAGTCCTGGTGAGAAGCATAGCACCTTGGTTTTGGAGGTATTCAGGACTAGTTTAAGAGCAACTAGCTGATGTTGTAGTTTGTTGAAATCACCCTGTAGCTTAGCAATCACGTCATCCGGAGAGCGGCCAGCAGTAATCAGTATCGTGTCATCTACAAAAAGATTTACCCTGGAATGATCCAGGTCAGTGCCCAAGTCATTGACATAAAGAGAGAACAAAAGGGGGCCGAGGATGGAACCCTGTGGAACCCCTTTTGTTATCTTAACACTGTTTGACCTCCAACCATCTGTGAATACAGTTTGGGTGCGAGAAAGAGGTAATTTTATAACCATTTTACTGCGTTTTCGGAAAAACCGAGGCAATTTAGTTTACTAAGCAGGGTGTTGTGGTCTACTGCATCAAAAGCTTTGGACAGGCCTAGAAAAAGACAGGCACAGTACTGCTTATTATCAAGGCTACTGTAAATGTGATTCAGAGAGTCTAATGCAGCAGATGTGGTGCTGTATTTTTTTCGGAACCCAGATTGTTTTAGATGTAGTAGATTGTTGGTGGACAGGAAACTGATAATTTGGTAGGTCAATCATTTTTCAAATATTTTCATCAACGGGGACAAAATTGAGATAGGTCGGTAGTTATTTGGATCATCTTTAGGGCCCCCTTTGTGAAGTGGATGGACATAGGAATGTTTCCATTCTCGAGGAACTGATGCTTCTTTGATGGACAGGTTGCAAATATGGGCTATAAATTTGTATATTAGGTGACCAAAAGTTAGTAGAGCAAAGACGGGAATACTATCTGCTCGGTAGAGGAAGACCCTTTGAGGTAGGACAGTTGTTTTAGAACATTATTTTCGTGGATTGGCTGGAAACTAAATTTGTTTAATGTTTGGACAGGGGTGTAGGAATTTGCATGAGCAGGGGTGACTCCCAATACATTATCAAAAAGATTACCAGCTTCAGAAAAATGAAGGTTAAAATTGTCAACAATTTTTTGGGGATCTGAAAAATATTCCCCATTTCGCTTAAACTAAACGGGCAGATTGTCTGTTTTGGATGCCTTTTCGATACATTTGATTGTTTTCCAGAAAATCCTGGCATTTCCATGTGATTCCAGGAGAGTGGAGGAAAAGTAGGCATTTTTTGCATGCCATATTTTTTTGACGCATCTATTCCTTAAAATCCTGTATTCTAGCCAGTCGTTGACCAAATTACTTTTCTGAGCACATGCCCAAGCCTTGTCCCTAGTTTTCATGAGCTTTGTAATCAAATGATCAAACCATGGTGGGCGGTTGCCTTTAGTTTTAAATCTAACCAACGGAGCATGTTTGTTAAGAATTTGGAGAAACGTGTACCTGAAGGTCTCCAAAGCCGTCGTCAGGTTGGGGATATCACAGACCTTGTCAATATCCGAGTGAAGCACACCATTAGTAAATGCCTGAGTGCTGAAGTGTCTCATAGAGTGCTTCTCAACCAATTTAGGGGGGGCTTTGGGTCTGGCTGATGATCTCACCCCAAAAATGAAGGAGTGATCACTAAGGTTATTACCCAGAACACCAGTCAGTGTGAAATTGTGAGGGGCATTTGTCAATAGGACGTCAAGCAGAGATGACTGTCCCGGATTTTTTAGGTTGGGTCTTGTGGGGACATTTATTAATTGAAACAGATTAAATTCATCTGCAAAATTTGTGGCCACGGCCGGCGGGTTTAGCCAATTCCAATTTAGATCACCCACTAAAACTATTTTACCTTTAGGGATGCTCCCATAAGCTCTCTCAGTACAGATGCAGCTTCAGCATCCTTCCCACTAGGCGGTCGATAGCAGCACACTACCAATATCTGTTGATTATTTGGGAGAGTTATTCTGAGAGCCAGACCTTCAAAGCAACATTTTTTAAACAAGGAGTGAGCTAGTGAACATGCAATAATATTACGAACATAGATGGCAATTCCACCTCCTTGAGATCCTCGGTCAAGCCGAAAAAGGTTGTAGTTGTCAATCGCAATCTGCAAGTCATTGATGGCAGGAGTGAGAAATGTTTCTGTTAGGCAAAAAATGTCCGGGTCAAGATTTGCCACTTCTAGTTTTAGTTGACTTAATTTAATCACAAGCCCTCTGATTTTGACATGTAGAACACCAATGAGCAGGTTGTCTTATACCCCCATACTGTCCAACCAGCAGTCTAAGTGTGGACACCACAGTCTTATCGGCAAGTCGCGTGTGATGGGTTCAAGTGTAGATCCTCCCACCTATTTTAAGACGTCTGATCAGCATGGCAGAGTAGGATAAATACAACCGAGAGGGGCTCTATGGATGTCCCTCAAGTGGCGGCCGTTCCACCACAAGCAATTTCAGAGCTGCACCTTTACCTTGTTTATACTGCTATGAACTTTGAACATGAAAACATTTCAATGAAAGGAAAATTAAGATCACGGTGTAGCCAATTACTGAGGATAAAGGTTTACCCAGTAATAATACATGCTTGACCAAAGAAATATAACTGGAATATTTAGTGGAAAATATAAAGGTGTGTGTTTTGCCTTACCTAAGCTAGTGTGACCAATGCACTATAAATCAATATGAAACTGGAATGTATGCATCCCAAACAAGCCTGGTTAATAATTTTGTCATTATGTAGCATTCCTCAAGCAGTGCATTGGTCATGGCTGCTGGTCATAATGATGATAACACCTTCAGAGGAACAGAATAGCTGAAATACAGTAACCCCGACTATGGGAAGTATGAAATAAAATAGCATACAAAGTAAACAGACATATATAGGATCATGTTAAAAATGTGGTTAAAACAAGATTGCACTTTTTTTAAGAACATAAAGTATAAATAACTCATATTTAAAAACAATTAAAACACGCTTTTATTAAATGTACTAGTAATGGCAGAACTCCACGACTCCAGGAAGTGGCCCCGAAGCTTGCCATAACATTAGGGACTGTGGGCAATTGCAGCCAACGTCAGTTTACCGTGGACAATTAGACCCACGCCGAAACATAACATAAAAAAAGAATGTTCAAAAATATGTTTATTTTTATTTTTTATGATAGAATATAGTATTGTCATCAGTATGACAAGTATACCATGTTTGCAGTCGATACCACATTGGGAAGTGGGTTAAAATTGAGTTACGAGATTTGAGGATACAACGACAAGGACAACAACGACAACAACAGACAGAGTGAGTTAAATGAAAGCGTGTAAAAAAGCCAGGCTAAAAAGATTACTTGAAGGAAGCCTACAAAACATCAATGTAGAGTAATCATTGGAAGCCTATTCCAGTGTTGTGAAGCACAAATGAAGGTCTGTGGTTGAGCACTCAGCAATATAATGAGCAACCAGTTAATTCACACACCTACAATTTAATTCACACACTTGGCTAGAATTGACGGGAAAAAATATAGTTATCATTAACAAGAGCAACATTAGTGAGTTGTACACAATGTAAATTGCTTGTGTGTCTGTGTGTCTCCGTGTCTATGTTTTGTCTTTCTCAAATTTAGCAATCTTTTCAACCAGGTGGGGTGTTGACTGTTGTGTTGGCCGACTCTCTGTGTTGTATTGCATTATATTTCCAAGTTTAGTTTGTTTTCTCATTCATTTGTACCTGATGATGGTTGCTTGTGTTGCAATCGAAACGTCGTATTCTATTATTTAATTTAATTTATTTCTACATGACTTTACCAAAAGAACCAAAGAGTAATTCCTGCAGTTACGAAAGCTTAGAATCTAGTTTGAACCACCTCTACGGAGAGGGTTTACCGTACTTGTTTGTTTCACACTTAACTTCTAATTTAGTAATCTTTGGAAGAACGTAATCAACCAGGCTAAGCGTTAACTGTGTGCCAACCGACTCTCTGTGTTGCATTGCATTACATTTCCAAGTTTACTATGTTTATTTTCTATTAATTTGTTCCTGATGATGGTTGCTACAGTTGCAATCAAAACGTCGTATTCTATTATTAAATAAAATTTATTTCTACGTGACTTTACCGAAAGAACCAAAGTGCAAGCAACGTATTTATGTACTCCATAATACAGTGGTTTTTTGGGGGTTAGATTACGTAAATGTGTCGTTAAACCCGCCACCACCCGACACAGCCAATTAGTAAGGTTTGTTACGTAAACATAACATGCCAATTCGTTATTAGCACAGCAATACGTACTTAATTACTCTTAGAAAATAATATACTACACCCATTCACATATTCAGTCACTTTTCCTCCAAAAATGTTCCTGCTTTTGATCTGCCATTGCACTATTTAACTGAAACCTTGTCCATCATATCTCAGGACGAATCTTGTATTAATGAGTTGGCTGTGACGCACCTCGCTCTAACCTACTCAGCTGTCACCGTAACGCAAGTGGCCACGTCATCGCCCATGTGGGTTCAGTTGAGTGCTGTCCTCTGTCTTTCGAGGGAGGTTAATGCTGAGGGCCTCTGCTGTCGAGTCAGTGATGAGCTGTTGGTTCTTTATGTTGCATGCGTCCCACCACAATTTCACCTGCCACTTTAAATGACGTCACATCACACCATGAACATCTCCCTTTCCTTCCTTAGGCAACCTCCTGCTAGGTCCCAAATCTCTTTTCATCCCACCAAATCTTGATAACTTCGGTAATAAGACGTATTACCGAAAGCTATCAACAGAAGGTGTGTAACGGATGAATTGCACTTGTGGCAAATGCTATTTTGTGCAAACAGGACGAATGATCAGCACGAGATTAAAAGAACACCAAATAAATGTTAAATACTCACAAATATAACTGTCAGCAGTAGCAGAACACGCGTGCTAACAAGGATACTCAATTGATTTTGATAATATTGAAGTTCTGTGCAAAACTAGTTACTACTGGTCAAGACTAATGAGATAATCTATCGAAATTGAGAGAAATAAAAAATAATTTTAACTGTTCGGATAGCTACAGGCTTAATGCTGCTTGGAAGCGAATCATCAAATAATACATTGTTTAAATGCATGCCTATACAGGCCACCATACTTTAATAGGGATTACCATTGGTACAGCTATTTCAGTACATACAATCGACAGGAAGTACAAGAACAATGGGCCTGCATAATGCGCATACACAATGTACGTTGATTTATTAACCCCTCCCCTACTTCGCCCAAGAAGAGCGCACAAGTGTTGTCATCACATCTACGCCTCTATTTAAGGAACAAAACAGGTAGATTTATCCACAAATCTGGCTGTCACCTGATGAAGCTATTTGTAACTACTGGCGAAACGTCGTACTCAAATTGTAAATGTTGTGGCTTGGCTCTCCAACACACCGGTGTGCTGTACGAGTAACGAATTGGTATGTTCTGTTTACGTGACAAACCTTACTAATTGGCTGTGTCGGGTGGTGGTGGGTTTAACGACACATTTATATATGTAAGCCATTTAACCCAAAAAAACTTGTATTATGGATGATATTGGTCGCGAAAGCATACGTGTTAAACTATTTAGGTACTGTAGACAGCAGATTTACTTATCTGTCAGCTGTATACATTTCTGAGAAAGTAAAAATGTAGGTTGGTCCCTTTACCTGTGAATTGATACACGTACATTTTGTCATTGGACAACACATTTGCGACACATGATGACTACATGAAGGAATTATTCCCTCCGCAAACCCAACTCCCAACAAAAGTATTTCACCACAAACAGTTCAACATGATCCCCTAAATATGCCTTGACATGGGAATGCAATTACCGTAGGTAAGCACTGCAATAATGGATAAGCTGTGAAATAAATAACTACCAATGCCAGAAGCAAATGCAAATTTACAAGAAGCAAATACTGTACAGGGAGGTAAACAACGAGAAAATCTTTACAGAACACCGTTCAAAAGTGGATTACAAGCATCTGCTTGACTCAATAAATGCTGTTGCTGTGTATACCAAAGGAAGTATTGATTTAGTATAAGTGGCAGTACTGTGGTATACTTTTTTTTAAGATCGGGTTTCTCTGGCCAGGTTCGTTTTGCTTGCATTTAATAATGATAACCATGTCTACTAGGCATGTAAACAATTCACCTTCCCCGGTGATTCGGTAAAATTGTCAAGATTCAAGCTAGGAATCGATTCTTTGTAGAGTTTTTACCTTTTCATTCCCACAAATTTTCATCAGTTTTGTAATTTTTGTACGATTTTATTCACTCAATTGGTCTAAGGAGCGAGTGGGTCTGAGGAGAGACGAAGGTTATTTACCACACATCGAGCATTTCCATTGGAATGGCCTTGGAGGAAACAAGATTGTGTCGTGTGAGGAGCCTATAGAGGGATATGTGTTTGGAAAGGTACAGACTCATACACACATATGGACTTACACACACACAAAGGACTTACACACGCATATATCGACGCACATACACACACATGGAAACACACACACACATATGGCCTTACAACAACCGCCATTCGCCACTAAGTGGCGGTGATGTCACCACAACGCTTGTGCCAGGCTATGTGCACCTTGAGGCCATGTGAAGTGTCGAATGCCCGCTGGCAGGAGGTCACAGGGCAGATCCAGATGCCACAGGTTGACTGACTGAGACGACTGGCTGATACACCACCTGTGCCCCCTACTCTGCCAAAATGCTGTGCTTTAGCCACCCGGCGCTCCGCTCGTTGTTGTGAACATCGCTCCTCCGCCCTCCATTGTTGTTGGAGGGTGAATGCCTCCAACTGCCCAGTAGCGTCCTTCACGAGCCTCCTCCACAGAGGCCGATCTTGACACAGCTGGTACCAGTCATCGGCAAGTCCACTCAGCTCCACATCCTCCTGTACCACATCACTCCATCTTTTCTCTAGCCAATTCTGCGCCCGTTTAGCCCCCTCGATCCGGCCGAACAAAAGCTGTATAGGCATGCAGTGGCTGGGCATGCGGGCTACATAGCCCAGCCAACGCAGCCTTGCCTGTTGGAGAAGCTCACATTGGGACTTTGTCCAGATCTTTCAAGGATTTGTGACCTCCTCACACAATCCAGCCTGGTTAAACCCAGGATGGATCGTAGGCAAGCCAGCCTAAATTGTTCTAACCGGCCAAGATGTTTCGCAAGCGTAGAGAAGGGAGGGAATGACTGGCCGAGAAGACCTGAAGCTTCATGCGGAGCGACAGACCAGGTAGCTTCCACACAGCGTTACGCAACTGTTGAAAAGATAACGCCTCTCGACTGATTTGGAGTGAGACCTCTGCTGTTAAACCGGAGCTGGTCATGAGCACACTGCCCAGGTATGGGAAACCCTCCACTCTCTTTACAACTGCCCTATCACCAATTGGGATTTGTGCGGGTGGAGTGTTCGATAGTATAAAATACCCAGGCAGGTGCTTAGTTTTGGTGAGGCTGATTGTAAGTCCGCACCTCTTAGTGGCAAGCTCCAGGTTCAGCAGCAGCGCCTCCAACTCTTCCTCTGAGTGAGCAGCAATTACCAGATCATCGGCATACATAACATGGTTGAGCAATAGGGAGCCGTCTCTTGACCGCACCCGGGCATCGATCAGCCTCCCATTGTATCTGTACCAGATGGAATTTTATCCAGTACAGCTATTGAAGGCTTCACGAACTACGTAGTCGAAATAGATGTTAAATAATATGGGAACCAGAGGACATCCTTGTCGCACCCCAAGGTGTAAGGGAACGGCTCCAACTCCCGGCCACGTAGTTTTACCCGGGCTCGCTCACCATCATGAAGGTCTTTAATGATCGTGAGCAGAGGGTCAGGGACTCTGAAAGCACGAAAAACAACCCAGAGCCCTGGTCAATAAAGCACAGATGCAGGTCTTCTTGGAATTCCCTACACCTCTGCTGTAGCAGACGGACAGAAAATATAGCATCTGTGCAGGACCGCCCTTTCCTGAAACCGTATTGGGGCTCCGCAAGCCTCTTCTTAGCGTGCCTAGCAAGGCGATGTTGAATAATCATTGTCAGGACCTTTTCTGGCAAACTGAGGAGTGAGATGCCCTTGCAGTTGTTACAGTCTGTGCGGTCCCACTACTTAAAGAGGGGGACCACCATCCTGTAGAACCGTCCAGTGGTCCAGTTTGTTGTTATTATATCATGTACAGTAGGGCAGTCTGTGCACAAACGCCACCCTCCCTTAGCATTTCGCTTGGGAAATTATCTCTGTCCGGCGCCTTTCTTGGTCTCAGACTCTGAATCCTCAACAGATGGCACCTCACCCAGCCACTCACAGTGAGTGACTTATTCCAATATTTGAGGCACCGCAGCCTCGGCAGGGTCATCCCCACTTTGTCCCACGTTGTTATACAGGCTGAGGGATGCCCCCTCCCTCAGGACCTCACAGAAATGCCTAGCAAATTTGCAAATCTGCAAACCTGTTCCTGGGGGTCGGAGATTGGAACACCGTTTATTCCCCCAATGATAGTAATAGGTGTGGTGCTGCAGGTTACTTTTTTATGGAATTAAAGAGCGATTTGTGATCGCAAGCCATTGAGGCAGACTCCATCTCCTTGCAGCGCCTCACGGCTCTCCAAACCTCCGAGCGAATGCTGCGGTAAGCATCTTCATTCTCTGACGTGGGATGCTGTAGCCAATGAGAATGGGCCTGTCGCTTTTCTCAGCCAGCTTGAACACCTCCTCTGTCAGCCAGGGTCTCTGGGGAGGTCTGGACCGTGTACCCAAAGCAGTCATTGCAGCTGCATGAGCCACAGTGCTAAACCTCGCCCATTTACCTCGACATCAGGAGGAGTGGGGGACGATGCCAACCCCAGCCGCAAGCGATGATTAAATTCTCGCTTGCAACTTTCATCAGCTAGCTGAGACCATGCCACTAAGGATTTGAATGGGGTCCTGGAGAAAAAGAATGGCAGGCACATCTTACAGATGACAAGTCGATGGTCAGTGGGCAGATCAGCTTCACAGTAGGTCCTGGTGTCAACGACATGGGCCCACATACGCTGTTCCGTCACTATGTAGTCCAGCAGATGTTCTTGCTTGGACCCGGCATGCATCCATGATGTTGTGTGGATGCACCGATGCCGGAACAGCGTGTTCGTAATTACAAGCCCATGGGCTGCACAAAAATCTAGCAGCCTCCTGCCGTTTTTATTGAGCGGATCTGGCCCATGCCTTCCAATCATTCCAGACCAGGTGCCAGCATCATGACTAACTCGGGCATTGAAGTCACCCAACAAGATAACTCTATCCCGAGGGGCCACTTTCGCTAGCACCTGTGACAGGAAGTCATATAAGGCATCTGACTCATCGGCCTTGCCTGCATCCCTCCACGGATGTTCGTCTTCAGTGGGGGCATAAGTAACCACGACCACCAATTGATAGAAAGGCGAGCCCAAAGTAACCAGAAACTTACAGCTTCCCACACCTCACCGCCACGCTCCCACGCCCCCTTCATTTTTTTTGTTCAGAAGAAGAGCCACTCCCTGTTGTTTGGCAGTCTCCTGCCCACGTGGCCACACGGAGTGGTTTTTTGTTGTTTCTGGAGGAGCCCCGAGCGTAAGGATTCAGTCTCCTGGCTCTGCCAAATGGGGTTTGGCCAGGAGACGTCATAGACGCCTGTCCCCCCGGGGCCTCCGGCACAAGCTTATTAATTAAAAATTTCTGTCGTGGTTTAGCGGTAATTAATTAAAGGTGGAGGGGTTACCAGCCCTTCGCACCCATCCAAAGCCCCCATTTGATCGCTGTGGTGGTCACAAACACCATGAGGGGAAAATCAATCGGAGTTAGCCCTCCCCCCACAGCACTGCGTACGACAGCATTGCCCGTCCGGCATCACACACATAGACACAAACAGAGGGACATACCCAGAGAGAGAGACACACACACAGAAAGACACACCCACACACAGAGAGAGACACACGCAAAGTGACAAACAGAGAGAGAGACACACACATACACACAAAGATACACAAGAGAGAGAGAGACATATAGGGAGACAGAGAGACAGACACACAAACCGAGAGACACACACAGAGAGAGAGACACACACAACAACATCACAGCCAGTTATAGATTAGCATGTAAATGTAAACGAACCAACGCAATGGTGGCTGTGCTAGTGAGAGAGAGACATATAGAGAGACACAAACACAGAGAGAGAGAGAGACACACGCAAAGAGACACGCAGAGAGAGACACACACAGAGAGAAAGACACACAGAGAGAGACAAAGATGAAGACAAAGATCCCCCATATAGCCTTAACAGACTGTAGGAGCAAGTGCTGTTAGCGAGCACCTATGAAGGCCGGAACGGTACACGAGGGGGTGGGTGGCCAGCACCACGCCCAACCGCTTTTGTCTCCCTAGTGGCGATGTTTACACACCGCACCAGGTACTCATTTGAGGCTGAGTCGACCTAGGAGATGCCCGGGACTGGTTCAGATAATCGTCACTGGTGTTGGCCGTGAGCAGGAATCGAACCCGGGTCGCCAGGTTCATAGCGCAGCACACACAGAGAGAGACACACACAGACACAAACATTGCCCCACACAGAGGGACATACCCAGAGAGAGAAACACACACACACGGAAAGACACACCCACACAGAGAGAGAGACACACACAAAGTGACAGAGAGACACACATACACACAAAGAGACACAGGTGAGAAAGAGACATATAGGGAGACACACATAGACAGACACAAACCGAGAGACACACACACAAAGAGACATACACAGAGAGACACACACACACAGAGACACACACACACAGAGAGACACACACACAGCAACATCACAGCCAGTTGTAGTCTGCTAAAAAACGAGGGAAAGGATCCAACGTTGGCTTTCTAAGTGAGATATTTAGCCTGCCAATGTAAAGACATTTAACTTGGTAACTTAACTACTTAAAATTTGACGGATGGGAAAACGGAATAGCGCTGGCTCACCACAGGGCTTAAGGCGTGGTACCCGGCTACTTTTTCTAAACGTAAACCCCACGGTTTGCGAGCCAAATCCTTCGCAATTGCGTGCACACAGAGAGACGGACAGACAGACGGACAGACAGACAGACAAAAAATGAATTATATAGGTTAGATTGCTCAGTCAATATTTCATTGAAACTGCGTAGATGTATTATATACCATGACAAGGGACAGTCACTTTCAGGACATGTGGATGATGTAAAATTACCTACTATAATCACCCAGAAATGTCTGTCTGTCCCGCTAGTGACGTCACTCCACATGAGGCCCACCCCCCCCGCGTGACGTAACTCCACATAAGACCCACCCCCCTCATTAATATTCATGAGTGGGTGACATCACTCCACATGCCGCACCCCTCCATAATAACCATGAGGGGGTGACTTCACTCCACATGCCACACCCCTCCCCAATAACCATTAGCGGGTGACGTCACTCCACATGGGGCACCCCCCCCCCCCCCTCTCATTAATAATCATGAGCTGAACAATTTTTCTATTGAATATTTCAGATTTACTGTAATATACACCTGTCCTTTGACGGACAAAAAAGCTAGTGTTCAATATACAGTTAAACCTTGGATTGCGAGTAACTTGGTCTGCGAGTGTTTTGCAAGACGAGCAAAATTTTTTAATATATTAATTTGATAAACGAGTGAGGTCTTGCAATACGAGTAGTACGTATACGCTTTGTCTACCGAGCGTCACGTGATCACAACTGATATACACGTGCTTTGGATTACAAGCACGTTTCCGGAACGAATTATGCTTGCAATCCAAGGTGACTGTCACATACTTTGTGTACTATACTATACTTGCACCATTTAAAATTCATCACGTAATTTAAAGGAAATATATAGTTGAGAAGTTTTAAAATTAAATATTTTACACACTTAACGCAAACAAAATGAATAATGGTGGCCCCGTATAATGTTTAATGCCGATTTTTTTTAAGCACCATTAGATAGATATAACATTCAGTCCAGACAATTAAATTGTATAAAAGTATACTTATTTTTATTATGAGAAGCAGTAGACCCATACAAGACGAAAAGTTATTTAATAAAAACACGATTGCCACTGCACATAAACATCACGACTATTCCTGATGCATAATCCAGTTGTATTCAAAATACTTGCTTGATCACTTCACCAGACATTTTTTGCATTTATAATAACGTTCCGTTTTTAGTGTAAAACCATTATGAACACTCCTTCAAATAATTTAAGACGTTAAGGTAAGATGGTTAAATAATTTCAAATATACTCATAAAGAAGAACATTGATCCGCCACCGCAGAGGTGTTGCTTCTGCCGTGTTTCAAATCCGCTTTGTGTTCGCAAACCCGGTCTGAGACACTTCGCTGTGGCGGATCATTGTTTCAACGCTGTGGACACACATGGCACTGTTTTCTCCGAGACCAAGGTGCTCTGCAAACCCTCAGGCCACCATCAGAGATTTGTTCATGAAGCCATCCAGATATATAAACACAGACAAAACTTGACTCGAGAAGATGGATTCAGTAATAGGTTTTTACCCTTTTATCTGGCACCAAAACTGACACCTTTATACAAGGGATCATGTTTGCACAAGCAGTCAAAATGCAAACAAAAAGAGATAACTCTGATAATGATATGCACTGTCCTTGAAATTGATTGGTCCACACCCGAGACGGCTTTTCTTAGAGCCCAGTCTCCACTGGTGTTGGAAAGGATGACGCCAAAAGGCGTTTGTTTGCATTTTGACTGCTTGTGTTGTGGTTATTGCAAACATGATCCCTTGTATAAAGGTGTCAGTTTTGGTGCCAGATAAAAAGGTAAAAACCTATTACTATATCTTGCTACTGGCAAAGGAGGTCTCATAGTGTAAGATGGATTCAGATTGAGCAATCATTGGAAGGACGTGATAAACCACGCAAAGTATTAATTGTTATGATTTTCACTCACCCACCCGGTTGTCGTCGTCCGATTACCAATTCGAGCTCGTACTGGTAGGAACCTCTTGGTTACACCAGCCCACAGGGGATTATTGTGTCCGTCCGTCGTGCATCCAAAAATGGGAGGGGTGGGGCTGGGTGGAGAGGGGAGGGTGGGGAGGGGAGGGGCTGGGTGGGGAGGGAGGGGCTGGGTGGGAGGGAGGGGCTGGGTGGGGAGGGGAGGGTGGGGAGGGTCTGGGTGGGGAGGGTGGGGCTGGGTGGGGGGTGGGAGGATTGGGGCTAGGTGGGAAGGGGCTGGTCACCCCGTGGTGCCCTTATAAAACTCAACGTTTAACCTACTCACGCCGGCTTGTGCCCGCCCTCACAGTCGGGCATATTTGCGGAATACACCACGCCGCTATTGACCCTGGCCATTGACCGAGCAACCCAACGTTCCTACCAGCTCCCTCCGCAGGAATGTGTTTTACTTGCTAATTTCTCGAGCCCCACCCGTCAATGCACGCCACAAACCCTCCCCCCTCTCCCCCCTGTGCCAGCCACAAACCTTCCCTGCATGCCACAAACCACGCCCTCCCCCAGAACTCCTATAGCCACGACTCGACAAAACTCCTTCCCCCCCCTTCCTCCCCCCGTGCCTATATAAAGCCACAACAGCAGATAATTTTCTCACCTGAAGACGGACGCTTGTGTTGCGACTGAAACGTCGGGTTTTCTTTTATATTTTTTTCTATATACGTGACTTTACCGAAAGAACCAGAGAGCATGTATTCATGCAGTCACGAAAGCTTCAAATCAAGACAGGACGTTATTAACTAAGCAAAGTCGTAACTTGCTGTGGTGCTTCCATCCTTCCTGCCGTTTGACTGTTATCTCCGACTCTCTGAGTTGCATTGCCTTGTTGGGTGCCTCTGCATTAACGGGCTGGGGTCTCACTAGCATGGCCACCTCTGCTCCCTTAGCCTCGATGTATCGATGGTTCTGGCTATGTGATGGGCTGTGTATCTCACTGACGCAACCACCGTTGCGGTGGTTCTCTTGCGTTGACGTGCTTGCCTCTCACAACGCAGTTGGCAGCGCCGCAGCTTGTGTTACACATAGACATGACAGTAACCTACTAATCTCCCTAATCTCTCTGCCTAATCTCTCCCATCAACATAGTGCTAATCTCCCATTAACACTGCTATTGTGCGCATATGCGGGGACGATACTCTTATGCGGCGACGGAAGCTCATTTCATGCTAATCTCTCTCCCTAATATCTCTCTCCTTAATCTCCCCCATTTACACAGCTGACGTGCTTGCGTCCATGGATGGAATTCCTTTCCAGCTCAGACCCCGCCTGCTTGCCCTTCACCACATATAAACGTCTTGTTGTAACAGCTCTCTCGCTGTGTTCTTCCTGGTTCAGCAGTTCCACTGCTGGATTATTTTTCCGCCTGAGGACGACCGCTTGTGTTGTGATCGAAACGTCGTGATACATTATTTTGTATTTTATTTTTCTACCTACGTGACTTTACCGAATGAACCAAAGAGTATGGATTCCTGCAGTCACAAAAGCTTCAAATCAAGATTACTTTGACGCTGTTTTATGTTTCTAATATTTTTGGCATAAAAGGCTATTTATAAACCGTGTCATTGCTGCATATCAATTCCATTGTGGTAAAAAAGCAAAGATGAGATGTATCATGATGAAAATAAACATTGATGCCACAGATTATTTGAACAGACTGATTAAATAAATATCCACATGAAATCCTGGTGATAATGTTAATACATTTTACATTATTTGCATTAATTTAGCATCAAAATTGAATGCAATAAAATGTATCTGAATTCATGCTGTAGTCGATGACAGATCAGGAGTATCGTTACTTGTAAAGTTAATTATTAATAAGGACAATACAAAATAATAGGGTTTACCCTTTCTCATATACATTGATAAGGACAATTAATATTGTTCCATAATTTACAAGAACTAGCCCAGCGGGTTGGTAACCAAAATAATAAGAAGAACCGTTTTTTTTTCGAATATGGCAAAATAAAGTCAAACCTTCAAGAGCCGCAATGCGAGACGATCCTTAAGAAGTAACGTCACCAAGCAGCCCTTTACAGAGCCACATTCAGCTCCAGAGCCGCAGGTTTGCCGACCCCTAAGCAAGCCATGGTTGCTGTTGCCAGGATCCATTATTTAATATATATCAAACTATATTAGAACATTTTTACTAACTTCCTCGTATCATTTGGAGCAAGATCGCCCCACTTTGAATGTCAAGGGTTTTCTTTGATAAAAACTGACAGTGCACGATAAATGACACGGTGAATGAATTTACATTGCAATGGGAGAAGTGCATCACTGTGTATGTTCATTGCTATCCATTATACCAAGTTTCGACAGCAACCTAGTTAAGTGATATTATGTTTCACTGATATTGTTAAAAATGTTAGCACATTAAAATCATAACGATATATAGTTTTACATTACACAATGAAAGTGAAGCTTTTTACTTGGAGCATGTTGACTCCTGGCATATGAAGGAATCGTGAAACTATTTTACATTGTAGCACAACTTTTTGGCATTGTGGAAAATTAGCATAGAGACATTCCCTTGAAAAGTTGTGATGCTAGTCGTATTATGTAACATAGCAAAACAAGTGAACATATTCATCATTATCACTATGGCCTAAAAAAGGAAAAAAAACATACCATATAATCGGTGATGTTTCACCAACGCTCCTTTTATTAGATGTATATCGGATTAATTGTTCATGTGGCAGCTGCTACATTGGGCAGACGGGACGTAACATCAGCGTAAGACTAAAAGAACATCAGAGAAATATTAAATTATCTCAAACACAACTGTCAGCAGTGGCAGAACATGCTTGTCAACAAGGACACTCAATTGATTTTGACAATGTTGCAGTGGTGTGTAAAACTAATTATTACTGGCAAAGACTAATTAGAGAATCCATTGAAATTGAGAGGAACAAGAATAACTTTAATCGCTCTGACAGCTACCGGCTTAGTGCGGCCTGGAAGCGTATTATTAAATAATACACATTACATTTTGATTTAAAGAATTACTAATCTACAACTCATTACTAATCATAACCAATGACTGATTACTAATCGATTATATAATTACAATACCCCCCCCCCTCCGCCTCTAATCACTGCACCTGATATGAGTTAAGTGATGACGTAACCCTGCTGCTCTATATAAAACCGGGAGCAAGCGAGGGCTTTACCATTCTGGCGAATTGCCTGATGATGCTGGATGTATTTACCAGCGAAACGTCGTACTCAAACTGTAAATGTGGATTCACTTTTCAACACACCGGTGGGCTAAAGTAGTGAATTATTTGTCTTTTGTCAACGTGACACTTTTTTTTTGCTGATTGGCCGTGTCGGGTGGTGGAGGGTTACGACACATTTATAAATAAACGCGATCTAACCCAAAAAAACCCTTTATTATGAATAATATTGGTCGCGAAAGCCTACGTGTTAAACTGAGGAAAAAAAACATTGCAGCACATAATGTGCTCTGAAGAAGGACCATTTCCCAAAACGTCACTCTTATATATCTTTATTTTATGGCAGATTTATTGACGAAGTGTGAGTTTTTTTGTTCATTGTGATTGTGCACCACTGCCAAAGCAGCTTCGCTATATTATTTGTTTAAGTAACATATTAAGTCAAACGTAAAAAGCACACTTTTCTCCACATGTATAAATGTTAAACCTACAACATGAACTCATGATAATGTCAGGGGCTATGGGATAACTTGAAAAATCTAAAAATGAATAAAATACTGGAAATGATATTTCATTTTACTATCTTGATTTGAAGCTTTCGTGACTTCAGGAATCCATACTCTTTGGTTCTTTCGGTAAAGTGAAGTAGGTATAAATCAAATAAATCACAACGTTTCGGGGGCATCACAACCGTCCGTCATCAGGTGGGATGCATGATCTGCTGCTGAGGCAGACTGTTTCAAAAGGTTTGAAATGGGTGTAGCCCAAGGGTCATAAAGAAGTGAGCGGGGCTAGTGATGTTAACGTGAGAAATTAGCATGTCAATGTAAGATCGGAGAGCGGCCTCCTCGATGAGGGCACGGAAGTGGCTATGTTAATATGAGAGATTAGCATGTTAATGTAAAATCGAAGAGCGGTGCAATCCAAAGGCATGAGAGTGCAACCCAAAGGGTGTGCAATCCAAAGGGCATGTGAGCATGAGAGTGCAATCCAAAGGACATGTGAGCATGAGAGTGCAATCCAAAGGCATGAGAGTGCAATGCAAAGGACATGTGAGCATGAGAGATATAAAAGAGAGGTATAGAGAGAGAGACAGAGTGTCGGAAATGACAGCTGACATAGGCAAGTAAGATGGAAACATCACAGTCAGTTAATAACGCCCTTCCAATGATTGTTCAGTTTGTACCCATCTGGATGGCTTCATGAACAAATCTCTGATGGTGGCCTGAGGGTTTGCAGAGCACCTTGGTCTCGGAGAAAACAGTGAAATGTGTGTCCACAGCGTTGAAACAATGATCCGCCACAGCGACGTGTCTCAGACCGGATTTGCGAACACAAAGCGGATTTGAAACACGGCAGAAGCAACACCTCTGCGGTGGCAGATCATTGTTCTTCTTAATGAGTATATTTGAAATAATTTAACCATCTTACCTTAACGTCTTAAATTATTTGAAGGAGTGTTCATAATGGTTTTACACTAATAACGGAACGTTATTATAAATGCAAAAAATGTCTGGTGAAGTGATCAAGCAAGTATTTTGAATACACTGGATTATGCATCTTGTATGGGTCTACTGCTTCTCATAACAAAAAGAATGATACTTTTGTACAATTTAATTGTCTGGACTGGATGTTATATCTTTTTAATGGTGCTTAAAAAAAATAGGCATTAAACATTATACGGGGCCACCATTATTCATTTTGTTTGCGGTAAGTGTGTAGAATATTTAATATTAAAACTTCTCAACTAGATATTTCCTTTAAATTACGTGATGCATTTTAAATGGTGCAAGTATAGTATAGTACACAATGTATGTGATAGTCACCATGGATATATATATTGAACACTAGCTTTTTTGTCCGTCCAAGGACAGGTGTATATTACAGTAAATTTGAATTATTCAATAGAAAAATAGTTCAGCTCATGATTATTAATGAGGGGGGGTTGCCTCATGTGGAGTGACGTCACCCGCTAATGGTTATTGTTGAGGGGTGCGGCATGTGGAGTGAAGTCACCCCCTCATGGTTATTAATGAGGGGAGGGGTGCGGCATGTGGAGTGCGCGACCTTCTTGTTCGTTACTGTAAATTTAAGACTTTACCTGGTTAATAACGTCCTTCCAATGATTGCTCAGTTTGTACCCATCCTCTCGGTTGAAGTTGTGTATGTGTTTATATATCTGGATGGCTTCATGAACAAATCTCTGAAGGTAGCCGGGAGGTTTGCAGAGTACCTCCATCTTGGAGAAATCAATTTCGTGTGAGCCCACAGCGTTAAAACAATGATCAGCAATGTCAGAGGTATTGGTCCTACCATGTTTCAGATCTGCCTTGTGTTCACGACCGTGGTCCGAGACATGTCGTTTCGTTTCCCCAATGTAACTGCTGCTGCAACCACAACTCAGTTTGTAGATACCAGGGTATTGCATGTCAGGAATCACATCCTTTACAGATGGGATTAAATCACGGATTTTTGGTACTGTGTTGAAACGAACCTGGATCTTGTGTTTGGAAATCTTTTTGGTAACCCCTGCTATTTACGGTAAAGTGATGGTGTTGGTTGGATCCTCAGAAGGTTGTCTCCGCATGGCTGGGGAGACAGCTTTGCGGATTGTACGTTCCGAGTATCCGTTCATCCTAAGGGCTTGGTGTTCGTGCTCCAACTGACTGGCTCGGTGGTGCTGGTCGGAGATGCAACGGGCCCTATGGTGTAGTGTTTTGATTAGGGAATTCTTCTGGGCTGGATGGTGGTGGGAGTCAGGCTTTAGATAGGCATCCGTGTGGGTGGCTTTGCTGTAGACCAAATGTCCCAACGAGCCATCAGGTCTATTCTTGATCAAAACATCTAGGAATGGTAGCTTGCCATCCTTTTCCACTTTCATTGGTGAATTTGATAGACGGGTGTATGGAATTTATGTGGTTGAGAAATTGGTTCAGTGCTGGCAGGCCATGTGGCCAGATGACGAACGTGTCATCCACGCATCTCTTCGACAAGGAAGGATGTAGGGTGAATGTCTGGATGGCATCTGTCTCAAATTTCTTCATGAAAACATTCGCTACCACTGGCGATAAGGGAGAACCCATTGGTGCACCCTCATTTTGTTTGCAGAATGTACCATTCCAGGTGAAGTATGTGTTGGTAAGGCAGTGCCCTACCAAAGTTGGTACATCTGGATTCAGTCCTTGTTGGACCAAGTCTTCAATGATTGCAATGGTGTCAGGTACAGGTACATTGGTGAACAGAGAGACGACATCGAAACTGACAAGCAAATCATCTGGAGACAGTGAGATGTCCTTGATTAGAGAAAACAAGTGAGCTGAGTTAAGTACAGCTGAAGTGGACTAGCCAGTCAGTTGGAGCATGTACACCAAGCCCTCAGTATGAAGGGATACTCGGACCGTACAATCCACTAAGCTGTATCCCTAGCCATGGGGAGACAACCTTCTGAGGATCCAACCAACACCATCACTTTACCGCACATAGCAGGGGTTACCAAAAATATTTCCAAACACAAGATCCAGGTTCGTTTCAACACAGTACCAAAAATCCGTGATTTAATCCCATCTGTAAAGGATGTGATTCCTGACATGCAATACCCTGGTATCTACAAACTGAGTTGTGGTTGTGGCAGCAGTTACATTGGGGAAACGAAACGACATGTCTCGGACCGCGTTCGCGAACACAAGGCAGATCTGAAACACGGTAGGACCAATACCTCTGCCGTTGCAAACCTACCGGCTACCTTCAGAGATTTGTTCATGAAGCCATCCAGATATATAAACACAGACACAACTTCAACCGAGAGAATGGGTACAAACTGAGCAATCATTGGAAGGACGTTATTAACCAGGTAACATCTTAACTGCCTGTGATGTTTCCATCCTACCTGCCTATGTCAGCTGTTATTTCCTACTCTCTGTGTGTGTCTCTCTCTCTCTCTATGCCTCTCTCTTAGATCTCTCATGCTCACATGTCCTTTGCATTGCACTCTCATGCCTTTGGATTGCACTCTCATGCTCACATGTCCTTTGAATTGCACTCCCATGCCTTTGGATTGCGCTCTCATGCTCACATGTCCTTTGGATTGCACCCTTTGGGTTGCACTCTCATACCTTTGGATTGCACCACTCTTCGATTTTACATTAACATGCTAATCTCCCACATTTACATAGCCACTTCCGTGCCCTCGTCGAGGCGGCCGCTTTGTATTGCACCACTCTTCGATTTCATTTTACTACTTTTCATTTACTGCAAACAACACACCCATTTTGGCAACTGAATTTCATTTATGTTCATTAAACGTTGTAAATTTGTCTACGGAGACACTATATCACTCATAACAAATAACAATGCTGTAAGCCGAACAATGAAAATGAAAATATTGATGAAATATGATTAAATGATGTGAAATATAGCACCAAAATGATGCTATTTATTTTATGGTAGGCATTTGCAAGATTATGACAAACAATTTGCCCTGCACGTATACGGCTTAATTCTTCTACTTAGACTACTCCATATGTACTAGTTTCATTAATCTGGTAATCAATATTATTGCTTCAATATCTATGCTCACATTTTAGTTCATCTTTAAAGGACTGCGATATTAAATGACAGCCGAAATGCATGATTACGAAGGTGGTTTTACGAGTAAAGAGACGTTTTTTTATAGTTCTGTAACCTATGTGTGATTGTCGCCATGTATTTGTCCTCAAAAGGTGTAAATGCAAGTGAAACGTATCAAAAATTTGAAGCTGCAATATTAAACTATCACACAAACTCCAGTCATCCTTGCAGCACCTTTTGGCTAGCCATCGAACATAGTCGGTCATTGCATCGCACGCTTTCAGATATGCTTCTGCGGAAATTTGAAACGCTCTTCCAATATTAGGAAGGCACTGGAGCTTTTCTCTTTTAAATATATATTGAAAGCTAATTTCTTTAAAACTGCTTTTTGTGTTTAGTTTGTTGTCCTTCCCCCGCACTTCCGATTAGCATGGTTGGCTACGTATGGTGCGGAATAAATTCAACACACATACATTGCGACTACCGTACGAATCAATTGGCAAAAATCTACAAACGGGTGGAATCAGGACACGAGCGTGTTCGTTATTACCACATAAATAGTATGCCAGTTGATGCGTCAAATCCAGTCCATTTTCGCTCATGGTGAGAGGCTGGAATTGGATGAGAGGCGAGTAGTTATTAAGCACATATCAGTGGTCATCGATTATTGAATGAACTGTTTCCACACTTGTCCCTGAAACCGGCTGCAGTGGTTTCACCAATTTGTAAAATGTTGCCATGATTTATACACGTGTCACCAAATTTCAGTTTCACTCTTCATTAAATACCACTCATCTTTCTTTATAGCCTCAAAGGACACGGACCAATTAATAACAGCTCGATGCCATTCTAATGTGCGGTTCTGCGAGGGCAACAATATCTTTGATCTCGTCATACACCTGCCATCTAGTGGTAAAGATCTGGAGAGAAAAAAACGTGCATTGTCAATGTTGAACATGAGTTCCAGGCTCATGATGCGTTCGTGATGCAATGTTTCCTGAAATTACATCGACATCAGTATTTTCGGCTACTGAAACACCCTCATAGTTTTGAAGATTGCTTTTTTGTATCATCAAAGATGGCACAATGGCACCTTGAATTTCGCATCGATTGCAAATGTTTACATGTAATGCAATGCACGTATCAGAGCTTACAAAATCAATATCAGTCGATTAATGTATGCATCCTTCTACCCGTATTATATAAATAAGCATATTTAGTGTCTAGTGGTAAGAACATATTTTCACTTTCCGAATAACTTCTACATTAGCAACACTGTACGGAATGTCCATTGTAAGTATCACCACAGTGTTAAAGACTAATAATGAGACTAGAGTTTCAGTGATGTCAATACACATCTTTTGTAAGAACATTTTATCATGTCACTATCATCTGCCTTAAACATCCATGTTTGCCATTGCATCTGCAACACACCTCGTACCAAGATATGAGGCATGTTAGCCAACACGTGTTTGCATTGAAGAGAACTAATATATTTTCTGGATTTTTTGCGTAAACATTCCATCAATCCCAAAATCCTGCTACGGAGTTTAATCTGCGCAGTGTGAATGCTTTAACAACTGACTATTATTTATGGACATTCTAAGTAAAAACATCTCACTTATCTCTCAAAAAGTTAAATATTTTTAAAATAAAAAATGTGAAAAAATATATTTGACTCTATTTTTTTATTGTTTCCCTTCTACGTGACTATACTGAAAGAATTTTGATTTAAAGGTTTCGTGACTGCAGTAATTCATATTCTTAGTTCTTTCGGTAAAGTCACGTTGAAGGGAAACAACAAGAATAAGAATATCTAATATCTTACATGAAGTATTTCTAGATGTGGATATTACTCACATCAAGTACATTTAACAAAAATATTATTTTAATGGTTCCCTGTCTGTTTATTAATAAACCACTTGATTGATTAATGTAAAGATTGTCTACATAACAGCACAAGTTTGCACATTTTTTCCAAAGATTATGCTACGGTTATAGAGCACTAGCAGAATGCCATAAAATATATTCTCTCCAGACCACCTTGCAGCAAGTTTTTTTTTTCCAACAGAAAAATATATATTATATATATAAAACCTATAAACCCAGTTGCATTGAACGATAACACGAGTAAAACTTTCAGTCACACTAAAGTCCTAATATCAGTTGTTACATTGTTTACAGTGCTCCCTGAGTTACAACTTACAATTTAAAGCTCAGAATGTATGAATGTTGAATTGATGTTTTGTTTTGCCCATGAGTCCTGTTGCTTATGCTCACTTGTATTCATGAACATACCAGGTTTTCGTGACATAAGCAAAAATCAGTTGCATCAAATATGTCACTACGAACTGACACTTGCCTTCCAACAAGTTTATGGAAATGTGCAAACTGTCTTGTGCACTGACGTAGTAAACAATTATTGGCATGCGGTTTCTGAATACCATGTTGTTGAGAGCTTGAATATATTCGTGTTTCAGATATGCCCATGCCATTGTATTTAAAAGGCTCTAACGCTGTCCTGTCAAAGTGTTCCTCTGCAGGAGCCGACTAATGCAATGTACTCCACAGGAACTGACTAAAGCAATGTATTCAATCATGTCACATAGTGATCAAATGTTAACAAAAAATCTTCTGAGATATGGAACACCGTAGGTGTAATGTATGCATGTGTAGTGTCAGCGGAGCAGGAGACAAGGTTTTTTAGGAGCACCTTCTTTATGAACGCCTGCACAGGTTCGCCCTCGCATTCTGCCTAGTCGTCCAGCCTGACCGTATAACACCGATGATGCCGACCGAGACAGCCAAAAACTATCTGGCCGCACAATATCTAGCGAAGACGGTAGCAACAAAGGCGGCAAAAATGATAGCGACGACGAGACGAGTCCACTCACAGAACCGGCAGCCCTGAGCTCCCGCTCTCAGCTGCTTTTATGCTACCCAGCGCGGCCTGGCTTGGCCCTGGCCGCGCCTCCCTTCTGGAACCCACTAGCAGGTTCCAGGGGCTTCCAGATGGGGTCTTCCATGACTCTTGCTCCAGCTCCTCCGCCCTACCGACACACCGTGTATATGCCCACCAGCGTGTGTACTGTTCGTCCACCGCATTTTCCGTTGCTGGACAACAGTCGGCGCTCTTACACTACACGTGTATAAAGAATACTGTTTATTGCATGCACCATAGCAAAGCCGAGATGGTAGTACAATAATTCGAATAGCCATGCTTGCCTTAAATTGATTGAATTAAGAATATATTACCAGTAATAAAGTGTTGTACACGTTCAAATGTGCCTCATGTGGTAAGTAAATCATGCCCCATACTCTGACTCATTGGTCCTTGCTTATGCAGTCTAGGAGGCAATTACACTTTATTGAAATGTAAGGTTGCTTGCACAGTATGTTTCAGGATAAACGTCCATTAGACAGTCGTATTGTATTATTGTATAATATAAAAAAGGGTTAAGAAATACAGTTTTAATTACAGTAGAATGGGTGAGCATTTTTTTAAATATTTAAAGTTACCTTGTAAGACATGCCTTGCACCTACTTCGAGTAGCTTGAAAACCACAAAATATAGCCGAGCATAAATTAATCAACCACCCACTGTAAGTCTGCAGCTTCCATGCTACCCAGGGACCAGGTTTTGGAGGCCTCTTCAGCAAAAGTCAATTAACAATTACCAAAACCCATCTTATATCTGGTTTTCCCAGTATATTAAGATGTCTGACATAAATCAATTACGCTGTACTTGGTCATAGCTGTGTATTAGAATACTATAAATTAGTCTATTAAATATGCATCACAGATTACGCTCTAGTGGTAAGACAAAACTCCATTTTGAGGAGACAGTGCTGTCTGCACAACGTATTACTTATTGATCATACCCGCTGATCAATGCATTTTGCAAACTCACATAGCTTCACGACCCCACTTCAATTGGGTTGTCATTTGCATTGCTATTGCAGAGCAACTGCAAAGTATCACAAAAGCAAAGGTAACATTTTCCTGGGTGGCGAGCTGTTATCTCCCTGACCTGGTATGATGGAGGTTGTGGGTTCAAACCTGACCCTAATGCCTGTACATTTAAATTTTGCATGTTTTCTTTACCTGTAGTTGCTTGGATTATTCTCCTGGTCCTCCATATTTAGAAACATGAGTTTAGATTATTTTGCTCCTTTAAATTTCCACATGATGGTATACTACTTTGATGAGTTATCATATCTGATAATGGTGAATAAAATATATATATTTATAATTATTAAACATCGCAACCCCACCTCATAGAGGGGAAATTCGTGAGGGTTTTGTTATCCACAGAAGGGATTAATTGCAACCTATATACATGTGTCTTCGAGGCTTCAAAAGTGTTTAGGTGTGTACTGCGTGCAACGTGTGACACAACTGGAAACATGCGGTGCAACGCATCGGAGATCTGAAAAGCACAACCACGAAGACATACACAGCATAGACACTCAATAACTGTTTGCCAACCTAATATTAGGCTTTTTATTTATTTTGTATCTGAAAACCAGTATTTAGGTTGTAATGGAAATAAGGATTTAGAGTCAATGTTTTAAAATGTAATACAGGAATAAAACGTGGCTTTTATTTATGCAAGGGAGCTTCACTGATCATCAATTTGTCAGGAAGTTCCTGCTTTTTCGGATGTTTGGCTAAATCTAAATATACTAGCCTTTTGCCCGTCCAAGGACGGGTGTATTGCAGTAAATCTGAAACTTGCAAGTGAAAATCAGACCGCGACGTGATATTCATTGCATCAATGCGTGTGCAATTTGTAAGGGCGCGGTGACACAGACCTATTTGATTTTAAGGTTATAATCCCTTGTTCATCATGACGTCCTTTTTACTTTGATGTCTCAATAGCGTTACATAGATCGCGCGACGTGAGGGTTCTGCCTTTGTAGTGAGGGTTGTAAGTTGACGCTGAGGAGGGGGGACGAGGCGCCTCAGCCTCCCATGTTGAGTGACGTAGGCCGCTAATTATGAATGGGAGTGGGGGGTGTCCATTTGGAGGACGTCACCTATTAATGATTATTAATGAGGGGGCTGTTCGATGTGAAGTTACGTCACCTGCTCATGATTCATTATTAATGAGGGGGGAGGGTGCTCCATGTGGAGTGACGTCACATGCTCATGATTATTAATAAGAGGGGGTCCATATGGAGGACGTAACCTGTTCATTATTATTAATGAAGGGGGTTGGTCGACGTGGAGTGACATCACGAGGGCTGCACACAGACATTCTTGGCTCATTATAGTAGGTAATAATAATGGGGGGAGGGGGTGGCTATTTAGAGGACGTCACCTGCTCATGAATATTAATGAGGGGGGCTGTTCGATGTGGAGTGACGTCACTTTCTCATGATTATTAGTGAGGGGGGGAGTACTCCATATTGAGTGAGGTCACCCGCTTGTGATTATGAATGAGGAGTGGTGGGGGGGGGTGTCCATTTGGAGGACGTCACCTGCTCATGAATATTAATGAGGGGGGAGCTGGTGGATGTGGAGTGACGTCACGTGCGTTCAGGACAGACATTCCTGGGTGATTATAGTAGGTATAATCGGTGTTTTGCGTAAAAAGAGCAAAAAAGTGTAAATAAATAAAATATTGTTATTGTCGCCAATGTTGATGGAATTTGTGCTGTCTATATCATGTCATGAGACAGAGAATATATTTGAAACTCTCACAGAGCAGTGTAAAGTGTTAGAGAATGACTCACAGAAGCAAATCATCACAGAACTCTTTCGAGGATCCATTCAAATGACCTCTGATCCCCCACCAGGCAGCAGCTCGAAGCCATATTAAGTACAAAATCAAATGTAATCTCTTGGGATTTTTTTTGAACAGCAATCGGTGACCAGACTGAGACCATTGACTCACTGCACTTGAGAACCAGGTTTAGTCACCGACGACAGTTGGAATTCAAACCCAGGATCTCAACGGTGCAAGCTCAGCACGCTGGCCTCTCAGAAACACAAGACGATGTAATCTTCTATTTTCCAGTTTCTCTAAATGTTCCTTATGGATTACACCTTGGATTAGTTATTTTATTGTAACTGAGCATAGACACACTTGCATCAGTGCACTTGTAATGCAACCTACGTGTTGTAAACAGCGTGGCTCTCTATATTGCTTATAATCAAAACAAACATCTCCATTTATTTCTGCAGTGCTGGAGCTCTGCTATTCGCTACAACGGCTAAAATATGGTCACGGTTAGTTATATTACTAATATACGAGAGTGGTGTAGTGGCGAAGTGGTTAACATGGTGCAGGATAAACCCGGTATTTCAGAACCGGTCCTGCGCTTATCGTTCACCAACCCTCATTGACGATCATGGTGAAGTATGGTTAAACACCCCCATGGTGCGCAGAGGCCTCTACCCAAGGTGGACTGAGAGTGTTTGAGCTAAAGACTCTATACACTGTGGATGTGGAGGTGTATTGATAAAGTAGAAGTAGAAGATATAGAGGATTCATAAAAACATGCAACATTAACCATACTCAATCCACAGTTGGGTAAATGTTCCATCAAGCTGTCGTCATCTTACAAGTTCTGCAATGTAACAATCCACCAATCAAGGGAACATTAGATTATTTCATTGCTCTATCTCCACGGTAGTCACCCCTCGGATGTTTCCTCCTTTGGCTGCCACTCCATCGTTATTCTCGCCAGTCAGCCATCACACCTTCTCATCCACGTGTCCTGCCAAAGCCAGTTTACTTTTCTTAACAGTAAAAATTATGTCTTTGACATGTGTATGTTCTCTAATATATGTGTTCCTCTTCCAGTCTCTCCGTATTTCTTTGCATCACCCTCATATATAAAATTACAAGCTTCAAGTCCCACGTTTTCACCTTTCATGCTTACCCATAATTCAGATTCTAGATGGAATTTTAAAAATAAATAAAAACTGACATGATTTCAGATCTATGCCGGGACATCTCACAAAATACGTGATGTCCCAGCAGCTGTTAGGCCGTCAGCTCAGAGGGTGGTCCTCTCCATGGGGCAGACACGAATTGCCTCGAGGATGCATGTCACCTTCCCACGCCCTGCCGTCACTCCCTTGCTGCAACGTCCCACCAGCTTAGAGCTGGCAGCACTTTGCACGTGCATTGGGGGAGCAGCAACAAACACGGCGCTGTCAAGTTGCTCGTATCGCATGCGTCATGCGCGCAGTTGGGTGTCGCCGCAGACTAGCACGACAATGCGCGGACATCACACACACACACTGCCACTTCTCCCTGAGGCTGACACACGAACACATACAAATCACTAGCATACATACACCTATCCCAAACAAATGCAACTCGCACATAAATGGGCCCAACATTATTCACCAGACCCACCCACTATATCTATCCCCCCCCCCTGCCAATGCTACAGATTGGAAACAAAATCTATAAATGTCGTGCATTAGTTATCCTCAAACTTGCCATCCCTGCAAACTATTGCCAGCAAACGCAGAGATTGTCACAGAAATTGCCTACGTCTTTTAAAAACAGCGATGTTTACAATATCTGCTTTTACCAGCCAGATGTGAATCTGTAAGCTAAAATTACGTTTGAAACGTGATCGACCGTGACCCTTTATGCTACCATCCAAAAATACCTCCACTGATAAGATGTGAATCGTATTCTACGAGTACCAGCCGTCATAATTCCCCCATGCACAAGCAATGTGCAATTTCTTCGGAAAGAGCGAATTGGTCCACTAAACTGAGATACTGGAAAAAACATAATTCTATATCTCCACCTGGGCTCGCTCTTTTCCAAGATATATTACTATGCTGTGAGTGTGCATAATAATACCAATTTAAAAGCCGTTGTCAATCCACTGCTGGATAGAAGCCTGCCCATGCTGTGTTGATAATAGGGATTATTTGCACATACTGCATCATGCTATTCAGTGCAGGTTGGTGAATTTGGGGCCCAGGATTGATTTAGATATTACTGGCCACAGCTGTTAGCTATGGCCAGGAATATAATGGGGGTTACTGGGTTCACAACACAGTGGCAAACCACCGTGTCACTGGTAACATGAAACTTCACTCTTCTTTTGGTGTTAGTGTCACACTGGAATGTATAATAACCACACACAGGGCCGTGCATAATGGGGGTGAGGGGCTCAGGGCAAATCACACGCTTTCACACTAAACCGGCAGTATCACATCTGACGCCGTGACGTTGAAGCACGGGGCCCCCCAAAGTGCGGGGCCCAGGGTGCTCGCCGGGATTCGCCGTACCATAGAGACGGCTCTGTGCACACATACACAGGGTATGCAAACTATATTGCCAGTTCTTCTTATTCTTTTGTATAGCTGATGTAGATGAAGAGCAACAACTACAATTTAATATTCAGGTGGTCAAGTCAGATAACTGCGTCAGGAGTAGCAGAGTGTATCGCTGGGATGTCTCCTTCATATTTGTGGATTGGGCATTGCGTTGTTATATGCTGTATGGTCTCTTCTGCATGACCACAGTCGCACACTGGAGAGTTTTTAATGTTCGATTTGTGCATCAGGTATCTGCATGTGCCATGGTCTGTGCGATTGCGGCTTAGGGTGAACCATGAGCTTTGTGGAAGATGAAACCCAGGGATCTTCTGTGTTGGGTCTTCCAGAAGATGTCTGTGAGTTCTTTTCAACTCCATTCAGCTCTCCAAGCTTCATCGAGGTGCAACTCGCATTGCTGAAGGTTAAGCGCATGGGTCCAAAAGGGATTGTGTGACTTCAAGCGATGACGAGGGACGTTATTGAGGTCCTTGATTCGCAGGACTTCCCGGAGGGCTGCAGCGTTGCAGTGGATGGGTGGGGGGGAGATTTATGATAGCACGGGCAGCCAGGGTGTTGGGGTCGACTTGAGCATCCCAATGATACACCACATTGTAGTGTTCAGTTGTACATCAACAAGTCGGTTGTGACTACTTCTGGTCCATACTGGTACACAGTATTTGTCTACCGAGTACCCGAGGGCCATGGTTGATGTCCATAGCACTGATGCTGATGCTCCCCAACTTGTGCTTGCCAGTTTCTGGACCCGTTTGACCCTTGTTTTGGTCTTTGCAGCTACCTTTTTAAGGTGGCCATGGTAGGTTAGTGTACGGTCCAGCTTTACTCCGAGATAGGTTGGAGTGGGGTCATGTCGCAGAGTGTTGCCGCAGAAGATCACTTTTAGAGTGTGCTTTGTGCTCCTATTATCAAAATGAAATGCAATGACTGTTGTTTTGTGGGGATTTTACTTGAGCTTCCATTTCTGGAAATATTCCCCCATTGTTTTTAGGTCTTGGTTCCAAGTGGATTTGATGTTGTTGTAAGTGGTTGTCTTACGTTGCCAAAGCAAGATCATCTGCATATACAAATGTGCGTGACCGAATAGGTGGCACGTTGCTTGTATTGACATTGAAGAGCATTGGCGTGAGTACTGAACCTTGTGGCAATCCATTGTTGAGGAACTAGATTTTTTGCCCATTTAGACACGCATTCGCCTATGGCTCAGCCTCACCCATATCAGGCATCTTGTTTTGAGGCAGGAAATGGTCTTTGTTAACTTCAACATCAACCCCTTGATTCCAGAATCTGTCGTAGGCTGAAAACAAGTTCATAAAGGCCGCGCCGGTCTTGGAGTTTTTCTGGAATCCGGCGTGATGTGTGTAGTAAGGAAGTGAAAAAAAACGGTGATAGCATTTCAGTGTTATGATGAATTTGACACCACTCTCTGTACAATCTCCTCAGTGGTCCTAGTT
This sequence comes from Petromyzon marinus, assembly GCF_048934315.1. Taxonomy (NCBI): domain Eukaryota; kingdom Metazoa; phylum Chordata; class Hyperoartia; order Petromyzontiformes; family Petromyzontidae; genus Petromyzon; species Petromyzon marinus. The sequence goes on from NC_133671.1 coordinate 12,311,087, forward strand.
CAGCTTTAACCAAGGTTGCACCTTGCGAATTGTTTTTACGCAATCATGGGGATTTCGATGTCGATGTGGATGATGACTTTTGGGGAAGCTGGGAGTATTTTTTCGGATTATTGAAGTGTGCTCCCACTTTTATTTTTGGAAACGATGGTGAGGTCTGAGTTGTAGTTGCGTTGCCAGTGAGCAGAGTGGAAAGTTGCTTGCCACTTGGGATCGAAAACCAGGTGCAGATTTTCGGTGGACATCCAGTCAGTAGCTTTTAAAGTCGCCAATGTATAGGGCTGTGTTTGGTGCACTTGGGAGTGCTGGCTTTGGCCATTTTTAATTAGGGGCTCTGTACACATTGGTTATCTGCAGCTCCCCTATCTTGATGCTGGTGGTGTAGGTGGCTTCTTTTTCATTGTTGCTAACGCATATAACTCTGTGATGGTGTTCTTCACGTATTTGGCCAAGCTATATTTCGGGTGGTAGTGGCTCGTCATGAGGTTATATCCATGGATGTGGACGCTACTGGCATGTAGGGCATCCAAGACGTGGGTTTTCTGGAGCATTAGGACATCATAGTTACCTGTGTTCATTATGTTCACGCGTGACTTGTGTTGTTGCTCTGGAGATTGAGAGATCGATGGTCGATATTCGGTTGCTGCGTTGCTGGCATTCGTCGTGATTTCTCACTGAACAGTGGGACAGGTGAAGGCTGCCATCTTCCACTACATTCACCGATTTAGAAATTGAGTAAATAGGCAATTGACAATGCATGTTGTGTGGTGACATCAACCATTTCTCTGTGCTCAACTCGATTGATATTATTTCGAGAAAACACGCTGCATTTGAACCAGAAGAACCTGACTTACTGTACGTCTCTCACCATGAATAATTCCTACCTCTGCGCGGTGATGCATCTTGCACACATGTATCAGCCAATACAGTTTATTGGGAGAATCAATATGGGAACAATGTGTATTATACCTACATCTTATTCAACACCCAATTTAGATGCTGTTTGTACAAACGTAATGATTTGTAAGAATGCAAAGACCCGAGGAAAAGCCTTAACCAGAGCAATTCTATATGAATCTGATGTTATGCGACGAAGTGGAACGTATATTGTTTTAATTGTTTTCAATACAATACAACAAATGGTAACTATATTGAGTAAGGCTTGACGTGTGGGTCAAGCCTTACTCACATAAAACATGATGTTCCACAACCATTTATATGCCACATGTACGTTAAAGCATGGTAAATAAGAAAGCGTGGAAAGAGTCCTTTGCAGGTGAACATTTTCATTTTGGGGAAAGAGGGGAGGGGAGTAAATGTTCATCGGTAATGTTAAAATAACATGGATGCATTTAAGAATGCGATGCCAATCCATTATTTTGTCCTTGAAACCAAATTCAGTTAACGTTATTTTTCAGGATTTAAGAGACATTTAATGATTCACCCACCCACCTCCTCCCCACAAAGTAATTCAACGAATTATGTTGTGTACAGTACATGTATATACTTTTCAGCAATCTTAATCGCGAAAGCCTACGTGTTAAACCAATCTTAATCAAATTCAATACGTATGCATCTATGCTATGCATGCATTGTGATTTAAGAAGCTAGTTCAACGCATATTATTTAGCATTCAAGAAGTGGCACCGCGCCTGTAAGATTTATGACGACCACAATCTGCACCGTGCACGGTTAAAACTCCTCTGCAGCCAATCACTCCAACTTTGAAATACATTCGCGCATGTTGCTTGTCAACAAGACAGGACGCTGCAGCTATCGCGCGGTGCAACTGTTTGCACACTGGACGTGCAATCCAGAAGGTCGCCGGTGTGGTTGGATTCACCGAGCGCAGCAGTTGCAACATTGGGCACGTTTCTAAAATTCCTCCCCTCCGGGCCTCTGTTCAACTAGCAGTGTCAATGGTGTACAGCACAATTCGTCTTGACGATCGGCAGGTCTTGTGTGGTAGGGGGGGGATGGGGAGAGTGGACCAAAATACCCGATCGGGGAAGTCTCTAGAGCTCTTTCTCTGCAGGGGCCATTCCACCAGCTGTGGCGTGAGAAAGCAATTGCAGGGCTGCACCTTGAACAGAAACACATTGCAAATCAACCTCTCCACCAATACACACACAACACGTATTGACTCAGCACATAAGCTCAATACATTTAATTATGTTAGAGAATATGCCTTGTTAAACGTTCGCATTAATATTAATGAAATGTATGGCACTCTAATTTAGACAAATTGACTGCGCTGGGGATAATGATTTACTAGGACTTGCAGTGCGTTGAGGATAAAATGGGGCAAGCGCAGCGTGTGGTGATGGGGGATATTACACATTCTGTGTTGACACCATCTACTTTTGGGCACTGTATATTTTAAATATCCCTTTTGTTGAGCACAGCCCGAAAACACCAAGCTGCCAGCTGAAGTTGGCATAGATTGAGTTAATACAGAGTTTAAACTGCAGAAGATGTTTTGGAGCTCCAACTAATTATATTTACCCGAGTTCTGTGCTCGTTAACACCAACATTGTCATGGAAAGAGCATTATTCGTGCCGAAAATAAAACTGGATACGGCTGACAGATAAATGTCGATGGCTGTAAGTGAAGATGAGAGTCAAGTTTGTTTATAATATGAATAAATACCACATTAAAACATAAACCACAACAAATAAAGGCTGTTCTCCTATAGTTGCATTCCTGAAGAACACCGCGTTATGGAAAAAAAATCGCGTTATAATAAATATTATATAATGTAGGGTAATGCACAGTCCGCGACAACACGTGAGATGCGCATGCACGCTGAACAAAGATTGAGGCACGTGGGTAGCATCTGGAAACATCCAGCAGCATCCCGCCTTGTGTGATACAACGCCGAGGCAGCAGCACAACCACTTATTCCTACTCGCGCGATGTAGTTCTGTTCCCGAATACATTCATCGCGTCATATCCAATTCGCGTTATGAAAACACGCGTTATAGGAGAACAAACTTACTTTGTATCATTGCAAAGAAAAATAAAAAAAATAGGTGGGAAAATGTGTGACGAAATACACGACAGCAATTCGCCAGTTAATAAGTAATAAAACCGCATTGGAACACATCCTTAGAATTGTGCTGTGCTAAATCCAACAAGAAAACATTTTCCCATTTTATATTTCCGTCAAAAACAGTTGAACTCTTAAGTGGCTAAGAATAAAAAGCAGTTCCTTATGTTAAGCATATTACTCGGCTTATTTAGTTTATTTAATTATAGATTCAAAGATCGATACATTTCCCAAAAACTTGCTTTGAAATGTTTAACACCTGTCAAACATACACAAATGCAATGAGCTGTCAAAATACAAAATACTATACACACATGCGCATTGTATGTACATACAATTACTAAATACAATATCATATTCTTATAGTGTGTCAAAAAACATTGGAATATTCGATCATCCAGTCGTATTTATTTTAATAGTGAAGCAATATTAACAATTATAATTCATAACAAACACTATGAGTCATTATTGATTTGAAGCTTTCGTGACTGCAGGAATCCATACTCTTTGGTTCTTTTGGTAAAGTCACGTAGATATAAAATTTATAGATCACGACGTTTCGATCGCAACACAAGCAACAGTCATCAGGTGAAACAAACACAGCAGGATAACTGCTGACGTAGGAGAAAGCTGCTGCAACAAGAGGTTATTTAGACTTTTGGTGGGCCCAACCCAAGGATAAGTGGGCTGAGCTAGATTAGGAATTTATACGTAAATGTAAATGTCAATGTGAGACGGCTCCAGCAACCAGGAGTTGTGCCAATGAGAAGATTAGCATGTCAATGTCAGAGAACCGGGCAACAGGAACAAAAATTCCCGCAAGAGCAAGAGATACACATGGAGAGAGAAAGACACGGAGAGAGAGAGAGAGACACACACACACAGACACACAGAGAGAGACAGACACACAAGCACATAGAGAGAGACACACAGAAAGACACAGAGAGAGACACACACATAGAGACACATACAGAGAGAGATACACACATAGAGACACATACAGAGAGAGATACACACACAGAGACAAACAAACAAACAGATAGAGACACATACACGGAAATATCACAGCCAGTTATAGTCTGTTAAAAAACGAGAGCTCCCGCCACATCGAGGGAAAGGGGCAAGGGTAGCTTTGTTAGTGAGACACTTAACCCGTTACTGTAAAGACATTTAACCTGGTGATGTACTCAGAGAGTCGGAAATAACAGCTGGCATAGTCAGGTAGGATGGAAAGATCACAGTCAGTTAAGACTTTACTTGGTTAATAGCGTCCTTCCAGTTTGTACCCATCTTCTCGGTTGAAATTGTGTCTGTGTTTATATATCTGGATGGCTTCATGAACAAATCTCTGATGATAGCCGGTGGATTTGCAGAGTACCTTCGTCTTGTAAAAATCAATTTCGTGTGAGCCCACAGCATTAAAACAATGATCAGCAATGGCAGAGGTTTTTGGTCCTACCGTGTTTCAGATCTGCCTTGTGTCCGCGAACACGGTCCGAGACATTCGTTTCGATTCCCCAATGTAACTGCTACCGTAGCCACAACATAGAGTTTGTAGACACCAGGGTGTCTACAGTCACATCCTCTACAGATGGGATAAAATCACGGATTTTGTGTACTGTGTTGAAACGAACCTGGATCTGTGTTTGTTTAATATTTTGGAAATATTTTTGGTAACCCCTGCTATGTATGGCAAGGTGATGGTTTTGATTGGGTCCTCAAATGGTTGTCTCCCCATGGCTGGGGATACAGCTTTGCGGATTGTACAGTCAGAATATCCGTTCATCCTAAGGGCTTGGTGTACGTGCGCCAGCTCGCTGGCTAGGTGGTGCTGGTCGGAGATGCAATGGGCCCTATGGTGTAGTGTTTTGATGAGGGAATTCTTCTGGGCTGGATGGTGGCAGGGGTCAGGCTTTAGATGGGCATCCGTGTGGGTGGCTTTCCTGTAGACAATGTCCCAACGAGCCATCAGGTCTCTTTTCGATCAAACATTTGGAATGGTGAGTGAGACAGAGACAGAGTGAGACAGAGATACAGAGTGAGACAGAGACAGAGTGAGACAGAGATACAGAGTGAGACAGAGACAGAGTGAGACAGAGACGGAGTGAGACAGAGATACAGAGTGAGACAGAGACAGAGTGAGACAGAGACGGAGTGAGACAGAGACAGAGTGAGACAGCGATGGAGAGAGACAGAGACAGCGAGCGACGGAGAGAGACAGCAATGGAGAGAGACAGAGACAGCAAGCGACGGAGAGAGACAGAGACAGCGAGCGATGGAGAGAGACAGCGACGAAGAGAGACAGAGACAGCGAGTGACGGAGAGAGACAGCGACAGAGAGAGACAGAGATAGCGAGCGATGGAGAGAGACAGCGACGGAGAAAGACAGAGACAGCGAGCGATGGAGAGAGACAGCGACGGAGAGAGACAGAGACAGCGAGCGATGGAGAGAGACAGCGATGGAGAAAGACAGCGACAGCGAGCGATGGAGAGAGACAGCGACGGAGAGAGACAGCGACAGCGAGCGATGGAGAGAGACAGAGACGGAGAGAGACAGAGACAGCGAGCGATGGAGAGAGACAGCGACGGAGATAGACAGAGACAGCGAGCGATGGAGAGAGACAGCAACGGAGAAAGACAGAGACAGCGAGCGATGGAGAGAGACAGCGACGGAGAAAGACAGAGACAGCGAGCGACGGAGAGAGACAGCGACAGAGAGAGACAGCGACAGCGAGCGACGGAGAGAGACAGCGACGGAGAGAGACAGCGACAGCGAGCAACGGAGAGAGACAGCGACGGAGAGAGACAGAGACAGCGAGCGAGCGGCGGCCAGCAGAGAAACACGCTGAAGTCACGGGTGTTGAATGTGAAGAGTTTTGTAATGAAAGTGGCGTCGAAGAAAAAGGAAAAGTAGTCCGTGTGAAGTCAACCACTACATTCGTATCTCTTCCACAAGGAAGAACGTAGGGTGGATGTCTGGATGGCATCTGTCTCAAATTTCTCTCTCTCTCTGTGTCTCTCTGTGTTGTGTCTCTGTATGTATTTCCATATGTCTCTCTCTGTGTGGGTCTCTCTCTCTCTCTACGTGCGTCGCTCTTTCTCTGTGGTTTTTCTAGGTTGTGTCTATCTCTCTCTGTGTCTCTCTGTGTGTGTCTCTCTCTATGTGCTTGTGTCTCTTTATGTGTGTCTCTCTGTCTATGGTTGTCTATCTGTGTGTGTCTTTCTCTATGTAGATGTCCCTCTCTGTTTGTGGGTTGTCCCTCTGTGTGTGCCTCTCCCTCTCTCTGTGTATCTCTGTGTGTGTCTCTTTGTGTGTGTCTCTCCGTGTCTTTCTCTCTCCATGTGTACCTCTTGCTCTTGCAAGTTTTTTGTTCCTGTTGCCCGGCTCTCTGACATTGACATGCTAATCTTCTCATTGGCGCAACCCCCGGTGGCTGGGCCGTCTCACATTGACATGCTAAGCTCTCACATTTACGTACAAATTCCTTCTCTAGCTCCGCCCACTTACCCTTGGGTTGGGCCCACCAAAATCCTACATAAACTCTTGTTGCAGCAGCTCTTTCTCCTACGTCAGCAGTTCTCCTGCTGTGTTTGTTTCACACCTGATGACGGTTGCTTGTGTTGCGATCGAAACGTCGTGATCTATTAATTTTCTATCTACATGACTTTACGGAAAGAACCAAAGTGTCATATTTGTGTATTCGTAATTATCATCGGCTGCACAGTATTCGAATTGTAATATCGGACCATAGATTTAAACGTCTGATTTTTTTTTACAGCCCAATTAGAATATTCCGTGCCCTCCTACGAGCAAGTGCCCATATGCCATCCCACTGGCATCTAAACCGCGGGAATCTAGTGGGACAGTTGGTGCCCTACACAAGAGGTTGTGGTGGGAGGGTCTCTGGGTGGTTATGACAATTAAACGCTCCTCTCAAGATTCAAACTTCGCATCACCGGTTGTGGTGAGTGGTGAATTCATTGGACGCACGTACACACACACACACAGGTGCGCGCGCGTGCACAAACACACACACACACTCGCCCCGGCTTAATACGTCTCATGACCAGCCCGCGAAATTTCTTAATAGGTGTGCTCTGTGCAATCAGAAACATCAGCAGCAGCTGCCACTGTATGCCATTCCACGCCTCTTTAACAAATGCATCGGCAATTTGTAGAATAATGTGTTCAGGAACGGCTGTTAAATTCGATGCAAAGTGGCCCCGCTCAGCGAAAGTAAACTGCAGCTGCCTGAAATCACACACGCCTCCCATTTGATACCCCGATCTGCACACACAGATGCGCTGCGATCCACACGCATTACACACATGCGCTTGCTTATGCGCGAGTGCAGGAGAAGAGGCAGCCGCGTGGTCGGAGACGCTGCAATGAAGGGTCTGCCGCCGCCGCTGCTGCTGCTTTGTGCAGGACTCCGGCTGCTGTCTCTTTCAGCACCCAGTGGTCGTTCAGTACACGTAATGCATTGAGTGGATTGTGCCCTCTCTTTCTGTTTGCCTCAGCAGCAAGAAAGCAAGCGGTCTTTGCGCAGGGAACTCATACTCGTCACAATGTCCCTCGCAAGAAGTAGGTTACAGTTTTCCGTGGTGCTGAGCTGCATGCTTCTATCAATGGGTAAGTGTGTCTGAACATGCTTTTTTTAACGTAAGCATTTTATTGCAGTGTTTCAGTATTAATTGTATAAAATATAGTATGCATACACACAGATGCCCTGTACGTGTGAGTTAATGAAGTCTTGAACTTTGAACACAAAAAGGTATTTTTTATAAACTCTGTTGAATAAATATGCATAAGTCTTGTTAGGGATTGTGGTTATATCCAATGGTGTACGAAAATGCTTTCGGATAATGCACTGAAAATATAAACACCATTTCAACCCATAATTTCAAAATTATATAGGTACAACCCTAAATGGTACAACACTGTATGTGTATATATGCTGTATAGCTGTTAATTTAGTTTCATGATTATTTTTTTGGCTGGAGCAGTAGTGCAGTGGATTGTCCACTGTGCTATTAACTTGAGTTCAATTCCCAGCTCAAGCTAACATCATTGGCGAGTGACATCTGAACTGCTTCAGGGTAGACCTTCACCCACCTACACTGATCAGTGTGGTGAAGTATGGTCAGGCCTAATCCCAACACCGACATGGTGTGGGGAAGTCATCTTGAAACGGATTGAAAGAGGGATGTGTTTTGTTGTTGCTTTTATTAAATATAATTTATTAGCTATTCTTGTCACAATAAAACATATAATTGTCTTATTTTAAAAAGCCAAATACATTGTGGGGGCATGATACAGCTAATCTACCTGTTAAATATTTTTTGTAAGTCTATTTGGCTTTGCTTAATTGTGACATGTCGGTTGTAACTATTTTTGTAAGATACGTGATGACCCTGCATCCACCATTTATACCTGTACGCACGTACAGGTATAAATGTCACGTACTTTTGTGCTTTTGTAAATATATAACATGGGCCAAATATTTTAAGCAAATCCCACAGGCAAAGACTTTTTCTACACAGACAAAATAACATCGTGACCATATAATTGTTAAACATTTTATATACAGCATGACAAATGTCAGGCCAAGTTATAATTTAAACAAGAAATGATATTGCACTACTATGGCGTATTCCTATGAACTCGTTGCTCACACCTGTTTGGAAACGAACATCGAATGTAAAATCACAGGTCTCCATTTAGCTCCAAATGTTCTCCTTTTTAATGGCAGTTGACATTTGCCCCCCCCCCCCCCCCACCTTTCTTCATCCTCCACAGACTGGTATTTTTTTCCCCTTCCGATTATCTCCGCATTTGTTCCAGCTGCTGTATGATAAGAGGGCGCGTCATTATTTGGCAGAGGCATCACATCGCCGCCGGTAGTTATGGGTAACAATATGACCACGTGACTAATGTGGACATGCCCTAGCGATCGGGGTTGGGGGGGGGGGTGAGGGGGGCGGCAGCTCTCGAGATGTCCAAACCCGAGGACCCGACTTTGTCCAACCGCCACTCTCAACCTCCTCTGCAATCCCACCCTTCCAGATTCCCCATGGATGCGCTACTGATTGTGTAGCAAAACAGAGGGGGGAAAAATCCATGAATGCATCAGCAAGTGTCACTGTATATTAAAGACGAGCAGTGTGATCAATACTATATTGGCAATGTTGACAGATAATAACTTTAAAGTGACTTGAGATAGAATACATGTTTTTACATAATTTTTCACTTGCACATGTTCTTTGACAGAAACAACATGCCTTCAAATCTACTGCAGCTTTTCTAACTCTTACATACAAAAGGATAGTCATATTCTTGGTTCTTTCGGTAAAGTCACGTTGAAGGGAAGCAATAAAATAATTAAATATATAAAACAATACAATTCTCACGACGTTTCAACCGCAACACAAGCAGTCACCATCAGGTGTGAAAACCAACGGCAACAACAAAATGTTCTGAATACGTGCAAAATCTTCTTGCCGTTGATTTTCACACCTGATGATGACTGCTTGTGTTGCGGTCGAAACGTCGTGATAATTTTATTGTTTTATATATATTTTATTTTTTCCCTTCAACGTGACTTTACCGAAAGAACCAAGAATATGAATCACTGCAGTCACGAAAGCTTTAAATCAAAAACATAGTCGTAGTTGATGAATTGGGTTGTTTGGTGTTTGTTTGCTTAACACTGCCAAAAAGACATTGCTAATTGCCTACTGACTATATATAATATATGCTTGATCAGTGTGGGGCACCACAATGGCGAGCTGTTAACTCCCTCACCTGGTATATAGGAGGACGTGGGTTCAATCCCAACCCTGACGCCTGTACATTTGGAGTTTGCATGTTCTCCCCGTAGTCACGTGGATTTTTCTCCAGGGCCTCTGATTTTTCGCTCCACAATTAGAAACATATTTTTTGGAGTATTTGGCTGCTATAAATTTCCATGCGATAAGCCACTTCGTTGTGGCCCGGTCGCTTCTGAAAAATAACTATATAGCTCAGTGGGCCTTACCTGGTAAAATGAAAACCAGTTTATAGTGAAGGAGTTGAGTTTTTATTTATCTCATCTTTCAAATCTAAAATCACCAACCACATGACGTAACACTACCGTATGAGTATTTTTCTATTGTTTCAGATTATTAAAAATAAATTGATCTAATCTCTGTGACACTTAAAAAATTGCCTGTTTATAGTGTCATTTTATATTGTTATGGTATTCGTGTAACCAAAAACATAATGGTACTCTCAAATTCGCATTTTTTTACTGAATTTCATTTGCACGTATTCAGAAAAAGTATTCCTTGCCTGTCGTGGGTTAATTAGCCATCTTTTGTTTAAAATTAAAGCCGAAGGACAATTTTAAAAATGCATCCAATGTTTGATGTATGTATGTATGTGGAACTTCTTTTGCATCGTACGTAGCCAACCTTGCTCACTGGAGGTGCAGGGGACGGACAACAAACTAAACACAAAGCAGTTCTAAGGAAATTAGTTTTAAACTATATATATAGCTCTAAAGTGCTCTAGCACACTTATGTATTACAATTATAACTAAATAATACTCATCAGTCAACGCACAGGAGCCTAAATGAAAATTGTAAAGGCACTTTTTGTTCTCACTTTCAAACTCATTTTCCTATTGGCTTCTTATATTCTGGCTCAACCAAAACTTGACCATTGCACTCATCTTACTTTTGACATAATCAACGCAAACCATTTACAAACCAATTTAAACGATGAGCAGGGAAGGCATGAATGCATAGTTTTATTAAATGTACTCTAAATATAGTAATCAATGACCTTCTGTACTCCTCTCTCATGACAGGTTTTCTCTCCATCTGATTCCTTTGAACCTCATGGTCACCTTTGACCCTATCGACCACTCCATCCACTTTGAATGCCCGCATGGCTACGATGACTTTGTTGTTAATATGTCTGGTACTCTTTCCTGTTTCCATTAATACCAGTCACCCTGCTCCTTCAATGTCTCAACATGAGGGGTGTCCTGTTTTCAGAAACCTATTTTACTACAAAGCCCAATAATTGGTTCGACCCTTTATGCCCTCCTCCCTAAGAAAATAGTTACCATTTTCAACATTGACTACCGTTTCTACGTGAATGACACCCAAATATGCATCACCACGGAATCGCCTAATTCCACCTCGCTGTCTGCTTTATTGATTTATATCAACTCCGCCTTTACCTAGAGTCTTAGATAGTCTTCACTTCTTGCCAACTGACAATGTATAAAACACGAGGTCCTACTTATTGGCAAAAGGTCATAAGTCTATGATCCACCTCCTAGTATTGGACTTCTGAAATCTGACATTGAGCTGGTGAAGAATGTCTATAACATATCTACTGTATATGCCATCCTTCATACAGAGCTCTCTCAACTCTGCAGGATTTTCTATCTCTACTTGTGTGATATCTCTGTTTTTGCCGCATCATGTCTTTGACTAGTCTAATGCTGTCTTCTACAACCACCAAAAATCCCTGATCCATACAATGTTGCTTCCAGACTGCTTATCTCTCAAAAACACAGTTTGCTACAATAGCTCCCAATTTAATAAAGACTCCCTTTAATATTATCTTTCACCTTTTGACGATCCGAATTAGCCCTGCTCCAGGCCTACGTCTCTTGATTCATAATCCACTAATCACAGTCTCGTAGCATGTCATTTTGGAAAAACCCACAGTTAACCTCCCATGTGAGACGTTTGCTCCTTCTCCTCAGTTGTTCCGAACATCCATCATTTTCTCCCCCATAGTTGCCATCATTGCTGACTCTCGCCTCTATTTAAACCCAGGCTGAAGACCTCCATTTTCTTCCATACATTTGACTTGTGACCTCTTTATTAACACCCCTGCCCCATTTGCCCCACCTCTCCACATCCTCTCTCAAGTTTTCTCACACTCATCACCCTTCCCCTGGCATATATATACATTCCAGTATGTAGTGTTTAGAGATTGTCACATTTACTCTTGATAAGTGAAAATTGTATTTACATGCACAGCCACATTCTACTAAAATCTTGGCACATACTTTCAATTTTCCTGCCAATATTAATAACTAAGTGTTAATTTATTCTAATTTAAAAATGTTGTTTCTTGTAACAATATAGTTATATTTTGAGAAAAAATACTCTGCATTATTAGACTACAGCTACCCATTGATTCACTGTGACTATCGGGCATTTGCCCTCATCCATACAATACATTGTCCAAATTCAAGGCCATGCATGATTATTCATTATTTTTCTAAATATCGTTGATGTTATTTGGTTTGTCTTCCGTCGTGTTAATTCCATTTGTCAAAATGTAACATCTGCTAATTACGTTAATACACAATTGTTTCATAGATGCATACTTAAATGTGAGAAATATTTTAATTGATTTATAGATTAATAGTTACGTACCTGAAACACATGCAATAATGATTAAAAAACAAAGTGTTTAAAATCGAAGGAAAACAATATCATGACCATGAATGCACAGTTATATTTCAAAATAAGTAGCTTTCAGATCTCTGTTTTGCATATAAATAATGTGCAATAGATTACGAACCATTACACAATGAAATATGAACTGTAATGTTTGACAGATGCTTAAACATATTGACCTCTGTCAATTCTGTCTCAAACTATGATTTATATTTTATGCCGATTTGCTGCACAGTACATATAAAATTGGATTTTCCAGAAAGATACTTGTTTGATAATTGGCTTAAGCCCTCAGTTATAATTGAATTGTAACAAACAAGGTCCCTACAAATCAACATTATCATCATTATTATTTACCTGAGTTTGAATTTTATATACTCTCAGCTATATATACACATATCCTAAATGATCAATTTTCATTACTATTCTATTTTTGCCAGCTACATTGTTTTTGGTTATTCACTTCCTCGGCTACTCCTTCCCCTGGCAGCATCACTACAAAGCTTTTACTTACACGCTGTATTGCAATATTTTTAACAATTATAATAATAAAATATATTTGAAGGACAATTTGAGGCTAAAGATAACATTAAAAATAAAATTATGCACTGTCAACATGTTGTAGGAAACAATCCTGACATTTTGATTTAAAGCTTTCGTGACTGCAGTAATTCATATTCTTAGTTCTTTCGGTAAAGTCACGTTGAAGGGAAACAACAAAACAAGAACTAAGAATATGAATCCTGACATTGGCAAAGAGAATAAAACATATACCAAAAACAAAAAGGAATCCTAAAATTTTAAAGACAGTATCCGTAAAGAAGTAGTTTGGCAGCTGCTGCACTTTTGTTGGGATACCAAAATTTTATTTCCCTTCCCCAAGTGTATCTTGTTAGTCCCTGAGGTCCCAGAAGCCACTTTGGCTATTTTCTCTTTAGATAAGAAAATCTATTCCACTGCATGGCAGTCCTCCACTAGAATTTCTTGTGTCCTTAATTGGCTTCAAAAAGAGAATAAGTCCCTATTTTTATCATATGTTTACGTGTTGTACCGTTATGACATTTTCATATTTTTCAATTTGCATCTTCAAAAGATAGTCTGTGGAAAGTGGATTTATATTTGATGGTTCTACGTCAAACTTTAAATGCCAATATATAATGGATTACAATAATTATTTAATGGTTTAACTTGTTCAAAAGCCCATGTTAAATGTCAGCTCTGCATAGTCGAATGTATTTAAGTGATATAAGGATGGTGCACTATGAAGAGTAAGCTATTCAGTATGTATTTATATTGCACGCAAGTTGTTAATTAGTGGCTGTGCTATTATACAATCTAAGAGGTATAGGTGAATAGGATTTTGGGACAAATTAAAATAACGTAAAATACATGAAGGATTTCGATAAAATACAACCAGTCCAAGTAACCTGTGAAAGTGAACTCCATAAATCATGTATATTATTTCAATTATTTGGCTCTCAGTGTGTGTTGATTTATTTTTTGTTGACAAACGGCATATTTGGTATGACAAACTACACGTAGAGTATGAATGAACGTAACTCGTGATGAATGTTTGAATATTATCAATATTACTGTACGGTTAAATTCAAGAAAACAATTTAGGTAGTGGATTTTATGGAATTTATATATATATAGGCCCCTATGCTCTACTCGCACAAAAATAGAGCCACGTGGCATCTGCATCGACATTATTAGGGATCCTCAGGGGGCGTTAAGCATTACACGATTAATTTGTCGAGGCTCTATGCTCATGTGAAGCTGGAATGGATAACATTCTGTAACATGTGGCCTAAAACCTGCATTACCCTAACCATAGCCAGTGATGCCCATGGCTATTGGCAGAGTTTTGCATCAATCGGAGCACAACCACTTAAGCTGCCATGTCACCAGTCGCACAGCCCTCTGTGGGTATGGGGCATTTATCTATCCATTGATCAACATTTATTATCGATACACGCATCACATTCCATCTAAGAATTAATTATTCATGACGCATGCAAATTCTATGCATAGTACATGTTAGGGATACTGCCGTGGTGTCATGATTAGCATACTGGAATTTTTATTCAAGGGCCCTAGTTTCAAATTGATATCCCCGTGCGGTAGTTGAATCATTGGGCAGGTTTATGACCCCCCCCCCCCACCCCGGTTCTGTCTACCCAGCAGTATCATTTGAAACACAATAGTTCGCCAATCAGCAGGTCTTGTGTGTTGCTGTAAAGTGTGGGTACTCCCACCTCTTACAGGTTGTCTGGCCAACATGGAAGAATAGACAAAAAATGCACTCTAATTGTGGGAGCTCCCCAGAAAGCTCCATCTGCTCGAGAGAGACGGCGCTCCCTCTAGTGGAGGCCCTTCCATCGGTAGCGGCGTAAGGAATAAAATTGCAAGGCTCCAGCTTTACCTTTTACTCTGCGTAAATGTTCCTGCAGGCCAAATGGGACAATGAGACACAACACATGTGGGAGGCCATATGAGACAGACAATACAAACGGGACAGTACAAGCATAAAAAAAGGAAATTTATTCTTGAACTGAATGGTGGCCCTGTATCATGACAATTCATAAAATCGCTGGGGGGTGGTGAATAATAATCATGACATGCCTCGTGGCTATGTTGCTACCCAACTTCCCCATGCCTTGGGTCTAACGGACATAATGAGCCCATGTATTTTTGTCACACAGCAGGGTTGTAAAATGTTCACGTGTTGATATTTTTTCTCTTCCTTTGCTTTTGGAGCTCTTTCAAAGGATGTTTTACGTAAATCGCCAGATGCACAAACGCACAGATGGTCTAACCCCGGGGTCAGCGCCACTTGCCAGTTACTGCACAAAGCGAGGTTCACTGCCACATAACTGTGATGACATAGGCCACTGTCGGGCAACATACAGTTATTACATTTTAAATTAATATCGATAATTCTGTATTTATATCGGTATCAATCGATTTGCTTTGAGAAGAGGAAGCTGTTAAAACACTCTGTGCTGAACAAATGTTGGCTTTGCTTTGAATTTGCATACACTATGTGTGTGTGTAGTAATTCTTTACTGTTGAGATGAGCGGCAGGATTTCAAAGTCAGATTTGACTATCATGAATTGCATTTGTTTCCAATATTAGTAAATTGTCAAACAACATCATAATCATGCTTTGTCTTCATAATCATCTTCATCCATCATCATCATCATCATCCATGAACTTCATCATCTTAATAAATCTTCATAATTTTTATCAACTTAATAAACATCCATAAATTTTCATTATTCTGTTTCAAATATAGAATGGCATTGCACCTTGAAATATCGGTCTAAGAAGCTGCGTTTCACTCATGGACAGAACTGTTTGGCTTAGAGTAAAACTAATGGTTGTATGACCACGGGACATTTTATAATTGTAATACCTCCATGGATTATATAATCTGTGAAGTGGGGTTTAAGCTTACAGTGAGGGAAAAAAGTATTTGATCCCCTGCTGATTTTATACGTTTGCCCACTGGCAAAGAAATGATCAGTCTATAATTTTAATGGTAGGGTTATTTGAACAGTGAGAGACAGAATAACAACAACAAAAATCCAGAAAAACGCATGTCAAAAATGTTATAAAATGATTTGCATTTTAATGAGGGAAATAAGTATTTGACCCCTCTGCAAAACATGACTTAGTATTTGGTGGCAAAACCCTTGTTGGCAATCACAGAGGTAAGACGTTTCTTGTAGTTGTCCACTAGGTTTGCACACATCTCAGGAGGGATTTTGTCCCACTCCTCTTTGCAGATCTTCTCCAAGTCATTAAGGTTTCGAGGCTGACGTTTGGCAACTCGAACCTTCAGCTCCCTCCACAGATTTTCTATGGGATTAAGGTCTGGAGACTGGCTAGGCCAGTCCAGGACCTTAATGTGCTTCTTCTTAAGTCACTCCTTTGTTGCCTTGGCCGTGTGTTTTGGGTCATTGTCATGCTGGATTACCCATCCACGACCCATTTTCAATGCCCTGGCTGAGGGAAGGAGGTTCTCACCCAAGATTTGACGGTACATAGCCCTGTCCATCGTCCCTTTGATGCGGTGAAGTTGTCCTGTCCCCTTAGCAGAAAAACACCCCCAAAGCATAATGTTCCACCTCCATATTTGACGGTGGGGATGGTGTTCTTGGGGTGATAGGCAGAATTCCTCCTCCTCCAAACACGGCGAGTTGAGTTGATGCCAAAGAGCTCCATTTTGGTCTCATCTGACCACAACACTTTCATCCAGTTGTCCTTGCGGGTGCTGCAGGATTTCAGTCCTTCACGGCGTAGTGTGTTACCAATTGTTTTCTTGGTGACTATGGTCCCAGCTGCCTTGAGATCATTGACAAGATCCTCCCGTGTAGTTCTGGGCTGATTCCTCACCGTTCTCATGATCATTGCAACTCCACGAGGTGAGATCTTGCATGGAGCCCCAGGCTGAGGGAGATTGACAGTTCTTTTGTGTTTCTTCCATTTGCGAATAATCGCACCAACTGTTGTCACCTTCCTCTTTGGTTCTTTCGGTAAAGTCACGTAGAATGAGAATAAAATAATAAATTGATAAAATAAAATAACACAATAATATTCTCACGACGTTTCGGCCACAACACAAGCGGCCTTCATCAGCGCTGTTGTGGCCGAAACGTCGTGAGAATATTATTGTGTTATTTTATTTTATCAATTTATTATTTTATTCTCATTCTACGTGACTTTACCGACAGAACCAAAGAATATGAATCATTGCAGTCACGAAAGCTTTAAATCGAAATGTTGTCACCTTCTCACCAAGCTGCTTGGCAATGGTGTTGTAGCCCATTCCAGCCTTGTGTAGGTCTACAATCTTGTCCCTGACATCCTTGGAGAGCTCGTTGGTCTTGGCCATGGTGAAGAGTTTGGAATCTGATTGATTGATTGGCTTCTATGGACAGATGTCTTTTATACAGGTAACAAGCTGAGATTAGGAACGCTCCCTTTAAGAGTGTGCTCCTAATCTCAGCTCGTTACCTGTATAAAAGACACCTGGGAGCCAGAAATCTTTCTGATTGAGATGGGGTCAAATACTTATTTCCCTCATTAAAATGCAAATCAATTTATAACATTTTTGACATGCGTTTTTCTGGATTTTTTGTTGTTATTCTGTCTGTCACTGTTCAAATAAACCTACCATTACAATTATAGACTGATCATTTCTTTGTCAGGTGGGCAAACGTACAAAATCAGCAGGGGATCAAATACTTTTTTCCCTCACTGTACACTTATACATACAAAGGGAGCCGTAATACTGATCACCTTTTCTGTATTATATTTTGTGTACTTATAGACAAATTTTGATTTAAAGCTTTCGTGACTGCAGGGATTCGTATTCTTGATTCTTTCGGTAAAGTCATCAGTCTCACATGATGTTGGCGTCATCTGGTCCAACACCATGTGAGACTAGGCTCTAAGGAAAGCTGTCTCGGGTGTGGATCAATCAATTTCAAGGACAGTGCCACATACATTATCAGAGTTATGTTTTTTGTTTGCATTCTGACCGCAGGTATTGTGGTCAATGCAAACATGACTCCTGGTAAAAAGGTGTCAGTTTGTTGCTTTTGATATTTTACACAGACTGTATAGCACCTTTCATGTGCTATGTAGAAGGGCTATTGCCCAAAACGTCTCATATTATATGTTTCCTTTTTAAGACCACAGTTTTATTGACGACAAAGTGATTTTATTGTTAGCATTTTTGTACCACTGCCAATGCAGCATCATCCCCGATTAGTGCGGTTGGCTCCATACGGTGCGAATAAAGTTAAACATACGTACCTAATTTGTTTCATATAGCGCAAGAGATTTATTTTCCATGCTTGTAAAATTTTGTGGTGACATCAATGTATGAATTAATCTTTACTTCGGAATGAATGACTCATTATCAACATAGGTACACCTTTAAAAAAGCAATTTGCCTGGTATCATTTAATATTTTATCATATCCAACGCCAGACTGCACATAAAGTATGGTAGAGGTAAACATCACTTCTGAGTACAGTATATCATTTTTAAAATGTGTTTTTACTTTCTAAAAAAAACCAAGACATTGATCTAATTGTGACTTGAGTTATTTATTTCTAGTGTTTCATCTCGTTCTGTATTAGAGCAAAAAACGCAACTCGACACAATTGGACCATTAAATCAACACTTGGGGCCATCCCACCATGCCACGTCTGCCCCCTCTGCCTCGCAATCATATTACCTCATTGCAAGCCAACCAGCCAGTGCCGGATTATCCGAGTAGCAAAAGTAGCTACATATGCTACGGGCCCCGCGCTAAATGCTTTCAAGCTATCAATTCCGGTTCAATGATTCTGCACTTGCTCTATTACTATAGTACTATACTGCCTTCAACTTTTATGAACGACTGGGTGTTTAAGGTTAGCGATTTGTCGTATTATCTGGCTGTATAGCAAATGAAAAAATAATATTTACTATGCAAGTAAAAAATGTATCTTTTTTTTTAGGGCCCCTTTATAACAAATGCTAACAGGCCCCACACTAGTTTAATCCGGCACTGCAACCAGCGTAGAGGCAAAATTACATCCGCATTCTCTTCCACAGTGATTGCTGCGTGGATGTGGTTGCGATTTACATTTTGAAGAGAGCGGTAGACTTGAGTGCTGATGATCCAATCGTCACAGTGCATTGTGTGTATGTACGTTGAACCCCTTTCCCACCGTACGTAGCCAACCGTGCTAATCGGAGGTATTGCACCTTCAACAAGTAAAATTACTACCTTGTGGACATGTACAGTAAATTTCGATTTAAAGCTTTCGTGACTGCAAGGATTCATCTTCTTTGGTTCTTTCGGTAAGGTCACGTAGAATGAGAATAAAATAATAAAATAACACAATAAAATTCTCACGACGTTCGGCCACAATGCAAGCGGCCGTCTTCAGGTGAAAGGTACAGACCTGTCGGGACGACAGAGCTACGTGACCTTACCGAAAGAACCAAAGAAGACATGTACAGTACTTACTGTTTTTAATAAACCTGAACCCCAGTTCGTCTTATCTTCTCCTACCCACCCACTCACACCACATCCCCACCACTCTTTTGTGGGCCTCTGCTGAACAAAAATTTATTTGGTGATGGTGAGTTGGTAGAGGTGCTTAGATACACATAAGCTCGAACCACTGAGCTGCATGTGCCTTGGGGTATTGGTTGAAAACATACCCATTAGCAAAAACAAGATCATTCCAGGATCCTCAGCAATCCATTATTCACCTAATGAAAAGAGTAAAGGAATACACCTCCAAGGATTCAATCTTGAGCACATCTTGGTTACATGCAGCTGCGATTCATGCACTAAGATTAAGTGAGCTAAATCATTTATCACCCATTGCAGGTGGATAACCCTAGGGCAGGGAAGAGTGAATAAAGGAATGAAAAACATTGTTAGATTCGTGTAGATTAAAATGTGGGAGCTAAGCAAGCAATAGAAATACCCCATGGAAGGATATAAACACATGCATGGAGACGCCAGTGTTGCATTAGTGCATTGTCAGGATTATATGGAAAAAAATCTGGCCATGGAAATTAAGCACGTATCATTGCCGATATTCACAATGTAATATGGGACGTATTATTTTCAGCTGGCAGGTTTATCACCCCCATTGGCATTACTGACTGTGCAGCCTGGCAGCATTTCGTTAGATTTGTTTTTCCATTGTGTGTGTATATAATGCTGTAAAATAAAATAATTTAGGAGCGGGATATCAATGTTAAACAACATAATATATTGATTTGTAGATACTGCATATACAGATTATTGTTAAACTTTGTAACCCGTAATATTTTATTCCAAATGTGGAAATGTCTTGTTTCATAACGTACTTGGTCACACTCTTATTGTGAAGCTGCTACGATGTATATAACCACTAAACTCGTGCATTGTAATTTGTGACTCTTAAAACCTAATACGTACAAGAGCATTTCAATACGTAAAGATAATTTTAGTAACGCTGTAAGCTCTGGCAGTGTTATTTTCAGTAAATATTGTAAGTGAATGCAGCATCATTCCGGTACTCCTGTGCAATATATTTATTCCAGATTTACATGCCACTACATGCGGTCATATAACATGATTCAAGTTGGTGGTGCCCTTGCACCATTGCACATTGGAAACTCAGCGAGCTGTTTATAATTATCCTGTCCTCTAAGGGTATAAAACAAATATTCTTTTGGTCTTTCAGTAAAGCCACGTAGATAGAAAAATAATAATAAATAATAATAATAATAAAGACATCACGACGTTGCGATCGCAACACAAGCAATCGTCATCAGGTGAAAAATATAGCGGGAGAGCTACTGAGGCAGGGAAAGATATAGCTATATTTTGACGATTGCTTGTGTTGCGATCGAAACGTCGTGATATTTGTATTATTTTTTTACTTTTTTTTTCTTTCTACGTGGCTTTACCGAAAGACCCAAAGAATATGAATTCCTGCAGCCACGAAAGCTTTAAGTCAAGGTATAAAAACAAGTTAAATGTGTCGGCGAATGAAGCTGAAATATGTTGATCACTGTATGAACTATGGTAACGTAAACTTGATGCATTCGGGACATGAGCATGTTTGTGATCATCAGATAAGTGGAAGATCAGTTGATGCTTCTACTGCAGCTAGTCGCTCATGTTGAAAGGATAGATGAGTCGGAATTAAATGCCTATCACTAGCCATAGGGAAAGAGAGCATGCGCGTAACGTTTATTTGATCTTTTTTACAAAACATCAGAAAATACAAAAATATTCATAGTTGTCATGCCGTATTGGCGAGATTGTTACAAGGCAATGCATGTTTGTATCAATGCAGCCGTTTGGTCCATTTGTAATTATTGGTATGATTCGTATAGTTGTCATCATATTGCAGCTTCACTCTGATGCATTTTAACTAGTCTTTACACCTCCCGAAGACAAACAAACAAGATCTATATTCTTATATCCCGAATTGTGCAAGAGCGCTGTCATCTTGTTTGTCATGGACGTGCAACATCAAGGGGGGGAAGTGTATTGTACATGGGTAGCAGGGTCAGACTTCATTCATTACATATCTCTTATGAAAATAACACTGACAATGGATATACTCATTAAAGTCTATTATTAAAACAACATTGTACGTATACATTGATGTTAATATTGCACCTACTCTAGTGGTTATGTAGGATAATTAAATGTGAAAATACGTGTGGGTTTTTCTCTCCTTCCAGTTGATTGCATTGTACATAAGACTGTATTGACATATTTACACTGCAAATAGAGGTACTGCAGGTCAATAGTTTTCAGTTTTAAAGGCATAGTTTAACAAGACAACACTTGTCACCATCCTTCAAACCCATGGGTGAAAAAAGTAAAAGTTTTTGTTTACATTTTAATATAATGTTTATGCAAGAGCCGGAGGCTTATGGGACCCCGGGGTCCCACCATGAGGTTAATTTGGCTAGATAATGTATTGGCTTTGAAAACATTACCATGTTGAACAAAACAATTATACCTAATTGACTGGAATGCCCTTAGTGGAAAATTCCAAACACTATGTAAAGAAGAAATTTGTATTTACAGCTTTGAATTAATTCATTGCTTGGCAAGTGTTCAACTAAAAAATTATCCACATCTACACACCAGCACCCTATTGAAACTAAAATACACATTTTGGTTCCATGTAGTAATGTCTTAATTAATGTTATCATATTCTTAGTTTTTTCGGTAAAGTCACGTTGAAGAGAAACAACAAAATAATAAAATATATATAAAAAACAATAAAAAAATTCTCACGACGTTTCGACCATAACTCAAACGGTCATCTTCAGGTGTGTTGGTTTGCATAAATTTATTTTTAAACGGCGCATTTATTTATTTATAAAAAAACGTTAGCGCCACGCGCAGCGATTTGGCAGTTTACCCAGGACTAGTCCATCTATATTCTGAAAAGATGTGATTCCGGACATACAATACCCTGGTGTCTACAAACTAAGTTGCCTCTGTGGTAGTAGTTACATTGGAGAAACCAAACGCCATGTCTCGGACCGCATTCGTGAACACAAAGCAGACCTTAAACACGGTAGGACCAACACCTCGGCCGTAGCAGATCATTGTTCTAATTCAGTAGGCTCACATGCCATTGACTTTTCCAAGACAGAGGTTCTTTGTAAGCCATCTGGCTTCCATGAGAGATTCGTTCATGAGGCTATCCACATATACAAGCACAGAGACAATTTCAACCGAGAAGATGGATTATATCTTAGCAATCATTGGAAAGATTTGATAAACCATTTCAGTTCTTAATTGATTGTTCACGCTTACAGTGGCTTTCAGACAGCATACATTATAAAAAATTTCGTCTCCCCCCTCCTCTTTTCAGAATATAGATGGACTAGTCCTGGGTAAACTGCCAAATCGCTGCGCGTGGCGCTAACGTTTTTTATAAATAAATAAATGCGCCGTTTACAAATAAATTTATGCAAACCAACACACCTGAAGATGACCGTTTGAGTTATGGTCGAAACGTCGTGAGAATTTTTAATTGTTTTATATATATTTTATTATTTTGTTGTTTCTCTTCAACGTGACTTTACCGAAAAAACTAAGAATATGAATTACTGCAGTCACGAAAGCTTTAAATCAAAATTTAATGTTATCATCTTCAGTCATGACCTAACCATTGCTGGATTAAGGCCTCCCCACGATGTCACCATCCCTCATGATCCCACTACCCATCTTGCTACGACACATGTGCTAATGTAATCACTCCAT
This sequence comes from Petromyzon marinus, assembly GCF_048934315.1. Lineage (NCBI taxonomy): Eukaryota > Metazoa > Chordata > Hyperoartia > Petromyzontiformes > Petromyzontidae > Petromyzon > Petromyzon marinus. The sequence continues at coordinate 12,334,407 of NC_133671.1, forward strand.
TTCCATCGTGCTCTTCATTCCCAATAGTGTTGCCTCATTTGGCTGTCATTCTGTCACCAGTTTCATCCAGTGGCCATCTTCTCTTCTCAAAATTCGTTCTTCCCAAGTCCACCTACAGTCATATGACGTCTAATTTGCATTTTCTCATCTGCAAGTTCAATTCCAAGCATGTTTGTTGTTGCATACTTTTTCGCTTTTATTCCAATTTTCTTTTTCATCGTTCATGTTGCTAGGCAGGTAATATTGTACTGGTTGAAAAAACATCCACGTATAGGGATATGTTTACGTTTCTTTTCATGATTAAAGTCAGTCTTGCAATATGTTTTGGTCCGATTTATCTTTAAATAGTTTAACCCAAATTTGCAGCCGACTTTGGTAAGTTATTCAATCATTTATTCCTCATATAACGATTATTGTATCAGGAATCTGAGTTGGTAAATCCTTCTTAGAGTATTTACTCTTTTATTTCTCTAATCCAATATTCACAATATATTTTAACATCACAATAATCGCCTTTGCCAACTCCTGGTTTGTATTTTGTTACTTTCTTCATGTAACACCAGTGTAGTTTTACCGAAATAAATTTTCACATCCCATAGATTAAAGCCATGAATATATTGGATATGCATGTCTTTTACAGAATGAGTTATGTGGTAAATGGTAGAAATTTTTTTTATAAATTAAACTTGCTCACATTGTTTGTTGGCATCTATAATTGTGCATTATGGAGCTATCTAATATCTTCATTAACAATGATTATAATACATGTGTAGTGATGTTAAATGGATTACTACGGCGCATAGCGCCAAGTGCCGTTGAAACAAGCGCAGAGGGCCACTAGGCATGGTACTGGGTGCTAGCAGAAGGAAGCCTGATGAGTCCTACCGACAGAGTAGGAGATTTCAGCCTCCACCAGCAACCGCAGGGAATCACCACAGAGTGTGCCACTAGGAGAATGTGGTGGGGGGCGGCTGGTGGTAGGGGCCATGTGAGGACGAGTCACCCCGGCACAGGGTTTAGCACGTGATGGGCCGGGGTGAGTAATGTGAGCCAAAGGTGAACGAGTGGGCACGGGGGAAGTAGCTGAGAACGTCTAGAGAGATCCCGAAAGAGGCGTGGTTAAGGGCGGAGCCAGAGAGGGAACAGGTGCTGTGTAGCCTGGAACCGTCGGGAATATTCTGGAGGTAGGGCACGGCCGAGGGAGGAGCCAGGCCATGCCAAGAGAAATAAAAGGGAAGTCCCGATCACATATCCGGGCTGTCTGCAGGTGAAGTGAAACCAAAGTGCTACGTCTTCATCCCCGTCTTTGACATCGTGGGTCAGGCAGCACGTTGGCTGCTCTGACCCGATGATAGTTATCCCGTATGCAAGAGAATTAGGTGTATTGTGGTCCTATACGCAACAAGAGTGAGAATAGGTGTATTTAGTCCCGTGTGTGTGACGGTGTTGCGTAGAGTGTACAATAAACGTTGTTGCCTCCTAAATAGTGTCTCTGACTCACTACACATGACAATGTGCTAATCGGTCTACAATTGTTCACATGAGTTTTGCCTTCATTTCTCATGAAAATAAATGCATTTTTCCACGGTTGATGTATTTAATTGGCATGTCTGCTCATTTACGTCTCACTTTGTTGATGCTGTTAAAAATTTACTCCATCTGGTCCAGGAGTTGTATTTTCTTTCTCCAAAGGGAAATGGTTGCTTATTGAAGATATATATATCTGTTAATTTATATGACTATTATGTACTTGTAAAATTGTTTACCATTCATACAAATCTTAACTACAGCATATACTCACGTAGTATACTTAAGAAAACTTTAATGGTTGTATAAATGTGAGTTGAATATGCTTCATGAATTCATAATGGTATTCATTCCTTTGAAAGTGCACCATGACAGATGTTATGGAATGACTTCAGTTATTAAAATCAAATGCAAATGTTCTCTAATTGAGCCAATTGTGTACATAATCTTTCTTAGAAACATTACAGAAAACACAATCTGGTAAAAGGTCCCATGCAATGTCATTCTTGCTAAACAATATGTACACTGCATTGAGTTGATTCGTAAATCACCTGTGGTTAGAGTGCAATATGGACAGCTTCACCTTTCCAATTAACCATAATCTATAATAAGTTTGCCTTATAGTGCTTTAAATGCCTCAGCAACTCAAGCACCACATCTCAAACATGTGAAGGACACCCCCAGTGCTATCTGTTTGTATGCAGCACTCAGCACCAGCCTGCATGAGGGCATTAGTCTGCCATTAGGGGATGCTCTTGCTATGGCTAACCCCAACTGAGTCATTTGCAGATAACTTTTCGAATTTGGCAATTTTTAACCATGATGCTGGTATGCAATTGCTTATTCATTTCATATTAAAGGTGCAATATATTCTCTCTTTTCACAAATGAATGTTTAAATCTTGACTTAAAGCTTTTGTGACTGCAGGAAATCATATTCTTTGGGTTTTTCGGTAAAGCCACGTAGATAGAAAAATAATCAAAATAATAACAATATCACGACGTTTCGATCACAACACAAGCAATCGTCTTCAGGTGAAAAAACAATTATGTTTCTCAAATTAATGTTTATCACCAGTATTCCTTTGAAAACTATTCTTTTAGTAAAAATTAACTTTTACTTAGTCATAAAATACTTCATTGAATTAAGCCATTAATATGGATAATATTGTAAATATATATTCGCAAAATCTACTGTGTTACCAGATAACTATATCTGGCATAAACACAAAACACATTGTTTTATTGAAAGCCAAATAATTTGTAAAAAATAAAAAAAATCACTGGAAGTTAAATATGGTATGTATTTCAAGGGAATCATTATCAACTCAAGGGAAGCTGTCACGACATCTCACAAACTCAGGGTGTGCTGACATAGAATTGGATCTTGTTATAAATTCATTATCCTTTGTGGTTTTTAAAACAGCAACAGATGCTTATGGAATTTCTGGAAATATTGCTTAAATTCATTATATCCTGTAACCATTTTAATGTTTGCATATTAACTTTCATATAACAGTTGAAATTCATATTTTAAGGTTGCATTGCGTATTATAATGAAACAGAAGGTTGGTGGGTTACACATTTGTGAAACTCCCTTCCTGTGGATGTCCAGGTACCATTTCTTGACATTCCAGAAAGCAGTATAGCAAAATATGGACCTTCATCTATTCCATATGTTTGGGATAGACTGTTGCCCCCTCACACACTTGAGATTTCTCCAATCGTTTCTCTTCTACATGTAACACTCAGAAAGTGGCTGATAGCACTCATTACACACAAAGTGCTTGCCACAAATGAACTTAAACTACCTCGCTGATCTCACCAAGGAGCATAAACCATCACGCAAACTCCGGTCATCCTCGCAGCGGTTTTTGGCTGGCTATCGAACAAAGACCGTCACTCCATCACGCGCTTTCAGATGCGCTTCTGCAGCCATCTGGAACGCTCTTCCTTCCCATGTTAGACAGCCACTGGCGCTGTGCACTTTTAAACCTAGATTGAAATCTAATTTGTTAAGAGCTGCTTTTTGTGTTTAGATTGTTGTCCTTCCACCGCACCTCCGATTAGCACGATTGGCTATGTACAGTGTGAAAGAAGTTCAACATACATGTCTGTGCCGCGGTTGTGCAATTCCATACCATTGGAAATTCGTTTATCCGATAATGGTGGATACTTTTAAGTCTCGTCTTAAAACACATTTTCTGAAGTCAGTGTGTTCTATTTGGCTTTGCCTTATCTCATGGCCTTTCCTTAACCTTATTCTTACAAGGCGCCTTGAGACATTAGTGGAAGGCGCCTTACAAATAAATGTCAATTATTATTATTATACAAACGTGATGTATAAAGAGCTTGGGAATTGTTGGCGTCAAGTCACCGTCTGGCTCCCTTCAATGCTCGTCTTCGGTTCCGCACGCCTCTGTCGTTCTCTCTCTTTGAGAGTGAGCAAATACAATGCGTGACAAGTTGAAATTATTATAACTGGAATTCACTCAAACTATTTCAGTTTCCTAGACGATGGGTGTGATGGGCTACAGCGAGCTGCATAGGTATAGAAGCCTTCAATGCTGGATAATATTTTCTATCATATTTTTATTACTAGTCAAAGCAATTGCTCGACAATGTTTGGTTATACTTTTAAATGCACCACGATTTTTTTATACAAACCAAATGTTAATATTTATTTATAGGAAAATTATTTGTCAAGCGAGGTATAGCAGAGATATAGCAATTTCATTTACAATGTGGTTCTGGTGATGGTTTGATGTCACTAGGTCACATGTCATTACATCCAGAATACACGGTACTTTTGCAACATCCATTCTAGCCGAAGGCATCATATCACATATATAACTGGCTTCTAATATATTTAAGATATTTTAGGCTGTTATTGCATTGTAACACGACAGGTCTGTTTTCCCTTCAGCTATGTTTACAGGGGCGTTATTTAAAATGAGATATATCTCACATGTTTTTATAGCATGGAAAAGGTCACTAGTGATATCCAGAAAGCTACCCAAATGAATTGTTTTAAAGGTTACTTTAACTCTTTATGTAACAATATTGCAGAATCCACCATAAATGTTAAACCAAAAATTTGCATTCGGTATTTTGCAAAAGAAAATATCATGCTCTATTTACCACAAACTCTTATGATGAACCTTTTAATGTTTTCATATATTACTCTTTGCTTCTGTCGGTAAAGTCAAGTAGGTATAAAATAAAATAAATCACAACGCTTCGGGCTCACACAAGCGTCCGTCAGGTGGGAAAGCATGGTCTGCTGCTGAGATAGACTGTTTTAAAAGGTTTGAAATGGGTGTAGCTCAAGGGTCATAAAGAAGTGGCCGAGGCTAGTGATGTTAATGTGAGAAATTAGCATGATGTTAATGTGAGAAATTGGCATGTAACTGTAAGATAGGAAAGCGGCCTCCTCAACGAGGGCACGGAAGTGGCCATGTTAATTTGAGAGATCAGCATGATGTTAATGTGATAAATTAGCATGTAACTGTAATATAGGAGGAGAACGGCCTCCTCGACGAGGGAGTGCAACCCAACGGGTACAATCCAAAGGGCATGTGAGTATGAGAGTTAAATCCAAAGGACATGTGAGCATGAGAGATCTAAGAGAGAGGCATAGCGAGAGAGACACAGAGAGTCGGAAATAACAGCTGACATAGGCAGGTAGGATGGAAACATCACAGTCAGTTAAGAATTCACCTGGTTAATAACGTCCTTCCAATGATTGCTCAGTTTGTACCCATCTCCCTCAGCAGCAGACCATGCTTTCCCACCTGATGATGGACGCTTGTGTTGCGCCCGAAACGTCGTGATTTCTTTTATTTTATACCTACGTGACTTTACCGAAAGAACAAAAGAGTATGGATTCCTGCAGTCACGAAAGCTTCAAATCAAGATTTTCCTATATTAATTGGTTTAAAAAATACAAGATTCAATTTGGAGGAGCAGAGCAGTGGTTCACACACTGGGCTACATGGACTCCACAATCCGAGGTGAGCCTCCAAACTATGTCTAACATCAGTGGCGAGGGATACCCGGGCCAGTCCTAGGCCAGACCATCACCAACACACACTACTAACTAGCGTGGTTAAGCATGTTCAACAACAACAACTGCCATTTGCCACAATGGCGGTGATGTCACCAAGGCGCTTGTGCTGGCTATGTGCACTTTGAGGCAACGTTAGGTGTCGAAGGCTCGCTGCCAGGGGGCCACGGAACAGATCCAGGTGCCATAGGTGGATTGACTGATATGACTGGCAGATGCACCACCTGTTCCCCCTTCTGTACCAACTTACTGTGTTTTAGCTGCCCGGCTCTCTGCTCATTGTTGGGTCACTCCTCTGCCCTCTGCTGTTGTTGGAGGGCGAATGTCTCCAACTATCCAGTAGTGCCCTTCACGAGCCTCCTCCAAAGAGGCCGATATTGACACCTCTGGTACTAGTCATCGCAAGTCCACTCAGCTTCATATCCTTGTGTACCATGTATCCCCCTTTATCTAGTCAAACAAAAGCTGTGTTGGCATGCGGTGGCTGGGCATGCGGGCTACATGACCAAGCCAACGCACCCTTGCCTGTCAGAGGAGCTCACTGATGGGACTGTGTCCAGATCGATTTGTGAGGTCATCACACAATCCAGCCTGGTTAAATCCAGGATGGATCGTAGGCAGGTCAGCCTAAATGTTTATAACTCGCGCAGATGTTCCATTCAGGGGTCCATGTTTCGCAAACATAGAGAATGGAGGGCATGACTGTGGCCGAGAAGACACGAGGCTTCGTGTGGAGCAACAGACCATCTGAGCTTCCACACACCATTATGCAGCCCGATTAAAATATTATGCCGCCCAACTGATTCGGAGTGAGACCTCTGCTGTCAAACCAGAGCTAGTCATAAGCACACTGTCTAGGTATGGAAACCTCTCCACTCCACAACTGTCCCAATACCAATGGGGAGTTGACGGGGTGGAGTGTTTGATAACACAAAATACCTAGGCAGGTGCCTAATTTTGGTGGGGCTGATGGTTAAGGCCCTCCACCTCTTAGTAGCACACTCCACGTTCAGCAGCAGCGCCTCTAATTCCTTCTCCGAGTGAACAGCAATCACCAGATCATCAGCATACATAACATGGTTGACCAATAGGGAGCCATCCCTCGACCGCACCCTGGCATCAATCAGCCCCCCATTGTATCTGTCCAGATATAAATTCCTCTGGTACAGCCATGAAAACTTCTCAAACTACGTGGTCGAAAAAAATGAAATCATGCTAAGGTGAACAGGGAATGGCTCTGACTCCTGGCCACATAGCATTACCCGGGCCTCCCCACCATCATGAAGGTCTGTAATAAATGTGAGAAAAGATTCAAGGACTCATAAAGTACAAAGAACAACCCAGAGCCCTGGCCTATGTATGGTATTATAAGCCTTGACCAGATTAATAAAGCAGATATCTAGGATCTGTTAGAATTCCTTACACCTCTGTGTTCTAGATTCAAAGAATAACGACAGCGGACTCGTGTCTGAGATCAGCAGCCATGTTCAGAGACAATGAGATCATGCAATCATGTCATGTTGTCATACAGTGATATAATTCACACGTCATGTGACCTAATTAACACTGTCCTGTAGCATGGACAGAATATGGCATCTGTGGAGGTCCACCTTGGCCTGAAACCAAGTTGACGCTCTACAAGCCTCTCCTCAGCGTGCCTGGCAAGGCAATGTTGAATAAATCTTTGCCTGGAACTTTCCCGGCACACTGAGGAGGAAGATGCCCCGGTAGTTACTACATTGTAATATTTGCGGTCTCCCTTCTTAAAGAGGGGGACTACCAGGGCATCATTCCAATCCTGTGTAACCGTCGAGTGGTCCAGACTGTTGTAATGACGTTATATATGGCAGTATGCACACAAACGCTACACTCCCTCAACAGTTCACTTGGGAGATCATCTCTGCCCAGCACTTTCCTGGTCTCAGATTCTGGTTCGCCTTGAAGTATGTCCAACAACCTCCACGACATACATGGCATGGTGCAGCCTTCATCCATCAGTGAATTGAAAAAAAATGGGCTTCAAATTAAATCCATATCATCAGCAGCCATGAGCAATCCACTGCCGGATGAAGGCCTCCCCAAACTGTGCAATCATTGCATCTATCTGGGAAGCTGGTGAATCTTTGCATGCTACTCTATATGATAAAAAGGTGTAATGCTTATCGTATACAGTATTCATGAGTGGCTAAGTTCTAATCCTCCAGAACGGAAAAAAAACAAATGTTAATGGAACATGTATCGCTGAGTATATGCTTATAACTATTTAAAATATATCTTTTAAAATATATTTTTGGGCCCTCAATTGAGGGAACGATTTTTTCAACGTTTTCATTTTTTGTGTTGCGATCGAAACGTCGTGATATATTTTTTTTATTTTATTTAATTTTTCTACCTACGTGACTTTACCGAATGAACCAAAGAGTATGGATTCCTGCAGTCACGAAAGCTTCAAATCAAGATTGATAACTACAAGGTTTTGCATTTGGAGGATTTCAACTGAAATTGTTAATTTGAGGCTACCAAAAACTAAAACTTCTTTATTACTATTTTGATTTTAAACCCTTGTCTCCAAAATAAGTGTTTATTTTATTCTGGAGGTAAAATGGTGCTGTATCCAAATAAGACACTGTATCTTTGATAACTCAATATTGTGGCTATTTTCTTTGAGTAACGTGATGATAAAAGCCATATGTGGGTGCCATAGTTGCTATGGCTATGGTACACAGTACGGATATGTTTCTGATATTCAAATTATTCCAAGAAATCCAAACACTGGGCCTAATATTAGACATTTCTGATGATCGGGAAAAAAAATAGGTTTCTGATTGATCTGAAAATATGGCATCAGAGGAAGTCGCCTCTCACGTTCATAATGTGACACCTTTGCTTCTCCCACCATTAATGGCATCGTATGGCATCAGTTAGTGATGCAAGGAAACCACAGCAAGAACATTTGCTGTGGTTTTCACACCTGATGATGATTGCTTGTGTTGCAGTCGAAACTATTATTGTTAAGGGGTGCCTCTGCGGATGTGTATGCTTTAACTTAGCTATTTCAATGCTAAATTCCTTTGTCAAGGGGTGCCTCTGCGGATGTGTATGCTTTAACTTTTAACATAGCCATTTCTGTGACCAGTCACAAGCTAATCACTCAGCCATTTCAATGCTAACTTATATGCTAATTCCTTTGTCAAGGCGCTTTGTTTCCTCTCACACAGCTTAAAGGTCGTGATCTGAACGTGGCTTTTTCACTCCAGCGCTGTCCTACCAGACAGTCTCGTCCCTTCACCTGATGAAGGCCGCTTGTGTTGTGGCCGAAACGTCGTGAGAATATTATTGTGTTATTTTATTTTATCAATTTATTATTGTATTCTCATTCTACGTGACTTTACTGAAAGAACCAAAGATGATGAGTATAGGCTTCTTTGAAATCTATTTATAACAACCAAGGAGAAATGATCAATCAAATAAAATGGTCACTTGTTAATGAATACAGGAATATCTCCTCCTATTGTCCCTGAAAATAATTCCTCATATTGGCAATGTTCAATGTGCATTTGCCACACACCAAATGCATCCTGAATGGGAAGACATGAAAGAGGTGTAGTGTGATGTGTCAATCCAGTGTAGGATGCTTTCAATCATACGGAGTCTTGATACTCAAATAAATATTCCTTCTGAATAAATCACATTGTCACTATCATCATAATGCTGTTTCAGCTTTCTATTTCTTTTTTTTTAAATTATGAATAGAAAACCACGATTCTTAGTTTTAACATATATAATGGAACAACACATTTAATATAATCTCGTGTAATTATCGAAACATAAGTGTTCGGGTCTGTGTAAATGAGCATTAATTTAATTAGTTTATTGATTGAAAGCAATATTATTATTACTCTTTGGTTCTTTCAGTGAAGTCACGTAGAAAGAGAAAATAATAAATTGAATAATAGCATACGACTTTTCAATGGCAACACAAGCAATCATCAGGGACAAATGAAAAAGAAAACAAACCTAGTAAACTTAGAAATATAATGCAATACAACACAGAGAGTCGGCTAACAAAACAGTCAACATCCTACCTGGTCGATTACGTTCTTCCAAAGATTGCTAAATTTAAGAGAGAGAGAGATAAAACACAGAACCGGAGACACATAAACAGACACATAAGCAGAGAGAGATAACACAGAGACACAGAGAGACACACACATATGCTATTATTTAATTTATTATTTTCTCTTTCTACGTGATTTAACCTAAAGAACCTAAAGAGTAATTCCTGCAGTCACGAAAGCGCCAAATTAAATATTATTATTATTTTACATTGACGTGACATAATAGCACATCAGTTTTTTTCCTGCAGGGTTATGATGTAACTCACGTAATAATGTAATTATAAACATTGCATTTGAGAATGGAAGATGGTGGGTACTTCAATTCTATCGTAAGGAGTAAAACTCTGAAATTCTATTCACGATCAAACTTTAACATAGCCTCATGTATTTTAATTATGCAGGCCTCTATTCAGCAATGAATAAGTGTTGATAATCTTGATTTGAAGCTTTCGTGACTGCAGGAATCCATACTCTTTGGTTCTTTCCGTAAAGTCACGTAGATATCAAATTAATAGATCACGACATTTCGATCGCTACACAAGCGACCGTCTTCAGGTGGGAGAGAGAAAGCTACTGAAACAAGGCCTTGTGTAGGCCTGAGATGAGTGCAGCCTCAGGGTAAGAAGGCGGGGTTAGAGATGGTCTGCCTGAGGCTGTGGAAGTGGCTATTGTATTGTGCGAGATTAGCATGTCAATGTACGAGCTTAGTATGCCGCAGCATCGGTGACTTGCCTCGTATGTCGCAGCATCGGTGACTGAGCGAGAAGGACATCCAGCCCGTCAATACAAAGACATCCAACCTAAAATCGCAGCAAGGATGGAAACATCACAACAGGTTAAGACTTTACCTGGTTAATTACGTCCTTCCAATGATTGCTCAATTTGTACCCATCTTCTCGGTTCAAGTTGTGTCCGTGTTTATATATCTGGATAGCTTCATGAACAAATCTCTGATGATAGCCAGTGTGTTTGCAGAGTACCTTCGTCTTGGAAAAATCTATTTCGTGTGTGCCCACACGTTAAAACACTGATACGCAATGGCAGAGGTATTGGTCCTACCGTGCTTCAGATCTGCCTTGTGTTTGCGAGCACAGTCCGAGACACGTCGTTTCGTTTCCCCAATGTAACTGCTGCCGCAGCCACAACTTTGTTTGTAGACACCAGGATATTGCATGTCAGGAATCACATCCTTTACAGATGGATCAAATCATGGATTTTGTACACTGTATTGAAACGCAACTGGATCTTGTGTTTGTTCAAGATTTTGGAAATATTTTTGGTAACCCCTGCTATGTATGGCAAGGTGATAGTTTTGATTGGGTCATCAGATGGTTGTCTTCCCATGGCTGGGGAGACAGCTTAGCGGATTGTACGGTCAGAATATCCATTCATCCTGAGGGCTTGGTGTACGTACTCCAGCTCACTGGCTAGGTGGTGCTGGTCGGAGATGCAATGGGCCCTATGGTGTAGTGTTATGATGAGGGATTTCTTCTGGGCTGGATGGTGGTGGGAGTCAGGCTTTAGATAGGCATCCGTGTGGGTGGCTTTCCTGTAGACAGAATGTCCCAACGAGCCATCAGGTCTCTTCTCGATCAAAACATCCAGGAATGATAACTTGCCATCCTTTTCCACTTCCATGGTGAATTTGATGGCTGGGTATATGGAATTGATGTGGTTGAAGAATTGGTTTAGTGCTGGCTGGCCTTCTGGCCAGATGACGAATGTGTCATTTATGTATCTCTTCCACAAGGAAGGACGTAGGGTGGATGTCTGGATGGCATCTGTCTCAAATTTCTCCATGAAAACATTTGCTACCACTAGCGATAAGGGAGAACCCTTTGGGGTACCCTCTAATCATTGGAATGACATGATTAACCAGGTAAAGTCTTAACCTGCTGTGATGTTTCCATCCTTCCTGAGATTTTAGCTGACTCTCTGAGTTGCATTATTAGGTTGGATGTCTTTGTATTGACGGGCTGGATGTCCTTCTCGCTCAGTCACCGATGCTGCGACATACTAAACTCGTGCATTGACATGCTGATCTTTCACAATACAATAGCCACTTCCATAGCCTCAGGCAGACCATCTCTAGCCCCGCCCTCTTATCCTGAGGCTGCACCCATCTCAGGCCTATATAAGACCTTGTTTCAGTAGCTTTATCTCTCTCACCTGAAGACGGTCACTTGTGTTGTGATCGAAACATCGTGATTTATTAATTTTCTATCTACGTGACTTTACGGAAAGAACCAAAGTGTCATATTTGTGTATTCGTAATTATCATCGACTGCACAGTATTCGAATTGTAATATCGGACCATAGATTTAAACGTCTGTTTTTTTTTACAGCCCAATTAGAATATTCCGTGCCCTCCTACGAGCAAGTGCCCAGTGTTGATAAATTATTCAGTTTAAATGTCGAGCAATTAATGATTTGCCTTCTGTATAAGAATAATAGTAAGTACATTTAATTATTCGCAATCAAGTTGTATAACATTGCCATGGTGACTGCTAGAAACACTTTAGTCTATAATCTAAAGTTTAAATTGCACAACAGGCATAGCTATGAATATGTGGTACTTTACTAATGTTCAAGGTTCCTTTTATATCGAATTAAATGTATTGCCAATAGAGGTGAGACAGATGGTGCCGATTACAAACAAAAAAACAGGATTTTTTTTAATATTCTTGGTTCTTTCGGTAAAGTCACATAGAAGGGAAGTAATAAAATAATAAAAATAAAACATAATAAAATAAAATTCTCACGACGTTTCGGCCACAACGCAAGGAGCCGTCCTCAGGTGAAGAACACAGCTCTGTTTTATTTTTATTATTTTATTAGTTCCCTACTATGTGACTTTACTGAAAGAACCAAGAATATGAATCCCTGTAGTAACGAACGCTTTAAATCGAAACAGTATTTGTTTATTTAAACGAAAATTATTCAAAATAGAAACGGTCTTTTAGACTGCAAACAATCATTTAGACTGCAGTATAATATTTGGCTCATGCAGTGAAATGTTATTTCGTGATTGCTAGCAGTTGTAAGGGACATGGTTCATGACCAATATTTGTTGGAGAATGTGACAACATTTTTGGCAAGTGGTTTCTTGAACAAGGAAACTGACCTCCGCATAAGTATCCCATCGTTTTTGCACTGCTGTGGACAGTATTGTTCAGACTTTTTTAAACACACTCCCCGAACATATGTAGAGCATTAACAGTAAAAACAACTAAGTTATAGAAATCTTCTTGAATAGGATTTCTGCACGATTATCCTAACTTTAAGATAAAAAAACACAACACACTCAGCCTGTACGAGGCAGCTCATCATAAATAACAAAAATGGGCATCGTATGAAATAAGTTAGTTAATTCGTATTTTTATGAATTTCGAATGCACAAAAATACGTACGCATGAGCACACTTCGGTTTGTGTTTTTAAGATTATAATTTGTCTTTCATCTCTACTTTGTGCCGTTGAGGGTTTGGGAGTTTAATGCTGCATGTCGGGAACGCTTAGCCAGCATGTGTTGTCTTCCTGTGTCAAAGCCTTCAGGCACACATCGTTGCATATAAAGTCAGAGTTTGCGTATACTCATAAGTATAGTGTTTGAGCCTGGTGAAAATTAAAATGCATTCACAAAATCAATATATGACGATCAAATTCAACCCAATTTCATACATGTGAAAAAAACGTCCCCATAGCTGTTTAAAATAATTGTAAAATGTTGTAGAGTAACATTAAAAGTAGGAATTTAGAGCAAACATTATTTCATCACATGTTTATCATTATGCAAGCAGTTGTTTTAATAGATTAATCACGTACACTGTAATATCCTGACAGTCCTACATCCAATAAGCGTGATATTTCTGAATAATTTCACTTCCACCTACGTAATGCATAGCCGGCACATTTGCATTAACCTATTTCACGAAATAACATGTGTAAAGGCACACATATTTAAGCATGAATTATAAGGCCACGTTCATGCTATGTATTTGAAATATTACAACAGCACACATTTGCATAGACTATGCACCTTGTTATCAAGCATTTACAAAATATTGAACTGCAATGCTGGATTTGTGCAAGTTTTGAGTCTTGCATTTAATGTGTAATTTCAAAATATATTATAGTATCCTTTGAAAAAATGTAAACATTGTATTATAATGATCCTGAGACGGAATCATGTGGCTCGTAAAGAATTTCTATTTACTTTGATGGAAATAATTGTGTGTTTTTGCATGAAATTGCCTTTTAACGATCATTTAACATGACTCTCTGAAATCCTATAGGAATGTTTGTGTAGGGCAATAACATGAATTTATAATTTACAATATTAACGTGATCATTCAAACCCCTTCGGGAAGATATCTGGAAGGTTACGAAAAATTATGTTCATCGAAGTGTAAAATAGACACAATATTAAGAATATCAAAATAACTTAAAGATCCTTTTTCTCTAAAAATGACGTATTTGCCCATTATATCCATAAAAGTGACACAAAGAGAGACGGAGAGTGGGGGCATTTAGCAGCTTATTTCAATTATACTGCCCTTAAGAGCAAGTGAGAACGATGATGCATTCCTTCCTTGACCTTGCTGTGCTAAAGCCGTCTATCCATCTTCAAATGTCTGTACGGTTAAGTGTTTTATACATATAAACTGATATATTAATGCTTCTAAGCAGCATCGAAAGTAGACTTCCATTTTTTTATTTTCCAGATTTCACGTTTTCTCTCCCTTTGAGCAATGCCATGTGTGTGTGTGGGTGTGTGTTCTATTGATTATTTGTTTACAGCTACCAAGGAAAATGTGCACTTTGTATAAAGTACACCCTTCGGTGAAGCTTATAGCCTGTGGAACAAAACTGGTTTGAAATATGTCTTTTTGGTAAAAGTGCTTTTGAAGACAGTTGCACAAACAAGTTGAGAAGTAATTTTCTTATTTTTACCCACGAAAGGGTCAATATTATAAAATATATTTCATGAAGATAGTTTGTCATATTTTTTTTAACTGATGTTATCTAATTTGTTAGGAATGCAGGATGGGAAATAAGTTGCAAGCGTTTGGTTTCTTGTCTTGAATACATGTTTGGTGCAATAATAAAATATCAAAAATATTGCAGCAAAAGGACGGTGAAAGTGTGCCATATAAAATGCTTTACAAAGCTTGCAGAGGTTTCACAGCTATTGATGTGTTATTCTTCCTCACTGTGTACAAGTACACAACGTTCAGTGTACATTAATCGCTATTACAACTGAAACATTCGTCATAAGATGTACTAAACATACATTCACGTTAATTTCTGCATGATATCAACATATGAAATGGTATACACATGATCTGACATTGGATGCACTCATTTTTTTCCAAATCCCCACATGCAAACAGCAACGTAAAACACCCGAGATAGAAAACAGTTGCAAATTATGCTATTCAGCACATAATGTATTAACCTAAGTGTGTGTCTGTGTTATGAGGAGACGGACGGCTGAATTTAGAACCCAAGAGTGGTAGCAGTAGAGTACTTCAAAAGTTATATTCTTTTCCAAACGATGGGTCCTATTTTCCAACGAATATTGCTCAGGACCCCTGTTCCTTCCAATTGCTTCCAAGCAACAATATAGCATTTCACTTCAAGGCGTGTTTGTGGACTCGAATTGATGGTGGTCCGAACCACTTTGCCTCAGGCCTTCAAATACGTCCGCAACATTCATTGAACGCCCTTTATCCATTGTATACTCGATATCCAATGGGGGTACGATTAGCTAGGGGTACGATCTTTGTTGATAGCCACCGCATCGTGATACGCTGTCACCATCTAAAATTCACGAGTTATGACATGATTTCTTATTCGTATTATTGACATGTTTTTTTCTTGCTGCCTCACAGGCACTGTACACTTCACTTGGTGTAGCCTTTCCCATCGGCAAGAAAACCTTCCTTGTGTAAAAATAACTTAACGTTTGTTTTTCGCACAAGTGCAACATTTATTGAAGACGCTGAGCCTGCAATGCTGACGTCTCTGGCTTCAGGCAACATTTTTACCTGCTGTGACGCATAATTGGCAGTTTGCTTCTTCCAAATGATTGTTCTCTCTCTAAAATTGCAATGTCCTCCTCCTTCCAAACTGTCAACAACTGAAAATGTGACCGCTAACACAACTGTATATGTATTTCAGAATACCCAGGGGTATAATCCAAATGTTATGTATATTCTATCACATCTCATTAACTGAGGTGATTCGCTGTGTTGAAAAAAAAATAATAATCACAAATTGGCTGGTCTGGTAATTATCAAAGAGATATTGAGTTCCATAAATTCTGTACAGTATAGAACACTGCACTCCGTAATAAAACAGATTTTTACTTTAACTTTTCTAACTTATAAACTAATTACCGAATTCGTATTGAATGTCTCCAAAATGTAATATTATTTCGTATTATTTTGAACCATTGTAATTTTCAAGAAGGGAATACAATGTTGACCCTAAAATGTCTTAGAAGTTGCACATTAACTAAATTTTGCCTTTACATATTCTCTTTTACAATGCATGCCTGAATCGGTGTAAAAGCAGTGTTAAGCATTCCCTATTTAATAACTTGAACTGAATGTAAACGACAAGATTGTAAAATGCACACAATCATTCCACACTTGTGTTGACTCAGGACAGTGTAAGGCAGCATGGCAGACAGCAATAGTACCTGCATAGTACGATGGGGTGCCACGGTGGCGAGATATTAACTCCCTCGCCTGGTATACAGGAGGTCGTGGATTTTATCCAGACCACCACTTCTGTATATTTGTCGTTTGCTTGTTCTCCCTGCAGTCATGTGGCTTTTTCTCCGGATCCTCCACTTTTTCCCTCAACAGTTTGGAAACATGCGTTTAGAGTATTGGGCTACTACAATTTTCCATTTGATGAGCCACTTCGTTCAGCTATCATTTATGGCCAGGTTACTTAAAAAAATATATATATACATATATAGCTCAGTGGGCCTTACCTGGTAAAGTTAAATAAAAGTTGTTTATAGTTTAGTTTCTAGTATATTGATCGAGGATAAATACTGTGCATTATTCCTTAACAAGCATATAAGAACCCAGCTGCTTGGCTTTATTACACATAATTTCAGTAAATAGCCGCATACAGAAAACTATATACACGGACGTGAAAAGGAACATATGCTCTGTGACTATATAAACACGACAGTATAATCAAATCCTTTGCCCGACGTTAAACAGAAACACTAATCAGTTGAATGCTGATTATGTCCATAACATCAGTATCTGTTCAACATGTCATATTCTGCCAAAGCTCAAAAACTATTACTTATGTTAACTTTACAATAACATTGCAGTTGAAAATAAATTACTTTTATAGTTTCTTAAAACACACAATACTTTATTGTAAGAAAGCAGATGCATTTAAATGCATTGTGTGAATATATTTTACTATTACAATACATGCATTATGAAGCATGGTCTCGTGCTTGTATTAATTTTTCACTACTTTCACAGCAGATTTGAATTTACGGATGTAACCTCATTCTAAACGCATACTGCATATTTTAACTGCAAAATATATTTCAATTCTATAGAGTTGTATAGATTGGTGTTAACAACATTAAAAGTATGCTTTTATGGCGAAAAGCATAAAAATGTTTCAGGCAGAGGCTTCTTAATTCTATAATGTACTTCAATGTAGTTCTATGTAGCTAAAACGACAGAACAGTATTGCAGTGTGGTTTTAAGTGCCTGTACCAATGACGAATGCAGTACATGCTCTTAAACTACTGAATAGAAAAATCTTAACCTTAACACCATATTAAGCGTGTTCCCACAAACGTTAACTCAATGATCTCAGCTACCAGAGGACATGATGGACTTAGGAATAGAATCTGTGCAAAATATTCTTACAAATACATTATATTTTTTGTGGGTTATCTGCCTGCACTTTTAATCCAAAAACTATAAGCGAAACTATTTGTATTTTACCAAGTAAGGCCCACGGAGCTATGTAGCTCTTTTGCAGACGTAACCTGGACACAAATGATAGCTCAACAAAGTGGCTTATTACGTGGAAATATATAGCAGCCAAATACTTTAAATGCATGTTGTTTCTAAATGTGAAGGGGAAAAACCGGAGGACCAGGAGAAAGAGCTACACTACAACGGAGAAGAAAACATGCAACTCCAAATATGCAGGCGTCAGCGTCAGGATCGAACCCATTACCTCCTGTCTGCCATGCGAGGGAGTTAACATCTCGCCACCGGCGGCACCTCATGGACCAGTCTGGCTGGTCTTGCTCTCTCACAAAATGCAAACAGTTGGTACATTGTTAATCAACACTTGGATCACAAATTCAACCAAACCATGAATTCACAATGTGTATTTTGTATGTTTCCATATTAAACTTAAGTATTTTAATACTTTTATATTATACGCTGCCATGTTATGAAAAATACTACTTAACTTTATTTACACTGATTTTGTATAATTACCTTGACAAATATGGACCACGGAACATTATTTATTACTGTGGCTGTTAAAAAATATCATTACAGACTTATTCATATTCAAGTTTTAACTACATGCTAATAATGTTGCCCTTTCATATTGTAGTGCATTTTTCTGCTGATAGCTGAAAGCACTCGATGTCAAGTTTGATAGGTGCACGCATTTTGGTGAATACTTTCCAGAAAGGAGACATTTGTGAGTCGTGTTTTATAGGTGGAGATTATCAACGGATACTTGTGTTTTACAGCCTGCATGAATTCACAGGGGTTTTTTACTGGGACATGAAACGTAGACGGGGACAACCTTTTCCAAGGTGTAAGTGTACTTGCCATGCTGATGACAGGCGCTGTGCACACGACTTTCTTCATTCCTCATCAGCAATATTAATGTACTTTATGCGCTCATCGCAAAATGATGAATTATTATTACATGAGATAATTGCATGTTCTACTCTTCAATGTGAGTTTATGGTAAAAAAAAAACTAATTTTAGTAATTAAAATATAACATTTTTTAACGTAACTATTTGTGTTAATTGCATATACATTTTATGTGCAAGTTACAACATATCACTAGGAAATAAACTTGCAAAATCCACAATCTTGAATCATGTTACACATCTGAAAATATATACTCTATATTTGTAATCATATACTGCAGTCCATGAAAGAACACCGTAATTGGTAATTATCAGACATTTCCAGGTGATTTCACATAAATGATACAATATTATGAAGTGCTTAAAAATTTTGCTGAACCATACATCTAGTCAACTAAAGCACATTTCATGTACCAGATACAATCATAAAAAACTAACAATTATAATGTTTACGACACATTTTGGGACTGGGCCGTAAACACCCTTGATGCTTAAGACACAATTTTCAGAATATTCAGTTATGTGCTGTGCTTGAGAACGCAGACTTGTAAAGGGAGCTTGAGACACTCGGAAGGCATACAGTGAACGTAACATTTATGTGAGGTACTTTAAAGGGGAGAACATTTTAGAGGGTTTTGGGAACATCTGCGTGTGTTCTCCTATATTGAGGGAGGGTGGCGTGTGTGCACAGATTGCCCTACATGACATCATAACAACAGTCTGGACCACTGGATGGGTTCCTCAGGATTGTAAGGATGCCGTGGTGGTCCCCCTCTTTAAGAAGGGGGACCGCACAGACTGTAACAACTACAGGGGCATCTCACTCCTCACTCCTCAGTGTGCCGGGATTATTCAACATCACCTTGCCAGGTGCGCTGAGGAGAGGCTTGCGGAGCCCCAATGTGGTTTCAGGAAAGGGTGGTCCTGCACAGACACCATATTTTCTGTCCGTCTGCTACAGCAGAGGTGTTGGAAATTCCAACAAGACCCACATCTCTGCTTTATTGACCTGGTTAAGGCCTATGATACCATCAGTAGGCCTGTGCTATGGGTTGTTCTTCGTGCTTTCGGAGTCGCTGACCCACTGCTCACGATCATTAACGACCTTCATGATGGTGAGCGGGCCCGGGTAAAACTACGTGGCCGGGAGTCGAAGCCATTCCCTGTTCACTTTGGGGTGCGACAGGGATGTCCTCTGGCTCCCACATTATTTAACATATTTCGACTACGTAGTTCGTGAAGCTTTCAATAGCTGTCCCGGAGGAATTTCCGTCTGGTACAGATGCAATGGGAGGTTAATCGATGCCCAAGTGCGGTCAACCATATTATGTATGCCGATGATCTGGTAATTGCTGCTCACTCAGAGGAGGAGTTGGAGGTGCTGCTGCTGAACCTGGAGCTTACCACTAAGAGGTGGGGACTTACTATCAGCCCCACCAAAACTAAGCACCTGCCTGGGTATTTTGTACCATCGGACACTCCATCCCCAGAGCAGTTGCGGAGAGAGTGGAGAGTTTCCCATACCTGGGCAGTGTGCTCATCATGACCGGCTCTGGTTTGACAGCAGAGGTCTCACTCCAAATCAGTCGAGCGGCATTATCTTTTCATCGGTTGCGTAACGCTGTGTGGAAGCTACCTGGTCTGTTGCTCCACACGAAGCTTCAGGTCTTCTCGGCCATGATTATTCCCTCCCTTCTCTACGCCTGAGAAACGTGGACCCCCTTAATGGAACATCTTCGCCAGTTTGAAACATTTATACTGTCCTGCCTACGATCAATCCTGGGTTTAACCAGGCTGGATTGTATGAGGAGCTCACATATTCTTGAAAGATCTGGACAAAGTCCCATTGGTGAGCTGCGTTGACCGAGTCATGTAGCCCACATGCCCAGCCACCGCATGCCTAAACAGCTTTTGTTCGGCCGCATCGAGGGGGCTAAACGGGCACGGCATGGGCTAGATAAGAGATGGAGTTATGTGGTACAGGAGGATGTGGTGCTGAGTGGACTTGCCGATGACTGGTACGAGCAGTGTCAAGATCAGCCTCTGTGGAGGAGGCTCGTGAAGGACGCTACTGGGCAGTTGTAGGCAGTCGCCCTCCAGCAACAGCGGAGGGGGGAGGAGCTACGCTCGCAACAACAAGCGAGGCGCCGGGTGGATAAAGCACAGCAAGTTGGCACAGTGGGGGGCACAGGTGGTGCATCAGCCAGTCATCTCAGTCAGCCGACCCGTGGCACCTGGGTCTGCCACTTCACGTGGCCTCAACGTGCACATAGCCTGGCACAAGCGTCGTGGTAACGTCACCGCCACTTACTGGCGAATGGCGATTGTTGATGTTGTCAGGCCATTTGTGGCCTGAGCTGACTAAATATTTTACGTAAATATACGGATTGATGAAAAGAAGACTTTTAAATTTTTGCTCAAGTTATTGTATTCAAATTTAGATTATTGGTAAATATTAAAAGCAAGCCTGTATTAGGCTACAGTAATTACTATGTGCAATTCCTGCCTTTATTGAACAAAACTAACATGTTGATCTCATGTATTTGTCCTAGTTGATTCGGGTTAGGGGTAGCTAGAACTGACCCACATGCTCATTTACACACGCATTTAGTATACACTATATATCGGGGATTATTTGGGTTGTGACACGAGGAAGGTATCATTTATGACTCCATACAATATGTACAACATTTCATTAATCAAGTCAATTATCGATTTAAAGCTTTCGTGACTGCAAGGATTCATCTTCTTGGTTCTTTCGGTAAAGTCACGTAGAATGAGAATAAAACGATAAAACAAAATAAGACAATAAAATTCTCACGACGTTTTATTGTCGTATTTTGTTTTATTGTTTTATTCTCATTCTACGTGACTTTACCAAAAGAACCAAGAAGATTAAGTCAATTATATTCCCATCAAATGCTTAAGACTCCTTTCAAAGAAGGGTTCTGCATTTGGATGTTTGGACAATGCCATCTATGTGTGTATTGCATGTGCACAATCTAACATAATATATTTTTACGAAGATATGTACCACCGTTTTGCACACAAGTGGATGGTGGATTGTTTTTGCAAGAGCCCAGATACTGAATACATGATTGAAAAAAATAGTTTAGTGAGGGATGAGAAGGTCGAGAGAGCAGGAGAGTCCAGGACAGTGTTGCACAGTGACAGCATTGGGACAGGACTGAGGAGAAGCAGCCACTCTCCTGGCTGTTGTTGTATGCACGCACGCGTGTCTCTGTGCTGTTTACTGTAAGCACGCTGCACGGTGGTGTCTGGCGAGTGCTGTGTAACATTACGTTGGAGTTGTACCCACCCCCTAAACATTGCTATACTTTACTAACGCACAGACAAGATGCACAAATCATCTCCTCAGATGCTAGCCATACATCAGGCGACGTTGTGTAGCTTTCCCCAGTGTTTGCTTAGGAATTGCTTTGTCTTAGCAATTGTTAGATTGATTTTAAAAAAAAGGTCTGAAAATCGAACAAAAATATGAAATTTCAAATAATCCAGAAAAAAAGGTGATGTTACATTTGTTATCACAGATGAACATTAAATTATTCTATAATGTATATAATTATAAATTGTGATTTGTTTATGTTCTATGAAACTAATCCCTAGTTTGAAGTGAGAGTGGTCACGTGGGGTAGTGACAACAGCATCACACTGACTGGTTGGTTGAAACTTTGAAATTATAAACCCATGGGAGCGAGCCGAGAGCACTCGTGCTCATCGTTGGTGAAAAGGGCAAAATCGTACGTTCCGCTCCAGCTTCTACAGGATTTTTTTTCCTACTTAAAATAAAATTATTACAAAATAACAGTTCTTTTTTTCATCTGTAACCGCTGCTCCTGTGCTACTTGGCATACTGCAATGATGTTAAGGGGCGACTAGGGCCCCAAAAATGTTTTGCTGCTCAATCACCTCACAAAAGTGTCCCATGTGCACCATTAATGTATGACATCGCTGCTGAATCCAATGGGCATTCCGGTCTTAAGAAAAGTGGACTTTTTATATTGATTGTCATTCCCAGTGATATGAAGTAGCTTCACATGGTGACATTTGGCTGTGGAATATACAGATTTAAATGGTTTCTTTAGGGGCGACAGTACCACGTGATTTATTTCCCAGGCTTCCCAATACGTCTATCGCTTTTGCAATGCAAATCTACAATTAAGGATCTGGAATTAAAGTTCACCATGAGGAGATTTGCCAATTCACACTCCATACAGGAGACACCTCACTGTTTCACAGCAACATCTTAGCAGTGGCAGCAGAAGCGTAGATGTCCACATAACAATTTGCGTCCACGCTGACTGCGGTGTGTCTCTTACTACGCTGCACTTTGCAGAGGGAGAGGAATGTGCTGGCAACGGGTAGATGATCGTTCATGCAGCAGAGAAGTTACAGTGCGAATTTCCAAGTTTGGAATTGAAGTGTTAATTTTGACCCACACGACGTATTCTGCATACATATTTAAACAATCTAGTCTGTACAACATGTTTAGTGCTCTCATTGTAAAATAACAGTGTCATTGTAAGCATATATTATTTTAAATGCGTAATATTTTTAAGACTGATCTGTGGGTGATTCATAATTGCAGTTAACACTATCTGGATAAACTTTTAAAATATAGTATTTGATTTACTTTGGATTGTGCATAATACAAAGCACAATTAATCGCCTTGAAATTTTGCAGTACTTATTGCGGCTTAAAATCAGCAATAAGAAACTGAATCCTAATTACCTCACAGTTGCACAGTAACATGTTACCAGTAGCAGTCGAAGAATAAATGGCCACATGACAATTTGCATCCATGCTGACTGTTCAAGGAAAGTCCTTCGCTCGTTTCATCCTAACCGATCTCACACCCTCCCTTTTCGCCTTGTAACACCAAACTCCGCAATTACCCACAGTTTATATTAGTTGTGACAGGATAGTTTAACTGGTTTCCCATTGCCTTCCTCAGAAGTAGTTTTAAGTGACCTCATTCGCAGAACAAGAATATGTATACTTAGAAGATTTCAACTCCACTATTTTTTTTTGTAATCTGCTATACAGTGTATAATTATTTCCTTAATAATGCTCATATTGAACATGTACATTCAAACATGATTGGAAGCTTTCGTGACTGCATGAATCCATACTCTTTGGTTATTTCGGTAAAGTTACGTAGGTAGAAAACATAATAGATCACGACGTTTCGATCGCAGTGCAAGCAATCGTCATCAGGTGGAAGAAGGAGGGAAGCTGCTGAAGCAGGCTGCTTTTAAAGGTCCAACAGGGACTGAATCCTGATGTACCAACTTTGGTGAAGCACTGCCTTACCAACACTTACATCACCTGGAATGGTACATTCTACAAACAAAATGAAGGTACCCCAATGGGTTCTCCCTTATCGCCAGTGGTAGCTAATGTTTTCATGGAGAAATTTGAGACCGATGCCATCCAGACATCCACCCTACGTCCCTCCTTGTGGAAGAGATGCGTAGATGACACGTTCGTCATCTGGCCACATGGCATGTCAGCACTGAACCAATTTTTCAACCACATCAATCCATACACCCATCTATCAAATTCACCATGGAAGTAGAAAATGATGGCAAGCTACCATTCCTGGATGTTTTGATCGAGAAGAGACCTGATGGCTCGTTAGGGCACTCTGTCTACAGGAAAGCCACCCACACGGATTCCTATCTAAAGCCTGATTCCGACTACCATCCAGTCCAGAAGAATTCCATCATCAAAACACTACACCATAGGGACCATTGCATCTCCGACCAGCACCACCTATCCAGTGAACTGGAGCACGTACGCCAAGCCCTCAAGATGAATGGATATTCGGACCGCACAATCCGCAAAGCTCTAACCCCAACCATGGGTAAAGAACCATCTGAGGACCCAATCAAAACCATCACCTTACCATACATAGCAGGGGTTACTCTTTGGTTCCAAAAAGATTTCCAAAATCTTGAACAAAAACAAGATTCAGGTTCGATTCAACACAGTACACAAAATCCGTGATCTGATCCCATCTGTGAACTATGTGATTCCTGACATGTAATACCATTGTGTCTACAAACTAAGTTGTATCTGCGGTAGCAGTTACGTTGAGGAAACGAAACGACATGAGTCAAACTGTGTTCGCGAACACAAGACAGATTTGAAACATGGCAGAACCAATACCTCTGCCATGGCTGATCACTGCTTGAACGCGGTGGACTCACACGACATTGTTTTTTTCCGAGACCAAGGTACTCTGCAAACCTTCGGGCTACCATAAAAGATTCGTTCATGAAGCCATCCAGATATATAAACACAGACACAATTTCAACCGAGAAGATGGGAACAAACTGAGCAATCATTGGAAGGACGTTATTAACCAGTCTAGGTCATAACTGGTGGTGATGTTCCCTTCCTACCTGCCTATGTCAGCAGTTATTTGCAACTCTCTGAGTTACATTCACTAACACAGCCACCGTCGTTTGCTTGCTCCGATGTGGTTGTGGTTCTTTCCGAGCTTTTTCCGATCTTGCGTTTACATGCAGTCCTCGATGTGACGGCGCGCTGCAAGCTTCCATTGGCATGCTAATCACATTTACACAGTGCTTTTACATGCAACTTTCTCACTTTAACATCACTAGCACCCCCCATTTAGTTTATGACTCTGGGGCTACGCCCATCTCTAACCTTTAAAAGCAGCCTGCATCAGCAGCTTCCCTCCTTTTTATTCCGCCTGATGACGATTGCTTGCGTTGTGATTGACACGTCGTGATCTATTACTTTTTCTACCGACGTGACTTTATCGAAAGAACCAAAGAGTATGCACATTCAATTTATGTGATACATATTTTATGCTAACTTAATTTATAAGTGGCATGAAGCAATTAAGCAGTGGTTACTGCACACTGCTTTAAAACCTGACAAAATGAGTAAAACTCCTGGCCAAGGCTAACGCCCATGGCGACTGACATCTAAACTGATCCTGAGCTCCCCTTTACAATCCAATACAATCTAATTTAGATCAAAATTGCATATATATGAAACAAAATCTGAAGTGGATGTATTAAATAGTGACGTGTGTCATAGGATAAAAGTAGGAATATATCTCATTAATATAACAGAAAAAATAATGTTCAGTCATTGACAGAGAAAGAGAGGAAAGTCTTGAGCCTGGACCTGAATAAGGGTAGGTGTCAATATAATGGGTGGGTGGCAGATAGGTATTTCAGGGAGTAGTTCCAGTAGAGGAGAACCAGTTGCAATCTTCTGGAGCTCATCAGCAGAGCCAGACTTTTGGTATGCGCTCTCCAAGGAATCTTGAAACAATTTCATCTGAAAATCCCTCACGAAACAAAAACCCGCCGATGTAAAGGCTTCGCAGTAACAACGGGGAGAGGGGGATCAGGAAAGGTCACGCAGAACGCTGAGTGCAAAGCTTCACCTCACCTGTAACGTGCACTGCCCAGCATGGTGAAGTTGGGTCAAACACCACCTATGACTGACAGCGTAGGACAGTCTTCATCAAGCAGTAGAGAGGCAAAGGGCTGCGGTTATGACTCTATTCATGCATCCATCTGCCCCACTATCGGAATATGGAATAGACCTCAAGACTACTCGTGTAGACAAGCACCACCCAACGCTCATTCGAATATGAAGACACCTTCACTTGAGTTTGACATGCTCAGCTTGAAGTCAAACTAAAATAATAGATTCCACCCTTTCCTTTCAATGAAAATACATTAATGCAATATTTACTCCCACCCCCCCCCCCACCTCTTTGAAATCTACTCTATATTTATGGAAGCAGTACATAATGAAATGTACTCCTCTGATTACAAATATAGTTTGTGTAAAAATATCTTCCAACAAAATTAACTTTTTTTTCAGAAAGGAAAACAACCAACCTTATGGTGAATGTGTGCAAAGCTTCAACGTTTGATTGTAATCGGACTCGACTACCGCTGTCTGAGCCATTGCATTGTTTATGGGTGCTACACAGTCGTAAGCCACATCAATAAAGCCAATGCATACTATATCTGCAAGTTTCCTGTTTGCAGATAACATGCTGATTTCTTTTTAATTGCAAAACATGCAGCCTGCAATTGGTGGAACATGTGATTTAATGTTGTAGAAAAACATCATTATTGCAAATTATTCACGTCTAATGCATCCATAAAAACTACAGTTTACATATAATGTCCTAATGAGAACCTTAGTACTTTATTTCTTATCATTTGTATGTTACGTACCACTGCATATTTTGATGCACATTTGCCATTCATTTACAGCTTGACGTTGTTGGTATACTGTAATTAACCTCTGGTAAAGTCAGGTATGAGTAAGGATGCACATATAATAACATTGTTGTTCATATATTTTATTTTGATTAGGTCTTGTATGAATACGTCCATAAACCCTCCTGCACCACCCGACACAACCGATTAATAAAAGTGTCGCATTAATCAAACGTGTCAAATGTATCACTGCTTCAGCAGCACACTGCTTTTGTTGTAGTTGGAGAGGAATCTCACAACGTTTATATGGGTACGCCGTTTCATTGGAGATTGCATCAAACATACTCAGGTTGCTAACAAGTGATCTGAGCAGCACGTCACACCCATTTACAAGGTGTGAGACTCTTCTCCACCAATAACACCGTTGGTGCTGCTGAAGCAGAACTACATTTGACACGTTTTATTAATGTGACACTTTTATTAATTGGTTGTGTCGGGTGGAGGAGGGTTTACATGATGACCTATCCCCAAAAAACAATTCTGAATCCCAATCTTGGTCGTGAATGACTACGTACATATGTTGTAATTTTTTTAAACAAAAATGTAATGTGCAGCAAAAAATAATGTATTGAATAAATATAATGTAAATATAATCAAAGAACACAAAACCAATTAAACTCCACACCTCCCCCACCGACGTGGGGGGTCGGCCCAGAACGCACACACGCGGTTTTGTCCGGGTCCGTCACTATCCCTGATTTACTGACTATGTGGCCAAGGTACCAAACTGATTTTTGGAGCAGGTGACAATTCTGCGGTTTAAATTTGAGGTTCGACGCACGCATCTTAAAAAGACAGCACGTAGCCATTCCAGATGTTCTTTGAACGTATGGCTAAAAACGATAACATTGTTGAGATATATCAGGCACGAGTCCCACTGGAGGCCAGCTAGAACCAGTTCCATCAATTGCTGGAACGTAGCCAGCGTGGAATGAAGACCCATCGGAAGCCGATTAAATTCAAATAAGCTTTGAGATGTACGAAATGCTGTCTTGGACTTAGAGGATTCATCTAACGGCAACTGCCAAAATCTAGATAGGAGGTCAAGAGTCGAAAAATAATGTGCTCCTACTAGAGCATCCAGGGAATCGTCCATTCGAGTAAGGGGGTACGCGTCAGCCACAGAGATCTTATTAAGTTTACGGAAGTCAACACAGAAGCACAAACTACCATCATGCTTTTTAACCAGAACAATCGGGGCTCCCAAAGGGCTGGTGGACGGCGAGATAATATCGGCAGCCAACATCTCATCAACCGCCAGCCGCACGTGTTCTTTTTTTGTGGGGCTCAGACGGTAGGGGTTCTACCGGATGGGAGCAGTGTCGCCCGTATCGATGTGGTGACTCAAAAGGCTAGTAGTGCGGCCGATGTCAAATTTGCCTTTTGTAAACACATCGAAGAATTAACGCAAAAACGCCCTCAACTCCCCCCCTCTGAGACTCAGACAATTCAGAATTCTCAGAACAAAGCCTATCCATCCACTTTTCATCGGAAACATGTATATTCGATGCGACCCCCACTCCACCAACGATGTTTCCCTCGTGAAGCGCGGGTAATGTGTGGGCTAGCACGGTGCCCTCCTGTATGACAGACATATCCAACCCTGCATTAAGGACCTGAATGAATGGTTCCTGGTCATTGGTCACCAGAGTCTGGGCCCCCACCAACGTCAACCCACAATGGCTTTGTTTGATGGTCCTAGGAGAATTCCTCCCGCAGTCGCCTCCTGGTCAAGCGGCTTCCGCAATCGTAAAGGAACCAACATTTGTGTGCCAGGGGGAATCTTTACGGTCCTCCTCGCAAGCGCTTGTACAGTAGCGTTGGCCATGCACAATCGAGTGGGAGAAGGCAAAAAGGCCATGCGACGGCCTGATGGTAACTCAAGGCAACCTTGATCAATTAAAATTTTCAGGGGCATCTTCCCCAGGAAGTCAGTCCCGAGCAAGCAAGGAACAACAAGGGACGCCGACACAAGAACTGGTCCCGTCAATTTGTTATCTCCAATACACACCTCAGCCGTTATCTTCCCAATGATGCCCAATGAGCCATCGTTTGCGGCAAAGCACGGAACCCCGACGGGACATAGGGTATGACATTTAGTGGGCAGAATATAATAATCAACTCAGAAATGATAGTCGCGGATGCACCGGTATCGATGAGCATTCTATCATTTCAATAACAGCGGATGAACCCGCGACCACTGACCCGGTCGGAGGGGCCAGTCAGCCCGAACAAAATCCGAACCCTCATGCCCCGACACACGACAGGAATGAAAACTATCTGAACGCGATGAGTGAGGTGGATTCAGGGGCCAAGTGTGTGGTGCATCGCGACTCACCTTGGGATATAGTGGAGTGAAGGACGGTGGCGATGGTCCGGGGAGGTGTCGTCGCGGCACGCGGCAACCCAACAAGACGTGTCCTGGCAGGCCGCAGTTGTAGCACATGACGAGCCCGCTCCCAGGACAAGGAGAGGTCTTCCGCTGTCGTTGTTATTCATCCCGTCGCACCATGCCATCCCCCTGCCAGTCTCTGACTTGGGCCGAAGCGCAGGCTTGGATGGGCTCCACATCTTCGGGTGTATCACGCGTCTCACGAGGCATGGTACACGCCGCCAACCCCTTATGTCGTTGCAAAAGCAGGTGCGCCTGGATGCATCTTGCAACTTTGAGAGAAGACAAATCGTCTCCGTCGACAGCCGGCAGGATGATGTTGAGGTCCTTCGCCAATGTCAATAATCTTTCAAGGACCAGCGAATCGACTTCGTCATGGTCCATCTTTGGGAAGGCAGCCTTCACTCGCACCAATAGTGTGCTGCATAAATCGAGGGACATCTCGGCCTCCCCACCCCTCCACGCAGCAAACTTATGGCGAACGTTTGATGGCAGTTCGTAGATTGCCACCATTTGAGCAAAGGCTTGTTGTAGCATGGCCCTCTCCGACGGCAGGATGGTGTAAAACGCCGCCAAGGCATCGTCGTCAAGAGCAGCGAGTAGCGCTCTCAGTGCCTCCACCTCCGTCCATCCCGCCAAGTTGCAGTTCATCTGGAACCGGCAATTGAAGGCAACCCAGTCGCCTCCCGTGGCTGAAAATTAATTAACAAAAGGTAGATATCGCCAGAGGGATGGAATCTCAACAGGCGAACCAGGCACACTCTCAGGCTTGGTGGGCTCTCCGCCCCGTTCCGCAAACAAAATGTCGGGCTGTGCCATGGAGTTTTCCCGCTGGCGGGAAATGGCAATGGGATGTTCGACCCCGCACAGCTCCAGTGCTCTCTCCTCCACCGCTGGCTCTTCGCGGTCGAGCTCAGCAACCATCGTGGCCACGGCCTCGAGAGGTTCCGCGAGGTGAGTGCGGAACGTGCGGCGCTCTTTCCCTGATGGCGGTGAGCTGTTGCTCAGATGGTCGTCACGATGCTCCGCCAGTGGCACCTCACTCCCTTTCTCCGGGGTCGCCATGAGGACGATGAAGGCATTATTCCTGTCAGAGGAATAATTCCTTCATTGTCCTCATTGTCCGACAACGTCCTGGGTATGTAGTCTGCGTCGCTTAAGCATAGCCTAACTCGGCCTATCTTACTGACAAAAGAACAATTGGCCACTTCTGATGCCAGTTGTAATGGGTTCAACTGATTCGCAGATGTAGACTTGGAGGAAACACATTTATTCAGTTCCAACACATGGGATAACTTTCCCCTTAACAGAATAGCAACCTATGTTGGTGACCACCAGGCTAACTACACTAGTTACAACATAACTGTTACTACGGATCTGAACCAACAGCTTTGGCCCGTGTGACGTGGCCTGCTCCGCCCTGGGCCACGTCCACCTTCCAGAATCCTCGGGACGGATCTGGGTCCCAATCACGTGACCATCCCTAGCCCCCTCTTGGGGCCCCTTTGTCAACTTTACTGGTCACGTGTCCTCCCGGGTCAACCAGAGTGACATGGCCTCACATAACCTCATCTTTTGCCGGCACCCACACACCCTGTCCTGTAGGGTCGGCACTGCACGTAAAATGTGGTGCCATCTAGCGCTATTATTCAGCGCTCACCGGGCCCCTCTAGGGCTGGTACTACACCCACACAATTGTTATATTCGCGATGTCGCTCCACCGCATGCCGTGCCACTCGAGGGTCGGCACTGCACCCAGCATGTTGACATCCAGCGATGTCACTACATAAACATTTCAAACACTAGTTTATAAAATAACACTCAACTCTATAATAATATACTTTCCTCCATATAGATATTATTCATTCTCAGTATTTTAATGTCTGTAAGACCTTCAATAGCTCATTCTCTTCAAGCTGCACTTACAGCAAGTTCTGCTGAATAATAGCAATTGCAAGCACCTTTTTATTCCTTAAACATCACCTTAAATCAGTGCATAGTCTTGAAGGTCATGAAATTAAAAATAAAACGTATTGCCCGATAATTTAATATCCAGCAATGATGGTTTCTATATTCTGTTTAGACCTTCAGCAACCTCATTGTTTTTCCATCCCCCTGTCAGAGGAGTGTATTATAAACATGTTTAGCCAGTAAGATTAGAAGAGATCCTGCCGTGGTGTAAAGTTACTACACTGAATTTGTAACAGAGACCGAAGACCCGTTTCAGATAATCGCCATTCGCTGAAAGTAACCGTGGTCATCAAACGCAATTTGCTAGGTTCATAGCGCAGTGCATAAATAACTGCACCACCACTCCTACCAGAATTTATATTATGCAATATATTATAATTCTAACATAATACAAACAGCTCTGCGACATTTGGTACAAGGACACACTTGTTCACTGCAGCATAATTACCTTTCCTTTGGTATACAAATGTTCACGTACCAATTTATAACGAACATGTTTTGATAGACGGCATGCTTTCAGTCCACAAATAATGTACGGTAACTTGATTGAGGCTTTAACATTTGTGTATAAATTACTAAGCCCTTTAATTCAAAGCCAAAAGATGTCAGATGGAATTTTAATTAAATCCACACTTATTTGCCTTCATGAACATTCTTAAGTTGCTCTGGCACATGAAAGCAGTTTTGTTGAATCCAACAAATACCCAGATGAACAAGGGAAGCAGGTATAATCAACTTATACGTGAACGTTATTTTGACATTTTGTTCATAGTACATTTTAAGACGGTAATACTGTAGTTGACAAATGTTTTCAAATAAATATATTGGCTTTAAGTTCGAACAATAATGAATAAATGCAGGCAAAACTGACACATCATGTTGTAACTGATAAAACAATCATAATGATGGACACTGACTTTTGTTAATTCAATTATAGACATAGGCCTTCCCCATAGTGTGTTGGTCATGGGGTTTTGACCATACTTCATCACACTGGTCAGTGCGGGTCGGTGAAGGGTAGGCCCTGGACCATACTTCATCACACTGGTCAGTGCGGGTCGGTGAAGGGTAGGCCCTGGACCATACTTCATCACACTGGTCAGTGTGGGTCGGTGAAGGGTAGGCCCTGGACCATACTTCATCACACTGGTCAGTGCGGGTCGGTGAAGGGTAGGCCCTGGACCGGTTAAGATATCACTTGCTACTCATGTTAGCCATGGCTGGGGATCAAACTCTGGTCGCGTTGTTAATCGTAGTGTGCAAACCACTGCACCACAGCTCCTCCACTTCTTGTTACAATCAAGTAAATATTTAAATCTTGATTTAAAGCTTTCGTGACTGCAGGGATTCATATTCTTGGTTCTTTCGGTAAAGTCATGTAGAAGGGAAACAATAAAACAATAAAAAAAATATAAAACGTCGTGAGATTTTTTTGTTTTGTTTCCCTTCTACGTGACTTTACCGAAAGAACCAAGAATATAAATATTTAAACTTACTCTATACATGTTTTACTCATGTATGTACAACAGGGTGCCTTTGCTAGATGACCAGGAAACCTTTACACTTTCATAAATGTGAATTTAAAAAGGTATCAGCTGCCCAAGAAATTAAATTTAAGATGATTTTCTCTCAGTTGCCTGCTAAACATGTGCTCATTTTGAAATACAATAAGAGTACCTCTGCGTATTTTTTATAATAATTGCACCCTGCAGCAACCAATCTAAAATCATGACCCAACAGCAGCACACGCTCTCCAGAAACAATTTCAGATGCGAGTCATGATGCAAAGCAATACCATGTACCAATGCAATCACATTAGACTTGAGCATTCAGTATCATCATACTGAATGCTCAAGTACAATTTGTATTCTGCAAGGCGGGCATAGGTAACATAACGAAAGTTTATCTTTTGAATAATATATGAATACATGTTTTAAAATCGAGTTTGATTTATTTTACTCATCATGTGCATATCCAGTCATTTTATACTGAGTGCTTTGCTTTAAAAAAAGTATACAATTCCATCGTTTTATTTTTCAGAGCTTGTGTTTACACAGGGATGATGGGAGTCGGTGGATTAAAGTTGAGCATATGTACATCAAATCGTTTACGTGCTATTAAGAAGGGGCCATGTGCGTTAACCATCTTATAGAGAACCAAATGTGCACACTGGACGCATATATTTACCTGTCCAAAAATACGTATTCATATTAGACAGAATGTCAAATTACAGCATCGTAAAAGGAAAGCACTGTGATTGCTTGAGTAATTAAATAAGCAACTGCCTTTCTTATTTTAACATGTAATTTCTATCAACTTGGGTTTATGTATCCATGTTTTACAATTTAAGAATGCCTTTGTTATTCAATATGATAATGAATGCCATCATCATTTGCAGCCTTACACAAACCATTGCAGCTATGTGGATTAAATAATTAAATTATAAAGAATTGCGTTAATATTTCAAAATAATTGTAATAAAGTAAAACTTTCATTGAACCATCTTCTTTATTCATGCATTTCCTGACCTAGTGAATGCACCCTTTATTTGTCTTGTTTCAATGGAGTAACACAACTAATACACTACTATCTTAACCTAAAGGTTAAATATAATCATAAGTATGCGTCCAGTTAAATTGTGGCGGCATCACTAGCAGGTACCCTCAGGGAATTCAATAGCACCATATCTCATAGCCAGACTTAGTAAGACACAACAGACACTTCTCATGATCACTGTCGCTGAGTACAAGATTAAACAGTCCATAACTAATCAGCAGGCAAGAGCTGACTGTTCTTCTACTTTTGTATGGCTAATGTCGATGCAGAACAACAACTAAAATTTCACATCCAGGTGGTCAAGCCATATAACCTCATCAGGATCAGCGGAGTGTGTCGCTGTGATGTCTCCTTCATATTTGTAGATAAGCATTGCATCATATATCGAATAGTCTGTTCTGGATGCCCACGGTCGCACACTGGAGACTTTTTAATTTTAAATTTGTGCATGAGG
The DNA here is from genome assembly GCF_048934315.1 of Petromyzon marinus. Classification (NCBI taxonomy): domain Eukaryota; kingdom Metazoa; phylum Chordata; class Hyperoartia; order Petromyzontiformes; family Petromyzontidae; genus Petromyzon; species Petromyzon marinus. Next base: position 12,368,691 of record NC_133671.1, read on the forward strand.
TATCCGCATCTGCCATGGTTTGTGCGGATGTGAATTAGGGTAAACTATAAGCTTCGTGGAAGATCAAACTCAGGGTTCTTCTTCGTTAGGTCTTTCACAACGTGTTCATTTGTGAGTTATTTTGAACTCCATTCAGCTATCCAAGCTTCATCAGGGTTGAACTCGATTGAAGAGCTGACTGACATCACGAGATGGAAAATAAACGTGACATTTTATTTGTCCGTTTGGGCCGTGGTTTGAGTTATGTTGGCCACTTATGGGCACCATCTTTTTTACTCCAGTTGTGCAGGTTACTTGCATAGCCAAATACTTTTTAGAGAGAAATGCAACTTGTTGCTATACAGTAATGATCTATTTTTATTTCCAATAAAACAAGTGTCAAAATATTAACCATGGGATTTTTCAGGAGATTATCACTGTAAATGTCGGCTCCTATTAACACTGCCAACGTTGTATTATTATAAGTTAAAATACGTGAGAGCTTAGCTGACGATATTAATTTTCACTGTTTAATGCCTTTCCATCGTCTAATTAATTTGATTCGATATTCATAAGTATTTTATAGAATTGTATTGAAATGATATATGTGGCCAATGGTAGAGAAACCTTTCTTAACCTCGCTTGCTATTGTTTGACAAATAATGTTCGTGAACAATTTGTGTACATGTGATAAAGGGAACAGGTGTCTAAATCTTCACGGGTTTTTTTTAGACATGTTTTGCAAGAAAGAATGATTGAGGCATCATTCCATGATTAGGGAATTTCGTATCTGTACAAATGTATGAAAATAGACCTAAATTAAAAAAAAACTAATGTATTAAAAAAATATTAAAAATGAAAATAAAATCAAATCAAATAGGATTTTAGCCAGCTATCGAAAAAAGACGGTGGTCACTGCATGGCGCGCTTTCAGATGCACTTTCAGATGCACTTCAGCGGCGCCCGTCTGGAACGCTCTTCCTTCCGATATGATGAAGCCACTGGAGCTGTGCACTTTTAAATCTAGATTGAAAACTCGTTTCTTTAGAACTGCTTTTTTTTTGTTGCCCCCCCCCCCCCGCCTCTCCCCACCTCGGATTAACGCAGTTGGCTACGTATGGTGTGAAAGAAAACCAACACACATACACATTAGTACATTAAATTAGCACGATAAAAGCTCAATTTATTCAGAAATCAAATGAACAGGCCTCCCCCACACTGTGTAGGTCATGGAGCTAGCTCGCTCTGTTGGCAGGGCTAGCGTGATATATTTCCAGATAACAGAAATTCACAAACGTGTGAAAAATAGTTCTGGGACAATTAATCATTCAGTCGATTAATTAAGTGGATTCATCGACTAATTAAGCGGATTAATGGAGTGGAGTTGATCATACAAGACGTTTATCATTGATTGCTTCGACTCATTTGAGAATGGTGGCCACCCGTACGTCCACTATAAAGCAACACCAAGTGTGACGTGACTGATGTTGATGACGTCACACAGCCCCACCCAATCACTTCCAGTCTAGTGGTACATATAAGAATAGAAGTGAAAGTTTTTTCAAACTATTATTGTGTTATTTAATTTATCGAGTGATCGAACCAATAATTGGTGTAGTAATCGATTTATTAATATTTGTATAGAACCAGTCCTGCTATCTTAAATATGCATGCACACAATAAATACTACTAAAACTATCATACTACTTCTTATTTTACCAGGTAAGGTCCACTGAGCTATGTAGCTCTTTTTCAGAAGCGACCTAGCCACAATTGATAGCTTAACCAAGTGGATTATCATCACGTAGACATTTATATCAGCCAAATACTCTAAACACTTGTTGATTCTAAATGTGGAGGGAAAACCCGGAGGACCCAGAGAAAGATACATGCAACCACGGGGAGAACATGCAACCTCCAAATATTCAGGCATCAGGGTTTGGGATTGGGCCCACATACTCATGCATACAAGGCTAGGAGTTAACATCTCACCACAAAGTTTGTATTTCTGCAATAACCATATACATTACCTAAACATCTATTTATTATGTCTAACCGTGCTCGTTCAACTATAATTATCCTTTAACCTTTTTAATTGCAAACGGTGTGCATAAAATGACTTTGGTGGACTTTAATTTGCAATTAGTAGTTTTAATTAACTTGGTTTTATATTATTGGGAATATGTCACCAAGTCTGTTTGATGTTTAAAAGATATGCAGTAAATTTTCTGACGACAAATGAAATAATGCCATTAATGTACTGTGCAAGTAACAAGGTGTATCTATTAATTACATCTTTTAACGGATAATTGCCTCAATTAAGAAGCATACAATTGCTTCAATCATGTCGAGTGCAGAGGGAAAACACCTCAGTGGATGCCTTTTTTTATTCGATAATAATATATTCTACTTGAAAAATACACACTAATTTTTCAATTTCTGTATAACTAAAGGTAAACCCAATCATAAAGCAAAATTATCGTTATTAATATATTTTGTAGTTTCCAATTCTGCCTCACTCGGCTCTCCTAATAACAACATTTTTCAGCCACCTGTGCAGTTCCAGTTCCAGCTGTAAAGTTAACGATTAGACATCGAGCAATAACCTGAGCTATAAAGCTTTTTTGCCGAAGCAACTTGGCCACAAATGATAGCTCAACGATGGCTTGGCTTGTCATTTGGAAATATATAGCAGCCGAATACTCTAAATGCATGAATCTAAATGTGGAGGGAAAAAACGGAGGTCCCGGATTAAAATAAATATGACCACTCGAAGAGAACATGCAAACTCCAAATATACAGGCGTCAGGGTCGGGATCGAACCCACAACCTTCTGTATACCAGAAAAGGTAGTTAACATTTCGCCACCGTGACACCCGAGATATAAGATACTATTATGACTCATGAAGAATCATGCAAATGTAATGTGTTTTCAGTTAAATTGTCAGGAGCAGCAATTAACTCAATGAATAATAGAAATATAATAATATACTCCCTGTATTAACTCACTTCTATATGAAGGTTTCCTAATGAGTGGGGTCTCTGAAAGCAAAGAAAAGGCAATACACATTCCCCGCCAAACAAAAGCCCCTAATTTTTTGTGTGACTACCATAGGTTTATAGATCGAAAAAAAATCGATTTAAAAAATCAGAACATGTTCTATTGGTCATGGCGGTGGTTTGGCCATACTTCACACTGGTTAGCGTGCTATGGTAAAGGAGGATAATCCAGGACCGGTTTATATATTACTTGCTACTAATTTTAGCCGTGCCAGGAACTCAGGTTGCTGTTCACAGAGCAGTGCACTAACCGCAGTGCCACAAACCCCACCCCATCTCCTCCCACCCCCCTTGCCCTCTCTCAAAATGTTTAGTAATTTCTTAACTAAATTTACTCCAGCTTTACATCACTATACAATGTTTTTTTTTTCATTTAGGGTGTAATCTATTGATTACTGGTGGAAATTTTGTTTATATTGTCAATCCAATAACACCATTCTATGTCGCTGCTGTTTCCCCCACTGTGTCCTTACATCAGCATAAGGACAGAAAGCACTTCAGTTTTTCTGACTAAAAAAGACCATAATGCCATTTACAAGGAATGTGTGGTCAACCACATGCCAGTACATACAAGTGCGAGCATTATATTTGTAAAATATAAACTGATTTTTACATTTTGATTTAAAGCTTTCGTGACTGCAGGGATTCATATTATTGGTTCTTTCGGTAAAGTCACGTAGAAGGGAAACAATAAAATAATAAAAATATAAAACAATTAAAATATATATTATTTTATTGTTTCCCTTCTACGCGACTTTACCGAAAGAACCAATAATATGATTTTAAAACTTATTTTACAAAGTTATATTTTTATATATGCTAGCCAACGCATCAGGGTTACGTATTAGGTTATAAGGGAATATTAATTGATTTGACATGGATAGAAGTCTATTAAACATATATTTCTGATTAGCATTTATAGACTGTGAAAAAGTAATAGACTGAGAATAAATGTACGTATTTATCCAAGCATTCACAAACAAAGACCGAAATAAAATAAAAAACACTTGCAAAAATGTAACAGCCGCATTGAGAGTGAATGAATATTGTTTTATGAAATTACAATTTAAAAAATGGGAGTCAGACAAGGTGTAAGATGTCTGAACTTTGTATGAGATGAATAAAAGCATACATTTAATAAATGTTAACCATCTCAAATTTTCGACAATGTGATTATAACGTCCAATGAGGATGAACTGCCGGGAAATGTTAAAATAACTTAATAAAGAACGCTGCAAAGTTGGAATCAAGATTCATAGGAGCAAAATAAAAGTCACACACAAAAAGTTCGCTAATGGATCACGATCAGAGATATCAGTCGGAGGAAGACAACTAGAACACTCAGCAGAGCGTGGATGTATATGGGAGTCATTAAAGGGGGGACCAAGAGGAGAGAGCATGTTGGAGCACTTTTGGAAATCTGAACTTGATCGTGAAAAGGAACATGACCAAGTACCTGTGGAGGAGAGCGTGTCATCGGTCTGGATCACCTGCTATAATACATGGGTCATTAACATAGGCACTGATCAAGAGGATGGAACAATAGCCACACTATTGCACAAACAATCAATGGAGAGATACTTACAGGGGGGTTACACTGATAGACAGAAAGAACAACACATGGATGAGAGAACATACTGTATGCAGGTTTTTACGTTTTAAAAAAAGTAAGTGGGATTGGGCAGGATTCGCTGCAAGAAGGGATTGTTGGTGAGTGAGAATTTCTACTAAATGACAGCCCACTGAAAAAAAAAACACCCAAAATTATCCACTGCAGAGATAGAGCTATGAGATCAGCTCGAGTACATAATGCTTGGTCGATACTTACATCACAGGACTGTAAAGGATGGCAGCAACTTGGAGAGGCCTTCATCCAGCAGGAGATTGATAATGGATAATGATGATGGTGAAATGCAGCAGGCTGTAGTAACAGCAAGGTCACATGAACCAACCATGTACTAGGTATAATAATACAATATATATTCATAAAAAATATTAGATTGGTTCACACTAAATTGATTTCTCTATGACGATGGTACCTTGCAAGCCTATTGGCTATCAACAAAGATTTGTTAATGAAACCATCCATATATACAGACACAATTTCAACCGAGAGGATGGTTATAAACTCAGCAATCATTGGAAAGATGTCATCAACCACTATGGGTCATGCCTTGATTTGTGTTTTCTTGTCAAACTCCACCGTCAGCAGTGTGGGTATATGGAGAGAGGTGCAAATGATTGCCTGGCTGCCCTTTTGATTGATGTAGACCCACTGCGTTGGCAGTGCTTTCTCCGACATTAACATGAGCTGCCCCGCCCATGCTACTGACACACTTGGGCTACGCCCATCTCTAAACCTTTATAAACAGTTTGACTTTAGAGGCTAACCCCCCTTTTCCTGATGACGATTGCTTGTGTTGCAATAGAAACGTCGTGGTTTTTGTTTTTATTTATATTTTTTATTTTATTTTTATTATATTTAAATTACTGAAAAAACCAATAATACGTCTACATTATGGACTGCCAGTACACTCAAACAGTTTAATAACCATTGCTACCGTCTACATCATAGACTGCCAGTACACTCACCCAGCTTAATAACTATTGCTACAGTCTACATTATAGACTGCCAGTACACTCACTCCAATTAAAAACCAGGCGACAGTCTACATTAGTGTTTTTTGTTGTTTATTTTTATTATTAAAATTTGTATTCACTTTATTTTTTAATATTATTTTTCTATCTACGTGACTTCACCTAAAGAACCAAGAATATGAATTCCTGCAGTCACGAAAGTTTTTTTTTTAAGTCAAAATTTAAGGACGATTCGTTGCACTTATCTTGAAAGTAGTACTTATATATAACAAATTTATAATTGCAATAGGTTTTTTTTATTGTTTAAGTCCTAAATCAATGTAAGGCTCTTGACATAATATTCGTCAGACTTGGAATACCTGTCCAGTAGTCTCTTGTGTTTCACTGTGCTGACAGGAATTGATATGCTGTATAGCTGGCACTAATTATTAATATTCTATGTAATTTTACAAAAAAAGGTTTACTGTATTTTGTATTTGTGTCACTTGATAAAATATATATTTTCTGACATTCAAATCTGTCATTTTCTCTTTCAGATATATCGAATGTGGGCACCATTTATTTAGATAATGCTCATCTTTCATCATCCTTTCTGCATCTCCCTGTCAAGCTAACCTTCAAAAACATCAAATCTGCTTTCTTTCTACAGAACAATAGACAGGGCAATGAAGGAAATGCCAGCCTACAAATGCACACTCAACACATTCTCATTGTTGGCTCCACCAGTGGTGATCCTGGGGTGAATGTCAGCTATGGTCCGTATTCACAAGGCCAAACATTTCACAGAAACCCACTGTCACTTCCAAATACTTTCCAGCAAGCATACCGTGCCTTGAGAGACACCTGGAGTCTGCAAGCTTTGGTCACTGAGGAAGATGTTTTTTCAGACTGGCCAACGGTACAGGTCCTGTTCTATATCTCTGGCAAAGACTGGGGTGACCGACAGGTACATGGCCTGCCATGTGTTCAGATGTATGCGGTCTATAAAATCCAAAAGATCAGGACTTCTTGTAAATTGCAAGGCGAACTCAGCATGTGCTTGGCTAAGGTGATTATGCCTCTCATGTGGTTCGAAAAAGAAACCCAACATTCTGGTAACACAAGTGGGAAAAGCACCAACGAAAGGCTACCTGTCAAAATAGAAGTTAATTTGTATGCCACCATGGAGCATACTGAAGGCCATGATACTTGTGAACGTGACGATCGTGTGAATGAAAATGTTTTTTTAATGCCACATAAAGTCAACGAAGATTATTTTAAGCAGCACTTTGAAATGATTGGGAGGGTTTTCTTGCACCCGCCTGATGACCCCTCTCCACTTGAAGAAATAAGGCTCAATGACCGGGTCGTGATTTACCTACCCAGCATACCCGCAAATCCCCAGGATGTTCTCAGCATTCCCCTGGGACTTCTACACAACTACACAGTAGAGCATCTCACTATCAGGTATGATGGCACAATACATCACCACAAGCTGATTCCACACATCCAAAAAAATGGGACTTGATTAATCATTGCCGCCTTTTTAACACGGACATTAACCAGTAAGTAATTACTTGTGTCCTGGTTATACTTTTTAAAATCCAAAATCCATGGTGTTGTCCGAATTGTTGCTCATCACTGAGGCGTTTAGTGTTTGTATTCAGGCTAAAAATGAAAGTTTTACCTGAATTATAATTAATATAAAATATAGATATTCGTTAATGTGTGATCTTCTTTGTTTCAATTATTTTTTTGTTGACATTTCATTCCATGAGTTTGTATTGTGTAAATAGGAAAAATATAGGTATTGTGCAATTGTACAGGCAAACTCCACCCATTGATTTGCAATCTACCCATGCAGGCAACTCCAGCTAGATTGGTTAAGAGTGGCCGAATAACAATCGTAATAATGCCCTTCCTTTATCCAGGAAAACCTCGCAGACTCCTTTCAGGAGGGTCCTATATGGGGATGTTTGACCAATTGCCATATTAAGTAAGACTGAAGTCTCTATTCTTCCTCACAGTCATCTTGCTCAGGTGCCCCAGCCAGAACAGCTCACTTAACAAAAGCAAGATGAATTATGACCAGTATGGAGGAACAGTAAGCCAAAAATACCCTCTAGAGGGGATCTCTAGGGCTCCCTCTTGCTAGTGGAGGTGCTTCTATCAGCAGAAGCATGAGACAGAAATTTTAGGGCAGGCTTCACCTTTGGGGTTTTTTTTACTATATTATGTTGCAAAAACTAAAGAAATTGAAGCACTACTGGAAGAGAATAATGTGCACTTTTTGTGTTCATACAAGAACTGTACGGGGAATTATTTTTGGTAATGAAGAATGGAGAATTTCCACTATTAAATCCATGCCTGCCTTTCCCATCGTGAAGTTTGTGGCTATTTCCCAAGAGGGATATTGTCCTCAATGATGCTATCAATCTTATATGGCCTCATTCCAACTACACCGCTTTAAATACTGTGTAAGTATTAAGAAGTAAAAGTTTGTTCTTCATTTTTTTATGGTTTTTATTTTAACTATTTATAAATAGCCTGTAGAATTCCACAGCCTAGAGACACCTACAGAATTGCAGATGTATTATTAATTTGATTATATTCATCCTGTTACACACACAGCAGTATTTAATGGCTTGAGAATGCATCAGAACTAGCTTTGTTAAATATGCAGTAAACAGCAGCAAAAGAGTAAACCTTCCTACTGAGTGAAATACTAAAATGTGCCTATTTGGACAGAAAGTTATCGAGCATTAATCTACGATCAGAAATACAATGCAAATATGATTAGCTTGAGGCGTTTACAATTTATTTATCCAGAACATGTGCACAGAATTTAGCAGTGTTTACACAAAGATATGTGTTCAATTATCTGAGGCAACAAAAAAATTATTATAAAATACATGAATCACGATACCTTCGACAGCAGAATCTTTTGCAAATGCTCTTGGACAACTGTGGCAGATTCTGGTGAAATAAAATACATGTTTTTGGATTCTATACGGCTAGCACTTGTCACCCTATTCATCCAACCAAACCAGACCACCATTGAGATGTGTGTGTGTGCACAAGGAGAATGTTTGATAAGCGGGGATCTCGAATTCAATAACATGCATAATGAAAGTATCCTGTACATGATGAAGAAGCACTGTAGCCTGAGAAACACCATCTTCAATTTCTACCTTTTAAAATATCAGCATACATCACCTTTAAAACTGAATTGTCATGGTTTTATATATATACAGTATAATATGACAACATAAGTTTGTGCACGATGCCAATTTAACGTCAAGCACTTGCGTTTTAAGACTCGGTAAGTGTTTTTAAAGGTGTCTACAATGGAGTGTTTTTTTGGGGGGTGGGGATACCCATGTGACTATAAGCATGTACATGTCTACAGCGACATTTGTCTCCCCGTTCTCCTGTGACACACCGTTCTCCGACTCCCCCCCCCGCCACCCTCTCTGCTGCCCCTCGTGGCATGATTTAAATGGCTGTACTAACCACCTTGCGAATACGCCGCTGTGCAGAAACACACGGGACACCACAACGCGCAGGCTCACCACATTAACGTGCTGCGGCGAACACGCACGCGCGGGCAAAATACACGCTCGTGCAGAAACACAGGACACCATAACACACAGGCTCACCACACCATGCACCCCCCCCCCCCCCTCCGTACTCACAGAGACAACGCGACACGGTTTAATGTCTACTGGCGATTTATTCTTCGATTAATTAAGCCACCCTACCTGTGTCAGTGTGGACCAGCGGGGCAGATCTAACCGATCTCTCTACGGTCTAGGGCCCAATTTGTCCCGTCTCTCCCTACTCAGTCTCTTTAACGGATACTCCCTCTTAGACTTACCTCTCCTCTCCGTCCTTACGCTCCGATCTCGAGGTATAGGAAGTCGCGGAAAAGGCGAGGCTGCACGTGGCTTTTGCTGGGGGCTCGACTTGGCTGCTCTGCGACCCATCTCACGGACGTTCGAGTAGCAGGGGACGATCACACCTCGGTCCCTCACTCCAAAAGACCCCGGCAAAAGAGGGCTTGCTTCTCATTTTCGACCCTTTTTATTCCCCTACTTCAAAGCCCACGTGCAGCCGATCCGCTGGCCTCTCATCCAATCAGGAGCCTCGGATTTCCCGCTCTCTGCCAATCAGATCAGCCCTCTTCTCCGACGCCCGCCCTCTATTGTTTAACCAAGTGCACGGCATGCAGGACCTCCTGTACCGCCCCACCCCCCACCTGCCTGCCAATCCGCGTGTGTTTTGGGTGTTTCCTCATTGTGGTTCTCAGTGAGTTCGCTGTGGCCATACAATTTTAGGTTAATCCACGGCGCCGCAGTGTCATTCGGCCTGGGGGGGGTCTGCCAATTCCCTGGCCCTGAGAAACCGTGGAGCACCCCCACGAGGGGGGCTCTCGGGTAAAAACTCAGGGGCAGGTGACCCCCCCCCCCCACGAGGCCCTACGTGAGTGCATGTGTGTGTTCATGTGGAGCGTGGTGGGGGAAGTGCTGTGACGGCAGCCGGGTGGCTTCTCTGCTGCAGCACCCCCGCCGCAGGCATGGCTCCCACGGAGCGGCTTTGCTGTCATGGCACCACATAGCCCCCTGAGGTGCCAGTCCCCGTCCCGGGATGACTGGAGCACCTCGCCTGGGTTGCCCCCACGAGGTAGCATCGCCGGGGTCCGCGAGACTCGCCCAGCCCTCGTGGCCGGCCTCGGGGGTGGTGGCTCCGTCTCCCGGGGTTCCGGCGGCGGTTTCCTCCTCCACTCCAACGGTTCTCCTCGGCCCTCGGCACCTGCGGGCTGGGGGACGAACTCAGAGGCGGCAGGGTTTAAGGGGCGTCGTCCCCGTCCCCGCCGGCCCGGGCCAGGACCCCTCGGCCCGGGCCTATGGACGTAATTATATATATAATATATGTATAAGCAGGTGAGAATATTATTGTGTTATTTTATTTTATCAATTTATTATTTTATTCTCATTCTACGTGACTTTACCGAAAGAACCAAAGAAGATATAAGCAGCCTATTAATGCAATTAATTTTAAGCAGTCGCCAGGAATGTTCAGCCAACATGCAGCCTCAGTGGCACAGTGGTAAGTGCGAAGCACATCAGTTGCAAAGCTGTGAATTCAAATCCCAGTCGGGGTTCAACTCAGCACTTCATCCCTCGCCAGGCTCCAATAAAACACACACAGCTTGGTGGGAAGATAGACTCACTTCCCCTTCCTCACCTCACACCATAGGAATGTGGAATTTCCAATGCTGTAGCTGGGCTGTGAACGGGAGATAAGCCATGTCCTCCACTCCCTTCACTTGAATTATAAAACAAAAACACAGCACATAGCAGATGAAAGGAACAAAAGATACAATTAATCACATAATGCAGTGTTGTGCGCATACCTTTTGGTTGGTATTTTTAATTTGGACTATTTACAATTCATAAGCACAAAGCAGACCACCACCACGAGCATATTTTTCCACCTCTTCCAAGCATACAATACCAGGATAATTAGTTTAGTAGCCTTCTGTTTATAGATAGCCATCCTATTTATGAGTGGTGGAAGAGGTTGATAAATAGCTATTTAACCTCGAACCATACCCTAAAATGAGCGCCTATTGAATATTAATTCGGGGAACGGTCAATCAGCCTGGGCACAGCTGTATCACACTGATGAATCTGAATAGATCAAAAAAATAATCTGGTTCACGGTTGCATCTCTGCACCTGACCCATCCTAACCATCCTTAAGCACACCAGCTGCTTTTGAATGGATCTGAGAGATTCATTCTCCATTTGTTGCCTAATACATGTGTTTTTAATGGCATATACATTTCATAGGTGACGTTTGTTATTCTCATGTATAATGCATATTTTTGCAATGTTAATTTATATTGATTTGAGTACAAAAAACGTTGGCATCCTCATCAGCCATCATCTATGAATGGATGAAGGCCTCCCCAGCTGTCGCCATCTCAAATCTGATTTTATTGCTCAATCTCCACAGGAGGCGTCCCCTCTCCACAGTAGCCAATCCTTCTATTGGCAACATCTTTGCTGTTATTCTCAACCACCAGCCATCGTCCCTTGTGTTGAGGTGTCCTACCCAAGCTCACTTCCTTTCCTTAATCGGTAATATGATGCCTCTAACGTACATATGTTCGATAATGCATGTGTTTTCTTAGCGTTTCTCAGTGTAATTACAAGCATAAGCATCACTCTATATGTCTGTGCATGTTTAAAGCTTTTGTTCCATATCCTTTGTCAACGTCCGTACGTTTTGATCCAGTATCATAGCAGATAACATAAACGAATGAAAATGTCTACTCAACGCACATTTGTACTTTGCTTTTCATTGAACATGTTCGAATTACAAAAGCACTCAAAACTACTTTCATCCGACTCTTCATTTAACCATTTTCATCTCAGTATGCTTAAATAACTGCCCTAGGCAAAATACTCTGTTTAAAAGTTGTCCTTTCAACATTTATCTTCAATTCTTAAGTAAACTTTTTATATGCGTGGCTTTTGTGTTGCTCACATTTATCTTGAGCCCTGCTTTGCAGCCTTCTTCATGATTTCGTTTTTACATTTCCCACAGTGGGAAGCTATAATTACAATGGTGTCAGTCAATCTAAGATGGTTAATATTTTCTCCATTTTTATTGATACCTTTGTTTCAAATTAATTTTCAGAAATCATCTTCTAATGTCATTGTGAATAATACCTCCTTATGTGACTCCCTTTCTCATAATATGTTTTGGTACTTTTCATATATTTTTGATATACATTCATTTTTACAAGAGTATACTCGATTATAAATGCAGCATGTCTTGAATGTCTCACATTAATAGAGCAAAACGATATTCCTGTTTGTTGTTAAATAAGTATAAGTTATTCAGCTATATTTTCCAGATACTGCATATTTCAGGTATGTCATTGTACACAGTAAGACATCGCTATCTATCCACAAAAAATAACTGCTAAAGCCCACTCTCAATGCACAAAGCACATGTTTTGCACACTCATTGAATCAATTCATACTTTTGAGCCAATACAACCTGGTTTTATTTGTGCTGCAAGTTGTCAGCACTATCAAAAATAAAATCGTTATCAGTTACTGTTTAATTAAAGCAGTTTACACGATATATTGTTTTCGCAGTTTAACAAACTTCTCTGAATAATGGCCTATTCAAAAGGCACTTATTTCACACATCTTATATAAACATAATCGCTCTCAGTTTAGTGTAAAAAAATAAATTGTAATAACACCATATGTTGAAATAATTTAAATCTGCATTTAGAAATATCAAGCACTTGTAATGTGTTTCTCTTGAAGTTATTTAATATGCTGTAAATAATGCAATTATTTGTAAAATACGTATGTATTATCCAACACACTATCACTATCCATAATATTCACCTCCTGACTTGCAGACACATTCAAACGTTCCCATAGTGTATGATCACATGACTCGCAACTGGTATGGGATCAAAGAAGCTCAAAATTACATTGAGATACAGACAAAATGAATACATGGATCAGGAAACAAAACAAATCAGAGACATATAAAAACACAAAACACCTCATCGGCTTGAGCAGGACACATCAATAGCTGTAATGATGAGCTTGGAATGAGACTGGTAATGGAATGGCAGCCAAAGGCTAGAACCCTGTAGAGATGGAGTGCTGAGATCAGTTCTCCCAGTACAGGAGTGAGATTGATGGTGGCAGCACTGGCCCATTAGGGATGGTGGCAGCATAGGGAGGCCTTCATCCAGCAGTGGATATAAAATGGCTGGCTGATGATGATGGAGCAGTGACATTTCCCTTTATTTGTGATATGGTGACGTGTATGTCCAGTGCAGGATGTATAAGCCAATTGACAGTGTATTACAAAAGCAGCGGTTAAATATTGTGCTAAATAAACAACTCATGAGCAAATCTCTACATATATTGACCTCACCAGTGTAAAGGAGTATAGTAAAAGTATCACTTTTACCTACATAGAAGGCCTTCATCCAGCAGTGGATTGACAACGGTACGTCATAATTACGAAGTAATTTAGTAGCTGATGTGTACGTGAAATAAATAATGTACTATCTATGTTGTATGTAAAAATCAAGTCTAATTATACGTGAAAATACTGTACAAATTAGTAGGTGGAGGTTATGAAAATGAACAGAAATACAATAATCATAATGCACATGTTTGATTAACCTCCATTAAAACATGCGTGCACCAATGCATATACATATTTCTGCCTGTAACAACATTAATTATTTTAAAATTTGTAAGCACTATCATAAAGAGATATGTATAGATGTGTTTGTCATCGCAAACAATAACAATGGAATTTCATTGTTGGAAACAGGATAATTCCGCAGTGTATTCTGTGTTTTATGTTTCTTATGTTTTGAAAGCAATTAAATTGGTCAAACGATAATGTAACCTTACTGTCTGCAGTCACGCATTACTCACATGTTAAGTGGTTTAATGCTTTTACCATCTCTGACATGGCATATGAATAGCCTACCTACAAAATTGGATTGATAATACATCTGCAAAGAACATTACTTGCAGTCACCCGACCACCAGTTCAAGCACTTTTGAAATCCTTAAGATCAAGGATCAAAATACGAGCACTTTAATCTCACACAAAGTAAGATAATGACATGTATCCACAACATTTCCAACAGCATCAATTTGGAGTCCATATTTCCTGTTTGCGGATCACAATGATAAATGTAAAAAAAAATACTAATTGGGCACACTTAATAGGATTTCACAAGTACTTTTTCTTACAGCCGAAGGCACCGTTTAAAAACAAATCAAGATCATTGTAGATGCTTGGTGAAGAAAGCACAGTGTGTTTCGATTGTTTGATACCTCTATTTATGTCATACATTCAACATTAAAGTCTGGGTACTGACACCTCTTCCAAGATGGCCGCCTGGCCAGCGTGTAAGAGTCAGAAAAATTGCCTCTGCATGGGGCTCTCTGTCGCTCTCTCTAATGGAGGCCTTACCGCCAGCAGTGGTGTGAGCAAGACATTGCAGGGCTGCACCTTTAACCATTCAACCACAAACATCTGAAGATAACAGCTCGACACAACACTTGAAACGGAGGGGTGGGTGGACATATTATACACTAACTTTCCTGGCACCCCCTGAAAATTGGCAAGGCCGCTGTCTAGGGCTGTCCACATAGGAGGAAATGGTTGCTCTGGTAACCTATAAGTATGTCATATCATAATTTAGACGATAATAACGTCCACTCCACTGCCAAGTTATTCTACTTTACAAATACTTTACTCTATCCATAATATACACTATCCATAATATAGTGGATATTATGGATAGTGTATCTTATTTGGCTTGGTTTGTTAACATTATGTAACATGTCACTTGCCATCCAGGTAGACCACGGAGGAGGTGTCTGCATATTTTCACCACCAGTAAAAATACTTAAAGCAACAGGGTAACTACATTCAAACATGTTTAATTTGGTTATGAGAAACACATGCATTGCTATTGTACCATCAGCAGTAGTGAAAACCATAGTTAATCCACTGCTATATAAAGGCCTCCTAACATCACCATCACCCAGTTGTGGTAACTCGACAAATCTATCGTGAAATTCTACTCTGCTGATGAGACACTTCATGTCAAACCCGGCCCAGAGTTTGCTTGTCTTGAATCAATGCTGCTAACATGATGTGCTTTCCAGAAGTCCGTGCAGCTAATTGGTTATGTTATAAATACTAAACAAAAATTACGTGGAGAGACGGATATAGGAAGAAGACATATTGTCTGCTTATTTATTTTTACTGCAATGATATGAACTGTTCTTCTGTGATAGACCATGTTGTCAAATTCAATTCGTGTTTTCCTTTTCTGCTCACCGACTGTTTCAATTCATTTCTCTCCGATCTGTCTCCAGTTTCAAAAGATTTTGACTTCCCAAACAGTCCCATGTGTTGTATGTAGCAAGTCAAATCCAGAAGACGTCCCGTTTGTACCCAGTGACGCTTGGCCACCCTTTGCCTCTTCACCTACCCAGCTAGGCTCACGGCCAATGCAACCACAACTGCAATTTACTGGGGGCGCTGTCTGTGCTAGACAAAATTTGCATTCCAACCTCAAAGAAAAAAATAGGTTTTATATACAGAAACAAAAATTGTATTCCCATTCGATTGCACTTGCAAATTGTTGAAGCTATCATTCTACCACATATATTGACTGCTATGACACTGCTAACAGATAAGCTACTAATAAAAGACTAAACAAACTAAACCCCCTTCATTATTCTATTCTTCGATTTGCACTGGATGTACAATACAGAACCCACCATTGTAACCTCTACTTAAAATCCAACCTCTCATCACTTGATGCAAGACTAAATTTACATTGGGCCCTGTTCATCCATGAAATCCTTATTGGCAAATCTGCGCTATACTAATTTATTAACTCCGCGATCAAACCCAAGAAACCAAATACATCCATCTAATTGCCTTTTAATTATTTGAAGAACGAGAATTGTAAAAGGTGATAAAGTCTTTGCCATTGCAGAACCAAAGTTTTGGAACAACCTTGTTTCCTCCCTTAACATCAGTAAGATAATTCATTTAAGAGCTAATGACTGCAATAAATGTTAGAACAAACAATACTGTGCTTATGGAGTTCCACGGAGGCAAACACTTCTAACTTGGAGGCAACACGTTTATTACACAGCCCAACGGGGCTAACTACGTAAACGTACACTCTAGACCCTAACAGGGTAACGACTCTACTTTAACCGGGTAACTACATAACTGGGTCAGTCAGTGATTCAATATATGTCACTACACTTACAGTATAGTACACTACAACAATAGTACAATCACCATATATTCTATAACATACATTAAATACATCTAATTTTAAACTGCTATAATAATACGTTATATGAAAGTCACTTTAATAAAGGACTTTAAATGTAATTACGGTGAGAGTAAAAACAAAGAGTAAAAGTCCTTTTGCTCTAGAGATCTGCAGCACAGTTTGTAATGGTATGCATCACCACCATAAGTCTGTGTGTCCTGTTGTACAATTGTTAATAATTCATTTGCCGATGTGAGTGCTGTTTTCTTACGATTCCTGTACAGGCCATAATAATACAGGCAATGATATGTATTGCAATGCTTAAGCCACTGCTTACAATTCTGTACATGCGATGACAATCCTTAGCTAATGAAATTTTCATAAGAACACCTTTTCCTGCAGTGTACTGACAGGCACACTTGGATACTCCCCCCCTCTCTTTCTCTGCCATTCCCAACAATCCCACATGCATGTCTCAAATAAACTGACCCCTCAAGCCACCTAACTTGTTTAAATTCAGGGTACTTTGTACATCGTGGGCAATTACAATGCAACTGGACTTCAGAATCACCGCACGTGTATTTGGCCCTTTTGGAACATAAATTATATTCAGTATAAATGTGCAACATGTACGTATTTATTCTGCCCCTTAAGACAAAAGGCACTAAATGTCCCCTATAAATGACGAGCAATTCTCTTTGGGCTTTGACGTTACTTATACCACAAACCGAGACACGATTGCTTCCTTTGTGTCATAAGAAAGGGCTTGGATATTTTGTTGAAACCAATGTGACAGAAATTCGACTTCAAGTGCGTCAGTTTTTGGCATATTTTTTTTGCGCACGTGAATTGAATGGACTTTCTTGTATTATATTATTTGCAACAACAAAAAATATGTTCATATTCTTAGCTCTTTCGGTAAAGTCACATTGAAGGGAAACAATAAAATAATAAAATATATATAAAACAATAAAAATTCTCACGACGTTTCGACCATAACACCAACGGTCATCATCAGGTGTGAAAACCAACGCCAAGAAACATTTGAAAGAAGTGGCGGTTTGCATTTATTTATTTTTAAACGGTGTTTGTATTTATTTATTTTTAAAAAACATTAGCACCACGGGCAGCGATTTGACAATTTGTTTAGAAGGACGAGTCCATCTATGTTCTGAAAAGAGGAGGGGGGAGACGAAAAATTAATGTATGCTGTCTGAAAGCCACCATAAGCATGAACAATCAATTAAGACCTGAAATGGTTTATCAAATCCTTCCAATGATTGCTAAGCCAGAATCTATCTTCTCGGTTGAAATTGTCTCTGTGCTTGTATATGTGGATAGCCTCATGAACGATTCTCTCATGGTAGCCAGATGGCTTACAAAGAACCTCTGTCTTGGAGAAGTCAATGTCATGTGAGCCTACTGAATTATAACAATGATCTGCCACGGCCGAGGTGTTGGTCCTACCGTGTTTAAGGTCTGCTTTGTGTTCACGAATGCGGTCCGAGACATGGCGTTTGGTTTCTTCAAAAGTAACTACTACCACAGAGGCAACTTAGTTTGTAGACACCAGGGTACTGTATGTCCGGAATCACATCTTTTACAGATGGAACCAAATCACGGATTTTATGCAATGTGTTGAAACGGACCTGGATCTTGTGTTTATTCAAGATTTTGGAGATCTTTTTTGCAATCCCCGCAATGTAGGGTAAAGTGATGGCTTTGAAAGGCTCCTCAAGAGGGTCCTTCTTCATGGTTTGAGTGATAGCTTTGCGGATTGTATAGTCGGAGTAACCATTAGCCTTAAAAGCTTGGTGTACGTGCTTGAGTTCACTGCCTATGTGTTCCTGGTCGGATATGCATTGGGCTCTATGGTACATGGCCGGCCTGCTCTAGACCAATTCTTCGACCACATCAATTCCATACACCCAGCCATCATATTTACCATGGAAGTCGAAAAAGATGGCAAGCTACCTTTTTTTGGATGTCCTAATAAAAAAGAGACCTGATGGTTCAATGAGCCACTCTGTCTACAGGAAAGCTACCCATACGGATGCTTATCTGAAACCGGATTCCCACCACCATCCATCACAGAAGAATTCTCTCATCAAGACTCAGGACCCCCCACCGGGATCTCGACTGCCGGGGGCTGCCTGAGAACCCTCATCACCGTTGCCCTCTTCGTCCGAGGACGTGCCGATGAGAGCCTTCCTCTTCGCGAACTTCGACATAGCCTATATCCCCCTCAAGGATTCGAAATGAAAAAAAGAAAATTCCTAACAACCCTACAAAATTAAAAAAAATATATTTAACACTCCTGACACCAAATATAGTGTACTAATTCACAGCCACTAGTAAGAGGAACTCTCTCTCTCTCATTTATTCCGGCCTTCACAGCCTTAGGGGATAACTGCATACCTAGTCGGGACAGCCAACATGCTTCCAGACCCACAGCTTGAAGAGGGCGAAGATCACGATGACAACGGTACGATGAGTTCCATTCCAGATCGCAGCAGCCCTGACTGTGAGTTGGAGCTTGCCTTTTTAGCCTGCCCAGCGTGGCCAGGCTCCGCCTTCGACCCCGCACCCCTCTGGATCCCCCAGAGGGCCCCGTGCCTTGCCCACAGGTCCACGTGGTAGAACGGGCTGCAACCCCTAATTCCATTGTCTACCAATCTCCCAGCGGCATGCGCTTCAGTGACTCATTCAATGTCACTACACACATATACAGACACAGACAATTTACACCGAGAAGATGGGTACAAACTGAGCAATCATTGTAAGGAAATTATTAACCAGTTTAATTCATAACTGGCTGTGATGTTTCCATCCTACCACCTTCCGATGTTAGTTATTTTCGGCTCTCTGATTTTACTTTAACAGGTTTAATTTGTCACACTAACACAACCACCTCAAGTGCCGACCTCGAGGTTGCTGCTCTGCGATCGTCCATTAACATGCTAATCTCACACATTAACATAGCCACCTCAGCACGCTCACCGTGGAGGCCGCTCAACGATCTTACATTAACATGCTAATTTTTACCTGTCAGACCTTCGGTGGAAAACCCACCACCGTCGCGGTCGCTGCCCACCACTTCCATGAACATTGGCTGCTGACATTTGGGCTACGCCCATTTCAAACCTTTATAAACAGTTTGCCTTTAGGAGCTAACCCCTTTTCCTGATGACAACCGCTTGTGTTGCGATCGAAACGTCGTAGTTTTTGTTATTTTCTTTGAACCTATCTATGTGACTTTACCGAAAGACCCAAAGAATATGAATTCCTGCAGTCACGAATGCTTTAAGTCAAGATGTGACTTCTTCAAGTTTGACATCTAGAATTTGCACCTCTTCATTTCAGTCAATCTGATTCCTGGGATGTATGATTCCTGTAGAGATCTGTCTAAAATCCTTCATTCATTTTAAGATTCTACCTCTGTCCTGAGTGATGCTTCCATCGGTCTCTCCACGGGATGCCATTTGTGAATTTACAAAAGGAATGAACTGCAGGACATGTTAGAAGAACGTGATGAAGAAGGCTGCAAAGTTGGGCTCAGAATAAATATGGGCAAAACAAGTGACATCTAAAAAGTTCACCAAACAATTGGAGACAGTGTTCAGAGGGACACAACTGGGAAATAGAGCAGAGTATGTGCACTGAAGGCAGTTATTGAAGGTGGACCAAAACAAAAATTATGAAATTTAGTGGTGGAAAAGAGCAGGTTGGAGTGCTTTTGGAAAGCTTCAAATTGAGAATAAAAGTAACATACCTATGTTCCTCAAGAGGACAGTTTAAAATAAATTATTACTACCTGCCATGACTTGTGGCTCAGAAACACAGTCAAAAATCTAAAATATGGAGTAAAAACTGAACAGTGTACGAAGAAGCATGGATATATGCATGTTTGCAATTGATTACATTAAGTGACAGAAAGACAAACACGTGGATTATAGAACACACGCAGGTTAACGATGTGATCCAACTGTTCACAAAAGTAAGTGGGCTTGAGCAGGACAGGTCACTAGAAGGGGGATGATCGATGATGATCAAGGATAATTATGTAGTGGCAGCCAAGGAGTGGAATGCATTCAAGATTACATTCACCAAGGAGATGGAGCATTGAAATCAGTTCCATTTCAGGAGTTGTATGGATTGTTACATTGCAAGATCTATGAAATATCTTTTGGAGGCTTTCATCCAGCAGCGGATTGATCATGGCTTCTGGTGAGGATGAATCGTGGTTTAAATTAAACAAAGCCTTAACTTATAACAAAGTTAACACTTTAACAAAACACAATCCATAAAAATAACGAATGAAGAAATATAAAACAGGGATTTCCCAGTGCATTCATTAAATACAATTTTTTTTGTTCCAAAGGCAGAGACAAATTATTTGGTGAAGTACATTTTAGATAATTCATCCATGGTGCCTGGGACATGTTGGCAATAGCCACCAATTACATCGATATTAATACATTTCCTAAGAAATGTAAGTTACTTTTCACTTCAAGGTTATTGCTGAAATTTATTTTAGTCTGGGATAAGCCTGTAGTCTCATTTTAATCAATAAAAAATGTGCTGATCCTTTGTTTGATTGTATTAGAGTTGGCTGTGTTTATTTATTTATTTAGTTTTCTATTTTGCAAAGAAGATGTGAAAAATAGATTATTGTTTTTACAAACAACAACATATAATTATATATAACCACTTTTATGACGAAGACCTAAAACTGCACGCTATTCTGTGAATCTTTCCAAAGCTCCACAGGTTGGGAACATTATACGTGGCAAAATGTCCTGTAACTCTAATTGCACACTTTGAATTGAAGGAGCCTGAACAGCTTTTCATATTCAATAGAGGCACACCAACGTTTTGGATGGCATAGGTACAGTATGTGAACCCATTGAAATGGTATGTTTGACAACCATCAAAACGACTGAGCTATTGCATTACTATGAATTTGTGCGACAGCATTCGAAGGCCATGAGTGGCATGCTACTCATCACCATCAGCCATGATCATTCCACTGCTAGATGAAGGCCTCCCCAAGCCGTCACCATCTCTCAATCTATCCAGCACCTGAGCTAATTTCATTGCTTCATCTCGGTGACGAATAATCTCTCAACCTTGCGCTACCACTTCATCATTAGTTAATACCACCGGTAATCATCCCAACTAGTGACGTGTCCTACCTAAGCTCAACTTAACTTGATGTCTGTAAATATCTCTAAATTGCATATGTTCTCTATTCCACATGGTTCCTCTTGCTGTCCACGTACCTGTCCATGCTCATTTGCACACGTTCTCAGAGTTCGTTCCACTTTCCATTGAATACTGTACTATATTGGTGGTAATCAGCAGATCTGAGTTCTACAACATAAGCTAGGCAGGATGTCTTGCGCAGACAAACAATACATGACATGGGAGAGCTGTAAAAAAAAAAGACTTCACTCCTCTTTGTGACAGAGGTTGTCCCTGCTTCGCCCATGCAGTGGTTTGGGGGTCGGAAGCATGAATTCACAAAGTGTCGCTTTGGACTTGAAGTCAATTTATTTCAGTCCCTCAAGCCTTCAGAGAGATTGGCTATCATAACTGTCAAGGAGCATAATGTCAAGTTTCAAACGCTACGCTAAGCTTACATACAGTACGTACTGTCTGTATACCGTTATGTTTACACGTGGACAACTCTTATCTACGCGTGCAACACATCAACTACGTATAAAACACATGCTAACAGCAACATTTGTGCATTGTTTTATTAATATAATACTAATATTATAATGTATGTATGTTTAACTTATTTAGCACCGTACGTAACCAACCGTGCCAATCAGAGGTGCGGGAATTTAGATTTTTTTTTTCAATTTGTAATGCGCACATTATTCGCTCACTTTTGTGGAAAGAGAATGACTCCGAGGCACGAGGAATAACAGACGAGCAGGAAGGCAGCGATGTGATGAGCTGGCACCAACAATTGCCCAAGCTCTATGGTCCTCTATATATTATGTTATTATCCACCAATTAACAAGTGCATATTGCAGTGACACTGGAGAGTTTGTCAAAAAGTGACTTCATTAACACTGCACTGTAATTCAATTGGACAATTGAGATAAAGTCATCTTGTATTACAATAATGCAAGGACAAACTTTAGTTTAACTGCTTAAAAATGTAGGGGTACAAACATGTCCTGTCTGTCGTAGCAACAGCTTTTCACGACAATAATTTTGAAATATGGCCCCACATGGGCACATACAAGTACATATACTGTACAGGGTGTTTTAAAAGATTGACCCAATTTCAAAGCAGTATATTTCACGATGGCAACATGTTACAATTACACAAAAAGTTACAAACCGTTTAAATGAGTTATCAAATTTAACTAATCATTTTATAAATGCTCTATGTGCCCTCCACCTGTTGTACGGACAACATCGAGACGAGAGTTGAATTCGTCCCAAACGCCTCTCAAAGTGTCTTCTTCCACTGAAGTCACCGCTGCCATGATTATTTTTTGAGGTCATCCATATTAGTCGCTAATGGTGGCACAAAAACACGGTCTTTGACGTATCCCCACAAGAAAAAGTCGCAGGGTGTGGTGATGTCTGGGGAACTTGGGGGCCAAGAGTGTAGCGCCAAGTATTGGGGTCCCGTGCGACCTATCCAACGTTGAGGCAGCGTTGTCTTGCGAATGACTGAGGCTAGGGGCTGTTTGTGCGCTGGGAGAGGCATCTAGCAGTAATGATTTTAAACTCTATGCCCCGCCCTCTCTATGCCCCGCCCTCTCTATGCCCCGCCCTTTCAAGTGGCGTCTTCTGGTCCAACACCAGTGGAGACTAGGCTCTAAGAAAAGCCGTCTCGGGTGTGGACCAATCAAATTCAAGGACAGTGCATATTATTATCAGAGTTGTCTCTTTTGTTTGCATTTTGACTGCTTGTGTTGTGGTTATTGCAAACATGATGCCTTGAATAAAGGTGTCAGTTTTTGTGCCAGTTAAAAAGGTAAAACCTATTACTATACCTGGTAAGAGTTTCATTCATGGGCGGTTCGTGGGTTGCAGAGATATAGCGATTTCAAATCGGGTCCATCTTTTTAAACACCCTCTATTGCATATCTGCACATGCATACATCCTCACGTGTGCATTTCAAGATTCGCACCATTTACGACGAACATTTAAACAACCATACGTGCCCTCTCAAGCATGCGCACGAGTACAGATTCACAAAGTAAAGCCCAAACGTGTGGACGATTGCAACATAAAATACAAATTGTACGAGTACACTCAAGGGGTACACTCACAATCATGCACTTGTGATTACTTATTTTTTACACATGGCCAGATGTACACTTCACAATCATCCAATGCCTTTACTTGAAGCACTGGTAAGCCATGACCGTTGTCTTCTCAGAAGACGCATCGCCAGGTATATATGCACACCTACAACAGAGATGAATAAGGTGCAGGATGTGCAGCATTTGTAAAGTATTTTCATAGAACAAAAAAATTATCATTTTTAAAACACGGCCACGAGTATTAATGACCACACAGCTAGCTCCCCATTGAAAATCATGACCACGGAGTGTTCAATGATGTTCTGCCGCCTCCTCCTCACCAATGAATGCTCTCTGCAGGATTTTTCTGGCCGCACACTTTGGCCAGTTACATTAAAAACCACTCCTGCGAGAGCCGAAATTCTATTTTGCCTTTCTACTCTGCCACCGCAATACCCTCTGCACGAAGCAAAGCGTCTCGCTTTCTTGCGCGGGCTGGTCGAGTCCCCGGGGCACCCATCCCTGCACGCGTAGTTCTCCGTGCCGCCTCAACAGATTGTTTTATCTTTCACACTCAGGAAACGTACACACGCATCAAGCTTCCCCCTCCCCCCAGTACAACTTCCCTCAGTCAACTCTCTCTCTCCAAGTTGCCTTCCAAATTGATTCATTCTGCTGCCGCTTGTGCCCGAACTAACGCTTGCCTCACCTCCGTTCCCTCTCATGGAGGTGTTTGTGCAAAGAGATTACTTACCAGCCGTGCCACACAACGGATGCTTCTTCGCACTTGTTGACCGAGACAGGTCCGTGGAGCCGTGTCTTCTGTACACTATCATACGAGAGAGAGAGAGTGCTCACATGTTTCACAAACCGTTCAGGAGCAGGGAAAGAACAGTCTTTGTCGAGTCATGTACCAACTGTTGGTGTTTTTCAAGCATTCTAACTATATAGACCAAAAAAAACACTCAATTATTTGCGTGGTCTCACTGCTGTTTAAGTATCAAATATATAATAATTTCCAGTCCTTTACCAATATACTGCTGGATGAAGGCCTCCCCATACTTTGCCAGCCATGAGGACTGTTTGAACATACTTCACCACTCTGGTTCATTGCGGGTTGGAAAAGGGGGGTGGAGTGCAGGTGCAGGACCGGTTGGAATATATCACTCGCCATCGATGTTCCCCACGGCTGGGAATAGAACTGGGCTGTCAACCCACTGCAGCGACTATGCCACCGTTCCAAACAAGTAAACAATTTTAAGTGTCTTACAGTATTACTGAACAAAGTGTGATTATTGGAGGAATGTGCCCTGAGTTAAGCGGAATTAGAAATTACATATACGGGAACAGACGCAAGAAGAAACTCCCATTTGGGCACAAATATGACACACGTAGATCAGCTCGAAACGTTTCAGATTCAAAAAGTTAAACATCTAAGATTGCAATAAATTGTAGTGCTCTACTTTCTTGTCACACATGAACGTCACTCAAAAATTGCAATTTAATATTTTCCTTCCAGACTTTCTTCACCACAGTTTTCCTAACGAGTTGCAATATTTACACCGACACAAATTATTGCAGGGTAGAAAACAATGTCTATTTATGTGTCGTCATTACTATTAGCTTGGTACGACTACATTGGGTGCCCAGGGATTAACTTAATTAGGGGATGATAATTGACAGCCACATGGTCATGGATGGAGGAGTGATTGTCTCGGTTGCACTCTTTATGTGAATCCCTATAGACTAATGAGTGTATGCATTTAACTGCAGGACTTCTCAAAATTAATACACATGAGCTTGAGGTCACATTTTAAGCAGGTTAAGCATACGGAAAAAGCTGACCTCTCTCCAGAGGAATGTATCGTAATTTGAACAGGCAGTTAAATTGAGATTTAAAAATAAAGTGATTTTGAATGGACTTTTCCATAAGTTCGTCCAAGTGAAAACCGCTTATATTTATCAGGGTGAGCTCATTAAAAATATCATGTCTTTTTGCTGTTCCTCTCAAGAGAAAAATAATCACCATATTTAGTTTATTTTTACTACATCAACATGCCTAAATATATACGTTTTCGATCACTAAGTAAAATAATTAGGCAACCTTTAATTGTTTTTTGTTTCTGGAATATATGGATTGGAATACAATAAAAAGAATAATGAAGTGGCAGTCAGAGAGGATGTGTCTACCAAGGAGATGGAGTGATGAAATCTGGTCATACGCAAGTGCAAGGTGTATTATTGCATCGCAACATTGTAAGAGGAGGTGGCTTGGGGAGACCTTCAACTAGCAGTGGACTGACCATGACTGATACATATGATATACATTGGAAGTTGCTGATAAACATTATTAGGGGTGCCACAGTGTGGAGATGTTAACTACCTCGCCTCATATGCAGGAGGTTGTTAGTTCAATCCCAACCCTAACGCCTGTATATTTTGAGTTTGAATGTTCTCCCCGTGGTCGTGTGGATTTTTCTCCGGGTCCACCGTTTTTTTCCATCCACATTTAGAAATATGCGCTTAAGAGTATGCAAGAGTATGCAATGAATTTCCTTATGATAAGCCACTTCGTTGAGCTATCATTTTCAGGTTGCTTCTCAAAAAAAAGCTGTATAGCTCAAATGAGCTTACCTGTTAAAATAATAAATAAAGAGTTCAATCGTCAACTTAACTACCATATACACGACATTTTTATTTGTATATGCACTTAAAAAATTGTGCAATAAAACAACCATAGCAGACAACCACGAAATGTGCAACTTCTGCACACGTGTACTCCTCTCACAGCTCGTGGTGGCGAGACACACGCGCGTCGGGTCTAGAAAGCTCCAACGGGTGCAGCGCTGTGCTCTTGGATATTTGTGCAATGTGCTAGAACAGCAACATTTCGAAAATAACGTTTTTTTTACTTCTCACAGTTGGACGAATGGGAACATTTATGTTGGGAAAAAAACAACAATATTCGGGGCGATTTATCGGAGACCAAAAAAAAAGCCCGTTTGTATGCATGAATAATGGAATGTGTTGACTGAAATTATTAGTTAGGCTCCTGGGGCCTGGAACACGGCAATAGCAGAAATATAATTTATCAAACTAAAAACCTCCACTCTGTTGTAACTCCTAATCGACCCCAGAAGTGCAATTTACGCTGAGAGGCCTTTTCCCATATCTGCAGCCTCAGTGTATATTTTTATTTTGGCTTGTACGAAATGAAATGCTCCTAAATTGTGCACGCGAGGGCCTTTGATACATCGGCTGGAAATAATGGGGAGGACTGAGCAGTTTTAATATCTTTGAAGGAAGTGTTAATCTCGAGAGCACATGTGCTTTGTATGTGCAGAGGATATTTGCTTTGAGTTCATGTTGCATGCCACTAGAGGTACAGGGGTCTGACATATTGGCTGCTGCCTGACAGCTCCGTCAGTTTATCGATGATGAATTAACTGCTCACGATCGGTATATTTGGCTAGACCTGATGTAGCCACGCAGTCTTCGAATTTTGGGTCATTGATAGTGACCATCAATTGTGAACTTTTATGCACGTTTTTAGATGGGTTTAATAATAATAAAAATAATTGAATGTCTTTGTCACTGCTGAATCAAAATCTCTGCCAGACAAGATCGTGAGGGTCACTTGACCCTACTTCACCACACTGCTTCATGTGGGTTGGTGAAAGGCAGGGTCCAGGACAAGTTCAAATATGAATTGTCAATTGTGTTAACCATGGCTATCAAACCGCAGTGCCACTGCTTCTCCCTTAGATAGATATCATACAGAGATTAAATATTACTGTCACAAAGCAGGACAGTGATTTTATTAAATATTTTGACCATACAGTGAATAAATTTTGATTTAAAGTTTTCGTGACTGCAGTAATTCATATTCTTAGCTCTTTCGGTAAAGTCACGTTGAAGGGAAACAATAAAATAATAAAATATATAGAAATATATTTTATTGTTTCCCTTCAACGAATAAAAACACGCAGTGAATAGTTTGTAAATAACCCTATGTTTGATCAATAGCCAATATACCTCATCTAAACTACGAAAGTAAACTATTTTTACTTCACAAGGTATAGCCCGATGAGCTATATATAGCTTTTTTTTTCCGAAGCGACCTGGCCACAAATAATAGTTCAACGAAGTGGCTTATTTATAGCAGCCAAAAACTCTCAACACACGTTTCTAAATGTGGAGGGAAAAACCGGAGAACCCGGAGAAAAATCCAAACGACCACAGGGAGAACATGCAAACTCCAACTTTCCAGGCATCAGGGTTGGGATCGAACCCACGAGTTCCTGCATACCAGGCAAGTAAGTTAACAACTCGCCACTGTGGCGCCCTCTCGTATTAAGGTCATGATCAGATCAAATTTCCGCTTCCTAACTGTCAGGCGATCCGCAGCTGTCTGGAGTGGATGCAGATGCACACGGCGCTGGCTCAGCCGACGACGAAGACTGCTCCCTGCTTAGAGCAACCACTTATTATCATCCGGCAAATTAGTGCTCACCAATTAGTACTCATTTTATTCATCCTGGAGGTAAAATGACGAATTCAGCTGCTAGTTTCATAATCTTAGCTAACCGAGCTGTTAAATATTTTTACTTAACAATTATTTCTGCAATAAACAGTATGCTGTATTCTGCACGTTTGTAATTAGGTATACCATCATCAGATTCTACCTTGCTTGCCTACTTACACACATGCTTGCAGGATAAAATTGGCACAATAATTGCCTGTTATTAATCCAGATTCGAGAACCCCAAAGAAAAGAACCACCCCCTGCAGCTGTGCGGTTTTCTGATGTACAATACCAACCACGGGATGATTATGCGTAAGTGAACTTCTGCAGCATTCCAGCGCATCAGGATTTGGTCTCGTGTTGCACGGACCATACATGTGGGATGGAGGTTTCTATGGTCTATCACTCAAAGGGTAAGTGATTCCTCCGAGTTACACATGTAAACACTAAATTACCAGCCATCGCTTACTTACTTCAAATTGCGTTAGCAAGCGAGCGAGCGAACGAGGGACATGCTGACTTGCCAAAAATCCGCTGTGTATAGACGCACCGTACGCATCAAAAGTATTTACCGGCAGCTGTCCCAGACACCCTCGAGATGTATCTTATGGGAAATTCTGCAGTGTCCATGAAGTTATCACCCATAATCATAATCGTACGCTTTGCATGGTATGCTAGCAATATTGGCAAGGTGTTCGTAAAATACTGAAATGGGTTTTTTTTCTTCACAGAGTTCCAATTAAGTATCCTTCAATAAAATGCATCCTTAAACAAAAAGAGCAAAATGTGGAATTTTCTACACATTTTTCTTCCAATGTGTAAATTTGAAAGAGATATCCATATGAAAACAGGTCCCTGCAGGGTGGGCTGGTAGGAACATTGGAATTTTGCGCAATTTTATTGTTACACCCCAACAGCACGAGATTTCACTTCGTTAAAGTATTGAAAGGGGACGGACGGACGGACAGACACGTTAATCTATTGCAGGCTGGTACACTCAGTTTACAACTTCGTTCCTACCAGTATGAGAATTCCAAAGACTGTTTAAAAAACACTACCATATGTCACATCATATTGTGCAGCATGACTTCCATTGTTTATTGCCACTTGCTGGGAGCTTTAGTTTTTGAAGAGGCTCGCGGAACGTGAAGCAATACGTTGGACGCCACGCTGAACAACACGTGGTACAACCAGAATACACGCCGGAGAACCACACAGCACAACTGCAAAAAAGTACGACAGTGTGTTAAACACTCCCATGTGTCAGAAAGTTAGCACTTGCTTTATAACGTTGAAAATACGTGACACCGTGTTGATGTGGAATCACGTTGCCAGGTTCCCCATGTTCAGAGAAAGTGTCAAAGCAGCCATGACACATAGTTCGCAAAAGACGATTCAAAGAGCTTCGATCGAGCTGAGCGTTGCTTATAGCGCAGTTTAAAACACGTATGTAGAGCATTTCAAGATACATACGAGTGCAGGCACTCGGAGAAGTGTACAATAAATACGGTAGTGAGTTCTGCATTTTAATACTTTACAAAAATAGAGGAAACACGATGTTTATCTAAAAGCGATTCATCATCACAGATGAAGCAATATTTCATCGCAGCGAGCCGACACTTCTCAAACGCAAAGTAATGGGGGCAAGGCAAGCTCCTCCTGTGCGAACTGATCAAGAGCGTGCTGGTCCAAAGTCTCCGTCTGAGCACGCAATGTGCACCAACAAAGTTATACCGTTCTGGCAAAACATCTCAACACGTGGCTCGAACCGTACGCCGTACAACAACTCGCAGAGGATGCCCAACTCGGCTCTCTCATCGATCCCTCCGTACTTCTCAGTGGTTGTTATAAAATAAATCTAAAAGCACCTCCTTCGAGACTCAAACATCGCACCTCCTGGCTTTTGACATTCTTCGAAGGACACCCGTTGAACCATCAACTGCATCGGAACATCAACAAGCCGATTCACGCGTCTCCTTCATATGTGAAACATGAAATACAAACCACAGTAGAGGCCGTGAAAATCAACCTTTAGACGCTAGTGTAGTCTGAGCTCATTCAATTTTAGGAATAGCAAAGCTACACAACATCTCTCCTGAAGCCCTCTTGTGGCTAGCAGGCCTCCAAATTGGTATTTAGTTCCTAAACATATTTCCATAAACAAGAAAACAATAGTGGCTGTTTGTTACATAGATGACATAGGCGAGTCTCGTGGCCAAAAAACTCAACAGACCTGGCATCCAAAGACCACTTCGTGCAGCGTTGTGTGAAAGATAAAACAAACCAAAATATCTAGACAACAGCCTTGTAAACAATCAAATCTAAGATAGTGGCGAACATTTCAGCTAGGAGATGAACGTACATAATACAACTCATACGATAATATTTTCGCAGTACCAAGTGTGTATGTTGATAGTTTTTATCGGCTGCTCTACTTGTTATTTAATTATAATTCTGTATTAATGCATAACACCTTCATGGCCACCATATAACATGTATCCTTCATTGGAATATTTACACTGCCTTACACTTAACGATGCATACTAAACCCACTTATGTAACCACAAACAATGTCATCTGTAATATTAATAAAAATGGATATTATTATTTTCATTATCTATTAGCTAAACAAAGTAAAGCGTATTGTGTTACAAGAATGGATGGAACAAGACAACAGCAGAGATTTCCGTTTTAATTTTTCCAACCATGATCATCTCCGTGTTAACGTTTTATTTCTCCACCAACCTATCTTTTGTTACACTACTGGTTTGCATATTTATTACAAATGACATCTCACGCATATTACACCAACTGATGACAAATAAAACGAGATGACTAATGTCCCTGCCCACGATGGGATCTACAAATAGTTTATAAATCTCAAACTAAAGGCAATTATTATTATTATTGAATATACAAACCAACAGGTAATGCGTGCATGGTTATCTTCCTGGATAAGTGATTATGGAGCTACTCCAAGGAGCTACTGTACTTGTAGCAACAAGTGGGCAGGCAATTACCGATCCGTCCAATAGTTGGGTGACCCAGCGAAGAACTCCAGTTCGCGAGGTGGCTGGGTGGCTCAAAGGTCATGGCACTGACCTCTAAGATCCTGCGGTCGAATCAGGGTTACAGGCGCATGGGATTAAACTCGATTGTCAACTGTGGAGTTGCGATTCTCAACCAGGTCACCAACAACTGTACACATGAAAAGCCACCATATTAAATTCGATTTTGCACTTCATTTGGTGAATTCCAGTCAGATCTTGAGAGTTACATGTACATATTTAAATATTATACAGCAATCGCACAGCAGAGTGCATGGGGATGCATGTTCTCTGACGTGTAAGGGATAAAGGTCCACTTCAAATATTTTTGGGAAGTCTGATGTGAGGATACTCTTCCACAGGCAAACTCTCTGACACACATACTGTACATGGTGCATGCGACGCTGTTAAATTGCTAGACAAATTATGTATTTACACTTTGGTTCTTTCGATAAAGTCACGTAGGTATAAAATAAAATAAATCCCGACGTTTCGGGAGCAACACAAGCGTCCGTCATCAGGTGGGAAAGCATGATCTGCTGCTGAGGCAGACTTTTAAAAGGTTTGAGAAAGGTTAGCGATTCGATCAGGTGAGCCTTCTTGTCTCGTAGTCTGTTAAAAAGCTCTAACAGATGTGTGGAAACCCTTCCCGTAGAGGCGGTTCAATCTTGATTTTATTTTATTTGTATTTTATACCTACAGTACGTGACTTTACTGAAAGAACCAAAGAGTATGGATTCCTGCAGTCACGAAAGCTTCAAATCAAAATTATGTCTTGTGACACGACCCCCAAATAGCACAATCGGAATAAATTGTGGAAGGAAAA
This sequence comes from Petromyzon marinus, assembly GCF_048934315.1. Taxonomy (NCBI): domain Eukaryota; kingdom Metazoa; phylum Chordata; class Hyperoartia; order Petromyzontiformes; family Petromyzontidae; genus Petromyzon; species Petromyzon marinus. Next base: position 12,400,855 of record NC_133671.1, read on the forward strand.
ACATTCTAAAATAGATCTCTAGTACTTTATTTACCAGGCAAAGACAGCAAGAACCAAACAGCAGGTGCAACCACAGAAGTAACAGACAGTGACTTGCAAAAGCAGCAGGAGCATTATGGAAATATATATTTTGGTACTTCAGAAAATCTTGTGTTTAGAAAGGCATGTCGTCAAACTATTTCCTTTATCCAGCCTTGAAAGTTAAAATAACATACAGGGGAGCCGCGGTGGCCAGATGTTAACTACCTTGCCTGGTATACAGGAGGTTCGATCTCGACCCTGACATCTGTATATTTAGAGTTTGTATATTTTTCCCTGTGGTCACGTGGGTTTTTCTCCGGGTCCTCCGGTTTTTGCTTAAATGTTTAGAAACATCCGTCTAGAGTATTTGGCCACTATAAAATTTAACATGATACGCCACTTCGTTCAGCTTTCATTTGTGGCCAGGTCCCTGTAATGGTAACTTTATTCTCACAAAAGACGATTTCTCACTGTCTGCTAATGGAGGCACTATATATCTTGTATTTCACCACCACAAACATGAATGAATAAGTCAACAAGAAATGCGAGTACGAAAACAGCAAAGAGGAGGCTGATGTTTTGTAATTCATAAATGTAGCCCTTGGGGCAGATAGATGAAACCACAACTCGTGATAGAGGCAGAATCCTAAAACTCGTGGAGAAAATGTATGCATATCTCTGTCGAAAGATAAATCCATATCCCCATAAATCAGACCATTTTTCATATGAAAAGGAGCAAGTACAAGAGGTCATGCTTGAAAAGTAACCAATGCCCTTCACAGTGTGAAAAATGGGAAAGCTCCTGCACGAGATTCAATAACCGTATACACTCAAAACGAGTGGACTTAATTACAGTATTTAATGTTCACAATATATAATACCTCAATGATGGCGTGTTCTTTCAATCTATCTTCTGTTCAAAAAGAGGAGACAAAATAAAACCCATTCGCCTCCTATCACACGTATGTCAATTGTGCATGACGATTATTGGGGACAGAATAATGGATATTTTATAGGTCAACCAACCACATGAGCAAGGCAGATTTAGAAAATACTCTTTCTCGGCCGTGAACCACACAATAAATCGTATTTTGCAAAAGACGAATTAATATCAAACACCATTATGCCTAGCGGTTGTAGACTATTTGAAAACATTTGACACATTGCAGATTGATGCAGTAATCGAAGCCCTCATAAATCAATTCCTAAATAAAAATGGTAATACTACAAACGATTAAAGAAAAACTTTACATGGATGTTCATATTCTTTGGGTCTTTCTACGTGGCTTTACCGAAAGACCCAAAGAATATGAATTATTGCAGTCACGAAAGCTTTAAGTCAAGATTTACATGGATACAAAAGTTACATTGAAATATATATAAATAAATGTGCACCTAACATTTCAAAAGAGGAGTCGGGCAAACAGACATACTCTCACCAACGTTAATCACAGTGACATGATAAGATGTTTTTTTACTAAACTTTGAATTGGAGAAACATAACCAAGAATGTACGTGGTGGACATATTAACACTTTCTGAAAAATATTAGTCATATTCAAGATGTGAAGTTGGTGCTAAAAACTAAGAGAATACAAAATTCTCCAAACAAACCAATTCAAGCTGAAGGAGCACTCATTGGATACTAACGCCAGCATTGAACCAGGGTAGCTGGTGAGAAAAGCATGGTGATCCCTTTCACCTCTAGATCAGGCTCCGCATATTGCTAGGTTCACGTAAATCGATCTTGCCAACTTGCTAGAGGTCCTGTGCTATCATTTATTTTTAATTGCTTGCATTTACATTTTTACTATGTCAAGGTCCAATTTAAATTTATCTTCAAAGCATTTAAATATGAATGTTGACATTCTGCAATGTAGACAAAAATTACTTGTCGATAGCAGGTAAAATATGGCTCGTTTATTCCATTATACATCACTATACAGAAGGAGTGTCACTTGGTAATGATCTTCAATTAAGTTAGAGAATCAAATGACTTTGGATAAATAGGTTGTGTGCTTAGATCACAGTTTCATTCTGTATACATTAAAATCCAACTGATTGGAATAGTTGGTCCTATGACTTAAGTATTGTTTTTCTCTTTGCTTTTTCTAGAACTTGATCATAATTTTGCTCTTTGTATCATGTTAAGAGATGAGGAATCCATTCAAAACTCTCAGAGATCAGTGGATTCCCTTGTGTTAGAGAATGGTCCGAGCAAGCATATATCCCAGAACGAATTCTGAGGATTACCTCCAAGTGACCTCTTATCCAAAATAGGGGGCAGAACATTCCCACTTGTCCTGTTAAAGATTAATGTTGATTACATGAGTCAAAGCGATATTTGAAATTCTCAGCGCTGGAATGTATCAAAAGTAGAAAACAAAGTGTAATGTTATAGAATTCTTGTGCGGGTTAAGACCATCAGCTTGCTAAACTTGAGAACCGCATTTAATCCCCATTTAATAACTGGCAAGCTGCCTCGTTTGAATCCCAGATATCAGTAGTGCCAGCTCAGCAATCGGACCTCCCAGCCACCCGGTGACCTTCAGTTGTCTTTTTAATAAAATATACCTCTCGAATTTTCATAGCTCTGTATGCTAGTCACTCTTCATTCTGACCAAATAAAGATAGAGTATGTACATTAAAATACTGTTTTCGAAGTTATTGATTTTTATCGCATGTATTCTATCATATTTTAAATAATATAACATATTTTGCATCCACTGTATATATTTGCAGCTGTGTAATACATGCTTTATGTTGAAGTAAATAGATGTGCATATCATTGGCAAAGGGAAGGCCACGTTTTGTACTGTACATAAGTATTTTAAATATATTCATTACGTTTATAGTATAAGCATTATATCTCTTAAAAATGTAATGCACATTTAACATACGATTAACATTTGCACCTCAACATTAGGGATTGCTCGACTTAAAACTAAGTATGGATATATTCATGAATTTGAAAGATCTAAAAAAATATCTGGCATCGCATTACACAAATCTATACCACACATGCGCATTTGAGGCCCGATTGACATATTGGTGAATGTTCATTTTTAGTGCCAATGCCTGTGTTAGCGACAATGAACAAAATCACCAAACCGATGTGTTTCACTATTTCTGCAAGATGGAAACCTGGCCCATCGTGTTAGGACATTAGCCCATTATTAAGATACCGTAAATACCAGATTGGAAGCTTTCGTGACTGCAGGAATTACTCTTTGGTTCTTTTGGTAAAGTCACGTAGAAAAAAATAAATTTAATGATAATGGAATACGACGTTTCGATTGCAACACAAGCAACCATCATCAGGTACAAATGAATGATAAAACAAACAAAGTAAACTTGGCAATATAATGCAACACAACACAGAGAGTCGGCCAACACAACAGTCAACACCCCTACCTGGTATTTGATTGCTGGGTGAATGGAATTGACCATGGAGGTAGAAAAGAATGGCATGCTACCCTTCTTGGATGTTTTAATCAAAAGGAGACCAGATGGCTGAATGAGCCACCATCTATCCCAGAAGAATTCCCTCATCAAAACGCTACACCATAGAGCTCAATGTATCTCCGACCATGAACACCTGACCAGTGAACTCAAACACGTACACCAGGCTCTCAAGGCGAATGGATATTCTGACTACACAATCCGCAAAGCCATCAACCGAACCGTGAGGAAGGATCCATCTGAAGATCCAATCAAAACCGTCACCTTACCTTACATAGCAGGGATAACCAAAAATATTTCCAAAATCTTGAAGAAACACAAGATCCAGGTCCGATTTAACACAGTACACAAAATTCGTGACCTGATCCCATCTGTGAAGGACAAGATTCTTTACATGCAATATCCCGGCGTCTACAAACTAAGCTGTTCCTCCTGCAGCAGTTACATTAGGAAAACCAAACAACGTCTCGGACCGTGTTCGGGAACACAAGGCAGATCTGAAACACGGTAGGACCAATACATCAGCTGTAGCTGACCATTTCTTGAATGTGGCTGGCTCACATGAAATTGATTTCTCTAAGACGATGGTACTTTGCAAGCCGACTGGCTATCAACAAAGATTCGTTCACGAAGCCATCCATATATACAGACACGAACACAATTTCAACCGAGACGATGGTTTTAAACTCAGCAATCATTGGGAAGGTGCTATCAACCACTTTGGGTCATGATTTGAATGTGTTTCCTTGTCAACCTCTACCATCAGCAGTGTGGATGGGCGTAGCGAGGTGCAATTTCCCCCCTCCCATCTCTACCCCTCCCCCTATCTCTGCTCCACCCCCTCTCTCTACCCCTGTCTCTCGCGCAGCCCTTTCACTCGCCCCCTCACTCTGGAGCCCTTATAAGCAGCTTCATTTGGAAGCTTGCTCCCCTCTTTTCTCTCCAAGACCGCTTGTGTTGCGATCGAAACGTCGTGGGTTTTTTTTTTGCTTTTAACTTAGATTTTTGTTTTCTATCGACTTTACCTGAAAGAACCAAGAATATTCATTTGTAAATGTGTGTGTGTGATAGAGAGAATTCGTGCAACGCATGTGTGCAGCGGTGGTGCAATGGCTGGAACAATGCGCTCCAGCCAACTCAACCAAAAATGGGTAGTTGGTGCAGTGTGTAAACATCAGGGAAACAAAGGCAGTCAGGCGTGGTGCTGATCACATGACCTCCTCATGCTTCGGTAATTATCATCATCAGCCACGATTGTTCCACTGCTGGATGAAGGCCTCCCTATCGTCACCATCTCTCATGGTCTAGCGATATAATAATACACTGAGTACAGTGAGAGAAAAAAGTATTTGATCCCCTGCTGATTTTGTACGTTTGCCCACTTACGAAGAAATGATCAGTCTATAATTGTAATGGTAGGTTTATTTAAACAATGAGAGACAGAATAACAACAACAAAATCCAGAAAAACGCATGTCAAAATTTTTATAAATTAGTTTGCATTTTAATGAGGGACTAAGTATTTGATCCCTCTGCAAAACATGACTTAGTACTTGGTGGCAAAACCCTTGTTGGCAATCACAGAGGTCAGACGTTTCTTGTAGTTGGCCACCAGGTTTGCCCACATCTCAGGAGGGATTTTGTACCACTCCTCTTTGCAGATCTTCTCCAAGTCATTAAGGTTTTGAGGCTGATGTTTGGCAACTCGAACCTTCAGTTCCCTCCACAGATTTTCTATGGGATTAAGGTCTGGAGACTGGCTAGGCCACTCCAGGACCTTAATGTGCTTCTTCTTGAGCCACTCCTTTGTTGCCTTGGCCGTGTGTTTTGGGTCATTGTAATGCTGGAATACCCATCCACGACCCATTTTCAATGCCCTGGCCGAGGGAAGGAGGTTCTTACCCAGAATTTGACGGTACATGGCCCCGTCCATCGTCCCTTTGATGCGGTGAAGTTGTCCTGTCCCCTTAGCAGAAAAACACCCCCAAAGCATAATGCTTCCACCTCCATGTTTGACGGTGGGGATGGCGTTCTTGGGGTCATAGGCAGCATTCCTCCTCCTCCAAACACGGCGAGTTGAGTTGATGCCAAAGAGCTCCATTTGGTCTCATCTGTCCACAACACTTTCACCCAGTTGTCTTCTGAATCATTCAGATATTCATTGGAAAACTTCAGACGGGCATGTATATGTGCTTTCTTGAGCAGGGGAGTCTTGCGGGCGCTGCAAGATTTCAGTCCTTCACGGCGTAGTGTGTTACCAATTGTTTTCTTAGTGACTATGGTCCCAGTTGCCTTGAGATCATTGACAAGATCCTCCCGTGTAGTTCTGGGCTGATTCCTCACCGTTCTCATGATCATTGCAACTCCACGAGGTGAGATCTTGCATGGAGCCCCAGGCCGAGGGAGATTGACAGTTCTTTTGTGTTTCTTCCATTTGCGAATAATCGCACCAACTGTTGTCACCTTCTCGCCAAGCTGCTTGTCAATGGTCTTGTAGCCCATTCCAGCCTTGTGTAGGTTTACAATCTTGTCCCTGACATCCTTGGAGAGCTCTTAGGTCTTTGCCATGGTGGAGAGTTTGGAATCTGATCGATTGATTGCTTCTGTGGACAGGTGTCTTTTATACAGGTAACAAGCTGAGATTAGGAGCACTCCCTTTTAGAGTGTGCTCATAATCTGAGCTCGTTACCTGTATGAAAGACACCTGGGAGCCAGAAATCTTTCCGATTGAGAGGGGGTCAAATACTTATTTCCATCATGAAAATGCAAATCAAGTTATAAAAATTTTGACATGAGTTTTTCTGGATGTTATTGTTGTTATTCTGTCTCTCACTGTTCAAATAAACCTATCATTAAAATTATAGACTGATCATTTCTTTGTCAGTGGGCAAACGTACAAAATCAGCAGGGGATCAAATACTTTTTCCCTGACTGTATTTGCGCACAAGCTCATTTCCTTGATCCAGATCCACAAAGGACATGCTATGCGGTGTTCTCTCCCTTGGCTGCCATGCCATTGTTAGTTTTGCCTACTGCCCAGTCCCACTTTTCTTGACAGTCAAAATTTGATATCGAATGTATGGAGTCTCTGTAATCCAGGTGCTCTTATCTCTGTCACGAATGTATTCCAAACAAAGACCTATCTGTGCTTCTTTGAACAAGCTCAGCATTTGCTCTGTTGCCTTTTTCGATGTCCATGTAACAGCAAGTAATGTGCACAGATTAAAAGTTCTAGGTTAGGCACATTGCTCTTGCTGTTTATCACCAAATTTGTCTTCTAAAAACACTTCAACCTGCTCTCGTCCACCTCTTTATGTCATCATTTCGATCAAAATCCACCCTCGATAACTGTCATAAGTGTACATCTGTCTTATTCACCGGTTTTTTTTCGGATGTGTCCCTCCAGACTATATCAACAATGTTGATAAAAAACTTGGTTGCATGTGACCTTGCAGCATTATTTATAAAGCTTTTATAAAATTCCCTGTAGTTAATTTATGTGTTATAATGACTATGTCATCAGCAAAATCTGGGCTCTTCATGTTTCCTCCATGTACACATACAGTATATGCATATCTTATGATGTCATTGTGAATAACTTTGCCGAAAGAATATCATCCTCCCACTCCATTATGTATGTTGGTAATGTATTCGTGTAATATCCATTTTTTTGTAAATGGTTATTATTTATTAAATATTTGTTTTTATTTGGGCATAGATTTGTGAGAGAATTGGATGACTGCATCAATTTCCACTGAGTCAAATGCCTTTTCATAGTCTACAAAGGCTACCCAAAATGGTAATTGAAATTCATATTTATTTTCCCACATCGGCAATATAGGCTATAAAGAGGGTATGTCTGTACATACTAAGCAACGGTTAGTTATTTTAATGTATTTATTCAGTGAGAGCCCTGATTGTATAAAAAATTGTTAAAATGGAATGGACAGCAACTTGTGCAAGGAATGTCAAAATTAATAATAAGTCAAAGTAGTGTATTACCGAAGAATGATTTTGTTTTAAAGATAAATTATACTATCTGAAGTAGAGTCATGTAAGGCACACTTTAATATGTTTTTAAACAATCATGATCGAGAAAATGTGTTAAAATAACGAGGGAGAGTTCGTGGCATCATTCTGTAACTGGAAGCAAATACATAATCAACGCATTCACCAATAACACCGTCGCATTAAAAGGAAACATATAATAGGCAACGTTTTGGGCAATGGCCCTTCTTCATCACAACTCATATTGCGTGTTGGCAACGCTGCATTACCAAATAATTTGTCAGTGGAAGCATGCTCTATATTAACATTCATCCCTTATGGTGTTGCATAACACTATAATATAAGTTTGTGGTCTATTAAACTAAATAAATGTGGTGTGTATGCAAACAATTCATTGCAATTAGTAATGGACTAATTATTGAAATATAGTATTACAAAAACTACTAACAATCTTGGATCTTTGTGGAAATACAACTACGTCACAGGTAAAACAAGATTCATCATCATCATCAGCCATAACAAATCCACTACTAGATGAAGGCCTCCCCAACCTGCTACCACTTTCCACAATCCTGCGATGCAACAATCCAACAACTGCACACGAATTGATCTCATGTCCGCACTCCATTGCTGTTCTCAACCGTCGTCCCTCCTCCCCTCTAACTACATGTCCTGCCCAATCCCACTTGGATGACATAATTAATATGATTATGTTCTATAATCCATGCGTTCATCCATTTATTTCAATGTCATTACAAGCATGCTTCTTTTCAGTTTTTGTTCAGTATTTTTCGTGAATTACCACGTTCTGAACCATACATTACAGTCGACAGTACGGACTGATTAGAAACGTCCTTCTTGAGGCACATTGGTATATTGCTTTTCATTATCAATTTCAGCTTTTCAAAAGAACTCCACCTTTTCCTATGTCGTAATAGGCTGAGCAACCAGAGGGTTCTACCAGGATAAGCAATGCCTAAACAACAGACGGGTGACCATTAAAACATGTCTATTCACATCTCAGTGCTGTGTAAATATTTAATGAGTGACACATGCTCTTAGTCAAGGCCAGTCACTGGCGAAGGGCCATAGAAGAGGTGGGGGATGGGGCAAGAGCGGCAAGAGACAGGAAGTCAAACTCAAGTAAGACCAGTTCGAAACCACTGGGCCCCAGAGGTCGCTGAGTGGTTCAGGGGTCACAGCACTAAACCGGGCCCGATGAGACCCTGAGCTCAGTCACAGTTTTAGGATGCGACGGTGGCGAGATTATAACTTGCCTCACCTGGTATGGAGGAGGTTGTGGGTTCCATCCCCACCCTGATGCCTGTATATCTCGAGTTTCCACGTACTCCCTGTGGTCGTGTAGATGTTTTCCCGGGTCCCCCGGTTTTCCCTCCACATTTAGAAACGTGTGTTCATAGTATTTGGCTGCTATACATTTCCACATAATAAGCCACTTCATTGAGCTATCATTTGTGACCAGGTCGCTTATGAAAAAGAGCGAACTCAGTGGGCCTTACCTGATAAAATTAAAAATAGTTTTTAATAGTTTTGTTTTATATCACTGGTGACGAAACTGGATTTTAAAGTGTAGCAAGTTGACGGTGTCGGCCCAATCAACAATGACCAGTCACCAATGTGAACAACAACACATTATAATATTTTTTTAACTGAATTTAACTCAATTCCTGTCTTGAGAATAAGAATAAAATGTTGGACTACCGTGTGCCGAACAGTTCTCTCTTAACAGGGCTCGTGGGAAAGTGTACCCCAATTGAGTATTTAGTGGAGGAGTGTAAGTACCTCGGGGTCTGTTTCACGAGTGATGGTAAGTGAGAGTGGGAGATCGGCCGGCGAATCGGTGTGGTGTCCACAGTGCTGCAGGCGCTGTATCGTTCCGTGGTACTGAAGCGGGAGCCGAGTTCTCAAACAAAGCTCTCGGTTTGCAGGTCGATCTACATTCCCACCCTCACCTATGGTCATGAGCTTTGGGTAATGACTGAAAAGATTAGATCGCGGGTAAAAAGGACCGAAATGAGGATTCTCCACAGGGTTGCCGGGCTTACTCTCCGTGATCGGTTGAGGAGCTCGGTAATCCGGATGAGGTGGTTCGGGCATCTTGTAAGGATGCCCCCCTGATAGACTCCCCCTGGAACTCTACCGGGCACATCCCACTGGGCGAAGACCCCAGGACTGGTCCAGGACATGCTGGTGGGTCTATGTCGCTCAGCTGGCATACTGAAGAGGATGCCGCCACGACCCTCACTAGGAAAAGTTTACTGAGAAACGAACGAACGAACGAAAGGATCACTTTCAGGAATATCAAAAGTAGTTGTATGAAATATCGTTCCACGTGGAGTTGCACTGATCTATGAGAGTTTGGAATTAAAACTGTCTCATGGTATAATGCTGAAAGCACAATTGTAATAAAATTTGGAAAAAGCAAAAACAATTATATGCAGAGGGGTGAGGGATTGAAATAATGACAGGAAAGCAATGTTATAGCGATGCCTTGTCGGAGATGCCTCTGGCACTCATTAATAGTCATGATGTTGCAAGCGTGATGTGAATATTGATCGGATGAGAATTATATGAAGTGTGTATCCTCAGAACAAGAATATTCAAACTGCATACACCAATTTGATGAAGACTACAAGCAAAAATGATTAAAATCGATGAGCAAAGAGTCCCGCTTCCAGCTTAATCAGCTGCCTTGTTACAGTCTAAGGTTGTACGTCTGCCACGAGAAAGACGAGGCACGTCGAAATGCATGTCTGGTTTCCTCATTATGTGGCCGTATTGCAGTGTGGCGTGCTCAGCTGTATACACTAAGCATGAGAATCTTCTGAATATGGGATATCGTCATCCAGGCTTAGGGACACTATGGTGATTATGTGAATATTATATTCTGAAAATGCCCATTACTTTCATCATAATAGCCTACCTTGGCCATATCGAGTCCTATTGATGGTATACGGTACTATAATTTAGAATATAGCACAAGAGGCCTCATTGGCATTCATGAATTAGCACCATCATAATACCCTCAATGTAATGAGTATTGTCAATGTATGTAACATGCATGCGCACATCGTGAAATTCCATATGCACGATGAAATTCAAGTAAATGTCCAGGGGTGGCGTGAGAAAAAGGGGTCAATGACGATCAGAGTATCCCATCAAAATAGTGAGATGTCCAAGAGCTAATTCCCAATATTAGGGTGACCAATTCATAACAAATGGTGTGCATGCATTTGTTAGGAATGATTAAGAATTACATTTTGCCTAGGGTTCTCATATCTCTATCATCTCTTCCTACGTCTTCCAACGATTCAGGACCTTCTACTTATGTAACTTCTGCCACTCCCTCACCACAGCTGCCCCTGCCACTCTTGTCCATGAATTCTTCATCACATGTCAACTAGATGAATTCAATGCTCTCCCTTACGGCTCCTCCAAATCCATCCCGACGAACTTCACATGATCCAAAATGCGGTTGGCAGACTCTTTAACCACACCTTTAAATGTGGCCAGATCACCCCCGTACTCTAAACCCTCCACTGGCTCCAAATCTAATTCTAGATAAACTGTAACACTGCCCTTACTCTCTTAAAGATCCTCCATGGACCTGGCCCTGTCTACCTCTTGCTTTTCATCACACTCTGCTCTCTCCTCACGTCATCATTGCTCGGGCAACCATGGATTTTCGTTGAAGCCCCCAGGATATCTTTGCTCAGAGGGAATTCACTCCTTCTCATCTGCTGCCCCAGTAGTTTTGAACTCTGTTCCCACCAGCGATCCAAGTTCTTGACTCATTCAAATCCAGGCTCAAGACATTCCTTCTAACTTGAAGGAAGCTTGTGTTTCCTCCGAAACGTCGTAATATAATTTAGTTGTTTTCATTTTTGTTTTAGTTATTTTTTTTTACCTACGTGACTTTACCGAAAGAACCAAAGAGTATCAAGACATTACTCTTCTTCCCTGCCTACAACTGATTGTCTCGTCTCTTTAAAATAAATATCCAAAGTCTGTCCACACCTCCTTGTTCCCCTTGATGAACATTCCCCAAATGTTTTTACAGCATCTTGATGCAGTTTCATTCAAATTCTGAATTAATCCAAATTGTATTGTATAATTTGTGTTGGGTTCATATTCAAATTATTATAATCGAATCAGGGGGGACTGCAAGGTATGCATGCGATGCTTGGATTGGATATAAAGCACTTTACTTGAGATTCCTGATCAGTGTGTCAATCTTCAGCTTTTCACGGAGGCCCGTTGTTTTTAATTTACAACTTTTATTTCTTTAAACCAGTTCCAATTGAAGTAATATTTTCATGCCAGGTGTCTCGCAGTGCATTCTCGGAATGTAATCATTCTATCTGCTTCCACTGCCCGGTGGCTCCCTGTGATGTTCAGCGACTCGCTGAGAGCTCTGAGTTGTCTCATTGTGCACAGCACAACATTTGGTTTCAGATCATGCACAAAGGCTTTCCGAAAAAAAAGGATGAGAGTCAATTTGCACAGCTCAGAATATAGCAGAAAGAGGAAACGAATGGAGAATAACCTTTATAGCTATGAGTAGAGGCGGATAACCTCGAGTGAGTGGAGCCAAAAGTAGGCAGGACCTACCATCAGTCAATTTTGCTCTACTGAAGCTATCCAAACAAACCGTCACGTCATCGTTTTCCACATTGGTCTCAAGCAACTGTGGTCTTAGAAATATGTGCACATTCATTCCATTTGCGAATTTTCAAGTTCTGAGTTTAACAATATGAATGCATAGTATCGAAATATCTAAGCCACCTTAACACGCAGAACAGGACAAACATATACTGTGCACACAGTGGTGCATACACATATGAAGTGTTGGTTACACACAAATCATTAAAACTCAACATATTCCTCAAGTATACTGCTGAGACACAAAACTAAATTTAAGAAGAAAAAGTTTTTGCCAAAGCCCTTCTTCATAACAGAGGTAACACGCCTTTTGGCGTCCTCTGGTCTAACACCGTTTGAGACGAGGCTAAAAAGAAAGCTGTCTCGGGTGTGGACCAATCAGTTTCAAGGACAATGCATATATTGTCAGAGTATGTTTTTTGTTTGCATTCTGACCACAAGCATTGTGGTTAATGCAGACATGATTCCTTGTAAAGTTTGGTGTTTTAACATCTTAACACCTGTTTTGTTGCCATAAAAAAGGGGAAACCCCTCATTATCAGATGTAACATTATTTGGTCATTATAAATGTTGATATCTACCTGTAGTCTCTAAAATAGCAGACAGGCATCGATGCAATGAGTCATCATGGTTCGTGGTTGCAATTTGATTTTTTTATCTAAGTATTTTGCCTAATTTTTCTTTATCATTGTTATTATAGTTTTTTGTCACATTACCAGTATTGTTCACTCCATTAGTCGAATTTTAAACGTACAATGTGTGTGTGAATCTTATTGTTTCGTATATGCACGATATATAAAGGACAGAAACATCCTTAAATGAGCACAAACTCATCAGCTGTTAGAAACTAAGCAATGTTCGAACTTGGATAATGGTTGGATGGGTGACCACCATACACAAAATCACGTGTTGAACACTGCTGTGGGGCTATGATTAGTGATATCGCTGCTGATAAATGCTACGGATGACCACATTAATAATAAGAATGAGTGATATGTATGACGACGATTATAATGGATTATGATCGAGTACGATGGTTACCGACCATGATAACAAATGGCGACTCCGACAACTCTGATAAATGACGACGAAAGTGATGATTTATGCAATCATGGTCACATCGCTACCTTCGTCACCACGCACATCATCGCCATCCCCATCCCCAGCCGCTTGCGCCAATCACAAACACGGCCGCCTACGTGCGAAAGGTGGCTTGCACATCACCACCCGAGTTCACATGGAATGGCAAAAGCAAGTGCTGATGGATATCAAGAGCGAGCTGGCCGAGTACCACGGTTAACGTCTGGAGGCAGCTCTGTCTGATTCTGCTTACATCACCCTTCTCCAAGAGAAGTGCGTGTCAATGCAGCATAAATTAATTAATCGATACATCTGTTTATTGATTAATTAATGTATTACTTGTGGCACAAGTTGGTATTGCTCTTGGTGAGCTTGCAAATATATGTAATTAAATATTGGCAAATTAAATTATGGTCTTAGAAAAATCTATACATTTGTAAAATTATAAATGTCAATAGTTCTGAGTATAAAAGTACAACTTTAAATACTTAAGCATCTGAGTACACTGTAGAGGCCATGCATATACTGTATATGTAATCAGCACATGCAAACAAAGTAAATCATAAAACATATCAAAACTAAACACTAGCCAGACTGATCGAACAATGGCATGACACGTCGCACAAGCCATCTTGTGACCCCATGCAGATGCTACATTGTTCTGTGACAATGCTTGAGCTAACAACATCTCTAATAGGAGAGTGACAATATGAATGGAGATAGAAGGGCAAAGGGGTGTGAGAAATTAAGCAAAGTGTTCTATGATGTATGACTTGTGACCAACTTACTCAGAATTCACACAATCTCACAAGATTTCAGAAGCTCTGCAGGGTTGAGCCTGGATAGTGCTCGTGTAGTGGAGTAGAAAATACACATGGGTAAATTGGCAATATACAGTACATACAAACAGTGCGGGTCATGTAAGGTCGGGCAGGTGATGAAGTCACGGGTGGCGTAAACAAGCCAAAGTAATTGAGGGAGTCAAGGGACGAGGGCTGTGATTGGTCGAGAGGCTGTTAGCGATTAAGTGGTGGCGTCACGGAGTCTGGGCCGTTGGACAGGTGCGGAGCTGGCGGGAAAATGCCGGCGAGGCACTTGGCAATTAATTCAGGCTGATTGGAAAGGGGATAAAAACGCTAGGTGATTTGGACGAGGGGGAGTTGGCGAGAAGTAGAGACAGCAGCGGGTAGAGAGAGATGCGAAGAGTGGAAGCCCGGCAAGTGTTAGTGGGAAATAGATTGAGAGCCGAACCCAGAGGACAAGAAATAGCGATAGCGAGAGTTAGCGTGAGCAGAGTGGAGATTACGGTATAGGTAGGTACAGGGAGAGTTGGCGATAGACAAGTCACTGTGTGTGAAGAGATAGACAAATCACTATGTGTGAAGAGATAGACAGAGTCACTGCGTGTGAAGAGATAGACAGAGTCACTGCGTGTGAAGAGATAGACAGAGTCACTGCGTGTGAAGAGATAGACAGAGTCACTGCGTGTGAAGAGATAGACAGAGTCACTGCGTGTGAAGAGATGACAGAGTCACTGCATGTGAAGAGATGACAGAGTCACTGTGTGTGAAGAGATAGACGAGTCACTGTGTGTGAAGAGATAGAGATAGAACCACTGTGTGTGCGGTGAGAGAAGAAGAGACTGTGTGTGGAGACAAGGAGTATGAGCGGACGGTGCTGAGAGGAATTCGAGTGTTCGAGTTGGCGGATCGCGGAGAGGAGAAATGATAGTGTGTGTGTGTGAAATTATATAGTGTGTGTGTGTAATGATATATATAGTATGTGTGTGTGTGCGGAACGATGGAAATAACAGTAACGGTGGAAGAAAGGCAATTGTCGTCCGAGTGAATCCAAGGCACTACACTCGGATGGGTGACTACCATGCACACCAAATTGTCATAGTTGGCTGTGGGTATACGCTGTGGGCAGCAGAAGGCAGTGCAGCATAATGCATCGTTGTAGTGTACTTTCTATGCTCTGATGCCTGTTGCTCCCTGCCTTCATCAACCCGCACCAACAAGGGTAGTGAAATATGGTCTATTAAACCCGAAGACCTACAGTACAGGGCATAGGGAGGCGGTCATCCAGCAGGGGAATGACAAAGGGGCTGTATTGTACATGTTATTAGGTTTGCAGAGAGTTAAGGTAGAGAACGAATGTCTTGAGTCTGGACTTAAATGGCAGCAGGAGAGAAGATATCTGAAAGATTAATTCAGGTAGACCAAGACTACTGGAGTAGACCTTCTGGTTGTGACATTTTGATTGTGGCGCCAATTGAGCTACAAGTAAGCAATATTCAGGGTGATCTATTTATAGATACCCCACTAAATAACGTAGATAAATTATAGAGAAAACACCGTTTATATATTATATATACATATGCGCTTTTACATTTCTCCCACCAATATCAATACACTCTCCTTTGTAAGTTACGTTGTCAAAATATTCAATCCTAAACCTTTTCTTAGCACGTTTGGCTATGTACGGTTCGAAATAAGTTCTACATACATGCAGACAGAAATCAGTGGGGGGGTCTGTGAACGAATCACTCTCTATAACACACAGCATCCCTTTTCAGGAATGACTAAAAAACAATACATTACATTTAAACATAAAAATATGTTTCAGGGTTCCATCTTGCTAAGAACATGTTGTAAAGAGGGGATATTTAGAAATCCTCAATGGGATCCCTTTAAAATCACCAACATCATCTATAACAATAATGGTATCGCAAACAAAAATGTATACAAATAATCTATCGAGTCAGTGAGCATTCGGAATCATTGCAGCTTTGGCCAGATATTCCATTAAAATTTATTTTGAAAAAAAAAATAGGCTAATATAGTCTTCTAGACAGGCAGTCTATCGTAATATATGGATTATTTACAATGAGGCAGGGAAATACAGAGAACGTAGATTGTAGGTTTCATTTTCAAACAGGGACCACCAATCTGAGAGCAATTGTCTCTCTTAGCTTCTTGGCAGTTCAATCTAACAAAACCACAGTATCTTTCCTCCAAATGTATATTTTTGGAGGTCAAGGTTAAAACTGACAGTTTTGATTAAATAGTTTTTTTTATGACTCAAGGTATAACATTGCCGACGTTTTTTTGTTTCATCCTTTACATTTTATTTTCACCGGCAGAGTTGCTCTCAAGGTGCCACTGATGAATATTGCAGAGAAACCTAAGTTGTAAAACGAGCAGAGCCACAATTGCAAGGGTGGTTCAATATATTGTGGGAGGTGGTCCTGATTTGTGTTAGCCACTGGACATATTTTATTGTTTCGTTCTTGCAGGTGGTCGTTTCGTCTTGGACGTACATTTTATTTAAAGTCTTTGGCTCCAAGACTACAAACACTAGCAAACAGGAAGTGTGGCCCATCAGGCATATAAAGTAGAATTAGAGCCTTAATATAGGTGGTTCCGTTAACCGTTGTATAATGTTTATGCACATGTACTTCGCAGATGACGGTGTGCAGAACCAAAGACAACGATGTAAATGTCAGATACATACTTTTCTTCCAGGCCATATCTATGAAGTTGCACAATTTAAAAATGTGTATCTTGGGATTGCATGACTACCTTTAATTGATGGGCAGTTCACCTGTTGGTCTGAGAGTGCTTAAATACATTTCCATTTTTTGGAAATTAAGAGTTTTAGCTGCAGGTGGTACAAGAACATCCAAAAGGGGTAGATAGGAGTTTTTAAAAATCAAATAACAAATGCGAGATTTCTCTCTGCGATTGGTATGCCGAGGCGTGTGCTTAATTTCCAGAATAAATTCGAGTTGCAATAGTACAGTCAGTAATGCAGCAGCTACACAAGTGCCAATGAAAGCAAACAAACAGGGCCATAAGTTAGATTAAAAGGGGGTAACAAAGGCACATATTTTGTTTAAGGATAGCTATAAATTGTCAGCTCTTGTAAATGCCCAGCTAATGTATTGCACTTTGTTAAAAATGATGGGTGATAATTCCTGTGCAAATTGTTTGGAAAATAACAATGGCACTTAAAAAATTAGATTCAGTTATAATTCAGGTAACTAGGGCCCGTTGCATCTCCGACCAGCACCACCTAGCCAGTGAGTTGGAGCACGTACACCAAGCCCTCAGGATGAACGGATACTCGGACCGTACAATCCGCAAAGCTGTCTCACCAGCAATGGGGAGACAACCTTATGAGGATCCAACCAAAACCATCACTTTACCATACATAGCAAGGGTTACCAAAAATATTTCCAAAATCTTAAAAAAACACAAGATCCAGGTTCGTTTCAACAGAGTACACAAAATCTATGATTTAATCCCATCTGTAAAGGATGTGATTCCTGACATGCAATATCCTGGTGTCTACAAACTGAGTTGTGGTTGCGGCAGCAGTTACATTGGGGAAACGAAACAACATATCTCGGACCGCGGTCGTGAACACAAGGCAGATCTGAAACATGGTAGGACCAATACCTCTGCCGTTGCGGATCATTGTTTTAACGCTGTGGGCTCACACGAAATTGATTTTTACAAGACGGAGGTACTCTGCAAACCTACTGGCTACCTTCAGAGATGTATTAATGAAGTCACCCAGATATATAAACACAGACAACTTCAACCGAGAAGATGGGTACAAACTGAGCAATCATTTAGGACGTTATTAACCAGGTAAAGTCTTAACTGACTGTGATGTTTCCATCCTAACTGCCTATATCAGCTGTTATTTTTGACTCTCTGTGTGTCTCTCTCTATGTCTCTCTTAGAACTCTCATGCTCATATGTCCTTTGCATTGCACTCTCATGCCTTTGGATTGCACTCTCATGCTCGCATGTCCTTTGGATTTCACTCTCATGCTCACACGTCCTTTGGATTGCACTCTCATGCTCATATGTCCTTTGGATTGCACTCTCATGTTCACATGTCCTTTGGATGGCTATCTCATACCTTTGGATTGCACCACTGTTCGATCTTACATTAACATGCTAATATCTCACATTAACAAAGCCACTTCCGTGCCCTCGTTGAGGAGGCCGCTCTCCGTTCTTACAGTTACATGCTAATTTATCACATTAACATCACGAGCCCCGCCCACTTCTTTATGACCTTTGGGCTACACCCATTTCAAACATTTTTAAAACATCTACCTCAGCAGCAGATCATGCTTTTTCACCTGATGATGGACGCTTGTGTTGTGCCCAAAACGTCGTGATTTATTTTATTTTATACCTACGTGACTTTACCGAAATAATCAAAGAGTATGGATTCCTGCAGTCACGAAAGCTTTAAATCAAGATATATTATAAGTGTTAAAAAAGACCATGTGACAAGTTCAGAAGTGGATCAGTGCTGTCATGATTTAATACCAGCATACAAAACACCTTGAAAAAAAATTTCAATGTCCCCCAAAATATGTTAAATAATGCTAAAGGTAATAGCAGTGGTGTCCTTTTTGTACATCTCGACACCATGGGCGCCACAGTGACGATATGTTAACTACCTCGCCCGGTATACAGGAGGTCGTCGGTTTGATCCCGACCCTGACACCTGTATATTTGGAGTTTGCATGTTCTCCCCGTGGTTGCATGGATTTTTCTCCGGGTCCTTCAGTTTTTCCCCCCACATTTACAGACATGCATTTCGAGTGTTTGGCCGCTTTAAATTTCCACATGATAAGCGCCTTCGTTAAGCTTACATTTGTGGCCAGGTCGCTTCTTAAAAAGAGCTATATAGCTCAGTGGGCCTTACCCGCTATTAAGTGGAGGAGGATATAACTGCACTCTACTGCCACCAGTTCATGGGCTTGTCTTACATCTGTGCCCCTCATACTGTATTTGTTGCATGCGCCTTGTGTGTGTTTTGTACTCGCTTTCGTACAGCGTTATTACATCCATCGATGATGTAGCATACTGTCAGTATGCACAGTCATCTCGACTTACATCATGGTCTTTGTGATGTGAAGTTCCGTGGCGTAGCTTTTGTTCGAACCATGCATTGCTCTTGTGGCAAAACCATTTGGTTTCATAGTCAGCCCGCTTCATGTTTGTTTGTTTTTCTGGCAAAGTTCTCGATTTGTGATGATGATATGTTTCTCTAACTTAGGCGAGTATTCTAACATTTATTTGTCATCCCACCACGAAATTCTATTTGATACATTACACCATTAGTCACTGCATTAAAACATATATTTCCTATCCCATACAATAGTCCAATGGAAAGAAAATGCTGCACGAGGATACTCAACTTAAAATCAAGAATATAAATAAATGCATACAGCATTCATTTGCAGAGCTGTTTTTCTTTCTTCACATCACAAAAGACCATACTTCTATATTTCATTGTGACAGAGTCATGGATGATTTCATTCACAAGCCCTTTCATTTCGCATGATACTCATAATGAAAAACATATGCAGCCTTTCAATGATGGCTTCCTTAATACAATTCTTGAGTAGGTGCTATATTGCTTCATAAATACAGTCATTCTTCCATAGCATCATCTGTATTTGCTTTTGTATCTGACAGCGTGTAAAGCTTGGCTCATCGAATGACGTTTAGCTTGAATTGCACATATGCCATGCCCTAGATTTCTCTCTTTTATATAATATCACTTTCAAGATTTCTTGACTCTGGAGTGGCCAGGTGGCTCAGAGTACAGATTTTGGGTTTGAGTCAGGGCAAAATTAATAGTCTCATTCCAATCACCAATGATTATGTAAAACAACGATCAGGTCATATATATTTATTACTCTCAGAACTTCACATATTGGTTTTATGACATACAGGGCATTTAAAAGGTGTGCCATCAGTGTGGACAAAAAGACTATTGAAGTGACTTTAGAATAAACGACGTTGAGCCAATGTTGGCACAACGGTTCCAACCACATGCTAACGTTGGCGTAACGTTGCCTGTTAATTGAGTAGCTGCCTGGCATCCACCATTTTTTTAAATAGCGATGGTGGCTATGCATGTGGCCTACAATCCAGCACTGTGCAAGCCAGGTTTTGTGAATCGCGCAAATGTTGTGAAATGCCCTTCCATGGGCGTCGAGGTGTCATGCCCTGGCTCACCAGAGGAAGGCAGTGCAGCAAGTGAACTAATTGCCACCTGTTTCCATCTGTATGGGGATAGAGTATTGCCCCTTTGCCACACACGTGGGTCTTCTCCGGGTTCTCCGGTTTCCTCCCACTTGTATAAACACTCATCTTGACAAAGAGTCCTACAATCCAGGTTGACCTTTGTAAATAAATTATTATTTAGAAGTGATAAATACGCATATAGATGTTTGCAGTAGGAATAGGTTTTACCCTTTTAACTGGCACAAAAACTGACACCTTTATTCAAGGCATCATGTTTGCAATAACCACAACACAAGCAGTCAAAATGCAAAAAAAAAGACAACTCTGATAATAATAAGCACTGTCCTTGAATTTGATTGGTCCACACCCGAGACAGCTTTTCTTAGAGCCTAGTCTCCATTGGTGTTGGACCAGAAGACGCCAAAAGGCGTACAACTCAAAAACGGCGCACTATCAGAGTATTGAGGGCTTGGGGTGAGCATTTACATTATGAGACCTCCTTTGCCAGAAACAAGATATAGGAATAGGTTTTACCCTTTTAACTGGCACAAAAACTGACACCTTTATTCAAGGCATCATGTTTGCAATAACCACAACACAATACTCTGATAGTGCGCTGTTTTTGAGTTGTACGCCTTTTGGCGTCTTCTGGTCCAACACCAATGGAGACAGGCTCTAAGAAAAGCTGTCTCGGGTGTGGACCAATCAAATTCAAGGACAGTGCATATTATTATCAGAGTTGTCTTTTTTGTTTGCATTTTGACTGCTTGTGTTGTGGTTATTGCAAACATGATGCCTTGAATAAAGGTGTCAGTTTTTGTGCCAGTTAAAAGGGTAAAACCTATTCCTATATCTTGTTTCTGGCAAAGGAGGTCTCATAATGAAAATATATGTTTGCAATCAATTAATCGGTGTAATAAATTGCTAATAGCAATTATCAGATGCTTTGATACGTAATATATATTTCTTGTACGTTTCTGCTTCGGGTATATAAAACCTGGTAAAGCTGTCTGGCACACAAGCGCACATTTGGTGCCATGTGCATGTACAGTGATGGAATGCTGCTCCATGAGGTGTGCATATTGTGTTTCTCTTGGCAGGGTGCAAAGCAGTCATGGCGTTTCATTTTTGGCTGTTCTCCCAAGCAACCCTACGTTGTATGATGTAAGCACAGAGATTATCCACGGAGGTAACATCTCTTCAGTGAAATTACAAATCCATCGGAAAAAAGGCGCACCACTGGAAAGGTGAGAATGTATTTTCTGTGTATGATGTATTTTGAACGTCTTTCCCACCGTACATAGCCAACCGTGCAAATCGGATGTGTGGGAAAAGATTGGTTGAAAATCGAGAGCAGGAAAAAAAAAGCGGATCTCGAGTGGTTGGCCACTTTGTACTGCAATGTGTCGACTTGTTAAATTTAGAGGACTCGTGTTGACTCGCTCAATTTACTGTGCAATGTGATTCCCCTCGATGTCCTTGTATTAGTGTTATGCTGTATGATGATTATTCTGAATGCAACGTTTCTGAACTGTCTTCTTCTTTCGTATGGCTTTGTGAAAAGCAACAGTTTTCTTTTTCTTAATGATCGTCATAAATGAATGCAAAGGTTCCTCACCCAGTCCAATGAGGTTTGTTGATGCAGTGTGGATTTCAGCAATTCCGCCAGGACGTGCCATAACTGTCTGTGACTCATTATATTCTATGAGTGGCTGGCCGGGTTGCCTAAAAGCAGTCAGTGAGAGTGTGGAAAGAACAGAGTTCATTCCACTTTGTTGCTGTGCAGAACGGGGCAAATAGGTGAGTGGGATTTGACGAGAGGGACGGAGAGTCTGGCACCTGAGTACTGAACTACTCCCGTAATTCTGGAAATTGCGTAACTAAACTCACAAACACACATGTGCCCAGTCACATACAAATACTCTCCCCACACATACAGTACAAACAGTTATAAATATGCATAGAGACTGATCCCCCGTATAATATTTTACCAGATATTAGCTAGCACTTATTATGGACATCACGGCACGTGATGATTATGCAACGGTCCTCCATAACAGTCCCCAGAATATCAGCAGTCCCTACCATGCTCATGCTGACAATAATCCCTGAAACGAGTAGACCTGGACTAACCCCGAGGTATGAAGAGGAGATTGGTAGCTGGAGAGGAGGAGACATGGTCCCAAGATGTGACGATATGTGGTTTGTGGCTGGAAATGAGATGACAGAAATGAGGGGAGGGGGGGAGGGAATGCGGAGATAAGAGAGGACATCGGAATAGTAACAGGAGGAGAGACCGGCGTATGAAGGAGAGAGCGGTGTATGAAGGAGGGAGCTTCTGTGCAACGGAGGTGGAAAAAAATGGAATGTCTCTGCATGTTTGGTGGGAAGAGTATCCTCTACAGATACATAAAAATAAAAATACAAAAAAAACACACCATCACACACACGCATATAGACATTCCCACGCTATGTTATCACGAGCAACACCAGGTATTCGTCCAGCATTGCGATATCGCTGGGCCATGCACATATACTCTGCATCTTGCACAACGCAGAGCCGACGCCCATTTCTGCCTGGCATATTGTACGCACATTTTCTGTACCTAGACCCCAAGTGCTGATAATTAAGTGTATCTGCGAGCGCGGTGGCTGGATAGAATCTGCTTGAAGTTCCAGATGAGAGAGAAGGGGCCAAGGGCCTCGATTAGCATGCCAGGTACTGGTTATATTCGATCATGAAACGACCAGCAAAGATAGACTGGCGTGAAATATAGCCAGACCGTGCAAATTTTGACTTAAAACTTTCGTGACTGCAGAAAATCATGTTCGATGGCTCTTTCGGTAAAGTCACGTAGATGGAAGAAAAAATAATAACAATAAAATAATTAAAATGAAAATAAAGTTAATAAAAAAACATCACGGCGTTTCGATCGCAACACAAGCGGTCGTCATCAGGACCGCTTGTATTGCGATTGAAACGTGGTGATATTTTTGTTCTTTTTTATTCACTTTTCATTTTTATTCCTTTATTGTTGTTATTTTATTCTATCTACGTGATTTTACCGAAAGAACCATCGAATATAAAGACCGTGCAGATATAGAGATTGCAGTCAGAAACAACCGTATATAGTTGAATAGTTGATATTCATACGTAACAGACTCACAATGAACACAGAGCTACAATATGTCATGTAAAATACCATTCCCTACAACAGCTGCATTGCCCAGTCAGCAGCGCATAGCTTTAAGTGCTTTTACCGGCGACTCCTCTAAATGCAAATCAATCCTAAAATGTATATAATTTATGTTATTATTTCGTGAAAAACGTTTTGTCCGTTATCCACACTTTATGGCACAAGCCAGAATGTGTCAATAGTGGATAAGAGTTGTGATGAGAAGGAAAGTCTCTTTCATGATCTTTATTCGAGCAGGATGCCCAAATCCATAGAACCGGTTCACAAGATACCAACAACTTTATTTTAATAACACACGGCAGTATGCATTCATGACATTGTGCGCACACTCTAATTTGTGTCACGTTTAGGAGTACACTGGAAAATTGTTAGTATACTCTTAGTTGAATTTCCTATCCTTACAATAATCAATGTAAAACACGCAAAGACAATCACAGTCGTGGCATCCTCTCTGGATACAGGACCGATTGTAAATTATCTACTACTGGAGGAAGTCCTCCGCGCACCATGTTATTCGTGGGGGTTGTTTGACCATGCTTCACAACGCTGACCGGTGCAGGTTGTTGAAGGGGGACTTCTGGGACCGGTTCAGATAACAACTCACCACCGACGTTAGCTGTGGCCGGGAATCGAGCTCAAGTCATGGGGTTAATAGCGCAGTGCGCAAACCACTTTTCCGCTTTGCATGAGCCGATTTTTAATAGCATTAGGAATCGCATATCCTTGTCATTCTTTGCCAAGGCAGCACAAATGGGAACACTGACAATTTCTCCCCCCACCCCCACGACATTTAATTTCGTATGTTAAACTATTAGATACGGACAAAAGACGTCCACGGTAGTGCACAATGCAGAGAGGCCTGTTTAATAGCCATTACACACACAGCCTGTGCAAAACAGCCACGGACGGAATTGTATTATTAGTCACATGCCATTTAAAATATAGTAAATATTTACACTACTGTACTAGTGTTCTTATATTACAACACAAATATGCCGCAGAGGAAGACTCATAATTCAGCATAAAACACCCATTAGAAAGGGCTACATATACATATGTGGGGTGCACATATATTCTCAATAAAATATAACATTCCTCAATTCTAGCATTGCAGTGCGATGGAAGCCCTCTTATACACAACAGCATAGGTCGTCCCGATCCCAGGTAAACAGACTGGACAACGCAGACAGCAATCTGTTATGACAGCTCCACCGTGATGCTTTGCAAAGAAATGCTGTTTTACAAGTGGTTGCAGCTAATGCAGCTTTACGTTAAAAATTTATTTTACACAGCGTTACTCAATCCATCATGCTTAGCATAAGATTAAGATACAATTACTTGGAATTTATTTACCACGCTTGTAATTAAATTTGCACACAATAAAGCAAGCTTGCACACGATGTATCGATTTAATCAAATAAATACCGGGCTGAAATGTAATGCACTTGCATATATCGTGAGTTTTCAATATCCTGTCGAGCTGAACGAGTGCCTGTTTAACATAGCTTCAGTGGGAAGCGAGGATGTGTTTTGTTACTGATAACGCGTAATGTCAAGCAGGGCAGTGTTACAGAGTGTTCCATCTCCCATACGTTACATTCGGCCTGCTGCTGTGTTGTAGCTCTGCAAATTACGTACTGTAATAAATGTTGTTGGCCGGCTGTAATGCTTTGGGTTTATTCAACTTCCGAATGAAGTTGGTCGAAACAAGAGGCCGACAAAGCACGTGTGGCCTGGGCGTCCACGCCCGAGGGACACTTAAAAGTTGAACGTGACCTGATTTATACAGTTGGTAAGACTTCCCACGCCGCTTTGTGATGCAACCGCTCATTACATATCCAAGCAAATAAAAGCCACTCAAATAAACCTTACCACAAATAGACCGTTACACATGATCTGGCAATAGTCAGAGCTGGGAAGAAAACGTTATCTTATCAAATTAAAAGCTGCATTTTACTGGTATCATTGATTATTAACGCCATTCATTTTGTACGAATATAAATTAATAAGTCCAATCATATGATTCAACAAAAAGTTCCAGCAATGCTGTTATAGTAGTACGACAAGGCTAAGTGCTAGGAGTTCAATTTTATTATTATGTGAATTTACCATCGAAAAGAAAATAATTTCACTGTTTGCTTGGTGCTCATTAGTCAATTGACACTGGTAAATTTGAAAATATTATTCCCAAATGCTCAAAATGAAGCTGAATATAATAATCGAACTGCACTGTCAGTGGTGCACAAACAGACTGCCTTATAAAAGTATGTAATAGGCCAATGTTTTTTGGGTATTGGTCCTTTTTCATACCAAAAAGAGAAATTCGAGGGAAAGCCGGGAAATGTACTGACTTTATCAAAGTAAAATTTTGATTTAAAGCTTTCGTGACTGCAGGGATTCATATTATTGGTTCTTTCGGTAAAGTCACGTAGAAAGGAAACAATAAAATATAAAACAATACAATTCTCACGACGTTTAGCGATCATTGGAAGGATTTGATAAACTATTTCAGGTCTTAATTGATTGTGTTCACGCTTACGGTGACTTTCAGACCGCATCCATTATCTTCGTCTCCCCTCTCCTTTTTCCGAACATAGATGGACTCGTCCATCTGAACAACTGCCAAAAAAAGCGCTGTCCGTGGTGCTAACGTTAAGAAAAAAACCGCCACTTTTTTCAAAAATTTCTTGCTGTGGTTTTCACACCTAATGATGATTGCTTGTGTTGCAGTCGAAACGTGATAATTTTATTGTTTTTTTTATTTTATTGTTTCCTTTCTACGTGACTTTACCGAAAGAACCAAGAATATTTATCAAAGTTGACAATCAGAAGTCACACTACAGTGGCCCGAACAAACTGGGACATTTTAAGAACTGACAATTTTATCTCACTGACCCTACACCTATATTTAGAGGTACACCACC
Organism: Petromyzon marinus; assembly: GCF_048934315.1. Lineage (NCBI taxonomy): Eukaryota > Metazoa > Chordata > Hyperoartia > Petromyzontiformes > Petromyzontidae > Petromyzon > Petromyzon marinus. The sequence goes on from NC_133671.1 coordinate 12,427,295, forward strand.
TCCAGCACTTTAGCAAAGGCCTTTTTGTGTTTTGTTTGCCATTCATTCTTGGTGTTCAAAGTGTCACGGGGAAAAGCTTGGTCAAAGATGAATTCACTAGTTTAAATGTTAAAGTGCTTTCCCTCACAGCTGCCTAAGTAACTCGTGCCCTTCCATGGAGCTGAGGTCATTTTCAGAGGGGATTCTATATCAAAAATTCACTTATGGTGGATCCCATGTTCGTAAATGTCCTTTGGACTGAAAATATTTTCATAGGTCATAAATGTCTAACAGTGGCGTCACTAGGGTTGGTGTCACCCAATACGGTAACTCATGGTGTCACCCCTATGGACCTCCTCCCGTACCAGACCATATAGAATCCTTAGTAATGTTTTTTTGTACTAATGTTACCCGTAAATCGTAATTCCCGTATATCACTAAATGTAATGGCAATAGTAGTGACATAAACAACGAGCAAAATTAAAATGACACCTTTAAATTACAATATCATACGTGCAGCCTAAATGTTTTTACTTTTACATAGTTTCAGGTGGTTAAAGTGAAAATTCGGTAAGAAAACAATAGAATTCGAAGTAAAAAAAACGGTTAAAACATTTAAGAACTACATTAAAATCAGATATATATTTGCAAGACAGTAATGTTTTTAAAGACAATTTTTAAAAGACTAAATTAAAACAAATGAATTTAAGATTTAAGTTATATTTCTAAACATGTATCAAGAAACATAGCATTTCCCCCCACTTCATGTTTTAAATTTTCAATTACCCTATTTATTATCAAAAAGTTATATACTTTAATAATTGTTCTACATGTAAGTTTATTAGAATTTTTTATAATAAAATAATATGTGATACAGTTGTACATTGCTTTAATGTAATATTTCTTATATTATATGAATACTACCAACAAAATAGTTTTGTAAAATCTTTCTACATTGAATTACAACATTATTAGTTACAACATTATTCATAACGGAGCGGAAGCCTTTTTAGATTTTTCTCAATCTTTTCCTTTCATTACTACTTCATTCTCAAAAAAGTTATTGATATAGTTTCAAAAATACTAATTACCACAATATTGTATGAAAACACCAAAAATATTGACAAAATCAGCGACTACTGTATGTGTTCGTAAAGTGAAGTACTTTGGTAATTCATGAAACGCATTAATGATATTGCTTGTGACGGCCACATCGCAACTTGATAAGCAGCCTGCAGTGGCAATTGGGGTGTTGAGCAATTGCGAACGCTCTCATTGCTCATGCCTACCCCAGCTCTGAGCACTCATAAATAATTGTACAGGGTTGCAGCCTCTGGTTGAGCATGAAGGTAACCGGGAGTTATAACAGGTCACACATGTGCCATGATATAATGTAATAGTGTCTGTCTTTGAAAAGCAATGAAATGTTCGATTTTTTTATTTAATATTTAATATGTTTGTTTATTTATAACTAAAATTATTTACTACCCTTCTAGGTTAAGAACAGCCTCTAACATCCTGCCATGTTCGCTTCTGCATATGCTGTATATGCTTTAAGAAAAACTATGCCAGAAGCATATTGATTAGTAGCCTTTCACTGTTATTGGGATTATGCAATAAATATTGTGCCATATCAATTATCATCCTTTATACATTATTCTTAATTGCATTAAACCCTTGAAAAGCAGACATTTGGGCCCAATTCCTGTTGCTATTTTGGCCATTGTTCCACTACCTTTGTCAGAACGATGGCTAATTATGCATACAATCAGAAATACATTCTAGAATTTGCGATTTAGGTGTGGCCAACTCCTCACAAAAGTTTAACCATTCCACCACTAGTCACTGCACAACTTTAGAATGGCCCAGAGTGAGCAGGTCTTTGGTGCTCTACTTTCCTCCAATTGTAATCCAATATCATTGTATACAGCACCTTCACTTAAATGCCAGACTGGAGGCTCTCACGCACATAGAGATGATATTGATGATATAATGACAAAACATGTGCGAATCACCATGCCACGGATGCCCCATTGTGTTTAAGTAGTGCTAAGCCATATTTAACTACATTAGCAGACCTCTAAGAATAGGTTTGCATGTTCACCACAAGTATGTGTGGTTAATGCAGACATGATTCCTTGCAAAAGGTTTATGTTTGGTGTTTGAACATCTTAACACATGTTTTATTGTCAGAAAGGGTAAAACTTATTCTTATACTTAGATACTGGCAAAAAAGGTCCCATGTTGTAGCAGACCTCTGTTGAAGGTGGATCAACTGTGTGTTCATGCGTGAGACAGATCAGAATCTGATTGGTCGGCCTCATAGAGGAATTCTACAACAGTGCGGAAACGAGGTTTACATAACTCGGGCCTTTTTTGTATCAATGAGTGCTCACTACGTTTTGATTCGACCCGCTACAGGCTGCTGCGAGTTCACGTCGTTCCTACATGTATTGCAGCACTAGTAAGACCCAAAAGGCCGATTGAGACACTGATTACTTAGATAAGACACTGATTACTTAGATGATTACTTAGATGAGACACTGATTACTTAGATTGAGACACTGATTGTAATAATAGGGTTTTCCCCTTTTTTCTGACAACAAAACTGAAACCTTTTTACAAGGATTCATGTTTGCATTAACCACGCCGGAAGGCGTCATCTGATCGAGCACCAATTGGGTCGAGGCTCAAAAGAAAGCCGTCCCTTGGTGTGGACCAATCAGTTTCAAGGACAATGCATATATTATCATAGTATGTTTTTTGTTTGCATTTTGACTGCAGGTATTGTGGTTAATGCAGATATGAATCCTCGTAAAAAGGTTTCAGTTTTGTTGCCAGAAAAAAGGGGAAAAACCTTATTATTACATTTTGGCACTGGCAAAGGAGGTCTAATGATGAAGACACTGATTACTTAGATGATCACTTAGATGAGACACTGATTACTTAGATTGAGACACTGATTACGTAGATGCTTGAAGGACATTTGATCAACACGCTTGACCACAATATACTAAGCTCCAAGCTCAAATTTAGAAAGTGCAATTTACGACTTTCATGCCTGGAGATATATATGTAGATAAAAAGATTGAGATATAGATCAACAAATTAAGTAATATATGGATTACTGGATGTGTTGCTTTACAGGAAAGTAATACAATGGTTTAGGTAAATACTTTTGATGTAGAGATGGCTCGATTAAAATGTATTTATATTTGTTGCAAACGTACTGCAGTTGAAAATATTAATCGAATCAATGAATGCGATATGATGATAATTTCATCATGATTATATTTGACTTTATCCTTTATATGCTCAACCACTAGTTGTTTCATGTTTCTCATATACCACTGTGCTCTAATTTCCCATAATATCATTAGAACAATTGCTTTTTATGACAAATGATTTCATCCAATCTGTTCATATTCATCAGGAAAAATAAATTCAGCTAAATTTCACAGGACCAAAGTCATGCGTCTTGTACAAACATACGAGAGTAAAGTCTGCTTCTGCCACCCCATGTTCTGGAATCATGACGAATTGAAAAGTATTGGAAGTGTGATATATGGAGGCATGGCATCTCTGCACAGTGGGCACGACAGGTTATTAATGTCTTCGCAATGAAAGGGCCATTAACATTTAATGCTCACAGTGACGTATATTAGATTCATGTGGGCTAAGGTTGCTTGCAGAGAGTGTCTCGGCATCACTTTAAGTGGAGATGACATGCAAGTGTGATGAATGTAATTTAATGACCTTAACAAACCCTCTTGGCTTTCCACGCACCAACTCTGGGGTGCTAGTGAGCATCTGTGGGGTCATGCACAAACACAGGTTACTGAGCTGTATAATTAATGTTTTCACTAATTTATCAATTTGCACCACGTTGTTTTGTTTCTGTCAGATTATTCTAGTTACACGTGCCTTACTTCACGTAATAATACTCTTTGTGTATTCAGGATAACATCGCTGAGTCTCAGGATACATTTTTCAGGAGGGTCCTGCATTGAGACATTTGACCAATTCTATAAATGAGTATTGGCATGGTGGAAAGAGTCTGTAGTACCGTGAGAAAACAAATACATGAGGGGACAGCACACAGTGCTCCATATAGATGGATTAAAATCTACTTGATGCACTGCCAACCCTGGCCATCTCACGACCCAGCAGGCGAGGGAGTTTAAAAAAATGTGTGGTCTTCCAGGCCTCTCTTGTAGATCACACCGTGCACCATTTACTTTTAAAGCAATGCATTTTGTAATACAGTATACCTTACATCATGTGTTACTGTCAAAGTGTCTTAACATATAAATGTCGTGTTAATGTATGATCAACTCCAGGACATATTTTAAGCGTCAAATGCCATTTTTAAATATGCATAGAACAGAATGGCAAGCGTGTCATTCAATTTAGAATGAATGAAAGCTAGCATTTACTTGTTTAATTGCAGGACTACATTTGATACCAATGGGTTTCAATTCTGAAATTTGATCCCTGCAATATCTTGCAGTGTGATATCAAATTATTTAATTGTAAATGTCAATATTTGAAGACTGGTCCAAAATAAGATTGGGATGGGTGTACCTACTTTATTAACAATGGCATAGAAGTCAGAGCACTGACATCCGGGGTTTAAATCAAGTTCTCTGGTATAGAGAGTCGAAGGTCTCATCCCAGTCACAGAAGAACAAAAAAAAAAACCCATCATATGATATAGGATGTACGCTTGATATGGCTAATTTAGCTGATGTGGTAGCAACATGGGATGCAAGTCAGACCTACATATATCAGTGTGTCCGCTCTGCAATCACCTAATAGAAGAACTTCAGTGAGAGTTCACCCCTACTATGGAATGGATAAAAAGGCCATTTGAAAGATATTTCATATTTCCTGTGAAAAATCACTTCTACGGTCTCTTCTGCCACACGGGGTGCTATTGCTGTGTGCCTCAGAATGGATTCTTTGTCTCGTGACATTAACTCCAATGTCACAATTGGACATTGTAAAAGACTGAAGCAAATAAATAAATACGTGTTTTCTTGGCCAGGAACTATTTTTAAGTGTAGTGAGAACCCTGACTGCACTTCATGGGAGTAGTTTAATAACCACGAAAATATGATTTTGAGAAATCTACTGATATAAATGATTGCAGTTACCAGGTAGTTCATTGTCCTTTTGTCAAATCATCACTCATTTTTTTATATTCCACAAGACATTTGTTATACTCTGGAACCTTTTAACAGTAGTCATTTTGTAAACTAATAAAATGCTTGTTTCCTGTCACCTGTGACAGTATTAGCTCTTGTACCCATTCAAGATGCTTATTTTGATGCTTTCTAGGCTTGAATTGAATTGGATGCTGATTCCACAAAATGTTATAAACAAAACTTTTGAGAATACTTTGCATTGTGGGACAGATGGAAGCAGTTCACACTCTTAAGCTGTCATCCATGAGCCATTATACACTTACATAGTGTCATGGGCAAGTGGACTACAGCAACATTATTCGCATTCACATATCAGGGGTGTGATGATGCGTTTGTTCATATCAATTCTTAGGCTCGCAATATATGATTCGAATCACATGCATAAAAGCCATTGTTTTTTTGCTTCATACATCCTGTACGGAATAGGTTCATGTTTGCCCCCCCCCCCAGCTGTTAGAGGCCGCTACATTTGCCACGATGTTTAAAAATATATATCCTTGAATCAAACCGTGACCCTTAATAATTAATTGACTTGCGAGCCAATTATTGCGGGGACGGAGCGCTACATCCCTAAATGTTCACAGCTGTTTCAAACAAAACACGACCATTACAGAACTATAACCTTCAAGGGCAAATATCAATCAATCGATGTTTATTTGTTAAAAGCTACCACCAGCACTCATTTACCAACTGAGTGGATTGTACTTCAAAGTTGTTGGGGGGTTTATTTTATTTTGTTTCCAAGTAAGGTTCAGTACAGTGCAAGATTTGCTCGGCGTCACCAGCGTGAGCCTTGGCAACAGCGTGGAGGTGTGCACGCAGGCTGTGCATCACCAACCACGTCGACAGGTTCACCGTCGATTCGACACGACGGAGCTCCGCTATGGCTCTCTTCGCAGTCGGAGACTGGCCGGATAGCTCCCCTGGAACGCTTTTGTTCCTTGCTACATCCGCGAGAAAGGAAAGTTCCACGGATTTACGTTGGGGCCTGTTGGGGCGCCATGATCCAACCACAGTTTAAACAAGTTGTGAATATCGGTTCTATACTCAGACGTGTTGAGGAGAGAGAGAGAGAGCGTCCTCGATTGTATGCGGACGGATACTGCCGTGCTTGACATATTGATGACATTCTATTTATCACAATAGAACACTCGAATTAGCCATGAACATTTGGTTGCACTGTGATTGGATGCTTACCCTCCAAAAACTGCTCCACATCTTTAAAGCATACGCTCAAGTATAAATATGTTGTCCGACAAGTGGCGAGAATGACGTAACGCAAGGGTTGCAAACTGTTGTTGAAATAAACTTTGAAGCGTGCTCTGTTTTGTTGTTAAAGTGAGTCATCGTTCCTGGTGGCATTTATACTTTATAAGTGGTTTAAACAAAAATCTGAAATTGTGGTGTATTGGCTGAAACGGCGTGCATGTGAGGTGAATGCTGAAAGGATGTCGATGGTGATACGACGCTCATCTCTGCAACGATTTGTTTCTGTCCCCCTGTCTTAGCAGGGCCCCGTCCACCCTCGAGATAGCTCGAATAGAGCTGAGGGTGCAGAACATGTCCTCGGTCAGGCGAGCGGTGCGGCGCCTGACCTGGCTGGTGGAGCCCACGGGGAGGGACCTGCCCTACCCTCCAGAGGTCAACACAGACATTCCCTTCAGCCCGAGTGGAATTCGCAGCATCGTACCCCTCGCCATGGTGCGCACCGCTGATGAGTGCCGTTACCAGGGGCCGGATTAACGCGGGGGGCTTCAGAGGCCACAGCCCCACAGGGCCTTGGACTTTGAGAGACCCCCCCAAAAAATATCTCGTAAACTGCGTTATAATTGTTGAAACGCACGACTGTGATAAATCCTATAGGTCAGTGGTTTTTAACCTTTGCTGCAGCTTTGCACCTCTTGGGTTCTCAATCGTTAAATAATGTATGATGTTAATAAATACATAGAGGGTTTGATCAAACAGAATATTTGTATTTACGTGCCCGTGCTTAATTTGTGTTTGGATGATTTACCTTCGAAAAAAATCTGGCAATGTCTTGCACTCCCAGAAAGGTCATCTCGCACTCCCGAGGGGTGCCTGCACCCCAGGTTAAGAACCACTGCTACAGGTAAAATGCTCGTTAAAGACATAGCATCACTCAGTGTAATGTTACCTATCATGTGTTTCAATGTAAATATTTTATTTATTTAACTCTGGTTTAAACTTTAAAATTCGTTTGTCACATTTAAGAACCAGAATGTATTTTAATAACAACAACGATAAATAACAATGGAGTGTTTGGCATCCGGCACAGATGGTGGTTAAAACAGTAAAGGGAAGAAATTGAGTTTACAAAGAAGGCCCCAAAAATTCTAACAACCCTTGGGCACCTGTCCAACTAAATCTGGCCCTGAGTGTTATGTGTGTGCATGGTGTGAGGCTACATACAACAGTAGCGTAAACTCATGTATAAACTCCAACAAACCTTTCTCAGGGATCTTGGAGCTTAATTATGGTATGTGGCCGATACAGTACATGATAATGGAGGCATCTTTCACATGCAGTCTGGAATCCGTTATTATTGGGAGTTATGAGCTCAGAGGACACGTAAGTGAAATACTGCCAAAATATAATGCTGTGTATATTCCACATTTCCAACCACAGAAGCTAATTTATGGAATTTATGGTCTTTTTGGTATAAGAGGGATTTTCACGACTTTATTTCAATACACTGCAATTTGGATATATAGAGGAGAAATGTGACTGCAGTACAAAACATGGAGACATATGAATCGAGATAATTTGACGTTAAGGGATGGTGTAGTGTTTTTTTAATAGTGTAGCGAGGTGTAGTATTTTGTTTTATTTTAGAGGGAAAGGACTGATGGATGAAAGCTACCAAGAAGAGAAAGGAAAGGAGATGCACATATAGTGTAGTGTGAATGAGGACACTTCAGAGAGTCAGTAATCAGAGGAAAAGTCAGAAGGTCTTTCGCTTATACTTGGGCAATCGACAGCATTTATCAGCCACTGCAAGGGAATTTCAGACATTGAGGCAGCAACCAAGAATGTGCAGACCTCCTAATGAATGGAACTGACAACAAGACTTTGACGGAAGGCCTTGGCTGCTGTAATATAAAGAAAATGAAACAAAGCAGCTCAACATAAGCGGGATAGGTCGGCAGAGATAAGTCCATGGGGGACATTGAAGGCACGGAGGGTGATTTTTGTAGTTCGACTGATCTTGGATTGGGAGCCACTGGAGGGATGTGAGAATTGGCTTTATGTCATATAATCTAAAGTTCGAGGTGAAAAGTCTGGAACTTTGAAAGATTGGAAGGGAGTTGAGGAGGCTTTCATTTGAAGGTCTTAGCCGCAGATCGGTAAAAAGTGGCAGATGCAGATGTTGTACAAGTGACGGTAGGATGTCCTGAAGAGTTTAAATGTAGAGGAAGAATGATAATACATGGATAATTGTGACTCTGACATTCTTGACCAGTTTGATGTTGGTATTTGTGAGGAGCATGCCAAACGAGGATCTTTATTGAGTGTGGACCCTTTACTGATGAATGAGACTTCATTTTTGGGAAGATGTAGCTGATAAAAATTCAAACCCATCAAATATGATTGTGCAACAGAACAGGATGGCAGAGTAGGTCGTGAGATGGGGTCTGTTAAGTCATCCTGAGTGTTATCAGCAGAACAGGGCTGGTCCATATTGAAGCTTGAAGTGATGTTTACAAGTGGGCAGAAATTAGATTGAGAACAGCAATGGCCTGAGTATCTAACACCGTGTAATACCATAATCAGAGGGGTTTCTGAGAGGTTAGCTCTTATATAAAGACCTAAGTTCTCCTTACATGATACAAAAATAAACTGATTTCGTGAAACTATTTTAATCAAAACTACTATACGTGTCCAGGTGGTGTGAGGCCCAGATCATTGTGCTGGTACCACTGGGTTTCTGGGTTTAAATCTGGGTTTTAGCCACCCATGGTTAAACTGGGATCTCAAGTGTAAAACGTTAATGGTCTCAGTACGACCACCAATGACTGCACAAAAAAGCCCATACATTTTGTTTGCACTTACTTTGACTAGATTTCAGGTCTGAGAATTAAAAACATCAGTTTGACTGTTGCATGACAAAACTTCCCAAAGGCAGAATGGGATGTGAAAGTGTGACCCTCCTGTGTAAAGGACAAAAAGGCCACTTGAAGTATGTTTACGGAGAATTCCTGAGAAATATGTCCTCCACAGCCAGTCTCTGACACACAGGGTTGACGGCTCTGAGAGATGTATTTACGTATTTTCCATCTCATGATATGAACCTGAGCGCACAGTTGAAATAATTAGTTGGGAAAAGACCAAAGAAAGAAAAAATACCTCCTTGAGGCAAGGTATAGTTAGCAATTATCTGAAAAATAAAGTTTTTTAAATAGCGATTTAGTCAAAACACTAGCCTAGTTTGTGCGTCTTCATGTAACAATGGAATGTAGTCGGAGAAGTGTGATAAAGAAGAGCAGAAACTGAGAAAGGAGCATGCGAGAGATAAGATAGTTTCGAGTGTGTGCATGGGAGAATGGCCAGTGGTGTCGAACGCAGCAGTGAGGTCAAGAAGGGCCCGGAGGGAAAGAGATCCACAGTCAGAATCAAGGAGGGGGTCAGTGATAACAAAAAAGAGGGCAACCTCAACCAAATGGTCCTGTCAGAAACCAGATTGGGCTTTGTCGTAAAGACCATGAACAGCAAGAGAGAGATATTTATAAAGGTGCAGAAAGATAACCCTTCTCGGACATCCCCCCCCCCCTCAAATAAGGCTAGATATTTTTTCTTCAACAGTGTTATTTTCATAGCTGTACATACTAAAACTATAAATACAATGGCATCGTTATTGCAAATATTAGCTAGAACTAGCGAGTACAATTACAGTCTCACACATAAGACTCTAAAATGACACAGTGCCTCCCTGTGATATTTATTCGTAGCCTCAGGGCTTGGTCAGAGGCTCCAACCAACGTAAATATTAATAGTGTATTGCATCAAGGTAAAAGGTCAGTGGAATCGGGTTTTCTCTACAGCGGCTGTCTCCGCACATTTTTCAAGACAGCTGAATGCCATCCATTGCCGAGCATGCCAGAAATCTATCAGAAAAGACGAAATAAATGCACATTGTTTCGTGCTGGAAATCTGGATTAGCACTTAAAATAGTCAAGTTAAAGCAATGCTCTGTAGCATTCCACAGTGATGTTTATATTTTTGCAAAAAATATTGCCCATCGTGTGAACAGATTGTTTGCAAGGGTGGCTGTTGTAGAACACCCTAACTCGAACATCTCAAAAATGTGGCTCATGGGGAACAATAGAAGAATACAAACTTAATTTGACTATAATTACTTAGATGTGAATGTTGTACACAAATGTGTACATATGTACCAATATGTGAATGATGCTGTGTCACTCTAAATTCCATTTTATAGTATTTATGCTTCATGACTCATTTAAGTCATAATGAACCCCCTAACAACAACAATAACTGTTCTTCCCAGACATTCATGGTGATTGTTCCCGATATGCATCTGCAAGACATGCTTTTTCTTGCCATCTTTTAGTGGCGTTAATCTTCGGGTTATTTGCTGAAAGGGATCATTTGTGCCATTTTGTTTTTGTCAACGCTACAATTGTTCCACCATCTGGCAGATGACGTTGTTCTAGTACCAACATTGCCAAAATGCGGATTACGATCATGAAAGATGGCAACAAATGATTACGCCCACTGATTCGACAAACAGGGCCCTGACATGGCAATTTCAGCTGTACTTTGCGCAGTGATTGGCACCTTTTCACGTTCGAGGTGATGTACGGACCAAGTACAAGTTGTAATGAGAGGAGCCATTGGAAATCAATAACAATGGCATCACAAAGGAAACCAGACTCATCCTTCATTAGGTAACTAGAGTGCCTTCGGGGCGTTCGGTGCAGCAACTAGCTAATGGCAGCAGCTCTTGAGAACATGATTGGGCTACTGTCACAATCTATATTGCATCGTGGTTGGTTTTTTATCCTCTGCTCAGGTTATTGATGATGTAAAGAAAAATGAATGCCTCAAGTCGCTATTGATAGCAACACAAAGACATTTTAAAATGGACTAATGTTGATTATTATATACTCAAGGTTTGGTGACCCTTGGTATTTAAAGGTGAAAGGGAAGGGGGGGATGCGGTATAAAACGTGAAATTCTGTGTGACGTTTCAGCCACTTGTCTGATCTGTGTCTGGCAGTCCCATGAGCTGGTGAATACAGCAGTGCTGACAGGCAAGATGGTGAAATTGCCTCTCAGAGTTGTTGCTATTTATTCAAATGGAAGAGTGACAGATGTGTCTCAGCATGCTGAGTGTGTCTCGCTGGATAAAGACATCATAAAGGTACCTTGTGCCCATGTGCTCACTGCCTTATATATATGTATATATATGCAATAATGTTTCATCGCTTTTGTCCTTTTATCAGTTTTTGAAAATTCCACATAGATTACTCAGTTTTGACCAACACACCCTTTTTATGAGGCCATATATGACAGTAACTCGCTTTAGGAGCATTATAATTAATCATTATATTGTGCTGCCCATTTGAATACATGAGCTAAACATTTAAAATAAATAAATAAGAATCCCGTCGTGGTAAAAATATAAATCAGTCTGGATGAGCAAGTATGTAAAAATGAGTCACGATTTCCCTCAACGATGGCCATTCTCGTAGACTTCTTTATGTAGAAACAAGAAAATGTAATGATAGCCCTGCCAACTTCACACCATAATTTCTGACTTGAGTTCCTGAAGACACATATAAGGCTTCAACAGGTCACAATTTATGGAGATGTTTAAACATGTGTAGTGAATTCAACTGAGTCGCAGACGTACTCTTTGGAGGCAACACATTTATTTAACACCAACACACGGGGTAACTGCCACTTAACAGAATAACAACCTATGGTGGTGACCACCAGGCTAACTACACTAGTCACTACGTAACTAGCTACAACGGCCCGGGACCACAGCTCAGGTCCAGGTCCACGTGTTGGAGAGACTGTAGGACGTAGAACGTAGACGAAGGTTTCTTCAGCGTGAACAACAACGCCGGTCCCTCTGGGAGACCCGGCTGATATTCTCTGTGGTGTGGGTGGCCCCGCCCTTGGCCACGACCACCTTGCAGAATCCTCTAGCAGGATCTGGACCCCGACCAGGTGACCACCCCTAGCCCCCACTTGGGGCCACTTTGTAGACTTAACTGGTCACGTGTCCTCTCGGGTCAACCAAAGTGCCATGGCCTTTAGTAACCTCATTCTTACAGCCGGCACTCCCACATGCTATCCTGTAGGGCTGGCACTGCACGCCAAGCGGGTGCCATCCAGCGCTATCAATCAGCAATCACCGAGCCCCATTAGGGCCGGTACTACACCCACATCATAGTGGTATCCGCGACGTCATTACACCGCACGCCATGCCTCTCTAGGGCCGGCACTACACAGTGACATCCGGCATTATTTCATATTTAACCAATGCTATTTATATAGATATGACAGCATGTAATTTCTTCAATAATGGTGCGATTCAATGTGTTTTTTTCATTATAATGGATGGGTTTTGTGTGAGTTATAATGTATCACACATTTGAAAACTATCCATGAAGATTACAAGAAATGCAATTTTAGAAAGGATTAAGAGACCAAAACAGCACCATGAGTAAGCTCGGGATTTAGCAAGCTATTTTTATACTCTTTAACACATACATATTTCCAAGCAAATCTTTAAAAATACTATTGATTATGAAATAACACAATGCTTGAATTTTGTATGATGAAAAGGATTTTGTTTTCGTGGAAATTGATGCAGTCATCCAAACCTTCACATACTGAGGCCTTGACAGTAAGCATACCAAAATGATCCCATTCAGAGAATGCAGAAAGTAGCAAAATACAAACATGCAGATTATTCTCATGACAAAGCATTTTCTTGAATTTAGATTGGGGAAAAAAAAGCAAGCCAGGAATGAGCCATCTCAGATTTACAGCCAATAAAATGTAGCCTATGAAAATTAATTGAAGGACATTATTGAAGAAACCACACAAAAGTTGCAAAGCCATACTTTATATAAAAATAAGCAAATTAAAATCAAGTTTTCAAAGTGAAAAGAAAACTGAGCAAAAAAAACATGGACCCTGACCAAACACCAAGTGATTTAAATGCATTTTTTTTGCAAAAAATTATCAGAAAGCACCACCTTTGTACTTATATGTCAGTGGTTTAGATATCTGCTGCTTAATGAATGATGGTGATATGTTTAATCATCCCAACAAATTAAGCTTGTTTATTAAAGGTCCGAGACTGAATGTCTAAAATATTTCTAAACTGATGAAAAAACTGCAGTCAATGTGCATTGACCCAATCGTTGGGCGAGTGCTGCATCCAGATGATTCTACAGCTGAGCCAAATAATTGTACGAGCAATGTATGTGAGACACTTGAATACCCTATCACTTTAAACACATATCCATTACTCCTGTAAAACGGTTATGTCTTATCTACATAACATTTCCTCAGGCCACACATTTGCAAAGCAAACACAGAAATTATCATACATGTGTTTTCTAATATCTTGTCTAGACTACTGCAATGCCATTGATGGTGGCTGGTCTTCCTAACGCTCCCATGTATGAATTGCAGTTGGTTCCAAATACAGCCAAACAATCTGCAGCATAAGGGATTACGAGCACATCACTCTTATCGGAAAATGTATGTGTCTTCCAGTAAAATAACACATCCATTTTAGGCATTCCATGGACTTGTATTTGCTTATTTCATTGAACGCATTATCCCGTGAAACTCACGTCAGACATTATGATCAGTGGAATCCAATTTCCTGGTAGTCCCACCAACCCATCTGGCTGGCATCAGTGACAGAGCTTTCGTCAAAATACCTCCAACATTACTGAACCATTTTTCATTGCGACTTCACTGATGCCTCTTTATATTTTTAATTCCAGCCTCCAAGCCTGGCTCTTTCGTAAGAATTATTCAAAATGAGCATGGCTTATGAAATGAGGATGTGCGTTGAATGGTTGAATGATGCACGATAAATGTGAGTGCGGTATAATGATGTATGATATGTAGGCTTAATGTAAGACGCCATGGAGTGGTTCCTTGACAAGAGACGCAATATCAATGTGATTGATCATAATAACCAAATCAGTCAGCCACTGTGGTTGCCCGGACACCCTCGAAAAATGTTTCGTATGGCTAAATGAGATGCCCACCATATTTTGGACAAAAGTCCCGGTTTTTTTTAGTCGACGTTTTCTCGTGGAACAATGTGGCACTTCCCATGAAAACGTGGGAGTGATGAATTTCCCACAGCATGTCTGTAATCTGACCAATCACCACTGGGAAGCATTCGCTGGGAGGGCAGTAGGGCATCCCCAACTTCCGAAATGTTGCTGCGCCCCCTCTCGTGTGTAACCATTTGAATGCTGCCACTAGAAGCCAAACAAAGAACCACAACTCACCGTTGTGAGATACAGTATGCACGAGCGACGCTATATATATAAACACCCGTTAACGTTATGTTTAACTCTTATGAGTAGGCATGTAACAATTTACACCTTTGCACAGTTGAATGAATTGTCACTATTCGGGGTCTTTCTTTGACCTTGGGCACATGTGATATGCAAAATGTACCAGGCTCTCATAGGTCCATTCGCTCTTTCTTTCCCCCTGCCGCCGCGGGGTGGATTTCCACACAACTCTCTCATTGACATGCTAATTTCTCTGCTCCAGAAGACCCACCTCTCTCTCTGCCCCACCCCCTCTCTCTCTATTTAAAGCCTCGACACAGAGGCATTGGGTCTCTGTGTGTCTATGTTGTGTGTCTCTCTCTGTGTGTCTCTGTGTAGTCTCTCTCTGCTTGTGTCTGTCTGTGTGTCTCCGTGTCTGTGTTTTGTTCTCTCTCTCTAATTTGGTTCTACCTGCTGACGATTTCTTGTGTTGCAATCGAAACGTCACATTGTATTATTTAATTTGTCTTCTTTCTACGTGACCTTACCGAACGAACCAAAGAGTAATTCCTGCAGTCACAATCGCAGTTGTGGGTCCTACATGGGCAGTTCAATGCAAATCTTAAGGCCGAATGATAAATTGTGTAAAGCTTCTTCAGTACAGTACTGCTGGCTGATTTATATACGATGTCACAGTTATCAAGTAGAGGAATTATGGTAGCTTTTATCAATTCCAAACGGAACATAGTGGGGAAGCAATGCTTGTGTCAATACAGAAAACCAACTTTTATTTTGTCTTTTTACCAATATAATCAATGTGATCTTGAAAATTTAGTTTTTAATAAAAAAAAATGACCCCAAGATACTTATAGATCTTGACTGCCCTATTTGATAATTATTTAAGGAATGTAATTGGGGGAAAATTATTTCCTGCTTTAGTCCTGGTGAGAAGCATAACACCTTGAATTTGAAGGTAATCAGGACTAGTTTAAGAGCAACTAGCTGATGTTGTAGTTTGTTGAAATCACACTGGAGCTTAGCAATCACGTCATCCAGAGAGCAGCCAGCAGTAATCACTATCATGTAATCTGCAAACAGATGTCCGCTGGAATGATCCAGGTCAGTGCCCAAGTCATTGACATAAAGAGAGAACAAGAGGGAGCAGAGGATGTTTCAAGTTTCAAGTTTCATTTATTAGGTATAGCCCTGTGAGCCATGCGGCTCTTAAGTCGGGTGCAACCGCAACAAACCCCTTTAGTCATCTTAACACTGTTTGACCTCCAACCATCTATGAATACAGTTTGGATGCGAGAAGAAATGTCGTTTTTCAACCATTCCACTGTGTTTGGAGAAACGGATGCAACTTCTGCTACGATATCTCCACTAGGAAGAACACCCATTGCCCAAAATGTCGCCTATTATACAAATGCATTCTCCTCAAGGCAGTGTTATATTGATGGATGTGTTGAACTCTTATGTGTGTGCACCACTGGCAACGCACAATCACAAACAACAACAAAAACACGTGTACTTGTGTAGTGATGCGCTCAGAGACACTAGGAGTAGGAGGCACTCTATTTATTATAGCCTTCACAGGGTACAAGGGCTAACTACACTTTCAGTCAGGACAGCTAACAGACTGCCTGACTGACAACGCCGAGAAGGTGAAGACGGTGACGAAGACTCCAGCAGCCCGACGGGATTCCACTGCAAGCAACAGCCCCGAACCTTCGCTCGGGGTCCCCTTTTATCCTCCTTGCTTGGCCTCGCTCCGCCCCCGGCCATGCCCCCCTTCTGTAACCTACTCGCGGGTTCCTGGGCTTACCTCATGTACCCCCTCTATCACATTTACCCTACATCCTTCTCTCTGGTTATCACGAGACCTGCTGACCGACAAGGGCTGCTGCAACCGCAGATCCCTTTCTCTGCCAGCAACCTGCGCTATGCTCCATAGTGACCCATTCCATGTCACTTACACTTGTATTTAATCCGGACTTTTTGTTGAGCACCACTTGAGCATCCTTCTAATTCATCGCTGCGCACACTGCAGGTGACCGAGTCGTGCGACTACGTGTACGTGGACGGGCGGGAGAGCGCCGGCTCCACACGTGCGCACATCCAAGTGACCCACGAGCACTTGCGGGCGGGGCTGGAGCTGGCCGTGTGGCTGCCCCGGCTGCCGCTTCACATCCAGCTCTCCCACTCGCAGCTCGGCCAGGTCAAGGGCTGGAGAGTGCCGATTTCTTACAGCACAAGGTATAAGCTTAGGGCGAACGAGCAAGGGGCCGTCTTTGATACTGCGCTTCCTCGGTAAAAAAAAAAAAGCAAGTTTTCTCGAGCGTGTCAAACTACTGACACGCATGATGAATCGTTGTTGGCTTGTTAAATGAGGATAAAGAAAACTGGAGCGTATCTCTTAATGTGAAGGAGCCAAATTCAACAGATTACTCACAAGCGCAGGCACCACATCGCTTACTTGCCCAAGCTGAAAATTCAATGTTAATGGCCAATCTAAGTGCAACACAGCTGCTCTAAGTGAATTGCGTCTGTTATATACACTGAATTCACGTTTGGGAAATACTAAATTGTTATATTATTCAACAATTCTGAATTCCTAAAATCTGGCCCTTGGGTTAGATTTAAACGGGATTCTTTTTTTACTTAGCCATAATTATATACATCACCGGGCCTGGCTTTCTCCTCATTAAAGTTTTTTTAGTATTTTATAGAGCATTGCATTAAAAAATCAATACCTTTTAAAATGTGTTGGGAATATTGATTACGACTGATGGTAATTGTTCAGGAACGTTTGACCGACGTGCAATATTTTTTACAGACATTGAACAATAGATAAGCATACACTGCAGTGTCAGAATGTGTAATTAACCAGTGCAAACCATGTGGGGACAGTGTGACTATGCCATATGACTTCGTGCGAGTGTGTTTAATTGCAATGTGTTGATTTATTGAACGTGAAGACCATTGTTTTCCTTCACTGCTATTCCAATATCATGTGCTTATCAGTCCTGATACTTAAAACGTAAAACATATCCATATAAAAAAAAAAGAGAATTAACAAATGAAGGGCTCGTTGGTAATTATCTGGGTTCATAGCACAGCCCAAGTATATCATAACGCATGATAGAGCTGTACAAGGCGCTAGCAGATAGAATATTCCCTCTAGGTCCTTTTCAACACAGGAGAGAAGGGTGCCACGGTAGAGAATGGATTACGTTTTTATGGATCAAGGTTCTTTACATTTTAAGGTCAAATAGTTTTTTTTTTATCTCTGTTTCCACAGTACAAGTTTGGTCTAGACAACAGCAGTACTTGCAGTTGTGTATCACAGCACAGAGGGAAGACATGTCGTTGACCATTATGGTGCCCAACATTTCCCCTAAAGCAGCATGCTGAAGTTACTCTTTATGTCTATTTGTCCTTGAAGAAGGTAAACTCTAATGATGCCTATATACAACGTACAATTTACTTGGACATATGTCACAGACTATAGAAGATTATTTCACTTGTCACACAATTCTGTAAATAAAAAAACTGCCTCCCTTCCTTCCAGCTATCGCAACCCAGTGTTAAGCATTTTGACATTAACAGGATTTTTTGCTTCAAATATATTCATGAAAACCCCAAATTGGACCCACTTTATATTCCATTATGAATTTTTTTGAGTAAATGTGTCATCTATATCGTTCATCTGAGGCTGGTTTATTAAGACATTTATTTTATTTTATTCCTTTTATAACATTTTCGTATTATATATACACTGGAGGAAGCTTCCATGCTGTAAAGGACTTGCCACAATGGGCGTATTCCCCACCCAAAGGCATAAATGGCACACCCCAGTCAATCGACCGGCACGTCACGTGTGGTGTGGTAAAATGTGGGTACTCCCATCTCTTCCAAAAAGTCTGGCCAGAGTAGGGTACATACCAAACACCCCCTGAAGGGGCTCTCTGGAGCTTCCTCTGATGGAGGCCTTTCTGCCAGCAGTGGTGTGAGCAAACAATTGCAGGGCTGCACCTTTACCTCGTTTTATATACACTATATTTATCCACTAATTGTATACATTTTATGCATAAATATAGCATTGCATTTTATACAGTGTACACGGCGTATTTGCACATCCTGTCTGATGTTCGCTGTCAAGAAGTAAAGTTGTGGCTTCATCAATGACCAAAAAACCTTGTATTCTCTCTTAAGTCAGCAAAATGGCACCCAATCACACTTCAAAAATCACTGCTGACTGGAATTACCCCCTAATTATGCTAATGACGGTGATGTGATTTAGTTTACCGTGAAGTTGTTTTACATTTGACTGTTGTTTTTTTTAGATATGCATTATTTGCTGTTACTTTTTTACTGCCTTGCTACTCCTGCCATCACCATCGGTTATGATTAATCCACCGCTGGATTAAGGGCTGCAGAGTACCCCATGTCAGGTATCTTCACCAGCCTAATTTGATTAGCGTGGTGATCTATGGGCACATATCTTCCTCCACGACGGTAGTGCAGCCATTCATTGACCTTGAAAATCTAGCAACATTTTCTGCACTTAAATGATGCCTTTCAGAATAATTGCTACATCGCTATTTCCTTTGTTGATGTACTTGTTCGCGCATTCCATAGAGAACACTAGATCTGGCATTGCCAACCAACTATATTTCGCAAAGAATATTGGTGCATTGTGTTAAGAACTTTTATGGACTATTATAGACGAGTATGTTAAATGTTTACTTGCCCTGCCGGTGAGATTACTTGTTTATAAGCCATCATATATTCATAATGACATTGTCCTCTGTTATGTTGCTGTTGTTGCAAAAGTTCGATCAGTCAGTTACGAAAGTGCCAACTTTGTGCCTTGAAATGTGCTTATTCATTCTTTGTTGCTGTGATCTGGCACTCAAAACCTTTTGTATGAAATGCGACAATGTACTGTATGTAATCCTAACCTTTTTCATAGAAATAGCACAATACAAGCACTTCAAAACAGCTTCTACATCATTCTCTTTCAATCAATTACTTTCTAGCAGTTTTTTTGCCAAACGGGTACGTTAGGTAATGGCATATGCAATTTCCGTTTTTCTCCATGTTTTCCTGCCATTGACACCAATCAATAATTATATTCTCAGCTTTCTCCATATTCAGCTGCATTTGAGCCCAATTGCCTAATGCATTTCAGTGGTAAAGCCAAAAATAAACTGCAATCCTGTGTCACCAGCAAACGTTTTAAAGCTCCTTTGGCAAAGGTCCGCTATGAACAATGGTAATCATATCGTTGCTCCATAATACAGGGTTTTTTTAAGGATAGATCGCATAAATATAAATGTGTCATTATACCCGCCACCACGCAACACAGCCAATTATTAACAGAGCATGTCAATTCGTTACCAGTACAGCACACTGGTGTGTTGGAGAGAAAATTCACAAAAATTACAATCTGAGTACGACGTTTCGCCAGTAATTACAACTGGCATCATCAGGCGGACAGACAGATTTATATTTACGCGATCTATCCCAAAAAACCCCGTATTATGGATGATATTGGTCGCGAAAGCCTACGTGTTAAACATATCGTTGCCATTTCCCAAGATCCACAGGAGGCATCAACTCCAAAGGCAGGAAGTCAAATGTACGAGGCTGCACTCTCCAGTCCCAGCACACCCCGCTCAACGTCTTGACACAATTTTGCGCCACATCGCCTCAAGAGACCGGCGATCTGACCTTGATGCTGGATCCCGAGTGGCTGGTGGATGTTACAGACCTAGTGCAAGGTCACATGTTTGTGGAGGACACACGAATAGCTCAACTCAAGGATGGAAAGACTTTGATTGGACACAGGCCAGGCATGACTGCCATTCAGGTGGGAATTTTGCTTTTACTTTATGCACTCTATGCTGTTGTTTTGTTCTTGGTTTTTTTTCCTCCAAATATTATGCCTTGAGATAATGAGTTGGAGAGCATGCTCTTGCAACGCCATTTTTACACGTGTATAATTTACCAACAGAGATGGCTCACCGTGAAGGTATGTTACACTACCAGGGTCTGTCTGGCCTTCAGTTCTATGATTGATAAAAGCTCCTCCACAAAGAATCTCAGGCAGCAGAGCTTTCAGGGGTCATGGCCTCTCCTGCTCCCTGCCCTACATCCTCCCACTCATTACCCCTCTTGCCCGCTTCCTCACCATTTGAACAGATGCAGTGACAACTGATAGAAAACAATGTCTATATTGCAATTCACCATCTGCCACTTGACAAAACTCTGGATTTTTGTCCCCCTCTGAAAAAAAGAGTTTACTTCTTTATAAAGATCTTGGACTTTGATATTTATATTTCTATACTGAAGAAATGTATTTCTTAGACATCTGCGAATACCTTCAATTCACTGAAGACGTCTAGTGACTGCACATGTGACTCAATTGTACACTTTCATAATTATGTAAGCCTTCACATTTCAAACTGCCAGATACGTCTGATCATTCTCTCTTGTTCATACATATAATTCCAGCGTTTGTCTCAGCATGTGTTAAAAAAATATGCAATTAGGACAAAATAAATTGGAGTAAAAGGCTTCTTTAATCTAAAAAGTGACTGCCCATATTAATCACCTATTTAAAGAAGCCATTCATGATTTTGTATCACAACCCCTACCTCGTCCAAAACTACAGTCCAGCGGTAAAAGTAAAGTAACACAGATATGATGAAAATGTGTGCAGCACATAGTGCATGTACCAGAGTTCTGCTGCACAACGACGTAAGTAAAAACATTACCACAATGAACACGGTAAACAAACAACATGACATTAAAAGACAGATTCCAGTTGTATTCAGTCATGTTATTCTGCTTGACTTGGCCAAATATCTCTTTGGTGCCAATGTTACAAGAGTGGATCGGCTGTGCTCGTAGTGTGATACCTTTGCCCCACAATTCCTGGAAAAAATATTAATCAATCAAATGCATTCATCTGGAGAGACAAGATTTGTGCACTATGAAAATTGAGGGCAAATAATTTTGCTTTTCTTTGTTGAGTACAAATTTCATTCCTCCAACATAACAGTTACAAAGAAAAAAATGAAAATTAATCTACCCACACCTCAATCACTTTACACAAAAATACATTAAATATCTGCTGGTTATTTCAGGTTTAATTGTTTTTTTTTATTGTTAATGTGCAGTATTCTTCTTCTTGCATATGGAAAAATTCAGGTGAGTAGCAATGTTTAGGTCCGGGATATTTCGTTTCGGTAGCCAGGTGTGTTTCAACTATTCATCCACTGATATATAGGGCATTGAATAAGAATGTCATCCATCGTCTTAAACATGCAGCTGCAGTCAGTGAGGGCTACATTTTTATTAGCATTTTTTCATGAGATGGGCTTATCTGCCATCTGATGCCCTAATCGGATTGATATTCGACCATGGTTTCCTGGTCATGCCTAAGCCTGGGGGTCCTATCATTGCCTCTGGCACGATTATGTTTGTTGTGGATGTCAACTTCTGCCCACTCCGAACGCCGGTGTTCTTTCACGAATTCGGACCTTTCTTTGCCCTCAATGGGTCATTCCAGTTTTTATTGTATTCGTGAGCACTCGCTA
Organism: Petromyzon marinus; assembly: GCF_048934315.1. Lineage (NCBI taxonomy): Eukaryota > Metazoa > Chordata > Hyperoartia > Petromyzontiformes > Petromyzontidae > Petromyzon > Petromyzon marinus. The sequence continues at coordinate 12,449,612 of NC_133671.1, forward strand.
AGGATCCTAGGCGGTGGTGTGTGTGCGCGAGGGCTGCGCACCATTATACAGGCATTGATTTTACAGTGCCTGTCATTCACCCCATAGCCTCGTTAAGCTGGGTATGTACGAGCTCCACGTGCAAACTCTGCGCCCAGGCTGGTTAGCAGTCCTCTGTGACTGAGTGGGCAGAGTTTGCCCCCCCCCCCCGCCCCAACCTTTCGCCAGTCAGCTTGCGAATTAGGAACGTTTGTTTGTGGTCACGCCGAGAGACTTCGATGAGCTGACGTTTGCCACAATGCAGTAGGAAGTCATGTCGAGGGCTCATTAGCCGCTGCAGTAGCTGAGATGAAAGGGGGTGACCACTGCCCTTTGATGGGTTGGACCTTAGTTACTGTTTGAGGACCCGCAGGGTTGCTGGTGGGTGCTCTGCCACTTCAGCGAGATCTTTAGCTTCGGTAGTGATGTACAATATTCATTACTCACTTTGCATTTGTATTGTGTAGGAGGTACATTTTCTTTTAAATAACTGATCACATATTCAATCAATTGTGTGCAATAATATTACTTTGCTCACTTGCTTTGGTTGTTATGAAGACTACATCATCAGTTCATCTGATATGGTTCCATATTTATTAATTTATATTCATACCATTATTTATTCCATCCAATTTTCTGAAAATTTGCACATATTTCAAGGTGAATAACTTTGGCAAATGCATATCTCCAAGACCAACTCCTCTTCAATTCATATTGTTACATTTATTCACGTAATCTCAGTGCAATTCCACGTTCGAAAATTATTATTTTTTATTTCAAAGTATGTTGTATTTAGACCTTGGTAAAGTACATATGTATAATTAAGGTGAGTGTGCAATTTACATTGGTAAAAGATGACTTAATTACATTTTCCTATCAAAATCTCTAAGAGGTCATATGCAGAAAAATATGCAGCCATGTTGGACCAGGCCACCATGCCGACCTAACCCCCCCCCCCCCCCAATTATTGCGCCATATGTTAAACAGAACTGCACAGTCAACAGCACCGTTGCTACCAACATCATTGCAATAAAATTGCATTATTTAACTTTTGGGTTTACATGCTACACCAACTAACTGCAATGCAAAAATACCTTAGTTGGCATGTGATTCTTGCATGTAACCAATATTTAGCATATTGTTTTTTTTATTCATGCAGGTCCAGATGCACCAGAAGCACCCTTTAAATAAAATATGCCTCCTGGAGTTGTTAAAAATTGTATTTGTATGCAGATAATATCCCCGGTGTCGGACATGATATTGGGAGAGCGCGCAGTGACAGTGAGTGAACAGAAGGTGTCCATCAGCGAGCTTCACGTACAAGTCGTGTCGGGTTTGTCTCTCAGCCTGCACCCCAGGAGCAATGCCCGTGGCATCATGGAAGCCACGACCACGACCAAGGAAGTCCTCCAAACTTATAAACAGGTACCCCATGGGCATTCCGTAGATTGAAAACTCAATTCTTTAGAATTGATTGAGTTTTCAATCTAGCATGGTTGGCTACGTACGGTGCGAAAGAAGTTCTACATACATACATGCCCGACTGCAAGTACATCACCTAACACCTGCATGGAACTCGTAATGTTAGCGGAACAATGTGTCAAGGAGTTCCTCGGGGGTGTTCATTTCAGCAAGAGTAAGTCTTTATTTATAACTAGCCTTTAGCCCGTCCAAGGACGGGTGTATTGCAGTAAATCTGAAACTTGCAAGCGAAAAGCTGACCGCGACGTGATATTCACTGCATTAATTCGTGTGCAGTTTGTAAGGGCGCGGTGACACAGACTTATTTAATGTTAAGGTTATAATTGCTTGTTCATCATGACGTCCTTTTTACTTTGATGTCTCAACAACAGCGTTACGGAGATCACGTGACGTGAGGGTTCTGCCTTTGTAGTGAGGGTTGTGAGTTGACGCCGAGGAGGGGGGAGGAGGCGCCTCGCCCCCCCATGTGGAGTGACGTCAGCCACTAATTATTATTAATGAGGGGGGGTTACCATTTGTAGAACGTCACCTTATAATCATTATTGATGAGGGGGGCTGTTTGATGTGGAGTGACGTCACCTGCTTATGATTATTAATTAGGGGGGAGGGTGCTCTGTGGAGTGACGTCACCTGCTCGTGATTATTAATGAGGGGGGGGGGGGATCCATGTGGAGGACGTAACATGTTCATGATTATTAATGAGGGGGGCTGGTCGACGTGGAGTGACGTCACGAGCGTTGCACACAGACATTCTATGCTCATTATAGTAGGTAATAATAATGGGGGGGGGGGGAGGGGGAGTCCGTTTGGAGGATGTCACCTGCTCATGATTATTAACGAGGAGGGTGGGGGGGGTGTCCATTTGGAGGACGTCACCTGCTCATGAATATTAATGAGGGGGTCTGGTCGATGTGGAGTGACGTCACGAACGTTAAGGACAGACATTCCTGGGTGATTATAGTAGGTATTAGAGAGTCGGTACAGCTGCGTTGAACCTAGCCCAGCTGCACTCCCATACCTGTCAACCCATACGTTTTACCCGTGTTCTTGTACAGGAAATTTAGTTTTTATCTATTTGTTAGTGTTTCTTTCTTGTGATGGGACTTTGTAGGATGAACGTTGAGATCTATAAGGACACGGGGTGACTAATAAGGTCTGAATTGATCTGTAATAAGTTAGGCACTGATAAGGGGTCAATAGGTACTGTATGCATATCCAGTCTTGTTCGAGCCTTACGCCCTGAACTGTGTTCAGGCTCCCTCTTATATTCCCGAATATTCCCCCGTACAGTTTCCCAGTTTCACACACCTATGCGTCCACTGTAACTCAACGTGTACCCCAACCATAACTCCGATATACAGTCCCCTACAAATAGATGCTTCCACACAGCAAAATCTGGCTTGTTTATCAAGGCAGACATGCGTTGTGTATGGTAGCTGGCATCAGCACACTTTGTTCTTGAGGATAAAGATGTGCATTTATGTGGTGCTTAAATGTCCCAGGAGGTCAAAGTAACTTGCAACATCATATCTCATACAATTACAATGCCCTGCTGAAGTCTAGCCAAGGAGATCCCTGGTGGCAGCTATCACCGTGCAGCACGAGGTGTTTGCATCACGACCCTGGAGCTGGGTAATAGTCTGTGAGTAACATGAAGTTCACTCCTCACCTTGCTCATCACCAGAGATAATGAATAAAAACACACAAGCTTCTCATATGCATCGGTACAATGTGGCTGAATGTCATTTCCACCCTCATCGGTGTTTCAGATTTCTGGAGTCCATCACCCAAAAATGGTCCAGTGCTTGTGCGCCTGGAATTTTAATTATTTATATGGGTGTATATAATCTCCACCAATCTCGTTCTACATGGCTTAACCATGCGAAAGTTACATCATAAGGACACAGTGTGTACAGGCAGGTGTGGTGAGTTCACGGGCCATTAGTGGAAGAATCAGATCCTACGTATGCTCGCCTTGTACCACCGCTAAGCACATGGCTGCAAATGAGGTCCTGCACCCAGTATGCCATTGCCACACCTAGCACACAACCATAAGGCAACAACCCCTTTGCTGTCTTATGCCTCCTTAGCAGCCTGTTACTGCCAAGGAGTGTTTGAATAGGAAATTCAAAGGCTCTGGGAATTAAGGTGTATTACATTGGTCTATTCAAGATTTTATTATGGTTCCATAGACAATGGAATGATTCAAGGCCACTTCAGACCTCTAATTTCTAACATAGTACTTGTGCACAGTACATTTCAGATTAAATCTCTACACTATCTAGCCAGGAGGTGTGGCTCACATAGGACTGATGCCAGACCTGAAATATAGGATTCTCCATGTGTCAGTCAGATCGGATCATAAACGGCTTTAGTAATTGATGTAGGGTGTATCACCCCGAATTCAAGATTCTTCCATTTGGCTCGTCCGCCTGAGACGTTACCGAATGTGGCATTTCTTTAGCCCACGGGTATCAATGTTGATCTTCATGTGCATTATCAGTGCAGAGAAGAGTAATCAACCTCAGTGAACAAATCGGTGTATAGATTAGTAATAAATATCCCAAAGTGTATTCTCTCCCCTTTTCAGAAGTTGAAACATCTGGGCAAAATTTCACGTGAAGTGTTTTTCTGCCACAGGAAAGGTACTGCAGATTCAAACAAGAGAATAGAAGTTGGTGTAAACGGAATATAATTCAACCAGAGCCTCTTTAAGTCGTCTATACCACATTTCGGTCATGTTGCAAATTATGTAATTTACCCATTTTCAGAATGAGAGCCTTACCCATGGTCTCTGTTGAGCCAGTGGGATCCATTATCAGGAAACACGAATTAGCAAGTGCTTCTCTCCAGAGATAATGGTAAACCAATTTCAATTACTCTTAATAATCTTCATGTATGATGTGGAATTAGAAACCGACGAGATATTATTCGGTTAGGTGGCATTTTGTTAATAGGTTGCTCTCCAAGTATCATTTCTTAAGAACTAAATGCTTTACAGCTTGGGTTTTACAGCTAGCCTTGGAGGAATTGGATGACAATGTGTGGAGGAAGATGATGTTAAATACATTGTGACAACAGTCGTTGTCATGATAAACTAGCAACATTTTACAAGGCATAATCTTCTCATGAGAAAAGACTCTTGTTATCTTAGGCAAAGGTATTTATTCAGGCCAGGTAGTTAACAAAACAAGAAAACACGATGGCTGGGCGAGGTAAAATATGTCAAAAGTTAAAGTTTTCGAAGAACTATGTTACTTTAGCATATCACTCATTATAACCTACAAAGGCAAAGAGCCTCGGTATAGCATTAACAGACTGTAGGGGCAAGTGCTGTTAAGCAAGCACCTATGAAGGCCGGCACGGCACACGAGGGAGTGGGTGGCTAGCACCACGCCCAACCGCCTTTGTCTTCCGAGTGGCAATGTTTACACACCGTTCCAAGTACTTATTTGAGGCTGAGTCGAGCGAGGGGAGGCCCAGGACCGGTTCAGATATTCGTCACTGAGCAGGAATTAAAGTCGGGTCCTCGGGTTCGTAGCACAGCGCGCTAACCGCTGCACTTCCGCTCCCCACACCTTAAACTAGTCACCTGTTAACGTAAGTTTAGTCTGAAATTAATACTCAACTCCCCATATTTTGAATGAGATTCTACCTCCCAGGGCTTGTGGGTATCGATGCTTTTGCTATGCTCTTGAGGAGAGGAAATGAAATTAATATTTCCCCCCATTGTCCCTTATAGACAAGCTACGGCAGAAGATATGCATATTTAACGTATATCGCAATTGGTCCAGTAGAGCTTACTTTTTTAGATATTTGAACATTGCTGGTGGAAGTACTGTGGTTTCTGCTGGGATAACATCACCTTCTGTCCAAATTCGGAGAACTCCATGTCATAACCTAACTGTTTATAACCCCACAGCAAGAGTTCCCAAGAAAACTGCACGACCTCCAATTTAAATACAGGAGTCTAACTTTTAATGTGTATAATAGTAGGTTTAACACGTAGGCTTTCGCGACCAATATTATTCATAATAAAGGTTTTTGGGTTAAATCGCGTTATTTATAAATGTGTCGAAACCCTCCATCACCCGACACGGCCAATCAGCAAAAAAAAGTGTCACGTTGACAAAAGACAATTAGTTCACTACTTTGGCCCACCGGTGTGTTGAAGAGTGAATCCACAACATTTACAGTTTGAATACGACATTTCGCTGGTAATTGCATCCAGCATCATCGGGCAATTCGCCAGAATGGTAAAGCCCTCGCTTGCTCCCGGTCTTAAATAGAGCAGCAGGGTGACGTCATCATTTAACTCATTTCAGGTGCAGTGAATTGAGGTGGAGGGGGGGTATTGTAATTATATTATCGATTGGCAATCAGTCAATGGTTATGATTAGTAATGAGTTGTAGATTGGTAATTATTTGTAAGGTGTTTTATTGTGATTATATGCTACATTAGTAATCTGTTAATTAATGTGTTTCCCCTATAAGGAATTGTAATATATATTATTTAATAATACGCTTCCAAGCCGCACTAAGCTTATAGCTATCAGAACGATTAAAGTTATTTCTGTTTCTCTCAATTTCAATGGATTCTCTAATTATCCTTTGCCAGTAATAATTAGTTTTACACAACACTTCAACGTTATCAAAATCAATTGAGTGTCCTTGTTGACAAGCATGTTCTGCCACTGCCGACAGCTGTGTTTGAGATAATTTAATATTTCTTTGGTGTTATTTTAGTCTTATGCTGATGTTACGTCCCGTCTGTCCAATATAGCATCTGCCACATAAACATTTAATCCGATATAAGTGTATAATAGTAGTGAGACATTTTTTCCTCCCTCGTATTCTACAAAGGCTTTAAGTCGAATAAACAAGCCAGACAGCATATGTTAGACGTGTTAAAGGATTTGGCTTTTTACCTCAAAAGAAGTCTTAACAGAAATCGCAGGAGAACAGCTTCAAAGCAATTAATAATGTCTTTGGAGGGGCAGTGTAATCTTGACAGCTTTTCAGAAAAATAAGCTCAATGCTGTCGTACTCCTGAGGAGGGATAGCAAAAATTTATACATTTTCTGTCTAATGCTAACGATAGGTTAATTAATCAAACTTAGATAGGTTGATTAATGAAACTGTACTTCCGTATCTTCTCATTATTCATACGCACTCTATGCAGCAGCTCAATAAGACATGCTAAAGATAGTTCACATACCTCGGCACATGTGTAAGCTGCAATTACCTAAAAAAAAAACGCCACCCATTTTTTCGCCATATGGCATTGTAATGTATAACGACTTATTGTTAGTAGCTCAGCTGATTGGAGAGTATGTAGAGTTTATTGATAACATTGATGTATATATTCTTAGTTTTTTCGGTAAAGTCACGTTGAAGAGAAACAACAAAATAACAAAATATATATAAAACAATAAAAAAATTCTCACGACGTTTCGACCATAACTCAAACGGTCATCATCAGGTGTGTCGGTTTGCATAAATTTATTTTGAAAACGGCATATTTATTTATATATATAAAAATAACGTTTGCGTCACGCGCAACGATGGCAGTTTGCCAGGACTAGTCCATCTATTTTTTTTGAAAAGAGGAGGGGGGAGACGAAATTTGTGTTTATGTATGCTGTCTGAAAGGCACTGTAAGCGTGAACAATCAATCAAGAACTGAAATGATTTATCAAATCTTTCCAATGATTGCTAAGATAGAATCCATCTTCTCGGTTGAAATTGTCTCTGTGTTTGTATATGTGGATAGCCTCATGAACGAATCTCTCATGGAAGCCAGATGGCTTACAAAGAACCTCCGTCTTGGAAAAATCAATGGCATGTGAGCCTACTGAATTAGAACAATGATCTGCTACGGCCGAGGTGTTGGTCCTACCGTGTTTAAGGTCTGCTTTATGTTCACGAATGCGGTCCGAGATATGGCGTTTGGTTTCTCCAATGTAACTACTACCACAGAGGCAACTTAGTTTGTAGACACCAGGGTATTGTATGTCCGGAATCACATCTTTTACAGACGGAACCAGATCACGGATTTTATGTAATGTGTTGAAACGGACCTGGATCTTGTGTTTATTCAAGATTTTGGAGATCTTTCTTGTGATCCCAGCAATGTAGGGTAAAGTGATGGTTTTGAAAGGCTCCTCAAGAGGGTTCTTCTTCATGGTTTGAGTGATAGCTTTGCGGATTGTATAGTCGGAGTAACCATTAGCCCTAAGAGCTTGGTGTACGTGCTTGAGTTCACTGCTTATGTGTTCCTGGTCGGATATGCATTGGGCTCTATGATACAGAGTCTTGATGAGAGAATTCTTCTGTGATGGATGGTGGTGGGAATCCGGTTTCAGATAAGCATCCGTATGGGTAGCTTTCCTGTAGACAGAGTGGCTCTGTCACTTTACCCTACATTGCTGGGATCACAAGAAAGATCTCCAAAATCTTGAATAAACACAAGATCCAGGTCCGTTTCAACACATTACATAAAATCCGTGATCTGGTTCCGTCTGTAAAAGATGTGATTCCGGACATACAATACCCTGGTGTCTACAAACTAAGTTGCCTCTGTGGTAGTAGTTACATTGGAGAAACCAAACGCCATATCTCGGACCGCATTCGTGAACATAAAGCAGACCTTAAACACGGTAGGACCAACACCTCGGCCGTAGCAGATCATTGTTCTAATTCAGTAGGCTCACATGCCATTGATTTTTCCAAGACGGAGGTTCTTTGTAAGCCATCTGGCTTCCATGAGAGATTCGTTCATGAGGCTATCCACATATACAAACACAGAGACAATTTCAACCGAGAAGATGGATTCTATCTTAGCAATCATTGGAAAGATTTGATAAATCATTTCAGTTCTTGATTGATTGTTCACGCTTACAGTGCCTTTCAGACAGCATACATAAACACAAATTTCGTCTCCCCCCTCCTCTTTTCAAAAAATAGATGGACTAGTCCTGGCAAACTGCCATCGTTGCGCGTGACGCAAACGTTATTTTTTATATATATAAATAAATATGCCGTTTTCAAAATAAATTTATGCAAACCGACACACCTGATGATGACCGTTTGAGTTATGGTCGAAACGTCGTGAGAATTTTTTTATTGTTTTATATATATTTTGTTATTTTGTTGTTTCTCTTCAACGTGACTTTACCGAAAAAACTAAGAATATGAATTACTGCAGTCACGAAAGCTTTAAATCAAAATTTAACATTGATGTAGTTTATATTTTAGTTTTTTATTAGTTTACTATATGGTATTCATTATATAGTGTAGTGTATACCCAGTTACTTTATGTTAATAGCTCAACTTATTGAAGAACATATTGAGTACATTTATTATATTGATGTAGTTTATTCTTTGTTTTTTTCACATCAGTTTATTGTATGATAGTTGGATAGTTGCAGTCCTTTAGCGTTCACATACTAAATGCCTCTATTGATATGTAAACTTTTACTTTAACATAGCTATTTCCGTGACCAGTCACATGCTAATCCCTCACATTAACATCATGCTAATCTCCCAGTTACATGCTAATTTCTGACTTTAACACCCTGCTGATCCAACACTTTAACACAGCTATTTCAATGTTAAATTCTCCTGTTTGATATGTAAACTCCTTTGTCAAGGCGCTTTACTTCTCCCACCTAGCTTAAAAGACACTGCAAATCTTAGCTCTTAGCAGCGTTCACTGAAGCGCTGTCATCCCGACAGTTCTGTTCCTTCACCTGAAGAAGGCTACTTGTGTTGTGGCCAAAACGTCGTGAATTTTTTTTTTATTATTATTATGTTTTAGTATTTATTATTTTGTTTCCATTCTACGTGACTTTACCGAAATAACCAAGAAGATGCAATTACCTAGTTCAGTAAAAATGCATAATATTACATTACTATACATAAGCACATATCAAATGAGCTAAGAAGCAAAATATTGAAAATATCCCTTGCTTAAATATACCGTCTTGTGTACTGCTAAACAAAGCTGAATAGTCATTGATACAATATCTCTATTTTCTTTAGAGATGAATGTTCATGATGGAAAGCAGTCACGGTTTTAATAACAATCTCATATCAAACTCATCAAATCCTAATGTAAAATTCATAACATTTACAAAATACTAAATGAATAATTAAATCTCAAAGGTAATTCAATACTTTGGTAGAATGTTATATTATTCAACTATGTGCTCAAGTTACTTTCACAAGTGTAGTGGGTTCCAGGACACGGAGACGGCAGAATAGAAGCAGCACTATTTATTTAAACCTTAACAAGGGTTACACTAGAAGGGGTAGCGGCCCCTCCACCCGTATAACTCAGGAACACACCCCAGGCTCTCTAGCCTAAGCTCTAGGCTCCCAGTTCCTCCTGGTAGGGCTCTAAGGGAGGCTATCAGATCTGGCCCTGGTTAGGCACAGATCTCGGCACCCCGCCGACCAGACCGGCCCTTAGAAGGACTCTGACTCTGGGGCTCTGGGGCCGCACCACTGGCTTGCTGTGCCGGCCCTGAAAAGGGCAGCAGTCACAGGAGTTCCAGGGTCTCACCTAGCTTGCCTTCTTTCTTCACTGGTTGCTTCAGCCTCGGGCCCCACACTCTGCCCCGAGCTCCCCGCACTTTATACCCACTGGAGCCTTAGCGGACGTTGTTGTAGCCACCAAGGTGTGGGTGAACCACACCTTCCCGTGGCATGTGTTTATTCCCCATAGCACCCCTACACAAGTATGGCATGTACTGTCACTTACAATCACTTATATACTACTAGCGGGAAGTACACGGCGTTGCCCAGGGGAAAAGTACATTTCAAAATGTATCTTAAAAACATAACATATACAAACACAAATACTAAGCTATTGTGAAAGCCCAGCATGCCGTTTATCTGTCTATTTGTCCATCAACAAAATTATAAGTTGCTTGCAGAAGTCCAAAAAGTAATAGAAAGTGGGGGGTAAATAGTTGACCTAAAAGGTTTCAGAAAATTGTCGACCCCCCCCCCCCTCAAGAAATGTGTTTTTCCCTGCGTAGGCATATATACCTACACACCCTGCATACAATAGAGTGAGTAGTATCTAGTGACTCTATAGTAGTATCTGACTATACAGTAGTATCTGGCTCTTCAGTAGTATCTACTGACTCTATAGTAGTATCTACTGACTGTATAGTAGTATTTATTGACCCTATAGTAGTATCTACTGACTCTATAGTAGTATCTACTGACTCTATAGTAGTATCTACTGACTGTAATTTTAACTGACTTTAGTAGTATCTACTGACCCTACAGTAGTATCTACCGACTCTATAGTCGTAACTAATAACTCTATAGCAGTATCTACTGACTCTAAAGTAGTATCTGCTGACTCTGTAGCAGTATTTTCTGACTCTATAGCAGTATCTACTGACTCTATAGTCGTATCTACTGACTCTGCAGCAGTATATACTGACTGTAGTGGAATCTACTGACTGTAGTAGTATCTACTGACTATATAGTAGTATCTACCGACTGTACGGTAGTATCTACCGACTCTATAATCGTCTCTACCGACTCTCTATTAGTAACTACTGACTCTGCAGAAGTATCGAATGACTATAGTAGTGCCTACTGAATCTTTAGTAGTATCTATCGACGCTATAGTAGTATCTACTGACTATAGTAGTCACTACTAACTCCATAGTAGTATCTGCTCACTATAGCAGTATCTACTGACTCTATCGTCGTATATACAGACTCTGCAACAGTATATACTGGCTATAGAGGTATCTACTGACTGTAGTATTATCTACTGACTAGAGTAGTAACTACTGGCTATAGTAATATCCACTTTCTATAGTGGTAACTACGAACGCTATAGTAGTATCTACTGACTCTATCGTCGTATATACAGACTCTGCAACAGTATATACTAGCTATAGAGGTATTTACTGACTGTAGTATTATCTACTGACTAGAGTAGTAACTACTGGCTATAGTAATATCCACTTTCTATAGTGATAACTACGAACTCTACAGTAGTATCTACTGACTATAGTAGTATCTACTGACAGTAGTATCAACTAACTATACAGTAGTATCTATTGACTGTATAGCAGTATCTACTGACTGTATAGTGGTATCTACTGACTGTAGCGGTAATTGGGTAGCGGGTAGTTTGTGATAAACTACCTCAGGGCATGACGACCCTGCCTTACGCGAGTCCCAGGCACAGCTGGCCCAGCTGTCAGTACCTGGTAAGGGCCCCTCCCAGGGTTACGCGGTTTTCCCACTGCCTTATAAGTGTCTCGGGATAGTCAATGGCTAAGGGAGTAAACCCCTACGGAAAATCAAGAGTGGGGCCCCTTAGGCAGTTTTGTGATGCACAGCGGCACATTCCCAGCAGCCCCTGCAGCCAAGCTGGTACCAAACGTCGTGCTATGCATTTCTTTGGATCTAACCAGCAAGGCCGAGGGGGGGACCCTGACGCATAGGCAACCCAGGATTTCCAGAATAACCTGCCCGGGCTTTGCGCCAACAAGAGGTGCAAAAATGGGGAGAGGACACTCCTCGGCCACCTAATCATGGCCAAGAAACACGAATGGCAGTATTCACGGATTATAAGCTCATTTTAGATTGCCGTAAAAAATGGGCGCCACGGGTTGCCATTTTTGGTGGGAGGTGTCATTGCACCCCAATGGATAGCTACCGCCCGCCTCAAGCTGGGCAGCCCCCGGCCAATGGGTGCTTGGAGCTTATGGTTCATCACCAGACAAGTGGGCTGCAACACCTGCACCAGAGAAAAGCAAATCAAAAGTAAAGAAGGTTCCAGTTCTTCATTTTGCAAGCTGGAATGTACGCACAATGTGTTCTGGACTCTCCGAAGATCTATTGCAGATTGAGGACATCTGCAAGACCTCAGTTATTAACAGGTAGCTGGCCAGACGCCATGTGGATATTGCAGCACTGCAGGAGACCCGGCTTGCTGGCAGTGGCTCACTACGAGAGCGTGACTTCACTTTCCACTAGCAAGGCAAACAGCAGAACGAACCAAGGCAACACGGTGTTGGGTTCACCATCAAAAACACATTCCTTGGCATGATAGAACCACCAACCGCAGGCTCTGAGCGGAATCTGCTCATGAGACTGCTTACTGCTTCTGGCCATGTAAACATCCTGAGTGTCTATGCCCCCAACACTCGACTCACCTCCGGAGATTCATGACCAGTTCTATGAAGAGCTTCACAATATTATTCGCAAAATCCCCAGCTCTGAGCACATGTTTATGTTGGGAGACTTCAATGCAAGGGTTGGGGCTGACCACGACACGTGGCCCTCATGCCTTGGCTATCATGGCATCAGAAAGATTAATGCCAGCGGCCGAAGACTACTGGAGCTCTGCTCATACCACAATCTCTGCATCACAAACTCATTATTTCTCTCAAAACCATGCCATAAAGTATCATGGAGACATCCAAGGTCTCTTACAGTAATTGGCACCAACTGGACCTCGTCATCCCCTGACGAGCCCTTTTCAACTCAGTACTCATCACACGCAGCTACCACAGTGCAGTCTGTGACACCGATCACTCGCTGGTATCCAGCAAGGTCAGACTATGCCCTAAAAAGATACCCCGCCTCAAACAAAATCGCTACCTATGCATAAACTCTGCCAAGACCTCCCTCCCAGAGCTCACTCAATCATTCCAACACAGCCTTGAGCAGTCCCTACATGACACACCAGATGGAAGCGTGGAGATAAAGTAGGCGTACATCAGAGATGCCATCTTCAATGCAGCCATCAATACCTTCGGCAAGCGGACAAGGCAGAACACAGACTGGATTGAGGAACACCTGGCTCTATTGGAACCCATCCTCCAAGCCAAGTGCATGGCGCTCCTGAAGTACAAGTAAGTTCCAAGTACAGGATCATTAAGGGCTCTGAAAGCTGCCTGCAGTGCAGCTCAAACGACCACCAGACGCTGTGCCAACAACTACTGGCTGAACCTCAGCAGTAGGATCCAACTCGCCTCTGACATTGGAAATATCCGTGCCATGTATGAAGGCATCAAGACAGCCTTTAGTCCAAACATCAGGAGGACTGCCCCCCTGAAATCCAGCACAGGGGCCATCATCACTGATAAACAAGAGCAAATGGCCAGGTGGGTAGAACACTACTCAGAGCACTCCTCACGAGACAACGGTGTGTCAGAAGCTGCCCTTGCTGCTGTAAATACCATACCAACGATACACGAACTGGACAATGTTCCAACCTTGAATGAACTTGACAATGCCATCAACTAACTAGCCAGCGGAAAGTCCCTGGGACAGGACGGCATCACACCTGAGGTACTGAATGAGTAAAACCCGCCATCCTCACAAAACTCCATGAATTTATCTGCCAGTGCTGGGAATAAAGAGCAGTGCCTCAAGACATGAGAGACACCAACATCAAAATCCCATATAAAAACAAGGGTGACCGTGGGGACTGCAGTAACTACTGCGGCATCTCCCTGCTGAGCATCGTGGGGGAAACCTTTGCCCATGTGGTCCTCAGCAGGTTACAGATACTCGCTGAGAGGATGTATCCTGAGGCTCAGTGTGGCTTCAGAGCAGGAAGGTACACAATTGACATGCTCTTCTCCTTGCGTCAGCTACAGGAGAAATGTCGAGAACAGAGAATGTCCCTGTACTTAGCATTCATTGATCTTACAAAAGCCTTTGACCTCATCAGTAGGGGAGGCCTCTTCAAACTCCTCAAAGTGATCGGCTGCCCACCAAAGCTGCTGGCAGTCGTCTCCTCTTTCCATGACAACATGAAAGGAGCAATACAGCACAGCGGCACCACCTCAGAGGAATTTCCCATACTCAGCAGTGTAAAGTAGGGGTGCGTGCTTTCCCCATCACTGTTTGGCATATTTTTCTCACTTATGCTCACACATGTCTTTGGGACAGCAGAATAGGGAGTCTTTCTCCATACAAAATCTAATGGCAAACTCTTCAACCTTGGCTGTCTCAGATCCAAAACCAAAGACTGCAAAGTCCTCATCAGAGAACTGCTATTCGCTGATGATGCCGCGCTGACAGCTCACACAGAACAAGGTCTGCAGACACTCATCAACCACCTTGCCAATGCTTGCAACAACTTTGGCCTGACAATCAGTCTGAAAAAGGACTTCACCTACTTGGGTTCCACCATCACCTGCAATTTGTCCCTTGTCACAGAGATTGACAAGCGCATTGGGAGGGCGTCTGTAGCTATGTTCAGGTTGACCAAAAGAGTGTGGGAGAACAAATCCCTAACGCTCAACACCAAAGTACAGGTGTACTGGGCATGTGTCCTTAGCACCCTCCTGTATGAGTCTGAGTCCTGGGCAACATACGCCCATCAAGGACATCGACTAAACACATTCCACCTCCGATGTATCAGGAATATCCTTGGTATCAGATGGCAAGATTGCATTCCCAACACCTCAGTCCTCAACTTGGCCAACATTCGCAGAATGTACTCTCTACTCAGTCATAGGCGCCTGAGATGGCTTGAACACGTGCGCCGCATGCAGGATGGCAGAATACCCAAGGGTGTCTTGTACAGCAAGCTGGCATCAGGCACACGGGCCACTGGTCGCCCAGTCCTGCTCTTCAAAGATGTCTGTAAACGGGACATGAAGAGCTGCGACATCAACCCAAATGACTGGGAGAAAACTGCCGGCGACCGACTCAACTGGCAACAGGCTGTGAAAACAGGCCTCAGGAGAGGCGAGTAGAAAAGATACACTGCTTGGCAGACCAAGAGGGAGTGACGTAAAGAAAAAGCAATGAATACCTCTGGAGCTGCCACCGCATTCACTTGCGATTGCTGTGGCAAGGATTGCCACTCAAGGATTGGCCTACTAAGTCATTCTAGGCACTGCAAAACCTACAGCTGACCTCCTAAGGTGCAAAATAATTGTCACTCGTGACACATAGGCCTATATAGCGGTATTTACTGGCCGTAGTGGTATCTACTGACTAGTAGTAGTATCTACTGACTGTAGTAGTAGTATCTAATGACTCAATAGTAGTATCTGCCAACTCTATAGTAGTATCAACCAACTCTATAGTAGTACATACTGACTCTACATTAGTAGCTAATGACTATAGTACTATCTACTGAATCTATAGTCATATATTGACTCTAAATTAGTATCAACTGACTATAGTAGTAACTATTAACTTTATAGTAGTATCTGCTGACTATAGCAGTATCTACTGATTGTATAGTCGTATCTACAGACTCTGCAGTAGTATAAACTGGCTATAGAGGTATCTACTGACTGTAGTATTATCTACTGACTACAGTAGTATCTGCCGACTCTATAGTAGTATCTACCGACTCTATAGTCGTAACTACTGATGACTGTAGTATCCACTAACTATAGTAGTAACTACTAACTCTACAGTAGTATCTACTGACTCTATAGTAGTATCTACTGACTAAAGTATCTATTGACTGTAAAGTAGTATCTACTGACTGTAGCAGTATTTACTGACCGTAGTGGTATCTACTGACTGTAGTAGTATCTATTGACTCAATAGTAGTATCTGCCAACGCTATAGTAGTATCAACACACTCTATATTAGTAAATACTGACTCTACATTAGTATATAATGACTATAGTAGTATCTACTGAATTTATAGTCGTATCTATTGACTCTAAAGTAGTATCAACTGACTATAGTAGTAACTATTAACTTGATAGTAGCATATTCTGACTACAACAGCATCTGCTGACTCTATAGCAGTATCTACTGACTCTACAGCAGTATATACTGACTGTAGAAGTATCTATTGACTATAAAGTAGTATCTACTGACTTTATAGTAGTATCCACTGATTATAGTAGTAACTCTATAGTAGTATCTGCTGACTCTATAGCAGCATCTGCAGACTCGAAAGCAGTATCTGCAGACTCTATAGCAGTATCTGCAGACTCTATAGTAGTATCTGCAGACTCTATCGCAGTATCTGCTGATTATAGCAGTATCGACTGACTCTATAGTCGTATCTACTGACTCTGCAGCAGTATATACTGACTATAGTGGCATGTACTGACTGTAGTATTACATACCGACTCTATAGTAGTATATACCAACTATAGTAGTAACTACTGCCTGTACAGTAGCATCTGACTCTATAGCAGTATCTGCATAGCAGTATCTGACTCTACAGTAGCATCTACCGACTCTACAGTAGTATCTACTGACTCTATAGTCGTAACTACCGACCCATAGTAGTATCTAGTGCCTCTACAGGAGTTCCTACTGACTGCAGTAGTATCTACCGACTCTATAGTATTAACTACTAATTTCACAGAGTGCCGTGGTGAGGCCAAGTCCCATGCAGAGACCCCGACCTCGCCTAGATTGCCCAGCTGGCTGAAGTGGCACCTTTGCAGGCTGGGGCTGAGCTGCTACACCCCCCCCCCCCCCCACCTTCCACCTGCCCGCTCGACAGTATTAGTATCTAAGGACTATAGTAGTATCTACCGAACTTGCAGTAGTAACTGCACAAATTGGGGTGCGGGGGCGGTAGAAGAGGACATCACACTTTGAAGAATTGACCTCAACGTTGTGGCTTTTTTTGCATTTTTAACGTGAATGATAATTTTTCCCTGCCCCCACCGACATGTACGTGCATTGCTAGGGCAACCACGGGTCAGCTTTTCTGCGCATGCGCAGATGCGTGCTTCGGCGTGCGCTCAGGGTAGTAATATAATTTTATTCATTATAACGGTTTTTGGGTTAGATCGCGTTTATTTAGAAATGTGTCGTAACCCTTCACCACCCGACACGGCCAATCAGCAAAAAAAGTGTCACGTTGACAAAAGACAAATAATTCACTACTTTAGCCCACCGGTGTGTTGAAGAGTGAATCCACAACATTTACAGTTTGAGTAGTACGACGTTTCGCTGGTAAATACTTCCAGCATCATCGGGCAATTCGCCAGAATGGTAAAGCCCTCGCTTGCTCCCGGTTTTATATAGAGCAGCAGGGTGACGTCATCACTTAACTCATATCAGGTGCAGTGATTAGAGGCGGAGGGGGGGTATTGTAATTATATAATCGATTAGTAATCAGTCATTGGTTATGATTAGTAATGAGTTGTAGATTAGTAATTCTTTAAATCAAAATGTAATGTGTATTATTTAATAATACGCTTCCAGGCCGCACTAAGCCGGTAGCTGTCAGAGCGATTAAAGTTATTCTTGTTCCTCTCAATTTCAATGGATTCTCTAATTAGTCTTTGCCAGTAATAATTAGTTTTACACACCACTGCAACATTGTCAAAATCAATTGAGTGTCCTTGTTGACAAGCATGTTCTCCCACTGCCGACAGTTGTGTTTGAGATAATTTAATATTTCTCTGATGTTCTTTTAGTCTTACACTGATGTTACGTCCCGTCTGCCCAATGTAGCAGCTGCCACATGAACAATTAATCCGATATACACCTTCTGTTGATAGTTTAGGTAATGCGTCTTTAGAGCAAGATACTAGTTTTTGAATTTTGTGTACTGTACTATCTAAGTGACTTGGTAAAGTCACTTAGATAGAAAATTAATAATGAAAATAAAGTGAATACAAATAATAATAATAAATGAAATGAAAATAAAAATAATAAAAACACTAATGTAGACTGTAGCCTGGTTCTTAATCGGAGTGAGTGTACTGGCAGTCTATAATGTAGACTATAGCCTGGTTATTAAGTTTGGTGAGTGTACTGGCAGTCTATAATGTAGACTGTAGACTGTAGCCTGGTTTTTAAGCTTGGTGAGCATATTGGCAGTCTATAATGTAGACTGTAGCAATGGTTAATACACTGAGTGAGCGTACTGGCAGTCTATAATGTAGACTTATTCTTGGTTCTTTCGGTAATAAAAATAGATATAAAAAATTAAATAAAAAACAAGCGATCGTCCTCAGGAGGAAAGAGGGGGAAGGTCACTGAAGGCAACCATTTATAACGGTTTAAAAAATGGGCATGGAAATGGAACCGTCATCATGGACAATACCGTGTAAAATAGCAAAATTCAGGACCTACTTAATGATGGTAGCTACATAAAAAATAAAAGAGATCTCACCAACAGCCTCATTACAAAAACGAACAGTATCATCACTGATTCAGCTTTATTAATTGAACAGACTAAACGGTTTTCCTTAAAACCTTCTTCTGCTAGACCACCTAGATTATATGGCTAACCAATAATCCATAAAGAAGGTACACCCCTTCGTCCCATTGTCTCTGCCATTGGCTCACCCACCTACAAACTGGCCCGATATTTGTCTGAGACCTTGCAGCCATTTACTGGTAAGACCACCTCTTCTGTACTTAACTCAGCTCACTTGGTATCGTCAATTAAGGACATCTTACTGTCCCCATGTGATTTGCTCGTTAATTTCGATGCAGTTTCTTTGGTCACCAAAGTTCCTGTGCCCGATACCATTGCAATCATTGAAGATTTGGTCCAACAAGGATGTAATGCTGATGTACCACCCCTGGTGAGACACTGCCTCACCAATACATATTTCACCTGGAATGGAACATTCTACAAAGAAACTGAAGGCACCCCAATGGGATCTCTCTTATCTCCGGTTGTAGTCAATATTTTCATGGAAAAATTGGAGACGGATGCCATCCAGGCATCCACTCTACGCCCATCCTTGTGGAAGAAGTACGTGGATGACACGTTTGTCATCTGGCCACATGGCCGACTGGCTCTGAACCAATTCTTCAACCACATTAATTCCATACACCCAGCCATCAAATTCACCATGGAGGTAGAAAGAGATGGCATGCTACCTTTTTTGGATGTTTTAATCAAAAAGAAACCGATTGGGCCAAATACACCATTCGGTTGACAGAAAAGTAACCCATACTGACGCCAACCTAACCTGATTGCCACCACCATCCATCCCAGAAGAATTCCCTCATCAAAACGCTACACCATAGAGCTCAATGTATCTCAGACCATGAACACCTAACCAGTGAACTCAAACACGTACACCAAGCTCTCAAGGCGAATGGATATTCTGACTACACAATCCGCAAAGCCATCACCCCAACTGTGAGGGAGGAGCCATCTGAGGATCCAATCAAAACCATCACTTTGCCATACAAAAAGATTTCCAAAATCATGAACAAACACAAAATCCAGGTCCGATTTACAGTGAGGGAAAAAAGTATTTGATCCCCTGCCGATTTTGTACGTTTGCCCACTGACAAAGAAATGATCAGTCTATATTTTTAATGGTAGGTTTATTTGAACAATGAGAGACAGAATAACCACAATAAAATCCAGAAAAACGCATGTCAAAAATGTTATAAATTGATTTGCATTTTAATGAGGGAAATAAGTATTTGACCCCTCTGCAAAACATGACTTAGTACTTGGTGGCAAAACCCTTGTTGGCAATCACAGAGGTCAGACGTTTCTTGCAGTTGGCCACCAGGTTTGCCCACATCTCAGAAAGGACTTTGTCCCACTCTTTGCAGATCTTCTCCAAGTAATTAAGGTTTCGAGGCTGACGTTTGGCAACTCGAACCTTCAGCTCCCTCCACATATTTTCTATGGGATTAAGGTCTGGAGACTGGCTAGGCCACTCCAGGACCTTAATGTGCTTCTTCTTGAGCCACTCCTTTGTTGCCTTGGCCGTGTGTTTTGGGTCATTGTCATGCTGGAATACCCATCCACGACCCATTTTCAATGCCCTGGCTGAGGGAAGGACGTTCTCACCCAAGATTTGACAGTACATGGCCCCGTCCATTGTCCCTTTGATGCGGTGAAGTTGTCCTGTCCCCTTAGCAGAAAAACACCCCCAAAGCATAATGTTTCCACCTCCATGTTTGACGGTGGGGATGGTGTTCTTGGGGTCATAGGCAGCATTCCTCCTCCTCCAAACACGGCGAGTTGAGTTGATGCCAAAGAGCTCCATTTTGGTCTCATCTGATCACAACACTTTCACCCAGTTGTCCTCTGAATCATTCAGATGTTCATTGGCAAACTTCAGACGGGCATGTATATGTGCTTTCTTGAGCAGGGGGACCTTGCGGGCGCTGCAGGATTTCAGTCCTTCATGGCGTAGTGTGTTACCAATTGTTTTCTTGGTGACTATGGTCCCAGCTGCCTTGAGATCATTGACAAGATCCTCCCGTGTAGTTCTGGGCTGATTCCTCACCGTTCTCATGATTATTGCAACTCCATGAGGTGAGATCTTGCATGGAGCCCCAGGCCGAGGGAGATTGACAGTTATTTTGTGTTTCTTCCATCAGAAATCAGAATCAGAAAGGGTTTTATTCGCCATGTAAGTTCACACCGACACGGAATTTACTTTGGCAGGATGGTGCATACATTCAACATATAGGAATCTAAAATCTTAAATAAGTTTTAAACAAGTCTTACTATAATAAGGGTTAAAAGTCTAACACCAAGGGGCTGAAGTATATAAAATTAAATACATATCGAATATAAAATAGCTTTAAGATATAATTTAAAAATAAAAAATACAAATAGGGTAACATAGTTAATATCGGCAAGGTGTCGTTATGTAGATCAAATGTTAAAAACAGTGTTAGCCCTTGGCCTTGTTTAACAGGCCAGCAGCAGATGGGAAGAAACTGTTTTTATGGCGTGAGGTTTTGGTCCTGATGGACCGAAGCCTTCTGCCGGAGGGGAGTAGCTGAAACAGAGAGTGTCCAGGGTGGGAGAAATCGGCCATAATCTTCCTCGCTCGCCTCATGGACCTTGTCGTGTGCAGGTCCTCGAGGGTTGGTAGATTGCAGGCAATCACCTTCTCAGCAGTGTGGATGATACGCTGCAGTCTGCTCTTGTCCTTGGCAGTGGCAGCAGCGTACCAGACGGTTATGGAGGAGGTGAGGATGGATTCAATGATCGCTGTATAGAATTGCACCATCATTGTCTTTGGCAGGTTGAATTTCTTCAGCTGCCGTAGAAAGTACATCCTCTGTTGAGCTTTCTTGGTGAGGGAGCTGATGTTCAATTCCCACTTGAGGTCCCGGGAGAGAATAGTGCCCAGGAAGCGGAAGGACTCTACAATTTTTACTGGGGAGTCTAACAGGGTGATGGGGGTGAGTGGTGCTGTATTCTTCCTGAAGTCCACAACCATCTCAACTGTCTTTAGAGCATTTAGCTCTAAGTTGTTCTGGCTACACCAGGTCACCAGATTGTCAGCTTCCCACCTATAGTCAGACTCATCCCCACCAGAGATCAGCCCAATGAGGGTGGTGTCATCCGCAAACTTCAATAGTTTGACGGACAGATGATTGGAGGTGCAGCTGTTGGTATACAGGGAGAAGAGCAGAGGGGAAAGGACGCAGCCCTGAGGAGTTCCGGTGCTGATGGACCTGGAGCCAGAGACTTGTGTTCCCAGCTTAACGCACTGCTTCCTGTCAGACAGGAAGTCTGTGATCCATTTACAGGTGGTGTATGGCACGTTCAGCTGGAAGAGCTTGTCCTGAAGCAGGGCAGGGATGATGGTGTTGAAGGCAGAGCTGAAGTCCACAAACAGGATCCTGGCGTAGGATGCTGGGGCGTCCAGATGCTGTAGGGTGAAGTGGAGGGCCATGTTAACTGCATCGTCCACAGACCTGTTGGCTCTGTAGGCAAACTGAAGGGGGTCCAGGAGAGGGTCTGTGATGGCTTTGAGGTGTGCCAGGACCAGGCGCTCAAAAGACTTCATTACCACAGATGTAAGGGCGACCGGTCTGTAATCATTTAGTCCTGTTGGCCTTAGCTTTTTGGGCACAGGGATGATGGTGGAGGACTTGAGACAGGCTGGTACATGGCATGTCTCCAGGGAGGTGTTAAAGATGTTGGTGAACACCGGAGACAGCTGGTCAGCACAGTGCCTGAGGGTGGCTGGAGAGACAGAGTCCGGCCCGGCTGCTTTGCGTGGATTCTGCCTCTTGAAAAGTCTATTAACTTCTCCCTCCTGAAAGGAGATAGTCGTCTCTGTAGTATTGGTGGGGGATGGGGCCTCTTGGGTTGGAAGGGGTGGTTCAGGACAGTCCAATTGTCTTTCAAATCTACAGTAGAACTCGTTCAGGTCGTTGGCTAGGCGGGAGTCGTTAGTGGTGTGGTGGGCTCTGGGTTTGTAGTTGGTGATCTGCCTGAGCCCTCTCCAGACAGAAGCAGCGTCGTTTGTAGAGAACTGGTGTTTTAGTCTCTCTGAGTACAGTCGTTTAGCCTCTCTCACCGCTTTGCTAAACCTGTTCTTCGACTCCTTGAATCTGTCTCTATCTCCACTCCTAAACGCTTCCTCCTTCTCCAACCTCAACCTTCTGAGCTTTGCTGAGAACCAGGGCTTATTGTTGTTAAAGTTCACCCTGGTACGTGTTGGGATACAGCAGTCCTCACAGAAGCTGATGTAGGACGTCACAGCCTCTGTGAGTTCATCCAGACTATTGGTAGCAGTCGTGAACATATCCCAGTCAGTACAGTCTAAGCACGCCCGCAAATCTTCCACAGCCTCACTGGTCCACTGTTTAGATGTCCTCACAGCAGGTTTACAGAGTTTTAGTTTCTGCCTGTATGCAGGAATCAGGTGGACCATGGCATGGTCAGAGTGTCCTAGTGCTGCTCGGGGGACGGCGTGGTAGGCTCTACTGACTGTAGTGTAACAGTGATCCAGAGTGTTCCCTTCTCTGGTTGGGCATTTAATGAATTGTATGTATTTGGGGAGTTCGTGGCTGAGATTACCTTTGTTAAAGTCGCCAAGTACGATAACCAACGAATCTGGATTTGCTCGCTCCACACTCAGAATCTGATCGGCGAGCATGCGTTGGGCCTCCATTTGCGAATAATCACACCAACTGTTGTCACCTTCTCACCAACCTGCATGGCAATGGTCTTGTAGCCCATTCCAACCTTGTGTAGGTCTACAATCTTGTCCCTGACATCCTTGGAGAGCTCTTTGGTCTTGGCCATGGTGGAGAGTTTGGAATCTGATTGATTGATTGCTTCTGTGGACAGGTGTCTTTCTGATTGAGAGGGGGTCAAATACTTATTTCCCTCATTAAAATGCAAATCAATTTATAAAATTTTTGACATGCGTTTTTCTGGATTATTTTGTTGTTATTCTGTCTCTCACTGTTCAAATAAACGTACCATTAAAATTATAGACTGATCATTTCTTTGTCAGTGTGCAAACGTACAAAATCAGCAGGGGATCAAATACTTTTTTCCCTCACTGTAACACAGTACATAAAATTCGTGATCTGATCCCATCTGTGAAGGACAAGATTCCTGACATACAATATCCCGGCGTCATCAAACTAAGCTGTATCTGCGGCAGCAGTTACATTGGGGAAACTAAGCGACATGTCTCGGACCGTGTTCTTAAGCATAAGGCAGATTTGAAACACGGTAGGACCAATACTTCTGCCGTGGCAGAAATTGATTGATGGTACTTTGCAAGCCCACTGGCTATCAACAAAGATTTGTTCATGAAGCCATCCATATGTACAGACACAGACACATTTTCAACCGAGAGGATGGTTATAAACTCAGCAATCATTGGAAAGATGTCATCAACCACTTTGGGTTTGGCAGGGTTGCTTTGGAAACTGCAGTTAAATTAACTTCTTGGGGTCTTTTTTACCTGTGGACTTACACGCTAATTATTGTTCTTGTTGTTTGGAGTTTTTTTTATTTCTCTACTGCCATCCAGTTTCATGAAATGGAGCTGCCATAAGGAAAACCAAATTTTCAACAATGTTAAAACCTGGTTTCATAAGGCAGCCCACGTGACAAGCAGCTATGTTCTTACACACCTCGCAAGTTGTGAGAGAGACAAAATATGAATACTCTAGCGTACTTGTTGTGGAGGTTGTTATTATTTTTAAACTTCTTTTCAAAAGGGTGGGTACCTATTTAGAGTGTTCCGGTGTTCCAGGAGTCCATTTGTCTCTTGGTGCACTGTGGGATATTCCAGGATGTTGTTTCATTAACGAGAAGTGAAAATTTCATTCAGCCAACGATGTAGAGCTGATGCCCTTGGGAAGCATGTATGGTTTTGTTTTGTCAGATTCTCGTTATGGCTGAATTCCGAAACAAGGTTATCATTTTGACATAAGTGCTCAAATCTACCATTGGAACCTCCTTTGCCAGTAGCAAAATATGATAATTGTTTTTTTACCCTTTTATCTGGCAACAAAACTGACACTTCTTTTTTTACAAGGAGTCATGTTTGCATTGACCACAATACCTGCGGTCGGAATGCAAACAAAATACATAACTCTGATAATGTTTGCACTGTCCTTGAAATTTATTGGTCCACACCTGAGACAGCTTTCCTTAGAGCCTAGTCTCACATGGTGTTGGACCAGATGACGCCAAAAGATGCACAACTCAAAGACAATGCACCATCAGTGTATGATAGCTCGGGGTAAGCCTTTTGGCGTTATCTGGTCCAACACCATGTGAGACTAGGCTCTAAGGAAAGCTGTCTAGGGTGTGGACCAATCAATTTCAAGGACAGTGCATACATTATCAGAGTTATGTTTTTTGTTTGCATTCCGACCGCAGGTATTGTGGTCAATGCAAACACGACTCCTTGTAAAAAAAAAGGTGTCAGTTTTGTTGCCAGATAAAAGGGTAAAAAAACAATTATCATGCTAAAATCTAGTGCTGTGTTCACCCTGAGATGGGTATATGTTTGTAAAGCAGTACATACTGCTGGGTGTTATGTTGGAATACAGTATGTACTTCAAACATTAATTGGATTCACTATAAACGAATACACGAGCATACTCGTGGTTTTTTTTTAATGAGAAAGAATACAAAATGCCATATATTGAAGAAAAATATTCATTTTAGGTCCGAATACAGATTTTTTTAATGAACTTTAAAATATGTAAAAGGCTTCATTTAAAATAGGCGCAAAAATGGAAGAATGTCCATGGTAACCAATTAAAGGGTTAAAAGCTTTAACAAGACGGAAACATTCACTGGCTAATGATTCAATGACCTGTCACGAACTGGAGTGACGATTCAAAACCAAGAATGGATTAATTTATTTTTATCAATGTGGTAAAAGTAATGTATCTATAAGTCGCATGGTTCAAGTGAACCCTTACACAGGATATACAAACATAAAAAAACATTGATTCTCAAGCAGACATTTTGATGTAGGTCTTGTGAGCATAAAAGTTAAATTGACTCAATTCATACATGTATTTTTACAACACAGTCATAGAAAGCACTGCTGTATTAAATTCAATACTACTCTACTGTAGGTAAATGTTGGTACAGCATTTAGATATCCATGTATGTTATAATACAGTATGCATTTAGTCGTCGAGTATTTACGGTTATCTGATTATGCTAATGATGGGCTGCTGCTTATTAATTACTGACAATTATGAAAACGTGATGCCTTTTCTTCACGCACACTCGCTGGAAACATTTTCTTCGTCTTAAATTGCAAATATTAATGGCATGGTCAAAATAATGGCTTCGTTTTTCCAGTTGTGAGGATACACGAGGCAACAGAAAGGTGGCTTTCTCCCGTAGTGTGTCGCTTTGTATCTGTGTGAGCAAATTACAACTAAAGTCTGCAAAGAACAGAAACCGCAGGTATTTTTTTATATGAAGAAATTAATTAAACCTTTGGTTGAAATTTTTGTTTTTACAACGAAAATTACGTATTAAAATGTAAAGGATGTGTCTCATTCTCATTAGGGGCCGTCCATAAATGACATCACGCACCTAGGGGGGAGGACATTTGTGACGATGTGTGACGATGGGGGGAGGGTTGAGCAATGTGACGTCACGTGAAAATGCGCAACTTTAAATAAATATAGACAACACGTTCTACTTAATTAAATAGACTTTTTAATAAATGTTTTCTCCTTTAACATCAGAGTGCAGCGGAACATTAAATACGCACTACAATGACAATAGTTTAAAGCGATTTGAAGCATTTTTTTTTGGGGGGGGGGGAGAGCTTTGTGACGTCATATTTGAGGGGGGTCTGACTTTTTGTGACGCCGTGTGACGAGAGGGGGGGAGGTCAAAAATCGTCCAAAAATCGCATGACGTCATTTATGGACGGCCCCTTAAGGCAAAAAAATACTATACTCTTTGGTTCTATTCGGTAAAGTCACGTAAAAAACAACAAAAAATAAAAAAAAATTGACGACGTTTCGGCCACAACACAAGTGGCCTTCATCAGGTGAAGGGAGCAGACTGTCTAGAGGACAGCACTGGAGTGAACACAGCCAAGCTCAGACCGCGACCTTTAAGCTGTGTGAGAGGAAGCAGAGCGCCTTGACAAAGGAATGAGCATAAAAATTAGCATTTAATTGGCGGACTTAGCATGATGAACGATGTATAGGGGAAGAGCAAGTGCAGACCGGCGAGGGGGGGAGGGGGGGAGTTTACATATTGATGGTGTGAAAATGGAATTTAAGCAGCTGCGAAAGTTTGGGATACCACTACTTGAAAAAATATACTGTACCATTGAAAATTAGTTTAATGTTTGGTTTGATTCAGAACATCTTTCCAATGGTTGTTGAATTTGAAACCATCCTCTCGGTTGAAATTGTGTCTGTGTTTGTAAATCTGAATTGCCTCGTGAACAAATCTCTGATAAAAACCCGTGGGTTTGCAAAGAACCTTGGTATCGGAGAAAATTATATCGTGATCACCCACAGTGTTGTAACAGTGATCAGCTAGGGCAGAAGAATTCGTTCTGCCGTGTTTCAACTCTGATTTGTACTCGCGAATTCGGTCAGAGACATGTCGTTTCGTCTCCCCGATATAGCAGTCACCACAGGTGCAGATCAATTTGTAAACTCCGGGGTACTGTAAGTCAGGTATGACATCCTTTACGGATGGGATCAGATCACGGATTTTGTGTACTGTATTGAACCGGACCAGGATCTTGTGTTTGTTTAGAATTTTGGAGATCTTTTTAGTAACGCCTGCTATATATGGTAGTGTGATGGTTTTGATCGGAGTATCAAGTGGTTGGTTCTGTATGGAGGGAGAAAAAGCTTGGCGGATGGTACGGTCAGAGTGTCCATTCCTTTTAGGGCCAGATGTACATGTTTTAATTCACTGGTCAGGTGGTGTTGTTTCAAAGAAAGTCATGTTATAATCTGCATGTGTGAAGTAGGGTCATATTGTGAGTAAGAGCAACTATAACTCATCAGAAATAACAACATATCTGTGTGCTCCTGGCACTGGATCTACAGTGAGGGAAAAAAGTATTTGATCCCCTGCTGATATTGTACGTTTGCCCACTGACAAAGAAATGATCAGTCTATAATTTTAATGGTAGGTTTATTTGAACAGTGAGAGACAGAATCACAACAAAATCCAGAAAAACGCATGTCAAAAATGTTATAAATTGATTTGCATTTTAATGAGGGAAATAAGTACTTGACCCCCTCTCAATCAGAAAGCTTTCTGGCTCCCAGGTGTCTTTTATACAGGTAACGAGCTGAGTTTAGGAGCACACTCTTAAAGGGAGTGTTCCTAATCTCAGCTTGTTACCTGTATAAAAGACACCTGTCCACAGAAGCAATCAATCAATTAGATTCCAAACTCTCCACCATGGCCAAGACCAAAGAGCTCTCCAAGGATGTCAGGGACAAGATTGTAGACTTACACAAGGCTGGAATGGGCTACAAGACCACTGCCAAGCAGCTTGGTGAGAAGGTGACAACAGTTGGTGCGATTATTCGCAAATGGAAGAAACACAAAAGAACTGTCAATCTCCCTCGGCCTGGGGCTCCATGCAAGATCTCACCTCGTGGAGTTGCAATGATCATGAGAACGGTGAGGAATCAGCCCAGAGCTACACGGGAGGATCTTGTCAATGATCTCAAGGCAGCTGGGACCATAGTCACCAAGAAAACAATTGGTAACACACTACGCCGTGAAGGACTGAAATCCTGCAGTGCTCGCAAGGTCCCCCTGCTCAAGAAAGCACATATACATGCCCGTCTGAAGTTTGCCAATGAACATCTGAATGATTCAGAGGACAACTGGGTGAAAGTGTTGCGGTTAGATGAGACCAAAATGGAGCTCTTTGGCATCAACTCAACTCGCCGTGTTTGGAGGAGGAGGAATGCTGCCTATGACCCCAAGAACACCATCCCCACCATCAAACATGGAGGTGGAAACATTATGCTTTGGGGGTGTTTTTCTGCTAAGGGGACAGGACAACTTCACCGCATCAAAGGGACGATGGACGGGGCCATGTAACGTCAAAACGTCAGCCTCGAAACCTTAATGACTTGGAGAAGATCTGCAAAGAGGAGTGGGACAATATCCTTCTTGAGATGTGTGCATACCTAGTGGCCAACTACAAGAAACGTCTGACCTCTGTGATTGCCAACAAGGGTTTTGCCACCAAGTACTAAGTCATGTTGTATAGAGGGGTCAAATACTTAATTCCCTCATTAAAATGCAAATCAATTTATAACATTTTTGATATACGTTTTTCCGGATTTTTTGTTGTTATCTCTCTCACTGTTCAAATAAACCTACCATTAAAATGATAGACTGATCATTGCTTTGTCAGTGGGCAAACGTACAAAATCAACAGGGGATCAAATACTTTTTTTCCTCACTGTACGTTCACTGTTTTGAGCACAGGAAAAAAATCCACATCTTCACTTCTGGATTCAGTATAAGAGTTGAACGAACAAGGTACTGCTACCTTGAACGGTGTAGTTCGCTCAAGGTTTCACAAATTCCCCGCATTTGAATTGCAATCTTGACATGACTGCCTACTTTTTTTGGTGAAATTCAAATGAAACAACTTGTTGACTGAGGACACAGGACTATGAGAAAAAAAAACTTGCACATTGCAAACGTGAAGTCGAACAGGATTTCCATGGACTTTGGTTGTCAGATATAGTTCTCGTACAGCGATACGATTTAATTATAACTTGAAAGCTGCAATAACAGACGCAAAAGTGAATGCTCAGAGATTATCACAAGGCGTTGCAGGAATGTGTAGATCGTTGCACGCTAATGCTTTACAAACTACATGAATGTGTTTAATGGGCCATTAGACACTTTGATTTACGTACATGTCAAGTGGGAAGGTACCAGTATATTCTTTGGAGGCTAAGAGGAAACAATTAATTGACTTAATCAATATACAAAGAAACATCCGTATGACTTAGACCCTTTTTAAATGTTATGTTCACTGTTTGGTATTGAAAGACTACGTGCTTTGCATATATGTAAATAAATGCAGGGGGGCAATTCACGTTTTGAGAACTTGTGAATGCTCATGCACCTGCAAAAGCACTGTAATAAAGTGCTTCCTGTTTCTTAAAATCCATGACTGATAATTATCAATATTTTCAATTAATGATGCACCAACTGCATAATAGTCATTCGGTATATGCATGTGAAAATTATGTGCTGCTGGTGGTGTTGATAGCCATGCTGATTTGGGCTCCTTGTCTCGTGCTTTGCTTGACCAAACGTGGCTACTTTTTTTTAACTATGTACTGGATGTCCTCATATGTAATAACATTTCATTCCAGCGTGAGAGATATTGATTGTTGCCATATATAGAACAAACATTGTGCATTGAAAACACAGGTTGATCGAAATGAGCATAAAACAACTTTCTTTAGCAGCAATAAACCCAATCGGTGCTTCCTATTTTGCCGTCCGTCTCTCTGCAACTGCTGATGCAACCCAACAGTGGACAATAAAGCAGAGCCGTAGCCCCATCACTCCTGCCACCAAGGGGATGGTTGGTGCCACATTTGCAAAGTGATATAATGGCAATTTTTTTTCAGCCCATCAAGGATTTTTTTTTCCATTTCGAGACTTGCAATACTTTGTGAAGAGATTCAATGAATGTTTGATCACTTCTGCATTGATTTTTGAGAATGTTGGTTGTTTGTTTTAAAGGGGGGGGGGCACCTTTAGCCTGATAGTTTCCTCCAGGGATGTTTTTTTTTCTCTCTCTCTCTCTCTCATAAATCCTTTTATAAAACTATTGATCAATAGCCCCATCTCAGACAACTAAGGTAATGTAGTTTCAGAGTTCAATAGAACACACAATAAGTCTCGTTGTTAAGCGTAAACATAGCAAGTATGCACTTTTTATTTTGAACCCCATCATATCCCAGGTCTGCCTCACATGTCGTTTATTTAAGACCGAAACAGGAGGATTTCTGCACAAGTATGACTGTCTCCTGATGAGGCTTGTTGTAATTACTGGCAAAACATCGTTCTCGAATTGTAAATGTTGTGGGTTTACTCTCCAACACACCGGTGTGCTGACCTAATAACTAATTGGCACCTTTTGTTTACATGACAAATCTGCTAATTGGCTGTGTCGGGTAGTGGAGAGTTTAACGACACATTTATATTTAAACAATCGAACCCAAAAAACTCTATTATGGTTAATATTGGTCGTGTTTACATTGCAACACACGTGTACATGTTTGTATTTTTATACGTGGGTTTTGACAACCAGTTATGTCGTAGATGTATAATGTTAATTCCTTTAACTGTAAACTTCCACCACTCGACAGAGTGAATCAAGTCTCACTGGAGATTACATCCAGCATCATTCGGCGTTAACAAAAGCTGAGCTCTCGAAAATGTATACTTGGTTTGCTGGAAAAGAAAATCAATTGGTATATGTTCCCATGTGGCAACTTTATTTGATTGGCTCTATCAGGTGGTGGAGGAATATAGTTTTAAACGAATTGATATACTTACAAAATCCAACCCACAATACACTGATTATGTATCTTCTTCGTATTTGTGTCTCACTAATTGTGTGTTTCTGCTGCATGCATTTTAGACACGGCACGTTACAGTCGCCACTCAAACGCTTTTTCTGATATCTGTGAACAATTCAAAGATAGGAGGAATCACAAGGCAAATGCATCCTATTACCCATGGGTTTGTCCATGGGTATTGACCAGCCCTTTTTCCCAGCATGCACTTTGGGATATTATGCTGTAATGTTATTATCCACACTTTCACTGTGGATCAGAGTCCATTGAAACATGAAATCTATTATCCACAATTTATCGCACAAAAACGTGGAGTAAATTCACCGATATCATTGTGTGTGATGCGATCCATGTTGTACGTCCCCAACCTACCGTGGACAAGAGGGATTCAGCTGTATTGTAATATAATATTATTTAAAGTGACTTAGATTGTTTTACACATGGTTATTTCCTTCTTTGTTGCTTACATTAACGCTAACCTAAAAAATATTTCAATTAAGCCCGGGATATCAGTGGTCTTGCAGTTCATCCCTCTCCCAAGACAATGCTGATGAATTGTCACGATTCAGGGTCGAAACTTTTCTTTTTTTACATTGTGGTGAATTGAGTGACCTCTAGAAAATTCAGGGGTCATTTGAACTAATTACGTACAACATATATACGATTTAAAAAAAACATCGATTCTTACACACACAATTTGATGCAATTACCATGAGTAAAATAAACGGTATTAATAAATGAAATATACATTTAAGATAACAAATACAGTCTGTTCTCCTCTAATGCGAATTGCATATAAAGCAATGAATATATTAGGGAACATGTTTTTTACGTGGATGTGAATTGGATATAACGCGATTGAGTGAACAGCTAAGAATAAACGGTTGTACGGCTGCCTCGACCGTACAACCACGGAATGCTGCTGGATGCTTCTAGATTCTACCCACGTGCGTCAGTCTTTGTTCAGCATGCATATGCATCTCACGTGTTGTCGCGAACTGAGCTTTAACATATAATATATTATAGCGTGGTGTTCTTCAGGAACGCAACTACCTCATTATAGGAGACCAGACTGTAACAGCATGTGTTCCTCTTTTAATTTCCTGCAACTTCTGTACGTCACGATGGTAAGAATTCACCACCGCCCCATTAGTGGGAGGAACTGAATAGGAAGCTAAATACGTGTTTAATGTGTTCAAATTTACATTGAGTGGCTTGAGTTTCCACGTCTCAGAGCTCAATTGTAAATCCACATGACCATTAAATCTTGACTTAAAGCTTTCGTGACTACAGGAATTTATATGAATTGTTCCCTGCGATAGCTCTAATTGAACGTAGATAGGTAAAAAAATAATTACCTATTAACATGACTTTACCGAAAGACCCAAAAAAAAGCACATGACCATTACGCTTTGGTTCTTTCGGTAAAGTCACTTAGGTATAAAATAAAATAAATCACGACGTTTCGAGCGCAACACAAGCGTCCGTCATCAGGTGGGAAAGCCATGGTCTGCTGCTGAGGCAGACTGTTGTAAAAGGTTTGGAATGGGTGTAGCTCAAGGGTTATAAAGAAGTGGCCAGGGCTAGTGATGTTAATGTGAGAAATTAGCGTGATGTTAATGTGAGAAATTAGCATGTTACTGTAAGATCGGTGAGCAGCCTCCTCGACGAGAGCACGGAAGTGGCTTTGTTAATGTGGGAGATTAGCATGATGTTAATGTGGGAGATTAGCATGCTAATGTTTTAAAACAGTCTGCCTCAGCAGCAGACCACGCTTTCTCACCTGATGACGGACGCTTGTGTTGCGCCCGAAACGTCGTGATTTATTTTATTTTATACCTACGTGACTTTACCGAAAGAACCAAAGAGCATGGATTCCTGCAGCCACGAAAGCTTCAGATCAACATGACCATTGTTTGATGCGTAACACAGACCATGCCATTAATAAGAGTCCAATATCCGATGTGCTTTAACTTGTGGCCTGATATACCAAGCACAAATGCAATAGCCAAGAAAGGACTTAGATGCAAGAAATGCATTACATTCCTCCTCATTCAACAGTCTACATTAGCATGTTTGTTAGACGTAGTTATAGTACACAATTGCGTAAAGACTGTCTATTGTTCAATCTGTATGCTATGTTCCTCCAATGTCATAAAATGTAAAAGAAAAAAGTAACCCATGTAATAATTGTGCTCACCCATTACCAGAAATGTTTCCTTGTTTCAGTGAGAACATAGTCACTTTAATATCAGATTATTCAGGTCGGGTCTATCGTGTCATTGGCGTGGGGGGCAGTGGGTTCCTTGCCCCCCCCCCCCCTGGTGGCCAAAGCTACGAGTTGATGCTCATTTGACAACCACCATGAGATATGTTTTTAAACAACAGTTTACAAGAACAGCAACTTGTATAATGAAATGATTAAGGAAGAGGAGCGTCGACATATAGCCTAGCTGCGACTGTGTGAGACAAATCAAATATTGGGGCCCCACCTGACCGATTTCCGCACCCCCTGAGCTGATAACGTGGTCACTACGCCACTGGGTAAAGGGTACATGGCTTAAACAGAGCTGAGCTCTCCAATTATTATCAATTCGATTGCTCAACTAATCAGATCACACTCAAATAGTTGGCAACAACGGTCTCACCTCTGTTCCCACGTGTGCCGCTGGACGAGAGGTGATGGTTGGAGCAGAGCTTGGTGATGTCATCGGCTTCATCTGCCGCATCTTGCTGGCCGTGGCTTTGTACAGGGGAGTAGTCCTCACCTTCGGACAGCAGAATGGTCAAATTACAATGTTTTGTTGATCGATTGACTGAACTGTCCCCTGCGATAGCTCTAATTGAAAGCCATTTCCAGTAGTCAGGCCAAAGTAAGATCTGAATGGTTTGTATTAGAAAGTCAAAGCAGTCTTCTCAGGACTGTCGAGGCAACTGCTCTTTTGGCAGTTGATGCATCTTATTCCGTACCTTGGCCATTTTGACCTCATTCAACGGCAGGTTCATACACAGCCTGACATTTTCCATCGCATTAGCACGCGCTGAAAAGTACACGTGGCTTTGCTAACAATGTACACCGGACACGGCATTGCCATATTGGCAATGCGTAAAAAATGTACGATAATTAGGTGTCTACAGGCAATGCGAGTATGCACAAAGCGCACCTGAAAAACTGCACCGGCTGCATTCATTGCGTGAAGTGGCAAAAATGCCATGTGCTGACGAATCGTATCACAGCTCCTGCTGATTTAATGATGGTTAATGAAGCTCTGCAACTACCCGAAAATATTTTCAATCCGCACTTTCTCATCTGACCATCTTTGTCGACCACCTCTTAATGGGTAGTACTCTACTAATATTAGGCCGGGTTTATCTAAGATACCTAGGTGAGATTCATGTACTAGTTTTAGATGTGAATGGCCAGGAATTGCACCATAATTGCATGGTTCATGTGATGCACTAACCACTAAACCACTGATCTCCATACACATCCAATACACAGTATAGTGGTTCTATTTATCAAATACTTACGAACACAAATCTGGAGACACTGAGAAGCTTTCCTGTATTTTTTTAACAGGGCAACTACTTTGAAGCAAAAACGTACACTCCACATTTCATGGCAATTATGAAGGTCCAAACATAACATTCTTACGTACATTTTTAAATGCAGTACTCTAAGATGTGATAACTATGATCATACCACTCAGATAAATTACACACAGAGCGAGGATATGTGTTTAATCACAGTTGAGCCACTGCTCAAATATGACAACACAACAGTATACATTTTTCATTCACTTTGTGTTCCTTGATGAATTCCATATGTGCGACTCTGTTTGAAGAGCTTCAATAAGAACCCTTATGCGTGGTAAGCGTTTAAGTATATATAACCCCATTAATTCTGAATGACTACAGTATGAACTGTGTGGTTTCTTTACATTTGTCTTTTGCATTTTCTGTGTAGGAAGCTGTGCTGTCCGTGTGGCTGGGCTTCAGCGATGGCTCCGTGACACCACTCGACGTGTACAACCCCCAGGATTACAGCCTGTCTGTGAGCTCACTTGACAAAGAAGCGGTGTCTATCCGCCACTTTTCCTCGAATGCCTGGCCATCTGTGGTAGCCGAAGGGAATGGGCAGGGAGGCCTTGTGAAGGTGAAGCTTATGATCAGTAACTCTTGCCAGAAGTCCAAACGGAGGAGCACACTGGCCGTGTCTTTTCCCGGTGTGCGCGTGCGATTTGACAGAAATGCCACGATGCCTTCTATCAAGGGCAGAGTAAACCCTGGTGAAGAGACACATGTGGGAGATGATGATGTGTTTGATCTGGAGCAGAACACAAGTGTCACCACGCAAGAGAAGTCCGTCGATAATCAAGAAAAAACTCAATTAGGACTGCCTGAGATTGTGAAAAAGCAGTTGGCAAGCGAAGAAACGTATATTCGAGAAAACATGACCGCCCTGACCATCAATAACTGGGTAGTGCCAACAGTATTGTACAACAGCACTATAAATTCTGACCAAACTGTTGGACAACAACTCTCGAACAGCCATAAAAGTCTCAGCGACTTGCAGGTCGGAATGTACACATTGCTGAGTGTGTTCTTGCTGACTTTTTGTGTATTTTTGATTAACTGCGGGTTTCTGGCAGTCAGGCACAAGCTGCGGCTGAATCGACAGGCTCAGGGTGAAACGATCTCTCACCCTCACATTAGCATCGAGCTCCAGGACAGGGAGGAGGCGGGCAGGGTGGAGGTGGCCCGCGACGCAGCACACATGAGCAGGGAGAACGGCGGCTTCTACGTCGAGAGGCACTGCTACAGAACGAACAGTGACAACCTGAGTTACAGCCCTCTCGATGCCCTCCCAGACGAGAGCGAAGCCGAGGGCACCTCGGTGACATTCAAGAAGAGAGTCAAGTTTTCGCTTTTTACAGAAGTGCGTGAATGACAGCATGCGTGAAATCCGGGACGTTTCTTTCGGTACCTCATGTATATTATGTACCATACTTTTTAACACATTATACAACGTATATTGTATACTGTGTGTATATATATTGGATGTCCTGGGATGCACCTTCGCAGCAGAAAAAAAATGTGAACATTTTGCTACGTGAAAATTGTGATTGATTTTTATTGACTTTGTACCTTGGTGTGTTACAATGGAACCAATCACACTTATTCTGATGGCATTGTGGGCCTCTGCTGTGTGTTTAATATTTGCAGAAAAAGCAGCAGCATAATTCAACCACAGTGCGAATCGTCATATATTCACACTTCTGATGGCCAGTTTAGGGACCATTCACAACATCCAGAATATTTACAACCTCCGACTTCAGTGCGTGGCATCCAACACTTGCCCAGCAGGGACTGACATCACACTGCCTGCTAATGTTGTCTCCTGTATCAACGTGTTTGCAACTCACGTGAACAATATGCTCTCATTCATACATACATTCATTTCAGAATTGCTTTTGGTACACGAGACGCAACATAATCTGGTTAAGAGTGGCAGGGAATCAAGTCCCCTTTAACCTGCTCGCTCGTGAAATATGGAGATGAGATTTGACAGTATATGCGGACAGCTGTATTGTGGAATGTGACCTTACAAAAAAATATCCGATGGTTATATACCATACTACAGTATATACTCTGAGTTTGTATTGGAATACATATGCTGTATACGTCCCATATACTCAACAATTACATTTTAATTTGTCATGCAGCCTACCGATGTTTAATAAGCAGGGTGTTAGTATAATACTATATTAAGCATTTGGCCTATTTAATAGTGTATATTGACATTAAATATAAAACCTACGTTTAAAATATGCCATGATTTTTACGAAAGATTTTCACGATGTTATCATGCTCAAGAACCCCCTCGGGACTTCAAGAAACAACACCAGTGTGTGCTGTGCATGCAGTAGCCTGTCCGTTACACAGAGACATTCCCAACTTGCCAATCATTGGCCAACACATGAACACTGAACTCATCCATGCTCCTCTTAAGCTCCTTAAATTGCCACATTGTGTTGCCAAATTGACCAACAGTCCTTAAATTACTTTTTGCTTGCCTTTGTTTGCAAGGGTAGTTGCTGTGTACTAAGCTAGGATGAAGATGTAAAAACACTATTGAAATGTGTCAACGTACTTGCAGCCTATTTCTGATTTTACCATATACGCCGACTAAAGCAGAAAACCAGATCTGCAGGCTGCATTTTAATGTGAAGAGATATCCAATGCAAGCTCCAACATGGCAAGTACTAATTTACTAAAGGTGAATGTGCGCGTCCATCTGACTGTGTGGGAGTGAGCGGTGGTGAAGCGGTTAGCGCACTGCGATACGAACTCGGCGACCCGAGTTCAATTCCCGCTAACGGCCCACACTAGTGACAATAATCTATAGTCCTGTGCCTCCCCTAGGTCGACTTAGCCTCAAATGAGTATCTGGTGTGGTGTGTAAACATCATAACTGGGGAGACAAAAGCTGCCGGGCGTGGTGTTGGCCACCCACCCACTCGTGTACCGTGCCGGCCTTCATAGGTGCTCGCAAACAGCACGTATAGTCTGTTAAAGCCTATACTGGGATCTTTGTTGTCGTCCAGAGCTAAGCCTACATATTCACAACAATGGGTAAAATCATTAACTAATCCAGCCTCTGCTTGTATGTGGTAATTGTTATTAATTAAGGACCATGGTATGAAAATGAAAAAAGGTAAGTAGGCCTACACTGTTCACAATTCAAATATGTACTGACAATATTTATACTGTTTTACTTACTCAAATCGGAGAGTAAAACTAATGCCAAGAAGGCATTCTAAAAAAAAAAATATCCTAAACATTGTTTACACCGGGGAATAATAAGAGAATCGGGGACCGTGTCGTAAAAAAAAAAGACGCGCCCGAGTCACGGACAAGCTCTGTGCTTAGTGCAACCTATTAGGAGGAATGAAGTCAAGACCCTCCCAGGTGAAATCACGTGTGTAATTAGTTTATAGCGCGCTCGAGCCCGCACACAAGCTCCACGCTTCGTTGAGCTCAGACTCACTTTCCGGAACACACACACACCGAAAACGCACGCATGTGAAATCCTTCCCGAAATATTTTTTCTGGATGCACTGAAGAATATTCGCAGCTGCTGTTGACCAGCAGTTGCAAAACGTGATTGCGCATTGGTCCCTGTTTTTTTTACTTGCTTGCTGGTGCATCTCGCACCTCTGCTAAAGCTGGGTTTTACACTTCCTGTGCCGAGTCGCATACAAAATATGTAGTTTTGCATTAGTTTTCGTATGAATTTATTCGTCTAAAACAGGGTTTCGGCAACCAAAAATAACAAGAGCCATTTTTTTAGAATTCGGTAAGAGCCGCAATGCACGTGAATACGAGACGGTGGTCCGTAATAAATAACGTCACGAAGCAGCCCTTTAAAGAGCCGTACGGTTGAAGCCCTCCTGGTCTGGAATAACGGTGGCCACCCCCTTTAATTCCAGTCCGGAGCCATATGCACCATATCCTGACAATCTTAGGCATCTTATGCTTGTTGACTCTATTGGGCTACTTCATAAATAAAGCTGAATAAAACAAGGCCCACTTGGTAAGCGTTTAACTAACGTGATGTGGATATTTGTACCTTCCCAGTGAACACCAAATATGCGTATTCTTTGGTTCTTTCGGTAAAGTCACGGAGGTATGAAATAAAATAAAATAAATTATTTTATTTTATACCAACGTGACTTTACCGAAATAATAAAATACATTAAATTATTTTATTGTATACCCACGTGACTTTACCGAAATAATCAAAGAGTATGGATCCCTGCAATCACGAAAACTTCAAATCAAGACTAAATATGCGTCCCACCGCACAGAGAGGACCGGTACTCTTGCCTTGCAGCACGGAAACATGCACCAGCACCAATGATGTCACTATGAAGGTAAAAGTGCAGCCCTGGAATCACGAGCTCACGCCACTGCTGGCGGGTATCCTTAGAGGACCCCCCGAGAGGTCATTTTGGCCTCTTAAACGCCGGCCAGAAGTCTTGAAAATGATTTGGCGTACCCACATTTTACCCCACCACACGAAATATATATTTTTTTATCGTGATACCTTTAGAGTCCACAAACATATGAACTCGAGACACCACTGGTGGAAAACAACGTGCTAAGTATTGACCTGCATTGGCATTTCACCTTAAATCTAGCGTAACACGTGTAAAGTAACTTGCAATATACCAAATACCTGCACTAAGTTGAATAGAAGGGAAACTATTTAATTGTAAAATTCACTTTAAATACACAATATGGCGTAAAGAATATGCAACAGCTCAAGACAAACAATGATAGAGTTATAATATTATAACATTTTCGGGCCTTTGTCAATCCACTGCTGGATGAAGGGCTCCCCATGTCGTGGGAGTTGTTCTCACCACGCTGGGGGTGGTGGTGATAGGGTTTGGAGGGTAGGGGGTTGGCGGGACAGGAACTGATCAGATATCTCTCACCACTGATGTTAGTTAATGGCTGAAATTGAACTCAGATTGCCGCTGTTCATAGTAGCGTAGTTCGTGAACGACACTCCGCCACGGTTCCCCACAGCACGTATGAAAAAGATGTACGTCATTAATACTCCATCCCGTTACTTATCGTCGCACGTTTTCAAGTATTTCAGGAAGGTACATTGCTGGGACAACATTAAAGCTGCGACTTGAAGTAGTGCACTCTGACCTCGCTCAAGTAAATACTTGTCGATAACGTTCACAACTTCTGCTTGACACATACAACTCATTAAAGAACTCGCTCAGCTGTGATGTGCGGCCATTGGCAGTGTAACCTATTGATCAGTTTTGTAGCAATAGATGCAACATCTTTTAAGGTCAATTTTACGGCAGTGTATGTCGGCTGTAAAGTCGTACAGTGACTGGTCTTAGCCCATAGACACCCTCCCTGACTTAATATTCACGTCCTCTCGGCCATCTATCGAGGAGATGGAGCCATGAAAACAGTGCGTGTAGTAACATCATTCGATGCTTCGTCAAACACCGGACCTGTTTAATTATGTAGCGCTAAAATTCACAATTATTTTAGTGCCTAAATTCGTAATTCATCTCAAATAACGATACACAATAATGAATATCCAGAGCAACTACTGCAGCAGCAGCGTGAGGAACGAGACGAGCAATGAATAACCAAATGGAGGTGGAGACAAGACGCAGGAGACGCATTGCAACCCCGGGCACAACCTGCACGGGAACTAGAGACTCTGAAGCTCAACACCGGTGAGTGTCAGGATTTTTAATGCCAGTCCGATCAACTGTCCGGATCATGACATCCATCCTAACCGAACCAACCCACACAAATCGTCCTGAAAGGTCCCAAGAGTACCCCATGTATCGTCTCAGATCAGCGCCTGCAAGTCCCAATTTAACACCTGATAATAGCTTCGTGAGAGCTCCGGCACCACCTAGTGATGCTGTGATGTGGCCAGAAAGTCCAACACGGCCCCGGTATCATCAGAGCAGGCTTGTACCGACAAGCTCCGAGAGATGCCAGGATTAATCGCGAGTACACGAACCATTGCACTACTCCCACTCCTGGAGCTTTATGGATAATAAAATTAAACACGAATTTATTTCTATCAATTCACATAAATTAAAAGATGTGTTAGTCCATCAGCCTAAGGGTTTTCCAGACGACTGTTATCCAGCAGCATAAATTAAATGTACTTTATCTGAACATACCCCCATTGTGACCAACATCTAGTTCCCCAGTAGTGGCTTAACATGATCCAGAAGATCGAAACAGGTCCAGGGTTTGATTGCTTAAGTAAATACTGCTAGATTATATCAGTCTGGAACGCTTACAGGTAAATGGACTAATGTATATGATGGGAACAAACATTTTTCTCTATCATGCCCCTTTGCGATTCTAGATATTAGCTAAAAGATACTTCCCTCAGACGTCAGTGCATAATTTCCAAATGTTGTATTTATTGTGTTATTGAAAAAACAGAACTTCACTTGTCAACCATGCCCACCTTCAATTAGCATGGTTGGCCACATATGGTGCGCAATAATTTCAACATACATATTCCCAGCAATGTGGGTGACAAAAAACATCGTGGAACATATCCGGAATGTTACCTGTGAAGAAACTCCCCTTATCTTGGAAAACAAAGCAGATAACATTGCCCACCTTAGAGATATAACGATTAAATGAGCTCGCAAGCAGCTTCTGGGTGGATTGCTGCATCGCAATACCGTGGGGGCTGGCGGTGGACGATGCATACCTTCATCCAGCCGTGTATTAGTCACGATGAACGTCGTCTCCTGAGTCGCATGGGACGTCTAATCTAATTTACATTCATAGAGTGCTTTCACTCAAGGCACTTGACATAGATTTCAAGGTGGTGACAGAATGGAATGGTGTAGTTGGCAGGAGCGTACAAGGTTCGAGGAATGAGCGACCGCGATTGAGGGGTACTTCTGGATCACGAAAGGCTAGAGGAGGGACGGGAAAGAGTGGTGGGGGCAGAAGGCGACGAGGAAGAGAATGGGACAATATAGAAAAGTGGTGAGCTTTCAGAGAAGAACGAAAGGAGGTGAAGGAGGGTGACTGCTCTTCATTTGCAGGGTAAGTTTATTTCAGTGGAAGAGTGCAAGGAGGGAGTACAACGATTGAAAACGAGATTGGGCACAGGGTGAAGGAGGAACAGAGAGAGACAGAGAAGATTGTGAACGAAGAGGATGAGAAGGGATATGGAAGCAGATGAAAGAGACGAGTTACATGAAGTGGTGTTAATGAAATGAGGTCATCGCGGAGGCCCATGGCACGTGACGTTCGCATTTCCATTGAGAAATCTTATAACCACTATCTGCTGGTTGCTGTTGCCAGATACGTGATGACCCTGTGATAAATTCGCCCAGTTTTCTTGAGAGTAAGACCCTAATAGCAACATAACTTTATACGAACATTTTACTGACGTTAGATCAATACTGCGAGAGTTAGTATGATCCTCCGTGTTAAATAGCGAAATCATTCACCTTTGTTCACTCAACCTTTGTTGAAAACGTACAAAAACAGAATGGTATTGCAACCCTGAATCACCAAATAAAAGCGGAAAATTGAGGTGTTTGTATGCACAGGGAGAAGCAGCGCTCACAAAATGTGTGCTTTTATATAAAAGGCAGTAAATGTTGGGGACTGGCACGTGGAATTTTTTGTTAAAAGTTATGAGTGCGGACCTTAGAGGTCAGACACATTATCACGTGGCACGAATCACAACACAATATTTTGGTATGCTGGCACAAGAATTCCAATTTTTCCAAATCGTGGACAATAATTATTACAAAGCAGTGCACCACTGCTCTCTCTCTGTCTTGCAAACAGTGCAACAGCACAAACTCAGCCACATACATTTATATTTCGTCGGGTTGATGTGTCGACAAAGTACACTTTTGCTTATTTGCATCTTTAATAGGACTTGAAATTGGCTTTAGAATAAAAGTAAAAGTTTAACCACTTCTCCATATGAGTAATAAATTATAGCATTATCACCGAGTCATGTTAATCCCGCTTGAACATCGGAAAAAATCAGCCCCCAGTACTGTACTGAAGAAGCTTGACTCAATTTATCACTCGGCCTTAAGATTTGCATTGAACTGAACATATGGACCCACCACTGCGATCTCTACATTGGGTCAAACCTAACATCTCTTAATGATCGATGGCTTGTGCATCAGATCTTATTTATTCACAATGTACTTACAAAAAAATCAGCAGATTACCTGCTGGATCGCCTCACTGTTTCGAAGAACAAATGTGACCTCAGGTCCTCGCTCATTTACCAGCTTCACATTCCTTATTGCCGTACAAATACTGGAGGAAGGTCCTTTGCTGTTGATGCCCTGAGGGTCTGGGATGCTATCGCCAATAAACTGAAACTTGCATCACTACCTGTGAGCACTTCACTCAAAACTGCTCTTGAGGAGCTGTACACCCTTACCTGCTACTGCTATGCAGAGTGGACCGAAATTAAATGCATCACTCCGGATGACCACTGCAAAGTATAATCTTGAGTTTTTATTATAGTGTGCTGACCTTTAAAGGTGCATTGGAAATGTGTTGATACTCCTGCTGTTATGGAGTGACTCATGCTTCCCGCTATGGCTGAAAAGTTTGGTCGTACATGATATCTATATCGTTTATTTTTAAATTTGAATCACAGTCCCTATGATCACTGTTACATTGTTTTTATACTCTTTGGTTATTTCGATAAAGTCACGTAGGTATAAAATAAAATAAGTCACGACGTTTCGATCGCAACACAAGCGGTCGTCCTCAGGCGGAAAAAATATAATCCAGCAGTGGAACTGCTGTTACAACCGTGTTGTAGCAGCTCTCATATGAATAATATTGGCCGCGAAAGCCTACGTGTTAAACAAGGTTTATGTATGTGGCGATGGGCAAGCAAGCGGGGGCTGAGCTGGATAGGAATTCCACCCCCGGACGCAAGCACGTCAGTTGTGTTAATTGGGGAGATTAGGGAGAGAAGGATTAGGGTGGGAGATTAGCATGAATGAGCTTCCGTCGCCGCAGGTGCAATCCAAAGGACATGTGAGCATGAGAGTGCAATCCAAAGGACATGTGAGCATGAGAGTGCAATCCAAAGGACATGTGAGCATGATAGGTGCAATCCAAAGGACATGTGAGCATGATTCTTATGGCGGTACTCCGGGGGTACAAAATAATACAAAATGTCCAAGGCAATTAAATATGTTATTTCTGGGACACTATTTGTTTCCCAGGGGTGTCACTTAACTCCGCGACTGGGGTACCAATCTTAAATCGGTGGTCCTCCACGATGTCGAAACGCAGCGAGGACGATTTCGCCGAAACCCTGAACGCTCGCGGCACGCACCATGGTGGTGGTGCATCGTGAGTACAGCTCGTCGAGACGAGTCGATTGCCGCATCGCCGACCGTCAACACAGACTAAAAACGACTGCAGCACGAATATTTTGCGGGAGCCGGGGTACTATGGTACCCCGGGGTACCGCCATAAGGTTCATTTGTAGACACTTGGCATTCTTATTCTATGGTTCTTTCGGTAAAGTCATGTAGATAGAAATTTAAAAAAAGAAAGTTATTAAAAATATTACGACGTTTTGATC
Source organism: Petromyzon marinus (assembly GCF_048934315.1). Classification (NCBI taxonomy): domain Eukaryota; kingdom Metazoa; phylum Chordata; class Hyperoartia; order Petromyzontiformes; family Petromyzontidae; genus Petromyzon; species Petromyzon marinus. The sequence goes on from NC_133671.1 coordinate 12,494,055, forward strand.
GCAACACAAGCGGTCGTTATTATTGTTTCTATCTACGTGACTTTACCGAAAGAACCATAGAATATGAATTACTGCAGTCACGAAAGTTTTAAGTCAATTTTTTACTTGGCATTCTCTTGCAGGACAAAAGGCACCGTTGTTCGTGATGGCACTACTCTCGACTATTGAAAGAGCCCCCTGCTGGCAAACTTTAAGGTGAACTTCAGGTGATTTTTTTTTTATACGCGCAATATCTGTTACCGATGTGGATAGATGAATTAAACTGAGTTTATTATAATTTTCAACGCCATACCACATACCGAACAAATACAGTAGAAGGTGGTCCAGATGTCTTGTGACCTCCAATCAATTGGATTCTAACATTGTTTTCTTATTCTAGATTTGAAGCTTTCGTGACTGCAAGGATCCATACTCTTTGGCTCTATTCGGTAAAGTCACGTAGGTAAAAAACTAAACAACAAAAATCACGACGTTTCGGCCACAGCACAAGCGGCCTTCATCAGGTGAAGGGACCAGGCTGTCTCGAGGACAGCGCTGGAGTGGCTGTGTTTCACTCCAGCGCTGTCCTCGAGACAGTCTGGTCCCTTCACCTGATGAAGGCCGCGTGTGTTGTGGCCGAAACGTCGTGATTTTTGTTGTTTTATTTTTTACCTTCGTGACTTTACCGAATAGAACCAAGGAGTATTGTTTTCTTATTTGCATATTAATTTCTGTTTTAAATAACGGTCACTTAAAAAATGGTTTAAGATCATTAAATAGGGGTCACAAGACATCTGGACTATCCTGTACTGTGTATCAATTTATCCTATTCGCAGGCAGTGAAAACAGTATGCAGGACATGTTTTTTTTAGAAAAGTGTACACGTTTTATTTAAAGTACATTCAATTAAGCTTAAGCGAATGTATGCACCAAAGGGAACTCATTATTGACCCTGAAAAGGTCACGAGTCACGTGTTATACTCGCTGTGTAAATTAATGTTATCTTTTATGAATGTCTCCAAATGAGGTACATAATAAAATAAAATAAACGAACTGTCAATAAGTTAAAGGTTTCTTACTCATTTGATCTTGATGCCAACTACAAAAATGAATGCTCTCGGGGCATTAATGTACGTAAAATGTTGTCCTTCCAAACGGGGTTGCCCTTCTTTAAACACGTGCACCACTTTTATTAGCATCGCAGATCTCCTTTATGAATTGGAAAATTAAAGTCAAGCCACAGTCGAGCGATTGTGGCCATGCAACCACAACGATAGACCGTATCGTAAATCACTGTGGTCTGCGCTCATTTAACAGAGGAGGAAGAGCAAAACTACACCCAACTCTCTCCCGAAGCACTCTCGTCGTGGCTAGCAGACCTCGACGATGGCATTTAGCTCCGAAGCCAATTGGCGTACGCATGAATAGAACAGAATCGGCATCGCTTTTGTTGAACGTCGGTGTCCGGAGGCGTACTGTGAATTGTCGCTTATTAATACATACTTCCTGCGGAGATGTGTGCAGAAGTTTTATAATGAGCACAGCGCTCTTGCTATTACATTGCAATCAAAGAAGGTTCTCACCCATGCGACACAGTATGTGCAATATGAATTAAGTAACAGATGACTGAGCTACTGTAAAAAAAAAATCAGCATTCTTACCTATAGTCTCTGTAGGTTTTATCCATTTTTTTGTGAACTTTTTTAGTATTCAAAAATAAAACCCATTTTCCCACTGACTTTTCAACCGGTTAATCTTCTGAGCAATATTTCTAAAAGAAGCAATGTTCCATCTATTGTTCGGTTTTTTTCATCTTCACAAAACATTCAATGCTCTCCCCACTTTTCGAAGTTGCATGCTCCTTTCTATTCTTGCTTTACTCCTTTCATATGGCAAGCTAAAATTTGCAATATTATGCGCGTGGCTATCGAGATTATTGAGCCATTTATTAAATATCCTCTGTGGTGGCAGGGTGGAGTGTTCTCTCGACCTGAGCTATGCACAAACAGCAGCAAATGTCAATCACTGGGCTCCCCGACCACGACCTCTTAGTATATTGGGTACGAATAGTGTAGTAGCGTGCTAAACTGTACCTGTACCAAAACCTGAAAAATATGTTTACTGGGGTTATAAGAGCCTTCTCTTACGTCTGTTTAATACAACATCTTCACAATTTTGACTTAAAACTTTTGTGACTGCAGGAATTCATATTATTTGGTTCTATCGGTAAAGTCACTTAGAAAAATAATGAAAATAAAGTGAATAAAAAATATCACGACGTTTCGATCGCAACACAAGCGGTCTTCATCAGGAAAAAGGGGTGATGATCACCGCTTGTGTTGCGATCGAAACATCGATAATATTTAATCACTTTATTTCTATTATTAACTTTCTATCTACGTGACTTTACCGAAAGAACCAAATAATATAAACATCTTCACACTTCTGTACTCCATTGCAACAATACACATTTTTTAGTTTAAAAAAAGTTAATGATATTGCTGGAGTAAAATGAAATCTAGTGGTTATTTCAATGCAGTACTAAACTTGCAACCATCGTTCGACCACATTTTATTTATAAAATCTTTTTGGCGTGTTGTTGTTGTCAAATGTGTTTTTGACGTAACAATGTTGAATGGAGTACAAATGATAAGTGCTCTGGACTATGAATGAACACAATGACCCAAGTTTAATTCCCATTTCGTGATTCATATTTGTTAAAGTGATATCAGAACCAATCGTGGTGAAATATGCTCAAACAGTCCTCTTGGTCAAACAGCATGGAGAGGCTTTCCTCCAACTATAGATTGACATATTATTATATAACAAAGAATGAACGGATCTACATTCGGTGGCACAAAGTAAAAAGGCTGACATTGATATGATTTAAACATTATCTAGCTGTAAGTAGAGCTGACTAATGGATTTTGAGGAGCAATTTCCCAACATGCATTTAGTAAACCGTGAAGCCTTCTCAAAAACACATTAGCCTAGACACACATTTATCCCCGTAAATTGCGAAAACAGACACAAAACACTGCATAAGCTTAATTCATGATGACATCAACAAACATCTTCTTGCTCAAGGACAAAGAAACCATACTACCCATGATGCATTCGGTTCTGGAAAATTCCTCACTTTAATGTGTCAAAGCTGTCATGACATCCAGCTTGTACCCTGCATGGGAGTTTAAATGAGCAAGACATGTTGAAACCAGTGAAAATGCATTACCAATGTCCTGCAGTGAACATAATTGCTGCCATTTTCTGGGTTCTTTTGTAGATTTTCAGATATACGTACAAAATAAGGGCCATGGTGTCTAAATGAGTTAGGCAATATTCTTTGACTATTTAATGGTGTATGTAGGTAAATATAATTGAGGATATAATGTGAGATGTGTATACCTACTATGATGAGCCACTTCATTCTGTCAAAGTCTGGATGAGGTGCACCTCCCTCACAAAGATTCGGAGTCAAGACTGCAGAATTGATTGACATTGTCTAAGTGATCTTGCTAAGAGTGTGTAACATGTAATAAATGTGCAGCTTGAATGAAAAAACAATCCACTAAAATCAAATGCAAGTAGTGCTTTAAGGTTCATGAGATGTCACTCAAACTTTGTAAATATTCTCATTTGTGTCTCAGGCTACAACATATTTGGAATGATTTTCCCCTTCTGCAACATCATGTACATTTTACAAATTTCCCCCATAGCCGGCACATACGCCTGTGATCATATTGAACAATACTGTCATGCATTTGGGTAACCTTATAGATCCTCAACCTATAGTAGTATTTACATAACATAAAAAATATATATTTTAAGCTTTCGTGACTGCAGGAATCCATAGTCTTTGGTTCTTTCGGTAAAGTCACGTAGGTATAAAATGAATCACGACGTTTCGATTGCAACACAAGCAATCATCATCAGGTGGGAAAACCACAGCAAGACATTTGTTTTGCTGAAGTGGGAGAGAGATGCCGTGGTAAGAGGTTATATAGGTAAGAGAGGGGGGAGGGGCAAGGGGGAAGAGAGAGAGGGGGGGCGCTGCGTGGACGCTAGGAGAGGGACGTGAAGCTGGACGGGGGGAATTGGGCGGGGCTGGAAGTGGGAGGCCGAGATAGCTGGGGATGTGGGGGGGGGGGGAAATTAACTCGGAAAAATAGACGAGTACCCGGCAGATATGATAGACAACAACCATAAAGCAGTTAGGGTTTTACCTGGTTAATAACATCCTTCCAATGATTTCTCAATTTGTATCCATCTTCTCGGTTGAAGTTATGTCGATGTTTATATATCTGGATGGCTTCATGAACAAACCTTTGATAATAGCCTGAAGGTTTGCAGAGTACATTGGTCTCGGAAAACCGAGAAGATGGATACAAATTGAGCAATCATTGGAAGGATGTTATTAACCAGGTAAAACTCTAACTACTTTATGGTTGTTGTTTATCATATCTGCTGGGCACTAGTCTATTTTTCCGAGTTAACTTCCCCCCTACATCCCCAACTCTCTCGGCCTCCCATTTCCAGCCCCGCCCAAATCCCCCGTCCAGCTTCACGTCCCTCTCCTAGCGTCCACGCAACGCTCCCATACCCCCCCCCCCTCTCTTGCCCCTTGCCCCTCCCCCCTCTCTTACCTATATAACCTCTTACCACGGCATCTCTCTCCCACTTCAGCAAAACAAATGTCTTGCTGTGGTTTTCCCACCTGATGATGATTGCTTGTGTTGTAATCGAAACGTTGTGATTTATTTTATTTTTTACCTACGTGACTTTATCGAAAGAACCAAAGAGTATAAAAACTATTTTTTTTCCTAATATACCTTTATACTGTATCTCTAAAATAATAACGATGATTTTTTTCCAGTTACTAAATGATTCCTTATGTAACTGCTGTACTGTTAATCGAAAATCTAATATTTCAGGTTCCGGGACTGAACTTTGAATTAACATTTTCTACCTCATGTGTATATCCTAAACGAGTTACACATGTTTTGATTTTTGTTTAAAATTTTCACTGTGAGAGAATGAATAGCAGCTGTACAAATGAATAAGGCATTGGTGTAATTATGATTTTTTTAATGATATATTTCTTCGTTTAAAATACTGCACTGATTGCTGATTCCATCACAAATACTAATATAGGGACTAGCAGTGACGGTTTGTTGTACAACATTTTTTTTCTGGGCAAAACCTGCACAAAGATCAAAAAAATTATATTACAAATATAAACAGTTTTTTTGGGGGGGGGGGGTTTACCAGCTAATATAGTCAGACTCCCACTGAACTGGACACAAACTTTAGACGACAACAAAGCGATCGCTGTTCAAGATCTCACGCATCAAATACGTTTTGCCGTGACATTCCCTACGACATGTTGAAAGTAATTGAATATTTTCGCTCAGCGTCATGTGGGTTTTTTTCTTCCGCTGTCCATCCACAGCTTTCACCATAAGACATATGAACAAAAATTAACATGCATAATTATATGGCACACGGCGAATTTTAAGTACTCGCTCTCTTTGCACAACACACATCTTTCCAATGGTTCCCACACCAATTCTACACCCCCTCCCCCAAACTCCTACTCCCCCACACATTATTTCTCCACTAGTCATATTTCCAATCAAGTGTGTTAATAGGCGACATAGGCTTTGTGTCCCAGTGAGACACCATTCTGAGCACTATATCAATAATCAATCTGCTGCTGTGCATCTCCCTGGAATTTTTGAGCCCAAACACTGGGTCCATAAATCTCTCCGAGCACCCGCAGCGTTCTGCCAGTGTGCACCCCCCCCCCCCCCACACACACTCCCCCCCACACCCCCCTCTCACACACCCCCCCCACCCCCCCACACACCCCCCCCCTACACCCCCCCCCCCCACACAGCCTCCACACTCCCCACACCCCCCCCACACACACTCCCCCCACACACTCCCCCCCACACAGCCTCCACACCCCACACCCCCCCCCCCACACACACTCCCTCCACACACGCCCACACCCCCCCCCCCCCCACACACACAACAACCGCTATTCGCCACTAAGTGGCGGTGACGTCACCACGACGCTTGTGCCAGGCTATGTGCACGTTGAGGCCACGTGAAGTGTCGAACGCCCGCTGGCAGGAGGTCACGGGGCAGACCCAGGTGCCACAGGTCGACTGACTGTGAGTGTCGATGGTCAGTGGGCAGATCAGCTCCACGATAGGTCCTGGTGTCAAGGACATGGGCCCACATCTGCTCTTCCTTCACTATGTAGTCCAGTAGATGTTCTTGCTTGGACACGACATGCATCCATGATGTTGTGTAGATGTGCTGATGCCGGAACAGCATATTGGTAATTACAAGCCCATGGGCTGCACAAAAATCTAGCAGCCTCCTAGCGTTGTTATTGAGCTGATCTGGCCCATGTCTTCCAATCACTACAGACCAGGTGCTAGCATCATGACTAACTCGGGCATTGAAGTCACCCAACAAGATAACTCGATCTCGAGGGGCCACTTTATCCAGCACCTGTGACAGGAGGTCATAGAAGGCATCTGACTCATCGGCCTTGCCTGCATCCTTCCACGGATGTTCGTCTTCGGTGGGGGCATAAGTAACCACGACCACCAATCCTCGCCTCTGGTTGATGGGAAGGCGAGCCCAAAGTAGCCTGGGGCTTACAGCTTCCCATACCTCACTGCCATGCTCCCACGCCCCCCTTCATTCGTTTGTTCAGAAGAAGAGCCACTCCCTGTTGTTTGGCAGTCTCCTTCCCCGAGTAGAAAAATGCCCACCTCTCATGGTGGCAGGAGCCAGAGCCGGTCCACCGGACCTCCTGAATGCCACAGAGATCCAGGAAGTACCGGTCCAGCTCTCGACAGAGGAGTGGCAGCCTCTCCTCCGCAGTGAGCGTTCGAACATTCCACGTGGCCATCTGAAATGGCTTTTTCTTGTTTCTGGAGGTGCCCCGAGGGTAAGGATTCAGTCTCCTGGCTCCGCCAAATGGGGTTTGGTCAGGAAACGTCATAGACGCCTGTTGCCCCCCCTCCCCCCGGGGCCTCCGGCACAAGATTAATATTTTTTTTAAATCGTAGTTTGGTGGTAGTTAATTGAAAGTAGTGGGGTTAACAGCCCTTCGCACCCATCCAGAGCCCCCATTTGGCCGCTGTGGTGGTTACAAACGCCATGAAGGGAAAGGCCAATTAAAATTGTCCCTCCCCCCATGATTCTGCCCCCCACAGCGTTGCCATCCAGCACCTCCACCCCCCTCCTCTACACCCCCCCCTCCACCACACACCCCCTCCTCCACACCACCTCCTCCACCCCCTCCTCCACCCCCCTCCTGCACCCCTCCCTCTCCTCCACCCCCCCCCTCCTCCACCCCTCCCCCACCTGCACCCCCCCCCCCTCCACCACACCCCCTCCTCCACACTCCCCCCTTCTCCACACCTCCTCCCCCCCCACGCCCACCTTGCGCGAGGTTGTGCGCACCTCCCAAGGCTCTCCATCAACCCACGTGGGCGGTGGTAATGCCCCTCTTTATGTTTGCCGTGACCAGTACGATCACAATTCCAGCTAACATTTCCAGTTATTGGTATTTTGACATTCATTGGTGGCTTTGAATGCTGGAAAGTGTCCATGAAAATAAACATTTGCCCCCACATTTACATTAAGGACAGGTGAAATTGTTAACATTGAGTCAAATTAGTACTTGGGTGAATACGCAATTGGACAGTCAATTATATGAATGAATGCATAAAATGTTTTAATCAAACATATGTTTGAAATGTTTAAATATGATGGCAATGCTAGCTGATCTACCAATGCATTTACCAAGCAAGGGGAAGCCAATTTCAGTCAGCAGGATCTATTCGGCTAAACAATCAACAAGCCTGTTATTTTAAATGCACAACAGGGTAACTATTAGGCACGTAACAATTTATCAATTCATCGATTAAAATGTATTCTCATGCTCACCATCCACACATTAAATATTGTGTCTAACAACTGCTTACGATTTATGCTAATTGTGTGCTGATATATTTACAATATAAAGAACCAAACAAGACTGCATAAAATTAGACAACAGTTCCGAAAGTAACCCAAATTAACCAGCTTAGTGCGGCCTGGAAGCGTATTATTAAATAATACACATTACATTTTGATTTAAAGAATTACTAATCTACAACTCATTACTAATCATAACCAATGACTGATTACGAATCGATTATATAATTACAATACCCCCCCTCCGCCTCTAATCACTGCACCTGATATGAGTTAAGTGATGACGTCACCCTGCTGCTCTATATAAAACCGGGAGCAAGCGAGGGCTTTACCATTCTGGCGAATTGCCTGATGATGCTGGATGTATTTACCAGCGAAACGTCGTACTCAAACTGTAAATGTGGATTCACTCTTCAACACACCGGTGGGCTAAAGTAGTGAACTAGTTGTCTTTTGTCAACGTGACACTTTTTTGCTGATTGGCCGTGTCGGGTGGTGGAGGGTTACGACACATTTATAAATAAACGCGATCTAACCCAAAAACCTTTATTATGAATAATATTGGTCGCGAAAGCCTACATGTTAAACTCAGTAACATTTTACCGAAAGAATCAATTAATGAATCAAATCCCAATGAAGAATCATAAAAGAGAATTCACATAATTACCACGATTGTGGGGGGGGGCATGAATTGGTATACCCCTCCGAGTAACGATACTCTCGTTAATTATTAACCACGCATTTTGCCACGTGGAGTCTCCCATATGCGGATTCCTACTATATGTAACTCTGATTATGCGAGCGGCTATATATCCCGAGTTAAGGTGTTCATATGTCACGAAATATCACGTTACAGTGTGTGTGTGCACATTAAGAAACCGAATTATCAATAAGCTTAACACACGTAATGGAAAAGGTATTTTGGTGTCGTCAAGCAAGTGCTCCTTGCACGAGAGAAAATATCGCTTTGGGTAACATTGAGGCCTTGTTTAAATGTGGGAAATACGACGCTCATGATATTCTACTTCATATTTTTTTGTTAAGATTTTCCGACTGTGACATTTTTCTAAAGAAATCTAAATTATTCAAAGCCCATGCTCTAATAGGATCATCTGCACCCTAATTAGCTTATCTGGAAGAGTATGTTTGCTGTTTCAAAAGAAGCATAGGTGCGTGCATAAACAGAATTACAAGTTAGTTTAAGTGCTGCTGTCATATTTTATTTGACTGAGCCAATTTGTCCTTGGCCGTGACAATCAAGAATCTACATCATTGACATTCAATGCTTGTGCAGTGACATTAAATATTGTCACTCTATGGTTAGCGCCAGCCACTATTTCACAAGTGCTGCTGAGCGCCTGGTAATGGAGGGACACGCGACAGGGAGCCGGGAGCTCCTTATTTGATACAGCAGGGGGCGTGGCCAAGGGTGGGGCGTGGCCAAGGGTGGGGGCGAGCCCGCGACCAGGGAAATAAAGGGGAAGCTCCGACTGGGATTGGGGTCTATTGTGGGGATCAGCCTGGAGTCCCGCGTCCCTTCGTCTCTTCACGTCTTCGCTCCTCGTCGTCGGTTAGGTTGTAGCTCGGTATCGTGGGTCAGACAGCATGTGTGCTGACTGGCCCATTCGCTACACTAACTCGCACGCACATAGCGAACAGATAGCCACACCTAGCGAGAGAACTCGAGTTGATAGGGTTGCGTTTATTAAACCTGTTGCCTCCAACTGCAGTGTGTGAGACTCAATGTATTATACACTACACTTGTGTAATGCAGCTCTCAGAAACACCATCTTGTTCTTCACGTATATTTACTATGAATAAAGTCTACTGACAACTTACTGAGTAACCGCGAGTGACTATATACACTTGGGTAATTTAGACGACTCTATTCTGAGACAGTGTAACCATAACCTCAAGACAACTCGAAGACGATGGAGACGGCAACGACGATCCCCCACAACAGCAACGAGACCTGGTCCACGCCGGCTCGTATCCTCCTCACGACCCGGCCACGCCCCTATTCCCGAACTCTCGCTCGCCGCACCTGGCACCTGTCTCTCTCTGCCCTTATTACCATTTACGGCCATTGGGTCCCGTGCTCTCCCTCACGTGACCCTGTCAATGCTTGTCCCATCAATCATTATTAACAACCACTTACAGCAGGGGTCTCAAACTCAACTTACCTGGGGGCCGCTGGAGGTAGAGTCTGGGTGAGGCTGGGCCGCATCAAATATTCAAAAAAAAGTACAACTGATCCAATCTTCTAAATCTTTATTAATAACAGTTCAGAATTGCACTGCAGGTCAATTAGTCCATTTGAAGCACAGGAGGGGCATCTTGCACATCGAAGGAGAAGGGGTCAGCAAAAATTTGAAAAGTGGCTCTGTGTGTCTTGAAGTCTGCCAACCTGTGATCAAATTCCTCCTGTAGCTTTACAATGGCATCAGCATACTTCTCACCACTGAATGGTGTGCCCGCGTCCATGAGTACCTTGCATGCTGGGAAATGGCAGAGGTTTGTCTGAGAGAGCTGGGCTTTCCATAACACAAGTTTTGTGGAGAATGCTCTGACTTTGTCATAGGCAGCACTGACAAGCTGCCCCTGGCCTTGTAACTTCTTGTTCAGTACATTCAGCTCCTGTGTGATGTCAACAAGAAAAGCTAAGTCCATGAGCCATTTGGGATCACTTAGCACAGGAACAGCCATCCCATCCTTCTCCATGAAGGCTTTCACTTCTGCTCTCAACTCAAAAAACCTCTTCAAGACGTTTCCCTTGCTGAGCCAACGTACCTCGGTGAAGTAGAGCACATCCTCATATGCTGACTCTATGTCCTCTAAAAAGGCACGGAACTGCCGGTGCTTTAAGGCCCTGGATCTGATATGGTTGATGCATTTCACAACGACAGACATCACATTGTCAAACTTCAGGCATTTGCTGCAAAGGGCCTGCCGATGGATAATGCAGTGCAGAGCAATGGCCTCCTCCACACCCTCCTCTTCCAGTTTTCTTTGAACAAGTGCCACCAGTCCATTTCTCCTCCCTGTCATTGATGGCGCTCCGTCGGTTGTTATTCCAGCAAACCTCTTCCATGGTAAACCGGCATCCACAATGGCATCACACAGCTGGCGGAATATCTCCTGAGCGGTGGTCTGGCCATGCGTTGGATTCACTGTGAGCAACTCCTCCGTCACTTCAAAATTGTCGTCAACACCACGGACATACATTGCGAGCTACGCAGTGTCAGTGATGTTTGTGCTCTCATCAAGAGCGACTGAGTATGCACGGAAATGTTTGGCTTTCTCACGCAGTTGATCGTGTATGTTACCCTGACAGGTCAGAAATGTGCTCTGCCACTGTGTTGGCTGATGTTGCTAAACTGACCCATCTTTTCCGGGCAGACTATACTTGCAGCCTGTAACATGCACTTTTTGATGAACTCGCCGTCTTTGAATGGCTTTCCCGCCTTAGCAATCATCTCACTCACCACGTAGCTAGCTTCGACTGCTGCATCACTCTCTTTGCTTGCTTTCTTGAGAAAAGCTTGTTGCCTCAGTAGACATGTTTTAAGATTGGCGACCCGGTCCTCTCTCTCATCTCCCTGGTATTTTGCATACTCCTCAGTATGTCTAGTTAAGTAATGACGTCTGATGTTGTATTCCTTGTGCACCGTCAAGTAGGGGGCCACAAAAAATATCGTTCCGCGGGCCGCAATTGGCCCGCGGGCCGCGAGTTTGAGACCCCTGACTTACAGTGAGGGAAAAACGTATTTGACCCCCTGCTGATTTTGTACGTTTGCCCACTGACAAAGAAATGATCAGTCTATAATTTTAATGGTAAGTTTATTTGAACAGTGAGAGACAGAATAACAACAACAAAATCCAGAAAAATGCATGTCAAAAATGTTATAAATTGATTTGCATTTTAATGAGGGAAATAAGTATTTGACCCCCTCTCAATCAGAAAGATTTCTGGCTCCCAGGTGTCTTTTATACAGGTAACAAGCTGAGATTAGGAGCACACTCTTAAAGGGAGTGTTCCTAATCTCAGCTTGTTACCTGTATAAAAGACATCTGTCCACAGAAGCAATCAATCAATCAGATTCCAAACTCTCCACCATGGCCAAGACCAAAGAGCTCTCCAAGGATGTCAGGGACAAGATTGTAGACCTACACAAGGCTGGGGGGACATCGCACAGTGAAGAATTAACGTCAGCGTTTCGTGTATTTTAATATAATTTTTAACGTGAAAAAAAATGTCCCCCTCACTCCCACCGAAGGCGTGCGTCTTGGCATGGGCCGTCCCCCCCCCCCCCCACCAAAGGCGCGTGAGTTGGTATGATCGTGCACACGTCATAAATAAATAAAAGGTAAGCGCACAAAAATCGCACTAAATTGCTAATTAAACTAATTTAAAGTTGACTGATGTGAAAAAGGAATAGCACTTGCTCACCGCGGGGCTTACGGCATGGTACCTGGCTCTCCAACCCCACCGTTGGAGAGGCAAATCATTCGCAAGTGCGCAAACACACAAACCCACAAACAAGCCCACAGGACAATTTTTAACTTTTATATATCTAGATAGATATAAGTGAGAATTATAATTAACTACGTCCATTTCGCCTAGATGATGGTATTGTGTTTAAGGTAAAACGAAAACAACGAACAAGTGACCCACGAGAGGGCTACCGTCTCCCATCAAGTATGGAAGCAGAATTGTATGGTGGCAGCAGTGTTTGAGTCACATTCAAAAAATGTGAAGTGGCTCCTTAGGAGTATAAATTTGGAATAAACAATTATGTTATTTGCTTGCTGTGATTCTGTGAAAAATGTCAAATGTGTTTTCACTTAAATAAGCATTGGGTAACAGTTGTCTCCCTAATACAGGTGTAGTGGATTAACACGCGCATACAGGGGGGAATGGTAAAGACGCGCGAGTTATGGACAGTGGGGTTATGTCGGGCCGGCCAGGTGTGGTGGCGGGAAACTGTGCGGTAATGACGGGCCAATTAAGCTGGAGAGCGATGTACGGCTGTGATTGGCTGGGGTTGTTGTCAAGGGCGGAGTGGCGCCGGGATGTCTGGGAATAGAGAGGGGGCAAGTAACAGGTGCGGGGGGACGCGGGGCGTCGGTGGCACGCGGCCTAATTCATTGGTTGGTAATGAGAACGGGGATATATTCGGGAGACGGGAAGAACGAGTTGAGTTGTCGCTGGGACTGGAACGAAGCAGGTCGGGGAGAACCGGAGCGAAGACATAGGAGACAGAACAGGCTAGCAGTAGAGCAGAGACAAGCAGAGACGAGCAAAGAGAAGTAGAGACGAGCAGAGATGAGCATAGAGAAGCATAGAGAAGCAGAGAGGAGCAGAGAGGAGCAGAGGCGAGCAGAGACAGGCAGAGACAGAGTGGGACAGAGACAGAGAGAGAGAGAGACAGCAAGAGAGAGACAGAGATACAGCGTGAGACAGAGACAGCAAGAAAGAGACAGAGATACAACGTGAGACAGAGAGAGACAGACAGCGGGAGAGAGACAGAGATATAGCGAGAGACAGAGACATCGAGTGACGGAGAGAGACAGAGAGAGCGAGTGACGAAGAGAGACAGGGACGACGCAGAGGGACAGTGAGGGATAGGGGATGAAGCGGAGTGAGCGAGACGGGCGGAGCACGGCGAGCGAGCTGCGGCTAAGCGGAATGACGGAGTCACGGACGTAATGTGAAGAGTTGTAATAAAAGTGGTGTCGGAGAAAACGAGAAAGTTGTCCTCGTCAAGTCGACCATTACACAGGTACGAAAAAGTAACACATTCCTGCGGAGGGAGCTGGTAGGAACGTTGGGTTGCTCGGTCAATGGGCAGGGTCAACGGCGGCACCACGTGGTGTATTCCGCAAATATGCCCGACTGTGAGGGCAGGCACAAGCCGGCGTGAGTAGGTTAAACATTGAGTTTGATAAGGGCACCACGGGGTGACCAGCCCCTCCCCACCCAGCCCCACCCCTCCCACTCCCCACCCAGCCCCACCAACCCCACCATCCCCACCCAGCCCCACCATCCCCACCCAGCCCCACCATCCCCACCCAGCCCCACCATCCCCACCCAGCCCCACCATCCCCACCCAGCCCCACCATCCCCACCCAGCCCCTCCTTACCCAGCCCCACCCCTCCCACGTGGACAGACATCCACAGACATACACAATTAATCCCCTGCCTCCTGTGAATTAATCCCGGTTGTGCTTCCAGTCCATATAAGGGCACCATGGGGTGACCAGCCCCTCCCCACCCAGCCCCTCCCCACCCTCCCCTCCCCACCCAGCCCCTCCCCACCCAGCCCTTCCCTACCCTCCCCTCTCCACCCAGCCCCACCCCTCCCACGTGGACAGACATCCACAGACATACACAATTAATCCCCTGCCTCCTGTGAATTAATCCCGGTTGGGCTTCCAGTCCACTACGTTTCCTACCAGTATCAATACAATAATTCTACAATTCTAGGCAGGGAAAAATCAACAACTGTTACCTTCCCACGGAACAATATGCATCACGTCGCTCACACAAAAAGGAATAACCGCGTGAGCCCTGACAGGGATTTGAACGTGGATATTTCCAATTTATGAGTCGTGCTCTTACTGCTATGCCAGCCGGCTGAACTCACCATGTACTTACGATTCGTTTACATATTCAATTACGTTACGGTTTACTGAAGTATATGTAACATATATAGAGAGAACTGAGAGCCTGCATATTAAATATTTTACAACGTATATGCTTGGTTCTTTCGGTAAAGTCACGTAGATATAATGTATATATAATTATTTACTTTTAGTTTTTTTTTTAATCTTATCTACGTGACTTTACCGAAAGAACCAAGAATATGAATTCCTGCAGTCACGAAAGTTTTAAGTGAAAATTTTACAACGTGATATTATATTTCATGGATTTAAGGGGCAGAGCTGTAATCCTTAATTCCACCTCCACTCTGTCCTGTTCTTATCATGGCACCACTCTCCGTTATTTTCCTCGATCAAACAAAACACCAGACAAGCAATTGGGTGTCCCTCAAAGATCAGTGTACCTCAAAGATTAGCTGAAGGTAATTGATGGTTGATTGGCTAGTACAGGGACATGGACCAAATATTCAAGATTGACAGACACAATTATCAACGTTGAATGGATATTGTTCATCTCCTGACATATTTCTTTTAAAAAAAGTGTCTTTAAATACAGTGTTGGAGGAGGGATAGAGCCAAAAGATAAGGGGTGGGGCCTCATGGGAAAGGGGCAGGGCTAGCTATAAAGGGGCATGGCCTAAAGAGGAAGGTGGAGTAAAAAAAACCCAAATCTACATATAGAGAAGTGCTTCAACCATTAACTTATCTTGAATTAGGTAAATTAATAAACAAGCGCAGCAGGCGGAAAAAATACAATGCTAAAGATGAGGCCACAGGCCAACTAGTGTACCACATATTTCCCAGTACACCTTATCTTAAATCTTTAAAGTTTTCATTATCAATATGCTTTTTTACCTGTTTTGTTTCTTCACACAATGCACTGGAAGGCATACACTAGTAGCAATCCTGTGCTCTGTTGGGATCAGATTTTTTTATTATTATTATTATATTGCTGGGTTAATGTGTGAATAGTTATTTGCAGTCTCAAATGGAAACCCACATAGGGAATATAACTCAAAAGCAGTTCTTAGAATATAAAAAAACACCAGTAATTGCAACACAGTGCAAATGCGTCATTGTTAGCCATGGGAAAAACTGAGCATAGCAACTAGGAAATGTCTCTCAAGTGACTTCCCGTTGATATGTAAATGGCCTACAATTTCTGGAATGTCCCTGATTCTGGGTGCTAAATGACTCGTAAAATATATCTCTTTGAATAATCTTGACCATTCGCCCAGGACAACACAGTGCTTGGGCGAAAAATCATCCATGCCAGGAAAAATTTATAAATTTGATGCAGGTCAGAGGATTGGAAGAGTATGTATTCTATTCATTACCAATTAATTAATCATGGAAAATCAAATGAACAGATAATATGTAATAGACGGGCTTTTTTGCCCTTCCAAGAACGGGTGTATATTGCAGTAAATCTGAAATAGTCAATAGAAAAATTGTTCAGCTCATGATTATTAATGAGGGGGGGGGGGGGTTGCCCCATGTGGAGTGACGTCACCCACTAATGGTTTTTGGGGAGGGGTGCGACATGTGGAGTGACGTCACCCCCTCATGATTATTAATGAGCGGAGGGGTGCAGCACGTGAGCTCGACCTTCCTCTGCGTTCGTGTAAAAATCCACCCACTCATGAATATTAATTAGGGGGGGTGGGCCTCATGTGGAGTGACGTCACGCGCGGGACGGACAGACATTTCTGGGTGATTTTAATAGGTAATTATTCAAAGGTCTTAGTTCAGCTGCAAAAAATGGCTCATTGTTTTCACTTCATTACGTGGGGAAATGCATTTTATACTCGTGCTTTTATGGTGAAAGCTAAGAGTGCAGTGTTAAGTATGGGATGAAGAAATATGTTTCCTTGGTGATTCAACTAATATTGAAAGTTAACTGAACATGCGATACTGATAGTTAGCAGCCGTGTCAAACTGGCCTCGTTATGACGAAGTGTTGCATTCATTTGCCTGACAAAGAGAAGTGATTACAAAGTAGCTGCAACCACGAGCAAACTTTCCATTATGAACCCACTGACCTGAGCTTGATTCTCAGTCGTGGTTAAACAGCAGTGGTGAGTGATACCCTTTACCAATCCGCACAGACAAGCGTGATGAAGTACACTCCAGTCAAACAACCTCCACGACCAGCGTGGAGTAGGGATGCCTTCATTCCCAAATGGATTAACGAAGTGCGGTAAATGAATGCACTTATTTAATCATTATCGTAGTTTTCCGTAAAAAACAAATTTCCCCTGAAAATTATATTGCTCATTTTTTTAAGTTTCAACAATAGTACTTTTTGTAACTGGTATTACTGGTAGGAACGAAGTTGTAAACTGAGTGTACCAGCCTGCAATAGATTAATGTGTCCGTCCGTCCGTCCCCTTTCAATACTTTAACGAAGTGAAATCTCGTGCTGTTGGGTGTAAAATCGGCAATAGACAGCGCAGAGACTTGTCCTACCAGCCCACCCTGCAGGGACCTGTTAATATAAATGTTAACATTGGAGAGCACCTTAACAGGTCCCTGCAGGGTGGGCTGGTAGGAACATTGGAATTTTGCGCAATTTTATTTTTACACCCCAACAGCACGAGATTTCACTTCGTTAAAGTATTGAAAGGGGACGGACGGACGGACACATTCATCTATTGCAGGCTGGTACACTCAGTTTACAACTTCGTTCCTACCAGTATAATTTCATCATTATCAGCAATTGCATATCGATTGTTGGATGAAGGGCTTTCCATGTGATCTATGTAACACGATTTTTGTTTCTGGGTAGTGTTATTTTCTAATTGCTTATGCTTCAAACGTATAGATTATAGAAAATGGCTATTATTCCCCACAAACTTTGCTTTTGTGACCAGGACTTTACGTGAAGGAATGACACAAATGCACACCACGTTTTCTCATTGAAAATAGGTACATTTCAAAATATCACTGTCCTGGTCACAAAAGCAAAATTTGTGGCGAATAATAGCCATTTTCTGTATTTTTAGGCATAAGTAATTAGGAAATAACACTACCCAGGAACAAAAAATAAATAAATTTGTTACACAGTGTTAGTAATGGAGTGGATTTTTAACTTTGCTTTTGTGTCCTGGTAAAAAAAAAAAAAGCAAAGTTGGTGGGGAATAATATCCAATTTCTGTACTTTTGAGGCATAAGCAATTCGAAAATGACACTTACTTCCCAGGAGCAAACAACAATAGGTTTTCATCATTAGACCTCCTTTGCCAGCACCAAAATATAATAATAGGGTTTTCCCCCTTTTTTATGGCAACAAAACTGAAACCTTTTTACGAGGATTCATGTCTGCATGAATCCCTTGGTGTGAACCAATCAGTTTCAAGGACAATGCATATATTATCATATTATGTTTTTTGTTTTGCATTTTGACTGCAGGTATTGTGGTTAATGCAGTAACATGAATCCTCGCAAAAAAGGTTTCATTTTGTTGCTAGAAAAAAGGGGAAAAACCCTATTATAACAATGTTTTGTTACACAGTATCCCTCACGGGCCAGTGATGCCACATTACATCTCAATCGTGCACTTGAGCTGATCTCTTTCCTCCATCTCTGTGGTGAACATGTTTTCAGGCATGGGACCCCTCTTTTGGCTACCACTGTCACCAGACTTGACCATTAGTGACGATGCCGCACCTCCGATTAGCACGGTTGGCTATGTACAGTGTGAAAGAAGTTCAACATACATGCTGTACATCCCTTCAGTATATCGTGCTTCGGCCCCTTTTTATTAAGTCAATGTGATGTCTCTGACGTGTTCCCTGGTTACTCTCAATGTAATCCCAGCATCTCAGCAATGCAACTCTCTGCTCGTCTTTGCATACCTTAACGCTTTCATTCCACGTGCGTGCTGTCACATTTCCCTTTTTCCAATCCATAGGTCACGGCAGGTGCTATACACAATGTTGCTTTTCATTATCAAATAACATTTTGCACAATCACTCCAACCAGTTCTCAACTCACCTATTTAACTAGTTTCATCCCAGTCCAACTTCAATAATATGCCCTACGTGTTTTCAATTGTGTCCATTCAACAATTGTTATATTAGTTAAACTAAATCGTTTTATTGTGTTCGTAATTTGAAAAAATGTATCATTACATTTGTTTTGCCAGAGAAGCATCGATGTCTCATGGACCCTTGTTCATGAGGGTCCTTCCATGTTTTTGCAGTTGCGGTGCAATGGTTGCCATGTACTAGACATCAATAGCTTCATAGTTAATCGGATTCCTGCAGTCTATATAAAGATTCTGATTCTGTCCACTGTGAAGCAGACAGCACATATTTGTACGGTTAGTACACGCCAACAGTTTTAATCAGGGTGGCCGCTGGATTCGAACCGACTCTTTGTCTCTCAAATATTTTTTACTGCCTTGTAGGTGTTGTGTTAATGTTATTACGTCATTGTCAATGTTTTTCTATCTTCGTGAATTATGACATTTCTCCTTGTGAAGTCAAAAACGACTTTCATGAATATCAGGATCAAAAGCTATTTTGGGGGGAAAAAGCATTGGCACAAGTAGAAAGCAGAGTTTTTCCTTAATTTATTTTCCGTAGTATTACAAGGTAAAACAGATTTACAATGCATGACTATCGACATGAGATACCGCTGGTTAAAACGTATGTCAAAAAGTCAAACAACCTTCACAGAAAAATGTCAGTACTGTATAGAGTAGAAATACTATGCATGACGTAGGACGATGCAGGAATTAATGCTTGTTATTTTCAGGCTTGCAATAACATAGGACAAACAAAATCAACATTCACCAAAAAAAACTGCAACAGCCTAAATGTACATATTTCTTTCGTCCATTTACTGGCATATGTTTGCAGTGCTTTGTAGTTTATGAGCATAATTTCCATTAATTAGCAGCTTTCTAATGATATTACAGATTCCAAGCATTTTCCATGTGTTTTGTTTTTACTTTTAAAATATAGGGGGTCAATAAAACTATACCCACACACTCGGGAGTACAAGCATTTTATTGTAGGAGTTTCATCCCTCTAATAATCTCAACCTCTACATATCTGGTATGGCAACACGCAGTCTCGCGATTTGAGAGTTCCCAGAACATCTCCAGTTTAAAATGCTTCCTCTGCACATTGGTGAATGTTCCTCGCGCGTTTCGTTTTTTGGCATAAATGTTATTTTGTACATAATCTAACCATGCAACTCAAACTGCTGTATAATAACTCTTTGATAATGGATGATACCTTCATGGACACCCTGTAAACTATTGTGGCGGTTGCACCAAGGGATGCAGTGTGACTACTACATAAGCTAGGACTCGCACGTGCCCTTGGCATCTCTCACGTATTCAATTCACACCCTTTGATCACATGCGATGGTTTACATTACAAATGTAAAATCCTGCACCGCAATATTGGTGCCGTTCACAATCATTGAATTCCTCATTAGCTGTATTAAACTTTTAAGACATTTCACAATGTTGTCCAACTTTGATGTATATCGTGCAGCTGAAAAGAACAAAGGTAGGTAAGTCTACTTTCTTCCAGTGGCTCACATCCTGTTGTGAGCAACGTACACTCGCAGATATCACCCGACATGAATGCATTTTCCAATCCCATGCTACCGTCTATGATGGTTAAAACAGTGTGCATTGCTTTTAATGACAGCGGTAGACAATGCTCAGTATAACAACAAAAAGTTTTTCATGGATTCTGCACCAAATGCAAATTAAGATCATTTATTGGAGCACAAGTATGTCAAGCCAAGGGTTGCAACAGGTAAGTTAACACAACGATTGCACTATCATTGTTGTCCCTTCCACAGCTCAAATGTGCATATATTCTACTTGTAGACCTAACATGGTTTAGTTGTAACTGTTCTTTGAAACCCAACTCATGAACTAATTTTTATTATACTGATCAGACGGATTTATTCTGCAACTTTTTTGCCAAAAATGTTGATGTTTGATAGACTACTGTCATCAGTCCAGATACATTTAATTACTGGTCAGTAAGCTTTAACTTCATTTAGATATTTCTACACTTTCCTGTGATCATGTCGCCATATAAACGCAAATGTCACTTCTATAATTATGCAAGGTATGCTCTTCATCGCCTATTTTGAAATTAGGAGTGTCAATAAACCTGTGGATGATGAATGTAAAACCAAACGTCACTGTTCAGCAATGTATGAAAAAACTCCCTCCCGAATGTGTGCACTATGGCACACACATTTTTAGTTATGAATATCAGTTGCCAAATTAGGTATGTAATTAGAGCATGCAAAAGGTGTTTGTATGCTCGCATGGTATTGTTTCGTTTGTTGGGGGTAATTGCTTTAATTGCTTTTACACCAATGTGCCTGCAGATCTAATGTGAAACATTATGCAATGGCTATTCCACGTGCTTTGGTAAATTAAATGGGCCAGGTGGAGTTTCGGTGTTTGCCCGCCCCGTTTTCCTATTCATGTTTCTGGCTTGATCAAGGTTTAGGCCAGATTGTATTATCAATGCTACAAGGAACATTAAAAGTATATGTATATCCATCCAAGCACTACAGCTACACAATAATGTGGTTAATGTTTAATATGTAATGCCATTGTACTGAACTCAAATTTAAACATTGAATGCATAAAATGTTAAAAAAGTGTGTGGGTATGTTTTTACAGTGTAGCATGCATTGTGCATACAATGTTATTGTATTGCAGCAAGATTGGAAATTCGTGGCCTTTATAGATGTCTAGGGCTGTGCAGATGTGGTCAAATTGCTGTTTTTATTTTTTTATGGGAACATCAGTATGAGAATCAAAGTGGCGGAGGGGTTGGGTAGTTTTATCAGTGACAAGCCATAGGGAGCCTGCAGGCACAAACACATACCGAGGCATTGGAGAACTGCATGGAAGGAGCCCATAATTCAAATAAAAGGGAAAATGGCTTTCTCAATGACAACCAAATCAGAACCACCTGTACACTTTGACAGCAGCACTTACTATTGGTGGCAGCATACTTACAAAACGTTTTATGCCAAAAGATCAACAAACTCTGAGTGCCATCCCAAGCATTTTTGACATTTCCTTTATCATTGAAATTCTAACACTTGTCAGTACTGCTCCTGTGATTGCGCCCGGAATGAAAATGGAGTGTGTCACCTGTAACCCTTAGATTACAGTTCTGTGCCCTGACGTCAGCGCTAAAAAATCAACTACTCAGGTCCTCGTGATGCAAACACCTATTTTGTTAAAATGGGTCAAAAGAGCTAGATCTTCGCAGATGGTGGAAATTGGTACCACCGCTTTGCCTACACATATTACTCGTGTTCTCAAGAATTCGCTCGAGTGGACAGTAGTTTATAAGCTAAGATGTGCATTACTGATTACCAATAAGATTTTAGGTCGTCGGTGAAGCACAATACACATTCCTGGCATGTCATTCTACCAATTTCCATACATACATGGCAAGCCAGCCTATTGTTCATTTAATACTGAAGATGTCAAGCTTCCATCTATATCAGTATCACTTGTGTCTTAGGCAGTGGTGTGGCCTAGCCGAGAGCACGTTTGCCGCTTGTTGCAGAGGTTCACGGTTCTAATCCAGCGGCCGCCCTGATTACTATGGTTGTGTAATAATAGGTGCGGTCCGCTTCACAGTGGACGTTAAGATGTACCCTGACGTCATTTGCTCGAGAATAGCTCATTGCTTGCTGGCGTCAGGGTGCAAATTTGGCAAATTCATAAATTATCTGTAAATGACTCAATCGAGATTATACATAACAATCATTGCCCCCCTACTTGCAGAATAATGCCCCCCGGGTCACTTTTGCAGATAAATCAGACTACCCTGGTCTCGTGTGAGTTAGACAAAATAAACTATTGTGCCTTTGACTATATTTACCCACAACTATAATGGAAAGCAGATTATGAAATAAAGCCTTCAATAAAAAAAAATGTTTCATTAATGGATATACATATATGCTTAACATCGTCTAGGTATGACAAATTTATATTTCTTTGTTTCATTTAAAACATTTAAATCGATGTTACAAGACACCAAAGCAGTCACATTGCAAAATATAAATACAGTTTTATGAAACACAAATCGACAGTGTGAGACGAAACACTATTTTAAAATCCTTTGTGTTTTGGAAAATGCCTTGCTGTTCTCAGCAGCTCAATGTTCCAATTTCCAAGCGCGTAAGACGTGGACTGCACGGGAGTGACCAAGAAAAGATGGGACAGTTGATTAGATCCATACAGAACTCACATCCATGCCTGCTAATTGCTCTAACATTTCAACATATATATATCTAAGTCCCAGTGTGAGAAGTTAGTCAATGAAATATGACCCCTGTAATGCAACCAATTTTTTTTTTTAAATACGACTTTAAATAATGCAAAGATTAATCGTTACAGTATATAATAAAAACCAATAAATCAAACAAGTGCTCTTACCTGACTGTTTATGCACAGCACTGTTGCATTATATCTGTGTTGTCCCATTTTCTATTATCCTTGCCACTTTCGCTTTCAACTTGACACAAATTTGACAGGAATTTGGCTGTGAATATGACCACTTACACAAAGACGTCGAATGTTCATTTGTGGGCTCTTTGAATACTTCAACTGCCCGTTTACACGTACTTAAATATTTTTTTGTGTTTTACTGTCAAAGGTGTTAATTTCTCTGATGGTCCATATTGCTTTACATTCTTATGGTCTGCTCGTGATTATCATAAATTCCCATTAGTTAATTGGCAATGTATTTGACAATTGTCTCTTCCGCTACAAAGACAATATATCTCATTCATATACTTAAGTGAATAATTGTGATACAACACCTCTAAGTTTTACGCAAACATTATCAACGATTCAAAATATAAATAATTTTGAAAACATTTTGTTGAGTGAGTAGTCAGGTGAAAAAAATCCCTGCCAATGCAATTGCACTGGATCAATTGTCTGATTCTCAGTTTCCCATCTGCTATTCGCAAAGCACACTGGTGCAAAAGGCATTCAAATTTCTGCGACATAACTCACAAAAGCCATTGTGTGCACGCCATAGACAAATGACAATTTTGAAATGTACTTGCAGCTTAGGTGTCCTTAAAAATACCCCGATACCTTTCCTTATAGAGTATGCAGGTTATCATTTTTTTTAGAACATCCTGTAACACTACGCAATGTAATTATTAACTCTGCCTTTGAAAAACATATATATACATAGTGGGCTCACATCTCAAGCACTTGTCTTTTTCAGAGCAAATGATAATGTACAGCAATGAGCTGCTCAATTATAAAGTTAATTAAAATTTTAATTGTTATTTTTTTTGTTTATACAGAAAAAAACAAGTCAATGATTTAAAATTCAGTGGTCGTTCACGACTCCAGATTAGGAGTCAATAACCCTTCAATGAGTTTTTAAAAAATCCTCACAAAGGTCATGGGGTGGCAAATACATTGGCGAAATGCATCAATGTATGCTAAAAAAATATTCCTAAATGATAACAGGCATGTGTTACTCAACGAATCCGGGCACATTTAAACAAAAAAAAGCAATTCTCTGTTAACAGTAGAATTACTCAAACATGTGAAATGTGTGGTGCAGTACATTTACCCGGCTGCCCCCCATGGAAAAACTGTACAGTCCACGGCATCAGCTGGTACAAACAGAAAATTAACCTGACACAGTTAAAATACTCCATATAGAAATACTGAAAAAGTGTTTTTTTTCTTTTTGATTATTTTGTTTAATGTAAAATGTATAAAAGGGTGAAGAATATTTTGTGCTGATTTTTTCCGTTTCATATTTTCCCGAAGACTTTGACAGTTGATCCCAAGAATGTTCATTTTTGATCTGAAAATATAAATCCACAATGCAAAAAAACCGTTAATAAATGTGCAACTGTTAATCGCAATTCACTGTTCTTTGTTAAAGTGCACTTTTTATTAATGCAGCTACCTTGAATTGAAGTCTGCAGACGGCGGTGACTTTATTTAATGAGACAATGCGTCGATTCATCCATTAACATATATTCTTGGGCAAATGATACATGCATATACTTTAATCATGCATGTAACAGTTGAATTTTTGTATGTTATCTGTATGTTCACATTATGCCTGTTATTAACTATTGTCACTGCAGTATATTCACCTAAATAAAAAAAACGGGATACAAATCATGACCCCCAAAATCGTGACAATTCTTGAAATCACAAGTAGGATGAATCATTACATTCCTACTCAACGCCTCTGAGCAAAATGACTCAATTACAATACGCTGCATAGGATACATTTAAAGGACAACATCGTTTGGTAAAGTAAATATATAATAACACAGGCATACTTCAACAGACTGCTATTTACGAACAAGCAGAATCTCTTGTGTTGCACATCACAATGGGATGGTTCCCACCCACCATGCAGCCTCGTTCAACAGTTGAACGTTATGTGTATTGTTTTGATTCATTCAGCCTGTTCACAATTATCCCTGCTATTTAAAATACTAGAATTTCGGCGGCCCGCAAGCTCCTGCAGAGGGCTTTGCCTCCATTGATGTCCTCTTCTTCCCCACCCCCCATGTGCAGATGCTACTGACTCTATTGTATGTAGGGTGAGTAGGCATATTTGCCTATAAAATAGATTTATTTTTTGGGGGGGGTGGAGGAAGTTAATTTTTTTTTGGGGGGGGTGACAATTGTTGTTGTAAACCTGAGGGGGGGGGGGTCCACTGTCCTTAACGTTTTGATTAAGGCCTTCTGAAATGCTCTTGTAATTTAATTGACGGACAAACGCATAAAGGGACAAACGGAACGCCGGGATTATATAAGAGAATATTTTAGGCACAATGTAAAATGTTTTCGGAAAGAAAGCTTCGTTTTAACTTCGGGACACATACTTGAACAGTACATACTGCACCTGCTGCATTGCACATCGCTTGTTCACCAAATGTCGCCGTTTGTTGTTCGCCGGTGTGAACAAACACTGGAAAAGCTCTGTTCTTGTAATCAAAGCACCAAGCTGCATCTCCCAGGCCCCATTTGAATATTATTACATTTGCACCCATTGCATTCAAGGCCGCCGCTGAACTATAAATGCCGACGTTACATAAAAAAAAAAGATTTGCTAAACATTCAAAACAAAATATGCCCTCATGTGAACAAAGCATATGTTTCCCTCTCCCATTTTGTGTGGGTGTTGCAAAACGTGTTGAGACGTTTTCCTATATCACGGGTCCTGCTGTGCAATTCACAGAGGGTAACGACGGTGCAGCAATAATATGCAACCGCACAGCAGACATCCGTGAACTGCTAGATGTCTAGTGACATTGGCAATGCACCATCTCAACGCTACGTCACCCTTTTTATGTCACATTCAACCCCAAACACCTCTTATGTCCGGGGAAATTAATCCAAAGATACATTTGTGGAAAAGCTTGTAATATGTTCGGTATTCATGTTGAAAATGACCCTTTCTTGTTCACTACCATTTCAGAAATCAGAATAACAATATATTCCAGTTAAGGATGGTCATAAAAAAATAGCATATGAATATGGAATCCATCCAAAATAAATAAAAAAATCTCAAAATAAGCCCTGCAGCTAGTTGGATTGCTATACACATGCTGTATTTTAAACTTTAAAAAAGATTTGCAATACATGAAATTAATTATCCTAGTTCATGGTGCTTCTTGAGTAAAATTTCATTTTAGAGATAGGTTATATTAGAACGTGCACTCCAAAGAGTAAACAGCTCCATTTATGAAGTGTGCACTAAAATGTAAATTCAGCACTAGCCCAAGGCAATAAACAAATACTAACTTCTTACCACAAAGTAGCACTGTGTTGCACGAAAACGATCTTCTTGAAGCTGTGCTTACATCAGATACATTATTGTTTGGTGTCAATCTTAAATAACTTTCTGCCCAACATGAGTTTGTCAATTACGGTACTCTTTCCTGATATTCTAATGAACCAATGCTTTATGGATATAACATCTATTCAAGCACAAAACCAAGAGTTTCTCATAAGAAAAAAATGGTATGAATGCAAATTTCACTTGGTGTGAAATTACCACTCTTGCATGGCAAGCTCAAATATTGATTGAGTAAAAGTGTTTTTTTTTTCAAAATTGTATAATAGTGCCTTATTCCATAATAACTGCTTACACAAGCAGTTGGAGGACATACAAGGTATACTTTTTTGCTAAAGTATGATAATTAGATATCAGTTGTCGCATTCGTTTCATACCTCTGTAGCTCTATACGTCTTCCATGACGTGAGACACATTGTATCGAGATTTGAAACAGTCTCAGGTATTTGCCAACATTTTGGGTGTGATTTATCCTCATGCTTGTTTTTTTGCTGTGGAAAAATCACTCAAGGTTTTTTGTCTGACACCTCGTGGTAAAAACAACGTAAGCACATAAGGAACGTCGGGGAGCTGGGCTGATTACTCTGCCAATTATTGTTTTGATCACTCAAAGAAGCAGGAAAAAGGTCCCACCTCTGTTCCCACGTGTACCACTGGACAGGAGGCGATGGCAGGGGCTTATAATCGACATTATCAGCTGTGTCACACGGGGTGTGGCTTGTAGGGGGTTTCCCACCTTTGGGAGGGGGTGGCTGCCATTTTTATAGGGGCTCAAGTAATCGACCACAGAATGGTAGTCTATTACAATTTTGAAATGACTAATTTACTTAATTGTCTAGGCTGTAAATATTATTGCAAATATTTCAACCACACAGTTCAAACCGCTGTCGAATTAAATATATTTAAATATGGATCCATTTTTTAATACCATGTACGCTGTATTCATTCAGCACACATTTAAAGCCTCTAGAACAGGCCTTAAGATATTCATTAAACTGTTTTCGCACCTTGGCAGCACTGGGCCTGGTCACCACCGGGAATCTGGTTTATTGCAAGAGGTCCAATAGATGGCTTCATAGGGGGATTCCACTCTCCAGGTTCTGAAGCTTAACCAAATGATCTATGCACTTGGCAAGCAGAAACTGTATAGAAAGCAGTGACATGCTCAAAATAAAAATGTATCCACAATTTTGCCTTAGATAAGAATTACTTTTATAAATTATATTTTTTAAAAGAATGATGCCATGACATATGGATTAGACATATGCACTGACATAGAACATTCATTATTTTTTGTAAATGATGCAAAGAAGCTAGGAGAGTTGAATGCTGGGACGTACACGGAGAGGCAGAATGATGAACACGTGGATCATAGAACTGATGCAAATTATAAATGAGATATGAGCACGTGGATGAGATGTGATATAAATGGGGCCAAAGGAGGAAACATGGCCACCGTGGGAGACGGAGCAATGAGATCAACTCATGCGTAGGAGCAAGATGGCTTTGGCATTTCTGGACTGAGGGATGGCGGTGATATTGGAAAGTTTTCATCCAGCATTGGATAAAACATGGTTGATGATTAATAATTATTTTTCTGACGAGGAAAACTTAACTTAAGCTCAGGATTCCCCTATTTAGGGTACGGCTCGGGTTGTTTGCTGAATTCATATTTGAGTATTTTTGCATTTAATATGTAAATAAAACAATGCACAGCATTTTGTACAAGGATAAAACATCTACAACTGACGATAAAAATAAATTACCTCGATAACTTTTAATTTCCTTACATTGCTTGCGCTCAAGAATAACAATGGTCCTTTGCAAAGGCCTCTAATTATGCAGTAATACAATTAATTTCAGAGATTTTACTGAATATTCAATAGAGAGAATCGCGTAAAACAAAGCATCGCATGATCGGAATGTTTCGTTTACATCTCTGTGAGCACATAGATGCGGAATAACAGCAGTTACTATCATAGGCTTGACTGAAAATCTTGGTTCCTACCATAACCATATCTCTTTATTTAAAATAATACTTAAGAATTAAAGTAGGTCATGTCGTCTCACTTTTACCTTCCCCCGATTCGCCCATAGTTCTTCCCTTAAAAACAAAATGAAGTAAAACAAAAATCCCATTCAATCCCTGAGTAACATCAACATTTATTTTTATTAGGTTCCCCCCCACCCCAACGTGCCCCCCCCCCCACCCCGCACCCGGTCCCCATTTTTGTTAAGGGACAGGTGACTGAATTTGCTCGATTAAATATCAAAGCATTTCGTGATAAGGGCAACAAGGCACCACGAAAAGCACGCGGTGAATTGATCCCAAAGTAAATTGGCCACGCGGTGGGTTTTGGCGCTCAGGGCGATGGGCGCTGCTACCTTCCTCGTCCCAGCCTTCCGACACCCCCGCCAGCTCGTAGTGCTTCTTACGCAGGCCCCCCAGGTGCTCGCGCTCCTTCTGCAGCAGGCTCTCCAGCTCCAGCACCCGTACCTGGGGCGTGAGCATCGTCCACAGAAACGATCCCCAAAAATGTAACATTGCAATTGTCAGTTTCAATTACGAGATTTATAACCTCCCAAGAGGTTTTAACTCTCAAATGGGATTCGATGAAAAAAATCACGATGGGGGGGCGGGGGGGGGGGTTGGGTGGGATTCGATTTTAAATATTTATATATATTTACATTGTGATACAATGTGCACATCTCAAATGGCTGAAGGGGGTCATGGAACTAATTACATACAACATATGTAAACTAAAATTAACAATTCAAGATTATATGCATATATCATGAGCATAACAATCAATTTCAGTTGCCGAATCAATATTGCATAAAGGGGTCCCCAAAACGTGTCCATCTTGCCTTAATTGTTGGTTCAACAGTGCACACATTTAAAATGGCAACAGTAAAATTAATAAAAACATCGTGAAAAGCTACAATTAGTCCAGCATGACCTGATGAGGCTGGGGTGTGCTAGATGACAAAATGAGGTCGATGTATGTGGCTTGGATTGAGGTGAATCTGGGGTGTGCGGGTTTGACTGGTGAGTATGTAGTCACCCATCTTCAACCTCTATATGACAACAGTGACCACCACTTGGCCACCTTACCTGGGAGTCCATCTCTTGTCTCTTCACTTGAGTCAGAGTCATGCTGGAGAAGTCCATTGTTTCTGCAACAAAACATAATTTTTTCTGTACAGTATAGCCTAAACCGAGGAAAATCATGCAAACACGGAACCCCAATATATTCTTGACATACATGCACAAGGGTAGACAGTGCCGCAAAAAAAATCACCACATTAAACACATTTGTTTTACCAAAACCCATTTCAGAGCCAAGCATAAATACCACCTACACTTACATTCCTCAAATCATCACTCACAACTGGGAAGCTGTATAACCTTTGATATCCAAGCACGTTTGGCAGAAATGGTGGTGCTTTGGATGATAAGTGGAACAAATAGGAGGAAGCAGAGGCAGGGAAGGATAATTAATGAATACATTAGCAGCAACAGCTCAGAGAGGGAGATTTCTCAGGGAAAAGCTACCCCCGAAAAAAGATGAAGCGTATCTGGGCTTGAGCACCATCGATGCGGAAAACAAATAAAGCAAGGCTATGAATTCAGAGGCAGGATATGAATTTTGAAATGTTTGTGGAACGTTTGCAGAAAGGCCAAGAAGAAAAGCAATAAGAGCCAGATACAGAGTTAGTGAAGCTGCATGTAATAGCGGGGTAAATTTAAAGAGCCCACCAGCACCAACTCCAAAGAGCGAAAAACAGCTACATCGACAATAATGAGAATCTATGAGAGGCAAAAATCTGTGATTTTCTTGGCGGGATACAGCAATGCAGGATTTATTTAAACTCAATTAATTCACTTGCAGACACGATATATACGCCGTGAGGGCCAGACCTCGAGGGATTTTTGTAGATCCACTCTAGCGCGGTGGTGATGGTGCCAACAGTAACTTTGGTACCAGAGCACAACAGTGATACTCATGAATTTTTTTAAGTGTATAAAACAGTTTCTACACAAATTATATATTTATTTGTACCGAAAATGTAAGAATAGCCAAATAATGTATGTACTTTATGTTTTTTTCCAAATGTACAAGGTGCAGACACACAAATTGCATGCTCATCTGCCATCAGGTGGAATGGCACGCATGAGCAGGAGACTCTAGACAGCCCCCTATAGAAGCTACTTGGCCTACTCTTCCACACTGACATGAAATTTTAGAATAGCTGTGGAAGTACCCACACTTTACGTGACCTGCTGATTGACTAAAATGTGATGCGCCCATTTGTACTGCCAGGTGGGCAGAGGCCGTGGGATTTGAGAAACTTGGCCCACCGTATCAACTGCACCTCATTTAAGAAAGTTTCTAGTGAATATAATTTAAAATAAGGAATGCAGCAGGTTATCAAGTCTGCAAGCCCTTTTTTGTCAAATGTGTTAGCATGATTCAGCCATTATTATTCCAACAAATCGGATGTTACACTGCAAGATTGAAGTAGTCTCAGTTTCTTTTTTTACTTTTACACTTTCACGTTCACTTTAGATTTTTTTTTGCAATTATATTCTAACTGTGCTGTCACATTTTCATTCTCAGAGCCTGAAATAAGTGAAAACACATTTAATATAGTTTGTCTGTGCTTGGTAACTGGACGAAGACCAGGAACTCACTATACTTGAGAAATCAGTTTAATCAGATGGGGCTGCAAAGCTTAAAGCCACAGCAATGTCGGCTCAGTATGCTTATATGACATCGCCCGCTAACCAGCTACCTCCAAAAATGAATATTGCTTTAAAGCGGTTCATATACAGTAAAGCCTTGGATTGCGAGCATAATTCGTTCCGGAAACGTGTTTGTAATCCAAAGCACTCGTATATCAAAGCGCTCGTATATCAGTTGTGATCACGTGACGCTCGGCAGACAAAGCGTATACGTACTACTCGTATTGCAAGACCTCGCTCGTTTATCAAATTAATATTTATTTAAAAATTTTGCTCGTCTTGCAAAACACTCGCAGACCAAGTTACTCGATCTAAATTTCAAGACTCAAAAACAAATCGTCTCCAAATTGACATGCGAGTCGGCTCGCAGCGGTTCAGTACCTTTCTCCTCAATCTGCGCCTTTCCAGACTTGGTGGAGGCCACCACGCTGGCGGTGGCCTCATTGACGGTGCGCGACGCCTGCTGCAGGCGCTGCAGGTTAGTGCTGCCCTTGTTCGCCTTAACCTGCGCAAGCAACGGTCGAAGAGCCACATTCACCGCACAAACTCCGGTCATCCCTCGCAGCGGCTTTTTTCCCAACCCATCGAAAAAAAGACTGTCACTGCACAGTGCTTTCTACGGCTGTCTGGAATGATTTTCCTTTCCGATATTAGGAAGCCAGTAGCACAATGCACTTTCAAAATCTCGATTGAAAACTCATTTCTTTAGAACTGCTTTTTGTGTTCAGTTTGTTGTCCTTCCCCTGCACCTCCGATTAGCATGATTGGCTATGTATGGTGCAAAATAAGTTCAACATACATACTACATATTCTTGGTTCTTTCGGTAAAAGTCACGTAGATAGAAAATTAAAATAAAAAATAATAAAGTAATAAAATAAATTGAAAATAAAAGCAAAAAACCCACGATGTTTACCGAAAGAACCAAGAATATGATTTCCTGCAATCACGAAAGTTTTAAGTAAAAAAAATACATACTACAGCTGTGCATGTATGCACGTGCACGTGGACATCAATCAAATTACACCAATCGTGAATGCATGCGTGCTTATAACTTATCTTGTTTATCACACTTAACACCTTCCGTGAGTACGGTACATTCTGAAATAACACACACTTAATATTGTGCATAAAATACCGAACGTGACTTTAAATACACTTGTAAAATATTTATTGTGACTGATAAACTATGGAAGTAAGTAAATCCTAATTAATATGTAAATTAATTATAAGCCGTTGTACATTTATTTATTATGAATATAAAATAAACCACTATTTAGCATTACAATTGTGTTACAAGAGTTATAAATACTGTGTACACATAAAAAACGCATAATCCTTTTGTGATCAACATCTCGCTGGTTTAACAAAATATATCACTTCACAATTTTAAGTGTGCCAATGCTGGCAAAAAAAAATGAAACTTTTAGACGCATTACCAAACAATGCAACATAAAACATTTCAACATTTAGCTAGCCACACCAGGGGTCTTCATTCTTAATTGGATGTGGATGTTTCACACTACAAATTAAGCCTCGCTTTAAAGCAACACGTGATTTCACCCATCAGGGGCAAATGTAAAAACAGTTGTAATGAGGCTCAAATTGCCGGGCATGTTGTAATGAGAGGCATTATCCCCTTTCAAACCACGTCAAGAACAATCAGCATTGCAGGGAGTTCCATCACAAGCAATCATGCCCCGAGCACACAGGTCAGGGAGCTACTGCTGAGAGCAGCACGCTTTGTGCTTCCTACCTTGGAGGCGGCCACCAGCTGTGCCGTGCTTGCCGCTATCTCGCGCGAGCACACCATCAGCTCCTCGAACTTGCCGTTACCTTTTAAAACCTGGTCTGCTGCATCCCTTCATGCACAACGGGCATGCATGCGTGCACACACACATACACACACACACATATATACACACACGTACACACACGTACACACACGTACACACACGTACAAAATAAACGGGCTCTGGTGAGATAAACATGTTCGTGCACCGTCTGAAACCCTGGTTTGACATGTTGTAACTCGTGTTTATAATTCAAAGGCTGCAATAAGGGCTTCTCTGAATATATTATAAAGTTGAGGCTTAAATTTAATGTCTGCGGCCATTATGGTTCTTTATTTCTTCTGTGTAATAATTACTTTGAATTATGCCACACTTTCCTCTTATTATTTGTTTTGTTCTTGCTTTATTTTCCCTATTAAATGTACCACTTTCACATCATTTTTTGCCTTTTATTATTTTTTTTCCCTATTTTTGCATTACCCTTTAATATTATATATCGTTCTCATAACACGTATCTAGCTTAATTTACGTAGCAATTCATGCTCGTTTTTGCAATGGTGTCAATCTTCTATTTGTACGTTAATTAATGCATTGCATGCACCTGTCGAAAGCAAACACAGTATAGTAAATCAAATCACCACCTGACATTCATTTGCTGTGGCTGCTGTGCCGTAAAGTAGCATGACATTTAACATAAGCCACCAGAGAGACTGATACATCGGTGATATATGTGTATATTAAAGCCGCTCTGTAAAGCACCGTGGGGGATCAGCTTCTCACGCTGAATAATGGGATTGCCTTCTCGGGCTCACCGGATGGATGACCCTGACTGTATTACCAGCACATTAATTGGAGTAACAAACTTAACACAATAACCCCATAGAACATAACGTGACACATTAAAAGTGATTTCCTGACGAAATGAGCATTATTGAGGTAGTGCTCATCCCCTATTTACAGCCCTGCAGAGCCACTCGTGGAAATTCCACATTTCTATGGGGTGGGGATCCATACAAAAAGTACTGTTGACCTCATAAAGTACTGCCTATTTTATCAACCCCAGAGGTATGATTGGTCGAGTCGGCCCCCAACCGGGATTTTAACTCGCAACCTTCCGATTGTGAGCTGCTGTCTCGACCACAAAGCCACCCGGATAGTTTAACAACACATTACATACCAATAAATGATAACAGATGCTACTAGATAATTCACGTCTATATTAACTCTGGATATTAACTTACAAAGCTTACCACTTACAAACCTTACAACTTACAAACCTTACATTAATATTATCTGTTTACGTACAATATATTTTCTGTCAGGAATCTTCTAAATGGTGAAACTCTATTTGCAATGTGGGAACATACATCAATCTTGTCATCAGACATGAACTATCCACTGCCAGATGGAGGTCTCCCCAAACATTGTCATCCCTCACAGTCTCAGAATGCAATAATCCACGCTGCTTCGTACGAGTTGATCTCATCCCTCTATCTTGGCGGTGGTCATCCTGTCAGGCATGTTTTCTCCTTTAGCTGCCACTCCATCTTTAGTCTCAACCACCAGGCATCGTGCCCTGTCCACCCACTTTCCTTGAACTTTCAATATCATGCATATAATTTGCATATGTTCTCTGTGTTCAACATTCTGTCTCTAACTGCAATTCCCAGCAAGGATCTCTTCACACTCCTTTTGAGCATTTGTTCCATTTTATTTGTCAATAGCCATATTTCCAATGCCGATTTCATAGCAAGTGATATACACTAATTACAATATTTCTTCTGTTGCACATTGTTACCTTGCTTTTCATGATCAATTTCCGTTTTTTCAGCAGCACTCCAACCTACTCCACTTTATATGATGATACATTAACAGGTACAATTTCTCACACGAACACGGCCACCTTCGTGCGCCGAGCTAGAGGTGGCGGCGGCTCTGCGATCTGCCATTAACATGCTAATCTCTCACATTAACATAGCCACCTCAGCGCACTCGCCATGGAGGCCGCTCACCGATCTCACATTAACATGCTAATCTCTCACATTAACATGCTAATCTCTCACATTAACATGCTAATCTCTCACATTAACATAGCCACCTCAGCGCACTCGCCATGGAGGCCGCTCACCGATCTCACATTAACATGCTAATCTCTCACATTAACATGCTAATCTCTCACATTAACATGCTAATCTCTCACATTAACATAGCCACCTCAGCGCACTCGCCATTGAGGCCGCTCACCGATCTTACATTAACATGCTAATCTCTCACATTAACATGGCCACCTCAGCGCGCTCGCCGTGGAGGCCGCTCACCGATCTTACATTAACATGCTAATCTCTCACATTAACATAGCCACCTCAGCGCACTCGCCATGGAGGATGCTCACCGATCTTACATTAACATGCTAATCTCTCACATTAACATGGCCACACTCAGCGTGCTCGCCATGGAGGCCGCTCACCGATCTTACATTAACATGCTAATCTCTCACATTAACATGCTAATCTCTCACATTAACATGCTAATCTCTCACATTAACATGGCCACCTCAGCGCACTCGCCAGGGAGGCCGCTCACCGATCTTACATTAACATGCTAATCTCTCACATTAACATGGCCACCTCAGCACGCTCGCCATGGAGGCCGCTCACCGATCTTACATTAACATGCTAATCTCTCACATTAACATGCTAATCTCTCACATTAACATGCTAATCTCTCACATTAACATGGCCACCTCAGCGCACTCGCCATGGAGGCCGCTCACCGATCTTACATTAATATGCTAATCTCTCACATTAACATGGCCACCTCAGCGCACTCGCCATGGAGGCCGCTCACCGATCTTACATTAATATGCTAATCTAAAAACTATAAACAGTTTGCCTTTAGAAGCTAACCCCTTTTCCTGATGATGACCGCTTGTGTTGCGATCGAAACGTTGTCGTTTTTTTTGTTATTTTCTTTGAACCTATCTACGTGACTTTACCGAAAGACCCAAAGAATATGAATTCCTGCAGTCACGAAAGCTTTAAGTCAAGATTTGATCCCTGCCCATCTTAAAGAACTGCCTAAGATATGTATACTCTGATGTGTTTTCCAATTGTGTCCATCTGACAGATATATGCATTTGTTTTGTGAACTGGTACCCGACAAACTAACTCATATTTTTAGATGCCAAGTCATTACAACCAAAGGAAACAGAACATGATTTCAAGAATGTAAGAGCATTCTGCAAAGCTGGGCTCAAGATAAATATAGACAAACACAAATATGAACCTAAATTGAATAATCCCTTAATCAACATCAGGTGCTCACTCCACAATGCAATATTTGTATTACCACGTCTGGCTCGTGACGCAAATCAGTCAACAAAGCCACGTTAGCCTATCAAATTATAAACAGGCATCTGCTTATTAATTTGCATTGTTTAATACTGTCGTACTAAGATGCAAGCAACGTAAAAGCTTACAATGTTACTGCAGATCAGGTAAGAAAAAACACATTATGTAGACAAATTATTTGGTGCCGCTGCATTGCCAACAGAACACAAGCACACATAGCAAACAAAAACTCGCCAACATCATTGCTCATTCAATACCCTATTTTTTTAAGGCAGTGTTGTTGACAAGTGTGAGTTTTACGTTATGTAGAGTGCATGTATAAGGATTGCATAGATGTATTTTACGTGTAAAAAAAAAATCAATCGGCATACAAACAGGTTTCATCCAGGAATCTTATCAGTGCAGAGACTAGATGTGATGCTTAGCCAGACAAGCCCAAAAGGCTCTCTCGTATTTATGCAGCCAATCAGCATAACACCTCTCACGCTTTGCCCTGCAAATGCATTTCGACCTATATTCCACAGTGGCCTGAGGTTTTTCCAGAAGCAAAAAAAAACAGAATCACAAGCTTTTGTAACATGGCACAGACAGCGATGGTAAAGCATTGCTGCTGCTGTGTGTATGTTAAAACAGTAGCAATGCCTCACATTTCTCCAGGGATACAGAACAAAAGGCATTGGTGGTGGGTGTTACACTGTATAAACACTCTTTGTAGTTGAGCAGCGGTTTATTGATTGCAATATTAATTAGTATCGCTGCACAGGGTGAAATGTCATTTTTTTAAAGCAGCCTCGTGCATCATATATCCATACAGGCATATAGTTACATTACTAGGATTTTTTTTTTATTCAGATCCTGTTGGTGACAGTAGTGCAGTGTGTTTATCTATAAAAATAACAAAGAAACAAGAATGTACGTGTATAAATATGTACAAATTTAACAATTTTATCCCGAAGCTTTATTTACAGCTTAGGAATATGGTGAGACTTGTTATAAAAATGGATGTTTGCTGAATTTAATCAATTGAGAAGTTACATTTGGGAGGGGGTGGTGGGGGGGGAAACCAAGATTAACATATTATTTTGAAAATCAATATTTGAAGGTCAAGTTAAGGATGGTGAAAGGAAAAGTTGTAGTTGAAAGGCAATAATAAATACATGAAGGTAGATTGTGTAAAAAAATGTAATTACTTCTCGATGTTGTGGTATCAAATGTAACATTGCTACGGTTACGCCACATGATCTAGACTGTGGATCATGCGAGGGACTTGAGAGTTGGGTGACCATTAAAAGTCTATCCTTAACAAAGAAGATGGAGACTTACACTAGCATAGTGGCAGCCCATCCCACAGCCTTGGAAGCTGAGATCAGTCCCTCCGTCCAGCGAGAATTCTTGGCATAAAACTCCTTCTGTGAGGTCGCCCCCTGGCAGACAAATGTGACATAGCAACCGCAAATTCTTGAGCTACATGACATTTCGAGGAGCCGTCCCTCTAACATGAAAGCCTACTGACAACATTTGTTGAAGTCCAATATAAATGACAAAACGATCTATTTACATCGGTGTAGCAACTCAAAAACTAAACGGTTAACAATCATTTGAGTATCAATGTGGAGAATATAAGTTTACTAAAAAACAATGCTCCCCATATTTGACTTCTAAATGCTTGCATGTTTATCTGGAGAGACAAATGTGAATAGATTTTGTCCTAAAAACTACATCGTTATCACATGCTGCTGCTAAAATGTGTTACATGTTTTCAAGATTTGCAGACAGCAGCTGTGAACAACACTCATGAATAATTTATGATACAAAACTGAAAGCACTAAAAGTGGATATTTTACATTCATCAAACAACATAGTGGGCTGGTAGCTTACAGTGTCAGACACTAATTTAATTATGAGTGAACTTTGGCTGGCCTTATAGTCAATACTCAAATGAAGCCAAGTAAATTAATTCGAAATTCATTTTCAGTGGATTGAGCAGACTTTGGGGGCAGCCCTCATCAGGTACAAATTTCAACACAAGTTAGCCATGAGGCATATGCTTAATGAGGACTAATTTCTGGATGTGGTGACCCTGAAAGGAACCATTATCCAATCGAGTGGCTTAAAAAAAAAGTTTCCTTTGCAGATTATACAATAGCAGGGAACACCACAAATGAACGAGCCTCCAAAAGTCTGGCAAGTTTGTAGCCTGTTTATTGCTCTCGACAGAGTTATAGTGAAATGAGGGCATGCAATATTGCGCTTTAACAGTCTCATCCTTAGGTGGTCTGACTTTAACAGGTCAATCATAATTTGCATAAAGGGCTTTAAATAACGTTAAATTCGGTTCCTGAGCTTGAGAATGGTGACACACTTGGCTCTCCATAAAGAGCGCCAGTAATATAAATACAATTTGATGGGCAGTCTAGTGGGATGGAGATAACTCTGATGGAGGTGCTACAGAATGGATTTTTTAATGAGAAATCCTACATGAAACCAAAAAGTTTGGTTACAAAAAAAACGGCATTTTTCCCTTTGCTACCCAACTAATTTGAATTTTAAAATGTTAATTAATGCGTGCATAAAAGAATAACAATCCAGGCACATTGTAAAGATGTTAACTTACCCTGTCTTCATCCACTATCTCCTTCTGAAGATCTTTAGAGGCCAGAATCAAAGCTCTTATGGTCTAAGGGTATAAAAGCATCACTATTACAAATCTTAAAATGTAAGAAAAGTATATAAGGCTGTGTAAAATGTACTCGGGCAGTCGAAGAAAAAATAGAAATAAGCCTTGTTGTGAACTCCCTTATACACAATGTATTAAAAATATATTTACCATGTTGAATCCAGACTGCTGTTAAATGTTAATCAAGGCCGGTGCAGGGGTGGTGGAAATGTCGTATGTAATGTAACTCAAATCAAATCTGTAAATGCCAAATAAACCCCCCCCCCCCCCATGATAACATAAGAGAGGGGACCACAATTTCACTTCTTCAGGAAAGACCAATGAATATTGCAAATGCACAATGGCTGTGTGCTCTTTCCACATTTGTGTCTTGTTTGTAAAGAAACTGTCAGGCAACCGTGGAAGTTTGCATTATTGCAGGCACAGATCCTATTGGCTAACCACATTTAAATAAGCACTGGAGTAATGTGTTGGTAAACAACCACGTTAGTAAAATTAGTCAATCCTGCCTGCTTGTATTCATTAGTGAAATGTATGTTTTTTGTATATTGATATGCAAATCCTAATGAAATTTACCTTCATCAGATCTGTACAGGAGGCAAGAATCCTACAGAAAACAGAGGTGAAGCAAGTTAGTGTGACTTCATGACAGCCACTGGAGTACAACACAATGGCTTTAAACATTTAAACGGCAAAAAATGTCTGTTGCAATGAAGAAAGTATTATAAAAGTTACAAAAATAACAGGTGGCTCAATTGGTATCCGTTAATGTTCAAAAGGAGTGTAATATATTACCAGCAACCCACAAGTCCTTTGAATTTGACCGTCCATCCTTCCCTCCAGCCAGTCAGAATTGTTTTATTCTCATATAATAGAATGAAAGTATGATGGTGTATCCCACGCCTTTGCGCAAGATACACAGCTCGGGTAGAGGGTTGGGGGGGGGGTGACGTCATCACAGAGAAGTGCGCAGTGTTGTCGCCACCGACCACGTGCACTTACCCACCCGCATGCCAGCGAGAAAAACATGTTTCTCACATTTAACATGTAGGCTTTAGCGACCAATATTATTCCTAATAAAGGCTTTTTTGGGTTAGATCGCAGTTAGTATAAATGTGTCGAAACCCTCCACCACCCAACAAAGCCAATTAGTAAGGAATTTGGCACATAAACAAAAATACTTGAATTCTGATTTAAAGCTTTCGTGACTGCAGTAATTCATATTCTTGGTTCTGTCGGTAAAGTCACGTTGAAGGGAAACAATAAAATAATAAAATATATTTAAAACAATAAAATTCTCACGACGTTTCGACTGTAACAGTCATCATCAGGTGTGAAAACCAACGGCAAGAAACATTTGAAAGAAGTGGCGGTTTGTATTTATTTATTTTTTTACGTTAGCACCACGGACAGCGATTTGGCAGTTTGTTTATAAGGACGAGTCCATCTATGTTCGGAAAAGAGGAGGGGGGAGACGAAAAATTAATGTATGCTGTTTGAAAGCCACCGTAAGCGTGAACAATCAATTAAGACCCGAAATGGTTTATCAAATCCTTCCAATGATTGCTAAGCCAGAATCCATCTTCTCGGTTTAAATTGTCTCTGTGTTTGTAAATGTGGATAGCCTCATGAACGAATCTCTCATGGTAGCCCGATGGCTTGCAAAGAACCTCTGTCTTGGAGAAGTCAATGTCATGTGAGCCTACTGAATTATAACCGTGATCTGCCACGGCCGAGGTGTTGGTCCTACCGTGTTTAAGGTCTGCTTTGTGTTCACGAATGCGGTCCGAGGCATGTCGTTTGGTTTCTCCAATGTAACTACTACCACAGAGGCAACTTAGTTTGTAGACACCAGGGTACTGTATGTCCGGAATCACATCTTTTACAGACGGAACCAGATCACGGATTTTATGTAATGTGTTGAAAAGACATAGTTAACACTTCAGCTCAAAGGTGTGTTGAAGACTGAATCCACAACATTTACAATTGTGGATTCACTCTTCAACACACTTTTGGGCTGAAGTATTAACTATTTGTCTTTTTGCTAAATCCCTTACTGATTGACCTTGTCGGGTGGTGGAGGGTTTCGACATATTTATACTTACGCTATCTAACCCAAAAACAACCTTTATTATGAATGTTTCCAACATAGTATGAAAATGTCCGTTTAAAGAGTGGGGTGTCATTTGCAAACCAGAGGCAAAACTGGCAATATATTAAACACCCTCTCTCTCTGAAAGCATGCACATAAATATTAAACGCTTTCAAACGTTTACATTTAATGGCCATTGGATGATAGTGTATTACTTAATTGACATAAACAGGAATTCAATTTGTATTAAACAAAGCATTCTTCCGTTAATAAATTGATCCTTTTAATAACCACATTTTTGTAACTATAATGTACTTCACAAAAAGAAGATAATTGATATTCATATTCACTCATCGTGTAACTTCAAAACAATGCTATTAACCCAGAGAAATTATCAATATGCACCTACCTACCTCATGGAAACTGGATAATTAGTGTCGTGTCAGATTAACAGTTAACATGCGCTAGACAAATTGTGTCTTTGTGATCATACCATTATCTACACTGTGTGCAAAATGTAAGCTTGTAATGCAAGAACAGCATGCACGCACTTTGCAAAATTGCACTGCGGGGTGACTATTTATTACGCGATCATTTCTAATTAGGCTAGGCAGTACACAACGTTATCGCAGTGGGGATAAGTATTGGCTGGACTGCATAGTGTGCCCAAGGAGTAAATATTGTTCAACCACTCTACCGGCTCATACCTAAAACACGAACGCACCATGTGCATCATTCCCATCTTTGCACGAGAGCTTTATAATGTAGCCATAGGAGAATAAAGCCACCTGAAACTAAACAATGAACTCTTTTTTTTATTTTACCAGCTCAGACCCACTGAGCTATGTGGCTCTTTTTCACAAGTGACCCGACCACAAATGATAGCTCAACCAAGTGGCGTATTACGTGGAATTTATAGCAGCCAAATACTCTAAAAGTATATTTCTAAAGATGGAGGGAAAACCCGGAGGACCTGGAGAAAATCCATGCCACCACGGAAAGAACATGCAAACTCCAAATATACAGGCGTCAGTGTCGGGATCGAAACCGCAACCTCCTGTATACCAGGCAAGGTAGTTCACATCTCACTACCATGGAACCCTTCTCAGGCAGAAGTATCCATAGGATGAGGGTACATGTGTAGACATGAATCGATCTGCTGCATGGCTGCATACTTGTTGAGGAAGCCAGAGACATCAAATTTACAGATCTCATTTTGAAAAATCACCCAACAAATGTAATGTTTATGATGATTTGAAACTGTCTCCATCTTACTTTCCTGTTTTATCCCTCAATTACCGACTGTTACAGCAGAAGAGCAAAATATGCATCTTTTATTTCAATAATATAGATGATCTTCAATGGGCAAGATACAGTTTCAAAAACTGAATCTCAAAAAAGACGTGTGCAATATATATTGTGCATATATATCAACAAGTAAATCATGTTGAATAGCTGAGAGTAGAGATAGTTTCGTCAGCTTTCAGCAACAATTGATAATATGACTGACAACTGCACACAAGCTTTCCAACAGGGAGTCCAATGGCGCTGAGAGACTCTATAATGACAAGCAGAAGTTGCAGGTCAGCATTGCACTACAACGGAAAGTTTCATTCAGCAAATAAAGTAAAAAAACAAAAGATAGGACTGCTTGGGAAAAGAAGACTGACAGATGATCTAAAATGATGGATGGTAACTTCAGGACAGAAAAAAAGAGATGCTTACACAAGCATTTAAACACCAGAATTTATATCACAATTCCCAATTGGTATTTTACTCTAACATGTGACATGCATAAAAGCACGATCATGTATTGCACATATCATCACGGCCAGAACTCTGAAATGTGATGAATCATTGCATTTCAAGGATGGGGACTTGTTTTATAACATTTTGCCATCATCAATTGTACATTTTCATCCGCACAAAGAACATAGCCAGTTCAATGGGCTTTTAAGCGCTGTAAAGTATTTTTTTACTTCCATTAACAACTGTGCTGAGTGCTATTTCAGTGTTTGGGTTAGGAACATACTAAATGGGAACTATATTATTTATGAAGAATTTCACCCATGGGGCTTTCAATGAAGCCAACATTACCATGCTAGATATGTATGACTTAAACATTCGCAATGCCTCCTGAGGTTAGGTTGTCCCCAATGTTCCATTTTACAGAAGGAAATCGGAAAATTTAAGATTCAAGATTTTAATTGCCAAGGGATAATGTGTGAAAACGTTCTCAGACGGAGTGATATTTGCTGATTTTATCTCATAAATTGACATTCTAAATGCAATTATATCCAACAGTCTGGGATGTAACCTGGTGACTGATCACAGCATGACCAACATGGGTTTATATTATATATATCACTCAGTGGTATATTTTATGCTTGTAAATAATTCCCTGCCCAAAAAAAATTCAGATATGCTTCCATGAACAGATTATCTGAAAAGG
Source organism: Petromyzon marinus (assembly GCF_048934315.1). NCBI lineage: Eukaryota > Metazoa > Chordata > Hyperoartia > Petromyzontiformes > Petromyzontidae > Petromyzon > Petromyzon marinus. Next base: position 12,537,674 of record NC_133671.1, read on the forward strand.
GATGGATAATATTGAACATGCGGTTTATTTGCTTACCAAGTATCATAAATATAAAAACTCTGAAAGTGTGCGTACTCTATTATGACAAAGGTGTGCACAAGGGTAGACACACATGCACTATTCAAACTGTCGAAGGTCACTCCTTCTCTTTGGCTGCCCCTGATGTTTGCAATGCTGTCCCCCTGCTTGGCAGCACTGCAAATTATCTTATTTTTCAATCCAAATTAAAACACTCTGATAATATATGTGGCATTGTCTTTGAAACTGATTATCAGAGTGTGTTTTTTGTTTTCATTCTGAGCACAAGTATTGTGGTTAATGCAGACATGATTCCTTGTAAAAGGTTTCAGTTTGGTATTTTAACATCTCAACACCTGTTTTGTTGCTAGAAAAAAGGGGAAAACCTATTCTCATATTTTGGTACTGGCAAAAGAGGTCCCATGATGTGTTGTATACGCTTGCTCCATACAGCATTTTCGGACACTTAAGTATTAAGATGCTACAGTGTATTAATTCAAATATGTTTAAATTATTATATCTCACTGAAATAATATTATGAATAGGCCCCATCCAGGCCTCATTTTTGTAAAGGCATCAAAGTCACACTAAGAAACGCAGCCACGGTTGGCTGCGTATGGTGCGAAAGAGTTCAGGATGCATACACGTGACCACATCACGAAATGGCATACAAGGTGCGGGGTACACGTGAGGGTAAGGGCTGAAAAGATATTAAGAAATGGGGGAGGGTGTTACTGAAGAGGTCAACGGTCAAAAGCAAAACAGAAAAGGAAGGTCTTAAGCATGGACAGGTTAGAGAGGCATGTAACCTCCTATATTTCTGAGTGAGGCTGACTGTTAGTGTCTCTACGAGACCTTGGTTTTCTGCATGAAGTGTACTGCTATTAGGGGGAGTCGTGGGATTTAAGACATGCTTGAAAAGTCCATGCATATTGAGCTAAGGAGAAAAACATATCCAAAATGGTCACTCATGCTTGCTGAACACACTGCAAAAGCCAATTGGTTGCACCCTACACAGCTGAGTGCATTAACTCCAGAAGGCACACAGCAAGCACACTTACTCCATCACCTCACTGCCAGGGTTCACGTTGTTAAGAAGGAGACTAAGCCTGTCCACACTCGGACTATTCCAAAAGAATGTGCATTAAAATGAGATAATAGTTGTGCAACATCGGTAAGATCAGCAATTAATTATACAAGCCACTGGTGCTGGATGTATTTGGTTCAGTGCAGACAAAAATGCCCAGGGGGAGGATATACAGTGTACAGTAGATATATGTAGCCAATATTCACAGCCATGCTGCCAGAGCAGCTCAATGAGCGTTGAAAGATGGTCATCTCTCTGTTGGTGGCCCCAAGCCAGTGATTAAAACACACACAAAAACTCTCTGTTCCTCTGGTGGGTTCCAGTCTCTCCCCATAGGATGATAGCTGTTGATTTCCCACATGTGATACTCTTTATCAAAATAGAGGAGAGTCAGCTCCTCACCAGAATGTAACATTTCAACCTTGTGATTGTGAGCTAATTGCTTTGCCATCCGGCCAAATAATAAGAGAGATTTAGATTATTACGTTCATGCAATTAACGAATATATATACTGGTGGCAGGGAATGATAGTGTAGCTATGGATTATTGTATCTATCTGTGGGGTGATTTGCATGCTTTTCATGTGACCAATCCATATGTGCAGATTTCCTTCAGATACTCCAATTTCCTCTCACATACCATGCACTAATCGAATTGGCCAAACATCTCAATGCAGGACCCTCCTTAAAAGAAGAGTATTGCGACCCAGTAAGGCTTTCAAGGTAAATGTAGGGGACTATTCATACTATTCCTGACCATCCGCATGGAGCTGTAGTTCCAAAGCCAAAACTGTTCAGCAGATTTATGTATGTGTTTTTCCAATGAAAGTGTAGAACAGCACTCTGCCAATATCAACCTCATACTTGCTCTACTTACGAACCTTTCATTTACTTCCAACTTTACTCCCCTCTCCTCCGCCCGTGCCTTGCTCAACATATCCTGCAAACAACACAATTATTAAATGGTACGATCCTGAACACCAGCACCGTTAGACCAACGTGGCTTTATAGTACCCTTATCAAATACATAAATGTGAGCATTGATTAATATCGATTTGCAAGCTCACGATATATTAATCAAATTGTGTGACGATACATGTTTTGTTCATGATTCAAAATATGTCACCCCGGCAGTCACAAGAGGCACTACCATTCACCAAATTGTAAAAAAAAAAACATCGATTCCTCAATTGAATCACAACTCTCATTCAAATTGATGAAGGGTGAATCGGCCCAGCCCTAGCAGCCAAGATATAGAATCTAAACTAAAAACTACATTTTTATTTTACCAGGTAAGGCCCACTAAGCTGCATAGCTCTTTTTCAGAAGTGACCAGGCCACAAATGATAGCTCAACAAAGTGCGTCATCATACAAAAATGTACAGCAGCCAAATACTCTGAATGCATGTTTCTCTATGTGGAGGGAAAAACCGGAGGGCCCGGAGAAAAAAATCCACACGTCCACAGGGAGAACATGCAAACTCCAAATATATAACAAGCGTCAAGATCAGGAGAAAACCTACAACCTCCTATATACCAGGCGAGGTAGTTAACATCTTGCCACCGTGGCACCCATGGTGTGTCTGTATCTGCATGGCCATGAGGCGAGCCCCGTCGTCTGCTCGCGGTGGACACGCTGGCCGTCACCTCTATCCGTGCGGCGGCGTCCTCGATGGCGGCCGCCGTCGCAGCCATCTCCTGCTCCACGAGATCTCCCAGCTCCCCTGGCTTCACGTCCAAGCCTCGTGGACGCAGCTCCTGGAGGGAGGGAGGGAGGGAGGGGAGGGAGGGAGGGAGGGAGGGAGGGAGGGAGGGAGGGAGGGAGGGAGGGAGGGAGGGAGGGAGGGAGGGAGGGAGGGAGGGAGGGAGGGAGGGAGGGAGGGAGGGAGGGAGGGAGGGAGGGAGGGAGGAGGGCTGACCATGACATTTACAAAAAACTGTCCTCTTCCCAGAAAATTCCTGTATGCATGTATGTTGAACTTCTTTCGCACTGTAAGTATCCAACGGTGCTAATCAGAGGTGCAGGGAAGCACAACAAACTAATCACAAAAATTAGTTCTAAAGAAATTAGTTTTAAATCTAGAATCAAAAGTGCATAGCTCCAGTGGCTTCCTAATATCAGAAGGAAGAGCGTTCCAGACGGACCCAGAAGCGCATCTGAAAGCGCGCAATGCAGTAACGGTCTTTGTTCGATGGCTATCCAAGAGCCGCTGCGAGGGTGACCGTAGTTCGTGTGTTTGTTTACGCTCCTTGACGAGATCAGCAAGGTATTTGTGCTTCATTTGTGGCAAGGTAAAGGTGAAGGTGCGGACCTGCAATTACTTATTCATGCCACTGCTGGCAGAGGGGCCTTCACTAGAAGGAGCTCTAGAGAGCCTATTAACGGCGTATTTTGGCTTACTCTTTGACGCTGTGCAGTCATTTTGTGGTGTGTTGATTTATTCTTATGGGTTGACAGAGGTAGTGGAATTTGAAAAATTTGCTCATTAATTCAACTCGGAGAACAAACAAGCAACCTCTAAATTACGTGGTGGAATTTGAAAAACTTGCTCATTGATTCAACTAGGAGAACAAACAAGCAACCTCTAAATTACAAGTCCATTGTGCTAACCATCCCTAGTCACTGCTATATAAAGCAAACATATTTAAATACATTTCTGCAAAACACACCACCGAATAAAATATGCAAATTTAAGTTATAAATGACAACATAATGTTCTCTTCATCTAGGATTTAAGCTTTCGTGCCTGCAGGAATTACTATACTCATTGGTTCTTTCGGTAAAGTCACGTATGTAGAAATAAAATAAAATTGTAATAAATCACGACGTTTCTAAACGCAACGCAAGCGCTCGTCCTCAGGTGAAAATGGCGTAAACCACACAGCGAGGGAACACACAGAGGGACATCACACACAGAGCACACAGAGGACGGCAAACTGCACGGAGGCAAATACAGCAAGAAGATGGGAGACGCGAACTCAGCAAACCTTTCCCTGTGTTTTTACTCTCTGTGTATGTATCTCTGCTACCTTGTACCTCGTGTCTGTTCACGAGTCCTTATCCTCTGTTTACGTTGGTGTGTTCAACCTAGAAGATGAACACAAGATTTAGCAGTCGTTTGAAATACGTGGTCAACCAGGTTTAGTGTCTAACTGTCTTGTTGGCTGACTGCGTTGCATCGCATTGTATTTCTAAGGTTTGCTGAGTTTGCGTCTCCCATCTTCTTGCTGTATTTGCCTCCGTGCAGTTTGCCGTCCTCTGTGTGCTCTGTGTGTGATGTCCCTCTGTGTGTTCCCTCGCTGTGTGGTTTACGCCATTTTCACCTGAGGACGAGCGCTTGTGTTGCGTTTAGAAACGTCGTGATTTATTTCAATTTTATTTTTATTTTATTTCTACATACGTGACTTTACCGAAAGAACCAATGAGTATAATAATGTTCTCTTCTTGGATTTTTTACTCAGTCACTTATTTTTGTGTAAGTGCAGCTTCAAGTGGGAATGTCACTCGCAGAATGGCAAAGTGCAATGCATACAGGATATTCACATTTATTTAACGGCGAGAAGGCAGTTGAAACCTAAGAGAATGTCAATGTCCTTCATGCTGACACAAAAAAACACATTTCCATACTGCACACATCTTTTCAAAGGAGAGTTATTAAAAAAATAGTTATTAATATGCTGCCACTCAGTCAACTGGCTTCTGCGTAAAATGTTTGTGAAATTTTATTCTGTCAGAAACACCACTGGTTTTGTGCAGTCTGCCAGTTTGGATGTATGCGAGGCAACTTTTTATGCCACAAATCAACTGGTCAGCAAGGGATAGAACCAAAGAGTATGGCCAGCAAGGGATAAAAATCGAGGCTGATGGGTTTCTAACCCCACTTCTGAGTAAAATTTACAGACACAGCCTTGGTTTAGGCTAGTGCAGTGTGGATGTGTGAACATTTTAATAATGCACCAAAATATATTATGGGTTTTTTTTCTTTTCCCAGTAGTATTACAATTTTGCTATTGGTGTCATATCACATTGAGACAGAGTATCCCATCAGAATTAACACAAACCCCCATGTTCCAAGAATGGCCCAGAGAAGAAAATATCGAATTCTGAAATCCCTTGAAGTGGCTTTTTTCTTCACCCTTGGCACATTACACTTTCTGAAATGCCCCGCTACAAATAAATTTCATCCCATGGCATTAAGATATTACTTTGTAATTCTCAGAACAAGAGTTTAGTGAAAATAAAAAAACACAGAATGTGGTTTTCTATGTAGTAATCAATGAGCATCTTAAGATTAGCAACTCAATATAATTGAGAACCTGCTTTAATCACGGGTGGCTGAAACTCAAATTCGGAACGCAGAATTCTCAGCAGTGTTGGCTCAGCGTTCTGACCCCTAAGTCACCAAAAGCCACCTCAAAATATAATAGTTTTAAATATAGCTGACATTAGCAATGGCCTGGCAAAAAAAACATAGCGTCTAGAAAGACGAGTTCAGGAAGAGAGTAAATACCTGGATTTGTGGACAAACCTATGTTATTATAAAGCATGCACGAGGGAACAATAACGTAGGAATGTAGTGGCAGGGAAAGCACCTGTGCAATGGCGAGGATAGCAAGCAGGGCTTCTCTTGTGTGGGTTGGACTGGCCTCCTCGGCAGATGCAGAGTCCTTCAGGGAGCCGAGGAATGTCAGCGCTTGTGTTCCACAGTGGCGACACAAGTCCGACAGTTCTAGGACATGAAGACGTGTGTGCGCACATGTGGAAAATTGTCATGTCGGAACAATGTAGCATATAATCTGCCTTAGGACAGAAAATATAGGAATCTTACCTTAATATACATTTCCAGCTTATGTATTCAAACAGTTTAGTTCACTCAATATATGGTGCTTTTTATTGCCAAATACCGATGCATTTAACTACTGTGGGTACAGCTGTTGCATTAATAACATAAATATCTGCAACAAGAATGGTGTGTGGAGGCCCATCATTTTGATTAAATGTAAAATGAATACCATTGCATTATGATTTTCCATTTACACAAAATATATTATTTAAAATGTCATAGTGCTTTGGTTATACAATATGCCATTTGCATGGCTATAATTTTCTGTTTGTAACTGGAAGCGCCTCGTATATAAATCATTATTTACGTTTTTAATCTGCATTGTCACAAAATAGGCACAGCCCAGTACAACATGTTGCAGCTAAAACAATCATAGGACTTATTTTGCCAGAATATGTCTTAGGAAACATCCGAGGCAGAAGATACTCGAACCATTCAAGTGCAGGAAAGTGCCGCCATGCAGGGCAATAAGCTGATCCTACATTATGTGACAATAGTAACGGGAAAGTGATTCGCACGAACCGCAAAAAAATATAAGCATGAATCACTGTTTACAACCAGCTCTAAAACTGCACTAAAACGCTATTAAATTTCAACACTCAGGCTCCAGTCAATCTTCCTAAAAATCAGACAGATAAGTTTTGCACATTATTGTGCAGATTTTTTGGAAAATGTTAATTATTCCAAGGCCCACTTTAATTTCAGCCAAATTAAGTGGCTCTTTGCACCACAAGGATTCCAATGAAAGAGAAGCACAAAATGGAGAGAATGTTGTATCAGCATGCTGTAAAACATTAGAGATAACCCTGGGTTCATGTACGTGGGTATCACAGAAAGATAAAACTGGAACTGGAGGCAGTGGGAAGGCAGTCACATGCGTACCATGACAGACATTTAATAAAGGGGCCAAATCAAGGGACTGACATGGCAGTGTCTGTGAAACACGTACGATACAAACATAGCCTCGCCAAACAAACGAAATTAACATGACCTTCGACCTTTAGAAGTTTTGTTAAAACCATATCTTCTGCATGAACAAAGCCACAAAACAGCATTACATAAGTGTCTTCTAAGAAGTAACGCACGGAATACTTAACTTAGTATATCGCCAAAGAATGCAGTCACAATATATGTTTTGCTTATTGTTTCCTCTTACATGTTGCAAACATAGGGTATTCAGGTTGTTTGCCGTTTCCCATGATAAATTCGGTGGCAAATTGCAGTGCTTTCCCATGAGAGCTCAAGCTGTCTTTTTGGAGGGATTGAATTGTGTTTATATAGAGTTATTTCATGAACAGCGATAATAAAAGTTAATCGCTATCAATGGACATAAGTATTTCACTAAAAAAAATTGTATATATTAACGATTTCACAGCATGGTAAACATACCGTTTAATAGCAAGAATACCACGCAACAATGTCAATCGGAGACAAGCATTCATAATGTAGCTGAACACAATTTCCATCAGCTGCCAGTAATGCTGGTACAGAATGACTTGATTATAAAAACACCCAAAGTGATAGAAATGTAACATCAACATAAATACGCAAACGAAGATGCTCTTTGATAAATGCGAGTGAAATGTTTTTAATGGGGGGGGGGGAAGAAGAGTGGGGACGGCAGTATACGTTTTCATTAGAATAGTGAACCCTGTAACCGGTGCCAGTGTAGGTGGTGTGAGTGGGCATGCAGGCTTATAGCGGTGTTCGTGTGCCACTACTCACTGTCGGCTTGGTCAATGGGCGACGCATGGGAAGTGGCGGTGCCTTGCACTATAACGTCGCTCACCACGTGCGCAAACGCTGCCACGCTGCCCAGTAGCCCGCTTGCGTCTGCAATACAGCACATCTTTTTCAACTCCAAGCCAACAAAAGTTAACGTCTATATAAAAAAGGGACATCTTTGCATTCCATGAGTGTACCTGCTGCATGGCACAGGACAATGCATGATCTCACCATGGCTGTTGGCCAAGAACTGTGAATGCCCTTCCTTGAGCCTATCCGTGCTGTCCACACCACACTGCGCTCGCGAGATCAAGTAATCTGAAATGTAAGAGACGTTAATGATAAGAATTAGTATTTGCACTGCTTTTGCTTCTCATTTGGACTGATGAATAAGCATATGTTCCAACTACATAATATATACACACCTTTACTGAAATACGCATTGTGCATTAAATAATGCAACAACCCCCCATTTAGCCAAATGTATAGTGCTATAGTTTTACTTCTGCATATCACTTATGGCTAAAATGCCTTAAAAAATAAAGGATATGGCATAACGATAAAACCATACACCAATCGTTCACAAGTGTAACTATCACTTCCTGGACCTGGGTTAGCAATAGTTTAAAAAATGTATTCCACTGTCAATATTTACTTACACCCAGCTGGAGGCTTTTCATCACTTGCATTATAGAAGTAAAAAGCATTACGAGACACGTTTTCATCACACTTTATCCCATTAGATTTACTTATGTCCTAATTAGAACATCACATTCCCTTAAGACATCACGAACATTTTTTTATCATGTCCAAGTGTATAACATTTGGGTTGCAATGTATCTTTAGTTAAATCTACATTTAAGCAATTACAAAGACAACTATCAAGCAATGTTTAGACTGCAGCAATAAATCACGTATAATGGCTACTCGAATATAAGACAAGATGGAATATATTTTAATAGCACGAATACAATACATCCTTAGGAGCTGTCACACATTAATCTATAAATGACATACCATTTTTTCACTTTTTATTTTATATTCTATACCTACGTGACTTTACCGAAAGAACCAAAGAGTATGGATTTGAATGAGGAATATTATCAGCCCTAAAACAGTGTGGATCATAGTGCCTTGGAAAATGTTAAATATTGCCGAGGAAACTGTGAATTCCAAAGATCATGAATAAAGTCACCTGCTTCCTGCAATATTATTAATGAATGTTAAATTGAAAAATAATTGAAGACCATGGCTATCTGGAAAACAAATCTAAACAAAAATATACATATACTAGCAACCAATAGCAAGATTATCCTACTTCAAATTGGTTTTAGTTTCACCCACTTAAAAAAAGTACCCAAAACTTGAGGTGTCCATAATATTATATCATCTTTAAATATCCGCACCCTTCAAAACCTCCGGACATGACCTCTCACGGGCCTAGAATAACAAAAAATTATTACGAAATATTACAGCCCATTTTTTGGAAGCCCAAAATTGGAAATGGACGTCATTTTTATTCAGTGCCCACCCTTTGAAACCTCCATATACAGTACAGTGAAAACTTTCATGGACCTAGGTCCAACAAACACAATTTAAAAGTTGGGCATACAATCTTTAGGCACAAATTTTAGTTTTTTAAAGATGTTTACTCATCGGAATCAAATCAACTTTATTTGTGACAGTTTTCAGCTAACTAGCTCTTCTAGAACATCATTGTGTGTATTATGCACCCATTCACAGGGACGTATTTTCGTAACAATTATTTGAATCACGACTGGATGAATTATCACATCTATTAAATACAGTACAGTATACGAACATTTATTGTATAATTTTAAAAAATAAATGGATACAATTTTTGGTTTCTGTTTCCAGGCGAGGCCATGTAGTCTGTGTGGTAGTTATGTCACTATTAGCCATCCCTCGATAAACTCATTATTTGTGTTGTTTCACTTTTTTTTATATTGTAGTGAATAGTGCACCTCGCAGCAGCATGGGTGACATCGAATTACATTAAACGTGCACAAATACGAATATATTCTTACACATGTAAATTAAAAGCATTTATCTTAAGCGTAACAATCTATTTTAATCGACTGTTCAATTGATGCATTGTAACAGGTCTACGTGTGGGCTCTTGCATTGATGAGGCTGTGGAGAACCATGTATTTGCTCTCGTACCAGGTGAGGCTGTGCAGCCCATATGTGCAGGGTCATCCAGCTGCTCCAAAGCACTCTGCACCATGTGCTCTGCCTCCGCCATAGCACAGTCAAGCAGGGCCTTCTGGTCAGCCAGCAACTGGGCCTTCAGCACGCCCTCCTGCTCAACCTTCGCAGCAGCACAACCATAACACTCAGGCCAACGATGCCGCTTGGCAACTAGCAGTGGGCACGCAGGCACACAAGACGCATGTCCAATAGTAAGCACAAATGCACACACAATAACACGGATAAGGTCTTACATAGCCCTCTGTCAATTCACTGCTGGATTAAGGCACAACATGCCATTTCGGTCATGGGGGTAGTTGAGCATATCTCACCAAACTGGTCAATTGCCAGGAATTTAACTCGGATGGCCAAGGTCATAATACACTGCATTAACCACTGCACCATCGCTCCCCTGACAAGTTAATTGTTCTTTCAAACAATATTTTACTTTAATATTTAACTTGTGCATAGTTATCGAAGAACCATATATTTTCAATTGATTAATGTTCTGGAACCTTGTGCTCACAAAATTAAATTAAACCGTTAATGTGCTTAACCGTTGGGGCGCACTGCATATAACTTTTTTGCTGTACAAGTGAACACAGAATACCTAATTTGTCTACCTAGAGCTGGAAGCAAATAGCATCGTTTTTTTACGTGCAATATCGTAAAATATAAGCCAGATGGGAAAAAAAAACGTGACCAGGATGAATGGTGAATGGCTGCAAAGGATGGTGATCACGGGAACACTGGAAGGTGCTCGGGGAAGAGAAAGACCTCGATCTGATTGGACGTCAAATATGAAACATCGGACGGGATGGAAGCTACAGTGAGGGTAAAAAGTATTTGATCCCCTGCTGATTTCATACGTTTGCCCACTGACAAAGAAATGATCAGTCTATAATTTTAATGGTAGGTTTATTTGAACAGTGAGAGACAGAATAACAACAAAATCCAGAAAAACGCATGTCAAAAATGTTATAAATTGATTTGCATTTTAATGAGGGAAATAAGTATTTGACCCTCTCAATCAGAAATATTTCTGGCTCCCAGGTGTCTTTTATACAGGTAACGAGCTGAGATTAGGAGCACACTCTTAAAGGGAGTGCTCCTAATCTCAGCTTGTTACCTGTATAAAAGACACCTGTCCACAGAAGCAATCAATCAATCAGATTCCAAACTCTCCACCATGGCCAAGACCAAAGAGCTCTCCAAGGATGTCAGGGACAAGATTGTAGACCTACACAAGGCTGGAATGGGCTACAAGACCATTGCCAAGCAGCTTGGTGAGAAGGTGACAACAGTTGGTGCGATTATTCGCAAATGGAAGCAACACAAAAGAACTGTAAATCTCCCTCGGCCTGGGGCTCCATGCAAGATCTCACCTCGTGGAGTTGCAATGATCATGAGAACGGTGAAGAATCAGCCCAGAACTACACGGGAGGATCTTGTCAATGATCTCAAGGCAGCTGGGACCATAGTCACCAAGAAAACAATTGGTAACACACTACGCCGTGAAGGACTGAAATCCTGCAGCGCCCGCAAGGTCCCCCTGCTCAAGAAAGCACATATACATGCCCGTCTGAAGTTTGCCAATGAACATCTGAATGATTCAGAGGACAACTGGGTGAGTGTTGTGATCAGATGAGACCAAAATGGAGCTCTTTGGCATCAACTCAACTCGCCGTGTTTGGAGGAGGAATGCTGCCTATGACCCAAAGAACACCATCACTACTGTAAAACATGGAGGTGGAAACATGCTCTGGGGGTGTTTTTCTGCTAAGGGGACAGGACAACTTCACCGCATCAAAGGGACGATGGACGGGGCCATATACCGTCAAATCTTGGGTGAGAACCTCCTTCCCTCAGCCAGGGCATTGAAAATGGGTCATGGATGGGTATTCCAGCATGACAATGACCCAAAACACACGGCCAAGGCAACAAAGGAGTGGCTCAAGAAGAAGCACATTAAGGTCCTGGAGTGGCCTAGCAGTCTCCAGCCGTTAATCCCATAGAAAATCTGTGGAGGGAGCTGAAGGTTCGAGTTGCCAAACGTCAGCCTCGAAACCTTAATGACTTGGAGAAGAACTGCAAAGAGGAGTGGGACAAAATCCCTCCTGAGATGTGTGCAAACCTGGTGGCCAACTACAAGAAACGTCTGACCTCTGTGATTGCCAACAAGGGTTTTGCCACCAAGTACTAAGTCATGTTTTGCAGAGGGGTCAAATACTTATTTCCCTCATTAAAATGCAATCAATTTATAACATTTTTACATGCGTTTTTCTGGATTTTTTTGTTGTTATTGTCTCACTGTTCAAATAAACCTACCATTAAAATTATAGACTGATACTTTCTTTGTCAGTGGGCAAATGTACAAAATCAGCAGGGGATCAAATACTTTTTTTCCCTCACTGTATATCTGTTGAAAAATACAGCCATGGATAGAGAGAAGTTGAGAGGGCAGTGCAAGGAGATATTGGAAAAGGAAATGATCATGTCACAATGGTCCAAAAGGCCAAGGGACTAGAAGAAATAAAAGATGGAAGAGAAATGAAGTCAGCTGAGAAGAAGATGACAGAAAACACAGAGATATAGTGACACAAGCCAATGTGAAGAGACACTGGGGAAACCATTGCAACAAAAATGTAAACGAGAAAAATATACCCTCGTGAAGAGAACAGAGATGCGTACAAGAAGATTAGTTCAAGTGATAAGTGCACAATTGTATATATGATTTGACCATGACATAAAACACTGTTGAATTACTGTATATCATTAAAATGGTGCACAGTATCAAGTGGTAATTGTCACTCATGCTCACACGTGTCAACGGTGTTCACACAATAACCTTAATCCAATTCTAGATTAACCTTAATACAGTTAGAGTGCACAGTAAAGTACTGCCAAAAGTGCTTTGCAAGTTTATAACCATAAATGTGTTAAATTTTAATTTTAAAGCCAGAGGGCACTAAAGTAGCCACACTTAAATTTTCCAAATTGAAGAAATTGGTTTATGTGTAAATATGACTCACTGATGAACCAAGGAATCTGGCTGTGGTTTGTAAGCAGGTCTTTGAAATCAAGAAGGGCAATGAGATTACATAAAAGCCAAGAGTTATATTTTGACCAAGGAGACCCTGAGGATAAATTGCATGCAATACATCAGCTGAACCAAGCATCACAGTAGAAAAAACTTGCAGATCAAGCCGCAATGATGATGACTATATTGCAGTCAAGACCCGCCAGGAAATCATTCAACAAATCCAGGCAGAACTTTGCGGGTGGGATAGCGTGTGTAGAGAAAAGTTAATTATATGGTCACACCACCTGGACAGCAACTCCCAGCCACATTCGTCTAAGAGTGACACTTTTACTTCCAGCTGCTCAACTCTTTCCCAGGTCTCCATTTTGAAGATGAATCTCAAAGAAATATGGCGAATGTTTAAACGTTGGCATGGACTTGATTTATTATGTATATTTTTGGATCTTTCGGTAAAGTCACGTAGAAGGAAAACAATTTTCTTGCTGTGGTTTTCACACCTGATGATTGCTTGTGTAGCAGTCGAAACGTCGTGAGAATTGTATTGTTTTTTATTTTTTTATTTTATTGTTTCCCTTCTACGTGACTTTACCGAAAGAACCAAGATTATGAATCCCTGCAGTCACGAAAGCTTTCAATCAAAATGTATTTTGTATAGACAATTATTTTTGCTCAGACATGTAATTAAGATAACTTAAAACAGTAGGTTTTCTTAGATTAGATTTAGATGAGACTTTATTTATTTCAACAAGGGCCCAATAAGCTGTTGGGCTCTATTTAAAGGGCGTCCTACACCATAGCCAATACAATGATCTATATTTGAACTTTTCATGACTCAACATATGTATGCTGACGTGAATTCAATCACAAAAGTCTTAAGCCACCAGCGACCATTGTTGGTCAGTATTGTTTTACGGTGCGTCGGTCTGAACATTGCTTCAAGCCGATTTGGATCGGCCGCAGCCCTTACACATGTGATGCCAAACACGCCTTCTTGTCTCGACTTCGTCAAAAATGTCACCGTTGCATCTACGACTGGTCTCCTAGCGATCGAGAGCTCAGTTCGAGGGAGCCGGATGTCACTTTCTGGACACGTTGCCCGTCTTGATGCGCAAACGCCAGCACATTGCGCACTTCAGTTGGCGGTTGACGTTCGAAGTGCCCCCGTGGTCGCCCCCCCCCACCCCCCCCACCCCCCCCCCTCCACCTCCCCCGTGATCCGTGGTTCGAACAAATCACTCAAGACACGTCGGTGTACGGCAGCAAGAGCAGTTCATGCGAATGTTGTCACACGCTTGGCGCAACGGTCCTTGGCTGACTATGCGTGTTGAATTAATGAATTCAATAAATGCATTGGCACGTATTAATATCTGTGTAAACATGACGATCTTGTCTGGTGATGGAGGGTAATTGACAAGTGTTTTGGCATAAAACTACCACGTGGGCCAAACACATATATGGGTCAACCGCCGAATATTTACCACAGAAAAGGCAAATATGAGGGGTACAATAAATTTCCCCACGGATTGACAACCACATGGTGGGCCACACGGCGGAGAGGCTTCATTTCCAACTACGACTACCCGTTGCACTCAACGATCTTGCCGACTGCAGCTGCGGTGACCTGTCAAAGTAGCCAGTTTTTTTCCGTGAATGCTCACCGATGACACCAGCCAAGAACTGGACTTGGACAATCCACAGGAGCATAGAGACCTGAGCAGAGTCCATTGGTCCTCTGAATCCAGAATGGCGAGGTAGTTTTGGCAATATTTCCGCAAAATGTCAATCGAGCTCAAGCTTTTGTATGACAGACATTACCTCATCCAAGGGCTATGTTCTCTTTTACTTTGTATGTGTGGCACAACAACGGATGCTGTGACTACAGAACGGAAAGTTTGGCAAAGTAGACAGCATGCTTAACAACGTTTGCAAAGGCATGGAACAAAAAACAATTTGGAAGGTGTAACAAGACTTCAAAGAACTCAATCCTGAATCTTATCAAACGCACACTAGCTTCCTCATCAACGTTCACCATCTGCACTTTGGGAGTGTGACAAGGCGGGAACAGGGCTAATAATACAGAGCCGCCTCGTTGTGCGAAAGATTTGGCGGATTCGTGCACAGCAGCAAGCGCATTGCAGAGCACCTCCACAAGGGCATGGAGCTCGTGTTGGGCTGCAAGCAGTCGGGCTGCGAGGCTATTGCGGCTACACACAACCTCTTCCATTCACTGCAGCTGTTCAAGACACCACACCCAATGTCTCGCACCGTGACACCACCACTTGGTCATCCACTGCCCGTCCGCTCCCACTGCCGTGTCCACGGGGCAATACACCAGATAGGTGACCTGAATCCCAAAGACGTTTGCTTTGAAGGTCTGATCGAGGAAAGCAGACAACTTATTTCGAGCAACTGCAACCAGACGAAGATCTCGACATCTGCGTCGTCCGATGACTGCTGTGTTCATCACATCTTAAGACTCAATATTGAAAATGTTTTCAAAGACTGCACAGTTCTTCTTTGCAGCATTACCTTTTTTTCTTCGAACATGGAATTACCTTGGGAGCTAATCAGCAAAATCATTGGGTACAAAGAAACAGTCATATGTCTATACTTCAACGAGAAAAATGTTCAGTCGTGATGGGCGGTAAGGACAAATAAATAATCTTTTGGACTCTTAGCTAAGTGCTGTTCATACGGCTTTAACACTTGGGTGGAACAGCCGGTGAAGGCAAACAAAACCATAACCCCTAATACATTAACTCTCAAATATCCATGTCTACGCTGGGATGAAAATTATTTGTGCTTTCAAAAATTAGTTAGTTTTAGAAGCAATGCATCCCTCTTACACACACGCTCACACAGCAGGTAGAATGTTTAGCTGCCTCACTCATGACTCGTGACCGATTTCTTTAACAAACAGCCAGATGACACATTACAAATCTTCACTACCATTATGCACAAGTAAAAATACACGCATTTTCATCACCTAATTTGCGTGTTGTGTATTCGGTGTGTTTTAATGTTATTAAGGCTACTCCTCCCTCGACTATTACCCAATGTAATCTAGAGTTGACTGTACAAACACTGGCACAGTAAGAAGCTGTGGCAGTGAGCCATTCCCTCCTCGTTAGTTCAGTGTTCTGCACTCATTCATAGTCGTCGCTCTCCTGAGAGCTATTAAACTTTACGTGTAGGGCAGCTCTTTTTTTCTTGCTTAGACGAACGAGCACGGCACCGTTGCCTGCATTGAGATATGCCCACTTACAACATAAACACATTGCTGTTCCAAGTCCAGGCTCAAGACCTTCCTTCCTTTTTTCCACTTTGCCTATGACCGATTCTCTCTGTAAAATAAATACTATATTGTTTTCTGTACAGCATGTTGAGATGCACTCGCATTTATATAAATGGGTATTGTATTATGATGAGACATACAGGCATGGAGTTAGGTAAGATGTATCCAAGACAGAGATCTAGAGAGCTCTAAAAAAGGTGAGAGTGAAGAGAGGCAAAGTGAGATAACAGTATGAGATGGCTTCAGATGACAGAAAAGAGAGCGATGATATAACAGGGATGTATTCTAGTGTGCTTGAAAAGTTAGTGAGACGATAAAAGATGACAGGTCGGAGATAGATATAATTTTAAAATATTGAAAATACATGTTTCAAACAAGATGTAAAATAAATGTATTCAGATGAGATAGAAAATATATATTCAGAGATCAAAATGTGTGATGATGGAACAGCCATTAAAACAAGAAAGCTGTATTCATACCAGATAAAAGAGAAATACAATAATCGGGTTTGGTTTATTCAGATGAGAGAAAATTAATTTGATTTAAAAAAATATATAGTTGACATCTCGGTGGAGAGATGTTAACTTCCTCGCCTGGTTTTCAGGAGGTCGTGGGTTTGATCCAACCCTGACACCTGTATAGTTGGCATTTGCATGTTCTCCCCGTAGTCGCGTGGATTTTCTCCAGGTTCTCCAGATTTTCTGTCCCCATTTAGAAACGTGCGTCTGGAGCAATTTGGCTGCTATACATTTCCACATAAGCCACTATCATTTGAGCTATCATTTGTGACCAAGTCGCTTATGAAAAAGAGCTATATAGCTCAGTGAGCCTTATCCGGTAAAATTGTTAGTTTAATGTATTCAAACAACAGAGAATAGAGAGATCTGCTGGTAGGGATAGAGCCAGAGGAGAGACACCAGCAGCCAGTGGAAGGCGCAGTCTCCAGTGCACAGAGACCACACCATGGCAATTCAAGCGATCACCATGGCGACGCACTATGCAGTTAAGAGGCAATTTCATTATTCCACAGAGTCGGGTCGAATTATTAAATTAATGCACTTAAAATGAGGATAAAAACATATTTATCTTATAATTGCATGCCAATGTGAAATCATTCCTTTGTGCTTGATCAACTTACAGATCTCGTGTATAATTCACACACGTTGCGCTTTCCACCACCAAAATTGTTAATTTTGTTTTGTTTCTTTCCGACCTTAAACCGTACCCTATGTACCTCACAAGTCCCGGGGAAAAAAAAAAAAATTACCGCATACAAAGCTGCTATTCGTGGCAGCGCAACTTACCTGGGGCAGAAATTTAACGCAATATATTTATTTAAATGTTTAGCCACCCTTACACATCATCTGACAAGCAAGCCGTGGAGCAGAAGCACCACCTTGTGGGAGAGTTGGCTTTGCAGCGCACTCAGTTCCTGCTCGGAGCGTTCCGCCTCTGCCTTGGATGTGCTCAGTGTCTCGTCCAGGCGTGACTGCAGGGTCTGCATCGCGCTCGCCCGCTCGCCTGACACGCGTTCCACATCTGCCCGCTCAGCTTCCAGTGCGGTCAGCCTGGCACTCAGTTCCGAGCTAGCCTGCCAGCACACAGGGGGGCGATTATATACCATCACGTTTTTTTTTTAAATCCAATCCGTAAGCCACAACAGGTTTTTATTCTTGTTATTATATCTACTATCACACTTGTTTAACCAGGAGAGCCTTGCTTGAGTCTCGCGACTCTTTTTCAGGAAGGTACGACTGAGTTTTCGGTAGGGAGCAATGGTCGCTATGTATATTCTAATTGAGTAATTTGTACTATCCACCGGTTCAAAAACTAGATAAGATTAAGGTGGAACACACTCCTGCGGAGGGAGCTGGTAGCAACGTTGGGTTGCTCGGTCAATGGCCAGGGTCAACGGCGGCACGTGGTGTATTCCGCAAATATGCCCGACTGTGAGGGCGGGCACAAGCTGGCGTGAGTAGGTTAAACGTTGAGCTTTATAAGGGTACCACGGGGTGACCAGCCCCTCCCCACCCAGCCCCACCCCTCCCACCCCCCACCCAGCCCCACCCCTCCCACCCCCCACCCAGCCCCACCCTCCCCACCCAGCCCCTCCCCACCCTCCCATCCCCACCCAGCCCCTCCGCACCCTCCCCTCCCCACCCAGCCCCTCCCTCCCCACCCAGCCCCTCTCCACCCTCCCCTCTCCACCCAGCCCCACCCCTCCCATTTTTAGATGCACGACGGACGGATGGACACAATAATCCCCTGTGGGCTGGTGTAACCAGGAGGTTCCTACCAGTATGAGATGCAGCCCTGAAAATTATTGCCCATGCCACTGCTGGCAGAAGGGCCTCCACTAGAGCTCTAGAGATCTCCTCTTGAGTGTGGTCTACTTTTCAACCCAGGTCTGGCAGCTTGGAAGAGATGCGATTACCCACAGTTTACCCCACTACAAGCGACCTGCTGATCATCTGTGGTGCACCCATTTATTCTGCTGGGCGGATGGTGGTGGGGGCATTTAAGAAAATAATTATTTAAACTGCAAAACTGGGAGATAGAACCAGTGACCTCTAGACTGCAAGTCCAGTGTCATAACCATTACACGATGTCACGATCCAAAAGTTGATAGTGGTATCTTATTCTTCATGATAAAGTAAACGTTTCTGCGCTCTATCCACACTTTTGTATTTAATTTAATATCAGCCTTCTTAATTAACACTGTACTTTGACCATGACTAATAAAAGACTTTACTGAAATGAGTTGAAAACATTAATTATGATTCTTCATATTTACATTGCAAAGAAGATGTCTCAAGGGTGTACTTGGAAATGAAAGTGAGAATAGGCAGCAGAATTGGCAAACATGCAAAACCATCACACCCAAAAGGCAATTTTTTGGATTAAACAAGCATGCATATCGAGGTGGGAGATTTTGTATTAATTTGTAATGAGGAAATGTAGTTAACATCTACTAATCTTACAGAAGAGATTGTCACAGAATTCTGTAGTCAAAAAGTTGGAATGTGTACTATACAGGAGATGGACTTGTACGCTGAGCTGCAAAAGGGTGATACAGGTGCAGCCCTGAAATTGCTTGCTCACGCCACTGCTAGCGGAAGGACCTCCCATGAGAGGGAGCCTTAGAAAACCCCTCTAAGAGGCAGTTTTATCCGACTCTGCCATGCTGGTCAACATCTTGGAAATAGTGGGCTCTAACAATCGACAGTGGTGCACCCATTCATACCGCTGGTATAAGACAGCAGTGGGGGGGGGGGGTTTTGAGGAAACTTGCCCATGGCTTCAACTACCGTGCCGGGAGGCTGAACCCGGCGAATTTTTATTGCAAGTCCGGTGTGATAACCATCACTCTGCAGCAAACCCTCCCTTGTTGTATGTGTTCGGCGATGCCAGCTGTTAGGAGCACATGCCTCCTGTGATGAGCGCAGCGCCTCTTTCAGGGAGGCCACCGCCTGCCTGCCCGTCTCGAGCTCCTGCTGCAGCTGTTCCACACCCTCGCTCTGACTCCGAACCTATCGCAAACATACAAAAGCGATCTAACCCAAAAACCTTTATGATGAATAATATTGGTCGCGAAAGCCTACGTGTTAAACAGTAATATACTTGCGCACGAGTATATGTGCAATGCATGCTGAAGCGTGAATGGTTAAGGTAAAGGTGTAGCCCTGCAATTGTTCTATCATGCCACTGCTGGCAGAAGTATTATGTACACGAGGCAATTCAGATTTACAAACACAGACACAATTTCAAACGAGAAGATGGTTTCAAATTAAGCAATCATTGGAAAGATGTTCTAAATCATACCAAACATTAAACTAATTTCAATGGCACAGTATATCAATCCAAGTAGTGATATACCAAACTTTCACAGCAGCTTATTTCCCTTCAAGACAACATTTGCATTGTCAAATTCCCCTCCCCCCTCCCCCCGTGTTAAGTGTTCTATCAGCACTTTAAGTGTTCTATCAGAACTTTATGCTAATTCCTTTATCAAAGAGTTTGGTTTCCTCCCACACAGCTTAAAGGACGCGACCTGCCTTGACTTTCTTTATTCCAACGCTGTCTTCGTGACAGCACGGTCCCCTTCACCTGATGAAGGCCACTTGTGTTGTGGCCGAAACGTCGTGATTTTTGTTGTTTTATTTTTTACCTACGTGACTTTACCGAATAGAACCAAAGAGTATAGAAGTATTATGGACTACTTATTCATGCTGACCAAACACCTTGGAAGCAGTGGGGCTGTATTATACCTCCTGTAATATACTGTGCGAGGTACAGCACACGTAGGATATGTACCAGAAGTGCATGTTTATCATACTTATGTAAACTACACTGATTGTTAAATATATAAATGGGGCATCAGATCACTGATTAAAATACTATGATGCTGATGATACACACTTCAAATAATGCATGTAAAACGTCTATTATTTTTACTGGTATACTCTACGTGTAAGTAGAGTATACCAGTAAAGTAACAAAAAATACATGTCACAAGGGGAGACAAGAAAGGAGATACACTCTGACCAAGGCTATTCATAACGATTTCATAAGATGTGTTAAAACAAAAAAAATTAAAAAATAAACGCATGAACATAAATGGAGATATTATTGTCCATCCCAGCATTTGTGACGACACAGTTGTTATAACAATAACAAAAAAATGACATTAAATAATGTGACAACCTAATAAAGAAGGATACCGATTTGGGCTGTCGGTAAAAAAATGAGTAAAACAGAAAGTAATGCACAACAAATTCACCAAAGAACTGAAGATATGTTGGAGGGACACAACTGTTAAACAGCTCAGAGTAAATATACCGAGGGCAATTATTCAAGGCAAACCAGGACAAAAATAATAAAATAAAAGTAGGTAAGAGCAGATTATAGTGCTGATACAACACTGAACGTTACACACCTAACAATAATACAATCGAGCACAATGCTATTGTGTATGCAAAATTGCTCCATGCTCATTTGAATACGGAAATATATCGACTCATTCATTATTTATTCAGTTTGTAACATGCACAAATTTAACTTAAAAAGGACATTCAGGAGGCACGGGAGAATAAATTACAGAAAAATACAAGATTATATCAAAAGGTCGACACTGTCGCTGATGTGCATGGTGAGAGAGGAGAGAATTAATCCACGTGACTGAAGCTTTGACGTCGAAGAGACGTTTGCCTTGTCTGGTTCTAGAAACGGCCTTGACAAGGAGGCCACTTGAGGCAGATCGGTGGTTGTGAGATAGAACATAAGTTGAGACAGCAGAAGCTAAATAGGTTGGTTGACCAAGCATGTGTGCCTTGCAACAGAGGACAGCAAGATTATACAGAATGCGTTTAACAGGGACGCCAGTGACGCTCATACAAAACTTAGGACGCTACCCTGTTTGTGTTGTTTGTTTTCCTTCCCCCGCACCTCCAATTAGCACGGTTGGCTAAGTACGGTGCAAAACAAGTTCAACATACATACATGCATGCATGTGTACTTTTAGATAATTACTAGATGTGAAGTATGACTATTGTGTACTGTGGCACGTGTGTGCCTTAGCAGAAGCAATAACAGGTTTTTTTTCCCACCTGCTCCTCTGCTCGGTGCATGATGCTCTGCATGGAGGACTGCAGCTGCTGCCGAGCAGTCTCTGCCTCCTCCTTGGCCTGCCGCACGGTTGTAAGCTGGCGAGCCACCTCTGCATTCTGCGTCCCGCACCGGAGCACCGTTGTTACATCAACCGGTGTCCACATCATGCAAGCTATCGCAACTCCCGACCGTTTTAAAAAGGCAACTCCGCCAATCATTATGAGAAAGAAAAATAAATCAATTTAAAACTGTATGTTACCACTTCGGTAAAGACGTTAATTTGAAAGTAAAAGTGCCACATGTGAAAAAGTCTAACCTTGCGCAATAAGTCCGCGTGGTTCTGCACCAGTCCCGTGTACTTCTCCTTCAGCTTGTTGTAGCGCTGTTCATTCGCTTGCGCCCGTTCTAGGAGGCACAGAGAAAAGTTCACAAGATTTAGCATCGTCCTGTAGTCGTGGAGCTCTCACGATTCATTTGGTAATGTTTCGTCAAACTTCCCCAAACCAAACTCTCTTATTTTCAAGTGTGCGCGCACGCCACAGCTGCGTCTCAGTGTGTCCCACGTGCCCCCCCCCACACTGACTCTCTATCTCAGTGAGACTCTTCTGGGTCTTCTCCGTGTCCTCGGATCGCCGTTTGACGTCCTCCAGCTCGGTGCGCAGAAACTCCGTCTCGTCCCACGCCTGGCCACGCAGGTGCCGTGCCTCCGCCAGCTCGGCCTCCAGCTCCCCAAGTCGGCTACGCAGGGCCGACGCCACGCGCTCCGTCTGCCAGAGAAACACGAGGATCTCGCTATTGCTTCGTACAACAATAAAACGCCATTCGCCACGGAGTGGCGGTGACACGAAGTGTTGAAGGCTCGCTGGCAGGAGGTCACGGGACAGACCCAGGTGCCATGGGTTGACTGGCTTGCTTCATACAATACCTTCCAACACACACGGAAACACGTAAGCAGTAAAGGCGCAGCTGTGCAACCTCTTGCTCGTGCCAATGCTGGTGAAAGGATCTCCAGGAGAGGGAGCTCTAGAGAGGCTATGTGGCCGATTCATCCACCAAACATCTTAAAAGAGGTGGGTATACCCACGCTTTACCACACCATACGTGTCCTGCAAATCAACTTACTGTGGCATATGAATGTATACTGCTTGGTGGATAAAGGTGCGGGGATTTAAGAAACTAATTCAGTATGACGAGCTGAGCATAGGTTTCACAGCAATAACCAACTCCCTCACAAGCGCAGTGTTAATTAATTCACGTAGAATTTCGTAAATTACTAAATAAAAATGACTTTTTTTTTACATTCCTGCAATCATATTTTCTATCGTTATTGTAACGTACCTATTGCATATATTTAGTTCAACCGGTTTTAATAGTAGTATAAATAGGAGAATTTAGCACTGTAGCTAATTCAGTTTTCCTAACGCACAATCCGCGGCTGTTCCTCGGTTCAATGTGATCACAAAATGATTGCTGAAGAGGCACGAGTGTACGCTGCTGGTTAGATGTGCAGTGTAAACGTGGTGAAGGGGACTCTCTCAGTGCGAATCCCTTTTGAGATTCACAAGAAGCCTTACACACTGCTCACGAACGTGAATTGCGATGTCAAATGGAAATTAAGGCCGCAGCACCTCCAGCCGTTGGGTGTCCAGCTCCTCTTTCAAGGCGTTGATCTCCCTGTAAAGCTGCTCGATAAGCTTGTCCCTGTGAACAGAGAAGATGTGATACATCTGTTAAAAATTGGTAACGAGAGCCTTAGCAATTTTACAAGAATATAAATGATTTTCAGGGCAACTAAATTCACTACCAATGAACCCGAATTAAATACTTCAGTTCAGTGACTTTAATAACAAAGATAATCAACAGCCGTAATTTTTTATTAAGAAAAATACCACCATGAGTTCACTATTATTACAGGATGAGATAAAAAATATATACACACAGAGATTAAATTAGTGTGCCTTGTTTTTGATATAATTTAATGCTGTTTAATGAGATTTAGAGTTTACATCAGTGTGGTGCTAATTTCAAGCTCCAATCACAATTTTATTATCGATGGTTGTGAGCAAGGGATTGACGTATGTAAATTCAAATTATACTCCAGAAGGGCTAGGAAAAATAAATTTGGTAAATCTATAGTTGAGTCTATGGCCATAAGAAAAAAAATAACTTTACAACCAAGAGTGACGTTTGTATCCAAAGGTATTAAACAGTGGTGAATCCAGATGACATATTGTTAAAAAAATGTGATGTTTTTGGAAGTGTCACAATGACGCCATATAACAGAGGCAAAGTCCACTACTACTACCCATTTTTACAATATTGGCAGCCCTTGCACATAAAACAAAACCAAGCATACACATGAATGGCGATATGCAGTATGTTTTGAAACAATTTTTTCAACTGATGGCACAAATTAACTAATTTGTTTGACAGCCCTGCAAAATGAACAGTTGATTTTATTTATTGACATTTTGTGATAACAAAAAAACTACTTTGTATTAAATACCAAACAGTGACTTATGTCCACATTAGCGCAGACTATTTGTGTTTTATCTCTTTTGTCCGTGTGTCATACCCACCGCTCGTCCCGGGAGACACCATTCTGGCTGTTGAAGTTGAAAGGTGTGCTGACTGTGGAACTTCCAAACAAGTCATCAAAACGGTCGTCGAATTGGCTCTAAAACGACAGAAGAAAGATGACACTGTGAATTCTCCTGGATATCCCATCATGATTTTAACAGGGTCCCTTCAGAATTAATATTTTTTTAAATTCCGCATAGTTCTGCCAAATGGTTCTCAACAACTCTCCAAAAATGTTTCACCACATGGGGAGGTTGCGAAATTTGAAAGGGCCCTATAATAATGATTCCCCTGTGCTGCTGTAGATTAGGAAATAACATTGCAACTGATCATGTTTTTTTTTTACTCAGACCAGAACTGAATAAGAAGAATGTGCATTAAATGAGATTAAAAAAAAGAACACTGCTGAACTTATTCTTAGTTTTTTCGGTAAAGTCACGTTGAAGAGAAACAACAAAATAACAAAATATATATAAAACAATAAAAAAATTCTCACGACGTTTCGACCATAACTAATAAATTTATGCAAACCGACACACCTGATGATGACCGTTTGAGTTATGGTCGAAACGTCGTGAGAATTTTTTATTGTTTTATATATATTTTGTTATTTTGTTGTTTCTCTTCAACGTGACTTTACCGAAAAAACTAAGAATATGAATTACTGCAGTCACGAAAGCTTTAAATCAAAATTTACTGCTGAACTTGTTAATGAAAACGTGTGAGATTGGAATTTGTAAAAGTTTAATAGTATACGCTGGATGAAACATGTAAGTATGGTGACTTAGAAAGGACAACAAACTAAAAAGTTGGTGCAGAGAAATTAATCAAAGTGGTAGATGATACGTGATTACTTGTTATGTTCGTACGACGTTTAAGGTGTCTGAAGGGACTGCACAGCACTTTGGCACAAATAGCTTAAAATTTGATGTTTCTAATTGAAAGAGACAGTGCATTGACAATTGCATGTAATATCGATGAAAGAATCACATTTTTGGCCAGAATACAGAATTCGATGTCAACACATCAGGGACGTGCGGTCAGGGAAGGCAGAGCCTCACCTATCATACTCCAAAGAAAATAGCTGTTACGAAAATAAAATAATCAAATGAAATATTCAGATTTTTCCACTGATCTGTGTTATAAATGTCATTTCTGTACGATTCCAATCATTTTTATAGTCAAATTGCCAAATTTGCGGCGTTCCGCTGCAAATACAGGAAGAGACGAGAGGTGAGGCAGCGACATGCTCAGCCTCCCCTCTTATTGCACAACCCCTCAGTAACTGGAAGGAGCGCGGGCAATAAGAGCGTGCCTTTTACTATCTCAGTATGTCACCAATGTAATGTTTGTAGACCCCTTCATTTCATGTCCTCGCCTTCCATACTCCAGGTAACTTATTTCACGTATATGTATAAATATATTTAGGCTCGCTGGTCTCGTCATGAAACTGCAATTAAAAAGCACCAGGGGAGGCAGCAATCATATCTGCCTCACTGAGAGGGACGTGTCTAACACGCCCCCCTCAGTGAGGCCACGCCCCCCTCCGTCAGGCCACGCCCCCCCTCGGTGTGTGAATCTGGCTCTGACACTAGCCAGTGCCTACCCAGCCATTGACCTCACCGCACGTCACTGCAACACATGTATGTAGAATTTACTATTGTCAGTTTCAGAACAAAACATCGGTCTGGTGGCACTTTCTTCTGGCCAAGAAGTATAAGATAAATTTTATTTTTCCTGAAATAACAATCAGATGATAATTTGCTTGAAGCTAAGATTATGAGTTTATTACCATGTTCAGAAATTTCTATATACTTTTCACAACGAATTTTAAAATTCACAATTAGTATTTTGGGTTAGATTGTGTGTGAATAATGCCAATTATATTCACACAATCGAATTAGCATCATCCTCCAAAAATCGAAGTATGATTTAACCAAAAATGGAATTATGTTATACACCAGCACAGAACTTCTACAAAGAAATTATAATAAAAGCAAATACAAGACGACAAAAAAACACACAACTGATCAACCTGCGCTAACACGAACTCCCCCCCTCCAGGGAAAACAGCCAAGGAGATGACCTTGCACTGCACTACAGAATGAACAATAGATAAAATACTCTTTTCAAATACACAAACCAGTGCAATTATTAAGCAATTATACCGCATAAGGGCCCGAATATCTGAGATAATACCGCATGTGCCTCACCACAGGTTTCCTGAAAATAACAGACTGGATCAATCTTGAGTTGAAGCTTTCGTGACCGCAGGAATCCATACTCTTTGGTTCTTTCGGTAAAGTCACGTAGGTATAAAATAAAATAAATCACGTTTTGGGCGCAACACAAGCATCCGTCATCAGGTGGGAAAGCCATGGTCTGCTGCTGCTGAGGCAGACTGTTTTAAAAGGTTTGAAATGGGTGTAGCTCAAGGGTTATAAAGAAGTGGCCGGGGCTAGTGATGTTAATGTGAGAAATTAGCGTGATGTTAATGTGAGAAATTGGCATGTTACTGTAAGATAGAAGAGCGGCCTCCTCGACGAGTGCACGGAAGTGGCTATGTTAATGTGAGGTATTAGCATGATGTTAACGTGAAACGTCGTGATTTATTTTATTTTATACCTACGTGACTTTACCGAAAGAACCAAAGAGACTGGATCAATTCATAATGAGAGCTCAAGGAGCCGAGAATAATTATTAATCAGGTGATGACGTCAGTGTGCACTTTTTTTATCTAATATTCTCTGCGGGGAAACAACATTCAGAGTGGATGAGAAGCATCCTATTTTAAAAATGAATGATCCGCTGTTTCTGTAACTGCCTAGTTTGAACGAATTACCCTGTATGTATGCGGTGTAACCCCACATGTATGAACAGGGAGGTGAGACTCAGCACTGCCATCTTGTGGCTCCAAACAGCTAGAAAGTCTACGGAGCTACCCACCCAAGTACTAACCAGGCTCGAGCTTGATTTACTTCTGAGATATGATGCGATCGGGTATACTGTATATAGAATGAGGGTAGGCTAATCTGGAAGAAATGTAACTAAATGTACTTGTGACCAACATAGCACTTTATAGAGGTTGTGGTATTACCGATGCTTACACTAATTCATGGCGTATTCAGTAAAAGGGCAATTTCATTTTCGTCTGTTCTAAATTTGATAACGCACAATGAACGCCCTGGTATCTGCCATGGTATCTGCCCTTGGATCTGCTGAATCGACAAACACTATCCATTTTAAAACCCTCCACTAGATGGAGACAACCAACAACTCAAGTTACACAATGTTTTCAATGGCCAGCTCACTTACAAAAAGGATCACCATTTATTTATCCAGGGGTAGCACTATTTAGCCAAGCACACAGCCACCACGGGAATGTTCGTGATAACGTTAAAAAAAGCTGAGCAAGACAAACACAAGTGATTACCGCAAGCTCATTAGATTTTAAACATCCTGTTTACGGTATATCTTTGACCGTACACTGAACTCGTACAGTAATGCAAGAAAAAAGAATGCTTTGTTTACAAGTGATGCTCTTGGCAGCTCAACTTGCACGAACTCTTTAACAGCCTGGGTGCAAGGCTTCATACCTTGTCTGGGAGACTAATACAAGCAAGGGAGAGAGGTATTCTGCCAATACACTAGTGGGTGCCCTAGATATCACATTACCAACAAGACACAAAATCAATGTCTGCTGAAATTAGCTACTGCAGAGTTGGCAAGCTCATGTGTGCAAGACAACCGATTGCTATTCTGATGTGGCTGCAGCTATTTGACGGAGACTGCCCGTGCAAGCATGTCCTGTATTACCTCCAAATGTAATTAGCTTCATATATATTATTTTAAATCCCTTCAAATCAATTCACAGTAAAAATGTAATGTTTGGAAATTCAATTTGTGCACATTTTACGAATTACTTGCAAATTACTTGATTGGGGGAAAAAAAAAACATGGAGCGACATCGCCCTCTCCTGTTCAACTATATTTGTGAAACAAGCACCTCAATGACATCCATGTGCGATAAGAATGGCGTGAATCCTAAATGTACGAATCACTATTTGATTTTTGTCATACAAATGTACGTTGAACCCAGAATACAGAGGTGACCATTAGTGACACAAAATGCCCACCACAAACTCCATTATGCTCCGACTTCGCTAAAAGATGCACAACAGACGTGTGGAGCTTCAACTGTGATTGTTGAATAGTGTGCAGTGAGCATCTTCCAAGAATGAGTTGCCACTGCACCAGCTTAGCCATTTACATATAACAAGCTGGAAATTGCCTGCAGAAGTCGGGAATGGTCATCAACATGGCAATACTGTATAACAACCTCTGGGACACACATTAACAAAGTAAGCTGCATTGCATGTGCTATGCACACGTGTTGCTCATTTGACTTTGTTCATGCATTAAAAAATATTAAAAAATAAATTATCTTATATACTTGATGTAACATTCATATATTCCCAACATGCAGTGGCAATGTTAGAGAGAGTTTTGATTGGCCTACACACTTCTGTTGTATTCCACATTTTCCTTCTTGCTCCAGAAACATAACCAATAACTTTCTAGGTATCATACCAGAGTCATCGACATGTGTCTTTCCAAGTAGTCAGACATGGTACTGATTTGTGGGGAGAGCAATGGAAATGCACAGGTTCTGGTACATTTCAGTGACTGGTATTTACGTGCTCCACCTAGTTAAAGATAAACTGTGCCTTGCTACCTGCAGGAAAATTAAGGGCCGAGTGTCTCAAACGCCTGAAAGCTTGAGATCTGATTATGTCCGTCCAGTGCTCGCTGAGCTGCATCGGCTTCCAGTTGCCGAATGAATTCGTTATAAGGTCGTACTTATTACACATAAAGTGCTTGCCACAAATGAACCACAATATCTTGCTGCTTTCGTCAAGGAGCATAAACCATCACACAAACTCCGGTCATTCTCACAAAGGCTTTTGGCTAGCCATCGAACAAAAACGGTCACTGCATCGCGCGCTTTCAGATGCGGCCGTCTGGAACGCTCTTCCTTCCGATATTAGGAAGCCACTGGAGCTGTCTACTTTGAAATCTATATTTTAAACTAATTTCTTTAGAACTGTTTTCTGTATTCAGTTTGTTGTCCTTCCCTCAGACCTCCGGTTAGCACGGTTGGCTACGTACAGTGCGAAAGAAGTTCAACATACATACATACTTACAGAATCCATCCCCTAGGGGTCAATGTAACGCTTTGCATGCCAGTAGCGGAAATAATTTCCTGTCTAGCAATCTTGACTTCTGAGAGGTAAAAATGTGGATTAAAATGCTCACGTTGTACTTCTGGAATGGACCGCGCATGGTCATGAATTTCAAAGTGCCCTGGAAAGGGCACTATATACATCCAAAATGGAATAGAATGTAGTCGGAATTTAATATAAGCGTTTTTTGCAAGCCAACTCACTCAGTTGCCACTGATGATGGGTAATAATGCAGGCACAAGCATACAAAAATAGCTATGTTATACTGAAATAAATATATTTTTTCCCCACAGTTAAAGGAGCAACTCAGATGAGTGTTTTAAGTATAACAAACCAAAATAAATAAATATTTCTTTTAATACATTTTACATTAGAATTCCAAATTATAGTGGCCAAAGCACCCCAATAAAAATGCGTTCCCTACGCATTATTTATAACATGTAAGAGAGTGAAAGGTAAAAAGATGTAACAAGGATTTTATATTTCCTCATCATCATGAGACAGTCTGTTCCCAAGGACGATGACCCCTCCTGCATCTGTAGTCGGTTGTTACATTTGTTTCCTGTTTAGTTCCCTTGTGACTAGCAATACCAGCGTTTGAACGACACACACCCTTCCACAGAGCTCACATCACACAGTGGGCTGAGGCTAAATCCTGAGATCCAGCTTCACCGGGCGACATTGTAACCCACCGCTTCGAACCCTCTTCACCTGACTTGTTATTTCTCCGTGCCTTTATATTTTGTAAAGCCTGTCTGGGTAAATCAAAACAATGATGCACATAAACCAGGGTTGGTTGGATCCTTGCCAACGCTGTGAAGTCGTCAACAATGACCTGAAATGCCCCATAGCCACACTCAAGTATATATTTTGTTGCTTCGTTTTTTAGGATTTGTATTTTATATGTGACGTAAAATCTAATCTGCCCCCACAGAACACAAACTGCATTTTTGAACCACGGTAACATTTTATTGTAAATACAACTCATTTCATTGATTGTCTTAATTTATATGTTCCATGTTAAATTACCTGTGTATATTAAAATAATTGTAATGTGCCTTTTTTTAAACCTGTTATGTTCATTACATATCGAATGTATCCTTTTTATAGATTAACTTTCAGAAAATTAGTTTCATGGCAGATAACATTCACCTACAATTTTTGCTGAGGGCATCATTCTTCAGAGGGCATCTATCATATTCTGGTGCCAGTTAATTATTTTAAAACTTCTTAGAACTCACAGTAAAAAAGTATGAGTTGACAATATCGATCAAAATATTAACCCAGGGGCATACCGCTTAGCACTGTGCATATACAGCGAAACAAAAAAACTCAATAAAAGGGGCCTTCTGGAATGTTGCATCAGACCATGTGTGTGTGAGACTACCGCTTGTATGGCAGGCAAGGCTGCATTTGCTGGGTCACGTAGCCTACATGCCCAGTCACCGCATGCCTAAACAGCTTTTGTTCGGCCGGATACAGGGGGCTAAACGGGCGCGGCATGGGCTAGAAAAGAGATGGAGTGATGTGGTACAGGAGGATGTGGAGCCAAGTGGACGTGCCGATGACTGATACCAACGGTGTCAAGATCAGCCTCTGTGGAGGAGGCTTGTGAAGGATGCTACCGGGCAGTTAGAGGCAGTCGCCCTCCAACAACAACGGAGGGCGGAGGAGCGACGCTCACAACAACGAGTGGAGCGCGGGGTGGCTAAAGCACAGCAAGTTGGCACAGTAGGGGGCACAGGTGGTGCATCAGCTAGTCATCTCAGTCAGTCGACCCGTGGCACCTGGGTCTGCCCCGTGACCTCCTGCCAGCGGGCGTTCAACACTTCAAGTGGCCTCAACATGCACATAGCCTGGCACAAGCGTCGTGGTGATATCACCGCCACTTAGAGGCGAAAGGCAGTTGTTGTTGTATGGCAGTATATACACTGTATGTATATCAAACACTTGCAAACTATGAGCCAAATGTTGATTACGCTTTCAGAAATAGCACCTTAAATGTTCATCAGGCAGCATTAGAATGAAATTAAGACCATAATCCAAGTAGTGGAGTGGTTAGCTCTATGAACCTGGAGACCTGAGTTGGATTTTCAGCCATGGCTATTATATCAGTGGTTAGTGATATCCAAAACGGGTGTTACCCTGTCACCCCTTCTCCCTCACCAACCCACACCACACAGACCAACATGGTGCAGTACGGTCAAACAGCCCCATGAACGACCCGGTGTGGGGAGGCCTTCATCCAGCAGTAGATTGCAAAACAGTACAATATGGTATATGCAGCATCTAAATGTGAATGCCTCTCAAGATGCTGCACAGAAACAAATAACAAAATTATTTAATATATGGTTGCCTTGTTAATTTACTTATATTTTTATTTTATGTATTATTATGGAGGTGTAAATGTCCGATACAAAAAGTCGCATTAAAGGCCTAAAATCTTCATTTGTTTTGCATGCTCATGGGAATTGAAAACATGCTTTGTATTAATATCATAAGCACTTATTCTGAAGCAGAACACGATGAATACATTGCACAAATTATTTTCCTAAGGACAAAAGAGTAACTGGAGAAATCTGCTTCAAACTTAACTCATTAATGTAAACCCAACTCAAAATTCATACAAATGGGTGAGCAACCTACTTGCCCTGCTGTGATCTACTAGCAACCTTGTAGTCCTGTAAATTGGGAGTGTCAAACACACGTGAATGTTTGCACAATCCACCAACCTCACCTTCAAAGCAATAAATTAGAGGTACGTACCACTGCTCCTGGTAATTATATTGAACTAGTTTATTTGCCCGTCCTTGGACGGAAGCTGTAATATTAACGAAAAAATTGAGCACAGTATAATTGTATCTTGTGTAAATTTAATGGCAGTGAATCTTTCACAAATGTATGTCATCAAACATTTCACTGCATTTCACTATAGCACTGTATTAATGGCAGCAGGGGCGGAGCCAGGATTTCAGGCCGGGGTGACATTCAACAAATTTTAATTTCAAGAATGATTAGAGAGTCAGGCTGTTGAACTAGACGCCATCGGTTGGCGACACACTCTGAAAATGCAGTTGCACTGAGTACGCCAGACCGAGTGTCGTACACTTATACGCAGAATGTCACCCCCATCACCCGCCCCCCCTGGCTCCGCCCCTGAATGGCAGTGAATCTGGCACAAAACGAAGTCATAAAACACCTCACTTCATGTCACTGTAGCACTGTATAAAACTCACCTTCAATTTGTTATTCTATTCTGCTTTCGGTAGCTGGGGTTGATATAAATTAGAATTTGATACAATATCTAGAAAATCACCGAGAAATGTCTATTTTACCATAATGTAGAAGCATAAATTAGACTTACCTTTTGTCTCAAGTGCTGAAGAAATAAATAAAGACACCAAATCCACTTTGTTTCTGCGTATATTTATTTACTAGATTAACTTTCAATAAAGAAACGTCAAACTTAAAGCGAATTTGCGATAAAAACATATTTCCGCTCGACCTTCTTCTGCGTGAGTGTAATAATCCACCCGCTCATGAATATTAATGACGGGGGGGGGTGCTGCATGTGGAGTGACGTCACGCGCGTTACACACAAACAGACATTCTTGGCTCATTATAGTAGTAACTAGCTTTTTGCCCGTCCATTGATGGGTGTATATTGCAGTAAATCTCAAATATTCAATAGAAAAATTGTTCAGCTCATGATAATAAAGGAGGGGTTGCCCCATGTGGAGTGACGTCACCCGCTAATGGTTATTGGGGAGGGGTGCGACATGTGGAGTGACGTCACCCCCTCATGGTTATTGTGGAGGGGTGTGGTATGTGGAGTGACATCACCCGCTCATGATTATTAATGAGGGGAGGGGTGCGGCATGTGGAGTGCACGACCTTCTTGTGCGTTTGTGTAAATTTCCACCCACTCATGAATATTAATGAGGGGGGGCCTCATGTGGAGTGACGTCACGCAGGGGGTGGGCCTCATGTGGAGTGACGTCACGCACGGAGCGGACAGACATTTCTGAGTGATTACAGTAGGTAATAATCAACCTCCCTATGGGCAAAATTAGTCTGTCAATGGAAATACATTTGCCACCAATTGTATTTATTGAATTACCAAAACAGCCAAATATTTTACAATTTTTCTTAGAATATGGATAATCTCATAAAAAAAACGCGTAAAAAATTCCGCCAAAAACACACATCACTAGGTGAATGTTTTCAAGTTGCTTCGATGCGAGGCGGGCGGACGTACATACCTGTGTTGAGGTGGAGTCCGTGTCCACCAGATCGTCCGTCTCCAGCACAGCCTCGCTGTCCGGAGACGCCGACTCCTCGGGGATCACCACCACTGGGCTCACGTGCTCGGACAGCGCCGACGCACGCAGGAAATTGGGGGGGATCTGCAAAACGTGGCCCAGAGCCCGGCAACATTTTTTCTTTTTTTACGCTTCGCCACAAACGGGACACGGTGCACTTGAGTGTTACCGTGCGAGAAAAAATGCCAGCCGATGTGATACAGGTAAAGCAACGTCAAATACATGGGATATTTTGCGATGCTGAAAAGTCACCAATGGGCAGCACAAGTAGAACACAAATTCAGTCCCCTGTGAAGAGATTGGAAGACTTTATAAAACATGTCAAGCTTGGCCATCATCTCTTACCTCTGGCAACTGAGGGATTTGAATGAGCCTCTTGAAGTACTGCAGGTTGCTGGAGCGATGCAAGTATTCCTTCAACCTGCACAGAATAAACAGAATTTAGACAACAAATATTGAAATTAGAAATCCAGCGTGTAATGCACTCCATGAACACCACCAACAACAACAATATCAAATTTTTTATCCACCACGGTCATGGTGGAGAATGTCTCAAAACATATCCTTGCGTCGATCATAGTTTTTAAAGTATTGTTCATTACGTGATACTTGTAAGTCACGTAAAATGCACAGAAAGATAGTTTCGCTTCTGGCATTCAAGGGTGGCAAAAGTTAACCTCATATTGAGGTCTCATATGTGAGAACATGATTATTCATGTGAGAGCAGTCTAATGTAAGAGCAGAGAAGGCTGCAGTAAATTGGGTGTTCGTGTTCTGTTGATTTGATAATTATATTATTAAATTCTGCTCACACCTAAGCGTTGCATCATCGCATCACAGATTATTATTATTATAATTGTTATGGCCATCATGTTCGCAACATTAGCACCACTGTTGTAAAACAATATATTTTGAAGGCCGAAGAAGTTGAGATCTTTTTTCAATATGTGAGCAAACAAATGCCTGAAATAATAACCATTAAGTCTCCACATTCTGCCCATAATGATCATGATTATCATGAGCTGTTGGATATTCATAGTTGATCACAACCACATACATGTGCAGTGGGTCCAACTGAGTCGCAGACGTTCTTCTTCAGAGGCAACACATTTATTACACAACACGTATATACAAAAGGGGTAGCTGCCCCTTTACCAGATACAGCCTAGGGTGGTGACCACCCAGCTAACTGCACTACCATACAGGAGTTATGGCTACGACGGACCGGCCCTGTACTCGGGTCCTGGGCCACGTGTTGTTGCCTTTTCAGATGTACAACGCGGAGCTTCCAGCTTGCAGAACGAAGCAACCCCGGTCCCTCCCAGGAACCCACCTTATATCCTCCTGGGTCGGGGCCGGCTCCGCCCTTGGCCCCGCCCACCTTCGAGAGCGTTCCAGCTCTCTCTCGATCCCTCTCGAGAGCTCTCCCCGGACACGTGAGCACCCCCTAGCCTCCCCACCTGGGGGCCTCCCTATGGACACTCCGGATCACGTTCCTACGGGGTCAACCAGAGTGCCATGGCCCGGGGCAACCCTGCCCCTGGGCTGACTCTCCCGCTCCCTCTAGTGGGAGCTCGCACTGCACACTATGCTTGGTGCCCTCGCTATCCCAGCGCTCACCAAGCCCCGCTAGGGCTGGTACTACACCCACCTACGGGGCGTACGCGATGACAGTGCATCGCACGCCATGCTCTGCTAGAGCCGGCATCACTCTGTAACACACACGACGCTGTCCGCGATGTAAGTACATCGCACGCCATGGCCCTCTAGCGCCGGCACCATACAGTGACATCACCAATGTCACGACACATGCATTCATGGATTTTATTGCGGATGAACAGTTCGACCAAGAAAAACATTTTAAAATGGTGCTCTTCTGATTAATGGATTGACTTACTTCTTAAACTGCTCCAGAAATCGGTCCCTGTGACCTTGCAGTGTATCAGCAGGAAGACCTGAGCACAGATGACGAATGTTATTCTGTGGAATGTACAGTGATGCTCATGGCACTGAGGCACAATATCTGTAATATGGTTTTCATGTCACCAATGTATAACCTTCATATTGTACCATTCAGGTGAATAGCTATTCATGCTCCATTACAGCTTCCTTCACTTGAAGTTTGATTTTACTATGAAATATTTACACACCATATGTAAGAAGTACTTTGCTTACAGTGCTCACCTTTATCTCGTTTGCAACGAGTTGCTGCCCAATTGGCGTCATTAGGAAGCAACGAATCTTTGTTATTTCCAATCAACCGTCCTTTACTTTGTCGATTCATGTACCGTACCTAACTATATGTTTTATATTTTTAGCACCATATCTGTAACATTTTACAAATGCAAGATTTATCTACAGACTTCATGTGCTGGTCCTCAAATTTTAGTAAAACTAGAACACTATTAAAACTATTTTTTTATTTTATCAGGCAAGGCCCACTGAGATATATCGCTCTTTTTCAGAAGCAACCTGGAACATATACCAACCAAATAACTCTAAACGCACGATTCTAAATATGGAGAGAGACATGCAAACTTCAACTATACAGCAGGCGTCAGGGTCGGGATTGAACCCACGACCGCCTGTATACCAGGCGAGGTAGTTAACATCTCGCCACTGTGGCACCAAATGCGCTTAAGCCGAGTTGTGGAGGGTAACATTTATCTTTTTTAAGGACTATCCCAAAATGTCGTTTGTAATACACAAAACAGAATTGCAAATGTGTATAAAGCACCCAGAAGTACATCCTGTTCTAAAGGAGGCTTTCAAAAACCACCACACAATGGTGCAGCAAACAAGCGTGGAGATGAATTCACAACACAGCTCAGCGCTACGCCACTTGCACAGATGCAGATTTCTTTCGCCTCAAAATTTGCAGCACTAAACCTCCAGTGAAAATGTTCCGTTGTGAGGGCTGTAATAACCCTGCAGGACAGTCCAACAAACCCATGTACATACAAGCCCATATGAATCCAAAAACCAGGGTCTGGGTGCACACTATTTTGTAGGACTTAACATAGGTCTCCCACATATGTATTTTTGAGCAAAACAAATAGAGCTTGCAAGCAGTCGATTGGATCTGTACTACACAAGACATTCTTGTAAGATATGACAATTCTACCGTGGGAATTTTTTTTTTACGTTAATGTGGCTGACATCCTTGAAAATAAACCCAACCAAATATACACCCTGTAAAATACAAACTGTATGCTGCAAAATTAGAATAAGCACGCCTCTTATCCACAGCACTTGTGGCACCAACTAGTGGGAGATACGTATCAGTTTATATTAAAAAGTTCTACGGTATTGTAAAACAAACAATTAAGTCCTTTGAAATTGGAAGGGGCAGAAGGCAGGAGGGAGGATCGGAAGAACATTCCACAAAGAACACACATCTGAATTTCAATCCTTACATGGAGTTGCTGTGAAATTCAGAATTGAGAGGAAGGGGTGGGGGAAGCTTTTTTTTCCCAGCTCTCTTTTACTCACATGAATGCAGCTTGAAAAGCAGCTTGACGATGTAGTCGTACAGGTGGCTGCAGTCCAGAACGACGGGGATGAGCGGTGCCAGTCGGCACTGTCCCGCCGTGGTCATGGACACAGGCCGTGACATGTCCATTGAGCTGAATACTGCCAATGGGAAGCGGCAAGGGTCGGGAGAAGGGGACCGGAGGCAATGTCCAGCCGTTGATTATTCAAGCACTTTCAATGTGCTCTGGGCAGCGTGTTCTGGCATTCTGGCACTGATGAAAGGGTGGCAGATAATGTGTTGAATCATAGATTTATTTTTACTGTTTACATTTTTGGTGACTTTCCAAAAACGAAACTGTTTTTATTTCACTCAACTAAACGATTTTTATTTGACTAGGTAATGCCCACTGAGTTATGCAGTAAACCCTCGCGATTTGCAAGTTTTGCATATTCGCGAGTTACTAAATGTAGCATATTCCCTATTCGCGACCCATTGGACTCAAGTATTCCGAGTGGACATGTCAGACCACTCACACCAGGGTGGTGCGCACAGAATGTTACATTTGAAACTGTCTGTGAAGATTGATTTTCTAGGTGTGACTGATTGCAATGTGGTTTGGTGTCCATTGTATATATATA
The DNA here is from genome assembly GCF_048934315.1 of Petromyzon marinus. Lineage (NCBI taxonomy): Eukaryota > Metazoa > Chordata > Hyperoartia > Petromyzontiformes > Petromyzontidae > Petromyzon > Petromyzon marinus. Next base: position 12,575,761 of record NC_133671.1, read on the forward strand.
TACACACTGTCCAATCGGAAGAACTGTTGCTCCATGGAAGCTTACCTGGTTTTCAATTATGCCTGTCTGGTGGAGACAACCAGACGGGAATCACATCTCATCTAAGCAAGCTAGTAAGAAATTAATTGGTTCCTCTATTTATGAAACAATAAAACTAAACTATTTTTTAATTTTACCAGGTAAAGCCCAATGAGCTATATAGCTCTTTTTCAGAAGCGACCGGGGCGCAAACGATTGCTCAACGAAGTGTATTATTACGTGGAAATGTATAGCAGCGAAATACTCTAAACACATGTTTCTAAATGTGGAGGGAAAAAAACGCAGGACCCGGAGAAAAAACAATGCGACCACGGGGAGAACATGCAAACTCAAAATATAGAGGCATCAGAGTTGGGATCGAACCCACGACGTATACCAGGCGAGGTAGTTAACATCTCGCAACCGTGGCACCCCTCAGCTTGGTGGACATGACGAAGGGACCTTTGCTTTGTTTAAACAATATTTTACTGGCATAACTCCCAAACAGAGGCAAACAAAAACCGAGGCTGTTTTGTATGTTTTACACACATTGTGCAAGTTGTCCTATGTTTATTACATGATTGGAATCTTAAAACAGTCTGGACATCTGCACTGGATTTATTATTATTGTCAAACAATAACAAGAAGCATTGAGTGAATATATCAAGAAAAAAGTTAGAAGAATATTTGGGGGGGGGGGGAAATTATGTTCAACCTGAGCTTCTCTCACATTATTTTCGAGTGTGCCTACGTGAAGGCATAATAATGCATCGATTAATCCATTTGTAAGGGATGCCGAGAGGCAAACTCTATTTGGAAATAAATAAACATACAGTCACCGGGTTTAAAGGCTCTTGAGTTAGAATTTCACGTCCAACTCTCATGGGCGAGGAGCCATCACAGGAGAAGCCAACGTAGGGCACGCGCAATCAGATTTGAAGGTGAACAACATTCAAATCGAATTGCTCGTCAGGGAAAACCAGCTGGAAATAGGGAGCTAAGTTGGGAGACTCTTAGGAGAAATTAATGAGATTTGTGGCGTCATGGAAAGTTCCAGAAAGGCTGGGGAAGGGTATAAAAGGTGGGATAGAAGGGGGTTCGTGCCACCTGAACGGAGTAATTGCCTGACGTGTGACGTGCTGTATGGAACATGTAATAAAGAACTTCAAGACTATCCCAGCTGCAACTCCTTAACACAGTTTTGGAAATTCTTAAGGTCAAGGCACACGCATCATCAAATGTGCGTAAAAAAAAAATCAATGGTTATTTTTTCATCGCATACCGTACATTGAATGTAACAGTCTCCTATCAGGGTCATGCCAGCAAACCACCAGTGGCAAGAGTAGCAGCTACATTCACAGCAATGTTTAAACATAAAAAATGTGTGACTCACCAGTCTGCATAATATATAACCACATATAATGACCATACAATATTGTATGCCCATTATATACACATGGTAATATATTGCGTACAATAATGTATGGTCATTAAATCTGGTTATATGTTATGAAATAATTTTCATTACATCCAACGACAGCTCTTCAATATAACCAGAGCTGGTTCATTATTATTTAACTGCTTTTATCATCATCATGCAGTACTGAATGAAATAAATGCAGAATTTCGGATGTAGTAAGATATTAAAATAATTCTGCATAGTAATAATTGAAGACGCCTTAGCAGTGACTTGCTATAAATTATGAAAGTGCAGTGCAGGATTAACATTTAGCACTACTTAACGATCAATAAGGTTCGTGTCATGCCACAAAAAAACAATGAACTGCCTGACACACCACAGGATACATCATCATGCCATATGCAAGGGGGATTCTCTAAATAATTAAAAATGAGAAGACTAAATTACAGCCATTTGTCAGTACACTATCGGATGAAGGCCTCCCTATATTCCCTGTCGGGCATGGGAGTTTGTCCATACTTCACCACGCTGGTCACCATATGTTGGTGAAGTGGGGGGGCCCAAAACAAGTTCAGATATTACTCGTCACTGATATTAACCCTGACTGGATATCAAACTCAGGTCACTGGGTTCAATAAGGCATTGCACCGACCACTGCACCACCACTCCCTCAACATTCTAAGAAATATATTTAAAAATTAGTTTAGAACACTGCTAACACTCTCTGCAATTCAACATACAAACAACATTGAATACTTGGTGTCCGAAGTGCATTTGCAGGCATATGGGGAGCTTTAGATAAGAAAGCCTGCTGCTGATGGGAAATTATGTCACGAATACAAACACCACATATAATTTTCAATGAGAGCAAAGTATTTTAAAAGCTAGCTTATAGCTCACGCATTATAAAAATAAGATCACCTGGTGGCCCTAAATACTTTAAGTTTTTATATGTATGGTGAGGCATCAAATGCTCTTTTAATGCCAACTGTCCAATTAATCCATTACAAAATAAATTGCCATTCTTTTCTCATGACAAAAAAACTAATTGTCAATTCATTCGATAGCTTATTGAAACATCAAACGCTTTTTTTTTCATCAAAATTCCATGAATGTGAGCAAAGCAGACGTAATATATCCTCCTTCTCTATGCACTCCCCTAGTGTCCTCACACCTACTTTGTGCAAGAGAGGCTCAACGGCATTAACCTTGCAGTTGAGGGCATGAGAAGCACGTACAATTCTCACCATAGTGACGGGTGACTAGGAGTTGGCCTCATCACTCTTCAAACCAGACTTAAGTTTTGCTATTTCCTCTTCTACACGCCTCTGGCCAATGGCAGGTTCCTGGCTAAAAACTCCCTCCCATCCTGTCTGATCTCGAGCTTTCTTCTGCAATTTACCGTGCGATCTCCTTTCCTTTCTGTATACATCCCTCAAGCGGCATCTTTCCTCGTTTGCCTCTTGACCTCTTTCCCAACATCTTGCCTTTCAGAACTTACTTCAATAATCTGTCACCTCTGAGAAAATGCCCCCAATCCACATTTTTGCTTTTTCAGCATTGTTCTAATTAGACTTCTCATCGCCTGAACCCGATGGAGAACGTCCTCAATACTTCTACTTCCATCCAAATTATTAATTTTTACATTGAAGATCTGCAGATCCGTGCCTTTCACTGTCTGCTGCAAACTGATTGGAGCTTTTCTGGGACAGCTGACCCAAATAAACATATTTTCATTAAAAAAAATTATACCAAAAATGAAAACACCAAAGCCCTACCAATGCTCTGTCTGTTACATTTCCTTTATAAGTGAAAGGGAGTCCACATGATTAATCCTGGTAAAGGAACTTCATTATTATTCCAGCAACACAAAACGCCCACTCGTAGGACGCTTCACCGGCCAAAAGCCCCGTTTCTCTCTCCAAGCATGCCTTTTATTCTCTCTCCCCCGTTCCTTCCAGAACCTTCCAGAATATTCCCTCTCTGCCCCTCCTCCCTCTCTTCTCCAACAAGCACCTTCGCTCTTCCTTCTCCACCACTGACCGTTTGTTACCCCGTCATCCTGCGTTCCCGCCTTTTACCCAAATTGAACCTCCCGGACAATCCAATGCGCCGCGTCCTAGCAACTGTGCATTTATTAATCTATTAATTACCACAAGGTGTCCTTACATGATCCTTACATTTATACATACTGTATAGCCAAAACAAAAGAGGACAATCTACCATTGGTACTAGCCATTTTCAATATCACATAAGGAAAAAGCCTCACATTAAAATTTCCCAAAGTTGTTGATCCACACCAGTTCATGCTCAATTAACTATGAATGGAGATCCAACGCTTCTGTACATTGCAATATGGGACATGATAAAATAATGGGGCCATATCTAACTGTATCTGGGCTCACTATATGAAATGCATCACAATGACCACAAGGTCACTCAAATGTGCGAATGAGCAATCCAGACTGTGTCAAGTCCTTACCAGCATTGAAGAGGATGAGTTCACATTCCAAGTAATCAAACATTTCCACTGTCAGCTGGAAACTGGAAAAATCACAAAAAAGGTATTTTTTAAGTCAAAGCAAACATTGACATTGAAACGTATAATTATAATTTAAATTGATAAAAAGTTCAAACACATTGGATTTTAAATCACGGAAGAGTGTTTTAATGCGAACGGGTTTAATTAGGTTCCTACATTAATAGAAAAAAAAATTCAACGGTATGGTCTCTGGCAAATATCAATAAGTACCAATTTTCTAATTCTCACGGTGAGGGATTTGGGGGAGTGGTTGGGGGTGGGGGTGGGTCACACCTATTGCCTCCTGTTTGGATATGCCACTAAATTAGAAATATCTAACTTTTTGGATTTTACCAGGTAAGGCCCACTGAGCTCTATAGCTCTTTTTCAGAAGCGACCTGACCACAAATGGCAGCTCAACAAAGCAGCTCATCACGTGGAAATTTATTGCAGTCAAATACTCTAAACACTTGTTTCTAAATGTGGAGAGGAAAAAGCAGAGGACCCTGAGAAAAATCCACACTACTATGGGGAGAACATGTAAACTCCAAATATTTAGGCATCAGAGTTGGGATCAAACCCACAAACTCCTGCATAGCTGAAGAGATAGTAAACATCTCGCCACCGCGGGGGCCACTGATTGCCCGTGAAGGCAGAAGGCACATTCACACTGTTCCAGTTTAGCTGTAGCACATGCTTTAACTGGAAAACAGAATCAGCACATCCTAATATTGGTTCTGAAAGATTACCTGATATGCATAACTTGTACGAGCATTAAAGAGGTTCTTATTAAACACCACTTTATATATACAGTGAGGGAAAAAAAGTATTTGATCCCCTGCTGATTTTGTACGTTTGCCCACTGACAAAAAAATGATCAGTCTATAATTTTAATGGTAGGTTTATTTGAACAGTGAGAGACAGGATAACAACAAAAATCCAGAAAAACGCATGTAAAAAAATGTTATAAATTGATTGGCATTTTAATGAGGGAAATAAGTATTTGACCCCCTCTCAATCAGAAAGATTTCTGGCTCCCAGGTGTCTTTTATACAGGTAATGAGCTGCGATTAGGAGCATACTCTTAAAGGGAGTGCTCCTAATCTCAGCTTGTTACCTGTATAAAAGACACCTGTCCACAGAAGCAATCAATCAATCAGATTCCAAACTCTCCACCATGGCCAAGACCAAAGAGCTCTCCAAGGATGTCAGGGACAAGATTGTAGACCTACACAAGGCTAGAATGGGCTACAAGACCATTGCCAAGCAGCTTGGTGGGAAGGTGACAACAGTTGATGCGATCATTCGCAAATGGAAGAAACACAAAAGAACTGTCAATCTCCCTCGGCCTGGGGCTCCATGCAAGATCTCACCTCGTGGAGTTGCAATGATCATGAGAATGGTGAGGAATCAGCCCAGAACTACACAGGAGGATATTGTCAATCATCTCAAGGCAGCTGGGACCATAGTCACCAAGAAAACAATTGGTAACACACTACGCCGTGAAGGACTGAAATCCTGCAGCGCCCGCAAGGTCCCCCTGCTCAAGAAAGCACATATACATGCCCGTTTGAAGTTTGCCAATGAACATCTGAATGATTCAGAGGACAACTGGGTGAAAGTGTTGTGGTCAGATGAGACCAAAATGGAGCTCTTTGGCATCAACTCAACTCGCCGTGTTTGGAGGAGGAGGAATGCTGCCTATGATCTAAGAACACCATCCCCACCGTCAAACATGGAGGTGGAAATATTATGCTTTGGGGGTGTTTTTCTGCTAAGGGGACAGGACAACTTCACCGCATCAAAGGGACGATAGACGGGATCATGTACCGTCAAATCTTGGGTGAGAATCTCCTTCCCTCGGCCAGGGCATTGACAATGGGTCGTGGATGGGTATTCCAGCATGACAATGACCCAAAACACACGGCCAAGGCAACAAAGGAGTGGCTCAAGAAGAAGCACATTAAGGTCCTGGAGTGGCCTAGCCAGTCTCCAGACCTTAATCCCATAGAAAATCTGTGGAGGGAGCTGAAGGTTTGAGTTGCCAAATGTCAGCCTCGAAACCTTAATGACTTGGAGAAGATCTGCAAAGAGGAGTGGGACAAAATCCCTCCTGAGATGTGTGCAAACCTGGTGGCCAATTACAAGAAACGTCTGACCTCTGTGATTGCCAACAAGGGTTTTATCACCAAGTACTAAGTCATGTTTTGCAGAGGGGTCAAATACTCATTCCCCTCATTAAAATGCAAATCTACTTATAACATTTTTGACATGCGTTTTTCTGCATTTTTTTGTTGTTATTCTGTCTCTCACTGTTCAAAATAAACCTACCATTAAAATTATAGACTGATCATGTCTTTGTCAGTGGGCAAACGTACAAAATCAGCAGGGGATCAAATACTTTTTTCCCTCACTGTATATACAATAGCAGTCCACAGCACATATTGACAACCAAGACCACAAGACCCAAGAGAAGCTGTGGCCCCCTCTCAACCCGCCACCTCCTCCCATCAGAAATAAAACGCAAGCAGAGCCACTCGGGCGCTGGAGACAAATGCTCACAAGTTATTAACGTCGTTCTCCCCCGTTGCCTCCAGCTGAGCGTCCGTCATCATGAGGTTCCCGGGGAAGGCTGGGTTCTGTACAGTAAGAGGCCAGAGAACAGCGAGTAAACCAGCGCAACTGACCTCCAACTAGAGCAACTGACCTCCACAAAATTCACACGTAAGAAGGATGACTAGTATACTTAGCACAATGCTGTGTGTGTGTGTGTGCGTCTGCGCTATGAACCCAGCGACCAGACTTCGATTCCCGCTCAGGGCCACCAGTGGCGATTATCTGAATCGGTTCTGGGCCTCCCCCAGGTCGAGTCAGCCTCAAATATGTACCTGGTGCGATGTGTAAAAATGGCCACTGGGGATAAAGGTGACCGGGCGTGGTGCTGGCGACCTACCCCCTGCATGTGATGTTCCGGCCTTCATAGGTGACCGCTAACGACACTTGCCTCAACAGTATGTTGAGGTTATAGAAGATCTTTGTCTTTGGCTGCTCATGTTCACAATTAAACAGCCATAATTGGCAATAATTTTCAATTACATTTCGCAAAACTTAACACCAGCATGTTTCCACTTCATTGAGAATGTTTGTAATATGACGAGTTAAAAGAATAAGAAAGCACCATCTAACTGTGACTGAGAATATTTTTTTAGCAATTCGTTTGGAAATAATGTATTATTAATCACCGTCTGTAAACAGAGCATCGCCAATCGGCTTGTTTACAAGGCAGCCTTCCATTATTTATGGGAATTTGAGATTGCCGGTGGGTTACTAGTTTTTCTAAGCTCTCATTTTAAAATTTCAAATAAATCCGCCTTTGCAAATTAAATCAGTTGAGCCATATATTACACGGAAACATTGCTGTCATATTTCCATGTAACACACTGCATTTTTTATGAAAAAAATCTAATCCAAACATATTCAGGATGTAAATACACCAATATATGTTGAACTGCAATCTGTATTTCCAAAGCAAATAAGCACCATTCTATAAGACTTACAACCAGTCAAAAACAAAAACGTTCACGGCAACCAGATTTCTATACATATTTGGTTATAACTAGGTGTAACAATGCATGTTCCTCGATTATCAATTCTTAAGCATATGAAGGAATCAATATTGTTCCATTCATATGTTTTATGTCATCGCTTCAAATGACCATGCCAGACACTAATGGCTCATACATTCATCAGTGTTAAATATATAATAATTCCAGAATCGAGACAATTGATAGAATCAATCAGTGGAGGGACATTGCTAGATGTCACAAAATACTCCAATAAAATAGGTTAATTTCATATGACTTAGGAATAGGTTTTACCCTTTTAACTGGCACAAAAACTGACACCTTTATTCAAGGCATCATGTTTGCAATAACCACAACACAAGCAGTCAAAATGCAAACAAAAAAGACAACTCTGATAATAATATGCACTGTTTGTGTTGTGGTTATTGCAAACATGATGCCTTGAATAAAGGTGTCAGTTTTTGTGCCAGTTAAAAGGGTAAAACCTATTCCTATATCTTGTTTCTGGCAAAGGAGGTTTCATATGACTTATAACCTGTTTTCCAAACTTCCATTTCTAAACTACTTTGGCTGTGACAAAAACATATTACTTGCTGTGTTAACCGTATTTGGTTTGAAGGTATTGGAAATGTCTTAATACGAGCAAGTATTGGTCATTTGCTGCTCCTGTGGCATGCAATAGTTTCCTTTAAAAGTGACACAAGCTAAATATATTCTATCTATATAAAAATGTGAGACAGGCTGCAAGACTAATGTGCTAACACAACTCATTTCAAATACACACCTTTATATGGAAATCCATCTTGGTAATGAGCAGCTTCACGTACATGCTCACCATCCGGCCATATCCTTCATTCAAATGTCCCTGCAGCACATAAAAGTGCAATTCTCCAAGCATTGTTTTCAATACATTCCCATCATCGTGCAAAGTCTGCCGCTCAGTTGGTTCAGTCACTGTAAAAAGCAGTGGTGTGTACTTTAGCTGATAGATGTATTTCATTTATATCTAAATTAAAACAGCTATTAAGAAGTGTTTTTATTAGGGGAAAAAATGCTTGGAATATTCACACAAAAAATACCACCATGATGGATGCAGTCTGTTAAACTTAAGAAAAATTTGTAAGTTTTAATGAACTATTGGAATTCAAATTTTCATTTATTTTACCTATGAGCAAAATTAAATCAACACTCCATTGAATCATTAAACAAACTTTCAGTCGTTCTATTTCCGCCCACACACTGCAACATTTGTCATGAAGATACTCTACACTTTAAACCCAGGGAGGGATTTTATGATCACCCTGTATTGTGTTCAGTTATAAATGTACAGTAAACAAAGCATATCCAATTCAGCTAGAAGGTATTCCTCACCAGGGTCACATTGGTCTGTTCATGAGTAATAAGCTCAAGCTTGTGGAAGAAGGGCACTTTACAGCATGGCATGCTAAATTGTGAAATATGTTTTTAACTTAACATACTTGAAACACATGCTTCCCGTGCATGAGACATGTTTGATGAGCATGCACATAACAAACTACTCTTAATGGCTTTTCATTTGTTTCAAACAATACAATTGCAACAGTGTCACACTGCGGGTCACAATTGAAATGTATAGCATGTGCATAGTAAACAGATACACCGCACACATCTATAGCTTGAGTGTACACACATGCTTCCTTCCATGTGGGGGTAACAATGTTTTCCGGTCACAATCCTACACCCCCCAACCTCCCCAGCTCTGTATTTATACGTTTCCCATTAAACTCTGCAACTCCCACATGTAATTGCGCGGACTTGTAAAAACCGCCGCGCAGAGTGGGGTCTTAATGGCTTTCAGCTGCGCGACGTCAGCGCCCGCACAAGGGCCACGCGTCTCCATGACCGACGGGGGCCCTCGGCCACAGGCCCCGCGAGGGGGCAGTGACGCATGCACGCAGCCGGCTCGGTGGGGGGGGTGGGTGTGGCACGCGAGCTGGCACACAGTGAGTGCGCTGTTCCGCCCGGCCCGGATGATCACGTGAAAAAGGGCAAGTCACAGAGACGCCCCAGTGACTTCACACTCGTCTCACAACGGCCCTTGTTAGACAGCAACCACAGACATGTAAACGCAGACACTGCCAACCCCAATAATGATCGCTCAAGACTCTGAATAAACCCAACCCACTGGTGATGTTAACCTTTCCTATGCAACGATACTTACACAAACACCGTTGGTATTTGGGATATTTGCATGCATACAAATACATTTCCATTCGCATTCACATACGTGCACGTAAAAAAAAAATGTGCCTATCAACCCACCAGGGTTAAAGTAGAATTGGTATTTATCCCTGAACAACTGCTGGCTGCCTGTCAATTGTCTACTCAATATCTATAGCTTCACTTCCAAATCGAAGATTTGATTCTGCACATAGTATCTTGCATGAAATATCTTGAAAGCAGGTAAACACATTAAATTGAATGTCACCTGTCAGGGGCCACTCATATTACTACACCACTATGTAGTTAATTACAAATAAGGATATAATTACATGGTACAACTATAACCAAAGAACGCAGCTGTAGCAAATTGATAGTGCGTCAAATTCATAATTAATACTGTTCATAATTAATTACATATCAATTGCAGGAAACAAATCGCATAGAGCCGTGTTCATTTGATTCACTATCTGTAACATGCATATACACCGTTGAGACAGCTCATAACTTACCCACATTCTTCCCATGTCATTCAGCTCACTCTTGTAACGCAAGGAATCCTTCAAAACCTGCAAGACAATAATAGCTTTATATGCCAGCTCAACATAAGCCAAGTTATTGTGATGACTCAGACGCATATATTCTAATGCTATGAATTATATAATGTGCTGCAAGTGTGGCATCGCGGCATCCTGATAATGTCAAATGGATTTCTCACAAAACAGCAGCAGACGTGCAGCATTCGATTAACTGAGAGTTCCATTTCAGATTAATGTAAAATGTAATATGAAGAATCACTCATTCAACCAAATCCCTAGCATTATCTAGTGGCCAAGTATTTACACGTAACTTCATGCTACACTAAATATCTCGGTGAACATCCACAATATTGAATGAATACAATACATTCTTATTTCACGTCACTTCAGAAGCTATTTAAGGCATTTTTTTACGTTAGACTAATGCTTGGTTTTGTTGAACAATCCATAATTTGCCACTGCAATATGTTAGAAGTGGACTCCAGTGAACTAAACAAATTAATGCAAGACTACATTGCATAGATAATTCTCACAAGAAACAGCATAGAATACATTCCCACATGATGGCGATTGCAACAAGGCCCTCCCTATATACAATCAGTGCTTAAGTAGCAGGGCCAAATGTAGCAAGTATATGGTGCAGGCTCTGAACGCCTAGTCACATGCACAAAATGTTGTTAACCGTATGAATAAATGCATGTTATTTGTAATAGCAAAACATGTCGAACCTTCCTCCAGATCACTTGATTATTTAGAAGCTTTTTTCTAAAGGTAACACATATATGTCTCATAACAGTAAACCCCAGAGGGTGTTGACATTGCGAATGTTCTGTGATCTATAGTTTTACAAAACCTGTGTTAACATGCTGTACATACTCAGGATATTTATATATTTATGTTTCCGCTATTCCTCTGTAACCATACCCATATGCGGAACTGTGAAAACATGTGGCTACATTTCTTGCTGTGCCCCAGGATAGAAGACAGAGGAGAGAGATGACAACAGCGTGACCCAGTGTCTGTGATGCCATGTACTGTGGCTGTGGGGAGCGGTAGTATAGTGGATTTTGAACCCGGCGACCCGAATTCAATTCCCGCTCATGGCCAACACTAGTGACGATTATCTGGGCCGGTCCTGGTCCTCCCCTAGATCGACTCAGCCTTAAACAAGTACCTAATGCGATGTGTAAACATCGCCACTCAGGAGACAAAAGCGGCCAGGCGTGTTGCTGACCACACACCCCTCTCGTGTGCCTTACTGGCCTTCATCGGTGCTCACTAACAGCACTTTCCCAACAAGTCTGCTGAGGCTATATGGGAGATCTTTGTCTTTTGTGGCTGTGGGCAAAATCGATGCTCCATTACAGACTGCAGTCTGTCTAGAAATGTAACAATGCTTGTAATGTCAAATATTATAAGAATGGGCTGCAAGGTGACCAGGAGGTACAGCAGTAGATTTTTAATCCACTCTCTCATGTGCATGGTGGGTTTTCTACGGGTACTCCGGTTTCCTTCCTTACATTAAATGTAACATTTTACAGGAACGATATTAATAAAGCACACCATCTGGTCATGCACATTAATAATCCAATTAACTTCATTGCAGGAGTTGTATTTTGTATGCCATGCCAGTTGCCAAAATAATCACAACAGCAATATCACTGGCAAAATATGTAAAGGTGAATTGCAGGAAACAGCAAGGACTGGAGGCTTGAGAATCTCTGGTCAAGTTCTGACAAAAACAAGTTATAACCATAAATAGACGCCGTCGTTTATAGGGGTACAAGTTAAGTTACAATTATAGATATGGATTAGCAATACTTAAGGATACAGATTAGGATTAGAGCATGGTTAGGGTTATAGATGGGGGCGGTGGTGCAGTGGTAAGTCCACTGGTTAGCAGATTACATTAAGAACCCAGTGACCCGACGGATTCCCAGCCATGGCTAACATCAGTGCACAAGGCAATAGATTAACTTGCTCTTACCCCCTCTCCCCCTCCTTCACCAACCCAAACTGAGCGGTGTGAAGTATAGTCAAACATCCCCTGTTACTGACATTGTGTTGGGAGGCCTTTATCCAGCAGTGGCTTGGCACAGGGCTGTGAATTATTTTCATAATTAGTTTTTTAAGATTTAGAGATGCACACACGCCCTTGCTCATCCCACAAAATGAACGTGTGCCTTCCAACACACAAGGACATACAGTGAGGGAAAAAAGTATTTGTTCCCCTGCTGATTTTGTACGTTTGCCCACTGACAAAGAAATGATCAGTCTATAATTTTAATGGTAGGTTTATTTGAACAGTGAGAGACAGAATAACAACAACAAAATCCAGAAAAACGAATGTCAAAAATGTTATAAATTGATTTGCATTTTAATGAGGGAAATAAGAATTTGACCCCCTCTCAATCAGAAAGATTTCTGGCTCCCAGGTGTCTTTTATACAGGTAACGAGCTGAGATTAGGAGCACACTCTTAAAGGGAGTGACCCTAAACTCAGCTTGTTACCTGTATAAAAGACACCTGTCCACAGAAGCAATCACTCAATCAGATTCCAAACTCTCCACCATGGCCAAGACCAAAGAGCTCTCCAAGGATGTCAGGGACAAGATTGTAGACCTACACAAGGCTAGAATGGGCTACAAGACCATTGCCAAGCAGCTTGGTGAGAAGGTGACAACAATTGGTGCGATTATTCGCAAATGGAAGAAACACAAAAGAACTGTCAATCTCCCTCGGCCTGGGGCTCCATGCAAGATCTCAACTCGTGGAGTTACAATGATCATGAGAACGGTGAGAATAAGCCCAGAACTACACGGGAGGATCTTGTCAATGATCTCAAGGCAGCTGGGACCATAGTCACCAAATAAACAATTGGTAACACATTACGCCGTGAAGGACTGAAATCCTGCAGCGCCCGCAAGGTCCCCCTGCTCAAGAAAGCACATATACATGCCCGTATGAAGTTTGCCAATGAACATCTGAATGATTCAGAGGACACTGGGTGAAAGTGTTGTGGTCAGATGAGACCAAAATGGAGCTCTTTGGCATCAACTCAACTTGCTATGTTTGGAGGAGGAGGAATGCTGCCTATGACCCCAAGAACACCATCCCCACCGTCAAACATGGAGGTGGAAATATTATGCTTTGGGGGTGTTTTTCTGCTAAGGGGACAGGACAACTTCACCGCATGAAAGGGACGATGGACGAGGCCATGTACCGTCAAATCTTGGGTGAGAACCTCCTTCCCTCAGCCAGGGCATTGAAAATGGGTCGTGAATGGGTATTTCAGCATGACAATAACACACGGCCAAGGCAACAAAGGATTGGCTCAAGAAGAAGCACATTAAGGTCCTGGAGTGGCCTAGTCAGTCTCCAGACCTTAATCCCATAGAAAATCTGTGGAGGGAGCTGAAGGTTCGAGTTGCCAAACGTCAGCCTCAAAACCTTAATGACTTGGAGAAGATCTGCAAAGAGGAGTGGGACAAAATCCCTCCTGAGATGTGTGCAAACCTAGTGGCCAACTACAAGAAACGTCTGACCTCTGTGATTGCCAACAAGGGTTTTGCCACCAAGTACTAAGTCATGTTTTGCAGAGGGGTCAAATACTTATTTCCCTCATTAAAATGCAAATCGACTTATAACATTTTTGACATGCGCTTTTCTGGATTTTTTTGTTGTTATTCTGTCTCTCACTGTTCAAATAAACCTACCATTAAAATTATAGACTGATCATTTCTTTGTCAGTGGGCAAACGTACAAAATCAGCAGGGGATTTTTTTCCATCACTGTATGCGTATGGAAAGAGCGTTGTCACGGCCAGAAGCACAAGTGACCACAGTCAGACAGACGCTCGCACACCAACTCACGTTGTGGTGGCCATCTCGAAGCAGCTTGTGGAACACGTGACAGAACTTCCAGCTCAGCACGGCATTGCTGGACAGCGGCAGCCGATTGACTACGGACCAGAAGGTGTGGGCACCTTTCTCCTGGTACGTGCCCAGGATGCACAGTAAACGAGCAACAGCGTGCTAAGGACAACAGCAAAAATTTGTGAACTATTTTTTTTGTTCGGTGGCTGGTTGGCTCAAGGATCGCAGTGGTGAGCCACACTTCCGATCAGCACGGTTGGCTACATACGGTGCAAGAAAGGAGTTCAATCTACATACATAGGTAACCAATGATATCCTTGGTTTCGAATCTGGGTTTCAGTCACCCATGATTAAACCCAGTTCCCAAGAATAAACAAGGCCTTAACATGGTTAACAAAGACTACGCAAAAAAGCATCACGTTAACTCAGTTTTCTGTAACTAATTTGGCGCCATGTAAGCAGAGAATTTGAAAATAAATGTATTTTATTGCAATCTCTAAAGCAGGGTATGTGGGGGGAGTGCAGTGCCCACAATGTGATAAAGTGGTTACGAGAAAGGCTATCAAGTAGTTGTGATATCATCTTCTGCAGGCCATTCTCTAACACGGCTGATGCACCTCCTTGAGATTCCAGACAAATACATATCTGGAACTCTTTGCAAGGACTAACTTCATTATCTATGACATGATGCCGTTAGCGAAATTAGCGAATTTCCTGCAATTTTTTAATTCATTCTGAAGCGTACCATCCGGAAATGTGTATGGGTGTGTGGATGTTGAATATAAAGGATATTGCGAGCATGCTTTTCCTTGACAGGAACCTCCTGGCTGTTGATGGCCTTGTTTACGCTCACCGTCTGCAAACACACACACACAAACACAGGTGCACACTTATTTAGCAGGGCCGACATGACTGCTTGCATGCACATAACTAGATCCAAACATCGCTGTTGATAGAGAAAAATGTGACAACGGAGGATATTACCGAAAATGTTGTAAAAGTATTTTTTTGCGTACATACAGTAGACTTTAAGTTCTAAAACTATAGCACAATCCCAGTAAGCGTGCAGTGGGTGGAAAATAACAAAGCACGGCATCGGCAATTATTGCATAAATATACAGCACTCAAGAATGCTAAAAGCAGATACGGCATTGATCATGTTGACGTTAACAGAAAACACATGACACCAATGACGGTTGCTGTTTTTGTTCCTCTGAATCTGGACAATTTATTAGTTGCAGGACAAATATAATTGCAAGGACGAGGTTCATGATCTGTATTGGTCTTTACTGGTCTTCATGCTTTAACAAGGCCAGTTTCATCTTATGAATCTAGCTATAGATTTTGCGTGGGGTTTTCCAGTAGAATGTAACTCATGCAGTTCAGTGGCAAGATGCTAACTCCCTTGGCTGGTATGAAAAAGGTCGTGGGTTCGATCCCAACCCTGACACCTGTATATTTGGAGTTTGCATGTGCTCCCCATGGCTGTGAGGAATTTTGTCTGGGTCCCCCGGCTTTCCTCTCCACATTTAAAAACATGCGTTTAGAGAATTTGGCTGCTATACATTTCCAGATGATAAACCACTTCGTTGAGCTATCATTTTTGGCCAGGTCACTTCTTTAAAAGCTATGTAGCTCAGTGGCCCTTACCTGGGGAAATAAATATATATAGTTTAGTTTCATAGTATAGCAAATAGAGGAAACAATTCATTTATAGAAAGCTTGCTTGGATGAGATGTGATGGTCATAGTTTCAATAAAGTTGGCTCCACCAGAAAGTCCTAATTGAAAACCAGGTAAGCTTCCATAGAGCAACAGATTTGACGGGGGGGGGAAACAATCCACTAGTAAACGGGAGGTAGGATGGAAACAACCACAACCAGTTAAGGCATTACCTGTTTAATAACATCCTTCCAATGATTGTTCAATTTGTATCCATCTTCTCGGTTGAAGTTATGTCTATGTTTATATATCTGGATGGCTTCCAACCTGTCCCACACTGAGCTTCCCACTTCTAGCCCCGCCCACTTCCCCCCAGCCTCACGTCCTCTTCCCCGAGTGCTCACACAGCCCCCCCTTCCCCTACCCCCTCTCTCTCCCCCCTTGCCTCCCCCTTTCTCACCTATATAACCTCTTGCCACGGCAGCTCTCTCGCCTACTTCAGCATTTTCTTGCTGTGGTTGTTCCACCTGATGAAGATTGCTTGTGTTGCGATCGAAACGTCATGATTTGTTTTATTTTATTTCTACCTACGTGACTTTACCGAATGAACCAAAGAGTATGAGTAGAGATTTAATGACAAGGACAAATTAGTGTCTTTCAGGACACAATGTGAGATCAGTGCTAAATGGAATCACCTTCATATAGATGCTATATAATCTATCCTTAAATGCACTTGCCCTAAGAAAATTACAGTTAGTCGCTGTTTTATCAATACCACCCATTTCCTCCCCAACTCCCACGAGAATATCAAGAGTCGTGACAAATGACAGAAGCAGATGAAACAACTGGGCTGTCATTGACCATAAAGGTTAAACAAGGTGGCTAAATATGCAACTCTCTTCAGCTGTAAGCCAGACGGAAAGGGGTTGAAAGGGTATGTGCGGGCCTACACAGCAGCCTGAAACCTGCAACCCGATGCTGTAACTAAAGACGAACATTCGCGCAAGTCGCTCTAATGACACGATCTGCAGAAAGGTCTACCCCACAAACAAAATAACCCAAATACAGTACGCAAAATATCATCAGATCTCGTACGCCAAGCATGGTCGAACACAAGTAGCGCTCGAATGAGTGACCACCAGGGCTTTCCAGGTATTCCGGACACAGGCTCCGTGGTGTGCTCAGGGGATGGCAGTCCTGAGGTGTCACCTCCTCACTAGTGTGGGTTTTAGATTTAAAGCTTTCGTGACTGCTAGGATCCATACTCTTTGGTTCTATTGGGTAAAGTCACGTAGGTGAAAATAAAATAACAAAAAATCACGACGTTTCGGTCACAACACAAGCGGCCTTCATCAGGTGAAGGGACGAGACTGTCTGGAGGACAGTGTGGGTTTTCTCTAGGTACTCCAATTTCCTCCCGAACGCCAAACATTCATGAACGGAGTTTGCTAATCACTCCCAAAAGGAGGACCTTTCTGGATTAATATACTTTGAAGGTGTAACAATTAACCACCCACCCCCTCACCCATCCAAAATAAGTGCTTTGATCAATTGTTGCGATTCCAGGTTGAGAATTTAAAAAATGTTTGTCTTGACACTGTGGTAAATGTAGCGGCCACTGGTGGCTGCGGAGGGTCACGTGAACCCATTACATACAACATACAAGTAGCCTCGATTCGATGTATGTAATGTTGCCTTAAGAATTTATATTAATCGATTAATCAATGCACCTCTAATATACACAATGTGAGGTTAAAAAACATATACCAAAAATATATATATAATGCTATATATGGTGAAGTGGTTCATCACAAGGACCCTCAGGAGACTTGAAATTCAATTTAAAAAATTATACAGTACAGTACATTTCATTCCCTTACAGCGGGAACTATATCACGTTTTCTTCAACAAAAAGGGATAAAACTGAAAATTGGAATTTCATCATATGAAATAAAGTATCCGCAGGCTACTGTTGAATTTAGAATAGTATATCACAATCAATAAATCCCTCTCAGTTATATTTTTATGAGAGCAATGCAAGACAGTGGAGGCAACGCAACACATTGAAAAGTGGTGGTTCACTTTCACTTTTAAACGAATACCTTTTTTTTCCCCCTGAAACCATCATGTCATATGCATGAATAATAAATGCAATACATTCTGAACCCACCCACGCCATATGTGCCATGGGGGTTTTAGACCAAACTTCACGATGCTGGTCAGTGCGGGTTGGTGCAGGCAGACGGGTTTCTCACATCACTGACCACTGCTGTTAGCCGTGGCTGGGAACTAAACTCAAGTGGCTGGGTTTATAGCAGAGTGGCGAACCAGTGTTGTACTCGATTCCCATGTCATACATACGAGTAGAAAACAGTACCGTATTACTGGAAAGTATGCTATAGATCATACACGTATTGTATACGCAAGAGGAAGCATGTAACAATCCATCAATTATTTCACTAAGATCGATTATTATGCTCACGATACATGCATTGAATTGTAAACGAGAACCGAATTAGTTTGTTTTAATCAAAAAAATGCAAACTAGACAGTAAAAACCAAAAAATGTTTTGAATTGAATTGTGACAATCGCGGTAATGGTACATGCCTACATCACTGTATATGTATTTATACAGCATGTTTATTGAGCATACGGTAATGTTTTATGCCGACGGAACGTAAAACCCAACAGTCCTGTGCACATAAAAAAATTAAAATAATCAATACTACTATTTGCATTGACATTTAAAGGTCAACAGAGCCAGTGCTACGGCAAATTAGCCGAACGTAACGGACAGCAATGTTGATGAGAAGGACAACTGTGCACACTCGAGTCCTATAAACAACAACTCTAACATCCTGAGTGTGTAGGCTACGAGTACTGTGGACTGGCTCAGAGCCCTCTGCTCGTAAACAGTTGCTTATCCTTATTAGGTGTAGTTTTATTTTTAATTCTAAAACAACAATTTGTCAATACAGTGTGCAAAAAAAAACGACTTTGTTTTAAGGCCAGCAGCCTGAACGTCCTTTGGACTTGACCGATCGTCCGTCCCTCCCTCCCTCCAGCCAGCAAAACTTGTTTTCCCTGATAATAGATGATGTCGTTCATCAACGGACCCCCCCCCCCACTCCCCAACGCCCTCCACACCAACCTCACCCTATATCCCCCAGTCGATCCCCCCCCCCTCTCACCTGCGCCCCCCTTCGCTCACAACCCTCCCCGATTGCCCCCCAACCGCTGACCAATGCCCCCCATACCCACGCTTCCCCTCGGTGCCCCCCCTAACCTCCACCGCGTGCCCCCACCCGCATGGCCTCCAGCCAGTAAGTGCGCGCTGGGTGACGAGTGGCCCAGCCAGACAGCAAAAACTTTTTATAATACATTACAACAGCCAGCTATCTCACAGGAAGCTTTAGCATTGATTAACATACATACAAAAAACGACAATTTTTTTACGCAGTAGTTTCTCAACCTTGTTTGGCGACTGTACTCATTGTTTAGTTTTGTTTCAACCAAGTAACCCCCTTGCCTGACCCAACATGGGACTGATAAATAAATGTATGAAAAATGAACAATGTTAACCGATAGTCCATTTTGTGAGGTATCCTAACTAGCTAGCAACTGCAACCGATTAAAAAAGTTTCAAAAGACGCTCTGCATGCTTGACATCATTTGTTCGCGCTCGCTGGTAAATCTTAGAAACCACATTGGTTACGATCAATGAGTGTAGCAAGGTCTTTTATATCGTTCTAGGTTACATATGGATAAACATCTTATCGTAGTTATATCCTATTGGCAGTTTCATACATGACTATTCAGCAAATACTCTCGTGTATGATATAATTTCACACATTTATAAATTCCCTCGTGTACCCCCTAGGATATTGCCACATACCCCCCCCCCCACCCCCAGGGGTCCACATACCCCAGGCTGAGAACCACTGTGTTAACAAGTATAAAGGGAATACTACGTGTACAGTGGGGGAAAAAAGTATTTGATCCCCTGCTGATTTTGTACGTTTGCCTACTGACAAAGAAATGATCAGTCTATAATTTTAATGGTAGGTTTATTTGAACATTGAGAGACAGAATAACAACAACAAAATCCAGAAAAACGCATGTCAAAAATGTTATAAATTTATTTGCATTTTAATGAGGGAAATAAGTATTTGACCCCCTCTCAATCAGAAAGACTTCTGGCTCCCAGGTGTCTTTTATACAGGTAACGAGCTGAGATTAGGAGCACACTCTTAAAGCAAGTGCTCCTAATCTCAGCTTGTTACCTGTATAAAAGACACCTGTCCACAGAAGCAATCAATCAGATTCCAAACTCTCCACCATGGCCAAGACCAAAGAGCTCTCCAAGGATGTCAGGGACAAGATTGTAGACCTACGCAAGGCTGGAATTGGCTACAAGACCATTGCTAAGCAGCTTGGTGAGAAGGTGACAACAGTTGGTGCGATTATTCGCAAATGGAAGAAACACAAAGGAACTGTCAATCTCCCTCGGCCTGGGGCTCAATGCAAGATATCACCTCGTGGAGTTGCAATGATCATGAGAACGGTGAGGAATCAGCCCAAAACTACACAGGAGGATTTTGTCAATGATCTCAAGGCAGCTGGGAGCATAGTCACCAAGAAAACAATTGGTAATACTACGCTGTGAAGGACTGAAATCCTGCAGCGCCCGCAAGGTCCCCCTGCTCAAGAAAGCACATATACATGCCCATCTGAAGTTTGCCAATGAACATCTGAATGATTCAGAGGACAACTGGGTGAAAGTGTTGTGGTCAGATGAGACCAAAATGGAGCTCTTTGGCATCAACTCAACTCGCCGTCTTTGGAGGAGGAATGCTGCCTATGACCCCAAGAACACCATCCCTACCGTCAAACATGGAGGTGGAAACATTATGCTTTGGGGGGTGTTTTTCTGCTAAGGGGACAGGACAACTTCACCGCATCAAAGGGACGATGGACGGGGCCATGTACCGTCAAATCTTGGGTGAGAACCTCCTTCCCTCAGCCAGGGCATTGAAAATGGGTCGTGGATGGCTATTCCAGCATGACAATGACCCAAAACACACGACCAAGGCAACAAAGGAGTGGCTCAAGAAGAAGCACATTAAGGTCCTGGAGTGGCCTAGCCAGTCTCCAGACCTTAATCCCATAGAAAATCTGTGGAGGGAGCTCAAGGTTCGAGTTGCCAAACGTCAGCCTCAAAACATTAATGACTTGGAGAAGATCTGCAAAGAGTGGGACAAAATCCCTCCTGAGCTGTGTGCAAACCTGGTGGCCAACTACAAGAAACGTCTGACCTCTGTGATTTCCAACAAGGGTTTTGCCACCAAGTACTAAGTCATGTTTTGCAGAGGGGTCAAATACTTATTTCCCTCATTAAAATGCAAATCAATTTATAAAACATTTTACATTCGTTTTTCTGGATTTTGTTGTTGTTATTCTGTCTCTCACTGTTCAAATAAACCTACCATTAAAATTATAGACTGATCATTGCTTTGTCAGTGGGCAAATGTACAAAATCAGCAAGGGATCAAATTTTTTTTTCCCTCACTGTATATGTACGATCACTAATGTTTCCTAGTGCGATGAAAACGAGTGCCAACCTCAGATAGCGCGCAAAGATAACACAATTAGAACCCCATGTCTTATACAAGGGTAGAGACAGACCCACCATTGTCAGACCGAACTAAAGAGTGGTATGGGTTTTTTTACAATAGAATACAATTTAGATTTACATAGCAACTAGATTCGCCCACAACTCAAGAGGCTGTACATAAACAATTGGCATATTTATTTTGTAGAGCGGACGTCGGACGTAAGCAGAGGAAAAAAGTAAGGTCCTGAGCCTGCAATTGAACAGGGGCATCACTGTTTGAGTCCAGCACTTGTTTACAGAATGCTCACCGTGTTTTTGTAGCCACATTTGAATCGGTTCGCTGACAGTTCTATGCGCAAAAGATGACTGATTAATAATCAATAAATGTACGTGCTTTCGGACGCAACTCATAGATTTAAAAAGCGGGAGCAGCAAGAATGATGTTACATATTTATTGTACTGAAGTACCAGTTACCGTATACCGTATTGTAGTTCACATCAACTGTACACAGGGAATGCCTCAATGAAGCTCATTCTCTATAAAGGTCTGCCGCACATTTCAGGGGGAAATTCGACAAAAGGTGACACCAATACGACTACGACAATGCCATCACCACACAAGTGGAATATTTTACGGACAATAAAGAAGCACCTCAACACAAAGCCATCAAGAACATCACCGATATCATTGGTGGTAACCAAAACATGAGCACCATTTTGGTCCCTAAAAAAAGTGTGCTAATGACAGAATAAATCAACTTACCCAAGCAATCTCAAACAATGGAGCAAACCATCATATTTAAATACTTCGATCCAGAATTTGTATTCTTGTTTACCCAGGAAGGCTTCATCACTCGTTTTCAGGAGGATCCTGCCAAGCCTTCTCATTCGGGAGCGATGATTGCTACGTCACTTCTAAATGAGTAATATTGCAGGTAATTTTTCAAATTTGGTCAATTTGGACCATCACACTGGGACACAATGCCCTACTCTTGCAAACGATGTCACGGGATTTTAAATGTCCACTGAGACAGCTGTGATTCAAAACGTATTCTGCACATTACAGGGTAATTTCTTGTCACTTGCGCGGCTTTCATCACATGTCTGAAAGGTTTTTGCTCCTCCGTTCCAAGAGTAAGCCATTCCAAGTACATATCATGTTCTTAATTAGGCCAGGAAATGTTTAGATTGTAATATTATTAGAAATAGCTTTGTCTGCAATGACTGTATTCTTTATTGTGCATTTATTGCAGCATTCCATCTCACAAATTCGATTTGCTATGCACGTCTGCCTTACACAGTATATTACAAATGCAGTGAACGCACAATGGATGCAATTGCAGAAATTTTGGTAGATGCACCTGCAACCTCGCTTCTGTACGTAAATAGTGCGGGTACATTCGGAATTATTCCTCATTATATTTTTCTTAAGACTAAAAATATAATGGGTGCAGCACAGCAACACCACATTGATGAGACCCCAAAGTCTAAAAACCCATTTGTACCTCGCTTGCTTTGAATAAAATATATTTAGCTATGGGCTTGCATAAAATTATCCATAAATATTTTTTTAAAGTCAGCATTACTTGATGGAACATGCACGCTCATATCACCTATCAAGTGCATTCGCCATACCAATCTAAAGGCCAGAGCCTATCAGCAAGTGACATTGTCCACCGCATGCCCTATGAATGAGCGATGCGCTGACCGTGCACCAGTAGCCCTGTGTTGGCCCGACCTCTCCACACAGCCAGGGAGCTGGCGAGACACATAAATCATTCGTTAATGCTCTCCGATTATAGCACTGATCCTCCCTCCAACCCGCTGCTCCCAACTCCACACCCAGCAAGGCTTTAAATATACCATTTCTCACGAGGCCCACTCCGGAATATCATCCCCCCCCCAACAGAGTCCAAGCAGCGCGACGAGGGAGCACAGAGGCATAAGGTCACGCTGGCAACGTCGCTCTGCAAATCGAACAAATCCCGCCGAAGCCCAGTCTTCGAGATGCCTCCCGAATGTGAACAATGCATTTAATGAGCACAGTAAGATGGACAACTGGCAACCTGCGTCCTAAACTCTCTGCCAATTAATGCAGGCATCTAGCTGGTTGTTAGCACGTGACCGTACTCTATTGCACACACACACTAATCTCATCCCCCAAACACCCACCCCAATCCCAAGAATGACAGTTGAAATACTATGGACATAACTTACGTCAAATTAATTGTCAGGTCACTATTTTATTTCTCTTTCTGCTGAGGTGCATGGAACGTAATATTAAGGAGATGCAGTATAAGCCCCTTTTATTCCAATGAGTCGCTTTCTACTATATTCCAGTTTTTAATCATGTCAATTTACTGTGTCTTATAATCCGATTTACTTTAGCCATTAAAGTAATACGTTTTATTTTTCTGTATGTTGCACAATAGTGGTGTAAAAAAGTGTACCAATTGAATCTCCCACTCAAAGCTTGAGTGATCTTCCAACAGCACACAACAGAAGCAATTTGAAACAGACCCAAGACGTTGGCAATGACCTCAGACTCTCCGTCACCTTCATGTATGTGCAGTGAGCGACTTCCGACACACGTCTAGGAGAAGGCTTCTTATTTATTAAGAGCACACAGGGCGATACATTTCATAACGCGGGTACACCTAGGCTGTCTAAACACGCAGCCCGTCTCTGTCCCATGCCACGCTAGCTGGTCGACGAGCGTAGCGGCGGCGACGGAGCTGGTCTTGGCAGAAGAACAGCCACGTGGTCGAAGAGGAAGAGATGGCGACGGCAACGACGCAACCAGGACCCAGACCCCACACTAACAGCCCCGAAGCTCGGGTTCGGTGCTCCTTATATCTGCCTGGCGTGGCCAAGCTCCACCTCTGGCCACGCCCCCTTTCTAGAACCTACTAGACCCTTCGGGATGGTTCCTAGAGCCTCTCAACTGACACCGCCCTTAACCTTTACCCCAGATACGCCCCTTCATAATAAGGCATTGTGCAATGCAGTTATAACTGTAATTACCCTTACAGGCCGGCAGGTGTCACCCTGTCATTACATATGTATTGCCAATACCATGGTGGACATGTACACTTTTATTGGGTTTAAAACTCATATGTAACATTCTACAAAGTGCATACGCATGTGTTCTGTAGGTTTATCGACCTACCTCAAACAATCTAAGTGTACATTTTGATTTAAAGCTTTCGTGACTACAGAGATTCATAGTCTTGGTTCTTTCGGTAAAGTCACGTAGAAGAGAAACAATTAAATAATAAAAGTATTAAAAATATTATTTTGTTTCCCTTCTACGTGACTTTACCGAAAGAACCAAGAATATGAATCTAAGTGTACTTCGTTAATAATTGATAGTAGCTTTATGGACATCCTGTAAAGGAATAAAAAAAACACTAATTCTTACACAAGTGATTCAATTGGATGAATCGTAAGCTTAAGAACTGATATTAATGGATACAAGTGATGCATTATTAAACATCTATTTCACAGCACCACAAAATGTTACCGTAATACAGGGTTCCCTAAACTCCAGTCCGCGTTTCCCAATGTACTCGCTAATTCAATCCAAATGAACTCGTTCCACACTGCACACGTCCGATGATTGTTAAACACATCCCACGTGAGGCGCTAAGCAATTAACGATGTCAGCGTTAAAATAGCTGATTCACATCAATACCCAGATCTCAATGTGTGAACGTGTATACCGTGTTCCAGGTGGCGCAGAGTGCGTTAATTGCTTCGCTGATCACGTGGGACCTGTTTAACAATCATCGGGTGCGTGCATTGTGGAAATGAGTTAAATTGTATTTGAATGGGAAGTGTAATTTGGAAAGACGGAGCATGGTGGTAGGTTGCAAGGACTGGCGTTTTTTTTTAAATCCTGCAGTAACCTCATTTTGTTGACTTTCAACAATCAAGGAAAACACATTCAGAGAGAATTAAACAACATTTTTAGTATTTTTTACAACTATTCAGATACATTTTAACTTTTGCAAGGGAGACCTGGATTTATGCAGCGAGTTTAAAAAGGAGAAGCCTCCTGCATACAAATAAATCCATCATTATATATTATTATTACTCTTTGGTTCTTTCGGTAAAGTCACGTAGAAAATAAAATCAAATACACTTGGTGTGTCTTTGTGTGTCTCTCTCTGCATGTTGTCTGCCTGTGTTGTTTCCGTGTCTGTGTTTTATCATTCATTCTTACCTGATGATGGTTGCTTGTGTTGCAAACGAAACGTCGTATTCTATTATTTGATTTGATTTTTTTACGTGACTTTACCGAATGAACCAAAGAGTAATTCCTGCAGTCACGAAAGCTTCGAATCTAGTTTATTAGTATCATTATTTACCCAGGCAGGCCACTCAATTATGCCTTCAGCTATATTTTGTACCACCAATTGTATTTAGTCAACAAAAAATGTATTAAAGTGCTAACATAAAATGCTAAACATTTGGAATTTTAAACTTTGCTTCAATATACACTTCTGTCTATTAATAGACAGCTGCTCGAGTCTGCAACATCACAATGGCCACATAACAGGGCCAAAAGAACACATTCTCTATATGCACTGGCATGAGTAATGCATCCTTAATTGGGTATAAAAAAAAATTATATGAATGAGCACATTTATAAAGACTGAATCAGGCTATTCCCGATGCGCATTCAAATGAATAACAGAGCTGGCTGAGTGGCCCATGGACCTAATGCATTGTCACAGTACACAACCAGCACCCCTGTGAAATTGGGGTTCAAGCCGCATGGGGAACAAGCAAAGTGGTGTGTCTGAATCTCTACAAAGCTGTTTTTTTGGCATGGGAGGAAGCTCCAAGGGTTGAACCTATCCACTGATAACAGGCCAGAATAAACATTCTTCTCATCTCTAGCTCTAATCAACATAATGGAATGTAACTTGCGTGACGTCAGGAAAAGTTATAAAATTGGCAGTTAATAAATAATATGACCCTCACCATAGCTAACCTATAGGTTCATTTTGTACAAGTATCTTGAGATAACGTCACATTCAGAATTCTCTATAAATCATAACTGGATTGCACTTTAAGGGGGAGTGATGGAGCGGTTGTTATTACACTTCACTATGAACCCAGCATCCTGAGTCCAATTCCTAGGAACGGCTAATATCAGTGGCGAGCAATATCTTATCCCGGGCCTGGGCACCTAGCCCCCCCCCCCCCGCAACTCACCCACAACTTCACCAACCTACACTGAATAACTTTGTTAAGTATGGTCAAGAACCACTGATGAACAACACGGCATGGCGAGGCCTTCATCCAGGAGTGGGCAGAGACATAGATGTAAAAATTAATGTCCGCACATTTCAATCAGTTTCAGTGGGAATCTACAAGCATGCTAGCGTCGCCATTACAACTCCATTTACGCAGAAGGATAATTGAAAAATCAATTGAATATACAGCCAACACATCGCATTGTAATATAATTTCAAACCTGAATGCCAGGTGCAGGCAATGAATGTGTTTGAAGGGTAGCTGTATAACGCTGTGATCAACTACCACCAATTACCACAAGGCATGGAATGTCACAAACCCATAGACCACTCGGCTGCAAATGGAAAGCACAGAAACACAAAGAAACTATTACATGCATTTGTCATGACAGTTTGGTGGGTTTAGAGCACCAATGAATATGCCTCTATTTCCGTGATTCATATTCAGCAAAGATAAAAAAAAGAATAAAGAAATCACAAAGTAGTATTGTATGTGCAGAAAAGCCTTTTGAATTATCAATGCTATAATGACCACAAATTGAAAAACCACGTTAAATAATGGTGTTTAAGTCTCGAGAATTAATGTGCTGAAATACCCTAATGAGCAAAACAAACGTGTCCATAACAAAACAACTGTTTAAGAAAGTACTGATCTTTAAAAAACGCTAAGTTGAATGTGTTTGTGCGAGTTAAAAATAAAATCACCGAAGAGGAACAGAATGATCCAGACAAAGATGGGTAGACTTGATTAGAGGAATTTGCCTCGAGAACGCCCTTGCTTTCACCATTGATGTCACAGCAAATGTGCGGAGAACAGCTGTATATGGTCAGCAATGACGACAATCTGCCAGAAATCTACCCTTAGTACAAAATAGCTATGTATGAGAGACTTGGCTTTGCAGTACTGTACAGTTTGAAACAAAAATACTCTGAGCGGAGGCAGTGTTGTTTTTGCTGATGGATTTAGCAGGTGTGGATATACATTGGTAAAAGGTTCAGGTGGAGCCCTGCAATTGCTGCTCACATCACTGCTGGCGGAAGTGCCTCAACTTGAGTGAGCTCTAGAGAACCGCTGAGGATATTTTGGCCCAATTTATTTAAGACTAAACTAAAAACTATTTTTTTTTATTTTACCAGGTAAGGCCTACTGAACGACTTGACCACAAACGATAGCTCAACTAAGTGGATTATCACGTGGAAATTTATAGCAGCCAAATACTCTAAATACATGATTCTAAATGTGGAGAGAAAAGCCCGAGAAAAATCCACACAACCACGGGGAAAACATGCAAACTCCAAATATACACACGACCTGTTGATTGGCGAGATGTCAACTTCCTTGCCTAGTATGCAGGAGATCGTGGGTTCGATCTCAGCTCTGATGCCTGTATATTTGGAGTTTACGTGTTCTCCCCGTGGTCGTGTGGATTTTCTCCAGGTCCTCTGGATTTTCTGTCCCCATCTAGAAACATGCGTTGAGTATTTGGCTACTATAAATTAAGAGGCAGACCGAAAATCGGTTTTGGTTTCGGCACCAAAAGTTGGCAAATGGCCTCTTTCGACGTAGTTTCTGTTTTGGCCGAAGCCAAAAAGTTAACTTTTGGTTGACTTTCGGTTTCGGCCGAAAGTCAATTTTTAACTTTCGGTCTGGTTTCGTTTTCGGCCGAAACCAGAAATTCAGTTTCGGTCGGCCTCTACTATCAATTTCCACACGATAAGCTACTTCGTTGAGCTATCATTTGTGGTCAGGTCGCTTCTCAAAGAGCTATAAAGCGCAGTGGGCCTTACCTGGTAAAATAAAACATTGTTTAGTTTTATTTCAACTATGGTGAACTCATTTATGCTGTTATATGGACAGAGGTGGGGATATTTAAGAAACTTGCTCTATTTTTTTTAACTGCCGCGCTAGGATATCGATCTCGAGACCTGTGGATATAGCAACTTCACTATGCTAACCATTACACTCAGGCAACACCCCATGCAACAATGTATCAAATAAAAAGCACATGACTGAATAATTCTCATGAGTTTGAGCTATGGAGACAAATACCCAATACGAACCAAGACCCACTTCAGTCCCTTTGGTATTTTAAATGCATTCGCAAAACTGTATTTGTGCAATGTCAGCCGATATTAGGTCACACAAACATCTAGTCTGCTTCAATGGCCCGACATTAAGGCTGTCAGGAAATGAGGACACACTACAGTACTGCAAAACACTGCCACCGTTGCTTCGCACACAACAGCATAGAAACGTAAGATACTAGCAATTTGTCGCAAGATTGTGTTGAGTATTAGCAGAAACCTCAAGGATTTCTGGAACTCCCCTCCTAATGGGGCAGGGATTACAGCTTCCATGCAAGTATCATAAACTGATGTTGAAATCACTTGCTGCAGATACACGGAATTTGTGATCTTTCCCACAACTGCGATCGATTCTGAAACTTAACGGCCGTTGTCATTGAGATTGTTTGACCATACTTTACATTGGTCAGTGCCAATTTTAAAGGGGGACCGGTTCAGATATCACTCGCCCCTGATGTTAGCCATGGCCTTGGAATCAAACTCAGGTCGTCAGGTTTATAGCCGGGTGCGCCAACCACTGCGCCACTTCCGCCACCACAAAAATATAACTATGAACGTATATTTAGACAATGAAATGCTCTTCATTTTTGGTTGATAGTACATTGCATATGTTTTGTTTATAAATGTTTAAATGCATATACAGCACATGCGGGAGACATACATTATGCAGACGCTCAATTATTCAATCATCGGTCCGCACAACCGCTCTATACAAACAGAATTGTCCATAACCCATCTCTATGTAATATTAATAGCATATCCAGCCATCATAGCATGGCGTGTTGGCTGACTTTACTTCGAATAAGACGATCGTGTACGCAGTAAATACAGAGTAAACAGAGTAAAAATATTTAAAATTGTAATTAAAGACAAAAACAAATTTCAGAAACATCAACTGCCAACTTGTAATTGTGGACGTACAGATAACGAGCAGAATGTGGTGAAAAGCATTTCCAGATGTTGTCATCACTACAAACCCTGCATTACATTGTCGTAATTTTCAACAACACAAAACAGCTACCATCCCTCTAAAGAAATGCCGGATAGTGTTAAGCCCCTGCAGGATACAAAATGAATATGACAATAATCAATACCGTGACGCCAACGTGTAATAGCAATACAAAGTCGCTTGATCTTTTACAGCTACACAAATAGGCAGATGGTATGCTCATTTCCGTAATGACCCCATGGTGTATTTCCAGAGAGCTAAGGTGGAGATTGATTGGAATAGTTGCTCGCTGAAAGTGAAATAATCATCACACTTCCCAATCATCAGAGCAGCAAACTAGATATGAACAGATGTGATGAAAGGTCTATTAAGATATTTGGTCTGCTTCACCAATTGAGTTCCCAGCTTAACTGTGTGCAGAGTACAAAGTGCTGTTGACCCCATTTTACACAAAGGTCTAACTTTGTATGAGTCATGCAAAGATTAATGGATTTAAATAGACTGTACACTCACAATACAGGCCATCACATTATTTGCATAAGAATACATTATTTACAATTTATTCAAATGTTACCCTTCATCCAATGGAACA
The DNA here is from genome assembly GCF_048934315.1 of Petromyzon marinus. Lineage (NCBI taxonomy): Eukaryota > Metazoa > Chordata > Hyperoartia > Petromyzontiformes > Petromyzontidae > Petromyzon > Petromyzon marinus. The sequence continues at coordinate 12,606,083 of NC_133671.1, forward strand.
AACTAGACAGAACAGAATGAGACAAAAAAATATATTCTTGAATCAGATCGTTACTCTGAATCTTAAATTAATCAAATTACAAATAGGGGTGGAATCATTGTAGGCCAACTCATTATGGACAATGCAACTGTTACTTCATTCTTCCCTTCCACTGAAACTTCACAGCTGCGATATAAAATAAAAATACATGCGAAAATTACACTAAAGTACGACATAATCCTTTGCTTTCCGTATAGTTATACACAGGGATTAAATTATCACTGGCTATTTTTTGGGTGGAGGGTAGATTGGAGGAGGCACGTGACTAGAAGCTACAGCCATAGTGACATGTGTTTGAGTCACTGATTCAAATACAAATTTTGCTCTGTAATGCAATTATCAATTGTAATTCAGCGATTCAATGCTGGACAGCAACTCAATGCTCAATTGATGACACTAAGTACGTAATAGTGAATTGAAACATTAATTAAAATATCTTTAGTTTCACGATGGATGCATGAACAATCAAATACAAGCCTCTCTATGCAATATTACATGTGTGCGTCCTAAAGAACACTGCATACATAACTTCATTGGTCTATTGCAAAAACAAACACCCCTGGGTGAAATAGGCAAATCATAGAATTCCATCACAAAACCTGTTCAAATTAAGATCAATGCATTTGAAAACTTAAAGGTACATGACTTTTTCATACAAATTTGTAAAAAAAACAAATATCCCAACACCCAACACGAGCCTGTATTTCAATTGCCTGAAACAACAATCGATGGATCACGGAGACCTGTGAAACTTCGAAACCCGTTGGAATGATAGATGGCCAGGAGATGGCATGAGAGCAAGTGTGTTTGTGAACCTATCGATGCAGACTTATGAGTATTTCCCTCATTGGCTGGAGGTTTTGGGATGCAAAATTTCTCACGGATGCAAAATTTCCATAAAACGGAATTTCTCAAACATCCTAATGGAGGAAAAAGGGTCTTAAGACTTAGCGAGGCTTTCCTAGATAAATAAATGTCATTTGCGTATTTTGCAACATACCCTTGAGGTCCTGTGTCACAAAACCGTGGAATCACTCGTTACAAGCATTTAAAGAAAGGTTATCGTTATAGTATCAACATGAGTTTCATGTGCATAAAAGGCCTATCACACAGAAAGCACATGTATGTTGAAGGTCTTTCGCACATCATATATGTATTTTGTGTATGAATTTTTATTCCAACTCATACATTACACCCCTTTGTAAATCCACTGCTGGAAGAATGCCACACCGTGTCGATTGAGGGGAATGTTTGACCGCACTTTATACCACGCTAATCAGTGCGGGTTGGTAAAGCGGGTGCCCAAGACTGGTGAGAATATCACTTGCTGCTGATGTTATCTTTAGCTGGGAATCATACTCAAGTTGCCAGGCTTCTAGCACCACTGCGTCGCTGCTCCACCCTTCTAAGTTTAAAACGTAACATTTTTATTTAGCCATTGACACCACAAAGATATACTTCCTTAATTTAAGCACAAGCTAGATTTCATAATTTATCTTGAGTTCCTACTTCACTTAAGTCACACACAAGAAAAAAAATATACAACACAACTTAAACATTGGTTTTACTGATCCACACAGCAGGATGACAAATCATGCATATACCTGGATTCTGTCATGCTGTCCAATGTGCCTTTGTCTTCAGATATATTTAAATAGCTTTTGTAATGTTACATTCCAAGCCACATGAGAGATTATGTCACACTACGCATGTTTGACATCATCATGACGTCATTAGCTTGGCTGGCAAGGCAAATCCTATTAGCGCTGGTTTTTGTCGCCAAGATTTTGGTCAATTTGGCTGTCTTTATCTAGGCCAAGTCCTTAACAGCAACACAACTTTATACTCGAGCTTTTTTCTTCATATTGGATTTTTGCAATAGTTATTAAGCCCCATGCGCCCTGTCCACTTTCAGCCTTGGCCGAAAAACTTTAAAAGATGCACAAACACAATTCCAGAGAACAATCACAATTTCGGGAAAAATTATATTGATACATTCAGCGTACGAGCATGTTAAGTCTATTTTACAGGGAATATCTTCTGTGTCCGATTGTATCCAAGAAAACAAAACCACATTTTGATATTATGGCAATTAATATGCTTTACTAAATATTAATTTGACCGCAACTAACTGGAAGATAAAATCATTAAACCCGTTTTAGTCAGCTAAATTATTCAACATTTAATCCATTTAAAGGATACGTCTTTATCGACACCATAATGCAAGCAAATTATGTGTTAACTTTCGCAAAATGTCTTACAAATCAATAAACATTAGCATATGAATAATTTTTCACGCAATGGCTTACCACTCTTATCAAGGTATTTATCAAAGGTTGTTTTTTTTAATGCTCTTTATAATCTAATGGCAATATGAACTATCTATGTGGTCATGCAGCCTGTCCCAGGGGAATGTTGTGCTGCAAAAGTAACACTGGAAGTGATGTACAGCAATGCCTTATTCCAAAAGGGGTCATGATCGAGTAAAGCATGTACCACAGTCGAGCAATTACCACATTGACAATACACTGTATTTGTCCAAATTAGGCCTTTAAAACATGTAAAAAGGGAAGAGAGTACTCAAACTGTAAATGTGGATTCACTCTTCAACACACCGGTGGGCTAAAGTAGTGAATTATTTGTCTTTTGTCAACGTGACACTTTTTTTGCTGATTGGCCGTGTCGGGTGGTGGAGGGTTACGACACATTTATAAATAAACTCGATCTAACCCAAAAACCTTTATTATGAAGAGAAGAGAAATAACTGAAAAAAATTAACTGCCACCTCACCATCAGCTCTTGAAACGAACCTTTTAAATCAAACCAAACAAACCTTAACCTAACCTGCATGTGCCCGATAGACCATGCGGAAATTAGTCATTCGTACGGCAGGAAATGTAAAACCCAAGATGATTTTTTACAAATTCGGTACAGACTATTGCATGTGAAAAAGACAGACGCACATTTTTTTGCTTCAAGCACAGATGCCAGGCAGTGGGAGAGTGAGAAGTCTGGACAAACACTATCACTTAGTTTTCAGGACGCGTGCAAACATTTCACATCCCTTCGCCACATGCTTTCATATCCGGTTTCGGTATGACCATGTCATGAATTATACAGTGTAGAATAATAACTATTGAGAGGATGTGGTTGGATTACTGTGGCGAGGAACACAATTCCTTCAAAATGCAAGCAGTCCAAAAAACACAGAATCCCAAACCCCCAGTGTAACCGACCCAGAGTGGCACGTAGTACGCGTTACTCATGACCAATGTTAAATTATCAACTATGAGACACAGCGTGCTGAATCCAGCAAGGTGGCTTTCCACAAGCAAGATCCACATGCATTTACAACACCAACATTCAAAATAGTCATTGTAAATGTTATTTTTTATCACACTGCAGATTTTTTATTGAAGGGAGCACAAATTTAAATGGCTCGGAACCATGAAATACAATTACTCTGTGTTTTAGATTTGTTCCTACCTGTATCTTTAAAAAGTGTCTTGTGGGTCATTCAGCCCACTGCACATGAGCCTCTGTAAACATTTCTTGCTGCCTCTGCATTATGCATCAAATAAAGGCACAGCCTTGAGCGGTTGGTAGTACCAGCTGCCTGTTTTAACTCGCACAGCTCAGGTGACAGACAAGCCACAAGCAGCCACTGAAATCAGACCATACGCGGGTCTCCTCTGCAAAAAAAAACGTTGGGCGCACATTTGCTGCACGTGCCGGATGCTTTTGTGTGCAGATGTATGTACCGCCGTGTACAAAACGTGGGTGGGTGGCAGCGGTGGCCAGCGGCACCGCACTACGGACCCAGCCACCCGAGTTCGATTAACCGTGCAGTTCAACGCCAGCTGACGATTTATCTTGAGCCGGTCGAGCCAGGGTCGGCCTCAGCCTCAGATGAGTACCTGGTGCGATGTGTAAACATTGCCACTAGGGTGTGACGCTGGCCACCCAGCCCCTTGTGTGCCGTTCGTCGCCGGCCCTCGTATCAGGCGCTATCTCTGAACGTCACTTGGCACCACATTTATGTTAAGGCTATCGGAGGTGGGAGGGTGGGGGGGGTCTTTGCGTACAACACCAAATGTGTAATTTTTAACTACCTGTATTACTTTACCCCGCGCACAAAAATGCGGAGAAACAATCTTAAGGATAAATGGTATGTAATTAAGCACGCCGTTTAATGTGCGTCCATGCGCGTGGGTCTTGTATGACAATGATGCGCGCGACGTGATGTGGTTGCATCTTTGATTGCGTGTTTGCGTTAGGCGCACGCACGCACGCAGGTTCCCGTGCAAACGTCGCTACAAGAGGAGGAAGAAGAAGAAGCAGCAGCAACCGCTTTACCGGCCCTAACGCAACGCTGTTGTGAGCCGCCTCAAAAACACTCTCAGGCTAGATGTGCAATCGGCCTGTGGTGGTTTGAGGCAGAACAAAAGGCATGCGCCTCCCGCCCCCCACTCCACTCCACTCCCTGCCACAATCGCCAGGCCAGACTTTAAAGGGCGTTGAGCTGAACAGGACACACAGCAGAGTAGTAACTTACCAGCTTGTGATCCGCCATGGCATGGAAACTCGTACAGTTCTCCCGAGCCGACACCCCTGCGCTGTTGATGCTCGCTTGCAACTTTTCTCGAGCTTATTCCGCGGGACTTGTTGAGTCACTGGCAGCCGTCAAGAAAGCTCGGCCCGTCACTGAACCGTCTGTTGTCTCTTTTTTTTTATGTGGTCCCGTTTTTTTTGCTTCCTTTCTTCTCTTTTTGCAACGTCCGTCCCCCGTTAAATATCACCCAAATGGCTGCACACGTAGATTTAGGCACAGCCAGCCAAGCATCATGGCTTACTTGCTGCTCTCTCTCTCTCGCTTTCCTCTCTCCTCTCTCCCTTTCTCTGCACGAACAGCTAACGGCGCTGGCTCTCTCTCTCTTATACGCGCACGCTCCACAAGCTGAGACACCCACCACCCCCCCCCCAACCGAGCGCACACCCCACCGCTGCCCCTGCTGTGTGCATGTACCACTCACCCACGAGCACGCACGCACACAATGCCTGCGACTAACGGTGCAACCATAATGAGCCAAAGACTGGGGCCAGACCCTCCCTCCTCCCCCCCCCAAGAGAAGAACGCCTCGCTTTGTGGCCGCACGCAGAAAAAGACAGAAGGCGCAAAAGGGAAATGGCAGATCAGCCGACAGCCTGTTTCCTCCAAGGGCCACTGACTGATGGCCTCTATGACCCGGGGAAAGCAATATACACACAGACACACGTATGTAGAGACATACGCGTGCATTCACTGACGTAAAACGCACGCAGCCGTACAAAAATGCCGCGCGTCCTAAAAATGTAAAGTCTCGGCGCCGTTTTTTAAGATTTTCAGCTAATAATTTCCGAGCGGTTGTTTTCTCACCATTGCTATTCCAGCGGTCTTTCCGTATGGCCCCAGGGGCAGTTCTCATCCTCAGATATTCCTCTCTCTTCAGGAGGGGTAGTGCACATGCTGCGCCCTATGTTCGAATTCCATCGATCCATTCGGGCACCTCGATTTAGTTAATCAGGAAAGCACCCTCCAGTGGACACGCAAATTAATTACTCTTCCAAGCTGTCATCCAAAATGTATTATTTCAACAGCTGAGGATGAATAAACACGTAAGTTTTAAATACAGGCTGGGCCATGCTCCTATTTATATGACACTGTACTGACTGATACAAATTCAATTGACTTTTCACATATACCTCCATAGTAAGCTTTCGACTTCTATTTACCAGATTGCGATTTTGAGTATAGACGTTGCGACTTGAACTCTTGGCTACAATTTTACAACCATTTCTTCCCAGCAACAACTTTAACCAACTTTTTTTATGGGCAAAGGTCTTGGAGCCACAATGGGCACCGCTTGTAGAAAGTATTCCGGATGAAATAACATGTGTTAACTTGTCCACCTTTACTAAATCCAGTATCAAGCTGAGGCCATATGTGCAAAAGCACCAAACAACAGGGCCAGTAAGGTTTCTGTCAGCATAAGAGATACACAAGTATACTGCTAACATTGTTTTGTGACGTTTCTCTCTGTATGTGTGTGGTTTTCTCCAGGTATTCTGTCTTAGTGCAAACAAGCAAAAAATACTCAAAGAGAAATTGTAAATGAAAAAATAAATCCCAAGCAAGGACCTCCCAGAGAAAGTATCGAGACTCAGCAAGTCTTTTCTGTGTGAAAACAGTCATGCAAAAACAAGTAAACTCGGTCCTCCACGAACAATCACACTCATATTTAATCATACATTTTAAAACCTAAATTAAACACATCTCATTCGCAAAACATAATACATGATGTCCGCGTTCATTTATAGAGCTCAATTTTCAGTTGATGTACGCAGCTAAAATGAGGAGAGGGTCCCACTCTTGCATTACATCAACATTTTATATTTGTTTTAAGTTCGACATTCGACCAACCGCACCTCCGATTAGCATTGTTGGCTACATACGGTGCAAAAGAAGTTCAACATACACACATGTGCCCTCTGAAAAACACAGGGATAGCTCAAATCTCGTTCAATATAATAAACGTTCAAAATGGCCCTCCACACTAATGCAAAGTTAACGATAGGGTTGTACGCTCCAAGATATATGCAGAAGACGTACCTTCACTCAACTGAATCTCCTCCATAAGCATGAACACATTTTCCCCTAAAAGATCAAACCTAATCATTGAGAATGAGTTATAGAATAAACAGGTTCACCTATAGGCTAAAGAATAAAGCTGAGCATGAGCTAGCACACTGCGCCCTCAAGTCAGCAATCCCAGCTACGGCTAACAATGGCAAGTTAAATCTGAACCAGTCCTGGACGCTTCCTCCACCCCCAACTCGCTAGGACAACTGTCGTGGGGTATGGTCAAAAACCGCCACGGCCAACATGCGGAGGGGCACCTTTCATTTGTCAGTGGACTGACGTAGGAGGGCTGTCAATAAATTCGGTTGAAATTGACCGTAGCTTGTCTTTTATTATCGTGCTACGTTTTAACTAAAAGAAAATTGCTAAGAAATGACTCGCATATATATACATACACACACACATACAGTTCACCGCAGACAGTACGAAATTATTTATACACTGTACCAGTGTTACAGAAGCAGAAACATTCACAAGACCGAGCATATAAACATTCTAATCATTACCATCATCTGCAGCAACTCCGAAGAATTATAAATATTGGAGATAAAAAAAGGCTAACATTTTCCTCAATGGTTATCACTCAGCAGTGGGCACTATGGGCATTTTCCACAGAAAATAAACACCAAATTCCACAAGAATATTAATCATGATAATAACAACCTCTTGTGGTTAAATTCCACAAAAGAAAATTGCACTGTTTTTGCATGTCCGTGTACTTTGATCATTGACTCGCAGATTTCAGCCAAATTACTTTCACACTCTTCACATGAACAGGCGTTCAAAATGTCCAAATGTAAAATGCTGGCCTCCGATCGCAGCAGTCAGTGACCCCGACTGTTTGTTCAAATGTGTACTTATGGTGGACGTACAGACTTTTTAAACTGTGTGTTCCTTTTGAGCACACTGGGGAAGGCTGTCTACTACAAAGCCTTTTCTTATTGACTCACTATTCCATGTGAATTATGTCTGACCATAACATCAGGCTTGAAATGAATAATATATACGGGTAAAATATAACCATTTGAACACCAGTAAGGAACGCGTCCTTATCACCAGCTAATGAACAGATGGTTAGCCCAACGATGATGTAATGCCCTGCGGCACACAATACAGCTTAGTGTTGTCAAATGTATGTCCACGACTCAAGGCACACCATCTGTATAGTCAATGACTGCAACAACACGCTATCGATTGCAAACTTACATTTCCAGATTCAATCTTCATTGGTGGTTAGACTGAATGGTACTTACATTTTTTTTCTAAACCTCCGATTTTAGAGACCGCATATCTGCTAAAGAAATGTACCAAAAAAACTAAAATATTTAAATACTGTAATGAATTCTAGAGAAAAGCAAAAGCATGTAAGGCAAATGCCAAACAGCATCTCTCCAAATAGCTGTGATACTACAATATTTAGATGTACAGTGCACTAGTTTATCCATGTAAGATATGCTGAAAGCAGACAGGTATGCAGGCAGATGTCAGGGTCCTGGCATGTGGAGATTCAATCGATCCATCCATATTCAATCGCTATTATGAGCTCTCCAAAATGTCTCAATCAACTAAATGGCACGCGCTAAGCCGAGAGCGAGGACATTTTTGAGAATTAAACTGACAACAGCGAGAGCACAACTCACTGCTTTCCCCCATTAAACCGACCACATGCCGAGACCAAGACTCTTTGCTGCGAGACCCAAAAAGTGGCACATTATTTGTAATTTAGCTTAACAGCTGACGGGGGAAACCCCCTTATCACCACCGGCTTTCACACGTGCCCGTGGAAACTAAGGGCAGTATTAATAAATCACGTTTTGGACAAATTTGGGGGGGGGGGGGGAGAGGGGGGACATATTGCCCTCATGTTGTGGCTCTCTTGGCTCTCTTGGCAGCCGCAGCACAACAGGCATTTCTGATCAGCAGCCAAAATTAATACACTGCTGGATGAAGGTGTCCCCAAACTGCTATCAGCTCATATATTCGCACGATGCAACAATTCACCTAGCATCGACACACAAGCATATCCCATTGCTCCATCTCCGTGGCGGACATCCTCTTGGGCACGTTCCCTCCCTTAGATCCCTTCTAGCAATGTGTATGTATGTGTAGTGTACTAATTCACAGACACCAGCAGGAGGTACTCTCTCTCTTTTATTCCGGCCTTCACAGCCTTAGGGGATAACCACATACCGGGTCGGGACAGCCAACATGCTGCCAGACCCACAGCTTAAAGAGGGCGAAGATCACGACAACGACGGCACGACGAGTTCCATTCCAGCTCGCAGCAGCCCCGACTGTGAGTCGGAGCTCACCTTTTATCCTGCCCAGAGTGGTCAGGCTCCGCCCTCGGCACCGCACACCTCTGGATCCCCCAGAAGACTCCGTGCCCTCCCCCCCCAAGTCCAACTGGTAGAACGCGCTGCTACCTCTAATTCCATTGTCTACCAATCTCCCAGTGTCACGCGCTACAGTGACTCATTCAATGTCACTACATATGTATGTTGAACTACTTAGGCACCGTCCGTAGCCAACCGCGCTAAAACGTGTGCTGTTATAAGTATTCATAACGATGTATTTGACATGTGCATTTTCTCTGATGCATGCATTTATTTTCCTGTCACTAAGTTATTCCAAGCATGCACTCAATGTCTAAGGTTATTATAATTATTGGCCCAAACCCATCTCTGACCAACATGTGCTGAAGAAAATGCATCACTTCTGTATTTACTGCTGAAAAAGTTTGACAAAGCTCATGTACAGAGGACTAAACTTTCCAAAATAAGTTATTTCTTCTCGATATTTGTTCAGCAATTAGCTAGCAAAGAGTGTGTTTCAGAAGATTACAGCTTAAGAATTATATATTTTAAAACATAAATGTAAAACACTCACTCCAGTCTCAGCATGAATATCATAAATGCAGCTTCTATTTCAAGCACTCACTGCTGCATTCACGGCCAATTATTAGCAATACGTCTACCACAACAGACATCTACAAGTGATTGCTTAGTGCTCATCGGTCATGAGATATAATACTCATACACACTCCCTCGAATCCCACACTGCCGTTTATATTTCTGTGCGATCACAAATGCACAGGACTGAATTTGTTTAAAACCCACTTCATCACTTAATATGGTTCAGTTATAACACTGGTGTCGGTAGTAGGGCTTTCGCCGTGAACAGAATACATTTTTACTCCATTGCACATGAATGCTACGTCCAAAAACAATGCTTAAATATCATGTTTTGTCTTTGAAGAGTCACAAGTCACAATTCTTTCACACTCATTGCACAGCAGAGGGGGTTCAAATAGTTTTAGAGCATGAACAACTGCCAATTACCTAACTCATAATGGACAAATACAGGAGAACACCTCCTCCATGGCAATGTGAGAAGCCGATATTGCGTATTCAATTAAATCATCAGCGAAATTTTACAAGATTTAACATTACAAGACAAAAAAATTGAGACATTAAGATAACATTTTCAGTCCAACCGTCTTTTATCCAGTAGAAAATAATGCGTAACAGGAAAGCATTCCACAAAGGCGATGGGAAAAACTGTCGATTGCCAGTATAGTACTACGGATAATTAATAGGAGTATTAATGAACAATACAGCCTACATCTCTCGTCGAGACTAGGAGTCATGGGTAATTGAGTGGCAGGTAAGAGGGCATCTCCTCGATGGAAATACCAAATATTTCATCACCAGTGGGATGTTTTCCTATTTATATTTGAGGTTGTGAAAAACTAAATGATTTCTTAACAATTCACACTGACCTCATGTTAATTAAGCTCTTTATAAAGTCAAGATGTTTATTTAAAGTTGTATTACAGTAAACAGTATATATTAACTGTAAAATAACATTTAAGCATTAAGCAAAAATAATGAACTCGTTTGCTCGTAAATTTCCATTTAAATCCTTTTGACAGCCTTCATATAATTCGAGTTACAGTTTCCTGTTATATTTGAATGAGGGGTAAAGTGTAACCTCAGCAATTTCCCAAAACCCAATCTTTATTTCACTGTGTGGGTTGAAATAAACGCTGTATTTCTCCGTTTTCCATTAGTCTCCTGGTAATGAGAATAATATTTAGCGTAAATAATAAATACCTGGCATTATTCTAGCCCTTGGACATTATTTTAATACAATGCCTCACTTTCGTTGCATACGTTTGCTTCCGTCACAAAGCAAATGTGTTACTTCTTATGCAATGGTTTATGCCGAGGGTCTATTTTATTCTTTGTTTTTGCTTGCTGGTGCAGAGCATGTAACATTAGGACATGCATACAGTACTTATGGCGAGAGTACATAGTTATATTTAATTTGTATAATGATATATAAAATGTAGCTTGTGCTTACATGCCTGACTGGCCACAAAGTGTAATTAAAGCTGCTTTATATTTGATTAGAGACGCTTAAAAATGTATTCACCTTTGTATTCTTATGATTCCTCATGTGAATGTACAATTGTATTGCAACAATAATTTGACAAAGTATGTCCTCCAAATCTGCACAAAACATTATTTAAAAAAAATGGAGCAGACTACTCTGCTCTGATAAGAGCTTAGCATTCAAATTCATATCCTAAAAACCACTTAAACATCTTTGGTGCTCAATATTTAATAGCCCAGGGGCTTGTGCAACACAGCACTGGCAAAAATACAATATACATTTCCAGCAGTGATGAAGCATGCATAAGCTGGATAATGTAAGGCATGCATGTCCTCTCGGGATTCTCGAATGGGAATGTCGTTTTTAACTCTTTGTAACGTGTTGCTTCAAAACGAGTGGCTTGGTCATTGAAGTTTGCCTGTGTCGTAAGTGGTTCTAGTCTAGGTCACCGTCAAAGTGAATTCATGATGGACTACAAAAAAACAAATGAAGGGATGTACTGGCCAATTGGCTCACAGAATACCAGCTACCTGCAAAGTACACAAAGCCCAGAAGGAGCTTACAAACAAATCCCGAGGAGGAGATGGCATACCCACTGAGCTCATCAAGGGAGTAGGAGACGAGGCTATTGAGATACTAACAGTTTTGTGACAACAGATTTGGTCTAGTGGCGAGTGGCCCAGAGACTGTAAGCGCTCAGTATATACCTATACATAAGAAAGGCAACCCCAGGGAATGGAGTCCATCAACCGTACTATAAGCTCTCATATCCCATACCAGCAAGGTTTTGTTGAATATTATTCAAGACTAGCTTTACTACCCGGCTTCGCCCGAGACTTGGATTCTTGTATTGGATTAATACACGGCCTATGCGGAGGGTGGGGGGGGGGGGATGCGTGACGTCAGCAGGCACACTGTGTGACGCTGCCGCATGCGGGTGACACCACAGATGTGACGTCACCGCTCACTTGCCGTGCAAAATATATCCATTATTGCGCCCCCCCCCCCCCCCCCCCGAAATACAGCCTGGAAGCTACCCACATGCCAAATTTAAAGCTTGTTACATTTTGGGAAATATGCTAAACATTTCGAACAGACACACATTCACAAATTTCCCTTATATATAGATAGAATGGAGAGCTATGGGGCCGTCCATAAATGACGTCACGCACCTAGGGGGGGGTCAGACATTTGTGACGATGTGTGATGAGAGGTGGGGGGGTTTGAGAAATGTGACGTCACATCGAAATGCGCAACTTTAAATAAATATAGACAACACGTTCTACTTAATTAAATAGACGCTTTAATAAATGTTTTCTCCTACAACATCAGAGTGCAGCGCCACATTAAATATGCACTACAATGACAATAGTTTAAAGCGATTTGAAGCATGTTTTATTTTTTTTGGGGGGGGGCGCAGAGCTTTGAGACGTCATATTTGAGGGGGGGTCTGACTTTTTGTGATGCTCTGTGACGAGGGGGGGGGGGTCAAAAATCGCCCAAAACCGCGTGACGTCATTTATGCACGGCCCCTATGTAGAAAGAGAACTACCAGATATTCAAGCAGGCTTCAGGAAAAGAGGAGGAACAAGGGACCAAATAGCAAACATCAAACAGATAATGGAAAGATCAAACAAATACCGGCAACAGCTGTATATCTGCTTCATTGACTACAGCAAAGCTTTTTTATTGCGTGGACTATGAACTTATGTGGATTACAATGAAGGAAATGGGAATCCAAACTCATCTTGTATGCCTGTTACGTAATGTATTGCCAACCAAAAAACAACGGTAAGAACAGAGTATGGGGAGACACAAGAACTTGGCAGTGGGAAAGGAGTAAGACAGGGCTGTGTACCGTCTCCTTACCTATTCAATGTGCACAGTGAGCGTGTTATGCGAGAGGCAGGCCTGGATTCCATCGAAGCAGACTTAAAGATTGGAGGCCGAAGAATAAACAACTTAAGATTTGCTGATGATACCACTCTACTAGCAAATAGCAAAGCTGAAATTATAACCCTGTTGGTAAATGTTAAAGCTAGTGAGAAGGCTGGATTCTGTCTCAATCTCCAAAAAATTAAGGTGATGGCGACAGAACAACTAAACGCATTTAGTCTGGAAAATGAATCAATCGAAGTTGTGAAAAACTTTGTATTCCTGGGCTCCTTGATCGCTGAAGATGGGGAGTGTAGCCACGAGATCACAAGGTGGCTAGTTCTCGGTAGAACAGCCATGTCACAGTTCAATAAGATATGGAGAGATAAGAGCATTACTATAAACACCAAGAAGAGGCTTGTCAAAGCTCTGGTATTCCCTGTTTCCCTATATGGATGTGAATAATGGATGCCGAGATTGAGTGAGTGAAAGACGATCAGCACATCCGAGATGTGGTGCTGGAGAATAATGCTACGTATACCATGGACAGCCAAAATATCAAATATATCTGTCCTGAGAGATCGGTCCCACTCTCCAACTCGAGGCCTTATTCGTGAAGTAGAAATTGGAAAACTTTGGACACTTTATGAGGACCTCTGGCGAGAGAAATCGGTCTTGCTTGGGAATGGAGAAGATAGCAGGGGTGGAGGTCGACCTCGGAGGAGGTGGATGGATGACATCAAGGATACCACTGGCCCAGCGATGAGAGGCAGCGAGAGACAGATGTGGATGGTGGAGTCTGGTCGTGGATATCACCAGGTCATACTTGACCTGACGGCACAAGGTGACAAGGTGATACCAGCTCTCTAGTCTTTCAATGTGATATATATCTGGGACACATTTTAGAACACAGTACCGAATTGCAGCATACTGTTAAACTCCTCTTATCCACACCCAGGTTTTTCTTGCAAATCACATTACCCTGGGTCTCTCGAGTTCTCACCAGAGTTAAAGATAATAAACTTAAAACTCATACATGTTTTCCTGTATCCCTGAAGCGATCCACACACAATCCTATTGTACGTGCGCTGACTCTCTCTTTCATCTGAACCTTCGCACAGATAAGAGGAATGATGTCGGAAGTAAAGGAAAATGTATTCTATATATCCATGTTTTATTTTCACATAACCAGGCAGATGAAATTAGTAATTTGCATGGTTAAACACAAATACAGTCAACTTTCAATTATCCACGGTGATGGCTGTATTCAAATAAAACCAAATAATCCAAAACTTTAACAGGTCCCTGCAGGGTGGGCTGGTAGGAACATTGGAATTTTTCACTTCGTTAAAGTATTGAAAGGGGACGGACGGACGGACACATTAATCTATTGCAGGCTGGTACACTCAGTTTACAACTTCGTTCCTACCAGTAAAATAGGCTATCAAAAGTATTAATATTTTCCTTAGTATGGGGGGTGAAGCCATAGAAACTGTCATGTTTTCATTGCTTCCGAAAATAATTAGTTTGCCAACGTGTTTACGGCACACGGGCACTGAGTCATGGATGACCCTCGGTGAGTGAGGAGCAGTTAATACTTAAACCAGCTCGCATAAACAATAGTTAATTTATAACATGGATATTCTTGCCCATGGATAATCGAGTGTAAAAATGCAGTAGGATTTGTGACACTCGTGCATGTCCCACAACACCTCGCAAAAGAATAGTTTCACTCGACATAAATGTCAGCCTTACATATGGCATTGTAAAGCAACTCCTACGTCCATGTCCAAGTCTTAAAGCCAAAGCACAGCCTCAGGGGAACCTGAACGGATGTCTTCAATCCATGCGCTGAATTGACGAAGTTCACAGTGGTTCACAATGTGGTCCACAGCCTGATCACGATATCCACAGTCTTATTCCACTGGGCTTCCTGTGGTTTCCCACTGGTATGTATCTGGTATGTATGTTGAACTTCTTTCGCACGGTACATAGCCAACTGTGCTAATCGGAGGTGTTAGGGGAAGGACAACAAGGTAATGCCAACATCAAACATGGGTGGTTTGGATTCAGTCCAGCAGGCCCCATTTTTTCAAGGTCCATCTAATCCAGGAGGGTTCAATGGTTGAATCGGTGATGATACATATAATTAGGATGTCACTGTTTGTCCAAAGTTGAGCTGTCTCACTTTTAGCTTCCTTTTAATAAAATGCATTTAAACGTGACAGCGATATTACAAGGCAGTTAAATACACAAGTGTAGTGTTCTTCATGGAGGCACATACTTGAACTTGGAGGCAACACGTTTATTTACTCAGCCCAACAGAGACCGCTACGGAACATTTCACAAGTTAACTAGACCCCAACAGGGCCACTACATAACAAAGTCAGTCAGTAACGTACTGCGGACCATCCCGTCTAGTATACGACCCACAGCGAAGACCGAAGAGCGAGGACCGAAGACCGTAGGACGCGCCGACTTCCCCAGAGAGAGCCTCGATCGCTCTCCGGACCCCGGCTTTATCCCTCTGAGCATAGCCTTGCCCCGCCCTCGGCCACGCCCCCTTCTGGATCTCTCCAGAAGCTTCTCGGCCCTCATCACGTGTCCCCCGAGCCCCCTTTCGGACCCCCTCGCTACCTTATCCCGGTCACAGAGTATCACGTCCTCACTTGCTTTTTCTCCGATCTTCACCAGAACTATGCCCCGTATGGCCCGCTTCCATGTCAACGTTATTCTGGTGGCAGAGAGACTCCCAACGTGCATTTCCACTCTCGTGACAATAGTTGACGCTAACGCACTTGTGACCCCTTTTACGCTACAACACAAGTAACCTGGAACTTATACTTTTACGTGTATTACAGTATATACAGGGTGAACCAAAAGTAACTACCTGATTTGTTTAGCCTATAACTTATGACGAATAAAATAAAAACAAACTCTAAATGATCGAAAATTATGTAATTCATGGAGATGCGATATGATTATGTATAAACCCAAAAACCTGTGATTTTGTTTGTTGACAAAGCCGCTAAGGTGAAAATGAACCCGGGATCTCACAACATGCTGCCGGTGCGAGTCGATCATATAATCCGAGCTTCAGATGTCTAGAGATATTTCACCATTGGTCACCTTGCTGCAAGTTCGAGTACAAACATTAATTAGCCAATTTGTAAAATGCGCAATCAGGGTTATTTTTATTTTTAAAAGAACAGTAATATTTATGACGCACCTTCGACCAATATTGTTCCAAATTTGCAATGAAAAGCAACTTGCTACAAAACTTAATCTAAAAAAACAAACTGAAAGTGTATCTAAATTAAAGATCAAAACACATCAGGCATTACATTAATTACTAACGTGCACCCAACGTGGTCTCAGTAAAGACAATTCAACAAGACGACGCATCCTGTTTACTGAACCGCCAAAGAATGCCTGAGGTGAGACTGGTACCATTCTCAAGCTATTTGGGAAATGCGCGTCATGCGTCTTCTGTGCCATTTCTGTATTTAAACAGCATGTACTGTTGGCCACATTAAAATGTTCGCCTCCAGCAGCTGAAATTGAGCCAGCAGCAGGTTAACCCTTGCGCAGTTTGAAACTGCCAAAGCTGGTGTTTTTATTTGTAAAAAAATTTGGTTTAAACAAAGGGAAAATGAGTTGGTTCGCATATTAGGATATTTTAGAGATTCGATTTATATATATTTAGGTGCTCTCGTAAACATCAGACTTGATATAAACAGACTTGGACCATGTTATAATAGTGATACTGTTATAGTCTAATATTTAGATGCATATATTCTCAGAAAAAAAACACTAAACTCCTGAAAGGATATATTTATTCAAGTGTTTTGGACATGTGTAATATATGTACATTTCTTCATATTTCATGGGCAGAATCATTTCATACATTACATTTGTGTGACCTGCAGTGACGAGCCATGCAAATACTGCACTCTACTCACAAAAAGATTAGGCCAAGCCAGGTTGGTGGCTGACACCAAGATCCATGGAGCAAAGACTTCTCAACCACTTGTTATGGTCACACCACCCTTCAGATTCCAGCTTTTCATGTTAACCAATGCACGTCACTCGAATGTAGTTTGTACAAGGGAGGATTGTGAAGAGTTTCCACCCGTCCTGGAATTTCCGGGGATTAAAAGTGTTCGGTTTTTGTCAACTGAGAAATAATACACAACTCAAGAAGATGCCTTTGACACATAGCTCTCCCCTCTGCTGGCACTGCGAGATTATATTCTTCTTCCCATTAAGTCCCATTGTTGTGTACCTCAAGGAGTGGCAACCCTACTTGTGAGAGGGTTTGGGAGCTGTAAGGACAGAAGTTTGGGAAGTAATACACTGTAGCGATGTGTGGCCATTGACATAAAGAGCTTGGCTACAATCCAACGCCTCCTTATTAAGATAAATGACCCATGCAGCGCTTGGATTAGTGTAATCCTCTGTATATGTACACTTAATTTAAAACTATGTTAAAGAGCCACCTGAGTACTAAAACCCATCCAGCAATTCATCTGTCACATTACAACATGGAACAAAATATCTATTTGAGAACAACATTCTTTTCACAATGGGACATTATTTGAGGCACTGGAGCTACGCAGTTTTTAAATCTAAATTGAAAACTCAATTCTTCAGAACTGTTTTTTGTGTTGAGTTTGTCATCCTTCCCCCACACCTCTGATTAGCATGGTTGGCTACGTACGGTGCGAAAGAAGTTCAACACACATACATACAAGATGTGCACTACTTAAAATCGCATCAATCTGACAAATAACTATGCACACTTCCACATGATGATATCCAAGTAATTAACTCAACATAAAAGCAGTGTATTCATTTCATAAACTGTACCTTTAAAATGCTGAGAGGAAACACTGACCTGAGCAGTTAGTTTATCCCTACTATGCATATAAGCACTTGACTGTCATATCTGTATCATAAATATGATAGGAAGAAATCACTGTGGTGCATGCCTTCAGCAAGGGGTTAAATGTAAGTGTGAATGCTGCCTTTTGGAATGGGCAATGTTTAAAGTGCAATCATCACACAAGTCTAGATTCAGGTCTATAGACAAAGTGTGGATTATAAATGAGTAAATCCAATAGACTCACTTAAGAGTGTGATATCATGCTTATGTACTATATAAGCTACAAGTTGTGCTTTACAACATCGAACGTTATTTGCTCGGTGGTAAACCTAGCTATATCCAAGTGATCCTAATTCATTTTAGCAAAACCCAAATCACAATGATGTATTGCCGTTATCATATCATCCAACTAAGTGGTACTGAAATAACAAAGCTCACAATCAACTGCTATAAAAATAAAAACATTATCAATAATAGACAACATTATAGGCAATGACCCTTCTTCGCAGCACATAGAGGCCAGAGAGGTGTTGAAATAGATTAACTTTAATTCTAACAGTAAAACATACAGGGCCTCAAATAATTCTTGACCAACCCTACACTGTACATACTGAAAGGCACGCTGGCCAGGTTTCCTGTCCAGAAATTTCCCTTTGACCAGTAACGATACAACTGCGTGGGCAGGACTAATGGTATGATGTGGCACTATCGTGAATGTCTACACAAGTGCAACTCAAACAAGTATATTCTTATTAAGCTATATATATATAAAATGGAAATTTGTGAATATGTGTGTCTGTTCAAAATGTTTAGCATACTTCCCGACATGCAACAAACTTGAAATTTGGCATGTGGGTAGCTTCCAGACTGTACACAATGCAAAATGTATAAAAATAGACTTTTGTATTTTGGGGGGGCGGGGGGGGCGCAATAATGGATATATTTTGCACCGCAATTGAGCGGTGACGTCACATCTGTGATGTCACCCGCATGCGGCAGCGTCACAGTGTGCCTGCTGACGTCACGCATCCCCCCCCCCCCCAAACCCTCCGCGTAAGCCGTGTATCCTGCACAAATGCGCGGCTGGGGGGGGGGGGGAATAATGGATATAATATACTAGGCTACAAAGTTAAAATTTGCCATGTGGCTAGCTTCCATACTGTACACAATGTAAAAAGTATAAAAATATACTTTTTAAATTTGGGGGGGGGGGGGAATAATGGAGCGGTGACGTCACATCTGTGATGTCATGCGGCGGCGTTACGCAGTGTGTCTGCTGACGTTACGCATCCCACCCTCCGCGTAGGCCGTGTATTAATCCAAGACAAGAATCCAAGTCCCGGGCGAAGCCGAGTAGTAAAGCTAGTACACCACTATAGATGACTTTAAATATGTATCACTGATATGTTATACTACTGGAAGCCAGACAGGATTTTCTGTTACTAATGCACACTAGGCATACCAATGAGTATGAACAAGCAGAACAGCAGAGGTATTATGTAGGAACTTCTCATAAAGCCACCAGTCATGGCCTTCAATATAGTCCTGTATTTAGCATATTTTAATACTAGCTAA
The DNA here is from genome assembly GCF_048934315.1 of Petromyzon marinus. Lineage (NCBI taxonomy): Eukaryota > Metazoa > Chordata > Hyperoartia > Petromyzontiformes > Petromyzontidae > Petromyzon > Petromyzon marinus. Next base: position 12,625,534 of record NC_133671.1, read on the forward strand.
CACTATAAGTTGCAATTTTCCATTATACCCCTGCGGGTGAAATATAATTGGGGGAGCTTTTTAATTGTTCCTGGAGCAGCTGGATGTGGCAGCATATCTTACCAATACTCTGCAGGACACATGTGGATTGCTGGAATTATTATGGAAAACAAGGAGACTTATCCTTTAGTATTAAAACAAATTGTGTAATTATGTAATTAGCTCATAAGCCTTCTGGTTTTAACTGCTTCTTAATAACGTTGTGTTTTTGTTGGGAACATTTCTGCAATAGTGTGACTATGAATTATACAATGTGCATATAATGTTCAGCAATTAAAATGTTTTTTTTTTAAGGCATCACTTTCCTGACTAGGCACCATTATGCGATGCCAATAGTTCAGTTCCAAGACGGGATTCGGAAATAAATCATGGTGCAAAGCTCCAAGAAATCCACGCTCCTAGTCATGTTGAAATTATATTTAGGATTAAAGAACTTCGATTTAAAGCTTTCGTGACTGCAGGGATTCATCTTCTTGGTTCTTTCGGTAAAGTCACGTAGAATGGAAATAAAATAATAAAAATAAAACATAATAAAATAAAATTCTCACGACGTTTCGGCCACAACACAAGTAGCCTTCTTCAGGTGAAGAAACAGGCCTGTCCAAAAGACGGCGCTTGAGTGAGCACTGCCAAGCAAGTGCAGCGTCTTTTTAAGCTGTGTGGGAGGAATTAACATATGAATAGGAACAGGCTTCGGAACGGAGGAGGGGGGGGGTAAAAAAGGGATACAACAAAACCGCCACGGTGCTCTGTCCTGTGTTGCGTTATAACTGTGCTATAAACTGGACTACTATACAATATTATACCTTTCAATCTAAACCACATGGTATAATATCATATTCATAGACAAATTCTACCTTTGAATTATACAATGCGTTACTATACACCTGAAGAAGGCTACTTGTGTTGTGGCCGAAACGTCGTGATAATTTTATTTTATTATGTTTTATTTTTATTATTTTATTTCCATTCTAGGTGACTTCTACGTACCGAAAGGACCAAGAAGATTAAAGAACTTGCGAAAGAGAAAAAAACATCACTTCCCCTAAATGCAGGATAGTTTTGGGTCGCCATGGCCATATTCATTTTGACAATAACATGTTGAAGCTGCTTAAACATTTAATGCACGAGCACTGGCATCTGCGAGACGTTTTTCACGTTGTACAAATGACGTAATTTTACATACTATATTGATTTTATGTATTTAACTTACTAAGTGCACTGCTCTGGTGATAGCAGCTGCTTATATATAAGACCAAAGCAAGAATAGCAATTAACTTGCTACCTATACCAACATATAATGTTTCATCACTTAAGTCATTCGGTCGTTTTATTTAAGTGAATAAATGGTCCGACCCTCAAGTACAGAATCTTACACATTCAAAACTGATGCAACCGATCCTACATGTATCTAAATTCCACGTAGATACAAGGTGAAGCCAGTTGTTGTGCTGTTTGTGTAAAACAATACCACGAAAAACCACTACACGTGCCAATAGGCAAGTTCATGTCTATTTTTCAGCACGCATTACTTATTGAACACAGTATGCTGTTGCGGCTTCAAAAAACATAGCATAAATGAGCTGTCACCTAAGATTGGAGCACAACACATGCCACGTGTTATGTGGGGAGGGCAAAGGTTTAAAATGATCACTGAAGTGTCCACAATCTGACAAAGGTGCTCCGGTAAATCCTGCAAGCATTTTAAATCATTCATTGTAACTGTAGTGATCTAACCGATGTAAACACTCTGAAAGCTTTATTCGTTTTGCACTTCCACCATACTCGAGATTTGTCTTTGCTGAAATGCTGGCAGAACTCTCTTCAGGGATGCTCAATATTATTGCTTATTTTTTTACCACGGTTGCTGAGAACAGGAACCAAAGGCCCAATAGGCCAGGCCACCAGCAACAACGAGTACTAATAAAGTTGTAATACATTTTCATCCGTATGGTAACCGAGAATGGTATAAAATACCTTTCTAAACTCATTGATTGTAAACAATGTGGTTTCCAAGAGTAACCAGCGAGAGCAAAAAATGTACGTCACGCATGCAGAGCGTTCGTTCATTTTTTGTTAATTCGCTTGCAGTTAATATATTGTTATGATACCTCACAAAAAGGACAAATGGCTATTTCTCAGAACCATGTCGGGTCAGGCAAAGGGGTACTCGGTTGAAACAAAATTCAACAAGGGGTAGAGTGGTCAAAAAAAGTTGAGAATCACTGGTGCAGATTGCAGTCTCCAACTCTGCCTCTCTGCCCAAAACATCCCCTATTATGTATACACTTTTCCCTTTAAGGCAGTGATGTTGACAAAGTGTTGAGTTTTTGTCACGTGCTTGCGCACCGCTGCAAATTCAGTATCACCAAAGAAGTTGTTTGATTTTAAACGCAAGGTCTACTTTACACAAGGAAGAAAAATCGTGCATAAACATGGATTCTGCAGCTCTCTCCAACATGCATGTCCTCAGTATTTTTCAGAAGCAATAATAATACAACCTTTGAAGCTACAAACAATTACTTGACAAGGTACATGGCACGCAGCATCACAGGATGACCTCGCACGTAATGATATCATCGGAAGGGTAGACCTCGGCCATCAAGGATAATCCTGTTCATGCTGGTCGTATTCACCACACTTTGATTTAAAACATTTGGCTGGTTTTATATACAGGGCAAATGCCCAATAGCAGAAAAACTCTATTCTATATTTATTCTATTATACAGTAAAACATCATTAAGCCGGCCCCCCCGGCTAGCCAGATTTGATATTTACAGTTGTCCCAACAGGTGGGCTAAATAATAAAATACTCAGCACATCATCCTACGGGTCTTGGCAGCCCCCTAAAGCATGTGCAATATTTAATTAACAAATTTGCTAGACTAACTAACAAACAACTCTCAACTAAAAATTAACATTTCTCCAACACACCGGTGTGCTGTACTAGTGACGAATTGGCCACTTTCTGTTTACGTGACAACCCTTACTAGTTGGCTGTGTCGGGTGGTGGCGGGCTTTAACGACACATTTATATATTTACGCGATCTAACCCAAAACCTCTATTATGGATGATATTGGTCGCGAAAGCCTACGTGTTAAAATGTATTTATAACGTACATAGAATGTATTTCAATTTACACTCAAGGCACTTGTTTGCCCAAAGCCTGTTGCAGTATGCTCCTAGGCTGTCCAACATAGGGCAAACCCATTTAACGCCATACACACACTTAAACCTGTGTCAGAAGGCCAACACCAACAGTTATCAATGCTTTGCGTAACACACAGCGGTGCTTGGCAAGGCTTTCGGTGAGCCAGACTAGCTAGCACCCGCTCCCCTACACACCAACCCACGCCCTTCCTTCCTTCCTGCCCTTCCCCGGCACGCAAAACCTTCGCCAGGCTCGACAGAGCTCTGTCTCTGTACAACCAAATGCAGGGGGGGGAGGGGGGACTGCCAGCGATGCAGCAACTGACGCACACAATTATTACAATTTTCACTGTGCTACAAAAAAGCAATCAAAACGGTACATTTTTACGATGGCACGTCTCGGGTTTTTGGCGATATTTTGTATAGGTAAGGTGCAGCTTCTTTGTAAGCAGAGGCATGTAAATTGTGGATGGTTCCACAATGTTCTCATCTAGGCTGCTGCACTCTTACAAACTCCCATGTATCCTTCGGTGTGGTAAAGTTACATGCATATTGGTAAGTGCCCAGGATTAAACCGTATTTTTCACATCACGAATCATTTTTATTGTGACAAAAAAAACACATCCAACGAATACAAAGATAACACTTTCAGAACCTATTAATAAAACATTGAACACAATAACAAGTATAAAATAGGTGATGTTTCAGGCAATGGCACTTCTTCATCGCAAACAAATAAGAGGCCATGTGCTAGGCTGACGGACCATTGCCCAAAATATGACATATATAGTCCCCTGAGAACGATAGTTTAAGGGCCCTTCGTAAATTTAAATTTGCATTATTATTAGTATAAGTATTATTTCTATTACGGCAGTGTTATTGACGAATGTGTCCAGTACCTACGGTATGTGGCTGGCAACTTTCTGCCTTCGTCTCCTCGATGCTTATGTTCACATTCCACCAGATACACATTTACAGCTGAGGCAACCTAGGGAAGTTCCAGGTTCCCAGCAATGTGAGCTAACCAATGCGCCATTGCTGCCCACAAAACACAAAAACACACGTAAATAAAGGGTACACCGAGGATTACATGCTGGTAAATTTTTCAAGTGCCAACAATTACAAAGCTGCCTGCTGCTCCCATTAAAATACAATGCGAGGTGCTACGGTGTGTTTTCCCCCACAAGATACAATCTATACTGTACGTATGCACACGAATTCAACACACATGCCCTGTACTTGCTCTACATTCCTGTAAATCGGTTGACATCGTATCCCATAATTTGTGTGTGTGCACGTCCTAATGATGCCTAACAAATTAACCTCATGACGGGACCCCGGGGTCCCATAAGCCCCCGGCTCTCGCATAAATATTACAATGTAAACAGAAACTTTTCTCTTTTTCACCGATGGGTTTGAAGGATGGTGGCAAGTGTTGTCTTGTTAAACTATGCCTTTAAACTGAAAACTACTTACCTGCAGTACCTCTTTTTAAATACACTATCAAAAAAGATCATTTACATCCCTTCTGTCGATCATAGTATTTCTCAGTGTGTATTTGTGAACACACTTTGTAAACAGTACGTAAAATAGTACGCGTTTTCAATGCGCTGTTCATATTGTAACAAGCGTTTATACCAATGTTACTCTACAGAGTAGTGGGTCGCTGCTCCTCTTATCCGCATTGATACGAACGGTATATGGGGACTATGGCTTAACCGCAAAATAACCTATCTGCACAGATGCATACGGACAAGAGAAGTAATTTCAAACGGGAGGAATTAACGGTGCACCGCATCTCATCTGTTAAATATCTGCAAGTACTAGGATTGTCATCAATTGATCCTGGCTGCAGCCATTGGTAGGTCACAAATAATAATGAAGATAAGAGAGCAGTTTCACTGTATTATGCATACCGTTATGAGAAATAAAGGACTTAAGTCGTCTAGACAGTTTGAGCAGCTTTGGATAAGACTTATGATCCTGCCCATACGCGAGCATGGAGTGCATTCGCTTGTTCAGCTCTTCTGCACATTCGTCCTCGCTACGCTTGGACGACACGACAACAGAATGATCCGCGCCAGGTGGGTCGCGGCGTTTATGTGCGCGGTGGAACAAGTCGCCATAATAAATTAATTAATTAATTACGACTTTTTGCTTCCGTTTATTCTGGATCCCGGGGTCCCGCCATAAGGGTCAAATGCCAAATTCACCACTGTCGATCTGCAAAGGCTTGGGGCCCCATTTCACCCCTGAGAGACTGCATTGTAGGTGAGATGCTGCCCGACAGCTACACGGGCAGGGACTTTATGAGATAGGATAGATATGGCATGATTGTACCACAATACCACAGCGAAATTTAATTTACATTTCTTATTTCCATAATCAGTACCTTAGACAGTTTTTTGTTGTTGCTATTACCCCTCCTCTATAATGAGATATTGTCTGTTCTCATAAGGCAGATTAATTATCTACCATGCTGCAAGGTATTGAGAAACAATTAGCAAATAACCTGCCTGTACAGAACACGAATACATGAATAAATAAACTAGTGACAATGACGAGAGGAATGCAAGTACAGACATCCAAGCCAACTAGCCAATGGATTTGACAAAGGAAACGTTCCTTACTCTTTGGTTCTTTCGGTAAAGTCACGTAGGCAGAAAAATAATAGATCACGTGACGTTTCGATCGCAACACAAGCAATCGTCAACAGGTGGGACAACCACAGCAAGACAAAAACTGCTGAAGTCGTTTTTTCTCGCTGTGGTTGTCCCACCTGATGACGGTTGCTTGTGCTGCGATCGAAACGTCGTGATCTATGATTATTTTTCTACCTACGTGACTTTACCGAAAGAACCAAAGAGTATGGATTCCTGCAGTCACGAAAGCTTCAAATCAAGATTAAAACGTTCCTTGCACCAAAGGAAACTTTCCCAACCGCATCCCAGGTGACTATTTTTGGCGATTCTTTGTATCATTTGATGTGGCTGCATGCAAAACAAAAACAGTTCTCCGTGTCACGTGTTATCTGCTCATTTTGATTGCATGAGAGCAGGTGCCGCATATTTGCACCATGATTGTCTGTAACCGAAGCCTAGTCATTTAAAATACATTATTGTTCCAGTTCAACTCACAGCCTTCAGCAAGAGCAGTTTGATTTGCAATATCCACTCCAAGCATATACTGTAATGTAAAAAATGCTGAGTCGAGAGAAGAGGAAAAAAATAGTTGAGAAGTTATCTTCAAAGGCATTATAGTAATCACTTGAACTGCCACGCACAGAAATTGTAACCTTTATGCAGCTATACTATACATCCAAAATTATAGACATTAACATGACATTCTGCACAAATGAAGAGTGGTTAATGTATTGGAGAAGTCGCACAAAAGTGATATGGCAGTATTAAAGGCATATGTATGAGTATTTTTAAGGCACATGTAAGGGTGCAACAAATTACTGCTTGGGATTAAAATGTGGCCACTTTTCTGTATTTGGATCCAGCCAAATAGCAAATACAAAAGAGCAGGGCCGTCTTTTTTCATAATTAACTATTGTCATTATTTTACTCTAAGTAGCTTTGTTAGGTAGAGTAGCTTCACAAATTGTCATGATCGTGTGAAATAATGTAATTAGGTTGAATATCTTGCACTGCATGTATCTGTTGTGATCACATGACAACAGATACATCTCTCCTATCGCCTTTATCTTTGTTAAGTAACTCTGTTGAATGCGTCTCTCTATTATCTCTTATCTCATCTGAATAAATATTTAAATTATTAAACTTGTATGTTGGCTTTTACTTTTACTACTGTTACTATGCGATCTAACCCAAAAAAAACCTTATTATGGTTTAATTCGGCTGCATTTCTCATCATCTCTCATTTACAGCTTGCCTTAACATCATCTTTTTTTACTTGTCCGAATTAATCTCTCTCCAATCAGATCTATTGTAGTGCATCTATAAATTAATTATGCTGTATATTTACAACCTGGTATATGTATTCCTGTCACAAAGCAGTGTACTTGTCTTGAAGTTGGTAAATAAGGGCATCATTGATGACCTTCATACCCACATTCTCATATGCCTGGGCTATTGCTCTCTCATAGGTGAACCACATTCCATTACAAACAAGTCTGTGCATGAAATGGAAAGTTCAGACCTCAGCAACATACTCCATTATTCTTCTTTCATGTGGCATGTTGCAGATATAAACTGATTTTTTTTTGCATCAAAAAAGTTATACATTTAAGTCTGTGTCCTAAAGCCATGTGACGGTTGTAAGGTATCCCATCACATGAGATAAACAAATGCTACCACTTTCACGTGTGTATCATGGTACATTTTATCAATTTAAAACCTTTTTTTTAAGCACCGGTGAAAATTCCAACAAATTTAAAAAAAAATCAGCTGGCATAAGTTTACCCACTTTGGCACATGTGAAAACGAAAAGCCATGATGTTTTTTATAAGACCAGCCAAGAAGCTGATACCACAAATATCCATGAAAGGGTTATCACACCAGAGCAATCTCACAAGGAGCCTAATGTGCAGACTTCCCAATCAACCTCTGCATCCCTCCAATCCCTATGAAGGCTGAATCTTGTGAAATACAAGCCAGCTCAATGCAGAGCCACATGCACAAAGCACTAAGGTCCTCTTAACGAGGGCCACATTAAATAAAATAGATATACTGTACTGTATGTAGTATTTATTGTCATCAAATTGATACTGAAATACTGTTGCTTTTGAAAGTGCACTAACACACAATAAAATGAATTAACCAATTGTTTTGCTTCCGATTACACTTACCCACCCATTCATCGTCTCTTTCTCCCAGCCAGGCATCAAATCTCCCACTGACTCACTCAGACATTCACTTTTCCCACTACCTCACGTGAACACGCTCCTATTCAGACTCACTCACTCACCAAGTCACTTTTGCCCACCTCATCCATCACATTCATACACTCATGTCCCCACTCACTTACACACTCACTATATACACTCACCACGCAACCTATCTACCCAGATACTCAACCACTCCTTTATAAATTCACTTGGACGTTTCAAAAGTCACAGCGCTGCCTATAACTCACCCACACTCAACAACAAAAAGGCGCCGTTCGCCACTAGGTGGCGGTGGCGTCAATACAGCGCCTGTGCCAGGCCAAGTGCACTTTGAGGCCACGTGAAGTGCCGAAGGGTCGCTGACGGGTCACGGGACAGACCCAAGTGCCATGGGTTGTCTGAGATGACTGGCAGATGCACCGGCTGTACCCCCTGCTGTGCCAACTTGTTGTATTTTAGTTGCCTGACGCTCCGCTCGTTGTTGTGAGCGTCGCTCCTCCGCCCTCCGTTGCTGAAGGGCGACTGCCTCCAGCTGCACAGTAGCAGCAGCGGCGCCCTTCACGAGCCTCCCCCTCCACAGAGGCCGATCTTGACACGGCTGGTACCGGTCGTCGGCAAGTCCACTCAGCTCCACGTCCTCCCGTACCGCATCAGCTTCCATCTCTTCTCCTTAATCCAGCCACACACTTCACCCAGCCACTCACCCACAGACTCCCGCCATCCATCCCTCCCTCCCTCCTCGCTCGCTCGCTCAACCAGCCAGCAAATGTCGTGCACCTCCTCACCTGCGCTCTCTCGAATCCGTCCGGGTCCCCTCCGCCCGTCGCCCGTCTGCTGAGCACCCGGGGCAGCTGCGTGGGCACCTGGCGGATGGAGCTCGGCATCTTGTCCATGGCAACCCGCGCTTTGCTCTTCACGGGCACCACTTTAAAAACATCAAGCAGCAAGGGCAAACGGCAATCGACTACGGAGAACAGCGGGTTCGTGGGGACAGCGGGTTCGTGGGGACAAGGCGAGAGCGACGTCAACACCGCCGCTGGGCGTGAGGCGACTCTCTGCAGCCGCGTCTAGCCGCTCCGTGCGGTCCCGTTACTTGTAGCGGGGAACTTAAGGACGCCGCGGTGCACGCCGGGAGCATGGGGCACCCCCCCCCCGCTCATTCCCCCCCCCCCGCTCATTCCCCCCCCCGCTCATTCCCCCCCCCCGCTCATTCCCCCCCCCGCTCATTCCCCCCCCCCGCTCATTCCCCCCCCCCGCTCATTCCCTGCCCATTCCCCCCCGCCCATTCCCCCCCCCCCGCTCATTCCCCCCCTCGCTCATTCCCCCCCCCTGCCCATTCCCCCCCCCGCTCATTCCCCCCCCGCTCATTCCCCCCCGCTCATTCCCCCCCCCCGCTCATTCCCACCCCCCCGCTCATTCCCACCCTCCGCTCATTCCCCCCCGCCCCGCTCATACCCCCCCCCCGCTCATTCCCCCCCCCGCACCCCCCGCCCTACCCCCCACACACCCCGCCCTACCCCCCCCACACCCCCTTTCCCGCTCCCCCCAATCTTTTGGAAAACCGCCCCACAGCCCTGCCCAATTAAACTAACCCCGCCCCGCATCTGTATAGCCCCGCCCCGCGTCTATCTAGCCCCGCCCCGCGTCCATCTAGCCCCGCCCATGTCGATATATTAGTTTTAGTGATTTGTTTACCTTTCCTATAACTTTTCAATCCGGCCGTGCTTGTTGTATTTTGTGCTGCTGTAACGTTGTGACCCCTCCCACTCCACTACTGGACATTTGTGAAAAGGAGCTTGATAGCTCTTCAGATTCCTCCATCCTAAATATTCTGATAAGTGGGTCGCGTGCTGGGAGAAGACGGTGGTGGTGGTGGGGGGGGCAAGCGGCAAGATGCAGCGTGAACGCGCTACTTGGGACTGGGGGCTCCTGTTGCAGCAGCTGCGGAGGGTGAAGGCTGAAGTCGACCACGATGATGATGGCAGTTCGCTCGCCCCAGCCGGCCAGCATGGAATTGAGTGACACCGCGTGGCGAGAGCATGCCACGTGAGAGGAGGTTCTACCTCCCGAGATTTTGAGACGTTCTCAAATACGAGGACACTCCTGTTTTGGACGGGGTGTTTAGGGAAAATAAGACTTGCAACATTAATGTTAAGCTCTCAGCATTCCGGTTTGGTTTATTTATTGTGGCGGTCGGGAGTTTTTTCTCCCCCCTTGCCATTTTTTTTTATTAATCCATATCGTTATCCATGATCTATCCACTGCAGGATGAAGGCCCTCCCCATGTCATGGTCTCGAGAAACCACGATACATTTCGCTCCTGCACGGTAGCTGACCTCATTGCTCCATCGCATTAATGTCATCCTCTCAGGCACGTTTCCCTCCACTGGCTGCCATTCCATGACCAGTCTTGACCATCAGCCGTAATGCCTTCCATCAGTATTTGTTATGCCCAAGCTCACTTTTCTTAAGTCACTTGTCACTGATTTGCCTTTATTATTTGGTCCATGATTTCCTCTTTGTTGCTGGGTATTATTCCAAGTGTGCATTTCTACGTTTTATTCTTTGTATTAATAATAATTAAATTTCAAATATATTCTAAATGTTTCAAAGGGTGTCCAGATTGGTAAGTGGCAACGACACGTACAAAAAAGTCTAATTTACAACGTACAGTATTTGTTTAAATCATGCCAAATACATTTATACTTTGTCAGCCCATGTTTCCTCTTTCGGCACATTAATTCATATGCCCGCTGTCAGTTTCATTCCCAAGCTGCTTTTCGCTATTAAAACTGACTAAATGGAACAATAGTTGAAAAATGCACAAAGAAGCACGGGGAGATACACGCTCAAGAATGCTCTTGAGAGACAGGAAGAGGAAGACATGAATCAGGGCACAAACACAAACCATAGACCACATACAGTGTTGAATTAAGAAAATAAAGTGGGCTTGGACAGGACATGTCCCTCGAAGGGATGATGGTCGATGGATGAGATTAGTCACGGAATGGCAGCAAAAAAGAGAACACACGTGAGAGGACTACTACCACAGAGATGGAGCATTGAAATTCATTCATGCATCGGATATGGATTGCAGCATTGTGGGATTACGAGGAATGGTAACAGCATGGGGAGAGGCCTTCATCCGTCAGTGGATATACAATAGCTGATGATGAATCACCACATCCGAATACATTACTGTAATCTTAAATGAACATCAACAAAACAAATAACTTGACAATTCAACAGATTGACACATTAACAAACATTTCGGCCGTTTGCGGTTTTTTGTTCCGTTCGGCATCAGCAGACGACAGCTGGTTCCTGCAATCCACAAGTGGCAATCTGCCACCTATGGAAAGAATGTGTGTTGCTTCCCACGGAGTGTGTCGCTGGTCTATAACTGGAATTTTATTTTTGGCTGGCACAACAGAGACATTGTGATTAAACTCAGAACAAGTACAAGCAAGTGCATCCTTAGTAGGTCTAATATAAACATTCTGTGACACGTGTATTTGCTCTGTAAGGGGCTGGTTGTATCTTTTAGGATAATATTTACAGACTGCTTTCGTAACAGGGCAGGCAATGATTATCTGCCCTCACTGCAGAGTTTGGCCATCACGGTTTTCATAATTTAAATACAAAACCGTTAGTGCTGTGTGATCTTCATTGAAAACTCATTTATTTAAAACTGCTTTATGTGTTCAGTTTGTTGTGTATCTCCCCTCACCTCCGTTTATCACGGTTGGCTTCGTACGGGGCGAAATAAATTCAACATACAGTACATACTGTGTACATCAGCACAACGGGCTCAACATTATGCTGTGTGTCAGATGTGGAAATGAGAGACTGCTGTTATTGTAGCACAAACCAGCTGTTAATAGACGAAAACAACGATGCACTGAATGCATGTGCTTGATTAAGTCAACAGGCAGGCGGGGAGTGGCTTCTTCAACCGAGCATTTAACTGTCTAACGTATTCCACCTTCACAATGCCAGTCAGTGCTGCCCACGAACTCAACATTTGTCTCGATGTGCAGGGGCTGAGACACGAGCCGCACACAGTCGACCTCAGGGTGACCATGGACCCACAGTGATCTTTTTTAAAAAAAAAAAGAGTCAAGACTCTGCAATAACTTGCTTGGCATGTGAGCTGGCTCGCGATCGGATTGCCAGTGCTCCAACTCTATGGATGTCAGCACTCACAATATCATACTCGACGAAAGAACACTGCGCTAGCTTGTCGTCGCACAACGAGATTGTTACATTTGGCAATGCCCTTCATCTCGGGAACTCTGCGACTGAGTCCCCTCCCTTGGCCGCGAGTTCTGAGCAACACCCCCCCCTCCACACATCCGTCAGAAGGAAGGCTGCGACTGGCAAACTTCTGGATAAGAGTTGCGCTGATTGCCTGTCTGCCACTGTATATCTATTTCTTTAGCCAACCCGCTGCCCGTTCCCACACCATGACACCCACTGTGCACCCACGTGCCATCACGCAATCTACCAACCTTAGCATGAACACACTCACTGTAAGGTGCAAAATTAAGAAACACATCTTCACATGTTATATTTTGTTAAAATAACTTAAAATCAGCAATGCTCTAACCCAGTTTGCCGAAAACCAATTCACTACATTTGAATTATTTCCACTGACATTGCTGTATACTGGACTGTAACATTTATCAAGAGGAAGCAGTATAAGACTTGTAAGCCATGCATTTTTGGAGGGAGTATACTATGACGTCATTTCATGATAAATTATTGAACAAAACAAATTGATAAACCACGTCTCATAAATTATATATGTTTATAGACTATAGTATAGAGTCAGAATCTTTATTTAGACTGGAAGAATCCGATGAGCAATGGAGCGGATCAGCAAGTTACAACAACAAACAATACAAAATAAAACAGTGTGTGCAAATAGAAAAATGTAAGCAAGTCACACAAAAAAATGCATAAGTACATAATTCCTGCTTATTTTTCAACTGTAAATGTAAGCTTGGGCAAGGCAGCAAAACAACAACAAGCATCACACCACACAACCACAACAGAGTCCCTCAATAAAATTGCACATTAAAATTGAAATATCAATACACGGGTAGGGATCAAGATTACATATCATATTTGCAAATGTGGTATCCAGCACCAAGATTCTGCTTCAGGATATTTTTTGAAGGAGGATTGACGATGTTAAGAGAGAAAACAAGGATGAGAAGCTGTATACAATAGTGTACTTTCTGTAAATAAAACTCCAGCTGAGTACCTATGAATAAAACGATGTACCATATTTACAAATAACGCAATTTGAACTGTATGCTGTCTTGTTTTCCTGAAAAGACGCAACTCAATTCACAACGTGAAAACATGGGACACATTCAGTCATCTTGGCAAGGCTGAGATGTGCCCTGTCATTTTGGATTATTCAACAGCAGGCAGTGCACATCATGTATTTGAAGGGAAATTTAGGAGCTAGAATTTCCACGTTAGCACAACAGTTTGAGAAAGGTATCGTTATCTAAACTATATCCTACCGGAACGGCATCCAACAACAAGAAGTTTACGATGCATCAATTATTCAATTTTCGAATCTAAAGCGAAATAATACATGCATCGAAACGTAATATAATGGATTACTTCTTTGATTCGTATGTTTTGTCATAGGGTCAGGTGACCCCCTCCAGCCACTAATGTCCGCTACATTCACTAGAATCTAAAAAAGAATCCATCAATACTTCAACGGAATTGTGACCTCAAAGAATGATCATTAATGCACGCTCACAGCCAACTGACCTCTGCTATCTACCCTATGGCGACTCCAGTGATCATGAAGCCTCAACGTGCAGACGCTAATTGGTAATTAATGTACGTGCAATATTCTGGCACCAGAACCATCAGTTTCCTTCCCACTCACCTCCCCAATCACTGGTGGAAAGTGACTTCAATGTGTTTTTCCTGCACGGTTGCCAACTTTGAAATCACGCTGGCTGCGCACAATTTAATGCGTGTTAGAGGTTCATAAAATGAGGTGTGAAGATGCGATTCGCGGTCACTTCATGGAAATGCTATACGTGAACATATATTCTTTAAATTGACGAGGAGATGTGGCCATGAAATGTCAATTATTACTGCAATTACATGTTTTAGAACAAAACCAAAAAGTAAGCAAGTTACTGACATTTGTGAGTAAATATAAATAAGGCATATATTTTATCAAACGAGTATATTAAAATGAAGTGAAGCACAATAGACACTATTTTAAAACCTAAATTCGATTGTAAAGAAGTGAACAAAAATAAAGAATGCAAGTGATCAGCACATTATTCTGTAATGGGCTGAACAATCACCAGTGCCTGTAAAGTCAACAACATGAAACAATTCCTGGGGCCTGTTATTTTCCTGTTATTGTAAACTTAGCTCAGCCTGCACTTTGTGTACTGAATATTGTTTAAAATGCTGGCTTTCACAAACTTGGCTCTGAAAGCCAAGTTGGCATGCTGAGATCGTAGCTTCATGATGCACGAAAAAACACATTGCATGAAATGAAGATTTGCATTTATCAAGCGCTTAAGTGCCATGGCATCTCAAAACGCCAGACACCACAACCACCGTGTTTAGCTATGACGAAAAGACATCCACAAATTTAGTACAAATCATGTTATTTTTTAATCCGCAATTATGTTGATGACCAACCTTTTAAATACACAATAGGCTCATGACCGAGTGAGTTGCCACTAGTTGCACAGATTTGTCCGTGACGAAGTTGGGAGCGAACTTCGTGGTATATTTTTGTGATCTAACCAATCACTAACTGTCGGGAACCGTTTGCAAAGAGGACAGCCGCAACTTTTAAAAATGTGGCTGGTAAACCGCACGATGAGATAGAAAGCAGCAATACCCCGTGAGAGCCTGTACGCCATGAGAATCCCCAAACCGCAATTTACAAATCAGCGAAGCATGAAATAATCACAGTGCCTACACTTGATTTGGCTAAATTTGAGCTCTGAGAATTACAAAAAAATGAGCTTGCAGTACAACAATCTCTCCAAAGAATACAGTATGGGAATTTCGCCGCCTGCTGTGTAAAGGACAAAAATTCCACTTGATGGTTTTTGTCCTGTAAAATTTTCCGTGAGCGGTTCTCAGCCACATGGGGCACATTTCTCTGAGATTTCAGATGTATTTTTCATCTTACGAAATTACACTCATAGCACAATTGGAATAAAATGGAGGGGTGGGGATATATTTTTTTTAAACGACTGAAAAGCAACAACTAAATAATGACTTTCTCATTGCCACAATGCCTAATATTTCTGCTCGGGCCTCCATCCTGGATTTGTTCGTGTGGCCGATCTCTTTTGCATCTGTCTCACATAAACTCGACGACCTTCTTGAAAATGTGTGTTGAAGGTCGTGATGTATCTATCGTATATGGCACTGTTGGAGCATGGATAGTTAATGTCTGCGTTGTGTTATTTTATTATATGCTCCTGACATTCTGTAACACACCACAGATGTTTCCCCTGCAACACATCAGTTTTTCCCCAATAATAACAATTCACGGAAATTTGCCTTCCCTCTCTCTTATAGCAACAATCATGTAAAATAAATATATGAATCAATATCAATTATTTTAGAAAACAATAATATAACTATTGACAATTGCATAACCTAAAATGAAAATAGCCACGTAACGTTTCTGTCATTATCAAAGAAACTGTAATAAAGGCCCCTGATTCTTAATTAATAAAAATGCTGCATCGACATTCAATCAATAATCCACACCTAAAACAAAATATATTTTTAAAATCCACAACTGCAACACATCAGAAGCCTCAACAAAACTTCACAGCAATCTGACCTTACACAGGTAAGTTTTACATATTAACATAAGTACATATCCACAACTTACACATGGCAATTTAAATACTGTATTGATGTCAAAATTACTCGAGATAAGCTTGTAAAGCTCTCAAGCCACCACTGTAGTTGTTTGAAAGTAAATGTAGAATGTTTAATTGGTTATATTAATGTATTGTTCCCCGTCTCATTACTGCAGCCAAACTCCCAATATACCCAGCCAGATCACGTGGCAGGGGCAGCAGTCACTCAACCATGCCCACTCTGCCTGTGGGACATGGCCTAACATCCACAGATAACAAGTCAACAAATCCCTAAATAAAAGTGCCCTAAATTGAAAGAGTATACATTTGGTGACATTTTGGCAAGGACCCTTCTTTACATCACCTCTGATTAGCACGGTTGGCTACGTACAGTACGAAAGAAGTTCAACATACACCCACGGTCTCAGTTTAAACCTATATCTACCCTAAATAAACAGTTCACCTTTAAACCAAAGTGGTTTATGGTGGAATTCATATAATAATGATAGCAGACTTGCTAAACTTGCATGTATTCACAGTGAATCGAAGAACATTGGCCACTGACCAGAGGATAGTTTCTGCTTTCTACTTACCTTTGTTGCTCATAGCACTGATTTATCTACAATCCACTGCTAGATGAGGATCTCCACACACTGTCCAGGTCATAGGGGTTATTCGACCATACTTTACCGTGGTGGTAAGTGCGCGTTGGTGAAGAAAGGGAGCATAAATTAGGGGTTTTCGGAGTATAGTACAACAATAATGTTGCTGCACTGCCCACAATGTAGTCCCACGCCATAGTCACTGATTATACCACCATGGCAAGCCAACTGAAAATTATTAGAGTCCATGTTAAAACACAGCTACTTGGGCTATCAGGAAAATTCATGATGGTGCCATATTAATGTTACTCGCTCTTCTTTCCTATCTGCAATGAGATGTCCTCATCTGCCTGCCAATAACACACACGCTGCATTCTCCCTGTACATTTCTTCACAAAGTATTGCATTATATCACCCATTTGGGAAAACAATTACTGTACCGCCACTGAAAAACACTCGAGGGCACTAAGGCCATCCCTCTGCTGTTACGAGAGATGTTTTTTTATAGTTTTGTCTCTTACGCTAGAATCTAAAATGTGAGAGCTCTTCTTTTAGAGGGAATCATGAATCTTATCCTCCAAAGGTGGCCACCTAGTTGGTTACATTTTTTCTATGCAGGCAAGATGGTATGATGTTGAACTGGGTTATCCGATTACTGTATTTAATTACAGTAATCATTTTATAAATAATGGGTAATCCTTGGCCGAGAAGACTTGTCGTTGACAATTTATTGCCAAGTTTTGGGTACCTCTTTGAACAATTTGCTCGTTTATATTTATGCGAAGTCGCCAACGGTAATACAACTCAACACTAACAATTAATTTACGTTGGATTATCTTTAAGGGAGTTTTCGTGATCTCATGTTACAGACATGACATACAGAGATCAAGCATTCACGCTTTCCATCATACTTGTAAAGAGTAACAAAAATTCCTGAATTGGGAGAGCAGATATTTACATTTCCACCATTTACATCTCACAACATTCACCGCCACTCAATGATCATTAACCATACACAGCTCACAACATTGTTGGGGTACAACACAAATTTTAAAAAAAATTATGCTGATGCCAAGTATTTTTCACGAAGAAAATATTTCACTCATTGTTAAACGAAACACTACAATACATTAAATTAAACTAAACTTCAAGGACATTTATGAATTCACCTATAACCATTTCAGAGTGGTAAGACCGGTACTAGATTTGCACAAAATTGCTGTACGTTCTGTTTTGAATTCCCACAGTCGCACACATTCTGGGCAAATCCAACACCATGAATGTTTATCCAGGAAAGACTCAATGAGTGTCAACTCTTTTTTTAGAATGGTCCGGTCAAGTTTTCACAGCAGGGGGCGATGTTGCTATGTATAATGCCAGTTGAGTACTATAATTTCTAAGTATAATTTTTCCTGATTGGGACTTTGGCCAATACCAGTTGCATGACACTGTACGTGCCTTTATTTTTGCTACAGGAGGAAACCGGAGAACCCAGAGGAGGGTCATGAAGAACAGGGAGAGAAGATACAAACTCCACACATACAGGGGCCCGAATTGGGAATTAAACCCAGGCTCTGCTTGTTGTGAGGCACAAGTGTGACCACTGCGCCACCCAGCCACCCAAATAATTTGCCCGAGGCACGGCTTCTGTAAACAGATCATTCAGAATAACTGTTTTGTTACATGATGAATAGCTACATTCAAATATGGTTATTTTAGTGTTCGTTTTAATCAATTTATGCATAGAGAATTTTATGATCTAAGCGCTTGTTTGATACTGTACTCATATCAGTTCTAAACTTATCTTGTTAACGTTCTTAACATTTCCTAGGTGTCTCAAAGGTGTATAGGTCTCAAACTATAAAGTCAATTTCCCTGCATTTTCATTGCTGTGATCATGGGCTTTTGGCAGAAACGTCAGCCTACTATATGCAGGGTGATCCTTTTATTTATTTAGATACTCCCACTAAAAATAACAGAGACATTGCAGAGAAAACAACATTTTATTTTAACATCTCCCTCGCAGGTCTCTCACCAATCTCACGACACTTGTAAAATCGTTGTACAATTTGTACAACATTGTCGGTGCGATATGCTTACAGCGATCAATGAATGAAGTGTAGGCCCGAGGTCACTGACACCTTGCGTTTTTTTGTCGAGAACACAGACGTGCGGTCTTTGATGCTAACTTCAGGAGGGAAAAAAACCCCCAGTGGCCCACGTCAGGCGAGAGTTGGGGGTGGGGCACCTGATTGTTGTACGTCGGGAGAGCTCAACTCACGGGATGTCTCTTGTCACCAAATGCACGAGACCCGGTTCATGAGAAATCAGTGGATACATTAATCATCCTGTTCTTTGGGTCTTTCGGTAAAGCCATGTAGATAGAAAAAAATATATTATCTACGTGGTTTTACCGAAAGACCCAAATAATATGAATTCCTGCAGTCACGAAAGCTTTAAGTCAAAATTAATCATCATGTACATGTTTTAAAGCAGTCTTAGTCACATATATTGGAGTTGTCTGTTGATCAATGGCTACTGGCTATTAATAGCTGGTTATTCGTATGCCAATTAAAGAAAACCCTGTTGATCAGGAAATAGTTTTAAACATTTACATTATCATGCCCAATTATGTCGGGTACAGGGTGGTCCTTATGTCTTGTGACCTATAATTAATTGATCCCTAACATTTTTTACTTTGCTTTTTCATTTGTTTTCACAAAAATATTATATTTTAGAGAATGAATTGGGGGGGGGGGTCACAAGACATCTGGACTACCCTGTACAGTCTCCAACTTTTATTCCACTTCTCTCTGGCCTATTTATGCAATATGAAAAAGGACCATCGCCCAAACGCCATCTATTGTATACTTTTCATTTTAAAGCAGTGTTATTGAGGTATAATAATGTGTTGGGTCTTCCACAAGGTGTTTTGTTTGTGAGTTTTTTTTTTTACTCCATTCAGCTCTCCAAGCTGCATCGAGTTTGAACTCGCATTGTTGAAGGTTAAGTGCATGGGTCCAAAAGGACTTGCGTGACTTCAAGTGGTGACGAGGGGCGTTATTGAGGTCCTTGATTCGCAGGACTTCCCGGACGATTGCAGAATTGTGGTGGGTGGGTAGGAGAGAGATTTGTGGCAGCACAGACAGCCAGGGAGTTGGGGTCCACTCGAGGGTTCCGGTGATACGCCGCATTGCAGTGTTCAGTAGTACATCAACAAATCGAGCGACAACTTCTGGTCCATACTGGTGCGCAGTACTCGGCTACAGAGTACACAAGGGCAATCGTTGATATCCGTCGCACTGGGTGCTGATGCTCCCGAGCTGTGCTTTCTAGTTTCTGGACCAGGTTAACCCTTGTTTTGGTCTTGGCAGCTACATTTATCAGGTGGTCGTTGACGGTTAGTGTATGTTCCAGCTCCACTCCGAGATTGGTCGGAGTGGGGTCGTGTCGCAGTGTTTCCACAGAAGGTCACGTTCATAGTGTGCTTTGGCCTTCCTATTATCAAGATTAAATACGGTGACTTTTTTGTGGGAATTTGGCTTGAGCCTCCATTTCCAGAAATATTCCCCCATGGTGTTTAGGTCTTGGTTTAGGGTGGATTCGATGTTGTTGAAAGTGGCTGCTAGTGTTGCCAGGGCAAGGTCATTCGCATATAAAAATGTGCGTTGGTGGCATGTGGCTCATATAGATATTGAAGAGCATTGGCGCGAGTACTGAACCTTGTGGCAATCCATTGTTGAGGAACCGAGGTGAGCTAGATTTGTTGCCGACATAGACACGCAGCCACCTATTGCTCCGCATTGTCTAAATCAGGCATATTGTTTCGAGGCAGGGAATGGCCCTTGTGAGCTTCAACGTCAAACTCTTAATCTAAACTGCTAACAAATCCACAAAGGCTGCGCCGGTCTGGAATTTCTTCTGGAATCCAGCCTCGATGTGTGTCGAAAGGACCAAAACTTGGTCACAGCAGCTACGTCCAGACTTAAATCCCGCTTGTTCTTCAGGAATCACTGTCTCGACGAGGGGGCTGATTCTCCAGAGGATTATACGTTCCAGGAGTTTATAGGTTGTGTACAGGAGTGATATCGGCCTATAGGTTGTGTACAGGAGTGATATCGGCCTATAGCTTCCCAGGTCGTCGGTTGACTTGCCCGGATTGGGTATGGCAATGACCATTGCCTCCTGCTATGCTTTTGGGATGCATCCGGTTTTCAGAGTTTTTGTGTAGTTATGCCAGCCATTGGAGTCCCCTAGGACCTAAGTGATGCATGAATTCTGGGGGGATACCATCTCTGCCAGAAGCCTTTCCCGTCTTCATTGCAGCCAGACCCTCCCTTACTTCCTCTGTGCTGGTGGCGGTGGGATGTTGTGAAGAAATGAAGGCCATTGGCTGGTGTAATTGGCGATTGAGATCTCGCTTGATGTTTTTGTCGAGCAGTCCTTGTGTGTTCACCACTAGTTTGGAGGCTATAGAGTTGGACAGGGCTCTTGCGGTCCGGTATTCTGTTAGATTAGCAGCACCCAGGCGTCGTTGTAGGACCCATGCACGGTGGCCTTCAACGCACTCAATTCACTGCTTCAATCCACCCGATCAAACCCAGGGAACTTCTGTAAAAGACCCAACACAGAAGGTTCCCTGGGTTTTATATTCCACGAAGATCATGGTCCACCCTGAACCGCATCCGCACAAACCACGGCAGATGCGGATACCTGATGCACAAATGGAAAATTTAAAACTCTCCAGTGTGCTACTTTGGGCATCCAGCATAGACCGGATAACATAGGACGACGCAATGCCCGATCAATAAATATGAACGAGACATTACGTTGAGCGACACGCTGGGCTACTCCTGACAGTTATCTGGTTTTACCACCTGAATGCGAAATTGCAGCTGTTTCCCTGCATCTACATCAGCCATATGAAACAAGGTTGAGGAATGTGTGTTGACTGTGTTATTCAATAAAAGCGCAGAAAGTACTGTACTGTATATAAATGCATTTGCACTATATGAACTGTAGGGGGCAACCTTGCCTCATTATTTTAATCATAAGCAGGGCTATTTGGAATACAAAAGTGGAGCACTTTCCACTTTTAACCTTGCATTTGGCTTGTAAATATTAAAATTTCCACAGCCATAATCATTGGAATTTCCATCACATGTGTGATTTTGCAGAATGGCTGTCGACTTTTCCATGACAAACTGATGACACCACTAAGTTTTACCCTTGCTGGCAGTAAAACAGGTGTTAATATATTATTTGGGTCTTTCGGTAAAGTCACGTAGATAGGTTCAAAGAAAATAACAAAAAAAACTACGTTTCGATCACAACAGGATGACGACCGCTTGTGTTGCGATCGAAACGTCGTAGTTTTTACTTATTTTTTTATTTTCTTTGAACCTATCTACACGATTTTACCGAAAGACCCAAAGAATATGAATTCCTGCAGTCACGAAAGCTTTAAGTAAAGATTTCGGTGTTTAGATGTTCAAACACCAAATACAAACCTTTTGCAAGGAATCAAGTCCACATTAACCACACACAGTACTTGTGGTGAACATGCAAACATGGTCTGATATAAGCTGCTCACAAGTACTGTGTGGTTAATGCGGACTTAATTCCTTGCAAAAGGTTTATATTTGGCGTTTGAACATCTCAACACCCCCTGTTTTATTGCCAAGAAGGATACAATCTATTCTTATTACACACTTTTGTTTAACTCACTCTGTCTGTTGTTGTCGTTGTTATTGTATCCTCAAATCTTGTAACTCAATTTCAACCCACTTCCCAATGTGGTATCGACTGCAAAAAAATAGCATACTTATGTCATACTTATGACAATACTATATTCTGTCATAAAAAATAGATATTTTCAAACGGTCTTTTTTATATGTTATGTTTCGGCTTGGCTATAATTGTCCACGCTCAACTGACGTTGGCTGTAAATCACCACGGTCCCCTTACGTTATGGCAAGCTTCGGGGCCACTACATTTCACTAAAGCGTGGTTTTCAAAAAGTTTTTTTTTTAATATTACTTATTTTTCTGTCAAAAAGGCCCCATTTTCATGACGTCACATCGCACGATAAACCACCACACACCACAACAGAGGACTTCGCATAACACAACACTCCACACTACTCAAGTATTCTTTTATTGTTTCCGCTGGGGAGATGCGCACAAAGTACAGTGATAAAGAAGCCATTTATCATCATTATTATATTCATCTCTACTACACCCACATTGATCAGCCTGTAAGTGTCAAGCAGTAATAATTATGGATAACCAAAGGAAATTAAGTGTCGAGGAGCGAGTTGGTAATGGGGAGACAGAATTACTGTACTCTGTTTCTCGTTGTATTACAGAACTAGCATCTGGTGTAAAAAAGTTTATTTGAAGTTTAAAAACAGTGGGCTTACATTCAGTCGTAGGGTATAGTTAACACCTATACTTGTTAACTATACCCCAAATTAACTATACCTGTTGCAGGATACGAATATGGACACAGACCAAACTGAAATGCCTCCCCAAAATCCAAAATTCTCGCGCTTCTTAGAATACAATCTGCTTAAGTCAAGGCACAGCGTGTGTACTGTGTTTTAGTTTGCAAATATATTTTACTCGGCAATACAAGCTGAAATGTTAGAACTAAAAATCCTCTGTCGTACATTAAACAAAATGTCAGACCAACTTGAAACGTTTCCAGTTAAGCAAAGACTAATTGAAAGATCAACTCCCTTACGATTTTTTAAACTGGATTCTCAGCAGTTGATTGGCAGTCAAATTGATGCACGTGGATCAGTTTAAAGGTTGGTAAAAGTGACAGGCAATGGTAATGCTTCTGTATATTTAAAAATATGTTTTTTTTTATGCAATCACGGACGCTTTATGTAGAGTTCTCGAATGCATGCACTGTGATATGTTCGTGATATAAGATGACGAGGTTTACCGATTGCCCCAACAAGGCACGTCGTGAATGGACTTGTTACATTCATTGTGAATGGCATGCGACATTGCTTACTCTTGGAAATACCGTGCGAGACAATTTGGAACAGGATAAAAAAAAACCCACCACCAATTCTGAGAATCCCTTTACCACATGTATTGTAACGTTTTCCTTGCCTACCTGTCAATCAATACGGTTTACCCTATTCTTATACATGGAAATTGAGTTTTCAGGTCCAAACACCATACAGTCCTTTCAATACGGGCAACAACAAAAAGAGTAATATTATAATAATAGGGTTTTCCCCTTTTTTCTGGCAACAAAACTGAATTTTTTTTACAAGGATTAATGTCTGCATTAACCACAATACCTGCAGTCAAAATAAAAAAGAAAGCCGTCCCTTGGTGTGGACCAATCAGTTTCAAGGACAATGCATATATTATCATAGTTTATTTTTTGTTTGCATTTTGACTGCAGGTATTGTGGTTAATGCAGGCATGCATCCTTGTAAAAAGGTTTCAGTTTTGTTGCCAGAAAAAGGGGAAAACCCTATTATTATATTTTGGTACTGGCAAAGGAGGTCTAATGAAACAAAAAGAGTGTCTATTTTTTGTGTTTCTCCTTTGTGATGGGACTTTGTAGGATGAACGTTGAGATTTACAGGGTGCTTCAAAAAGATGTTAACACTTCCGAGACTTTGCAAAACAACACCACAAGGAATGTGCTGCTGCCTCCGGGCTCTGGAGACCACCTGGAGAAGATTCCAGGCCACGTGTGTCGACAATGCTGGCGAACAAGTGGAGACGGACTTTTTGAAGCTATTAATACACATTTGTTTACATTGTTACAGTGTATTATCCATTCGTTTTCCATTCATAAACGATAGTCCCATGTAAGTGTTAACGTTTTTTTTTTAAAGCACCCTGTATAAGGGCACGGGGTGACCAATAAGGTCTCTGACTTGGTCTGTAATAAGGTGGGCACTGATACGGGGTTGACAGGTACGCGTTTTACGACATCACTACCGACTACAGCTTGAGTTTATTTCAAGCGCATGTTTGCTCGTTTGGTGTCAGCCAACGCTGTGTGTGTGTGCTCACGTGACTCACAAGGCAGCAGCAGAGGAGGTTAAGAGTCCACACGCAATGTAGCCCCATAATTGCTTGCCGCTCGCTTTTTTTACCTACGTGACTTCACCGAAAAGAACCAAAGAGTATGTGTATTTGTGTACGTAAAGTAATATAACAATTTAGCCATTTATTTACCTTACAATTCCGTAACACTGAAATTAAACATTATCTGCATCAACAAATAGTATTTAAAATGAATGCACATGCTGATTTTCAGGTGGACAGATTTAAGCATAAAAATTATTGCCTTCGCACCTTGTGATTGTTATGTAGGCATTTTTCTTAAAGTTTTTTTTTTGCCCTAAAGGAGATAGTCTCGCTAAAGTCATGGATACAATTACCCGTGAAAATAATTGCTTTGAAACATCAATGGGAATTTAATTATAATAATCTTTGTAGCTCCTCTGCTCCGCCACGTTTGAATATTTTCTACAACAGCCTTTGGAGTGGACTTAGATGTAAGAACGCCTGTTTGGTCTTACCTGCGTGCTTTGGCTTAATTATACATTCACAGTTATTGTTCCGATATTTATTGGGGCTACCTCTTCATTATACAAACTATGCATAATCACTACCGTGACAGTGAAGCAAAATTTTATACCCCGCGTGAATTGCGATTGGTTGTTAACGTAAATCAAACAAAAAAACATATTCAAAACAAATCTCGAAACAATATTAACATTGTAAGACTTGAGAAAATAAAACAAACCAGATCCAAATTTGTATTATAGTAGAAAAGAGCGTTTCTCATTCAACAACGCAGGCGCCGATTATCTGACGTGCACTCTGTGGCTCTTCTTTGGCAATCGCACCGATCTCGATGCACGTGGCGGTGCGTCAAGGGGTCGTGTGGATGTCAGTAACTCTGCCTCGCTGCCCTCTCTGCTGCTGACATAAGAGTCACGTGGGTATGGATGTGCACCCGCGGTGGCGTCACTGGGGCTTTCTTTTCCAGCCTGCAGGCCAAGCGTTCACGGGTGTCCACTTATCAGACTGTTCAATGGTTATGAATATGTAACTCAACTTGCGTGATAACGTTTTCAATATTTGTTTTTATTTTACAACCTTTTTTTCTGCGTGTGTGTTTTCTGTGTATGCAGTGAAACTTATAGACCGTCACACGCAATATTTCCAAATCCACACATGTGCAGAGTATACGGTAGGATGCCAATGATAACCGCAAAGAAAAAAACACAAAGAAAATCAGCTGTATGCAGGAAACAACTATTTGAACTATGCTTTAGAATGTTTCACTTGACCTGATACACTGCAGAAGTTTGTGGATTATTTGTGTTTGTTAAAGTAGGGAACACTACTACATTTTAAATAATTTCCAAAACAGCCTTTGGAGTGTATTTAATTGTAGATGAAAGCAATATTTATTTTTTCTATTGTATATATACCGTATACTGTGCAGTTACTTGAACACCCACCACCACTATCCCAAGCCAATTGACTAGTAGACAACCACTTGCCAGCTTGACATGGCTTGGCCAGTGGACAGACACCCCGTTGCAATGCATCCCAGACACCCCACTCCCGAACAAATGATGCCATAAGCACAGGCCTAGATGGATTTGGTGTTCACCTAAATAGGATATGGTAGTTCACGTACGTGAGCATTTCCATGCATCTACCTGAACGTTGGAAATGGAGGTATTCATCACTCGTGGTCCCGTTGTGTACAGACCAGTTGGTCGTTTTTTAGGATGACAAATACATTTCAGGTCCTGCCATTTGACCAGAGATTCCCACTTTGAGTATCCTCTACACAACAAATAATCAATCCCAATATCATAAAAGTGTATCATGTCACAATAAAGATATATATAGCAAGTAAATTGCATTTCTGTAATATATTGGACAAAATGTTTGGCCTGTGGGAGGGGTGGGTCAAGGGTAGAGGTGGGGAACTCTTTCATTCCGGAGGGCCTAACCGGACTTTGAAGTAAGTTTAGTGGGCCACAGGTTAACACACCACTTATTCACTTATTTCGTATGTTTGCATGTATGTTGAACTTCTTTTGCACCGTACATACTCACCCGTGTTAATTGAAAGGCCCTTACAGTGGCAGAGGTGACTGAGCATGATAAAATTAGAAAATGTCAAAAATATTTTCTTCTAGTACCAGATTAGGGCAGCCAAGATACAGGGATGGACACATAATTTTTCAGAGGTCTCAAAGTGGCACATGCCTCATGGCTGTGGGCAATATGACGTGAACTCGTGGGCCGAATTTGTTTCGCAGGCTGTAGGTTCACCACCCCTGGTCGAGGGAATGGCAATGTGGCTGGGATGGGAATTGAACACACGTTGAACGTCTAGAGGGCATGGGCCCACGATGGACCCGTGAAAGTGATTAATTTAGGAGCACACCAAAGTGGGCTGTTCCCACAAAACCAAATATGCCTGCCATCTTGGCAAGTACAGTAATATAATTACACAGTCTATTGCATTATAATCATATGTCTTTGCTCACTTTGCCTATCCATTATGATTATGCCAAAGTCAACAACTTAAGTTTGGTGAGAAGAAATAAAGGAATCTGTGTGGGGCTGGAGAATAAGATGACAGAGGACCAAGTCATTACACCAAGCGCTCCTCCTGCTCATCAAGGATGGGCTTGGACTCCGGGCTCTTGCGCAGCACTGTGGAAGAAAGGCAATTATTTTAGCTTAGAGATCTCGAATTAAATAATACATGCCTACATATTAATTACTCGAGATGATCTGGTAGCTCAGGGATCAGAGCACTGAGCTGCAGCCCTGAGATGCTTGGCTTGAATCGAGGCAGCCGCTTGTGATTAAATCAGGCTCTCAAGTCCATTGAGTTGATCCGAGTCTGTTTACCAATACAGTATTCCCTCTTCATTCCCGAACTTGCTATCCGTGATTTTGGCTGTCCGAGAATCTAATTTGCAACTCTATACGAATGCATAGATAGAGAGAGAGAGAGAAAGTGATGAGATAAATTGATGTGAGATACTGTGATGCGATAAAGTGATGAGCTATAAAGTGATGAGGATAAAGCATATGATAAAGATACCTTGTCGTAGGCCAACATCACTATTCACCAGCATCTCCGAAACGTATCCCTCGTGAATAATGAGGGAATACTGTAATTGCACATGGTTGACATGTGACGAATATTTTTTGCAAGGTGTGCCTCGAAAATGGATGAACAGGTCTATTAAAGTAACTACAAAAGCAGTTCTGTGAGACCATCTTACAGGGCCATTATCTGACAGAGTGATGCACTGCTCGATGCAGAGTTCCAATTGCGAAATTTCTCTATGTCGTGACACGTTAACACCAAAGAAATGTGTACTTACGATACCATTGGTATACATTGCATTGTAGGGCATTTAATTTGTAGCTGCAATAACAACTGCAATGTGGTATGCGATGTTGTTGACATTGGGACCATCCTCAAGGCCGCCACCCTAAAATGGTGAATTCTCTGGGCATGCCGCTGGCAGTGAAGCTGGATGCCGTGTTTGAAGCGACACGTACGTTTGGTGATCGAGTGGTTGGGCCGGCTGCTCTCTTTGATGGCCGCCACGGCCGACTTGCGGTACTTGATAGTGACGACCAAGACAGCGAGAATCCCGGCGATGGTGACAAGCCCAATGGACGCGTAGAGCCATAGCTTGCCTGGGAAACACGCAGTGTGCATGATAACTCTGTGATCAGGGCAGCTGTGAGGAATGTGAATGTCCTGTGCTGATCGTGCACCGTACAGAGAGCAGCATGTACAGCACAAAGGCACAGCACAGCTTATTGGGCAAAGGAAAGAGAGGCAAGATACAAACTGTACAGATGGTATGTGGCACACTGAACACATTCTTTCGGAAAAGTAAACACCGTCAACAAAGGGTGGGAAAGCGGACAATCTGCAGAATAGGGCACATTGCTGCTGGGATTTGTGGATAGATGGGGCACACCATACAGGGAAGCCCTCTCAAGGCCCAGTGCCAAGGAAACACGAAGCAAGGACATGCAGAGATCCGGGAAACGTGCCAGGAAACAAAGGGCAAGTGGCGTAGGACAGCAACAGAGCACACAGCCAGGCAATGGATGGATGGCGCTGAGGATTAATGTGCACTGAGCAGAAGTGCGAATGAGAAATAGAAGTGTGAAGAGAGGTTTGCATTGGGCCACTGGCCGACCGAATGTTTGCGGGCAAGACGGTCCTGGAGATGGGCCATCTTGTAACCCCGCACAGCTGCCGAGTTGATTGAAGTTACGGTCTGAATATGAAACAGCCCAACTCCAGGTCTGGCTTAACGGTGCATGCGACTGGTTGCCAAGAGGCCCATTTCACCGTTGAATGAGGAGAGGTAAACAGGATCATGGTTCAGTGAGTAAAGTATGCAGAACAATGGTGAGCGAGTGGAAACTTATGATTTTTGCTCACGTACAATGAATCAATACTTTTGTAAATATGAATGCTTAAAATGTGCGTGGCGCACCATTCCTCTTTCTCAAACTGCAGAGCTCATGTTTTTCGCTTTGTTTATTGTCTTATTTGTCCTGGTATGTCCTTATTTTGTAATGTTTATATTGATACATTGTACAGTGTACAATTCAAATGATTACTTATTATTAAATACTCTCAGAAGCGGATTAACTAAAGCTACTTTTACATGTTTTTTTTTACTCCATAATTGAACGTTACTCTTAAAAAAAACAAATGCCCAGCAGCACATTCAAGCATGGCCTATGTCATCAGAAATGTTCTCATCTGATTAATGGGATATTTTAGTGCTGGTGAAAAGCTGTCTGCTATGCTTTCACAAGTTAATACAGGAGCACTCACAAGAGTGACAAGCAACAACACACTGCTTTGTATGGGTTTGTGTATTTAGAATTCAGCGTGTGTTTATAATTAGAGTGCCTGCGTGCATTGACCAGCATTTGTGATAACATGCACATGGGTGTGTGTAGGTGCGTAGCGGGGTTCAGTGTGCAAGCCCAGTCTACATGGCCATAGCCTGTGTGACTATGAATTGTATTCCAATGTCTTTGCCTAATTGTTGTTGTTTACCATACAAGATGCCAATATTTACCACGAAAAGACTGAACATCAAGAGCCATATTCTTGGTTCTTTCGGTAAAGTCACGTAGAAGGAAAACAATAAAATAATTAAAAAATATATAAAACATTATTTTATTGTTTTCCTTCTACGTGACTTTACCGAAAGAACCAAGAATATGAATCCCTGCAGTCACGAAAGCTTTAAATCAAAAATCAAGAGCCATGTTTAATTACCACTGCCGCCCTACGTGTCTTGGTTTGCGTGTGGATCTAAGAGTTTGTACTGCGAGAAGGGCGAGTGCCGCTAATTGTGTGCGTATATGTGCCACCAACTTCCTGTGAAGCTGAACGTGTTGGGATCGTGAGCACTCTCCTCCTCGTCCTTGATCTCCTCCAAGAGACTGGTGATCTTCTCCACCTGGACCCCGGCATGCTCCAACTCATCCTCCTCCGTCTTCTCCACTTCTTCCTTCTCCCACCTCTCATTGTCCTCCTTCCAGTAGTCTCTTTCTTGGGATGAGGCTATCTCCCCTTTGTTTTTGCCGTCATCCTCAGTCGCACCTGAAATGGAGAGAACAAAAGTTTGTTTCAATGCCAAGTTTGTCAAGTCATCTATTTATCCCAATCGTGTATACTCCTATCAGCATCGTATCTTATATAAATTATATACAGCGCCTTACTCCAAGGCGCTTTACAAAAGTATAAAATTGTACATAAGAAGAGAGTACGTGGTTAAAACAATGAGTGGCGTTAATAGAAGTGGTGGTGTCGTTATGGTGACAGGACAGGTGGGAGTGGTTAAGGGTTGGGGGTCCATATAGGGGTTGAGGTAGTGATAGGTTTCGTGGTAGTATTAGGGGCAAAGGTGATGATCAGGGTTGGGGAAGGCCTGGTCGTAGCTCGGGGGCGGGGGCAGGGAGTAGAAGTCAGCAAAATGTTCTAGGTAGAAGATATGGGTTGTTTTAAGGATGGAATGGAAGCAGGTTATGGCGAAGATGATTCTTTAATGTTACATGGGAGTTTGTTCCAGTGAAGGGGCGCAAGAAGGGAAAAGGAACGAAAGCGAGACTGGGCGCAGGGCGAGGGAGGCACACGGAGGGACGGTAGAGACTGGGAGAGTAGAGGACAAGATGGGACAGAGGAGTAAGATCCAATCAGAACTATCACGGTAATTCAATGTTCATAGAGGATCTGGTCACAAATTATGTTTATGAAACTAACAAGTGTTTTTGGGCAACAGCCAGGGTATGAACATGGTTCACCTCGCTGCTATAACGCATTTTAGTACACATACTCATGCCAAAAAGAGTTGCAAGTACTGTACTGCAATAAAGAAATCAAATACAGAGCAAGATAATCCAATTCACAGTAGAATGTGTACATTTTATTTCCTGCACTGAAAACAAGATACGTTTAATCGCAACATTTAACTATATATTGAATCACTGAACATACGAAAACATGTCACTCGACACCTTGCTATTGCTTTTTTCATTTTGCCAAGGCCCTGCAGCTATTGTGATGTTGACTCATGTCCTAAAACGTTTTGCTTTGCCAGGTCCCACCTATCTGGCTTCAGGTCTTCCCCTTGGTCACCGACTTTAGATGCAACTTCACTCTCTGTATTTAACTACCCCTGCCACCGCCCTCGATATGCTGCGTAGATGCCCCATTGCAGTGCAGGTGTGCCTGCTTGCAAACTCCAATTGCGAATTTGAGAAAGTGATTTTCGTCAAGCGCAGAGGTTTGGGGTATACGTTAAGACGGTGTACTGTAATAAGGTTAAAAAGAGAAGGAATTAGTGATGTCTTGACAAACCAATATTGTGGAAATACACTCTCATTTTAAAAGGGGGGGGGATAAACGATAACAGTTGGCGTCTCATGTAGCACGAGTTGAGTTCCCTCGCTGGCCTGCTGTTCTTATCAACAAGGTCACATATTGTTAACCGTTATCTTGTTGATAGAGGAGACGACCTCTGTGTGCCCGTGAACTTTGGGGGAGACTCGGAGACACGGGATTGTTTTTGCAAGCTTCAAAATATGATTTATATTTGTTAATGGCATGAGAGAAGATTTCAAATGTATTGTTAAATGACGCAGTGTGCTGAGGCATGCTAAATCATTGCTTTTGTCAGACATCACGTTACATTTTATATGTCAGTGAGGCTAATGCACATACGGATGTAACTTCCGGATAAATTATCCATAAACATAGCATGGTCGAACACACATGTCTTATCGATTCATAGCCTAAGAGTTGTTCGCAAAATGATTACTGGTCTACGAGTTGAAAGTTTTAAGTGCCACGTCTGCATCACTGTAGGCGTGTGCTTTTAAAGATGTTGGCGTCATTAAAGAGGAAGCCCTGGTGTGTTGTCAACGTGCGCGTTATTTCATTTATTATGAGGTTTGGCTCGCTTTGCCGATGCTACCTTTCCTTTTGACGTCGTTATGTATCGTTTGCCGACCTTGCGTTCTGAAGTAGATCACCAGGACAATGGCATTTTTGTGACAAAGGGCAACATAGTTATGCAAACGACAAACTTAAGGCTTGAACGAGTCTGGTCTCTAACTTGACATGCCGCCGTGAAGAGAAGCCGCTCGGGAAAGAATTCCGAGTGCAACGGAGAAAATATTCGCGAGAGACACCGCAAGTGACGACGGCTTGCGACCGAGGCCGCTCGTCAGTGCGGACAGAAGGCTGCCCACTCGACTTGCTTGTCCGTGGCCTTCGTGGGCCGCACCTTGGCCACTCAAGCCAGGGCGTTGACGAAAACTACGTTATATCCCTGCCTAAAGCAGAAGAAGGTATTATCATGTTGGCAGAGGGGAAGAGGAAACAGTGACATTGTGCAGTGTGGCTGCATAGACTGAGTCGGCATCATCGTCGACAAGGAATCGGTGAGCAAACTGCTCTGAAGATATTGTATCAATGGCTCACTCTGTTTGATGAGCACCCTAAAGCCAAGGCTGTTGTCAAGTTGAATGAGGAAATATTGAATGACACTACGAAGCTATGTAGGCCCACTCTTAAGTGAATGCTCGCGTAACCATCGCCTCCTGTGTGTGTGTGTTTATATTCTCTGCATCTGTCAGTCGCCTTTTACTTAAGTATAAAGACATTATCTGGATGACTGAGAGTGGTTTTGCTTAATTTCGAGTTGATTAATTCTGAAAGTGAGAAAGTCTCTGGTAAATGCCAAGACAACAGTAATAATTAACCAGACCTGCCTACACACGACAAAACCCATCATCAAATCCTCATTCTAATTACAAGATGTTCGCTAATAAATCCCGAACAGTTTAACACGTAGGCTTTCGCGACCAATATTATTCATAATAAAGGGTTTTTTTTGTTTCGATGACGTCAATATAAATGTGTTATTAACCCACCACCACCCGACAGCCAATTAGTAAGGTTTGTCATGTAAATAAAAGTTCCAATTAGTTACAAATTCAGTACGCCAGTGTGTTGGAGAGTAAACCCAAATAATATGAAACCCATAACATTTAAAATTTGAGTACGACATTTTGCTGGTGATTACAACCAGCTTCATCAAGCGATTTGCCAAAATTCTAAAGCAGTCTTCCTGTTTCCGGGCTTAATACTCAAATTCAAAATGCTACGCAAATTTGGACTTGAGAATAATTGCACATACATCTATATACTGTATATAAATCAATGGGGCTGCTGCAGGAATCAAACCCAATGAATTTGGGCAAAAACTGACTCAACAGAAACTTCACGCTCTCCCGGAAGGCTGTATATCAACCCGTCATACCATCCTTATTCTGTTTCGTCAACGCAGACGCAGTACAATGCCGTAATTAGAAATCTTTGTATTTGTTTCATTGAGACTACGGGCTTGTGTTGCACGGACAGCCGTTTAGCACCACTTGAGATGTCCGGCAAAAGGGAAACAGCAGCACACAGTGGATCTCGGGAAGTGTACAGTGCCCTCAGGCTGCTTGCCAGGGAGGGAAATCCGCTCTGGAGCTGTTTTCCTCTGCATATAAATTATGTTGTGATTTTTTTTTCTCTCTCTCATTCTCTCTGTTCCATTTTACAAATTGAAATCATTTTTCATTTCCTGTATTGAGGAAACCATACGGTTATGTATTTCGCGGTGCTTTCCAAATACTGCTTTACAGAAGTGCCATATCCGTATCCGTAGAGCACGTACAAGCTGTGTGTGTGTCACATGCACTGGTGTATTAATTGGTCAATAACGCCTTCATTGGCTGATAACATCTTGATATATATGGGGCCGCAGAGCTTGGGGAATTGTTGGTGCCGGCTCATCGCGTGGCTGCTTGAATGTGATTCCTCCTTGCACGTTTCAGACATTCCCCCTCTCTCAAAAAGGAGTGGTGAATACTGTGTCCGTTATAAGTTGAGAATGACATTTTCTCTCTATATAAAAGATGCACAAATGTACGAATAAAGCGAATTTGCATCTGCTTTTCTCCACGTAAGTACGGTACTCGTGCATACACCGCACCCGCACGACACAAGCTCACAAAACACGCACATCAGTGTTCATGTAAGAATCGATTATTTGTAATTATATGCAAATCATATGTTATTTATCATGCTCGTGTAAATGTGAGCTAAGAATGAACAACATTTCACGAGTTAAAATGAGATTAAATTGTCAAATTTGTTGAATCGAATCATAACCAGAAATCGAATCGATGAGGCAAGTGAATTGTTGTGTGCCTGCCTGATCTGCACACGTTCAACAAGTCACACAGCATAATCATAAGCTCATACGCACATTGCCTATACGACCCGAGATAGTTTTTTACATCAGCGCAAAGCATTGTAAAGGATCAAAAGGACATTGAGATGTATTATTAATGTTTAATTCGTGCAATAGATATGTCTTGGTCATGGATTATTGGCACGTGGCCGCCTTGCACAGGAAAATGCAGCCTGGCAAACGTCTTGAGATGGAATGAAATCTGTCAGGCATCTTGCTTTACAAGGCAAATGCATTTCCCCAAAGTGAACATTCATGAAAACATTTCACTTCATTTTTACTTTTAACTACCCTAACAAAAATGTCACCGTGGTGACAGCAATAGCCCCCCTTCCCCCTGGCTGCGCAATATGCTTCGTGAGCCTTTCCCCCCTGCAACCATGGCAATGGCTGAAGCAATTGCTGCCACTGATATTGAGGCTGCCACTGTTATTGAGGCGACCCTTCAGGGCACAGCTGGAGATGCGGGCGCTGTTTGCATTTCAGCCTGGTAAGCGGCCAACTCGGGAGAGAAAAACTAAATAATAAATATATGATCCGCCGTGCAAAGATCAAGTGCACCTTAGCTTTTGAGCCTTAGTCTAATTGACGTCAAGTGAGTTGCCTGTGGTCTGTCATGTTCAAATGTTATAGGTTCAATCACGGCTGCCCATCATTTTCACAATTGACATTATTGGGTTTTTTTTCATTTGCGTTTGCTGGCTGCAGTTATAGGCAATTATATAGTCATTACAACAACGCATCTCCTCCATATTTCTCACACGCCTATGTATGTATGTTGAACTTCTTTCGCACGGTAGGTAACCAACCGTGCTAATAGGAGGTGAGCGATCAACAAGGTCAACTTTGCAACTCACTAATTCGTCTGATTCTCATCAATACGATGTTTTTATATTGATGAACACTTACACAACATTAATAATGCCAGTTATGTATTGTAATGTCAGTTATATTCCAACCCACACTGACCGTTTGCTGAAGTACAGTCAATCAACCCCCATGACCACAAGGCATTTGGGGAGGCCTTCATCCAGCAGTGGATTTACAAGGGATGTAAAAAATGTTTAAAACATTTACAGTTATTCACCCAGGAATAACCCACTGTCTCAATAATATATATCAGGAAGGGTCTTACATTGAGATGTTTGGCCAATAAAATGAATGAGTGGCTTATATGTGGGAGATGTTATGGTGAATTGCCCAAAAGGTGACTCATTTCGCATTGTCTTTAGCCTCTCATACACCAAGCAGGGACTCGTCAGTGCAATTGCAGCCACACAAATGCAGCTCCAGAATCAAACTAAACGGGAAACAAGTAACATGCCAATGACAATGTTGTTTTTAAACATTTTTTTTTAATGGAAATACCATATAGATCCTGCACTCGTGTGAACTTATTGCCGTAAAAATGTATTGATGCCAACTACTCATAAAACTATTGATTCATCATAAGATGTGTTTCACTCGACTTGTAATTCAAGAGCCGTAAGTGCAAGTATGCAGAACGCACTTGAATGTATTTGGGGGGGGGGGGGTATGGGGAGGCGGTCACAGTTGTGTCTTGCGTCCTCCACAGTGACACGTGAGTGTCACCTCAGACTAGGATATTACCTAATATTCTCACGTATAATTTAACTTCAAACTACACGTTAAATGATCAAAGGTGATCACATGTGATGTAACCGATGAATATAATCTATCTTAATACAAAGGGCTATCGTACGCCTAACACCCTCGATACAATTTAATAATATTGTTGTGAATATTCATTTATTTTTAATCAATAGAAAGAGTATATCTCTTGTTCAGAAGCTGACCCAAACGTGTAACGTTTTTATAAATACCAGCCTGGAATGAACAACACTCGGGTCATGAATCAGAGAGGAGTTCAGCTGATAGTTTACTCATGTTGCATGAAGGGCCATTTGTCTACCATGAATGCACCCTCTGATGAGCATATATATACACACACAAGTAACATTTCTTGCCAAGACATTACATACTCAACTTGGCTTAACCCTTGCACACCATCTTCATGTATGTGTTGAAGAAACATAATATTTAATCAGGTAAAGTCCAAAGAGCTATTTGCTCTTTTTCAGAGATGATCTGGCCACATATGATAGCTCATCAAAGTGATTTATGAACGTGGAAATATATAGTATCTGCCAAATAAATCTAAATGCATGTTTATAAATATGGAGGGCAAACCCGGAGGAACCCTGAAGAAAAATCCACCCAACGGGGGTAGGTAAGGCACAAACTCCAAATATAGAGCATCATCATCATCAGGGTCAGGATCGAGATCGAATCTGCAACCTCCTGCACACCAAGCGAGGGAAACAACATCTCGCCACCACGGCACCCCAAAAAGCCACCCATATCACAATGTGGCCATCCTCCTGGCACATAATTGCCGACTGCACACTGTACAGTGATTAGAGGCTCCCAACGCAAAGGATGTCCCCTTTAGCAAACAGAAGGCACAGTCAAATCGCTGAAGTTTAACAGGACTTGACCACAGTCACAAAATCCGTGGGAAAAGGCAGCTATGGTAATACGGAAGAAGAGGGTCGGTGAGAACTCCCTCTCATCCTGGCCCTTTTCATTTTCAACGAACACACCGCACATGAACACGGTAAATGACTGGCCGCTATGGGTGAAACATTCCACCACTATTGGCCAAAGTTACATTTTTCAGAAACGTAAACTTGATCAGACTAAAACATTGTATGGCTTCCCATTGTAGACTACATCGAAAGTGTAACGTGTAAATAATTCGTCATGAGCTTGCAGAGAAACACGATGTTTTCGGACTCTTCTGTCGCTCACTCGTCCGTTTCCCGCCAAGGAAGTGAGAGTTATTTTCAGCGTGGGTTGGGGGTTTTTTTTTATCCACAGACAATTTCACCTTCTACAGTCTGCTACAACTTCAACTATTCTCAGCGGCCTTGACGAACCGCAAGTGTTCCTCGCTCCGACTAGAAAAGTATCAATCGCAACTTGATCTCCAATGCGCTGCTAAATAAGTGGCCCACGTGAATGCCTTGATGAGTTGCAATGCATACGTAACTTAAAGCAAAAGCGCAGACTGAACACATGAGCATGTCCCGATGTTTTTGTTCAGTCAAAACTGAGCCAATGTACACAAATGTTATCAAGACTGACGGCTGAAAATAGCAACATTCCCATATTGCCGCGCATTTAGAGGAACCGTGCGACATATGACTTATAGGAAACGGTGTTAAATATCCCTCCCACGTCATATGTAACTAAAACCCAGAACTTGCCCAACCATACACCACGAGATGCTGCCATCGTGTAATGGTTAGCTCACTGGACTTGCAATCCCGCCCGGTTCGATTTCCCAATGTGGCATTTTAAACAATGGACACATTTCTTAAATACACCCACCGACCCCCGCCACCGTCTCTGTCCACCCAGAAGTATAGATGGGTACGCTACAGTCAGTCGAACATAAAGTCATGTGTGATGGGATAAAATGTATGTGCTGCCATCTTTTCCAAACTACCTTCAAGAGGAGCTCTCTACAGGGCTCCTTCTCGCCGAGGTCCTTTTGCCAGCAGTGGCGTGAGCAAGCAATTGCAGAGCTGCACCGTTACCATCACACAACACAGTCGAGTGTTGTGCAGTCGCTTCGTATTGGGAGTTATTGAATTACAGGTTCATGAGTGATACAAATTTACCGTCCAAGGCATTCAATAATTTGTCATCATACAGCGTCGCGTTTCAATCCAAGAAGTGATGATTATTATTATTATTATGGTTCTTGTCTCACGTTTGTCCTCTCATTTGTATTGTGCCTTGGGTTTTTTTTTGTCCATCTCGGTTGTAAAATGTGTTTGCTTGACCCGAAACGTTACATGAGAATAACATTTTCTCGTATCTCTCGCGTACAATAACATGTCATGAGTAATAACATAATAATTTACACGTCTAAGGCGCAGTTCATCCACAGATCCCAATGCACCAAACAGGTACATCAATTCATCGCTATGTGCATACTTTATCCTCATTTTACAAGGTTTTTGTAACATGATATTCATAACTTACTTATTCATGAGATGTGTGCACGTTACACTGTTACAATGCCTGAAGCTAAGATTCTTCTGGACATGGCCAGCCTTCAGATTAAAAAAATGACTACTGTCAAAAACACAGTACACGTTTATGTGCAACCTTTTGTCAGTCCATATTCTAGATGAGGGCCTCTTTTACACCGTTTGGGTCGTGGGGATTATTTGACCATACTTCACCACACTAGTCAGTGCAGGTTAGTGATGACGGGGAACAGACACGGGGGAGCATAGAAATATTAAATTACATTTTTTTTTTACTTTAAGAAAAAATTATCATCAGAATTTGTGATTTTAACTCTTTCAAACTGCAGTCACGTTGAACACATGAGCTGTGTCCAGTCGATATCTCTAGGAAAGTTAATCTAATATAACAAAAAAAATTGGCATAAGGTTGTGTTGCTATGAGGAACTCACCCTGTAGAAAAAAACAGCCAAATTGATCAAAGGTTTTTACAAAAACCAGCGGTAATAAACTTTGCCTTTGTGATGCCACAATTCCCTGACGTCATCTTGAAAAGTCGCAAGTCATGCGCCGTGTTTGACGTGACCTCATTGAGCTGCTTTAAAAGTAACATTATCACTAATTAAACACTTTCGAGGACAAACAAACACACGTTGGAAAGTGTAATATAAAGTGTCCTCTTCGTTTTATACAGCAACAGCTTAGAATGATTGATTTTGGATGATATTTCTTTGGTTTATTTTTGGCAAAGGTAAAACCCATGAGGCAATAAATGCAATTTTTTTTATTGGGATCTAGTTGGACAATAGAAACTTGGTTATATACAAAAATACATAAACAAAGGAATAAGAAACAAGTGCACAAGGTTAAGTTCCAAACGGCAAGGCCGTGCATCAACATGGTACAACCAGCACAAAGAATATAACAAGGCTAGTAGAACGCATCCCACACAAAAATAGTCTGCAATGCAGAGCGTTCAATTGCACGTACACATAAAAGGGCTTCTAAGGTCCAAAAGTGATTTAGAATAAAAAATATTTATAATGAATGAATCCGATGAGCTATAAAGCTCTTTTTCACAGATGTCCAGTAGAAGGACAAGGACAGTCAGGTTTTAATCCCAAACATTTTTGCTCAGTTGTTCCAGACATTGGGAGCCACCACACCGAAGGCATTTAAACCAAGTTTGGTTCTCATGTGGGGGGGGGGGGACTTTTGAGCAGGAACAGGGTGAAACTTCTCATATCATTGTGCCGACAGATTGCATGGGTATACTGCTGCCAGCACACACAAAAAGTACATCCGTCATATACATGTGCTAGCACCTTGCTCATTACTGCTAAAATAATTCGCAGGCCTAGTGAAGGTGGCAAAGGACACCTTGCTTTCAAGTTGACGTGAATTGAAGAAATCCTTCATGACTTAACCAGTCTCATGGCAAAGTCTCAGAAATCTCAAGGACATTAGCTTAAGTACAGATAAATAAATACACTAATGAGGTAACAACCCACTGAGAGGTACCAGAAGTCTCTTTGAAATATCAGAATCTGGCTCAGACAAATATTGCTAAATTAATTCTACCTC
This sequence comes from Petromyzon marinus, assembly GCF_048934315.1. Taxonomy (NCBI): domain Eukaryota; kingdom Metazoa; phylum Chordata; class Hyperoartia; order Petromyzontiformes; family Petromyzontidae; genus Petromyzon; species Petromyzon marinus. The sequence continues at coordinate 12,665,591 of NC_133671.1, forward strand.
AAATGAAAATGGAGGGAGGGCCTCAGCTTTTGAACACTATGTGATTTAACTTGGATAAAGACCAGTGTGTACTGAATTATCATCATTGAGGCTGTCACAGCACAATTGCTGGCATCATGTAAGTCCTCACACCGGATAAGCTCTTATAGGAACACCATGTCCGGGAATTCTGTGACGCAATTATCGTCCAAGGGCCTATATAATATTGGGAAGCCTTTAAGTACATCATACTACAACATAGGCTCGGACATTCGGGAGCATTGCATTCAATAGGGCTGAGACTGGATAGAGCTTGGATGGGTGACCATCCTGAACGAACAGCTTGTCATTGCGCTACGGAACTACGTGGTGGGCAACAGAGGGTGTTGCAGTGAAATCCATTGTTGTATTGTAAACCCTACTCCCACGTCTATGCTCCCCCGTCTTTACCAGCCCCTGCTGACCAGCGAGGTGAAGTTTGGCCAAATAAACTCCATGACCCGCACGGGGTGGGGAGGCCCTCATCCAGCAGTCGATTGACAAAATGACTGATCGTGTGCATGTACACACACACACATTCTACAGAGACGCGCAGGTAACAGGAGCACGAGCCCACGCGGACGAGGAGATGATCCTGCAGAGCAGGTTTTATGAATTTTGGAGCCGGGGGCGACGTTTAACCAGACAAAAAGCTCACAAATACCACTGCTTTACTTGGGGCAGTGACATGGCCCAGCGAGAGCGCGTTGCAGCGGTTCACCGTTCGGTATCGGCGGCCTCCCTGGTTAATACCGCAGGTGCATGAACGTTAAAATACGGCGACCAGTTCCGGATTATCCTAGTAGCAAAAGTAGCTACATATGCTACGGGCCCCAGACTTTCAAGGGCGCCGCGCTAAATGCTTTCAAGCTATCAATTCTGGCTCAGTGATTCTGCACTTGCTCTATTACTATAGTACTGTACTGCCTTCAACTTTTATGAACGACTGGGTGTTTAAGGTTAGCGATTTGTCATAATCTGGCTGTATAGCAAGTGAAAAAAATACGATTACTTTACGATGCAAGTTAACAGTTTGTTTTAATATTTCAGTTTTTTTTTCATTTAGTGCCCCTTTTTATAACAGAATGCTACAGGCCCCGCACTAGCTTAATCCGGCACTGACGGCGACCCGAGTTCGATTCCTGACCACAGCTAACCATCAATGGTCAGTGATGTCAGAATTCGTCTTTGGCCACATCTTTCTGACCAGTGCTGCGAAGAATGGTCAAAACCCACCATGACCAGCACGGTGTGTAAGAGGCCTTCACACAGCGGTGGATAGATGAGCTGTACATAAAATGTATTTATGAACCAACACACGGTTGGATAAACCTAACTTCACAGCAATGTGTCTCCCATTTTTTAAACGTTCGAAAATAGTGGGAAGATCGTGTGGTTAAATACAATGACACGATCCAGACGACGTGGGGCAGAGGAGGCCCTCGTTCCGCGGTGGATTGACATAAGCACTGCACATGCATCTTGAACGAAAGGTGGGAGTCACAAGCTTCGTCGCCGCTGTTGTTATCCTGTTAAAGAGTGCTCCTTGGGTGACTCACAGCGCTTCCCGTAAGCGCACGGGTAGAAGGCTTGGGTTGTGACTTACGGCACCGCCCGTGCCCTGGGGGAACGGTTCCAGCCCATGGTGGCTGCAGTTGAACAACGCGGATTCCAAAAACCAAAAATCCCCTCCCGTATAGCCTGAACAAGACTGTTGGGGCAAGTACTGTTAGCGAGAAGCACATATGACGGCCGGCACTGGACACGAGGGGGGGTTGGTTGCCCAGGAACCACGCCCGGTCGCCTTTGTATCCCCTAGTGGCGATGTTTGGCACTCTGCACCAGGCACTCCTTTGTGGCTGAGTCGACCTAGGGGAGGTCCAGGACCGGTTCGGATAAATCGTTACTGGTGTTGACCGTGAGGGGGGAAACGAACTGGGGACGCACGTGTTTGTTGTGCAGGACGCTAACCGCTACAACACCACTCCCCCCCAAAAAAACAAAAGCCACGTGGATGCCTCCCACAACAAAGATAAAGATCCCCCGTATAACCTGAATAGACTGTTGGGGCAAGTGCTGTTAGCGAGCACCTATGAAGGCCGGCACGGCACACGAGGGGGTGGGTGGCCAGCACCACGCCCCGACCGCCTTTGTTTCCCCAGTGGCGATGTTTACTACACACCGCACCGGGTACTCATTTGAGGCCGAGTCGCCCTAGGGGAGGCCCAGGACCGGTTCAGATAAAATTCGTCACTGGGTGTTGGCCGTGAGCGGGAATCGAATTCGGGTCACCGGGTTCGTAGCGCAGCGCAGCGCTAACCGCTGCACCACCGCTCCCCACACACAGACACGCACGCTCCCCTGCCTGCCCACACATGCACCACAGCATTCCCTCCACACGCGAATTCCCCTGCCCAATACCAACGAATGCACCGTATCCGGCAAGGCTGGCCAGCCAAGCAGTCGGTGGGCGGCGGAGAGAAAAAAATGCAGAGCAGATGCCTCTCATAAGCGTCGCGCAGTTTTAGAGGACGAAAACAACCCTTCAGTTCCAAGCAATGAACGATACGACGGGAATGCACCGAACGGACCAGAGCGAGCGTTTATTAATTATTAGAGTCGATGCCGTGTGCTGCATACCCTGCCCATCACAACTTCACGGTGTCTACAACTGTTTACACTGCACCTGTTACTACCCCCAAAAAACATTTAAATTGAATGGCACCAGTTTACGAACTGCCGGTGAGCGGATGGGTGGTGGAGCGGTGGTTTAGTGGTTAGCAAATTTCACCGCCAACCTCCACCAGGCGACTCGAGTTAGATTCTCATTCACAGCTAATCATCAATGGTCAGTTGTGATATCTGACTCCGTCCTGGGCCACATCTTTCTAACCAGCGCTGTGAAGAATGGTCCAAACCCACCATGATTAACACGGTGGGTGAGATGCCTTTATACAATGGAGCTGTACATCAATAAATACTACCTTAAATACACAACTGGCCACGTCTGCCTCCAGTGCTGATGTTTCCACATGACACTGAATAATGTACTCATTATCTGGTAAGTCAGAGTTCTGTGTTTATGTGTGTGGATACCAGTGTGTGTATTGGGGAACTGTGGTGCAGTGGTTAGTGCACTGTGCTCTTGACACTGGATGAGTCCAATGCCCCCAACTGAGCACAAGGCACGAATTATTTGGCAATGGACATCTTGTAAATTGAAACACATTTTTCAACTCGTATCTAATTTCAGTCAATGTAACAGCCCACATAGGCATGTGTTTGCGAAGAAGAGCCACCATTGGATGTTATTTGACTGCACGAATTAGCAGATGGTTTGCTTGGTACATAGCGTTCCTGGAATGGCATTGCTGAAGTGGTGAGGCTGCGTTCCAGTGAACTATTAACCATAAGGAAATTCCACTGACACCAAGGCTGGCGGCACACGGAGCGTTTGTTATCAGTTTGCAGAACAATGTCATAAATATATTAAGCGTATATTTAGTTGGAACTCAAGTTCCCATAAAGGAATTGCGACGTCTGAGGATGTCACTTGACACAGACACCGAGTTGGCCCAGCGGTCCCTTGTGATGAGACCAAAATCTGGGTTACATCTGCAGTTTTGTGAACGCAAACTCGACACTTTATACGGCACTTAAATTCGTATACATAACACGAGTGAATGAGTCTAGAATTGTAATTAAACAAACTACAATACCGCACTGTCATAGAAAAATTGTGACAACGGCAGAGAACTTTTGTTGCATCGAAGCCAGTACTGAGAACCATCTTTATCAAGTTAAACCAAGACTCCCACATTCTTCACTGTTACAGCGATACACAAGAACAGTATATCTCCCATTATAACCAAGTGCTGTATAATGTTGAGGCAAGTTCTGTTTGCGAGCACCTTTTTAGGCCGGCACAGCACCCAAAGGGGTTGTGGTGCAGACGGCACCACAACTGACCACCTCTTTCTTCTCCAGTGCTGATGCTTTCACATGACACTGGATAATGAGCACATTATCCAGCACATTGATCTCACCACTGAACCGCACTGGTAGGCACACGTTAACATAGAACTGACCTACCAGGCATTGCAAAGGCACCTATACACACTGCCAAAAAACTCCGGGGGTGGGGGGGAAGGGGGAGCCGTAATTTTTGTTTCATCAGTCGCAAAAATTAGTGAGTGATTTGTTTTAACCTTCATGTGAAATCGAATACAGTATGTCCCACAATCCAACAAAAAGTGCAGACACCATGCAATTATATCGTTTCGGTGGTTAATTGTTGCATAAATATCAGGCCAGTATCTTAAAATAAAACCTGACTAAGCAACTACGGCCGAGCCGTGCAAGAAGACGGTACTAACCCGGATACACACCCTTGTTGAGTGGGCTTGTCTGCAGGCACACAAGGTCAATGAGAGTATAGGCCCCCCGATTCAACACCACTTGGCACAAGCACGTCAAGCAAGAGGCACTGTTGTTGTACACGTATTTTTTTTTCCACCATTGCACTTGCCGCGGTTGTTGGAATGGCTGTTCAGTGAACCGACCTCTTGGGAAACGTGAATTTGTGTTAGTCATTGGGAAAAAAAAACAGTACAGCTGCAGGGTGACGAACGGTTGGCGAGCTGCTGCCGCCACCGCCACTGCTGCTACTTGTTGTTGTTGTGGGACTCCGCTGTGTAGTTCCCGTTGTAATGTTGTTTTTTTTCCACATTACCATGTGCCAGACTGAATGAATTAGCACTCAAAATATGACGAGCATGCGAAGGCTGAACAGGACAAGCTTTGCCAAACTGAATGTGACAAGCATGCCAAGTTAAAATCAACAGGCGTGCTAAGGCCACTGCACGTATTGATAATCATTTAGAGCAAAGAAACACCGCGGTTTATAGTTTGCGTTAAATGTCAAACATTTCCAACCAACATATCTATGTTGCACTCTTTGAATGTTGTCATATTTAAGGGGTTTTTTTAACACGTAGGCTTCCGCGACCAATATACATAATAGAGGTTTTTGGATTAGATCACGTAAATATGAATGCATCATTAAAACAAATCTTGCTATCCGCCTGATGATGCTCGTTATAATTACTGGTGAAACGCTGTACTCAAATTGTAAATGTTGTGGGTTTACTCTCCAACGCAGCGGTGTGCTGAACTCGTAACGAATTGTCATGTTTTGTTTATGTAACAAACCTCAAAAAATTGGCTTCATGGCCTTCCGAGGGCTTGCTCCACATCATATTCAGGAGCCAAGTCAAAGATCCGCTGATTGTGCCCTTTTATGTATACACTGCACCTCCATCGCGGTTACTTTTCTTGGGGTGATCGGGAATTGAATGGTGCCCCCCCTTCCTCCTGCCCCCTCCCCCAAGTTGTGGAACTCCCGACTGGTGCCTCCTCACCCCAGTTGTGGAACTTCCTATCAGTGGAGATCAGGTTCTCGGAAAGTGTTGACATCTTTAAATCACAACTAAAAACCTATTTAAAAAAAATATAAATCCTATTTAGTTTTGTTCCTCTTGGACTCTTATTCTTCCACCCGGTTATTTATTTATTATATTTCTTCTTTTAATTCGCAGCACTTTGAGACGTTTCGTGAAAGGCGCCTTATGAGTGCAAATTATTATAATTCTGCATCCTATGTTGAACAATCTGTTGCGGCTTTCATTAAGCAACTCAGTTGCACATTGCAGTACTTCGCCATAAAAAAAAAACAATACATTCATTTTCTTTGGTGTTCTTTACAATTGTATTGTGCGGCAGGTGTGCATTCAGCGCCATGCTATGAGATTAAGTGTCCGTATGGAACTCTCACGAAGCAGTGCACCACCCCCGTGTTAGAAAACGGCCACAGGAGGTGACATCACAGAACGACGGCACTTCCAAGGCCACTTCGAGTGACTTTTTCATCCTCACTCGGGGGGCGCTGTACTTACTCACGTGCCCTACCTAGCACGGAGAAAAATGGGCAACACTTGCCGGTGATTTTTAAACCAATATTTTTGTTACAATTCTCACCGCTGGAATTAAATTTGAACGAGTGGGGTTTTTTGTTTTATCCCACAGGGTTGTTTTGCAGTTAGTGGTGACCAGACAGAGACCATCAACTCTCTGCACCGGAGAAAACGAGCAACATGCGCACCAAATACATCGTCAACTACACGCACAAACAAACCAGGCATCTAAAATTGGAAGAAAAAAAATCAACAATACGTAAATACATTTCCAAGCCGAGTGCCTAGAAATAAAACGACATTAGAAAAACCCCCACGTAACAAAAAAGACACACACCACACACAAAACAAAGAATGCATAATTTTGTTGGTGACAATCCAGGCGATTGTTCTAAAGTTTTTGAGGAAGGGCAGGCAAGCGGTCATTCTACATTCTTATTCTTCCCGTGAGTAAACACAGGCGCTGGTGTGGGCTGCGGTGGCGGGCTAGCAGCGTGGTGGATACGAGGGCACAAGTGAGCCACGGAAACCTTCGTATTCCAGGAAGCGTTAAACCCGCACAATGAACGTACCGCTGTAAAAAAAAAAACGGCGCTTTGTGACGCTCGTGGCCGCCAGATGCTAGATAACGGTCGGCTTTTTTTCCCCGTTATAAATTATTAGTGCGCCGCAGTGGCGAGATGTTAACTGCCTCGCCTGGTACGCGGGAAGTCGTGGGGTCGATCCAAACCCTGACGCCTGTATATTTGTAGTTTGCATGTCTCTCTCCCTGTGGTCGCGTGGATTTTTTCTCCGGGTCCTCTGGTTCTTCCCTCCACATTTAGAAACATGCGTTTAGAGGATTTGGCTGCTATAAATTTCAACATAAGTCACTTTGTTGAGCTGTCATTTGTGGCCAGGTCGCTTCTGAAAAGGGGGTTAATAGCTCAGTGGGCCTTACTTGCGAAAATTAAAAGTTTAGTTTACTCAGGCAGAGCGTGCCAAAATAAGTGATTGCCCACGTGATTGGTTGCTATGTTTACGATGTTATAGAACATCTGGTAATCAAGCAGCATTTGTTGAAAACAAGCCTGATTGATCTTGCTTACAAAACCCAGAAAGACAAACCCGTTGCAGGAGTTTGCATGCTTAAACAAATGTTTGATTGATATTACTGGTCTGTAAATCCAATAGGCTGATGGATTAAAACATATTTTATCCGTATGCGGAGACACAAAACAGAAAGTTCTGCTGATATATGTTTAAATACAGTCGATTACATTGCAACATTGTACAAGTAACTCATAGCCGGTAGGCAAGTTGCTGAAGTTGTCAAATGCATACATTTTGACTCTTAACATTGAATGATAACATTTCAGTTGTTTATGTACAGTGTGTTGAACTGTTTTTTCACCGTACATAGCCAACCGTGCTAATCGGAGGTGCGGGGGAACGACACACTAAACACAAAAAGCAGTTCTAAAGAAAATAGTTTTCAATCTATATTTAAAAGTACATAGCTCCAACGGCTTCCTAATTTCGGAAGGAAGAGCATTTCAGATGACCGCAGAAACGCGTCTGAAAGCGCGTGATGCGGTGACCATCTTTGTTCTAAAAGCCACCTGCTGCGAGGATTACCGGAGTTGGCGTGATGGTTTATGCTCTTTAACGAGAACAGCAAGGTATTGTGGGCATAAGTGGCAAGCACTGCGTGTAATGAGCGCGATCTTTTTTTTTATGTAAGTGCGGCAACCGTTGCTCCAACGCTTTCTCCGTGTTTTTTTTTAATGAATGTCTGATGCGTGGCACTGTGTCCGGGGCAAGCACCTGTGGGCGAGGATGTGCTCTGCTCTTTAGTGACCAGAACCTCTCCGAGGAGTTCCTCCTTGACGGCCCATTCCACCTCGCCCTCTACAACCAACAGCGGGGCACAGCGCACAGGGCAGGGCACAACACAGAAACAAATTGTAAGGCACCGATCGCGGACCGTTCAAGAAAAATGACTGAATCCTGGCAGTACACCCAGATGTTAAAATCACATGCCAACACAGCAAGCCAGAGTTGATGAGAGTGAGATAGCAGGGCGGCAACGTTTACTATTTTTGTTTATTAGGAACTGAGCAGATAACCGTGTTTGTGTGCCACTTACGCTCCTCAGTAATCACCGGCCACACATGTAGTAATGTGAGTGTCCTTCGTTTCATACATGCGTGTGGGGTTCATGTGTAAGTGGGGAGGTGGTAGTGATGAGCACAGTGCACTATGACCCTGGAAACCCGAGTTCGATTCCCATTCACGACCAGTATTCGGTGGCCCTGAGACTTCCCCTAGATCGACTCAGTCTTAATTGAGTACTTGGTGAAATGTAAACATCAGCACTGTGGGGCCACTGGTAGCCGGGCGTGGTGCTGGCCACCCTTCCCCTCATATGCCGTGGTGGCTTTAATATGTGCTGGCCAACATTCTCATGTCAGCCCCACTGGAGATCTTTGTCTTTGTGTAAATGAGTGCACAGAATTGCCAGACAATGTGCTCACTTGAACAATATTTAAACGGTCATTTTTAATACCCTTACGAGGGATTTATAGCTTAAGTATTATCATTAGAATGAACCAAAACAATATCAAGGGTTGAAACAGTTAAGGCAAGTAATTTGGAAATAACACATTTGAGGCTTACCGAGACTTCCCAGTTCCTTCTGGAAAGTCCCAGCACAGTATTTATGACAGTTACACCCCAATAGACAAACACATCCTGTAGACGCCATGCAGACTGTTGGGGCAAGGGCTGTGGGAAAGCACGACACAAAGAGGGGGTGTTGTGGCTGGCACCAAGGCCAGTCAGATGTTAATCCACCGTACAATGTGCTCATTTAAAGGCTGTGTTAAATTAGGGATAAGAGGTCCAGACCTTGTTCAGACCTGTTTTCTAGGGGCAGGGATTTAACTGATGTGACCAGATTTGTAGTACTGGATGCAAAAAACAAATGCCATCGCTTAATCGTTTCTTTCCCCCCACCTCACACCCACCCACCATCCCCCAACACGCTGCACACGCTGGATGATGAAACCATACCTCTATCAACATAATTGACTCATGTGAACATGCACTCGTATTCACAAGAATACTGCTCCCCATCTCCACCCGATGTGTTTCCACTTAGCAACGCAATCCAAGGTTAGGGAAGTGTTGATGCAAGACCAATGATAAATTATAATGTAGGTGAAGGCTATGTTTGTCAGAACTGTGATTCTATGGAGGTTTGTGTGCCAGCCCTTATCTCAGGGTCATCAGATGGCCAATGGGTAAATACACTGAACGGCTTTACACACTGGCCAGTTTTACAAAAAAACGTATCCCAAACGCTGTGTTTGTGTACATGTGTTTGCATATGTTTACATGCATCATCGGTGGGACTCCTAAACGTAGCAGACCAATGCTAAATTTAGTTCAATAGTCAGAGTACTGACCCAGCAGCACTGAAATCCTGGGTTCAAATCTGGGGGTTTTAGTCACTCAAGATTAAACCAGGTTCTCAAGTACAGCCGAGTTGATGGTCTCAGCCTGCTTGCCAATTTCTGCAAAAAAAACTACGATATTAAATACATTTTTTACTTTAGTTAGCTAAATTCCAGCTAGGATAATGAAAGTATATCGCTTTGATTGTCATGTGACGTACATTTCTCCCACAGCAGGGCATATTTGAAAGTGTGTCTCTTCATGTGTGGACAGGAAGAGACCACTTGAAGAGCGTTCAGAAGACGTTTTGTGAAACCTGTTTTCTCTGCGGGGTAATTCTCTATCACGCAAGCCTGCAGTGCTTTGTGGGAGCTCTCAATTCATCATTTGTCTCGTGGCATGGCACCAGTAGCTCAGTTGCAATATAATTTGAAATATACTTATTTTTTTATTCAATAGACAAGGGTAACTCGTGTGGTAAGGACTATACCTCTGGGACTCCTACCGTCTGCTCTACAAGTTAAGTACCCACTAAGGATGCTTGCCTAAGCGGTCAAACCAAACCAAATGGTTGGATCTTTTTAACTTTGCACATGCGCTTATGTTCGTACAGGCAAGTCATCGCATGTGTGTTTAAATACTTACACACACTAGTCCACACACTAATGCTTTGCGCATGGATGTATGAAAAAATGACAATGTTGTATTGACTTTAATGTAGTGAAAAAATTGCTCAAGATATAATCTGTAACAGGGGTGTTTGTAAAACATTTGTAACCAATAAATACCTTCTTCTAACCGCTGCCAATGTATTACGGCTTCGGTGATGGTGCACGCAGAAATAAATGGTTAAAGAGATTACAGGGGTGGGTGGATTGGCAGGGTCAGAGCATCAATAACTGCTTAGAGCTTACGTGTACGTCTGGGGAGACACATATGAGTATTCAGTGGCCTGAAATCAAATGTTTCGCTCCGGATGACCGCTGCAAAGTAAGATCTTATGTTTTGATTATAGTGTGCTGATCTTAAAGGTGCATTGAAAAATGTTGATACTCCTACTGATACTCCTGCTGTTATGGAGTGACTCATGCAGCCAGCTATGGCTGAAAAGTTTGGTAGTACATGTTATGTACATATATCGTTTATCGTAAAATTTCAATCACAGTTCCTATGATCACTGTTACATTGCTTTTATAGCTTTATTTTGGTGATTTCGAAAACATTTTGGTTTAGCCATATTTGTGTTTTGTAGTACAGAGTTCGGCTGATAACTTTAATCTAAATTGTCTTATGGTTGTTATTGTTTTACTTCCATCCCACTGGGATTTTTGCACACAGCGTTAATATTCGGTGCTTTTTCTGGAAGACTTTGCTGTTTTTTTCCTGGATTTTTCTGTTTGCGCGTAGTCACTTTAAGACGTTTTCTTGTTCATGTTTTTTGTTTGTTGCGGTTGCACCCGATTCAAGAGCCGAATGGCTCACAGGGCTACACCAAATAAATGAAACTGAAACTAATGCTTTCAGCCTAGCCACCATAGACTGAACGAATAACCCATCACCACGTGACATTTAGTCTTCCACTGAATTTAGTCAAATGCCAGCCCTAGCAATTCAAAACATGAGTATGTCACACGACGACAAACGCTCCTCTCATAGCAGGACGTTTTCAAAAGTGTGCTCCCCTAGTATACAGAATAAAGTAACTCGCAGAGATCTCATAAGTAGTTTTGCAAATATATCCTTCTGTGGGACTGTTCTCGAACACAGTAATTGCACTGCCCTGTGAGCCTTCCAAATTGCTGATTTGCCTCATGATATGACGGCGAAAGCAAAGCTGGGTTAAAATCTGGAAGAAAATAAAAATAAAATACTGATAGGTTTCATACATCACTATGCTACCGGAGATGCATTGTGTTTATGGGTACAACCACTCCAGATTTGGGAGGTAAGTTACCATCTAGGGTGCAATACCCAATCTATATATCACTTAAATGTCATAGGCACAAGGAATTACTTAGAATGTGTAATACAAGTGAACGTTCAACAACTAAATACACAAGAGGCCAGTATTTGTAAGCAGTCAGCCAACACTCTGAGCTTTCGCAGTGATGTCACTGTCAAACCAAAGCTCCTATTGCCTGGGATTATAACCGACTTTGCACAGCTTGCAAACACCGTGCTGCTATAAATCGGTGAAGTAGACATGCCATTGTGCAACCTCACCATACAGCATGTGGATAAGCTACATTGGCACAAATTCCGAGATATAAAGCACCTCGCACACACACACACATAATCTCGTCAAACATAAAGCACCTTCTGTCAACAAACAAAGGTCACGATAGCACAAGCAGTATTTTTTTTAAATATATAAATTGCGAAAGCCCTTGCATGGGTAACGTTCCACATCCGATAGGTCTTGAACGATGTCGTTTAGAAATCATTCCGCGAGGCTTCGCTCGTAAAAAAAAAAATATTCTAGAAAACGTGTGCTTGGAGGGGTACCGAGCACGTGAAAAACATAAAAAACAATATTGGTCATTCAGGCCATTACTTTGGCTTGGAGAGAACTCAAATCAAAAAACATAATTACGTTCGTAAAAAATACGTGGGCTAGTGCAGGACACGTGCCTGAAGGGATAATGGGCCTGCGGTTGAGAATAATGATGAGAATAATGATGAGAATAATGATGGAGTGGCAGCCAAGTTCACATCCACCATGGATATGGAACGATGGAAATCAGCTCGCGTGTATGGGGCTAGGTGCATTGGTACATCGCAAGGGACCATGAGACAATAGTTTTGCGGAGGACTTCCTCCAGCATTGGATTGATCATGGCCGATGATAATAACTACACAATCGTTTTCTTTCCTAGGGTATGCGGTTGCAATGAAAGCTCACACATGACATTGTTCATGAGTAAACAGGATTCATTTTAACAAGTGTATCATTTTGATTTAAAGCTTTCGTGACTGCAGTAATTCATATTCGTAGCTCTTTCGGTAAAGTCACGTTGAAGGGAAACAATAAAATAATAAAATATATATAAAACAATAAAAAAAACGTCGTGAAAATTTGTATTGTTTTATATATATTTCATTATTTTATTGTTTCCCTTCAACGTGACTTTACCGAAAGAGCTAAGAATAAGTGTATCATTATGTAATTCATAATGATACATTGAACACCTCATGGAAAGCAGTCTTATGTGGCATCTAGACATCGTATTTTATCAACATAAAGCCAAGAGACAATAAGGATCCTAAAATGTAAACACATGTCGAAAATGGGATACAACGCTTGTTATTTGTATGGGTTCACCCGTCAAATATTCGTTGTAACTCCAATCAAACTACTCTTATCCATGGTAATATATGTGAATCATAGTATCTACATCCCCTAATCAATCCACAAAATTCACATTAACCACGTTTTTCATGGATAAGAGTAACGTAGAAACATCCGATTATCCACATGCATCCATGGCAAAGACGGACACCCAGACATGGTTACTGTGAGCACAAAATTCAGATAAAGGGAAACGTGCAGGAAACCCATCTGATTATTCACGTTTGTCAAACAGTCGTTGGTTTTGCCGCAATCGCTAAATTCATCCTATTATCCGTACGTTCTCACGCATAAGGACTGCATGGGAAAATTCATCCTGTTAGCCATATTCATCTGTGAGCCACCGCGCCTCTTATGCGTACATTACCACAGTTAACAGGGGCTGCATGGCAAATTCAATCAGTTTCAAGGACAATGCATATATTATCAGTGTGTTTTTTGTTTCCATTTTGACTGCAAGTATTGTGGTCAATGCAGACATGAATCATTGTAAAAAGGTTTCAGTTTTGTTGCCAGAAAAAAGGGGAAAATCCCTATTGTTATATTTTGATACTGGCCAAGGAGGTCTAATGATGGAGATAAACCTATTCTACAACGGTGTTATTACGGGTGTAACTCCAACTGCTTCATTTACTCGAGGGCAGCCCCTCCTACAGACGGGTTACCATTGCACTCACCTGACTCTTTGTCAAAAACTCCCCACTCACCTGGCACTCACCACTCAACAGACAACATCTCCAACTCCCTGGAGAAAGATACTCATTCGACACTGCTTTCTCATCACTCACTATGCACCAACCAATCAATGAAGACTTACCAACACCAGGGAGAGTAACATCTAAATTCCTTAAATTCCCCACTTCTAATAATCATCTACCTAATTAACACATTACATGTATGACTTCGCATGAGAGTCCTTCCCACCACCTACCCCACTTAGTTGATAAGAGCATGCAGTATGTTCCAGACTGGTGCAAAATTGTACTCCGTTCAACTGGAGAGGTGGGTAAAACGGCCCAAGTAACCTTCAGTGATGATAGACCGACACTGTGGAGTGTTCCGATTGGTCAGTGATGGCAGAATCATTTGAATGTATAGATTAGGCATCAGAGATTGGCATGAATAAATTCACCTTTTGGTGGTACCCCGGGGTACCATAGTACCCCCGACTCTCGCATAATGTCCATGATGCAGTCATTTTGTCTGTTGATGGTCGGCGATGCGGCAATCGACTCATCTCGACGAGCAGTACACGATGCAACTATTCAAAGTTGAATTTTTCGATAACGGACTTTTTATGCTAATGTTTGGCGTTTCGACATCGTGGAGTAGCACTGATTTCGGATTGATTGGTACCCCAGTTGCGGAGTTAAGTACACGCCTGGAAAAAAAATAGTGTCTCAGAAATAACATTTAATTGCCTCGGCCATTTTGTATCATTTGGTACCGCCATAATGATCATATGTAGAGTACAACACTTATTTCACTTTCTCTCGTATAACAAAATCTTGGCCTGCATACGGCACGGCGTTGGACGCAGGACATGGTCTGCCTAGAGGTGTATCTTGAAGAACCCGGCCGGGGTCTGTGACTGATTGATGGATTACACTTTTATATTTCTTGCCCAAAATTAAAATGGAAATTCCGAAATCTTAGGTGAGGTGAATTTAACTAGGATTAGCTCACAAATGCACGACATGATTCTATCGATTTTACTCAAAATAATTAACAATATCTTCTTGTTATTATTATTAATCCCACTAATTCTGTAAATGTTAACTGTTTAAGATGTTTTTTTTCTTACCCTGACTTGACCACAACTGTCATTGCGGACCTCGTGGCACGAGTTCTGGATTAAAATCCCGGGTCTACGCAGCTTTTTCTGGATTAACCACAGCACTACTTTGTGGGATGTCAACAAGAGTTATCCCATTGAGGGAATGGCCTCTGCCATGGGAAATAGCAATGCCAAATGTCCACTAAAGGCTCAGGTCTATGTATGTATGTATGCTGAACTTCTTTCGCACCGTACGTAACCAACTGTGCTCATTGGAAGTACAGTACAGTGATGAGCGCCACACTACACCATTTGTGTGTGGGAATACTTCGGCCTTTTAAGGAAAAGCACACTTCCTTAATGTTATCACCTTAGCCTCTCATATATATGGTCTATTGTGAGTATAATTGAATTGAGGTCACCGCTTGCTTCGGCGGATAGTATAATACACAGTAATTCCATTTGCCACCCCGGTGTTTCACAGGCTCAATGATGCCCCAAGTAACCCAATTGCACTGAGCACTTAGCCGCCCAATAAAGCTATGAACCTTTCAGCCGTGCGAACCAGCTCATGTCAGCTACCGAGGCAAGGCGAAGGGCACGACACACAGGGAGCATTCGAGACAAATGACCAGCTTTTGTGAGTGAGCCCGATTTCTCGTCATTCATTTTACGGTATCATTTACCGGTGAAGTGTGCAAACACAGGGAAACGTGCAATCTCTCGCCACAGGGTGCTTGACAATCACTGTACAGGCTAAACTCGTTCATAAAGCGCTACTGTTTCCGGTCCTGTATCTGATTATGAGTCGGCATCCAGATTGTAATACGCAACACGTTGCTGACAATGTTGTCTACTGGCTGCAGAGTTCTATGGGCTTCACTTAGTAAATAAACTTCGGAATTTCTGAACTTCCGAAACTCAAAAAATGTTCGTATAATTGTTATCCTAAAATATGTTAATTCCAATACACCCTGGCTCTAGTTATGACACATTTGGCTATGCCACCCGTATGGGTTTGTTTTCCCAGACGACACCATATAGATACGCTATATGGAAATAACCGATGGTGATGAATAATAATTAAATGTTGTCAAACAAATATTTGAACAAATACATCTTGAAGATAATATAATTAGTACTGTATAGAATAGCAAAAGAAAATAGAGTATGCTTGACTTAGATACTGTATAAAAAACTACATAACAGTATTGTACTTTAACTAAGTTATCAACAATAATAAAGTAACTGACACTATGCATACATCAAATATATATTTTTACATCTTAATGTGAATTGGGGTTTCAGGCATTACATGATTATATTTTTCAGTTGAATAAATGACTGTCTGTACACTCATCCATGACTAACACACAGCCACCATCCCAAGCAATACATTTCACAACGTAATATCTGGGTGACATTTTATAGAAGCCAGACTTTATTTACGTGTAACAGTGAAAAGGGAAATTCCTCTTGTGGCATAGAAATGTTGAAACCGTCCGACCATGCTCAAGAAAAAATTGCACAGCACGAAACATTCCCATACAATACGGAATACTACGGTTTTTTTAAGGGGTAACTATCTGAACCTGATGTTGGAAAACACATTTGTGTGATCAAACATTAAGAGGTATTTGATTCAGTGGCAACCGATGCAAGTCATCCAGGCTCTTACAAACCAAGGCCTTAATAAAATACGTGGAAAATTCGAATTGAAAAAGGCTGTATAAAATATGCAATGGCTATACTGGCATTACACAAATCAACAAAATAAAAATACACGGAAGAGCAACGCAAGGAGACTCTCACAAAGGCTTTTTCACAGCGACGTTTGAAGATATTTTCAGAAAATTGAATTGCAGAAAATTAAGACAAACACAAATTGAGATGGTATTAAGCAACTCGGATACCCCGACGACAGTCGTTACAGCAACCAATGTATATTAACCACAGGAAATAATTGAACACGAAAACGACTACATTCTTCTAAATAGTCGGGAAAAAGACGTTAACGAGTCATGGACAACAGATTCACCGAACAAATAAACCAACAACTGTTGGATGGAGATAAGTGTAAACAAACTGCGTGTGTGTACCTTGGTCAATGATTGAAGATGGATGGAGAGCAAAGCAATGAAATATAAAGGCACTTGGGAGAGCTGGCTGGAGTGAATTTGTCAATGAGAAGCAACACACAATACCCCATTTTTTTAAATCAGTGCAAAGATAATACCTGCTGTGACAATTCGATCACAAAAAGGGACTCAAATGGTGATTCTTACAAACACAAACCTGGAGAGATGCAAGCCGGAAATCACACTGAGAGACAGAAAATTGAATCACACTAGATCAGATAAATACAAATCAGAGACGTAATAGTGACTGGGTGGGAAACATCGTTAATAGGAACGACGGCCGATGGACGAGACTGGTGACAGAGTGGAAACCAGGGGAGTGATCTTGCCTTAGAGGATGAGATGGGGTGACGTGATGAGTTGAATATGGTGAACAAAATAGACGGTTGTATCGCAGAGCCTTGGGGAGTGGTGACGACATGGGGAGGACTTCATCCAGCAGTTGATAGAACATGAACAATTTGCCATTTACTTTTACTATTCATATAATGTATTAAAATATTGACCATATTTGGACATTCAGAGTGCATCCTGATGACAAAAGCGCTAACGCACACAGACACCCCCCACGACATCCTGCCCATCAGATGGAAAAATTCCTTCCGCTGTTTTTACAGGAAATACCTTTCAGGTGTGTCGATCACATTAAACTCAAATGACTTATGGATTTACGTAGACGTCTGTAATAAGGATACGCCTGATGTACAATGCTTTATGAAAAAGCTCCCTTTGGCGCAACGACAACCACCAGGGTGGAGTTTTCTTGAAGGAAGCTTGCACAAAGGTAGCAGCTGCATTGTCACCTGCACCAGCAATGTGTGGTGGGGAAGCAGCGAGAGGGCAGCACGCCTCCAGTCGAAGGCACTGTCACATCTTTGGTGAGAAATGCTGCGTTTCATCTGTGCACGTAGGACTGTGTTCGCAGGCTATGATATACGTGGTCTCTCGCCAACTCGGCAGCAATGCCAAATAGACGCACCGTTGAATTGTAAATCCCCTTGCCGTGCAGCAACTACGGAGATACAGGGTCTAAAGTCAAAACCCCATTGACACGTGGAATATTGTTCAAGGGGCAAGCACTGTCAATAAAGCTATGGGAGAGAGGTTTCTCGCCCACAATAACGACTTTAATTGCTTTTTAAATATACCTTCACAGCTATATAGACCCAGACTGATGTTGATTGCATAGAGCAGGGGTCAGCAACCAACATAACAAGGGCCATTTTTTTTTCAAATTCGATAAAACAAAGAAAAGCCATATTCTTAGCTCTTTCGCTAAAGTCACGTTGAAGGGAAACAATAAAATAATAAAATATTTATAAAACAATAAAAATTCTCACGACGTTTCGACCACGAAAGCTTTAAATAAAAATTCAAAGAAAAGCCCTCAATATATTTTCTAGATTATGTGAATGAGCCGCATGGAGGCTCCGGAGCCGCAGCTTGCCGACCCCGAATGTAGATGGACCGGCCACCGTCACGGTTTGTCACAGAAGCTTCGCGTTGATTTCGATTTCGTGTGCTGATCTGCGACCATGTCCAGCCGTTTTTGTCAATCCACTGCTGCACAAGGACCTCGCCACGCTGTGCGAGTTGCAGCAGTTGTTTGACCATACTTCACAACGCCGGTCCAGTGGGTTGGCAAGGGAGGTGCCCTGCACTGATGCAGATAGCACAGAAGTATGGTACAACGACGGATTTGACTGCCTTCTGAAGCCCACCACACAGCCATGCAACGTAACTAGGCCACAAGTAATCCCTGTTCAATCAAGCAACGGGGGCGGTGGGGGGCGCTCACCTCCATCGGCAGCTCTGAGCCTGTCATGAAAAGTCCACATTCCCGTGGCAGGGTGCCCGTCTTACATATAATGATATAACTAGGTGTAGCGATCACATTTCTGTATTTTTAATACACTTGTGATCCATCATGAGTGTCTACACGTGGCAAGGAAACACACTGAGAATTGAATGACAAGAGAGCAAAATTGAAAACTGTGATCTTATGTTTCATAATTGATGGGAATGCTTGTGAATGGGCCACTGTTAAAATGGAAAGACGAGTTTTGATTGTGTCGTGAAAAGTGAACTTGAATTCCGGTTTGAATGTTTTGAAAGTTAGTGAAATGAACTCCTTCTGTAATATTAATTATTCCACTGTTGGATGAAGGTCTCCTGTCACCATTGGTGGTGATGGAGATTGTTTTGAATGTTTCACAAAGCTGACCAGTCGGTAGGGGCAAGGGCAGGACCAGTTTTGAAATCGCTGGCCACTGATGATAGCTGTGGTTGAACTCAGGTTGGTGAGTTAATAGCACAGTGTACAATTCACTAGCGCGACAACTCCCCAAATTAGTAACCTATAAGATTCACTTAAGTTACATTTTATAGAAGCCAGACGTTATTTACGTCAAAGATGTTCAAGGGGGGATGTGTGTGATCAAAGTTAAGTTTAGTCCAGTTTTTTTTTCTTCAAGTAATCGTGATAACTGTTTCACATTTGTAAAATAACCTCTGGCAAAACCCAACAAGGATGCCATCAGTGGAGCCTAACCGTCCTACAATGCCCCTGCGGCTAATTTTTGTACCGACAGTCGTTTGAATACAAAGCGATTTATCTTCTTCACTTATATGTCTCTTGACTAAAATAGTAATGGGTTCCATTATTTTCACGGTACGCTCTTCTAGTCTATAACCACGGTTGATCATATTTAGATGGTTCAAGTATAAAAGTCCCCACAATACAGGATGTTATCTTATCTTAAATAGATTTATACGGCGCCTAAGTCCGAGGTGCTTAACATTTTTTGAAAAAAATTGTACATAAGATGAAAGTGGTTAAAATAAAGAGTGGCGTTATTATAAGTGGTGGTATAGTTATGGTGATAGGAGGACAAGTGGGAGTGGATAAGGAGGGTTGGCGTAGAGGTCATGATAGGGGTTGGGGTAGTGGTAGGTGTTAAGGTGATGATAGGGGTTGGGGGGTAGGCCCGGTCGTAGTTGGGGGGCGTTGGCAGGGAGTATCAGTAGCAGGATGGGCACGAGAAAAGAGATGGGGTTTTTTTAAGGGAGGAACGGAAGCATGTTAGTGAAGATGATTGTCTTATATTCCGTGGGAGTTTTAGTTCCAGTGAAGGGGAGCAAGAAGGAAAAATGAACAAGAGCGAGACTGGGCGCAGGGTGAGGGAGGCACAGAGAGGGACAGTAGATACTGGGAGCAAACGTCTAAGTGTCACCACCCACAATGCTCCATTTGTCATGATTTGATCTAATTGGCAGAGGTTTGTGTTTGCTCTATTAGCCTAAATGTAACACTAGTATTTAAATTACATATAATGTATTAATTAATTATAATTATGTGGAATGGCCAGTCTTTAAATGTGATATTATCATGAGTTGAACGTGGCAGGTTTTGGTCACCCCCATCAAGAACTATTTTCAAGTCAGTGGTGTTTGATTACGTAGTATCTGCATGTTGGGAAATTCAATGTCTATTATTTTCAACTTGTGATTTAAACTAATATGATGTATGACTTGAACTGTCATCTACAAATTATGAAAATAGTAACCTCTATTTTATAAAGGACCTTTCATATTGAAGTATCTCAAAGCGCTGTCCGTAAAAATAAAACTATACTCACAAGTATGCTTAAAATCTAAGCCGCATACAAAGCTGATAATAGCGATAATATCAATAACTACACTCGCAATTCCAATAAGTATTCTGATGAAAACGAATAATAATAATTATTACAGAGTAATCGAATCGAACAACAATAGTTTTTTTTTTATATTAAGTTATGGGGAAAGACGTGATTTAAAAAGTTCAACAGACTCAGAATCCCTAATGAACTGAGGAAACTGATTCCACAATCGCGGAGCCTGCCTGCAGAAGGCTCTAAGTGGATTGTATTGTGGGTGGAGGATATTAGGTCTTAATAAAGAGGATGATGTTGTACACAAAAGAGAGCCTTGAAAAACGCCAGAGTTAAATGGTGAAAGCATCCAACTGGCGACCATCAACTGCCGTATATATTGACCCATCAATTAGGAAGCTAGAAAGCCAGGTTTGCTGATTAAAGTTGATGCAAAACGATGGTAGGTTGGCAAATAGTGTATCGCGGTGGCAAGATAGTGCCGTGGTGGCGAGATGTTAATTACCTCGCCAGATATACAGGAGGTCATGGGTTCAATCCCAATCCTGATGCCTGTTTATTTGGAGCTTGCATGTTCTCTCCGTGGTCATGTGAATTTTTTTCCGGCTTCTCCGTTTTTTCCCTCCACATTTTGAAACATGCGTTCAGAGTATTTGGCTGCTATACATTTCCATGTGATAAACCACTTCGTTGAGCTATGATTTGTGGCCAGGTCGCTTCTGAAAAGGAGCTAAATAGCTCAGTGAACCTTACCTGGGAAAATTAAATGAATAAAAATAGTTACAAAAAATAGTGTGTAATGCCAGGAATGATAAAATGCTTTCGAAATGTAAAGACTCCGATCATAGACTTTCCAAAATGTTAAATGCTTGAGCCCCAAACTTGAGTTAGATCAGCCAACAGTTTACCTGTAAATTACGCTTGAAGGCACCCATACTGATGATCACTAAGTAATGATGATTGCAAGCAAGTGATGGTGGAGCAAGATTAGAGAAGAATCATGAGTTATTGTTTACATTTGGGTCAGCAAAAAACTCAGCAAATGATTTTATTGGAGGAAAGGAGAAAAACAAACTCACATAAAATCGAGACCAGTGGAATAGATCTCAATCTGTGGGCGGTGAGAAATAAAGACCTTTGAACTGGAAAGAGTGACCAAGGCAGGCAACATTAAAGTGTGAGGTCAGGTGATGGTGAAATTAGAGTTTCTGTTAGAAACAGGAGATGAGGTTTTTGTCGCGTATAAGGGATGATGAACAGACGTGATTTTACTGTTAATACCCTGGATGTTGCTGATGTGAACATTTAACTATGAATATTTTGAAGTGAGAGCCTCCCTTTAATCTGCAGTAGATAAATTAACATTATTTTTAAACATTTATTTTAGGGACCATTTTTTGCCAGTAGCAAAAATAATGAAAAAAATAATGGGATTTAACCCTTACCAGCAAACAGTTTCAAGGCTAATGCAGACATCAAAGCACATTTATTGGCATATTTTAGCACAAGCATGAGCAGTTAATGTAGACTTAACACATTCCAATAGGTGTCAATTTTTTTGTTTGAACATCTTTAACACCTCCTGTATTATTGCCGCATAAAGTAAAGCCTATTCTTTGTTCATCACTTTGATACTGGCAAAAATGTGCCCATGGATACAACTGCTCAACCTGAGCTTTTAATGCTGTAATGTTAGCATTGCTTTTGTGCTGTTTGCCTTTTTGCGTTCTCTGGTCTAACACGGGTGAGACAAGGCCATAAAGGAGGCCGTCTCTGATGTAGGCAAATCAGTTACAAATACAATGCATATATAATTATCCAAGCACCTATGTTAGTTATGTTTTACCACAAGCGTGGGTGTCCATTTGGTGTTTGAACATTTTAACACCTGTATTATTGCCGGAAAGAGTAATCCCTATTCTTTTTTTTCATAATATTTATTTATAATAAAGAGAGAAGTACATTTTATCAGAGTTAACTGCTCTGTAGTACGGTCAGCGCACCTACAGCCGAAGGCCACTCTCTTCCCAAAGAGTAGCCTCACCAGCGCCCTCACAAATTTAAATGAAACTATTTAAAGTATTTTTTGTTTTGTTTGACCAGGTTAGGCCCACTGAGCTATGGAGTTGTTTTTCAGGAGTAACCCGGCCACACATGATAGCTCGTCGATGTGGCTTATCATGTGGAAATTTAGAGCAGTCAAATAATGTAAAGGCGCGTTTAAAAGCGGCACAAGTGATGAGTCCAGATTATACACCTACTGATAAGGCAGCCTCCCTCCCAAAGCAGAACCGCAGTTCTAGATTTGAAGCTTTTGTGACTGCACGGATTCATGCTCTTTGTTTTTTTTCGGTAAAGTCACGTAGGTAAAATAAAATAAAACAACTAAATTAAATCACGACGTTTCGGAGGCAACACAAGCTTCCGTCTTCAGGTGGAACAGTCACAGCACAATATCTTCTAGCAGGACAGGATATCTGCTGTGACTTTTCCACCTGAAGATGGAAGCTTGTATTGCCTCCGAAACGTCGTGATTTAATGTAGTTGTTTTCTTTTATTTTATTTTACCTACGTGACTTTACCGAAAAAAAAACAAATAGTCAGAACAAGTGTCCGGGCTCCTTGCACTGTCAGGCGGCCAGCCTGCAGTAAAGTTTTTAACGGGGTCGCCTCATAAGAGCACGAGCTACCACAAGGGACACACTTACGACAGCTTGAGCAGATACATACTGGATCCAGTACTGATTGGGCACGTCAATCAGGTATTTTTTAAAAAGGCAGAGCCCCCTTCAGAATACCTAAACAGTACTGTAGTATGGGGCGGTGGAACATCCCCTGGGCGGTATGTTCAAGGCACAGGTGTTTAGGACACACTGATGTTTTAAGACACCTACCCCACCTGTGGAATGAGGTGGGGTTGGTGTATGCTAATCAGAAGTGAAGGGAGAAAAGACAACAAACTAAACACAAAAACAGTTATAAAGAAATTCGTTTTCAAACTATATTTAAAATTGCATAGATCCAGTGGCTTCCTATTATCAGAAGGAAGAGTGTTTTGAAGGCTGCAGAAGCGAATCTGAAAGCGCGCATGACGGTTAATGCTCCTTGACGAGCCTGGCAAGGCACTGTGGTTCATTTGTGGCAAGCACTCTGTGTGTAATGAGTGCGACCTTAGAATGTAGAGAATGCAGCGTAAATAATGATGTGCCATCCGCAGCCTCTCGTCGGTGGTTCAGGGGAGTGGATGAGGGGCTGCGTGGTGACATTTCCCAAGCCCCCGCCTCCACTTGATAATTGACCGACGGTTCGGGAGCGCTGAGTGGCAGGTTCATCTCACAGGCGGCGCTTGCCGCATTCATGATGAATGATATCTGCCGACGGCCAGGAGACGGATCATCTTGCCATCTTTCATGGTCCGACTTACCGGCAAACCGGCCATGGTCAGCAGTCTCTTGTTCTCTATCACTGCCCAATTATCTTTTCACGAGTAGTGTTTTTTTTTGTAATAAATCATTGTTCACTCAGGGGTTGGGTATACTTTCTTAATGGATGTGACTGGTATATATACTGTTTATAAAACGTCATATTAGCAAACATGACCATCTATTTCCAGCTGTATGTTAGCACAATGATAAATGATAAGTCACATTTGTAATGTATTACATCACTTAGCTAGGTCCCACTCCAATGCACCTTCCAATATCAGCATATTCATCACGCATCAACAACTGCCATTATCTATCAATTTCTGGATGAAGGCCTCCCAACGCCTTTTCCATTCCTCAGAGTCCTTTGCTGCCACAATGCATCTGACTCATGCACATGAAACGATCTCATTGATACTCCTGCTGTTATGGAGTGACTCATGCAGCCAGCTATGGCTGCAAAGTTTGGTAGTACATAGTATGTATATAGTTTATTGTAATGATCACTGTTACGTTGTTTTTATAGCTTTATCTTGGTGATTTCGAAAACGTTTTGGTTTAGCCATATTTGTTTGTTGTAGTACAGAGTTAGACTGATAACTTTAATCTAATTTGTCTTATGGTTGTTATTGTTTGACTTGCATCCCACTGGAATTTTTGCACACAGCATTGATATACGGTGCTTTTTCTGGAAGACTTTGCTGTTTTTTCCTCGATTTTTCTGTTTGCACGTAGTCACTTTAAGATTTTTTCTTGTTCATGTGTTTTGTTTGTTGCGGTTGCACCCGATTCAAGAGCCAAATAAATGAAACTGAATTGTTCCATCTTTGCTGCTGTCGCTCTCTTGGTCATGTTACCTCCTTTGGGCTGCCATGCAAATGCCATCCCCGAATCTACTTTCCTAAGTCAATACATTTTTTATTCATATTTGATTCCTGATCAATGTGCTCATCTGTCCGGCAATGTAAATCTAAGTATTGTTGACTGCATACTTTTCAGCTTTTGTCTAGTTTTTTGTCAGTGTACATTTTTCTGATCCATCCATTATATCAAGAGCACGCCTAACATCATTGGCTAGTGATATCTAAAATGGTCCTGGGTACCCCATTCACCAACCTGCACTGACCAGCGTGTTGAAGTATGGTCACACGACCCCCAATACGGTGGGTTGGAAATATAATGTATACCTTTGTACACATTGGCAACATGACATCAGCCGACATAGCAGTTCATAGTAGGGTAGACGTGGGGGAGCAGGTGGAGTAAGTGAAGCGGGTGGAGCAGTATGGACCTGGTGAAGCAGGTGGAGTCAGTGAACCGGGTGGAGCGGGTGGAGTGAGCGGAGTGAGCGGAGTGAGCAGAGCAAGTGAAGCGGGTCTCGTGAGTGAAGCGGGTGGATCGGGTGGAATTGGTGGAGTGAGTGGAGCGGATGGACTAAGGGGAACGGGTCAGGCGGGTGGAGCGGGTGGAGTGGATGGAGCGGGTGGAACAGGGTGGAGCAGGGTGGAGTGAGTGGGGCACACCAGCTGGTCTCTCCAAGCCCGTTCTCAAAGCCTCAAAGGTCTCTAGCATTCTTTTGCATCTTGATAATTACAGGGTGCAGTGCTGACAAAGTGCTCTTGCACTACCCCGTGTGCAACCTCGGTTCGACTCCCGGGCAAGGCTATCAGCTGAACCAGTTGAATCCACTTACCCCACCATTCATGAAGTAGAGCACAGTCAAACGACCCCCATGACCGACATGGCATGACGAGGCCTTCATCCAGCAGTGGAAAGATAAAGAGCTATAGACGTATCGATGATTCGTGTAGATGTTATTGTACTTCCCGTTTGTTTTCCTCTAGTGGATGCTGTTTTTGTTTCGAACCCACGTCTCATGGCGTTACTTTGACGTCAATTCAACACCCTGTACCACGAAACAAAATGCTGGCGCTGCTTGCTATGGGTGGAGTTTATTATCAGGTGAACTTTGGATAAATGACCAGGTTGTTACAAACATCTGTAAAGTTGATAGCTTAGAGACTAGGGAACAGAGAAGCCAGCCAACTCAAGTTCTCAAGTCGTGAGAACATTTCTGGCATCAAAATTAGATCGACAGGTTGCAGCTAAATGACATCATTAGATGCCAAATTATTACTTTTTAAATCCCTCAAACTTGTAGCCGCTTATGTTGGCACAGATTGTCACATCTTTCCAATCTCTGGTCTGTTTCATAGATTTCAAAATAAATTGTGACACATGAAATTAAAACAAATCTAGAGATACAAGTATATGTATTTTCATAGCTGCAACATTATTCCCATAATTTTGCAGAAAAGGTTAAGTCTAAACTAAAACTACTGTATTAACCAGGTAAAACCCACTGAGCTATGAGCTCTTTTCAGAGGTGACTTGGCCACACGTGATAGTACATCGAATTGGCTAATATCATCACCAGCACAGGTACAAATTTATAGAAGCAGCCAAAGAATGTAAACGCAAGTTTCTAAATGTGGAGGGCAAAACCAGAGGACCTGGAGAAAAACCCAAGCTACCACGTGGAGATACTACTCGCGAACTCCAAATATACATCAGGCATCGTCAGGGTCTGCCTGGAACCCACGACCTCATCCCACAGGAGGCGCTTGGATGAGTTCACCCAAAAAAACCAAGCAACTCTCCTCTAAAAGCTACTACACACTCAGACTGTGTATTCCAGGCTGTCCGGCTTGAGTGTGAAGCATAGTTAATGGTACTAGATTTTTTTATATTGATGTTACATTCACGCACTTTTGTATTGCACTTTAGTAATGTTATTGCGATGGAACTCCATACTTTGAATATGTCAAATTGGCGACATCACTCGCGCACTGACAGTGGGCCCTACTGTGATATTAAAATGCATATTTTATGGCGACATATGTAGTAAGGTGGCTTGAGAATCATGAATACCGGTGGTATACCTTGCATCCCTGCCCCAGCAATTGGACCAATTGTTGCGATTCAGGGTCCCGGTTAAATAATAAAAATAATATATTTTTATTGTGGTAAATGTAACGGCCGCTTGTGCCTGCAGATGTAGTCAAGTACAACATAAATAAATGATGTTTACGCAGGACATTTAGGATCAGGGCCTCTGCTAGGGTTGTGCTGGATTGAGCCCTCCACCGCCAAATGTATGTTGAACTTCTTTCACACCGTACATATCCAACCGTGCTAATCCCTCAGGCCCATCCAAGTTTACTCTCGTTCACAGTGTGTCACCGTCATGGTGCCCCCCACACAATACTGTTCTGTAGTTTGACTGCCCCCCCCCCCCGGCCATCACCCCCCACCCCAGGAGGAGCTGGAGGCTGGGCCTGGATTCGATGCTTCAGAATCTGTTAATGTATACAACGAGAAACGTCTAATGAATATGCGCGACAATTTAGAACGCACCAGCCTCTTATTTGAGAGAGAGAAAAAAGAGATCGGTCATTATCAGTCTCAAAAAGGCTTAAGTAGGCTCAGACCCATCAAAAGAAGTATACAGCAAGGGCTGAAAAGTTACGTACTCTGCATATACACAGCTCAATTTTCTGTCGGATTAAAGGACTCGTGCACGAACACAGAGCTTCACACTCACGTCGGACAGCGAACTGGAAAACTAGGTGTGTATATATGTATCAACCGGACAGTGGTGACGCATGCCTGTAATCTGGCACTGTGAGGGCAGCGATGATTGGTGGATCACACAAATGGTGTGAAACTTCCATCCCGTGGTGCGTCGAGAAGCCATAGCCTGGCTTGACCAGGAGAAGACGTCACAAACAAAGTGCAGACTAATATCATCTGTGCATTCTGCATGGGATAGAGAATTGTCTCCACGCACGCGTGGCTTTTCTCGGATTGCTTCTGTTTTCTCCCACATGCCTAAACACTCATTAATCGGCTGAAAACATCTTAATACAGAGGACTGCAGGGCTTTGGGCAATTGTTGGCTCGGGCTCACCGCCTGGTTTCCTTCCGGCTTGTCTGTAGTCCATCAGCGTTGAGATGCTATTAAATGAATGACGCTATTAAAAGTAAACATTAACATATTGCTCATCTATATGATACGGGCGACAGGATTATTTGGGGGTGGGGGAGGGAGTTGCATTTCCATTTCGTTGGTATGGTGGTGCACACCTGGTTGGTCGATCACACAGAGACGAGTGAAACTGGGTCACAACGAGATGACAGCACGTGGATTCTCTCATCCACCCGTATGTAACGTTGAGTGTTATCCACCCGTGTGCATTGTGTATCTTCTCCAGGTATTCCGGGTTCCTCCAACGATGCCACTCACGAATTGAATCGGCCAAACGTCCCAGTAATTCGGGACCGAGAGCCTGGAGACTCGCCGAGGCTTTCCTGGCTCATGAAATGGCATACGTAATTCACGGGGCATATTTATCGCCGTTATTGTTACAGCAGTATAAACCTGTGCTGTGCGCGCAGACCTGGAACGCGTTACCGGCTCATGGTCGGGATCCATGCCGGAGCTATGCAGTTTTGCCAGAGACATGAAACAGTGTCGTTTCCAAAGGGCTCACTGCGTGTGATTAGTGCGCATTCGTGACGGGCTGGGCTCTTCTCAGAGTGCGCGATAAGAAATTCTCAGACTAACAATCGTGCGCTCAGACTGACCAACTTAGGCGCGCACACGCACGCTCGCACAGAGAGATAGAGAGACACACACACACAAAAAAACTCATTACCGGGCAGCAACAGGGGGGGCTTCCCACGGGACCAGTCGCCCTTGCCGTCGGTCACGCACAGCCCCAGCACGCCGTCCCACCGTGCGGGCGGCAGGCACAGCAGCGGGGCCACGTCCCAGCCAGAGCCATCCCCGGAGCCAGAGCCGTCTTCGTCCGACCGCACGGGAGCTGCCGACCCCAACAGCAGCAGCAGCGCAAGTGGCAGCACCAGCGGAGGAGACATCCTTGGCACGGACCTCTCTGCCTCGCAACCGGCGTCGGGACTTGTGAGCGTGCGAGAGTTGTCCTTCGAGCGGGGCAGCGGACGACCTCGCTGCCGCGGTCGTTTCGGTGTTGCTGTTGTTGCTGTTGTTGTTGCTGCTACACTTGGGACTGTCGTTGCCTTGCCTGTATGAGTGGACCCGATGGTAATGATGATGGTGGTGGTGATGGAGTTGTTGTTGGGGTTTTTGTTGTTGTTGCGAGACCAAAAAGTGCGTTGCTCGGGACTCAAAGAGTACGGGTGGAGTTGTGGAGCGTCAAGAGGATGTGCGCACCACGGGGACTGGCTGCTCGACGCCGCTTGATAAAGGGGGGGGAGGCGGATTTTGCATGGAGGGGAGGGGTAGCTAGGCGGAGGAGGGCTGCGTGTGGCTCTGCGCTGGCTGGTACGTCTGCATGCTGCTCGTGCCCGTCAGGGGTTGGAGGTGGAATCGGAGATGGAGATGACTAACGCTGTCAGATACAAGCCCCCACCCCCCACTCCCACCTTCCCTTCTCTCCCACCCAACACGAATCTCAACTCACACCTCACCCTCGTTCGTCAGTCACTGTTGTCGCCCCCACCCCCCGGCCGCCGCCACCGAACAAACCCCGGGAACAATGGCACAGCTATCGAAGTGTGCAGGTGGTGAGATCCATGTGGGCTGCAGGGGAATCAGGGGCCGCCCTGTGAACGGGAAGGGGGGGGGGATTTAATTCCTTGTACTGCGGCCCATGCCAACCACGCCTCTGCCCGGGCAGCGGCTCTTTCATCCGTGTTTGTCAATGTTCATCAAACCCAACGTCTGTTCTCATCTCCCTACACCCCATTCCTGCAGCAGCAGCAGCAGCAGCCAGCAACAGCCTTAGCAGTGCCGGGTTATCCTCATAGGAAAAGTAGCTACACATATAGTAGCTACACATGTAGTAGTAGCTACACATGTAGTAGTAGCTACTACTACACGTGTAGTAGTAGCTACTACTACACGTGTAGTAGAAGCTACACATGTGTAGTAGCAGCTACTACACGTGTAGTAGAAGCTACGGGCGCCGCACTTTCAAGGGCCCCGCGCTAAATGCTTTCAAGCAAATAAATAAATGCACCGTTTAAAAATAAATTTATGCAAACCAACACACCTGAAGACGACCGTTTGAGTTATGGTCGAAACGTCGTGAGAATTTTTTTATTGTTTTATATATATTTTATTATTTTGTTGTTTCCCTTCAACGTGACTTTACCGAAAAAACTAAGAATATGAATTACTGCAGTCACGAAAGCTTTAAATCAAAATGCTTTCAAGCTATCAATTCCAGGTTCAGCGATTGTGCACTTGCTCTATTACTATAGTACTATACCGCCTTCAACTTTTATGAACGACTGGCTGTTTAAGGTTTGCGATTTGTCGTATTATCTGGCTGTGTAGCGAATGAAAAAATACAATTACTTTACTATGCAAGTAAAACATTTGTGTGTTAATATATTTACGTGTTTTTATTTTATTTAGGGCCCATTTGTAACATTTGCTACAGGCATATGTTATAGTCTTAGCCTCCACAGTCGTACACACCTCTGTCTTTCACTGTAGTAGCTAGCACCTGTTTAACGTATCAAAGCAGTTGGAATTAACATCCCTCTCCAATATCTGCTCACAACACCGTCCAACCTTCTTCACCCCCCCACCAGCCCTCCGATTAGCACGGTTGGCAACGTACGGCGCGAAAGAAGTTCAACATGCATATTGTGGAACCATGCTGCAGCTATTTTCTGTCTTCCAGTCACATAATCCACCCATACGTCTGCTCACCCTGTTTATAAAGCACATTAGCTCGATGGTGTTAACGATGAATATGGAATTTGCGTCATTATTTGTGTGTTTCACAAGTCCAACTTGTACACTACGTTATTGGGAACCTCAATTCATACTGCATCGCAATTATTTTTTTGTTCATGAAGGTACTTCTCCGTGTATAGTACGGCACGGTTACAACCAATATCCCCTGCTGGCAACATTATACGGACATTCTTTTGTCGGGGTGACAGCACCGTTTAAATGTTTAATCGTGTTAAGTAATTCATAAGCAATCTTGGGCGTAGAGCAGCTGTTTTGAAAGGTGAGTCTCGTCTTTGTGGGACGATCATCAAACGTTGCCACGCGTGCACGCATTTGACCGATGCACGCGATACCCCGCATTTACATTGTGAAAGAAGCAAAAAGGTGAAACCTAAACTGGTCAGGGGGCTGTGAAAGAGAAAAAAAACACAACCGTCCAACATGACTGCAGTCCAGAGCTTGAATGCGATGCTATCCACACCTGTACACCCCTTATCAGTGCCCTACCGTATTACAGACAAATTTACACCTTATTGGTCACCCCGTGCCCAAACAAATCTCAACGTTCATTCTATGCACTACACTATACACTACACTATACACTACACCACTACATAGCAGTCAACCCCTTGTCAGTGCCCTACCTTATTATAGACCAATTCACACCTTATTGGTCACCCCATGCCCTTATAAATCTCAACGTTCATCCTATAAAGTCCCGTCACAAGGGAGAAACACAAACAAATAGACAAAAAAATTGTTGCCCATATTGAAACGGCTGTACGTCGTATGGACCTGAAAACTAAAATACCCTGTACAAGAATACGGGTAAACCGTATGGGTTGACAGGTATGTGTTATCGCTTATGCAAGTGTAATGAGATAGTGACATCTATTGGTTGGCAAAGGGAAGCACGGGTACAGGCACCACTATAAACATCATCCAATCCCAAAGGGAGAGGTATCTGGGCCAAAGGTGAAGGGCGGGGCTGGCCGAGATACTGCGAGAACCGGCTAGAAGGTTCCACGAGAGGGCGTGGCCGGAGGCGGAGCCTAGCCGCACCTGCGGCAATATAAGCGGAGGAGGACTCTTGGTCGGTGTGTGGAGTCTTGGGTCCCGACTGCGTCGCTGCTCGCCGTCTTCTCTCTCCGTCGTTCGGCCACGTGGCGGATCTCCTGCGGAGTTCCACCGCCCTTACCGGCACGCCGTCAGCCAGCGGCGAGGCCGGGAGTGAACGGGCGGAGCCCTGCTGCGTGATCCACCGTGTGTATAGTTTGTAACAACGTTAATATCCGAAGTGTGTACTCGGAAGAGGGAGAAGATAACGTGAGCCTGTGCTGCGCCCGCATGTGAAATAAAGAAGAGGACCCTCTACACGACGTGCCGCAGAAGTCGGTCATTACACAAGGATGGGTTTGTAAATGGGACAGTTCTCACAAAGTTGAGCTTGGTTTGTCCCTCCCGAATCTGTATGGCGGCGTAGCGGTTAGCGCGCACTGCGCACACCCGAGTTCGATTACCGCTCATGGCCAACACCAGTGACGATTATATGAACCGGTCGTGGTCCTCCCCTAGGTCGACTTGGCCTCAAATGAGTTCCTGGTACAGTGCGCAAACATCGCAACTAGCGAGACAAAGGTGCCCGGGCGTTGTGCTGGCCACCCACCCCCTTGTTTGCAGTCCAGGCCTTCATAGGTGTTTGCTAACGGCACTTGTACCGACATTCTGTTAAGGCTCTACGGGGAACATTTATCTTTGTACCCTGTCCAACTCACGTTCCTGCTGAAGATCAGCTGCTGTAACTATGTGGTCAGACTCCAAATCCCAAGTTGGTATATTTTTTTAAGCTTAGTTTTTTTTCCTTCTATCCCAAAGACTCAAAGGTTGAGCAATCCCTGGCATAAAACGATTGCCGATGATGTTTACATAGCAAGCAGAAGTCTCCACCTGCTGGCCGTTCTCAGCGATGTTCAAGTATAGGAACGACTGAGGGAGCGATACAGACTGATAGAATGCGTTCCAGGTGTGTATGTGGAGCCGGTCTGCCCTGTCCCTCGCCTCCCGTCAGATAAATTGAAAATAGCAACAAGAATTTCAAAAACATACTCCACGTTGTGTTCTATCCTCCGGAGAGGTTGAGCACCAGGGGTTTGTGAAACGGCGAAACTTTTATTTCAAAGTTTTCGTCAGAAGGGCAATTGCGCATCTGCAGTAAATGATCAGAAACACCCTCCACGTTCACAACACCGCAGCTCAATTCCTCAGCACAAATTCCGCCCAAAATCTAAATTGGGCGCGTGACCTGTACCCTACGGTGCACGTGGGGCTCGAGAACCTATCCCGGATCACCAATGCCTTATCTATATATAAAAGTCAAAAATTGTCTGTTTGTGGGTTTGTGTGTGATCGATTTGACTTTCCAACGGTGGGGTTTACGTAAAAAAAAAATAGCCAGGTAACACACCGTAAGCCCCGCGGTGAGCAAGCGATATTGCTTTTTCACATCAGTCAACGTTAAATTAGTTTAATTAACGATTTAGTGCAATTTTTGTGCACTTCCCTTTTATTTATTTATGACGTGTTCACGACCATACCAACTCACGCGCCTTTGGTGGGGGGGACGGCCCATGCCAAGTCGCACGCCTTCGGTGGGAGTGAGGGGGACATTTTATTTCGCATTCAAAATTATATAAAAATACACTAAACGCTGACGTTAATTCTTCACTGTGTGATGTCCCCCCCACCCCGATGTGTGCAGTTATTAATACTATGAAATCACTAGATACTACCACTATAGGCCGTATATATTACTGCAGAGCGGACAGGGAGATCGTGGCTGGGAGGGGGGGGGGGTAGCAGCCCAGCCCCAGCCTGCTAAGGTGCCACCTCGGCCAGCTGGACAATCTAGGCGAGGCACTGCACGGGACTAGGCCTCACCACGCCACTCCGTCAGGTGAGTACTTTGTGCTATACAGTCCATAAATACTGCTATAGAGTCAGTATGTACTACTGTAGTGATAACAGGTACCACCACAGTCGCTATGCACTGCTGTAATCATAGCAGGTACCACCACAGTCAGTATGCACTGCTGTAATCATAGCAGGTACCACCACAGTTGGTATGCACTTCTGTAATCATGGCAGGTACCACCACAGTATGCACTGCTATAAACATAGCAGGTACCACCACAGTAAGTACGCACTGCTGTTATATTTTTTAGAGTAGTTTTGAAATATATAAGACCCGGGCAACGCTGAGTACAAAAACGCCCCTGGATGTCCCTTGAAATTGGCAGTGCTCAATTATACGTGTGATTAATCACAGGTGAGCTTACACCGGCTGCGTTTGCGGTGGTGCAGGGTGGAGATGTTAATGCCCTCGCCTGGTATGGATGGAGGTTGTGGGTTCGATCCCAACCCTGACGCCTGTATATTTTGAGTTTGCATGTTCTATCCGCATTTAGGAACATGCGTTTCGAGTATTTGGCTGCTACAAATGTTCACATGATACTGTAAGTCACTTCATTGGGGTATCATTTGTGGCGAGGTCGCTTCTGAAAAAGAGATATATAGCCTAGTGGGCCTTACCTGGTAAAATACAAAACATTGTTTCGTTTTAAATCTGGGTTTCAGCCACCCATCAATAAACCAGGTTCTCGGTTGTTGCGAGTTGATGGTTTCAGTCTCCCATTATTTAAACAAGTAGCCCATTCGTAAATTCGGTTGTTCGTCTAATTTGGCTGAAGTCCAGCTCTGGTTTTGATTGGTATGCGACGAACGCTCTTCGCAGAGTAGGCCGATTGAAGTGGTTTTAATAAATGTGGTTCTGGGACGTCATCTTCTGGGGGCCATTCTTTCACACAGTGTTTCACTGCTACCTGCAGACATTATACTGGAGGAGGACAAGTGACATATAATTTGAGACTGAAATATCTTAAAATGATGTTGCAGAATAAATGTCGATAAAATATGCAGTTAATTCACATTATTTGTCAATTTGATAGCTGTTCGTCGCACGTGAACACGTGGAGGCAATTAAATGCTATGTAGTTTAACAAGGGTGGTTGAAGTCATTCCCTGACTTTTGCTCACATAGAAGAGGGTTTTAATTCCAGGATTATGGCTGTTCACGTGGTTCAACAACAATCTCCATCCACAGCAAAGCACTTCCCCCACTGTTGGACACATTGCCTGAATGCCCTCAGCATATTGGGAATTGTATTTTTCATTGAAGCTGTTTAGGACACACGTTTTCAACCAAAGTACTCTTTTAGTAGGTCAAGCAAATGGAAGTCACCGAGAGCCAGGTCTGGACTCTGTGACATAAAGGAACTTCCCAGCCCAGACTGTTGAATTTGGCTGCGGTGGCTTAGGCTGCATGGAGTTCAGCATTGTCTTGGAGAGAAAAAAAACTCCGCTGGACAGTAGGTCGTGATGTTTCTTTCGAATTAGTGCGCACACATCCTAAAGGACGCTGCCGTAGTAGGCGCTCTTGATAACAGAACTTTACATGAATGCTCCCCTTCTGATCCCAGAACAATGACGCCATCACCTTTCTACATGGAAAGGAACCCGTAAAATGTTAATGGGCGGTGGAGAGCTAGTGTTTTGATTCCGCCCTGGAAAGCATTGATTTCTGGAGTGTGATGATAAACTCGGCTCTGATCACGTGTGACAATGTATTCTAGGAATGTTTGTCCTTCTGTTGTGAAACGAGCGAGCAGCTCGGGGTTGATGCACATCCAGTCACGCTTGCCGAGAGCAATGACAGAGCAATGACACAATGTGAAAGTTCGAGTGGGCATGGCATCAGTTTCAACGCTGCCAATGCTCATTCACGTTCCTATTGCAATTGCACGGACGGTAACACGGCAATCGGCAAGAATCACGCTTTCCACGTGCGTCATGTTGGCAGGTGTCAAAGCAGTCTGTTTGGGCCCTACCATGCCGACATTATCCATCACACGTGTGCGACCGCTCTTTAATGCGTGCACACTAACCAAACACGGTGTATTATCCGAGCGTTGCATCTCCAAAACTGCGTGTAACCCATGCCCACTGTGCCTCACTCTTCTTGGCCGCGATCTTTATTGAGTGCATAGGGGTGGTTATCAATTAAGTAAAAATAAATGTTTTGGTCGTAATCTAGCGTTGCCTTCTTTATTTCTCTCGCCACCTCCGTAGCGCACACACTCGCTCTCTCGTGGCCACGCGCACAGGGAACTTCCAACAGCTGGTGTAGAGTTTCAACCGATCCGGTTACATGTGCACCGCGTGTCACCTGCGAATCTCAGCTGACTTCATGTCTTCATGCACAATGTGCTTCGTCACTGCTCTCTGTTCCACTACTGGGCTGACCTCACCGTTTGCCATATTTTTTCACACATGACGCATGCACTTCGTGAAGCTCTGCCCTTCGAAGAAGGGGCATTGCCCAAAACGTCGCCTGTTATATATATATCCGTTTCCTTTTAAGGCGATTTTAATGGCGAATGTGTTGAGTTTGTTTTTGTTGCCTTCAATGCAGTATGCATCACAAATAATATCCCACCTGGAGGCTGCTGTTTTCAAAGGATCCACATTTATACATGGCTGCCTGAAAGCCTGGTCATAATATTGCACCGTCCCCACTAACAAAAGTGCAGAAATCATATTTTCCGCCAACACATATGATGATGATAATGATATGGTTGACATGTAAGTTTTTTAAAATTGTTTTTATATTGGCTGTGTTTAATATTGTACGAAACATATATACAGTACTGTCTTACATCAGTGAAAGCAATCTTGTTTCTGAGATCAATGGTGTAACAACACCTGATATTACAAATTCTACATTTTCACATTATTAATCAATAGTTATAATTATAAATGATACTTATAATGATCAATTATCAGGCAGATAACATTTTCACCCATTGTACTTACGACAAAATGTATATGTGATGGATTAT
This sequence comes from Petromyzon marinus, assembly GCF_048934315.1. Lineage (NCBI taxonomy): Eukaryota > Metazoa > Chordata > Hyperoartia > Petromyzontiformes > Petromyzontidae > Petromyzon > Petromyzon marinus. The sequence goes on from NC_133671.1 coordinate 12,702,105, forward strand.
ATCGCAGAAAATGCCTTTGAATTAAAGTAAAGAGGCTGATCTATAATACAAGCTGCGTCAGATCTGAGAACGTTGACCAGGGTGTGCCGTAAGGTGTTTGTCCAGGGTGTGGTTGGGTTTTTGATCAAGGAGCAAGCGTTGGATGTTTTGGCCGATATGATTCTGGAAGATTAGGCTTAAATATGATTGTTATCCAGTGAGATAACTATGTAGGCTATTACGTTTTGAGTGTGTTCATTTGGACACGTACGTGTGTACATATCTGAATCCTCGTCTAAATTTGGAAGCTAGATATAATTGTATGTGTATGAGTTTAACAGCAGAGGTCTCACTCCGAATCAGTCGAGCGGCAATATCTTTGCATCGGTTGCATAACGCTGTGTGGAATCTACCTGGTCTGTCGCTCCGCACTAAGCTTCAGGTATTCTCGGCCAAGGTCATTCCCTCCCTTCTCTACGCTTGCGAAACGTGGACCCCCCTAATGGAACATCTTTGCCGGTTAGAAACATTTAGGCTAGCCTGCCTACGATCCAGCCTGGGTTTAACCAGGCTGGATTGTGTGAGGAGCTCACAAATCTTTGAAAGATCTGGGCAAGGTCCCATCGGTGAGCTCCTCCGGCAGGCAAGGCTGCGTTGGCTGGGTCATGTAGCCCGCATGCCCAGCCACTGCATGCCGAAACAGCTTTTGTTCGGCCGGATCGAGGAGGCTAAACGGGCGCGGCATGGGCTAGAGAAGAGATGGAGTGATGTGGTACAGGAGGACGTGGAGCTGAGTGGACCTGCCGATGACTGGTACCAGCGGTGTCACGATCGGCCTCTGTGGAGGAAGCTCTTGAAGGACGCTACTGGGCAGTTGGAGATAGTCGCCCTCCAACAACGGAGGGCGGAGCGATGCTCACAACAACGAGCGGAGCGCCGGGTGGCTAAAGCACAGCAGGTTGGCACAGTAAGGGGCACAGGTGGTGCATCAGCCAGTCATCTCAGTCATCTTAGTCAGTCGACCCGTGGCACTTGGGTCTGCCCCGTGACCTCCTGCCCGCGGGCGTTCAACACTTCAAGTGGCCTCAAGGTGCACATGGCCTGGCACAAGCCTCGTGGTGACGTCACCGCCACTTAGTGGCGAATGGCGGTTATTGTTGTTGTATGTGAAAAGGTCCTGGCAAGGATTAATCAACATCGCCTTGCCAGGCACGCTGAGGAGAGGCTTGCGGAGCCCCAATGCGGTTTCAGGAAAGGGCGGTCCTGCACAGATGCCATATTTTCTGTCCGTCTGCTACAGCAGAGGTGTAGGGAATTCCAACAAGACCTACATCTCTGCTTTATTGACCTGGTCAAGACCTATGATACCATCAGTAGACCTGGGCTCTGGGTTATTCTTCGTGCTTTAGTAGTCCTTGACCCTCTGCTCACGATCATTAAGGACCTCCATGATAGTGAGCGGGCTCGGGTAAAACTATGTGGCTGGGAGTCGGAGCCATTCCCTGTTCACCTTGGGGTGCGACAGGGATGTCCTCTGGCTCCCACATTATTTCACATATTTTTCGACAACGTAGTTCGTGAATGCTTTGATGGCTGTACCGGAGGAATTTCCATCTGGTACAGATACAATGGGAGGCTGATCGATGCCCGGGTGCGGTCAAGGGATGGCTCCCTATTGCTCAACCAGGTTATATATGCTGATCTGGTAATTGCTGCTCACTCAGAAGAGGAGTTGGAGGTGCTGCTGCTGAACCTGGAGCGTACCACTAAGAGCCTTACCATCAGCCCCACCAAAACTAAGCACCTGCCTGGGTATTTTGTACCATCGGGCACTCCACCCCCACAACTCCCAATTGGTGATGGGGCAGTTGTGGAGAGAGTGGAGAGTTTCCCATACCTGGGTAGTGTGCTCATGACCGGCTCCGGTTTGACAGCAGAGGTCTCACTCTGAATCAGTCAAGCGGCACTATCTTTTCAACCTGTTGCGTAGCACTGTGTGAAATCTACCTGGTCTGTCGCTCCGCACGAAGCTTCAGGTCTTCTCAGCCACAGTCATTCCCTCCCTTCTCTACGCTTGTGAAACGTGGACCCCCCCCCTAATGCAGCATCTTCGCCGGTTAGAAACATTTAGGCTGGCCTGGCTACGATCCATCCTGGGTTTAACCAGGCTGGATTGTGTGAGGCGCTCACAAATTCTTGAAAGATGTGGACAAAGTCCCATCGGTGAGCTCCTCCGGCAGGCAAGGCTGCATTGGCTGGGTCATGTAGCCTGCATGCCCAGTCACGACATGCCTAAACAGCTTGTTTGGCCGGATAGAGGGGGCTAAACTGGCGTGGAATTGGCTAGAGAAAAGATGGAGTGATGTGGTACAGGAGGATGTGGAGCTGAGTGGACTTGCCGATGACTGGTACCAGCGGTGTCAAGATCGGCCTCTGTGGAGGAGGCTCGTGAAGGACACTTCTGGGAAGTTGGAGACAATCGCCCTCCAACAACAACGGAGGGCGGAGGAGCGACGCTCACAACAATGAGCAGAGCGCCGGGTGGCTAAAGCACAGCAAGTTAGCACAGTAGGGGGCACAGGTGGTGCATCAGCCAGTCATCTCAGTCAGTCGACCCGTGGCACTTGGGTCTGCCCCGTGATCTCCTGCCAGCGGGCGTTTGACACTTCACGTGGCCTCAACGTGCACATAGCCTGGCACAAGCATCGTGGTGATTTCACCGCCACTTAGTGGCGAATGGCAGTTGTTGTATGTGTCTGTCTTTTAGACAGGAGTGGCAAGGGCTAGAGAAGAGATGGGCTGATGTGGTTCCAAAGGATGTGGAGCTGAGTGGTGTAGAGATCGGCCTATGTAGAGGAGGCATGTGAAGGATCCTACTGGGCAGGAGAAGGCAGTTCCCCTCCAGAAACAGCGAGTGGAGTGCCAGGCGGCTAAAAGGCATCAAGGTGGCACAGTGGGGAATGCAGGTGGTACATCTGCCAGTCATCTCAGTCAACCCATAACACCTGAGTTTGTCCCGTGACCTGTTCGCAGTGAGTCTTCCACACTACACGTGGCCTCAAAGTGCACCTTGCCTGGCACAACCGCCGTGGTAATGTCATCGCCACTTAGTAACGAATGGCAGTTGCTGTTTTAAATGAATGTCAAAGGCCGATTCCCCATATAGACGTTAACATGCTGTTGGGGCAAATGCTATTAGCGAGAACCTATGAAGTCCAGCATGGCACATGAGTTGAGTGGGTGGCCAATACCATTCCTGGCTGTTATTGTCTCCCCAGTGCTTACACACTGCACCATATACTCATGTTTATCCACTGCACCATATACTCATTGAAGGCTGAGTCGACTTAAATATGCGCCACTGTTATTGATTGTGAGCGGGACTCAAACTCAGATTTTCGGGTTCGTAGCGCAGTGTGCTAACCACGACATTACCGCTCCCCCTCCAACAATACATCACGCCCCTAAGACAGCTTCCAATTTATTTTGTTATAAGTTTTTGTGTCCCAAACAGCAACAATTGTTCCTGTGGAAATAAAAATGAGGATGGAGGCATAAGGGCATTATCTTTTTACATAATAACACGTGTAACACTTCCTTACCTGATTAAATACTATTTAAAAACCTTAAACTATATGTAATGGATGCAACAAATGGAGGTGATATTGAATCAAACTTATTTTTACTTATATTGCTGGTGTGGACATGGTAGCGGGGGGGGGGGGGGGGGGCAGTGTAGTGACAGGAGTGAGATGGTTATCTTAGAGAACGCTGAAGAGCTTTCTCATTTCTTGAGAGATGTTACATCCTTGTAGCTTCATGTCCAGTAGGTAGAAGTCAGCCTCCTCCAGTGCATCTCTCTTCCCACGCCCAGTGTGGTCATCCTCCTCTGTCCTGTGGGCACAATTCAGCAATAACAACCACGTCACTAAGTTTGCTTTTCAGGTCAACCTTAATCAGTGCAAGATCTACAAACGTCCTCTTAAAACCACCAAGACGTTTGACGGTTAGCCAAAGATTCACACAATTTGTGTTCATTTAAGACCAATTGTCAGTACAATCGGTGCTGCTACATATATATTGACACAATTTGTAACAAGACAAATACAGTCCCACATTGGTAGCTTCCTCTCTGTATTAAAAAAAAAAAACTATGAATACCTGATGGAATTAATTAGTTAATAAACTGCACCCTAAAGATAATCTGGTCAAAGTTGATTTGAAGCTTTAAGAAGAATCTGGTCAGTTTTTAAGTGATTTCTCAGTTCACCAAGGTCCCAGTTAATGAGTCAATTAAGATACTCGATGATGTGGTTAGTAATAAATGTTTATCTAAACACATCCAACAAATTGGCTATGACACTACTTAAAGAACACTTTTTCCTCTAGAGTGTAGATATTTACACACACAAGGAAGGAGCAGCAATGGCTTTTCTTTGTCATCTGTTATTGCTCATCTATAAATGAAAATATTTGCAGCAAAGCATGAGCTTCAAGCACATTAAACCCCTCTCATTGCTTCAGATTCGTGGATGACACACTAGTTGTATGGCCCATGGTGAAAATACACTTCATGAATTCCTAAGTCACCTCAGTTTCCTGTGGAAGTCAAGGAGACCAACACTCTCCCGCTCCTGGATAATCTGCTTGGTCATGACCCAAATGGAAAGAAAATACACACTGATGCTTGTCTGAATGCACACTTTCATCATCACCCACGAGAACAAAAAACCCTGTCATCAAGACACTCAAGCATTGGGCAAAAACAGTCATGTGATGAAAGTCTAAATAGTAAAATCAAACGAGTCAAAAAACGCTGAGATTGAATGGATAAAATAATTCGCAAATTAACAGAGCACTGAATGTTAAAAATAAGTAAGGTAATACAAGCGATGACAATGCAAATGTACCCAAAACAATTAAACCTCTGTGTACGTATTGCATGAGCCACTTTTAAATCGTCTAGAATTTTGGAAAAGCTAAAAAATCTGGGTGAGATGTGCCACAGTACCCAAAAATACAACTGTTAGATAGATAGGTTAATGTCTGATTATGCTGGCTGTAACTGCCAGTGAAATGTCGTACACAAATGTTAAGTGTTGTGGATTGCTCTCCAACACACCAGTAGTGCTAAACCAGTAATACATTGACACGTTTTGTTTGTGTCATCACTTTAACATTTGCCTGTTGTGGGGTGGAGAAATGATTACAGTGTACATTTTACTTATGCGATCTGATCCAAAAATCAATTATGAATCAGCATTGGTATAATGTAAGCACATTCTGAACTGGTTTCTACATTCAAAATCTTATCATCAGTCAGGCTTGCTTAAACTAACGCTGGCACACTGCCAGATGTTCATCGGCAAGAGCCCAAAGCATATAATTATGTTTTTCATGTGGAGAGACATGAGAAGCAGGGATATTATCCCCTAATTTATTTTGTTACCTTATATTCACCAGAACGCTCATGATCATTTGGTGTTAATCCATCAACACATTCGGCATGTAATTATTCACCCGTGCCGCTCTACCCTGCCATGATGTGAACTGTTACAAATCTCGATTGTGAATCGACAAAAAAAAGATGTTCTCATTTGTACTTTCTTATTGAACCAGTCTCTCTCAATGTTTTTTTTTCTTGTTTGAACTGTCCAGTTCATTCAAATAGGTTAAATTGAACATTTCCAATACATTTGTATAAACGGTTAATAATATATTCGTACATTGACCCTTCGATTAAAGTATCGTGATCGTAACAAGCGATTTTACTATTTTTATTCTTTTATATAATTTTTTTTTTATTTTCTATTTACTCAATGAATCGTTAAATGCCTACGTGGCACCCTCTGCAGAATGCGAGTCAAATCTGTCCATTTTCTCTATCTTGCAACGTGTGTGTGAGTACAGAGATGACGTGATGCTCACACAAAGACGTGGTAGAGCATCCTCTCGGAGAGGGCACAGAGGGCACTGAAGAGGTGGAAATCAAACTTGCTGTTGTTGTCAGCACCGACGATGTCAAGGACGGTGTTGATTTGAGCAGCGCCGACTATGTTGCCATGCACCTTGCTGAGAGCCTGCTGACAATCCTGCACACGTCACCACGACCGCCACCACCACCATAAACATGGTGACCTCTCTTTACAGTGTCACAGCCCGTTTATTTAACGTCACCAACCTCATCCAAACTCAAACCTCCCGTCCAGAATTCTGCAAAAGTTTCAGGAGTCTATACATTTATCACACCTCTATTCTATGCTGATGTTCTTCCTCTTTTTATTTCGAATGGCGTTTGAAAAAAGCAACAGGCTACAATTGTGCTTAAAACTTTTGTAAAACATTACACGACATCTGGGCTAGCTGAGTGGAAAAAAAGTACGATCGTTATCTTTCGTGCACAAATTATTGATAATCTTATTGCATTATGTTTACACTGTGTTAAACATATATGTAATCTAGACTTAATATTTTTCAGGTATTTGAAAATTTGAACAGGCATGAAACAACAGTACCGTGAAAATGATTTCTTTTTCCCCTTAAATAAATTACTACTCTGGGGTGCGATTATAAAAGAGAGACTATAATTGGGTATTCCCCCCTATAAACTACTTTCAAATGTAGACTGAGTGGTCGTTTAGCAGAGACGCTGAACAATCACAATGCCTTTGTACACATATCAGTGTGACCTTGTAGGAGAGGAATCCATGTTTATCCAGGTGCATTTGGATGAAAATGCATTTATAGTGATTGCATCTTCTCCGGTCCACAGTGCAGTAATGTAGTAGGTACTGCTGTGGAGTTATGCCTGTACGGACGATATGGAAAACACATCATGCAATAATAGGGCTTTTCCCCTTTTTTTTAGGCAACAAAACTGAAACCTTTTCACAAGGAATCATGTGTGCACTAACCACAATACTTGTGGTCAAAATGCAAACCAAAAACACACTGATAATATATGCATTAGCCTTGAAACGTATTGGTCTACACCAGAGACGGCTTTCTTTTGAGCCTCGTCTCAATTTGTGCTATTGTGGTACTGGCAAAGGAGGTCTAATGATGTAGACACATCATGCAGTTACATAGTCTGCACAACCTGCAGATAAAAAGGTCAGCACTGGCGACAAAAGAAGCAGTTAATCCCATTCCATGTTAATGGAAGGTCATCATCATCAACTATAGCCACAGTCCACTGCTGAATGAAGGCATTGCCAATCCACTGTCATCTCTCTCACGATCCTACAAAAACATTGAATCTCATATCTGCAACTGATTTCATCATTCTATCTGCTTGGTGGATGTCCTCTCCGACAACTTGCATTCCTCGGTTTATAGTGACACGTCTTTCTCAGGCCCACTTACTTTTCAGTTTGAATTATGTCAAAGACCTGTGTATGTTCTCTAATCCATGTGTCACTATTTCTGTTTCTCTCTGTAATTGAAGCATACATCTCTCCATGCTTTATATGCACGTTTCAGTTTTTATTCAATGTTTGGCCATAATGACCACGTTGCTGAATCATGACATAACAAGTCGTAAGTACATAATCAAATCATGCTGCACACTACAAATTATATAATCATCAGTCCATTGCTCTAAAGCTGTTTATTTCTTTGTTTCCATTTGTGTCCTTCCAACAATAGTGTTTTTTTTTGTTCAACAAAGCAGAAAGAACTGGAGAAACAAAAGCATACACATGAAGAGAAAGTATTCGCCGTGTTAGAATGGCTGCCAACGTAGTCGATGTAACAGCATCATTATACTGGTAGTAGGAAACGTAGTGGACTGGAAGCCCAACCGGGATTAATTCACAGGAGGCAGGGGATTAATTGTGTATGTCTGTGGATGTCTGTCCACGTGTATCCGGACACCCGGATAAAATGGGAGGGGTGGGGCTGGGTGAGGAGGGTGGGGCTAGGTGGGGGGTGGGAGGGGTGGGGCTGGGTGGGGAGGGGAGGGGCTGGTCACCCCGTGGTGCCCTTATAAAACTCAACGTTTAACCTACTCACGCCGGCTTGTGCCCACCCTCACAGTCGGGCATATTTGCGGAATACACCACGCCGCCGTTGACCCTGGCCATTGACCGAGCAACCCAACGTTCCTACCAGCTCCCTCCGCAGGAATGTGTTAACGTAACAGACAAGGAAAGTAAAAGGGCATCCGTGGTCATTCAAATTTGCATGCACTTTTAAGCAAACCTCTAGTTACGCCGGTATTTAATATATTACAGTATTTAGATTATTTGGCTGCTTTACATTTCCACGTGATAAGCCACTTCGTTGAACTATCGTTTGTGGCCAGTTCTCTTCTGAATTAGAAGCTAATAGCTAATTGGGCTTTACCTGCTAAAATAAAAATAGTTTTTTGTGATTTGCTAACCTTCCTTTATCGTGTTTTCGTATTGTTTTTGTTGTTGTAACTTTCTGACCCACCGCTTTTGAACATTTGTGAAAAAGAGCTTCATCGCTCATTGGATTCCTCCAGCGTAAATAAAGATTCTGATTCTGAATAACGACTGCAGTGCGGTGTGCGTTGTGGAAACCAGCGCTGATGAATCCGCTCTAATATTCTGACTGATGAAGCATTTGTTGCAATGATAAAGCCAAACTCGCAACGTTCACTTGACAATGAAGCACGACCCAGGTTTCATTTCAATGCCCGATCACAATGCGCGTAAACAATTGGACGACATTACAAGCTGGGTTTTATCAAGACTGGTCACTGGGAAAGGATGGGATGATGATGTACACGTGTGAAGGAATTCTAATTTACCTTCCAGAGCGCGAATGTCTACTGGAAGCCGGAAGTGGCAGATGAGCTTGGAAGCAGCCAGGCGAGTCTGAGTGTAATTCATCTCCTGTGCCAATGTAAGTTGCACGATCAGAATGGTTAAGCAGTAACATTTAGTGCATGTGTAGAGGCATTAATCGGCACTCCCCATCCTGTTAGCGGGTAGCTCCCTCTTCTCGTCAACAGGGGGCGGAAGCGCTATCACTCCAGTACTAGTGACTATGGCCCAAGCGGCCAACGACAATCCCTAGGAAGCGGATGCTGGGACACAATTCCCGAACCCCGGGAGGGGGGACTGGGGGATGATGTCACCTTCCAGAAAGTTCTGGAAGGGAGGCGTGTCTAGGGCAGAGCAAGCCACGAACCAGTATATAAACCGGACCTCTCAAGGGTCCGGCTCAAGTCACCTCCAAGCCGAAGACTGAAGACCTGGGCTGAAGTTAGAACCTGGACCCCAAGCTCCGTCGTCCTTCTAAGGGCCGGAGCTCAGTGAGGCCAGTGGTCAAGGGAAGATAGGTCCCTGGAGGACAGGACCCTGGACCCCAAGCTTCGTCGTCCTTCTAAGGGCCGGAGCTGAGTGAGGCCAGTGGTCAGGACCCGAAGACCCTGGCACGGTCGGGTCAGCATAGCTTCCCCTAGGACCCCCAGCCAGAGAACGGGGAATTAACGGGGCCCAGTGTTAGGGCCCGTGTAGTTCGGAGGCCATACCTCCCCAGGTATCGGGTGAAGGGGCCGCTACCCCTTTGTGTTAGGGACCCTGTAGAATAGAGTGTGAATAAATATCGTGTTGCCTCGCAAGAAGTTCTCCGCCGATTATTTACCCACTACACATGCAATGGAACCGTCAACGACCCAAACATATAATCTGATACAAAGATGGCCGTAGACAATAGTTGGCCAGGAGCCAAATGTAGCAAACTGGTAAATTAATGCTGAATGATAACTTAGTAGGCATGACTTGTTGGATTTTGAATGTTGCAGTAAATGTAGATCTAATTTATCAAGCGTACTTGAATATAACGTACATAAATATATTGATTTAGTAACAAAACTATGGTATATATATTCTCATATTTTGGTACTGGCAAAGGAGGTCCCATGATATATATATATATATTTGAAGTTAGAGCATATTTCTGCAATGTAATCTGCACACATTTATTCTAAGACATTAATCGAAAACTACTGTGAATGAATTCAATGTCTATTCAAAACAATGCCATTTACCAATTTTTTTTTTTAAAAGCTCAACACATTCGTCAATACCAATGCCTGAAAATAAATATGTATAATGGGTGACGTTTCATATTAATGTATGTGTTATGAAGAAGGGGGCATTATATATTAATTTTTAAGGGAATGCTATTGACGAATATGTCGAGGTTGTTTTTAATTGTGCTTGTGCACCACAGGCAATGCAACATCGCGAAATAAATTGTTTAATGTACAATTGAGTGGGCTGTATTTCTGCACATCAACAGCACCCCCGGGGTGTATATTTGCGGAAGTGCTATTGCATTTAGCCGTGGCAAAATGAAAATCGTATTGAATAAATTCTGGAAATCCATAACACAATAAAAATGTATTACTTATAAATAGTTTTAATTATGCCTCTGAAATACATGACGCGTTTTCAAATATTAACATTCACAAAGCTTATACAACTTACAAAACCAGCTTTGCAAAAGCAATCGCAAAGGCATACTTAACTCTTTCACATATTTGCATCAACCCAACATTTGTTTAAAAGCTGTTGTAGGCATACGTATGCGTGCAAATCATGCTTGAGACTTCTGTGACATTTCATCGCCATGTTGTAATGTGTGATTTATGAATACGCCGAGTGTATGCTCATCCCTTACCAGCTTTTTATAATGCCCCATGGTCATGAAGTCCTGGGTGTCATCAGCCAATGCTTGGCTCTGAAAAGCAGCCATCCTCTCCTCTAGATCCGTCTGTTACATAATATGGCAATATTCGTGGGCTTTCATTCACAAGCTATACACACAACACACTTCATGTGTTTTCTCAAGGATCAAGTTGGGACGCAAGTTGGGAAAATCAAATAACATAACCCAGTTCAAACAACAACCTTTATTAGCTGCCATAATAGCTGCTGCCAAAATTATATCAGTGTGGAACAAGACACTAACCAGAAGCATGCTGAGAACCCCGAATTATGACGGACAATGACCAATATTTATCATTGGGCTGAAATGTTTGTGAGGGAGCCCACCAATTACGGACTATCGCTCATGCCCTGCTGTCCACCTGTGTGCAGTACCTGTTGGTCATAAATAAGTGCACTCTTTGGCCTTGATGGAGCTGGTCCACCCCCTGCCTCCTTGCCATGCTGCTTTCTCTTCCTTTTCGCAGGTGATTTGCCAGAGGCTGAGCGCTTTGATTGAGGTTTCCTGTAAGTAGAATCGTCCAGCATTGCACGGTGTTTACATTAAGGTGTAATGCTGAGCTGCCTAACAATGGTTAGCTGTTAGATGGCGTGGCTATCCTCGTCGTGAATATTCAAGATATATTGAGCTACCACGGTCTGAAGTATGAAAGATATTGGAAATTGAAAGAACACTGTGTAGCTGATGAGGCGGCGATTTTAAGATGAAAGTATTTTTTGTTTTAAACCTAAATTCCTTTTTTTGTCTTGTTTGTGATGGTCACCAGAAAGCGAAGACTTTAATACAGAGGCCAAATTGAGAGTCAAGCAGCTAAGTAATGAGAGCAAACATAAGTGCCGCACTGTGTGTATGCCAATTCTCACAGATTTTAAACAAATACATGGCATGAAAAGTCTGGAAGAATATGGACTTTGCCAGGAAGGGTAATGTGTTTTAAAGCACGGTGAACGATTAAAATTTTCAAAAAGCCTTATTTAAGCTATACATAGTCAAAGCTGCACGTACTGAAGGCAACGATTTACATGTATCATCATCCATTTCTTGGTTCGTTTGGGAAAATAGAAATGTGCAATATAAATATGACATTTACAATGCATTTTAAAACGAATTTACATCACGTTAACAATTTTGAACACAATTATTACAGGGATAGAGCATGCATGTGAGTTAAATGCATTCGACTATTTGAGAAATACGAGTGAAGACTATGAAGGACACGGTGGCAGTAGTGAACTTACTTTTGTGATTTCCCCATTGTCCCTGCTGGTGTTCCACAGACAACAGGTTGACTGGGGGTGAACCAACGGAGCCTTTGCTGCAGGAATTGAGAAAGCAAGCAGACAATTAATTCGTGTCGGCACACTTACAAATGTGGCCACACCACGGAAACCCAAAGCAATACATGTACCACAAATATATCATGCTATTTTTTCTACACATATAAATATCCCTTTTTGGCTGAATGTTAATGGTTTATCAAATAGGCATACCGTTTTAGTTTACCTTTTTTTATGAAATAGTTTTTGAAACTATAAACACTGACAACAGTAGTGCCGTATTCCAAAGAGCTGTACAATCATTGTAAAAGTGTACATCAGATGATGGTGGTTGAAATAAAGAGTGGGGTTATCTAGAAGTGGTGGTGCAGTTATGGTGACAGGAGAACAGGTGGGAGTGGTTAACACAGGGTTTGAGTATGCCTGGCCGTAGCTGGGGGGAGGGGGGGGAAATCATCATCGACAACGCAGCTACATCACTGTAGCCCTAAAGTGGATGTGTAACCACTGTATTACACCGCCTCTCAAGATAGCCAATAATAAAGTATTGGCAAAGTGTCACAAGGACTTGTGGAAAGAATGGAAAATTGGTTTTCTGAGAGGGTGAAAACTTCGTGAAAGATGGAATTTATGGATCTGGTTATTGATCCACTGTGCATTAACCTTGAAGACCTCAAAGGTATTTTTTTTTAAATATCAATGTTTATTGTTTAAACACGGGATTCTGCAACACGGTACGGTATGTATTTCGATTCACAAGGGTGGTGTAATGTAATGTTGTATATTAAGTATGCAGTGCTTTTAATTTCGGCACTGTATTTACATTGTTTGATTATACACATACTTTACTCGAAATGTCTTTGGCACCAAAGCAGTTTTGGGGAGTCGTACTACAGAAGGGGAATTCTCAAACTCAAAAGAGCGAGGAAGGTGAATTGTGAGCACGGTTGTGTGCGTGCTACATTAATTGTGGCTGTACAGGAGTACAATTCAACTTCCTCGCATTGTCAACCTCCCCATATTGACACAAGTGCCAAATGCAACATTTATCCATCAGCTGCCGTCTCTTCCAGCAAAAACCAACCATGCCGAAGGCCGCTCAATATACATTTATGCTGTTTACCTTTTAGGCTTATTTCACGGGTGTCTACTGCCTTCCATTTACACTTTGAACTATCCTTATTTAAAAAAAACGGTGTATCTTTACTAAAAGACGTGTCATCTCAGTTGGTTCTCACCTGGCTTAAGAAACGATCTTGCTTGATATGGGATGGCGTGTTGTCATCCCGTAAGATATCTCTGCCTGTTGAAAAGGGATCAACACAAGTTAATTAATTATTTGGTCAATTAATGAGTGGTACCACAGAGCAAACGTGGAATCCAAAAGCCTCATCTTTTTGCCATGAAATGCACTCCCACCCCACCCCCCCAACTATAACACCAACACATGGGCACGCCTCCACTATATTAATATATTCTATGGAGCGAAAGAAACCCGAACAGAGTCGTGCCCACCGCTCGAATCCCCTGCACGTGTTCCCAACTCCGTGCAGCACAGAACACGCAATTGCACAGCTCCTACTGGTCGATCCACTGCTGGATGAAGGCGTCTCTTCCACGCTGGGGGGGTGGGGGGGAGGCAGCATGTGAATGGGAAGGGTTCAGATATCACTCGCCCCTGATGTTTGTCTGCGAGCGAACTCCTCCGTCAAACACACATTGCGGGCGATTTCAAAATAATAATAAAAATATAAATAACAAACGGCGGTCACCGTGTTGAGCCGAGCATGTGGAACAGTTGTAGCCACGGCACGAGTGAGCGCATGGTTCGGATCGGTCCTCGGGGGATTCCGCAGCCCCAGCAACGCAATGACGAGTTGACCCCCATCACCAGCAACAACAACAACGGTGGTGGTGGTGGTGGCAGCAGTAGGAGGAGGAGGAGCAGCAAAACCACGCGAGTTCACATCCTGACCCTGGGTGGGGGTCGCGCCGCGGGAGGTCCGAGTTTGTTTGCTCTGCGCCGCGTTGGCTCTCTGCTCGTGTCGGCAGTGATGCGTCAACAGCGGTGAGTGTAGGGTTACACGTTAACAGTGGTGAGTGTAGGGTTACACGTTAACAACAGTGAGTGTAGGGTTACACGTTAACAACAGTGAGTGTAGGGTTACACGTTAACAGTGGTGAGTGTAGGGTTACACGTTAACAGTGGTGAGTGTAGGGTTACACGTTAACAACAGTGAGTGTAGGGTTACACGTTAACAGTGGTGAGTGTAGGGTTACACGTTAACAGTGAGTGTAGGGTTACACGTTAACAGTGAGTGTAGGGTTACACGTTAACAGTGAGTGTAGGGTTACACGTTAACAGTGAGTGTAGGGTTACACGTTAACAGTGAGTGTAGGGTTACACGTTAACAGTGAGTGTAGGGTTACACGTTAACAACAGTGAGTGTAGGGTTACACGTTAACAGTGGTGAGTGTAGGGTTACACGTCAACAGCGGTGAGTGTAGGGTTACACGTTAACAGTGAGTGTAGGGTTACACGTTAACAGTGAGTGTAGGGTTACACGTTAACAGTGAGTGTAGGGTTACACGTTAACAGTGAGTGTAGGGTTACACGTTAACAACAGTGAGTGTAGGGTTACACGTCAACAGTGGTGAGTGTAGGGTTAAACGTTAACAGCGGTGAGTGTAGGGTTACACGTTAACAGTGGTGAGTGTAGGGTTACACGTTAACAGTGAGTGTAGGGTTACACGTTAACAACAGTGAGTGTAGGGTTACACGTTAACAGTGGTGAGTGTAGGGTTACACGTTAACAGTGGTGAGTGTAGAGTTACACGTTAACAGTGGTGAGTGTAGGGTTACACGTTAACATTGAGTGTAGGGTTACACGTTAACAACAGTGAGTGTAGGGTTACACGTTAACAGTGGTGAGTGTAGGGTTACACGTTAACAGTGGTGAGTGTAGGGTTACACGTTAACAGTGAGTGTAGGGTTACACGTCAACAGTGAGTGTAGGGTTACACGTTAACAACAGTGAGTGTAGGGTTACACGTTAACAGTGGTGAGTGTAGGGTTACACGTTAACAGTGAGTGTAGGGTTACACGTTAACAACAGTGAGTGTAAGGTTACACGTTAACAGTGGTGAGTGTAGAGTTACACGTTAACAGTGAGTGTAGGGTTACACGTTAACAGTGGTGAGTGTAGGGTTACACGTCAACAGTGAGTGTAGGGTTACACGTTAACAGTGGTGAGTGTAGGGTTACACGTTAACAGTGGTGAGTGTAGGGTTACACGTTAACAGTGGTGAGTGTAGGGTTACACGTTAACAGTGAGTGTAGGGTTACACGTTAACAGTGAGTGTAGGGTTACACGTTAACAACAGTGAGTGTAGGGTTACACGTTAACAGTGGTGAGTGTAGGGTTACACGTTAACAGTGGTGAGTGTAGGGTTACACGTTAACAACAGTGAGTGTAGGGTTACACGTTAACAACAGTGAGTGTAGGGTTACACGTTAACAGTGGTGAGTGTAGGGTTACACGTTAACAGTGGTGAGTGTAGGGTTACACGTTAACAGTGAGTGTAGGGTTACACGTCAACAGTGAGTGTAGGGTTACACGTCAACAGTGAGTGTAGGGTTACACGTTAACAACAGTGAGTGTAGGGTTACACGTTAACAGTGGTGAGTGTAGGGTTACACGTTAACAGTGAGTGTAGGGTTACACGTTAACAACAGTGAGTGTAAGGTTACACGTTAACAGTGGTGAGTGTAGGGTTACACGTTAACAGTGAGTGTAGGGTTACACGTTAACAGTGGTGAGTGTAGGGTTACACGTCAACAGTGAGTGTAGGGTTACACGTTAACAGTGGTGAGTGTAGGGTTACACGTTAACAGTGGCGAGTGTAGGGTTACACGTTAACAGTGGTGAGTGTAGGGTTACACGTTAACAGTGAGTGTAGGGTTACACGTTAACAATGGTGAGTGTAGGGTTACACGTTAACAGTGGTGAGTGTAGGGTTACACGTTAACAGTGGTGAGTGTAGGGTTACACGTTAACAGTGGTGAGTGTAGGGTTACACGTTAACATTGAGTGTAGGGTTACACGTTAACAACAGTGAGTGTAGGGTTACACGTCAACAGTGAGTGTAGGGTTACACGTCAACAGTGAGTGTAGGGTTACACGTCAACAGCGGTGAGTGTAGGGTTACACGTTAACAGTGGTGAGTAGGGTTACACGTTAACAGTGAGTGTAGGGTTACACGTTAACAGTGAGTGTAGGGTTACACGTTAACAGTGAGTGTAGGGTTACACGTTAACAGTGGTGAGTAGGGTTACACGTTAACAGTGAGTGTAGGGTTACACGTTAACAGTGAGTGTAGGGTTACACGTTAACAACAGTGAGTGTAGGGTTACACGTTAACAGTGGTGAGTGTAGGGTTACACGTTAACAGTGAGTGTAGGGTTACACGTCAACAGTGAGTGTAGGGTTACACGTTAACAGTGAGTGTAGGGTTACACGTCAACAGTGAGTGTAGGGTTACACGTTAACAGTGAGTGTAGGGTTACACGTCAACAGTGGTGAGTGTAGGGTTACACGTTAACAGTGGTGCGTGTAGGGTTACACGTTAACAGTGGTGAGTGTAGGGTTACACGTCAACAGTGAGTGTAGGGTTACACGTTAACAGTGGTGAGTGTAGGGTTACACGTTAACAGTGAGTGTAGGGTTACACGTCAACAGTGAGTGTAGGGTTACACGTTAACAGTGGTGAGTGTAGGGTTACACGTTAACAGTGAGTGTAGGGTTACACGTCAACAGTGGTGAGTGTAGGGTTACACGTCAACAGTGAGTGTAGGGTTACACGTCAACAGTGGTGAGTGTAGGGTTACACGTCAACAGTGAGTGTAGGGTTACACGTTAACAGTGAGTGTAGGGTTACACGTCAACAGTGGTGAGTGTAGGGTTACACGTTAACAGTGGTGAGTGTAGGGTTACACGTTAACAGTGGTGAGTGTAGGGTTACACTTTAACAGTGAGTGTAGGGTTACACGTTAACAGTGGTGAGTGTAGGGTTACACGTCAACAGTGAGTGTAGGGTTACACGTCAACAGTGAGTGTAGGGTTACATGTCAACAGTGAGTGTAGGGTTACACGTCAACAGTGGTGAGTGTAGGGTTACACGTTAACAACAGTGAGTGTAGGGTTACACGTCAACAGTGGTGAGTGTAGGGTTACACGTCAACAGTGAGTGTAGGGTTACACGTCAACAGTGGTGAGTGTAGGGTTACACGTTAACAACAGTGAGTGTAGGGTTACACGTCAACAGTGGTGAGTGTATGGTTACACGTCAACAGTGGTGAGTGTAAGGTTACACGTCAACAGTGGTGAGTGTAGGGTTACGCGTTGAGCGATAGTTGTACTCACCGTTAACAGCGGTGAGGTGTAGAGTTACGCGTCAACAGTGGCGAGTGTGGAGTTAATAAGCGACAACGGCGAGTAGAGCTACGCGTTCAGTGATGGTTGTCGCTCGCCGTTCACAGCTGTGAGCGTAGAGTCACGCGAGGGGCAGGTGTAGTCGCTGTCCAGTGGTTAGTACCGAATTACGCGTCGACCTGCGTGTGTCTACGGTGGGTGTTAAGGCCACCGTTAACCGTGGCGAGTGGTGGAGGTTGGTGGCTCGTGGCAGCCTCTCTGAACCACGTCGCGTCAGCTCAGCGATCCGACCCCGTGGTGGTGGTGGTGGTGACATCACGGGGCAGCAGCACGTGGGCGACGCGACCTTTAGGACTCATTTATTTACACTGGAGGAATCCGATAAGCTGCAGAGCTCTTTTTCACAAGACGTCAAAGGGTCGCACTACAATGATGATGTAATTAAGTATTTAATATGTACGAGCTCTCTTTTTTTTATTAGATAGGTACATACTTCGAGATTTGAAGCTTTCGTGACTGCAAGGATTCATACTCTTTGGTTTTTTTCGGTAAAGTCACGTAGGTAAAATAAAGTAAATGAAAACTAAATTTTGTTTTCATTCATTTTACCTACGTGACTTTACCTAAAATAAAAAAACAAGAGTAGGTACATACTTGTCAACCGCTTAGTGCCCTACCTTATGAAATACCAATTGAGACATTGGTCAACGCCCCTCCCCCCCCCTGTTCCCTTATAAATCTCAGCGTTCATCCTAAAGCCCCATCACGGGAGAAACAAAGACAAAAAGTGGTTCCCTTACCGAAACGTCTGTACACCGTAAGGACCTGAAAACTCAATTTCCCTGCACAGGCGTGCTTATTTACATTTTCAAATGCTATTTATACATGCGATATATATTCCGTTATACAGTACGTGATAATTTATATCGACGTTACATACCAAATGCATTTCCATGCTTTTCATAAAATTAACTTCATAATTAAACCACGAAGCAAGGCATTCCCAATTAGTTCTACGTTTCAAGTTAGCTCATAACAGTTAAAACAATGTATAATTATCCCAAATAGATAAGACACAAGAAAAAACTTTTATTCTTCAACCTGTTTCATGTGCATCAAAGAAAGTAACTTATCATTTCAAAGTCTTCTAAAAACAAAATTTGGTTCAAATGGCTCTCAGCTGATCATTTAGCCAGTGGCATTGGATCAACTTTTGGTCAACTCCAGATCGCCAAAATGGAGGGAACTTGCCATAAGTGAATCGGTAAGTTGTGGATCTTTAAACCAAAGTCTAGCGTGGACCAGAAGTTAAGCTAAATTGTATTTTAAAACCCAGGTGATAGCCCATCAAAACATGTTCTTGTGCAACGGAAACCTGGCACACTAATGTAGATTACACGAGTGCAGGTACATCATTGGTAGCGTTTCAATATATATTTTTTAAAATTATACAAATGTATATTTTTGCTTTGGTTAATTCAATGTCATGTCAGTATTCGGAATGGAGCACTGACCAATGTAAGCTACATGGTCAGGTTAAGCTAAAATTAGTTAAAATGTTGGCAGCGGAGAAATGCATGTCACCACGTTCATAATCACAGCACATTAACCGCTCCAAGAAAAAGCGCGTTCAACGAATTCTCAATCTCTTGAAAAACACTGCAATCTACAACACTGGTATAGTTGGCATGTGCATGCACACTACGTACAGCTGAAGGCAGCATTATGCAAACCTATTGCCAATGTCAAAATTGGCTTCTGACCTGTCAGAAAAATCCTTTGGTTTTCATCATTTTTGCATAACCGAGGGCTGAGAATGAATACCAACACTTCAATACTTTTGTATTTGCTTATATTTATTAAATCTGTGAATCACAAAATTCGACACCTCAAACCAGAACTTATGCATGCTCGAGACCAATGTGAATAAAGTTCCAGACTTGGCTTTCAAAAAACTTCCTCTCCATGACAATATTGCATTGGCAGTGTTTTAAAGCCACAAGGTACGCGTCTTAAACATTTTTAGGGGCATCCGATGCCATAAATACATCTTATTACAGCAATAGTGCAGTGCAAAAGGTTACCCACCATGGCTGGTACACAAACTAATAATATAGTGCATGACCAACAATCGAAAAATAAACTGAGCATTTCTAATGCAAGTGTTTTGGTTTTTATAGTTATACAATCACGCGAGGCTGCAGAAATTCATTTGCGACGGCTCTTTTGTGAAGCCATCTCCAAATCCCTCAGTCTCCTGCAGGACGGGCAGCTCATTGCACATCGGGCACTTTTTGTTGCGTAGGTATGAGCAACGCATCCACAGGATGAGGTTGAGGCGCTCGCCAGCCGTGATCGGTTTCGCACCGTGCATTTGTTGGCCCCGGTGCAAGATGCCGTAGCCCCTGCGGTGACCAACCTCCACAGATTCTCCCCCTTGTTCCTAGGGAAGAAAAAATGTGTTAAATTAGGAATCAGTCTAAATGCAACTGCAGCTCAAAACGTTACCCATTTAGAAAACCGTGAGCATTATTTAATTTATAAAAGTCAAGTCAGGAGGAGAAAAAAAAAGGTATCGAGTTTGGAGATTAAGAGCATGGTGTCGAACGCAAGGATGGCTAGAGAGAGTTCCAGACTATGGGGGCAGCAGAGGAGCACGAGTAACCTCCCAATAAATGAAGGTCGACCTCGAGACTGACAGGAAAGTCTACGTTGGAGGCGAGTGCGTTGATAGGTCATCCCAGCATTTGAAAACAACGATTACTAGTCCAAAGTGTCACCATGTTTGGTGACAAGCCGACTGCATATTTTGTAAGCATGTACTAAACTCCTATTACACTTATTGCACTCATGACAAAATGGAAAAGTGCACGCAAGAATGGACTCCGTACAATTTAAAATGTTAGCTATATTCGAAAGGCATTGATGCAAAAAGTGATTCAAAAGATGGTAAAATGGCAGCCAAAACCAAGCCATTCTTGAACAAAACCCCAACCCCTCCAGTTGTGACAATCCATAAATGACCGCTGCCTTTCCAAAAAAACCCACATGGCCGCACCTCCCTCATGTCGGCAAGATACAGGTTCCCTCCGGTGAAGTCTTTTCCGAGGCATACGTTGAGCGTAACCTCTGCGTTGTCAAAATGCAGGGAGAGCCCAGGCTCCATCTCAGACGTGTACTTGACAATGAATGCCTTGTGAGAGTCAAGCGAGCTGCCCCCCTTGTCAGGGTAGAGCAGTGCAGTGATGGGACGCAAGTAGTCTTCCCGCAGCGGGGAGATTAGCTCCTCGTCGCAGCCCAGCTCATCCAGGTTTACCTGAACAATTCAGTTGAAGGGTTTGCATCATTAAAGGGCACACAAAAGGCATTTATAATCCAAACTTGTGGAGTCATTTTTCACCGTTTCAAACAAGCAATCACGATGCCAAGTTAAATGATGAAGCCCTCTAAACTGAGCTAACAGTAAAGGATTGAGATAAGAGTAAAAGCTTGAGTGCAATTGTCAGCGTGCCAGACCTGACATTTACCCTTACACTTGATTCAGCAACCCAGTAGTGACGTAATCAAAACCGACTCCGTTAGGAAGAGGCCTTTATCCAAGAGTGGATTGACATAAAGGGCTGTAAATGATTTATTATGGATTATTAAATTCACGTTTGCATCCGCAGTACTGTGGTTTAGATACAATTTCAGAAAACCGAGTCCAACAATGTAATGTAAACACTTTACAATGCAATTTATATATAAAAAAGTGGGTTCCACAACCTGCTCAAGGCTACGAAGCAGCATTTGTAAAACAAGTGCAGATGTTCACTTTTTGTTAATGTGGGTTACAATTTTAGGATTGACAGTCTAAAAAAAAGTAGCCAACCCATCGAAGAAAGTAGCCTTCTTACAGAGCGTTACTCGCACAGGCTGGTTGGTTATATTAGCGAATGAACCGGAATACTGGTTATGCAGTCTTAAAGAATTGGGTATTGTCGAATCCAAAAAAATGCCGCATCTGCAACGAGTCAAGAACCCTGCTGGTAGAGCAGGGCACTTGGCAAGTGAATCGCGAGGAGAGAAGTGCACTTACCCCATAAGTGTTCATACTGTTTGGTTGTCCCTTGGGCATGTCGCTCGACTCAAAATGTTGCAGCTCTTCCAAGAAATTGCGACAGAAATCCTCCGTGAATACAGGGAAGATGTACACGCGATCAGCTGCAGCACGTGCGCACAGATTTTAAAGGATGTAGTGCGATATATGACTTCAAAGCAGGTGTCAGTCGGTTATGCATTACAAACCATGTTAGGAAAGTGTAAAATGTTGTGTATATCAGCTACGGCTTGTCCACTGGATGAAAGCGACACCGACGATGTCACAAACCAAGTAAAACTATGGAATTTATATTCTCTGAAAACCGAAATTAATACACAAACGTGTTGGCAGCTGGGTAATGATACTTTTAATGTCAAGTTGGCTTGGATGGTCAAAAAGACTGATGTAAGATAAGAAAGGCCATCTACCCACCAATAGATATACTGTGTGAACATCACAATTTTATGGGTATGCTTCTCTTGGCTCAGTGCATCGTTTGAAGTGCAAAACAACTTTTAAACGTTTACTTAAAATACTTATTGCATTTACAAATAGCAACTATGCTTGCATCTTGCTACTTTGATTTGCACATAAGCAACAGTGCGTTCCAGCATAACGTCTAGACAAACGGATTTTAATTAAACTACAAAGTTGGCAATACCTACATAATTTTAAAACGTGTCATAATAAAGGTACCCAGGGAAGGGTTGGTAAACTGAAGCCCAAATGAATTAAAGCGACTTTTGAAGAATGCTTAAATTGGGAAGGGGATGCAACTTAAAATCAGAACGACAGTAACATCCACATAAACTCTCGTCCCACTGCCGCAGCAGAATTGCTGTAAGTGCAGAGTTTGAATTTACCCAACAGATTTCAAAGTCTCAGCATGTAAACAAATATGGGTACACATTATTTTCGGCAAGATGCTTGGCAATAAACGTTTTTTTGCATAGAGTACTGCATAACAACGCAAACAATCTTGGTCACGAGACGAATTCACAAAAACATGTTTGCAGTCCCGTTGGTATTGTTAGATTTTTACATCTCATTTGCAGTTTCGTTGGCTCCATTAGTTTAAATGCAAAATTATTCTAAGTGTATTCAGCATGTATATTAAACGGTAAATAATTCAGTCACACAAAAAACATGCATTGCAAGCATAAACCATAAATTATAAAAATCAACAAATCCATGCAACATTACACAGCTATGAGAGGTGCTACATTACGATACAACGCGGATTAACAGCGTTTTTGTTTTATGTGCAGTGCATGACATTACGTTGTTACACCATGTACCTTGAACTTCTTCGACTCGCTGCAGGATCCCATCAAAGCAGGCATCATAAGATTTGCAGTATTCTACCAACTCCCGGAATTCCGGAGCCAGAAAAGAGGGCTGGGGAGGGGGGTAAAATATTGCACAATCACGTGGCACAAACTTTAAAAGTGTAGATAAAAATAAGTAGTTTGTCACATTTTTGCTGTTTTTTTTATTAAACAATATTTACAATTCAGACACAGATTGCTTGTTGAATTCTGAATTTGAAATACAACTCACAATTGTGGAACGATAGCAGTGTATAGCCGTGGTTAGCGCATTGTTACGAACCGGGTGACCAGCGTTTGATTCATAGCCACGGCTAACATCATTGGCGCGTTATATCAATTTGTCCTGTGTTACCCACCCCTCCTCCTTTCACCAACAAGTGTGGTGAAACAGTCAATCATTCCCCCATGACTGATAAGACTTGAGAAAAGCTTTCATGCAACAGTGGATTGGACAAGGTGGCCTGGAACTTAAAATCAAATGTGTGGGAAACGGTTTCCAAACGGTGGATTGTAAAATATCATGCATGTCGAATGTATTTCGTAGCCAACAGTGCTAATCGGAGATGTGGGGTAAAGGCCACCTAAAACACACAAAAGTGGTCATGTCTGGCACAGTACAGCACGATGCCAAAAGCAAGCTTCCTGGTACCGCCTCACCTGTAGTTTGTATACGTGAGGATGAAGAGGCTTGTACAACTGCCGTATGGTCCTCTTACTTTCCAGGTAATTTTTTCCGAGAGACTTGCGCCGTTTTATTTCATCCTCAATCTGCAGCCACATTTAAGGAGGCAAAACATCATGGCTGGCAGCGTGTCATTTCGTCAAGAAGTGATCGTTAATTCAGTTTAAAACGCCTACAAAAGCCCATAGGCGTTTCACGCCTAAATCATCCCAGTAATAATAGTCATAATTTAATTAAGATTGTTATTTTTAGATTTGCTTTTACAATCCAATTTGTATTCTCATGCATTCCACATTATTCGTACAGTTGCCTACATCTTTAACTGAAATTTAACCAATTTGAATTTGGCACAAACCATAAATCATCATAGGCACAACGATGATTGCATCGCGAGCACAAGTACGGATTTTTTTTAGAAATCGGTGCATCATTACCGTACACGTTTAACTGGCACACGCAAAAGTACGTCAAACTATTACGGTCCTTTAAATAAAGCAAAGAAAATAGCGTTAAGATGATGGCCTAGTCACATAACACGTTACGATTTGGGCAAGCTGCCCTTGCCACTACACTTTAAAAATGCCCAGAATATCCTAGAAGACCAGGTGGTTGCACAACTTGTAACCTAGCACTTTGGCGGCAAGGATTGGTCGATATCAAAAATGTGAAATTCCCAAACCCACTTGGCCGTATGCGGTGTGGTGTCCGTTTGCTCTCACGCGCAGAGATGTAATTGGCCAAACATCCAAGTAATAGTCTTGAGATTGAGGCTCTTCTGGATAAAGTAGATCACACCAAGGGAGCAATGGTATAGCGGACCACACACTTTGCTTTGAATCCAGGGATCAGTTAGATTTCTGACAATGGCAAACATCGGTGCCAAGCGATATCTTAACTGGTACGTCTCCCCTACTGCTTCACAAATCCAGTGGCAGATCCAACGAGGTGGGATCAAGGGTCTTACCCCTTCCTCCTCACCTCGTTAAGCACACCAGCGGATTGCAAATCACAAATTCACTTCGGGCAACTTTAAGGCATCAAAACCAAAAGAGTAGCGGGAGTCAAAAGTTTAAAAGAGTTTATGGCTTAACCTCAAGACAGTCGCATACCACATTAAAGATTTACATGCCAGACGTAAATGGCCACTCACGTTTTTTACGATGTTCGTGAACTTTTCCGAGTTGCAACCTTTACTCACAAAATACTGTGGAGGCAAAGGGGGGGTAAAAGGTCATTCAAGCAACATTAGCAGATCAATTAGCCACGTTAAAATGAGCCGCTACACCGTGGTGGAAGAATTACAAATGAATTACCGTGTCACGGGAGTAGATTACAAACTATAAAACATACAAAAAAAATTGTGATTATATAGTTCCGACCGTACCGAGCTATATTGTCGCCAGAAAGCCGCCTTGGTCGTGAACGTCACGAACATCTCGTACTCGGGCACGAAGATGTTTTTCGAGTAGAAACATTTGCACGTGTAGAAACGCTTAATCGGCTCCGTATCCGCCAAATCTTGGAGTCTTTTATCGAGAGGCCTTTTCTCGGTTGACGGTTCAGCGCCGGACGTTGCATTGACAGTCTTAGCCCCTGTATTATCGGCCTCCTTGGACTCTGCATCCCGAGACCCACCTTCATCTGAACATGCCTCCTTAGCCTCGCCTTCATCTGAACATGCCTCCTTAGCCTCACCATCATCTGTACATGCCTCCTTAGCCTCAACATCATCTGTACATGCCTCCTTAACCTCACCATCATTTGTACATGCCTCCTTAACCTCACCATCATTTGTACATGCCTCCTTAACCTCACCATCTGAACATGCCTCCTTAACCTCACCATCTGAACATGCCTCCTTAACCTCACCATCTGAACATGCCTTCTTAGCCTCAACTTCATCTGAACATGCCTCCTTAACCTCAACTTCATCTGAACATGCCTCCTTAACCTCACCTTCAGCCATACCTTCCTTAGACCCAGCTTCAGCTAAACCTGCATCTTTAGTCCCAGCTTCCTTGGACCCAGCTTCATCTGAACATGCCTCCATTTCATGCCCTACCTCTCTTTCCTCTACTGCCTCTGCCATGTGTACAAAACGACGATGCACTACGGAAGCTGTATTTACATATGCAAACGTATTGCTTATTTACTTCATGCACGACATTAAAGATGGCATTACACACAAAACGGCACTAATCAACCTGCCATGCAACAAGACAAAGAGCTGTCCAACGTCAACGTGGATTTACGAGCACACCAGGGCAGAAACCCCAAGGCTGCGTCGCCTTTCTCGGAATCGCCACGTCCTCCGTACGACAAAAGTCCTACGTCCAACCCCGCGCTTACGGTCACTTTCTGCCCCACCACACAGCGACCACCACCACCACCACCGCCGCCGCCCCGCGGGAGCCCAAGGGCGGCTCGCGCCTCGACCTACGGGGGGGTGTGGAAGCTGTGCACGCACAACCGGACGCCACACACACAGAGAGCGAGGGAAACAAAAACGCCCAAAAACCACAACTAACAAAACGCCTAAAAGCTTTCAAACTCGCAACGTCAACAACTCGGCCGACTCGGCCCCCCCCACCAAAGCTGCTACGACAACGCCGGGCAGCGTGGTGAACCAAACACTGCGCACCTCCCGGACCCAGACGCCGTGTTGGCGATTTATACAGATTCGCCAACGAATCTGTTAAGGCGCGATCATGAGTTGCGTCAATCGGAGTTTAACATTTTAAAAAAAAAATGAATGTAAACTTTAAAACCTCGTTATTTCGGTATTTTTCGTGTTTGGATATAATTCGGCACGGCTGTATAGACTATATATCCACGGTAGTTTAACACGTAGGCTTTCCCGATCAATATTATCCATAATAGAGGGGGGGTTTGGGGGCGGGGTTTAGATCGCGCGAATATGCACGCGATCTAAAAAAAACCCACCTCTTATGGAGAGTATCTATATATATTTTAAAATACTGTTTGAAATGTATATATTCCAGTAACTGTTTTAATTGATGGATGAAATGCGTACTGAAGCAAACTGTTGCAGCATGAAAAAAATGGGAACGAGATGTGTTGTTTTTGTACAGTATTGCAATTGAGAATTGTTAATGTATATTCACAAGGTAATTCATAAAATACATGATTTGAGATTGACCTATTTTTTTTTACAATTATAAGTTATCTCCTCGAATGGCTGAAACAATATTGTTTCTCGGTTTGAATTAGTTCCCATCTGATTTTTTTTAAACAATGATTGATTGTGTGATTAACTAGTCCAGAGACTTGTGCAACTATTGTGTTCAGCTCTGTAAGAAACATCATCTGAATTGCGGCTACACAACTCCCTGTGAACAGTTCATAACTCTCTAACTCTTCATAAACTAAGCCAATACCCTCAAAAACAATGTACAATTAAAGATAAAATCCTCTGACAACGTCATGTAATACCAATCTTTGCTGCTTAAACAAATGCATTTTTAAAATGTATTACTAGTAGGCCCACGGGGTGATGGACATGATTATTTAAATGTTATTTTACCTGGTTACGGCCCACTGAGCTGTATAGCTCTTTTTTCAGAAGCGACCTGGCACACAAATTATAGCCCAATGAAGTGGCTTATCACGTGGAAATTTATAGCAGCCAAATTACTCTAAATACGTGATTCTAAATGTGCAAGGAAAACCCGGAGGACCCGAAGAAACCCCACTTTACCACGGTGAGAGAGAACACGCAAACTCCAATTATCCAGGCGTTAGGATCGGGATAGAACCCACGAACCTCCTGGATACCAGGCGAGGTCGTTAACATCTCACCACCACTGGTTTAGCCCAATCGTGCAATTGGCATCACGTTTTAAAATGATTCCACGAGGAATTCTCGCACAGCAGTTCTAACCAGTGTTATAGAGAACGGTCCTCGGAAGCAAATATCACAGTACTACTTAGGTACATTCAAGTCACTGGATATCTGTGAAAAAGAGCTTTACATCTCATCGAATTCCTCCAGTATAAATACATATTCTGATTCTGAAACACTAGGGACAGCACCACCTGCCCTGGTATAGTTCGTCAAACATAAATATACAATTCTCACGGGTGGAATTTAGCCAAATGAAATGCAGAACCAGATTTTAATATAATTGTTTGTGTGTGCAGTAAATTGGTGGTGGCCTGGGTGGGAACAATCAACTCGCTGCTGCAATTGAGAAACTGGTTTAATCAGAGTTTTTTTGCATTGCTCGCAGGTGAAATGAGGTGCCTAGGGTTTGTCTTGATCCCCGACAGGCATGCTGAAATATGCCTTGTAGGCCTCGCACATCTTAGCAGATGCTTCCACAGAGTATTTTTTCGCTCTTGTCTTGATAAATTGGCCGCAGACATAGCAAAATGCGTCTTCCGGATGCTTGCAGCCTCTTGATGCCGTCTCAGAAAAATGCAGATATGTATCCACTTAGGCAGCTGGAACTAAACTGAACTGGTGGGCTTAAGGCCCCTGTATTTATACTACTATTTATATTACTGGAACGTTCTAGAATGTTCTAGAAGTTACTCCACGTTTACTCAGCACTGAATCTATCTGGAATGTTCTGGAAAATAGGTAAATTTCAAAATAGCATTGTGCTGGTCACAAAAGCAAAGTTTGTAGGGTATAATAGCCATTTTTTTATACTTTTTAGGCATAAGCAATTACGAAATAACACTTACTACCCAGGAACAAAAAATGTGTTACATAATTTTATTAATTACTGTAATTAGTCATTCTATGTATTTTGACATTTTCTATCTACAATGATGAGGTGCGTCAATCGAAAGCAACGATCGATTTCTATTGACCAAATCGATGCATCATTATACCTCTAAACCACTGGTTCAATGCTCATTCAACATAATCGAGGGCCCAACCCCCTAACCAACTATCCACCTAACCACCTATCCACCTAACAACCTACCCACCTAACCACCTACCCATCTAACCACCTACCCACCTACCCACCTACCCACCTAACTGTCTAACCACTTATCCACCTAACCACCTACCCACCTAACCACCTAACAACCTACCCACCTAACCACCTAACAACCTACCCACCTAACCACCTACCCACCTAACCGCCTAACCACTTATCCACCTACCCGCCTAACCACTTATCCACCTACCCACCTAACCGCCTAACCACTTATCCACCTACCCACCTACCCATCTACCCACCTAACCAACCTACGAACCCCACCGCTCCTCAACAACAGTGGCAAGGGTGCTGGGGGGGGGGGGTTGAGATCTTATTTATTCACGATGTACTTACAAAAAAATCCGCAGACTACCTACTGGATCTCCTCTCTGTTTCAAAGAACAAATTTGACCTCAGGTCTTCGCTCATTTACCAGCTTCACATTCCTTATTGATGCCCCCAGGGTTTGGAATGCTATTGACAATAAACTGCAACTTGAATCACTACCTATGAGATCTTCACTCAAAACTGCTCTGGAGCAGTTGTACACCCCTAGCTGCCACTGCTATTCAGTGGCCTAAAATATGGCTCTAGGGTTTGGTGTTATAATTTATTTATGTAGTTTATTGGTAAAAATTCGGTCACAGTCCCTATGATCACTGTTACATTGCATTTATAGCTTTTATTTTGGTGATTTCGAAAAGTGTTTTTGGTTTGCCATGTTTTTGTTTATTGGAGTACGGAGTTAGACTGATGGCCTAAATCTTAGTTGTCTTGTGGTTGTTGTTGTTTGACTTCCATCCCACTGGGATTTTTGTACACAGCGTTGGTGTACGGTGCTATTTCAGGAATATTTTGATATTTTTTCCTGGATTTTCTGTTTGCACATGCACAAAGTCACTTTAAGATGTTTTCCTGTTCATGTTTTTGTTTTTTGTTTGTTGCGGTTGCACCCGATTCAAGAGCCGAATGGCTCACAGGGCTATACCAAAATAAATGGAACTATGAACTATGAAACATTATTTTCTGGTACCCAGCCCCGGACAGCTCCCACCCTCCCCCCACCCTCCCCCCCACCCACGTGGCCACGCGAATCGGCATCTGCGCAAATCGGCAGCTGCGACTCCGGCGCGGCGGGAGGCTGCCGCTGCGATAGACGAACGCATGGCGCCGCTCCGCATCAGACACGTCGTGTCGTTCACCTCCCAGGTGTGAGCTTCTTCCCCCCCCCACAACCCTCCTTCTTCACTCCCCCGCATTCGCCGATCGATTAATCGATCATCGTCACCGCTTGACGTTTTTTTTTTTGCCAACGAGAGCTGCTGCGTCGGGGGTGGCGTCGCTCGCGTGTTTACTGCGGGCGGCTTTGGCGGGAAATAGAAACCTGGTCGGCCCTGTGCGTGGTGTGGATTGGAGTTGGTGTTCGTACAACTCCCGAGATCGCATCGTTATTGTCTCTTGTGTCGAGTTTCTGCAAGGCAATGAGGGTGACGCGTGTGGTTTTTTGGGGGGGGGGAGAGGCGGGGGGGGCAGAGTGTTAATTGTTACATTGACAACATGCACTGGTAGACGGAATGTGGTTTGCCCCCAGGCACTCTCGATTTCATTGCCAGCAGTAGCTGCTGCTGCTTGAACGCGAATTGCAACAAACATTGAGCAATAGGCCGGTGCCCGCACATCTTCGTAAACGGGGGGGGGAATCAAACACAAGCCACGGTAGTGCGATTGTGACTATGCAACCCAAACTTATCTCCATATATATAAAAAGGCAAAGTTGTGAATATGTGTGTCTGTTCAAAATGTTTAGTGTACTTGCCGACGTGCAACAAACTTGAAATTTGCCATGTGGGTACTTTCCAGACTGTACACCATGCAAACATAAAAAAATAATGTTTCTTTTTTTTGCACGGCAAGTGAGCTGTGACGTCAAATCTGTGACGTGACCCTCGCATGTGGAAGCGTAACGCATTGTAGTGTAGTGGTTAGCGCGCTGTGTATGTGTCTGTGTGTCTGTCTTGTGTGTGTGTGTGTGGAAGCGTAACTCATTGTAGTGTAGTGGTTAGCGCGCTGTGTATGTGTCTGTGTGTCTGTCTGTGTGTGTGTGGAAGCGTAACGCATTGTAGTGTAGTGGTTAGCGCGCTGTGTATGTGTGTGTGGAAGCGTAACTCATTGTAGTGTAGTGGTTAGCGCGCTGTGTATGTGTCTGTGTGTGTCTGTGTGTGTGTGTGGAAGCGTAACGCATTGTAGTGTAGTGGTTAGCGCGCTGTGTTTGTGTCTGTCTGTGTGTGTGTCGATGCGTAACGCATTGTAGCGTAGCGGTTAGAGCGCCGCGCTACGAACCCGGCGACCCGAGTTCGATTCCCGATCACGGCCACCACCTGTGACGATTATTTTTAACGGTACTGGGCCTCCCCTAGGTCGACTCAGCATCAAACGAGTAACTGCTGTGGTGTGTGAACATCGCCACTGGGGAGACAAAATCGGCCGGGCGTGGTGAATCCAAGTCCCGGGCGAAGCCGGGTAGTACAGCTCGTGGACCATATAGTATAATACCTTATCGGTGCCTCCCATATTACAGGCCAATTCAGACCTTATTGGTCACCCCGTGCCCTTTATAAATCCCAACGTTCATCCTACAACGTCCCATCACAAGGAAGAAACGAACAATTGGACGCAAAAAAATGTCCCCGTACTGAAACGGCTGTAACGCCGTGTTGACCTGAAAACTCAATTTCCCTGTACAAGAATACGGGTAAACCCATACGGGTTGACAGATGTGTAATAATTAACCACTTTCCTCTGCGTCCCTTCAACGTAGGAGGAGATACTGTATATCAGAACTACACAAACTCACTGCCGAAGCCTTATCGTCTTGGGCTGACAGACATTGTCATTTCGCTCCTTGACATTTTGCTGCTATACGCAAGAGTGGTACAAATATTCCGTCCATTCGTCAATCCACTGCTGGATGAGACCTTTCCACGCCCTGTCGGCCATATGGTTTGTTTAACCATGCTTCTCCACGCCGGTCAGTGTGGGCTCGTAGTGGGCCCAGCAAGATAGGTTCAGATATCGTCACATGGTGCACATCTGGGTGGTTTCGTCTTAGGCCAGATATTGTACGTTAAAACAGAATTAAGCCTTATGCCATGCAACAAGAGAGCAGTGTTCACCAACACAGTAATTGTTGTACCGTATCCCTATGCTCCCCGCCTTCAACCCACACTGGCTAGCGCGGTGAAGTATGGTCAAGTGACTCCCATGACGCACACGACAATGTATCTAGAAGGAGCTTAACAGTCTACGCCTATTATAATATAAATTGTGGCGCGCAGTCGTGATTTGATTAAAGAATACAGAAGATCGTTTTTCACAATGAATGCAGCAGCCGATAGTGGTTGGAAGAGGCATTTGAACCCATTATATATAATCTTTCACATTGAAAAAAACATACCGCGATGACATGGATGTATCGTTGGGTCAAGAATCGATATTAATAAATCGATGCATATTACACCCCCAGTAAATGGGCCGTCCAATTAGAGTTCAAAGTTTGGTTCATGTGAAACAGAATGATCATGTAAGCTATATTGGAGTAATGTCAATACAGTGCCACAATGACACCCATGACTTTACTTCAGACTGTTTACTCAGTGCACCTTCTCAACATTTCTCGGGACACAGTCTAGATTGTACGTATCAACAAGACCAAGCGATTTTTAGAAAGACATTTTAGCCCCAGGTTACGTTATTCCTACCTCCCCCAGTGTGCGCCTCGATGCGATCGCTTCGTGCGTGCCTTTGCGCTCTTCGCCTTGGGGAATGCAGGACCCCGACCACCCAGCACAGGGGCTGCTGGCGGGCGAGCGTTGGCTCTGCGATCCGTCCGACCGCAGTGGCCTCATGCGTGCAGAGCTGCAGCTGGAGCTGGCCAGTCTCATCGCCTACATCGACATCGGTGCGTGAGCGTGTTGGCCGCGCAGGACAGTGGTCGGGGCGTAGTTTGAAGACGTTGAGTCCTGTCTCCGATACGACTGTCCCCCGCAGATATATTTATCCAAAAATAGACCATAGCTTTGTCAAATTGCAGACTTTCCCCTTGGGCCGAGTTTACTCGATAACGAGCCCTTTGCAACGCCCGCTTCTTTACCTTTCAGCAGATTAAATATGAAGGGATGCCACTTCCAGTTTTAATTCATGGTTAGGAGTTACGTTTAGTAGTGCACATGGAATCATGCTTGATTCCATGTGCAGTTTTGAAGGTATAAGAATATATTTTTGTTATTGATTAATCTATGCATTTGTTACATGTCTAATCAACAGGTTTAATAGTGTGACGTATCGTCTTAAAGCTGTTTGACGCAGGGAGACATTCCTGGTGATGCGCAAGGAAATATAAATGTAGCTTATTGCTTAAGCTTTAATTGCAGTTAATAATAACATTTGGCCATAACATTAGCACAGACTGGTTTTGTCTTTTGAAATACATTATGTGATTGGTCATGGATGCTCGTCACAATTTTGGACTTCATTGTTATGCATTACTCTCCATGGAATATCCTGTGACCAAATCAGCTGGAATGCACCTGATCTCATCAGATCTCAGAAGATAAACACGGTGGAGCCTGGATAATGGCTGAATGGGCCTCCACCATATACAAACAGGTTTTTAAAGGCTGCTGTGGAGCTACATTTTGAGCAGAAAAGGGCAGCAGCAACACCGATTGTTGTACTTCTATGCCTCTTGTACAGTGAGGGTATTTGATCCCCTGCTGATTTTGTTCGTTTGCCTACTGACAAAGAAATGATCAGTCTATAATTTTTATGGTAGGTTTATTTGAACAGTGAGAGACAGAATAACAACAACAAAATCCAGAAAACCGCATGTTAAAAATGTTATAAATTGATTTGCATTTTAATGAGGGAAATAAGTATTTGACCCCCTCTCATTCAGAAAGATTTCTGGCTCCCAAGTGTCTTTTATACAGGTAACGAGCTGAGATTAGGAGTACACTCTTAAAGGGAGTGCTCCTAATCTCAGCTTGTTACCTGTATAAAAGACACCTGTCCACAGAAGCAATCAGTCAATCAGATTCCAAACTCTCCACCATGGCCAAGACCAAAGAGCTCTCCAAGGGTGTCAGGGACAAGATTGTAGACCTACACAATGCTGGAATGGGCTACAAGACCATTGCCAAGCGGCTTGGTGAGAAGGTGACAACAGTTGGTGCGATTATTCTCAAATGGAAGAAACACAAAAGAACTGTCAATCTCCCTCGGCCTGGGGCTCCATGCAAGATCTCACCTCGTGGAGTTGCAATGATCATGAGAACGGTGAGGAATCAGCCCAGAACTACACGGGAGGATCTTGTCAATGATCTCAAGGCAGCTGGGACCATAGTCGCCAAGAAAACAATTGGTAACACACTACGCCATGAAGGACTGAAATCCTGCAGCGCCCGCAAGGTCCCCCTGCTCAAGAAAGCACATATACATGCCCGTCTGAAGTTTGCCAATGAACATCTGAATGATTAAGAGGACAACTGGGTGAAAGTGTTGTGGTCAGATGAGACCAAAATGGAGCTCTTTGGCATCAACTCAACTCGCCATGTTTGGAGGAGGAGGAATGCTGCCTATGACCCCAAGAACACCATCCCCACCGTCAAACATGGAGGTGGAAACATTATGCTTTGGGGGTGTTTTTCTGCTAAGGGGACAGGACAGCTTCACCGCATCAAAGGGACGATGGACGGGGCCATGTATCATCAAATCTTGGGTGAGAACCTCCTTCCCTCAGCCAGGGCATTGAAAATTGGTCGTGGATGGGTATTCCAGCATTACAATGACCCAAAACACACGGCCAAGGCAACAACGGAGTGGCTCAAGAAGAAGCACATTAAGGTCCTGGCGTGGCCTAGCCAGTCTCCAGACCTTAATCCCATAGAACATCTGTGGAGGGAGCTGAAGGTTCGAGTTGCCAAACGTCAGCCTCGAAACCTTAATGACTTGGAGAAGATCTGCAAAGAGGAGTGGGACAAAATCCCTCCTGAGATGTGTGCAAACGTGGTGGCCAACTACAAGAAACGTCTGACCTCTGTGATTGCCAACAAGGGTTTTGCCACCAAGTACTAAGTCATGTTTTGCAGAGGGGTCAAATACTTATTTCCCTCATTAAAATGCAAATACAATTTTTACATTTTTGACATGCGTTTTTCTGGATTTTTTTGTTGTTATTCTGTCTCTCACTGTTCAAATAAACCTACCATTAAAATTATAGACTGATCATTTCTTTGTCAGTGGGCAAACGTACAAAATCAGCAGGGGATCAAATACTTTTTTTCCCTCACTGTACCTATGCTCCTTGCCTTCACCAACCCGCACTGACTAGCGTGGTAAAGAATGATCAAATAACCGTACGGTGTGGCGAGGCTCTCATTTAGCGATGGATGGATGAAAAGGCTGTATATGTACGTGATGGTGAAAATCTGCTGACGTGTCAAAACTTGACTTGTGCCCGCATTCACTTTGTGATGTTGTCGTGTTGTGTAGGGACAGTCGGCGTGGGCCTTCTGCAGGTGGAGGTGGGCCGCTCCTCATGGGCCCAAGACACTGCGTTCCTCACTCTTCTCCCCACAACCGTTCTGCTGTCGGCAGCACAGTCCAAGGCCAAACACAATGAAACGTCGGTGCGCATGTTCAACTCGGGTAGGTGGCCACCCAGACAGCATAGCAGGTGCACGCTTGAGTGCACGTATGTGTTTTAAACATTTGTAAGTGCATCTGCTGGATGAGGGCCTTCCCACTCGGTGCAGGTCGTGGGGGTTCTTTGACCATGCTTCACCATGCTGGTTGACGCAGTGTTGGTGAAGGTTGGGTTGCACAGACACGTGAGCGTGGAAGTATATAACAACAATGGCTTTTGCCGAACCACCCTCTGCTGCCCAACGCATAACTACGCAAACCCCGTGACAACCTCTTTATGCATGGTGATTGCCCATTCAGGCACACTAACTAGGCTCAACCCTATCCTTATTTTCTGAGACGTCATCAGAACAGGTGCTTTTGAGTGACTTGGTCATAAGCGCTTGAGTTTATGGAGCCAGCTGACTTGAAAGGTGCCCATTACATATCAGTGCAGCAAATTGTGGTTGTGAACTCGATCAGTGTGAACTTTTGAGTGTTATCCCCTCATAAGCTTTTGTTTTCTCTGAGTACTCCAGTTTACTCTGACAATCAAAATTCTGCGTGAAATGGAAGTGGGGCACAAGTGCAATGTCGGACCCTTCTGAAGAAAATAATCTCAGGACTCATTGAGTGACTCCTGAGTCTCAAAATAAATGACATTTTTAATATTTTTATGTATTTGGGTTGAAGAAAACTTCACAAGGGAGGTGATGGCGGAGCAGTGGGACCGCGTGCGGGTCACCTGCACTCAACCCTTCCACAAGTCCAATCCCTTTGGAGTCACGTTCATCAGCTTTCGCACATCTGGAGACTCGGACCAGGTCACTGAGCTGGTACAGCCTTCATGTCCTGCAACACCAAGACAGGTGATTGAGGTGTGCAAAGCGTTGCTTGTACTTGCTCTACTATTTTATCACATCACTTGAGACCATAGATCTCATGATGTTGAGGCTGCTCGTTGAAGCTAGGCACATTGCACACAGTTGTAATGTGGCTGAAGTAATATTGCATTGTTGTAAATTATTATTCACCTGTAGCTTGTGGGACGAGACCTTCCTGAGTAAAATGTGTCTTTGCAGTCGGTGAAAACAAAAGACTGTGAGGATAGAGTATCCTCTAAACCATGGCTTGCCCTGCCAGCCATCCGTCGCACTTTCTTCACACCAACAGAGAGGTGAGTGAACATGGTGTAAGTTCTATACAAAGGGGGTGTGTGTTTCCTTTAGATATGCACCAAATAAAACGGTTAATAATGTATGCAGGCGTCCTCTCACGACTTAATAAATTGTCACAAATTGGACTCACACTTTGATTAAAAAGAAAAGTTATGTTTTTGTCATTGCGGTGCTTATAGAATTTATAGTAACGGATTTTATGTGAAAACAATAACAGCATCATACTATATTATACAAAATAAAGTTTTGTTGGCTGGCACGCCAGCGGACAAACACTCAGTGGTGGCATTACCTCGTCTATCTACATGATAAAGTTACCCGCATCGCACAGTGTTGAGTCAGGTTTGTGCGTGCTGACATCACCACCCACCACCCACCCTCCACCCATGCCGTGTATCCCGTGTGCAAGTGCACGGGCGGTACGCGTATGAATACAAAATAATGATCACGATTCAGTGTGTTTATCTTGAGCATATTCACTTTTAATTGATGAACGTGTTCACTATTTCATGCCTAACCTAACGGTAATTGTGATGGAATTATTGTACAGGAATGAAAGAGTAGAAAAGCTGAAAGAGAGGCTGAGTCGACTAGCCCCCAAATCCAAGAGTGGCTGTGTGGACGAGAAAGCCCTTCCCAGGACGGCACGGCTGCTCCTCACGGCAGCTGCCCACTACTCGGCCACCGACGGCAGCCTTCCTCCCATCAAAGCCAACAGCCACGCTGCCCAGAGCAGCAGTTCGCCTATTGGAGAATCCACGAGTAGAGACCTCTCTGTCCGGAGATTGGCCACCACTGCTCGCACGCCCCCTGCTGTTGAATGCGGCGTCCAGCAAGCTACAGGCAAGTGCTACGTGAAACTAACTGTTCGTCCTGCTTTTATAGGCTTCCGTAAAAAACCCTGCAGTTGCTGTGATTTAATGTTGGTTAACCAGGACTGGGCACAAGCACACATAACACATTTATTTTAATATGGTGAAAAATGTGACTTAATTTTCCAATATAATATACACGTTGCTCATTTCTTCATGTACCTCATCACACACACAGGCTTTAATGATTATTTAGCAAAATATTCACTTTGGGGAATAGGTATGCACAAACATGGAATAGAATGTTTGATGTACTGTACAGTCAGATCTAATCCTACACCCCCCGCCCCCACGTCACCAGCCTGAACTCTTGAGGTATGACACTGTGTGAATAAACAAAGAGCTCGACATTGCATATTACTACAGTGTTAGGATTCACTGTACGTAATATCTTCCACAACCCAGCGTTACACGTAATTATGTTTCAATTATTTGCTGCGGTAGTGGGCTGAGGATGTCTGCTGATTAACGGGTTAAACAGTGCTCTGCTGTAACATGTGCTTCCTGTGCTGTGTTATCTTAACAGGTACCAGAGTTGCTGCTGTTCGCAGGGCTGCGGTTCAGACGCCTTCGGTTGTGTCGGGAAAAAAACGTCGAACAGAGGCCCAAGCGGCTGGGGCTGCCTCACCAGTTCACATGGCCACATGCACCCAGGCCCCACACACCACCAGGTGAGGGACTCGTCAGCATGATACGCATCACATGTAACTCTACACATGAAAGCAGGCATTGCAGAATTGTACCAATGCAATGCAATTGTATTAAAAAGGATTGTCACCGGTGTAATGAATAAGTGATGTACGACAGATAGAACAACTAGGTAACCGTTGCATCTTGACCAATTGCAAAAGGGGGGAAAACAATTACCCTACATTTATTACAAAATACATATTATAGTGGTCAGTGCATCTAGAGAACTATGTAATATTATCAACATTTATAATAAACAAGTAATGCTTTGCTAACTGGGTAAGCAACATTACATTGTAACAACTTAATTGTATTTGTGTATTTTATAGGGCTGTGAAGAGCTCCATAAAATGTCCCAGTCCAGCAAGTAGTAAGGTCTGGCAGGGGGGCTTCTCGGTAGGTGCTGCGGTGACGCGCCTTCCTGTGGAGGCTCATAGGAACGTGAGAGCTGGCCCAGATCCAAACCACACGCGAGCTTGCCCCATGTGCAGTGGTGAGTCTACGCCTCTCTTGCTTAAGAAGTACCGAGCTCTTGTGTCATCCGACAGCTGTTTTATGTTTTCGGACATGACCGGTAATTAAGCACCATTTTATTGCATCTGTTGCCATTAATCGTTATGAAACCTCAGCTCTTCAAAATTCACTCTTGAGGAATCTAGATTTGATATGCGCGGTTTTAGTTTGCGTTATCTTAAAACGTCCCAAGATATTGCAAGGGTAAACCGTTGCGTCACATTGCGTGGTGACATTGCCCAGTAATCGTACATTCCTCGCTTTTTGCAGAGGTTTGCTATTTTAATCTGGCAGGTCGCCCTGGTTATTAATGCGGCTGTGTTAACCATGAAAATAAGTGCTGCCTGCTTCCACAGTGGACGTTAAAGATTCCCTGACGTCATTCGAAACTAGTAGTGTGTCGGCGTCATGCTCTGAATTTGCCAAATTTGAAAAATTATATGAAAATTAAACTTAACACTAATGTTCCCTACTAGCAGACTATGTTCATCTATGAAACGTAATAGCCCTGCACTATAACATTGACATGAATACCAAATGTACTAAACAATTATTATTGTATACTGCAGCAGAGTAAGGTTTATACAATTAGATCATTTAATAACTAGCCAGTTCCCGTGCTAAGCTGGACTCCACTTTGAACTGCAGGAAGCGAAATACCTGCTGCCGTTTATACAGTTCATCATACTTTAAAGATAATTGACTGCTTGCATGTTAAGTGAGTGAATTATGCATTGAGGATGATGTCTTTTTCTTTGCAGGTTTGTTCAACATGGAGCAGCTCCTGGTCCACGCAGCCACTTGTGGAGATGAATTACAACAGGTGCAGGGACCTGGACGGGCACACCCCGGGCACCCCCAGCAGGAAACATGGCCCCACCTCATCTACACAACCTCCAGCACGTCCTTCCTCGTATCTGACACAGACGACGCACACGAGCGTCCACTCAGTGACGGAATTTACACCGACCGTGACACAGTGATACTCAGTGACTCAGACGGAGATGATGGAGACGTGCAGGTCCTGTGGGACCTCTCAGATGACAGCGGACTGGTGGTCGACGACAACGATGATGACGACGATGTTCCTCGCCAACGTGAAATGTTCGTGTCCTCAATCACCTGTCCCATCTGCAGGAAGGAGTTTCCACCCAGAATAATAGAGCAGCACGCCAGCCAGTGTGGCGAAGACCCTGACAGGTCCAATTCCCGTTGACATGTCCCTTGCTTCATTCTGGTGTAATAAAACAACCTGTTCCTTGCAGGTATGTACAAGCACTGCCTGTTTCGTGTTCCAGCAATGGTTTACAGCCTCTGAGCTGAGAATTACATCTACAGTGTGACTTCCAAAGGGATTTGTGAAATATTGGCAACTTCATTCACAAATATCTGAGTTACAGTATTGTGATGACATTTCTTACTTGCAGTATGTATCATATACTCTCAGTTATTGGCCATTTAAAACACTGTAGTTATGCTCCAGTCTTGCTTATTGTGTTTTTTTTTGAGTGGGCTAACTAGCATTTCAAATCTGCAGTTTACCCCTGTGAGAAGGGACCTGCAAAAATTTGCCCAACTCGGTGCGATACATCGTCACGATTCGATTTTCAAATGCATTGTTATTCTTTTAATGTTATGGTGCAACATAACACCTCTTCTGGCTGTAGGGGTCACTTTAACCAATAGCAACATATGAAAAAAAAATTAAGTACAGTAAAACCTTGGATTGCGAGTAACTTGGTCTGTGAGTGTTTTGCAAGACGAGCAAATGTTTTAAATAAATATTAATTTGATAAACGAGCGAGGTCTTGCAATACGAGTAGTACGCATACGCTTTGTCTGCCGAGCGTCACGTGATCATAACCGATGTACGAGCGCTTTGATATACGAGTGCTTTGGATTACAAACACGTTTCCGAAACGAATTCTGCTCGCAATCCAAGGTTTTACTGTACTTGATTTTCACACACGATTCAATGCCTGCATCTTGAATATACATCTCCCATTTTCACGTAAGGATAAATTAACACCTCTGCTATAAATAAAAGGCTCAATCTTCACCTGCTTTTTATGTGTTGTATATTGGAACCTTACAATCCTGCAGCCGTCACAGGCATTAGTGTCTATCTCACTGACACCATATTATCTGTATCCTGTTGGCATCTAACCTTGTGTCAAGTTATTGTGTTTAACCTTGTGAGAATTTAAGAGACCAGGGTAGGCTGATTTGCAAGAGTGACCTGGGTCGTTAAAATGGTAAAAGCTAAATACACAACAAACCACAACAAAATCAACGTCACGTGAGAAATTGAAAATATTTCAAACATTACCTAGAAATTGAACACAAATTACAAAATTAAGCTACGGAAACGTTAACATTGAAATAGTAATGTGCTTTTTCCACTAGACCGTATTTTTTTATACAGACTCATACGCAATTAAGTGTTTCTCAAAACGGACATTTAAATTGGGACTCGGAAGCTGGATTCTATTAAAAAAAAACTTGTATTAAAATATTGTACATTGACCAACTCGGTGTAATTGTCTTTATTTTCGGTTCGATATTTACGAGGAACTGATGTGATCAAAAACTGATGAGAACATGAAATGCGCAATAAGGTCAAATATATTGGAGCCATCTAATAACATGGTAAAGCATAGATCACTTTCATATAAACTGATACAACCTTTAATGTCACCTCAAACTTGTGGATATGTTTTACGTACAACCAACGTGTTCCCTGTTGCTATAGCAGCATATCTAACAATGTTAATGCACTTAACCGCACACGATTGGTGTTACAATTTGGGCTGTAACAATTCACCCTCGCGATTAGATAATGGCACGATTCTAGGTCATGCGGGGTATACGCGAACCAATTACAGCATGCTGTACACGAATACAAAATAGTCGCGTAAGCGTAACAGTCGATTTTAATGAATGGTGCATCATTGCCTGCCAATTTAAGAATGTCCAAAGGGGGTGGGAGGGGGGTACTCACACTTTATCCTACCCCTTTTAAATACATCCTGCCACCCTATACGACACACCGCGGTATCCGTGAATTATTGGCACGTCGTCTCTCGGAAAATCTGTTTTTTTTTTGCGTGTCAGTCCAAGGTTTATACAAAGATTAAGCGAGCCGTTCTGAACGCACAAGGCTGTTACTCAAACGTAAATAAGAGGCTGCACATCGCACCGGATACCAGTTAAGACGTTGGAAGCGGTGTCTTTATCAACGTGAAGTCTGCCGTGTATAAAGAACGTTACTTTATTGTAGTATCGTGGCTGAGATTTCGCGTCCGACAGAACAAGTTAATTATCCCAGCCTGATTCTGGGGGGGGGGGGGGGGACGTTGATTAGCACGCTGAGCTATGAAGCTGCCTGTCTTGAGTTTGATTCCCGGCTAGGGCTAACATCATTGACGAGTGATGTCTGAAGCTGTCCTGTGCGCCCCCCCCCCTCTGCCTCCACGAACCCGCATTGACCAGCGTGGTCAATTATTGTCAAACAACTTCCACGACCATATCACGGTTTTCCCAACCCCTTTGTTTCAGAGGACTACATTAAATTAGGAATCTAATTGAATGGCATTGTTAATTCCAATGTCCACAATA
Source organism: Petromyzon marinus (assembly GCF_048934315.1). Classification (NCBI taxonomy): domain Eukaryota; kingdom Metazoa; phylum Chordata; class Hyperoartia; order Petromyzontiformes; family Petromyzontidae; genus Petromyzon; species Petromyzon marinus. Next base: position 12,744,098 of record NC_133671.1, read on the forward strand.
TGTGCAGAGTGTATCACGCTCGTCATTGCAATGCACTTATTGTATCCTCACCAAACATTTAATTCGGACGTCGCATTGCATGTATGCGTACAAGGCTAAGGAGCAGCCCCGACTAGAGGACGCGCAAGGGGGGATATTGGTCTCCTCTTCCACGTTGTCCAGACGTCTTGGAAGAAGTAGGCGTACACAGCGTGTACACAGTTAGCCAGATCGCACTTGGCATTGCAATGTACTTACTGTCGATAAACGCGCATCATCTGCGCGTAATATTGCGCGCAGGAGATTGAACGAACGGACGCGGGTCCCGTATGCAGGAGATAATGTCTGGAACGTGACCACTTAGTCCAATATTACTCCACAAGCAACACTTCAGGGGGGGGGGGGGGGGCTGTAAACCCACGAGGCGACCGGTCAGCATTCCATGCAGCGTGCCTGCCACCCGCCGAAGCCCCCCAAGCGTGCGTCCCCTCCCAGCCCCCTCTGGGGGGGCTGCTGCTCCCCTTGGGGGGGCGCGCGAAACTGCTGCAAGTCGCCGGACGCTCGGCACCGCCGGTGCGGCTGCTCGTAGTTCTGCTGCTGCTGCTGCTGGTGGTGGTGGCGAGGGGCCGTGTCTCGCGGAGCGATGGGCGGCTCGTGGTGACGCACGGGGGGGGTCCGGACCGCGTGCACCGGCACTGGGGCTTGAACCGGGATGAGCGCAGCAGCGGACGGCGGTTGCGGAAAGCTCGCACGAGCTGCTGATGCTGAACATGATGGACGTGCTGATACAGCTGCTGATGCTGCTGCTGCTGAACATGATGGACGTGCTGATACAGCTGCTGATGCTGAACATGATGGACGTGCTGATACAGCTGATGCTGCTGCTGCTGAACATGATGGACGTGCTGATACAGCTGCTGCTGCTGCTGCTGAACATGATGGACGTGCTGATACAGCTGCTGATGCTGAACATGATGGACGTGCTGATACAGCTGATGCTGCTGCTGCTGAACATGATGGACGTGCTGATACAGCTGCTGATGCTGAACATGATGGACGTGCTGATACAGCTGCTGCTGATGCTGCTGCTGAACATGATGGACGTGCTGATACAGCTGCTGCTGATGCTGCTGAACATGATGGACGTGCTGATACAGCTGCTGCTGATGATGATGATGCAGGTACTGATGTGGCTGCAGGTGCCGGGGCAGCCTCCTGCGCCAGACTGCGCAGCAGCGTCGAGAGCGAGGCGATGCGGTGGATGGCGCGGCGCAGCGTGGCGATCTTGGAGAGGCGCTTGCTCGCCAGGTCGTGGTGCAGGGAGACGCGCAGCGCGTTGAACGCGTGGTTGTAGTCCGACACGCGCTTGCGCTCCCGCACGTTGGCCGCCTTCCTGCGCGCCTTGGAGCGGCTGCGCCTGCCGACTGAGGTGCCGGGAGCACGACTGCAGGCAGTGGTGGAGGAGGAGGAGGATGATGATGAGGTGGATAAGGAGGAGCTGGTGGTGGGACTGGTGTTGGACGAAGAGGAGGAGGAGGCATGTGTGTGATTGCAGGCGATGTCCTCTGTAGCTGGTGCCACCGGTTGTTGCTGCTGCTGCTGCTGATCAGGCGAGCTGGCTCCTGTATGCCCATCCTTGAGCTGCTGCCGGAGGTTCCAGTTTGGACGCCCGCACGCCATGGTGCGCATGTGTCTAGCCGCCTCTGCGCGACACTCTCTCTCTCGCGAGGTTTGCGAGTGCACGGGCGAGCGAGTGTCTGGGTTCTTCAGCCCCTCGCTGAGACTGTCACCTGACGCGTCCCATCCGCCCACCGACTTTACCTGCCCCCTGCCCCCCCGCCGCGGCTCCCCACCCCTCTGCTCCCGACCCCTCTGCTCCCCACCCCTCTGCTCCCCACCCCTCTGCTCCCCAGCCCTCTGCTCCCCACCCCTCTGCTCCCCACCCCTCTGCTCCCCAGCCCTCTGCTCCCCACCCCTCTGCTCCCCACCCCTCTGCTCCCCACCCCTCTGCTCCCCACCCCTCTGCTCCCCAGCCCTCTGCTCCCCACCCCTCTGCTCCCCACCCCTCTGCTCCCCACCCCTCTGATCCCCACCCCTCTGCTCCCCACCCCTCTGCTCCCCACCCCTCTGCTCCCCACCCCTCTGCTCCCCACCCCTCTGCTCCCCACCCCTCTGCTCCCCCCCCCCCCCCCCTCTGCTCCCCATGCACCACCTCCCTCGCTCCTTGCGCCGCTTTCACGAGCACCGTTGCGTCTCCGATTAGCTCCGCACCTCCGATTAGCACGGTTCGCTACGTACGGTGCGAAAGAAGTTAAACATGCGTAGCAAGTCTAGATGAAAAACTTGGACCATTGTGAATTAAGAAAAAAAACTAAAACGAATCTATATAAAAAAAAAATACCAGGTAATGCCCACTGAGCTACACAGCCCTTTTTTCAAAAGTGACTTGGCCACAAATGATAGCTCAGAGAAGTTGCTTATCACGTGGAGATGTACAGCAGCCAAAAACTCTAAACGCATGATGTTGATTCTAAATGTGGAGGGAAAACCCGGAGGACCTGGAGAAAAATACACGCGGCCACGGGGAGAGAGACACGCAAACTTCAAATATACAGCAGGCGTCAGGGTCGTGTACATTAGGCGAGGTAGATAACATCTCGCCACCGTGACGCCCCACTTTAAAATCACTGCATCATAATTGTCAGTTATACATGCATGCATCATACAGCTGAACCCATGCGAGTACAATTCAACATTGCGCATATGCAAGTGCATCTCAAGACGTTGTAATTGATTAGGGTTCACGACGAGACCTGGGGAGGTCCCGGGTAAACCCTGAACAATTCACGGAAAATTCCCGAAAAGGAGTTATACATATATATTTGTTTTAAGCGTTGGTACACATTAAGACCATTCATTGAGAAGGCATGCAGACGAAAGAGGTCCGGACTTGAACAGGATCATTTAAGTCGGCAGGTACGGATTGTCACGGGGAGGAAATCCAGACTATGAGGGTAGCATAGAAGAAGGAGCGACCTTGTGTTTGCTGCAGCCCAGACGTTGCTACTCCATCTGTCGGTCCTCAAGTCATTCCCTTTAATTACAGGTGCAGGTGCGGCCACATTTAATTTACTTTCCGTTACCTGTACCCCCCAGCCACCACAAGACTCTGCAGACCATTATGGAGTGTCTGACTATTTATCTGCTATAATGAGTCTCATTTAAGCTTTAATCCCCACCCCCGCTCCCCGGAAAAATACTCCAATTATGCTACCAACGTCATGTCATGAGTCTAAAAGGATCTATTCAGAACTCGCAGTTGCATTACCTTGGTCAGAGAACGCCCCACCTTAAGATCGGTCTATTTAGCCACACCAAGTACAAAAAATGTTTGTTACGTGCAAATCAACACGAAATGTTCAAATTTCACAACGGGAAGGGTGGGGGGGGGAAAGGGAAAATGTTTGAACGCCAATGCTTTTTTTCTGTGCGGTCATTCGTAAATCGGGCGAATGTGTTGAGTTTTATTTTGTTAGTTGTGCTTGTACACCACTGCCAACGCATTATCACCAAATAATTTATTTTAAATTTGGTGTCTTGCGCAGTTTATTTGCTCGAACATCGACGCGCGCATTGGTCTGCCTCTGTTTCAAAACTCTTCTGTGTGGGCCATCCCGGTGGGCACTCCGACCTAACGTGTGATTTAAGACATACATCTTTTGGACTTAATATTACATAAAAACGTTAAGAAAATATTCACACGTTTGTTTGTTTGTTTGGTACAAGCACAAAACAAAAGCGGAGAATTTAAGTAACTTATGCTGGATAATTAATTCGGAGAGAATGGATTGAAAGACAATCGATAGGAAGGATGATGCATCGAGGGTGCATCTCTCAGCAGTGGATGTCGCCTTCTCATTGGGTGATTCCAACCCGGCTCACAGCCAGCCACCATTCGTCCACGTTTGCCCCCCGCGTGCATTTGCTCTGCGGTTTAAATGCCACTTCATAACAAGACCACTCTCTTCGAGGCTGCAAGCTAATATTTTACCATTTTCACAGCACTGGATTTCAATAATTTAATTATGGAAAAATTTTAAGAGCGCCCCTAGTGGTGAGAGAGCTGCTCCCTAGTGGTCACAAAAAACTGAACACGGGTTAATAATTCCTAAATATATAATCGGCGACGTTTCAGGCAATAGCCCTTCTTTCAAGTGGTAACAGAGCTTTGGCTAGTGGTGACGGAGAGCGCCCTGGCGGTTTGACGTTGGACTCGGTGGTCAAATAAATTATTAGAATCGTGCAAAAAATATTTTTCGTAGTCTCTATCTCTCTTTTAATTTTATCTTTGAGATTAATGCTCCCTAAAATGAGTTTTAGTACGCCTTAAAAAATAAAATCTTCCATAGCAAAAAGACATAACACATCACATGTATGTAATGTACATCATTCGTTTTGTCAATCTACTGCTGGATGAGGGCCCCCCCCCCCCACCACGCAGTGCGAGTTATTCCGACCATATTTCACCACCCTGATCAGTGCGAGTTGGTGACGGCGGGAAGCATAGACGACAAAGCATAGAAGTACGTGGCAACAATGAATGTTTGCTGCACAGCCCTTTGCTACTGCTCTACGACGAAGCCCTGCGGCTGTCTGCTAACTTGTTTGTGTTTGGTGGAAACTTTCCCGAGCGCTTCCCAGGCTCAAAAAAACTGCTTAGCTTTTGAGATGTGACGAGGGATTGAACACATTCTGGGTGATTTAGTCATAGGCTACATGTTACTACCGTGAGTACGGTATGTTTAAGTAAAGTACATGTATAGTAATGTACAATCCTTTGTCAACCCGCCGCTGGATGAAGGCCTCTTTACGACGTCATACCTGTCAAAACACACGGTTTACCCCGTATTCTTGTACAGGGTATTTTAGTTTTCAGGTCCATACGACGTGCAGCCGTTTCAATACGGGCGAACAATTTTTTTTATCTATTTGTTTGTGTTTCTCCCTTGTGATGGGACTTTGTAGGATGAACGTTCAGATGTATAAAGGTACGGGGTGACCAATAAGGTCTGAATTGGTCTGTAATAAGGTAGGGTACTGATAAGGGATTGACAGGTAAGCGCCATGTCAGTAGTGATTGACCATACTTCACCACGCTGGTCAGTGAAGGTTGACGAATTGAGGGAGGCGGTGGGGGCCGACCGGAGACCGATTCAGATATCGCTCGCCACTGATACGCGGTCGGGAATCGAACTGAGGATTCCAGGTTCCTGCAGATGATTTGGAATAAGAAAAAATAGGCTCCTCGTGTGATGCTGCCGTTGGCAGTGGTGCATTTGCATGAACATCACGCGGGACACACACGTAACCACATGTTGTTGGCACGTACACACACACACGCCACAATCTTGCTATCTTAATTTGAATCGGCGCTGCGTACGTCAACGTTGTTCAAAATAATCTCTGTGTAGGATATAAATAAGACAGTAGATACATTTTGACTTAAAACTTTCGTGACTGCAGAAATTCATATTCTTTGGTTTTTTCAGTAAAGTCACGTAGATCGAAAAATACAAATAAAGTGAATACAAAATAACCAGTGCTACAGTCTACATTATAGACTGCCAGTACACTCACTCCGATTAAGAATCAGGCTACAGTCTACGTTGGTTTTTAATTTTTTATTCACTTTTTTATATCTACTTGACTTTACCGAAATAACCAAAAAAATAAGAAAGTAGATGAGCACACGATACGTCTCCTTCATGATCTCTCTCCATTCACGTAAAAAAATAAAAGCGTTTTTTTTTGTTTTACACGACCCCTTGGCCACGAGGGGCTTGTGGGAGTGCATTTCAGCAGCGGTGATTCAGTACTGTGCAGGCAAACTCTGGATCGTTTGTCGACGTGCAGTGCTTCATCAGCACGTTGTCCATGTGTATCAACACATATCAGCACATGGCCAGACGAGTGTACAATATTAGATGGGAGGAGCTCTGTGAACAGAAAAAAAATGTCACGTGGGTGGGTGGCGATAAATGCTTTTTGTAAAAGTGGCAAACACTTGCACGCATGTAAACATATCAAACGGCATTCAAGTGCCGTTTGATATGTTTACATCAGAATCTTTATTTATCCCGGAGAAGTCCGACGAGCTATGAAGCTATTTTTCACAGGCGTTAAATAAGCGGCAGATCAGACATGGATGCTTAACCATTTCCACGTGACAAATAACAGTGAAAAAAAAGGTTTTGTTCCTGGGTAGTAAGTGTTATTTCCTAATTGTTTATGCCTCAAAAGTACAGAAAATGGCTATTATTCCCCACAAACTTTGCTTTCGTGACCGGGACATTGATATTTTGAAATTTACTTATTTTCCAGAACATTCCAGATAGATTCAGTGCCGAGTAAACTTGGAGTAACTTATAGAACATTCTAGAACTTTCCAGTAATATAATTAGCAGTATAAATACAGGGGCCTTAAGCCCACCAGTTCAGTTTAGATCCAGCTGCCTAAGTGGATACATATCTGCATCTTTCTGAGACGGCATCAAGAGGCTGCAAGCATCCGGCAGACGCATTTTGCTGTGTCTGCGGCCAATTTATCAAGACAAGAGCGAAAAATTACTCTGTGGAAGCATCTGCTAAGATGTGTGAGGCCTATAAGGCATATTTCGGCATGACTGTCGGGGATCAAGACAAACCCTGGGCATCTCATTTCACCTGCGAACAATGCAAAAAAAAACCTCTGGAAGGTAAGATAAAAAATGTTGCGAGAATCTCTTACACATTAGTTATGGGAGAAATAAATGTATTTGTGTAGGATGGTACAGAGGGGAAAAGAGAGCCATGAAGTTCGCTATCCCAAGAATTTGGCTGGAACCCACTGACCGCTCAAGCAACTGCCACTTCTGCATGGTGGACCATTCCAAACGTCGGATTGTCAAGAATGCACCTGATGACGATTGCTTGTGTTGCGATCGAGACGTCATGATCTGGAATTTGTTTCTATCTCCGTGACTTTACTGAATGAACCAAAGGGTATGGATTCCTGCAGTCACGAAAGCTTCAAATCAAGATTGTTTACGTAGTTTACAGACATGGGTACTTACCCAATTACACGTGACAAATAATCGTTACGGGCTTCGTTCACAGGTTAAAAATTGTTTCCGTACTTTAGAGATTTGTTTTTTTTTACTCGTCATATTTTTCGATGTAACGCAATAGAACCATAAATATGTTGACATTCATGTACTGTATTTCAGGAAATAATCATCCTGAATCTTGTACCCTTGCCAAGGTCTCGAAATGTTCGCAAACTGTTATTAACGTGCGACGCCACTCCCTCAAGATGAATGTTTACAAAAAATGTAAACATTTCACAAACGTCTCTGACACAGGCGTAACACTACGTGGATGGATAGCGCTTGGCAATCAACTGGTGGATGAGGATCTCTCCACGTTAAGCACTGCGGATTGATCAATACGGGGGCCATATATGCGGAAACATGCTACAATCCAACAAATCCTTTTTTTTCTGCTCTCTGCTGTACCACAACGGAGCTCGACTGAAACTTACACCACTCACCCAGTGGTGACTGATGATTTTAATCTTCAATTGAATCGGCGCTCTCGACGTCACGCGTAGGGCGTATTTAGCAATCATCAGACACGCGCAGCGTGCGGTGGCGTCGCTGACTAAATCAAAACCTTCAGGCCCCAAGCAGATCCCAGCTGCCCGGGATTGGTGAAATAAATAATGGGGGCGCAGCAAAGCCAAACTCTCACAAACAAAACACGCTCGAAAAATTAAAACAAATAATGTATCACGACGTTTCGATCGCAACACAAGCGGTCGTCCTCGGGCAGAAAAAAAAATAATGCAGCAGTGGAACTGCAGTCACGAAAGCTTCAAATCAAGATTAAAACACGCTAATTAACATGGACATAGAATTGAATATATCTGCTCTTATTACATCTCCATGTTGTGGACTCACAAAAAGATCTATGAACTCAAATTCAGAACGATTAAGAAACTGGAACGCGCTGGCAATGTCTTCATCATCGGCACTTTCTCACAAAGAGACCCCGAGAGTCACATTGAGACTCACAAGCTCACATAGGGAACATTCTCAGTACATCTCTTGTGTGTATACTTTCTAGCATATTACTGGGATTTTATGCGTTGAAAAAGCTCCCCACCCCGTCCACTAAATAATATACGGTTCGGGTCCCCAATAGGCTCGCACAATCCATCGCCGCATGTAACGAATGAACGTTGCATGTTGACGATAATGATGATGATCGTCGATAAGGCACCAATAGTCCCACCGAGGAAATAATTATTCTAAGACAACTCTCGCTCTCTGTCGGGTTCCCCACGACTCTCTAACTGTGGCCCCTGCAATCCGGAGGGCCGCGTGGCTTTTGCCGATTCTCGTCTCTTCAAAATTGCGCCAAGGTTATGGTGGGGGCGAGCGAGGGGAGGCGAATGCCCCATTTACAATCCCGCCCGCAGCGGCATTGTCGCGACTGACGGATGCCTGCACCCCCCACCCCCCCCCGTCATTCCTGCTGTCGCCGGGCGCGTTGTTTACGACGGGTGGCACTCTTCCCACAATCACCGGCCGAATCCCTTTCTTTAATCATCATCGCAAAGCGGCGCGTCTTCTCGCGGGCTGTAATTGTAGTTTCGCCCGAGGCTGTGGCTGTCTGGAGGGTCCGGCCCTTATTTATGAATTCGCCCCATGTGTCGGGGCGCGGTTGTGCAAGGCAGAGACCAGCGCGTTGCTTGTTGAGTGGCAAGGGGCTTGCTCTTGGATGTGGCACGTAGGAGCTCACCTGTACGCGCAGGTACAGCTCTCCGGTGTGTTTGCGTTGTTGTTCGGCATGATGTCCGACGTTTGGTTACCACGTGCTGGGAGCTTCGTGCCTAACAACAAGCGGTACAACCCTTAAACACGTAGGAGATCTCTACAGCTGTATGCAGTTGCGAGTTCAGCTCTCACGTAATCATATTGAAATACAACTGTCATGGGTGCAATGGTGCATCAATTGTGATCGACTAAATTAATGTCGACGACTAAGTTAACAATAGTACTGATGACATAGAAATGAGGATGCAATACTACTCTGTGTGCCACTGCGACTATGTACACCAGCACTGCAGACCATAGATTTTCGCACTGCCCCAAATATAAACTCGAAGTTTGTGGGTGATTGGGTGAGTGAATGAGTAAGTGGTGGCCGAATGGGTATATGGGTGAGTGAGTCAGTGTTTGAGGGGACACGTGTACGTGTCTGAAAAACAACCAATTCTCAGACAAAGCGATTGCATGGCTAAATCAATTAGAACTGAATCTCTAATAGTTGCTCTTCAATGGCCATACGAAATCATCCGTAATGATCATTCTAATTCACTGCCCCTTATCAACCTACTGCTGGACGAAAGTCGCCCCGCACTGTCTTAGTCATGACGGTGTTTCGACCACACATTCCACACTGGTGAGTGTGGGTTGGTGAAGAGGGTGACGGAAGTGGGGGAACAGGACAGGTGCAGATATCACTCGCTGCTGGCGTGAGCCGTGGTCAGGAATCAAAATCAGGTAGCCGAGTTTACAGCTTAGTGTGCTCTGCTCACTGCTGCGCCACCACTCCACCATGAGAGCGATTCACTTAGAGCTCAGAATGCACGTATAGAATCACGCATGTCAGAATCAATTTTTTTACTGGTATAGTATATGGATATTGCATGCAATGGGTTCGTGTGTCCACTTGCAGCCACTTGTGGCCGCTACATTAAAAAAAGTAATTTATTGCTTGCTACTCCGAAGTGTGATGTCTCATCAATACCCCGCATGAACATTTACATTATAACATGACTTGACAAATGAAATACTGCCAGTTAATTAAAATAAAAAGTCAAAGTGGGGCTTTGACTTTTTTTATTTTAATGTCGATATCTGCTAGAGTACTTGGTCCATCAGTGGGAATTCCACATTCCCACGACAGGAGCCTGTCTGTATACCAGAAAATCACCGTTGACTTTACATAAAAGTGTTACTTATTTTATCAACCCTGGAGGGGTGATGGGTTGAGTAGACCCCTGAACGGGATTTGAATTCGCAGCCTTCACGATTGCGAGTCAAGCGCTCTACCCCCAGTGTCACCGAACTTGACCTTTAAGTCCACAGAGACATAGACTGAACCACAACATACCCGTTCATTCTTTTTAAACACTTACAAAACAGCGAATTGCACATTTACCCTAGGCCTTTACATAGTATCTGTGTCACAATGCTAAGTGCCTCCACATGAGTAGCGGCTCGTAGACAACAAAGTCCGCCCTGGCTTTTCCAGTCTGAGCTGACACGTCCAGGTGAACTTATTGAGTGAATGGAATGTGCTGGCAGTGGTGTCACCATTATCGTAATCTCACACAGAGACCCATGGACTCACATAGAGATCCGTAGACTCACATCGGGACCCATGGACTCACAAAAAGAACCCATGAACTCACATTCGGAACGATTAAGAAACTGGGACGCGCTGGCAATGTCTTCATCATCGGCACTTTCTCACAAAGAGACCCCGAGAGTCACATTGAGACTCACAAGCTCACATAGAGAACAAAAGGTTCACATACACGCCCATAGACTGACACGGAGACCAAAGGAGCAAGTGGAATGCACTGGCAATGGCTTCATCATCATCATCGCTTTCTCCAGCAGAGGCGCGTACACAGCCCACGTCAGCAGCCTCCCAGGAGAATTGGTCTGGTGGGAGCCCAGCGCTGGTTCATTGTAATCACCGCACATTGCCACATGCTTCAATTATCAATGAGTCCACATGCCCGCGTTATCACCTGAAACTGATCAACTCGAAGTTGACTTTGCAGTCTCCTCACCTTGCATGGAGTAATGGACCGCCACTGCTACACATCGCGTTTAAAAGCACACCTGCGGTATTTCACGGCTCACCTTGTTATTATGTTGTTTCTGTACGAGTGGGAAATTACATATAATTTTTGTAAACGAAATACCGTACTGTAGCCTGTTACGTTAACATAAAAAAACACCAATCAGCAATCTAAAACCTTAGGCTTTAACTGAAGAGCCTTCGGTGTATAATTATGTTTGTTTTGACAGGTGTGAAACTTGGATCTGGTTCGCTAGCTCATCAGTGACATGTCATATCGCAGGGGACTCCTTTTAGTTATACTGATTAACGTGTGATTTGGCACCAATAAATAACAGTTACGTTTGCGGTACAGAATGTAGATTGTTGATCGAAAATACTGAATCATAAATGGACCAAACATCTTCAGGGAAATCATCTTGAAAAGGTCATGGGACTCATAATTTTCTTGAGCAGATTAAGGAACTCGACAAGCGTATGTACCTACGTATGTTGAACTCCTTTCATTGCCCATGGCTAGGAATTTCAAACTCAATTCCTCATGGCCCACCAACGTGCGTCTCTCCACCTTAGCCGTCTTGTGCCTTCTTATACTAATGAGGTTGCTACACGCTGAACACGACTGATGATTAATATACTTGTGCCACGTGCCAGGGAGGGACGGCTGATTCAAAATAAGAGTACGCTACATCACGTGGGATAAATACGTATACATAGGGGGGGGGGGAGGGATGATCCAATTTCTTAGCTATTTCAATGCTAAATTCTATGCTAATTCCTTTAACAAGGGGTGCCTCTGCGGATGTGTATGCTTTAACTTTTAACATAGCTATTTCTGTGACCAGTCACAAGCTAATCATTCAGCTATTTCAATGCTAAATAATATGCTAATTTCTTTGTCAAGGCGCTTTGTTCCTCTCACACAGCTTAAAGGCCGTGATCTGAACGTGGCTCTTTCACTCCAGCGCTGTCCTACCAGACAGTCTCGTCCCTTCACCTGATGAAGGCCGCTTGTGTTGTGGCCGAAACGTCGTGAGAATATTATTGTGTTATTTTATTTTATCAATTTATTATTTTATTCTCATTCTACGTGACTTTACCGAAAGAACCAAAGAAGAGGGATGATCCAGTTGACACTCTCGATGACACATGGCGAGTGCTTGACAAACATCAGGCAATGCACGGTACAAATGGCGTTACGTGCACCTGTACTTAAACGGAGACGGGTACTTTAATCGACACGGAAAGGTGGTAGGGTGCGATAATTGGAGTTACGTTGTTTTGTTGTATATATTTTCAGTCACAGTGCATTATTGTGAGCACAGAGACCTCCACCTTCAAAAAGGGCAACTTTCATCAGCCTGAGATGATGACTCCCACGGCCTGCCCCACTGCTGCACCTTATTACTAAATATTTACTGTAGTTGGTGCATTGGTTAATGTGTAATGGCCTCGAGGGGGCCACCGTGGTGTAGAGACAGTGCCGAGTGAGGGGTGGTACTGAAAGGGCGGAGCCCGGGTATCGCTGAGAAGGGGGTCGCGTGAGGACGTGACAGCGAGGTGAACCCGGGAGGGCAAGTGACCGGACGAGGTGGGGCAGGGGGGGGGCCCACAGTCGGGGGTGAGAGGATCATGTGATGGGGATAGAGTCCCCACGAGGGTTCTGGAAGGAGGGCGTGGCCGGCTCCGTCCTTGGCCACGCCCCCCTTCCAGAACCCTCGTGTCCGGCTCCGCCCTTGGCCACGCCAGGGGAGTTATAAGCGGGGTCCCGAGAGGGATCGCGGCGTTCAACTCTGCGAATGAAGTCGCCATCCTCGATCCTCGGTCCTCGGTCTCCGGTCTTCACGCGTGGACCAGGCAGTCAGTTAGCTTCCCTGGTCCGACTATAGAATTATCTCTCCGAGTGTGAGTTAAGTTAGCTGTGGTGGTCACCACCCTATGCTGTTATCCTGTCAGAGTTACCCGTTGTGTTAAATAAACGTGTTGCCTGCAAGTACAGGTGTGCGCCTATGTTAACGCACACTACAAATGTATTCCACTAGGAGCCCAGTAAACCTGAATTTGATTCCTGGCCATGGCTAATGTCAGTGGCACGTGATATTTGAACCAGTTTTTGACCTGACATCCACGCTTCACTCACCCCACATTCATCAGCGGTGGCGAAGTATGGTCAAACAACCAACGACGCGTCATGGGGAAGCCTTCATCCAGCAGTGGATTGCAAATCGATTTGAACGCTTCTTCAACCTATAGGTACCGTAATAGAAACTAAATTATTCCAGGTTTCAACCAATCATGTGCAACCTCTTTGTTTTTACCTGAGGTGATATTGCACTGCAGACAGATGTGTGTACTGGTTGAGGGCACTGGTGGACATGATAGCAATACACAAGTTGAAACCTTAGCTTTTACAGGTTCTCTCTACATCGGTCTCATAGCAACCACTTCTACCCTCCAATACCCCCCTTCCCACCACCATTGAATTGCACCCCCTAATCCTCAAATCAGAGCTTCATTCTTCTCAGCAGCATTGAGGTGATCAAAATTGTATGGAGTGGGCAGCATCAACGCTGGATTGTCTGATTGCGCATTCGTTGTGCATGTGGATTCAGTCTGGATTTACATGTGCGTGTGCAGGTTTATGTATAGCTATCGGGTGTTGCTGGAGGTGCAACTGCACGACTTCATTCGTCAACCGGAGTCCATGGACCGGAGGGGCCCAGGCGCCAGAATACGAAGAGGAAGGTCAACTTGGACAGGGAAGAGGCCCCCCCATGACATTTATTGCACCAGGGCTGAGGCTGACCGGTGAGGCGATCGATGGATTCTCGTGATTTGGGAGCGGAATTTGATTCAACAATAAATTATTTTTCGCCTACATGTGTCGTATCATTTGTATTGTTTCCAGTTTTAAACTAAACAATTTTGGTTTTAGCAGGAGAGGCCGACTGAGCTTTATAGCTCTTTTTCAGAAGCGACCTGGCCACAAATGATAGCTCAAAGAAGTGGCTTGTCATGTGTACATTTACAGCAGCCAAATACTGTTAACACGCATTGGGAAATGTGGAGGGGAAAACCGGAGGACCGGGAGAAAAATCCACATCACAACAGGGAGAACATGCAAACTCCAAATATACAGGTGTCAGGGTGGGGATCGAACCCATGACCTCATGCATACCAGGCGAGATAGTTAGCATCTCATCACCATGTCTCGTTTGTACAGTATTCACTCTATTATCCCAAAAAATATATATAATTGACATAAAATTTTCACAAATGAAATGAATTGTCATGTGCACAATTCGATGCATGTGTAGTGTACTAATTCACAGACACTAGTAGGAAGTACTCTATCTCTTATATTCCGGCCTTCACAGCCTTAGGGGATAACTACATACCGGGTTGGGACAGCCAACATGCTGCCAAACCCACAGCTTGAAGAGGGCGCAGATCACGACGATGAAGGCACGAAGAGTTCCATTCCAGATCGCAGCAGCCCCGACTGTGAGTCGGAGCTCGCCTTTTGTCCTGCCCAGCCTGGCCAGGCTCCGCCCTCGGCCCCTCACCCCTCTGGATCCCCCAGAGGGCCCCGTGCCTTTCCCACAGGTCCACGTGGTAGAACGCACTGTTACCCCTAACTCCATTGTCCACCAATCTCCCAGCGGCAAGCGCTACAGTGACTCATTCAATGTCGCTACACATACATCACAAGCATAATGATTCGTCACATGCCTAATATAATGAATACTTAAAAAGAAAACGAAATATATTAAGTGGCTCCAGTTCTAAAATGTGAACTGTGGGCCAAACACAGTTTCATATCAACCAACTAATATACAATACAGTATATATAGTAAATGTTTCCTTGGTTTTCACTGATAGATGCATCACAACTATCCACATAATGTTCTGAGAATCAACAAAGGCTCAAATGAGAACTGTTTAGAGATGATAAGGTTGCAGTCACGGAGGCATGCCCTCTAGGTAAAAATGCAAAACAAGTACTCAAATAATAGCTAGGCGAGAAAAACACACCGTTAAGAAACTATCAAATTAATGTGGAGTGACAACATCAGGGCCATTGCAAATATGAGCAACGAAATTATTTTGAAATTGGCGAGACAAAAATCGTAGGTGCCCATGTTGAATACTGGCCAATACAGTAAATTTAGGCTATATACCGTGATTTGGTAAACTCTTTTACTGCATACAGATTTTCAAAGCTACTGATACAACTTTATATGTACTGCTTATACTGTGCTTGAATACTGTGGAGTCGCCAATCCTGCAGTACAGATTATTTTAACTGGCCTTAGGTCTCACCACTGCCGATTGCTGAGAGCCGATGTACGTTAGAGCTCCTCGTGTCAAATTAGAGGCATGTTCACAGGTTTGATTAGATAGAAAAAAAATGAAAATAAATCCTCTGCATTTGCCGATGTCTTTTTCTCAGGATAAAAGTGATACAATTAAAGTCGCTATCAGAACGCTTCTCGTGCACATGCAAATTAGCAATCATTGCATACACATCTCATAAATATATGGTGTCAGATTAACATTAATTATCGTAGATTGTGCTGTAAACAATGCGAGTCAATGGTTGCATTTTGTGATGCTCTTATAATTAGTGATTTGTGCCCATTTTAGTTTGTGTGTAAAAGGCACCTGCATAATTATTTGTTTTAATTACGCTGTGTCTGTAGAAATATGTATATTCTTTGTTTGCAGATTGCATATGCCAGGAGTGGTGAATTGTGAGTGAAATGTATTCAGTCATGAACAATAGCAATGCCGTTTATTTACGCAGGAAAGCCTCACTGAGTTTCAAGATTCTTTCAGAAGGCTCCTCCATTTGGTTGTTTGGATATTTCCATTCATGACTGTTACATTATATGAAACTGAAGTACCTGGAGAAAACCCATCATGCATATAGATTTAAGGATTCAATGATGTATTGTACTACCATCTCCTGACCATTTCCCAGCTCAAGTCTACATGGTCTGCATTTCCCTGGCACTCTCCCATACAAGTCGTAACCAAGCTCAGCCCTGCGCGTGTTCCGAGATCGGGCGCTTTCAGGGTGACTTTGTGATTTGAGCCAGTTTAAACATTTACGTTTTTGGGCCCTACCTATATGATAAAAAAACCCCAGATGGCATGATGCCTAAGAGTAGTGCCATGAGTCTTGTTGAATGCTAGCAGAGAAGGGAGGGTGTCCAGTATGTGTTGTTATAGCTGCTGCTATCCACAGGAACTTGGTGGTCACTCAACCACGCATTAACTTGGCAGAATGTTGAAATGTTCCTTCTCATAAGGTCTGACGTAGAGCTTTTTTTAAATGCATGGCTAATGCCTCCACAGATGCATTGAATGTATCTCTAACTTATGTGCGGTATACCGCCTATGAATTCACATTATGGATAAACGTTTCGTAAGTAATGGGCTTGGGTGAGCTTCAAGAACCGGAGGTAACTGAGCGCAACCAATCTAAGCTATATGGCCGTGACTTGTGCGTAAATATAGCATGGAATAAATAACACCGGTCGTTAGCCAAGTGCTTAATAAAAATTAGACTTCAAAACATTTAGGTGATTTTTCCCTGACGCAAGTTAGCAGCAACACAATCGGTCTTACCACATCGCACAGGAAGCAAAGCGGGCTGACACACACACACACAAGCGTGCACACAAACGAACGGACGCATTGAGTATGTAATTTCTATGTAATGTTTTCTCACACATTCAAAATGTACAATTTGCTCCAAATAAACACAGTAATTACCGTGAAATGCTACGTGCAAACGCAGTACAAGGCCTGTCTGGGGCCCCCAAGGAATGCGGGTCACGCGTGGTGGTTTACGACTGTGGGCTCTCGCCGTGTCCTCCCCAAGGAGGAGACACCTCGTGGTGCAGACACCGCGCCCGGCACGGCTGAGGAATGCGAAAATTGGGCAGGTGAGACCAAGGAACGTTGTGATCATCACAATAATAATGTTTCAATTATCATTTATAGACTTTTTTTTGTCAACCCACTGCTGGATGAAGGGCCTCCCTACAGCCCACGTGGGTCACTGGGGGTTGATTGGTCGTGCTGCACCGCGCTGGTCAGTATGACTTGTATCAAGTGAAGAGCTCTGAGCAACCCGAGATTATATACAGGTTAAGGGGGGGGGGGAGGAGCCAGGAAGGGACGTGGGTGGGGGGGGCTAAAGTTAAGCCGCCTTTTGTTATGCTGCAGAGGGTTCTGGGGAAGCGGTGGTGCACTGCACGAGAGTGAGTACAACCACTGGAAGAAACGGAAATGGCTGTACAATTATAAGGCAGCTAAAGTTTGACTTGGTTGATGACATCTTTCCAATGGTTGCTCAATTTAAAACCATCCTCTCGGTTGAAGTTGTGTCTATGTTTGTATATCTGGATGGCTTCATGGACAAATCTTTGGTAATAACCGGGAGGTTTGCATAGTGCTTTGGCATTGGAGAAAACAATCTCATGAGAACCCGCTGTGTTGAAACAGTGATCAGCCACGGCCGAAGAATTCGTTCTATCGTGTTTCAAATCTGATTTGTGCTCGCGAATTCGGTCAGAAATATGTCGTTTCGTCTCCCCGATATAGCAGTCACCACAGGTACAACTCAATTTGTAAACACCGGGGTACTGTAAGTCAGAAATGACATCCTTTACGGATGGGATCAGATCACGGATTTTGTGTACTGTATTGAACCGGACCTGGATCTTGTGTTTGTTTATAATTTTGGAATTCTTTTTGGTAACGCCTTCCTGGCTCCTCCTCCCCCCCCACCTTAACCTGTATATAATCTCGGGTGTATCAGAGCTCTTCACTTGATACAGCTATTTTTGCTGTGACTGTTCCACCTGAAGACGGAAGCTTGTGTTGCCTCCGAAACGTCGTGATTTAATTTAGTTGTTTTCATTTACTTTATTTTACCTACGTGACTTTACCGAAAAAACCAAAGAGTATGAATCCTTGCAGTCACGAAAGCTTCAAATCTAGAAACAGTATGACTTGGTGAAGTGGTGGGAGTGCGGCTTAGGTGGAGGCCAGGACCAGTTCAGATATCAATTTGCAGCTTGGGTTGCCACTTATGAGGTACACAAAATAAAAACTGGGATATACCATGGAAAAGAAGAACATCTCACGATGCGTGTGAATGCACTGTCAAGTGGTGTGTTATTACGCAACTGACACAATAACAAGGACTTTTAATGTCCCCGGAAGATTGATATCTTTTCCAGGACAGACGCCGCAAAACGAAGAGAATCCTGGGAAAAGCAGGACAGGCAGCAACCCTTCTCGCAACTCAAGTTAGCCTTGGTTGGGAATTGAACTCAGGGAGTGTGCGATCGATTGCGCCACCAACTCCCCCACACAAGTACTGCTGGGTAAGTGAGGAGGTTATAGAGCCTACTTGTCTCCTGACAGACTCTGTAACATGACTAATGAACATAGCACTGTATTGAAGGTGTGATGAATGTAATAAGTGGATGAGTTGCACATTTCCTGGAGGATCCAAATAATTTCAGGAAATGGTTTCTCAACTCCTTTTTAAAGCGATGACTCATGTCTAGAGAGGACGTGCCCGATGGCTGCGTTATCTATGTAGTGTGTAAGTACGGGACTGTTAACCCTAAAATAAGCCAGATGAGACACGTGGTGTCATTTCCTTTTCCCAGGTTTTTAGCCTTTCCTTGCAATAATGGATGGCTCCGCGCCAGGATTTGGAAACCGCAGAGCTTTCGGGCCCCACTTAGTTCATCATCATCATCTATCAGGCGATTATTTTAATTCGCATTCGGTGTATAATGCTGCATCAATCTATTAATTAACACGAATTCTGGAGCTCACAGTATACGTGTCGAAGCGTGTGTGAGATCGATGTGTTTTGATTGGTTGTATGAGATATAAATAAGCAAACTCTTTGGTTCTTTCGGTAAAGTCACGTAGGTATAAAAAATATAAATAAAATAAATTAAATCACGACGTTTCTATCGCAACACAAGCAATCATCATCAGGTGGGAAAACCACAGCAAGAAAATGTATTTTATTTTACCGAAAGAACCAAGGAGTATGGATCCCTGCAGTCACGAAAACTTCAAATCTAGAATAAATAAGCAAGTTTCTAAAATCCCACCGCCGCCTCTGTCCATCTGGCAGTATGTTTGGGCACACCACAGTTAATCGTTCGGCATGTCGTGTAAAGTGTGGGTACTCCCACCTCTTCCAAAAAGTCTGTTCAGTGTGGAAGAGTAGGCCAAAACAACCCGAGAGAGGTTTGCTAGAGCTCCCTCTAGCAGTGCTGCTTGAGCTCAGGGCTGCACATTTTCTTCTTCTTCTAGATGTTGTGTAAAACGGGTTCACGAGATAAACCACCATTCACCTCAATGTTAATACATTCTTCAGTCAAATTACGACCCAGAATTCGCAACGATGAGGGTTGTGGCGGGTGAATCCTTTCACGAATCTTCCTCTGTCAGCCAGTGTGCTTAATTGGCATGTAAATAATTCACAACCATCGTTGATCGGTTACAGTGTAACACAATAATATCAGCAGCGCCTGTTTCAATGAGGCTGCCAGTCTGGCAATAGATGTGTCTCGCCACGGTGGCTAGGAGATGTTAACTACCTCGCCTGGTATGCAGGAGTGCGTGGGTTCGACCCAGACCCTGTCGCCTGCTGCATATTTGGAGTTTGCGTGTCTCTCTCTCATCATCATCACGGTGGCTAGGAGATGTTAACTACCTCGCCTGGTATGCAGGAGTGCGTGGGTTCGACCCAGACCCTGTCGCCTGCTGTATATTTGGAGTTTGCGTGTCTCTCTCTCATCATCATCACGGTAGCTAGGAGATGTTAACTACCTCGCCTGGTATGCAGGAGTGCGTGGGTTCGACCCAGACCCTGTCGCCTGCTGTATATTTGGAGTTTGCGTGTCTCTCTCCCCGTGGTCGCGTGGATTTTTCTCTGGGTCCTCCGGGTTTTCCCCTCTACATTTACAAACACGTGTTTTGATTATTGACTGCTATAAATTTCCACATGATAAGCCACTTCGTTGAGCTATCATTTGTGGCCAGGTCGCTTCTGAAAAAGATCTGTATAGCTCATTGGACCTTACATGGTAAAAAAAAAAAGTTTAAAAAAGCATTCGGCAAGGAATCCAAATACAGGAAAGGTGTGGGCTTCGCATTTCGAGTGAAAGGTTAACAGGGAGAGTAAGGTGGGGAGATGTTGAAAGTGTGGTCTCGTAAATTACCAAACGCTTGACGGTAGAGGGTGCTTTTTGCCCGTGTAGCGGAGGTGTCGTGGTTAACGCGCTGTCCTACAAACCTGGCCGCCAGAGTTAGATTCCAGGCGACAACCAAAATCATTCGTGAATATGTTGTGCCGTAGAACCACGCGGAGTCAAGGAATGATGTAAGGGCTGTCGCCGTTTATTAAACACTGTTGAACTCAACACTCTAACTCACACCAGAGGTACAGTGAGGGAAAAAAAGCATTTGATCCACTGCTGATTTTGTACGTTTGCCCACTGACAAATAAATTATCAGTCTATAATTTTAATGGTAGGTTTATTTGAACAGTGAGAGACAGAATAACAACAACAAATATCCAGAAAACCCCATGTCAAAAATGTTATAAATTGATTTGCATTTTAATGAGGGAAATAAGTATTTGACCCATCTGCAAAACATGACTTAGTACTTGGTGACAAAACCCTTGTTGGCAATCACAGAGGTCAGACGTTTATTGTAGTTGGCCACCAGGTTTGCACACATCTCAGGAGGGATTTTGTCCCACTCCTCTTTGCAGATCTTCTCCAAGTCATTAAGGTTTCGAGGCTGACGTTTGGCAACTCGAACCTTCAGCTCCCTCCACAGATTTTCTATGGGATTAAGGTCTGGAGACTGGCTAGGCCACTCCAGGACCTTAATGTGTTTCTTCTTGAGCCACTCCTTTGTTGCCTTGTCCGTGTGTTTTGGGTCATTGTCATGCTGGAATACCCATCCACGACCCATTTTCAATGTCCTGGCTGAGAGGAGGTTCTCACGCAAGATTTGACGGTACATGGCCCCGTCCATCGTCCCTTTGATGCGGTGAATTTGTCCTGTCCCCTTAGCAGAAAAACATCCCCAAGCATAATGTTTCCACCTCCATGTTTGACTAAATGTTTTCTTGGTGATTACGGTCCCAGCTGCCTTGAGATCATTGACAAGATCCTCCCGTGTAGTTCTGGGCTGATTCCTCACCGTTCTCATGATCACTGCAACTCCATGAGGTGAGATCTTGCATGGAGCCCCAGGCCGAGGGAGATTGACAGTTATTTTGTATTTCTTCCATTTGTGAATAATCGCACCAACTGTTGTCACCTTCTCACCAAGCTGCTTGGCAATGGTCTTGTAGCCCATTCCAGCCTTGTGTAGGTCTACAATTTTGTCCCTGACATCCTTGGAGAGCTCTTTGGTCTTGGCCATGGTGGAGAGTTTGGAATCTGATTGATTGATTGCTTCTGTGGAGAGGTGTCTTTTATACAGGTAACAAAGCTGAGATTAGGAGCACTCCCTTTATAAGTGTGCACCTAATCTCAGCTCGTTATCTGTATAAAAGACACCTGGGAGCCAGAAATCTTTCTGATTGAGAGAGGGTCAAATGATTATTTCCCTCATTAAAATGCAAATCAATTTATAACATTTTTGACATGCGTTTTTCTGGATTTTGTTGTTGTTATTCTGTCTCTCACTGTTCAAATAAACATACCATTAAATTATAGACTGATCATTTATTTGTCAGTGGGCAAACGTACAAAATCAGCAGGGGATCAAATACTTTTTTCCCTCACTGTAGGTGTTCTCGATCTGGGTCCTTTTACCCCGGACTCTGAACAGTACCTGGTCCTGCCTTCGGCTATCCGTTAGTGCTCTCTTACTCGTCTGCCCAGAACGGGGGCTCATCCAACACCGCCCGGCGACGAGGAGGGAGAGACACGGGGGGGGGGGGGCTCAAGAACCCCTTTGGCAGCTCCTCCCCCTAGCTCGGACCCGCCTTTGTTCCCGAAGGTACCCCTTACACCAAGGCCGTAGCCATGGAGTCAACATTGGGGGGGACCAAATCTTCCAGGGGGTATGGGGTCCCCCACCCCCCAGAAAAAAATCTAAATTTGAAAACGAATTTCCTGCCTAAAATATAAAAAAAATTAATTAACACATAGGATGGATTTTTTTTTACAATAATGTCTAATAGTGTATATTGTATTACATTGCTCTGTTTTTTTCTTTTTTACCTTTTCTTGTTTCATTGTATCTAATGGCAGAGATTAGGGATTAATAAAGTACAACCATAACCACAATCATATAAAGAGACATCTATTTTATAGCAATATATTGGGGCGGGGGGGCATTTTGAGCATATTTGAATATGGGGGGGGCATGCGTCCCCCCCCAATATATATTATAATTACGGCCTTGCCTTACACTTCCCGTGGCATGATGTGATCCTTAACTGTCAACTCGCTCGCACCTCTCTCTGTTCGCCCCCTCATGGTTGCTCACAATACTCCTCTACAGAACCCGTTATGAGCATTCCTTTCGGTCGACTCAGCCTTAAATAGGTAAGTTAACATCAGGACTGGGGGATACAAACAGGGCCGGATTAAGGCACGGGGGGCTTTAGGGGCTAGAGCCCAGGGGCCTCTGCCAGCCGGAGGGCCTCCAGAGATTAAGTGAAAAGTTATTTTTAATTTGTGAATGCTGAATTTTATTTGTTGTTAGCCTTGTAAAAAATACATTTTCATTTTTATTTAACTTTGTTTACCTTTTGAAAATATTACTGGGGGGGGCCTCACAGTACCTGTAGCCCAGGGGCCTACAGAATCTTAATCCGGCCATGGATACAAAGGTGGCCGGGAAATGTGGATTGCCACAGCACCCTGTCACGTGCCGTGGTGGCCTTAGGAGGTGTTTGCTAACGCTACTTTCCCCAACAGGCTGGTAAAGGCTACATAGGGGATATTTAATTTTGTAAGCAAGAGTATATGTGCCTAAATACAGATTCTGCATATGTGGATCACACTTTGCATACTCTCATATTCCAGTGGTTAATGCATCGGTCGTCATACACAGTTCTGATGGTTCAGTGGTTAGAATTAAGCCGCTTATAATGAATACTTTATTGGCTTTTGCAGCCCTTTGTCAATCCACTGATGGATGAAGTTCTCACCATGTCATGTTGGTAATGGGGCTAGTTTTGATTGACCATAAATAAAACTTCACCACGCTGATCAGTGCGAGTTGGTGAAGGAGTGGGCCCAGAACCAGTCCTGATATATCACTCGCCACTGATGTTAGCCGTGGGTGTTACTTAAATTGTCAACGCTATATTTTACTCTCTGCGGCTAACTCACACTTTAAAGCGTCGTCTGCTCGAGGCGTTGACATCTCTGCGATTGTAAAAGTGTAACTCTTTTACTGGAGCATGCACAGTTTACAGTCCTTTGTCAATCCACTGCTGTATGAGAGACTCTCCAACTCCATGTGGGGGGTTATTTGACCAAACTTCACAAAGCTGCTCAAAAACAGGATGGCACTTGTAGGCGTATGACACAAATCACCCAAAATGTGCACCCAATTCTCGTCAGATTTCGGAAGGCAGTGGGTTTGAACTTGTACGTCCAGTAGTGCTTGGATGCGGCGAACACCATGAATAACAGGTGTTGAATGTTGCGAGGATACATCTTGGGCAGCAGAGGGCAGTGCGTTCAAAATCCATTGTTTCTCGAGACGCTTCCTCTGTCAAATAATGTACCTAATGGACTCAATAAAATGAAGGTATTCTGTCTTTTGTATCAATAATGGTATGTTTAGGTGTTTGTTTAACAATGCAGCGAATATCGGTTTGAGAATTTACGCCACACCCCCGGTAAAAACCCCCCAGTCATTTCATGAATGTCCACGAATCTGAGTCGTAATTGTAATTTTAATCAAGAGACAATCTTTTTTTTACACTGCAGTGATTGTTAGCGCCTCTCGTGGCTGCGTCGGTCACGTGACACAACAAATGGAGGGGGAAAACTTGCTTCAGCTATTACATTTATGTTATCGCATTGTTTCACCACTATTTATATGTATCAATGCAGCTCATAGTTTTCATCATTGAGCTGTTATTTTTTTTTATCTTTGGACTTCAGTGCAAAGTTGAATCGCATTTTTGGGAGAGCATAGCTTGGAACATTATGTTCCGAACATAGATTACTTAATGTGGTTAAACATAGTCGAATTAAGGCTGCGTTTTTTTATTTATCTGTTATATGGCATCTTTGATTAAACACCTAATGTTGGTACTAAAAGGTGTTATTTGAACGTGGGTGTTTTCAGAAGTTAATTTCTATTAAAAAAATTATTGACCCACAATATAATCAGGATCAAAAGTGTGCTTGTATCCGTATTTTTTGATGTGTCACATATTATTGCAACTATTGACAAGTGTCTGAAATACAAACATTTTAATTTCCACACTTTACTTGCAATCCATAAGCTGCAGAATCTTAGCCCACGGTGGAAGTGCATATTTTTTTTCATCTTATAATTGCCATTTTGTTACTTTCTTCAAAGATTGCATTGGCGGTCTATAAACGTAAACGGGGAGATTACGAACCATCTCAGGTTTGCTGCCACCGGCGTGAGCAAACCAAGGAAAATTATTGAAGAACTCCACTTACAAGGGCAAAATAAAACGTTGTCTAGAATAAGCTTGATCAATAAGAGAAAACATTTGTTATATGGACACAACTGGGAAAACTGAGCACAATATGTATATTTACGGCAGTTATTGCAGGTGGATAAGCATCAAAATTATATATTTAAGAAATCCAAAGAGTAGGATGGAATACTCTTAGAAAACTGAATTTGGCGATAAAAAAGCAGCATACCAATGTCCACGAGACAGAAAGTTTTCAATCAGCTTATATTATTCACCATGACAAATAGATCATGAACATGGACAGGATACATTGATAAACACGGAAATATATGCAAAGAAGTATGGACAGATGCATGCTTGGAATCACACGGGAGACTAAAAGAGGAACGCATGGATTAGGAGAACGCATGGATTAGGAGAGATACATCATATTGACTGTCAAGGAAAGTAAGAGGACTTGGGCAGGACATATCACGAAAAGAGATGATGGCTGTTGGACGAGACTGGTGACAGAGCGGCAGCCAATAGAGAACACGTGACAGAAAGATCAAGCACCACAGATGCGGAGTGATAAGATCAATTCATTTACGGGTAGAGGGTTGGATCGTTACATTGCAGAATCGTGTGAGATGGCGACGTTGTGAGAAGGCCTTTATCCAGCAGTTTATTGACAATGGCCAATGACGATGATCATCGTGGTGATGATGAAACTGCACAATACTGTAATATGTTGCAACAGTTTAAAAGTCTGTTTTACAAGGACAAAACAAAACCCATGACGTGATTTGCAAATACAATGTGATACGTATTTATTTACGTCTAAATATGATATCATCGTAAGATGCTGTACGACAACTTTGAAAACACTGACATTGGGAATGGAGTGAAAATGTAAGGCAACAGAGCTGACGGGGAACAAAGATCTCAGTGGTGAATGTGAAAATGAAAGCATGTTTAATGAAAAAAATGGTCATAGGCAGAGGGAAATAGGAAAGTCGTAAGCAGTGCAGGTGGCTAGTAGGAGTGAATTCTACACCATCTAGATGTTTGTTGTGCCATGGCCCTAATTTGTCAAATTATAAAAAGCCTGCACTTTACTAAATTCGTCAAAAGGACGGGATAGCTCTGAAAACAAGTGAAGCAACATCTCAAAGGATACCGGTGTATATCATGAGGCCTCCTTTGCCAGTACCAAAATATAATAATAGGTGTTTTCCCTTTTTTTTATCTGGCAAACAAAACGTTGTTCTTCTTGGGTTCTTTCAGTAAAATCACGTAGAATGAGAATAAAACAACAAAATAAAATAAGACAATAAAATTCTCACGACGTTTCGGCCACAACACAAGCGGCCTTCCTCAGGTGAAGAAACAGAGTCTATCCAGGAGACAGAGCCCGAGTGGACCCCGTCACTCCAGGACTGAGTCTTATTAAGGCTGTGTGGGCGGAGTTGGATTAGCATGTTACCAGCCCCCACCCGGGGTGGAGGAGGGAGGGGAGGGTGCTGGTGGAAACAAACACTAATTAATACTAACGGTCAACAAGTGCCGCGGCCAAGGTGCGCCGCCGTGCACCGAGCTGCACCATGACATGCCATGAGGACCACTTTGCAATACAATACCATACCTTCCAATCCAAACTGCATGTTATATCATACACACATTCACCTTTGAATTATACAATGCGTTACTTTATACTACCCTATACTTTAGACTATAAAAATATTAGACATTATAACATTATACTATGTCTTATTCTATTAATCCAACTATATACCACACTAATGTATATTCACGATGCAATTACGATACTATATCTTGTCTCATGAGTAAAGTTAAACATTACAATGTTATACTATTAATTGTTATGCTCCATGTTACAAACCATAACATTAACCATGGTGTGAGAGGTATTAAGAGGCAATGCCAGCGAGAAAGGGCTGCGGTCTGAAGGTCACCGTGAAATACAATTAATTAAGAACCTAAATGGTTTAAAACATCTTTCCAATGGTTACTAAGCCAGAATCCATCTTCTCGGTTGAAATTGTCTCTGTGCTTGTATATGTGGATGGCCTCATGAACGAATCTTTCATGGTAGCCGGTTGGCTTGCAAAGAACCTCCGTCTTGGAGAAGTCAATGTCATGTGAGCCCACTGAATTATAACAGTGATCTGCCACGGCAGAGGAGTTCGTCCTACCGTGTTTCAAGTCTGCTTTATGTTCGCGGATGCGGTCTGAGATATGTCGTTTGGTTTCTCCAATGTAGCTGCTACCACAGAGGCACTTTAGTTTGTAAACACCCGAGTACTGTTCATACACCCAGCCATCAGATTTACGATGGAGGTCGAAAAAGAAGGCAAGCTACCCTTTTGGATGTCTTAATTGAAAGGAGACCTGATGGTTCAATGAGTCACTCGGTCTACAGGAAAGCGACCCATACGGATGCTTACTTGAAACCGGATTCCCACCACCATCCATCCCAGAAGAACTCCCTCATCAAGACTCTATACCACAGAGCCCAATGCATTTCCGACCAGGATCACATTGCCAGTGAACTCAAACACGTACACCAAGCTCTCAAGGCTAATGGTAACTCCGACTACACAATCCACAAAGCCATCACTCCAGTCATGAAGAAGGATCCCCTTGAGGAGCCATTCAAAACCATCACCTTACCCTACATTGCGGTGATCACAAAAAACATCTCCAAAAATCCTGAACAAACACAAGATCCAGGTCCGATTCAACACAGTACATAAAATCTGTGATCTGGTTCCATCTGTAAAAGATGCTGTTCCAGACATACAGTACCCGGGCGTTTGCAAACTAAAATGCCTCTGTGGTAGCAACTACATTGTGGAAACCAACGACATATCTTGGACCGCATCCGCGAACATAAAGTAGACTTGAAACATGGTAGGACGAATTCTTCTGCCGTGGCAGATCACTGTTATAATTCAGTGGGTTCACATGACATTGACTTCTCCAAGACGGAGGTTCTTTGCAAGCCAACTGGCTACCATGAGAGATTTGTTCATGAGGCCATCCACATATACAAGCACAGAAACAATTTCAACCGAGAAGATGGATTCTGGCTTAGTAACCATTGGAAAGATGTTTAAACCATTTCGGTTCTTAATTAATTGTATTTCACGGTGACCTTCAGACCGCAGCCCGTTTTTCGTTGGCATTGCCTCTTAATACCTCTCACACCATGGTTAATGGTATGGTTTGTAACATGGAGCATAACAATTAATAGTAACAGGTCCCTGCAGGGTGGGCTGGTAGGAACATAGGAATTTTGCACAATTTTATGACATTGTTACTTCCAAATGTTGGGTGCAATAAGACATATCAAGTCTCTGCGCTGTCTATTGCTGATTTTACACCCAACAGCACGAGATTTCACTTCGTTAAAGTATTGAAAGGGGACGGACGGACAGACACATTAATCTATTGCAGGCTGGTACACTCAGTTTACAACTTCGTTCCTACCAGTATAACATTGTAATGTTTAACTTTACTCATAAGGCAAGATATAGCATCGTAATTGCATAGTGAATATGCATTAGTGTGGTATATAGTTTGCTTCATAGAATAAGACATAGTATAATGTTATAATGTCTAATATTTTTATAGTCTAAGGTATAGGGTAGTATAAAGTAACGCATTGTATAATTCAAAGGTGAATTTGTCTATGTTATAACATGCAGTTTGGATTGGAAGGTATGGTATTGTATTGCTTAGTGGTCCTCATGGCATGTCATGGTGCAGCTCGGTGCACGACGGTGCACCTTGGCTGGGGCACTTGTTTTGTATTAATTAGTGTTTGTTTCCACCAGCACCCTCCCCTCCCTCCTCCGCCCCGGGTGGGGGCTGGTAACATGCTAATCCAACTCCGCCCACACAGCCTTAATAAGACTCAGTCCTGGAGTGACGGGGTCCACTCGGGCTCTGTCTCCTGGATAGACTCTGTTTCTTCACCTGAGGAAGGCCGCTTGTGCTGTGGCCGAAACGTCGTGAGAATTTTATTGTCTTATTTTATTTTATTATTTTATTCTCATTCTACGTGACTTTACCGAAAGAACCAAAGAAGATGAATCCTTGCAGTCGCGAAAGCTTTAAATCGAAACAAAACGTTGTTGTTCCAACAACAAAAAGGAGGAAAAAAAACTATTATTATATTTTGGTACTGGCAAAGGAGGCCTCATGATGTAAATGCTTATCCCCGAGCCCTCATTACTCTGATAGTGCGTTGTCTTTGAGTTGTGCGGCCTTTTGGCGTCATCTGGTCGAACACCGAATGAGACCAGGCTCTCAGGAAAGCTGTCTCTGGTGTGGACCAATCAATTTCAAGGACAATGCAGAAATTATCAGAGTGTGTTGTTTGTTTGCATCCGACCGCATGTATTGTGGTTAATGTAAACATGATTCCTTGTAAAAAGGTTTCAGTTTTGTTGCCAGAAAAAAGGGGGAAAAACCTATTATGATACCGGTGTACGTTTTCAGCATCAGTAAATTAAACGGTGAGTAAAGCAGTAAACGTAATTTCTTTACGATGTTGACACTCACCGGTCTGCTCTTTTGAACGCAATGTTATTATCCAGTGTTGATGCCTCCTTTAGGGAACTGAGGCATCCTCTGCTGAATAAAGGCAGTGTGTCATTAGCAGATTGGCAAGCATACCACCGCTGGGCTACCAAGACAACAGAAAGAGGCCCAGCATGCTCATCGGCGAAACCGCGCATTAGCCTCCAAATGCGGGATTTGTTGCCTGATGTCAACACCTTGAGTGCGACGTCATCCCTAAGCCAAGGTGGATATAAAGTCCAGGTTTGTGAATGGCGGCAGAGGGATTTGACCTAAGCTGCAACAGCAACACACAAAGCCACTTGTCTGCACTGTGACATTAAAGCTCCTGGACATTCGGTGGACCACAACATTTAATCATAATTAATTTAATGTTCCTGCTGGCCAAAAAAGAAAAAAACTGCGCTACAAAGGCTTCCTTAAAGGAAAAAAAAACACCTCGAGAGAGAGAGCCAATATCAATGTGGAAACACGGGAGGAAATGTCAGCCAACCGTAAGCAGTGGAGAAGTGCTGTAGCCGACCGTGTCGAGTGGGTTGAATAAAAAACAGCTGTGAGGTTGGGTTGGGGAAACCCCTATCAGCATCAACACCAGAAACGCCGAAACACAAATCTCATCGAGCAGACGAGCAAAGTCTTGCCCACAGTGCGGCCGATGCTTCCGCTCAAGGGCTGGGCTCCCATCCCACCAGCGTGCAGGATAACGCTACCACGAGCTGTTCACCGCAGCCGTAAGAGTTCGCGATGGGCAGCCGAAGAGAATTCATGTATTACACTGCAAATTCATTCATAGATGGCGTGGATCAAATATAAGGTAGAGGGAGTAAGGGTACAGCCCTGTGATTACATCCTCTCGTCACTGATGGCGGAATGGCCTTCACTAGAGGGACCTCTATAAAGGGCATTTTGAAACAAGCGGATCGTTTCAGAATCAAAATACCGTATCTATTTATACTGTAGGAATCCGATTAGCTATAAAGCTCAGTTTCACAGATGTCTAGTCGGGGCGGGTAGGAATGTTACAACAACAAACAGTATAAAACATGATATTAGTGCAAAGTACAAGAAAGGAAAACAAATCACCCAAACACACAAAACTAAACCATCACCATCTTATTCATATTCTTAGCTCTTTCGGTAAAGTCACGTTGAAGGGAAACAATAAAATAATAAAATATATATAAAACAATAAAAAATTATCATGAGGTATGAGCTTATTTTACATACGCGACCTGGCCACAAATGGTAGCTCAACAAAGTGGCCCATCATTTGGACATTTATAGCACCAAAACAATCTAAACAATATCAATGCATTTCCCATCTGCCACACCGAGAGATTGACCCAGCGATCCTCTTATTTTGTAAGTTAGGTATGCTTACCATTACACCACAACAGCGTCCGCATGAATAATATGAACGTTTTGTCAACTTGTACAAACCCCCTGAGTTTCAGGTCCTTCTGATCCAGGTGTTTCCTGCAGTACGCATCACGTATGTGGAACCCCTCCCTTGTGCTTTTTTTCAGGAGGATATCGTCTGCGTCTCTTTAGATTTCACTTGAAAACATTTTATTCTAAGATGTGTTAGAATTGTTACAACAACTAACTGCAACAACAAGCCACGACTTGCTTTTAGTTATTTTAAACAACTGTAGGTGGAATGTAAATATACATAATTGTTCTCCTTGTTTAAATGTGTTTAATGTTATGTTGAGTAGTATTGTGGGGGTGCTTTGAGTTGCAGATTTGTGCCAGAACGGCGCTACGTATGTAAGCAAAAATAAAATTTGCTTGGCTTGGTTGATGGTGTTGGACTGAAGCTATAACTGAAATATAGTTTCCCTCACTATTTTGTTCAATAACTAATTTTGTTTTTAATTTGTCCTGAATTTAACGTGCAGTTTAAAGTTAGTCTCAGGAGGAAAATAGGGTGAACTGAGTTTTGAAAACATGTGCAAGATGGCCTGAAAGCCCATTGCTTATTCGATAATATTTTTACGCTCTTATGTTCTTATAATAGTATGATGCATTTTCAAAGGTGGGAACAAATTGCATGGTGGGAACAGAAAACAATCCCCTCTAAGCTGTTTTGTTTACAAGGATTAGCTACATTCTTTCATGTAAAGTCTAAGTCCTGGTATGTAATCTCTTGTGCAGCTAAATGTTTGCACGGTATTTTACAAATGGGCCTGTGTGAGCATACTTTTCCTGCAACTGTGAGGCAGGCACTTCATCTGCAGAATAATTCTGTGATGAGATTAAAGGTGCGCATCGCCCGCACGAGCGAATGCTTTATCCTGATGGTGCTGTTATGCAATAATGCTACAGCTTATTCTTGTGATCAGTTACTTACATGCTGATTTATTTTCTGCAATTAAATATATCTGGATTCAAAAGATGATTTGCGGTTCGGTTCAACACACTTAGACATTCAGTATTTGTAAGAAAAAAATAAGCTTGGGCCAGAAGAAAACTTTGTTGATTCCAAACTTACAAACATGTCAGATTAAATTTGATCTTTATTTGCTCTTTCGGAAACGTCTTTGAAGGAGGATGGCGCCTTGACAAAAATACATTAGCAGACCGTTAACTTTCAATTATAAATTTCTTTATGTCCAGGCATTGGAGAGATAATTTAAGAAACGATATTTGTTGTAAAGCTAAAAGTACAATTAATTTACATTTAAGAATTATTATGCATAAGAGGTAGCCGAGTAACTCAGATGCTAGTGTTGAGCTGGGACTGCTGATATCCTGCGCTTGAATCCAGGCAGCCGCCTGTGATTGAGTTCAGTTCACAATTGTTGCAAGTTCATGGTTTCAGCCTGGTCACCCACAACTGCACAAAACCCATTGTTTATGGTTGAAGTTTAAAAATACATGTTTATCTTGTATTCCTAATTCATTGTTCCAACCAAAGATGCAAGAGCTGCACTGTTTTTCATAATTACCATTCTATTAAATCAACTCCCAATCAAATACACAACCTATAATGAGCAAGTATGAATGGAATCTGTAGCAACATTCCTCATTCAATACGTTCTTGTCTACGCAACATTTTCAATTTTACACCAGTCGAATAAGCTCTTGCTATATGCAATCTGATTAAAATTATATGCATTGACTATTTTGTTATTACAGTACCTTTAAAATAAACCAGGCTGTCACCTACACTGTGGAAGATCTTGACTATCAAAGCAAACTCTTCAAAAGTATATACTTATACTGTAAACTCATTTATTCTCTACAACACAATCTAGCATAAGCAGCTCTACTCTGCCTTCGTGTAGCAGCACTATCCATGAAGAAGTTTTGCAGTAACAGTTGACAATTTGATTTTTTTAGTAAATGATTTTATGCATATAGGTGTATTGTTGCATTTTGAAGGGTTTGTTTGGTATTCAGTGTCTACTAAAGGAAAATATATTGTGTTAGTTCAAAACTCTTCTTTTGTAAACTTTATTAAAACGTCCAAGTTTTCTGAAGGCTCCGTATTGTAAAGTACAATTTCCAAATACAAGTCAGTAAATTTATCTTTCCCCCCTCTCTCTCTGCTCTAAAGAAGGTCCATTGTCCGAAATGTGATCTTATTTGATTCTTTTTAAAAGGCAGTGCTAATGATGAATGTGTTGAGTTTATCTTTACTGTTTGCACTTGTGCACCACTGCCGATGCAGTCTCCACGCTTCTTGCTTTAACCCTTAAAAATATTTTCACTCTTGTGGTTTTGGCGAGGCCTTGGTTTTACTTGGAAAATATTTTATGCCAC
This sequence comes from Petromyzon marinus, assembly GCF_048934315.1. NCBI lineage: Eukaryota > Metazoa > Chordata > Hyperoartia > Petromyzontiformes > Petromyzontidae > Petromyzon > Petromyzon marinus. The sequence goes on from NC_133671.1 coordinate 12,777,057, forward strand.
CACGAGGTGGGTTCATGGCTTCCTGGCAAGGTTGAGTGATTGAGGGATGCAGGTAACTTCTTCATATATCTGTCCCTCCACGTAAAAAATGAAAGTTTTCTTTATACATCGCATCAGCCACAAGGCTTTCTGGGAATGCATAATTTCAGCAGCATTCATTCAATACACACAAACTCCACACGGGTTTCAAAATACAGTGTCTCCTGAAAATGACTCTTGAAACTCACCGAAGCTTGCCTAAGTAAATAAGACTTTATTTATGTATTGATCAAGGGGCCACTGTGGGGAGTGGCAGTTTTTTTTTACGTGAAATGAAATGTAAGCAGAACTTAATTTTGTATCCACATACAATGATTTCGTCCATCATCCTATTGGCTTTCCAGACCAAATGAATGAAGAAGCATTTGCTGAAGCAAGCAAACTCTAGCCCAATTTCAATATTTTGAATCTCATCAGCAGTGACAGGCTTGTTAAACAAATACTGTTGGTTTAAGCCGATTTTTATGTAAATAAACACTCCATATAAATTAAAACGAAGTATCTGGTGGTGATGCTGCTGCTCTGGCATTAGTGCACAAGCACAACTATCAATTACAACGTGGCATTAAAAGGGAAAAATATATATAACAAAGTATCGGGCAATGATCCTTCTTCATAGCACATGAATCCATATAAAATACTGTAGTAAAAATAACAATCATCATCAAAAGAACTCACAAACATCTCGTGACAGACCCAACGCAAAAGATCCCTGGATTTGATCTTTCACGAAACTCATGGTCCATCCTAAATCGCATTCACTGCACCGACCATGGCAGATGCGGATACCTGATGCACACATGGAAAATGTCATACTCTCCAGGAGTGTGCGACTGTGGTCATTCAGAACAGACCGGGCAACGTATAACGACGAAAATCCCGATCCACACATACGAAGGAGATAGTACAGCGATACACCCCGTGCTACTCCTGACGCGGTTTTATGGCTTGAACACCTTGAATGTGAAATTGTAGTTGTTGCTCTGCATCTACATCAGCCATACGAAAAAAAGAAGACTCCGTATAAAATACAACTAATTATCTTGTTCTGCTGATGCTGCTGCACTGACACACGCACAACTAACATTCACACTATGGCATTAAAGGGAAACAAATATATACAAATATATACCAGAGCATGTTTTTTTTATTTGCATGTTCACCACAAGTATGTGTGGTTAATGTAGACATGATTCCTTTCAAAAAGGTTTCTGTTTGGTGTTGTTACATATTAACACCTGTTTTATTGCCAGAAAGAGTAAACCCTATTCTTACATATGTAACAGGCGACGTTTCGGGCAATGGTCCTTTCTCATGGCATAATGAATCCATATGAAATAGGAACAATCATCGTCATCATCATAACATCAACGTGGTGGTGCCATTTGAAGAGCTCCATCCATCATCCATCCCTCCCATTGCCTACCACGGGCACAGGGAAGGGGCCCCGGGCCCTGATCCGGATAACGAGAAGGGAGGGGGGAGTGGGGAGGGGCCCCACCTACTACCCCCGCCCCCACCCCCGCATTACATTTCCCAACGCTCATTAGCGACGCCCTCGGCCTCAAAGCGCGCGCCCCGATTGGTCAAATCGGCGTTACGTCATGCCATCGGACCAACCGGCGCGCGCGTTCGGTAGCCGTTGCCCACCGCCACCGCCCCCCCCTCCTCCCAGCGAGTCCGTGCGGTGGCCGCAGCTTATCTGGCGTGGCAAATGTGATGGCGAGTTAAATGTTAGAAGGCTCGGCCGCGATAAAAACACCATTAAAAAAAACTGCGCCGCCGCCGTTGCCGTCGCCTTAAAGTTTCTCGCCGCCACGGCGTCCGTCCTCGTCGGCGGGGATTTAACCGCGTGCGTGTGTGTGTGTGGTGGTGGGGGGGGGGAGAGAGAGAGAAAAAAAAACCAGTCGCTTCGTTTCGTTCTTCAAGAAACCCCCACCCCCCCTCCCCGGAGACCGTGGACCGCGACGTCGCTACCGGTTCGACGTGGGTAAGTAGCCCGCGAGCGGCGCGCTTCGCCCGGCAGCGCCGCTAGCCGAGCGTCGGGGGTTCGGGCCTAAAACGCCCGATGGCGTGGCCCTCTTTATCGCGACGCCAGAGACGACGACGACAACAACAAAAAGACAACGACAACAACAAAGACGGGACGTTTGATCTCGTTTCGTTTGTTTACGAGTCGCATGTGAGAGTATATTATAGGCGTCGTGGCGATGGTTGATATGTGTATTGGAAAATGTCCCGTTGTGCGGGGAATGCGATAATGTATTGTGGTAACGATCTTGGGTCACGTACAGTAGAGGCACGGGGGGGGGGGGGGCAGACGGTCGCCTTTGTATTTGAAAATATTACATGGCACGATTTCTGCCATGTAATAAAACAAGAATACGTGACCCCCCCCTCCTCCTCTCTCGTCCATGTCTTGTGCCTTTGTTTGCGATGCGATGTGTTAACAATAATGAAAGGCCCACCCAAATTTGTGGCGTTGTTTTGGACATCGCACCTGTTTACAGTGGAAATTTGTACAAATCTGGGCATGTTTTTTTTTCATGAACCAGACAGACACATTTTTGCTGTGCGACATGTTAAACTGATACTTTTTCACCTTGATAAAATATGAATGCTCGTATGAATAAAACCTGGCCGCGTGTTGGACCAACGTTATTTTCATATTCGTTACCGAGCAGTAGGTTAAGAGTACATGAATGTAATTTGCTTATAGGGCTGAACGTGTCCACTATAATAGAGGTCCCTTTTCATTAATAATTAGAGCGATATGACCTGGGAATTTAAACACACTAAGCTGAACATTCTTTAACCAGGACAGGTTTGCAAGTAGGGCACGTGTTGGTCCCGGTGGAGTTATTTGTGGAACAAGATTTTACAAATAAAATTGTGTAAAATAACCTGCGCTGCTCGCAAAAAAACTGCCTATTTACTGATATGGCATGCGGCGAGTGAACAAGCTTGGCCAGTATCGGCTATTGGTACCGTTCATCTTTATAAATGTCATTTTTTTTTCAATCGTGCCGCACACTGGACCGTACACGGCCTCAGTCAAACAGGCAGCGGACGTCTTATTGACGGCTGCGTAAATGGAGATTTTTCTTAAAGCAAACATTTGCGTACTCTTTCCTTCACGTGTATTTATCGGTTTATCGTACAAACATACACAAAAGGAAACAATGTAATGATCGGTATATAGTCTATACAATTAATTTAAAATCTGCGTGAGGCTCGGAATTACTTGGTTTGTCGCCCTGGGTAAGTACCATCGTTTTGTTTTTGTTATGGGGGGTGACGTTACAAATTAGGTAGACGGCACAATGACAAGATGTTACATAAGCGTTACATGCCAATGATGTGCTTCATCGAAATACTTACCTGACGTGTGGGGAAATCCCTTAGACATACAAGAAAGATAAAAAAACGTAGAAATAATTTTGGCAGGGACTTTTAAAACAAGTTTATTAGTCACCATAACTGCCATGCTATCCGTATCGTTTACGACTACATCCGTACCAGTTTTTTCCCCATGGAATTTGTAGTCTACAATTTGTCCATTTGGCTTTTTCTGGCAGAAACATAAATAGATGTTAACATTTATTTAGAGCTATAAGCATATACATTGTATATTTAAGCTCTATCAACCTTTAGGTTTTGAGCACGGGTGGGTGGGTTATTCGTGCTGTGCGGCCTTTAACTCAATTAAAGTTATCTTGATTTTAAGACTGTCCATCCATTTTATAGCCTATAAATATGGAAAGGCAATATCACTGCTATGATTATCAAGTGTTGTCATTGCTAGATTTTGTTACTCGCCTAAAATCTCAATTGAGGGGTCTGATTGACTCCTGTGAAATTAGGAGATGTATCAATTGCTGCAGCAATGTGTGCGATTCCCAAACTTGCCGATTGCTGTACATAATTGAGTTTAAAATGGGTCCATGTGTTAAGTGTTTCCAGTTAGCGAGTAGTGCTGTCATCACTCCGATCATGGGACCAAGAAAGGCTCATTGGACTTGCTGAAACATGTCTGCGTTTGAGATAACCCCCTGGAAGTGTTAAAATGTGGTTCTTGTCCTGATGACTCTTGGCACCAGTTCAATTCCTGCTTTTATTTAGACCAACTCTGGCTAGATCCCGTCCTTTTTTCGTACCATACAAACTCTGTTGGACAGTTAGTTATATCCTAGGTTGCTTGTCCAACTTAGCTGTAATGATGAATGCTCTGAGTGGGCCAATCATGGATGGGTTTAATTCCCTGGAAAATGGATATCATGCTGTTGCTGTAATCATATTCCGTGCCACAAGCTACAGATGTTACTTGATCAGCAAAGTTGCAAGACTATATGAAGAGCATTGGGGCTTTTGTCACGGTATATTTGCATTTGTTTCTAATTAAATGGTAATATTGAGGAAGTTGAGGATAAAGATTAGCTTGATACTTATATATACAGTACTTGTTTCTTCATTTCTTTCTTGACAGTTACGTTTTGAATTTACAATCGAGGCAAGAGGGTAGTGCCAAAATAACGTGCCATGCTTTTTGTGTTTAGTTGGTTGTCCTTCCCCCACACCTCTGATTAGCACGGTTGGCTACGTAAGGTGCAAACGAAGTTTAACATTCATATATAATCATATGGAGAACTTGATCCTGGCCTAAGTAGGCATTGTGTTGGAAAGCCATCTTGAACAAAAATGGTGTGCTTCAATCGTACTATTCAACATGCAGAATTTCTTGCATTATTATTTTAAAGTATTTAATAATGGTGCATGAGGATAAAAACACCTTAAATGTGTATAACAATATTGTATTATAAAATAACTGATACATTATTCCATTGTATAGATATGCAGGTGTGTTGATGTTGCAAAATAGCCTTGTGAGTAACTTTTAGGGCTCATGATTCATCTTAACGCCTCTGCAGTAGTATTCTGCCCAAGTGAGTTGGAGGTTGGTTCATCTCAAGGGTCACAGATCACATCCCTGACCCAGTCCTTCCTCCTTAAAAGTGAGTAGCATTGCAATGGCAGGCTCTTCCTTTGGAGGTGACGCCAAGTCATTTCACCCATCCGCTTTTGGACTTTAAAGGTCCCCTGACACTTTGCACAGTGGAACACGGTGTGCTAGTGTGACCAAATTAAGCATCTGCCTTGAGTCGTTGTTCTCAGGACTTACATGCAGCTGTGTATCACTTAATGACACTACCCATTTACGTAAAAATACTACCTGCCGCTATCCTCTCCAATCGTATGTTGTCCTGAGGCACTTTGCATCGCTAGCTGTTTGTCAAGCATGCCAGGCTGTGTGGTGCCTCACAGAAAGGTTACAGACATGAGTGAGTCCACTCATGGTTCTGCTGTAGTGCAAGGTATTCTGATTGTCCAGTGATATTCTTAGTGCTCCATCTGCACCACATGAGTCGAGTTATTGGTGTCTCCTTTGTGAATTAATGTAGCTGTTGGATAGTACCTCTAGACCGTATTAATACTTACTGGTTCACTTGTGTGCTTGCAGATTACTCACTTTTGTCACATGGCAGTGGTGTTGTTCATTGATGTATTTGCTGGGGCAGATTGATTTTAGCAAAGGTAACATGGCTGTCCATTAATAGGTAAGCTTGTCTGACTCTCCTTCAACATGAGAAACTATGTTCATCCATCTAGTACGGATTTGTAACAATGACTTCCCTTTCAAACAAATGTGTCAATGTCAAAAAGGGTACGAGTGTTTTTACCAAGTTATGCCGAATATGAATTCTGAAAAGTGTGCCTGTCCACACATGCTGGTTTGAACGTGACAATTATTATACCAGATTGTGCATTGCTTCTTCTTGGAATATTCTTGCCAAGATGATGAACAATTTTAGACAATAAGTATTTGTATGTAGGAATAGTTTAACCCAAATGTAATGCTTTTACAATTATCATTTTATCCTTATTGACACTGCTGTACTTAGTAACAATAAAGTATTTAATGGTGCTGCTTTGTAGGCAGAACCATATTAATGATATAATTGCACATTCTTTATTCAACATCATCCGGGCTGTTTAAAAAGGTGGTAATTTGGTTTAATTTGTTACCTATATACAGGGAAGTCTAATTAAAGTGCAGATAGCCTGTCCACACAAGCAAGGGCCCGTTTTTTTAATGTAATGCATTGAAGCAGAGTAGCTCCATTAAACCATTTATGGCCCCGTTTTACAAGGAGGACCTGTTTTGTTATGACCCTCTGCTTAGTGTGCCAAAACACTCGATTTTTTTTAACCCAGCCTCTCAGAACGTTATTGACACGTTGTACCATTGCTTACACATGTGGTGGCATATCACCTGTTACAATTTGAAGTCGTAGCCTTTCTGTTATTCTATCCCGCTGTGTGTGTGTTGTTTCGTCTAGCAAAGAAGATGTGAAACATTGCTGGCCCATTGTTAGTATAGGCCTGTATGGGGGATGAAGCAATATTTTCAAAAATACTTGAGAAAATTGAATCCGTGGAGTGACAATTTGTTTTAACATTTAATGATGCAATGATAACTGATGTAAAATGTTGAAACGTATATATCAGAATCTGTATTTAGACTGGAGGAATCCGATGAGCTATGAAGCTCTTTTTCACATGTCCAGAAGAGACATATAAACATATACCCTATTATGTATGCCTTTACAGCTGTACTAAATCGGTGACACTTTTCAGTATACAGCAATAGTTACATTATCAGCAATGAGAGCACTTAAACTTCTGGGTAGTATTTATTGACTAGTTAATTAATAAAATCTAATTGTGGAAATAGCTTATGCAAGCACGTGGGAATAAAGCATATCATATTACGCAAATTTAAAAGGGAGATATTTGTTGCTGAGTGCACTAACTAAATAATAATGAATTCCAAAAAAACCTCTTCAATGCTTCCATTGTTTTATGCCGATCCATTCTAATTTAGTAAATAAGTTTTTCCCTCGTGCTGTCCGAATACAAAGAAACCAATCGCCACCAGCATACCAGAAACAAGAGTACAGTGTAGGACCACGTGACTGATTGCCGTGAAGATAGGCGTAAAGAGTGAAGAAGCTTCTTACTCAAGTTGGCCAAGCAGACTAAATGTCTCCTTAATATGTTTCCACGTAAAAATATATAAGGGTATTTTTTTTGTAAACCCATCAGTCCCATGGCCTTCTAGAAATGAATAATTTCTGCATCAATGATTCAATAGAAGCAAACTCAGGACCAGTTTTAACATACCGTCTCCCATCAGGCTTGCTTGATTAAATGCTGGTGAACTACTAAATACTAAAACAACGGGGGGGGCTATTTAAGATATGTGTCCAAGTTCGACGCAAAATGTTATAATACATAATTCAGCATAATCGTTTGCGTAGTTGTGGAGAATAAAAGGATAAGACAATGTCTCCTTAATATATGTCCTTTGACATATTTTTATTTATTTTAAACCCCTCGTGACCCCACGGCCAAGTTCGATTGAATCAAAAGGTGCATACATCTATAGCCATCGGTAATGCAGTGTACTGAAGTGCAGCAGCTATTTTATTTGTTTGTGGTAGTTTTTTTCTAATCCTTTACTTTTTTTATTTTCTCACAGGAGTGCCATACCATCCGTTGGACCCCCACAGGCTTACACTACCGGTGTCCATGAATCAACACAGGTAAGCGTAAGGAGCCCATGCTTGTCTTTAACCCTTACTTTGCCACCGACGCCAGAGGAAGAGTGTTTTATTATAGCGAAGTTTGGAAACTGCGGAAACCCAAGATTGTAATCATTTCACATTTAACCCAAGCATTGACGTCCGAGTGGATGGGTGGTTGTTGAAAATCGTTGTATCCTGCATTTGAACAATTCTATTTTGTTTATTGATTTAGTAATTTATACACTTCATGCTCTGGGTTATGAGAACTGAGTGGATAATTTGTGCTGTAATTTGGAGATCACGTTCTTAAAACACGTTTGAACAGCAAAGTCATTGTTCCATTCTGACAATGCATGTTGGCCCTTGAACCAATGCTCGTGGATAGTTTCTGTGGTCCTTAAGGTATGCAATTAGATAGGACCACGTGTCATAATCTCTTGCCCAGAAAGATTGAACGTTATTAATTCGTGTTGAATCATTGAGCCCAGCAAGGACGCTGGGAGTTGTCCACATTTGTGTGTCTGTTTGAGCTGTGGTAGCAGGGAGTTGTATACTGTTTTTGGCTTCATCACAGTGCTGGTTTTGTAATTTATGTATCGTAAAAAATCTAATTATTTTGACACATGCCATAGTTGTCAACCACCACCTGGGAAGGACGCTGAATTTTGATGCTCCACAGTGCACGAGGTGTAACACTCTCTAACTGACTTAAGCCTCCCAACATGGTGCAAGAAAGAGGCATTTGGTAACAAAAATAGTATATCTCCCGTGATGCTTTGTCGTCATAATTATTTACATTTCTGGGCAGGCAGCTGTATTCGTAGTTACCAAGCTCACATGTAGATAAAGGCCTCGTAAGTGTGACTACAGCCTTAGGCACCTAACGATGCACAATGAGAATATTCCTGAACAATCGTTCTGCCTGATCATTTATGCCGACATTAAATCCCCTGTGGATTGTGATAATTTTGTAAATTTACCATGGCTGCATTTCACGAGACTATGCAATTACAAAATAACTGCATTTTTCTATTCTTCAGTATTTACAAGTGGTGGATGATGTTTAGAAAATTGCTGCAAAAAATTATTCAGTATGTGGCTTATTATCTGAAAACGATTTCCTTAATTATATCATCGCACGACTACTCTCATGCTTAGTTCTGTCCATTACGTTCGAGATAAACAACTGCATTAATTGATAGCTTTGGCATGCACACACTGATAAACGTGCAGCTACACTCACTATCGTGTATTGCCCTTGTGCTCTGGCAAGACAGTGGTGCAACTTTTATATTTCACTGCAGGGTTCCGTTTTGTGAAATGAGGCAGCCAGAATTGTGCCACACTGTCCCCTTCAGTCACATGAATCTTGGCACACATGACTCACCAAGCACGCAGGAAGCTGGGAGCACATGACCTCCTGCTTGTCACTTATTGGGTGTACTAAGCAATGGACGCCACATAGTGGAATGCAACCATTTGCTTCACAGGGCCTGCTCTCATAACACAGGCAAGCGTTGCGACATAATTTGTTCTGTTGTCAGGCTTATCACCAAAGGTTGATCTACTGCTTATGTCCACTCTTAAACAAATGTAGATATGCGACTATAGTCACAGGCTGTACAACATAGTCTCTCGAAAACAGATTATCGCTTAATTCAACGCTAAAATGTGTTATTGTAGACCGAAGGAAAGGCCAAAAGTGGAAAAGTGTACATATCTGTTTAAACTTTAACCATAGTTGAGTGGAATGAGGTGTTAATAAAAAGAATTGTGATCTTTTAGGTGATAAGGGCTGAAATGTAAATATCTACTCTGAATAGAGGGAGCAAAATCTCCTATCACATGGCATGGGAACTAAATTAACATGGGACCATTTGTTGTCAAATCATGTCGTTGCTTCCCTGAAATTCTCGTCATCTTTATTTTTGTGTAAATAATTTCTCCAGCCGTTGGTTGAATCAATAATGCAATGTAATGAGGGTGCTAAGGGAATTGCAAGATTTTTCTTTATTATTGTGGTTATAAAACCAATACATTTCCACAAACTGGTTTTGACTGCCAATAGTTTGTGTGCATGTGCCTTCCATATATGCACATTTGCCTTGAACATTTACATTATATTGCACATGCGCTATGTGCAGTTTGTGTTACACTGTACTTGTGTCCCCATTGAAAACGTGATGAATGATCTAGATGGTCTTTAATCTATTTAAAGAAGCCTCTCAAATGAATTTTGGAAACAAACTCAATTCTGAGAATTAAAATTACATTTCTCAGATTTTAATTACACGTGCTCTTCGGTTACGTATAAACGTGATTTCCTGCTTAAATGAGCATTGAGGCGGTGCTCATTTGTTGTTTACAGCCCTGAGCCATTGGTGGAAATTCCACCATCCTATGGTGGAGACGAGTCTGTCCATAGGACTCCCACCGTTGACTTCCCCACAAACTGGTACTCGTTTTTATTGACCCCGGAGGGATGATGGCCTGAGTCAACCCCCAACCAGGATTTTAACTTGCAACCGTATTGTTGCGAGCAACTCGCAATACTGCTGAGCCACCTGGCCGGATTGATTTAATATACCTCTTATATTAAGTGATTTCCAAACTAATTTTTGTTTTACTCCCAAACATATGGGTTAAATGCTTTAATGTTAATGTGTATAATGGATATGATAGGGTTGCTATCAAGAGGTAACTTATTTACATGTAGACCACTGTGACTTGTCAATTTGCCTGGCCACAAGCGATGATTAATCCACCGGATATACATGTACAAGGAAAACTGGTTGGGTCACTCAGTATTATAATTTGCGGTCTCACGAAATTGAATATAATTGTAAACTTACAAATATATCTTGATGTCTTTATTGTTGTTCAGTAAATCAGTGTTGTAAATATGTAAAAAGCTGTAAATACCATGGTTTTATAATGTTATTGCTGTGATACCTTTATGCATTGTACAACAACATATTTAAGTTTTAGCTACCATTGTGATTCATATCCATTGTTAACGCATCGTATCATAAATGCATGTGTTTTACGTAATGTTTGAATGAGTATTATGACCATCTTTGTTTAGTTTTGATCTTAAAGAATTCACCTGAATTCCAAGAATCAAAATACTTTACACCTTTGCTCTCTTCTTAGAAAAGGTCTTGCACAAGCTGGATGCAGTTTATTACACCCTGCCTTGTCCTTACAGACAGTTATAAGCTAAGGTACCCACAACGAGGGCTGCCAATGCAATAAGCGGTGTAATTTAATATTTTGAGGAATGACAATTTAGCAGCCCAGTTTTAACATTATGCAAAAAATTATTATTGACGTTGAGGTACAGTGTATTTCAGAGTTATGCACGCACTGAAGCGAAAGCCGTCTTGTTTAGTTATCTTGAAGACTTAAAAATATGTTTTCAGACGAAATGCCAGACATATATAGAATAGAGATATGAATGTTTCACAGGAGAACATTCTTCAGCTATCTCCTGGTGTCCTGTATGTGTTTTAAGCAAGCGACTGTTCACACTGTTTTCTTGAAAAATGTAAACTATTTTATATTACATACACAAATCCCTGAATAAACTAAGTACATGTTAAAATAGAGATAGCGGTGGAGCGGTGGAGCGGTGGCACTTTGGTTGTTACTATCAACCTGACCATCTGAGTTTGATTCCCAGCCACAGATGATGTCGGTGGACAGTAATATCTTAAGCGGTGTACTGGGCCTTCTCTTCACCAACTTGCACTAACCAATGGAAGGAATTATGGTCAAACAATTCCCACAATAGTGTGGGGAGGCCATATTCCAGCAGTGGACTGACACATGGGCTGTCCTGTATATTATAAATTGTTCCAGTTATAATACACGAGAGATTTGTTAAAGTTAATTTCTTATGCGCATTTTCTTTGCTAGGACATGTCATGGCCCTGAACGATTGTGTATCAAATGTATACATATGATGTTTGTGCAACAGTGAGTTGCGATCCCATTGCATGGACTAAGCTGAGGGTGAGATGGTCGCGTCAGGCAGGGCATAGTATGCCACAATCTTGAGTACACATCATTAAGCATTCTTGATAGGTCATATAATGCAATTTAACCAATAACAATATCTGAACATATTATGGTACTCTGGAAGACTTAATTGTTTTTTTTTCTATACAGGCAGCCATAGGCCTGCATTGACCTGCCCCCATTGCTATGTAATTATTACAATTCATGATTTTTATTCAAATAAAGAATCTGTTCTTTTTTAACATTGTGGTGCATTGTACTTTTTGTAGCAGCAGGTGGCATTGAAATTATTTACACCCAACGTATACGAATTGAAAATAGTGAAGATGCAAATTATTAGCTGGTATCGTGTGTTAATACCAGCATTGGGGAGCTAAAGCAGCTGGGCATGAAGATTGTGACCCCAGCCCTTTATGTGCCACGCCAGCCTTAATAACAGTTTACCATGTAGCAATTCACCCTCCAGTGATCAGATGAATTGTCACGATTCAGAGTCATGATTTGATTTATGAATTGATTATTTTTCATCTAATTTGCTGTCTCTTTGTATGATTTAATTGCCATATCATTTGCATGTAATTTCTTTAAAATATGTAAAAAGGATCATGCACCAACATGTTTGTGTTCGCGGGCTCCCTCCCCCCCCCCTCTGCCTGGTTTGCAGGATGCCGTCCAATAGTCGGGCGGGAAGCCTTCGTGATCCGGAGGTGGCAGAGCTCTTCTTTAAGGAGGACCCTGAGAAGCTGTTCTGCGACCTCAAGGAGATTGGCCATGGCAGCTTTGGTGCAGTCTACTTTGTGAGTATCTGTGCGAACTGATGAAGGGAGATGGATATGGGGGACACCTGTATGGGATGTTGAGGCATGAGCGATTGCAGGATGGTGATGGAAAGTCTCATGGATGGGTACTTTTCTTACATCAGTCTTCATCTTCTCATGAGTAACTTGCACAATAAATCACCTGTTAAGTTTATTTTCTCCACATTAGCAATGTGTGTGTCTTATAGTGTGAAATGTTAGGATTTCTTTCTCGGCAGATCTGACACTTTAAGTAACCTGCATGAATACAAACGGGATGCAGGTCGTGCCCACATAAGCACTGCATTGTTTTTGTTACAAGGGAAGCTACCAGAGCCAAATAGTAAGGTTTTAGATTTGTTGGTGTTTGGGCTGACCTTCACGTTAACTGCAGCGTTATAATGTTGCAACATAATTGCAGCCCAAATGGGGTATTTATGAAATAACGGCCATGCATAAATACTATGTGACGGTGATTTTTCTGTTATAAATAATCTTTGGTTCTAGTTAGTTTGAGTACACTAATTGTGAATATAGAACTGCATATCATTGTCAAACATAGTAATGTGATATAAAGTGTAATTATTGTTATTAGAATTAATTTCGCATGAATGCTCACCAAAACCCAGTGATGTTTGAGGTGTCTTAGCCAGAAATGTGAGTCATGTTCTGGGATTCGTACTGAGATTTTATGTGCAACAATTTTCCATTAAAATGTGGTTTTACTTAATACGTTACTTTTGACACGTCTTGCTTTTGCATACGCATTCATACGTATGTGTTTCCTGAATGCTTGAAAAACAAAAAGTCCCCCTGCATGTACACAAACGTGCACATACTTTACAGATGACCCGCAACTTAAGTTGGCTTGAGATCACCTTCAAGCAATCTTGTGGTTATATAATTAAAGCCAGAAATGTGTTTTTATTGTGACTTGCAGGCACGAAACATCCACACCAGTGAGGTTGTGGCTATTAAGAAAATGTCCTACAGTGGAAAACAGTCTAATGAGGTAAGGGAACGTTTTCAGTTTGCTGTATCAGTGTTTTATTTGCAGTTCTTTTAATTAAAAAAAATCCTACTGGTGTTTCCTAGGGTCAGTAGCAACACACAGCGATTTGAAGTTGTTTTGGATTGTCAAAATAATAAAATATATAATTCTGAGCATTGGATGGAAATCTTCACTGATTTTATTACACGTCCCTCTTGTTGGTTTACTGCATTCTGTTTTTTTTATTGTGATCGATGCATTCGTGCTCTTCTTAAGAGAAGGTTTCACTCGCATATCATAATAATACCGTTTACTTAATGCTGATACCATTGCAACTGTGTGAAAACCTATTAAAATATTTAAACTAGCCTCTGGCTTAAATACAAATGATTGGTATTTAGATGCACTTGACTCTTGTCTTGATCTTAGTCCTCTGCCGTTTAATGCCGCTTTGTCATAACATCTGCTAACCCACGCGTGGACATGCCATCACGTGACTGTAGAACTTGAGTGAACCTTGCTACGTGTGCTTACAGCTGTGCTCCATTCGTTTCTTGTTCCCAGAAATGGCAAGATATCATTAAAGAAGTGAAGTTTTTGACGAAGTTGAAACATCCCAACATCATTGAGTACAAGGGTTGCTACCTCCGTGAGCACACTGCTTGGGTGAGTTCACACGATAAAAACACAAACAAAAATAAAGATGCATGATTTTCGTTTATTGAACATGTTTTTTAATCATGAAATGGAACCTAATGATTATCTTTTAGTAAAAAGCAATATCCTAAAATACAAAGAGTTGATCATGAACAGTTGTACATTCAGGCTGTGGTTGGTGAGCCAGTGGCTGACGTAAGAAGTAGCCTACTGAACATATATCTGAAATTATCTGAATTGTTGCTGGCGAATAATCTGAGTGGGCAGTGGTGTAATGTGTGGTTCATGTTTTGAAATTGGTAACCGTAGTCCCACTGGTTTAAACGTAATGTTTCTTTTCATGTACAAAATAGCTGCATCTCCCTTGTGATATTCTAATGTACTTCAGTGTATGCGATTGTTTGTGGAGTAAATTTGAAACTAGGATGTTCTTCCGTGGGCTCGACAATGAAGTGCGTGTTTGGTTCACTGGCCATATCCCAAATTGCTCTCTCTCCACTGTGGCTAGGAATTGAATGAGAGCACTTTTCAGAGCTTACCTACGATACGAAAATTGGCCAAAAGTCAATTTTTCTTACAGTATAGTGATTTTTCTTAAATCCTAAATGAATTGGAGCCACACTGAGGTATGCAAATGTAAATTCTAATAATGTGTGCAGTTAAGTGTTCATAATTAAAACTTTAAACAACGTAAGTGGGCTTCGGCAGGACATGTTGCTGTAATTGATGAATGGCCAATTGGATGTGCAAGTGACGGAGTAGTAGCCAAAGGAGAGAGCGTTCCTGAGTTTGGGCAGTAGTGAGATTGCTACGTCACAGGACACTGAGGGGGAAGGCTTTCATCCAGCAGTGAATAGACAATGGCCGATTATGATGATGTTTGTCATGACTTTTTAAGAGGTTATTTTGACTTGTGGTTGTCAAGCAATGTTAATTCATGATTGTTGCATATTAACAGGCTTGTGCTATATCTACTCTGTATTTTAGATGATAATGGAGTACTGTCTTGGATCAGCATCTGACCTACTTGAAGGTAAAATTGTGACCATAAACAGTATATCTTTCAAGATAAATGCCAAAGATATACAGAACACAACAAGAGTGAAATAAAAAAGGTTGTAATAGAAGCGGCATTTGAAGCTTCATGAAATATAGTGTGCCAAAGCGCTGCATTATTATATTAGATTGTTTTGGATACATTCACAATGAAGTCACATTAAAAGCAGTTGTTTCAACTTATTAACTGCAAATATTGTATAAACTTTAATGAATCAGTTACAGCATTCAAATATTTCTCATTGTTGCTTTGGAAAATGTGGCATCTGTGTGTTTTCATCTTTTGTGGCCTGGTTGGTGATGATGGTGCCCAGGCTAATGTTGGCTCAAATGTAATCTTATAGCCCAAGAATGATACAAATGAGGGTTGGGATTCAATATCTTGCCTATGGTAAGGGCATTATTAATGGCCATATGGAGAAAGAGTAGAACGTTTGACCTTGGTCGTTAATGGTGGCTTGGCGAGTCCGGCCTCGTGTCAGCTCATCAAAGGGAGACGTGAGGCGCTCCTGTCCGCTAGCCTTCGGGGCATCCTTGGGCAGGGTGAACTACCCCATCAGCTTCCTAGGTCGGGGCACAGTGAAGCCTGGGGCGGTAGACTTGGCAGCACTCGCAAGTAGCTGCAGTCTCTTTGGCCACCAAGGGGGGGCGGCGGTCCTATTGTGCAAACCCCCACAGGAGTAGCTCTGGCCAGCTTGTGCTTGTACGAGCAATCTCGCATGGCTCAGCTTGTTCTGTGCCTGTGGACATTAGCTAGCTTTGAGAAAAGGGTAAGGTCAGGCTTCAAGGCAGAATCTGCTGCTGTAATGACAGCAGATGGTAACACCTGCAATGGTCAAAGTGGAATGCCAAGCAGCAGTCACCCTATCTTGCAGCTTGGGCTTACAGAGAAGGGTTTTGGCCTGCGAGGTAAGGGAGGAGCCCCTCACAGAAAACCCACCTCGTGCTCACAGGGAACGGTTTTGATCATTGAGCCAAGGAAAGGAACCTGGCCCAATCCAAGGACGGTCAGACTTGGCCAGCCGGTTTGTAAAATTGTGCTATTCAAAATTGTGTCATGTAGCCATCTTAATTGCACAAGGCAAAGAAGAAGACGACTTTAGCCTAGGTCGATCTAACCTTTCCTTGCTGGCCTTTAACGGTGCCTGGTGTGATGTTGTTTTTTTGATGCTTTGTCATTGAACGGTTTTGGTTTATTTTTTGTGTACAGTGCATAAGAAACCTCTGCAGGAGATTGAAATAGCTGCTATTGCTCATGGAGCCCTCCAGGGGCTGGCTTTCCTACACAACCACACTATGATCCACAGGTAATCATGTCCCATTTGATTTGCCTTGAACTCACAACACCAATCGCCGGCGGCACCTCCATAGCGCTGACGTGATACATATTTTAGGTTAAAATTGCATTGCTAGAAGAGGTAAGTGAGTGAGCAGTGTTTCTTGCATTTGTAAAAGGATAAGCCGCGATTGCGTGGGTATGTGGGACTTGCAATTAAATTTGTAACAATGCAGGAAATGTACTATTTGCTCCAACTGTTGCAATGAATTGCCGTCACTTAATCATGATTGTGATATTCATGCAAAACCTGCACTACAATCTCGCAGCATCATCCACCACTAATCCATCCATTAAATGTTGTGAACATTGTTTTTTGTGGAATGTTCACTAAATACAATTAATGATTAATACAAATTATGCATTCCTTGTACTGCTCATCACACGATAAATCTTCGTCTAATTATTTGAGGCTAGGCAGTTGTTATTCATTGGGTGTGTTTAGGAATGCATGTGTGCAGGCATGCAGACATGGGTGTGGTGTGCACGTCGTTGTTGTTTTATTTGTGTTTTTAATTGTGTGTGTGTGTGCGTGCATGCGCTTGCATGCGTATACAGGGATGTTAAGGCGGGAAACATCCTCCTTACAGAACCTGGCCAGGTTAAGTTGGCAGACTTTGGCTCGGCCTCCCTCACTGCACCCGCCAACTCCTTCGTGGGAACGCCTTACTGGTAAATAACGCATAGCTGTAGCCAGCACTCGCAAACAACTCCACGATGTATTGGTATCCATGGCTCGTTCAAAATAACACATTAAGTGTAATTCATGAACTTGTTCCTATTGTAGTTCCAGCCATCTTGAGTGTAACTTAGAATGGGATCGCAACAACCTTTGCAGTGTCTGCTTTCACACTGTTCAAAAAAGTAATTTAAAGTGCGTACATCTTTAACTCTCTCTACATTATTATCTTAAGTAATTTTAGAATTATGAAAAATGTAAAATAATGAAAAACCAAGGTTATATATATTTATTAATCGTATAACTATTACGATAATTAGCTAGTGCTGTCAAATGCAGTGGAAAATCCCAGTACAGAAAATTGTTTCCTGTAAGGTTGTGAGACTTTGAGATTTTTGATTGCGCAAGCAAACAGGACGGGCAGGTTGTGATTGTGTAATTTCAAGGCAGCATACATTATTTTCATGCAAGCAAAGAGATTAAGTAGGGGAGTGCAACGTAGCTCAGCTTATTGAACAACATTTCCAAACTGGCATATTACATCTTGAACAATGGCTATACAATGTTGCAGTCAAATTCAAAATAGCAGGTCAAGAGATAGCTGTAATCAAAGGAATATGACCTGTCTTTCTTTTAGGTGAGGTTCTTGCTGGGTCGTAAACTGTGCCCAGTCCTATATTTTATGTGTGCCAAGTGCCGGTGGTTACTCACAATATTTAGCTTGAAAGCAAAGAAGCATTTTTATTCAGTTTTAAGATAGACCATTGAACAGCCATCTGTCTAATTTTAAGTCATAGTCGAGTAAATACCAATAGGATATCAGGTTCATCTTAGTTTTAGGAGCAAACTAATTTTCAATTCAATTGCAGTGTTATTGACATGCGTGTTTTTTGCTTGTCAATTTAATTGAAAACAAACTGCAGTAAAATCAAACCAACCACATTGCTTTTTGCCAAAGTAGTACCCTGAAGCATTTCAGATATTGTTTTAAATTATTTCTGTATATTTTTTGTTACATCAATGCAGCTGCAAAACATTAATCCTCACTTTCAGCAGCAATGTTAACTGGTGTACATAAGTTGTGTGTATTTAAAGTTAACATCTGTTCGTCATCTCTAGAACCCTTTTCATCTTTACATCCTTGTTTCTTTATAAATTGAAGGTGTTTAACATTGTAAATGCAAATAAATTAGTAATAAAAAGAAAACCAGAGCAACACCAACAAACGTGTTACTTTAATGACAAAATGAAAGCAACACGGTGTGAGAAAATATCTTCAGGTGCATGATGGTGTCATATAGCGGTGCACAATTTTATTCAAGCACCTTTGAGGCAAGGGTTGGTGGATCGCATAGATTGCGAGACTTTCATATTTTCTGGTTTGCAAAGTAGCCAGGAAATGGAAAAATACAGGGTTGTGAGCCCATCTATGCAACATTGTGTGATGTATGTATGTTGAACTTCCTTAAAAGCATACGTAGCCAACCGTGCTAATCTCAGGTGTTCCCTTTTTCAACGGTTTTACTTAATATTCTTAGTTTTTTCGGTAAAGTCACGTTGAAGAGAAACAACAAAATAACAAAATATATATAAAACAATAAAAAATTTTCACGACGTTTCGACCATAACTCAAACGGTCATCATCAGGTGTGTCGGTTTTACTTAACTTGAAAGCTGTGTCGTGGTCAAATATTGCAATCAAAAGTTAGTCTACTTCCTGTTGTCCAAATTTTGCACACCACGTACTCAGATCCGGTGACAATGCATGCCTGTATCGGCATCAACTCATCAATTAATTGCCTCCTTTCAAGCAATAAAAAAAATTCATGGGCGGCATATTCATTATATATTCTTGTGTAGGTGAAAAACGCCTCGGTCCCTAAACTGTGGAATCGGCTCGCACAAAAATCAGGCACCGCGTGTCTCTTGTAATCAAGATGTCGTCCACTTCCCGTTGTCCAATCGAGTTATTTACTTTTTAGTGCACTTTAAAATAAAACCGTCGTTTAAAAAAAATTTAAAATAAGTTTTTGTGTGTGGTTTTCTCCAAGTACTCTGTTTCCTTGCACATTAAAGACAGTTTTACATGGAACTGACCAAACATCTCAATTCTGGGACTGTTACGTAAAATGACACGTGTACATTTATACTTGTGTTTCTATAATACACATTTTACATTTCTTAAGAATTGTGTAATACTGTAATAACAACATTGTATGTCAATGATTCATACTTTCCCCGCGACTAGTTACATGAATTGCGTTTACATAGCGTGTATTATGTCACCTTGGAAAAACATTTTAGAGTTGTAAACACAATCATGGTCAGACCGGTTTATGGTAGAGCTAGCCGAGGAATAGCTGCTCTGGTGAACTTCCATGCCCCTCCCACCCTCCTATTTGCAGGATGGCTCCAGAGGTGATTCTCGCCATGGATGAAGGCCAGTACGACGGCAAGGTGGATGTGTGGTCTCTGGGCATCACGTGTATAGAGCTGGGTAAGTGCACTCCGCTGCAGCCTGATTGGCTCTACAGAAATGCACCAGTGCTGCCATTTCATTTTTGTCACTGCCAGCTGTAACAATATCTTTATGAGAATGTCACAATTATGTAGTGATTCTTTGTTTTTGTCTGGGGCAGTCTACAGTATGTATTGCTAAAGAATGTGATTTTGCATCTGTTAAGAGTAAATTTATATGCATCACTATACATGTTATAAGCTATTCAGTTGAGTACTAAGAATTGTAAATGTCATACATTTTTAATTTCAGACAAAATAAGATGGCGGACAATATGAATGAAACAGAAGCACCGACATGACACAGTACAAATAAGACAAACTAACCAAAATGAATCTATGCTTAAATGAAACTGAACCCGAATCGTGACGGTTCATCAAATCTTGGGAAGGTTAAAATGTTCCATGCCTTATGATGTCTCTAATGCCTTGGCTCACTTTTTTTCTTTCCATCTTCTTAGCTGAGAGGAAGCCCCCACTGTTCAACATGAACGCAATGAGTGCCTTGTATCACATAGCGCAGAATGACTCTCCCACACTGCAGTCGCCCGAGTGGTGAGTACCTCACGTGTAGCCACACATGGGGAGTCTTGCTTTACCCTGTACACACACTTTTGTATCGCCCTAACACTATATGCCACCAACTTCAGCTTCAAGCAGCAGCTGCTAATTGCCCCTAGCAAATGTGCCCACCTGTCCCCTATTTCAACAATGTACTATGTTACCATAATAATCGAGCGTGTAGTCATTAGATGTTGGAGTTAAATTATTTTGTCTGAAACATGACATTGCCTATTTACGTACATGTCAACTGTTTATATAGGGGTGACACGGTGGCAAGATGTTAACTACCTCACCTGGAATACAGGAGGGCCATGGGATTGATCCCGACCCTGATGCCTGCCGTATATTTGGAGTTTGCATGATCTCCCCATGGTCGTGTGGATTTTTCTCCGCGTCCTCCGGTTTTTTCCTTCATGTTTAGAAACATGCGTTTACAGTATTTGGCTGCTATAAATTTCCACGTGATAAGCCACTTTGTTGAGCTATCATTTCTGACCAAGTCGTTTCTGCAAAAGAGCTATATAGCTCAGGGACCCTTATCTGGTAAAATAAAAATTGTAAGTAGTTATTGTAACCATTGAAGTTATCTCTTTATTTAATGATTAATTATTTGCACATTTGATCACCCATCGACTGCTATTTATTGTAATTGGAGTATAAAGCAAGTAGCACTGATCTGAACATTACTGTACGAAACATCTATTATACATTTTTGTTAACGTTTTACTTAAACATCAGTCCCAAGACTTATTTGGCTGCGTGTAAGTTTAAACTATAAAACCCACAACAAGGGGTTGCAAGTTGGCCAGAAAATGTCCAACTTGCAGCATGGCAAACCCTGGTGTCACCCATTTAAGAACTAATCAGACTCAGCCCTGCTTAGTTTCTAAGATACCACGATCAAGCACATTCAGGGTGATTGGTTTTACTCAAAATTAAATGAGATGTAATGTTCTTGTTTTTACTGATTAATTGTTCTGAGATTAGGAAGACCCTTTTTACAGTCATTATTTCAGTTCCGCATGCTGCCTCTGTCTGCTGTCCTGGCATAAATAGCCACTGACACCAACCTCTTGACTGTGAAATGTCATGCAGGTCAGACTACTTTAGGAACTTCGTTGACTCCTGTTTGCAGAAGAATGGACAGGATCGACCCACTTCTGCCGGCCTTTTGCGAGTAAGTACTGTACCATACTTTTTTGTTGCTGTGACTTTGGCACATACTTGTAAGTTGACGTGATTTCGAGCTGGACATGGGTATTGTAGGGTTGACGAGGCCAGATTGGGCGTCTAGAATAGCCCACACTTTAAATTTGGACAGGTGCAGACGATGATGCTTACTGTGGAGGACTGCCTTTATAACCAGACTGCATGGACACCTTGGAGTATTGAACACTGCAGACAATAACGCTGCAGCCTGGCTTAACCCAGTACGCCGACACTAGACTAATAAATGCGTCTTGACGTGTGCGCCTGTGCCCACCACCCCCTTCATGTATCCAGCACGCTTTTGTGATGCGAGACCGGCCCGAGTCTGTACTCATCGAGATGATCCAGCGCACCAAGGATGCGGTGCGCGAACTGGACAACCTGCAGTACCGAAAAATGAAGAAGCTGCTCTTCCAGGAGACTCAGAATGGTCCGTCTGCAGAGCCACAAGAGGACGATGAGGTGAGCTTGGCCAGGATAATACCTTTAAAGTCTGGTGCAACACATCCTTCGGCCACCCCTAATGTACGTTGTGCTGTTGATGTATGTATTTAGAATGATACATTACTATCAAGATGCCTTTGACCAAATCACCTGGAATGCATCCGATTCCAGACGCCAAGCAGGGTTGAGCCTACATAGTGATTGGATGGGTGGCCACCGCGCATAAAAGTGTGGTCGGCTTCTGTGTGGTCACGTTGTCAGCAAAGGGCAGTGCAGCAAAATCCATTGTTGTACTGTCCTATGTATACTTCGACTTCTATACTCTCAGCCTTTACCATTCTGCACTGACTAGCATGGTTAGTGTAGGCCAGTTAACCCCCATGACCTGCACTGCGTGGGGAGGCCCTTATCCAGCAGTGGAGTGGCAATAGGCTGTAGAACCTATTGTCGACTTAACAATTATTGAAGGTGAAAATTACAATCCTAAAACTTCGATTTCAAGCTTTCGTGACTGCAGGGATTCATCTTCTTGGTTCTTTCGGTAAAGTCACGTAGAATGGGGATAACATAATAATAATAAAAAAATTAAAATATATATTTATTTAAAAAAATAAAATATATTTTTATTATTATTTTATCCCCATTCTACGTGACTTTACCGAAAGAACCAAGAAGATGAATCCTAAAACTCTTCTTGAAACCATGTATTTAATCAATTTAAGCTGCCAATGTTAGTCTGCTTTAATCTGATGCCTGCCACGTGTGCATCTGTCTACATCACTTTCACGCTGGCAAATGATAAACTTATACGCAATCCAATCATTTTCAATTAAATGTGCCATATACGCGTGAATAAGGATGAGCGACCAATTGTTGAATGGATTAATGAACGTGCGCATGCCCGGGCAGGAGGTGGATCCGTACCTTCACCGCTCGGGCACGGTGAGCAGCGTGAGCAGCACGCAGTCCATCCCCAGCACGTCGGTGAGCGCTGGCAGCCAGGGCAGCAGTGTGGCCAGCATGCCGGAGGCCCCCGACCCCGAGGGCCACCTGCACATGATGTATGATGACTGCACTGTGCTGTCCAGCAACTCGGTCATTCACGTGACGCCGGTGAGTGATGGGGCAAGGTCTGTGACAGCTTGCGCAGATGTCACGTGCTCCTGTTCGCTTAATAGTAATCGTAACATTTGCCGTATTCTCTGGATTATAAGACGCTCCGAAAAGTAAGACTTGCCCCCAAAGCTTGTGCGTGGTTTCGTTAAAATATATTCAAATATGGTTAAATACACATCGCACACTGGGTTTGAAATGCCTCCTGAACTTATTCTTTCAAATACAGGGGAAAAAGGTGCGACTTATAATATAGAGATTATGATAGTCTGGTAACCATTCCCCTTTTTCCCTCCCTCCCTCCCCATTTCGCGATTTGATTAATTGTAACCATTCAATTGGGAATCGTTTATTTGTTTTGTTTTTAATGCCTTGTTTGTAATGTCTGCCCTTATTTGTAGTCTGTTCTGTCTCATTTGTACAGTGTCTCGACTTGCCTTGCGTCATTTCTGCATTTTTGTTTTGTCTCTCTCCTACCATTAGTCTAAATTAATGATTCGCATAGCATTAGCACGAATCTAAATTAAAATATTCTTAAATCCAGAAATGTATGCATGTGTCAGGAACTTATTAATGTAAAGCTATGGCTCATTACATGTGTGGGGGAAAAACTAATGTTATGGAATTGCATACAAACTTGCTTGCTTGTACTGCCTTCTGCAGGAATTTCACATCACAATGTCAGACTGATCTACCAACCCCGACTCCCAAAGTGCTGGATTGCATCCATAGCATAAACATATACACTATAGTGTGTTTGTGTGTGCGTGTGCTTACTTTTGCAGGAGCAGTACTGCCTGCTGGAGGAGCGACTCCGAAGGGGCTCGGACCCAGACACGTCACGCACCCCTCCACTACCACCGCACCGCGCTAGCCAACATCACCGCCACCACAACCACAACCACTTCCAGACGATTCGCACAGCCTCTGTGGTGAGTGCAACAACACAACTGCACCATCATCCCTATGCTCGCATGTTTTTCCAACACAATTAGAGCACTTGTAGGGATTAATGGGTGCGGGTGTTCCGCATTCGTTTGTTGGATTTGATCCCATGACTTTGCAGAGAGGTGGAATTACACTTTTAGGATGTATTGCATAATTTCTCTTGAGGAATGGTAATGTTAACGTAACAATTTAGTTTCCATTATAAGATACTTTATTGGAGTCGGCAGTTGCTTGAGTAAATTGTCACACAGTTTACTAAGAGTCGCATTCTGAACTAAAGGAACCAAGGAAATTAAGACTAATGAATGACTGATGACCTTGGACTTCAGTGAAAAAAGTGTGATATTGTTTACCATGATAAGCTTTCGGGTTTAGACAATTCTCAACTTCCTTTTCATAGCCACTGGAGCTATGCACTTTTTAATCTATATTGAAAACGAATTTCTTTAGAACTGCTTTTATGTTTTTCATTTGTTGTCTTTCCCTCACCTATTAGCACGATTCACTACGTACAGTGAAAAAAGTTAACCATCCATAAATACATTAATATTTATGAATTTAGACTTGAAAATGGTTTTGTAAAATGAAGAAAATTGTCTGTAGCATAGGGGACAAATATAATCTTTGGTGGGGGACTTAAACTGATATTTTACAAGCATTTTTTGTTAGTGTAAACGAATGTTTAAAGAGGCGAAATGATATGACACCTTGTAATTTCTGCTCTTCAGGTGACGCGGCAGATGCATGAACACGAGCAGGAGAGCGAGCTGCGCGAGCAGATGTCGGGCTACAAGCGCATGCGGCGACAGCACCAGAAGCAGCTGATGGCGCTGGAGAACAAACTGAAGGCGGAAATGGATGAGCACCGACTACGCCTTGACAAGGAGCTGGAGACGCACACCAATGGAGCTGCCAGCGACATGGAGAAGCTGCTCAAGAAGCACCAGGCCCTGCTCGACAAGGAGGTAGGCCATGGACGTGCCCGAGCACGGCGTCTCGGCACGACTCGGCCTCCTTCATCGAGGAGACCAGTGCTGCCATGTAGAAACGTGCGTTCAGAGAGTATTCGGCTGCTATACATTTCCACATGATAAGCCACGTCGTTGAGCTATCGTTTGTGGCTAGGTTGCTTTTGACCTTTTTTCGCACTGTACGTAGCCAGCCGTTTTAATCAAAGGTGTGAAGTGGGCTTTATCTGGTAGTAAAGTAAAAAAAAATGTGATCTCGACAAATGTAAGCACGAGTCTATTTGAATAATCGGCATGAAAAATAACAGTAGCTGATAGTAGCGATGATGTCACCAATTTCCGTCCATCAACTTCTAACGGCAGACGTGGGGATAGAGGGAAGACATTTGTTTTCCAACTGTTTCCGTGTAATCTGTTTACTTGAGATATCAAACTGATTTTCAGAAGCATCATCGATTCCCTAAATAATCTCATAGCCCAGCTCTAGTGCTGCCCTAAACAGTGTTCTAGTTCATTTGTGTGTTAATGCGTGGGAAAAATAATCACACATTGATTGTTTTAAGCAATACATTGTGGAAGAAAATTGGTTTGTAATCACAGTTTATGGTTGTCTCTTACATATAATTGCCTCTTTTGCTGGTATTGATTCTTGCAGCATCTACAATACGTGTTCCTTAAAATCATATCGTATGATTATGGTGCCAATAGAAGTAAGCAAATGGCTTGTGTGAGTGATGGAGCGACACAATTTCGTTACATTTAAATTGATTTATAGTTGTAATAATAGACGTACCTTCCATCAAATTTATTATTTCTTGAGAAATGGGCCATGATTTAGTATTTTCTGTGATGAAACATAAGGCTGAATGTGTTTTCTCTGCCACCTGGCCATATTCCAGGTGAAGGCTGCAGGGGCAGAGGAAAAGAAGTTCCAGCAGCACATCTTGTCCCAGCAGAAGAAAGAACTCAACAGCTTCCTGGAGGCACAGAAGAGGGAATACAACATGCGAAAGGAGCAACTCAAGAGGGTAATGACAAAACGGTCACACGATAACGGTACCCATGAATTTAACATAGCTTTGAGTGCACGTGCTACCACTTTGTTGGAAGGTAAGCACTTGCGCGAAGTAATATGTCCAACGCGGGCTTTTATCCTGTTTTTAATGTTGGCCACATAGCTTTAAGTAGTTGTGGCTACCCACCCTTTACCCCTCCACTGGGTCAAGTCATTAATTTGTTTTTACTATTGGGTGGACAGGTGTTGGAGAATTTATATAACTTATCATAGTCCATCATTTATTGTAGGACCCTAAACCAAGCTGTCATCCTTTCTCTAATTTGCACACCAATATGTTCTGATGTTTTGTATGGAAATATAGCAAATGCAACTTGTGTACTGTTTAAGTACTAACAATCCCCAGTTGTAATGTTTGCAAAACTAGTGATATGTCAAACTTAGTCTAACCTTTTTAATACAACCAATCACATTTTTTGACGCCTGAAAAGTTTAATGGCAGTTACTCAATCTGGAAAAGAGACTGGTGCAATGGGACAGCTGACTCGTTCATCCGGGCTAATATACCCTCTTATTTTCCTGTTTTTTTTGTGCAAGGAGTTGAATGAGAATCAAAGCACACCCAAGAAAGAGAAGCAGGAGTGGCTGTCCCGGCAGAAGGAGACGATTCAGCACTTCCAGGCGGAGGAGGAGGCTACCATGTTGCGCAGCCAGCGTCACTACCTGGAGCTCGAGTGCCGGCGCTTCAAGCGGCGCATGCTGCTGGAGAGGCACAACCTCGAGCAGGGTCTGCTCCGAGAGGTAATGCTACGTGTTGGCATGCGTGAATCCTGTATACCCATGTGGTGTTGATGCAACACTCCTGTAACGTGTAGCAGACTGTTCATCTGACATTGACTTACAGCAGATATTTGGTTCACCGGGCCTCTCGGCTCGTTCAAATTCCACCTTAATACACACCCGTTCTTAAAGGCCTTTTTACTGAATATTTTTTTATACTTTCGGTTAACAATTTGGTGGCATGTTCTAAACACTAGCTTGCATGCCTTAATTGTTTATTCAGGTTTTTTTTCTATAATGTTTCTGTTTTTAGCTATGTACAGCACTTCGTGACTTCCTCTTTAAACATTGCTTTTAGAAGTGTATAATATTATTATTTTACTAGACTGCATATGTAATTTCATGCATGTTGCCTTTTACTTTCAACTGATAATGACAATTGACAATGTAGCAACAGCCATGGGTATGTCACTGTGTATTTGCGTTCCCTCACCTGCGCGCGTGTGTGTGCGTGTGTGTGCGTGTACGCGCTTGTTCGTTTGTCACGTGCTCACAAAAGGAGCTGAACAAGAAGCAGATGCAGAAGGACTCGGAACATGCGATGCTGCTACGGCACCACGAGGCCACCCAGGATCTGGAGTTCCGTCACCTGAACACGGTGCAGCGCATGCGCAGCGAGCTGATCCGCCTGCAGCACCAGACGGAGCTCGCCAACCAGATGGAGTATAACAAGGGGCGTGAGCGCGAGCTACGACGCAAGCACGTCATGGAGATCCGCCAACAGCCCAAGTGTCTCAGGGTCAGTGTTGAGCGTTTAAGATGCTGTTCGGGAATCTGAATGAGAATATTTATTTACTGGAGGAATCCGATGAGCCTTTATCAAGCTCTTTTTTTCACGGATATCTCTTTGACCGAGTAAGGTTGAAGTGTTATATGGTGGGTCGTTCTGAGTGAGGTTACCCGCAGTAGTTTTTAGCGAGGGACGATGGTATTTTGGATTTTAAAGGTTTTGATCGATGCGAAGCATTTTTTGTAAACAATATTTAACAACACAAAAACGACATTGATTACAAGAAAAAGGCATTGCCAGTTGTTTGAGTCTTCCTTTCGGTAAACAAATCACGTGAAGAACAGCCCATTCATTGATGAGAATAGTTGTATGTAGAGAGTGGGGTGTAATCTCAAGTATTTTTTAAATATGCATAATTTCACATCTAATAAAAGGTATCATTCATGTTTGCACGAAAATTTGCACAATTTTTTAATATGATTATGCATTCAAACACGGATCTATTTTAACCAAATGTATGTTTTAATGTCCTACTTTAACCTGTTAACTTCTTGCTTAGCTCCCCTTTTCATGCCTTATATGATTCAATGCACAAACGTTGTTTCGTTCACTGCACAGCATCCCTATAAGCCACCACCATGAAACTGCCTCCACAATGCACATGACATCGACAGCTACCTCAATCTTGCTTCTCTGCCCCTTTCTCCCTTTCTGCCGTGATTCAGGTAAAAGAAATCCAGATCAAAAAGCAGTTCCAGGACACGTGCAAGGTGCAGACACGGCAGTACAAGGCTCTGCGCAACCATCTGCTGGAGACCACGCCCAAGGGCGACCATAAAGCCGTGCTCAAGCGCCTCAAGGACGAGCAGACGCGCAAACTCGCCATATTGGCAGAGCAGTACGAGCACACCATCAACGAGATGATGTCCACACAGGCGGTAAGTGGTCATGGTGGGGGTCACCCCTGCTTTTTTTATTTTTAATCCACGCGCATTTTAAGCCGGTCGTTCCTTCTCGCCGTTTAATCGTCACTCAAATACGAATGTTGCTACCGCTTGCAGCTCCGCCTGGACGAGGCACAGGAGGGCGAGTGCCAGGCCCTGAAGGTGCAGCTGCAGCAGGAGCTGGAGCTGCTAAACGCCTACCAGAGCAAGATCAAGATGCGCACAGATGCGCAGCATGAGCGTGAGCGCAAAGAGCTGGAGCAGAAGGTGTCCCTGCGCCGCGCGCTGCTTGAGCAGAAGGTGAATGTATGTATTTGTTTGCGCATAGGTGCACGTGCATGCTCACACCCAGGGTTGCCGCGAGTTGGCTTATACTACGATATATCGTGCGATTATAATATCCACAATAATCGCATTTTCCCATGCTGATTTTCCTACGTCAGTGCTGCCGTCCACAGGTTTTCATCATTTATTAATTTAGCATCTTCCCTGCAGGGCCACGGAATGTGTACAGAGAAAAGGCTGTTGGGGCGGGCACTTAGTGCCATGTAATTTACTCAGCCTTGCAAATTATTTTCAAACACATTAATTCAAGTTGTAAATAAAGCGTTCTTGCCCATTAAATTGTTGCTCGGAAAAGTGCTTATTTTTTCCGCAGCAATTGTCATAATTTAAGTTAATTTAAATTGTCATACAGTAATGTGTTATAAGTGTTTATAAAGGTACAATGATTAGAAATTGTATGGAAGGCTGAAGTTAAGTGAAATGTCTAAAACACAAACAATACAATACGAGTCAGAGAAAGTTATGGGTCAATTTGTGTCGTGATTATCAAATTTTATATCTTATCGTAAACAATGATGTTGCGGCAACCCTACTTATACTAATACCTCACTCGCACAACAGTCTTTCTATTGTGATCAAAATTAGTGTGATATGAAAAAATGGATAAGCATAGAGAGCTCTTAATGGTTTCACATAAGTTTTTGGTGTGATTGTAGACTGCATATTAAACAGATGCACTTTTGTCAGCTTGTGTACCTAATGCCTGATTGATCATTTGTTGCTCTTATCTCTGCTAGTTCTTATACTTGCAATGGTGGAATTAATTGGAGTTGGAGCACTAAAATGTGTTTAAAATCACCTAAAGTGACACGGTTCACAAAACCAATTTTTACATTTCCCCATGAACCCTTTTGTGTCCTCTAGATTGAAGAGGAGATGGTAGCTCTTCAGACAGAGCGTTCAGACAAGATCCGCTCCCTCTTGGAGCGCCAGGCTCGCGAGATCGAGCTCTTCGACTCAGAGAGCGTGCGCCTGGGCTTCAGCAACCTGGTGCTCTCCAACTTGCCAGCCGAAGCTTTCAGCCACAGTTACCCGGGAGCCCAGGGCTACTCGGGATCCCAGTCAGGCTATGGGGGAGCTGGTGGCGGCGGCGGCGGCAGTGGTGGCAGCCGTGCGGGCAACCCTGGCATGAGAAACAGCCCCCAGCCCATGCGGCGCACGGCCTCCGCATCCGGAGGACAGGGCGACCGTGGCATGAGTCGCAGTTCCAGCGCCTCTTCTCATTTCTCCAATGGATCCTACTACAATTAGCATGGGTGCCACCCCCTCCCGCCCCCCGGGTTGTGTGCTTGCATACTGCCCGTGGCTCCCACTCTGTCCCCTCCTTCCCTCCCTCCACGTCACATCGCCACTGAGCCAGACCCACAGGAGAGGAGCCGGGGCATGAGCACACGTGTTTGTTACGACTCAAGATGGAAAGTCGGACTTTATGTTTGCACCACAGTCCCATTTTTTTAATGTTTGCATTGGTGGTGTTACCGACGACCGACCGTTTAAGCGTGGGATTGTCATTGTATACATTTGGCTAATCTGTCTTCATATTTTTGCATCTCCTGCCTGTGGAAGTCAGAATTTGCTCAAACCCCCAATTTATTGGGATTTTAAAGCCCTTATTGCTTTTAGCAGTCTGTCAATATTTTATTTGCCCCACAATTCATTTGTCTTTACACTTTGGATTAGGCCAAAACTAGAGCGTAAAACTTGCCTCGGGTTTTTAGTTTGGCCCAACATTCTTGATGGATCCATGGCTATGTCTAAGGCTTTTTTGTTATTTTTTTCAATAGCCCAGGGTTTGTAACATAAATGTACTGCATTACAAACAGTGTTGGGGCAGCTGAATTAGTTTTAAGTTTTTATACAAAGTAATAGAAATATCATTTTTGTTTTGACTTAAGACGTGCTGTTAGGCACTGGCTTGCCTGTATATATCTGCTGCCATTCTATTACGTTTACACCTTTTGGGTTTTAAACTGTGAATATGTCACAATGCCCGGATCTGTGATATCACTTTATCCACCGTGTACATCCCTTGTCATCTATTGTTTAAATTCAGTGGAATAAGCTTACACATAAATTACATTGTTTGCATGATACACTGAACTATTGTCAGCATTACAGGGTTAGGTTTTGAAGAAAAAAAAGGTTTGTGCTTAAAAACTACACAACCCACAAGGCTATAGGACACTTGTGCTTGTTCTTCCATACTCGAACAGCATTCCTCACTGAACATTCATGGTAGACATAAGCAGAGGCCCTTGCTGGCAGAAAGACAGATGTGTGGCCATCGTTTAGAGCCATGCTTTTTCAGTTCAGGCAAAGAAAATCGGAGAATTGTGCTTACATCCAATTGTACGTCGTTGTGTACATGTGGAATATTGTGAGAAAATGTGGTATGTTTTCACCATGCATATTTTTTTGCGCACATAGTATCACCTCTTATCAGAAGTGACATTTGCAGTAAACGTAATCATGGTTTATGGTTATAAAATGAGAACAAAGGTTTTATTCAACACGCTTATGCCTAGAGCCTTCGAGCATGAATAGGGTAAACATGCGCTGGGCAGTTTGGTGTATTGTAACCGTGCGTCCAGATGTTGGGCACAGCTGCCGCCTCGAGCTTAGACGCGGGTGCTCTCAATCATATCACACGTTCACTCCCGCAACGGGAGGGAATGCTTGTAAAGAACTGTGCCAAGCATCCTGAAATACCAGAGCAGTTAATGCATATGCTGCCAAATAGGATCACCTCTTCACAGGCTTTGTTAAACATTTGCCGTGCCGGTGGCTATTGCAAGCTTGCGTGTGTTCATGACTTGTAAACTGGTCGGTAGGAACGACGCCTGCTCTTTTAACATCGCAACCATCTAGTGGCCTGATTGGTTTCAATGTGGTTTCTTCAGTGGTGTGTCTAACAATGAGTACTGCATTTTAGGGCCTCCATTTGTACTTGCAGCATCGCAAAGCCATTTTACGTAAATTGATATTTACAGTTTAGCAGGTGACTGTGTTTCGTGTATATTTGGAGTTAAATTAGATGTTAAGGAGAATAGTGTCTTCCCAGTTATTTTGTAATGGGCACTCCTTTGCTGGATTGCTTTAGAATTAATGTAATGAGAATGTGATGTATGTTAATGTAACTAATTATACTTAGGTTTTGTAAATACATTTAAAGAAGTGACTAAATATTTCTTATTTATATGGCATTTAGCTGTCATAAAAAATATTTTTGGCGTAGCAGAAGGCTCAAATGAAAACAAAGCACATTGGAGCTCAACTGTCCAAATTACAATCTTGTTTAAATTTAGCTATTTGTGTCAGGTGCTGTTAAACTGGATGCTTTTTTTATTTTGAGCTGTGCATCTCAACAAGCCTTAGGCTTTAGTTTTTCCTAAGCTGTTGCCTAGCCAGAGGTGGTGTCTCACCAGGCATGTTGGTGCTAGGATCGATTGCCTATGCCGATGTGAGGTCCCAGTCAGGGTTGATGCCAAGTGCGTGTTTGTGCTTATACAGCTTGCCTCATCATAGTTCTGGCCATTCTAGGTTTAAGGCCTGGTAAGAGCTCAAGCTTAACCATACTTTGAGACCCAAGCCAGAGTTTGAGATGGCCGACACCATGTTTCACTCTTCCTATGTACATTGTCACGTCATTTTAGATTTGCTTTTTTTTCTGTTGAAATGTCACAGTCGGTGTATTCTAAACTCACTTATATTTGAGTATAGTATACACAAGAATAACATGTAACCTTTATTAATACCAACAGATAAATATACCGCACTGATTAACATGGTTGGCTACGTTCGGTGCAAAATAAGTTCTACATACATACACACCACCAAAACCATGATAAACGTCATAGATATGCCTCGGTACCAAAATAATGGGAGAAACAAGTACTTATATTTACTCACTGTTCATGACTTGGCACCTGACCAGATTCAGAGCCTGGGGGGGGGGGGTATTGAGACACGAGTTTTGAATCAGGATCTAACTAGGATACAGGCTTCGCCAATGAAGGTAGCATTCTGCCAGGGTTCTTGAGAGATGGCCATTTTTAGTCTGGATTAGTGCCTGAGCAACCATTGAGCCCTTAGGCTGCACCGTTTCGTTCTTGCCAGAGCTGATAGGGGTCTGGCTGAGTTAGAGGATTAGCCGGAGTCGGATGCTAATCTGAGTGTGAAGCCAAACCAGGAGAAAAATTGTGTTCTTGCCAGTGTTGAGCGTTTAAACCATGCTGCTTGTGGTTTGGCTAGCATTGGTGTTTGCCAAAAAAATGGATGCAAATGTTACACACCTTCCTTTGCAATCCCATGTATTTACTGCAGCCAGGGTTGAGGTTAGTTCTTTGGGTGCCACAGTTGAGCCCTAATTTGTTGACTCTTGTCATTGACCATAATCCAGTTAACACCCTTGCCAATCAAAACAGTAAATGTGTCCATACGGTGTGCAAATGAGTTGTATTTTGGTTACTTGGAGGCTTCATACATTGTGCAATTGCGCTGTAGAATTGAAGCAGGTGTAAAAAAAGAAGTAAATGCATAAATGTTCTTAACTTTAATGCATGTCTTGTGTTACTTGATATTTTAATTTCAGAGTGTCAACTCCTTGAGAAATTCAGAATGTGCAGAGATCTAAGTTAATGTAATATTTAGCCTACTACTTTATCCAGTTGTGTTTTGTTGTTTCCAGGTGCGTTTATATTTTGGCTGAGCCATGGACTGCACATGCTGGTTGCTAATTATACAGCATTCTAAAAAGGCACCCACAGCCACCATTCTGCACAGCATGCATTTAAAAGCTTTATACAAGCATACGGTACCATGTGTCGCGTTATTCAACTGTCAGGACATTAAGAAACAAACGTTGAAAAAGGGGTAAAAATATAGGTTACAGTAGAGCAGTACAAGTGGGGTCTGTGACACTGAGTAAAAAGGTGTTTTGCACACAGTGAGCAATGTGATCGGTATTGTTGCCGAGATGTTTATATATCTCTTTGCTGAAAAGGTGCGCATAGATTTGTAATGTCCTGCAGCTTTCAATTAATCCCTGTTCAAAATACAATGATAGGCATTAACATCAGGAGCTGGAGCCTTGTTGAGAGCAGTGGTGAGGTTTAGGTCCAGCTAGGAAAAGACTTGTCTGCTCTATCTTAACCACGTCAGGTGTGATTAATTCCAGGTACATACAGAATAGTACTATACTTGTCTTTTCTTAAATTAGCCACATGTCTTTTCGAGTAATACAGCGTGGAGAAGGTCATGTTCTGAACCGGATTGCAGCCATGCCACTGGTTGGTCGTGACTGATGCTCAGAAAGGTAACCTTGATAAACAATTGTGATGCCGTGATAGTAGCATTCATTTCTTAAGGCACGCCACTGTTTAGGC
Organism: Petromyzon marinus; assembly: GCF_048934315.1. NCBI lineage: Eukaryota > Metazoa > Chordata > Hyperoartia > Petromyzontiformes > Petromyzontidae > Petromyzon > Petromyzon marinus. Next base: position 12,811,299 of record NC_133671.1, read on the forward strand.
ACATGCACAGGCCACATGCATGTACTTTTCTATAGAATACATGTAAAAAAAGAGGGCAGTGATGTAACAACAGGGTCCCTACCATTGTTATCTCAAGGAGTTACATGAAACATCCTTCAGTTATAAGAGGAAAGCTTTAAACATATATATGAAATAATGAGCTGAAACTTGACATTTGAGCTTCAACAAGTGTACGAGGCACACCGACAGCTGGTGTGCAATACTGTCACTCATGAGATCTCTCAATTGTTTGAGAATATAAAAACACACATCTTGACATCAGGCTGGTTTCTTTAGTCATTATTTCACTGAATGCACACTACACAAATTTGACCGGGCCTGCAATTAATGCAACAGTCTGTGCTGAGTGATCCCTTTGAGGCACCAAAAGGCGGGGGGGGGGGGTGTCCACTGAGCATCGGAGCACAACGGCACCACGTTTAGAACTCGGAAATAACACGTAAAATATTGCTGTTGCACATGGAATCTATTGAGGCACATAACGAAAAATGATCAATGTATCCATTTCCGACGGTGCGTGCACTCCTTGGTGACTCAAATGCCCCGAGGCGACCCTCCCACCACCACCACCCCCCTTTTTTCAGTGCAGGCACATGGGGGGCGGGGGGGGCATAGCTCTTCAGGGTCGTGGCACCGTTAACTGCAGCGTGTTCTGCTTAATGTGGGTCGTAAAGAGTTCCTCGTGTGCAGGTGTGAACTTACAGCATCGACGATAATTTTGTGGGAACGTTTATGGCACTAAAGTGGAGTGCCGCGTGTGCAAAAAGTTATCGGATTTGAAAGAGGCACACCGTTACGTCACATCACTCGCACACGCCTCTTAACATCGCAACATCACTGACACACTCCATCGCCCTTCTCACCCAGGGAACCAGTTAAACAGACTAAAGCAGAGGTATCACTTTTACTCGGCGTCGGCTTCAGCTGGTTTGTTTATATTGTGCTTTGTGTTTCAATATCCACCGTCAGGTTTCGCAGCCACCTACGCGGGGCACAGGTAAAATAATTCCGGTACTGATCGTAGTTCAGTCCAATAAAATCCGCCGTAAAAAATCAGGTAGTACGGATTTCGCATTTAGTGATGGGTTTGTTAATTTAGCCTATTTTCTCTCCACCGTTTTAATGATATGTACACTAACACGCACACAAGCTGCAGCCCTCTAGTGCATGAAACATTGCATCGTATGGGGTATCGAATTCTCTCTTAATACAAGCGAATGCAGCCACGTGCTTTACTTTCTCCAATGTGGCATCTGTTTTTTAGGCCAATGTTGACGCTTGACTCGCAGCAATGTTTATGCTTAGCAATGTTTTAAATCACAGAAATGGAGTGAAAAAAATAAGACTGCTAATTTTTGATCACTCATGGGACACCCTTTAGCAAGAATGTGTAACTTTAGACGCAATCCATTGTCTCTCCATGCAATTATTGTAAATTGGATTATGAGCATAACTTTTTTTTTAATTGGTACATGTGGAAATATGGTCTGTGCAGCGTGCGAGATCTTAAACTCTTCCCAAACCTCATTTATAATATTGATACATAGTGTTGCATTTTTAAAGGGGAAACAAAGTATTATCATTTACAATGCATCGATGGGCAGCTGCATGTCGTGTCTGTGATATGCCCAGTGCTCCAATATGCACATTACCCGGTGGAAGAAATTCGTTTTCTGCCTTTAGCCCTACTTTTTTTTTTGCTAAACATTAATTGACTGTTGGACCGTGCAGTGTTCTTCGTTTTGAATTGCAAGTGTTATTATTTTCAGCTCCTAAGCAAGTAAAATAGATGGGGGATTTACAAAACTGGGACTGAACGGAACTACGGGTTCTCTTAACGATGGGATGGCCATCGCGCTTGCATCTGGGTCGTGTCGAACTAATCTTTGCACCATCAATCGAGCGCTTGTTCCACGAGACAAGTGTGCGGGTTTGTGACTCGGGACGGCTTCCTGTACCCAGGGGACGCATAGGGGGGCAGGCGGTGGCCTCCCAACGAAAGAGCGGTCGGGTGGCCCTGCCAGTACGTGCGCTTGCGTCTTGCACGCCAACTTGCACTCGCAAAATGCGCGCCCATCTGGCAATGGTTTGTTGACAATGGGCGGCGTTTCCATGAGTTCAATAACATGTTTTGTTTTCATTGGCATTAAATCATTTATTTAAAAAAAAAAGTTTGGATCTCTGTGCTGGCCCATTTCCTTTGTCTCCCGGACATTGCGCACCGATGTTCATTTCACGTTCGTCCCGTGTTCTGTATAGATCGCTCTTCTGGCAAGCGGTTCCTTGACCAATTTCTCTACACATTGGTGTTCTTACAAATCAAATTATTGTTTTGCCACCATCTCGCATAGCGAATCTTAGGCGAACAGGTTTATCACTTCCTGTTGCAATCGTAGTGTCATTTACAGCTTTGCAAACTGAACCGTTACGCTTCTATTATAACTTACTAATAGTTAAGGCTTTGGATTTTTTTTTATTGGTGTTACAGAGTTGTGGGCAAAGGTTGAAACTGAATTGGGATGTGTACAGTAACTTAGTTGTGAACTATTAACGCACAGTGGATTCTTATTTTTTATTACGATTATGATCGAGGCGTTTGGTCATGCGGTCCAGTTCAGCTGAGCGGCCGTAAGGAAAGGCTCGGTGTTTTTTGTTTGTTGCTGAACTAACTTTACAGTATTTGTTTTTATTATTTAGCGCTAATGTTATCCGAGAAACGTGAATTCTCGCCGCGTTTTACTGCAATTAATATTTCACAACTGTGTTAATACATAATATATTGAACGGGATGGGATACACCTATTTTGATTAAAACTTGGTTCGAAGTTTTAAAGTTCTGTGCATATAGTTATACGGTGTAATGTAAAGTGAGCGGAAAAAAAAGACCTGCACATTTTAATAAACATTAAATCTCACAAAAGGAACCACTTGAGCTGATGTACTTGTTTCTTCAGGTGAAAAATACTCATTTAATGTGAAATACGTTTAAGGCAAGATGAATTAACTCTACAGATTAAGATAAATTTGGATTGCTTGTTCAATTAAGCGCTGTTATATACAGGGCTCATGGGAGAGAAAAAACTTTTCGCCTCTGTGTGTGGTAGTCGTGCGTTCTGCGGGCGATTTCCCTTGTAAAAAAAAATGCATCTTAAAATGAATTTCGCACCCACTCCAGGGACGACAATTTGCGAAAGTAAACGAGCGCAGCGTACCGTTTTTTTTTTTATAAAACAGTTAAGTATATGCTGTTGTGTAGATGCGTACAAGTATTTCCTCGACGGTATAAAATATCCCTGTCACTTGTCACCGTGAGAGTTACTTTTGGTGCGCGTCTCTCAAGAACTCTGTGTGTGTGTGTACGAGGGACACGCTTTGGCTGCAGCGGTGTGCTATGGTATTAGTTCTGTGCTGTAGTTGTACTTCAATACGTCGTGCTGTGATGATAACCCTGTGATATATAGACGCCGTTTGCTCAACTGGCACGACACTGCTATGCAGGATGGCCAGACCAGCATCTCCCATTGTTAATTCCGCGCTCAGACATCCCCCCCCCATCTTCACGCCACCAGCACACACTCCCAATGCTTCATGTCATTCCACATTTTTTTTTAAATCACTCGCACTGCACGTCTCCCTATGACGCTGGCGTGGAAGTGATTGTTATCCTAATTGCGAACTCTTTACATCCAGAGTAACCTATACGGCCGACTTTTGCTGTGGCGGCTCGACTTTAGGATTGCAACCGCAATCAACCCATTGTCCTGCAACACACAGGCTGATAATATAATTCGTGTACTGTCCTGGGAAGGAGTAGAGCTATAAGCCAGATGATCCAGGGCAATGTTTTTCAAGAGTTCTCGTGAGCTCCCTATCAGCAGCTTGCGCTGATGATCAAAGCAATCAAGAGCTTTGTGTAAAGTGTGCGGAGGCTGACATTGCTTCTGAACATCAAAGATGAATGAGCAGAAATCCGCACCATGGGGGGCGGGGGTCACGAGAACTCAAGATTTGAGAAACGCTGATCTAAGAGGAGGGATCCGCACTCTTACTTCTCTGGTCGTGGCCCTGTGTAGCCGATATGATTTGTATGCCGTGCATAGTCGTACGCACTTCACAGGAGGTTGTCCTGTTGGTTAATATTGCTAACTATTGAGGTGTGCATGCATTGTTGTAAAGGGATCATTATTATGAGCTGGTGTTTCTCATTTATATGCAAGTTGAAAAGCAAATCTACTGGAGGTGGTCAAAAAGAATGAGGGTGGTATATTAAAAGTAGGCACTTTTTAAAGGCTGAACTTTACATAATGTAGATGTTTTAATAAGCATAAAGGAAGAGGACAACCATGTTTGTGAAGTCTGCCTTATCGTTTCTTTATACGTCTGTTGAGGAACAGTTGTACTTTACAGAAGTGAATTCTGTTTTCAATGTAAGCGCACATTTTAATTGTAATATACAGGTACAGGAAGAACAATCCGTAGCTTTGTACTGTACTGTATTGGTCGCAAATGAAATGTGGGTTTCAAAATATTGCTAGTGCTATGTTGATTTTGTTAGCGACTCAAGTCTCAAAATATTTGACCACCCCTTGTACACAACCTAATTGTACTCTTCCAGGTGGGTTTTCAGAAAGACTCTGTAAATAAGAATTATCTAATAGGCTTTGCTTTGTACAATGAAAGTTTTTAACGTTGCTTGTATTAAGTGATACGTGATGAGTGTCTATCAAGTGCCACAACAATCGATATTTTTCAACAATGTTACCAGGACCACGGCTCGGCTAGGTAATGTCAAAATAACACCCTCTAACTTTCCAGCATTTTTCCTAATCACTGCCTCCACCCATGCAGTTGTCGTAATGAAGTGATTGTGTGGACGTGTGTTAAAAGGCGCAAGGCATTTGTGCAGACCGAGTCAATTTGACCCTGCCATGTTACACATGCCACACAGAACGAACCCTTGATTTTGTAGCATTTGTCCATTGGCTTATGGCCAGTGTGGGTTAAATGCACGCCTCTGTCCGTCCTTGTTATCCTTTGGACAGAACTTGGTTTGGGTATCTCAGAAAATGTGTACTTGCATATTTCTCCTCTGCGATTATAAATCTACTCTTATCAGGCAACAGTACAACCTGATTTTTTTTAGGGGTACATTATACATATTCATTAAAAACATTGCAAAGTTTTGCAAAAAAATTACTTAATACGACATTCATGGTCACATTTTATAACTGTATAGTTTATAATGTCCTGCTTTGGGTGTATACTGTAATGGTCTCTAATATGGCCAACATGGTTGTAGCTATGCTTTCAATATAACGTTATCAATTAACACATTTTTTTTAATGTGATGTTGAGAGCGTAGTTTGCGATTAACTATTGCCATCTAGTAAACAGAAGGCATCTGAAGCGAAAGCGACTTCAACTGTTACTTAAATGCTACTGGAAATGCATTAAAATGAAATATCTTTCATGCAGTTTTGCGTGTTTTGTCATGTTTAATTTAACAAGAGGTAATATTCTTGGTTCTTTCGGTAAAGTCACGTAGAAGGGAAACAATAAAATAAAAAACAATAAAATTCTCACGTTTCGACTGCAACACAAGCAATCATCATCAGGTGTGAAAATTGTATTGCTGTGATTTTCACACCTGATGATGATTGCTTGTGTTGCAGTCGAAACGTCGTGAGAATTGTTTAATATTTTTATTATTTTATTGTTTCCCTTCTACGTGACTTTACCGAAAGAACCAAGAATATGAATCCCTGCAGTCACGAAAGCTTTAAATCAAGAGGTAATTACTGAAACTTCTTATATTTGATGTTGACTTCACATGTGAAAGACATTTTAATTGGATCATTATAAGGCATGTAGGATGTAGTATTACGATTTCCACTTGCCATAATTCACATTTTAATTAAAGTGCACATTTGGCTTGAGTCATCTTTGGAATATTAACTCTCAAAAGAGAACAGTTATGCCGATTTTTCAGTAATAACTTGAAGTGCACTCAACCCTGTTGGTACACTGCCAATTGTTTTCAGATTACATACTTCTGGTTTATTGGACTCAATGTATCCCATATATGTTGGGCATCCAAGTTCGTTTAGCATCATCTAAATGAGGGGGTGGAGTAGTGGCACAACAGTTAACGCACTGCTACAACTCGATAACCGGTCATGGCTAATTAATCACGTGATATATGAACTAATCAGTTCTGGCACAACCTCCACCATCCAAATTTACTGAGCATTACAGTACTATAGCAGCATTGACAGCATGAGGTACTTGGTTTATTTTGAGCCATGCACATGTAGCTGAGGATGGTGTGAACATGAGCAGCTAAGCCACGAGAGTTATACAGAATGGAGGCCTGGACATCAAAGGTCCTAACCTATCATTTACGATTCATACTTAATTGCAAAACCAAGCCCCCAGTAAGTGCAGCAAAGGTGATTATATAACCCTACACAACTATTAATACCCACCAGTGGATGAGATGGTTAAATGGCAGCCATCTGCCAATTAACGAACTTTTGCAGCAAGTGAAACCTGAGAATGCATGCATACCTTCAAGTGATACAATGCAATTGCATAACAAATAGGCAGCTAATACGATGACATTTACTCCGCTTTATTGACGTCCAAACAGACGAACCTTACAGCTCACAATGAGGGAGACAGACTTAGAAGACAAATGCCAACCTCGAGTGGGAGCATTCTCAGGGTGTCTTGTCGAGTGCTTGTAGAATCGCCAGTGTGAATCCTGCCGGATACGCATGCTGATTGTGTACTGTGTATTCTTGTGTTTATGCTTCAGATGTGTGTGCCATGTTGTTCGCGTCTTGTGTAGTAAGTCCATTCTGTGCCGTGTGATTTTGCGGTGTCATGTGTGCACTGAGCGCCTCTCGCTTCTTTGCATTTCACCCGGCTCTACAAGTTGTCACTTGAGGATTGTGTCTTCAGCTGCAGGTAGAGAAGCACAAGTAGATACAGCATTAGAAATTAAGTACCAATTTCATATGGTAGAAAACATTGTCAGACATGCAACAGGAGGAAACCACAATACCCACTAAACTCGGCAAAATAAATGTATAACACTGCAAACTACATGAACACTGTATGAAATATAGTGTTCATGTAGTGCTTGTCAATTAGCCTAAATCTGGCTCGTGAAAGCAGTGGTTTGCCAAAACTTGGCATGAACAAAAAACACACGATCGAAATATATCACCTGTGTTCCAGTAGCTGTTTCAGAACAAGTCCCGTTGCAATAAATCTGTGCTAGCTTGTGTTTTATAAATTTCTTGTGAACAAGAAGTTTGATGCACATGGCTTTTTGAAGAACAGAGATCGACCGAGCGCTGTGTGTCGAAAAGGGTGTCACGTTAACGAGTGACAAGGTTGAGTGAATGCGAGTATGTACATGCGGCAGCGATTTCGCGTGCAATCCGTTCTGCCTCCTCCCGCTTCTGCCGCTCCTCCTCCTCTATCCGCCGCTCCTCTGCCGCGATGGGCTTCAGCCGTGCTACACGTGAAGCCACATATTTAAATGTCAATACACAAATACATCTGCACACTCCAGCTTACATTGTATGAGATGTTCTAATTGCACAAAGTTATCTCGCCATAACTGGACGTGATATTGACACCGTTATAATTTTGCACCATAGTCAAACCATGTATCTTGTAAAATAATGTATTACACGTCAACTTTACAGCATACAACTATTGTGCTTATACTTAAAAACACGATAGGATACGTTAAAAGCATGCAAAGTCCAAGTAATTTTTTACATAACGCCTCTGTGTGCTATCTGCATGACCTTTGGAAAATTGTCACAAAACTTATTCTGTAATCCTTTTACATGAGATTACACATTCCCTATCCATCGGTGTTTGATGCATCGCTATCGGACCAAAGGTCTATGGACCAGCAATAACCCAAATATTTTGTTAAAAATAATTGAAAGTTTAACATGTAGGCTTTCGCAACCAATATCCATAATACAGGATTTTTTTGGGTTCGATCCCCTTGAAGCTAGTCGTAATTACTGGCGAAACGTCGTACTCATATTATACACACCGGTTTGCTGTACTGGTAACGAAATGGCATGTTCTGTTTACGTGACAACCCTTACTAATTAGCTGTGTCGGGTGGTTTTGGGATTAACGACACGTATATTTACGCGATCCAACCCAAAAAACCCTGTATTATGGAGATTGATAAGATTTTGGTGCAGTCAACTTGTTTGACTTGTGAATTCAGCTTAATGTGGTGGCTTAAACCCAGATTGCAACCAAGGGACTTTGCGGTGCACACTCTTAATCGGCTCCATGAGCCAACCAGCAACTGCGCAATATTTGGAGGACGATCCAGCGCACAGCTCAGTAAATACTCATGGTCACTTTACCCAATCTGACGGAGCCGTAGACGATACCAAGTCCCAGCGCAGAGTAGCGCGCCATCTGAAATGAAGAGCACCAGAAAATCCACGTTTAGTCTCGACAACAGCTCGGGTAACTGTCATAAAGGGAATAAATACATTTAATCTTACAACTGGACAAATAAACTCAAGCTGCGTGTCAAGGGTTATCCGACACGCGGTCAGGCGCAAAATATCAGCACTGACGTTCCTGCATTGACGTATTAAACTTTCGTAGTACCGAACTTTAACTTTTTTTTAATCAAATAAGGCCCACTGAGCTGCGTAGCTCATTTTCTGAAGCGAACTGGCCACAAACAATTACTCAACGAAGTGACTTATCGCGTGAAAATTCCAAGCAGCCAACTATTCTAAATGTGGACGGAGAACCCGGAGAGAAATCCACGCGACCACGGGGAGAACATGCAAACGCGTCAGGGTCGCAATCGAACCCAGGATCTCCTGCATACCGGGCGAGGTAGTCAACATCTCCTAGCCACCGCGGCGTCCTACAGAATAACTTGTTTCTTCCTTCTAAAATGTGCCTCACAGACCAGGTCTGGTCCCGCACGAGTCGAAAAGCTTTGTTAGATTGCTCGGGAGGACGATCGCGATGTAGCGCGTCTGTATTTGCGCTCCCGAGTGCCATCATCAACCTTGAGATCGCCCGCACATCCGAGCAGGTCAGCGCCGCACGTCATTCGCGCTCTATGACGGCGGCGCCGGACCCTCTCTCTGCATGGCCCTCGGCTTTGTTAACGCAGCATAGGCACGCGTCGCCACGAGTGAGTAATACTGCCTCGTCCTGGGTTTCGACGAAGGAAACAGCGCGGAAGAACCGGGCGCCACCTCGCCTACCGAGTCCCGGGCAAGGTGACCCGGGCAAGGCGACTAGGCAAGCCCACGGCGCCTCGCTAGGCCGCCGCCTAAGAGCTCGGCGCAAAGGGAAGCGTTGGGGAAATACGAGGGACTCAAACGCGCGGCGACGCCGTGAAAGTTGCGGGGATGCTTCCCGAGGCCAGGTTAGAGAGGGACGCTCAGGGAGCCGCGCGTGAGGCGACAATAACCTTGATGAGTGGAGACACTTGCACTGGGGGCACCATCTTGCTGGCCGGCTGCTGCTGGACGACTCGTCGCGCGCTGACGTCACCGCGTACAATTATAATGACGTCTGACGTCACCGCGTACGATGAAAACGGCGCGTGACGCCACCGCGAACAATTGTAAAAACTTGCCTGACGTCAATGCGAACAATTGTAAAGGATTGCGGGACGTCACCGCGTACAAATATAATTGCGCGTGACGTCACGGCGTACAATAAAAAAGTCTTGTGACGTCACGGCGTACAGTTATAATTGAGCGTGACCGTTGCCAGCCTGGTGTGCTGTGAGGCAATTCACGTGGTAACGTCACGCTCAATTATAGTGACATCATCGCGTAAGATATATTTTTTTAAGTGGCGTGTGACGTCATCACGAGCTGGACCCCCACAGTTGTTGCTGGGTGCGACCTCGCGTCATCCGGTACACATCGATGATGGCGCGTGACGTCACCGAGCTTGTATCACGACGAGACATGTCGTCACGCGCGCCGCCGATTCATTGCGGATTAACGAGACGCGTGACGTCACGGCAACTGGTCACGTGAACCACATCACGGTCATTTTCATTGACTTTGCATTCAGAGCATTGAGGCTACCACCAACACTGCCCGGCTTCCTCTACACACAGCTCATCAGTGACCCCACCACCACACTGCCGGCTTCCTCTACACACAGCTCATCAGTGAACCAACCACCACACTGCCCGGCTTCCTCTACAGACAGCTCATCAGTGACCCCACCATCACACTGCCCGGCTTCCTCTACACACAGCTCATCAGTGACCCCACCACCACACTGCCCGGCTTCCTCTAAAGACAGCTCATCAGTGACCCCACCATCACACTGCCCGGCTTCCTCTACACACAATTAATCAGTGACCCCACCACCACACTGCCCAACTTCCTTTACACACAGCTCATCAGTGACCCCACCACCACACTGCCCGGCTTCCTCTACACACAGCTCATCAGTGAACCCACCACCACACCGCCCGGCTTCCTCTACACACAGCTCATCAGCGACCCCACCACCACACTGCCCGGCATGCACGACACACAGCTCATCAGTGACCCCACCACCACACTGCCCGGCTTCCTCTACACACAATTCATCAGTGACCTCACCACCACACTGCCCGGCTTCCTCTACACACAGCTCAGTGACCCAACCACCACACTGCCCGGCTTCCTCTACACACAGCTCATCAGTGACCCCACCACCACACTGCCCGGCTTCCTCTACACACAGCTCATCAGTGAACCCACCACCACACCACCCGGCTTCCTCTACACACAGCTCATCAGCGACCCCACCACCACACTGCCCGGCTTCCTCTACACACAGCTCATCAGTGACCCCACCACCACACTGCCCGGCTTCCTCTACACACAGCTCATCAGTGACCCCACCACCACACTGCCGGCTTCCTCTACACACAGCTCATCAGTGAACCAACCACCACACTGCCCGGCTTCCTCTACAGACAGCTCATCAGTGACCCCACCATCACACTGCCCGGCTTCCTCTACACACAGCTCATCAGTGACCCCACCACCACACTGCCCGGCTTCCTCTAAATACAGCTCATCAGTGACCCCACCATCACACTGCCCGGCTTCCTCTACACACAATTAATCAGTGACCCCACCACCACACTGCCCAACTTCCTTTACACACAGCTCATCAGTGACCCCACCACCACACTGCCCGGCTTCCTCTACACACAGCTCATCAGTGAACCCACCACCACACCGCCCGGCTTCCTCTACACACAGCTCATCAGCGACCCCACCACCACACTGCCCGGCATGCACGACACACAGCTCATCAGTGACCCCACCACCACACTGCCCGGCTTCCTCTACACACAATTCATCAGTGACCTCACCACTACACTGCCCGGCTTCCTCTACACACAGCTCAGTGACCCAACCACCACACTGCCCGGCTTCCTCTACACACAGCTCATCAGTGACCCCACCACCACACTGCCCGGCTTCCTCTACACACAGCTCATCAGTGAACCCACCACCACACCACCCGGCTTCCTCTACACACAGCTCATCAGCGACCCCACCACCACACTGCCCGGCTTCCTCTACACACAGCTCATCAGTGACCCCACCACCACACTGCCCGGCTTCCTCTACACACAGCTCATCAGTGAACCCACCACCACACCGCCCGGCTTCCTCTACACACAGCTCATCAGCGACCCCACCACCACACTGCCCGGCATGCACGACACACAGCTCATCAGTGAACCCACCATCACATTGTCCGGCTTCCTCTACACACAGCTCATCAGTGAACCTACCATTGCATTGTCCGGCTTCCACTGAAACAATTGACAGCACTTAACCGGATTCGCACCAACTGATTAAAAAAAGGAGCTGCAGATGACCAAGTCCCTTGCTTTATGACCACGTTCATCTGCAGCTCCTATGCATCCATAGCCCTATTTGGTAAATCCACTGTTGGATGAGCGCTTCTCTCATGCCGTTATTTGACCATACTTCCCCACGCCGGTCAGTGCGGGCGGGTGACGGCGTGGTGCCACGACCGTCCAGCACAGCACTGCATGATGTCACCGCAGCACGGCCCTCTGCAGCACAGCAAGCTCTGCGTGACAACCCGCTTCCACGTGCGGTGATCACACGCACACACACAAAAACACTCAACGCATTCGTCGTGAACACCGCCCAAAGATCGGGGAAAATATATTTAATATGCGCGTTTTCCGGCAATGGGCCATCTTCATAACACGTAGACGATGTCTCTCATTTATCCGGGCATCAGCGTCGTTATCCCACGGCCAATTCAGCAGTCGATTACCGAGCGCGGTTGGCTAATACGTATGGTGCGGAAGAAGTTCAACGTAGTACATGTACTACGTTGAACTTCTTCCGGCGTAGTGTGTTACCAATTGTTTTCTTGGTGACTATGGTCCCAGCTGCCTTGAGATCATTGACAAGATCCTCCCGTGTAGTTCTGGGCTGATTCCTCACCGTTCTCATGATCATTGCAACTCCACGAGGTGAGATCTTGCATGGAGCCCCAGGCCGAGGGAGATTGACAGTTCTTTTGTGTTTCTTCAATTTGCGAATAATCGCACCAACTGTTGTCACCTTCTCACCAAGCTGCTTGGCAATGGTCTTGTAGCCCATTCCAGCCTTGTGTAGGTCTACAATCTTGTCCCTGATATCCTTGGAGAGCTCTTTGGTCTTGGCCATGGTGGAGAGTTTGGAATCTGATTGATTGATTGCTTCTGTGGACAGGTGTCTTTTATACAGGTAACAAGCTGAGATTAGGAGCACTTCCTTTAAGAGTGTGCTCCTAATCTCAGCTCGTTACCTGTATAAAAGACACCTGGGAGCCAGAAATCTTTCTGATTGAGACGAGTCAAATACTTATTTCCCTCATTAAAATGCAAATCAATTTATAACATTTTTGACATGCGTTTTTCTGGATTTTTGTTGTTGTTATTCTGTCTCTCACTGTTCAAATAAACCTACCATTAAAATTATAGACTGATCATTTCTTTGTCAGTAGGCAAACGTACATAATCAGCAGGGGATCAAATACTTTTTTCCCTCACTGTATAATGAGGCTGTTTTAATACCTTGAGTCATCTTGTTTTCAATAGTGGGCCCAACGCAGATTATAAATTGAAGAAATTTCTGAGGTAATCTAATGTAAATTCTAATGTAAATTGTTTAACTGTATAACACATGCTGTAAGAAAAAGCTGCTCGTTCGCGAAATAAAATCCCTGCATTTAGACTAATTTATTTTGACACAAACACATATAAAACAAACACCACAAGGATCATTTGAAAAATAAGAGTTTATTTTAAACATTTTATACAAATATCAAAAGCTTTTGAACACATCTCCTGAAATGCACTGGGTCTCCACAAATCTTAGAAGCTAAACCGACTTGAGCCTGGATAGTGCTTGGATGGACAATCTTTAATAAAACGTCATAAAATCCATGAAGCTATATTGTGGGCAGAAGGCAGTGCAACAAAATCCATTTTTGTCCTGTACTTCTCTGCTCCCTGCCTTGATCAATACTCACTGACCAGCTTGGTGGTCAGTGCCTCCGATTAGCACGGTTGGCTACATTCGGTGGCAAAAGAAGTTCAACCATACGCAAAGAATCAACCGCCAAAACCCAGCAGTGGATTGACGCAAAAGGCTGTACATGTACATGATTAAGAGTCAATAAAAGTATAACAAGCATTGGAAGTCGTGTGTATGATTGCATAAAAAAATTAAGTGTCTCAAGTGAAATAAGTTTTTTTTATGGAAATGGAGTAAGCGTACGCATACGTACTTGATTACACAACTGTCTGATATATGGAGTGGGCATGAGTATGTATTCGTACAGATGCAATAAAGGCAAGGTACATGACGTTGCCATAGAGGCACGATTTCAGCATTGACTCGGCTTTGTAATCATGGTGCCTTAGGCTACTAAGTGAGAGTGAGCACGAGTGAGCGTATCGTTGCGTGCGCATATCGGCTGACGTGCCGAATACAACACAGATAGATTGTTTTGCTTGTGGGAGCACCTCTGCTGCGCAAAGCGCCTGTGTGCGCCGAGTGTACGCATCACTGCCTCCAGCCCGTAACGCGCATCATCAGTGCATGTAGCAGCCGCGCTTCGTAGGTCACGGTGTTCCTCCCGCCATGCGCTCGCTCTTCCGCAAGGGGCTGCTCCACCATGGCTGGGATGTTGCGGCCATACACTGCACACACACACACGTGCATTGCGTCCGGTTGGGGAAAGCTGAGGCTTGAATGACGCTATATAAAGTTCAAGTATTATTATGTCATGAAAAATAACATTGGTAAAATGCATGTCAGCCACCAAGCATGAACTGTAACTTTCACTAAAACGCCACTCGATGGAATGACTTCCTTACAGTCACCGTTAGCCCAAGTAAATCACTAATTTGACAACTTTAATTGATGACTTGCAAAGAAAAATGGGCTAACAAGAAGTACATTGGTGTGTACAACGTTAGTATTTTGAATAAAAGACAGCACAAGCTGGTCACCTGTTATACCTTTTTGCTCATGTAATTAATGTTTACTGAACTCATGATTTTCACAGTCTACAGGCCATAACCACAAAGCGGCAAGTGAGGTGCAGAACAGCGGAGACATACACTCGCACTGCTGCAGGGCAGCGAGGCAGTCCTGCAGAACACCGTCGCGTAGCAAGAGCATGTGCTTGGCCATGTTCTCCAGCATGGACAGGAAGCAGCGCTTCACGTAGAACCACGTGTCCGTGCCCAGCTTTAAGACGCACGCACAATAACAGGCAGCAAGCCGGGTTGTAATGTTTTTTTTCACAAATGTAATGATACTCTCAACGTAACATGTGTGTCCTACATACATTTCACAGTGGTAATAAGATACCGTACCTGTAAAAACCCAATCGTGAACACAAACACGACTAGACAAACCAGTGCTTCAACTTGATCTTGGTAAATGGTTGTCACTCAGTATTTCCCTAAAAGCCAAGGGCTAACAGTGATGATTTTCTCACTCAGCTTTCGGGTTCATACCTTTTTCTGGTATGGCTCCAGGCTTTTGAGCACTCTGGAAATTCCAAACTCGTAATTTCCTTTTGCACAGTATAGAGTTCTATGGGGAAAAACGTGTGCACACACAGGTTTGTTCAAGTGTTAACAGACTTTGGTAAAGCTGTGTTGCCATCAGCATAGACATTTACAAACTGAGACACTCAAACATAAGATTTACATGAGAATTAAACAGATCAAGGAAGTTGAATAGAGTCAGAGATTTGTACTGACCTAAAGTGGCATTCAATTATATTGGAAGGGTTGATACTTATCGCATGTCACTCTTGTTTGGAGAAAGTGTATTGTGATGGCACACTGTCAAATGTTAGTTGAGTACGTCTTGTGTACACACCCTATGACGAGGTTGACGATGCAAAGATGATACGTCTTCTTGTCAGGGTCATCATATGCAAGTTGTTCCTCCTCCTTCTCTATCTTCCTCATGAGCTCCTCTGCCTTAAGAAATATAAAACAGCTTTAAGAAATGTATGAGTGCAAGGAAGTCCAGCATTACATTTGCAAGGCATCAGAGGCCTCTGTTACTACAGTTATCTTTGTTGCTCAGTTAAGTGCTCTTTATTAGGGTAATACGGGCTTTAGAAGTTTGGACGTGAGCATTAAAAAGAATAATAGCATAATACCTCCTTAAACAACATATCCCACTCAAGGAATTACATATTGACACGTCCACATATATTCATTTTAAATAAATGCATATCAAATACATTTAAATATTTTTTAAAAAACATGTTTCATGTAAGTGGGGTATTTAAAAAAATATATGTATAAGTGCACCCACTTAACTATGTTCACACAGCTCAAAATGAGAGGTGTACTCGTTAATTATAGCACTTCAACGTCAGTGATGGTAAATACAAGCGGCTGTGCTTGGAATTGTCCAAATGAACTCCAATCTTACCTATAAAAGGCATTTTTTGTCTGTCTGTCCGTCTGTCTGTGTGTCTCTGTGTGTGGACGAAACTTGCGAAGGATTTGCCTCGCAAACCGTGGGGTTTACGTTTTTAAAAAGTAGCCAGGTGCCACGCCATAAGCCCCGTGGTGAGCCAGCGCTATTCCATTTTCCCATCCGCCAACTTTAAAGTAGTTAAATTATCAATTTAGCGCTATTTATTATTTATTTCCTTACGCCGCTCTGCGAGCACCAAAGCATGCATTCGCGCATGCGCGACAAAGCTGACCCGGGGTTGCCCCTAGCAATGCACACGCGCGATCCGTGGAGGGGGGTGGAGGAATTCTCTTTCACGTTAAAAATGCTATAAAAAATATACACAACGCTGAGGTTCATTCTTCACAATGTGATGTCCTGTTCTCCTCCCTCCACCCCAATGCGTGCAGTTACTAATATAGAGTCGGTAGATGCTACTACTATAGGCCAAATATATTACTGCAGAGCGGGCGGGGAGATCGTGGGTGGGGGGGGTGTAGCAGCCCAGCCCCAGCCTGCCAAGGTGCCACCTCGGCCGGCTGGGAAATCTAGGCCAGGCCGGGGGCCCTGCACGAGACTAGGCCTCACCACGACACTGTTAAGTACTATTTTCGTGCTTCTTTCGCTAAACTCACGTAGATAGAAAACTAATATTTAAAAATTCAGTTCGAAAATATTAAAAGAATGTGTGCGTGTAGACAACTAATCTTTCAAAATTAAGTTAGTAAATATGAAAATAATGTGTGTGTCCAAGTCCATGTGTGCGTGTGAGTCGATGTGCATGTCTGCGTCGATGTGTGTGTATGTCCGTGTATGTATAAGTCGATGTGTGTGTGTGTGTGTGCAAGTCGATGTGTGTGTGCAAGTCGATGTGTGTGTGCGTGAGTCAATATGTGTGTCAGTTGATGTGTGTTGTAAGTCGATGTGTTTGTGTGTACGACGATGTGTGTGTAAGTCCGTGTGTGCGTATGTAAGTCTATGTGTGTGTGAGTCGATGTGTGTGTGTAAGTCCATGTGTGTGCGAGTTGCTGTGTGCCTGTGTGTGTGCGAAAGTCGATGTGTGTGTGTGTGGATCGATGTATGTAAGTCGATGTGTTTGTGTGTGTGGGTGGATGGCTGTGTGTGTGTAAGTCCATGTGTGTGTGTGCATATGTCGCTGTTTATTTGTGTAAGTCCATGTGCGTGTGTGTAAGTCGATGTGTGTGTGTGTGAGTCGATGTATGCAAGTCGATGTGTGTGTGCATCGATCTGTGTGTGTCTGAGTCGATGTGTGTGTGTAATTTGATGTGTGTGTAAATTGACGTGTGTGTAAATTGACGTGTGTGTAAATTGATACGCGTGTGTAAGTCGATGTGTGTGTGTCAGTCGATGGGGTGTGTGTTAGTCGATGTGTGTGTAAGTCGATGTGTGTGTGTCTGGGTCCATGTGTGTGTAAGTCGATGTGTGTGTATGTCGATGTGTGTGTGCGTAAGTCCATGTGTGTGTGTGAGTCTATGTTTGTGTGAGTCGCTGTGTGTAAGTTGATGTGTGTGTGTAAGTCGATGTGTGTGTGTGAGTCGATGTGTGTGTGTAAGTCGATGTGTGTGTGTCTGGGTCCATGTGTGTGTAAGTCGATGTGTGTGTGTACATCGATGTGTGTGTACGTCGATGTGTGTGTGTGAGTCGATGTGTGTGTGTGTGTGAGTCGATATGTCTGTGTGTCAGTCGATATGTGTGTGTGTGTACGTCGATGTGTGTGTTAGTCGACATGTGTGTGTGCGTCTATGTATGTGTGTGTTTAAGTCGATGTGTGTGAGTCGATGTGTGTGTTTGAGTCCATATGTGTGTGTGTGTGTGTAAGTCAATGTGTTTGTGTGTGTGGGTCGATGTCTGTGTGTGTAAGTCGATGTGTGTGTGTGTCTTTTTTGCCCGGGCAACGCCGGGTACTTCCCGCTAGTGCAATATATATGCTGGATACAACATACTTGTTGCGACAGCCCTTGTTGCAAATGTCTAACCAGGCTAAAAATGAGATTAGTTGTCTGTGCATGTGTAATTGTAGTTGATTTTCCCGGTGGTCTTCATCGCTATAATCATATATCTATTAAAGGGTGTCTGCTGGTCAAATGCCACAGCGAAGCTACGGAGATTCAAATCCAACATAGTTACACACTAACAACAGATATTAACAAGTCCACAACTGTAGATGTAAATGTGTAGTAATATACTCCTAGGCTGTATTGACATTTGGGTCTAAGAAATGCCAATGTGAAACTGCTAAGGGATTGGGCAAAATGGATGCCAATAAAATGAACTGCTGTCCCTTTTTCATTGAAAATAAAGCATTTGCTTTTGCAATTATTATTTTTAGACTTGTTTACCTCCTCGTTCTGAGATGTCATGATGTAAGAAACGCAGAGATTTGCCAGTACAATGGCACTGACACCTAGAATCTGCAGAAACATGTGATTGCATTTTACAAGTAAGAACGAAACAGATATCATGCAAATTATTTAACAGCATGCCAACCACACACAAAACATGGCACAGGCCACACACAACATACATCTATATTGCACATACTGCAGGCTGTATAGGATACACATATGTAATAGAATTAGACAGTACGATTTGGATTTAAGAGGCATATGCCTTTATCTGACTACATATAACTGCAAACTTATATTCCACATCTGCACTACACATATTTGGAAGAACCCCTCTGTATTGACTATGTTGAGGTGTACTGGAGGCTCGTCACTGATAACCTGCAGTTTACCTATATTATGTTTACTGTTGAGATGAATACAGTTTTGAAATGTATTCCTAATTTAGAATTATGTTACTTCTTTTCATGGGCACTGTGTTTGTGTTTCCTTAAATTTTTGTATTAGAATTTTTCAGGCAGTATTACATTATCACAGAAATATATAAATATTAACTTGTTAAAGGTATAATCTGACAAAGAAAATGCATAGAAGTCATCTGAAATGCCTTTAACGAAATCATGAAAAATGTGCGTGATCTTGTCAGGTCTCGGGAGCTAAGCAGGGTGGTCCTGGATAGTGCCTGATTGGATGATCACCACGTACACAGAGGTTGCTGAAGGGCTTGCGGGGCCATGATTTACGCAACAGAGGTCAGTGCAGCAAAATGCATCGTTGTATTGTACATCTATGCTCGCCACCTTCATCAACTGGCACCAACAGGCACGACAAAGCACAAACATCCCGCCCCATGACTCACACAGCATGGGGGAGTCCATCATACAGCAACGGACTCGCAAAAATGCGGTACATTTACATGCACGGGTAGTTCGTTACGTGAGTCACCTTGAAAAACAAAATGCGACTAATCGCTATTGTGCTTGGATAGGAAGTTTTTTTTTAAAGTAACCAACAGTGGGCATAACAGGACTCGTGTGCCACGGTGCAAAAGAGAGACTACAGCGTACATTTCCGTAGTTCTTCTTGACAATGGGCTCATAGAATCCGGTGGCCTCCTTGTACTTGCCCTCCTGCATGAAGAGCACATGTGCCACGTTCAACTTCCACACATCGTGTTCGCTGCAGAATTCCACCGATTTGCGGAAAAGCCGCTCCACCGCCGCATAGCTCTCACGCTCCCAATAGATGCGAGCCTGCGCCATCAGTACCGGCACGAACCTACGGGGAATCCGACCACAACATTCTCAAATGTTATCAAACCAACTGGGCAACAGAAATCAAAAACAAATTTAGGTTTCACTGAATCTGTCATGCAGGGCTGTGAGATACCAGACTAAGATAGGGCAGCAAATATTTGTATTTGTGAACATTGAATTGTTCTTGTTTAATGTGAGTGGATTTTTTTCTCAGTGCTTTGGTGTTTTTTTTCTCCCCCATATACAAACTTGTCAATAATCAGTGAGTAATGATTTGAGCTTTATTGTTGTTAAGGATAAAACAATGGACATAATCCTGTGGTTCTGGATTTAATTAATTATTAGTCAAAATAGTAGACACCAAGAGCATATTTCAGCAACACTTGACTTGTACAGAAAACTCAATGCATGGGAAGGACAACTAAACACAAAAAGCAGTTAGAAACAAACAAATTTTCAATCTAGATTTACAAGTGCATAGCTCAGGTGTCTTCCTAATATCGGAAGAGCATTCCAGACGGCCGCAGAAGCGCATCTGAAAGCGCACAATGCGTTGACCATCTTTGTTCAATGGCTAGCCAAAAGCAGCTGCAAAGATGACTGGAGTTCATGTGATGGTTTATACTCCGTGACAAGATCAGCAAGGTATTGTGGTTCATTTGTGGCAAGCACTTTGTGTGTAACGAGTGCGGCCTCATAATGCATTAGTTCGGCAACCGGAAGCCAATGCAGCTCGGCGTGCACTGGACGGACATGGTCGGATCTTGCAGTACCTGTCATGACACGTGCCAAAGAATTTTGTACATGCTGCAGCTTGGTAATTTTTTTGCCAGACGTCCCGTAGAGTAGTGAGTTGCAATAATCGAGCCTTGTCAATACGATGCTACACGCCACCGTGTTGGCTATGTCACGACTCAAAAAGTGCTAGAATGTGTCGTAGAGCCCTGATATGAAAATTTCATGACCACTTGTAGTAATGAGACTGGGCTGACCCTTGAGCTTCCCTCACCTCTCCAGCACTTCGTCATAGTCGTTGACGGCTTTTTTCACGCCGTCGTCATCACGGTTTGCCCGGGCATCCTGGACCTGCTGAGAGACACAGGGGCGGGTACCCCACAGGACACTCAGTTCCATCTGTGAGAAGCCTTGCTTTAGATATCCATGCAACAAAAGTTATCTACCGACCTTTTTTTGGCAAGGCAACTGGATACGAAAATTAATAGTTCATTGCATATCCATCTTTATAAATTTGATACAACACTGTCAGCTCAAAGGAACTGCTCCAAACTTAAGACGGGGTTCTGCCTCATAAGCACTCAAGATAACACAATGTGTCTATCAGTCTAGTCACTGTAAATATTTAGGATGCTTTTGTAAGCCATAAAACATGACATCAATGATATCTGATAACTTGTCATGAATGTACATTTAATGTTAATTTCTTCTGTGATCAGGATTACTGGTATGTTTTCTACCTGAAATATGCATCTTGCAAGATTCTTGCTGAACCAGTTGATAAGACAGTTTTATATTTATTGCATTGTGGTCAAAATGCACTTACAGTGAGAGAAAAAATTATTTGATCCCCTGCTGATTTTGTACATATGCCCACTGACGAAGAAACATCAGTCTATAATTGTAATGGTAGGTTTATTTGAACAGTGAGAGACAGAATAACAACAACAAAAATCCAGAAAAATGCATGTCAAAAATGTTATAAATTGATTTGCATTTTAATGAGGGAAATAAGTGTTTGACCCCTCTGCAAAACATGACTTAGTACTTGGTGGCAAAACCCTTGTTGGCAATCACAGAGGTCAGACGTTTCTTGTAGTTGGTCACCACAATTGCACACATCTCAGGAGGGATTTTGTCCAACTCCTCTTTGCAGATCTTCTCCAAGTCATTAAGGTTTCGAGGCTGACGTTTGGCAACTCGAACCTTCAGCTCCCTCCACAGATTTTCTATGGGATTAAGGTCTGGAGACTGGCTAGGCCACTCCAGGACCTTAATGTGCTTCTTCTTGAGCCACTCCTTTGTTGCCTTGGCCGAGTGTTTTGGGTCATTGTCATCCTGGAATACCCATCCACGACCCATTTTTAATGCCCTGGCTGAGGGAAGGAGGTTCTCACCCAAGATTTGACGGTACATGGCCCCGTCCATCATCCCTTTGATGCGGTGAAGTTGCCCTGTCCCCTTAGCAGAAAAAACACCACCAAAGCATAATGTTTCCACCTCCATGTTTGACGGTGGGGATGGTGTTCTTGGGGTCATAGGCAGCATTCCTCCTCCAAACACGGCGAGTTAAGTTGATGCCAAAGAGCTCCATTTTGGTCTCATCTGACCACAACACTTTCACCCAGTTGTCCTCTGAATCATTCAGATGTTCACTGGCAAACTTCAGACGGGCATGAATATGTGCTTTCTTGAGCAGGGGGACCTTGAGGGCGCTGCAGGATTTCATTCCTTCACAGCGTAGTGTGTTACCAATTGTTTTCTTGGTGACTATGGTCCCAGCTGCCTTGAGATCATTGACAAGATCCTCCCGTGTAGTTCTGGGCTGATTCCTCACCGTTCTCATGATCATTGCAACTCCACGAGGTGAGATCTTGCATGGAGCCCCAGGCCGAGGGACATTGACAGTTCTTTTGTGTTTCTTCCATTTGTGAATAATCGTACCAACTGTTGTCACCTTCTCACCAAGCTGCTTGGCAATGGTCTTGTAGCCCATTCCAGCCTTGTGTAGGTCTACAATCTTGTTCCTTGGAGAGTTCTTTGGTCTTGGCCATGGTGGAGAGTTTGGAATCTAATTGATTGATTGCTTCTGTGGACAGGTGTCTTTTATACAGGTAACAAGCTGAGATTAGGAGCACTCCCTTTAAGAGTGTGCTCCTAATCTCAGCTCGTTACCTGTGTAAAAGACACCTGGGAGCCGGAAATCTTTCCGATTGAGAGGGGGTCAAATACTTATTTCCCTCATTAAAATGCAAATCAACTTATAACATTTTTGACATGCGTTTTTCTGGATTTCTTTGTTGTTATTCTGTCTCTCACTGTTCAAATAAACCTACCATTAAAATTATAAACTGATCATTTCTTTGTCAGTGGGCAAACGTACAAAATCAGCAGGGGACCAAATACTTTTTTCCCTCACTGTACATGCATGCGTGCTCTACTGTGTTGTCGAGCAAGACAATACATTGCAACCCTATTGGAGGGCACTGACAAGGGCTTTAAGTAGCTTCCTTCTTAGCTGAAAGGGCTGTGAATGCATTCCTTGACTGAGTATGTGGGTGTAGGTGCCGGGGTGTGTTTAGACATTAGGCGTCAGTGAATTTGTGCCGTGTGTTTGTTGTCTGGTGGTGTGTCACTGACGCACTATCCCGAATTGAAAATTCCTATTTGGTTGTGGCTGCAAGTTAAAGCAGGCTCAACTCGTCCAGTCTTGTTCACATTCCCACACCATAAATCGTGCAAGTCCCGTGTAATGACAAGGCACTAGCGTCTCAATCCATCCGTGACGGTGTTTGTTATTTGAAGGCATTGTATTGATCTAATATTAGACATATGCAACATATGTTTTCCTTTTATGACTGTGGGATCGGTGCATGCAGGGGCAGCAATGTAGGGCTTGCTGTAGACACGACACCTGCTTGGTGAGCTTGCGGAGCTGCTCCGTCAACTTGGATGCCATTTCGTCAAACTTGTGGAATGCCTGGACAGAGCCACATAGAGAATAGCTCTTTAACAATGTTAAGAATATCATTGCTTTACAGTAAAAAATAATACTGGCAGGATGGACGGAGAAAAAGTGCTGTTTGGTTAAGTGTAAATAAGTAAAGTTGGCGGGAAGCCATTTACCATATTGAACAATGAAAATGAAACCATAATAATCGTATTATAAAAAAAAAACATGCAGTCAACATTAAACAAACTTTATATACAGTAATGACATTAAATATACTTGCATTGATTTTATTTTTATATATACAAAAAGTGGTCACATAAATAAATTGAAATAGCAATGTATTTATGTGACCACTTCAATTATGATGTTACAAATAAACATTTAATCAAAATTACATGTGTATAAAAAATAGCTCTACGTTACCTCCTCAGGTGCAGTCTGACATGTTATCATGGCGT
Organism: Petromyzon marinus; assembly: GCF_048934315.1. Lineage (NCBI taxonomy): Eukaryota > Metazoa > Chordata > Hyperoartia > Petromyzontiformes > Petromyzontidae > Petromyzon > Petromyzon marinus. Next base: position 12,835,155 of record NC_133671.1, read on the forward strand.
CCAAGAATTGATATAGGTACTGTAAATCCACCACAAGACAGACAGACGCGTAAGTAGGTATAGTAGCATTGTTAAATATAATCATTATTTCACGCTGGAACTGCTAGTCAACTGTAGTAAACCAATTTATACTGCTGGGTAGATGTAGGCAGCAGGATTTAACAAACTTGCCCATTGTTTCAATTGCCACGCTGAGAGATGGTGTGGATTACTAGTCCAGTGTGCTAACCATTACACTACAGCAAATTAATAGACCTAAAAATTAAATACAGTAAAACCTTGGATTGCGAGCATAATTCGTTCCGGAAACGTGTTTGTAATCCAAAGCACTCGTATATCAAAGCGCTCGTATATCAGTTGTGATCACGTGACGCTCGGCAGACAAAGCGTATATGTACTACTTGTATTGCAAGACCTCGCTCGTTTATCAAATTAATATTTACTTAAACATTTTGCTCGTCTTGCAAAACACTCGCAGACCAAGTTACTCGCAATCCAAGGTTTTACTGTGGTAGATTCCGGCCAACCTCATAACAGCCTAACTCAAACTTAAGAAAACGGGATTTTAACTCCACAATTCCACCCATGTACATCTCATCCAGGTAGTGTAAAGCAACACAATTGCGTGAAGACAACTGCGGACCATGTCATCTTTCCAAGGTGGTGCAGTACTGCATGTGGTATGCATTACCGGTGTAAGCAATTTGTATGTGAGATGAGCGTTTTCTGCCAGAACATCCGCAGCAAGGTCATAATACTGCAGACACACAGGGAGACAAGTAAATAGCAAGGGTGAGAGCAAGTGAGCGGAATTTTATTTTCAATAACGTAATCCCAATGCGCATGCAAGAATGCGTTTAGTAAATCTCTGTAAGATATAGAGCAGGGCAGAGTTTGGGGCAGTTGAACGTTTTTTTTATAATTTCTAAAAGCAGTCATGTGATTAATTATCAACCAAACTATATTAAACATCTGATATATGTGCTATTGAGAAGGACCACTCCTTTTAAGGCAGTGTTCTTGATGGATGTGAGTTTTTGCTATATTCAATTAATTGACAATGTATGTCAAGTATGTGAAAGGTGCACTGATATTGATAAGCCCTTGACATGCCCACATGTGTGCTTAAGTTGGCTCCACCACTACTTGCTCAAAGACCATGAGATAATGAAAAGCAAAGCAAAACTTGATGTTGCTAGGACAAGTCATAGAGGAAGTTAAGTGTTTTCAAAGACAAATGGGCTCAAACCATTCATAACATGCTGTGAAACAACAGAGACCACCTGCAAAAGGCAAGTCTCACAGCCTCACTATGAAATCATACCTCATGCTTACAGTACAGCAACAGAAGGTTGCCAAAGGTCTCCGGAGGGAAGGTCTCTTGCTGCAGCAAGAACTGCAATTTTTCAAAGCCCTCACTGGGCCGGGTATCCATGTTCATGAGTGCCTGGTTATGCAGAGTCACTGGATCCAACTCCTGCGTGCAAATAAAGGGGTTAGCAATGTCACATTTTTACTTGACCAGGAATGTTATCACCCACTCTCCATTAAGCTCTGTCTCACAGTGAGCCGCATCACTTTTGAAACAAAAACAACTTTCTTGATATGATTACACTTTTTACATTCACCGCTAAGGTATAAACATCTGGCATAGAATTTTGTGTCAGTGGATTTCTGGCCAGATGTGGATGCTGCGAAGTGATGCTGGATCTGGCTGCCTGCAATGTTTTTGAGCTGTGATGTGTGAGGAAACAACTGGTAGAATATATTAGTGTAGAAGCATATTTTGGGGGGATTAAAACTTGTATTATATGGATGTATAGTATCACTTATATTGATTGTAATCGACAAATCTTGATAAGCTTATCAAACTTGTATATTTTTCATGTGGAATGAAATTCATAACCATTCAAGTATAGGTTCCACTGAGATACAAGGAAAAGCTGAGCACATAAAAAAGAACAGTTTAAAAGGACTTAAGAGTAAATTCAGGAAATACAATCTCTATATAAAGTAATCAATTGTTTTATTTAAAATAAAATGTCCACACACTTACGATAGGATTAACATAACAGATAACAGATTGATGGTGAGGTTTGGCAGAGATATTTGTTCTTACATGGTGAGCGCTTACTGCACAATTTATTGACATGAATTTCCCTGCCATTGTATAATATTAGATCACCCAAAAAACCCCATTATCATTCCCATCTTGTATGTATGTTGAACTTCTTTCACACCATACATAGCCAACCGTGATAATCAGAGGTGTGGGGAATCTTACACAATTCGAGGGTATGACATCACCAACTCATACCAAGCAGGCTATAAGCATGACAGGTCATGTATATCAGGTTGGACGAATTGATTTGCAATTTTACGTAATTCTGCAACTCCATCCAGACAGGTTAGTATGTTGCCAGTGGTGCACTTTAACACATGTGTTTTTTATGCAGCACCATACCTCTTCTGATCGTGGGGGCATGTCTGTCAGTGCTTCCTGCGCAGCCTCAACTGTGGTGAGACAGCAATAAAAAAAATATTTCACTCAAAAGTAAACAGTAATTTCTAAGTCATATAATATATGTGTATGTGCACTATGTATCTGGCCATATGATTCAGCAGTAGGGTGAGCAGATTGCAATCAGAAAATTGCAAGTTCAAATCCTGGTTAGGGGTTGACTGAGCACATCAAGCCCTCTGGGGTCAAGAATTGATTGATTTTATTTGTTTACACGGGTAAGAAATAGTCAGCCTTAAGCTGATTCACAAGAATGACCCGCAGACGATCTTGGTGAAAAACATTCAGTTACAGCAGCGTATAAATCAGTGATTCTTAACCTCGGGTGCACGCACCCCCTGGAGCTGCGAGATGCCCTTTCTGGTGGTGCGAGACATGCGATATATTTTTTCAGAAGGAAAATCATCGAAACATAAATTAAGCACGGGCACGTAAGTACAACTACTTTGTTTCATCAATCCTACGTATTTATTAACATGTTTTACAATTGAGAACCAAAGGGGTGCAAGGTTAAATCATAATATTGCAGACGAGTAGCAAATAGGTTTGAGGAAGAAAATGAGTCCCGCTTTGTGGTTGTCTGCTTTATGGCCTCGCCCCCACCATAGGCATTTCCACCATTGGCTCGCGGCTGTAAACAGATGGGTGCTGCACTGCCTCAATGCCCATTTGAACATAAAATAATTTGACAATATAAATACTATATATGCAAAGTACGTAATACTCTTTGGTTCTTTCGGTAAAGTCACGTATGTAGGAAAAACATAATAGATCACGACGTTTCGATCGCAATACAAGCAACCGTCATCAGGTGTGAAACAAACACAGCAGGAGAACTGCTGACGTAGGAGAAAGAGCTGCTGCAACAAGAGTTTATATAGGATTTTGGTGGGACAAACCCAAGGGTAAGTAGGCGGAGCTAGAGAAGTAATTTGTACGTAAATGTGAGAGATTAGCATGTCAATGTGAGACGGCCCAGCCACCGGAGGCGTGACAATGAGAAGATTAGCATGTCAATATCAGAGAGCCGGGCAACAGGAACCAAAAAACCTTAAGAGCAGGAGGTACATATGATGAGAGCGAGACACAGAGAGAGAGACACACAGAAAGTCGGAAATAACAGCTGACATAGGCAGGCAGGTAGGTTTGCAGGTAGGCTGCCTATGTCAGCTGTTATTTCCGACTTTCTGTGTGTCTCTCTCTCTGTGTCTCGCTCTCATCATATGTACCTCCTGCTCTTAAGGTTTTTTGGTTCCTGTTGCCCGGCTCTCTGATATTGACATGCTAATCTTCTCATTGTCACGCCTCCGGTGGCTGGGCCGTCTCACATTGACATGCTAATCTCTCACATTTACGTACAAATTCCTTCTCTAGCTCCGCCCACTTACCCTTGGGATGGGCCCACCAAAATCCTATATAAACTCTTGTTGCAGCAGCTCTTTCTCCTACATCAGCAGTTCTCCTGCTGTGTTTGTTTCACACCTGATGACGGTTGCCTGTGTTGTGATTTAAACGTCGTGATCTATTATAATTTTTCTACCTACGTGACTTTACCGAAGGAACCAAACAGTATGGATTCCTGCAGTCACGAAAGCTTCAAATCAAAGTACTTAATGTCGTGTACTGCATTTACATTTTGATTACAATATATTCGATGAGAATAATGTACCTGCATGTCAATGTGAAAGTAACCCTTGTACTTTGTATTTGCACAAAACATATTCTGTACTTTATAAGATAATTATGTAGAGTAACCTATATCAATAATAATTACCATATTTATATGTTGGGTAGATTCACAATGCAGAGACAAACTTTACATAAACGTCATGTTAGTGGCATGCTATATTATACAGTCATCATCATATAACTAATAAAATGAAAGATGTTTGTCATGTTTACAACGTGAGAACCAAAATTAGTTCAAAGATCAATAATACACAAAATTATCTGAAATAATATCTTCCTTTCAGAATGCAAGTTTGATTTTTTTAGAGGGTATCACTGGACCTGGGCAGCAGGGAAACTATAAAAGTTAAATGGATGGCACTAACTGCCTCACTGCCATTTGCAAGTTTCAAAGAAATAATATATTTTGGCATGTATTTTCCTCCCACATGGTAAACATTCATGGAATAGGCCAAATATCCCAATGTAGGACCCTGAGTTTTAAGACTTGGTGAGGATTTTCTGGCAAAACTGCAATTAGTAAAACAAAAATAGTATCAAATATTGATAAAATACCAGTGCTAATGTATTGTTGAACAAGGTTAAGATGGAGAGTGGAGAAACTGCGTCATTCATGATGCATCCATTTCTGTGAATGCACAACTGCATATTGTTGAAAAGATAAATGGATTTTTTTAACAGGTGACAAGAAGAAATTTACGCACTAAACTTTTTACACAGTAGCTTGCTTTTCGTGTAAATGTAACCTTCCTGTGTGCACGGAAGTGAGACGTCACCGAAGTCACCACTGGCGATATTTATTGAGCTAAAATAGCACAAGTTAAAAATCCAGTTTCGAAATTGCAATGATATACAAAATCAATGCAGGACTCTCCTGCAAAAGGATACATCAGATTTGGAGAGGTTTGCCTGGATAAATATACCACATTTTTACTATTATTGCTGTGCTCACAGTTTTTCAGTTGATATTCGATGGCTGCCTTGAGGTTGAACGCCTCAACCAGGGCTGTCTCATGCAGAACCTGCGTGTTGCCCACACTGCGCACTTCGATGCCCTCTGTAGTCATTCCCACACTCAGCTCTGGAATCAAATGAACGGGTAGAAAATCAATCGCCAGAAATGAATCCACTCGACAAGAACATTGATAATACCAGTTATTACACTCCCCACGTATTAAATCATGCATGGGATAAGTGATGATTTTTTTACAAAAGATACATGCAAATGATATTGTGAATGTTATATTTCGGCAAATTTAGTGGACACAACTTGTACAAACAAGACAAAAAAAGTTAAATTCAAATGATACAATAAAATGTAACAAAAATTGTATTCTTAAATTTGAATTGCGATGCCACTCATGGAACCTCATCAAATCACCAGGTGAATTATTGTGGATATAATCCACGTTTATGCTGGATAACAACTTGTCTTGGGCGCCACATACCTGGTTTAACACTTATAGGTAAGATAATTCGGGCTCAGTTTCAAAATGAATGCAGAAAAGTGGTTAACATAGAAAAATTTAATTGTCTGGTTGGTATCAATTGGATGTAAAATTTTGAATGAGGCAACATTGTAAGGTGTATTCTCTGATATGCATATCTTTTAAGCATCTGGCCTTATTTTGAGGTATATCTCAATAAAAATGCTTCTGTTGTGTTATTAATGATTACATTGTTCATTGATTTCAATTCCTCTTTAGTACTGGTCAGCTGTGAAGACAACTTTTTTTATTCATGTAAATTAACATTCTATAAACAATTATAATATATACAATTGATAGGAAGTTGTGCAATAATTCAGAGATGGGAAACTTAATTTTGAACTTTGTTTCCAGAAAAACAAAACAACCCTTCATAAAGATAAATTAATGCATTTGACTGGAAATTGAAATAACGCCAAGAATGCACACATACACACAAAAATTCCCCGTATAGCCTTTAACAGACTGTTGGGGAAAGTGCTGCTAATGAGCACCTATGAAGGCCAGTACAGCACATGAGGGGGTGGGTGGCCAACACTACACCCAGCTCCCTTTGTCCGTCTAGTGGCGATGTTTACATACCGCACCAGGTACTCATTTGAGGCCGAGTCTACCCAGGAGAGGCACATGACTGGTTCAAATAAGCTTCACCGGTGTTGACCGTGAGTGGGAATCGAACTCAGGTCACCAGGTTCGTAGCACAGCATGCTAACCGCTACACTATGCTAACCGCTACACTATCGCTCCCCACATATACACACAGGCACATGCATGGTGCCTTGCCTACCAGGATGCGTGCGAATGCCCTTCTCAATAATATCAGCAATATGCTTGAGGGCAGGGGCGTACTGCTTCATGCTGTAGTAGCAGAGCGCCAGGTTGTAGGATAAATCTAGAAAATGGAGCAGCAGTTAGACATACACTCATCCATTGCGGTATTAGAGCAGAGTACTGCCAGCACAAATCAACACGTGTGGCCAGCAATTGGAAAATGCTTCCATTCCAAGCAAGCAACTATTTAGTCCTGAATTAAATGTAATCCCACAAAAACAACTGATCAATCGTCGTACCCCATTTAATGTTAAAAGTTGCTAATATGGTTTGAAACAACGGCACTTAATGTGAATCAATTGTTGTATGCATGGCAATTTTTTCTACAAGTACTAGCATAGAACTCGTTGCTCTAATGTAAAATAAGCGACAGCTGGAATGTTGATACTCTTCTCACAATGCTCACTCGAAGCACTAAAAGTAATCGGGTTTTTGCATAATAAAATGCCAAAATAATATGTAGAGTCTTTTGTATACATTCTCTAGGATTTAAATAATATTATTGAGAATTACATTAACTGGGACATAAACTGAAAAGTTAGAGTAATTGAAATTTAACCGTGCCAGTCATCTGCATTCGTTACTCCCACCTCTTCGGTGTCGCTATAGATGATGTCTTCCAAACTTCTTCCATCGTTTCATTTCAATGGTTATTTATTACATGGGAATTTCCATATAACCAGTTATTTTGGTTCCCGTAAAGTTGGTACAATAATGTGTGTCTGTGTGCTAACTGTAAAGACTACTGATCCTTACAACATTGTTTGCCAATGACTGTGGAGAGAAAATCTGTTTTTTAGCTTTGTTGATGTACATCACTACGGCATGTGACTCAAACGTTTAAATGTTTTTTTTCTGAAATGTTTACTTCTGGTAAATTTTACATAATAATGTGTGTAAACTGTAGTGACAATTTACCATGAGAACATTGTTTACCAATGACTGGGGAAAACCCTGCCTGTAGGTTTTGTTGTACATCTCTACCATTGCACAATTATATTCTGAAGGTAAATGATAAGATATCTTCAATACAGCTGGTATATAACTTAAATGTCTAAACACATCTTAAAATTACATTTTGCCGTGTGTGTGTTTGAGACATTATTTGTTGCCTTTTTAACAAAGTTATATTTGATTTTCGATTTAAAGCTTTCGTGACTGCAATGATTCATCTTCTTTGGTGCTTTCGGTAAAGTCACGTAGAATGAGAATAAAATAATAAATTGATAAAATAAAATAACACAATAATATTCAATTTATTATTTTATTCTCATTCTACGTGACTTTACCGAAAGAACCAAAGAAGAAAAAGTTATATTTGGATAATTAAGCGGATTATGGACACAATTGCTTAAAAATGCAAACTGACCAAATAGTTGTTTTTTTTAATCTAGAAAGACTTGCAAGAAACAAGTCTTAATTTTGTCATAAAATCTTACCCTCATTACAAAATCTAGAAGTGCTCATTTGTGTTATTTCACTCACATTTAGGCAGTGCATGTGTTGGTATTGGTTAAAGGCAGAATTAATGAGGAAATATAGAATAATGAATCATTGTATGTGAGATACACGCCAATTTTACATTGTATTTCTCAAACGTAATTTTTATGTTTTTTCCTTTACAACACACACAGTATATGCCTGTTTTGTAATAAACACTATACAAATTACAATAACATTTATAAAAACGAATTTGAAAACATCATCTGAGAGGAAATACCTGAAAAGTAAAATTTACCACAAATTTACTGATATATAAAGAGACATAAATAAAGTAAACAAAGTACAATTATCTCCACTGAGCGTTCATCTTGGTTCAACCTGTTAATGTAAATGACATAGATCATTGATTTGACATGGGCATGAGAAGTTTCAAATGGATTTACAGTCTCTAATCACAAAATCTTTCATGCAATTCTCGTGCTTGGTTAAATCACAGGTGGGGATTCAATAATGCACCACATTCAGTTGCAACCCTTGACACACTCATACTCGTGCAGCATTCGCACCAGCATTTTAAATTGAGCTAGACCATATTCTTGGTTCTTTCGGTAAAGTCAAGTAGATAGAAAACAAAAAGCAATATTAAAGTTTTCTATCTACGTGACTTTACCGAAAGAACCAAGAATATGAATTCCTGCAGTCACAAAAGTTTTAAGTCTGAGCTAGCCCAGTTTGCATGTCGGGAAAATGTCCTCAGCTCAGATACCTATTGCAGCTTTATTGGGCCAATGGACTTGTAACCATGCCACGTGACCTGCTTTAATTGGGCTGCACTTTCCAGCGGAGGGGACTCACTTTTACCCAGCAGCTCTTGTACACAGTTTTGACATCACTGAGTCAATGCATTAGATATGCATGTAGTCAGTGGTGCCTCTCTTATAGGATAACTTCAGGGCCGTCATTTAATGGACAGCGTGAGTTAACCTAAGCCTTATAAAAAAAATTACATTTTTTACAATAATTTGTCTCCAGATGCACAGAGGAGCTGAAGCATTAAAGAGAATGGCTGAGCCTGGTCCGTGCCTGGCTTATAATGACCGTGGAAACATATACATTTTCCTAAATCTATTAAGCAGTGCCAGATTAAGCGAGTGCGGGGCCTGTAGCATATGTTATAAACGGGCCCTAAATAAAAAAAAAGACACGTAAATATTAAAAAAAAACTTTTTTTTACTTGCATAGTAAAGTAATTGTATTTTTTTCCTTTGCTATACAGCCAGATAATGACAAATCGCTAACCTTAAACACCGAGTCGTTCATAAAAGTTGAAAGCAGTATAGTACTAAAGAAATAGAGCAAGTTCAGAATCACTGAACCGGAATTGATCGCTTGAAAGCATTTAGCGCGGGGCCCCTGAGTGTGCGGGGCCCGTAGCATATGCTACTTTTGCTACGAGGATAAACCGGCACTGCTATTAAGTCTCACTTAATGAATGTGAATTATAGTAATGGCATTTTGATCAACGAGTACTGCCACTATTATCTGTGTCACCAGGTGTGGTCCTGACCGGGGCGGTAGGACGCAAGCTGCATGGCAGTGGTGAAACGCAAGCACGCTTCATCAAAGTGGCCCTCCTTATATAGCAGGCAGCCCAGATTGTTCTCTGTGTCTGGATCATCTGCAGCACACTGTTCCACCAGGCTCTGGGGGATACATTACACAACCACGTGAATAATGATTCTCAAAAACGCCATTCACTGTGTCCCACTCACGCCTCTCCTCCCGATGGACACGCTTTTTACATATTCTTCCCAACATGATGTGTGCAATGTGCATATAGCTTGAGATTAGCAATCAATGAAATAGGCTGGATTGGAAGTTTATACAATTCAGAATGGCCATTTTGTGACAAATTTTCTAAGGTGTATATGTAGCGAGCATAATGTCCCTCTCTTTCACAAACATTGAGCTGTGTGCAGAGCAATAGTACGTAGAATATTGAGCAAGCTAAATTTGCTAGCATGCCCTGAACATTGTCTTTCCACCGTACATTCGATGCGCAGTTGGCTACGTACGGTGGGAAATGTCGACATAAACGGGCTACACCCATTTTAAACCTTTAAAACAGTCTGCCTCAGCAGCTGTCCCCCTTTTTTCTCCTTCCTGATGACAAACGCTTGTGTCGCGATCGAAACGTCGTAGTTTTTTAAAAAATTTTGTTCTTTTCTTTTAACCTATCTACGGGACTTCACCGAAAGCTTTAAGTCAAGATTTAGTATTTGTATCTCGATGATGTTCGTGAACAATGTATATAGGTGTGATGAAAGGCTCATATTTTTCAGTTTTTGTCACCCCTTCATATATGACGAACAACTGAGGCATCATTTCTTTATTGAGGTATTTCATTTCTGTGCAATTATACAATAACTATCGAGGTCTGATATTTTCTATCCAACAGCTGGTCCCATTTTCTTTATGATCTCCAAAGTTATTCCATCTGATAGTGGAGTTTTCCCATTTTGAATATATTAATACACTTTAAACATGTAACAAAATACAGTGAGGTCATACACATTCACACTTGTAAGTGTATCACCTTGGCGCCAGTCAGGTCATCTTCCCCATATTTAATAGCGGCTTGCAATTTCAGGACCTGAGATTATAGACATGAAGAGACAACAGTAAAATGAGCACTTAAAAAGTTCAATGTCAGCAGCCATAGGGAAAATATATTTATATTAATATAAAACACCAGGAGTCTGGGCATGAGGAAACTTCCACAGCTCAGTTTAATCAATTGCTGCAATGCTCATTGGAACTAATTCCAGCTGCAACACTATTTACATATTAACAAGCAAGAAAAATCACACAAACACACAGATTACGTAGCACTTTACAACGTGAGTTTTTCCTTGGAAGTACTTAATTTCGTCATGACAACTCGTATCTATCTGTTTAATCTATTCAATATCAGGAAAATCTGCCCTCTCATTTTATCTTGTTGCCATACTCCTGGTTTATACTCGGATCTTTACCCGTCTGGACTACTGCAATTCTCTTCTTGTTGGTCTCCCTGCCTATGCACTCACTCCCCTCCAACAAATTAAAAATGCTTCCACGCGGGTTATTTTCAATCTACCATTTAATTTTCAGACTTCGCCTCTCCTCCGTCAACTTCACTGGCTTCCCGTTGTCTATCACTGTCTTTTCAAATACCTTACACTCGTCTATAAATCTCTCCATGGCCTTTCCTCACCTTATCTCGCCTCTCTTATCTATTTTATGTCCCCTATCGTCTTCTTCGTTCACAATCTTCTATGTCTCTCTCTGTTCCTCGTTCTTCCTGTGCCTAATCTCGTTTTCAATAATTTTTCTCCCTACTTGCACCCTTCTACTGAAATAAATTTCCCCTGCACATTTAGCAGTCCCCCTCAACTTACTTTCATTCCTCTCTTAAAGCTCACCTCTTCTCCATTGTCCATTATCTTCCCTCCCCTCTCCCCTCCAACCCTTCCCATCTCTCCCCTTCCCTATCGTGACCCAATGTCCCTTCTGTTACAGTCATTAATTCCTTGGCCATTACATACCCTTGCCATCTAAATCAATCTATTTTTAAACTACTGAAAGCACCTTGAGCAAAGGTTCCCTATACATTTAAAATAAGTTAAGATCAAAGTGTTCATTGAGGTGAACCCCTGCACCAATGAACCGGAGCTCAGATACTGGCTCTGCCTCAGCGGCTGAACTGGGATGCCGAGTCAGGTATTATTATAGTGCTGGTTTGCGTCTTAAATATTCGGCTGGTTATCATTAGGGTACGTCCCTATCAGAAACAAAACTTGAGACTAATGTTTGGTTCATGATGGATCATCTTTATAAGTTATTGTTCCCCCATTATGGACAGACAGATGGACAGAGAGAGCTAATGCATAAATTATTTCAACCTGCGTTGAAAAGCGTTACAAATGTATAAGGTCGGTAGAGATGGACATGTGAAACACACAGGCAACACAAGACCTGAGATGCGCTGCCACCGAAGTTCTGGAAGTGATCAACCAAGCACACACATGTGCACGTGCACACGGGTACCTTGGCTTGATAAGCAGGGCCCTCCATAGCGAGTGTGGCCTTGAGTGCCTCAGCATAGGCGCTGGCACGGTACAGAGACTGCGCATGACGCAGCCGATATTCGGCGCCCTCGTCCCCAGGCCCAGCCTGCTGCGCTAACGACTCGTAGCATTCAGCAGCAACAGCAAAGTCCTGCATCTGGAAGGAGCAGTATGCCAGCAAGGAGAGTGCCGGTCGGGACTGTGTGCGTGTTGGGAGTGCGCAGAAGGAGGAGTAAAAGGGAACATTGGAGTTGAAGCAACATTTGGTGGAATGAATATAATTATTCGTAAAAATTGGTCAAGGAAAAATGGTACATACAATCGTAACACAAGCATTACTTTAATTTTATGATATACCATATTGATGGTGATATTGTAGACTGAAGCAAGTACTAATACCATAGTTCTGAAAACTGCTTGCTTTTAATACTTGTAAATTTTAAAAAAATACCTTATTGGAAATGGTATTAAGTATAGACACTGGTCATGGAAATGAACAACTCATGTATGTGAACTGTGGGCGGAAAACTTTACAGGTTGATCAACGGCCATGTTAAATACTGTTTGTTCGATTCAAAGTTGGTGATATTTGAGTTAGCATGCAAATATGGTCACTGAGCTGTGTGATATGGTACTGCGGGAGCCCTGACAAGAGTTGGAATTGGTACACCTACATATAATGGAGCGGTTTATGTGCAAATATTAAATACCTCGCATTACATCATACCTTGGGCTGTTTCTGCAGCTCATTGTTGAGGATCTCGATCGCTTCTCCATAGCGACCATCTTTAATCTATCACACATGTTAACATTGCATTAAAACACAACTGTTGTACGCTACTGAGTCTCTTACAGTATGTAGACCCAATATTGAAAAACCAACATCTTGCGAGCCATACACAGGCCATTCTATTGTGTTGATCTTATCTGAATGTATAAAATTGTGTGTAAAATAACGTTAAAGTTTATTGGACCTTGGCCTTTCAACCCTTCTCATTCCTCTTCCAGTCTAAAGCCCCCCTCCTCGTAGCAATGTCCATGGAATAACTTGCAGTAGCTATCTACAAAATCCTATTTATCCAATGCCTGCAACTCTCTGCACCATAAAGGCAAGCTATATGCGAAAGAAGTTCAACAACATACAATGTACAACAATAATAATGAATCCCCAACATTGTATAACTCATTAGCAATGTCAGCCCAGCATCTGCATACAGGGGGTCCCCAAATATGTCGCCTCGACGTTTGCCAGGAACTCGCGAGTGGCACTTGTCCTCCACAGTCTTAAGGGCTATACGGTAGGGATGAAAAACCTTTTTCTTTACTAGGGCCGCAAACCGATTTTCAAATACCTTTGCGGGCCGGGCCACACATTCACACGCACTTGTAACCTTCATCCAATGATAGCGCAAAAACAATTAACGGACACAAGTGACAAGTGACCTAAGTAAGAATACGCAAAAATTAGATACATGGGATTTCCAAGTTAAAAATAACTATTTTTGTGCTCTATCAGGTTTCCACCCCTTCCTCCACGCGGATTTTATCTGATGTTTGTGTATCTGTGTGCGTGCGGGGAGCGGTGGTGTAGCGGTTAGCGCGCTACGCTATGAACCTGGCGACCTGGCTTCCGATTCCCGATCACGGCCAACACCAGTGACGGTTATCTGAAACGGTCCCGGGCCTCCCCTAGGTCGACTCAGCCTCAAATTGGTACCCGGTGCGGTGTGTAAACATTCGCCACTGGGAGACCAAGGCGGTCGAGCGTGGTGCTGACCACCCACCCCCTCGTGTACTGTTGCGGCCTCCATAGGTGCTCGCAAACAGCACTTTCCCCTACAGTCTGTTAAGGCTATACGGGAGGGGGGGGGTGATCTTTTGTGCCAGCTATGCGAGTCTGCAAAAACCCTGGGGGGGGGGGGAGTAGAATCGAATATGTAGGAAGGGAAATTCAACCGTAAAATAATAATTTTCTATAATTGTCTGTACATATAAATTACAATCTCTCCCACCTCTAAACTCAGTACCTGTAAAACCCTTTCTCCAGGACAATTATAACACCCTCAAACAGCCAAGAACCATTTGCGTCGCTTTTTTTAAGGCTGCGTGAACGTCAGAAAATATCCCCAATGCATTATTTGTTATGCTATCCATCATCATTAGCTGCGGTCAATCTACAGCTGCGGTCAATCTACAGCTGCATGAAGGGCCTCAACATCTCTCATCCTCTCGCGATGTTCGCAATACATGGTTGCACTTTCATGCAGAAACAACAACGAGTTGATGTCATCGTCCCATTTATGCAGAGGACGACCACACTTCGTGCGCTTACCCTCTCCTGGCCGACACGAAAAATCCTTCGTCTCGACCGTCGGCTAATTTGATCTCCTCGAAGCGAGGAGTCCTGGGTCCCAGCACACTTTTTTTAACCCTTAAACAATGTCTTTCTCGAATCCTCGTGCCTCTACTATACAGCCCATAATTATATTGCCCATAATAATAAGAGTCGACCATGCAACCCAAATGATGGGCTGTAAAGTAGACAACAACAGTCTGCGCTCCTCAAACCGAGGCGGAATAGCAGAAACAACGCGAAACTCTCTCCCGAAGCAAATCGTTCAATTGGGCAATCATCGCCTATTACTGGCAGACTCTTCTCCCGGGGTCACTTGCCTGCCTCTCTTTTGAGTTCTCACACGGTTAAACAAAACAAACGTGACACTATTCTAACGTCAGTTCATGGTAAAGCCATCGGAAGGACCACGTTCAACTCCTCCTGCATGTACAGTCCTCCTCATCGGATACGAGAAAGCAAAGAGTGCGGATTTGGCGAGGCATCTCAGTTTTTAACGCGCGAGTGAAACATTTCAAACAACGACCACGACTCAACCGATTGCTTGCAAAAATTGTGGTGTTTGAACATCGTAGCACCTGTTTTATTGTCGGAAATTGTTAAAACCTATTCTTGTTTTTCATACGTAGTCGTACCTGTCAACCCCTGATCAGTGCCCCTACATTTATTACAGACCAATTCAGACCTTATTGATCACCCCGTGCCCTTTATAAATCTCAAAGCTCATCCTACAAAGTCCCACCACAGGAGAGAAATAACCAAACAAATAGACAATCTCCCTGTACAAGAATGACGGTGTTAAACTGTATGGATTGACAGGCATGCCTGGTAGACGTGTGTGTGTGTGGCGAGCAAGGCGAGGCAATGGCCTCGCTCGCCACACACCGCTCCCCCCACCGGACGCACCATTGTGTAAATCGTCGCCGTGAACTCCCCTTCCTTCACTTGATGCATGGTGGCGGGGGGAAGGCGACGTACACCGCGCGGCTGAATTAAGAGACGGGTAACGTTTTAAAAAAGACGTCGTGAGTATGCGGGCGAGCGGGCGGCCACCGTCAGCGATGTCACCCCGCGAGGCCGCAGCAGCGCCGCTCGCGTCACCACGCGGCACGGTGGTTGCCAAGGCGACCACCGTTTCCGTTCGCCGCCGGAAGTCGACTTACGAGTTTAAACAACAACAAAAATTTTGATTTAAAGCTTTCGTGACTGCGGTGATTCATATTCTTAGTTCTTTCGGTAAAGTCACGTTGAAGGGAAACAATAAAATAATAAAAAAATATATAAAACAATAAAAATTCTCACGACGTTTCGACCATAACACAAACGGTCGTCATCAGGTGTGTCGGTTTGTTTTATATATATTTTATTATTTTATTGTTTCCCTTCAACGTGACTTTACCGAAAGAACTAAGAATAATAACAACAACAAACAAAACAATCTTCCAACGTTAAATTTTTTATTTAAAGCTTTCGTGACTGCAGTGATTCATATTCTTGGTTTTTTCGGTAAAGTCACGTTGAAGGGAAACAATAAAATATAAAAACACAATAAAATTATCACGACGTTTCGACTGCAATAAATACAAACCGCCACTTCTTTCAAATGTTTCTTGCTGTGGTTTTCACACCTGATGATGATTGCTTGTGTTGCAGTCGAAACGTCGTGAGAATTTTATTGTTTAATATTTTTATTAATTTATTGTTTCCCTTCAACGTGACTTTACCGAAAGGAACCAAGAATATAAATCCCTGCAGTCACGAAAGCTTTAAATTAAAATTTTACCTTCCAACGTTTTAATAGCAAATGAGGTTGGGGGGGGGAATGTGTGAGAGAAATACGAGTCGTGACGTCATCGCGATGTTCGGCGTGACGTCAGCCTCAATAAATCGAACGGAAGCTTCCTCCCCACCCCCATCCCCCCCAACCACCATCCCCCCACCAACCACCACCCCCCACCACCACCACCCCCTCCACCCCTCTCCCCTCCATCCCCATCCCAACCATCCCCCACGACCCCCTCCCCACCACCCTCCAGCACATCCCCCTCCCCACCAGCATCCCCCACTACCCCCCACTTACCCCCTCCCCACCCTCCACCACATCCTCCCCACCAGCATCCCCCACTACCCCCCACTTACCCCCTCCCCACCACATCCTCCCCACCAGCATCCCCCACTACCCCCCACTTACCCCCTCCCCACCACATCCCCCTCCTCACCAGCATCCCCCACTACCCCCCACTACCCCTCCCCACCACCACATCCCCCACTACCCCCACTACCCCCTCCCCACCACCACCAGCATCCCCCACTACCCCCCCCCCACTTACCCCCTCCCCACCACCACCACCCCCACATCCTCCCCACCAGCATCCCCCACTACCCCCCACTTACCCCCTCCCCACCACATCCCCCTCCCCACCAGCATCCCCCACTACCCCCCACTACCCCCTCCCCACCACCACCACATCCCCCACTACCCCCCACTTACCCCCTCCCCACCACCACCCTCCACCACATCCTCCCCACCAGCATCCCCCACTACCCCCTCCCCACCAGCATCCCCCACTACCCCCCCCACCCCCACATCCTCCCCACCACCACCCCCACGTAAGATGGCCGTCCAAGTGCGCACGCTGCCCACGAGTTTGCGTCCTGGCTCGCCTCGCCCCTGAGCGCGGCTTGTCACGCCGCTCTTGCTGGCTGGGTGCGAGCGCTCTCTCAGCCCTGTCAAGTGAAACCTCTTCCTTCAGATTTCTTTTCGTTTGGTCGCAACAATTTAATGTCGGGCGAACGTTTGCGATTGATGTGCAAAATCTGTACTTTGTGCTATTTAACGTTTTCCTTTAGCGGCTCTCTTAGCTTTTCGCTGTCTTGATGAACTGTCGTCTGTTTGTATTGTTGTTGATGTAACTCGCTCACACTGCCCTATTCCATTGGACTTTCTGTGGAAAAAAAAGAGCTTTGTAGCTCATCGGATTCCTCCAGGATAAGTAAAGATTTCGATTCTGATTACCGGGCGTCTTCCATCAGCGAACCGTAAGTAACAACACACCCGAATGTTGCAACACTGTTAAGACGAATCCTGTAAACAAGTACGTCTGTAATCTGTTGTGGACATCAAGGAGTTGTGTTGTGTTTAGACATTTATACAACTTCTGTTACGAGTCGACTTATGCCACCCAGACGGTGAAGAAACTTCTAATCATTCTTGTCACAAACTTAAATCATTTCCATGATGTGTAGCGAAAAGCCCCACGCGAAACAAAATGATATCGTTATCAATGCACCTAAACTGCACTTTAACCTAAAAGCACAAGTTAAATACCGTATTACGATAATGCGTCCCCCCAAAGCGTACAACGCGATGTCTCTCAAATGTCGCATGCACCTGGAGGCGAAACCTCTGACCCGGCATCGCTGCGGCCACACACGCCATCTCCCCATCCATTCATTCATTCACCCCACCCACCCTCTCTCGTTCGTCTCTCTCGTTCTATTCGTAGGCAGGGAACACGCACGGAGAAGTCCTCTCGACAAGCCCCCTCCACCCCTACCACCACCACCACCACATTCATGGAGCTGTCACGGCTGCACGGCCGCTTCATGGCCGTACGTCGGGACGGGCCCGACTCTGAGGCCACCCGCACCGAAATCCACCTGCTGCTCGACCAGATGATCTCGTTCAACGCGGAGGCCTCCGCGCCAGACCCGCGGGTGCGTCGCTACGTTGGTGGCCCTTCCCCGCGTCTGGGCCCAGAGAGTTGTCACACACGCACACACACGCACGCACACACACACACAAAAACCTCGCAGACACACGTGCCAACGTCGCCGCACCTTTTTTTTTTAGCCGATTTCTGTTCGACGTTGGACTTAGCTGGGCCCATCGATAGCCGATGCTTGATCCCGTCACTCGGGCCCGTTTATCCAAAGTTAACCGTCGCCATCTGATGTGATGTGGCCAAAGGTGGACGCCGGGCATCCACGGTTGGCTATCAGCAAGGCAGTGATGTTACGCAATTGGACATTTAGTAAGTATTGTCCAGAGTTTCGGTTTATTTGTTTTGGTATAGCCCTGTGAGCCATTCGGCTCTTGAATCGGGTGTAACCACAACAAACAAAAAAACAAAAAACACGAACAAGAAAAACATCTTAAAGTGGCTATGTGACTGTGCAAACAGAAAATCCATGAAAAAAAACACAGCAAAATATTCCTGAAAAAAAAGCACCGTACACCAACGCTGTGTGCAAAAAATCCCAATGGGATGCAAGTCAACAACAACCACAAGAAAACTTAGACTAAGGCCATCAGTCATCACTGGGCCATTTGTAAAATATTGGCCTTCACCGAGGCAGATTTCCCATCGCTACACACTTTCATAGCTTAGCAATGAAATTTTATAATTAGTGCACTATGAACATTTTTTGAGGATGTTGATGGTTTGATTCTTATAATGTGTGAGTGATATATGATTGCATGGGGTGGAGCAGTAGCCACAGTGGTCATCGCCCTCTACTATGCACCCAGCTACCAGAATTTTGATTCCTGACCACAGCTAATATCTGTGGTTAGTGATATCTGAACTGCTCCTGCCCACCCCTCCTTTCCACCAACCTGCACTGACTCGCTTGGTGAAGTATGAGCAACCACAACCCTCATGACATGGATTTCATCCAGCAAAGGGTTGTAAACTATGATGACTCCAACAAAACATTATTTATATGATCATGAATTGAACATGATAAGTCCATTACCTCCCCAAACCATGTCAATCATAGCAGTTGTTTGATCATGCTTCATCACGTTGGTCAGTGCAGGTTGGTGAAGGTGAGGCACCTAGGACCAATTTAGATATCACCCCCCCCCCCTTATTTTCACCATATCTAGATATCAAACTCGGTTCACTGGGTTCATCGTGCAGTGCTGTTTAACAATCACATTGACTTTAATATTTGGTTAATATAACTCCGAGGCCAATATGTTTGTGTTTAGGAGGTGTCGGCACTCCTGGTTCATGCTACTCACCTGGTGCCTTGGCAGCAAGAACATCTGCTGGTCAAGGTGTGCCACCTCATCAGCCACCTGATAAGCAGGCTCCAGGTAAACTGCTGTGAATCTCTTTTACTGAACTTTATTTAAGCATGGTGCTATCTATGAGATTAGGGTTTTATTTACAATATTTTCACAACCACAAGATGACACCTCATTTGCACCCTTACGTTTATGTTTAACGTAGGCAGGATACTATTCCTAAATTACCCCACTGAAGGTTCATTTAAACTCATCGTGCTTTTGGTCGTGTTTTTCAATAGCATGACGTTTTTCCACATACAGTCATTAATAATCTGTAGTTTATTAACCACTCATACTTTGAACTGCATGCTCATTTAGAAAGAAATATAAGTTAATTCAGTTATATAATTTGTTTTAATGTTGGAAATTATAACTGTTTGCCAATTATCTGTATAGCTTATATTTTAAATGATTGCATTGATGCAATAATGTTTGCTTTGTGAGTTAACTTGGCTTAAGTTTAATGTAACTGCCAGGCCACGTTGTGACTTGTGCCCCTTGTTGTAGGTTCCAATTGACGATGACTGTTTGAAGCATCTGGTGTCGTACATCATCACAGCCATAAATGAGTGCCGATCGTGGCTTTACTATGAGCTCCTTGAGGTTTTGGCTTCACTCGTTTACAACAATGGATTCCGGTGTCAAAAGGTATGGCTATGTGTCTCCTGCAATCACCACAATATACAACAGTGTTATTCACTAATTTTCAGAGGGTAGCCACTTTTGCCAATAAGACATCAGTACAGGGGCCGCCACACATTTGAAACCATTGAGTTTGACACCATGATGGAGTGTTTTCACATTTGCATATTGTCTGGGGCTGCACAGTGGTCGCACTGAAGGCCACCAGGGGACGCCAGTGGCCCGTGGGCCTTGCAATGAGGAACACTGATCTACAATATAAAACTATATTAATATGTCAATATGCGCGATAGTATTATGCTTTATATCTATCCTTCACACTGTGCTGCCAGTTTTTACCAGAGCTGGTGGGAGAGTTTCCCAAGGACCCGCTATTCAGGCTAGGAGGCCTGTCCTTTTCTGATGGAGAAGTACGGGTCAAGGCTCTTCAGTGCATCGCACATCTCTGCGCAAGGTGTGTACTTCTTCACAGCCTGTAATATTCATTACTCACCAACTAGAATATACTTTGCAGATAATGATGATTTTATATGGAGGACTAACATTTTACAGTATGATTTGAAGTTTAGATATCCAGTCCAGAGTTTCAGGAGATGCTCAGTGAGTCTCAGATGTGTTTCCAGGGAATGGAGTACAGTGGACATTAAATCCCCCTGCACGTTCCATTGTTTTACGGTGTTCACCATATTCACACCATGGAGAGTTCTTGAGTCTCCATTTGAACATATGGTATCCTGAGTGCCCATGTAATATTCTGGTGTTTTTGTCCAATTGTTGACCAAACTGGCCTAGAATTCCAACCCAGGATCTTGGTAGTGCTGTCTCATTTTCTGGCATGAGTATCAGGTCCATGAACAACACAGCCACTCCTATTGTATGAAGAAGTACCGTTATAAACACAGTACGAAAAAGTAGTCCATTTCGAAGGCGCTACTTATAACATGAAAATACTACACAATGTAATTGCCACTTGATCAACGTTACATTGGATGTAGTTGAATAGAATTGTAGTTTCCCTAATGATCCATTTGCTATGAAAAATGTATTCAGCAATTGATGTATCAAAGAGCACCTTAAAAAACTTTCACCTCTTGGTACGTTATTTCCCACTACCCTCCATTTACACTCTGCAATAATCTTCAAATGCAGTTGCGTTTTACAAGTAAACTATTTAAATCCACAGGCAGCCCGCAGAGGCAGCAATGGGAGAGCCATACCGAGAGGCCTGTTTCACCCACTTTCTCACCATCCTTCGTGCCAGCAAGCTGGATGACACAGATTACATCACATACTGCAAGGTGAAGTTTGCATTGGGGGACACTGCACACAACACTTCTACTGGACACCTGTAAAAGAGTTTAATAGCTCATTGGAATCCTCCACGATAAATAAAGATTCAGATTATTTAAATATCTTAGCACACTGCTTTTAGAGCTGTCATGATATAGAGCAGTGTTTATCAAAGTTTTTTGGCCACCAATGTAAATATTTCCGCGGACCACCCAGCCCCCCACCTCTGGTGACAAAACGCATTCACTCATCTCTAAATACCAGCAATATGAAATTATTCATATGACAAGAACATGAAAAAAATGATGCAACTAAGGTTTTTTTTTACAGGGGTCTGGGGAGGCATTTATGTCAATGGGTTAGGGTAATTTAATTTATAATTGCCGGATTAACCTACATTTGCATCAGCCCGCAAACCACCTGGAGGACCATGACGGACCATTGGTAGTTCGGGGACCACACTTTAAGAACCACTGGTATGGAGGGTAGCACACTTAACTAACAATCCCCAGGCATTTCATTTCATATCCACCCAAAGCAAATTAAACCTTGAGCAATGTTCTTTTGGTCCTAAACTTGCACAAGGCAATACGTGACATTTTAATGCTCACACATTTTGTAGGTGATTACGAACTTTACATTTTACGTGCATTTTTACGTAATTGATTACATATTTAATTCAACATCTAATTAGAATCATGTAAACAATGAAATCAAGATGAAAATAAAAATTCGAATTCTGCTAACCTTGGACCTGATTACCTAGGCTGTGTGTCCCAGGCTGTCTTGACATGAGTTTGAATCATTGTTCGTAAGAAAAACGACCTCACAGTTAGTTAGATGTTTCATGGCAACGGAGTGATGTCACTCGCAAATGCCATATGTTTTTACATGTCAATTCAGTCATCACGAAGGTGCTTTTCCAGAGTACCTGACCCTGATTTTAAAATGTATTTATTATTAACTGTATTCTCATTAACAATTGTTTTTAGTGAATCTTCAAACTCGCATCAGACAGCCCAGGGCACACATCATCAGTATATATGCATAATGCATGTACAGACTAAAAGCTGTGTGTTTTCAGGGTTTTTTCATGAACACTTGCTGTTTTTATGTTGTTTGGATATTCGTAGACTCTGCAAAATGCTCTGAAAGGCATAAATGCAATTCTTTTTACTTTTCGACCAAGTCCTACGGAGCAGATGGGCATACTCTTGGCAACGCTGAAGGTTTGTCTTTTTTAATTATTGTGTTTTATATGTGTGGCTGCTTGAACAATGCAATTTAACATGAGCGTAGCTGAACAGTAATTACATAATTTCGGTTTACGTAGTTGGTTAAGGTTTGGGTTAAGTAAAAACTAATTTACATTCCTTCATGCACATTTAACACATGCATTCCACATCTGCTGTAGTGTGCACAAATGTATGAGTACATTCCATTCAATCGCAACACATGATTTCTTGTCAACAAAATACAGTGTTCTGCAGATTGTCATTTAAATAATTTCTGCCAATAAAAAGAATGCTATACTTTAATCAAATGTATACAGTAGTATATTGAACATATGCATCATGTCTAATAATTTTGTAAGTACCTAGTTGAAGTTTAGACTGTATATTAATCCAGTAATTAACATGATATAGTAACCTCCAGCTTGATCGGGCAGCTATCTGCAGGCAAAAAAAAAAGATCTGTGGCAAGTATCCTTACAGACTAAGGAGGCCACAAATGTTGTTAAATGTGGTTGTGCAGCTCACATCTTATTTTGTTTGTGGTGATACAGAGGTGTATGTTCTACGGGCTCCCTGGTGCACCGCAGCTCACGGCTGACATGCTCTACCCCACCGCGCTGCCCCAGTACGATGGGGGCCAGGCACCCATGCGGCCCCCACAGGTGCCGCCTTCCCGTGAGAAGGTGAGTGGGAGTGCCAGGAACTAAGGCTAGATTGTCAGGTGGTTTATTTTTCAGACGTGTTAACTTGAGTTATGGCAGAATCAGAATTTTGTATTTATACTAGAGGAATTCTATTAGCTATAAAGCTGTTTCACAAATATCCAATCATTCACAATACATCAGAAGCTGTATATATAAGCACACTTGAACTCAGCACAGTTCTGATTAAGAAACACATGCTTGCATTACACTGGGGGGGTGGAGGCTATGGGGAACTTCTGATACAAGCACACTTCAGTTACAAGCGCGCCATGGCCTTGGTTTTTGGGTTAGATCGCGTTTATTTATAAATGTGTCGTAACCCTCCACCACCCGACATGGCCAATCAGCAAAAAAAAAGTGTCACGTTGACAAAAGACTATTAGTTCACTACTTTAGCCCACCGGTGTGTTGAAGAGTGAATCCACAACATTTACAGTTTGAATACGACGTTTCGCCGGTAATTATATCCAGCATCATCGGGCAATTCGCCAGAATGTGTGCTTATAACCAACGTCTACTCTTTTGCGGTTGATTAATGGTGAAAGTTTTTCCTCTCTTAAAGAAATTTTAATAGTTTGGGAAGCACTAAGACAGTTTACGGTTGTGAACTTTGTGAAAGTGAATTTGACTAACCAACTTCAAAAAGTAGCACCCCAGGGATGAGAAAAGTCAGAGAATGTACTTTGCTGAAAGATTGGGAGAAGTCTTCAGGTGGCTTGGTTCAGAGTTACAGGCTACCAGGGTTGTATTTTGCCATAATTAGGAGTTGCAGCTCTAAAGTATCTTCATTAGTACTTCAAAGATTTGGAAATGTTTTTGCAATTTTGAAATGGGTTATGCTTAACCGCTCATGCGATGTGATTTAACTTGATCTCTTCAGGCTCCTCATATGGCAGGTAAGAGAGGAGGAAGGACGACTGATCATGTCCATAATGACCCAGAAGGGAGCCCCATGGCCTCATGCACGTCTCAAGCAGAAAGCCTTTCTCTGGAGGTGCGGTTTCACAATGACAGCTGTAACCAAGCACGTGACATTTACTGCAATTAATGACATAATCATATTTTATTTTTGTCAAGGGCTTTGGAAAGTGATAATGTTTCAACAATGTGTGCATCCATTTAACCTCATATTTCTGCTCCGAGTATTTAAACAGGGTGCACAGTAAGAATGAAGTAAAATTCAGATTATAGACAAGCACTGCCATGCCTGCATGACAGTGATGTTTAGTTAAATTGGTTAATTTTCATGACCATGTTCTGTAATAAATGGAGGTGAATTGCAATTGTATTGTGCATCTCTGCTTGTGCCTACAGGAAGAGGACACTCCCTGCCAGTACACTGCAAGATCCAGTAAGGACCACACTGTAGCTCTTTACATGTGGATATAAATACATGCGTTAAGTTGTACGTGTAATCATATGTTATTTTAGGTTAATATGTTTGTGTAATTTGTTCAAATGACCCCTGAATCCACTAGAGGTACTCAACTACCACAATGTAAAAAAAAAATATTCAATCAAATTGTCATCCCAAATCATGACAATTCATTAAATCGCAAAGAAGGAGAAATTGTTACATGCCTCAATGTTATTAGCAGTATAAGTGATCATTGATTTTGTTTTGTTTTAAATCTCAAGAGGAGAGTAGTGGAGATGCAGTATCTCTAACACCAGCATGGCGGCTACGCACAAGCTCCGAATCGGACTTCTCTGACAGCGAATCTGGACACCAGCGACGCCTCCGGTGAGGACGCAATTTTATATTCGGAGTGTGTAGCATGCATGACTGTACCTGCTTTTATGTTAAAGTGGGTATACAAAGACAAAGCTCCCCCGTATAGCCTTAACAGACTGTTGGAACAAGTGCTGTTAGCGAGCACTTATTTACACCAGCACGGCACACGAGCGGGTAGGCGGCCAACACCACGCCCAACTGCCTTTGTCTCTCAAGTGGCAATGTTTACGCACCGCACCAGGTATTCATTTGAGGCTGAGTCAACCTAGGTGAGGCTCAGGACCGGTTCAGATAATCGTCACTGGTGTTTTCCCGTGAGCAGGAATCGAACTTGGGTCGCCGGGTTGGTAGCGCAGCACGCTACCCGCTACGCTACCACTCCTCTCACTTGTACACATATGTACAAGTAGATATACGTACATATGTAAGCAGACATATACACACATTTGAACATAGTCAACTCTCAAATATCCGGCGTAATGGGAAGAACGGGTTGCCCACAGATAACAAAACACGGTTGAATCCAATCTATATGTAAATTAGGCGATTAAAACATATTGTTTACATACATAGAATGCTGGTGAAGATGTAGAATGTATCATCTGTTTATTGTTTCTTAAAGTAATTATTGACAGAAATGTGGAAAATGATTCGCTGACAATTGACGTGCTGCTAATAATAGTGAGCACGCTTAATCTACAACCTGGATAATCCGCAAACAAATAATCCAAAGTTTACTACCTTATGAGAAAGAATATATTTTTTTTTCTGAATAATTTTGCGATAAACCTCACTGGTAAACCAGCATCCAGCAGAGTCGGGTGCGACAGGCGGCGCTGTGCTGTCTGCTGGCAGCCTTTAAGGCGGCAGAGAAGCGCGTCGTGTACGGGTACTGGGCGGCCTTCATCCCCGATGCACCCTTCTTGGGAGGAGGCCAGACGCTCTCTCTCTCCACTGTCATCCTCAAGGACTCCTCCAACAAGGTAAGTTGGACTTCCCACCCCACCACTCCACGTATGTGTTGATTTGAGCTGTGCATTTTTTTCGTTTACAGTCTTGATTACCCAGCAGTCCATCAACAACGTAGCTCACCAGCATGCATCTCCAGGTGTCCAGTCGTGGATTGTTGAAGTCGGGGGCATAGTTACAGGTTCAGATATCACTTGCCACTGATATTAGCCATGGCTGGGAATCTATCTAAATGATGCAGGATTTTTTGTGCCTCCAAGTCATGCTCAAACTCTTGAATCTGTTTGCAAAATTGTGCAGGTTATAAATAATATATTTTGGGCAGGTGATTTATATACGTATATAATATTCATAATGCAATATACTAACCCTGAACCACTGTTCCACCCCAAATTACATACATTTTTTATACATTTAAAGTAAATTATCGATGAAGCCTTGCCTTCCAAGTATATTTGCAATTAAAACTACCATCATCATACCCTCAGCATCCACGCAGAACTACATTTCCATTAATCTTTAGTTGGGCTTGAAATGGTGAGCATAAACCCAAAGACAAACCTACCCACCACTGGTTTATACAATTCCCTGTGAATAGTAGCAGGAACCCTTATCCTAAATGATTTAACATGTTGCAATTGTGCGATTAGCATTCTGTCGTGATTTAATTAATCCATTTGGAACTCTTTTAGGACAGTGCAACCCCACATGTTAGAGAATGGTACTCATAGGTGGACCCTACAAAACTACTTGTTAAACTCAAGTGACCTTAGTTTCTGTCCAGAGTCAAACTGCAAATTTTTTTCCCCTCTCATATATCTCATGGCTAAATTTAGCCAAATTAGGTGAAAACCATCAACTCGATGACTTTGAAACACAGTTTCAATCGCAGGCAATTGGAACCCCAATTCGAATCCAGAAACTCAGCGGCGACAGCTCAGTGCTCTGGCCCCTGCGCCACCCGACAACCTCCTTCAATGTCGTTCCCTTCTGCCCATTGTACCGCGGTGGGGTGGTGATGCCAGGTGCGCAGCGGCGCTCTGCAGGCCCTCTCAGCGCTGCTCGAGGGCTCACGGCAGTTCCTGTCGGCGGCTGAGGAGGCGGCTCAGGGCACCACGGCGTTCACGTCACTCTCTGCCTCGCTGGCATCAAGCGTTCGAGAACTGCACCGCACTCTGCTGCTGGCGCTTCTCGCCGAGAACTCCGTCCTCACCCTCACGCAGATCATCAAGGTGTGGCGCCACCTCGCTTGCTTCAGGATTTATAGGATGTGGAGTCACTTTTTGCAGGATCAGTGGTTTCACGTTATGTTTTGGGCAGGTGATTTATATACGTAATTTTGTTTACTTGCGCGGTGTGTGAAATTCCATGAGGTTGCTTGGTTTGTACTTCACTGTACAGCTTGGTGAAGGGAGCACATCGCATTATTACCACTAACAGATTACTTTACTGCAATATATATGTAATGTTTTTAGAAACTGGTCTAAGAAGTAGCATAGTTTTTAGGAAATGGTCTTAATTCCTGCAGTGAAAATACCTTCAGTGAAAGAGGATGGTATTCCTTTCGATTTTATAAAAGCTGAACTTGATATTGAAGAGCAGCATACCAATGCGCCTGAGGAACACTTGTTAAAATCATTTCCTTTTTCCAACTATGACATGGATCAGTAATAGAGAAACCAAAACAGAAAATGGAACAAAGAATGAATATTGCATCAAGAAGCATGGAGGGAAAAATTTTTTTTAACAAAAATTTACTGACAGGAAACAGAACGTTAATATCAAGAGAATAAATATTACGTATGGCTGATGTAGATGCAGAGCAATAACTACAATTTCACATTCAGGTTGGCAAACCAGATATATGATATCGACAGCTAAGAAAAGTAAATTGTTTGGGCATGACCAGCTACAAAGGATGCTAATGGATTGACAAGACTAGTAAAGGAATGTCATCCAGAATAGAGAAGCTGCATGAGAGGACAACTATTATGGAGATGCAGCAATGACATTGGTTGATGTGCAGACGTCAGATGGATTGTAGGATTGCAGGACGATGAAGGAAAGTGATGTCAGGGGGAGACTTCCATCTTGCAGTGGGGAGACCATGCGTAATGATTGTGATAATCATGAGTTTTCGCACTTTTCACTGTTGGTTTCTAGTGCCTGGCCACACTGGTTCTGAACGTGCCTTACAAGCGTCTTCACCCAGGCCTGCTCAGCAGAGTTTGGAGGCACATGTGGCCATTCACACGCCACAGAGGTATCATTTTCACGCGAACCACGTGCCATCTTGACTGGAATAGTAAACCCCACCATAGTGAGAGAATCGAAAGGAAATTACTTAAAAATCACAATTGTGGAGTTGATAGACAAAAAAAGAAATGCATTAATGACCTATACACATAACATTTAATGGCAATAATTACACTGGAACAAATCTTTTTTTTTTGGTTGTGGGTAGTAAGTGTTATTTCCCAATTGCTTATGCCTCAACTACAGAAAATGGCTTTTATTCCCCACAAACTTTGCTTTTGTGACCAGGACAGTGATATTTTGAAATTTACCTCTTTTCAATGAGAAAACAGGCAAATTTGTGTCTTTTCGTTCACATTAAGTCAGAAAAAAGCAACATTTGAATCAAAATTAACATGTATTTATACTAAAGTAATACAAAAATGACTACAAAAGATTTAGACACCAAAGGCGCACTACCACAGGCGGGACTGGCCACAGCGGACCGAGTTCTCTGTGGGGAGGAACAATCTCGAAACATTTCTTTCTTCTAAATCTTTTGTAGTTATTTTTGTATTACTTTAGTATAAATACATATTCATTTTGATTCATGTTGTTTTTTTCTGACTCTATGTGAATGAAAAGACGCACATTTGCCTGTTTTCTCATTGAAAATAGGTACATTTCAAAATATCGCTCTCCTGGTCACAAAAGCAAAGTTTGTGGGGAATAATAGCCATTTTCTATACTTTTTAGGCATAAGCAATTACGAAATAACACTTACTATCCCAGAACAAAAATTGTGTGACAGTGTTATTTGTATATTGTCGAGTAAAATCGTTTCTCTATTTTGCGGCATACACATGCATATGCTTGTAGCTGGAGTCCGTGAACCACCAAGGTGCAGAGGCTAATTCAGTGGTCACTGAAAGCCGGTTTGTATGTGCTGTACTCACAGATGTGAATGTACGCGTGGCGTGCCTCACCCTGCTGGGAGCCGTGCTGACGGCCCAGGCTCCGCTCACGGAGGTGCACCTCCTGCTGACGCAGCCCATCAGCGCCAGCCCTGCCTCCAGTGGGACCAGCACCCCAGGGGCGCTCCCAAGGGGGTCGTTTGACCAAAAGAACAGCGCCCCTTCGTCCCCCGCTCCGAAGGGGCCACCGAAGGCCGAAGACGGCGAAGACGGGAGGGGTTATTCATCTCCGCTGCAGGATGGCACCGACTCGTGGAGGAATGCCGGTTCGAGGAGTCGCAGTTGGGACATGGCATTAAAGTGCTGCCCTCAGGGCTGCTGGTTGGTCAGCTTCTGCTCGACGCTCATTTTAGGGCGGGAGATGGAGGGACGTGGGCTGCCCGAGCCCACTTTTAGTGAGCCCTTGCCTGTCCGGCTGGAAGCGTTACAGGTACAGTGTATGCATTTCGCAAGCGCACTTGATGTCATTGGCAGTGGGCAGTACAGCGCAATATCCATTGTACTGTAGCTCTGTGATCCCATGTCTGCTTGCCACCTTCATACAGTGTGGTGGAGTATGGTCGAATAACCCCCATGTCCCGTATGACATGGAACGGCCCTCCACTCCCAGTGGATTAACAAAAGGGCTGTACATACACAAATGTAATGTAGGACTCCGGAGACAATAACTGTCGAGGCACCTTCTTTATTTATAGTACTCGTACTCACGCTACACAACTCACTGAGCAGATGATGTCACGCTGACCATCAAGCTCGACGGTGCTAACTGACTGGATAGCTGGCGGACTATCCATCAGTGGCGACGTCGGGCGATGACAGGGACGACGGCGACGACGAGGACGACTTCCACGGCGAGATGACCCTAATTCCCACGGACAGCCCCGAGCTCCCTTTCTAACCCCCTTTTATGCTTCCAGCGGGGCCTCGCCACGCCCTGGCCACGCCCTGGCCACGCCCTGGCCATGCCCTGGCCACGCCCTGGCCACGCCCCCCTTCTCGAACCTTCGAGCTGGTTCTGGGAGCTCAAAGATGGATCCCTTCTATGACCCTTGGCCCAGATCTTATACCTTCCATGACCCTTGCCCCAGTTTTTCCTCTGCAATTGCTACTTCTGGTCTCCAGTCGGCACTGCTACACTACACAAGCATACCGGAAGTTATTACGTACTTTAACGATAGTTACTAAGTGTGGAATGGTTCAACCCCCGATCTAAGATTGCGATTGAGTGTTTAGGTGCATTGTTTTCAAATGTTTTGGTCTCATTTTTCTCGTTCTCTCGGATCCATTAGCCGAAATGTAACATTAGTTTATTAAATGCACATGTTTTGATGCATATATCATTAGCGTAATAGTTTAATAAAGCAAGGAATGACTGCGTTCTTACATGTTTAATGGTTACTCATACATTAAAGAAAAAATCACTGGGAAATATAGGGTAAGTCATTCACTTAAAAGAAAAACTAAATTTGCTTTGAATCAACCTATCTATAGGTTCTTTATCATCTGCAAATTGATCATAAATACTTTTAGATTTAAAGCTTTTGTGACTGCATGGATTCATATTCTTGGTTCTTTCGGTAAAGTCACGTAGAAGGGAAATAATTCAACAGAGCTGTCGGAAAGACAGCGTCCTCATTAGGATAATTTTATTATATTGTTTTAATTATATTGTTTCCGTTCTACGTGACTTTACCGAAAGAACCTGATTAGCATGGTTGGCTACGTGTGGTGCGAAAGAAGTTCGACATACATTTAGTAGAAATCAATTATGTTTTAATTAGCCTGTCCATTCTTAACAAATGTCTGAAACCATGCTTATTACTTGTTTCTTCCCACTTGCTGCTGCAGGTGCTGGCATATCTCATCAAGGGTTATTTCCCTGTAGCGCATGGCAGCCTGCAGGAGGTGACCGATATTGTGAGTCTCTGCCTAGGGGACCGCAATCCTGTCGTGCAGCTGCACGGAGCTAAGGTGAGCATCGTTTGGCCATAGTGAACGCCAATAATTATTGTCGTCACCATCATCAGCATGTGCTGACATTTCCTATCCAGTCAGGGTGGAATTATGCATCGATTTTTGTTGATTCTGAAGCACATGATACGGGCATCGAATTGTGTGTGTGATGGTTTTTAATTGATATGTGTTGCATATGGTTGCTTCATGCCACTTCTGTATCTGATTGCATTCGTTCCCTGCTTTACACCCATGCATGTCATCACTACTATCAATGTGTATACCTCAACATATGGGTTTGTGAAGGAGGGGATTAGCAATTATATATATACATATTACAATTTCATTTTGGCAAGACGGAACAGCTAAAAATGCATTACACCAGGCACATGCCATTTTCTCTAATAGAGCATTTAAAGATAAAGTTTGGGGTCTTTTAAAAACTGATTTCACACTGCAACACCTGAACTGGGCCACCCAGCAATCAAATGTGAAATTTATTTCTATAAATCTAATAAACACATGCCTGAGCATCACTGTCAATCCTAATCTACTTAAATCTATTATAACAAATCTTGACTTCCTCAGTCTCGATTTCCTGACCGGTATCGACACTACTTGTGTTCAGGATATCCCATGCTGTGGTTTGGCTATTTGAAGTATTTGAGCTGTGCCTGTAAATCGAAGATCCCTCTGCCTTTCGCATCACTTCCATTCGCCACGCCTTACACTGGCGCTCTGCAAAACCTGATCCGGGCCACCCAGAAGAAGAATCTGGAGGTTATTTCTGCTC
Source organism: Petromyzon marinus (assembly GCF_048934315.1). Lineage (NCBI taxonomy): Eukaryota > Metazoa > Chordata > Hyperoartia > Petromyzontiformes > Petromyzontidae > Petromyzon > Petromyzon marinus. The sequence continues at coordinate 12,867,195 of NC_133671.1, forward strand.
TTACTATTCTAAATCAAAAATAACTATTTATATGAGGTATTGTGGTATGTGTGTGTCTTCCATCAGCTTTTGGAGGAGCTGGGCACAGCCATAAATATCACGTACAGGTCGAGCTTAAATCAGAGTGCCAGTTCTATCAAAGAAAATGCATCCCAACCACTCCCTGGGGTCTCCTTGCAGCAGGTACCGCTTCATCCCTGTGTGTGCGCTGATGTGGCATTGTTGTGAGAACCTTGTGATGCTGTGTACTGTGTGTATATGGAAATAATGATGAAAAATTGTTCGGTATGGGAGATACTGGGGGAGCGATAGCCCAGTGTATAGCATACTGCGCTATGAACCCAGGCTAATTTTGTTTACTGGCCGCAATCAAAAGTGAGAAATTATATCTGAACTGGTTCTTGGCTCCGCCTTTCCCAACCAGCGCTGACCAGCATGGTGAATTATGGCCAAACAAGCCCAATCACATATCTGATATGGTGAGGTCTTTATCCAGCAGTGGTTAAAGGACTGTAAATTGTGTTTTGAATATGGGATTGAATTCTACTTTTCTGTTTTCTGCCCAATGCCGATTGCCTCTTTCACTTAAGTTTGTAATTTTACCATATTCTTGTATCATCTTCCTTTTGCTCTATAGCCTCCTCCCACTTTCCTCAGTGCATTTAAAAATAATCAATTCAAGACCTTCCACCTCCTTTCTTGTGCATGTTCCTCCTAATTGTTCAGTGTTTTCTGTAACATTTAGTCATAATAATAAGAGTGCTTTGTCAGTCCACTGCTGAATGAAGATCTCCCTACACCATATTGTTTATGGGGGCTGCTTAGCCATACTTCACCATGCTGCTTAGAACCAGTTCAGATATTGCCCACCACTGATGTTAGCCATGGCTGAACTGAAACCGTGCGGCAACATTTCTTTGCGTATTATTATTATACAGCCTCTCAGGAGTGCTGGGTATGTATATTGAGCTTTCGCACCGTACGTAGCCAACCGTGCTAATCGAAGAGAGAGGCTGCTGGGTGTGGTGCAAGACGCGCGTGTCATTGGGCGGCGTCGTGTCGCAGATTGTGGGCGTGTGGAGTGCAATGCTGTCGGGACCGCTACCGCCGGCGCTGCAGAGCGCACAGAGTGCGGCCCTGCAAACAAGCGCGTGCGACGTGCTGTCCACCATCCTGCCCGACGCCTTCCCCCTCCTGCCAGTGGGTGGCACCAAACTACCCTGCGCAACATTGTCAAGTCAAAGTGATTTAATGTTCAAATGAGCATTCAGGCGACGCACTTCTCTCTTCACAGCTCTAAACCAGCAGTTAACATTCCATGTTGCTATGACAGGTGTTGACAGCTTCTACAGGAACTGTAGAAGCTGTCAACACGTGGAGCGTAACGTCAGCGCAAGCATGAAAACCTACACTGTTCATTACGCAAATAGTTTATAAAAAAAAATAATCAAATGATCCTCGCACTGAATTCAACGCATGTATCATGAACGTAATAATTTATGCTAATGGTACCAACGTATACAAAAGGTGCAGCTAAAATTTTTAAAATCAAGAGTCTAGAAGTTAAAACTAAAGCACTGATTAATTTGTTTTTATTATAGTTTGGAGAGCAATTTGTGAAGGAGTGCTTATTTAGTTTGTCACTGATTGTTTGGCTTGTTTTTGAAGTGCTTTATCAAATCATAAAATAATAAGTATTTCAAAAATTATAAGTCAGCCGCTTAGTACTAAGATAATATCTCACGCTGAAATTATTTTAATATTTCGACCGCCTATTTATATTACACAGCATGCATTCAAATAAAAGCTAATTGATTTTGTCCACATGTGCAGTGGGTATTGCTGAGCCAGCTCTGGTTTTCCGTGGAACCCCCCACATTGCATGACGCCTGCACGGTTAATGGTGTGATTGATCGTTTTATATGCGGCTCACATTGACCGTGTTGGTCACACCTGACGTAGGCCCATTGGAAAGCCTTGAGGCCTAATGCTTCCACCACATGTGCGCTCATAATGTAGCCTTGTGTTGTGGAAGCTCCAACTCTCAAGGAGGTTCCCAAATAAATCCAGCCAACTTTTTTTTGGCTTCAGCCAATATTACACGTATAATACAACAAGTCCATATCATGGAAATACAATAATATTCATTATCTTCTCCAGCATTGGTGCAAGTGAGTTACAGTGTAATCCCTCAACATATTTTGTGCACGGCAGTTAAATGTCAGCACCCAGTACTTCTTAAGGCCAGTTGGGAGGCATAATCCTGCGTACATATTGGGTCCCCAAAGATACAATACTCATATTTGTATCTGGTGATATGCAATTATACATTGTTAGAGTAGTAGTGCAGTGCTTTACATAATGTTAATAAATAACTTGCATACAGTGATATATGGTTATATATTAACAGGGTAATAGTGATTTACAAAATGTGAATAAAGAACTTTGACCTCTAGCTTCCAACCACCAGCAATTCAAACTGCATTCAGGCCTCCCACATTCCTCCCACCTGAAGAAAAAAAACGAGTCATTTGTAACAGATGTGAACTTGACAACATGTGGAAAACATTGTGGTGGTGCGTGCAGGTGGACAGGCAGATGGTGTGCCTGACGGTACTGCTAGGTTTGAGTGCAGATGAGAGCCTGCAAGTGAAGGCCGCGGCGGTCCGAGCTCTCGGCGTCTTCCTGCTGTTCCCATCACTGCGGGAGGTGGGCGCCATATTCCTGTTTCATGTTACAATGAGATGTTTGTGATTACTTCCTTTATTCTGTTTGACACGTAGGCTTTCACGACCAATATCCATAATTAAGGTTTTTTTTGGGTTAGATCGCATAAATATAAATGTGTCGTTAACCCACCACCACCACCCGACACAGCCAATTTGCAAGGTTTGTCACGTAAACAAAACGTGTCCGTTAGTTACTACTGAACAAACGTGTGTTAGTAAACCCACAACATTTACAATTTGAGTACGACATTTCGCTGGTGATTATAACCAGCTTCATCAGGTGATTTATGAAAATTGTGAAGAAGTCTTCCTTTTTCGGCCTTGAATTGAGTAAAGGTGATGTCATCACTTGTGGATGATACTGCTGTATGAATTACCTCATGTTTGTGATCTAGCGTTTTGGAAATGAGGGTTAGAATATCGCATTAGTTCAGCAAAACTGCCCAAACCCACTGGTTTGTGAGTTGGCCAGGAAATGGCAATTATTGTATCCATCTTTGAAGGCCCCTAAGTGTTATCCCATAAGCATGGGCTCTCTCTATGTTTACCAATTTCCTCTCATGTGCAAAACACGCAGAAAGGGATTAATTTTTATGCGGGACCTTATAAATGTACCTTGACACTTGGACTGTTCATATTTATCTATCACATTGGATAGATGTTTTTACTAAAGAAACATCTTTTCACTATGTCCCAAGAAAATGTATGGTATCTCTTGGCTTTTCACAATGGATTTTTGTATTCTCAAATTGATACGTGGAAATGTTTTTACTGTTCATGATTTTGTCACTAAGCATATGTTTATGAAAAACTGTCTAAATATTGAATGAAATGCGATTTATATGTCAACATGGAATTTCCCAGAGTTTTCCATGCACCACACTGTAAAACAGCACTGTTTTCTACTGAGGAAGGGTCATTGCCTGAAATATTATCTACGATGTATTTGTAAAAAGCCGCGTTATAAGGGAAGAAGCTAGTGAGTTTTTGGTTTTGTGTTTATAGACGGTGTCACATTGGCTGCGGTGTTCCCACTGGTCTGGGAGTTTGATCGTTGACTGCTCCTAAAATAACTGCCCACCTCTGCAAGCGCTACTGGGGTGCAAATAAACTCATAAGCACCATCAAGCATAACTTTAAAAATAAACCTTAAGCCCCAAACTACGGAGGTTGTGGTGGTCCATGAGTGCGCACGTGTATTATATGGATGGAGAAAAGACGTTTGTTCTTTGGGATGCTCGTTTCAATATGGAAACCTGATGCAAAGGCAGTCAGGTCTTCAACAGGCAGCTGGACCACAGGTGCGGTGTGGATCGCTTGAGGTGGCAGTGGTTGCCGTCTCTCATCCACAGGACGTGCAGTTTGTGTCGGATGCCGCCAGCGCCGTGCTCCGGTGCATGGAGGACCCCTCCTTCCTCGTGAGGACCAAGGCGGCCTGGTCATTGGGCAACCTCACCGACACGCTCATCACCAACGTGTGAGTGGCCTCAGACTGTCGGAAAGTTACAGGAACACATATGCACAGCCTAGTTTAATTTATGTGTGCAGCTTGTTGATAAAATATGTTCATGGCTAACCCTATGCCTTACACTTTCTTCACATGGTTCATTAACCGTGCTACCAAATCTGCCAAACCATCCTTAATATGCCTCACCTTTTCAAATAATACTTGGATAGGAAAACTTCGAGGAACGTTTTAGGTTTGGGCTGTGTGGTGGCTAAGAGATGATAGTACAGCAGTGGATTCTTCAATATTTGCAGAGCGTTTAATGTCACCCTCTCATCTATGTGGGTGTATTTGTGGACACTCAGGTTTACTCCCACATGCCAAACACTGTTAATTTGGAATTGTCCAAACGTTACAGTGCAGGATCCTCTGCAAAAGGAGTCTTGAAATTCCATAAAGCTATTCTGGGTAAAATAAGCGGCATTATTATTATTATTGTCTGGCCTCTGGAAATACTCACAGGGAGACGCTCGGAGATGACTTCCTGATGGAGGTGCCGGATATGTTGCTTCTGCGCATCATCCGGACAGCTATCGGAGCAGCACAGGACAAGGACAAGGTGGTGACGATCGCTGCTGGACATCTTATACCTGTCCACAGCCAGCATCCATGCCGGACTGCATGGATGCTGGCTGCATATAAATGCTTTCTGTTCAATAGTATTTCTTTCGTCAGTATTGTCTTATTTTAGTCTTAGTCTAGTCGACCGCAACCTGTGGAATCTTAGTCAAGTATATGTGAATTAGCTTTTGTTATTCGTGTAGTCTATACGACTAGAGGAGTGACACATTGTCCACTCTTAGCTATGTTGGTGTGGACTTTTCCCGTCAATATTAGCAATATATCAGGTCAGTAATTAGTGACCTCAGTGTAAACCTTTTTTTACAAATATCACCAATTACCGTGTTTGGTCTTGATGATTGTTTACTTTGATGTAAATAAATACAACTTTATTGACAAACCTATCGCTCGTGGCTAAATTGCAAATGACGCGCAAATGCTTTGCAGGTGAAGAGCAACGCGGTGCGCTGCCTGGGAAATCTTCTGCGCTTCCTGCAGCCACGGCACGTGGCGGACGTGCGGTTTGGGGCCGCGGTGGCGGAGGCGGTGAGCGCGCTGAGTGGTGCCGTGTTGAGCGATTCCACCATGAAGGTGCGCTGGAACGCCTGCTATGCTGTGGGCAACGCCTTCCACAATGCCGCCCTCCTGCCAGGCAAGCGCACGCACACACACATGGCCACTGCCTTGGCACCAACGCTCATGCCAGCAGCAGCTGTGTTAAGTTTTATCGGAATGTGACATCAAACAACCTAAACTGTCCTGCTCAAGGATGCTGTTATGCTCACGGGAAACTATAAACAATAGTAACAACAATATTGCAGCCTAAACGTAACACCAATAACAGCAACACACCATCGTCGTTGGTCATGACTAAATCACTGCTGGATGAAGGCCTCCCCAGGCCGTTGCCATCCCTCATGGTTTTGTGATTGAATAATCCATGTACCGCCTGTGCATGAGCTGAAATCATCACTGCATCTTCGCGATAAACACCCTCCCAGGCATGTTCCCTCCTTTGCTTGCCACTTCATGACCATTAATATTTTGTATTTAACTAGGAAATATTTTTTTAAAACATAGCAGCCAATGTAGCGGAATAGGGACATGTGTATTTAATTGAGGTTTAGATTTTGTCTTCTTGTCGACTCTTGTGATAGGAAGTTTCACAAATCTGCGTGATACATCAATTGTTTGCCTTTAGCGTTCTATTTTACACGCTTGCTGTATACATGCTATACAAATGTTACGACGGTTGTCACAGCAGTGTAGTGCTGAAAACAGAGGGACCACACATTTTTTTGTAATTATGAACCAAAAAAGTAGTGTAGCTTTACTATTTATGAGCCTGTTTCCATTGGTGGGTCTTTCATAGTGCCAAGTATAGTAGTTTTTACCCTTTATCATCCCTGCAGAAGGAATGAGCGTCTGGTCATCCAGATCATTCTGCAGCGGCTGTTTCACACGCTTATGATGTCACACCGACGCGCCCTGGGGAGCAGATTCTATTAATAGTTCTCTGATGAAATCCCACGGCTCTCTCTCAGGCCTTTGCTTGGGCATGGAGGACAGGCGATGTCAAGGGGCAGTTTAAACAGCTTCATTGCACAAACTTCTTTGAAGCTAATTCCAAATCCAATATTTAGGTTATTTAACTTTTTAAAGTAGAAATTGTTTAATTTTTTTTTAAATGCTCTCAATACTTGTTACGTTTTTTTTTTACATATTCAATATTATTTCCATTTACTCTGTATAATTAAAATGAAAAAGTTGAAGTAATTTCATTTTACTGGGCTGATTTTCTCAACAAAACATGCTTTGAGTGCCTTCATTCATTTAGCACTTAGTTCCTTTTGCAACCCAAATATTTGTTCCTTATTTCAGATAGCATAATTTTAGAAGTCATAAAAAATCAAATGAACATTTCTTCTATACTCCCTTACAATGTACGGATCCCCTGTTCTGTGCTAATAGGATTCTCCTATCGCGAACATGTTTCAGGACAGGTAATTGGTAAGCAGACCATAAATAGGGTAATGTGACGATTGTTTTTTTTTGTGGTGGGTGTACAGTCTCCTCCGAGTGGCGGCCTATTGCCTTCAAGGCGCTGACGTCCGTCGTCCGCTCATGCAAAAACTTCAAGGTGCGCATCAAAGCAGCTCTTGCGTTGTCGTGCCCCGGCAGTCGGGCCTGGTTCGGCTCTGCGCCTGAGTTCGCGTCCGTGTGGGATGCCCTTCTGGAGGCCCTGGACAAGAGCGAGGCCCTCAGGGACTTCTCTGACTTCCGATACTCGGAGAGCCTCCGCGAGCAGGCCTGCATCGCCCTCCTGCACCTGACCAGTCTCCTGCAGCTCAGCGACACAGCTGCCCTGCAGCCAGTGTTGGCCCGGAGGTCACACGCTCTGGAGAAGCACTTCCGCAGTGGGGCCGCCCACAAGATGATTACGGCGGATGTGGAGGGAGATATACCACCACAGAAATTCACAGAGCCGGTGGTGACTACCGCGGGCCGACCGAATGATGGCCAGGAAACCGGCGACGGGCTCGATCCGGGGACTGTGGAGCAGAAATTGGTGGAGGCCACGCTGAACCTGCAGGCTTTGCAGCAAGATGCTCGAGTGGAGGTGGAAGTCTCTGTCGTACAGCAGCTGGAGGACCTATTCCATTAACATTAATTTCTGTATTGCGCTCATCATTGTTTAAAGCAAGACTATGTTCATGCACAATTGTAATATTTGATTAAAATTGTATTTTATCATTAGGATATCAACGAACTGCTTGCTTGAAGATAGAATTCACTCAAATGTGAATCCTCTAGCACTTGAAAATATGTTTAACAGTTACCATGATCATTTAGTTAGAGACATAGGCCAATATCCCTGGCAACATGCCAGACATTGAATTAAGTGTTGTGGGATGAGGGAATGTACAGTTAAGATCACACACTTGTATAGGTTTGATCCTTAGCCGAAATAAGAGATTTTAATTATGTCTGTAATTTTAAAATGTATATCCTGGTAACACCACATTAAATTGAAGTTGAACATGCATTATATTAAAGATTGATACTTTTGTGTTGTAAAAGTTGTCTTCGCCTGAAAGTTCTGTAGGAATGCACACTTGTCTCGCGTGACTGCCCAGGCCCCTATCCATATGGAGGTAAATATGATATTTAAGAGGTAAGTCAGCGGCTGGATTTGGTGTGGGGGGAGTGCATTTTTTCATTGCAGGGATTCTATTAACCAGTGTGGGATATAAGGCTGTGCAAAAATAGAACTTGTACTGCAAGAAAAGAGTACAGTGTAAATACCTTATCCTAAAAAAAATACAAGTTTCACTTTGGCTTGTCACAGAGCACCATAACGGGAAGTGAAACCAGTCGGCCCACTCAGTGAATTGGACTGTTTGAGACATGTTTTCATGAAATCTGACTTCACAGTCATTCATATACCATCACTTGAATGAAAGGGAGTCACAGTAATCAAGAGTGGCAGCAGGAAATGATGTGCAGCAAAGATCACTTCCAATAAATGTTGGACATGGGTGCATATTAGGAATTTCCAATGTTGGTACAGCTTTACTGCATGACAACTCGTACAATGTGGATGCTTAGTATAAAACGGGCAGGAAAAACTCCACCCTGATTGGCATTGTTATTACACGACGGTCTACACTGCTGGAGGAGGACGTGTTGCAAATTCGAAACGTAAAATACGAGGCGCTCCACATTCGATGGCAACACTTATTTTTAAATGCCGTACCTCTAAAGGGCAACAATGTGTTTTTACTGAGCAAGTCTGCAACGGGGCCTCCCATTATCCATGTGGCTCGTGTGCATACCTCGTTGACTTGAGAGCCCCTCCAGCCACCTGCAGGCCAGAATCAATGTTGACCGCCCGTGTATATACATGTATTACTGAAACTGATTGCAAATGAGGACTTTTTCTGTTCCTCGTCGATGTTGGCAACTTGGCTGATCGGATAAGCCACACAAGCTACAGCTGCTTCAAGAAGTTGAGGTGAACTCACGGTTCCCTTGAGTGATTTCCTTCGGGGTTTCAATTCCATGCACATTAAGTGCTTACTGTTGACCCTGAGTAATGATATTTGTAGTTGTTGTGCTTGCATGGCCATGGGGTGAGAGTTGGTTTATTTTTGTTCGGGCTCGTGTACTGTTTAGCGGCTTCGTATGTTTTGGGTTCAAGACGGAAGCTTGGCAAAGCCCAACAGGCTTGTGGAGCCTTAGTTACAGTGCGCTATGCGAGGGAGAAACAACGGAATGTAAGAATAATCGTGGACATAGACGTAATAAAATACTTTGTGCATGAGCAATATTAAACCTCGGGGCAAGCTCTTATTTGACCAAATTAAGAATCGTAAAGCGATCAACGGGGGAGTTTGTTAATGTCAGGATATTTCTGGATTCTAAGCAAACGGCGTTGTGAACTTTGTCCAAAATAATCTTCGTATTTATGGAATTGAATTTGTTATGGCTGCAACCTGCAAGTGGCGCATGAAGCTGCGTTTGTTGTGAAGTTTCTGTTCAAGCCTGTTAGACTCCTCCTGATTGTGGAAATGAAAAGTGGAGCAACGTTAATGAACTGTGGATTTAGACCTGTATAATTGCACAAGGTTATTTACTAAATCGAGGCAGTACTCATCTGTTTACAGCTCTTAAGCCAGTCGTGGAAATTCCACCTTTCTATGGTGGGGCAGAGTTTATCCATAGGATAACCACCTGCACACTGGGGCAAAATATCCGTGCTAAGAGATATAACATGCATTCCATTGTGATTTTGCGTAGAAGTGATTGTTAGTTGTTTGCCATTGCTTTATGAACCCGGTGACCTCAGTTTAATTTACCATCCAACTATAACATCAGTTGCGAGTTATATGCAAACCAGTCCTGCCCCCCCCCTTCACACCATTTGCCACTGACTAGCGTGGTGAAGTATGTTCAAACAGCCCCTATGACCGATACAGCATCAGGAGGCATTCAGCTCTTGGTGGACTTTCAAAGGGCTGTCCGTTATTATTTTATAAATACAGTACAAAGCTTCAACCCTTCTTTAAATGAACTCAACATGTTTTCTACATTGATATGTGAAACATACCACACAGGGAATGTGTAGCTTTTCCATGTAATTAATGCTTATCACCAGTAGAGTACACTCACTGGCAGAGCCAGATCCGATCGAAATCCCTCATCGATCGGATCATTGGGGTTTATTAGTAATAAATCGGAATTTTGCGACTGCCACTGTGTAGCATATTATTATGTGCCAGGGACTCTATGAGATGATAGGACAATAGTCTGAGTCCACAATTGGCAATAAGTAACGGCAAAGCGGTTATAAGTGACTGAGAATTGTGCGCAGTTGTGTATACACTACACTACTTCCCTGAAAGCATTCACCTTCAGCGAGCGCGATGCCGATCACACACGGTTCGAATTTGACCCTCGATCGATGGCTACGCCATCGCCGCACACGCGTCTAATAAAAAGCAAGGGACAAGTCCTTCCTTGCTAACAACTCCTATCATTTTTCATTGCTGGAGGGGTTGCCCCCCTACCTAAAAATCCCGGCTCTGCCATCGAGTACACTTAATGACATGAATAACTTTGCATGTCACTGTGAAAGATCCCACCAAGAGACACTGGCAGAGCACCCCATTCGTAAGTGGAAGGTCGTGGTTTCAAATCCTCATCGGGCATCGACTCACCCTATCATCTCTCGAACCGACTAAATGAGTAACCCCCTTTGTAGGAAAGCGGCAGTGGATATCATGTGACACGACAGCTTGTCGCCGTAGGAATTGCCATAGATTAGCACTGCCAAGTGCTTGTTCAAGTACGTGGACACACACACACTGGTAACCAGGAGCTGGCTTCACCCGCTATATCTATTGACATTAGCATTGCACTGCAGGGGAGAAATATTACTTTGTTCACTGATGATGGGGATCCCTCACCTCCGATTAGCACGGTTGGCTACGTACGGTGCGAAAGAAGTTCAACATGCATACATACACATGATGTTGTATGTGTTTATCACAAGACTTCAAGCAAAGAAAAACTTTAGGCTGACCCTGCCTTATGAGTAAAACCAATCAGTCCTACTTTGTGGATCCCAAATTAGACATTTTAGATTTTTGGATATTTCTTGTTCAAAAAGTAGTCGACGCGACTGCACTTATGCAGAATTTTAGCTTTCTGTCGCCTACAGCCCTTCTAGAAAATCGTTACAATTTAAATCCCTCGATCAGGATCGTGCCTATGTAGTTCTATACAGAAACTTAAGAATACTTGTAGTTAAATTTCGATTTAAAGCTTTCGTGACTGCCAGGGATTCATCTTCTCGGTTCTTTCCCTTCTACGTGACTTTACCAAAAGAACCAAGAAGATGAATGCTTGTAGTGTTTGAATGGCATGTCAGCCATGCATGCTTAAGCTCAGCAAGTGACACCAAAGAACAGACGTGGGCCCCCCCCCCCCCCCCCCCCCGGTGCTGCGGGGCTGGTGAAGGCAGTGATTGGGTTTCAGGGGAAGAGGGAGGCAGGGAATGGATCGTTCGTGCAGCTAAGGGCAACTTGTGGGGGCGGTGGGAGTGAGAGCGGGGGTCTGAACGCTGCACAAAAGCGCCGGTTCTAATCGAGGCGGGAGCACATGACTTGCCGTGTTCGCTTTGGTGGGCGAGAGCTTTTCTGCCATCACTCCGCGCTCAAAAAAAAAACCCCCACGTGAGTTATGAACGTGTGCCTGCGGTTCCATGCTCGTAATTACAACATAATATGTAAAACAAAAAAAATCAAATGTCCAAGTTAAACCCTTTTGAGCCATTGTTATTGCTTCGCTGTTAATATTTTGCTGTAAGCAGACGTGATTGTTTTGCAGCTTTATGGATGGCTTGCACTGTGTCTAGATGTGTTGCTTAGCGGCACATCGTGTTTATAAGTTGTGCAAATATTTTTTAGCAGTGCATGTAATGTTACTATAATAGCGTGAAATTGGAAATTAGTTGGGGGTTTTTTTAATGATGTGCCTTACGAACAGCCTTTTTTTTTAAACCAACGGCTTTACGGGCACAACGCCTATTTGATATATGTGCCAATATGTTTGGGGGGAGTCGAAAGCGTAAGTGAAAATTGAGAAAGGTATTCAAGAGTTGCCTGTGGAATAGCGCTCCTTTGTTGAGTTAGAAGAGCTGTCTGCTGGTGGTATAGCGCGGCCAGCTTCAACAACTGTCTCCTATGAACTCCTGTCTCCATGCTGCTGCTGTCTGCCACTAAGACAAGTCCTTGGTAACAATGTGTACCTTGTCCACCTGACGAATCGAACCTTTCTGCATAACTGCTCTGCCTACAGTGGAATATTCATAATAAAGGTTGTTTTTGGGGTGAGATCGCGTAAGTATTAATGTGTCGAAACCCACTATTTGAGGTCGTAACTATTTGGCGTTTTGTTTACGTGACAATCCTTTACTGATTGGGCGTGTTGGGAGGTTTGAGGGTTTCGACACATTTATACTTATGCGATCTAACCCAAAAACAACCTTTCTTATTAATAATATCATGGTGTGCAACTGCAGTTTCAGTTTTCAGTTGCATTTATTTGGTATAGCCCTGTGAGCCATTCGGCTCTTGAATGATGCTAAGCATTGTAGAGAAAGCCATTCTTCAGTCAGCATGTTTACAATACAGGACTGTCCGATATGCTTTTCCACATTTAAACGTTCCGAAAGGCATGAATCCCGTGTATTGGTTGGTTTGCCTGTGTGTGTTTTTTTAAGTCAAAGGCAAGGTATTGTGGTTATGTATATGTAACCACCTGTATGCAGGTTTTCTCGATTTGTGCGATAGATGCTTTCCAACAAAACTGCGTACAAAGCAAACCCCGCACGAGACGGCTGCCTGCCTAGTAATGCATGCACGACACACAATGTTGTCCCGCCTCCGATCTCATAACTGCATACGAGTGCATTTTAACAGCATTTCGCAAATTTTGGGTAGTAATAGATTTGCTGCATATACGCAGAATCGCACAAACGAACTCGTATAAAACGAGGTAAACCTGTGTCTATAATAGAAGCCTTTCCATGAGTTACGATAGGGAATGTTTTTTTGTATGTATGAAAGTTTTTTTATTTAAAAAAAAAGTCCATGGCAGGAACACACCTAACGACGTCTGTGATAAACGCGCAGCTTGTGCTGTTAACACCAGCATCGCTGTGAAGTTGACCGTGACCCTTTCGAGCTGTGGTTGCATGTGACAGCACAGCATAGCACACAGCGACATTGCACGGAAAAGAAGGAATGATACGTTCGTTGGCCAAGAGGTTTCCATCTCTCCCCGAGCATTTGCTGTGTTCGTCCTTTGATAATGAATAACGTGTTGCTCTGTCATGAAATTCTTATTGCTGGCATATACTATACATGAAAATAAGAGGCGGTTTTATCTGGATGTGTTCGAATGGGGGTTGTTACATTCTGCCAAAGGTGCCTACAGACTGAATACAGATATTGAGGAAAATAAATATTTAATATCCACAGGAATGTACACACGTGGGTATTGGGTGAAGCCAGACGTTTGTTTTTGAGTTTCGTGTTGACCGCACATGTGTGCCCAAAGCAAGCATCGCACGCATGGCTTAATGGATCCCGTGTGTTGCCGTGTGCTGTGGGGATGGTGTGCGAGCTATTGGTGAGCAAGGCAGGTCTGGAATGATTTTTAATTCCACGTACTTTGTTGTTGTTGTTGTGGGTGGTGGTGCTCTGTTGTACTTTTGTTTTTAACACAAGGAAAACTGGGGTATCCTGGGGTATCTCTGTGGTGCTGGGCGAGCTTAGTTGAGTGTCTTTTTCTGTCACTCACCACCTGGTCACGCGGTACGAAATTTTCACACGGACTGGCATTTGCACAGGTGTATGCGTGTATATAATCCCTTTGGTGAATGGGATGTTAATTGTATTTTGTTATCACGTTTCGAACGCCTCCTCTTCATTCAAAGGGCAACCTGCCATATAAATAGTAATGACACGTAGCAATTACCTTTTACTTTCACTTCAAGACAAAGTATAGTTCGCATGGGGTGGAGCAGTGGTTAGCCCACTACATTGTGAACCCGATGACCTGAGTTTGATTTCCGGCCATGGCTGATGAAGGCAAAGCCAAGGGATAAAATTCCCGTCTACCGGCACCATACAGCATGGGTTGAGTCAGGAATGTTTCTTAAAAGTTTAGTGTCAATGGGCTTAGTGTAAGCAGGATTGTTTTTACACAAGAAAAGTTTTAGCCAAAAATTACATGAAGAAATATTTCCAAGAAAAATCAAATACTGTAGCTTGTTTATTCAAATTTACTTTACAAATATCAAAACATCAGGGGGCCGGTTGGTTGATGATAATAATACAGTGTCAGAACATTGAGCCGATAACCTTGTGATCCAGAGTTTAAAGTTTGGAAGCCGCTAGTTGTTAAGCCAGGTTCTTCAAGTGGAGCTCGTTGATGACCTCAGTCTGATCACTAATAACTGCACGACACATCAATTTAAGATGGGGGTTTCCTCTTAAGTTGGTTAAATTTAATCCCATAGGAATAGACATTTTCAGTTTGACATGACATGGATGCTCTTTGCAGGGTCTGTGAAAAGTGTACTCACTGTGGATAAAGTGGTCAATTGAAGTGACTTTAAGGTGATGTCCTTCCCCAGGGTGATGCACTGTTCGCTCCGATAATTGTTTTTCTTGGTTCTTTCGGTAAAGTCACGTAGAAAGGAAACAATACAATAATAAAAATATTAAACAATACAAAACAATAAAACAATATTTTATTGTTTCCCTTCTACGTGACTTTATCGAAAGAACCAAGAATATGAATCCCTGCAGTCACGAAAGCTTTAAATCCTAGAATTGTTTTTAGATAATGAGGTGACACCAAATTCACAATTGGAATATTATTTGTACATTTACATAAATATATGTTCATATCAATAGATGCCATACATCGTGTTGATATCAAATCTATTCAAACATGTTTTGGAATGTCTTACTTTAAGAGCAGCTTGTTTTTCGGTTTAACTCTACCTTTTTTCTTTTAACAACAAATATATTGGCAAATTTCACCTTAAAACTAAAATTTTCCAACATTTCGCCAAAAAATATGAATCTATCTTTGCTGTTTGGTATTTGAATAAATATATACTGTATATTCTTAGCTCTTTCGGTAAAGTCACGTTGAAGGGAAACAATAAAATAATTAAAAAAATCCTCAAGGCACATGGCATATTGCTTTTCAGTATAAAACCGTCTCGTGCTCACTTTTTTATATCGTAGTTTAAACCCTGGCCCCACATTCAGTCGATGTGCTCGGTATTCCGTGCTTTCCAGTTTCATCCCTCCAACAATGTCTTTTTCTAAAATCTATTTTTTGGGTAATTCTTCTTGTACCATTGATTGTGATTCTCTGCCTGACTCTTCTGACTTGTATCTTGTTACTTTATGCAATCTTATTGGAAATGTTCCGTCGATTTCAATGGCTTTTGATAAATTGTATACATTTTACTCGTGCCATGTTTTTGTGAGACCTTAGATGACTTGTCAGTTGCCACTTTCATTATGTGATACTATATCAGATCCATTTTTAGTCTGAACAACACATGCATTTGATTTAAAGCTTTCGTGACTGCAGGGATTCATATTCTTGGTTCTTTCGGTAAAGTCACGTAGAAGGGAAACATTAAAATAATAAAAATATTAAACAATAAAATTCTCACGACGTTTCGACTGCAACACAAGCAATCATCAGCAGGTGTGAAAACCGCTTTTCTAATTTTCTTGCTGTGGTTTTCACACCTGATGATGATTGCCTGTGTTGCAGTCGAAACGTCGTGAGAATTTTATTGTTTTATATTTGTATTATTTTATTTTTCCCTTCTACGTGACTTCACCGAAAGAACCAAGAATATAAACTACATGCATTATTATCATGATTATTGTTTGTCTTCTAATAAAAGAGACTGTGTGTGTAAAAATGTAAGCCACTATTGGCTGGAAAGTGCTTGTGAAGAGACAGCTTTTGTAACGTTGGAAATAGTTTCCAAGAGGAAACAAATAAAAGGCCAAATAGGAAATTAAATTCCGAGAAGGTCAAACCTCGGATTTCTTTTAAAGCTTATACACAGCGATGTGAGTTATAAACATGCATTTAGCGTATTTGAATGTGATACATTTGCACATGATGAAGCCACTTCGTCGACCTATCATTTGTGGCCAGGTGGCTTCTGAGAAAGATCTGTGTAGCTCATTGGGCCTTACCTGGTTAAACATGTTTTAAACCAAACTGTTGCAACCTTTTGATTTAAAGCTTTCGTGACTGCAGTAATTCATATTCTTAGCTCTTTCGGTAAAGTCACGTTGAAGGGAAACAATAAAATAATAAAATATATAACAATATCTATATAACTATATTTATTATTTCATTGTTTCCCTTCAACGTGACTTTACCGAAAGAGCTAAGCATATGTTGCAACCTTACTTACCTTTCTATTCCAACTGAAAGCCTTTGTGAATGCAACTGCACTGACCGATGATAATTCGGCAAATGGGTTAACTAGTTTAAGCATCGAACTGAAATGCTAACCAAGGTGCACGTAACGATTCCACTGCCCAGTGTTGCGTTGAGTTGCATTGGATTGCATTGGATTAACTCGTGATTCATGTGAGGAACTTAACTTTGCCATGCTGTTGTATTGCTTCTCGTAGATTTCTGCTACGTTCGCATTGTTTAATAGCTCCATTAGCCTAAATGCGATGGCACGTCGTTTGAAAACGACACGGCGGAGGAAACGTTAAAATAAAACCTCCAGCCAGCGTTCCCCCTCTGCAAAGGCGTCTTGCAGTGCTATTATCATCAGCATATTATTTGCATAATTCCGAAATGATCATTTCTGGCAAATGAATGATTCGATCTATGTATCATGAATGTAAACGTCTTATTTTCATCAATGAAACGATGCATCGCTTTATGCCTGCTGGGCAAGAGATAGCTCCCGGCAATGATTGGATGGGATGTAATTTTTGCAGAAGTACCAGATTCTAATAGGAAACATATAAAAGCTTGGTAATCTGCTTAAGATGTGTAGTTGGAAAATGCAATCCCACTGGCGTTTACAGTCCACTTATTAAGATGGTACGTACCGAGAAAAGTACAACATAAAAACAAGTTACTTTGTTCATTCATGTTACGTTCTCATACACGGATGGCTTTTTTGACCACTTTCTCACCAAGTTGAAAAAGAGAAACTGCATGAGGACCTTGTGAAGTTTTGATCTCCAGTGTGTAGGAAGTGCATTCTTGTAATGCAGGGCAGAAACAACAAGCCCCTTTTTTTCGATTTAAAGCTTTCGTGACTGCAGGGATTCATCTTCTTGGTTCTTTCGGTAGAGTCACGTAGAATGGAAATACAATAATAAAAATAAAACATAATACAATTATTTTATAATAAAATTATTTTATGTTTTATTTTTATTATTGTATTTACATTCTACGTGACTTTACCGAAAGAACCAAGAAGAACAAGCCTCTTGTGATGGCACAGTGAATCAGAGAAAAACACGACAAAGACTCGTTCTTGTAGCCACACACTGAAGGCTATCCCTTTCATGACATATAATTATGTTCACAAGTTTCAGCATTGACTTTAAAGCCGAGCTTGTGCGTGGCGGTTTGCAACTCAAACACAGAGGAAGAGGGTGGTCATTGCTAAATGACGCATTCGCTTGCGAATAGACTGATAAAATTAAACTCGGTCATACTTTTTTTAATTAACGGAGTCGTCTGCCAATCTCTTGAAATCTGCAGAATATTCTGGCAAGGTTAGCAGATGTATGGGGTAGAGTCAGCTTATTATGAAGTGGAGTCAGCAACAAAAAACATACATAAACATTCAAAACGGGGACCTCAAAATAAAAATAACTGAGTACTCTGCAGAAAAAATAATTTTTCTGCAAAGCTCAAGGAAACCACAAAAGCCAAGAACTTGTGAAACCTTTAGCTCCCTGAAATAGTTAATATATAATGACTACCTATTTATATATTTTACGTGCAATGGTTTATATGTGTGTAGTTCTTTTGCGACCAGCAACGTATCCGTGCATGTACAGCCCTTGTGTCAATCGACGACTGGATGAGGACCTCCCCATGCCATGTTGGTCATGGGGGTGATTTGACCATACTTCCCCACATTGGTAAGTTATGGGCTGGTGAAGGCGATGCTCAAGATACACCCATCAAATCACGTGTTACGTTTGGGGTTTTTCACTTTATGCAAACCATTTGCAAAACATATGCTGACATTACGCCTAGTCTAATGACGCGAATTGAACTGTACAAACGAGACAGCGATAGTGAGGCAAAAGAGG
Source organism: Petromyzon marinus (assembly GCF_048934315.1). Taxonomy (NCBI): domain Eukaryota; kingdom Metazoa; phylum Chordata; class Hyperoartia; order Petromyzontiformes; family Petromyzontidae; genus Petromyzon; species Petromyzon marinus. Next base: position 12,885,407 of record NC_133671.1, read on the forward strand.
ATACATTATTGACGCAAATCCCCGTGGAGGTGAACCGTTACACCCCTAACAAAGGTGCAGCCCTGGCAGAAGAGACTGCACAAGAGGGCGCTCTGGAGAGCCCCTCTAGATGGTATTTGGCCTACTCTTCCAGAATGTCCATACGTTTTGTAAGAGGTGGAAGTACCCACACTTTACCCCTCCACACGCAAACTGCTGATCGAACAACTATGGTGTACCAGTTTCTACTGCTGGGTGGACAATGGCTTGGTGGATTTAAGAAAGTTTGTACACTCTTCGTAATACTTTCATCAACGAAAGGTGATGGCATCACGGGACAATGTGGAATGGTGATAGGCATAGGAAGGCCTTCATCCAGCAGTGGATTGACCTTGGTAAATGATGTGGAGGATGATACGTTCATGAGTCACGGTGTTTTTGCATCTTCCAGGCAAAGCAGGGATATTTTGCCAACGGGAGTCAGGTAGATTGCACTGGATGTCTTGCTGGTGGCTGCATGGAGCGCAAGTGGTTTGAGATGTTTAGCTGTGGCACAAGCAGAATGTGAGTTTTTGTTTCTTTACTGCCCGTTAAATTCCTGTGCTCTGACGCACTGAAACGCCACCGTGAATTTCAGGCTTGACCCTTTCGGAAAGCATTTATAAGTTGCATAATGCGATGAGTGTTCGCTGGGAGTGTATGGTGGGAGGCGGAACCTAATCAGTGTCTAAGAAGTGTCGGTGGGTGAATTCAGCGTGCGGACGGATTGGGACTCTCTGCTAACCATTGACGCAAGGTAAATATAATCTTCATGGGAATTTGTACCAAATCGTTTTGTTGGTTTTCTTACACACACGGTTACCTACCTATACGGGAGCTCCATGTATTCCACAATGTTATTGCCACCAACCCCCATCCCTTTTTTCCTACTGACAATTGACAGCCCGTATGGAAACAAAAGGCAATTTCGAGTGCTTAACGTGGATTTTTGTTTTCATCGTCATGATCAAGCCACTTTCTGGGTGAAGGACTCCCCAACCCATGGCAATCACTCATGATCTCGTGAAGCATCTAGCTCCTGCAGACGAACTGATTTCATTACTCCATCTCCATGACAGAAGTCCTACTGGGGATGTTCCCTCTTTTTGGCTGCCACTCCATTGTAAGTTTCGATCACGAACTACCTTCCTGTCGAGCGATGTGTCTTTGTCTCTCAGTTTAATCCAAACAAGAACCTCTCCATGCCTCTGTGAGCTTTTCAGTTTCTGTTCCATTTCCTTTGTCAATGTCCGTGTGCATAAATCATTAAAAGAAAGATTTTTTTTTTTAATCAGTGTGTACGACCTGCTATGGTCATTAACAAAAAAAATAGATATAGAACTAAAACTGAAAAGTGTGCAAAGAAACATGGGGGAACACATGGATTCGAGAACATACGCAGGTAAATAACATCATCCAACCTGTTAATACAAGTGGGTTTATAAGGACACGTTGCAAGAAGGAATGAAGGGCAATGGCCAAGAATAATAATGGAGTGGCAGCCAACGAATGGAAAGCGTTTGAGAGGAGATGGAGTGATTAAATAAACTCACGTGCAGGTACTGGACTGTTGCGTAGCAAGACCGTGAGAAGTGGCGACAGATTGGGGAGGCCTTCATCCAGCCATGGATGGATCATGGCTGATGATGATCTCATAGTAGGTAATATACTTCGCTTCAAAACTGTCTCCTTGAGGTCCATTGATTTGTTGCCTTTTAATATCAAGTTCATTTTTCCCAAAAGCATTATAACTTGTTTTTATCCGCTTTTATTTATTCAAAAATTTGGACATCATGCACACATTTTTAAGGCCTACGAGCCTTTCTTATGCAGATGTGGATGTTTCCTAGCACATTTTGGCACCCAGTAGAGTTTCACTGTGTGACCACATTGTGGTGGTCATTGGTATCCATGCCGTTAATTTTAAATTCACAGAGGTTGCCGGATGATGACTCAGAGATCAGAGGACTTAGCTGGCACCGCTAAGAACTTGGGTTTGAAGTCAGGCAGCTGCTTGTGCTTAAACAGAGTGTTAAAGTGTAGTGAGTTGATAATCTCAGCCCAGTCTCCAAGGACTGGATGCAAATTTATCACATTAAATTAAGTTTAAGCTCTGAGAATTAAAAATCTAGGTTTTATTGTCACGCAACGAAAATGACTGATAAATAGTGGGTTGGACAGTGCTGACATTTACTGTGTCGACCAGAGGTCACTTTTAAGGATCTCAGAGGTAGTTCTGTGATATCCTATTTTGTGGGCTGTTCTGTCATACGAAGTGTTGCGCTCCTCCGTGAGCTATCAGAAGCTGGATAACATTCGGGAAAATGTAAAGAGAAATTTCACATTATTAAGCCAGATTTTCAGGCTGTCAGAGAAATCTGGTGACTATGGATATAACACGATGGTTGAGAAACATTGCAGTCGATATAAATGTGATCTTAAATATATCACTGGTTTAATTCAAATGTTTTAACCCTACATTTTGGTGACGCCCAGTTGGAAATCATCCACATACAAAATACACCGCAGTCAATTAAAAAAGAGAGATGATATTTTGATTTAAAGCTTTCGTGACTGCAGTAATTCATATTCTTAGTTTTTTCGGTAAAGTCAACGTGACTTTACCGAAAAAACTAAGAATAGAGATGATATTGTTGTCCTCTCAGCCGACAAGGGCAATGCCACTGTCATCATGGACAAAACAGAATATAACAACAAAATGATAGAACTACTTAACGATGGCAGCTATACAAAAATAAAAAGAGATCCCACCAACAGCCTGGTTACCAAAACGAACAAAATCATCTCTGATTCAACAGCATTAATTGATCAGACCAAACAGTTCTCGTTGAAACCCTCTGCTGCCAAACCACCAAGATTATATGGCCTTCCAAAGATACACAAAGAAGATACACCCCTTCGGCCCATCGTCTCTACTATCAACTATATAAACTGGCACGTTTTCTGGCTGATATACTGCGACTTTTCGCTGGAAAAACCACCTCTGCGATATTAAATTCTACTCACCTGGTATCGACAATCAAAGGCATTTCCCTGTCCCCAGACGACCTGCTTGTCAGTTTTGATGTGGTTTCCTTATTCACCAAAGTTCCGGTGCCTGACACCATCGTAATCATTGAAGACTTGGTTCATCAAAGACTACATACTGATGTACCCCCCCCCCCCCTGGTGAGACATTGCTTAACCAACACATACTTCATCTGGAATGGAACTTTCTACAAACAGACTGAGGGCACCCCAATGGGCTCCCCCCTATCTCCAGTTGTAGCCAACGTATTCATGGAAAATTTTGAAACTGACGCCATCCAGACTGCCATTCTACGCCCGACCTTATGGAAGAGGTATGTGGATGACACTTTTATCATCTAGCCACATGGCCAGCCTGCTCTAGACCAATTTCTCGACCACATCAATTCCATACACCCAGCCATCAGATTTACCATGGAGGTCGAAAAAGATGGCAAGCTATCCTTTTTGGATGTCTTAATTAAAAGGAGACCTGATGGTTCAATGAGCCACTCTGTCTACAGAAAAGCTACCCATACAGATGCTTACTTGAAACCGGATTCCCACCACCATCCATCCCAGAAGAACTCCCTCATCAAGACTCTATACCATAGAGCCCAATGCATTTTCGACCAGGAACACATTGCCAGTGAACTCAAGCACATACACCAGGCTCTCAGGGCTAATGGTCACTCCGACTACACAATCCGCAAAGCCATCACTCCAGTCATGAAGAAGGATCCTCTTGAGGAGCCACTCAAAACCATCACCTTACCCTACATTACAGGGGTCACTAAAAAGATCTCCAAAATCCTGAATAAACACAAGATCCAGGTCCGATTCAACACAGTACATAAAATCCGTGATCTGTTTCCATCTGTAAAAGATGCTGTTCCAGACATACAGTACCCGGGCGTTTGCAAACTAAAGTGCCTCTGTGATAGCAACTACATTGGGGAAACCAAACGACATATCTCGGACCCCATCCGCGAACATAAAGCAGACTTGAAACATGGTAGGACGAATTCTTCTGCCGTGGCAGATCACTGTTATAATTCAGTGGGTTCACATGACATTGACTTCTCCAAGACGGAGGTTCTTTGCAAGCCAACTGGCTACCATGAGAGATTTGTTCATGAGGCCATCCACATATACAAGCACAGAGACAATTTCAACCGAGAAGATGGATTCTGGCTTAGTAACCATTGGAAAGATGTTTTAAACCATTTCGGTTCTTAATTAATTGTATTTTACGGTGACCGTCAGACCGCAGCTCTTTCGCTGGCATTACCTTACCCAGTTGCTTTGTGATTAATAGCTCAGCTTATTGAAGAATATATTAAGTACATTTATTATATTGATGTAATACAGACCCAGTTTTTTTCACATCGGTTTACTGTATGATAGTTGGGTAGTTTGAGGCCTTTAGCGTCCATATACTAAATGCCTCGGTTGATAGGTAAACTTTGACTCTAACATAGCTATTTCTGTCACAAGGTAATCCATCAAATATTTCAATGCTAAATTATCCTGCTTTGATACGTAAACTCCTTTGTCAAGAGGTTTCACGCCTCTCACCGAGCTTAAAAAGACGCTACGAATCTTAACGCTCATTGGAGCACTGTCGCCCCAACAGTTCTGTTCTTTCACCTGATGAAGGCTACTTGTGTTGTGGCCAAAACGTCGTGAGAATTTGATTGTCTTATTTTATTTTATTATTTTATTCTCATTCTACGTGACTTTACCGAAAAAAACAAAGAAGATGCACTGCAGTCATTTGAGTTTATTGGTTTTGTGCAAGCATCGTTAGGTTAATGGAACTCCAAAGCAATGCCACCATATACTATGTTGAATTTAAAACCTATATATACACTGCACTAAGCATGCAAGAGATGCAGTATTGAACCTCAGCCAAAGTGTGCTTAGCATTAGTGATGCTAGGACATTCCTCTTCACTCACGCAACGTTTTTGAATAACTGTATGAAAGCAAAAATGTATAAAGTGTAATGATTCACATCCCCCCCCCCCCCCCCTCCTACGGTGATTCAATCAATTGTCACGATTACAAAAAAATCAAGATTTGTATTTAATATATGTGAATGTAGTGGCCACTGCAAGGGTAACATGAACCCGTACCATATAATAAATATCAATTAAAAACATTTTTTTTACTCACATTAGTCAACGCATTCATCATGGAATTAGTAATTGATATGAGGAGATTAATACAATAATGCAGTATTATAACTATAAAATAACACGTAAAAGAAACCGAGTAATTATTTACAAAAAAGTGATAATCCTTGCGTAGTCTGACTTAGCAGATGACACTATTTCAGGCAAGGGCCTCCAGAATATAGGCCAAAATTACTCCCAATCCCAGTCTCTTCTACATAGGAATTTATTGTCAAACGGTAATAGTTATAAAATATGTAATAAAACTAAAATTATTGACAAATATAATGCAGCTGGTTTACTGTGCTCCACGATGTTGTCATTAAGTAATTTGTTTTAAATCAAAAGCAAATAATTGATTCTACAATAGATTTGATGAACAGTCTTAAACACGTGCTGCTGGATACTTTTATCCTGTCTTTTCTTTGGAGACAAAGAGCAGAGTTCTGCGTGTACAATATAATTTACCCATAATACTCTACAACAACGCATTATGCAGCATATTGCTTGTTTTGTTTTCAACGGGGATCCATAGTTTAGATGGAGTGCTCTTGCCAATAACGTATGGTAACCCACCAGGATTTGTATAAGCCTGACTGCTCATGTGACCCAGAAGGTCGAAACGAGCGTTTGCTTGCTTGCTTGCTTAAGCAAATCCTGCAGGATAATATATTCTTAAAAACAAGTGGGCAAATTGACTTAAACATACCTTTATTTGTATATGTGCAGGCGCAAAATGGAGTTATGCTTATATATTTTTTACACGTTTGGTATTGAAAACTTTCCCCATCTATTGCCATAAACGTATGTTTTTTTAAATGACGTTTGCGTAGCGACCACTGCCCCCTTGTGTTAGTGTCTGGTTTATGCGTTTTCCCAACGCATTACTGTGATTGCGACTGAGTAGATTCAGTCAGACTACCCCCGCATTGATCAGGATGGCTTAACCGCACATTGCCACTGAGGCACAAAGGCAGCAATGGGCAATCATGGCTCTACTGATAATTCATACACCTATGTATGTTGAACTTCTTTCGCATCGTACGTAGCTAACCGTGCAAACCGGAGGTACGGGGAAGGACAACTTAACACAAAAAGCAGTTCGAGAGAAATGGGTTTCCAAAAACTCGTATCAAACTGGAAAATAGTCGTCTCCTTGTCCTACTGATGAATGCAATAATACGGCCACAATTACGACTATATTGAGATGGTGATGTGAAGTGACATACAAGGCACTGGGAGCACTGATCCCTTGGTCACAATCGCACCTATTTACTTTCTAGATATCACCCTGCGTGTGTATTCTACAGCTCTTTGTCATCAATCTAATGATGGGTGCAAATTCAAGCCAGCTGCACTATGGCACGCACCTACCTGGGCGTTGCTCATTGCAGTAAGGTGGCATATGCGGGAAGGGTTCGTCAGGGTTGCAGTTTGAGAAGCACGGCATTATCCTCAACCAATGTTAACCAATTAACTCGCCCCAAGCAACCCTCGGAATTATATCTCATTAGCCGTGCACTGTGTGGCGTGTGGCCATGAATCATGCCCCGACCTGCTGCAGTTGCCGCACAGCCTTGCGCCAGGGCTCTTCCAACAGGGCTCGTAATAAATACATCGCATGCGGCTGAGCCAGCGTGAGCAGTGGTGATGGAACAGGTGCAGTGATCAAGGTGTTGTCGCATCACGTGGGGTGGTGGTTATATGGTGCTGGTGCTAACCCAAAGCAGTGTCCAAAGTTTTTAAGGGTCGCAGTGGTGCTGTATAACGTAATAACAATAATGCCCCTACTCAGTGTCAAGGTTGTTGTTGTTATTTTTTTCAGGAGTCCTGTACAGCACTGGGATGTATGGCCAATTCGGTTGATGGGTGTTTGGGATGAGGGAGGAATCGGGTGTGCTCGGAGAAAACCCACGCTTTTAACGTGTTATCATTAAAAGTTCTTCACAGATAGGTTCAAGATTTTATTGCTGTATGATAATCTAGCTAGCTCGAAGCCCAAGCCTACAATTCTTGGTTCTCCCAGGTAGTCTCCCATAAATGTACTAACCAGGCTCAGCCCCATTATAGGTTCTGAAATATGAGATCGGGATTATACAAAGTTACTTGTATCGCAATTTGTTTTTCTTCTGGGAAGCAAATGGTTTATTGAGGTGCTGTATTTTCAATCATAGGAGACTCTACCTAACCCTGAGCTGCACCTCTATGGTTTATGAAAGAAAATAATTTTCAGCTCTTAGTGACACTTTTATATCTTGGCGAGAGGGCATGCCTGGCAGAGAATGATACATCTTGGGTTACGACAGGTGGCCATCGTTTCTCTAATGACACTGAGCTGCGTTCACTTTTTACAAAAATTGCTCATCCCAACTTCCAGATGGCGTAGACTGCATCTGTAATCCATCCTCCTTGATTAAAACGGAGGTCGATGTCATCGGCAGGTTTGACCTCATGCGGGAGGTGGCCGGGTTGTTCAGCAGAGGCCGGAACACTGTGCTGACACTGATTAGAACCTCGGTTTAACTGCAGATTTTCAGCCGTCTGTGATTAAACCGGGGTTTCCAGTGCAGTTAGTTGATGGTTTCAGCCCAGTCAAACCCATGACTACAATCCCCCCCCAAAAAACCCTGCACGTTAACATTTATTGTGCACTCCAATTGAGGATCAATTCCAGCTCTGGTAATCCAAATTATCGTTGTTTTTTTTTTACCGCAATGTGAAGAGCTTTTCCTGTCACTAACAGCGTGGGTGATAAGAGTGCTGCTCCATTGTCCCCACGGCGTGGACCCGAAAGCACTTTGAATTATTTCAGAAGTACTGCACCGTAGCTCTGTGACATCTGCTTCCGTGAGCCGTTCTCTGACACGGTGGTTCTTTCGCAAGTCCGAATGGATCACTTAATCGCACGGCTCAACGTGCCTGGAAATAAGAACGTCGGAGTGAACCGTGCCACGTAACAGCGCACGTAGCGGATTTTTTTTTTTTAAAAACCCCCCGCGCCAAATAACCACGCAATGTAAGAAACAGGACCAAAACAAAAACCAGAAATCAACCCAACGTGTCCGCATGGCGAGTGAGTGGCCACGTACGATAAAAACAAACAACAACAACAAAACCTCCCCGTGTCGCGGTGATTTAGGGCCACGGCACGGTATACGTTAACAAAACACACCTGGCTTGACGGTCAAGGTGACAGAGGGCCCTCTTTGTTATTGTTGTTGTTGCTGTGCTACACCTGTCCCATTGCGTTAAGGTGGAGGTGGGTGGGGTGGGGGGTAGCCACGGGCGACTGCACCTCCCGACCCTCCCACTCTACCCACGCCTCCTCCCTCCCCACCACCACCACCACAGTCGTCACGGTAACCTGTCGGCATTTGCGAGTGCGTCGCACGCGGCGGCGGTGGGGGCGATGGGTACAAAGGTTACATTTCCTGAAAACTTTGGCGCGATCGACAGCCCTCGAGTGAGGATGGCGATACGAGTGGCGTGGGGGGAGGGGTAGTGGTGGTGGTTTCGGTGATGTCGAGCTGATGTCGAACGTAAATCTGACGGCGAAATAACAAAAAACGACGGACATCGAGTCTCGCGGCTCCGAATCAGCTGTTGTTATTGTTGTTGTTGCTGATCGTACGCGCTCGTCCGTGGGTGGCGGTGGGGGAGATCTCGGCAGAGGTGGTGGCCGGCCCGGGGAGCCCACGGGGTGGTCGCGTTGGCCCCGGGGAATCGAGACAGAGACACAGAGACAGAGAGAGAGAGACACAGAGAGAGAGACAGAGAGAGACAGAGGGCCCTCCCAACCCCGGGGTGACCGCCTCCGGCCCGGGGGAATGTTCGCGGTCAAGGCGTTGGTGTCGCAAGGGCATGGCTCTCGGGAAGGAGAGGGGCAGCAGCAGCAGCAGCCACAGCAGCCGCCGGTCGTGCGTGTGTTCGTGAACTCCGAGTGCCGCCGGGGTGTTGGCGACGGGGATGGCCACGTCAAAGGGCACCGGGCGCCCGAGATGTGGTTCTGTTTGGTCGGCACGGGATCGCCTGCGCGGCCTGGCCTCGTCTCGGCGTCGGGACCGTGGTCACCCAACACCACCACTACCACTACCAACACAACCACTACCAACCCAACCACGGAGAGGTGGACGAGGCACCAGGGAGAGGGGAAGGCGGATTCTGTTGTTAAGCTGCTTGTGCTGAGCGTACCACCACCATCACCACCACCACCTTCATCATCATCGTCATCATCAGGTCAGTGAGTGAGCGCGGCCGCCTGTTACTGAAAGTCAAGCGAATAGCTGAGTGGGCATGACCTGGTAGGATTTTTTTTTAAAAGGTAGTTTATTTTGTATATTTTAAGTGATTTATTTACCTGACCTGTACTTTGCACTCCTGTGGTGTTTTTGTATTTGTTGTTGTAACGTTCTGACCTGTCCCGACTGAACATATGTGCAAAAGAGCTTTACAGCTAATCGGATTCCTCCAGTTAGAATCAATATTCTCATTCTATCTCGGGATCAGTGGGTTGCGACGTTTAGTCACCCACACCACTTTCACTTTCGGTGAAGTTTTGCTGTAAAAATGTACGAAAAAATGCCCCCCCCCCCCTCTTCGCCTTCCTCTTGAAAATATTGTCTCCGCTCCGTAATAAGCCACGGAAAGTAATAATACACGACAATACACCCGGCGTGTTTACCATACGTGGGAGTGTTGTTGTGTATTGTTGTTGATGTTGTTGTTGATGATGTTGTCCACTTGCGCAGCTGCCTGAACTCTCATCCGTCCGGTTGGACTTTAACTTCTGTTCGAGATGCGTGGGAATGGTTGATGTGTCAGAGTTGGTTGATTGGAAATTTGCTTTTGGTGCATTAGTTATTTCATGACATTCCGGGAGAGTTTTTGTTTTGTTTTTAATATTGCGATGCTTTGCAACACATGGAATACATTATTGTTATTATGACGGTGATGATGTGATATTATTGTATCAGTGTTTAATAACAGTACATGCGGCATATGTCGGTGAGGGTGTGTTATCAACAGTATGTCTTGTCAATGTGACCCTCGTGCACGGAGGACATGACCTTCGTGTGATTTGTATGTATACAAGCTGGTACAGCCCACACCAAGCCCAGAGATCTTTCTGCTTGATAACAGCCGAGTCGCAATGGCAAAATAAGAAAAGATACTACCAGCGACTTATTTTTAGAGCCTTGTATTTCCTTTACATTTCTCGAAAATTAAATAAGAGAAATTAGTCCCCACGCAAAAAAAAATATTTTGTGCAAGTGCTCTCACAAAAGAGCGTCTGTGACAATATAATTTCTCGTTAGTATGGACTCTATGCTAAACTTCTTTCGCACCGTACGCAGCCAACCGTGCTAATCGGAGGTGCGGGGGAAGGACAGCAAACTAAACACAAAAAAGCATGAATTCTGTGTTTGATCACACCGCATGATGTCCGAAATAGTACCGCAGTAACAGCACCCATATATATCTGCGTAACGTGAGATGACATTGGTGACCGCTGGCAGGCCACGATACATCTCAAAAGGGTGATTGAATTAAAGAAATTCCACTTAAGAACGACTTCTCATGTTTCCATGCAAAGCCCCAGGGGTGTACAGTTGTGTACACTATAGCAGCGAAACGGGATTAATGTGAAGCACATGGAACGGCGCGTGGTTTTGGACCACCAGCATTAGGATTGTATGTTACAGTTTTGAGCACAAGACCAGAACTGACGAGGGCTAAACATGAACCTCATGACGGGACCCCGCTGTCCCAGATAAACGGAAGTCAAAATCGTAATGATGTTTCTTCCGTTGTCGCGTCGTCCAAGCACAGCAGCGAGGTCGAATGCGCAAGAGAAACAAAACTTTGAAACTTTGATGAGCGCATCGTGTAGAGCTCGTCGAGAGGAACAGATTGCCGTGTCGTTCGCCTTCAAAAGACATAAAATGACGTCGCAACGCAGTTCATGCGAGAGCCGGGAGCTTATGGGTCCCGCCATAAGGTTCACATTATGAATTATCCTCAAGGTGGCCTCAAAGTCACCGCTTGACATTGCTGATCAATTAAAATCAGTCTCGTTAGCAGCAGTCATGGCCAATAGAGACTTGGTTGAAGGTTCTCCTTATAATGTCGATGTATCTAGATCCTGCGATGTAGTAAAGCCTGCTCGGACTTGCGTGAGCAGATTCCATCGATTCATCCGCCCAGTGGACGAACGCTTGGGTGACTTCTCTACCCTGGCTGTCCCTCTGTTAGTATTTAAGTTTTTACGCAAATATGTCTCTACATTCATATACAAAGCTCATAATGTAGTTATTTGAACATGTTGCGTGTGTTATATCAGAAACAATTCAATAGTCTTGTTAAGGTATGAATGTTTTGTGTGACTGCAGCTGTTTTACCCACATTAACATTTTTATTTTCTCAAATTATATTATTTGTACTGTACTTGCTTTTTCCGTATCTGACGTAACATATGTGTGGAAATATATGAAGGTGTTGGATGTATGTGACGAAGCGATCCGTTCGTATAGCCTCTGATCACCGTACAAGTATCGTGGCTACGAAACCCCCTAGAGACAACACCGACCATAGCCTGAACGGACCCGTGCAATGTACAGACAGCAAACGTTGTTGTGACTAGATGAGCGAGCATACATTGAGACTCCCACGTTTTATTTCAAAACAGGAACATAGGCACGATACCAGCTTAATACAGAAATGCCAAGCCCCGCGTACCGTGAAAGCTGTAAGAAGATGAGAATTACAAATGAGCATCTCGGATGTCAAGGCGATATCCATGGAAACGATAGCACTCTAATAAAAGAATAATACCAAGCTCAGTGAAGTCTAGATTAGAGTCGACAAAACAATGTGATAATGCATTGGCAGTGGTGCATAATCACACGCAACAAAAACTCAACAAATTCATCAGTAAACAGTACCCTCCAGAGGAAAACCAATATATTATGGATGACTTTTAGGGCCACTGCCCAAAATAAAATAAAAATAGGTGATGTTTTTGCGCGTAGATATTTTTTTCCTCTTTCGGACAGTGCCTCTTGATGAACGTGTTGAGTTTTTGGAGATTAGATTCAGCCTGAAATGAGAACAAACATTTTTGTTCGAAGCCCCCCCCCCCCCCGTTGGTGAGATAAGCGTTTTGTTTTACAAACAATAGTCAGCGTGCTGACCCCAGCTCCAGTGTTGTGTTGTGCCCTTTACAGGATCACATGACCGAATCTGGGCCTTGCAAGTGCACGGATAACGTTTGCGCATTACAAGCAGGGCTAATGTTAATGTTAACTTGACAGCATTTTGTTGTTTTTATGATACTGAAAGGGTAATAGTGATAATCACCGTACTCTGAACACACAATATTTCAACAATAACAGCTCGTACATTTCCAAACAATAATAATGGCAATTACTGCAGCAATGAATGTTTTTTGTTAGAAAGTCTGTAACATTATTTTATTATGGTATTATGTAAATACGATATGTCACATTTACATATGTCGTTATTTTGAATACATATTTCCATAATAGCACATTCTGAAATGCAGACCAATGTAAATAATTTACTCTTGAGAGTATGTCCACAACCGAGATCGAGGGATGAAATCAGCTGGTGTTCAAGTCCTAGTTGGATTGTTACATCGCAAGACTGAGCGGTGGTGGTGGTTTAATGAGGCTTTCATCCAGCAGTGGAGAGATCGTAGCTGTACCAACTAGTACTTAAGTGGCCATAACCAGTGATATACTTCTGTGGTAGATTAAACAGTAGTGACAGGAATTAGAGTGCTGAGCCAAGCGGGAAATTTCATGGGCACGTATTAATTTCACCGACTTAGCCAATCAGGTCATAAAGTATCTATTGGGGGATGCCTAACTTTCTGCCTTCCACAAATCGCCTACAGCCAAATGACCTTGCTAATGCTGGATCTCGTCAGATCTGGAGCCAGTCGGGGTTAATCCTGGAAAGCACTTGGGTCGGCTACCACCGTGGCTTGCCAGGTGTTGCAGGAGTGGGACTGCGAGGTGGCCAGGAGATGGTAGCGTTGAGTGTCACCAGATCGTATACGTGTGGTGGGTTTCTTTCGCTTCTTCAGTTTCTTCCCACATGCCACTCATTAAAGGTATTGGCCAACGCATGTACGTATGTATGTTGAACGTCTTTCGCACCGTACGTAGCCAACCGTGCTAATGCCAATGCTGGGCCCGAGTGAGGTTTTCCTAGGTAAATACTTGGCATTACAGTATTATTAAATTCTCCAGTGCCCAAAACAAGTCCATAGCTTCCTGTGGTGTAAACACAAGACTGTTATGTGTTTCAAACTTTAACGATTTGCATGTGTTTGGCACGGGTGTGGGAGGGCGGGAAAAAGGAGGCGTAATTTTACACAAGCGTATTTTAAAACGATAACAAATATGAAAGAATGTGGTTTTAGGTGGTTTTCCAAATACAGTACTACTGTGTTGTACTGCACTTTCAATTCTTCCAAGTGCGTTCTTACAGTTGGCTTCTAAAGAAATGCTCTATGTTTTGCTGTGCCTGAGAGAAGTCAACTTAAATAATGGCACACGGGGACTTGTGCTGATATGCGTGTGGGACATGACGATGTTAACTTGAGCATGTGGGTTAGGAGTTATTGGATGTGCAGTGACATGTGTCTGAGATGTGTGATACCACATGATTTAGTCAAGCAGCAATATACGATACTATACATTCTGTGAGCATTTATATATCATTTAGATCGATATTGGCACGTAACATTTTAAATTGATTGAGAATGTCAATAAAACTTCATCAGTGGGATGGGCATCACGGGGAAATGTTAGTTGTGAGTATGTGTACATATATATAATACGAAATGTATTTACTCTTTACGACAAGAGACAGTTATGAGCAGAGCAGAGGAAGTGTATGTCGCCTGGACTTAAACAGAGGTAGGGAGTCGACATCGCCGATGGCTCGGAAGAGGGAGTTCCAAACTACGAGGGAATCTGAGGAGAATGAGTGACCTCCCATAGAGTGAAGGTCGATTGGACGTTTTCAACAGAAAGCATTGCTTACTTTTGTGGAGAGCAACTGAAGGGGGGATGTAGAGCAAAATGTAGCCAACCGTGCTAATATGAGGTGCGGGAGAAGGACAACAAACTAAACACAAACAGCAGTTCTAAAGAAATTAGGTTTCAGTCTAGTTTTAAAATGCATAACTCCAGTGGCTTCCTAAAACCGGAAGGAAGAGCGTTCCAGACGGCCGCAGAAGCACATCTGAACATGCTTGTAAAGGCGAGCCCAGGGAGGATCCTTAAGATGGTGAGGGTAGTTAAATTGTGAGTGAGTTTTGCTATGGTCTCATTTATGAGTAGTCTAGCCCAAGTATTTTGGATCATCTGAAGTTTGGAGCTGGGGGCGATGTGGGCAGACCATAGAGGTGAAAGTTGCAGTAGTCAAGTCCAAATAGGATGAGGGTATCTGCAGCAGCTGGGGCAAGGAAGTGCTCGATGCAGAAGGTGTATTGTCGATGGGAGAAGAAGGTCATGCATAGTTGAAAGATGTGGGTATTGAACGAGAGCTTGGCAGCATTTGACAATCCAAGGTTCTACACTCAGCCAGTGTAATCTCCCAAGTTTAGGAGGTGCATGATCAAAGTTGAGTCTTTACTGAAAGTGGACTTTTTGCTGATAGCAAAGACTTATATTTTTGCAATATTTAGCGATAGAAATGTATAATTAATCCAGGGTGATATAGCATTGAGGGGTTTATCCATGGTTGAGCCCCGAAAAATATAGTTCAGGGGGGGGTGACGTTGAGTGGTGGTATGGTGGTTTCGGGGTTAAGGGGGCCCCCAGGAAATTTTCCATGATAAATTTAGCGATGGTGACCGAATAAGTGGTGTCAAGGGTGGATTTTGCAGCAGTCCGACACCAAAATGCCATAGGTAGGCTTTCGCAACTAATATAATTCATAATTCGCTTATTTTGGGTTAAATCGTATATTATTGCATGATACTGACATGATCTAATCTTTGTATACGATCTCACCACAAAGAAACGTATCATGAAGCACCAAAATTATTATTTCTTAGACCTTTTCACAATATGCTGAGTTTGATGCTCAATGTGGTTCAATGTTTTGTTATTTTGTATACTTGTGAAGAGTAGCTGTGTTTCAGGTTAGCGTGATCACTTATCACATGTTATTCGAAGCATGGAAAAATACCTTCTTGGAACAACTTCAAGAGACGAAGGAGACCCAAGCAATACGATAATTCAGGCAACATGTGTTTATGGTGACAATGGAATACTGTAAAAAACACCAGTGGTTTTGGTGCAAGCCAAGGGAGGGTAAAAACATATCAGGGGACGGTGATCGTGCTAGGGATCGGGAAACCAAGCAAGAGATTTGGTTCCCAACCAGCTCAGGAGGCCTCTGATGAATGAAAACTATCGGCGTGCATCACATATCAGCTCCATTTGGGAATGGAGTTGTCAGCAGGGTGCAATTGGTGAGGTCCTGGTTGTTGTTGTTGTTGGGAAGAACACGTGTAAACTCCCTTGCAGTTTGTGCGATGTCTCTGCAAACATTTGGTGGCAGAATGTTCATCAGAACACGGAGACAGGGGATCGGTGGTCAGTTTCAGTGTTTTGAGGCGCATTGCCTTATTTAATTGCACATCTAGCAGTTTTGTGTATGCGTTCCCGGACCAGGCTTGGATCACGGTACTCTGCTACTGAGTAGATAAGTGATAGTGCAGCAGTTCGCAGAACAATTTCTAAAGGAGGGAAATTCTTGATTTGCTAATTTCACAGATCTGTTTAATGTTGGACTTGAAGGTAAAGCTTCTGTCCAAGATAACCCCTTAGATATATTGGAGTAACGTCATAGGACACTCGGCTCCCACACAATGTCACAGAAAGGGTGTGTAAATGTAACCACTTGCAATGCAGTGTTTTTTATTAAAAATTTCAGATGTGGTCTGGGCAATCCAATGTCCTTGTGTGTTGAATGAACGGGTTTTTCCAGCTTGCCGTGTTCTACAGAGTGGAGTGAAATCATCCCGTCGCTTGGAGGCCCAAAACAGATGAGCTTGTTTGTCATACTCACTGGCAAATTTCGGTTTGGAATCTCTTAGCAAATGATGCATATAAATGTTTTGATTAAATAGCTAGAAACTGGAAGTTGTTATGAACGGATCGAGTTGGTTTTGTGAAAATAAAATAGGTGAGATCGTTGGAATGTAGCTTATCTTCATAACCCCAAACTGTTGGCCCGCAAGAAAAATGAGCACAGCTAACACTTACTTCCTGCACACAGTGTGCATCAGGAAGCAAACTGCATTGTTCAGAAATCCACGTTTATTTTGTGCACTTGTTTTCACGATTGTTGTGCAGTGCCACATCACTTGCGATTGTGAGTACATCCAGCAGTGGGTTGACAAATGGGCTGCAAGAAAAGACATTCAGTGTTGTTAATTAAATAGGAATACAAAATTATAATAATAGCTATAGTTTACCTTTATTTCACCAGATTGGAACCCATGGAGACAACACGTAGAGTTACAGTGCATTCCATACCTATATATGGACATATATACACGTGTGTCAAGAAACACATGAAAATTAAAGACATTGTATAGGATGTGCAGAGAAGTAACTGCGCTTAGGCAGGACCTATTGCGAGAAGGGAAGATAGCAGATGGTCGAGACCGCATGCATGTATGTTGAACTTCTTTTGCACCGTACGTAGTCAACCGTGCTGATTGGAGACTGACAACGGAATAGCAGCCATAGGAGGGAACGCCGGCCACTAAGAGTATGACCACCACGGGAAGAGACCAGTTCATATTTATTAGCGAGGGGAATTGGGGGGAACGGCATTGGCATGGGGAGGCCTTCATCCAGCAGTAGATAGGCAATGGTTGATAACAATGATGGTTTATGGTGATGAGAAGATGTAAAATGAGTGATTTACAAGATTGCCAGAGTAAGTAAAAATCTTGATTGGTATAATATTTTCCCATGTATATGATTTTTTTTATTTACAAGATATGTTTTACGTTAGCGTTATCACTTAAGTTATCACTTATCACATTTATTGTTAAGACCTTACAGTGCTATGTTTACATCTCTCACTGTCCTCCCCCTGGTAACGATAATTTGCATGTATCACCTTGTCATTGCTCCCTCATGCCAAATCTGCCACCTGTTCTGGTCTTCCCAGGATCATCTTGTGTTTTGTCGTAGTTGTCCTGGGAAATGTGGAGGTCTTTCTGGGATATAAAGTTCCAGTTTTTGTCAGTTTTTAATAATACACCCCAAAAGACAATGCATTAAAACATAGTCCTCACATTTTCTGGCATTGTGAGATAATATTCTGGCCACCTGACTTTCCACCACCAAGACAGGTGGTAACCGTGCCACCTACGGTATATCAACCCACACTGACCAGCGTGGTGTGAAGGACGGTTTAATAACCCCTTTTGACCTGCATTGCTTATGGAGACCGTCATTTAGCAGTGGATTGACATAATGCTTGTCCAACTACAATGTGTAATTTGTAACTAACATGAATCGTTTTAACACTTGGTCCGCACATGGGTTAGTACGGATTTTTCAGCATTGCAATAAAACTGCTGAGTAGCACATGGAGATTACGTGTGAGTTTAAGTACACGTGTGTGTGTGTTTCCAAGTTATGTTTAACTTCTGCCCATGCTATGCTGTATTTTCACGTGTGTACACAATGCACACACGTGTGTTTCCATATTATTAATGTCTGCGTTATGTTTGTGCGTGTGATAGAGGGATCGGTAGTTCTTCCCGCGTTGCTGTATGAGCCCAGCCACCTGAGTTCAATTTCTGGCCATGGCTCATATCAGTGGCACTTTCTGAAATTTTCCTGGACCTCCCTGAGGTCGATTCAGTCTTAAATGACGACCTGATACAGTGTGTAACCAACAGCAAGGGTGAAACAACGACAACTGGCCAAATCCACCACCTCATACGCTGTGCTAGCCGTCATAGATGTTCACTAACAGCACTTGCCCCAAAAGTCTGTTGTCTCTGTTGTTGTTATATGTGTTTTACCTACTGCCTGCCTGTCTGTTCTGCTGTTCCTTCCATCCCCAGACCATCACCAGCAGCACAGCCCCGTTCGGCTGGAGGCCAGGTCCGGCAAAAGCTTCACTGCAGTGGACACCCACTCACCGGCGTTCACGAGAGAGTACAGCACCCTTGCAAAAATCTCGCAGTCGTCCCCCAGACTTAGTTCTGACCAGACAATCGATGACAGTCTTGAGACCATCACCCCTGGAGACATGCGGCTTAGCTCCGAGGCCCATCTCATGCGCAAAGGACCAACGTCGTCTGCTCGCCCGCTCAGGTCCAGCTATGCCACGACCGCTCCGTCAGCTACTGCCAGTGACACCTCCACGTGGAAGCATCCCGACGACAGGACAGCTCACACGGGGCGCGACTTCGTGACGGTAGGAGGTGCCGCTCCGGTGGGCAGTCGCGGTTTAAACGGCTATGGAGCACTGCCGGGACGAGGATCGAGTGTGAACACATCGGCTGTGACTAAGAGCCACAGGGAAAGTTTGGCCACGAGCGCCATGGACAAGGGACACAAATGTAATCGACAAACTTTTTCGCCGAGATTGGAATCCCCAATGGCCGGTGTCACGGCACTTACTGGGCAAAGAAAATCCAACGGCGCTATCCCACACAGTGCCGGACCACAGCAAACACAACCGAGGTCTGGGAAATTGAAATATGCCGACGACAAGCACGTGGATATGCTTCATGCAGAGCCTCCGAGCTTGGTTAACTGCAACTCTGGCCTGAAGTCCGGCAAACGCTTAGTGATATCGAAAAGCTTGGATGACCGCAGTGGCAGCACAGCAGGTTTAGCTCGAAGTCTCAACAAAATGAGCAGCGCCAATGCTGGTGATGCTGGCACAGTGGACAGCATTCATAGGCTAGCTCCTGAGGGCCCTAAAGGATTAAGGAGTAAACCACCAGCTGCATTTGGATCATCATCCTCATCGGCGTCAGCAGAAGCGGCAACAGCAGCTTCAATAGGGCCGGAGAGCACAACAGTGGTGAAGGGACGTGGGTCGGTGATTTATGCAGGGCGCCTATCGCAGCAAAGCCTCACGAAGAGGGTCAATGTGAGGGCACTCGTGGGCAAGATCGAAGAGGATCTCAAGCGCCACTCTACTTCTGAGTGAGTGCGGCGTGGCACAGTTCTCTCTGTTAGGCCCGGGCAGCCTCTCAATGGGTCTGACAACTCTTCCCCGTTACAGTCACTGAGGAGCTGCACTGAAAATGTTTTTAAAAACCTCGCATGCTGAGAACATTCACTGCATTATAGTCGTTGGAACACCATGCTGTGAACCCAACCACTAAGAATTTCCACCTGTGCTGGTTTTTCCAGTATTGTCCTCTTTAATGTAGATGTCCTGGGAAATGTGTACGTTTTGCCAGGATATTGAAAGTCCCGGTTATTGTCATTTGCGTAATAATGCAGCACTCAACGCAATGCGTTTACATGTAGCGCTCCCCTCTTCCGGTATTGTGAGATATTCTTATTTCCATTGTATCTCCCAATTTTTTGAGCCACAGAGCTGGAAACCTCACCAGTGACCGATTTCAATTCCAGGCCATGTCTAGCACCGGTGGCGAGTGATATCTAAACCAGTCCCTGGCACCCACCACCTTCACCAACCTGCACTGACCAGAGTGGTGAAGTACGGTCAGACAACCTCCCGTGACTGACATAACATGCGGAGGCCATCATCCAACAATGAATTGACAAAAGGTTGTAAAATGAAAACATAACATAGAAAATACGCAACGTATACAAATGCACAGAGAGTCATACGGGGTTATTTTTTTGCTTGTTTTGAGAGTTTGTGTCTGTTGCTGATGAGCAACTAAACATCTCCTCTTGATACCTGAGAGCTCTTTATGTCCGAACTGCACTGTAGTTGTGATACGTTGACCCGGGTCACCCCTTGCAATAAAGACGACAAGCCTTATTGGTTTATCGTCTGATGAAATCAAAGGGAATGAACTAATTAATAAATACTGTGTGCAGAGTGATAGGACAACCTTCAAAAGGCCACCTGTGTATGGATGAAATACAGCCGTAATCACTCAACTCTGCCAAAGCAGGGGTTTACTGTTCCTTGGTCTTAGGTAACATGTTATATAATCATGAAATGAAATTACCAACTCCTTTTTTTTAGCATGAAACTTAACAAAGAACTGTTTGAAACTTAATCCCAACCACTACTTAGTATACCGTGAGTAGAATTTGTGCCAAACGTGAATCGGTGAACACAATTACTGTATCGCAGACAAAGCACCACTAAATGGGAACGCAACATATTCTTAGCTCTTTCGGTACAGTTATGTTGAAGGGAAACAATAAAATAATAAAATATATATATATAAAACAATAAAAATTCTCACGACGTTTCGACCATAACGCAAACCATGGAAGGAAATAAAAACCATGCATGAATGTGACCCAAGGTTGATTCCAGACCATGGCTATCATCAGCAGTGAGTGATATCTGAATTGATCCTGAGGCCCTCACCACAGCATTCAATGGTGCATTGAGGGCCCCTTCATCCAACAGTGGATTGACAAATGGCTGTAAATTATTGTCCTTTCAATTTTACTGACTTCATTCAATCCAAACTTTGGGTGCTTCTGAAAGTATGGCTGCTATTTAGATGCTTTAACGCATGCACGAAACAATGCACCTGTGAAAAAAAAAAACTTTGTTGTGTTTGGTCCGTGTCTTTCAGGGTCGTTGAAATTCACTCTCTCGACCAGCGCAAGGATCAGCGTAGGCTCCTAGGCCAAGAAAGCACGCACGTGGCAGGATGCGGCACCTCAGTGCCGCACAAAGACAATAGGCCCTGCTTACCGGCATCAGGTTCCAGAGGCTTGGAAAACAAACGGCAAGCCAAGGGCTTTGCGAAGACTTTGCCCGACTTTGAGCCAGCAGCACAGCACGGGGAACCTCCTGTGGAGGAGTCTGCGGCAGTTGTCCAGAACTCTCAAGAGCTGAACAGCGAGTCATTGGACTGGCCTATCTCACCTATGAGTTCAGGTGAGGACCTGGTGGACAGTCCTCTTCTAAGGCCTGTGTATCCAGAGGAAATTGTGGTGGTCAACGATGCACCCGCAGTTGGCAACGTGAGGAGCTTCCAGCTGATGTCACCCTCGGATCAGGAAGAGAGGGAGGATGGAGAGGACTGCTTGGGGTCAGACGAAGAGAGAAACAGTGCCACTGCACATGACCACGAATCCAAAGATACAGAAAAGGTGACCAGCTACACAAACTAAAACCCTTATTATTTCTACACTGGCACTTACTGCTGGCTACAAACACACACAATAATTATTTGAAATCTATTTTCATTCCATTGTTATATAAGACCTCATACCTTTTCATCATGCTCATACTTCACCACACTGGTCATTGCAGGTTGGTGAAGGGGGGCAGCTTAGGGCCAGTTCAAATATCACTCGCCACTGACATTCACTCTGGCCAGCAATTTTTCTCGGTTCACGAGGCTCAGAGTGCAGCATGCTAATCACTGTACCACCCCTCCAACCCAGACACAGTGTACCTATTTACATCAAATTCTTGACTATTCTCATATTGACTTCTAGAAACCATCTTCATATTTTTGATTTAATGAAAAAGTATTTTTTTTAGTTCCAGCCTACAAGGAAGTGCTTCTTTCTACAGTGCTAATACCATGTTCTCTCCCTTGTATTCCTGCCGCTGTCATTCCAGACGAGCACGGAGCAGAAGCTTTTCTTCATCGCCACAGAGCTCCTGACCACCGAGCGCAACTACGTGCAACGCCTGCAGCTTCTAGACAAGGTGCAGCATGTGTGAGATCAGTACGGTTGCCACCCATCCTTGGTTGTACAAGGATTGTCCTCTTTTGGGGGTAACTTGTGCACGTCCTGGTTTATCGTGTGTGGCGTAACAATGCGCCACTTAAGACAATGTATTTACGTTTAGTTCTCACCTCTTGTGAGATATTTTTTCCCATGGTATGTCCTACTTTTTTGTACCTTAGATGTGATGCCTTTACACTCCACCATTTGTCTTTATTGGATATCTTGGCAGAAGAGGCGGGAAAATAATTTGCAGTGGCTTTTGTTTTCTGGGTGTGATCATCCGAATAGGCGTTCTACGCTCGCCTGTTGGAGGAGGCCAACCGAGGCTCGTTTCTGGTCGAGACCATCAACCACATCTTCTCAAACATCTCCTCCATCCACCTGTTTCATAAGGAGTTCTTGCTGCCGCAGCTTGAAAGCCGCATGGAGGCATGGTGAGCGAGTGTGCGTGCCGCACCCTCGAGGGCTTGCTCCCTCCTTCTTGGTGGGCACCGGACCGTGGGGCCCCGCGCGGCCATTCGGCTGTGGCGAGTTTGTATCAGTTGGTAAAGAGCAAAGGACTCCGGACTTGCATCAAATTCAAAATAAATAAATAAATAGATGGGGTAGAATCGCGTTAGTAAAATGTGTGCTGTGAACCCTCTTCCACCCGACACGGCCAGTTAATAAAGTTGCCACGGAATCGAACGTAGAAATGTATCGCTGCTTCAGCACTGTGGTGTGTTTTTGGAGAGCGATCTCACAACATTTAACGATTGGGTTACCGACGTTTTGCTTATAGTTACAACCACCATTGTCAGGCAGTTGCCACAATTCTAGTAACTTTATTCATTGGCCGTATCGTGTGGAGGAGGATTTTGCAATGTATTGGTGCATTGCTCATCATTGTACTATTCCTACTTGTCATCCTATTTACAATATGATGGCCAAAAAAAACCCCATTTCAAATAAGTCACCAGCATGTTTGTAATGCTCTGGCTATATTGGTGAAATAGCGACATGTGGTTACATTATTTCAGTGGCTAAGAATGGTTGGCATGAGCCCTGGTGCAAGGAGTAAAATGGGGCTTCTCTGTCCATAGCCCAGCCTGTAGATTCCAATTCAGTCGCACCGCCTCTGGGCTCAATACCCACAGAGCCGCGTTGCCATAAAGTGCATGATCCGGTTTGTTGTTTGGCCATGTGGCATCGCAGGGAAGAGACGCCCAGGATAGGAGACATCCTGCAGAAGTTGGCGCCTTTCCTCATGATGTACGGCGAGTACGTCAGGTGCTTCGACCGCGCCATGGAGCTCGTAGACATCTGGTCGCAGCGCTCGCCGCAATTCAAGAAAATCATCACCGAAGTGCAGGTGGGCGCACCGCGTGCACCACGTTCCCGTCGCACGACGCTCACGAGGTGCTCGACGTAGGCCGGTTTGCGCTTGGGGATGGTAGCCGATGAATGTGAGCCACGCTGGGAAGGCCAAACGCAGCATCCACCTTGCTTGTGTTGCATTGCCGAGTTTAGTTGCAATCGCAGTAAATCATTTGTAAATCACTGATGGTTAAAAAGCAACGCATTCGTCAATAACACTGCCTTCAAAAATAAAAAATACCTTTATTAGGTGACTTTTTTGTCCTTCTTCACGTGCTATTAAGAAGGACCGATGCCTGAAACTTTGCCTATTATATATTTACTACTATAATGAGCCAAGAATGTCTGTTTGTCCCACGCGTGATGTCACTCCACGTCGGTCAGCCCCCCTCATTAATAGTCATGAACAGCTGACGTCCTCCACATGTAGCACCCCCCCCCCCCCTCATGTGCATCACTGCCAATCCAGCTGCATCACCAAAATAATGTGTAAATCAATAAGGGGCTATTGTGTAAATCTTGACGTAAAGCTTTCGTGACTGCAGGAATTCATATTCTTTGGGTCTTTCGGTAAAGTCACGTAGATAGGTTCAAAGAAAATAACAAAAAAAAGTACAACGTTTCGATCGCAACACAAGCGGTCGTCATCAGGCAAAGGAATTAGCCTCTGAAGGCAAAATGTTTGTAAAGGTTTTGGGATGGGCGTGGCCCAAGTGTATCAGCGCGGCATTGTCATTGTTGCTGCATTGGTAGTAGTGCGGCATTGTCATTGTTGCTGCTGCTGCATTGGCAGTGGTGCACTGCCCATGAACCTGGTTGCCGCTGATACACTAGGCCACGCCCATCCCAAAACCTCTACAAACATGTTGCCTTCAGAGGCTAACTCCTTTGCCTGATGACGACCGCTTGTGTTGCGATCGAAAGGTCGTAGGTTTTTGTAATTTTCTTTGAACCTATCTACGTGATTTTACCAAAAGACCCAAAGAATGTGGTCTATTGTGTGTTATAAATGATGGCGATAAATTACTTTGACAATATGGGACAGATTGAAACGGTCGGGCTTTGCTCCCTCTTTCAATTATCCTCCATCCACTTAAAAATAAATTGCTGTAATCGTATTGAAACACGAGTGGCCAAACAAGAAGAGTTGGTCAGGATCTAAACACATCGGCAACATCACAAATAAGGTTGCCCCTGCGATACATCATTCTTAGACATGTACAAATATTACCTCCTCCAGCTATTCAATGAATTGTCATCATTTGGGAATGCGATAGTATTCAACGATCAATTCGTGTTCATCTCATTTGTTACTGTTTTCTTGGTCTTGCTTCTAAGTTTGTTCTTCTCGTGTGTGCAAGTTTTGCTCACTTCATTTGCCTAAATGAAACGTTACCACTATTTAAGGCCTCGACACAGAGGCGTTGTTTCTCTGTGTGCCTATGTGTGTGTCTCTCTCTGTGCGTCTCTGTGTTATCTCTCTCTGCTTATGTGTCTCCTTGTCTGTGTTTTATCTCTTTCTCAAATTCAGCAATCTTTGGAAGAACGTAATCAACTAGGTAGAGTGTTGACTGTTATGTTAGCCGACTCTCTGTTGTATTGCATTATACTTCTAAGTTTACTAGGTTTGTTTTTTTCTTTCATTTGTACCTGATGATGATTGCTTGTTTTGCAATCGAAACGTCGTATGCTATTATTTAATTTATTTTTTCCTTTAAACGTGACTTTACCGAAAGAACCAAAGAGTAATTCCTGCAGTCACGAAAGCTCCAAATCAAGTTTGAAACATTCCCATATGATTAGCACCTCCAATTAGCACAGTTGACTACGGGACGATGCGAAAGAAGTTCCAACAGATATACTGACATTTCCCTTTTTAAGCCATTAGCCATTGCATTGCTGAATGAAGGCCTGCTCACGTCATATCGGCCATGTGGACTCTTTGACCATATTTCACCACGCTGCTTACCATTGGGTTTTGAAGGGAGGGACCCACAAGTGGTTCAGATATCACGCACGACTGATGTTGGCCATGGCTGGGAATTATAATCAGGTATCTTAGGCCATAGTGCAGTGCCTTAACAACTGCGTCACGGCTCCACCCAGTGTACATATTGTTTACATGAGTCATGCGTTTTGGATTGACAGACAATTCAATGCCTAATTATGAGCGTTATGACCGATGAATCGACATGTGGTTACATGTGCTCATCCCGGTGTACACACGCGTGCATGCCTGTGTGGGGAGCCGGGGGCGCAGCGTTTAGCGCGCTACGCTATTAAGCCGGCGACCCGAGTTCAATTCCCGCTCACAGCCAACATTGTTGATGATTATCTGAACCGGTCCAGGGCCTCCCCTAGATCGATTCAGCCTTAAATAAGTACCTGGTGCAGTGTGTAAACATCAGCACTGGGGAGATAAATGCCTCCGCACGTGGTGTCGGCCACCCTTACCCTAGTATCCCTTGCCGCCCTTCATAGGTGCTCGCAAACAACACTTACCTCGACAGTCTGTGTGTGCCATGTCCTGCTGCTGCTGCTGCTGCTTTTTTTGTACCCCCCCCCCTGCATGCGCGTTTAGATGCAGAAAGAGAGCGGCTGCCTGAGTCTGCAGCACCACATGCTGGAGCCCGTGCAGAGGATCCCACGATACGAGCTGCTGCTCAAGGACTACCTGCGCAGGCTGCCACTCGACTCGCCCGACCGCGGGGATGCCCAGAGTACGAGCCCCCCCCCCTCCCACCCCCGGCTCACGTGACTCGACTTAGCCCCCATCAGCGGGCGGCAGGGTGACGGCACAGTGGTGCCACCTGTGCCTCCACAGCAAGCAGTTCCTGGGTTGGACTCCCGACTCGGTTGCCTTTCTGTGTCTATGTTCTCCCCCTTGTTCTGCATGGGGTTCCTCCGGGCGCTCCGTTTTCCTCCCTTAGTTACGTTTTTATTTAACTGATATTGTCCAAACATTCCAATGTGAAAAATTGCCTGCAAATGACTCAATTGGGATTGCACACAACAACATTGTCCCCGACTGTAAAAAAAAAAAAAAACTTGGTAGGACCCTCCTGCAAAATAGTCTTGAGACTGAGTGAGGCTTTCCTGAGTGAACAGGTGTAATAGGGTCATGTTCATGAAGCGCTCTCAGCATGATGAGCGCCATGGGTTCATAAAAAAAATAGTATGGTTAACTCTTGGATACATGTGGATGGATTAACCATGCACTTGAAAAAACTGATATTTTTTCTGATTGTGCTGGTTTAATTATTATCTGCTCCTCACTCAGTCACTCAGCATGCATATGACCACCAACGTGGATAAGTATATTCATTACTTTAAGAAGCAATAAAAACACGACCCAATTTACTTCTTCACCCTACATCCGTAAATGGTAATTGTGTGGCTATTGGAATTTAATGTATGTATATACAGAATAAAAGAATGAACGTTGCACAAATAATTATCTAATGCGGTGGCTGTACCTGTGATGTCCGGTGCATACCATTCTACACTAACCTGCTGGTTTACCTGCTGAACACTATGAGCACCTTGAGATGGCGCCGCGGTGGTGAATGAACTCACCTGGTAAACAGCAAGTCGTGGGTTCGATCCCGACCTTGACCCTGATAACTTTATATATGCAGTTTGTATGTTCTCCCAGTGGTCACTTGTATTTTTATCCAGGTCCTCTGGCTTTCCCCTCCACATTTAGAAACGTGCCTTTAGAGTATTTGGCTGCTCTAAATTTGCACATGATAAGCTACTTCATTGAGCTATCATGTGTGGCCAGGTCATTTGTGAAAAAGAGCTATGTAGCTCAGTGGGCTTTACCTGGTAAAATAAAAATAGCAGCTATAGATGCTATGTTTGCATTTAGACATTGTGTAAATACAAATTGTAATTTGTGCTTTGTCTGTCCAGAGTCCCTCGACATCATCTCCACTGCAGCCAATCACTCAAACGCTGCCATCCGCAAGATGGTAGGTGTGCAGCTCACATTCTCAACCCCTAAACGTAATTCTCTCGACAGAAGGTTTGCTCTGCTACAGAAGTGATGCTCTGATAGTCTATTAAGAATTTCACTGTGGGGTGACCAGGGGGCTTATGGGTCAGAGGGATGAGCCAGCATCACGACAATCTTGGGTTCGAATCAGAATGTTTCAGTCACTTGTGATTACACTCGGTTCTCGAGTGTAGCGAGTTTATGGTAACCAAGCCTGGTCACCAATGAATATAAAAAAAACATCATATGAAATTTGAATTTCGATTTAAAGCTTTCGTGACTGCAGGGATTCATATTCTTGGTTCTTTCGGTAAAGTCACGTAGAAGGGAAATAATAAAATAATACAAATTAAACAATATAATTAAATTCTCACGACGTTTATATTATGGTTTGTTTTTATTATTTTATTATTTCCCTTCTACGTGACTTTATTCGAAAGAACCAAGAATATATATATGAAATTTGGTTGTGTACTTAATTTTGGCTAAATTTCCACTGTAACAATAAACGTTTTGTTACAGGAAAAAGTGAAGATACTGCTGGACATATACGAGAAGCTGGATGGAGAGGTGGACATCGTTAACCCCAGCAATGAGCTGCTTAAAGAGGGCCCCATTCTAAAGCTGTCTGCCCGCAACGGAGCCCAGCAAGAGAGATACCTGTTCTTGGTGAGGTGCCCCTGCTAAGTAACAACATCATCATTGAATAAAAAAAAAATCACGCATCACTCGTCATTACATCTCGAATTTAAAATGGTTAGGAAGCTTTCTCAGCATATCCGTCTATGTTGAGGTATTTTCAACAACAAAAAAACCCTTAATCTTAAGCCAACGTTTCAAAGTCACTTGTGAAATCGTTGCTCAGCGTGCATGTAATGGACCAAAACTAATGTGATGCCTACAACCCTAAACCTCGTAAATAATCGTGCATGGCTGTGATATGGGTTCAATCCCATTGTGTATTTCCCCAGCACTGAATATTCGGGGAACCATTAATATTAATTTACACCCGTTCACTGCTCCAATCTCCGAGTGACCCAGCCACCTCTTAAGTATGTCAGCTCGTATGTTAATTCACATGCCTAATAATATGCGTTTGAGTTGTATATGTGGTATGTAATGGGTTCACGGGACCCCTGCAGCTGCGAAAGGTCCCTATATTGACTACAGTGGAACAAATAAAGGTTAATTGATTCGGGACCCTGAATTGCAACAATTCATTTAATTGCAAGAGGGGAGAGGGTGAATTGTTACACAACATAGCAGGAAATTGCATTGTCTGTAAATGTAGGTCTCGTGATCGATCTGGTGTTACGTTACACGGCTCAATCCGTCTGCACCCTGCTGATGCTGCAGCTCATCCTGCTGGTGCTGTTTGTTTTGCAGTTCAATAGCATGCTGCTGTACTGCGCGCCCAAGATCAGGCTGATGGGACAGAAATTCAGCGTCCGCTCCAGGATTGATGTCATGGGCATGAAGGTAGGTGTTCAGTTTAATCCTTTGCAACTTGGCACACAAACATACACCCAACCACACGAACCAAACCCAGGTCTTCCATTTGAAGACCAGATGTGCTGTCACGACACAATGCTGGCACTTACTGGCTCAAGCCTCCAGGTTCCAATGATCGTAGAAATGGGTTTGGCGGCCCAGGAACAACCGACTTGTGTTCCAGGATTAACAGCACGGTGTGGGCCTATGTCCCAACACTTCATCAAGGCAAAATGTGTTGTTATTTTTTTGTATTTTTTTCATGAGGATTTTCTTTTTTTTTTACAAAAAACCTGACCCTGAAGTTGAACTATGTGAAGGTGTTGACCCTGTGATGTCATCACTGGTTTCGAAAGCAGCCCAGCCCACGTAATAGCATGCAGCTACACCATTAAAGAAACCTGCCTGGCCCCTTTGGTGTGGGGTCAGCCCAGCAAGGTTGCCATGCGAACTGGGGGCTCTGCCTGCTAGCTCGATTTGCAAATCGAGCTAGGACCCTTCGCTATGATCTTGAAAACACAGCATTGGTCTCAAGTGAAACACTATGAGGCTAAGTTGATTGGACACTATTTGTTATACCATTCGCATGGAGCACAGCGACCTGGAAGAAAATGAAGAGTGAGAAATTAACCCCTGCACAAGATCGGATGTATGTATGTATGTTAAACTTCTTTCGCACCGTACATAGCCAACCGTGCTAATTGGGGGTGCATGGGAAGGACAACAAACTAAACATGAAACGAATTTCTTTAGAATCGCGTTTTTTTAAATCTCGGTTTAAAAGCGTATTACTCCAGCGGATTCCTAATATCAAAAGGAAGAGCACTCCAGACGGCCGCAGAAAATTGCATCTGAAAGCGCGCAATGCAGTGACCGTCTTTCTTCAATGGCCAACCAAAAGCTGCTGCGAGGATGACCGCAGCTCCGTTTGATGTTTTATCCTTCTTGATGAGATCAGGAAGGTATTGTGTTTCATTTGTGGCAAGCACTATATGTTTAATGAGTGGGACCGTACATGCGTGGCGCATTCATACACTCAGTCTGCAATCCACGTAATAGAACACGGTTGAATGCAGCTACCTTCACCTCCACCCTCCCCGAGCCATCATCATGCATTCAAGGACGGTGTCGACGTGTCGCCCGCAGGTTACCGACATAAAACGGCATGAGGCGGTCCCCGTATTCCAAGTGTGCGGCACACAGAGGGCCCTGGAGCTGCGGGCGAGGTGTGTTCAGTGTGGTCCCACTCTCGGTGCATTGCACGTGCACGCTTCCTGAGATATTGGCAGGGATTGTCGATCTCGATGGAGACTAAAGACACGCACGGCACTTTTGTCAATCCACGCCGTGCGGATCTTAGGGGTTATTTGACCATACTTCAATATGCTGGTCGGTTGGGGTGTTTGGTGAAGGTGGGCAACAGACTTTGAAGCAGAGTGTAGTGCAGCAATTGATTTTCACTGTCCTCTGCTGACAGCGCGGTCCCTCAGCCTGTAACCCTTGCTATGTGCATCGTGGTTGCCCATGCATGGGCTATGCTATGCAGACTGAATATTGCATAGTTTCAGAGATCTGAAGATATTGGGTACATTCCAGGTACATTGGTCACAACAATGTGTGTGTGTGTGTGTGTGTAAAGAGATGGATAATGATTATGAGATATACCCTCTGTGCTATTGTAGATGAACTTTTGTTTGGCCATACCACCATGACATCATGCCACTGATTGTTAGCCTGCAATGTTTGGAATGCAGGCTGGAATGTGAACTCATTACTTCATGTTTTTGCTTCACAGGAGCGAGAAAGAAAAACAGGAATGGATTGAGGTATCTAAAAATATTTAAACTATTGAACCCTTACACACCTTACACACCTGAAGATGACTGTTTGAGTTATGGTCGAAACGTCGTGAGAATTTTTTATTGTTTTATATATATTTTATTATTTTGTTGTTTCTCTTCAACGTGACTTTACCGAAAAAACTAAGAATATTGAACCCTCGTTGAATTTCAGTTGTCGGTCCACTGATGTAAAAATGATTCTCGAGGCCTTGTGAGTCATGGAGTTGTTTAACCATACTTCACCATGCTGATGAGTGCGGGTTGGTAAAATGGGGGCCCAGGACTGGTTGCGATTTAAGCCCCAACCGATGTTAGCCGTAGATTAGAACTAAGGTCTCCGGGTTGCTAGCACAGTGTGCTCACCACTGTGCCACTGCCCCGCCTCCTCAATTACTGATTATGTTCAGTAGCTCTTTAATCATGCGGTATATTTGCAAAAATCATGTCACTGATATGTGTCTCAAAATAACCCTTGTCTCTTGGTCAAAGACGGATAAGGGTCATATTGAGGCTGTGTGCATTTACTTCTGCAATATTTTAATACGACCAAATCTAATTTTTCATATATTTTGAAACATATCTTTTAAAATCTTCATTACACGAATGGGATTGTTTTACAGTGAGGGAAAAAAGTATTTGATCCCCTGCTGATTTTGTACATTTGCCCACTGACAAAGAAATGGTCAGTGTATAATTTTAATGGTAGGTTTATTTGAACAGTGAGAGACAGAATAACAAAAAAAATCCAGAAAAAAACGCATGTCAAAAATGTTATAAATTGATTTGCATTTTAATGAGGGAAATAAGTATTTGACCCCTCTGCAAAACATGACTTAGTACTTGGTGGCAAAACTCTTGTTGGCAATCACAGAGGTCAGACGTTTCTTGTAGTTGGCCACCATGTTTGCACACATCTCAGGAGGGATTTTTGTCCCACTCCTCTTTGCAGATCTTCTCCAAGTCATTAAGGTTTCGAGGCTGACGTTTGGCAACTAGAACCTTCAGCTCCCGCCACAGATTTTCTATGGGATTAAGGTCTGGAGACTGGCTCGGCCACTCCAGGACCTTAATGTGCTTCTTCTTGAGCCACTCCTTTGTTGCCTTGGCCGTGTGTTTTGGGTCATTGTCATTCTGGAATACCCATCCACGACCCATTTTCAATGCCGTGGCTGAGGGAAGGAGGTTCTCACCCAAGATTTGACGGTACATGGCCCCGTCCATCGTCCCTTTGATGTGGTGAAGTTGTCCTGTCCCCTTAGCAGAAAAACACCCCCAAAGCATAATGTTTCCACCTCCATGTTTGACGGTGGGGATGGTGTTCTTGGGGTCATAGGCAGCATTCCTCCTCCTCCAAACACGGCG
Organism: Petromyzon marinus; assembly: GCF_048934315.1. Lineage (NCBI taxonomy): Eukaryota > Metazoa > Chordata > Hyperoartia > Petromyzontiformes > Petromyzontidae > Petromyzon > Petromyzon marinus. Next base: position 12,917,609 of record NC_133671.1, read on the forward strand.
AGTTGAGTTGATGCCAAAGAGCTCCATTTTGGTCTCATCTGACCACAACACTTTGACCCAGTTGTCCTCTGAATGATTCAGATGTTCATTGGCAAACTTCAGACGGGCATGTATATGTGCTTTCTTGAGCAGGGGGACCTTGCGGGCACTGCAGGATTTCAGTCCTTCACCGGCTAGTGTGTTACCAATTGTTTTCTTGGTGACTATGGTCCCAGCTGCCTTGAGATCATTGACAAGATCCTCCGGTGTAGTTCTGGGCTGATTCCTCACCGTTCTCATGATCATTGCAACTCCACGAGGTGAGATCTTGCATGGAGCCCCAGGCCGAGGGAGATTGACAATTCTTTTGTGTTTCTTCCATTTGCGAATAATCGCACCAGCTGTTGTCACCTTCTCACCAAGCTGCTTGGCAATGGTCTTGTAGCCCATTCCAGCCTTGTGTAGGTCTACAATCTTGTCCCTGACATCCTTGGAGAGCTCTTTGGTCTTGGCCATGGTGGAGAGTTTGGAATCTGATTGATTGCTTCTGTGGACAGGTGTCTTTTATACAGGTAACAAGCTGAGATTAGGAGCACTCCCTTTAAGAGTGTGCTCCTAATCTCAGCTCGTTACCTGTATAAAAGACACCTGGGAGCCAGAAATCTTTTTGATTGAAAGGGGGTCAAATACTTATTTCCCTCATTAAAATGCAAATCAATTTATAACATTTTTGACGTGCGTTTTCTGGATTTTGTTGTTGTTATTCTGTCTCTCACTGTTCAAATAAACCTACCATTAAAAATATAGACTGATCATTTCTTCGTCAGTGGGCAAACGTACAAAATCAGCAGGGGATCAAATACTTTTTTCCCTCACTGTACATGAACAATGAGATCATGTTTAAGAATGCAGAGCAGGAAATTGCACTCGGATGGATATTCTGGCCTGCACCACCTGACACTGTCTCTCTTGTGCACTCCCAGGCCATCGAGAAAGCCATTGTAACTTACAATGAAAAGCTGGAAACATTCAATTGCTTCAGGAAGGACAGCACACAGGAGGATGACCTACCGGTTTGTCATTCAATTAGTAATTTAAAAATGTAACTGTCATTGCTCTCTGCTCTGAAGACGGACCATTGACTGAAACATCAGCCTACTCTGTTTTTCCACTATTAGGCAGTGTTAATGTCAAATATTGGGTTTGTTTAGTTGCAATTTATAATTAAGAATGAGGTACAAGAAGTGGAAGAAAAGTGTTTAGAATAAAATTCCATTGTGCTATTTTTTGTCCTCGACTTGTTTATATCGCATTGCACCGGTAGTGAGGATGACCGTACTATTTTCAACAATAAATAAGCATGGTTGTTTCGGTTTCCCTTGCTGTGCTGTGCTGGGTTTAATATGAGCTCACTCCTTTCACACGCTCCAGCATTCTGCGTAGGGTACGTGAAGGAGCTTTGCCTTTGCGCATCTTTGTCTGCAGGTCGGCCAACTGGGTAAGCGGGCACCCGTGTGGATTCGCGACGCCAACGTGACCATGTGCATGCGCTGTGGGGAACTCTTCCACCCCATCACGCGCCGCCGTCACCACTGCCGCGCCTGTGGCTACGTGAGTTCTCCCCCCCCCCCCCCCCCCCCCCGTTGTGCCACTGTCATGTGCTCTGTCTTCACCACCACTGTTAAGCGTGCTGCCTCGGCTCTCAAACTGGACGTGGACCCAGAAACTGTGCTCCCATGGCAGCTCTATAAACTATGAACATTTTTTTATTTTACCAGGTAAGGCCCACTGAGCTATATAGCTCTTTTTTTCAGAAGAGACCTGGCCACAAATGATAGCTCAACGAAGTGGCTTATCATGTGGAAATTTATCGCAGCCGGATACTGTAAACGCATGATTATAAATGTGGAGGGAAAAACCGGAGGACCCGGAGAAAAAAAAACACGTGACCACAGGCAGAACATGCAAACTCCAAATATACAGGTGTTGGGGTCGGGATCTAACCCATGACATCCTACACACTAAACAAGGGAGATGACATCCTGCACACTAAACAAGGGAGATGACATCCTACACACTAAGCAAGGGAGATGACATCCTGCACACTAAACAAAGGAGATGACATCCTACACACTGAGCAAGGGAGATGACATCCTACACACTAAGCAAGGGAGATGACAGCCTGCACACTAAACAAGGGAGATGACATCCTACACACTAAACAAGGGAGATGACATCCTACACACTAAACAAGGGAGATGACATCCTACACACTAAACAAGGGAGATGACATCCTACACACTAAGCAAGGGAGATGACATCCTGCACACTAAACAAGGGAGATGACATCCTACACACTAAACAAGGGAGATGACATCCTACACACTAAACAAGGGAGATGACATCCTACACACTAAACAAGGGAGATGACATCCTACACACTAAGCAAGGGAGATGACATCCTGCACACTAAACAAGGGAGTTGACATCCTACATACTAAACAAGGGAGATGACATCCTACACACTAAACAAGGGAGATGACATCCTACATACTAAGCAAGGGAGATGACATCCTACACACTAAACAAGGGAGATGACATCCTACATACTAAACAAGGGAGATGACATCCTGCACACTAAACAAGGGAGATGACATCCTACACACTAAACAAGGGAGATGACATCCTACACACTAAGCAAGGGAGATGACATCCTACACACTAAACAAGGGAGATGACATCCTGCACGATAAGCAAGGGAGATGACATCCTGCACACTAAACAAGGGAGATGACATCCTACACACTAAACAAGGGAGATGACATCCTACACACTAAACAAGGGAGATGACATCCTGCACACTAAACAAGGGAGATGACATCCTACACACTAAGCAAGGGAGATGACATCCTACACACTAAACAAGGGAGATGACATCCTACACACTAAACAAGGGAGATGACATCCTACACACTAAACAAGGGAGATGACATCCTACACACTAAGCAAGGGAGATGACATCCTACACACTAAACAAGGGAGATGACATCCTACACACTAAACATGGGAGATGACATCCTGCACACTAAACAAGGGAGATGACATCCTACACACTAAACAAGGGAGATGACATCCTACACACTAAACAAGGGAGATGACATCCTACATACTAAGCAAGGGAGATGACATCCTACACACTAAACAAGGGAGATGACATCCTACACACTAAGGAAGGGAGATGACATCCTACACACTAAACAAGGGAGATGACATCCTACACACTAAACAAGGGAGATGACATCCTGCACACTAAACAAGGGAGATGACATCCTACACACTAAGCAAGGGAGATGACATCCTACACACTAAGCAAGGGAGATGACATCCTACACACTAAGCAAGGGAGATGACATCCTACACACTAAACAAGGGAGATGACATCCTGCACACTAAACAAGGGAGATGACATCCTACACACTAAACAAGGGAGATGACATCCTACATACTAAACAGGGGAGATGACATCCTGCACACTAAACAAGGGAGATGACATCCTACACACTAAACAAGGGAGATGACATCCTACACACTAAACAAGGGAGATGACATCCTACACACTAAACAAGGGAGATGACATCCTACACACTAAGCAAGGGAGATGACATCCTACACACTAAACAAGGGAGATGACATCCTACACACTAAACAAGGGAGATGACATCCTACATACTAAACAAGGGAGATGACATCCTACACACTAAACAAGGGAGATGACATCCTACATACTAAACAAGGGAGATAACATCCTACACACTAAGCAAGGGATATGACATCCTACACACTAAGCAAGGGAGATGACATCCTACACACTAAACAAGGGGGATGACATCCTACACACTAAGCAAGGGAGATGACATCCTACATACTAAGCAAGGGAGATGACATCCTACACACTAAACAAGGGAGATGCCATCCTACACACTAAGCAAAGGAGATGACATCCTGCACACTAAACAAAGGAGATGACATCCTACACACTAAACAAGGGAGATGACATCCTACACACTAAACAAGGGAGATGACATCCTACACACTAAGCAAGGGAGATGACATCCTACACACTAAACAAGGGAGATGACATCCTACACACTAAACAAGGGAGATGACATCCTACATACTAAACAAGGGAGATGACATCCTATACACTAAACAAGGGAGATGACATCCTACACACTAAACAAGGGAGATGACATCCTACACACTAAGCAAGGGAGATGACATCCTACACACTAAACAAGGGAGATGACATCCTACACACTAAGCAAGGTAGATGACATCCTACACACTAAACAAGGGAGATGACATCCTGCACACTAAACAAGGGAGATGACATCCTACACACTAAACAAGGGAGATGACATCCTACACACTAAGCAAGGGAGATGACATCCTACACACTAAACAAGGGAGATAACATCCTGCACACTAAACAAGGGAGATGGCATCCTACACACTAAACAAGGGAGATGACATCCTACACACTAGCAAGGGAGATGACATCCTGCACACTAAACAAGGGAGATGACATCCTACACACTAAACAAGGGAGATGACATCCTACACACTAAACAAGGGAGATGACATCCTACACACTAAACAAGGGAGATGACATCCTACACACTAAACAAGGGAGATGACATCCTGCACACTAAACAAGGGAGATGACATCCTACACACTAAACAAGGGAGATGACATCCTACACACTAAACAAGGGAGATGACATCCTACACACTAAACAAGGGAGACGACATCCTACACACTAAACAAGGGAGATGACATCCTACACACTAAACAAGGGAGATGACATCCTACACACTAAACAAGGGAGATGACATCCTACGCACTAAACAAGGGAGATGACATCCTACGCACTAAACAAGGGAGATGACATCCTACACACTAAACAAGGGGGATGACATCCTACACACTAAACAAGGGAGATGACATCCTACACACTAAGCAAGGGAGATGACATCCTACACACTAAACAAGGGAGATGACATCCTGCACACTAAGCAAGGGAGATGACATCCTGCACACTAAAGAAGGGAGATGACATCCTACACACTAAGCAAGGGAGATGACATCCTACACACTAAACAAGGGAGATGACATCCTACACACTAAACAAGGGAGATGACATCCTACACACTAAACAAGGGAGATGACATCCTACACACTAAACAAGGGAGATGACATCCTACACACTAAACAACGGAGATGACATCCTACACACTAAACAAGGGAGATGACATCCTACACACTAAACAAGGGAGATGACATCCTACACACTAAACAAGGAAGATGACATCCTACATACTAAACAAGGGAGATGACATCCTACACACTAAACAAGGGAGATGACATCCTACACACTAAACAAGGGAGATGACATTTCGCCACCATGGTGCCCCATGGTGGCGCTGCCTCCCGAGCCTTCCCAAATCAAACTTGAGTTTGGTACCCCGATCCCCAATCTCCTCTCCCTCTTTTGATTCCAAATCGCGTGCTTTTACCTGGGCTACGTGGAAGTGATAGGCGCAAGCGGTGATGTAACTCGCTTTGTTTAAATTCAGCACCATGTTAGCATAAAAATGTGGAAAACTACAAAAAATACAGGTGTAACTTAAAATACATAAAAAGGTGGATAAAACAACCCATATATATAAGCAATGCATCATTACATTACACTGGTAAGGCTAAGAGCATGTTCTGATACTGACAAACTACTTCAGATTTAAGCATACTCGCTCCAAAGGGGTTTGCTGATATACAACTTTTGCTCTATTCTCAACTAATCCATGCCTGCGTTAAAATGACAATAAAAACACTTTAATTTTCAATGTCACTTCCATACCCACAGCCCCAATGGCCACAGAGGAGGGGGGGAGGGGATAGCGGGGCCAGCACTGGGACACAGACCTATGGGCTGACGCTGGGCCAGTACTTGACTGGTCCTGATCCGATGAAGTTCAGTTCCGCTTGCCACATGCTCTGCTCGTATTTTATGATTTACTTAGTTTGTGCGTTTGCGCCGAGCCAGAAAGCGGCTTCATTGATTGCAGAATGCAGCAGCGTCCTCTTGCACTGCGTACTCCTTGCCAGCGCTGACCTTGTACTCTCTCGCCAAGTCTGGCTTTGAGAGGCTTTTCTTGTTTACTGTATGGGCTGTTTGAACTCAATAGCTGGGTTACAGGTGGTCAAGTCCTGTCAGCTGTAGCCACCCGCTGCCTATGGTGGTGACGCACACCGAGATGCCGATGATAGTGATGAGCCCTCATCACCCATGCTGGCTGCTCCTGCAGGTGGTGTGTTGGAAATGCTCCGACTTCAAGATTGAGCTGGAGTACGAGCCTGGGAAATTCAACCGCGTGTGCGTCGAGTGTAACCACATCCTGTCCGCACGGGGGAACCGGTGCGAGGTGGACACCCCCAAGGAGAAGAGCAAGAATGTCCTGGAGGTGAGGCAGCTCTCTCCTGGGCAACATTGCCAAAGTGAAGTGCCAGGCAACGTTGAAGCGACGAACTCCACACTGCTGCATCGCCCTCGGTCATGGTGAACGGGTGGTTAAGGGGTTTAGGCCACTGAGCAGGCAACCACTGAGATCCAGGATTTGAATCTCCGATTAGCACGGTTGGCTGTATACGGTGCGAAAGAAGTTCAACATACATACGTACATATCAGCCGCTCGTGATTGAACTGGGTTCTCAAGTGTGGAGATGTTTGTGGTCTTGGCAAGGTCATCCAACACTGTACAAAAATCCTTGTAAAATTTGGGTTTTCGAATTAATTTGGCGAAATTCCAACTCTGATGATGAAAGAGGAATCAGTTGCACTGCGAATTGGTGAATGCTTCTCTGTGCAGGGAAAGTTCACCCATCAGTGTGCAGGATTAATTACTTGGGAGGGATCTCAGAATTTGTTGTGATATATCCTTCCAAAGCCAGCTCTATCATATAGTACATGTAGATGCACTATTCTGCAAGAGTTTTGAATTTACATTGTCTCTTGACATAATGCAGATAACACAGTTGGAATAAATTGGGGGGGGGGGGGAGGGAAATACATAAATACGTCAAGTAATTGGTCCAATATGACAATACATAACCCTCTTGTAAATTAATATTGACACTCATTCAAGCTTTTTATATCTAAACTAAATGGCTGTTGTAAGTACCATAACCACGGGTTTTCATTAATGTACGCATATGTCCAAAAAACATAACCCGCAACCTTCCTATTGTCTATATTTCACCTCTGCTGAGGTAAAATTTAGACTTTAAAATAAGTATAAATAATGTGTTTAATATGTTGAGTTGTAAGGAAAACAACAATAAGATTCTACTTTTCACAAAATATATGTAGGAATTGGAAAATCCAAACATTTATTTTCCCACAGTTTGCATCATCAACACCTGTCTCCCTGTCCGAGGGTGTAGCAGTTGCTCATGAGTTCAGAAATTGCACTACGACCCCAGCAGCATGAGATGAATTCTCCCAGCCACGGCTAAAATAAGTGGCGAGTGGTATTTGCACCGGATCTGTGCCACCCCTTCACCAACCCTCACTGACCAGCCTAGTGCGGTCAGACAACCCCCCCCCTTGACATGGCATGGGGAGACCTTCGTCCAGTAGATGATTGGCCAGGGGCAGTCTAAATAAAATCTCCCTTCCAAGAAACTGATAACATTTCCGACAGAATCATAATTCCAATTACGTACCTTTTGGTGGTGGCTCAACAAGCAACGCGCGATGATTTCAAAGCCTGGCCAAGGCTCCATGGGTCGCTTCACTGCAAAGAATTCCTGTCGTCCGTGTGGCAACTACGTGCTGAATAGTGCTCGCACTCACGCGCAGCGCCTCGCTTTTCAGCGCCAAGGAGCCGAGATGTCAGACAACAGCATCATGCGCAGCTTCCTGAACTACACGGAGAGCAGCGGACGTGGATGGAAGAGAGCCTGGTTTGTCATCCCCACGAACGAACCCCTCGTCCTCTACCTGTACAAAGCCCCGCAGGTGAGCGCAATGGACACGTAACAAGTCACCTCCCCCGGACATTCGATGCATTGTTATGGATCAGTTTAGTTTACATAAACTGTTCGCCGGAGGGTTCGCACAGTGATTAGCACGCTGCACTGTGAACCCAGTTACCCGAGTTTGATTCCCAGCCGTGGCTAACATCAGTGTCAAGTGACATCCAATCTGGTCATGGGTTCCCCTGCATCACCAACCAGCACTGAGCGGCGTGGTGAACTACCGTCAAACACCCCCCCCCCCCCAATACCACCGCTGCATAGCGTGTCCTTCATCTAAATGTGGATTGTGAAAGGTCTATCAATCATAAGTTTTCATCAACTATACCCCTTAATTACTGCATGAAACTGTGCAGTGGCTCAGAGCTGGCGCTAACCTCCTCTGCCACCACCACCACAGGATGTGAAGGCGCAAGCGACATTCCCGCTGCCGGGGTACGAGGTGCGCCCCGTGGATCCGGCGGACAACATCGAGGCGCAGCACGCGTTTAAGATGGTGCAGTCGCGCCGCACCCTCTACTTTGCCGCCGAGAGCCAGAAGTTGATGCGGCATTGGTTGCAGGTTCTCATCCCGGCTGTACTCGGCAAGGAAACGCTGCTGAGCCCCACATCCTGCCTGTCCCCGATCGGTGACGGCAACTTGCAAGCGCTGGACACCGTAGACGCCACCGACTGCCTCTCGCCGGGGCCTCTTTCCCCAGAGCCCCTTTCTCCGTGGCCCCTTTCTGCGGCGCCTCTTTCGCCTTCCTGGGACTCTCCTGGCCTGCAGCACCCTCCTCCCTTCGTTTCTGGGGACTCTGTCGACTCGGTGGACTCCAGCTTGCCCGATGACGCACTTTTGGCCGATGCACAGGACGATTACGACTCGCCCGCTACCGTCTTGTGCGTGTAGATTTTGGTGGAAATGTTTCACACACCGCATTTATGGCGTGGGATAGTCGCCTCCACTGCAAACACGTGCGATTACTACTGCCGCAATGGATTTTCTGTCTGTGCTCTACGGCTATCGAACGTGCTTTCGAGTTGTGCCGTGTGTTGTTCGGCACGATGTCTGACATTTCGCTGCATGTGCTGGGAGCTTCAATTAATTTCCCGAGGAAGCTACCAGCACAGGGAAGCAACATGGCAGACATCTCTTCGAACAACACACGGCACACCCAGAAAACATGTCCGAGAGTTGCATGCTTTGTTTTCATTTTACTCCGAGAATGTTTTTTTTTTGCTTCGGGGTTCGCTGGTGGAGAGGAAGGTGGCGTCACAGATTGTGGTGCCAGAAGTGAATGGTGATAGATTGTTGTTGTGCGTCAATGCCTACGTATGTATGCAAATGAGGGTCAATGTATATATGTTGAACTTTTTTCGCACCGTACGTATCCAACCGTGCTAATCGGAGGTGCGACCGGCTTATAATTGTACTGTACATTGGGTGCAAGTGCTGTTAGCAAGCACCTAGTAAGGCCGGCACAGTAGAGAGCCTTGCTGTGTGCATGCAGGTATATGCACATGTACACACATTCGGAACACACCAAAAAATATTGTTATAGTAACGAGGCTTGGCACTTTGCATTGACAGCATCATAATTGTGCTTAATTATCAGTATGAGCTTAAGTGATCTATAATTCCTTTCCTCATTAGTGAAATGCAATGGTCATGATCGACAGCCAAATGGCTTCTGCTTTATGTAACCCACAGCACATTCAGCAGTCAATGATCCATGTAAATACGATTATGTTAACATATACACGTGGCTTAACAGGTAACGCAGCTGGTTCTAAGGATCCTCATTTTCTTTCAGTCTTTGAATACTGATACTGTTAATGCTGTAAAGCACAATTATTTAAACGTTTTACTGAGAGTAGTAATGAGTATTTTTTTGGTTGTAAAAGCCTTATTTTAAATATTGTAAACCATTTTATATTGCTGTATTGTTCTATCGGTAGCTGGAGTGCAGCTTGGGTAAGGGTGTCAAGTATTGGGCATGGGTGCCTTGTAATCTTAGCAGCAAAGGTAATGTACATATAGCATCTCCAAACAACGTTGCTTAATGCCTCCTGTAATTAGCTGTGGACGCAAATCTGCACTTCGTGTAATTTATGTGCTTTGAGGGCAACAATAAAATCTTATTCTCAATTGCGCACACAGAATGTCACCTCATTCCATCGTCAAGAGAACCGCGCAAAGCCTTGTTTGGGGCTGCACTTATAAGAGGTTTGTTGCATGAGCAAAATCGGAAGCACACTTTACCAGCTCTTTCGGTGAAGAATATGAATTACTGCAATCACGAAAGCTTTAAATCAAAATTTTACACTTTACCAGGTTTGGGAAGCCGGGTTACCTGTGTTCGATTCTCAGCCATGCTTCACCGTGACCCGGCGTGTGATCATCGTATGGTATGCATTTGTATGTATGTTGAACTTCTTTCACACTGTATGTCGCCAACCGTGCTCATCAGAGGTGGTCATCTGTCAGTGGATTGACAAAGGGCTGTTCATTATTATTTTAAGGTAACCTTAATGACGATGGTTAAAAGATTAATAGCCCGTGTGAGAAACTGTTGGGGCAGAGTGGACTCTTAAAACTGTTATCACATAAGCGGTGATTTGGCAAAAAAAAAATGCAGAAGCCAGAAGCTGTGCCTCGCAATACGGACAACAACATGACAAAAAAAAGAAAACTAACGTTTGAAAAATAAATGTAAAACTTTATTTTGGCTCAAAGCAGTCAAATGGGTGCAGTGTATGTACATGGAGACTAATGCAACTTACAGCTGTGCCACCCATTCTGTCAGTTACACTGAGCTCTCACAAAGGGCACACACCAATAAACCACGCTGCCTGAACACGAAAATTTACACAAACACGTTACAAATTACTCGCACACGCCATGTAAAAAAAAAACCTCACAACAATTATACTCGATCTGAAAATAATGTGGAAAAAAAACCTCTCAAACGTAACTTTTTTAAAAAATAATCTCTCTTAACATAATGGCACTTGAACGGCTCATTAATTTCAATCTGTCGCTAATTGAATGTACTTATTAATTTTATTTTTCAGACTTGTACGGATATCGATTTTTAGGTGTGTGGTCTATGATGTCTATCGGTCAATGTGGCTTCATTCCAAACCACCGGTGCTAAACCCAGACTTAGTCACTGCAGCTCTGAGAGCTTAATTGCTGCTACACCCACGTACGGTATATACACTGTGAACAGAGTTTGCAAAATAAAAATTCAGCATTAACTTCAGCCAAATGGCAACAATTGTTTATAAAATAGGTCCACAAAAACATCAATGCCAAAAACTACAAACCCCAACCCGGCGAGAGCACTTCTCCGTTTGGAAAAAAAGCCACAGCAATACTTTCTTCTCTTGACACTTATCTTCACCTGGAACGTATTTATGGCAATATCTCATGGCAAGAAATACAAAACTGAGGATCCTGTAATACAAACAATCCTACCAAGAGAAAGCCCCCCACGTCCCAAAAGCCGGATGGGGCCCTTAGGGATTTTGGCACTTTTGGGAGCCGGACACGACTCGCCGTTTCGGGGGGGCAAGCACTTGGCACGAAGCAAACACTGAACCCGCGGCCTGCCCTCCCCACGGTCCTTCAACATTCGACGCAAGCTTTTCCTTCAACACCGGCTATTTCCTTCGACATCCCCTGGGAATGCCTCCAAGGCAAAGGCAGCCCCCCCGCACTAAGGCAATGCCGTTGTGATGCACAAAATGTGCGCTTACTGCCACAACCAAAGTGAGAGCACGCCGCCGCGGTTGCCAGCAGATGCGAACCCTGTTAATAAGTGTGCTCACCCGTGCGTACGGAGAAGCGCTGGGGGACCTTTACACAAGAGCCCCGCTACCCGGCCTCTACATCGCTACAAGCACACAAAGTATTCAGCATAAGATAGACATCAATGCTGTGCTCTTGGGAGTCAACCCCCCCCATCTACCTCTGCCGCAGGCACAAAGTAAACTGCAGTACCCGCCAGGATAACACAGTTATAGTCATGGCCTTGTACGGAGATGGGAACCACCACAGATTACGTCTGCTGACGTGCAGCAGGGGATGATTCCCATCTCTGTGCCATCACTGTGCTGTGTTAATATCCGCGCAGCAGGGACAAATTCAACTACAAGCGGGAACAGTTTGGTACGTATTCACAACGCAGTTATAGTCATGACTGTTACATGGATTGGAGCCGCCATCGATGCGTGTAAGTGCAGCGGCGGTGGCAGTTATGGCTCAATGACCGAGTGCCTTTGCAAGGCAGGAGGGGACCCCCGACTTCAAATCCTTCCACATCCCAGGTCCAGCGTGCGGGGAAAAAAAAACACAAGCGCCCCTCTCTATAAAGAAGAAGCGATCGATGATGCATCGGTGTACTGCAAACTATGAGCACAAGCCGTGAAGCACTGCATCTCAAGGGCTGAGTAGGATAGAGGGAGTTACGTTTGTGTGAATCAATCTATACTGTGCGGTCTTCATTTCTGACCAACCGACCCATTCCCCCCGATTGACTTATCCACCACCGAATAGACATGTAACAATTGTATTTTAAGAAATTAATTTAGCGCATCTAGTGGCTATAGGGGGGTCACGCGAACACATTACAAAATAGAGATTTTTTTTAAAATTAAAATTAATCAAATATTTTTGTTTATATGCACGAGCGTATCATGAGCGCACGGATTAATTTTAATTGCCCATGTATGATTACGCGAGTAGTTATCACGAGCGCCTAAATTATTACACTTTGGTCAGTCGCCGGTTTGCAGGACACCCTTCTGAGCGTGGATTAGAAGAAGACTGCATGGACATGTACCGGTAATTTATTAAAAAAAAAAACCTTCACCAGTAGTGTGTAGTGTGATTGACATGGGCCCTGGTGTAAGGAAAACAATGGAGCCCCCTTTTATAATTTTCCTCCGTTCTGGAGCCCTATGCCTCGGCTCTCCTTAAGCCCGTGGGTCCTGGTGCAGTTGCACCGCCTGCACACTCAATAGCTACGCCACCACTCTTCACAATAGCAAGCAGAATGGTGGACATCTTGCTAAAGGTCTGGGCCATCTCCACGGATGAAGAAAACAAATGCGTGTTTGTGTCAGACACCCGTCATGGCACAGATATTCCCATCACAGGCGGTAGGGTATGTTACGATTCACTCCCTGAGTGATTTGATGAATTGTCACGATTTAGGGTCGCGATTCGATTAGAAATCAATTCACCTCTGCATATTTCTACCTCCATGTTCATGCTCTTTGATGGGGTTTTTTTTCTGTCTCGTGCAGTTTTGTCTGTCACCCCATGAACCTAAATGAACCATTAGCACATACTGTACTTTAAATACATTGTAAATTGTTTATTCTTACGTTAATCAAGTTGGAATCAACTTTAACTTTAATCCACGCCTGATTGGCATATGAGGGGAATATCATGCCTATCCTTGAGCAAGATGTCCCACAGCAAATGACAGAGTTACTTGCTCCTTTCAGTAAATTTCATGTCCGAGATCTATACAGTATGTCTAAATCATCCGCAATGTGCCCAGACCTTCGCAAGCTAAGCAGGGTTTTTTTTTAATCTGGATGTTTGCATGGGTATAAATTACAGTTGACGTGGGGGGCAACAGAGGGTGGTGCAGCAGATATCCAGAGCCCTTTGCACATGGGCCAGAGCTTCTCATCCAGCAGTGGTTTGACAATGCGCTGCACATGGATGCACATCTGAGGCATCTTCCGGCATTGACAATCTGTCCTGCTCTTCACAACTCTCAGCAATCATTGATCTGGGTTGTGACCACTCCCTGCAGACCAGCTCTGACAACGTCCTTGAATTAAATAAATAATAAAATGTGTACTTCTATGACTACCAAAAACGCAACGCTTTTCCTTCTGGTATTTTCCCTTCTGTTACTTTAGTCGCATTTCAAAACCCGACTCTATATACAGCTTATGATATAATGCGGTGTTATTTAAATTATAAACATAATGAAAAGGAATGCTCCGTAGTGCAGTGTGGTGCCAATGTGGAGAGCACCATTGTGAGTATATTTTCGCAGAGCCATTGCGAGTGATGACAGCGTGAGCGCCCATATTCCACTCCCAATCTCATCCACTTAGGTCCGGTGACAGCGACAAGTGGCGAAAAAACACACGGCGTGCTGATACGTTTCACATCCGATGATTCGGCACTGGTTGATACACCCTTTTAAGCTCCAGGCCTTCAACAAAGCGAGAGGACCGTGATGGTGGCTGTCTGCCGAGGGCCCATCAGCCACCACATTAGAATGCACAAAACAAACACGAACGCGTTTTGTCGGCGAGGTCCACGACCGCCTCCTGTGCCGTTGGGCGACGGCGAAAGTCCATTTCAGACGGTGTCCAGCCTTGAACAAATGCTCCTCTGGCTGGAGTCCACCTTCACTTTTTCAGAGACAACGGTCCACGAAGGACCACGACTTAAAACAGTGGTGGCTGGAGGAGGAGGCGTTGGGGAAGGAATAGAATTCCCACCGGGAATTAAGTCGGACATCGCCGTCGTCATCAGTGCAGCTCAGCAGAGTCCTGGTGAAGTGGCTGAGCAGCCAAAACGTTTACCTTGCCGTGTTTGTTTTTGCCCCGAGTGAAATTCAACAAGATTCTCACGTTAGTTTTGTTTTACTCTTGTAAACTGTTAAGAGCCCTGCTATCTTGGGGAGGAATGATCATTGTTGGGAGGCCACTTGGCCTAACAGTTTGATTTTTCAGCAATAACTTCAGGTGCCGATTCATTTTACTGTCTTATCATTTTTGCGATACTGCCATGCAAAGGGAATTGCCGACAGTTTGTTCCAAGTGCAATGGCACCATCTCACCATTAACACTGCGGGTGGGGTAGCACTTAGCAGTTGTTGGGTTGGAGTGCGTGTGTTAGGGTGAAAATAAAATCACCAACTTCAGTGAGAAAATCCATGGGTTTTGGAAGAAAACCCATCACACTAGCAGCCTCATGTGCTGTTTCGTGTCCGCTTGTTGTGTCACCATCAACACGACTAATCCAACTGTTGAACCAGGAATTTTCTTGCTCTTCTAAGCGTGGCTGGACTCAATGTCGTGTTTGGCGAGGATCGAACCATTTAAAAAAAAATTCTTTCTTTTTTTTGGCCAGAGTAAAATAACACTAGAATTGGTTAGTCTTTGTATTTCTTTCATAACACAATTTAGATCTTTGTCGCGTTACAAGATAATAATCGCATGAAAGTTTGATTAATTAAAAACATCTCTTTTTATTTCAATTTGACTTACTGCAACTGAAGGGCTACATTTGTGGCAGCAATAAAATACATTGCTGGACTGTTATTCTATGCTCCAACCACCTATACCCCCAGCCTTTACCAACCTTCTCTGACCCAGGTGGCAGAGCATCGTAAAATAACCCCCACGACCCGCACGACCTTGGGACGCCGTCATCCAGCCAATGGATTGACAGAGGAAAGTGCATGTACTGGCCGACAAGGTCGCATCATAGGGCACCGCGCGGCGTGTCGAATACAAACCCGGAGCAGCATGGACAAGCCGTGCCACCGTTCACCAACTGGGCCCTCGGTGGCATCTGCAAGCCGCGTGCTCACTGCTTCTTGCTGGGTCCCAGCTTCTTCAGGAGATACTTGCCCTTGGAGAAGAAGCCCTTCTTCTTGCGCGGCGAGCCCTCCAGGCTGCTGGCAGGGCTGGAGGAGGAGCCGTGAGTTTTAGGGGACCCGCCGCCGGACGTGGCCGGCGACGGCAGCAGGGCGGACGCTTTTTCCGCGCTCGCCTCCTCGTCACTACGACCCCCACCCCCCGCTGCCGCCGCCGCTCCCTCTGCCGGCGGTCCCTCGGCCTTCGCCGGCTGTGGCGCCGCCGGAGGTTGGGCGGCCTCGGCCGCGCGCACCGCCCTGCCGTTGAGCGGCGCGTCCTCGTGATCGCCCGCTCGGCTCTCGTCTTGCATTGCCTCCTCTGCCGCTTTCTCCGCCTGCGGATCGGTTGAGAATGAGCACGTGTCAAATGCAGCGGCAAACATCCGACTGCCTCCGCCACACGCGTGCTTGCCCATGCATCCGATAACATAATTGTTATTTGTTTAATGCTTGGTTTGCGTTGGGTTTTTTTTACATGTGTATATATTTTTAACAAAAATTCCCTTAATGGTGTCACTTCGCGAGATTAATTATCCATTCGGATGTTTCACAGATTAGCCACCGCTTGCCTGCTGTTCGCCGTCAGCCTCTCTCTCATCAGGAATGGACAGTGCTACCTCCAAGTCTCCCGGCACCTCCTCCAGGAAGTTGGAGGGTACGAGGCCAGTCTGGCTGTTCAGTTCTCCCTGTGTAACAGGGCACGCACACACACACACACAGTCAGTAATCCCATCATTAGCCAAAGTGATTTAGAAATTAGGGCCCATTCACAACTCCAATATAAATCATAGACTACCATGCTGTCCTCATGGCTTATAATCTCTGTCCTGGAGGGTTATTTATGAAATGAACCAGATTGTCAACAATAGCCACTGAGTAGTAGTGACTTCACCTTGGCACTTCTGCCACGTCAAATTCACTTTGAGGCCATGTGAAGTGGTGCAGGAGGTCACGGCACACATACAGATAGATGGTATAGGTTAATTTACTAACTCATTGCTAAACCGAAGCCTTTGTGATGATGTATGTGCGACGATGTACGCATGACAATGACGATGTATGTATGTTGTATGTATATTGAACTTCTTTTGCACCGTACGTAATCAACCATGCTAATCGAAGGTGCGGGGGAAGGACAACAACTAAACACAAAAAGCAGTTCTAGAGAAATGAGTTTTCTATCTAGATTTAAAAGTGCATAGCTACAGTGGCTTCCTGATATCGGAAAGAAAAGCGTTCCAGACGGCCGTAGAAGCGCATCTCAAAGCGCGCGATGCCGGTGACCGTCTTGGTTCGATGGTTCGCCAAAAGCCGCCGCTGCGAGGATGACCGCAGTGCGCGTGATGTTTTATGCTCCTCGTTGATGTCAGTGGCTTCTCACAAAGTAGAATCCATCTTCATCCATGTCTCCATAGATGGCGATGATGTCCCCGGCGGTGAAGCTCAGCTCGGCCTTGCAACGCACGGCGGGTGACAGGAAAGGGCACGGAAGATCTCGTACCGTTAGCATGGCCAATCAATCCCTGTCTTCAGTGCCAACACTCTGCTACATTGATTATAGCAAACCCTATCAGCATTTTCATTGGATAACCCATGATTATAATTATTCTAATTGGCAACAAAAAATTATTATGAGCAGAAGGTAGAACCAATTGTTTTCTAATTAATGAGTTAGTTCATCCTGTGTGCCTGTATTATCGGTGGTTGGAGTCATATGATTTGAAACTCGAAGCCACCTGTGGGACCAGGCAGTCGAAACGGAACAACTCATCGATCAAAGTCGTCTCTTGCGCCCGTGAAACGCGACTCGAATCGTCAGTGTAAAGTCGATTCTTTTGATTTGCCTCTGCTAAATGTCATTGGTTCTCATTGACCTTGCAAGCCTCTGTCGGGGCTGCATTCTCCCCAATGACACACATAGTCCCTTCTTGGATGAGATGGTGACCTCAAATTCCGAGCATCATTGTAAAGGGGAGCCAAATCGTTTCTTGCCTAAAAAGTACATAGCACTGTGGAATAAATAAATAACTCGACGGAATGACCATCACCCTTACAATGTTTATTTCGTCAATAAGTTGCAGCTTTGATTTATCCACTGCTATTTTCATATTCTTGGTTCTTTCGGTAAAGTCACACAGAAGGGTAACAATAAAACGATAAAAATATAAAACAATAAAATTCTCACGACGTTTCGACTGCAACACAAGCAATCGTCATCGGGTGTGAAAACCACAGCAAGAAAATTTGAAAAAAAGTGGCGGTTTTTTTCATGTTTATAAATTCAGGCAGACATCTGAATGCTTTTTTGGCATGTATTTAAGGAACCAAAACAGGAGGATCTCTCCACAAATCTGTCTGTCGCCTGATGAAGCTAGTAATTACTGGCAAAACGTCGTACTTACTCAGATTGTAAATGTTGTGGATTTGCCCCCCAACACACCGGTGTGCGGTACTGGTAACGAATTGGCAGGTTCTGTTTACGTAACAAACCTTACTAATTGGCTGTGTTGGTTGGTGGCGGGTTTAACGACACATTTATATTTACGCGATCTGACCCAAAAAAACTTATGTTATGGAATATAAAGGTTATTGTGACTGCAATACAAAATCATATGAACAATGCTGTTCAAATAACTTTCATTAAAAATAGGCTACTTTGTCTGAAATATTATAACATTAATCATCAACAGCCTTTTGTCAATTCACTGCCTGATGAATGCTTCCCCAGACCCTGTCGGTCATGAGAGTTATTTAACCATACTTCACCACGCTGGTCAATGAGGGTTTGTGAAGTAGGGTTCCCGAGAACTTCTTCACATATCACTTGCCGCTGACGTTAGCCATAGCCAGGAACCAGTAGGTTGACGAGGATAAGAGTGCAGTGCATTACCCAGTGCACCAATGCTCTATCCGAATGAGCTCTTAACTGGTTGTAAAGGCCACCCATCTATTTTACCAAGCAAGGCCCACTGAGCTATTTCGCTCAATTTCAGAAGTAATCTGGCTACAAATGATAGCTCAACGAAGTGGCTTATCATGTGGATATTTATAGCAGTAGCCAAATACTCTAAAGGCATGGCTATAAATGTGGAGGGAAAAACCGAAGGACCCGGAGAAAAATCCACAAGACCACAGGGAGATAGAGAGACACGCAAACTCCAAATATACAGGCGTCAGGGTCGGGGATCTAGCCACCCTGGATGCCCTCACCGTCGACATCTTACCTCGATGTCGACGTTAGGCGAGCTCTCCCGGGGGTCGTAGTCGAACAGGGCGATCATGCGGCGAGCGGTGACCCCCGCCTGCCAGCAGCCTCGCCCGTCCAGCCCTGCGGCAGCAGAGAGAACAAGGCACGGCACCCGTCATCGCCACCACCACCACCACTCCACTGTCGCACGCAGTGAAGCGCAGACAACCGAGTGGGGGCGAATGAATGAATTAATCATCAATCCGCCAAACAGGTACAAACCTTCTCGATCTTTTTCCTCCCAAGCTGACTCTAACGCAACTGAAAAAGAAAACAGGAAAAATAGAAATGGGAAACGGTGATCACGCAAAAGGCCCATGGGAAGCGGATGGGAAACACAGAAAACGGCCATGTTTCAAGCGTGGCTCTTTTAACATTTCAGAAGCAGACTGAATGAACGTCACCTCATCCGAGGGATTATTTGAAATGTCGCGTGTACGTGCCAAAGCTCGAATCATACGTGGATGCGAGACAAGGTGGTTCATGCATTGTGTAAATGCGATGACACACAGGTCAGTTGTAAAAGTAAATGCTCAAGTATTAATGGTCCTATTATACTTCTGGAACCACAGGGCACTTTGGCACATCGCTAGAAGGAATGATGGCCAGTGGTCATCACTAACAATGGTGTGGCAGCCAGAGGAGGGAACACACTTGAGAGAACATAGACCATGCAGATGAAGAAATTAAATCAGCTTGTGTGAAGGCAGTAGATGGAGTTTCACCTCATGAGCACGAAAGATGGCGACAGCATAGGGAGGCCTCTATCCAGCAGCAGATATATCAAAGCTGATGATGCAATGAAAGCAACGGCATTGACGAACATGGCGAGATTTTTTTTCTCCATTCGGAACGCAGCCTGTGCCTTATGACCATATCACCCAAGTGCTAAAAATCCATTGTCGTACCGTCCCTTGGACCATCACATCTACGCTCCCCACCTTCACCAGCCAGCACTGACCAGCGTGGTGCAGAATTGTCAAACTTAGCTCCCCAAGTCCGACAACGGCTTGCCGGGGCCCTCATCCGGCAGCGGACTGACAAAAACGCTGTAACATTTAAACGATACGGCCGGTATAGATGCACAGCAGGAATCATGTCCGTCCGTTCGTCCGTCCCACCGCCCACCACCCCCACCCCACCCACCGCGCACCTATCTGGTCGAGCGGCGCATCGGGCGGCAGGAACCCGCGTCTCAGGATCTCCTGCAGCACGGCCTGCTCCTCCACCTGCAGCTCGGACACCATGTTGCAGGGCACGAAGCCACGCTGGCCACCTGCCTCCCCCAGGTAGAAGCCATCACCGTCCTTGTCCCCGTACACCTGGGTCATCATGGAGGAGGAGGGGGAGGGAGAATAATCTCACGGGATTCCAGTGAGCAGAGACGAGCGTCGATAGAAGCTGATGGTAAATCGCTTCAAAGCGACCTCGTCGCAGTTTAGAAGATAATCGGTAGCCAAACGAGGCTAGTACTTGAACGGGAGGCTGTCTGGGAATACCAAAAGTGATGTAGGCTTGTGGAGAGGTGGACAGAAGATGGTAGGGCAGCAAAAGTTTTTCTTACAAATATTTTTGCAGAGGTTCGAGTGTATTCTCGTGTAATTGTCATCTTGACTAGGCCCTCCCTTTCACCTCGATGACCTGGCCCCCCTCTCACCTTGATGACCTGGCCCCCCTCTCACCTTGATGACCTGGCCCCCCTCTCACCTTGATGACCTGGCCCCCCTCTCACCTTGATGACCTGGCCCCCCTCTCACCTTGATGACCTGGCCCCCCTCTCGCCTTGATGACCTGGCCCCCCTCTCGCCTTGATGACCTGGCCCCCCTCTCGCCTTGATGACCTGGCCCCCCTCTCACCTTGATGACCTGGCCCCCCTCTCACCTTGATGACCTGGCCCCCCTCTCACCTTGATGACCTGGCCCCCCTCTCACCTTGATGATCTGGCCCCCTCTCACCTTGATGACCTGGCCCCCCTCTCACCTTGATGACCTGGCCCCCCTCTCACCTTGATGACCTGGCCCTCCCTCTCACATTGATGACCTGGCCCTCCCTCTCACATTGATGACCTGGCCCTCCCTCTCACATTGATGACCTGGCCCTCCCTCTCACCTTGATGACCTGGCCCTCCCTCTCACCTTGATGACCTGGCCCCCCTCTCACCTTGATGACCTGGCCCCCCTCTCACCTTGATGACCTGGCCCCCCTCTCACCTTGATGACCTGGCCCCCCTCTCACCTTGATGACCTGGCCCCCCTCTCACCTTGATGACCTGGCCCCCCTCTCACCTTGATGACCTGGCCCCCCTCTCACCTCGAAGACCTGGCCCCCCTCTCACCTTGATGACCTGGCCCCCCTCTCACCTTGATGACCTGGTCCCCCTCTCACCTTGATGACCTGGCCCCCCTCTCACCTTGATGACCTGGCCCTCCCTCTCACATTGATGACCTGGCCCTCCCTCTCACATTGATGACCTGGCCCTCCCTCTCACATTGATGACCTGGCCCTCCCTCTCACCTTGATGACCTGGCCCCCCTCTCACCTTGATGACCTGGCCCTCCCTCTCACCTTGATGACCTGGCCCTCCCTCTCACATTGATGACCTGGCCCTCCCTCTCACATTGATGACCTGGCCCTCCCTCTCACATTGATGACCTGGCCCTCCCTCTCACATTGATGACCTGGCCCTCCCTCTCACCTTGATGACCTGGCCCCCCTCTCACCTTGATGACCTGGCCCCCCTCTCACCTTGATGACCTGGCCCTCCCTCTCACATTGATGACCTGGCCCTCCCTCTCACATTGATGACCTGGCCCTCCCTCTCACCTTGATGACCTGGCCCTCCCTCTCACCTTGATGACCTGGCCCCCCTCTCACCTTGATGACCTGGCCCTCCCTCTCACCTTGATGACCTGGCCCTCCTCTCTCCTCAATGACCTGGCCCTCCCTCTCATATTGATGACCTGGCCCTCCCTCTCACCTTGATGACCTGGCCCTCCCTCTCACCTTGATGACCTGACCCTCCCGGAAGGGCAGCTCCTCGTCGGCAGCATCCGGGTTGGGCGACATGGACATGGGATCGTAGTCGAAGAGCGCGACAAAGATTCTCACGGGCACGACACCCTCCCGGGGGCCTCTCTCCGCGGCGCCGGGGTTTGTCCAGGGGGCCCCTGTGCACGGCGACGTGAAGCACCGTCACAACGCTGTCCGCGCCACGCGACACCGGCTGCTTGGACCACGACTACAATCCGTTTTTAGTTCCCCATCTGAAAACGCCGTTACAATTTTTGCACAAAATTCTAAATGCGGTCGAAGGTCCGGTCCACTCTAAATCTGTGGAGGAAGCAATGGGTGTTTTTTTTTTTTTCAGACTACCCGTGACAGCACAGATATGCCCATCGCAGGGTATTAGGTGCGTTCACTCCCCCCGGCGATGCGATGAATTGTCATGATTCAGGGTCGCAATGAAATCCAAATATCGAATTGTTTTGGCATCTGTTTGCCACCTAGTTTGTCTTCTTTTATGTAATTTACCGTCTCATTTTAGACAGTTTTCTTCCATCCATTAACCTAGAGGCAACATTTACATAGAATCGCAATTTATGATTCTTGCAAGAGCAGTTTGGTGCTTGTATCACGAGCTTTCATGATTCGGTTTAATCGACGAAAATAAGGTTCGTTACACCCCTACTGGAGCAGCCATTAGCAACCCATGGCCTTTCGGGGAACATCAGCGTCGCATTGCATCGACACACAACATGAAACAAAATGCATGCCTAACACCGAATTAGCAAGAGGCACGGATATGTGACCTATAAATTAGGGGAGCAGGGGGCTGGAGGGTGAAGGGTGGGGGGGATGGGCGACCAGTGGTCTTATTGGGGGGGTGGGGGGTGGCAGGAGCCACAACACAAAACAGTTGGGCACCACTGCCCTAGACTAGAATACCGTGAGAGAACGAGAGCAAGGCGCGTGGCTTCACCTGCATCGGGAGAAGGGCAGGCGTTGCCGGGTTTGACTGCATCTCCACCGGGCGCCGATTGGGCGACGCTCGGCGCATCGCCGCTGGGAGCCGTGTCTCCGTGCTTTGGCTGTGGGGCACGGCACGCACATGGTCACACAAGGCCGTTCGCGTCTGCCAGCGCCGGTACCGGCGTCAGCGTCCTTCATCTAAACAGCATGATGAGGATATGAATATCCGGCCCTCCTCGTAGGATTTTACAGATTTTGTCATTCAATTGTTACTTTGTCAATATATCGTTATTGTACCAAGGAGAAACAAGGGGAGATGTAGGTATAGTTTAAATTAACTGTGTTGAGAATGTATGATTTTTTTTCGTTCTACATATACTCTTTGAGGGTCCTTCGTAAATCCACTGCTAGATGAGGGCCTCCCTGCGCCATGTTAGTCATGGGGGTTATTTGGCCATACTTCACGACGTTGGTCAGTGTGCACTGGCGAAAGCGGGAAGTATAGAATACGAGAGCAGTGTAACAATGGGGTTTTGCCGGACTGGCCCTCTGCTGCCCACCATGTAGCCCCAGAGTCTACAGCAGGACCCTGGAGGTCACCCATCCAAGCACTATCTGGGCAATAGCCTCAATATGTTCAGAGATCGAATGAGATCAGGTGCATTCTGGGTGATTTCCACGTAAAATCATACGCATATTGCACGTACAATTGTAACGTACCTGTTGCAACCATGGCAAAGGGCTCATACTTGTCAGATAATACGGAATATTGTATTACAATTGCATGGCTCACTAGGAATAACTTTTGAACTCGTGCAGATAAAGCCCCAAAGTGAGCAATCACTGCCTAAGTCGTACTGTTTTTGCAATGCATTCGTCTTTGTCTTGAGTGAAACGATTTTCCAACCTCAAATTATGAAAATAAATGGTTACACGAATATAACTGCTGTGGGTTTTATAACAAGTGAGACAATACGTAAAACATTGGAAAGGGTACAAATTGCTTTTAGTTGTTGTCATCACATAAGCAAACATGGAATAATTATCGTTCTTTGTAGAATATGCAAATTAAGTTAATTGTGCAAGCTTTGTGCACTTCAAGGTCAAGATGTCTATTTTCACCAAATGCCTGGAAAATCATCGGGGAAAAAAAAGTCAACCGAATAAAATGACACGTGCACATTCTCCCTTCAGGATTTGAACAAAAGAACAAACTGCTTTGTGCACAGACCAAATTCTACCGCGAGTTGAAAGTGGTCCTACTGAGCCAAACTATCACATTTACCACGGATGTTTATGAAAATGGCGGTCTTCATGGCATTGCACAATTGTCCACAAAACACCTAAATTGTCCACGGGCTGACGGGAAGGCGTTCTTCTGCAATGAAGGTTCCGCTTGCCCAGAAATTTACGAGAGAAGAGACGAGACACAGGGCCAGCCACTGGGCCACGGAATTACAGGGGCCAAACGCAAATCCTTCAGCAGAAAGGACTCTAATCGGGATCATTGCAGAGGAACGTCCCTGCGGGGGGGGGGGGGGGGGGGAGGGGGGGGGGCGCATGCAGATGGACAGAGGGCGGGCACGACGGCGGGCATGAGGACGGACACAGGGACCGCAAACTGAAAGCGAATGAGATAAAAAAAAAGACATGGCATGACACAGACACGGCACGTGGGACACAGACTCGGCACGTGGGACACAGACACGGCACGTGGGACACAAGACAGACGCTGACACAGCACGTGGGTTACAGGGCGTAGAATGGGAGCCGTGTTTTCGTAGCGTCGTCGCCGGCGATTATTTAGAAAACACGAGCCGTGACCGGGCGGGTGCCGGCGGTGGTGGTGGTAATGGCAGGAGGTCAGCTACGACAAGGGGAGGTTTTACCTGTTAAGTCCTTACCGCCTTTCGAAGTTACGGCTTTGTATGTTAAAACCCATTGTTATTATTCTTAAGTATTTGTCCAAAGCAAAGTTGGCATTTATATTGGTAAGTGTAAAAGCAAAACATTGTACCGAGGTCACCTTGAGAACTTAACAGGCAAGTGGTGCTGGATGGGCCAGGAGGTAAAGTCTCCCCAGTCAGTTGACTCGCGTAAACTTCACCGACAAAGCTGCATACAAAATCTAACACTCGCGTTTTGCACGCCGTCAATTTCGTTCTCTCCAATTTGTATCTCTTTGTGTAATCTCTTGAGGTCAAAATAGCCAACAGGAAAAGAACACTGATATTTTTCATCTGTTTGTGGGGTTTTTTTCCTTGAGATCCATGTCACAAGTTGAGCAAAAAAAAAAGTAGCAAAATTGGAAAAGGCTTCGACGAGTGAAGTTTACGGGCCCCATCGAGGGCAGCTGATAACCTCCCAGTCCGTCCTCTCACCGAGACACGGAGACTTAACTCTCATCTACCAGAAATGAGGGGGCTACTTGCACAGATAACACAGCTGCCCAGCCTGCTCCCCACCCCAATCATTTGTCCTCTTTGTCATTGTCGAAAAAATCCATTCCGTATATTCTAGAGGTAGCATCGACAATCACTATTGACACTCATTACGACTTAACGCAGGCCAACGGCTCTCACATTTGGGTATGTCAGAAGGGGTGATGGGACAGGGCATGGGGGCATGGACCAGGCAGATCGGACAGCAGTGTTCCTCCCTCCCCACCTCACCCGCCCCGCAACATTAACCCCGTCTGCCATTATATTTACACCTGCTCCTGCCGAAAGGCAACGACGGCTCGAGTCCTCGCGGCACTACTGCGCTCCCGCTCACGAGGGTCCGCCCGGCTCGCCGGTAGCGCGGTTGCACCCGCATCTCCCGTGCTGCTGCTGCCGCCGCCATGGCCACCACCGCCACTGCCGCTGTCCCCTCCGGCCATCTCGGATCCGCGCTCCGTGTCCGAGAAGTCCTCTTCCACCGTGCTCTGCCGAGTGAGCCCTCGCTTTCTACTGCGCCAGGCGGCGGCCGCGGCCACCGGCCTCCCGTGCGCCTCCTCGACGTGCCGGCGGCCCACGGGCCGCTCCTTCTCCCCGTCAGATGTCCCCTCGTTGGTGGGGTGGCGGCATTCCGCCGCTCGAGGCCTGGCCTTGGGGCTGCGCTGATTGTGCTCGCGTGCCCGCTTGCCCCCGTCGCTCGGAGTGCGGCACAGGTCGACCCACGTCGCCGCTGCCCCTTCTCGGCCTTGGCAGTGAAGCGCTGGAACGTTGTCGAGGGGAACGTCCTTCGTGCAGGCGTCCGCGTGGCCCCGTTCCGCCACCGCGGCCTCGGCCTGCTTCTGTGCAAAGCGGCTGCGTCTTAGGAACCTGTCTCTCTGCACCGTGCAGCCCATCTTCTCCAGCCCCGGCCACACCTCCCGGCTCTCGTGGGCGACGCTGAAGGAATTCTTTGGGCTTTCCCGGGCGACTATGCCAAGCAGCTCAGGGCTCGCTTTTCTGACTCTGCTGGAATGCTTGGGGCTTTCTCTGGGGACTTGGCCTGAACACCCAGGACTCCCACATTTGACTCTCCCGGGACGGTCGTATTTCTGCCAGAGTTTCCGACCAGGAGTAAGGGGGATGTGAGGAGCAGCTAATTCCTCAAATGCATCCCTCAGGCCCCTCTCAGATTCCTCGTCCTCCTCCTTCTCATCGTCATCCTCCTCCTCGTCATCATCGTCATCCTCCTCCTCCTCCTCCTCCTCCGTGAGCTCCGGGATGCTGAAAAGCTTTTTGCTGCAGTGCTTCTGCAGTGGCAGTTCCAGCACGGCCTCCAGGCTCTCCTCGTCGCTGTCGGTGTCGCAGCCCTCTCCCACCTCCTCGCGCCCACGCCACGGCGCGCACATCGACAGCATAAGCGGCGCGCCCCCCCCCCCCCCCCCCTCCGCAGTGATCGCAAACCCCACAACAAGCGCCCCAACACACGCGAAAGACTCACAGCGGGCAGGGTGCACCGTGCGTACGGGTGGAACAATACACCCGACTTGTTAATTTGCGATTGGTGACTGCACTCACAATGTGCGCGTCGAATTTCGCGCGCAAGAATTGACGTTCTTCTACGTGCGTGCGCCATGGATACATGTCGCCCGTGCCGCCACTAGAGGCGCTACCGTCAACAATCGTGTTAAAAGATCATCGATTTCTCGAGCCGAATTACAAGCCTTATAAAAGTGTCAATTCATCAAATTGCTGGCTGAAAAGAAATCGTCCCACCCCTCGGTGAGCGGCGAGCTCCCCCACACCTCGAGTGAGACGGAAGCGGAAGGTTGAGCCTCCGCTCGTTACTCACCACGTGCGCAAAGTGCCTCGATCGGAATGCTCGCGCACGCGGGCGACGGTGCCGCTCGCAGACGGCGACCACACCACTCTCAACGCTCAAAAAGCGAATTATTCGATGGGCAGGCCGGAAAGAGCCAGTGATGTGGGGGGGGGGGGTGGGGGTGGGGAAAGATGTTTACTGCAAACAGGATCCGAACTGACCTTGTAGTGCCGCACACACAAACAGAAAGACACAAAACGGCAAACAACGGCGTGTGCGCACGGCTAGGAGAACGCGAAAAAAACACAGAGGCGTGCGCAGTGTTCCGTGCGGTGCACCGTGGTCGAACGAACGGCAGAAAACTCAGACTGTAGAGGCGGAGAGGGGACAGGGAACAGAGAGAGAGAGAGAGGCACCCCGAAGACAACGCTGCGGACAGGGAACAAGAGCACCAACAACCGGGGTGACAACGCAACGGAAGGATGAGCGCAAAATAAGTTAATAAGACGTCGGTTAGTTTCTCATCACACGACGCGGCATAACGCATGAGCATATTAACATGAGTACGGCTACGTGAGCTGCAGCATGGCGAGGCTGGTCGCTATCGGCCTCAGGGCGGCCAGCTGCTCCGAGGCCGCTCTCCGGCCCTGGGTTCGGCTCCGCCCTCACCCCGGCGCTCACCGTAAAGCCACACGCACGGCAGTGGACACCGTCGAGTACACTACACTGCTGCTGCGCGCCTATTGCATTCGTTTATTCAAGTAGTTGTTTTTTTACTTAGTCCACCGCATTTCCTGGATCTGGATGTTTTTATGTTCAATCTTTTCTCAGGTTTCAATACGTCTCTCAACCGTTTTATCGACGTATACTCTTTCACAAAACCTTTCCGATATTTCCATTGTCACTCACTTTTAATTAGGCATATTTTTGCCGAAAGGTCAGCTGGTATCATACACTTAAATGTATTTGATTTATTAACGAATAATTCTGGTATAGGCCAGTGTGATTAACGAATGTGCTAAGTTTACTTCAAGCTACAGTTTGAGTCTAATTGCCCGCTTTCCACACTGATTGGTTGCCTCATCCAACAAGCGGTGCCGTGAGTCGGGGTAGTCCCGTGAGTCGGGGTGGTGCCGTGAGTCGTGGTGATGGTGACAGTGAGTGTGGTTGCTCCTCACCCTGAGTGGGTGGCTGAGACGTCGGCGCTGAGCCTCGCTGCGCTTCACCGACTCGGACATCAGGTCCTCCTCGTCCTCCTCCAAGATGTCGGAGAGCTCCGAGCCACGGCTGCTCTCTGTTTGGTAGCCCTCCAACCGAGGCGGCGGTACCTACATGGGGGTTGAGTGTGGGGAGATGGGTGGGTGAATGGGTGGGTAAGTGACCACGTGATTGAGTGGCTGAGTGATAGGATGAGTGGGTGGGTGAATGAATTGCTTGGTAGATGAGTGAGAATACATGGGTGAGTGAGTTAACAGGTGAATGAGTGAGTAAACAGGTGAGTGAGTTAACGGGTAAGCGAATGGACAAGTGAGCGAGCAGGTAGTTGGGCTTGTGGGTGAATGAGTGGATAAGTGAGTGCGTTGATGGGTTAACAGGTGAGTGGGTGGGATGGTAGGTAAGTGAGTGGATAGGTGGGTAGGTGAGTGAGTGGACAGGTGGGTAAATGTGTTAGTGAGTGAGTGAATCAGAATCAGAATCTTGATTTATCCTGAAGCAATAAGTGGAGATGCTAGGTCTGACCAGTCGGTCCTGCTCCATCTCCCGAAGGAACTCCTCCATGGAGCTGCACAAGGGCTGCGTGGAGCCATGCTCCTCCTCCGACTTGGCCTGTGACGCCTCGGCACAATCGCTCTCTCCGTCTGCCGGTGGCACGAACCCCACCACCTGTGCAGGAGACAAACCCCGGCGGTGACGGCGGAACTTCCAAGACATGCACAGTGGTGTGCATCGCGCTTGGCAAATGTACAAAACTGTACACTGCAGTGACCGAGCACAGGTCCAAAGGCCAAAAATGCCTAGCGACCAGCAAGAAACAACACCGTTGAAGATGTGCGAGAAGAGAGTTTACGTGTTTATTCAATTAAGCAATGTTATTTTAAGAACTTGGCAAAAGAGGGACGATGGGACGAAATTACAAAATCAAGCAGTGCTGGAAAACAATCAGAAAGGTAAGTGATTTGACCTGCAGTACAGTGGTTTAACACCGCATGGATGAGTACGATGGGTATGGATGAGACGAAACAATCTGGTGGACTAAGTCCTCAACATGGGTGGAGGAAATAATGAGTTTCATTCATGGCAACAGCAACCATGGTGGTAGTAGCGATAGAAGAGTGATACGGAGGCGACAGATTGTCCGGGCCTGGGCTTAGGGCAGCCAAGCAGGGCTCGTCGCTTACCTCCGAGTCGAGCAGCCGGGGCGGCTCCGCGGGCCGGACGGCTGGCACTATGGGCGAGGGGATGGCGTCGGGCGATCCGGCAGCACACAGCTGCACCGTGGCGAGAGTGTCTGGGACGTCTCCCATCGACCCTGTGTCGCAGGGGATTTCCGTGGCTCTCAAGCGAGCCTCGTCCGTCGAGGTCTGGCCCGAGGAGCCAGTGGCTGGGTCGTACCACGCCTCCCCTACTGCTGTTCGCAATAAGAGGCAACATTTTGAATTGCTGGTATTTTTTGTAACAAAAATTGAACCCCGCCCCGCTCCCGCCCACCACACATGTTACGAGCTCTCGGCGTCATGTCATGCGAGCAATGAAACTCTTTGTGTTACAGAACAGCCCATTAAGTGACTTCTGATCCACACAGTAGTGGGCGCTACTTTCTCACCCACTCTGCAACTGAGAATAATGTTCGTTACCTGACGGCCAAACCAAAAAATGTTTAACTCTCCGCGCTGGAATGTAAACAATTGAAGTGCCGAACCAAATTGAATCTGATTAGGTTTTTTTTTTTGTGTGTATGTGTGCAGTCATTAGTGACTGGGCTGAGACCATCTACTCACCACCCTGAGGATCCTGGATTTAAACCCAGGATCTCAGGGGGTGCCAGCTCAGCGCTCTGACCTGTGTGCCACCCGGCAACAATATTCCTACGTAAAGGACTTAAGAAGCCACGTTCGACCAATGTCGCAGCTTGTCACCAGCACTGACCGGCCATCGGCTCCGCGCGGGATGGGCTGCCCCACCCGGCCGCGTGGTTGCACATCTTGAGCTTGCTGACCGAGCGCGCCCGTCTCGTGGGCGTGCCGCTGCCATCCGCGCCGGCGACGGGCGACGGCGGCGGCGAGGGTCCCTCGGGGCTCCTCGTCCGGTCCGGCGGCGGGAGGAGGAGGAGGCGGGCGGCGAGCGAGTGCGGGGAGCTGCCGCACGGAGACAGCGTGCGCACCGTGAGCGCGGAGCTGCCCTCGCAGAGCGACGAGTCGAGCACGGCGCTGCCCGCCGTCGGGCACGCCACCTCCAGCACCTGCGCCATGCGAACAAGGCAAGGGATTCATTATTCACTGAGAATCTTTATTCGTAGCGGAGGAATATGATGGGCTGCGAACCTCTTTTTCACTGATGTCCAGTATGGGGTGGGACAGAAAGTTACAACAACAATGCGAAAACACAATCGTAGTGCAAAATATAGAAAAGGTAAGCAAATCACGCAAAAAAAATACATGTTTATTTTACCAGGTAAAACCCACTGAGCTATTAGCTTCATTTTCAGAAGAGACCTGGCCACAAATGATAGCTCAACAATGTGGCTTATCACTTACCCCACCATAGGAATGTGAAATATTCACCAATTCCCAGCACTGGTTGGAGAGTGACAAATCACCCCTTTGGCGATGAAACAAACTGTTCCAATTTAACGTCGCGTTCGAATTTAATCAATAACTCTTTGCCATCATTGTGAAAGCACTGACCTCTCGTGGCTGGAAGGGTCACGTGAACTCATTAAATCCAAAGCACACGAATCAAAACGTCTCACCAGGGACCGAGAGTCACCTGACTATCCAAGGTCTTAACAATTGATATCAATTGATGAATCAACATGCCGTTATGCACCCAATGCGGAGAGTTTCACCGCACTGCCGACGCATGACCTTTCGAAGCAAAGGCATTTTGCAGAGCATACTTATCGGCTTCTGTCGGGTGTGTGTGCGACGCGTGGCAAGGCCAGGCCCTCACCTTGGCTCCATCGGCAAAGATGGCGTAACCGGTGATGCAGGAGCCGTTGGAGGAGCCCATGGCGTCGATGGTGACGGGGAGCCACGAGACAAGCAGCGTCCCCGTGCTCTGTCCGGCCTCCACCTGCACGTGAAGTGGCGCGTCTGGCAAACCTGGGCGAGGGGGAACAGTAGAGGTGGCGAGATGATAACTACCTCGCCTGGTATGCAGGAGGTCGTAGGTGCCATTTCGACCATGACGCCTGCTGTATATTTTGAGTTTGCATGTTCTCCACGTGGTCGCGTAGAATTTTTCTCCGGGTCCTCCGGTTTTTCCCTACACGTTTAGAATCAACGTGCGTTTAGGAGTATTTGGCTGCTATAAATGTTCAAGTGAAAAGCCACTTCGTTGAGCTATCGTTTGAGATAGCCAGGTCGCTTCTGAAGAAAAGGCTATATAGCTCAGTGGATCTTAACTGGTAAAATAAAAATAGTTTACGTTAGTATTTGCTTTAAAATGACATATAAGTATATTTTATCCCCCCCCCCCCCAAAAAATTGTATTAATATTGTGCTATCAGCACCATTTCACGAGTCAAAGCAAATGACCGGTTTGAACTATTGCGGAACGGTTACCTTTCGAAAATATGGCTCATAGAATATGTCAATGTCACGACACACACACGAATCTAAATGCACCTTCACCATGCCAGTGTGTCAGAGTACGTCTGACATGTGGTAATTTCACGAGCTTTTGTCTAACTTCTCAGGAAAAGGTGGACAGATCATTTCAATTAGAATTGTAGTCCCTTTTAGATGGCACACTATGCCCTCTGTATGATTTTATACCAACGATTACCCACGTCTTTAAAGTGTCCGAGATGTACACGTGAAATTATGCAATGAGCACTTTCATTACAGGTCCCTACAGAAATTCCATATTCTTATTTATATATGTTGAATTTCAAAAAGCTTACAGCTTATCTTGCCCTGTATATAATCTGGGCAAATAATACCAGAATACATATGCATAACTTCTTTACCAACAATGCACAAAGTATTAATGAGGATGAAGAAAAAACATAATAAAAGGAGAAACGTCACTCCAATTAAATATACATTTATTGAGAGGGGGTGTGGAGTTGACACATAATGAAATGTAGGCAGCCACTTTATTAATATAGAGTTCACAGTCAAGCACGCTTCGTTGTTGTACGGCATGACCCCCACTCCTTAGACCGCCCTCACTGGTTGCTCCATTGACAGCTGTGCCAGCCACTGATTCTCGGTAATAAAACCATGAGATTAAATAAAGTCAACCTCCTCACAGCAGATAAATAAAGAGACAGAGCATATCTCAAAAATTAATCTTCAGTTGGAGTGACATTTCTTCTTAATGGAGAATACAGCACATGAGCAGATAGGCAGATCGATAGATGGGCAATAGATATAAAGGCAGGCAGGCAGGCAGGGCCTACATCGTTTGGAATTTCCTTCTGCCCCCAGCCATCTTTGCTGTCGCCTCCCTGCCCATTTTCAAGACAAGGCCCAAGACTTTCCTTTTTTCACTTTGTCTCTGTCCGACTAACTCCATAAAAGGTAATATAAATAAACACTCTTTATTTAAAGCATCTTAAGACGTGGTCCCATGTAGAGGCTATGTGGATACGAACTCCAAATTGTAAAATAACGGGATGCAGGAATTCACACACGGGCAAAAAACCTTAACAAGGATCGCACAATGGTGAACGATTACACACCTACCAAACTTTCCTCGAAGCCAATTGCGAAAATAAGCGGATGCAAGAAAAAATTATGCATATGGTATTCAAAATGCACACTCACACGAGCCCTGATGAGTATCAGGATTGACTCAGGTACGTCAAAACACACTCGTCTTCTCAACAGCATCCTCTGATTTTCAAGTAACGCACCTCCGATTAGCACGGTTGGCTACATACGGCACAAAATAAATCGCCACGACCCCCCTCCAGTCACCAACCACCTACTCCAGCCCAGCAGCGACACGGACGATGGGGTGCACCTGCGGGTGGCGTCCTGAACGCGATGCTCGCCTCCCTGCGCCGCCTCTCCTCGGGGCTCGGCTCCCAGTGCGACCGCTGCGGCCGCGCCTCCACCACGATGCGGTAGTGCCGGTCGGGTTCCAGGCCGAGCAGCGTGAACGCGCGCACGCCCGCCGCCACCTCGCCGCGCTGCTCCCCGTTAGCGCGCACCGCGTGCGCGTGGCTGCTGCTGCTGGGCAGCCACGCGAGCACGGCCGATGAGGGCGTCACGTCGCGGACCGCCAGCTGGCGCGGGGCCGGCGTGGCGCCCGCGCCCACCAGGAGGCTGCACAGCGCCGGGTCCGAGAGGCCCCGGGCCGTCACGCACTGCACGGACACGCGATACGAGCTCGCCGAAAGCTCCAGCTTCTCCACCAGTGCCTTGGGCTTGGCGCTGGCGCGTACGTTCATCCGCAGCTCGTCGTCCACCAGCACGTTGTAGCTCGTGGGTGCCGCGGCAGAGAAGGAGGCGGAGGAGGACGAGGAAGTGGAGAGGGACGGCGACGACGATGCGGACGTGCGAGCCGGCGGCGGTAGCAGCGGCGGCGGCTCCCAGCTGATGATCACGCTCTTGGCCAGCTGCTTGATGAGGGCGATGCCGCGCGGGTGACGAACGCGCGGGTCGTCCTGCAGTGGCGGCGCCTCTTCCGCGTCGATGTCCTCCGTGCAGTTGGGAGTACCGAGCCGCGGCAGTGATTGGCCGATGTCGCAGCCGTACGGCGCGCCACAGCAGCGGTGTGGAGTCTCGCTCGAGCGGCCGCCCTTACAACCACCGCCGTCAGCGCCGCACGGTGGCGCCGGCACCTCGGCCCGGCACTTGTTCTGGCAGGGGTTGGGGCACTGGCCGGGACAGCCCTGTCCTTCCCAGCAGACGCTGCAGGCCGAGGTGGGACGGGTTCGGTCGCGGTCGGGGCACGAGTGGTGATGGTGGTGGACGTGGTGGAGGTGTTGCTGCTGCTGCTGCTGCTGCGACAATGAATGCTCGCCCTCCATCTGATGGAACGCCACCAAGTCCTCGTCGGAGATGCGCTCGATGAAGTTTGAGGGGACGAGGCCTCTCCTGCCGTCCATCAGCTCTCCTGCACAAACGCAGTCGCAGCCTGAGTTTGAGCCTCCCAATAATGAACGTCAATTGGGTGATTATAACAGAACAGGAGAAAGCCTCATGATGATGCTCTATCGTTCAGACTCTAATGAAAGCTAATCGCAGGCACAATACGGTTTCCTGCCAGTAAATGAATGAGGGAATGTAATTAAATTACTTTGGTAAGCAAATTTCAATTTACGTTATTGAAAATGTATTAAATTTTACATGTTATTCTAATTAACTCCAAATTCTACTTATATTGTCTTTATCAAATTAGCATTGGATTCTTGCCCATTTGCCTTAATTTCATGTGATTTGTTCAAATTTAATATGCCATTAGTGTGGTGATTTATGTATTTACTCATATTGACCCAGAGTCATTTTTCTTCACCTGCTTACATTTTACTTTGCAAGTATTTTGATAATAATGTTGCTGTACAATGTGCTTATTTTGACCGTTTAGCCTCGATCGGGGCTCTTTCCACATTTTAAGCAAAGACCACCCAGAGATCTACAACACAAGTGGAAAGCAATGTGGAGACTACGACGCGCAATGGTTAGACTGTCCTTTCCTCGCGACAACACCGGTCAGACTTGGAACTCAGGAGAGTGGTAATGGGCCACTAGGACAGAGGGGCCCAGCCCCACACCCCCGGTGAAGGATAACCGCCCCCTACCGCCCCCCCAGGATAACCGCCCCCCAGTAAAAAAAAATGTTGGTGCAAAAATCAGCACAAGTAAGCAATGGGCATCGCAGCCTATCGGGGGTGAGAGCTGGAGCAGAATGCATTTTTTACAAAAAGCTGACCGTTACTGATTCTGTTAAGTGTAACAAAAAATGTTTGGTAGTTTGTGTCATGTCGCCACCCTGAGTTATTGTATGTACAGTTGTACACTCCCCTGGCTTCACCTCACTGGTTTTCCATCCACAAATGTGTGGACGACAAAATCCTTGTCCTCAAATTCATC
This sequence comes from Petromyzon marinus, assembly GCF_048934315.1. Classification (NCBI taxonomy): domain Eukaryota; kingdom Metazoa; phylum Chordata; class Hyperoartia; order Petromyzontiformes; family Petromyzontidae; genus Petromyzon; species Petromyzon marinus. The sequence goes on from NC_133671.1 coordinate 12,953,064, forward strand.
TCCATCCACGGCCTTACTCCTTCTGCCCCATACCTCTGCAACCTTCTCCACCCCCATGTCACAGCCAGTTCCTCTGCTCAACAGACTCTGGTCTCCTCCTTGCTCCCATGATCTGCCGCTCTACCATTGGTGGCCACTCTTTGAGCCATTATGCCCCCCCTCCCCCTCTGGAACTCCCTCCCCAGGTATCCCCCTCCTCCTCCTCTCTCTCTCTGGTGCCTTCGGACCTCCTAATTTTCTTCCTTTTTTTCTTCCCTTTTCTTGTTCACTCCAACCCACTGCTGCTCTTCCTGTGATCGTCTGCGCCCCGAGACGTTTGTTACATTATGGGTGTACTGAAAATGCCAGCGGCTGCTATTGTTGTTGTTGTTAAACAATGTGGCGCCAGGCAGTTGGGGTGAGTGCGGAGTCACCCTCGTAGAAGCCGTCCTCGTCCATGTCGCCGTACACGTATACATATTCTCCGGCCGCCAGCGGCAGCTCAGCCTCCGGGTTCTCATTGGGGCCCTCGAAGGGGTTATAGCTGTGGAACAACGTCTCTCAGTGTTAGTTCGCCTTTTACATAGACAAAGATTCCCCGTGTAGCCTTAACAGACTGCTGGGACAAGTGTTGGCACGGCACACGAGGGACTGGGTGGCCAGAACCACGCCCGCCCGCCTTATTCTCCCGAGTGGTGATGATTTGAGGCTGAGTTAAAGTCAGGGAAGCCCAGGACTGGATCAGATAATAATCACTGGTGTTGGCCGTGGGCGGGAATCGAACTCGGGTTGCTGGGTTCGCAGCGTAGCGCTAACCGCTACATTACCGCTCCCCACATCGTTATACACACACGCGGGCGCACACACATATGTACAGTATGTACATGAACTGTACCGTTTGTCAATCCACTGCCAGACGAGGACCTCACCACGCCGTCTGTGCCGTAGCCAGTGCCAAATTATCCTAGTAGCAAAAGTAGCTACACATGCTACGGGCCCCGCACTTTCAAGGGACCCTGCGCTAAATGATTTCAAGCTATCAATTCCGGTTCAGTGATTCTGCACTTGCTCTATTACTATAGTACTATACTGCCTTTAGCTTTTATGAACGACTGGGTGTTTAAGGTTAGTGATTTATCGTATTCTCTGGCTGTATTGCAAATGAAATAATACAATTACTTTACTATGCAAGTAAAACATGTGTTTTTTTTTATTTAGGGCCCCTTTATAACATCATGCTACAGGCCCCGCACTAGCTTAATCCGGCACTGGTCGTGGCTTACTATCAATGAGGGTTAGTGAAGGCAGGGAGCACAGAAGTACTGCACAATACTGTAATGTGTTTTACTGTACTGCCCTCTGCTGCCCACAATGTAGCGCCACAGCCTATAACAACCTGCTTGTGCAAGGTGGTCACCCATCCAAGTACAATTCAGGATTAAGCCCACATAGCTTGCAAGATCTGACGTGACTGGGCACAATCCACGTGACCTGGACAAAGACCTCAGATATAAAAAGGACTAAAAGGAGGAAGGAACTCACGTGCTACAAGATTGTCCAGCTCAAGAATAGGTCCTTATTAATCTCTAAAACTGACGAGACCAGGTAAGTTTTGGGCGATTTGGTCATAGGTACACTCTGACAAGGTATCCATAAAGATATCGTCAATTATTCAATATCTATGTCCCATCTTTTGGCTGCATCTCCATCACCAGTCTCGTCCCATCGGCCACCATTCCCTTCTTGTGATGTGTTCTGCCCAAGCCCACTTACTCTTCTTAACAGCGATGTGATTTGTGTTTGTTCTCTGATTGATGTGTCCCTTATTCTGACTCTCGGTGTAATTTGCAGCCGAATAATGTTCCAGAAATGTTCTCTAAGGGGAGAAAAAAACTAATTAAAAAGCAAGGCTGATTGATGAGCGGAGCTGGCTTTAACTCTTTGACATTATTGTGCCATTTTATTTTATTTGCTTTAGTTTTTGGAGGCACTGTTTTTCATCAGCTACATTCGCAGACACTGGGGCGGTAGCTGTGCGAATAGCTTTTCTCTCTCCTAACGTTAATAGTAATGGGCTCGCGTTTTATAACACGATAAGAACATTTCACTTTCACTTTGGTATTCAATCTTGCGTTGCTTTGGTACTTTGATAGGTACATCCCTGTGTATACGCGCACCGTATATCACGTGGAGTAGAGCGGTGGAAGAGTGGCTCGTGCATTGTGCTCTAAATCCGGTGGCCTAAGTTAGATTCCCGGCCACGGCTAACATCAGTGGCGGGTTATAACTGAACCGGTCATGGGCACCCTCTTCACCAAACCACACTGCCCAGGGTGGTGAAATATGGTCAAACAACCTCTGTGACTGACGTGGTGTGGGGAAGCCTTCATCCAACAGTGGATTGACAAAGAGCTGCAACTTATTATGTTGACATCAGTTTCAACTGGGTCAATAAAACTGCACACATGCGCGCATGCGCGCACACACACACACACTCGCTAGGATGACTTTGCCGTACGAGTCTCATCACTGTCAAGCTCCACATGTCTGCCGTAGCGTTGGCGACACAGGTCACAGAGATTTGGGAGAGCCCCGGGTGTTTGGCAGCAATGCGGGCACAATGCTTTTTAATGTTTCTGTCGTGTGAAGATCACTTGGGCTTTTGAATATTTTGGCAAACACACATCACCTTTCATATAACCCCCACTATTCAAACACAGTGCTCAAACTGCTATCGAATCGTAATTCATTCCAAGTTATCCATTCCTTTAACCAACAACTCGATGTCCTCTGAAGCCATCAGCAGGATTTACAACCTAGACATTGATGTATAGTTGCTACTCAATTCATATCCATACGAAAGAAGGGAGATTAATAATAGACGGCACCTTCATGGACAGCCTGTACACTCAAAACACTTGATAGCAATGGTCACTTTCCCGTGGAATTTAAGCCACGGGTGAAGGGTGTGCTCTGTGAGAATGGCTTCACAGCAAAGCACTGTGGGATTTGTTAAGATGCTCGTGCGATGACGCAGCCTAGCGGTAGTGCATTCGCCACTTGTTGCAGAGGCTCAGGGTTTGAATCCACTGCTGTCCTGATTATTACCGTGGGTGTATTATAACCATAATAACGCACGCCGTCTGCTTCACAGTGGACGTCAACGATTTCCTGACGTCATTGACAAGAGTTGGCGATTATGTGCCGGTGTCAGGCTCCAAAATGTCCAAATTCGAATGTTAACTGCAAATTACTCAACTCGGATTATAAGCAGACTAATGCCCCAAGGTCACTCTTTCAAATGACACTCATCCTGGTCTCTTGATTTCTCACCTTGGTGAAACAACGGAAACTCGGAGTACATTTATTTGGGTAAGCCCAAGGAGGAAAGGCAAAGCAACAAGTATGTCATCGCAAGGTGTTCGAAAAGTTCCACAAATCTACATGATCTACCAACCCTTGCCTCCAAAAATGCTGAATCACAGAAGACCTGTACCTTCCTTAGTCTCAGCAAAAAATTCACATCTGCTGTGGTGGATGTGGTTGTAGCACTGTGAATCCTTGCTGGATACAATAGATGTTTGGCGATATCGTTTAACCACAAGTGTGTGCGGCACACCACGAAATCTTAGTGTTCATCTGCATGGGAACAGGGACAGCGCCGCACTCACTCCCTCACCTGTACCGCGCTATGAACACCTGCAGTTTGCTCTTCCCCCGCGCAGCCAAGCTACTGATGGGCGAGACGTGGTCCGTGTCCAAGTCGTCCACCTCACTTGCCGTGTCCACCTGGCGAGGTGCCTTTGTCAACTCAACGCAGCTTATCAACTCGTAATCATACAGACAACTGGTTTCTACGGCCACTGGAGTACCAGGTTATCCGAGGCCCAGAAGAGCCTAGAAGCAGCCCAATAGTATTATTTGAGCTCATTAATCTGAAGGCACCACGGTTGGATGCATGTGCCCGCGTGTGTATGTGTGTGCATGCGCGCGAGTACGACTGGACCATCACCTCCATGGAGAAGGAACGAGAGAGGCTGCCATGCTGGAGCCGACCTCTCAGTCTGGGTGTCTGCTCAGCGACGACGTGGGTGGGCTGATCTTGTGGATGCGACGCGCCACCGCTGGCTGCCTCTCCACCTAGGGGTGTGACCACAGCAGGGCAAAAGCGTTATTAGAGTTATCATCATCATTCCGCTTGTTTACCCAAGAAAGCCTCACAGAGTCTCCTGACTCTTTTTCTAGAGGGTCCTGCCAATTTTTCGCAGTTGGGCCAATGATTACAATGTAGATTCCAATTAGGTAACGTCAATCGGTGGGCTCAAGGCTCATTAAAGGACGCTACGGCCGTGAGCTGTGGTGCACGCCTGAGATACGGAACTTTGGAGGCAAGGGTTGCTGAACTCCTGAACCCAGAGGTGGCCAGGATATGGAAGTACAGCAAATGGCAGTACAGCAAGTGGATTATGGAATCAATCTGTGATGAGCTTTGAGTGATAAGTTATTGAATGTGTGGTGGGCTATCTCCCAAGTGCTCAGATATTCTCCCACATTCAAAACACTGATGCATGGAATTGCCTAAACATTCCAGTACAGGACACTCCTAAATAAAAATGTCTTGAGATTGAGTGAAGCCTTCATTGATAATTAACAATATTATTTTGAATTTGCCACGCTTTTATTAATTTATATAATTTATAATTGCTATGTTTCTACTTATTTAATCCAGGTGTCACTTCGAAAAGAGACTAACGGTCTCAATGGGTTCTCAATCATTCGTAGATTTGGCCTCACATCCCGATCCAGCGCCCTTCCAAAAAATGTGTCTTGAGACCCACTGAAGCTTTTCTGGATAGACTACGTTGTTATTGTTATTACCGCATTAGTTGTCACAAGCAGGAATAACACACATCGGCTACAATTGTTGAGCTTTGAATTTCATTATTTGTGACTTTCGGCTTGGGATTCATCAGGGATTGTGGCATTTTCCATGCTTTAGATGGCGATTCCATTTGCATGGATTATGGTTAAATATTATGTCACTAGAGCATAACTGGGTGTACAGAAACTTGGTATACTGTATCTGCATTGTGGCTAACCTTTGCAATCAAGTGCCACCAGATCTTTGCCGAATGCATAAGCCCCATAACACCAACTTGATATTCAGAATGAGAATTAAGACTTGGCAAAGAAGACTGTGGTCAATAACACAAATTAAATCAAAAAAGCTTACTAGACATCCCCATTATTGGGATGGCAATCATATGATGGGGTTAGTTAGCCGTGACGTTGGTACATGCCCTACTAAAGTATAACAAACTTTATTTGAAGTCTGGTTACATTACATTGACAGTGGGTGATGCGTGACATCGTGTTTTGTGCACTGCATTAAGAACCCAGTGACTTGAGTTCGATACCCTACCACAGCTAACGGCTAACATCAGTGTCAGGGGGGAGGTGGGGGGAGTAATTTCGGAAATGGTCCCGGGACTTGCCGCCCCTCCAAACTCGCACTGACCGGCATGGTGAGATATAGTCAAACAACCCCCATGAACTATTCGCTATTCGGCATGGGAAGGACCTCATCCCAGCAGTGGATTGACAAAGGGCTGCAAATAATAATTAATTATTATACCATTGGCATTGCGGCACCAGCAAGGCATTGCAGGGCCGCGCTTTAACTTAAAAAAAATGACATTGACTGGGTTAATTTGTTGCATACGGACAATGCCATCTGTTTGTCCACTGCACAAAGTAATCTATAGACTGTGATTTAAAGCTTTCGTGACTGCAGGGATTCATATTCTTGGTTCTTTCGGTAAAGTCACGTAGAAGGGAAACAATTAAAAATGTTTTATATTTTTATTATTTTATTGTTTCCCTTCTACGTGACTTTACCGAAAGAACCAAGAATATAATCTATAGACATTGGCCCTCTGCAGCACATGAAATATGACTAGCCTAAAAGCTGGCCTCTTCTCACCCACTTAGTAAAATAACTATTTATGAATTCCGTTGACAATTATTTTATCCATGACGCACAACGGTGATGACTATTGATGTATACGTGATGCAAAACAAGAGGCCAATAACCAAATCACCCAGAATCCACGGGATCTCGTCATACCCTGGAAGATAAACAGGGTTGAAGCCTGGAGAGTGCTAGGATAGGGACCCATGTGCATAACATGTTCGAGGTTACACATTGTCAGTTTTGAAAGCTGACATCAGAGGGTCGATCAAACAAAATACATCATTAAACTCTACTTCTATGTTCCATGTCAATGCTCCCTGACTCCACCATTGTGGTGAAGAAGTATGACCAAGTAATACCAGAGGGCCCTCATCCAGCTGTGGACTGGACATCTGTGAAAAAGAGCTTCATAGCTCACGGGATTCCTCCAGTCTAAATATAAATTCTGATTCTAGACTGACCAAAGGGCTGTACACGGTCATGCCAAAGGGAGTTGAGTCGATCACAAACAGGGACGATGTTTGTAATTGCACGCACGTTACAGGAGGGAATGAGTCGGTGGCTGGGTTAGAAGAGGCAGCTCCCTGTCATCGCGACACGGCGATACTACGATTCTGCGAAAGAGCGTCGTATTAATTTTAGATTTGAAGCTTTCGTGACTGCAAAGATCCATACTCTTTGGTTCTATTCGGTAAAGTCTTGTAGGTAAAAAATAAAATAACAAAAATCACGACGTTTCGGCCACAACACAAGTGGCCTTCATCAGGTGAAGGGACCGCATCCAGCTGACAGTACGGTCCCTTCACCTGATGAAGGCCACTTGTGTTGTGGCCGAAACGTCGTGATTTTTGTTATTTTATTTTTTACCTACGTGACTTTACCGAATAGAACCAAAGAGTATAGCGTCGTATTACTCGCGTGATCTGACCTAAAAATAAATAATGAATCATGATACCGGTCGCAAAAGTCCGCTTGTTAAATGAAATGGCATCGCGTTAATTTTTTACAAAATATTTAATTTTTCTTGAAAAAAAAGATTTCTGAAAAAACGATGATTAAAGGTCACAACCAAAATGAAAGTAAAAAAATTACATTATCCGTTAATGCTTTGCAAAATGTTTCTGGGAGTAATTGACGACATGGCGATCGTATGACGGCAACATTTACTGGTGGTGTACGTGCATTATAAGCATTATAGACTGTAAAGGTATCATGATTAGACGACATATGGCAAGCTTAAGTTTAGCAAACTGCAGAGTTGAGGAGCTTTTCAGTAATCTTCATTTCACAAGAGTCGCAACAGCAATACAGTACACATGTGAAGTACATTTACAACATCATGGGAAACTGATATCTCAAATAATCGTCATCGGGAGAAATTTAATATCTTATTGTATTGTGAAAAATTATATCAAGGCACTGTGACCCTCTGTTATAACTCATGCCTGCCCCCACTCGTGACAAAATGTCCTGAATGCAGAATGTGCCACGGGAACACAAAACAGGCTGCACCATAATTATTATTCAAGGCACTTTCCATTAATATGGGCAACCATATCAAACAATGTTAGCCGGGATAAATTATACACTTACAGCACGGTGCAGGTCAGGTTATTACGAGCATATCATTACAAGTTTGGACAAGCAGCCCGCTACCTGAGCCATCAATCAAAGCACCGATTTCACGATCCACTCCACCCCCGGCCCCCACTGAAGATAAAAACTGTAATTATGATTTGCTGTTTTGCCCATGCAATTATGGTTGTGTAATTGAATACAATTTGTCAGATGTTGTACAACCATTTTGGTATTTAAAATGTATAAGCTTCATGTTTGTGTTTTTTTTAAATTGGAAATCACGGTTGCAGGACCCCAAGGAGCAAAATGCCAAGCGGGCAGCAACGAACAGCACAGCTGAAGGTGTAATAGGGTAAGAGTTAATATGTTTCTTGAATTGAATTGAACAAGGTTATTACGAGAGCTTGGGAAAGTGATGACGGGAGGAAAATTCCCAAGTCGAGTGGTCCAAGGAGGAAAGCAGAAAGGAAAGCGTTGTGCGTGACCTGCAGTGTGGTGGTTGAACACAGTGTGGATGAGATGAGACAGTCAGTCCGATAGAGCGATTCCTCAACTTAGATGGAGGATTCAACGAGTGAAGTTCACAGGGACGGTAACCAAGGTAGAACTGCTTTTTGTGTATAGTTTGTTGTCCTTCCCCCCACACCTCCAATTAGCATGTTTGGCTACGTACGGTGCAAAAGAAATTCCACATGCATACATAGCATTGACCACCGGTGAGTGAGTGAGTGACTGGAGTGCACCGGCGAGTACTGATATATGAAAAGCCGGCCAATGTGCTTATGTCCTTTTAATAATCTCCATGTGCAGATTGCCCAATTTGTACAGCGTTTAGAGATGTGGTTACACCAAAGCATATTGTGGTTATAGTCTGTTTATTATAATTATTTATTTTTACTGTGTTACAATTTATTCCAAATGTGCTTTTCAGTATCGTGCAATGATATGCAGAATACATTTGCATATCTCACAGAAGCAGTACACCAGCGTACGTCAGGAGACAGCTCCAGAAGTATGTGTCACAGGACTGTCAAAAAAACTTTAAAGTGGTCTTTTTTAATTTTCGACAAAGTCTGAGTTGCATTGTTTTTTTTAATTAAAAGCAAAATAAAGTCCGAACCTAAAGTCATTTATTTTTTTGTACAGTCATTGGTGACCATACACAGACCATCAACACACTGATCTTGAGAAACCCCTGAGTAACCATGAGTGGCCGATGCCTGGGTTTGAATCCATGATCTCAGCAGTGTTAGCTCTCTGCTCCGACTTGTAAATCACCACCAGGTTACCGGGTTCAGGGCACGGTGCGCTCACCACCGCTCCACTCCGCAGGAAAGAAGAACAAAGTGTCCGCGTGCAGCACCACCGCACCCGGATATTTATGCACAATCACAAATCTGCAACGAAGCGCACGTGGGCGGGCAGCTGGGCATGTTACCGGCAGGAAGTGGGACCACGTGAGCCACGCAGGCCGTCCCGTCCATCCTCTCTGGGGGACCCGGCGAGGACCAGGCAGCGGCCACGGCAGCAGCTCTTGTGAGCTCATGACGACCGGCGCCGGCCTCCGCGGTCATGGGAGGTTCCGCCGGCGGCCCGGTTGCCTCGGGGCCCCCGCGAGTCGCCGCACGCAGCCGCGGCTGCGTCTCGGGGGGCCCGGCGGCTCCACCGTTCACCGCGTCGCCGTGGGCCTTGCGCAGGCCGAATCGCTCCAGCTCGTGGGAGACCTGCCCGAACTGGTGGTGCACGTGCGTGCGGCACCACTCCTCCAGGTCGTGCACCTTCGCCTGCCGTGCGAGCACGCGCCACCGGGAACGGCGGTCGGCATCGGTCACCGGCATGGCAAGGTCACAAGGTGTCATCACGTTCGAAGTGGTTGATGCTGCTATACCTCTGCAGCTGGACGGAGGACTGCTGCACGCAGTGTCGATCGTGGGATCACGCCGTATGGCGGCGTTTCAGACATCACTCACCTTTGATGTTAGCAATGATCGAGAATCAAACTCAAGTTGCCAGTTTCATAGCACAGTGCCTCCACTCTACCCAAAACAAAAACGAGTGCAGGTAAATGGCCTACTTAATGTACTACCACGTACCAGATCATCGCTGTCTCTTTTGATGGGTGTCACACACACATTGTGATCTCTGCTTGATCAACAAACCCTTCCTCTAAGGCGCCAGGCTAAAGTTGTCTCTCACGAACCTGTGACTGCAAGGAATATCGTGATTGGTGAGACGCTCGACTGGGTGAGCTGGGAGCCCTGTGCTCTTGAGCCATTATCGTTAACCACATGTCGAGCACAACGGTGAGGAAGCTGAGACCCTGGAGAAACACCTCGCCTGTCCATTAGCTCCAATTCCATCCCTATTATGATCACAATCAGGGGCAATTGGGAATGTAGCAATTGTAAGCATTTCTATAACACATGGCCAAGACCCCAGCAACATAATTGCCTCTTGGCAGCATGGTGCCAGATGGTCTATATTTTTTCTCTATGTTAATTCATCGTTAACTAACTGTATTCCAATGGCTGCCCTGCACTGAATTTGGCCAAGGGTACAGCTCTCCAATTCACCACAGTTTGGCATCCAAACAAAGCCCACTGATTGCGAGACACTTCCAGCATTAATACTTATTCTTTTGAGAAGATAACAAATACAAAATTAAAATTCAGAAGTTAATTGTCGAGAAAGAGGCAGGTACTGTCTGCAGTGCAATACTGACAGCCAGAGTGGAGGTGGGAGGTGTGGTGCGGGATGCTAAGGAGGGAGGGAAGCTGAAAAAATTATGTAAAAAGAGTTCACGTGGGGAGTGTAGGGAGATTGAAAGCCACTGCTGTAATGACACAGTGGGGCACAGCGGACATGCAATGCACATTACCCTGACAAACTCAACGGCGAGGAAAATAACACGTTCTGCGATCGCACAAAAGTGCCAGAATATCGCCGCAGATGGCCAAGTGCCTCCAAGCAATCACTCAGCATTGAACCAAAACAAAGGCTTGACAGTAAAATTTGGTTTCACAGGTACGCAGAAATAGCAAATATGTACAGGATTCAATATTTTCTTGAAACGTGTAAGTGCAAAAAGACAACGCATTCGAGGGCAATTGGGAAAACACTAACACCAATGCATGGCAAGTAACAAATACACAATTTTCAATGTTCCTGGAAAAAAATATATGTGCAGAAGTTTCCTAATGCCTCAATTAATCGATTAATGTTAATTCCTACAAAACATGTGCGTGTGAATAAATATTGTCTATTCCTATGTTGTCTGTAATAGGCTCCCATGACACCTGCAGCCACTAGTGGCCACTACATTCACCACAGAATTCACAAAAACACTATTTTGTTTCAGTGAACGATGGAGCCTGAATCACGATGATTCGTCGTATCCGACTGGACGGTGAATTGTCACACCTCCATAGAACATCCTCTGATAAACTTCACAGCAGTGGACTACCGGGTGCTGTTGTAACAGCTGCAAGTGTCCGCAATATTACCTACGAGCGCCACAGCCTTCAGGTCGGCAGCACACAGCTCCTTGTTGCAAATGAGACAAACGCACAGCTCATGTGCGAATCATTTTGTAAAATAAATCAAGAGTGAAAACCATGTCCTGGCCTGACCCTCATCCATTACATTGCATTGGAGCACTGTTATGTTCTGTGCAATGTCCTCCGCACCTGCCAGTGTAAATAGTCCGACTGTCCAGCATTCACAGGGCAGACAGGAGCATTTACAATGGAATACCATTTGTATTTATAGAGCGTCTAAAGATGTAGCTGCAACTCAAGTCACTGTACAGAAAAGCAAGGGACGTGCACACTGTGATGAATCTCAATGGAATGCTTGTTTTGGAGAGCTGACATACACTGGCCTGTCACATCATTGTAGGTCACTACAAGGAACCACCACAACTAAATAGATACATATAGTTATGATAAATTCAAGAGGCAGAAGATAAGAGGACAGTCTCGAGAATAAAAGTAAATCGGGGCAGGGAGTTGATGGCATGGATTGCCAGGGGGAAAAGAGTTCCAGATTGCAGGGGGGGGGGGAGGGACAGCAGATAAGGAGCGACCTCCCATGTAGCAGAGAGAAGGGCTTGGCGACTTGAGAGAAGGGCACGTGAAGAAGAGTAGAGTGCTATGTAGCGCTGGGACAATTAGTCCATTAAGTCGATGAATTAACTGAACATTATCATCAACTACTATTTGTGGTCGATGAGTCGGGCCCCTACGAGCCACGGCCAGTGTGGCGTGGAGATTATACAGTACCGATTAATTTACCAAGCCCCGCCAAGCATCTCTGGTCTAGCGGTACAAGTGGGAAAAGAGATGAGCCTTTTTTAATTTCCCCCAAAATATTTTCATGATATTGGCAGAGTAATGGAACAAATAAAATCGGTTGAGTGCCACGGGTCATAGGGACCTGTGGCCGTGGGTCAGACAAATCCACTCACCTCCAGGACCTGCACAACGTCATCGTGGTCTTTGTTCGTTTCAGCTTGCGCCTGCACAGGGATGGGGACAACATTCCCATACGCATACAATGTTCACCACACCAAGAAGTGGTTGGGCATATTTCTGACCATATTTCACCACGCTGGTCAGTGTGGGTTGGTGACGGTGATGGGCAAAGACGTCGTTACGTAAAGTGAGGGAAAAAAGTATTTGATCCCCTGCCGATTTTGTACGTTTGCCCACTGACAAAGAAATGATCAGTCTATAATTTTAACGGTAGGTTGATTTGAACAGTGAGAGACAGAATAATAACAAAACAATCCAGAAAAAACGCATGTCAAAAATGATATAAATTGATTTGCATTTTAATGAAGGAAATAAGTATTTGACCCCCTCTCAATCAGAAAGATGTCTGGCTCCCAGGTGTCTTTTGTACAGGTAACGAGCTGAGATTAGGAGCACACTCTTAAAGAGAGTGCTCCTAATCTTAGATTGCTACCTGTATAAAAGACACCTGTCCACAGAAGCAATCAATCAATCAGATTCCAAACTCTCTACCATGGCCAAGACCAAAGAGCTCTCCAAGGATGTCAGGGACAAGATTGTAGACTTACACAAGGCTGGAATGGGCTACAAGACCATTGCCAAGCAGCTTGGTGAGAAGGTGACAACAGTTGGTGCGATTATTCGCAAATGGAAGAAACACAAAAGAACTGTCAATCTCCCTCGGCCTGGGGCTCCATGCAAAATCTCACCTCGTGGAGTTGCATTGATCATGAGAACGGTGAGGAATCAGCCCAGAACTACACGGGAGGATCTTGTCAATGATCTCAAGGCAGCTGGACCATAGTCACCAAGAAAACAATTGGTAACACACTACGCCGTGAAGGACTGAAATCCTGCAGCGCCCGCAAGGTCCCCCTGCTCAAGAAAGCACATATACATGCCCGTCTGAAGTTTGCCAATGAACATCTGAATGATTCAGAGGACAACTGGTGAAAGTGTTGTGGTCAGATGAGACCAAAATGGAGCTCTTTGGCATCAACTCAACTCGCCGTGTTTGGAGGAGGAAGAATGCTGCCTATGACCCCAAGAACTCCATCCCCACCGTCAAACATGGAGGTGGAAACATTATGCTTTGGGGGTGTTTTTCTGCTAAGGGGACAGGACAACTTCACCGCATCAAAGGGACGATGGACGGGGCCATGTACCGTCAAATCTTGGGTGAGAACCTCCTTCCCTCAGCCAGGGCATTGAAAATGGGTCGTGGATGGCTATTCCAGCATGACAATGACCCAAAACACACGGCCAAGGCAACAAAGGAGTGGCTCAAGAAGAAGCACATTAAGGTCCTGGAGTGGCCTAGCCAGTCTCCAGACCTTAATCCCATAGAAAATCTGTGGAGGGAGCTCAAGGTTCGAGTTGCCAAACGTCAGCCTCGAAACATTAATGACTTGGAGAAGATCTGCAAAGAGTGGGACAAAATCCCTCCTGAGCTGTGTGCAAACCTGGTGACCAACTACAAGAAACATCTGACCTCTGTGATTGCCAACAAGGGGTTTGCCACCAAGTACTAAGTCATGTTTTGCAGAGGGGTCAAATACTTATTTTCCTCATTAAAATGCAAATCAATTCATAACATTTTTGACATGCGTTTTTCTGGATTTTTTTGTTGTTATTCTGTCTCTCACTGTTCAAATAAACCTACCATTAAAATTATAGACTGATCATTGCTTTGTTAGTGGGCAAACGTACAAAATCAGCAGGGGATCAAATACTTTTTTCCCTCACTGTATGTATGTTGAACTTATTTTGCAGCGTACATAGCCAACTGTGCTAATCGGAGGTGCGTGTGCCAATCGGCAGCCTGGAACACCCTCGCAAATGAGATGTTCCACCTCGAGTGATTTCCAAGGTGGAATTGTTTTTTAACCAATTACTAAATACACGTGGCAGTAAAGTACAGTACAAATATGGGTTGTGGCACACTGCCCTGTACTGCCCACCACGAATCCCCTCAGCAGCCTGTGTCAACCCTGGTGTAGAGATTCTGAGATCAAATGAGATTTGGTGCATTGCAGGGATATTTGTAGGTCACAGCAGATATATAAGCAAAAAACAAGGCCACCATATTTGAATGGCTTTAACTGCACCCACAATCGAAAAAAAAGCAACATATTTAATCGCCGTAATAATTAATTCAGTTTCCTTTATTCGTGACCACATTGGACATCGGTGAGATAAAATGTGTAGTTTGTTACTTGCAATGTGCAAAGAACATTTCCCTTATTTCAAATAGAGAGATATATTTGCAGTTTAAAGTATGCATTTAGATTTAACTATGAAATGTTACAGAAATGTCATACTATTAGTCGGCTGTATTAATGAGTAACTTATAGACCTTTGTCGATCCACTGCTGGATGAAGGTCTCCCCATGCTTGTTCGTCAATAACGGTTGTTTAGAGTATACTTCACCACGCTGGTCAGTGCGGGTTGGTGAAAGGGAGCGACAGGGGGAGGTCTAGAACGAGTGCAGGTTTCACTCGCCACTGAGGTTAACCGTTGCCGGGAACCCATTTGGGGTGACCGAGTTCATTGCATGATGCATTAACAACCGCGCCACCAGTGTTCATTGCGGTAATTTAAAAACATCTTGGTCAGATGGGGCACACAGATGAGTGAAACCTCCCACAGGGAGCAGGGCACGGTGACGACACGGGGGTGCTCTGGGTACACGCTACCTTTTCAAACCTGTCCAGTTTGGCGCGCAACTGGTGGTTTTCCTCTGCCAGGGAGCCCTTCTCGGTCTCTGCAGCCTTCACTCGCTCTTGCCACTCGGTCTTTTCCTGGGAAAACACGGGGCGAGGCGGGCTCTTCGTCATTATAATGATTACTATGATGTAATTACCACGTCAAATTATTACATATCACACATTATACGTTGGGATTTATTGTCAGTAGCCGGCAGTAATGCTAATCTGGAATAAGACACAAGGTCTGTAATGCAGTGTGAGAACCAACTAGCCACTGCTCCACCCGCGTCTTTAAATATAACTCTTAATTAAACATTTTTCAAAAAAAATTTGGGGGGGCAGAATTGTCATGTCGTAACGGAAGATGATGCCACATAACTACCAATAAATTAATTACAATACACTTCTTTATTCATACTATAAGCACACCTTTGAGGGCCCAGCAAAGATTGATCGTCACATGCTACTGAACGAAAGGATTACATCTAAGAACTGGAATATGTGAGATAAAGGTAACAAAAAACAAGTTTAATATTATTTTTTGTTCAGTCATTGGTAACTGAGCTGAGACCATGAACTCTTTATACGTGAGAACCCAGTGCAATCATGGGATGCTTAATCCTGGATTTGAGCCCAGGATCTCTGCAATGCAGAGCAGGCATCCTGCATCCAGCACACCTCTCTGGTGTGCACATGGTAAGACCGCGTCAGATTACGAGAATGCGCGCAGTGTAAACACGCCAGCAAACGGTGACAAACCATTCATCTTCCATCACTAACCTATGACAGCCGGTCACCTCTGACGTTCGAGAATGATTCACTCCCGACGCTTAGATCAATAATTAAATGCTAAATGTAATTAATTACATTCACTATCACCCCCACATTAAGTACTCCGTTAGCTCTGAGGCAGCTTTATAGGCATAACATAGTGTGGAACATTTGGATTAATTCTGGGTATAGGCTGGTAAAATCACGTTTACAGAAAGTGTCGCCCTTTGCCGGAGGCATTCCTCTACATTGTGGGTCACGATGGGGATATCGCTCAAAAATTCAGATGCTCCGTATACCGTCTTGACATTGATGTGTAGTTCAATCCAATAAAAATTACATTCATACCAGATGTGTAACAATGCAATGAATTGTTACGAGTCATGGTCACAATTCAATTCAAGAAGCAACCTTTTGTCCAAAACACACACAATTCAAAAGACAACGATGACCACACACCCACACCATTCAATACAACTGCCGTGAGCTTAAACGACATTAACGGAATAATCAGTGCATCTTCCTTCCCTTAGAAATGGTAAGGTCTACTTTTTGAAGGTGCAATTATAAAACACACGTCACATTCACAATAGCATTTTATAAGTCACGTTTTCTGCTTGCGTGTGAAAATCGTGCTGTCGGTGCCACGTCGTGCTACTAAACGTCGATTCGGATTTAGGTCAGAGCAGTGGATCAAGCTGTGCGAGAGAATGGCCCACGGAAGGGGAGATGACAGAACTTCTCGTGAGCCCCTTTCAAATGACCTCTTTACTTCTCTACCCAGACCGGAGGGGCTTGCCACGTGCTTGCTATGGGGACGAATTCATTGCATAGCAGCCAAACTTCTCTCAACTGAAAAATAGAAAAATTAGGTAGAAAAAAATAATTTTACGCGGAGGTTTTTTGCTGTTGCAATCATCGGTGACCGGGTTGAGGCCACAAAATGGCTACACTTGAAAATCAGAGGCAGCCGAAAGGCAAATTAGAATCCAGGGCCTCAGCGGTGATCCCTGAGCTGCCCACCTGCATCTCAGATTGTGCATTTTTAATCATCGCAATTCATCAAGCAACAGTGGAAAGAGGACAAAATGGAAACAGTGAGACCGCATTACTTACAGGAACTGAATAAATAATGTATCTGAGAGTATTAATGCTGATGAAATCGCACGATTGGTTAGCCAATGACCGAAGCACCTCCAATGGACCCGATATCATCAGATCTCGGAAGCCAAGAAGATTTGGGCCTGGATAGCATCCGGATGGGCGACCACCACCACACGTAAATCGGGTGCTGTAGGCTGCAGCTATTCTAGTCGGTCAGGGGCAGTTCAGCAACATCCATTGTTGGACTCTACTATGCTCCACTGTATATTCTCCCCACCTTCACCAACCAGCATGGAGAAGCAGTGGATCGACAAAAATGGGCCAACCGTGCACATTCACAATGTAGTGCCGGTGGCGACAGCCCGGGTGGTCTGGTCTCAGCGAGCTGGCCTACCGAGTGAGACGCAGGTGCCGTTTTGATAACGCGTTGCGAGAAGTATTGTCGGGCAGGAGGAGAGATTTGCATATACAAACGGATGCACATGCGCGGCGCATACATGTGGAACATACACACGTGGCATATGATTGCAAATTCGAAACCATGTGATTATTGAGCGCATTTCATATTTGCGCCATTCTCATAGCACGGGGCTATCACGAAGGAGCTGTGATTCACAGACACACAGTCTGCAGAGAGAGTGCTGTGGGGTGCGGTGCTGCGCTGGCCTCACCCTCTCATGCTGCTGGGTGCGGTGCTGGAGCCGGGCTGTTTCCTTGCCGAGCCGCACGCTCTCCTGATGCCGCTCCTTCAGCTCGCACTCCTGCAAGAGAACGGCGATGGGTGTGCGCGCAACAAAGATAACGATCCCCCTTTATAGCCTTAACAGATTTTTGGGGCAAGTGCTGTTAGCGAGTAACACCTATGAAAGCCGGCACGGCACACGACAGGGCGGGTGACCAGCACCACGGCTGACTGCGTCAGTCTCCCCAGCGGCGATGTTCACACGCCACACCAGGTACTCGTTTGAGGCTGAGTCGACCTAACGGGAGGCCCAGGACGGGTTCAGATAATCCGTCACCGGTGTTGGGACGCCATGAGCGGGTACAGAACTCGGGTCGCTGAGTTCACATCCCGCTCGCATGCAGCGCACTCGGTGTGAGCAATGCAAAGGCTGCGTGCGGCACGACACTAGCGCACGTATTCCGCGTACAAACACGGCACACAGGGACAGGACACACGCCAGAGACACGGGACACCACGCACTGTTGAACGGCATGCTCCAACACATGCGCATGTTCAACACGCGTTACTGTTCGAAGGCTGGCTGGGGGCAATCCCCTCATACTGATCCAAGAGGTAATCTATGAGACAAAATTGCCCTAAGGTAGACGATAATGACAAATCGATGGTTACTGTGCTGTACGTAAAAAATGGAGTGAATCCCCGTTTGAGGATTATACTCTAACCACGAACTTTAAGGAAGAGTGATCATGAACTATTTATATTATGCTTTATGACAGCTAATTAAGTGCCATAGATAAAAGCCATTGCCCGATATGTCACCAATCACGTTTTTATTTTTAAGGCCACAGTGTTATTGACTGCACGTGTTGAGTTGTTATTTGTGCTTGTGCACCATTTCCAACGCGGCATCATCAGATAACATGTTTCATTTTGTAAATGACAGTGCGGCTAAGAGCGTGTACAAAGATTTTTGTTGTTTACTTGAAGAGACAGATATATGAGAGCGACGCTGATTAATGCTTTGTGTTGCATATTCTAATTGTCTCATTGTGAAATGCCAGTGTGGTGAAAAGCATCTACTCTGCGAATATATACAGCCAATTACTTCCTATATATGGGCGCACCCACTCAATGATGAAATTCCCCCACTATAAGATGCACATGTGGCACAATAGACCTGAATATAAACGTAATAATATTAATGCATATAAACGGCACACCGCTCACAAACATTTGTAGAGAAAAACTGCACATCAACACATTTGAATGCAACTTTTTTTGTGAATATGACATACTGTAAATATTACTGTTTGTGTTGTGATGGAAGGCCGTGGGTAAATAAATAAGCACTCAAAAAAGCCCATCGATCCACGTAAAACAAAATATATTTTGACTCCTTCAAAAGTGGCAGCGCTTGCCAGTACCAATTGTTCAAGGGGACACAACTATGGACCAGATTTGACCTGCTGGCTCTCATCAGCAGATATCAAGTCCCGTTAAACAAATTACGTTGTTGCCAGATGGTAATTTGCAAGAGTCATTTTATTCGACTATCGAGGGTCTATAGGGCAACATACACATAAATAAATAAGCAAGCAAAAGCCTGTCTCTCCACATAGAAACAACAAAACATATCTCTAACATATGAATGCATACACACACCTTAGAAATGTACAACACAGTGTGCAGCACACGGAAGGTGAATATTAATATTTTGTATGACATTCTGAATATTAAAAAATGCACATTAATGTTCCACTCTGCTACGTGGATTCCCACCTACAATGCCATATCCCACTATTTTCAGCATACAATTACCAAGAACATAATCGCCTCCCTTTTCAAAGAATCAGACTGCTTATACGTCATTCATAATTAAAGAAAGACTCCCATGTTACTCAAGCCATTAAATCCAGCACAAAGTCAAAAACTTTGTAAACAGGATGCTTACATGTACATCACCACTGTCACACCTTCAGGTCTCCCATAAGGGCTATTTTGAGAGTGGAGGGCCCAAATATCGTACTGAGAGCTGGAGCTATAATAAATAATGTACGGCCCGTTATCAATCATTGCTGGACAAAGACCTCTCCACGCCATACCTCACCGCGCTGGTGAGCGTGGGTTTGGTGAAGAGGGTGCCCACGACCAGTTCGGGTATCACCCACCACCGATGTTAGCCGTGACATGAAATCTAACTGAGACGGCTCGGGTTTAGAACACAGTGCACGAGCCACTAGTCCACTGCTCTACTCCACGTGACATTCAGTGCTCGAAAACACGCGGGGATGTACCGAGCAAAGGACCAAAGCAATGCAAAAATGAATACCCACGGGAACGCGGAATGCTCTTATCTCAAAATATCACTCGCCGTTATTACGAGAAAATCTATTCTCTGAGCACCCCCCCCCGCCCCAGTGTCTGTGATTGCAGCTGATGAAACAGAATGCCTCAACAAACTAAGGCAAATAAAATAAAACCGCGGAATAATGTTAAAAAGTAAAGCCAGCTCTGCTCTTGAATCAGCCTGAAGCACATTTGGCGACCATTCATCAGGGTATAGCGCAGCCTTGTCGCCCATGCTACACAAATGTTTGCCATTAACCCCTCTGCACCCGTTAACCTGGCCTTGTGCTGCCAGGTCCTTTCTTCTACTTAAACAATTGCCAAACTAAGAGGCATGCGTCAACTTCACGAAGCCACTCCTCCTCCGCGGCCTTGATGCGCTAATGAGTAACGGCTGTGAGAGAGGAGGCAAGTGACCCACGGCAACATCTCAACTTCAGAATGCACAGACTGCCACATTTATGCACAGACATGCCACATCTATCAACGTTGACCAATTAAAACATTAGGAATATAACGCTTTTGCGCAATAAACGAATGCCACGATTAAGCTACTACTACTATGTTTAATGTACTAGGTAAGGCCCACTGAGCTATGTAGCTCTTTTTCAGAAGCAACCTGGCCACAAATGATAGTGGCTTATTATATGGAAATGTATAGCAGACAAATACTCCAAACACATGTTGTTTCTAAATGTGGAGGGAAGAACTGGAGGACTTGGAAAAACATCGACGTAACCACGAGGAGAACATGCAAACTCCAAATATATAAGTATTAGGGTCGGGAATGAACCCGCGACCTTTTTCATACCATCTTGCCACCGTGGTGCCTCGTTTGAATTCAATTAAAGAATCCATTATCCTTGTATTTTTTTTTCCGTTTATTTTGTTCCACGTTTTTTTGTCTCACTCATACTGTTTTATTGAAAGCATTAGCCTGAATTAAAGTCTCGACAATTGTTTTTTTATGTAGTGTGTATATTTTGTATAGAGTTTTTAATAAATCACAAGCAATCGATTTTAACATGCACAGTTCAACGTGTGTGCCGTGACGTATGAGAAAACATTTATTCGATTAATCGATTTGCGCTACGTGTTAACACACCATGCATTGTAAACATCCTAACTTGCAGCCAATTGTTAATCCACTTTCTGGATAAAGGTCTCCCCGTGCCACGTCGGCCAGGGTGGATAAATAAAGCGAGAGTCCCCGGGATCAGTTCAGATACCCCTCGCCACCGATGTTAGCCACGGCCGGGAACCAGACTCGTGTCAACAGGTTTTGAAGCATAGTATGCTGACCACAATTTATCTCATATTAGGGCCAGGCAACATGTCGTGTGCATTGCTCTTGCATGTTAATCGGCGAAACACAACGGAGCAACTACGAGGTTTACGAGGTCCCATCGCCACAGCCTAAGTGGGCTCAGAATCTCTGACCCAGTTTCAGTCTGTGTTGAACCCAAAGCAATAACCGATTCTTAAATGTCACATCATCAATTTACATGTCACATGTTCTCTTGGAAGTAATGGTCCAGTTTGCTAATTTGAGGATGCGAATGACCTAAGGTGTCGCGAACAGTACTGTCAATCCTCGCCGACGGTTTTGGGTAGCGATCTCCCGCAACAGAAGTTCACAAGTAGATAGAGATTTAAAGCTTTCGTGACTGCCGTAATTCATATTCTTAGCTCTTTCGGTAAAGTCACGTTGAAGATATTTTTGTATTGTTTCATATATATTTATTATTTTATTGTTTCCCTTCAACGTGACTTTACCGAAAGAGCTAAGAATATGAATATAAGTAGATAGAGATTGGATGTTTGTTGAAATGAAATGTATCTAAACAGAGTTTTAAAAAAAAACCAATCACGTTAATAAAAAAATAAACGAATGGCCATGTCATCAATACTTACGAAGCCTGAATGGGTTTCCGGTGTAGGAAATCGATAGAAGACCAAATTAACAAAATTGGCAATTAGTTACGTGCCGGGTCCTATTCACGGCGAGAGTCCAAGTGGAATGTGAAGGTCTCACGGATGGGTCGCTCGCAAAGTCTTCAATGCAGGTCTGAACCTGACTGGCTTGTGAATTTCAATTTGTACATTCTTCTTACAAAAATCATGAAAAATAGAGTTCAGAGCAAGGTGCCTTTCATACAAAAAATAACTCTTGCAAATTCTTAGTTTTTTCGGTAAAGTCACGTTGAAGAGAAACAACAAAATAACAAAATATATATAAAACAATAAAAAATTCTCACGACGTTTCGACCATAACTCAAACGGTGTGTCGACACACCTGATGATGACCGTTTGAGTTATGGTCGAAACGTCGTGAGAATTTTTTATTTTTTATTGTTTTATATATATTTTGTTATTTTGTTGTTTCTCTTCAACGTGACTTTACCGAAAAAACTAAGAATATGAATTACTGCAGTCACGAAAGCTTTAAATCAAAACTCTTGCAAACTTGAAGATTATTAAAGAGCTGACTACAAGAAATTAATATAAATGCTTGGCGAGTGCCATGATTGTTATGGTTTTCTCCCATGAAATGACAATTGCTGTGTTCATTATCACCTCTATTTAAAATTCCATCGGAGAGATTAAATTTGTAAAAATGTAGGCTCATGCTTGTTTTTTCTTGTAACCTCTAAGTAAAATGTAAAGGTGCAGCCCCTGCAATTGCTTGCTCATGCCACTGCTGACTGAAGGGCCAGCACTAGAGGAATCTCCAGAGGGTCCATCTGGAGGGTATTTTGGTCTACTCTTCCTTACTGGCCAGGTGCCTTGAAAGTGGTGAGAGTACCCACACTCTACCCCACCAGCCACGACCTGCCGATCGATGAACTGTGCGAGTACCCACTTATGCTGGACGAAAAGGTGCGGAGGCTTAATAAACTTGCCCAATGTTTCAACTGCCACGCCAGGAGGTTTGAATCAAACACACGACCTCTGCATTGCAGGCGTAGTGTAAAAACCCTTACACCAACTGTTCATAAAAGCATATTTCATTTCAATGGAAGAATTGCACTTCAATTTGTATTTTAATTCACTTATTTTTCAAATGTCCAAACTGAATGTGACATTTTTTTCTCCCCATTTGTAGATGGTATTGGCAATGAAAGCAATAACACAGACGACACACTTTACAGAGTTCAAATGACCCCGGAGAGCAATGAGAGTTGTGAAAAGGCCAAACACAAACAGGATGATTAAGAAAGTTATCGCATGCGTTTAATGAAGGGGGCGATGGAAGGCGTATATTTTTCACTACATCCCACCTCCAAACTCACATCACATTCCAGGTCCTTTAAACACCATTTTTCAAAATATGGATTTTGAGTCGAATATGGATCCAAGTGAGGTCAGCCACTCGCTCTTGCAAAGGAGTGGTGGAATGGACTTAAAATCAACCTTGCCAAAATCCAAGTCTTCAGAACATTTGCAGAGAAGTGGGGTCACTAAAACCAAAAGGACATTTACATTAAGAAAATGGAAAGCTTCTCACTCGATATTTTCCAAAATGATCCTCGGCTGGCTTGGAGTAAAGAGTATTGGCATAAGTCCCTACCACTAGAGTATAATAATCATATATTATCATTCCCTATAATCCTATGAACAGCTTTATACAAAATGAGGTGCACATCAATGCACATGTCACTGCAGTATCACGAGGACAAAATAAGGCAAGATGGATGTCTCGATGCAAATATAATTCCCAGCACAACATTCTCCATTGTTCTGGCAGGAAAAAAAGCACTGCGTTTATATACATAAGGTGTAAAGTAATGATATCACTCCACAGCCTCCCTAAACGTGGACACCATGTCTCATGGTTCTCTTTCACTGTGATCCACCACACGGCTACTTGTACCCCGGAGTTGACTACTTCTTGTTTTGTGCCATACCCTCCTCCATAATCTCTTTCTCTCAACGTCTTAAAACCCAACATGTTGAAGCACTAACAATGTAACATATTTTATATCCACTTGTCTAGTTTGTTTACGGTTTTGCAGACACACACACACATATTGCACCCATGCAAACATCACCAATAATCAATATGAACAAAGCCGGAACATATTTCAGAATGAGCAGTTTTTATCCTGCCTGCTGTCTCGGGCATACTAGCCTCAGGGAGTGTGCGTGCCCTGCTTTAATGTACGAAAGGCGGACACAAGCAGCATTGAGCACTGAGACGGACGCGCATTTAGCACGCAGCCTCTCCTGGGAAGAGCATGCGGGCAGTAAGGCTAGGTTGCCGTGACACATCTTGGTAAAATGATCATCGGGAAAACGTGTGATCAAGCGCCGTTTTCACGACAAATGTTGCCGCAGTAATCTGCATGATGAATGCAAAGGAGCATGCTGAAGTGCCGAGGAACAGTTCACTTTCTGAATGTGCTAAAATCAGGTAACACGTGTCACTATGAGGTGAACAGGTGTGGAAGATCAGAACGCTGAGTCGACACCACTGAGAGCCTGAGTTCTAATTTGGGTTTCAGCCACTGCCTGTGATTAAACCGGTTTCTCAAGTGTAGTCATTTGATAGGCTCAGTATAGTCCCCAATAGATAGATAGATAGATTCTTTATTGTCAATGGCTGTTCAAACAACTATTTTGTTAATTTGGCTAAATTCCAGCTCTGATAATATTAAATACCAGTTTTACAGCACGTGACAAACATCGATCTCGCAGCAGAGTGTGTGCGGGGTAAGTCCCCCCCCCCCTCCCCTACTGAAGGGTTTTTCAGAAGAGGTTCTGTCAAAATCTCATGCCGGCCACACTTCTCAGAGAGATTTTCAACAGGATTTTTTAAAATATATATCAAGACATGATGCCCATACATTGCACCATGAATACAATTGTAAACAGAACGGTAAATAAAATTACTAACAAAAGTCTGGATGGTATGAGCCACAGACTTACTGTGGGATCGGTTCACATTGTCATTCCAATAATGAGAAAATGTTGAGAAAGTAATGAACCTTTAGATGGCAATGCAATGGAAATAAGATTAGATAGTCTCATCTCCTGAATCCCAGTGTCTTTGAATCAGTAATACCCTAATATTGTAAGACACTACTAGTTGTGTAACAAATTAACACGAAAACAAGTTAGATAAACAATAAAACAATAAAATGTTGGCACACAACTCCACGATCGCCACAGATCAACACGTACCTCTATATATATACCATTACACTCTTCCACATATTTATATATATGAACATACTGCTAAATATAAGAGCACCGCATTCTGAAATGACATAGGGCCAATCATTTGCTGCTTGATTGAGAGGACAGTACCGTACACAAATAATGTGCGTACTTGTAGGAGCTCAACGGCATGCGTTAGTAATATCACAAGACGTCTTACGGGCATGTTTAATTAACTTGCACCTTCTCACACATTCACAAATAATTATTGCATGCGAGTAGCAAACACTACTTCATGAGCCTGAAATGCTGATGAATATGTTTTTAATCATATGGACCGGTGAGCCAGCAAGAAGTACTAAATGAGCACAAACCCGGCTTTCCTTCATGTTCCCACACCACCCCACCACACTCCCCCTCGCCCACCACCGTACCCCTTCCCCCGCACCCCCCCACACCCCTCTGCCCCCCCTTCAACTTTGCTCCAGGTTACACCGAGTGAACTTAACACGTAGGATTTCGCGACCAATATTATCCGTAAGAGGTTTTTTTTGGGGGGTTAGATCGTGTAAATAAATATTCCACCGAGTGATTTTGATCCACTTTGCTTCCCCCTGCGATGAAATCATAGAACTCACATATTTTTTTCTCACGTTACCAAACCTCGCTCTCAAGACTTCAACATTGGAGAGCACAAATCCCACTTTTGATTGACACTTATCTTACAGAAATCAACGGTTTTTGAGTTTGATTCCAAAGGCAAAAACGCACCAAGGAGCCAGTAACAAAAGAGGCAATGGAAGGACATTTGAAATTTGAGCAGCAAGAGGAAAGAAACAGAGAGACGTGATGTGACCTACAATGTGGTGGTTGAGTGGAGTGGGTGTGTTGTTTTGACCTAAAATGTAGCGGTTGAACACAGTGTAAATGAGATTAAATGGTGAAACTGGTAGACCGAGAATGGTTCATGAAGATGGTCATGACTGACGACGACGATGATAACAACTGCCGTGTCAGACTGGGCACCAACGACTGTACAAGCGGTTCACTGTGCATACAAACAAAAAAACTTCATTCGGTTTATTCCAGCTCCCAAAGGGGGAAATCTGTGTTATTGCCATGTGATGAACTTTCCTTTTAAGGGTTATGAAAATTGTTGCTGGAGTGTGGAGAATTTAAGTCCAATGTAGATACTTTAGAAATAGTTCTGTGATGCACACCGCTCACTGCAGTAGTTTCAAATATACATTTCTCTGTCTCATGACATGACCCCTGTGTAATAATTGCACATTGGTAATTACAAACAGTTGTCCAAAACTCTAAAACATCCCTCTACTCACTGCTTATCCACTCCACTAAGCTAACAATGGCAAAGCATTTAATTGGGTGGCTGACGGAGAGTGCTAATTAACGAAATCAGTGACAAAAATATTCGTCTACGAAGCGGTTTAATATTTGTCAACGACAAACTGAGGGAATGAACATGGCCAACATTTCACAACTGAGAGTGCACTCAATGTTCGACTGCTTTGCTCCACGAGACAAAGACAATAACAACATTATGAGACCTCCTTTGCCAGTAACAAGATATAGTAATAGGTTTTACCCTTTTAACTGGCACAACAACTGACACCTTTATTCAAGGCATCATGTTTGCAATAACCACAACACAAGCAGTCAAAATGCAAACAAAAGAGACGACTCTGATAATAATATGCACTGTCCTTGAATTTGATTGGTGTGGACCAGTGCATATTATTATCAGAGTTGTCTCTTTTGTTTGCATTTTGACTGCTTGTGTTGTGGTTATTGCAAACATGATGCCTTGAATAAAGGTGTCAGTTTTTGTGCCAGCTAAAAGGGTAAAACCTATTACTACAATAACAACATTCGCAGACCAAGCCTTAACAACAAAAATTACGTCGACTAGATTAAGACTACATCATTAGATATTTTTTAAAGGCCAACTAAATAAACACTGCTGACGAGTATGGGGCAATTCTTCAGCTGCTGGACGTGTGGCCGGTGAGGGGGCGGCCTGCCTGCCAAGCACCTCACAACACCAGGGTGCCCTAGGGGTCAGGGGTCACCCGAGGGCACAACGGCAGCGCGTGCCGGTTCACGCCAACGATGCCACGTGGGGTCGCTTCAACACGGAGTCACGCAGAGTGGGGTTTGAATTTTGCACGCTATTTTTTTTATTTAACCTTCCCATCTTATTACCGCCCTCATTAAAATATATTCCTTGCAACTCCGCCTGCAAGGCCCCGCATGATTCCGTCCGCGCAGTGAATCATTCCTCATAGAGATTATCTTCGCATTTGCGCAAACAATCGTCCCGGATAGATTTATTCCCCAGAGCTTGAGTCCATCATCTCCCACCATCTCCATATCTCATCTCGCAGTCTAGGCTTGAATATAGATTCATATTGTTTCACATTTATTCCATTATATTGCATACAGGGGCAAAAATTGAAATAGCCATCGCTCACGTGTTTGAGGTCCTGTATTAATATTTTACGACATCATTGCCGATTTATTTTATAACCTTTTTTATTGGTTATTCGTAGTGTGAATACATTTTATTTGCACAAGCGAAGTGTTTGGAGGCAGCTACCTTGGCATGTGCCAGACCTCCTTTGAACCCACAAGCACAAAATAATGAATCTCTCAGACAATAAAAAAGACAAATATAAATAACCCTGTATAGCCATACAGACGGCTGTGGCAAGTGTACAACTATAAAGGCTGGCATGGTGCGCAGAGGGGGGTGGTGTGCCTGGTACCATGCGCGGCTATTGTGTATTCCCATTGCTGCTGTTCAGCACTCACTGCACATGATATACTCATTTAAGGATGAAGTGACATGAGGGAGACCCAGGACAGCTTCAGATATCGCGTGCCACCGATGTTAGCCACAGGAGGGAATCAGGTCACCCGGTCCATAGCAGGAGGTGCAAACCACTGCAATATCGCTCCCCAACAACAACCGCCATTCACCAAAGCACCTGTGCCTTGCTTGGTGCAATTTGAGGCCGCGTGAAGTATCGAAGGCCTGCTGGCAGGAGTTCACGGAACAGACCCAGGTGTCATGGGTTGACTGACTGAAATGACCGGAACATGCACCAACATCGCTCCCCAGTCACAAAGAAATACACACCCACATTTATGTATATATAGTGACATTGCGGATGTCACTGTGTGGTGCCGGCCCTAGAGAGCCACGGCGTGCGATGTACCCACATCGCGGACTTCACGTGTGTAGCGACATCGTGAATGTCACCGTGTAATGCCGGCTCTAGCGAGGCACGGCGTGCGATGCATTGTCATCGCGGACACCCCGTAGGTGGGTGTAGTACCAGCCCTAGAGGGGGCTCGGTGAGCGCTGGGATAGCGCAGTGGCACCACGCGTGGCGTGCAGCGCCGACTCCTATAGGAGGGAGTGTGAGAGTGCCAGCCATAGGATGAGGTGACCCTAGGCCATGGCACTCTGGTTGACCCTGGAAGGCACGTGACCAGTAAGATCTACACAGGGGCCCCAGGTGGGGGCTTGGGGGTGGTCACGTGTCAGGGTGAGATCCTACGGGAAGGGTCCAGAAACCCCAGGAGTTCTTTAGGTAAAGTAATTGCAGTCACGAAAACTTCAAATCTAGAAGAAACCCCAGGAGGTTTCTTGAAGGTGGTCGTGGCCAAGGGCGGGGCCAACCACGACTCAGCAGCATGTAATCCGGGTCCCCACAAGGACCGGGGTTGAGCGTTGCTGTTGTCATCTGAAGATCTACGATCTACATTCTACGTCCAAGAAGAAGTCACCAACACGTGGACGAGGACCCCAGCTAGGGTCCTGTCCGTTGTAGCTACTCCCTGTAACTAGCGTAGTTAGCCTGGTGGTCCACCACCATAGGTTATCTGGTAAAGGGGCAGTAACCCCTTTGTGTTTTATGTGTTGGTGTTAATAAATGTGTTGCCTCCAAGAAGTATGTCTGCGACTCAGTTGAACCCACTACATATATACACACACCCAACAATCAAGATAAAGATCCTCGAATTGCCCCACACATGCACGTGGACAGATACACACAAACAAGCCTACATATAGCCATACACACACACCCACAGATGCGCACGTACACAACATACCCACATAGGCGAGCACACACACCCGCACACAGATGGGGTCGTGCACACATACCCACACACGATCGTACCCACACACTAAATTGTACGCAAAGGTGACCTCTCCAAACAGAATGCACAGGAGAAACAGCCACATGACAAGGCCACACACAACAGCGTTGTGAGAACACGCCATGCCGCACATAGAAACAAAAAGATAAAGACAAAGGTTACTTCATAACCAGCCATGAGACCTGATGGATCCACCTTCCCCCATTTTCTACATTGGGAGTATTTATTTGCAACGACAAGTCGAGTCACAGACCACGGTGCATTTAGCATAATTATCCAAACTTGTCTGAGCAGAAGGCCTCACTGCAAGTGCTTCCATTGCCTTGTAACGAGTCGCACACCCTCACAACACAAATAATTGTCACGATTTGTCATTGCGATTCTATTTTTTTTCCACAAATTGGTGCACTGTCGCCCTTCCAGTGGCTGGCGGGAGTCAAGTGAACTAAGGACAACGTATCAACGGCAGCCATGAAGTATCGATGCAGGGTTGAGGCCTATCCAAGCCGTCGCCATCTCTCACAGTCTCGCGACACAACAATCCATCTAACTCTCCTCTACACACGAGCTGATCCCATCACTCCGTCTCCGGGGAGGATGGTGGGATGTACTCTGGGGGCGTGTTACCTACTCTGGGTGTCACTCCGCAGTTAATCTTTACCACGAGCCAGCATCCCTTATCGTGACATATCCCGTCCAGTCCAGTCCTCTTACTTTTATTAAATATTCTATATGACGCAGAACCTGCCAAACAATAAATAAACTATTCAAGAACGTGCCTGGGAACAGAATAGCCAAAAATGTAGAGGCTAAACAGCCTCATGAACAGCAATCAGGAAAATTATCCATTAGATTCTGAAGAGCCTCGTGAGTTTACCCACACCATTGTGCCTACCCTTTGTAAATTATAAAAAGGCATTTTGCTCAGTGGAAATGTATGCAGACATTCAAATTCACAAACCAAGTCCCAAATGGAAAAATAATAGTAGTAATAATAAAAATAGTAGTAGTAGTAATAATAAAAATAGTAGTAGTAAAAAAGACACACCGAGATACTAAACAGAGTCAGACAAGAATATGCACTCTTGCCAAAGTTATTCAGAGTGGCATCAGAAGATTATTTTTTTTCCCAAAAAATGTGATTGCTTAAGGGCTGAAAAATGTTAAGCATTAAATAATTTCTTTAATACGATGGTACTTTACAAGTCGACTGGATATCAAGAAAGATTCGTTCACGAAGCCATCCATATATACAGACACAATTTCAACCGAGACATCGGTTTTAAACTCAGCAATCATTGGAAAGATGTCATCAACCACTTTGGGTCGTGACTTGATTTGTGCTTTCTTGTCAACCTCTACCGTCAGCAGTGTGGATGTGTGTAGCGAGGTGCAATGAACCCCCCCATCTCTACCCCCCCCCCCGTCTCACTCCCCCCTATCTCTACCCTCTTCCTCCATTGTCTAACACACTTGGACTGCGCCCTCGCCTTCAGCTCCACCTCTATCTCTACCCCCCCCCCCTCAGAACTCCCCCTATCTCTACCACCTTCATCCCCACATTGTCTCCCCGCCCATGCTGTGTTCGCACAGTCCTCCTCCCAACACCCCCATTGTCTAATCTACCCCCACTCTCTCCCCCTATCTCTACCCCCTTCATTGTCTGACTGGCTGCCCCGCCCATGCTGTTAACGCTGCACAAGCTCTCCTCCTCCAGCTCGCCGTCCCCCGCCCACTCACTTTGGAAACCCTTATAAGCAGTTGCATTTGGAGGCTTGCCCTCTTTTCTCTCCGCCTGATGAAGACAGCTTGAGTTCCCATCGAAACGTCGTGGGTTTTTTGCTTCTATTTTTTTTTTAATCTGCGTGACTTTACCGAAAGAACCAAGAATATTCAATCATCTCAGATTTGCTGATGACACGGTGATTATAACAGTCAATGGAAAGTAACTACAGAATATGATTGAAGAACATAACGAAGGCAAAAAAGCTGGTCTCAAGATAAATATGCACAACACAAAAGTCGCATCCAACAAGTTTGCTAAACGATCAAATGTCTGGATCGAACCCACAATGTCTGGATCGAACCCACAACCTCCTGTATACCAAACGTGGTAGTTAACATCTCCCACCGCATCTGTTGTAGCAACAGAGTGTTTACACCTCGGGCAGCTATTGAAGACAGGCTGAGATGAAACATAATTAAATTAAAGCAGATGAGAGCAGGTTAGAGTGCTCTTGGATAACTGAACTCGAAAATGAAAAGCAAAATACTTGTAGAATAACGTTTATAATCGGCGGTATATCACCTGCGATGACGTGCGGCTCAAGAAGATGGACATTGACAAATATAATGGAACAATAACTGAAAAAATATCAAAGCGTGCGGAGGTGCGCGCTTGAAATTACACCGAGACAGAAAGATGAGCACATGGATCAATGACAAACCCATACGAGTCATAAAACGTCGATTTTTAACACCCGCCGATTGGACACATGTATTAAGAGTGTAAAAGATTGATTTTCATCAATGAATCGATGCCTTGTTGTGCCTTTCGTTTTTTTTTTTTAAAGCAGCCTGTGGCAGGGCGACACCAATTTTGAGTGTTAATGACCTCCAACACGTTGTCCTTGCTTAGGGAGACGCCTCACAAGGTGACTTCAAGACAATGCTAATGTTCTCAAATTTCTATATGTTAAGATATCTTTCCATTCGTGTAACATTTATCTTTCATTCGAGTTGAACAACTGACGTGACCTTTAAGAAGAACACTACTTGCCATTCCGGGCGATGCAATCGCTCTATGTCTAAAAAAAAATCCAAGAAAAATAACACAAGCAATATCATTCAGGGGAATGAATGTCAATAAATACAGAGAGATAGCATCGGCCTCCATATAAATGCAGCCATGCTTTGTTTGTCCGCACAAATCATAATACGTAATTAAGATATCACAATTGCAGTTAATAGTGTCATAAAATTTCAAAATGGCACGGCGAATAGGATAGGATTGGGAAATCTTTGCTGGCATCTTAATAGAAAGCAGTCACTACAAAAATGGAACGCATTCTGCCAGTCGCCAGCAAAGCCTCTGGCTGGACCAAAAGCTCTCGGTAAAATGCTCGGCGTAGACAGGAAACTCGAGTATCATTCAGGGACCACAGAGGACCATGCACTTTTCACAACAAATACAAGTGTGGAAGGTACTTTTACTGAACGGCACATCCGCTTCACGCAGCCAACAGGAGCAAAATAAACCGTGAAAAAGGGACAATGCAAATTAAAATAACATTTATATCGAGAAATGCAAGGTGTCACGGAGAGAGTGAGAAGTTTTAAAGAAGAAATAAACACCACTGCAGGGAACGGCAGCTCATGGCATGGGGCTCGCTAGCTCACCATCACGCGACGCACACCGATGGACTTTTAATGAACTCATAGGCTCCTTGACGTTGATGTAGTAGGACTAAATATGCCCACTGTGACCCGTTAGAGAATCATTTCACACCAGGTGCCACAGCAGTAACAGCAGCGGCGGCGGCGGCGGCCTCAACGAAAATAAAAACATAACCTACCAGCGGTCATTTCAGTGCAAGTGAGCAACCACACAATTTCTTTCGTCAAAATCTGCCACCGAAATATAAAACGCTGTGCAACCTCTCCTCTGGGCTGTATCGATTAGATGCCAGAAATGTTGCCATGGTTTTTGTTTTTTTTGCAGTCTGAGCCAACATCACCACCAGCAATGATCAATCCACCGCTAGATGAGGGCCTCGAGAAGCCGTCATCACCTCCCAGGTTACCAATCTATCCAGCACCTGCACACACGCTCACATCAGTGATCCATCTCCGATGACGTGCATCGCCAATTTCCCACCACTGCAAATCCAACTCATCCATGGCGTCAACTCCTCCTCCAAGAGCGTCACACTGTGCAAGCTAAATATTCGTCATGTGTTCGTAACGACAGGGCGCCGCCGATCTCGGGTTTTTGCTCGCACAGTTTCCGTTCCCCACCTCCCCCTCCACCCCCCGTGCTCTGTATTGGGCTCGTGTTGAGTCGCAATAAAAGCAATTAAATATCCGTCATGTAACATTTGCTGTTCAGTTTGTGTACATGTGTACATGCAACAATCGGAAGAGTGGTTATAATTATTAAGTAGTCCATATAGAATAGTGTTACCGATCATAACAATTTAATGTTATCACAAACACTCTGGGTCCACCAAACACACTTATTTAACTGATTTCCTAAACATTGGTGAGGCCAACCAAACACGAAGTTGACTTTACCGTGCTTCATTATGGATACCAATTACACTTGCAAAAATGAAAATGTGCTGCTTCATAAACTCAATTATATTTGTTCCCAATGACTGTATTAAGTCCCTCTAGAACATTATTAGAATTCACATCAGTCGCTCCGGCACGATCGTCTAGATGTCTTAGACAACTTATATTGAGGAAGGTAACTTTTCAAGTTTCTTAGCCAAAGTCATTTTAGAAGAATTTTTTTCATAAATCTCACCGACATTCATTTGCTCAGCAAGTACACACGATATTCAAATACACACACACATGCACGCATAAGTAGATAAATGCACGTACACACACGTTACCAGTCTACTCCAAATCGGTCACCAGGGACCAAACCACAGTGAAAGTGCCGACGTGTATTCATGCATTCTCTCGGTAAGCTGACCAAACTCAGCCGACGGGTTAATTCACACTCACCTGAACTTCCTCACACTCACCTGAACTTCCTCACTCACACCTAAACTCACTGGCCCTCTCCTGACATGCTAACTCTCCCTCTCATAACAGATTAACTCACTCACCCTGTCCTGACAGGCTAACTCACTCACCCTGTCCTGACAGGCTTGTGTTGTGGCCGAAACGTCGTGAGAATTTTATTGTGTTATTTTATTTTATCAATTTATCATTTTATTCTCATTCTACGTGACTTTACGGAAAGAACCAAAGAAGATGAATCCTTGCAGTCACGAAAGCTTTAAATCGAAATTTAACTCACTCACTCTCTGCTGACAGATTAACTCACTCACCCTGTCCTGACAGGCTAACTCACTCGCCCTCTGCTGACAGAATAACTCACCCACTCTCTGCTGATAGATTAACTCACTCACCCCTGTCCTGATAGGCCAACTCTCTCACCATCACCTTACAGGCTAACTCACTCTCTGCTGACAGATTAACTCACTCACCCTGTCCTGACAGGCTAACTCACTCGCCCTCTGCTGACAGAATAACTCACCTACTCTCTGCTGATAGATTAACTCACTCACCCTGTCCTGATAGGCTAACTCTCTCAACATCATCTTACAGGCTAACTCACTCTCTGCTGATAGATTAACTCACTCACCCTGTCCTGATAGGCTAACTCTCTCACCATCACCTTACAGGCTAACTCACTCTCTGCTGACAGATTAACTCACTCACCCTGTCCTGATAGGCTAACTCTCTCACCATCACCTTACAGGCTAACTCACTCTCTGCTGACAGATTAACTCACTCACCCTGTCCTGAAAGGCTAACTGACTCACCCTCTCGTGACAGGCTAACTCACTCACCCTGTCCTGATAGACTAACTCTCTCACCATCACTTGACAGGCTAACTCACTCACTCTCTGCTGACAGATTAACTCTCTCACCATCACCTGACAGGCTAACTCACTCTCTGCTGACAGATTAACTCACTCGCCCTCTCGTGACAGGCGAACTCACTCGCCCTCTCGTGGCAAGCTAACTCACTCACCCTCTCCTGTCTGACAGGCTAACTCACTCACCCTCTCCTCAAAGGTTAAATGACATGTGAGACTGTCAAGTAGCGTCCCTGTGTCGCTGTTTTGAACGGGCAGCAGGAAAGCTGCTCCTCCTTCACGCGCTACTCACCAACTCTTGGCATCGGCGCTTCCGCTTCTTGACGTCCTGTTCCAACACTTCAGCCTCCTTCCTCTTTTTGCTCAGCTCACCCTCCTGGCAGAAGGTCAGGGGGTGGAGGGGTGGGAGAACCGGGGACTGATTACGTATAGTATCCAGCCTCCTCCGCATGTGTTCATGTAGAGGCCTTTGTCAATCCACTGCTAAACGAGGGCTTCTGAACACCTGCGGGGGTTATGGGGGTTATCTGATTTGATTACACTCTGCCACGCTGGTCAGCATGCGTTGATGATGGTCGTGAGCAACGGAGGTGGATGCAGAGCAATGCTATACAACAATGGAATTTGTTGCACAGTGCTGCCAACAACATGGTGTTCCCAGCAGCTTCCCATTCAAGTACTTACCAGGTACAAACCCCACTTCGCTTGACGAGATCTGCCCCATTAAGAGTGGTTTGGTCGTAGGTTACTGTATGCGATGGCTTTCCGAGCGTCATCTTTTCACAAGAGTGGGGTTTGCGCAGGCATTGAACCTCTCTAAATGTCGCATTCAGGTTCCTGTTCTACGCTGGCAAGTTGGGTCCACGGAAGGTCAAAAGGGGTTTGCGAATTTTACCCCACCACAAGAATACAGCGCAGTGTGGATGTACATAGTGTGTGAGCGCAACTGCATTCATAGAAGGCTTTATTTATTTAAAGCAAGAAATCGACAGTCCGTCAAAGGCAGAGGTAAAGAGGACGGGTTTGACCCAGGATTTGGCCAGGGGGCAGAAGGTCAGCGGCACAAATGGCTGAGGGGAAAGATATTCCAGACAGTGGGGGCGGCAGAGGTGAAATGCGTGACCTCCCGCCAAGTGAAGCTTAACTGGGAGCTTCGACAGAGGCCTCGGTTGCTGTCAATTCACTCCCTCCATGGGGATCTATGATGTCGGTGGAGAGACGGAAAGAGGATTTAAACCCATCAGCTTGAGATTGCATGTATGCGTGTTGAACTTCTTTCGCACCGTACGTAGCCGACCGTGCTAATCGGAGGTTGCAGAGGAAGGACAACAAACTAAACACAAAAGGCAGTACTAAAGAAATGAGTTTTCAATCTAGAGTGCAAGTCGGGCACAAACGCATCATATCTATATCCCAGGCGATACTCTGCGTTTTTATTTAAACTTATTTGCGGATAAAATGCGGTTTCATTATGCAGACATGCTTTTTGGATTTAAGCGGAACGAAAAAGATGAGGATGGAGGTCGATTAAGAATAATGTTTTCTCTCTCTCCTGCTTTGTTAATCTGTACTCATTGGTTCTTTTGGTAAAGTCACGTATGTAGAAAAAATAATAATATTTAAATAAATCACAAATAAAATAAAATTGAAAGAAATCACGACGTTTCGAACGCAACACAAGCACTCGTCATCAGGTGAAAATGGGGCAAAACACACAGCGAGGGAACACACAGAGGGACATCACACACAGAGGGACATCACACACAGAGCACACAGCAAGAAGATGGGAGACGCAAACTCCCTCTGTGTGTGTTCCCTCGCTATGTGTTTTGCCCCATTTTCACCTTATAATGAGCGCTTGTGTTGCGTTCAAAACGTCGTGATTTTTTTAAATTTTAATTTTATTTCTACATATGTGACTTTACCGAAAGAACCAATGAGTATAGTAGTTCCTGCAGCCACAAAAGCTTCAATTCTAGATTTGTTAATCTGCTTTGGTATCTGCCATTTAAGACCGGATGGAAATATGGTGAGCTGAAATGATTTTTTTTTTTTAAATACACTGTTTGGCTAAACAATTTGAACCAGCGAGTGTGTTCATGCTAGACCTTTATTTTATATAAAAAAAAATAAAAGGTGCGTAAGTGGAGAACAAAAACGTACCTAACAGACGCGTGAGGGTGCACATACGACTGACGAGAGACTAAAAGGGGGAGCAAAACAGCGCAGCACAAAGCACACGCTGACTCGGAAGCACAGATGCATAGACAACAAACCCCACGGAGATATCAAAGCGTCCGCCAATATAAATAGAGCAATAAAGCCGCACAGGAGCGCTGGAACAAAGACTCGGGAAAGATCACAGACATGTGAAGTACACAACACTTGGGAGACGAGAGGAAATCAAACTGAACCCCACCAATTGGTGCCAAAACAGAGCGGCAGTGATATTCAATCCATTAGTTCTGCAAATTATCAATCATATTTCAAGGCTCGCACGTAAGCGTTGTGGCCGTGATCAGTGTGCTGCTATGTATAGCCACATTGGAAGGTACATAACGAAGCACAGTCACTCCATTAATCTCACAGCATCACATATCGTATACATAGCTGCAGTACAAGCAGACAAATCTTTATTTGGCTCATTTGCAGCCCTTTGCAAACCCACTGCTGGATGAAGACCTCCCCAGACCGTACTTCACCACCTCTGACCGGTGACGCTCAGTGAAGTGGTGGGGCGGACAGGGCCGGTTCAGATATCACTCGCCGCTGATGCTAGCTGTGGACGGGAATCTAACTCAGGTCATCGAGTTCACCGAACAGTGGGCGAACCGCTGCACCAATCTACCCCCAGCTCTTTATAGTAGATATCTATATATAGCAACACCGGATGTTATGCAAGGATAAAGAGGCCACTCTGTACATGAAAGCACTCATCTCACACACACACAACATAGACTTTTGCAATGGTGATTGACAATGTGTGTCCTGCATTTACTGCTCAACTCACTCACTTTCAAAAGGTCATTTTACTCTTCCATACTGATCAAATGGGTATGGTGGTGGTGGCAATGATGATGACTATGATGAAAGGTTACCTACCCGCACTTTACGACACCGCCACAAATGACTCAACAATACGACTGCTCTACCGGCCGATGTTTTTATGTCTATGTGAATGGACACTGCAGATCAGCGATGAGAGGTCAAATGCCCACGGTCGTAGCTGCCTTGACCGAGAATAAAACGTGGCACATCTCCAATGGCAGTCCACGTTGGATGGGACCTCACAATGCGCAGCCAGCACTTGAGCTCGCCCTAACTACTGCCTACGAACAAATCACCCAGAATGTGTGCTGTCTCACCAGATCTCGGAAGCTGGGTAGGGAGCTGAGCGAGGATACAGCGCTTTGATGGGTGACCACACGCACAAATAGGTTGTCATAGGGCTTAGGCGGGGCTCTACATGTTGAGAAGCAGAAGACAGCGCAGCTAAATCCATCACTGCGCTGAATTCCTTAGCTTCCATGCCAATATTCTTCCCACCTTTACCAATCAGTATTTGGCCAGCATGACCAAGCAAGATAAAATAACCCTCATGATCGCAAACAGCTGTGGGGGAGATCCTCATCCAGCAGTGGACTGACAAGACGGGTATACGTATAGGTATGCGTCTAACCAGCCGATTTGGCTCAGTGGCAGAGCGAGGGGCATGCAATCGGACGGGTGACAGTCTCCAAATCCTGGTCGGAAGTCTACTCAGACCCCTTCATCCCTCTGGGGTAATTAAAATGAACACGACTCTCGACGCAGGTTCAAAGATGTTGTCCCATAGAAAGTCTCACCAAACTCCATAGAAATGTGGCATTTCTACAACTGGCTCAAAGGCTGTGCACCGGACATGAGCACTTCCCCATGCACGAGACAAAGGGCTGGCTAAAAATTATATTATATACTTAATATTTAAACTGCCTGGATTCCACGATCAGTGCGAACTGAACAACAAAGACGACTTGGAGTGGTCCTCATATGAAAGAGGCCGGAGCTTTATTTGTACGACTGAACACTACAGATCGTCAATGTAGAGAAGATGGTAATTATGGAGCTCATTAAAGGAGCCGGGCTAAAAACATTGCCACCTGCAGCACCAAAGTGACTACAGTGCCTTTATTAATTTAGCGGGTTCCATGTGGATGTTCGTGGCATTCATGCTGTGCACCCTCCACTCTCTCTGCTCTGGTGCCATTTTTCCCACTGCGAGATTAATTCCCATGCTTTCTTTACTGCTGTCTGCCCGTCTTGTTGGCAGCCTTGTCCTATTGCCTCCTTTCTCTGTCTATGCCTCTGTCTCTCTCTCCGTACGAAAGAAATATGCCGACTGTTTCCGTGCGGCGTCGCGAGATGCAGACCACAGTGTGCCGAGATGCTTTATGAGCCCCAACAAGTGTTGTATTGTGTTTCCATCCTCGTTGTGATTATCTTGTCAAGGCCACTGCTGCCTGTTCTCAATATATGCCCAGAGTAGCTTAGCTCCTTATGCTGTGTGTCCTCAAATTATTATTATCATTACTTCTGCGAGCACAAACTCATCTGTTCTTCTCGGCACGAAGCTGAATCAGAATATTTATTCATACTGGAAGAAACTGAGGAGCAATAAAGCTCTTTTTTACAGATGTGCAGTAGGGGCGGGTCAGAACATTACTAGAACAAACAATACAAAAACACGATAGGAGTGCAAAGTATAGGAAAAGTAAACATGCAAACTCCAAATATACAGTGGTCAGGGTCAGGCTCTAACCCCCGACCTCCTGCATACTAGGCGAGGAATATAACATTAAACCACCCTGGTGCACCTTAAATAAATAAGGCATATAAGTTCAAATTGCATCATCAATTACCCAAGCTTGGGAAAGGTAGTAAAACAACAGCAAAGACAGTCCCAGACCACACTAAGACAACACACAGTACCTCAATAAAATTGTACATTAACATTAAACTATCGATACATTAAGAATCAAATTTTAAAAATCACATTGGCAAATGCGGTTGTATCCAGCACTCATCTGCTTCAGAATATTTATTGAAGGGAATGAGGAGTAAGCGCTTGACGCTTTGGCCAGGATTTACATTCGCACAGTACGAGTGTTTGGATGTAAATGTCCGAATAGGGCTTACTGTATATGCCTGGGTCTCTCTCTCAGTAAACCCTCTTTGACAAGAAGCAATTGCATCAAGAGAGCAATGCAAATAACCTTCATCGAAACATCATGAGATGATCTATACTATCAGAAGTCATGCAGAGCAGGGCATCATCCTGTGGGTTGGAGAATGGCCTGCGAAAGCAGATCTTGCAGAACTATTTCTGACATCCCTTCAAGTAGCCTCTCTTATCTATTTGCTTTTTGGAGAAGACATGTTTGTTGCACCGACAGTCAAAGTGATAGTTTTAATTCTCAGGGGCGGAAGTTACTGTAATTGAGTTTTTGTGCGCAGCCACTGGTGAGATCAAACAAGGACCAATCAGGCATGAATCACATCGGTCATTAAACAATGCCACCTGAACTCACTGGGCCACAAATTATATCATAAGCGTAGCATTAATGAGAAGGCACAGCAGACGTACAGCCCTTTTTTGTCAATCCACTGTTGGACGAGGGCCTTTATGGGGGTATCAGTAAATGGTAAAAGGCAGCGACGGCAACAGCTGATGAATTGGAACCAAACAGTGCAGAAGGATCTTCTTTGGTTCTTTCGGTAAAGTCACGTAGAATGAGAATAAAATAATAAATTGATAAAATAAAATAACACAATAATAATATTATTGTGTTATTTTATTTGAATCATTGCAGTCACGAAAGCTTTAAATCGAAATTTAGTGCAGAAGGATACAGCATCTACGGGCGCTGTGTGTGTAAGAAGAGCCCTGAAATGGCACAAGACCGTGACAGGGGGAGAGACGGCGAGCTGCCCGACGCATTGTTGACACGCAATGGACAAAGCAAGTCATTGGCGACCAGGCTGAGACCACTAACTCACCTCATTTGAGAATACGTCTTAATTACAGGCGGATCAAACCCAGCTTCGAACCCTGGACGTCAGCCCAGAGCTGTGACCCCTGGGCCACCTGACCACCTCCCTCCATAGGTGATTTAGACACGGGCCAAAAAGGGTTGCCTGCAGCGATAGCAGTGCTGCTGCTGTGCAGTTGTGTAATCACTGCTCAGGACAGATGGAGCTGTGACCCATGGGAAAGCGTTCCGTGGGTGTGGGAGAATAATGCAGTTGTGTTTTTTTTGTACGTGAACAAATAAAAGAACCGGGCCCCATAATCAATGCCCACACTTGTACACGGCACGATAACTCTAATGAGGTCACGCACCCTAAGATTTGTTCTAAAATGCTCGCTATTCATCGGCATATGCTGTATGCAGTGAACATGCACACGCTGTATACACGAAGAATGAGGTGAATATACATGACTAAACTCATGTATATTCTACAAGTACTTATCGTTACACATAGAAATTCCCTCATCCATTCTCCGCAATTCAGTACCACTCACATCTTGCTACTGTCCAGTGTCATGAGACGTGGTTGCATTCAAATGCTTTATGAATATAAAGGAAGTTTTACACTCTAGGCACTGTACGTAAGTTTGTACATCTACTTATAAAAGTGATAAATATATTTGAGGAATGACATAACTAAAATTCAGGATAATGTTAGTCTTGTTAAGAACCACAAATTTTCATGTCGTAAGGAATATTTGAAAATATGACACTATTTACATTACAAAGCTATTACTCAATGTTCATAAATATAGCTGTAAGTGTGATTATGAGCACCGTTTTAATAATGAGCACTGTTTTAATAATAAGCCATCATCAGCAGCCGTGTTCTATGCGCTGTTAAGAGTCGCCCCCCCCCCCAGCCCCCCCCCCAACCCCCCCCCCCGGCACCAACATCATCCCTCATGATTCTGCGACGCCACGTTCCATCTCACTCCTGTGAAATAGACTTTTGGTTAAGGGCTCCTCAAAGGTACCGTGGAGACTCGTTGCGCCGGCTGTCCCTGCTGTCCCTCGGGCTCGTTGTTGTTATTGTTGTCGTGGTTTTTGGTGCTGGGCCCCGGAGGCTTCATCCCACGCAAGGCCGCGGTGTCGCCCTCTCTCTACTCTCTCCCAATGTCTCTCTGCCCACTGCCTCCCCTCCTCAACATCCCTGATTGCCTCCTTCTATACAAACGCAATGTATTTTCAGATGCTGCGTAAATTGAAACTGTTATTGTTTATGTTGTATACTTGACGGGTGATGAATGCCGCGGGGGGGGGTAGGGGCGGGTGATGGTGCGTGCTGCTGCTGCTGCCAGGACTGACCAGGCGCTTGTAGCGCTGCACCTCCTGCTTGAGCTTCTTGACCTCGGCCTTGAGCGAGCGGTTGGACTCCTCGACAGCTCGCAGGCGCTCCGGGGGGGCTCTCAGGGCTGGCTGGCTGGCGCCGGAAATTTGCCGCCCCTGGTGATGGATATCGCACGCGCACGCAAATGCACGCACACCTGGTACGTCAAGCGCTGAGTGGCACACTAAAAAAAATCACCAATAATTGAAAAGAGTCACTCTGTTTGTAGTTTCTGCCACAGGGACAAAAGTTACACACTGTATGTATTAGGTCACGTCACATGTATATCGCTTTCTTCCAGTGCACACGCATAAAAACGATGAGGTTTCTATGAAATTAAAACTTCTGATCTCTCGTTGTGCAATAAAGACATTCACAATCGTCAGCACAGAACGTACAAAAAAAACACGTTTTCCAAATCCTCTATTTGCGCAACAGCAAATTAAACAAAAATCTACGATGTATTTAATAGTGGCGAGTGAGACATCAAGCAGCAGGTGAATAATTTTATTTCGACTGACAATAGTTTAATAACTCAAAGGAGAGAAACACTTTCACAACCAGTGCATTTAAGACCTGTGGACCACTGCAACAGTCAAACTAAAGCAACTTATTGAATATCCTACCAGTAATGGGAGAAGCGTTCCAAGCCACCCAGCATAGCTGCCTTGTTAGAATATTACACTGCAATAAAGATCGAAGGTGTACTGATTCACCCCACCTACCCCCCCAGGGTATTTCTATAATCGTCTCAATGCACAATCGTGATTCGATTCAGAAATTGATATCCCTCTTTACAGTGTGGTGGATGTAGCAGCCACTCGTGACTGCAGGGGTCAAGTTCACCCATTAAACACAATATATACAAATCGATAAACATCAATTCATACGCGTAAAATAATGTCTCGTGAGCTTCATAATCATTATCAACTGATGACTCGTTCCACCTCTAATACGTAATAAGATGGCATTAATTTATGACAAGTAAAGGGCCTAGTTGGAGTAGGAGGTCTATTTTCAAGGGAGACTTGGGATCAAATAAGTACAGCAATCATAATATTTAATGATAGATGAGCTTGAGTTATAATTACCAGGCAAGAACCCATTGGGAGTAGGAGGTATATATATCAAGGGGAAACTTGGTGTAAATTAGTACAGCAAAACTACATTCTTATACGTTACCAAAACTACAAACCAGAACATTCCTTGCCTATAACATCAGGCAGTTCACCAGCACTGATTCAAGCAGGCCTGACTGCCACTGAGACACCGTAAGTTGAAACAGGTCCAGAGTTTGCTTGCACTGAATCTATGCTGCTGAAAGTATCGCAATCCCAGAAAGTCGTGGGCCGGATGGGTTGTGTAGAAAATACTATATATATTTATATGGAAAGACACATATGGAAGAGATGTATTGTCCACTTATCGTTTTCGACAAAGCATAGCACATCATCTGAAAGAGATATGACACAATATAATTGATAATAATAAAACTGGAAAGTATATACTTGTAAACGTTGTGTGTTGTTAAAAGGAACCTCGAGGCAAGCACAACAAGGAAATATTACTGGTAGGAACCTCCTGGTTACACCAGCCCACAGGGGATTATTGTGTCCGTCCTTCGTGCATCCAAAAATGGGAGGGGTGGGGCTGGGTGGAGAGGGGAGGGTGGGGAGGGGCTGGGTGGGGAGGGAAGGGCTGGGTGGGGAGGGTGGGGAGGGGCTGGGTGGGGAGGGTGGGGAGGGGCAGGGTGGCGAGGGGCTGGGTGGGGAGGGTGGGGCTAGGTGGGGGGTGGGAGGGGTGGGGCTGGGTGGGGAGGGGCTGGTCACCCTGTGGTGCCCTTATAAAACTCAACGTTTAACCTACTCACGCCGGCTTGTGCCCACCCTCACAGTCGGGCATTTTTGCGGAATACACCACGCCGCCGTTGACCCTGGCCATTGACAGAGCAACCCAACGTTCCTACCAGCTCCCTCCGCAGGAATGTGTTTTGCTATAATTCCAGATTCGTGGATATAAAGATGCACGAGAATCCGATATCCTACTGGACATATGTGACACCTGATGGACATTTGTGAAAAATAACTTTCTAGCGCATCAGATTCCTCAAGTATATATAAAGATTCTTATTAATTTGAATGCTTATCTTTTTAGTTTATCATCTCCTCCGTCGTGTTTGCTCCTATGAGCTGACAAACGAATATAAACATACTAACGCGTTTTTGCCTTACTGGTGTTTCATGGTTTCCCACTTTTCATATGCCCTTCTTCTGCACACAATCATTAGCTGCAACTCCACCTTAGACACTATGTCAATTCAAACAGTTTTCACCAAACATACCACGTGGTCACACGC
Organism: Petromyzon marinus; assembly: GCF_048934315.1. Taxonomy (NCBI): domain Eukaryota; kingdom Metazoa; phylum Chordata; class Hyperoartia; order Petromyzontiformes; family Petromyzontidae; genus Petromyzon; species Petromyzon marinus. The sequence continues at coordinate 12,997,441 of NC_133671.1, forward strand.
CACTGGAGAAGAAAGTGCTGTATTGGTGAAAGATGATGGATCTGACTGCCTATTCCAGCAGGAGGTGATTAATTCTCGGAATTTGAAGCAGGCAATCTCATCGCTGGCTCCCAATCCGGTCCCGGGTCAATTTCTAAATCGAATTTAACATCTTCAAAATTTTCCATGGACGAGCCCAGGGGTCGACAAACCTCCGGTTCCAGAGCAGCATTCGGCTCTTTAAGGGCTCCTTCGTGACGTTATTTATGAAAGACAACCGTCTCGTATTCACATGCACTGCGGCTATTTAAGGTCTCCTTCGTGACGGTATTTATGAAAGACAACCGTCTTGTATTCACATGCACTGCGGCTCTTGAAATATTGAGTTTTTACTGAATTCGAAAAAAATGCCTCTTCTTGTTATTTTGGTTGCCGACGCCTGGACTAGCCCCTGCCTAGATCTCCCCTCTCATCTCATTTTACTCCCCTCACTCCATGCACTCTTCGCTCCAGCAAACAAGCCTTTCTGCCAAAGCCGACAGTTAACTTTTACTCAATGGGATGTCGCTCATTCTCCTCTACTGCCCCCAAAGATCTGGAATTCCCTTTTCCCAGCCATCACTGATGTTCAAGTTTAGGATCAAGACCTTCCCTTTACTCCTCTCACGATTACCTCGCTAAAAAAAAGTCCCCTATTTCTGAAAAGCGTCTTGAGATGAAGTGGAATTTAGATGCTATATAAATCCAAAATGTATCGTGTCTAACATTCATTATTTGATTTATTCAAACCTATTCTTACACTTGTGAAATAAACATTGAACTGAATGCCAAAGATTCAACCACATATACAAATCATGCACAATACATGCAAGCATGCCTTTACGACAGCGAGAGCGAATGCGACAGAACAATGAAGACACAATATACATGGCATAAACAATTCAAATTGAGCATATTTTTTTTTCATTTTTAAGGAATCTTTGTCGAATCGAATTACGATCCTGGAATAGCGACGAGCCAGTCGAATCACCCCCGGGGGTTGGGGGTGAGCCATTTACGCGCACAGCTGGGAGACACAGGCGCCGTCTCGGTCGGTGAAGGGCATCGGCTGTCCCGGCGCTCGGGCACTTGGCTTATTTGCTCAGAGCAGGAACTTACCAAAAAAAAATACAAAGGTCATTTTGCCCTTCAGATTATCGATCGTAAAAAAGGTAGGCACACAATGGCGCTGTTAAACATATGGCGGGGGAACACTGACAAACAGAAAATTAAGTTTACGCGTGCGGCAAAACTGTTTACTTTTACTCGTAACGCGTTTAATGGCGGTATAGCGCAGTCCTAGCTAAAGTGAGTAAATTAAGCGATTCCAAAACGACAGGCTAAGCCAGCAGCGTTAACAGCACTGTACACATCACAAAGGCGTTTATAGAGGCACTGGCTCACAAATGAATACGCGATTGACACATGGCTCGAGCCACAGGCCAGTGTAAACGCTTTGAAGTAGATTTCCTCACTATGCTTCGGTCTTTTTGGGTAATAATAAATAAAACCACAACCCAAATGCATTTCATTACATTTTTTTCACATTTCAGCAGTAAGACCAGAATCTCCAGCTGTGCTAGTAAATGTGACGGGACTTAACCGCACTGCAATACATCGTTGAAAAGATTCACAATACAGCCCTGTCCCCAGAGATTTAATTATTGGTGATGATTTAGGGCCGGTATTGGATTAATCATTTTTTCCGTCTAACTGTTAACATTGCCTTACCATTGTTTATTATTTGATTTGTACAATCGCATTCCCTTCATTACCCTAAACGTCACATGCATATCGTTAATAATAATTGGTTCTCACATGCATACTCGGATAAAATTAAATTATAAATTCGTACGCACGAGCGCAAATCGATACACGTCTCGTGAGCGTCGGGGCCGATTTGAATCGATGCATCACTATGTACCTAGAAACGACGCTATCTGTGCCACACACACACACACCACTTGATTGGCCACACGCATGACCCAATACAAGCAGCCAAGGAAACCATTCTCACATCCAAAGCCCTGTGTGTCTGTCTGGAAGGATTATTGACTGTGTAATGAAGACAGGCCTTTGGTCAAATCATCCGGAATGCGCCCGGTCTTATCAGACCTCGGAAGCCAAAAGCCTGGATTGTACTTAAAAAAAAAACTCAAGACATTCGTCAATACGACTGCCTTAACGAAAATATACACATCACAGGCGACATTATGGGCAATGGCCCTTCTCCATAGCACATAACTGAAGAAAGGCCGACACCCACGGGAAGGAAGCTTCACAATATCTGAGTGATCCACCAATCCTCCCCTCCAGTGCTGGATTACAGGCATGTGCCATCACTGCTCTATCTATGGCCTTTCCATAAATCATTGTTTTGTTTCTTCCCACAGCTCAACTGTGAATGTTGCAAAAACTTACGTCGGCCAGAAATTGCCTGAAGAGGAATAACACGTTTTTTTAATAGGAAACGTTTCGGGCAATGACCCTTCTGCATGTGCCATGAAAAAGGATGCCATGAACGAGGGTCAGTGCCAAAAAAAGAGATATTTTTCCTTTAAAGACCACAATGTTGTTGACAAATATGTTGATATTCTTAGTTTTTTCGGTAAAGTCACGTTGAAGGGAAACAACAACGTGACTTTACCGAAAAAACTAAGAATATGAATTACTGCAGTCACGAAAGCTTTAAATCAAAAAATATGTTGATCTTATTTTTTTGTAAGCTGTGCTCGTACACCACTGCCAATGCAACATCACCAAATAAATGTATAGGACTGTACTTGGCTGGAGTTACCACTTGGATAGGACAGGTTGTTATAGGCTACTACGGGGCTACAATGTGGGCATGAGCGAGCATTGCTGCAAGTACCATTGTTGTACTGTACTATGCGCCTATCCTCTCCAAGCCATCGCCAAACCGCATTGACCAGTGTGGTGAAGTATAGTCCAACCACCCCCCCCCCCCCATTAATCCACACAGAGATAACAAACAAGTATCTATACAATTACATACAAATGTTTTTTTCAGTCTCATCAGCCTATTATTCGCTTTCCAGACCAATACGCTGTTTGATAGCATCTTGAGATGGTGTGGATGACTCAGTGATGTCCCATTAACGGTCACGATAAGTAGGGGAAGAGTGGACAAAAGTGGAAGAAAACACCGACGGTCAGCCAAGGTAAAGAGATTACAGGCGCGTTGAGCAACGGGTCGTGATTTTTTTTGTGCTATTCGTAGCATTTGATTTATATGTCAAGAATTAAATAATTGTCAAAATCGAATTACCAGACTTTGAATTTATACCACAGACGAATTGTAGATTATGCAGAAATAATAGTACAATGTTTAAATAATCGAGGTAGCAGTTCTTAGCCGTGTCCAGCAGTACACAATGAACTATCGGACCTGAGTTTGATTCCAACCACGGCTAATAGCTTAACCAGTAATGGGCCAGCACCAATCAGCACTGGCCAGCCTGGTCATGTATTGTATGCTCAAATAACCCCCATGACCTCTACGCATCAGGAGGCCGAGATTAATTAACAAAAACTATTATTACGTCATTCTTAGGTGATGCTGCGTTGGCAGCGGTGCACAGCTCAATCAACACATAAAAGAACCTCAAAACATTCACCAATAACATTGTGGCCATAATAGGAAATATCTATATATAATATAGACGTTTCTGACAATGCTATGACATCAGGGCCGTTACACAAAATGTCACCTATTATATATTTTTCTCCTTTTAAAGCCACAGTGTTGATGACGAATGCGAGGTGTGTTTGTTGCCGCGTGTGCTAGGAAAGGGCCATTCAACGAAACATCACCTTTTTCCCCCTTTTAAGGCACACACAGCGTTATTGACTATTATGTGTCCAGTCCTTTATATTATTACATCATAATTATTTTAAGAACTGCGCCATACCATTCACTGTCATTTCTCCCACTATTACATTCACAGGCGTGAATCTTGTCATAGACCAATGACAAAGATTTGACATCGATAAGCAGTTTGGGACGTTATTGTTTGCGAGCGGAACGGACACAGCAGAAGGCACATCACCGCTAAGCAGCACCGCTTGCGTCGCTCCCTGCAACCAACGGAGATGCCACCCCAATTCTTATCGCTCAAGAGTTCTTTTAAATGTCATTAACATTTACTGCCGACTGCCTGCATCTGCTGGCACCATCAGTTTATATACATATAAAGTAAAGGCACAGCTTTTTAATTGCTTGCTCATGCCACCGCTGGGGGAAGAGTCTCCACTTGAAACCCCCGCAAGAAGGTACTCTTTGGTTTCTTCGGTAAAGTCACGTATAAATAAGAAATAATTAAATAACATTGTAGCGTAACGACGTTTCGGTTGCAACACAAGCAGCCATCATCAGGTACAGAAGAGCTAAATTTACGAGAGAGGGGAAACACATAACCTCAGATGTATATACAGACACCCAAGTAGAGGGAACTAACACAGATACAACAGGGGACACAGACAGAGAAGCATACCAGACAAACAGGGTTTAGCAAAATTTTGGAAACCATATAAAGCAACACAGACGGTCGGTCAAAACACAATTAACGCATAGTCCGGTTGATCACGCTATTTCAAAGATTGCTAAATTGCAAGTTAAGTATGAAACTCAAAATACAGACCGCACACACACACACAGACATCCAAGTAGAGCGAACCAGCACAGAGACAAGCACACAGTGAAGTCGCCTTAAATAGGCAGAGAAGCTAAGGCTGAGAGACAATGGGACAAAATTAGCATGAAGTATGCATGGAGCAAAGTGGGGCGCGGCAGCACCCACTCGGAAGCAACAAGGCCCACACACAGGCAGAGACAGCACAGAGACACAAATCCAAGCCAAGACACAAAGGCAAGAAGGTATTTTGGCCTCCTATTCCACGCTGGCAAGACGTCTTGGAAGAAGGTGCGAGTGCACCTTTTTCCACTTTACTCCACGGCATGCCACCTGCCGATCGGCTGTGATGAATCCATTTGTACTGTTGGGTGGACAACGGGGCCGACTGTCGCGCCAGGAGATCCGAGTCGAACCGGTGACGACACCTGGATTGAACGTCTGGTTTACGAACTAAACCTGTGTAGCACACCCAAGACAGCGGGCATCCCTATTTTGTCCGCTACATGTATTTGCATTAATTAATGCGACTGCCACGCGTTGCGAGAGGGGGCGAGGCGACGTGAGCAATAACTCAGCATCTGTCACTAAACGGTTTGAAACCCAGGGGTAATCGCGCAGCTGCGCAAAGCACGAAGGAGGTCTCCTGCAGTGCCACCATTACTTGAGCATCGTGGCTTCAGATCGATTGATCGGTCGCGGAATCAATCCCTTAATTTAGGAGTGGTGGAGAGACCATTGAGATGTCACATTCCTATTTTTTTAAGAAACACGGGTGCTAGTTTATTATTTATATAAAGGATGATAATGTAGTGTTCATAAATGCGTTCATCCATTACGTTTGTACCTGAAAGTGTTGCTTTTTTTTTCCCTCAACATTGTGGAGTGCAAATGCAATATAGAAACAGCACTGTAACAGAAATCGGACTATAACCAAATCACATTGAAGGCGCCCAATCTTCAATCAGATTTCCGAAGCTGAAGCAGACTTGAGCCTGGATAATGCCTGGATGGGCGACCACCAGTCATGTGTTATAGGCTGCAGGGCTACATTCTGGGCAGCAGAGGACAGTGCAGCAAAATCACGGTTGTACTATTGTATTGTGCTCCCATGTCTGGAGTAATGTATTCGCCTTCAACCCATCCACATTGATCAGCATGGTGAAGTATATTCAATTAACCCCCACGGCCCGTGCATGGTGGGGAGGCCTTCCTCCAGCAGTGGGATGATGAAGGGGAATGCGTGTACAATGGACACTGATGCTCAATCATTCTTCTACACCCAAAATTACCACCAGTTCTTGCGGATTTTGGAACAATGCAAAAACAGTTTTGATACAAAAAATATCCAACGGCATTGAACCGCACGATGCCGGTGATAATGGCAACTTCATGAGAGAACATGAAAGAGTACATAACTGAGAATTACTGCGAGAAATTTCAACTGAAGTGCCTCAGAATATATGGGATATTGTGACCACATGGCTTCATGAGGGCCTTGTAAAAGCTGCAAATGGAACATGTTTATCCTGGTATGAGGGGTTAAATTCGCAGCCCTGCTATTTATTTGTTCATTCCGCTGCTGGAAGAAGGGCCTCTACTAACTAGAGGGAGCTTTATAGAGCCTCTCTATAGTAGATGTTTTGCCGACACTTTCACACCGACCAGATGTCTTGGAGGAGGTGGGAATACCCATACTTCATCCTACCATTTGCGACCTGCCAATAAACTGAATGTCTTGTACCCATTCATACTGCTGGGTGGACAGAGCCAGGGAGAACTAAGAAACTTGTGCCATTGTTTCAACTGCCACACCAGGTGAACTGGTGACCTCTGGATTGTAAGTCCAGTGGGCTAACAATTAATCCACTGGTATATCTACAAGAAGTCATTTAAACGATCTGAATAAGCAGCTGATTTTTCATATTTAATTTTGTGAATAAACACTTACGTATCATATATAATTTATTTATCTGAAAATATCTTGACTGCTGAAAGTGTAACTGACCTTTACCGCCACTGATGAGCTGATTCAAATCAATATTTTCATAACAAGCTAAAATTCAATACAATTTTCATGAGCCCAGCACTTATTCTCACGTCAACTTTAACCCTCTGTAGTACAGTTTATGAGTGGGCTTCATACTAACTACACCCATAACAGTTTTTACAAAATAACATAGATGGACTCGTCCATCTGAATAACTGCCAAATCGCTCTCCGTAGTGCTAACATTAAAAAAACCGCCACTTTTTTAAAATTTTCTTGCTGTGGTTTTCACACCTGATGATGATTGCTTGTGTTGCAGTCGAAACGTCGTGAGAATTTTATTGTTTTATATATTTTTATTATTATTTTATTGTTTCCCTTCTACGTGACTTTACCGAAAGAAGCAAGAATACAATTATAACGAGATTTAACAAATGCTTCTGTCCGCTTACGCCACCCCAAACAATAACATATTACCAGTATAAATGTTAGCCGTTCTTTTTTAGAGGAACATGCCCTAAAATTTCCCAAAGTGAAAGATGCCACTTAACGCATGTCTGACTCTCCGACGTCTTTACTGTTTCCCACGGAAAAACAGCTTAACGCAAGTAGCTATCCAAGCAAAGCGAGCTAATCCTGTTTTCCACTCGTGCAGCCGAGATGCACTGGGGTTCATGCCGAGCCGGCCTGGCACTACTCAAGTGGCAACAGGTTGTTTTTGTACTGCAAAAGTCGAGTCACGCCGCAGACGTCACAAGTAAATGAACCAGTGGAGATGCATGTAGATGGCGAGTGACGAAGCTGTGTCTTCAAAGTGTGCTGGCTGGCGTCACTCGCAATAAAGATGTCATTAGCCAGACTCTGGACCTGCTTGGCTCCGAGCCAGATTCAGATGTCTAATGAGACCGAGCCTATCGCAGTTTGGTTTTGGCTCAGCGCGACATATATAGCCAGTGCAAAACCGCTCACACTGAGAGTGCCCCCACGATCGCTCGGCTGGATGTTCCAGTGGGATGGTGTACACTTGCCCAGCAGTTCTCAAACTCAGCCAGCCGGCTCTTGCATGGCTGTGAGAACGCGGCATTGGTTGCCCGAGGGTCCCAAGGATGTGGTTACGCGGTCACGTGTGTTTATGTGTGTGTACCCTGGCAGGTTATCTGTGTGTGTGCCCATGGTCAGAGTGCTCGCTACTCCTTGCATTTACATTAAATCACAGCGAGTGAAATTGAAATTGCGCTCCCACTGGAAGCGTTGGCGAATATTAAATTGTCCTCCAAACCCACCGCTCTGCCTCTTGCCAAGTGTAATTTGCAACAAGTAAATAAATAACGCCCGAGTTTGTGCTGTGGATAAGAAGAGGGGAGCAGCTACAGCATGAAACACCAAGCAAAGGGCATGTGAGAAAAATGTTGGCCAAACAGGTGTCCTAAACCAATCAGACTTGCTAGAATAGAAAACCATGAAGTGACGGATTATAATCAATGTCAACACGGTGACTCTTTACTCGGATAATAAGTATTACACATGAGCAAAGGGCCAAATCATGTTTTCCCTTCAACCACATATATCAACTGTAATTCAAACGAAAATCAATAACAAATTATCCTACATGTTAAACCTTAGCAGCCATCGACGCTTTCTTTGAAAAATTATTACAACAGCTGCAGGAAATATGCTTGGAAAATGCAGTGTTTAAAGTACGTACACATTCACACATCATTCCAGACTGCACTAGCAGTAATCATCTGCACTGGGCTATGACTGCCCACACTAAACTGGGGCTAAAACACAAGCCAACATGTTATTGTCTGGATGTGTTCAGTGGACGGTATAACAATGCAGTGATGCATCGACGAAGATCGAGTCTGCCTCTCGTGATGTATAGATCAAAATGTTCCCGTGAGAAACCGATTATATTCACTTCGTATATCTCTGCTGGTACGTATCCAGCTCACGTGACGTCTACAGCCACTCGAGACGCTACCATTCAGCACAATGTAAACAAGGAAGATCCATTATTTCCTTGAATTGTGAGACGAAATGGTGATAATTAATCAAATCGTATGGGGAAGTCGAGGAGATGGGGGGGGGGTGAATCATTATTCACCTGAAGCCCATTATAGAACAGTGTTGTAGAGCTGTATAATACAGTCTACACAAATTAGACCGTGGTGCCCAAAAAGCTAGACCACAGTATATACAATCACACTCACTGGGCTGAGCCCACAACCACCAGTCCAACAACACAAACGAGACACACGTTAGTCGAGATAAGGAATGGCAAGCCCCCTCCCCCCCCCAAAAGGGGGACTTACCAGAGGGCAGACGGAGTCCTCGAGTCACAGAGGGAGGAATGAAAACGCTTGCATTTTGCCGCATCACAGGAAGGTCGTGTCAACAGCCATCAACCGAGCGGAGCACGATGATGACCAACATTAACACTTGCGCCAGGGAGGGCCGGGCAATGTAGGGCAAGCCACCTGTTCTCCAGCACGAAGCTTTAGCGCCGAGCCAGCGTTTTGTTGACGTGATTCACGAGCGGAGGAGCGAAGTTGGGTTTTTTTTTCGTCTTCTTTCTTCTGCAAAATGTAATGATCTAACCTGCACACTATAAGCCCCTTCACGTTGTGCCAACCACCACAGGGCAAATGGTTGCCACGGCATGGGGAATGTATCGGTAATGACTACACAGCGTTAAGTGCTTTTTCTTATTGCTGTATTTTTTCAGAGATTACGATTGTCTAATAATTTCAATGGTCGTCATAATTGCGGTGATTTATGGGATTTATTTATTACGACAGATATTTCAAGAATCAAGGGGCAACTTGACCACATTTTTTTCGAATATATATAAAGTAAACTGCAATGGTTTAAAAAGGGGCATACGAGTAAGAATTCCAATGCCACTGCCAGTGCATCCTATAATTGAAAAAGCAGGAACAAAATAAATCAGAAACGAGATGAAAGTGCAAGTGCTGCGAGAGGGCCTTCCGTGCCCCGGGCTAGTGAGCATAAGTCTTACCAATGCACAATTCCCACAGCAGCACTGGTAATAAATAAACAAACAAACAAACCCATTACAAACATCACGGTTCATATTACAACTGGAAGAAAAAAAAGAGAAACGATCGGGAAAAATACGACGACAACAACAACAACAACAAACAATACCCAACCTCCCCCACACAATCCACCCAACCCACATGAATACAACACAGCGGCCGAACACACCAAACACAACAAACCTCACCGTTCACTCTTCGTCACATCACCTTTCACCGGCACCACCACCACCACCACCCACACCCCGAAGCACTCTCACGCGGTGACAGCGGCAGCGGTGCCACAACGAACGGGGGGTGGTGGTGGGGTGGTGGTAAGCGGTAAGAGGAGCCGCCACGTCCGCGCTCACCGCCGCCTCTCGCCGCCGCCTTCCCAACTCCTACCGCTCCGGCGCCGCGTGCCACGCACGCCGAGGGAGAGAGAGAGGGAAGATAGAGAGCGGGAAGATAGAGAGAGGGAGAGCGGCGGACTGGGGAGAGAGGCAGGGCGCTACACCCAGGCGCGGACGCCCACTCGAGTAGGGGGCGGCGGGGGCGGCGAGGGGGGGGAGGGTCCCCAAGGCGAAGCCGTCCAACACCACCACCACACCAACACCACCACCACCGCTCCCCCACCCACCCACCGCCTCAGAAAATAATAAAATCACTCGAGGGCCGTCCTCCGGTCCCTCTCGGGGGAGTGGGTGGGGGCAGCCCGTCGCCACGGCAACCCAGAGGAGGCACCCCGAGTGGACACCTGGTGCGCAGGAGAGCGAGGAGGAGGCGGCGGCGGTGGCGGGGTGGGGGGGGGCTTGGTCGGCTGAGCTGGGCGGCATGCGGGACGAGGGGGGCCATCCATTTAGTGCGTGCGCATGGAGGGGGGGGGGATAACCCAAGGGGGGGGGTCTACTGACAATGTACGCATAGGAAACGGCGGGGGGTGGGTGTGAAGCCTCGATAATTAATTTGTCTACATTGGCCTTCAAATGAGTTCGATAGTCCGGCGGTGGACTATCTGTTTGCTTCAACACGTTAATATTATTCATCCTGTGATCGTTTCTGCGTGGATTAAGTATCGGCCGTTCTATAAGATTCGGGGGGGGTGTGTGTGTGCGTCAATCTGTACGTACGCAGGTGTGTGTGTGTGGGGGGGGGTGTAAAAAGTCCGCGTGCGTACAGGGAGGGGGGTGTGTGTGTGTGTGTGTGCGTCAAGTTTTGACAGATTTTGTTGCGTACCTACTCAATGGATGGGCCCTCACGGTGCGCGTGTGTGCGTGTGTGTGTGTGCGTGTGGGTTCGGGCGTGGAATGGGGGGCAGTGCACGGCTTGGGTGAAGGGAGTGGGGGGGAGGCGAGCGGTGGAGGTGCTCTCTCTGGCTGCGGACAGGGTAGCCGGCGAAACTGGGTTAATCTGCCTTCGCGATGGGGATTTCAAGGGAGCTGGCAGAACCGGCCAATGCCATGCTGTTGCGCTCGGGAAAAAAAAAGGCACACGTCTATAGTACATTGAAATCCACCACGGTATTGTCACGTGTCAACGGTGATGGCCGTTAGGGTGTCGATAACTAAAACTCGGCATGCTTAAATGATGAAAATTTAAAAAAAGAATTCAGCCTTGGGTTCGTGTTGGTATGAACACACACAACTCTTGATTGCATGGCTTAACTTCCATTATAAACACTTGCACAAGAGGTCACTGGAACGTATGGCGGCTCACGCAAGTCACGCAAGAAGCGAACGCGAGACAGTGAAACGGCACCAGCTTTCACCATTTGCATTTCACATTCGAGAGACGACAAACGGTGGCGAGACATGCAAAACAAATTCCATTGAAATCACAAGCTTACAGCCCAATCCCAACTTGTCCGCGTGCAGTGCAGCCACATAGCAAAGGACACGGAGCACACGTCTAAAATCAGTTCCAGGAATAATGAATATCAAGCAACTGTTTTCAATGTGACGGTGGGGGGGGGCACCTCAGGTAAATTTGTGATTTTATCACTTCTGCACTGCAATGAAAGTGACATGCATGGGGAAAACATTTTTTTCGCAGTCCTCTCCACCCCCCAAGCGGATCAACAAAACGAAAATAACATCGCTCTTTAAAATCGGTACGCTCCTCGGCATCTGCAACAAGTATGCACGCAAAACTCCAGCAATGCTGAGGACTGGCATCGCCTGCACGATTTGCCTATGAGAAAATCACCTGGAACACACCTCCGATCTCATCGCATCGAACGGTGGTCATTCACGGATGAATGAATGAATAACAGGCATCACAGGCTGCAAAGTGTACAACAGATGGCAATGCACCCGACCGGCATCTAGCAACATGGTGACGCGTGGTGGTCAAATCATCCCCATAGCCCGCACAGCGTGGGGAAGGCCCTCATCGATCAACGAAGGATTTAGTCTGTCATTCCGAATATCGTATAAGCCAATAACCAAAAGTAGCACGTGAATGAGCGAGACACCGACTAACAAGCAAAAATAAAATCTGTCCAAACTGCTCGTTCATGTTTTTTGAGTGGGCATGACCTGACCTGGAAAGCGGGAAAAAAACATTTTAATTGAGTGAGTTGGCATTGAGTACTCTCTAGCGACATGCATTGATGGATCGCTGTAGTTTTTATAATCATCATTCTACCGGTACTTTATTAAAACGCGATTGCTTTCATCGTTTTACTACGATTGACGCAACGAAAGATGACCGAACGCCATTCTGCTTCTCACCTGAGAGCCATACGCATGTTGAACTTCCAACGCACCGTACCTAGCCGACCGTGCTAATCGGAGGTGCAAGTGCAACCATGGTCAACCACCCCCTCCCCCAACAACGGTAGGCCCCTCTGAAGATCCTCCCCTGCCGTCCTCCAGGTGAGGCTCCCGACCTTCCGCAGCTTGGTTGAGAATGAACTCAGTGACTGGCGGTGTACGGCGGCATGGACGCAGAGAAACGTAGTGCAAGCGCGGTGAACCATGTGGCGTCAATCAGCACTGAACAGAATGGCTAACGGATTCGATCTCCTTTTGCCACCATAACGCATCCTGCTCCCGCTCTCGCCCAGTGTGTGCTTGGCCAAAAGTCTGCGACCCCCATGGCTTGATTTCAATGCCTTTTGCATTGAACCAACATTTTTTTTAATTGACTACGTTTTTTTGGAAGGGGTTGGGGGAAATGGGGGGGGGCGTGCTAAGCCCCTTTATAGTCCCCCTTTTTATGAATGTGTGTCCCACTCATTTCGTGAGGAAAGATTAGGAGGTCTGGATAAGGCCGCTCAAAACCGGCTTAAGCGAGCGTTCTTGCGATCGTTTGCTTAAAGCTCCAAGCATTGTTTGCCCTGGACTTCTACTAAATCGAGGGCAAACCCAGGCTTTCCGAGGGGTACGTTTAGAAGAGGCCCTTTCACACTTGGCGCAAGTTGTCTTTTCCAGATTACAAGGATTTGGGTTCACAGTACTGCATTATTGTGCCCTACGGAATCGGCACATGGTGGAGAGTCGCCATGCTACTGTGCTCATGGTGAAACAAATGTAATGTCAGCACATTTTGAGGCTGTGACTGTCACTCCCTCAATGACAAAGATACAGCCACGGTGTAATTGGTTAGCACACTCGAATTTAAATCCAGAGGTCATGGGGTTTGATCTTCCAGCGCAGGACATGAAACAACGGCACAAGTTTCTTAAATACCCACCTCTCCCCACCTCTGCCCACCCAAGCAGTATAAATGGGAACAACCACAGCAATTCGGTTGGCAGGTTTCATACGGTGGGGTAAAGTGTGGTTACTCCAAGTGTCCCTCACTGTTTTACCACCAGAATTCCACATTTTGTACGAAAGCATTGTCGTGTAACGGTCTGCTTTACTGCTGTGTTAGTTTTCGCAGTTTTGCTCTGATGCATTTTCAGATTGTACCATGTGGTGTCCAACATTTCGCTCCATGGCCTGGGAGCGAACAGTCGGACATGATGCCGGACGACAAGCAGGACGACCCGAAGACACATGGAAGTTTGCACATCAGCCCCAGCGACCGCAATCTCATTTCGTGACCTGACCAGGACAGCAGGGCAAAACACCTGCTGACAGGTCCATCTTGGCTCTGTGAAGGCAGAATTGATCCACATCCCAATACCCATTGGGTTGGCTTCAATCCAGATTATCCCTTCCATGTTGACAGATATGAGTTGAAGCAATGCGCAAGTCCGCCTGCAACAACCTGGGGTGAATTATTTTAAGGCAATATTCATTGGTACAATACTTTTATCTTTGTTGGCAATGTATGTTACCGAGTTAACCGTTTTTTTACGCAGTTCAGAATCAGAATCGTGATTCAGACCGGAGGAATCCGATGAGCTATGAAGCTCTTTTTCACAGATGTCCAGTATGGGTGGGTTAGCAAGTTAAAACAATAAATAGAAAAAAACATGATAGGAGTGCAAAATAAAAAAAGTAAGTCACTAAATAGAAATGCACGCAAATTTGTTTAATTATATGAGTCCGATTTATCAAGTTTGGGCAAGGTAGCAATAACAACAACAAAACAGACCACATCAAGGCAACACACAGTAGTCCCTCAATAAAATGGCACATTAACATTCAACTGTCAATACCCGTTACAAACCACATTGGCCAATATGACTGTATCCAGCACTAATCTTCTGCTTCAGGATATTTTTTATAAGGAAGATTTACTATGAAAGGTCAAGTTGCAACCCTGTAATTGTTCATGCCACTGCTGGCGGAAGGGGCTACCACACAACGTTGCATTGCTTGTTGGCAACTTGAATTGATGGTGATGAAAAACAACCAAACAGTGCCGCCCTTCGAGAGGAAAGTTTTCAATCAGTGCCACATCACATGCTATTACATACGGAGCATAAACACGGACATTGACAAATTAACCTCATGGCGGAATAAACGGGAAGTCATCAAAATCGTAATCAATTAATTTCTTTGGCGACTCCGTCCCACCGCGCACATAAACGTCGCGACCCACCTGGCGCGGATCATTCTGTTGTCGTGTCGTCCAAGCGTAGCGAGGACGAATGTGCAGAAGAGCTGAACAAGCGAATGCACTCCATGCTCGGGTATGGACAGGATCATAAGTCTTATCCAAAGCTGCTCAAACTGCCTAGACGACTTAAGTCCTTTATTTCTCACAACGGTATGCATAATACAGTGAAACTGCTCTCTTATCTTCATTATTATTTGTGACCTACCAATGGCTGCAGCCAGGATCAATCGATGACAATCCTAATACCTGCAGATATTTAACAGATGAGATGCGATGCACCGTTAATTCCTCCCGTTTGATAATACTTCTCTTGTCCGTATGCATCTGTGCAGATAGTTTTTTTTTGTGGTTAAGCCATTGTCCCCACATACCGCTCGTATCAATGTGGATAAGAGGAGCGGCGACCCACTACTCTGTAGAATAACATTGGTATAAACGCTTGTTACAATATGAACAGCGCATTGAAAACGCGTACTATTTTATGCACTGTTTAAAAAATGTGTTCACAAATCCACACCCACTGAAAAACACGATGACCGACAGAGAGGTGTACATAATTTTTTCGATAGTGTATTTAAATAGAGGTGCTGCAGGAACATAGCTTTCAGTTTTAAACGCACAGTTTAACAAGGCAACATTTGCCACCATCCTTCAAACCCATTGGTGAAAAAGAGCAAAGTTTTTGTTGACATTATAACGTAATGTTTACGCGAGAGCCGGGGGCTTATGGGACCCCGGGGTCCCGCCATAAAGTTCAAACGTCGGTGAACAAAAAGTGAAAAGTGCAGACAGTGTGGAAAGATGCATGCTGAAGGGCACGTGGAACAGAGAACAAGTTAGAAACGCCGGGAAAGTAAGCGTGCATGGACAGGACAAATTGCCGGAAGGGGATATCGGCCGATGCACGAGACCGGTGCGAAACGGCAGCCATAGGATGGAACGTGCGAAAGAGGATGGCGCAGCAAGACGCAAGCGGATCGGAGGACAAACGCAAATGACCGTTAAGAAACATAAGTGTTCTTGAGCAGGGCACATAACCAAAAACGAAAGTGTTTAAACTAAAACGAAACTATTCAACCATTTTTATTTCACCAGATAAGGCCCACTGATCTATATTGCTCTCTTTCAGAAGCAACCTGGCCACAAATTATAGCTCAACAAAGCGGCTTATCACGTGGTAATTTATATCAGCCAGATAAAATAAACGCATGTTTCCAAATGTGGAGAGAAAAAAATTGGAGAAAAACGATCGTGTCCATGGGGAGAACACGCAAATTCCAAGTATACAGGCATCAGGGTTGGGATCAAACCCATGACATCCTCTATACCATGCGAGGTAGTTAACATCTCGCCAACCTGGCACCCCAACTAGTCGGGATGATGGCTGATGAACGAGACTGGCGAGGAATACCCGAGAGGATGTCCACCGCAGAGAAGGAGCAAAGAGATCAGCTCATGTGCAGTAGAGAGATTCGACTGCAGCTTCGCATTAATGATGGTGGCGGCGCCAACATGGGGAAGCGAAGAGCGTTCGGGCTTCTATCTCCTATTCATTTGGGTTGTTTTTGTCCTACCAGCATCATCTACTGACCGTCACCTGAATACTGAGATCATCGCCGAGACCAAAAGGACTGTTACAACTGCCACAATCACAGCCCAAGTGACGTGCGCGCTCACTTCACAAGCGATCACGAGTTTCGGCTTCATCAACCAACTCACTGGGCAGCAGTGACCAGAGCTCCAAGCCGTCGCATGAATGTCAAAATAAAGCACCACTGAGTTATCACCACTAGGAGTGGGCACCCATTAAACGCAGTGAGCTTATTGCTCGCAAAGCACAGCACTGTGTCTGCTAAGATACGTTATTAAAACTACCTTTTAATTTGTGTTTACAGTCCTTGTTTTATTTAACTCCAGACAAAATCAACAACAAAGTAAGTCCTCTCTATCAGACACAATTTATTCACGCTCGGAAATCAACTCGGTGAGTCGACAGCGAAGAAGGCATGCCACCTTTAATGGAAGCGACCACCCGACCCTCCCTTCCACATCTCCCCAGCAGCTTCCCCGAACGTTTGTGCATTTGTAACGCTCTTCAGCCATGCAACTAAGCTAAACATCCGTGCGATAGATAATTATAGAGCGCACACTCACACACCCGCACGCGAACACACGCTGGCCACCCACGACAGCTAAAGCCAGGCAGAGGTATCCGCCAAATCCTCGACACACACAGCAGCAGCAGCAGCGGGGTTAGCGACACGGTCCATGCAAGAGAGGTCAATTTAATTAGACGCACTCTGACCTTGATCTAATGGGATGCTGCTCTACAGCATGTTCAGTTCGGAACTTATTGCACAGTAAATCTGGAGAACAATTAAAATACGGTATGAACAGTGAGTGAAAAAAAAACGCTGGGAATTATATTCAGAGGAGCACTGTGTTAGAGAACATAGATGTGTCTCATTCAAACTGTTAGGAATAGTAAGTGGGCTTTGGTAGGACACGTCGCTCGAAGGGATGATGACTGATGGTGTAGAAATATGACCGATGGCAACCAAGATATGGAACGCATCCAATAGGGTTCGGCTACCGAGGAGATGGAGCGATGAAATTAGCTCATGTGCAGGTGCTAGGTGAATTATTGCATTTCAGAATAGTGAGGGAAGGCGACAGCTTGAGAAGACCTTCCTCCAGCCGTGAACTGATCATAGCTGAAGATAATATTTAAACATGTTTAAAACTGTATACATTTATATTAAATAAACACAAGTTACAGCCTTTTTTTGTCATTCCACTGCTGTACGAGGGGCTTTCCATGTCGCGCAGGGCATGAGGGTTATTTGACCATACTTCACCATGCTGGTCAGTTCGGGTTGGTAAAGGACTGAGTCAGACAGCACTTGCCACTGATGTTAGCCATGGCCAGGAATCAACCTCGACTCAGACATTTGGGCTGATAGCGGTGTGCAAACCACTTATATAACGCTCTTAGCATAATAACCATAGAAAAGGAAAACCTAAGCCCCCAATTGCTAATGCCTGGGTTTAATTGATTTCCAGGTATTTTACGAGAAAAAGACCCAGCAGAGCATGACACCAGCCAGGTTCATATTAATTTCCACTGAAATTAATGTATAAGCATTTTTTAAGGATGTTTATTTTTTTATGTTTCTGGAACATACCATTCCTAATAGCTATCTTTAATAAGGAGACGCAACCGAATGGCACATTCGACCAATTTCTCTTTTGTTTGTCTTTGCTTGCAGTGTGATGAGCACGGGCAGAGTTCTAAACTTACATATTAATCGCGGGCAGGAGGCACAGGCTGTTTCACAAATAGCAATTCCAAGTTCGGACCTAATATACGGGTGCCGCGCGTCGCTCCGTACCGTGTGTTCACCCGTTTCCACGTGCCTATTTCATTTTTACATTTATTTAAACAACCACGCGCGAAATGAAAAATGTCTCACCGGCTGCAAACATTGAGAAAAAAAGTTAACGACGTCCAATTTGCGTGCAAATCGAAGTTAGGAAAAGAAGAAAAAAATATTCCCGGCAGAAATTGCAAATGGAAATAAAGGCGGTGTCTCTATCGCATGGAACACTACGATGCCCTCACAGGATAGGGGTGGGTGGAGGGGTGCTCAGCCGATAGATAACGACCGTTACCGATAACACTGGAAGTCGCTAAACACATCAGGAGCATTTCAACATAAAACGGATATAAACGCGACATACACCAAAGCAGGGGCAGATGAAACGCATCAATTATCCCGACAGAGCATCGGCTGCGCTGTCGCGTGCTCGCAGAGGAAATTAAAGTCGTGATGATTGTCTTTGCGAGTAAACTTACACTGGGAACCGGATAACATCCTCGACAATTAAATCAACGCCAAATGGCTTTGCAGCCTACAACGCATCATCACGCGACACAGCACATATACGATATTAACACTACAGCTGGCACAACCATACTTAGTGCCTTTTATGTAAAAAAAACAACAAAAAACAAGCCATTCATTATAAATGAACGCGCATGTGGAAATGTAGCCTTTGAACGCTGCAAAATTGGAAAACAGACGTAGTGAGAAAATAATTGTTGTAGGGACACAACTGGGAAAATAGCAGAGGATGCATACCCGGGCGAATCGGGATCATATGTATTCATTATAGAGGCAATACAGAGTAGGATTGAAGTGTTTTTGCAAAACTTAATTTGATAATGAAAAGCAATAAATAAATGTGCTCGCCGAAAAAAATTGCTGAATCGATACATTTTACATCCTATATCAGAAATATGGATACTAAAAAATAAGACGGAACGTAAGACGAAAAGCATGAAAATATACATGGAGAGGTGCGTGCTTGGCATTGCACTGAGACATATATGGATCAAAGAACTTGCACAAATTAAAAACATCATATTGATAGGAAACGTTGCGAGGATGATGATGGAGTGGCAGCCGCAGGAGGGAACACTCGAAAGGATGTCAACTGCAGAGATGAAACATTTACATTTGCCCGTGCGCAGGAGCGAGAAGGATTGTGGCATCGCAAGACCAAGAGTGATGGGGAGGGGGTGGGGAGGAATTCATTCAGCAGTGGATTGGCCTTGAGTAATAAGGAGGAGGATGATGTATAAGAGGATTATTTAAAAATGGTTTCATTTGGAAGAATGATTATGGAAAAAAGATCAAAAATAAAACTGAAGGGGCACAAACTATATTCACCGGCTACACCATCCTTTATGTAACTATCTTCAAGGCATTTCAATTACCCTAACAAACAAAACTAAATTAAATCGTTAATAACCTATGCATAAATTTCGCATTAGGGCTATCTGTGCAAGCGATTGACAACGTGAAGTTAGGCGAATGTTCCAGCCTGAGCAATAAGCCCATATCCGCACTCAATGTTTACTGCCTTAATACGATCCAGACACCCGAGCTCGTATACATTCATTGTTCAGAACACACATCCACCTGCTCATGCCGCCTGCACATCTACCACCCGCCCGCACATCTACCATCCACCTGCCATTCTACCACCCACCCATCCACCACTCAATCACCCATCTACCACCCACCCGCCATTCTACCACCCACCCACCCATCTACCACTCACCCAACTGTCTACCACTTACCCGCCTGCCAGTCTACTGCCCACCTGTCCGTCCGTCTATCACAACCCCACCCGCACTTCTACCAACCCACTCGTCTAACACCCGGCCAACCTTCCGCCCCTCTGCTACGTGCGTGCCCACCCATCTACTTGCTGCCCATGCACTGCCCACTTCTGTCCGGTAACTGAATGTGCGAGCCAAATAATCTGGACGGTGCGAGAATTGGCATCCATGTTCGGGTGACGCAAATTAATTTCTACCTGTCCTGGTCTTCCCAGTACCGTATCGTCCTCTCTTTGGGAGGCAGCTGTGCTGGGAAATATTTAAGTCTTTCTAGGCCAGTAAAAAAGTACTGGTATTTGTCTGTTATATAGTATATATTTACCTATAGTACGACCATCTTTTAATATTGTGAGATACAGTAAAACCTTGGATTGCGAGCATAATTCGTTCCGGAAACGTGTTTGTAATCCAAAGCACTCGTATATCAAAGCACTCGTATATCAGTTGTGATCATGTGACGCTCGGCAGACAAAGCGTATACGTACTACTCGTATTGCAAGACCTCGCTCGTTTATCATATTAATATTTATTTTTAAAATTTGCTCGTCTTGCAAAACACTCACATACCAAGTTACTCGCAATCCAAGGTTTTACTTATTCCCATAGTATGTCCTAAATTGTGTACTTCAGAGGTGGCAACCCTGATGTAATCCAGATTCGATAAGCATAGTTTTGCCGATTGCGCTCACATATAGGCTGCATGTACAGTACATGCCAAAAGCATTATTTAGAAATGGTGCTTAGTGATGCCATGTACTTATGCAAGATCAAACTCTTAAATCACCTAATAAATGATTTAAATATAAATAAATAATTGGCTGCAAGCTCTTTAAAAATGGTGGACACCAAGCATCTGGCCTCCAAAATGAAGGAAACTCGCAATTAACAATATCTCGTTGATAGTTTCCACTCGAATGCCGTGAAATAAACCAACGGTTATATATATACAATTGCAAATTGTTTTTCACCATAACAGACCCACACGATTACATTTCAAACTGTAACCGTCCCACTCACACAATATTTACACACACAGGAAGAGAGATTAATGCAGCGTCTCCAGGAGTCTCGTGCACACAAACACACAACCGCTGCACTGTGGCACAGAAAAAAAACACAGCTCACGCGTTGCCAGGATGAACCGGTGTCGTTCCCTAACAAAAGTGTCACTAAGATGTGGTTTGAACGGGGTCATTGCCAAGGCTACCAGATTAGTACGGAGGTCGCAGGTGGTCACAGAAATCATGAAAATGAACACGAGACATGAAATCGCTGAAGAATCACATTCAATAAAGCACTTGATTTATTTTATTTTTAGAGAAAATAAATCAAGTGCGTCGGCGTTTGTGGGGCTGGGAGGGTTGTGATGCGCCACACATTATTCGCTCGCTTTCAAAACAGAAATGTTGATAAAGTAAAAACCACTCAGAGGGGCAAGGAACCACAGACAAGTGGGAAAGACGTCTATGCAGTGAGACCGGATGCCAACAATTACCTTAACCTCTGATATCCTCTGTATATTAAGATATTTTACAGCAAATTAATGAGTGTTTATACGTATGACAGGAAACCGAAATACTCCGGGTAATCCCTGTGTATGACAGTGGAGTCAACCTATGGTGTGAGTGGACTAGTGGCCACGGGAGGTAATGACAGGGGAGTCAGCCTGCAGTACGAGTGGACTAGTGGCCACGGGAGGTAATGACAGGGGAGTCAGCTTGCAGTACGAGTGGACTAGTGGCCACGGGAGGTAATGACAGGGGAGTCAGCTTAAAGTATGAGTGGACTAGTGGCCACGGGAGGTAATGATAGGGGAGTCAGCTTGCAGCACGAGTGGATTGGTGGCCGCGGGAATGATCGAGAATAGGAGCATGGCCAGGTGTCTTTACAGCTGTATTAAGGGAAACAGATGGAATTGACCCACTGTCTGTGTTGACATCTTCTGGCAAGCCAGGAGAAGTCAACCTTTAACGTCCATGGGGGGGGGGGGGGGGTAATTTCACAATATTTGTGTGATCCACCATGTATGTATGTAGAAATTCGTTTGCACGGACATAGCCAACTGGGCTAATCTCCAGTCGGGGTTATAGATGTAGTGGAGTAAATAATACGCATAGGAATTGGCCATATACAGTACATACAGACAGACAAGGAGAACGGGTCACATGAGGTCGAACAGGTGGTCGAGTCGCGGGTGGCGTAAACAACCCGAAGTAATTAAGGGAGTCGTGGCACGAGGGCTGTGATTGGTCGAGAGGCTGTTAGCGTTAAGTGCTGGCGTCTGGATGTCTGATGAAGGGGACAGGTGCGGGCTGGCGGGAAACGGCCAGCGAGCCACGTGGTAAT
Organism: Petromyzon marinus; assembly: GCF_048934315.1. Lineage (NCBI taxonomy): Eukaryota > Metazoa > Chordata > Hyperoartia > Petromyzontiformes > Petromyzontidae > Petromyzon > Petromyzon marinus. The sequence continues at coordinate 13,019,691 of NC_133671.1, forward strand.
TAATTAAGGCTAATGCGAGAGGGGATAAAACGCGAGGTGGTATGAACGGAGAGGAGTTGCTGCTGGGGAGTTGCTGCTGGGGAGTTGTTGCTGGGGAGTTGTTGCTGGGCAGTTGTTGGCGAGAGGTGAAGAGATACGAAGAAGACAGCTGGAAATGTTAGGGAAGAATAGATAGAGAGCCGGACCCCAAAGACAGTAAATAGCGATAGGAAGAGTGAGCGTTAGCGGAGATAGATAGTCACTGTGTGTGAATAGATGGAAGTCACTGCGTGTGAAGAGATAGCGGCGATACTGTGTGTGAGGAGATAGAAGACGAACCACTGTGTGTGGAAGAGATAGAAGACGAACCACTGTGTGTGGGAGGGAAGGCACTGTGTGAAGAGATATGCGAAGAAACACTGTGTGTGGAAGGGGATGCACGGACGATGCTGAAGTAAATCGGAGTGTCCGAGTTGGTGGAGCACGGAGAGAATTACTGTGTGTACGGAACGATGGAATAAAAGTGACGGCGGAAAAAGAGACGGTTGTCGTCCGAGTGAATTCACGGCACTACACAGGCATGCGTCACCACTGCTCTATGATCTTTCCATAAATCATTGTTTTTTTCCCCCACAGCTCGGCTGTGAATGTAATAGATGATGTTTTGGGAAACGACGCTTCTTCATGTGCTATGAAAAGAATCATTGCCCGAAACGTTTTGAGACCACATTGTTGTTGAGTTTTCCTTAAGTTGTGTTTGTGCACCACTGCCAATGCCGCAGCAGCATCACCAAACAACTTGCAAATTTGTAGCCTAAGTCACAGCCAAGTCCTGCTTTTTGCTTGTCTCTAATTACTGTATATCTTCCTTCATCTGTCTTGTCTTCCTGTATATATCACTGTTCAATCAAACTCCAATGTTTATTATTTATTAAGGTAGCACCTCCACTCTAACTCAGCGTAGAAACCTGAACAAATACTGAAATTGAAAATGTTTGAAATATGATAAACCAAAAAGTGTGAAAGCAAAGAAATATTGGGACATGTTATCAAGTTGGAACTATGGCCAACATTCTGCAGCTACAAATGAGAAACTGAAAGCTTGAAAAGCAACTCTGCAAAACCCACCTGATGCTGAACATGGTACAACATGAAACGTTCATTATCCTGCTGAGATTCATTTTCGTGACTTAAGTATGAGAGATACACAATTTTGGTGGCATCAGCTGGAAATAAAATAGTAATTTGTTCCAAGGAAATAACGTCCATACATTTAATTCTATATAACATTTTCAAAGAACTGCTGATTTGTTTTCCATTGTGTCAAAATTATTACAATGTATTATAAATTAACTGTCCCAGTGACCCGTGGTGCTAAACACAAGAACAAAAACAAGACTTGGTATGAAATTGTCTGGAAACCTCTCCTCTACACTAGCAGTTCTCAAGTATAGACAGCCCTCCAGGTGGTCCGCCGGGCTGAGATGCAATGTGCAGTTTGATCCGGAAATAATGTTTCGGACATTGGAGAGCTGAATGGAGTTCAAATTAACTCGCAAAAAAACACCTTGTGAAAGACCCAACGCAGAAGATACCTGGGTTTGAATTTCCCCAAAGCTCATGGGCCACCATAAACCGCATCTGCACAAACCATGGCTGATGCACAAATAAAAAATGTAAAACTCTCCAGTGTGCGAATGTGGTCATCCAGCAGAGACTGTACAACATATAACGATGCAATGCCCGATCCACAAATACGAAGGAGACATCACAGCGATACACTCTGCTGCTCCTGATGGGGTTATCTGGCTTGACCACCTGAATGTGAAATTACAGTTGTTGCTCTGCATCATGGTCCGTGGATTGCATCGGCCGAGTTATCCGTGGGCCAAAAAGGTTTGAGAAACACTGCTCGACACCAAAACATAGAACCAAAGCATAACCCGTCCACGTTTTACAACTTCATTTAAGTGCATCAACGATCACACATGCACAGTTGTTTATAAATCCGTTGTGTGGACGCGGGCTTCCCCACTTGCTGTGCGAGTCCCAGGCGTAATTTGTCCATGCTTCACCATGCCAGGCGTTGAGGGTTGTTGAAGGCAGAGAGCACAGACATGGGAGCATAATACAGCACAACAGTGGATTCTGTTGCGCCCGTTGTCCCCTGCCCACCATGTAACCCCCACAAGCCATATGACGACCTGGTTTTGTGCACAAGTGGTGGTTACCCATCCCAGCACTATCCAGGTTGAAACCCCTAATCTGCATTCTGACCACAAGTATTGTGGTTAATGCAGACATAATTCCTTGTAAAAAGGTTTCAGTTTTGTTGCCAGAAAAAAGGGGAAAAACCTATTCTTAAAACAAGAAAAAAATCACTCCTTTTTTTCGCCATTACAAGTACTAAACCAGGGTCACTACATTCATAAAAAGGCCAACAAATATACGATTATAAATTTCCAATTCACCATGTTTCGTGTAATTTACGTACCAATTACAAATGTCATGGAATTACAGTATTTAAAGTACATGCGTGTCCATCTACATTTTTCTGCAAGGATGTGCGTCGTTTACCACCCTCCCAACAGGGAATTCACAAGCTGCCAGCGGAATCTGTTCTCGTCGCCAGCAGCACAAAGGCAGGCGTCCCAGACGGCCGGCGAGGCGCGTCGAGGGGCGTCTCTCACGTGGCTGAGCGAGCGCCGACAGCGGAGAGCGAGCGACGTCCCCTCCGAGGACGAGGCACGGGCCCGGCAAACGCTTCCGGCAACGCGGCGTTGGCAGCGGCGTCTGAGACCGGCGGCACGAGAACCGCACAGCCTCACGTGCGTCGTCTTCGCGAAGGCCCGCTCCTCGGCACGAGAGCAGCCGGGGCCACCGCCGGCACAATTGTGTTCACCGGCGGTGCTCACCCCGTGGGCCATCCGGGGACTCTCCTCCCCCCCCCCCCCCCCCCCCCGAGGAGGGGGCCATGAAAGCCTCGCAAGGTAGTGCCGCAGGCTGCGGCATGGATACCACGCAGGGAGAAATTTGGAGAGCGCGCGCGGGGGAATGTCGGCGCCATATTGCCATGAGAAAACAAGCCAATAGGCACAACGTGAAACGCATGCCTTGCTAACAGCAGAAATATATATATACTAATACGCAACATGCAGTGCGTGGCTTACGAGGGTTGGTGGGTTGCACAAATGCTATGAAATTCCCCTTCCGTAGCCTGGCTCGCCAGGAGAAGGCAGTACAGCAAGTGGCCTAATCGCCGTCCGTTTCCCTCTGTGCGTAACCCTCACATGCATGGGGTTTTCTCCGAGCGCTCCGGTTTCCTGCCTCTTGTATAAAACAACAAAAAAATCACCAATTCAGGACGCTCCTGAAAAAAAAAAGAGTCCTACAACTCAGGGTGGCTTCTTATTAAATAAGTAATAATTTTCACATTAACGCCGCATTGACTAGAAGGCATGGACATTGGATCTCTCTCCGTGCATTGTAGCCTTAGTGGGAGAGGGGAGGAGGGAAAGTATCGCGGGGACCAGAATAAATCCTGCTTAGCTTCCAAGATTTGACAAGATGGGGTGCCATCACGGTGAATTGGTCATACGCTATCTCGTGAAGTAAAACATTAAGTGAGGTTTCACAGAACGTGCAAAAGTATCACCCTGCGATGCTCCCCTGCAGCGGCAATGCTGGTGGCAGGCTCTGTCTGCAAGACCACTTTTGACTCAAGTGCAGAACGATCCGACTAGTTCGGCGCTTTGCTCAGCCATTCCAGCCGTCACCTCGAGCGCCGTTGACAAACCTCGCGGGCACGCGTGCAGTAAGCCGCGCGCAAAAACCGCCTCTCCTGTCAGCTTCACTTCGCTCCCGTCACACTCGCTGCGCACACGCGTCAACGGTGCACACCGCTCGTGTGCACGTACACGTGCAGTTCTTTTTGCCAGTTAATAAAAAAATAAATATTTACCAGGTATGGCCCACTGAGCAATGTAGCTCTTTTTTAGAAGCGACCTGGCCACAAATGATAGCTCAACGAAGTGGCTTTTATCACGTGGAAATGTATCGCAGCCAAACACTCTAAACGCGTGACGTTGATTCTAGATGTGGGAGGAAAAACCAGAGGACCTGAAAAATAATCCATGCAACCACGGGGAGAGCAAACAGGCATCAGGGTGGGGATCGAACCCACGACCTCCTGCATATCAAGCGAGGCAAATTAACATATCGCCACATTGATGCTCCAAGTTCACTACTGCAGCAGGGCCTCACAAAATCGCGACGCTAATCAGTCTGGACTAGCGGAGGAGATCATAGCCAACGGTGCAAAGAATCACAGTACAAGAAGGGTTGTAGCAGCACTGTCCTCTACTGACAAAATAGCCCTGCAACAGCCTACAACATCTGTTTTATGTATGGTGGTCACCCACTCAAGCACTATCCAGGCTCAAGCCTGCTTAGTTTCTGAGATCTCACGAGATCGGAGGAATTCTGAGTGCGATTTAGTCATCGGCACACTGCTCATGTCTGATATAAAGGACAAATACTGCAGGGTGCTGTGCTCTTTTTTTTAGCTGCACAGCTCTCTCACTGCCGTCCACTGTGGCCTCATCAGGCCTGCAGCAGGAGAAAGGCCTTTGTCAATGCACAATTAAAAATATTCAGAGCCGGCGCCCACTGGGTAGTTTGGGTGTTCAGTGGGGAGGCCTCATCGCCAGTGCCTTCTGTGCCCTCTGATGTTCGGCCATGGACGTTCAAGCGTGAATCCATTTCGACCGCAGTGCACCAGGTGCTCCATCAAATGCCGTGCTCCGTGACAGAACGTGGAATTGCTCGACTTTTTTTTAAAGAGCCTGAGTGTGCTGTGCAGTTGTCTTGTAATAGATTTGTTTTGTGTGAGAATGCCACTTTGTGATTTGTTCTACATGCTTTTTTTTATTCAAAGCAGACTTTGATCCTAATTTTCACCGGAGCTACAGGCATGTCTAATAATAAATCGTTCGAATTCTACAAACACGTTTGCTTAATGATAAGCATCGGACGATGCAGTGAGTCATCGATTCATATCGATATGCTTCAATACAAACATTGAATGTAATTCATGCAAACTAAATCCGAGTGTTTTGTTTAAGCTAATGGAGCAAACAAAACGTAGAAACGAGATGGAAGAAATGGTAAACAATACGAATGGGATGGCACAAATTAGACAATAAAAACAATCATCCTTGAATCCAATAGTAACCCTCAAATCGTGGCAATTCATGGAGTCATTTGGCCAGGAGAATCATTCCTTGACGATGTGAGAGCAGAGAGACCAAGGGTGTTTCGCCCACTTTGCTACACAGAAGTTTACCCCGTGATTTTTATTGGGTTAACATAATGCAATTTAAATAATTTAAGCATTTAAACAAAAATCACATGACACTAATTTCCCAGCATACACGCAAACATCACCCAAACTGAACCTGTCTGCATCGCTATCTTATCTCGAGATCGCATCGAGGTGCGCCTGTAGATAGCCATGGAACACGGGAACTCTGGACACGTAGCCCCCTGGGCGATTTCAAACATGTGCACGGACACAAGCACCTCTGCTTCTGGAGAATAAAGTTCAAATCCAACCCATAAAAAAAACAAGTCACCATTTTCTATTGCTGTGTTTCGTATTCAGTTTTCTGCAACTGGTACATTTGTCCAAAAGCAAACCCCTTTTAGACGCAAAAGGAATTTCTTCGGAGAATTGTCGGCTCTCGTTTAAAAGATGGCTTCCTACCTGCAGGGTTGTGAGTTATCACGATGCTAGGCACTGTTATTAACCATTACAGTACAGTATATCATTATTTACCGATGCAAAAGGGCCTTCGGAACCTCACAGCGTCAACATTAAAGTCCCACAATCTACTTCGGCATCAAACACAAGCCGTTAGAGTGCCTTCATTGAATCCCACAGCACGGTTAAGATAAACCTGTGACAACGCCAATGTCCCTAACAAGGGCCTAATCATGGCCCCACACGAGGAACCTTCCAGGGTCAACGTGCCCGGCAAGCAGCGTTTTCTTTTAAGCCGTACCACACACGGCTGTCTTCTACATAGACGCAAAGTCCTTTCCAGGAAAACCTCTATTATGGAAGATTTTACATTCCCTTTCTGAAGTCCGCAGAAAGAGATAGCGAACGGATTCACGATTCTCCGTTATCGCTCACGGAATTACTGTTTACGTAACCATAATTCACAGCCATTTGTCAATTCAGTGCTACATGAGAATGCCTCCCCGTCGCTGTGTCATGGGGTTTGTTGGACAATTAAGACTCGTCTACAATGTAACTGCAGTCAAATTTCAAACCACGAAACAGTTAATACACCACTGCCCGCTTTGCTCATTTGCCGGCAGCATTTCAGATATTTACCAGGTTACTACTCCTGGAGCCATCCACTGGCTCACTCAATCACCAGCCTCAACATGAACATATAAACATTGCTAATCAAGTCCCCTCCACAGCAAATAAAAGGAAGATGGAGATTGTTTGACTATACTCTTTGGTTCTTTCTATAAATTCACGTAGAAAATACACGACGTTTCGATTGCAACACAAGCAACCGTCATCAGGTGTGAAAGAATGCAAGCTCGGAGAGAGACACACATGGAGAGAGAGACAAACACAGACACGGAGAGAGACACAGAGACAGAGACACAAAGAGAGAGACAAACACAGACACGGAGAGAGAGAGAGACACACACAGAGAGAGAGAGACACAGAGAGAGAGACACACACAGAGAGAGACAAACACAGACACGGAGAGAGACACACACAGACACAGAGAGAGACACACACAGAAGAGAGACAAACAGAGAGAGAGACACAGAGAAAGAGAGACAAACACAGACACGGAGAGAGATACACAGACACAGAGAGACACACAGAGAGAGAGAGAGAGAAACACAAAGAGACACGCAATAGAAACGTCGTGTATTCTATTATTTTTTAAATTTTATTTCTACGTGACTTTACCGAAATAACCAAAGTGTAATTCCTGCAGTCACGAAAGCTTCAAATCATGTTTGACGATACTTCGCTACGCTGGTCAGTCCGGGTTTGTGAAGTGATGGGGGGGGGGTCCTGATATCACTCGTCACCGATGTGAACCAGGAACCTAACTTAGGTCACTGGTTTCTATACAACTGCTCTTTGTCTGATTTAAAATAGTTTGGGAAAAATCTATGCAATGAGAAAAAAATATATTATAAGCCCTTCCAAAAAATATTTCTTATCCTTTTTTTTTTGCAAAGAAATGGATTTTGGACTCAGAGAATGGCAATGAAGAATACATAAGCTCAAGGTGACGAATTCAATATAATCACAGGCGCTCTAATCCGGACACTACTGTGAAAACAATGCATAGGCAATTGCAGGACAATTTTGACTTTAACAAGAGTTTTTTTCCTCCCCTGGAATCCCAGTGCGTGTCACCATCAAATTAGCCCGGTTCCAAGGTGACTAGGTGGTGCAGACGTCAGATCGCTAAGCTGGCACTGCTAATATTGTGGGTTCAGATTGAGGAAACCACGTATGATTAAACCAGATTCTCACGTGTAGTCGCATTTCCAATGACTGCAGCAACAAAACCGTCACATTAACTTTGGTGCTGCCCTTAAGTTTGGCTAAATTTCGACATTGAACACTCAAAACATTGCTTTGTCTGACCGTCACACAACATTCTAGATTTGAAGTTTTCGTGACTGCAAGGATCCATACTCTTTGGTTCTTTCGGTAAAGTCACGTAGGTGGAAAAATAAATAAAATAAATAACTTAAATCACAGACGTTTCGATTGCAACACAGGCAATCATCATCATCATCAGGTGTGAACAACCACAGCAAGAAATCTTTTTTGACCGTCACACAACAATCATTCCTGTCAGTGGTAGCTGATGGGAATGGCGGCGCCCCCCTACCGCGCAGATCAGATCCTGCTTGAATGCATCTCAGCAAGGGTTCCGTGATGTTCTATTCCTCCGGTCATTCTCAGAAAGCTGGGTCCACACCCTCAACGATCAGCTAAGCAACCAAATCGCACTCTAAAATGCACGACTCAATCAGTTGCGACTGCTTTGTCTGCAACGGAGCGAGTAGTTCCGCAAACAAGGAAATTAAATAACGTACTCCGGATCATGACAACCATAGCTCGCAAATGTTGTCACGTGGGGAAAACCGTGACTATAAATCGCCGAGCAGATCGGATGGTTTTGGAGGAGAGCGTCTCTACTGTAAGCAACTGGTTGTGGAACCACTCGTAACCGGTTGCAGAGACTTCGAAGTAATAAACAATTAATTTGCATGTGATTGCTCAGGTGTGGGCCCAGCTTAACACTTGGCAAGGGTTTCAAATCGGCTCTAAGGACCACGATATGACTCTGAATGCACCACGATAATTACCGTGCCCCCACCGCCGCATCCTTCCATAGGTGGCCTTCCTAAAGTGGGGCTTACGGTGCTGCTGAGGGAGTGAGCTCTGTCGATGAACTCTCCACTCTTTGTGCTCTCAGTGTCCAGGAGGGACGGATGTTTGTTTTTTTCATTTTGATACGGTCGTCAGTGACCCAAGGTGAGGCCATCAAACTTGCACCTCGTGAAAGTCCATTTACTCTGAGGAGGCCGTGCTCATTTTTTTCTCCCTTTTCCCTCCTCTCACTTGTCAACCAATTCAAGGCTTGAGTCCAGGATATCAAAATGTTGTATCATTACCGTACCGGGGGGGGAGGGGGGGGGCTTAATCTTCCAAAGCCCCACATGAATGGGTAGCGAAGGGCTCGAAACCCGAACGGAATATTAAACAACCCGCGTTACTCACATACGTTCGTTACGGCAGAATTACTTTCCAAATGAAACGATTTCACGGTGAATGTTCGTAATCGCTAGCGCTCAGGTGATTTCTCTTTTTTTTCGCTACCCTCCTCGGTTCCTCGTTGAACATTTGGGGAAGGTGTATACTTTTTATTTGCTTTCAGCCAGCCCCGTAATAATTCATTTAAACCCGGCAAGTGATGTGGGAACCCACAGATCGTGCATTTCATCTTCAAGTTGACGGCGGTGGGGCGGAGAGAGGGGGGGGGGTCTCAAGAAGGTCACTGACCATCTGCAATTTAAAGTCAAAGCAGATTCAACAAATGGCTCCTTAAGGCCAGCCTCGTCGCCACTGGCACCACGTGTTAAATCAATATCCGGCAAAGAGAAAAAAACAGGAGAGAGATATTAAAATGCAACATGACAGTGTACACAGGGGAATGCTGCCGTGACCGTATTTATTAGCACGCTGCACGATTTTATCTGTCCGCTCGGCAGTAGAAAATGGGTGCTCCACAGTTAGTCCATTGGCAAGCCTCACGCGCGGTGGGGGGGGTAAAGTGTGGTTAATTGTATCTCTTCCGAGATGTTTGGTGTGAAGCAAGAAATTGCAGGGCTTCTCCTTTGAACCTCCGCCTTTATTTTTCAATTAAATTTGTTTCCTACGCCATTGTTTTCCTTTGCTCCAGGCACGTGTTAATTTTGTTCCCACACTTCTGCATGAGGCAGGTGTATCGTGAAGGGTACTTACTTTTAAAAAATCGCAAATTCTGTTACGAAAAGTGCCTCGTCCCAGCGATATTTTTCATTTGATTTTTAAATGCTGATACTTCGAACAGAGCTGCAGCAGGGCATCAATTCATGGATTAATATCAAATGTTAAACTTGTAACGACGCATCGACCCGCGCGTGTAAGATCCAACGCGTTTCGATCGGTATTTATGCCACATGTAACGCTACATCTGCAGGGAGCTCAAGAGAGCCCCCTTGAGAGGGCCACTTGACCTTCTCTTGCACGCCGGCCAGATATATTTGCAAGAGCACCCACACTTTGCCCCACAAGACACGACCTGCCGATCAATCTAATGTGGTGCGCCTGGATGTACGGCTGGACGGACAGAGGCTGGAGTGGATGGCGGGGGTTAAGAAACCTGCACCGTTGTTTCGTCTGCCACGGATCGAATCGAATTGGCGACCTCACGATGCGGTTTGCGAAGCATAACGCCACGGCAGCATCCCCCTTCATCACTTGTACTTCAAAGGAGGTACGTGTTGTTGTGAAATATCACGATTAAGGGTCACAATTACAGTTACGAATTTAAAGTATTTTTAACAATGCGGCGCACTGCAACTTACTCGCACAATGACGATTTGATATCTGGAAAATCGTACGCACAAGAATCAATATTCGTCAATGAATCGCTGCATCGCTACACCGCTACTGTTAATGATCTCTCGGTCTTTACTGAATTGGCACAATGCAAGATGCAGCACTCGCGTGCTGCTGAAGAACGTACTCGTCAGTACGTATTTACAGGTCAGGTGTGGGTTTTCATCAGGTGTAGTGACCAGGTATTCTGTATGAATAGAAGCACTATTCTACATACACTACAGTGTAAAACATCACAGTGAAAATACCCCAATAGTCACAGTATTGGTACGGTGTGGTGTCACACCGTACACATTATTTACAAATGGCCGAGAATGCAACACCGAACGAGCACGGACAATTGAAGTTGCGCTTATGGGAGATTGATTTAATTAGTCCCTTGACCAAGCAAAATCGACCCAAAACGTGGACCCGAACTGCCACCAGATTCTGCCACCGCCGACACGCTCGCTCCACGGCCGGTACTTGCCGAGCTCACCTTGTTCGTCGCCCTTCGCAGAGACAGAGCGCGGGGCAGCCCAGGGCCCCTTGACCACTGCCGCGCTCTTGCCGTGCTCCCGATGGGCTATTTTTGTTTATTTATTTCGACGCACGCAAGAGCCGACGGTGCTCGCAAGAGCCGACGTCGTACGTCGTGCCCCGGTGTTGATTGTCAATGCGCGGAGGGTGGCGACGCACAGCTCTCACAGCACGCGGCCACTCCCGGGCTCGTCTGCCTCTCAGAGTGAAATCAGCGGCGAAGAACATCCCAAAACCCGCCAGCCCTGTGGTGCCCCCCAACAACACCCCACCCACCCGCCACCACCCCCGGCCAGCCGCCTTTCCTTCAAAACACGCACACGAACTCTCCAACAGAGAGCCTTCCACTGGCTCATCAGCACCATCACCATTGTCCACACGAAGACAGAATGAATGCGTTACTTTCCGCACAAGCTTCGTGCCACGCCGATTTTAACGAGTAAGGGTTTGGCCGGAAGGCATGAATAATAATTCCAATCTGTGAAAGACGAGAAAATCCATTACAAGGGAAGCGATTAATGCAGGTTGGGAAAAAAAATAACAACAGTAATCCCGTAAGTGCATGTGTAGTGACATCGCGGGATGTCACTGTATAGTGCCGGCCCTAGAGAGGCACGGCGTGCGGTGTAACGACATCACAGACACCGCTATGATGTGGGTGTAGTACGGGCCCTAGAGGGGCTCGGTCAGCGCTTATTGATAGCGCTGGATGGCACCCGCTTGGCGTACAGTGCCAGCCCTACAGGATAGCGTGTGGGAGTGCCGGCCGTAAGAATGAGGTTACTAAAGGCCATGGCACTCTGGTTGACGCGAGAGGACACGTGACCGGTTAAGTCTTCCAAAGGGGCCCCGAGTGGGGGCTAGGAGTGGTCACCTGGTCGGGGTCCAGATCCTGCTAGAGGATTCTGCAAGGTGGTTGGGGCCAAGGGCGGGGCCAGCCACACCACAGAGAATATCAGCCGGGTCCCCCAGAGGGACCGGCGTTGTTGTTCACGCTGAAGAAACCTTCGTCTACGTTCTACGTCCTACAGTCTCTCCAACACGTGGACCTGGACCCGAGCTGTGGTCCCGGGCCGTTGTAGCTAGTTACGTAGTAACTAGTGTAGTTAGCCTGGTGGTCACCACCATAGGTTGTTATTCTGTTAAGTGGCAGTTACCCCGTGTGTTGGTGTCAAATAAATGTGTTGCCTCCAAAGAGTACGTCTGCGACTCAGTTGAACTCACTACACATATAATGATCACCTTTACATGTTTATAAAACGATAAAAATATGCCCGTGTCACACAAAGCAGATGCTTTCGTGGTGGCGGCTGACGCAGCGATTAGTTGCCATTTTCTAGTGTTCACAAGAATAAATGCACAGGATGTGCGTGTCCATTGATAACAAAACAAAAAAATGAAGCCAATTCATATTTCCATTGCAATCAATGCCTTAAAAGAAGAAAAATATGTAAATATACTCTCTTAAAGCAGCGCAAATTAACTGTGCTTGCGCATCACTGCCAACACAGTCATCGCCCAAATAATGTGTTTAATTACTATTTTGGAACGCTTTGTCGTATTAAATATGTAACATTTAGACACTTCCCTGTGCTCCGAAGACGGTGAAACTTCCCATTTGAATGTTAAAACGTCTCCACCCGCTTGGCACCCAGCCCGTTCCCACGCAGCCCACGCTGCTAGCGCCATGCCAGCGTGTTACCTTTGAAGTGGCTAGTTATTTGTATGTTGAACTTCTTTCGCACCGTACATAGCCAACCGTGCTAATCGAAGGTGCGGGGGGAGTGACAACAAAGTAATCATAAAAAGCAGTTCTAAAGAAATTAGTTTTCCAGTCTAAGTAAGTCGCACATGAAGTCCCCACTACTATGGAGCTGCCAAGCGAACGGCCATGAACGGTCGCAGGAACGCCCAGCGCAACTTGCACCGTTGCACGCTCCTGCACGCGAGGTTTCGATTGCGGATACGAGAGGTTTCTTTGCTCGGTGTGATTGTATAGCCAGATCATTGGTAGCCCTCACACGATGGCCTCCCCTCGTCGTATCAATATTCCGCGACCATTCAGTACGCCGTGGTGCTTGAGGGCAAAGCTTTTTGTGATACCTTCCCTTGTTGCTCACGCAGATTACAAAAGCACTTGTAAAGTACCGAGCAGCGCGTCACAGGACATGGATTGTTGAAGTGCGCAATGCTTAATCTGGGTTTCAAATTGACCGCCGAGTTAAGTGTCTTGCCGAAATGATCATCGTGAGAAGATGCTGCTTCTCATTTTTCCTAAAATTGACCGCCGAACTGAAGGGTGCACGCATGCATTGTTTTGAAAGGCGTCCGTTAATTAAGGACAGTGCTCTCTTTAGTGGTCGCACTGCAATTAAGCGTCGGTGCGTGCGTGCTCGTGTAAGGACATTGCCAGCGAACAGCCAACACGGCTGAGATGCTGGGTCAGAATCCGTGTTTGGCCACCTGTGATAAAGCCAAGGTCTTGATTGTAGTCTCAGTCCGGTTGCTAACGACTGGTCATCATAAAAAAAAAACATTTCACATTAAAATGTACGTTTTCACTTAATATGGCAAAACATCAGCTCTGAGAATGTAAATGATCAGTTTTTCTGCCATTCGACACAATTTGTTCTCACCCCCGAGTTCTTTTAAAACATCTACTTTTATGGGCCAGCCTCTATCACACAAGGCTGCACTGCTCTGCGAGCGTTCCGAGCGGTGCTTTCGTCTGGTGTCAACGAAAACAGAATTATCATAACATTTAGGGAAGACAGATAGACAGACAAAACACTAATAATAAGGACTTCAATATACATTCAATGATTTCACCTGGTACAGAGAATCTAATCAGCCATCTCACTCCAATCAATCTTCTCTCCAGAAAGTGATGGCAAGCACAAATAACGGACACTCGCATCTGCAGGGACATGCAATTTCAATGTAAAGAAGCGCCATCACCGCCTCGTAATTCCAACGTGTCATCACGCGGCTGCAAGCAGAGTGGCGAGCACAGAGGACATGCCTGACGGACGTGAGGCTCCTGCTATCCTTGCCTCTATGGGGGGTCCAGGCTGTGGTTGGCATGGGCCCAGTGCAAGCAATGAAATGGAGCCCCTGTCACATTTCCCACCCTTCTCCCATAACCCCTGCCACCCCACCACCCCCGCTCCAGGCTTTGGGCCCCTGGTGCGGTTGAACCACCTGCAAACTTGATAGGTGCACCACGAGGTTTGAGGTTTGATGGGGGTGGAACCCAGGAATATCGTGGACTCAATAAAGCGATGGGTAGCTTTGCTAATACTCGCAGAGTAGCAAGTCTGCTGGGCGCAGTTAGTACCGGCTCTCAGCTGCTATAAGTGTACACGAGGCACACGACGATTCAGTCTACCGGCGGTTTGATAAACTGTCGCAATTTGAGGTCACTATTTGATTTAAATAGATTATTTTTTGTGTCTCAACTGTTTTTTGTCTCTTGCATGTTTTGTCTTCACCCGTCCAGTGGTGTAAGGTAACATTATAATATCGTTTGCATAAAATTCGTAATAAAAACAATAATAAAATTATATTCTAAGATGCACAATTCGACGTGCGTGTTGTGCGCGTGAGAATTCCGTCTTAATCCCCTAATCTCTCCCTTTGCTTCGTGTGCAGTGCAAACGCCACAGGAGGGTCCTTTAGCATGAGCACAGAGGGCGGAGAAGCGAAATGCTGCCGTCGTAAATGCTTCCATGATGCCACCACAGACAATTAGAAACGCATTGTTCAACGTACCACATTGTGGTGATTAGTCATTCCAAACGAAGACGCATTTATAGAATTACAGAAGTAGGACGGGGGAAAAAATTGTTAAACGCGCTCTCTTGCTGTAACACAATCGATAAATCGCTCCTCCACGGAGGCCATGAATGACATTAGGTGCTGACATTACAGATCGTGCGTGCGCGCGGGCACCGAGTCTTGGCGCTGCTGCTGCTGCCACTCATTTTACTGTTCACTAAGCCATGGCATGGCGGCGCAGCCAGGTGCGATGTGGGGGGGGGGGGGAGATATGCAATGAGAAATGGGCAGGGGGAGGGGTGCAGATACGGGGAAGAGGGACTAGGTGAAGAGGGAAAGCGTGGGATAGAGCCCGAGGACAGGGAAATGGCTGACAAGCTCAAAGCCCTCGTGCCACTCACGACTAAATGCCGAAAGTTATTTTCAAAGTCCTCGACCCACGCTTAAGCTGTGACGCCGGCTTTCATCTGAGCCATTCCATGCGATGCCCGTCGTTCTTTTGCCAAGCCTATTGCCATGCCCCGATAAAGGATCCCGCGTTTACAGGGGGGATTGTGAGACAGACAGGCAGGCAGAGGACACGTACGCACGGCTGCGAATGAAATGCCTGGAGCATGACACATGGGCTCTTTTTTTTCTAAAATATTTTATTTGCGGTAGATTCATCTGTTTAATGATAACATGCAGCTATATATATTTTATCGCTGTGGTGCTCACACGTGTGGCAGAGCCATGATTCTCTGTGCGATTTCACCCACCGCTCAGCGACCCTCTAAGGCTTGTAATTCCATAACCATTAACCTCATAATCTCAACTTCTTAGGCCCTTCACTTCTGGTGTCAGCTTTGATTAAAACTCGCATTATAAGCTTTATTCATTGAGAATTGCACTTAAAGCGTTCAGATTAACAGCCAATTCTCCATATGAATCAGAAATATTTTAGTTCTGCTAAATATTATCATGATAAATACTGCAGTGTCATACGTAACTTGATCATTTTAAATGTATAGCCCTTTGTCAATCCACTGCTGGATGAAGACTTCCCCATGCCGCATCGATCTTTGGGGGTTGTTTGCGCATACTTCCCCGGTACTGGTTGGTGCACCGGGGAGACATATCCGGGATTGGATATCACTCGCCACTGATGTTATTCTTGGCCGGGAATCTAGCTCGGGTAGCGAGGTTCATTGCACCGTGGGGCCATCCACCCAGGCCCCCCTGGTTAACTCGATAGGCAACTATCGGGTTAAATTCAACAGCAACAAAGTGTCAATATTTCCCTTGATAACCACATTGTAGCTGCCAAGCAATTGTACACATTGTAACCGTGTTGATAGATACTCTTTTGAGCAATTAATAATTCAAACTCGCCCCAGGGTCGAGATTCCATTCCAGAATTCATTATTTAGTTTTGCCTCGTTTATATTTGTATTTGTCGCTCTCCTTTGTGTCTATTTTTTTATAGATTTTGCTCAATCAATTACCCCTAAATACAGCAGCATATCAAAACATAATGAAAAGCAAGACTTCAGTTTTGTCTCTTCACATAAATATTCAAGAGCTTTTCATCAAATAATTCAACTGGCCCTTTTATTCCTTTATCATCCAGTAGAGGTGGTGTAAGCAAGCTCTATACCCGTTTCATTTCTACTTGGTCTCATCAGCAGCGTGAGGCTTGCTCAAAAAATTCTGCAGGCTTGCGACATTATGCCACAGCAAGAGCCACTCCATTTTACACAACGAGGCTCTGCTCAGTGCAAAATTGCAACATTCACCACACTGGGCAGAGAAGGGAGACAAAGGCGGCCAGGCGTGGTGCTGGCCACCCACCCTCTCGTGTGCCACAGTGCTGGTCTTCATAGGTGCTACTCACTAACAACAGCACTTGCTCCTACAGCCTGCAAAGGCTATACGGGGAATCTTTAGCTTTGTAACTTGCAGCCCTCTTTCAAGCCACTGCTGGATAAAGGTCTCCCCTGCAGTGTCGGTCATGGCAATTATTTGACCATACTGTACTTCACTGTACTTCACTGTACTTGGTCAGTGCGGGTTGGTGAAAGTGAATATCACTCGCCAGTGATGTTAGCCACGGACGGAAATCCAACTCAGGTCCCTGGTCTCATAGCGAGTGCGCCGACGACTGCACCACCGCTGCACCTCCCCGCCCCCTCCCCTCTGGCACCTAGTAAATTATACCACTGTACTGGCAGATAACCATCACGAAGACTTTAAGAAGAAATGGGGAGGGGGGAGTGTAAATACATTCCCGTGCTGAGCCGTTTGCCAAGGAGCCTTATTGAGGAGTGCTCCGTCTGCCTCTGCTCA
Source organism: Petromyzon marinus (assembly GCF_048934315.1). Lineage (NCBI taxonomy): Eukaryota > Metazoa > Chordata > Hyperoartia > Petromyzontiformes > Petromyzontidae > Petromyzon > Petromyzon marinus. The sequence continues at coordinate 13,036,516 of NC_133671.1, forward strand.
ATATTAGTGACCACCGGCCCAACAGTGACTGAGTAGAGGAGGCAACCATTACCCCGATAACCACGTTCCGAGCCAAGGAAGCACCGAGGAGAAGGAGCCAAAGGTTCCTATGTTCTAACCTCTCGTGATTAAATGTCAACCGGGGGAAGTTGTGGGGAGCGGGGGAGGGGGGAGGGGCGAGATTGCGGTGGCAGCTGGCCGCCGGGGTAGCAGCTCAGGCGATGATTCAGGGGACAAAAAGTCTAATTTGCTGTGTGCGGAGACTCATTGTTCCTACCGAAAGCAGGGCTTCATTTCTCACCGCATACTTTAGGGGTCAATGGCAGACTGGGAGGTGGCACAGCCACAGCGACACTGGATCCGGTGTGCCGGTTGCGGTAATATTTTCCGGGCCGCAGGTAGACTCGGGGATTCCCGTGACTAGCAGCCACAGCTAGAGTGGGGGGGACACTGGATGTGGTGTGCTAGGCATGAACATATATTCCAGGTCCTTGACAACAGCTGAAATTAAGCCTTGTTTGCTTGATCGTATACGACACCGACTGCTCCCACCGACAGTAAATGAGACCCATTGCCTCGATTGACAGTAAATCGGCCTTGGCGCATACAAAGGTACACTCCACGTGTACATTAATTCACACCCCCGCTACTCCAATCTGAGCTTTGAGCGCGCAAAGGAATATTACATTTTTTGTGTTCTGAACTAGCACCAAAAGCGAGCGTGCCGAAGTTCTCTACACACTCCCTTCAATTCCCACCGGGTTACACAAAATAAACTTGGTCACAGCGCCGGCACCTCGGCACAACAAAAAACCAAGGGCTGGAACCAATTCAGTAGCCTCCCTGCTCGGGGTGGCTCCTCGACTCACCTTGTCGGGCGAGGGCAGCGATTGCGGCCGCTTGCCCGTCGCCACGGAGAGCTGGCGCTGCAGACGTAGCACCTCCTTCTGCGAGGCTACGAGCAGCCGCTCCGTGTCGCTCTCCGGCTCCACAATCCCCTCCTGGACACGACAGCGCGGCGAGACATGGACACAGACGGTAAAATTAGGCACGTATGGAGCAACAGGCGCGTAACGAGAGCAGGGACTACTCGTCGACCAAGTTTACTGATCGACGCTCAAAATTGTCATCGACGGGGTTGGTTACTCGGGCCGCGATAATAATGGCAGCCGCGACGCAGATCCCGCCCATCACCTGCGATCCAGTGGCGCACGAGGGAAAACATTTGCTTTGTTTATCCTGTATGCAGTAAGTTCTGATGTGGGTTTCGTGCAAATGTTGGTTTTGCTCTTATTAGTTTGCACATTCCCAAGTTGCAATGTACTATAACTGCTGCCACTGCCAACAGTCTTAGGCAGGTTCATGTTGACTGAACTGAAGTTGATGGGTTTTTTTCTAAATCTGATATTCCGGCCGGAAGTTTATAAAAGCACAAAGACAATTTCATAACAATGAAAAATACAACCACGAAGTGGTGGGAAACTGATACTGTGGGTGATATTATGAAAGTATTTGGCACATTATCGCTTTGTGAAAAATGATATCGCGACAATTGCCATACCGTGGAAGGCAACGCATACCGTGGTATATTACATCGCGATGATCGTCATGCCGTGGAAAATCATATCACACAGCGAACAATGATATCGCGACAATGGTCGCATCCGCACGTAACGCCATCGTGTGACGGACACCGATGGCGCGGCGCCACTATCGCGGTCGTGTGGGTGCGAACGGGACGCGCGGGGCCGTACGGGAGCAAGCAGGTGGAGCAGGTGTCGCAGGCGGTACACCTCCCTCTGCAGGGCGTCCACCTGCTTGTCCTTGGAGAGCAGCGCCGCCGCCTGGCTGCCCAGGTCCCGCGCTCGCTGCCGTGCGAACGCCTTGCGGTACTGCTCCACCGCCTGCAGCTTGAGTGGCGCCGGTGTCGTGGCCTGTTGCACGGAGAGCCACGAACGCCACGTTACTGCGACTCCATGAATGCCGGATGGCCGACACGAATCGTGTCGGGGGGGGGGCCAGGCACGGCTCGATTCTTTTCCTCGGAACCTCACGAGCCATGAGGCTCCATGGACTCAACCTCTTAATGCCCTCCTACCCCCTGACCCCCCCCAACATTGCCTCCATTAACCCACTTCTCCTCCCATTTTCTATGCAGATCTTGGGAGGTAACTGCAACATTTTTTTCAAGTAACTTTTTACAAGTTTTCAAGTTTTCTTGGGTTAGGTTATGCCCAGCAAATACCTACTTAGTCATATATTTCCATCACGTAAATATACAGATAGTCCCCGAGTTACAGATAGTCCCCGAGTTATGATGGTCCGACTTACAATATTTCGATCTTACGATGGCGATAGCAATACGACAAAATTGTAAAATATTTTTAATTTCGCGCAGCAGACAAACGCAGCAGCGTACGAGTTACGATACTGTACGTTGTTTTTTTATAGCAGATACGATTGTTTCCTGAAAAAAACTTTGTATTAAATTGCAGTTCATATAGGTAGGCTAAGAATTTACCTTATTTTGTTACTTCACATTTTACTGTGCAATACAGTATTGTAATTAATAAATACATACAATATAAAGTTTATACAGCACGGTAATGTAAATTGCTCTGTTTTGCTAAATTATCACCATTCTTTAAGACTCCTGGGTAGGCTAGGCCATCTTCGACTTACGATATTTTTGACTTACGATGGGGTCGTCGTAACGCATCGCCATCGTAAGTAGAGGACTACCTGTATATATATTTTTTTTTACAAAAAAAACCCACCACTGATTTTCAGTGGAGTGAGAACCCCCACTGAGTCCGTATTTCTGTCTCGCGTTGATGGGGCCCTCTCGAGCAGGCAAGCCGTGCGTCCGCGTCACAAATCCGGGCTGAGCTCCCACTTGCCCGGTTCACAAATCAGGCCGCATTACTTCTTGGTGGCCGTGGAAACATGGTAACGTAGCATCAGTGTCATAACAAAAGAGGGCACTCACTCTATTGTGCCTTTGTCCGAGAGGCTAGCAAAAAGATGTTAAGCAATGATAATGAGTTTTGAACCCTCGGATTTCGATTTAAATTCACCGAGTCTGAATATAGAAAAATCCAGAAACTTATGTATGTATACTGCATAATTTAAATTTTAAATGATTTTTATATGTATTATATTTTATTTAATATTTATTATTAATCGCAATTAATGAGAGTTTGGCGAAGCATATGCAGCCGAGAGGCACAGCGGTAGCACATTCAGCGCAGTGGGAAGCCCTTCATCCCTCTGGGGATCAAAAAATCAAGTACCACTTTGTGGTGAAGCAAAACTACTGAAACTAAACTCTTTTTTATTTTACCAGCCATGGCCCACTGAGCTACATAGATCTTTGTTAGGAGCGATCTGGCCAGAAATGATAGCTCAACGGAGCGGCCTATCATGTGGAAATTTATAGCGGCCAAATACTCTCAGCACATATTGACTCTAAATGTGGAGGGAAACACCGGAGGACTCGGAGAAAAACCCATGCGACCACGGGGTCGGGATCGAACCCACAACTTCATGTATACCGGGCGGAGTAGTTAACATCTCACAACCGTGGCGCCCACAGTGGTTGTGATATAGAGAGAGAACCACCGCTGCCACAACGGTGTGAAATTGACGCCACTGGCTCAAGGCTCTGAAGTTAAGCAACACCATATTCTTAGTTCTTTCGGTAAAGTCACGTAGAAGGGAAACAATAAAATAATAAAAATATAAAACAATACAATTCTCACGACGTTTCGACTGCAACGCAAGCAATCATCATCAGGTGTGACAAAATTTAATGTTTTATATTTTTATTATTTTATTGTTTCCCTTCTACGTGACTTTACCGAAAGAATCAAGAATATGAATCCCTGCAGTCACGAAAGCTTTAAATCAAAATTTAAGCAACACCCCTTGGCCCAACTGTGCTGGAAAAAAAACATTGATTTGGTTTGTATAATAGCGGACCTCAAAGGTCAGAGCTGTCGAATTTACGACAGCTATGGGACCTTGCCAGAGGAAGAAAGCGATGGCGAGGTTTGGTGGCATCCACAGCACTGGCCATGATGACCTCTTGACCTTGATCTAATTCTTTACTGTGTTTGAACGACTTTTTAAATGCCTTTTACTGCATCAATTTGTTTTACACAATGGAAGTTGTTTTATGTTTCGCTGTACTTATTCAATCCCACATTGCCCTTGCAAATGGGACCTCTGGTCTCAGGAGGCTCTTGCCTAGTTATTTATTTAATCTTAAAGAAAATAGGCAGTAAACACTCAAAAAAATGGGTCAACCATTTCTAAAACTGACTTGGGTTTCAATACCCCTCCAGTAGGAAAGTACTCTCAAGTTAAATTGTTCACTCCCACTCAGTTTTCGAACATGAAGGCCTCCGCATACCGTGTGAGTTGGGGGGATTATTTGACCACACTTCACCATTCCCAATCAGTGTGGTGTAGGCGAGGAGCGTGAGCGTAGTATACAAGAGGTCCTGAGTTCGATCCTGACACTGACTCGTGTAAATTCGTAGTTTGCATGTTCTTCCAGTGGCGGTATGGATTTTTCTCCAGGTCCTCCGGTTTTTCCCTCCACATATAGAAACATGCATTTACAGTATTTGGGTGCGATACATTTCCACGTGATAACCAACTTCATTGAGCTCTCATTAGTGGCCAGATCGCTTCAAAAAAAGAGCTATGTAGCTCTGTGGGCCTCACCTGGTAAAATACAAAGTTTAGCGTGGACCTGGATGTTGCTGTGCTGCCCTCTGCCGCCCACAATGTAGCCCCCCTCTGCGACAGCCCGTGATAAATCTGTTTTGTGCACGGTGATGCGCAGGGTGATCACCCATCCCAAGCGCTTATCCAGGCTCAACCCTGCTTAGGGTCTGATGATATCAGGTGGATTTCCATTCGTTTCGTCATAGACGCAAATCACTCTTTCGCCGATGAAACAAATGCTCCGTGCAATACCAGGTACACGCACACGCGGAAATGCATTACATCTCCGTTAGGGATTCATTTAGCCCACTCTGTATGCACGGGCGAAATTAATGCAAATACAAGTAGATGTTTGGTTACACTTTGTGCAAGTAAGCAGGTACTTTCCGGTTTATGCACAATTAACTATTCATAGAAATTATTAACGTGGCTCGCATGTTAATTTTCAGACATGGTCGGATGACCCAGCATTCCCAGTAAATTCGATACACTCCTGCAAGGCGCCCATGCTGTTCTGGGACGATCACTGAACAGCTCCACCGTCCTTCCCCACTGGTAGAGAATGGACGGCGTCTTGAGACGCAGTCGCACTTAAAGGCATTTTGTAACTCAAATCGCACAGCGTTCTACTTTACGGCGCCACTTAAAAAAAAAACCCCGACATTCACTTGTACCAGAAACTTAACCCGATTTATCCCGTTGAATAATGTTTCCGCATCCGCGAATTGTGCATTCGCGAGCGTTTTAACGAACGCAACCCTCGCAAATGGAGAGGGTTTACTGTATTATTTTTGGTCTCACTTGACCTCCCCCACACGTTTGCTGAATTCACCGATCGTGTGAAAGAAGCGCACCTCCGATTAGCACGGCTGGCTACGTACGGGTGCGAAAGAAGTTCAACATACACACATACGCCGGGGGGAATGGATGTTCACTAACTCCAGGACGGGGGGGTGCGTCTCTCACCACCCTCATGTTGGCCTCCTGCAGCTTCTTGGCCCTCTCCTCGAGCCGCTTGGCAATGGCCACCAGCTCGGCGTTCTTCCTCTTCAGCCGCCGGACCTTGTCCTCGGTGTCCACGCTGCTGCTCTTGCGCTGCCCGCACAAAACGACGGAGCACAGGGCGCGACACGCTCGCTCACTCGCTCGCTCGCTCGAGGCTCCGCGCCGCCCAACTGGCCGCGGACGCGGGCGCGCGGACGCGGGCGGGCGGGCAGCCGTCCGCAGATGCAGGCGCACCGGGGGGCGTGTGCCATCGCGCAGCCGCGCTTTATAAATAGACGAGAGTCGCATACGGACGCACACTCGCACATGTCGACCCGAAAATAACCACGCTCAGCCGATACACGTGCACACACGCGCCGCTGCTCGGGCCTTCGAGCACAGCTGCTGCTGCTGCTGCTGCTGCCGCAACAAGACAAAGATCCCCCGTATAGTTTAAATAGACTTCTGGGACAAGTGTTGTGAGCGAACGCCTACGAAGCCCGGCAAAGCACACGAGGTGGGTGGCCAACACCACGCCCGTTCACCTTTGTCTCCCTCGTGGCGACGTTTACACATCGTACCAGGTACTCATTTGGGGCCGAGTCGACCTAGTGGAGGTTCAGGAGTGGTACAGATAATCATCGCTGGTGTTGGCCATGAGCACGAATGGAACTCGGGTCACCGGCTTTGTAGCACACACACATGCGCACCCTGCTCTTGCGTGGCCCGCGAGGACAGCTGCAGGCATGCAAGCACGTGCGCGTGTTTTAAAATATGCAACTGTAAACATTCTCAATTCAAAACGGGAAAGTAACGCACAAGTATAAATGTGCTGCCACAAGACACTGTTCTAATGCGTGCACGAGCACATTAGTGTTTGGCTTTCCATGATAAAGGGTAGCCTGTTGGCATTAGACAGTTTAATATCAGTCGACATTTTCAGTTCATGCACAATTCGTCATTTTCTGCTGGGAAAATTGAAAATATTTCCAAAGAGAAATGTATTGAAAACGCCCATTGGATGAAATGTTGCTCGCTACACACATGCACTCAACAGGATTCATCTGTTGCCTTTATGAGATGTTTTCTCTTCCCTTGATACTCCAATCTTGTTGCATACAAAGCACCGCAAGGAATGGCAGTGGATCAATCATGGCTGCTGACGATAATACTGAATTCGCACTTTTCCAACGCGACCAGGGGGATATGTATCAATTCATCCCACAGTCAATTTGATGATTGGTCACAATGCTGGGGTCCTTACTCAATAAACAAAACCAACATTGGTCTCATTTGACCTTCCCATTTGTATTGTATTCTCATTTATTCCGTCCCACGTTTCCTATCACTTTCACTTAATTCCCATAAATGTGTCATTTTTTCATAGCACACAATTTGCATACATTAAAATCAATATTTTCTCACACGCCGGATTCTAAGCGTGTATCGTGAGCGTTAGGAATCGATATCAACCGTTGCGTCGCCAAAAGCCTCATGACCGGCACATCTCCTGCCGTCTTTAGCACAAAGCACATGGCTGCAAATATAAACAATTCATCGTCACACATGTCACTGCACGGATGGATGCCGTTAAATGAGTGAATATGTGCAGGTGTAGGTCGCTGAGAGTTCTAGGCACCCCCCCCCCCCCAGCACCCTAGACATTCCGTTTGACGATTTCACTGGGCCAGGAAAAAGGGGCGGGCACGGGGGAAATCAAACCTCCAACCCACATGGGAGGCGTACAGGGATGTCCTTTGGAAGACGGCTGCCATAATCAGGGAAGTCTACACAAAACTGGACCACGTGGTCGCGCATGAAGCCCCATGCCGCGGTCCCATGACCAAGCAAAAATGTGAGCCCGCCCGGGTCTTGAAACTGGGCGAGTCGGCTCAGCGCCGACTGCCCGGCTCGACTCGCGCGGTGCTGCCCGCCGTGCTCGCTTTCACTCGCGTGGCGGTGGGCCAGGAAACCCGAGCTGCCCTGGGGAGTTGACCCCGAGAGGTCGTGGGATCAGCTCAGAAGAGCGACACACGTTTCCCGACGTCCCTCGCTTGAGTCAACTTCAGAGCCGGGCTTTTGTTTTTAAAACGAGAGGACAATAAGTAAACAAAGAAATAGCTTGGGGCAGGGTAGGCTAGCCCAGGCACATTAGACCATGATGTACGGGATTGGGGTGGGTATGGGTACAGAAGTGTGTATGGGTACAGAAGTGGGTATGGGTACGTATGTGGGGTGGGAGACAGTTAGAGGAGCCAAGCTCGCAGAGCTACGCGGCTCTTGAAGCGACGAGACGGAGAAAGGAGCCATGCCAGCCTGTTGCAGAAACGTAGCCACGTTCTGAGACAAATTAACTCGGGGCAGAGGTGGCAGGAGACCAACATTAAGCGCCGTCTGCTGGGAACACCAAAAACACTCAGACCACCACTCCTGGTTGTATCTGCCAACATCCACACATTAACCCAAAGGAATCCTTAGTTTGTTTGTTGGTGGTAGGGGCTGTACGAGGGATTGAAGCCCTCCACACGTGCAGGGTGTAGCCAAGGGAGAGATATCCTGGCACGTGTCCCTGCTGCTGCAGTCTTAAGCCCCCCTTGGACCCACTTAGAGAGGCAAAATTAGAATTGGTAAACAGTCTCTACCAAGAGAGGCTTTGTTGGGATAAGGATGTGCCACTTTCATGTGAAACCCAAACACCGCATTGGATACACGGAGGTGATGACACGAACATGTGACCTGGTGGTCAGATTCTAAATCCTGGTTGTGTCCTTAATTTTTTGAGCCGAGGTTGGTGCCATGCAGCACAGTAACGCGTTACGCTCCTATATATCATTCATTGCGATGAATCGTCAGAATTGAGGAACACAATTTAAGAATCAATTGTTTTTAACACTGTTGTGAATGCAGTGGCCTCTAGTGGTTGGATGGGGTCATGTGAATCCATGACATTCAACGCAAATATTCATTATCATTAGCCATGTTCAATTCACTGCTGGATGAAGGCTTCCAACAGACGTCACAATCTCTCACAGTCCTGCAACGTAACGACAACACCAACAATACACATGCAAAGCTAAACACGTCGATTTCTACACAAGTGATTCAAGGCACGTATCGTGAACGCTGGAACCCAGCGAACACCAATAACATTTTCACTTGTGTTACATTCCAAGATACAGTACACTTATCTCTATACAACAAAGCATACAACTGCAAACATTATTCATCATCACACCTGTCACTGTGCGACTGCACAGACGGGCGGAGTTGCATTCGCATGAACCAACGCGCGTGGAGACGCAGGCACGGAGCGATGCAAACTCCCCCGCATTTATTCGGAGTATTTCCACTGTGGGTGGGTGCGTGGGTAACGCCGTTTCAGGAACCAAACTCCATTCTGCACGACCCAGACGTGCCTACATCGCAGACTTTTGCCTGGAGCTCAGCTGCCACCAGACGTCATCCCATGAGCGCTGTGACCTCCAGAAGTGGAAAAGCGCAACCAGGGAAGAGCTGATGGCTCCCCGATTTGTTTTCGGGTCGCACCGCGTGTTGTTCGGCATAAAGTCCGACGTTTCACTCCACGTGCTTGGAGCTTCTTCAGTTCCTGAACTCGGCTCCCGAGGAAGCTCCTAGCACACGGAGCAAATGCCGGACTTCGTGCCGAACAACACGCGGTACGACCCGAAAACATGTGGGAAAGCCATAGAGTATAGCAGCGAAAGCAACGCAGTAGTAAGGAAGAGCAGACTTATTGATGATCAAACATGGGGGATTGTTTGACCATACTTCACCACGCTGGTCAATGAGGGTTGTAGAAGGGGGAGGTCCAGGTCTACGTCATATAGCACTCATCACTGATGTTAGTCGTGGCTGGGAATTTGACTTAAGGTAAAAGGGTTAAGGTGGCAGGGTTAAGGTGGCAGGGTTCAGGCTGCAGGGTTAAGGCGGCAGGCTGTGTTAACCACTGCATCACCACTCTTGAAAACTAAAAAAGGCAGTCGAAAAATTAAAAACTCGTGATAGAACATCGATCGCTCTTTCCGTTTCAATAAAACTTTTGTTTGATAATGGGCAACTGTTCATCCAGAAACATTCTTCACATGCTATTTCTATCAATCTCCTCAAAGTGTAAAGTGCAGTCCTTCAACTAGAGCAGGAGTGGGGAACCTTTTGTCTGCCAAGGGCCATTTGGATATTTATAACATCATTCGCGGGCCATACAAAATTATCAACTTAAAAATTTGCCCGTTATATTTGGTCAGACATTTAATTAACTCACCCCCAATGTGATGGCTAGAACTGCTTCTCTTTGGCGAGGCGTGTGATGATGTTAGCTGGTATTGATGATGTTGCTACTCGCAACTGCTTTTCCAGGTTTGCTCCTAGATTTATTGAATTTCGAGTCCCGCCTGCGGTTGCCTTGGCAGGGCCAGAGACCAAATGATTTCGTGGGCCTCATACGGCCCGTGGGCCGGACGTTCCCCACCCCTGAACGAGAGTAATGCATTATTCACTCGATCTCTCTGGCTTCTCTATCTCTCTGCTATGACAAATGGACCATTGCCCAAAAGGCCGCATTTATACACATTTATGTTATTGACAACTGTGTTGAGTTTTTTTGTCATTTGTCTTTTGCACCACCGCCAATGCAGCATCGCACCGACAAAAAAACCCCACTACCTTTAAAAGGAGGGCTGATTGATACTCTTTTTTTCGGTGTACCACAAGTTGTTTGAACTCATTTTGACTATATAATCCCTCGTCACAGCCATATCTGAGACACACTTAAAGCGTTTGTGCTTTCGCTACGTTGTCCCCACCTGAAGAAGGACGCTTGTGTTGCGCCCAAAACGTCGTGATTTAATTTAGTTTCCATTTATTTCATTTATTTTTACCTACGTGACTTTACCGACAAAACCAAAGAGTATGAACACGTCCATTAGTACGTGAACAGCACCATCTGCTGGCAATTATTCAAACTTCTCTCGTCGATTGCTGAGATCCTTTACAGTACTTTCATGGCGAACGAGTGGAAAGGACTTGTTGCTTTGCGATGGAAAATAAGAGGCAGCTGTCATCTTAATACTCTGGTCACAACCCTCACGTACTCGGAGCACTACAAGTAAACCGATTATTATTTTTGCAACAAAATGCCAAGATAATATGCGTGGTGAGATGATTCTGTTATGTTCTCTGGGTTTAATGGTGCGGGCGGCACACTTTGCCCCGGGCTAAGCTTCTGTAAGCAAAACTTGTTAAGCTCTGTCAGGGTGGATTGTGGGTAATAATTTAGTAAATAAACAGATAAGCAGCTGTTTCACCTTGTGGTCTTGTTTACTGGGTCTGCAGGACACAGTCTAGATCATCTCGGCTTTGGAGGTGAGCGATTTATTGAGGCCATTCTATAAGCGGTCTACATTTGGAGCGTTTAGACTTTAAGAGTTTGATTCTCAGTCAGTCCCCGTGACTAACACCACTGGAAAACGCTCAACTAGAACGCCCACAGGCTGGTGCAATGAAATGTAATTTAATATCCACGAGGAGTGAGCAGACTCTTGTCTATTGATTAGTTGGAGTTTCTGAATTGCAACGTTTTTAGTCTAACTCTACAGAATGGCAGCCAAAGGAGGGAACACCCAAGAGGATGACCACCGTGGAGATGGAGCAATGGGATCAGCTCACTCACAGGCGTGAGGTTGCAGCGTGGCATCACAGGATGGCGACGACGTGCAGATGCCTTCATCTAGCTGTGGATTGATAATCTACGATGACCGAAATGGGAATCTCCCTCCCAGTTTAAATTTGCAGAGGATGGCATTCAGCATTTGTATCACTTTTAGCCTGGCAACAAACATTAGGAACATGATAATTCGTGAATTTATTTTTTGAAATAAAATTTCTTAGGCTCACAATACCCCAACTGAATCAGGCGGGCAAGGCTCTATTATTTACTACTCAAATACGTTAACGATTTGACAAATGCTATGTTTTCATACCACGAGGTATTGCATGTAAATTGAATTGTGACCTGGAATTGTTATAGGTCATCAAATTGTTATAGGTCATCATCTGAAGGGGGTAAATCATTACACTGCACCTAAACATGTACCAAAATACACTACAGCTGATCCACAAGGTAGATAGTATTCATTTCATTTAGTTACCAATGGTCATAATTGATCATTTACATTCTTTTTTCAATCCACTACTAGTTGAAGGCCTCCTCACACCACGTAAGTTATGGGGGTGTGTGACCATACTTCACCACGCTGATCAGTGCGGATTCATGAAGAGGGAGGGCCCAGGACCAGTTGAGGCACCACTCTCCACTGATGCGGCCGGGAATTGAGCGGAGCGCTCACCGCAGTGCTGCAAACTCTACCCTCGCATGCAGTCACCACCATCATCGGCCATGGCCAATCCACTACTGGATGAAGGCATCCCCAAGCCATCGCCCTCTCTCACGATCCTGCAATGGAATAGTCCACGGGGCACCCGCACACGGGCGGATTCCATCGCTCTGCATCCTCAGGAGACGCCCTATCGGATGAGTCCCGTTCCTTGGCTGTCACTCCGTCAATATTCCTGACCGTCTTTGGCACACACACCCTCACACCGCAGCATACACGAAAGTGCCACGTTGTTTTGCCGGGGAAGGTTTGGGTGGGTGGGTGGGGGGGTCGTGGCGCTCACCAGCAGCGCGTTCTCCTCGCGGAGGGCGCAGCAGGTCTGCTCCAGCTCGTGCAGCTGCCCCCGCAGGCCCTCGTTCTGCCTCGCCAGCGATTCCACATCCCACGCCGCGCCTCCGTTCTGCACGGCGCAAACACCGCGCACGGGCACGCACACACTTCACATCACGTATTCATGGATGTGCGTTGAATTTCTTTCCGCAACGTACGGAGCCAACCGCGGTAATCGTAGGTGCGGGGGAAGGACAACAAAGGAACTAGCGTGAAAGAACATACAGTACATTAAGAAATAAGGTTTAACGATGAAATGTCAACTGCCTTTTTGAGCGAGTTGCAAAGCATTATAGGGATACGTTAATATGTATATATATACATAAAAAAAAACTTTCCGTCTAAAACGTATAGGAAGTAATATCTCCCCCCTGGCTGACCCTCTTCGTCTTCCCAATGCGATGCCCCAACACTTTCCCCCAACACTTTCCCCCAACACTTTCCCACACCCCCAACTTTCAGTTGCCTTCCAGCTACGACCAGGCCAACCATGACCCCTCCTGAACACTCACGCCCGTTCTGTTGCCACCAAAATCACACCACCACTTTTAGAAACACCATTCTTCATCTCTAACCGCGATCATCTTACGTGCAACTTTACAACTGCTGTAAAAGCGCCTTGGAAAAAGTGCTATGTAAATTTCGATCACATTAGAAAAAATAAGATAAGATCTAGCTTTGATGCTGTCGTGGATGTATAACAGTCAGCGCACTGGGCATGCAACCCAGAAGTTGGATTTGAGCTCCCGGCGCGGCTGTTGAAACAACGGAGCAGCTTTCTTAAATCTCCCCCCACCGCCCCCTTCACTGCCTCTGTCCACCCAAAGGTGTTAACGAATTCACCACAGTTAGTCGATCGGCAGGTCGCGTGTGGCAGGATGAAGTGTGGGTAGTCACGAGACATGTGGCCAGCGTGGAAGAGTAGGCCAAATACCCCCAGGAAGGGCTCTATAAAGTTCCCTCGAGTGTGGAGGGCCTGCAAATTTCCCGCTTTGGCATGAGCGAAAAATTGCAGGGCTGCACCTTTATCTTACCGAGACTTCAAAGGGATGACTCCTTAAATATCAACCGTATTTTGATTTGTGATGACCAAGTAAATGTTGGCACGCTAGAGGGGAGATGGGCCGATGTGGTGTGGGAGAACTTGGAGCCAAGTGAATTTGCCGACTTACTGCTACCAGCGGTGTCAAAGGTCGGTCTCTGTGGGGGAAGCTCGTCAAGGAAGCGAATGCAGTCGGAGGCAGTCGCCCTCCAGCAAACGAGCGGAGCAAAAGTTGGCACCGTGGAGACCACAGGTGGTGCATCTGCCAGTCATCTCAGGCAGTTAACTCACACCACCTGGTGACACCCCGTGACACACTCTGCTCGCGAGCCACAAAACGCACCTGGCCTGGCACGAGTGGCGTGGTGACGTTATCGCCACTTCGTGGAAAATGATGGCTGTTGTCTCGTGAGGTCGAGGGCCCTGAATCAAATGAAAGGGTTGTCCTCTGCATCAAGCAGGATGTGATTGGCAATCATGAGGCATGTCCAGTCTGTTTCTATTGATGAACAATTTGAAGTCACAAAGTGATTTCCTGCTGTGAGGCAGTGCTCATCTCCTGTTTACAGCCCTGAGCCAGTGGTGAAAATTCCACATTCATATGACGGGAATGATTGACGGGAATGATTCTCTTCATAGGACAACAACTGTACATATGTATGTTTAACTTTTTCGCACCGTACGTAGCCAAACGTGATAATCGGAGGTGCGGGGAAGGACAGCAGACTAAACACAAAAAGCAGTTCTAAAGATTTGAGTTTCAACTGCTAACTCCACCACAATGATACTCATTGTATTGACCCCATAAGGACGATGTGTCAATCCCCGAACAGGATTTGTCACAGAGGAAATGCTTGAAACGTAATTTATATGAATGAAATGCAGATCATCGTCAGCAATGATCAATCCACTGCTGGATGAAGGCCTCCCCAAGCCGTCACCACCTCTCACGATCCTGCGTATTTACTTGACTTTACCGAATAGAACCAAAGAGTATTTACTTGTATTAATTCCGGGAGAGCAAACTTGGCTCCAAAAAAAAAACCCCAAGGATTTGTCGGTTTCCCATTACAGGTGCGTTCGATTACAATTAACACCCGAGCCACTGGCGCCCAGCCACAGCTCGATAAGCCTCTCCCCAAGCGCACGGCGGTGCTGGGCGCGGTGTGACGAGACGCACGTCACACCGCCAGGCCGCCGGTTTTATCGCTCAATGTCAGCGAGTCTCCAGCGCACAATCGCGGCGGCGCGTGCTGCCGTCACACTGAGCCTCACCGGAGGAGCTATCATTTTAATTCACGAGCAATTCACACGGCCACTGATAAGCAGCGCTTTCCCCGATTCAGCTCTCACGCCAGACTTCACGGTGGTGGAGATCCCAAAATTGCTCCTTTCTGAGAAATCAATGTAGCCCGTCGCCGGCAGACATAAGGTGCTTATCAACGCCGTGTTTAATTGTACGATCACAATCCACGAATGTGTTTAGGTAATTATTATATAATCATAACGGCATGTTCCTGTCACCCCCTGAGTGAGCCAGATTTGTTTTTCACCCTGAGGCTTGCGAGGCTGATGCTTGAGCAGCAGCAGTTACCATAGAAACAGGTGGATTGGAAAAAAGCATACGCAAGTGAACGGCATCGTTCGAAATGTTAAGAAAAGTAGCTGGGCCTGGGCAGGCCACGTCGCTCGAAGGTAATGACGGGCGATGGATGGGACTGTTGACAGAATCGCAACCGAATGAACACACGACTGACATAATTACCACCGTGGAGATGGAGTGATGAGATCAGGAGTGAGATGGATTGAGGTATCGTAGGACCGTCGGAAACGATGACAGTGTTGGGAGACCTTCATCCAGCTGAGGACAGAGCTAAACCGATGCCGAGGACGATGGTGATGAAGAGACTGATGATGATGACGATGATGATACCAGCCTTACTCGCAGGAAGCCAGGCTGAATGAGGATAGGACTGCCATGCTTCCCGGCAGCGCCGTCCACACTCCACCGCACATCCACCGTGCTGAACGTCGCGCTGAAGCTCTGAAGCTTCTGGTTCTGTAACATCGCGGCGGGGCCCGGCACTCCGCACGGCGGCCGCCACACGGTTCTCCGCACGGCCAAATGAAACGCAACGCAGCCCACAGCTTCAGCTGCCGCCAAACTTTCGATGGTGGTGGCAAAAACCAGCGCGCGTTCTGTAGATCCGCGCGTCCTCTCAGCTTTGTCCGGTCGTAAACGAGCACCAAGGTGCTGCTGTTGGTGCCAAACAAACACGCACGCGGCCCCCACCCACCGTCTCCCATCGCCACCCCCACCCTCCTACCGAGCTCAGCCACACTGCCCGCCTAACGCTCCCCTCCTACTATGTATACACGCTCACCCAGCCACCCACCACGCGCACACACTCAAGCAGACGGGGAGGGCAAGTTACCGCTGTGACCGGGCTTCCAGTCAAAAGCACCTCGGGCTCGACCCCTACAATCCATCAACATCATCATCGTCGCCACAACCACCATCAAGCACCACCACCACCACCACCACACTGACTCTCATTCCTTCGGTCACCGATGCACACGCTCATCTTATCACGAGCAGCATCAGCCGTAAGATGTGAAAAATCCCAGCGGTGACAGAAGGGCACAGCGAGCACGACGCGTGCCATCGTACGGGGCGACAAACTGAATCGGGGAGCACCGCACGGCACCAATGCTTCTTCCGTCGCAGAGCTCGGTCCTATTCCGGAAGGCGCCGAGCAACGAGTCTCAGCCCCACGCCACTTCGTGCCCAGGTGGCACAAAGAGTGCGGAATGCCAGAGCGTGTTGGAGCACGCCCAGCAGTGCATCAAGACCACCACTGTTTGCTCCGTCTCCACGGGAAACGCCCCGGGTCGTTGTTTTGACTCTGGGCATTGGGCATTTAGTGTTTTGTAGAGTGGATCAGGTCGGATTTCTGAGCGGGCGCGCGCGTGCACGCGTGCGTGCGCGTGGTGGACGTTTGCGTTGAAGTGTTAAAAAGGGGCTGACAACAAAAACAGGTGCGATTAGTAAGGCAACACCACCACTGTTGGCATTCTTAGAGTAATGGATTCGCTCAGAGGCCGGCAAAAAGTGCCATGCCAGGTGGACAGTTTTTTCATCAGAAAAAAAAAGACCAAACTTACTTTACAGATATTGGGTGGATAATGTCGATAACGTGCAACCCACTTCGCTTGAATATTTTTTTTAAATTAGTTGCAAATGTCATTAAAGTTTGCAGTAGGAAGATGGCCATACGACTATGAAGGGAATGCAAACTTCAGCACGTGCTAAGCTTGGAGTTAACACAGAGACGCAAATTCTTCGTTTCCATGACCACTGGGAACTGGACTCTGCTGGCCCAGGAATGGTCCAATTCCTGCACAGGAACAACACTCGGGCAGGGCTCCGAATCAGAGGTCGACCTAGAATCTAGACCTAGAAACTTCCCGGAGGGGAGAGGTGTGGTTCCAGAATTGCAAGCTTTTTAAACAAGGCCATACATTAATCTATTTTAAACGATGTAACTATTTTTTTTCACAGGGTAACGCACTTTGAGCTGTACAGCTCTTTTTCAGAAGCGTCCTGGCCACAAATGATAGTTCATCGAAGTGGCTTATCATGTAAAAAGTTAAAGCAGCCAAATATTCTAAACGCATGTGGAGGGAAAAACCGGAGGACCCGGAGAAAATTCTACTCGACCACGGGGAGAGGCATGCAAACTCCAAATATACAGCAGCAGGCATCAGTGTCGGTATCGAACCGACGACCTCCTGCATACCAGGCGAGATAGGTAATATCTCGCCACCGTGGCAATTTATTTTCTCTGGTAAATGTTTATAAAATTCTTATTTTATATTTTCTGCAAGAGGAGGGGGGGGGTCAAAAGGAAATCACTCCAATCGCCCCCCCCCCGCCCAGATTCACCACTGGTCCAGACAGCACGAGGGCATTGTGAACGATCGGCGAACAGTGAAGAGAGTTGGGAGGTGGCGTAGGGACCTGGAAAAGTCTGGAATAGCTGCTGAAAAGCTGATCACCCCGAGCTATAAGTGCTCTGATACGTGTGGCATTGTCTTTGTACTGTTCGCCTTGTGGCGTTCCCTGGTCCGACACTGGTGGTGACACGAGGCCACAAAGAAGGCTGTCTCTGGTGTAGTCCAATCAGTTTCAAAGACAATGGATATATTAATTATCATCAGAGCATGTTTTGTTTGCATGTTCACCACAAGTACGTGTGGTTAATTGGTTAATGCAGACTTGATTCCTTGCAAAAGGATTCTATTTGTTGTTGGAACATCTTAACACCTTTTTTTCATTGCCAGAAAGAATAAAACCTATTCTTCTTTTTCATACTTTGATACTAGCAAAAAGGTCTCATGATGTAGCTGGAGACAGCCAAGCTGCAGGTGGACCGAGGACGCTGGGGGTAATTGGGAGGGACGGAGGAGCGCGGCGGAGTGTAAGACGCGCATCGGAAACCTGCGTGAGTCTTGAAAAGGCCAAGAGCAGCCAGGCGTGGTACCAGTCCCTCTCCACTTGGCGTGCGCTGCCACGGAATGATTGCTTGCTCGGAGAACATGTCTACAACCGTGCTCCTGTGCATTAGAGCGAAGCCACTTTAGGATCGTCGCTATGTGCTGGAGGTGGCCGGGTGGCTTAGGCGTCAAAGCGCTGAACCGGCACCGCTCAAATCATGGGTTTGAATCCAGGCGGTCAGCCTGTGATTAAACCGGGAGATTCGAGTATGGCAAGTTGATGGGCACAGATATCTGTAAAAAAGGTTTAATTAAATTTGTTTTTACACTTCATTCAGCTAAATTCGAATTAAATATATTGGATTGTCTACCAAGCAATAAATATTACTGTCAGTAGCAGGGTGAGTGGAAAAGTGCTGCCCCCTAGTGTGAGAACGAGATCACTTGAAAGAATCTCAGAAGCGAGTGGTTCAGATTTCCGATTCAGCCGATGTCCCCAACACGGGGGGTTGGGGTTGCACTGCTCTGCAAGAGTTTCTCTCGGCTTAATCGTCTCAAGGCATTTACACCGTGATATAAATCACGCATAAAGATGACTCGATGATTGGTATGTAACTTATCACCAGCACGATTCGAGGTCATGATTCAATCCACGGTTCGATAATTTTTTATCTCATTCATAACGACTCGTCCGCATCATTTCTACATGCTTTTTGTCTTGTTTGTAAAGCTGTGTTCACGCCATACCATGAATGTTGCATCAGCATATTACTTCTCTATTTATCTACATTTTAAATAAATTATGCTCACATACGTGATTAATTTCACCGCCCGTGCTACCACCGGGCCATGTATCGTGCACAGGAGCAGACTTTGTGGCCCCATCTCCACAGCGGACGTTCCTCTCGGGCACGGCCTCTGCTTTGGCTGCCACTCCATTGTTTTTGTTGACCACCATCCATTGCCCTCCTCTTGTGACAATTTCCCACCCAAGTCCCCTTACCACGCTTAACAGTCGGTATGATGTCCTTAGTTTGCATTATGTTCTCTAATCCGAGTGTTCCTCTTTCTGTCTTTGTGTAATACGGCGCTATTAAGTACGTAATTCTATGATAATCCATTGGGGGCGGAGGGGGTAAAACAGCCCTTCGATTGATAGCGATGCTGTAGTATTGGTAGAAGTATGGCAGCCCTATCATACGTGTTGTGTCAGTGATTCTGAGACGAGGTTCGTAGGAGGCACCTTCTTTCTTAACAACGTTCACGGTCTCGTCCACACACTCTGCACAGTCGCTTAGCCTGGCCTGTACACAACACTAGCCGTCTAACACTGACGGCGCTGACCGAGACACTCAACAACATCCTGCAGCGTAATATCTAGCGAAGATGGCAGCGAAGACGGCAACAGGACGACAGCGACGATAAGACGAGTCCCCTCCCAGAACCGGCAGCCACGAGCTCCCGCTCTCAGCTCCTTTCATCCTACCAGCACGGCCTGGCCCCGCCCTGACAGCGCCTCCCTTCTCGAACCTACTAGCAGGTTCCAGGGGCCTCCAGATGGGGTCGTCCGTGACCCTTGCCCTAGTTCCTCCGCTCTGCCAACACAACCCGTGCACACGCTCACCGGCGTGTGTACTTGTCTGTCCACCACAGTTGCCGCTGCTGTCCACCAGCTGGCGACACTACATATGTGTGTGTTGGTGATGCATTTCTTTCGCACTATACGTAGCCAACCGTGCTAATCCAGAGGTCACCGATTCGATTCATTACCCCAGTGTGGCATTTGAGCTTTTAAATTCGACTTCCCTGCCACCCCCGCCCGCCCGCCCGCCCACCCGCCCACCCCGTCTTTGTCCACCCAGCAGGATAAATGGTGACACCACAGTCGACGATAGATTGTATTTGGTGGGGTCAAATCTGGGTATTACCACATCTTCCAAAGATGTCTGGCCAGCATGAAAGAGCAGGCCAAAGTATCCTAGGAGAAGGGCTTTCTGGAGCTCCCTCTGATGGAGTCCACACCGACAAAAGTCGAAGGGGCCTCCAATTGCACTGCTGCTCCGTTACGCGGTGACTTTTACCACAACGCTCAAAAGAAAACACCCGATTCTTAAGTCGAATCGCTACGATCCATTGAACCGCCAAGGGGGGGGGAGGGGGTGAATCGTTACACCTTTGACAGACAGACAAAAGCAAGCAAGACAACATTGTAAACGAGGGGGATGCAGGGATCGGCCAAAAGCACCAAGGATAACAGGGCAGACGAAGGCAGCGCGGGAGATCAGTCGAATAGTTCGACAGATGTACGGAGCAGACCCCCTCGTACAACAAGCTGCTGCGATGGCATCTCTATGTTGGCATGAACACAAACGGGCTCTGCCAAACGCAAAGGCGATGCTCACAAGATTAGAGCGGAGTGCACAATTAAACAGAGCGCGCAATGGAGGGGGAGGGAGCAGCCTGGGGGGGGGGGGGTGGGGGGTGGTTGGCGTTCTACGCGCTTCCATTATAAAAAAATTATTAATAATTATAACGCACCACAACGGCACGATCAATAGCAACGAGGCTTCGTGAGGCACAACTCCACCGTCATTGTTTTATTGTCTAAATTCGATAAAAACGTGAACGCCTAAAAAAAACCGCAGCAGCAGCAGTAGCGGCGGCTCGCAAACACAAAGAGGTCGGGCTCTCAGCCGACGGCGGCGCTGGCGACGCTGGCGGCGGTGCAGTCGCGTGGACCTGAGCTGAATCGGAACGAGGGTGGGGAACGGCCTCGTGGATTGCCTGCGAGAGCCGCTGGCAGTGATGGAGTGGTGGTGGTGGGGGGGGTGTAATCGGGGTTTGGTGCTGTGAGACGGCCTTCGGCTACCACGGCCCCCACTGTATGAATAACAATAGTAATTAATTCTCAGTCCTAGCTGTATGTATGCTGAACTCCTTTTGCACCGTACGTAGCCAACCGTGCCGATAGGAGGTGCGGGGGAACGACACCAAACTAAACACATACAGCAGCTCTAAAGAAATGAGTTCGTTTTCAATCTAGATTTAAAATCTTGACTTAAAGCTTTCGCGACTGCAGGAATTCATATTCTTTGGGTCTTTAAAAGTCGATAGTACCAGTGGGTTCTTAATATCGGAAGGAAGAGCCTTCCAGACGGCCGCAGAAGAGAATTTGGAAGCGTGTGTTCCGGCGAGCGTCTTTGTTCGATGGCTAGACAAGAAGCCGCTGCGAGGATGAAGACATCTTCACGCCCAGTCAGTCATGGGGGGGTTGGGGGTTGTGTTGACCAAACTTCACCACGCTTTTCACTGCGGGTTGATGAAGATGTGATGTGAGGAATCCCATGACCGGTTTCAGATACCGCTCGCTGCTGATGTTAGCCATCGCCAGGTATTGACTTCGGCTTGTCGGGTTCATATAGTCCAGTGCCCTAACCACTGCATTCTCGATTTAATTTCTCACCAAATATTTTCACCGTCGTGCCTCGGCTGCAGTACGTTGAAGGCGCGTGATATCCAAAGCCATAGAGAGATGCATACTGAATGTATTGTGGGCCACGTGCAGAAATATATTCCGGGTCACCGCCCTAACTCAAATTCAGCCCTGCCCGCTGCCGTGGCAAAGAAACTGCGTTTGTTTAAAACTTCACTGGAGATTCACCTGCGTAAAGCAAAGAGTGGAGGCAGCCAAGCGATCGGCCCCAGAGAGCTCTCAGCGCTCCGTGGCAGCTTGTGTGCATGCGCACGTGGTGGTGGTGGTGGTGGTTGTGGTGTTGGTGGTGGTCGTGGTGGCACAGAGCGGTGGTGCGGCGGTGAGCACACTGCGCTACGAACCTGCTGACCAGAGTTCGATTCCGGCTCACGACCAACACCAGTGAAGATTATCTGAACTGGTCCTGCGCCTCCCCTAAGTCGACTCAGCCTCAAATGACTAACTGGTTGGTGCGATGTGTAAACATCAGCAGAAGGGAGACAAAGGCGGCCGGGCGTGTTGCTGGCCACCCACCCCCTTGTGTGCCGTGCCGGACTTCGTAGGTGCTCGCTAACGTCACTTGCTCGAGAAGTTTAAGGCTATACCGGAGGTCTTTGTGTTTTTGTGGCACACAGACCATTGTTAATCTGGAGATGGCTACGTTCAATTCCGGGCACCTCATGCCAGCTGTAGATGCGGGCTCGTCTTCGGCCGACAAGCGTAAAACGAGCACGCTATGCAGCTTGTTGGCTAGGTAATAAGCATGTAAATAATATTCATACCTTGCCCAGTGATATGATGAATTGTCAAGATTCAGGGTCTCGATTTGATGAAGGAATCAATTCCTTATTTGCGTAATTTGTTTCTCATGCATCGCGGCTCATTTGTAGAGTTTTGTTCACTACATTATCCGAAATCTGGCAAATGCATCCTCTTAGTCACGTTTATATGCGCTTTAGTGGGAAGATACAAGAAGTAACTTGCACGGATAATAAATAGCACCCCCCCCCCCCCCCACCCTGCGTCACTGTGCAGCAACTGTGCTGTGGCTTTGAGCCCTGCTTAACCAAGTGGTCCTCATTTCAATAGCAGCTACACTCGTACGAACTGAGCAAAATAATCCAACGTTTATTGAGAAGATTGAGATGGCATTGAGTCTAAGGACATTCGTTGTCTTTTAACCCTTCCAATTCTGATTACGTACATGTACGTCACCGGAACAGCATCGATTCCGAATGGAATTGCAAGCAAAAGGCCATGCGGGAGGGCAAGTGGCACAGTTTAGCGCCAGCTATCATAGGCTGCGGTGGTGTCGCTACAGTTCTCTGCGGTGAGCACAGCACAGCAGCGGCTACACTTCTCTAAATAAAATTAACGCTAACCGCTTGCGCGTTCCGAGATTCAGCGGTGAACGGGCCACACCCTGAAACTTGCAGACATCTCGACACGTAAAAAGGTTAATAAGGACATCAATCCTTATTAAAAGAGAGAGCCCTTGGGCAGTTTCCAACCCGAGCTGGCAACGAACCACCTCCCAGTGGACGGGGCTGTCTAAGAGGTCAGAGTTTTAGGGCTCAGTCTCCATACACCAATAGTTTGGCATTGACACAAATTATGGAACCTCGGTGAGAATAATCGTCAATTAATATTTACACCACGCCTGCCATGCAGTGCATCTCAAGGCAGCCTGCGAACAGGGGATTCCGAGTGGCAGCTGTCCCTGTGAGGCACAAGATGAGTGCAGAACTGGCCTGCAAGTGCCCAACGTATGTTGAACTTCTTTCGCACAGTACGTGTCCAATCGTGCAAGTGGCCATTACTCTGCAAGTAAAGGGAAAATGTAGCTATCTGGCTTCCCAATTTGGCAATTGTATGAAATTTGGAGAGTTTGGTCAATGACGCCAGCGCATGCACACACACATGGGCTACTGTTAAGATCCATTGCGAAGCAGACGGAGTGTCTCTCGCGGTTAATACGGCCGCGGTGTGAACCGGAGAGCGAACCACGAATCTCCGTAAGCGGCAAAAACGAGCGACTGCTGGGCCATGCCACCACTCATATCAAAGCATCGCAAGCATCCTCACCAGGGCAGGAGGTTCTCCTTTGGCAGAATCCGTCTCGTGGCCGCTCTTCTCCATGTCCCCCTGTCACGTGTCACCACAGCGAGTGGTGCGCGTCCACATGCTCCCGGCGCTGCCCCTGTACCGTGCATCCACGCGGCACACATCGAGACGGCCAGGAGTTGGTCAGGAGGCTTCGGTAGTGATGGCGCTGAGAAGAGCTCCGATTTTTTTGGAACTCGCTTGAAGTCCAGAGTAGTGCCAAAGCGATTAATCACGTGCATGAATTAATTAATTCATTTAAAGAACGAGAAAAAACAACAGTCAAACGTGTTTTTTTTTTAATTGATAAATCAGCAACTTTTTTAAAACTGGGGGATGCTGAGCAGCCGGCCTTCGAAATGCGGGAGACTCGGAGCAGGGATCACGCCCAGAGTGCCACTGTGACGACGAGTGGTGGCGACGATAGCGCCATCGGTTTAATTAAATACTGCGATTATGCACATTATACAGAAGCTATTTTTTTTTTACTGGATATGATTCATTCAAGATGTAATCAATAAATCAATAGCTTCAATGGTCAACAGTCAACAGCTAAAGGCCGTGGACTTTTGCGTATGGTGAGATTTTTTTTGTTGTTAATCTCTACCTGGCCACCAACGATAGCAAACAGACACTCGCTGTGAACATTTTGGAATTGCCCCCCCCCCTTGCAGCCCAGCCAACACCAAGGGCTTCAGCAGGGAAAGAAAAAGCCGTGCAACGTGTCCAATTACTGTTGTGAAAGAGCACGTGGTGCAGCACTGCCAGGGCACGGTTTCCACGATGAATGGCAAGGTTTATGAGGGTGAACTTAATTACTTGAAGGTGAAAATAAACTTTCCCTTGGTTTGAGGGTTACTAGGGCTCTGACATGCTAGTCTTTGCCATGCTTCGAATAGGTTACAACACTGTAATATACAGGATAATAATAGCATCAATATCATAGCGCGATGAAATATTATATTACAATACGTTATGTCTGCCCATCCTTCCATTATTTTCAAGACAACTATAACAGCTCGAGGTAAATAACTATAAAACTTACCACATAGCTTACCAAGAACAATGCCCAGCACTGTACAGCCCATTCAGGGAGCCTCTATATATGTGTGACCGAAGAAAAAAAATCATCAGCAGCATCAGAATGATCTATCTGCTGCTGGATGAAGGCCTTCCCAAGCCGCCCCCATCCCAGACGGTCTCGCGATGCAACTGTCCGTCCACGCTGAAGCGTCAAAGGACCGAGCGCTGCTCTATGAAAGTCGATCCAGCATTCAGATGATTGCGAGTCACACACACACACATGCTCCGTGAGCGTGCACTTGTTCACTCGGCAGAGGGAACTTTGTTTTACCTTCAGACGAGTTGAGACGTTCAAAAACTTCTGCTCGTAAATCCTCCCCAGCTGTGAACAAAAACACAATAATCACAAAAAATCGATAATCGTTTAACAGGTCAATTATTGGAGCTGATGAAAATTCCTTTTGTATGAGCCCAAATTAAATAGCAACAGATGAAAAATGTTATTTTATAATTACGTACGTGTGTACATCATGTACAGCCCTTTTGTGTATCCACTCCTGAAAGAGGGCCTCACCAAGTCGTGCAGGCTTTTGGAATTTGACCATACTTCACCACGCTGCTCATTGCAGGTTGGTAAAAGGAAGGAATCGCGGATTCGAGAGCATAGAAGTTCAGTAGAACAATGGATCTTGCAGCATTGTCCTTTGCAGCCCAAAACCTATAGCACAGCCTCCGTAGACGCCCATGTTGACCTTGCATGCATGGTGATCACCCATCCAAGGGCTATACAGGTGCAATCCGACTGGTCTTCTGAGTTGTGACGGGATTGGATGCATTCCGGGTGACTGCAGTGATGATACAAGCAATTAATGCGTCAGCGGATCGGTGAATTTAGAGTTTCGGGGTCACGATTGGATTGAATAATTGATTCTCTTTGGCTGATGTGGTGCCTGTAAGATCTCCCTCACTTGGCTCCAGGGTTCATTCGACCGATCACATAAAATTTCCAATAATAATTACTATTATTACTTACAGCCCTTGGTCAATTCACTGCTTAGATGACAGCCTCTTCACACCATGGCAGTCACAGGGGTTGCTAGACCATACTTCACCATGCTGGTCAGTGCGGGTTGGTGAAGGGCCCAGGACTGGTTCAGGTATCATTCGTCACTGATGTTAGCCGTGGCCAGGAATGGAACCCAGGTTACTGCGTTCATAATGCAGTGCGCTAACCAGTGTGCCACCACTCCACCCCTCTTAATAAGGTTGCATATAGTTCATTTGTAATCATTAAGTACTCTGACAAGTACTCTGACTGACGCCACAGGCACATTATTGACCAGAGGCACTGAATTTGTGTTTTTTCAATACGGTAACTTTAGTGAGACAAAGTTCAACGAATCACTCATTGAAAGTTACATTTTTGGGGGAATGTTCTTTTTAGCAGGTTGCTGTCCAGGGTTAACTCATTTAACCTCGTCAAATCAAATACAAACCAGCCAATTACATTTAAGCACATTCTTAGTAGAGAACATGCACAGGTTAGAGGAAAGACTCTGCCTGTAAATAAAAGTAAGCGGGCTTGGGCAAGATATGTCCCTTGAGAGGATGACGGCCGGGTGGCCGAGACTAATGATGGCAGCCAAAGGATGGAACGCTCCCAAGACGGAGTTACGAGGTCAGCTTGTGTGTAGGTGCTGGGTGGACCACGAGAGATGGCCGACGGCTTGCGGCGGCCTTCATCCAGCAGTGAATCGATCATGGCTCATGATGATGACATACATACCCCAGTGCAGTCTAAATGACCCAGGCCCTTGCAGAAAGTAAAAACGGGGCGACGTGAATTTCCAGCAGATGCTATAAAAGATGCAGGCCCCCGCACAGCCGTTACTCGGCACGCATGAGCTTTTTCTATTTCGGTCGCATGTCAAAAACAGAGAACAGCATTATTGTTTTTATTATTGTTACTACATATAACGCTACACATCACTTAACGCAGGCATGCGAGTCGACACACTGAAGGGGGCCACAGCCAATAACGTGCAAACATTCTAAATCAC
Organism: Petromyzon marinus; assembly: GCF_048934315.1. Classification (NCBI taxonomy): domain Eukaryota; kingdom Metazoa; phylum Chordata; class Hyperoartia; order Petromyzontiformes; family Petromyzontidae; genus Petromyzon; species Petromyzon marinus. The sequence continues at coordinate 13,063,174 of NC_133671.1, forward strand.
ATGGGCCTTTCCAAGCAAGTCAAGTGTAAAGACGTGAAACCATTAGCAGTTGCGTAGTCACGATGTTTTGAGCATGTACGAGTCATCTAAAAGCCCTGCAAGCTGTGGAGCAAAGGTCACTCGAAGGGATCCGAGGTAGTTCTGTAACATGCGCTTCCCCAGGCCGTCCTCTACCACAAAGGATTACACTGCTCTGCTGGTTATTTATCTCGTGACATAATGCCGACTGCAGAATCAGGACAAAAATGACGTTAACAAAAAAATAAAAACACCTCACAAGCTCCCAGACTAAGGGAGTGCGATTGGCAGTGTGTCTCGTCCCAACGATGGTGGGCAGAAACTCTCGCCAGAAGGACCGTTTGGGGGCCACAGAGGCACCTAGCTCTGCCTCTCTTTAACAATATGCCCACAGCGTTACAATATGATTACAGTATATGCAATATAATGTGGACATCTTTTAGCTTATAAATGTGGCTACATGTCCTGACGCTGTACAGAAATAATTGGCGTATTTATTTTTGCATACTATGCCGCAGTCACTTATAGCCAGAGGGGGGGGGGGGGGGGAAACGTCTTAATAGGCTGATCGTGAACACAGGCCGGGAGTCGACAAAACGTGTGACAACTTCTTTGGTTCTTTCGGTAAAGTCACGTGACTTTACCGAAAGAACCAAAGAAGATGAATCCTTGCAGTCACGAAAGCTTTAAATCGAAAATTAAACGTGTGAGAAGTTTAGACTTGGAAAAGGCACTCAGTTGTTTACTGTTCCTCTTCTTAACTGAATATGGACACTTTTGAAAGAAAAAGTGATGCAACCAACTAAACTTTTAAACTAATTTATTTTACCAGGTGAGACCCACTGAGCTATATGGCTCTTTTTCAGAAGCAACCTGGCCACAAATTATTGCTCAACGAAGTGGCTCATCAAGTGGAAATTTACAGCAGTCAAATTACTCTAAACACGTGCTTCTAAATGTGGAGGGCAAAACACCGGAGGACCCGGAGAAAAATGCACGTGCCCATGGGGAGAACACGCAAACAAATTCCAAATATACCGGCGTCAGTCAGGGTCGGGATCGAACCCACGACCTCCTGTGCACCAGGCAATGGAGTTAACATCTCGACGCCCTACTGCTTGCTCACACCACAAAAGTGTCGGGGAGCACGACTTCGCGTACGCCGGGCTTAAGGCTTGAAACTTACTTCCCGGCAAACTGCGCGGTTAGACAAAAATCGAATATCTTTCGGGAAACTTCTAAAATTAGATTTTTTTCAACCTGGCTTTTAATTGTTTTTTTTTATTTCGAATGAATAATGTGCTGCTGATCAATATTGTAAGCAGTGCAATAATACTTTCGGATTTCGGAAGTAGATTTGCACTTGCTGACGGAAGGGCCTCTAATTCGAGAGAGCGCCAGAGATGCACTCTCAAGGTATATGGCCTACTCTTCCACGTTCATGTTTTAAAACTGTACGTAGCTCTCTCATGGTTGGCTACGTATGGTGTGAAAGAAGTTCAACATACATAGTACATTGCAGTAGATTGCACAGTGATTTCTTTCTCTCTCTGCAGCTGCTCTGCTGATGCACACGGCAGAGTGCTGAGGGCCCTACACAATTCAACTGAAGCGTCTACACGTTATTAATATTAATGTGGCAGCACTTATGTGCACATCTAACTGGTCTCAATGACAGAATTGGGTTATCTGTGTCTTATATTCCTTGGCGCAAATCGGTGGCAGAGTGGTTGGTGCACCGTATTATGAACCCAACTAATATCCGTGACCATGGTTCCCCCTTAACCAACCCACACTGACGAGAATAGTGAAGTATGGTCAAACATCCCCCATGACTAACACGGCATTAGGCCACCTTCACCCAGCCGTGGATATACAAACGGCTGTGAAATGTTTTTTTCGGGGTGTAATGATGCATCGATGGATGGATTCATATTTCTTTATTAAGCTTACGACACATGCATCGTATTGTAAATATAATGAGCACCACTTTGTGAAGGAGCCAACAGTGGTTGTCCTATGGAACGACTCGTCCCCACCATCGGAGTGTGGAATGAACATAACTGGTTTAACGCTGTAAACAGGAGAGGAGCGACCCTTCAATGCTCACTTGAGCAGGAAATGATTTTCGCTTTTGACTTTATATTGTATGCAATGGGTTCATGGGGCTCCTCCAGCAACTAGAGGCCACTACAATCACCACAGTGTAGTTTTTTCCCATTAAATCGCAATCCTGAATCATGAAAATGTATTTAATCGAAAGGGAGCAAATTGTTACACCCCTAACGTATGACAGCCAGTGGTCGATACTCACGACAGAGGAAGCCAAAGATGGCAACGCGCCTAAGAGGACTGCACCACGGAAGTAAGAGCGATGAAATCAGCCCATGGCAAGTCCACGGGAGATGGTCAACGGCTTGGGGGGGGGGGGGGGCTTTCATTCAGCAGTGGATAGATCATGGCTGATGATGAATTTTGCGAAGCGCACGCACAGACTAATGCTCAACACCTCCCCGATTCATGTGGCTTTATAACCGAAAGATATACTTGACACATTGATACATTTTGAATTTACAGTATGTTTGTTTCCACAAAACAATTACAAAGTGTGAGGGCCGCCAAACATTTTAAACCATTGAGGTTTTACAGCATGATGGGGGGTGTTTTCCCTCTTTTGGCATTGTCAGGAGCTGCACGTCAGGGGCCGCCCTAAAGGCCACCAGGGGCCGCCAGTGGCCCGCTTAGGCTTGCAATGAAGAACACTGCTGTAGGCATAACGTCTATGTGTTTAAACAAAAATCTTCCACCACCCGACAGGGCAAAGCCAATCCAGTTGTCACGTGGCCAAATATTCAGCGATTTGGTTTGGTGTATCAGCAAAAACTGGAATGTTGAAGAGCAAGCAAATGTTTTACAATTTTATCTTTGAGTCCAATTTCACGTTGGTGGGTAGAAATTATTTAAAATAATAGGTTTTACCCTATTCTTATATTTTGATACTGGCAAGGGAGGTCCCAAGAAATTATTTGATGATTTTTTTCAACATAAAGGCCGCTCAAATCGCCACTATTTTTTGACATTTGACTATTCATTTTACTATTATTTTGTTCACCATATAAAATGTAAAAACTTGTGTTCAACCAATTCCAATGTTCTCCAGCTCGCCCGATGGGAAGCAGATGTGCACTAGCAATCTGTGAACCGAAACGTCTGCTCCGTTATTTTGGCACCCTAAAAAATGTATTAGCGAATTAAACTTTGAAGTTGAATAACATTAAAATGTTTTAACCTATAACATGCCTCGCTTGACAACTGAAACAAATCAGACTGATCCATCCATTTTCAGGCACTGCCATAACACATTGTGTAACAGTTTGAATAAATGAACGTCTTGATTTTGAAGATTCTGCAAACTCTTTATTAAGACCGACCACCACAATTGTTTCAAGAGAGCTCCACTAAAGGGTATTTAGCATAACCCCGACTACCCTGGCCAGACGTCTTCAAAGGAATGAGAGTGCACACACTTTCACCATTCACCCAAGCATTACCTGCTGATTGACTGAGGTGTACCCATTGACACTGTAGGATAGACAAAAAGCAGGCTGGGGGTGGAATAAAAAAAAACTCACCCAATTGGTTCAACTACTGAGCTGGGAGATGGAAACTCACCGGTAGGCTCTAGATTGCAAGCCAGTGTGCGAACCATTACACCAAAACCATATAAGCCAAGTCTGCGACAGTTACTCTTTTCACGATGGAATGTCGTACTGTACAGAATGTAAACATGCAGGGAAAACTTTGAAGGAAACCTACAAAATGCTGGAAACAATAGCGGGCCCCCAAGAATATAGAGGAAATGTTATGTTGTTGGGAAACGTTCATTACCTACGGTTGTAAACATAGCACATCAGCTGCCACCCGATGTAAATTTACATGTGACAAACTGCTATACAGTACTAAAGAGCACCTCTCACTTGAAATTACATGAAATTATGCAGCACCCGTGCGAAGGCATTGACTGAATAAGGCGAGTTTATGCCACAATATGGTGAATGTGGAACTGTGTGCAAAGGCCGCGTTGGTGAACAATGTAACATAGTAAGTCCTGGATTAAAAGTTTAATAAATTACAAGGTATCCACTATCCACCTACACCAAAGAGCCTTAATCAGACTGTTGGATCAAGTGCTGTTTGCGAGCACCTATTAAGGCTGGTACGGCGCACGATGTGTGGTGGTGTGTGTGTGGCCAGAAAACAACCCCGACCGCTTTTGTCTTCCCCGTGTTAATCTACATAGATAATACTGCATACTATTGTGACCGTGACACTGCACATACACGATATACAACATCAATAGCTTATACGGCATGTCAACAAGGCCAGAAAAGGCACGTTACATAAAGCAGGTAGTGCGTATGGGCTGAATGAAGTGCGCTGCGTTTTTTTTATTTGTTATTAATGTGGTATCTATGGGTTAGCCGCAATTGGGGGACCTTGCCAAGAATTGGGGGAAGTAGCAAATGATGAAGAGCCAGACGGGGCGAACCCACAGCAAACCCACAGAGTGCATCGAGACAAAGAGACGCTTGCATCAAGACTCCCCCCCGATGGTGAATGCCACAACACCGTCGTTTGAGACGCATTCACGACTGTACATTACACAATATGGATTTAACGTTGCATTTGGTGGTGGTGGTGTTGGTGGTGGTGTTGGTTGAGCGGTGGCATAGTGATTAGCGCACTGCAAGCCATCCGGGCAAGGGCTAACAACATCGGCAGGCCAATCGTTATCCGAGCAGATCCTTGGCCACTTAATTCACCAAATCCTACGGCAGAGATCTGATTAAACCAAGACCGTAAATACAATATATATTATGTTGACTCAATGGCTACGGCCTTCGGTTAAACAACCTTCACGATCGACACGACGCACGGGAGGGGTGGTGATAAGGCATTCATCCAGCGGTGGATCGGTGGGTGGGGGTGGCTGCGAATGATGAAAAACATTGCGGTGATTTGTCCTCCTCTCTTCGCCTCCTTCACCCCACTGCCACCAGGCAACGACAAAGACAGTCCCACGGGTGAGTGAATGAACGAATGCGTTTGGTGAACCTCCCCAACCAATTCTCGATGTTTCCACCGCGCGAGGGATTCTCCAGCAGGCAGCAGCAGCTGCTGCTGCATTGTCAATGTACGAGCGAGTGCATGGATTGTCGGATTGTCAAATGGATGACGGCTTCTCCTTCCACAAATAATCACATTCTGTACCGCTTCTAGATTTAAAGCTGCTGGGGGGAGGGGGGTCTCCACTTGACCATCTCAGCCGCCCATCACGAAATGAATGAACGAGTGAACGAATGAACGAGTGAACGAATGAACGAGTGAACGAATGAACGAGTGAACGAATGAAGAGTTAATGTGTGCGGGTCCCTCTACTCCTTTTTCCCAATTCTCCACTGCCAAAGGGCCCGCCGGTTCCATCTCTCTCCAACCTCCCCACCATCACCACCAACTCTCCTCACCCCCACCACCACCACCAACTCTCCTCACCCCCACCACCAACTCTCCTCACCCACCCCACCACCAACAACTCTCCCCACCACCCCCCCACCACCACCAACTCTCCTCACCCACCCCACCACCACCAACTCTCCTCACCCACCCCACCACCACCAACTCTCCCCACCACCCACCACCAACTCTCCCCACCACCACCACCAACTCTCCTCACCCCCACCACCACCAACTCTCCTCACCCCCACCACCACCACCAACTCTCCTCACCCACCCCACCACCACCAACTCTCCTCACCCACCAACAACTCTCCTCACCCACCCCACCACCACCAACTCTCCCCACCACCCACCACCAACTCTCCCCACCACCAACTCTCCTCACCCACCCCACCACCACCAACAACTCACCCACACCACCACCACCAACTCTCCTCACCCACCCCACCACCACCACCAACTCTCCCCACCACCACCACCTCTCCCCACCACCACCCCACCACCACCACCTCCTCTCCCCACCACCACCCCACCACCACCACCTCTCCCCACCACCACCCCACCACCAACTCTCCCCACCACCCCACCACCACCAACTCTCCCCACCACCACCACCTCTCCCCACCACCCCACCACCACCTCTCCCCACCACCACCCCACCACCACCACCACCACCTCTCCCCACCACCACCACCTCTCCCCACCACCACCACCAACTCTCCTCACCCCCACCACCACCTCTCCTCACCCCCACCACCACCAACTCTCCTCACCCACCCCACCACCACCAACTCTCCCCACCACCACCACCTCTCCCCACCACCCCACCACCACCACCTCTCCCCACCACCACCCCACCACCACCACCTCTCCCCACCACCACCAACTCTCCTCACCTTCCTTGCTTGCGAGGGGGCACTCTCTGCCAGGGGGTGGGTCGGTGGATGGGGTGGGGGTGAGACGAGAGGACGCCTCCCGTGTAGCAGCAGCAGCAACAACAACAACAAGGGTGAACCAGCAGCAGGACAAGGTGAACCAGCAGCAGGACAAGGTGAACCAGCAGCAGGACAAGGGTGAACCAGCAGCAGGACAAGGGTGAACCAGCAGCAGGACAAGGTGAACCAGCAGCAGGACAAGGTGAACCAGCAGCAGGACAAGGTGAACCAGCAGCAGGACAAGGTGAACCAGCAGCAGGACAAGGTGAACCAGCAGCAGGACAAGGTGAACCAGCAGCAGGACAAGGTGAACCAGCAGCAGGACAAGGGTGAACCAGCAGCAGGACAAGGGTGAACCAGCAGCAGGACAAGGTGAACCAGCAGCAGGACAAGGTGAACCAGCAGCAGGACAAGGGTGAACCAGCAGCAGGACAAGGTGAACCAGCAGCAGGACAAGGTGAACCAGCAGCAGGACAAGGTGAACCAGCAGCAGGACAAGGTGAACCAGCAGCAGGACAAGGTGAACCAGCAGCAGGACAAGGTGAACCAGCAGCAGGACAAGGTGAACCAGCAGCAGGACAAGGTGAACCAGCAGCAGGACAAGGTGAACCAGCAGCAGGAACAGCAGCAGCCTCGCCTCTGGTGAAGCGCCGTCTCTCGTTGCCTGGCCTCGCTCCCTCCCTCGCTCGCTCTTTAAATCTGAGATTCACGAACTGCTCCCCGCTGTACCCCAGTGGTGGCGGTAGTGGTGGTAGTAGTAGTGATGGTGGTAGTGGTGGTGGTAGTAGTAGTAGTGGTGGTAGTGGTGGTGGAGGTAGTAGTGGTAGTGGTGGTAGCGGTGGTGGTGGTAGTGGTGGTGGTAGTAGTAGTGGTGGTGGTAGCGGTGGTGGTGGTAGTGGAGGTAGTAGTGGTGGTGGTAGTAGTGGTGGTAGTAGTGGTGGTAGTGGTGGTGGTAGTGGTGGTGGTAGTAGTAGTAGTGGTGGTGGTAGTGGTGGTGGTGGTAGTAGTGGTGGTGGTAGTGGTGGTAGTAGTAGTGGTGGTGGTAGTGGTGGTGGTAGTGGTAGTAGTGGTGGTGGTAGTGGTGGTGGTAGTAGTAGTGGTGGTGGTGGTAGTGGTGGTGGTGGTAGTAGTGGTGGTAGTGGTAGTAGTGGTGGTGGTAGTGGTGGTAGTGGTGGTAGTAGTAGTGGTGGTAGTAGTGGTGGTGGTGGTAGTAATGGTGGTGGTGGTAGTAGTGGTGGTAGTAGTGGTGGTGGTAGTGGTGGTAGTGGTGGTGGTAGTAGTGGTGGTAGTGGTAGTAGTGGTGGTAGTAGTGGTGGTGGTAATAGTGGTGGTGGTAGTAGTGGTAGTAGTGGTGGTGGTGGTAGTAGTAGTGGTAGTAGTGGTGGTAGTGGTGGTGGTAGTAGTGGTGGTGGTGGTAGTAGTGGTGGTAGTAATGGTGGTAGTGGTGGTAGTAGTGGTGGTAGTGGTGGTGGTAGTAGTAGTGGTGGTAGTAATGGTGGTAGTAGTGGTAGTAGTGGTGGTGGTGGTAGTGGTGGTAGTAGTGGTGATGGTGGTGGTAGTAATGGTGGTAGTGGTGGTAGTAGTGGTAGTAGTGGTGGTGGTGGTAGTGGTGGTGGTAGTGGTGGTGGTGGTAGTAATGGTGGTGGTAGTGGTAGTAGTGGTGGTGGTAGTAGTCCCCTCCCCGTGTGCCAGGGGTGGTGTTAGCACCTAGACAGGCGAGAGGCACGCGGGTTAACAGAAGGGGAGCTGCAGTTTCTTCTCACTCAGTCGCTCCAGGGGAAGGCGGCGGTGGCGGGTTCTGATATTAGCTCCATCTCCTCCTCCTGCTGCTATTGTTGTAACAGTAGCAACAGTAGTAGCAGCAGCAGCACCCGATGCGTCTCCTCCTACCACCGCGTCCATTGTGAGCGAGGGTCTCGTGGAGAGCTGTGCTCTAAGCGCGGGCCTGGCGGTCCGGCCGAATCCACGCTCCCTCCTCCTCCCCCTCCATCATCTTCATCATCATCTTCTTCATCATCCCACACCGTTGTCACCCCGCCGCGATTACGCCTAGGGCTGTCTGTGTAGACTGTAGATGAAGACTCGTGTGTGTGTGTGTGAGGATACAGGCCGTGTAAGGATGGAGGCGGTGGTGGTGGGGGGATGGAGACTGTGTGTGCGTGCGTGGTTTGACGGTGCGATACAAAGACCCCCCCCCCCTCTCTCTCTCCCTGTGTAGCCTTAGCAGACTGTTGGGGCAAGTTCTGGTAGGGAGCTGCTCCTGTTGAGGCCGGCACGGCACGTGGGTGGGTGGCCAGCACCACGCAGTGCGCTACCGCTCCCCACGTGTGCCATACAGTAGCGCACGCACACGCTTGCAGGCTGATCTCTCGCTCCTGTCACCAACCCTCTGTGTGTGTGTGGTGGTGTAACCCCTCTGTTGTGCTCGCCGGCTAGGGACCGGACCGTTATAGCGAGATTGACGATGGTGGTGATGGGTGGTGATGTTAGAGCTGTGATGAGTAGGAGGAACTGGTTGGGAGTGAAGAGGACCCCGGGTTGGTGTAATTGTGCACTTGAACGAAGGTTGGTGTCGCACGAGACGCACTGGAACAGGGGTGGGGGGGGTGTACAGACGCACTTGGAGCTGGGGTAAAACGTGTGCTAGTATTGCGATTGGCAGTAGGCGACGTTGCACCGGATCTCGGATCAAGTATAAAAAGGAAATGCACCGATATGGGGCTTGGTATGAAGCGGAGTCGCAACTCGACCCGGTTCTGGTGTAAAGGCGCACAGGGAAGGGGTTCTGGTCATTGATCACTTAAACTAAGGTTGGTGAAGGAAGCGATGCATTTGGAACTGGGGTTGGTGTAACTGTTCGTTGATTTCGGTGGTTGGTGTAATTTTGAACTGGAATTGCAGTTGATGTAATGATGCTTAACGGAGTTTGGTGCAGTAGGTGATGCACTAGAACGGGAATTGGTGCACGAATTCAACAGAGTTTAGGTTGGTGCAGTTGTGCACCAGAATTTTGGTCGGTATGTTGCTGCTTCAGGACTCATAGCTGGCAACCCGTACGGGTTACCCGAATTCTTGTACAGGGAAACGGTACAGCCGTTTCAATACGGTGGAAAAAAAAAATATGTTTTTGTCTTTTTGTGTTTCTCCCTTGTGATGGGACTTTGTAGGATGAACGTTGAGATTTATAAGGGCACAGGGTGACCAATAAGGTCTGAATTGGTGTGTAATATGGTCGGCGTATGAGAACTGGAGTTAATGTAATTGGAAATTGGTGTAGAAAAATAGGTGCTGTAATATTACCTCGGCCATAGCACGGATGTTAAGGTGCATTACAATTTAGAAATGCGCTAAAGTTTAATATTGGACGCATAAGTCCCAATGGGAATGTAACGCGAACGTGAATTGGAAAGTGACAGGACTTGAATTTGGATTGCTGTTTGGCCAGTGGCCGAGTATAACTCAACGCCCGAGAGGACATCCTTCAGCGGAGATGGAGTGATGAAATCAGCTGGCTTGCAGGAGCTAGACGGATTTGTTGCATCGCGAGACCGCGTGAAATTGGCTTTGAGAGACTTTCATCCAGCAGTGGATGGATCAAGGTTGACTGTGAGCTCGGTACTTTATTTGCAATGCAATAACGGACGATAGCGCCCTCGTCTGAGCCAAAAATGAGCTACACAATGCACATTGTCGGCAGCCCGGTCCCGTGTAAACAACATCGTCCACAGTCCTCGATTCGTTTACAATACTTTTCTGCACAAACATATAGCACTTTTTCTTGAAACACGCTATTTCAAATTGCTATTATGCGTTTGATTCGTTAAATGAGCATTCAGTGAAAGTGGAGTAGTGGCGCAGCGGTTTATGGGATTGCGCTACGAACCCAGCAACCCGTGTTTGATTTCCGACCACTAACATCAGTGGTGTGACATCTGAAACCGGGCCTGGATCTCCCCTGACGAATGATACGTGAGCCAGTTCTGGGCCCTTCACCAACCTGCACTGACCAGCATGGTGAAGTATGGTCAAATACACCTTCAGAGCGTTTTGAGAGGGATTCTGTCCAGAAATGTGTTGGCAAGCCCCGTAATTTATTACTCGCGTATGAGGTACGTGACAATGACTCCTCGATATTGGATGGATTGTCACGATTTAAGAATCTACCCTTCTTTGCCATCGTTGTTTCAAGTTCAAGTTTAAAGTTTCATTTATTAGGTATAGCCCTGTGATCCAAGCGGCTCTTGAGTCGGGTGCAACCGCAACAAACAAAATATGAATGTAGTCAGTGCCTCCAGTGGTTGCAGGTTTACATGGCCCCCTTAAAATTGCTGCTGTCATAGGGATTGACAAAAAAAAACAATTACGTAGACGATTGGATGCGAGCAATACATCTATTTTAAAATATTAATCGGCAAATTACAGCGCACGATTGCGAGAGATTGCCACGGCTTGGGGAGGCCTTCGTCCAAAAGCGGATTAACACTGGCTGATGATGTTGAAATAAACAAAACGTTTAGACCAGAGGTCGGCAACCTTCGCCTCTGGAGTCGCATGCGGCTCTTTTTGGCTGTCCCCCTTTGCGGGCAGCCGTTAAAAAAAAAAAAATCTAAAACGGAATTCACCTTATTCTTGGTTCTTTCGGTAAAGTCACGTAGAAGGGAAACAATAAAATAAAAAATATATAAAACAATAAAATTATCACGACGTTTCGACTGCAACACAAGCAATCATCATCAGGTGTGAAACCCACCGCAAGAAAATTTGAAAAAAGTGGCGGATTTTTTAAACGTTAGCACCACGGAGAGCGATTTGACAGTTATTCAGATGGACGAGTCCATCTATGTTAGGAAAAGAGGAGGGGGGAGACGAAAATAATGGATGCGGTCTGAAAGCCACCGTAAGCGTGAACAATCAATTAAGACCCGAAATGGTGTATCAAATCCTTCCAATGATTGCTAAGCCAGAATCCATCTTCTCGGTTGAAATTCTCTCTGTGTTTGTATATGTGGATAGCCTCATGAACGAATCTCTCATGGTAGCCAGATGGAATTCACCTTGTTCGGTTCTTCACACTCTAAAGCAGGGCTCGGCAAACCTGCGGCGCTTTAATGACCGCTTCGTGAAATTATTTATTAAGGAGACCACCGTCTCGTATTCGCATGCATTGCGGCTCTTTAAATATTTAGGGTTTTTTTTTATACCGAATTTGAAAAAAAAATGCCCGTTATTTTGGTTGATGACCCCCGGCCGTCAGACCTGCAATGCCAGCCACGTGTACGGTAGGTGGCGTCTCTGCTACAAAGAACCTACATCTTGAGCAAATCTGTCGGGCTCGTCGGGTGGTGTTTTGTAGTTCTCGTAAAAAAAACACATGAGAAGTTTCCTCGGATGGCCGATCAGCCGAACATATTATTTCCTGGGCTTCCTCAAAAAAAGTGATGTGAAAATAGTGTTTCGAGTGATTTGGGGGGGGCGGGAGCGGTGGTGTAAAGTTAACGCACTGCCCTAGGAACCCGGCGACTTGAGTTGGACTCCGGCTTTCGGCAATTCATCCAGCAGTAGATAGGCAACGACTGCTGCTAATGGTGATGACATTTAGTTTTGTTTATTTCTAGTGATTTTTTTATGACGTTTACGCAATCAACGAATGCAATGTCTATTCTCCGTAATAGAGGTTTTTGTGTTGGAGCGCGTAAATGTGTCGTTAAACCCGCCACCACCCGACATTAGTAGGGGTTGTTACGTAAGCAAAACATACAGATTCATTACTAGTTCAGCACACAGGTGTGTGGGAGAGTAAACCCGCGAAAGCCTACCTGTTGAAATGTATTCTCCGTTACTCTTATTACAATGTCAAATGTGCCCCATTGTTTGTTGGGCATTGTTAGGGCGACTGGAATGGCCATTAATGCCGCTCTGTAAATAACCGCAGTCGACTGGGGAAATACGCGGCCCCGTAAGTCATATTGCAGTGTGACCAGATCGTGTGTTAAATTTGTGCGATATTTCCGTTCGGGGATTTGTGCAAAGCAGGCCAATATTTTAAATCATCCGTCAAATTGCGCTTTGACAGCCCACGGTCAAGTGACGGAACTAAAACCGGAATTTTTTTTACGTAAATCAAAAATCCGTCTCATCTCGAGCTATGACAGTAATAACCACGGTGACGTGGTGCGGTTGCCCAACATTCTGTGAACGTAGTCATACGAAGGACAAGAATACATATTTTTTATTCGTGCCTGGAAATTGTACAACTTATAAGGTCGTGGATTTTTTTTGTCAATCCTCTGCTGGATGGATGAGGGCTTCCCCACGCCGTGCGGGTCGTGGCGATTTTGTCTTGAACACGTGCCGGTAGTCAATTGCGGTTTGGTGAGCAAAGACCTTGAAATATATCAGAGGATGTTGCTACACAGTACTGCACTGATCACTTCGGCACCATCGTGTAGCTCCAGAGTAGAGCTACAACATTTTTGTTGTTTTAATACGACCATCAAAGCACGATCCAGTTTCAGTTCTGCTTGGCTTCTGAGATATGGCAAGAATTAAAATCTGTAATTGACGAGGCAACCCATCAAAACAGGATAACAGTGCAGGCCATTAAACCACGACGAGCCCTCATGAGAACGAACGGGCCCACAGTTGACTTATCCCCGCATATCACTGCTGGTGCCAATTTGGCCAGATTTATAAAATTGTATTTTGATGGAGATCGAAGGCATGAAGACCACAATGCAGTTCTTCGGTAAATGTGCATGTGTTTGTTTTGCATATGCACAAATGGTTCTGTGCTTCTTACACATTCTGTGTGGGTTGATTTGACGAGATGGGACTCATTCCGGGTAAATTGGTTATTAGAGGCGCGTGCAGATGACTTCCTCATTACAACTGAGACTGATATCGAATGTGAGTAGTATGCCAAAGGGAAGCAAGCCAAACGTTAGGTCTCTTTCATCACTCCTATATCATCATGATCGACGTGATCATTTTCAGCCATTGTATAACAACCGCTGGATGAAGAACCAAACTGAAGTGGCAGCCGAAGTATAGAGGAGTACGCTGGAGATGGAGCGACGATTTTAGATGGAGCGAGACAGATTGTGGCAGCAATCCGTTAGGAATGAAGACGTGGTGGGAGGCCGTTATCCAGCAGTGGATAGACAATGTCTGATGATGACGTTGGATCTCTTCCTGTCCCTTGGTGTAATTCAAAGAGGCGCACATTTCTCCATACTTATTTGCGCACTTTTGAGCTTGTAATTCATTATTTTTTTGTGTCGTTGCTTCGGATGACGGACCACTTCAACAATGCTGGGTGGATTTGCTGCATCGCTATGGTGAACCGTAAAAATGTCCCGCTCTAGGGTTAGGGTACGTTTCTTTATCATCGTACGTCATAATCACTCGTAGCCTCTGTAAAATGACGCGAGTTTCGGAGGAATACCCTGCTTTGAATTATATACGAAACTACGCGACACGCTGCTGTGGGAAATTTTTGTGTCATATAAGTAAATCTAACCGAATTATTTTACCTCCAAAAGCAAATGAAATATTTACTCTGTCGGCCTATTGACCTTCAACCAACAGCATTAATTTATGGAAAATAATGCTCTTGGTTTCCTGCCTCACCAGCAGGGTCTCACCAGCAGTTATGCCTGTTAAACAAATACTGCTGTGCTTGCCAAGTGATATCAGCAATAGTTGCAACGGTGGAGTTCCGCTGCAAAAGTACTATTTTAAAAATGTGAGAAAATACTCCATTATTCTCTGAATAACAGAGCGGCAGGAAAATACTGCATTTTATCTTCCAAAATATTACACAGCAGCGGATATGTTTGTATACACGATTGTGTGTGTTTTTGCGCTGGCAGTATTACATCGTTCAGAGAGAGTGCTCTTACCCATAACATGTTCAGCCAGACTGACCCTGCTAATTATTTTAAGGGTTCCCAGGTCGACAGGATTAGGTGGCACTTGGGTAGCAGACACAACCAGCAGTGGCACGACCAGGCAAAAGTAAACCAAGCAAAAGCTTAGGGCCCTTCTGAGCTCAAAAGGCCCCAGAATCATTCAAACAAATATGTGCATCAAATATGAGCTCAAATTCAAATCATAATAAACCTAACATGGCAATTAACATAAAGAATATGAACGTACAAAACGTATCTCAATCTCCCTTCGCCGGGCTCACTACATCTCTATGTTGTCCACATTTATCTCATCTCACTACATTTTTCGCTTATAGTACTGCTTCTTGTGTGATAACTGCTTTTTGTGTTTACTTTATTGACCTTCCCCCGCAACCTCCGATTAGTGCGGTTGGCTACGTATGGTGCGAAAGAAGTTCAACATACATCTAATATTTATTCTGTAATCTCATTCGGAGCTACTGAAGGGCGGCACCCCAAAAAACAAAGGTTGATTATGGAACCCCATTAGCTAGGCAACACTACTGTCCACAACCATAGGGCGAGGTATACTGAATGTCGTGTGCTGGGTGCCAAAACATTTTCCAGGTCGCTGGTCCAGGGAGATCCAGCTGAAAATGAAACCATCTCAACCTTGCATAGCTTCCAAAATTACAGTGGATCTGGCGCTCTCTATCTATATTATTTTGTCAGAGGCGCATCCAGTTTTATAACTTCACATTTGTTTTACGTTTCAAACAAAACACAAACCTGTGTACACAGCGCACGGTCATTTGTACATATGCGAAAAAAAAACAATCAGCATTTCCTGAAGAAGTGCATTGTTGGTTCCTGTTGTCTTAGATAACAGTCAACATTAATCTTGATTTGAAGCTTTCGTGGCTGCAGGAATCAATACTCTTTGGTTCTTTCGGTAAAGTCACGTAGTTAAAAATAAAGGAGGCCTCGTGACGACCGCTTGTGTTGCGATCGAAACGTCGTGATTTGTTTAATTTCATTTTATTTCTAACTACGTGACTTTACCGAAAGAACCAAAGCGCATAGTCAACATTAATTTTAGCAAATGCAAATAATGACCAACTGACCCCAGCAGTGACTCAGTGGTGGGCAATGGTGGACAGCTTTCGTTAGAATTAGGACTCGTCAGCACAATATAGTCACTCATACTCACTGCTGCAAAGTCTGCTTCAGGGAACCATGCTTGTGGAGTCCTTCATATCCACACTGTTGGGATCCCCCATTAATTTGACTTCTGCCAACCGAGATCGAATCAGTGACTGACGAGATATGTAAACATTTGGTTATCACAGAGGAATAACCCACATCCGCGCACAGACCCATGACGACCCTCAACTCGTCCACGTGAACACCAAGCACATCGAAAAGGGTTGGGCGCGCAGCTGACACAAGGAAACTGCGGTGGTCGTTAACAACAAAATCCCCGGTACTTTAAGAAACGAGTTATACGGTCTTTATTTAGATGGACATTACTGGCATAAAGTACACACACACAACAATAAACAACTTACTGTACACGGGTTTTTTTTAGCATTTATGCAGTCAACACGCCAAAAAAAAACACGTGTGTGAAGTTGATTTGCAGAAAATATTGAGATTTTTTTTTTCAATGAATGCTTGTAGATTGGTGAGAGAGCCAATTGAAAGTCAATTCCGCATTTCCGTAATCACCAAAATCCAATGCCGGCGTGGGATCGCGAATCGGAAAGGGCAGGCGACGCATAACGAGAAAGGATGGGGACGATGCTGTCAGCAAAGTAAGTGTGGGTTGAGGCGACAGATAGGGGAAAGGACCATGGGGAAGGGATACGACAAAGGATGGTGACGATGCTGTGAGCGACGTAAGTGTGGGTAGAGGCGATGCAAATCTGGTCGTGGTCATCGTAATACATTGACAATGTACTTGCGAAGCGACGTAACGAGTAAATCTTGAGTGTTGCCGTACGTAGCCAGCGGTGCTAATCGGAGGTGATATTACTTGTACGTAATGAGAGAATGTTACAATTAAGTCCAAGGGGTTTTATGCTCATTTATACGGCAAAATTATACAGCAGTGATATTATTGAACAGATTAGTTGGAGGAAGTGTAGCAGATTACAATTAACGAATTACTGTACAGTGCAATCAATGTGAAACACATAGCTTGTAAATACGTGCAACCGCATCTCAAAAGCTGCACGTAAACGGTGGGGATTTTAAAAAAAAGAAAGCAATCTCTGCTGACATTCTGCCCCGATTGGCATTTATGACAGGGTAATCTCCGATGCAAATGACACGGTCGAGAGAACTTGCGTGGGGAGGTTTTTTTTTTGCTTTGTGTGCCAGCGGAAGTTGTCGCAAGTCGCAATTGGTGACGGCGGATGTATGTTTGCTTCCAAGTTGCACGCTTTCCTTGCAAAGGGCAGATTTTGTGTGCCTCGATCACAGTCGTCACAAGATGGACCGTGCAAACGAGACGCATACCGATCGCGTATTCTTCTTATACGGTTTCTAACGGGACGTTTTTTATTGGCATTATAATGGGACGGAATCGGGGGGGGGGGGGGCTCTCGCCAACGGCGCGTGAATCGGGGGGCCCTGTATTCGGAAGAGAGTGGCCCGCGGTTTTGGAGTGCGCGAGTCTCGAATCGGATTGTGCGCGTGCGTGACTTTGGGGAGCGGTGGTGCAGCGGTTAGCGCTACGCTGCGCTACGAACCCGGCGCCCCGAGTTCCATTCACCCGCTCACGGCCAACACCGGTGGCGATTATCTGAACCGGTCATGGGCCTTCCCTAGGTCGACTCGGGCTCAAATGAGTACCCGGTGCGGTGTGTAAAAAAAACATCGCCACCGGGGAGACAAAGGCGGTCGGGGCGTGGTTCTGGCCAACCCACACCTCCTCGTGTACCGTGCCGGCCTTCGTAGGTGCTCGCTAATAGCACTTTGCCACCAGAGTCTTTGCCACACTTGTTCGGTTGTGTTGTTGTTGCGGGGAGCGGCGGTGTCGCGGTTAGCGCACTGCGCTACGAAACCGGCGACCAGGGTTCGATTACCGCTCACGGCCAACATCGGTGACGAATACCTGAACCTGTTATGAGTCTCTTTTAGGTCAACTCAGCCTCAAAAGGAGCACTTGGCGCGGTGTGTAAACATCAGAACCGGGGAGACAAACGCGGCCGGACGTGGTTCTGATCGCCCACCCCTTAGTTGCGCCATGCCAGCCTTAATAGGTGCTCTCTAACAGCATAGTCTGTTGAAGGTCCCTATGAGGGATCTTGGTCTCTGTGCTGTCACACACCCAAATGTGGCGCAATAGTGGGCGCACGACACTTGTGAACCCGGCTGAGTTTGATTCCCAGCCACGGCTAACGTCAGCGACGAGTGATATCGAAACCGATGCAGAGGTTAATTGAGGTCGATTGGCTCAGGGTGCCACCGCTTCGTGCGCCGTTACTTCCTCAATAGGTGCTCGCAAACAACAGCTTGCCTCAAAGAGTCTGAGGTGACAGGGCGTTTCTTTAGCTTCGCACTTTGTACATTGCCATAAACCCGTGGCAGTTCTTTTGCACACGTGACAATGGAAACCGCACCAGGAGGACAGTCATGAATCGTACTCAGATTTGTAAATGTTGTGGCTTTGCCTTCCAACACGCCGGTGTGCCGTGCCAGTAACGAATTGGCATGTTCTGGCGGGTTTAACGACACATTTTGATATTTACGCGATCTAACCACCCCCCCCCCCCCCCCAAAAAAAAACCAACCTGTTATGACTTCCCAGTTGCCAGTTGTGGTAAATACCGCCCACGGGTATCACGGATTTACTGAACTGAAAGCAGCGGTAGTGTGTGGCTGCAGGGTTAGGGAGGGCACACATTTTGCCTCGGCTGGTCCAGGGTCTAGTCACAACGCTTGCTGGTGGATTCACCGAGACACTTGAATGTGCCGCCAGGGGCGTCAGCTGTCAGTCGGTCACATTTGCTCAAAACATATTTGATGGTGGCCCAAGACAAGAGGATCACTTTGTACTGCCTCGGCAACTACTGATGGGTTTTTTTGGATAATGCACATCAGCTGTGTTCTTGCGTGTTGTTTTTCCTTCCATATATAAAACATCGTTTCTCACACATAGAGACCATACACTCGCAAAGAGACCCGTAGATTTACAATGAGGCTCGCACCGAGACTCATCCATGTACTTTTGTACATTTGTATATGTTTAGCAATTTGCTTACCTTCTCTGTCTTGCTGTTGTTTCGTTGTTTTTATTGATTGTGTAACTTGCTGACCCACCCCTACTGGACATCTGAAAAAAGAGCTTCCTGGCTCATCGGATTTCTTCAGTGTAAATATTCTGCTTCAAATAGAGACGTTTCGACCCATATAGAGATCGACTAATACACAGCAACTCTCAGACTCACGTCGAGAGCCAGTGATTCACATCGTGGCCTTGGGAGCCACACATATTTTAAAAAAACCCACTGGGAAACTGAAATGCGCAAGACAATGACTACTTCCATCGGCAGCGCGATCTCCAACTTCGGCGGGAGCACACAGCCCACGCAGCTTCCCAGGAGAACCGGTCTGGTGGGAATCCGGGATTGGCGCAGCAGCAGCATCAGCATCATCATGATCACCGCACGTTGCCTTTTATGTTTTAAATATCGAGTAGTCTTGACTGCACGTATCAGTTTCGAACTGGAAGAACAAAACAACTCGAGTAAGACTCTGCAGCCTCACCAACCCGAAGCCACGCAACCGGCCGCTGACATTAAACTTTCCATCAGCAGTAGAAACTGAAGACAATTCTCGTGCCAGGGGTGAGTGCATCTCGCATGGGCGGACGTGGCGCGCGATCGGATGGCAGAAAGAGAGAGATAGCGTGCGGTGCAAAAGGTGTCCACGAGCTGTCGTACAGTGTGTCCCCTTTTCTCTTTCTTCTCCAGACCTTACACAAACAAGTCCGAGCACATCACGCGGGGGTTTGGGGGCGATTTCCTCCCCTCCCCCCCTCCTCTTTGCGGGGCGCAGTTTTGTGGTTGCTTCAGCCCCGCCAATGCAGCTTCTAAATGTGGGACGCAGCCAAACGTGTACAGCTTCATCTTCAGGGTGTCTTAGGACAGGGTTTCCAAAACCACACAGTCCTCGCGATTTCCCACCACGCTACCTCTTCCCGCGTTTGTCAATTTACTCGTCGCATTAAACAAAAAAATACAAATTAACTCGTTCCGTGCTGCACGCGCCCGATGACTGTTAAACACGTCTCACGCGATCTTGATTTGAAGCTTTCGTGACTGCAGGAATCCATACTCTTTGGTTCTTTCGGTAAAGTCACGTAGGTAGAAATGAAATATATAAAACAAATCACGACGTTTCGATCGCAACAAAAGCAATCTTCATCAGGTGGAACAACCACAGCAAGAAAGCCTAACTTAACCACAGCAAGAAAGCCTAACTGATTTGTTTTATTTATTTTATTTCTACCTACGTGACTTTACCGAAAGAACCAAAGAGTATGTCCCACGCGCTAAGCATTTCACTTTACGTGACTAGAGCCTATTCACATTAAGGTGTAGATCTCGGTGTGTGCGTGCGCGCATGTGTTCCACGTGACACATATAGCGCTAATTGCTTAGAGGAGTTGTACACCCCTAGCTGCCACTGCTATTCATTGGCGTAAAATAAAATAAAATGTTTCGCTTTGGATGACGCTGTAAAGTATTATCTGTATTTTGATTTAGCGTGCTGATCTTAAAGGTGCATTGAAAAATTTGATACTCCAACTGATGCTTCTGTTGTTTGTGGAGTAACTCATGCAGCCAGCTATGGCTCTAAGATTTGGTGTTACATGTTATTTATGTAAAATTTCGTTTTGAAAGCTTTCGTGACTGCAATGATTCATCTTCTTTGGTTCTTTCGGTAAAGTCACGTAGAATGAGAATAAAATAATAAATTGATAATTATTATTGTTTTATTTTATCAATTTATTATTTTATTCTCATTCTACGTGACTTTACCGAAAGAACCAAAGAAGAAGGTTATTTATGTAGTTTATTGTAAAAATTCGGTCACAGTCCCTGTGATCACTGTTACGTTGCAATTATTTCTTTATTTTTTGGTGATTTCAAAAACGTTTTTTGGTTTGGACATGTTTGTTTTGTTGTAGTACGGAGTTAGACTGATGGCCTTAATCTAAGTTGTCTTGTGGTTGTTGTTGTTTGACTTGCATCCCACTGGGATTTTTTGCACACAGCGTTGGTGTACGGTGCTTTCTTCAGGAATATTTTGCCGTTTCTTTTTCATGGATTTTCTGTTTGCACAGTCACATAGTCACTTTAAGATGTTTTTCTTTTTGTGTTTTGGGTTTTTTTGTTTGTTGTGGTTGCACCAGATTCAAGAGCCGAATGGCTTACAGGGCTATACCAACATAAAAAAACTAAAAAAAACTAGTGAGTGACGTGGGACTTGTTTAACAATCATCCGGCGCTTGCAGAGCAAAACGAGTTTCATTTCAATGGAGCGAGTAAATTGGAAAACGCGAAAAGACACAGAAGGCCTTAAAGAGTTGTAGAAAGTGGACCCCCACGCGCCAAAAATGTGGGTGTAAAAAGTTGATCCAACAGGTTTCCCAAATTTTTTTTTCACCCCCCCCTCCAATTTTTTTGTATTTCGTAGGCCGCCACATCTTACATACAATATTTCTTTTTGTAAGCAGGAGCTAGAATAAGGCGACCGAAATTCGAGTGTTCGAAATAGCTCAGCGGGGACGCAGCCAACGAGCAGAACTCATCAGCTCGCCGCCAAACACACACATTCATTTCCCAAATAAACTCGACAAACACTCATAGCACGTGCGCTATGAAGAAGGGGTGGGGGGGGGGCACTGTCCAAAACGTCCTCTTTTATAGTCGTCTGTTAAGGCCACGATGTTATTGACGAATGTTGCGAGTTGCTTTGTTGCTTGGGCAGCACTGCCACCGGATAGCTCAGTACCAACTTGACCAACCTTCACGTTTGCATGTTACACGCACACGTCAACCCAGCATCCGCTTCACTTTTGCTGCATGTTAATCATTGTTTTAGCATTGGCCAAACGGATCCTCATGGCGGTACCCCGAGGTTCCAAATAATACAAAATGGGCCGAGGCAATGAAACATTTTTATTTCTGGGACACTATTTGTTTCCCAGGGGTGTCACTTCACTCCGCGACTGGGGTACCAATTTGAAATCGGTGCCACTCCGCGATGTCGAAACGCAGCGAGGACGATTTCGCCGAAACCCTGAACGCTCGCGGCACGCACCATGGTAGTGGTGCATCGTGAGTACAGCTCGTCGAGACGAGTCGATTGCCGCATCGCCGACCGTCAACACAGACTACAAATGACTGCATCACGGACATTGTGCGAGAGCCGGGGTACCGCCGTAAACTTCAATTTAATTCGTGACTTTTTGACTTCGCATGGTGAGTCAAACCGGAGCGTGCCCACAGAAGACCCCACCATGCCCAATGAAGGGGTTGACATTCACCACTCCACCATCTCGTCGCCCCACACCTCCAAGTGACAGCCAGGCTCACTCACGGTTTAACTTCCGAGATCTGACGTGATCGATTGGGTACATTTAGGGTTACGTGGTCATATGTCTCGTCGTGGTCATTGCCTCATCGTGGTCATATGCCTCATCGTGGTAATATGCCTCATCGTGGTCATTGCCTCACGTTGGCTTCGTACTGCAACCTGATTACGTGCCTCAGCCTAACGCGTCAGCCCTGCCCAAGACGCACCCCCCCCCCCACCTCCTCCCTACCCTTCCTCGCAATTCTCCCGCCTATGATTTACATTCTCGGAAGTACCCAGTACATTAGCATGAGTTTCACTATGACTGGCATGGTGGATGGGCGGGCGTGCGTGTGCACGTTTTTCTTCCTCATCATTTGCCTGATGGGGAGCGGTGGCGCTGCGGTCAGCTCGATGCGCTACGAAGCTCGATTTCCGCACACGGCCCAACACATCTGACGACCGTATGAACCGGTCCTGGGCCTCCCCTAGGTCGACTCGGCCTCAAACGAGTACCTGGTGCGGTGTGTAAACATCGCCACGAGGGAGACAAAGGCGGCCGGGCGTGGTGTTGGCCACCCACCCCCTCGTTTGCCGTTCAAGTCTTCATAAGTGCAACTCGCTAACAGCACTTGCCCCAACAGCCTATTCAAGGTTATCTTTGTCTTTGTTCATCTTTTTTCTTCCTTATCATTTGCCTACAGGCAGTAGAAGGGACATGTCAGCTCGTTTTTTTCCTACGCATTAATAAGCGCACAATTGTTTTAAAACAATAAGCATGGCACACGGTCTGTTGAACTGGAATAAAAATGAATGTAGAGTAAATGCAAAAAGGGGAGTCGACACATGGTATCGTGAGTATATATAATAATCACCTTAAATCGACGAATGAGTGCCCCTCTCTGTCACCGTAGTCCCAAGCGTTCATCTCTGCACGCTTCTTTGTGCACTTTTCTGTTTTTGTTCCATAATGTTCCAATCGGTGGCCGTGCTTCTGAGTTCCCCCGGGTAGTGGTACGCCCGACGTGTTCACAGTGCCAGTCGCACAGTGCCCGATTGGCACACCAGCTGACTCGATGGCATGTACCTTGGTCGCAAAGAATCGCTTGCAATGGACGCGTCGTTTCACCTCTCATTGACACCTTGTGCGGAATTAAAAACAAACCACGACTTCCACCTGTGTCATCTTGTGATCTATTCGTTTCTGCTCTTTTATTTTTTTCAAACGGTAAAAAGTGTCCAATACAAGCACCCTGTAATGAGGACAGGTTCTCTGCGGGCGTACCAGGAGGCCACACTTCTTTCCAACTTCAAAGATGAAAAGGTGCAGCGGCAATGTCACTGCAAGGCGAGCCTGGCAGAGGCAGTGTTTGCCGGAAGAACTATACCAGTGTTTTTCACTAATTTTCAGAGGGAGCAGGGACGGCACTTTCGCCGATGAGGCATCGTCAGTGTGTAAGGGACGCCGCACACTTGAAACCATTGGGTTTGACAGCAGGATGATTGGGGGGGGGGGGGTGTTGTCACGTGTTGTGCATTGTCGGGGACCGCACGTCAGAGGCCGCACTAAAGGCCACTAAGCGCCGCCAGTGTATGGCACGTTCAGCAGGAAGAGCTTGTCCTGAAGCAGGGCAGGGATGATGGTGTTGAAGGCAGAGCTGAAGTCCACAAACAGGATCCTGGCGTAGGATGCTGGGGTGTCCAGATGCTGTAGGGTGAAGTGGAGGGCCATGTTAACTGCATCGTCCACAGACCTGTTGGCTCTGTAGGCAAACTGAAGGGGGTCCAGGAGAGGGTCTGTGATGGCTTTGAGGTGTGCCAGGACCAGGCGCTCAAAAGACTTCATTACCACAGATGTAAGGGCGACCGGTCTGTAATCATTTAGTCCTGTTGGCCTTAGCTTTTTGGGCACAGGGATGATGGTGGAGGACTTGAGACAGGCTGGTACATGGCATGTCTCCAGGGAGGTGTTAAAGATGTTGGTGAACACCGGAGACAGCTGGTCAGCGCAGTGCCTGAGGGTGGCTGGAGAGACAGAGTCCGGCCCGGCTGCTTTGCGTGGATTCTGCCTCTTGAAAAGTCTATTAACTTCTCCCTCCTGAAAGGAGATAGTCGTCTCTGTAGTATTGGTGGGGGATGGGGCCTCTTGGGTTGGAAGGGGTGGTTCAGGACAGTCCAATTGTCTTTCAAATCTACAGTAGAACTCGTTCAGGTCGTTGGCTAGGCGGGAGTCGTTAGTGGTGTGGGGGGCTCTGGGTTTGTTGTTGGTGATCTGCCTGAGCCCTCTCCAGACAGAAGCAGCGTCGTTTGTAGAGAACTGGTGTTTTAGTCTCTCTGAGTACAGTCGTTTAGCCTCTCTCACCGCTTTGCTAAACCTGTTCTTCGACTCCTTGAATCTGTCTCTATCTCCACTCCTAAACGCTTCCTCCTTCTCCAACCTCAACCTTCTGAGCTTTGCTGAGAACCAGGGCTTATTGGTACGTGTTGGGATACAACAGTCCTCACAGAAGCTGATGTAGGACGTCACAGCCTCTGTGAGTTCATCCAGACTATTGGTAGCAGTCGTGAACATATCCCAGTCAGTACAGTCTAAGCACGCCCGCAAATCTTCCACAGCCTCACTGGTCCACTGTTTAGATGTCCTCACAGCAGGTTTACAGAGTTTTAGTTTCTGCCTGTATGCAGGAATCAGGTGGACCATGGCATGGTCAGAGTGTCCTAGTGCTGCTCGGGGGACGGCGTGGTAGGCTCTACTGACTGTAGTGTAGCAGTGATCCAGAGTGTTCCCTTCTCTGGTTGGGCATTTAATGAATTGTATGTATTTGGGGAGTTCGTGGCTGAGATTACCTTTGTTAAAGTCGCCAAGTACGATAACCAACGAATCTGGATTTGCTCGCTCCACACTCAGAATCTAATCGGCGAGCATGCGTTGGGCCTCTTTAACCTGAGGACAAGGCGGCAAATAAACTCCGACCAAAATGAGCGACGCGAACTCGCGAGGCGAGTAAAACGGTTTACAGGTTATAAAAATTGATTCAAGGAGTGGAGAACAATGTTGCAGAATCACTGTGACATCTACACACCAGCCACTGTTAATGTAAAAACAAATACCACCGCCTTTCGTCTTGCCGGAGAGTGCTATGTCACGATCCGATCTTACAAGATGGAATCCTGCTAGTTGTAGCGAAGTGTCCGGAATCAAATCACACAGCCATGTTTTCGTGAAGCACAATGCAGACGCTGAAAGAAAGTCTTTGTTTTTTACCATCAGTAGCTGAAGTTCATCCATTTTGTTGTACAGTGAACGTACGTTGGAGAGGAAAAAGCTCGGAAGCACTGTTCGGATCCCGCGTCTGCGTAGCCGTACTAGAGCCCCCGACCGTTTACCCCTTGGGCGGCGTTTCGTTGCTTGAGCAAAGCCTAGCGTGGCATTGACTAGAATGCCTACTAATTCTGCCGCTGGAAGCAGAAAAGTAGGAATTAAATCCACAGGAGTTGTTTCCCTGATATTTAAAAGTTCGTCTCTTGTTAGAGAACTCCGAAAATCTTGGCAAAACACTGAATTGACAGACAAAACAAGACAATACAGGGCGCACCGACCGGCTGAGGCTACCATCATCAGCGCCATCTTCGCACCAGCACGGGTGTGCTGAACAGCAGGACTCTCTCACCAGCACTGGTGTGTTGAACAGTAGGCCCCTCTCACCAGCATGGGAGTGGTGAACAGCAGGCCCCTCTCACCAACACGGGTGTGATGAACAGTAGGCCTCTCTCACCAGCATGGGAGTGAACAGCAGGCCCCTCTCACCAACACGGGGGTGATGAACAGCACGCCCCTCTCACCAGCACGGGTGTGTTGAACAGCAGGCCCCTCTCACCAGCACGGGTGTGTTGAACAGCAGGCCCCTCTCACCAGCACGGGTGTGTTGAACAGCAGGCCCCTCTCACCAGCACGGGTGTGCTGAACAGTAGGCCCCTCTCACCAGCACGGGTCTGTTGAACAGCAGGCCCCTCTCACCAGCACGGGTGTGCTGAACAGTAGGCCCCTCTCACCAGCACGGGTGTGCTGAACAGCAGGCCCCTCTCACCAGCACGGGTGTGCTGAACAGTAGGTCCCTCAACACGGGTGTGCTGAACAGCAGGCCTCTCTCACCAACACGGGTGTGCTGAACAGTAGGCCCCTCAACAGCAGGCCCCTCTCACCAGCACGGGTGTGCTGAACAGCAGGCCCCTCAACACGGGTGTGCTGAACAGCAGGCCTCTCTCACCAGCACCGGTGTGCTGAACAGCAGGCCCCTCTCACCAACACGGATGTGATGAACAGCAGGCCCCTCTCACCAGCACGGGTGTGCTGAACAGCAGGCCCCTCAACACGTGTGAGCTGAACAGCAGGCCTCTCTCACCAGCACGGGTGTGCTGAACAGCAGGCCCCTCTCACCAGCACGGGTGTGCTGAAAAGCAGGCCCCTCTCACCAGCACGGGTGTGTTGAACAGCAGGCCTCTCTCACCAGCAAGGGTGTGCTGAACAGCAGGCCCCTCAACACGGGTGTACTGAACAGCAGGCCTCTCTCACCAGCACGGGTGTGATGAACAGCAGGCCCCAAAACAGCAGGCCTCTCTCACCAGCACGGGTGTGATGAACAGCAGGCCTCTCTCACCAGCACGAGTGTGTTGAACAGCAAGCCCCTCTCAAGACAAAACAAGACAAAACTGGACAAAACAGGGCGCACCAACCGGCCGAGGCTGCCATCATCGGCGCCATCTTGACCCCACCCTCAGCAGAACGTGACGGCTGTGGGCCAGGCGCCTCCTCTGTCTCCCATTATTTTTCGTCTCCCCCCTCCTCTTTTCCGAACATAGATGGACTCGTCCTTCTAAACAAACTGTCAAATCTCTCTCCATGGTGCTAACGTTAAAAATAACCGCCACTTTTTTCAAAATTTTCTTGTTGTGGTTTTCACACCTGATGATGATTGCTTGTGTTGCAGTCGAAACGTCGGGAGAATTGTATTGTTTTTAATTTTTATTATTTTATTTTTTCCCTTCTACGTGACTTTACCGAAAGAACCAAGAATGTGAACCCCAAACTGTTGCCCATTCTCAAGAAGGTCATATAAATCTGGTCACACACACCAAACGGATAAAAAGACTGACCCCACCCCCCCTCCGAGTGACACCATCAGAGGGGGTCACACGAAAATGACTGTCTATAACATTTTTGTGCAGTGTTTCAGCAGAAATTTGAGGTTTTTTTAAAATAAAAAAATATCCCTGTAGTTATAACAATTTTTTTTCGTAAGCCCAGCTTCCATATACTGTATCAATATACCTACAAGGCTAAAACTTTATTGCTAATTTACTTTTTGAACCTTCTAATGCGCTCCGATCAGAGCGCCACAAGCACGCGCTGTTGTGTTCATCGCTGCTCGTGTTTTTATAGTCGCTGATTTTGTCAAATTTTCTGGTGTTTTAGCTACAATATTGTGGTAATTAGTATTTGTGAACCTATATCAATAACTTTTTTGAGAATGAAGTAGTAATTAAAGGAAAAGGAGAAAAATAAAAAAAGGCTTCCACTCCGTTACTAATAATGTTGTAACTAATAATGTTGTAATTCAATGTAGAAAGATTTTACAAAACTATTTTGTTAGTATTCATATAATCGAATAAATATTACATTTAAGCAATTTACAACTATATCACATTATTCTAT
The DNA here is from genome assembly GCF_048934315.1 of Petromyzon marinus. NCBI lineage: Eukaryota > Metazoa > Chordata > Hyperoartia > Petromyzontiformes > Petromyzontidae > Petromyzon > Petromyzon marinus. Next base: position 13,090,836 of record NC_133671.1, read on the forward strand.
GATTAAACTTGATAATAAACTTACATGAAGAACAATTATTGATTATATAACTCTTTGATATCTAAATAGAGAAATCGACAATTTAAAACATGAAGAGGGGATGGAAATGTTAGGTTTCTTGATACATGTTTAGAAATATAACTTAAATAAAAGGTGTAATTTTTATTTTACTAGTTGTTTATGTCACTACTCTTGCCATTACATTCAGTGAAATACGGGAATTACGATTTACGAGTAACATTAGTACAAAAAACATTACTAAGGATTGTGTATGGTCTGGTACGGGAGGAGGTCCATGGGGGGGGGGTGGGGGGGGGTGACACCAACCCTAATGACGCCACTGCAAGGAGGCGATGGTGGTTGTGCAGTCATCGGTGTTCGAGGCTGAGACCATAAACTCGCTCCGCTTGACATGACCTGGTTCCATCAAACGCGGCTGCCTGGACTCGAACCCAGCCCCGTCAGCGGTGGCAGGTCACGGCCCTGACCTCTGAGCCAAACCGGCCAACCTCCACGCGAGAAATGTTTTGACTGCGCCACTGCAACGGCAACATGAGGATGTATAAGACTGTACATAGAGTACGTCTTTACACGTTTATAGTTTTGTGTGTTTAAACCGAGCGCGCTCATCACAACTATCACACAATCCAGCGGTCTTCGTTTAACACGTTCAACAACTGCTGAAGAGATCCCCCCCCTCCACTCCCGATGGTCAGAACCGGTAAATTATTTGCTTGTGTAAGCACACGCTGATGACCGATAATGTTGAACTGGAAAGCCAAACAGGCTAAAACGAGGCCTGGGTGTGGGGGGGGGCTTGTTGTATTACTTTTTCATTCACGTGACGACCACGTCAACGCAATGTGCACGGTACAACCCCCGCACACACGGATTCCGCCACGTGAACAAATGTGGAAGTTGAGCGTATGACTTACACGGGGCGACTGTGGTGTCCTCCACGCAATGGGATTTACACAACACTCCCCTCCCCTACTCTGCCCTCCCCACTCTGCCCCGTGTGTGCGCGCGGTATATAGAGGCGGGAGTCGCTCTGAGCCGACATCAGACTCTTCCTCCGCCACGTGAGCAACTCGGCAGAGATCGACCTCCGACTGGCACGGTTCAGCGTACATAGTTAAACATCCACGCCAGCCATGAATCGGACATTTTCATCGCGGATGATGACGTCTTCTAGAAGTGAGTTTTCAACATACACCACGGTTGTGTTACTGTTATTGTTCTACTTTTACGATGATGGCGGCGATGATGATAATCATCAGTCATGTTCATGATTACGTTTTTTTAGGTTAGGTCGTGTAAATATAAAGGTGTCGTGCACCCACCTCTACACGACACAGCCAATGAGTAAGGATTGTCATGTGAACAAAACGTTCCGATTTGTTACTGAAGTTACTCAATTGTTAATGTTGTTGGTTGGCTCTCAAACACACCGCTGTGCTAAAGTAGTATCAAATTGGCACGTTTTGTTCACGTAGCAAATTTTACCAATTGTCAGTTCACTGCTGGATGAAGAAGACCTCTCGAAGCTGTCGGTCGTAGGGGTTGTTTGCCCTTCTTCAACCGCACTTGGTGGGGGAGTGGTGGCGTCGTGATTATCACAATGCGTTGCGAACTTTATTTCCTGAGTTTGATTCCAAATCACGGCCAACTTCAGTCACCAATATTTGAACCGGTTCTAGCACTGACCAGCATGGTGAAATATGGTCAAACAATCCCCGTTAATCCGGCACGGGGGTTGGCAACCTGGGGCCCCAGAGCCACCTACGGCTCTTTAAGGACTACATAGCGGCTCTTGAAATATTGAGTTTTTAACCGGATTCTTAAAAAAAAAATCTTCTCGTTATTTTTGGTTGCTGACCCTTGACCATGGGACTCCAGTTTACCATGTGCAGGGGCCAGCAGCCTGTGGCTCCGGAGCCGAATGCGGCTCTTTAAGGACTGCTTCGTGACATCGTTTATGAAGGACCACCATCAAGGAATCCACCACGTGCATTTCGGCTCTTGAAACATTGAGCTTTTTTGTCCGAATTCGAAAAAAAAGTCTCTTCTTATTATGTTGGTTGCCGGACCCCTGATCTAGCAGCATACATGTATCTTAAGTGCGCGTGTGTGTGTGTGTGCCGCCCGCAGCACAGCACTGGCTGCCAGGAGAGAAAGGAGGAGTCCCCGAGAGCGACTCGCGGCGCTCCTCCCTGCAGCGCACCCTTCAGCTCGCCAAGCAGCTGCAAGCGATGGGGACGCAACTCATCCCGGTGTTCGTAAGTGGCTCCCCCTATGCTCAGCGCCTAAGGAATCACGCGCAGCTCACGAGGCCCACTCCACGGTCCACATGGCTGGGGAGACGATCAGGAGCAGCAGCTCCAACACATCGCCTTTTCAAAGTTCTGTATTTAAAATATCGTCGTTATATGTGGAACTCTACGTTTTCCCGTAGGCTAATCGGCCAAATCGGTTGAAGGTTATTTTTGTCCCATAACTATAACATCCCATTATCACGATGATAACGATACACACTTTGCTCTTTTGAATCCACGCTTACACCCGCTTGTTGTGATCGCTCACCGTCCGCAGGGCTCCAGCGAGGAGGTGGAGGCCGGCGACTGGGCGCATCACCTGCGCGCCGCCGGCGTGCCCCTGCTCTCCCACAGGAGGTCCTTCTTCCCGTGGGCCCAGAGCCATCAGAAGCGGCTGCTCCGTGACGCCGGGGCGCTCGCCTTCTTCCTCGACTACCTGCGCCGCCTGCTCACCGAGCGAGCCCAGCGGCAGCCGGAGCAGCGGTCGACGCTCGCCTCCCTGCGCGGCACCGTGCGCTCGCTCGAGGCTTTGCTCGAGCGCCTCTGCAGCGCCTTGCGCCCCGCCGGGCAGCCTCCGCGCCAGATGCAGCTGCAGCTGCTGCACGCGCCGAGTCACGGCGAGCAGGGGAAAGATGCTGCTGATAAAGAGGAGGATGAAGAGGAGGAGGAGGAGGAAGAGGAAAAGCAGCTAAAGTGCGCACTTAGGATCCCCGCCTTGGTGATGCTCCATGAGTTCCAGGCGTGGGTGGAGCGCACGGTGCGAGACCTCAACACGGCCTGCAAGAACCACCACGAGATGGTGTAGAGGATCTGGCCGTGTGTCGACTGATCGTGTAGGAGATTTGGCTGCTTCATCATTACCACCACCACCATCACCCGTTTGCTTTGCACTTCAGTCAACCTCCTGCACGCGTTATTATTGTCGTTTGCCTCCACTGCATCCTGATCAGCTGTCAGAGCCACTTTAAAGGTGGCTGATGAGGCTGATATTGATTGATTGGTTCATAAGAATCGCGACCGTTTAACGTAATTATCACTACTGCGGTATGCAATTCTACGTGTATTTATTAATTCCGTGTTTAGGAATTACATTGTATCGTGTAAATGCACGGCCAGATGCATTGACTGATGTGGAGGCACTTCACCTTTTCCCTTAATTTATTTTTGTATTTTGAACTTTAAAACCACGTGTACATTTATTCACACTAACTTTCCATCAATAAATGTAAACTGCCTTGTGTCGTTACCGACTACGGATTACAACCGTTACGATGTAAATTGAAAACTAAGTTTAAAAGTGCACTTACCTAAATGCACACTGGCACGTTTCAGTAAACTTTGAGGGTCCATTTCTTATGATAAGAACTTACTGCAAATGGGAACGTTTTGCACTCGAATATTGGATATTCCTTTTAGCTATACTGTGTTGTTGGTTAAAAACATGTACTTTTTTTAGTTGAGTTTTTATTGAAAATAATTATTGGTTTAAGAATAAATATTTCAGCAATACTTTGCACATATTTGCTGATGTTTTCATTATTAAAAAAAACATGTCCGATTTAAAAAAGAAAGACGTGTAAATGTGGTTTATCATTACACTTGGAGTGTGCGTTACTCTAATGCTTTCCAAAAAAGGTTAAAAGCGATCATGCGTTAGCTCTCTGTGTCTGTCCATCCAATTGTCCGTCCATCTCGCCTGGCACAGTAAAGATGTCTCATATGAACGGAAGTTGGTCACGTTGCTTTGCTATTAGGGACTTACACCATACACAACCGGGCACATGTATCAAAGGGTTGCCCAAAAACATAGTCATGAAAACTATCGTAAAGCCAGAAGTAGGCCTATTTGTTTAGCAAGCCTGACAGTGGAGTAGCTATCGATGCCAACCATCCTCCATTAACCTGGAAGGCGTATTAGCTCATCTATTAATGGCTGATCTGTACATATAGATCATTGGATGATCTGTGCAGATAGGAAACTATATATACAGTAGAACCCCTCTTAACGACGGCAATTGGTTCCAAGAATCCGGTCGTTAAGTGATTTGGTCATTAAGCGAGTATGGGAATTACAAGTTAAAGGCTTCATTCGTTCCGATAGCATCGAAAGTTACCCTTTTTTACCCCCAAAAAATATCCTTTTCAATATTTAAACAATGGATATGAATACATAAAGATACGAACAACATTATAAACACATGACATTAAAAGAAACAGTTAACCAATGGATTAATATTTACTGTATCTACAACAGCCCGTCATTAACAGGGGAATGGTCGGTAAGCGAACACATTGGGCTCTATGGAGGCACTGCACTACTGTTGTGACATCACGGATGTCACTGTGGAATGCCGGCTCTCGAGAGGCACGGCGTGCGATGTAGCGACATCGCGGGCACCACGTGGATGTGGGTGCAGTATCGGCCCTGGAGGGGCTCGGTGAGCGCTGACTGACAGCGCTGAGTGGCACCCACGCTCTGCGTGCAGTGCCGGCCCCTACAGGATTGGGTGTGAGAGTGCCGGCCACGGGAATGGGGTTACTAAGGGCCGTGGCACTCTGGTTGACCCCAGAGGACACGTGACGAGTGAAGTCTACACAGGGGCCCCCAGGTGGGGGCTAGGGGTGGTCACGTGTCAGGGTCGAGATCCTGCTCGAGGATTCCAGAAGGTGGTCGTGGCTAAGGGCGGGGCCAGCCACGACCACGGAGGATATAAGCCGGGTCCCCGAGAGGGACCGGCTGCTTTTGTTCATCTTGAAGAATCTGTGTTCTGCGTCCTACAGAGTCTCCGACACGTGGACTTGGAGCCAAGCTGGGGTCCGGTCCGCTGTAGCTAGTTACCGTGTCATTAGTGCAGTTAGCCTGGTGGTCCACCACCATAGGTTGTTAGGGGCCGTCCATAAATGACGTCACGCGGTTTTTGACGATTTTTGACACCCCCCCATCGTCACAAAAAGTCAGACCCCCCCTCAACAATGACATCACAAAGCTTTGACCCCCCCCCCCTTCCCCCCCAAAGAAATAAAACATGCTTCAAATTGCTTTAAACTATTGTCATTGTAGTGCGTATTTAATGTGCCGCTGCACTCTGATGTTGTAGGAGAAAACTTTTATCAAAAAGTCTATTTAATTAAGTAGAACGTGTTGTCACACATCGTCACAAATGTCTGACCCTCCCCCCCCCCAGGCGCGTGACGTCATTTATGGACGGCCCCTTATCTTGTCAAGGGGCAGTTATCCCGTGTGTTGGTATTAATAAATGTGTTGCCCCCAAAGAGTACGTCTGCAACTCAGTTGAACTCACTACACTACTATACACTACACTATACACTACGCTACTATACACTACACTACTATACACTACACTACTATACACTACACTACTATACACTACTATACACTACACTACTATACACTACTATACACTACACTACTATACACTACACTATACACTACACTACTATACACTACACTAGTATACACTACACTATACACTACACTATACACTACAATACACTACCCTACTATACACTATACACTACACTACTATACACTACACTATACACTACACTACTATACACTACACTATACACTACACATTGGGCTGTATGGAGGCCCGTCGCGAAGCGATTAGTCGTTAACAGGGGTGGTCGTTAACAGGACTTCTACAGTATAGTTATATATATGTAGACAACTATATGCACTGATGTATGTTACTCCTTTGTTGTGCGCGAAAATCGGAGCCTAATTTCAAGTGGAAGTGAGGCTGAGCTCTGTAAAATATTTGCATTCCTCCCCAACCCCACTGTCAGGGCCGATGGGGGGGTGGACAGAAGATGGGATGGGAAGGTGGGGGCCCCGTAATGGAGTCCACGAGAAACGAAGCTCAGCCCACATGAAGACGCATTGTTGATTGAACAAAATGCAGCCAACAAAACAGACTCATTAAATTACAGATCGCCTTCTCCCTTGTGTTGTTAAAATCGCACGGGCGTCTTGTTCTTCTTCAGTGATAGAACAGAAGCGTGGCTGCTGGCATGCAAATTCAATCCCGACTCCCTCGCCTGGTACACAGGAGGTCCTGGGATCGATCTCGACCCTGACGCCTGCTGTATATTTGGAGTTTGCGTCTCTCTCCCCGTGGTCGCGTGGATTTTTCTCGGGGTACTCTGGTTTTTCCCTCCACGTTTTGAATCAACATCACGCGTTTGGAGTATTTGGCTGCTATACATTTACACGTGATAAACCACTTCGTTGAGCTATCATTTGTGGCCAGGTCGTTTCTGAAAAAAAGGTATACAGCTCATTGGGCGTTACCTGGTAAAATATAAAGTTCATAGTTTAGTTCAAAGTTAAACCAAAGCTCAAACGTGCGCACATTAACGTTGGGAAGTCCATTCATGAATTCACACCAAGAGACGTAGAGAGGAGCACGTGGCTTAAGAGGATGTACACACAAGTGAAGTGGGCTTGGGCAGGACGCGTCATGAGGGAGTGATGATGGCCCGTGGTCAAAAACCAAAGACAGAATTGGGAGCCAATGAGGGACACGTGCCGAAGAGGACATTCAATGTGATGATGGAGCGGTGAAATCAGCTAACGTGCAGATGCTAGGTGGATTTTTGCATCGCGAGCCAACGAGGAATGACAGAGGCTTGGGGGGAATTCTTCATCCAACAGTAGATTGGTCATGGATGGCTGATTGAGATTTGTCTCGTTGGTAGTCCAACAATGATCTACTCGGGCAAGAGTTCGGGTTCAGTTGTAGTTTTGTGTTGAACATGGTTATGAGATTACGCATTTAAAATTTAATGGTCGTAGGTCACTCCATACACGGTCAATCATCGGCGAGGTGAAACACCAACGGTTTGACGGCCCCCTCCAGACAGATAGAGTATACACAGCATAAAATCGTCCATATACAATACAAGCCTCTGTTGCTACTTCCTTATGAGTCAAGCTACCGCATATCTGGGAGACTCAACCTGGGTACATGAGCCCACTACCCACACGCAGTCTAAGCTCTCTCTCCCACCTCCTGAACCTCTCGACTCAGTATCACAAAGTTGTTCAACTTGCTGTCGACACAAGTATTTACAGCAACCCGTGGGGTTTGTTTGTTTGTTTTACGCACGTGCTAAATTGCACAAAAAATTTAATTACAGCGAATGGGACAGGATCTGACAACCGCAAGATTTTTACAAATGTATAATTGAGGGGGGGGGGGGAGGCGGTGGGGGTTATAGTTGTGACATGGTTTGGTAGATAGTTTAAACCATTTACACAAACAGGCACGCGCCGGTTCTATGAAGAAACAAGCGTCTGACAAAGGTGGACTCTATTTTGACAAGGTTATTCACTGGGACTTAAGAAGATATTCTCCGAAAATTGCATTGGAAAAGCAAAAGCGTCGTAAACATTAACTGAGAAAACGTTAACCATCTCTGATGTGCTGACGACAGAGTACAGCACAGCAAGTCCGCTGAACGATTCGGAGATCTCTGTAAGGGGAACACAACTTGAACAGACAGCAGAATGTGTACCCATAAGACGCCTACCGATAGCTTACCGTGATCACAATGAAAGCAAGAGGTGGATGAGAGCAAGTTGGAGTGCTTTTGGAAAACTGAACTTTATATATATAAAAAAAGCAACCTGGCAATGTGGCTAGAAAAAAATCCACTACTGGATGAAGACCTCCGCAAGCCAAAGCCTCCTCTCATGACGCTGCGACGCAATGATCCACGGAGCGCCTGCACGTAAACTGAGTTCATCGCTCCATCTCCTCGGCAGAATTCCCCTTGGACGTGTTCCATTGCTTGGCTTCCACTCTGTTATCATTCTTGCCCATTATCCATAATTTATTCGAGCTGCAGGTCCTGCCCAAGCTCGATTGCTTTCCTTAACTTGTTCTCGAATGCACATGTTCCTCTCTCTCTCTATGTGTGCATGTATGTTGTTTAACTTCTTTCGCACCTTACGTAGCCAACCGTGCAAATCCGAGGTGTGGGCGGCGGACAACAGAAGAAAAGACAAAAATAAGTTGTAAAGAAATTCGTTTTCAATTTAGAATGATTTACACATTTTGAGTTTTCAATGCAATTCTAAGCATGCATCCCTCCATGCCTATTTTCACACTTTTCAGTTGTTGGTCCGTACGTTTCATTCAGGACCGTGTTTCTGAGCCGTAGCAGGGAGTGCACGCGACGCATACCACCATTCAAACACGACCGGCCGATCGACACACAAACTGATTCTATTTGAATCGACACATCGTTACACCCATCATCACTGACCTCGCTGCGGGGAAATTACTTCCCTCTCTGACACATCCGCGTCACATCTATTCGTCTCCGCTCCATGTGACAGGTGCTGTTTTTTGCTTCCAATAATTCGAGCGGGGACTTTTCTGGAGCTGCGGTCGTGCTCGCTACCGCGCCAACTCGCAAAGGCGCAGCACCGTCGCTGAAAGAGGAGCCAGGCAGAGAGGAGCGACTGCGAGTATCGCACCGTCTATTCCACAGATTGTAATAAGATCGTGAAATTGAGATGCACCCCAGAGCGTGTGGTCCGTGTCAATCACGGTAAAGAAATGTGGTCACGCGCACGCACCTACCGGATTGTCAGACTCGCCGCCAAATGTTCTTTTAGAGCACCAGGCAGGTGCGGCGGAGTGCGCTTTAGTCATCCGAAGCGCGCGGTAAACGTAATCCTGTCCTCTGTGACCCGTGGTCCTCAGAGTGTAGTCCCTGGATCACCAGGTGGTCCACGACGGTCCTCCGGGTGGGTCCGTGGGCTACGATGCAAATGCAGGTTTGATTAGGGAATAATAGCAACGTTTATACCTTTTGTGTCGGAGATTAATACATATTTTACTCATGCTATTAAAAAATATATAAGTTAGGTAGACTACCCTGATTAAACTACTCTAACCCTAACATCTCAATGTCCCCCCTCCACCCCCCCTTGTAAAAAAACAAACCTTATCATGGGACTTCCTTTGCCAGTACCAAAATATCAGAATAGGTTTTCCCCTTTTTTCTGGCAAAACAAAACGGGTGTCCTCTGGTCTAACTGTGTTAAATGTGTTAGACCAGAGGACGCCAAAAGGCGTTTGAGACTAGGCTCAAAAGAAAGCTGTCTCTGGTGTGGACCAATGAGTTTCAAGGACAATGCATATATTATCAGAGTATGCTTTTGTTTGCATTCTGACCACAATCATTGTGGTTAATGCAGACACGATTCCTTGTAAAAAGTTTCAGTTTGGTATTTTAACATCTCAACACCTGTTTTGTTGCCAGAAAAAAGGGGAAACCCTATTCTCAACAAACCTTAAAGCTGCGTAAATCCGGTAATCTTAATAATGTTGTATTGCTGCTATTTAGAGAGATAAGTGAATGCGTTTTGTCACCAGAGGTGGGGGGGCCGAGTGGTCCGCGGGCCAAAAATAGTTTGAGAAGTACCGCTCTAAACGAACAACCGAAATATGCCTGTTGGAAATTTATTTCTCTTAAAGTCAGTGTTATTGACGGATCACGTGCAGCTCACTGGATTTGAACCCATGCTCTCAGCGGTGTCAACTCATACTTCTGACCTCTGAAGCATCTGGCCACCTCAGAGTGCAGTATACTGCAACACAAACCCCGTTGTTGTGTGCGGTGACCGGGGCCCCATCATGTAGACTGAACGCCCTCACCAATAACGTCTGGGAATCTGACTGTTGCTGATGAGACTTCTAATGGTTGGAACGAGTCCATCATTTGCTGATAAAACCAAATGCTCATGACCGATTATGTGGAACTGAAAAGCTTAACGGACTAAAACGAACGGAGAATGTATTTAATTATTATTATATGACAACACTAATGAAGGTCCCTATTATTTGTTTTGTAATGTCTTTCCTACATCACGATCACGTCATCGCAGTGCGTACGGTGCAACCCCCGTGCGCACGGATCCCGCGTGAGCAATTGAGGAAGTTGAGCGGTACTCTTTGGTTCTATTCGGTAAAGTCACGTAGGTAAAAATAGAACCAAAGAGTATGGATCCTTGCAGTCACGAAAGCTTCAAATCTAGAAGTTGAGCGGCTCTGCCGAAATATATCTCTCCGGAGAGACTGCCACTGCAATAATAATATTCGTATTCTGTCCCCAAAAAGTCCGCGATCAGAGGGCATTGGGCAATGGGATTTACGCAACGCCCCTCCCTCCCTCTCTCGTTGTCCTCATCCTCTTGCCCTCCCACGTATCCTCACGTGAGAAGCCCCCTCGTGTGCCCTGTATATAGAGGCGGAGGCGCTCTGAGCTGCTGACATTTATGAGACTCCCGTCGCGTGACCAACTCAGCCGAGATCCACGCCGCAAGCCGCCTCGACGCCAGCCATGTATCGGACACAACATCCCTCGCAGATGATGACGTCCATTCGAAGTAAGCTTTTAAACGTACACCACGATCGTACTACAGTACTGTCGCTGTGACATTTTTGCGTATGTATATATGTTGAACTTATTTCGCACCGTACGCAGCCAACCGTGCTAATCGGAGGTGCGGGGGAAGGACAAATAAACTGAACACAAAAATCAATTCCAAAGAAATTACTTTTCAATCTAGGAAATAATGATGGTGGCGATAACAATTCATCATGTGCAGACCCTTTGTCAGTTCACTGCTGTATGAAAACCTCTGCACGATGTGGGTAGGAGGGGGGTTGTTTAACCGTACCCAGCCATACTTGGTGGGTGAGTGAGTGGTTGTCTAATGCTTATCGCAATACGTTACGAACCCGGCGATCCGAGTTCGAACCCCGAACCCGGCTAACTTCAGCGAGCGATATCTGATCCGATTCTAGCCCTCTCCTCAATAAACCTGCACTGGCCAGCATGGGAAAGAATGGTCAAACAACCCCCGATAACCAGAACGGTTTACAGAGTTATTCATTCAGCACTGGACAGCGATTCATCGAGCGGTATGACTTGCGTCTGTGTGTCTAAGCGCGCTCCGCCCGCAGTAGCTGTTAGCTCGCTGCGCTACGAACCCGGCGACCCGAGTTCGATTCTTGCTGACGGCCACCAACACCGCTCACAGCGCTGAACCCCAAACAGTCTGGCAAATGCCACAGTGGAAGAGGGGGGGGATCTCTGTCGTCTTTGCCGCCCGCAGCCCAGCACTGGCTGCCGGGAGACAACGGAGAAGCCCCCGAGGAGAGCGACTCGCGGCGCTCGACCCTGGAGCTCGCCCTGCAGATCGCCCGGCAGCTGCGACTCATCCCGGCGTTCGTAAGTGGCTCTCCCCCCACCCCCAGCACGCCCGCCTCTGCTTGGCGCCTGACCAAATCACGCGCAGCTCACGAGGCCCAACTCCACACGGGAAGGGATGCCGAGAGGCTGCGGAGGGGGATTGGGATCAGCAGATTCATCGCTTTCTGTTCCCGAGTTGCTTCTTTACATATGGGGACCCTCTGTGTGTGTTCTGGAGGAGAAGAATATAATCGTCGAGTAAAACGCCTCTTGTTGTTATAATAACCAGCGGGCCCGCATGTCCTTTGGACGTGACCGTCCGTCCATCCTCCCTCCGGCCAGCCAGCCAGCCAGCCAGCAAAACCTTTGTCTAATGATGTACAGTATAACAGCGTATCCTGCTCATTTGGATGGGGGGGGGGGGGTGGAGGGTCAGTGGGGTGGAGGCGTGAGGTCAGGATGCATGAACCCCGGCGCAATCCTGTGAGATGCGGGTGGAGTAATCATGCACGTGTTGCTCGGTGACGTCCCGACCGTGCACACTCAGCCAGCCAGCCAGGATTCCAGCCAGGCAGTCGTGAATCCAGCCAGCAAAACTTCTCCCCCCCCCCCTTCCCTCTAATATAGTGTGACACACCCTTTGCTCTATTGAATCCACGCTTACACCCGCTTGTTGTGATCGCTCCCCGTCCGCAGGGCTCCAGCGAGGAGGTGGAGGCCGGCGACTGGGCGCATCACCTGCGCGCCGCCGGCGTGCCCCTGCTCTCCCACAGGAGATCCTTCTTCCCGTGGGCCCAGAGCCATCAGAAGCGGCTGCTCCGTGACGCCGGGGCGCTCGCCTTCTTCCTCGACTACCTGCGCCGCCTGCTCACCGAGCGAGCCCAGCGGCAGCCGGAGCAGCGGTCGACGCTCGCCTCCCTGCGCGGCACCGTGCGCGCGCTCGAGGCTCTGCTCGAGCGCCTCTGCAGCGCCCTGCGCCCCGCCGGGCAGCCTCCGCGCCAGACGCAGCTGCAGCTGCTGCACGCGCCGAGTCACGGCGGCGATGTCGATGATGAGATTATGATGAGCGAGATTGAGGACAGTCAGATACAGGGTACGCTCAAGATTCCCGCCGTGGTGATGCTCCACGAGTTCCAGGCGTGGGTGGAGCGCACGGTGCGAGACCTCGACACGGCCTGCAAGAACCACCACGAAATGGTGTAGCTGATCTGGCTGTGTGCCGCCGATGGTGTAAGAGATCTGGCCGTATGTCGCTCATCATCATTATCACCGCCACCAAGTGTTTGCTTTGCATTTGAATTGTCAACTTTCATGCACGCATTACCACCTACGATTGGAAACCCCAATACGGAATGTGTTGCCTCCAGCCGGTCTACTCAAGGTGGTGGTGATGGTTGGGTGGGGGGGGATCAGTGTGACCATAGATCCTGAACTAAATTTAAGAGTTAACAAGCATTTGTTGCATTCCGTCGTCGTTTACCTGCACTGCGCCTTGATCGGCGGTCAAAGCCACTCCAAGGTGGCTGATGAGGCTGATATTTAGATGAATGTTGCAAAAGACCGTACACACTTACGTCGTTAGTACGTGTATTTATAAACTCCGTGTGAAAGAATTGCGTATTTTACGTTGTTTAAACCGCGTAAATGAAACGCCAAATGTGTCGTGATTGTGTGCAGATACGCGTGCAAATGTACTCGTTGATTATGACTGCATTTGCGATTTTTCATTTGCTCTATTTTTGTATTTAGCTTCACAAAAGCACGTGGTAATTTGTCTCACGAACTAATGTCAATAAGTGTAAACTATTGTGTGTCGTTGCTGACTATAGGCTACGAGCCATTCTTGTGTAAGGTGTGTAAGCTCAGTGTAAATGTGCATTCATGTAATTCAAATTTCAGTGAACTGAGAGGGGTCCATCTCACACGATGCGAACTCACAGCGGTTGAGCGTGTTTTGCACACGAATATTGGATATTCATTCTCGCTATACTTTATTGTTGGCTTAATAGAGATATATTACTTCGTAAGTACGATTGTTAATTTAAAGTATTCATTGGTTAATATATAAAGAATCCACTTTTTGCACATTTTTTAATATAAAGCATTTCTGTCTGCGAGTAAATAATAAACACGCCTGATTGAAAGTAACTTTTTTTTTTTATGCCTGTTTTATCTCTACGCTTGCAGCGCATGTTATTTTTTCTTGAACACTTTATAGCCGAGGTGGACATCAGCGTGGGGAGGCCATCAGCCAACAGTGGATTGACAATAAGACGGTCGCAAGGGCAGCGATACCTGCGGCGTGGTAATCCATCAGCTGTTTTGTGGGTGTCGATTGCTGTTTCCACACTAGTTTCTGTTCCGTGAGTACGCACGTCGGACTTCTGTTTCAGCGCACGCAGCCAACCGTCGCTAATCCGAGTGTGCGGGGGAAGGACAACAAACCAAATACAAAAAATCAGCTCTAAATAAATGAATTTTCGACCTAGATTATTTAAATTTTGCCTTAAAACTTTCGCGACCGCAGGAATTCATATTCTTGGTTCTTTCGGTAAAGTCACGTAGGTAGAAAATAAAAAAAATAAAATATATTTTTTTAAACGCTCAAATAACTTTTAAATAAAAAAAAACATTTAAAATAATAAAAGCAAATAACCCATGACGTTTCGGTCGCAACACAAGCGGTCTTCATCAGGCGGAGAAACCGCTTGTGTTGCGATCGAAACGTCGCGGGCTTTTTGCTTTTGTTATTTTCAATTGATCATTTTTTATTTATATATTTTCATTGTTATTTTTATTTTATATCTACGTGGCTTTACCGAAAGAACCAAGAATATAGATGATTTAAAAGTGCATTGCTCCAGTGGCTTCCTAATATCGGAATGAAGAGCGTTCCAGACGGCCACAGAAGCGCATCTAAAAGCGCGCGCCGTTCAAAAAGAGAGCCTCGTGCAGGACTCGGCAACCAAAGTAACAAGGAGGGCCATTTTTGTCGAATTCGGTACACACACATATAAAAAAAACCCTAAATATTTCAAGGGCTATTGCGCAATGCGTGTGAATACGAGACGGTTTTTAGGAAATAATGTCACGAAGTGCTCCTTTGAAGAGCAGCACGCGGCTCCGGAGCAAACACTCTTAGCGGTTCAGTTTTCGCCACTTACTCATTGTTTTTGGGGTAAAGTCACGTATGTAGGAATACCATAACATTACATACGTGACTTTGCCGAAAAAAACAATGAGTAATTTATGCAGTCACGAAAGCTTTAATTCTTTATTTTCGCCACTTGTTGCAGAGATTCACGGTTCGAATCCAGCGGCCGCCATCATTAATAATGCGGTTGTGTATTTACCATAATGTATATGGACGCGCTGCATCCTTCACAGTAGACGTTAAAGATCCAGCGACGCCCTTTGCCGGCGGCATATTCCACATTTGCCAAATGTAAAAAAGATTGCCTGCAAATTACACAAATGAAATTACAGCAACCCTTCGCGCACTCCTCTGCTGCCCCCTACTGCGAGAACTTGGTAGGACCTTTCTGACAAAGTCTCGCTTTAGCTTTTCCCTGGTAAACAAGCACAATAATTGTGATGTACGGCGTGCTGATGAGACGAATTGCGGAGTAGCCATACACACTGCTGGGTAGGCAGAGGCAGGGGGACAAGAACTGCCCGCCCTCACTGCGTGCCCGTGTGCTGTTGCCAGGGCTGAACGATTCATCGATTTCATAACCGAAATCGCAAATTGAAACAACGCGATTAGCAAATCGCAAAAGCTGCGATTTTTTTTGCGATTTGAAAAGTCCTATTACTTTCTTATTGGAATTGTTTTATTTTGTATTATTATAACTTTATTTATTTGACTTAACAATTGTTCTATGTTTGATTGTTCTATTTGTTTTATATATATAAATACATGTTGGAAGCAATTCGTATATTTTAAGTTCTCATCCTTGCATTAGAATATATAGAGCAGTTCATATGTTGATGGTATCACGTGGTAATGCTCCATCACATGTTTTAAATCTATTACACAGTGAATATTGAACTGAAGCTTGACTTTAAACAATTTAATCGCAAATCGCAATGTCAGAAAAATCGCAATTCCACATTTCCCCCAAATCGTTCAGCCCGTGTTGTTGATTCCACTCCACGCCGACTGTGGCCTAGGTGAGGGGCAGTGATGCTGTTCGTGTTACCTCCGTGCACGCAGTGTTCGCTCACCGTCGAAGACGGAACGACTCAAACATCCACGTGCAAAAATAATAAAGAGGGAAGGAGCGGGGGAAGCTTAGAACCCCCTGTACGTTTTCTTCTCGAGTGGGCATTTGAATTTGTTTTAAAGATCATTCATTCGGGCATTTAGGAACCCCCCCCCCCCACCACCACCACCACCGCCCTTCCCCTTTCGCCCCTCTCACCCCGTCCTTCCCCTAGAGGGTTATCCGAGTTAAGGAAGGAGACACCAAGGATGCTAGAGTTCATTGAAACACATGGCAAGGACAGGCTGACAGTATGAAAACGTTCGTAGTTGTACTCATTTTTACTTCGCATTGTGTCTATTCCGGTGTAAAATTCCCATACGCGCTCTCTGCGTGCACCCGGATTGTTGGTTCGATGAAATACATTTGGAAGAAAAAGAATACGGAATGGCTCGGGAGGCGCGAGGCGCCACAGACACGGGAAGGCAGCGGTCAGGCGGTGAGCCGGCTCCAACAATTGCCCAAGCTCTGCGGTCCTCTATATATTAAGATGTCTTCAACCAAATAATACGTGTCTATACACGTGGGAGTAAACCATGACACCCGGAAACCAGCGCTTCCGATGGGGACAGCACTCGATCCCGTAGAGATTAGTCGACATTTACCGCATTCTCAAGGCGGTCCAGAGTATGGCCCCTCGACACTAACAGGAAGGGAGTTTTTGTTGATCGCGATCTAACCCAAACAAAAACTCCATTATAGATGATATTGGTCGCGAAAGGCTACGTGTTAAACTCAGTTTCACAACATTTGTGTGATCCAACCGACCGTTGCCTCGCGCCCGTCGAGCTGACAGCGTGGCTACGAAGGGCCCCTTCCTCGGCGTTTGGCCAGTGTGGAAAAATCGACCAAACTCCCTCTAGGGGAGGCCCTTCCGCCAGCAGTGACATTTCAGTGTCTGCACCTTGGCTTGCTTGGAGAGTAGGGATCATCGGCGTAAGGCACTATCACGAGACCACAAGGTACGCATGTACATACTCATCCTGTTTTGGTGTGTCCCATAATAATAGAATCATGTGTGTATATGTAGTATTGTACCCTATATTGCGTGTCAAAATAATGTCCCGAACGGCGTTCGGCTTAAACTAAGCACACGTGACAGCATGCGTGACTGCACACGTGACAGCATGCGTGACTGTTGGCCTTCCAGACGCTATGATTATTCACCGAGGTTACTCAAGGGAACCTCAATGCATTTTTATAATTATTATATTCTTCCTGGGATGTTTGGCAGGATCTTTGCGTGAACCGTATAAATATGTCGTTTACTCATTCAGAGACACTAGTAGGAGGCACTCTCTCTTATTTATTCCTACCTTCGCAGCCATAGGGGATAACAACATGCCGGGTCAGGACAGCCAACATGCTGCCAGAGCAGCCAGACCCACAGCTTGAAGAGGACGAAGATCACGACGAAGATCACGACGAAGATCACGACGAAGATCACGACGAAGATCACGACGAAGATCACGACGAAGATCACGACGAAGATCACGACGAAGATCACGACGAAGATCACGACGAAGATCACGACGAAGATCACGACGAAGATCACGACGAAGATCACGACGAAGATCACGACGAAGATCACGACGAAGATCACGACGAAGATCACGACGAAGATCACGACGAAGATCACGACGAAGATCACGACGAAGATCACGACGAAGATCACGACGAAGATCACGACGAAGATCACGACGAGTTCCATTCCAGATCGCAGCCACCCCGACTATGAGTCGGAGCTCACCTTTTATCCTCCCAAGCGTGGCCAGGCTCCACCCTCTGCATCCCCCCAGAAGGTTCTATGCCTTGCCCACAGGTCCAACTGGTAGTTCGGGCTGCTACCCCCAATCCCATTGTCTACCAATCTCCCAGCGGCACACGCTCATTCAATGTCACTACAAATGTCAAGGGACAGCCCTGAAACGTCTTGCTTAGGCTTTGCTGCAGAATGGCCTCCGCGATTAGGAAGATCAGAAAGCCCCTCTAGGGGGGATGATTTTGCCTCCTCTTCCACGTCAGTCGGACGCGTTGGGAGGGGTGGAAATTCCCACACTTCAGCCCACAACATACGAGCTGCCGTTGACTATGAGGGGAGTACCCATTTACTATGCACTGCTGGGTAGCAGAGGCAGGGGGATATTTTTTCGTTTACTTGCCCATGGTTTTCAACTAACTGGAGTGCCCGGAGAAACCCCACACCGTCGCGGGGATTACATGATGAAGGTCACGGAGATGCGGGGTCAAAAACAGTGGAACCGACGTCATTAAGGGCTGAATTTTAATTCGGCTTTCAGCAGCTCAACGACCAAACTGGGTTTTTTCTAGATTTGAAGTTTTCGTGACTGCAAGAATCCATACTGTTTGGTTGTTTCGGTAAAGTCACGTAGGTAAAAAAAAATATATTTTTTCGGTAAAGTCACGTAGGTAAAAAAATATATATTGTTTTTTTAACGTACGTGACTTTACCGAAAGGACCAAATAGTACAAATTGGGTTTCTCAAGCATCGAGAGTTGATGTTCTCAGTTCGAGACAACATTCGCCATGGAGGAGAAGCGATGGGATCAGCTCGTGTGTGCAAGAGCTCATAGATGGTTGCATCGAGTCATCGTGAGAATGGCAAGGACTTTGATGACCACTTGTTTCCCACCATGGCTGATGCATACCATGGACTTGGCGAGTTGAAAGGGGGAAGTTGCTGTGCGTGGAACAAAAGTCAAAGTGAGAGATGTTGGGGTGTTAATCGCTAGGCACGATCTATCCACTGCTGGATGAATGTGTTCCCCAAGCCATCGGCATTCCTCGCAACTTTGCTATACAATGTTCATTAAGAACCCCGCAATGTTGATGTTTTTTTGTTTTTGTTCCCGCTGTTCATACGCAGCACCACGGATCTACCGTGTAGAATAGCCTGGGCTACTGGCTAAACGGGACCATCCTTGTGACTAATCGAGGAGAAAAAAAACGAAAAAAGTCCGTCGGTCCATCCGTCCGTCCTAAGCGCCGACACGCGAGCTGCTTCCATCGCTTCTTCTCCACTGCGAATGGCCCCTCGGGGCGTGGTGCCTCCTTTGGCTGCCGCTCCGTAGTCGGTCTCGACCACCGGCCCATCATCCGCTCTACAGGGTGGACCAGATGTCTTGTCAACCCCAAACAGGTCCCTGCAGGGTGGGCTGGTAGGAACATTGGAATTTTTCACTTCGTTAAAGTATTGAAAGGGGACGGACGGACGGACACATTAATCTATTGCAGGCTGGTACACTCAGTTTACAACTTCGTTCCTACCAGTATAATTGACCCCTAACTTGTTTTTCCTTTGCACGTTAATCTTTTTTTGGTTTTAAATGAACCTTACTTCAAGAGCAAATATTAAGTCTTTAGATAATTAAATTTGGGGTCACGGGACATCCGGACCGCCCTGTACGGCAACGCGTCCTGTCCAAGTTCATCCCTCCTGGGGGTTTCTGAAGAGGCGCAATGCTCGTGGGGGGGGGGGGGGGGGGTAGAGGTGTGAATTGTTCGCACGCGCGTGCTGGTGGATTGCGCACGTGCGCGTGATTGGGGATGATCGTGTACCCCAGCACGCATGGGTGCACAGCTGGCACGAATTACGGGGGAGGGTAGCGGCACACATATATATAATGTGCGGAGTCCGAGGAGGCAGGCGCAGCTTGGCCTGGCTACGCATGGTGCGAAAGAAGGTAAACGTGCTCATTGGTTCTTTCGGTAAAGTCGTGTATGTAGAAATAAAGTAAAATGTAAATAAATCGCAAATAACGTTAAAATAAATCACGACGTTTCGAACGCAACACAAGCGCTCATCATCAGGTGGAAACGTGGCAAAACGCGTAACGAGGGAACACACAGAGGGACATCACACGGAGCACACGGCAAAACTGCACGGAGGCAAATACAGCAAATACAGAACTTAATTCTAGATTGAGTTCAACGTACACGTGTGCGTGGCCCAATTTGTTGGTGCACTCGAGAGCCAGGCCACCAGAGGGCGCTGTAGGTCTTCATTATGTCGAACGGCAATGGGCGAGGGTTATTTTTTTTTGCGTTTGTTTTCCTTGATTGATTGCCCCGACGGCGTGTTGTTATTTGTTGCGCGGACGATCCTGTTGAGCCGGTTGCCCCGGCTATTTTATTTAACGGGGACGATCCGTGGTTGCTGCGTGTGAGCGCCCCAGCAACAACCAAACCCAGGCAAAAAAAACCCCATCGATATGGCAGAGGACGAGTAGAGCAGGGTCCTTGAGGAATAGCGCACGGCTGGCCAAACGTTTTAAGAATGCATGACCCGCATGAAAAATGACGGCCCTGAGACTCAAAGTGATGCTCTCCCTAAACAAAGGACGTCATGATGATTATTAAACCGATACCTAAAATTCAAAGCGATTGCTGGGAAATATGTGAACCCTTAAATGTTATGTTTGCAACGATCTCGTCATTATCAGCCATGGTCAATCCACTGCTGGATGAAGCCCTCTTCCCCCCCCCCCCCCTTCTCTCATTTGTCGCCATCCCCTACAACCTCACCCTCAAGCCTCACCTACAGCAGCATCACATCCTCGTCTAACAGGATCGCCTACAGCATAAGCTGCAGCATATTAGCGAATTTGAAACGTAACGGTTCACGTTAGCGCCGACACACGCGCTGGTGTGCTCTGGGACGCGTTCTATTCCTTCTCATAATTATTGTGGACCGTCGGGCTATCATCCCGTCGAGTCCTTATCAGTTTGAATTGTGTCCTTAGCATGCGTATGTTCACTAATCGATGTACTGTATCCATAATAAAGTGGATGGGGGGGGGGGAGTGATCGCGTCGTTAACCCACTAACCACCCGGACACGGCTAATTGGTAAAGTGTGTCACGTAAACAAAACGTGCCAACGAGTTACTTAGTTACTACTACAACACACCGGTGTGTTGGTGAGTAAACTCACAAAATGTACACTTTGAATACGACGTTTCGCTGGTAATTACAACCAGCTACATTCGGTGATTTTTTTTTTTTACCAGAATAACCATCAATGTACCCGTATCCCTCATTGCCTCGCTCTAATGCCAAGCGAGCATCTCTCGATGCTCGTTTGCACACTTTTTTTAGTTTTTTTTGTTCAACCTTTTAATGTTAATTGCCAGGTTTCCACAAAAGCAACCGCTTCACCGTTCCATAAATATCTGACCAGTGGATGGTTATGTATCCAGTCATACAAGTTATAACATAATTTGGATTTACGCAGCGTGTATATGCAACTAACGAGACTGCCCGCGTGTTAGCCTGGGTAGAGAATCTAACTCAATCTCGTAACAGTTCCGCCGTCGCCCCCCCCCCCCCAACACAGGCTGACAGTTTATTATAATGATGTTATTGGGAAGTGCCCATTCCTGTAGTTTAAACGGCAAAGCCTTATCGATATTTTGTTTACCAAACGTGGTTCTGCTGATGAAACAAGGGTCATAACCGCTCCATCGTTTGCTTTGCTTGGACGCACGCGCTGATAAACCCAACGAAAACATGATTATTTCGTATGCACGGATACAGAACCCAAGTGACCTAATCACTCGCAATGCGCCCAATTTCGCCAGATCTGAACCGTGCAGAATGCTTCGGTGCAGCGCTGTAGTGCAAGTCGATCGGCAGCTGGACGTGTGTGATGGGGTAATGTGTGGTGGGGTAATGTGTGGGTAATCTCATCACCTTTTTCAATACGTGTGGCCAGGGTGCGAGACACCCTTTCTGGGGGTGCGAGGCATGCCAGATTTGTTTTAGAAGGTAAATCATCGATTCGCAAATTAAGCACGGGGCACGTAAGTACAACTACTTTGTTTCATCACACCTATGTATTTATTAACATGTACATATTATCACGATTGAGAAGCAGTAAAGGTTAAGTACCACTGCTCTAGAGGGGCTCTGAAGCGCTGCCTACAGTATAGCGGAGACCCTTCCGCCAGCAGTGGCATGAACGAGACATTGTAGGACTGCACCTTTACCAGATTTTATCGGTAAGTGCACTTGGCTGTATCTGTAACCTTGTTTTTTTTTGTTACTTGTTCCCTAACTAATCCCATTACATAACGGTTCAAGTTGCAAGTAAATTTAGTGTGGCCCTGGTGAGAACAACGGTGACCTGCGTCACCAAAGAAACGACGGCACATACACAAAAAAACCTTGCGTCTTTCATAATTATATATATCATCTGTTTGTGTGGGGCCATTGATGTGAATAATGAGCAGGGACCATTGTCTCACGTAACCACCGAGCTCGTACCAGCGCCTGGACGAAATGTGCCACTGTTTAGAGATGCATCATGATGATAAGCATCATCATAATTGGTCATAAATTTATATATATTTGACAGCAAAACAAACCTGTTATGGTAATATTATGGTATATTAAGAAGTTTTTTTATTGGGAAAGAATTTGCGATAACGTTTTTTTTTCATTTCAACCTAACGCCCTTTGTCAATCCACTGCTGGGTGAAGGCTTCTCAATGTTGTGTCGGTCATGGAGATAATTTTACTTCACCGCACTAATTAATTGAGGGTTTGTAAAGTTACCGGG
Organism: Petromyzon marinus; assembly: GCF_048934315.1. Taxonomy (NCBI): domain Eukaryota; kingdom Metazoa; phylum Chordata; class Hyperoartia; order Petromyzontiformes; family Petromyzontidae; genus Petromyzon; species Petromyzon marinus. The sequence goes on from NC_133671.1 coordinate 13,113,230, forward strand.
GTGTGTGTGTGTGTGGGGAGGGGGGAACAGCAGCGCCTCCGATATCGCCAGGCATTGATGTTAGCCGTGCCCGGATGGCCGGGTTCACATATCTTGCGCAGTTCGCTAAGCACTGCGCCACCGCTCCTTACCCGTGCGGCGTCATCCGCAGGCACGATGCCAACAAGCTACTATTATTATGGACTTGAACAGTTTCAAGCCTAAACATGCTACTTCAAAACCATGACTCTTGCGGAATTTAATGCAGATGCTTTTCTGCACGTGTGCAGCGCCTTGGCAATTCACCGCGAGATGAGGGCCTATATATCCTTCCCCACGCCGTGCTGGTCGTGGGGCGTAATTTGACCCTACTTCACCATCCTGGGCCAACTGGCTTGACGCAACAGTGGGGGGTGTGGGCAATAGACGGCAGGGAACATGGCAAGCAGCAGATGGCAGTGCAGCAGTTGGTCACTGCATCTATCCTAAAGAGCATCGGTACGCAGAGGGACGGATATGTGCAGGTGTGTGTCAGTATGTCTGCTTATTTATTTTGTTGCATCTATCTGTGCGGAGCGTGCAGTGTTGTCGTTGGGTTTTCTCCAGATATTTCCAGTACCTTTCCACACGCACACAGCCAAATCCATTCATGGAATTGACCCTCCTGAAAGTTAGTTCTGAGACGCGGTGAGGTTTTCCTGAGTGAATTAAGGTTGTTGTTTTCTTATTTAAAGGCGCTCGATGGAGCGCACCGAGACTACATCCACCGCGGAGATGGAGCGACGAAATAATTTCGCCCGCGTGTAGGTGCCACGGCGATGTGGATTGTCTCATTGCGGGGGGGGGGGGGGGCTTCATCCACCAGCGGATAGATCATGGCTGTTGATGATTTCAGTGTCCGAACACGTGCTGCAGGCTATGGGCGGTGTACGGCCGTGAGCTGCCACGTGACAGAGGGCACCTCGCGAACCAGACCCCACGATTCACGGGCAGAGCTGAGCGCCGCCTCTCGTATCGTTGAACGCAGCCCCACTGCCCCCGCCGTTCTTCACGCGCTCGCAACACCCACACACTCCAGCGTTCACTCGCCAACTCGCGCGGTCACGATTCAAATGTCGCCCGCCACTGATGTCAGTCTTGGCAGGGATTCGAACTCGGGGGCCGTCGGGTTATTTATCAGAGCGCGCGAACCGCTTGCCTACGCCACCGCTCGATCGTTTGCATGGACATACAATGCTTTACGGATATAAGCACCGCTATGTGATTCGGTTTTCCAATGAATGAAACAAGCGAATAAGGCTAATGAAGGGTAAGCAGCTACCCACGAAAGCACAAACGCCCGTGTCATCGTTTGAGTCGATGTTTATGGAAGGAAGTCGGTGGCTGTTGTTAGGCGATTAACTGTCCGTTACAACTCGAATAGTTTTTTTCTTGTTATACGTATTTGTCCAGGAAAGTCACACTGAGTCGTAGGAATTCCTTTTCAAGAGGGTTGTGCCACATTGTGGTTTTATGTTAAGATGTGTTTCGGTCAATTAATAGTCGGGCGTTTGTTATATACACGTGGGAGCAAACCGGAGAAAACTACCCCACGCGCGCGGGTGACCAACGCTGTATCCCCGTACAGAGGGAAACATTTGGGGATGAGTCCACTTAATGTACCGCCAGTGACGGATTATCCTCGTAGCACAAGTAGCTACATATGTAGCTACGGGCCCCGCAATTTCAAGGGCCCCGCGCTAAATGCTTTCAAGCTATCAATTCCGGTTAAGCGATTCTGCACTTGCTCTATCACTATAGTACTATACCGCCTTCAACTTTTATGAACGACTGGGTGTTTATGGTTATCGATTTGTCGTATTATCTGGCTGTACAGCAAATAAAAAAAATGCAATTACTTCCCCCCCCCCCCCCCGGGGAAGGGAGTTTCACAACAATTGTGCGGTGAATAACAACCCTCGGTGGCGTTCCGTAATGCGACCGTTCCACACGAGCAGCCGCCGAATGTTAACGCTGTGGGTTGCTTCTCATTCTAATCTTTTGAAAATGCAACGAATGCGCTCGTGAATGCGGTGCTGTTTCCTTTTTTTTAATAGTTTGCGCAACACGGTAGGCCCCGAGCTCTCATTAAAATAATTTCGGTTTGATACTGCGTTGGCAGTGGTGCATAAGCACAATGTAACATTTTGTCAAGAATCCTGCCAACAGTGGAATGGGAAACACGTAATGGGCGACGTTTGGGGCAATTGCCTCTCTTCCTAGCACAGAGATGTCTTGGGTGATGTCTCTGCTGCGTCGTGAGAGATGGAGACTGCGTGGGAGAGACCTTCACCGCTGATGACGTACACACACACACAGAGACACTTGGGAAAGTTCATTCGCCAATAAAGCACGGAAAACCACTGATTCATTTGATGAACATTGTTTAAACCATCACCGATTCGTGTTTACGGCTGCGGGAAAGCGCTGAAACAGCGACTGTGTGGGGCTCTGACTCGCGTTGCCGAAAGGTGACACAAACAGGGGGTTGTTTTTCTGACCCACGGTGCCTGCCGGGAACAACAACAGCGATGGCACTCCCGACTCACCCCCACACACCCCCACCCGCTCACTCATTCGCTCACCCGCCCACTCATTCGCTCACCCGCCCACTCATTCGCTCACCCGCCCACTCCCTTGTCCTTCCCCCGCACTTCCGATTAGCACGGTTGCCTGTGTACGGTGCGAAAGAAGTTCAACACACATTCGTTCGCCAAACCCACCCACTCATTCACTCACCCACTCACTACCAAATTCACCCACTCACTCACTCATGAATTCACTCACCCATACTCACACATCCATCCAGCCGCTCAATCACCCATTCACTCACCCACTCGACAATGCACGCACTCCTCGTTACCTTTTTATTCCATCGCTATCCCAGTAACCTTTTCCAAACTGTTGGGGCAAGTGCTGTCAACGAGCGCCGAACGACGGCCAGCATGGCACACGAGGGGGTGGATGGTCAGCACCACCCTTTGTATCCCCAGCGCTGATGTTTTTTTTTGGTTTACAAGCCACACCTGGTGCTCCTTTGAAGCCGAGTCGACCTACGAAGACAAAGATCCCCCGTATAACCCGAACAGACTTTCGGGGCAAGTGCTGTTAGCGAGCACATCACGAATGCCGGCACGGCACACGAGTGGATGGGTGACCAGCACCACGATCAGCCCCCTTTGTCTCCACAGCGCCTGATGTGTGTGTGGGGGCGGGGGGGGCGGGGTGTTACACACCACACCTGTTACTCATTTGAGGCTGAGTCGACCTACACAGACACACGCGCTCCACGCATGCCGCCTGGAGGCGTTGTCCGCGATCTCGCGCCTGATTGGCGCGCGCCGGGGCCGCACCCCCGCGCCTCGGCATAAGAGGCGGTGCCTCGGAGCAGCTGACTCCACGTGCCGAGCGCTTCCTCTGCGTCGTTCATTGCGCTCTCATCCGCTCATCACGCCCGCTCACTGCAAATACCGAGGTGGGTATCAACTGCTGTCGTCTGTCTGTGTATTGCATACAGCCCACCCACCCACCCTGCTATCCAAACGAGCGTACGTTATGTATTGCATTGGTGGTGGGACCGCATGCGTAATTGATTCAACGTCGTACGAGCTTGACGACCTAAAGTTTTGTATTGCGTTGTGGTGGAAGATCGTTAGGTCGTCACCATCGGTAACAGCAGCCATGATCTGTACACTGCTAGATGAAGGCCATGCCAACACCCCCCCCCCGTCTCCTGCTCTCTTGATGCAACAATTAATTTGCCCTTGGAGCAACGGGGTTGTTTTCATCGCTCCATCTCCGCAGTAGACGGGCTATTGACGCGTTCCTCTCTTGGGGCTGCCATTCCGTCGTTAGTCTCGACCACTGCCCATCGCCACCCCTTATGAGTGCAGTATTCTGCCCTAAACCAACTTTGCTTTTCCATTCATTCGGTACGAAGTGACACCCCGTGTGGGTGTTTTTTTAATGTGTTGTCTTTCCCCCGTCAACTCCGATTAACACGGTTGCCTACGCACGGTGGCGGAAAGACGCTCTATATTAAAGTTTCAGTTTAATTTATTAGGTATAACCCTGTGAGCCATGTGGCTCTTGACTCGGGTGCAACCGCAACAACAATAAAAAAAATCATACGTACGCACAACTTGAGTACACGCTCTTATCCACGTGTTTCTACTTTTCGTCTCTTCACTGTAACCCCCCCCATGGCGTGCGCTTCCACGTGCTTCTTTGTTGCCACCGTTCGCCCGTTGTGCCCAAATTCCCTTCGGGTGGATCGAGTAAAGATCGACCGCCCAGGAGTCGTCTGTCTGGTTTCACCAATCACAAAAAAAAACCGAGTTGATGTGATCCATCCACCTTTTGACACTTTGCATACAAGAGGTGTCCCTCGAATCGAACTGCTCGCTCACGGGGGTTGTCTTTTGTCCAAGCAACACTTGTGGGCCATCGGGGCTTGAATCCACGCGTTGTTGCTACCCCAGTCGCGGAGTTAAGGAACACCCCTGGGGGGAAAAAAAGTGTCCCAGAAATAAGATATTTAATTGCCTCCGGCCAGTTTGTATTATTTCGGACCCCGGGGTGCCGCCAGAAGGATCACAAATTAGCGAAGCATTGCTGAGCCTCCCACACCCCACCCCCTCTGCTCCATGGCCCACAGCAAGCGGGGTAGTTGGTTACTCGCCCCCGTGATGCGGCAGATGTTTATTCCCCCCCCCCCCCCCATCTTTCGGGCAGTCTGTGGATCTGCCCGTAGTGTACGATGCAACGTGCATTCATATCGCGTCTTAACACGCTCTGCGGAGTTGGGGGGGGGGGGGGTTGCGTTAATTTTGCGGAATAAGACACGGGGGTTGGTCACCGCTGCGTGGCAGGGCAAATGCAAATGTGTAAAGAGACGTCAAGCCGGGCGGAACCGAGAGAGCTCTTAGAACAAAAGCTGGAACGGTGCTTGCTGCGAGTAGCCAGCCGCCCGTGGTAGCAAGATGCATGCAAACAGCAGTGCAGCAATTAGGGCGATTCAGTACGAGCTGAATGATGTAAATTTCCGTTTGGGTATCGACATTACCAATATCAAGTGGTGTCGAGTACTCGCTGGGGCTTTGCTGGAAAAACGAATATTATAACGCGTGTGATCGCATTCGCAGTGCTTGTAGTGACCTATCCCTGCTGGTGTGACGCGACAGACACCTTCAAACACAGCTGCGTGAGCATCTGAAGTGTGTGCCAATACAGTGCTGGTGGTGTTGGTAGCCTTAGCGGAGACGACTAATGTTTAGAAACGGCCTTTCCGCGTGGGGACACGGGGCAGGGCGAACATATCCCTTGCGTTGGCATTATCAAACAACACTTATCGGTATTGGTGATTTAATTCACACGTCCATCATTTGATTCTCAATGTTGCTGAATAACTTGTAGTTTAATTGACATTGGCGTGATGGGGTAAATTATGTGCCAAGTTAATCTCTTTAAGGGCCCGTGGATGAGTAGACCGTCACCGCTTTGCGTTCTGTTTTCAAGCAATTTCCTGCTCAAATGAGTGATGCTCATCTCCCGTTTAAAGCTCTAAACTAGTTGTGCAAATTCCACGTTCCTATGGCGGGCAGCGAGTTCAATGTATAGGACAGCGACTTGAATTAATCGCGTCGACTCACGGAGGGTTGATGGGCTGAGTCAACCGCCCCCCAACTAAGATTTGAACTCGCGACCTTCCAGATCGCGAGCCACTCGATCTACAGGCTCCGTATTGGGTGCACAAAATATGCAGCAGCAGCAGCAGCGGCGGCTGTAGCCGGAGCAAGAAACGCGTAGCCTTAATAGGCACTTGCTTAAATACAGCCCTGCGGGGTCGAGCATTCTGTCGAACCCCAGAGGTCGTGACCCACAGTGGGGTCAAGCCTTGGAGCAGAGAGCCAGACCACGGTGCTGTTACAACATCCCACCCTACCCCCTAGATTGAAAAGGCTGGGAACCGGGCAACTTGATTTGGGCGTCTCGTTACTGTGGTGTATGGACCGGGGTGTTCTATGTTGAGCAGGTGTCATCTTATTATGCAGTAAGTAGTATTGGCACCAAAACAACACGCACACAGATTAGCTGTTGTCAACTTTGCTTTGGGGTTGGCCAATTGAACTCTGTACAATCTCCGTGAGGATAGCTCAATGAAAAAAATACTTGATCTTAGTGGGTTCTCGCCTGGTGAGATGGAGGTACAGTATATCCCAGCAAAGAATAGGTGTGTAATGATGCATTCGCATCATCGATTGATATAAATTGTTAATCTCGCAATATGTTCGCGTCGGTTTGGGTGTGTTGTATGCAGGGCTGAACGATTAATCTATTTCAAATCGAAATCGCAATTGATATTTTCCCCAAATCGTTCAGCAGTGGCTTTGCATGACCCCTGCACAAGCTTGAGACGATGCTATTGAACTGCCATTGTAAATAAAAATAAAAACACAGATTCCTGCATCAAATCGTGACTATTAATCAAATTGGTGGTGGTGAGTGAAATAGTTCAACCCTGATCACGACCAAAAATAGTTCAATTATTTGAGTTGAGCAGTAGCCGATACACCAGTCACTCATAAAAATGTGTGCATATGTACAAACGTAGACCAGTTAAGCAATACAAAAGCTGCAATAATTATTAAACAGTGGTGAACATAGCGGCCTCTAGTGGCTTGAGGAATGGCATTAAACCCATTACAACATACGAATCCAAACACTTGTATTCTTACAGTGCGATTCTATGCATGCACTTTCAACATGAATCAATTTTGCCACCAAGTCGAGTTTAGTTTGTTGTCCTTCCCCCGCACCTCCGTATGGTGCGAAAGAAGTTCAACATCCAGTACGGACAAACAACTCGATCGCTGGCTGACAAGAGAGCGAGATACCAAATTTACACACTCGCCGACTGAACCTACAACTAACGATTGTCGGCGGTTGTCTTGATCTGATCGCAGCAGCAGCAGCAGCCATGCCCGTGATCGAGACCATCACGGTGGAGGCTCCCACCTTGGAGCAGCAGCAGGACACGGCGCAGGCGCTCAAGGGTTCATCCCCCAGCTCCCCCGTAGCATCGCTGCCCCTGCTGCCCCTGCACGTGTGCACGCCATTGCGCGAGAGCCTGGCGTTGGGCCGCGTGGCCGGCACGCGCGTGTTCCTCAAGCTCGACAACGCGCAGCCCTCGGGCTCCTTCAAGATCCGCGGCATCGGACACCTCTGCCAAGTGGTGAGCAGTTTTTGCCCCCCCCCCCCGCCCCCCTTCCTCCTTGCGTATGGCGGTGGTGGAGTTGAGTGGAGATGTTTTTGTGTTCGTGTGTGGTGAGGAGACGGCCTCTTGGGAGTAGCAAACCACAGTGAAAATCTGAAATGCTGCCGGCGAATGATCGCAGCTCGGCAGGGGTCCATGTGAAAAAGAGCTTCATAGCTCATCGTATTTCTCCAACGTAAATAAAGATTCAGATTTTGAGATGGGTGACCAGTAAAGGTAGCTAAAGGAGAATCTCTGATTTCCCCCCCCCCATCACCCTCGTGACGGTGCATGAATGACGCGTGCACTGCATTGCATGTGTTTTAGTTTAATACGAATGCCTCTGACTTTCCAAAGCTAAACATGTTTGTGAACTATACAAACCATAGTGCGCTATGTGCTGATAAAGAAGGGGTGGTTTTCATTCCCAGGAACTTAACCTTGCATCGTATCTTCGGTTAAATATTTCTACTTGCCATCGCTACACGTTATTTAATTCATGCTTGTGAGATGCATCACGAGCCGTTAGCTGTCCCCTGCTAGATGATGCCGTCACAACGTCTTAGTCTTGCACGATCCTTCCAGTGCGTGTGCTAATTTCATCACGGTGGACGTCCTGTCGCAAGCGGTTCCTCCTTTAGCTGACATTTTCTCATTGGACTCGACCACTTCCCATCATCCTTTGGGTGTCTATGCACCTTGCAAATGTGTTCCATGCCATCAAGTTGAAAATACATGTTTTGTGAGTGATGACATTGGGGTGTCTCTCAAACGAACTTCTCCCCGCCCCCCCCCCCCCCCGTCTCATTTCAGTCGGCACGGAGGGGATGTCAGCGATTCGTTTGCTCCTCCGGTGAGAAACTTTTTATTTTTGTTATACGTGTGGTTATATGCAAGCACATTCAGTATCAATAGATAATCCAATGCGTCGTTACACCCCTGGTATAAGCATGATTCGTTTACAAGCGCCGGCATCCCTGACCGTGATGTCGGTTTCTTCCGCCCCCCCCTCCACCACCCTGACCCCCGGGTGCTCAGGCGGGAACGCTGGCCTGGCCGCTGCTTACTCGGCGCGGATGCTGGGCGTGCCAGCCACCATCTACGTACCCTCCACCACCCCGAACTTCACGGTGGAGCGCTTGCGCGACGAGGGAGCCACCGTCAACATTCACGGACAGGTGAGGTCTGAGTGGCGATGCAACTTCTTCACGTGGGTGAGCAAGCGAGGTGGGGGGGCCCTCCTGGCCCCCTTGGCCCCCTTGGAGAGATCACGTCGCGGCCATAGTTGGCCGACGTCTAACACTGTGAGCGGCAGGTAATTGTAATTATTACGTCTCCAGGTATCGCATTATAAAATAATCTCCGTAGTTCGCATTGGGCTCGCACATGGATAGAAATACGGGGTCACCTACCTCGCCACTTGCCTTCATTTCTGGCTACCCACCTGTCTCCCTACCAAGCGAACGAGCTACTAATAAATCTAGCTACCTATCTACCTGCATATCTGAGTGTGTGTAAGCAAGCCAGTCGGGGCAAGTATTTGAAATGAACAGACTCAAAAGCCAATTTTTTTGGTCATGACTTTTCTTCGATTGCCAAGGGCGTTGTTTCTTTTTAATGGGATAGTTATTTTTCAGCTGGAGGGTAGTGGCTTTGCGCTCAGGCTTAAGTGAAGGTAGGGAGATGGCGCACGCTGACTGCTCTCCCGCTTGCTGTCTTGCCAGATGCTGGACGATACGATTGAGTACGCGATGGAGGTGGCCAAAGCCAACAACTGGGTCTACATTCCCCCATTTGACAACCCTCTCATTTGGTGAGTTCTGTAGTTCACAAGATCGTGTTGGGCTTCATGCGTGTGTACAAAAAGTTGTATTGTAGTGTCGCGTACACAATAGTTTTGTGCTCTTTCATGTCCGTGTATATTTATTTTATCCGCATTGAGTTGTTATCTTATTCGTAAAGAGGGATACGGTACTTAATTTGGAAGGTATACATTATTATCATCTATCTGATGGATTCTAAAGAACTTACATTTTGTTAAGTAAATGGGCAACCTGGATAATCGGTGAACTTACTTTTGCTCACATACATCACACATTAGCCTGCATTGGATGACCTCTCAATTTGCCCCCCCCCCCCACGGTGTGTATGCATACAACAGGGAGGGCCACGCGAGCCTGGTGCATGAGCTGAAGGCCTCCATGCACTCCAAGCCGGGTGCCATCGCCCTGTCTGTGGGTGGTGGAGGCCTCATGTGTGGCGTGGTGCAGGGCCTGAGGGAGGTGGGCTGGGAGGATGTCCCCATCATTGCCATGGAGACGCGAGGGGCCGACAGCCTCAACGCCGCGCTTGAGGCTGGGGAGCTCGTCACATTACCCAGCATCACCAGGTGAGGGCCTGCTCGCTTAGGCCAGGGTAAGGTCTGATCGCTTAGGCCGGGGTGAGGCCTTTTTGTTTGGTCCAGGGTGAGATTGATTTGCATAGGCCCAGATGAGGCCTCTTCGCTTAGGCCCATTTTCTTTTAGCTGCTAGTACGTGACTTTAAAAACTGAGGCTACCATGGCTAAGTATAACGTGGCCTGTTTCCTCGCCGTGTGAAGTGGCAGGGTCGATGGCTTTGGAGCTCCATTGAAGCAGTGGCCACCCATTGCTCCAAGTACACGATAAATTAACCCAATCTTGTTAGATATTGGAACCTAAGCAGGGATGAGTTTTGTTTCGTATTTGAATGGAAGACTGTCTTGGAATACCACAAGTTTATAGGCTTTGGCTGCAAAGTGGCCAGGAGATGGCACTACAGTAATGCATTCTTGAACCTATCTGTGTGGCGCTTTACATAAATTTAGTTGCTTACGTTAGTGGGTTTCTCTGGGTACTCAGGTTTCATCCCGAATAGAATTGGCAAAAATTCCCCAATGCGAGGTCCTGCTGCGTGGTGTTTTACAGGCGACCACGGAATGTGACGTTTTTGTCTTGGTTGTTTACAGCATTGCGAAAAGTTTGGGCGCCAAAAGGGTTGGTGCTTACTCGTTCAAGGTGGCCAATGAACACCCGGTCTTCTCAGAGGTCATCTCTGACCAGGAGGCTGTGAAAGCCATGGAGAGGTTTTTGGGTGAGTTTGATGCGCGGTCTTTTTGCTCGATCACGAACCGTGCGCGAGAGATCCTTCAAAGCTGATGCCACACCCTTGAGATGCTTTCACGGAAATGAAGTGCGATATAAATATAAATAAATACTGATTTGATACAATTTTGACATCTGCAGACGATGAGAGGATCCTGGCGGAGCCGGCGTGCGGGGCGGCGATCGCGGCCGTCTACTCCAAGGTGATCCAGAAGCTGCAGGGGGAGGGGAAGCTGAGCTGGGACCTGCCCTCCGTGGTGGTGATCGTGTGCGGGGGCAGCAACATCACGCTCAAGCAGCTCTACCTCTTCAAGGAACAGCTGGGCATGGACGACGACACGTCCTCGTGAGGGGGACCGCGTCGCCTCGTTGAAAAGGGCCCGGAGTGGGGGTGGGCAGGAGCGTTAAAATTGTCTTCGCTTGGACACGAGCAGGAGAGACGCGAGCCTATAATGAGATGAAAAAGTGAGACGTGAATAGCAATAGTGTTTCAAGTATTTTTTGTAAGTTATATATGGGAATTATTTTTGTAGGGATAGAGTTTCGGTATATAACGCTTTGCAGGGTCTACCGATGTGGACTTTTGTCCGTCGTTACTCAAGCTCGTTTCTAACTGGGGATTATTTCCAGTTGCGGGGAAAGTCAGAAATGAAAATCAGTAGGTATAGTGTTGAAGAGTGGGTTTTATAATGGTACGTGGGCATTTGTTTTGCAGGGATAAAAATGTAATATTAAATCGATGCATATTGTTGACTGAAATATCACTTTTTATTGCGTTAATTGCAACCAAGAAACGTGTCATTTAATTCCTTGTCTTGGTCTTACGGACTCTACCGCCATTCGTCTCCACTGTTGTATTTGTATTTTTTTACTGACAGCCACCAAGCAGTCTCTTATTGCTTGCGATTGGAGGATGTCGTGTTGGCCGTCGTACCAAATGGCGTTCAGAGTTCGTCTCTGGAATATTCACGCTGGGGTTTACGAATGTGCACCCGCGTGTGTTAAGAGGCCAAACTCAAAGGTTTGTCAGCTGTGCTGACACAATCTCCGTTCACACGCCGACAAATTCTCAATCATGTAAACTGGTCGGGCGAGAGCAATAGTGCACAACGATGGAGCTGGAACGTTTACGAAGTTGGTGGGGCGTGAGAGTCGTGGGTTGGAATTCTGTTGTCGTAGGTGAAGGTGTGGAGGGTACCAAGTGGTTCGTTGGCGTTCACCAAAGGCACTTTGGAACATTACAAATGTATAACTTGTCTTTTCTGTTGTACATCCGGCCCAAAATATATGAAGGCACACTCTACTGTACCGATATCTACATCATTTTAGTGTTCTTGAAATGTCGTTTTTTGTTTTTAGTTATAATGCTGGATTTTATAATGAATATTTCATAAATTTTAAACACTGTATAGTAAAAGCAATATTGTATGTTTGCTGTTACGTTTCGGTGCGCACTGTAATAAATGTGTTGAAAGGCCCGAAAATGTTGTTGTATTTTTAAGTAAACATTTTGGATATTTGCTGTTGCTGTCGATGTCCACAATACAAACGTCATAAAAACAAATTGCGAAAATAATTCACGACATCTCCTCGGATGCGCCGACCAGTCATTGTAACACCCATTGGCAATGAATGTCCCAGACGAGGCCACAGGGTTGGGCCGTTTAAAACAAACATGGCTTTAACACGTTTGTCTGCAAGGCCAATAGGTCGATGCGTGTTTTTTTGTTTGTTACTCTGAGAGAGACTAACTTTGCTTACTTTTTTTGCTTTACAAATCTTGATTAAATGTTATCGAACCAACGCTTTGACCCCCCCCCCCCCCAAGGCTGTCGAAGGGATAACACGCAAGTGCAGTTCGTTTATTCCCAACTGCTTTGTGTTTGTTGTCCTTCCCACGTACCTCCTGATTAGCACGCTTGGCTACGTGCGGTGCTAAAGAAGTTCCACACATATATACATACAAGCGCAATCTTGAGTCCATTTCCAAAATGTCAGAAAAATGTAGAGACTTGTCTACAAAAAATATACATGGGCACAAGGTTTCATATGGGGGGAGGATCAAAATTCGGCCCACATCGGACGTGTCCATTTCCTAACATTGACTTCAAGCCCTATCAGCAGTGCTGTATCTGCGCCTTGCTACATCAGAGAGGCATCTGTATTTTTTCCGTAAAGCAATTAAGGTGGCAGAGTGGCTGCAGCATGTTTAGTTTATTTTAACATTTCTTTGGAGTGAAGAAACAACGCCGAGAGCAAAACACGGCGGAGAGGCTGCTGGCACGGGTGCTGGGGATCGTCCTGCCCATCGCGGAAGCCATGGGGATCATATCCTTGAAGGTGGCCCAGGAAATTCAGGGCCACGAGGCTCTCCAGCATTGGCCCAAGGTGGACGCTTGGCCGTGGCGGGAGGAAGGACATGGTGGCTGCGGTGTGTGGCCGGGGGACATGCGGGAGAAGGCCCACGCAGGTGGGGTTGGCAACTGGGGCAGCCCCCTCCGCCCTAGGGACCCACGGCCGAGTGAAGTGTGGTCCGCCGGGCCACATCGCCATAGAATGCCGGAGTGTCAGCAGGATGCCGGCAGTGCCACCGACGCCCTCCGACCCTCCAGCAACGTCTTCCCGGGTCCCACAGGATCCGAGTCTCTGATGCTTTCCGAGACTGCCGTGTGCGAAGTGTCAGGGGCCGGATCCGGTTAGGTGCCGCTGGTGATTCCAGGGAGGGTCCGCGACCCTTTAGGCCGTTGTGTTTTTCTTTTCTCTCCATTCCTCGGAATCCCATGGAGTGCAAGACCCTGCCGAGGCGGGGGTGACCGGTGTCAGGGGCCCGGCTTACGCGAGCTACGCTCCGGTAAACACGGACTCTCCCTTGTACTGTGGGATTCGGGGTAGAAGGGTGTGTTAGGGGTAATGGCCAGTGTCAGGGGTTATGTTGTGAGTGTTGTGCGGGTTGCGTTGTCGGTGCTGTGTGGTTGCGCACATGCTGACTTGCTCGGGTGGAGCTGTTGGTTGGTTTGCGGGGGAGTGTTGCGACTCTTTTTTTTGGTTGGTTTTTTTGTGTGTTTATGATATTCCTCGGTTTTAGGGGTTTGCTCTGCCTGTCCACCCAGTTGTAGTTGCTGTATGTCAGTCGGCATGGCTGTTTTATATTTTTTTAAAGGGTGGGGGAGGGGGTGATGTAGTCTAATAGCGCCGGCTGGTGCTCAGCAGCGGGAACTGCGGTGGACGATCAGTACACACGCGGGTGAGCATATACACGGTGTGTGTCGGCAGGACGGAGGAACTGGGGCAAGGGTCATGGAAGACCCCATCTGGAAGCCCCTGGAACCTGCTCGTGGGTTCCAGAAGGGAGGCGCGGCCAGGGCGGAACCAGGCCGCGCTGGGTAGCATAAAAGCAGCTGAGAGCGGGAGCTCAGGGCTGCCGGTCCTGGGAGTGGACAAAACAGTGATCGATTCGCGCGGTGGGATATGTACGGTGCGAAAGAAGTTCAACATACAGTACACACAGAGTGGTATTCATTTTACCGGCGTCCGGTCGCATGATGAGCTGAGTCTACTGCCGATCAATCTGGCCGGATGAAAAAAACTAAATCATAACAGCTTCACTGCCTGGAGCGCAGTATGTTACGGTGCAGCGTTAAGCGAATACCCTCCGACTTGGAAGATCCATTCTAGAAGACATCATCGGCATCAGTCATTATCTATCCACTGCTGGATGAGTGCCTCCCCCCCCATGGTCCTGTGATGCTGCCGCAATCCATCTCGCTCCTGCTGATCTCACGGATTGGCGTCCTCTCGGGCGCGATAGAATTCAGTCCACTGAGTTAAGTGCAGGGTCGTCCTCTACTTACGATGGCGATGCGTTACGACGACCCCATCGTAGGTGAAAAATATCGTAAGTCGAAGATGGCCTAGCCTACCCCAGTAGTCTTAAAGAATGGTGATAATTTAGCAAAACAAAGCAATTTACAGTACCGTATAAACTACATACTGTATGTATTTATTCATTACAATACTGTATTGCACAGTAAAATGTAAAATAAAAAAACAAGGTAAATTCTTAGCCTACCTATATGAACTGCAATTTAATCGAAATGTTTTTTTTCAGGAAACAATCCTATCTGCTATAAAAAAAAACAACGTACAGTATCGTACCTCGTACGCTGCTGCGTTTGTCTGCCGCGCGAAATTCAAAATATTTTACAATTTTGTCGTATCGCCATCGTAAGATGGAAATATCGTAAGTCGGACCATCGTAACTCGGGAACTATCTGTAACTCGGGGACTATCTGTATGTACGAAAACATTCTAACGCCTGTGGCAATGTTTGCGTCGGGTTACGTGTTTCCTTGTCGTTGAGAACGAATATCTGGTTTCTGAGCGTTGATGTCATTTAATGTCTTCATTGGTTGCTCTATGCCAATTTGGCTTCATGATACGCAAGACACTGCATGATACTTTTGAATGTTTACAATGTAACGCGTCTATTTGCTGCATTGCTCTCTTCAAAAGACATGTTTGGCTTCGACGACGATTTGTGGGTCACTTATATGAGGCTTTATTCTGTCAGGGTAATTTACGCACTGTTTGCAATATGTGAGTTTCGGAATGGAAATGTACGTCTCATAACACGACGCTGATGACAAATTCAGTAGAAGCTATTGTTTTGTTGAGAAGCAAGGTGGGTTTCATAATTTGGTACCAGACTGGCATAATTATTTCTGAGGATGAAGCATTGCGATACTCTCTGGAATGCGTCTGCATTGCCAATTTTCATGAATTCTCATGCAACCACAACTTGCCGCCCTTTGGTTATTACACGCTACAATTCACAGGCATAAAACCCACAACAATTTCGTCATCGACATACGATGGTCGCTGCACTTGCTATGCAAGATGCCATTTGACCAGCTGCATGTCTCTTTGGGCAGGACTAAAATCAAATTGCATGTTTTAATGAGGCATTAGATGTATTCACTTATGTATTAAAAAAAAAAGAAGTAATATCCAAAAACAAGAGACCGCAAGGTTTACACTTGCAGAGCAGTTGGTAGACTGGACAGAAGTGAGGGCGCGGGTCAGTCTACCGCAGGGGTCGGTAAAAAAAAAACCACACTCAATATTTCAGGATACGAGACGTCCTTATTAATAAATAACGTCACAAAAGCGGTCCTTGAAGAGCCTCAGGTTGCCGACCCCTGACATACCACGTTGCCCTGCTATTGGCGAACTTGTGCTGTCTCACCTAGTCCAGCGTCGAGACGTTTCGCTGTACAGACTATGTTTGATTACGATCGTGTAAATAGGTTACATGGATCTTAGTGAGCTATAGCCACCTGTTATCTATTCCTTTGACCGATAGATCAAGCTTATCATGTTTGTAACATGTCACTGATTCGATAACCGCCACATTTGCCAAGGAAGATGGTGCAACATAATGAATAATGATATTAAAACAATGTATTAAAAGCCATGGATACAGGCCCACAGAGGGTCTAAATTAGGCCTGGGATAATGTCCTCTGCCAACTTTGCAAACCGCCTGCTCCCACCCGAGTGAACTCAGATTATAAAGAATCCTAGGCTGCGTTCAATGGGCAGAGTGCGTTGTCTGTTAAACGACCTGTTAGCCCAGAGCGCATGGTACCAGGAGCCGGCGGTCTGAGGATCTGCCTCGCTGAGCCTTAGGTGGGTGCGTCAGATTGCTTCAAGATAGAGGACAATCACTATTCTTTGGTTCTTTCGGTAAAGTCACGTAGATAGAAAAACAATAATAATAAAAATTAAGTGAATAAAAATGATAAAAATAAAATACAAATAATAAAAAAACACTAATGTAGACTGTAGCCTGGTTCTTAATAGGAGTGAGTGTGCTGGCAGTCTATAACGTAGACTGTAGCCTGGTTCTTAATCAGAGTGAGTGTACTGGCAGTCTATAACATGGACTGTAGCCTGGTTTTTAATCAGAGTGTACTGGCAATCTGTAATGTGGACTGTAGCCTGCTTATTAAGTTTAGTGAGTGTACTGGCAGTCTATAATGTAGACTGTAGCTCGGTTCTCACTACCAATGCAGTGGACATCCACGTGTGTTCCTTTCGCATGCCTCCATCGAGCAACAATGCACAATTTTCTCCGCTATTTAAAAAAAAGCGCTCTCCAAAAACACAATTAGAGCCAACTTCCGCCTCGTAACGCCACGACAGAGTGACCTGTCAATTGAACACACCCCAGATTTGGCCCGAGGTCACTTCTCCGGGGAATTGTAGTGGTCAAGGTTTGTGGCTTAAACCGCACTCCGCAATAACGTCACATCCAGCGGAGGACGCACGCTGCGTGTTGACAACAAGTACATGAAATGTCCACGTGAGCTTGGACGAGATTCCCGTGGCACCCTTTCCGGGCTAAGCCAACATGAACGCCCGTCGTGCCTCACTTAAAGCAGGCCACGTGGCTCGCTGAAAGTGTGCCACGTGGCTAACTCCTCGAAGGGAGCTGCATACGTTTCCCGCACCTCCCGATTAGCACGGTTGGCTACGTACGGTGCGAACGAAGTTCAACATACATGCACATACTTTCACCCAGGTCACCCGCATAAACAGTCGTGACGCCGATGTAGAAGAGTGACGCTTGGTCAATGCTGTGTCTAACTTAGGTCAACCTCAGGGCTGTGTTTGTTATTAAAAAAAACGACAGATATAGCATAATGGTATAATATAATTGAGTAACTTGACCTCACAGAAGTATGCATTGACGCATGTTAAAACCTGTTTTTATTTTATTTACGATCGACACCCTCTCGCCGCAGGGTAGAGAGGAGGAGGGAGCGATGATGATGGGATGGGAGAGGCCAAGCCAGATGGAGCAACGCGGTCTACGAAGCGCGCGTACCGACGGCCCAGGCCATGCTCTGTATTCTGGAAAACAGATGAGCCATACCTGGGCCAGCCAGCCAGCCTGGCACCCAGCGGTCGTGGAAACGTAGCGTGTGATGCAAGCGAGGCCTATTGTCAGGGCCTGATTACCCAATATGTCATTGAGAATATGTGATCATTCAGATTTGTTTTCTTTTTCAAGTCGTATGTACTGTATCTCCATCTAAATGTGTCTCCCACGTATCTCGGGAATGTTGTGATTGACAAAGGAAAGTATGATGTAATATTTTAAAATCATCACTCAAGACCTATATTTTTATCCTTGCTTTTGCTGGGTATTAATTCATGTTTGGTATCGCTGATTTATCTTAAACGTGTCATTTTCATTCTGGTTTTGGAAATACTTTTTTTTAGAAATATGTTGATCGATTGATATATGCAGACAAGACAATATTGTATTGTTGCAATACTAAAAGAGCAAATAAAAAAAACTAAGCAAGCTTCATTTTGAGATGAAGATATCAGAGTAGATAGCAAACCTTCAGGAAATGGGACATGGCAAGAGTTGTTGGTGGCTTTATGGATAATCACTGGCAATGTGACACTGATTGTGCCCTATGTGAATCCACTGCTGGACTAAGGCTTTCTCATGCTGTATCAATAATGGAAGGGTTTTTTTTACCATCCTTTTCAGGTTGATAAAGTAGAGTCTCAGGGCTTGTTTTGATATTGCCAGGGAAATTATCCACGGACCGGGATTTAACTCAATTCAGTGGCTTTATAAGACAGGACGGAACCACTGCACCACCACACGTCACAACACTCATTATGTTAATGCTTTCATCACCATTATCATCATGACTGATTATCGGCAAATATTAATTAAGGTAATGGAATTGGCCAAACATCGCAATACGGGAAGGTCCCTCCTGTATTTGGATGAGACTGTGCTAAATAAGCAGGCTAAAAAGCAAAGTGCATTGTTATCAGTTATAATCGTAGTAATGCATAACAAAGAGGTTACGTTGTGGCATTGTGTCTTTGTTTCTTCTCATCCATTCTTACCTGATGATGGTTGCTTGTGTTGCAATCGAAATGTCTTATTGTATTATTATTTTATTTGAATTTCTACGTGACTTTACCGAAAGAACCAAAGAGTAATTCCTGCAGTCACGAAAGCTTCGAATCTAGTTTAGGTTATGGAGGCTTCATTATAATTGGGTTAATCTAGAAGATTGTTAAAACACAACAATGGGGTTACTCGAACACAGCGTTCTTCTTTGCAAGGCCCGCAGGCCACTGGCGGCCCCCGACAATACACAACGATTGACAACCCCCCCCCCCCCCCCCCCCATGGCACTGCTGTCAAACCCCCAATGGTTTCCAATGGTGTGACGGCCCTCACGCTGACGATGTCTTATCGGTGACAGTGCCCCGCCCCTACCGGTGTGAAAATTAGTGAAGAACACTGCTCTCACAGTGAACCCTTCTGCGGGTGGATGAGCTCTAAAACGATAGAAAGGCCTATTTGGAAATGGGAAAACACGTTGTGCATGAATACTCGCGTTATTATCCGTTAGCAGGGCGCGTGTGGCAAAAAGTCAGCATCCTCTGTGATTTGGAAAGCACCCCGTTTGACAATGTTTGTCGATAAATAGCGGAACTACGTCGCTGGAATATGGCAATATTTTTTTGTAAACAGTCCTATGATTTCCCCACAACCCCCTCTTTCCTTTTAAACTCAGCGCTTCCAAGAAGCGAGCTCTGTTTTCCCAGCTGATGTGCATCGACACGAGGGCAATGGTGTCCTGTCGTTACACAGACAGCGTCTTGAGACACTGTCGCATTTCGAGGCTATATAAATATGAGTTGTGTTTTGTAAACGCCACATGATGGGGAGGGGGGGGGGGCTAACCTGTCTGCAGGAGGAGGATGAAGTGGCAAGAGCTGAGAGGTGGCCCAATTTTTTCACAAGCTGCTCAGAGAGGATGCCATGCTTTAGTCAGCCTCTCTTCTGGTAAGCTATCGCTTAGTCTGTAAGTCATCAGCCGGTCTTTGTACAATTTAGAGTAAGTTCAGATGCATAATCTCCGTTGCAATGGAGACCCCTTGCACAATGAGTGTGGTGGAGCCTGGTGAGCGTTGGGATTGGTGACCACCAGTGCTTCTTGGCATGGAAATTATGGGGGCTTTTTTGCCAGTATCAAAGTATGAAAATAAGAATAGGTTTTACCCTTTCTGATAATAAAACAGGAGGTGTTAAGATGTTCAAACACCAAATAGAAACCTTTTGCAAGGAATGGAGTCTGCATAAACCACACACAGTACTCGTGGGTCTGCAAGGTGGACAGGGGTTGGCAGTGCTGAGTGTCACCTCCTCCGATGCGTGGTGGATTTTCTCCAGGCTCTCCGGTTTCCTCGAACAGGAAGCCAAACACTGGTATATATATTAACCTGCGTGCGATACAGAACGAAGCTGTTCCTTTGCAAACAAGGATTAAGCTTTGGGAATCGTGTAAGGCTCCTTTAATAGTCTGAATGTCAGCATGCTGTGGTTTCAAATATCTTATCAGCAAGATTTAACCTCTGAACGGGATCATCCTATTCATTGTGCTGTTCTGGAAACAACACTAGATATTGCGTAAATTATGATTCACAATTGCAGTGCTAAAAAAATGTGTTTTTAAACGTAATGTTGGGTATTGAATAACATTTGATCATGTATGTTGAACTTATTTTACGGCGCAAAAGAAGTTCAACATACACGTGTAGAGGTGTTAACTACGCACTGTTCGGTAACCTGCATTGCCACCAGGTATCAAGGGGGCAGGGCAGCGTTACCTCGGTGTACATGACGGTTGGGGTCAGACGAGGTGAAGTGGATCGTAGCCACGGTTTGGGGAGCACCAATCAGACGGTTCCACGTGGGAATGTGGGATTGGTTGTACCTGGCCACAAACAAGTATAAGAAGGGTGACCACGCAGAGCTCGGGGAGTTCTCTCCCTACACGAAGACCGAAGCCCGGGCTGAAGGCTAGCTAGGACCCTGGATCAGCCTTTCAGCCCTTCTGAGGGCTAAGGCTCGGGTATCCAGTGGTCAGGACCCACCGGGCCAGCGGTGGGTCAGATAGCCTCCCCTAGGTCCCAACCGGAGGACTCTGGGATAGCGGTAGACGTGCAGTCCCGCCAAGCTAGGAGGCTGTACCTCCTTAGGTATCAAGGAGACCTGTGTGTAGGTTACGCTGAGTCCGGAGGCTGTACCTCCTTAGGGTATCGGGTGAGGGGCCCGGATACCCCTCTGTGTTAAGGACTGTATAAGAAAGGAATTACAATGAACAGAGTGTGCCTCCTAAGAAGTGTATTCGTCTTTATAAACACTACACACACATTACCACAGGTTATTGTGGCAGCCTTGTTATGGGACACGTTCGAATGGTGGTGTCACAAGACGCGAAGTCTAAGGGGCCGTCCATAAATTACGTCACGCGATTTTGGACGATTTTTGACCCCCCCCCCCCTCCCCCTTCGTCACACGGCGTCACAAAAAGTCAGACTCCCCCCTCAAATATGACGTCACAAAGCTCTGCCCCCCCCCCCCCCAAATAAAACATGCTTCAAATCGCTTTAAACTATTGTCATTGTATTGCGTATTTAATGTGGCGCTGAACTCTGACGTAGGAGAAAACATTTATTAAAAAGTCTATTTAAGTAGAACGTGTTGTCTATATTTATTTAAAGTTGCGCATTTTGATGTGACGTCACATTTCTCAACCCCCCCCCCCCTCGTCACACATCGTCACAAATGTCTGACCCCCCCAGGTGCGTGACGTCATTATTGGACGGCCCCTTACGCGAGCAGGGCCCGGGGGAATTGGTGGGCCGGTGCCACCCAAGACCTTGCAGGCGCGGCGAGTGCAGACCCGGGGTAGCTCCTGCCTCTGCCAAGCCTTCGTGCGCCATCATCGCTCGTCTCCGCTCGCGACTCCTCCGGGGGGTGGGGGGTGGGGGGGGCGCGTCGTGCAGCCCTCTACCATGTCGCCGGGCCTGGCTGCAGACTCGACGGGGCCGCCCATGGCACGGTTCTCCGTCCCTTCCTCGGTTGTCCTCGTCCCCTGTATAGGGGAACAGTCCTTACTCCGAGCGAGCCGCTCCTGGGTGGTACTGCCCGCCCACCTCCGAGTGCACCGGCATGCGCCACGTGGACCTCACACAGGAGTTGACACCCCCCCCCCCCCCCCACTGCTTCGTTGAGTCGGAGGCGCAATCGTCAGTGTATGTGAGTCTGTCTCTTTGTAGGTGGATATCTCTACACGAATATGTGTGCCTCTGTGCGTAGCCTCAATGTGCACCTAGACTGGCACAAGCGTGGAGGCACCATTACCGCCACCAAGTGAACGGCCGCTATTGCCATATATATGTATGCCATTTTCCGTGTTTGGGCATGCACATATATGTGTATATCTGTACAGGGGCAGCGTGAGCACAAGATAAAGTCGTCCCCTTGCCCCCCACACACACACACAAATGCCGAGGTCATGCCACCTTCACACGGCTCAGGGAGACGGTTGCTCGGGGTGGAGACCCCAACTCGCCCTCCACTAGACTCCCCCGCTCCTGGCCCTCTGCCTCCCCACTCCTGGTTTCTGCCCACTAAAACTTCCTCATTCTCTCCCGATCGGGAAGGGCTCGTGCGGGATAACGCCGATCACATCACCCAGGCTCATTCCATTCCACCCCTCCCCTCCCCTCTCCCCACACGGTTCGTTAACTGCCCCCTTAACTTTTGAATCACTCCCAGTGAGAAGTGGTCGTTCCCACGTGCTTGGGCTCAAGCACGTGGGAACCAAGTGGCAGCGAGAGAGAGGCCCATAAATAATGGATATTCCACATTGAGTTTGCCCCTGCGTAGCCAACAAAGGGACATCCAGACAAAGGGTTATCTGTTCCTTTGTGTGCTTATCTGCATTTGCATGGATGCGTTGGCACGTGTGTATGTCTGATGATGTTAATATTGAGAGCTGTGCCATCTTGGGGGGGGGGGGGGGGGGGGGGGGGCGCCTGCCCAGCCCACATTAGCAGGTGAAAGGTGCAAGGGTTTAGCACAGAGGCATGGCCCGGTGGTCTATGGCTCCACAGCGGTTCGTGACTCCGGGTTGAGGAGCCAACATAGTCCATGTGTAGGTGGATTAATTGAACAAACTAGTGGCTTCACGCACAGAGAAATAGGCTTACATATAGACGCACATAGACACCCATGGACTCCCACAGAGGTCAGGGACCACGAGCCTCACTCAGAGACCCATTGAGCAACTGAGACACGCTGACTGTGGCTTCATCATCCAACGGACGAACGCACGCAGCTCACGTAGCTTCCCGGAGATCTGGTCTGGTCTGGTGCGCAGCGCAACAACAAATATATGCTTTGCGTTCCAATCACCAATTATCCCACCAGCGCGCAATGTCGCCTGAGACTGGGGAAAACCCGCGAGGCTGACTCTTGTTGTCTCCTCAACCTCTGGGATCTATCTCCGACACGCCAACAACTACTGGCGTCACATCAATTAAACACGTGTATGTATAAAGTTCTCGAGCTTAGCATTCCCCCCGTCTCAGCGTGGCTGTTTTTTTTGCTGGCGCATGGAATGCTCACGCTGTGTTCCCCTCCCGCCGGCCCGCTCGCGATTGGGCCGAAATAACAAGAGGAATATTTTTTTTTTGGGGGGGGGGGTCAAATCCGGTAGTCACACACGCACACAAAAACAACTTAAATATTTCAAGAGTCGCGATGCATGTGAATCCGAGACGGACGTTCCTTATCGGTGACTAACGTCACGACGAAGCAGTCCTTAAAGAGCCGCGCATGTTGCCAATCCCCGTCCCTGTGGTCGCCGGGCGGATTATATTTATAGTTGAGCGACGGCAACTGGCAAAGGGCTGGCGGCAGATTGCCCAACGCTGCGGTGTTTGCGTCGCAGGCGGGGGTGTGGTGCCTTCACTCGCGCGCTGATTGGACGAGAGCGGATGGGGACGGACGGTGGACGATCGGATCAGCTGATACCGGAGGGCGAGCGGTTAGGGGCCATCCATTTAGTGCGTACGCATGGAGGGGAGAGAAGGGGGGTTAACCCAAATGCGTACGCTGCTTGCGTATGTGGGGTCTACTGACAATGATAGTACGCATAAGAAACGGGGTGGAGGTGGGGGGGGGGTGTGAAGCCTCGATAATAATTTGTCTACATTGGCCTTCAGATGAGTTAGATGGTCCGGCAGTGGACTATCTGTTTGCTTAAACACGTTAATATTTAATTGGACCTCCTTTGCCACAACAAAAATATGAGACTAGGGTTTTTCCCATTTTTTCTGGCAACAAAACAGGTGTTGAGATGTTAAAACACCAAACTGAAACCTTTTACAAGGAAATCATGTCTGCATTAACCACAATAATTGTAGTCAGAATGCAAGCAAAAAAACGTACTCTGATAACACCGTTCAAAGACAATGCCACATATATTATCAGAGTACTTTTTTTGTTTGCATTATGCCCACAAGTATTGTGGTTAATACCGACACGTTTCCTCGTTAAAGGTTTCAGTTTGGTGTTTTAACATCTCAACAGCTGTTTTGTCGCCAGAAAAAAAAGGGAAACCCTATTCTCAAATATTAATATTATTAATCCTTGATCGTTTCTGCGTGGATTAAATACCGGCCGTTCTATAGGAGTTGGAGGGGAGTGGGGTGAGTCAAGCTGTACGTACGCAGGTGGGGGGAGGTGTAAAAAGTTCGCGTGCGTAGAGGGAGGGGGGGGTCAAGTTTGGACAGATGTTTGCGTACCTACCCAATAGATGGCCCCTGAAGCCAACAGCGTGGGGCGCGTGGATGTTTGTCACGCGATCGGCGGTGCCTTTGGCGAGCGTTCCGAGCGGCGGTTGTAACGCGCCGCGCGACCAGACACGATTTATCTGTTCCTCCCCTAGGTAGACTCGGCCTTAAATGAGTACTTGGCGCGATGCGTAAACTTTGGTGCTGTCCACCCACCCCCCCCCCCTCGTGTACCTCCAAAGGTGCTCGCTAACAGCACTTGCCCCCCCTTAAAAGTATGCGCAGGGCTATAAGGGGGACCTTTATTTTGTAAACCGTGAACCTGCGTAAGTGATGGCTGGCTTGCAATGGAGCTATCGTGTATATATTCGCACTTCTGATTTACCTTATCGGCTATATTTATAAGTGTATATAACGTGATTTTGTCTGAATACACCCTGACTTTTACATAATGCGTATCATGTGTGTGGGTAGGTTGGGTGGGGGGTGAATATTGCTTATGCAGTCGTCTGTGCAACTGCTCTATGAACCCGGCCACCAGAGTTCGATTCCTGGCCATGCTAATATTGAGCCAAGAATTCATCTTCTTGACGTCATCTATATTGAGCCAAGAATGTTTGTGTGTCCCGTGCGTGACGTCACTCCACATGAGGCCCCCCCCCCTCATTAATATTCATAAGTGGGTGGATTTTTACACAAACGCAGAGGAAGGTCGAGCTGAATTAAATAAGTCATTATGCAAAGTCGCTTCAAATATGACGGTTCTTTACAGAAAGTGACGGTAAAAAATAAATATTCGTAGCACAGTGCTACATCCGTGCGTGACGTCACTGCAAAAGACCCCCCCCCCCCCCATCATTAATAATCATGAGCGGGTGAATCACACACGAAAACGTGAATGTACATCTTTAATATTTCAGTTTGCGTCCTAGGACGGGCAAACAAGATAGTAGTTTAGGGGCCGTCCATAAATGACGTCACGCACCTGGGGGGGGGGGGGTCAGACATTTGTGACGATGACGAGCGGGGGGGTTGAGAAATGTGACGTCACATCAAAATGCGCACCTTTAAATAAATATAGACAACACGTTCCACTTAATTAAAATACTTTTACATAAATGTTTTCTCCTACAACATCAGAGTGCAGCGCCACATTAAATACGCACTACAATGACAATAGTTTAAAGCGATTTGAAGCATGTTTTATATTTTTTTGGGGAGGGGAGGCAGCTTTGTGACGTCATATTTGAGGAGGGGTCTGACTTTTTGTGACGCCGTGTGACGAGAGGGGGGGAGGTCAAAAATCGTCCAAAAAATCGCGTCACGTCATTTATGGACGGCTCCATAGCGATGTTTTTGAAGTTACACGCATCAACAATCCGCGATGCACTGTGCCATCCGAAACTGCGAGCGCTGCTCAGATTTTAATTCAATGCAATTCTCATCGCAATAAACACAACTACTGCTTTGACGTGTGCCAACACTGCACTTGTACATATGCCCGCTAACTGCCTCGTCACTGCAATGTTTCCCTTGGGGTCTATATTAACAGTACAATGCAGCCCTGAGTCAATCCACTGCTGAACGAAGGCTTTCCCGTTCCACGTCCAGCATCGGTGTTGTTTGGCCATACTTCACTGGACGGGTCATTATGGGTCTGTGACGGTGGGGGTGGGAACCCAGGAGTGGCTGGTCATATATCACCGATGTTAGCCGTGGGCTGGATTTGATCTCAGATTGCTAGGTTTATAACCATTATGTCACCACTCCACCCCCCATAGCTATTAACAGCGCTTGGTAAGCTCGTGGACGGGTTTGTAACACGTGGGTCTGTCGCTGCCAGCTTCCGGCCCGTCTACTAAGGTGACCCTCCTGGCTGTGTCATATGCCACACAAAGAGGATTTGATTTTGTGTTTAGGGTTCATGATTGCATGCGTGGAGTCCGTGATGCGGTCGTGTGTGCCCAGAACTAAGCACGGGTCTGGCGGTCGTGGCTTTGTGTGTCCAAGGGGGCCCAGAACCTGGCGGTGGTGATTATGGGTTGTAGTTGTGGTTGTGGCTGTACATGTGAAGAGGAAGACCTGGTGGTGTTGGTTGTATGTGGACGAATAATGGCAAAGTGATCAGTGCACTGACCTCCAATCCTCGCTCCTTGGGTTTGATTCCCAGCCGTTGATTATACATCAGTGGCCCGTAGTAGATCCTCTACTGGGCCTCTTCAAGGTCAACTCACCCTTAAATGTATATAAAGTAATTGTATGTGTTGTCATTTTTTTGGAATTTATTGTTTGGTGTGTGTGTTTTTTTACGTACTATTTACAAATCTAATTTGCTAACTGTATCATGTTAAAATGTACTTGCCATGTGATATATATTTTATTTTGATCCAGGCCTCAATTGATAAAGACACGTCTGTGTCTTCTTTCGTTCTTTCGGTAAAGTCACGTAGAATGAGAATAAAATAATAAATTGATAAAATAAAATAACACAATAAAATTATCACGACGTTTCGGCCACAACACAAGCGGCCTTCATCAGGTGAAGGGACGAGGCTGTCTGGAGGACAGCGCTGGAGCGAAAAAGCCACGCTCACATCGCGACCTTTAAGCTGTGTGAGAAGAAACAAAGCGCCTTGACAAAGGAATTAGCATAGAATTTAGCATTGAAATGGCTGAGTGATTAGCGTGTGACTGGTCACAGAAATGGCTATGTTAAAGTTAAAGCATACACATCCGCAGAGGCACCCCTTGACAAAGGAAGTAGCATAGAATTTAGCATTGAAATGGCTGAGTGATTAGCTTGTAACTGGTCACAGAAATAGCTATGTTAAAGTCAGAGCATATACATTCACAGAGGTACCTAGTACAAATCAAACAGGAGAATTTAGCATTGAAATAACTAGGCGAATTTAGCATTGAAATAACTGAGTGATTAGCTTGTGACTGGTCACAGAAATGGCTATGTTGAAGTCAAGGCCTACACATCTGAGCTATTCACAGTAACTGGGTATACACTACAATATATAATGAATACTATATAGTGAACCAATAAAAAACTAAAATATAAATTACCTCAATGTTATCAATAAACTCTATATATTCTCCAATCAGCTAAGCTACCAACAATAAGTCGTTATATATCACAATGCTATATGGCGAAAAAATGGGTGGATTCTTACCCTCAATTTTAGCAACACGGATAGCTACGGGCCCCGTTCAGACGGACGAGTTCATCCATGTGTCAATGTCTTCTTGTATGCATCGCCCATTTGTCAATCTATTGCTGGATGGGGCCTCCCCACGTCATCCGGGTCATAGGGGTTATTTGCCCATACTGCACCGCAGCAGTCAATGCGGGTTGGTGAAGACGGACGGAGAGCATAGCCATTGTAGCGTAGCACAGTACAACAATGCATATTGCTACACTGCCCCCTGACAACCACTTTAGCCCCACAGCAGCGTATAACATCTGTTTTACACTCCAGCAAGCACATCACCAACTTCGAGGTGAGCGTCTGGACATGCTCAGGGCCAGACGATTTCGGCTCCCCGGACACCTTTCCTGGGCGGACGCCTCAGCTGATCACATCAGAGCCCTGCGCGCGCGATCATCGACGTCGGCCCACCGCGGGATTGGAGACGACCCCGGGGCCACAGGCCACGGTTGACATGGAACACGCACGATCAAGATTGATCTTCACCACCACCGTGGCCAAGTCCTGCACTCAAAACTAAACTTTTCACTTATTTATTTATTATTTTACCAGGTAAGGCCCGCTGAGCAACGCATCTCCTTTTCAGAAGCGACCTGGCTATCACAAATGATAGCTCAGCGAAGTGGCTCATCACGTGAACACTTGTAGTGGCCAAATACTGTACTCTAAACGCATGTTGATTCATTATAAATTTGGGGGGGGGTGGGGGGGGTGGGAAACCGGAGGACCCGGAGAAAAATCCACACGACCGCGGGAAGAAGATGCAAACTCCAAATATACAGCAGGTGTCAGGGTATGGGATCGAACCCATTACCTCCCGCATATCAGGCGAGGGAGTTAACATCGCGCCACTAGGCGCCCCGGCACGGCGAGCGAGGTGCAGGGTCGCTTGACGGAGTCTCGTGGGCACCGCTGCAACCCGAGGAGTTTGCGCCTTGTGACGACGATGATGATGGTTGCTCATCGCTATCCAGGCTCAACCTGCTTAGTTTCCAAGATTTGTCACGACCTGGCACACTCTGGCACGCAGTTGCATCAGACGAGACTTTCTCCAGCAGGATGGAAGGTGTGGATGGTGAAACAAGGCTGAGAGTTAGCGCAATGATATTGTAACTGTGACGTGGAGCCAATGTTCGTGGTCACAATGACCATGTATGTACAGATAAAGATTACTGACATGTGCCAGGGGAAAGGCAAAATATGTTTGCGTAGAGCCGAATAAATGTGACTATTGTTATATGATTGTACAGTTTGTTTGCATCCCAAACAGTGCCTTATAACCTTGCTTTTGTATCATCGATACCATCGCGTAAAGTGATAAATAATAATTTTCAGCAGTTTTTAAATCCCCTGCTGAATGCAGACCAAATAACCCATTGCAGGACTCTCCTGAAACAGAGCATTGACACCCTGTAAGGATTTCTAGATGAAATTGAGGGCATTATTATTATTGCACATTGTGTCGGCGCTCGGTGTATTGTTACAATGCAGAACGGTGAGCGATGGTGACGGCTTGGGATGGCCTTCACCGGGATGGCGTTGAACAAAGATCAATTGCTGGAGCGTGCACAAAAATTGCGTACACAATTCTCTCGCGCGCGTCGTGACGGGTACTGCGAATTCCGACCGTGTCCGTCCGGTGCTCGCTGAGCTGCATTTGTTTCCGGCAGCCGAACGAATACCGTGATTATAAGGCCGCACTCATTACACGCGCGCGTTGTCTGCCACAAATGAACCACGATACCATGCTGATCTCGTCAAGCATAGACCAACTGCGGTCATCGCAGCAGCGGCTTTTGGCTAGCCAACAGATGCGCTTCTGCGGCCGTCTGGAACGCTCTTCCTTCCGATATTAGGAAGCCACTGGAGCTGTGCACTTTTAAATCGTATAGATTTAAAAGTGCACAGCTCCAGTGGCTTCTAATTTATTTAGAATTTATTTTTTGTGTTTAGTTTTTTGTCCTTCCTCGGCACCTCGAATTAGCACTTTTGGCTACGTACGGTGCGAAAGAAGTTCAATATATATACATCAGGCGCGTGCAGCGTGGAACGCGTTAATTTGTATTTCAATGGGAGGCACTGATAAGCGGGGAAAGACGGAGCGTGGTTGAGTCGCGAGCACTGGAGTGTGGCAAACCCTGGGACTCTAATGCACCCACGGACGTTGCTTTTCCTTACATACCGAATGCACTTATTTATTGTGCAAGGAGACAAACAGCGAAAAACAAATCCGATGGCGCGCAAACACCCACGCCCGCACGAAAGGTCACAAAAGCGCGACCGTGCCAGTGGTGACTGAACGCCACGCCAAGAAGGGCCTTGTTCCCCCCCCTCTCGCCGAGAGAGCGGCCAGCTCTGCTTGGTCGTCCGTGTGGCAGCTTCACACAGAACCGCTGAGCGAGCACGGGTGGAGCGAGGCGAGGCGGAGCGGGGAGGTGGTGGTGGTGGGGGGGTGATAGAGGCTGTGTCCGTCCGTGGCATCCCGTGCGTCACCCCCAGATCGGCTGTAACTAGTTTGAGCCGGCACCGTTCAAGTTCTTGGCCAGGCGGCGATGTCGTCACTCGGCCGATGGTTTGCGCATTGTCTTCCTTGAAGGGATGTTTTTTTCTTTCAATTTTACGTTTTACTTCAGCCGCCAACTCTTTCTCGGTTCCTCTTTTCTCCGAGATGTCTGCGTTGAATGAGTGTAGCCGTGGTACTTCCACTTGCTCGGTATGCGGTTATGCGGTTATTCAGTAATGCATGCGGCGTGGTTTTACATCAGCTGTTTTGTGGGTGTTCATTGCATTTTCTCGCATGAATGTTTCTGTTTCGTAAGTTTGTATGTTTAATATTCTTGGTTCTTTCGGTAAAGTCACGTTGAAGGGAAACAATAAAATATATATAAAACAATAAAATTCTCACGACGTTTCGACTGCAACACAAGCAGTCATCATCAGGTGTGAAAACCAACGGCAAGAAACATTTGAAAGAAGCGGCGTTTGTTTTCACACCTGATGATGACTGCTTGTGTTGCAGTCGAAACGTCGTGAGAATTTTATTGTTTTATATATATTTTATTATTTTATTGTTTCCCTTCAACGTGACTTTACCGAAACAACCAAGAATATGAATCACTGCAGTCACGAAGGTTTTAAATCAAAATGTATGTATGTTTAACTTATTTCGCACCGTACGGAGCCATCCGTGGTATTTGGAGGTGCGGGGAAGAACAATCTAAACACAAAAAGCAGTGATAAAGAAACGAGTTTTCAATCTAGATTTGAAAATGCATAGCTGCTCCAGTAGCTTCCTAATATCGGAAGAGACGATCCTTAATAAATAACGCCACGAAGCGGTTCTTAAAGAGCAGCCTGAGGCTCCAGAACCAAAGGTTGCTGACCCCTGGCCGTCAGTGCAAGGAGTGTGATGTCAGTGTTACTAAATTATGATTCTAAAGGCTTTCTTGTAGCCCGTTGAAAAAAACTCACTTCAACCAAGTTATTTACTTATTAAGAATAACGATTCACAGTCTCTCGTCATTTCCACGGCTAGATGAAGACCTCCCAACATCTTGTCGGCCAAGGGGGTTGTTTGACCATGCTTCACCACGCTGGTCACTGGGGGATGGTGAATGAATTGAGATATCACTCACTGCTGATGGTGTCCGTTGCCAGGAAATTAACTGGAGTCGCCGGGTTTAGAGCGGAATCCGATGAGCTATGAAGCTTTTTTCACAAATGTTCAGTAGGGGCGAGTCAGCAAGTTACATGAATGAACAAACGACAACAACCCTCGCTTGCTTCTGGCATTGTGTTACGTGTACAATGTTACACCTGTGGAGATGACATCCAAATGGAAGCATGGGTTACGTGTACAATGTTACACCTGTGGAGATGACATCCAAATGGAAGCGTGGGTAGAAACAGAACTAGGCACACGGGGTTGTTGTCCAGAGTTAAGTGGTAGGAAAACATTTGTTTTAAAAAAACGTATGATGCTCACCTTGTCATATGACGCAATATTTGCTTCGTAAGATTCATTCGTGCCTCATACCTTCAGATCAGCCATTGCCACCACTCGTTTTCTCTATAACCAGATCAGAGCCCACTGTGGGTTGCGTGGGCACAGTGGCTAGAGTATTGCGTTATGAACCCAGTGACCTGAGTTTGATTTCCAGCCACCACCAGCATCAACAATCAGTGATATCCGACCTGGTGCTGGGGGCTCCTCCCTTCAACCAAACCGCACTGACCGGCGTGGTGAAGCGCGGTCGAACGGTCCCCACCTCCAACACGGTATGGAGAGAGACCTTTAGCCGTAGCCAGGTTGAAATACAATTAGATCTATAGGACACTTCTATTTAATTTGGCTTCGTCACATGGCCACTTTTAAAACTCTGAAATAAAAAAAACCAATCGTTTCATCGAGGGCTGCAAAAATATACAAAGCAGACGTGTGCACATCGGTGGGCATGTGCTACCAGACTAAATTACGAAAAACAGGGTGCACCATTTCGTTATCCGCACCGGGGCTCGTGCCAACCACGCCACTGCCGAAGACACTGTGAGGTTAACAACAGGTTGCCTGCCGTGTCTGCACAAAATGTGCTTAACCCGAGACCCTGAAACCGACTTGGGTGGCATTGCAAACTCAGCAGCGTGCGCGCGCGCAAAGCATTCGCGGGGAAGAACGGGAGCCAAAGCCCGAACTTGAACGCCAATCCAAAATAATCGTGAACCTACGTGGCACTCACTCTCCAAACCTGGTGATGGGGTAAAAAAAAAACGGCAGTCCGGATTGTAATCGAGACAGTCCGTTGAAGCCCTGTTGACTCGATGTCCGCGGCGACTTCGTGGCCAAATAAGTAAGAGGATTTTTTTTTGGGGGGGGGGGGGGGGCGGACACGGTGCTGGAGGGGCAGAGCGCCCCTGTCACTGACGCAACTCCGAGCCGGCCTTGCCGATGCTATTAATAATGCCAGGCGGATTGGGGTTTGAGCGGTGTGTGACGGCACACGTGACACATGGCCACCGAGGCGGCGGCAACCGGTTCTGAGAGGAGCGGCGCCCCAAATTAAGATCGCCGTTGCCCTCCTCCAGCCGGCGTTGGGAATTTTTTTTTGTATCACAAGGCTGGCGGCGCGTTACTCACTGCGTGTTGCGTGAATCATGGGGTCACAGTGAGGGAAAAATTGTATTTGATCCCCTGCTGATTTTGTACGTTTGCCCACTGACAAAGAAATGACCGGTCTATAATTTTAATGGTAGGTTTATTTGAACAGTGAGAGGCAGAATAACAATAACAAAATCCAGAAAAACGCATGTCAAAAATGTTATCAATTGATTTGCATTTTAATGAGGGAAATAAGTATTTGACCCCCTCTCAATCAGAAAGATTTCTGGCTCCCAGGTGTCTTTTATACAGGTAACGAGCTGAGCATAAGAGCACACTCTTAAAGGGAGTGCTCCTAATCTCAGCTTGTTGCCTGTATAAAAGACACCTGTCCATAGAAGCAATCAATCGATCAGATTCCAAACTCTCCACCATGGCCAAGACCAAAGAGCTCTCCAAGGATGTCAGGGACAAGATTGTAGACCTACACAAGGCTGGAATGGGCTACAAGACCATTGCCAAGCAGCTTGGTGAGAAGGTGACAACAATTGGTGCGATTATTCACAAATGTAAGAAACACAAAAGAACTGTTAATCTCCCTCGGCCTAGGGCTCCATGCAAGATCTCACCTCGTGGAGTTGCAATGATCATGAGAACGGTGAGGAATCAGCCCAGAACTACACGGGAGGATCTTGTCAATGATCTCAAGGCAGCTGGGACCATAGTCACCAAGAAAACAATTGGTAACACACTACGCCATGAAGGACTGAAATCCTGCAGCGCCCGTAAGGTCCCCCTGCTCAAGAAAGCACATATACATGCCCGTCTGAAGTTTGCCAATGAACATCTGAATGATTCAGAGGACAAGTGGGTGAAAGTGTTGTGGTCAGATGAGACCAAAATGGAGCTCTTTGGCATCAACTCAACTCGCTGTGTTTGGAGGAGGAGGAATGCTGCCTATGACCCCAAGAACACCATCCCCACTGTCAAGCATGGAGGTGGAAACATTATGCTTTGGGGGTGTTTTTCTGCTAAGGGGACAGGACAACTTCACCGCATCAAAGGGACGATGGACGGGGCCATGTACCGTCAAATCATGGGTGATTACCTCCTTCCCTCAGCCAGGGCATTGAAAATGGGTCGTGGATGGGTATTCCAGCATGACAATGACCCAAAACACACGGCCAAGACAACAAAGGAGTGGCTCAAGAAGAAGCACATTAAGGTCCTGGAGTGGCCTAGCCAGTCTCCAGGCCTTAATCCCATAGACAATCTGTGGAGGGAGCTGAAGGTTCGAGTTTCCAAACGTCAGCCTCGAAACCTTAATGACTTGGAGAATATCTGCAAAGAGGAGTGGGACAAAATCCCTCCTGAGATCTGTGCAAACCTGGTGGCCAACTACAAGAAACGTCTGACCTCTGTGATTGTCAACAAGGGTTTTGCCACCAAGTACTAAGTCATGTTTTGCAGAGGGGTCAAATACTTATTTCCCTCATTAAAATGCAAATCAATTTATAACATTTTTGACATGCGTTTTTCTGGATTTTGTTGTTGTTATTCTGTCTCTCACTGCTCAAATAAACCTACCATTAAAATTATAGACTGATCATTTCTTTGTCAGTGGGCAAACGTATAAAATCAGCAGGGGATCAAATAATTTTTTCCTTCACTGTAGTTAAGTTCAGTTGAGTTTTTATTAACCAGGTGAGTGAGAATTCAAGAGGTCGTGATGAGCCTCATTTGCAAGAGTGATCCTGGGTTACCAACATGACAAAAGCAAAACCAATCAAGTACGGTCATGAAGCCAATGGACATCAGGACAAAAACAATTGTGCCACGTGAGAAATCGAAGATATTGCACAAAGACAAATCAGTGTTAAATATCAAATTCCCTGTAGCGTAGTCAGTCGGCTCGGGCAGATTATTTTGTTGAATGATCGTTGTACAATTACAACATAAATTGCAGAATATATTTACAGATAAGGTGACTATTTAATTAAATATGTAAACGATTAAATTGACCCATTCACATGAATTACCGATCCGCCTTAAAGGGCATTTATAAAATCATTGCACGTAATGTGCTATGCTGTGCGGATCAGAAACATGGACAAATTAAGGGGCTCTCCATAAATGACGTCACGCGATTTTGGACGATTTTTGACCCCCCCCCCCTACTTCGTCACACGACATCACAAAAGTCAGACCACCCCTCAAATATGACGTCACAAAGCTCTGCCCCCCCCGCCCCAAAACCATATTTCCATTTTGAAAATAAAACATTCTTCAAATCGCTTTAAACTATTGTCATTGTAGTGCGTATTAAATGTGGCGCTGCACTCTTGATGTTGTAGGAGAAAACATTGATTAAAAAGTCTATTTAATTAAGTTGAACGTGTTGTCTATATTTAATTAAAGTTGCGCATTTTGACGTGACGTCACATTTCTCAACCCCCCCCCGTCACACATCGTCACAAATGTCTCACCCCCCTCCCCAGGTGCGTGACGTCATTTATCGACGGCCCCTAAGTGGAACAATAGGCTGAAACTTAAAAAAGTGCAAAACGAAGCAATGAAGAGATGCACGCTCGGAATTACACCGAGTGATCGAAACACGTGCAAGTTAGAGAGATCATCACGTGATGGTTAATGGGCTCGGGCAGCAGGCATCGATGGGAGGGATCACGGTGAGTGGCCGAAACTTAACGACAGAGCGGCTTTCAAGGGAAGGAGCACTCGTGAGAAGAAACCCAGCACGGAGATGGAGACATTGAATTTGCTCATGTGCAAGAGACAAGACGGATTGTTTCATCTTGGGACCATGAGAAATGTCTTCATCCAGCAGAGGAGAGATAATGGCTGATGATGATAGGTTCCATTGGAAGTTTGGCAGGAACGTGTTTAAGGATTCACGACTGGGGTAGTTGGAATAGACAGTGTAAAAGTGTGGGATTGAGAGCAAACTCTTTTAAGGATGATACATTAGATTTGAGTAGTACGCATTCTACTCTAAGCAACACCAACAACCAATGTATACCCACTGTACATGGAGATAGCAAAACGGGTTAAGTCGCGACATGCGTGTATGCGAGGGAGTGCAGGTGGAACGATGCACCGGTTGATATCGATTCCTCGGCGCATGGTGCGTAAGTAGTGGATTCAATTGAGTCGCACACTCAACTTGGAGGCAACGCTATTTATTAACGCATAACAACCAACGTGAATATTATATACAGGGTGGTGACCACCGTTCCAAATCTCACTAACACTCAGGGGGAGTACTACACAGTGTGACCCGGGCAGGTAACGGGCTGCCTGGTCACGGACGACGATCGGAGACTCCAGGACCGCTGATGGCGTCTTCCTCCCGGGGTTGAACAGCCCAGCTCTCTAAATTTTTATTTAAAGCTTTCGTGACTGCAGTAATTCATACTCTTAGTTTTTTTCGGTAAAAAAGTCCCCCCCCCCCCCGCTTATAACTGCCGTGGCTCCGCCCCAGGCCACGCCCCCCTTCTCGATCCTTCGGGAAGGTTCGGGCCCCCAACCACGTGACCCCCAAGCTCCCCCCTGGGGCCCCGAGCCCCTATTTGTCCGGTCACGTGTCCTGTTGGGTTCACGCAGAGTGTCACGGCCTGACACGACCCCCGTGACACCCGCCTACAGCGCCCGTACCGAGCCAACACAGTAGTGACGTCATGTGTCCCCACGCTCGTACAGGCCCGACACAGCAGTGACGTCACTACACGTACAACCACGCAATTACGAATCCGCGTCTTGAGAAAATAAACCGGGAGACCGGCGGAGTTTTGTGTCCATCCCTCCCCCCCCACCCCTCACGTATGCGTGGGTTTTTTTTCTTCCAGGTTCTCTAGTTTCCCGTTAAACGAAACTAAACACTCAATGATACTGGCCAAACACTCCAATTCAGGTTCTTATTGACACAAGAAGTCTTGAGACTCAGTGAGGCGCTCCTGGGTCGATGGTTTGAATGATTATGATTTTGCTCTTCTCATTCAATTCGTTCCAGCTTGCTTGAAAGTGCATTGTATTGCATCGAATGACAGAGCCAGTGGTAAATATTTATCTTGTAGTAAAGACGCTGCCTCCCACATCCCCCCCCCTCAGCCTGTTTGCACAGTGGCAGGGATATAGGTCCCTGCTGTTATCGTCTTTGTTAATCAGGAGGTCCTGGCACAAATAGGGCGTTGAAACCCCCTGCCCTACGGTGTCTCCTGTTGACACAACACACACACACCACTTTTGTTTCGCCAGGCGATGAACAACAACACGGAACGTGCTCTCATTCCCACCGGCGTCCTGGGGTTGAGTCATTCGCTCCGTTTCTAAAATCGTGCGTGGCGAAACGAAGCAAGCAACCGCAGGGAATCTAAACTCCAAAAACGAACGTGAAATGCACTTTAAATTCGGAAAAAATAAAAATCTTAATTAAGTATGAGAAATTTATTTAGCGATGCATGTTAATTTCGAATCCTGCGCATATTGTTTTAAAAGCTAAACTAAACGGTTTTTTTTTTACCAGGTAAGGCCCACTGAGCTGTATGGCTCTTTTTCAGAAGCGACCTGGCCACAAATGGTAACTCAACGAAGTGGCTCATCACGTGGCAATTTGTAGCAGCCAAATACTTTGAACGCACTTTCTAAATATGGAGGGAAAAACCAGAGGACCCGGAGAAAAATCCACGCGACCACGGGGAGAGAGACAGGCAAACTCCAAATATACAGCAGGCGTCAGGGTCGAGATCGAACCCACGACCTCCTGTATACCAGGCGAGGGAGTTAATATCTCGCCCCAAATACGACACAAACATCAATAACTCAACAACGATAACAAACCACTGCCAAACAGATGCACCGAAATGTTACGCTTTTACATTCCAGTCACCCTTTTCTTTCACAACTGCAAATGTTGAAACCAATGTGCAGCTCCTCGTTAAGTCAACCGTTTGACGACACTTCAATCTCGTGACATTTAGTTTGCGTTCCACACACAACAATTTGACATGCAGGTTGGGAGTGGCAGCAGATGCCTGTAATGTCACTGCCCAGGGGCCAGGTGTGTTAAACACAAACAAGTTACTGTTGTCCTGGCATTCTAATTGCTTTGTTTTTTGTTGTTGCATAAAGCTTAGAACCAAAGTGCCAAAGTCGTGAGACAATGCTGCAAAAATTGACACTTTTGACATATAATAATAATCAAATCCGTTCCAAACACCTACAGTATGATCTATCGTCCTACGTTCGAGTAATGTGCACATATTGCGTATATATCAGTGAATTGAGTGAGCATGCTGACATTGGTTACTTTTGTAGGTAAGGGTAGCCAAGACACCATGGTGTTCTGGAGGACTTGGAGGTCACACTTGCTGCAAGACAAATTGTGGAAATTTGGCTCCTACTGCAAGCATCACAGAAGCTCAGCAGGGTTGAAAACAGGACAGCGTTTGGATTGGTGACCACCATACACGTGATTTGTTTACCTATCCTATACTTTGCACGCCTGTCGTGTCTTGGTATTTGTTGTTGTACTGTTCTGACCCGCGCCTACTGGACATCTGTGAAAAAGAGCTTTATAGCTCATCGGATTCCTCCAGTATACGTATTCTGATTCTGACACAGCTGGTTGCTGTAAGCTGCGGGGCTACGTGGTGGACAGCAGAGGGCAGTGTAGCTAATTCCATTGTTGTACTGTATTTTATATGCTTCCACATGTCATGTGCCCGGTCTTCACCAACCCGCACCGGCCAGCATGGAGAAGTATGGTCAAATAACCCCCAACTCATCCAGCAGTGGATTGACAAAAGGGCTGCACATGTCCTACAATAATCTAAACGCGTGTGAACTCTTGCGGGTTTAACATAAACGTCTGCCTCTACAAATACATTCTTTATTTTTTTATTTTGCGCGCATGTTTCATTAAGGGTAGTTAACACTTAATTAAAATAACTCGATTAAAACATCTTAGGCTATTGAAGTAGAACACAAATTTGAGGTATGGACTGTCTGCAAATGAATAGACTGCCTGAAAATGTAATACTGATTGACTGACAATTCAGGCAGGCGCTATTCAGATTGCCTCAATATTCTAAAGTCTCCCTCAACTGGATGATAATATTTTATACTGGTAGGAACGAAGTTGTAAACTGAGTGTACCAGCCTGCAATAGATTAATGTGTCCGTCCGACCGTCCACTTTCAATACTTTAACGAAGTGAAATCTCGTGCTGTTGGGTGTAAAATCAGCAGAGACTTGTCCTACCAGCCCACCCTGCAGGGACCTGTTTGTGTTTATGGGTGTTCCTACGTTCACATCTGTGACCAGTATATCGCAGTATAGTGATAGTTTCTTGATACCTATCTGTTAGGGGCTTTGGTAAAAGCTCCGTATGTGAGCCCGACACAAGCAGCCAAAACATCCTTTAATGGAATTGCTTAAACATCCCGATGTAAAAGCCTACTTAAAAGTGGGGCTTTCGTGGGTAAATACTATTACTCTATTGATACTGATCGTGCTTGTTTAAGAGGACAAAAGTTGCGCTCTGAAGCGAGGGAGCTAAAGCAAGATCAAGAGAGATCAGTCCCCTCCGTTGCCCTCATAGTCTGGAACTCCTAGCCTCTGTTCAGGCTCAATGCCTTGTATCTAGGATATATACAACATACATTAACATGAGATGCGGTCGCATTAAGAATATATTTAAATCCATATTGCAAGTGTGTAGACTGCAGCTCATAGAGACAAAATGTAAGCACGTGCTTTCTGAGGGCAACCACGATGAAAGATGCGTCCAGAATTGCATCATTGAGCTACACAACACGAGATCAGCTGAGTGCAAGCTATTTTTGTCGTAACCGAAAGTGAATAATACATGAAATCACACAAACATTAACTATGAAGATAACGGGAAAATGTATCTGGTTCAAATTGTTTCATTCCTACTCTCTGCTAAATTGACATTCTTTATATTCTCATCTGCAAAAAATATATAAAGACACTCCTAATTGAATTGTATTGTTGCTTGGGTTTTATGAAATGTAATAATATCTAGTTAATCTTTATCGCAAAAGGGAGTCAATAGTGATTAAGCTCTTGTTCATAGCGGGCCTAAAATCATCATCAGCCATGATCAATGGACTGCTGGATGAAGACAATCTAAGATATGGGTTAGATTGACTTGCTGCCAACCACTTGTAAATCAATAGTTGATACTATTTTTGTAACAGCCTTGAGACAAGGGTCTTGAGACTCAGTCAAGCTTTCCTAGAGAATACATTATAATAAACTTAATTTGTCCATGTGTAAGTCTGTCAGTCACAGCACTTGGGTGTTCTTTGTTGCAGAATGGCTCTAAAGATAGAGGGCCACGTGGTGTTGATGAACTATGTTTGACATGTGACACAGGATAATGATATTCTTGGTTCTTTCGGTAAAGTCACGTAGAAAGGAAACAATAAAATAATAAAAATATAAAACAATAATAAATATAAAACAATAATAAATATTGTTTCAGACTTTGTTTTATATTTTTATTATTTTATTGTTTCCCTTCTAAAAATATAAAACAATATTTTTTATTGTTTTATATTTTTATTATTTCATTGTTTCCCTTCTACGTGACTTTACCGAAAGAACCAAGAATATGAATCCCTGCAGTCACGAAAGCTTTAAATCACAGGATAATTACTTTGATAATATTCTGGGATTTTTAGGAAAGTCTAAACCTTCTTCCCATTCCTGTATTTGAGTTGAGAATTTGGAATGGTTTTGTAAAATAAAGAAAAATCTAGTCACCAAATGAGGGATAAGTCTCTTGCTGAAGACATGTATGTCGCATTGGTAGTGAAGCTGGAACTTTAAAAAATTATAAGCTGGAATTTGGTTAAATTACGGAAAAAAACTAATTTCATGTCAGGGATTTTGTGCCGTCATCGGTGACCGGGTTAAGATCATGAACTCGCTACTTTTGAGAAGCCGGTTTTAATCATGGGTGGCTGAAATCGAGACTTCAAACCCAGGCTCTTAACGGCACCAGCTTAGTGCTCTGAACCCTTCAGCCAACTCGCTACCTTCCCACCATTATTTACTTTAAAATATATTTACTGTATCACGCATAAAGTTCTGATCAGCATTTTATCAGCTCAATAACGCGCAATGCCATACATACTTGGTTCGAAAATGTAATTCCCCGCCATGCAC
Source organism: Petromyzon marinus (assembly GCF_048934315.1). Classification (NCBI taxonomy): domain Eukaryota; kingdom Metazoa; phylum Chordata; class Hyperoartia; order Petromyzontiformes; family Petromyzontidae; genus Petromyzon; species Petromyzon marinus. The sequence continues at coordinate 13,153,838 of NC_133671.1, forward strand.
ATTCTACGAAATAAAATGTACGGAGATCTGCATTGTCGCTCGATGTCTATTTGTTGACAAACTTTACCCAAAAAATCTTGCTCGAAAATAAACACCATGAATGTTAAAATTAGTTGAAGGCTCGTGTTTCCTTTTAACAAACGGCAAATACTTTGCAACTCATTTAAACTGACAATTTTCACGTGGACAATACCATTTCCAGCGAAGTGCCGATTGGCATGAGCTGTGGTGCAAATAATTAAAACGGGGATCCACGTTCAATTCACCCCCTCGATTTGTAGCCTGGTGCATAGGGGCTTTATCCCGAAGTTGCACCCGCCTGCACACTCATTAGCCTTCACACTGTGCATTAATGCCCACGACGATTTCTCGTGAACAGTTTCTCAATGCGGTTGGCATTATAGCTGCAGTGGCCTGTCCAATGGCACCGTCTACTGGGACAAACATGTACTTGCATGTGTTTTAAGACCACACGATACCCTCTGGAATATTTTACCTGTGCCTTGGTTTGATGTGTTTTGGTTTGCTCAATAAACATCAGACAACGGGCTGCTTAGGGGTTGCCACGTGTAATTGGCAAGAGCACTCCGTGAACGTCGTGGGGGTTCTGTTTAACGTGTGTTTAAAACGAACGTTGATGGTTAACATGTTTGGAAATCAAATCGGTTGATAAACTCAAAAGTACCGTAATGATGAGACTATCATTGTACCTAGTTCTGAAATATTACCTTCTAGAACCCGATTGGTGCGGTTAGTATGCTGCCTTGGCGGATACACATTGTTTTTCGGACCACAGTGGTTGTTATTTTTATTAAGTGAAGTCTCGGGTCGTGTGTGTAGTGAAGTCTCGGGTCGTGTGTGTAGTGAAGTCTCGGGTTGTGTGTAGTGAAGTCTCGGGTCGTGTGTGAAGTGAAGTCTCGCGTCGTGTGTGAAGTCTCGGGTCGTGTGTGAAGTCTCGGCTGCCCGTGTGTGAAGTGAAGTCTCGGGTTGTGTGTGAAGTGAAGTCTCGGGTTGTGTGTGAAGTGAAGTCTCGCATTGTGTGTGTAGTGAAGTCTCGTGTTGTGTGTGTAGTGAAGTCTCGCGTCGTGTGTGTAGTGAAGTCTCGCGTTGTGTGAAGTGAAGTCTCGGGTTGTGTGTGAAGTGAAGTCTCGGGTTGTGTGTGAAGTGAAGTCTCGCGTTGTGTGTGTAGTGAAGTCTCGCGTTGTGTGTGTAGTGAAGTCTCGCGTTGTGTGTCAAGTGAAGTCTCGCGTCGTGTGTGTAGTGAAGTCTCGCGTCGTGTGTGAAGTGAAGTCTCGAGTCGTGTGAAGTGAAGTCTCGGGTCGTGTGTGAAGTGAAGTCTCGGGTTGTGTGTGAAGTGAAGTCTCGGGTCGTGTGAAGTGAAGTCTCGAGTCGTGTGAAGTGAAGTCTCGGGTTGTGTGAAGTGAAGTCTCGTGTCGTGTGAAGTGAAGTCTCGGGTTGTGTGTGAAGTGAAGTCTCGCGTCGTGTGAAGTGAAGTCTCGGGTCGTGTGTGAAGTGAAGTCTCGCGTTGTGTGTAGTGAAGTCTCGGGTTGTGTGTGAAGTGAAGTCTCGCGACGTGTGTGAAGTGAAGTCTCGGGTTGTGTGTGTAGTGAAGTCTCGGGTTGTGTGTAGTGAAGTCTCGGGTCGTGTGAAGTGAAGTCTCGGGTTGTGTGTAGTGAAGTCTCGGGTCGTGTGTGAAGTGAAGTCTCGCATTGTGTGTAGTGAAGTCTCGCGTTGTGTGAAGTGAAGTCTCGCGTCGTGTGAAGTGAAGTCTCGGGTCGTGTGTGAAGTGAAGTCTCGCGTCGTGTGAAGTGAAGTCTCGGGTCGTGTGTGAAGTGAAGTCTCGCGTTGTGTGTAGTGAAGTCTCGGGTTGTGTGTGAAGTGAAGTCTCGCGACGTGTGTGAAGTGAAGTCTCGGGTTGTGTGTGTAGTGAAGTCTCGGGTTGTGTGTAGTGAAGTCTCGGGTCGTGTGAAGTGAAGTCTCGGGTTGTGTGTAGTGAAGTCTCGGGTCGTGTGTGAAGTGAAGTCTCGCATTGTGTGTAGTGAAGTCTCGCGTTGTGTGAAGTGAAGTCTCGCGTCGTGTGAAGTGAAGTCTCGGGTTGTGTGTAGTGAAGTCTCGGGTCGTGTGTGAAGTCTCGCGTTGTGTGTAGTGAAGTCTCGGGTCGTGTGTAGTGAAGTCTCGGGTTGTGTGTTTAGTGAAGTCTCGCGACGTGTGTGAAGTGAAGTCTCGGGTTGTGTGTGAAGTCTCGGGTCGTGTGTGAAGTCTCGGGTCGTGTGTGAAGTCTCGGGTCGTGTGTGAAGTCTCGGGTCGTGTGTGAAGTCTCGGGTCGTGTGTGAAGTCTCGGGTCGTGTGTAGTTAAGTCTCGCGTCGTGTGTAGTGAAGTCTCGCGTTGTGTGAAGTCTCGGCTGCCCGTGTGTTTGTCCGTGGTCCCCCGCGCAGTGGGGGGCGTGGGAGCATCGCGCAAGCCTCGTCCACTTCCGGCGACGACGTTCCCGACCGTGTTCGTCCGCGTTCCTTCATTGGCCTCCGCTATTTTTTTAGTTTTAAGTTAATTTAAATTAAAATTTCGCTTTCGGAGGCACCCGTCTTGACGTCCATTCCTCACCATGGGCAAGCGGCAGCATCAAAAAGACAAGCTGTGAGTGTTATGCACTACCAGAGGCGCTCACTGTCGATCGGGCCTTGCGGGCCCGAGTCCGGCCCTCAGCGCTTTCCTGGATCGGCTACCGGGATAGAGGCGACGGCCCCGGCAGCGGAGCGACCAGGCCGTCCCGACCCGGTCAATCGGTGTCTCGCGACGATTAAATCGCGCCTTTGACTTTCAATTAAATAGTCAATTATAGTTACAAGTACAGCAGCAATTGTCATCTTGAAATTATACATTGTGTTGTGATTGCAATTCGTGATTAATTACACAATTTGAATTGGCCTCACGTCTCGTAATGAGACAGACGTTCCTATCGAAACCGTAATGTTTCTGGCGCGAGATCGCCTGCCTTTAAGCATCAATTATCCCTAACTCATGATTGTTATTACTCTCTCCTTTGTTCTTTGTGCAGGTACATTACGTGCGCTGAATGGACACATCTGTATGGTGGCAAAAAGCCAGGTAACTCGTGATAATTATCAGCAATATCTTACAATTTATAATGAGGTTAACAAGCATGAAATTCTAACAATGTACACCGCTTTAACCGGGGAAGCTTCGCTTCACTCTTTGAGGGCACTTTTCAGCTGGGTTCTGCAATGGAACGTTGGGCCAATGCCATTAATAATGAGTGTGTGTGTGTGTGGCCTGTGGGAGGAAGCCATGGCATTTGGAGAAAACCCAGAGTTCTGGATATGTTTAATGTATTGCTGTAATGTATTTCCGTCGTCCGCGTGCTGAGCAGTAGGAATGGAATAGGGCATGAATTATTATTTTGATATCGGTTCTTGAGGTCATATGTAAATCAACATTGTAAGAATCAATGCTTTTTCCAGGTGTGTGTGTTTTATTTGCTTAGTTCACGTTACCCATTCACGTAAGATGCTCCCTTTGACCAGAATGTTAAAAAGAAGATTTGAATTGTGAGAGTTTAATTTAATCGACGTGAGGGAGGAAGGGCAAATCATTTTGGTCCCGACTGAACTTGCATAGCATTCCAAGATCTGACATGTTCGAGCACTTTCAAAGTTATTTGTTAGTAGGCTGTATACAACACATCCTAGAATACTTAATATATATCTACAGCGCCTTTGTGTTACACCTTGAATCTACCTATGAATGTTTAACATAAGATGTATTGAATATTTCTCTCTCCAGATGGACCCAAATCGGACTTCCGGAGACTGTCTTTTGATCGCTGTAGGTAAGTAAAGATGGTTTGTAGCGCTCTGCGCAAACCACTTTTCTCACAGCCTTGTCAGATCCTGAGAGAGCGTTTATCCAACTGGTGGATAAAATGTATGACAGTTATCTCTGCAATACACAGAAGCGCACGTGAATGATTATGGGAAGAGCATTTAACGATGATCCTTGAATAATATGTGTTTGTTGTTTCCAGTTTGTCAATGCTGCCCTTTGAGCACCCGATGTGTACACCAGATGGCATCGTCTTTGATTTCATGTGAGTATAGTGTGATATTATAAGCACAGTTCTGTATATATGTGTGTTGAACTTAGTTTAACACGTAGGCTTTCGCGACCAATATTATCCATTAGAGGTTTTTTGGGTTCGATCGCATACATATATTTACGCGATATAACCCAAAAAAAACCTCATTTATTTTGCACCGTACGAAGCCAACCGTGCTAATCAGAGGGGCGACATATTTTTACATTATACTGTTAGGAAGAAGGCAGTGGGCTTCTGATTCAAGCCCACTGCTTCAGATATAAGCACACATGTCCCTATTCTCAAGGAATGTGCAGTACTTATATCTGCCTTCCACTGTATAGAATCCATCTGATTACAGAGGTTAACTCAAAATTCAACATTTTAAAGATAAATAAAATCTGCCAGAATTCAATTCAGGGGTTATAGGGTGATATGTAGCCAATGTGTTTTCTCTCATTTTGTGTGTTTGTGAAATACATTGATACTTTGGTTTTGCCTGAATATAATTAAAAGCATTTGTTTTACAAACTGTAGATTAGTGTGTTTGTTTTTAAAATTTGCGCTCAAATATATTTTACGGTTTTACATAAACCATCGATTTTCAATTTTGTCCAATTGGCAAAAAATGACAGGCATGCCTTCCAACCTTAAATGGACTTTATGTTGACATTCGAGTGTGATTATTTTTTTGACAGGAACATCTTTCCTTGGATCAAGAAGTACGGAACGCATCCCAGCACTGGGGAGGTAGAAGTATATTCATTTTCGATTTGATAAAAACAACTTTCATATTTCAATACGTTGCAAGGACACTTCATATGTTTTCCTTTAAACCATCATTAACCTTCAAATGATAAATGCTCAGATAAATGTTAAATATGCTTATCTTGCTGTTTTTGTAGAAACTGGATATAAAGTCTCTCATCAAGCTTAATTTCCACAAGAACGCAGATGGTAAGAAACTCGAATGAGAATAAATAATTATTTGTGATGTGATGTTTGTCAAGTTTAATAGCACATCCACATTTTATTCTCCCCAGAATGAAAGTAAATGTCTGTTTTTTTCATACGTTGGACTGAGAAAAGACAGTTATTCTTAAATAGTACACCATGTGAAATAGTACACGACATGCTGTTCTAGTCCATAGCCCTGGAGAGGCTCTAAACACGTTGAACCAATGTGGCAAGACTTCAGCTCAACTTGACCCCACTCAATATTCAGAAGCTTTATCTGTCATTACAAATTCTTTGTAACGTTAGCAGCATTGAAGTACAAAATGACAAGGAATGGCTGTGGGTTCATCAAAATCACATTGGTGCAATAGATAGGTGCAAGACATGGTCACGCATATTACACTTGCATTCATTGTGTGAGGGCAGTACATTTAGTAAAATTACCAAATAAATGTTAGACAGAAAATTTCTGGTAATATCTTGATGCTCTTTTCATAGACCTATCATTGTGCATGAAATTGTCATGGTATTTGTATACATTAACATATGTTTTTTAGTCAAAACATAAATATAGTTAATCATTAATTATCTCTCCAGGGAAATACAGCTGCCCAGTGCTGTTCAACGTCTTCACTGACAACTCTCACATTGTGGCGATCAAGACGACGGGGAATGTCTTTTCCTACGAAGTGAGCAACTGTATTGCATAGGTGTCGCTAAAGAGCAAAGTGGGTAACTTCATGCCTGCTCTGTGACTCCGCATGTATGGTTATAATTGAAGTCCCCTGATCGCTGAAACTTGAAGGCACAGTTGTGTTTTTACTTTGGTGTTTTGCTGTACTTAGTCACATTTTCTGTTACTTATGCTTACACCTCGCAGACATCAAGCACCTATTCTCTTGGTATCTGTTCCAATCACACTTTTCGCTCACACTCCCACTCTCTACACTCTTCTGTTCCAATCACACTTTTCGCTCACACTCCCACTCTCTACACTCTTCGCTAGCTTTAAGTCAGTGTTTTTCAGCCGGCAGTGCTAATGTTGCAGGCAGTAATTCACAAGTTCTATCATTGCGTTATGCAGAAACTACAAAATAAATAAGTAATGTATAATGCTACCAATTTGAAATTAATGCATTTTTAGTCCGGTGTATTCTATTTTCATATGCCACCACTGCGGCATTGGTATCTAAAAATATTAACAAATACTGCTCTTGTTAACCATACTATACTGTACGTACAGAAATGAAATGGCGTGTGTGGAACCTGTTTTACAGGCTGTTGATAAGCTGAACATCAAGGGAAAGAACTTTTTGGAGCTGATAACAAATGAGCCGTTCACCAGGAAGGACATCATCACTCTGCAGGTGACGTGATGTCGTGTGTAACTTGGAAATTTTGCCCGTCAAATGCAAATGCCTTGGTTTGGTTGAAACAGTATTGTCTGGGTGTACTGTGCGACGCATTGTGAGGCCGTCTCTGTGAATTCAACCACTGTTGAGATGACCGGTGTAATTTAACCTTCACTGTGCTCTGTTCTTCCCTCCCACAGGACCCACAACACCTTGACAAGTTCAACTTGACTAACATGCACCACATCAAACACAAGCTCAAAATACCAGATGAAGGTGCCCAACACTTTTGTTATTATTTTCACCGTTACCTTGTACGGTTGTGCTCAATGCATATTGAACAAAGTTTTTTGACAAAATAACATGAATACGTTACTTTAACAATTGCTGCACCGTTGGTTTATTTTCATCATGAATTTTGAGGGGAAAAATCAACATGGCAATATGTTGATCTACCCCATTATCTTTGTCATTGTAGACTATGTTGAATTGTATGGTGATCTTTGTAGTTTAGCCCCTACGTGGTGACTGAAATTGCTGATGCCTTATCAGTCAGGATTCAATGAATTCTCAACACGCATTGGAATTGGCCAAGCATTTGAAAACAGTACCCACCTGTAAAATAGTGAAATTCAATGACGGTTTCCTCGATGTGTTCATTAAGATCACTTGTTGGGGCAATGCACATCTACATGACATGGTCATAAATTTGTACAAGGGTTGGCAATCGTTTGTGTGTTTCTATATCGGACAAACCAATGCCAAATCACCAGTTACCCAGGGCTATGTTGTAGCACCAGCTATTGCCAACAGAGGATCCTGCAGCAAAATCCATTGTCGCACTATGCTTCTATGCAGTCATGTCTATACTACCTGCCTTCAACATACACTAACTAGTATGGTAAAGTAAGGTCAAACATCTCCCACGACTGACACAGACTCGGTAGTCCTTTGTCCTGCAGTAGATGGATCAAGGGCTGTAAATTACTATTGAAACTAACAGCCTCTTATTATTCTGCAATTGTTTAAATTACATAGACCATAGAGGCAGAACTATTCACGCCTCTGACCCACATGCCGCTGGGAGTCCCTCATCCAGCAATGGATGGACATTAACATGCTGCAGAAAGTTTATTGTGCCGTTAACACCGTCCGTATGTTTTTGTTTAGTTTGTTTATGAATGTACTTGTCCATAGCTGACAAGTGGGTCACATGCAGATGATAGGTTATAGGTCAGGATTGAGCCGAGGTCATGATCGGTCAATTTGCTTCTTACGCTCGTGTGCATCGCCGCAGAGGATGAGCAGGCGCGGCAGAAGCCAGACTACCATCTAAAGTCGACGAACCAGGAGACCCGCGAGACGCTGGCCGAGCTGTACCGCGAATACAAGGGGGACAAGCTGCTGGCCTCCACCGCCCCACTGCCCAACAAGAAGATTGCCGACAAGTTCAACGAGGTGAGGGCCTGCGGTTGCACGCACGTATATATATACAACATAGATCCCTTATGCCGCTATATGCACTGTCTGGGCCAGTACTGTTAGTGAGCACCTATGATTAAGACCAGCTTAGCACTACAAAATGCTGGTGTGGACAGAACTACGTACGGCTGCTTTTGTCTCCCCGGCGATTATTTTATAAAGGCTGAGTCAACCTAGGGGAGGTCAAACACAATTTCTGATACCACTTGTCACTGATGTTAGCCTTGTCGAGGAATTGAACTCGGGTAACCAGGTTAGTCATGCAGTACACACACCACTGCAGGTCATGCAAATCAAACAACAACAGCTGCTATTCCCCAGAAAAGTGACGGTGATGTCACCACAGCACTTGTGCCTGGCTAGGCACACTTTGAGGCCACTTGAAATGTCGCAAATGAAATGCACAAGTCGTTGACTTGGCTTAAATGACTCTCTGGTATGGTGTTTATACATTAGCACTGGGGAGACAGAGGTGCCCAGGGTGTGGTGTTGGCCAGACAACCCCCTAGTGTGCCATTCTGGACTTTTTTCGGGTTTCGTTACCAGCATTTGCTGCAACTTTCTAGATAGGGTATACACAGGATATTTGTTTCTTGCAATCCAAAAAGAAACACAACAGTATGCTGTGAAATACTGCATGCGTAGATTCGTTTGGAGAGTTCTGCTGAAAGTGCTCCAACATACACATAAATCAGGAGCCAACAACTGTGTGTGTATTTGACCATCATGCACTATTAAAATAATATCTGGTTGAAATGATCATAATTGATGCACTCTAACGCAATCCCATGATGCGCGTCGCGTGGTTTTATATCGGGTTAATGTGAAATTGTGAATCAATCAGGGATGAGGTAATGGCTGTGCCTCTCCCAGCCTCTGGTCACAACAACCCTGACGCACAATCTGTCATCTATGTATGACCTGTAGGGGTCAGTGTGCGGTCAGAATGTGTATTTGTCTATGTTCCCACACATTCTTTGAGCCTCTGTTTTCCCTTTTGGAATTGTTGGGTTTTGATTTCTTAGCCAGAACTTATATAAACAGAATTTTGTTATTTTTTTGATGCTACCTTGCACACATAAAATCAGTAACTTGATGCGAAGACATTCTGGAAAGCGTTTAGGTGACCTTACGTGGTGCACGGCTTAAGAGGCCTGTAGGAATACTATGTGTCGATTACCAGCAATATCAGGGTGTGATACTAAACACCCCAGGAAACAAATAAACTCCTCCAACCATCTGCTCGCTAATTAATACTTAATACGCATCAGTTATACTCATCTGGCTGGAAATGGGACCTTGCGGCAGAGGCTGCGCTCACACAGTGCGTGCCAATGTCTCTTGTGCTGTTGGGGACGCTATATTGTGTACGGTAGGTCGGCGTAGTGTGGCGATTGCCACCCAGAGCCACCACTTCATGCGCCAAGCCATGAAATGAGTGCGCACTTAAGAGCCACCTCGCCTTGAAGATTACTGATACGAGGCTTTTCATCCATCACGCGTTACGATAATTGGTGCGGCGGTTAATGTGGTGGAAGCGCGTTTAGTATAACGCGGTTTCTAATACGTGCGCTACATCCTCTGAATATAGCGCAGTGCAGCACAGTTTCAGTTTTAATTTATTAGGTATAGCCCAGTGAGCCATGCAGCTCTTGACTCGGGTGCAACCGCAACAAACAAAAAGATAAACAAAGAACATCTTAAAGTGACGACGTGCAACAGAAACATCCAGGAAAAACCAGCAAATCTTCCAGAAAAAAATCACTGTACATCAACGTTGTGTGCAAAAATCCCAGTGGGATGCAAGTCAAGCAGTAATAACCATAAGGCAATTTAGATTAAAGGTATCAGGCTAACTCCGTACTTCAACAAACAAACATGGCTTAACCATATGTTTTCAAAATCAAAATCTATAAAAACAATGTAACAATGATCATAGGAACTTTGATTCAAATTGAACAATAAACGATATACAGTGAGGGAAGAAAGTATTTGATCCCCTGCTGATTTTGTACGTTTGCCCACTGACAAAGAAAGTATCAGTCTATAATTTTAATGGTAGGTTTATTTGAACAGTGAGAGATAGAATAACAACAAAAAAATCCAGAAAAATGCATGTCAAAAATGTTATAAATTGATTTGCATTTTAATGAGGGAAATAAGTATTTGACCCCCTCTCAATCAGAAAGATTTCTGGCTCCCAGGTGTCTTTTATACAGGTAACGAGCTGAGATTAGGAGCACACTCTTAAAGGGAGTGCTCCTAATCTCAGCTTGTTACCTGTATAAAAGACACGTGTCCACAGAAGCAATCAATCAATCAGATTCCAAACTCTCCACCATGGCCAAGACCAAAGAGCTCTCCAAGGATGTCAGGTCCAAGATTGTAGACCTACACAAGGCTGGAATGGGCTACAAGACCATTTCCAAGCAGCTTCGTGAGAAGGTGACAACAGTTGGTATGATTATTCGCAAATGGAAGACACACAAAAGAACTGTCAATCTCCCTCGGCCTGGGGCTCTATACAAGATCTCACCTCGTGGAGTTGCAATGATCATGAGAATGGTGAGGAATCAGCCCAGAACTACACAGGAGAATCTTGTCAATGATCTCAAGGCAGGTGGGACCATAGTCACCAAGAAAACAATTGGTAACACACTACGCCGTGAAGGACTGAAATCCTGCAGCGCCCGCAAGGTCCCCCTGCTCAAGAAAGCACATATACATGCCCGTCTGAAGTTTGCCAATGAACATCTGAATGATTCAGAGGACAACTGGGTGAAAGTGTTGTGGTCAGATGAGACCAAAATGGAGCTCTTTGGCATCAACTCAACTCGCCGTGTTTGGAGGAGGAGGAGTGCTGCCTATGACCCCAAGAACACCATCCCCACTGTCAAACATGGAGGTGGAAACATGCTTTGGGGGTGTTTTTCTGCTAAGGGGACAGGACAACTTCACCGCATCAAAGGGACGATGGACGGGGCTATGTACCGTCAAATCTTGGGTGAGAACCTCCTTCCCTCAGCCAGGGCATTGAAAATGGGTCGTGGATGGGTATTCCAGCATGACAATGACCAAAAACACACGGCCAAGGCAATAAAGGAGTGGCTCAAGAAGAAGCACATTAAGGTCCTGGAGTGGCCTAGCCAGTCTACAGACCTTAATCCCATAGAAAATCTGTGGAGGGAGCTGAAGGTTCGAGTTGCCAAACGTCAGCCTTGAAACCTTAATGACTTGGAGAAGATCTGCAAAGAGGAGTGGGACAAAATCCCTCCTGAGATGTGTGCAAACCTGGTGGCCAACTACAAGAAACGTCTGACCTCTGTGATTGCCAACAAGGGTTTTGCCACCAAGTACTAAGTCATGTTTTGCAGAGGGGCAAATACTTTTTTCCCTCATTAAAATGCAAATCAATTTATAACATTTTTGACATGCGTTTTTCTGGATTTTGTTGTTGTTATTCTGTCTCTCACTGTTCAAATAAACCTACCATTAAAATTATAGACTGATCATTTCTTTGTCAGTGGGCCAACGTACAAAATCAGCAGGGGATCAAATACTTTTTTTCCCTCACTGTACATAACATGTACGAGCCATCTTTGCAGCCATAGCTGGCAGCATGAGTCACTCCATAACAGCAGGAGTATCAACATTTTTCAATGCACCTTTAAAGATCAGCACACTATAATCAAAACTCAAGATCATACTTTGCAGCGGAAATACGGAGAGATGCATTTGATTTCAGGCCACTGCATAGCAGTGGCAGCGGGGGGTGTACAGCTCCTCAAGAGCAGTTTTGAGTGCAGATCTCACAGGAAATTATCCAAGTTGCAGTTTATTGGCGATAGCATTCCAGACCCTGGGGGCATCAACAGCAAAGGACCTTCTTCCAGTATTTGTATGGCAATAACGAATGTGAAGCTGGTAAATGAGCTAGGACCTTAGGTCACATTTATTCTTCAAAACAGTGAGGAGATCCAGCAGGTAGTCTGCTGATTTTTTTGTAAGTACATCGTGAATAAATAAGATCTGATGCACAAGCTGTCGATCATTAAGAGATGTTAAGTTTGACCCAATGTAGAGATCGCAGTGTTGGGTCCTATATGGGCAGTTCAATGCAAATCTTAAGGCCGAGTGATAAATTGGGTCAAGCTTCTTCAGTACTGGGGGCTGATTTATATACGATGTCACAGTAATCAAGTAGAGGATGTATGGTAGCTTTTATCAATTCCAAACGGAACATAGGGAGGAAGCAATGATTCTGTCGATACAGAAAACAATTTTTTATTTTGTCTTTTTACCAATATAATCAATGTGATCTTGAAAATTCAGTTTTGAATCAAAGATGACCCCAAGATACTTATAGATCTTAACGTGCTCTTTTTGATAATTATTTGAGGAATGTAATGGGGGAAAAATTACTTCCTGCTTTAGTCCTGGTGAGAAGCATAGCACCTTGCTTTTGGAGGTATTCAGGACTAGTTTAAGAGCAACTAGCTGATGTTGTAGTTTGTTGAAATCAGCCTGGAGCTTAGCAATCACGTTATCCAGAGAGCAGCCAGCAGTAATCAGTATCGTGTCATCTGAAAACAGATTTACTCTGGAATGATCCAGGTCAGTGCCCAAGTCATTGACATACAGAGAGAACAAGAGGGGGCCGAGGATGGAACCCTGTGGAACCCCTTTTGTTATCTTAACACTGTTTGACCTCCAACCATCTAGGAATACTGTTTGGGTGCGAGAAGAGAGGTAATTTTTTTACCATTCCAAACGGAGGCAACTTAGTTTACTAAGCAGGGGCTTTGGACAAGTCAAGAAAAAGGCTGGTGCAGTACTGCTTATTATTAATGCTACTGTAAATGTGATTTAGAGAGTCTAATGCAGCAGATGTGGTGCTGTATTTTTTTTCAGAACCCAGATTGGTTTCGATGTAAGAGATTGTTGTCAGGTAGGAAACTGCTAATTTGGTGGTTCAATAATTTTTCCAAAAATGTCATCAACAGGGATAATTGAGATAGGTCGGTAGTTATTTGGATCATCTTTAGGGGCCCCCTTTGTGAAGTGGACGAACGTAGGAATGTTTCCACACACGTGCCCTGCGCAGCATAACGTATCCATCAAGTAAAAGGAAAGCTTTAAAGTGCATATTTGCTGTTTTCAGACATTGTAAATATTTTGTGCGCAAGTTATTCTCAATACTCCTTGTAAGACACCCAGACAATTCATATGTTGGGCATGAATATAGGGCCATAAATTGGTGAGATAAAAATATATCTTAATTTGCTGGATAAAAGCATAAGAAAGGGATAAACTGTCATTGTAACACACAGCTGAAGTGTGTAGCAGTTGTAATTTTCCGTAATGTATTTCTTATTTTAAAAGTATTTTGTGTAAATGTATTCCATGTGACCTTACCTCTTTAATCAAGTAAGAGCCCGTTAAGACCAGCAGTTGATATTTTCAAGGGAGACCTGCTTGTCCACAAGTTAGAGGCAATCCCCTCTTTGAGTGAATGAAATAATGAAATAGTTGTTTGCTGCAATTCAAAAGTGTTGAATAAAGCGGCGACGTGATCTCTCACGGTGAGGGCAGCAACCATCACTGAACATGTCATCTTGGTTGAATTGCTTTGACCTCTGACCCTAAATTGAGGTTGCAGTAAAGGCAGGTCGGGCAGAACTTGAAATGTAGAAAATAAAAGCTCTTGCAGGACACTAGACAATGATCCCCCATATAGGCTTACATACTTTTGGGGCAAGTGCTCCTAGCGAGCACCTATGAGGGCTGGATCAGCACACGAGGGGTTGGGTGGCCAGCACAACGCCTTCCCGCCTTTGTTTCCCTCGTATCAATGTTTACATACCACTCCAGGTATTCAATTGAGGCAGAGTCGACCTAAGGGAGGGCCCAAGACAGGTTGAATTAGTGGTCACCGGTGTTGGCCATGATTGGGAATTTTACTCGGGTCGTCTGGTTTGCACCGCAGCGCAATGACATGTACACGTGCTGTGCTTGTGGATGTGTTATTGTCGTACGATTAGTTGTTTAGAAGGGGAAAAGGCAGTTTGTACGTGTGTTTTTGTCCGCTTCTTTATGCGTTACATCTTGAAATGGCCGCTCGCTGGCCCAAAGTTTACCTTGTTATTCAAACTTCGTTTAAAAACATTGTACTAAATACAAATAAGGCTTGGTAACAAAATGAATAGGAGCATTTAATGATACCCCCCCCCCACCTCCACAGTAATTCAATAAATTGCTTCGATTAAGGATTGCTATTTGATTTAAGAATAAAGTTAGTTGTTTACATTGTGGCTTTTGGGTGACATGAGTCCTGTACATACAAAATAAGTACCGAAAAACATCCATTCTTACATGCAATTATCTTGAGCTTAAGCATTGATATTATTGGATTGATACATTGTTATATCTCTACATGTGATGCAATTACAGCAATGCCTAAGCAAATGGGTGAAATGGTCACGAACACATCATATGGATATGTTCGTGACCATGTCTCCTTGTGACAGCAGAGTATTTTTAGTATTATTCCCATGTTTAGCCATTATATGGGGTTGTAGGGTGATGAATGGACATCCGGTTCGTAAAAAAAATAATCAAATAATTTTCTATATAGCTTGAGCCTACAATTTCCTTTTTACGGTGTAGTCATAACAGTGTGCCAATGTTCACTCGTACTTCCACACTTATAAGTGAATTCGATGGTTTGAATCTTTATACTGTCACGTATTTGTATATCAAATATGGATACTTCTTTAAACCATTTTCATTAATTGCACTATAAAGACTTGATCATTACGTCCCTTGCATAAGGAGTTAAGTAAAAGTAAGTGCACATTAGTGTTTTAATTGATGCTTTAATGGGCAAGTTAATCAGCCACTGTATGTATTATCACTGGGTTAGGATGACTAGATACGTTTTACCAACACTTATCTATGGAATCAGTCTTTTTCATCGCACCGCTGCGTTTTCAGTGAAATCGCCCTATAAATGGGCCCACCCCGTCAGATCTTGGAAGCCAAGCAGGGCTGAGCATGGAGAGTTGCTTACATGGATGACCACCATGCATCAAACAAGCATTGTAGGATACTGCGTAGCTACATTCTCAGCAGAGTACGTTGCAGCAATGCCTGTTGATATGCTGTTCTGTGCTCACCCTCCCCTCCTCAAGCTGCACTGATAAGAGCAAATGATAACCCCCACAATGCCGTACAATGTTAGGAGGGCCTCGTTCAGCTGTACATGCTCAAGTACTGATTTGTGTGTGTGTGTGTGAAATGAGTGGCAGGCATGCATCATTGCATTATTTTGAGAGTTCGATTTTTCAAGCAAAGGTCAAAAATACTTGAAATACAATTTTGACCTGTGCAGGAGCGTTGAATAAACCGTGAATAGTGTGTTAACATAGGGTGAATACTATAGATCATTTGGTACATTAATTCAACAAAATCAATATACAATACGTTCATTTCAAAAAGCTATGTTTTCTATAATGTATATAGCAGAGACAGTTTGCTTTTCCCTGAGGCAGACTTTCACATGTCAATATCTGATGTGTAGTATACACCTACCGCTATTTATATATATTTATGTATATTGAAGTTTTTTTTCGCATCGTACGTAGTCAACCGTGCTATATATGTGTTGAAAAAGGACAACAAATAGTGTTAGAATTATTACACAAACACATAAGCACACTGTCCTGAAGGTATTACCTTGCTTTCCGGTTAACAGGTTCATTCAATCATACTGCCGCATGTGTTTTATTTGCACAAAAGTCCATAAGAATTATCATCTTCCTCTGTTGCCCCCATTGTTTGGAACTCCCCC
This sequence comes from Petromyzon marinus, assembly GCF_048934315.1. Classification (NCBI taxonomy): domain Eukaryota; kingdom Metazoa; phylum Chordata; class Hyperoartia; order Petromyzontiformes; family Petromyzontidae; genus Petromyzon; species Petromyzon marinus. The sequence continues at coordinate 13,169,572 of NC_133671.1, forward strand.
CAACCATCAGCACTTTCGACTCCCCTTTCCACATTCAAGTCCTGACTCAAGACATGACTATATACCTCTGCTTATACCACTGTTTCTATACAGCACTTTGAGATGTGGTCACCTATGTACACTATGTACATCCGAATTGTATAAGAAGTGCACGTCTGTTCATAACGGTGAAATGTGAAGGGAGTGAGAGCACGAACACCCAATCAGCCGTGTATTCTCCGTGCCGGCCTTCGTGTATTTTTGTCCACGTGCTAATCACCGTAAGCCCATTTACAGAGCTCAGCGGCAACAACCTCATGGCGACCTTCTCTAAATCATTGCGTAACCTTGCACCGGCAGGGATCGATTCGGCATGTGGTGGTGGTGGTGGTGGTTGTTGTCAGCGATGGTGGCGTAGGCTGTTGGCGGTGCTGCTACTGCACAACAGTGGCTTCCCTCGTAAGGAATGGCACTGCATGGCCGTAAATAATGCATGGCGCAATACGTGTTGTACCGCATGCAGGAGCTCTGCATGTTAAGTGAGGTTCGGGGCTTATGAATGCTGATGAAAATGTACGCTCAGGGCCACTAGCAGCAGCTAGTAATAAAAGGAGGGAATGCGGATACAGTTTTTATGAAAGATAAAAAAAAATAAACGCGCGCACGTGGTGCTTCTGGGCCGTTTACACGTCGCGTGTATTTAGTTCCGTTGCGGTAAGCGAACAAACACAACAAAACTGTATGCTGTGTACAGTGTGCATCCCACTGTGCGTTGTGATATTTGTTAATGGTATGCTGTACAAATGTGTGTCAAGAATGTTTATGAGTGTGTGTGTGTGAGTGTGTGTGTGAGTGAGTGTGTGTGTGAGTGTGTGTATGTGTGTGTGAGTAGTGGGGAGCGATAGTGTAGCGGTTAGCGCGCTGCGCTATGAACCCGGCGACACAGGTTCGATTCCCGCTCGCGGCCAACACCAGTGACGATTATCTTAACCGGTCCCGGGCCTCCCCTAGGTCGACTCAGCCTCAAATGAGTACCTGGTGCAGTGTGTAAACATTGCCACTAGGGAGACAAAGGCGGTCGGGCGTGGTGCTGGCCACCCACCCCCTCGTGTACCGTTCCGGTCTTCATAGGTGCTCGCTAAAAGCACTTGCCCCTACAGTCTGTTCAGGCTATATGGGGGATCTTTGTGTGTGTGAGTGTGTGCTTGCCTGCATGTCGAGTGTACCAGCTCGGTGGATTTTGGGGGCTTTTGTTTCCCAGACAGCCATGAGGCCTCAAGCTGTATTGCCAACGCTTTCCAACGTTATATTTGTTCGTGCAGAATTTTCATCGACTCCTAAGACATTATTCCTTGGAAATGTGTATAGTGACTGTCATGCCATACCAAAATATGCCATACTCTTTTGATGCTCATGAAGACGGTGATGAGAATGATTAACATAACATTGTTATGCTAATTGACCAATCATTCTTGCAATGCATATTCATAAACCAGCCATTCTATTTAGAAATGTGTCATTTCATTTCAATTAGTTCGTGGAGAGGTCTGAGCAAATTAAATTTTGACCACTTGGGTCTTAATTGGGTTGTGGTAAAAAATATGATCATTGGTTCCAAGTTTTCAAGGCCTGTTGCTGCAATAGAAAAAAGGTGTCGCACCATTCGAGGATGTAATTGCCCCACAAATGTTTTGCAAAAAAATATAAATCAGTGGCAGGAAGCCCATTGACATTCAATGGTAATATATTACCTTGAGGGAGTTTATTTGTACCCCGGCAAATTCAAGATTTTAATTAGATTAATGTAACAGATTATGAATGCACGATTAAACAGTTACACAAAAACACTTAATAACACAACTGCACAATATTTAGTGCTCCAATGTTTAAAAGTACGTTCCTTAGGCAAGTTTAACTGTTGACCTATACGGTGCACTCATTACGCACAAAGTGCTTGCCACAAATGAACCACAATACCTTGCTGATCTCGTCAAGGGGCATAAACTATCACGCGAACTCTCACGGTCATCCTCGCAGCGGCTACTGGCTGGCCATCGAACAAAGACGGTCACCGCATCGCGCGCTTTCAGATGCGCTTCTGCGGCCGTTCGGAACTCCCTTCCTTCCGATATTAGGTAGCCACTGGATTGTAAACTAATTTCTTTTGAACTGCTCTTTGTGATTTGTTTGTTGTCCTTCCCCCGCACCTCCCATTCTCATGGTCGGCTACGTACGGTGCGAAAAAAGTTCAACATATGTACATACGTACGTTGTGAAAGTGGCAGCTGTTGAAAGTTGCTACCTGAATGGCAGAGTGATTCCACTGACATCACTGCGCGTTCGTCAGAAACAATTGCGGGCTGTGTTGCGCCCATCCGTTTTATGATTTAGAATGTTGACCCATTTCACGTACTGGGCTGATTTAAATGGCAGATGAGATGAGCATTGCCAGGCCAATCAAGCCTAATTATCTGAAGTATCGCCTCAAAGAGCAAAACATTTATTAATTATTTCTACCTCGCTCATGTTAAAATACATATCATTAGCTTTCAAATGACAGCTGGGTCATTTTGAACCAAACCACTGGAATATTTTTTCCTTCTCCCCTTTTGATCTCTTGCCTTCAATCTCACCAAGAGTACACAATCGTGCCAAGCCCTCTTTATCTCATCACATTATCTTTCAAAAAGTGTACCTTTCATGTTAACTACCTTGAATAGACCTTCCCACTGAGTTAGATGTAAGCTGAAATAGAATACTGAAAGCAAGATCGCTGTACAGAAGGGTGGGATGCATCCCATCCACACAACAGAAGTGTTTATGAATTTAAATGTTGCTTTTTATGATGCTGCTCATTTAGTATCTTACAATCAGCACCTTTATTAGTGTACATGTAATTCCATAATACTCGTCTACATTTTACGACTTGTCCACAGACTGAGGGTTCACACTGACTTGCGGTGGCTAGAGTTTGTGAGCTTGCATGGTCATGTAGTCTGTTTGACCTTAATGTGACCTCCATCGCAGTCTGCTCAGTGAACAGGAATCACTGGGAGATTGCACATACCGGACATTTGTTTCAGGCTTGAATGGCCTTCACGGTTATTTCCTTTGACTGTAATCATTCTGAGTTGGATACTTTGAACCATTGAAGGGGTTGCAGTTACCAATAACCATGGCATGCAGACTAGATTTTTTTTGTGAGGTGAGGCATTTTTCCCAAGTTGTTATCCCTATTGCACTGTCAGTGTCATATCGTGGAACTGAGTGTCAATTTGGATATCTCAGAGAGCAGTAGTAACCCTTCGTATTGGAGAGCAGCCCACAGAGACAGATAGCACAGAGATAACTCTGAGATCCCATTTCAAGTGATCTCTAGCATGTGGGGGAGAGGGGGTGGAAAGCAATGGTTGTCACATGTTATTGAGCCATTTTCAATTATCAGAGCTGGAATTTAGCTTGATTAAGTGCAGAAGGACTGTGATATATTGTTCTCTACAATGGTAAGATTGAAAGTCATCAAGAACCTACTTTAAAATGTCTTTAATTGGCACTGTCCCCCAACAATGAAACTGCATTAACCGGGGTGGTCTAAGGCCACCAAGCTTACTTGGTTTGAGTCTCCGCTCCCTGGATCATGTGTCTCAGGACATTCGGAATCTGTCTGCTGCCTGCTTGCTCGCAGATGTTAAAGAGCTCCATTACACAGTTGACAGTAGCAGGCTATTGCCTGTCTTACAAGGGTAACATGATAGCAAGTGTCCCTGAAATGTAAGAATTAAAGAGTTTGAGTAAGGTACAGCATTGCCATGTGCTTTTTACACCAAATCTTCACTATTCTCACCATTATCATTGAACAGGCACTTGAAAGAGGGGGTGTATTTACAGCCAGCATACATGAAACTTTAAGTGATAATAATAAGAGTATTATACTTCATGACAAATGTGCACTATTATCACCATTTCAGACAGTATTGGCAGCATCTCACATGTATAAAGGAGTAGAGACTACATGGCAGTTTTATTTAGAACTTAAAAATCTTACATATCAGACTTGAAACCTTTCCAAGCAATAGTTTTTGTTTTGTTTTTTGTTTTATTCACCCATTTTGTTAGGATTGTGCTTTCAGTGTGATTATTATACAAGGCAGACATTTCCACATCGAACGCTTCAAGCATGCAATGGCTCGCCTTGTTTCATAGAACTGCTATGGTAGATAACTTCGCAGAATTATCTCTGACATTACTTCCAGAAACTTCTTATCGACAGTGGGCTTCACACCTTTTTATATGACCTGTAAAAATATGCTTAGCCAAATATGCCAAATTGATAAATAAATCAAAGATAATTTACATCCTATTTTCAATCCATTGCAGGGCACAGGCCTCCCAATGCTGTATTGCTCATGGGGATGTTTAACCATACTTCACCAAACTGGTTAATTCTGGTTGGTAAATGGTGGAGGGCCAGGAACTGATCAGATACCACTTGCCATTAATGCTAGCTGTGGCTGGAAAACGGACTTGGGTCACCAGGTTCATTGTGCAGTGCACTACCTACTGCGCCACTGCTTCTCCCCCCCCACCCATACCAAACGAAGTGACACAAATTTACAATGATGGACTTTTTTGTGTTGTTCCCCATGGTGACTGGACCAAAACCATAAACTAACTCCGCTTGAGAATCCGGTTTAATCTCAGGTGGCTCAAACCCAATTTCTAACCCAGCATCTTAAGAAGTGCTCGCTTATGTTGCTGACGTAATATCCCCCTGAGCTATCTGGCCACCTCTGTAAGAATGCTGAAAAAAAAAGTTTTTACATTTTTGCTATGGCTGTGTTTTTTCGTGGTGATGGTGACGAGGTCTGCTTGTGTTTTTTTGTTTGTTTGTTGCGTGGCAGGCACACTACTCGACGGGTCATACGGCAGCGGCATTGATGTCCACAACCTACACGCCACAAACGCAGAGCCATCGAGGTAGGTAGCACGGGAACTCAACGCTGCTCAACCCTCGGGTTGCCGAATCATGGGAAAAATAATATCTCACACGCAGAAGAGTGGTGAACTAATTGTGAATGTATTGGCTTGAGCGGTTTATTATTATTATGCAAATGGTTTAAAAGTGGGACTTTGAATGCCCCGAGAAGACTCAGATTTCCCAGGATGGCTAGCTCAAACAGAGGGTGTCCTGGGAAAACCAGAACAGGTGGTAACCGCACACATTCTCATCCACTGCGTCCTGTATGCTTCTGCCCCCAGTGGGGTCTCAGGTCTTTGAATTAATCATACGCTGCGTGTGTCTCTGTCGCTGTTCAGCTGTACCACATGGTGCTTTATGATGGCCGCCACTGAAGATTTAGATTTTTGCATACACCTTACACGCATGCCAATCCGTTCAATCGTTGCTAAAGTTGTTTTGAATTCTATTGTCAAATAAATGATGATTGAAAAACGATCACTGATTCTGAACACAATTGTTGGAAAAAATCTATAATTGATAACCATTTTAGAAGTCAGAAAAAGTCGTGTTTATTTACCGATTAATGAAAAAATAATAACCGGTTAAGAACTCGTGTGGACAGTGAATTCACAATGAGTCAAAAATTGCACATCCATGATGGGTGGGCCAGCAGTGTTCAAAATTCGATGCTTTGCTGTTAATCTTTAATAGAAGTACAATATGTACTTTTCAAATGATAGCTGCACTTTTAAGAACATACTCCATTGAACTGCCGTACAACAAACCACTGCTCTCGATGTTTTTGTGAGAGCGACCCACATGAACATTTTGATCATGAATCGCGAAATTAATCGTAGTATTTTTCTGTTAGGCAATTGCAAGACAGTTTTAAACATCGCTTTCGTGAGCCTGCAAAATACGCTACCGTAATTATGTTCCTTTCCAGTAGGCATGGAATGATGCAGAGATTCCAAGAGTTGTTATTTGTGAAGTTATTTGTGAAGTTGCAATTCCATTCAATAATCTTTTGAGTTTATATCTCATGTTTCCAACGTTATTTGCTCTTGCGTTTGTTTTCTTATTTGTAGTTTCGTTTATTCTATTTGCCTAAATGTGTCATAAGCACTGTGTCGCATATTATTTTACATAAATACTATACAATGGATTCTGCCATGCACGATTCGATGGATGTATATTGTTGTAAGAATAGTATTTGGATAATCAATGTGGCATTACATAGCAATGTGGTTAGCATTGTTGTGGCTTCTCATCAGCGATGTTAATGAAGTGTCTACTCTGTGGTGCTGTGTTAAATTTGAATTGCCCTGTTTGAGGATATCTGGGTCCTGCTTCATACCTACCTACTTGTATTCTGTGTGTTTGTCATGTCAAATATTTGTGTGTTTTGTATGTGGGGAGCAGTGGTGCATTACAAACCCGGTGACCTGAGTTCGATTTCCGCTAACAGCTAATACCAGCGGCCAATTATCTCAGAACTGTTTTTTGGCGTCCCCTAGGTCGACTCAGCCTGAAATAAGTACTTTTTGCGATGTGTAAACATCAACACTGGTGGAAACAAATGCCAGGCTTTGTTCTAGCCACACCAGCCCCTTGTTGTGTGCCTTGCCAATGATTTTAAGTGCTCTCTAACAGCGCGGGGGATCTTTGCCCGTGTTGGTGTGTGACGTAGATGTCGTGGATGAGGACATAGTGCGCTTCAAGTACGTGCAGAAAAAGAAGAAGGGCTACGTGCGCATGCAAACCAACATGGGAGAACTCAACCTGGAGCTGCACTGCGGCATGGTGAGCCGTGAAACCCGTGGCCACACATACACCTGGGCGTAACTTGTGCAGCCGCTTGCGAGCGCGCCCGTAACTCATCGAGCAGGGTTCTTCGTCTGTATTTGCCAGCGGACCACGCGATAGACTTAAGGATGTGCCCACAGGCCGGTGGTCGGCAACGAAAATAACAAGAAGAGAATTTTTTTTTCTATTTCGGCAAAAATATCTCATGTTGCAAGTGTCGCAGTGCACGCGAATACCCAGACGGACCTGAATAAATAACGTCACAAAGCAAACCTTAAAGAGCCGCATGTTGCTCCAGAGCCGCAGGTTGCCAACACCTGCCATAGGCCCACGTGACATTGAACGTCATGTGTATACACGTTGCAGGATAAATAATCACTTGGCAGCACTTTGTGAATGGTAACTTTTGCCTGCAGCTGATGGATTTCTACAATATTTTGGCCTTTATAATGCCAGTGGCCCTCAAGCCACATAAATGTGGGGTGGGGGAAGTGCAGCCAGTAAAGACTCGCAAGATGTTATTTTGATAGTACGTATATGGCAATCCAGCTAACGTAGTCGTAGTGCGCGTAGACCGTATTCTCCAAAATTCGAGACGCTCTGGAAAGTGAGACACACGCCAAATTTGTGTTCACTGCCAATAAAGCAATACAAATCGTGTCCCCACACACCTCCTGAATTGTTCTTGGTTCTTTCGGTAAAGTCACGTAGAAGGGAAACAATAAAATAATAAAAAACATAAAACAATAAAATTATCACAACGTTTCGACTGCAACACACGCAATCATCATCAGGTGTGAAAACCACAGCAAGAAAATTTGAAAAAAGTGCCGGTTTTTGTTTTAACGTTAGCACCACGGAGAGCGATTTGGCAGTTTGTTCAGATGGACGAGTCCATCTATGTTCGGAAAATCGCTCTCCGTGGTGCTAACGTTAAAAAAAACGCCACTTTTTTCAAAGCTTTAAATCAAAATATCACCCTCTTATTCTTAGCTGTTTCGGTAAAGTCACGTTGAAGGGAAACAATAAATAATACAATATATATAAAACAATAAAAATTCTCACGACGTTTCGACCACAACGCAAACGGTCATCATCAGGTGTGAAACACCAACGGCAAGAAACATTTGAAAGAAGTGTTGGGCCGCATTTATTTATTTATTAAACGGTGTATTTATTTATAAAAACCGTTAGAAACCACGGGCAGCGATTTGGCACTTTGTTTAGAAGGACGGGCGGGTCCATCTATGTTCTGAAAAGAGGAGGGGGGAGACGAAAAATTAATGTATGCTGTCTGAAAGCCACCGTAAGCGTGAACAATCAATTAAGACCTGAAATGGTTTATCAAAACCTTCCAATGATTGCCATCTGGCTACCATGAGAGATTCGTTCATGAGGCTATCCACATATACAAGCACAGAGACAATTTCAACCGAGAAAATGGATTCTGGCTTAGCAATCATTGGAAGGATTTGATAAACCATTTCAGGTCTTAATTGATTGTTCACGCTTATGGTGGCTTTCAGACAGCATACATTAATTTTTCGTCTCCCCCCTCCTCTTTTCAGAACATAGATGGACCCGTCCTTCTAAACAAAGTGCCAAATCGCTGCCCGTGGTTTCCAACGGTGTTTATAAATAAATAAACAAGAATTACACCGTTTAATAAATAAATAAATGCGCCCCGACTCTTCTTTCAAATGTTTCTTGCCGTTGGTGTTTCACACCTGATGATGACCGTTTGCGTTGTGGTCGAAACGTCGTGAGAATTTTTATTGTTTTATATATATTGTATTATTTATTGTTTCCCTTCAACGTGACTTTAGCGAAACAGCTAAGAATATGAATTACTGCTGTCACGAAAGCTTTAAATCAAAATCTCACCCTCTTATTTATATTTGCTGCCCTTACTACCTTGTTGTAAGGGCAGCTGGCATGAAAGCCTATTTCCAAAGTGAGGAGATGGAGTCGTTCCTTACAGGTGGTGGTTAGTATTGTCTCTTAATTGATAAGATCAATGGGACAAAGCGTATTGCTATTAATGTCCCCCGGGAGCCTGTTGTTGGTGGTGGTGGTGTTTTTAATGCAGCCCTGAGCCGTTTCAGGCCAGCATACTCATCACTATGGTTAAAATCAGAGCTTACCGTAAGCATTACGCTCTCAGGTTTGTCACGTGGATTGCACAGAACGTTATTGGGTCGTTCTTTTTTTATCCTTCTTAAAATATATTTCCCAATCACACTGTGCTGCTTAAATGTTGGCGCACAAAACCTCTGGGGAATTTTAAATTAAGTTGGCGAATGCAATTGAAAGGTAAGTTATTTCTTCCGCTTGTATTCGGTCATCTTGCTTCAACGTGAAGGGTAAGAACTAAAACAACGAGCAGAGACTCGAGATTTATCTCTGATTCCATAGTCGGCTAGTTTGAATTTCTGTTCTCACTACGAAGGTCACAAGTGCAGCAGATGTTTCATCTGGGACGTTGCACCAGTTTTCATTGATAACTCTGAATCAACAAATGCCGCAACAATTTTCCCTGCCCCCTTGTGCTCTCCCAACATTGCTTTTTATCTGTTGACAAGTGCTCCAGCGTAGGATATTTGGTAGGCTATGGGACAAATATAGGATTTTGTTTCGCCCTCTTGACTTTTTTCATTGAAAAAGCTATTAAGACCACGGGGCTGGATAAAGCAAGCTTGGCTCATGCTCGAAATCCATCCTTTTGAGGTGTCACACAAATGTGGCAGAACTATCAATCTGCAGGAATGCCAACACTCCAAACAAAAGTGCTTCCGCGTTCATTGCGCAAGCACTTACTGAGGCTCTCGCCCATCAGACTGTCAGCGACTTACATTTCTTGCGTTTCCTTTGGTGGGAGGCGGGGGGGCTTTGTCCTTGTGAATTCATTGCGATTACTGGGACGTTGGGCCCTCTATGCACGAACGAGTGCACTTTCATCAATGTTTGTTTGCCTTTTCCCTGCGTGTTTACTTTGCTTGAAGCAATTATGCTGAATGGGGTGATTTTTTTTTACCACTGTTCTTTCCAGGGAGTGCACAAATAAAATGTGATGGAAATTTTTTTTTAAGAAAATATGTTAACAGTAACAGGAAATAGATGCACTTTACAAAATGTGGCTTTCTCTGCAGTATTTACTGCATATAACATAACATAAAAAATATTGGCAAATTCACGTGCTTGTTGCGTGTTATTTTCTCAAATGCACATCGTTTATGTAATAATGCACGTGTGATCATGCTTGAAGTTTTTGAGAATTCGGGAAAGAATGTATGATTTGCTACACGCTTTTTAATCACGCCTGCATTTTTCCCGCATTAATTGGACACATCTTTCAAAGTGATTCTTTCTCTCCAATTCCTTCCCTCTCCCTGCCCTCGTTCTAGTCGGCTCTGCTTCACAAGCTGCTAGGTTTAAAGACATTCTCAACAAACAAACATGTTGTACATTAGTCTCTTGCAAAAGCCAAACAAAAATATCAATCTCACGCCGTTTTCTGAATGGTGTGTGTACACACTATGCAATAGACATCGCAGCAGCTGAGGAAGACACGCATTTAAGACGGGGCCTTGGGAACATGTGAAAAATTAATGTGTGGCTCTTTTTAAATTTATTAGTGGCTGGTGTTTGCTGTCAACTCGCATGGCACCATTATTTTGAGGTGTTGTATTTTTGGTGGGCATAGAGCACGGACGGACGTTGCAGTGTGTGTGTATGCGTGCAGACCATCACTCATGCCAGCGTTCAACTCCAAATTTCATTTTCCCCATTTCATGTCAGCGATATGCTGATAAAACTTGTGGGTTTGTCATCTTTGCCAGTTATTTCCATCGTAGCACAGTTACCTTCGGTTCATCTTTGAGGTTATTAATGGTTTTGGGTATATACTCAGCATTTGCTTATAGGATTAACAGTGGGATCGTATTTAGAGTTAAGTATAAGAGGTCATATGACCAAATCACCTGGACTGCACCTGATCTTGTCATATCTTGTAAGCTAAGCAGGTTTTAACCTGGATAGTGTTTGGATGGGTGCCCGTCATGCACACACAGGTTGTTATAGGCTACAGGTACTACGTGGTGAGCAGCCGAAGGCAGTGCGGCAAAATGTATATTTTACTGTACCTCTATAGTCCCCGCCTTTACCAAGCTGCACTGACCTATACGGTGACGTATGGTCGAATAACCACTTATGGTCGACCCGGCATTAGGAAACCTTCATTCAGCGTTATATTGACAAAAGGGCCTCGGACATATGCATAATAGGTAGGATATAGACTAATGTTTACGTCAGCTTTTGGTATTAAGATGGCCGTAGCAATGTAGTAAATGGTTAAAATTAGCATTCGGGTTAACATTGCAAGTATTGAGTCGTGTTGGGGATATATTTACAAGTAGGCATGTAATGAATATTACTGTCAGGGTTAGCATGAGGACAGGAGCACATTTTTTGGTAATAGCACTTATATTTTGTATTGCTTTTGGGTCTAGAATACTTAGGTAGCAATATTTCCATTAGTTATGTATTGTGCGCCATTACCCTTGTAAGAGCAATTTATTTTTACTACACACTTTGTGAAACCAATCAATGGAGGTTAAAATATAAGCAACCTCAGTTTTCTTTTTAAAGTTGACGCAGGATTTGTGTATAAATAAGTTGCCATTTTTGCACAAGCATAACCCTGGTGTCGGTTTAATTTCAGCAGGCAGCATGTGCTTAGATTATTATAAATGTCACTTGTGAATTATTAATGACTCAAATTGCAAAACACATTTCACGTGCGCACAAATCATTGCTAAGCCTACACTACTCTCTCCCCACGTAACCCTCAACCCCTTTGGAAACTTGGACGATAACACTAATTGGTGACGGTCTGTCATGTGTGCGGCCTGTACATTTGGAATGCTGTGTCAGTAGAATCGTTGGGGGGCATGTGCACTGTGAATATGTTTGCATCTTGTTGCAGCATGTCCTTGGAATCCCAGGTTAATTCTGTGGTGGGTGCCCCTGGTATATTTGATGTCTTAACAGAACCCCATTATTTTCAAACAAGACCAGTGTGTATCCCATTCACAGTTTGTAATGTTATTGATATTTTTTTATATTATGACAATAAATCAAGCAATGCTAAAGAAAATCAAACACTGGATAAACGACTGAGAGACAAATCACGAGACTATTCTGGAAGGCGCGCAATCCAATGCTTATAATAGTTGCCGTATGGTACTAAACTGGAACTGACTGGCACGTGTCGTTTCTGTATGACCTTTCATGGCATTGCCTCGCACGCCGTTCAAATATTTGAGGTTCAGTTGTGCAATTAAAACATTCATAATTCACTTAGAGGCCCCGCCCCACATAAAAATTATCCATCACATACAAAACACGGAATGTTTACAAATCCTATGAAGAGGACACTCGAAATTATGGTCATTGGTTCTCCTGTTGTTGGAATGCAACGGTGGCCGCTTGTATCTTGCTCCTCCTCGTCACTGACGCTACTTGTAATTGTCGCCGATAGGTTCCCAAGACATGCGAGAACTTCATTCTGCTGTGCCAGAAGGGCTACTACGATGGAACCATATTCCATCGGTCGATCCGCAACTTCATGGTGAGTGGAAGCTTTTTATTTTGACTTCTTGTATGAATTGCTGCTTGGGATTGAGCTGTGATGCTGCAGGGGTTATTGACTGCGCTCTGAACCCAACAACCTGCATTTGATATAGTTATGAGAACGGCTACACACCAGATTTTTGACAGATCTTTTTCTGAAAATCTCTTCAAATGGCCTTTTTATCTTTTTCAATACTCTGCTATGAGTTTGTCACTTTAAAGTCAAACCGATATTGAAATTTAGCCAAATTTCGTGAAAAAACACATGTTTCATGCAGTCATTGGTGACTTGCTCAGTTCGAAAAATAAGTTGTACCGCTGGTGGCTGACACCTTGATTCAAACGCAGGATTTTTCAGGCATGCCCACTCAGTCTGACCCCTGATCCATCTGGCGACTTGTGTTTTTGCGTATTTTATTGTTTTGTTTCACTTGGTGGTTCTTTGCTTCCTTTTCATGCATACCATTTTAATCATTGCAACTGTTCAATATTTATAACAATTTTTTTCCTTCCTTGTCTGCTTTAGCTTGCACTCTAAGACCCTTCAGAATAATCAATTGTTTAGCAGTATTATTGGAGTCTGGAGCATAAATTCTATCTCTTGTAATTTTAGTAGCCTCATTAGGTTGTTTCTTTTACAATCATCCATACGTTATATCTTAATGGCAGGTATTAATGTATGTGTATTGTTGTTATTGCAGTGGTTCTTGGAAATACAAAGTTTGGAAATTGCAAGAACATTTTTGTAAATTAATTTATCATCAGGATACCTCTGCAAACAATTACCAGGTGCTTTTAAAATATATCTGAAATAATTTACCGATCTAAGAAGTTTTGCCAACTTAAAATAAAATTAATGTATCTTTCTGATTCACTTTCTCACCCTATCATTTGATAAATAGGCCTTTCTCCTGCAAGCACCAAACAATCTTAAATAAGAACTATCTTTCTACAAATGCTATTAAATCATTGGTACACTTTAATATATATTCACCTTGCACCTTGTCATGCACTACACTTCAGCCATTCGAGACAGCACAGTAATTGTTTCCAGAAAAGTAGAGGGCACGTTCCCAAATTTTGGCACATGCAGAGTTGAAGCCACGTTGAACAAAACTGAAGTAGATTCCATGTTTTCCTTTAACGCTGAATCGATTTAATTCAGTACATCCTTCTGCTGCTGTGTATATCATGAATGTGCTGAGAATCTGTGACCTGGAATAAAATATATGATAGGGTTTTAGCTGATGGGATGAAAGTTGAGTCCCTTTGCTCAGCATGATTTAGAAGGTAAGGTACATTTGTGTGTGTGGAGAGTAGTAGTGTAGTGGTTAGGGCGCTGAGCTACGAACCCAGCAACCTGAGTTGGATTCCCGCTCACGGTCAACACCAGTGACGATAATGAAAATAAGTCTTGGTTCTGCCCTAGGTCGACTCGGCCTCAAATGAGTACCGAGTGCGATGTGTAAGCATCACCACTGGGGAGACAAGGTGGGCGGGTGTGGTGCTGGTCACCCATCCCTTGTGTACCGTGCCGGCCTTCATCGGTGCTCGATAACAGCACTTGCCTCAATTGTTTAAGGTTATACGGAGGATATTTGTTCTTTGTTGTGTTATGAATGGTAATAATGCAGCTTTTGCATTGTTCTGATTACAGATTCAGGGTGGAGACCCAACAGGGACTGGCAAAGGTATGGTGCCTATACATTACATTTAAAAGGCAATCATTCTTTCTTGACATTCGTTCCAAGAAGTGGATGCACACTTGTGGTTGTGAGATGGACTATCATTTTGCATGTCGCGCGCGTGCGTGCAAATGTGCTTTTGTGGATGGGCAGATACATTTGCGTGTACATTTTCAAAACACCTCGGTGATGTCAAATTGCACCTAGCCTGGTACAGTTTCTGCGTTAATGTCACCAAAATCGGTGGAAAATGAGGGGTGGCTGTTTTTTTTGCATACTTGCACAAATTCGTGTTTGGCCAGTGTGACCCATGCAGACATAAATTTGGTAAAAACAAGATTCTGTGTTGGACAATACGCTCAAGGGCATTAATCGGTGAAGATATTCAGTTGTCTGTGATTAAATACAAATCTCTCATTAACGATGAATAGGCAAATTTCGATTTAAAGCTTTCGTGACTGCAAGGATTCATCTTCTTGGTTCTTTTGGTAAAGTCACGTAGAATGAGAATAAAACAAAATAAGACAATAAAATTCTCACGACGTTTTGGCCACAACACAAGTAGCCTTCGTCAGGTGAAGGAACAGAACTGTCGGGACGACAGCGCTTCAATGAACGCTGCTAAGATTCGCATCGTCTTTTAAGCTAGGTGGGAGAGGTAAAGCGCCTTGACAAAGGAGTTTACATATCAAACAGGAGAATTTAGCATTGAAATAGCTGTGATAAAGTGTTGGTCACAGAAATAGCTATGTTAAAGTCAAAGTTTACATATCAACAGAGGCATTTAGTATATGGATGCTAAAGGACTGCAACTACCCAACTATCATACAATAAACCGATGTGAAAAAACTAAGTATAAACTACATCAATATATTAAATGTACTCAATATATTCTTCAATAAGTTGAGCTATTAACATAAAGTAACTGGGTATACACTACACTATATATTGAATACAATATAGTAAACTAATAAAAAACTCAAATATAAACTACATCAATGTTATCAATAAACTCTATATATTCTCCAATCAGCTGAGCTACTAACAATAATTCGTTATACATTACAATGCCATATGGCGAAAAAATGGGTGGCGGTTTTTTCTTTTCAACGTTAGCACCACGGACAGCGACGAGCTTTGTTCAGACGGACGAGTCCATCTATGCTCGGAACGGAGGAGGGGGGAGAAACAGCCATGATTCGCTGTTATACTCCATGTTATAAACCATACCATTAACCGTGGTGTGAAAGGTATTAAGAGGCAATGCCAGCGAAAGGGCTGCGGTCTGAAGGTCACCGTAAAATACAATTAATTAAGAACCGAAATGGTTTAAAACATCTTTCCAATGGTTACTAAGCCAGAATCCATCTTCTCGGTTGAAATTGTCTCTGTGCTTGTATATGTGGATGGCCTCATGAACGAATCTCTCATGGTAGCCGGTTGGCTTGCAACCGGCTACCATGAGTCTTGGAGAAATCAATGTCATGTGAGCCCACTGAATTATAACAATGATCTGCCACGGCAGAGGAGTTCGTCCTACCGTGTTTCAAGTCTGCTTCATGTTCGCGGATGCGGTCCGAGATATGTCGTTTGGTTTCTCCAATGTAGCTGCTACCACAAACAGACTGATGGCACCCCAATCTTCACCTGAAGAAGGCTACTTGTGTTGTGGTTGAAACGTCGTGAGAATTGTATTGTCTTATTTTGTTTTATTGTTTTATTCTCATTCTACGTGACTTTACCGAAAGAACCAAGAAGATGAATAGGCAATTGCACTTGCGTTAACGCTCTATCTAGTAAATATGCGTTTGGCAGGTTTTTCGAGTGCAAGTCTGCATGCATCATTGCGCTTTTTCTAGTTTTGTAAGTGCCGGCATTTACAATGGTCATTAAGGCTGAGAAGCACATTCTAGTGTATCCAATGCTGGCCCATGTTGGAAACGTTGATAGGTAAACACCGCACCTCTGAAGGGTTTAATTCTGTTTTGTGTTTGCTTTGTGTACTGTTGGTCGGTCTTTGTGCGCCATACATTTGTCAATCTGTATTTGGTATTCTGCTGTGTGTACCGTAACGTCCCTTGCGCACGTCTCGCATTTATGTAAATCTGTGTTCCTATTTTGCGGCACAATTTCAGCCGGGATGCAGCGCGATCTCCGCTTCTCCATTTAAACAACACTGAACCACCACTCACCCCAGCGCTAAATTTATCCCAACGCTTTTGTTACTCGAGAGATGGGGATAACGAGCGATGCTGGTGCGGCGTGCGTGCCGTTCCTCGCAGCGGTTCTGCCGGTTTTAGCAGTCGGCTCGTGTTCGGCTCAAGGTACAGCGAGCAAAGCCTCCAGGGACCTCACCACGGTTTCGGCCCATCTTTGCTTTTCCTGCTGCGCATTTTTTTTTACTCTGCATTTTTTTCTCGTGGAGCTGTTTTTGCGGCTGCAGCTCAGTACATGGTGTTAGGTGGTGCTGATTAAAGATGCAGCTTGATTTATAGCCTGTCACAGCTGGCAAGTCTTTAACCCCTCTGTGTAGATACAAGACGTTGGTTTATGCTAATGAGGAATGTGGGCTTTGTTTTTTTTTTGTTGGGTTATACGACTGTTTCTTCTGTGACCTATCAGCGCTGCACAATGAACGGATGCTCGAGTGTCAGAATTCTGGCAATCCTCTGGCACCTTCTGATGCTTTTGTTTGCTTCTTAGTGCATAGCAGGTCTTGCTGTTCTGGATGCAACCGATTAACTTTGGTGTAATTTTTGAGGTTTTTATTCATTGATACCAGCACATGTGGGGAGTACGGTGCATTGATGTCCAGCGGTCTCCAGCCTTTTGTCGTATTCGGCAAACACGTCGCATTGGCAGATGAATTGGGTATTAAAATGCCTCGATAAATGGTGTTGACAATTTACTTATTGAGGAAACCAGAGCACCTGGATAAAACTCACGCGCGAGGGGGGAAAATTTCCCCCCCCCCCCCCGAAGATCGAAACAGATGGCGATTGGTCCACTTGCTTTACTGCCTTCTCCTGGTGAGCCAGGGTATGGCACCTCGATACCCACGGAAAGGGCGTTTCACAATATTTTTGTGATCCAACAACCCTCACCTCCACAAGTGGTGGATTACAGGCCACATGCATAGCCACCACCGCCTGGCAAAAAGACACTTAAACATCTTTTTGAAGTAATGTTACGCTTCTTTAGAAATCTTTCTTCATTTAGCGCTCTACATCGTCTAAGGTATATGGAGTGCTGTTCACATTTTTATACGGCATTGAAAAATATTTTTGAGTTCCATGTTAATGTCCTTTTAATATTATCTTTTCAAAAGTAATTATCTCCATATTGCAATACTAGTACAGTTCTTCATCTTTTGATTAACTTTAAGTTTTAGTTTATTTCCATTTCCACAAAGCAATGGTGCATTTTTGACATCCCTTCAATTTGTTTTGAAAAACAAAAACTCAAATTTCACAACCTCTTATGATAACTCATTGTTTTATGCCAATATTAAATAATTCACCCATACTTTTGTAAAGCTGGGTGAAATGTGTCTACATTAGAATGTTTTTTTACTTTATCCTGAAGGTTTCACAGCGTCACAGCGCCTAGTCGTATTCGCTATATAGATGTAGAGCTCTCAAAGGTTAATTAGGATGGATTTTTGGCTAATGTGACTGCCTATGCCATCAGTGTTCCACCAGAGGGCCTTTACACATCATCCATACCAGTGGCCCTGCTGGAGTAACTGCACATGGACAGAATCAAGACTGCCTAGCAGCACTCACTTGTCATGATGCCACTTTACTTCAGCCAGAGCACTACCTTGTGCATGTGATACCTTTAGTAATTTTGTACAGAATCCTTCAGAATTGGGTTTTCAGCAATACTTTAACTAATTGTTGGCAGTAGACAAATAGCCTCATCTGAAGATTAACATCCCATTGGCAATGGATCTTCTTGGACTATAAGTAATATTTATGCAGCAGCTACCCTGATGGATGAAAGCAGTTTGTAGAGCCCTTTATCCAGCAGTGGATTGCTCATGGCTGATGATGATAAGCAGTTACCATTCGGATACAAGTTAACAAGAACAAATCTTGCCGTACCACATCCGCTAGGTACACAAGCATGGGGTCAGAGACAGACATTGTGGTAACAGGGTTTGGCGCAAATTGCCAGCTGGTGGTTTTGTCTCAGACAGGAGCCTCAATTAGTCTTTTCATGTTTTCAGTGTTTCACGGAACCCCGTAGCACGCTGCTAGACAGGTCCCTTGCTCCCAATTTGCAACGCTCATTCAGATTCCATGTCCATATTCTCTTTTCATAATTTGGAAGGCTGCCAAATCCATTTGCTTTCTAGCCACTTCTGACTTGTGATACAGATTTTCCAAAAGTACCTTTAAAGCAAACCGCAAAGTGCTCTGCTGAGATATGCAAGCAGACCCAGCCACAGGGGCATAGAGTTTTGATGACGATTACAAAGTTGAGTTTTTCCTCCTGCAATTGGATGGTACTGGGACATGACCAGCTGAGCGTAAACACTTCACACGATGGTTTGTACAGAATTGGTTACTGACTTGCACGTGTGGGAATTAAGTGGTCATTCAGAGTCTTAGTTAGAATTTTTCTAGAAAAGGCAGAGCAGACGATTGAAAGATGGCATAAAGTAGCATTGGGCTAAGAATAAACCGCTAAGCTGTTTTAAATCTAATGAAATGTTGTTAATTCTAAGTAAACATAATTTGCTGTTGACCTTACTGAACTCGAGCCATTAAAATGTGTGCGATAATCAGGGGCACTTCATGATAAATGAGCATGGCCTTTGCAAGGGTATGTATGGAATACAGGATTAGTGAAAACAGTCCTCTGCGTGCGTGTGTGCATGTGCAGGGGGTAGTTGCTTGTGGCTATAAGTTCAACCCTGGTGATCTTCGCTTTACCTCCTGGCTTTGTACCCGAGTGACAATTTGTAAAACAAGAATTACCTACCATTGTCCTCCCCTTTACAATGCAGCTTTTATTCGTACGCCATGAATAGAATTGTCATTCAAGATAGCACGATTGTTTCCAAAAGCAATTTTGCCTGGATTTACTCACCCGGATTGAGTACCCTGTGTCAACGCCACCGTTGCAGAGACAAATTGCAGCCAGCTCCAGTCCTGGCCTCAATACCCCCTCATGTGCCATACCACCCACAGTAGGTGCCCACTAACAGCGTTTGACCCCAGCAAATTTAACCAAGCCAACAAGGCGATCTTTGTCCTAGTCTTTGGGTCCATGTCGCTGTGCTTTGCTGCCTGACTGCCTACGCACATGTATTGAATTTAAGCCAGGTTTTAAAGGGATTTGTTTTATGGGGCTGTCAGAAACTGCTCACTGCCATGCTCGCGCGCCTTTCTGCCTCCCATATTCCTCCAGTCTGAATGTGTGCCCCTTCTGTGTGTCTAGCTGTCTGTCTGATTGGTCTGTCCGTCTGCCTCAATGTCAGTTGATTAACACATTACCTCATCCTTCATGTACATCTCAAATCACTGCTGGATGAGGGCCTTCTCATGTCATGAACATACTTCACTCTGCCGGAGCATAGACAGAGTAGCATAGAAGCACAGTGTAACAAAGGAATTTGTTGTACTGCCTTCCACTGCACACCACACAGCCCCACACTCTATAACAACATCATATCACATGGCTTGTGACGTGGCCCACCAGTACACACCAATTTATAACGCGGCTTGCTGTAACAAATAGTTGGAAGAACCCTGCCGTAGAGTATTGTTGTAACCAATCCCTTCTCACACCAACCCACCAGCACCTAATTTCCACTACCTTCGCTGGTAAAAGCCTCCACCATGTAAATTACCTTCCTATTCCTTCAATGTCCACCCACCTCATTCACTTCTGCTTTTTACCTAATCACTGGAAATTAACCCAATCCGAATACCTCAGATGATAAGGTTTTGTACTCTTTGGTTCTATTCGGTAAAGTCACGTAGGTAAAAAATAAAACAACAAAAATCACGACGTTTCGGCCACAACACAAGCGGCCTTCATCAGGTGAAGGGACCAGGCTGTCTCGAGGACAGCGCTGGAGTGAAACACAGCCACGCTCAGACCGCGACCTTTAAGCTGTGTGCGAGGAAACAAGGTGCCTTGACAAATTAATTAGCATTAAAATTAGCATTTTATTGGCCGACTTAGCATGATGAACGGTGTAGAGGTGGTGTACATGCGGGTGAACATGCCGGTTGGCGCGGGGGGGAAGGGGAGTTTACCTATTGATGGTGTGAAAAGGGAATTTTTAAGAGCTGCGAAAGTTTGGGGTAAAATATACTGTACCATTGAAAATTAGTTTAATGTTTGGTTCGATTTAGAACATCTTTCCAATGGTTGCTTAATTTGAAACCATCTTCTCGGTTGAAATTGTGTCTGTGTTTGTAGATCTGAATTGCCTCGTGAACAAATCTCTGATAAAAACCCGTGGGTTTGCAAAGAACCTTGGTATCGGAGAAAATTATATCGTGATCACCCACAGCGTTGTAACAGTGATCAGCTACGGCAGAAGAATCCGTTCTGCCGTGTTTCAAATCTGATTTGTGCTTGCGAATTCGGTCAGAGACATGTCGCTTTGTCTCCCCGATATAGCAATCACCGCAGGTACAACTCAATTTGTAAACCCCGGGGTACTGTAAGTCAGGAATGACATCCTTCACGGATGGGATCAGATCACGAATTTTGTGTACTGTATTGAACCGGACCTGGATCTTGTGTTTGTTTAGAATTTTGGAAATCTTTTTAGTAACGCCTGCTGTATATGGTAGTGTGATGGTTTTGACCAGAGTATCAAGTGGTTGTTTCTGCATGGAGGGAGAAACAGCTTGGCGGATGGTACGGTCAGAGTATCCATTCCTTTTGAGGGCCAGGTGTACATGTTTTAATTCACTGGTCAGGTGGTGTTGGTCCGAAATGCAATGAGCCCTATGGTATAAAGTTTTGATGAGAGAATTCTTTTGGGCTGGGTAGTAGTGGGAATCAGGTTTCAAGTAGGAATCTGTGTGGGTGGGTTTCCTGTAGACAGAATGTCCCAATGAGCCATCAGGTCTCCTCTCAAACAGAACATCTAAGAATGGTAGCTTGCCATCTTTCTCCACTTCCATGGTGAATTTGATGGCGGGATGTCTGGAATTTATGTGGTGTAGGAAAAGGTTCATAGCTGGGAGGCCATGTGGCCAAATGACGAAAGTGTCATCCACATATCTCTTCCACAGGGAAGGTCTGAGGGTGGAAGTCTGAATGGCGTCTGATTCAAATTTCTCCACGAAAATATTGGCTATCACTGGTGACAAGGGGGATCCCATGGGGGTACCCTCATTTTGTTTGTAGAAGGAGCCATTCCAAGTAAAGTAGGTATTGTTGAGGCAGTGCCTAACCAGTGCAGGTGTATCGGGGTCTAGTCCATGTTGGACCAAATTTTCAATTATTTCAATGGTATCAGGTACTGGGACCTTGGTGAACAAAGAGACCACATCGAAGCTGACAAGGATATCGTCAGGGGACAGTACAACGTCTTTGACCATAGAGACCAATTGGGCTGAGTTAAGTACTGCTGAGGCGGTCTTGCCAGTGAAAGGCAGCAAGGTATCTGACAGAAAACGGGCTAGTCTATCGGCAGGGGAGTTGATCGTGGATACGATGGGTCATAGTGGGGTGCCTTCTTTATGAATCTTGGGAAGACCATAGAATCTAGGGGGTCTTGCAGCAGAAGGTTTTAGGGAGGGACGTTTAGTTGGGTCGATTAGGGAGGTCGAACTTGTGATGATCTTGTTGGTTTTTATAGCTAGGCTATTGGTAGGGTCATTTTTAATTTTTGAGTAACTTCCATCGTTGAGCAGATTCTGGATTTTGTTATATGAATCTTTATCCTTAATTACAGTAGCGTTGCCTTTATCGGCTGAGAGGATGACTATATCACTTCTGTTTTTTAAATTCGCGAGTTCAGAGCGTTCATTTTTGCTGATGTTACTAATGGGTTTCTTAGCATTCTTAAGAATAGTGGCTATTTCAGCTCTCGCAACATCTGCTTGGATGTGTCCTTCGCCTTTGAGGGCTACATCGACCTGAGAGATGATATCTACTGGTATGTGTTTTGGGGTGACAGCAAAATTCAGTCCCCTAGCCAGTACTGTTTTCAGAATGTCTGAAATCGGGGTGCTACTCTGATTAATGACGATTTTCTTGACGTCTAGTTTTGTTATACGTGGAACTGGGTTCTTCTTTGATAGGTGGTTGAATTTAGAAATCAGGTTAGCTTTACATTTGACTGACAGTGAATCAGCAGAAGAAACAGTCATGTTGTCTACGTGATTCCAATCAGAAGGTGACATTTTTTGTGTTAACATTAAATGAGCTTGTAGGAGAGTCCTGTCTAAAGTATCGAGTTCAAATCGGAGTAGCCTTATCCTCTCTGAGATTAAAGATAGGCTGGCCTTAAACAGAATCTGTTTAGAATTCGGAGAAGATACAGCAGCAGAAGTGAGTGTGAAAGCGATGGGTATTACCTTGTGATCGCGGCATCTTTTGAGGAAGGTCAGCGTCTCGATGAGCTGTGACTTCTTGTCCCGTTGTCTGTTGAAAGCTCTAACAGATAGGTGAAAGCCCTCCCCGTAGAGGTTATCAATTCTCGATTTAAAGCTTTCGTGATTGCAAGGATCCATACTCTTTGGTTCTATTCGGTAAAGTCACGTAGTTAAGAAATAAAACAACAAAAATCACGGCGTTTCGGCCACAACACAAGCGGCCTTCATCAGGTGAAGGGACCAGGCTGTCTCGAGGACAGCGCTGGAGTGGCTGTGTTTCACTCCAGCGCTGTCCTCGAGACAGTCTGGTCCCTTCACCTGATGAAGGCCGCTTGTGTTGTGGCTGAAACGTCGTGATTTTTGTTTTATTTTTTACCTACGTGACTTTACTGAATAGAACCAAAGAGTATGAATCCTTGCAGTTACGAAAGCTTTAAATCTAGAAAAGAAGGTTTTGTACCTGAACAATGCTTGGATAGGTTGACCACCATGCACAAACAGATAGCTATAGGCTGTGCGATTATGTGGTGTTCAGCAGAGGGCAGAAAAATAAATTTTCCTGTACTTCTGTGTCCCCATGTCGATGTTTCCCACCTTCACGAATCGACACGGACTAGGGTGTTGAAGTATGGTCAAATAAACTCCACAACCTGTACAGCATGGGAGGTGAGGCCATCATGCAGCAGTGGATTAACAAAAGGACTGCACGTGTATATGTACGCATGCTATTACTTCACAGTCCCTCTGCGTGCACACTTTCATATTAAATTTGTGATTGTTTATTATTGTGAGTTTATTTCTTTTGTTTGTGCATAAAAGGTAAAATTGCATGTTCTTCCTTTAAGTGTATTTCAAGGGGTTAAAACTTTTGTTAAGAGGCTTGGGGCTTTGGTTCAGTTGACGTCAGTACTAAGATATCCTACTTAAGCTTTGTGTGGTGACCAATATGAATGTGAACATTTTTTCCCCATAAATAATCCACTGAAAAATGATTGCCTCCAATAGAGACACAAATTTATGGCGCATGTCCTGAGAATTAACGTTAGCCGTCATGTGTTCTTGTTTTTGTGCCGTCATGCTGCTGTGGGCAGTAGTGGCGCATTGGTTCACACGCTGTGCTACAAGCCCGGCAACATACATTTCATTCCAGGCCACAGTTAACATAATTGACGAGCGGTATAGGAACTGGTCCTGGGCTCACATAGGTCAACTCGGCCACAGACGAGTGCCCAGTGTGGTGTATACGCCTTGGCACTGGGGAGACAGAGGTGGTTGTGCGATGATGTTGGTCGTGCGAGTCTCGTCCTGGTCGGTCATATCCTTAATAGGTGCTCACTCACAACACTCGTCCTAACAGCCTGTGAACTTGCACGGGGATTCTTTGTGTTTCAAGTTTCATTTCAAGTTTGATTTATTAGGTATAGCCCTGTGAGCCATTCGGCTCTTGAGTCGGGTGCAACCGCAACAAACAAAAACATGAACAGAGAAACATCTTAAAGCGATGACGCGCAACAGAAACATCCTGGATAAACCAGCAAAATCTTCCAGAAAAAAAAAACACCGTATTACAACGCTGTGTGCAAAAATCCCAGTGTGATGCAAGTCAAACAATAACAACCATAAGACAATTTAGTGTTTGTGCGCTAATGCTGGTGTGTGCGCCTACATGTTAATGATTAGGTTTTTAAGATTGTGTCTGCAGTGTAATTGCCGTGTAAAGCTGCATCGGATTTTTGTTAGCAACGTTTACAAGATTCTCTCTCGCTGAATGTATTAACCCTGCAAGTAAGGATTACATCTTCATATTCTTTAAGTGATTTGCTGTTTTGTAGAATGTGAAATGTTTAAACGCATTTTCTCATCTGCGATATATTTGTGTTGCTTTTCTGAAAGCGCTAGTAGTAATATAAATCGGGACCTCTTGTGATCTGAAAGATATTTTTTTTAAACCAAACTGGCTTTCATCAAGATGTCAGGTTTTATCAGTGCCAATATAAGCCTCTTGACACAAATGTTGATTGTCGAATATTTGTTTCATCGTTTACGTGTTTGTTCTTGGAGTCTTCTTTTTAAGGATTATAAGTTACAGTTATGGCAATTATTGTTTGTTTTTTTTTCCAGTAAAAATTGAGGTCGTAGCTTTGTAACAAAGTCCTCGTTATTAAACATTGCCTACCCTGTCAAGGCAGTGTGTTGCGCTGTGCTGTTGCCCGTATACCAAGCCTGTATAACGGCACCATACACTCTGTGATTATTCCGTTCACAGGGGGAGAGTCGGCTTGGGGCAAGCCCTTCAAGGATGAATTTAAGCCTAACCTATGCCACCAGGGGCGTGGAGTGCTGAGCATGGCCAACTCTGGACCCAACAGCAATGGGTCCCAATTGTGAGTATTTATCTGAATAAACCTTGAACCTCAACTCACTAGGACAAGACTCCTGCAAGCGATTTTGACGACAGTGTTGCCAGTTGAACGGCACAAACTACTCACAGGGGCTACGTTGGTGGGCAGCAGTGGTTAGTGCAGTAAAATCAATGATTGTATTGTGCTGTGATCTGACATCGATGCTTTCCACTTTCACCAGTGCGCACTGACAACTTGATGACGTGTGGTCAGATAACCCCCACGACCCGCGCAGGCCTCGTCCAGCAGTGGATTGACAAAAGGGCCGTACATGTACAGCCACTTACGGTTGGATTTATTGTTATTTATTGAGGATTGTCAAACTTATTATTGTCCTGTTGTAGTCACCCATGTTTCATTCCATTAACATTCATACATTCAGGGCATGTTATGTGCAAATGTTGAGCCTTTGTATAAATCTGTTTTACCAGAGTTTTTTTATAAAAGTGTAACATATTCTACATTTGTAAAGCTGGGAAAAAATATTTGTAAGCACATTTTAAAATTCCAACACCTGGAATGTTACTAATCGTGATAAATACTGTTATGAATGTAATATGTTAACGATAGTGGTTTACTTAATCCTTTGGTAATACAATAGGGGTTCTGTACGAATTGCATTGTGCATTAGTCTGGAGACGGCAGCATGTTTTTTGCCAAAGTCGGGGGAAAAATACATTCTGGCCCAATGAGGACTGGCCCACATTGTCATTCAGGTGGATTCTTGAAGGTTTTACGTATCCAGTGTTTCATATACAAAGCCATTGTTAAAAAGTTGCATAGCATCACATGAACCCAGATGGCAGTTTATTCTCTTAGCAGCAGAAGCCGCAAACTTTCCCAAATTGCAATTCCATCGTGGGTCACTGCACCGACTCAAGACCAAAAACGGAACGGCATGATCTTAGAGCTCACCCGTGGCGTCACTCTGCTTGGGCTGAGTTTCTGGGGAATTCCAGGTGAAAATATTGGGGTTACGACTCGCACGCAGTGAATCACGCTCGCACCAAACCACGCGGTAATTGACTCGAGTGGAGCCCAACCTCGGAAGCGCATCCCTCTGTGCCAGAACCGTCACCGCTTGAAGCTTGACAAGCAAGTGGGGCTGCTTGTGGGAGAAGGGCCGTAATCACATGCGATGGGTCGATGTCTTCAATTTGCGCTTCCCACAGTGGAGTGATCTCTGTTGACAGCTGCAGTAAATTGTGTTTTTGCCTTTTCCCTTTGCTTTCTGGCAAATTCCATATTGCCTATTTAGTTCATGGCAGATGTTTATTTTTTTTTTGCCCCTTCATTTGAATCCATTTCAATGTAAATTTTCAAGGCTTTTTTTTATTTTATTGGTGTCAGAAGCATTCGTTGATTGCGTTTTCTCTTCTTACATCGTATCTTGTCCAACAATCCTGTTCGGGTGTCCCCGTTTGTGATTATGCCAAATAAATGTGGGTCCAAATTACAGGAAAACAAATTAGTTCATGATACAGTCATGGATTTCTAAACAGGCGCAGGAAATATGCAATTGCTGGACAATTCAACCACCATTTGCTGCATCTGCACTAGCTGCAGAGACTGCATGTGACCGAGTTGTAAAATATATTCGCTTCTCTCACATTGTGGATACAGGACAGTTAACATTGGGTTTAAAGTCATGAATAATCCTTGCCCCTCCCCCCCATGTCATGCGCGTTCTCGGAGTTATTTGACCATACTTAACCTCCGATTAGTGTGATTGGCTACATACGGTGTGAAAGAAGTGCAACAACATACATACACGCTCGTCAATGCACATTGGTGGAGGTGGGCTCATATATGTGGGAGCATAGAAGGACATAACAGCAATGTATTTTCTGCACTGCCCTTTGCTGCCCACAGTTTAACCCTGCAGCAGCCTATAAGAACCTCCATTGGCATGGCAATCGCTGATCCGAGCACTATCCCTGTCCAAATCCCCTTTGCGTTTGAGATCTGATGAGATCAGGCACATTCTTGGTGATTTGATCATAGTATGAATTATTATAACCCATGCACGGTTTTGTTTTGTGTGTGATGGTCGGTTTAAACCCCGAGTGTGCATCTAACCGCTTTTCTTTTTCCAGCTTCATAACGTTCCGCTCCTGTACCCATCTGGACAGAAAACATGCTGTCTTCGGACGGTAAGTCCCCGACCCCGTGTCCACCCAATCCCTGCGTCACTCTGTGCGACCTCTCGCCTGCCTCTCAGCCTGCCTCTCAGCCTGCCTCTCAGCCTGCCTCTCGGCCGTCATTTTATTATTAGCGGCCCACTGGGAAATCTTTTTTGTACATCTCCCTATTGACCGGGCTGGGCCACGACAGCCGGCCAATTGGCCTGGTCCCTCTTGGGGATTTAGCAATCCAGTGAGTTCTGTTTCAAAGAAGCGGCCGCGACTCGCAAACTGGGCATCTGTCACGTGGTGGCGACAAGTTAATTACGGGCGTAACTTGAGGGTGGAAAGATGCCACAGATGTTGGCCCAGATATGGCCAGCAGTGTCACATTCATATGCTAATGGTTGTCTCTGCCCTAGATTCATTGTTGTGCTCAGAGCTGCCAGGATTCTTTTTTTTGTTACTTTTTTTTTCCGTGTTTCAGTTCTAAGAAACGCTTTTATTATTCCCGTGATTTTTTTTCATTACATGCTGGTCTAATAGCACGTCTGCATGTCACCCCCTTTATATTGATGTCTTCCTATCTTTGGATTCAATCCATCTATCTTGTTTGTCTATTTTATGAACTCCTATATATCCATGCTGTGTATTGATTCTATCTTTCCTTTATGGGCATCCTACATATATATCAACCCTACAGTGAGGGAAAAAAAGTATTTGATCCCCTGCTGATTTTGTACGTTTGCCCACTGACAAAGAAATGATCAGTCTATAATTTTAATGGTAGGTTTATTTTAACAGTGAGAGACAGAATAACAACAACAAAACAATACAGAAAAACGCATGTCAAAAATGTTATAAATTGATTTACATCTTAATGAGGGAAATAAGTATTTGACCCCTCTGCAAAAATGACTTAGTACTTGGTGGCAAAACCCTTGTTGGCAATCACAGAGGTCAGACGTTTCTTGTAGTTGGCCACCAGGTTTGCACACATCTCAGGAGGGATTTTGTCCCACTCCTCTTTGCAGATCTTCTCCAAGTCATTAAGGTTTCGAGGCTGACGTTTGGCAACTTGAACCTTCAGCTCCCTCCACAGATTTTCTATGGGATTAAGGTCTGGAGACTGGCTAGGCCACTGCAGGACCTTAATGTGCTTCTTCTTGAGCCACTCCTTTGTTGCCTTGGCCGTGTGTTTTGGGTCATTGTCATGCTGGAATACCCATCCACGACCCATTTTCAATGCCCTGGCTGAGGGAAGGAGGTTCTCACCCATGATTTGAGGGTACATGGCCCCGTCCATTGTTCCTTTGATGCGGTGAAGTTGTCCTGTCCCCTTAGCAGAAAAACACCCCCAAAGCATAATGTTTCCACCTCCATGTTTGACGGTGGGGATGGTGTTCTTGGGGTCATAGGCAGCATTCCTCCTCCTCCAAACACGGCGAGTTGAGTTGATGCCAAAGAGCTCCATTTTGGTCTCATCTGACCACAACACTTTCACCCAGTTGTCCTCTGAATAATTCAGATGTTCATTGGCAAACTTCAGACGGGCATGTATATGTGCTTTCTTGAGCAGGGGGACCTTGCGGGCACTGCAGGATTTCAGTCCTTCACCGGCTAGTGTGTTACCAATTGTTTTCTTGGTGACTATGGTCCCAGCTGCCTTGAGATCATTGTCAAGATCCTCCCGTGTAGTTCTGGGCTGATTCCTCACCGTTCTCATGATCATCGCAACTCCACGAGGTGAGATCTTGCATAGAGCTCCAGGCCGAGGGAGATTGACAGTTCTTTTGTGTTTCTTCCATTTGCGAATAATCACCATGCTGCTTGGCAATGGTCTTGTAGCCCATTCCAGCCTTGTGTAGGTCTACAATCTTGTCCCTGACATCCTTGGAGAGCTCTTTGGTCTTGGCCATGGTGGAGAGTTTTGAATCTGATTGATTGATTGCTTCTGTGGACAGGTGTCTTTTATACAGGTAAACAAGCTGAGATTAGGAGCACTCCCTTTAAGAGTGTGCTCCTAATCTCAGCTCGTTACCTGTATAAGACACCTGGGAGCCAGAAATCTTTCTGATAGAGAGGGGGCCAAATACTTATTTCCCTCATTAAAATGCAAATCATTTTAGAACATTTTTGACATGCGTTTTTCTGGATTTTTTTGTTGTTCTGCCTCTCACTGTTGAAATAAAACTACCATTAAAATTATAGACTGATCATTTCTTTGTCAGTGGGCAAACGTACAAAATCAGCAGGGGATAAAATACTTTTTTCCCTCACTGTATATGCTATATTCAAAACTCGGTGTAAGTCATGTGTATGCAGTTCTTTAATCTGCCTTGTGTATCGTTAGGATCAGTCCTATATGTTTTTGCAATGTGCATGCATTATCTCCTGTGTATCACAACTATGTTATCTGTCTTATACATGGAATATTATTTATGTTAAATAGAAATATATATTTTTATTTTGGCATGGCAGGAAGGCACATTAGTAACACTTGTGCCTCACAGCATGAAGTACACAAGTTAGATTCCCAACGCTGGTGCTTTTTGCTTGGACTTTGTATGTTCTCCCCTGATTGTGCATGGGTTTCTTCCAGGTTTTCCGGTTTCCTTTTATAACGGAAAAAAGAAAACATACAGTATAACTGGTATTGGCCAAACATTGTAATGCTGAAAAAAATACCTTTAAATTATTCAATTGGGATTACACAGCAGCAAAATCCCCCCAGCCCCCACTGCGAATACTTGACAGGATCGTCCTTAAATTGCGCCTTGAAACGCGGTGATTCTTTCCTGGGTAAACAAGCATAACAACAACAACTACTACAGTAGCAGTTGAGCGGTGGCGCAGTGATTAGTGCATTGCGCTAGGAGTTCAGCCCAACCGAGTTCAATTCCCGACCGTGGCAAAACAATGGTCGCGAACCAGTCCTGGACCCTCCTTCCCTTCCTTCTTTACCAACCCACACTGACCAGGGTGGTTAAGTAAGATCAAAAACCCCCATGACCAATACAGCATGGCGAGGCCTTCATCCAGCAGTGCGTTAACAAAGGGCTCCACACGGTTGTACTACAGCAAGTTGATTGTGCCCGTTAACGCTGCCTGTTGTTTGTCCACACTGAATTGCGAGTGCATCCGTTTCAATGTTCGTTTGTTGCGGGTTTCCTTTTTGTAAGTTTGAAACCTTTTCTAAGCAGTTCTTTCACAGTAACAACTTTTCAGCCAGCAAAAGGCACAAACAAAAGCCATGCTCAGCTCCGTGTTGCATTCGCACTTTGTATGCTGAACTGCTTTCGCACCATACATATCCAGCTGTGGTCATCGGAGGTGCGGCAACTTTGTTGTGGAGTCAAGCAGGTGCCACTTTGGAAAATATACGTGTCAGAATCACACTGCATGATAACGTGACAGAGACATGTTTTTTTCTCTTTTATGTGTTTCACCTTGTTTAGCTTTCCACCGTGGGCTGACAGTAGGATAATGCAGTAAGCCCACGTGACTTTGTTTTGCAAAAGGCCCTTTTTAAACATAAATTACATAGGAATACGTTAAGCAAAATGTATTATTAAAGAAGTACTTTGACAAGACATGCAGATATTTATCCCAGACGATTTGACCATTTTACGTAAGTATCGTTGCCCAGTTCACATTTGTGGTTAGGTCTAACAGAGAATGTGAGTTGGACACCCTGCTCATCCTAACCCGTGGTAAATATTCAACGTCAATTGCGGACGCTTGCGCAAGGCTTGCGGGAGGTTTGGCCCCTACGTGGCTTGCCCATGGCCTCCGGCTTGGTTGCATACATTGAGCCCGCCAGGACAGCAGGCCCCACGTGCCATCAGCTCACATCGGCACCCGCGGCAGGTCGGATGAGCTGCCCTCTTTAAATCGCTGATCGTGGCCGGGAGGGGGAAAGGGTTTTTCCTGCCACATGAGAGCAGGCGGCAATTAGTTGAGCTCACATCTGCCCTCCCCTGATATTTACATCTCTGTTGTGATGCATTCAGGCCTGCTGTGCTGTGCTTGCCAATAATTACAGCTTTGTTTGGGTGGAACCCATCTAATTTCACGGTGTGATGTTGATGTGCAGTGATTGGTATTTTAAACTGTGTGTAATTTGTCTCTTCTGCCGGTGCCTCTTTGTGCCCTGTGAGGGATAGGGACTCAAGTGCTCATGCGTGCTCATGCGTGTGTGTCCATGCATGCGTGTGTGTGGGGAGCAGTAGTATAGCAGTTAGCGCACTGTACTATGATACCTGCGACCCAAGTTCGATTCCCGCTCATAGCCAACACAAGTGACGAATATCTTTAACCAGTCCTGGGCCTCCCCTAGGTCGACTCAGCCTCAAATTAGTACCTAGTGCAGTGTTTGAACCTCGCCACTCGGCAGACAAAGGCGGCCGGGGCGTGGTTTTGGCCACCCTCCCCCTCGTGTGCTGTGCTGGCCTTCCATAGGTGCTCGCTAACAGCACTTGCCCAAAAGTCTGTTCAGGCTATATGGGGGATCTTTGTCTTTTCTTTGGGTAATGGAGAGCGGCAGAGCAGTGGTTAGCACATTGTGCTTTGAACCCAGTGACTGAAGTTAGATTCCCTGCCACAGTTAACGCCAGGGGGGAGTGATATCTGAACTAATATTCAGATATCACTAATATTCTTCGTGGCCCCTTTGAAGGTTGCACAATGTGCACGTGCCTGTCGTTAAAATATCAATGTGCCAAAATATTTTTTTTTAAATCAGCTGCTATGACATGGATCCGAAACATGGTCATTAATGAGGAAAATGAAGCTAAATCTTAAAGGTGCTCAACGAAGCATAGCAGGATTCACGCTTGGAATTACATTGAGAGAAAGAGCGATAAAAAATGGATTAGAGAACAAAGGCAGATTAAATAGATGATTCAAACTGTTAGGAAGAGTATGGGCAGGACCCATCACTTGGAGGTGTGATTGCCCGTAGTCAATAATAACGACAAAGTGGCAGCCAAGGGATGGAACGCGTCCAGGCAGACACCTGCCGAAAAGATGGAGCTATTAAATCGGCACGTGTGTAGGCGCTGTTAGGTGGAATAGCAACATTGCAGGATCGTGAGAGGTGATGGTGGCTTAGGGAGGCTTTCATCCAGCTGTAGACTAATTATGGCTGATGATGATGATGATGTGCCCGTCCTGTTTTTTTTTTCTGTATGGCAAAACTGTAAACAAAGCTGTATTTAGGTCGGGTAAAAGCACACTAATTACGGGTTCTGAAACAACCTGATTATCAACAGGTGTTCCCATTTACACCAAGCCATGCAATGTGGACGAGGTATCCTAAGTGCCCTGATGGAAGCCTACTTCAGCGTGTGATTACGTGTAGAGATTTCATTCTTTCTGACTGACACGTGATTGCCGCTTATTCCCACGCTTGTTTGCATGCCGGCCATTTGCGCTTCATGAATAACTATCCGAGTGGTCGTGCGCACCGGCTTAATATTCAGATATTTAAGCGTTTTATCGTTTGCAATGGGCAAAGTTTTAATTGGTAATAATTTTGAAGTCAAATTAACAAGACCCTAATAAATCACAGCGCGAAAAATGTTGCCAGCCAACTGAATTTGTTTTTTTATCAACCCTGTTTTTAGTTGTGGTCCATTGAATCTATAATTGTCTCTTTAAATGGGTTTTTATATATACATAATTTCAACAAATGTGTCACTCGCTGAACTACGTCGTTTAATAACCTATGCTATGGTGTTTTACGCAGTGTTTTAAATTAAAGATTTTACGTTCAGCGTAAAATTGAAATTATGGAAAGCAATATTCAAATAAACACAATGAAGGGGTGTGAGGAGAATCGGCTGTTGCGACGCGCGTAAAGCGTGCCACGAATCGGGTTGCCATGGCAACCACTGCTTGCCATGGTTGCCATGGCAAGCAGTGGTTGCCATGGCGCAAGCAAGCAGCGGTTGCCATGGCGTGTGGGCACCGGGAGGGTGTGTTGCCGTGGCGGTGGCGCGGTGCGCTGCAGGGCCTGTGGGCCGAGGGAGTGGGTTTGGCGGAACGGAGTGAGAGCAAGGAGCGCACCAGCTGACCACCGTGGCACACTGTTCTGTGAACTCTTGGCCACTGTGGGCTTTTAATGGCCAGACAATTCGGAAGAGGTGGGAATATTATTCCCACACTTTGCCCACATTACATGTGACGTGTTGATTGACTATCTGTGGAGTGCCCATTCATTTGTCCGTTACCTGCCATGATCTAATTCTCCACTGCTGCATTGAGTCCTTGTTAAGGCGCCGCCATCTTTTATGGTCATGCGAGTCACCCAGCTCCCAACGCACGTGCTGATTTCATCGCTGTGTCTCTGCAGTGGACACTCCATCATGAGTGGCATGTTCTGTCAATCCCGCTTTTTCTTACCAGTCACTCTGGCAACAGGTGCAAGTACATAGCTTGTTTGGGGCGGTCACTTCAAAACATCCTTTGGTATCGAATTACATGCTAATTCATACTAATTGTTGAATATTCTCTAACATAAATACACTTTTTATATATGTAGTCTGTACGAACGAGAGGAGTGTTTTACATTCATATTTAAACATTAATTAATTGGCTGAAAAAATATTTATAGAGGACTGCAGATCTTGGGCAATTATTGACGCCGGCTCACCACCTTCCAAGCTTGTCTGTGGTTTCTGAACGATAGTGAGAGATGCAATTTACATGAACGACGTTATATAAAAGTCAAATCAAATAATTATAATCCGGTTATACAATCCGTAACCATATATGGGGCGTGAAACTTGTAATCCAATTTTCAAAACACCTTGTCCGTAGACAGGGTTGAAGGCGCTCCCTGTGATCCACTACCGGAGACTGAGCCATGTAAAATTGCTTCCAATAATAATCTGGTGTTTTTTTATTTAATTTTAACCACAATTGGCAAACACTTTGATGTGAATAATTGTTATGTTTTGCCGCCGATTGTTCACATTACTATCGCGACGTTCACTCTGACCTGTGCACGTCCGCCAATATTGGCAAAAACATTTCATTCCGAAAAGCAGAAGCAATTTTAAACCACTTTATAAAATGTACTTTTAACATTGGCAGAGTGCAGAAAAAAACACACCGCTTCCTGTCATTTTCTGAATTAACACTTGACAGATGAAACACTTCAGGTGCTCTCCTAAAAAAAATAATCACTGCAATTCATTTCTTACCTTGACTTTTTGTCACTCTGAACACTAATCATGGCACCACAGGTGGCAAACAGCGACACTCCATGTGGCATAAATAGGTTGGTGGTTGAAATGTCACACATTTTTCAGCTTCTGGGGTGTTTAAGTCTGAAATGTTAAGTATCTGTCGAGGACTCCAAGGTGTTTGGTCACACACTGTGACACATTTACAGCCGTGCACGCTGACGCCGTTTCATAACTGTGCTGGCTTGTTACCCTGTAAAGTTTACTCAGCCCTGAAATTCGTGCAAAACTTGCATAGTATATAGTCAGGCGTGCGTGGTGCCATGGCTCTACCACTGCAGTGTGTGAGTTTCTTCGCACATGATGGCCCCGCTCACCAAAACTTCTTCATCTTAAGAGGCTACGCAGCGGGATAAAGGGGCCTCTTTTTGCCATGTATGTGCGTACGTACGTTGAACTTTTTACGCACTGTACATAGCCAACCGTGCTAATCGGAGGTGTGGGGGAAGGACAACAAACTAAACACAAAAATCAGTTATAAAAAAATTAGTTTTCAATCTACATTTAAAAGTGCACAGCTCTCTAGTGGCTTCCTAATATCGGAAGTGAAGGAGCATTCCAGACGGCCGCAGAGGCACATCTGAAAGAACGCGTTGCAGTGACCATCTTTGTTCGATGGCTAGCCAAAATGCGCTGCGAGGGTGACCTGAGTTGGCATGATGGTTTGTGTGTTCGTGTATGTCATAGCTTGATTGGAGGTTTGGAAGTCCTGCAAGCCATCGAGAAGATAGATGCCAACCCCAAGACTGATCGCCCGGAGGTAGGTGACCGAATCCTTTTCGACTTGTTGACATTTCACTCCCGTTTTGACGAGCATTCTAGAGACACCCGCATATCTGTGCAGACTTTGTACCCATATTAACTTAAAATCTCGAGGAATGTACAGCGTGTGCTTAAAGGGTGACTCAGTCTTCCACTTAATGCTCCTATCTTGAAAACAGCACGTTTTTTTGCTTCGCTGGTGTTCTGCAGAGCATCACCGTGGTCCAGTCGCCTGCCGGGAAAAATATAAACAAGCACTCAAATTGAAATTTAGCGTAAACGGATTAGATGTATTTGTCAACAATATTCCTTGATTTTGATTTAAAGCTTTCGTGACTGCAGGGATTCATATTCTTGGTTCTTTCAATAAAGTCACGTAGAAGGGAAACAATAAAATAATACAAATATGAAACAATAAAATTCTCACGACGTTTCGACTGCAACACAAGCAATCATCAGGTGTGAAAACCACAGCAAGAAAATTTGAAAAAAGTGGCGTTTTTTTAACGTTAGCACCAGGGAGAGCGATTTGGCAGTTATTCAGATGGACGAGTCCATCTATGTTCGGAAAAGAGAAGGGGGGAGACGAAAATAATAGATGCGGTCTGAAAGCCACCGTAAGCGTGAACAATCAATTAAGACCCGACATGGTTTATCAAATCCTTCCAATGATTACTAAGCCAGATTCCATCTTCTCGGTTGAAATTGTCTCTGTGTTTGTATATGTGGATAGCCTCATGAACGAATCTTTCATGGTAGCCAGATGGCTTGCAAAGAACCTCTGTCTTATCCAAGAATCTTTCATGGTAGCCAGATGGCTTGCAAAGAACCTCTATCGTCTCTGTCTTCTCCAAGACAGAGGTTCTTTGCAAGCCATCTGACTAACGTTGAAAAAAAACTGCCACTTTTTTCAAATTTTCTTGCTGTGGTTTTCACACCTGATGATGATTGCTTGTGTTGCAGTCGAAACGTCGTGATAATTTTATTGTTTTCTATTTTAATTATTTTATTGTTTCCCTTCTACGTGACTTTACCGAAAGAACCAAGAATATAATATTCCTTGATGTCCGTTTTACTCGGTTGTAGAGGTTATGAACAACAACGACTCGGTCATCATCTGGTGCACATCAAGGTGCAATGTTTTCAAGATCACCCATGAGTGCAACATAAATAAGCAGATTATATTTCTCCTTCACATATCTGTTCCTCCACACCAAAAAAAATAATGTTATTTCACACTTCCTGTCCAACCGCAAGGCCTGCTGATAGTGCATTATTTCAGCAGCATTGGTGCACAACAAACTCTTGACTGATTTTAACCTACAGTGTCTCATTGGCAGTCGGCCTTGCTTGACCCAATCCTGGTGAACTGCCAGATGTTACAGGCAAGGACCCTCTCTTAAAGATGTGGGTCCACGTTCGATGGAACCGTATTATTATTTTTACCATATGTACACCACTGAGAGTGGTAACTGTGTGTGAGTGGCGCGTAATATACACTGAAGGGGGGAGCCGGGTTGCGGCTAGAAGGCTCTTAACCATGGTGCTTTGTATTTGTTTCCCTGTATTTCCTCCCAGAAAGAAATCAAGATTGAGAAAATGACAGTCCTTGTCAATCCTTTTGAGGAAGGCGATGCACTCGTGAGTAAATTAAACAACAGGATAAAATGTAAAAACAATGAGTGGGTCAATGACGGCGGATAAGTAGCAATTCCAAGCAATGAAAATTAACCTGGAGTCCGTTGAGGTGTTGAATATCGGGGTTGAACCGCAGCTGTTTTTTTTAATTACACTTGACAATGTATATTTATTGGAATTATTACGATTGCAAAAAACGTAAAAAAGACTGCATATTGGCTGTGTTTGTTTGTGTGCTTCGACTGTTTTGCCGGATTTTATCATAAAAAAAACGCTCAACAGCGGTGTGGGACGACTTGCGCTGTACTCCGTCGCCGCGCCACCAGTGACAAGCGTGAAACGGCCGTCCCGTTTCAACCACTACCCAGCTCTCCATCGCGATGGTTTAAAAACAGCTTGGATTTTTATGAAAAACTTGTTTTTCACCCCCGTACAGTTGGCAGCTGATCGGCAGAAGGCTCTGGAAGAGGACGAGGAGCTGGAGAAAGCTCGCCTGCCGATCGTCCCCAAGCCCGTAGCCAACGCCCAGCCCAAGACCTATCGCTCCGGCATCGGCAAATACATCGACATGGCCGCCGTGTGAGCACTTATTTTATTTACATTTTTTGTTTATTTTTACCGGGTAAGACCCACTGAGCTATTTAGCTCTTTTTCAGAAGCGACCTGGCCATAAATGATAACCCAGCGAAGTGCCTGATCATCTGGCAATTTATCGCAGCCAAATAATATAAACGCGTGTTTCTAAATGTGGAGGAAAAAAAAACGGAGGACCCGTAGAAAAATCCACGCGATCACGGGGAGAACACGCAAACTCTAAATATACAGGCGTTAGGGTCGGGATGGAATCCATGACCTGCATCTACTACGCCGTCCCTGTCGATAATAGCTGCTACAGCAACATCTACAGCAATTTTGATTTAAAGCTCTCGTGACTGCAGTAATTCATATTCTTAGCTCTTTCGGTAAAGTCACGTTGAAGGGAAACAATAACATAATAAAATATATAAAACAATAAAAATTCTCACGACGTTTCGACCATAACACAAACGGTCATCATCAGGTGTGAAAACCAACCGCCACTTCTCTCAAATGTTTCTTGCCGTTGGTTTTCACACCTGATGATGACCGTTTGTGTTATGGTCGAAACGTCGTGAGAATTTTTATTGTTTTATATATTTTATTATTTTATTGTTTCCCTTCAACGTGACTTTACCGAAAGAGCTAAGAATATCTACAGCAATTATAGGAATATTTGCTGCCCCTATTCAGTGCAAACATTGTTGTGTTGCTGCATGTGAGCAGATGATATTTCATTTCACTGTCAACATCGTTCAGCGTGATTGCGCCCCTTGTAAAACAAATGCTTGCGAACAGGTCGTGAAAATATGCTTTCCTCATTGCTCTTGCTGTGCGCTTAGGGTCAACCGTGGGTGAACAAATGCAGCCTTGAGTTTAGAGTAGTTCAGGCAAATGTGTTGTTGCTGCTGCTGCCGCTGTCGTTACAGGAAAAAATGTGACTTGCTGACTTTAAAATATCACACTGATTAAGCTTAGCAGGCAAGGGTGGGATGATTCACCCCTCTGCTCCTGCCCCACCCATTCGAAATATTGTCCCGATTGATAGTCACGATCACAAATACAATTATTTTTCTTTACATTGCGATGAATGGGTAGTGCGTCTAGTAGCCGCAAGGGTATCTCTAACAAATTACTCAAGAAAATATAGATTTTTGCACACTTGATGCATATATCATGAGCTTAAGAATCTACTTGGAAATATAAAAATATGTCAAAAGTTATATTTATAGTTATTGCATTTCAGCATAGCTCACCTGTGACCACCACTTCGTCTGTTTTCTTTGCAGGAAGCGCCGTACGGATGAAGGGAGCGTCGCATCCAGCAGCGGAACCGCGGGGCCATCGTCCGCGAAGAAACTCAAGACCACCTCATCGCGTTAGACGAGCGGCAGTGCATTAGGCCTGTTGTGGGCATCAACAGCAAGTGCCAGTGATATTTCACGTAATTTGTGTCGATTATCGGCATTATTCCCCGTTCATTATTTCCGCCTCTCATAAGGCACCGTGGCAAGATGGAGGATCGACAATGGCTGCGGGGTGTTTGTGGGGAAAAATAGAGCCCTTTGTGCATTTGCATGAGTGAGAACAGCCGCACAGAGGGACAATTGGTGCACACTCAGGTCAAGGTGATAACAGAAACACATGATGGCAGTGGCCCTTCTCCACACCGCACATGATGGAAGTATACAGTTACAGAGCTACTGGTTTTTGATGTTTTAACCTAACGTAAATGGATTTCACTGATGCAGACTACTGCCTTTGTGAAAGGCATAAAAGGCAAAAGCCGGAGCAGTTCAGAGGTGGCAGCCACGTGCTTAGGAGACAGGTGACACAGGCGATCACATGACAACACCGCCCACAAGAAAAGGGCCAGCGCTGCACTTCGTACCCCTTCACCGACGTATCTATTGTAGCAGCGAGCTCCTCCTGAGACACGAGCTCTGTTTACATGACCCACCAGCGTCTGGAAGGGTCAGAGGTTGACCGTGGCGGAGTGTCTCCAACCGCTTAGCAGTTCCACCAGATCGCGACTGCCTGGGCTGCCCTCTCGGGGGGCAGATTCTATCTCGAGGCTGGCGAGTTCTGAGATCGTCATGCCACCGTGTGCGGCAGGCAGGCCGATGTCACGCTGGGATGTACATTACTTTGACATGCGTATTGTGTACAGCCTCATTTGCCCGATAGACAATGTAGATGGGGGGGGGGGTGGGTGCTGACCAGGGTCATTGTAGTTGGTGACTGATTGTGTAGATGCGAGGTGTGCTGGCCGGGTCGGGCTTGGTGTACTCACCTGGTTTGGTTGGTAAGGATACTATCGAGTCGTACAATCATGGCTTTTAGGAGAGAGCTAGCAGTTGGTCCAAGTACAAGGAGCCTTAGCGTGGGTTTAGCGTGGCCTTGTGTCCTCTGCCACTTTTTTTGTAACTGCAGTGTAGATATTAATTGTATCTTTTTTATTTCTCTCGCCTCACCTGCCTGCCGTTCTTTGTCAACTTTTATTACCACTATATTGTGAAATAAAATCTTATTCACAACTCTGAGTCGGTTCTTTTTTTAGTTTTTAAAGAGACGGCTATGAAAATGATGGTTGGCCATTTACCACCAGTTTGTTTCCAGTCTTGAACCAAGCTGAGCCTTGTTTTTTTAACGTAAACTCTGAAACAACCACAATGTGCCAAGGGGTCCACATTGAATTGACTGCTCGAATCGTTCACTTCAAATATATAACGAATGTTTCTACCGCACTGTAAAAAACACAGAACCCCTCTAATCTGTTGTGATATGGGGGGACCGATTTCACAGATCCTATTCGTGGATCTATTCCACATATCCGTGGAATCAACAGGATGAATTTGCCACTCATCTCTCCTTGTGCCTATCCGAGAGATACAAAGAGAAAGAAACACGGACAGTAATGGAGATAGATGGAACAAAGACGGACACGGAGACAAAAGATAATTTCCATAAGTGGTCTTGGGCAGGATATCTAGAAGGGATGATGGAGAATGGTCAAGAGTAACGGAGTGTCAGCCAAGGAATGGAACGTATTCAAGAGTGTCCACCGAGGTGGTGGAGTGCTGAAATCGGTTCATGTGCAGATGGTTAGATGGATTGTTGCGCTGCAATATTTTGAGAGGTTTCCTGGGACAACCCTTACAGGTGAGAAGGGTGGGCTGGTCCTCTTCGCCACTTTCACGAGCCCTGCTTGAGTTGAATCGCTCGGTAGCATGCAACGTAGTCACTGACGTTGCATAAACACGAGATGTTCCGTCACATCTGAAGAATACAACCGAGTTGCGGGAGAATGGCATCATGACCATTACTCGGTGCGCATCCATAAAGCTGGCCATAGCGTGCTCTTGCTGGAGGTGGCCAGCACATTAACGAGTGCCATGTACCTGGATAAAGGCCTCTCCCCACATTTTGAGTCGGTCGCGGGAATGGTTTGGCCATGCATCACCATGCTGGTCCGTGTAGGTTTATGGTAAAGAGCATAGATGTGTAAGAATATATGTGGCTTCTGCTGCCCACCTCGTGGCCCTACAGCACCCTATAACAACCTGTCTGTACGTGGTTGCTCATCCAAACACCAGGCTCAAGCTCGCTTGTCCAAATGATATATGACGAGGTGGGCTACTTTCAGGGCGATGTTATCAAAGGCTAACGAGCGCCATCTCTTCTAAACAACAAATGCGTGTCAAGTTGCATCCATCCCGCTGCTGAGCAAGCACACCACCTCCGCACTGAACAATCAGGGCAGGCTTTAGTAGCACCGCGCCTAAACCGACCCTCCAATGTGGTACCAATACCGCGTAGACCAAGGCCGTATTTATAATCCCCACCAATATTCAAATATACTCAAAATGTCCCCCCCCCCTCCCCAATATATTGCTATAAAATATTCAGTTCAGTTCAGTTTATTTTGGTATAGCCCTGTGAGCCATTCGGCTCTTGAATCGGGTGCAACCGCAACAAACAAAAAAACAAAAACACGAACAAGAAAAACATCTTAAAGTGACTATGTGACTGTGCAAACAGAAAATCCATGGACAAAAAAAAACAGCAAAAATATTCCTGAAAAAAGCACCGTACACCAACGCTGTGTGCAAAAAATCCCAGTGGGATGCAAGTCAAACAACAACCACAATAAAACTTAGATTAAGGCCATCAGTCTAACTCCGTACTGCAACAAAACAAACATATCCAAACCAAAAAACGTTTTCCAAATCACCAAAAAATAAAGCCATAATTGCAACGTAAAATAGATTTCTGTTTATATGATTGTGTTTATGGTAGTACTTTATTAATCCCTAATCTCTACCATTACATACAATGAAACAAGAAAAGGTAAAAAATAAAAAAACAGAGCAATGTAATATAATACACTATTAAACATTATTGTTAAAAAAGTCCATCCCATGTGTTAGTGAATTTTTAACTATTTTAGGCAGGAAATTCGTTTTCAAATTTAGATTTTTTTTTCTGGGGGCGGGGGGGGGGGAACCCCCAGACCCCCTGGAAAAATTGGTCCCCCCCAATGTTGACTCTATGGCTACGGCCTTGGCGTAGACAATGGAACGGATTGTTGTTGCCGTTGGTTCGAGTCAGCCCCGCGTGTGTGTGTGGCACTACCAAGTGTCACCGACACTCCCCCAGCCGTGCCAAGGCGCGCCGTTAGCTGACGCAGTGGGCCGATGAGCGCGCACTGTAAACAGTTCAATGCCACTCGGGGGGGGGGGAGGATGGGGAAAATAATATCCGCTTTTACGAGCTACATTGTTAGGAAATGGAAAACATCACGTGAGGATTCATAAAGCTGGTAACGAATTTCATGACCGGTAACTTGACGCGCGCGCACAGCGGTGCGAGCGCTCTGTCGCTGGGACATTATTGCATTTTGCCACTTATTGTCCACGACCAATCCACGGCTGGGTGAACGCCTCCACCAGACCTCGTCGCTCCTCGCCGTCCTGCGACCGAGAGCAATCCATCCAGCACCTTCAACAGGAGCTGACTTCATTGCTCCCTCCCCTCGGGATGCCACTCGGTGGCGGTCTCTCAATCAGCGGTCAGCGGACGTGTTGCTCGCTTACGCCAGTCCCCTTAGCGGGGTTGCCGTCACTGCGATGGTTGTTGCCACTCCGCTGTCCGCCGGGGGCAGCTTGTGTTCAACATGAGCGGTCCTCGTCGCTAGCCAACTTTGAGTTCCATCATCTGAAAGAGGCGTTACTCGGTTGGGAAGGAATCGGAGGTGACCAGGTGGGGGGGGGGGGCTGTGTGAGCGTGATTGTGTGGATCAAGTGTCTCGTGTCCCATTCACAGTTTTATACCCTGTGTGTGTGAGCCTCGTGAAGGTCAGCTCGGGCTATAATGTTGATACACCATTTGTTGGGGTGTGATTTATTTTCTTTGGTAGAACAACAACAAAAAATCCCCATGGACTTTTAACGTCTCGGGAAGACTTGCAGATGTCCCTAGATCGGCTGCCTCGGAGAGGGCAATACTGTGGAGGACCAGGCCAGGTTTGTTTAACCTGCAGGCGAGGAGGAAAAATACCAGGATAGGTCTCATTTGCAAGAGTGGCCTGAAGGTGGCAACCTTGACTCTGTTGCTTTATAAGTGTTAATCAGTATCGATTAACCCACGCTCCTTGCTGATGTTTTAGTTAAGCCGATAATTATCCGAGGGGGAGCAGTGGCACAGTGGTTAGCGCACTGCGCTACTAACCCGAGGACCTGAGTTTGATTCCCTGCAACAGCTAACATCAGTATCTGAACCGGTCCACCCCTTAACAACCCACACTGACCAGCAAGTATGGTCAAACAACCTAAATGGCTGATACGGTGTGAGAGGGCATTCATCCAGCAATGGATTGAGAAAGGGCTCTTAA
This sequence comes from Petromyzon marinus, assembly GCF_048934315.1. Classification (NCBI taxonomy): domain Eukaryota; kingdom Metazoa; phylum Chordata; class Hyperoartia; order Petromyzontiformes; family Petromyzontidae; genus Petromyzon; species Petromyzon marinus. Next base: position 13,212,850 of record NC_133671.1, read on the forward strand.
TGGTTTTTAGTTTCTTACTGTAAACCAAGGCCGTAATTATAACATATTGGGGGGGACGGGACGACACATCCCCCCCCCCCCCAATATTCAAATATGCCCAAAATGTCCCCCCCAATATATTGCTATAAAATAGATTTGTTTATTTGATTGTGGTTATGGTTGTACTTTATTAAACCCTGATCTCTGCCATTACATACAATGAATCAAGAAAAGGTAAAAAACAGCAATGTAATACAATACACGAGTAGACATTATGTGTTAGTGATTTTTTTTTTAGGCAGGAAATTCGTTTTCAAGTTTAGATTTTTTTCTGGGGGATGACCCCCAGACCCCCTGGAAGATTTGGCCCCTCCGAATGTTGACTCCATGACTACGGCATTGCTGTAAACACTCTCCAGGGGTGACCGGTTTGAATCGGTCTTCCGGTGCGGCAGTTGAATGAATGGGCAACTTTCTTACATCTCACTGCCACCAATGTCCACCCAGCATTATGATTGGACGCACCGCACCTTGCCCAGTCGCATGTGATTGGGTAAAGTGTGGGTACTCCCACCTCTTCCAAGACACGTGGCCAACGTGGAAGAGTAGGCCAAATACCCTCTAGAGGGGCTGCCTAGAGCTCCTCTCCAGTGGAGACCCTTCCGCTTGCAGTGATGTGAGCGAGAAAATTGCAGGTGCTGCGCCTCGACCTTTTTTTCACGATAAGCCACTACCTTGGTTGGCATTATGCAATGAGCTCCAGCTGGCAGTCACTCCATCCCAGGGTCTCTACATTACTCGGAGTGACAGCTGCGCCTCGGAAGGCACTTTAGTGGGGGCAAAAGGTAATTTAAGTTGCTCCTAATTGACGGCCCATTAAGTTAGACCAACTGTACCATCCACGGGGTAGTTGATGGAGTGGTATTGAATGTCCTTGATGCTGTGTGTGTGCATGTGTGTATCTAGGCTAATATCAGTGGCTAGTGATATCTGAACCGGTCTTGGGCCTCCTTTAGGTGAACTCGGCCTTAAATGAGGAGCACCTGGCACCGTGAGCGTCGATACGGTCGCAGCTGGCAAACACCAGCGCCTTTGCGCGCCACTTGAGTCACTGACACCAAAGTGCTTTGCGATGGCAGAAGTGACGCGTGAGTTGCTCGAACATTTCTAAAACGCATTGCTGTTTCCATCGTGCAAATATTCCTCCTTCGGTACCCGATTCGTGCGGGTACTTGGATGCTCACCGTGACGGACAGACGAGCGTCTCTGTCCACGCATCTCCCCAGTTGCTGGCGTTTTACACAGCGCACCAACGCGGTAAGCCGGAACCGAACTCGGAACCGAAGTCGCAGTTACGTTGTCTCGCGTCGTCTTTGGCGCAAGAATTGACATGGGGGGGGGGGCTCCTACACACACACACAAATAAAATACACACTTCCTGAAACAGCTGATGCTCTTGCTTGGACCCACGATATGTGGGTGCGCCGATGCAGGAAAGCGTGTTGATGATGAATACTACACACACACAAAGAGCTCCCCTCCCCCCTGTTTAGCCTTTTCACAAATTGTTGGGGCAAGTGCTGTTAGCGAGCACGGCGCAGCACAGGGCGGGGTGGGTGGCCAGCACCACGCCCGACCGCCTTTGTCTCCCCAGTGGCGATGTTTACTACACACAGCACCATGTACTCGACCTAGGGGAGGCCTGGGACCGGTTCAGAAAATTGTCACTGGGTGTTGGCCGTGAGCGGGAATCGAACCCGGGTCGCCGGGTTCATAGCGCAGCGTAGCGCTAACCGCTGCGCCACCGCTCCCCGCTACGAACGCGCACGAGCGCCGTCGGACGATCTCCACCACTCTTTGTGTCGCCCTTGCCATGCGAGTGGTTTGCTACATCGAAGGCGCTTTGCGGTCTATTCGAGCGGTGTATGCTTAGGGATGGAAAAAAAAGAGGAAGACCTCGTGCCGGCTTGCGACCTGGCACAATGGGATCTAACAATAGCACAACAGCAGGGGTCGGAACAGGTGGAGGGCGGGCACGCACCTCCGGTTAGCACGGTTGGCTACGTACGGTGCGAAAAAAGTTCATCGTACAGTACACACGCATCGTGTGCTCGACACCCGATCGAAGGGATAACGGGCCGATGCTCGGGTGGCAGCCAGAAGGAACGCAACGCGTCGGAGAGGATGTCCGTCGGGGAGATGGAGTGAGTAAATCACTCGGGTTAATATTATCGTTGGGTCTTTCGGTAAAGTCACGTAGATAGGTTCAAAAGAAAACAAATAGTTTTTTTGTTAAAAATAAATGTTTTTGTTATTTTCTTTGAACCTATCTGCGTAACTTTACCGAAAGACCCAACGAATATGAATTCCTGCAGTCACGAAAGCTTTAAGTCACGATTTAGTCGGCTTAATGTGACGGTGGATAATTATTAATGACAACGCAGGTTGCTAGCGAGAGGGTGGCCGCGGCAGCGGCGTGCTGGGGAGGCCTTCATCGTCCAGCAGGAGATTGACCGCGGCTCAAGGCGCTGATGGGTGTGGGCGAGTGAGGTGTCGAGTCTAAATCGGCGTTCTTCATCGCAAGGCCCGTGGGCCACTGTGGGCCCTGGTGGCCTTTAGTGCGACCCCTGACGCGCGGCAACCGACAATGCACAACACGTGACAACACCCCCCCCTCCCCAAATTGTGCTGTCAAACCCTCAATGGTTCAAAATGGTGTGGCGGCCCCCATACTGATGTCTTATCGGTGAAAGTGACCCCCCCCCCCACCACTGAAAGTGAATGAAGAACACTGACCTCAATTATGCAGTTACGCGGGTTCATTTGAGCACACGCTGATCCATTTATAGAAACCCCACTAATATCTCATGACCCCCCCCGCTCAGACTTTTTTTTTATCAACAGGTGATTGAATACTGTCCTGTGATAGCGATGGCGCCATATCCATATATTGATATTATATTTAATACGCGGTTTGAGATTGGTGGGAGCCATGTCGAGGCTTTGCGGAAAGTATCGTTGGTGTAGTATAGTAATAGGTTTTACCCTTTTAACTGGCACAAAAACTGACACCTTTATTCAAGGCATCATGTTTGCAATAACCACAACACAAGCAGTCAAAATGCAAAACAAAAGAGACAACTCTGATAATAATATGCACTGTCCTTGAATTTGATTGGTCCACACCCGAGACGGCTTTTCTTAGAGCCTAGTCTCCACTGGTGTTGGACCAGAAGACGCCAAAAAAATATATCGTTGGTCTAGTTGAGTATCTGTAGTGTAGTAGAACGTCACTACTGTGTTGGCTCGGTACGGGGGCTGTAGGCGGGTGTCACGGAGGTCGTGTCAGGCCGTGACACTCTGCGTGAACCCAACAGGACACGTGACCGGATAAAGGGCGGCCAGGGGCCCCAGGGGGGTCACGTGGTTGGGGGCTCGGGCCTTCCCGAAGGATCGGGAAGGGAGGCGTGGCCTGGGGCGGAGCCGGCCACGCCGGCGTGGTTATAAGCGGGGTGTGGACCCAGAGCTGGGGGCTCTTCTGGGCTGTTCTGTGCTGTGTCAACTCTGGGATGAAGCCACCATCTACGATCCTCGGTATCCGGTCCAGAAATGTAGAATCCCCGTGTGTTAGCTAAGTTAGGAATGGTGGTTACCACCCTATGTCGTTAACCTGTTAAATTAAGAGTTACCCGTTGTGTTTAGGTAATAAATAGTGTTGCCTCCAAAGTCCAGTGTGTGCCTGAAGATAACCTACTACATATCAATAAATGGATCGCTGTGTTAATGTGCTGTTCAATTATAATGTAAAGCTTTACTGTATATATCGCGTCGTACATGCAAATTGCAACCACAGATGCGCTGTAAGGCAGCCGGGTGGCGAGCTGTTACCAACAATTGCCTAAGCTCTGAGGTCCTCTATACATTACGGTGTTTTCAGCCAATTCATGTGCGTTTTTTTAACATTTGGGAGGAAACCGCAGAACCCGGAGAAAACGCACACCTGCAAGGGGACAACACTGTATCCCAGGGGTCGGGAACCTATGGCTCGCGAGCCAGATGTGGCTCTTTTGATGATTGCATATGGCTCGCAGATAAAACAAAATATTCTCACTTGTTTTAATCCATCCATCGATTTTTCACTGCGCATGTCCTGTTCAGGGCTGCAGGAGCAATTGTCCATTATTTTAATTGGATGATACTGGCCTACGTTTGCCGTTGCTGGGTAAAACAGGTAAACGCCCCCTTTTGAATCAGTCTGAGACTGCGTCTGCTCGGTCATTAGCTCAAAGCTAACCCTTCGACGAAGAAGATGGCGAAAAGAAAAAAAGACGACGAGTATCGTACATTTCAGGACGAATGGACCGAAGAATTCGCCTTTGTGGAGAGAGCGGGTTCTGCGGTGTGTCTAATTTGCAATGACAAAATTACATCGTTGAAACGGTCGAATGTAAAGCGGCACTTCGACACGCGCCACGCTACCTTTGCATCAAAATACCCTGCGGGAGACAGCAGAAAGAAAGCGTGCCAAGAGCTTCTGAGCAGGGTGCAAGCTAGCCAGCAGCAACTCCGCGTATGGACCCGGCAAGGTGACTATAATTCGGCTAGCTTTGCTGGTTCTTTAGCAATAGTGAGGAACGGAAAACCATTCACAGATGGCGAGTATGCTAAAACGTTCATGCTGGATGTAGCCAATGAACTTTTTGATGATCTTCCGAACAAAGACAAGATAATCAAACGGATACAAGACATGCCTCTGTCGGCAAGAACTGTTCATGATCGTACCATCGTGATGGCAAACAAAGTGGAGGAAACGCAAGTGAAGGACATAAATGCAGCCCCGTTCTTTTCTCTGGCTTTGGATGAGTCAACAGACGTGAGCCATTTGTCGCAGTTCAGCGTGATTGCAAGATATGCTGTTGGTGACACACTGCGCGAAGAAAGTCTTGCTGTTCTGCCATTAAAAGGGTCCACAAGAGGTGAGGATTTATTCAAGTCTTTCATGGAGTTTGCTCAAGAAAAAAGTCTACCTATGGATAAACTTCTCTCAGTGTGTACTGATGGTGCTCCGTGTATGGTGGGGAAAAACAAAGGATTTGTGGCGCTTCTCCGTGAACATGAAAATAGACCCATCCTAAGTTTCCATTGCATTATACACCAGGAGGCACTTTGTGCTCAGATGTGTGACAGGCAGTTTGGCGAAGTGATGTCGCTGGTCATTCGTGTGATCAACTTTATTGTTGCCCGAGCCTTAAATGATCGCCAGTTTAAAACACTGCTGGATGAAGTTGTAAATAACTATCCTGGTCTGCTTTTGCACAGCAATGTGCGTTGGTTGTCAAGAGGGAAGGTGCTTAGCCGTTTTGCGGCTTGCCTGAACGAAATCCGGACTTTCCTTGAAATGAAAGGCGTCGGGCATCCTGAGCTAGCCGACACCGAGTGGCTCCTCAAGTTTTACTATCTCGTAGATCTGACTGAACATCTGAACCAGCTCAACGTGAAAATGCAAGGCATTGGAAATACAGTGTTATCCCTTCAACAAGCTGTATTTGCTTTTGAAAACAAGCTGGAGCTTTTCATCACGGATCTTGAAACAGGTCGTTTACTACATTTTGAAAAACTGAGCCAATTTAAAGATGCATGCACAGCAAGTGAGCCCATTCAAAACCTTGATTTCCACCAGCTAGCTGGCTGCACATCCAGTCTCCTACAGTCCTTCAAAGCACGCTTTGGAGAATTTCGTGAGCACACTCGTCTTTTTAAGTTCATCACCCATCCAAACGAGTGTTCACTGAACACAGCCGACCTGAATTACATCCCTGGTGTCTCCGTCAGAGATTTTGAAGCAGAAGTGGCTGACCTGAAGGCCTCAGACATGTGGGTGAATAAGTTCAAGTCACTGAATGAAGATTTGGAAAGAATCACACGACAGAAAGCGGAGTTGGCGAGCAAGCACATGTGGACAGAAATGAAAAAACTCCAACCCGAAGACCAGCTGATTCTCAAAACTTGGAACGCGCTTCCTGTCACATACCACACACTGCAGCGTGTGAGTATTGCTGTATTGACCATGTTTGGATCTACGTATGCATGTGAGCAGTCATTCTCACATCTTAAAAACATCAAGTCCAACCTACGATCACGTTTAACGGATGAAAGCCTCAACGCTTGCATGAAGCTTAACCTCACCAAGTACCAACCCGACTACAAAGACATCAGCAAATCCATGCAGCACCAGAAGTCGCATTAATGGTGAGTGTTATAACAACATTATTTAAAAGAATAAATTCAGAGGCTTATTATACTGACATTTAGTTGAATTCACTTTTAAAATATATTATATGGCTCTCACTGAAATAAATTTCCAATTTTTTTGCTTTCATGGCTCTCTTAGTCAAAAAGGTTCCCGACCCCTGCTGTATCCCATGCAGAATTAGGTGGATGATAGTCGTCCGCTTTACCGACTTCTCCTGGCGAGCCAGAGTAGGGCACCTCCTCGACCCCACACGGGAAGCGAATTTCATAACATCTGTGCGGTGATCCACTAACCCTCGTTGCTGCCTCCACAGTGCTGAGTTACAGGCCACGTGCATAGCCACCACTGCTCAGCTTAGCTAGGGGTGTAGAATTAAAGTGAAGTTCAAGTAGAATATAACTCTTGTTTTGCAAAAGGAACCGGAAAATATTGGCTTTTTGGCAAAAATAAAGAAAAACTGTATGTCTATTTGTATTAATCTCCATATATACAGTGAGGGAAAAAAGTATTTGATCCCCTGCTGATTTTGTACGTTTGCCCACTGACAAAGAAATGATCAGTCTATAATTTTAATGGTAGGTTTATTTGAACAGTGAGAAACAGAATAACAACAAAAACATCCAGAAAAACGCATGTCAAAAATTTTGTAAATTGATTTGCATTTTAATGAGGGAAATAAGTATTTGACCCCTCTGCAAAGCATGACTTAGTACTTGGTGGCAAAACCCTTGTTGGCAATCACAGAGGTCAGACGTTTCTTGTAGTTGGCCACCAGGTTTGCACACATCTCAGGGGGGATTTTGTCCCACTCCTCTTTGCAGATCTTCTCCAAGTCATTAAGGTTTCGAGGCTGACGTTTGGCAACTCGAACCTTCAGCTCCCTCCACAGATTTTCTATGGGATTAAGGTCTGGAGACTGGCTAGGCCACTCCAGGACCTTAATGTGCTTCTTCTTGAGCCACTCCTTTATTGCCTTGGCCGTGTGTTTTGGGTCATTGTCATGCTGGAATACCCATCCACGACCCATTTTCAATGCCCTGGCTGAAGGAAGGAGGTTCTCACCCAAGATTTGATGGTACATTGCCCCGTCCATCGTCCCTTTGATGCGGTGAAGTTGTCTGTCCCCTTAGCAGAAAAACACCCCCAAAGCATAATGTTTCCACCTCCATGTTTGACGGTGGAGATGGTGTTCTTGGGGTCATAGGCAGCATTCCTCCTCCTCCAAACACGGCGAGTTGAGTTGATGCCAAAGAGCTCCATTTTGATCTCATCTGACCACAACACTTTCACTAAGTTGTCCTCTGAATCATTCAGATGTTCATTGGCAAACTTCAGACGGGCATTTATATGTGCTTTCTTGAGCAGGGGGACCTTGCGGGCACTGCAGGATTTCAGTCCTTCACGGCGTAGTCTGTTACCAATTGTTTTCTTGGTGACTATGGTCCCAGCTGCCTTGAGATCATTGACAAGATCCTCCCGATTAGTTCTGGGCTGATTCCACACCGTTCTCTTGATCATTGCAACTCCACGAGGTGAGATCTTGCATGGAGCCCCAGGCCAAGGGAGATTGACAGTTATTTTGTGTTTCTTCTATTTGCGAATAATCGCACCAACTGTTGTCACCTTCTCACCAAGCTACTTGGCAATGGTCTTGTAGCCCATTCCAGCCTTGTGTAGGTCTACAATCTTGTCCCTGACATCCTTGGAGAGCTCTTTGGACTTGGCCATGGTGGAGAGTTTGCAATCTGATTGATTGATTCTGTGGACAGGCGCCTTTTATACAGGTAACAAGCTGAGATTAGGAGCACTCCCTTTAAGAGTGTGCTCCTAATCTTAGCTCGTTACTTGTATAAAAGACACCTGGGAGCCAGAACTCTTTCTGATTGAGAGGGGGTCAAATACTTATTTCCCTCATTAAAATGCAAATCAATTTATAACATTTTTGACATGCGTTTTTCTGGATGTTTTTGTTGTGATTCTGTCTCTCACTGTTCAAATAAACCTACCATTAAAATTATAGACTGATCATTTCTTTGTCAGTGGGCAAACGTACTAAATCAGCAGGGGATCAAATACTTTTTTTCCCTCACTGTATAAAAGGGAAAGTTGTGAATGTGTCTGTTCAAAATGTTCAGCGTACTTCCCGACATGCAACAAACTTGAAATTTGCCATGTAGGTACTTTATAAAAATACAATTTTTTGTGGGGGGGGAGGGGAGCTCAATAATGCATATATTTTTTTCACAGCAAATGAGCTGTGACGTCAAATCTGTCACGTGACCCTCGCATGTGGAAGCGTAACGCATTGTAGTGTAGTGGTTAGCGCGCTGCGCTACAAACCCGGCGACCCCAGTTCGATTCCTGCTCACGGCCACCACCGGTGACGATTATTTTAACCGGTCCTGGGCCTCCCCAAGGTCGACTCAGCCTCAAACGAGTAACTGCTCTGCTGTGTGAACATCGCCACTGGCGGGACAAAGGCGACCGGGCGTCGTGAATCCAAGTCCCGAGCGAAGCCGGGTAGTACAGCTAGTAATTAATAATTGACAGCCAATTGTCACTCCACATGGCAGCAGAAGACAATGTAGAAAAAACACCCATCTCGTACTGTACTTATATGCTCTCACTCCATGCACCTCGCTTTCACCAAATCACACTGTTACCAGCGTGGTGAAGTATGGTTAGTTTTAACTCCCGTAGACCCGCACAGTACGGAGGAGCCCTCACTCAGCATCGGACTGACAGAGAGCTGCACGTGTGTATATAGATCCCTTCATCAATCAACTGCCGTATCAAGGCCTCGCGTTGCCGTGTCGATCAAGAGGGTCGTTGTGTCACCATACTTCACCACTCTGGTCCGTGCGAGTCATTGACGTAGTAAGGCGACGTGCCACTGGTGTCAGCCGTGGCCGGTCGCCGGGTTTTTATATTGCAGTGCGCCAACCACTACACCGCCGCTTCCCATACAAAGTGACCACCGCTTTACTGGAACGCAAAAATGTGTAATTTGTCCACGTGGTGCGTTTAATGAATGTGGGTGAAATATGAACGCACATGGGTCTTGCGCTGATTTAATAAATGTGGATTCAAGTGAAGCATTAATACAATTTCTTGCGCTTACATTTTTCCAAAATTAAATTGGCTGAGATGAAAAAAACCCGCTTTGCATTACTGCTATTTCCGGTGCACAATAAATACAGTGCCTCCTGGAATTAAATCTGACAAATAAAACCGATGTTTTTGCCTTTAATGAGACGCAAGCATTAAGCTTTACTTTTGAATCGCCATAAAAAGCAATATTTACTATACGTTTCTACGAATTATTGACTAACAGCCACAATGTAATTAATTTTATAACAAATTTGATGCTTAAAAACAATTTTAAATTATAGAATTTGTACTCTACGGATGCGTGGCCATCAACCCAATTGTTTTGAAGTTGGTCAATAATTCATTAAAGCAAAATCCAATGTTACATTGCACTTCTATGCTGCCACACTGACCAACGTGGTGAAGTATGGACAAACACTCCCCATGACTCTCCCAAGCGTGGGTAGGCCCTCATCCAGCAGTGGATGGAGAAAGGGGCTGTAAATTATTGTAACCATTTAATCCTCCATGGTGCATGCGGATATCGAGTTTCATTCGTTAAGGTATTTGATGCAACCAACCATGGGTAGATATGTCTGTGTATTCCCCAGTGTCAGAGAATAAATCCCACATCTCCTCGTGGGTATTTCTTTTCAGAGGACTGTACGTGTAAAAGTTTAGATCCTAGTTTTGGGTTGACTCAACCCATCAGTCTCCCCGGGGGCCGATAAAATTGGTACCACTTTGTGTGGAAATGAACAGCAGTTGTCCTATATATAGACTTGCCTACACAATAGGAATGCGGAATTTCCCCAATTTGGCACATGGCTCTAAACACGAGGTTAGCACCACTTCCAACCTAATTTGCGCAAGGAATCAATGTGACTTGATTTGACGAATTGATAAGGCAGGAGCCTCATCTGCAATGCGTACAGGAAAAGAGCCACCGTCAGCACTCCCAGCCCTGTCCCAAGTCCAGCTCTCAGGGTGATATTCAGTGAATCCCCCCTGCTTCGTGTGCCCCCTCCGCCCCCACCGTTCCTTTGCGACCTCACACCCACCATGCCCCACCACGGCCGCGCCGCATTCATTATTCATTGCGCGGGCAAGATTCATTTTCAGGGGCGACGTCTCGCGTTCCCGTGCATCCCACCTCCGTCTTCAAAGCCAGAGTAGGACTGCCCCCCCCACCCCCACCCCTGCTTCTCACTCGTTACCTTCCTCCAAGGAAACCAGCTTCGCCGTGTCCAGGAAGAGAGGGAGGGGAGATATGGTCTGCTATCTGCATCGAGGTTTTCACGGTTGTGCTGTACAACTCTCTGATGTGTTGCTGGGTTCAGTCCGCCCAAGCAATACCATAGGTGGATACACCGTGTCCTACATATAATAACGGATTTTCTGGCGGGGGAGGGGGGGGTTATCATAGTAATATCAGTAGTAATAACAAAATTCGCATTCCAGAAAATGTGCGCATTCCAGAAGGCCTCATGTTGGCGAGATGTTTACGACTTCGCCTGGTTCACAGGAGGTCGTGGGTTTGATCTCGAGCCTGACGCCTGCTGTATATTTGGATTTTACGTGTTCTCCATGTGGTCGCGTGGCTTTTTTTTACTGGGCCTCCAGTTTTCCCCTCCACATTTAGAATCATGCGTTTATATTATTTTGCTGATAGAAATCGCAACATGATAAGCCACTTCGTTGAGCTATCATTTATGGCCAGGTCGCTTCTGAAAAAAATAGCTATATAGCTCAGTGGGGACTTACCTGGTAACATAAAAAGTTATTTCTACTTTTAAACTATTTGACTTTAAGCTTTCGTGACTGCAGGAATTCATATTCTTTGGGTCTTTCGGTAAAGTCACGTAGATGGTTCAAAGAAAATAACAAAACGACGTTTCGATCACAACACAAGCGGTCGCTTCAACACAAGCAATCGCTTGTGGGAATACGTTTCAATTATTTTGTTTTTGTTCAAACAGCTAAGAACGTATGAGACCAGGAATAAAGTTGATTTTGCAAGAGCGGCCTGTGTCATTAGTCCATCAGTTGGTGGCGATGATTGCTCTGTGTAATCCCAATTGAGTAAACAGCAGTTGTAATTTTCGGAATCGGCCATTCTTGGAAGCTGACGCAGGCACGCAATGGCCTACCCTTGCGAATGACGTCGCGGGGACCTTTACCGTCCAACGTGATTCATACGGCTCGTGGAACTGTGTTGTGGTTATTACACCCTCTGTAACAACCATAGTGGCCACTCGGCCACGTGCCCCCCCCCCCCCCCCCAAAGGAAAGGGTTTTTTTGTTAGGTAAGCTGTTACACAGGGGAACCCCACTTCTGAAATAGCCCAGAATATCATCGGAAATACTGCCGTGTTATTTTTATATTTATCTCGTGCTCTGAAACAAACCCCGCCCCCCCTCGAAGTTAATACATCAAAGCATAGGAAACATAATCTGTAAGTAAACATCGTGACGGTCGATTGGCAAGCTAGTCTTATATCCAGTTCCCACGGAGGTTGGTCACGGAATCCTATCCAAAGGGATATTGAATCACTCTTATGGATTTATAGCAGCATTTCGGACCAGATTCACATCTTGACAAATTTGCTGAAACATCACCGTGGCGGTTTGCCCCCCCCCCCCCCCCCATTGTATTTGTGTTCACTGTGACCAAATTTACAGGAATGCACCCCCCCCCCTTTCCCTGCCAAAGAACTCAGATCTCGAATTCTAAGAAGAGTTGAGCCTGGAGAGCACTGTACATGTTTGGGTGACCATTGTGAAATTCCAATAAATTGTTATAGGGCTGTGAGACTGAATAATGGGCAGCAGAGGGCAGTACAGCAAAATCCATTGTTGCGCGATGCTCCTTTGCCCTTATGTCAATGATCCCCTACCAGGGCTGTCCAGACGGGAGTCGGTGGGGTGGGAGATAAAAGATGAGATTTGCCCCAGGCCTCACACAAAAATAAGCCCCCACGATAAGCCCCAGTTTTTTGCTCACGAGTGAATAAGGGAGCCCCGTGTAGAATTCTGCCTCGGGGCACTCCAGAAACCTCTGGGCGATCCTGTTCCCCGCCTTCCCCAATCGGCACTGGCCACCGTAGTGATGTACGCCACCTATCACAACCCTCTTAAAAAGGTATAATTTATACCAAAAACCCAGAATTCAGGCCCACAGTCTACATAGAGACCACCGCTGCCGCCACCGTTATCGTCACCACTATCACCACCACCAATACCAAGGACGCCCAGAGGTTCATAAAAACCCTAGGCAGAAATCCACGTGGGAGCCTCCAACTATCCACATGCCTGTTGTTCGGCCCTCTATTGTGCGAGGCCCGGGGTAAGTCCCGCCCCCCTCCACCCATTCTCGGTGACCCTAACCACTACCGCCACCGCCTTATAATTTTGCCAAACTTAGCAGGCTATGGGGAAAAAAAAAACGAAAATGAAATGTACATATATATTTTTTATCACTTTTATTAACACAAAAAGTTAAGAAAAAACAAGCTGTACATGTTGTTGAAAATGCAGTGCTTCAGGGAAGGCCCAATCTTGAAGACCAGAGGTGAGCGGCGAGTCTGGTGCGGGGAGCCAAGGACGTCCGCTCGGTGCGACCGCTCCCGCCCTGACACCCAGGCCAGGTGTAGCCGGCAGAGGCAGCAGGCAGTGTGAACTTAGTCGGCATGTTGGTTCCCCTCGTCTCAAGGTCTATTCGACGGCAATCTGCGTGATTTAAGTCAAGGTTTAGTCGTCAAAATGGTGACAAAATGAACACCGGACGCAGTGTTAAATCTCTGTCGGTGATGCCTACGGCGAAACCTTTCTCTGGAACTTTAATCAAGCGTTAGTCCCGTAGATTTCATTTCAGCCGTTAAATGCTGAATAAATGGACTCTTTGCGCAGTGTCAATGCAGCCAGCCTTTTAATTTCAACGACCGACTTAAAACCAGGGGCTAATACCCGACCAACATTCCGCTGCGTTCGTCCTCCACACTAGGACTAAAAATGCCAACTAATTTCACACTTGTTCGCAAGTAATCCAACGTCCCACCTTGGCCAGCCCCAGCCGGTAACGAAGGACGGACGAACAAGACGCGGAGCGGAGGCGAGAGGCGCCGTCTCCGCCCGACGCGGCCCCCGCAGCTCACCGCTGCCAAAGGTCACACAGTTCACACGACTACAGTTCCAAGGCACTTGAGAGAGACAGCCTGCCTGCGAGTCCCCGTTACGAGAGCATGCAGCCTGTCGGGACGCGAGCGGGCCGCAGGACCCCACTCCCGCGGCCCCAGCGGAGGCGAGCACTCCACCTGGATGGCCTCGTCACCACGGCCGCTTCAACGCGTGGCACGTCACGGCGTAGCGCTCCTCGGCGTTGCTCTATGCAACTCGAACGTAGCTACGCCACATTGTCTTACGCGATGGTGCGTTTTGATTTGTTTAGACCCCCCTCCCCTCCCCTCCTCAAACAACCACCCCCTCACCCCCCAACTCCGGGTCTTACGGCCGCCAATCAATCCAACCGCCCGGAGTGATTGTTTTTTGTGTGGAGAATATTCTCATTTTGCATGAAATTTGCCGAGCAAATAGCGGTTGGAGGAGTGGTAAACCACCGCCATAATTAAGGCTACCTCGTAACTGCCTGATATCCCATGAGCTAATGCGTTAGCCAATAACCTTTTCTCAAAGAAGGCAGAGAGAAATTTGTGGCCTAAGGTGGGGGTGAAGTCTTTTCAGCCAGTGCTTGTATACATGTAAAAAACAAAAAATCCTCCGTATAGCCTGTGGGGCCAAGTGCTGTTTAGCGAGCACCTTTGAAGGCTGGCACAGCCCAGTTGCCTTTGGTCTCCTCAGTGCTGATGTTCACACACCGCACCAGGTCCTCAATTAAGGCTGAGCCTACCTAGGGGAGGCCCAGCACCAGCTCTGATATCACTCGCCACAGATGCCAGCCACAGCCGAGGAATCGAACTTGGGCTGCCGGGTTTGTAGCGCAGTGCGCTAACCACTGCGCCTCCGCTCTCCATCAATTAATTATTATTCGCTTGTACACCGTTGCCACCGCCGCCACGGTCTGTTGAGTTCCGCGGTCATGATCAGCCAGATTGGCACCGGCTGCCAGATTTATTTATTTCCCCTCCGTACTACCATCGCTCACGGCTGGGGGGCTTAACTTCTAAGGGAATGTTTTCAGGAACCCCTAACCCTCCACTTCACAGACCACCACCCCCTTCCTACCCCCGCAATAGGAGAGCGAAGCTGTGGGGGGGGGGGGGGGGTTACATTTTTTTCTGGAGCTCAGCCTCGGACAGCTCCAGTTGAAACCCAGCTGTGTTTTCGAACCCGACGGGCTGTATGCGTCGTCCACTGTGACCTCGTTGTTGCTGTTCTCTCAAGGGACGTTACTACCACTGTGGCCACAGTACACGGAGCACGTGGGCATCCAACGTCGAGCCACAAGTCTATAATGTGTGTGTGTATATATACGAGAGCTCAAATAACATTTGACATCATCACATATTCAATGAGTCTTAACCTTGGTAACAGCGAGTCTACGACGAGACGAATACAGATGACAAAGTGATCGTTGTGCCAAGGCGAGCGAGCGAACAAGTCAAACAGAGCCCCCATCCCAATCTCCCCTCCCCCCCCCGCCACTACCTCTACCCCACCCACCGTGTGCAACTATCATGTCTCCAAGCCGGCTTCAGATGTGTCGGTTTTAAAAGCTATACACAGGCCGCCCAAGCGATGCTTTTATACACGCGCAAAAGTAAAAGTGGGGTTCGAGGAGGGAGGAGGAAGGCGGAGGGGGGGGGCAGACAAATATCGATCAATTCCATCAGTCCCATCCTCATCATCCCTCACCGCGTCCGGATCCGACGTCACTCAGCCCGGGCGTGAACGCGCGTGCGAGGCCTGGGCTCACGTGCACACGCACGTGCGCACGTGCGTGTGCACGTGCGCGCGTGTGTGTGCAGGCCTCGCACGCGCACACCGCCCAGCGCGCGGTCCCGAGAGAGTTCGATCCCTGTCACTGACGAAGCGGCCTCGCGTGGTGGGATCCCATGGCGTCGAACAGAGAGAGAAGAGCGACGGGAGTGGTGTCGAGACGCGTCGAGAAGACGGCGGGGTGGAGGGGGGTATCTGGGCGTCTCGCGGAATTCGGCAAACGCGACGAAGCCATGCTGTGGTGGCCGAGTGTGTGTGTGTGCGTTAAACTAAACGAGGGGGGACAGAGAGAAGGGCGACATTGAGAGGAATAATGCTGTAGAGGGCTTTAAAAAAAGTTGTGTTTTTTTGTGAAGGCGAGTATAGAGTCAAAACATATTATACCGTGTGTATATAAGTTTAAATAAATCAAAATAATAATAAGACGAAGACACGTGAAACCCCAAGACTGACAAAAACAGATTTTGCATCAAGTAAAAAAAGAAGCTACGTTTTTTGGAAAAACAAAATAACGTCGCCGAGGCCGATCGTGCAATCGGCTGTTGCAAACCAGAAGGGGAGGTGGGTCAACGCTCGCTCAAAAAAAAACACAAAACGAACCCCGTGGAACGGGGGGTGCCACCCGCGCCTGGGGCCCTGTGTGCTTCACAGCGAGGCCCGCGGGACTTCACAACAACAGGGCAGAGCATTGCCCAGCACCCGCACGCACGCAGACACACACACATTCTCTTCTACGCTTCTATTAGGCATCGCAGCTCACGAGCCCAACGTTTGCGATAATGTAGATTAAACGCTGGCTCAGAAAACACTTGCGCCAGGATAGCGGTCGGGCACGAGTCTGGCTTATGAGGGAGACGGGTGATTTGTTTTGCTCGGTGTTGGTTTATATATATTTTTTTACCATCCATAATGCGATTGCGACGTTGCTTGACCAGGACAGCGAGCCGAAGGGCCTCACAGTCGTGAGATAACGAGTTCAAATCCCAGTCTGGGCCTACTTTGCTTTTCTTCCCTGGGCGAATGACACGAGAATCAACAGCGATCGTGCAATTGTCCCTGGAATTTCTACCGATTCACCATGACTGCCAACAAAGTTGAGCGTTGCCCAGTGCTTGTCTGAGTGAGACGATCTTTCAGATGTTGTTATTACTTAGGCATGTGACAATTCACCCCCTACCCAATGATCCAATGAGTTGTCACAATTCAGAGTCACATTTAGATCCAATACTCCATTCTAATAATCCATTATTACCTATCTCATTTGTATTGTTTCTCATTTTCTAAATCCTGCTTAATTGCGTTTATTATCCCGAGTGTAAAGTGATAATTTCAACTGTGTACACTGTAAATAATGCTTTTGTCGTGAGATCAAGAATTGATGCTACATTGATGCATCATCACATGCCTCGTTAACACACACGTGTGTCAAGCAATTGCGGCTAACATGGGGTAACAGGAGGTGATTGGAACTCAAGTCACCGCGATCACGTGGACCCAAACCCCATCCGCCGCTCCAGAGTGGCATTACCGGGAGCTCAACGGGCATCGCCTCCCTCAAAAAAACACACGCGCAAAACTTAAAAACAAAAACCCAACGCGTTTCCTCTCCCGCGCCGCTCAACATTATCCGCGTCGCGGAACGCGCAGGCACGCTCGAGCCGACATCGCCGGGGGCGGGGGTCAGACAGGCACGACGCTCGCACGTCGAGTGCAACGACGAACGGGACGTCGTGGAAGCCGGGCGGGAAGCAGAGCAGAGCGCCGCGCCGGGCAGCCCGGCCACTTTGACGCCCTCGTGGGAACCGGCGAGCGGCCTCGGCGGCGGCGGCGGCGGCGGGGAGGGCATTGAAGAGGTGGCTGCTCCGATTCCTTGCCCTCCGGAGGAGTTTGACGGACAACTCGGACAGGCTCCTCCTCATCAACCTCCTCCGCCGCCGCCGCCAAATTGTACACCTCTCTTGAAAGACTCCTTCCTCTCTCTCTCTCTGCCTTGAGCTTGCGAGCGAGAAATTGAGGCTCTACAGCAGTGGTTCTCAAAAGTGCGGACCCCAGGACCACGAGGTGGTCCGGGGACGGTCCTCCTCCAGGTGGCCCATGGGGCTGCGATGCAAATACAGGTTTGATCCGGAAATAATGACGTTTATACCTTTTGTTTCGGACATTAATATTTAACTTATATTAAATAAAAAATTAAGTTAGGTAGACTATCCTGATTCAATTATCCTAAGCCTACGATTGAAATGCCTCCACCCCTCTAAAAAACCTTATAGCTGCATTTATATAAAAACAATATCATGTTCCGCGAATAAGAATAATTTTGTATTCCTGCTATTTAGCGAGAGAATTGAATGCATTTTGTCACAAGGGGTGGCGGCTGGCCGGGTGGTCCTCGGAAATGTTCGCATCGGCCCGGCCAAAAGAGTTTGAGAAACGCTGCTTCTGGAGGAAGCTCGCTCATCCACGAGCCGCGAGCCTTTGCGCTGACCCGCGTTCGCTCGGAGCAGAATGGAGGTGTGGGGGGGAAAAGACCACAAAAAATAAGGAAGAATTTTGCTCTATCGATTTAAAATCGCATGTTAAAGCAGCAGCAGCAGCACCCGCATCCCTGTATCCGCACAGACACAACATGGAGTCCATCCTGCTACTTTGCAACTCGGTGGCGATTTGCTCCAAACCCACCCCCCTACTCGCCCCTCTCCCCCGTGACTTCTTGAAACGGTGGGACTCATAAATTCCTAATAAGGATCGGGATTCGGGGGGCCGTTGTTAGAGGAACACGTTCGGCTCAACATTCCGCGAGTCGATTACAGGGCCAACAGAAGCGGTCTGAAGTTCTCTAGGTGATTTCGCAACGTGACTTGTTGTATCCAGATTGGTCTTTGAAGATGATGGACGCACACGGGCTTAAGGTCGAGTGACTGGTTGCATAAACACCTCAAGTGATTTCCCTCCTCCTTAGGTTATCATTATTATTGTTGTATTTACGAGCATTATCATAATACACAAATAGCCACGTGCAATTTTAAAGTTTATTTTGTGCGGGTGAGAACTCAAGAGACCAGAATGCGTCTCATTTACAAGACTGACCTGGGGCAATAGTCTGCCAGGAGGGAGGTAATGACTGCTGCTATGTTTATCGCGCCAATTGAGTCATTTGTGGGTCAGTTTCGAACGTGGCAAGTTTGGACCGTTGACGCCGGCACACAGTTGCCTCCTCTTGCGAATCACGTCAAAGGATCTGAAAGCGTCCAGTGTGAAGCGGACGACTGGATTCGAACCGTGAATCTCGGCAGCGAGCGGAGAACGCTGCAGACGATGGGCCACGTCACCACCCTCGAAGCGACCCACTGCTTGAACGAAGGCCTCCTTGCACCGTGTCGGGCACTGGGGTTGTTAGACAATACTTCACCACTCTAATGAGTGCTGGTTTTGTGACAGGGAGGCAACCAGGGCCGGTTGAGATATCGCTCGCTATTATTTATTTCAGCTGTGGCACGGAATCGAACTCAGGTTGCCGGGTTCATAGTGCAGTGCGGTAACCACCGTGCGTGCCACTGCTTATTTTAAATGACAAATTATTATTTCGTAATTGGTATCCGAGCTTACTGCTTTAGAATAGCAATGGGGAAATACAGTATACCTCGAGGTAACATATAAATAATCAACAGACAAAAGTCCAAGTGGCCACGTAAAGAAATGCTAGTCCATCCACCCATGGGCCTTCCAGATGGAACCTTCCACTTTTGTCTATTTGGTGCCGACAATTGTGAGTGGTGGCGCAGTGGTTAGCGCAATGCGGTGCGAACCCATCATTTTGAGTTGAATTACTAGCCACGGCTAACATTAAGGGCGAGCGATATTTCAACTGGTCCTGGGTCTCTCCCCTTCGCCAACTCACACTGGCCAGCATGGTGAAGTATGGTCAACCGATCCCCATGAAAGACACGGCGTGGGGGAGGCCTTCATCCAGATGTGGATTGACAAAGGGACTGTAAATTATGATTGTTACTATGACTGCAGTATTTAGTCATCCATGGTGGCGGATGGTGATTTGGGTTCACTATGGTATTTTATGCAACTGGTCACTGGGGAAAAAAAGGCGTTGTGCATTCCCCAGCGTAAGAGAAGCGATCCCTCTAACCGTTGTCGGTATTTCTGTTGTGGA
Organism: Petromyzon marinus; assembly: GCF_048934315.1. Taxonomy (NCBI): domain Eukaryota; kingdom Metazoa; phylum Chordata; class Hyperoartia; order Petromyzontiformes; family Petromyzontidae; genus Petromyzon; species Petromyzon marinus. The sequence continues at coordinate 13,232,292 of NC_133671.1, forward strand.
ACATTTTACAGAGCTGTATCATGCTGATTATGTCCACGAAGGCAAACACAATTGCATATGGGCACTTCTCTGATTTAAAATATAAATACTGTGCGTCTGTGCGTACGTGCATATGCTAGTATATGCAAGCCATCGATTTTTTTTTGGCTCGCCATCAAACAAAGGTGGTTCACTGCATCGCGCGCTTTCAGATGCGTTTCTGAGGCCGTCTGTAACGCTCTTCCTTCCGATATTAGGTAGCCAATGGAGCTATGCAATTTTAAATCGGAATTTAAAACTCATCTCTTTATCACTGCTTTTTGTGTTTAATCTGTTGTCATTCCCCCCCCACCCACCCCCACCTCCGATTAGAACGGTTGGCTATGTGCGGGTGCAAAATAAGTTCACTATACATACACATAGGTATGGGCCTTGGGAGATTTAACATGACGCTCTTCCAATTAACACGTGGAGTTCAAGGAGCAATAGTGCCGTAATAAAAAAATAAACATTTTAACAAACCGCATACAGTGCAAACCCCTCCGCTCCACATCCTCCCACCAGCTCTCTTCTCCTCCCACACATCCACACATAACGGGGGGGGGGGGGGAGTGTTGATTTCCATTCGAGAATTAATCTCCCCGCTCTACCCGCACGTTTACTGAAATCCTCGCGACCGGCTCGGAGCACCACAACGAGTAACACACAGGCCAACCCAACGGTGTCGCTGCAACAAGTCAACAAACGTGAAAGGAGATTTAATAACAAAACATATAACGAGCATTTTTATCTCACCACCACCCCCGTAAATCAATTCTCAATTTTCCAACATTATTCGCAGTTTCGTAGCGGTTTTTTATTATTATTTTGTCTTTTTTTCTCTTAATGTTTTTGTGTTTGTGTGTGTGTTTGTGCGTGTGTTTAGTGTCAGTAGTGCACTGGTCCTGCAGTGCTCACTTTTAGACGTGGGCATTTATACCTCGAGTAAAAAATAAAAAATAAACGTACGTTGTAGCGTTTCTTTTATGGGGAGTAACACTGCTGCTCTTGTTTCCGTTAAACTTTCGTTTGACAAAGTCGGGCGTCGTGGCTGCTTTCGAGGCATTGCGTAACTCTCTCTTCTCTCTCTCTCTACCTCTCCCCGCACATCCCAAACACAGGAACACATCGTGGTACCCCCCCCCCTCCCTTGCCGGTATGAAAACACAAGAATAGGTTTTAACCCTTTCTGGCAATACAACAGTTTGTGTTAAGATGTTAAAACACCGAACATAAACCCCTTTGGCAAGGAATAATGTCTGAATTAACCACACGTACTCGTGGTGAACATGCAAAAAAGAACATGCTTCTGGTAATATATGCATTGTCTTTGAAACTGATTGGTCCACACCAGAGCCTCGTCTCAAACAGTGTTCGACAAGAGGACGCCAAGAGGCGAACGATTCCTTGTAACAACAACAAAAAATGGTTCCTGTTTGGTGTGTAAACATCTTAACACCTGGCTTATTGCCAGAAAGGGGTGAAACCTATTCTTATAACGGAGAAACGTGAGAGCGTAACGGAAACACAACTGAGCCAACGACGCACGGCACAACAACACCACCAACAACAACAACAACACCAACAACAAATCAAAACGGCCAAATGTTTTCTGAGCCGGTTTCCTAGATTCCTGATAAGCTGAACCGACCCAGACCGAGAACGTCTTTCTTCAGGCAAGCTTCCATCAGATGCCTGCTCGTACGCAAACACCAGGCCCGCTGTGTACACGACGGACGGACTTGAGTGCTGTGTTATTGCGCACGGGAGGAGGAGGAGGATGTTTGGCTGTGTTGTTTGGTAGCTTGTCCACGGTGGTCGGTGCGAACCGCTACCGCAAGTCGTTCCTCGGTACCACAAGCTCCACACTCCCCCATTAGCAATATTTGCTCTTGCGTTTGATTAACCGGATTTATGGGCAAATAAGGAGGAGGGGGGTGGGGCGTGTTCCCTTCCCTCCCACCTCTCCCCACTGCCTTTAAAGCCGCTGGTAAACATAAAAGACCCAGTTCTAAATAAGCGGGGAAAATAAACAAATTTTTTGCTATAAAACTGCAAAATTCAATAGCCATCACTTTGTGCAAAAAAGTGGTATAAATAAATGGTAGGAGTAACACAATCGATAAGATTGCGATTTCTGGAATCGCCCCGAGAAAGAAGCATATTTAGGGCAGATAAACCGAGCAAAAAAAATTTAAACAAATTAGCACCCAGAAGAACGATTCACCAGCCGCTTGGCAACATCCCAAGGCCACCGCTTTCCGCCCCTTCCAATTCACGCACCGATCGCGAAATTCATAATCCATGACGGGACGCTCGGTTGCTTGGGATTTTGAAACGATACAATTAAAAAAAAACCTCGTTCATGTTACAGGTTACATTTTCTAAATCAATGAGTTAGGAGGGAGCGGCATCGTAACAGACACAAGCCACAGCCTCAGGTGAACACGCGTCGTGCACACGTCTAGAGACGGTATGTTAATATATATGTATATCTGATGGCAGACGGCTAAATCTTTAAACGAGGCTCCACTAAGGCAGGCTTAGGGGTCAACGCGGCCGCAACGGGGTTACATCCGGCCACAAGGTGTGCGCTGAGTCTCAAGTAATCGCGATGCGCGAAAAAAAGTTAAACAAAAATTCGTTTCAATAAATAAATGCTTCGCCATTGCCTACAATGGGTTCGATCGCAATTTACACGTAACGCAAAAAAAATAATAATTACAACACAAACTGTAACAGTGCCGAGATACCTTGGCATTTTTGACGTAATTTTAGAAGTCAATTGTTATCGTACCGTCACAAGAACAAACAAAAATATAACTTAATTCCCCAGCTTTTGATCCACCGAATCATGCGCTTGTTTTAAAAGAAAAAAAAGCCTCGACGACGCAGCGTAAATAAACTCTCTCCGCCGTGGAGATGGAGCGGGAGAGAGAAGAGGGCGAGAGGGCGAGCGAGCGACGTGCGGCGCGAGGGATATTTTTTTCTCTTTTAGTTCGTGTCGCCATCTCTCTCGCTCGCGCTCTATCTCGCTCTCTCTCTCATTTCTGATCGATTGCCCCAAAGCCTCTCCCTGGCCTGGTCGCCTCACGATGTCCCAAGCGGGGTGAGAGAAGAAGACGAAGAAGAAAAACCACGGACAGAGACGAGGGCGTCAAACGGTCGCTCGCGGCCGCGCGATCGGTACAGACGACGCGACGACGCCGTCACCCCGAGGGATACACGCGGGTGGGTGGGTGGTGGGTGGTGGGTGGTGGGTGGGTGCCCCTCCCCCGCCCCCCCCACCCCCTCCCCCCCATCTCCACCCCCCACCACCCCCCCCACCCGCTCTTCTTCAAGCGAAGTCTGCCCCCCCCACACCCCCCCCAGCACGCGCTCCTCGACCCCATCCCTGACCCCCCCCCCCCACTCCACTCCACACGGGGGCAGTCGTGGTGGGGGTGCTCTGAAGTGACTGCCGACCGAAGTGGTGGGTGAAGGGGGAGGTTCAGTCCCAGCCGTTGTCCTTGATCATGTGCGCCAGCTCGATGATGTACTTACCCTCCTTGTACTTCTGGCTGCTCTCGAACGCGTGCTCCTGCGCGCGCGCGCGCGCACACACACAGACACGTCGTCCATGAAGACACACGGCGGTTAATGGGGATGAGGGTCGCTGCAGCTCACGCCCAAATCGGGGCCTTACCTACACGCAACGGCGGGGCTGACGTGACGTCCTGACCCGAACCCCCCTCCCCTCCCTCTCCCCGTCCCCCACCCAAATCTGGACATCTGTGGGGGAAAAAGAGCTGTATAGCTCCTCGGATTGCTCCAGTTTAAATACATATTCTGAGGGAGAAACCCCCCCCCCCCCATATTTTGAGACAGACGACTCTTTGTTTAACCGAGTTGGAGTCTACTCCAACACGCATCTCTTCCTGTGTGGAAGGATTTTTTTTGGGGGGGGGGGTGGTAAAAAAATGTGCGAGTGAAATGCCAGCGCAAAAACAAACGGATCACTACAGGTAATCGGATCTGAATTTGAATGCAAGCCTTCACCGTTACTCGAGCATCCCAGGCATGCCTTGTCGTGTGATGCCAAAAGCGCACACAGCTGTTTATTTTTTATTTCCTAATGCCCCGTTCAGATATAAACACGATCCATCGCTTTCAGTGCCGCCAGCGCCCAACTTGTACCAATGCCGGACCCTTTGGCGTCTACCCGAGTCACTCTTGCATACGAGACGATCCTGGCCTATCCATTTCTCGCCTGGTTTAACAAAATAAACTCCTCACTAATATCAAAATCGTACAATTTGGCACAACACCAACGACACCCAGGCCATGTAGGGGCGCGTTACCGCATTCAGCAATGGCAACAACAAAAATGCACTGCGGATAGGGGCCGGATTAGGCCCTTATTTTGCAGGCCCTCCTTTACATATTGAAGTAACAGCAGCTGAGTGACGGTAGCGTGGCCATCAGAACTATTTTGTCTTTCAACTACGATGACATCATTCATGACTTTGCCACAGCTGAAGCTACGGGGGAAAAACATTGACTTAAAGCTTTGTGACTGCAGGAATTCATATTCTTTGGGTCTTTCTGTAAAGCCACGTAGATAGAAAAAATAATAAAAATATCACGACGTTTCGATAGCAACACAAGCCATCGTCTTCAGGTGAAAAAAAAAATACTTAGGCCCTTCCCTTCTATTCACCTGAGGCATATCATAACACTAATCCGGCCCTGACTGAGGGGTGCAAGAGACAATTAAGAGCAATGAGCAGGGGGGGGGGGTCATACACGTCTCCGTGTCGCTGCACTGGGGTACCAGCAAGGCAGAAGTCAACACCGCTCAAAGTGGCACAGCAGGCCGGGAAGAGATCTGCTGACGAGCACGCAGCACTTCTCTGGGAGGACACCAACCTCCCCTGCATCTGGCACTGGGCCAAAGCAATTCATCTGTGCATCATCCCTTTCCTCTCCCATGGCATCGCTTTAAACTCACTCACCTGGCTTTAACCCACGCCCCTGGCTTTAACCCACACCCCAGACTGCATGAACCCACACCACCGGCTCTATTAACCGACACCCCCGATTGCGTTAAGCCACACCATCGGCTTCAACCCACACCCCAGACTGCATGAACCCACACCGCCGGCTTTAATCCACGCCCCCGACTGCATTAACCCACGCAACCGGCTCTATTAACCCACGCCCCCGACTGCATTAACCCACACCACCGGCTTTAACCCACGCCCCCGAATGCATTAATCCACACCACCGGCTTTAACCCACACCCCTGACTGCATGAACCAAGGCCATAATTATAATAGACTGTATTTTGGGGGGGGGGCACACATCCCCCCCAAATATATACTATAATTACTTTATTAATCCCTAATCTCAAACATTACATACAATGCAACAAGAAATGGTAAAAAAGTAAAAACAGAGCAATGTGATACAATACACCATTAGACATTATTGTAAAAAATAAATAAAAAGTCCATCCCATGTATTAGTGAATTTTAAAATATTTTAGGCAGGAAATGAGTTTTAAAATTTAGATATTTTTCTGGGTTGGGACCCCCAGACCCCCTGGAAGATTTGGTCCCCCCCACAATGTTGACTCCATGGCTACGGCCTTGGCATGAACCCACACCCCCGACTGCATTAACCCACGACCCCGACTGCATTAATCCACGCCACCGGCTTTCACCCGTGCCACTGACTGCTTCAACCGGCACGCCGACTTAAGACCCAGGGAAACCAACGTACGTATTTCCAGCCCAGGGTGGTTTTGCAGTTTTCGCAGTAGATGTCGGCGACCGCGTGCAGCCCGGTCAACAGAACCCGCTCCTCTGCCGGCCCGCAGCCCACGTTCACTCTGCGCAGACAAAGACAAAGATCCCCCGTATAGCCATACAGGGCTGTTGGGGCAAGTGCTGTTAGGGAGTACCTGTGAAGGCTGAGCAGCGCGAGGGGGCGGGCCGTGACCAGGACCACTGTTCCGGCCAACTTTATCTGCCCGGTGCCGATGAATGCACGCAGCGCACACCAGGGTGATCGTTTAATTTCTCACAGAATATTCACCAGCAGCCCCTTTATCGATTCCCCCTCCCGGGCCGAACCAAAGCCTCGATTCCGAACAACGCGCGGCACAAATCAGCAGACACATCCTAACGGGCGTCACCGAAACACACCATCCCTGTCGCCTGGCAGAGTCGAGTCGTCCACGCGGCAGATTCGTCGCGGGCCACGGATGACTTGGCGATCGTTTGGTTGGCATCGGTCGGCAACGCGGCGGAGAAAGAAATCGCCCTTTCGGAGGCATTTCTCGGTCAACCTCCTCGTCTTGTCCCATCTTAGTTCGGTCCGCGTGGTGGTGGTGGTGGTGGTTGTTGTTGTATTTTGTTTGTTTGTACCTCAACTGTGAGACGACCTCTTATGTTTTATCTCTTCCCTCCCCCCCACCGCGCGCGTTGGTGATGTAAATCGGACGGCGTTCTCGCTGACCGTTCCATTAAAGGGCGCGTAAAACTCCAGGCTTCGTGGGTGACGGGGGCAGCGTCTGACAGCGAACCTGATTTATTTTCTCCACGCGCAATGGGATTGTAATTCATGATGGGGCGTGCACAGACGCGCAAAGACAAATACGCCTCTCATAGCCTTAGCAGACTTTTGGGGCAAGTGCTGTTAGGCGAGCGCCTATGAAGCCTGGCATGGTACACTAGGGGGTGGGTGGCCAGCACCGCGCCTGGCCGCCTTTGTCTCCCCAGTGGCGATGCTTGCACACCGCACCAGGTACTCATTTGAGGCTGAGTCGACCTCAGGGAGGCCCAGGGACCGGTTCAGATAATCGTCACCGGTGTTGGACGCGAATGGGAAGTTTACTAGTGCCGCCGGTTTTGTAGCGCAGCGCGCTAACCATTGTCCTTCAGCGGCACCGCACACGATCCACACACACATACACACTATCCACACACACTATCCAGACACACACACACACTATACACACACTTACACACATACAAACACACTATATACACACACACACTATACACACACTTACACACTATCCACACACACACTATACACACATAAACACACACTATCCACACACACTAAACACACACTATACACACTAACCACACACACACGCACTATACACACTATATACACACACACTAACCACACACACATACACTAACCACACACACTATACACAGAGTACATACACTGTTTAACACGTAGGCTTTTGTGACCAATATCCATAATTGAGGTGTTTTGGGTGGCGGGTTTCACGACACATTTAAATGTTTACTGCGATCTAGCCCAAAACACCTCTACGATGTCCATATACAACAGCAGTGTCCTTTAAATCAATTAGTACATTCACAATTCACGCGGATCTAAGTGCTCTAGGGGTTCGTGCACAGTTCCATCGTCTCGCGTTGCGATCGAGATGAGCAAAACGGGACCGATGAGTCGGTGAAACACGAGACGACAACGAGCCAACTGTTCCACGGAAAACGCGATCCCGAACCCGCGACAATCCACCGAACCACTCGGCAATTGGGGTAGGAGGTGGGGATCACCTCGCGCAAGGCCGAGCGGACGCGAGTTCGCCACCCGTCACAGACGTTGACAATTCGAATCCAGTAGGCCGGCCTGGTCAATACTGCAAGTCTCACGGAGGCTTTCCTTAGCAAAGACAAGCGTCGCAATAATAATAATAATGATGATAAACAACACACAAACACATGCACGTTCAGCCTAAACAGACGCTGAACTTCCAGGCTCACCGACCCAGACAAGGTTTTGCAGAATCCCATCTGCGGGTGCAGGGCGGGGGGGGGGGAAGAGTGAACTGGTGCTCCTCTTGTACAGCGTGTAGAATAACATAGCTCCCTCCAGGAGACAAAACTGAGCCTGGCATCAATTCAATCGGCCGCGCCATCGCGAGCACCGCCGCGCTTGCTGCGCCACCCTGCGTGCGTGCGTGTGTGGATGACCAGCACCACCCCCCACCCCCCACCCCGCGCGCAGATATTCCGCGTTATGTCGCGCTCCCGGCCAAATCGCGGCTCCGCTCGTTCGATACAAATTGTTGGCCGGGGGAAGGAAATAGGAGAGAGAGAGAGAGGGGAGGGGGGGGCAGAGGGGTGTAGTAGGGTGGGGAGGCTTCTCGCATTGTTCCGTTGATCGACTTCCCCGTGCCTGCTCGGCCCTACGGGGGGGTGGGGGGGGTGCCGATGACGGCGCCGCTGTCAGTGTGTACGTCCACACTCTTCCAGCGGAGGTCGCGGTTTTGACTGTGGCAGCGGGAGTTCGCCGCGCTACCGCAGCATGGGACGCGTGCGGATGATGCAGCGGGTCCATCAACAACAAGTCGATTCTAATGCTACTGTCCTGAATATGAATATTTGTCTTTCCATGGGAAGGCCGCACTGAGTCTCAAGACTCCCTTCCTGGAGGGTCCTGTATCGGCGTAATAACACTTTCATTTTGTATAGCATCATTCATGCTAATAGCATCCCATAACGATGTATATTAATTATATATGAGGACCAAATTCCATATACAGCCAATACCAAGCAAATGAAAAGCCTACTACCGAGCAAAATCTAAAATGAATAAACAAATTAAGAAAATGCATCAAAAGAAAAGGCACGACCACAACAAAAAAAGTATCACAACAAACAAGTTTGGCAGTCTTCATGAATGATTTGCTTAGTTTCACGAGTAGTAAAACCCGAGCATCCAGAGGAACCCCACTGTGCATACGAGAGGGAAACAGCACAGATTTATTAAATAATCCATCGCTGTGCTTTTATCCCTTGGCCACCTCCCAGCCGATGCCTGCATCTGTTGGTATTTATCAGCAGCAATCCATCCAAGCACTCACCAGGCTCAAGCACAATTATTATTTATTGCTATTTTTATGCTTGTTTACCCAGGAAAGCCTCCTCTCGTCGAGTCTGCAGACTCTCTTTCAGGAGGGTGCTGCCAAGTGTTTGCAGAAGGATGATCTTGGTGATGAGATATCAGCCAAAGGTGAGAAGACGCCCGAGGGTAAGACCACTGCGAAGATGGGGCCATGCAGGAGCGAGATGGCATTGGTGCTGGGAGGCCTTCATTCTGCAGTGGCTAGATCACGGCTAAAGACGATATGTTCAGAACACTATGTGTTTCATACATTCACACTACTCTGTGTTCAACGCGCCCCCATCATCATCCTCATTATCCTCATCATGATCAACATCGTTAGGGCACAGAGGGAGGGCCACATGCACCATCTTGTTCATGTTTGTTTGTTTGTTGCGGTTGCACCCGATTCAAGAGCCGAATGGCTCACAGGGGCTATACCAAAATAAATGAAAACTGAAAAACTGGAACCACCGTGGGCACCAAAATGGACACATTTTTCAGAATCGAATCGTAAACCACAAAATCGAGGGAATCCACCAAAATCGTCTGGGGTGGAGGAATCGGCTCCATCCACGCTCAAGCGGCATCGATGCCCTGTACCGGGCGGGCGGACCGGGCGAGGCGAACGCGTCGGCAATGCCGTGATAAGTCATTTGCGCTAACGGCACACCACCGGGGTTGCATCTGATGCCAAAGCGCGCCGCCAAATGTGGAGCCGCGGGGCATCGGATGGCACATCGGCAGCCGCCGCCCTGCCGCGGTGGTCAGGGTTGGGCCTCCCGTACTGCCTCGGGCTGTGATCCCATTACTGGAGTCATCGATGGCCCCACCGATCGTCAGGTTCGGTGGCTCAACTGATCGTGAAAACACAATTGGGAGAAAAAAAATGTCTCACCTCTGCTCTTAAGTGCGTCGCTGGACGGGAGGTAACGGACGATCTTGGTGACGTCATCGGCATCATCAGCCGCCGTAACGCTGGGCGTGGCTTGTTTGGGGGTTTCCCACCTTCGGAAGGTGGGATGTGGGGGTGGCCGCCATTTTTCAAAGGGCCCACCGAGTAATTGACCACAAGAAGGAAGTCGTACAATCTGTAGCCGACCAATCGATTGATCGTGTGGGCTCAAGTCTCAAGCAAGGCGGTGGCTTCCCCCTCCGTACACACACAGCCGTGATGTAAATAAAGGCAAACTTACACGGAGTTGAACAAATACGCCCTTCCTTGGCTCCCTTGGAAGGACTGCACGGGGGGGGAGGGGGACAGAGAAGAGGATATTTATTAAAAACAACAACAACAACAACAAGGGACTGGGACCTGTTGGCAGTGACACGAGCACAAATCAAAACACACTTGCCAAGTTCATCACGAATGCTGCCCGCTTAACACAAACAACAGCAAGCTGACACGTCGGCCAGTAACTCCCCTTGCTATGTGGCTCTGAAGCAGGACAATTTCAGGAGACAATGGCCCGCTGCGAATATGTCTGTCATCGTTCCGCCGTTTGCCGGAATATCATCAACAATTGGACAGTTCCAAGATCGCACGGGTTTGATTTCAAAGACACCATCTCAATCGCGAATGCAAAACCAACAGCGCACGCTCAATACGTTGTGTGAGCGCGCATTGATTTTGGCCTGAGCGGCCGTAGCACCACGTCTGATTTGGTAAGGATATTTATGCTTCCAATAATTTTTTTGTTTTACTTTTCTAAAGAGCCAAGCCGGTGGCCAAAATCTCAGCATGGCCTTTACCTTCCAAAATATGAAAAGAAAATGCTATTCTGATTTCTAATCAAACTGTAGTACATATTATTTCTAAACTAAATCAGACTCCACGCATACACACACAATTGTACATGAACTGACAATGCAGCGAATTGATCTCACATTTCTCCAAAAAAATAGCGGCACACTTCATCATCATAATCAGTACCGTTGATGCACGGTAACGTACGAAACACTGTAGGGGGGAAAAAACCCTCGCAACGGCTCAAATTTCTCTCGAGCTTCTCTCGTTGCGTTTCATACGTGAGCGATCGCACACGGATCTTCTTTCCATTCAACTCGCTGCAACCCACAGAGGCCGGCAGCACCACCACTATGGCTAGGAGATGTTAACTACCTCGCCTGGTATACAGGAGGTTGTGGGTTTGATTCCGACCCTGACGCCGGTTGTATATATGGTGTTGCGTCTCTCTCTCTCTCTCATCATCACCACGGTGGCTAGGAGATGTTAACTACCTCGCCTGGTATGCAGGAGGCCGTGGGTTTGATTCCGACCCTGACACCTGCTGTGTATTTGTAGTTTGCATGTTTTCTCCGTGGTCACGTGGATGTTTCTCCGGGTCCACTCGTTTTTCCCTCCACATTTAGCAACATGCGTTTAGGGTATTTGGCTGCGACAACTTTTCATGAGCCACTTCCTTGGGGTAAGGCCCCCACTGAGCTATAAAGCTCAGTGAGGGCCTTACCTGATGAAAAATAATTGTTGAGTTTAGTTTCAGTGCAGTTGGAGCACGTAGGCAAAGATCCCTCCATGTGACCTTTCACAGGCTGTTGAGGCAAGCGCTGTAAACAAGCACCGATGAAGGTCAGCACGGCGCACGAGGGGGTGGTGTGCCCATGCGAACTGCACCACGCCTTGCCGCCTTTGTCTCCCCAACGTTGATGTATATAACACACCGCCCCACGTACTCATTGATGAGGCGGATATATGCTCGTTGCGAGTCGCCACAAACATTCATGCCCACGAGGTCCTGAAGCGGAACCGGCCTCTCATCGCCGCCACCTCCACCTCGGAGCGCAGCGAGCCCCAAGACGCCCAGCCATCGGAGGAGGTCTTCGCTGCGACTCGTTCGGGGGATTGGAGGTCGGGTGGCCGACCGCCTCAGCATCCGGCGCGCAAGCTGGAGCAACCGAGACCATCGTCAGCCCTCGTCACCTGCTACAACTGTGGCCTCCGAGGCCATGTTGCATCGGGGTGCCGGGCTCCACGGCAGCGCGCACAAGAAACTCGGCCGGACGACGCCCAGGCTCCCAAGTCATCCCAGCAATCTCCGGCAAGTCGCGGCACCACACATGCTCGGCCCCCCCACACACCACACACGATTCACCGCGCCGCACATGACACATCACGCGCCACGGGCGCCAGTTCAGTGAGGGGTGGTGCGTTTGGACGAGCGCTTGGACCAGGCTAGTGGTCCGAGTTGGGGGTGGTTGCTGCGTTGGCCGGATCGTCTGTGGTTGCGGGTTCTATTGAGGGGGTCGAGGTTCGGGTACTGGTTGACACTGGGGCATCGGCAACAATTATTTCCGACCTTATTTATAACATACTCCCTGTTCAATGTCGACCATTACTGCCTGTTAACGTTCCGTGCTATGCGGCAAATGGAGGATCCTTGGGCATTGTCGGTCAAATCCGGGCGAGAATTTGTATTGGCGATATTACACTATCTGGGCCAATCTTGGTTTCATCCTCTCTCACAGTCCCATGTTTGTTGAGAACGGATTTTTTGGCTAAAATGCCGATTAAGATCCTCATTGATCAGGGCTGTATTGAACTTTCTTCGGGCCGCCGCATTGCGTTTTTGGTTTCCCCCAGCGGTATACGCACAACCGCTGCGACTGTACAAGCAATGGTCACCCAGACGGTACACGTACCGCCTGGGTCACAAATGTTGGTCTCCCTGCGGCTGCGAAAACCTCTCGGCATAGGGGTAGCACCGCATGGGGTCCTCTTGGGTCCGTCAAACGGAGCAGTGAAGGGGCTGGAGTTGTTGGTGGCTCAGACGATAGTGCGAGCAGACGGGGATCCCTTCGTCTTGGTTCTAAATGCGGGTTCTCGGACGGCTGTGGTCCCACAGGGGACCGTGCTCGCTCACGCAATGTCAGCACCAATGGGAGAGCCGGTGATTGGGCATGTCCATACCGGTCCCGCTCCACATCCAGAACTAAGCCGCGATCAGGGGTGGTTGGATTCACTTTGTTCTGGATCCAGTGACCTGTCCGGTTCGCAACTTGCTGCACTGCGTGCCCTGTTGCTTGAATTTTCTGACGTTTTTAGCAACCACAAATATGATATCGGTTGCACCGACTTGCTACGTCACCATATTGACACGGGTGACGCCGCCCCCATCCTTTCCGGCTAAGCCCCGCCGAGAAGGAGCATGTCAAATCGGCTGTTAATGACATGCTGTCCCGCAGACATCATGGGGGTCCCCATCGTGGTCGTCAAAAAGCACGATGGGTCTCTGAGGTTTTGTGTAGATTTTCGTCGCCTGAATAAGATCTCTGTGTCCGACGCATATCCACTCCCCAGAATGGACGAATCATTGGACGCCTTGGCGGGGGCACAATATTTCTCCACGTTAGACCTGCTATCAGGATTTTGGCAACTTCCCCTGGACGAGGAGTCAAAACCCAAGACCGCTTTTAGAACACCCGTGGGCCTATTCCAGTTTAATCGGTTGTCCATGGGATTCCAATCAGCTCCCGCGACATTCCAACGCTTATTGGAATTGGTTTTGGCCGGTATCCAATAGGATACCTGTTTAATTTACCTGGACGATGTCATTGTGTTCAGCCGAACGTTCGAGGAATACCTCAAACGTCTACGGGCAGTATTCCTGAAAATGCGGTTCGCTAAATTAAAGTTTAAGCCACAGAAATGCCACCTCCTCCGGGAATCTGTGCGGTATTTGGGGCACATAGTGAGTCGTTCAGGTATCTCCACTGATCCCGCTAAAACTCAGTGCGTCAGCTCCTGGCCCACGCCCACTTCAGTCAGTGAGGTCCGTAGCTTCATAGAGTTTGCCTCATACTATCGGCGGTTCGTCGCACACTTTGCCACCATAGCCAAGCCCCTCCACGCTCTGACGGCAAAGGGCGTACAATTTTGCTGGGGTCCTGAGGAGGAGGCCGACTTCCGCTCCCTCAGGGACGCCCACGTGAGTGCTCCGCCCCTGTGTTACCCTGATTTCACTGCACCCTTTCTGCTTGACACGGATGCCAGTAACACCGGCATTGGCGGAGTGCTCTCACAGGTCATTGGAAGAGTCGAACACATCGTTGCCTACGGTAGCAGGGTTTTATCGCCGGCAGAACAGCGATATTGCGTTACCCGTCACGAACTATTGGCTATCGGTTTTTTATCCAACAGTATCGGCCATATCTCTACGGGCGGCACTTCACTGTCCGTACGGACCACGCGGCATTATAATACATACTCCGTGTTGACCAGCCATCGGGACAACTGTCTCGATGGTTGGAAGTCCTGCAGGACTACCAATTCACGACCACTTACCTGAAGGGTGTTCGCCATACAAACGCTGATGCCCTGTCACGACTGCCCGTCGGCGGGGATTGTGCATGTTTCCTTGGATTGGGACGTTGCAAACCGAAATGTGTTGTCCCATCCACTGTTTTGGCCACTGCTGCTGACGCACCGGCTCTGGGTAGCTCTCTCTCTCAAACGGGTGGGGATTCGTTGCTTAATTTGACCCTCGCTGACTGGGGTCGGCTCCAAATGGGGGACGCGTCCCTGCTCACGCTACGTCGTAAGGCTGGCGGCTCCACGGACGGTCGGGGAGGGGTCGATTTTTGGATAATGCGGGAGGGTCTCCTTATGAATTGGGACGGAAAAGCCCTCTGTTACAGAATCGTCGTGCCGTCCGCCTTACGAGGTAGGGTCATTCTGGCCGCTCACAAGCGGCTGTTGCATTTAGGGTTTCACGAGACCCTAGCCATGCTCCGCCTTGACTTCTTCTGGCCGGGCATGGATAAGGATGTGTCGATTGTTCTCAAAGGCTGTGTGCAGTGCGCCCAGCAAAAACCGCCAGCCAAAGCGGCCTGTCCACCGTTACAATCCATTCGAGTCTCCCGCGTCAATGAGCTCATCGCGCTCGACATTTTGGGGCCATTCCCGGCAACGCCTAGGGGTAATAAGTACCTGCTGGTTGGCGTCGAATATTTCACTCGATGGCCCATGGCCTGACCACTCGCTATCCAGTCGGCAGCGGCCGTCGCCGAGGCCTTTGTCCAGGGCTATGTCCTGGACAAAGGTGCACCGGAATGGCTGCTGACCGATCAGGGAAAACATTTCTCAAGCTCCCTACTGCGTGAGGTGTGCAACCTGTTGGGTACGAATAAAGTGCATACCTCCCCGTACCACCCGCAGATGGACGGGATGGTGGAGTGGCTCCACAGAACGCTCACATCCATGCTGTGCCATCAGTCTCAGGTGGATTGGGACCTCCAAATCCCGGGTGTTCTTGCCGCCTATAGGATGGCTCCCCACGCGGCAACTGGGTATTCCCCCTTCTTCCTGATGTACGGCAGGGATGCTGATCCGCCCGTGGATGCCCAGTTGGGGATTTCGGTGCCCCACCCTAAATCCAAGTTGGCCGATCATGTCAATTTCAACCTTTTGAAATTGGCCGAGGCACGGGAGGCTGCGGCACAGCATTCAAGGTCTCGGCAAGTGGCGAACGAGCGGTTGCGTGCACACCGCACACACACCCACGAATGGAAGCCTGGCAATAAGGCCTGGCTACACTGTCCGCAGGTACCGCTGGCAACATCCCCTAAACTTCTGAAGCCATGGAGAAGGCCGGTTGAGGTTGTGCAGGTCACACGGCCACAATGTGTTCGGATTAAGTGGGGGAAACGGCTATGGTATGTTCACCCCTCATGACTGAAACCATTCATTTCACCGCATACCTACCATAGATGTCCCAGGGGTCGAGCATGTGATGTGTCCGTCGACTCGGGGAATGTGGTACCGTCGCCTGATCCTCACACGCCACTGACTGTTCCACTTCCAGGCACACAGGAATTGACGGCTGACAAAGTGCATCGACCACCGGAGCCGGACAATGAACGTGGAACCAGGCAGCCCACACCGTGCCCTCAGGGGGTGCCTGCCTCAATCCCCAGACAACCATTCCCTGCCCCGTACGACGGGTCAGCCAGTCGGACTCGTGCTAAATCACACCAGTTTTCATGAGGGATGGTTGCTCACTGTCCGGGCGTTCTTCTTCTCCTCACGAACTACACGTTGGGTCAGTCGTGTTGCATCGCGGGCTCCGGTACCGGGGGGGGATGATTTTTTTTGTATATATTGTGCATAGTGTCTAATTTGTACAGGTGGGTTGGGGTAATTTATTGTTGTTGTTGTTCTGTTCTTGTTATTGAGGCACACGCAATTCGGGTTCTTGTTAAGCATTTTTTTTTATTGTTGAGTGTTGTTGCAGCCGGGACGGCTGCGGGCTGTACAGGGGGGGGGGGGGGGTGATGTAGAGGTGTTACGGGAGGGTGACACGCGGTTGTAGGGCGGTGGCCATGAACACGTCCGCTACGGCCACCACCCTGGGGGGCTGTGGAGGACGCTGTGATCCCTCCCAGCCCCACCCCTCAGTGAGGGACAGTATAAAAGGTGGAACCCGGGGAGCTGAGAGGCAGTTCGACTCAAGCAAGATGAAGAGCCAGTGAAGAAAGAAGATCGACTAGCCAGACCCTGGAACTCCTTTGGCCCGCTGTCCTTCTGAGGGCCGGGCAAAGCAAGCCAGGGTGCGGCACCGGAGCCGCGAGGGCCGATGTCCTTCTGAGGGCCGGGCTCGTGGGGCCGGTGATCGGGACCTGCGCCGAAGTTGGGCCAGGTCAGATAGCTTCCTGAGAGAGGACCAGGATAGAGGGAGCCAGGGAGCTAGCGTGGGCTAGAGCTCGGGGAACGTTCCCTCTATAGAGTACGGGTGAAGAGGCCGTTACCTCTTCAAGTATCAGATTCGCCACTGTAATTGAAGCGTCTGTAATAAATGCGTGTTGCCTCAAGTGAACAGTCTCCGACGTCAATAAGGCCACTACACATGCACGCAGAGGCTCGCACACACACAGAGGCTCTCACACACAGAGGCTCTCACACACACACACACAGGGGCTCACACACACAGGGACTCACACACATGAGCTCACACACACAGGGACTCACACACACACACAAGGGGCTGACATAAATACACAGGGGCTCACACACACACAAGGGCTCACGCACACAGAGGCTCTCACACACACAGGGGCTCACACACACAGAGGGGCTCACACACACACACAGATGGGCTCACACACACACAGAGGGGCTCACACACACACACAGAGGGGCTCACACACACAGAGGTATTCACATACACACAGAGGCTCATGCACACACAGAGGGGTTCACACAACAACAACCGCCATTCGCCACTAAGTGGCGGTGACATCACCACGACGCTTGTGCCAGGCTATGTGCACCTTGAGGCCACGTGAAGTATCGAACGCCCGCGGGCAGGAGGTCACGGGGCAGACCCAGGTGCCACGGGTCGACTGACTGAGATGACTGGCTGGTGCACTACCTGTGCCCCCTACTGTGCCCACCTGCTGTGCTTTAGCCACCCGGCGCTCCGCTCATTGTTGTGAGCGTCGCTCCTCCGCCCTCCGTTGTTGTTGGAGGGCGACTGCCTCCAAGTGCCCAATAGCGTCCTTCACGAGCCTCCTCCACAGAGGCCGATCTTGACACTGCTGGTACCAGTCATCGGCAAGTCCACTCAGCTCCACGTCCTCCTGTACCACATCACTCCATCTCTTCTCTAGCCCGTGCCGCGCCCATTTAGCCCCCTCGATCCGGCCGAACAAAAGCTGTTTTGGCATGCGGTGGCTGGGCATGCGGGCTATATGACTCAGCCAACGCAGCCTTGCCTGCCGGAGGAGCTCACCGATGGGACCTTGCCCAGATCTTTCAAGGATTTGTGAGCTCCTCACACAATCCAGCCTGGTTAAACCTAGGATGGATCGTAGGCAGGCCAGCCTAAATGTTTCCAACCAGCGAAGATGCTCCATTAAGGGGGTCCACGTTTCGCAAGCGTAGAGAAGAGAGGGAATGACCGTGGCCGAGAAGACCTGAAGCTTAGTGCGGAGCGACAGACCAGGTAGCTTCCACACAGCGTTACGCAACCGATGAAAAGATATTGCCGCTAGACTGATTCGGAGTGAGACCTCTGCTGTTAAACTGGAGCCGGTCATAAGCACACTGCCCAGGTATGGGAAACTCTCCACTCTCTCCACAACTGCCCCATCACCGATTGGGAGTTGTGGGGGTGGAGTGTCCGATGGTACAAAATACCCAGGCACGTGCTTAGTTTTGGTGGGGCTGATGGTAAGGCCCCATCTCTTAGTGGCACGCTCCAGTTTCAGCAGGAGCATCTTCACACACACAGAGGGGCTCACACACACACAGAGGGGTTTACACACACACAGAGGGGTTCACACACAGAGGGGCTCACACACACACACAGAGGGGCTCACACACACACAGAGGGGCTCACACACACACAGAGGGGCTCACACACACACAGAGGGGCTCACACACACACAGAGGGGTTCACACACACAGAGGGGCTCACACACACACAGAGGGGCTCACACACACAGAGGGGCTCACACACACACAGAGGGGCTCACACACACACAGAGGGGCTCACACACACACAGAGGGGCTCACACACACACAGACGGGCTCACACACACACAGAGGGGCTCACACACACACAGAGGGGCTCACACACACACAGAGGGGCTCACACACACACAGAGGGGCTCACACACAGAGGGGCTCACACACACACACAGAGGGGCTCACACACACACAGAGGGGCTCACACACACACAGAGGGGTTCACACACACACAGAGGCTGGGGCTATCACGCCCACACACCGCAACGGTAAAAATATCCCGGCTGACGTCAGCGTGCTGCAGTGCGGATGTCTCGAGCCACAATAACAAGCACTCATCGCAACGCCCCCCCCACTCAGCACCCCCCCCCCTTCCCACAGCACCACCGCTGCCATTGCGCTGTCGTGGGCAGTGGCGGTGGCGCGTGGTGAAGGTGGAGACCGAGGAGGGCCGAGTTATGCCCAAGGAGGCTTTCTGCCCCACCCTTAGCACCACCACCATCACCACCACCTGCTATATTCTTGGGAGCGATGTTGGTTCACATCATTCAGGCTGCCCGCTAAGAGTGGGTTTGAGAGAGGTGGGGGCGGAGGAGGTGGTGTGCGCTGACACACATGTGGAGGAGGCGCGTGAAGGACGCTGCTGGGGAGTTGGGAAGGCCGTCGCCCTCCAGCAACAACGGAGGGCAGAGGAGCGATGCTCACAACAACGAGCGGAGCGCCGGGTGGCTAAAGGGCTGGCGCGGTGTGGAGAACAGTTGGTGCATCTGGCAGTCATCTCAGCCAGTCAACCCATGGCACCTGGGTCTATTCCGTGACCTCCTTCCAACGACCCTTCGACATTTCACGTGGCCTCCAAGTGCCACTGGCCTGGTACGAGCGCCATGGTGACGTCGCCGCTACTTAGTTGTGAACGGCGGCAGTTGTTGCTGTTGTTGTTGCTGTTGTTGTTGTTGATAGACGCGGCGCTTCCCCTACAATGAGCCCCCCCCCATCGCCTCAATACTGGATCTGGGCCGCATCAGCGCACAGTAGGTGGTGGTGGTGGTGGCACTCTGCCAACAGATTACGACAAAAAATAAATTGAAAATTCACAACGATGCTCTCCTTTTTGGCGTATCTGCTGAGTTTCACTCTGGGGGTCAGATGATCATCTCTGAACATGGGTTCACTTCTCTTCACATTGTTTTTTTGTTTGGTCACGGGGAAGTAAAAAAAATAATAAAACCCCCATCTGACATCTCCACTGCTGACCCCACGGGAACCGGGCAAGGCACTGGATGGGTTTTAAAACCTTCCGTGTCTCTCCCACGGATGTCTCTCGGATTGCGTGCAAACAGTGGAAACGAGCTGCAAGGTCGATCAGCTGGAGTGAGCTTAAGGAGCACGCTCCAGGAATGGGACAAAGTCAGCCATGAGCGTGGCGTAGCATTTATGAGGGTGTGTTGACCTCAGCTGCCAATCATATTTTCGTGATGTGATCGGCCGGCTTTGGTGCGAGCGCACCGCCCTGGCCCTGCTGAGATCCTGGGTTCTAATGGAGATTACAGCTGCCTGTGCTTTTAAATCGGGTTCTCAAGCGTAGCGAGTTGACGGTTTCAGCCTCGTTACCAATGACTGGCATAGAGACTCATAGACTGTACCGATGTTGAACTTATTTCCCACCGTACGTAGATAACTGTGCTAATCGGAGGTGCGGGGGAAGGACAACCAATTAAACGCAAAAAAGCGGTTCTAAAGAAATGAGTTTTCAATCTAGATTTACGCATAGACTAACATCGACTGAGTTGTGATTAAACTGGGTTCTCGAGCGTACACCAGTTGTGTCCCTAGTGTGTGATTCTGCCACAAGTAGTTCCATGGGATCATCTTCTGGGGCCTCTCCAAGGCGGGGCGGTACACTGCTTGCTACGAGAGTTCCGATTTTTTTGTTTCCATTACGCTATGACAACATCACAACTGGAATATACGACGACGGGGTAATGCATCCTAAAAAAAAGGCGTAATATTTCCTACACTTCACCCACAGGGCATGATAATGCAACAGAAAGTTAGACTGTGATGCACAACGGGGCAGATCCAATTACATTGTCATGTTTCAAGTTGGTTATTGCCAAGCTTTCTCATGCGAACATTTGTATTCCCCCAAAGACCAAAGGTCAACTGAGTGATGTTGTTGGGATGATGATGACATAAACGGCATTGGCTCTTTTGACCTCTTGAACTTTGGTCCACTCACGATCATTATGCTTCCAATGAGACCACATTTTCACCACCAGTTCCATGTGCCGCAACGAGATGTATTACGGCATCGCCTGACCGTGAAGGATGGCGACAATGGTAGAGAAGGTTTTCATGCAGCATCAGATGGACAATGAATGATGACGATGATGATTATTCGATATATATTTTGGCAATTTCTCGATGAACAGAAGCTTGCGTACACACACACCCCCACACACAACACGTTTAACAGACATACAGTGAGGGAAAAAAGTATTTGATCCCCTGCTGATTTTGTACGTTTGCCCACTGACAAAGAAATGATCAGTCTATAATTTTAATGGTAGGTTTATTTCAACAGTGAGAGACAGAATAACAACAACAAAATCCAGAAAAACGCATGTCAAAAATGTTATAAATTGATTTGCATTTTAATGAGGGAAATAAGTATTTGACCCCTCTGCAAAACATGACTTAGTACTTGGTGGCAAAACCCTTGTTGGCAATCACAGAGGTCAGACGTTTCTTGTAGTTGGCCACCAGGTTTGCACACATCTCAGGAGGGATTTTGTCCCACTCCTCTTTGCAGATCTTCTCCAAGTCATTAAGGTTTCGAGGCTGACGTTTGGCAACTCGAACCTTCAGCTCCCTCCACAGATTTTCTATGGGATTAAGGTCTGGAGACTGGCTAGGCCACTCCAGGACCTTAATGTGCTTCTTCTTGAGCCACTCCTTTGTTGCCTTGGCCATGTGTTTTGGGTCATTGTCATGCTGGAATACCGATCCACGACCCATTTTCAATGCCCTGGCTGAGGGAAGAAGGTTCTCACCCAAGATTTGACGGTACATGGCCCCGTCCATCGTCCCTTTGATGCGGTGAAGTTGTCCTGTCCCCTTAGCAGAAAAACACCCCCAAAGCATAATGTTTCCACCTCCATGTTTGATGGTGGGGATGGTGTTCTTGGGGTCATAGGCAGCATTCCTCCTCCTCCAAACACGGCGAGTTGAGTTGATGCCAAAGAGCTCCATTTTGGTCTCATCTGACCACAACACTTTCACCCAGTTGTCCTCTGAATCATTCAGATGTTCATTGGCAAACTTCAGACGGGCGTGTATATGTGCTTTCTTGAGCAGGGGGACCTTGCGGGCGCTGCAGGATTTCAGTTTTTCACGGCGTATTGTGTTACCCATGGTTTTTTGGTGACTATGGTCCCAGCTGCCTTGAGATCATTGACAAGATCCTCCCGTGTAGTACTGGGCTGATTCCTCACCGTTCTCATGATCATTGCAACTCCACGAGGTGAGATCTTGCATGGAGCCCCAGGCCGAGGGAGACTGACAGTTATTTTGTGTTTCTTCCATTTGCGAATAATCGCACCAACTGTTGTCACCTTCTCACCAAGCTGCTTGGCAATGGTCTTGTAGCTCATTCCAGCCTTGTGTAGGTCTACAATCTTGTCCATGACATCCTTGGAGAGCTCTTTGGTCTTGGCCATGGTGGAGAGTTTGGAATCTGATTGATTGATTGCTTCTGTGGACAGGTGTCTTTTATACAGGTAACAAGCTGAGATTAGGAGCACTCCCTTTAAGAGTGTGCTCCTAATCTCAGCTCGTTACCTGTATAAAAGACACCTGGGAGCCAGAAATCTTTCTGATTGAGAGGTGGTCAAATACTTATTTCCCTCATTAAAATGCAAATCAATTTATAACATTTTTGACATGCGTTTTACTGGATTTTTGTTGTTATTTTGTCTCTCACTGTTCAAATAAACCTATCATTAAAATTATAGACTGACCATTTCTTTGTCAGTGGGCAAACGTACAAAATCAGCAGGGGATCAAATACTTTTTCCCTCACTGTACATATAGAGGGGTAACTTAACAGGACAGTAATAGAATTGCACTAAACTTTTTTGTAATTTTCCCAGGTAAGTCCCACTTAGCTATATAGCTCTTTTTCAGAAGCAACCTGGCCACAAATGATAGCCCAACGAAGTGGCTTATCACGTGGAGGAAAAAAGCAGAGGACCCGGAGAAAAATCCACACGACCACAAGGAGAACATGCAAATTCCAAATTTGCAGGCGTTAGGATCGGGATCGAACCCACGGCCTCCTGTAAACCAGGCGAGGTTTTTAACATCTCGCAAGTGCAATGCAGGTTCAGTATGGAACCGGTTCTCTTCCGCATAGCACCAAACTGCTGCGTAAAGAACATTGACACTCGACAGAAGCCCAAATAACCGTCATCCTGATCATCATCGGACATGATTGATACACTGCTGGACGAAGTCCTCACCGAGCCATCAGCCATCTCTCGTGGTCCAGTGATCCAACAATCCAACCCACGCGTTGTAATTCCCTTACCGTCAAAATAGCCCGTGGACGTGGAAGAATTTTTTTCTCCGTTTAATGACCCAACGCGGGAAAAAAAATTTTGAGCACTATGAATACATACATGTACAATTAATTGCATGCATAGCTAATGTAATAATCGACAGTGTTGTAATGCGGCGAGTGGTTCAGAGAGCGACTACCCCAGTTCATCACAAAAGTTGACCCTGTTAAGCACTGCACGGCCGGTGCGACAACTTCCTCCTCAAGTGGGGAATGAAGGAGTGACTGCGATGAAGCTGCGATCCACCAATCACATTGCGACGACCATCGCCCCACTCGCGTTTCCTCAAGAGGTACAAACACGGAATTCACCCGATGACCCCAGACGCCATTGAACGGCTTCCTCCAAACTCAAGGGCACAGCTTAAAAAAAACGTCCTCCATCACCAGACCCAGGTGCCCACTCTCCCGCAGAGATATACATATATATCATCTGCTCAGCCATTCTTTAAAAAAAAAAACTGATGATGCATCATCGCTCTTTATTTACGATAATTCACGTGGTGCCAATGTCACACTGTGACGGGGCCTGCTCCCGTGATTGGCTCTGCTGAGTCAGGTGATTCGGCATGCACACTAGAGAGTGTGGAAGATTGTCACGAGATAAATGTTTTATTAAAGGGCGCATTCGGTGTCCATCTTGCCCCCCAGTTCCCATGAAATTATTCCGCAAAAATTATTGTTTGGTCCACACATTGCAAAGCGTACACGAGTGTGCGTGCACGCGCGCACGCATGCACGCACGGTTCAACTCGTCGGCGCGTTTCAGAGACTCTGGCGCTTCAGCTCCCGATCTGAGTCCGTGGGACGTCGGCCTCGAGCGAGCTTCTACGTCGCGCATGTTTTTGGTTTTTCACTGCAGTCCGCGGCCCGAGAGCATTCGCGAGATCGACACGCAAACTGCGGCTTGGCCGAGACTGAAATTGGAAACTAAGCTGAGTTCATACGTGCGCCGCGTACGCCCCAGGGTGGATTCATTCGGATGGCAACTTAATTCTAAACAGGCACGGAGGGCAAAGATGCAAACTCGACCTTTATATAGCCCCCCCCCCCCCCCGGCCGACGGATTCCGGGAACAATCTAAGTTTAGCCAATCGACGAATGATGACGAGCCCCCTCCGAAACCCAGCATCCGTGTTGATAATTGGCTTTCACCACGTCAATGTCAGTGAGAGGAATCCATCTAATCCTTTTTAATCCTTTGGATTTAGTGCATTTATTATGCAGGACCATAGCATTGTGAGAATTTGTATGAAGAATTATTTAGGATTATGACTATAATAAAAGCAATAATAGAAATGCCTTTTATGAAATCAGCGATGAGTCTCAAAACACACATTCAGGAAAAGCCTGCACTGGGATGTTTGGCCAATTAATTTCACGTGTTTAGCTTGTGAGAAGAAACTGGAGCAACCAGAGAAAACCCACGGGATAACGCTTAGAGCTCCACACTGATATATTCCAATACAGTACTGTACTGCCATCTGCGAGCCACCTCACTGTCCACGCCTCCGATAAACACGGTTGGCTACTACGTACGGTGCGAAAGAAGTTCAAAATACGTACATACAACACTTGGTATTCCCAGGCGGTCTACCATTCAAGCACGAACCAGGCTCGACCCGTCTTAGCTTTGAAATCTGACAAGGCTGGCGCATTCTGGATGATTTCTGTTTTCGATTCGAATTAAACAAAAAAAAATCACAACCGGATCCATTCGACAGCTTCCATCGTTTGGACCTCGGCAATGAGGATTCAGAATCGGGCCCCTCGCAATCCCCCCCCACCGAGAGAGGCCATGAGGGTCGCTCACCGACAGCTGCCGCCGCCGCCGCCGCCACACTTCAACGCTGGATCCGCGCGGATCAGCGACGTCCACGGCAGCGCCACTGCGATTGGCGGCGTAAACCCACGGGGATTGAACGCTGTCGCCGGCCTGCCTGCCCGCTCGCCTCACCCGCCCGCCCGCCCGCCTGCCCCGCCCGCTATCCCAGCCACACACCTGGCTAACCTTGACCTCCACCCCCCCCCCCCCTCTCCAAGCTCCAACCCGTATGGGTGCAAGGAAGATCCATTCACGATCGCTGGCAGGATTTTAATGCGGCTCACTAGCCCGGGCTCATCGATGCCAATCCAAGTGAACCTGACCCACTTTGTTAAGGCGATCCTTCCAGCGAGGCCGATTATAAATGCAGAGACATCCGGGGCACAGGAGCGCGTCAGATCACGCGGCACTGCCGTGCGGCTACGCCCTGGGCAGCAGCGTACTTCCGTGGTCCCACGACCAAGCTCGCGTTTCACATTCGCCCACCCGCATCGACCAGTATGAAGTACGTTCAAAGAAACCATCCCATGACACGTACGGGCATGGGGAAGCCGTCACCCAGAAGTGGATTGACAAAAGGGCGGTAATTTTATTTATTTTACCAGATAAGGCCCACTCAGCTACATAGCTCTTTTTCAGTAGTGACCTGGCCACAAATGATAGCTCGACTAAGTGGCTTATCACGTGTAAATTTCTAGCAGCCAAATACTCGAAATGCACGTTTATACATGTGGAGGGAAAAACCAGAGGGCCCGGAGAAAAATCCACGCAACCACGGGGAGAACACGCAAACTCCAAATATATAGCAGGCGTCAGGGTCGGGATCGAACCCACGACCTCCTGCATAGCAGGCGAGGGAGTTAACATCTCCTAGCCACCATTATGATGAGAGAGAGAGAGAGAACATGCAAACTCCAAATATATAGCAGGCGTCAGGGTCGGGATCGAACCCACGACCTCCTGCATAGCAGGTGAGGGAGTTAATATCTCGCCACCGCAGGTATAAATGCGCTTGAAGTGACAAGGCGAGCGCGGGGCCATGTCCGATTTACGAGCTAGAACCGGTGCCTTTGGAAGGAGCTCACGGTCACATGGCTCCAGTTGGGCGCGCTTACAACGCAAGATGAATTATTCATACTGTTTAAGCACTAACTGGAAGATTTCCTCTGCCGAGCGGAACAGCCGTATCTCGCTGGATTCTGGGAGAGCCCCCCCCACCACCCCGTTCGTGTGCAAACATTACTTCTGAATATTTCCGTGGCACGGAGTCGGTGGTGTATGTGTCGAGTGGTTCATGCACACCGCTATGAACCGATGACCTGAGTGCGATTCCTGCCCCTTGGCTGACATTCGTGACATTTAGTGTCAGCCAAGGGGCGAATGGGAATAGAGTGACAAGGCGTTTTTCCGTTGCAGCACCAACGCTTTGGAACAACCTTGTTTCCTCTTTTAACATCGTAAATATGCCTTTAAAAATACCACGAAGCAGAAGATTGGTGGTGGATACGGCTCCACTTGCAAATACAATTTGTAACTTTCATACTTACCAATTTTTTACTGATTCAATTATGTGCAATTTCTTTTATGGACTGTGTGTTGTCTTGGTGTGGTCTGGGACTGTTTTTGCTGTTGTTTTGCTGCATTGCCCAAGCTTTGGAATCGGTGTACTTATGCAATTTTAACTTACAGTTTTACTAATTTGCTTCCTTTCCTATACTTTTGCACTCCTATCGTGTATTTGTATTGCTTGTTGTTGTAACTTTCTGACCCGCTCCTACTGGACATCTTTGAAAAAAAGAGCTTCACAGCTCATCGGATTTCTCCAGTATAAATAAAGATTAATATTTTGATCTGACCCGGAGTGTCGAGTTATATCTGAGCTCATACTGGGCTCCACCCTTCACCCACCCGCATTGTCCAGAGTGGTGAAGTATGGCACAACAATGGCGTGGGGTGGCCTCCATCTAAACAGTGGATTGGCTAAGGCCCGTAAAATATGTTTTACTATTTTGAAGAATCTTTAGACCAGATAAAAAAAAAATATCATCCTTCCCCAGAACAATTTCCCCCAATTTTATCCCCATCGCCAGAGCAGCACGCAACCCTTCGTGTCGCACAAGGCGCCCGCGGAAGCGGATACCACAGAGCTCCCTCTGAGCATACTTCAAGTGACCCCTGGTCCGGCCCTACAACCATCGTCTTCGTCACGCAAAGACGCGGGTCGCCTGACTGCCAGCCGGCGGCAGCGGCAACGGATAACGCCTTGAGCATAAACGCCCGTGCGCGAACCCCACGACACCGCTTCAAACGATGTTCCCCACTCTGACGTTTCCTCCTCGCACTCATAGGCTGTGAGACGCGGCCCGCAGGAGCGGTTACTCTGCCTCTCGCCGACAGCTACTCGAAGTGCACTGCACGCAACGCCGCCCTTGACAAAGGGCACTCGGATTACATCCCTGGCAGGGCGCCAACGCTGGGGTTGCCACCTATGAGCTACAAAAAAATCCGGGACATTGTTATTATTATTACTACTACTACTATTAGCACGTTTGTTTTACCGGGAAAGCCTCATCGAGTCCCACGACTCTCTTTTTAGGAGGGTCCTGCCGATGCGAAAAATAATATCTCACGATACCAGAAGAGGGAAGAGCGGCACGTAAACTCGTCGTCCTGAGCGGGGTATTAGTACTCAATCAAAAAAAAATCTCAACAGCTGCATCAACAAGAGGATGATACTGCCCATCCATAGGGGGCAGTGGGGGCGGCCTGGCCTGCACTCGACCGATTACACCCAGGGTGGGGAACCGTCGTCTTGCCGGGAGCCGAATAGAATTCACAAACACCTCAGGCAGAGGGCCACAAATTAATAGACAGGCCGATCCTATAATAATGCAAACAATTATGACGGCACATCTTCAGAGGTGAATGAATGTGCTAAAATTGCAAACGCAGCATTGTTGCCAGTTGCAATATAATTCCCCCTCTAGTAACCGATTAGTGCAGCTGAAATGCTTGCAGTGATAATATAATTTGATGCCCATTTCAAAGTGGCAGGCCTCATGTGGACGCGGGCCGTGTGAAATGAAGTCGTGGGCCAAAGGTCATAGGTTCTCGATCCCTGGATTAACCGAGGGCCTGCAGTAACGTCCTGGCAGCATAGCACTGTGATCAGCAGCTGGCCTACAAAGATCTCTCCCCTCACCCAACGCTGCTTGCCGACTGGTTGCCTCGCCGATGAATTGGGATGCAGGGGTGAATTGTGACGTGTCCAGTCATGACCATGAATACAATGTGAATTTATATCCCGTCTCAGCGCGACGTGTCACTAGACATTATACAAAGGCTGTGTGCATATTTAATCTACAGACAAGAAGGCAGTCAGTCGTAGGCGGAGGTAAAAGGAAGGCCTTGAGCCTGAACTTGAACAGGGGGGAAGCAGGGAGTTCCAGACGATGGAAGCAGCAGTGGAAAATGCACACAGAGACAAAACAAACGTGGACCAAAGCTAAGCAACAGCTGCGGCACAACCAGAGCAGAGGAAAGGAGAGAGCGTGGCGAGGGAGTTAGGGAGGCGACAAGATGGCTGAGGAAGGAACCGAGCGCAGGCGAGCGGCGACGCACCTTGGAGATGAGCTCGTCGTGGTTGGCCAGGTGCGCGCGGCAGTGCACGCAGCTGTACTTGCGGTGGCAGTTGGGCAGGTACGCCTGGAAGGTCTTGGACTTTGTGAGCTTCACCATGCTGAGGGAGGGCGCCGCCTGCTGCTGCGCCTGCTGCCGGCGCCGCCCCTCGTCGCTGTCGCCGAGGCCCGCGTTTGCCGCCGGCGGGTGCGGCCGCGGGGACACGCACGCCGTGAAGCGGCGCAGGCACGGGCACGCCGCCGGGCAGGACCACGCGGGCAGGGGCCAGCAGCCGCCGGCGGCGCCACCGCCGCCCCGGCCGCCGGGGCCACCGCCGCCGCCCTGGCCGCCCTGGCCGCCGCCCTGGCCGCCGCCCTGGCCGCCGCCCTGGCCGCCGCCCTGGCCGCCGGGGGGACGGCAGCAGCAGCAGCCGGGCAGAGGGAGGCAGCAGCAGCAGCAGAAGAAGCACGAGGAGGCGGCGGCGGCGGCGGCGGCGGCGGCGGAGGAGGAAGAGGCGCAGGCGTCGCGGCCGCCGCAGCAGCAAAACGGGAAGGCGTTGTTGTGCCCCGGCTGCCGCTGCTGCTGCTGCTGCTGCTGCTGTTGGGGCGGCGGCGGCGGCGGCGGCGGCGGCGGGCACGGGAAGGCCGGGCAGGGCAGGCACTGCAGCAGGGAGGCCCACGCCGTCTTTACGCCGGGGCGGGGCGGCCTCGGCGAGCCCCTCGCGCCGGCCCCCACAAAGCGGTGTCTGCACGCGGTGGGCGCAGCGGCGCGAGGGTTAAACGAGGCGCGACACGCTCGGGCACCGGGGCTTCGTTCCCGCGGAGCCAGCGGGCGGGCGAGCGGGCGCAAAGCGCAAGGTCACGCGCAGCGACGGAGGAGGCACCGCCTGGGAGGTGCGGAGTGCCAAATGATTTATGATGAATGCGGTTACAGAGAAGCCACGTGGTGAAGGTGGCATGGCAGCTCCAAGGTGAAGGGGCGACGGGGAGGACACAAGGGTTTCCCGTCGCCTGCAAGGCCTTCATGAAGTCCGAGGTCCAACGTAGCGAGAGGCGGCACCGTCACACCGGAGGAGGAGTGGGGAGGGGGATGAGGGGGAGAAGCCAGGTAATAGATGTAGCTGGGTGGATCAGTGGGCAGAGCACTGAGTCAGTGTGGCTGAGATCCTGGGTTAACATCTGGGGTCATGTAACCAGTGATTAGACCGACTTCTCCAGTGTAGCGAGTTATTGGTACCAGCCATGGCTCACACGGAGAGAAACAATCTCACATAGAGGCACGGAGCTGCACGTAAACTGGGTTATTGGGTTGGGAGCAAACCAGAATGTCTCAAGCGGAGGGCGTTGATGGTTTCAGCCAGGTCACGCAGGCTGCACAAACAAACCGTAATAATAATACAATTGGATTTCCACCAAATCTATCCCAGCTTTGAGACTTCAAACAATAAGTTTGATTGACAACCACCAAACTCTCCTTGCAAGCCACGTAAAAAGTGAGCCCCGAGTGGAGATAAGAAAGGGTACTTTGAAGTTCACTTCAGAAGTTGTTCTGTTATATCGCCCGAATGGGAAAGCGAAAGTAAGCGTGTGATATCGTGCACCGTCAAGACTAGCTGCATGGCGTAAAAATAAAGTGGACTTCTTTTTCTGTTGTCGCCGGGAAGAAATATGTTGTGACACTCCAGTCGAAAGAAACGCAATCATTGAATAATTATATCAGAATAGGCCAGACCACTCCATGGGGCCCATCAGCCCAGGAGAGGATAGCAGTCACATTGTAGAGATCCATAACACGATATATCACGGTGAACTGATGGTTAGTGAAATAACGAAAATACAAGGCTATGTCACACTAAGTACGAATATAATGAAAGTGTTATTTTGGTCCATCAGCCTATTGGCCTCCTGCACCCGTGTCGTCCGGCAGCAATTGTTTACCACGTTGGGCTGCCACGCTCGCCATTGTGGGTCACACGGTGGCCAAACACCCCGTGTCATCGATTCTCTTATTCCTGCCCCGCCGGAGACCAAAGGCCGATGTCCAGCGCAACGACAAAACGGGCACGGTCACCCCGTTACACGCACGGAACGGTGAAACGTTGATCTTGCGCCCGTGATGCTAGGCGTGCAACGCGAGCTTAAGAATCAATGCTAAATCGGCCGCATCGTTAGAACCCATGCCACCGATACGACGGGATTCACCATCACCATCGTGTGCCGTGCTCTGTCCATGGTGCCTGCGGGTCGGGACTAGCGACCGAGTGGCAGCCAAAGGAGGGAATCCGACCGATAGGGGTGACGTCCGCCACGGAGATGGAACGATGAAATCAGCTCATGTCCTAGAGCTAGGTGGAATCGTTGGATCGCGAGACCATTACCAACGGAAGCTATCAAATGAATAAAAGTTATGACTGTGAAATCGAACGTCTGCACTCGCAGGGGAGTAGAAATGAGAGGGGAGAGGTAGGTGAGTGTGTGGAGGGGAGTAGAGTGAGATGAGAGGGGAGAGGTAGGTGAGTGCGTGGAGGGGAGTAGAGTGAGATGAGAGGGGAGAGGTAGGTGAGTGTGTGGAGGGGAGTAGAGTGAGATGAGGGAGGTAGGTGAGCGTGTGGAGGGGAGTAGAGTGAGATGAGAGGGGAGAGGTAGGTGAGTGTGTGGAGGGGAGTAGAGTGAGATGAGAGGTAGGTGAGCGTGTGGAGGGGAGTAGAGTGAGATGAGAGGTAGGAGAGTGCGTGGAGGGGAGTAGAGTGAGATGAGAGGGGAGAGGTAGGTGAGTGTGTGGAGGGGAGTAGAGTGAGATGAGAGGGGAGAGGCAGCAGAGTGTGTGGAGG
Organism: Petromyzon marinus; assembly: GCF_048934315.1. Lineage (NCBI taxonomy): Eukaryota > Metazoa > Chordata > Hyperoartia > Petromyzontiformes > Petromyzontidae > Petromyzon > Petromyzon marinus. The sequence continues at coordinate 13,263,598 of NC_133671.1, forward strand.
GGAGTAGAGTGAGATGAGAGGGGAGAGGTAGGTGAGTGTGTGGAGGGGAGTAGAGTGAGATGAGGGAGGTAGGTGAGCGTGTGGAGGGGAGTAGAGTGAGATGAGAGGGGAGAGGTAGGTGAGTGCGTGGAGGGGAGTAGAGTGAGATGAGAGGTAGGTGAGCGTGTGGAGGGGAGTAGAGTGAGATGAGAGGTAGGAGAGTGCGTGGAGGGGAGTAGAGTGAGATGAGAGGGGAGAGGTAGGTGAGTGCGTGGAGGGGAGTAGAGTGAGATGAGAGGTAGGTGAGCGTGTGGAGGGGAGTAGAGTGAGATGAGAGGTAGGAGAGTGCGTGGAGGGGAGTAGAGTGAGATGAGAGGGGAGAGGTAGGTGAGTGCGTGGAGGGGAGTAGAGTGAGATGAGAGGTAGGTGAGCGTGTGGAGGGGAGTAGAGTGAGATGAGAGGTAGGAGAGTGCGTGGAGGGGAGTAGAGTGAGATGGGAGGGGAGAGGTAGGTGAGTGCGTGGAGGGGAGTAGAGTGAGATGAGAGGTAGGTGAGCGTGTGGAGGGGAGTAGAGTGAGATGAGAGGTAGGAGAGTGCGTGGAGGGGAGTAGAGTGAGATGAGAGGGGAGAGGTAGGTGAGTGTGTGGAGGGGAGTAGAGTGAGATGAGAGGGGAGAGGCAGCAGAGTGTGTGGAGGGGAGTAGAGTGAGATGAGAGGTAGGAGAGTGTGTGGAGGGGAGTAGAGTGAGATGAGAGGTAGGTGAGTGTGTGGAGGGGAGTAGAGTGAGATGAGAGGTAGGTGAGCGTGTGGAGGGGAGTAGAGTGAGATGAGAGGTAGGAGAGTGCGTGGAGGGGAGTAGAGTGAGATGAGAGGTAGGTGAGCGTGTGGAGGGGAGTAGAGTGAGATGAGAGGGGAGAGGTAGGTGAGTGTGTGGAGGGGAGTATAGTGAGATGAGAGGGGAGAGGCAGCAGAGTGTGTGGAGGGGAGTAGAGTGAGATGAGAGGTAGGTGAGCGTGTGGAGGGGAGTAGAGTGAGATGAGAGGGGAGAGGTAGGTGAGTGTGTGGAGGGGAGTATAGTGAGCTGAGAGGGGAGAGGTAGGCAGGGGCCAACTGTTAAAAGACAATTAATCAGCTTAAACATAATTAATTATCCATTTGCGGAATTTCCTATTCATCGCGCAGATTGGGGGGGGGGGGGGACCTGCATCCTCAGCTCGTCAGCCAAAACCCACGTGTCGGCGATTCCGAGAGAGAACTCACCGATGAAAGAGACGAGGCCGCTATTTCACCGCGCTCCTCGCGGACACACGGCACACGGCACACGGCAAGTCGCAGGCGGCACGGGGATCAAGGAGCCGATCGATACGCGGCGCTAATTACGCTAATTGATTCCACGACCGCGGCTCCCCGTGCACTCCGCGAGCACACCCAGGCAGGGTCACGCGTGCACGCGCGCGCACGTGCGTGTGCGCGTGTGCGCGTGTGTCAACTGGTCACCCCGGTCAGTTACTGCCGATCAATCAAGCCTCTCAAATCGTACCCTATAGCACTCGGATTAATCCCAATGACCTGTCGCCACCACTCCACTCGGACTCAAAGTGCACCCAGCCCCGTACGACCGCCAGGGAAATGTCATCATCGCCAGCGAGAGGTGGGCGAGTGTGTGCGTGCGTGTGTCAGGTACGTGCGTGCATGCAGGAATATGTGTGTGCGTGTGTGAGAGGTAGCACGCTGCACTAAGAAACCCCGCAGGGGCGGTGGTGGTACTGATGATACACGTGGGGAGCAGTGGCGAAGCGGTCAGTGCACTGCACTACCAACCTGGCAACCTGAGTTTGATTCCGGCCACGGCTAACATTGGTGGTGATATCTGAAATAGTACTAGGCCTCCCCGAGGTTGATTCAACCTTACATTTTAATCTGGTTCAGCGTGTAAACCTCAGCACTGGTGAGACAAAAGCGGTTTGCCTTGGTGCTGACCGCATCAGCCTTCCGGCCTTAACAAGTGCTCGCTAACAGCAATTCAATTATGTTAAAGAACCTCATTGGCACACTGCAGTCTCGGCGCCACGAGGTGATTCTCAGCGGCGGAGAGAAATTAGCAACGAAAAAAACCGAGTCATCCCTTTGTCAATCCACCGCTGAAGGTGTCCCCACGTTGCATTGCTCACTGGGGCTGTTCGACCACACTACACCAAGCCGGTCAGTGCGGATTTGGTGAAGGGGGGATGCCCCGGGCATCACTCGCCGCCGACGTCAGCCGTGCCCTGGGTGACCAGGTTGAGAGCGCGGTGCACCAACTCCCGCGCCATCGCTCCGCGGGGCGAAGTGGCGCCGTGCTGAACAACTCGCGGGCCGCGCGGCAGCACCAACTGGATTCACTTTCACCAGCGGGATGACGAGTCTCGCCCGCGAGCGTGACGCCGGGCCGTGAGTCTGCCAGTAGCGGGCGACGATCGCCGCGTAACAATCCCGATTGCGCAAACAAAAGCGTACCCCCCACACACGTCTTCTCTCTTCGAGTTTGACGAGCATATGTAAAGGACTAAATGGACGTGAATAGAAAATGTTTATTTGGTCCATCAGGCTGTGCTTTCATTGTTGCTCTCTGTACCGAATACAGCATTTGTATTTTCACTCGTGATACCCCGGACTCCCTAGAGAAAGTCGGAGTCACACTGGGGGGCTCTCGCCTGGTCGTATGCAAAGTTTCTGCCCACGAGCACTTTCTGGACGAATATTTTGCGGCAGCCTTTAAAACTGGAAATCTCAACATTCTTCGTGTCGACAGCAGTGTCAAGTCCCGTTAAGTAAAGGCTGCTGCCATGAGGATGGCAAGCTCACTCAACTTGAGTTATGGAGTCCGTCATTTGTCCAGATGGTTCGATAGGCCGATGGACTGGAACAAATATGTCTTGTCGCGTCGACGGTGACGAATGGGAAGTCTGCGAATACGAAACGCACGATACACACCACACACACACACCCACCCACAGGAGCGAGTATTTCCTCGTTGGCACTGAGGGGCGCGAGCCGGACAGCTTGCAAAGGGCAGGCTTCCCTTACGCCGAGTGCCTCGGAGCCTGGTCCCACAGGGGCGGCCCAGTGTTCTTGCTGCCCGCGTTACCATGTCCGGGGGAAGGGGGGCAGGGTGCCTACACCTCTCCCTTCCCCCCCATTGCCTCGCCTCACAGGGTCCCGCTCACTCCGACCGCCACACAACGCAGGCTCGACCGCACTTCGCTTCTATCCACGGAGAATTGAAAATTTAAAACAAAGCTAGCATGTTGTTATTCTTAGAGGCTGCCGTGGACTAAATGGCACGCACGCTGGGCTTGCGATCCAGAGGGCACCAGCAGGTGGTTCAAGTTGATCGCCCGGTGCGGCAGTTGAAAGGTTGGCGCAAGTTTCTTTAATCACGCCACCACCCCGCCACCTCTGCACACACTCACATTTTTAAATGTCTGTGCGCCGTAGTTAGTCAGGTCGGCAGATGGTGTGTGGTGGGGTAGAGTGTGGGAACTCCTAAAAGGGTTATCTAAAGCTGCCCTTCGTGGAGGCTCTTACGCCAGCAATAGAAAAAAAAATCAAGCAATTGCATGGATGCGCATTTATCCACTGCGCACGTATTCCTGCAGACGCCCAAATGCTCAAACCTCCTGCCTCCTCCCGTCCAATCGCGTCGCAAGGTCAAACGAGCGGAGGTGCCGCACAGACCGCTGCGACGCGGCGCCTTACCAGCTGTGGCAAAGCCACGCCCACCGTGACCACGCAGGAGTCCGCCGCGGCGCCGGCTGCTCACCGCGTGCCACGCGACCCAAGCCGGGGAGACCGGGGCTCCCACCTCGGTACGCGGGCGAGTCCGCCTGTCGACCAATTGGGTACGTCGTTACCAGGGCGACGAAGGTGACGACGGCGCCACGGTTCCAAGCGCCACGCGCGCAGCCGGCACTGACCCGGAGGGCGGGGCCAGTGAGGCGCGGTCAGACGAGAGGGAGGCTGGGTGCCGATCGCGAGGGGCTCGATTGGAAACACCTGGCGCGGGCCGTTTGGAAGGTAAAACAATAACCCGGCGCGGATCGCAGCTCTGGGCCGCCCCGCGCCGCTGAGTCCAAGCCTCGGCCGACGTCGATCTCCGGTTGAGCGTCGGTGACGACGCAGGCCATCGAGCGTGCCGGCAGCGCAAACTGCACCAGGGACCCAGTCGCCCGGCTACATAAAGAGGGGGAATGAAATTGGATGGAGGGCCCCCCGGTTTCATTCCTTTGCGCAAGGGCCAATGCCAACCACGCTGCGCCACTGTTTATGGGACGGGGGCCTGTCAGACGGCTGGCAGACCTGAGGTCCTCGGAAGAGATTTAAGCTATAGTAATAGGTTTTTACCCTTTTATCTGGCACCAAAACCGACACCTTTATACAAGGGATCATGTTTGCAATAACCACAACACAAGCAGTCAGAAATGCAAACAAAACTAGACAACTCTGATAATGATATGCACTGTCCTTGAAATTGATTGGTCCACACCCGAGACGGCTTTTTCTTAGAGCCTAGTCTCCACTGGTGTTTGACCAGATGACGCCAAAAGGTGTGTGTGTGTGTGTGTGAGCAACGTGCCTGTGGACCTTCACAAGAAAATCGCCACGTGACTGCGTGCGTGCGATTCACTCCAGAGATGGACACCAGGCGAGCCAGGCAGAAAACTCCACTTCAGGTTTTGCAATTGCAGGTGGCAAAACCGAGTGGTTAAATAATTAATCAGTTGTCCAAGAGGAAAGTGGAGACGATGCTCGACGCACGCGTCGGTTGCCCGTGGGAGACCACGTGGATTTTCTTTCTTCTTCTCGGCCCAAAGTTGCATCACGCATGGGATCGGCTGCTCGCGTTTCATATCTTGGCTGGGAAAACCCGAGGTGGATTCCACCGTCTCCTTGACCTGGAGCCACCGTGGGTTGTACCCGCCTTACTCAGCGCAGCGCTCGCTCACGCATGCGCGCGCACGGCTCCCTCCTGGAGACTTCACGGCCGCAAAATCGACGCCTCCTGCCGTTAAAAACTGAACGGATGAACAAACGCGATGCTTATGCCACGTCAGAACCTGCCCAGCGCCATCTCAGCCCGGTCACCAACAAATGCACAATAAAACCATCGCATTGCATTTGCTTCTACGCTTAACTTGCTTATATTCCTGCTCTGAGAATTAAGTGACGCTTTAACTATCACACGATATGGCCGAATGGATACTTCGTCTCATGACTTGAAGCCAACACGAGTCAGGATGATCAATCAATAATTACAATTCATATTTGGGTCAGATCGCGCGAGTAAAATCAGTGTGGGACACCCTCCTCCACCCAACACGGACAATGACGTCTCGTAGAACAAACGTGCCAATGTATTACTGCTTCAGCAGCACTAGCAGTGTGTTGGAGAGAAATACACAACATTTAACGCTTCACCGGTGGTTTCAGCCAGCATCATCAGGCAGCTGCCAGAATTATGAAAATGACCTCCAGCCCTAAATGCGATCACGTCTTAATCCCACGACACAACCCTGAATCACGGGAACAATGATGTGCCCTTGCAGCGGCTCGACTCTGAGGCTCTCCTGGATTGCCGGGCTCCTCACCCGATCACGGAGAGTGAGCCCGGCAACCCTGCGGAGAAACCCGATTTAATCCAAACTGTGCTGTCGGTGTCACGTCATGAGGTGACGTAACAACTGGGACCTCGTGCGTGACAGTCGCACCGGAATTTCGTTCTCGGTGACGGAGTGCCGCCAAATTCGGCGCAGAACCAAATTGAATGCGGCGATGTTGTACGTGCGGTTGTAGTGGACTGGGCAGAGGCCGTCAACTCGCAACGCCAGAGGATCAGATTGAACGACGGGCGGCATTCTGGATTCGAACTCTCAGTGGATGCTGCACAGCGCTCTCATCTCTGCGCCACCACGCCACCTCCGATGCCGCTACGTATTAAATGTCTTGTATAAGATCACGCCCGGGACTGTGACGAGGCATCATCATGCCGGGTCTCTTGGACCAAGAGCAATGGGCACAATATCAACCCGCCAAGCTGTGTTCAATTCCCGGTCAGGTCTACCAATGAGAGGAGAGTGATATCCGAACTGGTCCACAGTGTAACCCCCACCACTGCGCTCACCATTCCCCCGGCGCCCGACCCCCTCCACCCCCGTTCTACTGTCTCCCCTTCACCAACACACACTGAGCAGCCTGGTGAGGTATCGTCAAAGAACACCAATGACCAAGTTAGTCGTGGGGGTTGTTGACGACAGAGGGGTTGGACGACTTGCGGAGCACAAACACTCAGATTGGTGCGTTCAAAACGCTCGCCGCTTTGGTTCAACGTTTATTTTGTTTAGCAAGGCGAGAAAGAGACCAGGATGAGTCTCGTTTTACAAGCGTGACCTGGGGACAGCATCCGTCTGCCAGTCGGGCGCAGCGATTACTATGTACGATCCCAATTGAGTAAAAATGCGAGTAATTTTCGAATTCGTCAAATTCGGTGCCCCGTGAAAGGACGATAAGGTTCCACAGTACATCATACGATATGAGATCCACGATCATCTTATCATCCGTTTTCTCAAAATATCGTTACGTCGTGATAATCGTTGCACGTGTTTGCATAAATTTACCTCCTGACAACATTTTTTTGAATAACGATAATGAGAGTCATAAAAATTAATGGCCCTCTAACCCATTAAATAAGTGCTTTTCGAAATGTTTTCCGGAGTGATTGACGTCACGCCAATTATCTAACTTAGAGGCAGGTATCTGTTTACCGGACAGCATGTGCGTTGTAGGCGTTAGAACTTGCAATGTGACGATGGTCGGAAGACTGACTGCAGACTTCCCGCAGAAAGCTCTCCAGCCCTCAGCCAACGTAGTTGGCACTCTCTCCCATCACCAGACCCACGCGCCCCCAATCTCCCGCCAAGAGATGCATATATATGTCCGAGGGACGTTTGGCGGATACCACTCTCCAAATGTAAAAGGTTTAAAGGACAATCTCTCAGTTGCAGTTGAAGAATATTTAAGCTATCTCTATTTGTGGCGGGAATACAGCAAAACGCGACAAAAACTATACAATAAAAATACGTGAAACGTAATGAATCACTCATGTATGGGCAACTGATAGCGCGGTAATCGTCACAGCGCGACGTGGCCCCAGCTAAGATCAGTAAACCAGAAGTCTCTCCTTAAATTTTGACTTAAAACTTTTCATCAGGCCAAGACCGCTTGTGCTGCCATCGAAACGTCGCGGGTTTTTTGCTTTTATTTTTGAAGTTATTTAATTGTTTATTTTATTTTCTATGTGCGTGACTTTGCCGAAAGAACCAAGAATAGCAATCTCCTTTATAAAAGCTACAGTACAAACCTCCCCTCCCCTAGAGTTCCCCCCCCCCCGCCGCCAACCCCCATTTCTCACCCTCCTCCTCTCCACCACCTTCACTCCTCCTCCTCCCCAACGCTCATCTGACTGCATAGAACGTTTCCACTTATGTACAAAAAAGTCAACACATTCATCAATAACACTGCCCCCCAAAAAGGGAAAACATGTAATAGGCAACGTTTTGGGCAACGGCCCTTCCCCACAGCAGTGTTATTGGTGAATGTGTTTACTGTTTCTGTGTGTTATTTGTGCACCACTCCCAATGCAGCATCGCCAAATCATTCACTTATGTAGACACCTTTGCCTAATTTTTTTAAAATGCAGCTTTATATAGCATCGTAATATTAGCACCATCTCCAAACGCTGCACAGGAACAACTAATTGCTTCAAATGACAGAAACTAGTGAAGCATAAAATAAAAAATAGTGTTAATGGTAAAAAAAAGTCATATTTATAACTGTGAGAGATGGCGACGGCCTGGGGCGGCCTTCAACCAGCAGTGGATTGATGATTGGCTATACGAAGGGCGTTTGAGTTCAAAACTGTTAGTTTGTGTACCGTTACGAACGTTTCCCAGATTTTCCAGGGCCCCACGGTGTGAAAGCGCCATCCTCCAGATCTCCAGATAAAAATCCGGTCTCTCTTTTCCCGCCGTTTCCCTCTCTGCTGCGGACAATGGCCACTGCCCGAAACGCCGCCCTACTCCGTACCTCGTCGCTGTTATCAAGGCGGTGTGAACGAACGGTGGGCCCGGTGACGTTCTTTCGATTCTCCGGCCGGATTAAAACGGCACGGAAAAAAGAAACCAATAACACCCGTGGACAGGAAAGATTAATTGGAACGGGGAGGCAGCATTAATTGTCACGCTATAGACATTCGTTCCGCTAACGGGGCAGAGCAACTTAATTAAGCACTTAATGCTTGCCCACGTCCGTCCATTAGCGCGAGTCGTGACACAGAAAAGGGTCGCGACCCCTGACCTCGCGTACTTGCCAACTCTCCATCGTCACGCCCAGGCGCGCACTCTCCCACGCAGATGTAAATATATATATGGTGGAGCGACAGATGGCCGATACCGCTCTCCAAATTTAAAGGTATTTTTTAACGTTTTTTTTAGTACAACTCAATGCGAGGCCAATTACACGTCAAAGCGCCGATCGGTGAAAGGAGGGGGGGGGGGGAACAGATGTTCCGCGAGCAGCGGCCCAAGTTCGATGCGACAGGGCCGAGCGAAGGGGGAACACTGGGTTTTTAAACTTAAAATGAGACTGTACTTGGATCACAGTTGCCGAGCATAGGGCCCAGAGGCCCCAACGCATCAAGAGACCGGCAACAAACGACACTATTGAAGGTGTAATAGATAGGAGTTTACGTGTTTCTGAATGGAGCCAGGTTGTTTATTATTATTATTATTGCAAGAATCTGGAAAAAGAGGCGATCGGAGGGAATTCCAAAGTGGAACATTGCGAGGGAAGTAGCAGAAAGAGCAGCGTTGTGTGTGTGTGTGACCTGAAGTGTGGTGGGTGAAAACTGGATGAGACAAAACAGTCAGTCTGGCAGACGAAGTCCTCAAAAAGAGTGGAGGAATCCAGGATTGAAGAGCATTAGCCAAGACAACAAAATCAGAGCCAACCTGGACTTGGGATACAACACATCATGACATCATTGAATCATCACCATCCCCCCCGTTGCCTAAAGTCTAGGGATCCTTTGTTCCTTTCTCAGTCCGCCTGTCCTGGTGAGGGTCGTGGCAGCGGCGTGTTGAATAGGGCGGTCCAGACCTCCCTTTCCCTGGCGACAGACTCGATCTCCCCAGGCGTTCCCAGGCCAGCTGAGTGACGTAGTCCCACCAGCAGCGTGTCCTGGGCCGGCCCCGGGGTCTTCACCCAGTGGGACTTGCCCGGTAGAGTTCCATTGGGAGTCTACCGGGGGGCATCCTTACCAGGTGCTCGAAACACCTCAACTGGTTCCTCTCGATCCGGAGGAGCAGCGCCTCGACTCTGAGGCTCTCCCGGATTGCCGAGCTCCTCACCCGATCACGGAGAGCGAGCCCGGCAACCTTGCGGAGGAACCACATTTTGGCCCCTTGTACCCGCAATCTCATCCTTTCAGTCATTACCCAAAGCTCATGACCATAGGTGAGGGTGGGAATGCAGATCGACCTGTAAACTATGAGCTTTGTTCGAGAACTCAGCTTCCGCTTCACTACCACGGAACGGTACAGTGCATGCAACACTGCGGATGCCATCCCAATTCGCTGGCCAATCTCCGGCTCCCACTTACCATCACTCGCGAAAAAGACCCCGAGGCATTCAAACTGATCCAATAAGGGCAGCTGTTCCCCCCTCACCTGGAGAGAACAATCCACCATCTCCCGGGAGTGAACCATGACCTCAGATTTGGAGGTGCTGATCCTCATCCCAGCCACTTTACCCTCAGCAAACCGTTCAAGTGCATGTTGGAGATCACAGACTGATGAGGCAAAGAGGACAACCTCATCTGCACAAAAGCAGCGCCTGGATATCCTGTCCATGAACATCACAAACAGAAGTGGAGACAAGACACACCCTTGGTGGAGTCCAACACTCACAGTGAACGACTTTAATTTAACACGTAAGGAACCCTTCTTGACCTATTCCTCAATACTTCTGCCAGCTGGAAAAATACCTCGATAGCAAGTGGCCAGCCTGTGATGTCCCGGAACAAGACAAGTAGTGAAGATTCAACAAAGAAACTGCCCCGGGTTCTCCCAAGGACTCGACCACTGTGTTAGAGCCACGCGTGGGCCAGTGAGGTCACCTCGTTCGCGACTTTCATATCTGCGACTGTTATGCGACCCATTCCCGCTCGCATCACGCTGTATTGTATAGCACGGGTTTCTCTGCAGAGCAGTGACGTGCGGTGAGGTCAATGGCTGGGGAGGCACTGGCTCGTGCCAAATGCCAGATTCACACACTGAAGGGAGGGGGGGCGTGGCCTCACGGAGGGGGGCGTGTTATACACGCGTGTTATACACGCCCCCCTCAGTGAGGCAGATGTGATAGCTGCCTCCCCTGGTGCTTTTTCATTGCAGTTTCATGACGAGACCAGCGAGCCTAAATATCTTTATACAGATACGTGAAATAAGTTACCTGGAGTATGGAAGGCGAGGACATGAAATGAAGGGGTCTACAAACATTACATTGGTGACACAGAGAGATAGTAACAGGCATGCGTTTATTGCCCGTGCTCCATCCAGTTACTGAGGGGTTGCGCAATTAGAGGCGAGGCTGAGCGTGTCGCTGCCTCACCTCTCGTCTCTCTCTGTATTTGCAGTGGAGCTCCGCAAATTTGGCTATTTTGACTATAAAAATGATTGGTATCGTACAGAAATGACATTTATAACACAGATCAGTGGAAAAATCTTAATATTTATTTTATTTGATCATTCTTTTTTTTTACTTTTCGTAACAGCTACTTTCATTGGAGTATAACAGGTGAGGCTCTGCCTCCCCTGACCGCACGTCCCTGCTGCAGAGTCTCTGGGTCTCTCCGTGTGAGTCGACGAGAGTCTAAGTGTGACGGGCGATAGAGCGCGATCCATCACTCGCATCATTACCTAACACGCACTTCGGCGGGAGGTATGAAGACAGTCCAACCGGAGAGCCCAGACGCCACCTAATGGCTTCTCCACACTCAACGCTACACAGTTATAAACTCGGCCGTTTGCTTTTCAAATGCCACACAATGCGGACCCCCACAACGCCACGTCGCCAGCTTTTCTAGCTCCTGAACCCAGGCTCCCACTCCCCCCAATGGGGATGAATACAGCTTCGTCTTATTCCCGCATTCGCTCTCAACCGTCTACTTCCCTGCCAATCAATCTCGCGATCGCCACTTCTATCCAGATCAATTAGCCTTCCCATTCCACCTCGTGTCCGTTCCGCCGTAAGGGACAGCTGTGCCCTGTGGTCACATGTCGGGGTGGCACGCAAAGCCACATGGTGCCAAGTCGGCGTGCCACAATGCCCGTATAGCCACACGCTGGTCTCTCAAGCCTTGTCCAAGACGACCTCGATAGCTGCTGCTCATGTACACATGTGACTGATGGTTAGTGGCGACAGATACACACACACACATAGATACAATCATGCCGAGTGCGGGTAAGTGACGTCACCGCGACGACGCACCACAGATGCGGTGGCCCGGACGTGCAAGTCCAATACGGTGCAACGTCACACATATCCGGCCTTATCAATGAACTGCCAAAAACACCCGGTGCAGTATTTGTGCACGGTGAAACTGTCATTTAGTACGAACGCTTGCGTACCTCACCTTTTCACACGTTCGCCTAGAACTCGGCTCTCAGCGAGTCGGACATGCGACGTTGTACTGTACGCGACGTAACATTTTCATCAGAGACTGAAATGTGGTCCGGGTTAGGCTCACCTCCGAAGCATTCCCGTGCAGCATTCTAATAAAACTGATATATTTAAAAATTGTGTTTTTTTTAAATCTTATCTTATCTATGACAATTGCACCTAACCTCATCAGATTTTGAAAGATAAGCAGAGTTTGAGCCTGGTTAGTACTTGGGATGGGGAATTGCCTGGGAAAAGGTTCACACAGCAGGGTGCCCAGTAGGTGGCACTGCATTATATCAAGGGATTCCTGAAGGCATCTGTGCGGATGGATGAACGTCACCCCCTCCCAGTATGTGCGGTGGGCCATTCTCTGGATGCTCCAGCCTGCACCCACAAGAAGTGAAACACTCTGATATGGAATGGGCCAAAACATCCTCATGCAGGGGACCCTGCTGAAAAAAGCATCGAGCCTCAGTGAGACTTTTCCTGGCCATTACAGTTTTCCCTCGCTTTATGCGGTGGTAGTAGATGCATTCCAAAAAGAAATGGGCGCACAAAGCGAAATCACACGAGGAGACAGCTGCCTGCCGAGTAGTGCACACATAGTACACACACTAAAACTATTTTTTCTTTGATCAGGCAAGGCCCACTCAGTTATTTCGCTCTTAATCAGAAGCGAACTGGACAAAAATGATAGCCCAATTAAGTGGCTTATGACGTGGAAATGTCTAGCGGACAAATACTCTGAACGCATGTTTCTAAATGTGGAGGAAAAACCCGGGGAACCCGGATAAAAATCCACGCGGCCACGAGGAGAACACGCAAACTCCAAATATACAGCAGGCATCAGGGTCGGTTATGAACCCATGATCTCCTGTATACCAGGCAAGATAGTTCACATTTCGCCACTGTACAATGTTGTCCCACATCCAAACCGCACATAGCGAATTTTGGGTCAAAATAGGGTAGCCACATATACGCAAAATTGCACCAACCGAACCCGCGTAAATCGAGGGAAACCTGTATTTTTTTACTACAAATAGGACCCAATATTGGCTGCAGCGGAATAGGTAATGAGAGCTGGCAAGTCTAAAAACTAAATATGCCATGGCTACTACATTACTTCGGAACTGCCGTGCTGTGATGGTGATCACACTGGACTTATCCAGAGGTCACCGGGTCGAGCCCATTTTTCCGTGCTGCACTTGAAACAATGGTGGCCAAGTCTCTCCCCGAGTTCCTCAACGCCTCTGTGCACCCGGCGGTCTAAATGGGTACATTACAGTAAGTTGATGGGCATGTCACGTACGGTGGGGTAAAGTGTGGGTAACTGCCACCCTCTTGCAGGTCCCTCGACTCGAGAGGCCTTTCTGCAAGCAGTGACAGGAGGAAGCAATTTCAAAGTTGCACCTTTAACATTATTATTACTCCAAAATATTAAACCGGGTCGCTCTTGAAATTAAGGCACACTTTCCAGGTCTTTTAAGTTGTCAACCGATTTCAAGTAAATAAACTTGAAACCACCATAGTGCACTTGGAGGAGTGTAATGCCAGCTTCAAGATAAACAGAGATGACGTTTGTAAATTAAGATCAACATCGGGAAGCTTAAGTATACACCATGACTCCAGTTCCCCCCCACCCCAACTCTCCCACTCTCAACTCCCTTTCTCTGCATTATTATTTTTGAAAGGTTTCACATTTTCCATTCGTGGTTATTTATATTTGGTACTGAAACAAGGAGAAAAATCATTAAGTGGGTATTTCCCGCCGCTACACATCAGGCTGTGACCTCAAAACTATCGATACAAATTTACAGACAAAAAAATTCAAACATTATCATTTTGTTTGGCTTATCTTATTTCTTTTTTTGCCAGTGGTGTGTAAAAGTGATGGCTCCGTGCCAGTCCAGTTAGGCCCATCAACCAGTCCTCAGCACTATCCTGACAGGTCTCTCAATGCAACGATCCATCGAGCACCCTTGTTTGAGCTGATTTTGTACGCATGTATGTTGAACTTCTTTTGCACCATACATGCTGATCGAAAGTACAACATTTCATTACTCCATCTCCACAGTGGACATGCCCTTGGGCATGTACCATCACGTGGCAGCCACTCTGGCGTGGTCCTGGGCCCCCACTTCACCTCCCCACACTGACTATGACTGAATCAGAATCTTTATTTATACTGGAGGAATCCGATGAGCTATGAAGCTCTTTTTCACAGATGTCCAGTAGTCCAGACTGACACGGCTTCGCGAAACCCTCATATCGCCACAGGTTTACAAAGAGCTCTATGTGGCGTATACATGATGACATTGCTACTTTCATTATAATGAGGTTTTACAGTGAGGGAAAAAAGTATTTGATCCCTCTGCTGATTTTGTACGTTTGCCCACTGACAAAGAAATGATCAGTCTATAATTTTAATGTTAGGTTTATTTGAACAGTGAGAGACAGAATAACTACAAAAAAATCCAGAAAAACGCATGTCAAAAATGTTATACATTTATTTGCATTTTAATGAGGGAAATAAGTATTTGACCCCCTCTCAATCAGAAAAATTTCCGGCTCCCAGGTGTCTTTTATACAGGTAACGAGCTGAGATTAGGAGCACTCCTAAATGGAGTGCTCCTAATCTCAGCTTGTTACCTGTATAAAAGACACCTGTCCACAGAAGCAATCAATCAATCAGATTCCAAACTCTCCACCATGGCCAAGACCAAAGAGCTCTCCAAGGATGTCAGGGACAAGATTGTAGACCTACACAAGGCTGGAATGAGCTACAAGACCATTGCCAAGCAGCTTGGTGAGAAGGTGACAACAGTTGGTGCGATTATTCACAAATGGAAGAAACACAAAAGAACTGTCAATCTCCCTCGGCCTGGGGCTCCATGCAAGATCTCACCTCATGGAGTTGCAATGATCATGAGAACGGTGAGGAATCAGCCCAGAACTACACGAGAGGATCTTGTCAATGATCTTAAGGCAGCTGGGACCATAGTCACCAAGTAAACAATTGGTAACACACTACGCCTTGAAGGACGGAAATCCTGCAGTGCCCGCAAGGTCCCCCTGCTCAAGAAAGCACATATACATGCCCGTCTGAAGTTTGCCAATGAACATCTGAATGAGTCAGAGGACAGCTGGGTGAAAATGTTGTGGTCAGATGAGATCAAAATGGAGCTCTTTGGCATCAACTCAACACAACGTGTTTGGAGGAGGAGGAATGCTGCCTATGACCCCAAGAACACCATCCCCACCATCAAACATAGAGGTGGAAACATGCTTTGGGGGTGTTTTTCTGATAAGGGGACAGGACAACTTCACCGCATCAAAGGGATGATGGAGGGGGCCATGTACCGTCAAATCTTGAGTGAGAACCTCCTTCCCTCAGCCAGGGCATTGAAAAGTGGTCGTGGATGGGTATTCCAGCATGACAATGACCCAAAACATACGGCCAAGGCAACAAAGGAGTGGCTCAAGAAGAAGCACATTAAGGTCCTGGAGTGGCCTAGCCAGTCTCCAGACCTTAATCCCATAGACAATCTGTGGAGGGAGCTGAAGGTTCGAGTTGCCAAACGTCAGCCTCAAAACCTTAATGACTTGGAGAAGATCTGCAAAGAGGAGTGGGACAAAATCCCTCCTGAGATGTGTGCAAACCTGGTGGCCAACTACAAGAAACGTCTGACCTCTGTGATTGCCAACAAGGGTTTTGCCACCAAGTACTAAGTATTTTTTTGCAGAGGGGTCAAATACTTATTTCCCTCATTAAAATGCAAATCAATTCATAACATTTTTGACATGCGTTTTTCTGGATTTTTTTGTTGTTATTCTGTCTCTCACTGTTCAAATAAACCTACCATTAAAATTATAGACTGATCATTTCTTTGTCAGTGGGCAAACGTACAAAATCAGCAGGGGATAAAATACTTTTTTCCCTCAATGTAGATGATCCTAAATTATCCTTCCATTTCTCTCGTTTTTGTTTTTGTTGAGAGTTGCGATTAGTTTTATACAATTCCGAAAATCCAGGTAACTTTAAGACCTTTCATTGAACACTCATAATGCGATGTGATCACACGTGGGTTAAAGAGAGACTATCCGGACACGTCTCCTGATGATGCTGTTGTTTTTGCGCCGGTTTCTATTTGCTTCATCGCGATACCTAATTTGTACGTTTTTGTTCTCGTTTTGGTGACCCATTTAAAGTCACTCTTGTAAATGAGACACCCCATCGTGGTCTATTCTTGAGTTCTCACCTGGTCAATAGGAATCAATTTAAACTTGATAACAAGACAGAAATCCAGGTAACAAGCGCTCGACTAAATCGGGAGTCTTTGCGGAAGGGATTTAAACTGTGAATATTTCACACACATTGTGGCGTAATTTATACGATTTTTTTTTCAAGCCACAGGTATTAGAATGGCTGATATATAAAGCTGGTTCAGACATGAACTATAAACCTGACTGCCTGAGTTCAATTCCGGGGCGACAGATAGCACCAGTGCCGGGTGATATCCGAACCAGTTCTGGAGCGCTCCCCTCTTCGCCAATCCTCATGACCAACGTGGTGAAGTATGGTCAAATAACCCCCGTGACTGACGTGGCATGGGGAGGCTTTCATCCAGGAGTGGATAGATTGCGGATTGATAAAGAGCCGTGAACAATAAAATGTGAGAATCCTTCTACAAAAAACATCATTAGAACCCAAGGCTTAAAGCCTCTCAGAAGGGATGCTCAGATGCTCCAACACAGGCATTTGTCACCCAGGCTAACCAGGCCACAAATACCACAGTGGCAGAGCGTTAAATACCTCGACTGGTATGCAGGAAATCGTGGGTTTTGATCCTGACCCTGACACCTGCTGTATATCTGGAGTTTGCATGTTCTCCCCGTGGACGCGTGGATTTTTCTTAAGGTCCTCTGGTTTTTCTCCCCACGTATAGAAAGTGGCAGAATTTCTACATGATAAGCTACATCGTTGGGCTATCATTTGTGGCCAGGCGCTTTTGAAAAATACTATCTCGCTCAATGGGCGTTACCTGGTAAAATAAACAAACACAAAATAAACAAAGTTTAGTTTAATACCACTTTGTTATGGCGCCTCGAGACATACTGTGTGGGATGAGTGGTATCTCCATATATATAAAAGGCAAAGTTGTGAATATGTGTGTCTGTTCAAAATGTTTAGCGTACTTCCCGACATGCAACAAACTGGAAATTTGCCATGTGGGTACTTTCCACACTGCACACCATGCACAAATTATGAAAAGACACTTTTGTTTTGGGGGGGGGAACTCAATAATGCATAGATTTTTGCACGGCAAGTGAGCTGTGACGTCAAATCTGTCACGTGACCCGTGCATGTGGAAGCGTAACGCATTGTAGTGTAGTGTCTTCTTTGGTTCTTTCGGTAAAGTCACGTAGAATGAGAATAAAATAATAAATTGATAAAATAAAATAACACAATAATCTATCAATTTATTATTTTATTCTCATTCTACGTGACTTTACCGAAAGAACCAAAGAAGATGAATCATTGCAGTCACGAAAGCTTTAAATCGAAAAAAAGTAGTGTAGTGGTTAGCGCGCTGTGTATGTGTCTGTCTGTGTGTGTGTGTCTGTCTGTGTGTGTGTGGAAGCGTAACGCATTGGTGTGTAGTGGTTAGCGTGCTGTGTATGTGTCTGTCTGTGTGTGTGTGTCTGTCTGTGTGTGTGTGGAAGCGTAACGCATTGGTGTGTAGTGGTTAGCGCGCTGTGTATGTGTCTGTGTGTGTGTGTCTGTCTGTGTGTGTGTGGAAGCGTAACGCATTGTAGTGTAGTGGTTCGCGCGCCGCGCTGCGAACCTGGCGACCCGAGTTCGATTCCCGCTCACGGCCACCACCGGTGACGATTATTTCAACCGCTTCTGGGCCTCCCCTAGGTCGACTCAGCATCAAACGAGTAACTGCTGTGGTGTGTGCACATCGCCACTGGGGAGACAAAGGCGGCCGGGCGTGGTGAATCCATGTCCCGGGCAAAGCCGGGTAGTAAAGCTAGTACATTATAAATGATGACGCTGATGATGATGGATCATTGAAACAAACTACTTAACAATACATTCATAAGGGCAAGGGCCCAATGCAAGGATTTCAAGATGGGAAATGCACTCGCAAATAACAAAAAAACATTCAGGCAGACTTCTATCAAACAGTTTAACACGTAGGCTTTCGCGACCAATATTATTCATAATAAAGATTGTTGGATTTTGATTTAAAGCTTTCGTGACTGCAGTAATTCACATTCTTAGCTCTTTCGGTAAAGTCACGTTGAAGGGAAACAACAAAATAATAAAATATATATAAAAAACAATAAAAATTCTCACGACGTTTCGACCATAACACAAACGGTCGTCATCAGGTGTGTCGGTTTGCAATAATTTATTTATTTTTAAGCGCCGTTTTTATTTATTTATAAAAAAACGTCAGCGCCACGCGCAGCGATTTGGCAGTTTATTCAGAAGGACTAGTCCATCTATGTTCTGAAAAGAGGAGGGGGGAGACGAAAAATTAATGTATGCTGTCTGAAAGCCACTGAACAATCAATTAAGACCTGAAATGGTTCTTCAAATCTTTCCAATGATTGCTAAGCCAGAATCCATCTTCTTGGTTGAAATTGTCTCTGTGCTTGTATATGTGGATAGCCTCATGAACGAATCTCTCATGGTAGCCAGATGGCTTACAAAGAACCTCTATCTTGGAAAAGTCAATGTCATGTGACCGCAAAGCTATCACTCAAACCATGAAGAAGGACCCTCTTGAGGAGCCTTTCAAAACCATCACTTTACCCTACATTGCGGGGATCACAAAAAAGATCTCCAAAATCTTGAATAAACACAAGATCCAGGTCCGTTTCAACACATTACATAAAATCTGTGACTGGTTCCGTCTGTAAAAGATGTGATTCCGGACATACAGTACCCTGGTATCTACAAACTAAGTTGCCTCTGTGGTAGTAGTTACATTGGAGAAACCAAACGCCATGTCTCCGACCGCATTCGTGAACACAAAGCAGACCTTAAACACGGTAGGACCAACACCTCGGCCGTGGCAGATCATTGTTATAATTCAGTAGGCTCACATGACATTGACTTTTCCAAGACAGAGGTTCTTTGTAAGCCATCTGGCTACCATGAGAGATTCGTTCATGAGGCTATCCACATATACAAGCACAGAGACAATTTCAACCGAGAAGATGGATTTTGGCTTAGCAATCATTGGAAAGATTTGATAAACCATTTCAGGTCTTAATTGATTGTTCAGTGGCTTTCAGAAAGCATACATTAATTTTTCGTCTCCCCCCTCCTCTTTTCAGAACATAGATGGACTAGTCCTTCTAAATAAACTGCCAAATCGCTGCGCGTGGCGCTGACGTTTTTATAAATAAATAAAAACGGCGCTTAAAAATAAATACATTAATGCGGACCGACACACTTGATGACGACCGTTTGTGTTATGGTCGAAACGTCGTGAGAATTTTTATTGTTTTATATATTTTTTATTATTTTGTTGTTTCCCAACAACGTGACTTTACCGAAAGAGCTAAGAATATAAAGCTTGTTGGGTTAGATCGCGAAAGTATAAATGCGTCAAAACCCTCCACCACCCGGCACGGCCAATCAGTCAGGGATTTGTCACGTAAACAAAACGAACAAATAGTTACTACTTGAGCCCACCGGTGTGTTGAAGAGTAAATCCACAACATTTACAATCTCAGCACTTACGCGATCTAACCCAAAAACCTTTATTATTAATTATTTCAGACAATCTGCGGCTTAGATTATCGTCCGAATTTTCGGGCTGTTTTTGCATGAACAATTTCAATCTCAAAATAGATCTTCGGGTCTACTTCAGTGTCACCACCGAAGTGGAACCAAATAATTGAATGCGAAGCACGGGAACAAAGCGGTGAGTTACGCATTTACAGTTTCCCCACGTGGACGGAGAAAATGGCTTTTCTGCATTTTCTAGTCCAGGCGGACACGAGGAGCGTGGTGATCCATGTAGGGCTGACAAATATCCCACCTTGCACTGGCACAACAACAGCAGTAGCCATCCGCCACTAAGCGCCGGTAATGTCACCGCGATGCCTGTGCCAGGCTCTGCGCGATTTAATCCCACGTGAAGTGTCGAACGCTCGCTGGCAGGAGGCCACGGGATAGACCCAAGTGCCATGGGTGACTGACTGAGATGACTGGCAGATACGCCAGCTGCGCCCCCGACTGTGCCATCCGGCGCTCCGCCGTTTGTTGTGTCGCTCCTCTGCCCACCAACTGCCCAGCAGCATCCTTCACGAGCCTTCTCCACAAAGGCCGATCTTGACACTGCTGGTACTAGTCATTGGCAGGTCTCCTCCGCTCCATATCCTCTCGTACCACATCCTTCCATCTCGCACACACACACACACGAAGACAAAGATCCCCCGTATAGCCTTAACAGACTGTTGGGGCAAGTGCTGCTAGCGAGCACCTATGAAGGCACATGAGGGGGTGGGTGGCCAGCACAACGCCCGACCGCCTTTGTCTCCCCATTGGCGATGATTTTACACACCACACCAGGTACTAACTTGAGGCTGAATCAACCTAGGGGAGGCCCAGGACCGGTTCAGATAATTGTCACTGGTGTTGGCCGTGAGCGGGAATCGAAATCCGGTCGCCAAGTTCGTAGCGCAGAGTGCTAACCGCTACACCACCGCTCCCCAGACACCGACACGCGCACACACACGCGCGGACACACACAAGCCCTCCGTCGCGAGGGTAAACGAGAGCTGCGGGGCTTTGGGCGGCTCTCGTCCTACATCCGATTGTCTGTGCTATTTCCGTCACCGTGAACCCTGGCAACCCCGCACAGCCCTGCCCTCATCCCATCCTCCTCTTCCTCCAGCCGCAACTCCTTACCCACTGTCCAGTCCAGTTCCACCCTCCCCCTTCCTCGTCGCACACCCGAGGAGGCCATTCACCCACGCTCTGGTTGGGGGGGGGGGGGGGCACGCACAGAGACCGGCTGTGCGGTCCGCGTCAACAGCGACAATCCCGAGCAATTCGCGCTTTGCAGGGCGCTGCAAAAACGCACGCGCCCCGATTGCACGGCGCGCCCGTCGTGCGTGCATCAGCAGCGGCCGCAGCCGTGATCTATCCACCGCCGAATGAAGGCCTCCCTCGGGCCATGCCGTCTATCATGTTCTCGCGATGCACACGACGCTCCACCTCGGTGAAGGCGGGGAGAAAATGAACGCGCTCGCAGAAAAGTGCAGCGCAGCAACAGACGTTTCTGCATTGGCCTCGACCGTACACGTCGCCCACCGCAGCCTGTAACCACCTGCATTGTGCATCGTAGCTGCTGCCCGCTTAGCTTGCGGCTTCGAAGATCCGACGAGTTCAGGCGCCTTCCGAGTATTGGATTTGATTGGCGACTACTCTGCGATGTGTGCGATCAGATCAACGTGATGTGTGGTCAGATCACTGTGATGTGTGTGGTGACATCACGGTGATGTGTGTGGTCAGATCTCTGTGATGTGTGTGGTGACATCACGGTGATGTGTGTGGTCAGATCTCTGTGATGTGTGTGGTCAGATCTCTGTGATGTGTGTGGTCAGATCACCGTGATGTGTGGTCAGATCACTGTGATGTGTGGTCAGATCACTGTGATGTGTGTGGTCAGATCTCTGTGATGTGTGTGGTCAGATCACTGTGATGTGTGTGGTCAGATCACTGTGATGTGTGTGGTCAGATCACCGCGATGTGTGATCAGATCACTGTGATTTGTGTGTGGTCAGATCTCTGTGATGTGTTTGGTCAGATCTCTGTGATGTGTGATCAGATCACCGTGATGTGTGTGGTGACATCACGGTGATGTGTGATCAGATCACCGTGATGTGTGCGGTGAGATCACCGTGATGTGTGTGGTGACATCACGGTGATGTGTGTGGTCAGATCACCGTGATGTGTGTGGTCAGATCTCTGTGATTTGTGTGGTCAGATCACCACGATGTGTGTGGTCAGATCACTGTGATGTGTGGTCAGATCACCGTGATGTGTGCGGTCAGATCACCGTGATGTGTGTGGTCAGATCACTGTGATGTGTGTGATCAGATCACTGTGATGTGTGTGGTCAGATCACTGTGATGTGTGTGGTCAGATCACTGTGATGTGTGTGGTCAGATCACCGTGATGTGTGTGGTCAGATCACTGTGATGTGTGTGGTCAGATCACCGCGATGTGTGGTCAGATCACCGCGATGTGTGCGGTCAGATCACCGTGATGTGTGCGGTCAGATCACCGTGATGTGTGTGGTCAGATCACTGTGATGTGTGTGGTCAGATCTCTGTGATGTGTGTGGTCAGATCTCTGTGATGTGTGATCAGATCACTGTGATGTGTGTGGTCAGATCACTGTGATGTGTGGTGACATCACGGTGATGTGTGTGGTCAGATCTCTGTGATGTGTTTGGTCAGATCACTGTGATGTGTGATCAGATCACTGTGATGTGTGTGGTCAGATCTCTGTGATGTGTTTGGTCAGATCTCTGTGATGTGTGTGATTCAGATCACTGTGATGTGTGTGGTCAGATCTCTGTGATGTGTTTGGTCAGATCTCTGTGATGTGTTTGGTCAGATCACCGTGATGTGTGTGGTCAGATCTCTGTGATGTGTGTGGTGACATCACGGTGATGTGTGTGGTCAGATCTCCGTGATGTGTGTGATCAGATCACCGTGATGTGTGTGGTGACATCACGGTGATGTGTGCGGTAAAATCACATGGGTCCACGTGGTATGGTGAAACATGCAGAGCAACACTCACCATCTCAACGCTTCCACTTTTAAGCAGCGGTCCAGACAACACGCACACACACAACATACGCAACCAATGCACACGCACACACATCACACATGTACCATTCA
This sequence comes from Petromyzon marinus, assembly GCF_048934315.1. Lineage (NCBI taxonomy): Eukaryota > Metazoa > Chordata > Hyperoartia > Petromyzontiformes > Petromyzontidae > Petromyzon > Petromyzon marinus. The sequence goes on from NC_133671.1 coordinate 13,286,269, forward strand.
AAACACACACACATGACACAAATCACACGCATCTCTCAGCCACCATCTCCATTGCACATTTTTAGGTTTTTACATTCGTTTATTCATTCAGTATTTCCCTTGCACCTGTAAAAATCGAATTCCTTCCCAACTTAAAAACGAAGCCGAGGACGTGTACCTATCTCAGAATCAGAATCTTTATTTTGACTGGAGGAATCCGATGAGCTATGAAGCTCTTTTGCACAGACGTATTTATACGGGAATGATCATGGCCAATCCTAATTGCGCTAGCCATTGCAGCATTTTAAGACCGTACTGACTCGAATACAAATTCTATGTCTTTGTCCGGTCTTCCCTTATTATTCTTTTACATTTTTTTCCCTACATGGTAAGAGCGCTTATACTCACGTTGGACGCGTGCATTTGTTTTGAAGCCGGGTAACCCGAGCTCAATTGCAGGCCACGGCTAACATCAGTGGCGAGCGATTTTGAACCGGTTGTGAGAGCCTCCCTCTACCAACCCCACACTGGCCAGCGTGAAAGTCTGGCCAGCCAACCCCTATGACCGACAGGGGGTGGTGGAGGCCTGAATCCAATCTGTGGATTTACAAATGGCTTCTATTTTTATTATTATTATAATCATCATAAGACACGTGAATGATCCGTAATCTAATACATTTGTAATCGTGTTTCAGGAGGTAGGGAAGTAAAATTTGTGTTGTAAATTTCATATCGTACATGATGTTTAATGATTGATAGATGCCTTATTGGATGATGATGATAATAATGACGTCTATGATACAAGTTATGATAGTGATTACAATTATGAGGATGATGTTGATGAAGAGATGAATGAACATTTTAATGACAATGGTATTATATTATAGTCTTGGCTCTTTCGGTAAAGTCACGTTGAAGGGAAACAAAATAATAACATATAAAACAATAAAATTCTCACGACGTTTCGACTGTAACACAAACGGTCATCACCTATGATGACCCTTTGTGTTACATATAAAATAATAAAATTCTCACGACGTTTCGACTGTAACACAGTCATCATCACGTGACGTTTCGACTGTAACACAGTCATCATCAGGTGATGACTGTTTGTGTTACAGTCGAAACGTCGTGAGAATTTTATTGTTTTATATATTTTATTATTTTATTGTTTCCCTTCAACGTGACTTTACCGACAGAACCAAGAATGAATCACTGCAGTCACGAAAGCTTTAAATCGACAATGGTATTGATGATAATCATGACTATTATAATGATGACAGTGATAATGAAGATGACAATGATGCTGATGTGAGTGATAATAATGACAATAACAGTGATGATAAAAATTACTATGATGATGATGGCAGTGATAATGAATATGACAATGATGCTGATGTGAGTGATAATAATGACAATAACAGTGATGAAAAAATTACTATGATGATGATGATGGCAGTGATAATGAATATGACAATGATGCCAAGGATAACAATAACTGTGATGATGAAAATGACTCTGGCGATAATGGCTGTGATAATGAATATGACAACAATATCAATGATGGAGTCGACGCCGCTCCTAAGCTGTTATTATCCCCCTGGCAGGGAGATGCGCGTCACTCTCAAGGCGTATCAGCGATGTCACCACTGTGGGGGGGGGGGGGGGGCGGGGGGACGGCGCCTGGCAGCCGTGGTGGGTTGGGGAGTGAATATTTGGGGGCAGCTGTGAAACGTCGTTCGCATGGGGCCTCGGTACCAAGGAGTGCCGGATTATCGTAGAAGCAAAAGTAGCTACATATGTAGTAGCTACGGGCCCCGCGCTTTCAAGGGCCCCGCGCTAAATGCTTTCAAGCTATCAATTCAGGTTCAGTGATTCTGCACTTGCTCTATTACTATAGTACTATACCGCCTTCAACTTTTATGAACGACTGGGTTGTTTAAGGTTAGAGATTTGTCGTATTATCTAGCTGTATAGCAAATGAAAAAAATGCAATTACTTTACGCTGCAAGTAAAAAAATTGCGTCTTAATAATAATGTTTTTTTTTTAAATTTAGGGCCCCTTTATAACATATGCTACAGGCCCCGCACTAGCTCGATCCGGCACTGGTACCAAGGCGTGAAATGGGAACCCCCGCACAATGTCCCCCCAGCCCCGCCCCCTCTTCGCAACCCCGTGCCTGGGGCCCTCCAGCCCGGGTCCACGTCACCGGTGGTGGCGTCGGTGCACGGCACATATGGATAATGTGCGACGGGGTTTGAACTCACAACTTTCCAACCGCGAGCCCAAGCCGGTTAAACGACTGCGCCAAACCCAGCCAGCATGGAATAGCGTGGGATGATGATGATGACAAACACGCGCGGCATGGATTTTGTTGGAAATGAAAATCATACGAAGCGAAAGGGCTGACGATGATGACGACGGCGACGTATAACGGATGCTTCTGCCGATATTTCGTAAGCGACACCCACCCCCCCACCCCTGCCCAACTCTGCTCATATCCTAGCCGAATTAAGTCAGATAATAAATAAATATTGAGAATTCATAACAACAACAAAAAAAACATCCGCACCAGCTCATGTTTTATTTAGACTCCCATTCAGAGTGATTTCATGTAGCTGCACTGTAATTGATTTCATGTAGGGGGTGCCCTAAGATGAAAGATGCCGAGACAAAGAAAACCAACCTGTGGCATTGTGCTGCATCGTTAAATAACGCGCGCCCCCTTGAGTCGATGCCCCGCTGGGCGAGAGGTCGGTGGGGGGTTACCTGACCATACTTCGCCACGCCGGTCCGGTCAGCGCAGGTCGGCGAAGGTGGGGGGAGCACCTTGTGACCGTACAGCCCGATGGAATTGATTTTGCAGCACTGCTCTCCGCTGCCAAACCATGCAGCCGCTCTAATAGCTTTTAAGTGGGGGTGGTGAGTGAAGCTGATAACATTTCAGCTTGAGACAAAGGCTCCCACTGAACGTACAATAGTAGGAGGACAGGTGTGGTTTACGCTTACGGGCAAATCAGCCTGCTTGCAGCCTATCTCGTCCGAGCACACGCGAAGCTAAGCATGTTTGTTGGGCGCGATGCATACTTCATTGGGCGAGTGCCTGGAAACACCAGGTGCCAGGTGATGGCAGCACCGGCCAAAAAAGTAATCAATGTTAACCCCCTCGCTTGCACGGTGGATTCTCTCGGTATACACTCCGGTTTCCTCCCCACGTGCAGCCAAATACTCCACGATATTCGTGGGGTTGACCAAACATTCCCGGTGTGGCACGACCCTTCCCGGAAAAACGAGTCTTGAGACTCTCGAGTGAGGTCCTATTGGGTAAAATGAAGAGCGTGACTATTATTATCGTGTTGACATCACAGGCCGATGGGGTGAGCTCTTATTAGGTGGCACTGCCGCCACGGTTTTTTTTTTGGATAGACAGAAAACGTTTCTGAGACGGTGCTAAAAAACCGCGCCTCTACGGCTCAACGATCCACGTTCACCATGTCAGACTGAACACAAATGCGGACCAAACGGCGTCACGCAAAGAGGCCTCGGGACCCGTTGAATCGCCAGGAAATCAACGTGTTAAGGATTATTTAACGCTTTAATTAGAATGTTAAAAGCGTCTGTGACTTAGCTCTATCGGCCGGCGGAGGCTGCTTCCTCCAGCGTGCCTGGCGAGAGCGCTCTCGTTTATCATCGCTGATTTATTCACTTATTATTCACCTCCGAAGGCAACCGCTGCTCGGATTGGAAATAGTTAGAACGAGTTTGTGCGTATATGCATGATTTTACTATCTTTTTTTTATTGTATCGTACGCGGTACACTTTATAATGAAACCGTAAACAACCCGCACGTAACGCCAGAGGCAATTTAATCTGCCGTGACCTTATCAAAAAAAGAAATATTGTTTGCATCTTAAAGCACGTGACATCAGTTTACCAATCGCGTGTATCCAACGCCCAATAGATGCTGTTTCACGCGTTGCTCGATTCTGGGTTCGTGTACGCCGTTGCTTTGCGCTTTGAAAGTGGTCCCATGGTGTATATTTTTCATGGAGTGATCTTGCCAATAACGTCTGCATGGTAATACATGGGTTAACAGGAGAGGGTGAAACATAGTCGCAGCATAGGCTCATGGCTATAAATATCCCCAGCCGCTAGGTGACATAATGTGTTTGAAGGTTGGGGGGCAGCGCGATTGACTAAGTTCTCTTAAATCGGCACAGTGGGAGCACCACACAAGTACAGTACAACAACGGATCTGGCTGCACATCCCTCTGCACCCCCCCCTTCCCCCTACAATACTGTGTAAGGCCTTTGATAATCCACTGCTGGATGAGGACCACCCCCACAATCCCACGCCGTTCGGGTCGTCAGGGAGGGTCATATCGTTATATGACCATACTTCACCACGCCGAGTTGTGCGGTTTGATGACAATTAGTTACTGCTTTGGCACACCGGCGTGTAGGAGAGTACACCCACAACATTTACAATTCTCCGGTGAGTACAGCCAGCTTCATCAGGCGATTTGTCAGAATTGTGAAGAAGTCCTCCCATTCCGGTCTTAAATCGAGTCCCCCTTTTGTTTGCGTGACAAACCTCGCTAATTGGCTGTGTCGGGTGGTGGTGGTGGTGGTGGGTTAGCGAACACATTGATATTGAGGCAATCCAACCCAATAAGAACAAAAATACCCTTCATGATAGATAATATCGGTCGCGAAAGCCTACCAAAAGTGTTCAACCGGGTTGGTGAATGCGTGGGCGGCGTTTGCGGGCACGCGCGCACAGGGGTCCACGACGAGTGGGCGTCTGCCGCACTGCCCTCTGCTGGCACGCCACCGTCAGCAGCCGGAATCGAAGTGTTTCGAGGCTTTACAACACCCCCAACCCCCTCCCAACACACACGCACACAAAAAAAACCCCACATCATTCACCTGCTCAAGCTCCCGAGATCGGTGGCATTTCGATTGAGTTGATCGCACGCCAGAGGTTACGACTCACCGAGTCTCAAGACTCATTTTCAGGATGGTCCTGCTACCGTTTGGGAGTAGCCGGTTGATGGCCCGGTAGTTGATGTCCATGAATGAGGGAGTTTGGCTTCGTGTGGGAGGCATCGGGGAAACCCAGCGTCGCGCTGGATACGAGGGGGGGGGAGGTGCCACGCTCGGCGCATCACCTTGCCATCGCAATGGTTGGCCATCCATCGAAAGTAAACCGGGGACAGGGTTTGAACCCTTACTGCTTAGCTTGCCAAGTCACTGTGCGAGCATTACAGAGCTCACTCGGACGATTTGTGAGAAACTCGCAAACTCACGGCACCGCGCGGCATACCGTGTTAACCCGTACGGTTTACCCGTTATTCTTGTACAGGGAAATTCAGCTGTCAGGTCCATACGGAGTACAGCTCTGTTTCAATACGGGCAACAACAACAACAAAATGTGTCTGTGTTTCTCCCTTGTGATGGGACTTTGTAGAATGAACGTGGAGATTTATAAAGGGCAACGGGGTGACCAACATGCTCTAAATTGGTCTGTAATAAGGCAGGACACTGATCAGGGGTTGACAGCTGTGGTTAGTAGGGTCAAAGGAGATGGCAGTTACAGCAGGTCGATTCGTAAATCAATCTGTGCGGCGCTTTGAGCACCGCCACGTCGTAAGCGTGCGGCTGTGTCGATTCCGGTTTCGTCACACGCGAGAAGCACACATGGAGTGGCCAAACGTCCGGCGGCAGGACCCTCTTTGTCAAGAAGGCCCGAGGACTCGTGCCGTGAACGCATGACATCACCTCGACTCCGACGAGCACGGTCGACTACGTACGGTGCGAAAGAAGTTATACATTCATTCATCATATCCTGGGAGTTCTGCCTTTCATCAAGCAGTCATGGAAGGGTGACAACACCATGCATTATTCTAGGGCGATTGTAAACACAGTATACATCGCATTAATCTTCCTCTGAATTACCGGTGATGTCATAGCAGGAATAACAAGCCCTACGTCATGTATTTATAAACTCTTCCTCTGAATTACCGGTGATGTCATAGCAGGAATAACAAGCCCTACGTCATTTATTTATCAAGGACAACAACCTCACTCGGACTCGACTCTTTGTTTTTTTAAGGAACATCCCCCGCATTTTGACGTTGGGCCAATCCAATTGTCATCGCGATTTTAAAGGCGCTTCCACATGCAAGCATTGTTATGAACACCATCATGAATATCACCTATACACGCCATCCAGGACGGTGATGATGGTGACGATGCTGAAAACACCACCACCATCATCATCACAGAGTACAATAAATAAACGCATGCCCCGTAACACCGCTACGCACACAAATCACCAATGTCATAACACCATCGTCATCAGCGCCACCACCGCCACCACCATCAACAACAACAAAGATCCCTCGTGCAGCAGCCAATATAGAACGTTGGGTTAAGTGCTGTTACCTACGAAGGTGACGCACTGCACACGGAGCGGTGGATGTGCGGTCAGCAGCACACTCGAACCGCCTTTGTCTCCCCAGTGGTAATGTTTACACACCGCACCAGCTACGAAATTAAAGTCGAGTCGACCCCCTGGGGAAGAACGGAGGTTGTCAGACCTCAGGAGACAGGTCCTGGTATAATCACTCGCCACGAGTCTTGGCCGTGACCTTAAGTCGAACTCCGGTTTGCCTCGTTGGTTAGCGCAGCGAGTGCGCTCACCACTGCGCCACCGCTCGCCCCATGTATCATCATCACCACCACCACTACCATCATCATCATCAAAACCACCAACAACATCGCTCGGCATCCCACCCCATTACCGACGATGCAGGGAAACGAAATAAAACCCCGACACCAACATCCCCGGACTGAGCTAAACGAAGAGCAAGAGCGGTGAGCAGAGTTAAAGGTCTCGGGGAATGTCGCCGTGAAGTCCCCACGCACCTTTAGCTTCGAGCGGACGTCCGTCTTGCGGACTCGCACGCCGACATAAGCAGCAGCAGCAGAGAGCTCTTCTCCTCCTCCTCCTCCTCCAATACGTCCTTTGGAAGAATTAAATGAAATCACAACTAACGTCTTATCCTCGACTGCGGCAGAAGCAGCAGCAATAGCGGCGACGAATCTAGCAGGATGCTCGTGGCGCGCAGTTATTCTGCGTGCGGTTGTCACAGCACCACCATCACCGCCACTATCATCATCATCTGCATCATCATCATCAGCGCACCCGCCACGGAGGGGTTCTCAACCGAATTTTCTCCAAAGCACGAAGAGTCCAACCCCTTCCCTCTCTCGCCCAGCTCGTGTGTCAACAATGAGCCAGCTCCAAGTGTTGTTGTGTTGTGGCTGTGTGACTCTCTCTGTGTGTGTGAATCTCTGTGTGTGTCTGTGTGTGTGTCTCTGTGTGTGTGTGTGACTCTCTCTGTGTGTGTGAATCTCTGTGTGTGTGTCTGTGTGTGTGTCTGTGTGTGTGACTCTCTGTGTGTGTCTCTGTGTGTGTGTCTCTGTGTGTGACTCTCTCTGTGTGTGTGTGACTCTGTGTGTGTGTGAATCTGTGTGTGTGAATCTCTGTGTGTGTGAATCTCTGTGTGTGTGACTCTGTGTGTGTGTGTGAATCTCTGTGTGTGACTCTCTGTGTGTGACTCTGTGTGACTCTCTGTGTGTGTGACTCTCTGTGTGTGTGAATCTGTGTGTGTGTGTGAGACTCTCTGTGTGTGTGTGACTCTGTGTGTGTGAATCTCTGTGTGTGACTCTCTGTGTGTGTGACTTGTTGTGTGTGTGAATCTCTGTGTGTGTGTGACTCTCTGTGTGTGACTCTCTCTGTGTATAACTCTGTGTGTGTGACTCTCTCTGTGTGTGTGAATCTCTGTATGTGTGTGTGTGACTCTCTGCGTGTGTGTGTCTGTGTGTGTGTTGTTGCTCGCGATGCCTTTCTACTGGTCGGCATCTCGCGGCGGCCACGATTGGACCCCTGCGAGCCCCCACGTGGTCCCGGGTGGTCCAATAGCGCGGTGCTTTTAGCGTGACGGAACCCCAGCGCCGCGTGCGCGTGTGAGATTGAGCGCACGCGTCATAGGATTACACTCACACAAAGACAAAGGTGCCCCGTATAGCCTTAACAGACTGTAGGGGCAAGTGCTATTAGCGAGCACCTATGAAGGCCGAAACGGCACACGAGGGGGTGGGTGGCCAGCACCACGCCCGACCGCCTTTGTATCGCTTGTGGCAATGTTTACACACCGCACCAGGTACTCATTTGAGGCTGAATCGACCTAGGGGAGGCCCTGGACCGGTTCAGATAATCGTCACTTGGTGGTGGCCGTGAGCGAGAATCGAACTCGGGTCGCCGGGGTTTTCGGAGCGCAGTGTGGCGCTGACCGCTGCACCACCGCTCCGCTCCACACACACAAACACACGCGCGCGCGCACACACCGACACATATCCACAGAGACACACACAGACATACCCACAGAGACACACACCGACACATATCCACAGAGACACACACAGACATACCCACAGAGACACACACCGACACATATCCACAGAGACACACACAGACACATACCAACAGAGACACACACAGACACATACTCACAGAGACACGCAGACATACCCACAGAGACACGCACAGACACATATCCACAGAGACACATACAGAGACACATACCCACAGAGACACACACAGACACATACCCACAGAGACACACACCGACACATATCCACAGAGACACACACAGACACATACCCACAGAGACACACACCGACACATATCCACAGAGACACACACAGACACATACCCACAGAGACACACACAGACACATACAAAGACACACACAGACACATACCCACAGAGACAGACACCGACACATACCCACAGAGACACACACAGAGACACACACAGACACATATCCACAGAGACAGACACCGACACATACCCAGAGACACACACAGACACATACCCACAGAGACAGACACAGACACATACCCACAGAGACACATACAGAGACACACAGAGACAGACACAGACACATACCCACAGAGACACATACAGAGACACACAGAGACACATACCCACAGAGACAGACACCGACACATACCCACAGAGACACAGAGACACACAGACACATACCCACAGACACACACATACCCACAGAGACAGACACAGACACATACTCACAGAGACAGACACATACCCACAGAGACAGACACATACCCACAGAGACACACTATCACATACCCACAGAGACACACACAGACACATACCCACAGAGACACATACAGAGACACACAGAGACACATACCCACAGAGACAGACACAGACACATACCCACAGAGACAGACACATACCCACAGAGACAGACACATACCCACAGAGACACACTATCACATACCCACAGAGACAGACACAGACACATACCCACAGAGACACATACAGAGACACACAGAGACACATACCCACAGAGACAGACACAGACACATACCCACAGAGACAGACACATACCCACAGAGACAGACACATACCCACAGAGGCACACTATCACATACCCACAGAGACACACACAGACACATACCCACAGAGACACACACAGACACATACCCAGAGACACACACACAGACACATACCCACAGAGACACACACAGACACACCCGCAAAGACACACACCGACACATACCCACAGAGACGGACACCGACACATACCCAGAGACACACACACAGACACATACCCACAGAGACATATACAGAGACACACACAGACACATACCCACAGAGACACACAGACACATACCCACAGAGACACGCAGACATACCCACAGAGACACACACAGACACATACCCACAGAGACACACACAGACACATACCCACAGACACACATAGACACATACCCACAGAGACACACACATACACATAACCACAGAGACACACACAGACATATACCCACAGAGACACGCAGACATACCCACAGAGACATACACAGACACATACCCACAGAGACACACACAGACACATACCCACAGAGACACACACAGACACATACCCAGAGACACACACACATACCCACTGAGACACAGACACGTACCCACAGAGACACACACACAGACACATACCCACAGAGACACACAGACATACCCACAGACACACATAGACACATACCCACAGAGACACACAAAGACACATATCCACAGAGACACACACAGACACATACCCACAGAGACACACACCGACACACACAGACACATACCCACAGAGACAGACACCGACACATACCCCGAGACACACACAGACACATATCCACAGAGACACAGACACATACCCACAGAGACACACACACAGACACATATCCACAGACACACACACAGACACATACCCACAGAGACACACACAGACACATACCCAGAGACACACACAGACACATATCCACAGAGACACATACAGAGACACACACAGACACATACCCACAGAGACAGCCACCGACACATACCCACAGAGACACACACAGACACATACCCACAGACACACACAGACACATACCCACAGAGACACACACAGACACATACCCACAGAGACACACACAGACACATACCCACAGAGACACACACAGACACATACCCAGAGACACACACACAGGCACATACCCACAGAGACACACAGACACATACCCACAGAGACACAGACACATACCCACAGAGACACACACACAGACACATACCCACAGAGACACAGACACATATCCACAGAGACACACGCAGACACATCCACAGAGACACACGCAGACACATACCCACAGAGACACACACAGACACGACTTCGGTGGGGGGGGGGGGGTGAGCGCGTACACACAAAGACAAAAACAAAGGCTCATTTTCGTCCCCTCGATTAGCCGTACAGACTGTGGGGCAGGTGCTGCTGTTAGCGAGCACCTATTATGGTCGGGGGAAACGAGCACGCGCTGCGACCGCAACAACGTGTAATACGGCCCGGCCGCCTTTGTCTTCCCAGCGCTGATGGGGGGTTTTGTTTTTGTTTACGCACATCGCCGGATATTCAAATCTGGAACCGACCCGAGTCTTGGGGGAGGCTCGTACAGGGCGCAGGTTCCGATACTGGCACGAGGTCGAGTCGCGTCGCTCAAACAAACAAAAACAACTGAATACTGATGTCAGTCGTGACCGGGAATGTGAACCGTGTGGGTCGCCGGGTTCGCAGCGAAGAGCGCCTGAACCACTGCGTCACCGAAGTGCGCGCGCGCGCGTGCTTAGGACGCGTTGACACGCAGGCAAAGATCTCGGCGTCGTGGAGCAAGTGCCGCTCGCGAGCACCGAGTCAGGGTGGCGAGGGTGGCCGGCACCACGCCCGCGGCCGCCTTTGTCTCCCCGAGTGGCGATGTCTTACGCACCGCAGCCGGGTTCTCGTTTGAGGCCGAGTCGACCCTGGGGGGGTGGGGGGTGCCCAGCGGGAATGGAACATCGCAGCGCGCTAACCACTGCTCCACCGCTTCCACAATATCCACACAGCCAAACGTACTTACAAAGAGATAGAAATAAAGATTCCCCCCGTATAGTCTTAACGGACTGTGGGGGCAAGTGCTGTTAGCGAGCACCTATGAAGGCCGGCACGGTACACGAGGCGGGTGGGTGGCCAGCACCACGCCCGACCGCCTTTGTCTCCCCAGTGGCGATGTTTACACACCGCACCAGGTCCTCATTTGAGGCCGAGTGGACCTAGGGGAGGCCCAGGACCGGTTCAGAAAATCGTCACTTGGTGTTGGCCGTGAGCGAGAATCAAACCCGGGTCGCCGGGTTCATAGCGCAGCGTAGTGCTAACCGCTACACTACCGCTCCCCACAGTACACACACACACCGTGATACACGCGCACACACACGTGTTCATCCCGCGGTAAACAACAGCGCTGGGGATGTGAAGCTGCAGAGCAGGTTATTAAATCAATGATGGCAATTAGCATGCGATGAGATGGCGTGCATGCAACGTGCAGTATATAACGACTGCATGCGGACACATTCGTCGTGGCTGATGGTGCTGTCGCAGGGCTGAACATCTGTAATCTGGCACAACTGTAATGCAATCGAGGCTGCGTTTATGCATCAACTGTTAACATCCGGGAATGTTACAAATATAAATATATATTTCACATTTAGCTTCCACCCCCGCCCCGAAAGTGATGGCCCAGGGGTTAATTGGTTCATTGGTTCCACTAATAGGACAGGGTCAGCCTGAAGCTCTGGTGCAGCACACTTACGAACATGCGACCCACTTCCCCGCCAGCGTTATCAGTGAACCAAGTAATTCGCCTCGCAGGGGGTGTGACGATAAAGCCGATAAAAAGCGGTCGAAACCTCACACCTTTTTCTTTTACAGAAGCCCTCTGGCGGTCAAACAATGCGACGAAGTCTCGTTTATAAAGAGTCTCAATGAGGCTGCGTGCCACGTCAGTGCGCTGTGCAAATGATCAAGGCACCGCAACGCGTCCGAGAGGACTCCTGCCGAGAACGTGGGGCAATTAAATAACATTTCGATTTAAAGCTTTCGTGACTGCAGGGATTCATCTTCTTTGGTTCTTTCGGTAAAGTCACGTAGAATGAGCACTGTCGTCCCGACAGTTCTGTTCTTTCACCTGATGAAGGCTACTTGTGTTGTGGCCGAAACGTCGTGAGAATTTTATTGTCTTATTTTATTATTTTATTCTCATTCTACGTGACTTTACCGAAAGAACCAAAGAAGGCGATTAAATTAGCTCACGTGCGCAGGTGCTGCGTGAATGAAGTTGCTACGTCGCTTGGGGAAGCCTTCATCCAGCAGTGGATTGACCATGGCTGAAAAATCACGATTATTTTCGTTACGTATTTATCGTTGAGTCTCAAGACATGTTTTTTTTATTTCTTTTCGTTCTTGCGTTGTTTGGCTAAGTGTGTTTGTGAAGAAAGTATTTGGCCTCGTTTGGGGAAAAAAATCCAGAGTGCCCGGAGAAAATCCACAGCGCTTACGAGGGGAAACGCTCAATGCTTCGCACAATAATTGTATAACAAGAATCCACTCGGCTGTCCTGCCATCTCCTGACCACCGCGCGTAGCCTGGCAAGTCTGTGAGTTTAACAAATCTCGAGGGGAGCCACCAACCCTTACTTCCACAGCACTCGACCACTGCCTACGACACAATCACCCACAATCGGTGGACGTCTCTTCGTCGATTCTCGCAAGCTAAGCAGATATGTTTAGCCTGGTTTGCACCTGCATGGGTGACCGCCAGGACTTGGCAGGCGTTGTAGGCGTGCGTCTGCAAGATGCGGCCAGGGGATGGCTGGCTGCGATGACTGTCACCCCCTTTGGAATATGGGTCCGGGTGTCTCCGCGCTCTCAGCTTTCCTCCTCTCTAGGGTCGCGTTAATGTTGTTGGCGTGTGCGTGTGTAGGAGGCGCGCGTGCGACCAGGGTCCCGGTGTAATTGCACGTGCCATGCGCTTTCATTTTTTCCTCTCATTTGTCCTTACTCGATCAAAATGGGTTTCTGGCAACTCCAGTTTCAATAGAGACCCCCCCCCCACACACGCATTGAGCTGTGAACAGGGCAAAGGTCAACATCTGTGACGGGTGATAGCTAAACTCGTCCGTCCCCACTCTCCACCACTCATCGCCATCCTCTAATAACCAGCGCGGTGAGGTATGGTCAAACACCCCCAAGGGGCCGTCCATAAATGACGTCACGCGACGATTTTTGACCCCCCCCTCCTCACACGGCGTCACAAAAAGTCAGACCCCCCCTCAAATATGACGTCACAAAGCTCTGCCCCCCCCCCTCCCCAAAATAAAACATGCTTCAAATCGCTTTAAACTATTGTAGTGCGTATTTAACGTGGCGCTGCACTCTGATTTTGTAGGAGAAAACATTTATTAAGAAGTCTATTTAATTAAGTAGAACGTGTTGTCTATATTTATTTAAAGTTGCGAATTTTGATGTGACGTCACATTTCTCAAACCCACCCCCCCTCGTCACGCATCGTCACAAATGTCTGACCCCCCCCCCCCTAGGTGCGTGACGTCTTTATGGACGGCCCCCATGGAGCAATGCGGCCTTTACCGAGTCGTGTATTGACAAAGGTCACAATGCATTACGAATTGTTTATAATAATTATTATTATTATTTAGGCAGGCAAGCCCGAGTCTCAACTCTTTTTTCCAGGAAGGTCCCAGCACATTGGGATGATTGACCAATTCCGCGAATGATAAGTTTGGTCTCGCGTGGGAGGAGAAACCCCCACCGTGCATGTGAGAGGGGAAATCACTCGCAAGCACCGAACGCAGATTCGATCATCTGTTCGCTATACTGCCACCTCCTGGCTGCAGCTAGGCAATTACGCGGTGACATGTATACGCCACGTTCGCCAAATATGACAAACCAGTAACCGTAACCGCATTAGAACGCGCCCAATGACCGGATCACTCAGTCTCGGCAGATCTCGCAAGCTAAGCAGGAGGCAGGGCCTGGATAGTCCTTGGAGGGGTGGGGGGAATTGGATGGGCTACCGTCGTTTAAAAATAAAACCCAAGGGTTGATTGACTGCTGTGGAGCGACGCGGTAGGCAGACAGAGAGCCGTTTAACAAACTGTTTGGGCAAGTGCTAGTTAGCGAGCACCTATTAAAGCCGGAACGGCACACGAGGGCGTGGGTGGTCAGCACCACGCCCGGCCGCCTTTGTCTTCCGCGTGGCGATGTTTACACACCGCACCAGGTAATAATTTGAGGCTGAGTCAACCTAGGGGAGGCCCAGGGGGACCGGTTCAGATAATCGTCGCTGGTGTTGGCCGTGAGCGGGAATCGAACTTGGGTGGCCCCGGTTCGTAGTGAAGCGTGCTCACCGCTACCACTACCCCGTGGGCAGCAGAGGGCAGTTCAGCACACCACATCGTTGTCCGTTGTAAAGTACTTCTATGCTTCCACATCTGTGCTCCCATAATTCACAAAGCCGCACTAACCGACTTGGTGAAGTATGGTCAAATAAACCCCCACCACGACCCGCATAAAGCGGGGGGGGGGGGGGGGGGAATCATCCAGCAGTGGAGCTGTACGCGCGTGGTACTTGAAGCAAGGCAGTACAGTACTCCCCTTCGCCTATGTGAGTCATCATTAATCCATACAAATAGCAAATCGATGCACACAACGCCTCGTGTGAAGTGTAGAGATCTGCTGGCGTTAGCGGGGTCGTCAGTGCTTGCGACATCCCACGCGTTACGCACGCGTCCCATCTCGCCGCGCCTGCCAAATAAATGTCGCCGATTCCCATTACAAGGCAACCTTTTTTGCCGTTCTACTGCTGGGCTCAAGGTCTCTGGGCGTCGCACCGTGCTCCGTGTCCGTAATGTTTGACCATACTTCACCACGCTGATTACATTGTGTTTTTTTTTAAATATATAATGTGGACATGCAGCACAAGTGGTGGTGAGAGATAACTCGTCACTGATGTTGGCTGTGACCAGAATCTAATTAAATTAAGGTCACCGGGTTCATATAGCGCAGTGCGCAACCGCTCCACCGCCTCGCCCACCATCGCCCCAAAATTACGGCATGATATGTCGATGTCAGTGCCCTTGCAAATGACGACGCGTGTAACGATACACAGATCCGTCGATTGATGTTGATCCAACTCACGATAGATATGACACGTGCACGAAAGCGCGTGTGTTCAATTAAACAACAACAATAAAGCTCTCAAAACGTTCATTAAATAACACTGGCTTAATATATAAGAGACGGCGTTTCGGGTAGTGGCCCTTCATAGCACATACATACTGTAGACCAGACAGACGGTGGAAAATAAGAGATGCAGACTGCAATTGTTTACATCATGGGGCCCGATGAGAATTACGTTAGGAAAAAAAAGATCTGATGTTTTAAAATAAGCATATGAATAGTTCCCGAAAAGTAGTCCCTGCATTGAGTACCAGACAAATCCTTCAATTTTAGATGCTGTTCATGCGCCGGCTGACGACGCCAGGTGCTCACGTGAACACGCGTGTCTTGCGTTCGTTCGTCCATTCACGAACACATTTGTAGAACGCGCTCACATTGAACTTCAAAAGGACACTCAAGAGATGGGCGAGAGAGAATCAATTAAAGAACGAGAGAGAGAGGGACGGAGAAGCCGTCCCATGTTGACAGACGTTCGACACCGACGCCGATATGCAGCGCAGTGAGAGGAGGAGGAGGAGGATGATGAGGGAAAGAATTCCAGACCCCGAGAGCCGCGACAGAGAAGAGGCGGAGGTTCGCATCGTCTGCTTCGAGAGACTCGGGGCTTGTGACGCGGAGAAGGAGGAGGCCATCTCGTGGCAGGGTGGAGGTTGCCAGATGGAGCATGTGACGGTGAGAAGTTCACGAGGCCGGTTGACCCAGCGTGTGCGCGCGGTTTCTAACAGAGAGAGCGGAGGCGCAGCGGTTAGCGCGCTGCGCTTTGAACCCCGGCCACCCGAGTTCGAATCCTGCTCACGGCCAACACCAGAGGCGATTATCTGAGCCGGTTCTGGGCCTCCCCTAGGTAGGCTCAGCCTCAAATTAGTAACCTGGTGCGGGGTGTAAATACCCTGAGTCTGGAGGAAACGTCGACCGAGCGTGGTGTTGGCCACCCACCCTCCCACCCACCTCCTCGTGTGCGGTGCCGGCCTTCATAGGTGCTGTTCACTAACAGCACTTGGCCCAAAAGTCTGTAAGGGCTACACGTACTGTCTATGCGTAAAGACCACGTACACGTGTCAATCCACTGCTGGATGAGGAGTCCGCCACCTTGCGGGTCGTGGGGGTTTATATGACCATACTTCACCATGCGTGTCGGTGCATGCGGCGATCACGGATGTGGGAGCAAAGTGCAACAATGGGATTTGCGACGCGGCCCTCAGCTGCTGCCCACCACTCAGTCTCGCAGCAGCCGACAACAACCTTCGTTTGTGCGTCGTAGTCACCAGTGCCGGGTTAATGGGGCCCTACATTAAAAAAAACACGTTTATAAATTATTGGTTCTTTCGGTAAAGTCACGTAGAGAGCAAACAAAAAAATAAAAATAATGAACATAAATATTTAAACACATTTTTTACTTGCATAGTAAAGTAATTGGATTTTTTCATTCGCTACACAGCCAGATAATACGACAAATCGCTAACCTTTAACACCCAGTCGTTCATAAAAGTTGAAGACGGTATAGTACTATAGTGATGGAGCAAGTGCAGAATCTCTGAACCGGAATTGATAGCTTGAAAGCGTTTAGCGCGGGGCCCTTGAAAGTGCGGGGCACGTAGCTACTACATGTGTAGTAGCTACTACATATGTAGCTACTACACACGTAGCTACTACACATGTAGCTACTACATACCTAGCTACTACACACCTAGCTACTACATGTGTCGCTACTACATATGTAGCAGCTACTACATGTGTAGTAGCTACTACATATGTAGCTACTAGACACGTAGCTACTACATGTGTCGCTACTTGTGCTACTACGACAATAATCCGGCACCGGTATAGTCACCCATCCGAGGCACTAACCAGGCGATGCCCCCCACACCACCCCCTGCCCGAGCTTCATACAGATATGATGAGGAGGGGATGGGATGGGGTGTTCGCCTTCCGGCCGATTTGTTGACTGGAGAACGCACGTGCTTGGCCGTCAATGCCACAGCACACGCATCGCCTCTCGATGTCACCGCCACGCCGCATTATAACACATTAGAGGCTCGATCTCGAGACGAACTTTCGAACTGCGCGTTGGGGTTGCCAGCCGCCTGCTTGAGAACCCGCGGTACTGCCCGACGTGGATCTAAACACCAAGATCACTTTCGACATCGTCCCTTTCATTTTTCCCCACTTCTCTTGCCTGAATCTAATTACGCTTTTTTTATTCACAACGATGAAGGTGGGAGGGGGGGGGGACGATGGGGGGGGGGGCGGAATGGGCTCTGGTTTATGAGCAAAAAATATATAAGAACATTTAAAAACAATACGAATAAAAATCACTTCGCTCTTTGGTTCTTTCGGTAAAGTCACGTAGAAAGAAAATAAATTAAATAATAGAATACGACGTTTCGATTGCAACACAAGCAATCGTCATCAGGTAGAAAATAAACCTAGTGAACTTAGAAATACAATCCAACACAGAGAGTCGGCCAACACAACAGCCAGCACCTTACCTGGTGGTTCAAATCAAGTTTGAAAATGTACCAACTTCGAACCCCTTTGTATTTATAATAATAAAGAATGCATTTGCAGTCGCTTTGTCGATCGCTTTTCTTTTTGTGTTTAATTCTTATTGCCCCCTCCCCCACCTCCACCTCCACGACGCGCCTCCGATGAGCGCGGTTGGCTACGTACGGCGCGAAAGAAGTTCAACATAGGTCGTGTCGGGGTATACTCGGGGGTGCCGAGGAGTGCGTCAGCGCACCGCACTGCGAACCCGGTGACCCGATTTACACTGCCCCACCGCTCCTCCCTTCGCACAAGGCAGCAGTGACCGGTGGAGCGAAGTTATGGCCAGAGGGGGCCCAGGATGAGGAGGCACCGGGTTGCGACAGAGTGGGGGGGTGGGGGGGGCAGTGCCGGGTTATCCCAGTAGCAAAAGTAGCTGCATGTGTAGTAGCTACTGTAGTACACATGTAGTAGCTACTACACATGTGTACTACATGTGTAGTAGCTACGGGCCCCGCACTTTCAAGGGCCCTGCGCTAAATGCTTTCAAGCTATAAATTCCGGGTCAGTGATTCTGCACTTGCTCTATTACTATAGTACTATACCGCCTTCGACTTTCGCGAACGACTGGCTGATTAAGGTTAGCGATATGTCGCATTATCTGTCTGTATAGCAAATGGAAACAAATACAATTACTTTACTGTGCAAGTTAAAATGTTGTGATTGAATATTAACGAGATGTATTTATTTATTTAGGGCCCCTTTATAACATTTGCTGCAGCGCCCGCACGAGCTGGATCCGCCACTGGGGGTGGGGACCGGGCAGGGCACGGAGTGAGCGACTCAGTTCATTCCTCGTCACCAGGACCGCAGGCCGCCGCCGCTGCTGCTGCTGCTGTTGTGGTTGGGTGCCAAACGTAAACGCGCTTTAGACCTTGGACTCTTGGAGTAAGGTTCCCGTTGATTTTTTTTTATTTTTGCTGCCGCAGTGTAAGGCATTTTCGCCGACACTTCCGTCGATTAATCCATAGCTAATTAAACGTGCGCATAATCACGCAAAGCCATGGGCCCCTCTCTCCCTCTCGCTACACGCGGGCACGCGCTTCGCCGCGAATAGCGCGGTCGGAAAGCATCGCCATCAATTAATTAATGCCGCGCGTGCTTCGCGTGTCCGGCTCTTTGCGCGGCTGCTGTGATATTTCAATAACAGCAGCAGCAGCAATAACAACAACAATAATGTTCGCGCGACTGCTGCCGCGGCGTTTTAAGTAAGCCAGTGTGATTATCGACATTAATCAGTTTCCTAGAACGGACTCTGGGTCAATGTAACCTAGGAATGAGCCACCTCCCTTCCCACCGCTTCACCAAACTCCGTCACCCCCCCCCCCACTATAAAAAGGCGAACACGTGGCAAGCATTTGGTGTGCATCCATCACGGAGCACGTGACTGCGAGTCGATGAGTCCAGAGACTGGTGAGAAAGACATTGTGATGCTGGAATTCGTGATGTGTGTGGTGTGTTTGGTGTGTGTGGTGTGTGTGTGGTGTGTGTGTGGTCTGTGTGTGGTCTGTGTGTGTGGTCTGTGTGTGTGTGGTGTGTGCGTGGTCTGTGTGTGGTGTGGTGTGTGGTGTGGTGTATGTGTGTGGTCTGTGTGTGTGTGGTGTGTGTGTGGTCTGTGTGTGCGGTGTGGTGTGTGTGTGGTCTGTGTGTGGTGTGTGGTCGGTGTGTGGTGTGTGGTCTGTGTGTGGTCTGTGTGTGTGGTGTGTGAAATGTATACGTGGTGGTGTGTGGTGTGTGAGATGTATACGTGGTGTGTGTGCTGTGTGAGATGAATATGTGCTGTGTGAGATGAATATGTGGTGTGTGAGATGAACACGTGGTGTGAGATGAACACGTGGTGTGTGTGGTGTGAGATGAACACGTGTTGTGTGTGGTGTGTGAGATGAACACGTGGTGTGTGTGGTGTGTGAGATGAACACGTGGTGTGTGTGTGGTGTGTTTGTGTTCTGCAGGGAAGCAGTGTCGCAGTGATTAGCTGCCCTGCGGAACCCGGAGACCCCGAGTTCGAATCCCGCTCACGGCCATCACCAGTGACGATTGTTATCTGGAACCGGTCCCTGAGCCTCCCCTAGGTCGACTCGGCCTCAAATGATTACCTGGTGCGGTGTGTAAACATCGCCACTGTTGGAGATAAAGGCGGTCGGGCGTGTGCCGTGCCGGCCTTCATAGGTTCTACTTGCGAAGAGCACTTGTCACAAAAAGTCTGTTAATGCTACATGGGGGATCTTTGTCAAAGTTCTGTAGCCAAATACATCGTCTGGACTGCAGGGTGGTGCATTGGTGACAATTGTGCCTCACAGTGAGGCCAGTTGTATCGGTTTCTGACTCGATCGCATTTATGCGTGGAGATTGTTTATAGTCGGCGTTAGGTCTCTAATTATGCGAATCAATTCAAATCGAATAATTTATCTCACGCTGTAACATGCACCGAATCTATGCCTCCAGATATTTGGTGAGAATGGCGACTGCTCGGTAACTATTGAGATGCCAATTAAAAAAACTGTTCGTCCGAATTCGTTTTAAAAATGAATTCTAATCAGGCCCCACGGTGGAAAGTGCTGCTGCTTACAACTCTCATTATCCACTCTCTCTGGACTCACTATGTGCCATAAAGAAGGGCCATTGCCCGAAACATCGCCTGGTATATACGTGTTAATTTTTTGTAAAATTGTATTTTCATATGTGGTGGTGGTGGATGTAATGATTTTGCGTGGCTTTTATCAGTTGATGTTAAATATTCGTTTAAATAATTGATTCGTCACGAATAATAAAATCGAATCGATCGCAGCTTTCCAACTTTCAACGCCTCTTACACAGTAACAACAACAGCACCCACCGTCATTGAGTTTGCAGTAGCGGGTGTAACAATTCACATCGATTATGATCGATTCATAAGCTTGCCTTACATGCACAGAATTGCAAGAAGACTTGGGTTATAAACGGGCTCCCTAGGCCGTGGCAGTTGTGACCGTTCGACCATACTTTACCGCACTGGGCCCGAAACGTGGGTTGGTGGAACGGAACGGGGAGGGGTGGGGGAAGAAGGGGTTTCCACAGGATAGTCGCAGATTACCCGCTCAACCACCGATGTCAGCCGTGGCCGGGAATTGAAAACTTAGATGGCCGTCCATAAATGACGTCACGCGATTTTGGACGATTTTGGCCCCCCTCCCCTCGTCACACGGCGTCACAAAAAGTCAGACCCCCCCCCAACCATATTTCCATTTTGAAAATAAAACATGCTTCAAATCGCTTAAAACTATTTTCATTGTAGTACGTATTTAATGTGGCGCTGCACTCTGATGTTGTAGGAGTATTGTTATAACAATTAGTGTTTTTGCGCATTTTGATGTGACGTCACATTTCTCAACCCCCCCCCCCCTCGTCACACATCGTCACAAATGTCTGACCCCCCGCCCCTAGGTGCGTGACGTCATTTATGGACGGCCCCTTAGCCGTGTTCATGGCTCAAGTGCCGCTGCATCATCGGTCCGAGGGCTCCACTTGTCCACGTGGTCGCGTGGATTTTTCTCGGGGTTCCTTCGATTTTTTTTCCCTCCACATTTTAGAATCGACGCGCGTTGAGATAATGTTTGCCCGCTGCTGTTCGCTTCCACGTGATAGGGCACTTCGTTGAGCTGTCAGTTGTGGCCAGGTCGCTTCTGAAAAAAAAAGAGCTGCTATGTAGCTCAGTGGGCCTTACCTGGTAAAATATATATTTTTTTTATTCTTGGTTCTTTCGGTAAAGTCACGTTGAATGGAAACAATAAAATAATAAAAAATATATAAAACAATACAATTCTCACGACGTTTCGACTGCAACACAAGCAGTCATCATCAGGTGTGAAAACCAACGGCAAGAAACATTTGAAAGAAGTGGCGGTCAAATTTTCTTGTTGTGGTTTTCACACCTGATGATGACTGCTTGTGTTGCGGTCGAAACGTCGTGAGAATTCTATTGTTTTTTAAATATATGCTTTATTATTTTAATGTTTCCCTTCAACGTGACTTTACCGAAAGAACCAAGAATATGAATCACTGCAGTCACGAAAGCTTGAAATCAAAATATATATTTTTTTGTTAAATCCGCAAAGGAAGATCCTGTTGAACGAGTCTGCTCGTGCGTTGCAACAGCGACACCAAGCGTGATTGTAGTGGCAGGGTCATCACAATACCGTATTGTACCGAATATACATCACCGCCCCCCACCCTGTATGGTTTTTTTTTCAAAGTTAAATTCTGGGACCGGGTGCGTCTTACACGTATGTGACGAGGTGACTGTGTGTGACCGGATGATGACGTGTGGTGACAAAGGGCACAAGTTGGAGATGCGTCTTACTTTCCGGAACGTATTGCATGCCGGAGAATACGGTAATCGTCATGAATCATGTTATGACATGGGTGTAAAATATGAATCGTGTTCATGTGCGTTAGAATCGATTAATGTCGAGTGGCCTGAACCCACTCCCCGCAAGGCCCTCTGCTTCACCAACCCGCACTGACCAGCGTGGTGAAGTATGGTCAAAACATTCCTCCATGTCCGACGCGGCGAAGGGATTCTTACATCCAGCGGTGGAATGACACGGGGAAGTTTATTGATCATGTTCTATTGCAATGAATTCACGTGACCCCATCCTGCCACTAGAGGCCGCTACATTAAACAAAAATAGATTATTTCATCTGGTATGCTCTGGCCTTTTAACCAGCAAATCCTCACGACGTCTCAAGACTCTTTTTTCACGGCGGTCCTGGATTGGGGTATCTGAACAATGCCTTAGCTGTAACGAGTGTTTGACTAGATTGGCTATCAATATTTTGACAACTCAGTCCCTCGGTGAAAGCGTGTGACGCTAAAGCCGATAAAGAGCGGGCGGAGCACGAGGTTACAGGGGGACCCCGATATACGTCTCCCCCATTTACGTCGTTTCGCAAATACGTCGTCACTTTATAAACGCCACGACCCGATTTACGTCGCCTCGACCCCACACTTACGTCGTTGACTGACTCGTCCGTCCTCTCCCCGTATCCGTCGGCTCTCAGCCTCCGCCTCCCCTGTGCAACAAATTACTTTGCGTCGCGCGTAAACAAAAGGGCTTTACGGTACTATCGAGTACAATATATTATTTGCGTAGAGTATTTTGGTGATTGGGAAAATTTGCTTTGATTTACGTCGCTTCGATATTCGTCGCACATTTCAGGAATGTACCCCCGACGTCAGCCTCCGCACTACCGATGAGCATGATTGGCTACGTACGGTGCGAAAGAAGCTATACATGCAAACCGGGGTATTACTTTACATTGGTAAATGTAAGTTTTTGAATGACCTGATCATTTTTGGTTGCTTTGTTTAAAAAATAATAATTTCCTTAATTATTACAAAACAGTAATTTGAGCAATGATTCAACATTCGTAATTACTACGATAACGAGCCAAGAATGTCTGTTTGTGTGTAACGCGCGTTACGTCACTCCACGTCAACCAGCCCCCCTCATCAATAATCATGAACAGGTGACGTCATCCACATGCCCCCACCTCTCATTAATAATCATGAGCGTTTGACGTCATTCCACATGGAGCACCCCCCTCATTAATAATCATGAGTGGGTGACGCCACTCCACATGGGGGGCGAGGCGCCTCCTCCCACCTCCTCGGCGTCAACTCACAACCCTCACTACAAAGGCAGAACCCTCACGTCACGTGATCTCCGTAACGCTGTTGAGACATCAAAGTAAAAAGGGCGTCATGATAAACAAGGGATTATAACCTTAAAATGAAATAGGTCTGTGTCACCACCCTCTTACAAATTGCACACGCATTGATGCAATGAATATCACGTCGCGGTCTGATTTTCGCTTGAAAGTTTCAGATTTACTGCAATACACCTGTCCTTGGACGGGCTATAGGCTAGTTAACAAAAAGTGACTGAAATAGCTACCAAGTAGTGACTGATAGCGAGTAACTCGTCATTTATCATTTCCATGTTCGTTATTGCAGCTCGTGGAATAACATAAAATGAAGAGACCAACCTTGACGTTGCATACAACCTTGCCGAGACAAATGTGGGTCACGCATTCGTGTGACCTGGATTCAATTGCAACCGGGACAGATCGACGCCGTGAAGAAAAAAATGTGCAACCTGGGACACATTACTGGCGGCACAAGTTGCAAGTGGGTCAACTTTACAACTGGGGCGAAAAAAAAATTCGCAGTTGGGGACAAATTTAAAACCGGGGTCAACTTGCAACCCGCACAAAAAGTCTGAAAACGAGGATAGGAGCGACACCATGTTCATATTCTTGGTTCTTTCGGTAAAGTCACGTAGATAGAAAATAAAAATAAAATAATTTTTTTAAAATACATTTAAATTAAAAATAAAAGCAAAAAAAACCACGACGTTTCGATCGCAACAGAAGCGGTCTTCATCAGGCGGAGAAACTTTTTGTATCTAATGTTTTATTTTCTATCTACGTGACTTTACCGAAAAAAACAAAAATATGAATTCCTGCAGTCACGAAAGTTTTAAGTCAAAATTCGACACGATGTTGCGATGTAATTCCGCCAGAGGGCGCTGCGTGACTTCTTCCGAACGCGTGACTCCTCGACAACAAACGCCGACTGCCGTGGGCAAAAACAAAAAGCTCTGCCCTGAAGGGTTACTTACGACTCTCGGTCCGAACAGGCAACTGGACATACGGACAGGGTTTGTTCGCATCTGTGAAAATTCGTACGGCGAATGTTGTTAAGTAAAGGGTTTCCTGTAAACATGTAAAAATATGGCTCTAGGGTTTGGTGTTACATGTTATTTATATAGTTTATTGTTAAAAATTCGGTCACAGTCCCTATGATCACGGTTACATTGCATTTATGGCTTTTATTTTGGTGATTTCGAAACCGTTTTTTTGGTTTGACCATGTTTTTGTTTATTGTAGTACGGAGTTAGACTGATGGCCTAAATCTTAGTTGTCTTGTGGTTGTTGTTGTTGTTTGACTTGCATCCCACTGGGATTTTTGTACACAGCGTTGGTGTACGGTGCTATTTCAGGAATATGTTGATGTTTTTTCCTGGATTTTCTGTTTGCACAGTCACTTAATCACTTTAAGATGTTTTCTTGTTCATGTTTTTGTTTTTTGTTTGTTGCGGTTGCACCCGATTCAAGAGCCGAATGGCTCACAGGGCTATACCAAATAAATGGAACTATGAACTATGAAGAGGCCTCTCTTAAATCATCCAATAAAATGGAGCAAATGTGACGATGGTGGCTGTGCACGTTGCCTGTAATCCAGCACTGTGGAGGTGAGAGGTTCGTGGATCACCGCAACAAATGTCTTGAAACACCCTTCCCGTAGGCGTCGAGGAGGAGCCATAACCTGGCTGAGCCAGAAGATGTCAGCACAGCGAGTGAACGAATTTACATCTGTTTCCATCTGTACGGCGTGGATAGTGTTGTTGCCCTCTCGCGTGCGTGCGAGGGTTTTCTCCAGGTGCAACCAGTTTCCTCCCACTTGTAGAATAAACTCATCATTACTTGACAGAAACATTTTTGATTTAAAGCTTTCGTGACTGCAGGGATTCATATTCTTGGTTCTTTCGGCAAAGTCACGTAGAAGGGAAACAATAAAATAATACAAATATAAAACAATTAAATTCTCACGACGTTTTGACTTCAACACAAGCAATCATCATCAGGTGTAATGGTGTGATGATGATTGCTTGTGTTGCAGTCGAAACCTCGTGAGAATTTTATTGTTTTATATTTGTATTATTTTATTGTTTCCCTTCTACGTGACTTTACTGAAAGAACCAAGAATATGACAGAAACATCTTCAAATAAAACCCAATGTGGTAGAACCCTCGTGAAAAGAGTCATACGACCCAGTGTAGCCTTCCTGAATAGGTAATGATAACTAGTATCATTGTAACCAACTGGCAGTAGTGAGACAAGTGGGTTACCCGTTTCGTCCTTAGTAAGCCTCGTCAGTATGTACAGCCACCACTGTTCAGTGCTGCCAAAGTCAGTCTGTTTGGAGCCTCGTATGCGTAAGAGACCCCACGTCTGCACCATGGAACTCCGTCAGCTCTTGCCTAATTGCCACCGTAATTCAAAACCTGTAAATGACGAGAAACCCCCCAAAAACAGATAAAAAAAAATGTTTTGCTAATAACGCTTTTACTTTATTATTAACACAAATATTGGTCGCGAAAGCCGACCGTGTTAAACAGAAAAAAAAACACGTTTGTCCGCCGAAATTGTATTCATTAAAATTACATGAAATCTAAATTATGAATTATTACTCGCCGTGAATGTTCTGTAGATTAGAGGAGACAATTTGCGGATAACAGGATCCGCGAGGTTCGTCCCCCACATCGCCGCAGTATTTAAATCGGAGGTGATGCTCATCGGATCACCCCACCGACTTTACAAAGCTGCACCCTTTAACATTACGATTGACGGTCATGTAATCAGTTCGTCACAAATCTCGGGGTCATCCGCGATCCCACGTTGGTCCTTCAAGGCTCATATTAAAAAAGATCACAACGACCTCATTTTTCCATCTTCGGAATATCTCCCGCATCCGATCCTTTCTGTCTGTCTCAGATGCAGAAAAGCTGGTCCATGCCTTCGTCTGAACTCCCATAGACTTGCGATATCTTACTCCCTGCCTTGGCTAAGAAGGTGCTGATCAATGTGCAGCATGTTCAGAATGCGGCTGTTCGGGTGTTAACCAGAACACCTTCTTCACGTCATATTACGCCCGTGTTGGCCTCTCTGCATTGGCTTCAAGTTTCACGTAGAATACAAGTTAACATCCTATTGTTAACTTACAAAGGCAGTGAACCATCTATTGTTGCAGTCCCAGCCTACATCATTGACATGCTGTATCCATGTCCGCTGAAGTTATCTAAGATCCGGGAATGCAGATCTTCTCTTCATTCCCAGGTCGAGTCTTCGGTCTATGGGTGACCGAGATTTTCCCCGTGTAGCCCCCAGGCTATGGAACGCTCTTCCATGAGATATCAGGATCTCTGAGTTTGTGGACATTTAAAAAATAATCGTCTTAAAACGCATTTATACGCTTCTGCTTATTAAACTTTTAGTTCATTTGGTAAATAGATTTTTTTAATGTATTTATGATATACTTATTTTCATGCTGAGTGCTGCTGCTGCTGTGTCGTGTACAGTGCTTTGAGTTCCTTGATAAAAAGCGCTATATGTAACACAATTTGTATTTTTGATTCCCGCGTCTCCCTGCGGGAGAGAATAAAAACGAGCTTATCTTGCTAAATAAATATTGAGTCGAACTCGGAGCCATATCTTAAAGCAAGGGCCCCCGCCTGTAACATGTGGCAGTTCATCGGCATTGGTCCAAGTAAGTCTGATTGTGCTGATGGGGCACATTGTGTCGAAAGCGCTCCAGAGTTTACTTGAACCACCATCGTATGCATTCTTGGTTCTTTCGGTAAAGTCACGTAGAAGGGAAATAATAATATTAAAATAATAAAAAATTAAACAATAAAATTCTCACGACGTTTCGAATTTTCTTGCTGTGGTTTTCACACCTGATGATGATTGCTTGTGTTACAATCGAAACGTCGTGAGGATTTAATTGGTTTATTTGTATTATTTTATTATTTCCCTTCTACGTGACTTTACCGAAAGAACCAAGAATATGAATCCCTGCAGTCACGAAAGCTTTAAATATAAATTTACACCACCGTATGTGTTTGATCTCATTACCGGTTTACTGATAGTCTCCATTCAAATGCAATCACAGCATCCTTACCTGTTGCTTGTGTCTACTGTGGAGACCGAGTAGTAACCGGCACCGTGATCATCATTCTTAATCCGCCGCTGGATTACTGCGCTCTACGCGGGGTTATAACGATGCAACGGTTTACACACTGGCCTCGCGATACTCGTATTGAATCGCGAGCGCGAGAAGAGGCGATGATTTTTGACGCGTGTAATGTTGGAGGCAACGCGTTCACGTGACCTCTAGTGGCCGCTACACCCCCCCCCCCCCCCATTGTGAAAAGGAAATAAATAGGTCCTTGAATCAAATCGTGGACGCGAGTCGATGGTTAGCTAATAACACCTGCACAGTGACGTTGCTGTCCATGGTGCTGGCGGGACGGTGCCTTGGTGTATGGGTCGCCGGGGTCGATGCGGCAGTAGAAACAATGAACGCGTTGCTTAAGTCCGCCCGCCCGCCTCTGTCCGCCCAGCCGCGTGCTCTGGGTTCACCACGGCTAATCGATCGGCAGGTCGCGTATGGCGGGGTAAAGTGTGGGTTACTCCCACCTCTTCCAAGGCGTGCGGCGAGCGTGGAAGGGTGGGCCACACGCCGTCCAGCGGTGGCGAGAGCGAGACATTACAGGGCTGCCCCTTGACCTATTGCCCTGGGTACCCCTCGCACAGTCGATATTGTAAGGCCACGCCCAGTGTTACTGGCGAATGCGTTGATTTGTTGTCGTTGTTATATGTGCGTCACTGGCAACGGCAGCGTCGTCAAAAGATGCGTTCGCCACGAAGGGGGGGTGGGAGGGAGGGAAGCTGTCGCGAACTTTCGGATTGGCTGCCAACTGCAGGAAACGAACTCGTCCGCCAGGTGGCGCCACAACGCCACTGTTTCAGCGGCGCTAAGAGACGGAGTAGAGAGAGGGGTGGGGGAGTTTCACCCCGAGAAAACTTGGAGTCGTGACAAGGGGAATAGGTGGCGGAGGCAGCCGGCAGGAGGCGCTGTGAGCTCCACGAATAGAAGCCGTGCGCGTGTACGCGCCAATTTTAGCTGAGTACTTGGCGTTGGCGAGTGGCCACACAAACCCCAATAACAAAATCGCTCGATAGCATCGTCAATAATGCTTATGGCTTTAAAAATAAATAGAGCATCGGTTACGTTTTGGGGCAATGACCTCGTCTCGTTAGCGCGTGATGTACCGTGAAGAAGTGTCCTCTATTTACATATATACACATATTTACTTTCAAGGCAGTGTTATTGAAGAATGAGTTCATTCGTTTATATCCACGTACAGCATTTCTATTTTTCTGTCAGCCCAATGCTGGACGTGGGCCTCCGCACGCCACACGGGTCACGTGTGGCGGTGTGTGTGGGGGGGGGGATTATACGACCACACATCGCCAGGGCCAGGAGCAAGAATGGAGAGAGGAAATGGCGAGCGATTTTTTTGGGGGCGTAGCACAGCAGTCAATCAAAGGCCACAGCGCCCCCCCCCCCCCTATCCGTAGCCGCAGCCAAACAGCCACTGCCGCGCCGTCGAGCCCTGTCCGACTCAGCCTCAGCAACGAGCCAACCAGCCACCGCTGCCGGCTCTCCCACTCACCCGATAATAACCCTACCCCCCACCCACCCACCTAACCCCCGATAGCCAACTAGCCACGAGTCGTGTGCCCTCATCCATCCTACAGGCCCCCCCCCCCCCTCTCTCTCTCTACCCCCGGCTCCTTCGCTCTTTGCCAATGCCCCCTTTCACTTTTTGGTCGCTATTCAGTTGTTTTTGTGTCCGCGTACCCCCCACCTCCTCCTCCTCCTTACAACCCCACCTCCACCCCCGCGCCATACCCGGTGGTTAATAGATTACGTGGGGCTGGGAGCGGCTCTGATGGATTTAAATTTTTTTTTCTTCTGATGGTAATCACGTCGGGCGCAGCACTTCGGTCCCATTGTATCGGCCCGTCACGGCGCTGATCAAAGGAGCGCCCAGCATTCCATTCCCACTGTCCCACTCGAGGGACGCCGCGGGGAGGGGGCTGGGAGGAGAGGCGGGGGATGGGGTAGGGTGGAGGGGATCAAGGAGAGACCAGGGGCTGGCACGGGGAGTCCACGGGATTCCTGGGTGCGGTGTGTGGTGGTGGTGGTGGGGGAGGGATGAGCGGTGAGCACGTGGGGGGCATCGGATGGTGCCACCTTCTAATGTTGCCATCATGGGTGGTCATGGGTGGTCAGCGCCACGAGTGTGTGTGCTATGTGTGTGTGTGTCTATGCGTCTTTGTCTATGTGTGTGTGTGTCTTTGTTGTGGGGAGCGGTTAGCGCGCTGCGCTACGAACCCGGGCACCCGAGTTCGAATCCCGCTCACGGGCAACACCGGTGACTATTATCTGAATCGGTTATGTGCCTCCCCTAGGTCGACTCAGCCTCAAATGAGTACCTAGTGCGCTGTGTAAACATCGCCACCGGGGAGACAAAGGCGGTCGGGCGTGGTGCTGGCCACCCACCCCCTCGTGTGCCGTGCCGGCCTTCATAGGTGCTCGCTAACAGCACTTGCCCCGACAGTCTGTTAAGACTACACGGGGTGGGGAGGATCTTTGTCTTTGTGGGGGAGCGGGTCGATGCCGCTCGTGGCAAACACCAGTAACCATTATGTGGATCTGTCGTGGGCCTCCTCTAGGTAGACTTAGCCTCAAACGGGAGTGTGTAAACATCGCCGCTGGGGAGACAAAGGTCGACCGGGCTTCGTGTTGGCCACCCACCCCTTCGTGTGCCTTCCCCGTAATACTTACGGGGAAGCTTTGGTTTTTTTCGGTAACAATTAAAGAATCAATTGTTTAAACGTATTTGTATATGTTGAACTTCTTTCGCTTAGGCAACCGCGCTAATCCGGGGTACAGTGGAAGGAAAACTAAACGCAAAACGTAGCGGCTGCAGCGGTCACATTAAACCCCAATAGACACATTGGGTCACAATATAAACATGGCAAGAAACCCCAGCATCGATTCTCAGATTGAATGATCGACATTTGATCGATTAATCGAAGCCTCGCCGCGCCCCGAGGATGACAGCTTGTGAATGACTCACGCATCCCCTCCCCCCGTTCCCCCACTGCCCCCCCACCACCACCACCACACCCCCCGTGACTTTAGGCGCAGCTCTGCCTTGTGAATGAAGCTGAGAACGGCTCCATTGCATTGAGGTTTTGCTCCGTGAGACGCCCGACGTGGGAGGGGGTAGAGGGGGTTGCGTGGTTCATGGATCTGGAGATCGGTGGGGGTTGTGACAGAGGGTGGGGGAGACACGGGGGATGCTGGGGGCACCCTCTGCGTGTGGAAGCCATCGATTACTATCGATTATTCCTTTGCATTATTTTTTCTCTTGCCCAAGTTGATCCCGGTAGAGCTATGGACGTCAATTCACGGGAAGAAGACCCATGAATCGACAATCCCCTTCGAGTTCGGTAGCCAACGGCCCACGGAAGCGGATACAACAGAGCTACCTCTGAGATCGTTAGAAGTGACCTCTGATCCACAGAGTTAGAGGGGTGGGGGGCGGGCAGCACTTTCCCACCCACTCTGACACCGAGAGTAATGTTCGTTGCATGACATGCTTTTAATTCCCGAGAGCTGAAATTTAGCATAATTGAATGTGGTTCATTTGTTTGTGACTGGGCTGAAACCATCAACTCCGCCCGCACTTGAGAATCGGGTTCAAGCCACCAAATCGTACATTCTCAAACGGCTCGCGAGACCGGTAATCGCATCGCGCAAGGTGATAATCGGTGTTCGTAGCTGATGTGCGTCATGGGTTCACGTGACCCACTGAACAGAAGATGCCGGTACCTTGGCACCGATGTGAAAAGCATCCGAATGGCATGCCTCGACGAACACGTGCGCCTTGTCGGTCGAACAAAACACATGTACACGTGTTCGTGTTCTTTACAGCGGCGAGTCCAGCGAAGCAGGCTTTGAATCTGAATCAGTGCCGGATTAATCCCAGTTGCAAAAAGTAGCTGCATATGTAGTAGCTACGGGCCCCGCACTTTCAAGGACCCCGCTCTAAATGCTTTCAAGCTATCAATTCCGGTTCAGTGATTCTGCACTTGCTCTATCACTATAGTACTATACTGCCTTCAACTTTAATGAACGACTGGGTGTTTAATGTTAGCGATTTGTCGTATTATCTGGCTGTATAGCAAATGAAAAAAATACAATTTCTTTACGATGCAAGTTAAAAATGCATGTGTGTTTTAATCCTGCCTTGAAGCTTTCGTGACTGCAGGAATTCACACTCTTTGGGTCTTTCGGTAAAATCACGTAGATAGAAAAATAATAAAATTATGTTTGAATGTTTATGGGGTTTTTTTTTTATTATTTAGGGCTCCTTTCTAACATATGCGACAGGGCTTCATTCGGCACTGCTCCTAAGGTTGGAGTTGCCAGATGTGGCCAGGAGATGGCAGTGCTGAGCGTCGCTCAAAACCCCACCCACGCGGTGTGCGAGGACACGTCACCTCCCGCGGACCCATGACAACGTGCCCGTTGTAACTTTTATTTGGTGTTCGAGAGTTCTCTCCCCCTGGGGGGTCGCGATGAGAGTTTTCTCCAGGTTTTTCCGGTGTTGCCCCTCCACGTTTACAATCACCACTGCGTCTGTATTATTTGGCTGTTTACGATGCCTTCCCCAAGCGTGGTTCATGATTGGTGATATTGGCCAATTGGAACGAGATGTCACGCGTGGCCAGGTCGCTTGCGTGCAAGAAGAGCCCAGAGCTCAAGTGGGCCTTTGCTCGGTAAATAAAGAAAAAAATCGTTAATCTCTCCGAGTTTCTCCGTTTTTGATTACCGCGCGAAAACCAAAAACAGACGCTCGTGAACTTTGAATGGAATCCACAAATTAATGAGCGAATGCAAGCGGGGAATAATCGTGGTTAGACGCTTGGGATGAGCGAGCATCAGACGCACAAAGTCGTTGCCGTCAGGTGTCAGGGGGCCACGTGTTGGGCAGAAAGAACTATAAAAAAACGTATTCTTAGTTTTTTCGGTAAAGTCACGTTGAAGGGAAACAACAAAATAATAAAATATATATAAAACAATAAAAAATTCTCACGACGTTTCGACCATAACTCAAACGGTCATCTTCAGGTGTGTTGGTTTGCATAAATTTATTTTTAAACGGCGCATTTATTTATTTATAAAAAACGTTAGCGCCACGCGCAACGATTTGGCAGTTTATTTAGGACTAGTCCATCTATATTCTGAAAAGAGGAGGGGGAGACGAAATGTTTTATTTTTTATATATTTTATTATTTTGTTGTTTCCCTTCAACGTGACTTTACCGAAAAAACTAAGAATATGAATTAATGCAGTCACGAAAGCTTTAAATCATAATATATAAAAAAACGTGTTCTTGTTACCAGGTAAGGCCCACTGGGCTACCATAGCTCTTTTGCAGAAGCGACCCGGCTCTCACAAATAATAAGCCCGACGAAGTATCGTATCATGTGGAATTTTACAGCGGCCAAATACACTAAAACGCGTGATGTTGATTCTAAATGTTGAGGTGGGTGGGGGGTGGGGGGGTGGAACCGGAGGACCCGGAGAAAAATCGACGCGAGAATGGGGAGATCGTGAAAACTCCGAATATACAAGAGGCGTCCGGGTCGAGATGGAAGCTACGACCTCCCATATACCAGGCGAGGGATATAACATCTGGGGGGCAGTTCACGTCTACGCCCCCCGCCTTCAATAAAAAAAACACTGACCAGCGTGGTGAAGTATGGTCAATCCCCCTCCCCAGCCCCCAGACCACTGCTAGCGACTCGACGTATGGGGGATGGTGGCTTCCTCCATCAAGCAGTGCATTGTCAAATGGCTGTTTATCACGTAGGATTTCGCGACCAATAT
Source organism: Petromyzon marinus (assembly GCF_048934315.1). Lineage (NCBI taxonomy): Eukaryota > Metazoa > Chordata > Hyperoartia > Petromyzontiformes > Petromyzontidae > Petromyzon > Petromyzon marinus. Next base: position 13,320,118 of record NC_133671.1, read on the forward strand.
CATTCATAATACATTTCCACGCGATCTAACCCCCCACCCAAAAAAACCTCTATTAGGGATCTTGACTTAAAGCTTTCGTGATGACGACCGCAGGTGTCGCGATCGAAACGTCGTAGTTTGTTCTTGTTATTTTGTTATTTCCTTCGAACCTATCTACGTGACTTTCCCGAAAGACCCAAATAACCTCTATTATGGATACTCTTTGTTTCTTTCGGTAAAGCCACGTAGGTAGAAAACATTATAGATCACGACGTTTCGATCGCAACAACAAGCGACCGTCTTCAGGTGACGGATGTCAAATGGCTGCTCGCGTATTGCACACACACACTCACACACTCCTAATTCTGCTGCTGCTGCTGCCACTACTACTACTACGGACAGACGAATACCCACGCTTTACCCCACCGCTCCCAGATGCCGCACGTGACCACTCTCCTCCACCCCCCCACCCCCACCCCGCCGCATCCAACCGGCGAGACTGGCGACATCGCTCGCAAATATTTGCCCGGGAGGCGAACCCAGGTGAGTGTTCCTATCGTGGCGACCTCCCGAGCACATTCCACCCTGTCGCTGTCTCTCTCTCTCTCTCTGTGCCTCTCCGCTTTTACTCTCCCAGGGTGGGCGATGGCCGCGCCTCTGCGATGGAGACGGGGAGGCTCAGGGGGGAGAGAAGAAAGGGGGGTTGGGGAGGGGGTAGAGGGCTTATCCCGCGTTAATCAGTGCTAACAAACAAACAAGCTCCTCTTTACCCGCCGGAGGAGGGGGAGGCAGGGGGGGGGGGCTACTCGTTGGAAGTGGGGGGTGGTGGTGGTGGTGGGGGGGCTTCCGATTTTTTTTGTGATCCCTGCGAAAATTTTTGGAATTCTTTCCTCAACGACTGAAATTACAGCCTCGCACACCTCCTACTCCTGCCCTCCCCCCCTTCGCCCCCCCCCCCGACCATCCCCCGCCACCCCCCCCCCCCGAGCCCAACCAACCGTAAAGACAAATATCCCCCGTATAGCCTTAAGAGGCTGTTGGGGCAAGTGCTGTTAGTGAGTAGGACCTATGAAGGCCAGCAAGGGGGTTTGGGTTGGCCAGCCCCACGCCCGGTCGCCTTTGTCTCCCATACAGACCTCCACAACCACACACACACCTCTGCACAACCACACACACCTCTCTCGACAACCACACACACACCACACACACACACACCTCTCTCCACAACCACACACACCTCTCTCCACAACCACACACACCTCTCGACAACCACACACACCTCTGCACAACCACACACACCTCTCCACAACCACACACACCTCTCCACAACCACACACACCTCTCCACAACCACACACACCTCTCCACAACCACACACACCTCTCTCCACAACCACACACACCTCTCCACAACCACACACACCTCTCGACAACCACACACACCTCTCTCGACAGCCACACACACACCACACACACCTCTCTCCACAACCACACACACCTCTCCACAACCACACACACCTCTCCACAACCACACACACCTCTCCACAACCACACACACCTCTCCACAACCACACACACCTCTCGACAACCACACACACCTCTGCACAACCACACACACACCTCTCTCGACAGCCACACCCACACCACACACACCTCTCTCCACAACCACACACACCTCTCCACAACCACACACACCTCTCCACAACCACACACACCTCTCCACAACCACACACACCTCTCCACAACCACACACACCTCTCCACAACCACACACACCTCTGCACAACCACACATATACCTATAACCACACACACCTCTCCACAACCACACACACCTCTCCACAACCACACACAAGTTTCAAGTTTCATTTATTAGGTATAGCCCTGTGAGCCATGCCGCCCTTAAGTCGGGTGCAACCGCAACCAACAAAATATGAATACAGAACATCCCAAAGCGTCGACGCTCAACAGAAACATCCTGGAATTCAATCAGCAAATATTCCACACACAAAAAAACGTATTAAAACGCTATGTGCAAAAATTACAATGTGGTGCAAGCCAACAACAACAACCATAAGACAATTTAGATTAACCATATGTTTTCGGATTACCAAAATAAAGCTACAAAAAAATGTAACAACAGTAATCATAGGAACTGTGATTTTAAATGTACAGTGAGGGAAAAAAGTATTTGATCCCCTGCTGATTTTGTACGTTTTCCCACTGACAAAGAAATGATCAGTCTATAATTTTAATGGTAGGTTTGTTTGAACTGTGAGAGACAGAATAACAACAACAAAATCCAGAAAAATGCATGTCAAAAATGTTAAATTGATTTGCATTTTAATGAGGAAAATCAATATTTGACCCCCTCTCAATCAGAAAGATTTCTGGCTCCCAGGTGTCTTTTATACAGGTAACGAACTGAGATTAGGCGCAAACTCTTAAAGGGAATGCTCCTAATCTCAGCTTGTTACCTGTATAAAAGACATCTGTCCATAGAAGCCAATCAATCAATCAGATTCCAAACTCTTCACCATGGCCAAGACCAAAGAGCTCTCCAAGGATGTCAGGGACAAGATTGTAGACCTACACAAGGCTGGAATGGGCTACAAGACCATTGCCAAGCAGCTTGGTGAGAAGGTGACAACAGTTGGTGCGATTACAGTATTAAGGGGCCGTCCATAAATGACGTCACGCACCTGGGGGGGTGGGGTCAGACATTTGTGACGATGACGAGCGGGGGGGGGGTTGAGAAATGTGACGTCACATCAAAATTCGCAACTTTAAATAAATATAGACAACACGTTCTACTTAATTAAATAGACTTTTTAATAAATGTTTTCTCCTACAACATCATAGTGCAGCGCCACATTAAATACGCACTACAATGGCAATAGTTTAAAGCGATTTGAAGCATGTTTTATATTATGGGGGGGGAGGCAGAGCTTTGTGACGTCATATTTGAGGGGGGGTCTGACTTTTTGTGACGCCGTGTGACGAGGGGGGGGGGTCAAAAATCGTCCAAAATCGCGTGACGTCATTTATGGACGGCCCCTTATGGAATGTATACTTAATACACTGACTTCCGTTCTTATACCTCGACGTTCACATGAAACGTGGTACAGTATACACTGACGAGATTCGAAGCTTTCGTGACTGCAGGAATTACCCTTTGGTTATTTCGGTAAAGTCGCGTAGAAAATAAATCAAATAATAATAGAACACGACGTTTCGATTGCAACGCAAGCAACCATCATCAGCTAAGAATTAATGAGAAAAAAACCACCAACATAATAAACTTAGAAACGCAATGCAACACAACACAGAGAGCCGGCGAACACAACGTCGTATTCCATTATTATTTGGTTTTATTTTTTACGTGACTTTACCGAAATAACCAAACATAATAAACTTCCGTTAAATCACCTGCAGATAAACCCTGGAGCGGTTTCACCTTACCCGGGTCTCATCCGCAGAGTCAGGCTTGTGAAGCAAATACAGCACTGCAGGTGTATCACATGTTTGTATGTTGAACTTATTTCTCATTGTATGTCGCCAATCGCCCCCATCGCAGGTGCGGGGAAGGGCAACAAACCCGACGCAAAAAAAAGGAGTTTATTATTCTCTGAACGTTATCATTCTCTGAATGTCGGGGCCCTGTATCTGTTATATATCACGATCATCATTAGCCACTCTCAATCCGCTGCTATATTAAGGCAACATTGCCAGCAGTCCCGTACAGCAGAAATCCATCTCTCTCCGCACTGCGCGATTTCTTGCAATGCAGCCCAATTAATCCGTCAATCTCGATATCCCCTCTCTCCTGGCTGCAGCTACTTGCTCGGCTTGTTGTTCATGCTTCTTCTTTGCACAGTCGCTTGTCAATAGGGTTGCCACCTCCGAAGTGCAAACGACCAGGGCAAATATGGGAAACATTTGTCACAATATCGGAAGATCGCGTGTGGACTGCACGCAAATGCATTGTATGGGGGTGCTGCGCGATGTGATAATACTTAGCTGACTAAAACTTTAGACTTTCAATGTCCCTGGCAAGACTTGCAGGTTGCCTCCAGGACATCTGCTTGCGACTAGAGGACGACCCTGGGGGGGGGGGGGGGAAACAACGCAGGGCAAGTGTCAACCCGGGTTGTCACCCACATTAGCGAGGTGTTCATGCGCGCGAGTTCACGTGGAGCTCAATAACGGTGAGCGTTGAGACACGTGACCTCTACCGGGTCCACACCTGCGCGATCTGTTGCGTAACCTTGGTGGCACGCAACTGCAATCGCCCATGTGTTGACGTCTCTGCAGCCGGTTGCGAGCACTTACGCAATCGGCTGCTTCCAGTGACATGCCATTAACGTGCACATTGTCTGCTGGGCGATGTAAGTCCTCGCTTAACGCGTGGTGGTCACACCGCAACGCGTTTTCGTTATAACGGCGGCTCTTCCATTCGGGAACACACAATGTGGAACGGCGCACGCCGTTATAACGCAGAACGTGTCCCGTCGTGACGCGGTTTTTCTGAGCGGTCCACGACGAGCTGCTTTCCTGAGCTACTTTCCTGAGCTGCGCGGCTGCGCGGTTTGATACAATAATGCGGCGGAACACACTCAGTTATTTGTCCCGCAATTTCACTGCGTGTGCGGAGTCGTGCATCGTATCTCGCCAAACGTTAGAGTCACATTATTCATGGGGAAATGGTTTTCGCTAATCGCGTGTTTTGCTTTACGTGGCAATTTCCAGGAACGCATCTGCCGCGTTAAACGAGGACTTACTCTACCTTTGCGGTCTACTGCACCTGCCCAATATCACTGGCCTTCCTCAGAACTCACCCATCGTATTGTCGACATAAGAATAGGAGGAAACGTGGCCTCTTACTTTTCAAAAAATATGACAGCATGTTTTTATTTTTTATCTAGTTACTTCCCCTCTGATAAGGAATGGCTTATAACCCTTTTATATCGTCCACCGATTCCAAACCAAATGGGGTATCCCTCGATATACGGAACAGATACGTTCCTGTAACAAAGCGATAGTCTGAATATTGAACCCTATTTTCGCCACGGACTACCGTTATATAATTGCAGATGCGTTCTTATGGAACCAAAATTCCACCTCGAGACGTCATAAAATCACACGTAAGAATGCGGCAAATATTTTTTAAGCACACATTCAATATACAATCGCTAATTTTATGATAACATATTCATAACAATACTTTTAATAATAATAATACAGCGTGAGCAGCGTGGTTAAACCGTCACAATGTGAAACGTGCACCGCGCAAAACACACCTAGGAGAAGCGTGGAACGCACGCTAGGGACAAGCGACAGATATACCCCCACGTCCAAAAAAATCTTTAATTTCGATTCAAAATTCCAAGAATACTCATTTAACGTAACGTATATATCGAACTCGTTCCTTAATTCATAAGTTACATTATCGCGACAATCCGTGAGTTGCCGTGTAACGAGGAATGACTGTGGCTGTAATGACTCCTAGGTGCTCGTTCGTAGCAAAGGGCTTTGGCCTAGTTCGTGTCAACATCAGGGGTCTCTCCCAGAAATTCGAGGGCATCGAGATATAACTCAATAACTTGTGTCGTCTTGCTCTATTTAAGACCGAAAGCAGGTGGATGGCTTCACTATTCTGGCAAATCGCCCGATGATGCTGGATGTAATTACCAGCGAAACGTCAGACTCAAATAGTAAATGTTGTGGATTCACTCTCCAACACACCGGTGGGCTGAAGTTGTAACTAATTGGCGTGTTGTTTACGTGATAAAGCCCTTACTAATTGACTGTGTTGGGTGGTGGAGGATTTCGACACATTTATACTTGTGCGATCTAACGCAAAAACCTTTATTATGAATAATATTGGTCGCGAAAGCCTCCGTGTTAAACTAACTTTTGTGCTGATATCCTCCGCCTTTCTGAGACACGGCTAACTTCAAACACGAAGGATTGTACTTTAGCAATCGATCACTGCAGTCTCTTCAACGTTGAACCAGCCGAAAAGAGGCGATGGTAGTTGCAATCGACTGGACATCTGTGGAAACTACTGCACATCTGTGAAATAATTAATATTTAAAAATACTTTTTTTAAACACGCTTTTATGAAATGTGCTAGTAATGGCAGAACTCCACGACTCCAGGAAGTGGCCCCGAAGCTTGCCACAACGTAAGGGGACCGTGGCCAATTACAGCCAACGTCAGTTGAGCGTGGACAATACAACCCAAGCCGAAACATAACATAAAGAACATTATTTTTTAAAATATAGATGTTTTATTTTTTTATGATATAATATAGTATTATCATCAGTATGACATAAGTATACCAAGTTTGGAGTCGATACCACATTGGGAAGTGGGATAAAAATGAGTTACAAGATTTGAGGATACAACAACAGAGTAAGTTAAAACAAAGCGTGTAAAAAGAGCTTCATAGCTCATCGGATCCCTCCAATATAAATACATATTCTGATTCTATGTTCAAAACAATATTTCCTTTGCACCATCTATAAACTGCGATGCCTTGATGAAATTGTGTTAAACATCATTATTCCAGGAAACCAATCCCTTACTCTGATGTACCACATGATAGTTCTGTTTTTGGAGCCAATCGTGGGAACTCTCCCTAAAGGTTAATTATTTATTACTGGTGACTATAATTGCGACTGGATTATTGCCCCACCAGGAAGCTCTACAATATTCTCATAAATTTAAACTTGAACAAATAACTTCACAACCAAACAGACCTAATGTTGAAAATCCCACCCAATCCACAATCTAAGTTATTTATTTCAGGAGCTCAGTAGCTTCATTATCCAGTGTTCGCATTATTGGAGATAATTTTAGCAATCTCTACAGTATATTTACTGTTTTATATTCGGTATTCAAATAGGCTCAAACGAACTCGTAAAGTCGTCTCAAAAGATGTTTTTTACCTCCAGGCTTTTTTTTACGACCTCCTTTACGCAGACGTGGAAACTGTCTCATTATCATGAACAGTCATGGTTATATTTTGATTTAAAGCTTTCGTGACTGCAGGGATTCATATTCTTGGTTCTTTCGGTAAAGTCACGTAGAAGGGAAACTATAAAATAATAAAAATATAAAACAATAAAATTATCACGACGTTTCGACTGCAACACAAGCAATCATCATCAGGTGTGAAAACCACAGCAAGAAAATAAAAAAAAATTCTCACGACGTTTCGACTGCAACACAAGCAATTATCATCAGGTGTGAAAACCACAAAAATATTTTTTTAATATATTTTTAAAATTATTTTATTGTTTCTCTTCGACGTGACTTTACCGAAAGAACCAAGAATAGTCATGGTTATGCCACTGATAGATGTAGACCTCCCTAAGCCATCATCATATCTCACAGTCTTGCGATGTAACGATCCATCCAGAACCTACACACGAGCTGACCTCGTCACTCCATTTTCTGGGTCTCATCAGCAGTGTGTAGAGCTGTTCGGTAATGTTGACAAAAGCCTATAATTGGTCCAGCGTTTTGTGTCTTAAACAATTATGTAAGTGCTTAGTCGTCTGTTTTTCGCCTGCACGCGTGCTTTATTATGTTAAATATCCTCTCCTGCGAGACGAACTACTTGAATTTGGATCGAGCAGCGAAAGCTGTGCTCCGAATCCGGAGACACAAGTTCGATTATATTATCGGCCACGGTTAACATCATTGGAGAGTGATATCTGAACTGGTTTTATGGTGCATGCCTTCACCAACCCGCAGTAACCGGCCCGGATAAGTGTGGTCAAACAACGTCCACGACCAATACAAACTAAACAACGAAACTTTTTTTTAAAAAAAATTACCAGGTAAGGCCCACTGAGCTATATAGATTTTTTTCCAGAAGCGGCATGGCCATAAATGATCGCTTAACGAATTGGCTTATCGCGTGGAAATATAAAACAGCAAAATATTCTAAACGCGCGTTTCTGAATGTGAAGGGAAAACCCGGAGGACCCGGAGACAAAGCCACGTGATCACGGGGAGAACTTGCAGACTCCACATATACAGGCATCAGACTCCGGATCGAATCCACGAACTCCTGAATGGAGAGGCCATCATCCAGCAGTGGATTTACAAAGGGATGAAAAAGTGAATACAGATTCATCCCTTTGTCTATGCAGGTTCTTATTCTACTTAATACATTTACAATGAGGTGGCTGATTGAGTGGCTGGGTGGGTGCTGGGTGGGTGGATACATGAGTGGGTGCTGGGTAGGTGGATGGATGAGTGGGTGCTGGGTGGGTGGCTTGGTGGGTGGCTGGCTGAGTGTATGGGTGGGTGCCTGGGTGGCTGGATGGGTGGGTCTCTGGGTGGCTGGGTGGGTGCCTGGGTGGGGGTTAACAAAGTTTCAAAGCGCTAAGCTGGCACCGCTGAGAACCTGACTTCGAATCGGAGTTTCAGCCGCTCGTGATTAAATGAGGTTCTCAAATGTAGCGAGGGCATGGCTTCACCTAAGTTATTGAAGTGTGTAAGAAGTACGTAACGTTTTAAATTTTGATTTAAAGCTTTCGTGACTGCAAGGATTCATATTCTTGGTTCTTTCGATAAAGTCACGTAGAAGGGAAAAATAAAATAATCAAAAAGTACGTAACGTATTTTTGCGGATGTTTTCTCTGAACCTGGTAAGTTTCAGCTCTTGGGACCAAAATAATGGGTTGAGTTGTTTGGTAACAACGAGCTGGCCTGGCTCAGCTGATGAAACTCGGAATATCGGAATGGCTCCAGAGTTGCCTGCTTAATCAAATCCGACTGACGAACATTTGATCCAAAAAATGCGAGTTAACTTTAATAGTTCCGTGGTGAAACACAACTTTAGTCCGTTCATTCATTATTGTGTTGATTTATTATAAACAATCCACTACGACAGCAAAATATTATAATTGCGTGATCATGCACACATTTACATATTCAATCAAACTTAAAACAAGAATAATAAGTTATAATATCTAAACGAAACTTTTTATTTAACCAGATTAGGCCCAGTGATATATGTAGCTCTTTTTAAGAAGCGACCTGGCCACAAATGATAGCTCAACGAAGAGGAAATGTTTCACAGCCAAACACTCTAAACGCTTGTTTCTCAATGTGCAGTGAAAAACTGGAGGACCCGGAGAAAAATCCACGTAACCATGGGGAGAACAGGCAAACTCCAAATCTACAGCAGGCGTCAGGGTCGCGATCGAAGCCACGACCTCCTGCATACCAGGCGAGGGAGTTCACGTCTGCCCACCGTGGCACCCATTCATACAGAGAGGCGGTATTCCTTATTAACATCGGATTCGCCTAAATATTAGTTTATTGCAAAATAAACGTTTATATAAACGCTGCCCACCTTCACGGTGCATGCTTGCACAAATGTCCTCCGTGTAGCCTTTAATATACTAACGAGGCAAGTGCTGTTAGCGAGCACCGATCAAATGTCGGAACGGCACATGACGGCGAGGTGCTTGCCGGAACCACGACAGGGGGATGTTTGCCCACTGCACCAGGTACAATACTTATTTAAGGCTGAGTCGATCTAGAGGGGACACACACACACACGGACACATACAAACTGTGTGATGAGCGTGAGAGAGAGGAGTCCGCATCTCCCCCCGAACCCCCCTCTCCACCACCACCACCTTCAACCCCGCCCTCTCACCTTTCCCCTCTACCCCCCCCCCCCAAACTCCCTCTCCCTTCCCCCTCACACCACTCCTTCCTCAAGACCCAAACCCTGAACCCAACTCAAAGAATTTGACCCCTGGGTTCAGGGGTCAGAAATAGGAAAATGGAGGCGGGGGGTGGTGTTGGTGGAGGAGACGGTGTCTCACGAGGGGGTGGGCGAGGGTGGGTGGGTGGTGGTGAGTGGTGGTGGGGGGGGGGATTGTGAGATCGGAAAGAGACGAGCAGAGTGAGTCGCGTGGACACGCGGCACGCACGTGCTGCTGTGGCAACTCTGCCACCGAGCACTTCCCTCTCTGCCCGTGTTACCTGCTGCCACCGCCAGGTAAGCCCCTGCCACCTCCACCTCCTCCTCATCAGTCGTCGCATTTTCCCATTCGGGAGGGAGAACTCACGAGCCCCGCCTATTCGATCGCATCAGCTGTCGCAGGTGCCCTGCTGCGGGGGTGGATGGGGTGGGTGGGGGTCCGGAGCGGTGTTCGCGCCAGCTGCGTTTGCGAACGCAGCAGAGAGACACGAGTTCGATTCCCGTTTCACGGCCAAACACCGGTGAACGATTATCCGAGCCAGTGCCCTGGCCTCCCCCTAGGCCGACTCAGCCTCAGACGAGTGCAGTGTTGTGCCTGGTGCTGTATGAAAAAAACATTAGCACTGGGGAGGCAAAGGCGGCCGGGCGTGGTGCTGGACACCCACTCCGCTCGTGTACCGTGCCGGCCCTTCGTAGGGGCTTCTCGCTAACAGCACTTGCCACAAACGCCTGTTGAGGCTATACGGGGGGGATCTGTGCCTTGTCTTTGAGCAGGTATTCGATGTGCGTGGCATTATTTTCTACAATACCATCCCGACGGATGTTAACCACGGCTAACAAGAGTCGGCAAGCATCGGTGGCACGTGGTGTCTGAATCGTTCCTGTGAGCACGCCTCCCCTTCCCCCATCCACCCCAACCAGCAACCAGCACTGACCAGCCGTGGTGAAGTATGTTCAAATCCCCACTACCCACCTCGCATGACCGACACGGCGTGATTGAGGCCTCTTTAATCCGATGGGTATAGCTGTTTGAGAGCGGCTGGGATTGTATGCAGGACAAGCGTGGATTTTGTAGCGAGTCTGGATATGCGACCGCGTCGCGGGACGCCGCACAGATGGACACATTGGGCGTGTGTGCTTTGTAGAGAGGCAGTCACGGGAAGATGTAAAGGAGGGACGTGGAGGCATCGCGTGTTTTTTTTATTTTAATGGTGGGGAGCGGTGGTGCAGCGGTTAGCGCTACGCCGCGCTACGAACCCGGCGACGCGAGTTCGATTCCCGCTCACGGCCAACACCCAGTGACGATTATCTGAACCGGTCCTGGGCCTCACCTAGGTCGACTCAGCCTCAAATGAGTACCTGGTGCGGTGTGTCAACATCGCCACTTGGAAGACAAAGGCGGCCGGGCGTGGTACTGACCAGCCGTGCCGAGCTTCATACGTTGCTGGCTCATAGCACTTGCCCCAACAGTCTGTGAAGGATCTAATGTGGACCTTTTGTCTTTTTTTATTTTAATGGTATTTGTTTTTATATATATTGTGTCGCCTGTAGTGTATGTACATCGGCTGTTCAGCATGTTTGTTCATTCTGTTAACGTGCACCCTGTGTCAAGGGTCTAGGTGTGAAACAATATAATCAATTTGAATAATTCAAATTTTTATACAAAGGGTATTATGTCAATGAAATGATAACGAATTATTACATTTTGATAGTGTAACTAGGTCTGGTATTCGTTGACAGATATTTATACACACATACACAACAAACAGCGGCATTATTTGTGTAGTCGCTGTCCCATCGTTCCTATAGCGAGATTGATCATTTTTCTCGTATTTTTTAAGGCTACTCGACTGAAACGTCGTGAGTGCATCAACATCTCAAACACAGCAAAAAGAAAACACGTGTTTTACGCTTAATTGACCCGTTTTTGTGGATTCAAAAAAAAATCACCGCATGAGTCATTCACAGTGCCTGCGAACAGAATAAATACAGTACATAATACACGTGTGGGCCATTGGCCTAGCCTTCCGATCAGAATAAATAAGCAGTCACAACGCCTCCTTCCCACATCTCTCTCTCTCCACGTAACACAACAAAGCACACGTGCATTATTGTTGTTAAACGCACATTCCATCGGACCACGCGCGCGCGCCCTATTAACGGGAGTGGAATATGTTCGGCAGTGTTGGTTTAACAGAGGCAATCCGTGGAACGGTTGGTTTCGCCATTCGTTGTTTTCATCAGCAAGCAAGGGGGGGGGGGGGGGGTCGTGCTTGCTTGCAGCAATGCTGGCGAACCGTGCCTGATGCTTTAAAGGGCAAAGGATAACCAATGAGGCACGTGGGGCGGGGGGGGTGGTGGCGTTTTTGTTTAAATCGTGCATTGCCCCCCCCCCAAAAAATAAAATGCAACGATTTTTTGGGGGTCGTAAAAATTGAGACGGCCGACGCGGAAAAGCGACGGGATCGCTTGTGGCGGAGTGATCTTCGCGGCAGCCTCTCCCCCACCACCACCACTCTCTGCTGTAGAAGCGTGCACGTGAGCCCCTGTCGCGTCGCTACCCGCGCGGTAGAACGCGACACGCTCGGGCAGGGCGAGCGACTCGTGCCGTGGGCGACAGCGCCGCTCGCTCCCTCGCTGCTGCTGCGGCTGCGGCTGCCCCCGACGTCGAGACGCGTTCGCGATGGGACGCGCAGCGCTTCGATAATTGCTTTGAAAGGGGGGAAGAAAAAAAACCCCATCAACATATTCGTCAATAACATTGTGTGTGAATTAAAAAAAAACTATTTAAATATGTACAAAGTAGACGACGTTTCATGCAATTGCCCTTCTTCAGAGCGCATGCGTAATGTAAGGCCCGTTGCCCGAAATTACATCTATATTTTTAAAGCCCAAAGTGCTATTGACGAATGCGTTTGAGGTTGTTTGTTTGGTTGTCGTCGTTAATCGTGCTCGGGCACCACTGCCCAAACTTAGGCATCAACCAAATTATTTCACTAATCATTTTCTGAGTACGCCACACCTCCTCTGCCCTGCCCCACTTGGTATCGTCCCACGTGCACGCGACTCGACTGGCCCGGAGCCGCGCGCGCGGCACGGCCCAGGTAGCCCGCGGACGAGTCCATGTCGAGGAAACGGGGAGGGTTCCCACTCTGAAGCTGCGACTGCGCCCGTTGATCATTTAATCTGCCAAATGCGCACGCCGCGCGCCAAAGCACGCTGCTGGCATTTGTCTGATATAAATAAGCAATATTAATATGTTATCGCTTGACTTAAAACTTTCGTGACTGCAGGAATTCATATTATTTGGTTATTTAGGTAAAGTCACGTATATGTAAAACAAAGTAGTAATAATAATAAAATAAAACTAAACAATTAAACAATTAATTCACTTTATTTCAAATTTTGCTTCTATCTACGTGACTTTACCGAAATAACCGAAGAATAATATGTTATCTGGTGTAAATAAATATACATACGTAGATTTTTAACAAGAATAGAGTGTTGGCCATTGAAGAACAATCTGCAAAAATGTGCTTGTTTTTGTTTCACTCTTACCAAAAGATAATTTGACAGCGTTCGTGCATCATTAGCTTCGTAAGTGCGTCTTCTCTGTAAAGGTGGGGTCAATACAACTCGTTAAGAAGGATCCCATATAAACGAAATGCGTCGTCAAGTTAAGCTGCTATGCCTAGGCGCTCACTGTGTCGGTAACCGGGAAAATGGACCAAACGATTGTCCAAAGCTCAAACAGGGACTATATAAACGCGTTATTAAGAAAGGTCATCGCCCGAAACGTCGCATATTATAGATTTATTTTTAAGGCCACCGTTTTATTTGGCGAGTCTTTTGAGTTTTTCCATTTTTTATTAAGCCTCATCCCTCTCGGCGATGACGTCACACGCAACGTCGGCAACGTCATTGCGTGTGACGTCACTGCGCGGCGACGTCATCTCGTCGTCCGGCTCGAACCCCCTTTAATCCCTTTGCCATGCCGGGCTCTATCCACAGCTGGACGAATGGCTTTTCCCAAAAGCCGCCATGGGTCATCGTCTGGCATTCGTGCGACGTAACAATCCGCCGTAGCCTCCTTTCGTCGCTCCGTCTCCCCGTGTGGACGTCCTCTTGAGACGCGTTCCTGTGACACGGTCTCTTTAAATAGGTTTTTTTTTATCTAAACAAATTTATAATAACAATGACTTAAATCAATACAAACGCACGTTTGAGATCGTTTTCACAATCCAGACAAACGCGTGGATGTGTTTGGCCTCGGTTAAGAGATGTGTATATTTTATGTTAAATTACTTTTTGGAAGAGGAAACGTTTGGTTAGATGACTGTAATTATCACGTGGGATGCAGTGTCGATGGGCATGAGCACGTGCGGCGGCATCGAGGGAACAGAGAGATAGATATTCGCTCAGTTAGATAAATACACCTATACACCTTCATCCGAACTCAACGCGATTGCAAACGCCGCTCCAGTCCGGACTCAGCGCTTTTCCCGGTGCGGGATTTCAGTACAACCGCGGCGAGAGCAATTGCCCCATATAGAGTTCGCCTTGAAAACGACAGAGAGCCCCCCCCCTCCCCCCCTCCCCCCCAATCTTACCTATACGTAAAGCGATTTGGGAGCCAGTGTTGTTAGCGAGCACCTATTAAAGGCGGAATGCTCACGAAGGGTGACGGTATGTGAATGACTGTGGACGGCACCGGCACCTTTGTCTCCCTAGTGCTGATGTTTACAACAACAAAACAACCTCATGGGGCTTACCCATTTAACGCTGGGCCGACTTGTCGGCCTGCGACCCGTTTTAGATATCACTCGCCACGGATATCACAACCCAGGCTGCCCGGTTGCCCGGTTCGTAGCGCACTGCAGTCAACCGCTGCGCCACCGCTCCCCCGAACGTTAACACGTGACGGCAACACGCACGCACCCTCAATTAACGTCTCGTTGGGACAACAATGAGGGCCGTAATTGGACACGCGTGGCATCTGTGTGAATCACAATTTTACACTAATGAGAGCTGTTGTAGTCATTAGCGGTGAAACTATTCACACCGCCCAAACCCCCCTCCTCCACGCCGGGTGATTCCGTTAAATGTCTCGATTTAGGACCGATGTTTTGATTCGGGAATTGATAGATCGTTGCGTCGCTTGTACGGTTTAATTAATTCGATATATTGTAATGATGATTACGTGATGCCACCATGTCATTTGCACAATAGTAAAATCGTCAATTCCACCTCACCTACATGTGCCATATGACTTAAATAATCGATTTTAATCAGAGTCATCGATGCATCGTTGCAGCCAGAATATTCATGACACGAATCGGTCAGTAATGCATTGCTCTCTAGCCCGCCTGGGTTCGATTCCCGTTCACGGCCAACATCAGGGGGCGATTGATAAATAACCCGGTTCTGATCTTCCATTAGGTCCACTCAGCCATGAATGAGTAAAAGCGCCATGTAAAACAATATATCATTGCTGGGAGCCGTGCGGGCCTTCATCGGTGCTCTCTAACAGCACTTGTCCCAACAGTCTGTGTAGGCTAAACATTTATTTATTTTACCACGCAAGATTCACTGAGCTATGTAGCTCTTCTTCTTGGTTCTTTCGGTAAAGTCACGTAGAAGGGAAATAATAACATAATAAAATTATTACGACGTTTCGGCCACAACACAAGCAGCCGTTTTCAGGTGAAGAAACAGAGCTGTCGGGAAGACAGCGTTCCAATGAACACTGCTAAGCTTGGCAGCGTCTTTTAAGCTGGGTGGGAGGAGCTCACCGAAGTGGCTTACCATGTAGAAATGTATGTCAGCCAAATGCTTTAAATGTATGTTTCTAAATGTGGAGGGGAAAACCGGAGGAACCGGAGAAAATCCACGTGACCACGAGGAGAACATACAAAATCCAAATATACAGCAGGCGTCACGGTCGGAATCGAACCCATGACCTCCTGCATACCAGGCGAGGTAGTTAACATCTCGCCACCGTGGCACCCGGGGGGGGATCTCTGCCTTTGTTTGCATCGTCCTTGTGACCTGAGATACATTTCCGGCCAATAATTTGCAAGTGGTTGCCTGAACCGACTCAACCCCACGCGAGCGAGTACCTGGTGCTCAGTATCCGACTATAAATCAGCACTGGGGAGACGAAAGCGCTCGTGCGTGGTACAAGGCTGCCCACATCCACCTGCCTCGAATGCCTTGGCGGCCTTAATAGGCACTCGCTGACAGCACCTGCTACCTCCTGGTCCTTTGTAAGGCTTAACGTGGCCTCGTTATCTTTCGTTAGTTTGTGTTGTGTACTCTGCTAGCGAGAAGTATCGTTTGAATAGTCGCGTGGTGCACGAATCGCAGGTGGTATCGTGCGAGCCAATCCAGCGCCTGCATTGATGGTCATCGCCTTGACGCCGATCTGATTGTTTACACACAGTTGCCATATTCTCTGCATTATAAGACGCACTTAAAAAAAATCTGAACTTTCAAAAAAAAAGTTGGGTGCGTCTTATTTCTCGGTAGGCGTTGTGCGCGTGACCCTGAATTATTTACTACTTCCGCGAGCGTCTTGAAGTCGAGTTTATGGGTAGTACGGTAGTTTTATTGCAGTAGCTTCATTTAAGCACACTGATTTAATATATAGATTGCATCATTATGCTTATGTATAATATATATTGAAGTTAATCATTGGTAATATCGTGAAATTATAATAGTTTAGACGTTAGAGCCATTTGCAAATGTCTGCTCTATGAAGGGCTCCTCCACGTTGTGGGTTTGTTTGACCATACTTCACCCAAGCTGGTCATACTTAGCTCCCACCCCCCCCCCCCCCCCATCATCACCAGTGCCGGATTAAGCTCGTGCGGGGCCTGTAGCATATGTTATAAAGGGGCCCTAAATAAAAACACAAATATTAAAACACAAATGTATAACTTGCACAGTAAAGTCATTGTGTTTTTTCATTTGCTATACAGCCAGATAACAAGACAAATCGCTAACCTTAAACAGCCAGTCGTTCATTAAAGTCGAAGGCGGTATAGTACTACAGTAATAGAGCAAGTGCAGAATCACTGAACCGGAATTGATAGCTTGAAAGCATACTCTTTGGTTCTATTCGGTAAAGTCACGTAGGTAAAAAATAAAAACAACAAAAAACACGACGTTTCGGCCACAACACACGCGGCCTTCATCAGCTGAAGGGACCAGAGACAGTCTTCGAGACAGGCTGGTCTCTTCACCTGATGAAGGCCGCTTGTGTTGTGGCCGAAACGTCGTGTTTTTTGTTGTTTTATTTTTTACCTACGTGACTTTACCGAATAGAACCAAAGAGCATGGATCCTTGCAGTCACGAAAGCTTCAAATCTAGCTTGAAAGCATTTAGCGGGGGGCCCTTGAGAGTGCGGGGCCCGTAGCTACTACATTTGTAGCTACTTTTGCTCCTAGGATCATCCGGCACTGGTTATCACCCAAGCTGGGCGGGGCTAGGTCATGACCGGTTCGGATTTCTCTCGTCCGCTTTCGTATCGCAGTGTTAAGAGCCACTGGGCCTTCCCTTCCACCTATTGTGTGAGATACTTCACATTCACGTGCTTACTTTTTTAAACGCAATAATAGAAGGTTTCATAATTAGTTTATTTTGGGTCGGATCGTCCTGTCGGTAGAATATAAATTGATTTAACGAATACCCTCCACCACCCTGCAGCCAATCAAATCAAGTTGTTACGTGGGCAAATATTCCTCCAATTATTTTTTTTCTTTCAGAAAACTGCCTAAATAATGAAATACAATCTCATTTGTCTATATATTGCAAACGAAAAAATGTGACGAATAAATGTTAAATGATCAACATTTTGCTTGCTCTTCAACGTGATGGCTCGTTAAAAGAAAACAAAAAACAATTTCGCTTGCTTTTGGTGGTTGGAAGTTTTACAGTAAACCAAAAAACAAATGACGTTACACTTGCACGACCTCGCCCTAAAGACGCTTAACGGTAATTGTGAATTGTAATATCGGTCGTGGAAAGTCGACGCTCTGACGAGTCGCACTGCTGAAACGACGACCACGCGTTCCCTGGGGGCCCACGGATTGTGCCAAGAATTATTCAGTGTTGTTGTTGTTATTGCTGTTGTTCGTTTGTTTGTACGTGGCGAGTCCAATTATATGAAGAGGGGGAGGAGGGGGGGCTCGGAATTCTATCGTCTGCTTTATCCGTTTTTGTTATTTGCATTCTGCGCATCGACCCTCGTGGTGTGATGTTTTGAGTTTGTTTTTGCTCGCCGTGCCGTTTCACTGCCCATTATATTCCGCAGCAAAGCGCCCTCCTATCCAATCCCAATCACGACGCCTCACGACGCAAATCATTCCTGCCGCATCCATCGCAGATTTGACCTCTCCTCCACAGCGAAGGCGCGAGTTTTTCGTTTTTAACACAACCCATCAGCCTCGTGCCATTTTATTTTGTGTTACTGTCGTGCCATTACTGGGTGTGATGCACGAATGCCACTACATTACAATCAATTATCCACGACGATGTTTGACGATGATTTCGTGTCCCCTATTATATGGTATAGTTTGAGGACGAGCTATACACGAAAACCACTACATTACAATCAATTATCCACGACGATGTTTGACGATGATTTCGTGTCCCCTATTATATGGTATAGTTTGAGGACGAGCTATAGGCTCTGACTGAATTGGGGGGGGGGGGGGGGGAGGTCCCCCTTGTCTATCAACACCGGGCAGTTCCCCAGCATTTATTGCATGGTTCAGCTGAGCCTGACTGCCGATGAGACACTGCATGTCGAGACCGTTACAGAAGTAGTTGACTGTTGGATGAAAACCGACGATGCTACTGATATGCACTCGCCGAAGACTCCACGGTTGATACGATGTCAAAAATAATGTTTATGTGGAGAGAGACAAATGATGAAAAGAGACGTTATTTATTTTGCCACGAAATTGCCATCTTGTAGGGTGATTCTCCACGCACGAGAGGGGGTGGTGGGGGGGGATGGGGGGGGGTGGGGGCACGGTGGGGGGATGATGAGAGAGCATGCTGTGAATGTTAATCGCTCCCGGATTAATTCGTAATCACAGAAGATGTAGTATTCGGTTAACGTCTTTGTCAGTCGTGGAGAGAAACGAGGCATTTGCCGAGTCTGCATGGGCGGTGCTTGCTGCACGTCTTCCGCGTCTAAGACGTGCACCGGTACTGTACACTCATTGAGGTAGCCTGCAGAAATGTAACGCTGACGAGGAAACATCCTTGAGAGAGAACATCCTTCAAAAAGTAGCACTGTATCACAAATCATTGGTACCTTGTTTGAAGCAATACGTGCTGAAAAATATCCCATTGACAATTGTGTCTGTAAGAAAAAAATGTCCTTTTCTACGCACGGAAAAAAAAGTCATCCTTAAGAAACGCAGCAGTAATAAATACATCCTTAAGAACTACACCCTTGAGAAATACGTGCCTAGCACATTCGGCCTTAAGAAATGCACAATCACCCTTAAGACATTGTGAACTATATCGCTGCTGCTGCTGCCTTAGCGCGAAGGCGGCTATGGAGAGAGAGGGGAGTGAGAGGAAAGAGAGAGAAGAGTGAGAGGAGAGAGGGGAGTGAGAGGAGAGTGAGAGGAGAGAGAGAGGAGAGTGAGAGGAGAGAGAGAGGAGAGAGAGAGCTGCCAACGCACACACCACGAGGCCCGTCAGTCAGAACGACCCCCACGTGAAACGGAAGCTCAATCTCCCGTGATGCTCAAACAGCTCCCAATCGACGAGGGCTCGAGCGACGACCGTCAAATTCCACATTGCCATGGCGGGAGGTCAGAACTCGCTATAATGAGGCCCGCCTCTCCCTCCCAACACAACGCCTCCAGCACGTGCACGTGTTTGTGGCGCTAAAGTAAAACTTGAGCGACTCGAAAGAGCACGCCTTGTCGAGGTGGGCGGTGGTGGTGGTGGTAAGTGGCCGATTTTGGCAGTGGTCGTAAGCGGGAAGTGGCCATGAGCGGTAATTATCTGTGGCTGATGCCTGCTCGTCGAAGTGTATCCGACTAAACGTCAGGTGCCTAGCTGTATGAGCTCAGCCAGAAGCGGGCACGTGCATCGGTGTTTCCCTTACAGCGGGGGTCGGCGGCCAAACATTACAAAGAGGAGCCATATTTTTCTACTTTCTGTCAACTAAATTACAATTCTTCTTTGGTTCTTTCGGTAAAGTCACGTAGAATGAGAATAAAATAATAAATTGATAAAATAAAATAACAATAATATTCTCACGACGTTTCGGCCACAACACAAGCGGCCTTCATCAGGTGAAGGGAGCGAGACTGTCTGGTAGGACAGCGCTGGAGTGAGAGAGCCACGTTCAGATCACGGCTTTTAAGGTGTGTGAGAGGAACAAAGAGCCTTGACGAAGGAATTAGCATAAAATTTAGCATTGAAAAGGCTGAATGATTAGCTTGTGACTGGTCACAGAAATAGCTATGTTAAAAGTTAAAGCATACACATCCGCAGAGGCACCCATTGTTAAAAGGAATTAGCATAGAATTTAGCATTGAAATAGCTAAATTAAGGCATTCGCTTGTAACTGCTACAGAAATAGTTACGTTGAAGTCAGAGCATACACATTCACCGAGGCACTTAGTACAAATCAAAACAGGAGAATTTAGCATTGAAATAACTAGGCGAATTTAGCATGGAAATAACTGGGTGATTTGCTAGTGACTGGTCACAGAAATGACTACAAATCTGAGCTATTCACAGTACTATATAGTGAACCAATAAAAACTAAAATATAAATTACCTTCATGTTATCAATAAACTCTATATTCTCCAATCAGCTAAGCTACCAACCATAAGTCGTTATATAACACAATGCTATATGGCGAAAAAATGGGTGGATTCTTACCCTCAAATTTCCGTACCACGGATAGCTACGGGCCCCGTTCAGACGGACGAGTTCGTCCATGGTCGGAACAGAGGAGGGGGAGAGAGACAGCTGCGAAGCCCTAGTATACTCCATGTTGTAAACCATACCATTAACCGTGGTGTGAGAGGTATTAAGAGGCAATGCTGGCGAAAGAGCTGCGGTCTGAAGGTCATCGAACGTGGCTCTCTCACTCCAGCGCTGTCCTACCAGACAGTCTCGCTCCCTTCACCTGATGAAGGCCGCTTGTGTTGTGGCCGAAACGTCGTGAGAATATTATTGTTATTTTATTTTATCAATTTATTATTTTATTCTCATTCTACGTGACTTTACCGAAAGAACCAAAGAAGATGAATCATTGCAGTCACGAAAGCTTTAAATCGAAATTTAAATTACAATTGATCATCATGGCGGTACCCCGGGGTACCAAATAATACAAAATGTCCGAGGCAATTAAATATGTTATTTCTGGGACACTATTTGTTTCCCAGGGGTGTTCCTTAACTCCGCGACTGGGGTAGCAACCAATCCGAAATCAGTACCACTCCGCGATGTCGAAACGCCAAACATCAACATAACAAAAAAAATCCGTTATCGAAATATTCAAACTTTGAATAGTTGCATCGTGTTCAGCTCGTCGAGATGAGTCGATTGCCGCATCGCCGACCATCAACACAGACTAAAAATGACTCCATCGCGGACATTGTGCGAGAGCCGGGGTACTACGGTACCTCGGGGGTACAGCCATAAGGTTCATTTGAAGAGGCGCAATGCACGCGGTGAGTACGAGAGACGGCGGTGGTCCTTGATAAATGACGCCGCGCAGCAGTGCTTCAAGAGCCGCAGGTTGACGACCCCCCACCCTCGAGAGTCGCGAGAGAGACGCGAGAGAGACGAGGCCTCTGGAGCGCCCTCTGGTGGAAGGCCTTTTCCGCCAGCAGTGGCGCGAGGCGAGGTGCTGCAGGGGCTGCGCCTCGCTGAACCACCCTTCCGTCTGGTGCGGTGCATGCAGCGGTGAATGCATCGATGAATCGGTTTAATCGCTTATTGCGCTCACGACAATACGGCACGGTTTTTTTTTTGGGGGGGGGAGGGGGGTGGGTTGTACGTGACAATTTGTTTTGTTTTATCCGACTCGTGCAAATTATCTGCAAATCATTGGTTTGGATGTTTGTTGGACTTGTTTCGCACCGTATGTAGCCAACCTTGCTCTTCCGGCCAAAGACAGGACGGGTGGAAACGAGATGGACAAAGCTAACGAGGTTCTTCTTCAACGTGGCAGTGCGCGACAAATTATACAAACGGGATCGTACAAACAAGGCGAAGATAATCGATTATAACAAATAAAGAAAACATTTTCAAAAACGACTCGCGATCACCAATCCTGAGTCGGTTCATGCAATCGCTGGCGCGGGGGAGTGAGCGGTGAATCTTTAACGTGGCCCTTAATGTTCAAAGTGTAGAGGAGCAGGCCCGCAATTGCTCCCGACCCCGCTGGCGGAAGGGGCCTCCATGGTCAGGCACCTTGGGGGGGAAATGTGGGGGTAGTACCCACACTTTACCCCACCACATGCTAAGTACCTATCGACTGTGGTTGGGGGGGGAGAAGCGGGGTGGGGGGGTTAATAAACGTGCCCCTATTGTTTTAACTGCCGCACCGAGACAATGGTGTACGCTATGTTAACCACTCGCTTTACTACCCGGCTTCGCCCTAGATTTGGATTCTTGTCTTGGATTAAATACACGGCCTACGCGGAGGGTGGGGCCTGGGATGCGTGACGTCAGCAGGCACACTGTGTGACGCTGCCGCATGCGGGTGACGCCACAGATGTGACGTCGCCGTTCACTTACCGTGCAAAATATATCCATTATTGCCCCCCCCCCCTCCCCCAAAAAACAAAAGTCTATTTTTATACTTTTTGCATTGTGTACCGTCGGGAAGCTACCCACATGCCAAATTTCAAGTTTATTGCATGTCGGGAAGTATGCTAAACATTTCCAACAGACACACATATTCACAAATTTCCCTTTCATATATATAGATCTGTATGCTGCTACGATGGAGCATTTTTGGGTAATATCTAAAACAAAAGTGTCGGCCTCCCTTCTGTGATTTGTAAATTTTAAAAAATGCATTAAAAATATATATTCACACTGACGTTCAACGTAGGTCCGGAAGTGCAATAGGCCGGGAGACTGCAACAAATGTTACGTGGAGATTCACAAAAAAGATGCCGTTCTATCAGCGATAATGCTCCACAGCAGAGTATGAGTGAGGTTCTTGTGAAATGTTGCGTGTGCTTTGGCGATGGCAGGGCCCCGTTGTTTAGAGGGGGTGCTCTTACCAATCATACCCGGAAACTCGGCAGTATTTGTTGAGTAAGCCTGACTGCCAATAATCTTATTGCGTCTTCTACTCTGCTGATGAGACCAGGAAGGTTTAAACCGTTCAATAATGTATGAATAACATGCTGATGATAGCTGATACAAGGGAAATATATCGATATCCTAAAACATGAAATTCCTACACGGGATACCTAATGCCAGCGAGACTTCGACATTTGACGTGGCCTCAAAGTGCACTTAGCCTGGCACAGGTACCGTGGCGACGTCTTGCCCACTTAAGTGGCGAATGGTGGTTGATATTGTTGTTGGTAATAGCTGCTGTGCCGTGGAGGCATGCACACGCGGTCGACTCAGCCTCACGAGTACCTGGTGCGGTGTATACACATCGCTAAAGGGGAGACAAAGGCGGTCGGGCGTAGTGTTGCTGGCCAACCCACCCCCTCGTGTACCGTTCCGGCCTTCATAGGTACTCGCAAACAGCACTTGCCCAAACAGTCTGTTAAAGGCTCTATCGGGAACCTTTGCCATTATTTTCCTTTAAGGCTGAAATAATAATTAGATGGACTGTTTCGGTCCTCCCCAACCCTTCTGCCGGGCGAGGTGGAGGGGGCTTCAAGATTGCTGCTGCTGCTGCTGATGGAGGAAGGATGTCGGCGACTGACGAGCGGTGTCTTTGGTGTCTTGTGGTGGACGCTGTTCACATGCCTGCTGGTAGCGCTATTTAATTGAGGGTTACTACACCGGGGATCGGGTGGTTGGGCGTCCACGTAGCCCCAGTGCCGGATTATCCGAGCAGCAAGAGTAGCTACACATGTAGCTACAGGCCCCGCTCTTTCAAAGGGCCCCGCGCTAAACGCTTTCAAGCTATCAATTCCGGTTCAGTGATTCTGCACTTGCTCTATCACTATAGTACTATACCGCCTTCAACTTTTATGAACGACTGGGTGTTTACGGTTAGGGATTTGTCGTATTACACTGGCTGTATTGCAAATGAAATAATACAATTACTTTACTTCGCAAGTAAAAAAATGTGTTTTAATGTTTACGTGTGTTTTTTTCATTTAGGGCCCCTTTATAACATATGCTACAGGCCCCGCACTAGCTTAATCCGGCACTGCGTGGCCCCGTGTAGCCTATAACACATGTTATGCACGGTGGCCGCCAAACCAAAGCACCGTTCACGCTCAAAACATGATTAGCATCCGAGATGTGACAAGATCGAGCCTACTCTGGGTGATTTGTTAAGTGTGTTTTTTTTAATTCTCATAACACGGCACGTAGTAATAATCATCATCATCATAATCATCACCATCACGAGAGTAACCGGTTGGGGTTGAGTGATTTACAAGCGACGTGTGAATGAACGGCGCCGGACACATTACGCTAATGGTCTGGCCGCGTTGCTTATCAGCTGTCATTTAAATATTGGCTGTCGTGAAATACCGGCAAGAGAATAAAGGAGTTGATTGTCATCTCTTTCTCATTTTGCGATCGGGGGAGGGGGGGGTTGGAGGGGGATTATTTAATTTAAATTAAAACACTTACGTATGTACAGTACACATACTAAAAGACAGTAGCCGTACCTCCGATTAGCACCGTTAGCTACGTACGGTGCGAAAGAAGGTCAACATACATCCCTGCTTTGCTCTTAAAGGTAGCAGTCATGTAAATTGAGAGCCGTGCCGGGTTCCCGAACGTGTTTTATTATGCTTGAGTTTGCAAACAGGAGAGCGATAGATACTGAATGCAGAGGATGATTCAAGGGACGTGAAACAAGCTGAGTTGGGTGGCGTTTCGTTCTAAACTATCGCCGAGTTTGCTCGAGTTCGTGTTGTTTTAGGAAGGCCCTCCAACCCTTAGCGTGTGACAACCATTGAATAACTTCGCCAGGTCTACAGGAGAGGTTCATGGGTTCGATCCCGACCCTGACGCCTGTGGTATATTTGGAGTTTGCGGTGTCTCTGTTTCTCCCCGTGGTCGCGTGGATTTTTCTCCCGGTCCTCCAGGTTTTTCCCTCCCATATTTAGAAACATGAGTTTAAGTGTATAATGCTGCGATACATTTACACTCGATGAGCCACTTCGTTGAGCTATCATTTTGTGGCCGGGCCGCTTCTGAAAAAAGAGACATATAGCTCAGTGGGCCTTAACATGGTAAAATTAAAATGTTTTATATTATATAGTTTAGAAGGACACAGTGATGTCTGTGAGTGTGCAATGGTGTTAAAGATCACCGCCATGCAAAACTCGTGGTGTGCTGCTATTCTGCGGGATAGTATCCGCAGAAACCATAGCTGATGTGGATACTGTACTGTACCTGATGCACAAATGGAGAATTCAACACTCTCCCGTCAGTTTGGTGGCAGTGGTCGCCCAGACCAAAACCATGGGACACATAACGACTCAATTGCCCCAATTCACAAATACGAAGGGGGCATCATCACAGCAGACAGCGATGCACTACCCCGCTGTTCCTGGCGTAATCATCTGGTTCGACCACCTCAATGTGAAACGATATTTGTTGGCCTGCATCAGTGGTCCTTAGCCTGGGGTGCACTTTCTGGGGGGGGGGGGGTGGGGAGGTACGAGACATGCCAGATTTTTTAAGAAGGCAAATCATCCAAACACAAATTAAGCAAGGGCACCAAGTACAACCAATTTGTTTCATCAGACCTATGTGTTCATTGAAATCATAAACAAATTTACGATTGAGAAACCAAAAGGCTGCAGTAAAGGTTAAGGACCACTGGCCTACATCAATGTCAGCCAAACGAAGAAGAAGATTATACTGGATTGTGGGTAATTATCTAGCGGACAAATAAGAGACATCTCCATAATAGAGGTTTTTTAGGGTTAGATCGCATAAATATATGTGTGGTTAAAACCCGCCACTACCCGCTGTGTCAGGTGGTGGTGGGTTTTAACGACACATTAAAATATTTATACGATGTAACCCTAAAAAAAGCCCTCTTATGGATATTGGTCACGAAAGCCTACGTGTTAAAGAGACGTCTCATACACATTAAAATAAGGTAACACCTTCATTATAACCATCAGCCTACAGTATCCGGGCTCCTGGATTTGTTGAATTAATGGTGATCCGGAAGGCACGAAGTCTAATGGCCTAAAACGTTGTTGTATTTTTCTGTCGGGACAGACTATTATTTTTTGCAATCTTTTTATTTTACGACAGATTACCCACAACCCACTGCTAACAGTGCAACAAAGAAGTCACCCATGTTGTGTGTGAAACACGTGTATCGGTGGTGGTGGTTGTGGTGCTGCGTTGGCAGGTGGTGCACAAGCGTTAGCCAACAACACAAACTCGACACACTCGCCACCATCACTATTCCCTTAAAATACTTTTTTAAAAAGTGTGCGTAATCGGCGACGTTTCGGCCAATGACCCTTCTTCGTAGCATATCACTGCACAACGTGTTTTCATTACATGCATCTCTCGGTGTGGAGGACTAGTTGTGAGGAATATTTATCGGTCACGACCAGTTGAAGCTCCAAACGTAGCCTGGACGTTATCCCCACGTTCCGAGAGGAAGCCAGTCCTATGTAGTACATCAGAGCCCTCTACATACGCTGTATACAGTATATATGGTACTGCATGCGACATCCACAGTTGTGCATTGTGTTACATGAAGTTCGGTGTTTCGCACTGTTTAGTTCTAGTAATCTAGTGTATGGTGTCAATCCACTGCTGCACGAAGGCCTTCCCCCGTACGATGTCAGCCAGGGGGTTTCTTTGACCCTACTTCATCACGCCGGTCAGTGCGGGGGGCCCCAAGGCTGGTTCACATATTGGCGTTGCCACTGATGTTGGCCGTGGCCGGGAATCGCGGCAGTGCGCCAACCACGCCGCCACCGCTCCGCCGCAATGAATGAGTCGCGGCCGTGCGATGTCTTCGACGGTGCAGGCGTTACACGTTAGCCTGTGGAATACTCAAGCGCCCTCAGATTCACACAGACGACAGCACGTGCATAGCACATCGGGGGACTCCTCCATGTGTCCGCACGTGACGCGATCAACCGATCCTGGATGCCCCCATCCCCATAAACAAACCCGTCCGGACCAACGTGGCGAAGTATGGTCGAGCAACTCACTCTCGACGATTGACCGGCGGCGTGGGAGTGATCGCCTTCATCTCGCAGCGGATATCTGAATGCACTATTATCGTTGTTTACATCGGAGACGGCGTTTTGACGGTGAAAACAAAATGGGCCCGGTTGATGAATAAAATGGGCTCTGGTCGTACACTGCAATAGAAAAGGATGCAGGCCGTCACCGAAACGCGAGACTGCCGATGGAATGACAGCCCAAAGGTAGGAGGGAGAGATCGTGCCCCCCCCCCCACATACACACACACAGTCCGAACGCTGCGGAGACGAAGCGATGTGACCAGCATCACACGCCGGAGCGAGATTTGATCGTGACCCATCGCGAAACTGTGACGGTGGAGAGGCTCGAGCGTGGGGGTGGTGGGGAGGCATTCATCCAGCAGTGGATAGGGATGGGGGCAGGGTTCCCGCCACGGGGGTGGTGGTGGTGTTGTTGTTGTTTCCACTGCGGCGCAACTCGAATCACGACGCCGTGCACATTGTGGTGGTGATGGTGATCTGGGTGGGTTGGGGAGCGGTGGTGAAGCGGTTAGCGCTACGAAACTGGCGACCCGGGTTCGATTCCCGCTCACGGCCAACACCCAGTGACGATTATTTGAAACGGTCCTGGACCTCCCCTAGGTCGACTCAGCCTAAAAAAAGAGTACCTTGTGCGGTGTGTAAACATCGCTACTAGGGAGACAAAGGCGGCCGGGCGTGGTGTTGGCCGACCCACCCCCTCGTGTGCCACAGTGCCGGCCTTCACAGGTGCTCGCTAACAGCACTTGCCCCTACAGCCTGTTACAGGCTACACGGGGGGATGGGTGGGTCTGGGATGAAGAGGGCGACACAAAATGGAGGCGGCGCTGCATCGCCCCTTGTCCCCTCGGCCCGCGTAGCGCGCGCCCCAACGGGCAAAGGAGTGAATTCTTACATTTGGCCACAATGTCAGTCGCCGACGACGATGACGAAGGACGACTGGAGAGAGAAAGAGAGAGTGTGGGGGGGGGAGGAAAGGTGGAAAAAACAAACTCTCATAGTAGTGTGTGCGTGGTGTGTTGGTCGACTCATCCAGAGCAGACCGTGCACATTGTGACGACGCAAATTGCCCGGTCCGCAAACGTCGATGGAGCGATGCTCTCCGTGCGGTTGTTCTGCCTTGAACCACCTTGGATGTGAAGGTGTCGTTGGTGCTTCCGCATCGACATCGGCCGTACGGATGATGAAGAAGAAGCAGCAACGACTCCACCACACGATGAGCTGCTTGGTGATGATGATGACATACATGTCAACCCCTTATCAGTGCCACCATGTTACAGGCCAATTCAGACCTTATTGGTCACCCCCGTACCCTTTATACATCTCAACATTTTTACATTATGAGACCTCCTTTGCCAGTAACAAGATATAGTAATATGTTTTACCCTTTTAACTGTCACAAAAACTGACACCTTTATTCAAGGCATCATGTTTGCAATAACCACAACACAAGCAGTCAAATCTCAACGTTCATCCTGCAAAGTCCCATCACAAACACAAACAGACAAAACAAATGTTTTTGCCCGTACTGAGACGGCTGTAACGCCGTGTGGACCTGCAAAACTCGATTTCCCTGTACAAGAATACGGGCAAACCCGAATGGGTTTCCAGCTGTGCATCATCACAGCGATACACTCAGCTGCAGCTCTTTACGCGGTTGTCAGGCTTGACCACGTTGGATGCGAAAGTGGAGTTGTTGCTCTACATCTACATCAGCCGTACGAACGAATAAGAAGAAGAAGCAACTTGCACCACACGATGAGCTGCTTGGTGATGATGATGATGCTGCTGCTGACAGAGGTGGCCAATGCTGCGCTACGAACTTAAAGCTTTGAACACATTGGTCACTTGACACCCGCGCGTGTGTTTGTGCCAATTGTTGTGTAGCGGTCCGCGCTCTCCGCTTCATCATCGGTGCTGCTCGCTGACAACACTAGCGCCACTCCACTCCATTCAGACTATGCGGAGGGTGTGGATCTTTGTCTTTTGGTTGGCGCCGCAAACCCCGGCCTCCCCTAGGTCGACTCGGCCTCAAATGAGTACCCGGTGCGGTGTTTAAAAACATCGCCGCCGGAGAGACAAAGGCGGTCGGTTCCGGCCTTCATAGGTGCTACTCGATAACGGCACTTGCCCCAACAGTCTGTTACAGGCTACACGGGAGTGGGCATCTTTGTCCTGTATTGGTGCAAGGGAGACCGATGTTTGATCGCTGTCAATTGGAGGCAGTCTCAATTCGCAGCGCATCACACGAACTGCGCGCGATGCATTGCGACGTCATTGATGAAGATTCGACGAATAACCACGACTGGTGCGTGATTTAGATGACTTTATTCTGCCGTGGTTTATTTTCGACAGTCCAGTTCTCACAGCACCTACGTCTGATGTGGAATTTGTTTTTTTTAATTCAAAGAGTGACGTTTCTCTAAAATCCTGCAAACTGCAAAGCGGTCGTACAAGAGTCATGTGACGGTCACGTCACTGTGCGACGCAGATTCAAGGTTTGCGGTTGTCGCTTATATCCCGTATTTAAAGCTACGCCTTGCTTCCGCTTCGTTAACCACACTGTGTCGCGCATCTTGATCAGCAAAGTTGCGCTTATCCTGGAAGAATCCGATGAGCTGTGAAGCTCGTTTTCACGGTTGCCCAGGAAGGTTTGGGGCGGGTTAGCGAGTTGCATCCTGGATTTCAAATGCGTGGATTAAAGTGTGTGTATTACGAAATGATGTATTCTTACAACGCGCAAATACGCACACATATGATACGATGTCTTACCGTGAGCGTAATGGTATTTTTGTTGAAAACA
This sequence comes from Petromyzon marinus, assembly GCF_048934315.1. Taxonomy (NCBI): domain Eukaryota; kingdom Metazoa; phylum Chordata; class Hyperoartia; order Petromyzontiformes; family Petromyzontidae; genus Petromyzon; species Petromyzon marinus. The sequence continues at coordinate 13,350,060 of NC_133671.1, forward strand.
AAGTTGAAATGATGCATCATTACACGCCTGCTGGCCACATTGGTAAAATATAGCTCGAATGTCACTCAAATGTGATTAAAACATTGCAATCATTAAAACATTGCAATCATCGCAGCTTGACAGGACCCTCCTGAAAGAGAATCCTGGGACTTAGCGGGGCTTTCTTTGGGTAAACACGAAGAATGGTGACGACGACGACGATGATGATGATGCACACAGAGCCACATTTAGGCCCTGTGTTAGAGACGGCAGTGGAGATGGTATTCACTTTCACGATACATTCAGATGTGGCGTGGCTCCATCACTGTTCTTTACGATCCCTATGTTGTAACGTCACCAGTTCACAGTTGACCTCTGGAGCCATTGGAGGCGCTACTACGATTTACGTGATGGAATCTCCACGGCCGACTCGCGTGCGAGAGGGGTTGAGGGGTGGCTCGGGGAGAATACTTGGTTCAGAGGCCAAATTGCCCCAATGCAGGGTGGGCCAGATGTCTTGTAACCCCGATTAAATTCTCTGAAACGTATTAGAATTTTTTTTATTAATGTTTATTTAAAACAGAAATTAAAATGTAAAGAAAAAAACATTTAAGGGGTCAATTAATTGGGGGGGGGGTCACAAGATAACTGGACCCAACCCCGTTGCGGTATTCGGTGGCATGGTGTGTCAAGTGGGCCTTGTGGTGTGGTGCTGGGTACGTAATACGGAGGGGGGGGGGGCCTGTCCAATTACCCCCCCCCCAGCCCCTCAGAGGCCCGTGGTTTTGGGGCACCGTGGCAAGGTGGCGACACGGTGGCGAAATGTTAACTACCTCGCCATGTGCACAAGAGGTCCTGGCTTTGATCCCCACCCCTGTATATTTGGGGTTCTCCCCCCCCCCCCCCCCCCCCCCCGTGGCGGCGTGGATTTTCTTCCCGGGTCCTCCGGTTTTTCCCCGTCCACGTTTCGAATCAAAGTGCTGCGTTCAGAGTATTTGGCTGCTATTAATTACCGCATAAGCCACTTCGTTGAGCTCTCATTTGTGACCAGGTCGCTTATGCAAAACAGCTTAATTGATCAGTGGTCCTTACATGGTCAAATAAAACATTTTTTACCGTAGTAAAGAAAAATAACATCAGTCGCACCGTCTGTGCACCTCGTACGCCGCCCCTCCCCATCATCATCATCGCCGCCGCCAGTATCGTACAGAACGAATGCGTGAACGCCGAGTTTAAAAACAAAAAAAAACATAAACAAATTGCGAGCAATTTCCTGAAGCAAGGGCCGCGTTTTACAGGGCTCTTGACGCGACTCGGAGCGAGCCCGTGAGGGTCCTCGAAGGCAATGACCGCATTACCACTGACAGGTGGCCACAACAACAAACACAACAACCACAACAACGCGCGGCAGCAAAGGCCGGAGGTTGCTGCAGGCCCTGTTGTTCACGTCTTGCTCAGCGCCGCCACTGCTGACGTGTGTGGGCGGGGGGGGGCTCCCGATAAGAGGGCATTTCTGGAGAGGGCCCTCTAGAGGGGGCACACATTGCCGACTCTTCCGCGTAGAAACATCTTGAACTCGCCTTTTGCCCGACCAAGGACGGGTGTATTGCAGTAAATCTGAAACTTGCAAGCGAAAAGCAGAGCGCGACGTGATATATTCATTGCATCAATGCGTGTGCAATTTGTAAGGGCGCGGTGACACAGACTTATTGCATTTTAAGGTTATAATCCCTTGTTCATCACGACGTCCTTTTTACTTTGATGTCTCAACAGCGTTACGGAGATCACGTGACGTAAGGGTTCTGCCTTTGTAGTGAGGGTTGTGAGTTGACGCCGAGGAGGGGGGAGGAGGTGCCTCGCCCCCCCCCCCCCATGTGGAGTGACGTCAGCCGCTAATTATTATTAATGGGGGGGGGGGGGTGTCCATTTGGAGGATGTCACCTTATAATGATTATTAATGAGGGGGGCTGTTCGATGTGGAGTGACGTTACCTGCTCATGATTATTGATGAGGGGCGGGTCCATGTGGAGGACGTAACCTGTTCACTATTATTAATGGGGGCTGGTCGACGTGGAGTGACGTCACGCGCGTTACACACAGACATTCTTGACTACGTAGATCGTGGTCACAGCCGAGATGCATAAGGATAAGAATACTAAAAATAATGACAATCGGCCGTGGTTAATACGCTGCAAAACGAGGCCTCTCCAAACGATTTCCCAGTCGCGATGTGGCAACTCGTCCATCTTGCTCGTCGTGCACGCCACCTCATTTCATTGCTACATCTCTGCGCACCGTGAAATCTTCCAACTCCATCGTGCGCCGTCCCTTGGCTGCTAACTCTGACCGCGGTAGTCCTGACCACCGGCCACTTGAACCCTCCTCGCTTACGTGCCCGGCCCAAGGACAACGATTGTACACTGTGGAACAAAACATGTTTTTGTTCCTGGGTAGTAAGTGTTATTTTCCAATTGCTTATGCCTCAAAAGTACAGAAAATGGCTATTTTCCCCCCACAAACTTTGCCTTTGTGACCAGGACAGTGATATTTTAAAATTTACTTCCTTTCAATGAGAACACGTGGTGTGTATTTGTGTCATTCCTTCACATAAAGTCCTGGTCACAAAAGCAAAGTTTGTGGGGAATAATAATAGCCGTTTTCTGTACTTTTGAGGCATAAGCAATTAGAAAATAACACTTACTACCCAAGAACAAAAATCGTGTTACAGTGTTATTTTTTTACACGTTTTTTATTAACTCACTCTGTGTGTTGTTGTCGTTGTTGTTGTAGTTGTATCCTCAAATCTTGTAACTCAATTTAACCAACTTCCCAATGTGGTATCGACTGCAAACTTGGTATACTTATGTCATACTGATGACAATACTATATTATATCATTAAAAATAATAATATATTTTGAAACATTATTTTTTATATCCATAAAAGGTTTTTGGGTTAGATCGCGTTATTTATAAATGTGTCGTAACCCTCCACCACCCGACACGGCCGATCAGCAAAAAAGTGTCACGTTGACAAAAGACAAATATTTCACTACTTTAGCCCACCGGTGTGTTGAAGAGTGAATCCACAACATTTACAGTTTGAGTAGTACGACGTTTCGCTGGTAATTACGTCCAGCATCATCGGGCAATTCCCCAGAATGGTAAAGTCCTCACTTGCTCCCGGTCTTAAATAGCGCAGCAGGGTGACGTCATCATTTAACTCATTCAGGTGCAGTGATTATATAATCGATTGGTAATCAGTCAATGGTTATGATTAGTAATGAGTTGTAGATTAGTATTTAGTTGTAATGTGTTTTATTGTGATTATATGCTACGTTAGTAATCCGTTAGTTAGTATGTGTTTCCCCTATAAGGAATTGTAATATGTATTATTTAATAATACGCTTCCAAGCCGCACTAAGCCTATAGCTATCAGAGTGATTAAAGTTATTTCTATTTCAATTTCAATGGATTCTCTAATTAGTCTTTGCAGTAATAATTAGTTTTACACAACACTTCAACGTTATCAAAATCAATTGAGTGTCCTTGTTGACAAGCATGTTCTGCCACTGCCGACAGTTGTGTTTGAGATAATTTAATATTTCTTTGGTGTTATTTTAGTCTTATGCTGATGTTACGTCCCGTCTGTCCAATATAGCATCTGCCACATAAACAATTAATCCGCTATACACCTTCTGTTGATAATTTAGGTAATTCGTCTTTAGTGCAAGATACTAGTTTTTTTATTTTGTGTACTGTACCAAATCTTACTGTAATGTTTTGCTTTTGAAAAACACGGGCTAATTTGTCAGTTACTCCTGAGCTATATGGAATTTTTATTGTTTTAACAATCTGATCGCTTTCAGCAGTGTTGCTTTGCGATCGCGATTTGGCATTCAGTGCTCTGTTAATTTGAGTATTATTGTAGCCATTCTGTCGTAATGCTTCTTGAACGTGTTTGATCTCTCTCACTAGACTGTAAATGTTGTGGATTCACTCTTCAACACACCGGTGGGCTAAAGTAGTGAACTAATTGTCTTTTATCAACGTGACACTTTTTTGCTGATTGGCCGTGTCGGGTGGTGGAGGGTTACGACACATTTATAAATAACGCGATCTAATCCAAAAACCATTATTATGAATAATATTAGTCGCGAAAGCCTACGTGTTAATAAACTTCTTTATGTTATGTTTCGGCTTGGCTCTAATTGTCCACGCTCAACTGACGTTGGCTGTAATTGCCCACGGCCCCTTAGCTTCGAGGCCACTTCCTGGAGTCGTGGAGTTCTGCCATTACTAGCACATTGCATAAAAGCGTGTTTTTAAAAAACACTTTTTAAAAATATTACTTATTTCACTGTCGATTTGATGTCGTTGACGTTCGCGTTTGCTGTCTGTTTCATGTGCCCCCCCCTCCGAACCCCCCCCCCCCTGAACCCCCCCCCAACAACACACAATGGGATGACAATGGACAGCTCTCTGTCAATCCCCTGGTGACGGTCCGTGGGGGGGGGGGGGGTTGACCATACTTCACCACCACGCTGGCCCATGCGGGTTGGTGAAGGGGGAGAGCCTCCAGAATCAATTCAGTTGTCGCTCACTCGCCACTGATGTTAGCCGTGGCCGGGAATCGAACTCGGGTCGTTGATTTCAACCCTTGGTCAACCGCTCTCTCCGCTTGTAAGCTCTTAAATACATGAATCGTTTTTTTTTTGCTGGTTTGGCAATGTACACGTCTTTTTTTGAAAGTACGTTCTGAAATTAAGTATACGTGTACCGTAAAAAAATATAAAGCCGTCTGTCTCATTCGAGAGAAAATAGCTCAGGTGGTTGAACAGAAGGGTCCATGCATTTTCTTAATTCCATCATCCCGCCTGGGTCGCTAAAACGAGTTGGCCAAACAATCCGCGTGATCGACGCGGCGTGGGTCACGCCTTCAACCAGCCGTGTGCTGGCTGGAGGTTGTACAAAGACAAAGATCCCCCGTACAGCCTTGGCAGGCTGTTGGGGCAAGTGCTGTTGGCGAGCACCTATGAAGGCCGGAACGGCACACGACGAGTGTAGGTGGTCAGCGCAAAGCGCGGCCGCCTTTGTCTCTCCCCAGTGGCGATGTTTACGCTCCGCACCGGGTACTCATTCGAGGCCGAGTCGACCTCAGGGAGGCCCAGGCCCGGTTCAGATAATCGCCCGCTGGGTGTAGGGCGTGAGCGGGAATCGAACTCGTCGGTTGCGTAGCGCAGCGCGCCAACCACTGTGCCACCGCTCCTCCCCCCCCCTCCCCCCCGGTCAGGCTGTAAACCACACACGCACACTCATTTGGACAAATGGGCGCATCAGGACACACATGACTACGCCAGAATCCATATAAACAAGCGATCACCTAACCTCCATGCCACTCATCACTCCTTCACACTCAAGCCCTCACCACCACCACCACCGCTCCATCCCCCCCCCACCCCAACCCCAACACACTCCACTGCTCCCCGCCCATCCCCGCACGTTTCTGCCCCATCCCCAAAACTCCCTTCCGCGCCGGAACTACATTCCCGACCTCCATCAAAGTCGGAATGTCACTCGGGGTCGTGGCCCCGGGGTCACGTGACCCGAGCACTTCCCAAGCCCGCGGGTGGGCGCGAGTTACGCCCCCCCCCCCAGCACCCCCCCCCCCTCGCCAACATCCACCCCCCAATCTCCATCTCCACCCCGCAACACCAACCCCCGAGCCACCCACCCGCGACCACCCCGGCCCCCAGCCCCTCCCCATGCTTCACCCGTTGCCCCCTCGCGTTCCATGCCGCCCCCCCCCCCCGCACTCAGCCACCCACCCAGCGAGCCGCGTGGCTGCCGCTGCGTCGTCGGTCGTCCGGCGTCTCAGAAATCCTGCAACTGCAAAGCGGTGGCACAACGAGGCGTGTGACGGTCGCGTCACTGTGCGACGCAGATTTTGCGCTTGTCGGCTTACATCCCGTCTTCAAGGCTACGCCTTTCTTCGCGATGCACGTGTCTTGATGAGCACATTTGTGTTCATGCTGTAGGAATCCGACGAGCGGTGCAGCTCGTTTTTTCACGGATGCCCAGGAAGGTTCGGGGGTTGGGTCAGCGAAGTCGCGTCGCGGATCACAAATGCGTGGATTAAAGTGTGTGGATTGCGAATGACGCGTTCTTACAACGCGCAAATACGCACACCGTGCATGGTCACCAACGCCGCCTCCGGCGTGAGCCATACCCCAGGCAGCTCATGCATCGAATGCGTGTGGATTTCAAAGGCCAAGGGGTGGGGTTTTGTTGTTGTTGTTGAGGATGGCGAGCGCACAGACTCCGTGCGCTGGTAGTAGGGTAGTAGATGCGTTTCGAAAACAACAGAAAATGGCGCACGAAGCGAAATTGCACGGGGAAGAGACGGCCTTCTGCCCAGCAGCGGGCAGGTAAGAATAAACGCAGCACAGCGCTGTCTCGCGTCCGAGCCGTATAGGCGCATGCGAGTGATGCAAAACGCATGTAGCGATTTGTTTTTGTTGTGGATAGAAATAAGCAATTTATGTTTAACTTCTTTCGCACCGAACGTAGCCAACCGTGCTAATCGGAGGTGCTAGCCACGTGCACGAGGGGAACCTGAATCGTACAGTACTTGCGTCATCATCACCATCACCCACTGCGTACTGCGCCTGCCATGCGGTGGGACATCTCGAGGTGCCCGAGTGTCCAGCCGGGTAGCGGTGGTGGCTGCTGCAAAAGGCTGCCTGTAACCCAGGTACTGGAAGCGGCAGCGAGGGTTGATGGATCACCGCACAGGTGTTGTGGAACTCGCTTCCCGTGGGGTTCGCGAGACGGTGCCATACGCTGGCTCGCCATGAGAAGGCGGTACAGCAAGTGAAATAATTGCCATCTGTTTCCATCTATACGGGGATAGAGTTGCCCGCCCCCCCCCCCTGCCCCGCCCCCTGCACGTGGTGCTCCGGTTTTCCGCCCACACGTTTAATAAACAACTCATTAATCGGCTGAACACATCTTAAAATAAATCAAAATACTCAAATGTGGCAGGACCCTCCTGTTGTGACTGGGGTCCTAACCATTCATTGTGGCTTCCTGGATAAAGAGTGATTTATACTGGTAGGAACGAAGTTGTAAACTGAGTGTACCAGCCTGCAATAGATTGATGTGTCCGTCCGTCCGTCCCCTTTCAATACTTTAACGAAGTGAAATCTCGTGCTGTTGGGTGTAAAAAAAAATTCCAATGTTTCTACCAGCCCACCCTGCAAGGACCTGTTATCACGACAGCAAATGGGGTATTTGAGATAATCGCTCGGTAAAAGAAGCGATCGCGGACCGATTACAACTGGTGGACGATTGGACGAATGTTTGGAGAACGGCAGAGAGGCGTTGCCCGGCTTGGGCTGCGAGGTGGCCAGGAGATGGTGGTGCTGCAGCGGTCGAATCCTCAATACGTCCACGGAGTTTTGGAGCGGCATATCCGCTCGCGTGCGTGGTTCGTTTCACCTGGAGTTCCTCACACAAGCCAAACGCGTATTCGTCATGAATTTGGCCAAACATTCATAATGTTTTTTTTTCTCTCTATAAATAAAAAAGGGGAAATTTGTGATTATGTGTGTCTGTTCAAAAATGTGTAGCGTACTTCCCGACATGCAACAAACTTGAAATTTGCCATGTGGGTACTTTACAGACTGTACACCATACAAAAATTATAAAAATACACTTTTGTATATATTGGGGGGGGGGGGCTCAATAATGCATATATTTTGCACGGCAAGTGAGCTGTGACGTCACATATGTCATGTGACCCGCGTGCGGAAGCGAAACGCAGTGTGCCTGCTGATCGCGGATAAAGTGCCATACAAATGTGTTGCAGGTCTAAGGCGTTCTCCGCACAGGATTGCTTTATTATTTTAGTCGTTTACTGCCGTACGCACCCTGAAAGTTGTGTGGTGTGTCTGCAGCAAGCGCGTGTATGTGTACCTGTGGACGCGCGCGTGTGTCTGTGTGTGTGGGGGGAGCGGTAGTGTAGTGGTTAGCGTGCTGCACTACCAACCCAGCGACCCGAGTTCGATTCCCGCTCACAGCCACCACCGGTGACGATTATTTGAACCGGTCCCTGGCCTCCCCTAGGTCGACTCAGCCTCAAACGAGTAACTGCTGTGGTGTGTGAATATCGCCACTGGGGAGACAAAGGCGGCCGGGCGTCGTGAATCCAAATCCCGGGCGAAGCCGGGTAGTAAAGCTAGTATAGTAGATATGTTGGTTTGTCTCTTAATTGTTATTCTTAAATATGTTATTGTTAGTTTTAACGTTGGGTTCAAAACACTTAGTCTGTGCTGCTCTTCAGCTGTCTGGGTGAAAACGTGGGATACGTTTTGCCCAATCCTGGACAGCTGGCTCTACAAACTTCATAAACTAACAGGACCCTCCTGGAAAAATCTCAAGACTCGGTGAGGCTTTCCTCGATAAATAAAGGACGCTGAACAGAGTATTATTATCATGGTGTGGCAATGGCATATTGATACATGCCACCTTGTTCAGTATGGGATCGTACAGATGCATCTATTTAGTTCGCCCAATTAACATGAAGGGTTATTTTTGAAAAAATGTATTTTATTGCCTTATAAAACACATCCCTGAAACATGTATCGTGAAGAAGGCCAGTCGGCTGCAACGTCGGGACCTAATTTCCCTCGATATCAGTAACCCCCCCCCCCCACCGCAGCTGATATTCAATGAAACTAGAGTCGCAAGAACAAGTTCGCCGAAGGGACGATGGCGAGGCGTCTGGACGCGTCGTGTGTTAGTCGCGAGCCGTGGAGAACGCAGGGAAACGCGCTGGACTTGCATTCTCGAGGTCGCCGATTCGATGTCGAGGCGCGGCAGTTGAGAACCGATGGACACTTTTCATGAATTCTCGCTTCCACTCCAAAGCCACTGGTCCCACCCCAGTCGTGCAGTCTTAAGTGTGCACGCCAAGGTTAGTCGATGGGCTGGTCGCACGCGTGGTGGGGTATAGTGTTGTTAATCATAAGTCTCCAAGACACCTGGCCAGCGTGCAAGAGTAGGCCAAAGCACCCTCCACTCGAGTGGCGCGCAGTCTCGAGCTCCCTTTGAGCGGAGGACCCCGTTCCGCCAGCAGTGGCGTGAGCAAAACATTTCGTGGCTGCGCCTTTACCCTTTTACGATGGGAAGTGCCAAAAAAAAACCCACCACCACAGCTCCGCTTAGCTCGCGAGCGTGGAGGAGAGAGCGAGGGAGAGTGCCCACGTGGCGCCTGTAGGAGGTCGCGCTGTCCTTGCCCGGGCCTCGTTGGCCACTAAGTGGCTCCAGGTGAGCGCAGGAACTCAACTCGGAGTTCCCACATCGCACTCCGCGTCACCTCGACCCCCCCCCCCCCACACCTTCCAGCATTCTGCAGCAGATTCTCGCACAGCACCGGTGGTGGTGGTGGTGGCGTGATTGCCATTGGTTTTTGTGCAAGTAATTAATCATTGCTCCGCGCCTCCGATTTAGCACGGTTGGCTACGTGCGGTGCAAAAGAAGTTCAGCGTACACGCAATGAATTGAATGCCTCTCACCCACCCCGCCGGTGGGCCCTGATGCAGTTGCACCTGCCTGCGCACTCGATAACCACGCCACTGTACGGCGGTGGTGAGGGTTGGTGGATCACGGCTCTATTTGTGAAAACTCCGAACCCCGTCCGTGGGCTTGGGGGTGGTGGTAATCCAGCAAGCGGGTTCGTGAACTCGTCTGTGTGGACACTTGACCTGGAGGAGGCTTTTTTTTGTTTAAGACATGACGCACGGGCAGCGCGTGATGGCACACACACACACACGTGACTACACTACACACTCGCTCTTGCAAAATGCTATTCTCTCGTATTTGACTTGTTTAGCTTTGACAGCGACGCTCAATACGTGTTTTGTATTGCATATTGTTTTTACCCGCACATCACACAAATTAATCAACAGTGGGTCTTAGTTCGACAAACTACCCTATGCATAATATCCCATTTAATGCACAAAGGGGTCCTTGCGTGTAAACATCGTGCAGCGCCATTGATTCATGCAAGCCTGACTGCTGATGATACTCTTGAGTGTCGAAACCGTTCCAGAGTTTGCACGCATTGATCCATTCTTGCTGATAGTGTATGTATGTTCAACTTCTCTCGCACCGTATATAACCAACCGTGCTAATCGGATGTGAGCTATAGATAAGATGCGCTCGTAGCAGGCCCTGCAGCCACAGTTCTTTGGTAAAACGAGCAACACATTTACTTATGTAAACTGTTTTTTTTTACAAACTTGTTTTCACTTTATGTAAACATCTCGGTCGATCCACGTGGGCTACATTAGATGGCACACATTGCGTTAGGCTTTTATTTTTAACGCACAATAGTCGTGTTGTTTACGGTGTTTTGACACCCTGTTGCGGTTCACCGCGGTTCTGTAAAAAAAAGTACACACGCTTCACACTGGGAGAAATGTCCCAGATTGTTAGTCGTTGTTTCTAAGAAAAGTAAAGTATATATATAATGATGATATTGGTGGTGGACCTTTGCGTGCTGTCCCCTCTATGCGTAGTGGGCTTTCTCCGGGACCCCTTGTTTCCTCGCACATGCAAAGCATCCCGTTGAATTGGAATCAACCAGTCATCCCAATGCACGGTCCGTGTGAAAATTAATCTCAAGGCTCCCTGGGGCTTCACCGGATAACTAAGGGATACTATTATAATTGCCGTAACCCTAAGACTACACTCAGGCCTGTCCACTGACTTTTGCAGCATCGTGAATATGTTCGTGTTATATATATGCCTTGTATTGAATCAAAGTTTAATTAAGATAATCATCAGCATTTTCATGATCATCAACAACAGCCGTAATTCTTCACGAAGTGGTGGTGACGTCTCAACGGTGCTTGTGTCAGGCTAGGTGCACTTTGAGGCCATGTGAAGTGTCGAAGGCTCGCTGGAAGGAGGTTACGGGACAGGCCCAGGTGCCGTGGGTTGACTGACTGAGATGACTGGCAGATGCACCACCTGTGCTTCCCATTGATCATGATTATCGCCACCATTGCGGTCGTTTTGTCGTATTTGTCACGGTTTTGAGCAGGCATAGTCTTTAATCCGCCTAAGTTTAAAGTCAAAGCTAAAATTTGACTGGCACTGAAGAGCTGCATAGCTCACGATCAGAATTAGGAAAATATTCAAACAGGATCGGGGTCAGAAACAACACCATACACTCTGCGATGTACATGCACGGTTGTGTCCGCACACGCGTGTGCTTGTATAGTGTCGGTACGTCTATTCTGCTCGCTCTCTTGCTCGAGGCTTGTGTGTGTGGGTGGCGTGCGTCGCACACACACTCAGTCGGAGTCGAGGTAGTTGCAGGAGGCACCGTCCTCCCCTTTTATTGTTGTCGAGTTCACGCCACCAACTCGGGGCCCCCCTCTCTCTCAGGACCACGCTGCCGCACGACCCGGCCCAGACACGACGCTGCCCGCGTTGCACCCACGGCGTCGACCGGGACAGCCAACTGCTGTCCGGCCGCGCAATGATCGGGCGAAGGCGACAGCGACGAAGAGACGAGTCCAGTCACAGAACCGGCAGCCCGGAGCTCTCGCTCTCCACTGCTTTTATTTTATTCCTCTCGGCGCGGCTTGGGCTCCGCCCTAACCGCGCCTCCCTTCTCGAACCCTGCAGAAGGCCCCAGGGGCTTCCCCACGAGGTCTACCGTGACCCTTGCCCCAGTTCCTCCGCCCTGCCGTCACACACGCACCGCGTATCTGCTCAACGGCGTGTGCGCTAAGTGCCCACCTGCAGTTGCAGCTGATGTACAACAGCGCTAGGTCACTACACATTTATGTATGTCGAACTTATTTCGCATTGTATGTAGCCAACCGTGCTAATCGGAGCTATGGCGAAGGACAAAAAACTAAACACAAAAACCAGTTGTAGAAGATTAGTTTTCAATCTACATTTAAAAGTGCATAGCTCCAGTGGCTTCGTCAGATCGGAGGGAAGATCGTTCCAGACGGCCGCAGAAGCGCACGTGAAAGCGCGCGATGCGGTGACCGTTTTTGTTCGAGTATACATGTCAAAAAAAACCCCAACGCTCCTGGTATCGACCACACATCCCGCAACGGAAGCATTACCTGCCAACGACTCAATTGGCCAATGACCGCGACATCGCCCCCCTGCTGCGGAAACGTGGCAGGACCTTCCTGAAAATGGAGCCTTGAGGCTCAGAGTGAGGCTCTCGGAGGCGCAGCAGGCGAAGCGGAAAGCAAATCCGAAAGCAGAACTCCGTCCCGTGCATTCGCTCATAAATAACTAAACATTTTTAGTTCCCTTCAACCGAGTGGGTCATCCCGGACTAATATCGAGGAGCGTTTGTTTTACGGAATTTGACTCTGGGATCGGATTCGTTTCCTTCGGCTTGTTAAACGAATGCTGCTGATTTTACCACGCGTTATTATCTGGCATAACCAGACGTTATCATATGCTAATGAAGAAGGGCAATTTCCCGAAACGTCGCCGATCATATTGTTTTCTTTTAAGGCAGTGTTGTGGACGAGTGTGTTGGGAGTTTATATTTGTGCCAAGAGTAACATACTCCAGAAAACTGCGAGGCTCCCGTGTGTGTGCGCGTGCTGTGTGCGGAGAGCGGTGGCACACAGTGGTTAGCGCTACGAACCCGGCGGCCCCGAGTTCGATTCCCCCTCACGGCCACAACACCGGTGACGATTATCTGAACCGGCCCCTTTGACGTGGACTCGGCCTCAAATGAGTACCGTACCTGACGCGGCGTGTAAACGTCGCCGCGTGGGAGACAACGGGCGGCCGGGCGTGTTGCTGGCCACCCATCCCCTAACAGCACTTGCCCCCAACAGTCAGTCAGAGTCCGCGGAATCACGTGCGAAGATGTTGCCGACTTTCGAGAATGCGTTTGCAACGGGGCCCGCTTGGATGCGATGTGTACGTATCGCTCGCACCGACACTTCGGTGTCTGCGGTCTTTAATGTTTCGGTGAATGTAGCGGCCCTCTAGCGTAGCTGCAGGGGTCACGTTAAGTCCATCGCCTGCGACGTGATACACACATCGAAGTAAAAGCAGATTCTTACGCTCACGATTGGATGAATGTATCGTGAGGTTGATAGCATGTACAAATAAAATAATCGATGTGACGATATATACACATGTATACATTGTTTTGAATAAATAGCATCGTGTTTCCGCCGTTTTCAGCGACGTCGGACGACGTCATTGCAATGTAGAGGTCGCCAGATCGGTGTGTGTGTGGAACTTATTTCGCACCGTACGTAGCCAACCGTGCTAATAGAATGTGGGCGTACCCACGCTTTACCCCACCACTGCTGGCTTGTCGATCGAGAGATTTAAAAAAACGTGCCCCAATATTGTTTTACTGCCGCACCGGGAGATAGAGTCGAGCATCAGGACCTTTGCATTGCAAGTCCAGTGCGCTCACCACTACAGCTATGCTTTGTCTGCTTTTTTTGTAATTAAACGGCTAAAGATGCCTGCCTATCGCTCCAGACATTTCTGCGTGCGGGAAAACCGGTAACCTATTTAAAAAAATCGGTTACCGGTTTCGGAGAATTCATCAACATGGGGGGGAAACACAGAATTGTTGTTGTTTATTTAGGAGTCTAGTTTAGGGGGGAAACGTTTTAAAAGCGCTCGCTTTTAATTTTCGTCGTGGTTCTGCGGGTGGTGCGCGCCTGAAGGAGGGGGAGTTACAGGGCGGTGTAAATCAATGATCGGGGGGGGGGGGGGTTACAGGGGCCTCAGTGTCCCGCGTCTGTGTCCAATTAAACACGCTCTTGTTGTACCGTGCCCTCCGAGAGATACACACACGCGCACACACACACATACACACACATACACACACACACGCACGTGGCGATGCGGTCACAGATACCCCCGCTGGAATGAATAGGAATTATCGAGAAGTGTATTTTATGCGTTCCACGGATTAACCCGTTTAGCCAGTTTCCCGGATATAGATTTTTTTTGTTACAAAGGACATCCGTGGTGCTGAGTGAGAACAGCGACAAACCCCCCCACCCCCCCCCCCCCCCCCCCATCAATATCGCAGAGAATGAACGCAGGAATATCGCATAATTAATACGCGAATTGTATTACCGGTCGTATGCGAAACGCACGCGAATGATTAAAGAGCGCAAAATAGGACGTGACGGCAAGAGGCGCTGCGAAACGTATGGTGCGGGTTGCAAGTAAACTCCGAATTTTAGTCTCGCTGCGACATAAACGCATCAGCGAGCGTCTGCACAAGACGGTTGCAAACGAATGGGAGCAAGAGGCGCCGGCACAATGAGAGGTTGCAAGACCGCTCCGTGTTCTGTCCTCATAGGGACGTAAAGAGGGGACGTGAAGAGAGATACGCAGCCATAACCGCTTTCACAACTCTTCCAGTCAACGTGTTGATAAGAAAGTATGAGAGGGGGCATTAGATCAGTCCAAGGCCGTAGCCATGGAGTCAACATTTGGGGGGGGGACAAAATCTTCCAGGGGGTCTGGGGGTCCCCCCCCACCCCCCCAGACAAAAAAAATCTAAATTTGAAAACGAATTTCCTGCCTTAAATATTACAAAATCCACTAACACATGGGATGGACTTTTTATGTATTTTTAACAATAATGTCTAATAGTGTATTGTATTACATTGCTCTGTTTTTTTTCATTTGTACATTTTCTTGTTTCAGTGTATGTAATGGCAGAGATTGGGGATTTATAAAGTGCAACCGTGCACGTGGCGATGGGCAAAGCACCACGTCCGGCCGCATTTGGTTCCCCCGATGGTGACATTTGAACCTTGACGTCATTTATCGAGCGCCTTAACCACGGCGCTTCACAGACAACTTAAGGACGGTCACGTGTGAATGTTGTTAATAGGTGGAGATGTGGTGAATAAAGTTGATGAGAGGAAGCAGCGGGGGTGCGAATGGGTGATGCGTGACTTTGGTGAAAGCGAAATTGGCGACAGTCCATCATGATGAATGTATTAAACGTAAACACATCGCACCGGGTACATATTTAAGGCTAAGTAGACCTATGGGAGTGCCCAGGACCAACTCGGATACCGATTGCTGCTGCTGCTGCATGTTATCCGTGGCCGGGAATCGAACCCTGAGGTGTAGCCGGGTTCGTGGCGCGCAGTGCGTTAACCGCGATAGCGCACCGACCTGGCCGGACACGGTCTGTGACTTCACATCACGCGACTTAGGGACCACGTGGGGGGTGACGTGTGTTCGTCACTGTTAAAGTAACATCGGCCGTACGAATCGGGTACTCGAGGGGACACCGTCTCTCTAACTTTAGCGCCGCACCAAAGTCGCTCTCGCCACGGCAAGAGGTCTTGCTTCCTCGCGGTGGGCAGGCGTGACCCAGCTGCGCGCGTGTCAATGTGGAGGACGTGGGGAGCGGTGGTGTAGCGGTTAGCGCACTGCGCTATGAACCCGGCGAACCGAGTTCGTATTCCCGCTCACGGCCAACAGCAGTGTACAGACTGATCTCATGCCCCCCCCCTTCCTCCCTCTTACTTTCTTCTCCCCGAAGTCGACTCAGCCTCAAATGGGTACATGGTGCGGTGTGTAAACATCGCCGCTAGGGAGACAAAGGCGGTCGGGCGTGGTGCTGGCCACCCACCCCCTCGTGTACCGTTACGGCCTTCATAGGTGCTCGCTAACAGCACTTGGCCCAACAGTCTGTTAAGGCTACACGGGGGATCTTTGTCTTAGCTTTTTTTGGTATTTGAAAGTCCTGTTCTACTGGACATCTGTGAAAAAAAGAGCTTCATAGCTCATCGAATTTCTCGAGGCTAAACAAACATTCCCCATTCAAGATTCCGATTCCGCTCGGCTCGCGGTGCGGAAACGGTTCCCTCCCCCCCACCCACCCCCACCTCGGATTTTACCACCGCGTTCGACGTTTCACACTGGCACCGCCCGCACGAAGAGAACAAAACAAAGCCGCCGCGTAATGAATTGGCCGCTAAACCCCGCTCCCCTGCACACAATGTCCAAACTCTGAGAAATCTGAGAACTGCGTCGTCCCCCCCTTCCCGCATCCTCCCTTCGCCTCCCTCGCCGCGACGCGTTAATATCTAACCAGGGCCGGCTTTTTTTCACCCAACCGCAGTTAATTTTTACGGAAATGTTTACTATGGCGGGGGGGGGGGTTGGAGAGCGTGGGGTGGAGTGCTGGGGGGGCAAGGGGGGGGCGGCTTTTAGGGGGAGGGGGTTGGGGATAAACTGTGACTAAGGCGAAGAATTAGGAGAGGGGGTAGAAGTTGGGGGGGGGGGTGCGAGGAGTGAGACGGGGGGGGGACTGAGAAAGCAGTGTGCCGTGTGCGGGACTCCACAGCGGTTAGAGGGGGCGAAGAGGCGCTGGAGTGGGGGAGGGAGAGCGATTGGGGTACCCACACTGCTGCTACGTGAGAATGAAGCCATCTCAATAAAGAGGGGGGGGGGGTCCTTCAAAAGAGCAGCTGTGCTAAGCACGCACACGCACAAAGATAAAGATCATCCGTATAGCCTGAACAGAATGTCAAGGCAAGTGCTGTTAGCGAGCAGCTATGAAGGCCGGCACGACGTACGAGGGAGCGGGTGGCCAGCACCACGCTCGGCCGCTTTGCGTCTCCCCTAGTGGCGATGTTTACACGCCGCACGAGGTACTTATCTGAGGCTGGGTCGACCTAGGGGAGGCCCAGGACCGGTTCAGATAATTATCGGGTCGCCGGGTTCGAGGCGCAGAGCGCTGACCGCTACTCTATAACTCCTCCCGTGATAAGCACACGCACACGCACGTGCAAACACACACACACACAGAACTCCCGTGTAGCCGTACTGACCCACGCACGCGCATTCGATCGCCAATGCCTCTCCAGTGCTGAAGATTCTCACACATCAGACTCGGCTTTCACTTAAGGGCTGAGTCGACCGAGCGGTGAGGCGGGATTTGGTTCTGATGCACCGTCCCCAACTATCGTCAACTGTGGCTGGCAATCGAACTAATGTCTGTCGGGCCCGGAATCATTGTAAATCCCGCCTCGAGGACCGGTTCGGATATGCGCCCGCTGATGCTCTGCGCCGCGAGCGCAGTGCTAAGCAACGCTAATCACTGCGCCACCGCTCTCCACACGCGCGCACGACGCATTGGAGGTATGCGGGCAGCTCGGACAGACTTCGCCTTTGGACAAAGGGAATTTAGCGCTTCCTGCAATTCCTGCATAAATACCCGTGCCTTGCCACTGCGTTTATTTTAAACACGTGTGCTGTTCTAACGAAGGACCATTTGCCCGAAACGTCGCCTATGTCAGGACAGTACATATTCACCCCCCCCCCCCCATGCAAGGCCAGCGATTATTGATTAATGTGTTGCGGGTTTTTTTTGTTAATGATGCGGCATCCCCAAAACGAATGTATGAACATGTTGTGCCTGTACAGATACGTGATTGTTTGCTTTGTCATTTTCATTCTTCACAACGATGCGAATGATTGATTATACATTTTTGTTGTGATTGTTTTAATGAATAGGATTTTGCGTGCATTTGGGACGTGTCTTCTTCGAGGGCGAGTCCCCCGTCTGTAACATCTATCTGGTAGTTCACTCCCAGCAAGCCTGGCCTCGATAACAATTTTGCTGTACGGTATATACCGTGTGTGTACACAGTGAGGGAAAAAAGTATTTTATCCCTTGCTGATTTTGTACGTTTGCCCACTGACAAAGAAATGATCAGTCTATAATTTTAATGGTAGGTTTATTTGAACAGTGAGAGACAGAATAACAACAACAAAATCCAGAAAAACGCATGTCAAAAATGTTATAAATTTATTTGCATTTTAATGACGGAAATAAGTATTTGACCCCCTCTCAATCAAAAAGATTTCTGGCTCCCAGGTGTCTTTTATACAGGTAACGAGCTGAGATTAGGAGCACACTCTTAAAGGGAGTGCTCCTAATCTCAGCTTGTTACCTGTATAAAAGACACCTGTCCACAGAAGCAATCAATCAATCAGATTCCAACTCTCCACCATGGCCAAGACCAAAGAGCTCTCCAAGGATGTCAGGGACAAGATTGTAGACCTACACAAGGCTGGAATGGGCTACAAGACCATTGCCAAGCAGCTTGGTGAGAAGGTGACAAAAGTTGGTGCGATTATTCGCAAATGGAAGAAACACAAAAGAACTGTCAATCTCCCTCGGTCTGGGGCTCCATGCAAGATCTCACCTCGTGGAGTTGCAATCATCATGAGAACGGTGAAGAATCAGCCCAGAACTACACGGGAGGATCTTGTCAATCGTCTCAAGGCAGCTGGGACCATAGTCACCAAGAAAACAATTGGTAACACACTACGCCGTGAGGGACTGAAATCCTGCAGCGCCCACATGGTCCCCCTGCTCAAGAAAGCACATATACATGCCCGTCTGAAGTTTGCCAATGAACATCTGAATGATTCAGAGGACAACTGGGTGAAAGTGTTGTGGTCAGATGAGACCAAAATGGAGCTCTTTGGCATCAACTCAATTCACCGTGTTTGGAGGAGGAGGAATGCTGCCTATGACCCCAAGAACACCATCCCCACCGTCAAACATGGAGGTGGAAACATGCTTTGGGGGTGTTTTTCTGCTAAGGGGACAGGACGACTTCACCGCATCAAAGGGACGATGGACGGGGCCATGTACCATCATATCTTGGGTGAGAACCTCCTTCCCTCAGCCAGGGCATTGAAAATGGGTCGTGGATGGGTATTCCAGCATGACAATGACCCAAAACACACGGCCAATGCAACAAAGGAGTGGCTCAAGAAGAAGCACATTATGGTCCTGGAGTGGCCTAGCCAGTCTCCAGACCTTAATCCCATAGAAAATCTGTGGAGGGAGCTGAAGGTTCGAGTTGCCAAACGTCAGCCTCGAAACCTTAATGACTTGGAGAAGATCTGCAAAGAGGAGTGGGACAAAATTCCTCCTGAGATGTGTGCAAACCTGGTGGCCAACTACAAGAAACGTCTGACCTCTGTGATTGCCAACAAGGGTTTTGCCACCAACTACTAAGTCATGTTTTGCAGAGGGGGTCAAATACTTATTTCCCTCATTAAAATGCAAATCAATTTATAACATTTTTGACATGCGTTTTTCTGGATTTTGTTGTTATTCTGTCTCTCACTGTTCAAATAAACCTACCATTAAAATTATAGACTGATCATTTCTTTGTCAGTGTGCAAACGTACAAAATCAGCAGGGGATCAAATACTTTTTTTCCCTCACTGTATATATAGTTATATACACGTGCACGGCCATTGTCGTCCACACTGCATCCCTGTTAAAATATATGAAGCCTTTATAATCTGTGAAGTTACCCATTACGCCTGACTCTGCTGATTACACACTGAATGTCGAAACCGGTCACTAGTGCTCCTGAGACTTTGCACTCACACAAGGCCTTGTGGTTGACCGGAAGTGTAAAACATACTTCGATTTAGTTTTTAAGATGCAGATACATGATGTATGATTACAGATATAATCATAACAAAGGTATGGTTTAGATCGTGTATATATAAATGTGTTGTTAACCCACCACCACCACCCTACACAGCAAATATTTACCATGAGTAAAAGTAGTAACCACTTGGCACGTTTTGTTTACGCGATACATCTTACTAATTGGCTGCGTCGGGTGAATGACACATTTATATTTACGCGATCTAACCCATAACACCTTTACTATGAATATTATTCGTCGCGGAAGCCTACACGTTGAAGTGAATACAAACTTGATTGGAAGTTTTCGTTGACTGCAAGAATTACTCTTTGGTTCTTTCGGTAAAGTCGCGTAGAGCGAAAATAAATTAAATAATAGAAATACGACGTTTCGATTGCAACACAAGCAATCGTCATTAGGTAGAGAGCAAACCTGGTGAACTTATAAATACAATACAACACAGAGAGTCGGCCAACACAACAGCCAGCAGCACCTTACCTGGTTGATTACGTTCTTCCAAAGATTGCTAAAGTTGACAGAGACAAAACACAGACACGGGGACACACAGACAGACACACCAGCAGAGAGAGATAACACAGTATGTCTCTGTGTGTCTCAGACACGGGGACACACACACAGACACACAGATACACACTCAGAGTGTGTGTCTGTGTGTGTGTCTCTCAAATGTAGAAATCTTTGGAAGAACGTAATGAACCAGGTAAGGTGCTGGCTGTTGTGTTGGCCGACTGTCTGTGTTGCATTGTATTTATAAGTTCACCAGGTTTGCTCTCTACCTGATGACGATTGCTTGTGTCGCAATCGAAACGTCGTATTATATTATTTAATTTATTTTCGTTCTACGTGACTTTACCGAAAGAACCAAAGAGTAAAGTGAATACAGATGTATGAATGGGACATTGTCCGCTTATTTATTTTGTATTCTCCACAAGGACGCGAATTTAAAAAAAAAACACATTTTGTGCTTTTACTTGTGCTCTGCTTGGAACTCGAGTTAACTTGCTGACCCTCCAATGCTGGACGTCTGTGAAAAAGAGCTTCATAGCTCATCGGATTTCTCCTGCAGTGTAAATAAAGATTCTGATCATACGCGGAATGATGACGAGCGAGCGAGCGAGCAAACCCCCTTCCAATGAATCACCACGAGGAGCATGATTGTGATGACGACGTCACGGCTATGAATAACAATTCAAAGGCCTCGCGGAGTCTCCAGGCTTACTTGATAAGTACTTTATAAGTAAGCTTGGAGACTCGGGGGGGGGGGGGGGGGTGGAGTGGGCTGTATTGAGACGTTCTCCCACAAGCACCTCTGATACCCGTGTGGCGTGTGGGAGGAAATTGGAATTCTCTGGCAGACTCAGCGATGGTACTAAGCAGCGCCACCTCGTGGGCCCTCATCAACACCGCGTCGCCACCCGCGGCGCCTAGGAGTCCACCACCGTGCCGTGGGGGCCGGGGATAGGGGGCGGCGCAGCTCTCGAGTGTGCAGGCGGTGCAGCTGCACCGGGGACCCGCGAGCCGGAGGGGACCCGGACGCAGGGCTATGAATAGGTGGGAGGGAAATTAGAGAGGGGGCGGGGGGGACATTTGATTCTTGGCACCACCAGGGCCCATGCTGACCACGCTACGCTACTGGGGACGAGGCGCGGAGTCACGTGGCCTGGTAGAGATTCGGACGATAACAACAAAACTACCCCGAGCAAATTTGTTTTGAAATAAGTTAGTTGGCGATGCTGCTCTAATTGGCAGTGGTGCAAACAAGCACGATTAACAAAATGAAAGCCTCAACACATTCGCCAAGAATGCCCCCTTCTGCATACGGCACGTAAAGCGATATATTTGCTCTACAAATAAGGTACATTGCCCGAAACGTCACATATTACACGTCTCCAAATCACGTCAAAGCAGCGTTATTGACGAATGTGTCGGGAGGGTGTCTTGTTCTTGTTGTTTGTCGAACGTTACTTTTACAAGAAGGGGAGTGAACCTTCAGACTTGATTTGAAGCTTTCGTGACTGCAGGAATTACTCTTTGTTTTTTTTATATATGGTTTCCAAAATTTTGCTAAACCCTGTCTGTCTGGTATGCTTCTCTCTCTGTGTCCCCTGTTGTATCTGTGTTAGTTCCCTCTACTTGGGTGTCTGTTTATACATCTGAGGTTATGTATTTCCCCTCTCTCGTAAATTTAGCTCTTCTGTACCTGATGATGGCTGCTTGTGTTGCAACCGAAACGTCGTACGCTATTATGTTATTTTATTATTTCTTATTTATACGTGACTTTACCGAAAAAAAAAGAACCAAAGAGGGAGTGAACCTTCTTCATCAGGTATCGGCGTGGCCGCATTGTTGAAATTTCGGCGCTCGCTCTCTCTGCTACCTGCCGAGAGAGACACGTGGGTCGCCTCGCTCGCTCGCTCCGACAGAGAGGGGGAAGACCCCCGAGCGTTTGTGCGGCCGTAAGCCTCGACGAGTCTCCACGATTTTATCGCCGCCCGCCTTCCCGCACTCTCGAATTCCACGAGATTCGCCAGGTTTCAACCCCCCCCCCCCCCCCCCGTTAGAGTCGCCGTTAAATATGTTTATACACAGCACCAGGCACTCATCTGAAGCCTGAGAGGGAATGGAGCTCGAGTCGCTGGATTCGTTATAACGCAGCAGACATACGCACAGATGCACAAGACAAAGATTCCCGTGTAGCCTACACGGGCTGTTCGGGTAAGTGCTGTAAACCAGCACCACCACCCCCTTGAACGGCACACGACGGTATGGTGCAGGCAGGAACACGCCCGGACGCCTTTGTCTCCCCTGTGCTGATGTTGAACATTGAGTCTACCTTTGGGAGGCTGCATGGTTCACACACAGACACCCACTGTTCTTACTTGGGTCACCCCGTTCGTAGCGCAGCGCGGTAACCACTACGCTACCTGCCCCCCCCCCACCACCACTCTCTCACGCACACAGCACACTGGGCACACAAAGACAAAGCTCCCCCGTGTAGCCTTAACAGACTGTTGGGGTAAGTGATGTTAGCGAGCACCTATAAAGGCCGGAACAGCACACAAGCGGGGTGGGTGGCCAGCACCACGCCGGGCCGCCTTTGTCTCCCCAGAGGCGATGTGTTTTTACACACCGCACCAGGTGCTCATTTGAAGCTGAGTCGACCTAGGAGAGGCCCAGGACCGGTTCAGATAATCGTCACCGGTGTTGGCCGTGAGCAGGATCACACTGTAACACACACACACAGAGAGCGAGAGAGAACACGCAAACTGCCCACACACACACACGGGCATCACCCCTCGAACGATGCGAGCCGTGGTCGCGTCACGCAGGCCGCGAGCAGACGCGTCCCCCTGCCCCTGGCGCGGTCCCTCCACCGTCGACCACAGCATCACGGGGAGGGCCTCGTCACCCCAGTCTCGACCATGAATTTCCAAAAAAAAATCGCCTTGTACTGCACAGGGAAGGGTTTCCCAAACTCCAGTCCACGCGACCCACCATCACGCTCAGTCTTCCCGCGTTTGCCAATTTCACTCCTTCCGTTCGAATACAAATTAACTCGTTCCACGCTGCACGCGCCCGATGATTGTTAAACACGTCCCACGTGACTTGCCAAGCAATGGACGCTCTCTGCGTTAATAGAGCCGATTCAAATTAAGATTCAGATCAAGGTACGCACACATGGACACACGTGGGTCGTGTGCCCGTGTCTATGGACCTTGATCTGCATATTGTACGTAATAGTACTCTGTCTAATCGACGCCGCGGTGGCGATATGTCAACTACCTCGCCTGGTATGCATGAGGTCGTGGGTTTGATTCCAACCCTGAGGACTGTTTGTACGTTCTCCCTGTGGTCGCGTGGAATTTTCTCCAGGACCTCTGGTTTTCCCCTCCATGTTTCGGGACATGCGTCAAAGTGTTTCGCTGCTATAAATTTCGACGTGATGAGCCACTTCGTTGAGCTATCATTTGTGGCCATGTCTAAAACAGAGCTGTGAAGCTCAGTGGGCCTTACATGGTCAAATACAAAATTGTGTAATAGTTTAAACAAGCCCGTGGAATAATCGTCGAATCCTTCTCTGTGGATTTAACTCTCTCAGTCTCGTCGCAACTAAAACAGTCAACAGTTTAGTCAACTATTAGTGTATACTGTATGGACAATTACCTGCCTCTATACACTGCAGCGTCTCATTTCGTTACTCGATTATCTAAGTCTGCGTCTTCATTCAAACAAGGAATGGAATTTCGTCTCGTCAGTCAACAAATGCTCTGGTGTTTGGTGGGCAGTCGTCACGAGCTTAATAACATAACTATAGCAACTGGCAGGGGCGGAGCCAGGATTTTCAGCCCGGGGTGACATTCAACAAATTTTAATTTCAAGAATGATTAGAGAGTCAGGCTGTTGAGCTAGACGCCATCGGTTGGCGACACACTCTGACAACGCAGTTGCACGGAGTCCGCCAGACCGAGTGCCGTACACTTATACGCAGAATGTTTCAGATTTTCGATTTTTTATTTTTTTTCGGGGGTGACAATTGTCTACCCTGTCACCCCCCTGGCTCCGCCCCTGGCAACTGGCGTCTAACCGTCCGGATGTGAAAGCCAGCCAGCAAAACTTGTTTCGAATGTAATATGGTATCGATGTATAAGGCGCCCTCAAAACGATGGTCTCAGAGGAGCGCGTGAGGTAAAGGAGTAATGGAATGAGGGAGAGGAGTGGAGGAGAAGCTGAGACAGGGAGGGAGGAGTTGGGTCCTCAGCCCCAAAGCTTCTCAGCCACTCTTCGTCATCTGCTGGCTGAAGCATCAAATCAGGAAACGTTTTCTTTGATGGAAAACGTTCGTGGGTGATTTCATGAGCGAAAATAAACAATGGTCGTATGATCGTCTTTCCATTGGCACGCATTGTAATGTCAAACGAACCTTTGAACATGAAATACAAAAAAACACGTATTCGTTATCGAACAATCGCTGGAATTAAAATGTAAATGATCTAATTTGAGTTGAGAACTGCATCATGGTGAAAATCAACTTGCGACACTTTGGTTTCCTTGTTGTTTTGTTACAAGTATCAACGTCGGCACTTCCGGTAACGACTGGGCACGTGGTGCGTTATGGGAATATTCGACGCGTCACTTCTACGTGGTGACTTTACCGAAAGAACCAAAGAAGATGAATCCTTGCAGTCACGAAAGCTTTAAATCGAAATTTCACTTGGAAGACTTTGGCGTTTTTTTTTACAAACGAGATATAAATTACGAATGAGACCTCGGGTCCGCACGACGGTGACGTTCTCGTCACACGTGGAGTGTGTGACCCCCCCCCCTCCCCCCCCCCAGCAGTGCGCAGATCACAGTGCAGAGTTTGGCGTTAATTTTTTTCGTAATAATCTTCATGAGCCATGATCTATCCACCGGTCGCTGAAGGCCTCCCAAGGCAAATTGCCTCTGCCACCTCACAGGCACGGGAATGCAATGACAACTATGTCACACGATTTTTGTTCGTGGGTACTAAGCGTTATTTTTTAAATTGCTGATGCCTAAAAAGTATAGAAAGTGGCTATTTTTATTCCCCACAAACTTTGCTTTTGTGACCAGGACTTGATGTGAACGAAAGACTCATGCGCACGTTTTCTCATTGAAGATGGGTAAATTTGAAAAACATCACTGTCCTGTTCTTTGGGTCTTTCGGTAAAGTCGCGTAGATAGGTTCAAAGAAAACGACAAAAAAACTACGACGTTTTAGATCGCAACATAAGCGGTCGTCATCAGAAAGAGAAAACGTATTCGTCTTCTTCTTTGAACCTAGCCACGTGACTTTACCGAAAGACCCAAAGAAGATGAATTCCTGCAGTCACGAAAGCTTGAAGCCAAGATTCATCGCTGTCCTGGCCACAAAAGCAAAATTTGTGGGGAATAAAAATAGCCATTTTCTGTACTTTTGAGGCATAAGCAATTAAGAAAATAACACTTACTACCCAGGAACAAAAATAACAAATAACATTTTTCTTACACAGTGCAATCCGTCCTCGCTCCTGCACACGAGCTGACTTAACAACCCCCACCACCATGGCGCGCGTCTTTTAATTCACACACGAGAGACGCACACGGATTTCTGTCGTGGAGCAGCATCGGCTCTTGTGAGCGAGCACCTGTTAAGGAGGCCACCACAGCACACGCGATTGGGTGGTGTGGCTGGAACACCACACACCGGGCAACGTTTGGTACTCCGGGGTACCAAATAATACAAAATGTCCGAGGCAATTAAACATGTTATTTCTGGGACACTATTTGTTTTCCAGGGGTGTTACTTAACTCCGCGACTGGGGTAGCAACCAATAAATCCGACATCGGTGCCACTCCGCGATGTCGCAACGCAGCGAGGACGATTTCGCCGAAACCCTGAACGCTCGCGGCACGCACCATGGTGGTGGTGCATCGTGAGTACAGCTCGTCGAGATGAGTGGATTGCCGCATCGCCGACCATCAACACAGACTACAAATGACTGCAGCACGGACGCTGTGCAAGAGCCTAGGTACTGTGGTACCCCGGGGTTCCGCCATAAGGTTCATTTGTCTCCCAAGTGTTGATGTGTACATCCTGCAGCAGACACGTACTCGTTTAAAGTCGGAGGTGTCAAGCTCGTTAGGGGAGACCCACAGGGCCAGTTTCGATGATCGACACTCATTCTTAGCCCTGTCCAGGAATCGAACTTGGGTGATCGGATTTGTATCACGCAGTGGGCCAACCATTACGCCACCGCGCCACCCATTGCCATTAATGTATTTGTATTGATGAGACAAAGATCCCCCGTATAGCCTCAACAGACTGTTGGGGCCAGTGCTGTTAGCGAGCACCTAATGAAGGTCGGCACTTTGGCACACGAGGGGGTGGGTGGCGAGCTACACACGCCCGATCGCCTTTGTCTCCCGAGTGGCGATGTTTTGCGCACTGCACCACGTGTTCATTTGAGGCCCAGGAACCGGTTCAGATAATCGTCACTGGTGCTGGCCGTGAACCGGAATCGAACTCGGGCCGCCGGGTTTGCGGCGCAGCCAACTAACCGCTTCACAACCGTTGCCACCCATTGTCAGTGCAGTCTTTGTATTGATGGGACACGCGCGCGCGCACACAGACACACACACACTGCGTCTTGCATCTCGGCGAGATACGTGTGGCTCTGCGATGACGCTTCCTGACTTGGCTCTCGATGACATTGACATAAAGCAATTTCACCCAAACCCTCACATCTTCAAACTATTTACGTTCGAGAGGGGTCACGGAGTTTTTTGGGTGCTGGGAGGAGGGGAGGGGAATGGCACCACCCCCTACCCCTTCAGCCACGGGTCGTGACCTTTCACCTTTGTGACCGTTCCCACATACCTCTTAGAGAGGTCACTGTGACCCAGAATGCTTTATTCCAGAAATATAAATGGCGCAAGCCGTTACGAAAACCTGTCCTTTATTGAAGAGGCGAGAGAGTCCGTTCTATTATATCTTGTATATACACGCGCGTGTGTGTACGCTGTTGTGCATAGGTCCAGATGAGTATTTGCCAACCAATGCGCGTGTATGTAGCTTTGGAAGGGGTGGAGGTGATGATGATGATGATGGGCTGGTTTTTTTTTGCTACACAGTTTAAACAAAGACAAATCTTTGTTAAGAAACGCGCCCCAATGTGCGGGCAGTAGCTTAACAATTATGATTGCTTAATTGGCGTTTGCTTCCTTGAAGCAGGGAAACCCGGGCAGGTCACGTGAGTGGCTATGCTCCACGTGGCTGGAATGTCCCTTCACCGTGTTGGCTCGCGAGATATCGCCAGCAGATGGAGGTTGTTGTTGATGTTCACGCAGGAGACAAAGATTCCCGCGTTTCGCCTGTAACAGACTGTTGGGGCAAGTGCTGTTCAGGATTATCTATGAAGGCTGGCACAGTGGCACACGAGGGAGTGGGTGACTAACGCCATGCCCGGCCGCCTTTGTCTTCCCAGTGGTGATGTTTACACACTGCACCAGGTACTCATTTGAGGCTGAGTCGACCTAGGGGAGGCCCATGACCGGTTCAGATAATCGTCACTGGTATTGGCCGTGATCGGGAATCGAACTCTGGTCGTCGGGTTTACAGTGTGCAGTGCGCTAACCGCTACGCCAAACGAACACACACACATGGACACGCACACACACACACATACCATGGGCTTGTTATTGTTGTTGTACAACCCCCGTTTTGGCAAATCCACTGCTGGACGAGGGCCTTACCAAGAGTGATAATTGTGTGGTTCTAAATATATCGTGTTTGTGAAATATATTGCGTTTGTGTATGTGTTTCTCCATGCATATATATGCGTTCCAAATCACACCCACCTATATGTATGCATTTAAAAAAATGATGCTGGATCGTCTGTAGTAATTGAT
Organism: Petromyzon marinus; assembly: GCF_048934315.1. NCBI lineage: Eukaryota > Metazoa > Chordata > Hyperoartia > Petromyzontiformes > Petromyzontidae > Petromyzon > Petromyzon marinus. The sequence continues at coordinate 13,377,990 of NC_133671.1, forward strand.
GACGATGCTTTTCACAGTTTTAATTTACATGTTTTCACTCTTGTATTCACGTCGTGATCTGCAGCCAAACAAACACATTAATGAGACGGGCATAAGTCAAGTGACGTTACAAATTGTTTTTAAAAAAAAGTAAAACTAAGAAAATATCTTATTTTGTTTATTATTCAACAAAATGAAATGTATTGAGGTTTAAAATATATATACGTATCACAGAATTTGTGTATACATACTAAAGAAGACTGTTCTGGTATGATTTCAATTAAAATTCCCTGAAATATTTGAAGTCTATATATATATGTGTATATATATAGATGTATGTGTTGTGTGTGTAAAATAACTGCTTGTAATTTCTAACAGTTGTCAATGTGTCTGGTCGAACATTTAATAAAATAACAATATATTGTGTGATGCTGCTACTGCTGCTGCTACTTTCAGCAGTGGTGCACAAACAACAACAACAGAACCTCAAAACAACATTCGTCAACGACACTTTCCGAAATGGAAATAGATATATGACAGGCGACGTTTCGGGCAATGGCCCTTTACCATAGCAGAGATATTACACGAATATACCAGGTTTATACATTTAAACATCTCGATCGCCTTATTTTATTATTTCGTGTTACATTTGCTATTGTGTGTTTTTTTTCTGTGTTAGTGAATTGTGTTTAGTGTCGGAAGGCCTACGTAGTATTTCCAATAACATCAAACTGTTTTGCTCACAGTTTGTCTGTGGCGTTCACACTTAGCTCTTCCACGGGGGAGGAGGGGGGGGCTGGGGAGCAGGAGGATACGGGGTGGGGGGGCATGATATCGTCACATCTCAGAGGAGTTGAAATTGAAAGGATTGCCAGCAATTATCAGTCGTTATTTTCCATTCAAATGTAAACGTGAAAATCAGCCCAAGTGGATTTTTATCAAAGCAAATATAGCTAAATCATCAAGCGGAATTTTACGTTTCAAGCAAACAAATTAACTCCGGGGTGATTTCCAACCTTCTGGGTCTCGTCAGCAGATTCATCAGTCTTGTCAAGGAAAATTCTGGCGGATTTCCGTATTGTTACTGGCAAGAGGGCTCCATATCATATCAAACTTAGGATCCCATTTCACGAGTTTAGATCTAGAAATGATTTGAAATACCGGACACATGAATGGGCAAAGCACGGGTGTGTAAGGGAGTGAGTTGTGTCACGGTGTTGGAATGTGGTGAGTCCCGTGGTAGTGTAGGCGTTGGTGGTATCTGTGTCTCCTCTCACTAGGTCGACTCATCCTCAAATAAGTACCAGGTGTGAGTAAACATTGCCACTGGGGAGACAAAGGCAGCCGGACGTGGCGCTGGACAGCCAACCCCTCGTGTGTCTTGCCGGCCTTCATAAGTGCTACTCGCTAAAAGCACTTGCTCCAAACGTCTGTTCAGGCTATACGGGGGATCTTTGTCCGTGTCATGATGTAAACAAATGCAAGCTCTTGCTCAAATATCTGATGCACAGACTAATAATAGCACACGCGGGCAAAAAACATTGATAAACAACGATTACACATTGGTAAACAACAATTACACGCATTCATAACTTCCCTCTAAGCCACTTTCGAAAATTACAATTTGCATGAAAAATATTTATTATATACTGTATATGGTATTCAAAATGCACACTTACACGAGCCATGATGAGTGTCAGGATGAGTGTCAGGATTGACTCGGGTACATCAAGGTGCACTCGTCTTCTCAACATCGTAATCGACTTATTTTTTTTATTAAAGGTAACAGGTATAGTGACTTCAACAAATGTGAATCTCACACGTGGGAATTTCCTAATTTTAAACATTGATGCGTTAATAAGGCAAACGTTTTGGTTTCAAATGTTAAACACGGATGTAGTGGTTCTGGCAGATATTCAAGTTGCTTTGTTGTTATTTGACATAAACTAACCCTTTAATAATACAAAAATATGTATACCATAATTACCACCCTTCTCCCAGTGTTATGATTAATTCGAGGTTTAGTGGTTAGTTGGCATGAGGGTGCACAAGCGTGAAGGGAGGGTTGTTGCCCGAAACGTTGCCTGTGTGTATGTGTTTCGTTTGAGGGTTTGGATAATCAAAGATAAATGTGTTGGGAGTTTGTATTTACATTGGCTATGGGTACAGAATATGCGGGAGAGAGGAGTGTAGGTGTTTTGTAAAATTAAAATATTTTAATCTGGATAACCCTTTGAGATGGAACATCTCGTTTGCAAGGTCTGACAACATCACAGTGACGACGCAACATACACATGTTATTGAACGCTACAATAATTAAGCAATTTTAAGTAGACTCTAAAAACTCACCTTTTTAAACTTGCTTTTACTTAACATTATTTTGTAGTGTTATTTTTCAACGTGCCTTCGACAGCAATTTATTACGTGCGATTTTGTTTTGTATGAAAATAGCTTTTATTCATCTTGTGATTTAGTCTTTTAATAATGTGTTTTTAAAATCTGTACAGCACTTTCAATGGTATCCTTTGCACGAAAGAGTGCTACAGAAATAAAGACTTGATTGATTGAAACCTTGTGCAGAATACACGCATTGCAATGTCAAATGCAGGTGCGACGTATATCGAAACGACGTAAATCACAGAACAATTTACTGGGTAGGTGGAGACGACGGCTGAGTGGCGACGTCTACGAGAAAGGACGGGCGATGCTGTCAGCGACGTGAGCGTGGGGTCGAGGCAATGGCACATCTGGCAGTGGCGTTAATAAAGCGACGACGTGTTTACGAAACGACGTAAGAGGGGGAGACGTTAATCGGAAGTTTGAACTCTACCCGAATGCATACACAGAGTCAAGAACAGCCAGGGCAGAGTAGTGCCCACGAACCTCTGACCGTAAAGACAAAGTTCCCCCGTGTAGCCTTAACACACTTCTGGGGCAAGTGCTGTTAGTGATCACATCTCACCCCAGCCGCACACAGACACACCCACTTGTGTAAGTAAAAACAAATATAATCAACACATTCATCAATAACAACACGGCCTTGAAGCAAAAAAAAAACATTTAATCGGCGACGTTTTGGGCAATGGCCCTTCCTCATCATGTATGCGCTATGAAGAAAGGTCATTCAAGCCACACTTATAGTGACGCGTGTGTTCTTGGCTTTTTTTGTTGCTGTTGTTGTTGGTAGTTGTGCTTGTGCACCACTGCTAATGCAGCAGCAGCATCGCCAAATAATTTATTTCACATATATAATTTAGGATTCGGATCAGGAAGCTCCTTCACACGACATGTGATCTCGCGTGAAACGTCGGACAATAAAGAAGTGTCAAAGAATGTTGTTTGCTTTTCAACATTCCTCCTCCGCTTCTTTTTGCTGATAAAAAAACAAATCATTGGGTGGAATATTTACCCCCACGTGGCAACCCGATTTTATTGGTTCTTTCGGGTGGTGGAGGGTTATCGTTTATTTTATTATTAACACGACACCTTTTCAAGGATCTAACCCCGACAACGAACTAAATGTGAATCATGTTCTCCAGCTGTATCGGTTACAAATGTTGCGCGGGTGAGTTCCAACAAATATGAAGAAAAAACATAAATATACGTAGGTATACGTAAGTTGAAATGGATGGTACATATTGAATGTGTGTGTGGGTATGCTTGTATCGTGACGATTATCTGAACCGGTCCCGGGCCTCCCCTAGGTCGACTCAGCCTCAAATGAGTACCCGGTGCAGTGTGCAAACATCGCCACTGGGGAGAGACAAAGGCGGTCGGGCGTGGTGTTGGCCACCCACCCCCTCGTGTGCAGTGTCGGCCTTCATAGGTGCTCGCTAACAGCACTTGCCCCAAAAGTCTGTCAAGGCTTGTGCGCCCTATGTTTATTACGTTTTTCTATTCAAGGGTCTAGGTGCCACTGTGACGTCACACAGGTGTGGCAGGGGCACGGTGAGGGGTGAGGGGTGGGGTGAGGGGTGGGGTGGGGGGTGGGGGGCTTGCCAGCTGAGTCACCCGTCACGTAGGCAACTGCTGATTAATGAAATGTTTGCTTGGGGTGACCAAAAAAAGTCACAAAGTAACCGGAATTTATGGTGAAAACCAACAGGTTCACAGGGCACATGCACACACAAAGACAAAGATCCCCAGTATAGCCTTAACAGAGTGGTGTAGTAACCACTGTTAGCGAGCAGCACCTAATGAAGGCCGGAACGGCACACGAGGGAGTGGGGTGACCAGCATCACGCCGGACCGCCTTTGTCTCCCCAGTGGCGATGTTTACACACGCAACCAGGAACTCATTTGAAGATGAGTCGACCTAGGGAAGGAGACCCAGGACCGGCTCAGATAATCGTCACCGCTGTTGGCCGTAAGCGGGATTCTAACTCGTTTCGCCGTCTCCCCATACATACACACACCTATCGATCAACATCATCTGTCGAGTATCAATATACAGTATATATAAATCGATATATACATACACTCGCTCTTCGTCACCACATGCGCACAGCTTTCCTGTTAAACTATTTAGCATTTCAGTTCATGAAAGTGACCTATTACTGCCTGACAACTGCTGATGAGATATTGATAAGCAAACTCTGATCCAGAGTTTGCTTGTGTTGAACCAATGATGCTGATCAAATGCACTCTCCCAGAGGGCTGTGCGGCCAAAGGATTGTGTAAAAAAAAGAAAACTTCGTGTTTATGTGGAGAGACGCATGGGAAGCATATGCGTTTTATTACTTATACTTGCCATTTTATTAATTTTTATAATGGCAATACTGAACTCATCACCAATATTGCACCCTGAACACCCTAGAGTTGTGATTAATTCATGTGAAGCCGATACAGTGAGGGAAAAAAGTATTTGATCCCCTGCTGATTTTGTACGTTTGCCCACTGACAAAAAAATGATCAGTCTATAATTTTAATGGTAGGTTTATTTGAACAGTGAGAAACAGAGTAACAACAAAAAAATCCAGAAAAACGCATGTCAAAAATATTATAAATTGATTTGCATTTTAATGAGGGAAATAAGTATTTGACCCCCTCTCAATCAGAAAGATTTCTGGCTCCCAGGTGTCTTTTATACAGGTAACGAGCTGAGATTAGGAGCACACTCTTAAAGGGAGTGCTCCTAATCTCAGCTTGTTACCTGTATAAAAGACACCTATCCACAGAAGCAATCAATCAATCAGATTCCAAACTCTCCACCATGGCCAAGACCAAAGAGCTCTCCAAGGATGTCAGAGACAAGATTGTAGACCTACACAAGGCTGGAATGGGCTACAAGACCATTGCCAAGCAGCTTGGTGAGAAGGTGACAACAGTTGGTGCGATTATTCGCAAATGGAAGAAACACAAAAGAACTGTCAATCTCCCTCGGCCTGGGGCTCCATGCAAGATCTCACCTCGTGGAGTTGTAATGATCATGAGAACGGTGAGGAATCAGCCCAGAACTACACGGGAGGATCTTGTCAATGATCTCAAAGCAGCTGGGACCATAGTCACCAAGAAAACAATTGGTAACACACTACGCCATGAAGGACTGAAATCCTGCAGCGCCCGTAAGGTCCCCCTGCTCAAGAAAGCACATATACATGCCCGTCTGAAGTTTGCCAATTAACATCTGAATGATTCAGAGGACAAGTGGGTGAAAGTGTTGTGGTCAGATGAGACCAAAATGGAGCTCTTTGGCATCAACTCAACTCGCCGTGTTTGGAGGAGGAATGCTGCCTATGACCCCAAGAACACCATCCCCACCGTAAAACATGGAGGTGTAAACATTATGCTTTGGGGGTATTTTTCTGCAAAGGGGACAGGACAACTTCACCGCATCAAAGCGACGATGGACGGGGCCATGTACCGTCAAATCATGGGTGAGAACCTCCTTCCCTCGGCCAGGGCATTGAAAATGGGTCGTGGATGGGTATTCCAGCATGGCAATGACTCAAAACACACGGCCAAGGCAACAAAGGAGTGGCTCAAGAAGAAGCACATTAAGGTCCTGGAGTGGCCTAGCCAGTCTCCAGACCTTAATCCCATAGAAAATCTGTGGAGGGAGCTGAAGGTTCGAGTTGCCAAACGTCAGCCTCGAAACATTAATGACTTGGAGAAGATCTGCAAAGAGGAGTGGGACAAAATCCCTCCTGAGATGTGTGCAAACCTGGTGGCCAACTACAAGAAACGTCTGACCTCTGTGATTGCCAACAAGGGTTTTGCCACCAAGTACTAAGTTATGTTTTGCAGAGGAGTCAAATACTTATTTCCCTCATTTAAATGCAAATCAATTTATAACATTTTTGAAATGCGTTTTTCTGGATTTTGTTGTTGATATTCTGTCTCTCTGTTCAAATAAACCTACCATTAAATTTATAGACTGATCATTTCTTTGTCAGTGGGCAAACTTACAAAATCAGCAGGGGATCAAATACTTTTTTCCCTCACTGTATTTAGCTTTAGTTTATTTTGTTTTAACCAGGTGATAACTCAAAAGGCCAGGGCAGTCTAATGTTCAAAAGTGACATGGAAGCGTTACTGAAGGCGAATTAAATAAATATTACTTCTGTGAGTCTCCCCATATAAATATATAAAACATGGGGGGGGGGGGGGCTTTTTTTGTGCCCTAGTCCATCAGCCTCTCGATCTGCAGACTAAATAATGCGCGCGTGTGTGTGTGTGTGGGGTGTTTTTTTCGTGCACCATTACTAAGCCCTTAATTTAAATTCGCAGGCTGTTGAGTTGCCCCCACGAGGGAAGCGGCTATGCAATGAGCGGGGAACCACTGTGACTCACGAGGCCCATTTGACTGGACATCTGTGAAACGACTGGACATATATAGGGGGGGGGGGGGAAGAGCTTTATAGCTCATCGGATTCCTTCAGGATTAATAAAGATGATTATTTTTCATGACGTGACACCATGGGCAGCAGAGAGACAACTTCCATCCGGTTTTTTTTCATCATTTCCCTAAAAAAAAGGTCTTACATTTAAAATTTTGAGAAATAAAATAAATGTGGCTTTGATGAAGCGCTCTTCGTGCGGACCACACCAATGTGATTTGTAATGAATAAATAAAAACAAATAAACTCTGATAGTAGTGAAAAACAAAACATTGGCCAATTAACCAAGCTCAAAGATCCGAGCTGTAATAGCGACACACGCGTGGTTTTAAAGTCGACTTGAGATATTCCTGTCTGCATTACTCGGGACGCAGTAGCAAACACGATACGTGTATTATTTATTAAACTAGCTTAACCTGGAAAATACCACGAGATGGAACATCTATTTTGCGAGGTGTGTCCAGGTTACTAAGTGACAAAGATCCCCCGTATAACCTTTAACAGACTGTTGGGGCACGTGCTGTTAGCGAGCACCTATAATAAAGACTGCACACGAGAGGGTGGGTGGCCAGAAACCACGCCCGACCGCCTTTGTCTCCCCAGTGGCGATGTTTACACGCCACACCAGGCACCAATTTTGAGTTTGGGTCTGCCTAGTGAACACCTAATGAACACGCGCACACAAACACGAAGCATCTGACGCCGTACAACTTTTACAGTTCGTTTGATTCACGCGGTGCCAAATTCGTTCAACTGCACGAGTGTCAAGAACAGGAGCGAGACGGCCACGTGTACAGGCGTGGAGTGTTTGATAATGACGGGACGGACGTCACAATAACTCTTGTGACGGGCTGATCGTGTCGAGTGAAGACGCCTCTGTTGAGCCGTGCTCGTGAAGCACGCACGGTGTGTGTGTGTGCGTGTGTTTAGAGTTGGGAATATAAAGGAGTCGAGTCGATGTCCAGTGTTGCGACAGAATGATGTTGATTGTGGTTGACTGTGGGGTGGTAGTTTCGACTCTTGGCTCCTGTCACGTGTTGAGCGTTGTATTTGTTTGATTTATTTTTGCGAGGAGTTACGTGAGCATTAAAGTCTTTGGGCATGTATTTTATCACGATTCAACATTGCTTTTCCCTTTAAAGTTCACCTACTTATTGTGTGGTGGTACATATATACATACAAAGACAAAGGTCCCCCTTATAGACTCAACAGACATTTGGGGCAAGTGCTGCGAGTGTGCAACTTTTGCAAGCCGGCACCACGCCCGACCGCCTTTGTATCCCCAGTGGCGATGTTTACATACAGCACCATGTATTCATTTTGAGGCTCAGTCGACCCAGGGGAGTCCCAGGACTGGAACCGGTTGAGATAATCGTCACTGGTGTTGGCCGTGAGAGGGAATCAAACTTGGGTTGCCGGGTTCTTAGCGTAGCGCGCGAACCGTCTGCTCCATCGCATCCCTTATATACAAACATATACGTACATACACACATATATACACACACACAGTCTCACAAGAATTGCAATCCACACGGCACGAGTCACCTCCCGGCAAGAGACTCAACATTCTCACACGTTTTGGTTAAATGTTTTTAAAATCGTTTAAAATGGTGGGAGTCTTTACATTTATTTTTTATTTCAAATTTTGTTGATACAGAATGTGCACAAACATAACATGCTGTGTGTATCTTTGTGCGTGTGTTTTATGCAGTACATACAGCGTGTGTGTGTGTTTATATAAAACCGTGTTGTTTCAAGTGCTCCGTACATCATATGTGCATACTCTGCACGATACGCAGGCACGCGTCCTGTGCACACACACATATATACTCCGAATACAAATGGCAACACACTTACTTAGCTTGTAACTGCAACTACTGTGGCAGTTATAAAATGACTGCACACGTAAGAATATACTGTATATACGCACACACAGAAAAAAAACACCACCATCCTCCCGTCTAAACCGTGCGCACGCACACACACACACAAGCGCGTGTACGTGTGCACGTGTGTACGTGCGTATGCAGAGAGCGGTGGTGTAGCGGTTAGCGCTACGCTGCGCTACGAACCCGGCGACCCGGGTTCGATTCCCGCACACGGCCAACACCCAGTGACGATTATTTGAATCGGTCCTGGGCCCTCCCCTAGGTCGACTCGGCCTCAAATGAGTACCTCGTGCGGTGTGTAAACATCGCCACTGGGGAGACAAAGGCGGCCGTGCGTGTTGCTGGCCACCCATCCACTCGTGTGCCACAGTGCCGGCCTTCATAGGTGCTCGCTAACAGCACTTGCCCCCACAAGTCTGTTCAGGCTATACGGGGGATCTTTGTCTTTATTCAGAGAGTGAATGGGATGTCGGGATACAGCACAGAGCGGCCTGGTCAGTCGCCTTTTTTATCGCCATGACTTCTCACTCGATGCGTGTGTGATCTCTGTGTGTGATCTCTGTGTGTGTGTGTATCGGCGGGTTCGCTGCGCTACCAACCCGGTGACCCGAGTTCGATTCCCGCTCACGGCCGCCAACACCATCAGTGACGATTGTCTGAACCGTTCCTGAGCACCACCACCACCACCACCCCCCCACGAGGTCGAACCGGCCTCAAATGAGTACCCGGTGTGAGTGTGATAACATCACCGCTGGGGATACAAAGACGGCCGGGCGTCGTGTCGGCCGCCCACCCCCCCCCCCCCCGTGTGCCGTTCCGGTCTTCATCGTTTTCTCGCTACCGTCACTTGCCCCAACAGTCTATTACAGGCTGTTCTGGGAATGTTTGTCTTCGCTGTCTGTGCGTGTGCGCGTATGTGTGTGTGTTGTCTTAACGTTTTCTGTCGTTTTTTAACAATGGACTTTCGATTCTCGAACATTCTTCTTGGCTACGGCATCTCAGCCTTTTAACACGGAGCTGCGTTAGCGCGTGCGAGTTCGTGTGTGTGTGTATTGGGGAGTGCGAGTGTGTGTTGGGGAGTGCGAGTGTGTGTGTGTTTTGGGGAGTGCGAGTGTGTGTGTGTGTTGGGGAGTGCGAGTGTGTGTGTGTGTGTGTTGGGGAGTGTGAGTGTGTGTGTGTGTTTTGGGGAGTGCGAGTGTGTGTGTGTATTGGGGAGTGCGAGTGAGTGTGTGTATTGGGGAGTGTGAGTGTGTGTGTGTATTGGGGAGTGTGAGTGTGTGTGTGTGTATTGGGGAGTGCGAGTGTGTGTGTGTGTGTTGGGGAGTGCGAGTGTGTGTGTATTGGGGAGTGCGAGTGTGTGTGTGTGTTTTTGGAGAGTGCGAGTGTGTGTGTGTGTTGGGGAGTGCGAGTGTGTGTGTGTGTATTGTGGAGTGTGAGTGTGTGTGTATTGGGGAGTGTGTGTGTATTGGGGAGTGCGAGTGTGTGTGTTTTGGGGAGTGCGAGTGTGTGTATTGGGGAGTGTGAGTGTGTGTGTATTGGGGAGTGCGAGTGAGTGTGTGTGTATTGGGGAGTGTGTGTGTGTGTTTTGGGGAGTGCGAGTGTGTGTGTGTGTTTTGGGGAGTGTGTGTGTATTGGGGAGTGTGAGTGTGTGTGTGTTTTGGGGAGTGTGAGTGTGTGTGTTTTGGGGAGTGTGAGTGTGTGTGTGTGTTTTGGGGAGTGCGAGTGTGTGTGTGTTTTGGGGAGTGCGAGTGTGTGTGTACGTGATTTCTCGAGAGTGTATATGTGCGTGTCTGTGTATGTGTGGGGAGCGGTGGCGCAGCGGTTAGCGCGCTGCGCTACGAACCCAGCCACCCGAGCTCGATTCCCGCGCACGGCCAACACCAGTGACGATTATATGAACCGGTATTGGGCCTCTCCTAGGTCGACTCGGCCTAAAATGAGTGCCGGGCGTGGTGCTGGCCACCCACCCCCTCGTGTGCCATTCCGGCCTTCATAGGCGGCTCGCTAACAGCACTTGCCCCCAACAGTCTGTTCAGTCTATAAGGGATGAGGGATCTTTGTATACGTGTGCGAGTGTGGAAGCGTACATCTACAGTATATGTGTGTGTGTGTGTGAGAGCTGTGGGAAGCGCGTGCACGCAAGTGAAGGTGGAGGCCTCCATATATGCATTGAGCACGTGCTAAGAAAGTGTGAAAGTGTGACGTTGACGTAGAGGAGCAATTCCATCCTCGCCACGTGTGTCTGTGCACGTGTCTCGTGGGGGAGCGGTGGCGCTGCGAACCCGGCGACCAGGGTTCGATCCCCCGCTCACGGACCGCCAACACCCAGTGACGATTGAACCGGTACTGGGCCCTCCCCTAGGGCGACTCGGCCTCAAATGAGTTCCTGGTGCGGTTTGTAAATATCGCCACTGGGGAGACAAAGGCGGTCGGGCGTGGTGTTGCCCACTCCCTCGTGTGCCGCTAACAGCACTTGCCCCAACAGTCTGCTATACGAGGGGGATCTTTGTCTCTGATGAGTCTATCAATGAGTTGCCAAGCTATGATTCTGGGCCACCCACCCACAGGCACCAAACCCCACAGCAGCACCACCGCCGCAGTCTCTCCACGACTGCGCGGGACCACTTCTCGCGTTTATTTTGTACGGCGCGTTCCGCTTCGCGCGGGCTTTTGATAGTCGCGGCTGGTTCACGCGTGGTGAAACGGGGGGGGAGGAGGGAGGTGGCAGGATGGAGGAGGAGGAGGAGTTGGTGGTGGCTGGGGGCGGCGAGGGGTGGGTAGGCAGCAGCAGCGGCAGCAGCGGCGGCGGTGGTGGAATGGAACGGTCGGGGTGGGAAAGACATCCACAAAATGTCGGCCGTAGTTCCCGGCACGCGGACGCTGAACCTTCACCCCCCCACCCCACACCCCTTTCATGCCGAGTCGAGCAAGAGGGACAGGCAACCGCGGTTCACCACGGGGTGAGCCTCGAGGGTCGAAGGCGTCCTCGTCCACAGCAACGTGGACAACGAGCGGCGGACGTCGAGAGAAGTTGTCGCCTTGTTTCTATAGAACGGGAGGTCCCGGAGACGGTCGTTTGGTCACGCGTTGTGAGCAATACACTGTGTTCATCATCCTCCGGGCTTTGCGAACTAATACTGAACAGCAGCAGCAGCAGCAGCACCACCAACCGACACGATCTATGATTATTAACAACCGCGATTCTGCTGATGAGGCCCACAAAAAGCGGCACCCAAATGTGGACTTGTAAACGCACGCTCATGGAGAATATCGGTCCAGAAAGCGAAGAGGAGGACGGACTCCACCATATTTTAGTTGTTTACGCGAAGGGACGAACGCAGGTCCCGACTATTTGCCAAAAAACTGCACTGTACATAAACATAGTCGACACAACGAAATGTATCATCTTTGTGGGGTGTTCATAAGTTGTGTTGCGGGCCTGTAGTGGTGGTGGTGGGTGGGTTTGGGTTTCCCTCCCAACCATAAACGTAAATCTGTCTTTGTTGTGTCAACAACACGTGGGGTCTGATCATAGCAAAAAAAATCCACGTGCCCTCGTCAATACATCGTACCGTACTCGGGAGTCCAGGCAATACTTTAAATTCATCGTCAGCCATGGTCAATCCACTGTTGGATGAGGACGCCCCACACGATCCAAGGGGGTGATAATGCACCTCGCTCACTCGATACAACACCGGTGCGGTGATCCACAAACCCTCTCGCCTGCCCCTTCCACAGTGCTGGGTTTAGAGGCACCGTCGTGCAAGAGCAATGACCGCTACCCGGCTGGATGTCCCACTGTATGGGAGGCGAGGTACACAGTGGGTGATGGTGATGATCATCATCCAAGCGCAAAACAGGTTCCTCTCGTGTACACGCAGCTAGCCAGCACCACCGATTAGCACGGTTGGCTACGTACGGTGCGGAAGAAGTTCAATATACATAGCCTATGTCTACCCAAAATTCGCCGTATGCGGTTTGAATCACTCATTTGCGTCTATGCGGTTGGACGTGCGACAACACTGTCTGTACTATGTGCGCTACTCGGTAGGCAGCTGCCTCGTGGGGGGTTCGCCATGTATTTTAAAACTCATCTACTACAGCCGCATATAGCGAGGGACACGTGTTCGTGATCGTTGTTTCCACGCGACGCAGCGATGCGTAAATACGCAAACTCTCGTGAGTTTTTTTGTCTCGTCACGTGACGATAATGTGTTGTTAGTCTATTTTTTTTACCTACGTGACTTTACCCAATAGAACCAAAGAGTGTGTTGTTAGTCTGTCGGATAAACTGGCCAGTGGCCGGCCGATAGCGCCAGGGACTAACGCGGCAACGTATGTTTCTCTTTTTTTACGTGGGAATCTGACACGGAAGAAGATTTAACACGTAAGCTTTCGCGACCATTTATGCCTCTATTTAAGGAACGAAACGGGAGGATCTCTCCACAAATGTGGCTGTCGCCTGATGAAGCTAGTTGTAATTACTGGCGAAACGTCGTACGCAGATTGTACATGTTGTGGCTTGGCTCTCCAACACACCGTTGTGGCTGTACTAGTGACGAATTGGCCACGTTCTGTTTCCGTGACAACCCTTACTAGTTGGCTGTGTCGGGTGGTGGCGGGTATAACGACACATTTATTTACGCGATAGAACCCAAAAAAACAACCCCTATTCCGAAAAGAGATTGTTGTGTTCATAGTTTCGATTTAAAGCTTTCGTGACTGCAGGGATTCATCTTCTGGGTTATTTCGATAAAGTCACGCTCTGTTCCTCCCCCACACCTTAAAAGACGCTTCCAAGCTTGGCAGGGTTCACTCAAGCGCTGTCTTCCGGACAGTCCTGTTTCTTCACCTGAGGAGGGCTGCTTGTGTTGTGGCCGAAACGTCGTGAGAATTGTATTCTGTTATAATTTTATTATTATTTTATCTCCATTCTACGTGACTTTACCGATAGAACCCAGAAGATGTGTTCATAGTGCTCATATCATCAGCATCAGCCACGATCGATCCACTGTTGGATGAAGGCTTCCCCCAAAGCCTTTGTCGGCACGAACGCACATCTCTCGCTCGAGGAGAGCGTTCATCGGCACCGCCAACAGCAGTCTCCCCTGCTGTTGGCATGCACCACGCTCTGGAAGTTCCTGCCCCCCCCCCCTGCCATCCATGGCTGTCGACTCCCCAGGCTCAAGGCATTTTCCTTGTTTCCTTCATAGGATGTGTATATACGTGCCCACTTCCTGTAGAGCGCCTTGAGATGCAGTCGCATGTCGATGCGATGTGTAATCCCTGATTTGTATTGGAACTATGTATCCTGGCGGCGATGAGTGTTGTGTATTGGTCGTGCGCAGTTCGTACGCTTCAGCCCACTTATAGACTGTTGGGACGTATTCTGTCAGGTACCACCGTTGAAGGCCACGTGGACAGCGGTCACAAATCGCGGCTAAAAGTTGATGGAAAAGACAAAGGTCCCACCGGTATAGTCTTTAACAAGAGGGTGGTGGGTGGCCAACACCACGCCCGGATGCCTTTGTCTCCCCAATGCCGACGATTTAACACCGCACCGGGGACTCATTTAAGGCTGACTCAACCTAGGAGGAGGGGTCCAGAACCGGTTTAGATATTCATCGTCACTGGTTGCTGGTGGCGGCCGTGAGCGGGAATCGAACTCGGGTTGCCGGGTTCGATTCGCCCACGGCTCCCCACCAAAGACACACGGGCGCGCGCGCGCGCACACACACACGGGCGCGCGCGCATACACACACGGGCGCGCGCGCGCGCACACACACACGATCGCGCGCACACGCAGAGTGAGCGGTGTGCACGCTTCGACCAAACGGAGGGGGGCAAATTCTCTGGTTGGGTGAGAGCGGCGAGTCGGTGGCGCGGTGCGCTCTCGTTAATGAGCGACAAGGTGCGGGATTTGTGAATGGAGGAGATGGAGGGAGCAGAGAGGGGAGGGATGCGTCGCGCAGGAAGCGATTTGTAATCGCGTGCACGGGGGGGGGGGGGCAGACGGAGAGGGTGCCCGACAATGCGCGCTTTGTCGCGGGGCCGCTAGCCGAGTTCCTCCGGTCCTCCTCCTGCTCTCTCTCTCTCTCTGCGTTTGTGATCTGTAAATAATTATTTACAGCACCGCCCCAATTCTTCCCCCCCCCCCCCGGTCTCTCTCTCTCTTAAGTGAATCCACTGCTGGATGAACACCCGCACGCCGTGTCGGTCATTGGAGGAGGTGCGTGCGTGTGTATGTTCGGACATACTTCACTCGGCTGGTCAATGGATGGGGGGGTGATTTGGTTTAGATAGCATTCGCCACCGATGTTTTTAGCCGCGGTCCACTCTAGCACAGTGCGCCAACAGCTTGTGCAGTCGGCGTAGTTGGTGGAGGTGTTCACTTGCGGTATCTTGTTTTGTAAACCATCTTCCTTTATGTGTGTGTGTACATATAATGCATTATGTAACAACTCATTTTGGCGCCGTTATGGAAAATCATTGAAAATGCAAAGATTAAACAAACTTCCGTCCGTTTCTTCACGTAAACATTTAATATTTGTTTGATCCATCAGCCAACTGACCTTCTGGACTTGGATGTATAATATCGGCGCAGAAAGCCCATACGCTGAATTGTGCTGATTTGCCTGCATAATTAATGAATGCATGAGCAAGTGACTGCGCCTAATTTGTAAATCTCTTTCACGGAAGTGATTTATACAGCTGCCGTGTGCGCGATGCTGTGGCAGTTGCCAAATTTTCAGAGTTTAATTCCAATCCGGTGTCTCCGTTGAGACGAATACTTCCCGTCTCAATACCTGGTTGTAAATAAACGTCTGTACAGCAAGTCCTCGTTTAACGCGATGGACTCGTTCCTGGAAAGCGCCGCGTTAAGCAAAAACGCGCGTGAAGTGAAACAATTTTGCCCATAAATAACGGAACGATAAAGTTCAAACGAGTTTACGAAGAGCGCGCACAGTGAGATGGCGGAACAGATAACCGAGGGGACGCCGCCACGTTCGCGTATCATGTCGCGTACCCTTATCGCACTGCACAGCCACGCTGCTCAAGAAAATAGTTCGTCATCGACCAACTCAGAAACCGCGTTATAACGGGGCGCCTTCAGCGTTGTGCGAGTTCTCGGACGGACGCGAAAAGGCGTTGTGTGAACACGCGTTAAGCGAGCACTTACCGTACGAACTCTTGATTCAGATAGCAATAGTCAGGGATGGCAGGATAATAGGTTTAGGTGTAAGCGCCGCTATAGGAATCGCTGAGTGAGAAGGAGCAAGACCCCCATAGACGTGACCATGGCTAGACACCAACACGTCGACTCCACGTGAAAAGAACGTGTCGAACGGTAGTTTAGTTTACTGTCGTTCCCCCCCGCACCTCCGATTAGCACGGTTGACTACGTATGGTGCGAAAGAAGTTCAACATACATGCATACATACATGTCGATAGAAATGTAAAGACGTAAATCGTGACGTGGTTGGATTTAAATAAATGTCAATTACGTGTTTAATGAATCTTTCTCATTTGGATCGTGTTAGGACGCAAGAACAAACAACAACAACAACAAACGAGACGACATTTGTCAGACGTAAACGCAACCGCATTCGGAGGCGGTGTTATTGATGAGCGTGTTCAGATTTCGCCCTCTCATTTCAGACCGAATGTGTGTGGTGAGATCGAGAAAAGGTCTTCACGCAAACAAAGTCGCAATCTCGCCTGTCCAAATGTCTACAAACAAGCGCGTGGCGAGGCGATCGTTTTGAGAGTTTGAGCCACATTCTGATCTGGACGAAATGCGCGGAGGTTTTTTGGCGGAATCTGCCCAATAATTTGTTTTTGGCGATGTAGGAGGGAGGCATCGGCAGGTTTTTTTTTTAGCACAAAAACAGATAATCTGGCGCATCAGACAAACTTCTTCCAGACGTAAACACGAGGCCTGAACGCGTTTCGTTTGCGTCGAAATGACAAATATGTTACATCTGTTGAAATTAATAATCGTGCTGTTACAATTCATTTGCCGAACAAGTTGGGGGGCTTTTTTGAACTATGCAAGCAGCGGAAGATCAGCACATCGCCGAGTTGTTTTTTTCACCGGCCATCCGTACGCATTGGGTGAGCGCGCGTCCATTCTATAGGTTGGAAGTTGGGGAGGTGGTCGTGGTGCTGGTGGTCGGAAAAGAGGAGAGGGGAGGAGGAGGGGAAGCAGAAATGGGGGGGGGGGAAGGGGACGTGTTTTTGAACTGCCACGGAAGGATTGTGTTTCGTAAAAAAAGCCACGCGCTAGCGGTGACGTGTATTCCGATGTTATTGACGGATTCGGGGAGAAGAGAGCGGGGAGGAGGAGGGGAGAGCGTGGGGAGACAGAGCTGGGGGGGGGGGGTAAGAATGAGAGAGGAGAGGGGTGGAGTGTGTTTGTGAGTGACCAGACCCCAACGGCGTTGTTCTGTTCACGTAGGGTCGCCGCGCCTGGCTCCTTCTATCCACGTGCACGCGAGAAGCAGGTACCGTGACACGCACACACACACACACACACCTCGTGCGTACATACACACTCGTTCATACACACATACACACTCGTACATACCAATATCAATACATGCACACTCATTCATACACACTCATTCTACACACTCACAACATTCGTACACACAATATATACATACACACTCGTACATACACCTCGTACAAAAACAGGCAATCATTCATACACGCTCGTACACAATTATACATACGTATATATACACATACGCGTGCACACATCCTCGCACGCACCGATACATACGCGCACTTTACGCGTATATTCACGCACACAAAGATCACCCGTGTAGCATTGTAACAAACTGTCGGGGCAAGTGCTGTTAGCGAACACCTATGGAAGACCGCAAGGCACACCAAAAGGGTGGGTGGCCAACACCACGCCCGGCAGCCGAGTGCTGATGTTTTTCTTTCTTAACACACCGTAAAAGGTACTAATTTTAAGGCTGAGTCGACCTATGGGAGTCCCAAGACCGGTCCACACATTCGCTGCTGTTATTGATCGTGAGCGGGAGTCGAACTCGGGTCGCCGGGGTTCGTAGCGCAGTTGGCTACTCTGCACACACACACAGAGACACGTGCACGCGCGCACGCCACGTGGTATGCGTGCAGGGGTGTGGTGTACACGACAGATTTATCCGTGCTAAGATTTTCCGCGCGTCCTAATTGAGGGGTTATTTATTTATTTGCAAGGTTAATTGATATTCTGACGAGGCACGTGCGTGATTACGTGATGCTGCTGCTCCTACTGTTGATGAATGTTGCCGATGACGCTGCTGCTGCTTCTGCTGCTGCTACTGCTGCTGCGTTAAACCAGTGGAGGGATTGACCCGAGCGCCACTCGCGTTAGCGAGGCAACAGATGAGAAACACGGGACTCGGGATTGAACTGGGATGATTTGCTCTGAGGTCAAGACGCGTTCCTCGTGATGTAGCCGTTAGGACTCGACGGCTCCTGCTGTCATTTCGTCAATACGCTTGCAGTTTACAGGTTTCCCTCACTTTGTGGGCCATTTCGGTTTATTTGGAACGCATCTACCGCATAAAACGAGGGAAGCCTATGTAAGCGTTTCTATAGAGTTACATATGGCGGTAAAGACGGTGGCCTACTGAATCTACCCTACCGAACAAGAGACACTTGTCTTACATTTCAGTGAGTCTTCCCCTGGGTAAATGAATGACAACCAACGCATCGCGTTATAGGGAGCTACACGAATGCCGTTTATAACACGCTTTAATCAACTGCTGGATGGCCGCCTCTCCATGCTCCCTCTGGGGTGGTTGTTTGTACGTATGTATGTTGAACTTCTTTAGCACCGTATGTAGCCACCCGTGCTAATCGGTGGTATATGACAATACTTCACCGCGATGGTCAGTCCGGGTTGGTGAAGTGGTTAACGTGCTTTTTAATATATTCTAACCTTCATGGCATGTGTGCCGTGAAGAAGGGTCATTGCCAGAAACGTCTGCTATTATATAATTATCATGTTAAGGCAGTGTTATTAACGAATGTGAGCTGTATTATTATTGTTGTTATTTCTAAACTGAATTCTGGTGTGGGAAATGTAAAGCTCCTTCCACGCGGTCTGTGAGGACTGCAACGCTGATAACGCCACGCCATTTCAGTGACCGCAGCTCTCATTTCCAAAGATCCCCCGTATATATAGCCTTCAAATGTTCGTGCAAGTGCTGTTAGCGAGTAGCGCCTATGAAGGCCGGCACGACACACCAGACGGGGTGGGTGACCAGCACCACACTCGGCCGCCTTTGTCTCATATATATGCACCCATATCCACACACACACACGGACACACATATATTGTTAGTCCATGTTCCCCAATACGCTCTGCGTATTACGCAACTGTGGTCATGCCGATGTCCAAGATGCTGCGTGACGTATAGGGCAGAGTTATCGATGAGCGTGCGTGCATCTATGAAGCCCGCTTGGTCGATCCACTGCTGGATGAGGCCAACTGGACGCCGTGCGGGTCGGTGGAGGTTCTGTTGTGCGATTTAGTTAAATCGGGGCTAGGGAGCATATACACGGCAGCACAATGGTTGGTGAATGTGTGTGTGTAGCATCCCTGCAACTTCACAGTTATTATATATATATTTATTCATGCGATTTAATGGTATACGATTTGTTGCAGTATGTTGTTTATTTATAAACATTAGAGGAGTCAATAGTATACATACGGAACGTATTTTCTGTACAATTAATGCTTGAAATGATCAAACTATTATTACTGTAGTAATAATAATAATTGGTCAATCGAACCACTTGCGATCCAAGCAGCCGGTATTGTGTTACCGACCATACTTCACCACTCACGCACAGTTGACGCAGAGGGTGAATGGGTCCAGGGACCGGGTTCACAAATCGCTCGTCTCTGATGTGTTATCCCCCTGACCGGGGGATTCCAACTCAACGCGTCGGGTTCACAGCCGCAGAGCGCTGACCATTCCACCACCGCTGCCCCATCATAAATTAACGAGTAACAACTATCAATGCCGTGCACTGCTGTGTTTGACACAAACGCTGATTTGTCCATGAGGGGGGCTGTAAATAAGTAAGGAGAGTGCATAACGCTCCACATTTGTGCGCAATGCGGCCAAACGTCACTCTGGTCGTAAGTAATTCACTCGTGCCGTTATTGTACCCACGGATTTGGTGCGGGGGTTTTTGTTTTGATTTTTGAACTCGGTAAAGACAACACAAACGTATATCATGATGGCTACCAAAATGAAACGGTATAGCCGCGCAAAGATCATCTCTATCGTAGCCTATACCCAGGGCCGGATTCAGGAACGGGGGGCTCTAGGGGCTGTAGACCAGGACCCTCCGCAAGCTGGAGGGCCTCCAGAGATTAAGTGAAAAGTTATTTTTCATTTGTGAATGCTGAATTGTATTTGTTGTTAGCCTTGTAAAAAAAATAATTATATGTTTCCTTTAACTTTGTTTTCCTTTTGAAAATATAACTTGGGGCCTCACGAGTACCTGTAGCACAGGGGCCTACAAAATCTGAATCCGGCCCTGCATGCCTATACCCCTCTACGCTATATACATATACAAATCTTCCACTTGTATATTCCACCGTGGAGCGATGGTGCAGTGGTTAACGCGTTGCTCTATGAACCCCGCGACCAAGGAGTTCGATTCCCGACCACGGCTAACATCAGTGGGTGAATGATTTCCGAACCGGTCCTGTACCCCCTCCCCTACCACCCATCCACCCTACCCTTAACCAACCGGCACTGACCAGCGTGGTGAAGTATGGTCAAACCACCACCCCTCCAACTCCTCAGCCGCTTGACCGACATGGCGTGGGGGAGCCCTTCATCCATTGGTGGATTTCAAATAGATGGAATCCGACCGAGTTATTTATTAATTTCTTTCTATTCAACTGGCTATCAGGGACTTTGTGGCATTCAGCCATCACGTGCAAATGCCTCTATAACGTGAATACAAACAGAACAAGTTGCACAGGCTGTTACGGGGGGGGGGGGGGGGGGGGAAATGGCAAGTTTGCAAGCACCTATTAAGGTCAAAACAAACGACAGAGAGCTGCGTCGTGTAGTCACGCCAGCACGTGCGCGCCTTTGTCTTCGAAATGTCGGTTATCATTTGAGGCCGAGTTAACCTAGGGGGGGGAGGGAGGGTAAGTTTCCTCGTCCCTAGCATCACGCTGTAGCTTCACCGGGGAACGACGACGACTTATACGCGGTATAGCGGCCACAAGTTAGCGCGTCGTGAAGTCCCCATCTGGTGATTGTTATTACATAACACGTATTATGCTGTGCGTGTAACAGCGCGTGTTACACGCACAACGTAAAATACTACGTGATGGTTGTATTCTTGCATTGAATCGCATTGTAGTAACACGCGTTGTTGCATTTTTGCGCGTATTTGTGAAACGAGACCGCGTGGAATGGTGTTACGCCATTACATAAAGATACGGGATTATCTAAGGTGTCACATTATTACATAACACCATTATAACACCGCGCGGATTGGTTTCACCTTATTACATAACACTGCCGTAACACGGCGTGGTGTTACATAACACTTCTATAACGCCATCTGTATTAGTGTTGCATTATTTATAACATCGCGTATATTGCTGCTGCATTATTACATAACACCGTTTTAACGGCGTGCTGTCATGTTACATCACGTTATAATACAGGGCCCATTGCATGATTACAGTATCATTTCTATCGAGGTTATACACAAGGTGGTGTTATTACATACCATCGGAACAATGCGTGGTGTTACATTGTTATTCACCACTACATTCCATCAAATTATAATTACACGTGCTAATGCACGTGCTCCATTATTACATAACACTATTAGGACACCATTTGGAGTGGTGTTTAAGTTTGCATAACACCATTATAACACCACGTTCATTGGTGTTACATGATTACGTAACACTTCTATAATAACAGCTGGATTGGTGCTACATTATCGTTAACGCTGTTGTGAACCCACGTGGATTGGTGGTGAATGATTGCATAACACCATCACTATCGAGAATACCCTGTCGATCGGTGTTATATTATTACATAACACCACGTGGTTTGGTGCTACATTATTGCATCACACTTTATAATATCGTGTGGATTGGTGTTACATTATTACGTAACATTGTTGTAATACCACCAACTTGTCTTCCTTTTTTAACATTACAGAATTATAACAGCGCGTGTTGTTATTACAATATAACATCGCAACACCACGTGATGCTACGTTATTACATAACACCACGTGATGTTGCATGACTACATCACGTCATAACACCACACGTTGTTACATCATATTGCTATATGCATTGGTGGTGTTGTTAATTCATCAGATCGAATTATTGTAACACAACTCACACGACTTCACGTTGCAGTATCATAACACACGCATTTCTACATCACATTGTAAACATGTTACATCATCATATTGTTATAACACATGCAGATCGCTAACTATGCTTCAACCATTGCACCTATTATTCGACAAGCAGACTAAGGTTGTTTGGTTAAAAGTGTGTATCTGTGAGTGTGGTCGTGTGTGTGAACGCGTTTTGTACGTTCGTGCGTGTTAGTGTGTTAGCCTTCACGTGTGTGTGTGTGGATGTGTGTTTGTGTTGCTGTGTGCGAATTGCGTTTGTGTGTAAGTGTATCACGTGCGTGTGTATTTGGATGTCTGTGTAATAGCGTTCGCGTGTGTACGAATGTGTGCACCTTTGTGTGTATGTGTGTGAGTTTGTGCGTGTGATTTGTGTTGGTGGCTACATGTGGTGTATGTATCCACTTGTGAATGTAACCGTGCGTGTATGTGTTCTTCTTGCACGTGTGTGTAGTGGGGAGCGGTGGTGTAGCGGTTAGCGCTACGCTGCGCTACGAACCTGGCGACCCGGGTTCGATTCCCGCTCACGGCCAACACCCTGTGACGATTGTTTGAACCGTTCCTGGGCCTCCCCTAGGTCGACTCAGCCTCAAATGAGTACCCGGTGCGATGTGTAAACATCGCCACTGGGGAGACAAAGGCGGCCGGGCGTCGTGTTGGCCACCCAACCCCTCGTGTGCCGTGCCGGCCTTTATAGGTGCTCGCTAACAGCACTTGCCCCCACAGTCTGTTAGGGCTATACGGGGGATCTTTGTCTTCTTGCACGTGTGTATGTGTATTGTTGGTGTTGTGAGTGTCCGTGTGTGTTTGTGGCACCGTGTATACGCGCGTGTGTGTGTGTGTAAGAGAGTTTTCCCAGTCTTTAATTTCTGGTAAACGGAAAATATCGCACCCTGCACACCACATCCAGTATACTATTACCTCGAGCTATGACTATTAGTCACTTGTTTACCAGCGACGCGGGTGCATTGAGAAATTAACGTGTGATTATATCCGCGTGTGTGTATTCACACATACACCCATGTATGTGTGCATATTCCTGTGTGTACCTGTTTAAGAGTCAGTATACTGGTGTGTTCGTCTATCGGTGTTCGTCTGATTCTAACCACGTATGTTTTAGTTATTATCCGTGTACGAGTGCGTGTGTGCATATAACCGTCTGTGAATGTGTATGTCCATGTATGTATATATCTGCTCGTGTGCATGAATAAGTGTGCGTGTGTGCATATAACCGTCTGTGAATGTGTATGTCCATGTATGTATATATCTGCTCGTGTGCATGAATAAATGAAGTGTGTATACCCGTAGGAGTGTGTGTGTATCGTATATTTCTAGGTGTGTATATATATACCCGTGTGTGTGTCTACTAGTGTACTTGAGTATATATACCCGTGTGTTTAAATACCCGTGTGTGTGTGTTCGTGTGTGTACGTGTGTGC
This sequence comes from Petromyzon marinus, assembly GCF_048934315.1. Taxonomy (NCBI): domain Eukaryota; kingdom Metazoa; phylum Chordata; class Hyperoartia; order Petromyzontiformes; family Petromyzontidae; genus Petromyzon; species Petromyzon marinus. The sequence goes on from NC_133671.1 coordinate 13,401,576, forward strand.
GTAAGTGCATATATCCGTGTGTATGTGTATACCTGTGAGTGTGTACTCATGTGCGTGTGCAACTATCTGCCCCCCCGCTGCGGTCTCCAAAACACACCACACACACACCACGTGTTCATCTCACACCACACACACCACGCGTTCATCTCACACACCACACACACCACACACACCACGTGTTCATCTCACACACCACACACACCACGTGTTCATCTCACACACCACACACACCACACACACCACGTGTTCATCTCACACACCACACACACCACGTATACATCTCACACACCACACACACCACGTATACATCTCACACACCACACACACCACGTGTTCATCTCACACCACACACACCACGTGTTCATCTCACACCACGTATACATCTCACACAGCACACACACCACGTATACATCTCACACACCACGTATACATCTCACACAGCACACACACCACGTATACATCTCACACAGCACACACACACACACCACGTATACATCTCACACACCATACACACGACGTATACATCTGACACACCACACACCATGTATACCTCTCACACACCACGTATACATCTTACACACCACACACCACGTATACATCTCACACACCACACACACCACGTATACATCTTACACACCACATACACCACGTATACATCTCACACCACATACACCACGTATACATCTCACACACACACACCACACACACCACGTATACATCTCACACACACCCCACGTATACATCTCACACACCACACACACCACGTATACATCTCACAGACCACACACACCACGTGTTCATCTCACAGCACACACACCACATATACATCTCACACACACCACGTATACATCTCACACACCACACACCCCACGTGTTCATCTCACACCACACACACCACGTATACATCTCACGCACCACATACACCACGTGTTCATCTCACACCCACACACACCACGTGTTCATCTCAAACACCACACACACCACGTATACATCTCACACAGCACACACACCACGTATACATCTCACACAGCACACACACCACGTTTACATCTCACACAGCACACACACCACGTGTTCATCTCACACAGCACACACCCCACGTGTTCATCTCACACACCATACACACCACTTATACATCTCACACACCACACACCACGTATACATCTCACGCACCACATACACCACGTATACATCTCACACACCACACACATCACGTATACATCTCACACAGCACACACACCACGTATACATCTCACACCACACACACACACCACGTATACATCTCACACACCACACACACCACGTGTTCATCTCATACAGCACACACACCACGTGTTCATCTCACACAGCACACACCACACGTGTTCATCTCACACACACACCACGTATACATCTCACACACCACACACACCACGTATACATCTCACAGACCACACACACCACGTATACATCTCACACAGCACACACACCACGTGTTCATCTCACACAGCACACACACCACGTATACATCTCACACAGCACACACACACCACGTATACATCTCACACCACACACACCACGTGTTCATCTCACACACAAACCACGTATACATCTCACACAGCACACACACCACGTATACATCTCACACACCACACACACCACGTATACATCTCACACCACACACACCACGTATACATCTCACACACCACACACACCACGTGTTCATCTCACACACAAACCACGTATACATCTCACACAGCACACACACCACGTATACATCTCACACACCACACACACCACGTATACATCTCACACACCACACACCACGTATACATCTCACACACCACACACACCACGTGTTCATCTCACACACCACACACACCACGTATCCATCTCACACAGCGGCTACTACTAATAAAAATTATTATTAGTATTATTATTATCTGTGAGCCATCCCGAGATGCTGCTCAAACGCAACCATCTTCCTGCGGCGGAGCGATGTGGAGCGAGCGGGACAGAAGGAAGGAGAGAGACACAGACAGAGAGGGGGGGCACTTAAGGGGGGGCTGTGTTGTGGGTCGCCTGGATCTATAAGGCGGCCAAGATTGTTGTTGTTGATGTTGTTGTTGTCGTGTTTGTGGAGTGGGGGGGGGGGTATTGATGCAGTTCAGATGTTGGTTGGTCAGCGATTGCCGTACATTGCAGTCACGGACGTGTGCGGCCCTTTTGCTCATCCACTGCTGGACGATATTGTTTCACCCCAGCCAAACGCCCCGGCTGTGGCGGCTTAGCTCGAGAACACGAACCAGTGGTCACCCACCATCACCCCACTGCGGTCAGTCACCGCGGCTTTGGTGGATGTGCTGTAGTCGTCGTTATTATTATTGTAACGTCGCAAATGTAAATATATGAAGAGGACTCAATCGGGATAGTACGGGCAGTTGCGGGTTTTGTGTGTGTGTGTGTTTAAAACGAGGGAAGGGAGAACACGTGTCGGTGTTCAACGGCAATGCCCAGGCCGGGAGATACAAACACGGCCGCGTGTTTTTGTTGTTGTGTGCGCTAAGTGCCATACGAACATGGGTAAAGTGCCATACGAACATTACCCACAATTTCAAGCTGGACCACCCTCAACCTCAACACCCACCACCCCCCCCACAACCATCCCAAAACCACAACCACCCCGCGAGTCGTTTCGCTCTGTAGGGCGGCCTTCAACCAAGCCTCCTCCTTCCTCCTTCTTGTTAAGACTCTCGCGGGACGTTCCTCTCTTGTCGACGACAAGCGCACAGCGACGTTCGATGCCCGTCGCTCGGCTAACGTGGGTGTCGGAGCAGGTAAATCACGAGCACACCCCCCCCCCCCTAATGCCTTCACGAAACCGACACACGGAGCGATTCGTAGATGCAACACAAGTGGATGGGTCTACGAAGACGCGACTGTGTCGTATAATTGTAACCATTATACACGTACAGTATACAAATATAAATATTGCGTTGAAATATATAGCTCGCTCTCTCTCTCTAATAAAGTGTAGGGTGGGGTGGTGGTGGTGGTGGTGGGGGGGGGCACGCGTATACAACGTAAATTGTAGCGATACACGACACGGTGAATGTTGCCCGTGCGTGTGCACATTGATGTGGGTGCCATTCATAGCCAACCCCCCGCCCGCCACCTCGGTTTGGGTTGTCGGGGTTATATTTGCATTGGGCGTACGCAGCCCCCTGCGTGTACATCCAACAACGCGGCTTGTGTACACGCAGCAGGGCCGTGCAATAATTTCGGCGTCCGTTGCGCGTTTGAAGTGTCGAGCGTCAAAACGCACGCAAAAAAAAAACCTACTGCGATCTTTACAATCCCATCGCCGCTGTTGTAACTCTCCACCCTCCCCATCCATCCCCATACGTGCGTGGAACTAGGTGATGTTTTTTAAGCCGCGTTCCCCCTCCCCCCCCGTACATCTCTCTACATCTATACATAAACGTTGCGCGCGTCCTTTTATATACATATTTTTTTTATGAATGAAAGGATTGCAATGGATCTGCTCAACGCTAATAAATAAACAATGGGGAGTTTTTTTGTGTTCGTTAAAGGGGACGGTGGGTGGGTGCGGGTTACAGGGAATGTGTGGTGTGTGGGGGGGTAGTGGTGGTGGTGGTAGTGCTTGGGGATGGGTGATGGGGAGCGAAGGGGTGGGACTTCGGGGGGGGTGGTGGGAGGTGGATGGGGGTGGTGGTGACGGGGGGGTAGGTGGAGAGCTAAGGGGGTCGGGGTGGAGGGGTAGAGAGAGAGAGAGTGTGGGGGGGGGGCAAGGCGTAGGGAGGGATGGTGAAGGGGTCACCATTAATGGTTGAACGTTTACCCGCGCGTTATGTAAAGTCCATAGAAGCGGCTGCTGCTGCTGCTACTGCTGCTGCTAAAACGGGCTGACTCCTGGTGGGTTGAGCAGGGGCTGTGTGAGAGGTGGAAGGCGGCGGGGGGGGGCAGTGTGTGCGTGCTTGCAGTGCGTGAAGGAAGGTAACGGCAAGGAAGTTGAGCGGGCGGTGTGCGGAAAGATGAGAGGAGCCGTCGTGCTCCATCGCGACCCCTTCGCTGGCTCGCGCCAACCGAGCACGAAGCCGCGCATGGCTGAACGTGATTCCCACACGCGGCGGCAGCAGCAGCAGCAGTCTCTGCCGCTGGCGAGCAAGACGCCCTTCCCCTCTCTGTGCTCTCGTTGTTCCGTCCCGAGCGCATCGCCACCATCATCACCACCACCAACTAACTAACTACCCGCGGTTTGATGAGAATGCGGAACTCGCCCACCTTTGTCTTCCCTAACAAGCGCGGGTTTGGCACAGGGCGCGTTGTCGTTTTTCACCCCCCTCCTCCCCGATCCTCCTCCTCCTCCTGGACATTCCTTCACCTATGTAATCGCCCGCCTGCCATTTTCTCCGCTCTCTTCATCTCCACAGCTGACCAAACGCAGAGGGTCGAATTTGCCTTCTTGAGAGAGAGAGAGAGTGTGTGTGTGTTTGTGCGAATGCCAACACGTCCACTGGACGTCAATCTAGGTCTTGTCTATCACACAGCGAGTAGCACTCGCTAACGGCGTGCGGGTTCACGCACACACACGCGCACATTGCACGCGGTGTGATGGCGAGACGGGAATTACCAACGCCGTCGTCTTGTACAGGTTGATGCCGTCAAGAAAAATAAGAAGAATAACATCGTTACGTCACCCCGTGTTACCGCATGCGCGTGATTTGCATTGTGTTTTTGCCTGCTATAACGTGTCTGTTGGTGTTTTAAATAAACACGCGTATCGGATGCTGGTAAATGTTATTGCGTGAGTTGTAGTATATTTAACGTGTTGATGCCTTTAAAAAAATATATATGTTTTCGTACCTATGATGAAGTTAACACGGACACATGCACGGTGAGTAGAGATTATGATTGCTAGATTTTCACCTCGGGGTCAGAGATCGGCCCAGCCACTCGACTACACCTGTGCAGGGTGTATAGCGATTGTCACACCAGCTGGTCCTGTGAGTCGGGATACGAGTTGTGAATTTGTAGGCCTGGGAAATACTGAATTGTATGTAAAATGATTTAAATTTCAATGTCATACAATTTTGGGGAATATGAACGGTAAATGTATCTGCACACACGTATTCAAATATAACAAATTATTTAGTGATACTGGGTGTATTGTCAGTGTTGCACAATCAAAAATAGCGAAATAATGAACGTATTTGTCAAGACGCAATAACACTGTGGCCTTAAAAATGAATATATAATAAGTGACGTTTTGTGCAATGGCCCTCGTTCATAGTGCAAGCAATGATCCTTCTGCACGTGCTATGAAGAAGGGACATGGCCTGAAACGTCACCCTATTATGTCTTCCCTTTAAGGTGGTGCTCTTCATCTATTGTACAAGAATGGTATTTTACTATTCAGTAATGTAATTTAAGCCGGGTGGGAAACCAATTCAATGTGGAGTGCAATTGCTCATTTACAAGAGCGATCCATGCAGAATCTAAAAGGTGAATCATTAGGAGTGATGAACACATGTACCGTACGTAACAGAAACAATTACGTCACAAGACAAGCCTGCTGGCAAAGCTGTGAAATTACTGAAATATTTATTCTAGACGGGGGCAAGTCAACATCTTGCTATTGAAGGAAATTAAATGACCATTGTGCTAATGACGATGGCATAAGTATAAATAAATAGTTTGATAAGGTAAGGCAGGGCACATCCAACACGTCTTCACACGTGTTAACATGATTTAAATCAAATGTATTGTTTAAAATTGCATAACAGGGGATAACAGTGCCTGCAAAAACGTGGTTGTTGATCCGCACAACATAACTGTAACCCATAATAGAGGTTTTTGGGTTAGATCGCGTAAATATATAAATGTGTCGTTAAAATCCGCCACCACCCGACACAGCCAACTAGTAAGGGTTGTCACGGAAACAGAACGTGGCCAATTCGTCACTAGTACAGCACACCGATGTGTTGGAGAGCCAAGTCACAACATTTACAATCTGAGTACGACGTTTATATATTTCCACGATCTATATTCACTATTCACGCGGTATAACCACAAAAAAAAACCTCTCATGGATGATATTGGTCGCGAAAGCCTGCGTGTTAAACCAATTGTAAACCAGTTTAAAATAACTGAATTTAGCTTGGTGGTGGTGGGGGGGGGGCTATCCGTGCAAAGACATTTGCTTTTAGACCCTAACCTTGTGTCATTTCGCGTGTATTTGTGTATAGACAATGAATATCAATGAATATCATTGTCTATACATAAATACCATTGTCTAATCTCGTATACATTTTGCAGAGCAGGCATTTGAATACAAAAAAATGTGGCCACGTGACAGGGTTTAGCAAAACTGACCGAGGGAGGAGCGCTCGCTCGGCCAAGTTAAATTATTTTACTGTTATTAAAACGATATAATATTTCAACTAATAGCAAATAACTAATTTAGCAAGTGTGATATCAAGTCTCACGACACACTTTTCAAACGCCCTACCCATTGTGTTTTGCTGGTCTACTACTGCCACATAAACCAGTTTAATGTGTACACCTGACAGGAAGTGATGTAACCATATATGCGCAGAAGTTTTCCACGCAGCGTTTGAATAGTTTTCTTATCCTCTTTTCACTTCTTAATCCACAAAGAGACGAACAATGTGACCACGGTTAGGGTCCACAGTGCCACATCTCCAACCTCCCAACAGTGCTAAGTAGTGGATCCCTGGAGGGATCACCTCGGTTTATATTTGCATCCTATGTTGTTTAAACCAGGGTTAACATTTGTTTTGGTATGCAGTAGTGGGCTTGGTTGCCACAGCCGTGCCTGTCTTAACTGTTTTTGTAAAGTTAGTGTTTAGATGAGAAGTGTCTTTGAAGGCAGACATGAAAAGAACACTTCTGGTCTCAATGGACTCTTTCTTACCTGGTTATAAATAAAAAAAAAACAGCTCTCTCTGTACATATATACTTATCAGTTACTTATCCACACACACTTTTTGCCATGGTTAGAATCCAAAAACTATCAACTTTAACGGTGGTTGAGGAATCCCAGCAGGGATGAGCTTGGGCTATCTTTAAATCCGAAGTTTCCACCGGGTTGCATTGTTTTGTGTGAAGCATCCGTGGTTTTTGTCAGCCACCGTTAGTGTTTGGGTGAGAGGTTAATGAGTATCTTCTACATGTCTTTGAAGGCAGGCATGGAAGAGAAACTGCTCCATGGGCTCTTACATTAAAAAATAAAGGCCAACGCTCTATATAGCTATATAGCTGGTCGTAAAGGGGAGGTTGAAGGACATTTAATGGTTGGGAGGTAGACGGCAAACGTTATTAGACAAATGGATTTAAAGCTGGATTAAATTAATCCAGCAGTGGATTGACACATGGCTGAAAGTAAACGTATACCATTACATTTAAAGTAGTGAGAGGTTAAGTGGTTTTAACATCGTTACCAAAAGTGAACAAGGTAGTTGTCCCGTTTTTTTTTACTTTTGTAAAAGCACCCATTTCCATTGGTCACGTGTGGATACAACGTATTATTTCAGATTGTCAATGGATTTAGCACCTCAAAGAGTAGTTAAAAAAGCTAAACAAAGGATGTGGGGGGATTCAATAAAATATATTGTCCAAGTTAAATCGGTTGAGGTCCTATTGAGATCACAGGCAAATCTGAAAATAAATTAAGGGGAAATACAAGGCAAAGAATAGACTATGCAACTCACCTAGCAATTTGAAGGAAAAAAAACCCAGTAACTATCACTGAAGATCCACTTAAAATATGTAAAATAAACTACATTTATATAAATGTAAAGAGATGTACGGTATTTAATTTGTATTCAAGGTTATTCTCCCCAATGAATTTCGAGTTCTCAAATGTCCACATATTCACAACTGGATGCTTCTTATTGAAAAGTGCATTCGAGATTTTACAGAATTGATCACGTGTGTGTTTTTCCCTTCCTCGTCATACAAGTCATGGATGCTTTTACAAATATTCCCTTAAGAGACATGTGATTGGATGTCATTTACCACGTGTGAGATTGGTTTTCCTTCCTAATTATTAAACGAGTCCTAAATGCCTTTTATTATCAGCAGCCATGCACCACTGCTGGATGAAGGCTGCCCCAAACTGCCGTGACCTCCTTACGATCCTGCTATTTAATAGCATTCGTTTGTGCAAATGAATGACGGTCTAAATCTGTGCCTTTTGTCTGAAATAGCTCTGGATCATATTACGAACTGACAAATGTCGAGAAACCTAAAATAGTCGGCATCACCATGAGTTTCATAACCACCGTGGGTCAAAGGGCCAAGTGATCTTCAAAATCAGCATCTTTACTTAAGACTGCAGGAATCTGATGAGCTATGAAGCTCTTTTTCACGCATGTCCAGTATGGGCGGGTCAGCAAGTTAAAACAACAATATTTGTCATCCTCTTAAGCTTTTACATTCAGTGCTGGCTGTTAATATCTGGCTCTTCTCGAAACCTGTCCACTCGACGATGTCCTCAGCCCAAATGCCCATGCTAAATAAGTTGCACTTATACTCTCGGTTCTTTCGGTAAAGTCGCGTAGAAGGGAAACAATAACATTTTTATTATTATTTTACCGAAAGACCCAAAGAATATTAATCCCTGCAGTCACGAAAGCTTTAAAATGAAAAGTTGTACTTAATTAACCCCCAACCCCCCCACCGTCCCTCACACAAATGTGTAAATACCCAGCGAAAAGCGACGGTGGGAACACTAGTGGAGATTCGGCCATCTCGCCGACACTTGCACACTATTTTGCCACAACCTTCAGATTTCCTCACCCCACGGTGCCACAACCTCCCCATCATCATCATCATCGTCGTCGTTCTATATACCCTTCATCTCGTCTTTGCCCAACACACCACTACCACCACCACCATCATCACCTCCTCCTCCCTCGTCATCCACCAACAAACTCTCTGTCCACCACCGACCTCCCCTCTCTCATCCAAAAACCAAGAAGCCCTCCTCTCCATTTTTTTGCATCCCCCTCCCCCTTCTCGACCCTGCATCTATTCTTCTTCATTAATTTGCGGTCACGTGCGCGCGGCTCAGCCAATGGGCGCGCGGCTTGCATTTCAAAGCGCCCGCTGCGCGCCAATGGGAGCGCGCGTTGCATGGCGCGCGCGGGGGCCGCCCCCTCCCCCCCCCCACCACCCACCACCCCCCCCCCGTGCGCGCGGAATGCGAGCAATGCAAGATGGAGGGCGCGGCGGTGGCTGTGGTGGTGGCGGCGGCGGCGGCGGCCTCCTCCTCCTCACTCACTCCCCTCTCGCTCATCCTCCTTCCTTCCTTCATCGCCCACCACCCCCCTCTCCTCCTCCTCCTCCTCTCGGTGTCTTCTCCTATTCCCTCGGCTAGCACCGCGGCTCTCCCTTCGCCCGTCTTCCTTCCTTCCTTCCTGCTCTCCGTCGCGACGTCTCCCACCCCCCCCCATCGCTGGGTCCCCTCTCTCTGCCCCCCCACTACTCCCCCCCACTACTCCCCCCCACTACCGCCCCCCACTACCCCCCCCCCCTGCTCCCCCTCTGTGCAGCGGGGGAGAGAGAGAGAGAGAGAGAGGGGAGCTCTCTCTGGGCAAAGCAGCGAAGATGTAAAAATGTGGATATTTTTAAAATATATTTTTTAAATATTTGTTTTCATCACCCACCCCCCCTGCTCCTCTTCCTCTATTGTGATTTTATTTTATAAACCGCCATCGAGACCAAAAGAAAAGTTGTGATTTTTTTTTGCGTTTGTTGCGTTTGCGCGCTGTTTGTGGTGGGTTTTTTTTTGCAAGTTGTGGATTTTTTTTTTGGAAGAGTTGTCTTTTCGCAAACCTCTCTGCGCTCCCTCTCTCTCTCTCCCCTCTTCTCCCGCCTCTCCACGCGCGCTCCCCCCCGCTCCCTCTCTCGTCTCCCCTCTCTCGCATTCTCCATCCTCGCTCCGCTCTCCTCCTCCTCCCTCCCTCCCGCCACGCATCCCCTCTCCGTCCCCATTGCTCTCGCACCACCACCACCTCATCAGCTCCCATCTCGTGTTTTTCCCCTCTCTCGCCCCATCTCGCCCTGATTGCTGCTCCGCCGTTTGCCTCTGCGTTCTCCACGCTTCCTTTTCCCCCTCCCCCACCACCATCGCTCTCTCTCTCGCCCCGTGCCTGCCGTCTTCATTGGCCCTTCCACGCAACGTGCTCTTTCTTTCTCCATCTCGCTGCCTGTCCTCACTTTCATCGTCTCTCCTCCCCTCTCTCAGCCGCACGCTCTCCTCTTCCGAACATCTTCCTTAGTCTCCATCAGCGTCTTACACTCGCGTCTCCCCCCCCCATCTCCCCCCCCCCATCTCCCCCCCCCCATCTCCCCCCCCCATCTCCCCCCCCCCATCTCCCCCCCATCTCCCCCCCATCCCCCCCCCATCTCTCCCCCCCCCTTCAACCTCTTCCCCCCCATCTCCCTCTCCCCCCCATCTCCCCCCATCTCCCTCTTCCCCCCCCCCATCTCCCTCTTCCCCCCCATCTCCCTCTCCTCCCCATCTCCCCCTCCCCCCATCTCCCTCTTCCCCCATCTCCTCTTCCCCCCCTCCCCATCTCCCTCTTCCCCCCCCATCTCCCTCTCCCCCCCCCCATCTCCTCCTCCCCCCATCTCCCTCTCCCCCCCCATCTCCTCCCCCCATCTCCCTCTTCCCCCCCATCTCCCTCTCCCCCATCTCCCTTCCCCCCCATCTCCCTCTTCCCCCCCCCCCATCTCCTCCTCCCCCCCATCTCCTCCTCCCCCCATCTCCCCCCATCTCCCTCTTCCCCCCTCCCCCCATCTCCCTCTTCCCCCCCATCTCCTCCCCCCATCTCCCTCTCCCCCCATCTCCTCCCCCCCCATCTCCCTCCCCCCCCATCTCCTCCCCCCCATCTCCTCCCCCCATCTCCCTCTTCCCCCCTCTCCATCTCCCCCCCCATCTCCCTCCCTCTGAAGCGTCGCCTCCCCTCTACCCTTCCCTACGCGCCCCCCTTCCTTGGCGCGCCGCTCCTCGCTCTGCGGCCCCCATCGCGGCTGCTTCTCGCGCCACTCTTCCCCGGCCACCGCCGAGTCGCGAGGGCGGATGGGGTTGGTGGAGAGGCTCCCAGGTTCCATCGTGCGCTGTGGAAGATGGTGGAGGATGCAAGAGATTGGGGGGTGCGCGGAGGGCTTGGGAGGACGTGGGTCGGTAGTGGTAGGGAGGAGGAGGAGGAGAGAGTTTGAGAGAAGATCGAGGACAGGTGGAAGGAGCACGGGGGTGGGGAGGGGAGATGTGACGGTGGGGAGGGAGGTGGAGGGGGGTTGCGGTTCGGCCACACGGACACGAGTGAGGAGGGTGGAGGTTGACAGCGATGAAGACCTGCAGCGGATGGCGGCGATGATGCTAGCGGGGATTGCAGAGAAGGGATGGCTCTGCACGGAAGATAGAAGATGCGTGGACATTGTGAGTTTTGCTGGTGGGGTGGGTAGGTGGTGGGGGGGAGATTTTTGTCGATTCGCTCGGCGCGAGGCAGACACGGCGACAGCAGCAGCCACCGCCTCCACCACCACCGCCTCCACCACTACCGCCGCCTCCACCACCGCCTCCACCACCACCGCCTCCACCACCGCCGCGTTCTCCACGACTCGGCGCGCCTCTCGGCAACGAGCGCTTCCCCCCCCCCCTCGTCCTCCCCACACGTCCCGACCGATCGGGCGTCCGTGGGATGATTTTTCTCCCATGTAAAATTTCTCCAAAATTTGTGCCAGATTTATTTTAGTACCAATTTGATGGGGGTGGTGGTGGTGGGGGGGTATACACGTTTATAAAACGGGATCATGTTAGAAACAAGATTCGTCCATTTCGTACGAGCCGTAGATGCGTATTTGCAAGAGGCGTTCGCTTCTCTTGTGCGTGTATTTTTATTCTGTTGTGGATTACGGGGATGGAGTGGCCGCGAGGGCATTGTGGGGGGGGCGGAGGTGGCCTGGGATGAGAACAGTTTTCGGGGGGGGGGGGGGGTGTAGAGTGAGTTCGGTGGCATGGCAGGATGAGGGGAGGTATAGTTACAGCGTAGAAGAAGCGATTGGGTGTGCATTTCTAGGATGTCCCAACCAAAGCATTAGACCTCCCCCCCCCGCCCGCCCGCCATTAAACCAGACGCACGCACACACAAAAAGCTCCAAGACGCCGCTCTCAAGACTCTGGGATTTTTTAGACTTGAAGAGGCTCTCCACGCCTGGCATCGAAGATGGTCCCCCCGAGAGGGTAAGGTGTGTGTGTGTGCGTGAGTTGTGCCACGTTGGCTGGTTGGTAGCAGCAGCAGCAGCAGCATGCGCGCGCGCGCACCAGCCGATATAATACAGCTTTGTGTTGGTGTGCGCGCCTTTTGTGTGTCAGTGTGCCACGCTCTGTGCGTGCGACAGTCGAGGTAGCTAGGTTGTTTGGGGGGGGGGGGGGGGTTAGTATTGACGCGAGTGCCCCGTGGCTCGTTTGGGCTGTTTCGCGAGGCCAGTCGAGTACAGTAGTTGGTCTTCGCCTTAATGCGATGCGAGTGGCGTGCGCGTGCTGTGGCGTGCTTCGTGTGCGCGCGCTGTCTGTGCGGGGCGCGCCGCGAGCGGACGCGGTGGTTGGGCCGATCACGCCGTGTCCACCACCCCCCCCCCCTCCAGCACGTGCGGGTCGACTAACTCTCAGGTGTCCACCCCGCGAGAGAGTTTTTTTTTTCCTGCAACAATTCACCGAATCGTCGTATGTGCACGTTTTTTTTTTTCTAGGGTTGTAACGTTTGCAGCAGCAAGAGACAAAAAAATTCAGGAGGGTGTATGAATTGAGTGGTTTTTTTTTGTAATAAGGCTTGCCTATGGCTTTCAACTGTTGCTTTGATGGCGTATTTATTTAAACACATCCTTCGTAGATGCCGTTTAATGTAAAAATGTGTACCGAAATAATGTTCTTATTTGGTCTGAAAAAGGGTCATAGCCTGAAACGTTAGATGTTTGTATTCCCAGTAGCGTAGCTTTGCAAAGGCCGCGCGTTCAGTAAGGGCAGGACTAAAGCGCACTTGCACGGTTATTATTTTGTCGGCGTTTTTACACAACAAAAAGTGGCATTTCAAATTAAAAAAAATATATTGCTGGGAAATGCATATTTAACTAACGTGGCACCGTGCCGTTTGCACATCCAGTTGGTAAATAAGGCGCATAGGACGCGCTTATTTCACCGTTACACGCGTTAGGTGTTAAGATTAGTTTTCCTGCGCACAAAAGCGTGTGTAGCCTAAAACAAACACGTGCCGAAAAAACCCGTCATACTTCCAGTGAAGGAACAGCATGTCCATCAGCAACAGCCCACCCCCTGGCACGTGAACAAGGCATGTGTGTGTGCACGTGCCTTGTTCACGAGAACAACACACACCGCGACGCGCAAAGCGCATCATGACACCGCCACCAGCTACGACGAACGGCTTGCTTGCAGCGTGCGAGCGTATTGGACCACACGGGCATTACATAAGCATCTTTGGGCAGATGTGCAACTTGCCAGAGGCACTCTCTAGCCAAGACCACACACACACACGTGCTTACTAACTTGCACTGATGGCAGTGCATGCTTACTATGTACTACTACAGGTGTGCGTGGCGGCTGGGGCAACAGCGAGCGGCAAACGGAACACGCATCGGTCTTGCTTACTTCTACCAACTACTTGGGTTGCCACCGTGTGCCTGTTGTTCGCAGTGAAAGTGTTTATCGCTTGGAAGTGCTCAATTGCGACGCGTTCGTATATCGTCGGCCTTCACCGAATGTTCAGGACATTGATTGGCTTGCGTTTTGGTAGTTGACGCACGCGTTTACCACACGAGGATAGATTTGTGTTTTTAGCACGCACCTGGGTACTAGCTGTGTTCATTAATCGACCTCTCTGTGTGCTATGCAGAAGGCCCATTGCTCGAAACGTCGCATAATATGGTCTCACCCCCCCCCCCCTTTTTGGGAGCAGTTTTATTGACAAATGTGTTTAAATCTTGTGTGATAATGACGCGTCGGTTGACGTATACGCGTGATTGCTTTGTGTCCTAATATACACATACTCACTGAATTTAAGTGATTGACGTAGTCTTAGGACGCTGATGATATAATCTAAACACGTGTACGTAAATGTTGACATGGCCTTACTATACATAACATGTACAGCATTGTTGATAACCTTACTACACACGCCCACGGCATTATTTGAATGACCTCACTGTACGCATGCACTATATAGTTGAGATGGCCTTACTAATCCCATGCTATTTTTTTAGATGACCTTACCAATCTCATACACGCTGTTGACATCGCCTTACTAAACACGGTGCACACTGTTGAGATCGCCTTGAAAACTTGTAACGTTGTTGCCTTAACAAATTAACGATTTATAACGAATACATTTTACATTGTTTTTTTTTTAATTCCGTAGCGCCGTATATCACACACGTGCTATCACGTTCTTGTCGCGACGATAGCAAATGCATCGTTCATGTATTTGCGCACGCGCGCCTCTCGACGCTTGGCGGAAAGTCCTTACCACCCACCGCTTGCTCACTAAATTTTAGCCGTGGCCTCGTGGCACACACACACACATACACACGGGTTCTTCAGGATGCGGCCGCGTTACTCTGCGCTGACAGCAACAATAGTCGTGGCTTTTTGTTCAGGCGGGCGGCGGGGGGGGGCAGTGCCTTAAACCGCATCAACCACACATTAACCACACTTTCACTCCCAAGTGGAACAACCCAGGAGCGACCCCGACCGCCTGACTCGCTCGTCGTGCCCGCACGCGACCCGTTGTTTGTCTACGTCTCTGTGAAACATATTAATTAAGGTGCTCGTTAACAACACTTTTTTTTGTGTGTGCCAACAGTCAATGGTTGTAGTTGGGGGGGCTATACGGGAATTTGGGGGCGGGGTGTTCTTTGTAAATATGAATCAACGTGCCACCGTGGGTGTACACGGCGTGCCAATTTCCGCGTCTTGGTCGCTTTCCAATTGTTGTTCAAGTTGTGGTGCGTAACACGTGTATTATGTAATGGTGTATAAGTAAATGTTATATTGTGGAGTGGAGGTGGGGGGGAGGTTGTTGGGGCTGAGGAGGGGCGGGTGTGAATGGGTCGGAACAAGTCGATATTCCCAAAGCGTCCGACGATTCGCGTTAAAACAGCGACTACTCCGCTCTTTTATTATTGTAATATTGTAATAAAACTAAAATGGTAGAGAGAGAGAAAAAAATCAATAATAGTAATATTACTGCAGTAATATTAATTACTACCGCATTACGGATAACTATAGTGTCAAGCAAGCACGCGGTGTCAGTTAAATGTACAGCAAGCATTCTTTGCTGATGGCAAACGACGTTGGCGATGGTGATGCTCCGTCGACGACAAACATCAACGGAGACGAGCGTTTGCGATGTCGCCGCCCGCGTTGTGCATTGTCCATTCATTTTACAGTCGACGTGCTTTACCCCCTACCTCGCCGTCGCATCCTTTAGCACCACCGCTGCCTTTTTACATTATTGGCCCACCCAAGGTAAGGAAGGGCCCAACGGGAGCTGGCGAATCTTCGCGTTTCAACGCAACACGCGCGGCACACAGCGCGCGAAGTCTTGTCCCGTGAGCGCCACCCGCGATGCCCGTCGTCCCACTTGGTGGAAGGGGCCCTAGTAGCGACCGCTTCACACTGCTGCTGATGATGATGATAATGACCGTGATGCCGATTGTGATGATGACACCGGTCCATGTAACTGAATGGACACAGTCCTGTTTACACCCGAATCTGTATTATACAACACACACACGCAAAAATACGAAGATTATTCTCGCTATAGCCCGATTCAATACCGTCTTGTTGGGGCAATTGCTGGTTTAGCGAGGGCCGATGATGGCCGGGGGTGGTGGGGGTTGACGTTGATAAAACCGCGGCGCCCATCCGCCTTTGTCTCCCCGAATGCTGATGTTCATTGACAAAAACCGTACCAAGGTTAGCCCGCTTAAGGCCCGATATCCGTGGCAGTTCACGCACCCCCGCGCGTGTGACGGTGAAACCACTTTCACTCGCGAGCCGTGGGTGCGTGCGTGCGTGCCGGAAACGCGGTGATGTTTACACAAACAAGTGTTGTACCTCCTGCGCAGCAGCCACAACGTAAATCAAAGCGTGCTCGGCACGTCTCTTAAAGAACACAAATAAAGCTGAATAACAGGTTGCATGTGTAAACAAATGGCGAATAGCCTTCCCCTCCCCCCGCCAGCTATATTGTCAAAATCGTCACGTGAAGCTGCTATTCATTTTATAAGTTAACTGAAGCTGCAGCTTGATAACATACAATATTAGCACGCACACGATGATTGTTTATATAATGTAGAGACGTTTGCGTTCCGGGACAGCGAGAAGGGATGGTTGGTGGCTTGCGGAGGCGAGGTGAGAGGGGACATTCATCCAGCAATGATCAAGGCTGCTGCTGCTGATGGCCGGAATATATTGGAGTATTCAGCACTGGTTACTCAACACTAGGCAATAGGGTTAGGAGATTACCCGGACGAGTGCAGGCAGCGGGAAGGAAGCGATGGCTGTGCCGTGGTGGTGGTTGAGGTGGGTATAGCTCCGCTATGCAGGTGATGTTGACGAGGTGGAGGAGGTAGGAGGAGAGATGGCGTGGCATCGTCTAGCCCCCCCCCCCCCTCTGTGGTGGTATCCGTGCACGGTTGGCTACGTACGGTGCGAAATAAGTTCATGTAGCGTGGTGTTTTGATTGTGTATGTGGTGTGTGGTCTATGGTGTGTGTGTAATGTGTTGTGGTTTGTGTGGTCTATGGTGTGTGTGTAATGTGTTGTGGTTTGTGTGGTCCATGATGTGTTTGTAGGTGTGTGTTTTATGTCGTGTGTAGTGTCTTTTATATTATTTTGTGTTGTGCGTGGGGTGTGTTTAGGTACATTGTGGTGTGTATCCCGTATGTCGTGTGTGCGATGGATTTTTTACGAGGTTTGCTGTATATGTGTGTCGTGTGCATTGGTCTGGGCCTGTGTGTGTAATAGCTGGTGCCCATGTGGTATGTACACCCGGTGCGCGTGTGTGTGTGTCATGCGAGTTATTATTTTGTGGCTTGCTGTATGTGTAGCATATACGTACGTATTTATGTGTAAGAATGCCTGTGTGTGTTACGCGTATCGTGTGTTGAAGATGATGTGTTAGCTATATCTGTTTATATGTGGCGTGCTGTGCATATACGTGGTTTATTCCTGGACAGTACTATATTATGTGTTTGTGTTCTGTGCGAGTATGATGTGTATTATGCTTTATTATGTGTTCGGGGTGCCTTCCTGAAGTGTGTGCGCCGTACCTAGTATATTGTGTGTGTGTTGTATCATACACATTGTGTATCAACACTTACGGCAGGCATCACGAACAACACGTTCACTCAGTGCAACGTGGTGAGCACGCGAATTATGATTGTGTATTTGTGTTGTTCGCATGTGATGTGTTATTTGTGCGCTCTGCGTTGTGATGTACGGGTTAGTGTGTAATTAGACTGCATTGTGCTGCATATGCGGTACATTTGCAGTATGTAGTTGTGCCATGTCCTGTGTTTTACATTGCTTTACTATACTACGTTGTTTTGTGTACACTTTTGATGTGCTGTGCGTGGTGTGACACGCGTGTATGGACTTTGTGTATGTAATGTGTATGTGTAACGGTACATGTGTGCTGTGTGTATTCTTGTGTTTACGTATATGTGTCCTTCGTTTTTTGGTATGTGCGGCGTATTGTGCAGTCTACGTATGTGTTGTGGTGTTTGTCTGCTGACTGACTATATGAGGCGCATGGGTAGAGTGTGTGTGTGTGTGCTGTTTGTACGTGGTGGTTGTGTAATATCCACGTGCTGTGTGTGTGTGTGTTGTGTACATGGGTCGCGTATTGAATGTCTCCACTCCGTCCTGTGTGCGTCTCGGTGTACAGTTTAATCTATGCATCTGATATACTTTGTCTATATGTTGTATTGAATGTTGTTCCCTGTACAATGTGTTGTGTGCATGTGATGTATTACAGTGTGCAGTGTTTTTCCGCTGCGTGCTGTTGTTTGTGGCGTTATGTGCTTGTACGGTGTGGTGTGTGTATATGTGGGGTGTTGTAATTGCGTGCGTGCTGTGTGCTTGAATGCACGTGGTTGTGTGTATTGCCCATGTGCAGTGCGTGTTAGGTGTACGTGTGTGTAATGTCTTGTGTATGGTGTGGTTTGCGTGTGTTATTTGTGGCGTGTGCCCACATTGCTTAGTGTGCACGTGTTTGTTGAGTGTGCATAGGTGATGTGTATGTGGTGTGTTGTGTACGTTGTGCATACGGCAGCACAACACGCTACATCGGCGTGCTTGTATGTATGTTACGTATGTCTGTGTACATCGTGTAGCCTGTGCATGTGGTGTGTTACGTATACCGTACGTGGTGTATACGTCGTGTGCATTATGAGCGTGTGTGGTGTGTGCTCAAGTAGCCCTACGGTTGCCTGTGTATATTGTGGTGTGTGTGTGTGTATGCTGTGTTGTATGTACATTGTGTTTGTGTGTATGCTGTGTTGTTTGTACATTGTGTTTGTGCGTGTATGCTGTGTTGCATGTACATTGTGTGTGTATGCTGTGTTGCATGTACATTGTGGTTGTGTTGTATGTACATTGTGTATACGCTGTGTTGTATGTACATTGTGTATGTGCTGTGTTGTATGTATATTGTGTTTGTGCGTATATGCTGTGTTGTATGTACATTGTGTTTGTGGGTATATGCTGTGTTGTATGCACATTGTGTTTGTGCGTATATGCTGTGTTGTATGTACATTGTGTTTGTGTGTATCCTGTGTTGTATGTACATTGTGTTTGTGCGTATATGCTGTGTTGTATGTACATTGTGTTTGTGCGTATATGCTGTGTTGTATGTACATTGTGTGTGTGTATGCTGTGTTGTAATTACATTGTGTTTGTGTGTGTATGCTGTGTTGTATGTACATTGTGTTTGTGTGTGTATGCTGTGTTGTATGTACATTGTGTGTGTATGCTGTGTTGTATGTACATTGTGTGTGTATGCTGTGTTGTATGTACATTGTGTGTGTATGCTGTGTTGTATGTACATTGTGTGTATGCTGTGTTGTATGTACATTGTGTTTGTGCGTGTATGCTGTGTTGTATGTACATTGTGTTTGTGCGTATATGCTGTGTTGTATGTACATTGTGTTTGTGCGTATATGCTGTGTTGTATGTACATTGTGTTTGTGCGTATATGCTGTGTTGTATGTACATTGTGTGTGTGTATGCTGTGTTGTAATTACATTGTGTGTGTATATGCTGTGTTGTATGTACTTTGTGTGTGTATGCGTATGCTGTGTTGTATGTACATTGTGTGTATATGCTGTGTTGTATGTACATTGTGTTTGTGTGTGTGTATGCTGTGTTGTATGTACATTGTGTGTGTGCGTATGCTGTGTTGTATGTACATTGTGTGTGTGCGTATGCTGTGTTGTATGTACATTGTGTGTGTGCGTATGCTATGTTGTATGTACATTGTGTGTGTGCGTATGCTGTGTTGTATGTACATTGTGTGTGTGTGCTGTGTTGTATGTACATTGTGTGTGTATGCTGTGTTGTATGTACATTGTGTTTGTGTATGCTGTGTTGTATGTACATTGTGTGTGTGCGTATGCTGTGTTGTATGTACATTGTGTGTGTGCGTATGCCGTGTTGTATTTACATTGTGTTTGTGTAGGCTGTGTTGTATGTGCATTGTGTTTGTGTGTATGCTGTGTTGTATGTACATTGTGTGTGTGTATGCTGTGTTGTATGTATATTGTGTGTGTATGCTGTGTTGTATGTACATTGTGTGTGTATGCTGTGTTGTATGTACATTGTGTTTGTGTGTGCTGCGTTGTATGTACATTGTGTGTGTGTGCTGCGTTGTATGTACATTGTGTGTGTATGCTATGTTGTATGTACATTGTGTTTGTGTGTATGCTGTGTTGTATGTACATTGTGTGTGTATGCTGTGTTGTATGTACATTGTGTGTGTATGCTGTGTTGTATGTACATTGTGTGTGTATGCTGTGTTGTATATACATTGTGTTTGTGTGTGCTGTGTTGTATGTACATTGTGTGTGTGTGCTGTGTTGTATGTACATTGTGTGTGTGTGCTGTGTTGTATGTACATTGTGTGTGTGCTGTGTTGTATGTACATTGTGTTTGTGTGTGTATGCTGTGTTGCATGTACATTGTGTTTGTGTGTGTATGCTGTGTTGTATGTACTTTGTGTTTGTGTGTATGCTGTGTTGTATGTACTTTGTGTTTGTGTGTATGCTGTGTTGTATGTACTTTGTGTTTGTGTGTATGCTGTGTTGTATGTACATTGTGTGTGTGCTGTGTTGTATGTACATTGTGTGTGCTGTGTTGTATGTACATTGTGTGTGTATGCTGTGTTGTATGTACATTGTGTGTGTGTGCTGTGTTGTATGTACATTGTGTGTGTGTGCTGTGTTGTATGTACATTGTGTGTGTGTGCGCTGTACGTATGGGACGCGTCCGTCGTTTGCACGATGGGTGTGCGCGTCCCCAATGTGTTCGCACGTACTCCACGTGTGTACGAGCCTGTGTGCATGCACGTTCGCCATCATGTGCGTACGTATATGTGAGTGTGGCGTGTGTGTGTTTGTGTGGCTATAGCTGGTGTATACCTATCATGTCAAGAAATGCCATTTATGTAATTTCTGTGTGCGTTGTGGCCCGTTTTGATTTTCGCACGCGTACTCGTGTCGTGTGCGTACGGTTCTGTGTGCACCCCACACCACGCCTACACTCTTGCGATCAAGCGTCAGCTTAGCCTACACGCACATCACATGCCCCTTGCGCATGGAAGACATGGTGAAGTATGGTCAAAGCGACCCGCCTGTCGTGTCGTTACGACGGCGAGAGTTGGACGCGCTTGCACTCGAGGCAGAGGGCAATAAAGGGGGGGGGGGGGGGGAGGGAGTTCAGCCGAACAAGTTCCATCCACGCACTCCTTGGTTCTTTGGGTAAAGTCACGTACCGTAGTTAGAAATAAAATCAAACAAATCACGACGTTGCCATCCGCGGTGGTTTTTTTTTGGCCACGAGTCGGCCCGCGTTCCGTCCCCCTGTGAGAGTGCGACGCTGGAGCTGGTGGAAAGCGCGCCCTGGGTTTACTCCGTACACCCCCCCCCAGTCTCGACTTTTGTCAACGCGCACACGAGTTGTGATCGATATAACAATAACGACGAAACATTGTCAAGGGGTGTTGGTGCATACGCGCGTGAGATGCGCGCACGCGCGCGCAATGTATAGCCAGCACCAAGTGTAAGCATCACCGTCAAAATGTGTGCTGCTGCAATATCGTTAGGGGGTGTTTTTTTTAATACACGACGAGGGATACATTGGAGGAGTTCGACTCGACCAAAAATGGTGCACGATCACTTGCAACGATGCATGTAAGGATAGTTGAGCGGTGTCTTCGTGTGCTGTGTTGGCAACGTTGTCGCACTGTCGCTCAGAATAGTTTTTTTTTAAATTCTCCATGTCGCAACGCTAAGCGCGGTAGCGAACAACACAAACACTTGCGACACGAGTAGCGACAACGCAAAGCATTGGCATAACGGTGACGACGACGACACTACAGACCGTAACGGGGACGGCACAAACAACAAACGCAAAGGCGACACAAGCCGCGAATATAACAGCGACACACAAATCAAACCGCGGATATAACGGCGACACAACCACCAGCGAATGTAACAGCGACACAAACACCAGCGAATGTAACAGCGACACAAATCAAACCATGAATATAACAGCGACACAAATCACGAATGTAACAGCGACACAAATCAAACCATGAATATAACAGCGACACAAATCACGAATGTAACAGCGACACAAATCAAACCGCGGATATAACGGCGACACAACCAGCGAATGTAACAGCGACACAAACACCAGCGAATATAACAGCGACACAAATCAAACCATGAATATAACAGCGACAACCACCAGCGAATATAACAGCGACACAAATCAAACCATGAATATGACAGCGACACAACCACCAGCGAATATAACAGCGACACAAATCAAACCATGCATGGAACAGCGACACAACCACCAGCGAATATAACAGCGACACATCAAACCGCGAATGTAACAGCGACACAAACACCTGCGAATGTAACAGCGACACAGACACCAGCGAATGTAACAGCGACACAACCACCAGCGAATGTAACAGCGACACAAACACCAGCGAATGTAACAGCGACACAAACACCAGCGAATGTAACAGCGACACAACCACCAGCGAATGTAACAGCGACACAAACACCAGCGACTGTAACAGCGACACAAACACCAGCGAATGTAACAGCGACACAAACACCAGCGAATGTAACAGCGACACAACCACCAGCGAATGTAACAGCGATACAAACACCAGCGAATGTAACAGCGACACAAACACCAGCGACCCGAGCCCACGGGTCCTAAGCGGCACACAAACGCAGCGACACGGCAGGAACACCACAACCGTGAACTGCAACTACAGGGCTAGGCCACGAAACGTCGTACGCAACAGCGACGGCTCGTAACACGTACACACACACGCACGCGTTGTGTGACGAGCGCTACACTTACGGAGGGGGTGCTGTTGCTACACACATTATTGACGCGTGTGATTCTTCCCCATACGCATCGGTCACTGCACCTAATAATATATCGTGAGGCTAGAAGCTTTCACGGCTCAACCGTATTGTTAATTACAATT
The DNA here is from genome assembly GCF_048934315.1 of Petromyzon marinus. NCBI lineage: Eukaryota > Metazoa > Chordata > Hyperoartia > Petromyzontiformes > Petromyzontidae > Petromyzon > Petromyzon marinus. The sequence goes on from NC_133671.1 coordinate 13,424,416, forward strand.
GAAGGGCGACGCCGTGTGGTTCTTCCACCGTGGGAGTTGTCCACCCACTGTTCACGTTTGCCGTGTTGTGGCGAGGTCATTAGCCGCGTGGGGCCCTTTTTCGGTGTGAAAAAGCGTTCACGAAAACAAATTCGTAAGGTCAGGATTTTGATCAAACTAAAAACGAGTAATTTTGAGATTGAAAAAAATATATATTGTTCCAGGACCGCGGTGTTGAAAGCCTTGCGATTTGCCTGTCTGCTTCTGGATGAAGGCCTGCTCCCCTACGCGGGTTTTTTTTTTATTAACCATACTTCACTCCGCTGGTCAATACTGGTTGATGAAAGAGGTAGGCAGGCGCTCGTTAGTTGTCGTGGGGGTGGGTGGGTGGGGGAGGTATTACAGGTTGAGATATCACTCGCCACTAAACGGGAATCGAACTCTTGTGGCTTTGTTGAGGGCACAGAGCGTTGGGTACGCCACACGGCTTCCTCTCTTAAATGAACATCACCAACACCGATCCTAGAACCCCGTGGCCCGGTGTCGAACTCCGGTCGCCGGCTTCAGAACGACGAGGACGACGCTGCGTTATTTATTTTTGTACAATTTACCAAGCGCGTTATTTCATTGCTATATATTTTTTTTGTTGTCGCCAGGGCAGGACTCATCTTTTTGCGTGTAACCTCCGAAACAACTGCGCCGAGTGAGAAGAGTGGTGGACCGGCCACCTCTCCCCGTAACGCGACCCCCCCCCTCCTCCTCCTCTCCCCTTCCTCCTGGTCAGGTGTAAAATGGCCTCGGTCTTTTCGCTGTTGACGCAAAAGTGAAGGCGGTCCGCCCTTTTTTTGAGCGGGGGGCCGAGCCCGAGGCCGCGTCTCCGATTGGCCCCGTGCGGATTGTGACGGAACCCCGCCATGCGTCTTTGGCGGTGGTGGTGGTGGTTTTTCATTGTTTTTATACACTGCGCGTGACGTCAGCGAAATGAACAACGTCGAATTGGTGTTTGGTAGTGCTGGTGGTGTGGCACGTGTTGTTGTTACCGTGTGCTCTGGGGGGCAAGGGGGGGCAAGGGGGGGCTGGACGAGGGATGAGTGTTGTCCGTTGTTGTTGTTCAACGTTCTGTGTACGAGTAGCCCTCGTTGTGGACGTATTCGTGAACCAGATTTTAGTTTTGTGTGGTTTATTTGGTTTCATTGTCAATTTTATTATTGCACAAATCACGGTCGATTTTTATGCGCGTGTGTGTAACTTCGTATAATTTAGCAACAACGATTGAAGGGATTTGTAACCGAGCTTGTTTGTGACGCATTCTTACACCCACTGTGCACCTAAAATTATTCGTGTTCGTAGTTGTAGTACGATTCTTAATTTTGTTATTTTAGTCATCACGGCAATTTTAGAATTTCTCTGGGTATAATTCATTATCGGTGTTCACTGTTTAACGTTATGTTCGTCATCACGTTGGCGATGTGATGGGCCCGAGTATTCCGCTTTGGTGCTAGGAGGGTGGTGGGGGGGGTGTACGCGTTTTCACCTTCCACGGGAATCGTTCGTTTGTTCAGATGTCATCGTGGTCACCCTCTCTCTGTCTCTCTGTCCGTGCGTCGCTCACGGAATTCACTGGTGTGACGCGGGGCTGGCGGGTTGAACAACACGCACCTTGTGACATCACACGAACACGCAATCCCAACTAGCACGCGGCTCTCTTTTTAAATGTACCCAATATTTACAACAACAAAAATCCCCCCACAACTTTGTCGTACAATAGCATTGCCTGTTGCGTTATAATTGAATATCAAATGTTTGATTGCAAGTGCCACACCCCATCAACACACAATTATAACCTTATTGATATCATTAATCGGGTTTCGTTCTCTTCAATGTTGCCAAACGTTAAGCTGAATTCCAGATAAAGCATACAACAAGAACGTCAGTTATCTCGGTATACGTATACTGCAGATATATACTGTACACCATTAAGTTTTTATCACGAACGAAAATAATAGATCCCAATATTATTACTGCTGCACAATCATTTGGCGAGTGAGACGTTCGCGTTCGTAATAGATAGGATGGCGTAGGCGCGCGGGTGTGTGGTTGAGAATGAAGTTGAACCAACCACTGTTCTCTCGAGCTGCCCGTTGTGTGGAAACGTCATTTTAACTCTTCGCTGACCCGTAAAGAAAGTTTCGTCTCACGGCATTGTGAGCACTGCAGTGACGTCAGACAAGAAAGGCGGAGTTGCACTGTCCGATGGTGTTGTTGCACTGATACATTTGGAACTCGAGCCAAACTAGAGACGTTTTTTTTCCTGTACAGATTGCACTTAAACCAAAAAAATAATAATCAATATTATCATAGAAATACAAATAAGGAAAATAGTTTGTTTAATGTCTTTACGGTGGCAATGACATCAATGACAGTGCACGTGGTACTAATTATTGATCGTTTAAATAGTAGACTTGTTCAATTTAAAGAACACATTTTTTTAAGACGGTTATGGTGAATATCAGTTAATTTATTTGCATTGCATTGAGAATATTAATTCGGCTTGTGGTTTTTTTCCCATTCATTTACAACTGAATGAAGGCCCTCTCGCCATGTCAGTTTTATGAGGGTTTGACCATACTTCAACCAATGCTGGTCAGTGGGAGATTTGTGAATTGGGGGGGGGGGGGGGTCGGCTGGGGGAGGGGGTTTCAGGATTGATTCCGAAACCACTGAGCCACTTGGTGTTAGCTGTGGCCAACACCGGTGGGTTCGCAGCACGGTGCGCTAACCACTGCGCCACCACTCCCCAGCATTGCTTGAAAGAAACACTAATTAATAAAGTAATCACATCGGTAAATAAACCTAGGCCTTGTCGTAAAAACATCTGCGGTATATTTTTTTATTGGCAGAGATGAAACGATAATTTGGTCTGCTTTTCACTTTATAGCTGACGCACTCCGTTTTGCTGCGTGAATTCATCTGTTGCTGATAAAAAGGCACCTTTTGAGTTTACAAAATGAAATACAATATATGTGCACAGATTAAAGCTATCCGTTGTTGTGGAACTATCACCGGGCATCCTGTGAACTACTGGACATCTGTGAAAAAGAGCATTATAGCTCAACGGATTTCTCTCGGATAAATAAAGATTATTAAGAGATTCTGATAAGTTATGAACAATAATCATTTCACCTGGAATGTGCCTGATCTCGCCACATCTGGTTAGCACAGCAGGGTAAAGCATGTTGTGTACTTAGAAGGAGCGATGACCATGCCTGCACAGATTGTCACTGACTCGTGGGGCAACGTGGTGGGCAGCAGAGGGCGGTGCAGCAACACCCGTTGCTGTACTCTACGTCTATGCTCTCGCATCTACGCTCGCCGCAGTCAACCAAATCAGCACTGATCAGCATGGTTCAGTCCGCTCAAATAACCCCCATGGCCGCTCACAGCAGTGGATTGACAAAGGGCTTGTCTATGCACAACAGCGACAATAATATTAATAGCCTTTTTCTACAAAAGCCTTACTGACTCTCAAGACACTTGTGTCATGAGGTTCCTGCTTTGGGATATTTAAACCAGTGGCATTCACGAGAGTTTGCCACTCCATGTTTTGCCAATTAGAAACGCCGTCTTGCTTTTTAATGTAAAATGCCATCTCAAATTTCAATTCCTGCATGAGTTTTACCGTTAAAGTCCCAACTTTCACAGCTTTCGCGGAGATGTCAAGTATTCAGGGGCATGCAGGAGTGTGTAGACGATACAATTGCACCGGGCCCCATGGGTCAGAGGTGCCCAGGGGCCGGGGAAATTGAATAAAGGGGCCCCTGTGTAATTCTTTGTTACTAGGGCCTATTCCGAGCACTCTACGCCACTGATACAACAAGGAAGCTCTGACGGACACAGCTCTTTAAGTACAGTAACACAGTCTCACACAAGCGGAGCGAGAGAGAAAGCCTTCTTAAATATTCCCAATGTAAATACGCACGTAAATAAATGATGGCGGTAAAGGGACCCCTCTGCAGGGGAATCTCTTGAACCGCGGTGCGCGTTTTACCGATCGGCCCCAGAGCGCCGCGGGGCCTCCGTCCCACACGGCGCTCCGGGGTCCTGGCGGCCGACGAAAGTGCCGCGTGCGGTTCGGGATCGACCGGTGGGTGAGATCGGCGGGATTTTGTGCGACGGTTTCGGGAATCTGTGGCCCGGTCCGGTCCGTCCAGAGGATTGGGCTGATGGGTTACGTGGTGGGGTACGGCAGGTGGGGTGGGGAGCTGAGGGTTCAAACTGGTCCATACACCTCGCTAAGAGAAACTAAAGAACAGTTGATTGGCCCTAAACTGATAATGACGATAGACACGAGCTATCAACGTCAGAGAAGCACGAAAGCATGTAATTATGCCTGGAAAGTCGAGATGTTCATAGGCATCAGCTGTTCTCGTCATCGGAACAGAAAAAAACAGTTGGATGTAAAATCATGTTGTTCATCGACACTAGCTCTCCCAACTTCAGAGAGAAAGAGCGAAAACATGCTTTGCTTTCAAATCATGATGTTCATAGGCTGCAGCTTTTCTGTTCGGAGACAGGAAACGTGGCCGTTGGTCCTCTTGTCAATGTTCATTCACGTGGCCGTTTAGATGCCTAATTTTGCGTCTGTTTGCTTATGAAGTTAACACATTTTGTACGTCTGAACGTGCCCGTCCAGCAGTGTGTGCGTTGTCATTATATGGCCAATTGGAAATATCAATGTTCAGCATGCGGAAGTTGTGTTAAAACGAGTGGAGAACTCGCAACCTCTGCAACAGGAAATACGGTACAGCAGTCATTTCCACTCTTCTCACAAATCCTCCCGTACTCGGGAGCACTAAAAGTAATCCGATTTTTGTACGTCGTAAAATGCAAAGATAACTTATTGTGAGGTTTTGTTTTATATCCCCGAGGATTTAAAGAATATTCCGGCAGAGGAGTTGCATTGAGAGGAGCATAGTTTTCAAAAGTTTCTAGAGCAATTTAAATGAACCGGTGTGGTTCAGTCTTCTGTATTCGTTACTGCCACCCCTTCGGTGTCGCTATCATCTTCCGAACGTCTTCCGCAGTTTCACCTCAATGTTGTTTATATGTTACACGGAAAGTCCCGTGTAGCCAGTTATCCCGGCTAGTTTAAGGGGCATTGGCCTACAGCCACGAACAAGAGCCATTGTTGGGGTGGAGAGGAGCCCAGCTAGCAGCCAGCCAGGAAATTCGGAGCATGGATTATTTTTAATCGTGGTATGACGCCTTTTATAACATTATTTTGCCTGCAATAGATGTTTGTGTGAGACAAGCGATATCCGTGTAATCGTTTCATAGTAATATGACACGCATTTACAAAAGTATGTCTTTTGTAAAGTACAGTTTTTTTGACAGCCCTTTGTCAGTCTACCGCTGGATGAAAGGACTCTATTCTGATGCAGTCATGGGGGGGCGGGGGAATGCGTTTGACCATACTTCATCACGAAAGTCCAGTCCGCAGTAACGTAAAATTAGCTTACAAAAAAATCAATGTATACGAGAGTTAAGGAAAATGTAAAAAAAATTATAATCACAGGCCCCACGCATTCCAAACGCATTCACGAAACAACCATCGAAATCACGATTTATCTTGCAGTCGAAAAAAAAAACCACACCCCTTTTTTATTTAATCATTCATCTCCGTTTAGCCATCAACTCTGCGACGAGCCATTCATAAACGCAGTCGCGAATGCCGTTTCCCCTGCGCACGCACGCGCGGCATGCGCTGTGTGCATGCCGGGGGCAGCAGCTGCCTCGTGCAGGTGACGTGGGGGAGAGGGGGGGGGCGGGGTGCGCAGGTGATTCGGGTCGGTGACAGCGGCAGGTGACAGACGCTCACCTCCCCTCTCCGTCGCGGGTTGGGGGGGGGGGGTGCCAGGGGACAGGTGTGGTGGCGGGCGGGCGGGGGAGTGCAGTTTTCAGTTAGCGCACCTGGTTGACGGCTACCCTCGCGTCCTGTAATCCCGGCTATTAACGAGCTTTAAGGGGCCCGCCCGCCCGCTCGCTCGCACCCTTTGCGCCGACAATGCCGCCTGCTCGCTCCTCCCTGGAGCAAGAGGCCCCGCCCATTTCCCTCCCGTGGTTGACGGGCGAAGTGCTTGCGCGAAGGTCACTTTTTTTTAAAGTTCGCGCATCTTAAGAATTCGGCCAGGGCTGCGACTACGCGTGGCACCCCTGACCGTCGCTCCCCCTCGTATGCATGGTGGGTTTTCTCCGGTTTACTCCGGTTTGGTCCCGCACGAAGACAGCCTCTCATTCACGGTGTCGGTCAAACGTGCCAATGTAGCAGCAGCAGCAATAATGATAACATGGTTCATGTGATTGTTATGATCCTTCTTCACTACTCCAGTGATTCTATGAATAGTCACAATTCTGGGTGGATTGCGATTCGATTTAATATAATCCGTTCTAGCCGTCTCTTTTTGTTTTGTTCCGCATTGTTCTTTTCCATTAGTCTCAACTGTGGCACAAGCAAAACAGTATTCACAAAATTTCCGTAAACTGTACGGACGCCCCTGAGGGTACCACTGAAGTTAAAGTCGAACACCTGGGCATGGTCAACCGCTTGCACTCTAAATCCATCTCAGTCTTCACCCTCTCCACTCTCCTCCTCTCACAGTGGCACAGGCTGCAGCCATCTCTATCCATTCGGGGCCATCCATTGAGCACGTACGCAAAAATCTGTCCAAACTTGACCCCTCCCCCCCTCCCTGAACGCACGCGTACTTTTCACACCCCCCATCCCCCACCTGCGTATGTACGCTTGACGCACCCCCTCCCCTGAATCCTATAGAACGGCCGATATTTAATCCACGCAGAAACGATCAAGGATGAATAATATTAACGTGTTTAAGCAAACAGTCTACCACCGGACTATCCAACTCATCTGAAAGCCAATGTAGACAAATTATCATCGAGGCTTCACTCCCCCCCCCCCCGTCTCCTAACCGTACGTACATTGTCAGTAGACCCTCCCCCCCATACGCATGCGTAGGCATTTGGGTTAACCCCCCTCCATGCATACGTACTAAATGGATGGCCCACTATCTGGTGTGATGCTCATAACTGGGAGTTGATGCCCATTATTTCCCACCATTTGCGATCTTCTGCATCTCATGTAGAGTCCCATCCGACTATCTCGCTTTGACCAACCGACTGTCTTGCTTTGATCAACCGACTGTCTCGCTTTGACCAACCGACTGTCTCGCTTTGACCAATCCACTGTCTCGCTTTGACCAATCCACTGTCTCGCTTTGACCAACCGACTGTCTCACTTTGACCAACCAACTATCTCGCTTTGATCAACCGACTGTCTCGCTTTGACCAACCGACTGTCTCGCTTTGACCAATCGACTGTCTCGCTTTGACCAACCGACTTTGTCGCTTTGACCAACCGACTGTCTCGCTTTGATCAACCGATTGTCTCGCTTTGACAACCCACTGTCTCGCTTTGACCAACCCACTGTCTCGCTTTGACCAACCCACTGTCTCGCTTTGACCAACCGACTGTCTCGCTTTGACCAACCGACTGTCTCGCTTTGATCAACCGACTGTCTCGCTTTGACCAACCGACTGTCGTGCTTTGATTAAGCGACTTTCTCGCTTTGACCAACCCACTGTCTCGCTTTGACCAACCCACTGTCTCGCGACTGTCTCGCTTTGACCAACGCACTGTCTCGCTTTGACCAACCGACTATCTCGCTTTGACCAACCGACTTTGTCGCTTTGACCAACCGACTGTCTTGCTTTGATCAAGCGACTGTCTCGCTTTGACCAACCCACTGTCTCGCTTTGACCAACCGACTTTGTCGCTTTGACCAATCGACTGTCTCGCTTTGACCAACCGACTGTCTCGCTTTGATCAACCCACTGTCTCGCTTTGACCAACTGACTGTCTCGCTTTGAACAACCGACTGTCTTGCTTTGATCAACCCACTGTCTCGCTTTGACCAACCCACTGTCTCGCTTTGACCAACCGACTTTGTCGCTTTGACCAACCGACTGTCTCGCTTTGACCAACCTACTGTCTCGCTTTGACCAACCCACTGTCTCGCTTTGACCAACCGACTTTGTCGCTTTGACCAACCCACTGTCTCGCTTTGACCAACCCACTTTGTCGCTTTGACCAACCGACTGTCTCGCTTTGACCAACCGACTGTCTCGCTTTGACCAACCGACTGTCTCGCTTTGACCAACCGACTGTCTCGCTTTGACCAACCCACTGTCTCGCTTTGACCAACCGACTTTGTCGCTTTGACCAACCCACTGTCTCGCTTTGACCAACGTACTGTCTCGCTTTGACCAACCCACTGTCTCGCTTTGACCAACGTACTGTCTCGCTTTGATCAACCGACTGTCTCGCTTTGACCAACAGACTGTCTCGCTTTGATCAACCCACTGTCTCGCTTTGACCAACCGACTGTCTCGCTTTGAACAACCGACTGTCTCGCTTTGATCAACCCACTGTCTCGCTTTGACCAACTGACTGTCTCGCTTTGAACAACCGACTGTCTCGCTTTGATCAACCCACTGTCTCGCTTTGACCAACTGACTGTCTCGCTTTGAACAACCGACTGTCTCACTTTGAACAACCTACTGTCTCGCTTTGACCAACCCACTGTCTCGCTTTGACCAACCGACTTTGTCGCTTTGACCAACCGACTTTGTCGCTTTGACCAACCCACTGTCTCGCTTTGACCAACCTACTGTCTCGCTTTGACCAACCCACTGTCTCGCTTTGACCAACCCACTGTCTCGCTTTGACCAACAGACTGTCTCGCTTTGATCAACCCACTGTCTCGCTTTGACCAACTGACTGTCTCGCTTTGATCAACCGACTGTCTCGCTATGACCAACCCACTGTCTCGCTTTGACCAACAGAGTGTCTCGCTTTGATCAACCCACTGTCTCGCTTTGACCAACTGACTGTCTCGCTTTGAACAACCGACTGTCTCGCTTTGAACAACCTACTGTCTCGCTTTGACCAACCCACTGTCTCGCTTTGACCAACCGACTTTGTCGCTTTGACCAACCCACTGTCTCGCTTTGACCAACCCACTGTCTCGCTTTGACCAACCCACTGTCTCGCTTTGACCAACCTACTGTCTCTCTTTGACCAACCCACTGTCTCGCTTTGACCAACCGACTTTGTCGCTTTGACCAACCCACTGTCTCGCTTTGACCAACCGACTTTGTCGCTTTGACCAACCCACTGTCTTGCTTTGACCAACGTACTGTCTCGCTTTGACCAACCCACTGTCTCGCTTTGACCAACCCACTGTCTCGCTTTGATCAACCGACTGTCTCGCTTTGACCAACCCACTGTCTCGCTTTGACCAACCGACTGTCTCGCTTTGACCAAACGACTGTCTCGCTTTGACCAACTGACTGTCTCGCTTTGACCAACAGACTCTCGCTTTGACCAACTGACTTTGTCACTTTGACCAACCGACTTTGTCGCTTTGACCAACCGAATGTCTCGCTTTGACCAACAAACTCTCTCGCTTTGACCAGCCGACTGTCTCGCTTTGCTCAACCGACTGTCTAGCTTTGATCAACCGACTTTGTAGCTTTGATCAACCTACTGTCTCGCTTTGAGCAACCCACTGTCTCGCTTTGACCAACCGAATGTCTCGCTTTGACCAACCGACTGTCTAGCTTTGACCAACCGACTGTCTCGCTTTGACCAACCGACTGTCTCGCTTTGACCAACCGACTGTCTCGCTTTGACCAACCCACTGTCTCGCTTTAATCAACCGACTGTCTCGCTTTTACCAACCCACTGTCTTGCTTTGACCAACCCACTGTCTCGTTTTGCTCAACCGACTGTCTCGCTTTGATCAACCGACTTTGTCGCTTTGAACAACCCACTGTCTCGCTTTGACCAACCCACTGTCTCGCTTTGACCAACCGACTGTCTCGCTTTGACCAACCGACTGTCTCGCTTTGACCAACCCACTGTCTCGCTTTGACCAACCCACTGTCTCGCTTTAATCAACCGACTGTCTCGCTTTTACCAACCCACTGTCTTGCTTTGACCAACCCACTGTCTCGTTTTAACCAATCCACTGTCTCGCTTTAATCAACCGACTGTTTCGCTTTGACCAACCCACTGTCTCGCTTTGCTCAACCGACTGTCTCGCTTTGATCAACCGACTTTGTCGCTTTGAACAACCCACTGTCTCGCTTTGACCAACCCACTGTCTCGCTTTGACCAACCTACTGTCTCGCTTTGACCAACCCACTTTCTCGCTTTGACCAACCGACTTTGTCGCTTTGACAAACCCACTGTCTCGCTTTGACCAACCGACTTTGTCGCTTTGACCAACCGACTGTCTCGCTTTGACCAACCGACTGTCTCGCTTTGACCAACCCACTGTCTCGCTTTGACCAACCGACTGTCTCGCTTTGACTAACGGACTGTCTTGATTTGACCAACCGACTGTCTCGCTTTGACCAACCGACTTTGTCGCTTTGACCAACGCACTGTCTCGCTTTGACCAACCGACTTTCTCACTTTGATCAACCGACTGTCTCGCTTGGACCAACCGACTTACTCGCTTTGACCAACTGACTGTCTCGCTTTGACCAACCGACTGTCTCGCTTTGACCAACCCACTGTCTCGCTTTGACCAACCGACTGTCTCGCTTTGACCAACCGAATGGCTCGCTTTGACCAACGGACTGTCTCCATTTGACCAACCGACTTTCTCGCTTTGACCAACCGATTTTGTCGCTTTGACCAAGCGACTGTCTCGCTTTGATCAACCGACTGTCTCGCTTTGACCAACCGACTGTCTCGCTTTGATCAACCGACTGTCTCGCTTTGACCAACCGACTGTCTCTCTTTGACCAACTGACTGTCTTGCTTTGACCAACCCACTGTCTCGCTTTGACCAACTGACTGTCTCGCTTTGATCAACCGACTGTCTCGCTTTGACCAACCCACTGTCTCGCTTTGACCAGCTGACTGTCTCGCTTTGACCAACCGACTGTCTCGCTTTGACCAACGGACTGTCTCGCTTTGACCAACAGACTGTCTCGCTTTCACCAACCGACTGTCTCACTTTGACCAACCGACTGTCTCGCTTTGACCAGCCGACTGTCTTGCTTTGACCAACAGACTCACTCGCTTTGACCAACCGACTGTCTCGCTTTGACCAGCCGAATGTCTTGCTTTGACCAACAGACTCACTCGCTTTGACCAACCGACTGTCTCGCTTTGACCAGCCGACTGTCTCGCTTTGCTCAACCGACTGTCTAGCTTTGATCAACCGACTTTGTCGCTTTGATCAACCCACTGTCTCGCTTTGATCAACCCACTGTCTCGCTTTGACCAACCCACTGTCTCGCTTTAACCAACCGACTGTCTCGCTTTGAGCAACCTACTGTCTCGCTTTGACCAACCCACTGTCTCGCTTTGACCAACCGACTTTCTCGCTTTGACCAACCCACTGTCTCGCTTTGACCAACCGACTTTCTCGCTTTGACCAACCCACTCTCTCGCTTTAATCAACCGACTGTCTCGCTTTGACCAACCCACTGTCTCGCTTTGACCAACCGACTGTCTCGCTTTAATCAACCGACTTTGTCGCTTTACCAACCGACTGTCTCGCTTTAATCAACCGACTTTGTCGCTTTGATCAACCCACTGTCTCGCTTTGACCAACCGAATGTCTCGCTTTGACCAACCGACTGTCTCGCTTTGACCAACCGACTGTCTCGCTTTGAGCAACCTACTGTCTCGCTTTGACCAACCCACTGTCTCGTTTTGACCAACCGACTTTCTCGCTTTGACCAACCCACTGTCTCGCTTTGACCAACCCACTGTCTCGCTTTGACCAACCGACTGTCTCGCTTTAATCAACCGACTGTCTCGCTTTGACCAACCGACTGTCTCGCTTTGACCAACCGACTTTCTCGCTTTGACCAACCCACTCTCTCGCTTTAATCAACCGACTGTCTCGCTTTGACCAACCCACTGTCTCGCTTTGACCAACCGACTGTCTCGCTTTAATCAACCGACTTTGTCGCTTTACCAACCGACTGTCTCGCTTTAATCAACCGACTTTGTCGCTTTGATCAACCCACTGTCTCGCTTTGACCAACCGAATGTCTCGCTTTGACCAACCGACTGTCTCGCTTTGACCAACCGACTGTCTCGCTTTGAGCAACCTACTGTCTCGCTTTGACCAACCCACTGTCTCGTTTTGACCAACCGACTTTCTCGCTTTGACCAACCCACTGTCTCGCTTTGACCAACCCACTGTCTCGCTTTGACCAACCGACTGTCTCGCTTTAATCAACCGACTGTCTCGCTTTGACCAACCGACTGTCTCGCTTTGACCAACCGACTTTCTCGCTTTGACCAACCCACTCTCTCGCTTTAATCAACCGACTGTCTCGCTTTGACCAACCCACTGTCTCGCTTTGACCAACCGACTGTCTCGCTTTAATCAACCGACTTTGTCGCTTTACCAACCGACTGTCTCGCTTTAATCAACCGACTTTGTCGCTTTGATCAACCCACTGTCTCGCTTTGACCAACCGAATGTCTCGCTTTGACCAACCGACTGTCTCGCTTTGACCAACCGACTGTCTCGCTTTGAGCAACCTACTGTCTCGCTTTGACCAACCCACTGTCTCGTTTTGACCAACCGACTTTCTCGCTTTGACCAACCCACTGTCTCGCTTTGACCAACCCACTGTCTCGCTTTGACCAACCGACTGTCTCGCTTTAATCAACCGACTGTCTCGCTTTGACCAACCGACTGTCTCGCTTTGACCAACCGACTTTCTCGCTTTGACCAACCCACTCTCTCGCTTTAATCAACCGACTGTCTCGCTTTGACCAACCCACTGTCTCGCTTTGACCAACCGACTGTCTCGCTTTAATCAACCGACTTTGTCGCTTTACCAACAGTCGAGACAGTCGGTTTGACCAACCGACTGTCTCGCTTTGACCAACCCACTGTCTCGCTTTGCTCAACCGACTGTCTCGCTTTGTTCAACCGACTGTCTCGCTTTGACCAACCCACTGTCTCGCGTTGACCAATCGACTGTCTCGCTTTGACCAACCGACTGTCTCGCTTTGATCAACCGACTATCTCGCTTTGACCAACCCACTGTCTCGCTTTGACCAATCGACTGTCTCGCTTTGACCAACCGACTGTCTCGCTTTGACCAACCGACTGTCTCGCTTTGACCAACAGACTCTCGCTTTGACCAACCGACTATCTCGCTTTGACCAACAGACTCTCTCGCTTTGACCAACAGACTCTCTCGCTTTGACCAACCCACTGTCCCGCTTTGCTCAACCGACTGTCTAGCTTTGATCAACCGACTTTGTCGTTTTGATCAACCCACTGTCTCGCTCGCTTTGACCAACCGATTTTGTCGCCTTGACCAACCCACTGTCTCGCTTTGACCAACCGAATGTCTCGCTTTGACCAACCGACTGTCTCGCTTTGATCAACCCACTGTCTCGCTTTGACCAACCGACTGTCTCGCTTTGATCAACCCACTGTCTCGCTTTGACCAACCGACTGTCTCGCTTTGAGCAACCTACTGTCTCGCTTTGACCAACCCACTGTCTCGCTTTGACCAACCGACTTTCTCGCTTTGACCAACCCACTGTCTCGCTTTGACCAACCCACTGTCTCGCTTTGACCAACCGACTGTCTCGCTTTAATCAACCGACTGTCTCGCTTTGACCAACCGACTGTCTCGCTTGGACCAACCGACTTTGTCGCTTTGACCAACCGACTGTCTCGCTTTGACCAACCCACTGTCTTGCTTTGCTCAACTGACTGTCTCGCTTTGTTCAACCGACTGTCTCGCTTTGACCAACCCACTGTCTCGCTTTGACCAACCGACTGTCTCGCTTTGACCAACCCACTGTCTCGCTTTGACCAATCGACTGTCTCGCTTTGACCAACCGACTGTCTCGCTTTGATCAACCGACTGTCTCGCTTTGACCAACCCACTGTTTCGCTTTGACTAACCCACTGTCTTGCTTTGACCAACCGACTGTCTCGCTTTGACCAACCGACTGTCTCGCTTTGACCAGCCGACTGTCTCGCTTTGCTCAACCGACTGTCTAGCTTTGATCAACCGACTTTGTCGCTTTGATCAACCGACTGTCTCGCTTTGATCAATCCACTGTCTCGCTTTGACCAACCGACTGTCTCGCTTTGACCAACCGACTTTGTCGCTTTGATCAACCGACTGTCTCGCTTTGATCAACCGACTGTCTCGCTTTGACCAACCGACTTTGTCGCTTTGACCAACCGACTGCCTCGCTTTGACCAACCGACTGTCTCGCTTTGATCAACCGACTGTCTCGCTTTGATCAACCGACTGTCTCGCTTTGACCAACCGACTGTCTCGCTTTGATCAACCGACTGTCTCGCTTTGACCAACCCGACTCTCTCGCGTTGACCCACCGACTGTCTCGCGTTGACCCACCGACTTTCTCACATAAGCTAACCACCTGATCCTTTAGTTCCTTTTCCCTTACACTTTCCCCTTTCACGATCAAACATGTCACCGAGCAAAGTGACATTATGACAACAATGAGGCATGCAGTGATGGCGTAGCTTCGTTGATGTAAAATCACATGAAACATGCACGTGCAGTCGTGCGTGTAAGATTCGAAAAAACCGAGAAACAATAGAAATGAGGCAAATAATAACGAGCCCGCACATTAACCATTCATAAATTGAACCGTAAGCCGGAATCGTGACAATTCTTGGAATCGTCGTGCCTGGTGCCGAGTCGGAGGGAGTGATGTTAAATAATCCATGCTAATTGTTACCTGCCCTACTCGAAATGTTCGTTTTCCCAGAAAAGGAGGCACTTGTGTGCTTGGCGTTGTCAGATTGCGGCCGGGCAATTATGGGGTAAACCTGAACCCTAACACCATGTGCTTAACGCAAGTTAATCATTGGCTCTCGCGCCTCCTCGTTATGAGGCTTCAGGGTTACAAGGGTTAAGATTCTGGGCTATGGGTTCTGTTGAGTTATGCAAGAGGTTTGAGTTGCCTTCGGTTATGCAATGGATTTTGGAGGCATTTGACGTTGCTATGAGACCATCGGTAGATAGCCCTATTGTTATCGGAGTTTTTGGCGTGCGAGCGAGTAGTGATTTGCTGTTGGCGGTTATGGCTTGCGGTCTAAGCTATGGGCTGGTTTTACTATAAACTGACCAGTCCCATTCACAAGTTTGGGTCACGGTTCTGGAAGCACGCACACATTTGTTTTAGAACACCTGTAACTAAAGCTTGGGGTTGGTGGACGACACCAGGATGGGGGTACCATATTCAACTGTTCTACAGACCCTCTTACAACATGGGCTGCAGTTAGCGAACACGGTCAGTTGTCTCACCTATAAATGTGCTACTTTGAATCTTGGGAAGAAAATGTTTTGCGTCAGCTCAGTACCATTTTTCTCGTGTTTTGAAATGTTAGTACCACGAGTGTATCGCAGCCTAGCTCAGGGCCCCCTCCACGTGTTTGCCCTGAACAGGAAGTAGGAGAGAGGCCCGTCAGGGATTGCCCGACAACAAAAAAAAAGCGATATTAGCGTGAAGAAAGGTAGAGGCGCAGGACTGCAATTGCTTGCTCACGCCACTGCTGGCACAAGGTCCTCTGCTAAGAGGGAGGTCTGAAGAAGAGGGTAGTTTGGCCTACTTTTCCACGGTGAAGTATTAATAAGCGATCGTCGACTCGTCAAAAGTGGCTGCAGCTTCTGTGGGCCAAAGCCCTTTTTGTGTTGTACTACTGTCCGCTATGGTGCTGAGCAGTGCAATATTAAAAAGGGCATTGGCTGGCAGATCAACGTCGCCATCGACATAACCATCAACGACATCACCATCAACGACATCAACATTCCAATTTTCCTTCGTCGTCAGCGGAAGATCTAGAGTCTGGCGTGTGCAGCAGCAGGGTTACTGTACGGTTCGAGCAAGTGGGAAATCGTCTCTTGAATTACGTCACTGTTTCCACGATGTGGACCGTGTATTAACGTTCATCGAAATGTGAATGTGAACGAATAGCCCATACATAACTCCACTGTTGGACGAGAGGTGTCTGCACGCTGTGCGGGTCAGGTCGTGGGCGTTATTGACCATATTTGGCAAACTCCGGTCATCCTCCCAGCCCTGGCTTTTGGCTAATCATTCAGCAAAGACGGTCACTGCATCACGCGCTTTCAGGTGCGCTTCTGTGGCCGTCTGGAACGCTTTTCCGATATTAGGAAGCCACTGGAGTTCTGAACTTTTAAATATAGATTGAAAACTCATTTATTTATAACTGCTTTTTGAGTTTCGTTAGGCCTTCCCCCACACCTCTGATTAGCACGGTTAGCTACATACGGTGTGAAAGAAGTTAAACACATGTACATACATCACCACACCGCTCAGTACGGGTCGGTTAAGACGGTCGAGAATAGACGGAGTGGAAGCATAATTGTTTTTATTAAACAGTTCGGTAGGCGTGCATATTTTACTGAGGAATATTCCTTTTTCTTCTTTGGTTCTTTCGGTAAAGTCACGTAGAATGAGAATAAAATAATAAATTGATAAAATAAAATAACACAATACAATTCTCACCGGTCATCCTCCCAGCCCTGAGAATTTTATTGTGTTATTTTATTTTATCAATTTATTATTTTATTCTCATTCTACGTGACTTTACCGAAGGAACCAAAGAAGATGAATCCTTGCAGTCACGAAAGCTTTAACTCGAAAATATTCCTTTTTTTAAATAAGTATTTTTTTATCTGTTGATAATTCCTACCGCTGTGTAGCCAGTGGGCACGTGGTCCATTGTCTGATGTAACGCCGTTGTGCATGGTGACATTAGCATGTCCAGATTTGTCTCTGCACATGATCAAGAACGGCATTGGTCTAAGTCTTTAGAGTTGTATATAAGTGCAGTGCATAACCCACGATGCTTCGCAACAACACACACAATGCTTTGATGATTGCTTTTTTGTGTTCAACGGGGTCTCTTATTCTTTGGATAGAGTGATTTCGCCAGTAACATCTGGCAACCCAGCAGCATTTGTTTAACAAGCCTGACACTGCTGATGAGACCCAGAATGTCAAAACCGGTCCCGAGTTTTCTTGCTTGCTGCTGAATAATATTTGCCTCGAAAACCAATGAGCTGATGGCTTAATCATATTTATCTTTTACGTGGACAGACAAAGAACCTAGGAATTGTTTGGTTATATTAGGGACGTGCGGTCAGGGGTGGCAGGGGAGGCAGAGCCTCACCTGTCATACTCTGATCAAAATAGCTGTTACGAAAAGTAAAAAAATTAATAATCAAATAAAAAAAAATATTCAGATTTTTTCACTGATCCGTGTTATAAATGTACTTTCTGTACGATTGCAATCATTTATATAGTCAAAATCGCCAAATTTGCGGAGCTCCGCTGCAAATACAGAAAGAGACGAGAGGTGAGGCAGCGATGAGCTCAGCCTCCCCTCTGATTGCGCAACCCCTCAGTAACTGGATGAAGCATGGGCAATAAGCGCGTGCCTGTTACTATCTCAGTATGTCACTAATGTAATGTTTGTAGACCCCTTCATTTCATGTCCTCGCCTTCCATACTCAAGGTAACTTATTTCACGTGTGTGTGTATAAAGATATTTAGGCTCGCTGGGCTCGTCATGAAACTGCAATGCAAAAGCACCAGGGGAGGCAGCTATCGCATCTGCCTCACTGAGGGGGGCGTGTCTAACACGCCCCCCTCAGTGAGGCCACGCCCACCTTAGTGAGGCCACGCTACCTCCGTGAGGCCACGCCCCCCTCAGTGGGTGAATCTGGCTCTTGACACTAGCCAGTGCCTCCCCAGCCATTGACCTCACCGCGCGCCGTGATCTGAGAAGGTTTGGTCCCAGTCTGTTTCGAGAGCTTCACGTATCTCTGCATATGTAGAGTAGCGTAATAGGCAGTTAAGGATAAAAGAAAATAAATCCCCAGTTTTCCCAAAGCAGGGCCCCAATTTTGGCGTGTCCCGTGAGCACGAGGGCCTGTGGTGGTGGTGGTGGGAGGGGAGCCCAAGTCGCAGTGGCCGCCGCAGCCGCTGCTTCTGCTGCCGCTTAAACGAGCGGTGATTAATGTGAAATGAATTCTCGGTTTCAAACAGGATGTGTGTGTGTGTGGCTGTGAGTCAGCGCCCTTGCCTTTGCTTTGCTTGTTCATTGGCTGAGTCACTCAAATTATTGCCTTTTCCCCAATTTAATTTGCCCACCTCCGACCTGCTGTCAACAGGCCCTGCCGTGGTGGCAACCAGCTGCGCGTCGTCATTTTTTTGGGGAGCGGGGGGGGGGGTTGGTTTTGGAACTTCTCGCCCGGAGTTTTGTATACGGATTTTTCTGTCGGGTTATTTTTTTATGGTCGACAGACGGATGGCGTTCGTGCGTTGCGATTTTTCCCGAGCTGACGTTTGGTCGCACTTGTCGAGGGGACAGTTCCGCTCGCGGACGGTGCGGCGCTGTTGGCCTCGCTCTGCGTTCGCCTAACGCGCGATGGTGAAATGTGTCGCGTACAGGATTGTGCTGCATTGGGGATTTTTCTTCACCTTTACACACATTTTGGTACGAATGTTTACCTTAAAATGCCGCCGAAATTGCCGTGCGGTAAAACGGCGTCTCGCTGTTATTTTGGACAACGTAAATGCAGGATGATGGCAGTGCGAGATGGTAATTTAGCAGCAAAATGTAATCTTACACGTGAAACTCAAGAATTATGATAATATTTAAACAAAAAATTCAATGACCGCCCCGATGTTCCTGGAGATATCATTATCCATTTTAAGATATTTAACTTTTCCATCAGTGGGATGTAACCCCCAGTAGTAGTAGTAAACCGTGAGATGGATTATCTGGGGGGAGTTGATTTCTATTTATAGAGAATTGTAAAAAAAAGGTAGAATCTGCTGCGAGTATTTTAAGTTGCAGGTCTCAGCGCTAAACGTTGTATATTTCAGGAAGTGTTGAAACTGCGGGGACGGGGAGTGGCGGCAGTATCTGAAATATTTAGTCACTTGTCTGCAGCATCCACGAATAGTGCCCACCACGGCATCCTCCGAAATAGACCCATCGACCAAAAACGACGTCACCGTTCGCATCGGGCACGCGGCTGACGTTGGACACGTTTCGGAATGCGTTCGTGCGTCGTGGATATACAAAATATATTTATATTTTCGTGACGCTGTCTTTGACTCCTCTCTCCGTTATGCGTGTGCGGAATTACGCGGGTTGCGGATTAACCGCGCGCGCGGACAAATTAATATAATATCCCTTGCCCATGCTCGCCACTTTAATTACTGGCCCGCTCCCCACTTGTTGAGGGTTCGTGACTCCATCGCCCACGTGACTGCTAACATGTAGGCAGGTAAACCAATAACTTATACGAAACATTAAAAGCACGTGATATTCTATGTCATCGCCATCGTTCTATGTAGGTAAACAGCAAACGTGTTGTCTTAAACCAATGTTACACTTCTTGTTGCTTGTGTTTTATCCGAGCTACCCCCCCCCCCCCCCCACCAATTACCAAGGATAATCAACGAGCAAGTGAGCGCATGTCTAAGAAGGCCCTGCCGCTTGCGCCCTTAGGCTCCTGCTTCACATGCAAAGTTCAGGCATAACAAGGAGATGGCCCCAGATAGTGCTTCCCATGGGCTGCTTCGCTGCCGCAGATAAGGTGAAAAGCAGCAATTCGATTACTGCCCGCAAGCCACTTCAGTCCGCACAGCGGCATTCGTGCTGCGTTGTTTCCCACCAACTCAGGACGCGATTGCGACGCGCATACATTTTGTAAAAATGTGCGTATTCCACTATTTTTGGCGTTTTTTTGTTTTGTTTTGCCCCATGGGGTTATTTTCGATGTGTTTTTTTTTGTAACTGCCAGCCGCAGCTGGGAAGAAGGGACGACGCCAGGCAAGGCTGTGATACAGCGGTCGGAGTAAATAATATTCATGATGACGATGACGTTGTGAGTGACGAAGACGATGGTGACGTGGTGGTGACGTGGGGTTTGTTTAGCGTGCGGAGTGGATAGCTCCGCTGTGCCGAGGAGGAATGGGGAGAATTCAACCTGAATCCTTGATGCTGATGCTGCTGCTGCTTTAGGCAGCCACCAAGCACAGTCTGCATGTGTCCATCCATGTTACAATGCTTTGTCTAAATTAATGTCAGTTTATTGATCATGTTCACGTTGGTAATTAATACAAGCAATCTGCGTATTATATTGTCTTATAATTACGTTCCATAATTATACACAACACCATTATGTAAATTGTACACGTACTTATATATGTATATGTAGATGCATATTCTTGTGGGTGTATAATACACGTGCAAAGTACGTTTTTTGTTTTGTACATTTAAATATTTTTAGTATATTACATTTTAGTAAATTGCAAGCACATATTTAAAAATACAAAATAAATATTTTTGGGCGAATCACAAATTATTTGTTGTCATTTAAAAAATATATGTATACAGAATGGCATGTAGTTTATATATACATTTATAAGAGATCAAATTAAATTGTGTAGATATATTTCAGTTGTGATACATCATGTTAAAGTTGCACCATGAAGAGAAAATAATTTAACTACGGTTTTAATGAATATTTTCTGCAAATACTGCACCATAGAGTTATTTATTTTATGCTTAGAACATTTATACAAAGAAATAATATATAGTGCAGATTGTAGCTTGTGTGTTTAATCGTTGGGCACTCATGTCAACGAGAAATGTAATGCAACGCAGACACATTTAGCGTGCAATGCCAAGTAAATAACTAAACACATTTTCATGATAAAAATGTAGGTACAAAAATGAAATAAAATAGCTGTAGATTTGAAACAATTTTGCAATGCAATCAAACGTCTATTTTTAACACGCGTGTGTGTGTATATATATTTACGCTCGCGTGCATATTTATCGAACAATAATATATCGCATTTGTAGAATTTTTTTGTAAATATATATGAAACAACAAAAATGTTTTGGTCTAAAAAACGAAGAACGTTTTCAACCTATTCACTTCTCCGTACGCCGAGGATGCCTTACACTGGTCAAGCTGCCCGGACCGTTCGACAGCTTCCACCTTCGCTGTCATTGCCGTGCGTACCTGGCACAGGTGCACGTGACGCGCTCACACGCACAGCACGAGTGCTGTGCGTGCGAGCGAGGCTTTCGGACGATTTGGCAACAAAGAACCCTTTGCTGCTTTTTTACCTTCCACTATATGCACGGTACTTCCGTGCAACACACAAACACCCGCGTGGTTGTAGTAGCAGCAGCAGTAGTAGTCATGATAATAATAAACCCTTCATGCGGTGATTTATTTCAATGCTGAGAATGTCGAGGCATTGCTCTTGAATTATTCATCGGGATTTTTTTAAACAACAAAAAAAAAGCCCGTTTCTCCGGTGAACAGTTCTGGCCACGTTTACGCTTGGAGTTCCGTCGCGATGATATTGCGTACACGCTCGACACGCGGTACCCGCGCGCAGCGGAGACGTGCGTGCGTACATCGTCACTGGTTTGAGTCAGAAAGGTCGCGATGTGCACTTCTGTTGTTAAGGTCGCCGAAGCAGCAACCCATAAATTACTCTCCCCGTGCGCGTGCGTGCGCGTGCGTGCGTGCACGCGCGCGACACACGCCACGCAGGTGGTAGCGGCACAGCGTACACGGCACCGCGATTCCGTGTCGGCCCGGATGGGGAAAACCACGCAGCTCCGTGCTTATCCCCGGCGATGGCAGGCAGGCAGGCAGGGGGGACGGGAAGCGTGGACGCTGGCCGGGATGCTGCGTGCTGCATGGCGATGGGTCGGCGCTTTGGGGCAGCCATGTTCCTGTGCTCCCGTACGCACGTGCGGGCGTGCGTTTCGAGAGCGTGTGTGCATGTGCGCGTGACGCCGTGGGAGAGAGACTCCACGGTACACCCGGCCCCACAAGCGTGACGTCGCCCGCACGTGCGGAGCCACGCAGGCTCGTGCGCCCAGGCTCGTCGACGCCGCTTCTGGTATTTTTTTTGCGCCGAGGTTTCGCGTGGATGTTTTGGACTCGTCGACGGAATCGCCTGCGTGTGGGGGCGCCTGTAGTTGACGTTGTCACGCGTACGCTACCGGACGGCTCTCGCTGACGAGCGTACCTTCGTCCGTCGCACGTCTTGCTGAAGCATACCCGCGAGGGATTCGCCAAACATTCCGACCGAGAACAGAATCTTAAGACCCTACGGAAGGTTTCCTTGGGTCAATAAATAGTATTACAGTCCCACGACAGTCTAGAATTCAGACGCTGAACTGAGAGCATTCGTACGCGCAGCTTATGTGTAGAATTTAAATACGGTGTCTAGAGTGAATGTGAGATCGTTTATGATTGCATTTTTAAAATGCAACGTTAATTTAAGTACGTAATTATATGCACGATCCTCATTATTAATTTCAGTAAAGGCATATTTAGGTGAAGTATGATAACTTGCATTTTTCAAATGCATTCTCGTAAAACATTATGGTCTTCGGCAGTTTGTCATATTTTAACGCTAATAATAGCAATAATTATTTGTTTTACTTTGTGTGGTGAGATGGTTAAATAATGTTTTTGACTGGCTCGGGAGCGTGTATCACACAGGGTCTCGGGGCTCAATTTTAAAGATGTTACTGCCCGGAATGTTTGGCCCCAAAAAAAAAATCTATATATAAATGCATTTCTGGTATTCCATTTTACAGTGTGTGGAACACAGTGTCGTACACACAAGAGCTATGTTCAGCATTCAACACACATCCACACATATACAGCGCACGGGTTCAGAAACGCTGCGCTTTTGTAAATTTAGCACACGCCTAATAAACTTATGTGCACATTGCAGTATTCATCATCATCGGTGCACGGTCAATCCACTGCTGGATGAAGGGGCACCACAAAGCCTCCACCACCTCTCACGATGCCGCGACGCGGCGATACGGCGCGGTATTTGGCTACGCCTCGGCTTTTGTAGGCAGGGCGATCCTCCTCCTCCCCCCCCTTCGCCCCTTCACCCCTGACCCCTGACCCGGCCGGCTGCCAGCAGACGCTCTGACAGCGTTGCACTACTGTGCAGCCTGCAGCAAGCAGTGCAATAGCATTGTCAAAGCATCTGAGGGCAGCGCTGCTCACTCGTTCCCTTCCCCTCCCGTGCGTCCCCCACCCCCCCCCCCCCCCCCGTGTGATCTTGGCTGCGGCAGCCCTAACGACGTCTCCCGCGTGTCGTCTCGGCGTGTCGTACGCTCGGTGCGGAAGGTCGCGGTCGGTGCCGGCGGTTGGCTCGGCGGCGCCCGCCGAAACTCGACGCGCGCGTTGCCACGCGGCGGTCCGTGCACGCGAACCGCCTCCGTGCAGGGTACAGCAGCGTGCCGTGTGCGGGGTGTTCGGCCACGGTGCGGGTTTTTGTAGGGCGGCGCGATTCGACCCCCTCCCCCGTCCGCTAGCTAGCCGGCCGGCCGGCCGGCCGGCTCGCTCTCATGCTCGCACGCTCGTGAGGCCGCACACCGCGCGCGAACGCGGACCGTAACCGTAGCGTGTTTGCGCACAAGGTCCTCGCGTTCATAGCCCTCCCTGCGTGGCTCGCATCGTGAGTGCGTGGCGCTTGGGCCACGACTCTGGTTGCAAGATGACCCCCGGTTGTAAGCGGCATTCCTCGTCCTTGAGGGGACGTTGCCGCCCCCCTCCCCATCGCCCCTGAACTTGCTGGCGTGAACGACGCTGTGGACGTCACGTTGAGCAATAGGTCTCGGTGTCCGTGACCCCTGTCGTCGGCATTGAACTGGGCAGCTGGGATGAGATTGTGTAAATGACACCAAAATTGCAACGGATTTTTTTTTACGCAGTTACTGAGCGCCAGTTGCAAAACGACACGCAGCCAGCTACAAACACCACAGTTGAGCATGCAATAAATATTATGTAATGCGTTAATTCAATTGAGAGAATGGCTTGCGGAAAAACAGGATATTACATAGTTTTATTTTGCCTTGTCGCTGCTGATGTTGTTTGCCGTGGATTATTTTTCTACACCGATCTGATCATGGCTGTTGATGACTCGTGCCAGTCAAGGTTAATTATGCACGATGTTATTGGTATTGATTATTGTGAAATCTGAAATTGATAGGGAATAATTGGGCTTGTACCATTCGAACATCTAATTCATGAAGGTCGATTTAGTTTTTATTCTTATTTTATTATTACAAGGTACTTAACAATTCCACTTTTGGGTGGCAGGGATAGATTCTCTATAAGACAACCACGGTTGATTTCCGCGCATAATAGTACCTATTTTATCCACCCCGGTGGGATGATGGGCTAAATTAATCCCCCCCCCCTCAAAGCCAGTATTTAAAATTTCAACCTTCCGATTGTGAGCCGCTCACCACTGTACCTCCGAGCCACCTTATCGGATGGGCAATCAATAGGCCTCACGAAATCGATGGATGGTATTTATTTATTTCTCTGTAGCCGTAAAGAAACGGCATCCTTTGGCAAGCAAGACCTGGGACGCAAGCGCAAAGGTGGATGACGACACGCTGCAAAATCCTCACTCCCTCCTCGTGCTGAGCGAGCCGAGCGGGGGTGGTGTGGTAGCGGAGAGGGGGAGGGGGTGGGTTCCTTCTATAAAACCAAAGCTCATCAATCACTTTGGTGTCATCCGCATCGTGGCTCGGGGTTGACGCCACGACTGATGGGCGCTCTGCCGTTTGCAATCGTCAACAGTGGCGTAGCGTAGTTGGTGTGGGCCCCGACGCAGGGCATTAAATGACCCACCCGCCATCCAGGCCTTGTAGCATGGCGCTTCACGGAGCCCTCCAGCCATTGCGCCCGCGGGTGCAGTCGCACCGCCTGCACGTCACCTCCCGGTCAGGCTCCTGTCCCAAGTGCTCCGTCTCACGAACTGATCCGTCTCGCTTCTATTTCCCCTTCCCTCCCGCTTGGCTTTCCCACTGCGGTTGCGCTCTTTGATTACGCCACACGACTGCCTCGCCCCGTGCGCCTGTGCCCTGCACTGTGGTCGCATTGAGAGTCACGGTTCACCGCCACTGCATTCCCATTGGCCGAACGTCCTGACGCAGCAGGACCAATGTGGAAAGCACAGAAACAAACAAAAAAAACAAACACCTTGAGATTCATTGAGGATTCCTTGAATTGTCGTGTACACGTACCGTTAGTTTGTCAATCCGCTGCTGGATGAAGATCTCCCCATGCCGTGCGGGTACGTGGGGATTTTTTTTGAAGGTACGGGACGACAGTGGGGTTCTACGCATTGCCCTCAGCTGCCCACACGGTGTTCCCACGGCGGGCCACCTGTAGCAACCTGTTGTGATATCATTGTGGCAAAACTGCCGCACAGCGATGCTCAACTAAAACTAAACTCTTTTTATTTTTGCCAGGTAAGGCCCACCGAGCTATACGGCCCTTTTTCACAAGCGACTTGGCCACAAATGACAGCTCAATGAAGTGGCTCATCACGTGGACATATTAAAACCGGGGGACCCGGCGAAAAATCCACGCCACCACGGGGAGCACATGCAAACTCCAAAAATTAATTAAGCGTCCTCCTGCATACCAGGCGAGGTAGTTAACATCTCACCACGATGGCACCCCTGATACTGTTCACATGATGGCGGAGATGACACCACCGCCCCCACCAACCTCCCCAGTCCTCCGTGCCCCCCACCCCACCCCCCCCCCCCCGATCTTTGGCGCGTCGTGTTTCAAAGCGGGAGTGCCTCCCGTGTCACGGGATCGGAATCTGTGAATCGGGGGGGATCGCATCTTCTTCCTCTTCACGCGCACGGGACGTACATGGGCACCGGCGGCGGTGGCGGCGGCGCCGGCGAAGGTCACGGCACGGCCCCTGGCGCCGGGCGCAGGAACTCGGCCGAGCACGGCCATTTCTGGGCAGGAGGGGGACAGGTGGTGGCGTTGGGGGGGCGAGGCGCTGGCTGATGAATGGGCTTCCCCCTGAGCGTGGACGCTGGTGGGCAGAGCGCGGGGGTTGGTGACGCCGGTTGGCCAGCGTCATCGAAGCTGCATTTTTTTATTTTTTTTAAGTGGTAGTACGTTCATTGTTTTAAAGATTAAGTTGGAGAGAGATTCAGAAAATGTTCAACCGGTTTTAGCGTCGCTCCTGCGTCTGAAAACTATTTGACCTATCAAGATTAATTGAGGACCCAAGAAATGTGTCGTCGTTAATTCCGACAAAGTTAATTCATTCTCGTCATCACAGTCACCCATGGTCTGTCCACCGCTGGTTGAATGCCCCCCCCCCCCCCCCCCCCACACGCACCGTCGCCATCCCTCACAGCCCCGCGTTGGCACAATCTGTCTCGCTCCTGCCCATGGAACTGATCTCAACTCTCCATCTCCGTGGCTATCGTCGCTTCATGGGCGTGTTCGCTCCTTTGGCTGGCGTTCCGTCATCGGTCTTCCTCCTTGGGCCACAATCCCTTGTGTTGGCTGCCAATTCACGTGAACGCTTGAAGTGGCGGGGGTAATCGGTTTTCTCCCAATCTACAGTGGGGAAAACGGGCAAATCGGCGGACAATCGCGGCGACATTTTTTTCCATCGTCACCCCCACACCCCCGCCTCCCTCTCCACTACCGGGGAAATTCGCGCCCGTCTCTCCTGGCGACACGCAAACCGGGCCCCAGCCGCGAGAAGCAGCGGACTGCAAACAACGAAAGGTTCCGTCGTGGGGGGCATGGCTGGCGATGGTGAAATGCGGTGCAAATATCGGAGAGGGTGCAGTAAATGTTCCGGTGTCACCAGGAGGTTGGGAGTGAGTGGCGGTGACACCACCACCTCGTCCGAGCTCGCGGGGGTCTGCTAACGCACGCACGTTAAATCTCGTCTTTATCTATCCTGACCGTTACTGTTGATGGGAGACCTATTATCGTTGGACTCTACGTGTTAGTTAGCGCCGCCTCGTTTGGTGGCACAGTGGTTTATTTTTTATTTTAATATGCGAGCGAGTGAGTGAGTGCTCGGGGAGTGGTGGCGCAGTAGTTGGTGCACTGCGCTAACTACCCAATGACCTGAGTTTGATTCCTGGCCTTGGTAAACATCGCTCACAAATCGAAACCCGCACTGACCAGTGTGGTGAGGTATGGTCAAACAAGCTTAGTGAGTGACACGAAGGGAGGCCTTCATCCAGCAGTGGATTAACAAAGGGCTGTGAAATGTAATTATTTTGACAGTCATTACTTTTTATTTACCCAGGAAAGATTCAATCAACTCTCAAGACTCATCAATGATGATCCTGTATCTGTCAAATTACCTGTATCTGCCATCACAGAGACTAAGAAAATACTTGGATATTTTTTTAAACTTGCATTGCAGTTTCTGAGCACAGGCCCAAAGGCGTACGACACCAAGTGGCCAGTGACAGCACGAGCGAAGTGGCTTATCACGTGGAAATTTATAGCAGCCAAATACCCTAAACGCAGTGTTTCTAAATGTGGAAGGAAAAACCGGAGGACCCGGACGAAAATCCACATGACCACGGCGAGGACACGCAAACTCCAAATACGCAGGCGTCAGGGTCGGGCTCTAACCCACATCCTGTATACCAGGCGAGGTAGTCGACATTTCAACACCGCCATTTAACCTAAGCGTTTTCCAATGCACGCGTTCCTCTTTCCGTCTCTCGAACATCACAGACAAGACATTGGTAATATTGGGGTAACGAGACATTGCGTCACGAGGCTCCGCGTTAATGACGCTGCAGCGTCCGTCCCGGGTTTTCCGGTGGCGACACTGCGTGCGGGGTGAACCCATCGATAATTAGTGCCGGGTCGGTGTTGGGGTGCCCCCCACACGGGGGGGGGGGCCGAGAAGCGTTGGTGGAGACCGCTGCCAGCGCATTAGAATTTCTCGCTTGGTCTCATCGCGAGTCTCTGCGTCTCTGTGAGCCCGTGAGTCTCTATGTAAGTCTTGTCGTCTCAAAATAAGATTTGGCCCATGGTGTGAAGTCCACTGTCAGAGCATTCCAGTTCATCGTTGTCTCTTAAGGTAAGCTATGCGCCTCTGTGTGAGGCTTATTTGTTTCCACGTGAAGCTGTGGGTCATTAGGTGAGAAAACGCTCATGCCAACTATAAGTTGGCAGGTGCGCATATTCCAAATCTACAATTTGTCACTTGCAAATGAATTCGACGTTGGAATGAAACCTCGATTAAACAAAACGCGACCAGTGCGTGCGCGCGTGTGTGTGCACGTGTGTGTGCACGTGTGTGTGTTTGCACGTGTGTGTGCACGTGTGTGTGCACGTGTGTGTGTTTGCACGTGTGTGTGCTTCCGCGTGTGTGTGCACGTGTGTGCACGTGTGCTTGCGCGTGTATGCACGTGTGTGTGTGCACGTGTGTGTGCACGTGTGTGTGCACGTGTGTGTGTGCTTGCGCGTGTGTGCGCGTGTGTGTGCACGTGTGTGTGTGTTTGCGCGTGTGCACGTGTGTGCACGTGTGTGTGCTTACGCGTGTGTGTGCACGTGTGTGTGTGCTTGCGCGTGTGTGCACGTGTGTGTGTGTGTGTGCTTGCGCGTGTGCACGTGCGATGCGCCGCTGTCGAAAGTCCGCAACGGTTTGTGCCGCGATTGCGAGCCCGGGCGAGCGGAAACTCTCCCAGTCGGAGCCGTGCACACCCCCCCCCAACCCCGCCCCTCTCCCCCCAAGTGCGGCCACACGGCCCCAGCCTCCTACCCCACGATGCGCCAAGGAATCGCGAGAATGTCCCCCAGGCGCTCGTCCAGAGGAAGTGTCCTGCTCGGCGCGTGTGCGTTTCTGTGCTCGCTAACCACTCATCTCACTTAACCCGGAGCAGCTGGGTCCGGTGGTGGTCCCTGTCACTTTGTGCCAGCGAGTCCTTCCCACGTTTCCTGTGGCTTCAAAAAAAGTGCACCTAGCCTGGCACCAGTGCTCTAAATGAGTTCTTACAAGGCTTTCCCCCCCTCTCTTCCCGTGAAACGAAATGTGCGCAGCAGCTCACTTTTTTGGTCGGCGTGTGACGACGATGCTCCCGATACACCGTGAGAAATGGTTAAATCCGCGTTCTTTAAACGATCCACAAGCTCGGTTGCTTGTGTTGCGCCGAGGCTGATTGAGTGCACAACACGATACGGGGAAAAAGAAAAAAAAAACCTAAACCTCACCACACGAACGAGACCAATTTTTGGTCAAGTCGAATTGCAATGATAATTCATCGTACCGCGGGTGGGGTTGTGAGGGCAGGGATGGCTGAAGGTGGCGGCAAGCGACAAGTCGCCACGTCGATGGCGACAGGTATACTGAACGTGATGTGCTGGGCGTGAACACATTTTATGGGTCGGTCGAACCGTACAGGCACCCGGCTGCAATGAAGCCCTCTCGCGTGAAAAAGGGACCTCGAGTTGCGGCATGGTTAGCGGGCGGTGGGGGTGGGGGGGGGCGTGCGAGGGTTAGCGATCGGCACGGGGTCGTATAGACGGATCATCCGAGACGGTGGGGGTCGGCCACCGGGCAAGTCCCCCCGCGGCCCCGGGGTCGTCCTCAACGCGATCGCCGGAAGCCGTTCCTCTGCGGAGGTCGCTCGCGGTCTGACGAGGGGAAAGGTTTGTCGTGAGGACCGCTGATAATGACGTATTACGTTAAATGAGATGACACGTGATTGTAATATTATCCCGTTCTCTGTGGCCACGCCACCGCCAACTGGTCACTGGGTTAACTTCAACAATTAGCGATTCCCGTTGGGGTCACGTGGAACGTGATGCGGAGAGTCTCCGCATCACGTGTGCATGTTTTCCTTCTGTCGAGTGGTTTTCGTTTAAGAGCAGGTGGGGGAGACCGTTGGAAGCAGAAGTCCCCTTGTTCAAGGGAGCCCCTTGCTCCACTGTTGCAGAGGTTCGCGGTCCGAGCCCCAGTGGCTTCCCTGGTTAATACTCTGCAGTTGCATTTACCATGAAATGCGCAACTGTCACCTTTACGTTGAACATTAAAGATGCCTTGACGTTATATATATATAAAAAAAGACTATGGCATGTGCGTCGACATGGCGGTCTAAAATTTTTGCCAATTTTTTTTTTTTACTTGCCTACGGATTACTCCGTTGGGAAGAAATTATCGCAATCGGCGTTCCCTACTGCGGCTATGTCTGTGAAACTTGTTGCGCCTTTCTGACGGTCCTATTCTCATCGGAACTTCTTCCGCATGTAGCCATCTGTGCTCATCGGAGGTCCGGGGCGGGGGGGGGGAGGAGGGTGGGGAAGGACAACAAACTTCAACGCAAAAATAAGTCGTGAAGAAAATAGTTTTCATTTTAGCACATCTGAAAGTGTGCAATGCAGTGACGGTCTCGTGTTCGACGGTTGGTCAAAAGCCGCGGCGAGGATGACGGTTCGTGCTCCTTGACGCCCCACCGGCTGTCTCAAATGCGCTGCAACAATGCCCATGGCTCAAACGGAGAACCACCTCTTCGGCAAGGAGGTAAGCGCCGCTTACCGCCCGGCCATGTCCTTGTCCCGCGCACGCGCACCTCTCTCCTGGGCTTTTGCGTCGTTCCAACGTCGAGCGCGACGGACGACCCGATGCCCTTTCAACGTCGCACCGCTGTGAGCAGAGCGAGCAGTGCAATGTTGAAAAAGGGCATCGGTTCGGTTCGGCAGCATCGTCGACGCGTTCCTGCATCTCCCTCGGGGAAGACTTCTGAAGTCTCTCCTCCACCTCCTCCACCGCCTCCTCCTCCACCTCCTCCACCACCACCTCCTGCTCTTCGCATGGGAAGGCCCTCGATCTACTTGTTCATCTCGGTTGCTGAGCACAGGGCTAAAATGCCCCAAAAGGCTACACGGCCAGCAACACCCAGCGCTATTGAAGGTGTAACAGATGAAAGTTGAGACCTTTCTCGAGTTGCGCAAGGTTGTAATAACTTGGGGGAAAAGAAAGGATGGCAGAGGGAATTTCCGAGGTCGAGCAGAGTGAGGGAAGAAGCGGAAAGAGAAGCGTGTGGGATGGGTGGGTGAGTGCGTGCGTGAGTAAAGCCCACTAAGCTATATGGCTCTTTTTCAGAAGCGACCTGAACACAATTGATAGCTCAACAAAGTGGCTTATGAAGTGGAAATTGATAGCAGCCAAATACTCTAAACGCACGTTGATTCTAAATGTGGAGGGAAAAACCGGAGGACCCGGAGAAAAATACACGTGACTACGGGGAGAAAGAGAGAGAGAGATGCAAACTCCGAATATACAGGCGTCAGGGTTGGCATCAAAGCAACGACCTCCTGTATACCAGGCGAGGGGGTTAACATCTTGCCACCCCAGACAGTCGGCCAGGTAAACCATCGGGTCCCAGACACGGGCGAGATCATCGATTATAAGTGGCATTCGTGGAGAGGAGTGACTAAAGGTGGTTGGAGCATTTGAGAAGGTGACTGATCGCCAGCGAGCGAGTGACTGTGGAGTAAATGGCTGATTTCGTTCTTTAATCGAGCTGTGGCTTCTGCATCCTGAATCGGGAAAGGAAAACTAGAGGATAGTTAAGTGCCTACAAATAATTGGCACACGCAAAAAAGTTAACCGCAAAAGAATGTTTTTATTACCTTAATTTGCCTAATTTACAATTCTAGATTTAAAGCATAAACATATTTGGTTTGAGTGCCACCAGAGACTCGACCACATTTTATCTGTAGCAGGGCACCTGGGAAAGTGTGCTGCTCGTGTGGATTAAAAAATAACCCCTCTTGAAGGGGGGTCTCAGAACTATATCTACGGTATATCCTTCCACGGACCATTCTTTAACACATGGGATGATGATGCACTGCTCTTACGGGAGCTCTGGCATGGATTATTCATGGGGGGTGACACAATGCCAATAGCATGATTGCAAATAAACTTGGGGTCGGGGGCGGGTGGAGAGGGAAAAAAAAACTACGCACCCAAATATATTATTTTTAGCGCTTCCTGTGACCACCTTATGCCGAACACATTCCGGGGTGATTCAATTAAAGGACTAATGTCTTCGGGATGGAATCGGCACGGGTGCAGGAAGTTGACCAGGGCGGAAAGCTACAACAGCGGCAGCAGCGTTTGGAAATATCCGTTGGGAAAGAAATGCTTTTTTCCGCCACAATTAAAGACCGGGAAGCGGGAGGGCATCGGGGCCAATGCACGTACGGAGCAGGAAGCCGTGCCCCCCCCCCCAGGCCCTGCCCCCCCCCCCCAATCCACAGCCCCCCCTCCTCCCCACAGCCACCACATTCCAGCCGTCGGTCCATTAGCGTGCGGGATGCGGCACTAATCCCGTAATCCCCTTGCCCGGGATACTTGTGTGCGAAAGTTCACAGGAGCGGAATGCTGGATTGTGTGGGAACCCGGTGGGGAACAGAGGCGGGGCAATGGGGTCGGGTGTGAGAGGGTGGGGGGCCCCAGAGATGCTGATGATGCTGATGATGCCGTCGCCGCCACCGACACTTTGGGTGCCGGATGCTCGGGGATGCAAGGGCGGGCGGGCGGGCGGGCGGGCGGGGTGAGGTCGTAGGGGTGGACGTTGGTTGAGCTCTCGATTGCTGCGGTGGTTTAGCACGGCCATTTTGGAATCTAGTACCAGATTAGCGCCCGCGTGCCACGGTGACCGTGGCGCAGCTTGAGCCGTCCCCCCCCCCCCCCCCCCCCCGTGGTGGCTTGCGCGTCTCCGTCGTGCGGTGTCTCCCTCGTTTCTCTCTCGTGTCCGGTGTTCCGTCGTGCCTCCCTCGCGTCTCGCTTCCCCCTCGTCCGTGCCTCTCCCGCTCTGTCCGAGTCGCTCCGCTCGGCTCCTGGGAGCCTTTGATGTGCCCGGGTCACAAACCCGGGCAGCTAACCTTTGCCCTCCAAAACTATTGGAAGGTATCCTTTTGTATTTTTTTCTTTTTGTATGGAAAAATGCTCCTCTTAAAAAGAAAAGTGACCGCTCAACAACAACAATAAAAAGCCCGTTGGGTTCGACTGCCTCGCACACAGGTTTTATTTATGCGCGGGTATTTTTTTTTTTTTTACGAACGTCCGGATTTTATCGTTTTTCGTTGATCCATCCTAGAATGCCTCGGAGTGCAGGATTTGAACCGAGCAGGATTTGAACCGAACAAGGGATGAGCTCTCGTCTCTAACAAGGCTTGTTGCCGCCAATCGTACCCATACGTAAGAGTAAATAAAGCCAGTGTTGTTTTCGGTGTCCACGCGGCGTGTATATTACTATCGCACGCGGTCTCGCGGAGGCAGGTTGGGCGGTCTTCTGACGTGGTCCTCGCCACGAGCGTTATGCGCTACTGCCCTCCTCATCATGCTTCCATCGCTTCCTCTCCGCGAGGTGGCCAGGACACGGCAGTAGAGAAAATGGATTCCTGAATCCATCTGTGTGGGGACGTCCAGTGCTGTCCTCTTGCGCGTGTGCTTGCTGGTTTTTTTTAAGTACCTCCCATGTCAAGTGGAAACAAATTACGAACTGTGCAGTGGACACAGACAAGCTATCTGTCCCAACATCCCAAATGCAGCGCTCTCCTGAAAAAGTATTGAGACTCGGTGAGGCTTTCCTTGGGTAAATAATATGGACATTGCTCTCCTATAAGATTGTCACAGGGTCAACATGTCATAATTAATTTAAAAAAAAAGTGAGGTTCTGCACCATTTCCTTGGCCCGACCCGTCCGCCCCCCCTACCCTACCCCTCATCTAGCAGCGGATTAAAAACAGTGTTGTGCGTGTACAGGAGTGTATTTGAACTTTTGTGTGACTGCGCTCTTGGCATTTTGTTTCTATGAAACGTGCGTTTAGTGCAGCACCGCTGTTTCCACTGCCCCCCCCCCCCCCTCCACACACACGGAAGCGTGGGGGATATGCCGGTGGCGCACAATCGTGGGCTTATGCCATATTTTCTTCTTTTTTTTTTTACAAGAGGGAAGCTCGGAGTGCAATGAAGCAGCGCTCTCAATAACTGTGACGGGCGGGTGGGCTGATGCCCTTCCCTTCTCCCCCTGTCCCTATCTCCCCCCCCCCCTTACCCCTTTTCCCTGTCCCTGTATAAACCTTCACGTCCCCGCTGGTGGTCCCCCACCTGGGTCCGGGGCAGCGAGTCCAGTTTGACCCCCTTACACTGGGCCCTGTTGCGCCAAACTCGGGATGCTGTTCGCGGAGCTTTTGTTTCCTCCTCCGTGCGCCCCCTCTGTTCGGTGATGGGCGCTTTGTATCTGGCCCGCGTTGAGTTAAAAAAAAAACAACCGACGGTGGCGCTCGCTGCTACGACGGCGGCGGCGGCGGCGGCGGTGGCTCCGGCTCGTGCGGTCCACAGTCCACCACAGTCTAGGGGGAAGCGAGGCGCCCGGCAGATGGATCCGGTGCCACTGTGGGTAGCTCTCTCCCGTGCGGTGGAGGGGGTCGTACCTCGCGTATCGTGCGCCGTTTGTGTGTGTGAGCGCAAGCCGCTACGTTTCCGCCGTGCTGGGAGCTTCAGGTCGCTTCCCGAAGAATCTGTCGGCGCGTTGATCTGAAACGGCAGACGTGCCCAGCAACGCGCGGCACGCGGAGTTGCCCCGAGGGTTTGGCGAATCGGGGCGATCGCCCCGGGCCCCATGTTTTTTTTTTTTGGGGGGGGGGGGCATCGATGTCAGTGTCACGTGTAATATTTCCGGTTTAGTTTGAAGGCATGGGAGTGGGGGGGGGGTGACCGGGAAACACAACGAGAGAGACGTGTGGCGCGACTGGGAAAATACTCTGCACACAGGAGTGCAGCGACAGATTCTTGAATGTGTTTGTGCGTGGGGCCTTGATGGGCTATCACCTCGCACATGCGGCCGTGGGATTTCTCTGGTTGTTCCGAACATGAGCAAAAGATCTGAATGAAAGAGGACCCTGCTGAAAGAGTCCTAAGATTCGGCAAGGCTCGGACTTGAGTAAATCAATATAATTATTATTCTCCGAAATGTCTTGGTACATCGGACTGGGTTCACATTGTGGTGAGTTTTACTGCAAATGAATTTCCTGGGCGATTTCCCCCCCCTACTCGTGATGTTATTGAGACTGCCTGGTATATTTTTGGAGACAAATCGGAGAAAATGGAACGTTTGCCATAGGGGAAGAGTAATAATGCATTGATGCATCTTAGGCTCACGATGGCTACGTATATGGAATTGATGTTTGTATTTGTATATATGTCGTATGTTCACATGACCTCTCCCCCCACCCCCCATGTGTGACAATAAAATCGCCAGTCAGGTGCATAGTTACACCATTATAATTCTTTGTATGCCAAATGATAGACTTTTACTATGGACTATAACATTGCAATGGTGATCTGTGTATTACGTTGTGGTTTGGTTCTTTCTTAGAAAAAAAACTAACTTGGATGCAGTAATACTGAACAGGTAAAGGCGCAGCGCTGCAATTGCTTGCTCACGTCACTGGCGGCGGAAGTTCAACACACGTACATTGGAAGGGGTGGCAGTACCCACACCCTACCAAACCACGACGTGCCGCTCCCCTGGCTACGCTGTGCACCTGTTTACACCGGGGCGAGGGGTGGGGGTGATTTCAACTGCTGTGCCGAGAGATGGAATCGAACCGACGGCCCTCTGGATTGCAAGTCCAGTGCGCCGACTGCTTCACCACGGCAGCACCCACAGTATTATTTCACTGGTAGAACATTTATCAAATGCCTCCTTTTCCCCCCCTCTTCCATTACCCAGCAGCTCCGCCGTGGATGCTCTCCACAACCCGGGATGGACTCCGCACGGAACTGGCCTGGACCAACGCACGATGGCGCTTCGTCTCACGGCCCGAGCTCTGTTTTGCCGTCGAGCGCTGCTTCCCTCTGACTCCGGCCTCGCTGCCCTGTGCGGGATGGGGGGTGGGGATGGGGCAGGGGGGGTGGAGGGGGTAGGAGGAGGGGGGTGGGTAGCCCTTCCTTTAATGGCCTTTCCTGCCCAGAGGTTCCTGGAGGCCTGGAGCAGGAGGCTCTGGGCCGATTACCACGTGTGGCCCGTTTATTCGTAAGCGACAGAAACACAGACCCGCTTGTGCGGCTTACGTAATGTGCTGTTTATAAACTTAGAAATGTGCAGGTAAGTATAATTTGGTCATTTCGTCTTTTTTTCCTCTCGTCGGGCCAGGACACACTGGCCCCGAATGACCATCCAACGTTGGATGTCATGATGCGTTGGGGTGGAGCGGTGGCAAAATGGGTAGCACACTGCGCTCTGGTTTCTGGCCACGGGAGACATCGGTGGCGAGTGATATCCGAGGCCAGTCATGGGTACCACCACCACCACCACCAACCAGCACCTACCAGTGCGATCAAATACTCCCTTTACTGGTGCGGTGTTGGGAGGCCGTCATCCAGCAGTAGATTGACGGAGGGCTTCGTATCACCGCAACAGCCAGTGACGTGCTACATGTTAAACATTTTAGGCTTGAATCGATTCGTGAAAGTTCATATAATTAGGGGGTTTTGCAGTTTTGAGACAAAGCAACACACTCATGAATGAAACTGGCCAAAATTTCCAATACCCGGGCCCCTCCTGCAAAGAGATTTGAGATTCGCTGAGACTTTCCTGGGTAAGTAATTGCCAATCATCCATTAATATATTGATAACGTTTCTTGGTGTTACACTTTAATGCAATATCTTTGATTTTTGTTTGCAATATGTTTCATGTTTTGGTGCAATAAAAGCATTTTTTCAACCTACAGAGTGTTTCAAGAGGGATTATTTACACCAATGTTCTGTTTGGGAAACGAATACTTGACTTCCACTGGCACATCCGAGCCCCACCAGTCCAGGGCCCTCGTGGTACGGTGGTTTTCCACTGCCTATATAATGTACCACGGCCAGGACCAAATGGTGGTACAGTAATACCTCGATTTACATCTCTCCCTTTTACATCGTTTCACAAATACATTGTTGTATTATTAACACCACTATCTGATTTTCGTCGCCTTAACCCACACTTGTTACTGACAGCATCATCCCGTCCTTTCTTGTGTCCGTCGCTTCAGCCTTCACCTCCACCTACCCTGTACACGAACTGCTTTGCGTCGCGCTTAAAGCACAATATAATATTTTTATGTACAGTATGGTGATTTGGAAAAATTTCTTTGATTTACGCCATTTTGATATTTGTCGCATCTTTTAGAACCGCATCCCTGACGTAAATTGGGGTATAAACTGCTGTACGTTGGCCTCACGAGACATCTGAATCAGGCTCGGGGCCAAGCAGGGCCGGAGGTGGGGCTAATGACATTCATTATGTGGGACATTAGTCAGGACCCAACTTTACCACTCTGCCGTCACCACGAAATCTACTTGTGTCTCGACTTCTTCACTGGCGTGTGCTGTCGGCAGCGCTGCTCAGCTTTGGCGGTGTAAGAACAACCCGGCACCTCTTGAGAAATGCCGGAATGGTTTTTGCGTGACCCTGGCACGGCTCAGTTGTTATAGTGGAAAGAGGTAATAGTGACTGGGTTTTAACAAGTACCACGACTACTCTGAATAAAATTCGGGAATTACTTTAATCCGCAGAGACGTGGGAGAACTTTTTTTGCCGGTCTTGCAAACATGATGGAATGGCTTTTCAGTTTTAATACAAACGTTAACAAGTAGCAGAACATTGGGACGGTGTTTTTCAAGTATAGTTTTCTCCTTATCCCAGTTATATTTAAGTTGTGCAACTTCCATTATAAAGACAATGTCCATTGCAACTCTCAAAAAGTTGCCGTTTCTATTGGTGCAAACAAAATATCAAATGTTGAAATGTCTATCCATTACTCATTGGTTTTTTCGGTAAAGTCACGTGTGTAGAAATACCATAAAATTATATTTAAATAAATCACGACGTTTCTACATGCGTGACTTTACCGAAAAAAACAATGAGTAATTTATGCAGTCATGAAAGCTTTAATTCTTTATTAACACACTTCTACGGGGAAGTTACCTTTACAATTCTGTCACTATTTGTTTTTTACACCTGATGAAGATCGCTTGTGTTGCGGTCGAAACGTCGTGATTTATTTTAATATAATTTTATTGTATTTCTACATACGTGACTTTACCGAAAAAAACAATGAGTAATTTATGCAGTCACGAAAGCTTTAATTCTTTATTATGTCTATCCATTTAGCTCACATCACACCCATCTATATTTTATGGCTGTGACTCTCTTGGTCAATCCAATTAATGAATCGTTTACCGATTATCAGTTTCATCACTCGACTAATCTTATAGCACAAAAATAAGTTCTAGAAAAAAGTCATCTGCATTTTCCCCGAGAGCGCACCGCTGTCTAGCCCTGAAAATAAAAGTTCACCACGGTCGACTGGCAGGTCACGTGCAGTGGGGTAAAGTGTGTAAGGACGTATGATCACTGTGGAAGAGTAGGAAAAAAAATTTTGTTTAGATAAAGCAGTTGATTACAATGTGGCGTGATATAACTTAATTGATAAATCAACCCAGCTCTAGTTTCTTCAAAGCAGCATTGGGAGTGAATTGTCATCATTCCAGGCTGGTCTCGCACAAATTATCTCGGTACGATCCACCAATTCCACCAGCAAAGAACTACATGCCTAAGGCCATGTGCACAGAAATGCTACCAGTTCAGGTTTATTTCATTGACCAGGAGAGAACTGAAAAAGAGACCAGGATAGGCCTCCAGCAAACATGGCCGGAGGCTTATCCTGTCACCAAAATGACTAAAAAACTATAAAATAACGGGCAATAATTGAAGCAAATGCCAAAACGGAGCAAAAATAACCGCATTTCATGAAAATGCGAAAATAATGCACAAACAAACCGGTGTAAAAGAAAATGTATTTCTTGTAACAAGTTGAATGGCAAATTTGCGTCTGTGTGCAAACCAGACACATCATTGTTGTGCTCCTGGCCCTCGACTCGGGTTGCCAACACTGACCGAAGCTATTCCGGGAGATTTTCTATTGTTTTATTTTCTTAAAATAATAGATTTTTAAAATTCTGCCGGATTGCTTTCAATAGTCGCCCGGAGATTGATACCAATTTTTGGTATAGATTCCAGGACAATCCGGGATAGTTGGCAACCATACACTCGACGTTTTTTTTAAAGACAGTTGGTGGCCCAAACGCACAATGTCAACGTTGAAAGAGAGAGAGTGAACTCAAATTCAAATGCAGGTGAGATAACATCTTTTCGTTCTGTAATAAATCAGCAGTGGCGAGTGATATCTGAACCCGCCCTCCTTTCAAAACGTGCACTGACCAGCATGGTGAAGTATGGTCAAACAAGGGAAGTGATTAACATGGCGTAAGGGGCCTTCTGGAAGTGGAATGACAAATTGCCATAAATTGTACTTTTGACCTCTCCATCCACTAAAATACAAAGAAATCGACAAGTCTCTCACCCCATCTTCCACCTCCTCATCTCCCACCCCCATATATCACCTCCACAACTAAAAACTCCCGCATCTCCCACCTACTCATCCCATGTCCCCATAGAGCACCTTCCCATCTCCCATCTCATCTCCTACCCCCCCCCACCTCCCCGATCTCCCATGTCTACATCTCCCCATCTCCCGCTCATCCTTAGCATCTTCTCATCTCCCCCAACCCCATCTCATTTCCCCACCTCAAACATTGCCTCCACGTCTACAATGTCATCTCCGAAACTCCCATCACCTCCCCGTGTCCCAAGCGCAGCATTCGCTCCTCGGCTCTCATCACGTGCGCGCTCGCGATTTTTTTTCCGTTTGGAAAAAAAAAATACCCCACATTCCCCTTTAAAAAATATCCCCTTTAAAAAAATATCCCCTTTTAATTGGAAGCAGTTACGTGGGGGGGGGGGGGGGGGGGTGGTAGGGGAGCGTGGGGGGAAATGCGGGGTGAGGAGGTCGCGGGCACGGGGAGGCTCCCCCAGTAATGGCTTGAAAACACTTAATGACTGCAAAGGCTTCCACCCAGCGTGCCACCTCAATTCCTCCTGCCACGGCCTGCCACGGCCTGCCACGGCTTGCCACGGTTGCGGACCCACGCACGCCACGGTTACAGACGCAAGCCCAACAAAAGTCTGCCACGGTTACAGACGCAAGCCTTGCCACGGTTACAGATGGATTTGACATCCAGAATTACAGATGCTTGCCTTACCACGGTTACAGATAGATATGACTCCCACGGTTACAGATGCACGCCTTGCCACGGATGAATGTTGTGCAATCGAGACCAAATTGTATGACTAAATTCCCATGCCTTGTTTGGCCATACTTCACCACACTGGTCACTGCGGGTTGGTGAAAGGGTGGAGGGTGAGGGGAGCATCCCATGACCGGTTTCAAATATCACTCGCCACTAATGTTAGCCGTGGCCGGCAATCGAATGATATTACTAGGTTGACAGGGTAGTGAGCTAGTCAATGCACCACCGCTCCACTCCATGAAGCAATTGCCATCAATTTAATCTTGTTTTGTTAAATACAAATTGTAAAATCCTATTCCTTACAGCAGGATGATTTTCGTACGTGGAACAATATTAAATAATGTCATATAAACACCAGCGGCTCCTACCTCGGTAGCTAACGAATACATTGTAGTCGTAATTTAGCCAATATGAATGTGCCTGCTCTTGAGCCATACCTTGTGTCGCATTTAAAATGTGAGCCATACCATGTGTCAAAATATTGTGTCACATTTTAAAATGTGACACAATATTGCTTAAGTTAACATTACATGTGTTTGTGAAATTTGGAGGGGAAAAATATAGTGTACTCGCAAATTACAAAATCAACATCGCCCCCTACTGGCAGACTAACGTCTCACTTGGCATGTCGCAGATGTACCGCAGGTCAAGCTGCCAATAAGGAGTCCCCGAGGCTCACGCGATCATCGCTCTTTCGTTTCCTTATAGTATGGACGCAATCTAAATGCGAACATTATTATGTACAATTTACGGGGGGTTTATCTACTGGTTTATATATGTATTATCTTGATTTGAAGCTTTCGTGACTGTAGGAATCCATACTCTTTGGTTCTTTCGGTAAAGGCACGTAGGCACCGAAAGAACCAAAGAGTATATATTTTATCCTTTAACACGTGACCGCTGTATTACTATTGTGAGCCAGAATAAGGGTACCACCTGAATTAAAAACACGAGAGACTGAAGAAGTTGAAGACGACATGGTGGTGATGGTGCTAAAGATCATGGCGATAAACAAAAACACAACGCTTATAATTCTGATGATGATGTCGGTAATGGAAATGAGAAATCTAATGGTAATGACGTTGGTGATGCTCAGGATGATGATGATCACGATGGACGGTGATCAGGGTGATGATGATGACGGTGATGATGAAGATGATGGTGATGATGAAGGTGATGATGATGACGGTGATGATGACGGTGATGATGATGAAGATGACGGTGGTGATGATGATGATGACGGTGATGATGAAGATGATGGTGATGATGACGGTGATGATGAAGATGATGGTGATGATGAAGGTGATGATGACGGTGATGATGATGAAGATGACGGTGGTGATGATGATGGTGATGATGAAGATGATGGTGATGATGAAGGTGATGATGATGACGGTGATGATGAAGGTGATGATGATGAACATGACGGTGGTGATAATGATGACGGTGAAGATGAATATGATGGTGATGATGATGAAGATGACGGTGATGATGATGACGGTGATGAAGATGATGATAACGGTGATGATGAAGATGATGGTGATGATGAAGATGACGGTGATGATGAAGATGACGGTGATGTAGTTCGGCCCTCCTTCCTCAAGGCATCGAGCGACGTCACCTCACGTTGCTTCCCCGCTCCTCCTCCTCCTCGCTCCTTCCCGCCCGTCCACCCGACGTCTGGCGCCTCCTTGCCCGGGCCCCGACACAGCTCCATTGTTTCCCTACGTCCATCCTCTCCTCTCTCTCTCTCTCCGAGCCGGATTCCTCCCTCGAGACATCTTCACCGCCCCCTCGCAGTCTCTCTCCTCGCTGTCTCTCCCCTCGACGTCTCTCTCCTCGCTGTCTCTCCCCTCGCTGTCTCTCCCCTCGTTGTCTCTCCCTTCGCTGTCTCTCTCCTCGATATCTCTCTCCTCGCTGTCTCTCTCCTCGCTGTCTCTCCCCTCGATATCTCTCTCCCCTCGCTGTCTCTCTCCTCGCTGTCTCTCTCCTTGCTGTCTCTCTCCTTGCTGTCTCTCCCCTCGATGTCTCTCTCCCCTCGCTGTCTCTCCCCTCGATGTCTCTCTCCTCGCTGTCTCTCCCCTCGCTGTCTCTCCCCTCGATATCTCTCTCCCCTCGCTGTCTCTCCCTTCGCTGTCTCTCTCCTTGCTGTCTCTCCCCTCGATGTCTCTCTCCTCGCTGTCTCTCCCCTCGCTGTCTCTCTCCTGTCTCTCCCCTCGCTGTCTCTCTCCTCGCTGTCTCTCCCCTCGCTGTCTCTCCCCTCGATGTCTCTCTCCCCTCGCTGTCTCTCTCTTCGCTGTCTCTCTCCCCTCGCTGTCTCTCCCCTCGCTGTCTCTCTCTTCGCTGTCTCTCCCCTCGCTGTCTCTCTCTCTTCCTCGCTGAACCTTAGGAGGATGTTTCTCAGGACCTTGAACAACGAGTCCAGGCTCTTGCACTTCACGTATTGGTGCGCCACCGTCTCCACTTTACCGCAGACCCGGCACTCCGGGGACGTGTCGGTGAAGCGCGCCAGGGAGGCGTTGGTGGTGACGGTGCCGTGGGCGATGCTCCAGCTGAGGTCGCCGATGCGGTTGTACGTCGGGCTGGGGTAGAGTTGCCTCCAGCGAGGCCTCTCCGGAGAGATGCAGGGCAGGACTTTCCTCCAGGCATGGTCCTTGTGACTCCTCAGGGTGTCCTGTTGGTGAAACCGGACCATGTAGGAGTAGAGCACCTTCCTCTTTACATTTGCGAAGGCCACCTCCGGCAGGTCTTCCAGATGTCTCTCTCTCTTTCTCGATGTCTCTCTCCTCTCACTGTCTCTTGCTTTCTCGATGTCTCTCTCCTCTCGCTGTCTCTCTATTTCTCGATGTCTCTCTCTTATCGATGTCTCTCTCTTTCTCGCTGTCTCTCTCCTCTCACTGTCTCTCTCCCCTTGCTGTTTCTCGCCTCTCGATGTCTCT
This sequence comes from Petromyzon marinus, assembly GCF_048934315.1. Classification (NCBI taxonomy): domain Eukaryota; kingdom Metazoa; phylum Chordata; class Hyperoartia; order Petromyzontiformes; family Petromyzontidae; genus Petromyzon; species Petromyzon marinus. The sequence continues at coordinate 13,467,575 of NC_133671.1, forward strand.
CTCCTCTCGCTGTCTCTCTATTTCTCGATGTCTCTCTCCCCTCGCTGTCTCTCGCCTCTCGATGTCTCTCTACCCTCGCTGTCTCTCTCCTCTCACTGTCTCTCGCTTTCTCGATGTCTCTCTCCTCTCACTGTCTCTCTCTTTCTCGATGTCTCTCTCTTTCTCGATGTCTCTCTCCCCTCGCTGTCTCTCTCTTATCGATGTCTCTCGCCTCTCGATGTCTCTCTCTTCTCAATGTCTCTCTCCTCTCACTGTCTCTCTTCTCAATGTATCTCTATTTCTCGATGTCTCTCCCCTCGCTGTCTCTCGCCTCTCGATGTCTCCCTCCTCTCACTGTCTCTCTTCTCAATGTCTCTCTCTTTCTCGATGTCTCTCCCCTCGCTGTCTCTCTTTCTCGATGTCTCTCTCCCCTCGCTGTCTCTCTCTTATCGATGTCTCTCTCCTCTCACTGTCTCTCTCTCTTTCTCGCTGTCTCTCTCCCCTCGCTGTCTCTCTCCCCTTGCTGTCTCTCTTTCTAGATGTCTCTCTCCTCTCGCTGTCTCTCTCTTATCGATGTCTCTCTCCTCTCGATGTCTCTCTCCCCTTGCTGTCTCTCTTTCTCGATGTCTCTCTCCCCTCGCTGTCTCTTATCGATGTCTCTCTCCTCTCACTGTCTCTCCCCTCGCTGTCTCTCTTTCTCGATGTCTCGCTCCCCTCGCTGTCTCTCTCTTATCGATGTCTCTCTCCTCTCGCTGTCTCTCTCTTATCGATGTCTCTCTCCTCTCGCTGTCTCTCTCTTATCGATGTCTCTCTCCTCTCGCTGTCTCTCTTCTCAATGTCTCTCTCTTTCTCGATGTCTCTCTCCCCTCGCTGTCTCTCTTTCTCGATGTCTCTCTCCCCTTGCTGTCTCTCTTTCTCGATGTCTCTCTCCTCTCGCTGTCTCTCTCTTTCTCGCTGTCTGTCTCCCCTCGCTGTCTCTCTCCCCTTGCTGTCTCTATTTCTCCATGTCTCTCTCCTCTCGCTGTCTCTCTCTTATCGATGTCTCTCTCCTCTCGCTGTTTCTCTCCCCTCGCTGTCTCTCTCCTCTCGCTGTCTCTCTCTTATCGATGTCTCTCTCCTCTCGCTGTCTCTCTCCCACGTCTATTTTCTTCTCTCCACACCTCACAGCCGTCCTCCTCTTTTATTTTCTCTCTCGCTTATCAGACGAACTTCAATTTGGATAAATTAACTTCATTCAATAAAAAACACGTAACCAAAGTTTCCGTCGAAATTACAAAACGACTCGCCCAAATGAATGAGTTTGTGAAATGTGTTTATGTTACGCTCTTTTTGAAATTAGGTGCGTTCATTGTTCAAGTAACGATTTCCAAATAAGGTTGCAAGCATTAGCGCGATAACTCTCGAAAGGATGATCGAATTTGAAATAAAGTCGATTACAAAGTAGCTCTGATCTTACAGACTTTAGGTCGATGTTAAAGCAACCGAGGCAAACGCATCATTACATTTAATGTGCTATGAAGGACCATAGCCCGAAACGTCGCTTATTTCATATTTGTTTTCATTTCAGGGCCACGGTGCTATTGACGATTGCGTTACATTTTATCAACGGATTATTTTAAAACTCGGCAAAAAAAATGGAATCCAAGCCGCGTCCCATTAACTTTATGCAAATTGGATGACGTCACAGCGCCCGTGACGTCACCGCACGGCAGGCCCGGTGCCCCCGACACCCAGGCCTGCCTCGCCTGGTTGTCCTCGCCGGGATCCCCGCGCCTCCACCGGGCAAGCGAATCTAGGAGAGCGGCGGGGCGGGGGGGGGTGGCGGTATACCAACGCCGCCTCTTTATTTCTATACCCAACTTGACGTCTCTGAGGCGCGTCTGTTGCCTCATCCCTGAGTGCGTTGCAATGCTATATATTGTAAAAAAAAACTAAACACGACCCCTTGCATGTATCATCATGCCTCTTATCCACTGCTACAGGGCGATCTCTCGTCCACGTGGCCGCCACGTGCCGCCTCTTCTCGCTCTCTCGACGTTCGCTGCATTCGCCCACGAACGTTTTGGGTTAAGTGGCGACGCTTTCGGTCGCGGGCTGAACGATTTCGCTAAAAAAATTAAACCACGCGGTGTGGATCCGTTGGCAGACGAGGCCCTTCTCTTCCAAGCACAGTGGCCAAAAAGGATGCCCTTTTTATCGTTGATAAAAGATTCGCCTTTTCAAACGTACACCGCAAATCCGCACTCAGTCTGCGCCTATTTAACGTCTGTCCACCTTCAGCGTAACTCGCTCTGTGGGTTGTTTCTCGCTCTTAGTTTTGTCTTACAGTCGCTATGTCCGGTGTCCGATGCGCTATGTGTGCCATAAAATATCACCGCGAGGATGGAGTAACGCATTTGTAATCTTGTGATTTGGTTGCAATGCTTTTTGGTACTTTCGGCAAAGTCACGTAGGTATAACATTAAATAAATCACGACGTGATTCGATCGCAACACACAAGCGGTTCCAACTGCTGGATTATATTTTTTCGAAAGAACCAAAGAGTATGGATGGATTCCTGCAGTCACCAAAAGCTACAGATCAAGATTTTGGTTTCAACTTCACACTCGTTAGCACGGTTAGGTGAAGGTGGGATGCGCGTACACGCGGGTGCATAGAAGTACGGTATGACAACGTCTTTAATTTTGACGCAATGCCCTCTGTTGCCCACCACATAACTCCGTGCTTATTCAAATAACATCCGAGGTTTTTCGAATTTAAGACTTGAATAGGACGACTTGGATGAGTGGCTATTGAAAAACAGCCACGCAGAATCACTAATTGGCGCGTTGCAATGGGAGCATCATGTCGAACGGCGACAATAAGCCACATGCAAATAAAATATATATTGTAGTCAATCTTGATTTGAAGCTTTCGTGACTGAAGGAATCCATACTCTTTGGTTCTTTCGGTCAAGTCACGTAGATAGAAAAATAATAGTTCACGATGTTTCGATCGCAACGCAAGCGACCGTCATCAGGCGGGACAAACACAGCAGGCAAACTGCTGACGCTGGAGTGTTACGATCGAAACATCGTGATCTATTAATTTACTATCTACGTGACTTTACCGAAAGAACCAAAGAGTATATATTGTAGTCCATCAGCCTATTTGGCTTTTTTTTTAGACGAACTGTAATTTTATCAAGCAGAATGTGTCTAAGCAAGCCAAACGTGGGACCTATTTTGCTGGTGAGACCCGGAATGTTGAAACCGGTCCAGAGTTTTGCTTGCTTAACCCCCCCCCCCCCCTACAAACGCTGCTTCACGTTTGGAAAGCCAATAATAGTCCGACGGACTGAGAACTATGTGCACGTGGAGACAGAATATGGGAGCCCTGTTTGTATTTGGCTAAAAACAGCCCACGGAACGCGTCACCCTGAAGCATTGCGCACTTTGGGCGAACAGTGGACAGGACGATGAATCTAGGAGGCGTTTCTGCCCTCATTGAGAGAGCTGGGAAGAAATGAAAACCTTTTTTTGTTAAGTGGTAGGAATTTGAAGAAGCGGCCCCCCCACCCCACCCCACCTCATCCACCTCCCCACACTCCCCACGCACACGCGAACTTAATTTACGAGCTGGGTGGGAACCGCGCATTCCGCTCGGGTCAGGCGAGCCGCGTTCGCCCGGTGCAGCGAGAGGAGCACGTTGCATTGATTGGGGGGAAGGTGGAGAGATTAAAAAGCACAGCCCTGCAATTGCTTGCTCATGCCACACTGCTGGTGGAAGGGCTTCCGCCAGACGGAGCATCTCCAGAGAGAGTCCGCGTCGGGAAACCGAAATGGCGACCTCTGGATTTGCAAGTCCAACGTGCGCACCGTTGCTGCACCACGGCATCATTATCATCATCATGATGAGTGGCGAGAATGTGCCCGACAGGATGTATGCATGTTGAATTTCTTTCGCGCCGTACGTTACCAACCGTCTTGACCGGAGGTGCGGGGGAAGGACAACAAACTAAAACTTTCAAAAAGCAGTTCTAAAGAAATGGAGTTTTCAATTTAAATTATTTAAAAGCGCACAGCTTTAGTGACGAGCTAATATCGGAAGGAAGAGCGTTCCAGACGGCCGCGGAAGTGCACCTAAAAGCGCGCGCGACGCAGTGACCTGTTTGTTCGATGGCTTGATGACCACCACGGAGATGGAGGGATGAGTTCAGCTCGCGTGCTGGAGCGAGACGGATTGTGGCGAGGATCCCCAGACGCGGTGGGAGAGGCATTTTCCCATCAGTGGATAGACCGTGACTGATGACGACGCGCATCATCATCATCATCATCTCTTCCTGAACCTTTGTGTAATTCCGAGCATGCATCTCTCCATATTTCTCTGCACGCTTTTGAGCTCGTAGGATCACTGCGCCCCACCGCACTGGCCCACTGTAATGATCGTGTAATCCTTACAGCTTTTACGGATATACCGTGAAGCGACAAAAGTTACGCGGATGTCCATCGACTGCGGCGTGATAATTAAAACATACAACGTGCGATGCATTTGCCCAGGAAAGTCTCACCCGTCCCAATATTCATTTTGAGGAGCAGCCCGCGTTGGAATGTTTCACCATATTTTTTTCCCGGAGGTTTGTGCTTACGCGACCCCCACTTTCAACGAAACTTGAGTGTAAAGTTGCGTTGCTAGGAAGGACTCATCCGAGAACGAACCGGCCACATTTTGATTAAAGTTTGAGTTTATTGTATTTGTTACATGGATGATCCAGTTTTTTTGCCAGTTGCTCGTCTATTTTACAAGGGAGATTCGTGGTGCGTGAGCACAGCATCAACAAAAGAACGTTAGTTAGTATTGCAGAGAACGAGTACGTGGTCATATTCTTTCGGTAAAGTCACATACAGTGAGGGAAAAAAGTATTTGATCACCTTTTGATTTTGTACGTTTGCCCACTGACAAACAAATTATCAGTCTATAATTTTAATGGTTGGTTTATTTGAACAGTGAGAGACTGAATAACAACAACAAAATCCAGAAAAACGCATATCAAAAATGTTATAAATTTACAGCATTAGACCTCCTTTGCCAGTACGAAAATATAATAATAAGGTTTTTCCCCTTTTTTCTGGCAACAAAACTGAAACCTTTTGGCGTCATCTGGTCGAGCACCAATTGGGTCGAGGCTCAAAAGAAAGCCGTCCCTTGGTGTGGACCAATCAGTTTCAAGGACAATGCATATATTATCATAGTATGTTTTTTGTTTGCATTTTGACTGCAGGTATTGTGGTTAATGCAGACATGAATCCTTGTAAAAAGGTTTCAGTTTTGTTGCCAGAAAAAAAAGGGGAAAAACCTTATTATTATGTTATAAATTGATTTGCATTTTAATGAGGGAAATAAGTATTTGACCCGCTCTCAATCAGAAATATTTCTGGCTCCCAGGTGTCTTTTATACAGGTAACGAGCTGAGATTAGGAGCACACTCTTAAAGGGAGTGCTCCTAATCTAAGCTTGTTACCTGTATAAAAGACACCTGTGCACAGAAGCAATCAATCAATCAGATTCCAAACTCTCCACCATGGCCAAGACCAAAGAGCTCTCCAAGGATGTTAGGGACAAGATTGTAGACCTACACAAGGCTGGAATGGGCTACAATACCATTGCCAAGCAGCTTGGTGAGAAGGTGACAACAGTTGGTGCGATTATTCGCAAATGGAAGAAACACAAAAGAACTGTCAATCTCCCTCGGCCTGGGGCTCCATGCAAGATCTCACCTCGTGGAGTTGCAATGATCATGAGAACGGTGAGGAATCAGCCCAGCACTACACGGGAGGATCTTGTCAATGATCTCAAGGCAGCTGGGACCATAGTCACCAAGAAAACAATTGGTAACACACTACGCCGTGAAGGACTGAAATCCTGCAGCGCCCGCAAGGTCCCCCTGCTCAAGAAAGCACATATACATGCTCGTCTGAAGTTTGCCAATGAACATCTGAATGATTCAGAGGACAACTGGGTGAAAGTGTTGTGGTCAGGTGAGACCAAAATGGAGCTCTTTGGCATCAACTCAATTCGCCGTGTTTGGAGGAGGAGGACTGCTGCCTATGACCCCAAGAACACCATCCCCACCGTCAAACATGGAGGTGGAAACATTATGCTTTGGGGGTGTTTTTCTGCTAAGGGGACAGGACAACTTCACCGCATCAAAGGGACGATGGACGGGGCCATGTACCGTCAAATCTTGGGTGAGAACCTCCTTCCCTCAGCCAGGGCATTGAAAATGGGTCGTGGATGGGTATTCCAGCATGACAATGACCCAACACACACGGCCAAGGCAACAAAGGAGTGGCTCAAGAAGCACATTAAGGTCCTGGAGTGGCCTAGCCAGTCTCCAGACCTTAATCCCATAGAAAATATATGGAGGGAGCTGAAGGTTCGAGTTGCCAAACGTCAGCCTCGAAACCTTAATGAAAAGAGGAGTGGGACAAAATCCCTCCTGAGATGTGTGCAAACCTGGTGGCCAACTACAAGAAACGTCTGACCTCTGTGATTGCCAACAAGGGTTTTGCCACCAAGTACTAAGTCATGTTTTGCAGAGGGGTCAAATACTTATTTCCCTCATTAAAATGCAAATCAATTTGTAACATTTTTGACATGCGTTTTTCTGGATTTTTTGTTGTTATTCTGTCTCTCACTGTTCAAATAAACCTACCATTAAAATTATGGACTGATAATTTCTTTGCCAGTGGGCAAACGTACAAAATCAGCAGGGGATCAAATACTTTTTTTACCTCACTGTAGATAGGTGCAAAGAAAATAACAAAAAAAAACCTCCGACGTTTCGATCACAATACAAGCGATCGTTATTAGGAAAAAAATATGACGATCGCTTATGTTGTGATCAAAAGGTCGTAGTTTTTTGTTATTTTTTTGTTATTGTCTTTGAACCTATCCACGTGACTTTACCGAAAGACCCAGAGAATATTAATTCCTGCAGTCACGAAAGCTTTAAGTCAAGATTTGAGTACTTGGTCCTGAAGGAATATTGCACGACGATTCAAACGAGGTACAGTATTTAACGGTCGTAAATAAAACTCACACGCAAAAAAAACCGATGCACACACAATGTGGTGCTAGCAAGAGCACCCGGAGGAAAAAAAAAAGTTAGATACATTTGCAAGTAAGATATGTGTTTTGGTTTAATGCGGAAATAATGAGCGGGAGTGAACCGAGCGGCCATGGGTATTCCAGAAACGTGGAGCAAACAACGTTTTTTCGAATGGAATGTTAAGCAGGACTACTGAGACACTTGTGAGGCTACGGGATGGAGGAGTTGGAGGAACACAGAGAGTGTGTCTTCCGCGACCTCCACGGCAGAGCAACGATCCGAACCTCGGTTGTCTCATCGCGGCCTCTGGATGTAACCGCTTTGTTGCGTGAGCGCCTCCGTTATTCCGGCTGATTAAATTCATCCAGGGGACGCACGCTTGGTTGGACAGCGCTATGGGATAACTGGCACAGTTTTGATTCGCGAATTCCAAAGTACCCGGCCACGTGCGACTCACCGCGCGTGCGAGGAGATATAAATACATCATCTCCGCACACATAGATTCAAGAATCCATTCGCTACACTGCTATCTCCTGGCCACCTCGCGGCGAGGTAGTGATGGAGGGAGGAGGAAAGAGCAGGAAGGGGAAGAATTAATTATGGAGAGAGTGATAGCGGGAGAGATCATGGAGGAATGGAGTGTGGGATGGGGTGATGATTGTGGGGGATGAGGCTTGTGTGATTTTTGTGTGTTTAGTCTCTCGTAATTCCCCCCCCCGCACCTCCGATTAGCACGGTTGGCTACGTGCGATGCGAAAGAAGTTCAACGTACGTACATACCCAAAGGCTGTACCGGCTGGCCCTGAGGTTCCATGTTGGCTCTGGGTCTCGGCTACTTCGTCCCGGGCTGTGCTCTTTCTCTCTGCCGCGTTCCAGTGCCTGATCGCCCCCCACCAAACACCGCTTCCTATCCCCACACTCCCCCACACACTTCTAGCCCTAATGCAGTTTTTCTTTCATTTTTGTGAAGCGGCTTGAGATGCGATTGCATTTAGACGCTATATAAATTCAAATTGCTGTTGTTGATGGTGATGGGGTGAGCATTGCGGGAGTGATGATGGAGTGACTGAGGGATGGGGTGATGGAGTGCTGATGCAGTGATAATATAGTGATGATGGTGGTGGATAATGGAAATGATGTAGTGATGATGATGGTGACGTAGTTATTACGATGGAGTGATGTTATTAATCTACCGATGATGATGTTAGCAATGATGTAATATAGTGATGATGATTATCATATAGTGACGATGACAGCGATATATTTCTGTTCGTGGTCTAGTAGTAGTAATAATAATGATATAGTGATGAGGTTAGTGATAGTGATTATGATTATAGTGGCATTATGACGGCGATGATGGTGATAGCATATTCTTGGTTCTTTCGGTTAAGTCACGTAGCTATAAAATCAAAATCAAAATTGTCGTGGGTTTTTTTTGCTTTTAATTTACATTTTGGTTTTCTATCTACGTGACTTTACCGAAAGAACCAATAATATGAATTCCAGCAGTCACGAAAGTTTTAAGTCTATGGTGAGAGCAATTTAGAGATAATAATGATGATGATGATGCTGGTGATAGTGTTATCGGGATGATGGTGATGATGGTGACGATGATGGTGATAGCAATATAGGAATAATGAGTATGATGAGAGTGATACAGGAATGATGATAATGGTGGTGATGATGATGATGATTATGATAGTAATATATGGATAATGGTGGTTGTGGTGAGAGTTGTATAGGAATGATGATGATGGTGGTGACGACGGTGGTGGTGGTGGTGATGATGGTGGTGATGATGGTGGGAGATTGCTCGCCTGCTCTCCACACGGCGCGGGTGGCCTCCCCAGCGGAATGCTTCTTTTCAACCCCGAGATAAATGAACGCGCCGGGCCCCGCCCGGGGAACAGGGTCGCGTCCAGGGGCCACAGGGGCAGGGCCCCGGGTTACTGTGGGGGAAGGGTAGGGAGACGATGGCGGGGTGGAAGGAGGAGGAGGAGGGGGGGGCGTTAAGAGTTCGGAAAGGACGAGAGCGGTGGGGGCCGTGATGGGTGGTGGGTGATGTGGTGCGACGGGCGAGCGGGGGAGACACAGGACACTGGGATTCAGAAGACGAGCTCTTGGAATGCGCGCACTTCAAACGATGTCTTCGACTCGGAAGATTTGTGCGTCCTCCGTTGTGGATTTTTAAGGAGTCCACAAGGGATGATGGGGCGATGGGGGGGGGGAGGCGCGGGAATGGTGGGAGAGAGGTTGGTGGTGGTGGTGGTGGAGTGGGGAGCGGTGGTGTAGCGGTTTGCACACCGCGTTTACGGGCTCGGCCACCCGAGTTCGATTCCCACTCACAGGCAACACCGGCGACGATTATCTGAACCGGTCCTGGGCCTCCCCTAGGTCGACTCAGACTCAAATGAGTACCTGGTGCGGTGTGTAAACATCGCCACCGGGGAGACAAAGGTGACCCGGCGTGGTTGCTGGCCACCCACCCCCTCGTGTGCCGTGCCGGCCTTCATAGGTGCTACTCGCTAACAGCCCTTGCCCCAACAGTCTGTTAAGGCTACACGTGGGATCTTTTTTGCCTTTGGTGGCGGTTGAGATGGTGGTTGTAATGATGGCTTGTGGGGGGTGGTGGTTGTGATGGGTGTTGGAGATGAAGGCGCTTGCCCGGGTGCACGCATCACGGGTTGTGGTTTTCTTTCATTTCAAAGTTCCCTCCGCGAATCGCAATTGGCGAGGATGGATTTGTTTTACGCGTGGAATTGGGGGCGAGACTAACCAAATATAAAAAAAAAAACTCGGACGAGATCGCATCGGTGATAGCGGAACCTACACAGCACGACATAGCTCAATTACTCTGTAATACAAATATAAATAGTCCCCCTATAGCCTTCACAGACTGTTGGGGCAAGTGCTGTTAGCGAGCACCTGTGAAGGCCGACACGACACACGATGGGGTGGGTGGCGAGCAACCACGCCCGTCCGCCTTTGTCTCATCCAGTGGCGATGTTTACACACCTCACCAGGTACTCATTTAAGTCTGAGTTGACATAGGGTAGACCCAGGACCGGTTCAAATACTCTAACACACACACACCAACTACAGACGCGTAGGGGCAGATCGATGCACAGAGATGAGATTGAGGCCTCCAACACGGTAATCAATATTTTATACAAATCACAGCACAGCTTAATAAGTATTATTATATATTACACACAATACACTGGTTAACGGTTTCAACCACATGCCAGTGTTGACTCAACGTTGACTCAACGTTGGCATGTTTCCTGGGTATTTAATAATCCGAATGTTTTCCTATTTATTACTGGAGGAATCCGATGAGCGATCGAGCTCTTTTTCACAGCTGTCCGGTAAAAAAAACACGTCCTTTTTGACAAACCAGAATATCATTTTTTTTGTTTATCCGCAAACCATCTCCGAGTAGGCGTCACTTGAAGGCATGGGATGTGTAGATTATGCGAAGTGGAGATTACGATTTTATTTTAATGTAACGCCAACTCGATCATCCCACCACTCTTTCGGCCTCGGCGCTTGCTCGTCTGCTCTCCAACATCCCTGCCCGTGACGCGAACCTCCGATGAAGAATCAATACAACGGATGTGTTCGAGCGCAGCGTTTCATCTCAGCCCTTGTGATTGATCGATGGCTGAATTACAATAATTTAAGCGAACCGCACCACGCGTTGCGTTTGGTTTGTTTCATTTAATAATTGTTCTGTTGTTGATTTAATTACGTGTGAGTTTTTTTCTTTTCTCATATAATTATATAATTATAATAATCGTGAATAGAGCAAAGGCGTGAGAGCTCACTGTTGCCTATTAGCCAATAGGCAACAGTGAGCTCTACACTGTAGCCTATTAGCCAATAGGCTACAGTGAGCTCTACACTGTAGGCTATTGGCTAATAGGCAAGTGAGCTCTGTAGCCTATTGGCTAATAGGTTACAGAGCTCACTGTTGCCTATTAGCCAATAGCCTACAGAGCTCACTGTTGCCTATTAGCCAATAGCCTACAGAGCTCACTGTTGCCTATTAGCCAATAGCCTACAGAGCTCACTGTTGCGTATTAGCCAATAGGCTACAGAGCTCACTGTTGCCTATTAGCCAATAGCCTACAGAGCTCACTGTTGCCTATTAGCCAATAGCCTACAGAGCTCACTGTTGCCTATTAGCCAATAGCCTACAGAGCTCACTGTTGCCTATTAGCCAATAGCCTACAGAGCTCACTGTTGCCTATTAGCCAATAGCCTACAGAGCTCACTGTTGCATATTAGCCAATAGCCTACAGAGCTCACTGTTGCCTATTAGCCAATAGCCTACAGAGCTCACTGTTGCCTATTAGCCAATAGCCTACAGAGCTCACTGTTGCCTATTAGCCAATAGCCTACAGAGCTCACTGTTGCCTATTAGCCAATAGCCTACAGAGCTCACTGTTGCCTATTAGCCAATAGCCTACAGAGCTCACTGTTGCCTATTAGCCAATAGGCTACACAGCTCACTGTTGCCTATTAGCCAATAGGCTACAGAGCTCACTGTTGCCTATTAGCCAATAGGCTACAGAGCTCACTGTTGCCTATTAGCCAATAGGCTACAGAGCTCACTGTTGCCTATTAGCCAATAGGCTACAGAGCTCACTGTTGCCTATTAGCCAATAGGCTACAGAGCTCACTGTTGCCTATTAGCCAATAGGCTACAGAGCTCACTGTTGCCTATTAGCCAATAGGCTACAGAGCTCACTGTTGCCTATTAGCCAATAGGCTACAGAGCTCACTGTTGCCTATTAGCCAATAGGCTACAGAGCTCACTGCGGCCTATTAGCCAATAGGCTACAGAGCTCACTGCGGCCTATTAGCCAATAGGCTACAGAGCTCACTGCGGCCTATTAGCCAATAGGCTACAGAGCTCACTGCGGCCTATTAGCCAATAGGCTACAGAGCTCACTGCGGCCTATTAGCCAATAGGCTACAGAGCTCACTGCGGCCTATTAGCCAATAGGCTACAGAGCTCACTGCGGCCTATTAGCCAATAGGCTACGGAGCTCACTGCGGCCTATTAGCCAATAGGCTACGGAGCTCACTGTGGCCTATTAGCCAATAGACTACAGAGCTCACTGTGGCATATTAGCCAATAGACTACAGAGCTCACTGTGGCATATTAGCCAATAGGCTACAGAGCTCACTGTGGCCTATTAGCCAATAGGCTACAGAGCTCACTGCGGCCTATTAGCCAATAGGCTACAGAGCTCACTGTTGCCTATTAGCCAATAGGCTACAGAGCTCACTGCGGCCTATTAGCCAATAGGCTACAGAGCTCACTGTTGCCTATTAGCCAATAGGCTACAGTGAGCTCACTGTGGCCTATTAGCCAATAGGCTACAGAGCTCACTGTTGCCTATTAGCCAATAGGCTACAGTGAGCTCACTGTAGCTCACTGTTGCCTATTAGCCAATAGGCTACAGTGAGCTCACTGTGGCCTATTAGCCAATAGGCTACAGAGCTCACTGTTGCCTATTAGCCAATAGGCTACAGTGTGGCCTATTAGCCAATAGGCTACAGAGCTCACTGTTGCCTATTAGCCAATACCCAATAGGCTACAGTGAGCTCTGCGCAAAAGGGCCGACGATAAATATTTTGTGACCGTGTTTTATTTAGTTTGTACGATTAAATAAAAAATGTAGCCAAGATATCTTCTTGAATAAATATACGTAAAAAGCAAGGATAGACACAGAGTACGTACAAATAATAGGCAGAGTCATGTCGATGGGGGGGGGGGAGGTGGGGGTTCATAAGGTGAGAGAAATTAACACGGGAGATGTGTTCATTTGCAAAAATGGTAATGCGTGAAACAGGCGGAGTAACAACGGGAGCAGAAGTGACATGGGACAGCAGCGGGAGCAAATACAGAAAGTTATCACTGAAGGCCAACGAAAGAGAAACACCAAAGGGCCCACAAGGATCTTAATGCGGCCCACACTACGGAGTTACAGATTCATCCTCCGACCGTTTCACGAATTTTTCGCGTTTTGATTCAACTCTTTTTTAAAATAAGCATCGTGACAAATTCAGCGGCCTCTAGTGGCTGCATGGGGCGCGTGAAAGTGCTACCTATACGTATTGTAACGACACCAACAAAAAACACTCTAAGCATTCGTCAATAACACCTCATTAAAAAGGAGGATATATGAAATGCGACGTTTCGGGCAACGCCCCTTCTTTATAGCACAGACGCAGCCAAAACAATAACGCGTGCACAGGACTGAAGATCGGCCCTGCCACAGCGCCTCGCTTTCCAAGCGATAACTCCGAACCTGCGTGTGTAATGCACGCAGCTCGACATGAGTCTCCAGTTGTTAAAAATCTATGTTTTTCATTCCTGGCAACCGATTTTTTTTAAGGTAAATAACGGTTACCGGTTCGCCACACATGTTGAGAGACGTCCAGCAACACACGTAATTGATTATTTCATTTTTTTACTAAGAAACTAAAGGGGGGGTGGGGGAGCTGGCGATTTTTTTTGGAAAGTGAAATTCAACTGGATGTGTGTTGTTGAATCTCATTTTTGTTCGGGCGCGGCGCGTTGAAACAATGGAGCGAGTTTCTGACGTCTCCCCCCCACGCCTCTCTCCGCCCAGCAGCAGCAGCAGCGTAAACACCGCAGTCATCATCATCGGTCGATCGCGCGTGGTGAGGTTAAGGCGTGGGTCGTCCCACACCTCTTCCGAGACATCTGTTCGGCGCAGGAGGAGCAGACCAATTTGGCCTCCATGACTGCCTGCAGTGCCCCCCATCGAGTGGAAATCCTACCGCCAGCAAGTGGTTACCGGTTTGCTGGTTATCGTTCGACAACTCCGTCCGAGACGATCAAGCTTCAACATTGCGGCCATATCTTAAGTCGCGTTTGGGCTGGGGAAAAAAAACAAACGCTTTCGACCAGTTTTTCACCATTGTTAGGAATCATCAGCACAGCATGGCCATAATTGCCGCCTTGTTTTAGACAACCAACTCAAAAAGAGTACAAATTGTTGCCACTTCAACTCTCATTATGCAACTTCGTGTGCACGATTCTCGAGAGACGCCGCTGCCACGTAATGTTACGTAACAAGGGGGGAGAGGGGCCGGGAAGGAGGGGGAGGGGATAGATGGGTGCAGAAGGGTCGAGAGGAGTAGATGGGGGCGGGTGGGGGAAGAAGAGGCGTGGACGGACGCATGGTTGGTTGGGGGGTGGGGTAGAAGGATGGTGAGGAAGAAGGGGGTGGGTGGATGGAGGAGGGTGACGAGGATGAGGAGAAAGAGGAGAGGATGGGTGGGTGGCGTGTGGGGGGAGGATGGCGAGCAGGAGATGAGTGGGTGGTGTGGGGGGAGGATGGCGAGGAGGAGGAGGGGCGGTGAGTGGCGCCGTTTTGAGTTTCTGGAGAATGGACAGCTCAATGGTGGAGTTGCCTCCCCCTCCACGCACACCACGCACACACACACATTGCCCCTCCCCACGCACACACACACACTGCCCCCTCCCCCACACACACACACACATTGCCCCTCCCCACACACACACATTGCCCCTCCCCCCACACACACACTGCCCCCTCCCCACACACACACACATTGCCCCTCCCCACACACACACACATTGCCCCTCCCCACACACACACACATTGCCCCTCCCCACACACACATTGCCCCCTCCCCACACACACACACACATTGCCCCTCCCCACACACACACACATTGCCTCTCCCCACACACACATTGCCCCCTCCCCACACACACACACACACATTGTCCCTCCCCACACACACACATTGCCCCTCCCCACACACACATTGCCTCCTCCCCCCACACACACACACATTGCCCCTCCCCACACACACACACACATTGCCCCCTCCCCCCACACACACACACACATTGCCCCTCCCCCCACACACACACATTGCCCCTCCCCACACACACATTGCCCCCTCCCCCCACACACACACACATTGCCCCTCCCCCCACACACACACACATTGCCCCTCCCCACACACACACACATTGCCCCCTCCCCCCACACACACACACATTGCCCCTCCCCACACACACATTGCCCCCTCCCCACACACACACACACATTGCCCCCTCCCCCCACACACACACACACATTGCCCCTCCCCACACACACACACATTGCCCCTCCCCACACACACACACACATTGCCCCTCCCCCCACACACACACATTGCCCCCTCCCCACACACACACACACATTGCCCCCTCCCCCCACACACACACACACATTGCCCCTCCCCCCACACACACACATTGCCCCTCCCCACACACACATTGCCCCCTCCCCCCACACACACACACATTGCCCCTCCCCCCACACACACACACATTGCCCCTCCCCACACACACACACATTGCCCCCTCCCCCCACACACACACACATTGCCCCTCCCCACACACACATTGCCCCCTCCCCACACACACACACACATTGCCCCCTCCCCCCACACACACACACACATTGCCCCTCCCCACACACACACACATTGCCCCTCCCCACACACACATTGCCCCCTCCCCCCACACACATTGCCCCTCCCCCCACACACACACACATTGCCCCTCCCCACACACACACACACATTGCCCCCTCCCCCCACACACACACACACATTGCCCCTCCCCACACACACATTGCCCCCTCCCCACACACACACACACATTGCCCCTCCCCACACACACACACACATTGCCCCTCCCCACACACACACACACATTGCCCCTCCCCCCACACACACACATTGCCCCCTCCCCACACCCCACACATTGCCCCACACCCCCCACACACACACACACTGCCCCCTCCCCCCACACACACACATTGCCCCACACCCCACACACACACACATTGCCCCTCTCCACACACACACACATTGCCCCTCCCCACACACACACACTGCCCCCTCCCCACACACACATTGCCCCTCCCCACACACCTCAGCGTGCACCCCTCGGCCTCGCACAGAGACAAACGATACCCGTGTAGCCTACGCTGCGTTGTGTTGTTCGCGAGTACCTATTAAGGCTAACACGGCGCACGAGCGTGGTCGTGTCGTCGGTAATCACCACCCCGGCCGCCTTTGTCTCTCCAGTGTTAACGTTTAGCGCAAAAGGCACCAGCTACTCATTTAAGGCTGAGTCGACCTACGGGGGGGGGGGGGGTGAGGCGGGGTGGAGAGATCCAGAACCGGTTCAGATCAACGCCACTTTATAATGTAAGCAACCGGCTGGAAATCGAATTGGATACTCCGGGTCCGCAGGAGCGCAGCGCGAGGACCACGAGGCCCACCGCTCCCCCGTGCCACGCACTCCCCACCTCCACCTCCTCCTCGCCTCGCGAGCCGGTGGAGCTGTACGGGGGGCCTTTGTCTTTGTGGCGGCACGTGGAGACCGCGTGCTCGGGGGTCTGGCTGTGAAAAATCTGGGCGAGCGCGCCCTCTGCTGACGATAGCAGCAGCAGAAGCAGCAGCAGAAGCCATGATTAATCCACTGCTGGATGAAGGCATCTCCGAGCCTGTGTGGCACTATCCCATGGTCCCGCGAGGCAACAGCACCGACAACAGCCGCCAGGTGCAACAACAAAGACAAAGATCCCCCGTGGAGCCTGAACAGACTGTTGGGGAAAGTGCTGTTAGCGAGCGCCTATGAAGGTCGGTTACGGCACACGAGGGGGTGGGTGGGCCAGCACCATACACGCACGGCCGCCTTTGTCTCCCCAGTGGAGATGTTTTTACACACACCGCGCCAGGCACTCAGGCACTCATTTGTGGAGTAGTGGTAAGATAACCACTACTCCACAGCACCCCCCCCCCCCCCCCCACACACGAGATGGTTGCATTTCCAGTATTGCATCTCTCCTTTAATGCTTCCTTGCGCACATTCCAGCGTGTGTTCCATTCTCTTTGTCAAGGAGCGATACACGCCACAGCATGTAAGAAGAGAGCATTGGCTGTTTGCTTGCCGGCTGGGTTCCGAGTTTATGCGATGCCTTGTGTGATTGTTCCTCCGCGCACACAGGAGCTAGACATGTGCATGTGGAGCGCTCTATCAAGCCACTGCTAGAACAGGGTCTCTTTCCCCCACGCATTGAAGCCGGCGAGGGTTGTTTGCCCATACTTCACCACAAGGCCGTAGCCATGGAGTCAATATTGGGGGGGACCAAATCTTCCAGGGGGTCTGGGGGTCCCAACCCACATTTTTTTTTTCAAAACTCATTTCCTGCCTAAAATATTAAAAAATTCACTAACACATGGGATGGACTTTTAATTATTTTTTTACAATAATGTCTAATAGTTTATTGTATTACATTGCTCTGTTTTTACTTGTTTACCATTTATTGTTTCATTGTATGTAATGTTTGAGATGAGGGATTAATAAAGTACAACCATAACCACAATCATATAAACAGAAATCTATGCATTGATTTATACGAAGACAAGTCCAGATATTGTGGCCAAGGTTTAGCAAATTGTTGTTTTTATTTACATAGCATAACAATTATCATTAATTTTTTATTTCTTACAGCAATATATTGGGGGGGGG
This sequence comes from Petromyzon marinus, assembly GCF_048934315.1. NCBI lineage: Eukaryota > Metazoa > Chordata > Hyperoartia > Petromyzontiformes > Petromyzontidae > Petromyzon > Petromyzon marinus. The sequence continues at coordinate 13,485,247 of NC_133671.1, forward strand.
GGATTTTGAGAACATTTGAATATAAATGATAATTACGGCCTTGCTTCACCACGCTGGTCAGTGCGGGTTGCATTGCAGAAAGCGAGTGCTTGAGAGGGTCGTAGACCACGCGTGGAAGTTACGACAATGGCTTTTAGCTGCACTGCTGCCCTCTACTGGTCATCGCCCGGGGGGGGGTCTGCGTGGCGGCTGGAAGAATAACCCGCGGCACACTGCGCCCTCCGACGACAAGATTCGGTACAGAGCCAAATGCCCCGTTCAACAACGTGCACACAAGGGTCCCTTTCGCTTGCCCAGTTGTGCGCATTTGTTAGAGAGTAAAAAAGATGGGTTGGAAAGTTAATGGCATCATCAATATCGTCATCGTTTTGCCATCGTCTCATCTGCTTCTGAATCGTGGCATCCCCAAACCGGTCCCGCAGTTGGTGGGCAGTGGCTTGCCCCCCCCCCCCCCACCCACCAAGACTCGTGTTTTTATCACAAGGGACATACTTTTTTTTTTACACGTTTGAGCCAAATGAACTCTCCTGCCCCGGTCTCCCTTTGGGTCTCTTCGTACGAAAATTTGCTACCGCACAATGTTTTTTCCTATTCAAGAACATTTTCGGCGATAAATCAGTGTGCTTTTGCACGGCATGGGGAATTAAAAAAGAACGGCACATGTTTGTTTTATTCACTTAAGCGCAGGGACGAGGGCCAAAGATTAATTTCAAATACCGTTGCCAGGCCACATTAACAAACACACACACACAACGCGTCACATTTGCCACTGCCAGACACAATTCAGTAACACAAGCGATTGGTAAAGGTACAGCCCTGAAATTACTCGCTTTACACCAACGCTAGCGGAAGGGCCTCCACTTGATAGAGCGCCACTAGAGGGTAACTGCGAAATGTGGGAGTACCCACACTTTACCCCACGACGCACCCTCACAATCAACAGTAGAATTGACCCGAGCGCATTTTAGAAGTGTTGCCAGGACTAAAATGTTCCCTTCGAGTATTCTAGTACCCCGTGAGACCAGCTCAGATGCTTGGTTCGACAGATCGTTTGCGGGCCGGTTTTAAGTGGCCGGTCTCGTGGGTCATAGCCACTCTGCGGTATTCCGGGTTCCACACCTCCTGATTGAACGGTAATTGGCACTTTAACGAACCGAGACGCGTTTGTGGTCAATGTTTCTTTAGGGTGGAGCGATGGCCCCCTGGTTGGCACATTGTTCTATAAACCCAGTTGACACGAGTTTGATTGCCGGCCAAGGCTTGCACCAGTGGCGAGTTTTATGCGAACGAGCGCGTCCTGATACGGGGCCCCCAATGTCGTTCCAACCTCTTCTCTTCAGAGCCTGGCGCCTGGGCCCAGGGGCAGTTCAAGAGACCCTGCACACCGCAGCGAGCTACGTCACTCACTGCCCCACTGTCCAAACTCGAATTTCATCCTGGGCGTGGGGGATACATCGACCATCGCAAAGCCTTCGGATTCATATTCTTGGTTCTTTCTGTAAAGCAGCGTAGCTGGAGAATAAAAGATAATACATTTAAATAAATAAAAATTGAAAATAACAAGCGGTCTTCATCAAGAAGACCGCTTGTGTTGCGATCGAAACGTCTTGTTTTTTTTGCTTTATTTTCAATTCATTTAATTATCTTTCATTTCTATTTTCTATCTACGTGACTTTACCGAAATAACCAAGAATATTAATTCCTGCAGTCACGAAAAAGTTAAGCCTTCCGATTCCTGCCTCGTGTGCAGGCCAGCACTCAGCACCCAGCACCGAGTAAACGTGACGGGCCACGAACACCCTCTTCACGGCATGCCGTCGCGTCCGCCAGTCATTGTTGCGGAAGGTCAACGTCAGTCAATAACCCCCGCACAGATCCTCGTCACAGGATATGGAGGAGGGGGGGGGGACTTGTACGAATGAGCCACGGGAGATGTATTCTCATTCTACGTGACTTTACCGAAAGAACCAAAGAAGATGAATCACACGGCTGTTGAATCGGCACGTAAGACCTTAATTGGGGGGGGGGGGGGCGCAGACACCAGCGACAACTCACGCAGCGAGGACACAACAACGCGGGTCCCAAGTTTCATATACATCGTTTATTTGTAGGAATTGAAGGTAATACTGTGAAGAACTTAAGCTCAGACCAGCAGAGGTGTTAAGGAGGACTCGTTTTAAGGAGTACAGTGAGTGACCCACTAGAAAAATACAAATAGGAAAACAGTAACCCCATGATTGAACAGGACTAAAAAAAAGGACAGCACTTGAAATTTAGGCTTGTTTATGTTTTTTGGTAAATAAATAATTCAACATAAATAAGCTTGTGTTTTTTTTTAATTAAACACCCGCTGCCACTAATGTACTATAGCATATTGATAATTCTCAAACTCTTCCCAAAAAAGCCAACATGCACCATGCTCTATTATTATTATTCTTACTAGTACACAAAAACAAGCAAGCAGTCACAAGCATCATTTGGCCATTTTCAGAAACAGACCTCACAGTGGGTGCATTTTAAACCAAACTTTCCCGTTCTAAATCGGTAGAATAGTTTTGCATTTAACACATAAATTCCAACCCCAAAAGCTTCATTGTAATGAACATCAAGTATAAAAATCATATATCCAAGGGAAATGATAAAGGTTATGCAATATAAGCTTAGTGTTGTGCTTCATGTACATAAGTTGGATGGACTATTGAGCAAGAAACTATTCAGTGGTACAGCTCTACGGGCAAAACCACTCCAGATTATAGTTGGTAGTCAAGATGAGAACACGTTTACTACTCTGGCATTCGCAGACGTGGTGGCACGTGAATGTTCATGGCGTTGTCACAACCGCAGCACCAAGATAGTTTCACATTTGAGGCCGAATTATACAAATCGGGGGATAAGAAGCCACAACCAATAATTTCATTAAACTTTTATTTTTCTCCCCAGTTAATTTTCACATCAAAATTCAAGTTTATTCAAGGAGATGAAAAAAACCCCACCTCCAACAGCAATAAAAACGATTATGGCCATATTATTGGGGGGGGGGGGGCAAAGACACTGGGAGGGCAATTCATTCCCGACAATTTAATCCACGCGGCGAGGGTGAAGTGCATGGACGACAAACTGGGCACAAAACGCCGCCTCCAACCCCACAAGGGTGGCCACGTTGGGATGTTGGTGCCTCAATTACGAAGAAGCGCAGACCGTTGACACACGGCAACGGGCGGCGCAGGACTATACACGCTCGTTAAGACGCTGATAAAAGCACAAACAAGGACCAGGCGATGCTGTCATTTCAGGCAAGATAAGGTCACAAGGCACAGGTGGACAGGCGCGTATTGGGTAACGATAAACCTTGCACGCGTTAACGCTTCTTACGTCCTGAAACCTTGGATGCAGTACAACTCGTTACCTCGAATGAACTCCCGGCTTCAGCAGCTCAATGTGTCCTGCAATGGACGTCTACAGAAGGTAATCCGTGCAAGATGTTCGCCGGAGCAAGAGAGCGTAACACTGAAACCGAAGCACCATAGTTCCTCAAAGGTCGGCCCCACGTGCGTGCACAAACACCAGGAACAGCTTATCGAAAGAGACCGAATTCTTACCACAGAGGTTGCGTGAAACAGACAAACGTTGCTGTAGTCTAGTGCTCAATTCTCCCGACTTTTGAAATTCGAAATGAAACTCTCAACCTTAAATAAACACGAAAATACTGCGTAGCATAATAAGACAACGGTATGTATTTTTTTTTTACAAATGGCAAAACGGTCATAATAATAATAAGAACGAATCCATTCCGCGAACCCATCAGCGATGGCGAACATCAATACCACAGCCTGCACACTGTAACAGAAGTCTCCCTTTTGAGATGCAAACAAACAAATATGAATATTTTGTTTTACTATTTTTTTTGTTATTTGACCAGGTAAGGGCCCATGGAGCTATGTAGCTCTTTTTCCAAAGCGACCCGACCACAAGTGATAGCTCAAGGAATTGGCTTACATGGAAATTTTTAGCAGCCAATTACTCTGAACGCATGTTTCTAAATGTGGAGGAAAGTCACCGGAAGACCTGGAGAAAAATCCACACGACCACAGGGAGAACATGCAAACTCCAAATATACAGCAGGCGTCAGGGGTTGAGATCGAACCTACGACCTCCCGTATACCAGGCGAGGTAGTTAACATCTCACCGCGGTGGCGCTCATATATAGTCAAAAAGCATGCAATTAAATGTGAACATCCACACACGCATCACCTCCTCCCTTCCATCCTCCACACCCGACCTAACAAGTTATTTTGGTTAACAAACTTGCACCGTTGTGTGGTCTGCACACCGCACTTGTCTTCTTATGTACACCATTTTACACTAACTCACTTTTATACATGTAGCTGCACTTGTTTACAAAAACACTCGCTTTCACCCCGACACAAACGTAGGAGGGCAATTTCAGTTTATCATGTTTCTGTAAGCCCATTAAACCCGACTCCTCTACAACTAAGCCCTTGTGTAACTTGGCAGGTAAAACATTATTATTCCTGCACAATGCAAAATCTGCACAAAAACTAAACAAACTTCTAGAACCACGCTCCCTGCTCATTTAAATCTGCAAGCAGTTTCGTTGATTCGCGTTAATTGGCAAAGTCGGCAAGGTTTACATCGTCATGGTGATAATAATGCCACTTGTTTCAAAAATGCGCAGATATTTACAGAGCGGCTACACCCTACCTACCCAAGTCATCCACGGTATTGTCAAAATGTAGCAGGTGTGCTCTGCTACATTTTTCCTAAAATATAAAGTATCCCTCTAATGCATTGCTGAAAACATTCACCGAAAAACGTTTTTTTTCTTAACTTTGGTTTGTTTTATGAAGGAAAGTAGTTTTTTTTTAAAAGGCGCAATAAGTGACGTTGGTAGCTTACGTTCAACTCGCCTTAAAGTCGGCGACAGCCCGAGACGGACACCGACGGAAAAAAAAATCCCCAACACTGACGAGCGTGCAGCCGTTAGCAGCGAAGCGAGAAATATTTTCTTCAGCTTCGATGAAAAGTAAAAGGCAGTAGTGAACTTATGCCACCAAAATTCAATCCGTCGGTCCTGCCAGCCAACTGCATAACATTGCATTTGTAGGTTTGCCAACGACCTGCATGGCTAGCCATCACCCAGCTGTCTAATGATACGTCATCTACAGCTATTGTATTCAAGTTTACCCCTCGCATAAAAAAAAGAAATATACCGTGTGCGACTTAAAGCTTTCAAGTCAATAAACGGGAAGTGGTGTCATGCTTTAAAGAGAAATGGCAGTCGTGTGCCCCGATGCCACCAAATGGAAGGACAGGTAACTGTTCTGTGTTCTGCAAATCACTTATTGCACCTTTTAAGTGTCAGGGGTGGCACTAGTAAATGTCATAGATTTAGTTATGGGGGGGGGGGGTCCAGGAAAGCTGGTTAGAGTTGGGAATGGGGCAGAAACGGCCATGCTTACACACACACACATCACCGTGATGGCGAAATGTGCGACAGCTGAACAGTTAAATGTATATCAGGGTCTGGACTCCCAATTTGACATCCTAGTACCATCCCCAAGACTGGAGACCTGTACCAGCAGAAGAAGTAATAGTCGTCGACTAAAGAGATGGCTCGATTGTGCTATCCCCAGAGAGAGCCTGAGTGCACGTCCGACGATTGTAGTTACACTTCCGCTAATGGCAGTCAAGAGCGCGTGTGTGCGTGTGTGCGTGTGTGTGTGTGTGCGTGCGTGCGTGCGTGCGCGCACGCATGCACTTGAAAAGGGATTTGCCGTGCACGACGTGGGCTGTCAACTTATTCCAAAATCCTCACGTCGCACGGAGGTGCGCGATCACTCCAAAGTAACTCTCACCAGCGAGCATCGTAGAGAGCGACTCAAAACACTGCACTGTCCCACGCGTGGGCTCGAATGTGTGTCTGCGACGTGCCAATAGCGGTGTTAGCGGCAGTGTGGGATTTGCTCCCGACTCTGCATCCTGAGACAAATCAACAATTAGAAAGGAAAAAAAAAAGTCCTCACCGATCACCAAGCTCGCGTCAAGTAGGGCCGTGCCGACATGCAACCTGCAAGGCGTCGGAGGTCTACGGATCGCATAGACAGGCAGCACGGCAACAGAGCAAGTAGGTTGCTCACGGAGGGCGAGTTATCGCCACGCATGGGTGGGTGTTCTCCGGGCACAATGGTTTGTCTCCCACATGCGCACAAAAAAAAATACTCGAGAAATACAGTCTAACGTCCCTAAGCAGGGTCTCTCTTGAAAATTAATATTGCTTGAAGGACTTGGGCTTTCCTTGGCAAGTCGTCACATTATTCTTATCCACCGCCGGTCACGCATTACATGATTTGAATAAAATTTTAAAGCCTATCGGAGACCCCAAGTTAAAATGTTCACACCATACATCGATAGAGACTTAATTATTATTTTCATGCCTGCCCCACCCCCAAACTGAGGGCAATTATAAATTCATTTAAGTGCTCCGTTTGCAATCACGCCAAGCTCGCAACGTGTACTGGAAACTGACCAATCGAAAGTCCTGCCGTTAACTCTCGCTAGCGCTGTAATTGCACAGGAAGGCCATCTCAAGTGCTGGTTTTCCCCATTCCCAAGCGGGCCACAAATTATTTCTACAGAGACCCGAGTCGCGCTGCTCACAACAATTCCTTTTAAGTGGCTGACCGCACTTCCTCCACCACTTTTGGCAAATGAAAGCGTGAGTATTTCTAACGGAGAGCTTCACAGAAACTTAGGAAAACTGCCAACGGCACCGATTAACGTTAAGTGCGAGACTCCCTGTGCAGGCTTTGATAAACTGGACACGTTACTAACCAGCGAGTCGATCCCCCACACCCCCGGCCCATCAATTGTTTCATCGAATGCGCAGAGTGCAGATTAACCTCCGATTAGCACCGTTGGATATGTACGGTGCGTAAGATGTTTGACGTACATACAAGCTGCACGTGGTGGGGGGGGGGGGGGGGTGGGGACTGATCAGAAAAAATCTAGAAGGCTATTCGAACTCCATTCTCGACCAGGCACAGCCCTAGCAAGCAACTGCTCCCATCCCCAAAACCGTTTCAAAGCTGCACCCTAGGAAAACGATTTCTGTCACCACCATGAAGTCAAAAGTTGCAGTAACCCTTGTTGTCCGTGGTCATCTTTCAAGATGGCCCACTGCCTGGAGAATAAGAAGGCAACGGCCCATTTCATTGAGCGACTGCAAAACTTAATGAAGAGGTGATATGGTCGGTTATTTGCAAAAAAAGGCACGAATGATTTCGCTTGACGCCGTAAGTGCATTACACTCAATTTAGGGAGAAAAAAAAACACGTAACTAAACCTTACTCTTAACGATGAAAACTAAGAAAATAATCAAACTACCAGCAGAAACGATGCTCTTCTTAGTGTTAGTCACTGCAGACAAAGATGCCCGAATTGCATCCCAACATCTTTTTTAGTAGGCCTGTCCCCAAAACACCCACCATTATAACACACAAAACTACTGTCCAATGTATCTTCTCTGCTGCACATGGGGTACTGCTGGTGTTTATTGCCCTGCCGTAAAAGAAAAGAAAAACAATGGGGCGAGCCTGGGGTAGTGCTCACGATTCATCCCCACGACCCGACCTCCGCTCGTGCCCTCGGGCTTTTACTCGCAGGCGCCAAGCGGAGCTGGGCCGCCACCGCTGCCCCCCTCGGACTCGGAGGTTCTCCGCGCCTCGTGGGCGACCATCCCCTTCTCTGCCTCGCGCGGTTCCTTCACCACCGCCATCTCCTCCTCCTCCTCCTCCTCTTCACCGCTGCCACTGCCACCACGGCACGGCTTCACTCCGTCCGAGTGGCCCGGGCCCGCCACGTCCACCACGACGGTGCCGGGATCGCGTAGGAACAGCACGATGACGGTGATGTTGTCACCGGAGCCGGCGTCACGAGCGGCCGTGACGAGACGTTGCGCCAGGCCGGCGGGCCGGCAGCCTTCGTCCTCCGCTGTGCCGGCATCCCGGCACTTGCGCAGGTGAGCGGCGGCCACGGAAACCGCCTCGTCGGGCCGCACCGTGTCGAAGAAGCCATCGCACGCGAGCAGCAGGTAGTCCTCCGTGCCGTCGAGACGCACCGATGCACTCTCGGCGTCGCCGCAGATGTACGGCTTGTAGTCCGCGTCGCCTGCGCACGAGGTGGAGACGCGCCCACAGGTATAGTTATTTGAAGGTTTGTGTTGCACCGCTGGTATTTTGTACGGTGTCGAACGTCGTTACGCATGCGTTTTTTGCACGTGCCAATTGATAATTTCATTTTGTATACTTGCAGTAATCGATTGAGAAATTCTCTTTCCCCCCCAAATGTATTCATGTTTGTTTCATGTACTTTGTTTTAATATTAGATGCTTAGCGCAGGCCTATTGGCATCTAGCAAAATATATGATGAGGATAATAACCATCCCCCCCCTTTGGTTGATCAACCTTGGATGAAGGCCTCTCCATGCCCTATTGGTCACAGGGGTTGTTTGACCATACTTCACCGAAACAGGTTGTTGAAGGAGGGCCGTGGACCGGTTAACGTTAGCCACACACGACAGATGCAAATTGAAAACGTACGCTAATTACGAGCACAATTCGATGCAGGTATGGTGAGAGCATCCGAATCTATTTTTCCATCGATGCATCATTGCAGACTTATCAGAATTTGTATTTATTTATATATGCGAGTGAAACATTTCTATTTTGTGTCTCCGTGCGGGAGTCGACGCCGAACTGACCGATAGCCCTGGACACAGAGAGGGTGCCATTGACTCGCCAGGCCCCGAACCACACCACGCACCCTCCTAGCGCTTCAATTCGCTTCTTCTCGTCCTGCACACAAACCACACAATGGGGCAAAACCCCCACACGGCGGTGAGACCTGCGACAACGCCGTGCGGAAGAGGTCACCGCGCAACAGGTCACAACCCCGGATCAAACGCAACCGATCCCAGCCACCCCAAGCGAATGGGCGGACTGATCCGCTGGCGGTGTGTCCATCTCACTGTGGGTGCTAACAAAAAAAATTGAATCTACCTGTAGGCGGATACAAAGTCAATGGTTTCATAGCTTCATTATGAGTGTTCATAGTCATCCCCCCCCATCTCTCATTCCAATTCTATCACTTCCATGGTTCCTACCCACTGCAATCAGGGTTCATCGTTCTCGTGAACTCCAGTCTCTCACTATCGTTCTGTTACCTCATTGTCACTCTTTTGTGGTTACTACAACTGTTACCAGGGTCAATGTTCTTGTTGGGGCGAGGCCATACGCCAGGCCATCGTGAATCGATGCAGACCCCCATCTGTCAAAGTGGGATCGACACGCTAACAGACTCGCCCACATAAATGCTCTACTGGGGAGGCGTGTCAAGCTTCTCGCGAGTACTAAATAAACTAAATTAAGTCTTTCCCTCGAAGGGATACAAAGTGCATTGCTTCACATAGTTTTAGCGCACGGGTTCGCCGATTCACGGCACTCTGTTGTTCAGTTGCTTCCTTGTCACGCTTTCACAGCCACTACAAATATTATTCTCAAACTTCATGCCTCTGGTGATGTGGTAATGTCAAAGACTCATGCTACCAAACCGATTCCTCTCGACTCTATGCTCAAACGATATATTGTGAACCCATTTTTCTCCTTCTTCCTTCATTGCTAGAGAGCGGCCTAACCTTGGAACTCCCCTCCCAGCGGCCCTTTTTCACAAGTTCCTATAACCTCGCTCGATTTCACGCTCGTAAACTCTTATCCTTTATCCCATCGTTGACAAGAGCGTTGCAAACAGCTCATGTCCAGATGCTGGGAACATGACAGATGGCAACACCTGGGGAAGACCATCGTCCAGCAGTGGATTGATCATGGCCGATGAGGAGGATATATTATAATGAGTGTTCTTAGTCACTGGCCGCCTTGCGTTACGGGCCAGCGGGCCTGTACCCGCTATCGGTGATGAATATTAAAAAAAGGGTACATGAAGCAAAACGCGGTGATTTTAAGCAGCGTACGCCATGAGCACGTACTTAAGTCATGCACAAGCACGTGTACAGTGCTTGCGTGGCTGGTCCTGGGTAGTCGGGCTGAGGTCCGGAGTAGACAGGATATGGGTGGCAGCAGATGAAGAGGGGGTTGCTGGCTTGAGTGGTAACATTAGCCCTGTTACACTAAACGCCAATATAAATAAGGGCTGTTTAGTTGGCAAAAACAAAGGCTGGCAGCCTTCCATTGCGCGCTGTTAAATGCTGACGGTGCACCAAAAACTGCATCCCAGACGGCAAGTAACTCGTCGATGCAAACTTTCATCCTCAACGGTAGACGTTTTTCCTTTCAGAGCAGGGTTGTACAATATGCATAACGAGCCGTCGTGGTGAATTGGGTTCTAAACAATATATATTTTTTAAACACCTGGGCAATTGATGCATTGTTAGATGCATGGTTACCACCCACTGAGCGGAGGAAGTACATTTATAAACACGCAACTCGTCTAACCTAGGTTATCATAAGTGCGCAACATTCATACATTGTGAGCTCTATTGAACAGTTCTATCTCGCATTTTCTACTGAACCGGTTAAGTGTCTGTAAAGTCTCGAACATCGTGCAACAGCAGCGGATTCCAAGCCTATGGACTCCTGAGTAGGCGAGTGGGCGAGTGGACGGATAGACGAGTTCCAGACGGATGGACCGCTGATCACGAAGCTTCGAATTCCAAATCTCGCTGTCCGAGTGTGCGGAAACGATCAAGGTCAAAAGAGCTGCTGAACGAATATGTCGACGATTAACAATGGAGAATACCCGGCACACACACGTGTCTGGGTTTGTGCGTGTGTGTACCGGCACACACGCATCCATCAGATAGCATGGACAAAATTGGTGTAAACACACGTATACGAATGTGCACAGCTTGTAATCAAATCTTTTGTTTAATTGGCAGCCAGTGAAGGACATCACAAATGGTCGGTGTGATTTGGTCGCATTTCCCTTCTTGCACAATCAGACGTGCAGCCGAGTTCGGAGATGAACCGCTGAAAGAGACTACGCCGTGCCGGCGAGACCGTCTTGCAGAGTGAACGCACAACGCGAAAATTGGCGATGTCGGTTTAGCAGCGTCACCTCTCGCTCGGGCTTGTGCGGAGTCATGATCTCGACGGGGCAGCCGTCCCTGACAAGCAGGGCCTGCGAGTCCCCGAGCCACGCCACGTGTAGCATGTCCCCGCGCACCAGCGCCACCACGCCCGTCGTGCCGCTGCGCAGGTTCTGTGCGCCACGCAACAGAAATGCACGGTTTCATCGCAATCGCACTCTCGGGCATCATTTGGGTTCACGGGACGTGGAATCCCGGAGCGGCAACAACGCTTCGTGTAGGTCAACGACCCACGGAAAGGAATACCACAGAGCTACATCGGAGATTCCTGAAAGTGACCCAATCCATCAGGCTCGAATGCAAATGGACGTTTAACAAGCGTCGGGGCCATCGTTGGTCACACGACGCTGGTGGCGGCGGGTGGCGGTTACCTCTCGGACGGCCTTCTGCACAAAGTTGCGGTCGGTGAGGCTGAAGGCCTCCCGGAGGGCACGAGCCGGGTCCCGCGCCAGCATCTCCTGCTGCAAGAGGTTCACGTGCAGGTGCGTGGCCGCGTACACTGCGGCCTCCACCCCGCCGTGGCCGTCAAACACGGCGAGGTACGTCTGCTGCTGCTGCTGCTCCTCTGCGTCCTGCACGCGCGGTGGGCCAGGGCACGGGCGCAGCGAGTGCAATAACACAGACGTGACGCGACTCATCGACGACATCCCCCCGAGGCTCACAAGACACTCGGTGCATCGCACGTGTGAGAACGGATTGTTTACACAATTCACACGATTGCCCGATTTGAAAATCCCGGCCATACCCCTTGCGCAGCAAGTGACATCTGAACAAGCCATAAGTCAACCGTGCCATTCGTTAGTTTAGCACGGTTGGCTAAGTACGGTGCGAAAGAAGAAGGTCCAACCCGCGCTGACGAGCGTGGGTGAAATACGGTCAATCAAATGGCAATGACCGACAGGGTATGGGGGAGAGGCTTCCAGCAGCAGATTGACAAAGGTGCTATTTTAATAAGAATTGTGATACATGTTGTAAAAAGTACGAGGCCCATCCAAAATTCACAAACCTGCACCGACTATCATGAAAGCGTCATAAAACAACCCCCAAATATGAACAGATAATTTTAGACGTCGGTTAACGGTACATATGAAAACTGTAGTAAAAACAGGACCGACATTTTAACAAAAATCTATTGTTTTAATCGAATCACAACCAATGAATGACGATAACTCATTACATTGCGAGAGAAGGGAGAACCGTTACAAGAATAATACAGTCGAGCAAGCGAGTTCATATTATTAGTGCGAATCATTGCGATAGCCATCGAATATCGATCCAGAGCCGAGCTGCAGTGCACTGACATAAATTTGGATTGCTGAACATGTCAAGTACTTGAGAAATTACCATCGAAGCCTCTTAATAAAGCTAATACCGCGATATCCTTTATGTTTACAAATGTATGTTTATATCTGGGAAACAACCAAATTGGGGGTGTTTACATTGGCATAAAATATTAAAGAAGCCAGTGATTTGCATCTCAAATGCATGATTAGCGCCGGCATGAAGACTGCATTGGCGTGGCTTAATTTATTTTAGCCTATTAAGTAATAAAAAAGGCCATTAATGAGAAACTAAATATTAACCATTGGCAAGCAAGATCGGTAATGCCAGTTTGATAACTTATTGCTCAACCACTTTCAATATTTTTTCGTTCATCGTGTATTCCACACTGATGATTTTTTGCAACATCAAGAGAAAAAAAACCTTAATAGCCAAATTCCCCATTATGTCAGTAACGGTTTTAAGCCAATTGATAAGGCATGTTCAGTCCTTGGCCAATCGACTGGTGGATGAAGGGCTTTCCAATGCTATGTTCAAGAATCAATCCGAATGGCACAAACCACTAGGCAGCTAACGTAGACGATGGAGAAACTCACTTCCAGGCCCAACAGGGCATTCAAGTCGGGCAGCACGACGTGCCGGTCTTCCATCTTGCGCCGGCTGTTCTTGACGGCGTGCAGTGACGTTTGGAAGTGGCGTGGCGATGTGCGCAATGGTGGGAGGTCGTCCAGCCAGGCTTCACACACCTCCCGCACGCAGTTGCACACCACACGCGCGAGCTTGTACGCGTCATACTCTGCAGGGGGAAGAAATTCGCAAGAGGGCGCTTTGTTAACCAGAAAAATAACGAAAGAGAAAACAGACTATTGCGGTAGCACAGTGCAATTATTAGCTTAGACTTTCAAGAACTAGATGGCTGGCCAAGCCGCTGAGCTGGCATTAATGAGATCCTGGATTCAAATCCAGGAAACCGCCTGAGATTAAAATGGGTTTCTCGAGTTTAGCGAGATTATGATCTCAGCCCGGTTCAACCAATGAGTGCACGAAGGAAACAATGTTATATTTAGTTCTAGATTTAATTGGCCAAATCTCTAACTCTGATAATTTAAATATACGAGTTTGTCACGTGGCAAACATTACTCTCTTATATGGCAGAGCAGCTGCAAAATAGCTGCCCCCTGTGTGTACCAGAGGTCACTTAAAAGGGAATCTCTGAGATAGCTTTGCGATATTTTCACTTCCGCGAGCTGTTCTCCGACATGAAAAGGGTTGCAGTTCTCCGTTAGACATCCGATTGATAATTTCTTCTCATTACTTTGTTGCCAATAGCACAATTAGGATCAAAATTGGGGGAAAGAAGTGTGAAAAGCAGTTATCTAATGATTGATGAGCCTTGAAGTTAATTAACGTTCCGACAAAAAGTCCAAGAACAGTATTCAACTATACATTTTATCCAAAAGTACTGTCGACTTTGTTACGCTTACGTTTGCTATGCTTCTTTATACGAACCAAGTTGCGCATTTTTCCGCGGACATTTTCTGCAAAAATGAAATCAGCAATCTTGTGACTCTGCCAACAGTAGGAAGAAATTAATGTGCGTTTTTCACTAATTATAGCCCAATCGGCCACATCCTGAATGCAGAAACGCATCATTACTCAATTTGAGGATCCCCTGTGGACTGCAAGACAGCTTTGCCTTAAATGATAAGAGACCAGGAAAGATGGATGCACTGCAAGCTTACACACACTCTTGGGGAGGCTCTCCACAGGCCTCGCTTACCCACCACACAAGACACAAGGGTCTTTTAGCTGGGGTGAGGAATGTTGCAATTTGCTCCGTGTCAGTCACCGGTTCAATTGAACCTCGGCGCTGGCTACAAGCAAAGTGGGCGCCATTACCAAGGTTTGCCATGGGATTTTTTTTACGATCATCAGGGGGGGCGCCCCGTGCCGAGACCGTCGAATTTGCTGCAAATGAAAACCCCTTTCATGTCCTTCTACCGCAAACGGCAAGACGGGAGCTCGAATCGGGAATTTCGGATGCGGCAGAGCAAATCGATACGTCAACGAGAATGACCCCCGCCTGTTTAACATCATCATCATTATTATTGTATTGGTCGAGTTTAAGATGATTTCTTTAACCAGATGAGAACTCAAGAAACCAGGTTTGTCTCATTTGTCAAAGTGAGCTGGGTCACCAAAAAGTAAGTTAAACTAATAAAGTACAGCAATGAGGCAAACAGATAAGAGCAAAAAGAAAACCTCACATGGGATATTTAAAATATTTGCACAACCATAAATCACTGTTAAATAATACATTCCCTGTAGCGCAAGTAAACTTGGGCAGATCATTTTTTTTATACTGATCATAGTAACATTACATTTAAGTTAAAGAAATATTCATTAAAAGTATGGTGACCATTGTACAAATATGTAAATTCGTAAGGATATATGTGAACCCATTATAGCTGGGGTTGCCGTGCTATGGTATATCGCAGAGAATAGGTCCACGAGAATTGTACTATCATTTTAGCAAAAGATAATAAATTGTGATTATCTTTACTCCAAAAGTGTTTTATAGCCCAAAAAATATTTATTAAAAAACAGAAAATGCCATAATTATGATTAAAAAAACTATTACCCATTAAATTTGTACTTTGAAGGACTAATAGACGGTATAATGGTTATATCACATTCGAATTTTTCTCGTCATTAGATTTTTTTAAATTATTCCTTGCATCACCACCAGCACTCAATTTCTAAGTGGCGCAGATTGTAAAGTCGCAGCAACACAAAGAACCTACGGCAGCTCACGTCGAGTGAACCCGTAACCGGAAGCATGTTCGTGTAACCTGCACTCCGACCTGTCAAGGTACAGCTAAGTGCCGACACGGGACCCCCCCCCCCCCCCAAAAAAAAAAAAAACCGGGGATCTAAAAAAACATACCGTCAAAGTTACAAGACACCGCTATCGCAAACGGTCACGTATAAAACAAAAAATCGCCCCCGGTTCGCGAGCGACGCGTTCACGTACGCCGGGGCTCTCCCTCTCCGTCGCACTCCCTGGCCTCGCGCTGGTGAGGGCCGAGGTCCTGCTGCGGCACCCTCTCGGCTGCGGCTCGAGCGATCGCCAGCGCCAACGCAAACGGCGCTTTGCTGCAAGCGACACGGACACACGGTGCTGCGTTAGCGACGCCGTCGCGTTGGATGTGGCGCACCGAGCGGCTTTTCCCAGCTAATTCATTACAGACAATACGGGTCCCGACTGAAAAGAAAAATCATATCGATTCTCGTACATTCCGATACAATGCATCCATGGTGGCGAGCATTTGGAAGCTATTTCAACTTCTGTTTTCAATGCGTCGTCGCACACACCGGCCTGCACGCGTAACAATCACGGTCTCGCACACCAGATGGCGCTGTGCTGAGATTGTGCATGTGCTGGACTTCATGTGAACCTTACGGCGGGACCCAGTGGTCCCCATAAGGTCCCCGGGCACTCGCACGAACCGCGTTGCGAAGTCATTTTACGTCTGCTGAAGGCTAAACATACGGCAATCTATTCCCCTCGACGAGCTCTACACGATGCGCTAATCAAAGATTCAAAGTTTTGTTTCTTCTGCGCATTCGTCCAAGCGGCGCGTGATGCGCGCCAGGTGGGTCACGGCGTTTATGTGCGCGGTGGGACAAGTCGCCAAAAATAAATTACGATTTTGACTTCCGTTTATTCGGGACCCCGGGGTCCCACCATGACGTTCATATGCATAAAATACACGTGTACTGTATATAAATTGTAACAATATTAGAAGTGTACAATATACTGAAGTAGAGCATCAAAACATTAAATTGCCCAAAGATATTTCTCCGGTGAAAACTCAACCACTGCCATCATTTTATGCTACTGTGCATTTTGCTTGACTTGAATTTGTACTACTTTTTTTTATCTAACTGCATTCTTACTCGGTGTGTTAACGATACAGATTCATGAATTTCAGTTCTTATAAGGACGATAAACACACTGAATCACGCAAGAATAAATTATTTTCAATGTGTGTACGTTGTGTGTAAACACTGGGTTCACGTGCCACTACTGGACGCTACATTTGCCACTTAACACAATCCAATTTATTCTCCAAATCAACTCTCAACTCCGAATCGGTTTATCGAATCGATAAATCGCACATGCACTGCAAACTAGCTGAGAAACAATGAATACCGTTTTCAAACAAACTCGATTATTGCTTCCAAGGAATCTAGAGTTCCAAGGAATCTACAGTCCCAAGTGAAATTTTGGCAAGAACTGTAAAAAAAACCCACAAGCCTCCTGAACATATGAAACAAAAACTGAAAGCGAATCGTTTGGCGTATTTTTTATGCTAAACATAGGCCTCGCTTAATTTACAGGTCTCAAAGGTCGGCTTGGCAAGGATGCGATTCTGTTAGAGAGAGAGAGAGTAAAAGGTTACAGTGCAACAGTAATAAAAAGCATGCTGGCAGCGCCGTGGCAGGATGCACGTTTTTCCGTGCAGCTGGAAAAGGCTTCTAACGGTACCACCCAAGCCTCCCGGTTGAGCGAGGGCACTGCGCTCGATTCCCAAGTGGGTTGTGGGACTTTAATCTGGACTATGCGAATTTATGGGTCTCGATGCACGCCCATGTACATCTCTCCATGCGAGGCAAAACGTGTATCTAAAACCGTGGACCACAGTGACGGCACTGCCCTGATTGTTTCACAACTCCTGAACCGGTCCACTGGCCCACTAACTCACCAAGTTCGACATTAAAATATACACATTGCTCATCAACTCGACATTAAAATATACACATTGCTTATCAACTCCCCACCGTACGAAGGACCCTTCTGATCCCCCCCCGTTCACCCCCCACCTCCGTTCACCCCCCCCCCCTCCGTTCACCCCCCCTCACCACCCCCCCCTTCACCCGTACAATCCCATCCTCACAGAATCGCTGCTTCCAGGAGGAAGAATACACGCGCGCGGCTATACGAGGTCACAGCTGTCAGCCATCACTCACGGGCCCTCTCCAGCACGGTGAAGAAAGGGGTGTGGTGGTGGTGGTGGTATGGTGGGGAAGGGGGGAGTTGCGGGGAGAGGGCAACACAAGAGCCTTCATTATAACAAAAAAAATCCTGACAGTAAATCTGACTTTTCCCTATTCCAGATATGGCACAAAAGCAGCTCTGTGACTGTGCCCAAGAAAGGCAGCTTCATGCCGGGGCCCTTTCAACAGAAAATTGCTTCTCAGTGCACGGGTGGCATTTCACGAAAATAATATTAACGAAAATGATCGCTCTTGAGATCTATATATATAAAATAAGATAGTGCATGCTCCGATTGCAGATTTTGCCAGAGCCGTAAATTAGGCCCAGTGTACATTTGCAGTGCTTTTCATTCACTCTCCGTGCTGGAGGAAGTATGACCATACTTCACCACGCTCGTCGGCGCACGTTAGCGAAGGAGGGGAGCATAGAATTACAGTATAACAACGGATTTCTGCACTGCCCTCTGCTGCCCACACAACGTAGCCCTGCACCGTATTCTATATGAGCCTATAGGGCGTCCAAGGACGGGTGTATTGAAGTAAATCTGAAACTTGCAAGCGAAAAGCAGACCGTGACGTGATATTCATTGCATCAATGCGTGTGCAATTTGTAAGGGCGCGGTGACACAGACCTATTTTATTTTAAGGTTATAATCCCTTGTTCATCATGACGCCCTTTTTACTTTGATGTCTCAACAGCGTCACGGAGATCACGTGACGTGAGGGTTCTGCCTTTTGTAGTGAGGGTTGTGAGTTGACGCTGAGGAGGGGGGAGGAGGCGCCCCCCCCCCCACCCCCATGTGGAGTGACGTCACCCGCTCATGATTATTAATGAGGGAAGGGGTGCGGCATGTGGAGTGACGTCACGCACGTTACACACAGACATTCTTGGCTCATATTAGTAATAATCTAGTCAATCCAAGCACTATCCAGGCTCAAGCCTGCTTGGCTTCTGAGATCTGACGAGATCGAGAGCAGTCGATGTGCTGTGGTCAAAGGCTGTAGTTATGCGCAATGTAGTAATACAAATGTAATTATAAATATTGAGTAACTTTCGTTCTTAAGCTCATGACTTTGGATGTAAAGATTCACCCCACCTTGAAAATAATGCAATGTCACAGTCCCATTGAGGAGACCATTTAAGAAATCGGTCTTTTTTTTTAAACCAATACAGCGGCAGCTACAATCACCACAATATTCAACGAAATATATCTCGTCCTGAATCAAATCGTGGAAATGTATTGAACCATGAGGTCAAGGCAAATCATGGAACTTCTGGTAACATTTAGCACCATAATTTGGTAACAAACCATAACGTCTGCTGCCGATATCGTCTTCGCCCTGCTGTGGCTATCGAGTGTACAGGCAGTGCAAATGCACCGGGGTCCTAGGCAGTAGGGACCCAGGCATCGGGCTACAAAAGCAGTGGTGGTGGCGGTGGGGGGGGGGAATGGGACACAATTCCATGCACCAGGGCCAGTGCCAATCGCGCTATACCCCTGCATCTTTGATCCTCACTTTGCCAGCTTTTACAACACACAAAGCTCACAATGTGCCGTCAGTGAGCCAGCAGCCACACCTATGGCAGACGCAATCGCCTGTCTGGAGCCGAGCTAAGGTGCAATACGATAAGGGAATGTTCCCACTATTTAAACCAGGGTACTTCAAAAGACGAATGATCTCAGTCAACCGCAATAAACCCATGCAACTGACAAGCGGTTTCATTATGATGTAAAGATTATAAGAATTAGAATGGCATTAAAAAAATGGGGTTGTTGTGGTGACCCAGGCTGAGACCATCGACTTGCTACCATTGGGCTGCTGCTGTGTGGATTCGAAAAGCCAAGCTCTCGGTATTGCTGGCCGAGAGCCTGGCTTTCGTGAATGATGAATACTTTTTTTTAAGCAAGCTCCATTGCAATGACACAGAATTGGCTTAATAAAAAAATTAACCGCCACCGTCGAACATCTCAATGGGCACAAAGCAGAATTGTCCTGCAAGACACCAAGTTGGTTCGGTTTTCACCTGCGAGTGTATACATATTTAATGCAGACAGATGTTGGAATGCTCTTGCGTTAAAAGCACACACGAATGGGGTTTCCAACGTGTGTTGCGAGACAGAAACTATTCACGTGCACCTTCATAACCAAACATTACGTTTGTTTAGCGTCAACATGAACGGGCGGACCGGGTCACTATTTCTACGTTTACCCAACAATGCGCTCCTAAAATGGTTCTCCGAATAATAAAAAAAAATTCATGCGGAACACGCTTTCGCAACAACGCTGCAATTTAATCATCACCAGAAGTGGAGAGGGAGGGGGGGGTGGGGGAACTCGCTGTTAAATACGATTGGCCCAAAAAAATACGACATTCAATGCGAACTTAGCCGGCAGCTTCCAGCTCAGTTAAGCAACAGACAATTTAATTATTTGCTGGGGACACGGCGACCAATGAAACAACTAAATACGGTAAACGCCGCGTGTCGCGCGCCAAAGCATTCGGACAAAACCAGAAACTGCTGCGTTGCATGGGCTCGCCTCTTTTTTTTTTGCCGAGCTCAACACGCTTGCAAACACATAAGGGAAGGGAATCAAGCAAGGTCACACGCTCGCCGCACACACACACACAAAACGCAAGCGAGGAACATGGCGCGTGTAGACCTGCCGCTTGTGCACGCACACGCGCGGCAGCGCGGCTTTTCTGCACGCTACGATCGCATTTCCTCTTTCGCTTGGCCACAGCCGTGTACAGTGCTCGACGGGCCGAGGGTTTCCTCTGGAAAAGGAAACTGGAGGGGAGGGAGTACGGCAGATTGTGACCCAGGGCTCAATCTCTCCCCCGCCGCCACCACCACCCTCCAACACCCTCCCCGCTCCCCCTCTTCCCTGCCTCGGCCAAATTGCGTTGATAAATGCTTGCACGCTACCCGGTCTATCGTCGGAGAGAGGTTTTGGACGAAGCGATTTATTAACTTGTAGATGGAGCACAATGTTTTTTTTTAAATAAATGTCCGAAATATGTCAGTGGGGTTCCGAGCTCATCGTAATCTCTCACGTGGGTTATCTTTCACCGTAAAAACCAGAAAGTGCGTTAAGACGTGCCCGGCGGAAGAAGAAAAAAAATAATCATTCCATCTGCTCAAAAAATAAACACCGATACAGCAGTGCGTGCAGTCGTGACAACTCGGGCAAATCTCTAACCATCCAAAGATCAACACGCAAACAAGGATTTTAATTGAGCAAACGCAACCCACTGCGGGCCAAAACGAACGCACGCACGCACGCGGAAGCTCGGTCACGGCTGATTGGATGGAGAAAAAAAGAGCCTGCACGGGGCTCATCGCAAACATCTCAAAACCACGACCGCAAAGAGTGGACCCCGTGGCGGGGAAGATTCCGTGCATACCAAAGCCTCCACCGCACCCCTCCCCCTCCCACGAAACGCACACACGCGCTCCCAAAACCTCGCTCGCCTGCTTTAAACGTTCACCGTGAAGATTGTTCAATGCAGAACCCCCAACCACTATTATTTAGGCAGAACAAACTTTTAATTTACAGGTTTAACCGACAGTCCCCCCTACCCCCCACTCCCAAGGTGTTGTTTATGAGACTTTTACAAAGCGAATCTCCATTTCCACCGCCCCCCCCCCAACTCACTGCTCCCACCACCCTTCCACTCCCATCCATTTAAAAACGGTACAAAAAACACACAAAGATCCGCCGTATATCCTTAGACTGTTGGGGCAAGTGCTGTTTGCGAGCACCTACTAAGGCTGCAACTGTACACGAGGGGGTGGGTGGCCAGAACCACGCCCGACCGCCTTCGTCTCCCCAGCGGCAATGTTTACACACCGCACCCAGGTACTCATTTGAGGCAGTCGACTTACGGACGGTCCAGGACCGGTTCATATAATCGTCACTGGGGTTTGGCCGTGAGCGGGAATCGAACTCGGGACGCCGGGTTCGTAGCGCAGCGCGTTGACTGCTACACTGACTCCCCATTTAAAAAGGGCACACAGTGAGAGAGTCAGTGATAAGACCTCGGCATTTCCTGGACACGATGAGTAAGCAGCCAACATGTGCGGCCAGATGCACTTGTCATTACGGTTATTTAAAAAAAAACACGCTGCAAGACAGAATTGCCCTAAATGCACCCGATCTTATTGAATCTCGGAGGATATGCGCAGGGTTGAGCCTGATTAGTAAATTGGATGGGTGACCTGGCGTTGTGGGCGTGCGGCCGCAAGACTGCCAGGAAATGGCAGTGTTAAGTTTGATCAATTACATGCATGATCAACCCGATTTAGGTAGGTCCCCTCCTGAAAACGACCCTTGGTTGGCATTGGACGAGCTTTCCCGATTAAATGAATAGCATAGTTACGCGGATAACTAATTTCTATATTCGAACAGGAGGCTTTATTATAATTTCTATATGTCAACGCATTCTGTAGGCGATTGCCAATTAAGGCCAACTTTACGGCAAGAACTGGCCCCTTACCATCAGATCGGTGCTTCGCAAATCCGCGGGGTGCCGCGGCACACACAAGTCCCCGGGTGAGCCGTGGTATTTTAGAGAATTATAAGGGGTAGGAAAGATCCTCGCACCGTTTGCCGGCGAGAGCAGGCGAACTTCACCGTGCTGTTTCAGTGGCCAACCCAGCACCCATCTCCCCCGGCCCTCCCCCCCAATTGGTTGCGGCGCAGTCCGCCAGACAGCCATCAGCTTTCCCAACCTCAACCGCATGGGCCGAACAGCGAGTTTTGGTTTTGTGCGCCAGGAAGATAAGCAAGCTCTGACGTGTGCACCGTGGCACGAAGAACGTTGAAGGGGCGCTGCATGGGACGGATGTTTAAAGTTACAAATATCGTCAAGTAAGGATGTACAAAAAGGGTATCGCATGTTCATAATGCAAATAAATATCCGACCAATTTTCGACTCGAAAACGGAGCAAGAACTTCAAGGGGGTGGTGCGACACGGACGTACGATTACACTGCGGTGTGATATTTACAGCACGTTCGAATATGACTGCAAGGGATCTGCAAAGCCATCCTCGCGCACATCGCACCATGCAGACGTCAAATCTCCGCACTCATCGTAGTACACACCAATCACACGCACGGGAATACACTAGACGGGGGGTCAAGGGTTAAAGGGCACCGACGTCACACGGACTCTGCGTGCGAGACCAGGAGGATGCGAATTGGGAACGAGGGCGGAGATGGAGAGTTTAAAAAGGGGCTGCGGGACGCCGTCTTCAGGGTTGGTTTTGGGAACGAGTGTGTGGCTGTGGACTAAAGAATAAACAAGTGCGTAACCAGTCGCAGACTCCTCTTCATAACTATCAAACATCGCATCGAACATTTTTTTTTAAAATGGCAGCCAATTGTAAAATATTTAATGGGGAAGAAAAACCATGCGCACGCATGGATTCTGCAAAGCTTCCCAACATGCGTTTGACCTCATGCAGCAATTGCTTCATAGAAGCGTTACTCGGAGCTGACGAACAAGACAAGGTCACACGGCGCATGACATCATGTGATGTCATGTGATGTCATGTAATGAGGACATGGGAGAGCGACATACATGCGGAGACCCTAGCACGAAACGGACAAGTCAGAGAGCCTCATCGTAGACTTAATGCTGGTTTTACCCTTTCACTAATTTGTCTATATTTTTCTGCGGGAAAGTCCCTAATATAAGCCAACGCAGCTTTACTAAAATTTCATTAATATCGGATCATCCTCACAAAGTTAAAGTGACCCCCCCCCCATATTACAGACAAGACAGACAGAAGGAATGCATTAAACGCATTCTATTTTAGTGGACTCTTTAACAACTTTAGTTGGAAAGCGCTAAAAAGAATACGCAGAATGGGCAAATGTACGAACAAAAGAAACCCAACTCGTAGAAAAACAACCCGCGGAGAATGAAAGCATCATCTGGATTTCATACGGCAGTTGCCGCAGCCATACAAGTGGCGTTATAAGCCCAGGGAGAGAGAGAGAGAGAGAAAAAGTTAAAACGCTCGTGTCAAAAGTTGGGAAACGCCAGCACAGCTGAGCACGCTTGAGACCGGGGGAGAAGCGGCCAGGCTTTAACGACCAGCGCCGGCTTCTGTTACAATCCGTGGGACGGCCCGCGCAGCTGAGAAAATCCGCCACAATTTGTACATGAAAGGAGACAGGTGTCAAGGAAATAAACGACCATTTGAAAACGCTGACCCAGGCGTGTCACTCAGCTTCACGGTGGTATCGATGTGCTGGCATTAGCAGGATCCTACCACCTGCAAGCCATTAAAAAAAAGAGTCGAGCGCTACCCCCTCCTCTCCTCTGCGATGGAAACTACTGGATGCAAACTTTCCCATGAGCGTTATTTTCAAAATGCGCATGCTGTGGTAATCTGGCGCTGTATCCAATTGTGAAGTCCATGCCATGTTTTATTCTTGGAGATCCCTGATTGTGAGAGGTGCCATGACGGAGATTCACCCATTAGCACTCTTAACTTCGCGATACAGGCATCGAATGTCATTGCGCGTGGGAACTTTAGGGTTTAATGCTAATTACGTGTGAATACAACAAGCAGCCGACAAAGGAGCACGTAACCCTATGGAAACGAGACTGAACGAGGCTGGAAAAACATGTCTTAAATAGCATCGCAACCCCAAGTCGCATCAGTTCACCATATCACACCCGCGCCGAATGCAACTGCTTCACACATCACTCCTGCAGGCCCAACATCAGGGGTCGGGCAACCCGCGGCTCTGGAGCAGCACGAAGCTCTTTAAGGACTGCTTCGTGACGTTACTTATTAAAAGGACCACTTGTATTCACATACATTGCGGCTCTTGAAATGGAGGGTTTCTTTGACTGAACTCAAAAAAATAAATGGCTCGTTATTTTTCTTGCCCACCCCCCTACCCCCAAGGAGGATCCACTGCCAAAAACCACAACGTTAAAAACATAAATCGGTTCTTGAAAAGAATCATAACTGTGAACTGCTACGATTCATTTAATTGCATAGTGGCAGGGTGGGGAGTGGGGGGGGGGCGGAGAAATGGTTACTGCTTCCGTAGTCAGAAGAAGTAAATTTATGCTCTTGGAAGCAGTTGGTGACCACACATTGTAGCGCTTCCTGTACGACGTGCAGCAGCAGAGCATGTGTACGTATGTTGAACTTTTTTTCACACCATATGTAGCCAACAGTGCTAATCGGAGGTGCAGAGCAACAGAAAGAGAGCGAGAGAGAGGGACCCAGAAGACACAGGCTGCCAACGGCCGGGCAGTTCGGACATTTGACACTTTGGAGATAAGGCAGATGGAAAGGCCACTTCTGGAGTTCAAAACATCGCTGCCAAAACACAATGTTCGGGGAAACCGATGTAATAACAACAAAACAGGCTGCGCAAAGGGCAGGCCGTCAGGAATAGGACATAACAGCTGCCCTCCATAAATCTTTACTGCCTCTCCCACTAGCCATGCGACCATCTTCCCACCCAACCATCCACTCGCCAACCCAAACACCCGTCCACAACTCCATCAGGCGCCTCACGTGGCACATAGGAGTGGGTCTCTCTGCTGCCATTTCCCGGGTGGCTTAAACCAAAAATGTTTGGGCACAAACACAGCATGAACCCTGCGTGGAAATGATCTGATGAAGATATCGTGGACTCTGTCGACTGCCAGGCACTCGAGTCATGACAACTGTGTGGACACTGGGATGCGTAGCACTGGTGGAGTGGGGTGGGAGTGGTGGAGGGGTGCCGTGGTGGTGAGATGTTAACTCCCTCTCTTGGTATGCAGGTTGGTCGTGGGTTCAGTCCCGACGACTCTATATTTGGAGTTTGCGTGTCTCTCCCTGTGGTTGCGTGGCTTTTTATACAGGTTCCCCCCCCCCCCCCAGTTTTTCCCTCTACATTTAGCATCAAGCACGCGTTTAGAGGATTTGTCTGCTTTACATTTTCCACATGCTAAGCCACTCGTTGATTTATCATTTGTGGGCAGGTCACATCTGAAAAATAGCTATGAAGCTCATTTGGCCATACCTGGTAAAATAAGTAGTATTGTAGAACACTCATTTTGCAGTGCGGCCAGAAGAATGTTTAAAATCCTTCGTCAAGTTCACACCCAATGCAAAAAAAGAATTAAGGGAATTGGCTGTAGATTGCAATTTACGATAGTCATTAAAAATGCATGAAGCTCGTAAGGCATTCCTGACTGAAGGACTTATCGTGATATTCCGCAAACGATTAAAATGTCAGAAGCCTTGGTGTAAAACACAAATCAAAATAACTCGCCATGTTTTTCATTAACACTGCCTTATAACAGAATAATTGAAAGCTATACAACTACATAGGCCCAAAATATTAGTGTATTACATATATTTCCATTTCAAGGCAATCTTAATGATGAATGTGGATACTGTATAGTTTTGTTGAGCAAAACACATTTTAATGCCTGCTTGATTACAGACAATGAGTAATATAGTGGGATAATTAAGAACAAAATCACAGTACATAGTTATATTGAAAAATGCTACATGTGAATAACAGTTATAAATTACACAAATTTGACTATTTGCCCTTTGATTTAATTTTTCTCCCAATTATAGTCCAACTGTGCCATCAGCATTAATCACACGATGCAAAGAACATTCCGTTCAGAACTCTTGCATGGAGCACACACACCAGAAGATAACTTCACACATCTTGTCAAAGTAAAGTCACGTCGGTAGGAAAAAATTAATAGATCCCGACGTTTCGATCGCCACACAAGATATCGTCTTCAGGTGAGAGAGAGTGAGAGACTGGCTGCTGAAACAAGTCCTTATATATGTAGAGCCGAGAGGGGGGGGCTAGAGATTGTGCCTAAGCGAGTGGGAAATCCAAAGATGGGAACCGAGATAGGGGGGGGGGATGACCTCCACGACGACGACGAGCTGAGGAGGTGGCCATTGTATCGTGAGAGATTAGCATGTCAATGTAAAGGAACCAACGCAACAGTGGCTGTGCTAGTGAGACATCCAGCTCGTTAGAAAACGAGGGAAACAAACGAGAGAACATCACATCGAGGGAAGGAGAGAGAGACACACAGAGAGAGACACAAAGAGAGGCACACCTAGGGAAACACACAGAGAGACACACAGAAAGACACACCCATACACAGAGAGAGAGACACACACAAAGTGACAGAGAGAGAGATGGACATAGAGATACAAAGAGAGACACACAGGGAGACACAAACAGAGACACACACAAAGAGACACAGAGACGTCGTGATCTATTATTTTTGCTACCTACGTGACTTTACCGAAATAACTAAAGAGTATGAATTCCTGCAGTCACGAAAGCTTCACATCAAGATTGACATCTTGTCAAGTCACTTCAAATCGGCCTTTAATCCTCAAGGAGGTGCTACAACACTGATTTGCCCTGCTCAGAGTTTTGCATTTGCCTGCCAATTCATCCATATTTTTTATAATTCGAAATTTAAAAAGTCAACCAAAGAGACAAACCAGTCATTGGTGACAGGGCTCAGACTATTGACTCCCTGCCCATGAGAAACCGGTTTAATAATAACACCCTCCGGCATGCGAAATTCCCACTAATTGAAGGGATAGTGACCATAACTGAAATACAAAGGTTGGTCATGACTCGCAGGGTTGATGCTGCAGCTGAGAGTTCAAATGGGGAAAAAAGGGTCAACGTTTAAATGTTCCAACTCTTTAGGGAAAGATCGGATTAACCAAAAGTTAAATATGGACGTATTACAAACACATGCTTGGACTTGTGCATTGACTATTCACACTGCTCTACGAACCCATCGACCTGAGTTTGATTTCTTGCCATGGCTAACATCAGTGGCGAGTGCTATCCGACCCTTTCCTGCCCTCCCCCCATCTTTACCAAAACACGTGCCATAATTGCAAAATGTTCAAGCAATCCCTATGACCGGTACGGAGTGGGGAGGGGGGGGGGCTTCATCCAGCAGTGGATTGATAAAGGGCTGTACATTACATTCATTACACACACACACACGAGAACACGCAGTACCAAATTGTAATCCTATCAATCGATTAAAATCAATGTTCATGCTCGCGCTACATTCTCATCCCAGCGATAACACCGACAGAGCGGCAGCAAAGAGGGAACGGACCAAGGAGGACATCCACTGCAGAAATGAAGCAATGAAATTCTCTCGTGTGCAGGTTGCTTCATGGGTCGTTGCATCGCTCGCCTGCGAGAGATGGCGGTGGTTTGGGGGAAGGGGGGGGGTGGCCTTCATCCAGTAGTGGACATGGCTGACGATAATAAAAAACCACACGAGGAAAAAGTTTTAAGTTGGTATCATTTCTGTCACACGTCATTAGCGCTTAGAACATAAATAGCAACGGGTGTGGTTTTGGAAAACCTGCTGCGAGCAAGTTCGATGGTATATATCGATGTGCTGATTAGGAGGTCACAGCGGGGCCGAAACGGACGTGGCACTTTTAACACAATGGTGCAGGTGGGAAAAAAAGACGTGCCCTGCGATCAAGTGCTTTGCATTTCAATTGGATAAGTGCACAGTTGTACTTTAGAATAAGATTTATTGCCATATTTACTACTCCGATGTTTTCGGGTTGTCACCGCGTGTTGTTCGGCATGCCCGACGTTTCATTCCACGCCCTGGGAGATTCTTCAGCAAATTAACTGAAGTTCGCAGCACACGGAGTGAAGGAGAGTAAATATTGTCTCAGCCTGGTCAGCAATGGCTGCACGTGTTAAACTTGGTTCGTCACTTAGTTTGGCTTATTCCATTTCAGAGAATAAAAAAAAAACGGATTTGAACATCATGCGGTACCACTATAAAAACCCATCGGAGATAAATTCCCTACTTGTCCTACTCTGCCAAAGAGTGTGGCTAACGTTAGCGATGGCACATGTATCGCAGTGCCCATTTCCTGAGAACCATGTGGCCAATTATTGAACACCATTCCAGCGAGAACTGTTGCAAAGCGTGGCTCAGCGTTTCATAGAGACTGGGGGCAGGGAACCCACAACTTAATTCCATATGGCAAGCGGTCACGTGAGGCCTACCGCTTAGAAATGGCCCACAAATAATAATTATCCACCATCATTAGTCTTTAGCCACACTACTTTGGATATGCCACACGACAAAGCGCTTGTGAAAGGAAAATCGGTTTAAGGCATCACATCAGTGTGGTATAAGGCGAGTCCTCAATTTTCACTTTATTATTGGAAGATGCAGAAGGTGGTTCCCAATGTGGCCACCAATGGAATTCGAAACTAGTACTTGGCCCACAGTAAGGGAAAAGTTTCCAGCCCGCTAAGAGACAAATCCTCCAAAATGGCAACATTTGTTGCGTCACGTTGCATGCGAGCAAGCTACTAATTGTAATGAGAAATTGCAACGGGATTGTACAATTGGTGAAAATTACATGGCAATTTTTTTGTGTGTACCGTGGAGCCAAACGCAAAAAAAATCTTCCGTGCAATTACCACTAAAATAAATGTGGATGACAGCGTACAGCGGCAAGCAGGCCATAACAGTACACAACACCGTAACATTAGTGGTCTTTCTACCTAAATATGCACAGAGCACATTCAAGTATGAAATACAAATAAGCTCAAAACATAATAGAAATATGATGTCAATTAACCTTTCCCCGTAACATAGATAATGTAAATTTTGATTTAAAGCTTTCGTGACTGCAGTAATTCATATTCTTAGTTTTTTCGGTAAAGTCACGTTGAAGAGAAACAACAAAATAACAAAATATATATAAATAAATAAATATGCCGTTTTCAAAATAAATTTATGCAAACCGACACACCTGATGATGACCGTTTGAGTTATGGTCGAAACGTCGTGAGAATTTTTATTGTTTTATATATATTTTGTTATTTTGTTGTTTCTCTTCAACGTGACTTTACCGAAAAAACTAAGAATATAGATAATGTAGTTAATTTTTTCAATTTTGTTTTAAAAAAACGGGCTCAAGAACCCTTGCATGAGCACGAGTGATCTTTGACACAAGAGCAAAGCGAACAACTGGCGTGAAGATCAATCGGGGGATGGTGTTTTTGGGCGGTGGTAAATTAAGAAAAAAAACGCATTTAAAAAAAAACCTGTGCGTGCAATCAAGAGATGGGGCCCCACGTCATCTTGCTGAAAATTGATGGCTTCATTAGCATTCCCTGCCAACCGATGATGACCTTACCGCTCATCATGGCCCCACGTACGGAAAAGGAAACAATCGGGAAGCCACTAACCGAATTAGTGTGCGCCCAAATTAAACTGGCCCTTATTCCGGCCCGCGTCCAAACCGCTGTGAATTTCACCGAGGGAAGTGCAGCGCCCAGTTGTAATTCAACGTGAACAGCGGCATATGCGGGTCCTCGAAATGTGCTCAAATAATATCGGAGGTGCACGTAACAACCTCGGTTTGCGTCGGGGACGCTGTTCCTGAAAAGGTGCGACGAGGAATAGATACGATGTAAATCGGAGCGATTCACGGGGGGTTGGTGGGAGAAAAGCCGAGAGGTGACGGATGCAAGAAGACCGACGATGCTGTCAGCGACACAAGTGTGTGTGTGTGGCTTGAGGTGACGTATTTGCGAAACGATGTAAAATCTGGGCACCACTGTGAGACACATCGCCTCGGCAAATTTTATAAAGTGTTGCGATCTAGGATCACGAAACAATTCAAGAATTCATTAGGGTTTTATGTTATGGTTTTTTTTAGTTGTGTTTGCTCTAGGCAGGCACAATATTACATCGTTAGCGATTTTGCATAAAACTTGCATATAGAATAAACAATGCTGACACGCACTACAGCATTTGATAATATGCAGGTATTGCGAACACACAAATCTTTTTTAATCCATCAAATAATGCATCATTACATGGCTAGTCAATAGGGGTGTAAATATGCATTCATTTCAAATTTAATTGTTTTCATTCACGACTCAAGCATCGAAACCTGCATTTGAGAATCAATTGTTATGATTTGCATACCTTGTATGCAATGGGTGAATGTGATTCCTGCAGCTGCTTAGGGAAGCTGTCCACCAATAAGAGACAAGAACTGATTCCTTGAATCGAATGGTTTTCCTGAATAGTGACAATTCACCTCGTCACTGGTGGGGATGGCAATAGCTGGAGTAGATTGAATCGTTAAACCTCTACAATCCAAGTTTACTTTGAATCCCAATTTTGTAAATCGATGAAGCCACATTACCGAGGGTCACTAAAATGTGTATCACGTTGTGAGACGTCATCAGTGGAAATATTAATTATCGGCTTGGCGGTGATAAAATGTCACTCGGGACCTCAAACATCATGGGCTTGACCTCCGCCCAATGCGATGACCGTGGCTTTGAATCGGTAACCTTTATCGACGGAACTGCCCAACACCCAGCAACAACGCAATGCATAATCTATGCTTATGGTTAAACCAACTTTTGACCTTTCTCTGCTCACCACACCTTCAAGGAGAGAGCCAATGAACAACAATGGGACGCGTAACAAACACAGCAGGTGGCGGCCAGCGATACTGTTCGGTCAATTTTAATGCGAGTGGGTGTGGGTGGGCAGGAAAAACAAGCCCAAAGATAAAGTTGAACCAATGGACATGGCCAATCCCCTGCACTTGTGGCTTACAAACTCAATTTGTATTTTTTTTCGCGTGGCCCACGGTGGCGAGATGTTAACTACCTCTCCTGGTATACAAGAGGTTCATGGGTTCGATCCTGACAGCTGTATATATGGAGTTTGCATGTCCTTCCACGTGGTCGCTTGTATTTTTTCTTCGGGTCCTCCGGTTAGTCCCCCTCTACATTTAGAAACGTGCATTTAGAGTATTTGGCCGCTAGAAAGTTCCACATGAGAAGCCACTTTGTTGAGCTATAATTCGTGGCCAAATCGCTGCTGAAAAAGATCTATAGCTCAGTGGGCCTTACCTGGTGAAATACAAAGTCCCACATGTGCAATTATTAAAATTCCATTTTGGCTCCGTTTAAAAATGGGGGATTAACATAAGTAACAATTATATTCTTAGTTTTTTCGGTAAAGTCACGTTGAAGAGAAACAACAAAATAACAAAATATATATATAAAACAATATTTTGTTGTTTCTCTTCAACGTGACTTTACCGAAAAAACTAAGAATATGAATTACTGCAGTCACGAAAGCTTTAAATCAAAATATAAGTAACAATTGTTTACGTTTTAACAGGACGGAATTGGGGTTATACATTTGCATTTCGATGACATCTATAAAGGGCTTTGGCATTTAAGGTTTTATCAGGGTTCTGGTTTAAAAATGTTAAATATTCACTTCCTATGAAAACGCCACAGGATGGGGCCCCCACTGCTCTGAAACTCCCAAATATATTGGTACCCCCCGCCTGCCAATGCTTGAAGCTACTACATACCTTTACACAAATCTAACAATATTTTACATCCATTTGTAAAAACATTGCTAGATGAAGGCCTCATCATAACGGAGGTTGACTTTACCGTACTTGACCACATCGCTCGGCGTGGGTTGGTGTAGGGGGGAAACCAGGACTGGTTTGGGTATCACTAAACACTTACGTTAGCCACGGCTCGGCATCAAACTCTCAAGTTGCCAGGTTCATAGCACGATGGATGACCAGACTGCGTCCATAACATGTGTTAAATGTCCATTTATCACATCGAACAGTATGGCCATTTTATGTACGACATTTTCGTCAATGTATTTTAAAGAAAACTATTCACGTTTGCTGGCTCCTCACCACGTCTTAATTATACAATGACCCTGCATCAAATGATTAACATTTATTCTTAAAACTCATGACATTCATTAGCATACGTAAGAATCCATGTTCTGAAATTCATACACGTACGACATGCAGCCACCAATAACTACATTCACAAGGTAACCAAAATATTGTTCAATTGAATGACCCCGAATCCCGTCAATTCATCTAATTGGTGGGTCAAGATGAGTGGTGGTGGCGGAGTGAATTGTTGCACCCTTATAGCCCAACAGTTTGTGAGTTTACATCCTTAATTGGGTAATACTTGAAACAATCATATGTTTAGGGTCAATACAACTATAACTGCTTAGTGGGATTCGGGAGGAAATTGGTTTGTTATTTATTACATATTACTGTGACGTAATGCATTGTAAAGGAGTTGGGATCTATTTCGAATTCAGAGGCCGTGGAGTCGATGTCAAAAACCCGGGGTTAAGAAGTGAGCCATGAAGTTTAAGCGATTAGAATTCAGGGCTAGTGGGGGCAAAGGCTTGGCAAGTGCGAGGGAGGAGGGGGGTGCGTTCTCAGTCAAGGGCTCAGGGTTAAGAGGTCAATCAGGGCTTCAGTGAAAAGGGGCCAACCCTCCTCCTCCTCATCGTCCTCCTTTTCCACAGCAAAAAAAACCACCGGCCACAAAGCCACTCTGGGCACAACGAACTTTTGTGTCCGAAAATTTACACTTCGAGAGACAGAGCAACGTAAGCCTATCGAGATCAAGATGTCATCATCATGGCCACAGCCACTTATGCCACTACACCTTGCCATTGCTTGCTTCCCTCTGCCAGCTCCCGCAGCTGCTTCTCAGTAGACGCGGGACCTCCCAGCTCTGCCCTAACGGTATGTCAACAAATGCCAGCTTACAAGGGCTACTCATTTATATGTATAGCCATATCTGTCAAACCAGCACTGAATGATTACCTCCCCACGACAGGCATGTTCGTTGGAATAATTCGACGACCCCTTCACCCTGCTAGTTGGTGCAAGTTGATGATGGCAGAGAGCACAGACTGACAGCGGAGTACAGTAACAAAGGATTGTACCACATCGCCCCCTCCGCTGCTCAAAATGTAGCACCGCAAACAGCCTATAGCAACCTGTTTGGTGCATGTGGCTGCTCATCCAAGCTCTATCCTGGTAATTGCCGATTCTTGCTTAGTTTGAGATGGGAAGAGATTGGGCGCATTCTGGGCGGTTTTGGTCAAAGGCGAAGGACGACTCATGTAAACACAATAGCTCACGGACAGAGCGGTACAATCATGAAGGAAAACACACCGAATGTCTTCGAGGCTTTCCTGGGTAAAAAAAAAAAGTTAATTCTCACTGCGTAAAAGCAATTTACACGAGCATCCTGTACTGCTGTCATTGTCAATAACACCGATGCAAATCGCTAAGTAATGGCTTCGTAATCTATTCGATTTTACATGCAAGATTTGTTTTGTACTGCACTTGTGTTCCCACGTCTATGCTCCCCCGTGCCACAACCCCCTTCCTTTCCCACCTTCACCAACTCGCACTGACAAGTGTGGTGATGTGTGGTCAAATAACCACCACAAACTGCGCAGCGTGGGAAGGTTCTCTTCCTACAGAGGATTGACAATGGAGCTGTACACACACACAATGAGTAATTTTTTTTCCGTAAACTGCGCAGCATAAGTAAACATTCCGACTCGTGTGCGTTTAATACAAAATAAACCACATTCAACAGACAAGGGGACCTGCTATGGATTTAAATAGGGTGCTTAGGAGCTGTGAACTTGCAGAGACAAGTCCTCCCGGACTAAGATGCAGCAGATAGAAAGAGCGACGTTCCAATTAACACATGGCCACAAGCTTATTTTATGTAATATGAAGCTGGCAATTCTTATGTTGATAGGATACTATTGCAATGCATTTGAGAATCAATTATGCTAATGCATTGATTATGAAAGATTTGTTCAAGATGGTAATTATAATAATTCTACAGTATGATAAGACTACTACGACTACAGTAATGCCCTTTAATGCTTTCATTTTCCAGGAAAGGAACACAGAGTCAATACTTTTTCATGAAGGTCCCGCATTGGGAGGTTTCACCAATTACGTTAATGAGCATTTGGCGTAAAGGAGGAAATTGGAGTACCTAAATTTTAAAAACCCATGTATACGTGGCGACCCTTAAGAGGTCCGTACAGACCGACTCAAGAATCTACTGCTGGACTGCCATCTCCAGGCCACCTCTAGGGCCGAGGCGCCAACACTTCACACTCCAAGGCAGCCTCCAATCTAAATGCTCACGAGGTTCAACCCATCTTGGCTTCCAAGACCTGACGAGATCGAATGCAGTCGAGGTTGATTTGGTCGCGATGGTGATCATCGTGTTCTTTAAAAGATTGTCGACGTAAAAATTGATGTTGTACCGTATCGCACTGTAGTTGAAGATAAAGCAACAGACCCCAGCAGTGGTGGTTGTACCATGGTTGTTGATGGTAGGTCCTGGCTGTTACGATGGTGGTTGTTGATGGTAGTTAAGATGGCAATTGTTGTCAGTGGTGTTGAAATTGGTGAATGATTGTTGGTAATTATAATTAATTGGTCATGCTTGTCACAGGTGGTGGTTACTATATTTTGCTTGTATTGGTAGATGTATTGGTTGATGTATCATTGGTGGCTAATGCTGTTTATTTTTGGTAATACTTGTTTGGTGGCACCGATGATTTTTGGTAGTTGATACTGGTGGACGTGGAAGATTACTGTTTGTTGGCAGTGGTGGTTATATTATTGTTAGTAGCAGGGAATGGTTTTTGTTGATTGTTTATCGGCTATTGTTAATACCTACTGTTGGGTACAAGTCGAGTACTGTAGTAGTTACAGGATGATACAATGGGATGGTTATTGTTGTTACTACTGCATTGCCCTTCATGTCACCCACTGCCTACCACCACTATCTGGGCCACTAACACAACGACCATCAATACAAATGGCAAAACCAAAAACACCAATGCTTATGACATCACAACCACCACTCACGACCAAGTTGACCAATAACCTCTATCCACACCACTTACTACAGCCACCACCCATTGCAAACCCTGACATCACCACCCATGCTACAAACTTCATAACCACCAACATCACGAGCACCACTACAACATTACCACCACCAACCACATTATCAACACCATCAACATCGCAACCAGCACACTGGCTAATGCCATCACCCTCATCAGGTACACCACAAACACTACAAAAATCACCATCAACCATGCACTTGCATACACTTACCACCACACACTAATACTACCACGAAAAGTAACAACCGCCACCACACAGCATACCACCATCCATACAAATACCACCACCACTAACACCACCATAACCTTCAACACACCTCCTACCACCACTACAATTATACCACGGTTAAAAGTGTACCACTATCAAAACCACCACTAACCACACACGACCACAAACCTCTACTACGGTACTTATACCAGCCAGTGCCGGATTATCCTCGTAGCAAAAGTAGCTACATATGCTACGGGCCCCGCACTTTCAAGGGCCCCGCGCTAAATGCTTTCAAGCTTTCAATTCCGGTTCAGTGATTCTGCACTTGCTCCATCACTATAGTACTATACCGTCTTCAACTTTTATGAACGACTGGGTGTTTAAGGTTAGCGATTTGTCGTATTATATGGCTGTACAGCAAATTAAAAAAATACAATTACTTTACTATGCAATTTAAAAATGTGTTTAATATTTACGTGTTTTTTTTTTATTTAGGGCCCCTTTATAACAGATGCTACAGACTCCACACTAGCTTAATCCGGCACTGATACCACCACCTTCACCAAATACTATTATTTATACCACACTATAAATAGTATTATTTATACCAAATACAGATCCTCTGGAAAGCCTGAACAGACTGTTGGAGTTAAGTGACGGGCCGCATGTTGCCCCAGTATTGGCGTTTCCACATCTCACCAGGGAGTTATTTGAGGCCGAGACGATCTAGGGGAGGGCCCACAAACGATTCAGAAATATCGTCACTTGTGTTGGTCGTGAGCGGGAATCGAACTCCCGTCACCGGGTAGATTGCAGAGCGTGCCAACCTGCTACACCACCGCTTCCACAATACGAATTATTATTGTTGTTGTTGTACTGCACCACCACGGTCACATAGAAAGACAAAAAATCTCCCCCCCCCCTGCCGTAACAGACTGTTGGGGCAAGTGAAGTGCTGTTAGCGAGCAGCAGCACCTGTGAAGGCCGGCACGGCAACACGAGGGGGTGGGTGGCCGACACCACTCCCGGCCGCCTTTGTCTCCCAAGTGGCGATGTTTTTAACACACTGCACCAGATTCTCATTTGCGGCCGAGTCGACCTCGGTGAGGCCCAGGACCGGCTCAGATAATCGCCACCGGTGTTGGCCGTCAGCGGGTTTCGAACTCGGCTGGCCGGGTTGTGTAGTGCAGCGCGCTAAGCGCGACACAACCCCACCACCTCACAACCACACACCACCACCATCACCACCTCACACCATCACCACACCACCTCACAACCACACACCACCATCACCACCTCACACCATCACCACCATCACCACCTCACACCATCACCACCATACACCACCACCACCATCACCACCTCACACCGTCACCACCACCTCACAACCACACACCACCACCTCACACCATCACCATCACCACCTCACACCATCACCACCACCACCTCACACCATCACAACCACCACCACCTCACAACCACACACCACCACCATCACCACCTCACACCATCACCACCACCTCACACCATGACCACCACCTCACACCATGACCACCACCTCACAACCACACACCACCACCTCACAATCACACACCACCACCATCACCACCACCTCACACCATCGCCACCACCTCACAACCACACATCACCACCGCTTCACAACCACACAACACACCATCAACACCACCACACCACCACCTCACAACCACACACCACTACCGCCACACCATCATCACCGCCACACCACGATGGCCATCACCGTCACCACCACACCATGAGCACCATCATCACCGCCACCACCACCACACCATCACCCATCTCCATCTCCACCACACCATCACCCATCACCATCGCCACCACACCATCACCAACCACCATCTCCACCACACCATCTCCACCACACCACCACCATCTCCACCACACCATCACCCATCACCATCTCCACCACACCATCACCATCTCCACCACACCATCTCCACCACACACCATCACCCATCACCATCTCCACCACACACCATCACCCATCACCATCTCCACCACACCATCACCCATCACCATCTCCACCACACCATCACCATCTCCACCACACCATCTCCACCACACACCATCACCCATCACCATCTCCACCACACCATCACCCATCACCATCTCCACCACACCATCACCATCTCCACCACACCATCACCCATCACCATCTCCACTACACCATCACCCATCACCATCTCCACCACACCATCACCATCTCCACCATCTCCACCACACCATCACCATCACCATCTCCACCACACCACACCATCTCCACCACACCATCACCATCTCCACCACACCACCACCATCTCCACCACACCATCACCACCTCCACCACACCATCACCATCTCCACCACACCACACCATCTCCACCACACCACCACCATCTCCACCACACCATCACCATCTCCACCACACCATCTCCACCACACCACCACACCATCACCATCTCCACCACACCACCACCATCTCCACCACACCATCACCATCTCCACCACACCACCACCATCTCCACCACACCACCACACCATCACCATCTCCACCACACCATCTCCACCACACCACCACACCACCACCATCTCCACCACACCATCTCCACCACACCACCACACCACCACCATCTCCACCACACCACACCATCTCCACCACACCACCACACCACCACCATCTCCACCACACCACCACCAACCACGCGCTGCCCCGCAGTCCCGCACTCACTGTTTGGCGGCGAGCAGCTGCAGGGCCGTGTCGAGGCTCTCTCCCCGGAGCTCGCCGTCCGTCACCCAGCCCGAACAGCCGGGCCTCACGGGCATGGTCGCCTCGTCTCCCAGGGGCGGGCCGAACTCCTCCAAGAAGCGGCGGAGGAACGAGGCGACGGCGGCCGACGAAGCCGAGGCGGCGCTGGTGGTGGTCGATGAGGTGACGGAGTGGGCCCCGCGTTCCGGACTCCCCGCCATGGCGGCCGGGCATACCCGGGGCCAAGCGAGCAGCGAGCGGCAGCCCCCTGATGCTGACCACAGCCCCCTGATGCTGACCACAGCCCCCTGATGCTGACCACAGCCCCCTGATGCTGACCACAGCAGCCGGGGGGGGGGGGGGGTGGTCGTCTTCTTAACTGCACCTTAGCCCGGCCAACGCCGCACACCGTCTTTTAAACCACACCGGCGGCCCGGTCTAACCACTCTAATTGGAGGGGGGGGGGGGGGGGTATAGCCACGGGCACAGCCCAAGCCAGATCGCGGTCTAAACCGCGATCAATGTAAAGCAGCACGCGAGCCCGGTCTAACCACACTCACGACTCGGACCTACACCTGAACTAGCCACGCGCTGGCTGGCTGCCTGGCTGCCTGGCTCGGTTGGTTGGTTGATTTGTCGGGTGAACTGTTGAGCCGACCGAACGGGATATCAGATTGGTTTGGTTTCTCCTCTAAACCCCCCTCCCCTCCACAACCAAACACGCGGCAAAGTCTTTAAGTAGGGCAGGCCCACCGGCTAGCTGGCTCGGTTGAGTACTGGAGTTGTTGCTGCTGCTGGGTGATGTGTCTCTCTCTCTCTCTAATTGTGATGGGGTGTGGAGGAAATAGGAGGGCTTTACCGTACAGCTCGGCGAGACCGCCGACGCTGCTGCTGCTGCCCCTACTACCGCTGGAATCCGCCCCGTGGTCTCCACGCCGCCGCCTCCACCACGCGGCCTTTGAGCTACGAGGCCACGCCCCGGACAGGTTGTACCACGCCCTTAACCACGCCCACGTCGTCCCAAACCGCGCCCACGTTACCCTGAACCGCGCCCACGTCGCTCTTAACCACGCCCACGTCGTCCCAAACCGCGCCCACGTTACCCTGAACCGCGCCCACGTCGCCCTTAACCACGCCCACGTCGCCCCAAACCGCGCCCACGTTTATCCGTAACCACGCCCGCGTTTACCCGTAACCACGCCCGCTCCTGATCCTGACATTACCACCACCACATTTCACCCAGAATCTGAATATTTATTTAGACTGGAGGAATCCGACGAGCTATCAAATAGTATTTGGTTCTTTCGGTAAAGTGGAAAATAATAGATCACGACGTTTCGATCACAACACAAGCAATCGTCATCAGGTGGGACAACCACAGCAAGACAAAAACTGCTGAAGTAAGCAGTCGGCCTACTGCTGAAGTAAGTCTACTTCAGTAGTTTTTCAGGCTGAAGTAGGCCTACAGCTGAAGAAAGTCTACTTCAGTAGTTTTTCAGGCTGAAGTAGGCCTACAGCTGAAATAAGTCTACTTCAGTAGTTTTTCAGGCTGAAGTAGGCCTACTACTGAAGGAAGTCTACTTCAGTAGTTTTTCAGGCTGAAGTAGGCCTACTACTGAAGGAAGTCTACTTCAGTAGTTTTTCAGGCTGAAGTAGGCCTACTACTGAAGTAAGTAAGTCTACTTCAGTAGTTTTTCAGGCTGGAGTAGGCCTACTACTGAAGGAAGTCTACTTCAGTAGTTTTTCAGGCTGAAGTAGGCCTACTGCTGAAGTAAGTCTACTTCAGTAGTTTTTCAGGCTGAAGTAGGCCTACAGCTGAAATAAGTCTACTTCAGTAGTTTTTCAGGCTGAAGTAGGCCTACTACTGAAGTAAGTAAGTCTACTTCAGTAGTTTTTCAGGCTGAAGTAGGCCTACAGCTGAAATAAGTCTACTTCAGTAGTTTTTCAGGCTGAAGTAGGCCTACTACTGAAGTAAGTCTACTTCAGTAGTTTTTCAGGCTGAAGTAGGCCTACTACTGAAGGAAGTCTACTTCAGTAGTTTTTCAGGCTGAAGTAGGCCTACAGCTGAAATAAGTCTACTTCAGTAGTTTTTCAGGCTGAAGTAGGCCTACTGCTGAAGTAAGTTTACTTCAGTAGTTTTTCAGGCTGAAGTAGGCCTACTACTGAAATAAGTCTACTTCAGTAGTTTTTCAGGCTGAAGTAGGCCTGCTGAAGTAAGTCTACTTCAGTAGTTTTTTTTCAGGCTGAAGTAGGCCTACTGCTGAAGTAAGTTTACTTCAGTAGTTTTTCAGGCTGAAGTAGGCCTACTGCTGAAGTAAGTCTACTTCAGTAGTTTTTTTCAGGCTGAAGTCGGCCTACTACTGAAGTAAGTCTACTTCAGTAGTTTTTTTCAGGCTGAAGTAGGCCTACTACTGAAGTAAGTCTACTTAAGTAGTTTTTTTTTCAGGCTGAAGTAGGCCTACTGCTGAAGTAAGTCTACTTCAGTAGTTTTTCAGGCTGAAGTAGGCCTACTACTGAAGTAAGTCTACTTCAGTAGTTTTTCAGGCTGAAGTAGGCCTACTGCTGAAGTATGCCGACTTCAGTTTTTTCTTGCTGTGGTTGTCCCACCTGATGACAATTGCTTGTGTTGCGATCGAAACGTCATGATATATCATTTTTCTACTTACATGATTTTACCGAAAGTACCAAAGAGTATGGCTTCCTGCAGTCACGAAAGCTTTAAATCAAGATTGAGCTATAAAATCTTTTGTTGTCTTTTTCTTTCACAGATGTTCAATAGGGGCAGGTCAGAATGTTGCAACAACAAACAATATAAAAGCACGATAGTATAGGAAATGTAAACACATCACTTTAAAAATATCTATGTACAAATACAAACAAAAAATTTTTCATCTTACCAGGTAAATCCCACTGAGCTATTAGCTTATTTTTCGGAAGCCACCTGGCCACAAATGATAATCCACCACGCACCCACACTGGCTGTGAAGCCATGACATTGAATAACACATTGTATGGGGATACCACTGCGTTGGCATCAGTGCACAAGCACACGCAAAAACCTTAACATTTACCACAGTGTTCCTTAAAAGCCAAACTTATATCATGTGCTATGAAGGGTAGGCCATTGTATTTCATTTTAAGGCCTCAGTGTTATTGACTATTGTGTCGAGTTTTTTTATTAGAAGTCGGCATGTAACAATTCACTGGAGTAATGGCGGAAATATTGATTGCGTCAATTAAATTCAAGCAAGAATCCATCACTTGTGTTTGTTTTTGCTGTCTAGTTCTGCACTATGCCGCATTCATTGACCCGAACAAGGCTTTTGACACAGTCAGTCGTGATGGTCTCTGGAGAATACCTTCCAAACGGGGCTGCCCTCCCAAGTTCCGTACCATGGTACACGTCGGACAGACAGGCCACGGGTCAAATACAAAGGAAGCATCTCAGACAGCTTCCACATCAACAATGGGGTCAAGCAAGGTTGCGGACTGGCACCTTACACTCTTCGCCATATTCTTCAACCTGATGCTCCAGGAGGCAAAGGAGGGGCTAACAGAGGGCCTCGACATCCGATTCCGGACCGATGGCAATATTTTCAATCTTCGAAATCTCTTTGCCAATAACAAAACCACAGAGCAATATGTTTTAAAACTGCTGTGTTGCAGATGACTGTGCACTTCTTGCACACACGAAGAAGGCCCTATACAGCTCATTGTGAACTGTTTATCTGAGGCAGCTAATGCTTTTGACCACTGACTTCGCCTCACCACAAAGATAAAGGTATACAGCGCAGTTGTGGTAACAACCCTTCTTTACGGCTCAGAATCCTGGGTCCTGTACAGGAAACAGCTTAGGCTGCTGGAGCATTTCCACCAGCGCTGCCTGCGTTTCATCATGAACGTCAGATGGCAGAACTATGTCACAAACAACATAGTCCTGGAGAAAGAGCTTAGACACCCAGCATTGAATCCATCTTGCTGCCTCATCAGCTACGCCGGGCTAGCGACGTCTCGTGCATGGAGAACAAGAGGATGCCCAAAGCGGTCCTCTACAGCGAGCTGTGTCATGGGAAGCGAGACAGTAGACCTTGCAGACGCTTCAAGGACCAGCTCAAACAGCAACCGACCACTGCGGGTATCGACACCCGAAGCTGGGGTCTCAGGGCATGCGGACACAGAACACTTGCGCTCCACAGCACAAGGAAGCGACTAAAATGGAGGACCGAACGAGGCATACAGCCTCAACAGAAAAACGGAGGCGCAGAAAGACTACCACCACGGACATGTCCCCCAAATGCACCACCTGCCACGAAATTTTCAAGTCAAGGATTGTCTTGTACAGTCTGTACAGCCACCAGCGCGCCTGCCAACTACACGGATCTTCGCAAGCGAAGAACCAGCCGCCGACGACGAGTTTTGCGCTATTCAGCTTCTTTTGTTACAATAGCCTAAATTTACATTTTCAGATGGCAATGTGTTCAGGAGCTAATTAACAGCAACATGACAAGATGTGTTCTTAAAATTGGAATGGTTAAAGACATAATAGCGAATATTTTTTTAAACCACCTCACATGCTGATAATTATAATAACCAATGGAAAGGACATGATACATGTATGGAAGAACCTAATAAAAAGGTTGCAATGTTGGCTCCATGATGAATGATACGCTATAAACAAAAGTAAGTGAAAATAGTTTGCTAAACCATTGAAAATCTATTGGTTGGGCACTCCTAGAAAACATCGGAGTTTTATACCTGGGGCACTTATTGACGGCGGACTGCGATGTAAATGGTAAGAGGAGGACACGAGAGCATATATAAGACCGTACTTGATCATGAAAAGCAACTTACCAATGTGCCTATATAACAAGTTTGTTATCAGTGGAAATGAGTGTTGTAATATGGATCAGCAGAAACGTAGACACTTACGAAGTAAATGGACCATACATAGGAACGTGAGGATCAGGGAACGTACCCAGGTCAGAGACGTACAATTGACTTAAGAAAATTAGGCTTGGGAAGGGCACATCGCTCGGAGAGGTGATGGCCGGTGGTTGAGTGTAAAATGACGAGACTGGAGATGAACACCGCATGAGATGGGGCGATGTACAGTACGTGTATATGTTTGTTGAACAACTTTCGCACCTGACGTGGCCAACCGTCATCTTAGGTGCAGCGGGGGGGGGGGGGTAAATTGTACATACAAAAAGTTATTTAACTAAATATTACCTTATTAAGAATTAACATTATCAGCCATCGGAATCAGAATCTTTTATATCCTGGAGAAATCCGATGAGCTATGCAGCTCTTTTTCACAGATGTCCTGTAGGGGTGGGTCATAAGGTTACAACAACAAAATAAAAATAAACAATATGGGTGCAAAGTACGCACACAAACAGCGATGATATAAGCTCGTGGATTGTTAACATCGTGTGACAGGTATGTAATCGCCAGGACCCTCAATCTGGAAGTGGATTGACCAAAGGGTTGTACACACATGGACGTTGGTATAGGGTATGGCATTTGCATGGCTTAAAACTACGCAGGTAACGAGTCATTTATTAAAATGTATTCTTAAACTGAAGTTAAACGGTTCAGTTGTCCGCGTTACTCTTGCTATATTTTTGTATTTTAACCTCGGTCTACAGCACCGAAAGCAGACTCTTCTACAGAGGAGTAGCTCTCAAAGTGTGGGCCCCGGACGGGCCTCCAGGTGGTTCTTGATGGGCCTCCACGTGGTTCCGGACGGGCCTCCACGTGGTCTTCAGCCTGTGATGCCAATGCAGGTTGATTAGTAAAGAATGACAACGTTAATATATTTTGGTTAGGACGTTAATAAAAAAAATATATATACTAATAACATTTAATGTGAAAATGAGGATAGGTAAACTGCCCTTATTAAACTACCCTAACACTGAGATCTAAATGCCACCACTTAAAAAAACGTAAGGCTACGTCAACATTTTTTTATGTTCCGGTAACATGAATAATGTTCTATTAGTGGTATTTCGAGACAGAAGTAAATGCGTTTTGTCACCACGGCTGGGTGGTCCGCGATTCAA
Source organism: Petromyzon marinus (assembly GCF_048934315.1). Classification (NCBI taxonomy): domain Eukaryota; kingdom Metazoa; phylum Chordata; class Hyperoartia; order Petromyzontiformes; family Petromyzontidae; genus Petromyzon; species Petromyzon marinus. Next base: position 13,529,663 of record NC_133671.1, read on the forward strand.
AAAAGTTTAAGAAACACTGCACTACAGCGTGATCCAGATGTCTTGTGACCCTCGTTTCATTCTCTAAAACGTTTTTTAAAATTCCATCACAAAGCAGAGACACAAACAAATATAGACGTATTGGAAAGGCTGTACGCTGTATGGACTTAAAAACTACATTTCCTTGTACAAGAATACGGGTAAACCGGATGAGTTGACACGGTATGCGGTTATTTGACCATACTTCACCACGCGGGGGGGGGGGGGGGATAGACGTGTGAGGCTGAGTCGACCTAGGGGAGGCCCAGGACCAGTTCAGATAATCGCCACTGTTGTTGGCCGTGAGCGCTAATCGAACTCGGGTGGCTGGGTTTCGTAGTCCAGTGCGCCAATTACTACACTACCGCTCCCCACACCATGATCACAGCAACAACAACAGCCGTTATTCCCCACTAAGTGGCCTGTGCCAGGCCAGGTGCACACTGAGGCCACGTGAAGTGCCGAAGGCTCCGCTGACAGGAGGTCACGGGACAGACCCAGGAGCCATGGGTTGACTGACTGAGATGACTGGCCGATGCACCAGCCGTGTCCCCTGCTGTGCCAAATTGCCGTATTTTAACTGCCCGGCGCTCCGCTCGTTGTTGTGAGCGTCGCTCCTCGGTTGCTTGTTGTTGGAGGGCGACTGCCTACAACTGCCTGGTAGCGTCCTTCACACACGAGCCTCTTCCTTCATAGCCTCCTCCACACGCTGACACGCACGCATGAACACCCGACAACACCGCCTCACCCCTCTGCCATTAACCCCGCAACCCCACCCATCCCGTATCTCCCCCTCTCTCCCGAGGCAGACTCCCCCACCCCCACCGCGGCAGCAGCGGGCCCCATCCTCCCCGTGTCCCCCCACACACGCACAGACACCCACCCTCCCTGACGGCGGCCAAGTTCAGGAATGTGCGTGCGCGTGTTTGTGACCGGGGTGGGTCGTACCGCGGCGTCTGTGGGGAGCGGTGGCGCAGCGGTTAGCGCGCTGCACCACAGACCAGGCCACACGAGTTCGATCGCCATCTCACGGTCAACACCAGTGACGATTATCTGAACCGGTCCTGGGCCTCCCTTAGGGAGACTCAGCCTCGAATGAGTGCCTTGTGCGGTGTGTAAGATTATCGCCACTGGGGAGACAAAGGCGGTCGGGCGTGGTTGTGGCCACTCACCCCCTCGTGTACATGTTCAGGCCTTCATAGGTGCTCGCTAACAGCACTTGCCCCAACAGTCTGTTAAAATGCTATACGGGGGATCTTTGTCTTTGTGTGTATGTCTGTGGGGAGCGAGTGTGCAGCGGTTAGCGCGCTGCACTACGAACCCGGCCACCTGATTTAGAATCCCGCTCACGGCCAACAGCAGTGAAGAGTGATATCTGAACCGGTTCGGCGCCTCCTCTATTTATGCTCAGCCTTAAATGAGTAGACGATGCGGTGTTCTTTGTCTTTAGTTCGTGTGTGTGTGCGCGCGTGTACGTTTTGGTGCGCTGAGTTCATCACGGTTGCCGAGCACAGGTCCAAATGCTCAAAACTCCCGAAGCGGCCAGCAGCAAACAACACTCGTAAAAGTTAGAATGGATACGCGTTAAACTGTTTTAACAACTTGAAGATGAATAAGGGGGCAACTGACCACCCGGTGTGCGAGTGACTGGAGCGCATCTGATGTGTAATCATTTAATTCACACAAGTTGAATTCTATCGCGTGCGATGGGGGCGGCAAAGGATTCCAACTTCGGATGAATATGTGCTTTGTGTAGCAACAATAATACTGTAATTGTTCGGAGTTAAAGACGAAGGCTTCGGCATGGAAAAGAGAAGCAAACTTCCCTGATGCTTCATTAATCAGATTAGTAATACAGCCGTGAATGAGATTGTTGTGCCTAGCAAATTCGTGGTTTTACTACGGATCAGAATATAATTGTTACATATGATGGGAGGAAACGGTGGAGTTGCCAGTCTTACGTGATATTGTAAAAAAAAAATCCCTTGCTGTGGTTGTCACACCTGATGATGATTGCTTGTTTTGCAATCGAAACGTCGTGATTTTTCGTTTCACCTACGTGACTTTACCGAAAGAACCAAAGAGTATAAGTTACGTGATATATTATTGACTGGAGGTTTGTTAGAGTTGAACGTGACCAGGCTTTTTGTTGCCCCATCAGAAGTGGCATTCAAGTAATTGGTGACTGATGGTGAAGTATCCTGCGCGTTGGACAGCCAAGTCTATCACTTTCAGCTTGCGATTTAAATAACAGCAAAAAAATGTTCGAAGTGATTATCTACATTTCTGTTGAGCAGTAAACACGGCAGAGGAATGTAACGGAGGAAGGGAGAAACGGAGACGCTATCTCTGGTGAAATACACAAACTCCACCTTTGAACCAGAAAGAGTGAACAAGGGCTGTATGCTGGGGACATTAAAAGTGCATGAGGTCACATGATGGTGAAATTTGAGTTTCTGTGAGATACTGTCATTGGGAAGTAGGGTTATTTTTTAAGGTTATGATGAATTGATGTGATGTTACAGTTGATACTACGGATGTTGCGGTAATTCATATTGAAATAACTATGATTATTGGAAATTGGGAGCTTTCCTGTTCGCCGCAGTAGCCACAATCATGAACTGGTGCATCAGATGACGCCAGATTATCACGCCTGCTTATACACTTGCTGATAAGGCAGCCCTCCCCAAAGCGTGTCCTAAGGGTTTGGGTCGTAAGCCTGCGGAAAGCCGTTTCACTGGGGAACGCTCATAACTGGTGCATGGAGCTACCATGGGAGTACACGCTGATTACAGGCTACAACTACAGAGCAAAACAAATGCTGGATCAAGTGCCGGCCTGCAACCTCAACCAGGTATCCAAGCAGGGCGGTGTCCCTTCGGAATACCTGCAGTGAGGTGGTGGTACTCTCCCACTCAGCCTTTTAAGACACCTACCACCAAACATGTGTGTACATGTTTGAGGCTGGATGAGGGTGTGTGTGTCACTGTGTGTGTTTGTGTGGGTTTGTATGTGGGGAGCGGTAGTGTAGCGGTTGGCGCGCTGCGCTACAAACCTGGCGACCCGGGTTGGATTCCCGCTCACGGCCAACACCGGTGACGATTATTTGGTCCTGGGCCCTCCCCTAGGTCGACTCAGCCTTAAATATTTGTTGTGTGTACGTAAGCGATGTGTAAACATCAGCACGGGAGATACAAAAGCGACCGGGCGTGGTACCTAGCCACACCACTCCCACGCATCGCACCGTATGACTTTAATAGGCACTCACAGCAAACGCCCCAGCAATTAAGATGTCCTCAATGCGGGGTCATTCGGCGATTATTGCGTTCGGCAGTGGTAAACAAACACAAAGAAAATAAAGTTCAACACATTTATCAATAATACTGCCCTTAAGAAGGGCCATTGCCCGAAACGTTGCCTATTTTTTTTCCCTTTGTCTATACGGGGGTTCTTTGTCGTGGCTGTGAGTAGTTCGAGTATTGTGCAGTTGGAGGGGGATGGACGTTGTGCATTGTTCGGATGGCCGTTTGATGTTATTTTATTCCGCGTATACAGTTTTGTATATAGTTTTTATGGCTTTTTGGAATGTTATTTAGTTGCAATGATTTATTTTCAATCCAACACATTCGTCAATAACACTGTGACTTTAATGGAAAAATGTATAGAATCGGCGACGTTTCGGGTATTGACTCTTCTTCGTAGCACATACAATGTTGCTTGTTGTGCCACTGTCAACACAGCATCACCAAATAAACATGTGTTAAATCGTGAGCAAAAAAAAACCCAATTGATTTCCAAACATTTTTAAAATGTAGATGTAAATAAAAAAAATCGTCACTGATTTTATGACCCCCCCCCCTCACTGCCTCTAAATACATCTTTGTAGGATGTTTCGTTCTGACACAAGGAAGAATGCGATGGCGAGATGTGGTGGCATTAGCACTCGTAACAAAGCACGTGTTTACGTTAACTACATTTTATATACATTTTCTGTAAGTAGAGAATGATCATCAATGACTACTCTTTTTGTTACATTTACATTACTGTATATACAGAACTAGCCTTTTGCCCGTCTAAGGACGGGTGTATTGCAGTAAATCTGAAGCTTGCAAGCGAAAATCAGAGCACGACGTCAAATTCATTGCATCCATTCGTGTGCAATTTGTAAGGGCGCGGTGACACAGACTTATTGCATTTTAATGTTATAATCCCTTGTTCATCATGACGTCCTTTTTACCTTGACGTCCTAACAGCGTTACGGAGATCACGTGACGTAAGGGTTCTGCCTTTGTAGTGAGGGTTGTGAGTTGACGCCCAGGAGGGGGGAGGAGGCGCCTCGCCCCCCCCCCCCATGTGGAGTGACGTCAGCCGCTAATTATTATGAAGGGTGTCCATTTGGAGAACGTCATCTTATAATGATTATTAATTAGGGGGGCTATTCTATGTGGGGTTACGTCACCTGCTCATGATTATTGATGAGGGAGGCTGGTCGATGTGGAGTGACGTCACGAGCGCTCAGGACAGACATTCGTAAGTATACCCTTTATATTATTATTATTATGCTCACCCTTTGATTATTCAGAAAAGCCCCACTTAGTATCAACTCTTTTCTTCCATTCGGATAGTGCCCCGTTTTCACACGAGGAATGCCTTTTTGCTACGTTAACACCAGCTACGTAGATTGTGTATATATATATTTGCTATTTATTCTACCTATCAGAATGGAGTAAGAGGTGGCAAGGTGTGGGTCGCATCAAGGGCACGAGTTATTGTACCTTAATAAGCCTCCCGTGTGTGTACGGAGTGTAAATTGTTGACATATTACCTAAACATTTTTTTATTAGGGTAAGGTTTCGAAAAACGCAGGTCATCTCGACCTACCAGAGTGTCATCTCGCCTTTCTTGTTTACCAAATAGAGATGAGGTCGCCCCACGCTGCAAGCGCCTCATTAGTGCTAAACAATATTACCACGTGCAGTAAGGGCCTTGGTACAGATCGTATTCGCGTGTCCCACGTGCTAGAAGAGAACGCCGAGTCAATTCAAGATAGACTTGATTTGTGCGTAACTGTGCGTATGTGGGGAGCGCTCGTGTAGCGGTGAGCGCACTGCGATACGAACCCGGCGAACCGAGTTCGATTCCCCGTTCACGGCCAACGCCGGTCCTGGGCCTCCCTTAGGTCGACTCAGCCACAAATGAGTACCCGGTGCGGTGTGTAAACATCGCCGCTGGGGAGACAAAGGCGGCCGGGCGTGGTGTTGACCAGGAACGTGTGGTCAGGGGAGACAGAGCCTCACCTGTCATACTCCAATAAAAATAGCTGGTACGAAAAGTAAAAAAAAGAATAATAAAATAAATATTAAGATTTTCCCACTGATCTGTGTTATAAATGTCATTTCTGTACGATTCCAATCATTTTTTAAGTCAAAATAGCCAAATTTACGGAGCTCCGCTGCAAATACAGAAAAAGACGAGAGGTGAGGCAGCGACACGCTCAGCCTCCCCTCTGATTGCGCAACCCCTCAGTAGCTGGATGGAGCACGGGCAATAAGCGCGTGCCTTTTACTATCTCAGTATGTCACCAATGTAATGTTTGTAGACCCCTTCATTTCATGTCCTCGCCTTCCATACTCCAGGTAACTTATTTCACGTATGTGTATAAAGATATTTAGGCTCGCTGGTCTCGTCATGAAACTGCAATGCAAAACCACCAGGGGAGGCAGCTATCACATCTGCCTCACTGAGGAGCACGTGTCTAACACGCCCCCCTCAGTGAGGCCACGCCCCCCCGTGAGGCCACGCTACCTCCGTCAGGCCACGCCCCCCTCAGTGTGTGAACCTGGCTCTGACACTAGCCAGTGCCTCCCCAGCCATTGACCTCACCGCACGTCACTCGTGTTGACCACCCACCCTCTCGTGCGCCGTAGCGGCATTCGCAGGTGCTTGCTAACAGCACTTGCCCCAAAAATGTTTTGAGGCTATGGGTGGGGGAATCTTTGTTTGTGTCCCAACTGAACGCAGGGAGCGTACAATTTGAATATCTTGAATGTGATCTCTACGCCACGTGAAGCTATGTATTATAATAAATAGGCGCGCAAAGCGTGCAATGAATACACGTGCGTGGAAAGGCGGACCGTGGTGGGTCGTGAGGACTGGAGATTCGTAAACCCTTGGCGCTTTAACTTATTGCATTGCAGTTCTTATTTTATCACGGACATGCCTTGTTTTTGTGATACAGTACTACAGAAATTATGGACACACGAAAAACAATGTGTTTGATAGCAACTCCACTCTCGCGTGAGCAGAGCTGCTGCTAATCTCCAGCGAAACGTCGTGCAAATTTGTCAACATCTTGCTAGAAAATTTATTTTTGGCATTTTTACCCACGTGGTAACTCGAGTTGATTGGCTCTATCGGATGTCGGAGGGTATAGCTTGAACATTGGCGTTGTACCCACACGGTCAAATGCAAAAGTATATTGGTGATACTCTTTGGTTCTATTCGGTAAAGTCACGTAGGTAAAAAATAAAACAACAAAAATCACGACGTTTCGGCCACAACACAAGCGGCCTTGTTGTTTTATTTTTTACCTACGTGACTTTACCGAATAGAACCAAAGAGTATGGATCCTTGCAGTCACGAAAGCTTCAAATCTAGAATATATTGGGGATATCGCTAAATTCTCCTGTTTGATGAGTACTAGGTGCCTCGGTGAATGTATATACTCTGACTTTAACATAGCTATTTCTGTGACCAGTTACTAGCTAATCACTCAGTTATTTCAATGCTAAATTCGATGCTAATTCCTTTGTCAAGGGGCACCTCTGCGGATGTGTATACTTTAACTTAGCTATTTCAATGAGCCATTTCAATGCTAAATTATATGCTAATTCATTTGTCAAAGCCCGTGGTCTTCTTCTTCTCACACAGCTTAAATGTCGTGATCTAAGCGTGGCTTCTTCCACTCCAGCGCTGTCCTCCAGACAGGCTCGTCCCTTCACCTGATGAAGGCCGCTTGTGTTGTGGCCGAAACGTCGTGATTTTTTGTTATTTTAATTTCACCTACGTGACTTTACCCAATAGAACCAAAGAGTATGGATCCTAGCAGTCACGAAAGCTTTAAATCTAGAATTGGTTATGAAAGCTTGGAGTGTGAAATTGCAGTCGACCTCAGTTCACAATGCCTCCTATGTCAGAGTCAGAATATTTATTTATACTGGAGGAATCCGATGAGCTATAACGCTATTTTTCACAGACGTCCCACCAGCGAGGCTCTTTGATTCATGCAAGTTACGTAAAATCCACCAGGATACGTTATATAGTGTGCAATGTACGTACACACATTGGAATACCATTATGGAGGATACACTGTAATGTGCACATTGAAAGCAATGTCATTCAGTAATACCCCGATTTACGACGTACTATATTTTCGTTTCAAAAATACGTCGCCGCATTATTAACACCACTCCATGATTTGCGTCGCTCACAGAACCATCTGCCACTTCTCGTATCCGTCACCTCTCAGCCTTCGCCTCCACCTACTACCCTGCACATTGCTTTGATTCGCGTCGTTTCGACATTCGTCGTCGTCGCCCCTCGCAGGAACGCATCGCCAACCTAAACCGTGCTATGTGTCGGGTGCCAAAAAAGAAGTTCAAGATGCGCGCATACGTGACCACGCCTGCGACCACGTGCAAGCTTGCCTGGGCTGACTCGTGCGGGCAGACGCGCCAGGAGGGGAGGGGAGTTTCCCATCTGATCAACCGCGCTTGTCCGATACGACACCTCGACCGCAACAGCAACAACAACAAAATGCAGAACGCGCGCCCACGCGCTCGCTCGTCGCACGCGGCTCACGAGCGCAGCTCCATTTCGTTGCGCACCACGGTGACCGACGCTACTGCACGCGTTCACCCGCAGCGTTTCAGATATTTATAAGGCGTGTATGTGTTCGTGTGTGAGATAGTCTATGGGTGTATAAACTAGTCTATGAAACCAACCACTACCACGTGAGTCTATAAACCATAGACAAAGATCCCCCGTATAGCCTTAACAGACTGTTGGGGCAAGTGCTGTTAGCGAGTAGCACCGATGTTTACACACCGCACCACGTACTCATTTAAAGCTGAGTCGACATAGGGGAGGTCCAGGGCCCGGTTCAGATAATCGTCACTGGCGTCGGTCGTGAGCGATGACTACACTACTGTTCCCCATGTTTGACACACACACACGTGCATACACGCCGTGCACTTTCATTTGAGTCAGCGTCACGTGGTGCCTGTTTAGCCGTAATCAGGTGCATGCAGTGTGTAACTTAACGCATACTGTTTGGAATACAAATTTGATATCACACTTTTTGAAAACTCGATTTATTGCAGATACTTTGGGGATGAGTGTAACGATAAGGCCGATAATAAGTTGGATTTGCCAGAGGTAGCTGAGTGTGTCACATGCTCAATAAGGTGAGCTGACACAACCACTGGGTACTCTAGTGTAGAGTAGTGTGTTGATGGCCTCAGCCTGGTCACCAATGACTCCACCAAAAAAGCAAACTCGTATCATTAAATGTGGCTTTTCATTTAGATCAATTACAACTTTGGAAATGAATAATATTGCTTTGACTATCACAAGAATGCTCTGAGTGGCAGATTGAGAAAGTGCTGCCCCCTATTATGTGGACTAGAGATAATTGTAATTAATTTTAGGGGTAGTTCTGTGATATCTGCTTCTCTACTTCATCACACGAAACAATTCCGAGAACACAAAGTTGGTTAACCTTCGGGGGAAGGATGAAAAAAATATTAATTTGTCCAAAACTCACTACAAATTACGAGCAGGCGAAAGCTATGCAAACCACAAGGGGTTATTCATTATGTTCACTGCTAGGCTGGATTGGAGTCGCGATTAGTGACGTGCGGTACTGCCACCAGAGTAGACGGGTAGGCCTGTACTAACCCACAATTATTGTGCCCCACATTTCCACCGCTGCGGCATCATGGGGATAATTTTAGGCGAGATGGAAGTGGCTTCGTGCCAACATGATTCCCGAAAAAGCATCGCCGACCGTTCCAGGTGACATTAAGCACTTGCAACGATGACAGACGAGAATGTTACAAGGAGAGGGCTGTTTATTAAGATTATTTGGGGAGGGGGATTTAAATCCGTTTTTTAACATACGATAACCACTACGACAATTCAGTACAGCAAAGAACAGCAGTTTTTTCCCCCCTTGATATAGTCACAAATATTGCACAGCCTCAAGTCTTCGACAAGTAAAACAGCCGTTGTCCACGCTTCACAAATAAACGATTGCGCAAAAAAGGTTTATAAACAAACACAAAATTTGTTCTCTCTTTTGTTTTTACATACTGTGTATATCTAAAATAACTGCAAAAATCTCAAATAAAACACGTCTTCCACCGGCAGCACCTAGCCTTGCAATGACGAGCATTGCGTCACTTCCAGCTCACGAAGGTGTAAAATCCTCAACAGAGAAGGCTGCCCGAACATCGTCGTCTCTCTGACTTCCTTTCCATTCGAATGAGAAAGATAACAAATAAAGCGTGGCACATTCGCCACGGAAAATGTCAAAGGACGTGTGCGTAACGTTGCAAGAGTTGCTCTTATAAATGAATTAGGACACGACCGGAAATAGAATTGTGTGTTACATTGTCAGCCAACATTTTTAGATGCATCTATTTATCTCCTAATTCATGCACCTCTATGGGTTTAATGCCTGTGATTTTTTTGCAATTAGGTCCCATTTTGGGGAGAGGCACCTTAAGGGCTAAGTTGCGGAAAGTGCAGCAAAATTGGTTGTACTCTCTATGCGCCCGCGTTTATTATGCTACCCAGCATTCACCAACCCGCACTGACCAGCGAGGTGTCGCGTGGTAGTCAAATAACCCCCACGACCAGCACACCATGGGTGGGGGGGGGGGGGGCCCTCATCCAGCAGTGGACTGACAAATGGTCCCAGAGATGTACCTGTACCTTCAGAACATCGTAATAAATTATCAGAACGATCCATCCTTGCGTAGTCATGATCCAGATTTCATGAAGGAGACGGGGTAATGGGCTTGACCCGAGTTGACATCCCTTTGTCGTGGCTATTTGCCCGTCTGTTCTGGTTGCTTGCTGACCCCACTACTGGTGGTAGGGCCTCCACGAGACAAAGTTCAAGAGAGCTGTCTCTACAATCCAGAAGGTGATTTGGCCTACTTTTCCACGCTGGTCAGAAATCTTGGAAGAGGTGGTCAAGTGTCCACATTTTACCCCGCCGAACGAAATCTGCCGGTAGACTCACTATGGTGCCCCCCCCTCCCCCCACTTTGTTTTGCTGCTGCTGGGTGGACAGAGGCGCGTGTAGGGGTAAAGCAAGTGACCCAATCTTCTGCTCACACTTCCACATTTCACTCTGACAGTGACACCGTCACAGATCACTCAATGTACCATGTCACGTGTTTAACATTGTGGCATTCCCTTATCGAGCGATTCTTCATTTTAGGTGTGTGTGGTTTGGATAGTAGAAAACTGTTTTTTTTCTCTCTCTCTCTCAAATTGCGAATTTGTGGCTCTAGCTCACCGATGTGTTTCCGGGTAGTTGCCGCGTGTTTGTGCCACCGGCGGTGTCCTGACGCTTTGCTCCGCATGCCGGGCGAGCAGGAACCGTAACCGAGCTCCATGAAAAACACATCGTAGGGCTGTGTGCGGCACAACCACGGAAGACCCATATACGCAGTCGTACGAGTTGTGTCTCTGATTAAAATCCAATTCGAGCATCTTTATAGCGACGGCGGTGTCGTCGTGATTCGTTTGGTTTTAATAAAAAAAAAACAGAATAAAACAAATATGCGACAAACTAAAAACCTGACATCATCCGTAGACCTTGTTTTTGTTTCGATACACGTCGTTGGGCACCCATTGGTATTCTTGTTGGTGATCTACCAGCGAACTACGAACTTCCGGGTTTCGAGTCCTGGTTTTGGGTTAGGGCTAGAATGTTGTCATGCCCAGGTACAAAATTTCTCACTGAATATTTTCCGGCTCTCTAGTAAATCGGAGGTGGCACGTGACGAGTATCCACAGCCACGGCGAGACGTATACTGGACGTGGTGTGCCGGGTGCGGAAATATTTTCCTATGCTGCTTACCCAGATGGACGCGGCTGAAGTTTAGCCCTGGTAATGAACACGGCGAGGAACATGCGTACTTATCATACAAAGCTCGCAGATCACGATGCGCACAGCAGTATATCACTGACGAGAGTTATGCTTATACTTGTGTAGCTTTGTTTAAAAAAAAATCCTCTTGTTGTGTATTATGTATAGCCTACACAGCACTTATAATGTATGTACAACCCACAGTTTATGTTCCCTGCGCTCTGCTACATGCAGTACAGATCATTTCACAGAGTTGAAATGCTCGTGACAGCAAGCATTAGTCGTCGGGTTATTTAAGTATTCGGTAAGCTGCAGAAAAGTGACTCAAAGCACGCATTTGAAACAATGACAGTAGAAGCCAGACATACGCACACCTTATATAAGCACAGGTCTAGTGTAAGCAACGCATCTTTACATTACACAGGTGGGGGAGGTAGAAAATGGGCAACTTCTGATACAAGCACAGTTCAGAAATCTGATTAGCACAGTTGGCTACGTATGGTGCGAAAAGATCAACACACACACAACCATATCTTGTGGCCGGTTGCACAATACACCTTCAGCGAAAACCTCCCTTAATTGGCACCGATTTACACAGGAGTTAAGGGAATGTTGTACTCAAGTTATTTGATACATCTGACTTCTGACCTTAGCTCCCAATGGTCGTGCTTATATCGACCTTCAACTGAATCGCATTTGGATAACCTCACTTTAAAAAAAGGAAATATGGGATATTGCGCATTACCCACAGCTTCCTTAGTGGATTAACGTAACTCATAACCCCATATGCCCCAAAACAATTCAGTTAATAACACGTAGTCGGACATACACCGTTACCGTTAAAGGGCCGTGAACTATGTTAATGCTGCTCGTGGGAAAACAGTATTTCCGTGCAATTTTTCTACATAACGCTCATATTTCTATGTGATTTGAAACAACAACAAAAACAACTACGTTACCTGTTCAAGGTCTACTCCGGAGGCAAGACACAATGCATTGTGGGTTTTTATTTTATTTTATACATTTGCAGTTCCAATATATGACTTCAAAGCATCGGCTCGAACATTTAGTTGCTTTCGCAAATAAGTAAATACTGTATTAAAGTTACTGTCGTCAAAGTTGGTCGGAAAGCTAGCAACCGCAAAAAAAGAATGCGATTTTGAAACTTGCTTAAAATATTTTTTTGAAGGCTGGCAGAGGCATGCAGAGTAAGTACACAGACAGTGGTTATTTAAGGTGGGGGGGGGGGGAGGGGGGTCGGTGGCGTAGTGGTTAGCGTGCTGCAATATAAACCCGGCGACCTGAGTTGGATTCCCAACAACGGTAAGCATCGTTGGCGAGTGATAATCTGAACCGATCCTGCACGCCTCCCCCAACCACTTTGCCAACCTGCTCTCACCAGCGTGGTGAAGTATGGTAAAATAAACTCCCATGACCAACACGGCATAGGGGGGAGGCTTTCGCCTAGCAGTGGGTTGACAAAGGGCTTATACATTACTGTTTGAGATATTTGTTGGATGAACTTTCCATGACATGATATAATGTATGAATCTGACTTAGAAATGTCAGCTGGTGCATATATGCATTTCAATATATGCATATGGTACGTACAAACAATTCCAAAAAAGAAAATGTAATCAAGAATACTCATGGAACAGCTTCTCATATCTCAACACTGAGGCCTTACAAATAAGCCATAAAAAAAACATCAGTATATCGGACTTGCTAAAACATGGCGTTCCCAAACTTCCAAATGGACATAACTCGCATCATTACTTTAAGCCAACCGATACGAATACCTCATCACGCAGTATGGTAATGTCACGGTGACATGCAAGGCATGATCGGGCGATCGATCCTACGGTCATAATCGTGCCTATCGCCATCGAGAAAATCACCTCTGCGTCATTCCTGTCTTGAGAATGTGGAATTGGCAGAATCCACGTGGCCAATACGGAATCAAAGATTTATCACAAATCACGTCACGTGCTGTATTTTTTTTGTCTGGGGGGATAGTTTCAGAAACACCGTTAACTGTACGGACAGTTCTCTTTTCAAAGATACATTAAAATAAGTGTATATACAATACACACTGCACACAAATGCACATGCACGTTTACGGCTCATATTCGGTCATCCTTCCATGAAAAATAATATCCACAAAAACCCCTTTCTAGGAACTTCTCTCAGCATCGGGAGCAGATCCAGGGTCTGTGGTGGAGAAATTCAAGGGAGACGGTTTTTCAGAATCATAAATTAACTGCAAGCCACTCAGTCCCCAGAGATAAATCGGCTAGGACATTCTGTGTGTGTGACAAACAGACACGTAGCTCGTTCATCACTCCCCATGCGACCTCGCTGCCAAGCCCACCAGCTGTTCCTGGATTAGTGGACAATGTGCAGTGTGACTGGTCCTGTGTGTATGGTGTGTGCACAGCGGTGTTGCCAACTTCGTGATTTTGTCCCTAGACCCAGATGATTTTTTTGGAGTTTCCACAGCGATAAAATGTCGTCAAAACGACAAACCTAGTGATTTTTTTTTGGAACAAGAACATTGTGCACATTTAGGGGTGATTTCGGTTGTACGTAAGGAGCCTTGCATCAGTTTACTGTTCGTGACACTTGGACAATTGTCGAGTGACATGCATTTGATGACTTTGGAAGGTCGATATAGCGAATTTTAAGAATAATTTGGGGACTTTATTTTGCTTAACCGGGGTGAGCGCTCGAGAGACAAGGATGGTCTCATTTGCAAGCGTGACCAGGGCGGCTGTCCGCTTCCAGGAGCTGGCAACTCTGGTGAACGGCGCGGTCATCTCTAAGACCAGGTCGCAAGCGTGGTGCGGCGGTCTGGAACGTGGCGATTTGCAGACCGTGAGGACCGGGGAGGGGGGGGGGAAGGGGGGTGTCGAGATGTCAGGGCTACAAAGCTGTGCGCAAGTCGGGGAAACGTTTCCCCACCACTGTTGTACATCGTGGAGACGAGAGTAGCGAGCGATACGCGCTACGGCTGTCCGTCCGTCTGTATGTCTTGTTTGTCCTGTCGGGTTAGAGCGGGTCACACGACCCAGACACAGCCGTTGGATCTGCACCCAGCTCGCGATGTCCACGTCACAGCGTCCTTACGCGATTAGGCAACGGATATGATACAGTGGTCATTTTTTTTTTGCATTCATGCATTTATAACGTGACGCATCTCGAGTATAGCGCGGGCAGTGACACAGCGCGGCCTTTTTGTACCCCTGTAAAGCTACACATTATTGCAGATACAGCTGCACGTGTACACACGTCCGTGCACGCTGCTGGTTCTCGAGTTCAAATATTTTTTATATATATAGGCTATCATACAGTAAGTATATACGTGATCACTACCGGATTATACACAAAAAAGGTGTCAATACTGTGAGTTGGCAATTGTGTGCAACAATGCAGGCGGGCCTCAGCAGGTCTGCCCCACGCTGGGCCAGGATTTTCACGATCAGCGCGCTGGGATATTCTCGTTGTGAGAGCTGTTGAGCATCCACGCGTCACAGCAGGATACGGCCTCTAAGTAGGATTGCATATTTTGTACGGGTTGGAAACACGGACACCAGTGATAATACCGAGTGAACCCTGAATGTGAACAACGGAGAAGCCAGTTTAACACGTAGGCTTTCGCGACCAATATCATCCATAATAGAGGTTTTTTTGGGGGGGATGGGGGTTTAGATCGCGTAAATAATATATAAACGTCGTACTCTGATTGTAAATGTTGTGGCTTGGCTCTCCAATACACCGGTGTTGCTGTACTAGTGACAAACTGGCCACGCTCTGTTTACGTGACAACCCTTACTAGTTGGCCGTGTCGGGTGGTGGCGGGCTTTAACGACACAACATTTATATATTTACGCGATCTAACCCCCCCAATATAAAACACCTCTACAACGGAGAAACCGACGGTTGGTGCAGTGGCGGAGCATGGTTGGTTGGCATGGGCCCTGGCGCAAATAATTAAATGGGGCACTCACCCTGTCCAACATCTCCCCCTTTCTTAGCAACTGGCAACCTGTTACCCCCCCCCCCCCTTACCTAACCGCCACCCTGCCTCCCCTCTGAGCCGTAGACCCTGGTGCAGTTGCACTGCCTGCACACTCGACAGACACGCCGCTGGGTAGGTGCGCGAAGCGACGTGGGTATTTTGCGAGGTCTGGTGGGCTCTTTCACTCAAAACTGTCGCGAGACCACCCGCCCCAGGCGAACAGCCAACAACTCTCTCAGTCCGCATGCAGGCAACGCTCGCTATGGACGTACGAGAGATAGACAGAGGGACACGTGGATTCGAGACTACAGTACTGTATACGCAAGGTAAAAACGTCACGTTGACCCTCGAACCGGGGTGATTGGCCTTGGATAGGGCACTTAAACGACCCTGGCCGTTGGTCAAGGCAAATGAACGGAGCTGCGTCCAAAAGAGGCGATGAAATCCGCTCACGTGCAGAATCTCGATGGATTATTGCATCACAAGACCAATACGGATGGAGGCAGCTTCGGGGAGGGTCTTCGCCCAACAGTGGATGATTGATCGTGGCTGAAGATGATGGTGAATGCCAATTAAACCAGATTCTACAACTTTGCACCGAGCAGCGCAATGATAATCCAGATCAGCTGCATCGCTCGACCTTGCAGACTCTCCGGTATTTCAAACAGAATCGTGGATGAAGCAGATCGCCAGCATTACCGAACGCAATCGATGTAACAACAATATTCCAAAATGTAATCCAAGTAGCGCTGTTGTTACGCGATATTTTCTGGTTTAATTTGTCAGTGATGTCGGCCTTACTATAGATTTAATTTGGCTTCAACCAGATGTTGGCTTAAAGCAGTTGGGGGCTGGTCGGCGAGTGTTGCCATGGTCAGCATGCAGCACCATGAACCTGACGATCTGAGTTTTGTTGTCAGGCCACGGCAAACATCAGTGGCGAGCGGTCTTGGGCACACCCACTCCCAACCCTTCACCCCTTCCTAAAACCGCCAAGTATGGCGAAGTAATGGTCAAACCAACCCCCCCCCCCCCCTTTTACCGACACGGCATGGGTCCTTCATCCAGCAGTGGATCGACAAAGGGTTGTCCATTACCAGCATTGACACCAAAATTGTTCCTTTTAACCCCTTTGATTGGCAAACTTCTGGGTCACAATTCGATTCGAGGATGATTTACGTTCCGTCTCCTTTGTTTAACGTCGCATTTGTATTCTTCCTCGGTTTGTGTCGTCCCTTTAGCTCCATCACAGCCTACGCGCCCACGCTTAGCATTTCGACGTGCATACATTGCAAACCGGTGTACGATTACGCGTGCAAGAATCGACGTTCATCCAGGGAGTAGTTGCATACCCCGTAGAACGCCATCTGCGCAGAATTCCACGAGAAGTTAACCCAAGCCCATGTACGCAGCACAGGCTCGCGAAGGTCAATTGCATGATCGTTCACTCACGGTGAAGGCTTCTGGTGTGTCAAGATGATGTTTATCCACCGCATACATTTCGCACGCAATTATACACTTGGTACGCATGAGCTGTGGTCCAAAAGCGTGGTTTGGAATGCGTTACCAAAAACGTAAACATTGAGCCAAATGTACGGCACTAATTAGTTGTGCACAACAGTGTGTATACTGTGTTGTTTTTTTTAACAATGGCTGTGGAGCTCCGCGGGGGGGGGGGCAGCAGAGGGCAGTGCGGTAAAAATGCAGTTGTACAGGAGTATCTATGGTCCCACGTCCGCTCACCCGCCCTCACCAACCCGCACTGACCAGCGTGGTGAAGTATGGTGAAAATAACTCCCGCGACCCGCATGGCGCTGGGGAGATCATCATCCAGCAGTAGATTGACAAAAAGTCTACGACACGTGCGTATCAGGCAGTGACGAGCACAACAACACAACTGCGATCTTTTGTTAAGGGTCCTCTTTGTTAGCGATGCTTGCACGTGAACGGACTGTGGTTGGTCACAGCACTGTTGCATGGCTTTGGGAGGTGCTGAATGGACTAATGTCGTGGCAAGTTAATAATAAATCACCCTCCGAAAGTTAGGATGAGTATTTGCATATATTAAGGTGTTTAAATGTCACGGTAAGTGAAATGTGGTCGGTGGTTGTTGTCATCCACCGGTGTAAAAGCGATCCGCACAAGGGACACAACGTCCAAGAAACGTCCGATGCTTCTGTAGCCTGCCCACCCTGTCTCCCTCCTGTCGGTGATCGTAACCAGAGAACAGTCTGGCTTAAAACGACAACAACAACATTCGGTGTACGAATGATGTTCAGTTGCGTTGTGTTCTGGACGCCCCCCCCCCCCGTCTCGTTATGATCACAGGGCAGGAGGACTGAAGAGACAGGACCGGTCGCTGGGAGCAGCCTCGCTCACATTCGCAACGTCGCTCGCATAAAAAAAAAAACCTCATCCGGCTCGCCAACCTCGACGTCAACACTGAACGCTGCGAATCGCCCCGCCACACGCAGAAGAAGCAACTCAGAGCGCATGGGCTCCACAACTTATCCCTTGCAATGCCCCCTTCCGTCGTCTTGCCACGAGGTGTACACGGCACCGACTTGTTAGTGGGCATACGATCTGCCAGTTAAGTGGGGAAAGTTCTCACTCATAGGTCTCCAATCCCGCCCTTCGCCGATGTTGTTTTAGAAGCCGTGGAAAGTCGACGCAAACGCTCTGCGGTAGCATTCGCAGAACGTGCTCACCGTCCCTCTGATGCACGGACAGCGAAACCTCGATTCGACGTTGTGTCACGGGGGAAGCCAAATCAAATGTAACGTGAGGGGAAATGGTCAGTTGGAGCAGGTTGAGAGTGATCGTTGTCATTGGAAAGTGTGGACATTTGTCCAACATTTTAGGTTTTGGTTAAGAATGCATGGATATATAGCCTCACGTGCAAAGCAACATACGGCGGAACAAATAATTCAAGGGAAACACACGAAAGCAATTGGAGACACGGCTCGTGGAGGTGAATTTATAAATTCGCTTCGACGGGCGCTCAGACGCGGGGAGGAAGGGAAGACATTTTGGCTGCGATGATGATGACGACGATGGCCGTGAACACAATTGTAAAATATTCATCCATTCTAGCCTCACCAGCCCCGCCCGCATCTCAATGTAAAAATCCCAACGGACAGAATTGCTGCCGGATCACGACACACGCACAGACAATCGCGCCGCACTAACACCACCGGCTCTACGTGTCCCTCCTTTGTCTCCACGCACGCGAGAAGCTCGTAAGGGGTTGCCACCTCCCCTTGTTTTGTCCCGGGATAGTTCTCTTTTTTGTGGGGGGGGGGGGGTGGGGTGGTGGTGTAGGTGGAATGGGGGGTCCCTGTCTTGGGAAATCTTGTCAAGTCTTGTCGGGGACATTAGAGTCCCATATTTTACTGTCAGGTGCTGAACAAAAAAAAAGATCACTATACACAGACAACGCACAGTACATGCACTTCTCCCTTGGCAACGGAGCGATAATCTTGGTGTGCGCGCGACCTGTCTGTGTGGCTTGTTGCACCTCGCGGGTGGCAACCCCTCCCCCAGGGATCGATCGAGGAACTCGCGAGCACGGGCAGGGGCAGGAAGGCCTCTTGGGGCATCAGGTGTGCCAGCTGTGGTGGTCGTGGCGATGATTGGTGGTGGTGGTGGTGGCACACGCCCTTTTTTACTGCTGCGCCTCTCGCAACAATGGGGCAGCTGCGTCTGGGCCGGTGACCAGACTCGCTTACGAGAGGCAACGTTTTTTTTTTACTTTACAACTACCGTTGAAAGTGTGTGTGCGTTTTTGGTCCGTCTGTCCTTTCGTTATGGGAAGGGGCGGCACAATCACTCTCCGAATTATCCAACATGAAGGGACTTACCCAATTGAAAATCGTCCAAATTAATCACAGGATGAGACACAAAACTTTGGAGACCCAAACCGCTGCAAAAAAAATTCACAATTTTCAAAGGCATTTTTCCTTGGCAGCCACCCGCCCCGCTTCCGAACTGCGAATAAAACACACCCGAAGACACGTGTAGTCTCCACGATTTCCCCAACTCGTTTTGATTTAACTTCAAGACCTAATGCACGAGTCGGTACCAGCCTGTCATACGATGGGATGAATTCACTATTGTTTTACCTATCTTCTGGGTTCTTTCCGTAAAGTCACGTAAAATGGAGATAAAACAATAAAAATAATAACAGAATATAATTCTCACGACGTTTCGGCCACAACACAAGTAGCCTTCCTCAGGTGAAAAAACAGGACTGTCCGGAAGACAGCGCTGTCCGGAAGACAGCGCTGTCTTCAGCGCTGTCTTCCGGACAGTCCTGTTTCTTCACCTGAGGAAGGCTACTTGTGTTGTGGCCGAAACATCGTGAGAATTATATTCTGTTATTATTATTTTTATTATTTTATCTCCATTCTACGTGACTTTACCGAAAGAACCCAGAAGATGAATCCCTGCAGTCACGAAAGCTTTAAATTGTTTTACCTATGTCAAAGGTCATACATAGCTTATCATCATCATTATCATACGTTTCTGGATTCTTACAGTCAGAATGAGCCCTTAATCGATTCTGCGTGACATAAATTACTCGAGTACTGTGACTCGCGAGACAAACTCGCAAATGAACGAATTCATGGCTCTTACAAATGTACATGATAATAATCATCATCATAACGACGCTTTAATGCGTACTCAAGGAAAGCCTCACAGTCTCAAGTCTTACTTTTACGACGGTGTTGGGAATCGGCCGCTCGGTCAGTTTTCTTCCCATTAAACAAACGGCTTTCGTGCGGGGGAAGGTGACACGGCAGAGGCTGGAGAAAGCCCACGGACATCCGATTAGCACGCTCGTCTACATACTGTGCAAAGGAAGTTGAACGCACATAACACGACCCACCTCCCACACGCATGGCTCAAACGCCGACTCGCTCGGCAAGGGATCGGGCGTCTTGCTTCACGAGACGGCTCCGTCTCTGCGTGCTCCGCCAACCCTACACCCCATGCTGCTCTCCTTATCACAAACGTGCATGGACCACGTGCTTGACCGTAGACCGTAGCACGGAAATGTAACGGAGTGTAACGGCACGTAAGCGCGCGACGCTGTCCGGACCATGCACAGTAGAGCCATACGTACACGTGTACTGTATCTATATATGTGCGCATTTACGCGTAATCTATGTACAATGCATGTTGCGGCGAACATCACAGTCACTTCTGCACGGCGCACATTTCTGTTTCATCAGTCCTCGCTTTTCTTCTGCTCGTAGCGGGACACTCCGGACGTATCTTCTCGTTATTGTCAAGTGTCCAGTGATGGCGAAGTGACTCCCGTGTTTTTTAGTGTGTGTGTGTATATGTGTACCATAAGCCAAGCCAAGCTAATCCAAGCAAGCTGTCTTCCTTCTGAATATTTTCCGTTTCAATGCTGGAGGAGACAGCCAGATCGAGCACTTGCACGCGAAATGAACGTAAGCCATTCCCTCGCTTTAAAGGGGTGCCACAGTGAAAATATGTTAACTACTTCGCCTGGTGTACAGGAGGTCGTGGGTTTGATCCTGACCCCGACGTCTGTATATTTGTAGTTTCCATGGTCTTCCCGTGGTCCCGTGGATTTTCTCCGGGTCCTCCGGTTTTCCCCTCCACATTGAGAATCAACATGCGTTTAGGGTGTTTGGCTGCTTTAAATTTCCACGTGATAAGCCACCTTGTTCAGCTTCTGAAAAGGAACTATGTAGCTCAGTGGGCCTTTACCTGGTAAAATAAAAATAGTTCGTTTGTAGTTAGACAAAATCGTCCACGCCATAGTTTCGTCAGCCTGGAGATGTACATCCCACCCACAGGCCGGTGTAGAGTTGGCCTTGTGCCGCACAGGGACAGCTGACGCTGGGGGTGCCCCCCTCCCTCGACCCCCCCCCCCCTCACCAGCTATAGGCTGCCGCAGGGCACCTGAAGATGAGCTGCATGGGAGGCGCGATATGAATAGCGGTAAGTGGCGGTGACTGTGGGATCACAGCGGTGAGCAGCACCGATGAGTTGACCAGTCCACCAGGGTGAAGTCGCAGCTCGGTGGGACGCAGATGACCCCATGTTTCTTCATCAATCCGAAGCAAACAAACAAACGAAGAGGCCAATAAACCACACACGACATTACCCAGGGAATCATTTCTCACCGAATATAATCCGGATCGCTCGTAGACTGGAGTTGGTGGCACATGACGAGCAGCCTGAAGCCGTAGCGAGATGTATACTGGACGTGGTGTGCCGGGTGCGAAAATATGTTTCGTGTCGCCGACCCAGACTGGCTTGGTTTTAAAAAAAAAACAAAACAACGTAAAGCCCTGAACAAACCAGATACACGACCCAACTCAAGAGAACGACCACCTAAAACATCCTCCCATATTCGCACGATGCCATCCACGAGCCGTCGAAGCTCGTGGCTTCGTGGCGTGGGGCCGAGGGACGCTGGCGCCCCCTGCGTGAGAGACGAGTCGGCCTCGCCACTCGGCGGCGCGTTTCACCGTTCGGATGAGGGGGGGGGGTGGGGGACACGCGCGGTTCACCGTGACGGCAAGCGAGGGGCTCGCTCACATTGAGCGGGCGCGGTGCTGTGCTCGTCCACGACAGAGAGAGAGAGAGAGGGAGCCCAAACCGAGCAGGTAAATAAATATAAATAGGACGCGAAACACGCAGGCGTAGTGGTTTGTGTAAATAAAGAAAAAGAAACGCCGAATTATCCCGACGGCCGGTCGCCAAGAGTAACGATGGTGTGGCCGCCGCCAAGGGACGTTCAGCCACCGCTGCACAGACCGAGCGATGAAAAATCGGCGTGCGCGCAGTGAGAAGACGGAGATGGCATGGCGGAGGACTTCATCCAGCAGTGGATCGACCATGGCTGGCGATGAATATTCAAAAACAAAAAAAATTTATTCACGAAAATCGCACGAACCCCTCGATCATCTTACCCCGTGACGCCACCTTGCCGCAGACTAGGTCATCCTCAACTCCACCACGTCAAGGCTGCCATCACAGCCGCATCCACCACTTGCTCACTAGCCCACCAGCCAGTCAACCCACCAACCCACTGACCCTCCGACCAGCCGATCGACTATTTCACCAACCCATCCACCAGCCAACCTGTCAGCCAGTCAACCTACCAACCAACCAGAAAACCAACCAGACAAACCTCCACGCCAGTCGGTCAACCCACCAATCCGCCACCAGGCCAGCCAACCTGCCCACCAGCCGACCCACCAACCAGCGCTCTAACCCACCAGCTCGTCAATCCACCAAATCAACCGACCGGCCAGCAAGTCAACCCCACATCCCGCCCGGCGCGAGCGTGCCGACGCCACAGGCGCCGTCCGTCGGGCCAACCTCGGCCCGCCCGTTAGTCCATCGCCTCCTTGGCCTTGTGGCCGCACGGCCTCGGCACCTCCTCGGGCCGCTTGTCAGGACCGTTGGCGGCGGCGGCCCCCTCCCACGAGTCGGCGGGGGCCCCCCACGAGGCCCCGTCGGGGTCGACGGCGCCGGCGGGGGGCGGGGGCGGCGGGGGCCCCCGGAAGCCCTTGCCCTTGCGGGAGGCCGCGGCGCGGCAGATGAGGATGAACCAGTAGAGCTGCGGCGCCAGCAGCAGCGTGGCGGCGACGTTGCAGACGAGCGGCAGCGAGAAGGGCACGGCCCAGACGGAGAGGCCCACGCGCCGCCCGTACTCCCAGTACATGTAGGGGAAGACGAGCAGGCGGAAGAGGAAGAAGGTGGCGAGCATGAGCGCGCCGTTCAGCTTGAAGAGCAGCGTGCCCTGCTGCTTGAACTGCGCGCACGCGGAGCAGGGCGGGGGGAGACACACGAGGCAACGGCGGCGTTGTTATCGTCGGCGGCGTTGTCTTTACCTGCATCGACTACGGTTACTGTCGCCGTCCTCGTTGCTATGGTCACGGCGGTCCTCCGTTGCTATGGTCACGGCGGTCCTCGTTGCTATGGTCACGGCGGTCCTCGTCGTCATCGTCGCCATTGCCATCGTTGTTATGCCCATCGTCGTCATCGTGCATAAATTATCGTGAATGGAGTTGGCCGAACATCCCCAATATAGGACCGCAGAGCTTGGGTAAAATGTTGGCGACATTTTTCGGCTGCTTTCACACTTCACTGTGGTTTTTCCACGCAATTCCCCCCCCCCTC
Organism: Petromyzon marinus; assembly: GCF_048934315.1. Lineage (NCBI taxonomy): Eukaryota > Metazoa > Chordata > Hyperoartia > Petromyzontiformes > Petromyzontidae > Petromyzon > Petromyzon marinus. Next base: position 13,553,032 of record NC_133671.1, read on the forward strand.
CCCTCACCCAGCCGTGTGAAAATATTGAAGCCTGTGGCGTTTTGAGATGCAGTTTTCATGAATGATGTTATGTATTTAAGAAAAATTATAATCAATTATCATCATCATCACGGCCATCATTATCATTGCAAATTCATCATTATCATAATCATTGATCACTGTTATCATCACCAACCATTAGTTGTTCCCCATAACTGAGCTGTAAGCCAGCATTGCCTCGCTGCACAAAGGCATTATCAAGGCTGTAACAGTATTGGTCGGGTTAGATGCCAATGGAAGTGAGTTCCAGTTTATCTGTGCCATGTTCTTTTGAACAACGCACGCGCAGTCTTTAGATGCATAATAATTCATCGATGCATATATTTATACCGATTGCCCAGGCTCACAAAACACACGCTGAATATTGCACACGTAAGAATAAGTTGTGTTACGATTCACGTGGCGTTGCATGTGACGGGTTCATGTGACCCCGGGCAGCCACTAGTGGCGCTACCTTTCAGTGCAATAAAACAATTATTCTAGAATTGAACCATGGCCTTGAGTGGCCTGCACTTTTGTGGATGACCTCGAGGGTTCTCCAACGTCCGCTGGGAACCAGAAGGGCACGTATTTTCACAATTCCTACACCCGCGGTTCTAAACGGGGTTGGGTGGGGGCAGGGCCAGATTAAGATTCTGTAGGCCCCTGGGCTACAGGTACTGTGAGCCCCCCCCCCCCAGTAATATTTTCAAAAGTAAAACAAAGTTAAAGAAAAAAATAAATGTATTTTTTACAAGGCTAACAACAAATACAATTCAGCATTCACAACTGAAATAACTTTTCACTTAATTCTCTGGAGGCCCTCCAGCTGGCAGAGGGCCCCTGGGCTCTAGCCCCTAAAGCCCCTCCGTGCCTTAACCCGGCCCTGGGAGGGAGGGGGGAGGGGTGGCAAGCCGCTGGCTTCGAACCGTGAAGCTCTCTGCAACAAACGGAGAACGCGCCACCGCTAGGCCATGTTACCGCAAAAGCCCGGGCAGTATTAACCTCGTGCATCAGAGCTCTCGGCTTTGGCACAGGCCGGCGTGGGCGGGGAGAGGGTTAGGGTTGCATGCTGCAAACAGCTCGCATCTGCTGACCGCGGTAGCTCGTGGCGGTGGTGTTTTGAGACGGCTGGGTCATGCCCCGTTCTTTTGCATCAGATTGCAAGTCGATGATTCCAATTACGGCATTTTGTACCCTCACCACTCGCTCGGCGTGCGCCATAGGCTAGAACTCTCTCTCTCTGCCTGCGAAGGGAATATGAGCTCGAGAATGCAATTATTAAATTTCCGGACGCGAAAATCGCGTTGGAAGGGGTCAATTTCACGGCGAATTGTTGCGTGTTTTTTTTTCGCAAGACGCGAGCAGCGGGGCAAGCGCATAACAAAATAAAACGACAAGCGGCAAACCCGCGGCTACAGCAGCAACAATGCTTGCGGTATGCGCTACGGGGCAAAAGACTAACTTCACCACGACCACGGGATGAAGGCATCGCCCCCCTTGAGCCAGTGGTCGGTCATCGGGGCTGTTTTTGCCACACTCCACCGCATTCGTTATTTACGGGCTGGTGAAGGGGGGTGCCAAGGACGGGTTCCGGATATCGCTCACCGCCGATGTTCGCCGTGGCTGTGACTCGGGGGCAGTTCACTGGGTTCAGAGCTCGTAGTCACCGTTCTCTACGCCACTGTTCCACCGATGTCAACGTGACATGACGATGATTATATACATCTCGTATTATCTGTGGCTTATTGGTTGGTACGCGTGCCCATGGACAATGAATTCAACATTTAACATGAAAGCTCATCCCCGTGATAATTATCTCAGGGTGAAATATTGTCCGAAAAGATCAGTCACTAGTCTAGAGGTGGCAAGATAAAATAGGGGGTCAGAACATTGAGCCGACAATGCTGAGATTTTTGTGTTTTAATCCGGTGATTAAACTGGGTTCTCAAGCTTAGCTAGATGATGGTTCCTGCCCGGTCACTGATGACTGCACACAAATAAAAGCCAGCACGCATCAACATTGGTTTCGATGTCCAAGCAAATATTTATCTCCGTCGCGGGATACGTGGGAAAGTCTGCCCCCTGGCGTGTGGGCAAGAAAAGGGTCACACGTGACGTGATCTCAGAAAACGTTCTGTGAAGCCAACTTGTGGGGGCTGTTCTCTGACACACGGGGTGGCGTTCACTGCTCTCCGACAGTTCTAAACAGACGCTTCTTGTTGGGACGCGATGCCGACGGGCACGATTGGAATATAATCGGGGAGAAGCACGAAAGAAGAATAAGAATAAAAAAGGCCATGTTCACTTCCCAGTTTGGTACCCATACAGTTTGGTACCCATACAGTTTGGTACCCATACAGTTTGGTACCCATACAGTTTGGTACCCATACAGTTTGGTACCCATACAGTTTGGTACCCATACAGTTTGGTACCCATACAGTTTGGTACCCATACAGTTTGGTACCCATACAGTTTGGTACCCATACAGTTTGGTACCCATACAGTTTGGTACCCATACAGTTTGGTACCCATACAGTTTGGTACCCATACAGTTTGGTACCCATACACAAACCAACGGCGACAGTGGGACAACGCGCGCCGACAAACGGGGCGAGGGGTGCGTCCAGTACCTGCAGCAAAATCTTGCCGAAGCACACGAATGGCGTGCTGACCTCGGCCATGAAGAGGCAGCCCTGGAAGAAGTCCCCGAGCTCTCCCCTCATCATCTGCGGGGCGACGCGGGGGAGTTCGCGGTTAACGCCGTTCGCTCTGCCACGCCGTTCGCTCTGCCACGCCGTTGATTGAGGATGACGGACGGAACGGGGTGAGAGGAGAGACGTTTTTGGGGACCTTGGCCGAACGGCGGCTGCCTGCGAGCGCAAGGCCGTGGTTTCTTGCAAATTTGGGGTTACGGTTGTCCCAGAGGAGCGTCATGTGAGACCCGCGGGGACTCGTAAAAATAAAAGAGAATTGCTGGGTTGTATTCACGCCAGTGCGGGCGCGAGGCACATGCGAACAAAGTCAACAGCTTAGGGCCCCAAGCATCCCAAGGGCCCTCCGCGTTCATGAAAATATATGGGTGCACAAAATGTCACCTCTAATTAAGATCCTCATTAACATAACACGCTAGTTAGCATAGCAATCGGATGAACCTCTTCTCATCTCAGCATCTGCCTTTAATAATCTCACGACACCCTAATATTGGTCTGCATCTCTCTTAACTCACGACTCCCGCATCTCTTATCTAAGTATACATCTCTTGTGTCATCTCACGAGGATTTGTGCGCTTTGGGCCCCCGCTGGGCCAGCGAAACCACCGATTATCTGCCCGCTGCCGGCAGAGACGGCTAGGCGGCGAATGGCACTCGCAAGGGGTTCCGCACGGCAGCGCACTGCTAGAGTGCGCAATTTGCTCCAGAAACGGACTCTTTATTTTGGTCAATATATTTGTTTTATTCCAACTCAACGTGAGCCTGATACAAAGCACCGATCACTAAACGGAGGGCGGGGGGGGGCGAACAGAAATTCCGTGAACAGCAGCCCGGGTTCGACGCGACAGGGCCCAGTGTCGGGGGAAAAAACTGGGCTCACTGCTCCGCAGTAGGGCTGAACAATTAATCGATTTCAAATCGCAATCGCCATTTGAAACAATGCGATTAGCAAATCGCAAAGGCTGCGATTTTTTTACGATTTGAAAAGTCCTATTACTTTCTTATTGGAATTTTTTTATTATTATAACCGTATTTATTTAACTTAACAATTATTCTATGTTTGATTGTTTTATTTAAAACTATTTTTTTAATAAATACATGTTGTGGAAGCAATTCATATCTTTCAAGTTCTCATCCTTGCATTAGAATATATGGAGCAGTTCATATTTGATGTTATCACGTGGTAATGCTCCATCACGTGTTTTAAATCTATCACAGTGAATATTGAACTGAAGCTTGACTTAAAATGTGTTTATCGCAAATCGAATCGCAATATCTGTCAGAAAAATCGCAAATTCGATATTTTCCCCAAATCGTTCAGCCCTACAGTCCGCACCCAGGCTGGGGACCACCAGCGTGGACGTGAAAGTTTATATGGCGAGGGTAAAAGGGTAAGGGGTGAGATAATTTACATACTGGGAGAAAGATAGGGACAGGGGAGAGGAGGGGATTGGAGGAACTGAAGCGGTGGGGGGGTGGGGGGGGGCAGTAGACTCCTAAAGGTATATTATTTTTGCCAAAAATGTCTATCATGTGCCGTAGATAGACTGAGTGGATGGAAAGGCGTTGCGTCTCTCTCGCTTTCGGTTCTCTCAATTAGCCCCGACATGTCTCCTTGAGTTTTTACTCCCAGTGGCCAATGGTATACAGCACCACCACACCCCCCCGCCCCCGAGCCCCCCGATTTACGTCTCACCCTTTTACGTCGCTTCGCGAGTAAGTCGTCAATGAATACCATCGCCCCGAATTGCGGCATCTCAACCCACACTTACGTCGCTGACAGCATCGTCCGTCCTTTCTCGGTATCCGTCGCCTGAGCCTTCGCCATCCACCCACCCTGGACATGAGCTACTTTTGATTTCAAGCTTTCGTGACTGCAGTGATTCATATTCTTAGTTCTTTCGGTAAAGTCACGTTGAAGGGATAATAATAAAATAATAAAATATATATAAAACAATAAAAAAAATTCTCACGACGTTTCGCGAGTCGAAACGTCGTGAGAATTTTTTCGGTAAAGTCACGTTGAAGGGAAACAATAAAATAATAAAATATATATAAAACAATAAAAAAAAAATTCACGACGTTTCGACTCACGAAACGTCGTGAGAATTGCACGTTGAAGGGAAACAATAAAATAATAAATAAATAATTCTTGTAATATATATATATATAAAACAATAAACAAACAATAAACAACAACAAAATTCTCAACGTGACTTTACCGAAAGAGCTAAGAATATGAGCTACTTTGCGTCGCGCATAAAGAAATGTAAAGTAGTGCGTCGTACAGTATGATGCGTTATTTAACGAACAGAATGTTGGCGATTGCTTTGATTTACGTCGTTTCGATTAGTCTTCGCGCCTTTCAGGAGTGCATCCCCGACGTATTATTGTGTTTCTTAAATTTCCTGAAGTACAGCACGTCGTGCACCGTGTCCTAAAAGGCGCTTTATAAATGCAACATCTTCTTGTTCTTAAAACATGGGCGGGGAACCTCCTCTCCGTTAGCGAGGGTCAAATCGGCCTTTCAAATACCTTCGGCGGGGCCACGCATTAACACGCATACACACACCTCAGCGACGTCTGTCACCACGAGAGGCCACTGCAGCGACCGAAGTGACTTGGCACAGTGGTCAAAAACATGCCCCTCTAGCGCCCGATTAGTGCGGCGGTGATGCCCGCGGCGGACGGACGGACGGACATCGTTTTGTGCGGGCCGCTGCAAAACCGTAGACCTCGCGTGGTCCGCGGGCCGTACGGAATGAAATATCGTGCCTGTGGAGGTGGGGGCGGTCGTAGGTTCGCCACCCACGGCACAACAACAACGACGACAACGACTTTCTCGTGGCTATAACGCGCGGCGTCGCGGGGGTCAAGGCGCGCGGTGGTCACGTACCGTGGACACGGGGAAGCAGAGCATGCACACCCCAACGTGGTGCATCACCATGAGCGTCTCCTTGGCCAGGAACTGCCGCGCCGTCTGCACCAGCTGATCCCACAGCAGGGCTCGGGACTTGGTCCGCCCGCCTCCGTCTGGTCCAGGGCCGTTACCGCGCGCGGCGCCGGCGCCCTCCCGCATGGCTCGCCGGTGCCAGTGGCACAGGAACATCGCGCAGACGTCGTAGAGGAAGTAGGGGGTGGCGAACCACACGTACCACGTCGCCAGCCAGTGCCTGACTCGCGCACAGCGACAGCGACAGTTCGATTTCGGGCTTTGGGGCCGTCCATAATTGACGTCACGCGATTTTGGACGATTTTTTGACCTCCCCCCCCCCACCCACCTCGTCACACGGCGTCACAAAAAGTCAGACCCCCCCCCCCCTCAAATATGACGTCACAAAGCTCTGCCCCACCCCCCCGCTCAAAACCATCTTTACATTTTGAAAATAAAGCATGCTTCAAAGCGCTTTAAACTATTGTCAATGTAGTGCGTGTTTAATGTGGCGCTGCACTCTGATATGTTGTAGGAGTGTTGTTATAACAATTCTATATTGATTTAAAGTTGCGCATTTTGATGTGACGTCACATTTCTCAAACCCCCCCCCCCCCCCTCGTCACACATCGTCACACATCGTCACAAATGTCTGACCCCCCCCTCCCTTCTAGGTGCGTGACGTCATTTATGGACGGCCCCTATCTTTCAGCAAATCTGACTATTTATTTACGCTGGAAGAATCCGATGAGCTGTAAAGCTCTTTTTCACAGTTGTTCAGTCGGGGCGGGTCAGAAAGTTAGAACAGCAAACAATACGAACACGCGATTGGAGTGTAGAGTATAGGAAAGTTAAGCAAATCACTAAAAAGACATACCTATTTTAATTTTACAAGGTAAAGCCCACTGTGCCATTGAGTTATTTTTCAGAAGCGACCTGGCCACAAATGACAGTTCAATGAAGTGGCTTATCACGTGGACATTTATAATAGCCAAATCATATACATAATAATCTAAACATTTATGGTCCGTGGGTCAAGGGCAAATATTTTACTTGGGATGGCAAAACTCGAGTTGTACCAAAATTGAGTGTTGAGTTTATTGCGATTTGTTATACGGATGATCCCCTTTAGCCAGTTGTTGCCCGGATACTTTTTTTTTACACGAGAGATCCGTGGTCCGCGAGCACAGCAGCAGCAGCAGCAACACAAAACAAAAACATTGGGTTCTTTAGCAATATTGCACAGCTTACAAACGGGGCATTTTTTTGTACGGTCGTAAGAGAAACACGTGAATTAATGAACACAAAAAAACCCTGCAAATATAATGAGAGCAAAGAGGTTCCAGTAAAGGTTAGTCTTAGAGTGATATGAACACACATGCGTCAAACAAGAGATTGCAAACATGTGGGAGGAAGAGGCGCCAATGAATGTAAATTATGCAATAACCCATAATTAACAAATATGTTGTCGCATAATCCACTTGTATCAGCCACATTGACAAAATAATCATTCGCATTTATTTGTAAGGCGCCTTCCACTAACCCCTTGAGACATTTGTGGTATCGATCAATATTTGCCATCACAGCGCGGTACTGAATTCTGCTGTGGCCCATGGATTAATTGTTGTTGCGTGCCAGCGATGCCAAATCGATGTCCGCACTTCTGCGCAAGTGTTCACGGCCGTGGCTCTCCGATGCGTTTTTCAGGGTCGTACCACGTGTTATCCACATGTTTGATGAAGAGCGAATTTAGTTGAGCAATCGAAATCGGATTTAGAAGAAGTTCCCGGCACGTGGAGTGAAACGTCGCACATCATCAGACATCATGCCGAGCAACGCGCAGTACAGGCCCACCCAGTTATATTAACGAGTGCTCTGTGGCAATCCAATGGGCAGATCCTGTAGTATCTCACTGAATCATGCATCTTATCGGTAACTGACAAAAGTCCGTTAATATTTTGTTGCGTACGGTTTAATCATCTTGTAGTTTGAGTTAGTGACGTTAAACCTCCAGCAACCGAGGCGTTATATTGGAACCCGAAATGAACCTTGGCAGGTCACTGTTTCTCCTCTGTTGCCCTGCGCCTGTCCCCCAGACATCCATGCTGTCGACTCCACCATGCCCCTGTTCCTGTCCTGACTCAAGAGCTGCCTCTTCTCCGCTGCATACGACTGACTGCCTCTCCTCTACAAAACATACCGTCTATACATATATAGCTACACCTCACGAGCATGGTGTACACATTTTACCGTGAAATGCGGGGCAGATATCCACGCCGCAATTTGGATTTACGCTTCATCAATCCAAATTGTATCAGACGAGGTAAATTACATGAAGCCATTTCAACCAACAGAACAAATAGCTCTGGCGGATTTGCACGACCCTGGCCGCTGTAATTGACTAAAGGGTAATAATAATTTGATATTTGAAGCTCAGCCGATCGCTATTTTTTTTGCGCGGACTTCCAACGGGAAGAACAAACGACGCTTTGAGCTCCCGTCGTGAGATTTTCTGCCGGTCTCGTGGATGAACGCCGGATGAAGGAGATTACGGCTCCAGCCCGCTATGTCTCACACCACGATGCCGGTGGCACACCGCGTGACGCCTTCGATGCATCAGGGGCACACATGTAAAGTTTACATCGGAGCATCGCCAAGGGCTCCACGTCAGATTTTATATAAATTATTACCAGGTCCCTTCAGATTGTTTATTCTTCTTCTCGAAAGGGAAGTTGTTTTTCCGTAGCGTCCATGGGTTCCGCCAATAGTCAGTTGCCCATGTTTTTATTTAGATATTTTTGGTTTTATTGTATTATGACTGGGTTTTTACTGGTGTGTCAGTGTTTTACTTCAATAAGATTTTTTTTTTACCTCTGATGTGCAGCGCTTTTAGAATACCAATTTGAAAAGTGCTCTATAAAACTGAGCTTATCTTTATTTTTGAAACAAACGTTATTTTTCCGACAAGGCTTTATCAGACCAGTGTGTTTTGAAATATGTGCAATCAGATATGGTGAACGCGCGCGTGCTCGCTCGCACGCTCGCACGTGCGTGCTCGCTCGCCCCACACAATACACAGAGCACAAATCAACACGCTGCAAAACGTCTGATTCCGTTACCGCAGTGGATCTGCCCCTCTGCTGTGTTTAAATGCCCATGCTCTATGGGGAGCGGCAGTGTAGCAGTTAGCTCGCTGTGCTACGAACCCGGGGACCCGAGTTCAATTCCCACTCATAGCCAAGCCCAATGAGTACCTGGTACAGTGTGTCAAAATTGCCACTAGGGAGACAAAGGCGGCCCCAGCAGTCTGTTAAGGCTACACGGGGGATCTTTGTCTTTGTACACGTGGGATGGTGGGTAGTGCTGCAAAATGCATTGCTGTACCGTGATTCTGTGTTCCCACAGCTATGCTCCACAGTCTTCATCAACCCATGCTGGCCAGCATCAGAATATTATTAATATTAAGAGAAGTGGTGTGACGATGTGTTGATTACTTAATTGATATCGATTCTCAAGGCTCATGATACACCCGTCAAATCGCATGTTCAAGTTGCACCAGTGCATTATTTCCAAATGCAAGCTTGGGCAAGGCAGCAAAACAACCACAACAAACCTCGACCACACCAAGATTAACACGGTTGTCTATGTACGTTGCGAAAGAAGTTCAACATACATACAATGTTTAAAGGTGCCTTTATGATTAATGCAAATCAAAGGCTAATTTTACATTTAGGCTGTCAGCACGAATTAAACTGCACAAATCAGACAGAAGAGAGCAATAACAGATCCAAACTCGATGGTAAAAACGAGGCGAAAAGTCGATTATTAAACCACATCATAGCCTTGATTTGTGTAAATTCATTGAATGGGAGATGGGTGTGAGCGGAGGGCGCAGAGGGGGTGTAAATTGTCGCACCCCTATGTTGATATTAACAAACAAAAAAAACTCAACACGTTCGGCTATAACAGCGTGGCCTTAACATAAAGAAAAAAACCCCCACATAGACTAGGCAACGCTACGGGAAATTTCCCTTCCTCGCGTGAACTATGAAGAAGGGGGCATTGCCCTAAAACATCGCTTCACGAAAATCAAAAATATATATTTCATTTTAACGCCAAATGATTTGCCCGATTTAGAAAGGGGGCATGTTCACAGCTGCACCAGCGTGCGGAGTGGAACGCGGTGGATGCGACTGATTGTTTGTATTTAGCTCCACACAGCCCCGCTCGATATCGAACCCTGCGCAAGCGACCCACTTGCCATTCACCCGTGAAAAAACAACGAAACAACCCCCACCACAACTCATGAATCAATAAACCCGGTTATGGTTGGGTTTAGGGTTAGAGTTTTGAGTTAGGGTTAGAGTTTAGGTAAGGGTTTATGTTTAGGGTTCGAGTTAAGAGTATGAGTTCGAGTTTAGCTTAGGGGTTCAGGTTGGGTTAGGGTTAGAGTTAGACGCAGGGGTCGGGAACCTTTTTGACTAAGAGAGCCATGAAAGCAAAAAATTTGGAAATTTATTTCAGTGAGAGCCATATAATATATTTTAAAAGTGAATTCAACTAAATGTCAGTATAATAAGCCTCTGAATTTATTCTTTTAAATAATGTTGTTATAACACTCACCATTAATGCGACTTCTGGTGCTGCATGGATTTGCTGATGTCTTTGTAGTCGGGTTGGTACTTGGTGAGGTTAAGCTTCATGCAAGCGTTGAGGCTTTCATCCGTTAAACGTGATCGTAGGTTGGACTTGATGTTTTTAAGATGTGAGAATGACTGCTCACATGCATACGTAGATCCAAACATGGTCAATACAGCAATACTCACACGCTGCAGTGTGTGGTATGTGACAGGAAGCGCGTTCCAAGTTTTGAGAATCAGCTGGTCTTCGGGTTGGAGTTTTTTCATTTCTGTCCACATGTGCTTGCTCGCCAACTCCGCTTTCTGTCGTGTGATTCTTTCCAAATCTTCATTCAGTGACTTGAACTTATTCACCCACATGTCTGAGGCCTTCAGGTCAGCCACTTCTGCTTCAAAATCTCTGACGGAGACACCAGGGATGTAATTCAGGTCGGCTGTGTTCAGTGAACACTCGTTTGGATGGGTGATGAACTTAAAAAGACGAGTGTGCTCACGAAATTCTCCAAAGCGTGCTTTGAAGGACTGTAGGAGACTGGATGTGCAGCCAGCTAGCTGGTGGAGATCAAGGTTTTGAATGGGCTCACTTGCTGTGCATGCATCTTTAAATTGGCTCAGTTTTTCAAAATGTAGTAAACGACCTGTTTCAAGATCCGTGATGAAAAGCTCCAGCTTGTTTTCAAAAGCAAATACAGCTTGTTGAAGGGATAACACTGTATTTCCAATGCCTTGCATTTTCACGTTGAGCTGGTTCAGATGTTCAGTCAGATCTACGAGATAGTAAAACTTGAGGAGCCACTCGGTGTCGGCTAGCTCAGGATGCCCGACGCCTTTCATTTCAAGGAAAGTCCGGATTTCGTTCAGGCAAGCCGCAAAACGGCTAAGCACCTTCCCTCTTGACAACCAACGCACATTGCTGTGCAAAAGCAGACCAGGATAGTTATTTACAACTTCATCCAGCAGTGTTTTAAACTGGCGATCATTTAAGGCTGGGGCAACAATAAAGTTGATCACACGAATGACCAGCGACATCACTTCGCCAAACTGCCTGTCACACATCTGAGCACAAAGTGCCTCCTGGTGTATAATGCAATGGAAACTTAGGATGGGTCTATTTTCATGTTCACGGAGAAGCGCCACAAATCCTTTGTTTTTCCCCACCATACACGGAGCACCATCAGTACACACTGAGATAAGTTTATCCATAGGTAGACTTTTTTCTTGAGCAAACTCCATGAAAGACTTGAATAAATCCTCACCTCTTGTGGACCCTTTTAATGGCAGAACAGCAAGACTTTCTTCGCGCAGTGTGTCACCAACAGCATATCTTGCAATCACGCTGAACTGCGACAAATGGCTCACGTCTGTTGACTCATCCAAAGCCAGAGAAAAGAACGGCGCTGCATTTATGTCCTTCACTTGCGTTTCCTCCACTTTGTTTGCCATCACGATGGTACGATCATGAACAGTTCTTGCCGACAGAGGCATGTCTTGTATCCGTTTGATTATCTTGTCTTTGTTCGGAAGATCATCAAAAAGTTCATTGGCTACATCCAGCATGAACGTTTTAGCATACTCGCCATCTGTGAATGGTTTTCCGTTCCTCACTATTGCTAAAGAACCAGCAAAGCTAGCCGAATTATAGTCACCTTGCCGGGTCCATACGCGGAATTGCTGCTGGCTAGCTTGCACCCTGCTCAGAAGCTCTTGGCACGCTTTCTTTCTGCTGTCTCCCGCAGGGTATTTTGATGCAAAGGTAGCATGGCGCGTGTCGAAGTGCCGCTTTACATTCGACCGTTTCAACGATGTAATTTTGTCATTGCAAATTAGACACACCGCAGAACCCGCTCTCTCCACAAAGGCGAATTCTTCGGTCCATTCGTCCTGAAATGTACGATACTCGTCGTCTTTTTTTCTTTTCGCCATCTTCTTCGTCGAAGGGTTAGCTTTGAGCTAATGACCGAGCAGACGCAGTCTCAGACTGATTCAAAAGGGGGCGTTTACCTGTTTTACCCAGCAACGGCAAACGTAGGCCAGTATCATCCAATTAAAATAATGGACAATTGCTCCTGCAGCCCTGAACAGGACATGCGCAGTGAAAAATCGATGGATGGATTAAAACAAGTGAGAATATTTTGTTTTATCTGCGAGCCATATGCAATCATCAAAAGAGCCACATCTGGCTCGCGAGCCATAGGTTCCCGACCCCTGTTAGAGGTTTGGGTTAGAGTTAGGGCACGGTCCTCGTGTCTACAAAGCACAAGGGGAGACAGAGAGAGACAGAGATGGTGGTTACGATGACAGTTAGATTTAGGGTCGGGTTTAGAAGGCATGTTGCTTGAACCGCACAGGGAGACATGGAGAAGGAAGATTTTGGGTTGGGGTTATTGTGTTAGGGCAGAGCGACAGCCGAACACAGAAAGGGATGGACAGCGATAGAGGGGGGGGGCGGGAGGGAGGTGGTTGAGGATTCGGCCATTCGGGCACGGCTCTTTGCACACCGAGAGAGAGAGAGACAGCGAGAGACAGGCTGCGGGAGAGGGGGATGCCCGAACTGTTCATCGCGCAGGACGTGCTCTGAACGACAAATAACCCAGCCCCGGCGATGCCACAGATCCTCTCGACCCACCGAGGCGATCTTCCCTCGTGACGACGCGAGGCCTGCTGAGGTGCAGCTGCTCGCAGTGGCTTTCCCATCGTCGGAATTAAACGAAAGCGAAGAATGATGCATGTACGCTGAACATCTTTCGCGCCGTGCTTAGCCAACCTTTGCTCATGCAGTGGCACACCGCTGGATATCTACGAGAGAAAAAAAATATCGTCACAGCCCATCAGAATCCTCCAGTATAAAATGTTGCGATTCTGGTAGCGTGGTGCAATTACGCAAATTAAATTAATTGGGCCCCCCCCCCACCCCTGTTACCCACGTGACAAGGGGGGGGGCCCTATTGTTGGCGAGCGCCTATTAAAAGGCCGGCACCGCGCACACGAGCGGACGGTGTGGCCAGCGCCATCGCTTGCGGCCACCTTCGATTCGTAGCACCACACCGGTAAAGAGGGTAACCATTTAAGGCTGAGTCGACCTACGGGAATCGTGATAATGGGATCGTGATCCTCGGTCGAGTTAATCGAACCGTGATAATCGAATCGCGTTGGGGGGGGGGGGGGAGGGATTGTTGTTTGGCTCAGAGCGTGCGTCGCTCTCAATGGCTGAGCACCTTCAACGACGCCAATTTCAACCCCCCCCCCCCCCAACTCCGATAAATATTGGAGAGCTGAATGGAGTTCAAAAGGACTCACAAAGAATATGTATTTAAACTGAAGGAATCCGATGAGCTATAAAGCTCTTATTCACAGACGTCCAGTAGGGGCGGGTAAGAACGTGACGACAACAAAAGACCAAACGCAGAAGATCCCCAAGGTTTGATCTTCCACGAAGATCCCCAAGGTTTGATCTTCCACGAAGCTCCCCAAGGTTTGATCTTCCACGAAGATCCCCAAGGTTTGATCTTCCACGAAGCTCCCCAAGGTTTGATCTTCCACGAAGCTCCCCAAGGTTTAATCTTCCACGAAGCTCCCCAAGGTTTGATCTTCCACGAAGCTCCCCAAGGTTTGATCTTCCACGAAGCTCCCCAAGGTTTGATCTTCCACGAAGCTCCCCAAGGTTTGATCTTCCACGAAGCTCCCCAAGGTTTGATCTTCCACGAAGCTCCCCAAGGTTTGATCTTCCACGAAGCTCCCCAAGGTTTGATCTTCCACGAAGCTCCCCAAGGTTTGATCTTCCACGAAGCTCCCCAAGGTTTGATCTTCCACGAAGCTCCCCAAGGTTTGATCTTCCACGAAGCTCCCCAAGGTTTGATCTTCCACGAAGCTCCCCAAGGTGTGATCTTCCACGAAGCTCCCCAAGGTTTGATCTTCCACGAAGCTCCCCAAGGTTTGATCTTCCACGAAGCTCCCCAAGGTTTGATCTTCCACGAAGCTCCCCAAGGTTTGATCTTCCACGAAGCTCCCCAAGGTTTGATCTTCCACGAAGCTCCCCAAGGTTTGATCTTCCACGAAGCTCCCCAAGGTTTGATCTTCCACGAAGCTCCCCAAGGTTTGATCTTCCACGAAGCTCCCCAAGGTTTGATCTTCCACGAAGCTCCCCAAGGTTTGATCTTCCACGAAGCTCCCCAAGGTTTGATCTTCCACGAAGCTCCCCAAGGTTTGATCTTCCACGAAGCTCCCCAAGGTGTGATCTTCCACGAAGCTCCCCAAGGTTTGATCTTCCACGAAGCTCGTGGGCCACCCTAAGATGCATCCACTGCGCAAACCATGGCAGCAGATGCGGATACCCTGATGATGCACAAATGAAAAACATTGAAAACTCTCCAGTGGTTGTGTGCGACTGTGGCCATCCGGAACAGACCGTGCGACGTAGAAACGACGAAATTGCCCGATCCACAAACACGACAGCGGACGACACCTGGCGCGGTTGTCTGGCTGGTCCACCTGAATGTGCGCTGGTAGCTCTGTTGCTCTGCGTCTACGTGAGCCGTGCGAAAGAAAGAGGACAATATTGAATGAGCGAATGATAAAGCCGCGCGGTGCGTTTCCTCGACCGGAACTGCTGTTGCTGCTTAATGTTCTCACTCGTAAGCGCTTTGTAGATTATTTTTCTATTCTTCTAGGACAAAAGAGCGCTATAACGAATCAACGTTTCACGGGGTCACACTAAGCGAGGTTTGCCTAGCCCTAACCCTACATATGTCTCTCCACACTGATGCGAATTATTATTTTGTGTTAAGTAGTTTTCAATTCACTTCTTCATTCGAGTAAGTGCAATTATATATAATACGAAGGTCGTTTGTTTAGTTTCATGTACGTGTAACAGCTCTTGTGTCAATCCACTGCTGGATGACAGCCTCCCCACGCTGTGCAGGTTATGGAGGTTTTTTTATTAAAACATACTTCACCATGATGGTCTGCCCGAGTTGGAAAATTATATTTCCCTGTACTGCCCTCTGCTGCCCACAATGTATTACCGCAGCAGCCTAAAAGACGTGCTCTATGCACTGCGCTGACTCATTGAAACACTTATCCAGGCCATCCGGGCTCAACGCTGCTATAACATATATGTTGTGCGGGAAGGGGCCTTGTCTGAAACATCGCCGATTATAGGTTTATTTTTAAGACCGCACACTGTTGGTTTTTTTATGTTTGTGTTTATTGTGCTTGCGTACCACTCCCAACGCAGCAGCGGCATCATCACCTACCAATTCTCCGTGACATGGATCAGACACGCCGCCACTGGCAGAGAAAATTGAACAAACGCATGCTGAGAATGACACTGAGAAACACAATGCAGAACGCATGGATCAGGGAACAAACGCTGAGTATATCCATCGAATCGACTACATGTATGTATGTATGTTGAATGTCTTTCGCACCGTACGTAGCCAACCGTGCTAATCGGAGGTGCGGGGGAAGGACAGCAAACTCATGGACGAGACTCGTGATGCAACGGCAGCCAATTAAAAAAAAAACAAGCGGGAATAATATCAGCTGATGTGCGGCGTCGGTTATTAATTTCAGCTGCAAACAGTCCGGAACGCCGTTCCAGATAGTATTTTGGGACACCATATAAAGCTTCCCTTATCTTGTCCTAAACCTGTGCATATGAAAATAAAGGTTCAATATTAATATTGGAATACTATCTATAGGCGCGCCTTATATTGTAGTGGTAGTGCCTTATGCCAATAACCTCCAAAAATCCCAGCCCAGACTCAAGCAGCACCAGCTTTCTGGAAAATATTGCGTGACAAATGAAACTCTATTCACGAGTTAAATGGATTGTGGCATTTTTGAACTGGTAGCATGAGGGTTGGTGGGAGGGGCTGGGGGGGGGGGGAAACCTTCATCCAGCACAGCAACGGAGATAATTTCTACCCCGTGACCTTGGTACTGCATATGAGTTCAAGGGTAAAGCCACCACACACAGTCAATTTGAATATAAGTCAAATCCCTTCAGAGGAGGCCAATCCTGCAACTTAAACTCGGCTCAGCTGCAGAGCGATGCCCCCCCCCCCCCCCCGGGCAGAGACATACAGCGGTGTCGTTTGGGGAAACAGGTCCGAGTGTCTAGCAGACAACATCATCAATTGTAACCCTCAAGGCAGCGGCGGATTCGCCGTCACCTTCACACGCACGCGCGTGCATGTGCAGGAGGGAACATTTGTCTTTTGCTTTTGTTGGCAGCGGTACCGTGGTAGTTGGCGCAATGGGCTACGAGCCGGGCCACCCGAGTTCGATACCTGAACACAACCAGCATCGGTGACGAATATCTGAACAGGTCATGGGCCTTCCTTACATCGGTAGTGTGCTAATTCACATACACTAGTAGGAAGTACTTTCTCTCTCTTTTATTCCGGCCTTCACAGCCTTAGGGGATAACCACATACCGGGTCGGGACAGCCAACATGCTGCCAGACCCACAGCTTGAAGAGGGCGAAGATCATCAACGACGACGGCACGAAGAGTTCCACTCCAGATCACAGCAGCCCCAAAGGTGAGTCGGAGCTCGCCTTTCGTCCCGCCCAGCCTGGCCAGGCTCCGCCCTCGGCCCCTCACCCCTCTGGATCACCCAGAGGGCCCCGTGCCTTGCCCACAGGTCCACGTGGTAGAACGCGCTGCTACCCCTAACTCCATTGTCTACCAATCTCCCAGCGGCACGCGCTACAGTGACTCATTTCACGTCACTACACATCGACTCGGCCTTCAAGGAGTAGTGTAGCTGCTGTGCGCGTGTGTAAGCATCAGTATTGGGGAGATTAATGGTGGTGGCATTAATAGGTTATCGCTAATAGCACTTTCTCCAACAGTCTATGTAAGCTACTACGGGGAATTGTCTTTGTGGAGTAGGTGGGGGCGGCGGGGAGGGTGACTTTCTGTACTGCGCACTGAACACGCCAGGCTCACCAATGCAGAACCTGGGGCCGATGGTGCAGCACCACAATCATGTAATCCATGCAGATTTGGTTAAAATTGAATTCACGAAACGGTTACAAATGCAATTAGCTGTGAGAAGCAGATTTGCGATTTATTTATTTGCAAAGTAATTAATATTACCAATTATGCACTTGCTGGGGACATGACATTTATTTAGAATTTATTTATATAAAAAATGTGTTAAACTTTCCACGTAGAAGAAAATGTTACGTTAATCTCAATGTGATATTTACAACATAGCCTTTTCACCATCGTAGGTATCGTTTGACTCGACGGTGTCCTCTTAGGGCTAAGCTGCACATTCCTATTTTTAGGAGAACGCAATTTGCTGGAGGTGACTCAGAGGGTAGAGCACTGACCTGGCACCACTGACAACCGAGGTTCGAACCCAGGTAGTTAAGCCACCTGTGATTATTCCGGCCTCTCAAGTGTGGTGAGGCAATGCGCGCGGCCTGGTCGTCAATTGATAACTCGCATAGAGAACCACATACGTAGAGACTCAAAGATCGACACACTCATATACTCACGTAGTGACGCACGTACGGAGAAAACCCCATGGCATGACATAGATACCCATATACTGCACTCACACAGCGGGCCATATTCTTCCATAAAAACCCATAGACTCGTATAGAGACCCACATGCTTATATAAACACCCATAGACTCACATCGAGACGCGTAGACTTCGATATATACACTAGGTTGTCATTAAACCAGGTTCTCAAATGTAGCGAATGGATGGTCTCAACTGGCCACTAATGACTGCTCATCATATTACATTTGGTGCGTCACTTAATTTGACAAAATTCCTGCTTTGAGAAATTAAAAAAAAAACCTGTTTATTGTTGTGCAACGTGCGCTCATTGCAAATCATACAAAAGGTGCCCCTAGTGTGGATAATACAATTAATCATCCTGAAGTGACTTCAGGCGGAGTTTTAAAATCTTAATGTACCGTATTCCGAAGCTGTTCTCTCAACACGGCAGGGTAGCGCCTTGCACTGCTCCCTGGGAGAATTTCACAAGGCTATGCCTGCATGTGACAAACAATTGGAGTACTGCACATAACTGGAATGTAAATTGCAACACGTGTGTACGCGCGTGGGAATCAGAAGGGACGCAAACATCTCGTTAATTTATCGTAGCGACTGGGTTGCAGGCCCTTGCACAGCAGCTGCGCCACTCACGTTGATTAATCGTTCATCTTCCAGACCCGCGATCAACACTGCCGGGCTGCCAGCTGAACGTCCCTCGTGACAAACCGCGCACTCCGCTGAAATTGCGCGTTCCACGGTTTTCGTGGTTTAACGCCGCCCGCTCACGTGATTTTGGGGAGGAGGATCTAAAAGATACTTCACAACCGTGTCATTTTTCCGTCTGGCTGGTTCATTGCACGAATCACTTCGCGATCACGTTTGGGGAAAATGTCAGCATCTCCTCCCACTGGATCTCACAGCAACGACAACAACAACAATCCTATTCACCAGGGATTCATTTTAGCCGGGCATGTTCGCATCGACTACACAATACTCTTTCAGAACCCAGCACACCACATCCAGTATCTCTCTCTCTCGTTGCGGTTGTGGCGAAAAGGTTACCAGCGGTCCTGGTTTTCCCAGGATTGTCCTCCTTTGGAAAATATAAAAGTCTTTACTTGGACCTTAAAAGTTCCAGGTTTTGTCAGTTGCATAATAATAATGTACAAATACACCGCTGTAGACAATGCATTCATGATTCATAACTGATTTTTGGGATCAGATCGCGTAAGTAAAATGTGTGTTGTAAACCCTCCTACACCCTACACGGCCAATTAATAAAGTTGTCACGCGATCAAATGTGACAACGTGTCACAGCTTCAGCACTCCGTGTGTTGCTGGACAGCGATCTCACAACATTTAACGATTGGGTTACGGGCGTTTGGCTGAAAGTTACAACCAACATCGTCAGGCAGTTTCCACAATTCTGGCAACTTTATTCATTGGCTGTGTCGGGTGGAGGAGGGTGTACGACACACATTTTACTTTAGCGATCTGACCAAAAAAAGATTATGAATGATATTGTTCGCGAAAACCTTCCAGCTTTGTGAGATAGTTTATGGGTTTGTGAGATCGTCCTCTTCCCATAATACCAACAAAAAAAAACCCCTTCACGGTTCCCATATGTACAGGTGGTTTTTATTGCTACCGCAGAGGCACCACGTGATTATTATTATTATTGATATCTACCACCTAGTCCGTGAGAAATGAAGCCGTGCCGCTGCGATATTTGGCGCGGCTCCGAGAGCCTCTGCACTGGCATTCACCGCGGCCTGCGGTTCCTGATTAGGGCCAGGAGTGCGGCACGCGGCCATGGGGGCCCTACCAACACAATCTCCTCTCCCGCCAATAACTCTTCCCCCCTAGGCGCTGCCGTCCTCCCACACCTTCTGCTCCTCCACCTCCACCGGGGGGAGCCGCTGGCTGCCCACGCGACGTAAATCACGGACGAGGGGTTGCAGCACCCACGCCCAGCAAGCTAGCGCATGCCCCACAAGACAAAAAAAACCCCACGCTTATATATATAGAATTATAGATACATTATAACACATGCATATATATGTGTGATCCTGTGTATATTTCAATTGTCTGATATTTGCGGTGCAATTTGAACACGTGTTTCTCTGGTGTGGGACTGTAAGATGATGATGATGATGATAATTCACTCGCCCTGGTGTCTCTCTCCGCATGTCTCCCGTGCCCTGTTGTCTCACTCTCCCCGTGCCTCCCTCACTCACCCAGCGACGCTCACCCCTAGCTCACGAGGAAGAGGGGGATAGCGGGAGGGCGTCTGGGTGAGCGACGCGTGGCTGCCGCGTGACACACCGCGGCTTGATTTACTCCGGCGTGATTCATTTACTCGGTTTAATGTCGACGCGACGAAGGCATGACACGCGGGCAAACTGCTTACCTCTGGTGTCGTTGATGAGATTAGAAGACGCTTATTATAGACGTTGGCGAGAGACGAAGGACGCGCATCAAAAGGTGACTCCCCCCCCCTCCCCCGGCCCGAGAATTAATTACCTACGATGGGATGTAGCCAGTATGCAAATGAGCGTCAGCTGGAGAACCATTGGCTGATAGGAAAACGCGGTCGGGAATCGGTGCGGCCGGAATGGAGTAGGTTCAAGGCATTCCCCGAATTTTAAATGTTATTCCGCCCGCCGAATTTAACCGCGTTACACACCAAAGCAAGAGCGCAGAGAAGAGGCAATTTATTCTGTCTTGATAAATTATTCGGCGTGATCAGCAGTTGCGGCAGCCAAGGAGCAAATCCACTGCCGGATTAAGTATGGCCTGTCCAATAATAAATTTTAGTTTATCAGCATATTATATTTATTGATGTTCCACAGACGTATGCTAACTAGACAACATTTTTTTAAGCAAGAAAACTTCTGCACCGGGTTCGCCCTCCTGCGAGTCGCGTGTGCTAAATAAACGCTGCAGGACCTGTCAGGACTTAATAATAGGGTTTTTTTCCCATATTCTTGGTTCCTTCGGTAAAGTCACGTTGAAGGGAAACAATAAAATAATAAAATATATATAAAACAATACAATTCTCACGACGTTTCGACTGCAACACAAACAGTCATCATCAGGTGTGAAAAAACCAACGGCAAGAAGCATTTGAAAGAAGTGGCGGTTTGTATTTATTAATTTATTTTCAAGCGTTGTTTGTATTCATTTATTTTAAAACGGTTTTGTATTTATTTATTTTAAAAAACGTTGGCACCACGGATAGCGATTTGACAGTTTGTTTAGAAGGACGAGTCCATCTATGTTCGGAAAAGAGGAGGGGGGAGACCAAAATTTAATGTATGCTGTCTGAAAGCCACCGTAAGCATGAACAATCAATTAAGACCCGAAATGGTTTAACAAATCCTTCCAATGATTGCTAAGCCAGAATCCATCTTCTCGGTTGAAATTGTTTCTGTGTTTGTATATGTGGATAGCTTCATGAACGAATCTCTCATGGTAGCCCGATGGCTTGCAAAGAACCTCTGTCTTGGAGAAGTCAATGTCATGTGAGCCTACTGAATTATAACAGTGATCTGCCACGGCCGAGGTGTTGGTCCTACCGTGTTTAAGGTCTGCTTTGTGTTCACGAATGCGGTCCGAGACATGTCGTTTGGTTTCTCCAATGTAACTACTACCACAGAGGCAACTTAGTTTGTAGACACCAGGGTACTGTATGTCCGGAATCACATCTTTTACAGACGGAACCAGATCACGGATTTTATGTAATGTGTTGAAACGGATCTGGATCTTGTGTTTATTCAAGATTTTGGAGATCTTTTTTGTGATCCCCGCAATGTAAGGTAAAGTGATGGTTTTGAACGGCTCCTCAAGAGGGTCCTTTTTCATGGTTTGAGTGATAGCTTTGTGGATTGTATAGTTGGAGTAACCATTAGCCTTAAGAGCTTGGTGTACGTGCTTGAATTCACTGCCTATGTGTTCCTGGTTGGATATGCATTGGGCTCTATGGTGCAGAGTCTTGATGAGAGAATTCTTCTGTGATGGATGGTAGTGGGAATCCGGTTTCAGATAAATATCCATATGGGTAGCTTTCCTGTAGACAGAGTGGCTCATTGAACCATCAGGTCTCTTTTTTATTAGGACATCCAAAAAAAGTAGCTTGCCATCTTTTTCGACTTCCATGGTAAATCTGATGGCTGGGTGTATGGAATTGATGTGGTCGAAGAATTGGTCTAAAGCAGGCCGGCCATGTGGCCAGATGACAAAAGTGTCATCCACGTACCTCTTCCATAAGGTTTGGCGCAGAGTGGCAGTCTGGATGGCGTCAGTCTCAAATTTCTCCATGAAAATGTTGGCTACAACTGGAGATAGGGGGGAGCCCATCAGTTTGTTTGTAGAAAGTTCCATTCCAAGTGAAGTATGTATTGGTTAAGCAGTGTCTCACCAGGGGGGGTACCTCAGTGTTTAGTCCTTGATGAACCAAGTCTTCAATGATTGCGATGGTGTCAGGTACAGGAACTTTGGTGAATAAGGAAACTACATCAAAACTGACAAGCAGGTCGTCTGGGGACAGGAAAATACCCTTGATTGTCGATACTAGGTGAGTATAATTTTGTACCGCAGAGGTGGTTTTTCCAGTGAAAGGCCGCAGGATTTCAGACAGAAAACGAGCCAGTTTGTAGGTGGGGGAGTTGATAGTAGAGACGATGGAACGAAGGGGTGTATCTACTTTATGTATTTTTGGTAAGCCGTATAATCTTGGTGGCCTGGCAGCAGAAGGTTTCAACGAAAACTGTTTAGTTTGATCAATTAATGCGGTTGAATCAGAAATTATTTTGTTGGTTTGTGTGACGAGGCTGTCGGTGGGATCTCTTTTTTTATTTTTGTATAGCTGCCATCGTCGAGTAATTCTTTAATTTTGTTGTTATATTCTATTTTATCCATGATGACAGCAGCATTGCCCTTGTCGGCTGAGAGGATTACAATGTCATCCCTCTTTTTTAATTTATATAATTAAAAACGCTCATCTTTGCTGAGCGGACATACAGTACCCTGGTGTCTACAAACTAAGTTGCCTCTGTGGTAGTAATTACATTGGTGAAACCAAACGACATGTCTCGGACCGCATTCGTGAACACAAAGCAGACCTTAAACACGGTAGGCCCAACACCTCGGCCGTGGCAGATCACTGTTATAATTCAGTAGGCTCACATGACATTGACTTCTCCAAGACAGAGGTTCTTTGCAAGCCATCGGGCTACCATGAGAGATTCGTTCATGAGGCTATCCACATATACAAACACAGAAACAATTTCAACCGAGAAGATGGATTCTGGCTTAGCAATCATTGGAAGGATTTGTTAAACCATTTCGGGTCTTAATTGATTGTTCACGCTTACGGTGGTTTTCAGACAGCACATTAAATTTTGGTCTCCCCCCTCCTCTTTTCCGAACATAGATGGACTCGTCCTTCTAAACAAACTGTCAAATCACTATCCGTGGTGCCAACGTTTTTTTAAAATAAATAAATACAAAAACGTTTGAAAATAAATTAATAAATACAAACCGCCACTTCTTTCAAATGCTTCTTGCCGTTGGTTTTTTCACACCTGATGATGACTGTGTTGCAGTCGAAAACGTCGTGTTGCAGTCGAAACGTCGTGTGAATTTTATTGTTTTATATATATTTTATTATTTTATTGTTTCCCTTCAGCGTGACTTTACCGAAAGAACCAATAATATGAATCACTGCAGTCACGAAAGCTTTAAATCAGGATTTTCCCCCTCTTTTCTGGCAACAAAACTGAAACCTTTTTACAAGGATTCATGTCAGGACTTATTGGTAGGTGGCCTCTCTCAACACTACGGGCTCTCAGCGCGATCAATAAGTAAATACTCACTAAGTACTCCAGTGTAGCGTTCCGTGTAACACAATAAATAATGTACGTATTTAATGTAATTACAGTGTGTGTGGGGGGGGAGGGGTACTGGAGAGCGGTGGCACAACGGTTAGCGCACTACGCAAATAAACCTGACGACCTGAGTACGCACGTGCCGTTTAAATGGCTACTGTGGCCAACCTCATCAGCGGCGAGCGATATCTGCACCAGCTCAAGACACCACCTTCACCAACCTGCACTACTAATGACCAGCGCGACGACGCACTGCCTGGTCGAACGACAACAACGCGCCCCGTGACTGACGCGGCACGGGGGAGGCCTTCATCCAGCAGTGGACAGACAGGTGTCCGCTAATGCGTGGGGCTCGCAACCAACCCGACCCACGCGGCCACGCAGAGCACGAACCGGTGGCACCGCAATCAGCCGAGACGACATTGGGGCATTCGCATCTCGGCACGAAGGGAGGGAAGAGAGGACAATCATCCCTCAATGACCTCTCGTGGCACCACCCATGATAAGCTCCAAACGCCCACAGCTCGTGAAGGTTCACGCCCCTTGGGTGTCAAGCTTGGGGGAGGGTGCGCTGCCAGTTACAGGCGTGGTTACCACCACCACCACGCCTGTCTGTTAATGTGGGAACGCAGGAGGTGAGCCCAAGCCTCCAGCCTGAACGCTGCCTCCACCACGTGTTTATCAATAAAAAGCCCTCCCTCCTCCCCCTGTTCAAATCCATTCTATCCTTGCGCATGTTGGCAGCAGCAATATCCTCGATAGCCAGGTGCCGATGTCGAGGTCTGCGAGTCACCACGAGAGGGCTTCGGGAGGGAGTTGTAGTTTTGCCATTTCTCCGTGGTAGACACCTACTGCGGTGCGCCACGTGGTCCATATTTTGGGTTGCATTGCCACGGTCGCTCTCCCGTGGCTTGTGGCTTTAATTTTCCATCCATGAGGGAGATGTTGCACATCGGGCATGTCGATGTTTTGATGCGGTTGATGGTTACACCGCCGGTGCCTTCGATCAATTGCGGAGACAGGATTTTCAGGTGGGTGGGGGGGGGCAACCCCTCCAGCAATGAAAAATTATCGAGGAGTTGTTAGTAAATAAGGAGTTGTTAGTAATAAGTAAGGACTGGTCCCTTGCTTTTTATTAGACGCGTGTGCGGCGATGGCGTAGCCATCGATCGAGGGTCGAATTCGAACCGCGCTGTGTGATCGGCATCACGCTCGCTGAAGGTGAATGCCTTCAGGGAAGTCGTGTCCTGTATACGCAACTGCGCACAATTCTGTGAGTCACTTATAACTGCTTTGCCGTTACTTATTGCCAATTATGGCCTCAGACTATTGTCCTATCATCTCATAGAGTCCCTGGCCACGTAATAATATGCTACACAGTGGCAATGGGGGTCGCAAAATGCCGATTTATTACTAATAAACCCCAATGATCCGATCGAAATTAGGGATTTCGATGCGATCATTGGGGGGGGGGGCACGTACCACCCCACCGCCCCCCCCCCCACCACCCCACTGGCTCCGCCAGTGCCTTCGATGAATGTCACCGTCTGGAGGTTGCGATGTTTGGGTCTCGAATGAGGAGTTTAATTCCGGACCTCCGCGTTTTTTCCACTCTGTTCGCCGTCCGCGTTCTTGCTGATGTGGCAGTGATTCTAGGACGATGGCTGCACTGCTGGAAGAAAGCCTCCCCCCCCCCGCCCCCCCCCCCCCCCCCCACGCTGTGTATGCTCGTGCGGGGCTGGCTGATCGATCTTCACGACGCTGGCCGATGAAGGTGGGGGAAGAGCGGCTACGTCTCAGTATTTCAAGACGGGAGACGCGATTGGTCTCAATGGCGGTAGTAACCGTCGTGGTGTGCACATATCAGCACTGGGGATACAAAGGCGGTCCGGACGTGGTGCTGGCACAACAACCACCACCACCCCTTTGTTACTCCGCGCCGGCCTTCACAGGTGCTCGCTCACAGCGCTTACAGTCTGTTAAGGTCATATGAGGGAGGCGGGGATTTTTGTATTCGTCCGTAGGAGCTGCGGGAGGTGTGAATTGTTACACCTCGAGTCGCCGTATGGGGAAAAGAAGGTGGAGCGCTGTGACAATGACCCTTTCCTTCCACGGCCACGCGGCGAGATTCGCACGTCGATGCCACGGACAAACCGCACGGGGAACACCGATGCCACCCGGGGTCCGCTGTGTTCCACGGGGCTGGGATTCAGGCAAACAGTGGAGGGAGACCATTGGCCCAGGGACAAAAACCTCATGCAGAGTGGCCCATGACACAGAAACAAAGACAAACCAACATGACATTTCCTCGTTACGTCAGTTGATTGTATCGTCATTAAGTGACGTTTAATTAGCCTGCCTTAATCCCGTCTGGATGGATGTTTACCCTGGGAGGCCATGAGCGATGGGAGACGGCTTTGGGGGAGGTCTTCATCCAACAGTGGAGAGTGGATCGATCATGGCAAGCGATGATAAAGATGATCGCTATGATGGGTGTACCTCTCTGGTATGAAGTACTTCCCCCGTTGGCTGCCACCCCATGGAATGCCTGCATCTCATAATCTCACATGACACTCGTAGCACAAATATAAAATAATTGAGAATAAAAAATATATATATTTCTAAAAAACACATTCAAAACGTAGAGATAAGTGACACATGTGGTCTTATTGGAAGCAAAATGACCGTCGAAGAGTTATAGGAACGTCAAATCGCTTCATTGACTTGAGCCTTTGATGTACTGCATATTCAACTTGAAAATAATGATGCATAGCTTCAAGAAAGGGTCCTTGGCCTATGCAGTAATTGGTTGTCCGGTCACCACCAATGATTCAAGCAATTAACCCTGTCTCTGCTGATAAGACACTGGACGTCTAAACCCAGGTCACTCTTGTAAATTAGAGCATTCTGGCTTAATTAGTTTTCACACCTACAGTTATAGTCCACACACTTGAAACTTGAAACCGCTCCAGAGTTTGTGTGGAATAAATATTGCTGAAATGTTGTGTGCATGCTTGTTGAACTGTGTTTCGCATCGTGCGTAGCCAACAGTGCTAATCAGAGGTGCAAAGGACGCAGGGGCAATGGATTGTGTAAGGATACTTTTATATTTCGTATGGAGAAATAAACATTTGAAGTAGAGATATTGTCTGATTATATAAAATATGCTCGTTGCACTCCCTAGCATTAGAATTGTTTAGTTAACCATTTAATTAATGGCTTCATTCACTGCCGAGTTTCTAACTATAGATGCCTTTCCAATTCTAGAAGCAAATATATTGTGAGTTATCATGCCGCTATTGATTTACTCAAAGATGTTTGTCTAACATCCTGAGAACTAAAATAGTATAACGATGAGAAATTACGAGAAACCTACACATACACATTTTTTAAAAAAAATGCATGTTTGTCCTTTGTGATAGAGCAGCCAACAATGTTTAATGATGAGAACTAAACAGCTGGCAACCACCACCTCACTGCCATCTGCGAGTCGCATAGCAACAAATCTTGAACTAATAATACCCAGAGAGTGTACAGCAGTGCGTTGTTTGATCAAGGAGAAGATGACAGAACCGGGCTAGCAGGCCAGTCGTCCTTCCAGTGCGGCGAATGGACGACACCTGCGGATAGGTCCGAGGTGAGCAGACTGGCAAATCTGCAAATCTCCTGGGCCGTGAAACAGTCGCAGTTGTTTGTCAAATGCACAATCCTACGCCACTCGAGACAATGCATTTGCACGTCGCGTTCAGCGATGCTACTGCGTTGTGCGGTGGCGCACAAGAGCAACTAGGACAAAAAGAAACACTATCTCACGTAAAACTGTTTTTAAACGTCAAAAAAATAATGCAATGGGCAACGTTCAGGGCAATGGCTCTTCTTCAAAGCACACACCAATGTTCAGGTGTTGTCATTTCAACAGAGCTCTCTCTTTCACCCCCCCCCCCCCCCCGTCTTCTGGTTTCGTGAGACGTTATTCTTCCCAGCAAAATGTCCCTGCGTTGTTGGACCTTCGGAGGTGGTGCAGGGCTCAAAACGGCTGCGCCGCAGCCGCCGCCGCCGATCGATGCCAAGACGCCCGCCGAGTGAAGCGTCAGCGAGACGATTCAGTTGCAGGCCTTTTGCACGGCTGTGGAGAACAAACTCGCGCGAGTGGCGATTTGTCGCGAGATCTACCGGTTATTATTTGGTTTTAACGCGTCGGCCTTCGCGGCCAATATTATTCACATTAACGGGGTTTTTTTTTTTGGGGGGGGGGGGGGTTAGATCGCTTAAATATAAATGTGTCGTACCCCTCCACCGCCCAGATACAGCCGGTAAACAACGCGCCAATTAATGACTACTTCAGCCCACCGGCGGTGTGTTGGAGAGCAAATCCACAACATTTACAATTTGAGCACGACGTTTCGCTGGTAACTACATCCAGCACCATCGGGCGATTTGGCAGAACGGTTATTTATTTATTTATCTCATGGGGGGCAATGGGGGGCGTTGGGAAGGTTCAAGCTAAAGAAACACGAAGTAACAAACTTGATTTGAAGCGTTCGTGGCTGCAGGAATTACTCTTTGGTTCTTTCGGTAAAGTCACGTAGAAAGAAAGTAAATTAAACAATAGAATAGGACGTTTCGATTGCAACACAAGCAGTCGTCATCAGGTAGAACTAAATTTTGAGAGAGAGACAAAACACAGACACGGAGACACAGACAGACACACAAGCAGAGAGAGACACACACATAGACACACAGAGAGAGACACACACACAGACACACAGAGACTCAATGCGTCTGTGTCGTGGCCTTAAATATATATCTGTGTGTCTCCGTGTCTGTGTTTTGTCTCTCTCTCAAATTTAGTTCTACCTGATGACGACTGCTTGTGTTGCAATCGAAACGTCGTATTCTATTATGTAATTTATTTTCTTTCTACGTAACCCTAACAGAGTAACAAACCCATCGTTCTGCGACAAAGACAACGGTGCGAATCTGGGAGCGATTCCATCTCTGCATAAACCTTGCCGCGGTGAGCGAGATGTTGACTACCTCGCCTGGTATGCAGGAGGTTCGTGGGTTCGATCCCGACCCTGACGCCTGCTGTACATTTGGAGTGTGCATGTGTATCTCTCTCTCTCCTCCCCCCGTGGTTGCGTGAATTTTTTTTCTCCGGGTCCTTCCGGTTTTTTTCCCTTCACATTTAGAATAAAGCGTTTCGACCGTATTTGGCTGCTATACATTTCCGCACGGTAAGCCACTTTGTTGAACTGCCATTTGTGGTCAGGCCGCTTCTGAAAAAAATAACTATACAGCTCAGTGGGCATTACTTGGTAAAACAAAACAAGTAACGTAGTTAAAAGTTGAACAGGAGCTGTAATCCGATTTACTTGTGCGTGATATTCGGTAAATCGCCCAGCGACAACATTTAAGGAGTTGGTGACTTTGTCGAGGACCCGGTGAGTCCAAATGCGATCCGTAATCTGACACAGACGTCCTCCAAAGACAAAGATCCCCCGTGTAGCCTGAACAGATTGTCGGGGCAAGTGCTGTTAGCGAGCACCTATGAAGGCCGGCATGGAACACGAGGGGGGTGGGTGGCCAGCACCACGCCCGACCGCCTTTGTCTCCCCGGTGGCGATGTTTGCTACACACCGCACCAGGTACTCATTTGTGGCCGAGTCGACCTAGTGGAGGCCCAGGACCGGTTCAGATAATTGTCACCGGTGTTGGCCGTGAGCGGGAATCGAACCCGGAGGCGCCGGGTTCGAAAGCGCAGCGTAGCGCTAACCGCTACGTCACCGCTCCCGACGACGACTCCAATGCGATCCGTAATTTGACACACACGACCTCCACGCACGCACGCACACACACACGACGACACACACGCGCGCTGCGAGTATATCTCACATTGTGGCCTGTATAAATAACGCACCCGTTCACTGTAACACTCCTGGCATATCTAAAACACGTAATGGGGGAGCGGAGACTTTCAGATGCATTAAGGCAACAGCGTTTGCGTGCTTGTGCGTGTCACTGTTGACTCGTTGGAATGCCCAGGGGCGAATTAAAAACGAGCGATATTGAGGCCAGTGGCGCGCAGTGTGTGTCTGTGTCTCTTTGTTCTGGCGGAGGGAGCGTAATGTAGCGCTGTGAACCCGGCAAACCCCAGTTCGATTCCCGTTCACGGCCAACATCGGTGACGCTGATCTGAACCGTTCCTCGGCCTGCCATAGGTCGACTCAGCCTCAAATGAGTACCTGGTGGAGTGTGTAAACATTGCCACTCGGGAGACAAAAGCGACTGGGCGTGGTGCTGGCCACCCAACTCCTCGTGTGCCGTGCCGGCCTTCATAGGTGCTCGCTAACAGCACTTGCCCCAGTAGTCTGTTAAGGCTATACAGGGATCTTTGTATTTATACACAGGGATGGTGGGTAGTGCTGCAAAATTCATTGTTGTACTGTGATGCTATGTTCCCACATCTATGCTCCACAGTCTTCAACAACCCATACTGGCCAGCATCAGAATCAGAATATTTAATTATACGAGAGGAATCTGATGAGCTCTTAAGCTCTTTTTCACAGATGTCCAGTAGGGGTGGGTCAGCAAGGCGGAGGTTGCGGGGGGGGGGGCACGGGAGGGCAACCCCCCCCCCAAACTCCGATCGAAATCCCTCATTTCGATCGGATCATTGTGGTTTATTAGTAATAAATCGGCATTTTGCGACCCCCACTGCCACTGTGTAGCATATAATTACGTGCCAGGGACTCTATGAGATGATAGGACAATAGTCTGAGTCCATAATTGGCAATAAATAACGGCAAAGCAGTTATAAGTGACTCAGAATTGTGCGCAGTTGCGTATACAGGACACGACTTCCCTGAAGGCGTTCACCTTCAGTGAGCGCGATGCCGTTCACACAACGCGGTTCCAATTCGACCCTCGATCGATGGCTGCGACATCGCCGCACACGCGTCCAATAAAAAGCAAGGGACAAGTCCTTACTTATTACTAACAACTCCTCGATCATTTTTCATTGCTACCTGAAAATCCTGGCTCCGCCATTGCTTGAGCGGTGACCTTTGAGTGGGCAAACGATGGGGCGCAACGCAAACGTCGATTCACTGATGCTCAGCTCACGATGCCGGGGTAAGGATCAGCAAGCTCTTGACATCGCTCGCCGGCCCAGCTTCGTCTGCATGTGTCAGTGTGACAACAACGTGCTCTCGCCAGACCGAGCGCTCGTAGATCAGCGCCACCGTGTCCTGAAGCGAACAGGTCACCCTGACTCGGGTCGCTGAGCATCGCACAATTCGAGGAGAGGTGCGTATATGACACGGATTATGCTCACGTGTGCATCGCACGCTAACATTAATTGACCCTTTAAAACCGTCTGCCTCAGCAGCAGACCACGCTTTCCCTCCTTGATGATGGACGCTTGTGTTGCGCCCGAAACGTCGTGATTTATTTTATTTTATACCTACGTGACTTTACCGAAAGAACCAAAGAGTGTGGATTCCTGCAGTCACGAAAGTTTCAAATCAAGATCCCTTATTCATCCCAAAAGATGATTCAGCCGCGTGATGTACCTCGAGTATTTACAGGGGAGATCTGCACGCAGTCGTCACACAGTGACGCAGCTATCACGAGTTTAGTACGTGGCAGGCTTTCGCGACCAATATCGTCCATAATAGAGGTTTTTTTGGGTTAGATCGCGTAAATATATAAATGTGTCGTTAAAACCCGCCACCACCCGACACAGCCAACTAGTAAGGGTTGTCGCGTAAACAGAACGTGGCCAATTCGTCACTGGTACAGCAACACCGGTGTGTTGGAGAGCCAAGCCACAACATTTACAATCTGAGTACGACGTTTCCCCAGTAATTACAACTAGCTTCATCAGGTGACAGACAGATTTGTGGAGAAGTCCACCTGTTTCGGTCCTTATATAGAGGCGTCGATGTGGTGACCACGCTTCTGCGCTCTTGTGCAAGGGGTGGGGGGGGGTGATGAGTCAACGTACATCACGCGAGCCCTTTGATCTTGTCTTTGTGTTTAGGTCACGGTTAACCGTGGCCCAAACCTATGAGTTATCACTTCGTATGCAGGGCTTTGTCAATCCACTGTTTGACCATACTTCTTCACCGCCGGTCAGTGCTGATTGGTAAAGTTGGGGGGGGGGGAGTCCCTGTGCGCCCCCCCTCCCCCCACGTCTGTCGGAGTACCCCCCTCTCATCACCGTTGGGGGGGGGGGGGGGGCACTGACCGTGCTGGTCTCTCCACGTGCAAGCGCTGGGAAGCTCCCCCCTCCCTTTCTCCCTCGCGGTGTTTCTGTCCCCCCCCCCTCCCCCAGAACAATGCACCCAGCGCGTTGTACCGGACGTGTGTGTCTGTGTGTGTACATACCTCAATAAAGAATTGCTACAGTATACGTATGTACTGTAGGCGAGCGAGGAAGGGGGTGCTGAAACTCGTTCAGGTATCACTCGCCGCTGAGGTTAACCATGGCCGGAAACCAAACTTAGGATACCGAGTTCACAGCGCAGTGCGCTAACCACTGCACCACCGCTCCCCAGACGTTGGCGTTTGGGTGACGGCAGCATCTCAAAGTGCTTCGTTGTCACTTTTTTTTGGCACGTTTCGTCACGGTCACTGCAAGATCCGACCGTGTCCGTCAAGTGCTCGCTGCGCTGCATTGGCTTCCGGTCGCTGAACGAATACAGTACGTTATTATTCGTAGCTCTTTCGATAAAGTCACGTTGAAGGGAAACAATGAAATAATAATATAATAATATAATATACAATAATAAATAATATATAATAAATAATAATGACATAATAATTATGTAAATAATTATATATAATTGTTATGCATAATTATATATTTATTTATATATAACGAAAGCTTTAGATCAAAATTTCAGTACGTTATTATGAGGTCGCACTCATTAAACGCAAAGTGCTTGCCACAGATGAACCACAACACCTTGCTTGCTGATCTCGTCAAGGAGCATAAACCATCACGTGGACTCTCACGGTCATCCTCGCAGCAGCAGCGGTTTCTGGCTGCAAGCCATCGAACAAAGGCGGTGGTCGCCGCATCGCGCGCTTTCAGATGCGCTTCCGCGGCCGTCTGGAACGCTCTTCCTTCCGATAGTAGGAGGCCACTGGAGCTGTGCACTTTTAAAGTTGGATTGAAAAATAATTTCTTTAGAACTGCTTGCTGTGTTTAGTTTTGTTGTCCTTCCCCCGCATCTCCGACGAGCACGGCTGGTTACGCGCGGTGCGAAATGCGCTCAACGCACGCACGCACGAACGCGATCTCCGCTGTCCACCTTACAGGAGACAAACTAGCGCGGCGTCTTTGCCATGGGCCCTGGTGCAAGGAATTAAATGAAGTGGAGGTGGGGGGGGTGCCGGGTCCAATCTCCACACCTCCCACCCCACCCCCCAGCTCAGCCCCATCTCCTTGGCCCGGCACCTGAGCCCCGGCACAGCCGCTCCCGCCTGCCACCCCACGGGGCTCGCACGACATCGAGAGCGCTGCCTGGGAAACCACCGCGCAAGGCGGCGGCGGGGGGGGGGGGTCCTCCGTGCGTCGCGACGGCGTTGAACTTGGGGTGTTTGAAGAGGCGACGCGCTTGCCGTCGGCAGCAGTAGCCGCAGCCGCAGCAGCAGCGCGTAAGGCGCCCCCCCTCTCTCTCCCCTCCCACGACGCGCGTAAGGCCCCCCCCTCTCCCCTCCCACAACGCGCGTAAGGCGCGCCCCCCCCCCCCTGTAAGGCGCGCAGTGCGCGTCTCGTGCCGCCCGTCTCGCCCCCCCCCCCATACTGAGACCGCACGTAGACAACACGGATACCGGCACGATTCTGTGCTTGCGTCTGGCCGCTTAATTGTCGCGATGTGAATGCCAGCGTCGAGGGCTGCCAGCCACGACGAGAGGGGGCTTCGGGCGAGAGTTGCGGCTGCGCCGTTCCTCGGCCCGCCGATGGAGCACGGGGCGACAACCAGCGTGTGTTGAACTTCTCTCGCACCGTACGTAGCCAACCGCCACGAGTCGGAGGTGCGGGTAGAGGGGACAACAAACTAAACACCGTGGTTCACGACAACGGATGTGATAAACAATCTCCCCCCCCCACCCCCTCGGGCAGTCAAACGGCCACCACCAGCAGCAACAACAACAACAACGGCGACAACTTTCCGAAGCGAAGGTCGCCGAGAGGAGGTCAAGGGTGGCCATAACGCGGTCCCCGTTAGATGTACTCCGTGCCGCTCCACCACCACCTCCACCACCACCACCACCTCCTCCTCCTCCACCACCACCTCCACCACCACCACCTCCACCACCACCTCCTCCTCCTCCACCGTCACCCCCACCACCACCTCCACCACCACCACCACCACCTCCACCACCACCACCACCACCTCCTCCTCCTCCACCACCACCTCCACCACCACCACCTCCACCACCACCACCTCCTCCTCCTCCACCGTCACCCCCACCACCACCACCACCACCACCTCCACCACCACCTCCACCACTACCTCCACCACCACCACCACCACCACCTCCACCACCACCACCACCTCCACCACTACCTCCACCACCTCCACCACCACCTCCACCACCACCTCCACCACCACCTCCTCCACCACCACCTCCACCACCTCCACCACCACCACCTCCACCACCACCATCACCACCACCACCTCCACAACCACCTCCACCTCCACCACCACCACCACCTCCTCCTCCACCACCACCTCCACCACCACCACCTCCACCTCCACCTCCACCACCACCACCACCACCACCACCACCTCCACCACTACCTCCACCACCACCACCTCCACCACCACCACCACCACCACCTCCACCACTACCTCCACCACCTCCACCACCACCACCACCTCCACCACCACCACCTCCTCCACCACCACCTCCACCACCTCCACCACCACCTCCACCACCACCATCACCACCACCAACTCCACCACCACCTCCACCACCACCTCCACCACCACCACCACCACCACCACCTCTACCACCTCCACCACCACCACCTCCTTCTCCTCCCCGTGAACAAAGAGAGGCTGGGATGTGAAGACGTCGAGGGGGGCCTCTGAGGAATTCGCCTCCAGCGCCTCGCTCTACTGGATCCCAGCGTTCGTTCAGAGGAAGAAGGTTGTTAACCCCGGCTACGTTTGTTCATTTTTTACGCGGCTGTTCAATCGGTTGTTAGGAATGAGGAGTCGAAAAGTGAACCGCGCGGCGTGAACCGCGCGGCGTGAACCGCGGTTGCGGTGACGTTGAAGGTTTGGCGATAACGAAATAAATGTATCAGGGGGTGGGGGGGTAGGGGGGTGGAATGAAATGTAAACATCGATATTTTTGCCATGAAGTCTGCAGGTAAATGAATGACGGTGAATGACGTATGTAACGACCAATCGATTCAGACATTAATATTGATTTGTTATTGATAATTGCTCTCACAAAGCACACGTTTAATGCCGTCTGCGAGAATGTATTATTTAAGATTCGTGAAAATGAGATGTTTCAAACAAAAACATACCCTCGCGGTACATGCAGAGTCACGGAGCGAGCCGAGAGTTGTAGACAGGGCAGGGGGGAATAAAAAAAAACGATAAACGATACAAACGAGACGATGGAAAGCCGAGATGAAGAATCGAATCATAAAACCCCTTCGATAAATGACAATTCATTGGAACCTCTCGGAGTGGGCGTTGAGTGCGTTACTTGTCGACTGTGATGACAGCGCCTCGTTTGCTCCACTCAACCGGGAGAAATATCAGCATTCTGCAGATGGGCGAGGCTAGGAGGTGTAGTGACACTGTGTAGATGGGCTAGGCTAGGAGTTGAAGTGATTCTACAGATGGGCTAGACTGAGAGGTGTAGTGACACTTTGTAGATGGGCTAGGCTAGGAGTTGAAGTGATTCTGCAGATGGGCTAGACTGGGAGGTGTAGTGACACTTTATAGATGGGCTAGGCTAGGAGTTGTAGTGACACTTTGTAGATGGGCTAGGCTAGGAGTTGTAGTGACAATTTGTAGATGGGCTAGGCTAGGAGTTGAAGTGATTCTGCAGATGAGCTAGACTGGGAGTTGTAGTGACAATCTGTAGATGGGCTAGGCTAGGAGTTGTAGTGACACTCTGTAGATGGGCTAGACTGGGAGTTGTAGTGACACTCTGCAGATGGGCTAGACTGGGAGTTGTAGTGACACTCTGTAGATGGGCTAGGCTAGGAGTTAAAGTGATTCTGCAGATAGGCTGGGAGGTGTAGTCACACTGGAGACGGGCTAGTCGCCCCATGATGGCTGAGAACCCATAATGAAAGCTCGCGTATTAATGCACTTGCAAGGCCGTGTGGAAAACGAAAACAGCTGAGCAGCGCTCCGAACGCCTTTGCGTGAGTGTAGCTAATGGCTTGGGCAAAGAGGCGATCAAGAATTGTCATCATTATCGCGCGCAACTCGCGTGGGACCTCTCCCTTCACTCCCATCCCGCTCCAAAGTACCCGCACGGAAGACTCCGAAAGCAGAAAATAACATCGCCAGCTCCACGCCACCGCACGACAGACAGCCGCCACAGGGCTGCGCACCACACGCTATCGAGGCGTCGTTGACAAATTGTCCGATTTGTTGTTGCTGTTGCTGCTGCTGCATCGCCAACAAAGGGGGATATCTCCGTTGAGCCATTGAGCCGGCGAAGCCGAGTTTCGATTCCCAGCCAGTGGTGAGAGAACGTGTCTCGGACTCAGCCCCGGGACTGGACTCTCACCAAGCCACCAGCGTGGTAAAAGTGCGCTCGGACAACCGCCACGGCCGACGCAGCACCGCAAGGGAGGAGGCCTTCATCCAGCAGTCCATTGACGCTCCATAAATCAAAATTGTCCATGATACAGGGTTTTTTTTTGGGTTAGATGGTGTAAATATATAATTGCGTCGTTAAACCCGCCACCACCCGACACAGCCAACTAGTAAGGGTTGTAACGTAAACAGAACGTGGCCAAATTCGTCACTAGTACAGCGACACTGGTGTGTTGGAGAGTAAAGCCACAACATTTACAATCTTAGTACGACGTTTCGCAGTAATTACAACTAGCTTCATCAGGCGACAGCCAGATTTGTGGAGAAGTCGCGAAAACCTACGTGTTAAACCAATACATATGATATTGCGTTTATATGGCATTGTATGTACGTGTGTGTGTGCTGAACTTCCTTCACACCGTACGTTGCCGGGCATGCTCGTCACACTCGGAGAGACCGGGAGTATTTATTTTATAAGAGGTAAAGAGGCAGTGAGTCATTGGCAGAGGGAAAATAGATCTTGACGAGGGGCAGGTAAATCTTGACTTAAAGCTTTCGTGACTGCAGGAATTCATATTCTTGGGTCTTTCGGTAAAGTCACGCAGATAGGTTCAAAGAAAATAACAAAAAAATACATTTTTAAAAACTACGACGTTTCGATCGCAACACAAGCGATCGCCTCTCCTGATGACGATTGCTTGTGTCGCGATCGAAACGTGGTAGTTTTTTTGTTCGTTATTTTTCTTGTTATTTTCTTTGAGCCTATCTACGTGACTTCACTGAAAGACCAAAACGAATATGAGGGGGGCAGGTAGTCAACAGCACGGACGGCTGGGGGGGACGGGAGCTCTGTGGGGGGGGGGGGGGTGGTGGTGGGGGGTAGCGGCGTAGGAGAATGAGCGACCTTCAACGGAACCATGGGACAAACTCATGGGGAGAGAGAAAGAGAGAGAGCACGCGTCCGAGATTCGTATAAACGAACCACACGCGACGCTCACATCGCCAGCTCCTTGCACTTGTGGCAAGGCAGACGGAAAATCCAGACTGAGTGGGGCGAGCGGGCGGGCGGGCGGGGACCGAGAAAGATTTCGCCTAGGGACGCATCAGCTCACACTCACCCGAGATTCAATGAATTTTTGGGTCCCCAATCTGGACCGCGATTCAAGTCAAAGGGTTGATTTGTGTCGTCGTCGTCTTCTTCGTCGTTCAGCCTCGTTCGTACAGTGCTGTCTCTTCCACACTTTGACACCGTCACACAATTTGCATCTCATTTACATAGAGTGCAAGAAAACCAATTTGCACCACGTGCATTGTTCGTTGCGTGCATGCAGAGGGTAAATAAATTAATTTCATCAACTCAATTGAAGCGTGGGTGTGAAGCGGTGGTGCAGTGGTTCGCGCACTGCGCTGCTAACCCGGCGACCTGAGTTCTATTCCCGGCCACAGCGACCGTCAGTGGCGAGTGATATACCAGAACCGGTCTGGTGTCTCTCCCGCTCGTCACCAATCCGCATTGACCAGCGCGGTGAAGTATGGTCAAATAACCCTTCATTACCGACATGGCATGCGGTGACCTTCGTGTAGCAGAGAACTGACAACAGGCTGTAAATTGTTATAGAAAGTATTAGTTTCATGTAATCGATGCATCATCGGGTGCCCAAGAGGTTTATGTGGGACAGGAGTCAGTGGCGGGGAGACCGACACGGTGGCGCTGGGAATTGATGGGC
Source organism: Petromyzon marinus (assembly GCF_048934315.1). NCBI lineage: Eukaryota > Metazoa > Chordata > Hyperoartia > Petromyzontiformes > Petromyzontidae > Petromyzon > Petromyzon marinus. Next base: position 13,591,284 of record NC_133671.1, read on the forward strand.
GGTGGGAAGTGTGGAGGAGATGAGAGGGGACAGGACAGGGTCACGGAGCAGGCAGGGGGTTGGGAGGCAAGAGGAGAGGAAGGGGTCACGGGTCACGGGTCACGGTGTGGGGGTGACCTCTCACCGGTCATAGAGGACGTCCTCTTGGCACATGCACACGATGATGTATCCGGACGCACTGGCCATCAGAGCCTGCACCACGGACACCAGCCTGGGCACAACAACAACAACAACGGCATCATCAACATTGTAACCATCATCATTAATCGTCATCAGCATCAACAACATTGTCACCGTCATCATTATTCTCATTGTCCATCATTGTTTACTTCTTTAGCATCATCGTCAATATCATCATCCTCATCACCAGCACTGTTCTTATTCTCGATCGTCGTCGTCGTCATCATCATTACAACCGCCCACGGAACGGTCCGGCACTCTCTCACAGCCGTTCTTAAAGCGCACGCTTCCAGATCCAAATTTCTACAAAATCTCCGGTAAAAAATTTTTTTGTTCGAACCATGCGTCCATCAGCGTATAAGCGAACTCACCAGTTCATCATGACTACGGCCTTATACCCAAACGCTGCATTGTTCACTGAATTTCCAGGTCGCTGGGAGATTGGAGTAGGTGTCACCACTGGCACGTAACTATAAATCCACGGCCATTGTGAGGAGGACACCACGGTGGGCGAGATGTTAACTACCTCGCCTGGTATACAGGAGGTTGTAGGTTCGATATTTGTAGTTTGCGTGTCTCTTTCCCTGTAGTCGTGCGGATTTTTTTTTACCAGTCCTCGAGTTTTTTCCCCCCCCACATTTAGAAACACGCGTTTAGAGTGTTTGGTTGCTATACATTTCCACACGATAGGCCACTTAGTTGAGCTATCGCGTGTGGCCTGGTCGATTAAAAACAAAAGCTATATAGCTCAGTGGGGCTTACCTGGTAAAAATTTTAAAAAATAGTTTGGTATACTGGACGGATATATATATATATTTTCCGGGACACGGACAGTGACAGACCCAACTGAAATGAAGTCGTGTTGCTTGTAACAGAAACATTTTAGAAACAACATCAGAAAGGCTACGGACGAGCGGGCGGCTCCTTGGTCCATTTAGCTCGCGATGGGCCAGAAAGCACAGTGAAGGCGGAAGGCAGCCAGACACCTGGCGCCAGCAGTTGCTGGAAATATGTCTCTGACGTTTTGGGCAATGGTCCTTCTTCAGCGAAGAGTGAAAGAGTGAAAGAGAGATGCACCGTGGGGCCATGGGAAAAAAAAAACTTGGGAGATCTTAATAAAAGTGCGAAATGTTCTTGATAACTTTTTGACATTTTAAGGAATGTTAATAACCACGCTCGTTTTGATTCAAAGCTTTCGTGACTGCAAGGATTCACATTCTTGGTTCTTTCGGTAAAGTCACATAGAAGATAAAAAAATAAAATATATTTTTATTATTTCATTTAATATATATTTTTATCTTCTACGTGACTTTACCGAAAGAACAAAGAATATGAACCAAACTCGTCTCAGGGGGAAGAATCTGCCACCCCCCCCCCCCCCCCCCATTAGCCCAGCATCTCGAGATGGTTCACGTTTGGACAATTTATAAACACCGGAGTTCTATCGAACGGGGGATATTGCGTTAATGTACGCTGACAAAGGAGCGGTTCAGAATTGACATATGAGCAGTTTCCTATGAATAGACAATGATCGAATAGGCACGAAGATGCGCACTGCGGAGATGGAGAGAAGAGGTAGGCTCTCCTGTGCACGTGCTGGGGGAAATTGTTGCATCGCACGACTCTGATGGAATGGCGACGGCTTGGTGGGGCGTTCATCCAGCAGTGGATTGATCATAGCTGATGGTGATGATGATGATCAAATAAACCCTCATTATAGAGTACAAATTAACACATAACCCAGTTTGAATGGGGGCGCCGCGGTGGCGAGATGTCAATTCCCTCGCCTGGTATGCAGGAGGTCGTGGGTTCGACACTGACGCCTGCTGTATATTTGGAGTTTGCATGTTCTCCCCGGTGGTCGCGTGGATTTTTCTCCGGGTCCTCCATCCACATTTAGACACATGCGTGTCGAGTATTTCGCTGCTACAAATTTCCACGTAATAAGCCACTTCGTTGAGCTACCATTTGTGGCCAGGTCGCTTATCAAAAAAGAGCCATATTGCTCATTGGACCGTACCTGGCAAAACACCAAAAGTTGTTTCATTAATCGTAATTAAAAAAAATATATAATGTAGAGCAGCATCGTTACGTCGATGTCGCGTCTACCTGTGCGAAGCCAAACCCAATGATCTTTAGCATCCGAATATTGTGGTGCTGTAATGTGCTTCCGGTGATTGATGATGCACACGCCGATGAGGATCAATACAAGCAGCCGGCTGCACTGCAGGGGTTAAGATCGAAGGAACAAGATTTGAAAGCCTCGAGCGGTATTCGTTTCATTGTCCATCCACTCTCCCCTGCACCCTCACTGGCACAGCACTAACCGGCGTGTTGGAGAGCCAAGCCACAACATTTGAAATCTGAGTACGACGTTTCGCCAGTAATTACAACCAGCTTCATCAGGCGACAGCCACATTTGTGAAGAAGTCTAACTGTTTCGTTCCTTATATAGAGGCGTAGATGTGTTGACCACGCTTCTGCGCTCTTGCACAATGATGGGGGGGAGGGGGGGATTACTGAGGCAACGTGCATGATGCATTATGCGAGCCCTTTGAACTTGTCCTTCCTGACTATTGTGTTTATTAAAATAGCCCTATACATGCGTCGTTTTAAATGTGTCGCTTTAACTACACATTTATATATTTACGCGATCTCACCCAAAAACCTCTATTATGGATGATATTTGGTCGCGAAAGCCTGCGTGTTAAACTGATCACAATTAATTCTGCACACACGCACTGAGACCAGCACTTTGCTCCGCATTGAAAACGTTGCTTTAACCGCTATCGTGCAACCGCAATGTACGGTGTTGTTAATTCTTAATAATTTTATGACACATAATTATAAACGTCTCCCATTTCAAGTACTAAACCAGACTGGGCTCTGCTTTGCTGCCGAGATCCGACACATTCAGGTTCATTCGGTCGTAAGCCAACAGTCGAAGGCATTGCACGCTGTGTCCGCAATATGTTCAGTGTATTATTGTCTTCGTGAATATTATCATTATGCTGCTATGGGAGCTGTTGCACTGGTATAAGAAAGAGCGCGGTGTCTGCAGCTGAGTTAAAGTCAAAGTCTTTCAACGCGGCATTCACGTCACTGCGAGGATACCCACGCTTTGCCCCACCACGCGCGATCCATCAAATCCAGTGACTACAAAGCACTTATTGCTGGAGTGGACAAACGCATGGGTTGATGAATAAATTAGAGGTGTAATAAATCACCCCTACACTCCGGCGATACTATGAGTTATTAGATTCAAGGAGTAGGTTATTATACTATTTACATCTTAGTGAATAGAGCGGCCTCTAATACCTGGGATAGAACCCACACCAGCATGCACGTGTTGCTAATCCCGGAGAAGAGGGCAGTGTTTCCATGCAGAAGCGAATATGGCTCACGATCAGATATGTTTTGCAGTCAAAATCATTCTCATTCTGGGATTTGCAAGATTTTTTTTTTGGGGGGGGGAATTTGTTATTATAATTTTTAAACAACTTTGTAATTATCTTAATTTGCCTGTGATCCGCATAACTCAATCTTATTTCTGGATGTGAAAAAGAGCTTCAGAGCTTATCAGATTCCTCCAGGATCAATATTCTGATCTTGATCATTAAACCAGCACATAATCCACATCACTCACTCTCTTCGCGTGCAGCCCTTTGTCGATTCACTGCCGGATAAAAGCCTCTCCAGTCCCCACGCTCTATTGGTCGTGGGGGTCGTTGCCCATACTTCACCGTGCTGGTCGGTCTGGGGGTGTTGAATGGGGGGGGGGGGGGGCGGCCCGGAACCGGTTCAGTTTTTACTCACGGCCAGAAATTGAACTCATGTTGCCAAGTTCACAGGAGAGTGCGCGAACCACCCCCGACCCACATCACTCAAAGGCTCGCACTGATCGTTACTCTTCTAGCAGATCCAAACGTCGTATGGCAACACACAGGCATTATGGGGGGCAGGAAGGTCGGCTGCCTTCACTGTCACGAGGGTAGAAATCCATATTCTATGCCCCCTTTATGGGCCCTCTTGAGCTACTCCTTTAAGTTGTGTCATATTGGACCACCCCAACAGTGTCTCGGACCCCGGTACAAAGACCTCCGGCTCGCGGGCCACGCCTGCACACTCAACAGCTACGACATCGTCGCCCAGTGCCACGTGACCACCCTCTAACCTTCACAATCGCTCCCACGCGCCCCACAGCCGTCAGCTTCCACACAACCACTGGGGGAGCCAGTGGGGGGGTGGCATGTGCCCCCCCTCCCCCCCAATGATCCGATCGAAATCCCTAATTTCGATCGGATCATTGGGGTTTTTTGCGACCCCCACTGCCACTGTGTAGCATATTATTACGTGCCAGGGACTCTATGAGATGATAGGACAATAGTCTGAGTTCATAATTGGCAATAAATAACGGCAAAGCGGTTATAAGTGACTCAGAATTGTGCGCAGTTGCGTATACAGAGTCCACGACTTCCCTGAAGGCATTCACCTTCAGTGAGCGCGATGCCGATCACACAACGCGGTTCGAATTCGACCCTCGATCGATAGCTGCGCCATCGCCGCACACGCGTCCAATAAAAAGCAAGGGACAAGTCCTTACTTATTACTAACAACTCCTTACTAACAACTCCTTACTTACTAACAACTCCTTACTTACTAACAACTCCTCTATCATTTTTCATTGCTGGAGGGGTTGCCCCCCCACCTTACCTGAAAATCCTGGCTCCGCAATTGCATTGCCCTCCACGAGCCTCCACCGCAATTGGCAGGTTGGCCACACACTGGCCCTGCGAGAACGTGGTCTGCGAGTGTGGGCGCTGCGATGACCGCCGCGCGATGAATAACGACACGGCCGGTGCCCACCACGCCGGGGCTGGCTGGCCGGCACGAGTGCCTTGGTGAGCCATAAACTCGACAACGCACGCGCTCAGCACTCATCACTGGACGGGCATCACGTGTGGTTTTTACAGGACCCTCTCTCGCTCGCTCTCGCTGTGCAGATTAAATAGATGGAGGGGCTTCGCTCGTGGGTAGTTCCACTATCTCGGACGTGTGCTTTTTGTTTTTTTTTATTGTTAGATCTGAGATGCTCAGCTGCTCTCTCCGTGCGATGTGAAGTTTGGTTTGATGTCGCGTGTAGACCCAGGTGGACCTTGTAACAGAGACTCGGAGTCTCGGTGAGTTCTCACCTGGGTTGGTTCTCACCTGGGTTCATTAAGGCTATGCGATGATTCAACCACTCTCTCTCTTTCTCTCTGTCTCTCGCAGTTCCATACATTTGCATAATTGAAGGTCACGTTTCGATTCCAGAACCGACGATCGTTTTAAATTGCGGCCAAACTTAGAAACCTCCTGCTCGTGCGTGTTCCACGTGAACTCAGTACGTGGACACGTGCACGATTCCGTATATACGGAGCAGACACTTGAAAAGATGCAGGCGACCATCAGTATAATTGTAAGTTGCTTGTGCACTCGGTCGTTGTATGTGTCAACCAATTGGGACTGAAATTATTCAGATATAAATAATAATGTCATCCTCCTTGAAAAGTGAGACAATACATCATCAGACAATACACCTCCTTCCCGTATCTGTCTCCCTACATGAATAGATTATTTATTTTTCACATCCCATCATCCACACGGCTTTTCTGAGAGTCCATAATCAGAATATTTATTTAGACTGGAGGAATCTGATTAACTATAAGGCTCTTTCGCACAGATGGGCAATAGGGATGGGTCAGCAAGTTGCATACACAATTTATAAAAAAAAATGATACAAGAGTAAGACGTAAAGAAGTTAAGCAAGTCAACCAATATATATAGATGTAGCATGGAAGAATACATTATAGTCGTACATAAATTTGAGCAGATGTGTCAAGATCAAATATAAGCTTGGGCAAGGCATCAACACAGCAATAACATCAATCGAAGACCAGCAGCAGTGGTTCAACACAAGCAAACCTGTGGGGCCCGTTTCGACATTCAGTGTCTCATCAGCAGGGGACTCAGGCTGATTATTTGGATGAGTTTGATAAGAGAGAAACTGACCTTTTCATCCACACTGCGATGGGTGAACGTTGCATTTCAGCTTTTTGTTTGCTGTCACAACAATGACACGTTTCACAAGCGAGCCACAATTGAACCGGACTTCCCAAATTTGTGAACTGTTCTTGTGTCTCGACCGTTTGTCGTGCAAACGATTTCTGATTCTCGAGCCAACCAACGATTTGCGTGCATCGAATGGCGTCGAGAGTCGACAGCTCTCTGCTTCGTGTACAAAACTAAACTAAACTATATATTTTTTTAACCAGGTAAGGCCCACTGAGCTAGAAGCGACCTGACCACAAATGATAGCTCAACGAAGTGGCTTATCATGTGGAAATTTACAGCAGCGAAATACCCGAAACGCATGTGTCTAAATGTTGATGGAGGACCCAGAGAAAAATACACGCGACCACGGGGAGGACACGCAAATTCCAAATATACAGCAGGCATCAGGGTCGATATTGAACCAACGACCTCCTGTATACCAGGCGAGGTCGTTAACATCTCCTAGCCACCGTTATGATGATGAGAGAGAGAGAGACACGCAAACTCCAAATATACAGCTGGCATCAGGGTCGATATTGAACCAACGACCTCCTGTAACCCTGGCGAGGTAGTTAAAATATCTACGGGGAGAGAGAGAGAGACGCAAACTCCAAATATACAGCAGGCGTCAGGGTCGGGGTCGAATCCACGACCTCCTGTGTACCAGGCGAGGGAGTTAACATCTCTGCTTCCCTCGCACTGCTCCACTTAGAACTCCCTACTC